>NC_090371.1:113583887-118383887 GCF_036365525.1 Heterodontus francisci
CACGGATAGGAACATAGGAAGATAGCAACAGGAGTAGGCCATTCAGCCCCTCGAGCCTGTCCTGCCATTCAATGAGATCATGGCTGATCTGTGGCCTAACTCCATATACCTGCCTTTGGCCCATAATCCCTTAAAATATCTTTGCTTAACAAAAATCTATCTATCTCAGATTTAAAATTAACAACTGTTCTAGCTTCAACTGCTGTTTGTAGGAGAGAGTTCCAAACCTCTACCACCCTTTGCGTGAAGAAGTGCTTCCTAACATCTCTCCTGAACGGTCTGGTCCTAATTTTTAGACTATGCTCCCTAGTTTTAGAATCTCCAACCAGTGGAAATAGTTTATCTTTATCTAGCTTGTCTTTTCCTGTTAATCATAAGATCATAAGAACTAGGAGCAGGAGTAGGCCGTCCGGCCCCTCGAGCCTGCTCCACCATTCAATAAGATCATGGCTGATCTTTTTGTGGACTCAGATCCACTTACCCGCGCTCTCACCGTATCCCTTAATTCCTTTATTGTTCCAAAAGATATCTACCTTAGCTTTAAAAACGTTTACTGAAGAAGCGTCAACTACTTCACTGGGCAAGGAATTCCATAGATTAACAACCCTCTGGGTGAAGAAGTTCCTTCTTAATTCAGTCCTAAATCTGCTCCCTCTAATCTTGAGGCTATGCCCTCTTGTCCTAGCTTCACCTGCCAGTGGAAACATCCTCTCTACTTGTATCTTATCTATTCCCTTCATAATTTTATATGTTTCTATAAGATCCCCCCTCATTCTTCTGAATTCCAATGAATATAATCCCAATCTACTCAGTCTCTCCTCATAAGCCAACCCCCTCAACTCCGGAATCAACCTAGTGAACCTCCTCTGCACCCTCTCCAGTGCCAGTACATCCTTTCTCAAGTAAGGAGACCAAAACTGCACACAGTACTCCAGGTGCGGCCTCACCAGTACCTTATACAGCTGCAACATAACCTCTCTGCTTTTAAACTCAATCCCTTTAGCAATGAAGGACAAAATTCCATTTGCCTTCCTAATTACTTGCTGTACCTGCAGACCAACCTTCTGCGATTCATGCACTATGACACCCAGGTCCCTCTGTATAGCAGCATGCTGCAACTTTTTACCATTCAAGTAATAATCCTTTTTACTGTTACTCCTACTGAAATGAATGACTTCACATTTATTAACATTGTATTCCATCTGCCAGACCTTTGCCCACTCACTCAATGTATCTATGTTCCTCTGCAAAGTTTCACAGTCATCTGCACACTTTGCTCTGCCACTCATCTTAGTGTCATCTGCAAACTTTGACACCCTACACGTGGTCCCGAACTCCAAATCATCTATATAAATTGTAAATAATTGCGGTCCCAACACCGATCCCTGAGTCACACCACTAGTGACTGCCAACCAGAATAGCACTCATTTATCCCCACTCTCTGCTTCCTGTCAGTCAACCAATCCTCTATCCATGCTAATACTTTACTCCTAACGCCATGCATCCTTATCTTATGCAGCAGCCTCTTGTGCGGCACCTTGTCGAAGGCCTTTTGGAAATCTAGGTACACCACATCCACTGGGTCCCCATTGTCCACCTTGCTCGTAATGTCATCATAGAATTCCAAAAGATTTGTCAAGCATGACCTGCCCTTCATGAACCCATGCTGCGTCTGCCCAACGGGACAATTTCTATCGAGATGCCCTGCTATTTCTTCCTTGATAATAGACTCAAGCATCTTCCCCACTACAGAGGTTAAGCTAACCGGTCTATAATTCCCCATCTTTTGTCTACCTCCCTTCTTAAACAGTGGCGTCACATCTGCTGTTTTCCAATCTGCTGGGACTACCCCAGAGTCCAGCGAATTTTGGAAAATTACCGCCAGTGCACCTGCTATTTCTCCCGCCATCTCTTTTAGTACCCTGGGATGCATTCCATCAGGGCCAGGAGACTTATCAATCCTTAGCTCCATTAGCTTGCCCAACACTACCTCTTCCGTAATAATGATTGTTTCCAGGTCCTCACCTACGTTCGTCTCTTTGTCAAATACTGGCATGTTATTAATGTCCTCCACTGTGAAGACCGATACAAAATACCTGTTCAATGCCTCGGCCATTTCATCATATCCCATAACTAAATTCCCCTTCTCATCCTCTAAAGGACCAACGTTTACTTTAGCCACTCTTTTTCGTTTTATGTATTTATAGAAACTTTTGCTATCTGTCTTTATATTCTGTGCTAGTTTTTTCTCATGTTCTATCTTACTTTTCTTTATAGCTCTTTTTGTGGCTTTCTGTTGACCTTTAAAGTTTTCCCAATCTTCTAGTTTCATGCTGTTTTTGGCCACATTGTATGCCTTCTCTTTCAATTTGATTGCCATGGGTGTCTAAGGAAATAAGGGAGGCTGATTACCCCTTTTCTTCCAGTCCTTCCTTTTCACTGGAATATACTTTTGCTGAGCACTTTGAAAAATTGCTTTGAAAGTCCTCCACTGCTCGTCAACTGTCCCACCATAAAATCTTTGTTTCCGGTCTACTTTAGCCAAGTCCTCCCTCATTCTATTGTCGTCCCCTTTGTTCAAGCGCAGGATCCTGGTATTGGATTTTATCTTCACACTCTCCATCTGTATTCTAAATTCAACCATACTGTGATCACTCCTGCCAAGAGGATCCCTAACTATGAGGTCATTAATTATTCCTGTCTCATTACACAGGACTAGATCTAGGATAGCTTGCTCCCTCGTCGGTTCCATTACATACTGTTCAAGAAAACTATCACGGATACACTCAACGAACTCCTCCTCAAGGCTACCCTGACTGAGCTGGTTCCACCAATCTACATGTAGATTAAAATCCCCCATGATAATTGCCGTACCATTTTTACAGGCATTAGTTATTTCTTTGTTTATTGCCCACCCCAATGTAATGTTATTATTTGGTGGCCTATAGACTACGCCTATCAATGACTTTTTCTTCTTAGAGTTTCTAATTTCCACCCAAATGGATTCAACCTCATTCTCCATAGAACCTATATCATCTCTCAGCACCGCCCTGATGTCGTCCTTGAATATCAGAGCTACACCACCTCCCTTACCTTCCTGTCTGTTCTTCCGAATAGTCTGGTACCCCTGGATATTTAACTCCCAGTCGTGACCAACCTGTAACCATGTCTCCGTAATGGCTACCAAATCATATTCATTCGCGATGATTTGTGCCGTTAACTCATCAACCTTGTTACGAATGCTACGAGCATTCAGGTAAAGTGCCTTTATGCTAGCTTTCTTACCCTCATGATTCCCAACATCTCTAATAATAACTCCTGAGTTATCCTTCCTTTCTGCTTCTTTCATAGTCTGCCTTGAACTTAAACCCTCCTGCACACATGTTAACCTGCTGCTTACCTTTTTATTTACCATCATACTCCCTGTCGTTTTCCCTTTCCCTTCCCCCCGAGTCACTAGTTTAAAGTCCTAGAGACCACCCTATTTATCCGTTTCGCTAGAACACTGGTTCCAGATCGGTTCAGGTGGAGACCGTCCCATCGGTACAGATCCCCCCGGTTCCAAAACTGATGCCAATGCCCCATGAAATGGAACCCCTCTTTCCCACACCACTCCCTTAGCCACGTGTTCACTTCCCTAATATTCTTATCCCTAAGCCAATTTGCACATGGCTCGGGCAGTAATCCAGAGATTATGACCCTCGAGGACCTGTTCCTTAATTTCCTTCCTAGTGTTTTATAATCCCCAAACAGGTCCTCCATCCTCGCCTTGCCTATGTTGTTAGTCCCAACGTGGACCACAACAACTGGATCCTCCCCCTCCCGCTCCAATATCCTTTCAAGCCGGTCAGAGATGTCCTGCACCCTGGCACCGGGCAGGCAACACACCATGCGGGACTCCCGATCCGGCTTGCAAAGGATACTATCTATCCCCCTAATTATAGAATCCCCTATAACTACCACTTGTCTTTTTGCTCCCCCCTCTTGAATGGCCTTCTGCACCATGGTGCCATGGTCAGTTGGCTCATCCTCCCCGCAGCCCTTTTCCTCATCCACACAGGGAGCAAGTATCTCGTACCTGTTGGATAAGGTCAAAGGCTGAGGCTCCTCCACTCCTGAACTCAGGATCCCCCTACCTGCCTCACTTGCAATCACACCCTGTTGTCCCTGATCACTAACTGAATTTGAATTACTTACCAGGTGCGACTGCCTCCTGAAACAAAACGTCCAGGTAACTCTCCCCCTCCCGGATGTGCTGCAGTGTTTGAAGCTCAGATTCCAGATCATCAACTCTGAGCCGGAGTTCTTCCAGCAACCAACACTTGCTGCAGATGTGGTCCCTGCCGTTCACAATGGGGTCAGCCAGCTCCCACATCATACAGCTACAGCACATCACCTGCCCAGCCATCTCTACTTAGTTAATTACTTTATTACTTTATATAAATTTATGAGTTAAATACTTTCTGATACTTCTCTGCTATGGTATTTTTCAAATAACCAATTAATAGATAAATCAAAAAAAGAAAGTAAAAAAAGAAAGCAAATTTTTAACCAATCACACGATACAGAAGAAATAAAAAAGCTTACCTTATCAACACACCAGAGTCCTTTTTTTTGGTTAGAGGAGGAGGGCGGGTGGGAGACACTACACGTGTAGTGTCTCGGGTTCAGCCACTGCCCAAATATTTAGGTTTTTACTTACCCAGCAGTCCCCTGGTTCACCGAAACAAACGGTAATTTACTTTAAGCTGAAACTGACCTTCCCAGCTGATAACTCGCTCGCACTATCTCTGCTTCCGAAAAAGCTGCTGCAACAAAAGGTTAATATCTTGAAGACTTCGATCAGATCCCTGTGGCACACCACTCGTTACATCTTGCCAACCAGAAAATGAACAATTTATGCCTACTCTCTGTTTTCTGTTAGCTAGCTAATCATCTATCCATGCCAAAATGTTACCCCCTATACCATGAACTTTCATTTTCCACAATAACCTTTGATGTGGCACCTTATCAAATGCCTTCTGGAAATCTAAGTACAGTATATCCACCCTTTTATCCACAGCACATGTTACTTCTTCAAAGAACTCCAATAAATTGGTTAAACATGATTTCCCTTTCACAAAACCATGTCGACTCTGCCTGATTGCCTTGAATTTTTCTAAGTGCCCTGCTATAACATCTTTAATAATAGCTTCTAACATTTTCCCTAAGACAGATGTGAAGCTAACCGGCCTGTAGTTTCCTGCTTTCTGTCTCCCTCCCTTTTTGAATAAAAGGAGTTACATTCACTACTTTCCAATCTAGGGGAACCTTCCCGAATCTAGGGAAGTTTGGAAATTTAAAACCAATGCATCAACGGTCTCACTAGGCACTTCTTTTAGGACCCTAATATAAGTCCATCAAGACCCAAGGACTTGTCAGCCCACAGCTCCAACAATTTGCTTAGTACCACTTCCCTGGTAATTGTAATTTCTTGAGTTCCTCCCTCCTTTCAATTTCCTGATTTACAGCAGCCAACAGGTGGCAGTTCATCTTGACTATTGTATTTGCTTTTTCTATCTGGATGCTCTGTGTCAATCAACAACAACTTGTATTATATACTGCCTTTAACATAATAAAATGTCCCAAGGCATTTCACAAGTGCATTATAAAGCAAAATTTGAACATAAGGAGATATTAGGGCAAATGACCAAAAGCTTGGTTTTTGTTTTGTTCATTCAGGGATGTTGGTGTCATTGGCCAGGCCAGTATTTATTGCCCATCCCTAATTTCCCTTGAGAAGATGGTGGTGCCTTCTTGAACTGCTGCAGTCCACGTGGGGTAGATACACCCACAGTGCTATTAGGAAGGGAGTTCCAGGATGTTGACCGAGTGACAGTGAAGGAACGACGATATAGTTCCAAGTCAGGATGGTGTGTGACTTGGAGGGGAACTTGCAGGTGGTGGTGTTCCCCTGCATCTGCTGCCCTTCGCCTTCTAGGTGGTAGAGGTCATGGGTTTGGAAGGTGCTGTCTAAAGAGCCTTGTTACATTCCTGCAGTGCATCTTGTAGATAGTACACACTGCTGCCACTGTGCATTGGTGGTGGAGGGAGTGAATGTTAGTGGATGATGTGCCAATCAAGTGGACTGCTTTGTCCTGGGTAGTGTTGAGCATCTTGAGTCTTGTTGGAGCTGCACCCATCCATGCAAATGGACAGTATTCAATCACACTCCTGACTTGTGGCTTGTAGATGCTGACAGACATTGGGAGTCAGGAGGTGAGTTACTCGCTGCAGAATTCCTAGCCTCTGATCTGCTCATGTAGCCACGGTATTTATATGACTGGTCCAGTTCAGTTTCTGGTCAATGGTAACGCCCAGGATGTTGATAGTGGGGGATTCAGTGATGGTAATGCCATTGAATGTCAAGGGGAGATGGTTAGATTCACTCTTGTTGGAGATGGTCATTGCCTGGCACTTGTGTGGCACAAATGTTACTTGCTACTTATCAGCCCAAGCCTGGATATTGCTGCATTTCTACACGGACTGCTTCAGTATCTGGGGAGTCATGAATGGTGCTGAACATTGTGCAATCATCAGCGAACATCCCCACTGACCTTATGATTGAAGGAGGGTCATTGATGAAGCAGCTGAAGATGGTTGGGCCCAGGACACTACCCTGAGGAACTCCTGCAGTGATGTCCTGGAGCTGAGATGACTGACCTCCAACAACCACAACCATCTTCCTTTGTGCTAGGTATGACTCCAACCAGCAGAGAGTTTTCCCCCGATTCCCATTGACTCCAGTTTTGCTAGGGCTCCTTGATGCCATACTTGGTCAAATGCTGCCTTGATGTCAAGGGCAGTCACTCTCACCTCAGCTCTTGAGTTCAGCTCTTTTCCATGTTCAAAGATGTAGGTTTTAAGGTGGGTCTTAAAGAATGAAAGAGAGGTAGAGAGGTGGAGAGGTTAGGGCGGGAATTCCAGAGCTGAGGGCCTTGGCAGCTGTAGACACAGCCAGTGCTTGAGCAATTAAAATCAGGGAGAGTATTTTCTACAGATAGACATGGAAGCACATAGGGTTGGGACATGGAAAGGGGATGCAGACAGAGAGAGATACGAAGAAGTGATCAGAGATGATCTTATCTGTGATTGATACGATGGGAATGGAAAGACCACATGAGATGGTAAGGTCAAGGGGCTGGCTGTGAATATGGGTTGGGGAGATTACATGGAGGCAGAGATTAAAGGAGGATAAGTGGGCAGTGAACGCAGAGGAAAGAGAGCACGATAATCAAGCCATTCTGGTCTGAACTGCATTTTTTATGTCTGCATTGAATTCACTGTAACCTTCATGCAAATCAAAGAGAAAATAGGATATATAGGGAGAGAAATTCATTCATGCAGTGCCGCTTTAATATCATTGAAGAACGGTACGTGGGCTGCACAGGTAGTGGTCCGTGGTGCTGCCCGCCCAGGTGAATCGATGTAGGTTTGCATTGCGCCTAACAAATTTCACCCCTATGGTTTTGGGCTTGGGGACTGCTGGAGGCATGTGAAATCAAAGAACAAATGAAAAGAAGGGCAAGATAAGACAATCAGACCCATTAAACCCAGCCCATCCAGACAAGGAGAATCAAAATGAGAATTAAAACTCTAAGAAGTTCCTCTCTAACTCCCTAAGGCAAACAAGCAAGGCTCCAGGACACTGCATTAACCCATAATTCCTGATAATACCAGCTCACAATTTGTCTGTAACTGGAGACATGTTCTTCCCTCAAAAACTTATCAAATCCTTTTTCAAAAAGAACATAGTGACTCCTTAGGCTGTATGTTGCAGAGGGGGACAACTCCTTCCAAAATAAACATTTCCTAACACCTAACCTAACTTTTAACCTCATCTATTTTATGTGCATATCTCCTAGTTCTCCCATCCCTATCCAGCTCAAAAAACCTACCCAACCTTCAATTCCTTCAAGATTATAAAAAAGCTCAATCATATTACTTCTAAGATGTATTTATTCAAAATAAATAAACCTAAGACTTGAAGTTTATCCTAATTATTAAAAGCTCTAAAGTTAGGTATGATCCTAGTGAATGATAAACTATTACCCCAGCTCTCTTTCTTGGGCTATCATCTTTAACAGGCATCCTTGTATGGTCCAAACATGCCTTGAGTTTCCTAAACCTAAATGGAAACATTGCAAGTGTCTATATTACATGTGTTACTCATAGCCCATTCATCTTATAGAGGAGATTTAGAGGCCTCTGTCCAGCAGAATTGAGGGAGTAGTGGATCAAACTGGTAGGGACTGATACTAATTTCCCCAGGGCTTATTGCTGGGTGGCTGGAGTACCTGCCTGAGTCTAGCAGTTGGCCGTTTAAATATACAAATTGCAGTACTAGGGCATAAGCAGAACCTCAAATGTCTTTTCAGGGAAAAACTAGGCAGAACATGTGCCAAGCATATTTCACACTCTGCACAGTTTAAGCTGGAGGCCCAGGTGAAGAGGAACCCGGAAGGTAAATTTTAGTTTATTTTTCGTAAGCACGAGGAGCAGGAGTGCCTCTCAGGGCTCCACCAAAACAACCTGGGTCGCTGCTACACTGGACCCTCTCTGTCCTAAGAATGCTCCTTATCCTTGGACTTAACTTGGTTCCAGGCCCGGAGACCGGGTGGATGCCGGATACTGCTGAGCGCTTGTTGTCATCCATAGCCCGTGGCATTATGTTGATGAGGCCCAACTCTAAAAATGGACCGAGCTTCCAACCAGTATCATTGGATGATCGGTCAGTGAGCACCAACAGCTGGTTGCCTGAAAACTGCACGTGGGAAAATCAACCTCAACATGTCTAGCAATCACCTACATCCCATTGATTTGGTTTGACTTACTAACCCCCATACATATTTTCATGTCACAGGCAAAAGTAAGAATATTTCCTTTTAAGCCTTCATCCAAATCATTAATGAAATGATCAACACAATGATCTCAATGTAGTCTTGAGAAGGAGTACATGACATAAAGCATCTCCTGAGACGGTATTGAAGTTTGGTCTGGTAGAAAAAACTACAGGGTAATTTTTCTGATTGCATACTTCTAGTGCTCAGGCTCAATCATTGGTATAGCATATTAGGAAATCACAAGCGCACAGCCTCTGATTTAAAAGTCATAGCTTGCCCTCACATGATGTCCAATGTGTGCTCCCAGCAGGTGAATCTTTGTGCCTGCAGCAGGCAACTGGAAAGTTTACTCTTTTGTTGTCTCTACTGCTGAAGGAGGACAGTAAATCTTTAAGTTCCAGGAATTTATTAAATTATTCATTGTGTGGAATTGTGCTGGTTTGTAGGTGCTTCACTTTTTAAAATTACTGCAAATCAAACCTGGTAACTTAATCCAGAACCTATTGGAATGATTAGGAATGAAGCAAGACTGCAGAATGCACAGATTGAACTCAGACTTGCGTGTGTCCGAAAAGCATGTGATCTCGGCAGGGACTGGAAATCGGAGAGACTACAGCTTCTGGATCATTGTGGGCACAAGGCCTGCTTTATGGGAGCATGCCAAGACTGCTGAGAGGGCGAAATGCTCATTAAAGTACTGCAAACGCTGATTCCAAAGGGCATAAACGACGATTCTACAACCAGTTAACGAGAATTAACTATGGTAAAAATAAAAATAGCCAAAATCAAAATGATCACTTGATAATCTCCTACAGAATCAGTAGAATATTACACTACAATTAGCCTCAGCACCCTGAGGATGGGATAGAAAAAGGAAAATCAGTCACAATTTCCAAACCTGAATGCTATTTTTTTTTATTTACAGATACAGCACTGAAACAGGCCCTTCGGCCCACCGAGTCTGTGCCGACCAACAACCACCCATTTCTACTAACCCTACAGTAATCCCATATTCCCTATCACCTCCCAACACTAGGGGCAACTTACAACAGCCAATTTACCGATCACTTGCAAGTCTTTTGGATGTGGGAGGAAACTGGAGCACCCGGCGAAAACCCACGCAGACACAGGGAGAACTTGCAAACTCCGCACAGGCAGTACCCAGAATCAAACCCGGGTTCCTGGAGCTGTGGCACTGCGGTGCTAACCACTGCGCCACTGTGCCGCCCAGAAATTTGGTGACTCCTATGTGAAGTTGGTATGTGTGGATGGCAGAACAGGAAACAACTCAGCTGTGATTCCCTCCAGGGTCAAATAGCCTGCCAGCACTCACTGTCAGGGCTCACATGACATGATGGACTGGATGGCTTCCTTCCTTGCTGTTCTATTTTATTCTATAATGGTTACCTGGGCAAGATACCAAAGTGCAGCTAGCATTCACAGAACGACAATAACAAAAACTTATATTTATGTAGTGCCTTTAGCATAATAAAATGTCCCAAGGCGCTTCACAGAAGCATTATAAAATTAAATATGACACCGAGACACAAAAGGAGATATTAGGTCAAATGACCAAAAGCTTGGTCAAAGAGGTAGGTTTTAAAGGAGGGTCTTAAAGGAGGAAAGTGAGGTGGAGAGATGGAGAGGTGTGGGGAGTATATTCCAGAGCTTGGGCCTAGAAAATTGAAGGCATGTCCACCAATGGTGGAGCGATTAAAGTCAGGGATGCATAAGAGGCCAGAATTAGACGAGTGCAGATATCTTGGAGGGTTGTGGGGCTGGAGGAGATTTCAGAGATAGGGAGAAGCGAAGCCATGGAGGGATCTGAAAACAAGGGTGAGAATTTTAAAATCAAGACGTTGCTTGACCAGGAGCCAATGTAGGTCAGTGAGCACAGGAATAATAGAGGAACGGGACTTGGTGTGAGTTAAGACATGGGCAGCAGAATTTTGGATGACCTCTAGTTTATGGAGAGTAGAATGTGAGAGACCAGCCAGGAGTGTGTACCCCGCATACCCCAGCATGTCTTTTGGAGAGGAGAACCTAGTAAGAAAAGACATCTCACTGTTGATCACATTCAATAACATGAATCACTATCACAATTTACTTGTACCTGCAGCATAAATAACCTCATGACACAACATCAACTTGCATTCATTTAGCACCTTTAAACTAGTACAACGTCCCAAGGAACTACACAGGAGTGTAATTAGTCAAATACTGACATTGAGTAAAAGATGAGAGAAATTAGGACAAATGACCAAAAGCTTGGCCAAAGAGGTAGGTTTTCAGGAGCATTTTAAAGAAGGAGAGAGAGGTGGAGAGGCTGAGAGGCTTAGAGAAGGGTATGACTCCCATAATACAGTCACATGTGCAGTCACCTAGATAAGTTATTGTTTAATACTTCTATGCAATTTTTTGATGATCTATGGAATAAAACAGAAGTTTAATTTCTAAAGCATATGCTTCAACAGGAACAAGTTACCTGCAACAAAGATATATGTTTTGCCCATTCTCAGGTCATCTTTGCTACATTCTGGCCCATCGCAGAGTATCACCCAGCAGCTGTATTCTCCTGTGTCTGCAGCCCTGATGTTGGTAAGTGTTAGTTGGCTGTATTTTTGCTGCTGTATAATACTGAGAGAAAAAAACAGCTTTCACTATCATTTTAAGCAGTTTTTTAAATTATCTTTCTTCCTGCTATTTTGTCAGAGAAAAGGCTTTGCACACAGTTTATACCAAATGTTTCTTTTTCTTTCTATACTTACAGAATAAGAAAAGATAAAGACAGCCATGGAACTGTTCATTTGCTTAAAATTTCTGCGGTCATATATTCTCCCAATTTAGTTAATCTCCTGCGAGGTGTGAATAATCACAGGTAAAACTCCAAAGAAAATAAAATTTTAGAAAAGTTTGTTCTTATCTCTCAAAGGTAATCTTATGAAATACCAGAACATCAGTTCAACCTTTCAACCTACATATCAACTTCAACCAACTGCATTGCACATATGATAACATTTCAACACTCTAAGTACTGGAATACTGATTTCCCGCAGGTCCTGCTGAATTTATCAGCAGGATCTGATTGCCATTTTTGGAATCTGTTTCCAGGCCTTAAACAGTGAGTTGAGAGGCTGGGTGGCTGTCAGGTGGGTAGGTCTTTAGCTCCAAGCTGCAGCCGGGGAGCAGAGAGGAGGGAGGGAGAGATCAGGCGTTGGAGGTGGGGACATCGATGCTGGTTTCTGGAGAGATTGGGGGAGGAGAAGATCGTAGAAGGGCCGTGAAATTCGTTGTGGGGGATTGGGCGGAGATGACGTGGGGGGTTGGAGACGATCATGGGGGTGGTGTGGAGAAGATTCCAGTGGGCCGTGGGAAAATTGCAGGCTGAGAAGGGCATATTGAAGGGGCTGCCACGAAGGAGACAGTAGGCTGGGGAGGACATCAAGAGGGCATTGGGGTAGGGGTGTACTCTGATCACAGGGCTATTTACCAGATAGCTTGGTGAGCTGTGGGGGACTATTCCTGTTCCTTCTGGCTCACAAGCAGTACTGGAAAGGAACTTCAAAAGAGAAAGTGCTGGAAATGCCCAGCAAATGAGGTAGCGTCTGTGCAGAGTTAATGTTTTTGGTCTGTGATTTTTCATTCTGACCAAAGGTCACAAATTTGAAACATTAACTATATTTCTCTTTCCACAGATGCTGCCTGACCTGTTGAGTATCTCCAGCATTTTTTGATACCTCAGACTTCCACACCCACAATGTTTTGCCTTTTACCTGAGCCTGGAGTTGTTTGCGTTTTTGAGGTAAGATGGATAAGCCCAGCCAATGTTTTTCCCTTTACAGCGCAGCTCAATAGACTGCCCTGTGGCTAGGTTTAATGTCTCTGCTGGCTTCTGGAAATGGCCTTTATCCAAAACCTGTGTCATGATGAAGGTGGCCTTTAGGTCTTTGTCCAGGAACATTCGCTCTTTTCTCAGCTTTGGAACCTTTAGCTTAATTTTCTTATGTATTGCTTTGATTTTATTCTGTCTAGCTGCTTTTTGTTTATTTTTCTCATTCCGTTGTGGGATCCTTTTCTCCTTCTTTTGACAATCACCTAATAGAAAAAATTAACTCCTTTTATAAGGAATAAACAAAATCTTACTGAAATTGTTACAAGAGCAATATACAGTTCCAGAGATCAGTGAATACTGATGAGTGCTTCAGTACTATCAATAATCAATGAAGAAAGTGAAATACAATGTTAACTGTTTTATTGCAGCATTTTGCATACACACGAGACTCATGCATTACAATTACAAAAGGAAGAAGTGCTTTTCTCCACCATTGATGATAATCTATATTCCTAGGCCCTGAAAACTCACTAACCTCTACTCCCATCATCTACAATAATGATCATCTTACCACCAGGACATAATGGTTGGATAGGTGGTTAAAAATGGATGCAGATTGCTACCTGAATACTGGACACTGACACTTTCTGTTGTGCTTATAACGCTTACTTCTCCTAGCTGTCTTGAACCCAGAGTGGTGCATTTTTCTTCTATCGACAACGAACATCATTGGGATATGTGCACCTCTGTTTAGCTCCCTCTTGCCCAGAACTCCCTGGGGAGGGGCACATGCTCACAGTGACTAATCAGTGTTACTGATACATACTCTGAGTTTCAGACTATTAACAGTTAGTACCAAAGTCATTTTCATAAATTATGATCATTTTGATGCAGGTCATCTACCATGCTTCTGGATACATTTCTTCATTGCTTCTGAGTGTCGGTGCAAAACCTGTGATTTGATGTCCTGCTCATATCAGGTCTGAATAGGCCTGTTATGGTTCTCCTTGACTTAGTCTTTGCTGAAACTCTTGCCACAATACTTCTCATCTTGATTTACATGCTTGTTCATTATTACTGTTAATTGTAGAAGACATTAATTCGGCCTCAGCTGGAGTATTGCATCCAGCTCTGGATGCCGCACTTTGGAAAAGACGTGAGGACATTGGAGAGGGTACAGAAAAGATTCACGAGAATGGTTCCAGGGATGAGGAATTTCAGTTATGAAGATAGATTGGAGAAGTTAGGACTGTTTTCCTTGGAGAAGAGAAGGCTGAGGGGTGATTTGACAGAGATATTCAAAATCATGAGGGGTCTGGACAGAGAGATAGAGAGAAACTGTTCCCACTCATGAAGTGATCGAGAACAAGAGGGCACAGATTTAAAGTATTGGCAAGAGAAGCAAAAGTGACATGAGGAAAAACTTTTTCATGCAGCGAGTGGTTAAGGTCTGGAATGCGCTGCCTGAGAACGTGACGAAGGCAGGTTCAATTGAAGCATTCAAAAGGGAATTGGACAGTTATATGAAAAGGAAGAGAGTACAGGGTTATGGGGCAGGTGGGGAGGGTGGGGAGGGGTGGGTGGGGGGAGGTGAGGGAATGGAACTGAGGGAATTGTTCTTTCAGAGAGCCAGTGCAGACACAATGGGCCGAATCGCCTCCTTCTGCACTATAACAATTCTGTGATTCTGTGAAAGCAGTTACTGTTTTAAAGTTCTTATTTTGATGCTTGTAATGTTATGCTGACTGTCTTTTCCAACTCTCATTTTTCTTTATTTGGGACTAATCAACTGCACCAGGAACCTCCACCCCGACCCTGCTGAAGTATCTGGCACTATGGGTTTACCTCGGGTGGCCACCAGAGCAGGAGGGTGGGGGGGGGGGGGATATAGAAAGTAGCTGCCTAGTCCTTTATTCAGCTGCCAGCTGCAGCAGCCCAAGTAAATATTTCACAGGTGTCTTTGGCCCCATTCCCTCCAGATGCTGCCAAAATTCTTCTGGGCCCAGGCCAGGACGTC
This sequence comes from Heterodontus francisci, assembly GCF_036365525.1. Lineage (NCBI taxonomy): Eukaryota > Metazoa > Chordata > Chondrichthyes > Heterodontiformes > Heterodontidae > Heterodontus > Heterodontus francisci. The sequence continues at coordinate 113,598,619 of NC_090371.1, forward strand.
TGGTTAGATCCCACATCCACTAACTGGTAGGCCTCCTGTCATCCAGCGTATCAAGTCATAGAGTCAGAGTTATACAACACAGAAACAGGCCCTTCGGCCCATCGTGTCCATGCCGGCCATCAAGCAGCTAACTATTCTAATCCCATTATCCAGCACTTGGTCCGTAGCCTGTATGTTATGGCATTTCAAGTGCTCATCTAAATACTTCTTAAATGTTGTGAGGGTTCCTGCCTCTACCACCTCTTCAGGCAGTGCGTTCCAGATTCCAACCACCCTCTGGGTAAAAAGATTTTTCCTCAAATCCCCTCTAAACCAACTGCCCCTTACCTTAAATCTATGCCCCCTGCTTATTGACCAGATGCAGCCTATCCTTTTTAAATATATATTTAGAAAGCAAGTTTAAGTGGATTATATACACAGTAGTGCACCAAGGTTCACTAAGGTAACAAGCATGACATTTTAATGAAAATTTTAATTTGAAACTGTAACAATCATCCAGTAAATAACAACCTTCAATACTATTTAAATTAGCACTTAGTATCTTCAGATTACAAATTTGATAATAGATTATATACCAGCAGAGAGCTGCAAAACATTTGTGGTCAAATTAGTATACTTCACCAATTCCATCACTGCATCCACCCCTTCCATGCCATCCCCTCCCTCCCTCCCTCCCATACCAGCCCATCGCACCACACTTCCATATTGACACTGACCACCAACCCCTATATCCCCACAAGTGGCAGCTCCTTGGCCGACACCTTCAAAAGCATCTAACTAAAATTCAACAGGATCAGATATGCCCAAACTAAACACAAGACAGTGCTGACTCACAAAGTGGACCAGAATGCCAGCTTCACTCCTGAACATGGTGGGGGTGGAGTGGGAGGGGGTGGGGAAAGAGAGGGAGTGGAGGAGGGTACCTTCTTGGGTTAGTCCTACTGCAATCCTGACTGTCCATCCTGCTCATCCATTCCATTCTTTCCAGGCCAACCTCTCCCTCTCATGCCATTCCATCCTTCCCATACCACCCCTCCCTCCCACTCTTCCCATGCAATCCCCATTGCATGCCATTACCTCCCTCCCATGCCACTCTCCCCACCACCTCCCATGCTGACCTCCGCCCCCACAATGCCATCCACTCCCCCTCACCAATCCCCCAACCAGGTAACTTAGCTATTGGGTTCCCCTTATCGTCCATTATTCTTTTTCTCCATCAACTCCCCCCATTCCATTCCGCCACCACCGACTGTTGAGCCTCAGCACTCCAGTTCTCCATGTGCCACACGTGCCTCCAATTGTGCCAAACTCTGTCCACCAAATCAATCCACCGACCAATCAGAAAAGTACAGACTGACAAAAACTGTGTATTATAGGTTAAGCTCAATATGAAATTGCATATTCAAGTATTGTTTCACTCGACCTTGAATGAGTTTAAGCATCAAGAGTTCCAGCAGTACAAGGTTTTTTCAATTCCCTGCTTATATATATATATATTTTTACATTAAGATCATCCAGTATGATGTTGAAGTTAAATTTAATATTTCAGCATGGTCCTTGTTCCTTTTCAACATAATCTTTATTATCCTCAACTTCACTCCATTTTTTCTAAACTCACTTGGTTTCAAAGATATCTCAATGTTTGGGTTTTTTTCTGAATTAAAAAAGCTTTAACACACTTTTACTTACCTATTTTTCATATTGGAGGTGGCATCTACACTAAAAACTCGTCTTCAATTGGCTGAAAACTCTAACAATACCTGTTTTGGGTAGCTGAGGCTCAGAAATGCAAAGAATGGCATGATCAGCTTCTGTATTTTTTTCCCAAAAAGGATCAAAACAATATTAAGATTTCAATTGTCTTAACACACTCATTGAAATTTTGCCTAAATGAAATAAAACAGAAGCCACCACCTAGGAGTGAAGATTAATTTTTTGCAGCATAACAACTCTTGAGATGCCAGAGTTTAAAGAATTGACCAACTTTCAATGCATTGGTCTTCCGACTTGATAGCACGTGATAGAAGTTTCCAACTGGCAGTATAAATTTAATCTCCTACACGTGAAGATATCATTTCAGTTCTACCTTTCTACTTTACTGGCAACAAATAGCTCCACAGGAAACCATGCATATGGCAACATAGGTTATGCCTAAATATGTGTTGCAAAAATTAATACCAACTTTTACAGGAATCACATTCATATGCTCCCTCACTGACTTAATCATTGATGTGAATGGACCAGCTCCCTGAAAAGGGTAATTGCAGATGGAAACCAACATCCTAACAGGCACAAAGGTTTTCGCAAAACTTAATTTGGGGGAGGATGAAAAGAAGTACTTTTAAGTTTGCAGTACTTATGTATAGTGATTTAATCTTCCTTTTTAACAGAATAATGTACAATTTGTCATTGGTGGTGTGGTTAGACTTGAAAAGTTTGACCAAAGGCTTTAATAAGCATGTTTCTTAGTTCCAAACAGAATTACAAAATAAAGGTTGCATGATCGGTTTCATGTGTCATATTAACCACGTAACCACGGATCAAGGCTGTTTTAAATGCTTCTCTCACCCCATAAAAATCAAATATTAATCCTAATTAATTCAGATATAATTGTAACATGCATTTTAACAACTGCCAAGATTCAAAATGACTTAAATAATGGGATCAGCTTAAAATGAAAAAGGAAAAGATGAACAAAAGTTGGTTATAAGACTTGAAATAGTTAATAGGTTACAAGTTTCAAGGACTACGCAATGAAATGGTACCTTGGAGGAAATTCCATGCTCCTTGCCATTAATCCCACTATGCCAGACTCTCCTGTCATTCAGACCAAGCCTGTCAGTCTCCCCTTTTGGAGTTGAAGTAACTGAAGAGCCCTGTGCTTGGGAGGCTGTATTTCCTAGCTTGTCCTCAATGCGGGGCTGAACACTCAGACGACGAGATGCCTCCTGATGAGTCCCAGACAGAGGCCAAGGTAACTCCCAATTTGGAGTTCCATCCTTCTGGTCACATCCACTCTAATGGAGGGGACCAATATTGAGGTGGACAGAGGTTCCATTCCAAACAAGACAGTGCAGAAAATATCACAGGCTGGGATCAGGCACATCCATTTTCTGCTCTACTGCCACCCAATGACTGCGCCAGAAAGTTTTCAATTATTGGGGTCTTTTTCCTTATTTGTATTATTGTAGCTGCACTGCATTTTTAAAATTGTTCTCAGCATATGGATGATGCTGACAATGTTGCATTTATTTCTCATTCCTAGTTATCCTGAGAAGTGGCAGGCCTACTCCTTGAAGGACTGCAATACTTCTGGTGATGGTACTCCCACAATGGTGTTGAGTAGGGAATTCTAGGATTCCAACCCAGCAAAAATAGATTGACTAGTTATTTATCTCACTGCTGTTTGTTTGATCTTACTGTGTGTGAATTAGCTGTGGCACTTGCCTGCATTCCTTCGATGAATAAACTTACCAAAATTGGCTGTGAAGCACTTTGGACATCTCAAGGTTGTGAACGTAGGAAGAGGCTATTTAGCTCTTCAAGCCCGTTCCCAATTCAATGAGATCATGGCTGATCTGCAACTTCACTCCATATACCTGCCTTTGCCCCATATCCCTTGATACCTTTGGTTAACAAAAATATATCCATCTCAGATTTAAAATTTACAATTGATCAAACATCAACTGTCATTTATGGAAATGAGTTTCAAACTTCTACCACCCTTTGTGTGTAGAAATTTTTCTTAATTTCATTGTGGCTATAAATTTTAAATGGAGCTCCCCAGTCCTAAACTCCCCAACCAACAAAAATACTTTCTCTCTGTCTACCCTATCTGTTCCCCTTAATATCTTGATAGCTTCAATCAAATTACTGCTTAACCTTCTAAATTCCAGCGAATACAACCTTAGTTTGTGTAATCTCTCTTTGTAATTTAACCTTAGGAGTCCAGGTATCATTCTGGTAAATCTATGCTGCACTCCCTCCAAGGCCAATATATCCTTCCTAAGGTGGTGATGCCCAGAATTGCTCACAGTGCTCCAGGTATGGTCTAACCAGGGTTTTGTATAACTGAAACATGACTTCTACCCTCTTGTATTCTAGTCCTCTTGGATATAAAGGCCAGGATGGCATTGGTTTTTGATTATTTTCTGTACCTGTTCACGGCATTTTGATGGTCTGTGTACCTGGATTCCCCCCCACCCCCACAAAAGTCACTTTGGACTTCCATTGTTTCTAACTTTACACCATGTATGGGAGATGGTGCACAGTGGTAATCCAGCGGCCGACACCAAACTACCCTGGGGCTATGGGTTCAAATCCACCAGAGCAGCTGGTGTAATTTAAATTCAATTAATTAATACATTTAATTAATTTTTAAAATCTGTAATTGAAAATTAGTCTCAGTAATAGCGCAATGAAATTATCATTGATTGTTGTAAAAACCCATCTGGTTCACTAATGTCCTATAGGGAAGGAAATCTGCTGTCCTTACCCAGTCTGGTGTACATGTGACTCCAGACCCACAGCAATGTGACTGACTCTTAAATGGCCTCAGTTCAAGTGCAATAGGAATGGGCAACAAATTCTGGCCCTGCCAGTGACACCCACATCCCATGAAAGAATTAAAAAGTATTCTGTACTATTTTTAGGTCCAAAGTGGATGATATCACATTTGCCTCCAATGAAATCCATTTGCCATAGTTTTGCCCATTTACTTAATCTATCAATATCTCTTTGAAAAGCTATGCTTCCATCTACACTGCTTACAATGTGGCCTATCTTTGTGTCATCAGTAAATTTGGATATGTGGCTTTGTATTCCATCATCTAAGATGTTGATAAATATGGTGAATAGGCAAGGCCTCAACACAGATCCTTGGGGGAAACCAATAGTCACATTCTGCTCATTATCCCTACTCTCTGTCTCCTGCCACTCAGCCAATTTCCTAACTTGGTCAATGATTTGCCTTCATTTCCATGAACTTTAACTTTAGCTAACAGTCCCTCATGAGGGACTTTATCAAATGCTGTCTGGAAGTCCATATAAATAGACAATGCCCTGTCCACTAGTTTAGACACCTTTCCAAAAGCTTCAGAGTCGTCAGGCATTACCTTCCTTTTGAAAGGCGCTAGACAAATGCAAGTTTTATCTTTCTTCCAGCATATGCTGACTGATTCCTGACTGTCATGGTAATTCTCCTTGCCAAGAATGTCTGCATGTGTGGTTATACCTATGCACAGAACTCTGGTCGTAACTACTCTCTGGTGTAGAGAGCACGGGCAGCAGTTTCCTCATGACATAACATTTAAAATAACTCCAAGTATGCTTTAGGAGTGTCCAAAAGGTCCAATGGACTCCTACAACACATTTTCAATCAGATTTAACACCACATTGGAGATTACCACACTTGGACATCATGCGGGGGTTAAGCCCAAAATTGCCTCCTCCGAAGAGGTGCTTCCCTCCGAGGTTAGGTCACGCTCTGATTTTAAAGTGATAACCACAACATTAGTATCCTGCAAAGCAGTAAGTACTTCACGTTAGCACGAAAGTTGCAGCATAAGCTCACCTTTGAGCATGCTTTGCTCTCATTGTTTTTATCACATCACCTGAATTATTCTCTTGTAATTGGCTGTAAGACATCTACTTCCTTATATACATCTAATACCAGATGCACAGCTGCATCAGACAGTAGGGCATGACTTATCTGTCTCGCAAGCTGAGAGGTATCCCAGCTTGAAAGTCGCTCATGCCACTGACTATATTTTTTATGTCGGATTTCACACATACACACACAAAAAAAAGCATTTAAACGCATTTGGAGAATGTTAATTGAATAACATTGATTTAATAAGAGACAGCTCAGCTCACCACGTAACTATCAAATTTAAATCAGCTGCGAGGAAATTCAGACAAAAAAGTCCAAGAGAACCAAAGTCAAAATTAAACACGTCAGCGTCTTTCTGCAGATGAAACTGTAAATGGTGTCACTTACCCATCTGTAAAAGTAATTCGCTGAAAAAGACAAACAGCAAAAGGACACAAAACTTCATTTTACAATTTTTCTCACTAGCGTGTAGTCTTTCAGAAAAAAGGCTGTTCTATAAACTTCTTTCGGAGCTGTTAACTTTCCGGTAAAAAGTTAACAGCTGCCTCCGGTGAGCTTCGCTGTTGTTAAAAGCCCACAGTCTGGAAATGGTTGTCTGGGATTTTTCAGAGGACTCAAAATGTGTGTTCCATGACAGGTCGAGTGAATTGGAATAAGTTGCTTTTCAAGACTGAGTGAAATATTTCTTATTCTGCATGAAGGCTGACCCCTGCAGGAAACACATAGCTACAGCCTGATGAGAGCGTTATAACAACAGCTATACTTAAATACAACCCAACCGAGTAAGATACACAACTATAGTTATAGTATACAGTAGCTATAAATTTAACATGCAGATTCTAGAAATGTAATATTAAACCCCTATTAATACACAGTTCCTATATAAATACCGCTGGGTGGAGCACTACCTAGAACTGTACTCCAGGGAAAATGTTGTCACTGAGACCGCCCACAATACAGCCCAGTCTCTGCCAGTCATGGATGAGCTGGACGTACAGGCAACAAAATCGGAACTCAGGGATGCCATTGATTCTCTAGCCAGCGGAAAAGCCCCTGGGAAGGACGGCATTACCCCTGAAATAATCAAGAGTGCCAAGCCTGCTATACTTTCAGCACTCTACGAACTGCTTTGCCTGTGCTGGGATGAGGGAGCAGTACCACAGGACATGCGCGATGCCAATATCATCACCCTCTATAAGAACAAGGATGACCGTGGTGACTGCAACAACTACCGTGGAATCTCCCTGCTCAGCATAGTGGGGGAAGTCTTTGCTCGAGTCACTTTAAACAGACTCCAGAAGCTGGCTCAGAGTGTCTACCCTGAGGCACAGTGTGGCTTTCGAGCAGAGAGATCCACCATTGACATGCTGTTGTCTCTTTGCCAGCTACAGGAGAAATGCCATGAACAACAGATGCCCCTCTACGTTGCTTTCATTGATTTCACCAAAGAGATGACCTCGTCAGCAGATGTGGTCTCTTCAGACTACTAGAAAAGATCGGATGTCCACCAAAGCTACTAAGTATCATCACCTCATTCCATGACAATATGAAAGGCACAATTCAGCATAGCGGTGCCTCATCAGACCCCTTTCCTATCCTGAGTGGTGTGAAACAGGGCTGTGTTCTCGCACCTACACTGTTTGGGATTTTCTTCTCTCTGCTGCTCTTACATGCGTTCAAGTCTTCAGAAGAAGGAATTTTCCTCCACACAAGATCAGGAGGCAGGTTGTTCAACCTTGCCTGTCTAAGAGCGAAGACCAAAGTACGGAAAGTCCTCATCAGGGAACTCCTCTTTACTGACGATGCTGCATTAACATCTCACACTGAAGAGTGTCTGCAGAGACTCATCGACAGGATTGCGGCTGAATTTGGCCTAACCATCAGCCTCAAGAAAATGAACATCATGGGACAAGACATCAGAAATGCTCCATCCATCAATATTGGCGACCACGCTCTGGAAGTGGTTCAAGAGTTCACCTACCTAGGCTCAACTATCAACCTGTCTCTCGATGCAGAAATCAACAAACGCATGGGAAAGGCTTCCACTGCTATGTCCAGACTGGCCAAGAGAGTGTGGGAAAATGGCGTACTGACACGGAACACAAAAATCCGAGTGTATCAAGCCTGTGTCCTCAGTACCTTGCTCTACAGCAGCGAGGCCTGGACAATGTATGTCAGCCAAGACGTCTCAATTCATTCCATCTTCTCTGCCTCCGGAGAATCCTTGGCATCAGGTGGCAGGACCGTATTTCCAACACAGAAGTCCTTGAGGTGGCCAACATCCCCAGCCTATACACCCTACTGAGCCAGCGGCGCTTGAGATGGCTTGGCCATGTGAGCCGCACGGAAGATGGCAGGTTCCCCAAGGACACATCGTACAGCGAGCTCGTCACTGGTATCAGACCCACCAGCCATCCATGTCTCCGCTTTAAAGACGTCTGCAAACGCGACATGAAGTCCTGTGACATTGATCACAAGTCGTGGGAGTCAGTTGCCAGTGATCGCCAGAGCTGGCGGGCAGCCATAAAGGCGGGGCTAAAGTGTGGCGAGTCGAAGAGACTTCGCAGTTGTCAGGAAAAAAGACAGAAGTGTAAGGGGAGAGCCAAGTGTGTAACAGCCCCGACAACCAGTTTTATATGCAGCACCTGTGGAAGAGTCTGTTACTCTAGAATTAGCCTTTATAGCCACTCCAGGCGCTGCTCCACACACCACTGACCACCTCCAGGTGCTTACCCATTGTCTCTCGAGACAAGGAGGCCAAAGAAGAATATAAATATAAGCACAGCATACATATATGATGCAACTTATAACATACAGCTCTTATCAATACAATATACAACTATAATTGCATTAGTACATAGTTCCTATATATGTAACATCATCACTGAGTCAAAATCCTAGAACTGTTTCCCTAACAGTACAATGACAGCATCATCACTACATGGACTGTAGTGGTTCAGAAAGAAGGTCTGCTACCATCTTCTCAAAGACAACAAGGGATGGCCAATAAATAAAAGCTTTGCCAGTGCCACCTGCATCTGAGAATGAATTAAAGAAACACAATTGCATTATATGGCTCCGATAATTATGATGGTGACAATCAACAACAGCTTATATTTATATAGCACCTGTAACATAATAAAATGTCCCAAGGCACTTCACAGAGGAAATAGTGACCTGTGATTTGATTGGGGTGAAAAGAATGTAAATATACATTTTCTTTTCACATATAGTTGCAGGACACATCACCTGAAAAAATCCTTTTATACTCCAGGTAAATTTGGGCATTTTTTTCAGACTGAAAATAGTATAAAGAAAATCACTACTAACTATTTTGGTACCTATGCTATCCATAAATCCAGAGTTTAGCACACAGAAGGCCACTTGACCAATATTTTTTGTACTAATTGTTTGCTGGAGTAATCTAAAATTAAATCCACTGTTCTGTTTTCCCCCATAGCCTTGTATTGTTTTCTGCCTCAGATATTGATCCAATTTCAAAGAACAAAGAACAAAGAACAGTACAGCACAGGAACAGGCCATTCGGCCCTCCAAGCCTGCGCCGATCTTGTTGCCTGCCTAAACTAAAACCTTCTGCATTTCCGGGGACCGTATCCCTCTATTTCCATCCTATTCATGTATTTGTCAAGATGCCACTTAAATGTCGCTATCGTACCTGCTTCCACCACCTCCCCCGGCAGCAAGTTCCAGGCACTCACCAATGAAAACAATCCGCTTATATACAATACCCATTTTACCCCTTCTACAGTGTAGGAGGGTGAAGACAAAGAAGTCAGATTCTTTGCCCCACTCTGACCTCAAAAACTTCAGATCATAACCATGGTTCCCATCTTTTGGATAGAAGCTGTCGGGAATGATACTGCTGTGGTCATTTACGTTTCCTCTAGACCAGGGATGTCCAACCTTTTCATGAGAGGGGGCACATTATAATTTTTGTCCTATGTAGGGGGCTGGTGAGCAAATTTCGGAAAAACAACGGTATTAGAAATGTATTTTACTATTAATCAAAACAAAAAAAATGTGCATTTTGTGAACAAGCTTTAAATGAGAAGACTAATTTAGTAACTTACTTTCTTATCACTATGTTGAACACTGATCTAGTGAGATACCTGGCATTGTTTTTGTTTGCACAAGTAAACAAAGTCTGCCCACAAGCTTGATGTAGCAATGTGGAGTATTCCAGATAGACGTCCATTTGTCAGGACTGATCTTGATCGCTCTCCATCTCTGTCTCTCTGTCCCTCTCTGTCTCTGTGCTCATCTCTGTGTCTATCTGTCTCTCTCTACCCCTGTATTTGTCTCTCTCTCTGTCTCTGTGTGTGTCTCTTTCTCTGTCTCTCTGTCTGTCTCCCTCTCTCTCTTTGTGTCTCTATTTCTGTTTCTGGGTGTCTCTGTCTGTCAGTCTCTCTCTGTCTCTTTGTCTCTCTCTCTCTCCCCTTCCACTGTAACTCCACTCCTCTCTGTGCCCCCGCCCCCACTCCCAGGGCCCAGTTACCTCACCACCCTACTCCTGTTTACCCCAGCACCCTGCTCCCAGGACCCGGGTCTGGGCCCTGCCGCCTCCTCAGGCAGCTCCTCCTTGGTGGCGGTGGCAGAGATGAAGAGCCCGGGGCCCAAAGCCCAGGCTGGGTCCATACGCAGGCAGAGCCAGTGCTGGGCCTGGGGCCCGAGCTCAAGGTCAGGAAGGTCGCACTGGGATTGGAGTTCGGGTGGGAATGCCAGCAAACATGCAGCTCAGCCCAGACGACGCCATCTTACTAAAGGAGCCAAAATATCAGGTACGGAAGAGTGTCTGGCATCTTGGTAAAGGAGGACATGCACAGTGAAGTGTTTCTGCCATGTCAGTAAAGGAGCTGCAGCCATTGTCAGTCACAGAAAGTTTTGGCGGGCCGGAAGAAGCCAATGACGGATTTCCAGTGGCAACTTCTCATCCTTGGAGGGCCGGATGAAAACCTTTAACGGGCCGGGTTCTGGCCTGTGGGCTATATGTTGGACAACCCTGTTCTAGACCCATCTTTTGTTTCTTTCCTTGTCCCTTTACCATCTCCTTCTGCCTTTTGTCACTTAAACTCCCCTGCTCCCACCCTATCACAGACTTCCCCTTTTGTTCCTCACCCCTGAAACTTGCTTAAAACTTGCTACAGGTTTAACATTTTCCAGTTCTGATGACACATTAACTCTGTTCCTCTCTCCATGGATGCTGCCGTCTCTGTTGAGTATTTGTAGCATTTTCTTTTTTATTTGCCAATTTCCAGCATCCTCAGTATTTTGCTTTGGTTTCACTGAACCAATATAGTTTTGAACAGAAAGTCCTGGAAATACTCAGCCGGTCTGTCATGCAGCATCCGTGGAGACAGAAACAGACCTAGAACAGACCTGAAACATCAGCTCTGTTTCTCTCCCCACAGATGCTACCAGACCTGCTGAGCATTTCTAGCACTATGTGTTTATTTTTCAAATTTCCAGCATGTAGTATTTTGCTTTTAAAATAGCTTTGAACTTTTGTAATTAGGTAAACGACAGTGGGATGTCTATTCAAATAACATATAATTTATAAAAAGTAACTGGTGTGCAGTTTTTTAAAGAAATAACGCATAGCAGCTTTCCAACATCTGTAACAATGCACGCCTTCAGCCGCCTCAATGAGCAGCCGTACAGTTGCTGCATTGACAGTGTAGTACTGAGCATGCGCGCAACCACACCTAACATGGCGTTTCCCGATCACAATTTAGAAACTGCCTCACTCAACATGGCGGCGACACTGCGCCTCCCTCACTAAGCATGCGCGCTGCAGAAGAACGTAAGCCGACGGCGATCGGTTGGGAATAATAAGGAGCGTAATCGGCGAGCGGGAAGTTCCCGAGAAAAATGAAAATAAAAGTCACAGTCAGCAGAGAGCGCCAGATTCGCTGCGAAGCAGCAGCGAAAATTGGTAACGCTATCATTGTACTCAGCCTCGGATTGGAGATATATAACTCGCTAACACGCCATTTGTCAGTTGTCAGGATGGCCGAGTGGTCTAAGGCGCCAGACTCAAGGAGTTAGTCCTTCCCAATACGGGCCGGGTGTTCTGGTCTCCGACTGGAGGCGTGGGTTCGAATCCCACTTCTGACATAAACTTTTTACAACTCTCGGTTACCTCTGCAAAGTTCAGGGCAGAGGCGCATCTTAAATTAACAACTCCTGACATTTTGCAGCGTTAGAGGAAACCCCTTGAACTGTATCGTTAATATTCTCAATTGCTGTAAATGTAAAACTGTAATTGACATGACAATTGTGAAACGGAAGGGTTGGGAAGAAACTCATGACAGTATTGAAGGAAACTGATCTCCCTTGCAATGTTTGTATTTTTTGGTGCTGTTTGGAAACTGTTTTGCAATGTAATTTTTACAGATTTTTATGAATAAAGTATATTTTGGAAATTAAAAAAAAATAAAAAAATTTGCAGCGTTAGAGGGAGGACTGCGATTGAGCATATCGTAAGCAGGATGATGCACGCACCAACTTCGCTTTAAAAATTTGATTTTTCATCTATGGAATTAATAGCCCAGATCGTGCCTTTGCTGCGAAGTAGTCTTTATTTTAACAAAATGTGTTTAATTTGCAAAATAAACATTTAAAATTCTTAGCAATGTAGCCTGTCTTTTGGACCAGATGCACTTTTCACTCCTTCCACATCACTTCATCATTTCCAGACATTGTTTTTATTTCACCCCCAACTGCCTCACTCCCGAATGTTAAATTCATTGTTTCAATCCATTACTTTCCTATCATTTTGCCAAAGCAACGTGTAGCTTCTCCCACCTTAATGCATATTGTCTCAAGAGTTTATTTTAAAAGAACTAAGAGGTCTGTGTTCCTTTAAGACTGAAAAAAAAAACTGAACAGTGACTGCAGAGACTTGTTGTGGTATTTGAATGGCAGGCTGCAGGGCAATTTGTATTCAAGCAATTGGAAAGATTTCTACTAATATCCATTATAAGCCCACCGACTCCCACAGCTACCTCAACTACACTTCTTCACACCCTACCTCCTGTAAGGACTCTATTCCATTCTCCCAGTTTCTCCGTCTCCGACGCATCTGCTCTGATGATGCTACCTTCCATGATGGTGCTTCTGATATGACCTCCTTTTTCCTCAACCGAGGATTTCCCCCCACTGTGGTTGACAGGGCCCTCAACCGTGTCCGACCCATTCCCCGCACCTCTACCCTCACCCCTTCCCCTCCCTCCCAGAACCGTGACACGGTTCCCCTTGTCCTCACTTTTCACCCCATCAGCCTCCATATCCAAAGGATTATCCTCCGTCATTTCCGCCATCTCCAGCGTGATGCCACTACCAGTCGCATCTTCCCCTCCCTTCACCTGTCAGCATTCTGAAGGGATCGTTCCCTCCTCGACACCCTGGTCCACTCCTCCATTACCCCCACCACCTCGTCCCCGTCCCATGGCACCTTCCCCTGCAATCGCAGGAGGTGTAATACATGCCCATTTACCTCCTCTCTCCTCGCTATCCCAGGCCCCAAACACTCCTTTCAGGTGAAGCAGCGATTTACTTGTACTTCTTTCAATGTAGCATACTGTATTCGCTGCTCACAGTGTGGTCTCCTCTACATTGGGGAGACCAAGCGCAGACTGGGTGTCCGCTTTGCGGAACATCTCCGCTCAGTCTGCAAGCAGGACCCTGATCTTCCGGTTGCTTGCCATTTCAACACTCCCCCCTGCTCTCATGCTCACATCTCTGTCCTGGGATTGCTGCAGTGTTCCAGTGAACATCAACGCAAGCTCGAGGAACAGCATCTCATCTACCGATTAGGCACACTACAGCCTGCCAGACTGAACATTGAGTTCAGTAATTTCAGAGCATGACAGCCCCCCATTTAACTTTCATTTTTAGTTATTTTTTCTTCCTTTTTTTTTACATTCTTTTTTACATTTTTTACAATTTTTTTTTTTGCATTTATTTCATTTCATCTCATCTTAGTTTGTTCAGTTTGCTTACCCACTGTTTTTTTTCAGGTTTGCACTTGCTGCTGTTCAATATTCAGTGTATTAACACCTAATCTGTACTAATGCTTTGTCTTTCAACACACCATTAACATATTGTTTGCCTTTGCTCCGTGACCTTTTGGTCAGCTACGTGGCCTGGTCCAATCTAGACCTCCTTTGTTATCTCTTGCCCCACCCCCCACCTCACTTGCTTATAACCTGTGACTTTTCTAATATTTGTCAGTTCCGAAGAAGGGTCACTGACCCGAAGCGTTAACTCTGCTTCTCTTTTCACAGATGCTGCCAGACCTGCTGAGTGATTCCAGCATTTCTTGTTTTTATTTCAGATTTCCAGCATCCGCAGTATTTTGCTTTTATTATAGAAAGATTTACAGCAGTCTTGTGATTTGGAGTAAAAACAAGAAATGCTGGAAATAGTCAGCAGCACCTGTGGGGAGAGAAGCAGAGTTAACGTTTCAGGCCAGTGACCCTTCTTGTGATTTGGATTGTTGGGGGCTTTCAGTTTCATTTTGGCAGTGTAAAAGAGATCAGGGGAGCTGTGAGCAGCAAAATAAAAATACTGCTGGAAACTGACCAGGAATACAGCCCAGAAAACTCTCTCTCTTGAAAAATAATTCCTATATCAAAGAGGAAGAGATCCAGAGAAAGAGGAATTGCTACACTCTGGAGAAACACTGCTTTGTGTTTTGGATGTGGCAGGTTGCTGTTGCTTCCAGTCAAGAATCCCTGCCTCAAGAGTGAGTTCTGTAGTTGCTATGCTCTGTGGCGAAGGCTCCTTTGCTGAGAGTAAGTCCTGTTGACTTTTGTGTTTTTGGAAGTTCCTGACCTCTCAAGAAAGTTTTTACTGTTAGACTGCTACTTTAAATTTTAAATAGACCTGTTGCTATAACCTGTTGCTGAAAGATCTGTGCGACGCCTGCTGCAGCTGACCTACCTTGAATGCTTACCCACCTTAGACTGTTCATTAATTCCACCTGGAGAGACATTGAGTGGCATCTGACTATCCACCGATCCAGGAAATTACCACCAGAAGTTGCAACCCAGTTATTTTATTATTCCTAAGAAACTATTATAAAGTCAATATTTCCATTTTCCCCAATTAACTGTTGCTAATTGAATGTATGTGTATGCATGAGGGTTAGGACGATTAAGGAGATATAAATCTTTTCATACATATAGATTCATCTCATTGGTTTATGAATAAATAGTTAATTTTGCTGTTGTTTAAAGAAACGTGGTTTGGTGTACTTTATTCTGGGGATAAATAAAGTGATTAATTTGGCTATTTTTCTGGTAGATGGGAAACTTTACTAATATGCTGTGACCTGTGCAGTAGTGGGACTGAATTAACAGTGCATTACTCCCACCTTGGTCATAACAATATTAGTTCATTTCCTGTGGCTTCCTTACAGACAGATTATTCTCTAGACACTATCTCCTCCTGGCTGCCGGAATGGGTGGACACTTAAACAGATGAAATTTAATGCAAACAAGTGCAAAGTGATACATTTTCGAGGAATAACGAGGAGAGGCAATGTAAACCAAAGGGTACAATTCTAAAGGGAGTTCACCTGGAGGTATATGTGTGCAAATTGTTGAAAGTGCAGGGCAGGTTGAGAAAGTAGCCAAAGAGGACCACGGGATTCTGGGCTTTATAGCAGAGTACAAAAACAAGGAAGTTATGGTGAACCTTTATAAAACACTGGTTTGGCCTCAACAGGAGTATTATGTCCAATTCTGGGTAACACACTTTAGGAAGGATGTGAAGGCTTTAGAGAGGATGCAGAAAGGATTCAGGAGAATGGTTCCAGGGATGAGGTACTTCAGTTATGTGGATAAATTGTAGAGGCTGGGTTGTTCCCCTTGGAGAAAAGAAGATTGAGAGGAAATTTGATAGGTGTTCTAAATCATGAGGGATCTAGATAGAGAGAAATTGTTCCCATTTGCAGAAAGATCGAGAGTCAGAGGAAACAGACTTAAAAGTGATTAGAAAAGAGCTAAAAACGACATGAGGGAAAACACTGAGTGGTTAAGATCTGGAATGCACTGTCTGAGAACGTGGTAGAGGCAGATTCAATTGTGGCTTTCAAAAGGTAATTGGATAAGCACCTGAAGGGAGAAAAAAACTGCAGGACTACATGGAAAGGGCCAGGGAGTAGGACCAGGGGAATTGCTCTTGCAGAGTGTCGGTACGGACTCGTCAGACCAAATGGCCTCCTTCTGTGCTGTAAACATTGTATGATTCTGTGCATCCCTAGGCATTAACCGAATTAGAGTTTAAGCTTAAACAAATTTCACTTTTCTTCTTTAAACCTAAGAAAGCCTGTTTGTGCTTATTTCTTTGCCTTATAATTGGAAAGTGGTGAACAAGGATTCACCAAGGGGGAGCTAAAACATTTATTTAAAATTAAACCCTGTTACAGTAAGACCAGGTGAAGGCTTAAAGGGACCCTGAGACACCTTTCTCACCTGGTCATAACAGCAAGTATGTCCTTCCTTAGTTAAGGAGACCAAACCTGCATACTGTATTCTAGGTGTTAGTTCACCAATGCCTTGTTTAATTGTAGCAAGACTTCTTCACTCTTAAACTCCAATCCCTTTGTAACAAAAGCTAACATACCATTTTCTTTCCTAATTGCTTGCTGTACCTGCATGTCAACTTTCTGTCATTCATGCACAAGGACACTAGGTCCCTCTGAATGCAAGCATTTCCCTGTTTCTCACCATTCAAAAAATATTCTGCTTTTTATTTTTCCTACCACTTCGCCACATTGTATTCCATCTACCATGTTCTTGCCCGCTCACGCAACCCGTTAAACATGATGTACCTTTCATAAATGTGTGGTGACTCTGCTTAATCATATTATAATTTTTTAAGTGGCCTGTTACCATAGCCCTAATAATAGATTCTAGCATTTTGTCTACGACTGATGTGAAAATAACTGGCCAATAGTTCTCCTTTTTCTCTCTTCCTCCTTTTTTAAATAGTGGGGTTATGTTTGCTACTTTCCAATCCTTGGGAACTGATCTATAACCTAAGGAATTCTGGAAGAACAAAACCAATGCATTCACGATCTCTGCAGCTGCCACTTTTAAACCCTAGGATGCAGGTTGTCAGGTTCAGGGGATTTGTCGCTAATTAGTCCCATTAGTTTCTGCAGTACTATTACTTTATATATAAAGTTCCTCATTCTTGCACTCAGTTCATTGGGCAGCAACTTGCTAAACACCAGAATGCATGCGAGCTGACCTCCTAAAATGTCCATAGTTTTCCCTAGCATTGTCAGAGTAAGTGAACGGTCGCTACAGTGAGACACAGCTACCCTCACATATGGGGAAACATTCAGATGGGGACATCATTGAAGGGATCATCAGGCCACATGTATGTCATAGAAGCATAGAATCATTACAGCACAGAAGAAGGCTATTTGACCCATTGTGTCCATTCTGACCCCCCTAAGGAGCAATTTATGTACTGCCACTCTCCCACCCTCTCCCCAAATCCCTGCACATTCCTCTTCTTCAGATATTTAGAATATTTAGAAACTGTCGAAAAATATACAGTCTGCGCCTACCGAGAAACAAACCACCCAGCCTAATCCCATTTTCCAGCACTTGATCTGTATCCCTGGAGGTTACGGGACTTCAGGTGCATATCCAGACACCTTTTTAATGAGTTGAGGGTTTCTGCCTCTACTATCCCCTTACCAGCAGTGAGATCCAGACCCCAACTACCCTCCGGGTGAAAAAAAAATTTCCTCATTTCCCCCCACTCTCTAATCCTTCTACCAATCACTTTAAATCTATGCTATCTATATCTATAAATCTATAGTCACTGACCTCTCTGCTAAGGGAAATAGATTCTTCCCATCCACTCTATCCAGGCCCCTCACAACCTTGTACACCTCAATCAAATCTCCCCTCAGCCTTCCCTGTTCCAAAGAAAACAACCCGGGCTTATCCAATCTTTCCTCATAGCTGCAATTTTCCAATCCTGGCAACATCTTCGTAAATCTTTGCTGTACCCTCTCTAGTGCAGTTATATCCTTTCTGTAATGAGGTGACCAGAACTGCATGCAGTACTTAAGTTGTGGCCTAACTAATGTTTTATATATAGCTCCAGCATAACCTCCCTGATCTATATTCTATGCCTCGGCTAATAAAGGAAAGGATTCCATATGCCTTCTTAACCACCTTATCGACCTGTCCTGCTACCTTCAGGGATCTGTGGACATTCACTCCAAGGTCCCTTACTTCCTCTACATCTCTCAGTATTCTCCCATTTGTTGTGTATTCCTTTGCCTTGTTTGACCTCCCCAAATATATCACCTCACACTTCTTTGGGTTGAATTCCATTTTTCTGCCCTTTTCTGCCCATCTGACTAGTCCATTGATATCTTCCTGCAGTCTATAGTTTCCCTCCTCGCTATCAACCACGAGACCAATTTTTGTGCCTGCGAACTTCTTGATCAAGCATCCTACATTTAAGTCCAAATCCTTATATACCACAAAAAGCAGGGGTCCTAATACTGAGCCATGTGGAACCCCACTGGTAACAGCCTTCCAGTCACAAAAACACCTGTCAACAATTACCCTTTGTTTCTTGACAACTGAGCCAATTTTGTATCCACCTTGCCACATTTCCCTGGATCCCATGGGCTTTTATTTTTTTAACCAGTCTACCATGTGGGACCTTGTCAAAAGCCTTGCTAAAATCCATGTAGACCACATCAACTGCACTACCCTCATCAGTCCTCCTTGTTACTACTTCAAAAAATTCAGTCAAGTTGGTCAGACACGATCTTCCCTTAACAAAGCCATGGTGACTATCCTTGATTATTCTGTACCCTTCCAAGTGACAATTATCCTGACTCTCAGAATTGATTCCAATAATTTGCCCACTACTGAGGGTAGACTGACTGGCCTGTAAGTATTTGGTCTATCCCTCGTTCCCTTTTTAAATAGAGGTACTACGTGAGCAGTTCTCCAAACCACCGACACCACACCTGTATCCAATGAGGATTGGAAAATGATGGACAGACATTCTGCTATTTCCTCTCTGGCTTCTTTTAAGCCTGGGATACACTTCATGTGGGCCTGGTAATTTAACCATTTATGTCATGATGGAAGAGATGAGAGAGGGAAGCTTACTTATGAATCTTTCTCCTCTCGCTCTGCAGGATAAGAGAGCCGATAATACAAGGGAGATGGCCAGAATGGGAGGTGGAGTGGACCAGCTCCCCACTCTAACATCAGTGGATCGCTGGAGATTGCCAGCACGCCATCGAGGCAGTTGGTGGGGAAGGCGAGAGGGAAGGCCATGAGCAACAGTGTCATTGGATATCTCTTTCTTGAGGTGAAGGGCATGGAGGAGACTCCTGTCCAATGTGGACTATGGATCTTAGATCACTGTCATCTGAGGGGCAGATTGTGCTAAGGCACTTGTTGATTAGGACCACTTCTCATTACAATAGGGCCAGTTGCAGAGCGGGACCAAAGTGGACCTGCCGTATCGGCACCGACATCCACGGCTTGGGGGGAGTCCATGAAATCTGCACCATCTGATCCCACCTTGGCACTCTCCACCAGCACAGAGGCACTCACTTCAGTTGGGCCACAGATTAGCCTAGAGAGGGGAGCATTAAGTGAAAAACACATCACACGTGAGCAAGAGGAGGAGGGTGTAAGTGGTTTTCTCCGGCGTACAGAAAACACACCTCTTACTACAAGATCTGGACGATGGGGATTATATGGACAACTCAGACTCAGACCCATGTTTTTCAGGCTCAACCGAATTGTGTTTAATAAGATTAACTGTAATACTTGTAAACAGTACAAAACAGTACAACCTTGGCTTGTCCAACAAACCCTACTGTGCTAAATTACCACTACCTAATAAAAGAACCGTCCCGTGAAATAAACTAACACAGGACCCCCAGCACTAAGCCCTACTAAGGTTTGGTTGGGACTTACAATCACCCCCTCACACAGTTAAGGGTCTTGTGGATGTGTAGGCGCAGGCAATATGCTCATCCTGATTGCCCATTGTCTTGCTTGCAGCTTCTTCCTGTACGTCTCTCTCCTGGTTCCGTACCTCCGACGCAGTTTGAGTCGAGGTCCGTTGATGAGGGATGAAGAGCAGCGCTCAGCTTCTGGCAGTATTCTGTTGAATCGAGCCGAGCCCCACTCAGGAGACTCGCGGTAGATTGATGCCGAGGAGAAAAGAGAAGAGCCAGGACAGGCTCCATATATATCCAAAACCCATCACCTTTTCTGCAGCAAATACTGATCGATGTATTAACTCAGGTGATCTGTCTGGAACCCCCCCACCCCACTGTGGCCTGGAGTGACTCATAACCTTTGAAATCTTTGTGAAAAATTGTATATTGTTTTTCTGCTCCCAGGCCTGGCACCTGGAGAGACAATGAGTGCTGATTACTGAATGTCTGTCCTTTGCTGAGTTGTTGGCCCCCATTAGCAGGTAATGGGTTTCAATCTCAAACCGATCTTGCTTAACTGGCTTATTTCCTGCAAGACAATGGCCCGGCCATCTCCTGCCTTCCGCCTTTAAGTCCAAGGCGTCATGCTTTATGCGTACTGCAACGCCATCGGGTATTCACGCATGCGTCAACCTTCGGCGCAAGTTTCTGAAAGTCATTGCATTTTCTGGCATTTTATTGGAAAGAGGAGGGTTCTCTTGTAGCCATAGTCATTTTGGAGATTTCAGTTTGCTTCATTTTTATTGGAAAGAGGAGATTGCTTGAAGGTAAGTTGATCTGCTGTTGTTTGCTCTGAGATGCATCCCATTTCCAAGCCAGTGCATTGCACTAAAATCCCTTTTCATTGTCTGGGGCTGTGTGCAGGCAGTACATGTGCTCCAGTCCAGCGCACTGCACTAAAACCCATTCACAACTAGGAACAGCTTTCCATCTCAATGGTCATGTTAATTTCTGTAAAGTTAGTAGGAAGTGCCTTCTGTATTTCTCATCTCATCTCATGTTTCCCATGTGGTCCCTTAATAACCTTCCTGAACTGCAAACGTCGATGATGGCTACTTCAGTAGAGTCCACAGAGCAGTTCCTTGCCACCTACAGCTGAGGTGGGTACTAAGTGTTTCATTGGCGATGCATTTACTGCAGAACTTAAAGTGTGCTCAACAGTAATTTCATTGGAGGGAGGGAAGCTCTGACACTGATGTTCTTTCTTTATTTCTTTTCATGTAAAACATGCCCTCGAGAAAACAATCCTTGAAATTTAAGGACGGCATTCAAACAATGGAGGCAGTGCAAGACAAGACACAAGGATGTGCTGAGCAACCGGTTCACGGTGCGGAGCTTGTCACGACGTGGAAAGGAACCTTGCATTTATGGATGAAGTGGACATCGGGATGAATCATCTGCAGCCCAGACTTGTGACTTTGCCTTCTTCACATGGACAATACAGTAGTGGAATAGAGAGCCAAGCGTTCATTCACCGCAAGGCTCTCCAGGAACAATCTCTTCAGTTCTGCATAGCAGAGACTCGGCTGTCTGTTTCACAGGAATGTCGGCGACACAAAACTCATGTATCCATGCACAGCAGTGCCTCGAATGCCTCATGTACTTAATAAAATTTCTCAATAATTAGACATGGAATTGTTGAGGTTACTTTGTTGATATTGTTCCCTACTTTACAACTGTACTTCCGATATTTCAACAGTGGTCCTTGTGCGGAGGCGGAAGGAGTTAAAATCAGAACTGCCTGAAGATGGGATATGCAAAAGGTAGGGACCAGAGACCCGGAATACCTGGCGTACAGTTGTGAAGTAGGGGAGTGAGCGGCCAGGTGGGGGGGCTCTGAACCTGGACGGAGCGACTGGATGGGGGGCTCTGAACCTGGAAGGAGCGACTGGATGGGGGGCTGTGAACCCGGAGGGAGCGACTGGATGGGGGGCTGTGAACCCGGAGGGAGCGACTGGATGGGGGGCTGTGAACCCGGAGGGAGTGACTGGATGGGGGGCTGTGAACCCGGAGGGAGCGACTGGATGGGGGGCTGTGAACCCGGAGGAAGCGACTGGATGGGGGGCTGTGAACCCGGACAGAGCGACTGGTTGGGTGACTCTGAACCCGGAGGGAGCAGCTGGACAGGGGGCTGTGAACCTGGACGGAGCGGCTGGACGGGGGGCTCTGAACCTGGACGGAGCGGCTGGACGGGGGGCTCTGAACCTGGATGGAGCGGCTGGACGGGGGGCTCTGAACCCGGAGGGAGTGGCTGGATGGGGGGCTGTGAACCCGGAGGGAGTGGCTGGATGGGGGGCTGTGAACCCGGAGGGAGCGACTGGATGGGGGGCTGTGAACCCTGAGGGAGTGACTGGATGGGGAGCTGTGAACCCAGAGGAAGCGACTGGCTGGGGGGCTGTAAACCCGGACAGAGCGACTGGTTGGGGGGCTGTGAACCTGGACGGAGCGACTGGTTGGGGGGCTGTTAACCTGGACGGAGCAGCTGGACGGGGGGCTCTGAACCTGGACGGAGCGGCTGGACGGGGGACTCTGAACCCGGAGGGAGCGGCTGGACAGGGGGCTGTGAACCTGGACGGAGCGGCTGGACGGGGGGCTCTGAACCCGGACGGAGCGGCTGGACGGGGGGCTCTGAACCCGGAGGGAGCGGCTGGATGGGGGGCTGTGAACCTGGAGGGAGCGGCTGGACGGGGGGCTCTGAACCCGGAGGGAGTGGCTGGACGGGGGGCTGTGAACCCAGAGGGAGTGGCTGGATGGGGGCTGTGAACCCGGAGGGAGCGACTGGATGGGGGGCTGTGAACCCAGAGGGAGCGGCTGGACGGGGGGCTGTGAACCCGGAGGGAGCGGCTGGACGGGGGGCTCTGAACCTGGATGGAGCGGCTGGATGGGGGGCTCTGAACCCGGAGGGAGCGGCTGGATGGGGGAGCTGTGAACCCGGAGGGAGCGACTGGATGGGGGGCTGTGAACCCAGAGGGAGCGGCTGGATGGGGGGCTGTGAACCCAGAGGGAGCGGCTGGACGGGGGGCTGTGAACCCGGAGGGAGCGGCTGGACGGGGGGGCTGTGAACCCGGAGGGAGCGACTGGATGGGGGGGCTGTGAACCCAGAGGGAGCGGCTGGACGGGGGGGCTGTGAACCCGGAGGGAGCGGCTGGACGGGGGGGCTGTGAACCCGGAGGGAGCGACTGGATGGGGGGCTGTGAACCCAGAGGGAGCGGCTGGACGGGGGGCTGTGAACCCAGAGGGAGCGGCTGACGGGGGGCTGTGAACCCGGAGGGAGTGGCTGGACGGGGGGGCTGTGAACCCGGAGGGAGCGACTGGATGGGGGGCTGTGAACCCAGAGGGAGCGGCTGGACGGGGGCTCTGAACCTGGATGGAGCGGCTGGATGGGGGGCTCTGAATCCTGAGGGAGCGGCTGGACGGGGGGCTCTGAACCTGGACGGAGTGGCTGGACGGGGGGCTGTGAACCCAGAGGGAGCGGCTGGATGGGGGGTTGTGAACCCAGAGGGAGCGACTGGATGCTGGGGGCCGGAAGTGAGAGGCCGGAGAGCGGTGCGGCAGCTGGAAGCAGGAAGCGAGTGAGCTGCCGGAGAGAGCGGGGTGGGGTGGGGTGGGGGGGAGGCGGGGAGCGAGCGGCCAAAGACCTTGGTGGCGGCGGGTGCGGGGAGCAGCCGGAGAGCAGTATGTTTTGCTGTGGCAGGGCTAACTGGCGCATGCACAGGAAAATGCTCTCCTCCTCCCCACTCCACCCCCCCACCTCGGCCACTGACTGCAGCCGATCGATCTCTGCTTCCTCCCCGCTCTCTCTGGCCGCTCGCTCCCCGCTTCCCCCTCGCCCCCACTTCTCCCCTTCCCCCTGCTTCCCCTCCCCTCCTTCCCCCTGCTTCCCTGCTCCCCCATTCTTTCCCCCTCACCCTGCTTTCCTCCTCCCCCCCGCTTCTCCCTCCCCCTCGCTTCCCCCCTCCCACCCTGCTTACCCCCTCCCCCCCTCAACCCTGCTCCCCCCTTCCTCCCGCTTCGCCCCCGGCTTCCCCCCTCCCCTGCTTCTCCCCTCCCCCATCCCTCTTCCCCCCCGCAATCCCTCCAGACACTAGCTCTGGGCCGCGCCCCTTCCCTCCTCTCGGGCATGTGCTCCTACATCGCCTTGCTTCTTCAGGCGGCACAGTACAGTAGGGAAGCAGGGAGCGAGCGGCCAGAGAATGGGATGGCGCTGAAACCTCACAGAATTAAGGATGGTGTGCAGCACTGTCAGTGGTGCTGTACTTCCGATGAGACTTTATACGTTCTCCGAGTGTCCAACATTTCCATTTTGTGCTGCCATGGGTTTAAGTTGCCTTTCTGTGATTATTTGAGCAGCGCCATCTTTAGTCCTGGCAGCTGCCTGAACGTCGCAGACTGCGACATTTTCGTGGAACAGGCTGCATTTGTGCATGTATCAGTACAGCGCCATCTAGTGGTTGCATTGTCAGCAAACACAGCCTTTAAAATATGATTCATAAAAATGGCCAGAAAGCTGGTGCTACAAGGGTGAGGCAGAGTCAGCTGTGGGCAGTCCTCCACAGGGGTCGGCAGCACATCCGTACACGGACACCAGTGTCGTGGTAAAAGTTTTGAGGTCCGTGGTAATTTTTTATGTTTTGCTCCAAGCCTTTAAACTTGTGTTTTAATTGCAAGGCTTGGTGACAATCAGGTGAAGGGCTGCTGAATCAGCGTGGCCCTTGCTGCCATGCCAGCCTGCAGTTCATCCTGGGCATCCTCTGCTTCCTGGTCGCTGGCTACCTCGGGAGTGAGCCGTTCCCCCTCCTGTTTCTCCTCTTCTTCCTGTTCCCAGTCCTCCTCTGAGTTGGAGTGACATTCTAGTTCCTTCTCCTCATCCATCTTCAGGCCTCTTTCCAGTGTCATGTTGTGTAGGGCTCAGCAGACGACCATGATATGACACGCTCTGGCTGGCTCGTACTGAAGGGCACCACCCAACCAGTCAAGGCTGCGGAAGCGTGTCTTCAGAAGGTCAATGGTCTCTTCAAAGCAGGTCCATGTTAGGAGATGGTTCAGGTTGTAGCTCCTCTCTCCATCTGTGTCTGGGTACCAGACAGGTGTCAGGAGCTACCTCCTTAGGGATAACACTTATTAGCAGCAGCCACCTATGGAGTCTGGATGTGGGCCTGCAGAGGTGCGGCACCTAGGATTCTCACAAGATGAAAGAGTCATGACAACTGCCTGGGAACCGGGTACAGACCTGCAAGATTCACTTCCAGTGGTCACTGACCAGCTGGACATTCAATGAGTGGTAGCCCTTTCTGTTGAGAAATCTGGCTGGCTGGTCTGTGGGTGTCTTGATGGCTATATGGATACAATGCCCTGGACCTGCGGGAATCCATTGATGGTAGCAAAGTCCAATGCCCTCTGTGCCTGCACTGGCCCATTTGTGTCAAAGTGGATGTTGTCCCCCGCCCTACAGAATATGGCATCCATGACCTGCCTGATGGCGTGCTGAGCTGCTAACTGAGAGATGCCACCTAGGTCTGCAGCTGATTCCCGGAACGAGCTGGTTGCATAGAAATTCAGGGCATTGGTGAGCTTGATGGCTGTAGGCAAGTGAGTGTCATGGGGACCCTGAGGCCTCAGGTCCTGTGGATCGGAACACACAGGTCCGAGACCATCTACCTGGAGAGGCGTGGCATCCTACAGCACTGGCGCTTTGTCATTTGCAGGTAGGGGACTCTTGGCCAGTAGAACTGATGTGTTGGGTACTGCCTTCTTCCCCTTGCAGCCCCTGCTGTGCTCCTCTGGCCTCCTTGAATCCTCCAGATTCTACCTGGAGGTTGAATCTGCTCGAGGGCACAGAGTGTGAAGAGGGGTGTTTGGGTAATGAGGGAGTTCGGTAAGGAGGGAAACTGTAAATTAATTAAGAGAAAATAAATGTAATTCAATTAACACAATAAAGCTGACAGGACAGGTGATGTGTCGTGGCTGCAGTATGTGGGAGCTCCTGGATGCCGCGGCAAGCCATGGTAACCACATCTATAGTGAATGTTTGTGGCTTGAGGAGCTTTGGCTCAGAGTCATTGAGCTGGAGGCTGAGCTGCAGACACTACGATGCATCAGGGAGGGGGAAAGTTACCTGGACTCTTTGTTCCAGAAGGTAGTCATACTCCTTAGGAGAGGTTCATCTGTTTTGGTCAGTGGTCAGGGACAGGAGGGTGTGACTGCGAGTCAGGCAGGTAAGGGGATCGAGAAGGTGGGAGTGGAGGAGTCTCAGCTCTTGCAATTGAGCAACAAGTTTGAGGTTCTTGTAGCTTGTTTGGTCAAAAGCGAGGGCTGTAGTGTGGATGAGCAGACTAACCATGGCACCATGGTACAGGAAGCTGTTCAAGTAAGAGGAGCAAAAAGGAAATTAGTGGTAGTAGGGGACAGTATAGTGAGGGGGATTGACATTGATCTCTGCCGCAAAAGACGAGAGTCCAGAAGGCTGTGTTGCCTGCCTGGTGCCAGGTTTTGGGACATCTACTCAAGGCTGGAGAGGAACGTATAGTGGGAGGGGGAGGATCAGTCATTGTGGTCCATGTAGGTACCAAAAACATAGGCAGGACAAGGAAAGAACTTCTGCATAGTCAGTATGAGGAGCTAGGCACCAAATTAAAAAGCAGAACTTCAAAGGTAATAATCACTGGATTATTACCTGAGGCACATGCAAATTGGAGTATGGCAAATAAGATTAGAGAAATGAATGCATGGTTCAAAGACTCGTGTGGTAGAAATGGGTTCTGGTTCGTGGGGCACTGGAACCAATACTGGAGAAAGTGGTGGCTGTACTGTTGGGACGGTCTACACCTGAACCGTGCTGGGACCAGTTTTCTAGCAAGTCGCATAACTAGGGAAGTAGAGAGGGTTTTAAACTAAATAGAGGGGGCAAGGAATCAAATTTGGGAAGATATGGTAAATCAAATAGTAGAGACAAGGCAAGAGAAAAAGGTATTAATATGAGAAAAGGTAAACAGACTGTGACAGGAAGGGACAGTGATTACAAATCTAAGAGTAAATCAGCAGACAGAACAGCACAACAACACAAGAAATAGGAGCAGAAGTAGACCATATGGTCCATCGAGCCTGCTCCGCCATTGAATACGATCATGGCTGATCTTGGGCTTCAATTCCACTTTCCTGCCAGCTCCCCACATCCCTTGATTCGCTGTAAGACCAAAAATCTATCAATCACAGCCTTAAATGTATTCAATGATGGAGCATCCACAACCCTCTGTGGTAGAGAATTCCAAAGATTCACAATGCTTTGAGTGTAGTAATTTCTCCTCATCTCAGTCCTGAATGATCGGCCCCTTATCCTGAGACTGTGTCCCTGTGTTCCAGATTCTCTGACCTGCGGGAATAATCTCTCAGCTTCTACCCTATCAAGCCCTTTTGGAATCTTATATGTCTCAATTAGGTCGCCTCTCATTCTTCTAAACTCCAGAGAGTATAGGCCCAATTTACTCAGCCTCTCATCATTGGACAACCCCCTCACCCCAGGGATCAATTTAATAAATCTTCACTGCACTGCTTCCAGTGCAATTATATCCTTTCTTAAATGTGGAGACCAAAACTGCACACAGTATTCCAGGTGCAGTCTCACCAAAGTCCTGTACAATTTTAGTAAGACTTCTTTATTCCTGTACTCCAATCCCCTTGCAATAAAGGCCAACATGCCATTTGCCTTCATAATAGCCTGCTGCACCTGCATGTTAACTTTGTGCGTTCCTTGTACGAGTGCCCCCAAGTCTCTTTGAACATTAACATTTACCAGTTTCACACCTTTTAAAAAGGCTAGACGTTACAAAAATAATTAAAGGACAAATCTAAAGGCTCTGTATCTGAATGCATGTAGCATTCGAAACAAAACAGATGAACTGATAATGCAAATAGAAATAAATAAGTATGATCTGATAGCCATTACAGAGACATAGCTGCAGAATGGCATAGATTGGGACCTGAATATTGAAGGGTACATGACATTTAGGAAGGACTGGAAGCTAGGAAAAGGTGGAGGGGCGGCTCTGTTAATTAATGATGGTATTAGCACAATAGAGAAGGATGACCTAAGTTCAGGAAACAAGGATGTAGAAGTGGTTTGCGTCGAGATGAGAAATGATAAAGGCAAGAAGTCACTTGTGGGAGTTGTGTAACCCCTAACAGTAACCACATGGTAGGACGGGGTATAAAGGAAGTAGTAATGGGTGCTTGTCAGAAAGGTACAGCGATAATCATGGGGGATTTTAATCTACATATAGATTGGAAAAATCAGATGGGCAAAAGTAGCCTAGATAAAGAGTTCATTGAATGTTTTCGGGATAGTTTCTTAGAACAGCACATTCTGGAGCCAACCAGACAGCAGGTTATACTAGACCTGGCATTGTGCAACGAGATAGGATTAATTGATGACCTCTTAGTGAAGGCACCCCTAGGCAGCAGCGATCATAATATGATTGAATTTTCACATTCAGTTTGAGGGAGAGAAGAGTGCTTCTAAGACTAGCATTTTGAACTAAAATAAGAGAAACTATGAGGGCATGAAAGCAGAGCCAGCAAAAGTGAACTGGCAAAGTGCGGCACAGTGGCGCAGTGGTTAGCACCGCAGCCTCACAGCTCCAGCGACCCGGGTTCAATTCTGGGTACTGCCTGTGTGGAGTTTGCAAGTTCTCCCTGTGTCTGCATGGGTTTCCTCCGGGTGCTCCGGTTTCCTCTCACATGCCAAAGACTTGCAGGTTGATAGGTAAATTGGCCATTATAAATTGCCCCTAGTATAGGTAGGTGGTCGGGAAATATCGGGACAGGTGGGGATGTGGTAGGAATATGGAATTAGTGTAGGATTAGTATAAATGGGTGGTTGATGGTCGGCACAGACTCAGTGGGCCGAAGGGCCTGTTTCAGTGCTGTATCTCTAAATAAATAAAAAATAAAAATAAAAAAGTAGGTGAAGGGATAGGTCAATAGAGATGCAGTGCCAGACATTTAAGGGGATATTTCAGAATACACAGAATAAATACATTCCAACAAGAAAGAAAAATTCCAAGGGGAGGACCCACCATCCATGGTTAACTAAAAAAGTTAAAGGTAGTATCAAACTTAAAGAAAAAGCATATAATTGCGCAAAGATGGGAGGCAAGTCAAAAGATTGGACAGAATATTAAAAGCAGCAAAGGA
This sequence comes from Heterodontus francisci, assembly GCF_036365525.1. NCBI lineage: Eukaryota > Metazoa > Chordata > Chondrichthyes > Heterodontiformes > Heterodontidae > Heterodontus > Heterodontus francisci. The sequence continues at coordinate 113,627,448 of NC_090371.1, forward strand.
CGACTAAAAGATTAATAAGGAGGGAAAAAATAGAGTACAAGAGAAAGCTGGTGAAAAAGATAAAGACAGATAAGTAAGAGTTTCTATAGATATTTTAAAAAAAGTAAAGTTAACAAAGTGAGCATTGGTCCTATAGACAGTGAGTCTGGGGAATTAATAAGGGAAAATAAGGAGATGGCAGGTGAATTGAACAGGTATTTTGCATCGGTCTTCACCATTGAGGATACAAGTAACATCTGAGAAATAGCTGTAAATCAGGAAATGGAAGGGAGGGAGGAACTCAAGAAAATTACAATCACCAGGGACATAGTACTGAGCAAATTGTTGGAGCTGTGGGCTGACAAGTTCCGGGTCCTGATGGACTTCATCCTAGGGTCATAAAAGATGTGGCTCATGAGATAGTTGATGCCTTGTTTTTGATTTTCCAAAATTCCCTAGATTCGGGGAAGGTTTCATTAGATTGGAAAATAGCGAATGTAACTCCTTTATTCAAAAAGGGAGGAGACAGAATGCAGGAAACTACAGGCTAGTTAGTTTAACATCTGTCACAGGGAAAATGTTAGGAGCTATTATTAAAGACATGATAGCAGGGCACTTAGAAAAATTCAAGGTAATCAGGCAGGGTCAACATGGTTTTATGGAAGCGAAATCATGTTTAACCAATTTATTGGAGTTCTTTGAAGAAGTAACGTGGATAAAGGGGAATTGGTGGATGTACTGTACTTAGATTTCCATAAGGTATTTGATAAGGTGCCACATCAAAGGTTATTGCAGAAAATGAAAGCCCATGGTGTAGGGGGTAACAATTTGGCATGGATAGAAAATTAGTTAGCTAACAGGAAACAAAGAGTAGGCATAAATTGTTCATTTTCTGGTTGGCAAGATGTAATGAGTGGTGTGCCACAGGGATCAGTGCTGGGCCCTCAACATTTTGCAAGTTATATAAATGACTTGAATGAAGGGACTGAAGGTATGGTTGTTAAATTTGCTAATGACACAAAGATAGATAGGAAAATAAGTTGTGAAGACATCATAAGGAGGTTACAAAGGGATAGAGATAGGTTAAGTGGGTGGGTAAAGATCTGGCAAATGGAGTGTAATGTGGGAAAATGTGAAATTTTCCATTTTGGCAGGAAGAATAAAAAAGAAGCATATTATCTAAATGGTGAGAGATTGCAGAGCTCTGAGATGCAAAGGGATCGGAATATAATAGTGCATGAATCACAAATGGTTAGTCTGCAGGTACAGCACGTAATTAGGAAAGCTAATAGAATGTTATCATTTATTGCAAGGGGAATTGAATACAATAGTAGGGAGGTTATGCTTCAGTTATACAGGGCATTGGTGAGACCACTTCTGGAGTACTGTGTACAGTATTGGTCTCCTTATTTAAGGAAGGATGTAAATGCATTGGAAGCAGTTCAGAGAAGGTTTACGAGACTAATACCTGCAATGGGTGGGTTGTCTTATGAGGAAAGGGTGGACAGGCTAGGCTTATATCTGCTGGAGTTTAGAAGAGTAAGAGGCGACTTGATTGAAACATATAAGATCCTGAGGGGTCTTGACAGGGTGGATGTGGAAAGGATTTTTCCTCTTGTGGGAGAATCTAGAACTAGGGGGTCACTGTTTAAAAATAAGGGGTCGCCCATTAAGACAGAGATGAGGAGAATTTTGTTCCCTCAGAGGGTTGTGAATCTTTGGAACTCTCTTCCTCAAAAGATGGTGGAAACAGAGTCTTTGAATATTTTTAAAGTAGAGGTAGATTGATTCTTGATAAGCAAGGGGGTGAACTGTTATCGGGGGCAGGCGAGAATGTGGAGTTGAGGTTAAAATCAGATCAGCCATGATCTTATTGAATGGCGGAACAGGCTCGAGGGGACGAAGCTACTCCTGCTCCTAATTCATCTGTTCATATGTATCTGCTGTTGCTCATCCCAGCTGTTTTGTCCAATGTCAGAGTAGCCTGTTTCCATCTGAACTCCCTCAATTGGGCTTTGTGCATTCACCAGGCCTTCACTGCCAATTCCACCTGCTGAAGTGATACCAGCAGACCCAATTCCCTCTCTGGATTTCTGCCACTCTCCACAGAGGAAAGCTACTCTTAAAGGGGCAGATAGGGTAGATAGGAAGAAACGTTTTCCGTTAGCGGAGGTGTCAATAACCAGGGGGCATAGATTTAAGGTAAGGGACAGAAGGTTTAGAGGGGATTTGAAGAAAAAAAATTTCACCCAGAGGGTGGTTGGAATCTGGAATACCCTGCCTGAAGGGGTGGTAGAGGCAGGAACCCTCACAACATTTAAGAAGTATTCAGATGAGCACTTGAAATGCCATAGCATACAAAGCTATGGACAAAGTGCTGGAAAATGGGATTAGAATAGATAGGTGCTTGATGGCCAGTGCGGACACAGTGGGCCGAAGGGCCTTTTTCTGTGCTGTATAAATCTATGACTCTATGGCTGTAGCAATGGCTGCTCTGAGGCAATTCTGAAGCAGCTGTGCTTTATTTGCTGCCTCTGCTTTTTGTTTATCAGCCCTTCCCATAGGCCTCATGGCCCTTCACATTGTTCACGTCTTCAGAATCCTGTTATGTTTCACACATGGCGTCTTCCCCATTCCCAGTCTTTAAAAATTATGCACTGCTCCTTGCAAGCTTATTAATGAGCTCTTCAATGAGCTCAACAGGCACTTAATTGGAGGCGTGCAGGGTTGGCGTTCCTCCATCCTGGTGACCCTTAGAAAATGACTTTGCATTCTCGGAGACAGCGGGGCCCAGTGCCAACGTCCGAGTACATTGCCTTCAAATTGCCTTCGCACCCAATCCTGCTCCCAGCAGACTTTAAAAATCTGCCCTAACCTATTTGTTTAATGTTTCAGCCATTTCCTTATTTCTCATTATAATTTCACCTGTCTCTGCCACTAATGGACCCATGTTCACATTCACTAATCTCTTCCTATTTACATACCATTAGAAAGGCTTGTCAGCTACTCACATATTCTCTTTCTCTTTCCTTATCAATTTCTTGGTCCTCCTTTGCTGAATCCTAAATTCCTCCCAATCTTTCGGCTTACGATACTTTTTGCCAACTTTACAAGCCTCTTCCTTTGATCTAATATTTTCTTTAATTCAGTTGGACCACTTTTTCTGTGGGGGTTTTGTGCTTTATAGGAATGCATATTTGTTGCAAATTATCTATTAATTCTTTACATGCTAGCCATTTCTTGTCTGCTGCCATACCTTTTAATGTATTTTCCCAATCTACTTCAGCCAACTTGCCGCTCATACCCATGAGGTTTGCTTTGTTCAGATCTAAGAAACTATTTTCAGACTTAACTAAATCACTTCAAACTCAATAGAAAATTGTCCTTGGAAGGAATGCAGTGCAGATTCGCCAGAATATTACCAGGACACCAAGGATTACATTTTGAGGAGAGGTTACATAAACCAGGATTATGTTTCCTGGAATATAGAAGGTTAATGAGCGATTTGAACAAACAAAGAACAAAGAACAATACATCACAGGAACAGGCCATTCGGCCCTCCAAGCCTGCATCAATCTTGATCCCTGTCTAAACTAAAACCTTCTGCACTTCCGGGGACCGTATCCCTCTATTGCCATCCTATTCATGTATTTGTCAAGATGCCTCTTAAACATCGCTATCGTACCTGCTTCCACCACCTCCCCCGGCAGCAAGTTCCAGGCACTCACCACCCTCTGTGTAAGAAACCTGCCTCGCACATCCTCTCTAAACTTTGCCACTCGCACCTTAAACCTATGTCCCCGAGTAACTGACTCTTCCACCCTGGGAAAAAGCTTCTGAATAGCCACTCTGTCCATGCCACTCATAACTTTGTAAACCTCTATCATGTCGCCCCTCCACCTCCGTTGTTCCAGTGAAAACAATCCGAGTTTATCCAACCTCTCCTCATAGCTAATACCCTCCAGACCAGGCAACATCCTGGTAAACATCTTCTGTACCGTCTCCAAAGCCTCCACATCCTTCTGGTAGTGTGGCGACCAGAATTGTACGTAATATTCCAAGTGTGGCCTAACTAAGTTTTTTAGAATTAGAATTAGAATTAGAACATTACAGCGCAGTACAGGCCCTTCGGCCCTCGATGTTGCGCCAATCTGTGAAACCATCTGACCTACACTATTCCATTTTCATCCATATGTCTATCCAATGACCACTTAAATGCCCTTAAAGTTGGCGAGTCTACTACTGTTGCAGGCAGGGCGTTCCACGCCCCTACTACTCTCTGAGTAAAGAAACTACCTCTGACATCTGTCCTATATCTATCACCCCTCAACTTAAAGCTATGTCCCCTCGTGTTTGCCATCACCATCCGAGGAAAAAGACTCTCACTATCCACCCTATCCAACCCTCTGATTATCTTATATGTCTCTATTAAGTCACCTCTCCTCCTCCTTCTCTCCAACGAAAACAACCTCAAGTCCCTCAGCCTTTCCTCGTAAGACCTTCCCTCCATACCAGGCAACATCCTAGTAAATCTCCTCTGCACCCTTTCCATAGCTTCCACATCCTTCCTATAATGCGGTGACCAGAACTGCACGCAATACTCTAGGTGCGGTCTCACCAGAGTTTCTGTACAGCTGCAGCATGACTTTCCAATTTTTATACTCTATGCCTCGACCGATGAAGGCAAGCATGCCGTATGCCTTCTTGACTACCTTATCCACCTGCGTTGCCACTTTCAGTGATCTGTGGACCTGTATGCCCAGATCTTTTTTTTTATTCATTCATGGGATGTGGGCGTCGCTGGCCAGGCCAGCATTTATTGCCCATCCCTAATTGCCCTTGAGAAGGTGGTGGTGAGCTGCCTTCTTGAATCGCTGCAGTCCATTTGGGGTAGGTACACCCACAGTGTTGTTAGGAAGGGAGTTCCAGGATTTTGACCCAGTGACAGTGAAGGAATGGCGATATAGTTCCAAGTCAGGATGGTGTGTGACTTGGAGGGGAACTTGCAGGTGGTGATGTTCCCATGCATTTGCTGCCCTTGTCCTTCTAGTTGGTAGAGGTTGTGGGTTTGGAAGGTGCTATCTAAGGAGCCTTGGTGCATTGCTGCAGTGCATCTTATGGATGGTACACACTGCTGTCACTGTGCGTCGATAGTGGAGGGAGTAAATGTTTGTAGATGGGGTGCCAATCAAGCGGGCTGCTTTGTCCTGGATGGTGTCGAGCTTCTTGAGTGTTGTTGGAGCTGCACCCATCCAGGCAAGTGGAGAGTATTCCATCACACTCCTGACTTGTGCCTTGTAGAGGGTGGATAGACTTTGGGGAGTCAGGAGGTGAGTTACTCGCCTCAGGATTCCTAGCCTCGGACCTGCTTTTGTTGCCACGGTATTTATATGGCTACTCCAGTTCAGTTTCTGGTCAATGGTAGCCCCTAGGATGTTGATAGTGGGGGATTCAGCGATGGTAATGCCGTTGGATGTCAAGGGGAGATGGTTAGATTCTCTCTTGTTGGAGATGGTCATTGCCCGGCACTTGTGTGGCGCGAATGTTGCTTGCCACTATCAGCCCAAGCCTGGATATTGTCCAGGTCTTGCTGCATTTCTACACAGACTGCTTCAGTATCTGAGGAGTCACAAATGGTGCTGAACATTGTGCAATCATCAGCGAATATCCCCACTTCAGACCTTATGATTGAAGGAAGGTCATTAATGAAGCAGCTGAAGATGGTTGGGCCGAGGACACTACCCTGAAGAACTCCTGCAGTGATGTCCTGGAGCTCAGATGATTGACCTCCAACAACCACAACCATCTTCCTTTGTGCTAGGTATGACTCCAACCAGCGGAGAGTTTTCCCCCTGATTCCCATTGACCTCAGTTTTGCTAGGGCTCCTTGATGTCATACTCGGTCAAATGCTGCCTTGATGTCAAGGGCAGTCACTCTTACCTCACCTCTTGAGTTCAGCTCTTTTGTCCACGTTTGAACCAAGGCTGTAAATGAGGTCAGGAGCTGAGTGGCCCTGGCGGAACCCAAACTGAGCGTCACTGAGCAGCTTATTGCTAAGCAAGTGCCGCTTGGTAGCACTATTGAAAGCACCTTCCAACACTTTACTGATGATTGAGAGTAGGCTGATGGGGTGGTAATTGGCCGGGTTTGTCTTGTCCTGCTTTTTGTGTACAGGACATACCTGGGCAATTTTCCACATTGCAGGGTAGATGCCAGTGTTGTAGCTGTACTGGAACAGCTTGTCTTGGGGCGCGGCAAATTCTGGAGTACAGGTCTTCAGTACTATTGCCAGAATATTGTCAGGGCCCATAGCTTTTGCAGTATCCAGTGCCTTCAGTCGTTTCTTGATATCACGCGGAGTGAATCAAATTGGCTGAAGTCTTACATCTGTGATGCTGTGGACTTCAGGAGGAGGCCGAGATGGATCATCAACTCGGCACTTCTGGCTGAAGATTATTGCAAATGCTTCAGCCTTATCTTTCGCACTGATGTGCTGGGCTCCCCCATCATTGAAGTTGGGGATAATTGTGGAGCCACCTCCTCCAGTTAGTTGTTTAATTGTCCAACACCATTCACGGCTGGTTGTGGCCAGACTGCAGAGCGTAGATCTGATCCGTTGGTTATGGGATCACTTAGCTCTGTCTATTGCATGCTACTTATGCAGTTTGGCATGCAGATAGTCCTGTGTTGTAGCTTCACCAGGTTGACACCTCATTGTGAGGTATGCCTAGTGCTGCTCCTGGCATGCCCTCCTGCACTCTTCATTGAACCAGGGTTGGTCTCCTGGCTTGATGGTAATGGTAGAGTGGGGGATATGCCGGGCCATGAGGTTACAGATTGTGGTTAAGTACAATTCTGATTGGCCCACAACGTCTCTTGGATGCCCAGTTTTGCATTGCTAGATCTGTTCGAAATCTATCCCATTTAGCACGGTGGTAGTGCCACACAACACGATGGAGGACATCCTCAATGTGAAGGCAGGACCTAGTCTCCACAAGGACTGTGCGGTGGTCACTCCTACCAATACTGTCATGGACAGATGCATCTGCGGCAGGCAGATTGGTGAGGACAAGGTCAAGTATGTTTTCCCCTCATGTTGGTTCCCTCACCACCTGCCGCATACCCAGTCTAGCAGATATGTCCTTTAGGACTTGGCCAGCTCGGTCAGTAGTGGTGCTACCGAGCCACTCTTGGTGATGGACCTTGAAGTCCCCCACCCAGAGTACACTTTGTGCCCTTGCCACCCTCTGTGCTTCCTCCAAGTGCTGTTCAACATGGAGTACTGACTCATCAGCTGAGGGAGGGCGGTAGGTGGTAATCAGTAGGAGGTTTCCTTGTCCATGTTTGATGTGATGCCATGAGACTTCATGTGCTCCACAGTCGATGTTGAGGACTCCCAGGGCAACTCCCTCCCTACTGTATACCACTGTGCCACCACCTCTGGTGGGTCTGTCCTGCTGGTGGGACAGGACATACCCAGGGATGGTGATGGCAGTGTCTTGGACACTGTCTGTAAGGTATGATTCCGTAAGTATGACTATGTCATGCTGTTGCTTGACTAGTCTATGGGACAGCTCTCCCAACTTCGGCACAAGCCCCTAGATGTTAGTAAGGAGGACTTTGCAGGGCCGACAGGGCTGGGTTTTCCGTTGTCGTTGTATTGATAAAACATCTTTGGGTTCACCTTGATTTTGCCTGCCAATGTTTTTTTATGACCTCTCTTTGCTTTCCTAATTTCCTTTTTGATTTCTCCCCTCCACTTTTTTTAAATTTAGAGAAAGAGCACTGAAACAGGCCCTTCGGCCCACCGAGTCTGTGCCGACCAACAACCACCCATTTATACTAACCCTACAGTAATCCCATATTCCCTACCACCTACCTACACTAGGGGCAATTTACAATGGCCAATTTACCTATCACCTGCAAGTTTTTTGGATGTGGGAGGAAACCGGAGCACCCGGCGAAAACCCACGCAGACACAGGGAGAACTTGCAAACCCCGCACAGGTAGTACCCAGAATCGAACCCGGGTCCTTGGAGCTGTGAGGCTGCGGTGCTAACCACTGTGCCACTATACTCCTCTCGGCTTTCTGTAGTATTGAGTTCTCGGTGTCGGACATAAGCTTTCCTTTACTGCCTTATCTTACCCTGTAGGCTCCTTAACAACCATGGGGCTCTAGATTTGGCCATCTCACCCTTTTCCTTTGTGGGAACATGTTTACTCTGAATCCCTTGAATCTCCCCTTTGAATGCCTCCCACTGCTCTGACACTGGTTTACCTTCAAGTAGCTGTTTCCAATCTTCTTTTGCTAAATCACTCCTCAGCTTAGTAAAATTGGCCTTGCCCCAATTGAGAACGCTAACTCCTGTTCTATCTCTGTCCTTTTCCATACTATGTTAAAACTGACTGAATTATGATCACTACCACCAAAATGCTCTCCCACTGCCACTCCTTCCACCTGCCCAGCTTCAGTTCCTAAAACTAAGTCTAAAACTGCATGCTCTCTTTATGGACTTGCTACATACTGGCCAAAACAATTCTCCTGAATGCACCTCAAGAATTCTGCTCCCTCAGTTCCTTTCACACTAAAACTATCCCAGTTAATATTGCGGTAGTTAAAATCCCCTACTATTACTGCCCTATTGTTCTTGCTCTTCTCAGAGATTTGCCTACATATCTGCTCTTCTATATCCCTCTGACTGTTTGGGGGTCTATAGTACACTCCCAGCAGTGTGATTGCCCCTTTTTTGGTCCTTGCCTCAATCCATATGACCTCATTTGATGAACCTTCCAACATATCATCCGTCCTCTCAGCTGTAATAGTTTCTTTGACCAAAATTGCCACTGCCCCTCCTTTCTTAACCCCCTCCCTATCATGTCTGAAAGGAAGATGGTTGTGGGTGTTGGAGGCCAATCATCTCAGCTGCAGAATATTGCTGCAGGAGTTACTCAGGGTAGTGTCCGAGGCCCAAACAATTTCAGCTGCTTCATTAGAAGATCAGAAGTGGGGATATTCGCTAATGATAGCAAAGTGTACCATTTGGAATTCCTCAGATATTTGTTACGGACAGGCAGGTGGTTTCCATTTTTGCCTCTCAACTTGTAACATGAGGCGCCCTCCCTGCAGCCTTGTGGGGTGGGGGGGAGGCCCTCGTCCCTGGGCAATCTGAACCCTCAGAGGACTCCCACCAGGAACCAGTTTACCCCCCATGACCCCCCCTCCCCTGGACTGCATGATTACCCTCCCAGCCCCCCATTGCTGTGACCTTTCAGACTGGCCCCAGCGGCCCTGCCTCACCTACCTCTGGTCTGAGGTTCCAGCACTGGACCTGGTCTGAGGCCTCTGCAGTACTGGCAGTGGCCACCGCTCCTGGTAGCGCTGTTAATTCTGCTGAGCTGCCAGTCCTCTGATTGGCCAGCAGCTCTTGGAGGTGGGATTCCCGCTTTTGAAGGGATGGGGATCGGGGCTCCTGAAAGATTGATTGAAAAAGATCAGATGATCGCTACAGGGGGCGCAAAAAGGCTGAGGCTGGGTTCCTCCCACCTTTTCAATCCAGTCCTGGGAGCCCTGGCTCCAGCACAAGGTCCAGCCCTCTATGTCTGCAAAGGTCATTGTTAGTCCAATTGGTTGAAAAAGGTAGCTATTAACATTGATTGGGGCCATTAGTATTTCTACTGCTTTCCTCAAGGCTGGTCCAGACATAATGATCGGTTCAGTCTCCAGCAGTCACGATGTATATTCGCAGTACAGGCGAGGTCACCTGACCTCTTACACCATTTTGTCTTGTAGCAAAAGCGTGTCCATTCTGGGAGGCTAATTCATCAGTTCATTTTTATAGTTCATAATTGCTCCTTGTGTGAGCATGATATTTTGAAGCAATTCATGTCTGCATGCAGCAAGACTTGGATAACATTCAGGCTTGAGCTGATAAATGGCAAGTAACGTTTTTGCCACACAAGTGCCAGGCAATGACCATTTCCAACAAGAAAGAATCTAATCATCTCTCTCTGTTATTCAATGACAATACCATCGCGGAATCCCCCACCAACATCCTGGGAGTTACCATTGATCAGAAATGTAACTGGACCAGCCACATAAATGCTGTGGCTACAAGAGCAGGCCAGAGACTGGGAATTCTGTGACAAGTGGCCCACCTCCTGACTCCCCAGAACTTGTCCACTATCTACAAGTCACAAGTCAGGAGTGTGATGGAATACTCTCCACTTGCCTGGATAAGTGACGCTCATGGTTGGGTCTAGGACACTGCCTTGAGGAACCCTAGCAGCAACATCCTGCCTTCCATCCAATCACACACCAAAAAGGAAGCATTCGTAAGGGCTAGAAGGCCGGGAACAGACGAAGCCCTTGAGGAATATAAAGAAAGTAGGAAGGAACTTAAGCAAGGAGTCAGGAGGGCTAAAAGGGGTCATGAAAAGTCATTGGCAAACAGGATTAAGGAGAATCCCAAGGCTTTTTGTACATATATAAAGAGCAAGAGGGTAGCCAGGGAAAGGGTTGGCCCATTCGATGACAGAGGAGGGAATCTATGCGTGGAGCCAGAGGAAATGGGCGAGGTACTAAATGAGTACTTTGCATCAGTATTCACCAAAGATAAGGACTTGGTAGATGATGAGTCTAGGGAAGGGAGTGTAGATAGTCTGGGTCATGTCGTTATCAAAAAGGAGGAGGTGTTGGGCATCTTGAAAAGCATTAAGGTAGATAAGTCCCCAGGGCCTGATGGGATCTACCCCAGAATACTGAGGGAGGCAAGGGAGGAAATTGCTGGGGCCTTGACAGAAATCTTTGTATCCTCATTGGCTACAGGTGAGGTCCCAGAGGACTGGAGAATAGCCAATGTTGTTCCTTTGTTTAAGAAGGGTAGCAAGGATAATCCAGGAAATTATAGGCCGGTGAGCCTTACGTCAGTGGTAGGGAAATTATTAGAGAGGATTCTTCGGGACAGGATTTACTCCCATTTGGAAACAAATGGACTTATTAGCGAGAGGCAGCATGGTTTTGTGAAGGGGAGGTCGTATCTCACTAACTTAATTGAGATTTTTGAGAAAGTGACAAAGATGATTGATGAAGGAAGGAAGGATGTTGTCTACATGGACTTCAGTAAAGCCTTTGACAAGGTCCCTCATGGCAGACTGGTACAACAGGTGAAGTCACACAGGATCAGAGATGAGCTGGCAAGATGGATACAGAACTGGCTCGGTCATAGAAGACAGAGGGTAGCAGTGCTTTTCTGAATGGAGGGCTGTGACTTGTGGTTTTCCGCAGGGATCAGTGCTGGGACCTTTGCTGTTTGTAGCAAATATAAATGATTTGGAGGAAAATGTAGCTGATCTGATTAGTAAGTTTGCGGACGACACAAAGGTTGGTGGAGTTGTGGATAGTGATGAGGATTGTCAGAGGATACAGCAGGATATAGATTGGTTGGAGACTTGGGCAGAGAAATGGCAGATGGAGTTTAATCTACACAAATGTGAGGTAATGCATTTTGGAAGGTCAAATACAGGTGGGAAGTATACGGTAAATGGCAGAACCTTTAGGAGTATTGACAGGCAGAGAGATCTGGGCGTACAGGTCCACAGGTCACTGAAAGTGGCAACGCAAGTGGATAAGGTAGTCAAGAAGGTATACAACATGCTTGCCTTCATCGGTCGGGGCATAGAGTATAAAAATTGGAAAGTCGTGCTGCAGCTGTACAGAACCTTAGTTAGGCCACACTTAGAATATTGCATGCAATTCTGGTCGCCACACTACCAGAAGGACGTGGAGGCTTTGGAGAGGGTACAGAGGAGGTTTACCAGGATGTTGCCTGGTCTAGAGGGCATTAGCTATGAGGAGAGGTTGGATAAACTCGGATTGTTTTCACTGGAACGACGGAGGTGGAGGGGCGACATGATAGAGGTTTACAAAGTTATGAGTGGCATGGACAGAGTGGATAGTCAGATGCTTTTTCCCCGGGTGGAAGAGTCAGTTACTCGAGGACATAGGTTTAAGGTGAGAGGGGCAAAGTTTAGAGGGGATGTGCGAGGCAAGTTCTTTACACAGAGGGTGGTGAGTGCCTGGAACTTGCTGCCGGGGGAGGTGGTGGAAGCAGGTACGATAGCGACGTTTAAGAGGCATCTTGACAAATACATGAATAGGATGGGAATAGAGGGATACAGACCCCGGAGTGCAGAAGGTTTTAGTTTAGACAGGCATCAAGATTGGCGCAGGCTTGGAGGGTCGAATGGCCTGTTCCTGTGCTGTGCTGTTCTTTGTTCTTTGTTCCCTTTTGTTTTTTCCTCCACACCTCCTTCCCTGCTTTCCTCTGTACATGCTTAAAACCTGTTGCATCTCTAATCTTACCAGTTCTGACAAAAGGTCATCAACCTAATGTGTTAACTCTGTTACCCTCTCCACAAATGCTGCTGAACCTGCTGAGTATTGCCAGCATTTTCTGTTTTTATTTCAGATTTGCAGCATCCTACATTTTTGGTATATTCCATTGAGAAAGAAAGACTCAGAGAAGGATGCATCAGGTGTGGCTAACTAGGGAAGTTAAAGGTGGTATCAAATTGAAAGAAAAGGTGTTCAATGTTGCAAAGATTAGTGGTAGGCCAGAAGGTTGGGAAAATTTTAGAAACCAGCAAAGGACAGCTAAAAAATTAATAAAGAGGGAGAAATTAGAGTATGAAAGTAAACTAGCAAAAAATATAAAAACAGATGATAAAAGCTTCTACAAATATATAAAAAGGAAAAGTGTAGCGAAAGTATGCATTGGTCTCTTTGAGGATGAGACTAGGGAACTAATAATGGGAAACAAGGAAATGACAGAGACTTTGAACAAGTATTTTGTATCTATCTTCACATTAAAAGCATCCCAATAATAGTGGAAAATCAGGGGGCAAAAGGTGGGGGGAGGAATCTGAAACAATAACTATCACTGGAGAAAAAGTACTTCGGAAAACAAATGGGATGAAAGGCTGACAAGTCCCCTGAACCATTGGCCTGCATCCTAGGATCTTAAAAGAAGGTGCTGCAGAGATAGTGGATACATTTGTTGTAATCTTCCAAAATTCCCTAGAATCTGGAAAGATCCCAGTGGATTGAAAAACGCAAATGTAACGCTCCTATTCAAGAATGGGAGAGACAGAAATCAGGAAACTATAGGCCAGTTGGCGTAACACCTATTATTGGGGAAATACTGGAATGCATTATTAAGGAAGTAATAGCACAACATTTAGAAAATTATGGTCAACATGATTTTATAAAAAGGAAATCGTGTATGACAACTTTATTAGAATTCGTTGAGGAGGCGTCGAGCAGGGTGGATAAAGGGGAACCAATAGATGGAGTGTATCTGGATTTCCTAAAGGCATCTGATAAGGTGCTACATAAAAGGCAACTACACAAGAGCTCATGATGTTGGAGTTAATATATTAGCATTGTTACGCCAATGTGCTTTGTTGAATGATAATTTTCTTTAATCCACTGATTGGAGATCTGAATTTTTTTTTTGATGAAATTTAAAAGGAACAGGTAAAAAGGAAGATGATTTTGCTGGCAGCTTAGGATGGTCACCTAATTTGCAACACTATATCCTACATTGCAAAGGACTGTGAGGAGGGAGACGAAATGTCTGCTCGTGTCCCAGCAAGAGCCAAGACCCAGGAAGTTGAAGGGAACTGCTTGTTCTTTTTCTTTTTGAAGTGAATCCTGACAACGCAGCCCAGTGCAGACATCATCAGAGCACTCCCAGCTTCGCACATGCACAGAATGGACCCTTGCTGTTAGTATGGTGCTGCGCATGTGCAGCCTACATCAGTACCCAGCTTGCCAGGACTGATTCGGCATGTGTGCGAAAAGGTCATCGCATACTGCAATGTCTTCTCGCTGCTCCGTCCCCACCTCGTCACTGCTCCTCCCTTGGCCACTCGTTCCCCACTTCACCCCCCCACCCTCACCTACCTGTGGACCACTCACTCCCGGCCTCGCTGCTTCCTACCCTCTGCTCTGCCCCTGCTTTCCCGCTCCCTCCCACATCTGGTCCCCGCTCCCTCCCGCTTCTGGTCCTCACTCCCTCCCGTGATTGCCGCCATTCTTCTCCGCACAGGGGAAGCGGGGGAGAGAGAGAGTGATGAGATAGGCAGAGGAGGGGAAGGAGACTGTGAGTGGGAAGCAGAGGCAGAGCAGAGGGGATGAAGCGGCGAGGCTGGGAGTAAGTGGCCCACAGGTGTGGGGGGGGGGGGGGGGGGAGGAAAAGCTGGGAGTGAGTGGCTAAGGGGAGAGAAGTGGCGAGGCGTGGAGCAAGCAGCAAGCAGACAGGCACTGGAGGCAGCGGCAAAGAGAAGCACGATATCAGGAGGGAGTGGGCTACTGTTGGGGGTCGAATGGAGGTGGCGATTGCAGCCACTGTGGGCATTTGGGTTTCATTTGTTTTTGTTTTTGTGCTAAATTGAGCAGCGCCATCTTTGCTATTGGCAGCTGCCAAAAATATCGCAGACAGTGACATTTCAGTGCATGAGGCTGCATTTGCATATGTGCAAGTACTGCACCACCTAGTGGTTGCATTGTCAGCAAGCACAGCATTTTCTTTTTAGCAAGAGAGGAATACTGCTAGCTGCTATGTTTAAATGACTGATTGACTGCCATGTGACAAGCCCCTCCCCATCTGTGGATTTAAGCTTGTGTCTTTCTGCAGCAGAGAGATGGGAAGCAACTGGACTCTGACACGTGCAGACCTAAGTCGGGGTCCCCCTCTCTCTGTCTCTCCATTCCAGCTTGAAAGCTTTCAAATCCTGCTTGTTGACCGACCACCTTTGCATACTGTGGCTGCAATCAGAATCTCCATGGGAGGAAATCATCTGCATCACTATCTCCAAGAGACCCACCAAACCAGTCACAGAATCACAGAATAATACAGTGCAGAAGAGGCCCTTCGGCCCATCGAGACTGCACCGATGCATTAAAACACCTGACCTGTCTACCTAATCCCATTTGCCAGCACTTGGCCCATAGCATTGAATGTTATGACGTGCCAAGTGCTCATCCAGGTACTTTTTAAAGGATGTGAGGCAACCTGCCTCTACCACCCTCCCAGGCAGGGCATTCCAGACTGTCACCACCCTCTGGGTAAAAACGTTCTTCCTCAAATCTCCCTTAAACCTCCCGCTCCTCACCTTAAACTTGTGAATCCTCATAACTGACCCTTCAACTAAGGGGAACAGCTTCTCCCTATCCACCCTGTCCATGCCTCCCATAATCTTGTACACCTCGATCAGGTCACTCTTCAGTCTTCTCTGCCCCAGTGAAAACAACCCAAGCCTATCCAACCTCTCTTCATAGCTTAAATGTTCCATCCCAGGCAACATCCTGGTGAATCGCCTCTGCACCCCCTCCAATGCAATCACATCCTTCCTACAATGTGGCGACCAGAATTGCACACAGTACTCCAGCTGTGGCCTTACCAAAGTTCTGTACAACTCCAACATGACCTCCCTGCTTTTGTAATCTGTGCCTCGATTGATAAAGGCAAGTGTCCCATATGCCTTTTTCACCACCCTATTAACCTGCCCTTCTGCCTTCAGAGATCTATGGACAAACACGCCAAGGTCCCTTTGTTCCTTGGAACCTCCCAGTGTCAGGCCATTCATTGAATACTTCTGTGTCACATTACTCCTTCCAAAGTGGATCACCTCACACCTTTCAGCGTTAAATTCCATCTGCCACTTTTCTGCCCATTTGACCATCCCGTCTATATCTTCCTGTAACCCAAGACACTCAACCTCACTGTTAACCACTCGGCCAATCTTTGTGTCATCCGCGAACTTACTGATCCTACCCCCCACATAGTCATCTATGTTGTTTATATAAATGACAAACAATAGGGGACCCAGCACAGATCCCTGTGGTACACCACTGGACACTGGCTTCCAGTCACTAAAACAGCCATCTGTCATCACTCTCTGTCTCCTACAGCTAAGCCAATTTTGAATCCACCTTATCAAGTTACCTTGTATCCCATGTGCATTTGCTTTCTTGATCAGTCTCCCATGTGGAACCTTGTCAAAGGCTTTGCTGAAATCCATGTAAACTACATCAACTGCACTACCCTCATCTGTACACCTGGTCATATGCTCAAAAAATTCAATCAAATTTGTTAGGCATGACCTCCCTCTGACAAAGCCATGCTGACTATTCCTAATCAAATTTTGCCTCTCCAAGTGGAGATAGATTCTCTCCTTCAGAATTTTCTCCAATAGTTTCCCTACCACTGACGTGAGACTCACTGGTCTGTAGTTCCCTGGCTTATCTCTATAACCTTTCTTAAATAGTGGGACAACATTAGCTGTTCTCTAGTCCTCTGGCACCTCCCCCGTGGCCAGAGAGAAATTAAAAATTAGGGTCAGAGCCCCTGCAATCTCCACTCTCGCCTCCCACAGCATCCTGGGACACAAATCGTCCGGACCTGGAGATTTGTCCACTTTTAAGCCTTCCTTCCAAAACCTCCAATACCTTGTCACTCCCTATGACAATTTGCTCAGAACCTCACAGTCTCTCTCTCTAAGTTCCATATCTACATTCTCTTTCTCTTGGGTGAAGACAGATGTGAAGTATTCGTTCAACACCCTACCAATGTCCTCTGGCTCCACCCACAAATTTCCCCCTTGGTCCCTAACGGGTCCTACTCTTTCCCTGGTTATCCCCTTCCCATTGTTATACTTATAGAATATCTTGGGATTTTCCCTACTTTTACAAGCCAGAGCTTTCTCATATCCCCTCTTTGATCTCCTAATTGCTTTCTTAAGCTCCATCCTACACTTTCTGTATTCCACTAATGCTTCCATTGATTTGCTCTCCTTGTATTTGCTAAAAGCCTCTCTTTTCCTTCTCATCGTACCCTGAATGTTTCTGGTCATCCATGGTTCTCTGGGCTTGTTGCTCCTACCTATTACCCTAGAGGAAACATGCTGGGCCTGTACCCTCCCCATTTCCTTTTTGAATACCCCCCACTGCTCTTCTGTAGATTTCCCGACAAGTAACTCTTTCCGGTCTACCTTGGCCAGATCCTGCCTTATTTTACTAAAATTCGCTCTCCCCCAATCCAAAACCTTTTTTTGCAACTTGTCTATTTCTTTCTCCATAACAAGATTAAATTGTACCATGTTGTGGTCACTGTCACCAAAATGCTCCCCCACCAACACATCAACCACCTGTCCGGCTTCATTCCCCAGAATTAGGTCCAGCACTGCACACTCCCTTGTTGGATCCTCTACATATTGAGCTAAAAAGTTCTCCTGTATACATTTTAAGCACTCCACTCCATCTAAGCCCTTAACATGATGACTATCCCAATTAATGTTGGGAAAGTTGAAATCACCTAATATAATTACCCTATTATTTTTACACACCTCTGCAAATTGTGCACCTATTTGCTCCTCAATTTCCCGCTGACTATCTGGGGGTCTATAATAAACACCTAGCAATGTGGCTGTCCCTTTTTTATTCCTAAACTCATTTGATGCCCCCTCCAAGATATCATCTCTCCTTACTGCAGTAACTGACCCCTTAACTAATATTGCAATGCCCCCTCCTCTTTTACCCCCTCCTCTGTCTCGCCTCAAGATTCTATATCCCAGGATATTGAGCTGCCAATCCTGCCCCTCCCTCAACCATGTCTCCATGATGGCTACTATATCACAATTCCATGTGTCAATCATTGCCCTTAACTCATCCGTTTTACCTGTAATACTCCTGGCATTAAAGTAGAGGCCTTCCATTCTGGTCTTACTCCCTTGAAACTTACTTCTGCTGTATTCCCTCTGACTTGTCATCTACCTCTTCAGACTAAAAACCTCAGGACCACTGAATTCAGCTCGAAGCCAGCCGAATCACCAAATGCCACAGACTGTATACTTTTTTATTGACTCTAACTCAGCCAATCAACCTTTCCCCACTTTGTAACCTATTTGTATATGTGTAAACCTCCAGAGTGTGTGTGTGTGAGTGAAAGTTGGCACATTATTTTTATTAGTTTGGTTTAGCTACAATAAAGTTAACCTCTTTCTTTGTTAATTCAAGAAAGCCTGTCTGATTGGTTCCTGTTATGATCATAGCAAGTAAGTAATAAACACCTACTGAATTGGCCAGTACATCCACTTAAGAAAGAATTATACCTACTGTGGTCAAACGAGGAGAGGGAAAAGAGGGAAGCCCTTCTACCCCTCCTCAGTTGACCATATCAGGAATTTGGGGAGTCATGTCCGGGATCAAACCAAAAGACAAATGGGAAATGGGAAGTGGGAAACCAAACTGATCCCTGGTAATAATTTAAAAACTTCAGTACAGGATTTCTTGTGGTTTTCAGTGCTAGAGTACTAAAATGGCCACATTCGAGGCCGGAACCTTCCCAGAACAGAAGTGGAGTAACTTCGGCCAGGTTAAAAGCCCTATCTGTTGAAGAGCTGAGGATTGTAACTGGGAAGTTAGAAATTACTATTCTTCCAAAAGCTAGGAAGCTTGAAATCCTAAAACTTGTGGCCAACCATTTAAAAATTGACACTGAAGAACCGGAGACAGGCATAGAATCTGAAACAGTCAAAGTAACATTAGCTAAGGTACAATGAGAACAGAGAAGACTAGAATTAGAATTTCAGGAAAGAGAGAAAGAAAGAACTTTCTAGGAAATGGAGAAAGAAAGAAAATTCCAGGAAATGGAAAAAGAGCTTTTCAGAAGGAAAAGGAGGAAAGGGAGTTAAGGTGGCTTGAGCTAACTAGGGGAGGACCCAATACAATCAATGAAGGCACCACTAGTGAGGGAGTTATGCCTAGCTCAGGACCAGGTGCTGAACTCTTAAAGTTCTCCCAGTTGATACCAACGTTCAATGCGGGTGGGGGCGGGTGCGGTGATGTGGAAGCATTTATTGTCTCTTTTGAAAAGCTTGCAAAACAGTTTAAGTGGCTGGCTGAGAGCTGGCCACTGTTATTGCAAACTAAAAGGAAAAGCTCATGAGGTTTATTCACTGTTGTCTAATGAGAGTTCATCAGACCATGAGATGACTAAAAATGCTATTCTGAGTGCATACAAGCTAGTACCGGAGGCGTAATGCCAAAAATTCCGAACCCTCCGAAAGCAGTCTGAACAAACTTACCTCGAGTTTGAAAGAGTTAAGCAGCTTGTTTTTGACCAGTGGATACGGGCACTTAAGATAGAGTCCACCTATGAAAACCTCAGCTAGGTGATCTTCCTCAAGGAGTTCAAAAACTCACTTCCCCTTTCCATAAGAAACCACGTGGAGGAACAAAAGGTTCCAAGAGCCAGGCAGGCAGCAATCCCGGATGATGATTATACACTTATTCACAAGCTCTTTCCCTAAGGGAAACCCTTCCCTGGTTACCTCCAAGAACCTGAAACGGACAGAAGGTGGGAGGGTGATAGGAGGATGAAGAGCCATGAGCGAGAAGGACAGCTGAAAACACAGGGGGCCCTCCATAGGCCAAAAAGGAAGGTGCTGAGAACAGGAGTGATGCCCAAAAGCCTATATGTTTCCATTGTAACATAGCACCGTTGAGCTGACTGCTGGAAGTTACAGGGAAAACCCATAGGTTTAGTCAGGGTATACAAGACCATTGCAGGAAAAGGGGCCTTGATGGAAAGCACAGTGGACCAGGCTGTGGCTTTAACTGCGGCAGTAAAACCCAGTAAACCTACTGCTGAGAGTGCAGGAAAACTTAACAAATTCCCTGAGAGTTACTGGGATTTTGTGTCCAGAGGAAAAGTGACTCCATACTCCTTGCATGAGGCAGGTAAGCCCATAGTCATACTTAGAGATACAGGGGCCACCCAATCCGTTCTGCTGGGAAAAGGCATGACCTATCCCCCAGAGTCTGCATTTAATGCTAGAGTGCTAGTGAATTATATCGGAGGAAAGTATATGCCCATACATTTATACTGGGTGCACCTGGAGTGCAACCTTGTTTCAGGACCAGTAACCATGGGGGTTGTCCCAAGTTTACCTGTGGGTGGGGTCGGCCTGCTCCTGGGTAATGATATGGCGGGGGCGAAGGTGGTAGCTTCCCCAGTAGTTTTAGGAAGACCAAAGAGGTCAGGGAGACAGGACAGTTACAGGAAAAGGTCCCTGGCATTTTTCCTGAATGTGTGGTGACCCAGCCCATGGCCAAACAAGCTCTATCAGAGGAGGCTGAACTGGCACTGCAGACAGATGACCGTACTATCTGGTTATCTGAAACTTTCTTGGGGAAGTCAGAGGACCTAGAGGATGGGTTAAAGAGGTCTTCCTTGGTTGAGGCTCAGCAAGCTGACCCAGGATTAATAAAGTTAGCACAGACTGCCCAAATTAAAACTGAAGCAGAGGGAGTTCCAGAGTGCTACTTAAGGGATGAGGGGCTAATGAGGAAGTGGAGACCTCCTCACTGACCTGCAGATGAAATGTGGACAGTGGTTCACCAGGTAGTGATGCTGCCAAGGTACCATCGGGAAATATTGAGAATAGCCCACAAGCTTCCAATGACTGGACATCTCTGTATCAAAAAAAACCAAGCCCACATTAGACAGCATTTTTACTGGCCAGAACTCCACAAAGATGTGGTGGAGTTCTGTAAGACTTGCCACACGTGCCAGGTTGTGGGGAAGCCTCAACCTGCATTAAAACCTGCACCCCTAATTCCCATACTGGCTTTTGGGGAACCGTTCAGCAGAGTGCTGGTAGATTGCGTGGCATCCCTGTCGAAAATAAAAGGGGACTACCAGTATCTTCTCACCATTATGGATGTGACTACCCGATTTCCAGAGGCCATCCCTCTAAGAACTATCTCCGCCAAAGTAGTGGCAGATGGGCTAACCCAATTCTTCACCGATATGGGCTGCTTGCCGCGATCCAGTCGGATTAGGGCACAAATTTTATGTTCAGTATTTTTCAAAAGGTCATGGGTAATCTAGGCATAACCCAGCTAAAATCCTCAGCCTACCACCCACAGTCACAAGGGGCTTTGGAGTGGTACCACCAGACCCTAAAGACAATAATCAGGGGGTATTGCTTTGAATATCCCCATGACTGGGACAAAGGGCTGGGATTTCTTCTGTTTGCTACCAGGAACTTATCCAATGAGTCCACTGGCTTTAGTCCCTTTAAATTAGTTTATGGACACAAGGTGAGAAGTCCTCGAAAACTAGTCAAGGAGAGGTTTTTGGGACACAGGGACGAATTTTCCCTGTTAGACTGCATCTCCATGCTCACGAGAGCCTGTGCAGTGACTCAGAAACATACACAAACCTCCCAGACAGCTATGAAAAGGCAGGCGGATAAACATGCCAAGGCCAGAACATTTCAGTCCAGAGACCATGTGTTAGTGCTACTACCAATACAGGAAGAACCACTGAAAGCCTGGTTCAATGGCCCATACATAGTAGTAAAGAGAATTAGCCAGGTGAATTATATAATTGACATCCTAGATCGTAGGAAAAAGCAAAGGCTGTGCCGCATCAATAGGTAAAAACAGTATCACAGCTGGGAAGGGGACAAACAAGCACAGGTCTGTCAGGAAATCAGGTAAGAGGAGGGTGAAAGGGACGGTGAGGATGCATTAGAGGGAGGCCTGGACGATTCCCAAATCGAACCCCCTATCGTCTGGTTAGCTAACACTGAAATGTTTGGGAGATTACACACCGTACACTCCCATTTAAATGCAGAACAGAGAGAAGACCTAACAAGGCTGCTCACAGCATTTAAAGGGATCTGCAGGGATAAACCAGAGTGCACAACCCTAACTCTACACGATGTGGATGTAGAAGAGACCCCTCCCATAAAACAACAAGGTTGTTATGGCAGATTTGGAGGGTGGTGATAGTGGTGGTGACTGCAAGTCAAGTAACCTAACTGAGGAGTATTTGTGTACCAGGCTGGATGAGCTGGAACAGCAGGAAGAGATGCAGGACTTCAGATCATCTTTTACAGCAGCTGTGTATCCTACAACCAAAGCTGGGTATGTGAATCGAAGTTAGAGACAATTCAATGACATACAAGATAATTTTTAACCAGACCAGTGTTTATCCAATGTTTCAAACTCTTTGCTGTTTTCTAAATATAAAATGCATGAATTACATTTCCTAAAATGTAACTGATGTATTGAAAGGTTCTTCCCATAAAGTTGTTCAGTTGCTCATATATTAACTGCATTTTTTATCAGTGAATTTAATGGAACATTCATCTTCAGTTTTCATCATTAGTGGATGATTGAGTCAATATTTGCAAATGTGGGCTAAGTGCATGGGGGTGAGGTGCTTTAAAAAAAACAAATATCCATTGAAGTAATTCTTCCATTATTACTATATTAGAAATACAAGATGCTAAGTTCGTAACAGAAAAAAGCACTATACATTTTGGTAACTAGTAACCCAATTTTACAAGAATATGCACACAAATTCTTTAAAGCACAACTGATTGAATCTTACAATTTTATATTATATGCATCACAGGCGTATTATTTTTAATGCCTTTGTTAGGGAGTAATTTCATCCTTAATGTCATCATTACAACAAAACTTTATAAATTATAAAAAATAAATTATCCCATTAGCTTATCTCTACCGTTAACTGTAAATGGTTCAAATATTCAGTTAGTTTTCAGAAGAAACTTTCCAAGTTAGCCAGCAAATGAAGCCATTTTGTTAATTTAATCAGCAATTATCCTCCCTGTCTCCTCAAGGCATTAACCCTACTGAGGGACAGTATCACAGGAATTGGGCACCAACCGAAACTATGCCCAAAAATATCCATTCTTTGCAGAACAGTTCTGGAAATAGCAAGTTCATCAGCTTCCACGAAAAGGCAGGAATTACACCCAAACTGTAAATGCCTTTTCTCTTCACCACTGCTGGCTGTCCTGCTGTATGCTTCCAGCATTTTGTTCTTATTTCAGATCTCCAGCAATTCCTTTTTTCTTCTTAGCTCAGGCTATTCTTCATGAGAGAGGCTGAAAGCCAATATCGAACCTCAGTGCTGGCAGGTTATTTGACCACAGGGTTATCACAGATGAGAAATCAATTGGATTCAGTTGACAGTTACACACATACTTCCAGCAGGGGTCTTAGAAAAGGATCACAATGGGAATTCTGGCCAATTTTTCTCTCCTAAACTTGGGTACTGTGTCCAATTTCCCCAATTGTTATCAGCTAACTCAGCACAGACTGGCCTTGAGCCTGGGACCTCAATTTGATTTACCATTGGAGGTGTCAGTATTGGCTCAGTGTTATCACTGGTTCAGAAGGCTGTGGTTCAGAGACTTCAGCACATAATCTAGGCTGGCACTTTTGGTGCAGTATTAAAGGAATGCTGCACTGCCAGAGATGCTGCCCGATTTTAACTCTCTGCAAGTGGATGGGTTTTGAATGAGTTAAAATTTCACCTGCTATCTTTGGGATGAGATGTTAAACTGAGGCCCATTCAAGTAGATGCAAAAGATCCCATGGCACTAAGCAATAAAAAGCAGGAGTGTTCTCCTGGTGACCTTGCTGTGCGCAATTGGCTGTCATTGCTCTCTATACTTCAAAAATATTTCATTTGCTATAAAATGGTTTGGGACATCCTAAGGTCATTAAAGAAGCTATAGATATATTAACCCTTCCCTATTTCCCTCCTTCCCTATTGGTACCTCCCCACCAGCATGCCTTTTCCTTCTATCAGGAGAACCTGCAGCGCTGATTTCTTGCAGTTAATGCCCCTCAACTATTGACTACAGGGGATCTTTTATAGATGGATCTGGTCCAGGCAGCCATTTTTTTTCCATAACTGATGAACCACTTCATGACAGTGCCTTGATAAATACATCCAAATAGGGAGAGTTTTAGCCTCAACTAAAGTCTAGATCATAACTTGCAGCCCTCTGCTAGGAATTATGTGCTCTATACACTTTCCATGTGGTGCCATTTCATTATGGAATTTTCTTTAAAAAAACCAAAAGTTTAATTCTGAATTCTTTCCTCCAAAATGTTCTTCTCTCCTGAAGGTGCCAACTCATGTTGGTTTCTGACCCCACAAATGTAGCCTTTCAGAAGCAGAGGAATGGAGGATTTAGGGAGAGAGTTCTGAAAAGTAAGCTGAGGCAGCTGAAGACTGCCACCAACATTGGCTCTCTGTTTAGATGAAGAAATCCATCAATCACTGTCACTTGGTTTTGCAGAGGACAGTGGAGGGGATGGGGATAGTTGTGAAAATAGGAAATGCTGGTTAACATAGCTGAACAAATAAACAATTCTCCAATCCTTTCAAGAGCTTTTAACATTTTTGATTTAAAAGATAAGGATTTTTGAAACTAGGCAGAAATATCTGTGCGTTTGAGTATATTTTCACATATCAGCAAACAAAAACTGCTATACAGAGTCTATTTAAAAATACTCTCCCCCAAAAACTTCTTATCCTTTGGGAGTCAGGGTGGAATTATACAGAACATTTTCAAAAACAGCTTAAGCAGGTGAGTAGCCTTTGACATAGCAGATTGTACATGGTCTATGGAACCAGTAATGGGTGCAAACATTCTTAAATTTCACTGTGTAATGTTCTTATCCTCACAAACATATCTGTACATTATTTTGCATCTTAGGTTTTTAAAAGATACTCCAAAGACACACAAAAAAAGTACTGGTGAGTTTTACCAGAGTATTTGCCAGACCTTTTGCAACTCATCAGTGGCTGCCCTCGTGTTTTGCAATGATTACCTCCATTGCACCCACTGGGTTTCATTTTCAACTTTGTTGTCTGTGCAGTAATCTGGTGGAACAGATTCTCTGCCTGTTGTATCACCTATCTGATTTTTCCATTCTGGGTGCGTGATCTGCTCCGCCAGGTTACCTTGCACTTTGAATATTAGCTCATTGTCTCATTTGCAGAGCTCTATATCGCTCTACTAACACCGGCAGTGCGGGGTGAGTTTCCCTTAACTTCAGTAATTATTGAAAATAAAATTATTAATTTTTTCAAGATGCAAAAAAGACTTTTGGTTACGCAGCAATAGTTCAAAATAAATTTTGGGTCTGAACTGCAATTTATTTAGAGATACAGCACTGAAACAGGCCCTTCGAGTCTGTGCTGACCAACAACCACCCATTTATACTAACCCGACATTAACCCCATATTCCCTACCACATCCCCACCACCTACCTACACTAGGGGCAATTTACAATGGCCAATTTACCTAACAACCTGCAAGTCTTTGGCTGTGGGAGGAAACCAGAGCACCCAGCAGAAACCCACACAGTCACAGGGAGAACTTGCAAACTCTACACAGGCAGTACCCAGAACTGAACCCGGGTTCCTGGAGCTGTAAGGCAGCAGTACTAACCACTGCGCCACCCAATTGGGAGCATTACAAATGGTGCTCACTGATGGATTACAAAATAAAATAACTAATTAAGCAGAGTTCTTGATAAGGAATTGGCGAACGTTCAGATTTTACAGAAGTATTTCTTTAATTATTTTTAAACTTCTTGTTAATCAAAAGTAGTTTTTCTTCCTACATATAATTTGCTATGTTCCAGCTTACTGGGCGGACAGGCAAATTATTCTCGCCTAGTGCCAACTGCTCATGAGGAGGTTTAACAACAGTAGCCTGAAATAAACCTTCTTTTAAACTTGTCTTCCTTCCTGTTATAAGGTCCTACTCTTCAGCTATTCTTGATGACGTGACCGCAATTGGGAACTATGTGGAGAATCATGGGAATGTGCCAACACCCTGCCACTTGCGTATACAGGAAAATTAGTCCTCAGTTGCAGAGCTAAATTCAAATAAATCAATGTCTTCATACATACAATTACACTGTGAATTCTTCTTCTCAACACTTGCCTAATCACTTTCATCCAGTAAAATCTGATACAAAATTATTTTGTCTTCTATCTTCTTGAAACGGCTTCATTAATCATAATGCACCAAAATACAGTTAAAGTATATTGCTCTATTGTACAAGTAGTGATTCAGCAGCACTGTGAATGAAATACATTTTTATAAACTGTCTCTTTAAGGCTTCAGTAATTTTATCAAATGAAGTAAACTAATCAGGATTAATTTAGGAAAGTAAAAAGGACAATTTGTGCCTTTTCCCCCCAGCATATTTTGTGTTTCAGCACAATGAGCAGTGAAAACAGTACATTTATTACGAGCAGCAGATCCTGATATGACAATAGCATTTTTTGTAAGTCTTTCCCAATGTTAACCGATTATCGTTGTAGCTGAGGACAACTTAATTTTAATGAAATAGATAAAGGTTAATGATGTTCAAAAGATTTGAATTGGCAGGCTCCTTTTGTTCATTATACATATGATTTTGTTGCCCTCATATTGAACAAGTAGTAACATTTTTGATTAAAAATCAACATGTTACTTCCTAGGATGGTGGAACTTGTCTACCGCAGCCCTTAAAATAGTGCCCCTTTAGTTATAGCTCTACTGAAGCTTACAGTCACCAAAAATATGTCAAGGAACTGTACGCATATATAATGAACAAAACTACAACTGGGAACAAAGCAGAAAGTACTAGCAGATTCCATCAATTCAGCAAGTAAATTAGGAACTCACAGTGTTTGAATGAAGAACTGACAAGATTCATCGTGAAGGTAATTTTTGCTTTTGGTGTGGGCAGTGAAGAAGTGGCTGCAGATCAGGCCCTCTACCCCCTGCCACCCCACCAGACCCATTCTATATCCCAACCAAAAATCAAAAAGGGTTTATAACAGATAGTTGATCTGCAAATGCTAGTCTACCACCCACATCGGCACGTTTTACTAAACACTTGATGTAAAAACTTGCCATTTGGATGATTGCTGAATTGTAGTATGTAATAGCTATCAATTTCCCAGTATCACTGCAGCAATAATATTCCTCTATCACCAGCTGTTTATGTTACATGACTTTAAATATTCAAAAATTTAAAGGCAGAATAGTCAACTGAAAGAAGTTACTGTAGTGCTGGCGGGGGCGGGGGGAGTCTTGGGGAGTCAGAATTGGTTAGATTTTCCTGCCCCTATAATATTATCCCTCACCACCTACCACAGAATTGTGAAAACTACTTCAATTGAGGCAGTAAAGGTTGAATGACAGGAACAGAGGGATCGGGGGTAATACGTGCACAAATCATTTAAAGTGGCAGGGCAGTTTGAGAAAGTGGTTTTAAAGCAATACAGGACCCTGGGCTTTATAAATAGAGGCATAGGTCACAAAAGCAAGCAAGTTATGATGAACCTTTAATAAAACACTGGTTCAGCCTCAATTTGAGTATTGTGTCCAATTCTGGACACCGCACTTTAAGAAGGGCGTGAAGGCTTTAGAGAGCATGCAGAAACAATTTACCAGAATGGTTCCAGGGATGAGGACATCAGTTATGTGGATAGATTGGAGAAGCTGGGGTTATTCTCCTCAGAGCTGAGAAGGTTGACAGGAGATTTGATAGAGGTATTCAAAATCAGGAAGGGTCTATTGGTAGAAGGGTCCCATTGGCAGATGGGTCGAGAACCAGAAGGCACTAATTAAAAAGGCATAGGAAGCAACAGCAACATGAGGAATAGCTTTTTTATGCAGCGAGTGGTTAGGATCTGGAATGCACTGCCTGAGAGTGTGGTGGAGGCAGATTCAATTGTGGCTTTCAAAACAGGAATTGAATAAGCACCTGAAGACAGAAAAGTCGCAGGGCTACAGAGATAGGGTTGGGGAATGGGACCAGCTGAGTTGCGCTTGCCTGTGTTGTAATAATTTTATGACTTTATAATTCATTTTTGAGAATTACTTCAATTCATCACTAAATGGGAGGTTGGTGTTTAAGCGTTTTCTTCTATGTTCCTATGAAGGTGACTTATGATCATGATCTTACAAAAATACAGCACCACAAAAATAGATAGAAACATCCCTTATAAGGACTTGCCAACACGAAATCACTTGCTAATTCACAGTAAATGCTTTCTGTATAGCTTTTGAACTTTAGAAGCATGAATAGTTGTCACACATTTTCAGATAAAACTGAAACACTGTGATCTGAACTTTTTTGTCATAAAATGATGGATTACTAATATTTAGTGGATATAAACTGGAATTTGCAGGTAAATGGAGGTTTAAAAGTTTAGAATACTAAACTTTTAATTCATTTAGGGTGGCATTTTCCTGAGATTGCTGAGTTTAGTGAATGGAGAAAATATACATTTCTTCCCTCCCCCTATTTGTTTCTAAATTCAACTGACTCTGAGATCACTTTCTGATTTAATTTTTTTTAAAAACTGAATGTAAAAAAACTCAACAATGCCACAGTGATCTAACTCAGTGGAGCAGGCTCGAGGGGCCATATTCCTATTTCTTATGTTCTCATATCCCACATTCTGAACAAATGCAATAACACCCACAGAATACTCTAAAATAATTTGGAATAATTATAGAAAATCTTAAGGACAGTAATACATTTTGTATTACACTGCCAAATGGTTAAAAAAATTCATATTTTCTTTTGCTGCTTTTCAAAAAAACAATATGCTGCAAATTGGAAATTAAAATCTTTGCAGCCACTTGCCTCCCAGTAGATAGTCTCTTCTCATGGCAGAGATCCTTTTGTTTTGGGAAAATATATTTAGCTTTTCACTCAACATTATTTTGATGAGACTAAATCAGCCATGGAGCTGCTGCACGTGGTTATAGAGATACCTGCAGCTAATCAGCACACATTCAGTTCTCCTATAAGTAATTTCAGGTGATCTGCTGCAAAAACACTCATTTGTTAGTACAATTTGTCTATTAAGAGTTTTAACATAATTCTGAGGCCAAAGTCAATACAGCTTCACTGCTCCTGATAACACAAACATGTCTGAGGTGGCAAACTGGCATGTTATATTGCTCTTTAAAGCTAACATTCGCTTGTCTTTTCATGCAGAATAAACTGGTCAAGCTCAGTTGCCATTTCATTGTCGTCCATTCCTTCTAAATTCTTTATGTTCTCAGGTTCGCTGTGCACTGATTCATCATCGTGGTGACCTTCCACACTATTTCTGATGCCATAACCAAAATAGATTGCAAATCCTTTAAACAGAAAAAAATTATTAAATAGAGCAAGGAATGTGAAAATACAGTTATTGTTTCGCAGTGTAATGTACATTGTAATATACAAGGAAATTTGACTAAAATTCCAAAAATATTGAAATATTTTCTAAAGTTTTCTTTATGAAAGTCAAAAAGTTCAGGAAAGCTAGGAAATTCTGCATTTACTACTGCGATAAGATGCTGAATTTTGATAGGATGTTTGAAAATAGTTGCAGGTAGGCTGTGTATCAGTAAAGTCACCCCTTCCATCTTTTTGTCATGTGCAGTGGACATACTCGAGTATGATGATTAGCTATAACAAAGGTTCACGCGAATAAATCTCCTATTGGGAAGCTTAGAAAAAAAACAAATGAGTCTCTGCAAGACTGGAAAACCTTTTTGGTTACCTGACATTATTGAACCCTTCCAGTCTGTTAAAGCCTTAGAAATCACCTCAGCTACAGTGCATCAACTTATGACTGAATTTTTAAAAATAAATCATGCAGTTGTTAACTATAACCAGAAGATGGCATCATTACATAGAAATCACACCAGTCTCTCCTCCCTGGATTTTTTTTACCAAGCTACTCAACCTCCTCTTGCATTGCACATGTAAAATCTGATTATGGTCACTTTCTCTTACAGTCTCTGATGACTTTGTTTCTCTGTGTTTCTCTTCTGGTTCTGTCTCTCTTTTTCTCTTCTCTACTGCATTTCTCCTCATAACTCTTTTTACTTCTCTCCGTCCTCTTCTGCACCTGTCTTTTTATTTTCCTTTCTTCTTTCCTTTTGAATGGCAGGTGGTGTGTGGTGTGACAGTGAAAGCAGCCATCAATGGCTGCAGGCTGCATTTGGTTTGGGGAGGTTTGGAGGGAAAATGTCGCCCTCAGTGGCTCCTATTGCATCTCTAGCCCCCTTACTTTCCCACTAACCGTTCCAACCAACCCCTACATCTTGCCACTTAAACCCTTGAATCTTCCCCTTTACCTTAATCGTCCATCCACTCCCTCTGGAGCCCCCTTCACCCTAAATCAATTTTCGTCCCGCTTTCTCTCCCACCCCCATTCTTACCTGGTTCCCTGTTTGCTTTCAAAGTTTAATTTTTTTTTGAAAGAAATCAAATTAGAATGAGGAAAGTGTTAATTGTATATCAATTGGGTGTTGTTGTATTCAGGTAATTGGGGTCTTACCTGTGCTCATATATATATATATTTATATTATATTATATATATATAGTAGATTGAAAGAGAAGTTGTTAGTTGGAGGTGCAGAATATGCAATGTGTGTCTCTCTGTAAATAAAAACTTGTAAATGTATAAAGTCTAGGTCCAATGTTCTATTTTTCACTGTCTGTCTATTCGAGTTCTAACATGGTAGCAGAGGGTGTTTGCCTAAATGTGAAGGTTGGAAACTATGATATTTTTTCAAACATAAAACTAAAATCCAAGTGGAAAAAGGCAGAAAGCATGTTTAAATCATCAGGGTATGATAACCCTCTGATATTCTCAGTCTGAACCATATGACAAGTGAAAGAATGAGGCTGATATATGGATACAGGTT
This sequence comes from Heterodontus francisci, assembly GCF_036365525.1. Lineage (NCBI taxonomy): Eukaryota > Metazoa > Chordata > Chondrichthyes > Heterodontiformes > Heterodontidae > Heterodontus > Heterodontus francisci. The sequence continues at coordinate 113,658,046 of NC_090371.1, forward strand.
ACAACTCTACCAAAAGGAAAACAAGGCATGGCCTTCCTGCATGAGGTAAAATCAGAAGAAAGGCATTTTTTGAGATGGATGCCAGTTAGATAGTGATGAAGGTTTGAACTCTCTGATAGAATTTCTGGCTGAAATCTATAAGAAAGATAACCTATTTAAATGCCTATGAGACCTGGTCAGAATTTGATAACTTTTGGAAAATTCATGGTCATTCCATGGAAGAATGTATCACAGACTTTAACAAATTAGACAAAAAGTTGACAAAGTTCAAGTTGGGGATCCCTGGATTGGTACTAGCATTTAAATTACTAGATTATGCTAATGCAACTGCTCCTAACTGCCATTCAGTTCTTGGAGAAGGGGATGCTAGTGAATTAAACGTCTGCTGCTTTAAAAAAAATTCTGGAGGAACTGTCATTCCCTTCAGCCGTCATGGAACAAATGAAGCATTCTGCTGTGATACAAAAAAATCAGACTCAATGGCTACCAGGTACCGGATGCAGGCATCAATCTAACAGAATGATTAAAGGCAGACAAAATAGTGATAAAAGCACATAGCAAATTTGGTTATATCAGCAGAAGATGAAATTGAAACAGTAATATTGGGTGAATGAATTTGAGAAATGCCCAAGGAAAAGTTGAGATGTTTTTTGATGTGACTGAGAGTATTGTTAATGTGGCAAATTGTGCAGAGCAAAGAGGCAGAGTCCTCGAAATGATACATGAAAATCATTCTGAGGAAGAGGATGATGATATGATGAATCTGAACACATTATACCGCTCACAAGTTTTATTTGCTCACTCAACTTGCTATCAGTCAAAAATCCTTCTAAAAATTAAGTGTAGTTGATGCAGAGATTATGAGGCTAATACAAGAGATTAGTGAAAATGGTGAAATCTGCAAGCAGTATCGAAGGATGTCCCATGTCTTATTGTAAGCCTTCCATTGGCACGTGACTTTAACAAGATAACTGTAATGAATCTAAAGGTATGCGACAAAGACACATTTTTTTTATTGAAATAGAAACAAGAAATGCTGGAAATAATCAGCTGAGTATTTCCAGTATTTCTTGTTTTTATTTCAGATTTCCAGCATCTGCAGCATTTTGCTTTTATTTTAATGTTTTTTATTGACCTGGTTATGAGATTTAATATTTCTACACTAATGTAGAGTAAGGAAGAGATAGTTACAATAAAATATGGAAAAATGGATAGGGGTCATCCGTAAAGTTTATGGCCGATAATGGAAATGAATTTGCTAATAAGGAGTTAAGAGTTAAGTATAATATAGGTATCACTGTCATGAATACAGCAGCTGGGAGTCCTTTTAGCAATGGTCTTTTGTGAAAGGAACCTTGCTATGTTTGACAAAATGGTGAGTAAAATATTGGCTGATTGACTAGAATGTAAATTATCAAAGCCCTGACATAGGCAGATCATGCAAAGAATTCTCTTCAGATGATTGGAAGATATAGGGCTCGATTTTACCTTAGGCGGACGGGAATTCGCCACCGACGTAAATTGTCCCGAGGTAGGACTTCCACCCACTTGAGGGAGGAAGTCCCGCCTCAGTGAGCTGCCGGCAAATCAGCGGGCCAGCAGCTCTTAGTCCCAGCAGTGGTGGCCACTGCTGGGTCTGCAGCCCAGCCGGCGCAATGGGGCCTGGAGATGAGGTAAGTTGGGCTTGCCTCACCAGGGGGATCGGTCCTTCCCTTGTGAGTCTGGAGTGGCCGTTTGGAGGGAGGGGGGTGTCTTGGGTCCCAGGGTTGGGAGGTGTGGGCAGCCCTCAATTGGGCACCCTGTGCCTAACTGCCATGGCCCTGCACCTCCCCCCACACACGGGGCACGGAAAGGCTGGCAGCTATCGCTGGGTGACCTTTTATGTCCCCAGCATGCCTGCTTGCCATGCGTAAAATACCCGTGGAGGCGGATGAGGGCCCCTAAGTAGCCGTTAAGTGGCCACTTAAGGGCCTTGACTGGCCTGTGGCGGGCGGGCCATTTACCCCCCTACCTGACCACCATAATGTTGACCGGAGGCATGTGCAGGGCGGGTAGGCCTCCCGGAGCCTCCCGCTCAATTTTATGCTGCCCCCACGACACCATCCAACCCACTGGGGTGGTGTAAAATTCAGCCCATAATTCTTACCAACTAGTCTGTAGGCAAAATCTTAAATTACCTTCTGTTTTTTGTGATAATCCTCCTACTCTAGAAGATACTACAATTAGTCCCTTTTTTGAGCATTTAAATTCTTTGTACACAGGGAGACAAGGCTGAGATATCAAAGAAAATGTGTACAGCACTGAGGCATTGTATTAGACCATCTTAGACAGAGTTCAATTGAGGAGATTTGGTATACTATAAGAGGGAGGGTCACAGGGAATGGAAAGGCCCTGGTAAGGTAATAGGTCATGATAGTCAGACAGTACTTGTTAAACATGACAATCAAACTGTTAAGGTTCATTTCTCATAATTAATCGGAATTCATTACAAATTCTCGTACTCTGAGCTGATAGAAGTAAACGAGGAACCTTTTACCTCAAATGCTGGTGCTTTTTGTGTTGAGTGTCCAGAGGCATAGAATGTGGTAGGTCAAGGGCTGGACAGTGGTAATGTGAATGATTATGACACATGACAGAGCTATTACACTCACAGATCAATTATCCACAGAGTGTATATAAACAGGTGACATATCATCCAGAGGCGATGAATGAATGGAGAGATGCAACGATTATGGGATATGTAGGAAAAACTACTGGCAAGTTTAAATATTAGTTGAATGTTCAGGATGATGGAAAAGAAGCGAGATCCATGCACTGGCAAAACGAGGTGAAAGAGTGTAAAGTAAGAAAGCGCAGTAAAATAACGATAGCGACTCCAGATGTGACTCTTGCATCAGAAAATGATACCAACTAGAGAATAAACCTTCGATAGTACAAGAGGGAGGGAACTAAGCTGGCAGTTACGGAAAAATGACCATTGCATCTTCAGATCATTTCTGCTCACCAACTGATATCTTGGACCTTTACTCAACAATTTTATTCACTACTTTAGCTCTCCAAATTTCTCTCCTTCCTTCTGTTTAAAAGGCAATGATTCTCTTGCTGGATACAGCTGCACAGGTAGGTACTGATCATCTTCCAGTAAGTACATTACCTAAGTGTCCATTGCTCATGAGTGACCGTTGACAAGTGCTGGCAGACAATTTGTTTGTGGCAGACATTGCAATTGATCCTGAGCGATTTCAGCTGACATTCATACAAATCCAGTGGCGCAATGGCCCACCAGGATTTCAGGGCTGTGAAACCTGACATGTGATGGGCGCTTTCAAAAATTTGAAATAGATAAATAGATAAGAAAAATTATACCACTGGTGCTTACCAACAGCCATCCAAATAGAAAAACGAATCCAAGTGTCCCCACTCAGCTGCATCATCAGGTAGATATTGACAAAGATGCTGATAATAGGCAGGAATGGTAAGAGTGGCACCTAAAATATATCAACATTGTTTCGGTTAACTTTCTGTAGAAGGCATACACAAGTCTTGAAATCCTACAACTTAATCTTTCATAAATTGCAATTCACAGAAAATCCATAGTAACATTATTGACATAGCTGTGTACGTTGTAAAATAATAAAATGCTATTGGATACCTGAAACAAAAGATGATAACTAAGAGTCAAACAGAATCCAGAAGGTCAAACCCTGGTTTTATTTAGTTAAGCTAATCTCAGCAGACAATAGCAATAAGGGAGTGACAACCTGCATTTATCTCTCCGTGTTAGGCAGGAAAAAAATAACTAGTAAGTAAGGTTCTTGTTGCTGTTCACCATCAGTGACGCCTGCTGGAAAGTGCATGTGTGGACGCCTGGTAAAGACAGCATCAAGTTTGGCCGCACTTCCCCACAATAAAATAATCTGCTGACATACAGGTCCTGAAAATTATTTGGGCCTACTGCGCCAATGTAAGTGCAGTGGAATAGAAATTCTACTCTTCCCCAGACCACCACTCTTCACCCTGACAGATTTTCTGGGGTTATCTAAGTTAAATAATCGCATCAGGGATGTGCAATTGTATAGGTGTATCTTGCCCACAAACAGATGAAAGAAGAAGATGGCAGCTATGTGACTGCTTGGAGATGCTTTTACAACCGAGGCAACTGTCCTTCTCTAGTTCCACTTCTCCATGGGTCACAACATATATTTAAATGTTTATCAATTTACTGATATGGCCAATTATATACTCTTTTTTTATTTCAAAATATAATCCACCAACCAGGTTTCTTTAATAAACAACAGAATTATTAATTTATTATGAAACAAGACTTATTCAATAAAGATGCAAAGCTTAATAACACACAGGTTGAAATATGAAAGTTCCCTTCTAAATTTTAACTCAACACACATGCACACCGGTTAAAAAAAAAAGTTTTCTCTGCAGAGATCTCTTTACAAAAAAACCCCCAAAAAATCTTTGGCCAAATACTTGCTAATTTGTGGAGGAAAAGGATAAGATATGATATGTTCCAAGCTGGTCCTTTATTGTGGCGTCCAGATACGTGTAGACGTCTGTCACTGGGATCTTTTTTGGAGCAGTTCTCTTCACGTGAGGTTGAGGATTAGTCTGGCAGGCTTTTCAGGAGAAATGCGGCATCAGGGGTTTTGGCTATCACACTGGATTCTCAGGGTTTCTCAAAAAGGTGGAAAAAGATGAGCTGGTGGCTTCTCTCTTAGCAGACTTACCCCCAAGTGACTCAACACAATATCCAAACATGAAACCAACTCTTGACCTCCGTAAATCTTGACATGTCACTTCTCTGTGAACAACTCCCCTAGTCACCAAGGCTCCTGCTGTTTACGTAGCTTTAGGCATGTAACTTGCAGCAAGGGTTTGTTTTTAAACCAAGTTCCAAGTCCTTCCAGTGACCTTTTTTTAAAAAAAACAAAGTCTAGCATCTATGGAATCTCTTCAGTCTTTCAAATGAATCGATTTCCACAATTTTTAAACGCGAGTCCTCAAAAAATATTTAAAAATGGAAGCACTTTCATAACAATGCAGCTGATGAACTCTACCAGAAGGTACGCAAAGCAAGTCATTGGTCCCCTTTGTAAAAGCTGACAAAATAACTGTTTGTATCAATTCTGGTTTCCTGCAAGCCATGACCAGAGCCTGGAGACTGTGGTGGCCCCACTTCTGCTGTTACAATGACAAGGATACTGGTTCTTCCCAGCCTCAGATTGCTGGGCAGAAAGGAGATGGGAATTCTGGCAGAGGACGCTGTCTCACTGGTCCAGCCTCCTCATGATGGGAGGGGCCTTGTATGGGACAGACAGAATTTTCACCTGTTCCAATAGAAACTTGCTTCTGTTGCTCTTCTGGGCAGTGATGCACATTTCCAAGGTCTGTCTGATTTTCCTTCCTTACCACTGCACCTACAGGAGTGGTAGTATCCCAGAAGCAATCATGGTTTCATTTAACTAAGCTAATCTTAGCAGGTATCTAGGCACCAAGGAAGTTTGGGACCTCACTAGTTGGGCTCATAAGTGTGTAACGGTCACTTGTGTAAGGTACTGGAAGGTGCCAAGAGGCATTTAAGCTGCATTCTTGCATCAGCCATCATATTCACGAGAGCAGGCGAGCCAGGAGAAATGGAAATAAATAGCATTACAAGCTACAAAAAAAAAACTTGAGGTTGGCACCCATTCCATTCTTTTCAATTTAAGGTTTATTGTTGAAATTTGAAGTTTGTTCATTAAGATTCATTTACCTTTATTCCCACTGCCAATTACATAGAATATACAACACAGAAACAGGCTAAGTGGCCAAAAAGGTCCATGCCAGCACTTTTGTTCCACACAAGCTTCCTCCCATGTTATTAGCATAATCTTCTATATCTTTCTCCCTCATGTACTTATCTAGTTTCCCCTTAAATGCATCCATGCTATTTCTCCCAACTACTTCTTGTGGTTATGAATTCCCCATTTTTACCACTCTTTGAATAAAGAGTTCAGCTGGGTGGAACCACACTTGCCTGGTTCCATTCTCATCCATTTAATCATAAGCCAGAGAATCGCCTGCAATAGTTTCTCTTCCTGCTCCCACACCGTTACCTCTGCTGGCCTCCAAGGATCTATCCTTGGAGTTCTCCTATTTCTCATCTGTATGCTGCCCCTCAGTGACATCATCCAAAACACAGCATCAGTTTCCACATGTTTGTTGACAACACCCAGCTCTACCTCACCACCACCTCCCTTGACTCCTCCACTGTCTCTAAATTATCAGAATGCTTGTCCGATATCCAGTACTGGATCAGCAGAAATTCCCTTCAACTAAATTTTGGGAAGATTGAAGCCATCATCTTCGGTCCCTGCCAGAAACTCCATTTCCTCTTCCTGGCAACTGAGGCTGAATCAAACTGTTTGTGACCTTAGTGTCATATCTGACCCAGAGATGAACTTCCTCCACATATCCGTGCCATTACTAAGGCTGGCCATTTCCACCTCTGCAATAGCACTTGTCTCTGTCCTGCCTCAGGTTATCTGCTGCTGAAACTCTCAACCATCCATTTGTTCCCTCTAGGCCTGACTATTTCAACACATTCCTGGCCAGCCTCTCACATTCTACCCTCCATAAACTTGAAGTCATCCAAAACTCTGCTGCCCTTTGTCCTAACTCACACCAAGTCCCTTTCCCACATCACCCTGTTCTCGTTGACGTACACTGGCCCACGGTTAAGCAATACCTCAATTTTAAAAATATCATCCTTGTTTTCAAATCCCTCCATGACCTCGCCCCTCCCTATTTCTGTAATCTCCTCCAACTCTCCGAGGTATCTGCGCTTCTCTGATTCTGGCCTCTTGAGCATCACTGATTTTAATCGCTCCAACACTGGTAAACATGCTTTCAGCTGCCAACGGCCTAAGCCCTGGAATTCCCTCCCTAGATCTCTCTGCCTCTCTACTTTTCTTTCCTCTTTTAAGATGCTCCTATCTGCCCAAATACCTCCTTATGTGACCCTGTGTCAAAATTTGCTTTATAATGTTCCTGTGAAGTTCCATGGAACATTTTATTATATTAAAGACATTATACAAATACAAGTTGCTACTGTGAAGAAGTTTTTCCTGAAATCCCCATAGGATATATTAGTGACTATCTTATCCTAACAGCCCTGTGAGTGTACCAACATCTCAAGGACTGCAGTGGTTCAAGAAGGCAGCTCACCACCATCTTCTCAAGGGCAATTAGGGATGGGCAATAAACGTTGGCACAGCCAGCGATGCCCACATCCTCCGAACGAATAAAAAAAAATTATGGCCTCTAGTTTTGATCTCCCCAACAAGTGGAAACATTTTTTCACGCCTACCCTAGCAAACACTTTCATAACCTTAAAGACCTTTATCAGGTCACCCCTCAGCCTTCTCTCTTCTACAGCAAACAGCCCCAGTTGTTTAATTTTTCCTGATAGGTATAACCTCTCAATTCTGGTATCACCCATTTAATTTTTTTTTGCCACTTTCTCCAGTGCCTCTATATCCTTTTTACAATATGGAGACTAGAAATGAGCACTGTGTGGTCTAACTAAAGATCCATATAAGTTCAACATAACTTCCCTGCTTTTAATTCTATCCCTCTAGAAACAAGCCCCAGCACTTTGTTTGCTTTTTAATGGCCTTATAAACCTGCAACACTAATTTAATGATCTGTGTTTCTGTACCTTTGCTCTTCCACCCCATTTAGACTCTAGTTTCAAAGCAGTAGGTGGTCTCCTTATTCTTCCTACCAAAATGCACCACTTCACACTTATCTATACTGAAATTCATTTGCCATCTATTGTGCTGACCACGTGGTGTTTCCATCTATATGAGCAACTAGAAAGAAAATACAAACTGTAAATTGTCAGGAAAATTTGAAAAGACATGATGCAAATGATCACGGACAAAATTTACTTTTTGTCAGTGATACTAAATTGCAGCTTACACTAAACTAATGGCTGCAGTAACACATGTATGCACTACCCATTGTTGTTCTCCTGTTTTTTAAAATTCATTCTCAGGATGTGGACACTGCTGGCAAGATCAGCATGTAATACTCATCCTTAGCTGACCTGATAGTGGTGTGTCTTCTCGAGCCTCTGTGGTCCATACGGTAACTCTTGTTATTCTTTGTTAGGGTTTGATTTAACTGAGTGGCTTGCTAGACCACTTCACAGGGCAGTTAAGAGTCAATCACATTGGTGTGGGACTGAACTCATATACTTGCCAGGACATTAGTCTAAGCGACATTAGTGACCAGTTGGATTTTTACAACATACTAACAGCTTCATGGTCACTTTTTTTATTTCCAGATCTTTAGAACAGTATTCAACTTGCCATGATGGGATTTGAATGCATGTTCTTTGGCTTACTAGTTTGGTAACATAACCTCCATGCTACTGTACCCAATATCTACTATATATCATCCAGTTACCCTCTCAGGAGATCCCACAAAATCAGTTAACCCCTAGTGGAATTCAGCAACAGAAACTCTACAATAGAATGCTGATCAATTACCATGAAAACCACTTTGATCTGACTTTGAGGTTGTTTCTGGATGATGAAAACAGAGACACCAAGCATGACCAGGAGTACAGCAAGAATCCCTATGCTCCAGGGGACCGCAGAAAGAATTGCTTCATTGGCATAAGTAATCAGCACACTGAGTGCACAAATGACAACAGCTGAAAAAAAAATGAAGCAAATTAGAATAGTCAGTTAAAATAATACCTTACATTTAAGTACAAGCATTTAAGGGGTAAATTTTGGATCACCTCGCCTGTCAATGGTGCATATCAGAAAGTTGTGAACATACTACCCGTGATTTTCTGATATAGATTTCAGCAGGCCAGGGTCCTCGTGTCAATACGCTGCAGGAAATTACCCCCTTAACATTGTATTATCTACATCCAACCTATCCATTTTCACAGAAACAGATAATGCTAGAAATACATAACAAGTCAATCAGCACCTGAAAGAGAAAGTAAATTTTTAGGTATTACCTTTCATTCAGGTGTCCAGCATCTGCACATTTTTTACAACTTCTTATTTTCATTTCTCTATTGTCATTCTTCCCCTTTTCTTTTAAATAGTTTTGCCACCTCTTCAGGTCTCCCAGTATAACACACCATTCCCATAGCTCATAGGCAGTTTTCTCTCTTGCATCTTGCAAAGCTGCAATGACCAACCCAAAAATTTCCTACTGTTCCTCTGACGAAAGATCTCTCATCTGCCTATAATCATTCTCATCCCACTGCGTTATCACCAACAGTTGCTGTCCAAAAATAAAAAAAAAGTAAAATAAAAAGTGGGCAGAGTTTATGATCTGAAATTGTTGAATTCAATATTGAGTCCGGAAGGCTGTAAAGATGAAATGCTGGGCTGAATTTTACCGGCGCCCCCCCAACGTCGGGGGTCGTGGCGGGGGGTGGGGGGGGGGCGAATGCCACCTCCTCAAGGGCAATTAGGGGTGGATAATAAATGCTGGCCTCGCCAGTGACGCCCACATCCCATGAACGAATAAAAAAAATTCCAAAAATGGTGATTCTAGCAGTGGGGCGATGGAGCTGATAGATTTGTTTGACAAAAAGTGGAAAATTTTGGGCTAAAAATTCATTAAGGCCCATATTCAGGGATGGTAATGATGATTTGCGATCTGCCTACACCCATTTCTGTTGAGGCAGGGAACATGCAAACTTTGTGCTGCCTCATTTGCATGATTTCCGTTTGCAGCCCAATGCGACCCCCACTGATAGGGGGCCGAACAACATAGGAAGCAAGCATGTGTTCCAGCTAGTCTCCAGCTCTGACCCTCTTAAAGGGAAGCTTAACTGAATCATTGGAGGGCTGCTGCTAATTATCATGACTGCAATTGGAGAGAATGGGATTGGAGCACCAGGGCAGAGACAGGGCTCTGTGATTCACAGATGTGGAGCTCGAGACCTTAGTCATGGAGATGAACAGGAGTAGAGACACTATGTTTCCACAGAGAGGCCAGCAGGCCAGAAAGGAATGCCCTCCAAAGGCAATGGGACCAGCTGGCTAGGGAGGCCATCTCCTGGAGTGGCTTAGAGGACCTGGCAGCAGTGCCAGAAGGGCTTTCAGGATCAGTGAATGCCACACCACCAACCTCTCATGCTGCTCAATGCACCACACCCCATCACACACTCATCAGTCCCTAGCATATACTCCACCTCACTCTCACACACCTTCCAATGATGCCAGCCTCCCACCCACCTCTTGCTACCTCCAAAGAGCTCCAGATATTCAGCTGTGGCAGGCACATCACCCACACACAGTGCAAGACAATCACTCAAATTCTGCCCCTTCTCTCTTATAGGACAAGGTGGCATGAAATACAAAAGAGGTGCAGATAACGGGGGGGAGGGGGGGGCGCCTTTATCCTGAGCCCAACGGCCATGAGCCCATATTATCCGACATCGCAGAGTGCATTCAGGAAGATGATATGTTGCTACCTCATGCCCCTTCTCACCCTGCTATATGGCATGAAGTGCAAGCTGCAGGTGGTCTTTTTGCTTTACACCCCATCCTCCCTCCCTTATCCCAACCCTCCCCTCCTTTCCTTCTGATCTTATGCTTTCAGCTACCCAAGAACTGCCACCTGGCAAGCCACAGCAGTCCAAGGCAGAAGAGAGGGAGCTGCACCAGACCTCTGAGGAAGAAACATTATCACTTCATCTAACGCAAGTGGCCACCAGCTCAGATATTAGCACTGCATGACCTAGAGGCTAGAATTTGGAATTGGTATCTGTACATGGTGAGTCATTGGGCACAAATGGGCTGCAACCTGGCTATGGGGACAAGATTTACTCCCATTTGGAAACAAACAAACTTATTAGTGAGAGGCAGCATGGTTTTGTGAAGGGGAGGTCATGTCTCACTAATTTCATTGAGTTTTTCGAGTAAGTGACAAAGGTGATTGATGAAGAAAGGGCAGTGGATGTTATCTATACGGACTTTAGTAAAGCCTTTGACAAGGTCCCTCATGGCAGACTGGTACAAAAGGTGAAGTGACACGGGATCAGAGGTGAGCTGGCAAGATGGATACAGAACTGGCTCGGTCATGGAAGACAGAGGGTAGCAGTGGAAGGGTGCTTTTCTGAATGGAGGGCTGTGACTAGTGGTGTTCCGCATGGATCAGTGCTGGGACCTTTGCTGTTTGTTGTAAATATAAATGATTTGGAGGAAAATGTAGCTGGTCTGATTAGTAAGTTTGTGGACGACACAAAGGTTGGTGGAGTTGCGGATAGTGATGAGGATTGTCAGAGGATACAGCAGGATATAGATCGGTTGGAGACTTGGGCGGACAAATGTGAGGTAATGCATTTTGGAAGGTCTAATGCAGGTGGGAAGTATACAGTAAATGGCAGAACCCTTAGGAGTATTGACGGGCAGAGAGATCTGGGCATACAGGTCCACAGGTCACTGAAAGTGGCAACGCAGGTGGATAAGGCAGTCAAGAAGGCATACGGCATGCTTGCCTTCATCGGTCGGGGCATAGAGTATAAAAATTGGCAAGTCATGCTGCAGCTGTACAGAACTTTAGTTAGGCCACACTTAGAATATCGTGTGCAATTCTGGTCGCCACACTATCAGAAGGACGTGGAGGCTTTGGAGAGGGTACAGAAGAGGTTTACCAGGATGTTGCCTGGTCTGGAGGGCATTAGCTATGACGAGAGGTTGGATAAACTCGGATTGTTTTCACTGGAACGACAGAGGTGGAGGGGCAACATGATAGAGGTTTACAAAGTTATGAGCGGCATGGACAGAGTGGATAGTCAGAAGCTTTTTCCCAGGGTGGAAGAGTCAGTTACTACGGGGCATAGGTTTAAGGTGCGAAGGGCAAAGTTTAGAGGGGATGTGCAAGGCAAATTCTTTACACAGAGGATGGTGAGTGCCTGGAACCTGCTGCCGGGGGAGGTGGTGGAAGCAGGTACGATAGCGACGTTTAAGAGGCATCTTGACAAATACATAAATAGGATGGGAATAGAGGGATACGGACCCCAGAAGTGCAGAAGGTTTTAGTTTAGACAGGCATCAAGATCGGCGCAGGCTTGGAGGAGGAGCTGCTGCCTCCTGCAGCTAGGGGCTGCTCCTCTGCCCCTCTGGCAGTATCGTCAGATCCTCCTTAATCCCTGCCAACAGAGTCGTGCTGTTGCTGTGCTGGAGGCCCTCGGATGCTGGGGCCCCCCAGCCTAAGGCATCCAGAGAACGACTGCCCAGCTCATTCCTAGCTAAGGAACAACAAGGGCAGCAGCCTGCACCACTTCAGCTGACACTGAAGGGGGAGCACCGCATAGGCTTTCATGCAAGAGAATAAAGAAAAACAAATAGATTCATGGGGTTATCATGTGCACAGAGTAGGGTCTGTTGTAAATGTGAATAAATTGTTTCTTAAAAGCATGGATGAGCTCCCTTCTCTTCTGTCAGGCCTTTGGTCCTTTGCTGCAACCCAGCCTCTGTGAAGAGGCTGAAGGCGAAACAGCATGTTGCGAGGGCCAACTCTGGAGCCTGGCCAGTTCAGCGCTGGGAGGGAAGGGAGGGGAGGAGGGAAGAAAGCAATGTGGCTGCATAATCCGATGGCCATCTCAGCTTGAGTTGGGATCCGTGTGGAAGCACACAGTTGTTGGCCCGCCTGAAAAGGCATTGGTGACCTCTTTGATGCACCAATGGGCTGTTGACTGCGAGATCTCACACATGTCCCCAATGAATCCCTGGACTGATCCAGAGACATAGATGTTCAGCACCAGCTGAACTTGTATTGGATTCCCACCAAATCCCCTGGGGCACAGCTTATCCTGCATCATAGTGCAGAGATCAGTTCTGCCCTCCCTGGAGAGGGGAATCTTCATTAGCACTGCCTCTCGGACATCTGTAGGTAGTTGAGTCTCAATCTGTAGATCCTCTATGGATGGTGCCTCCTTCTGTTTGGGGAAACCCTTTCACTTTCTCCTCTGCTCCCTTCTCCACCCACTGGAGGCTGCTGCAGCTGACCCTTCTGTGGGCTCACAGGCCATTGTGGTACAGCTGCAGTGCCTGTCCCTCCCTCCCACTCTGCTGCATCTCCACGTCAATAGGATCCCCGAAGCCTGGATGAATGAGGTCCATGATAGGTGGCCTCTCCCAAAATCCTAGTCCATCATTGCCAGCAGCTCCCCCTTCTTACACCCATTTGTGAGCTTTGCTGAGGTGGTACTTGCCTACTGCGCCCTTGCAATGGCCCATTACAGGTCAGATACACTTGCCCTCATGCCTCACACAATGTACAATGTCCTCCTATTACCACCCTGCCTAGCAGTCGATGGTTGCCCTCTCCATGGCCTCCCCTAGCAGCCAGCCATGCTCTCCCACCTCCATGTTGCATCCTTGAAGGAGGCAAGCCTCTGAAGTCCTGTGAAACCTATGTGCCATTTATAAAATTCAATCCCAACCATTAAATCCCTTTTGAATGGCCTCTTAACTACCTTAATTACCTGCCTGCCACATCGCCATCAGAACACCCTTCCATGCTTGCCGCCATCGGTAAAACCGAATGGGACGTCATGCGCAGGGTTCCTGTCTGACGCATCCCATCTTGATTTTACGTCCCCCCGCCTCCATTCCTGTATCCTGGGACCGCTTGAAATTCGGCCCCAAATACACAAAATGGAAAATGTTCCATTCTTCAAAACCACACCCTTCAGCTCAATGAATGCCAAATGCACATAAATAGCACATTTGTACTACCTGTACCTCAGACCATTAATTCAACTTTTTGTGAAACTGAATGAGGTCATAGTGAATGACCTAGCCAGTTTTATGCAGGAATAGGTGACAAAGTTAATCAATGTACATGGTCGGAGCCTGTTTCTTTTGTGTTCCAACTTCATATGTTGGTAATTGGGGCTCAACAAGAGTGGAAACATTTGGATGGATTTGGAAATTCATTAGTAGGGCTTTTAGTTAAAATATTCCTGGTCAACATCAAGGAATTTCCTTCCCTTTGTAGCTGCTAAAGTTCAATATTGTCTTTGACCATTTTTCTTCTGATATTTTTTAAGTATATTCTCCCATTAGTAAGGCTATACTATATACAGAAATTTAAAAAATAAATAAGTACAAAAGAAAGGCAATTCAGGTGCTAAATTTGTGGGGATCCATTTTTTTTTTTATCATGCTCTGGTGAATGCCTTAAACAGCTATTAGGCTCCTGGATGTGTAAATTAGGGACCCAACACCTGTTCAAAAGACAATACATCATTACAACCTGGTTGCAAGTTTAACCTCAGGCCTGTGAGGAGAAAGCCCTGTAGTTTACCCAAAAGATGAACCTAGTGTCGAGTGAATCTGGGGCCAGAAGTGGCCTATAAAAGTTAGTTGTTTTCATTTATTTGTAAGCCAGGAGAAGCAGGAGAGCAAACCTGGGGCTTCCTTCCTCCTCCTCTTTACAGTGATGCCCTCCCATCCTCACTCCATTGCACTCACCTAGATTGCAGGGGATTGTTTCTTCAGGTCCCTCGAGGTGGCCTCCTGAATCTGACATCCCACTCCTACCCACCAGCCAGGTAGGGCTTCCCACTGGGTTTGGGTGGGAGACTTGACTTCCAGATGCAGATGAAGCCGAAGAGTTAAAATCTCCTGGACCTCACGCTGCAAAGACACAGAGGGCTTGCCATCGTCCTCAGCCCCTTCCCTTACAACTCCAGCTGGGAGTTAAAATCCAGGTGTAAATTCTTCCACATTGAAACCCATTTTCAATTCCTTCATACATCCCCTTAATTTGCCTTGATCCTTTGGAATACTCTCAATCTTGCTTACATGTGTTGTCTGGCTTCATAGTTTGTAATCATCAACAGGTTTCATTATCTAAAACACGTGGCCCCCAGTTCAAATTGGTCTACTATGCTGGGGAACTGAGTCGCACCTGCGCCATTACTTTTATTATTCGTTGGTCTGTTCGTTTCAATTTTGTGATCAAGGAGGTCTAGAAATGGCTATTCTCAGCAATGCTGCCTAATTGACAGATAAGTCCTATGTTATGCATGCTAAGTTCTTAGCATCAATAACTTGAGGTATATCTAAATTAATAGGAATATGGAGTTAAACATGTGGTCCCCGAATTTCAAAGATATTACTTAATTTCCCAAAATGACAAAAGCCTTAGACCTCTTGGTCTTGAGGTCTCCTGACATATTATTTACAAACAGCACACAACAGCAGAATAGTTAATAAAAACAAAAATTGCTGGAAATACTCAGCAGGTCTGGCAGCATCTGTGGAAAGAGAAGCAGAGTTAACGTTTCAGGTCAGTGAGCTTTCATCAGAATAACTTCAGCAGAATAGTTAACAGTGGAACCTTTGTTTTAGGATGACAAGTGTTTTGTGTTTTGGGATACACTTCCCTTGTGCTCACAGTGGGTGGGTCTGTGAATTGCATAGAGGTGCCAGCAACCATATCTTCAGAATATAACCATGGTTCCAAGGATACAGTCCTTTCATTTTGTTCAAAAGCTCTCCTCATCCCAAAATAGGCAGCCCAAACTAATCCAGGAAGCTGGCAGTTACTGATCATGTTGTACACTGTAATCTGCACAATGACACAGTATCCCTTGCAAATAATGCAGGTTAGTTGTGTCAAGGGATCCTATTTTCTACACATATATAGTCAATGATTCAAAGCACAATCAGAATGTAGCAACACCATAAACACATTGCACCTCTACTGCTCTTAGGAATTATATCTATCTATGTCTTCTCAGCAGAAGTGTGTATGTCATCCTTTTGATTGCACCGTGTCACAAAACTCCCTCCTGGAGCTTTGAAAGTTGATTGCAACAACAACTGCTGCTGTTACAGTCAGTGCTGTAACAATGTTAACTCAAATCACTAGCTCTGTGTGTGGAAATTGTTTGTAATAGCATGTCTGGAGAGGCAAAACTGACTGCAAACTCCGTGACAGCCAGGCTAATTCTTGGCCGATAAATCTCTGAAAATGATTCTCTTGAAGTTGTCCACAATGGATGGCATTAATGAACAATGTAAAATTTCACTCTGTAAGGCACTTCTGTTCTCAGAAATATGGCAAGAGCAGTCAGTGATTGGGTACTGCACCACAACTAAATACTGCATTGGGATTTGAAAAAGGAATTTCAATACAAGAGCTTTCTTAACCTAATCAGATCCAGCTCTCAGTAACTGCCTTGCATGATGTTTCAGTGAAATATTTCAGTTGAACTCACCATAAAACTGTAGTAGCTGCCAAAACTACTGCAGTAATATGGTAACAGTACTCTACACTGAATGATCCAATAAATGTTTTCATGATCACAAAGATAAGTACAGAAGACCATTCAGCTCATCTTTCTACAGAGCTTCAGTCTACCTATCACAGCATTGAACTACCTGTTTGAATTATCAAGCAGGTATTATTTACTTCAGGTGAAGAAGTGCTTCCCAGATATCAGTATTGAATTTGCCCTTTAACAGCTTGTGTCTAGGTCTCCTTGTCCTGCAGTCCTAGCTCAGTTTGAAAAACCCTCCAGATTAACCTTTTCTAATCCATTTAGTATCATATACCTCTATAATGGCCCCCGTCTCTTTTGCTGCTCTTCGAAGATTTTAAAACTTTTCCTCATGGCTCAGTCCTCTGATGCTAAAAAAAAATCAGCCTTGTGGTTCCTTTCTCCACCACTTCAAGGTAATGAGATATTTCCCTTGTGACTTGGTAACCAAAACTGAATACCTTACAAAGAATAGAGTACTCAAGGTTTGAAGCATAATGATCTTAGACTTTTAGGTTCTGATTTTATGCAACCTGCAATATTTGTAAACATTAACAACATTAGCTGGAAACAGCTAATCCAAAAACTGTGTACAATTTAGTGGATTCAGATCATTTGTAGTTTGCATAAAATCCCAACACAACTTTGGCTTTGTTGCTGGCAGTTAGTCTAATGAGGCAACGTATTAAGGCTTATTATTCAAATTTAAAGGAAAGTGCCCACTTACAGTTAAATGGCTGCATTTTGCAGCAAATATAAATTCAGCCTTTATAAAGTTTCAAAATCAATTTGAAATGTTTGCCAGCTTTTGGCAAAGTTGTATTAAAGGCAGGGAAGAATGAAAATTGATAGGC
Source organism: Heterodontus francisci (assembly GCF_036365525.1). NCBI lineage: Eukaryota > Metazoa > Chordata > Chondrichthyes > Heterodontiformes > Heterodontidae > Heterodontus > Heterodontus francisci. The sequence continues at coordinate 113,675,212 of NC_090371.1, forward strand.
AAAGATGAATGTACATAGAAAAGTTAATTGGGCAACACACACACTCTATGAATTATATTGAAATAGCCAAGGGTGAAATTGGAAAAGAGCCAAGCATGTTAGTAGACTTGACAATTAATATTTCCAATCAATGAAGAGCAGCAATCAACAAAGCCAATAAAATGCCAAACTACACAGACAAAATAGTAGAATATAAATCAGAGAAAGTCAGGATCAAACTATGGTGCAAAATTCCCAGGGCTGGAAAGGGTGATTGTCGCATTTACGTTGGACAGGGAGGGATTCCGACCGAATATGAGCTGGATCCTGCACCTTTTTATTATTTGTTCGTGGGATGCGGGCATCGGTGTCTAGGCCGCAGTTATTGCCCATCCCCAATTGCTCTTGAGAAGGTAGTGGTGAGCTGCCTTCTTGAACCGCTGCAGTCCTTGGGGTGTAGGTCCACCCACAGTGCTGTTAGGAAGGGAGTTCCATGATTTTGACCCAGTAACAGCACATCTTGTAGATGGTACACACTGTGTCACTGTGTGTCGGTGGTGAAGGGAGTGAATATTGAAGGTGGTGGATGGGGTGCCAATCAAGCGGGTTGCTTTGTCTTGGATGGTGTCGCGCTTCTTGAGTATTGTTGGAGCTGTATCCATCCAGGTAAGTGGAGAGTTTTCCATCACACTCCTGACGTGCAATGTAGATGGTTGACAGGCCTTGGGGAGACAGGAGGTGAGTTACTAGCAACAGAATTCCTGGCCTCTGACTTGCTCTTGTAGCCACAGCATTTATGTGGTTGGTCCAGTTCAGTTTCTGGTCAATGGTAGCCCCAAGGATGTTGATAGATTCCGATCCATGTTGGATCAGACCCTTAAATTTCAGTTGGGGAATGTGGGTGGATCATCTGCCTGTGTTCCCTATGTAAAAGGGGAATATTAGGGGGAGTTCCTGGGCTTCCTTGAGAAATTCCTCCCTTTACACATTGAAATGCCTCAGTGGAACCCAGCCAGTTGAAACGGAATGCGAGTATTGTGAGGCCTTCTGAAGACCCCAAACCTTCACTAGAGTAAGGTAATCGATCCTGGAGGGGATCAATCATCTTCTCTAGTTGAAGTGGCTCTACAGGAAACTGAAGAGTCTCAGCAAAAAAAACCTTCTTTAGCCATTTGACCCTCCAAAGAACTCCACTCTGCCTTAGAAGGGTGGACCGGCTTAGACTGAGGTGTCTGCTGCTTATGCAGTCTTGCAGGCGCCTGTAACCCACACAGCTATGCAAATGACCCCATCATCAAAATTTGCTTTGGGCCAGAATCTCCTTCAACTGTTTTCTCAGCTTGGCCATTTTCTAGCCTTTCCTGTGGAAAAGTGATCAAATGGGCCTTAGGTACACTTATTGGCAAATATATAGATTTCAGTAATTTCCTTGGGATGGTGCATGTCCAGGTGGATGCCCCAAATCTGTAAGGATGCATTAATGGTGCCTACCTGAAGGAGTATTGAAAAACTGATGTAGTGCCCTGACAGAGGTTTTAAACCGAACTGAATCAAACCAAGTTATAAATAATGATTGAAACTTTTAAAGTTTAAGGGCCCCAAATTCCATCCTGAACCTGCAAATTGCTGGAGGATCTGGAAAATGGGGCGGACCACATTTCTGCTGGGACTCTACCCCACAGAGAGAAAGTTAGCATATTCTGATGGGCTTCATCAAACATAACAAATATCTGGTAATTTCTTTCTTCTTTCCCCCAAGGTGAATAGGCATAGGCCTCATGAAGTGCTGTTGTCCCTCTGGGGTTGATTAACTTTCCCCTGAAGCATTAAGGTCCATAATGGAATGTGTACTGACTCTCTGCAGGCATGAGTTCTGTTGAACCCATCAGGTAGCATACTGAGTGGAATTTTGTTGAGAAAGCACAGGAACGCACATCTCCGCAGCCAACCCCTTGACACGGTATAAATCAGGAAATTAGAGGTGCATGTAACATGGATAATCCAGTAATAATGGGCAACTTCAATTTACATATACACTGATCAACCTAATCTGTATTAATGCTGTGGAGGATGAATTCCTGGTGTGTGTACGAGATGAGTTTCTGGAGCAGTATGTTGAAGAACCAACTAGGGATCAGGCTATTTTAGATTTAGTATCATGTAAGGAGAAATGGCTAATTAATAAACTTGCTGTAAAGGAATCTTTGGGAAATAGTGACCATAATATGGTTGAATTTTACATTAACTTTGAAAGTGATTCAAAAATCACTCATTTTGAAACTAGGGTCTTAAATCTGAACAAAGGAAACTATGAAGGTATGAGGGGCAAGTTGCCTATGGGGGATTGGGAAAATACACTAAAAGATTTGACAGTAGACAGACAATGGCTCATATTTAAGAAATATTACATGGTCTACAACAAATATACATTCCTCTATGACACAAAAACCCAATAGGAAAGATGAATCAACCGTGGCTAATAAAAGAAGTTAAAGATTGCATTAGCTGAAAGGAAGTGGCTTATAAGGTTACTAGAAAAAATGGTAAGCCTGAGGATTGGGTGCAATTTAGAATCCAGCAAAGGATGACCAAGAAACTGAAAGAAAGGGAAAAGAGAATATGAATACAAACTAGCGAGAAACATAAAGGTGGATTGTAAACACTTCTCTAGGTATGTAAAAAGGAAAAGATTTGCAAGAACAAATGTGGGTCCAATATAGGCAGAGACAGAAGAATTTGTAACGGAGAATAGGGAAATGGCAGAGAAACTAAACAATTACTTTGTGTCTGTCTTCACAGAGGAAGATACAGAAAATTTCCCAGAAATACTAGGGAACCAAAGGACTTGTAAAAATAAGGAACTGAAAGAAATTAGTATTATTAAAGAGGTAGCACTTGAAAAATTAACTGGATTGAAGGTTGTTAAATCCCCTGGACCAGATGAGCTACATCCCAGAGTATTGAAGGAGGTGGCTATAGAGATGCGTTGGTGGTTATCTTTCAAAATACTATAGATTCTGGAAAAGTTCCTGCAGACTGTAAAGTAGTAAATGTAACCCTACTATTTAAGAAAGAAGGGAGAGAGAAAAAAGGGAACTACAGACCTGTTAGTTTGACGTCTGTAGTAGGGAAAATGTTGGAATCTCGTATAAAGGATGTGATAACTGGACACTTAGAAAATAATGGTAAAACTGGGCAGAGCCAACATGGATTTATGAAAAGGAAATCATGTTTGACAAACCTGTTGGAATTTTTTTGAGGATGTTACTTGTAGCATAGATAAAGGAGAACCAGTGGATGTGGTGTATTGGGATTTTCAGAAGGCTTTTGATAAGGTCCCACATCGGAGATTAGTATACAAAATTAGAGCACATGGGATTGGGGTTAATATACTGGTATGGATTAAGAATTGGTTAACACACATAAAACAGAAAGTAGGAATAAACAGGTCATTCTCAGGATGGCAGGCTGTTACTAGTGGGGTACCGCAAGGATCAGTGCTGGAGCCACAGCTGTTTACAATCTATATAACTGATTTGGATGTGGGGACCAAATATAATATTTCCAAATTTGCTGTTGACACAAAACTAGGAGGGAATGTAAGTTGTGAGGAGGATGCCAGGAGGCTTCAAGCAGACTTGGACAGGCTAAGTGAATGGGCAAGAACATGGCAGATGGCATACAATGTGAATAAGTGTGAAGTTATCCACTTTGGTAGAAAAAATAGAAAGACAGAGCATTTCTTAAATGGTGAGAGGTTTGGAAGTGTTGGTGCCTAAAAGGACCTGGGTGACCTTGTTCATGAGTCACTAAAAGCTGGCATGCAGGAGCAGCAAGCAATTAGGAAGGCAAAAGGTATGTTGGCCTTCATCGCAAGGGGTTTTGAGTACAGGAGTAAAGAGTAATTGTATAGCGCCTTGGTGAGACTGGACCTGGAGTATTGTGCACAGTTTTGGTCTCCTCATCTAAGGAAGGATATACTTGCCACAGAGGGAGTGCAAAGGAGGTTCACCAGACTAATCCCTGGGATGGCGGAATTGTCTTGTGAGGAGAGATTGAGGAAACTGGGCCTGTATTCTCTCGAGTTTCGAAGAATGAGAGGTGATCTCATTGAAATTTACAAAATTCTTACAGGGCATGACAGGGTGGATGTAGATAGGATGTTTCCCCTGGCTGGTGAGTCTAGAACCAGGAGGCACAGTCTCAGAATAAGGGATAGGCCATTTAACACTGAGATGAGGAGGAATTTCTTCACTCAGAGGGTAGTGAATCTTTGGAATTCTCTACCCCAGGGGGCTGTGGAAGCTCAATCATTGAGCATGTTTAAGACAGAAATTAATAGGTATCTGGATACTAATCAAGAGATTATGGGGAGAGCGTAGGAAAGTGGCAAGTAGGCTCGAAGGGCTGAATAGCCTACTCCTGCTCCTACTTTCCTACGTGGGAGGAGGGGGATGGAGAGGGGAATGAGGGGGACAAGCGAAAGAGCTACATCCTGATCCCTCACCACAATTTCCTAGGTTCTTCTCTATAAGGTAGAATTCTAGTGTAACTGGCTTCTACCCTATTTTCCACTCTCTGCACACTGACAACGGCACCCAGACTCAGGGCAAAACTTTAAGCCTTTAGATTTCACGAATTCCAATTGTCTGTTTCTTTTTTTAAATTCTTTCATGGAATGCAGGCGTCGCTGGCTAGGCCAGCCTTTATAGCCCATCCCTAATTTCCCTTGAGAAGGTCGGGGTGGTGACCTTCTTCAACCCCTGCTGTGATCTTGCCTTGATGCAAATTGATTTAAAATCTCTGTCATTTTAACAGAAAACTGTCACAAAATTAGTGCTATGTTTCCTGAATTCCACAGTACAGAAATAACATGACTGTTCATAATCAAAAACGTTTTCAAAGTTTACCTATAAGTCCAACACAACCGTATACTACAGTTGATGTTTGTTCGGTTGGGATCATAGAGGGATTCAACAAGAAAGAACAGAAGATGTCTGGATTTTTGAGCATGGTCATATGGGAATCTGATTCATTTTCGTCTAAATCACCATCTTCTTCCGCTGTGAGATTCAGTCTTTCCGAAGAGCATTTTTGTTTTGTATAGACTGAATCTGGCTGATACCTAGCAAGTTTAAAAACAAAATATAATTGAGAAACAGGTTAAGTTCATTTAAAAGCAATAAAAGTACATGCTACAAATTCTGCAAACCCAATGTAAAAATAAAAGTCAGATTGTATGCTTTTCGTAGTACTTCTGATTGTTAATTGACCAGGACAGCAGATTTCCTTCCCTAAAGGACATTAGTGAACCAGATGGGTTTTTACAACAATCGACAATGGTTTCATGGCCATCATTAGACTAGCTTTAAATTACAGATTGAAAAAAAAAGTGACTTCAAATTCCACCTTCTGCTGTGGTGGGATTCGAACCCATGTCCCCAGAGCAATACCTGGGTCTCTGGGTTACTAGTCCAATGACAATACCAATACACCACCGCCTCCCCTGTCCACCCAACAGGAAATCTAGTCGAAGGGAACTTCTCTTCCATACCTGAAACAAATAACCAACTATCTAAAGTACAAATAAGATCCCCCCTCTACTCTTTTTCAGAAGGTAGTGAATTCATGCTGGATACATTTCCACAAGAATCAGAGGCCATCTGGAATCTCAGAGGAATGACAATTCTTCACATTGTGCATAAGCTTTTTTTTAAGTGATGCTTAATTTATTCTTTGCTATCTATTCCATGTATTCGAGCCAATTTTGAAGCATTTCACTTACTTTTCTTTCTCTGTCTCTGCTCCAATCATTTATTTTGGTATGGGAGTGGGGAAGGGTTATGGTTAGCCAGAGCATAGTGGGAGATGTTGTAAGAGAACTAACCCTCTGAATGATTGCTGGCTTGTGATTGTAACAACAACATTTAGATTAGATTAGATTAGAGATACAGCACTGAAACAGGCCCTTCGGCCCACCGAGTCTGTGCCGAACATCAACCACCCATTTATACTAATCCTACACTAATCCCCTAATCTTACCAAACATCCCCACCTGTCCCTATATTTCCCCACCATCTACCTATACTAGTGACAATTTTTAATGGCCAATTTACCCATCAACCTGCAAGTCTTTTGGCTTGTGGGAGGAAACCGGAGCACCCGGAGAAAACCCACGCAGACACAGGGAGAACTTGCAAACTCCACACAGGCAGTACCCGGAATCGAACCCGGGTCCCTGGAGCTGTGAGGCTGCAGTGCTAACCACTGCGCCACTGTGCCGCCTTAAGGCCAAATAGCCAAGCAAAAAGAAGCACTTTCTTCACAGTGGGGTAATTGCTCACAAAAATAATTGCATAAACTAAAAATGAATTATCATGACTCATGGTACTATGTCCAAAATGTCCTCTGATCACAGTGGTGAAGAACAGGAATACTATCTACTGAACTTGAAATATTGCATAGAGGGTCCAAATACGTACCTAAGGAGGAGTACACATGCAGCTACCAGAGTGTATGCCAGGAGTGTTCCAATAGACATCATATCCACCAAGGCTTTAAGATCAAAGAGGAATGCCATGATAGCTGCCAAAAAAATCACCAGGGTATGAACAGTCGTGTTGAAACACAAGTCTGTAGCTTGTGTGGGAAAATACACACAAGTCTAGAAATGACTATTGCTAATATTAATGGATGATCAGTTAACATATACAGGAAACATTCCTGTCCGCTGTTTTAACACAGGCACCAATCCTTTCATATAAAATTATTTAACGCCTCTGCCAAAAGAGAAAATAAACAAATATCATGCTCGCCTGTTAAGTGTTTTTCAGTAATTTTGTATAGTTGTATAGTCATTTTAACCTAATTTGCACAACTACTGTGCAATTTTAGAATTCTCTACAAAGCGTAAGTGGGGGTTATAATGTCATTCAATTTCTTCAAAGATTCTTCTTTAAAGAGTTAATGACGCATGTGAGAATACATAGAACCAGTAATAATTTAGTTCTGCAGTATATTTCTTAAATCATGCTAATCATTACAGCCTGTTGCATGCAATTAGCGAAGCTTCAATTATAGCACACAATATGGGTTTTATCTCTACTACTGACATGTTGGCAGATTGTGTCTTAGATCTAATGAAAGTATACTACAATGAAATAAAACACACAATGGGTTAATTCATTAATAAATAAGACATTAAATAAATAAATTTGAAAGTGTTATGCTGGTGTTACCATTGATAGGTAAGATAGAATGAATGGTTTCCTAGTGTTTGGAAACAACCAATGCCACAGCCAATAATTAAGTTGCAAACATTAACACACATTTAAACTTAACAAGAAAAATCCCCAATCATGCTTAAATTTTCTACTATGACCTTTATTCACAGGTAAACCTGAAACAATGATGGAGATTAAAATGTGGATTATAGATCCCAGCCAGTGAGAATTCCAAGGGGAAAAAAAAAGGTGTGTTTGAAAAATTCAAATGCTGATTGGAAATGAAGCTGCTCTTCTGCCATAAAAACAGCTTCAACTGCTTTATCTTCAAGTAAAGTTCTGAAACAAATGTACAGCAACTGGGAAATCAGAAATTTCTAATTTATGGGTTTACTACAAATTTCTAACTTACATTGCTATTTTGTCATGTGACACTATAAGGCAAAGCTTTCCTAGCACAAAATTAAAATAACAAATGCAAACACACTAAACTACACACATCACAGTGCACACCATGAGTCAACCTTAACTTTCCTAATCACAATAAACTTGTGACACTTTAGTCCACTAATTTACTTCACATGTCTCTAACACAGACTCCCAAAAAACAGAAGAGAACAATATTAGACCAGATGCTTTGGGTCTCTTGTCTTAATCTAATGAAATCAGTCAGTGTGCAATATTTCTTCCTTCGAAACAAACTCCTTATAATCAATGCAGCATCTGCATAGAACCATGATAATCTGTGTAAATTCCCTTCCTCCTTTTTTTCTTCCACAGCAAGTAGTCACTACAATAAAATTGTAAAAACTGCATGAACAAACAGCAATAAAAAGAGAATGAGTACTGTAAGCAGTCAATTGTGGTTTGGTTAGAAAGTGTTGTAACAGATGGATATATAGGTACACAAGAACACAAGAAATAGGAGCAGGAGTAGACCATATGGCCCATCAAGCCTGCTCCACCATTCCAAACGGTCATGGCTGACCTTTGGCTTCAACTACACTTTCCAGCCCACTCGCCACATCTCTTGATTCCTTGAGAGACCAAAAACTGTTTATCCCAGCCTTAAATATATTTAAGAGCGAAGCATCCACAATCCTCTGGGGTAGAGAATTCCAAAGATTCACAACCCTTTGAGTGAAATAATTTCTCCTCATCTCAGTCCTAAATGATCGGCCCCTTATCCTGAGACTGTGCCCCCATGTTTTAAATTCTCCGACCACCGGAAACAATCTCTCAGTGTCTACCCTATCCAGCTCCTTCAGAATCTTGTATGTTTCAATGAGATCGCTTCTCATTCTTCTAAACTCCATAGAATATAGGCCCAATTTACTCGGCCTCTCATCATAGGTTAATGCCCTCATCCCAATGACCAATTTAGTGAATCGTTGCTGGACTGCCTCCAATGCAAGTATATCCTTTCTTAAATGTGGAGACCAAAACTGCACACAGTACTCCAGATGTAATAATAGATTCCAGCATTTTCCCAACGACTGATGTTAGGCTAACTGGCCTGTAGTTCCCTGTTTTCTCTCTCCCTCCATTCTTGAAAAGTGGTGTAACATTTACCAACTCACAATCTGATGGGACCATTCCCGAATCTAAGGAATTTTGGAAAATTATAGCTAATGCATCCACTATCTCTGCAGCTATCTCTTTTAGAACCCTAGGGCATACGCCATCAGGTCCTGGGGATTTGTCAGATGTTAGTCCCTTATGTTTCTCCAATACTTTTTCTCTGCTGATATTAATTTCCTTAATTTCCTCATTCATTTTAGCCCCTAGGTTACAGTCTATTTCTGGTATGAAACTTGTGTCTTCTACTGTGAAATTAAACACAAAATATTTGTTCAATGCCTCTGCGATTTCTTTATTTCCCATGATAATTTCTCCTGTCTCTGTTTCTAAGGGACCAATGTTTACTTTAGCTACTCTCTTACTTTTAAATACCTATAAAAGCTCTTATAATCTGTTTTTATATTACTGGCCAGTTTACTCTCACTCTATCTTTTCCTTTTTTATCAACTTTTTGATGGCCCTTTGTTGCTTTCTAAAACACTCCCAATCCTCAGACTTGCTACTCTTTTTTGCAACACTGTAAGCCTCTTCTTTTAATTTAATACTGCCTTAACTTCCTGAGAGAGCCACAGGTGGGTCTTTTTTGCTGAGTTTTTGTTTTTCAATGGAATGTATTTTTGTTGAACATTTTGAATTGTTTATTTAAAGGTTTCCCACTGTTCATTTATCACCAAGCCTTTTAGTCTATTTACCCAATTTACCTCAGCCAGTTCTCCCCTCATACCTACATAATTGGCTTTGTTTAAGTTTAAGATTCTTGTTTATGATTGGAGCATGTCACTTTCAAACTTAACATGGAATTCAATGGTATTATGATCACTATTTCCCAGTGGATCTTTTACTATGATATTATTGATTAGCCCTGCTTCATTACACAACACTAGATCTAAGATAGCTTTATCCCTCGTCGGTTCCACAACATACTGCTCCACAAAACTGTCCTGAAATCATTCTACAAACTCATCTTCTAGAACACTCTTGCCAATTTCATTGTCCCGGTCTATATGAAGATTAAAGTCCCCACCTTTATTACACTGCCTTTGTTACAAACTCCATTAATTTTTGTTTGTCTGTCCAACGATATAACTACTGTTAGAGGGCCTGTAAACTATTCCCACCAGTGTTTTCTGATTTTTGCTATTCCTAATTTCTACCCATACTGATTCTACTTCATGATCTTCTAAGGCCAGATCCTTTCTCACTAATGTCCTTATGTTATCCTTTACCATCAGTGCTACCCCTCCTCCTTTGCCATTCTGTCTGACTTTCCACAATATTGTGTACCCTGGAATATTTATTTCCCAATATTGATCACCATCTAATCATGTCTTTGTAATGGCGATTCGATTTAAATCATTTACCTCCATTTGTGCCACTAGTTCATCTATCTTATTGCAGATGCTTCGCGCATTCAGATAAAGAACCTTTAATTTCATTTTTTAACTTCTATTCCCTGCAATGACCTTATTTGCTGATGTACAATTTTTGTTAAATTCTCTGTCCCTTCCTGTCCCATTCTGTTTGTCTTTACCCACAACGCTATACTGTTCCGATGCCTCGACCTCTCTCTTTGGATTTCTAAATCTCCCTGCACCTGAATCTTCTCCCCACTCTGTTAGTACACAACCTCTAGCCTTATCTGCTGGCGCACTCTTTCTCTTAATTTTGTGCGCTCTGTCCCTTCCTGCCACACTCTGATTATCATTACCCTTATTGCTATCTTGCTCTCTTGCCTTCTCCTCTCTCTTTAAATTATCACACCTTCCCTCACTTGATCCCTCGCCCCCACTACTTAATTTAAAGCCCTCGCTACATCCCTAGTTATACTGCTTGCCAGAACACTGGTCCCCACACAGTTCAGATGAAGACTGTCCCAATGGTACAGCTCCCACTTTCCCCAGTACTGGTGCCAGTGCTCCATGAATCTAAACCCATTTCTCCCACACCAATCTTTCAGCCATACATTTAACTCTCTAATCTTATTTACCCTACACCAATTTGCTCGAATCTCAGGTAATTACCCAGAGATTATTACCTTTGAGGTTCTGCTTTTTAATTTAGCCCCTAGATGCTCATACTCTCTATGCAGAATCCCTTTCCTAGTCCTATCTATGTCGTTGGTACCCATGTGGTCCATGACAGATGGATTCTCCCCCTCCCACTGCAAGTTCCTCTCCAGCCCTGAGCATATGTCCCAAACCCTGGCACCAGGCATCAACACAGCCTCTGGACTCTCATTATTGGCCACAGTGAACGGTGTCTACCCCCATGACTATACATTCCCCCAATACCACTACATTCTTATATTATTCCCCCAGCTTGAAAGGCTTCCTGTACCACAGTGCCATGGTCAGTTTGCTCATCCACGCTACAGCCCTTGCTCTCATCCATAAAAGCTGAAAGAACCTCAAACCTATTGAACAATTGCAAGGGCTGAGACTCCTCCATTACTGCCTTCTCGATCCCCTAACCTGCCTCATGCGCAGTCACACCCGCCTGTCCCTGAAACCTGACCAAATCAGAAGACCCTATCCTAAGGGGTCTGACTGCCTTCTGGAACAAAGGGTCCAGGTAACTTTCCCCCTCCCTGATGCATCGCAGTGTCTGTAGCATGGCCTCCAGCGCATTGACTCTGAGCTGAAGCTCCTTAAGCCGCAGACACTTACTGCAGACGTGTTTGCCATGAAACACACTGGCATCCAACAGCTCACACATACTGCAGCTGCAACACATCACCTGCTCTGTAAGCAGTCAATTGCAATTTAGCTAAGAAGTGCTGCAAAAGCTGGTTATATAGCTAGGATCTTAGTCTGGGTGTTTGGTTCTATTTTACTTATGTAGGTTTGTGTGAGTCAGCCATGTTAAATCCAAAACACTTGCATGTAGACAATGCAAGGAGCTGGCATAGCTACAGTGAACTTGCTATATGTAAGAGATTAATATGAACAAATTTTAAACACATGGCTGGAGCTAAATGGCCTGTCTTGGGCTATATTTGCTAAGAGCCCATTTTACTGAGAAGCATAGAAACTTTATGACACAGAAGGTGGCCATTTGGCCCATTGTGGCTGAAAAAGAGCTGTAAGAGCCTAATACAGAACAGCCTAATCCCACTTTCCAGCTCTGATCTGGAGTCACATGTAGGCCAGATCAGGTAAGGACGGCAGATTTCCTTCCCTAAAGGACATTAGTGAACCAGATGGGTTTTGACAACAATGGTTTCATGGTCACCGTTAGACTAGCTTTTTAATTTCAGATTTATTAACTGTATTCAAATTTTACCATCTGCAGTGGTGGGATTCAAACCCAAGCTCTGGGCCTCTGGATTACTAGTGCAGTGACATTACCACTATGCCACTGCCTCCCCTCAAGGAAAGTATCCTATATGACTTCTTAACCACCTTATCCTGCTACCTTCAGGGATCTGTGGACATGCACTCCAGGTCCCTTTGTTCCTCTACACTTTGCAGTATCCTACCATTTATTCTGTATTCCCTTGCCTTGTTTGCCCTCCCCAAATGTATCACCTCACGCTTCTCCGGATTGAATTCCGTTTGTCACTTTTCTGTCCAACTGAGCAGTCCATTGATACAGGTTGGACATCCAAAATCCAGCACCCTCAGGACTGAGACCGTGCCAGATTTTGGATTTTCCTGGATTTTGGACAATAAAATGAGGTGGCCTATACTAGGCCAAATTCAATGAATAACAGATACACAAAAGAGCTCAAAGAGATAACAGAGTTCCAATGTACATCCACCCAAACTTCAAAAGCATTCGCTACTTCACTGCTTCTATTTCCTATGGCAGCCATTTTGTAACCCCTCTTGGTTAGATTGCCAATTCGTGCAACTGTAAAGGTTCCTGAATTGATTTTCACAGTGAGCATCAGATGATTCCGAAGAGACTTTCATTTGGTTCATATCGGCTTATTAAAACACAGCTCCTGATGGTGAACGATAGTATCCTCAATATTTTCAAAAATGTCCAGTTTACGGACAACCAGATTTTGGACGTCCAACTTGTATCCGCCTGCAGTCTGCAGCTTTCTTCCTTGCTATCAACCACACAACCAATTTTTGTATTATCTGCAAAGTTATTAATCATGGATATACAGAATGAAAAGCAAAGGACATTGTACTGAGCCCTGCAAAGCCCCCTGGAAACAACCTTCCAGTCACTGAAATACCCATCGGCCATTACTTGTTGCTTCCTGACACTGAGCCAATTTTAGATCTAACTTGCCACTTGCCCTTGGACCCATGGGCTCTTACATTTCTGACCAGTGTGCCATGTGGGACCTTGTCAAAAATCTTGCTAAAATCCATATAGACCACATCAAATGTGCCACCCTAACTGTTGCCCTTGTTTCCTCCTCAGAAACTTCTGCTAGTTTACCCAATCTTTTTTTATCATTTAGAATGTTCTTGGGATAGAAATTTATTGAGGCTTGTAAATTTTAGCTTATCCAGAGCTCTGCTGCCGATATCTTGTTCCACACCAAGTCCCACTCACCTATCATCTCTGTGATCACTGACCTACATTGGCTCCCGGTCCTCCAACACCTCAAATTTAAAATGTTCCTCTTCACGTTTAAATTCTTTCATGGTCTCACCCTTCTCTATCTCTAATCTCCCCCAGCCCTATAGCCCTCCATGAGCTCTGTGTTCCACCAACCCTGGCTTCTTGTATATCCTCCACTCCCTTTGTCCCACCATCAACTGCTGTGCCATCAGCCATCTAGCCCCCGAAGTTCTGAAACTTCCTCCCTGAACCTCTCGGTTCTCCACTGCACTCTCATCCTTTAAGACACTGCTTAAAATCTACCTCGGTAATCCATCTTTTAGTCACCCTTCCTAATATTGCTCATTGAGTACAAGAGTTGGGACGTCATGTTACAGTTGTACATAACGTTGGTTAGGCTGCATTTGGAGTACTGTGTGCAGTTCTGGTCGCCGCACTACAGGAAAGATGTGATTAAGCTAGAGAGGGTGCAGAAAAGATTCACAAGGATGTTGCCTGGTTTGGAGGGCTTGAGTTATAAAGAGAGATTGGATAGGCTGGGTCTATTTTCCCTGCAGCGAAGGAGGCTGAGAGGGGACATGATAGAGGTATATAAAATTATGAGAGGCATAGATAGGGTAGATAGCCAGAGTCTGTTTCCCATGGTAGGGGTGACTAAAACTAGAGGGCATAGATTTAAGGTGAGAGGGAGGAGGTTTAAAGGGGATCAAAGGGGTAAATTTTTCACACAAAGAATAGTGGCTATCTGGAATGAGCTGCCTGAGGAGGTGGTGGAGGCAGGAACAGTAGCGACATTTAAGAGGCATCTGGACAGGTACTTGAATGAGCAAGGCATAGAGAGATATGGAATTAATGCAGGCAGGTGGAATTAGTACTGATAGGCATTATGGTCGGCATGGACGCGGTGGGACGAAGGGCCTGTTTCTACACTGTACAACTCTATGACTCTAATATCTTCTCCTCTGGCTTGATAGACATTTTTTCCTAATTATACTTTTGTGAAACACCTTGGAATAATTCTTCTATATTGAAGGTGCCACATAAATGCAAGTTATTATCATTGTTGTTCAAGGGCCACCACCCATTTGAGTGCAACTGGCACTTGAAATCCTAACTCCGCCAATTTAGCACTTTTCCACACATTATGCAGTGGAAGCATTTGAAGTGCTGAAATAAACTGATCGTCCCTTGGTGAACAACGATCCCAGCAAGGACCACATTATCAGCCCTCATGTGTATTAGGAAACCCAATAATCTGTTTCAGGCACATATCACAAGATATGGCATTAAAAGTTAAATATTATCAAATGGAACCATGTGCCTTCAAATCCCTGGAATTAATGCCTATTAGAATTAATAACATTTGTCAGGCTGTGCAAGATTAGTAAAAAGTAAGTAATGAGTTGCAAAATACTTTCATATCAACATCAGTTCGCTCCAGAATAGACACAACTGGGTCACTATGAAAACATATGACTTGACATTGACTGGGCAGATTTGATATGTCTGTTTACAAAAGGCCATATTTTAATCTCATCATCACTGTTTAATATCCATGTGAACAACTGCCACCAGAGGCTAGGTATGCTAGGTTATTTCTGTACACATTCTTTGATAAAAAGATATTTTTTCCTTTCAGAAGGTATTTTCATTTCATGAAATTAAGCATTCTCATTTAGTCTTTTAAACTGATGCCAGATTTTTTTTAATCCACTTATAAAATATAAAGGAGATTACAATGTCTGCTACTATAAATTTGTTTTACAGAATTGTAATTGTTGCTTCTTAGAACCGAGCATACCCACTTGTAGTACAATCCTAACCACCTGATTAATGAAGGCACCAGGACTCTGCATGCTTCAGGAAACAGCGCATCAAGCCCAGGCATGCTTATCGACAGAGGATGTCCCATTGGGGGAAGGGACAAGTTGCATCAGCTTACCAGAGATGACCCCTGATGCCAGTGTTGCAACAACTGGTGTTTGCCTCTTACTCACTTTTGCCAGAACACTGAACAGTAAACCATCTCGTGCCATTGCAAAGAGAATTCTGGGTAAAGGGAACATAGACCCCAAAAGGCTAAAAAGAAAAAGGTCAAAGTTCAAATAAAAACACATTCAGTGCTATGTACATGTAATGGATACATTGAGCAAATGTAGAATTGCCAAAGTCAATGGTCAGGTCACTTTTGTATCTTTGATGAATTGTCTTTTTGTTCATTGAGATGCACAATGTTTATGTGGAGAATAAAACTCTCTCTACCCCATTCTAACAACTTTGCTTAACCCCTAACTCAGATGACTAATCTCTATTGCAAAATGCAAATTTGTTTTCTTCCCACACCAGCGATCTTGAGCAGACTATGCAATAAATGAGAATTTATACTGTATTTTTGGTAGCATTTGTAATGTTGGACTTTACTGCTGGGAGCTGGGTTTGAGACAAGCCAAACTCATTAACCTTCCAACATTTGCGTGCTGCCAGATATGTCTCGCATTACTTTATATGGTTGGAAGCTAAAAGGTAGTGCGCACCGAAATTTCTGTCATGTATTCTTTGCTGTCAGTTCACCTTGGGCTGGGTTTTATGGGCCCCCTCTGAGATGGGGTTGGAGGCAACGAGGCCCGTAGAATCATGATGGGTGGCGGGGGTCGGAAGGCCTGTTGCCGCGCGATTTTGCCGGGGGCGGGATAGGCCGATGACAGCCTTTCCGCCCAGAGGACAATTGACGCCCTTGAGTGGCCTATTTACGAGCACTTAACGGCCTCTTCCTGCTGCTGCTGAGATCTAGCCAGCGGTGGGTGTGCCTCTGCCATGCAGGGAGGGTGCCTTGTAAAATGAGGCAATCTGTGACCCATGGAGGACCCCTGCCGCCAAAACTGCCACTTCCATGGGCCCCCACGCACCCCCTGGACTTCACACCCAGCCCCCCACATCCCCTCACCAGGGAAACTGGACTGGCCCCCAACAACCCTGCCTGACTTGCCTGAGGTCCAGGGTTCCAGCGCTGGGCCTGGGTCCAAGGCCTCTGCACCACCAGCAGTGGCCAATGCTAACAGTGACACTGCCAATACTGCCGAGCGGCCAACCCTCTGATTGGCCTGCAGCTATTGGAGACAGGATCCCCAGGGAAGGAAATCTCGGCGTTGGAATTTTCGCTTCCAGAACAACAGAGGATCGAGCCAGAGTGGTGCGAAAAGGCCGAGGTGGGGTTTCCCCAGCCTTTTCAGCCTGGTGCCGGGCACCCCACCACCCCTACAGGATCCTGGTCTTCGTATGCAGCTCTGATGCAGAAAATTACATCTATGCTGCCAATTCGGTCAGTTTTGATCCCATTAATCCAGGTTAAATTTAAACTCAGGTCTAAGCTGAAATGACTTTGTGGTAACAAAATTTAAAGGTACAACATGCAAGTTAAGTATTTCCCTTTAAACCAGACCAGATCCTTAATATAGGTATTGTTGCTCCATATTTCATTGTGCACTAGTTAAGAACAACAAACATTTATTCCGGTCAGAAGGACGGACTCGAAGAGAACAATGAACCACCCGTGGACAACAAAGGGAGTTAACGAGAGTATCAAATCCAAAACAAAGGCATACAATGCGGTGAAAGCTAGTGGTAGGCCAGAGGATTGGGAATTTTTTAGAAACCAGCAGCGGATGACTAAAAAACTAATAGAGAGAAAATTAATTATGAGAGTAAGCTGACAAGAAATATAAAAACAATCAGTAGGAGCTTCTACAGGTATATAAAAAGAGAGTAGCTAAAGTAAATGTGGGACCCTTAGAGGATGAGACTGGGGAATTAATAACAGGGAACAGGGAAATGGTAGATAATTTAAACCAATATTTTGCATCGGTCCTCACGGTGGAGGACACTATAAACATCCCAACAATAATAGATGAGCAAGGTGTAATATCACGAGGGAAAAGGTGTTTGACAAGCTGATGGGACTAAAGGCAGACAAATTGCCAGGACCTGATGGCCTACATCCAAAGGTTTTAAAAGAAGCGGCTGCAGAGATAGTGGAGGCATTGGTCATAATATAACAAAACTCACTGGATTCCGGTAGGATACCAGCGGATTAGAAAACTGTTAATGTGACACCCTATTCAAGAAAGGAGGGAGACAGAAAGCAGGAAACTACAGACCAGTTAGCTTCACATCTGTCATTGGGAAAATGCTGGAGTCCATTATTAAGGAAGAAATAGCAGGACATTTAGAAAAACATAATGCAATCAAACAGAGTTAACATGGTTTTATGAAAGGGAAATCATGTTTGACAAATTTGTTAGAGTTCTTTGAGGATATAACAAGCAGAGTGGATAAAGGGAAACCGGTAGATGTAGTGTATTTGGATTTTCAGAAGGCGTTCGATAAGGTGCCACATAAAAGGTTATTGCACAAAATCAGATTGATATTGATATTAATTGGCATTGATAAATTAGATAGTAAGAAACTTTTTCCCTTAGCGGATGGGGTCAATATCCAGGGGGCATAGATTTAAGGTAAGAAGCAGGAGGTTTAGAGGGGATTTGAGGAAATGTTTTCACCCAGAGGGTAGTTGGAATCTGGAACGCACTGCCTGAAGAGGTGGTAGAGGTAGGAACTATCACAACATCTAAGAAGTATTTAGATGAGCACTTGAAATACCATAGCATACAAGGCTACGGGCCAAGTGCTGGAAAATGGGGTTAGAATAGGTAGGTGCTTGATGGCCGGCACAGACACGATAGGCCGAAGGGCCTGTTTCTGTGCTGTATGACTCTAAGAGCTCAGGGTATTGGGGGTAATGTGTTGGCATGGATTGAGGATTAGCTAACACACAGCAGGCAGAGAGTTGGGATCAATGGGTCTTTTTCAGGTTGCAAAGCCGCAACTAGTGGGGTGCCACAAGGATCGGTCCTAGGGCCTCAACTATCTATATTAATGACTTGGAGGAAGGGACAGAGTGTAGTGTATCCAAATTTAATGATGATACAAAAATAGGTGGGAAGGCATGTTGTGAATGAGGACACAAAGAATCTGCAAAGGGATATAGATAGGTTAAGTGAGTGGGCAAAAACTTGGCAGATGGAGTTCAATGTGGGAAAGTGTGAGGTCATCCATTTTGGTAGGAAGAATAAAAAGGCAGATTATTATTTAGATGGAGACAGACTACAAAATACTGCAGTACAGAGGGATCTGGGTGTTCTTGTAAATGAAACACAAAAAGTTAGCATGCAGGTACAGCAAGTAATTAGGAAGGCAAATGGAATTTTGGCCTTTATTGCTAGGAGGTTAGAGTTTAAAAATAGGGAAGTCTTGTTACAACTGTACAGGGTGTTGGTGAGGCCACACCTGGAGTACTGCGTACAGTTTTGGTCCCCGTATTTAAAGAAGGATATACTAGCATTGGAGGCAGTTCAGAAAAGGTTCATTAGGCTGATTCCTGGGATGAAGGGGTTGTTTTATCAAGAACGGCTAAACAGGTCAGGCCTTTATTCATTGGAGTGTAGAAGAATGAGAGGTGATCTTATTGAAACATATGAGATTCTAAGGGGGCTTGACAGGGTAGATGTTGAGAATATGTTTCCACTGGTGGGGGAATCTCAAACTTGGGGACATAGTTACAGAATAAGGGGTTACACATTTAAAATTGAGATGCAAAGGAATTTCGTCTCTCAGAGGGTGGTGAATCTCTGGAATTCCCAACCTCAGAGAGTTATGGAGGCTAGATTACTAAATGTATTTAAGGAGGAGGTAGATAGATTTTTGAAATCTCGGGGAGTCGAGGGTTATGCGGAGCAGGCCCGAAAGAGGAGTTGAGGCCTGGGACAGATCAGCCATGATCTTATTGAATGGCAGGGCAGGCTTGAGTGGCTGAATGGCCTACTCCTGCTCCTATTTCTTATGTTCTAATCATGAGAGCAATTCGGGTAGAAACTAGACTTTGTCTCATGCCAACCAAATCACATAATCGGTGCTGAATGATTTTAAAACAGTAATATATTCTTTTTCAAAAAAGAGAACATCGCAACATATGGGATTTAACAAGAACTAATTTAATTAAAAATATTTGAGTTAATGATGCATCTTTAACCTAATCGACTTGGTGAGCTTAAGCACAGTCAAATCTGTTACTGTACTAATGGGCAGCATTTGAAATGGAAAACAAAACAGACAATGCTGGAAATACTCAGTATGTGAGGCATCATCAAGAAACAAGAGTTAATAGTCATAAATTTAACTGCCTGGGGTGTGGGGGTTGGTTGGGGGGAGGGTGTGGTTAAAGCTCCGAAAAGCGGCATTGGATTGGAAATCTGACATGATCCTGCCCACTTCCTGTTTTAACCCGGGTGGCTTTGCAGGCGAGCGGGAAACCCCCATGGAGCTGTTGGGTTCTGTAAAGTAATTAAAATATTAAATTCCCAATTAACTCAGGATTTAACTAAAATTCTGGCTTTAACAGTCGGTGCATGGGTTTCCCAAGCTGTGTGGAACTCACCAGGGTCAACCAGGCTAAAGCACAGCAGGGAGTGCTTCTTCAGTGAATTGACAGACTGGAAGCCTTCAAACAGTGCAACTGAATAGCTGCAGCTATGCCTAGGTGAGAGGTTGGTGCTCACAGCACTTCTCCCAAGAGGGTGCTCTTACTGCTTGACAGGTGATTTCCAATTTCTTGGAAGTCATTTCACCTGTCTTGGACTTCACTCACCTTGCTCTAAACTTCCCTGCTGTCAACTTTCAGTGCAGTATGGGAATAGCTGATGCAGCTCTACCTTGCACCTCTGATGAGGAACAAGAGGAGCAGCATCATCAACACCAACAGCACCAGTAACTGCCTTCTCCTCAGCCCCATGCCACTCCACAGGACAGAGGGGACGAACACAATGATCCAGCTTGAAGGAGGCGAGACCCCCAACTTAACAGGCAGAGGATCAGCTTTCTGGACATGTCTGAACACCATTGCCTCAGCCTTTCACAGCATGCCATTGCTAATATCATGGAACAAGACTTCCTTTTCAGTGGAAAAGGTGGGGGCTTTCAATATGGTTATCACTGGAGGGGCCCCCCACTCCCCTACCTCCACAACGCTCCCCCTGGTTCTCTGACTCTCCCTGGAGTTGTGCGCTCTTTCTTCTGCAAGGAGAGAAAGCAGAGAGGTGTGATTCGATAGTCAGGGGAACAGACAGGTGTTTCTGTGGCTGCGAACGTGATTCCAGGATGGTGTGTTGCCTTCCTGGTGCCAGGGTCAAGGATATCACTGAGCGGCTGCACAGCATCCTGAAACGGGGAGGGTGAACAGCCAGCAGTCGTGGTCAACATCGGAACCAACGACATAGGCAGAAAGAGGGATGTGGTCCTGCAGTCAGAATTTAGTGAGCAAGGTAAAAGATTAGCAAGCAGGACCTCTAAAGTAGCAATCTCCGGATTACTAGTGCCACGTGCAAGTGAGTATAGGAATAGGAGGATAAGACAGATGAAGGCTGGAAAGTTGGTGCAGGAGGGAGGGCTTTAGATTCTTGCGGCATTGGGACCAGCTCCAAGGGAAACAGGACCTGTACAGGCTGGACGGGTTACACCTGAACAGAGCCGGGACTGAGTGCCTTGCAGGACGTTTTGCTAGTGCTGTTGGGGAGGGTTTAAACTAGATTGGCAGGGGGAGGGGGACCTGAGGGTAGACTCAGTTGGGACAAAATCAGAATTGAAAATGGAAGGCAGAAATTTAGTGGATGAGTCTGGAAGACAGAGGAAACAAGGGTTTGAAAATAAAAAGAATTTGGCAGTTCTCAAGGGTATCTACATCAATGCAAGGAGTACAGCAAATAAAGCAGATGAGCTGAGGGCACAGATAGACACATGGCCGTATGATATCACAGCTATTACAGCAACATGGCTTAAGGAGGAACTGGAATGGCAGCTCAACGTTCCTGATTACAGGATTTTGAGACGTGATAAGGAGGAGGATAAGAAAGGAGGGGGAGTGGTAATTATGGTCAAGGAAACTGTGAGGAGGGATGATATGTTCGAAGGATCATCAAATGAGGCCATATGGATTGGGCTAAGGAACAAAAAAGGGGCAATCATACTGCTGGGAGTGTACTATAGACCCCCAAATGATCAGTGGGAGATAGAAGAGCAAATATGTAGGCAAATCTCTGAGAAGTGCAAAAACAATAGGGTAGTAACAGTAAAGGATTTTAACTACCCCAATATTAACTGGGATAGTTTTAGTGTGAAAGGAATTGAGGAAACAGAATTCTTGAGGTGCATTCAGGAGAACTTTTTTGGTCAGTATGTAACAAGAGAGGGCGCAGTGGGAGAGCATTTTGGTGGTCGTGATCATAATTCAGTCAGGTTTACCATAATTATGGAAAAGGACAGAGATAGAACAGGAGTTAGAGTTCTCAATTGGGGCAAGGCCAATTTTACTAAACTGAGGAGTGATTTAGCGAAAGTGGACTGGAAACAGCTCCTTGAAGGTAAATTAGTGTCAGAGCAGTGGGAGGCATTCAAAGGAGAGATTCAAGGGGTCCACAGTAAACAAGTTCCCACAAAGAGAAAGGGTGGGACAGCCAAATCTAGAGCTCCCTGGAGCTTACAGGGTAAGATAAGGCAGAAAAGGAAAGCTTATGTCCGACACTGAGAACTCAATACTACAGAAAGCCGAGAGGAGTATAGAAAGTGGAGGGGTGAAATCAAAAAGGAAATTAGGAAAGCAAAGAAAGGTCATGAAAGAATATTGGCAAGCAAAATCAAGGTGAACCCAAAGATGTTTTATCAATCCATTAAGAGCAAGAGGATAACTAAGGAGAGAGTAGGGCCCATAAAAGACCAAAAAGGTAACTATGTGTAGGGGCGGAAGAAGTTGGTATGGTTCTTAATGAATACTTTGTGTCTGTCTTCACAGAAGAGGGGGGAACGATGCAGACATTATAGTTAAGGAGGAGGAGTCTGAAGTATTGGATGTGATAAACACAGGGAAAGAGGAAGTATTAATGGGATTAGCATCCTTGAAGGTGGATAAATAACCAGGGCCACATGAAATGTACTCCAGACTATTAAAAGAAGCCAGGGAGGAAATAGTGGATGCTCTGATCATCATTTTGCAATCCTCACTGGACACAGGTGTTGTGCCGGAGGATTGGAGGACCGTTAACATTGTACCTCTGTTCAAAAGGGGAACGAGGGATAGACTGAATAATTACAGGCCAGTCAGTCTAACCTCAGTAGTGGGAAACTTATTGGAATCTATTCTGAGACAAAGGATAAATTGATAATTAGAAGGGCACAGATTAATCAAGGAGTGTCAGCATGGCTTTGTTAAGGGAAGATCGTATCTGACTAATTCGACTGAATTTTTTGAAGGAGTAACAAGAAGGATTGATGAGGGTAGTGCAGTTGATGTGGTCTACATGGATTTTAGCAAGGCTGTTGACAAGGTCCCACATGGCTGACTGGTTAAAAAAAAAGCCCATGGGATCCAGATAAATGTAGCAAAATGGATACTGTTACAAGAGTTTTGTTTTTGTGTTGAAAACTTAGAATTCTGTGTGTTTTTAAAAACTGAGGAAAGGATTTTTCTCTGTGGACATTGATTGCTGAAACTTGTGTTTGAACTGAGTGGAATACACAGACTGCAAGAAACCTGTTTCCAAACAAATCAGCACTGGAATAACAGGTCAAGGTTTATGATTATCATGTGACTTGATTGTTGAAGTTAGTTTCACTTTTGGATTGTGAAAAGACCAGTGAGTTGGACAAGGAGCAGGCAGTTTGAAATCTGGCTGTGACCTGCCTGAAGACTGGAGAAAGACCTCTCTCTGTAAAGGAAGACTTGTATCTCTTGAAAATAAATCCTGCATTTGAAATGTGGCTGTGATTTGCCTGGAGAGAGAAAAAAGACCCAGGAAAAAAAGTTATTTCTCTCTGTAGAGGAAGACTGCTTTTCAGAGTAAAAACCTTTATACGTCAGAGGTAGCAGATTCCTATCGCCTCCAGTCTTTGAAGAATCCCTACCTCAAAAGTGGTTTCAGTTGCCTCCTGTGTTTTGGGAAACTCTGAAATCTCAAGACAGCTTTTAGTGCTAGACTGCTGCTTTTTAAAAACCCAAGCAGACCTGTTATTACACCCTTTAGTGAAAGACCTGTTTGATGCCTGCTGCTGTTAAATTGCCGTGAACACCTACCCATCACAGACTGTTCATCAACCTTGCTTGGAGAGACGCTGCTACACCTCACCATATCGAAAACATCCTACCAGAACGTGATAAGCTCAATCATTTTATTTTTTCCTAAGAAACAGCTGCAAACCAAAAATCTCTTTTCCCCGGTTAACCAGTTTTTGCATGTATGTTTGTATGCTTGAGGGCTAGGAAGAATAAGGAGTTTTTAAAAATCTTTTCACATATTGATTTATCTCAGTATTGTTTAAGACTTATTATTTCTTTTCTAATAAATAGTTAATACTGTTGTTGTTTGAAGAAACCTGGTTTGGTGTGCTTTATTCTGGGGGACAAATAGAGTGTCTAATTGGCTATTCTTTGGTTGGTGAAAAAACTTTCTTGATATGCTGTGACCCGTGGAGTAGTGGGACTAAATTAACAGTTCATTACTCCCACCTTGGTCGTAACAATACAAAATTGGCTCAGTGGCAGGAAACAAAGGGTAATCGTTGACGGGTATTTTTGAGACTGGAGGGCTGTTTACAGTGGCGTTCCGCAGGGCTTAGTACTAGGTCCCCTGCTTTTTGTGGTATATATTAATGATTTGGACGTAAATGAACAGGAATGATCAAGAAATTTGCAGACAACACAAAAATTGACCGTGTGGTTGATAGCGAGGAAGATATTAATGGACTGGTCAGGTGGGTAGAAAAGAGAAGTGTGAGGTGATGTATTTGGGGAGGTCAAACAAGGCAAAGGAATACACAATTTGTGGGAGGATAAGGAGAGGTGTAGAGGAAGTGAGGGACTTTGGAGTGCATGTCCACAGATTCCTGAAGGTAGCAGGACAGGTCGATAAGGTGGTTAAGAAGGCATATGGAATCCTTTCCTTTATTAGCCGAGGTATAGAATATAAGTGCAGGGAGGTTATGCTGGAACTGTATGACTCATTGGTTAGGCCACAACTTGAGTACTGTGTGCAGTTCTGTTCACCTCATTACAGAAAGGATGAAATTGCACTGGAGAGGGTATAGAGGAGATTTACGAGGTTGTTCCCAGGACTGGAAAAATGCAGCTGTGAGGAAAGATTGGAAAGGCTGGGGCTGTTCTCCTTGGAACAGAGGAGGCTGAGGGGAGATTTGATTGAGATGTATAAAATTGTGAGGGGCCTAGATAGAGTGGATGTGAAGGGCCTATTTACCTTAGCAGAGAGATCAGTGACTAGAGGGCATAGATTTAAAGTGATTGGTAGAAACATTAGAGGGGAGATGAGGAAAACTTTTTTCACCCAGAGGGTGGTTGGGGTCTGAAACTCACTGCCTGTAAGGGTAGTAGAGGCAGAAACCCTCAACTCATTTACATGATGTCTGGATATGCATCTCAAGCGCAGTAACCTGCAGGGCTACGGAACAAATGCCGGAAAGTGGGATTAGGCTGGGTGGCTCGTTTTTTGGCTGTTGCAGGCACAATGGGCCAAGTGGCCTCCTTCTGTGCCCTAAACCTTCTATGATTCTATGTGAGTGTGAGAAATGGATTGTGTGGAGAGGAGGGAAGGACAACATTTGTGGAGGGTGACTATGATGCACGGGCATGAGATCACATAAAGATGAGGGTGAGTTTCAGTTTTGGCTGTTTAGATGGAGATGTGAGAAAGTGTCTTAAGATGAGGAATGATTGGAGCTGTAAGGTCTGAAGAGTTTTGTGCAGGAGAATGCTGGGAAAGTCAAAATGTGGGGATTGTCACTGGAAAGTGTTGTATCACTCGCTATACGTGCCCTCCTGACGTTCTTGAATCTCTTGGGACACTGGATCTACATTTCAAAGACCATACTCCTGCTGCCTACTTCCTTGCTACTTACATCCGTGCCTGCTTGGTTTGTGAGGCTGGCCTCTTCCTCCCCTTACTTGGGAACATCACCTCACTTTGATCCCTCAGAAACCCCAGCAGGACCCCTGGTCAAGAATCAAACACCTGGGGCGGGAACCAGCCTTCCCAGGTTTCCTTTGCATTCCTGTGGCTGCTGAAGCCTCAGGAATCAATGTACTGTTCAGCCATTCTGACTCCTGACGGGGTCCCTTTAACTAGAAATCCTTCCTCTGACAGAATAGGTGCGTCAACCCACCCACTGTGATTGGTTGAGTAACCCAGAAGTGGGATTCTAATGCCATCGCTGAGTTAAAGAGCCACAGTATCGCCTGCTTCAATTAGCAATAGGTTACTGACCCGTTACCAGCACTCCCGCTGCATGCAGGTCTGTTTCGTTCAGATTCTGCCCAACCTTTCAGGTTGATAACGTTTCATCAGAACCAGATAAAATTAGAAACATTACAGGTTTTAACAAAGTTTACAGGCAGAAAAAGGGAACGTCTGTGATAGGGTGGAAGGCAGGAAATTAAATGAGATAGGGATTGATGGTGCAAGGTCAAAGTGGGTGGTAATGGGTCAGGAAAAGATACAAAAGATGAGTCCAGAGGAAGTGTAAATGGCAATAGCAAAATCATTACCAACAGCTGCTGTCCAAGAAAGGAAGCAGTGGTTATGGTCTGAAATTGCTGCACTCAATGCTGAGTCCAAAAGGCTGTAAAGTGCCTACTCAAAAGATGAGGTGCTGTTCCTCAATCTTACATTGAGTTTAATTAGAATAGTGTAGGAGGCCAAGGACAGAGAGATCAGAATGGGAGTGGTGTGAAGAATGAGAATGCAAATTTTAAATTAAACTCAGCAACGAATTAACACACTGACCATCTGACAATTTTGTTCTACATTTGCTTGTCTTAACACAAATTCCCTCTTTACTTTCCTTCTTCCATCCATCCATAAAATCTCACCTGCAACCACACCTGATGACATTGTAGCAACAGCTGGAGTCTTCGTCTTAGAATTGATGTGGGCTAAAACTTTGAAAAGCAACCCATCTTCAGCCATAGCATAGATTACACGGGGCATGGGGAAAATGGAACCAAGCAGACTGAATGAAGAGCAAAGACATGCGCAATGTTGGAAGTCAGAGTTGCAGCCGGTATGTAGTAAATTAATGAAAAATCAACATTCACTTTAGGGCTCTACATAAAACTCACAAATTCTCCTTGTTCAGTGGGGAAGTGATTTGAATAATCCACTTAGCTCTTCTCCCCAAAAATAAGATGACAAGGATTTTTTTAATTAATGCAGAATAGTTTTACATAATCAAAACATGGCATGTTGAATTCCACCAATGCACTAGTGGGCAACACGCTACCTGGTGTAATGCGAAGACATATAAAACAGCATATTCCAATTTTATTGCCAGCCTATATCTGGTTAGATGATCTGAGCTGGGGTCCTACAATTAGCCTCAATATCCTGGCCTATGCTATGGAGGGGATTATGGGACTCTGCTGGAAAGTGAGTGTATGCACAGACTTCAGCTGACGACATGATTGTGTTTGGCTTTGATGACACCTCTGCAGAATAAATTCATGGTCAACACTGATATCTAGGCTTATATAAAAAAGGATGACTACTTAGGCGAGGTTCAGGAGGGTTGCCAGCCCCTCTGGCCTCATATCCTAGAAAGAGTCTGCAGCTTCAAGAGAGGAGATGAAAAACTGAGAAATTAAAGCAGATTATAAAATGTACTTGATTGCCTGGATTCTCTCCCACTGTAACTTCGGCAGAAACTCTGGAGAAACACCTATAGCCATTTAAGCCATTTCTCTGGCAATTCCACCAAAATTATGGCTGGAAATCAGGAGACACCCCACCTCCCAAACAATACTAGGCACCTCAGTTTATAAAGCTATTCTGTGGACAAGTTGGAGAATCAGAAATGCAATGATGTTTAGACTAGATTAATCTAAGAGTGCAACTTCTTTTATTTTAGGATATTTTTTTAAACCAGTTTCTTTAATCTCTAGGTCACCAACAACAATGATATATCCATCATCACAGGCCTTCACCAATGCTGGCTACAGCGAGTTATACAAGAGTGATACGAGGGCAGCTCCACCAATGCCATTCGAATTCATAACTATGACTTTTTCATGACTTTATTTAAGATGGGGTTTCAAAATTTTTTGTTTGCTTTAATAAAAAGAGTGATAATGTTTGGTTGTGTTCAACCACTTGAGCATGCTAGACAAACTTTAGTTGCCAAACATGATTTATGTTTATGCTCGTCAAACAGGCAACAGTCCTACAGTGTAATCACTTAGTAAAAATTATCTTGACTTGGAAACAGAAAAATGTAGTGCTAGGCTTACCCAGAAGTTTTGAAAACTGTATTCTCCTCAATGTTCTCACAAACAAACAAACATTTTATATTGAATGTTTCCACAAGAAAGTCACAAAAATGCAATATGTATTGCATACTAAAAAATGAGGGGGCGGGGGGGGGGAGGTGGACTTTATCTTTCTGCAATGGATGGTAAACTTGGCGTTGGTGGAAATTTGCCAATTATACACTCCACTCGATCTATGCAGGTACAGCAAGTGTTGAGGAATGCAAATGGAATCTTGGTATTTATTGCAAGGGGAATCGAATATAAAAGTAGGAAAATGTTGCTCCAGCTGTACCGGGTATTAGTGAGACCGTATCTGGAATACTGCGTATAGTTTTGGTCTCCTTTCTTAAGAAAGGATATAATTGCATTTGAAGCAATTCAGAGAAAGTTCACTCAACTGATTCCAGGAATGAAGGGATTATCTTATGAGGAATGGTTGAGCAAATTGGGCTTATACCCATTGGAATTTAGAAGACAGAGGGGTGATATTGTTGAAATATATAAGATCCTGAGGGGACTTGACAGGATGGATGCTGAGTGGATGTTTCCCCTTGTGGAGGAGTCTAGAACTCGGGGACACAGTTTAAAAATTAGGGCTCTCCCATTTCAGACTGAGATGAAAAGAAACTTTTTCTCTCAGAAGGTCATTAGTCTGTGGAGTTCTCTCCCACAAAGAGCAGTGGCGGCTGGGCCATTCAATATATTCAAGGCTGAGTTGGATAGATTTTTGATCAACAAGGGAATTAAGGGTTATGGGGGGCTAAAAGGAAAATGGCGTTGAGGGCACAATCAGATCAGGCATGATCTTATCGAATGACGGAGCAGGCTCAAAGGGCCGAATGGCCTACTGGCGTTCCTAATTTTTGTGTTCTTGTGCTTTCTTTTCCACTGAAATCAATGCAATGAAAAATCAGGTGGGGTGTATAACTGGAGGCCAAACCACAAATTCTAGTTTACCACCTTGGAAGTGAAAATTAAGATCTACCCCAGGGTGTTTTAAACACCACTACTAGATAGCCAAACGCCAGGGCATCAATGTCTGGGAACAAGGGCCTCCCTCAAAACCATGAATAATGCCCTTATGAGCTCTGCTGTAAATTCACAACTTCACAAACTTCTAACAGGGTGCAGAGAAATACCCAAAAGTATCTTTGACAATCTGGAGGGAAGCCTGCTTCACACAAGAAGTGACAGTGGTTCTGTCAATCTGCTCCCTGCTGTGGGGAATAGTCACACCGTGGCATGAGGGGAGCATTACGGAGTTGGGAAAACCTCTCCACTAAGGCTAGATCATGTCCTTCCAGCAGCTGGTTAGAAAATCTCAGACCTCTGTTCAACACTGTGAATGGAAAGGTGTGCAACAGGTGCCTGATGTGCCACCATCCATTTTACACCCTGCCAAAGTTGAAAGTTCCACTCAACCGCTTCAAAATATTGCTTGCTCAATTATTTCTTAAAAGTTCTCTCCCTCTTACTTTTATTCTTAGCTCACAAAATACGCTAGTTCAAGAATTACTATTATTCAGAAGCAAGGGTCAATTAAATCAGCAACATTTTTTCATCCACTGAATACTGGAGCTTCATATTTGTATGGTGGCAGATCTCTTTTGATTTTAAAAATATCATGTTGAAACACAAAGTACACTCACATTGTTAATCACCTGTTTCAAACCGACTGGACTTATGCCACAGAACAAAGTTTTTCATACACAGATATACACATTAATGCTAGAGATCAAAGCAAAACCAAATGCTTTAGGATTCATAAGATGCTTAAGAGGCTGCAGGTTATCCACAGAGAGGATTTGAACTGATTGTGGAATCTTGGTTTTCTCAGCAATTGCATGAAGGTGCATTAACACAGGAAATACATTACTAAATCTGTACAGCACAAACCCAATTGGGGAAAACATACATTTTCTCTCCCAGGTTAAAACAAAATAATATATTTCTGTACGTATTATATTGTGAAAACAAATGTCATGAAAACTTGGAAAACAAAAACGGTAATAGTGACCTCAAAAACCAGCATCATCAGACTGACCTGGGTCTTTCAATGTCCTCAGATGCACATAAGATAAAATGGCACACATTTTCTTGGGTCCCGATGTGTGATGAGGAAGGTATTAGGAGGAAGTAAATAAGGTGTAAGGAGTGTGTCTGAGATTTCCGTTTACACCAATCATAGCCAATAATGTCACAGGAGGTTGGGTAGGCCTGTAGGCAATGGGGGTCTAGGCCACCGGCTGAAGAGTCAATGAGAGCCCCGCATTGCCTCCTTTGAGGAAGGCCTGCTGCATTACATACTAACTAGTAAATAGGGAAGAAATTGCTGGGGCCTTGACAGAAATCTTTGTACCCTCATTGGCTACAGGTGAGATCCCAGAGGACTGGAGAATAGCCAACGTTGTTCCTTTGTTTAAGGGTAGCAAGGATAATCCAGGAATATATAGGCCGGTGAGCCTTACGTCAGTGGTAGGGAAATTATTAGAGAGGATTCTTCGGGACAGGATTTACTCCCATTTGGAAACAAATGAACTTATTAGTGAGAGGCAGCATGGTTTTGTGATGGGGAGGTCGTGTCTCACTAACTTGATTGAGTTTTTGAGGAAGTGACGAAGATGATTGATGAAGGAAGTGCGGTGGTTGTTGTCCATATGGACTTCAGTAAAGCCTTTGACAAGGTCCCTCATGGCAGACTGGTACAAAAGGTGAAGTCACACGGGATCAGAGGTGAGCTGGCAAGGTGGATACAGAACTGGCTCGGTCATAGAAGACAGAGGGTAGCAGTGGAAGGGTGCTTTTCTGAATGGAGGGCTGTGACTAGTGGTGTTCCTCAGGGATCAGTGCTGGGACCTTTGCTGTTTGTATAATATATAAATGATTTGGAGGAAAATGTAGCTGGTCTGATTAGTAAGTTTGCGGACGACACAAAGGTTGGTGGAGTTGCGGATAGTGATGAGGATTGTCAGAGGATACAGCAGGATATAGATCAGTTGGAGACTTGGGCGGAGAAATGGCAGATGGAGTTTAATCCGGACAAATGTGAGGTAATGTATTTTGGAAGATGTAATGCAGGTGGGAAGTATACAGTAAATGGCAGAACCCTTAGGAGTATTGACAGGCAGAGAGATCTGGGCGTACAGGTCCACAGGTCACTGAAAGTGGCAACGTAGGTGGATAAGGTAGTCAAGAAGGCATACAGCATGCTTGCCTTCATCGGTCGGGGCATAGAGTATAAAAATTGGCAAGTCATGCTGCAACTGTACAGAACCTTAGTTAGGCCACATTTAGAATATTGCGTGCAATTCTGGTCGCCACACTACCAGAAGGATGTGGAGGCTTTGGAGAGGGTACAGAAGAGGTTTACCAGGATGTTGCCTGGTCTGGAGGGTATTAGCGATGAGGAGAGGTTGGATAAACTCAGATTGTTTTCACTGGAACGACGGAGGTGGAGGGGCGACACGATAAGAGGTTGACAAAGTTATGAGTGGCATGGACAG
Organism: Heterodontus francisci; assembly: GCF_036365525.1. Lineage (NCBI taxonomy): Eukaryota > Metazoa > Chordata > Chondrichthyes > Heterodontiformes > Heterodontidae > Heterodontus > Heterodontus francisci. The sequence goes on from NC_090371.1 coordinate 113,706,435, forward strand.
AGTGGATAGCCAGAAGCTTTTTCCCAGGGTGGAAGAGTCAGTTACTAGGGGACATAGGTTTAAGGTGAGAGGGGCAAAGTTTAGAGGGGATGTGCGAGTCAAGTTCTTTACACAGAGGGTGGTGAGTGACTGGAACCTGTTGCCGGGGGAGGTGGTGGAAGCAGGTACGATAGCGCCGTTTAAGAGGCATCTTGACAAATACATGAATAGGATGGGAATAGAGGGATACGGACCCCGGAAGTGCAGAAGGTTTTAGTTTAGACAGGCATCAAGATCGGCGCAGGCTTGGAGGGCCGAATGGCCTGTTCCTCTGCTGTACTGTTCTGTGTAACTAGGCACTTAAGTGAACAGTGGCAGGCCTTCCCTGAGATTAAGGATGCCAGCGACAGAAGTCCTGTCTGCTGAGAGTTGCCAGCCAGAGAACTGCTGCTCTTTTACTGAGCAGCCCCACTGCGGCCGAGGATTGTTGAGGGACTCAGGCCACAGCTGACTCATGGCGGGAGGGGTTTTACGGTCTGGGGGGGATCACAGGGGAAAGGGGTTCGGCAGCAATGCGGGGTGGGGGTAGGGGGGGTGGCACGCAGCGGGCCCCCCCCCCTTCCCGATGCCTGGTCCCGCGATCAGGCACTAAGTGTCTTCGACCGAGGGACGCCCACCCCCCGGAGCCAGCAAGCAAGCCACACAAGTTTGCTGGGCGTGCTCCTGCATAGCGGCAGGCCCGCCCACAGCTGGGCTAATACTGGTGGAGGTGGAAAGAGACCCTTAATTTGGCATTAACTGCCCAATTAAGGGCACAACGGCGGTAGGACGGGAAGGCTATCCATGGACTGAAAGCGCTGTAAGATTCAAAACTGACACTGTGAGCCACTTAAAACACCATCCCACAATCAAGCCCAGATTTACACATGGAGAGGCAAGTGATATTCCCACAGTAAGCAAGTGGTTGAGTAGATAGGCAGTTACAGAAGTATTCTTGTGAAAGACTGGACAGTTGGAAGTTTGGAAGTATAGTGGTAAGTGACTTGGGGAAACATGTATTGCAGCAGTGGATGCAGATGGGAGTGGGTTAAAGTGGATAGGGGATGTGGGTGGTGAAGGATACAAGGAGAGGTCCTTGCCTGCAATTACGACCGTGGGAATAGAGAGACTCTGGAGCAGAGAAGGAGTGGTGAAACATATGAGTAGATCAGTTTATATGGAGGGAGAGGTTTAAGGAGGACAGGAGAGTAATTAAATCAAATGGATTTAAGTGCAGTGCCACGGCTGAGGGAATAGAGAAGGGAGAATATCTTGGTGGGAGTGACAGTAGAAAGGTAGACAAGATAAGGTGCTCAAATGGACATACTAACCATTAAACGCAAACTGTAGGGATGAGCTCTTTCCTCACTGAGGAAATACATCACAATTTTAAAGATGATCAATTACGAAACAACTTCAACTGATGTAAGGAAGCAGAAATTCTGAATCTAATGTGTGTTTGTATGCATACTACGCAATAAGCCATTCCAATGGTCTGTTATGAAAAATAACTGAATTTTCTCTTCATACCTTGTTGAAAGTGCACAGAGGGATCCCACTGCCACTAGGTATTTTGCAGGATCCCAGCCAACATATGCAAAGGCAACTGGAAGTGGGCTTCTTGCATCCAGTAGGTAGTAAGGCATCATGAGGGTCAGTGCTGCGGAAACTCCAAAGTAAGCCAAGAAGCAAACCAAAAGGGAAGTCACGATTCCTATGGGAATAGCCTTTTGGGGATTTTTCACCTCTTCACCTGAAGTGGAACCAAAGAACAATGTTTGGTTTGAATACAAATAGATGGGATGGTAAGATGAGCTTTGTTAGGTGAGTTGATCTTCGAAAACCCAGACCCAGAAAATTCTTCTGAGCTGCTCCTGCTCCACATTTACCAGATGATTAATTTCTGATCTCAATCATACTGTCATTTAGATGATGAGGAGAGGTTCAGTGCTTGCATTTGGATCAAAAGAGGGAGAAAGCAACATGAAAAGGAGGAAAAATAGGCTGAGCCTCTTTGGGCTATATTTGTAGACTGTATAGTATACAACCCAAGGTCTGGGCATAGAACATTTGAATGTTCTCTCATACATGAAGAGTAATGGAAGGGGTTGCAATAATATAATAGGGCCAAGTATAATGATATTTGGGACATAAATGAAGCATCAATACATTTCATGACAGAATTTATTTACTAAATTCCATCCAAAAGGAATAAAATATTAGGAGATACAAAATATTAAGTCGAACATTCTTTGGTGTAGAAGCAGCATGAAAAAATTCTGCGTGGTATATATTTACACAGTAACAAAAAGACAATTAAGTACTGATGTTATCTTGCATCCCATAAACTGTAATTCCTTATGAATTTGACATTGTGAAACAGATTGTAGTAATTCACTCCAGAATTGGAACTGCTTGAACATTAAAAATTCTTGAATTTTCCTTAATAATTTACAAATCAAAATATATTTTGCATGTTCTTAAGTTTACAATCACCTTTGTTTGACAAACATGTAAAACTGAAAGTCTGAGAAATGTGTTTGTGCTGTCTCAACTCAGTTCTTAATGGGTGCCGACACAGAACAAACTACCCACAAGTTGCCATAAATTGACATGGGAAGAGGGGAACTTCATTTCTTAGCACATTGGTAAACACATTTGTGTAAAATTCCTTTGTGTATTATTTAACACAGTAATTTCCCATTTAAAATAAACAAGTTAACAACTGCACTAAAATAGTGCACAAAGGAATTTTATGCAAGAGTAGTAACCAGTATGCTACCAGTAGAAATCAAACTCCTGGACTGCGAAGCCAAAAAGATGACTGTGGGGTGTGAAACTGAATAAAGAAAATCACACTTATGCAGTGGAGTACTTGTCTGACATCAGAGCTAAGCATATTGTTGGGGCAGATTAGAAACTTTAGTTTGTATATCACATGATATGCATTTGATAATGACAATGAATGGTGAAGAAGGAAAAGCATTTCATTCTCTAGCACCTACACCACATGTTAATAAACACAAAAATTGACTAAGAAATAATTATGGGGCCAAGTCTAGAATTGTAATTGCACATAGAAGATCCCTACAATGGGATAGAATGTGAAATTGTGATTATTAGTTTTAGCCCCTAATTGCATGGGATTGTTGGGGATCAATTACAGGGTAAATTTAGCTCTCTCAGAAGGGAGCCATGTTCAAAGGGAGCACAGATTAGAGAAGCAGGGATATGGCGTTATAGTCCAATATCTGATCCATGCTTCGGTACTAGAGTGTGGAAGCACTAAATTTATCAATGCAGTGTTCAAATTAAAAATCACTGCAGATGACAGGTTGTTGCTGCATAAACCATCAGACTAAATGATGCAGTGATTAATATACTCATGGTCCTTACCTGTAGTAGCAATACAGTCAAACCCAACAAAGGCATAAAAGCAGGTAGCAGCACCAGCTAATGTTCCAGCTAATCCATATGGTGTAAAACCACCTATACCATAAATGCTGGTGACATTCTCATAAGATGACAGATTGCTACAAAACATAGGAAAGGGAAAAAAATGTACATTATATTTACAGAACACATTCAACTTTCAGCTACTTATGCAACATCATTTTGGAAAAAATATTTTCAATGCAAGATATTTAGGCAACTGCACAGATACATGAAAATAACATTTCTTTTTTAAGGATACAACAGACAAAAAGGTGTGGTAATAACAGAATTACATAGTGTACATAGTTGAGCTTTTTATTAATACATGATCAATACTTTTTACTGGTCATTTTCTCAAGTTTGTTATTGGAGGCTGTTACCATGTAACAATCCAATTATTGAATTGCTACTTACTAACTTAATTGTAGTTATATTTTCTACATTTGTATTATTGAAAAAAACTATTTGTATTTAAAAACTGAAATGTAAGTCATAAAATCTGTCTCTCTACTTGAAATTTCTACTCAAAATTACACAAATCTTGTAAAAGGTGATGCTCGGAGAGTTTTCCATATGCATAACTGCAGACAGTTTTAGGGTTGTGAAAAACAAACTCAGCTGCCCAGCAATCCATGGCTCAGTTGGTAGCACTCTTAGGGGAGGCGGTGGCGTAGTGGTATTGTCACTGGACTAGTAACCCAGAGACCCAGGGTATTGCTCTGGGGACATGGGTTCAAATCCCACCACAGCAGAAGGCGGAATTTGAATTCAATTAATAAATGTGGAATTAAAAAGCTAGTCTACTGATGGTCATGAAAACATTGTCGATTGTTGTAAAACCCCATTTGGTTCACTAATGTCCTTTAGGGAAGGAAATCTGCTCTCCTTACCTGGTCTGGATTACATGTGACTGTAGACCCACAGCAATGCCCTCTGAAATGGCCTAGCAAGCCACTCAGTTGTATCTAACCACTACAAAGTCATTAAAAGGAATGAAACCGGACAGACCACCCGGCATTGACCTAGGCACCGGAAACGACAATGGCAAAACCACCACTGTTGACCCTGCAAAATACTCTTTACTAACATCTGGGGGCTTGTGCCAAAGTTGGGAGAGCTGTCCAATAGACTAGTCAAGCAACAGCCTGACATAGTCATACTCACGGAATCATACCTGACAGACAATGAACCAGACTCTGCCATCACCATCCCCGGGTATGTCCTGTCCCACCGGCAGGACAGATCCACCAGAGGTGGTGGCACAGTGGTATACAGCAGGGAGGGAGTTGCCCTGGGAGTCCTCAACATCAACTCTGGACCCCATGAAGTCTCATGGCATCACATCAAACATGGACAAGGAAACCTCCTGCTGATTACCACCTACTGCCCTCCCTCAGCTGATGAGTCGGCACTTCTCCATGTTGAACAGCACTTGGAGGATGCACTGAGGGTGGCGAGGGCACAGAATGTACTCTGGGTGGGGGACTTCAATGTCCATCACCACAAGTGGCTCGGTAGCACCACGACTGACCGAGCTGGCCGAGTCCTAAAGGACATAACTGCTAGACTGGGTATGTGGCAGAAGGTGAGGGAACCAACAAGAGGGGAAAACATACTTGACCTCGTCCTCACCAATCTGCCTGCCACAGGTGCATCTGTCCATGACAGTATTGGTAGGAGTGACCACCGCAGAGTCGTTGTGGAGACGAAGTCCCGCCTTCACATTGAGGATACCCTCCATCGTGTTGTGTGGCACTACCACCGTGCTAAATGGGATAGATTTCGAACAGATCTAGCAATGCAAAACTAGGCATCCATGAGGCGCTGTGGGCCATCAGCAGCAGAAGAATTGTACTCAGCCACAATCTGTAACCTCATGGCCCGGCATATCCTCCACTCCACCATTACCATCAAGCCAGGAGACCAACCCTGCTTCAATGAAGAGTGCAGGAGGGCATGCCAGGAGCAGCACCAGGCATACCTCAAAATGAGGTGTCAACCTGGTGAAGCTACAACACAGGACTATCTGCATGCCAAACTGCGTAAGCAGCATGCGACAGACAGAGCGAAGCAATCCCATAACAAATGGATCAGATCTAAGCTCTGCAGTCCTGCCACATCCAGCCGTGAATGGTGGTGGACAATTAAACAACTAACTGGAGGAGCTCGCTCCACAAATATCCCCATCCTCAATGATGGAGGAGCCCAGCACATCAGTGCGAAAGATAAGGCTGAAGCATTTGCAACAATCTTCAGCCAGAAGTGCCGAGTTGATGATCCATCTCGGCCTCCTCCTGAAGTCCACAGCATCACAGATGCCAGACTTCAGCCAATTCGATTCACTCCGCGTCATATCAAGAAACGACTGAAGGCACTGAATACTGCAAAGGCTGTGGGCCCTGACAACATTCCAGCAATAGTACTGAAGACCTGTGCTCCAGAACTTGCCGCACCCCTATCCAAGCTGTTTCAGTACAGCTACAACACTGGCATCTACCCTGCAATGTGGAAAATTGCCCAGGTACGTCCTGTACGCAAAAAGCAGGACAAGTCCAACCCGGCCAATTACTGCCCCATCAGCCTACTCTCAGTCATCAGTAAAGTGATGGAAGGTGTCATCAACAGTGTCATCAAGCGGCACTTGCTTAGCAATAACCTGCTCAGTGATGCTCAGTTTGGGTTCCGCCAGGGCCACTCAGCTCCTGACCTCATTACAGCCTTGGTTCAAACATTGACAAAAGAGCTGAACTCAAGAGCTGAGGTGAGAGTGACTGCCCTTGACATCAAGGCAGCATTTGACCGAGTATGGCATCAAGGAGCCCTAGCAAAACTGAAGTCAATGGGAATCAGGGGGAAAACCCTCCGCTGGCTGAAGTCATACCTAGCGCAAAGGAAGATGGTTGTGGTTGTTGGAGGTCAATCATCTGAGCTCCAGGACATCACTGCAGGAGTTCCTCAGGGTAGTGTCCTCGGCCCAACCATCTTCAGCTGCTTCATCAATGACCTTCCTTCAATCATAAGGTCAGAAGTGGGGATGTTCGCTGATGATTGCACAATGTTCAGCACCATTTGTGACTCCTCAGATACTGAAGCAGTCCGGGTAGAAATGCAGCAAGACCTGGACAATATCCAGGCTTGGGCTGAGAAGTGGCAAGTAAAATTCATGCCACACAAGTGCCAGGCAATGACCATCTCCAACAAGAGAGAATCTAACCATCTCCCCATGACATTCAATGGCATTACCATCGCTGAATCCCCCACTATCAACATCCTAGGGGCTACCATTGACCAGAAACTGAACTGGAGTAGCCATATAAATACTGTGGCTACAAGAGCAGGACAGAGCAGGGAGAAGACTCAGAGGGCGGAGTTCCGGACCGGTAAGTATAAAAAACTTACCTCGGGGATTCGCGGCCTACATCCAGGGAGAAGACTCGGAGGGCGGAGTTCCGGACCGGTAAGTATAAAAAACTTACCACGGGTAAAAAAAACTGGGAAAATAAACTAAAAAAACTGAAAAAGTGATGTCACAGGAAAGCTGTGACCTGATTGGCTGTTAGGGAATCAGTACTGAATTTGAAAATAAAACATTGATAAAAATTGATTAAAACCCTAATTAACTAATTAATTAATATGTAGAGTAACTAAACCGGAGGGAGGAGATTGCTGTATTAGTTAGCATTTAATATTTATAGTAGAAATCTAGCACTAGGGACGATATAGTTAATTCTAATATAATTTAGTAAGGATTTAATAAGTATTTATTTATTTTAAATTAATTTATTAATTAGTGCTAGAAATGTCAGTTAGAGGGGTAAAGTGCTTCACCTGTGAGATGTGGGAGGTCCGTGACGCTTCCAGCATTCCGGACGACTACATCTGCAGGACGTGTACCCAGTTGCAGCTCCTCACTGACCGCATGGATCAGTTGGAGCAGCAACTGGATGCACTTCGGAGCATGCAGGTGGCAGAAAGCGTCATAGATAGGAGTTTTCGAGAAGTGGTTACACCCAAGGTGCAGGCAGAGAGATGGGTGACCGCTAGAAGGGGCAGGCAGTCAGTGCAGGAATCCCCTGTGGCTAACCCCCTCTCGAACAAGTATACCGTTTTGGATACTGCTGGGGGGGATGGCCTATCAGGGGAAAACAACAGCAGAAGCCAGAGCAGTGGCACCACAGCTGGCACTGTTGTTCAGCAAGGAGGGACAAAGCGCAGAAGAGCAATAGTTATAGGGGACTCTATAGTCAGGGGCACAGATAAGCACTTCTGTGGACGTGAAAGAGACTCCAGGATGGTATGTTGCCTCCCTGGTGCCAGGGTCAAGGATGTCTCTGAACGGACAGGGGGCATTCTGAAGGGGGAGGGTGAACAGCCAGAGGTTGTGGTACACATCGGTACCAAGGACATGGGCAGGAATAGTGACAAGGTCCTGCAGGGGGAGTTTGGGGAGTTAGGTAGAAAGTTAAAAGACAGGACCTCTAGGGTTGTAATCTCGGGATTACTTCCTGTGCCACGTGCCAGTGAGGCTAGAAATAGGAATATAGTGCAGCGAAACACGTGGCTGAACAGCTGCTGTAGTAGGGAGGGTTTCAGATATCTGGACCATTGGGATCTCTTCAGGGACAGGTGGGACCTGTACAAGAAAGACGGGTTGCATCTAAACTGGAGGGGCACAAATATCCTGGCTGCGAGGTTTGCTAGCGTCACTCGGGAGGGTTTAAACTAGTGTGGCGGGGGGGGGGTGGGAACCAGAGCAGTAGGTCAGCAGGTGAACTAACTGAGGGGGAACTAGTAAATAAGGCCAGTGAGACTAAGAGGAAGAGCAGGCAGGGAGATGTTGCTGAGCACAGCGGGACTGGTGGTCTGAAGTGCATTTGTTTCAATGCGAGAAGTATAACAGGTAAGGCAGATGAACTTAGAGCTTGGATTAGTACTTGGAACTATGATGTTGTTGCTATTACAGAGACTTGGTTGAGGGAAGGACAGGATTGGCAGCTAAATGTTCCGGGATTTAGAAGCTTCAGGTGGGATAGAGGGGGATGTAAAAGGGGTGGGGGAGTTGCATTCCTGGTTAAGGAGAATATCACAGCTGTACTGCGGGAGGACACCTCGGAGGGGTCATGCAGCGAGGTAATATGGGTAGAGCTCAGGAATAGGAAGGGTGCAGTCACGATGTTGGGGGTTTACTACAGGCCTCCCAACAGCCAACGGGAGGTAGAGGAGCAGATATGTAGACAGATTTTGGAAAGATGTTCTTTGTACTAAGACTACAGTGCTGGTACCAGTTACATAGCATTTTACATTTTAAAATCAGTACATTTCATAGAATCAAAAATGGTTACCGCACACTGATCTGGCATACATATTTGAATGAATCAGTTTCACTCATAAACAAAGATTTGGTTAATTACACTTAAACTGAACAAGCTCATATTTTCATGTACTTACTTGTTGCATGGTTGTTCCACTAATCTGATTTCAAAGGTCTACAGTTACTTAACAAGAACCTCAAAATGTATGACCAGCTCATTTGTAATAAACATGGTATGGATAAACAAATTTGTTGTTTCACTTTGACAGAAAACACTATTGTTAAGGTCTTTTCTAATACAGTTTCAAATATTCAAATACAGTTGTATTTATTTTTAAGTATTTTTGATTCTGATAACTTTCCTCTTTCCAATCTAATTATGTCTCCTGTTCTATAAAACAATCCTCAGTGCAGAGGAAGAGCAGCTTTCCTGTTCCCAGGTTCTTGCAGCCAACTGTTGGGAGACATATGAAAAAATGCCCAGCTCACTTACTGGACTGTTTAAAACATCAGAAAACAGAATGGAAACGTGGGCACAGCATTGCATCCCTGGAACAGGACACCAAATTGATGCGCCACAGTCTACGTTGGTTAAAAGCATCCCTGATAAAAAGGCCATGGCTATATACGCAATTGTGCTGCATAACAGCAGAAAGGTAAATTGTTTACCAAAACTGTGTTTCTTAACAGCTAAAGGTTTTCTGTGTCTCCCAACAAGATTCAAAACTTTCTCATATTAAATATCCTACTGTATTAAATGTGTAAATAACTACTGGAATAAATTATTTCTGTGGTATCCAGTTGCTTTCAACAAACTTACTTTGTAATAGCTGTGAAGTTTATGAGAGTCTCCTCGCTGATCTTCCAGTTCGCAGTGTCTCCTTTCACAAACCCCGTGATCATAACAAATATAAGGACCACGATGTTGATGGCTGTAAATATTTTGGTGACCCATGCAGACTCCTTCACACCAAATGACAGAAGACCTAAGGTGCACAGAACATTAAACGTATAAATGCATCAACGTACAGTTTCGTCACACACAGCAAAGTATTTTCACAGCAGACAGGAGTAATTACAAAAGGATATAGCCGAGATATTGGCCGGAATTTTATCCTCGGCGGATGGGAGCTGCCACTGACTGAAAAATCGGTGGCAATCCTGCCTCCGCCTGGCCTGGGGATCCAGACCACATTTTGCGGTTCCAAGGCCCTTAACAAGTCTGGGGTGGTCCTTCCACTTCATTAAAGCAGGAAGTCCCACTTAATGCTGGCCAATCAATGGGCTGGCAGTGCTCTGTCCCAGCAGCGCTACCAGGGATCAGTGGCCACTGCTGGGACTGCAACCCAGCTGAAGACGGAAGATGTCGAGGCGCCCCGGAGAACCGGTAAGTTTTTGGGGCCTCGCCGGGGGCATCAATCGGGCCTCGGCAAGGCAAGAGTGGTTGATTGGGGGGGACAAGGGGCATGTTGGGTGTTGGGGGTGGTTAGGGCATCAGGGGCAGCCCTCCGTCGGGCACAGAGTGCCTGATCAGGAGGCACCCCCCCACCACCCCCACCCCCAGAAAACCGCCTACTTTTAACAGGCAGCTTTTCTCCAGCCTGGGCCGTCCGCCAGCCAAGGGTAAAATCCCCATGGCGGTGGGTGGAGGCCCTTAAGTGGACATTAACTGGCCATTTAAAATCCTGGATTGGCCTGGGGCAGGCGCGCTGCTGCCCTGCGTAAAATGGCGGCAGAGGTGGGATCAGGTTGGGAAGAACCCCCCGAACCTCCTGCTCCATTTTACGTCACCGCCCACCCACCATCCCCCCCCACCCCACCCACCGCCACCATCCTGTTCTTTGAGGGGGCGTAAAATTCCAGCCATTGTTTAATGTTAATTGCACAAAATTAGCAAAATTCTACTCTGGTTCAGAAAATGGGAAAGGACATAGTCATGGCAAAGACCTGTACCTTTTGCTCTGTGCAGCAAATTCCACCTAAGGAGAAGGTGGGGGGGGGGGGGTGTATTTCCTTTGCCCACAAAATTTACATCCCAGCAACAGTTTGACATCTTGTCTAAGGTATTCCCAGGTTATCTGAGAATCTGTCCAATATACCTCTGATAGGCATGGTGGTACCTGAGAGCAGACACAGGTGCCATTCTGGCCACTAGTGGGTCACACAGCATTGGATGAAATAAGAATGTCAATGAATGATTTTGGAAAAAAATGACTAAGACAGCTGTCCTGAAAATATTTTTTTCCTCTCTGCAAAGAATAATGGTTTTAACCCAGAACAAACAAAATAAAGGCTCTCCGTCTGAAATAACAACTAATATATTAATATCGTCTTCATGTGAAATTTTACTTCAAAAACCTTAAATTCATTTTACCGTAGGTTTTCAAATCATTTGGAAAAATCAAATCAAATACTATTATTGGCTGAGGAAAGAGCTGATTCCACTTGAGCGTGCAGAAAGAAATTCTATCACTGATCACTATGAGAATTCTCAGCATAAAGAAAACTACAACATCACTGTCTCTGTTCTTTTTAATTCATTCATGGGGTCTGGGCGTCGCTGGCCAGGCCACCATTTATTGCCCATCCCTAATTGCCCTTGAGAAGGTGGTGGTGAGCTGCCTTCTAGAACCGCTGCAGTCCATGTGGGGTAGGTACACCCACAGTGCTGTTAGGAAGGGAGTTTCAGGGATTTTGACCCAGTGACAGTGAAGGAACAGCGATATAGTTCCATGTCAGGATGGAGTATAGCTTGGAGGGGAACTTGGAGGTGGTGGTGTTCCCATGCATCTGCTACCCTTGTCCTTCTAGGTGGTAGAGGTCATGGATTTGGAAGGTGCTGTCGAAGGAGCCTTGTTGAGTTGCTGCAGTGCATCTTGTAGATGATACACACGGCTACCACTGTGCGTCAGTTTTGAAAGGAGTGAATGTTGAAGGTGGTGGATGGGGTGCCAATCAAGCAGCCTGCTTTGTCCTGGATGGTATTGAGCTTCTTGAGTGTTGTTGGAGCTGCACCCATCCAGGCAAGTGGAGTGTATTCCATCACACTCCTGACTTGTGCCTTGTAGATGGCGGACAGACATTGGGGAGACAGGAGGTGAGTTACTCGGTGCAGGATTCCTAGCCTCTGACCTGCTCTTGTAGCCAGTATATTTATGTGGCTGCTCCAGTTCAGTTTCTGATTAATGGTAACGCCCAGGATGTTGATAGTGGGGGATTCAGCGATGGTAATTCCATTGAACATCAAGGGGAGATGGTTAGATTCTCTCTTGTTTGAGATGGTCATTGCCTGGCACTTGTGTGGCGTGAATGTTACTTGCCACTTATCAACTCAAACCAGGATGTTGTCCAGGTCTTGCTGCATATGGACACTGGCTGTGTCAGTATCTGAGGAGTCACAAATGATACTGAACATTGTGCAATCATCAGCGAACATCCCCACTTCTGACCTTATGATGAAGTAGCTGAAGATGGTTGGGCTGAGGACACTACCCTGAGGAACGTATGCAGTGATGTCCTGGGACTGAGATGATTGACCTCCAACAACCACAACCATCTTCCTTTGTGCTAGGTATGACTCCATGTGGGCCCCATCTGAGAGTCTAGACTCCAATCAGCTATATTTGTGCCAGAATTCATGCCCTTTGGGTCAAACTGCATGCACTAGATGAACTCCTTGTTGTGTGGGCATCAGTCAATGTCATGGGAAGTACGAGATGTGTCCCTGACCCTGTAAAGTTTGGATAGACTGGTGGCAGAAGTCTGGGAGGGAACAGTGTATTTTCCGTATATTATTGTGGCACATGGGGAGTCATCAGATATGCACATTTGGCCGATCACATCTATACTAATTCAAATTCCTCAACTAAAATGATTCATTCTCATTTCATTTTCCCATATATGTCCCAGAAAAGTCACCCAGTCTGGTTGGGATGTATCTTAGCTTGCTGAGGGAAGTAAGGGTGGAAATTGCAAAAGCTATAATCTTCCAATCCTACCTCCCCTCCATCACCCAGCCAGCGGATTGGATGATTGCAAATTTTACAAACCTGTTCAAAAAAGGGGAGCTATTACAGGCCAGTAAGCCTAACATTGATAGTGGGGAAACTTAGAGAGATATTAAAGCCAGCACAGAGTTATTAAAGGCAAATTGTATTTGACAAACTTGGTTGAGTTCTTTGATGAAATAAAGGAGAATGAGGGTAATGCTGTTGATATTGTGTATCTGGACTTGCAAAAGGCATTTAAATTGTACCATATCATGGATTGGTCAACAAAATTGAAGCCCATGGGATTAAAGGGGCAGTGGCTGCGTGGATATGAAATTGACTAAAGGATAGCAAGCAGACATGAATGGTTGTTTTCATACTGGAATGAAGTGTGCAGTGGTATCCCACAGTGGTCAATGTTGGGACTATTAATAATAGATTAATGATTTGGACGTGAAGACACTGGGCAAAACATCAAAGTTTGCAGATGACATGAAACTCAATGTAGTAAATAATCAGGAGGATACAGACAGACAGACTGGTGAAATGGGCAGACACATAGATGAAATTTAGTGCAGAGAAGTGTGAGTGAATCATTTTGGAAGGAAGAATGAGGAAAGGCAACATAAACCAAATGCTACAATTTAAAAAATAGAGACACCTGGGAGTGTACACAACTAAGTAACAAGTCTTTGAAAGGGGTAGGACAAGTTGAGAAGGATATTAAAAAGGCATATGGGATGCTTTGCTTTATAAGTAAGAGATGATGAGCACAAAAGCAAGGAAGTTATGCTAAATCTTTATAAAAGACTGGCGAGGCCTCAGCTGGAGTACTGTGTTCAATTCTGGAAACCGCATTTTAGGAAGGATGGAGAGGGTCAGTGGAGATTTACTTGAATAGTAACAGGGATGAATGACTCCAGTTACATGGAGATACTAGAGAAGCTGGGTGTTCAAATTCATGAAAGGTTTTTGTTGAGTAAATAAAGAGAAACTGTTTCCAGTGGCAGAAGGGTTGGTAACCAGTGCACACAGTTTTAAGGTGATTGACAAAAAAAAAACAAAAGCAACAAGAGAAAAAACCTTTATGCACCAAGTTTTTAAAATCTGGAATGCACTGCTTGAAAGGTCGGCAGAGGCAGACTCAATCATAACTTACACGAGGGAATTAAATACTCTGATAGAGTTTGTAGTGCGAGACTGGTGGAGGAGCGTCTGCAGGCCATTATCTAAAGAGATGACTTGCTAAATGAACTGTTAGTTGCTATGACTTTGGATTCCAAGTTTGTGATTTTTCTGAGGCAATAATGTTGGTTTGATGGTGATCTCCACGGAGATCATAACAATACTTGAAAATGAAAAACTTGCAGGGCTATAGGGAAAGAGGAGGGAGTAGGACAAATTTGATAGCTCTTTCAAAAATAAAGCCAGCACAAGCAAAATGGGTCAAATGGCCGTCTTCTGTGCTGTATTTGTCTATGATTGTATGATTTATTTTCAAATACCGGCTGGAAGTTTTAGTTGGAGGGGGCCCCGTCCACCGGCTGAAAAGTCGGTGATGAGCCCGCCTCCACGGGCCTGGGGAGCCAGACCGGATTTTACGATCCCCAGGCCCTTAATTAGTCTTGGACCAGTCTTCCACCTCATTGAGGCAGGAAGCCCGCCTAATGGAGCTGCCGGCCAATAAGCAGGCCTGCACATCTTAATCCCAGCAGCGCCACTGGGAGCGGTGGCCAGTGCCGGGACTATAACCCAGCTATCTGAAGATAATGAAGGACGGCCCCAGAAAAAACATAAGTTTTTAGGGCCTCACTAGGAACAATCCGTCAGGCACTGGCGAGGCAAGGGGGAGTGTTGTGCATTGGGGGCAGTTGGGGCTTCGGGGGCAGCCCTCCGTGGGGCACAGGGTGCCTGATAAGAGGGCTGCCCCTCCACCCCACCACAAGGCCACCTGGTTTCATCAAGCTGGCTTTTTGAGGCCTCTGCCGCCTGCCAGCCAAGGGTAAAATACCTGTGGTGGTGGGTGGAGGTCCTTAAGTTCCAGTTAATTGGCCACTTAAGGGCCTTGATTGGCCTTAGGCAGGCGGGCTGTTTCTTGCCGCCGCCCTGCGTAAATTTACAGAGGGGATTGGGAAGGAAGCCCCACCCCCAGCCTCTCACTCCATTTTATGCACCCCCCCCCACCCCAACCACCAGCCCACCCTTTTGGGGGGCCTAATATTCCAGACATCATTTTTTTTAAACAAAATTGTTCTTGGGTTGTCTACCATACTGGTATGACAGCGTTAACTTCCCATCCCCAGAGAAGGTGGTGTTGAGCCTTTTCATTGAGCCAGTCCTTGTGATGATAGTGCCCCCACAATGTTTGGATGATTTTATGTGGGAAATTTCAGGATTTTGACCTAATGAAATTGAAGGAATGACAACATATATCTTAGTTAGGATGGTATGTGATTCGAAGGGAAACTTGAAGGTAATGGAGCTCCCATGAGATTGTTGCTCTTTCCCACGACGTGGTGCAGGGTACAGGGAAGAAGGTGCTGAGTGAGGTGTACAAAATCATGAGAGGTATAGACAGGGTGGATAGCAAGAAGCTTTTTCCCAGAGTGGGGGATTCAATTACTAGGGGTCACGAGTTCAAAGTGAGAGGGGAAAAGTTTAGGGGGGATATGCATGGAAAGTTCTTTACGCAGAGGGTGGTGGGTGCCTGGAACGCGTTGCCAGCGGAGGTGGTAGACGCGGGCACGATAGCGTCTTTTAAGATGTATCTAGACAGATACATGAATGGGCAGGAAGCAAAGAGATACAGACCCTTAGAAAATAGGCGACAGGTTTAGATAGAGGATCTGGATCGGCGCAGGCTTGGAGGGCCGAAGGACCTGTTCCTGTGCTGTAATTTTCTTTGTTCTTCTTTGTTCTTTGAAGTAACCTGGTGAATTGCTGCCATGTATCCTGTAAGTTAGGGTTCCCAATTAAGCAAATACTGCTGGACAGCTCATCAGAAAAGTTGTTTATGGAGCTGAGCACAGTGAAATTGTCAAACAAGCCACTCCTGATCTTGTGAAGGAGATAAACCAATAATGAAGCAGCCAAAGATGGGTGATTTAAAGGTGCAGTGATGACTCACTCAGTCATGACTGAACTCAGACCATTGTGACCATCTTCCTTTACGCTAGGTAGGACTGCAGCCACTGTGGTTGGGGGGGAGGGAATCCTCCATTGACCTCAGTTTCATTAGAGATCCTTGGTACTTCAGGTGGACGGATGTTGCTTTGTTGAAGGCAGCTGCAGTCACCACTGCTCAGGCTTGGGCTCGTGTCAGTGACTGAATCAAGGCCGTGATGAGACCTGAAGCTAAGTGGTTCTGGTGGAACCCAAAAGAGTGTCTGTGAGTAAGGTGCCACTTGATAACCTATTCTACCACAAACTGTTCAAGAATGGGGAAAGAGAGGAAGTTGGAAAGTTCAGGCAGTCAGTCTTAACTCAGCCGTGAGTAAACATCAAGGGTCCACAACTTGGAATAAAATTAGTGAAAAATTACAAGTCAATGGAAAAGAAAATTGGGTGAGGTGTAAAACCGTGTTGCCCACTCACTACCATTCATTTTTTTGATTGGTGATAAAAATTAAAATCAACCCCACCTCCCCCCTCCCCACCACCCCCCCCGCACTGTTCCTTCACTCTGATAGGAACTCTATCTGCCACCTATATGCCGCAGCGATCGGTGCTGGGCCCTCTGTTGTTTGTCATATATATTAATGACTTGGATGTGAATGTAAGGGGCATGATTAGTAAGTTTGCAGATGACACCAAAATTGGTGGTATAGTGGACAGTGAAGAAGGTTGTCCAAGGTTACAACAGGATATAGATAAACTGGGAAAGTGGGCAAGGGATTGGCAAATGGAATTTAATGCAGACAAGTGTGAAGTGATGCATTTTGGGAAGTTAAAGCAGGGCAGGACATATACAGCGAATGGCAGGGCCCTGGGGAGTGTTGTTGAGCAAAGAGACCTTGGGGTGCAAGTACATAGTTTCCTGAAAGTGGCAACACAGGTAGACAGGGTGGTGAAGAAGGCGTATGGCATGCTTGCCTTCATTGGCCGAGGCACTGAGTACAAGAGTTGGGACGTCATGTTACAGTTGTACATGACGTTGGTTAGCCCGCATTTGGAGTACTGTGTGTAGTTCTGGTCGCCGCACTACAGGAAAGATGTGATTAAGCTAGAGAAGGTGCAGAAAAGATTCACAAGGATATTGCCTGGTTTGGAGGGCTTGCGTTATAAAGAGAGATTGGATAGGCTGGGTCTGTTTTCCCTGGAGCGAAGGAGGCTGAGAAGGGACATGATAAAGGTATATAAAATTATGAGAGGCATAGATAGGGTAGATAGCCAGAGTCTGTTTCCCATGATAGGGGTGACTAAAACTAGAGGGCATAAATTTAAGGTGAGAGGGAGGAGGTTTAAAGGGAATCAAAGGGGTAAATTTTTCACACAAAGAATAGTGGCTATCTGGAATGTGCTGCCTGAGGAGGTGGTGGAGGCAGGAACAGTAGCGACCTTTAAGAGTCATCTGGACAGGTACTTGAATGAGCAAGGCTTAGAGGGATATGGAATTAATGCAGGCAGATAGGATTAGTATAGATAGGCAATATGGTCAGCTTGGACACGGTGGCCCGAAGGGCCCGTTTCCATGCTGTACGACTCTATGACTCTATAAATGCTGTCTCCTATGCTCAGATGGTGCAGTCCAAAACCAAGCCTTCTAGTCCCAGAGCTGCTCAAGGTATTCTCCAAGGCAATTTCCAGCCTCCTTCACTGAAAGTCAGCAGCCTTTCACCAACCATGCTGCAGCCCCTGTGAAAGCAACAGTAGGAGCAACTGCACTTGCTAGCGACGCCCCCATCCCATTACAGAATAAAAAGAAAGGATATGGGTGTTACACGTTCGGCCTGCATTTATTGCCTATTCCTAAACTGCCCTTGAAACACTGTGTTGCTTATTATACTTTGTCGTAGTTTTTTTGATGCAAATGAATGGCTTACTTGACCACTTCAGAGGGCAGTTAAGCATCAACCACATTGCTATGGGTCACATATAGGCCACACCAGGTAAGAATAGCTGATTTCCTTCCCGAAAGGACGTTAGTGAACCAGATGGGTGTTTACGACAATACAGTAGTTTAATAGTCACCATTACTGATAATAGCTAATTTTTTCAAAAAATTCCTGATTTATTAAAATAACTGAATTTAAATTCCCCAGCTGTCATGGTGTCTTTGGAACTCTCATCTCTGAATCATTAGTCCAGGCCTCTGGATTACTAGCCCAGTAACAGAACTTCATTTCATTCCCTCTTGTCAGAGAGAATCAAGCAAAGCAAGCACGAGGATTCGCAAGGATTGCAGGCTTCGCCATGGTGCAGGATGACTTTGCATGCACATTGCTTTGCGTGCGCCTCATGTCAACTCTGCCATGTACTGGAACCGAAAGGAATTCTACTCCCTCAACATGCAGCTGGTATATGACCATAGGCACCGCATCATGCAGGTCAATGCCTACTATCCTGGCAGCAGTCATGATGTATTCAATTTGCAGTCATCCTCTGTGCCAGCTGTATTTCACTCATCATGGCAAACCAAAGGGTGGGCTACTGGAAAACAAGAGTCATCCGCTGACGAAATAGCTCATGATAGCTCGCAACCCACACATGTGCGCAGTAGGCACACCAGAACAGTCATGCTGCCACAAGAAATCTGATAGGGCAGGCCACAGCATCCTGAAGCAATGGTTCCTCTGCATGCAGCACTCTAGAGGAGTACTGTAGTACTCAGCTGAGCAGGTCTCAAGATTTGTGGTGGTCTGCAGTATGCTGCACAACCATGCCATCATGAAGGAACAGCCCTAGACACCAACTATCAAGTGAGAAGATGAGGAACAGGAGGACAAGGGAAAGGAAGGGGCAGAGTAGAGAAAATGAAGAGAGGCTGCAATCTAGGCAGCCCCTTTCTGTCCGTGCTGTACTTGAAGAAGTAATTCAAGAATGACACCAAGTCCAATTCACCATTCACCAACAATCCCACATTGTCCACCTTGCCCCGCCACTCACCATTACATCATTCTCTTGGCCATAATGCAAAAATAAAAGCCAACACAAAATCCACATTTCAATCCAAATTTATAAATTATGTCATACTGCGTACAAAGAACAAAGAAAAATGACAGCACAGGAACAGGCCCTTCGGCCCTCCAAGCCGACGCCGATCCAGATCCTCTATCTAAACCTGTCGCCTATTTTCTAAGGTTCTGTATCTCTTTACTTCCTGCCCATTCATGTATCTGTCTAGATACATCTTAAAAGACGCTATCGTGCCCGCATCTACCACCTCCGCTGGCAACGCGTTCCAGGCACCCACCACCCTCTGCGTAAACAACTTTCCACGCATATCCCCCCTAAACTTTTCCCCTTTTACTTTGAACTCGTGTCCCCTAATAATTGAATCCCCCACTCTGGGAAAATCTTCTTGCTATCCAACCTGTCTATACCTCTTATGATTTTGTCCACCTCAATCAGGTCCCCCCTCAACCTCCGTCTTTCTAATGAAAATAATCCTAATCTACTCAACCTCTCTTCATAGCTAGCGCCCTCCATACCAGGCAACATCCTGGTGAACCTCCTCTGCACCCTCTCCAAAGCATCCACATCCTTTTGGTAATGTGGCGACCAGAACTGCACGCAGTATTCCAAATGTGGCCGAACCAAAGTCCTATACAACTGTAACATGACCTGCCAACTCTTGTACTCAATACCCCGTCCGATGAAGGAAAGCATGCCGTATGCCTTCTTGACCACTCTATTGACCTGCGTTGCCACCTTCAGGGAACAATGGACCTGAACACCCAAATCTCTCTGGACATCAATTTTCCCCAGGACCTTTCCATTTACTGTATAGTTCACTCTTGAATTGGATCTTCCAAAATGCATCACCTCGCATTTGCCCTGATTGAACTCTATCTGCCATTTCTCTGCCCAACTCTCCAATCTATCTATATTCTGCTGTATTCTCTGACAGTCCCCTTCACTATCTGCTACTCCACCAACCTTCGTGTCGTCTGCAAACTTGCTAATCAGACCACCTATACTTTCCTCCAAATCATTTATGTATATCACAAACAACAGTGGTCCCAGCACGGATCCCTGTGGAACACCATTGGTTACACGTCTCCATTTTGAGAAACTCCCTTCCACTGCGACTCTCTGTCTCCTGTTGCCCAGCCAGTTCTTTATCCA
This sequence comes from Heterodontus francisci, assembly GCF_036365525.1. Taxonomy (NCBI): domain Eukaryota; kingdom Metazoa; phylum Chordata; class Chondrichthyes; order Heterodontiformes; family Heterodontidae; genus Heterodontus; species Heterodontus francisci. The sequence goes on from NC_090371.1 coordinate 113,726,475, forward strand.
TCTAGCTAGGACACCTTGGACCCCAAGCGCCTTCACTTTCTCCATCAGCCTACCATGGGGAACCTTATCAAACGCCTTACTGAAGTCCATGTATATGACATCTACAGCCCTTCCCTCATCAATCAACTTTGTCACTTCCTCAAAGAATTCTATTAAGTTGGTAAGACATGACCTTCCCTGCACAAAACCATGTTGCCTATCACTGATAAGCCCATTTTCCTCCAAATGGGAATAGATCCTATCCCTCAGTATCTTCTCCAGCAGCTTCCCTACCACTGACGTCAGGCTCACCGGTCTATAATTACCTGGATTATCCCTGCTACCCTTCTTAAACATGGGGACAACATTAGCAATTCTCCAGTCCTCCGGGACCTCTCCCGTGTTTCAGGATGTTGCAAAGATATCTGTTAAGGCCCCAGCTATTTCCTCTCTCGCTTCCCACAGTAACCTGGGATAGATCCCATCCGGACCTGGGGACTTGACCACCTTAATGCCTTTTAGAATACCCAACACTTCCTCCCTCCTTATGCCGACTTGACCGAGAGTAATCAAACATCTGTCCCTAACCTCAACATCCGTCATGTCCCTCTCCTCGGTGCAAAGTACTCGTTTAGAATCTCACCCATTTTCTCTGACTCCACGCATAACTTTCCTCCTTTGTCCTTGAGTGGGCCAATCCTTTCTCTAGTTACCCTCTTGCTCCTTATATATGAATAAAAGGCTTTGGGATTTTCCTTAACCCTGTTTGCTAAAGATATTTCATGACCCCTTTTAGCGCTCTTAATTCCTCGTTTCAGATTGCGCCTACAATCCCGATATTCTTTCAAAGCTTCGTCTTTCTTCAGCCGCCTAGACCTTATGTATGCTTCCTTTTTCCTCTTAGCTAGTCTCACAATTTCACCTGTCATCCATGGTTCCCTAATCTTGCCATTTCTATCCCTCATTTTCACAGGAACATGTCTCTCCTGCACGCTAATCAACCTCTCTTTAAAAGCCTCCCACATATCACATGTGGATTTACCTTCAAACAGCTGCTCCCAATCTACATTCCCCAGCTCCTGCCGAAATTTGGTATAGCTGGCCTTCCCCCAATTTAGCACTCTTCCTTTAGGACCACTCTCGTCTTTGTCCATGAGTATTCTAAAACTTACGGAATTGTGATCACTATTCCCAAAGTAGTCCCCTACTGAAACTTCAACCACCTGGCCGGGCTCATTCCCCAACACCAGGTCCAGTATGGCCCCTTCCCGAGTTGGACTATTTACATACTGCTCTAGAAAACCCTCCTGGATGCTCCTTACAAATTCTGCTCCATCTAGACCTCTAACACTAAGTGAATCCCAGTCAATGTTGGGAAAATTAAAATCTCCTATCACCACCACCCTGTTGCTCCTACATCTTTCCATAATCTGTTTACATATTTGTACCTCTATCTCACGCTCGCTGTTGGGAGGCCTGTAGTACAGCCCCAACATTGTTACCGCACCCTTCCTATTTCTGAGTTCTGCCCATATTGCCTCACAGCTCGAGTCCTCCATAGTGCCTTCCTTCAGCACAGCTGTAATATCCTCTTTGACCAGTAATGCAACTCCTCCACCCCTTTTACCTCCCTCTCTATCCCGCCTGAAGCATCGGTATCCTGGGATATTTAGTTGCCAATCATGCCCATCCCTCAACCAAGTCTCAGTAATAGCAATAACATCATCCTCCCAGGTACTAATCCAAGCCCTAAGTTCATCTGACTTACCTACTACACTTCTTGCATTAAAACAAATGCACCTCAGACCACCAGTCCCTTTGCTTTCATCATCTGCTCCCTGCCTACTCTTTCCCTTAGTCACGCTGACTTCATTATCTAGTTCCTTACAGGCTTTAGTTACTACCTCCTTACTGTCCACTGACCTCATTTGGTTCCCATCCCCCTGCCACATTAGTTTAAACCCTCCCCAACAGCGTTAGCAAAAGCACCCCCAAGGACATTGGTTCCAGTCCGGCCCAGGTGTAGACCATCCAATTTGTAATAGCCCCACCTCCCCCAGAACCGGTCCCAATGTCCCAAAAATCTGAACCCCTCCCTCCTGCGCCATCTCTCAAGCCACGCATTCATCCTGACTATTCTTTCATTTCTACTCTGACTATCACGTGGCACTGGTAGCAATCCTGAGATTACTACCTCTGAGGTCCTACTTTTTAACTTGGCTCCTAACTCCCTAAATGCTGCTTCTAGGACCTCATCCCGTTTTTTACCTATATTATTGGTGCCTATGTGCACAACGACAACTGGCTGTTCACCCTCCCCTTTCATAATGTTCTGCAGCCGATCTGAGACATCCCTGACCCGTGCACCTGGGAGGCAACATACCATTCGGGAGTCTCGTTTTCGACCACAGAACCGCCTATCTACTCCCCTTACAATCGAATCCCCGATGACTATAGCCCTTCCACTCTTTTTCCCACCCTTCTGAACAGCAGAGCCAGCCACGGTGCCATGAACCTGGCTACTGCTGCCTTCCCCTGGTGAGCCATCTCCCTCAACAGTATCCAAAACGGTATATCTGTTGTGGAGGGAGATGACCACAGGGGACACCTGCGCTGCCTTCCTGCTCTTTCTCTGCCTTTTGGTCACCCATTCCCTTTCTCCCTCAGCAATCCTAATCTGCGGTGTGACCAATTCACTAAACGTGCTATCCATGACCTCCTCAGCATCGCGGATGCTCCAAAGTGAGTCCATCCGCAGCTCCAGAGCCGTCATGCGGTCTAACAAGAGCTGCAGCTGGACACACTTCCTGCACGTGAAGGAGTCAGGGACATCAGCCGTGTCCCTGAGCTCCCAAATTGAGCAAGAGGAGCATAACACGGGTCTGAGATCTCCTGCCATTTTTAATCTTAAGCTTAATTTAGTCTGAAACTTAGATAAATGAAAAAGGAACGAAAAGTTTTTACCAATCACACGATAAAAAACAAAGTAGAAAAAGCCTTACCTTATCTACACACCACCGAGTCCTTTTTTTTTGGTTAGAGGAGGAGGGCGGGTGGGAGACACTACCCGTGTAGCGTCTCGGGTTCAGAAACGGCCCAAATATATAGGGTTTTACTTACCCAGCAGCCCCTTGGTCTGCCAAAAACAAAAGGAAATTAAGTTTAAGCTGAAACTGACCTTCCCGGCTGCTCACTCGCTCGCACTCTCTGCTCCCGAATAAGCTGCTGCAATGAAAGGCAAGTTATTTTAAACGGCCCAAATATATAGGGTTTTACTTACCCAGCAGCCCCTTGGTCCGCCGAAAACAAAAGGAAATTAAGTTTAAGCTGAAACTGACCTTCCCAGCTGCTCACTCGCTCGCACTCTCTGCTCCCGAATAAGCTGCTGCAAAATTAATACAAAATTAATACAAAATTAAACTAATAACCCTTGTGCATTCTCTTAGTGTCAGTGTTCCATATGCCTTTGCCTGTCCTAGTGCTCCTACTGGTGCTACCAAAGTGACTGCAGCATGGCTGGTGAAAGGCTGCTGACCTTCAGTGGAGAAGGCTCCAAATGGCCTTGCAGGACAACCTTGAGCATCTCTGGGACTAGACGGTCTGGTTTTGGATGCACCAACTCAGCACAGGCGACAGCAGTCTGGGCTGGCTGACTGACAGGCAAAGCAAAGGGCACGGAAGGAGTGACAGGGCTAGGAGCAATACTGTCATCCTGAGAGAGGACAGTAGGTTCATGCTCCATGGAGCCACTGCCAATCCCCTGAGGTGGTGCTTCAGCATTCCTAGCAATCTGTTGGAGTACAGATTGCTGGACTGCAGTGACACACTGCAAGCCCATTTGCACTTTGTAATCTACAGCCATGATGACAGCAGTCTGAGCTTGCTTGGCAGCACTCAGACTTTGGAAGGATGATGCTTGTGCTGCAGTGGAAGCTGCAACATCAGCTGCATCATAGTTGGGTCCACAAGTGCATGAATAGAGTTGGCCACCATTTCCATGCTTGAAAGGATGGGCCCCAAGTTCTGCACTAAGCAGCATGCCAAGATGGTGCTGGACTTCTCCATGTTCCTTGACATCAAACACAGGCACATCTCCCAATGCACCAAGTATTTTGTTGTGCATACCCATCGGTGTTCTTCTGTAGGCTGCCCCATCTAAGACCTCATCTGAGTCCTCTGCAGTGGAACCAGTGTGTGACCTCGTCCTCTAGCAAGCTGGCACCTATGCTATCCTTGTCCCCTGTCCTGGCAGCAGCCCACTTTCTCCACATGTTTAGATCCCGCTTCTAATCTATTCCCTGAGACGTGCAGTGTCAGCATCTGAGCTGGTGGCTGTGAGTGCAAATCCAGCTGATGCTGCTGTGTCTTCATCATCATTCGTTTGTTCATGTTCCTCCACTACCCTGCCAGACTGCAGCTCTTGGGTATCTGAAAGGAAAAAAGCACAAAGGTAAGGTTGTGGTGTGGGGGAGGGGTGGGGGAAGGTGCAGGGGTTAAGTAAAAGGTGCATGGTTGCACCATTTGTAGCTAGCAATTCAGAAGAAAGTGCTTGTTGAGAGGGAAGTGGGATATGAGAAGGAAAATTAGGTTTTAGCATACTTTCATCTTTGATGGTCTCAGCCCTGCTGCTGGTTGCGACCTCAGCAAAGGCCGTCCCAATAATTACCAGCATGGTGTCTTCCATCGAGGTTAGGAGAAGCAGGCCTTGCCCCCCCCCCCACCCCGCAGTTAGCTCCTGCTGCTTCCAGTTGTGCGCCACCCTGTCCTGCAAGTTAGTGCCATCCAATCTGTTTGACTGAGTTAGCTGTCATGATTGAATAACTGACCGTCTGTGCAAGGAGTGAGACGTAGGGTATGTGGCTTGCAGCAGTGCTGAGTGTATGAGGCTGAGATGAAGCATATGAATTTAAGGTTATGAAGATTTGTTGAGAGAGATTGTTGGTAGATGAGAAATGGGGCTGTGGTCGTTTGAGCAGTGGCTGGGGCTACTGATGCATTTGGTAGGATATGGCATTTTATGATGCATTCATGGACCTTGGCCACTCAAGTGAGGAGACAACTTCATCTAGCTCACAGAATTCACAGAATTGTTAGAGTGTAGAAGGAGCTAATATGGCCTATTGTGTCTGCATCGGCTCTCCGAATGAGCAATTCACTTAGTGCCTTTCCCCCACCTTCTCCCCATAACCCTGCGCATTCTTCCTTTCCAGATAACAGTCAAATTCCCTTTTGAATGCTTTTTTTTTTACAGATACAGCACTGAAACAGGCCCTTCGGCCCACCGAGTCTGTGCTGACCAACAACCACCCATTTATACTCTTTCTTTTGGGCCTCCTTATCTTGAGAGACAATGGATACGCGCCTGGAGGTGGTCAGTGGTTTGTGAAGCAGCGCCTGGAGTGGCTATAAAGGCCAATTCTAGTGACAGGCTTTTCCACAGGTGCTGCAGAGAAATTTGTTTGTCGGGGCTGTTGCACAGTTGGCTCTCCCCTTGCGCCTCTGTCTTTTTTCCTGCCAACTACTAAGTCTCTTCGACTCGCCACAATTTAGCCCTGTCTTTATGGCTGCCCGCCAGCTCTGGCGAATGCTGGCAACTGACTCCCACGACTTGTGATCAATGTCACACGATTTCATGTCGCGTTTGCAGACGTCTTTATAGCGGAGACATGGATGGCCGGTGGGTCTGATACCAGTGGCGAGCACGCTGTACAATGTGTCTTTGGGGATCCTGCCCACTTCCATGCGGCTCACATGGCCAAGCCATTTCAAGCGCCGCTGACTCAGTAGTGTGTACAAGCTGGGGATGTTGGCCGCCTCGAGGACTTCTGTGTTGGAGATACGGTCCTGCCACCTGATGCCAAGTATTCTCCGGAGGCAGCGAAGATGGAATGAATTGAGACGTCGCTCTTGGCTGACAGACGTTGTCCAGGCCTCGCTGCCATAGAGCAAGGTACTGAGGACACAGGCCCGATACACTCGGACTTTTGTGTTCCGTGTCAGTGCGCCATTTTCCCACACTCTCTTGGCCAGTCTGGACATAGCAGTGGAAGCCTTTCCCATGCACTAGTTGATTTCTGCATCTAGAGACAGGTTACTGGTGATAGTTGAGCCTAGGTAGGTGAACTCTTGAACCACTTCCAGAGCGTGGTCGCCAATATTGATGGATGGAGCATTTCTGACGTCCTGCCCCATGATGTTTGTTTTCTTGAGGCTGATGGTCGGCCAAATTCATTGCAGGCAGCCGCAAACCTGTCGATGAGACTCTGCAGGCACTCTTCAGTGTGAGATGTTAAAGCAGCATCGTCAGCAAAGAGGAGTTCCCTGATGAGGACTTTCTGTACTTTGGACTTCGCTCTTAGACGGGCAAGGTTGAACAACCTGCCCCCTGATCTTGTGTGGAGGAAAATTCCTTCTTCAGAGGACTTGAACGCATGTGAAAGCAGCAGGGAGAAGAAAATCCCAAAAAGTGTGGGTGCGAGAACACAGCCCTGTTTCACGCCACTCAGGATAGGAAAGGGCTCTGAGGAGGAGCCACCATGTTGAATTGTGCCTTTCATATTGTCATGGAATGAGGTGATGATACTTAGTAGCTTTGGTGGGCATCCAATCTTTTCTAGTAGTCTGAAGAGACCACGTCTGCTGACGAGGTCAAAGGCTTTGGTGAGATCAATGAAAGCAATGTAGAGGGGAATCTGTTGTTCAAGGCATTTCTCCTGTATCTGACGAAGGGAGAACAGCATGTCAACGGTCGATCTCTCTGCACGAAAGCCACACTGTGCCTCAGGGTAGACGCGCTCGGCCAGCTTCTGGAGCCTGTTCAGAGCGACTCGAGCAAAGACTTTCCCCACTATGCTGAGCAGGGAGATTCCACGGTAGTTGTTGCAGTCACCGTGGTCACCTTTGTTTTTATAGAGGGTGATGATATTGGCATCGCGCATGTCCTGGGGTACTGCTCCCTCGTCCCAGCACAGGCATAGCAGTTCATGTAGTGCTGAGAGTATAGCAGACTTGGCACTCTTGATTATTTCAGGGGTAATGCTGTCCTTCCCAGGGGCTTTTCCACTGGCTAGAGAATCAATGGCATCACTGAGTTCCGATTTTGTTGGCTGTACGTCCAGCTCATCCATGACTGGCAGAGACTGGGCTGCATTGAGGGCTGTCTCAGTGACAACATTCTCCCTGGAGTACAGTTCTAGGTAGTGCTCAACCCAGCGGTCCATTTGTTTGTGTTGGTCAGTGATTATGTCCCCTGATTTAGATTTGAGGGGGGCGATCTTCTTGATGGTTGGCCCAAGAGCTCTCTTCATGCCATCATACATTCCTCTGATGTTTCCGGTGTCTGAGGCCAGCTGAATATGACTGCATAGGTGTTGCCAGTCGTCGTTTGCGCAGCGCCTGGTTATTCTTTGTGCAGTGCTTCTGGCTGCTTTAAGTGCTGCGGATGTTAAATCGCTGGGGGCTTTCTTGTAGTTCAACAGTTCAACAGTACTAACCCTACAGTAATCCCATATTCCCTACCACCTACCTACACTAGGGGCAATTTACAACAGCCAATTTACTTATCACCTGCCTTTAATTGAACCTGCCTCCACTGCATTATCAGGCATAACATTCCAAACCTTAACCACTCGCTATGTGAAAAGTTTTTATTCATGTCTCTTTTGCTTCTTTTACCAATCACTGTGCCTTCTCATTCTTGATCCTTTCATGAGTGGGAACAGTTTCCCACTATTTACTTTGTCCAGACCCATCATGATTTTGAACACCTCTATCAAATCATCTCTCAGCCTTCTTTTCTCCAAGGAAAACAGTCCTAACTTCTCCAATCTATCTTCATAGATCCTCACCCCTGGAACCATTCTGGTGAATCTTTTTGTACTCTCTCCAATGCCTTCACATCTTTCCTAAAGTGCGGCGCCCAGAACTGGATGCAATACACCAGCTGAGGCCGAACTAGTGTCTTGACAAGTTCAACATAAGCTCCTTGCTCTTGTACTCTATGCCCCTATTAATAAAGCCCAGGATACTGTATGTTTTATTAATCACTCTCTCAACCTATCCTGCCACCTTCAATGACTTATGCACATATACACCCAGGTCCCTCTGCTCCCCCTTTAGAATTGTACCCTTTGTTTTATATTTTGTCTCTGCATTCTTCCTACGAAAATTAATCATCTCAAATTTCTCCACATTGAACTTCATCTGCCACCTGTCTGCCCATTCCACCAACTTGTCTATGTCCTTTTGAAGTTCTATAACACTATCCTTCTCACAGTTCACAATGCTTCCAAGTTTCGTATCATCTGCAAACTTTGAAATTGTACACCAAGGTCAAGGTCATTAACATACATCAGGAAAAGCTAGGGTCCCAACCTTAACCACTACAAACCTTCCTCCAGCCTGAAAAACATCCAATAACCACTACTGTCTGTTTCCTGTCACTCAGCCAATTCCTTATCCATGTTGCTACTGTCCCTTTCTTCCATGAGATTTAACCTTGCTCACAGGTCTGTTGTGCGGCTCTGTATCAAACAGGCGAATGTAAAAGCCGAATGCTGGAAGTTAAAAGGGAAACCTTAAATTTTGTAAGTGTTCACAAGGCTAGCCTAGAAAAGAATGCCCAAGCAGGCAACAAGGCAGACAAGCCTGTGACCCTAACCACAGTAATGGACCGCTCAAAGGATACCACCCTAGGTGTGGCAGAAATAGAAAAGGTCCCAAAGGTTATCAGGATTTTGTTTCAAAGGGAAAGTTGTACCTATACCCCACTAATGAGACAGGCAAGTCCACTGTCCTGCTCCAAGATATAGGGGCCACTCAATCCTTAATGCTAATGTCAGGCAAGCCCCCCACCTACCAAGAATGAGACACATATTTCACCATATGAACACTGAAACTTAAAATTGGTGCTGGGAAGAGGGCCTATCACAAGGAATTGCCAGGCCCCTCGCCAGAAAGACCTTTTTTGCAAGCTAGCAGACAATGTTGGAACAAGGGACCCAATCCTTGCTTCCCCAATACACAGAAGAAGTGGTCAGATCAGTTTAGTCACATGATGAACTGGCTGTTGGTTTTTTGAATCTGAACTGGCTGCAGAGCTTTGAACTGACCGGAAAGCTGTTTGCTCCTGGACCGAGAACATCTCTCTCCTGTTTGGTCCCATCTCTTTCTCACAGAACTGAAGACCCACAGAAGACACGTGAACTCAAAGAGAAAAGTCTCCTACGTGAACAAGGTTTAAGAAGAATCCTGGGCCCCAACGAAAAGTAAGACCTGTCTGCAATCAAAGACTCTACAGCGAGCTGGAAACACAGAAACAGTAACAAGAAATCCCCTTCAGAGACTGCCTCAAACTTCTCTACTTTGTTTTTCTTCTGCTCTTTTCTGTCCCTATTTGCATGTGTGTATCACGTGTGCATGCTAGCATGGGTGTGTTGTATATCCGTAGGCGTTAACCGAATTAGAGTTTAAGTAAGTTTGATAAATTTCACTTTTCTTTTTTAAACCTAAGAAAACCTGGTGTGCTCATTTCTTTGCCTTATAATTGGAAAGCTGTGAACAAGGATTCACCAAGGGGGAGCTCAAAACACTGTGTATTTAAAAAAAATCAAACCCTGTTACAATAAGACCAGGTGAAAACAATAAAAGACCCCTAGACACCTTTCTCACCTGGTCGTAACACTAGGTAAAGGCATAACCTTTCCACCAGAGCGCGCGCTCAAGGCAAAGGTTCTGGTAAGAGGCATTGAAGGAGGATACGTGTCAGTGCCCTTGTATCGGGTCCACCTGCAGTTGGACCTCCTCAGGGTTTGACTCCTGGCATTGACCTCCTATCTGCTCTGCTTTCACTGTGTGTCTAGAGGGCCTCCTGTGGACACAGAACATCGCTCCTCCTTTCCACCTCCTCCACAAGACCTCCAGAACAGTGCCTGCAAACTCTGGAGCTTGTTCTCTCTCCTGTTGGACCATTTCTCACTCTTTCCCAGTTCTGATTTTCTAAAACCATGACTTCCAGCACCTGCTATGGCCACAATGCACCTTCCTTTTAAGTTGTGCCAGCCACTCATGACACTCTGCTGATCCATCTGGCCAATGAATAGCACGGTTAGCGTTGGCTGGATAGAGAGATCACAGAATCATAGGAAGTTTAAGGCACAGAAAGAGGCCACTTGGCCCATCATGTCTATGCCAGCCGAAAAACGATCCACCTATTCTAATCCCACCTTCCAGCATTTGGTCTGTATGAGCAAGGAGCACAAAGTTGGGCTGTTACCTGCATTGCAATCAATGGGCGTGGGTTAATCACGCATTGTGATCCTGTGCCCATTTTTGGAGGCTATCCAATTTAGCCCTCCCCACTACAACCCTGTATTTTTAAATGTGAATGTATGACCCTGCCCTGCATGAAAGCAAAATAGACATTTCTGCCATTTTATAAGCATCATAATGAATGTCTTTCCCAGCTTACTGTAAAATGACATATACTAAAACTTCACTTTCAGCATACCTGCCAATAATAATATAAGACACACTGCAAAGAAGTCTGGATATTCTGCTAATCCTGGTGAATTCATCCTGAAGTATGTGCCAAAGAAATTTCCAATCTGTTTGCCAACAAGTTCATCAAAGGTACCACTCCATGCCCTGGCAACACTTGAAGTACCTAGGTGCAAACACAAATGAAAAGTAAACATTCACGTTAGTGTTTCACTGGAAACCTGCAGCAACAAATAAAAGCACAGTATATAACTAAATGAACAAAATGTTCATTAAATGAATAATTGTAGCTTGAATCCATTGCAGGCACCCACTAGTTGGGTTCCCTCAATCAAATTCCACTTGAGAAGGCTCCATCTGTTCTTCCTCAATTTTTGGAACTGTTCCTGGTAAGGTTGGCTTACACAAACTATAATTATTGATCTATAAAGGACAATGCTTAAATAATTCACTGGAACCCTTCGAATTTGTGACATTAAAAAAGTGTTACTCAAACAATTGAGCAAACATCTGCAAGAAATCTGTATATTTTAAAAAGATGAGCTACAAATTAGTGAGGCTATGGTATAAATGCATTTCTGGCTTCTCTGCCATTTTAGTGGAAATATTATTTTTAAAAAATAATTAGCCATTAAAATCAAGGGTTAACCCCTCCACTAAAACATTGAGAATAACTTGAATTGAACTCATTAAGCATTTGCAAAATTGTATCCAATTATAATTTCCAGGCTACATTATTCAAAAAATTACACCTGTTGCACTCTAAATGCTTGCACCATTTTTTCAGTATATAACTGCTATGGGTTATTATGGGTTACAACAGTTATATAGTGCTCTGGGGTAGGGGAGTATTTTCATGCTGAAGTATTCCCTTCATAAACACTGCCACTAAGCCAATTTTGGATCCAATTTGCCAAATATGCCCTGGATCCCATGGGCTCTTACCTTCCTAACCAATCTCCCTTGCAGGACCTTGTCAAAAGCCTTACTGATGTCCATGTAGACTACATCAACTGCCTTACCCTCATCAACACATCTAGTCACCTCCTTGAAAAATTCAATCAAGTTTGTTAGACGTGATCTCCCCCTGGCAAAGCCATGCTGACTGTCCCTGATTAATCCCTGCCTCTCCAAGTGGAGATTAATCCTGTCCCTCAGAATTTTTTCCAATAGTTTCCCTACCACTGATGTTAGACTCACTGGCCTGTAATTACCTGGTTTATCCCTGCTATCCTTCTTGAATAATGATACCACATTCGCTGTCCTCCAGTCCTCTGGTACCTCTCCTGTGGCCAGAGAGGATTTGAAAATGTGTGTCAGATCCCCTGCTATCTTCTCCCTTGTCTCACATAACAGCCTGGGATACATCTCATCTGGGCCTGGGGATTTATCCACTTTGAAGCCTGCTAAAATGCTAATACTTCCTCCATTTCAATGCTAATTTGTTCAAGTATATCACAATCCCACTCCCTGATCTCTACACCTGCATTGTCCTTCTCCAGAGTGAACACAGATGAAAAGCAATCATTTAAAATCCCACCTATATCCTCCGGCTCCACATACGGATTGCCACTTTGGTCCCTAATGGGCCCTACTCTTTCCCTGGTTATCCTCTTGCCCTTAATATACTTATAAAATGCCTTGGGATTTTCCTTTATCTTGCCCGCCAGTTTTTTTCATGTCCCCTCTTCGCTCTCCTAATTACTTTTTTCAGTACCCCCCTACACATTCTATTCTCCTCCAGGGCCTCCACTGTTTTCAGCGCTTTGAATCTGCCATAAGCCTCCTTTGTTTTCCTTATCTGATCCTCTATGTCCCTTGATATTCAGGGTTCCCTGGACTTGTTGGTCCTACCCTTCACCTTTACAGGAACATGTTGGCCCTGAACTCTCACTATTTCCTTTTTGAATGACTCCCATTGGTCTGATGTAGACTTTCCTGCAAGTAGCTGCTCCCAGTCCACTTCCGCCAAATCCTGTTTTTATCATATTGAAATTGGCCTTCCCCCAATTCAGTACTTTTATTTCCAGTCCCTCCTTGTCCTTTTCCATAACTATCTTAAATATCAGAGTTATGGTCACTATCCCTGAAATGCTCCCCCACTGACACTTCTACCACTTGTCCGGCTTCATTCCCTAGGATTAGGTCCAGTACCGCCCCTTCTCTTGTAGGACTTTCTACATGCTGGCTCAAAAAGCTTTCCTGTATGCACTTTAAGAATTCCGCCCCCTTTAAGCCTTTTGCACTAAGACTATCCCAGTTGATATTGGGGAAGTTGAAATTCCCGACTATTATTACCCTATTATTTTTACACCTCTCTGAGAGAACTACTAGTCCACCATACCCATAGATAGATACAAAACAGGCAGTAATTAAAATTAAATCCCTGCCTAGCAGCTTAATGAATGGAATAGTTTCTCTTCAACTTTACTCAGAATCTAGCTCCAATAAAACAAACATAAGCGGATGCTCTGAGGATCATCTTCAAATCCTGACTGGATACAGGCGAGGTACCAGAGGTTTGGAGGACTACAAACATTGTACCATTGTTTACAAAGGGTGAGAGGGATAGGCCAAATAATTATAGGCTGGTCAGTCTGACCTCGGTACTGGGCAAATTATTAGAATCAATTCTGAGAGATAGGATAAACTGTCACTTAGAAAGGCACGGATTAATCAGGGATAGTCAGCATGGATTTCTTAAGGGAAGGTCATGTCTTACTAACTTAATTGAATTTTTTGAAGAAGTAACAAGGATGATTGATGAGGGTAGTGCAATGGGGATGTTGTCTATGGATGGATTTTAATAAGGCATTTGACAAGGTCCCACATTGCAGACTGGTCAGAAAAGTAAAAGCCATGTGATACACGGGAATGTGGTGAGTTGGATCCAAAATTGGCCCAGTGACAGGAAACAAAGGGTAATGGTCGACGGATATTTTTACGAATGGAGGAAGGTTTCCAGTGCCGTTCCACAGGACTCAATGTTGGGTCCCTTGCTATTTGTAGTCTATATTAATGATTTGGACTTCATTGTGGGAGGCATGATTGGGAAATTTGCAGATGACACAAAAATTGGCCACATAGTTGATAGTGAAAAGGACAGCTGTAGACTCCAGAATGATATCAATGGTTTGGTTGAGTGGGCGGAAAAGTGGCAAATGGAATTAAATTTGGAGAAGTGTGAGGTAATGCATTTGGGGAGGGCAAACAAAGCAAGGGAATATACAATAGACGGGAGAATATTGACAGGGGTAGAGGAAGTGAGAGACCTTGCAGTGCATGTCCACAGGTCCCTGAAGATGGCAAGACAGGTAAATAAAGTGGCGAAGGCGGCATTATGGAATACTTTCCTTTGTTGGTCGAGGTATAGAATACAAAACCAGGTATGTAATGCTGGAACTGTATAAAACATTGGTTAGGCCACAGCTGGAATACTGCATACATTTCTGGTCACCACATTACAGGAAGGACATAATTGCTCTGGAGATTTACAAGAATGTTGCCAGGGCTTGAAAATTGCAGCTATGAGGAAAGTTTGAATAGGCTAGGGTTGTTTTCCTTAGAACAGAGGAGGCTGAGGGGTGACTTAATTGAGGTGTACAGAATTATGAAGGGCCTGTTTCCCCTAGCGGAGAGGTCAATTACCAGGGGATACAGATTTAAGGTGATTGGTAGAAGTATTAGAGGGAACATGAGGAAACATTTTTTCACCCAGAGTGTGTTGGGTGTCTGGAATTCACTGCTTGGATCAGTGGTGGAGGTAGAAACCCTCAACTCATTTAAAAGGTACCTGGACCTGCACCTGAAGTGCTGTAACCTGCAAGGCTACGGACCAGTGGCTGGAAGGTGGGATTAGATTAGGTGGATAGCTTTTTTCAGCCAGCACAGACTCAACGGGCTGAATGGCCTCTTTCTGTGCCCTAACTTTTCTATGGTTCTACGGTTAATTTTTAAAAAGATAACCATTAATTTACCTTCTACTGTAATCTTTAGCAAAACTAGGATAACTGAAGATTTAGAAATGCACAAAAATAAGTGAAAAGTGAATCTTAGTTATATACATCAGAAACACTTACCAATGACATAAGAAAGAATTAAGTTCCAGCCAGTGATGAATGCCCAGAGTTCACCAACAGTCACATAACTGTATAGATATGCAGAACCAGTCTTTGGAACACGGGCCCCAAATTCTGCATAGCACAGACCCGCCATCACTGAAGCCAATGCCGCAATTAGGAAAGAGATGATAATGCTGGGTCCAGAATCCCATTTAGCAACCTCACCAGCTAGAACGTAAACACCAGCTCCAAGAGTGCTGCCAACTCCCAGCGCTATGAGGTCTATGGTGGACAAACAGCGACATAGTTTGGTTTCTTCAAGGCTATTTTGGCTTATGATTTTTCTACGAACTAAACATCGAGTGAAAGACCACACAGAGCCACAATGAATCATCTTTGATGGGGATAGCTGAAACAAAAAGAAAAATACTTTAAAACGCTTTAAATAGGCTATCTTTTTTTTTGCATCTTCAATTTCTTCTGTGTGAAATAGGCTTAGTCAGTCATACCACTGCCCAGAAACCTTTTTCTAAATATCTGCAATGCTAGATTATAATTGAATGACAGAATGAAGCATTTCTCTTTTTCTCATCAGACTAGGTAAACAAACAGTATTAAAAACATAGGTGGATTCCCTTTGGCATTGCTATGATGCTGTTTTATAATGCCAAGATGTTTTTTTTAAATGTACAATGTATTATTCTACTGCTGAGATGCAGCTGTATTTAATCTGACCTTTTAAGACTACAAACTGTAATAGATGCTCAAGGTACACAGCAGTGACTTCCCCCCACCTCGAATTATGTTCCCTGGCATTGTTGTCTCAACAAATAATATTAACATTAATTAACCCAGGAAATTCCACCTAAATCAGCGCCAAGAGCCATTGGTGTGGACAAATCTTGATCTGTTGCGGATCTGGTGGGTTTACCACTGAGGAAGACTATCCAGGGGTCTAAATTCAGTCATTTCTGCAGCAGGGGAATTTACTGGCCATTACAAATGACCACTTTTCTTTCCTGAAAAGGTGTGACCCAATAAAGACACCATATTTATGATATACCAATTTAACCAACAGTAAAGAGGATAGACTGCTATATCAGCATAGTGTAAAATATTACATCAGGGATAGTGTTTTACAGCAATTGTATCACTCAAACTACATCTTTATCACATGGATTTTTTTTCAACTGTTACTTCAGCTATTTTGTTTATTGTAAGTTCCTGGATTATGTATTCTATTCATATATTTTCTTTTCTTCAAAGCCTAGGACATTCAACAAGATGTGGGTGTTGTTTGTACTGGTTCATGGCATTGGGGCATAGGTTGACTCATGGCTTTAGTAATTTTGTAAAAAAGGTGTGTTGGGGTGGGGGGGGGGGGGGGTGGTGGTTGGAGTGCAGGGGCTGTTGTGTTAATGTGGTTTAACCACAATGGTGATATTGGCAGGACATGGGAGCACTGCAGTGGGTAACCTAAGATTTTGCAGCACTAGAGTGTGTCTGGGGATTTTGCAGTGCTGAAGGAGGATCCTAAGGTTTAGCAGCATTAACATGAGCGAGACGCTGGTAGAACTGGGGAGTGGGGAGCACCGTGGGGTGGGTGTGCTGTGGTAGCAATGCACTGTGGAAGAACTATGGTGTCATTCTGGAGAGTTGGGACTACAAGCCTAAAGGTGGAAGATCAGTGGTGGTGGTGGTGGCGGGGAGGGTGTGGGGGGTGGGCGGTGGTGGTGCTTGGGAGGAGTCCCTGATCTTTAGAGGTAGTGGGGCAGCTCAGGCTGGTTTTATGGAGCCTGAAGGAGCATCCCTGCTCTTCCTGACCTCACAAATTTAAAGAGAAACTTCCTTTTGGGATCCACTTTGGCCCAATATGTATTTCTGCTCGGCAGAAGAATTGAATTTCCGCCCAACATCTTGACATGCCCATCTAACACCATCAATACACAGGACATGGACTGTAGGTGTTTTAGGGCAAAAAAAAAGTCGGCAATAAATTTGTTACTCACATCCGAGAAAAAATTTAAAGAAAATTTATCAGAACATTTACCCTGACTGAATGAGTCAAATTCTGTCTATTACATGGAACTATGGTGATTTTACCAATGATTTAGACATCAAATTCCATAATACTGCACATTTTTAGATAAATGTGTCTTGCTTAAGTTTTTTGCTTCTATATTCAATTTTCCTACTGTGACTTTTTAAAATGTCCAGGATACAGAGTAAAATAGTGGGCAGCACGGAACAGATTGGAAATAGGTATGTAGAATTTATTAGTAATAAAGAAGAAGGAGGGCATTAAGGAAGAGAGGACATGAGTGGGGATGCTAGGCTTTGGTAGCATTGTAGAGTGTGGCTTTTGGGTCCCACAGTAGCAAAAGCTGGGGTTTGGTGGCAGTACGTAGCAGTATGCATGGTTTCTTTTGCTTGTCAATTCCTGAGATCTGGCAATAGTGAACTGTTCCACAGTTTAGTTGGATTTATTTGGACTGGTCAGTCCATTTTGCTGACTTCTCACCCCTGTGTGTCAGAAGCTGCACCTTCTACAATCCATTCGAGCATACATCTAAAATAAGTCCATTCTGGTATACTTACGTGATGATACAAGATTAAGGAATTTTGACCCTTTTATTTTCAGCCTAAGCCGGTAGATGAGAATTATCAGAACAAACTAAAAAATATTTTGAAAAATTTCATAGAATCATACAGCATGGAAGGAGATCATTGTGTCTGTGCCAGCTCTTTAAAGAGCTTTCTAAATAATCCCACCCCCCTGCAAATTTCTCCTTTTCAAATATACATCCAACACCCTTTTAAAAGTTACTACCGAGTCTGCTTCCACTACCTTTTCAGGCAGTACATTACAGATCATCATAATTAATTGCATGAAAAACTTCACATCTCCCCCTGCCCTTTTTGTCAATTATCTCAAGGCTGTGTTCTTTGGTTACCGACCCCCCTGTCCGTAGAAATAGTTTTGTTACATCTATTCTATCAAAACTCCTCATGATATTGAACACCTCTATTAAATCACCCCTTAAATAATTCCAGCATCTCTAATCTTCCCACATAACTAAAGTCTCTCATCCCCGGAACATTCTGGTAAATGTCATCTGCACCTGCTCTAAGGCCTTGGCATTCTTCTTAAAGTGTGATGCCCAGAATGTAACACAATTCTCCAGTGACTTATAAAGGTTTACCACAACTTCCTTGCATTGTTTGTCTTCTCCATGCATTTTTTATTCATTCATGGGATGTGAGCATCGCTGGCAACACCAGCATTTGTTACCCATCCCTAATTGCCATTGAGAAGGTGGCAGTGAGCCACCTTCTTGAACCGCTGCAGTCCATGTGGTGTAGATACACCCACAGTGGTTAGGGAGAGAGTTCCAGGATTTTCACCAAGTAACAGTGAAGGAACAGCAATATATTTCCAAGTCAAGAAGCTGTGCGGCTTGCAGAGGAACTTGCAGGTGGTGGCAGTCTTATGCATCTGCTGCCTTGTTCTTCTAAGTGGCACAGGTTGTGGGGTTGCTAGGTGCTGTTGAAGGATTCTTAGTGAGTTGCTGTAATGCATCTTGTAGACAGTACACAATGCTGTCAGTGTGCGTCGGTGGTGGAGGGAGTGAGTGTTTAAGGTGATGGATTGGGCGCCAATCAAGTGGGCTGCTTTGCCCTGGATGGGGTTGAGCTTCTTGACTGTTCTTGGAGCTGTACTTATCCAGGCAAGTGGAGAATATTCCATCACACTCCTGACTTGTGCCTTAGAGATGGTGAACAGGCTTTGGGGAGTTAGGAGGTGAGTTACTTGCTGCAGAATTCCCAGCCTCTGACCTGCTCTTGTAGCCACAGTATTTATAAGGCTGGTCAAGTTAGGTTTCTGGTCAATGATAGGACATTGATAGTGTGGGATTCAGTGATGGTAATGCCATCGAACATCAAGGGAAAATGGTTAGAATCTCTCTTGTTGGAGATGGTCATTGCCTGGCACTTGTGTCGTGCAAACATTACTTGCCACTTATCAGCCCAAGCCTGAATGTTGTCAAGGTCTTGCTGCATGTGGGCACAGATGGCTTCAGTATGCGAAGTTGCAAGTGGTACTGAACACTGTCCAATCATCAGCAAACACCTGCTGCAACCTCTGTTCTTCACCATTTACGTTAATGACTTGGACTCAGAAATCGAAAGTACCATTTCAAAATTTGTGGATGACACCAAATTGGCAGCTGTAGTTAATACAAAAACAAGGAATTGGTAAAATACAGGAAGATGTCAATAAGATTTCAGTAATTGGCAAATGAATTTCCATTTGAAATTTGTACAATGGTGCATTTTGGCAGGAAGAACAGGTAGGCCACATGTTATGAACGCTTAACTTTGTAACATGATTATGTTTTAAAACTATGCTTTTTAAAAGTTTAAGATGGAATCCGGACGAATCCACTCTGCTAAAAGATAAGTCAGATAAAAGACTTTTTTTTTTGAAAAAACTGAGACTGCGGGGGTAACACCTGAAGAACAATGGGTTTCATCCTCCGAGATGTTCAGGTTGTAAAACATGGAGTCAGTGATTTTGAAGATGTAAGTGTGCCAAGCAGCTGTTAACATCTGGGAACAATGGAAGGCCCAGGTGGCTCTGAAACCAGACTTCTGGACTTTGCATATTGGAACAGGACAATAAGCTATTGATGTGTGGTTCCAGATAAATGTTAGAGCTTCTGACGGTGGACAGGCTGTAAGAGAGAGTGAGAGTGAGTGAGTGAGTGAGTGAGTGAGAGAGAGAGAGAGTGAGAGAGAGAGAGACCTGCTCTCGGACGCCTGATACAGTAAAAGGCTGCAAAGACTTCAACCTATCTTGAAATTTGAAGCTTTCGGAGCAGTAGAAGACCAGCAGGATCAACAGGAATTGCCTTATTCACGGACATCCATGTCAAAAGTGCTCAATAAGCAAAGAGAACATTGATTTTTGAAAAGGTCTGGGAGATCCAACCTATTGCAACTGGGAAGAGTTTGGGACTTTTAACCACAAAGATTTCGCCAAAGAGGATTGTGTAATGTATAAGTGTGGTGTGACATTTTCAAGTATTTTAATAAGTAAAGAATACACCTACCTTTCTTTGTAATTTGGTGTAACAGTTACTAACAAAGTTAATGGGGATTTACTTAACAGGGGTTTTTAAAATTTAGTTGTTATAAATCTTAAAATGTGAAATTTTGTGTAATTCTTTAAATTGGTCTGGGAGTTCGTATTTCGTATTTTTCATGTTTAACAATCTCACTGAGGTCGTAACACCACATGATCCTTAGCTAATAAGAGTCTAAATGGGGTAGAAAAACAAAATGATCTAGGGGTACACAAGTCGCTGAAAGTAGCAACACAGATGAACAAAGCCATAAAAAAAGACATAAAAAAGACAGAAGTGCAAAGAGAGAGCCAACTGTGTAACAGCCCCAACAACCAATTTTATCTGCAGCGCCTGTGGAAGAGCCTGTCACTCTAGAATTGGCCTTTATAGCCACTCCAGGCGCTGCTCCACAAACCACTGACCACCTCTAGGCGCTTACCCATTGTCTCTCGAGACAAGGAGGCCAAAGAAAAAAAAGAAGAAAAAAGGATAGAACTGAAACGTTATGTTAAACTTGTATTGTATCTTGGCTAGACTACATTTGGAATACTAAGCTCAGTTCTGGTCTCCATATTACAAAAATATAGAGGCATTGGAGAAGGTGCAAAATAAATTCACAAAGGTAATAAACAGAACTGAGAAGATATATGTGTCAGGAAAGGCTGAACAGGCTGGGACTCTTTGAAGGCTGAGGGGTGACCTGATAGAGGTCTTCAAGACAGTGAAAGGGTCTAAAAGGGTAGACAGAGAAAATGTTTCCACTTGTGGCGGGGGGTGGGGGGGGCGTGGAGTCCAAAGGTCATAAATATGAGATAGTCACTAAGTAATTCAATAGCCAATTGAAGAAAAACCTCTTTATCCAAAGAGTGGTAGGAATTTGAAATACACTACCATAAGCAGTAGTTGAGGCAAATAGCACAGATGCATTTAAAGGGGAAGCTGGATAACAGCATGAGGGAGAAATAAATAAAAGGAAATGCCAATGAAAACAAGAAATGCTGGAAATACTCAGCAGGTCTGGCAGCATCTGTGGAGAGAGAAGCAGAGTTAACGTTTCAGGTCAGTGACCCTTCATCACAACTGGCAAATATTAGAAATGTAAAAGGTTATAAGCAAGTAAAGCGGGGGTGGGGCAAGAGATAACAAAGGAGAAGGTGTTGATAGGCCAAGGTAACAGAATAGCTGACCAGAAGGTTGTGGAACAAAGGCAAACAATATGTTAATGGTGTGTTGAAAGACAAAGCATTACTATAGATAGGGTGTTAATGGACTGAAAATTGAACAGGCGCAAGTACAAACATGAAAAAAAAGTAGGTAAGCAAACTGAACAAACTAAGATGAAATAAAATAAACACAAAAAAATATATATATATAAAAAAGGAAAAAGAAAAAAATAACTAAAAATAAAAGTAAAATGGGGGGCCCGGCATGCTCTGAAATTATTGAACTCAATTTTCAGTCCGGCAGGCTGTAGTGTGCCTAATCGGTAAATGAAATGCTGTTCCTTGAGTTTGCGTTGATGTTCACTGGAACACTGCAGCAATCCCAGGACAGAGATGTGAACATGAGAGCAGGGGGGAGTGTTGAAATGGCAAGTAACCGGAAGCTCGGGGTCCTGCTTGCGGACTGAACGGAGGTGTTCCGCAAAGTGGTGACCCAGTCTGCGTTTGGTCTCCCCAATGTAGAGCAGACCACATTGTGAGCAGCGAATACAGTATACTACATTGAAAGAAGTACAAGTAAATCGCTGCTTCACCTGAAAGGAGTGTTTGGGGCCTGGGATAGTGAGGAGAGAGGAGGTAAATGGGCAGGTATTACACCTCCTGCGATTGCAGGGGAAGGTGCCATGGGAAGGGGATGAGGTGGTGGGGGTAATGGAGGAGTGGACCAGGGTGTCACGGAGGGAACGATCCCTTCAGAATGCTGACAGGGGAAGGGAGGCGAAGATGGGTTTGGTAGTGGCATCACGCTGGAGGTGGCGGAAATGGCGGAGGATGATGCTTTGGATATGGAGGCTGATGGGGTGGAAAGTGAGGATAAGGGGAACTCTGTCACGGTTCTGGGACGGAGGGGAAGGGGTGAGGATAGAGGTGCGGGAAATGGGCCGGACATGGTTGAGGGCCCTGTCAACTACGGCAGGGGGGAATCCTCGGTTGAGGAAAAAGGAAGACATATCAGAAGCACCGTCATGGAAGGTAGTATCATCAGAGCAGATGCGTCGGAGACGGAGAAACTGGGAGAATGGAATGGAGTCCTTACAGGAGGCAGGGTGTGAAGAAGTGTAGTTGAGGTAGCTGTGGGAGTCAGTGGGCTTATAATGAATATTAGTAGACAGCCTATCCCCGGAGATGGAGACAGAGAAGTTGAGGAAGTGAAAGGAAGTGTTGGAGATGGACCATGTAAAGGTGAGAGAAGGGTGGAAATTGGAAGCAAAGTTGATAAAGTTTTCCAGTTCAGGGCAGGAGCAGGAAACGGCACCAATACAGTCATCAATGTACCGGAAAAAGAGTTGGGGGAGGGGGCCTGAAACAAGGAATGTTCGACATATCCCACAAAAAGACAGGCATAACTAAGACCCATGTGGGTACCCATAGCAACACCTTTACTTGAAGGAAGTGAGTGGAGTTGAAGGAGAAGTTGTTCAATGTGAGAACAAGTTCAGCCAGGCGGAGGAGGGTGGTGGTGGATGGGGACTGTTTGGGCCTCTATTCAAAGAAGAAGCGGAGAGCCCTCAAACCATCCTGGTGGGGGATGGTGGTGTAGAGAGATTGGTCGTCCATAGTGAAGAGGAGGCGGTTGGGGCCAGGAAACTGGAAATTGTCAAAATGACGTAGGGTGTCAGAAGAGTCACGGATGTAGGTGGGAAGAGACTGGACCAAGGGAGAAAAGATAGAGTCAAGATAGGAAGAAATAAGTTCAGTGGGGCAGGAGCAGGCTGACACAATGGGTCTGCTGGGACAGTCCCGTTTGTGGATTTTGGGAAGGAGGTAGCAGCGGGCTGTCGGGGGTTGTGGGACTATGAGGTTGGAAGCTGTAGAGGGAAGATCTCCAGAGGAGATGAGGTCAGTGATAGTCCTGTGGACAGTAGCTTGATGTTCAGTGGTGGGGTCATGGTCCAGAGGGAGGTAGGAAGAAGTGTCTGAGAGTTGGCGTTGAGCCTCTGCAAGGTAGAGGTTGGTACGCCATACAACAACAGCACCACCCTTGTCTGCGGGTTTGATGACCATGTCGGGGTGAGACCTGAGAGAACGGAGTGCCTCAAGTTCAGAGGGGGACAGGTTAGAGTGAGTGAGGGAGGCAGACAAATTGAGATGACCAATGTCTCACCGACAGTTTTCAATGAAAAGATCAAGAGTGGTTAAGAGGCCAGAGGGAGGGGTCCAGGTAGAGGGAGAATGCTGGAGGCGGATGATTGGGTCTGCTGGTCGGGGGGAGGACTTTTGGTCAAAGAACTGAGCCCAGAGGCGGAGGCAACGGAAGAAGAGCTCAACGTCAAGCCGAGCACGAAATTCATTGAGGTGGGAGCAAAAGGAAATGCTAATTTAGTTAGATGAAGGGTGGGAGGAGGCTCATGTGGAGCATAAACACTGGCACAGACCAGTTGAGCTGAATGTCCTGTTTCTGTTCTGTAAACATGATGTAAAATCAAACTGAACTCTTTAGGGTTGAGTTTGATTTGTATTATCAGGTAATAAAAAACAAACTCAATTAGATTGGCTATATCTGTTTATGACAAACTGTATTAGCACACATCACACAAAGTGGCAATATGAAATATTAATACAGAAATTATGACCTGCATTTTTCAGGGGTTGATGGCAAACTGCAAGTGTCAGCTGATAGCGTTGCGGCTGTCCCTCGATTCGAGGATGACATCTAATCAGGGCGCGAATTTCTGCCATGGTCTTCCTGTGACTGAACAGGCTGATTCTCGAATCACAAATCTTTGGGCACACAGGGCTGGATGTCCCATGAGGTAGTGGGATCCGGAGTGCAGGATTTTCTTCCTTTTTTTTCCTTCTCTGCTGCCGCTCTGCCTCATCATTAAGGCGTTTGGACTCTCAGCATGATGCAGCTGAATGGACAAGTTGTCGCCACTTTGAACGATTGGTAGCAAGCTCCTCCCAGTCTTCAATGTCAATGCTGCCATGATTCAAAGAGAGTTTCAGAGTGTCTTTGGAGCGTTTTCCTTGTCCTCCCCAGAACGCTGGCATTTGAGAGTTGAGAAAACAGAACCTGGCTGGGGAGATGGTTTTCGGCCATCCGGACACAGTGTCCAGTCCATCAAAGTTGATTTTGCAGGAGTTTTGCCTGAACATTTCTGGAGCTGGCTTCAAGAAGGAGACTAGCGTTTGTTTGCCAGTCCTTCCATTGAATCTGGAGGATGCAGCGGAGGCACAGCTGATGGAATTTCTCTGGTGCTCTTATGTGTTGCTGCTACACAGTCCAGGTCTCATTACAGAACAGGAGTGTGGTGATGACAACTGTTCTGTACACTAGGACTTTTGTTGACTTGCGGAGATCTTTGTTGTCAAACACTCACTGCTGTAGTTTGTAGAAGGCTGAGCTAGCGCAACTGATCCGATGTTAGATCTCCTCATCAATTGTGGCCTTTTGAGATAGGTGGCTGCCAAGATATGGGAAATGCTCAACATATTCCAGAGTCTCTCCTTCAACATATATAGGAGGGCGAACATTTGGCTGCCTAGGTGTGGATTGATGTATGAGTTTTGTTTTGGCAACATTCAAGGACAGGCCAAGTCTCTTGTATGCAGAATTGAAGAGATCGAGAGTGACTTGCAAATCTGGTGTAAAGTGGGCAACGACACTGCAGTCATTCGCAAACTGTAGACCATGTATGCCTATGGTGGTCAGTTTAGTTTTGGCACGGAGGCGACTGAGGTTAAAGAGTTTTTCATCTAGGCAGTATTTAATACTCACACCGGAAGGCAGTTGATCTTTGATGAGGTGAATAGCCACTGTAAAGGTAGATTGAATCTGACCGTAACTTCAGGATTTAGCGCAAGTGCAGATTACTGCAGAAATCCTGAAGCTGCAGTCTGTCATTGGTTGCTTCACCACAGGCTGTATTGTGGGACCCCTATCCCCGCCACATGGACAGAAATCAGTGAAGTTAGTTGATGTGACAGGAACATTCCCTTTCCTGCTCTTGCATCACTGTTAGAAACATCATAAAAAGTTGCACCTTGTTCAATCAGCTGTGACTGGGTTTTCAATGGCGATCTGAGTAATGACTATTGCTGAACAACAGATCTGCACCTGAAAAATTTATTTTGTATTGTGGAACGTTGCTAAATGGCTCCATTATGATTAATTACTAGATTTTTGAAATCAATTTTTAAAAGTTTTTTCATATTTCAGATTCTACCTTTACTCCATATATATTTCCCAATCTTTATTTTGCTCTATGTAATATTTTTGAAAAGTGATTTGATTTTAGTGCTTTTCATTTCCTGGTTGGCTGTAAGAATTCTTTAATGTGATTGGCTGCTTTGACAGCTTGATGCTATCATCGCAGCTCCATGCTGGGAATATCCATTAAAGAATGCTGCAATTAACTTCACTTTGAGAACAGCAAAGTTCTCACCAGAGAGATCGACTCAGTAAGGTTTTCTTCAAACCCTTGCTTTGCCGCTGACCACAAATTCCAGACCAATATCTTAAAGGTGACTTAAAAATACTCACATTTACCAATTCAATCAGATAAAAACTACAGCTGATACCCAATATCTTCTGACACATATCAAAGCCAGATTTATTCCCTTCTGCTGCTGGATTTAGCTCACTATCCTACCTCCCACTCTGAACTTCAGTAGGTGGGACTAACTATTCTATTCAGTTTTGATGCCACTGAATTTAACAGCAATCTTCAGTCAAGTCTCACAAAGGAACAATGGGTGCTTCAGTGAAGCACTAAACAGATGCTGCAAACCTTGAAATTGTATTCTAGTTCAAGTCATTGCTTCCAGGAGAAGAAGACATGGAGAAAAGATATAAGGGAAAAAGTAAGAGTTGTACACCATGTTATGTAAAGTGAAAGCTATGTTAGTCACCACGTTGCCAACCTAAGGTTCAGATGAAAACTGTTGCTGTCAAACTATTAAAGAGTAGTGCCACATATTTCCATTAAACCTACTCTATTTGTCGGGGGATAAGGAGGAAAGTCAAAGTTGGCATCCTCCCATCTACAAAAGATGATGGGACATGCAGCAAACAACTTATTTAGGTGGGGTGTCTTTTCTTGGTGCACCTTTGCTGATGCCTGTGAAGGCCAATCCTTGAGAGGTAGGTTTTGCCACAAGTGCCACATGTGAAGCTGCCAAGTGACGCTGTGAGTTGCTTTTGACGTTGGCGCCTGTTGCCAAGCTGCTGTATCCCCTGGTCGTTGTGGTAGTGCACGTCCGTCCACAAAATGTACCGCCATTTCCCTCTTTCATCAGCTAGTGACACCCTGGTCTGATAGTTGACATTTAGGGTCTTCATGTCACTCTTGCAAGCATCCCTGAAGCAGAGCTTTAGGCACCCCGCTGGTTGTCTGGCCCTGGCTACCTCACCATATCTCACCTCCTTGGGTATGCGACCATCTTCCATCCTGCGGACATGTCTGATACACTGAAGCCGGCTCTGTTTGATTAGTGCCAACACACTTGGGACCTCTGCCTTTGAGAGAACTGCTGCATTTGTGACTTTGTCCTGCCAGGATATACCCATAATGCACCGCACACAGCAAATATGGAAATTATTGAGCTTCTTTTCCTGGCAGCTGTAAGTCAGCCATGTTTCACAGCCATGCAGCAAGACGCTGAGAACACAGTCCTTATAAACCATCAGCTTGGCCTTAAGGGTCAGCTTGGTGTTATCTCATGCACGTTTTGGGAGTCGACCAAAGGTGGTAGCTGCTTTTCCTATGCGTGTAACGAGCTCTGCATCAAGGGACAGATTGTCTGTCACCATGGACCCAAGGTAGTAGAATTTGCTAACCACTTCCAGTGAGGTATTATTTAGTGTGATCAGGGGCAGAGATGCAACACCTTGTCCCATGGCCACAGTTTTCCTGATGCTTACAGAAATGGAGAACAAGTTACAGGTACGGGAGAGACAGTCCATGTATCTTTGTAGCTGAGTTTCCATGTGAGTGACCAATGCAGCATCATCAGCATAGAGGACTTCTATGATCAGGGTGTGATGAGTTTTTGTCTTCACTTTCAGCCTTGATAGACTGTAGAGCTTGCTGTCTGATCTAGTGTGCAAGTAGACTCCTTCCATACTTGAAAGTCAGGAGCATGGAGAAGATGATGCCAAACAGAATGGAGGCTAGGACATAACCCCGTTTTACTCCATTCTTCACTCCGAAACTGTTGGAAGTGGAACCATCAAACTGTACAGTGAAGTGAATGTTGTTATGGAAGGAACGGATAAGACTGAGAAGCTTCGGTGGACAGCCAATTTTTACCAAAATCTCGAGCAACCCTGCTCAGCTGATGATGTTGAATGCCTTAGTGAGATCGACAAAAGGTAGAAGAGGAAAGTACGGCAAACAAATTATAAATGCAGGAAGTGGATTTTTGTTTGAGTTCAAACATCAATGATATTCACACTTGGAAGCATTGTGAACTGTGAGGAGGATCGTGCAGAACTTCAAAGGACGTAGACAAGTTGGTAGAATGGGTGGACAATTGGCAGATAAAGTTCAATGTGGAGAAATGTGAATTGATTCATTTTGGTAGGAAGAACATGGAGAAACAATATAAAATAAAGGGAACAATTCTAAAGGGGTGCAGGAGCAGGGGGACCTGGGTGTATATGTGCATAAGTCATTGAAGGTAGCAGGACAGGTTGAAAGAGCGATTAATAAAGCATACAGTATCCTGGGCTTTATTAATAGGGGCATAGAGTACAAGAGCAAGGAAGTTATGTTGAACTTGTATAAGACACCAGTTCGGCCTCAGCTGGAGTACTGTATCCAGTTCTGGGCGCAGCTCTTTAGGAAGGTTGTGAAGACATTGGAGAGAGTACAGAAAAGATACACAAGAATGGTTCCAGGGATGAGGAACTTCAGTTCCTCAATAAGATTGGAGAAATTAGAACTGTTTTCCTTGGAGAAAAGGTTGAGAGGAGATTTGATAGAGGTATTTGAAATCATGAGGGGTCTGGACAGAGTAGATGGGGAGAAACTGTTCCCACTCGTGAAAGGATCAAGAACGAGAGGGCACAGATTTAAAACGATTGGTAAGAAAGCAAAAACAACATGAAGAAAACCTTTTCATGCAGTGAGTGGTTAAGGTCTGGAATGCACTGCCTGACAGTGTGGTGGAGGCAGGTTCAATTGAAACATTCGAAAGGGAATTAGACTGTTATCTGAAAAGGAAAAATGTGCAAGGTTATGGGGAGAAGGTGGTAGAATGGCACTAACTGAATCATTTGGAGAGCCAGTGCAGACACGATGGGCCGAATAGCCGCCTTCTGCACTGGAACGATTCTGTGATTCATGCAACCTGCAATTGCTAAATTAAGACATACAGTGAAATCTCCACGATCTTTGCTCCAATTATCGACCAGAATATTCATATTGCAGTGGCATACATGAGATGTTATCTCATGGAACACCTGCTAACACCACAAATCTCCTGTCTGATCCAAATTAACCCCACAACCCGTGTAAGGTTAGATTAGTCAATGTGATTGACAGGGGGAAATCATGACTGAGTACAATAATGTCTTCACTCTTTGAGCAGCAGTTACCGAATAGTGATCTGAAACAATAATCCTGAATGGTTTTTCCCCTCTACTCTAACCCAAGCACAGTACACTCAGGCCTATTTTAGCTCCCTTTGCTATTCCCACAAATATAATTTAACTCAGCATAGTCCTGTGCCCTGATGGTTCAGCAAGTTTATCCAATGAATAGCTGTGCTATATAGACCAGGTACCACAAGTAGCTGGTCTGTATGGCTCAGCTACTTACCAGATAATCTTGCAAACCCACCAGCACACACAAATCTGTTTTTAACAGATACATCACGTGTCAGCCAGAGCCATAAGTTTTGCTTCCTGTTTAAAATATGCCTACAATCCTGCCGGAGAGTGCACCTGTGCAAATGTCAGGTCCCAAGGCGATGGTTGGGTTTTGCTGTGGTGCATCTTGCAGTTCAATGATTTGCCAATGCTTGTTAACATTGGAAAATAGTCACATGGGCAAGGAGTCATGCTCCTGCTGGTACGTATGAAGCTATATTGCAGCATGTATTGTTGCCATTGGGAGGATAAAGCAGGAAAAAGGGGAGAAAAATTGAGATAAAACATAACAAGCAAGATCTAAAGTTACTAACAGGCTGTGAGAGTTCTAAAACAGCTATCTGTTTCAGGTATGTTGTAGCACCTAATTCAACTTCGAAAGCTAATTGTTCCAAATCACTGGAAAATCACTTGCCCAGCAGCACTAGGAATCACAACCAATTATTTCAGTTGGAGTATTAAGGAACAGAACATTATCTATAGAGCTCAAAAGCAGGCTAAATATTTAGCTTTACAAGTACAAATATTTGCTTTGCCTGTGTAATAGGGCAAGGTTTCAGAACCAAGAGAAGTAAAACAATGGTATTCACGCAAACCTTTCCACATTTCATTAATATTTCAAAAAGTGTACTGTCTTTATGAAACTTGAAGGATAGACGTATTATGCTTACAAGATACAATATATTAACAAAATAGGGTAATTCAACCTGAAATCAGGTTAATTTAAAAAACAGGCTTGTTTCTATAACTAACAAAATGATAATAGGAGTATCTAGCTAAGGAGGGTTGAAAATGATTTAACCTGTGCACAGTAACGTCATCGACTAGGGACACAACTCCAGCTATGGGAAGCACCATTTAAAAAAAAATTTATTCAGCATTTTAATTAAAAATGTCCTTTATAACGCAGCTTTGATAGTAATGGAGGTGCGTGAGCGGGCTTACAGCTGTGAAGTCAATTTCTGTGTAAGTTTAAAAGTGAATTCCCTTTTGTTTTCGGAGGACCAGGGGACTGCTGGGTAAGTAAAAAGTATATATTTGTGTGGTGGCTGTACCCGAGACACTACACGTGTAGTGTCTCCCACCCACCCTCCTCCTCTAACCAAAAAAAAAGGACTCTGGTGTGTTGATAAGGTAAGCTTTTTATTTAAGAAGTTCTGTCCGTTGGATTGCTAACCTAACAAGTTTTGACTTTTTGTTTTTGGTTTTTCAGATTTGTTGGGAATTTGGAATAGTGGGAATGGAGGTTAAGGCAGTTGTATGTTCCTCCTGCAGAATGTGGGAGTTAAGGGTCGCCAAGAGTGTCCCTGCTGACTGCATCTGTGGGAAGTGCACCCAACTCCAGCTCCTCGAGAACCGCATTAGGGAACTGGAGCTGGATGAACTTCGGATCATTCGGGAGGCGGAGGAGGTTATTGAGAGGAGTTATGGGGAGGTAGTCACACCTCAGGTAAAAGAAGTAGGTAGATGGGTTACCGTCAGGGGAAGGAGAGGGAACCAGCAGGCAGTGCAGGGATCCCCTGTGGCCGTTTCCCTCAACAGGTATACCGTTTTGGATACTGTTGCGGGGGACGACTTACCAGGGGTAAGCAATGGGGTACAGGTATCTGGCACAGAGTCTGTCCCTGTTGCTCAGAAGGGAAGGGGGAAGAGGAGCAGAACATTAGTCATTGGGGACTCCATAGTTAGGGGAACAGATAGGAGGTTCTGTGGGAACGAGAGAGACTCACGGTTGGTATGTTGCCTCCCAGGTGCCAGGGTTCGTGATGTCTCGGATCGTGTTTTTGGGATCCTTAAGGGGGAGGGGGAGCAGCCCCAAGTCGTGGTCCACATAGGCACCAACGACATAGGTAGGAAGAGAGATGGGGATTTAAGACAGAAATTCAGGGAGCTAGGGTGGAAGCTTAGAGCGAGAACAAACAGAGTTGATATCTCTGGGTTGTTGCCCGTGCCACGTGATAGCGAAGCGAGGAATAGGGAGAGAGAGGAGTTCAACACGTGGCTGCAGGGATGGTGCAGGAGGGAGGGTTTTGGTTTCCTGGATAATTGGGGCTCTTTCTGGGGTAGGTGGGACCTCTACAAACAGGATGGTCTTCACCTGAACCAGAGGGGTACCAATATCCTGGGGGGGAGATTTGCTAGTGCTCTTTGGGGGGGTTTAAACTAATTCAGCAGGGGAATGGGAACCTAAATTGTAGTGCCAGTGTACAGGATGTTGAGAGTAGTGAGGTCAGGGATATGGTTACAAGGATGCAAGAGGGCACTGGCAAGCAAGAACCTGGTTTAAAGTGTGTCTACTTCAACGCCAGGAGCATCCGGAATAAGGTGGGTGAGCTTGCAGCAAGGGTTGGTACCTGGGATCTCGATGTAGTGGCCATTTCGGAGACATGGGTAGAGCAGGGGCAGGAATGGATGTTGCAGATTCCGGGATTTAGATGTTTCAGTAAGAACAGAGAAGATGGTAAAAGAGGGGGGGGTGTGGCATTGTTAATCAAGGAGAGTATTACAGCGACAGAAAGGACGTTTGAGGACTCGTCTACTGAGGTAGTATGGGCCGAGGTTAGAAACAGGAGAGGTGAGGTCACCCTGTTGGGAGTCTTTTATAGACCTCCGAATAGTTCCAGAGATGTAGAGGAAAGGATAGCGAAGATGATTCTCGACAGGGGCGAGAGTAACAGGGTAGTTGTTATGGGGGACTTTAACTTTCCAAATATCGACTGGAAATACTATAGTTCGAGTACTTTAGATGGGTCAGTTTTTGTCCAGTGTGTGCAGGAGGGTTTTCTGACACAGTATGTAGACAGGCCAACCAGGGGCGATGCCACATTGGATTTGGTACTGGGAAATGAACCCGGCCAGGTGTTAGATTTAGATGTAGGTGAGCACTTTGGTGATAGTGATCACAATTCGGTTAGGTTTACCTTAGCGATGGGCAGGGACAGGTATATACCGCAGGGCAAGAATTATAGCTGGGGGAAAGGAAATTATGATGCGATTAGGCAAGATTTAGGATGCGTAGGATGGGGAAGGAAACTGCAGGGGATGGGAACAATCGAAATGTGGAGCTTATTCAAGGAGCAGCTACTGTGTGTCCTTGATAAGTATGTCCCTGTGAGGCAGGGAGGAAGTTGTCGAGCGAGGGAGCCGTGGTTTACTAAAGAAGTTGAAGCGCTTGTCAAGAGGAAGAAGAAGGCTTATGTTAGGATGAGACGTGAAGGCTCAGTTAGGGCGCTTGAGAGCTACAAGCTAGCCAGGAAGGATCTAAAGGGAGAGCTAAGAAGAGCAAGGAGAGGACACGAGAAGTCATTGGTGGATAGGATCAGGGAAAACCCTAAGGCTTTCTATAGGTATATCAGGAATAAAAGAATGACTAGAGTTAGATTAGGGCCAATCAAGGATAGTAGTGGGAAGTTGTGTGTGGAATCAGAGGAGATAGGGGAAGTGTTAAATGAATATTTTGCGTCAGTATTTACAGTAGAGAAAGAAAATGTTGTTGAGAATACTGAGATTCAGGCTACTAGGCTAGATGGGATTGAGGTTCACAAGGAGGAGGTGTTATCAATTTTGGAAAGTGTGAAAATAGATAAGTCCCCTGGGCCTGATGGGATTTATCCTAGGATTCTCTGGGAAGCTAGGGAGGAGATTGCAGAGCCTTTGTCCTTGATCTTTATGTCGTCATTGTCAACAGGAATAGTGCCGGAAGACTGGAGGATAGCAAATGTTGTCCCCTTGTTCAAGAAGGGGAGTAGAGACAGCCCTGGTAATTATAGACCTGTGAGCCTTACTTCGGTTGTGGGTAAAATGTTGGAAAAGGTTATAAGAGACAGGATTTATAATCATCTTGAAAAGAATAAGTTCATTAGAGATAGTCAGCACGGTTTTGTGACGGGTCGGTCGTGCCTCACAAACCTTATTGAGTTTTTCGAGAAGGTGACCAAACAGGTGGATGAGGGTAAAGCAGTGGATGTGGTGTATATGGATTTCAGTAAGGCGTTTGATAAGGTTCCCCACGGTAGGCTATTGCAGAAAATACGTAAGTATGGGGTTGAAGGTGATTTAGAGCTTTGGATCAGAAATTGGTTAGCTGAAAGAAGACAGAGGGTGGTGGTTGATGGCAAATATTCATCCTGGAGTTTAGTTACTAGTGGTGTACCGCAAGGATCTGTTTTGGGGCCACTGCTGTTTGTCATTTTTATAAATGACCTGGAAGAGGGTGTAGAAGGGTGGGTTAGTAAATTTGCAGATGACACTAAGGTCGGTGGAGTTGTGGATAGTGCCGAAGGATGTTGTAGGGTACAGAGAGACATAGATAGGCTGCAGAGCTGGGCTGAGAGATGGCAAATGGAGTTTAATGCGGAAAAGTGTGAGGTGATTCACTTTGGAAGGAATAACAGGAATGCAGAGTACTGGGCTAATGGGAAGATTCTTGGTAGTGTAGATGAACAGAGAGATCTTGGTGTCCAGGTGCATAAATCCCTGAAGGTTGCTACCCAGGTTAATAGGGCTGTTAAGAAGGCATATGGTGTGTTAGCTTTTATTAGTAGGGGGATCGTGTTTCGGAGCCACGAGGTCATGCTGCAGCTGTACAAAACTCTGGTGAGACCGCACCTGGAGTATTGCGTGCAGTTCTGGTCACCGTATTATAGGAAGGATGTGGAAGCTATGGAAAGGGTGCAGAGGAGATTTACTAGGATGTTGCCTGGTATGGAGGGAAGGTCTTACGAGGAAAGGCTGAGGGACTAGAGGTTGTTTTCGTTGGAGAGAAGGAGGAGGAGAGGTGACTTAATAGAGACATATAAGATAATCAGAGGGTTAGATAGGGTGGATAGTGAGCGCCTTTTTCCTCGGATGGTGATGGCAAACACGAGGGGACATAGCTTCAAGTTGAGGGGTGATAGATTTAGGACAGATGTGAGAGGTAGTTTCTTTACTCAGAGAGTAGTAAGGGCGTGGAACGCCCTGCCTGCAGCAGTAGTAGATTCGCCAACTTTAAGGGCATTTAAGTGGTCATTGGATAGACATATGGATGAAAATGGAATAGTGTAGGTCAGATGGTTTCACAGGTCGGCGCAACATCGAGGGCCGAAGGGCCTGTACTGCGCTGTAATGTTCTAATTCTAATTCTAATTCAGACTAAATGGGAAGCAGGCAGCAATTTTAATAATGTATTAAATACATTATAGTAACTTCATTCATCAAATCAACAGTGGCAAATAAATATTTTGGGGTTAACTGACTGAAAAATTGGCCTATTGGAATTTTAATATTCTAATCTAACACAAGCAAATGGACCGCTGGGTGGAGCACTACCTAGAACTGTACTCCAGGGAAAATGTTGTCACTGAGACCGTCCTCAATGCAGCCCAGTCTCTGCCAGTCATGGATGAGCTGGACGAACAGCCAACAAAATCGGAACTCAGTGATGCCATTGATTCTCTAGCCAGTGGAAAAGCCCCTGGAAAGGACGGCATTACCCCTGAAATAATCAAGAGTGCCAACCCTGCTATACTCTCGGCACTCCATGAGCTGCTTTGCCTGTGCTGGGATGAGGGAGCAGTACCACAGGACATGCACGATGCCAATATCATCACCCTCTATAAGAACAAGGGTGACCACGGTGACTGCAACAACTACCGTGGAATCTCCCTGCTCAGCATAGTGGGGGAAGTCTTCGCTCGAGTCGTTTTAAAGAGACTCCAGAAGCTGGCTGAGCATGTCTACCCTGAGGCACAGTGCGGCTTTCGAGCAGAGAGATCCACCATTGACATGCTGTTCTCCCTTCGTCAGATACAGGAGAAATGCCACGAACAACAGATGCCCCTCTACGTTGCTTTCATTGATCTCACCAAAGCCTTTGACCTCGTCAGCAGACGTGGTCTCTTCAGACTACTAGAAAAGGTCGGATGTCCACCAAAGCTACTAAGTATCATCACCTCATTTCATGACAATATGAAAGGCACAATTCAGCATAGCGGCGCCGCATCAGACCCCTTTCCTATCCTGAGTGGTGAAAAACAGGGCTGTGTTCTCACACCTACACTGTTTGGGATCTTCTTCTCACTGCTGCTCTCACATGAGTTCAAGTCTTCAGAAGAAGGAATTTTCCTCCACACAAGATCAGATGGCAGGTTGTTCAACCTTGCCCATCTTAGAGCAAAGATCAAAGTACGGAAAGTTCTCATCAGGGAACTCCTCTTTGCTGACGATGCTGCATTAACATCTCACACAGAAGAGTGTTTGCAGAGACTCATCAACAGGATTGCGGCTGCCTGCACCGAATTTGGCCTAACCATCAGCCTCAAGAAAACGAGCATCATGGGACAGGATGTCAGAAATGCTCCATCTATCAATATTGGCGCCCACGCTTTGGAAGTGGTTCAAGAGTTCACCTACCTAGGCTCAACTATCACCAGTAACCTGTCTCTCGATGTGGGAATCAACAAGCGCATGGGAAAGGCATCCACTGCTATGTCCAGACTGGCCAAGAGGGTGAGAGAAAATGGCGCATTGACACGGAACACAAAAGTCCGAGTGTTTCAAGCCTGTGTCCTCAGTACCTTGCCCTACGGCAGCAAGGCCTGGACAACATATGTCAGCCAAGAGCGATGTCTCAACTCATTCCATCTTCGCTGCCTCCGGAGAATCCTTGGCATCAGGTGACAGGACCGTATCTCCAATGCAGAAGTACTCGAGGCGGCCAACATCCCCAGCATATAAACACTACTGAGCCAGCGGTGCTTGAGATGGCTTGGCCACTGAGCCGCATGGAAGATGGCAGGATGCCCAAGGATGCATTGTACAGCAAGCTCGTCACTGGTATCAGACCCACCGGCCATCCATGTCTCTTCTTTAAAGACATGTGCAAACTCGACATGAAGTCCTGTGACATTGACTACAATCGTGGGAGTCAGTTGCTGGTGATCGCCAGAGCTGGTGGACTGCCATAAAGGCGGGGCTAAAGAGTGGCAAGTCGAAGAGACTTAGCAGTTGTCAGGAAAAAAGACAGAAGTGCAAGGGGAGAGCCAACTGTGTAAGAGCCCCGACAACCAATTTTGGAAGAGTCTGTCACTCTAGAATTGGCCCCTATAGCCACTCCAGGTGCTGCTCCACAAACCACTAGGCGCTTACCCATCGTCTCTCGAGACAAGGAGGCCAAAGAAGAAGAAGAATGTAGTGAAAAAGGCAAGAATTATGCTTGAGTTGCAGTAGCTGAGGATCAAATACAAGTTAAAGGAAATTATAATGGGTAATAGTCAGACTTTATCTGAAGTGCAGAGTGGAGTTTTAGTCATCTAACTTTAAGAAGAAACTTCTTGTTCTGTAAGAACATACAAAGATGAGCAATGATGGTGATGCTGCTTTGAGAAACAGTAAAGGAGGTTGGGCTTGTTGCTTTCTTGGAAAGGGAAGACCTCAAGATGATATAATTGAAGTTTTAAATATTACATGAAGGAAATTGAAAAAACTGATCGAGACAAATAGTTATGATGTGGGGTGGCGTGGAGATGGGGGAACCATAGATGAAATACATTTTTTAAACTCAGAGAAAGGGATATTTGGGGATACACACAGAGCCAGAGCCAGAGTGACAGAAGACCATGTAAGGAGTGCTGCATTCAGGCAAGAAGCCACAGCTCCAGTGGCTGTCTTGTCTTGTTTTGTCCTCTCCACAGCAGCAGGAACCTCTTCTTCATGTTGCTGAATCATTAGCATTGTGAATAAAAGTTATGGAGTAGCGTACATCAGATGGGCATGAAATCAAGTCTATCTGTTCAGATGGATTCTAAAGATCCCATGGTACTATTGGAAAGCAAGGAGTTCTCTGCGTGTTTTAGCCAACATTCCTCAACCAAATATTGGTCATTCATATAATTCCTAGTTATGGGATCTTGCTGCGCACAGTTTGGCTGCTGCGATTGTCTCCCTAACCATAGCATCTCCAGTTCAAAATAACTGCTTGCATATGAAGTGCTCTGGGCTATTACCAACAAAATAAGATAAATAGAATGCAAATCTATACAGGGCTCACATTAATAACCTTTACCAGTTCCTAAAAATACTTACAAGTTCACTTCAATTACCATGTTGCGTTTTTAGTGTCAAAGATTTTTCCCTACATTTGCCATTGTATAGTCAAAACCTGAAACACAGGTCCACTATCTAGAAAACCACCATCATTTCAACACTGCACATGTGATAAGAAAACAGGTTAGCAATTTCCAGAGAGGGTGGAGGTACAGAACAACTGGCCGTTGGCCAGTGCAGTACCTAGTTATCTTGTCAGTACATAAGGGCCGCTTGCTACTCCATTACTTGGCTACTACGCTTAACGTCATTTATTTACACTTATTTGTTTAGTGAAGCAAGGAACAAATTAAAAAAACATTTACTTTGGAGTTTTGTGTCCCTACAGGGTGAACATCTCAAAATAAATTTATATATTTACACATTACAGTCATATTCATTTAAGCAATAATCTTCATTTGTCAGCACAGAGTACGAATGGAATAAATTATCTCCATGCTAATTACATGTACAGCGCACAGACAAAGTACAACAGCTGTTTACTGCTAAGGAGATTTAGGCCACAAAATTCAGCTCTGTAGCACTGGTAGGTTTGGTGCTACGGGTGCAGGTGTGGGACAGCTTTCATGTGGGCATTATGTGCATTAAAGGCCTGCTACCCGACCCGAACCCGACGACATGTGTAGGATTCGGGTCAGGTCGGGTCGCTCTTCCAGGTCCGGCTTTCGAGCTCGGGTCGAGTCGGACCGGGTTGCACACACAGTCTTAATTGGACTTGAAAGGTTGCTTAAAGAGAAACGGATTTGGAATCGGAAGGTAGGTAAAGTGAACATTCTGGTGGTCGAGTTGGGCTTGGGTTGGGTTGGGCGCGGGAAAAAAAAATAGAGGGACTCGGGCCGGGCTCAGGTCTGATGTGGTTCTGTCGGATTCAGGTCAATTTTTTTTCTCTGACCTGAGCAGGCCTTTAATGTGCATGCACCAGAAGTATGTAGAGTAGGCAGAACGTGACAACACTCAGACCGTAATGCTGATTTGACGCCCAACCTGCCATTTTTGACCTCACTACTCTAGTTAATAATGTCTTCTCAAATATGCACAGCTGAACATGTCTTCTTCAACATGAGGGACCCCTTCCCCCACTACCAGCGCTATTTAAAGGGATCATCGGCGAACTTGAAGGTTAGTTGCTTGTTACTTTCAACTGGCTTTTGCTCAGTTAATTGAAGTACTGTGTGTTTAGAGGAGTTGATAAGAGTTGGTAAAGTCTGCAGGGTGAGGTGCATCACATGGGGAAGGTGTTAGCTGCTATTGCAAGGGCTTTGAGCACACCACTTGCTCTCAGTCATGGGGGCTAGGGCAGCAGTACCCATTCCACTGCAGCATCAAATGAAGATGCAGCAGTGACAGCAAAGAAGACAAGCTGCTCGCAAAGAGAGGGGGAGGATAATGATGTGGAGAAGGCCTCATGGCAGGAAGCCTTACCTGTCTAGGGTCTTCCAGAAACACTTCTGTTGTCTCCACCTAAGCCAGGAGCAGTGTGCTCAGTGTTTGCGATTCACCGAGGTGGTCACAGAATCATACCACCTCTTGGAACCAGACCTGCAGCCTCATAACTTAAGAACAACGTTGCCAGTGGCAGTGATGGCCCTGATTTTTTTTCAAGAGCAGATCCTTCTAGGCTGGAACAGGCAACATAGGTAGCATTTCAGTTTGGCATCCATTGCTGCATCTGGGAGGTATAAATGCTCTGTATGGCAGGAGAGGGCACTTCCTTGTATTCTGTCTGAACAGAGAGAAGCAGGCGGAGCACGCACGCGGCGTTGCCAGGATAGCGGGTTTCGCCATGGTCAGGGCACCAACGACTGTACACACCTGGGTTTCCGGGCACCGCATCTCAACAGTGATATGAGGGAAAACGATAACGTTGCCACTTACTCAACTTCCAGCACAGCAGGCTGGTGAATACCCGTTATCCCAGAAGCACTCATGATGCATTCATCCTGCGCTAATTTGCTGTTCCAGCAATCTCTCAGCTTCCATATCAAACCAGAGGAAGGTTGCACGCTAGCAAGAGCAATCCTCTCTACGCCCACTGATGACTCCCATCTGCAACTGAACCACACACGGCCAGCACTCATATAATGACAGCCATGCTGCGACTAGGAATGTCGTCGAGCAAACAACTAAAGTGCTGAAGAAACAGTTCTGCTGCCTCAACTGTTCTGGGGAAGCCCTCCAATACTTGTTGGAGCAGGCGTCCTGATTTATGGTGGCCTGTTGCATCCTCCACGATCTTTTCATCATGGGGGCACAGTTCTTGCCACCACGGATTTGCTGAGCACCTCAGCAAAAGGAGGAAGAGGAGGAGGGGAAAGGGAGGAGACAGCTGGTACATCTACATTCTGGACTGGCTGTCCGTAGCAGTGCTTAACAGTTCCACGCCTTCTCATTCCTCAAATATGAACCATCAGCATGTCTTCTTGGCCACAATCCTGACATAAAAGCCACCATAACTCAATCATTCCTCACCAATTTTATTCCACAAAATCTCCAATACATTCCCTTAGTGCCCGTCTTGTGGGTGCCTTTGCCTTGCTTACTGCTCCTGTGCAGTGCTACCCCAGTGGCTGTAGCATGACTGGTAGAAGGCTACTGACTTTCACTGGGGGGAGACTGCACATGACCTTTAAGGAAGCCCTTAAGCAGCTCTGAGCCTGGGCGCTGACTGGCTGACAGGCAACAGCAAAGGTACTGGTGGGATAACAAATCCTATAACAAATGCTGGGAATTACAGACCAGTCAGTCTTACGTCGGTGGTGGGCAAATTATTGGAGAGGATTCTGAGAGACAGGATTTATGATTATTTGGAAAAGCATAGTTTGATTAGAGATAGTCAGCATGGCTTTGTGAGGGGCAGGTCATGCCTCAAAAGCCTTACTGAATTCTTTGAGGGTGTGACAAAACACATTGATGAAGGAAGAGCAGTGGATGTGGTGTATATGGATTTTAGCAAGGCGTTTGATAAGGTTCCCCATGGTAGGCTCATTCAGAAAGTAAGGCGGCATGGGATACAGGGAAATTTGGCTGTCTGGATACAGAATTGGCTGGCCCATAGAAGTCAGAGGGTGGTAGTAGATGGAAAGTATTCAGCCTGGAGCTCGGTGACCAGTGGTGTTCCGCAGGGATCTGTTCTGGGACCTCTGCTCTTTGTGATTTTTATAAATGACTTGGATGAGGAAGTGGAAGGCTGGGTTAGTAAGTTTGCCGATGACACAAAGGTTGCTGGAGTTGTGGATAGTGTGGAGGGCTATTGTAGGTTGCAACGGGACATTGACAGGATGCAGAGCTGGGCTGAGAAGTGGCAGATGGAGTTCAACCTGGAAAAGTGTGAAGTGATTCATTTTGGAAGGTCGAATTTGAATGCAGAATACAGGCTTAAAGACAGGATTTTTGGCAGTGTGGAGGAACAGAGGGATCTTGGGGTCCACGTCCATAGATCCCTCAAAGTTGCCACCCAAGTTGATAGAGTTGTTAAGAAGGCGTATGGGGTGTTGGCTTTCATTAACGGGGGGATTGAGTTTAAGAACCGCGAGGTTATGCTGCAGCTCTGTAAAGCCCTGGTTAGACCACACTTGGAATATTGTGTTCAGTTCTGGTCGCCTCATTATAGGAAGGATGTGGAAGCTTTAGAGAGGGTGCAGAGGAGATTTACCAGGATTCTGCCTGGACTGGAGGGCATGTCTTATGAAGAAAGGTTGAGGGAGCTAGGGCTTTTCTCATTGGAGCGAAGAAGGATGAGAGATGACTTGATAGAGGTGTACAAGATGATGAGAGGCATAGATAGCCAGAGACTTTTTCCCAGGGCGGAAAGGGCTATCACCAGGGGGCATAATTTTAAGGTGATTGGAGGAAGGTTTAGGGGAGATGTCAGAGGTAGGTTCTTTACACAGAGAGTGGTGGGTGCGTGGAATGCACTGCCAGCGGTGGTAGTAGAAGCAGATACATTAGGGACATTTAAGCGACTCTTGGATAGGTACATGGATGATAGTAGAATGAAGGGTATGTAGGTAGTTTGATCCTAGAGTAGGTTAAAGGGTCGGCACAACATCGTGGGCCAAAGGGCCTGTACTGTGCTGTACTGTTCTATGTTTTATGTTCCATGTTCGATCGTCCCGAGAGATGACAACAGGTTTGTGTTCCTCAGTGCCACTGCCACTCCTCAGAAGGGTGGGGGGAGCATCCCAGCTATCTGAGTAATCCAGCAGATTGATGGACTGCTGTGAGATCCTGAAAGCCCCTTTGAGCACTGGTATCTGCAGCCATAATGGCAGCAATCTGAGCCCGTATGGCAACAAGCTGATATTTCATGAGGTCAGTCTGAACTTCCATTGCAGCACTCAGAAGGTGTTGCTTCTGCTTGTGCTGCAATGGAAGCTGAGACATCAACCATTAGGCGCTGCATGATGGTTAGATCTGTAAGTGTTTTCATGGAATTACCCACCACTTTCACGCTGGAAAGGATGGGCTCCAAGCTGCGCGTAAAGCCCTGTGCCAAATTGGAGCGGGTCTCCTCCATGCTGCTTGACAATGACTGGAGGCTTTCCGGCAAGCCCGTCAATGCAGCAAGTTTATCTGTAGATGTGGATGACTCTTAGCAATCTGGATGGCTCTTAACTGCCCTCTGAAATGGCCCAGCAAGCCATTCAGTTGTGAAGGACAATTAGGGATGGGAAACAAATGCTGGTTTTGGCAGCGACGCCCACATCCCATGAAAGAATTTTTAAAAACCAGAAGTTCCTGTGCAGGCCATGCACAGGTCAGCCCCTTTACGTTACTGCAAGTGTGCAGTAACACCAGAAAATGTAAAGTGCCCGCGCACTTAAACAAAGCACCCGCACATTACAAAAAAAAAATTGAGAGTACAAGGTATGCCACCCGACCAAAGTCCTCATCTGAGCCCTCTGCATCAGAACTTGTGTGAGACCTTGCTCTCTAGGGAGCTATTACATGAGTAATCCTGGCCTGGTTGCAGCCCACTCATGTTCAGTGACTCACCACATACAGATCTCACTTTATGGTACCCTCCAAAGTTCATACAGTGCCAGTGTCAGAGCTGGTGGCTGTGAGTGTGAGATCAAGAGTCAGTGTTTTTTCCTCCTCAGTCTATTCTCCCTCTAGACCTTTAGCCTTCCACATTGCTGGCAGGACAGGTGGCAGTTCCTGCATATCTGAAAGCATAAATACACAAGGGCAGAGTTGGGATGAGGGGAAGGGGTGGAAAGCAAGAGGTGTATGGTTACACCATCTGCAGCTTGTACATCATAATAGTTGGTGCGATGAGGGTGAAGTGGGATTTGAGAAGGAGCATTCGGCAGGACCATATAGGCATCCTCGAATGCTTCAGCGGCTCACCAGCCACAGACTCAGTGGGAGCTGCTCCAATTACTCCTAGCACTATCTCCTCCATGGGGGTGAGCATATACAACCATGCCTGGCTCCCCTCTCTTCTGGTTAGTTACTGCTGATGCCAATTATCAGCCACTTTATCCTGCAAGAGAGGCAAGTTGACTAGCTGGCAGCACGCGCAAACAGTGAGATGCGAATGGAAAGTGCGTCAGTGAGTGTGGTGCAATATATTTGGGTAGTTGAATGGCTGGCAGTTGACTAGCTGGCAGTATGCGCAAGCTGTGAGAAGTGAGTGTACGGTTTTCAGCATTACTGAGTATGTGAAGGTCAGGTGAAGCATTTGAAAGTGAGGTTTGAATTATGGTTGATAGAAAATGTTG
This sequence comes from Heterodontus francisci, assembly GCF_036365525.1. Taxonomy (NCBI): domain Eukaryota; kingdom Metazoa; phylum Chordata; class Chondrichthyes; order Heterodontiformes; family Heterodontidae; genus Heterodontus; species Heterodontus francisci. The sequence goes on from NC_090371.1 coordinate 113,768,988, forward strand.
GCAGGCAAGTGAAGGTGAATGGAGCAGTACAGGAGGTTAGTGGTACAGTTGGTAGGATATGGCATGTGAGGATGTATTCACTGACCTCGACCACTCATAGGTCATTAAATGTATTTTGGCACTGCATCCAGGTACATAGGGCATTGACCGCTACGGCTACCTGCTCCCACTGCCTTCTCAGTATGTTTCTAGAGGGCCTCCTTGCCCTGTGGAAAAAGGCGGTTTCTAATCCTGTCCATCTCCTGCACCAAAGCCTCCAGTGCAGCAGCTGAGAACCTTGAGGCCCACTCTCTGGCCTGTTGTACTATTTCTGTAGCTTCCTCCTGCTCTTTCACTCTTCTTTAAACATTTCCAGTCCCTGCTGTAGCCAGAATGCACCTCATCTTTAAGAGGTCCAGCTGGCTTCCAATAGTGCAGGCTAGCTTTAAGTAGTGCTAGCCTTGTACAAGCTTGGGTTTACTGCATAAATGTGCAGCCACTCAGCAGAATGACTGGCACTGGGCTCCACACCACAATCATTATAATTAGCAGGCAGCACGAAGTTTGCATTCTGCTTGCATCACTTTGAACCGGTGTGGGGCAAGAGCACATTGCGATCCCCTGCTCAATTTAGCCCACTTAGTTCCAATCTACCATCAAATCAATCTGAAATTTGGATTGCAATAGCTGGTCAAATAGCAAATGCGAAACACATAAACCTATGGCTTACTGTGGACAATAATATATCACTTGTTTTTATCAAATTCCTCATTCCACTAATTTAACCAAACTGTTAACCCATTTAAAATAGTTTAACACCCCTGCTAAAGTAATGAAGAGAGCCATTGCAGAAAAACTTGTGAAACATCTGAACGCTATTATCTCACAGCATAATTTAAGAGCTTAAAAAGTTCACTATGTAAGGATATCTGGTATGTTTCAAATATTGCACAGTTCAAATTCGAGACTAACAAAATCCCTTTAGTTGACAGCTCATCACTTCATCTTGTCTATTGTAACTTCAAGACAGAAACCTCCATAATAAACAAGGGATGTATGTACTTAAGTAAATAATAAAGACATTTATAAATTGGACCAATGTAGTAATTCTGCAAGTAGTATTCAGCCTGAAATCCGGATAGTATTTAATCTGATCAAATCAATATGTCTGAAATACAGACATACACCATTAACTGGAGGATGGGGGTTAATACATCAACCATCCATAAACTATAGAGACATAGGAATAAAAATTCTTGCTTTTGACTATGTAAAATTGCTGTTATTTGTGCAGGAGGCTGAGGAATTTGGGGATGGACACCGTTCTGCCAGGTCCCTACTCCTTTCACTGAAGTTCTAATGGGACACAGGTGGGATGTTTCTTGTGTTGAACTCTATGTTCATGTTGGAAAAGGAAGGCATTACCCAGCAAAAATCCTATTGGGAGGCCCCCAATAGTCAGGATATCTGCTTGATTCAGGCACACTTCACGTGCTAGGATGACATCTTGGCAGAAGCGGTGCTCACAATACCAGTTTCTGAATGGCAAAAATTATTAATTGCCATTATGAAAGCAGCAAATGTCATTTAATTGCAATTTTTAAAGAACAGCCTGACCCTAATGGGGCAGAAAGAAACTGCACTGAAATTCTTTGCCTTCCCCACTCTCTCTGGATCCAGTGGCATAAGCGAACATGTCCTTTATGCTAGCGACCTCACCCCTGAGACTTCAGATGGAGGCACAGTAAAGCAAACTGGTGGATAACATCCCTGTCCAGCAAACTTGAGGTTGCTCAAGAGCCTACCAGAAGATTACGGTGTCATACTACCAGCATGATCTGGAATTTGACTCCAAAATCAAAATGATGAGACCTTATCATTGTTTTCCCACTTCACCCAGTTAAATCTACTTCACTGCTGTGTGAGTAACTTGGTTAGTGAATTTATAAACAATTTGTAGGAAACAATACATGTTAAAATGGATAAGCACACTAAACTTGGCAAGACCAGTTTGTGTCTTTAAAAAAATGCACATGTGCACAACAATCCTAGCCATCAGTAACCTCTTTTCAATTCAGCAGAACCTCATTTCAACTCTTTAAATGCTAATGCTTTTTCCATGTATCAAAGTACGTAGTCGAGTTGGTAATCAGAGCAGCAAAATGGGTTTTCTGTGAATCTTCTTTCTGTTCCAGCTTCTCTTCTTTCTGTTCTGGCTTCACATTACAGTATGTAAAGCATTCCTCCACCAAGTCAAATGAGGAAAGAGCTCACAAATCAAAATGTGGTTAAGCTCACTTGCAAGCAACCATCAATCAATCTTTCAACTCGATGGGTGAAAGGCCCTCGTGCAGATGAAAATAAGTCTGACCTTCTGTCTGGTATATTGATCCGTACGTGGTAAGAGCCCCTACATAAAAATAACCCCTTAACAAATATTAAAATGATCTCCTGATGGAAATCACCTGCTTTGTACCAAAAACTTCTGGGGTTAAAAAAATCTTTACATATAGAGATGAATGTGTTGATTTGTTATTTTTGGGAAAGTATTGCAATTAAATAAAGTCAGAGGTCTGACTTGATGTGGATTTTTAAGAAGATGTAGATCACCTCTGCCACTTTACAGGGGACACAGGAACAGAGAGCATTGGGATTTCACAGACTTAAATCTTTGAAGGTGGCAGGACGAGTTGTTAAGGCTGTTACATCAAATGGGATCCTTGGCTTTATAATTAGAGTCATAGTCATACAGCACAGAAACACTGTGTCCCTGACGGCCATCAGGCACCTATCTATTCTAATCCAATTAGCAGCATACACTACAAAAGCAACAAATTTATGATAAACATTTATAAATCGCTGGTTAGGCCCCTGCTGTAGTACTGTAGTTGTCTAAGTGCTCAGTCACTGTGCCCGTAATAGGCCTATAATTTCTTACATTATCTCCTCTACCCTTCTTAAATAATGGATGACATTGGCAGTTTTTCAATCGAAGGGAACAATTCTGAATCAAGAGGGTTTTGGGAAATCATGACGCGAGTAGTTACAATTTCCTCATCTACATCTTTAATATCCTGGAGTGGAAACCATCATGTTCTGGAGATTTATCTAGCTTTAACCTCATTACTTTCTCCCTTCCCTTTTGTTAAAAAAAACTTATAATAAATCTAAGACTGAACATCTAATCCTCTCCTAAGCCAATGGCCACATATGAGGGGGGCAGAGGTTTTGCCCCTAAAAATTTCCAGCTTCACTTTTGTGAGACTGGAGAATGGTAAGGCACAGTAAAAGTGACAGCTTCCTATTTTTATACACATGGATCCCAATCGGGTCCTTACCACTCTAATAACAAAAAAAAAAATGAGCAGGATTTGATTGTTAGACTTTAAAAAAAAAGACAACACACTATGTACAGTGAAGATACATTGATTGAATTGTAATACAATTTATTATGCCCTTTTGCTTGCACGTGAGAGAGTGATCTCAACGGCAAGGATGGTCCTTGCAGTCTTCGTGTAGGGAGCGAGGCATTTCATCTGCACACTTTCACTGTCTATATTCCATTGCTCAGCATAATTAAAGACAAACTCAGGGCAGAAAGGGAAAAATTAGACGCTGATATGTTAATAATGCTGTACTTTCAACATACTTTTAATAACTGCATTTGCAAAAGGTGCAAACATTGCTAATAGACGCAACAAAAGCAGTTTTAACATGGTAGCTTTTTAGTTTTAGAGATACAGCACTGAAACAGGCCCTTCGGCCCACCAAGTATGTGCCGACCATCAACCACCCATTTATACTAATCCTACACTAATTCCATATTCCTACCTGTCCCCACCTGTCCCTATATTTCCCTACCACCTACCTATACTAGGGGCAATTTATAATGGCCAATTAACCTATCAACCAGCAAGTCTTTGGCTTGTGGCAGGAAACCGGAGCACCCGGAGGAAACCCACGCAGACACAGGGAGAACTTGCAAACTCCACACAGGCAGTACCCAGAATTGAACCCGGGTCGCTGGAGGTGTGAGGCTGCGGTGCTAACCACTGCGCCACTGTGCCGCCCGGGAGCTTGCTGCTCCATTCTGTATTAATTCAAAGAAATGTAAAATCCAGAACAGGAAAAAGCATAAATTCAGGAGTACCTCACAACAACAACAAAAATTCATTACCTGGGGTATGATTGTTAAGCACGATTTCAGGGCCATGATGCACTACAGCCCCAGCCTCAGAAACAGCACAAGAGGTATCCCAAATTGGGAGGACAATCACTGCATGGTAGCAATTAATTTCAGATTTTAATGACGTATTTTCCATAATTTGAAATAGCTCCTTTAAATGATTAAATAAAAAAGTACAACAGAAAACCATTTACGTACGATATGGAATTGCTGTATAACAGCACAGTGGTGCAGTGGTTAGCACCGCAGCCTCACAGCTCCAGCGACTCGGGTTCAGTTCTGAGTACTGCCTGTGCGGAGTTTGCAAGTTCTCCCTGTGTCTGTGTGGGTTTCCGCTGGGTACTCCGGTTTCCTCCCACAGCCAAAGACTTGCAGGTTGATAGGTAAATTGGCCATTGTAAATTGCCCCTAGTGTAGGTAGGTGGTAGGAGAATGGTGGGGATGTGGTAGAGAATATGGGGTTAATGTAGGATTAGTATAAATGGGTGGTTGTTGGTTGGCACAGACTCAATGGGCCGAAGGACCTGTTTCAGTGCTGTATCTCTAAATAAATAAATAAACTCAAATAAGACATTCATTTAGATCCTAAACTAAGAACTTTAAATGTGGAATCTACTGAAGGTTTCTAGACTACAGAACACATTCTTTTATACCACATACACTTGTACAAATTTTTAAAAAATTCATTCATGGGATGCGAAACTCGCTGGCAAGGCCAGCATTTATTGCCCATCCCGAATTGCCCTCAAGAAGGTGGCGGTGAGCTGCCTATTCCTGCTCCTAAGTCCTATGTTCCCATGTTCTTGAGTGGTTGCAGTCCATGTGGTGTAGGTACACCCACTGTTAGGGAGTGAGTTCCAGGTATTTGACCCAGCAACAGAGAAGGAACGGTGATATAGTTCCAAGTCAAGATGGTGTGTAACTTGGAGGGGAGCTTGAAGGTGGTGGTGTTCCCATGCACCTGCTGCCCTTATTTTTCTAGGTGGTAAAGGTTGTGGGTTTGGAAGGTGCCGTCGAAAGAACCTTGGCTAGTTGCTGCAGTGCATCTTGTAGATGGTACACTGCAGCTACAGTGCGCCGGTGGAGGAGGGAGTGAATTTTTAAGGTGGTGGATGGGGTGCCGATCAAGTGGGCTGCTTTGTCCTGGATAAAAATATAACTTCTACAAATGCATTGTACAGTATGAGCTGGATTTTATAAGCATGCCGCCGGTGAAAAAAATGGTCGCGGAGCCGCCGTAATATTAAGCGTGGCGGCTCATGAACATGCCCATGTCGCGTCGCGCCACCCCCCCACCCACCCAATAATGTGGAGGGGGTGGGCCTGACGCCACCGTGAATGGGGTCAGCCGACAGGCAAGCAGGTGCTGGCACCATATTTAAATGGAACCAGCCCTGCATTCATTGAAAACCTGAAATAAAACTGTTTTGTCTGCTGCTGCACACTAAAGAAGCCACAGAAATGTCTTGACAAAAACATCCCTGCGATTTTGAGAAGATGTCAGAGGCGATCCAGGGTGGCCCCACGGTTCAGCGATGCCTCCCTGCTCAGTCCCCTCCAGGCGGTGTGGGCAAGGTGGGAGGTCCTTTTCCCCAGCGAGGTAAGAAACAAGCAAGCCTGGGTGGAGACGGCAGAGGAGGTTGGTAGCCGTGGGGCCATTCGCCGAGACTGGGGGCAGTGCCGCAAGAGGATGAACCATCTCTTGCACTCTGCAGTAAGTGGCACTTTGTTGCATGGCTCCGCTGAACCAGGGTGTCCCCACACAGAGTGGCACGTGTGTGCCACTGCCAAGCCAAAGACAGGGAGGTCAGGCAGGGAGGAATGACGTAACATGAATGGATGTATGTATAAAAGAACTCATCCTTGTCTGCTGTTCTGAGCATGGCACCAACATGACAGGCTCACTCAGTAGTGCAGACTGATTCTCCCCCACTTTTGGGCCCAGCACCCCTGTTGTGACATGTGTCGTGTTGTTGCTTTGCAATGCTCAATATCTGCCTCCTTGCTCTTCCAGGCTAAGAGGGCCCACAATGCGCGTGAGGCAAACAGGACTGGTGGAGGTCTGCCCACTTACACAAGTTGCAGAGGAGGCTATGGAACTCGCTGAAATCCATATGGAACGTTCCGTCGGTGACATTGAGCTCGGGGTCCTGGGTGAACAGATAGCCATTTGATATACACAATGATTATTGTGAAAATCTTATTGTTTGAGACAATCCTATGATAATCGTTACATGCACACCTTAAAGACTGACAGTCTGCTCTTCATATTGTATCTTGCAGATCCACGCTCCGGATCCAACCTACTGGCTCAGGACTCCTCCCGCACCTCTGAGGAAGAGACAACCTCAGAGGAAGTTGTGCACAGCACAGCAACGATACGAGCTACCCTTTCTGGTGCGTACTGCAGGGCACCACCCTATCTATCCAGGCAGTGGATGTACATTTTCAGAATGCCGATTGCCTGCTCAATGGTGGTTCTTGTCGCGCCATGGCAGGCATTGTATCTCTCCTCTGCATCAGCAGCCATGTCTGCAAGAGGTAGCCGTAGTCTTCAACAAGCCACCCCTCGATATGAGGCCAGTTCAGTGAACAGCAACAGCACCTGGGACTGGCGCAGTATGAAGATGTCATGGCAGCTACCTGGAAAGTGGGCACAGATTTGCATAAAGCGCTTACGGTTTTCGCATACTAGCTGCACGTTGAGCGAGTGGAAGCCCTTTCGGTTGAGGTATGCGGGAGCCTTGATGGTCACATGGGTGCAGTCTATGACCTGTTTCACCTGTGGGAATCCCGCGATGGACCCAAATCTGACAGCTGTCTGGGTCTGGCTCTCAGGGTCCGTCCTGAAGTGGACACAGTCATCAGCCCTATGGTATAGGTCATCGGTGACCTCCCCGATGCAGCGGTGCACTGCTGACTGTGTCACCCCACATAGGTCACCAGTGGGTCCCTGAAATGATGCAGAAGCATAGATGTTAAGAGTCACTGTCACTTTGAGGGCCACGAGCATAGGATGTCCACCAAAGCCCATTGGCTGCAGGTCATCGTTCAGCATGGATGTGTCACCGCCTCTCTCAACACCCACAGTCACCTCAGACACTGGCACTCAGACATTTGCAGGTATGTCATGTGGGACCTGTAGATGTACAGATTCTATAGTGGTGAGTTTGCCTTGGGGGCTGCTGCTGCTCATGACCAGGGGCTTCCACATGGGCTGCACCTGCCTCTTGGTTCTGCCTGTGGCGCATATGGCTCCTCATGACAAGCAGATCAATGAACACAGGGTGTACCATCCCCACCTCCAAGTTGCAATTAAACTCAGTTCCTACACTACTTCAAAGGCACCTAGCAGGGCTAAGAATGGCATTGATTGGTACATCAGGTTCTTTCATGCATCAACTATGTGACATTGCATGGCATTGCCCATCTTAGCTTCCACTAAGAGTGGCTGAGCATATCCACATTCAGATTGGAGCTGCATCGATTGGCCCACCAGCCAAATTACCTTGAACCGCCTACCATTTGTAGCCCCAAACCCACACAAAGGATTCCTGGAGTGTCAGTGTTCCTTCACTCCCACAAACATTCAAAGGCGCAGTGTGTCACCCTTTACAGACGGAGGGGATGTGGTGCCTCCATACATGACTGCAAAGTTGTGCCCCAGTAATACCATCCCTCTCCCACCTCCCTTCATGACTGCAGGATTGTGCCCCTGGTATTATTATCCCCCTCCCACCTCCCTTCATGACTGCAAACTTGTGCTCCTGGTAATACCATCCCTCTCCCACCTCCGTACACATGCATGTAGAGTTGAGACCCGTCTCGCAAGTCCAACCTTCACAGACTCCGAGCACTGCAATTTTTTTCCCGCCAGCTTTTATCAGTCAGGAATGGAAAGGCACGTGAGAGACGCCCATTCAGCTGAATATTCAAAAGTGTTTGAGAAGTCACAGCGGGATGTATTATGCGGAAAGGTAAGTAGCTCTTTGCATATTTAAATTGGGCTCCCGTCACCGAGCGGCGGGCGGGGGCTGCCACGCGGCCTTGCCACACTGGCGATATTGGGCCAGGCCTACCCGGTGTCGAGATCCGTGGCAGGCCTCTCCCGGAGACATTTTCCGGCTGCCCCACCACGATCCCCAACATCGGAGGGTCTGTAAAATTCAGCCCTATGTCTCACTGTTCTGAAATAAGAGTTTCACAAGTTCAACAACTACTGGAAATTAGAATTTACTTAACAAAAGAAAAGCCATCAAGCACAGGCAGAGTGTTAGTAAATAAGATAATATCTAAACATTACTTACCCAAGTATACAGGCTGGGTTATTGAACCCGAAAGGAATTTAAATACAAACACAGAAAAAAACTCCTCCCAATAATTTCAAATAGCGCACTGCACTTTTAACAGCCACAATATAACCGTCACTCACCCTGAAACACAAGGAAACACAATGTGCAAGTGTACAATGTAGCACTCAGCAACTGACAAGACTTAATGACTGGGCAGAGTAAGATCCCCAAGATTATGCATCAACATTTGCCAACACTGGATATTTTTATCCGTTCCAGCCAACTGGTTATAACAGGTTTGCCACTTGCCTACAGATGATTAATAAAAAATTTAGATCACAGGTGCACTGATACACTGGCAATATGATATATGTATGGATTCATATGGAGGTAATATATGGTTTCCTAAATAAGGTATTACAGCTATAGGCTAGAGAGGCAAGGGTTGTTATTCTTAGAGCAAAGAAGCATAAGAGGAGATTTGATAGAGGTGTTTAAAATCATGAGAGGTTTAAATAGAGTAAATAAAGAGGAACTCTTTCCAATGGCTGAAGGGTCAATAACCGAGAAGGTTCAGATTTAAGGGAATTGGCAAAAGAACCAGAGGTGACATGAAGAAAAACATCTTTACACAATGAGTGGTTAAAAATTGGAATGTATTGTCAGACAGGGTGGTGGATAAAGATTTAATAGCAGCCTTCAACAGGGAATTGAATGAATACATGAAAGAGAAAACTTTGTAGGGATATGTGGAAAGAGCAAGGAAGTGGGACAAACTGGATTACTCTTCATAAGAGCTGGCACAGATTCAAGGGGCCTAATGACCTTCTGCTTTACTGTTCTATCCTCTGATTCAATGGTAGGCCCCACACATTTGCATATTGCTGTGTGACACTCATTTCCTCTCCTTATAAATTTGTGCAGTAGCTGTAACTGAGATAGGAGAAATATGGGAAGTACAGTACTCCCTGATTTCAGGAAGAAGCACATGCAGGAGATGGCTGGATGGCTTCCTCCACCGAACCTGCATGGATGGAGATAACATAGTTAGTGAATAATTTTACGGATCTATAGGGCCTGGATATTATTTTTAAAAATGGAACCGAGGAGTGCGAAAGTAAGTGCTGCATATTTTGTTTATGGATCCAGGAGAATGCTCATCGCCAAAATGACTGTTTAAGTGCAGGTACATACATGGCACGGCAGTAGCATAGCATACATTAGCATTGTATCTGCTTTAAGACATTCTGTCAAGGAATCAGAATAATACAACTTCCTTTTCTCCTCTTACACACTCTTCCCAAGATGAAACGGAAACAGTTGGTGACTGTCAGCAAAAGGCCATTTCACAGTGTGTCCTCTTTCACAATCCAATAGGTGCAAGCAACACAGATCAAAGTACGCTGGAGCATTAAAAAAAGTCATTTCAATAAGAAGCACAGATCATAATTGAGGAGGAACAAGTTGAAATTGCAGATAAGAACAGTCAGCAGCTGATGAGATTTCCAATTCACAACGTTCCTCAGTTGCATGAGCAAAGGATTGCTACCCTACTGGAAAAGCACTTATGACATCCTCTGGTCTAGCAATAAGGATTTTCACAGTGCACTGTGGAGCACTACTACATGGTAATCTACAGGGAAACCCCAGAGGACTTAGGAGCTAAATACTCACACAGATTGTCTCTCAAACAATGCGAATCAGGCAATTGAGACCTTGGATTCCAGCTGTTTGTTACAGCTGGTCATACAGATTCAGAATTTAGCTCAAAGAGTCCATGTTGGCAAGATTCACACACCTCAGTAATATCCTATAGTCTATTCTCATTCAGATCACAGGTGACTTTTTAAAATTTATTATGTGGGCGTCACTGGCAAGGCCAGTATTCATTGCCCATCCCTAATTGCCCTCGAGAAGGTGGTGAGCTGCCTTTGTGAACCGCTGCAGCCCATGAGGTGTAGGAACAGCCACAGTGCTGTGAGGAGGGGAGTTCCAGGTTTTTGACCAGCAATGTAGTTCCAAATCAGGATGGTGTGTAGCTTGGAGGAGAACTCGCTAGTGGCGGTGTTCCCATTTGTGAGCTGCCCTTGCCCTTGTGCTAGAGGTTGTGGGTTTGGAAGGCGCTGTCGAAGGAGGCTTCATAAATTGCTGCAGTGCATCTTGTATATGATACACACTGCTGTCACTGTGCGCCAGTGATGGAGAGAGAGTGAATGTTTAAGGTGGTAGATGGGGTGTTGATTAAGTGGGCTGCTTTGTCTTGGATGGTATGGAGCTGCTTGAGTGTAGTTGGAGCTGCACCTTTCCAGGCAAGTCGGGAGTATTTCATCACACTCCTAACTTGTACATTGTAGATGGTGATGGACAGGCTTTGGGGAGTCAGGATAGGAGCTAACTGCTGCAGAATTCCTGCTCTTGTAGCCACAGTACTTATGTGGCCGGTACAGTTAAATTTCAAGTCAATGGTAACCCCCGGATGTTGATGGAGGGAGATTCAGCAATCATAATGTCATTGAAAGTCAAGGGGAGCTGGTTAGATTCTCTCTTGTTGGAAATCATCATTGCCTGGCACTTGTCTGACACAAATGTTACTTGCCATTTATCAGCTCAAGCATGAATGTTGTCCAGGTCTTGCTGCAAGTGGGCAAGCACTACTTCAGTATCTGAGGAATTGCGAATGGTACTGAACACTGTGCAATCAGTGAACATCCCCACTTCTGACCTTATGATGGAGGGAAGGTCATTAATGAAGCAGCTGAAGATGGTTGGGCCTAGGACACTACCCTGAGGAACTCCTTCAGCAATGTCCTGGGGCTGAAATAATTACCCTCCAACAATTACAACCATCTTCCTTTGTACTGGGTATGATTCCAACCAGTGGAGGGTTTTTCCCCTGATTCCCACTGACTTTAATTTTGCTAGGGCCCCTTGATGTCAGGGGCAGCCACTCTCACCTCACCTCTTGAATTCAGCTTGTTTATCCATGTTTGGACCAAGGCTGTAAGGAGATCTGAAGATGGGTGGCCCTGGCAAAACAGAGCATCAGTGAGCAGGTTATTGCTGAGTGCCGCTTGATAGCACTGTCAATGACACCTTCCATCACTTTGCTGATGATTAAGAGTATACTGATGGGGCAGTAATTGGCTGGATTGGATTTGTTCTCCTTTTTGTGGACAGAACATTTGTGGGCAATTTTTCACATTGCCAGTTAGATGCCAGTGTTGTAGCTGTACTGAAACAGCTTGGATAGGGATTCACCTAGTTCTGGAGCACAAGTCTTTGATACTACAGCTGGGATGTTGTCAGAGCCCAGAGTCTTTGCTGTATCTAGGGCCTCCAGCAGTTTCTTGATATCACTCCACCTGATACGCAGGTTTGTCTAGAATGTTGGACATGACAAGGGACACTATTGCTTTATCTCAGGGGAACTGAACATCTATTCAAACCAACCATTCCCAAAGGATGAACAAAGTGCCAGTTATTGGGCAGGCAGTTGCAGTCACTGTCATTTTCATTAGGGGAGGCGGTGGCGTAGTGGTATTGTCACTGGACTAGTAACCCAGAGACCCAGGGTACAGCTCTGGGGACATGGGTTCAAATCCCACCACAGCAGAAGGTGGACTTTGAATGCAATTAATAAATCTGGAACTAAAAAGCTAGTCTAATGATGGCCATGAAACCATTGTCGATTGTTGTAAAAACCCATCTGCTTCACTCATGTCCTTCAGGGAAGGAAATCTGCTATCCTTACCTGGTCTGGCCTACATGTGACTCCAGACACACAGCAATGTGGTTGACTCTTAGATGCCCTCTGAAATGGCCGAGCAAGCCACTCAGTTGTATCTAACCGCTACGAAGTCAATAAAAAAGGAATGAAATCGGACGGACCACCCGGCATCGACCTAGGCACCGGAAACGGCAACGGCAAACCCAGCCCTGTCAACCCCGCAAAGTCCTCCTTACTAACATCTGGGGGCTTGTGCCAAAGTTGGGAGAGTTGTCCCACCAGACTAGTCAAGCAACAGCCTGACATAGTCATACTCACGGAATTGTACCTGACAGACAATATCCCACACACTGCCATCACCATCCCCGGGTATGTCCCGTCCCACCGGCAGCACTGACCCAGCAGAGATGGCGGCACAGTGGTATACAGTAGGGAGGGAGTTGCCCTGGTATTCCTCAACATCGACTCTGGACCCCATGAAATCTCACGGCATAAGGTCAAACATGGACAAGGAAACCTCCTACCGATTACCATCTACCGCCCTCTCTCAGCTGATGAGTCAGTACTCCTCCATGTTGAACAGCACTTGGAGGAAGCACTGAGGGTGGCAAGGGCACAGAATGTACTCTGGGTGGGGGACTTCAATGTCCATCACCAAGAGTGGCTCAGTAGCACCACTACTGACCGAGCTGGCCGAGTTCGAAAGGACATATCTGCTAGACTGGGTATGCAGCAGGTGGTGAGGGAACCAACAAGAGGGGAAAACATACTTGATCTCGTCATCACCAATCTGCCTGCCACAGATGCTTCTGTCCATGACGGTATTGGTATGAGTGACCACCGCACAGTCATTGTGGAGACAAAGTCCTGCCTTCACATTGAGGATACCCTCCTTCGTGTTGTGTGGCACTACCACCATGCTAAATGGGATAGATTTCGAACAGATCTAGCAATGCAAAACTGGGCATCCATGAGACTCTTTGGGCCATCAGCAGCAGCAGAATTGTACTCAACCACAATCTGTAACCTCATGGACTGGCATATCCCCCACTCTACCATTACCATCAAGCCAGGAGACCAGCCCTGGTTCAATGAAGAGCGCAGGAGAGCATGCCAGGAGCAGCACCAGGCATACCTCAAAATGAGGTGTCAACCTGGTGAAGCTACAACACAGGACTATCTGCGTGCCAAACTGAGTAAGCAACATGCAATAGACAGAGCTAAGCGATCCCATAACCAATGGATCCGATCTAAGCTCTGCAGTCCTGCCACATCCAGTCGTGAATGGTGGTGGACAATTAAGCAACTAACTGGAGGAGGTGGCTGCACAAATATCCCCATCTTCAATGATGAGGGAGCCCAGCACATCAGTGTGAAAGATAAGGCTGAAGCATTTGCAACAATCTTCAGCCAGAAGTGCCGAGTTGATGATCCATCTTGGCCTCCTCCTGAAGTCCCCAGTATCACAGATGCCAGACTTCACCCAATTTGATTCACTCCGCGTGATATCAAGAAACGACTGATGGCACTGGATACTGCAAAGGCTACTGAATAGTACTGAAGACCTGCGCCCCTAGCCAAGCTGTTCCAGTACAGCTACAACACTGGCATCTACCCTGCAAATGTGGAAAATTGCCCAGGTATGTCCTGTACACAAAAAGCAGGACAAGACCAACCCGGCCAATTACCGCCCCATCAGCCTACTCTCAATCATCAGTAAAGTGATGGAAGGTATCATCAACAGTGCCATCAAGCGGCACTTGCTTAGCAATAACCTGCTCAGTGACACTCAGTTTGGGTTCCGCCAGGGCCACTCAGCTCCTGACCTCATTACAGCCTTGGTTCAAACGTGGACAAAAGAGCTGAACTCCAGAAGTGAGGTGAGAGTGACTGCCCTTGACATCAAGGCAGCATTTGACAGAGTATGGCATCAAGGCGCCCTAGCAAAACTGAAGTCAATGGAAATCAGGGGGAAAACTCTCCGCTGGTTGGAGTCATACCTAGCGCAAGGGAAGATGGTTGTGATTGTTGGAGGTCAATCATCTGAGCTCCAGGACATCACTGCAGAAGTTCCTCAGGGTCGTGTCCTCGGCCCAACCATCTTCAGCTGCTTCATCAATGACCTTCCTTCAATCATAAGGTCAGAAGTGGGGATGTTCGCTGATGATTGCACAATGTTCAGCACCATTCATGACTCCTCAGATACTGAAGCAGTCCATGTAGAAATTCAGCAAGACCTGGACAATATCCAAGCTTGGGTTGATAAGTGGCAAGTAACATTCGTGCCACGCAAGTGCCAGGCAATGACCATCTCCAACAAGAGAGAATCTAACCATCTCCCCCACTATCAACATCCTAGGGGCTACCATTGACCAGAAACTGAACTGGAGTAGCCATATAAATACCATGGCTACGAGAGCAGGTCAGAGGCTAGGAATCCTGCGGCGAGTAACTCACCTCCTGACTCCCCAAAGCCTGTCCACCACCTACAAGGCACAAGTCAGGAGCGTGATGGAATACTCTCCACTTGCCTGGATGGGTGCAGCTCCAACAACACTCAAGAAGCTCGACACCATCCAGGACAAAGCAGCCTGCTTGATTGGCACCTCATCTACAAACATTCACTCCCTCCACCACCGACGCACAGTGGCAGCAGTGTGTACCATCTACAAGATGCACTGCAGCAACGCACCAAGGCTCCTTCGACAGCACCTTCCAAACCCGCGACCTCTACCAACTAGAAGGACAAGGGCGGCAAATACATGGGAACACCACCACCTGCAAGTTCCCCTCCAAGTCACACACCATCCTGACTTGGAACTATATCGCTATTCCTTCACTTTCGCTCGGTCTAAATCGTGGAACTCCCATCCTAACAGCACTGTGGGTGTACCTACCCCACATGGACTGTAGCGGTTCAAGAAGGCAGCTCACCACCACCTTCTCAAGGGCAATTAAGGATGGGCAATAAATGCTGGCCTGGCCAGCGACGCCCACATCCCATGAATGTATATAAAAAAATTTTTTAAGTTGTAGCGTCAGCTACAGCAGTGTCATCTGATGAATTCTCCAACCACAGTCTTCCACCAGCCTCACTGCTTTGAGCATTGAGAAGTAACACTAGATTAAGACATAAAAGGAAAAGGACAGTAGGGAGTAACTACAGACAGTATAATCGCAGATCGATGGAAAATGCAAATATTATGCAATAAATTTGGAGCACTTTATTTCTTAGCTTGGACTGCTTCTGTTAGGAAAGGCAATTTTAACATTACAACTGAATATAGGATGGTTTAATTAAGATGGCAGTGAATCTGTAATAAGTGGAAATATATACAATGATATTTCTGGATAATACCATGCGGCGTTTCATTTGTCTCCGAAACTTGTGCAAATATTTATCTGAAAGTTATCGACAGCAAAGTTCCTAGCTGTAACTGAATTTCCTCACTGAAACTGAATTTCCTATTCTTTTTCCTTATCTTTCACCTACCCTGCTATTGTTTGCCATGTGCTACCTCTTCCTCTGGCAGCAGGTTAAACCATCCAATTATTAGTAATCATAGTGAAGTACTTAAACTCATTGTACCCGATACCAAAATGCATAAGGTGGGTTTACAATTAGTGCTTTAAGTCAAAAGAACAAGCAGTTTTAAAAGAATGAAACAAGCACAAGAAGCAATGGCTTAAACATGCTGACAAGCTGCTGCATATCATAGAAATGACTTGATTTTCAGAACAATTCTCACTCATCTAGATATCACTAAGGACAAAAGTGGAATTTTTACCCATGGCTTATCTGGTTTTCATTTAGTTTTAAACAATTGCTTTAAACCTCAACACTCACTTTAAATCAATATGCTTACTTGGAAATCTGAGTAGTAGCTTTACAAAGTTCCAGCATGCAGCTTTGCTCAGTGGGAGAACATATCAGGAATAGTCATACTAGGTCCCCACCTGCCAAGAATGAGGCACATTAATTTTGTCATGAACATTGATTTTAAATTGTACTGGAGTGAAGAAAGGACTTGTTAAACAGATCAGCCGTGGCTGGAAAAGACATTTGCATATTAACAGAGGGTGCTTGGAAGGCCAAAGGACCATTCCCTGACGTATTCAATCCACAATGGACCTTGATCACCAAGAGGAGCATTCCAGAGTCTGCTAAGGTGATTCAATCCAAGACTTGATCAGACCAGTTAGTTACGTGGCTAACCTGCTTGGCAACCTGTGTTTTTCTGAATTGCAAGAACAGTTCGAACTCAAAGACTGTTTGCTCCTGGACTGAGAAGATCTCTCCTGTCTGCTCCCATCTCTCTCACAAGCCTCTGAATCCACTGAAAACACATGAACTCCAAGAGATAAAAGTCTCCTACAGGGAACAAGGTTTAAGAAGAATACTGGGCCCCAATGAAAAGCAAGATCTACCTACAATCAAGGGCTCTACATGAGCTCGAAGGACCATAACAAAAACTCTTCAGATATTTTTTCCACTTTTCTTCTGCTCTTTTCACTCTCTATCTACAAGTGTGTATCATGGGTGCATGCTAGCGTGGGCACGTCATATATTTGTAAGCGTTAACCGAATTAGAGTTTAAGTTTAATAAATTTCAACTTCTCTTCTCTAAGAAAGCCTGTTTGTGCTGGTTTCTCTGCCTTATAATTGGAAAGTGGTGAACAAGGATTCACCAAGGGGGGAGCTAAAAACACGGTGTGTTTAAAATTACACCCTGTTACGGCAAGACCAGGTGAAGGCTGAGAGGGATCCCTAAACCCCTTTCTCACCTGGTCATCACAGGAATTCTAATGCACGGTTCACATGACTTTCTGCCCTATATATAAAATGGTGAATAATGCATGCCTGAATTTATGATATCTTCTCTAAGTGGATGAGGTGCTGTGCCAAGAGCCGGATTTTGTAAAATTACTCCTGAAGTGTTTTATCTACTGCCTTTGAAGGGGGCAAATATTTTGATATGCTGATCTCTCAGCAGCAATGTTGTTAAGACTTGGAAGCTATCCTGTACAAGAAGCTATCCTGTAATCCCATTGGAGTAGGCAGTAGAAAGGAAGCTTCTTCCTCTAATCGGAAAACAAAAATTAAGTTGATGGCCTTGGTCTCAAATGGAATGGTCTATACCTGGTTAATACTGTATGTCTACACAATCATGGTCTTCAACATCCCCCAGCTAGTCATGCTGATGCCTTTACATCTATAGGTTGCTGATGCTGCTCAGTTAATCACCTTTAATAAACATAGTGATCTTCAAGAAAGTGAAAATTCATTTGCAGAACAGGCACTATGAAAAGTAGCACGTTTTGTGTAATAGTAGCTTACAGCTCATCCAGTCTTGCATGTGCTACAATTTCCTCCATCCTTTTTGGCCCTCACTACAACTCCATATCTTTAGCACCAATTTAATTCACCGTTGTCTTAGGCTAAACCAGACTGTTCACAGCCTTGGTGTCCTACTCAGTCAAGAACTGAGCTTCTGACTCCATATACTTGCCATCACAAAAACTACCTCCCCCCCATCTCTGAAGTCATCCACCTCCATGCCTACAGAAACAATAGCAACTTGTATTTATATAGCACATTTAATGCTTCACAGGAGCTTTATCAAAAGAAATTTGATCGAGCCAGGGATATTAGGGCAGATGATTTTTTTTTTCTGCTGATGAAACCTAGACCTCATTATTCACCATGCATTAACTTCAACTCATCTACAGCTCTGCTGGCACTATCCTATCCCTTTCCAAGTCGACTCAATTATCACCCTGATTCTTCTTAACCTACATTCAGTCTTGGTTCCATAAGGCCTCCGATTTAAAATTCTCAACTTGTGTTTGAACTTGTGTTTGACTGGCCTCACCAGTCCCCTACCTAGCTAACTCCTGCCCCAGCCTGACAACCTTCCCCATCCCTGGTACTCACGATTGCTCCAACTCTGCCTTTTTGTGCAACTTTCCCCTTTTATCTCACCACTGGCTGTGCTTTCAACCAATTCGGCCACATTTTCCTGTATTTTTTCCTAAGCCACTCCACCTCTTCATCTCCCTTTCATCCTTTAACTGCCTTCTTAACACACCTGTGATCAAGCTTTTGACCCCCCATCTAATATCTGCTTCGTTAGCTCAGCATCCATTTCTTTGATTATGAGACCCTGTGAAAGGCAATATATAAATGCAAATTGCTGTTGTTATAGTCTTCTCCCCATGAGGGTAGTTAGCAACATTTTACACTGGAAGGTTTTGATAAACGCATATCATTAGAGACAGCGCACAGGCATCAGTTGTAATACATGCAATTACATAACAGTTCAAGCACACTGTCAAAATTATTCAGCTGATCTGACAATTTCGAACCGCTGTCTCTGTACTGGACTTTAGTCACTTTCTTAATTGTTGGCATTTTACTGTTTCCTAATCCAAACAGAAAAGGGAAGATGACACCAAAATTGGTGGTATAGTGGACAGTGAAGAAGGTTGTCTAAGGTTACAACAGGATATAGATAAACTGGGAAAGTGGGCAAGGGATTGGCAAATGGAATTTAATGCAGACAAGTGCGAAGTGATGCATTTTGGGAAGTTAACGCAGGGCAGGACACATACAGTGAATGGCAGGGCCCTGGGGAGTGTTGTTGAGCAGAGAGATCTTGGGGTGCAAGTACATAGTTCCCTGAAAGTGGCAACACAGGTAGACAGGGTGGTGATGAAGGCGTATGGCATGCTTGCCTTCATCGGCCGAGGCATTGAGTACAAGAGTTGGGAAGTCATGTTACAGTTGTACATAACATTGGTTAGGCTGCATTTGGAGTACTGTGTGCAGTTCTGGTTGCCGCACTACAGGAAAGATGTGATTAAGCTAGAGAGGGTGCAGAAAAGATTCACAAGGATGTTGCCTGGTTTGGAGGGCTTGAGTTATAAAGAGAGATTGGATAGGCTGGGTCTATTTTCCCTGGAGCAAAGGAGGCTGAGAGGGGACATGATAAAGGTATATAAAATTATGAGAGGCATAGATAGGGTAGATAGCCAGAGTCTGTTTCCCATGGTAGGGGTGACTAAAACTAGAGGGCATAGATTTAAGGTGAGAGGGAGGAGGTTTAAAGGGGATCAAAGGGGCAAGTTTTTCACACAAAGAATAGTGGGTATCTGGAATGAGCTGCCAGAGGAGGTGGTGGAGGCAGAAACAGTGGCAATATTTAAGAGGCATCTGGACAGGTACTTGAATGAGCAAGGCATAGAGGGATATGGAATCAATGCAGGCAGGTGGGATTAGTAGAGATAGGCATTATGCTCGGCACGGACGCGGTGAGCCGAAGGGCCTGTTTCTATGCTGTATGACTCTATAAAAATTGGTGTAATGTTGGAAATCAGTGTGAAGTAGGCGATACACCGGGAATGCGTGTCCAAAGAAGCTGGTTGGAGGATTTCTTTGAATTGGGCCTCAGGTTCATCTCCATAAACTCAGTGAGTCATGGACAGCAATTGGGTGTCCCAAGGAGCTCACCAGTCCAGGCTTTGGAAAATCTAGCCGTCTCCAATGTGGAGCCATGTAGACTCCACCCAATTTATGCAGAATTTGGAAGCAGCGTCCTAAAATAGGTATTAGCATCTTCAAGAGGTCTCATACCAGTTTCAGGAGGGCACATTGGACACCTGGAATTCATTGGCTTTGAATTTGGCAGATGGTGCACTCTCAGAAAAATTGGAGGTGTGAGATTGCACCTGAAAATTGGTCACCTTGTCACAATATGCTGCCCTACAATGAACAATTACATCACCATACTGCTGCGACCTCAGTGAGACCATTAACAAGAAAGTATGAGCTATCAATCTCCAGACCAATTTAAAGAATTACACAAGATTTCACAAATTAAGTCTATTATGACAACTAAGAAATCCCCAATTAACTGAATAGTACTTTGTAAGTACCCAAATACCCCAAATTACAAAGAAAGATATTTTCCTTACTTATTACAAATACTTAAAAACTTCACAGCACACTTATATGTTACACAGTCCTTATTGATGACAAAATACTTTGCGGTTAAAAGTCCCAAACTCCTCCCAGCTGCAATGGATTGGATCTCCCAGACTATTTCAAAAATCAATGTTCTCTTCCCTCACTTCAAGCACTTCTGATCTGGGCATCCATGAACAAGGTGTTTTCTGGTGATTTTGCTGCTCTTCTACTTCTCTGCAAGCTTTAACCCTCAAACAGGTGCAAGGCTTGCTGTCTTTTACTGTAACAGCTTCCAAGAACAGGTGTCTCTTCTCTCCCTCTCTCGCGAGGCCACAATGCTCGTTTCTTCTGTTACAGTCTGCTGTGAGATTGCAACCACTGAGTTCCCTTCTTCCAGCCTGTCTTGAGGCCACAGTCGTTGGTTTCTTCTTACAGCCTGTTTGCCTTCAGAAAGTCAGGAGTCAATAGCTTATTGTATTGTTTCAAAAATGCAGAGTTTAGAGAGCCACTTGGGCCTTTCCATTGCTCCCAGGTGCTAACAGCTGCCTGGTACATTACATCTTCCAAATTATTGATTCCTTTTGTTTATGACCCAAAAGTCTGGGAGGGCGAAACCCACCATTCTTCAGTCAGCCCTGCAGTCTCTGTTTTCCAGAAGAAAGTTTTTGATCAGTGTTTTCTGCTGTAGCCTTTCGCAGGATGGAGGTAAGGTCACCTGACTTTCTGGACTCGAACTTTTAAAAAGCACAATTTTTAAAAACATAATCATGTTACAAGGTCCAGCATTCATAATACATAATAGTTGCAAAAAAAACTGAAGCCTGAAATGGAAAAATAAAAAAATGCTGGTGAATATATAAAATAAATTGGAAAAAATTAGCACAATTAATGGAAGAACTAATGAAATCGCCAAATGGAAAGTGCAAAGCAAGACTGCTGAACCACTCTCACCTGAAAAAACAGATTCCTAAAATCATTCAAGCCAGTTACTAAGTGAGTTCTAAAATTTGCTACAAACAAACATTTTAAAGATCAAAGAAAGTTGATATGGGATAGCTTCTCACAACTTGGCATTCTGGGGAAAATTTATGTTGAATATCAATACAGGTTGATTTCCGTATCATAGTTTAGTCAATGATACTGATATTCAGGCCAAAGATTTAAAAATCAATATACTATTTGTGCCAGTGTCATAGGATGTAAAGCTTATGCACACAACTTGCTACAATCAGAATTACAATCTTGGCTCAGTTGTCAGTGAATGACATGAGCTGATGTGAGGCCCTTTCCCAAGCAGGAGGGAGCAGAAAGTAAACCAAAATTCAGGACAATGTTATGGTTGCCTCTCTCCCATCCAGGAAATCAGGATGAGACCGACACCTGTTCCTTGATCAAAACAATTACAAAAAAAATTGTGTCCGAGGGGTTGTGGCTGGACAGGGGAGGTTGACGCAAGGGCTGTGAACCAATTTTCAGGCACAATCTCACAGCAAATTCCCCTGAAAGTACGCCATCTGCTAAATTGAAAGCCAGTGACTTACAAGCGTCTAGCCCTCTCGTCTGAAACAGGCCTGAGGCCTCCTGAATATGCTAATCAGAGTCTGTTTTAGGATCCCACTTCCAAATTCAGCATTGGAGCTGGACAAATTTTCCTAAGCTCGGGCCAACGAGTTCCCTTTGGCCTCCCCACTGGCTTCCATAACTCATCTGGTTTATGGAGATAAGACCTGAAGCTCAATTCAGAGAACCTCCACCCAACATCTTCGGACATATGCTCCAGGTGCGTCACCCACTTCCCGTTGATTTCTGCTGCCAAAACAATTCCTCTCCCATTGTCTTTTCTTTTCATTGGGAAACAATAAAGTACCAACAATTAAGAATGCAACTCAAATGCATTACAGAGGCAGTGGTTGGAAACTGTTTTCAATCCATTGTCTTCAAGCCTGTATAAACAAAATCAAACCCAATTTATGATCAGTCAGTTTCCTGTTACTTTTTTTTCAGATCATCTCCATTTTAACAACGCTCCGTCCCCACAACCCAGTTATCACTGGGCCGGGCGTTAATGATCCACGCTAAGAATCAGGTAACTGTAAAATATTTTATGCCTAAATTACAAACATGGTAATTGGGTTTGATCCCTTGAAATTCTGTTTTATTAAGCAGTTTTGCATTCGGAGTAGATGGCATAATTCTCTTGAAAACACTAATTTATTATCAGTGTGTACCGCAGACTAAGCAGCCACAGCATGTGGCTATTTCCAATAACTCAAAATTACTAGAGTTTCAATTTTATGCTGTGTGAAAAAGAATTTCCTCATGTCACTTTTGCTTCTCTTACCAAATACAGTAAATCTGTGTCCTCTCTTTCTTGATCCTTTCACGAGTGGGAACAGTTTCTCTCTATCTATTCTGTCCAGACCCCTCATGATTTTGAATAACTCTATCAAATCACCCTCAACCTTCTCTTCTTGGAAAACAGTCCTAACTTCTCCAATCTATCTTCATAACTGAAGTTCCTCATCCCTGGAACCATTTTCATGAATCTTTTCTGTACTCACGTCTTTCCGAAAGTGCGGCGCCCAGAATTGGATGCAATACTCCAGCTGAGGCCGAACTGGTGTCTCATACAAGTTCAATATAACTTCCTTGTTCTTGTACTCTATGCCCCTATTAATAAAGCCCAGGACACTGTATGCTTTATTAATCGCTCTCTCAACTTGTCCTGCCACCTTCAATGACCTATGCACATATACACCTAGGTCCCTCTGCTCCTGCATCCCCTTTAGAATTGTACCCTTTATTCTATATTGTCTCTCCATCTTCTTCCTACCAAAATGGATCAGTTCACATTTCTCTACATTGAACATCATTTGCCACCTGTCGGCCCATTCCACCAACTTGTCTATGTCCTTTTGAAGTTCTACACTATCCTCCTCGCAGTTCACAATCCTTCCAAGTTTCGTATCATCTACAAACTTTGAAATTGTGTCCTGTACACCAAGGTCTAGGTCAGGAAATATCAGGAAAAGCAAGGGTCCCAACACTGATCCCTGGGGAACTCCACTCCAAACCTTCTTCCAGCCTGAAAACCATCCATTAACCACTAATCTTTGTTTCCTGTAACTCAGCCAATTCCATATCCATGCTGCTACCGTCCCTTTTAGTCCATGAGCTACAAGTTTGCTCACAAGTCTGTTGTGTGGCACTGTATCAAATGCCTTTTGAAAGTCCATGTACGCCACATCAACAGCATTGGCCTCATTAACCCTCTCCTCAAAAAACTCCAGCAAGTTAGTTAAACATGATTTTCCCTTAAGAACTCCATGCAGGCTTTCCTTAATTAACTCACATTTGTCCATGTGACGATTGATTTTGTGCCGAAATATTCTTTCTAGAAGTTTTCCCACCACCAAAGTTAAACTGACTGGCCTGTAATTGTTGGGCTTATCATTACACCCTTTTTTGAACAAGGGTGTAACGTTTGCAATGCTCCAGTTCTCTGGCACCACCCCCGAGTCTAACGAAGACTGAAAGATTATGGTCAGTGCCTCTGCAATTTCCACCCTCACTTCCCTCAGTATCCTTGGATGCATCTCATCTGCTCCTGGTGTTTTATCCACTTTAAGTACAGGCGGCCTATCTAATACTTCCTTTTTATCAATTTTAAACACCTCTAGTGTCTGACTTACCTACTTTCAACATTGCCTGGGCTGCATCTTCTTCCTTGGTAAAGACAGATGCAAAGTATTCATTTGATACCTCAACTGTGCCCTCTCCCTTCATGTGTAAATGCCCTTGCTGGTCCATAATCGGCCCCACTCCTTTTATCACCCTTTCAAGCACTACTTAAAAAGAAACTCACTATTGCATTGCTAGTGGAGCTGTGATGAGAACTGTAGTGTATTTTTTAATTATTCATTTTATATGTAGTGTATTGTTCATTTGAGGTCACCGTACATCCTTGGTATAGCATGTGCAGTGTGCCACTAGAGGGTGTTGATAATAAAGTTTTGGTTTAGAGCAGCAATCCAGAGGTTAGTGCCATGTGTTCCTTCCAGAGATTTACATTAGCAGAGATACCATGTGAGATCTTATAATGGCTACAAGGTCTGAATCTTCATTTACTTTATAGCCAGGTATACTTTGCTGTGCTTTCAGTCGTCAACTCCATGTAATGCAGATCGTCAAATACAGACAATATCTGCGGTTTGTGTATCTTTGTGCAGCTAATGCAGGACACCAATGCAAGGGTAGCTTGGTCTGCTTAAATCTTCAGCCATCTGGCAACGTGCCACCCAGAGCATTCCACATCTGCAGTGGAAGTTGGTGCAAACAGCTCACATATATGGCTCCATGAAAACTGCACCTAATCAGCACTTGAATGCTCAAGCTACAGGTGTCTGGTTTAGCATTTCCAGGCAAATTCAAATTATGGTAATCAGCAATTAGGACCAAAACTCTGTGCTAAATCCAAACTTTCCAATAGGCTAGTCTTAGTAGCACTGCACCCATTTAGAGTCATTTAAGGCACAGAAGGAGACCATTTGGCCCATCATGTCTATGCTAGCTCTCTATGGAGCACTGCAGTTAGTCTCACTCCCAGCTTGATTGCTGTAGATCTGCGAGTTTATTTCTCTCAGGTGTCCATCCAATTTCCTCTTGAAGTCATTGATTGTTTCCACCACCCTTGTGGGCAGAGGGTTCCAGGTCATTGCCATCCGCTGCATAAAAAAGTGCTTTCTCATATTCCCTCTGCATCCTTTGCCCAAAACTTTCAATGTGTCGACTAGTCCTTGTACCATTTGTTAAAGGGAACAGTTTTACCTTATCTAAACCTATCATAATCTTGTACACTTCTATTAAATCTCCCCCAATCCTCTTTGTTCCAAGGAGAACAAATCCAGCTTTTCCAACCTAACCTTGTAACTAATATCCTCCATCCTTGGAAACATTCTGGTAAATCTCCTCTACACCCTCTCAAGGACTTTCACATCCTTCCTGAAGAGTGGTGACCAGAACTGGGCACAATACCCCAGCTGAGGCCTAACCAGAGCTTTATAAAGGTTGATCACCACTTGGAGGAAGCAGTGAGGGTGGCAAGGGCGCAGAATGTACTCTGGGTGGGGGATTTCAATATCCATCACCAAGAATGGCTTGGTAGCACTATTACTTACCGAGCTGGCCGAGTCCTAAAGGACATATCTGCTAGACTGGGTCTGCGGCAGGTGGTGAGGAAACCAACAAGAGGGAAAAACATACTTGACCTTGTCCTCACCCATCTGCCTGTCACAGATGCATCTGGCCATGACAGTAGGAGTGACCACCGCACAGCCCTTGTGGAGACAAAGTCCCATCTTCACTTTGAGGATACCTTCCATCGTGTCGTATGGCACTACCCACAGTGTTAAATGGGATAGATTTTGAACAGATCTAACAATGCAAAACTGGGCATTCATGAGGCGCTGTGAGCCATCAGCAGCAGCAGAATTGTACTCAACTAAAATTTGTAACCTCATGGCCCGGTATATTCCCCACTCTACCATCACCCTCGAGCCAGGGGATCAACCCTAGTCCATTGAAGAGTGCAGGAGGGCATGCCAAGAGCAGCACCAGGCATAATTCAAAAGCAGGTGTCAACCTGGTGAAGCTACAACATGGGCCTATTTGCATGCCATCAGTGCAAGCAGCATGCGATAAATAGAGCTAAGCGATCCGATAACCAATGGATCAGATCTAAGCTCTGCAGTCCTGCCACATCCAGCCGTGAATGGTGGTGGACAATTAAACAACTAACTGGAGGAGGCGGCTCCACAAATATCCCATCCTCATTGATGTGGGAGCCCAGCACATCAGTGCGAAAGATAAGGCTGAAGCATTTGCAACAATCTTCAGCCAGAAGTCCCAAGTGGATGATCCATCTCGGCCTCCTCCTGAAGTTCTCAGCATTACAGATGCCAGACTTCAGCCAATTCAATTCACTCGCGTGATATCAAGAAACGACTGAAGGCAGTGGATACCGAAAAGGCTATGGGCCCTGACAACATTACAGCAATAGTGACCTGTGTTCCAGAACTGGCCGCGCCCATAGCTAAGTTGTTCCAGTACAGCTACAACACTGGCATCAACCCAGCAAATTGGCAAATTGCCCAGATATGTCCTGTACACAAAAAGCAGGACAAATCCAACCCGGCCGATTACTGCCCCATCTACTCTCAATCATCAGTAAAGTGATGGAAGGTGTTGTAGACAATGCCATCAAGCGGCACTTGCTTAGCAATAACCTGCTCAGAGATGCTCAGTTTGGGTTCCGCCAGGGCCACTCAGCTCCTGACCTCATTACAGCCTTGGTTCAAACATGGACAAAAGAGCTGAACTCAAGAGGTGAGGTGAGAGTGACTGCCCTTGACATCAAGGCAGCATTTGACTGAGTATGGCATCAAGGAGCCCAAGCAAAACTGGATTCAATGGGAATCGGGGGAGAACTCTCTGCTGGTTGGAGTCATACCTAGCGGAAAGGAAGATGGTTGTGGTTGTTGGAGGTCAATCACCTGAGCTCCAGGACATCACTGCAGGAGTTCCTCAGGATAGTGTCCTAGACCCAACCATGTTCAGCTGCTTCATCAATGACATTCCCTCCATCATAATGTCAGAAATGGGGATGTTCGCTGATTGCACAACGTTCAGCACCATTCGCGACTCCTCAGATACTGAAGCAGTCCGTGTAGAAATGCAGCAAGACTTGGACAATATCCAGGCTTGGGCTAATAAGTGGCAAGTAACATTCGTGCCACACAAGTGCCATGCAATGACCAGCTCAAACAAGAGAGAATCTAACCATCTCCCCTTGACATTCAATGGCATTATGATCGCTGAATCCTCCACTATCAACATCCTGGGGATTACCATGAACCAGATATTGAACTGGAGTAGCCATATAAATACCGTGGCTACAAGAGCAGGTCAGAGGCGAGGAATCCTGCAGCGACTAACTCACCTCCTGACTCCCCAAAGTCTGTCCACCCATCTACAAGCCACAAGTCAGGAGTGTGATGGAATACTCTCCACTCACCTGGATGGGTGCAGCTCCAACAACACTCAAGAAGCTCAACACCATCCAAGACGAAGCAGCCCGCTTGATTGGCACCCCATCCACAAACATTCACTTCCTCCACCACCGGCGCACAGTGGCAGCAGTGTACACCATCAACAAGATGCACTGCAGCAACGCACCAAGGCTCCTTAGCCAGCACCTTCCAAACCCACGACATCTACCAACTAGGAGGACAAGGGCAGCAGCTGCATGGAACAGCACCACCTGCAAGTTCCCCTCCAAGCCACACACCATCCTGACTTGGAACTATATCGCCGTTCCTTCACTGTCGCTGGGTCAAAATCTTGTAATTCCCTTCTTACCTGTATTGTGGGTGTACCTACAACCCAAGTTCTGCAGCGGTTCAAGGCGGCGGCTCATCATCACGTTCTCAAGGGCAATTAGGGATGGGCAATAAATTCTGGCCTAACCAGCAATGCCCATACCCCATGAATGAATAAAAAAGCATAACTTCCCTGCTTTGGTACTCAATGCCTCTATTTATGAAGCCCAAGGTCCCATATGCTTTACTAACCACACACTCAATATGTCCTGCCACCTTCAAAGACTTATGTACATGCACTCCCAGGTCCCTCGGTTCCTAAATTTGCCATTTACTATTTTGAAACCATGTCACCTTTCCTACTCTCAATTTATTTTTAAATCAGTTTTTTTGTGTACCTGCACTTTTTTGAACGGTGCTATTAAGTATATATTGCCTCTCCCGACTCCTTCTGCCAACATGCATCAACTCACACTTGTCTGCATTAAATTCCATCTTCCACCTCTCTACCCATTATGCTAGCCAGGTGTTTCATATCATCCACATTGTTTGCCACACCTACAAGTTTGGTGTCATCAGCAAATTTTCAGGTTCTACTCTGTATTCCAAGATCCAAGTCATTTATATATAGCACAAAAAGTGGCCCTTGGGGAACACCACTGTCTACCATCCTCCAGTCTAAAAAGCTTTTTTTTTCTTTACTATGACTCACTGTTTTCCGTCCTTAAGCTGATTTTTTAAAATCCAATTAAAATTGGAGACTGATCCTCCTATTCGAGGAGCCTCAATGTTGTTAACCAACCTGTTATATGGCACCTTATCAAACACTTTCTTAAAATCCATACAAACAACATCCACCGCATTCTCTTCATCAACCTTCTCTGTTACTTCATCAAAAAATTCAATTAGATTAGTCAAGCATGATCTGTCATTTACAAATCCATGCTGGCTATCCTCAACTCAAACCTGTCTGAATGTCCGTTGATATTTTCCCTGATTATTGTTTCTAAAACTTTACCTACCACTGATGTTAAACTAACTGACCTGTAGTTGCTGGACTGTCCTATTTGCCACTCTCCAATCCTCTGGCACTCCCCCATATCCAGGTAAGATTGGAATATTATGGCAAATCCTTACGCTATTTCTGCCCCCACTTCCTTTAGCAACCTGGGATGCAAACCATCGGGACCAGATGACTTATGTACCCTAAACATAGGGTACCTCCTCCCTCAATCTTTTAGCACCTAATTACATTCTTTGACCAAAATAACCCCCAAAACTCTCCTGCCCATATCCTAACTCACAAGAAGTCCTATTCGCCGATCACCTCCATGCTTGCTGACCTTCATTGGCTCCCGGTTAAGAAATGCCTCTTTTAAAATTCTCCTCCGTTTCCAAATCCCTCCATGATGCTGCTCCTCCTGATCGCTGTAACCTCCTCCAATCCTACAACCCTGAGATACCTGCACTCCTCCAATTCTGGCATCTTGTGCATCCCCAATTTTAATTGCTCTAAATTGGTGACAATGCCTTCAGCTGCCCAGGACCTAAACTCGAATTCACTTCCTAAATTGGGGTGGCACAGTGGTTAGCACTGCAGCCTCACAGCTCCAGAGACCCAGGTTCAGTTCTGGGTACTGCCTGTGTGGAGTTTGCAAGTTCTCCCTATGACTGCGTGTGTTTCCGGCAGGTGCTCCGGTTTCCTCCCACAGCCAAAGACTTGCAGGTTGATAGGTAAATTGGCCATTGTAAATTGCCCCTAGTGTCGGTAGGTGGTAGGAGAATTGACGGAAGGTGGGGATGTGGTAGGGAATATGGGATTAATGTAGGATTAGTATAAATGGGTGGCTGATGGTCGGTACAGACTCGGTGGGCCGAAGGTACCTGTTTCAGTGTGTATCTCTCTATGACTCTAAATCCCTCTCCCTTTCTTTCCTCCTTTCACACACTGCTTAAAACTTGCCTCTCATCTGCCCCATCAAATTTTTTTGATAACGCTCCTGTAGACCTTGGGATGTTTTACTATGTAAAAGGCACTATATAAATGCAAGTTGTCGTTGCTAAATATGTGTATTTGGTACCTTATCTGTAGGATTATTTGAACTGGTAATAGCTTAATTAATTGGTTATATAAATGGTGTGATCCGCTGTTCTCTGACTAATATTACCCGTGAGAATTGGATTATTATGTTAATTAAAATAGTGCAAAATTGAGGTTATTGGTGAGAGATTAGTCTACAACTGCAAAACATCAGTGCAAAAGATGTCATGGTATTTATGGATAAGGAATGCTATTTGTCCTATTTTAGTTCTTCTATCTAAAAAAGCTCTAAAGATTCCCCAAGAAAGCATTCAATTGTCCCCACAATCATTCCATGTCCATTACATGTATTGATTACTATTTGTGTGAAGAACTTCCTAATATCGGTCCTAAATTTTCCATTTACTATTTTGAACCCATGTCCCCTTTCCTACTCTCAATTTACTTTAAATCAATTTGCATGGT
The DNA here is from genome assembly GCF_036365525.1 of Heterodontus francisci. Lineage (NCBI taxonomy): Eukaryota > Metazoa > Chordata > Chondrichthyes > Heterodontiformes > Heterodontidae > Heterodontus > Heterodontus francisci. The sequence continues at coordinate 113,799,020 of NC_090371.1, forward strand.
GCATTACCTTTTCCATACTATTATCTGTCTTGTAAACCTCTGGTTACTGATCCAGCCATCAGCAGAAACAGATTCTGCTTATTTGTTCTGATAAAACCCCTCGTTTTTTTCCTTACTTGGCAGCCCACAGAAGAAATAAAGGCTGGCAATTGGCCACCGGTGTCTTCTGAAATTCCTCATTTGGAAGCCCAGCTTCAGTTTTGTGGAGAAATTAGTCTGAGATGCTATCTACAGCGCTAGCCATGGTGCATTACCTTATTTATTATGATAAGTACAGAATTACAGTTGTGAATTTATTGAAAAATTACCATGTCTGTTCTGAAGCCTAATGTGGGCAAAAGCAAAAGGATAAAGTTAAAAGAAAATGCTAAATCTAACAGAAAAATGTTGCTAAACTGGCTAATGTCATGACAACTGTGCCCTCACTGAAACTAGCTCCCTGATCTTTAGTAAATAATGCAGATTCATAACTGTCGATGTTCTAGAGAACTGACCACTTGACTCTGAAAAAAAAAAGAGCTCCAGAAAAAAAAAAATCAAACTGTGAAAAGCATGAGAGAAATCAGGCAAATCAAGTTGATTTTAGTTGAAGATGCATATTAAGCACATCAAATAATTACCTGGTTATTTTTCAAGTCTGCACCCACAAGAAAACTGCCTTAAATGCATATTAAGTATGACTGTTAAAAGCACTTTGTACAGCTCACAAATTAAAAAAAAAATTGCACCTGAATAAAATAGGACACATATTATGGTAACTACACCATGATTGACAGTTTATTTTAAAATTTTGATGAATGATATTTAAGATAACCATGAATAAATCCTTCAATAGAAGCATTTTGGTGACCTCTTTTACCCTAATGGGTTTTCTTTTAAATCATGAGTCAGGAGAACTGAAATGTTTACTAAATTACTTTTAGTTGAAGTGATTAAGCAATATGGGCATATCACTTACGCTTTCTGCATGTAGACCAATTTGTCATATCAGTGTCACATTTAAACCTGCTGCTCTTTAATTTTCTTAAAGCTATTAAGGGTGAAATTCCTCTTTGCACATGGAATATCGATTCAAGCTGGGGTATTTTACTTGTGTCAGACAAACCCCTACCTGCTAAGACTTCGCCACATGAATAAAAACTTTAAATTACAAGCCCTGACTGGAAGGACATTTGCATGGTACCAGACAATGTTGAAACACTGGGGACCCAGTAGTTGCTTCCCCAATACACAGAAGTGGTCAAACCAGTTTTAGTCACATGACTAGCTGGCTGGAGTTTTTGAATTTGAACTTCCAACAAAGGATTTGAACTCAGAATGCCGTGTGCTCATGGACTGAGAACATCTCCTCTCTGTTTGCTTGCCTCCATCTCTTTCCCACGGAACTGAGTCTTGTGAAGACACGTAAACTCAGAGAACAGTCTCCTATGTGAACAGGGTTGAAGACGAATACTGGGCCCCAACGAAACGCAAGGCCATATCTTCAATCAAGGACTACAGCGAGTTGAAGAAACAGTACCAAGATATTACCTATTGCCTCAAACTGTTCTGCTTATCTTTTTTTCTGCTCTTTCCTATCCCTATTTGCATGTGTATTGCATGTCATGCTAGTGTAGGCGCGCGTATATCCATAGGCGTTAAGCACATCAGAGTTTAAGTTTAAGGTTTAATAAATTTCATCTTTCTTCTTTAAACCAAAGAAAGCCCGTTTGTGCTCATTTCTTTGCCTTATAATTGGAAAGTTTTGAACAAGGATTCACAAAAAGGTTGCTCAAAACACAGTGTGTTTAAAATAAAACTCTGTTACAATAAGACCAGGTAAAGACAGCAAAAGACCCTTTGATACATTTCTCACCTGGTCGTAACACTTGACATTTTAACTCAGAGAAATTAGCTATTTTAAACAGCACATAAATTTCATGCTGTCAGTTAATTTAAATGATAGCAACTTGCAGCCCAGTGCTAAATGAGTATGCCTCAGTAGGGGGATGGGTTTGTGCCACTTAAAGCCAGTCTGTTCCTTTTAAAAGGGAGGTGCATTCCAGCTCCATCAGATGCTGGAAGTTGTTTGGGGAAGACTGTCTGACTGTCAAGACGATTGAATATGGTGCTACAGTGCAGAATGCCTACTCCAAGATTCTCTGATGGAAGCCTTGGTGAAGGAGGTGAACAAGAGAGAGGTTTTCTGTTCAGCGGGACCAAGGAGGCCCTCTAGACAAACTTTGCGAAGGTAGTGGATGCAGACAGCCATCGCTGTCAATGTAGCCCCAAAGGACCTGGATGCACTGCAAGAAGTTTAATGACCACACACAAAAGTGGTCAAGATCAGGGAGTTCATCTTCAAATGACATATCCTTACAAATGAATCACGAGCATCACACACTATTCCATTATCCAAACTGCCTTCACTTGCATACCAACAATTGAGAACGAGAGGGCACAGATTTAAAGTATTTGGTGAGAGATTCAAAAGTGACATGAGGAAAAACTTTTTCACGCAGCAAGTGGTTAAGTCTGGAATGTGCTGCCTGTGAACGTGGTGGAGGCAGGTTTAATTAAAGCATTCAAAAGGGAATTAGACAGACAGTTATATGAAAAGGAAGAATGTGCAGGGTTATGGGAAAAAGGCAGGGGAATGGAACTGAGGGAATGCTATTTCAGAGAGCTAGTGTGGACACGATGGGCCGAATGGCCTCTTTTTGCTCTAACACTTCTGCGATCTCTATCAACCACACTCACATTCAGAGCTACATCTCACCCTCAGAGCATTGCTGAACACCCACATCTCCCAGTTGCACACACAGCCAGCTATTCAACCATTCCAGACACATCAGTCAAACATAGTGAACCACACTTGCTGACACACTTTCCTCTCTCTTGCAGGATAAGGTGGTGCACATTCACAGGCTTCAGGATTTGGCCAGTGGGAGACAAGCACGGTTGCATGTCCTCATCCCAATGGAAGAGACAGTACTCACCATCATTGGAGCAGCCATGAATGAGGCCATGACCAATGGGAGACTGAAACAATTGAAGATGATAGTATAATCATATCTAATCCTCCTTCTCACATCTCACTTCTCCCTCATCCCACAATCTCTTCTGGTTTACGAACTGCAGATGGTTTAAGGATGCACCTCTTGCTTTCTCCCACTCCCCTCAAGACAACCCTACCCAAGGGCCCAAGAACTACAACCTGGTCAGAAGTGGTGTAGAAGCAAGAAGTGGGAGAGGAACAAGACGCTGAAGAAGGAAGTCCATCACTCGCTCTCATGCCAGAGCCACCAGTTCAGGTACTAACGCTGCATGCACATTAAATGGAGCAGAGAGACAGCATCTACACACAGTGAGATTCTGGGCCTGCAGCCAGGGTCGTGCAGGTGCCATCTCTGTGGAGGCCAAGGTCACACATGAATTCTGTTGCAGAGGATGCAGATGAGGACTTCAATGGGGCAGTCTGCAGAAGAAGGCTGATGGTATGCACAGTGAAATGCTTGTAAGTGTCATGCACAGAAGAAGCTGTGATGAAATGGAAGAATTATGAAGGAAAAAAGTCAACTGTTAAACAAAACCACAGGAACATGGACATTTGGATCACAGTCAAGATGGAGAAGCGGTCATGTGACCCCCTCCTGTACTGAAAAAAATCAACAAACCTGTCTGCAGAGCTGAACCTCATGAACCTTATCTGAAATAGCTCTGGGGAGAATCCCTTTGAAATTGAAAAGAGCGCTATTGCATATTAATGACTCTTATCGACATGAATGAACTAACAAAGGAGACAGACTGACTCACAGCCCAAATCAAAATAAACGGGTGTGAACTAGCACTGTTCGACCAGAATGGTCCCCATTCAGACATCAATCGATAGCCATGATCATCATATCCTGGTCCATTGTGTGGTCACACCAGGGGAGTGGGCCATGTATCTCCTAACAGAAACTCTAATGTGATGGATTCTTACCTTAAAAAGGTAACCCTCTAAAGAGAGAGAGATATGGGAAATCATACCAACACCTTCAGAAAGCAATCCAGCCAGAGGCTGTTCAAGCGATCTAGCCAAGCAAGAAACCTGCTGAACAATAACTAAACGACTATAGCAGAGACATCACAAAGTGATTGCAAGACTCTTCATCTATGTAGGTAATAAAAATCCACACCACCAGCTTTCTGTTGCGTTGTAACCACGAGAACTCTACAACACCTCATCAACAAGTTTGAGACTACAAACACCAGGCCTGCACCTTTAAAAGAGACTGTCCTCCTGAGAAGATTCAAGAGGTTTATTGTAAACCATGAACAGTTTTTTTTTTATTCGTTTCATGGGATCTGGGCTGGCCAGGTCAGCATTTTTCTTTTCTCTCTATCTCTTATGTATATGTGTGTGTGAGAGTGATTATGTCAATGGGTGAGGTTGCGATCATTTTGGGAATAGGTTAGAAATAGTTATTTTTATTAAACCTACGAGAAACCCTATCATTTGTCCGTTCATTTGACCTGAAAGGCACTCAGGGCCAAAACATTATTTTTAACAAAATATGACTGCAGTCAGTTGGGAGATGAACAGTGGGAACTGTTAATGGTTAATTATGTTGTTCCAGCTGAAGGGCATTATTAAATTAAGGATTCGAAGAGAGCCTGCTGGACACAAAGGTGGTTGGTAAACAGAAAGCAGAGATGTGTAATGCTGCATTCTATTTATATTTTATTTAGAGATACAGCACTGAAACAGGCCCTTCAGCCCACCGAGTCTGTGCTGACCAACAACCACCCATTTATACTAATTCTACATTAACCCCATATTCCCTACCACATCCCCACCACCTACCTAAACTAGGGGCAATTTACAATGGCCAATTTAACTATCAACCTGCAAGTCTTTGGCTGTGGGAGGAATCCAGGGCACCCGGTGGAAACCCACGCGGTCACAGGGAGAACTTGCAAACTCCACACAGGCAATACCCAAAACTGAACCCGGGTCGCTGGAGCTGTGAGGCTGCGGTGCGAACCACTGCGCCACTGTGCTGCCCAATTCTGTCAATAACCTGACTATCAAGAAAAGGATCTATGTTTAGTTTCATTCTTCACTGTTTGGCTTGGATCCATTTAACTTGGTAGCAGAGAATGATTGCCTAAAGAACAAAGAACAGTATAGCACAGGAACAGGCCATTCGGCCCTCCAAACCTGTGCCGATCTTGATGCTTGCCTAAACTAAAATCTTCCGCACTTCCGGGGACCATATCCCTCTATTCCCATCCTATTCATGTATTTGTCAAGATGCCTCTTAAACGGCGCTATCACACCAGCTTCCACCACCTCCCCCGGCAGCAAGTTCCAGGCACTCACCACCCTCTGTGTAAAGAACTTGCCTCGCACATCCCCTCTAAACTTTGCCCCTCTCACCTTAAACCTATGTCCCCTAGTAACTGACTCTTCCACCCTGGGAAAAAGCTTCTGACTATCCACTCTGTCCATGCCACTCATAACTTTGTAAACCTCTATCATGTTGCCCCTCCACCTCCGTCGTTCCATGAAAACAATCCGAGTTTTTCCAACCTCTCCTCATAGCTAATGCCCTCCAGACCAGGCAACATCCTGGTAAACCACTTCTCTACCCTCTCCAAAGCCTCCACATCCTTCTGGTAGTGTGGCGACCAGAATTGCATGCAATATTCTAAGTGTGGCCTAACTAAAGTTCTGAACAGCTGCAGCATGACTTGCCAATTTTTATACTCTATGCCCCGACCGATGAAGGCAAGCATGCCATATGCCTTCTTGACTACCTTATCCACCTGCGTTGACACTTTGTGACCTGTGGACCTGTACGCCCAGATCTCTCTGCCTGTCAATACTCCTAAGGGTTCTGCCATTTACTGAATACTTCCCACCTGCATTAGATCTTCCAAAATGCATTACCTCACATTTGTCTGGATTAATCTCCATCTGCCATTTCTCCGCCCAAGTCTCCAACCGATCTATATCCTGCTGTATCCTCTGACAATCCTCATCACTGTCCGCAACTCCACCAACCTTTGTGTCATCCGCAAACTTACTGATCAGACCAGCTACATTTTCCTCCAAATCATTTATATATGCTACAAAGAGCAAAGGTCCCAGCACAGATCCCTGCGGAACACCACTAGTCGCATCCCTCCATTCAGAAAAGCACCCTTCCACTGCTACCCTCTGTCTTCTATGACCGAGCCAGTTCTCTATCCATCTTGCCAGCTCACCTCTGATCCCGTGTGACTTCACCCCTTGTACCAGTCTGCCATGAGGGACCTTGTCAAAGGCTTTACTGAAGTCCATATAGATAACATCCACTGCCCTTCCTTCATCAATCATCTTTGTCACTTCCTCAAAAAACTCAATCAAATTAGTGAGACACGACCTCCCCTTCACAAAATCCTGTCCCGAAGAATCCTCTCTAATAATTTCCCCACCACTGACGCAAGGCTCACCGGCCTGTAATTTCCTGGATTATCCTTGCTACCCTTCTTAAACAAAAGAACAACATTGGCTATTCTCCAGTCCTCTGGGACCTCACCTGTAGCCAATGAGGATGCAAAGATTTCTGTCAAGGCCCCAGCAATTTCTTCCCTTGCCTCCCTCAGTATTCTGGGGTAGATCCCATCAGGCCCTGGGGACTTATCTACCTTAATGCTTTGCAAGACACCCAACACCTCCTCCTTTTTGATAGTGAGATGACTGAGACTATCTACACTCTCTTCCCTAGGCTCATCATCCACCAAGTCCTTCTCTTTGGTGAATACTGATACAAAGTACTCATTTAGTACCTCGCCCATTTCCTCTGGCTCCACACATAGATTCCCTTCTCTGTCCTTGAGTGGGTCAACCCTTTCCCTAGAGGAAAGAGGATATCACAGCTGTGCTGAAGGAGGGCACTATGGAGGACTCGAGCAGTGAGGCAATATGGACAGAACTCAGAAATAGGAAGGGTGCGGTAACAATGTTGGGGCTGTACTACAGGCCTCCCAACAGCAAGCGTGAGATAGAGGTACAAATATGTAAACAGATTATGGAAAGATGTAGGAGCAACAGGGTGGTGGTGATAGGAGATTTTAATTTTCCCAACATTGACTGGGATTCGCTTAGTGTTAGAGGTCCAGATGGAGCAGAATTTGTAAGGAGCATCCAGGAGGGTTTTCCAGAGCAGTATGTAAGTAGTCCAACTCGGGAAGGGGCCATACTGGACCTGGTGTTGGGGAATGAGCCCGGCCAGGTTGTTGAAGTTTCAGTAGGGGACTACTTTGGGAATAGTGATCACAATTCCGTAAGCTTTAAAATACTCATGGACAAAGACGAGAGTGGTCCTAAAGGAAGAGTGCTAAATTGGGGGAAGGCCAACTATACCAAAATTCGGCAGGAGCTGGGAAATGTAGATTGGGAGCAGCTGTTTGAAGGTAAATCCACATGTGATATGTGGGAGGCTTTTAAAGAGAGGTTGATAAGCATGCAGGAGAGACATGTTCCTGTGAAAATGAGGGATAGAAATGGCAAGATTAGGGAACCATGGATGACAGGTGAAATTGTGAGACCAGCTAAGAGGAAAAAGGAAGCATACATAAGGTCTAGGCGGCTGATGAAAGACGAAGCTTTGAAAGAATATCGGGAATGTAGGACCAATCTGAAATGAGGAATTAAGAGGGCTAAAAGGGGTCATGAAATATCTTTAGCAAACAGGGTTAAGGAAAATCCCAAAGCCTTTTATTCATATATAAGGAGAAAGAGGGTAACTAGAGAAAGGATTGGCCCACTAAAGGACAAAGGAGGAATGTTATGCTTGGACTCAGAGAAAATGGGTGAGATTCTAAACGAGTACTTTGCATCGGTATTCACCGAGGAGAGGGACATGACGGATGTTGAGGTTAGGAACAGATGTTTGATTACTCTCGGTCAAGTCGGCATCAGGAGGGAGGAAGTGTTGGGTATTCTAAAGGGCATTAAGGTGGACAAGTCCCCAGGTCCGGATGGGATCTATCCCAGGTTACTGAGGGAAGCGAGAGAGGAAATAGCTGGGGCCTTAACAGATATCTTTGCAGCATCCTTAAACACGGGTGAGGTCCCGGAGGACTGGAGAATTGCTAATGTTGTCCCCTTGTTTAAGAAGGGTAGCAGGGATAATCCAGGTAATTATAGACCGGTGAGCCTGACGTCAGTGGTAGGGAAGCTGCTGGAGAAGATACTGAGGGATAGGATCTATTCCCATTTGGAAGAAAATGGGCTCATCAGTGATAGGCAACATGGTTTTGTGCAGGGAAGGTCATGTCTTACCAACTTAATAGAATTCTTTGAGGAAGTGACAAAGTTGATTGATGAGGGAAGGGCTGTCGATGTCATATACATGGACTTCAGTAAGGCGTTTGATAAGGTTCCCCATGGCAGGCTGATGGAGAAAGTGAAGGCGCTTGGGGTCCAAGGTGTCCTAGCTAGATGGATAAAGAACTGGCTGGGCAACAGGAGACAGAGAGTAGCAGTAGAAGGGAGTTTCTCAAAATGGAGACGTGTGACCAATGGTGTTCCACAGGGATCCGTGCTGGGACCACTGTTGTTTGTGATATACATTAATGATTTGGAGGAAAGTATAGGTGGTCTGATTAGCAAGTTTGCAGACGACACTAAGATTGGTGGAGTAGCAGATAGTGAAGGGGACTGTCAGAGAATACAGCAGAATATAGATAGATTGGAGAGTTGGGCAGAGAAATGGCAGATGGAGTTCAATCAGGGCAAATGCGAGGTGATGCATTTTGGAAGATCCAATTCAAGAGTGAACTATACAGTAAATGGAAAAGTCCTGGGGAAAATTGATGTCCAGAGAGATTTGGGTGTTCAGGTCCACTGTTCCCTGAAGGTGGCAACGCAGGTAAATAGAGTGGTCAAGAAGGCATACGGCATGCTTTCCTTCATCGGACGGGGCATTGAGTACAAGAGTTGGCAGGTCATGTTACAGTTGTATAGGACTTTGGATCGGCCACATTTGGAATACTGCGTACAGTTCTGGTCGCCACATTATCAAAAGGATGTGGATGCTTTGGAGAGGGTGCAGAGGAGGTTCACCAGGATGTTGCCTGGTATGGAGGGCGCTAGCTATGAAGAGAGGTTGAGTAGATTAGGATTATTTTCATTAGAAAGACGGAGGTTGAGGGGGGACCTGATTGAGGTGTACAAAATCATGAGAGGTATAGACAGGGTGGATAGCAAGAGGCTTTTTCCCCAGAGTGGGGGTTTCAATTACTAGAGGACACGAGTTCAAAGTGAAAGGGGAAAAGTTTAGGGGGGATATGCGTGGAAAGTTCATTACGCAGAGGGTGGTGGGCACCTGGAACGCATTGCCAGCGGAGGTGGTAGATGCGGGCACGATGGAGTCTTTTAAGATGTATCTAGACAGATACATGAATGGGCAGGAAGAAAAGAGATACAGAACCTTAGAAAATAGGCGACATGTTTAGAGAGAGGATCTGGATCGGCGCAGGCTTGGAGGGCCGAAGGGCCTGTTCCTGTGCTGTAATTATCTTTGTTCTTTGTTCTAGTTACCCTCTTGCTCTTTATATACGTATAAAAAGCCTTGGGATTTTCCTTAATTCTGTTTGCCAATGACTTTTCATGACCCCTTTTAGCCTTCCTGACTCCTTCCTACTGTCTTTATATTTCTCAAGGAATTTGTCCGTTCCGAGCCTTCCAGCCCTTACGAATGCTTCCTTTTTCTTTTTGACTAGGCTCACAATATCCCACATTATCCAAGGTTCCCGAAACTTGCCAAACTTATCCTTCTTCCTCACAGGAACATGCTGGTCCTGGATTCTAATCAACTAACGTTTGAAAGACTTCCACATGTCAGATGTTGATTTACCCTCAAACAGCCGCCCCCAATCTAAATTCTTCAGTTCCTGCCTAATATTGTTATAATTAGCCTTTCCCCAATTTAGCACCTTCACCCGAGGACTACTCTTATCCTTATCCACAAGTACCTTAAAGCTTATGGAATTATGGTCACTGTTCCCGAAATGCTCCCCTACTGAAACTTCGACCACCTGGCTGGGGTCATTCCCCAATACCAGGTCCAGTACGGCCCCATCCCTAGTTGGAATATCTCCATATTGTTTCAAGAAGCCCTCCTGGAAGCTCCTTACAAATTCTGCCCCATCCAAGCCCCTAGCACTAAGTGAGTCCCAGTCAATATAGGGGAGGTTAAAATCACCCACCACTACAACCCTGTTACCTTTACATCTTTCCAAAATCTGTCCACATATCTGCTCCTCTACCTCCCGCTGGCTGTTGGGAGGCCTGTAGAAAACCCCCAACATCGTGACTGCACCCTTCCTATTCCTGAGCTCCATCCATATTGCCTCGCTGCACGACCCCTCCGAGGTGTCCTCCCGCAGTACAGCTGTGATATTTTCCTTAACAAGTAATGCAACTCCCCCACCCCTTTTACATCCCCCTCTATCCCACCTGAAGCTTCTAAATCCTGGAACATTTAGCTGCCAATCCTGTCCTTCCCTCAACCAAGTCTATGTAATAGCAACAACATCATAGTTCCAAGTACTCCAAGCTCTAAGTTCATCTGCCTTATCTGTTATACTTCTTGCATTGAAACAAATGCACTTCAGACCACCAGTCCCGCTGTGCTCAGCAACATCGCCCTGCCTGCTCTTCCTCTTAGTCTTACTGGCCTTATTTACTAGTTCCCTCTTATTTATTTCACTTGCTGTCCTACTGCTCTGGTTCCCACCCCACCTGCCACACTAGGTTAAACCCTCCCGAGTGACACTAGCAAACCTCGCAGCCAGGATATTTGTGCCTCTCCAGTTTAGATGCAACCCGTCCTTCTTGTACAGGTCCCATCTGTCCCTGAAGAGATCCCAATGGTCCAGATATCTGAAACCCTCCCTTCTACACCAGCTGCTCAGCCACGTGTTTAGCTGCACTATCTTCCTATTTCTGACCTCACTGGCACGTGGCACAGGGAGTAATCCCAAGATTACAACCCTAGAGGTCCTGTCTTTTAACTTTCTACCTAACTCCCTAAACTCCCCCTGCAGGACCTCGTCACTCTTCCTGCCTATGTCGTTGGTACCGATGTGTACCACAACCTCTGGCTGTTCACCCTCCCCCTTCAGAATGCCCTCTGTCCGTTCAGAGACATCCTTGACCCTGGCACCAGGGAGGCAACATACCATCCTGGAGTCTCTTTCACATCCACAGAAGCGCCTATCTGTGCCCCTATAACTATTGCTGTTCTGCGCTTTGTCCCTCCCTGCTGAACAACAGTGCCAGCCGTGGTGCCACTGCTCTGGCTGCTGCTGTTTTCCCCTGATAGGCCATCCCACCCAACAGTATTCAAAACGGTATACTTGTTAGAGAGGGGGATAGCCACAGGGGCTTCCTGCACTGACTGCCTGCCCCTTCTAGCGGTCACCCATCTATCTGCCTGCACCTTGGGTGGAACCACTTCTCTAAAACTCCTGTCTATGACGCTTTCTGCCACCTGCATGCTCCTAAGTGCATCCAGTTGCTGCTCCAACCGATCCATGCGGTCTGTGAGGAGCTGCAACTGGGTACACTTCCTGCAGATGTAGTCGTCCGGAACGCTGGAAGCGCTTCACCCCTCTGACATTTCTCGCACTAATTAATAAATTAATTTAAAATAAATAAATACTTATAAAATCCTTACTTCTTTTTCTTTTGGGCCTCCTTATCTCGAGAGACAATGGATACGCGCCTGGAGGTGGTCAGTGGTTTGTGAAGCAGCGCCTGGAGTGGCTATAAAGGCCAATTCTAGAGTGACAGGCTCTTCCACAGGTGCTGCAGAGAAATTTGTTTGTCGGGGCTGTTGCACAGTTGGCTCTCCCCTTGCGCCTCTGTCTTTTTTCCTGCCAACTACTAAGTCTCTTCGACTCGCTTACTAAATTGTTATAATTAACTATATGGTCCCTAGTGCTAGATTCCTACTATAAATATTAAATGCTAACTAAATACAGTAATCTCCTCCCTCTAGTTTAGTGACTACTTGTTAATTAGGTTTTTAATCAATTTTTATCAATGTTTTATTTTCAAATTCAGTAAAAAAATTCCCTACCAGCCAATCAGGTCACAGCTTTCCTGTGACGTCACTTTCAGTTTTTTTTACCAGCGGTAAGTTTTTTATACTTACCGGTCTGGAACTCCGCCCTCCGAGTCTTCTCCCAGTCAGCTGTGCTCTTTGGAAGCTCTCAGCTCCCCTCACTCTGAGGACAGGTAGGAAATGAAAGGAGCTCCTCACTCCCTCCTTACCGAACTTCCTCACTTACCAAACTTCCACTGTAGCACTCTAATACAACCCAAGTCAGCACTCCAATGCAAACAAAGTCAGCACTGTAAGATGGCTCACTTTTATACTGACTGACTCTAGCCCCCTGAAAACTGGTTTAAGCCAATTTTCTAATTAACACGGTGCAGCTGCAAGCAGAGCCTGAGTGAACCCTGTTTAAAGCTGGTCTAAAACTCACCTTCCCCAACCCAAACAGCAACTGTTAAGTTACTCTGCTAAATAAAAGACAGATTAGATTTAAGATAAAATTAACCCTTAATTATCCTCAGTTACCAAACTTCCACTGTCGCACTCTAATGCAACCCAAGTCAGCACTCCAGTGCAAAAAGGTGAAGATTGGAAACTATTTTTTTTCCAGATGGAAGGTTGCAATCTGAATTACTTTTGAGAAGAATGGCTGAAACCAACTGCGAAATGTCAGGGTATGATTTCCCACCAATGTTCTCTGAATCTGAATCTTATGACCAATGGAAAAAAGAAAACCAGGTATGGCCTTGGCACTGTCCCTTCCTAAAAAAAAGCAAGATCAGGTGCAAAGTGTTTTGTGAGGCTCGTCAGTTGGACACTGAGGAAGGTTTGGAGCTTCTATTCAGCTTTATGGATAAAATTTATAAGAAAAATGATTTTATTAAATGCATACCAGGCATGATCAGAATTTGCTAAATTTAGAAAGACAGATGATCATTCCATAAAGGGAAAAATTATGGAATTTTACACACTATATAACAGACTGCAGAAATTCTACTTTGAAATTCCTTGTTCAGTGCATGCTTTCAAATTGTTGGATTGTGCTAAAGCAGAGGTGTCCAACATACAGCCCGCAGGCTAGAATCTGGCCTGCTGAAGGTTTCCATCCAGCTCGCTGGTCCCCTGTGACTGACAGCAGGCTGCAAGGGGCTCACCTGTACAGTCGTGTATGTCAGGTGGAGGGCTGGATGGGGCCTGCGTCTAAAGGATGGTGGACGTCTGTCAGTGATTGGTCACTGTGTGATTGACAGAGGGTTGCTCATGTGGTGGTGAACGCTGATTGGCAGTTCGCAGCGCAGGCGTACTGAGATCAGCCACCCCTGCTGTTTTTGCACGGTTCAGGGACCGGGCGCAAATGCAAGCGGGGAATGCGAGAGATGTATGGAAGGGGGTTGAGAGAAACAGATGGAGAGCGAGACAGGGAGACAGACAGATAGAGAGGGGGGGAAGAGAGAGAGAGACAGCTGGGGGGAGAGAGAGAGAGACAGGGGGTGGGGGGAAGTGGAAGATGATGATATTGATCAGTCTGAGGGAACTGTACTGGTCACAAGAAGCTTCAGTCCGGTAATGAGGGTATTAGTCGCAGATTCATTTAATTGCTCCATGTTGAATAGTGTTCCACAGTATGTGGAATGGATTGACTGAAGTGTTATTTCAATTCACTAAGTAGTAAGGATCGAAATAATATCAGGGAGTATGAAAGTTCGACTTTGGGGATTGTAACACATGAAAGTCACTGAAAAGAGCGGTGATTCCATGTAGAATAGCTGGAGTAAGCCACTTATTAGTACAAATGTGGTATCTAGTGAGATGCCCTTGCTGCTGAGCAAGCCTTCCATGAAAGAGGCACAAATTAAATTGGACATGGAACATGATAAAGCAATTTTCCTTGAGTAAATTGCAAATCTACTGACTTTCCAATCAGGACGTTATTGCAGCCCTTTAACAGAAACTAGCATCTCAAATAGGAATGTTAAAGCAGTGTTAGTGGCATCAGGTGATAGGAGTTTGACAGACAAGAAGCAAATTGTCTTAAAGTTACTTCGCTAAATTGTTATGTAATTTAAAGACAATTTTCTCATCCCTCGTCACAGATTCAATTCCTACTAAAAGATGTGGGGGTCGATGATGACTACACAAAGCTTATTGAGATTAGTGAAAAATATGATACATGTAAAAAGTATTGGGGGACGCCATCACAGCCTATTGTAAGTCATCCATTAGCAAGAGACTTTAATGATGTAGTAACTATGGATTTAAAGGTGTGGGACAAGGACAAACATTTTCATTTTGCATTTCATAGATATGGCAACAAGATTCAGTCATTTTACAGGATTACATGGTAAAAGACAAAACAGTAACTGTAGATAAAATAATGGAAAAATGTATACAGACTCGACTGAGGACACCAGCAATTCCTGACTGACAATGGTGGGGAATTTGCCAATGATGCGTTCGGAGACATGTGCGAAAATATGAACACTGTAGTGATGAACACCACAGCTGAAAATCCTTTCAGTAATGAACTTTGTGAAAGAAATCACGCAGTGATTGATGAGATGCTCCAAGAGATTTTAGCTTGCAATTTGGTTGGTTGGCTAACATCTGCTATAGCGTGGGCAGTCCATGCGAAAAATTTGCTCCAAAAGGTTTGGGGGCTATAGTCCGTAACAGTTCGTCTTTGGGAAGAATCCCAAAATACCTTCTGTACTGCTTGATCATCCCCAGCCATAGAAGGGACTACAATTAGTTCCACCTTCTCTGAGCATTTGAGTGCCCGACATGTAGGGAGATGGGCGTTCATCAAGGCAGAAGACTCAAGAGAAAATTTGACGAGCTTTATGGCATTGCATAAGACCGTCAGAGATAAACTTTAATCCTGGGGATTTAATATACTATAAAAAAAGAGGGTCAGAAAGTGTGGAAAGGTCCAGGTAAAACGATGGGAAGACTTAGATTCTCCAACATCTTCCCTTGATATTCAATGGCATTACGATTGCTGAAGCCCTCACTATCAACATCCTGGGGGTTACCATTGACTAGAAGCTGAACTGGAGTAGCCATATAAATACCTTGGCTACAAGAGCAGGTCAGAGGCTAGGAATCCTGTGGCGATTAACTCACCTCCTGACTCCCCAAAGCTTGTCCACCATCTACAGGGCACAAGTCAGGAGT
The DNA here is from genome assembly GCF_036365525.1 of Heterodontus francisci. Classification (NCBI taxonomy): domain Eukaryota; kingdom Metazoa; phylum Chordata; class Chondrichthyes; order Heterodontiformes; family Heterodontidae; genus Heterodontus; species Heterodontus francisci. The sequence goes on from NC_090371.1 coordinate 113,814,274, forward strand.
GTAATGGAATACTCTCCACTTGCCTGGATGGGTGCAGCTCCAACAACACTCAAGAGCCTCGACACCAACCAGGACAAAGCAGCACGCTTGATTGGCACCCCATCCATAAACATTCACTCCCTCCACCACCAATGCAAGATTTTTAAAAATTCATTCATGGGATGTGGGCGTCGCTGGCCAGGCCAGCATTTATTACCCATCCCTAATTGCCCTTGAGAAGGTGGTGGTGAGCTGCCTTCTAGAACCACTGCAGTGCATGTGGGGTAGATACACCCACAGTGCTGTTAGGAAGGGAGTTCCAGGATTTTGACCCAGCGACAGTGAAGGAACAGCAATATAGTTCCAAGTCAGGATGGTGTGTGACTTGGAGGGGAACTTGCAGGTGGTGGTGTTCCCATGCATTTGCTGCCCTTGTCCTTTTAGTTGGTAGAGGTCGCGGGTTTGGAAGGTGCTGTCTAAGGAGCCTTGGTGCATTGCTGCAGTGCATCTTGTAGATGGTACACACTGCTGCCACTGTGCGTCGGTGGTGGAGGGAGTGAATGTTTGTAGATGGGGTGCCAATCAAGCGGGCTGCTTTGTCCTGGATGGTGTCGAGCTTCTTGAGTGTTGTTGGAGCTGCACCCATCCAGGCAAGTGAAGAGTATTCCATCACACTCCTGACTTGTGCCTTGTAGATGGTGGACAGGCTTTGGGGAGTCAGGAGGTGAGTTACCCGCCGCAGGATTCCTAGCCTCTGACCTGCTCTTGTAGCCACGGTATTTATATGGCTACTCCAGTTCAGTTTCTGGTCAATGGTAGCCCCTCGGAGGTTGATAGTGGGGGATTCAATGATGATAATGCCATTGAATGTCAAGGGGAGATGGTTAGATTCTCTCTTGGTGGAGATGGTCATTGCCTGGCACTTGTGTGGCACGAATGTTACTTGCCACTTATCAGCCCAAGCCTGGATATTGTCCAAGTCTTGCTGCATTTCTACACAGACTGCTTCAGTATCTGAGGAGTCACAAATGGTGCTGAACATTGTGCAATCATCAGCGAACATCCCCACTTCTGACCTTATGATTGAAGGAAGGTCATTGATGAAGCAGCTGAAGATGGTTGGGCCTAGGACACTACCCTGAGGAACTCCTGCAGTGATTTCCTGGAGCTCAGATGATTGACCTCCAACAACCATAACCATCTTCCTTTGCGCTAGGTATGACTCCAACCAGCGGAGGGTTTTCCCCCGATTCCCACTGACCTCAGTTTTGCTCGGGCTCCTTGATGCCATACTCGGTCAAATGCTGCCTTGATGTCAAGGGCAGTCACTCTCACCTCACCGCTTGAGTTCAGCTCTTTTGTCCATGTTTGAACCAAGGCTGTAACGAGGTCAGGAGCTGAGTGGCCCTGGCGGAACCCAAACTGAGCGTCACTGAGCAGGTTATTGCTAAGCAAGTGCCGCTTGATGGCACTGTCTACAACACCTTCAATCACTGTACTGATGATTGAGAGTAGGCTGATAGGGCTGTAAGTGGCCGGGTTGGACTTGGCTACTTTTTGTGTACAGGACGTACCTGGGCAATTTTCCACATTGCAGGGTAGTTGCCAGTGTTGTGGCTGTACTTGAACAGCTTGACTAGGGGCACGGCAAATTGTGCAGCAACGCACCAAGGCTCCTTAGACAGCACCTTCCAAACCCGCCACCTCTCCCACCTAGAAGGACAAGGGCAGCAAATGCATGGGAACACGACCACCTGCAAGTTTCCTTCCAAGCCACACACCATCCTGACATGGAACTTTATTGCCACTCCTTCACTGTCGCTGGGTCAAAATCCTGGAACTCCCTTCCTAACAGTACTGTGGGTGTACCTACCCCACATGGACTGCAGCGGTTCAAGAAGGCAGCTCACCACCACCTTCTCAAGGGGAATTAGGGATGGGCAATAAATGCTGGCCTGCAATGCCCACATCCCCATGAATGAATTAAAAAACGATTAGGGTCCATTCATCTAGGTTAATAGGGATTGATTATAAACTTGCAGAATCTGAACAATTATTAGAAGGTGATGCACTAGTCGGTACTAGGGTAATGCACATACCAGAGGGATCCACTGAATGGAGGGATACAACCATTGTAGTGAGAGCAGGGAGAGCCACCTGCAAATTCAAACATTGGCTAAACATCCAAGATGATGGACCAGAGGCAAGATCTATGCACTGGCAAAATGAAGTGAAACAGTGGAAAGCGAGAAAAAGCAGTGCGAGTCCCCATAGTGAGTCTGAAAGTGACTACGGCACTCGGAAACTATCACGTGCTGGTGACAGAACCTCTGATCATAGGAGGGAGAGATCCTGTAGGAGAGGTCCAGAAAGAGATAAGAGGGCAAGTAGAGGCCGTAGCTTGACTAGAACAAGGATTACAGAACAATCTAGGAACACTACTAGAAGTAGAAGGCCTTATGATCGGCAAGTTATGGTGGTTGCAAATAAATTAGAAGAAAAACTGATGAGAGACACACAACAAAAAGTTGGAGGGAATTTGGTGTCTATTCTGAAGTGCAAGATAGGGGACAGCCAGTCTCATCATACAGATGGATATGTACGGAAAAGTACTCCCAGATGGGAAATAAAGGTTAAAGCGAGACTAGTGGCTCGGGGTTTTGAAGAGAGACTTGGTGATCAAGATGTGACACTGGACGCCCTCACGGCAGGAAAAGTGATCTTGTAAATTTTCTTCGCTCTTTTAGCCACATACTCTTAGGAATTTAGGTTGATTGATTGCAGGGTGAAAAATTGCAAAGAGAAGTGTTTTTGAAATCACGTAGAGAAGCGAATGATGTAGAAGGGAAGCTGTGGAAAGTAAACAAATGTGTTTATGGATTCAATGATGCGTCAAGAGTATGTTATTTCTCTGTTAGGTCTGTCTTCTTGAAAGTAGGCTGTATTGAGCTGAAAGCAGATCCAGCAATGTTCTACTGGCATCACAAAGAGAAACACGCAGTCATCTTTATGATGCATGTCTATTTTCTATGGGAATGTTCTGCAGAATTTGAGCAATTGGTTATAGATAAATTAAAAGGGGAGTTTAAGATTGGAAGCCAGGCTTCGGGGGCTATTAAAAAGGGTTAGAAATTGATCAGAATAGGTTGGAAATTACCCTTGAAATAACAATCATATTTAGAAAGCGTTAATCGGTTCCCCATAAATTGGACCAGGTCGTCAAAGAAAGGTGATCTTACGACCAAAAGAGAAACAGCAGCTAAGAAGCCCGATTGGGTGGTCCAGCTGGTTATTTACTCAGAAGTATCGGAACTCAGTACTATAATGAAACACACGACAATTGAGGAAGTTTTGAGGGCAAATAAAACATTAAAGAAATTAAACTGAGAAATTCATACTCAAGTTTCCATCATTGGGTGATCCGAAAACAAGAAATTAATAATTTTTAGAGACACTTCTCATGCCAATCTTCTGGATAGATAGTCAAGTACAGCCGGGTTTATCATATTCTTGGTGGGAAAACATGGGAAGTGTTGTAAGCACTCTAGCTGCAGAAACACTGTTCGACACTGCTAGAGGCGTTAAATATGGGATTTTACTTACCTAACATTTAGAATGAAATCTTATACAAGGGGCATTCTGAGAAAAGTTTGCCCATTGAATTTTATGTGGATAACTGTTCACGTTGAGATAAAGTTCATTCGACAAAGAGTGTCACTGAGAAAAGATTACAGATTGACCTTGCTAGCATAAAAGAAATGTTGGAGAGAAAAGAAATCTCTCAGATTAAATGGGTCATCGCAAGTCACCAACTTTCAGTCTGTTTTACAAAAAGGAATGCTAGATCCAAGAAATTTTTGGAGGAACTAGAAGGAGGACATGAGTTGTATGAAATATGGAAAATCATTTTTTTCTCTTTTTCTTTGTAATTCTTTAAGGTTCCTTTAAAGAAAATGATTTTTTTAATGGTTAATTATGTTAACGGTAAACAGCTGAAGGGCACTGTTCAATTAAAGAAAGTGAATATAAAAAGAGATTGTGCTGGACACAGGGTGTTGGTGAACAGAAGGCAGAGATCTGTAATGCTGCATTCTGTGAATAAACAGACGATCAAGTAAAGGATCTGCGTCTAGTTTCATTCTTCGCAGTTTGGCCTGGATCCATTTAACAGAAACCACCCAATCCTTTCTACCTGTCTGTCACAAATTGGGGACTCGTCTACGATATTTTTGACCAATCAAATTAAAGGAAAGATTTGGAAACACGAGCAAAATTGACCTCGTGGAAAACTGAACAAACAGGTTTTCACGTATCATTCTGTTCTTCTCTACAGTGCTAGAAACAAAAAGACAGTCACATTTAGAGCAGGGAGCTTTATCCCATGATAAGTTAAATCAATTAAGTATTGAAGATTGAAATGTTGTAACTGCCCACGTGGGAGTCACTTTCAAAACAAAGAAACCTGAAATAATGAAAAAAAAAAATAGCTAGCCATTTTAATCCTACCCCAAACTAGAAGAAATGGGCATGGAACCTGAAACGAATAAAAATTACACTAGCTAAGATTCAAGTGGAAAGGGGCCTTGCTATGAGAAAACTGGAATGACAAAAGGAAAGAGAGGAAAGAGTTTCAGTTGAAAATCAGAGAAAATACAATTGCAGAGAAGGGAAGAAGAGGTGAAGACTGCTGAGTTAGAAAGGCTGCACGCACAAGGTGAGAATGCCACCAGACACTCAAACCTTATCCCAAATCAGAGCAAAACTTTGATGTATTGAGACACTCACGGTTAGTACCAAAATGTAATGCGGAAGAGGTCACGTCCTATTTTATCTCCTTTTGAGAAAATAGCTAACAGGCTAAACTGGCCAAAAGAATATTGGACCCTCCACTTACAAAGCGAATTGGTGAGTTTGTGAAGCTCAGTCCGTTATCAACAGAAAGCTCCCTCGATTATAAACAGACAAAAACTCCAATACTAAATGCATACGAGTTAGTTCCTGAAGCCTACTGAGAACAGTTTTGAAATGTTAGAAAATGACCTATCCAAACCTTCATCTAATTTGAAAGAATTAAACATATGACTTTTGATCACTGAATCTGATCTCTTAAGTTAGAGGTCTCATATGAAAATTTGAGAGAAGTGATTTTACTAGAAGAATTTAAAAATAGCATTCCCTTTAACATAAAGACTCATTGAAAAACAAAGAATTACAAGAGTAAGAGAAGCAGCTGCAATTGCAGATGATTATCAGCTTACGCATAAATCCTTTTTTCAGGGAAAACCCTTCCAGGAACCCTTCTGGGAAGGACAGAAAGTGGGATAATGATAAAAGATGGGGTGCTAGTGAACAGTGAACCAAAAGTGAGAATGCAAGAAGCTCTCCGCCAGTAAAGAAAGAGCAGAGGGCAGGAATGTTTTCCACAGATTGTGTGTTCCCATTGCAGCAAAACAGGGCATGTAAAAGCCGAATGCTGGAAGTTAAAAAGGAAACCCATAAATTTTGTAGGTGTTCACAAGGCTTGCCTAGAAAAGGATGTACAAGCAGGCAACAAGGCAGACAAGCCTGTGACCCTAACCACTGTGATGGACCCCTCAAAGAATACTGCTCTAGATGTAGCAAAAATAGAAAAGATCTCTGAAGGTTATCAGGGTTTTGTTTCAAAGGGAAAGGTGTCCCCATACAATTCTAATGAGATGGGCAAGTCCATTGTCCTGCTCCAATATACAGCCGCCACTCAATCCTTCATGGCATGACCTTTCCACCAGAGAGCTTGCTCAAGGCAAATGTTCTGCTACGAGGCATTGGAGGAGGATACATGCCAGTGCCTTTGAATCAGGTCCAACTGCAGTGTGACCTCGTAGCTGGACCAGTTACTGTAGGGATTGTCCCTAGTCTACCTGTGGCCAGAATAGATTTGCTGCTAGGTAATGATTTGGCTGGAGGTAAAGTGATAGCAGCTCCAGTGGCCTTAGACCAGCCAAATGAGGCCAGTGGGACAGAACAAATACAGGAGAAATCCCTGGAATCTTTCCTGCCAGTATAGTAACCAGATCCATAACTAAGCAAGCTCCAACACAGCAGCATGAGCCAGTAATTCAGCCAGATGACCCTGAGGTCTGGCTGGCTGAAACTTTTTTTTTGGACATCTAGGGTAGGCATACAACAGATCCTCCTCAATGAAGCCTAGCAGACAGACCCTGATTTAAGAAGGACACCGCTAACAGAATATTCTGAGGTAAAGACAGAGAAACTGCCTGAGTGCTATTGTTCCAAAAATGAAATCCTGATGAGAAAATGGACACCCCCACAGCAACCTGTAGAGGAGGAGTGGACAGTAGTTCACCAAATTATAGTTTGCCCTAAATATCGTAGGAAAATTTTGAGAATTGCCCATGAGATCCCTATGGCTGAGCAAGTGGGTATCAGAAAGACCCAGGCCCGGATAAGCCAACACTTTTACTGGCCACAAATCCACAAAGATGTGGTTAACTTTTGCAAGACCTGTCATACCTGCCAGGTTGTTGGGAAACCGCAACCTACAATCAAACCTGCTCCACAGATCCCCATTCCTACTTTCGAGGAGCCTTTCAGTAGAGTTCTAATCAATTGCATGGGACCCCTACCTAAAACCAGAACAGGTTATTGACACCTCCTAACCATCATGGATATAGTCATCTGATTCCCACAAGCCATACCCTTGAGGAAAATTACTGCCAAAGCGGTATTCTAGGGACTCCGACAAGTGACTTCTTTTTATTCGTTTGTGGAATGTGAGCGTCGCTGGCTCGGCCAGCATTTATTGCCTTTATCATTTCTTATCTTGACCCAAACCACTTCTAAATACCTGAGCTTAGGTCATCCCTCTCTATTGTACGGCACAGTGGTGCAGTGGTTAGCACTGCAGCCTCATAGCTCCAGCGACCCGGGTTCGATTCTGGGTACTGCCTGTGCGGAGTTTGCAAGTTCTCCCTGTGATCGTGTGGGTTTTTGCCGGGTGCTCTGGTTTCCTCCCACAGCCAAATATTTGCAGGTGATAGGTAAATTGGCCATTATAAATTGCCCCTCGTGTAGGTAGGTGATAGGGAATATGGGATTACTGTAGGGTTAGTATAAATGGGAGGTTGTTGGTCGGCACAGACTCCGTGGGCCGAAGGGCCTGTTTCAGTGCTGTATCTCTAAATAAATAAAAATAAATAATACCATTATTAATTTAAAAAGCCACCCCTCCACCTTTCCCAGCTTCCTGTTCTTCCTAAATGTTCTGTACCCTTCAATCTTCAGGTCATCCTGCAGCCATGTCTCTGTAATGGCTATCAGATCATACTTATTTATTTCTATTTGCGCTCTCAGTTCATCTGTTTTGTTTCGAATGCTACATGCATTCAGATACAGAGCCTTTAGTTTTGTCCTTTTATTATTTTTGTAACCTCTAGCCTTGACTGCTGATTTACTCTTAGATTTGTAATCACTGTCCCTTCTTGTCACAGTTCCCATATTAATACCTTTCTCTCTTGCCTTGTCTGTACTATTTGATTTACCATATCTTCCCAAATTTGATGCCTTGCCCCCAAAATTTAGTTTAAAACCCTCCTTACTTCCCTAGTTATGCGGCTCGCTAGAACACTGTCCCAGCAAGGTTTAGGTGTAGACCGTCCCAAAGGTACAGCCACCACTTTCCCCAGTACTGGTGCCAGTGCCCCATGAACGAGAACCCACTTCTACCACACCAGTCTCTGAGCCACGCATTCATTTCTCTAATCTTATTTGCCCTACTCCAATTTGTACGTGGCTCAGGTAATAATCCAGAGATGATTACCTTTGAGGTTCTGCTTCTTAATTTGGTGCCTAGCTCCTCATACTGATTAAGCAGAACCTCTTTCCTTGTCCTGCTTATGTTGTTGGTACCTACATGGACCATGATAACTGGATTGTCTCCCTCTCACTGTAAGTTCCTCTCTAGCCTTGAGCAGATGTCCTGAACACTGGTACTGGGCAGGCAATACAGCCTTTCGGACTCTCACTCTTTGCTGCAGAGAACATTGTCAATCCCCCTCACTATACAGTCCCCTTCTACCACCACCTTCCTTTTCGCCCCTCCCGCTTGAACGGCTTCCTGTACCATGGTAGCATGATCAGTCTGCACATCCACATTACAGCCCTCGCTCTTGTCCACACAAGCTGCAAGAACCTCTAACTTGTTGCTCAATTGCAAGAGCCGAGGCTCCTCCACTCCCACCTTCTCGATCCCCCTTACCTGTCTGACCTGCAGTCACACCCTCCTGTTCCTGATCACTGTGCCATAACTTATCTATGGTTCTATAGTACCTAAGGGAACTTTTTAAGGGTTTACAGAGACCTCACCTAGAGGTCAATCTAGCAAAGAGCGAGTTCACTAAGGCTAAAGCAACTTATTTAGGTCGCATCTTAGGCCAAGGTCGCGTGTTGCCAAGGACAACAAAGGTGCATGCCCTGGTAGATTTCTCCAGTCCCAAAACAAAGAGAGAAATAATGCCTTTCCTAGGAATGTGCGGGTTTTATTGAAAATTTGTTGAAAATTTCAGCACCATAGCTGCACCTTTTATTGACTTGTTGAAGAAAAGTGTAAAAGTGGTGTGGTCAGAGCGATGCCAGCTAGCCTTTGAAAATTTGAAGGCAATCTTAACAAATGACCCAATACTGGCAGCCCCAAATTTCAACAATCAATTTAAAATGGCTATTGATGCCAGTGATGTCGGAGTGGGGGCCATCCTACTCCAAGATGATGATTCAGGCCTAGAAAGGTCAATTGGTTATTTTTCCCAAAAAAATTAAACATAATCAAAAAAGAAATTCCACCATAGAAAAGGAGATATTAGGGCTCCTACACGACCTTCAACATTTCCAAGTCTATGCCAATAACAGACATGTAGAAATTCAAATTTACACCAACCACAACCCCTGAACATTCCTTGAAAAATTCAACAATTCCAGACAGTTTTGATGGAGCTTGATGCTCCAGCCATTCAACCTGAAAATTGTACTTATAGCTGGGAAGAACAACATTATAGCAGACACCTTGTCCAGAAAGTAAAATACTGTACAGCTAAAAAGCCTGTACAGAAGTCATGAGTGGAAGCCTGAGGAATGCATAGGATGAAGGTGTACATGTGTCCATGTGTCCTACTTTCCTGCTTTCGGAGAAAAAACAAAAAGGGAAGGTGCCATGCAAAGAAGGAGCTATGACGAAGTAAACAATGAAATGGAAGAATTATGAATAAAAAAAAGTTAACTGCTAAATAAAACCACAGGAACATGGACATTTGTATCACAGTCAAAATAGAGTAGCGGTCATGTGACCCCCACTCCTGTACTAGAAAATCAACAAACCTGTCTGCAGAGCTGAACCTCATTAACCTCATCTGAAATAGCTCTGGGAAGAACTCCTTTGAAATTGAAAAGAGCACTGCTACATATTAATGACTCTTACCGACATGAATGAACTAACAAAGGAGTCTGGAGACAGACTGACTCACAGTCCAAACCAAAATGAATGAGCGTGAACTAGCACCATGCTACCAGAATGGTCTCCATTCAGACATCAATTGATAGCCATGGTTATCATATCCTGGCCCACTGTGTGGTCACACCAGGGGAGAGGGCCATGTATCTCCTAACAGATAGATTCTTACCTTAAAAAGGTAGCCCTCAGGAGAGAGAGAAAGAGGGATGGGAAATCAAGCCAACACCTTCATAAAGCAGTCCAGCCAGAGGTTGTTTAAGTGATCCAGCCAAGCAAAAACCCTCCTGAACAATAACTGTACAACCACTATAGCAGAGACATCATAAAGTGATTTTAAGACTCTTCATTTGTAAGTAATAAAATCCACACCACCAGCTTTCTGCTGAGTTGTAACCACTAGAACTCTACAACACCTCAACAAGTTTGAGACTACAAACACCCAGGCCTGCACCTTTAAAAGAGACTGTCCTCCTGAGAAGATTCAAGAGGTTTATTATAAACTATGAACACTTACCTCACTTTGAACTATAAACTACCTACCCTTTTCTCTCTATCTATTCTTGTGTATATGTGTGTGTGAGTGAATGTGTGTGTGGGTGAGGTTGAGACCATTTTGGGAATTATGTAAAAAAAGTTATTTTTATTAAACCTACAAAAAAACCTGTCATAAGCAGGACGTTCTTTTGGCTTGCGGCAGCATCCTGTTAGTGGCGAACACCACATCTGGTGCTACTGCATTGTAGTAGTGTGGAACAGCTAGCTGTTGCTCAGATCTTTGGGATACATTACCCTTCCAGGGTAATTTGAGGTAGATTGGGCACTTTTCTGGGCTGAAAATGACGTCTTTAGGCCTGTTCATAAGTTTGTGCGATATACAGCGAGAAATGATCTGATCAGGGTAACCATTGTCATGCAGGATGTCTTTGATTCGCCCTATTTCAGCATCAAACTTGCATGATGAGCAAATGGCTCAGGCCCTATTTTGAGGTTGCCGTCCTGCCTATCACACAAATGAGTAATGTGATGTATGAATTTCAATACCAGTGTGATGCTAGGTACATCGGCCATACGTCCCAAAGACTGGCGGATTGTATCAAACAACATGTCCCTTCTGCTGTTCACAAGGGGCAAGATACAGGCCGTACCCAACCAGCCCGTGCTTGCAAAACTTAAAACACAGTGTCCAACATTAGATGTGATTCTGCGATTGGACAACATTTGCTAAATAATGCTGACAACCAATTTAAGATGGTCAGTAGGGCTCACAGTGTGGTGCATTTACGCGTACTGCAAGATACATATATTAATACACAGGGCCCTGTTCTTTGCAGACAGAAAGAATATGTACAAGCATTGCACCTGTTTCAGCTAAACAAAATAAGTGACAGCCATTCGCTGGTTCATTCCTCAGGGCAATGCCTTGACCAATCAGAGTCAAGCTGCCTGTTTTAAATTTCAAACAAAGCTTGGCAGTTAACTGTCAGTCACCGTAAACTGCTACGTTCTCCATGGCACCACCTCTACTAATCAGAGTTCACTTGCCAACCCATCAACACTCTCCACTTGCCAACCAATCAGCACTCTCTTCCCATACTGTATAAAGTTGTTGTTTTCCCTGACCTTGGTATTCCGGCTTATTGTCCTGATCAGTACAAGACGAAAAGTTTCGGCATGTCTCTATTTTCAGCAATACTTTAAATCTGTGCCCTCTCATTCTTGATCCTTTCACGAGTGGAAACAGTTTCTCCCTACCTACTCTGTCCAGACCCCTCATGATTTTGAATAACGCTATCAAATCTTCTCTCAGCCTTCTCTTCTCCAAGGAAAACAGTCCCAACTTCTCGAATCTATCTTCATAACTGAAATTCCTCATCCCTGGAATCATTCTTGTGAATCTTTTCTGCTTTCTCTCTAATGACTTCACATCTTTCCGAAAGCACAGCGCTCAGAAATGTACACAGTACTCCAGCTGAGGCCGAACTAGTGGCTTATACAAGCTCAAAATAACCTCCTTGTTCTTGTACTCTATGCCACTATGAATAAAGTCCAGGATACTGTATGCTTCATTAACCACTCTCTCAACCTGTGCTGCCACCTTCAATGACTTATGCACATATACACCCATGTGCCTCTGCTCCTGCAGCCCCCATTAGAATTGTATCCTTTATTTTATATTGTCATTCCATGTTCTTCCTACCAAAATGTATCATTTCATATTTCTCCACATTGAACTTCATCTGCCACCTGTCTGCCCATTCCACCAACTTGTTTATGTCCTTTTGAAGTTCTACATTATTCTCCTCACAGTTCACAATGCTTCCAAGTTTCGTACCATCTTCAAACTTTGAAATTGTTCCCTGTACAACAAGGTCTGGGTCATTATTAAATATCAGGAACAGCAAGGGTTCCAACACTAACCCCTGGGGAACTCCAATACAAACCCCCCTCCAGTCCGAAAAACATCCATTAATCACTACTCTTTGTTTCCTGTCACAGTCAATTCCGTATCCATGTTGCTACTGTCACATTTATTCCTGAGCAATAACTTTGCTCACAAGTCTGTTGGCTGGCACTGTATCAAATGCCTTTTGGAAGTCCATGTACACCACATCAACTGCATTGCCCTCATCAACCCTCTCTATTACCTCCTCAAAGAAACTCCAGCAAGTTAGTTAAACATGATTTTCCCTTAAGAAATCCATGCTGGCTTTCTTTAATTAACCTACATTTGTCCATGTGACTATTAATTTTGTCCCAAATTATTCTTTCTAGAATTTTCCTCACCACCAAAGTTAAACTGACTGGCCTATAGTTGCTGGGCTTATCTTTACACCATATTTTGTACACGGGTGTAACGTTTGCAATTCTCCAATCCTCTGGCACCACCCCTGAGTCTAAGGAAGACTGAAAAAGTTTGGCCAGTGCCTCTGCAATTTTCATTCTCAGTTCCCTCAGTATCCTTGGATGCATCTCATCCAGTCCTGCTGGGAAATACTCACCAGCTAATCACCTACCTACTTTCCTGTAATGTCACATCTCAATTTTTCTTTCTGAACACCAGTGCTGAACCTACAAACTGGCAGCAACGGCAACAGCAGCAGCAGTTAGCCCCACACAGCTCTCGCTGTTTATACCTGCTCCACTCTCACTGTTTCCCGCTGCTCTCTCTGCGAGCTCTCACTCTCCTCCTCCTAGGTTCTTTATGCCCTGCTCAGCTCTCGCTGCTTCCCGCCGCTCTCATTGAGTTCAAGACTACAAACATCCAGGCCTGCAACTTTAAAAGAGACAGTCTTCCTGAGAAGATTTAAACAGATTTAATGTAAACCACGAAAACTTACCTCACTTTGAACTTTAAACTACCTGCTCTTTTATCTCTATCTATTCTTGTGTCTGCGTGCAACTGAATTTGTGTGGGGATTAGGTTGCAACCACTTTGGGAATTGTGTAAAAAAAAGATACTTTAAAAAAAAACTGTCATTTGTCTGTTTATTTGAGCCAGAAGACACTCCGGGATCAATACATTATTTTCAAAAAAAGACAATTGCAGTTAGTTGGGAGGTAAAAAGTCGGAAACACACATACCCCTTACTAACTGCCCGTAACATAATTCTGCAGTCACTTTCAAGGAACATGGAGAAGTCTGACACTGTCTTAGCACAGGGCTTTATGCAGAGCTTGGAATCCATCCTTTGTCAGCATGCAAGTGCAAATGCAAGAACACTTGCTTCCATTGCAGCACAAGCAGAAGCCACCAACATCTGGGTGCTGCATGAAAGCTCAGACTAAAGTAATACAAGCTCAGCTTGCTGTCACACAAGCTCAGACTACTGCCATCATATCTGCAGATACCAGTGTGCACAAAGGGGCATGCAAGGTCTCACAGAATCCAGCAATCTGCCCTCCAACCTGTTGCTAAAGTGCCACCCCATGGCAGTGGCAGAGGCTATATGGAGCAGGAACATCCAGTCCTCTCTCATGTTGACAAAATGTATCCTCCAACCAAAGTCACTCCACCAATTCCTATGCTGTTGACTGTTACCCAGCCAGCCTTGACTGCTGCCAACATACTTAGGTGATGCAGTCCAAACCCAGGCATTCTAGGCACAGGGCTGCTCAAGGTCATCCGACAAAGCCATTTGCTGTCTTCCCCACTGGAAGACAAAGCTTTCTGCCATCCATGCTGCAGCAACTGGGAGTAGGACTTTGTAGGAGCACTAGGACATGCAAAGACACATGGAAGACAGGCAGTAAGAGAATGCACAAGGGTGATTATTTCATTTGAGTGGAATATTGAATGGCTTGTTTGTTTGTTTGTTCTGATGAAGGGTCACTGACCTGAAACGTTAACTCTGCTTCTCTCTCCACAGATGCTGCCAGACCTGCTGAGTGTTTCCAGCATTTCTTGTTTGTGTTACAGATATCCAGCATCTGCAGTATTTTGCTTTTATTTTACTGTTTGTTTGTTTGTTTAGAATTAGAATTAGAATTAGAACATTACAGCGCAGTACAGGCCCTTCGGCCCTCGATGTTGCGCCGACCATCTGACCTACACTATTCCATTTTCATCCATATGTCTATCCAATGACCACTTAAATGCCCTTAAAGTTGGCGAGTCTACTACTGTTGCAGGCAGGGCGTTCCACGCCCCTACTACTCTCTGCGTAAAGAAACTACCTCTGACATCTGTCCTATATCTTTCACCCCTCAACTTAAAGCTATGTCCCCTCGTGTTTGCCATCATCATCCGAGGAAAAAGACTCTCACTATCCACCCTATCTAACCCTCTGATTATCTTGTATGTCTCTATTAAGTCACCTCTCCTCCTCCTTCTCTCTAACGAAAACAACCCCAAGTCCCTCAGTCTTTCCTCGCAAGACCTTCCTTCCATACCAGGCAACATCCTAGTAAATCTCCTCTGCACCCTTTCCAAAGCTTCCACATCCTTCCTATAATGCGGTGACCAGAACTGCACGCAATACTCAAGGTGCGGCCTCACCAGAGTTTTGTACAGCTGCATCATGACCTCGTGGCTTCGAATCTCGATCCCCCTACTAATAAAAGCTAACACACCATATGCCTTCTTAACAGCCCTATTAACCTGGGTAGCAACTTTCAGGGATTTATGTACCTGGACACCAAGATCTCTCTGCTCATCTACACTACCAAGAATCTTCCCATTAGCCCAGTACTCTGCATTGCTGTTACTCCTTCCAAAGTGAATCACCTCACACTTCTCCGCATTAAACTCCATTTGCCATCTCTCAGCCCAGCTCTGCAGCCTATGTCCCTCTGTACCCTACAACACCCTTCGACACTATTCACAACTCCACCGACCTTCGTGTCATCCGCAAATTTACTAACCCACCCTTCTACACCCTCATCCAGGTCATTTATAAAAATGACAAACAGCAGTGGCCCCAAAACAGAACCTTGCGGTACACCACTAGTAACTAAACTCCAGGATGAACATTTGCCATCAACCACCACCCTCTGTCTTCTTTCAGCTAGCCAATTTTTGATCCAAAGCTCTAAATCACCTTCAACCCCATACTTCCGTATTTTCTGCAATAGCCTACCGTGGGGAACCTTATCAAACGCCTTACTGAAATCCATATACACCACATCTACGGCTTTACCCTCATCCACCTGTTTGGTCACCTTCTCGAAAAACTCAATAAGGTTTGTGAGGCACGACCTACCTTTCACAAAACCGTGCTGACTATCGCAAATGAACTTATTCTTTTCAAGATGCTTATAAATCCTATCTCTTATAACCTTTTCCAACATTTTACCCACAACCGAAGTAAGGCTCACAGGTCTATAATTAGCAGGGCTGTCTCTACTCCCCTTCTTGAACAAGGGGACAACATTTGCTATCCTCCAGTCTTCCGGCACTACTCCTGTCGACAATGACGACATAAAGATCAACAACAACGGCTCTGCAATCTCCTCCCTGGCTTCCCAGAGAATCCTAGGATAAATCCCATCTGGCCCAGGGGACTTATCTATTTTCACTCTTTCCAAAATTGCTAACACCTCCTCCTTGTGAATCTCAATCCCATCTAGCCTAGTAGGCTGTATCTCAGTAATCTCCTCGGCAACATTTTCTTTCTCTACTGTAAATACTGACGAAAAATATTCATTTAACGCTTCCCCTATCTCCTCTGATTCCGCACACAACTTCCCACTACTATCCTTGATTGGCCCTGTTCTAACTCTTATCATTCTTTTATTCCTGATATACCTATAGAAAGCCTTAGGGTTTTCTTTGATCCTATCCGCCAATGACTTCTCATGTCCGCTCCTTGCTCTTCTTAGCCCTCCCTTTAGATCCTTCCTGGCTAGCTTGTAACTCTCAAGCGCCCTAACTGAACCTTCACGTCTCATCCTAACATAAGCCGCCCTCTTCCTCTTGACAAGCGCTTCAACTTCTTGAGTAAACCACGGCTCCCTCGCTCGACAACTTCCTCCCTGCCTGACAGGTACATACTTATCAAGGACACTCATTAGCTGCTCCTTGAATAAGCTCCACATTGCGTTTGTGCCCATCCCCTGCAGTTTCCTTCCCCATCCTACACATCCTAAATCTTGCCTAATCGCGTCATAATTTCCTTTCCCCCAGCTATAATTCTTGCCCTGCGGTATATACCTGTCCCTGCCCATCTCTAAGGTAAACCTAACCGAATTGTGATCACTATCACCAAAGTGCTCACCTACATCTAAATCTAACACCTGGCCGGGTTCATTACCCAGTACCAAATCCAATGTGGCATCGCCCCTGGTTGGCCTGTCCACATACTGTGTCAGAAAACCCTCCTGCACACACTGGACAAAAACAGACCCATCTAAAGTACTCGAACTATGGTATTTCCAGTCAATATTTGGAAAGTTAAAGTCCCCCATAACCACTACCCTGTTACTCTCGCTCCTGTCGAGAATCATCTTCGCTATCCTTTCCTCTACATCTCTGGAACTATTCAGAGGTCTATAGAAAACTCCCAACAGGGTGACCTCTCCTCTCCTGTTTCTAACCTCAGCCCATACTACCTCAGTAGACGAGTCCTCAAACGTCCTTTCTGCCGCTGTAATACTTTCCTTGATTAACAATGCCACACCCCCCCCTCTTTTACCCTCTTCTCTGTTCTTACTGAAACATCTAAATCCCGGAACCTGCAACATCCATTCCTGCCCCTGCTCTACCCATGTCTCTGAAATGGCCACAACATCAGGATCCCAGGTACCAACCCATGCTGCAAGCTCACCCACCTTATTCCGGATGCTCCTGGCGTTGAAGTAGACACACTTTAAACCAAGTTCTTGCTTGCCAGTGCCCTCTTGCGTCCCTGTAACCTTATCCCCTACCTCACTACTCTCAACAGCCTGTACACTGGAACTACAATTTAGGTTCCCATTCCCCTACTGATTTAGTTTAAACCCCCCCGAAGAGCACTAACAAATCTCCCCCCCAGGATATTGGTACCCCTCTGGTTCAGGTGAAGACCATCCTGTTTGTCGAGGTCCCACCTACCCCAGAAAGAGCCCCAATTATCCAGGAAACCAAAACCCTCCCTCCTGCACCATCCCTGCAGCCACGTGTTCAACTCCTCTCTCTCCCTATTCCTCTCTTCGCTAGCACGTGGCACGGGCAACAACCCAGAGATAACAACTCTGGTTGTTCTCGCTCTAAGCTTCCACCCTAGCTCCCTGAATTTCTGCCTTAAATCCCCATCTCTCTTCCTACCTATGTCGTTGGTGCCTATGTGGACCACGACTTGGGGGTGCTCCCCCTCCCCCTTAAGGATCCCAAAAACACGATCAGAGACATCACGAACCCTGGCACCTGGGAGGCAACACACCAACCGTGAGTCTCTCTCGTTCCCACAGAACCTCCTATCTGTTCCCCTAACTATGGAGTCCCCAATGACTAATGCTCTGCTCCTCTTCCCCTTTCCCTTCTGAGCAACAGGGACTGACTCTGTGCCAGAGACCTGTACCCCATTGCTTACCCCTGGTAAGTCGTCCCCCTCAACAGTATCCAAAAACGGTATACTTGTTGTTGAGGGAAACGGCCACAGGGGATCCCTGTACTGCCTGCTGGTTCCCTTTCCTTCCCCTGACGGTAACCCATCTACCTACTTCTTTTACCTGAGGTGTGACTGCCTCCCTATAACTCCTGTCAATAATCCCCTACGCCTCCC
This sequence comes from Heterodontus francisci, assembly GCF_036365525.1. NCBI lineage: Eukaryota > Metazoa > Chordata > Chondrichthyes > Heterodontiformes > Heterodontidae > Heterodontus > Heterodontus francisci. Next base: position 113,831,953 of record NC_090371.1, read on the forward strand.
GAATGATCCGAAGTTCATCCAGCTCCAGCTCCAGTTCCTTAACGCGGTCTGCGAGGAGCTGGAGTTGGGTGCGCTTCCCGCAGATGCAGTCAGCAGGGACACTCTTGGCGACCCCTACCTCCCACATTCTGCAGGAGGAACATACAACTGCCTTTACCTCCATTCCCACTATTCTAGATTCCCAACAAATCTACTGAAAAACCAAACGAAAAAAAAAAAAGTCAAAACTTGTTCGCTTAGCAATCCGACGGACTGAACTTTTTAAATAAAAAGCTTACCTTATCAACACACCAGAGTCCTTTTTTTTTGGTTAGAGGAGGAGGGTGGGTGGGAGACACTACACGTGTAGTGTCTCGGGTACTGCCACTGCCCAAATAAATAGTTTTCCCTTACCCAGCAGTCCCCTGGTCCTCCGAAACAAAAGGGGATTAACTTGTAACTTACTCTGAAATTGACCGCGAAAGAGTTGTTTGGAACCTTATTTGTGGTGCCTTTTATTTCAGCAATGTGGCCAAGAAGAAGCTGTGATGGTTGTAACAGAGATGGTAAATTGTGCAAATGTTATTGCTTGGGGAATTGGGGTTTTACTCAATGGTACCACAGTCAGATGAGCCTATCACGGACAGTTGGCTACAAAGGGAATGTGTTAGCTGCTTCCACCCCTCAGCTACCTGATGGCAAGGGTTGTGCCTCACAATGGCAAAGTTGTGCAACATGCAGCTGACCATGACAAATCATGACATGTGCTCTGGAGGGCTCCTGCAGAGTGGTCCAGGCAACGGAAGCGTTGGTTAAGCACCTCAATGGTCTGAATGATGACATCCAGTGTGGCAGCATGGCTCTCATTATATGCTTACTGCCCATGTATGTGTGTGAGTTGCACACCAAAATCATGATCCAGGTAGTCAGCGATCAGCCCTTTTAGCCACACTCTGGTCTTTTGTGGTGGCTCAAGTGCTGATGGTACAGCAGAGTGGCACAGAATAAAGGCATCATGACTGCTGCCTGGATACCGGGGATTGACCTGCACAATGTGCTAAGCATGTTTTTTTTATTCTTTCACAGGGTGAGGGCATTACTGGCTAGGCCAGCATTTATTGCCCATCCCTAATTACCCTTGAGAAGGTGATGGTGAGCCTCCTTCTTGAACCGCTGCAGTCCATGTGGTGTAGGTATACCCATAGTGCTGTTAGGAAGGGAATTCCAGGATTTTGACCCAGCGACAGTGAAGGAACGGCGATATCGTTCCAAGTCAGGATGGTGTGTGGCTTGAAGGGGAACTTGCAGGTAGTGGTGTTACATGCAGCTGCTGCCCTTGTCCTTCTATGCGGTAAAGGTCACGGGTTTGGAAGGTGCTGTCTAAGCAGCCTTGCTGAGTTGCTGCATTGCATATTGTACAAGTGTGAACGTTGAAGGTGGTGGATGGATGCCAATCAAGCGGGCTGCTTTGTCTTGGATGGTGTCAAGCTTCCTGAGTGTTGTTGGAGCTGCACTAATCCAGGCAAGTGGAGAGTATTCCATCACACTCCTGACCTGTGCCTTGTAGATGGTGGACGGGATTTGGGAAGTCAGGAGGTGAGTAACTCGCCGCAGGATTCCTAGCCTCTGAATTGCTCTTGCAGCCACAGTATTTAAATGCCTTCTCTAGTTAAGATTCTTATCAATGGTAACCCCCCAGGATGTGGACAGTGGGAGATTCAGCAATCATAATGCTGTTGAATATCAGGGGGAGATGGCCAGATTCTCTCTTGTTGGAGATGGTCATTGCCTGGCACTTGTGTGGCATGAATGTTACTTGCCACTTATCAGTCCAAGCCTGGATACTGTCCAGCTCTTGATGCATTTCTACACAGACTGCTTCAGTATCTGAGGAGTCGCGGATGGTACTGGACATTGTGCAATCATCAGCGAACATCCCCACTCAGACGTCATGAAGGTCATTAATGAAGCAGCTGAAGATAGTTGGGCCTAGGACACTACCCTGAGGAATGCCTGAATGATCCCCTGGAGCTGAGATGATTGACCTCCAACAACCACAACCATCTTTCTTTGTGCTAGGTATGACTTCAACCAGCGGAGAGTTTTCCCCAATTCCCATTGAATCCAGTTTTGCTGGGACTCCTTGATTCCACACTCGGTCAAATGCTGCCTTGATGTCAAAGGCAGTCACTCTCACACCTCTTGAGTTCAGCTCTTTTGTCCATGTTTGAACCAAGGCTGTAATGAGGTCAGGAGCTGAGTGGCCCTGGCAGAACCCAAACTGAGCGTCACTGAGCACGTTTATTGCTAAGTCAGGATGGTGTGTGACTTGGTGGGGAACTTGCAGGTGGTGGTGTTCCCATGCATTTGCTGCCCTTGTCCTTCTAGTTGGTAGAGGGCGCGGGTTTGGAAGGTGCTGTCTAAGGAGCCTTGGTGCGTTGCTGCAGTGCATCTTGTAGATGGTACACACTGTTGCCACTGTGCGTCAGTGGTGGAGGAAGTGAATATTTGTAGATGGGGTGCCAATCAAGCGGGCTGCTTTGTCCTGGATGGTGTCGAGCTTCTTGAGTGTTGTTGGAGCTGCACCCATCCAGGCAAGTGGAGTGTATTCCATCACACTCCTGACTTGTGCCTTGAAGATGGTGGACAGGCTTTGGGGAGTCAGAAGGTGAGTTACTCGCCGCAGGATTCCTAGCCTCGGACCTGCTCGTAGCCACGGTATTTATATGGCTACTCCAGTTAAGTTTCTGGTCGATGGTAGCCCTTAGGATGTTGATAGTGGGGGATTTAGCGATGGTAATGCCATTGAATGTCAAGGGAAGATGGTTAGATCCTCTCTTGGTGGAGATGGTCATTGCCTGGCACTTGTGTGGCACGAATGTTACTTGCCACTTATCAGCCCAAGCCTGGATATTGTCCAAGTCTTGCTGCATTTCTACACAGACTGCTCCAGTGTCTGAGGAGTCACAAATGGTGCTGAACATTGTGCAATCATCAGCGAACATTCCCACTTCTGACCTTATGATTGATGGAACGTCATTGATGAAGCAGCTGAAAATGGTTGGGTCCAGGACACTACCCTGAGGAACTCCTGCAGTGATGTCCTGGAGCTCAGATGATTGACCTCCAACAACCACAACCATCTTCCTTCGCGCTAGGTATGACTCCAACCAGCGGAGGGTTTCCCCCCGATTCCCACTGACCTCAGTTTTGCTCGGGCTCCTTGATGCCATACTCAGTCAAATGCTGCCTTGATGTCAAGGGCAGTCACTCTCACCTCACCGCTTGAGTTCAGCTCTTTTGTCCATGTTTGAACCAAGGCTGTAATGAGGTCAGGAGCTGAGTGGCCCTGGCGGAACCCTAGCTGAGCGTCACTGAGCACGTTATTGCTAAGCAAGTCCCACTTGATAGCACTGTCTACGACACCTTCCATCACTTTACTGATGATCGAGAGTAGACTGATGGGGCGGTAATTGGTCTGGTTGGATTTGTCCCGCTTTTTCTGTTTAGGATATATCTGGGCAATCTTCCACACTGCAGGGTAGATGCCAGTGTTGACGCTGTACTGAAACAGCCTGGCTATGGGCGTGGCAAGTTCTGGAGCACAGGTCTTCAGTACTATTGCCGGAATGTTGTCAGGACCCATAGCCTTTGCAGTATCCAGTGCCTTCAGTTGTTTCTTGATATCACGCGGAGTGAATCAAATTGGCTGAAGACTTGCATCTGTGATGCTGGGGACTTCAGGAGGAGGCTGAGATGGATCATCCACTTGACACGTCTGGCTGAAGATTGTTGCAATTGCTTCAGCCTTATCTTTTGCACTGATGTGCTGGGTTCCTGCATCATTAAGGATGGGGATATTTGTGGAGCGAGCTCCTCCAGTAAGTTGTTTAATTGTCCACCACCATTCAAGACTGGATGTGGCAGGACTGCAGAGCTTAGGTCTGAGTCGTTGGTTGTGGGATTGCTTATCTGTCTATTGCATGCTGCTTACATTGTTTGGCATGCAAGTAGTCCTGTGTTGTCGCCTCACCAGATTGACACCTCATTTTGAGGTATGCCTGGTGCTGGTCCTGGCATGCCCTCCTGCACTCTTCACATGGTCTGAGCACAAACCTTGCAGTCAGAACTCAAGCTTTCACCACTTACCAGACCACTCCCTGTTGAGTTCAGCAAATTTAACTCATAGTACAAACCACCAAACATATCTACAAACTCAGCAGCAGGCAGTGAATATCAGATCAGCAACTAACCTCAGATAGGTTGATGATCTCTTTAAATAGTGCTGGTGGCGGGCGGTGGGGCTGGCATGGTCCTTCCTGCTGCTGAACACACATTCAACTGGGTAAGGTTAAGAGAGGGCAATGGCTGGAGCACTGAGGTCAAAATGGCACAGCCAGAGGCAAATCAGTGTTATGTGCTGAATGGCGTCGCGATCTGCCTATTCTGCATATTTCCTAACGACTGCCCTTTCAACCTACCCAAATTGGTATACAGTGCAACCCGCATCAGAACTGTGACATGGAGACCATTTTGGACCTGAAACTACACCTGTAGTGTCAAAGATACAGGCACTTTGGTGCCAAACTTTGTGGCCTTAGGTTCCTGCAATATTGAAGGAGCTAGAATGCATGCATAATTAAACATCCAATCAAATGTGGCTCAATTCACATTAATGGGAAGCTCTCCTAATTTTAATAAAATCTGAGGCCTTAATGAGCCATCCATTTAGAGCATATGCAGCATGCATTTTCATGCATTGGGTGCTGATTATATTACAAGCTTCAGCATCGGATACTAAGTATGTAAGGAAACTGAAGTTAAGTATCAGAAAGGAAAAGAAACACAGGAATGCAAAAATAGAGGGCTACCCAGCAAAGCCAACTAATATGTAGATCAAATTGCAAATAAATAGAAGTACAAAAGAATCTAAAATAAAAACTGCTTTCAGTAACAACCATCTTGGGGATCACTAAAATAAAAGCAAAATATGACAGATGCTGGAAATGTGAAATAAAAACAGAAAGTGCTAGAAATGCTCAGCAGGTCAGGCAGCATTGTGGAGAGAGAAGCAGAGTTAACGTTTCAGGTCCTAAAGCATGACCCCAGCTTCCCAATGCTTGCCATTTCAACAACCCCCACCCCCCACTTCCTTGCTTTCATGCCCACATTTCTGTCCTTGGCCTGCTGCAGTGTTCCAGTGAACATCAATGCAAGCTCAAGGAGCAGCACCTGATCTTTCTACAGCCTCGCAGACTCAATGCTGAGTTCAACAATTTCAGAGCATGACTGGCCTGTTTTTATATTTTTATTATTTTATTTTTTAAACATTTGCCTATTTTTTCATGTGGTCAGCGATGCTCATTACTCTGCCATTAACACTCTATCTGGACTAATGCTTTGTCTTTCACCGCAAGCATCAACACACTCTTCATCCCATTACAGCTTTGTTATTTAATCTCTCCTGCCCTCTGCCCTATCACACACCTTCCCTTTTATTCTCTTCCCCACCAAACACCACCAACTCCGCCCCCCCCACCTTCACTTGCTTAAAATCGAATTCTTTTCTAACCTTTGCCAATTCTGACAAAAGGTCACAGACCTGAAACGTTAACTCTGCTTCTCTCTCCACAGATGCTGCCAGACCTGCTGAGTATTTCCAGCACTTTCTGTTTTTATTATCTTAGGATCGATCACCTTGAGCTGATCAGAACTGGTCCTAATATTCCCCCAAGCCCAGATTTAATGGACAGTATTAGTGATATGCAGAATCTTTTCCACAGTTTGCTTGGAACCCTTTTCATACATGTTTTATATGTAAATGAGGTGGAGCATTCCACAAACATATATTTGTTGTCTTAAATGATCAAGCGGAAAATCAGGCATATCACATGTGGTCCCGTTCCTTCACCTCTCTGTCTGCACTACAGCTAGAACTTCCAAGCCTGATGCCAACAGTTTGCCTGCCTACTTCCTCATATCATAGCCACACACTGCAACATACTGCTTCCTCCTCCAACCAACATCCTCTCCTCTCACCCCCAACTCCCAAGAAGAAATATATTTGGGATCCAGAAGTGCCTAGCTCAACACAGATAGCCTCTTCGACATAAAAATACAGTAAAACTAGGGAAATCTAGAGCTGCAGCCCATCTCTGGAAATGCTGAATCACAGGGCTGAATTTTATGGACTCCTAAGGACAGGAATAGAGGCAGGGGAACCCATAAAATTGTGTGGGAAGGCAAGGGGGTGGAGTGCCCGTCACCTTCCAATCTAGCCCGACTACGGCCTTCCTGCTTCAAGCCAATTGAGGTCCTTAAGTGGCCAATTAATGACCACTTAAGGGCCTCTTCCTGCCACCACCTCAATTTAATGGAAGACAGAGGTGCCCACCGTGGTGGGGAGATGCCGCCTGGTAAAACTTAGCAGCCTCCTAGCGAGGTCAGGGAGGGGTGGGGGGTGCCTCCTTTGGTGGCAATCCAGGGCCCCCAGTGGGGGCCTGCCCGGTGTCGATGGCTGCCCCAACCCAGGAACACACCCTGAACCTCACTGACACCTTCCCCCACTGTGTCACCGGGCCTGCCTGAATGGTCCTGGCAACCCCCACCCCACTTACCTGTCCCCTCCTGGTGGCACTGCTAATACAGCAGAGCTGCCGGCCTTCTGACTGGCCAGCAGCTCTGGAGGCAGGAGCTCATCCCTTAAAGGAATGGCAGCCCGGACGGTGGGCTGTTAATTGACTGCCCGCCATTAAATAGGACCAGGGGTCCGACCGAGGGCCAAGGCAGGGTCCCCGACACCTTAGAGGAAGCGAGTCATTTTCGGCACAGAAGGCCATTCAGCCCATCGAGTTCAAGCCGGCTCTTAAGAGCTATCCAGTCAGTCCCACTCCCCAGCTCGATCCCCCTAGCGGTGAAAGTTTATTTTCTTCAGGTGGTCATCCAATTTCCTTTTGAGTCACTGATTGCCTCCGCTTCCACCACCCTTGTGGTCAGCGAGTTCCAGGTCACTATCACCCACCATGTAAAAAAAAATTCTTCCTCACATTTCCCCTGCACTTCTTGCCCGAAACTTACATCTGTATCCACTAGTCCTTGTACCATTGTACCTGAGCATGTCATAATCTTGTCCACCTCTGTTAAATCTCCCCCCAATCTCCTTTGTTCTAAGGAGAACAAACCCAGCTTTTCCAACCTAACCTTGTAACTAGAATCCTCCATCCCTGGAACCATTCTGGTAAATCTCCTCTACACCTTCTCAAGGACTCATCTTTCCTGAAGCGTGGTGACCAGAACTGGATGCAATACTCCAGTTGGGGCCAAACCAGAGCTTTATAAAGGTTCAGCATAACTTCCCTGTTGTTGTACTCAAGGCCTCTATTTATGAAGCCCAAGATCCCAGATGCTTTACTAACTACTCTCTCAATATGCCCTGCCATCTTCAAAGATGCATGCACATACACCCCCAGGTCCCTCTGTTCCTGCATACTCTTTAGAACTGTGCCATTAAGTATATATTACCAACAGCTCTCAGGCATATCTAAAATATTAATGCATCATCTCACACTTATCAGTATTAAGTGCAATCCGCTACGTGTCTGCCCATTCTGCCAGGCTATCCATGTCCTGTTGCAGGCGATTCATATCATCCTCACAATTTGCCACACCTCCAAATTTGGTGTCATCAGCCAATTCTGAGATTCTACTCTGTAATCCAAAATCCAAGTCATTTATATATAGCAAAAAAAGCAATGACCGTTGGGGAACACCACTGTTTACCATCCTCTAGTCTGAAAAGCAACCATTTACGACAGCTTGCTGTTTTCTGTCCTTAAGCTGATTTTTTAAAATCCAATTGGACACTGATCCTCCTAATCCAGGAGCCTCAAGTTTCCTTAACCAGCGTTTTATGTGGTATCTTATCAAACACATTCTTAAAATCCATATATACATCACATTCCCTTCATCAACCTTCTCTATTACTTCATCAAAGAAATTCAATTTGATTAGTCAAGCATGATCTCCCTTTTACAAATCCATGCTGGCTCTCCTTAATTAATCCAAATCTCTCCAAGTGTGTGTTGATATTTTCCCTGATTGTTTCTAAAACCTTACCCACCACTGATGTTAACTAACTGGTCTATAGTTGCTAGGACTGTCCTTACACCCTTTCTTGATTAAGGATGTCACATTTGTCACTCTCCAATCCTCTGGCATCTCTCCCGTATCCAGGGAAGACTGGAAGATTATGGCAAACCCTTCTGCTCTCTCCACCCTCACTTCCTTTAGCAACCAGGGATGTAAGCCATCTGGACCAGATGACATATCTACCCTAAGCATAGCCAGCCTTTTTAGTACCATCCCCTCTAAAATTTTACCCTATACATTAAAGCCCTGCTACCTGACCCAAACCCAAAGGGACCCTACGACATGTGTCGGGTTCGGGTCGGGCCCATCTTCCGGGTCCGGCTTTCGGGCTTGGGTCAGGTCGGGCCAGACACACACGGTAGGTGTTCTGCTGGTAAGTATTAAAAATAAAAAACTTAGCTGAGCTGGGAGTCCAGGACGAAACGAAGTCTGCGCAGTGAGCGAGTGGCGTCACTATGACGTCATCACGCATGCGCTGCAGTTTCGTGCAGCTTCCCTGTCGGAAGGTAAGTAAACGGATGTCGGGTCAGGGTAGAGTGGGGTCGGGCTTGGGCTTGGGGCGAAACTGGAGGGTCTCGTGTTGGGTCCACTGTGTATCGGTTGGGTTCGGGTCGGGTTCTTTTTCCTGTCCTGAGCAGGCCTTTACTATACATTGCATCTAATCTCTCTGCTTCTACCAATATTGTGTCAGATTCCAATTCCTGAAGGAGTACTTTGTATTAGTGTTCACTAAGTATATTAGCCTTGCCTCTAAGCACATATTATCCTCAATGTCTGTTACAGGTTCCTCTCCTCCTTTTACTACCTGCTTACTATTTACATGCCGGTAGAAGATCTCTGGGTTGCCTTTTATGTTGACTGCCATTCTATTCTCATGTTCTCTCTTTGCCAGTCTTCTTTTTCTCTTCACCTCCTTTCCCAACTTTTTGTATATGGCCTGGTTCTCACTTGAAGAATTCACCTGACATGCATCATACACTCTCTTCCGGCCTGCTATCGCCAGAATAAAATCCAGCCCACAGTATCTAACTTGCTTAAAATAAAGTACATTATACTTGAACATTGTTTTCTTTCCTTTCATGCTCCTTGTAAAAAAACTCAATGGCTGATGTTTTAGTCTATTCTACATCCAAGAATTTACATTTTATGATATTTAGTTACCCTCTTTAGTGTTCTTTAATTGCTTTAAATACAAATATCTATTTTTTCTATTATTCCTTAAAAAAATTGTAATTCCAATTTTAATGTTTTAAATACACGAACTTATTTTATAGGGTTTATTTTCTTTTACTGTTCAAAAATTAGACCTACTTTCATTCTCATTCTTCAGCTAATACAAGCATACTATAGGTATAATTTTTTTAAATTAAACTTCACACCTACCAACCAACATTTAATACTCTATTCCTATTAGTTCATTAAATATTTCAAGTTCAATTAATTTCTTTGCTCTATCTTTTTCCTCCAACCTCCAGTCAGCAGGTAACAAGAAATCTAGTGGTATCTGTAATATATTAAGATTTGTTCATAGTCCACAAGAGTCATACTTACTTCCTGTAATGCTTTTCCATTGTTGATAAAACTATCAATCCCCTCACCACCATGGAGTAGCACCATGTTACTATACAATTACTCGATCACCCATGACATTTCATGCAAGGGAGTAGAAATTCCTCGGGACCTGGTAAGAGCCAGGGGATGGACAGAGAGCGAGACCGAGAGCGAGACCGAGAGCAAGAGCAGACAGTCAGGAGGTAGGCAGGCAACAGCTCTCAGGCATATCTAAAATATTAATTTGTATGTATATATTAAACACATTCACATAGAGACACTTAATATTTTTGTTTTTTTCTTCTGGCTTTATGGAGCAGATGGAAGCATGTTTCACGTATTATGATACAGAATTAATATACTCTTGTTGAGTTGTTCTTTTGAATTAAAACTGATTTATCAATTTCAGAAAGCAAATCCTCAAACCAAAAATAAATTGGTTTCATATTACTGGCTTCAACTGTGTTCTACCGAGTAGGATAGTTTTTCATTATTCACTAATGAGTTATGAAAAGAAACTGTGATTCTGCAAGAATTTCATGCAAGGGAGTAGAAATTCCTCGGGACCTGGTAAGAGCCAGGGGATGGACAGAGAGCGAGACCGAGAGCGAGACCGAGAGCAAGAGCAGACAGTCAGGAGGTAGGCAGGCACAGTTCTGCAACATGGGCGGCACAGTGGCGCAGTGGTTAGCACCGCAGCCTCACAGCTCCAGGGACCCGGGTTCGATTCCAGGTACTGCCTGTGTGGAGTTTGCAAGTTCTCCCTGTGTCTGCGTGGGTTTTCTCCGGGTGCTCCGGTTTCCTCCCACAAGCCAAAAGACTTGCAGGTTGATAGGTAAATTGGCCATTATAAATTGTCACTAGTATAGGTAGGTGGTAGGGAAATATAGGGATAGGTGGGGATGTTTGTTGGGAATATGGGATTAGTGTAGGATTAGAAGAAAATGGGTGGTTGATGTTCGGCACAGACTCGGTGGGCCGAAGGGTTCTGTTTCAGTGCTGTATATCTAATCTAATCTAATCAAGAATGCATTTTTCTGATTACACATTTTAGGCTTCTTCACTTTTGGTTGATATTTGACTATTCCGATGATATTCGGATGAATGGGAAAGTACTGATCACAAATGCTAAGACGACATTAATCAAATCAAACCAATGTGCGGTACTCATTATTTGTTTGTCTGTCTCAAAGAAAGAAATAAAACTACAAAATCATAAAGAAGAGTGACATTTTAGTTTTAGGTGGTGAAGTAGCTGAGCTTGAAGAAAAAACAATATCCTTGCACCTGACAGCTCAAATCTTGCAAATCTCATTGAAACAAAGTAAGCTTTATTTTGCATGGGTCTGTGGCAGATGTTGTTATTAAATATGTAATCTCTATCGATTAATATTGCACATTAATACTGATGCTGATTGATTAGAGCACTGTACCTTTAAATGAATGCATCTAAAGATCCAGGTAATTACAGAGCTGCTCTTTATACTTGCCAATGATGTTAGAAACAATTCAGTTGCAAGATGGACAAGATTACCTCAAATTTGTAGTGAATTTTGTATTTCAGAAACTTATTAGGCATCAATGGCCTGAAATATTAATACATAGCACAGAAATACAAGAGGTATAAAGCACAACTGCCAAGGATCATCAATGAAAGTTTGGAGCTATGATTCTAATTAGCAAACATCAGGGTGGTCAATCCATGGTAAACATTCAAATAGAGAGTAGACAAAATGCGAAACAATTTAAATGTAACTTTATTTATAATGATGGTTAAAAGCACTTACCTCCATAACTTTCGTTGGTTCCCTTCTTCAGTACAGAACATCAAGGCATGCCTTATTAAGACACTACGTAGGACTGTTGAATGGCAATAAGCAGTGCAGCGTGCCAATTTTTGATGAGGACAGCCCCCACTAGAACAGCCTGCACTGATTTCACTTAGAATACTAATAGTCATTGAGGATAGTTCATCCCATTTGTCTGGGTTGAATGAATTCAGAGCCATGTCCTGAAGGTTAAAAGCCTACAATATACTTCATTAAAACTCAGACCATGATTTGAAATGCAGAGAATTAACACTCAACATGTGATCATAGTTTGTGTACAACAAATAAATGATGTGTTATACTAATAGAAACACTACTCCTTGTTATCAGACAAAGCAAGCAAAGCAAAAACATCCATTCTAAGTTATGCCTGCTTCAAGATCCTGTCATGCAGCATTAGAGGCTATTGTAATTGCACAATGCTATACTATGACTGTGTCCTTTATCCATTTGATTCTTACAATTTGAACTTTTGTTCAGTGCTTTGGCCACTTGTAAATATCAGTGGCTTCAGGGAAAATATAGCCATTGTTCAATCAAATGATTTCCCTTAGAAATGATCTTTAAAAGTAAAAATATGATTTGATTGATTAAAGAAAAAAGGTTTAATCTACCTGCTTCACAGTATTTCACAAGGTAATGCAATAAAACAATATTTTAGTTCTTAATTGTGCACAAATATTTAAAATTACTTGATATCTATCAGATAAAAGGATTTTGAATTGACAGATTATTTTGCAGCTTATATGGATTGTCTCCAGAGAATTCAATGTCTACCGACATTGTCAAGTTTGTTCAGTTCATGGCTACTGAACAGAGGCCACCTCAGCTTCGAAAAGCAATCTTGAAACCTTTGATCTATTGTCTACTTTGAGACAACCTTCTCTCAAAGCAAACAGAGTTAATATTGATGCTATCATCGTCGTGCTTTATCAATGAAGAGCATGAAGTGCTTCTGACATCCTTCTTTAGTCTTTTTAAATGTTCACTAGGCTAATGCACAGCATTTCCCCAGCATGGCTAAAATGTCTAGACTGATGTGATCACGTTATAAATTGTAAGAGAAATCTGACAGCTTGGCAAATTATTTCCACAGGCTTATGTCAAACCAACGATCAGTGCAATGCAAACACAACAAATTAGCTTTTGGTTTAAAGATTTCATGATAGACTCCCACGCAATACATAATGTGAAAAAGATGCAGATCTTCTAGTTACAGCACAGAAAATTATACAAAGTAAAAAATATCAAAATTTTTCATGCTATTCCAAGGTACTTGACTGGCAATGCATTCATAGTAATTTATTAACCAATGCAACAAATTAAAACACCTTTGTCTATGAATCAAAACTAATGCACCAAAAAACTTACCAAATTTGCTCCTTTTTTAATAGTACCTAGTGAAGTACAACTGCAGAGTTATGAGAACTATGCTTTAAAATAAAAAAAAGCCTGAACGTTGAATAATCACCATGACATCGCCCTCTATTTGTGCGGACAGGGAAAATATAGCTAATTGAAGCAATTTGAGCAGTGACCCTAAAATGTACATTACTCTCCTTTAAATTCATTTAATTTAAACAAAAAAAGGGAGAGGATCAAAGGAAAGACAAATATTACGATATCATGTATCCACTATGCAAAACCATTGTTCTGTAAGACATCAATAACTCTTACCCCCTAGGCAGAGCAGATACTTACTAACCAATGTAAGCAAGTTTGTTAAATTTTGTGAAAGATGCAAACATTTCTAAGATGAGAATCGTAGTGTGCCAATCCCTGGCTTCCCAATTTCTAAATTGAAAAAAACTACAAATTAACTGGAAAACTTTTTAACAAAAAAATTATGTATTTTTCAGACTATAAAAAGTAGTCAAAGTAATTGTGAGCCAACGACCACTACACAGGCATATTAATTCAATATTACTTTCACCTTCTATGTTTGTAGTTATCTAAATATTGCCAGTTGCTTCAATATTAAAATATCTATATTAATAACTATTCTAAGCTGTATTTTGAAATCAGCCTGTATTTGCATGTACTGTAAAACCCAGTGTGCAGGTCATATCTCTTGTTTATAGAGGGCTATAGTAGAATCAAACAAGATTGCCTTAGTGTGCAAATCAAAGACTTCACCTTGCAGGGTGTAAAATAATCTGCATAAAGATTGGGTGTATATACTGGATTTTAGGTAAATAACAGTATGTTATAAATAGATTCTGTGCCTTGGTCTGGGATGACGAAAATCATAGCCAACTGTCCTGGTCACTATCTAACAATCCTTGCTGTAAATGGGTGTGTGTAGACATCAAATGAGAACAGGAAAAAAGGCTTGGCGATGTTGCCCCCACAGCCGGATAGTACTGTCACGGTCCATACATGAATATGGCCATTTGGCAAAGTGGAGCTACTGCCTATGGAGCTTCACGCCAGAAGGGAGATCAGAGGGAAGAGAACTGATGATGCGTAAAGAAAACAGATGTTGACTTAATCTACACACTGATCCAAAGTATTTTGAATTCTGAAATCATTCACACAAATACGTTAACACTATTCCCAAATTTTATAACTAATGATTTGCGCCACTAGAAATAATCGAAGAAAGAGTCATCTCTACAGTTTAATTACAGAACTCAGTTTGAATCAGTAGCTCTACGTTAAAAGTAATGCACAAAGCTTTTGCTTCAATTTTTTTCTTTACAAGATTTTGTATAGTGAATGCATTCATTAGGTAAATAGATACAAATATACTTTTGGACTAAACATATGGCATCATTTCCAAATAACTTTCAAGAAATTACCTTAATTATAATGCTTGTATTAAGTCTATAATTAAGAATAGTGTGACAGAAAACCATAAAAATTTCAGCTGATCTGAGCAAGCCAGTGTTGGTTTGTAAAGGGTAGGTCATGCCTGGTGAATCTGGTTGAAGTTTTTACAGAGGTGACTAAAGTAGCGAGCAGGGGAATGCCTATGAATGTTATTTATATGGACTTCCAGAGGGCATTTGATAAAGTCCCTTATAAGGGACTGTTAGCTAAAGTTGAAGCTCATCGAATTGAAGGCAAATTATTGACCGGTTTAGGAAATTGGCTGAGCGACAGAAGACAGAGAACAGAAGACAGGGATTATAGGCAGGTTCTAATTGGCAGAAAGTGACTAGCAGTGTCCCTCAAAGATTTGTGTTGGGGCCTCAATTACTCTCCGTATTTATTAACGGCTGAGATGATGGGATAGAAAGCCATATATCCAAATTTTCTGATGACACAAAAATAGGCTGCCATGGAAGCCTAACACTTCAAAGCAATATTGATAGATTAAGTGAAGGGGAAAAACTGTGGCAAATGGATTTCAATGTAGGCAAATATGAGGCCATCCACTTTGGACCTAAAAAGGATAGTACAGGGTACTTTCAAAATGGTGAAAAGCTAGAAACATGGAGATCCAAAGTGACTTGGGGGTCCAGGTACATAGACAATCAAAATGCCAGGAACAAGTACAGAAAATAAATCAAAAGGCAAATGGAATGCTGGCCTTTATATCGACAGCACCAGAATACAAAGGGGGTAGAAGACATGCTTCAGCTATACAAAGCCCTGGTTAGACTACACTTGGAGTACTGTGAGCAGTTCCAGGCACACCACCTGAGGAAGGATATATTGATATTGGAGGGAGTGCAGCATAAATTTAGAACCAGGGGACATAGTCTCAGAATAAGGACTGAGATAAGGAGGAATTTCTTCACTCAATTGTGGAGGCACTGGCCATAATTTTCCAGTCTTCCTTAGACTCAAGTGTGGTGCCAGAGGACTGGAGAATTCCAAATGTTACACCCAGTCTGGCCTACATGTAACTCCAGACCCACAGCAATGTGGTTGACTCTCTGATACAGAGATGTATCATCCGCTGTATTGGTAAAGGCTCCTGCGTAGTTGTCCAGGATCCGCACCTCAAAGGCCCAGCAGGCCGTTTTTCTATGCAAATAGAGGATCTAAGGCATGTTTCAGGCCCCCTTTTCAAAATTTGCTCTGGTACATGCTACGGTCAATATCTTCAAATGCTTGACAGCCAAACCAGCATTTGCTAAAAAGGTTAAGTTGTAACTTTTTTTTAAAAACTAATTTTATTGTGGATCCAGGTGAAGCACGATGGTCCAAGTGGCTCCACATTAAATTTGCGACTGCTTCCAGCCACTGCTCACCTCACACTTGATGACACATCCCCACCTGCTAGATTCTCCTTACCAGCTGCACGCTGGCCGACCTTCATGTTTCTTGGTATCAGCGATCTGCCTCTGGGGCTATAACTGGCCTACTGCTCACCACTAAATAAACAAATGAGGTCAGTGGACCAATATTCCACTTTTCTGTCACTGATCTTATAAGCCACATGGAACATGTGCTATCTTGGAAACGCACCTCGATTCAGATGCAAATCAATTGCTAGGCCTGTACGTTCTTGTAATTAGAGGTGAGAAAATTATTTTGTGAACTGTATTTTATTGATAGTTACCATCCATATGGATATAATAAATGGGAGCAGTAGACCATTTCAGTCCCTCGATCCTGCTCAGCTATTCAATACGATCATGACTGGTCTTCTACCTCAACTCCACTCTCCTCCCTGCTACTCATATTCCTCGATTTCCTGAGAGATCAAAATTCTGACTATCTTAGCCCTGAATATATTCAACAATGGAGCATCCACAACCCTCTGGGGCAGAGAATTCCAAAGATTCACAACCCTCTCAGTGAAGTAACTTTTCTTCATCTCAGTCCTAATTGATTGACCCCTTCTCCTGAGACTGTTTCCGTGTTGCAGATTCCCCAGCCAAGGAAAACAACCTCTCAATGTCTACCCTATCCAGCTCCTTCAGAATTTTGTATGTTTCAATGAGATTACTTCTCATTCTTCTGAACTCCAGAGAATACAGGCCCAATTTATACAGCCTCTCATCATAGGATAACCCCCTCATCCCAGGAACCAATCTAGTGAATCTTCACTGTACTACCTCCAAGGCAAGTATATCCTTCCTTAGATATGGAGACCAAAACTACACAAACTATTCCAGGTGCAGTCTCACCAAAGCCCTATACAATGTGACATCATAAAATTCCATGCCAGTGACAGTGACTTCAAGTGGTGAATTGATGTCAAATCTGGAGATCCATATGAAATGCTTGTTTCTAGACCGCAGCTTTCCAGCAGTCTTCAATGACAATAGATAACAATGAGGGATGATTGAGAAACACTACTAGCTGTAAAACTTTCTTATCTCCATTATTGTCATTGTATAGGTCAACAAAACTAAATTAACAATGTTGATTCCAACACCAATCTGTTAACTTCCCTTTTTAAAAATGTTTCTGTAATGCCTACAAAGCAATATATGATGTGCTATGTACAATTTGCTGACTGTCTTATGTCAAAGGTAGAGCACTTCCCCAGCACAGATATTCTCCACCTTGAAGCAACATTGTCCACATAAACAGGTACAAGATTAACATACACGGATTTGAAAAATAAAAAATCTCAAAATATCATACAAAATCTGACAAATTATGTGGACAGAATCTAATGATATGCACTGTAACTGGTGACAGATACAGAAGAGACAGGTGGTGCTGACATTACATGGTGATTTTGCTGAAATCTCCCAAAAAATTTTTTTTAAATCAAGTCAATTTTCTATTTTTAAGATTTCCTGACACAGTAGAAACTCTTCATGTCGTGGTCAATGTTCACTTAGTCCCTAAAAAATCATTCACAAAGACACACTGTTCAAACAGGTCCCACGCCGTCTGGACTCTTGTGCATTTTCCCACAATAATTTGCCAAAATGTTTCAAATGTAAACAAATATAATGGGTACTCAAGCATTAATCAAGCTGAAGAGATGCTTTTTGTGTGCACACATACACTCAGAAAACAAGCTTCCAACTTGCTCTTTTTATGGGCTTAAGTAAATTAGGCAGAAAAATCACTGAGCTATCATTTAGAAATGTGCTGATGCTAGCAGTGATTCTAATATGTCCATCCAATTTTTTACCATAGCTTCAGCTTTGTAACATTTTCTAACCTTTATGTTTAAGTGGATTAATAAGAATAAGCAAGCGAGGTGAGTATTGCAATGAACCTATTCAAAGAATTTTTTTTAACCTAGAAGCAACTGTATTAACCCCGTGCAATTTTTGACTGATTTAGTAACAATTTTGTTTCAGATGTTCCCCAACGCTGGTTTCCTTTATCACAGGAAAAGGGTGAGGCAGTTCACTTTCTCGAGCCTATTCCACCACAGGTTTAAACCATGGCTGTTCTTTATCTCAATGCAAATTTACCCTCCATTGCTCCAAACTCTTAGATTTATCTATGCTAAGGGCGTCAATCAATCTCAATCTCGAATACTTCAATTGACCCAGCATCAACAGTAGTTTGAGGCAGAGAATTCCAGATTTCCACTACCCTTTGTTTCAAAAAACAAGAGTCTGTTTCGGGACCTCTTTCTTTTAATATCTTCAAAAGTGATCTCGAACTCTTATCAGGAGCTGAGAATCAAAAAACACAATGACTAAATATGCGATGATACAAAGGTGTAAACTCCAAAAGTAAATGGAATAAGCAACAGGAGAATTTGAACATTTCTTCCAACTCTATATTGTGGAGACCAAAGCCATAGTCTTTGGCCCCGCCACAAATTCCATTCCCTAGCCATGAATTTCATCCCTCTCCCAGGCAACTGTCTGAGGTTGACTCAACCATTCGCCACCTTCATGTCATACTTGACCTCAGGATGAGATTCTGATCAAATATCCACGCGATCACAAAGGCGGCCTGCTTCCAACTTGGTAACATCACCCAACTCTGCTCCACCTCAGCTCATCTGCTGCCGAAAATCTCATCCATTCCTTTGTTACCTCTAGACGTGACTATTCAATGCACTCCTGGTCAGCCTCCCATCTTCCACCCTCGATAAACTTGATCGCGTCCTAAACTCTGTTGCCCGTATCCTAACTTGCGCCAAGTCCCATTCATCCATCACCCCTGTGCTTGCGGACCTGCATTGGCTCCCCATCTGGCAGCGCCTCAATTTTAAAATTCTTATCCTTTTCAAATCCCTCCATGGCCTCACCCCGTCCTTTCTCTAATCTCCTCCAGTCTTACAACCCTCCCACATCTCTGTGCTCTTGCGCATCCCCTATTTTAATCGCTCCACCAATAGTGGCCATGCTTTCAATTGCCTGGGCCCTAAACTCGAATTCCATGCCTAAATCTCTATGCCTCTCTACCGCTCTCCTCCTTTAAGATGCTCCATAAAACCTACATCGTTGACCAAGCTTTTGGTCATCCTAATCCTCTCGTGCTCAGTGTCAAATTTTGTTGGTTAACGCTCTTGTGAAGCACCATGAGACATTTTACTATGTTAAGGGCACTATTTAAATACAAGTTGTCATTGTAGTTGAATATACTTGGCAAATTGGACAGATAGGTGGGAAACAAAGTTCAATGTTGAGTAATGCAAAGTGCTTCACATATGGACAAATCTCCAGGTAGGTACTATTACTTAAATGGGAAGAAAATAATATGCGTAGAAAATGAAAGCGATCTGCAGGATTACATTGGATAGCAATCAAAAACAGGGGCGAGGTTCACAATGCGTGATTAACCCATTCAACATAATGCAGGCAGCAGCCAACTTCATGCTGCCTCCATTATTATAATGATTTCTGCATGTTACCAGTGCTAACCATGATTTTCTTTTGGCTGTATGCAGCAGTAAGTGGCTCAACATTGTTAATGGCTAAAGCTAGCCTGCACCTATTAAAAGGGTGGTGCATTGTGGCTGGAGCAGATGCTGGGAGTCATTCTGCAATTAAATATGACCTGGGAAGGAGTGAAGAATGGGTGACTATGGGAGAGTGCAGACACACAGATTTTCCGATGCTGCACTGGAGATCTTGGTGCAGGAGATGGAAGGGAGATGTCCTCCCTCAGCGTGATAGGAGATTTTCCAGACACAGGATGAAAAGGCAGTGGGAACAGATATCTGGCACGGTCAATGCTGGGTGTTCATCCCCAAGGACCCAGATGTAGTGCTGCAAAAAGGTTAGTGACCTCACATGCGTGGTCAAGGTTAGTGAATGCATCTTCAAATGTCATCTTCAACTGTGGCCCCTGGTGGGCTGAATCCATTGAAGTATCCTCATATCTAATCCTCCTTCTCACATCCCACTTCCTCCATCATCCCTAATCTCTTCTCATTTACAAGTTGCATATGATGTAAGCACGTTCTTATTTGCTCCTCTTCACACACATACAATTTAACCCTTGTTCCTTTTACATTTCAGATACTCAAGAACTGCAACCTGCCCAAGCAGTGGTGGAAGAACAGAAAGACACTCATGATGAAACACACCATCACTCAATTTCACACATGCAGGCACCAGCTCAGGCACTGACATAGCGCATATCTTAGAGAACAGCATAGAGGTGAGATCTGAGACACTGGGAGTAAGTGTGCTACAGCCAGGGAAAGAGGCAAGAACAGTGCAGGAATCATCACAATGGGGGGGCGCGGTCGCACACCAATTCTGCTGTAGAGAACTCAGGTGAGTACATTGATGGGCCAGGCTATAGAAAAAGGCTGATGGGTGTATACACTCAAATGGTTGAGAAACCTGCAGAAAGCCTATCTTTAATGCCAAGGAGCATGGAATAGTCCAACACCAAATTGGCACAGGGCTTTGCACAAAGCTTGGAGTCCATCTATTTCAGCATGGAACTGGTTGCCAACTCCATCAACACAATTGTGGAACCAATCATTATGCAGTGCCTGATAGCCAATGTCTCAGCTTCCACTGCAGCACAAGCAGCAGCCACCAAACATCTGAGTGTTACAGTGGAAGCTCAGACTGTTGCCATCATGGCTCCAGATACCAGTGTTCTAAGGTGCTTGCAGAGTCACCCAACAGTCCAGCAATCTGTCCTCCAGCAGATTACTAGGATTGCTGAGACACCACCTTGGGGGAGTAGCAGTGACTCCCTGGAGAACAAACTTACTGTCCTCTCTCAGGAGGACAGTGATCATACTCCACACACTGCCACCCCACCAGTGCCCTAGCACATCAGCCAGATAGCTCAGACTGCTGCCACCCACGCTGAGATGGTGCAATCCGGTGTTGGGCCTTCTAGACCCATAAAGTGCATAGCCATGGTCACCTTCACAGCTGCTTGTGATGTGGTCCTTGCCCTACTCGTAAGTTGGAGTCATGGCTGCAGCAGGTGGCAGATTTCAGTGACAACCTCCTTAGTGAAACGCAGACGTCTCAAAAGTTGATTGTTACTGAAGTTCAGGTAGGAGGGTTGCTCCTTGAACAACTTTGGCGAATATAGCCTCTTGCTGACAGCCCTTCCCCTCCTTCTCCCTCTTCCAACAGCTTTCCCTGTTCTGCTTATTCTGCTAGTTATGTTCGATTCCAAGATGAAAGTCTACTAGTGCGTCCATGGCTGGGAGCAACTGGTTTGTGTAGAAGCCTTGAACTCAGCAAATAGTACTTGAGCATTTGCCATGCCACCCCCTAATGACATTTTCTTTTTTTGCAACGACAGGAAATGTAAACTCATTTGTAATTTGGATCAATGGCTTAGGTGTATAGTTAGTGTGGTATCTTACACTGCGTAGTCAGGCCCTGTACTGTTTTAATTGTAAGTATCTGTGGAAAGCAGATAGATTGATTCATTCAGATGTAAATTAGATCAGATTTCTTTCAGAAAATATTTTAGGATACAGTGGATGAGTAATTTGAGCTGTAACATATGGTACATATGAATGTTTGGGAGGAACAAATGACTTTGAATCAATAAACCTGCAGAAAGGTAAGGTCACCCAAAACTCTGCAGCCTGTGTCCTAACTCATACCAAGTCCAGTTCACCCATCACCCCGTACTCACTGACCTACAGTGGCTCCAGGCTAAGCAATACCTCAATTTTAAAATCTTCATCCTCATTTTCAAATGCTTCCTTGGCCTTGCTCCTCCCTATCTCTGTAACCCCTTCCAGCCTTACTACTGTCCCGATATCCGTGTTCCTCCAATTCTGGCCTCTACTGCATCCCCAATTTTAATCACTCCACTATTGGTGGCTATGCCTTCAGCCGCTTAGGCCCTAAGCTCTGGAATTCACTCCTTACATTTCTTCATTTCTTTACCTCTCTCTCTTCCTTTAAGATGCTCCTTAAAAATTACTTCTCTGACAAAGCTTTTGGTCATCTTACCTAATATTGCCTTATGAGATCAGTGTCAAATTTTGTTTAATAATGCTTTGGTGAAGCACCTTGGGATGTTTAACTACATCGAAAGTGCTGTATAAATGCAAGTTGTTGTTGTTGTGGTTTGACTAGTCAACAACTCCATTACGGTTATATCATGTGACGACCAGGAAAACAGAAGGTGAACTGGATGGATCTTGGTCTTTTTTTTTTGCATCTAGCAATTCCTACGTTCCTAAGGAAGGACCATATTGCATCCTGCACCCATCTCACCAAAGTCTGCAATCACTAACACAGCTACACACATCCTAGACAAAATGAAGACATAGTGCTGGTTGAAGTTGAGTGCAGAGGTGAGGAGCAGCAAACTTTAGTGACATTGGATGAGTAGCAATCTGATGGCAAAACAGAACAGTACAACGCAGGGAGGCCATTTGGCCCATCAGGTCTGCACTGGCTCTTTCGAAGAGCAATTCAGTTACTCCTACTTCTCTGGTCCTTCCCCAAATCTCTACAATTCCTTCTCCTTCAGTCTTTATCTAATTCCCTTTTGAATGCTACTACTGAAACTGTATCAGGCAGTGCCTTCCACACGTTGCACAAAAAGTTTTTCTTCATGTTGTCTCTGTTCTTTTGCCAATCACCTTAATTTGGCCCTCTGGTTATCAACGCTTCAACCACTGAAAGCAGTTTCTATTTATTTACCCTACCTAAATGCGTCAAGATTTTATATACTTTTATCAAATCTCCTCTTAGCCTTCTCTGCTCTAAAGTAAACGCCCAAGCTTCTCCAGTCTATCCACGTAACTGTAATACCTCATCGCTGGAACTATTCTAGTAAATCTCTTCTGTACCCTCTCCAAAGCCTCCACACATCCTTTCTAAATTGTGGTGCCCAGAGCTGGACAATATTCCAGTTGGGGCTAAACTAGTGTTTTATATAGGTTAAGCATAACTTCCTGTCTTTTGTATTCTATTCCTCTATTTATAAAAGCCCAGTACCCCACATGCATTATTAATCTGTTCTACCACCTTTAAAGATTTATACCCAACTACCCCCACGTTTTTCTCTTTCTGTGTCTCCTTTAAAATTATACCATTTAGCATGTACTGTCTCTCCTTATTCTTCCTACCAAAATGTATCGCCTCACACTTTTTTGCATTGAATTTCATTTGCCTTGTGTCCGTCCATTCCACCAACCTGTCCATGTCCTCTTGAAATCTATTAATATCTTCCTCAGTGTTCACTACACTTAGAAGTTTCATGTCATCTGCAAATTTCAAAATTATGCCCTGTACTCCTCCATCCAAGTCATTAATCTAGATCAAAAAGAACAGTGGTCCTAGGGGACTACAGCTTGGGAAACTCCACTGTATACCTACCTCCAATCCAAACAGCAGTCATTCACCACAACTATTTTCTATCCCTTAGCCTATTTTGTTTGCATGTTGCTACTCCCTCTTTTATCCCATGGGCTTCAATTTTGCAAACAATCTTAATATGTGGTATTTTATCAAAAGCCTTTTGAAAGCACAGTAAAGTTCAGAGAGTTAAAAAAGAACTCTCAATCAGCCAAGCAGTGGGGTTTCAAAAACAGCACAAGAGGCAGGGCTTCAAAAAAAAAGTAAAGGAAGTGGAACTGCAAAAGGAATGTGAGGAGTAGGAAACGGACGAGCCAGTTCCTACTAAATGCTGGTTGAAGTTTCAGATACGGACAATGAACAACTATGCAGGAGCCTTTACCAATATGGCGGACACACCCAAGGCCAACAGGTTCACTGCAGTAGGAACCTTCATACACACAGGATTAGCCATCCCTATTGTATCAGTTGCCTCTGCGTTGGTCTTCAAGATAGGGCATAGTTCTATGACAGCAGAGACAGCAAAGACAGTTGTCCTTTGACATGCCCAGGTAGAACTGCCTCAGTCTACAAGAGTGCATAGGACAGGTCCACACATAATTCCTATGGAATAACTGCATCTGCCTTTCTTGTTGCCTCAAGACCTGATTTTCTTCCTCCAAATCTGGGAGGAACAGAAATGTAACTTACACTTTCATCTGTTTCTGAATTATCTAAATTATTCAAGTATTTTACAGCAGCACCGAAAGGCAGTAGTGTATAGCTGAATACAAAGTGCATTTCAATCGAAGGTGATGTGTGTTACCAAGTGTGCAGATTGCCATATAAATATTATCAGATGTCATGAAACAGTACAGTCAGCAAGAACATGCTGAAGCCTTGGTCCTCTTAACTACAGTTCAGTGAACAAAGTGTCTGCCATCTGTCACTGTATAATGAAAACATGGTCCGGATATCATTGATCGACAGTCATATTACAACCGTTTACTGCTTATAGCATTAGTGTCACTCTGGCACTTTTGTTACAATTGTTGCAAGTTTGCATTCTCCACATTGAATTAAATGCAGTCATAATGGACTGGTGCACAATAATTAATACATTACTGAAACCACTAATTAAAACTAAAGTAAGCCAACTAGCCATTTTGTGCTTTTTTTTGGTGAGCTCAACACATGTTCTTTTCAAATCCTGAAATAAAATTTACTGTAGCATTAACAATTATAGATTTGTCAGAACAAGAATTCTGAATATTCATAAATGTATTTTGTTTTATACTCCCTACTCCTATGCAATGTATAGAGGCCCACATTATTAATGGTATTATACAAATATTTTTGTAGGTCAGATCATCGAGTGAAAAGCATGAAAATAATTTTACCTGAAAAATAACCAGTTCTGCAGCAATATCTCCCGCATTGCACATTTGTTTAGTCACATGCATCTTGATACATTTGACTGTTTCTAAAAATGCTGTAGTTTATACGAGTGTAGGAACTCATTAGTATAGACAATGATACAATCTCACATGGAATTTTAAGATTTAAAACCAATTACAATTGCAATCGTAGCAGAATACTGTTGCAACCCATGCAGAATTTCAGCTCCCTGTTCCTCGTTCCTCTTGATATGCTGCAAAGCAGTCACCATTTTCATTAATATTGATCTACAAAATGAAGTCATAACAGACATTTTGTTAACAGGCAGTGTATTTAAAAGTTCATTTTTGCTCAATTTTGCATCAAATAACACAATCTCTTGGAGCCTCTTAATAGAGAGACATAGGTCAGGAAAAGTTCCAGCAACTGAACAGGAGCAGCAGCAAAGAAATTACTGGTGATATTAAATATTATATTTTTACTTAAGATTCAGGAAGGGATTTGTATGAAAATGTCATCTTTAGAAAGGATATGTGAACCCCATTGTAAATTCAGCAACAAGATTGCTTCTGATCATGATTCTGAGTAAAATCATTCGAAAAGAAGTTTACAATTTTGCTGGAGACAGCAATCAGACAAAATAGTCCCTCCAAAAAGCCAAATTTCTTCATTGCATGTTTACTGTGCAGATTAAGTAAAATGCCAGTTTCAAAGGTTATTTTGTTATTTAAATACAGTGATAAAAGACTTGCATAATTGTGCTCATAAGGGGTTGGCCCAAAAATCTGGATTGCAATTCTATATTTTCAATTAATAGGCTACAAGAGATTGTGATGTTATTTGTTGTAAAACTGATCAAAAATGATCTTTTAAATACACTTCCAGTTAACAAAATTTCTAATCTACCCCTCCCCAAGTATCCCAAGTCTATTAACATTAAAAATGTTAGCTAGAACAGTACAAATATTTCGTTGATATTACTCACATACATTCCACAAGCTTCCAAGCTGTTCCAAACCTATTAGCTTTCAACAAGGCAAACCCTATTCTATTGTATAAGCATGTTACAGCACACAAAAATGGATCAAACCATATTTGCATACTTAGGATTGGTTACTACATACCAGCTCAGACTTCAAATCAATAACAAAGTGGGAGTTGGTAAATATTTAACAGCGTGGAAATCGATTTGACTTGTCCAGTTAAAATCTTTTAATCCTTCTATGAAGTGTAGGTTTCACTAAACTAGTACTTCATCAAGGTATTTATTTTACTGTTATTTCATTTCATCACATCAGGCTAAGTCTCCAAAATGGGAGACTGGGCAAATCTGAGCACAGTGGAATCTGATGATAGGCAGTAAAACAGGAAAGGTGTTAAACATAGGCATACTACATAAATTGTTAAATAATGATATAAATTTCAAGAAAATTATTAATTTCCATATGCTAGATATATCAGAGCAGTCGTTGCCACTAATTATTTTTAATCACAGATATTGCAAAAGACAAAGAGATCATTTGATCCATTCGACCTGTGCTGATACTACCTACCTCTTTAGCTAGTGCAACTACTCTAATCCCATTAGCCCCTGTCCCTATTGCTACATGCAGCCTCCAGCCTTGGGCTCAGTCCCTTTTCCCAAAGCCGTAGATATATCATTCTAACTATAACTTAGAAAAGAAAATGCATTAATCAAAATCCCCAAAAATTAACCAATCAAAAAGATATTGTCGGTCTGGCAGCATATGTGGAGAGACAAACAGAGTTAATATTTCAGGTCTGTGACCTTTCATCAGAACTTGCAAAGGTTAAAAATGTAACTGGCTAACCTTTGCCAGTTCTGTTGAAAGGTCACAGACCTGAAACATTAACTCTTGTTTCTCTCTCCACAAATGCTGCCAGACCTGCTGAGTATTTCCAGCACTTGCTGTTTTCATTTCAGATTTCCAGCATCCGCAGTATTTTGCTTTTATTAAAAAGACATTGGTAATATGCGATGGAAAATAAGGATTGTAATCTCTCAGGGAAATGGTGTTCATTTACCTTTAGACTTTAGAGGTATTTTCTGATATTCACTGTTGACAAAGATCCTGCCAACAACATAGACTCAGAATTAGCTCTTGTGTAATCTTTTCACATGCTCCCCTTTCAATTCACAATGTGATTGCATAATGTTCAGCACCATTTGCAACTCCTCAGATACTGAAGAAGCCCATGTCCATATGCAGCAAGACCTGGACGACATCCAGGCTTGGGTTCATAAGTGACACGTAACATTCGCACCACACAAGTACCAGGCCATGACCATCTCAAGCAAGAGAGAATCTCCAATTGATGTTCAACGGCATCACCATCGCTGAATCCCCCACTATCAACATCCTAGGGGTCACCATTGACCAGAAACTGAACTGGACCAGCCACATAAATGCTGTGGCTACAAGAGCAGGTCAGAGGGTGGGAATTCTGTAACGAGTAACTCACCTCCTATCTCCCCAAAGCCTGTTCACCATCTACAAGCCTCAGGTCAGAAATGTGATGGAATACTCTCCACTTGCCTGGATGGGTGCAGCTCCAACAACACTCAAGAAGCTAGACATCATCCAGGACAAAGCAGCCCTCTTGATTGGCACCCCATCCACCACCTTCAAAATTCACTCCCTCCATCACAGATGCTGAGTTGCAGCAATGTGTACTATCTACAAGATGCACTGCAGCAACTCACCAAGGCTCCTTTGACAGAACCTTCCAAACCCACGACCTCTACCACCCAGAAGGACAAGGGGAGCAGCATGAGAACACCACCATTGCAAGTTCCCCTCCAAGCCACACACCACACTGACTTGGAACTATATCGCTGTTCCTTCACTGTCGCTGGCTCAAGATCCTGGAACTGCCTTCCTAACAGCACTGTGGGTGTACCTACACCCCAAGAACTGCAGCGGTTTTAGAAGGCAGCTCACCACCACCTTCTCAAGGGCAATTAGGGATGGGCAATAAATGCAGGCCTAGCCAGCGATGCCCACATCCCCCAAATGAATACAAACAATTGTTTCCAGCCTCTTGTGACTAAGTAGTTGATATCAGTAACCATCTAAAGCTGTTTTTGGCAAGCAGCCAAGGAGTACTTGGGAGCAGCCTGGTAGACATCACCCATCAGGTTTTTCCTTCGCTCTCTGTGTAAAAATTGGTAACAAACTCAAGATCGAAATAATTTGTGCAGCTTTCACCTTCTCCCTGCTGGCATACCTATAATGCCTGGAAGTACTATAAATTGTGTGAAGGTTTGTCCACGTGCTTGAACACATTTGTGTACATACATTCACTTGAGTAAACATGAAACATACAAGTTCTATGTCTTAAAGCTCTAGAAAACATCATGGTCTCTGAATACAATTTAAATTAGTCTTGTTAATTGAAGGAAAAGCCACTTTAGTAGCTGAATCTAGTCATTGGCACTGATGTTTTCGGGTTTTCTTTGGTCAGCTGTGTGTCTGACACAAGCAAATATCAAACACTGTGGTTAAGACTAGAGAATTCATACAATTATTTTCTGTTTGATCATGAATTATACAGTTCCTCCCTGTTAGGATGCATTCCTCTGAGCTGAGCCCAGAAACCATAGGTTGCTAAGAGCTAAGGCTCAGGGGTACTGTTGAGTTTAGCCAGGTCAAACTGCACAGTTTAATAGCACAAAAGACTGCTAAGCTTTCTGCTGTTAATCCAGATAGGACTAAACTAGCTATTAGTGTATTATTTTGTAGAGCCAAGTCAAAAGTTGGCCTCAATGTTCTAACATTGAGCCTGACCAATCAGGGACAGTGCTGTGGGGTACAGTGGACCTGTCTGGCTCAATTATTGGATTATCTTCTCTGCCTGAGGTTCCAATCTCCCATCACCAGGCAAGAGTCATCTTGGTGCCAATTTGATGCAAAACAATCCTACTTCAACTCATTCTCTTTTTTGCCTCCCAAGTGGATAGTCACCAGTTGCTCACAAGCATAGTTTCAGCCTTTCCTTTGTGGTTATCAGGCACCAGGCATGCTGTGGAGTACATCTCGCCAAATAAACATGAGTGCAGTCAAGACATGGACACACCAGTTCCACAAGTTAAAACATGCACAACTTGAGCAGCAACTGTTTGCCCCTTTAAAATCAAAAGCAAAGTTCACAAAATGGATATGTGAGTGCAGGTTCACAAGCTTGGCCTCCAGGACTTGCATTCCAAACCCAAGTTTTCTCATCAGACATTTGATTTACATCTCTGCTTTCAGTGTAGTGCAAGGACCACACCGAACAGCTTGAGACTTTTCACCCTCTGATACTGTGCAAGTCCAACTTCCTTCCCAAGTGCTGAATCCAGCTTTTCATTGCCTTTGGCAAAGAGATGTGCATACATGATACTGACTCCTATATAAGAGTGCTGGTAACAGGGTTGTTTAGGTCAAAGTCCTTCAATTCTGCAATCATTTCTTTTTTGCCACAAATCCATACCATAAATTGATAACTGGATCTTGATCATGGGCTGAAGGAAACCTTTCTGTTGCAAGGCCAAGAACTCTAAATCAAAAAGGGGAAATACTTGGCCACATGTCTTAAAGAACACAAGTTGAACCTGCATCAGATCTTTTGCTGAGGAGAATGACCAGGGTGCATCTTTCACCCCTTTCCCAGCACATTGCCAAAGAACTATGCCCAAATTAAAGCTGGCATTCCCAGATCCACAGATATTGATGGAAATCTAAACCTGGGACAGGTGCCCAAGTACCTTCTGATCAATACCTTAGGGAGGCACTCAGAGCCATAATCTTGCAGCTGGGGACACCCATCAGTAGAGCCCTCTGTATAGCCACTTTTCACAATATCAAATGGAGCACAGATTCCCAGCAAATCCACCAACAATCATCTGCAAAACTGTAGGGAGAAGTGGCCTTGCAGAAGTCAGCTGCTGGCTCCCGAGTCAGAAGCAAAATATTTCTCAGCCTGAAACTGCTGTAAGACAAGAATTGCAGAATTTATTTTTACTTAGAAAACCAAACCTGCTGCTTCAGATAAATAGTCAAAGCCTGTGAACCCAACCATTTTCAGTTTGACAAATCAACACAGGCAACTTTGTCTCTTTTCAACAGGCTAAACGTGTCAGGTTCAATGCTGGTGTAAATGGTGGAAAGTCTGGGACAGTGGGTTTTGCCCTCTATTATCATTTGCAAATATTCACCACTTTCGGGGCAAGTCCACATTCTTGTCAGCAACCCATTCTACTGGAATTTGGCATGAGTTTTAGAATTGTGTAACTCTGACATATCTGACTTGTGCCACAAATTATGGTTCCTCAAGCCAGAACTACTACACTTTAGGGTAGTATAATGTAATAGAGTGAATTGGGTTGTTACTGGGCAGATTATGTAAACAGACTGTGTGCATCATCATAGGAAGTGATGTAATGTAATCTGTACAGAACCTCGTGGAGAGTAGTAGAGAAAACCTTATATGCAAGACGTGTTCAATAAACTCCTGTTATTTCAACCGTCAGACTCATATATATTCTGTACTAAGCCTTAATAGTTATCAGAATATTGAAGATGGAGAAATCTTTGCCTTTACCGGAGGACTTCGAAAAGGTAGCGGGACCGAACCAAGCCGAGGCGTGGTCGAAATGGGTTCGGAGGTTTGCAAGGTATCGTAATGCATCGGGCCTCGCACAGCAGCCAGACCAGAAGTAGGTCAGTATGCTATTGGGGAGTGTGCAGACAACATCCTCATTACTTAAGGCATAGATGAAGAGAAGGCTACATATGAAGAATTTATTAAGGCACTCGAGACTTACTTTAATGTAAGGAAAAGTGTCATCGTGGAGCACGCCAAATTTAATAAGTGTACCCAGCAGAAAGGGGAGAGCATAGATTCATTTATCAATATTGCAGCTTACAGGAACAGCTGATTAGAGACAGGATTGTTATCAGTGTATTAGGTGACGCCTTTTCAGATCATCTATAGTCAAGGGATGATCTCACATGAACAAAAGCAATTTAATTGAGCAGACAAGCCGAGGTTAGATGGTTTAACTGATTCAAGGGGACTGGGAGAGTTTGATCTGAAAGACAAGAAAGACGGGAAGCGCATCAGATAGCAGCAACCAATTGCAGTACGCATGACCGAGTGAGGCACAAGCGGAAAAGCTGCCCAGCCAGAGGAGTGTTTTTCTGCGAAAAGGGATACTTTCAGTCAGGATGTCGCAGTAAAAAACCAAAACTGCATATAACGAAAGAAAAATCCCACACAGGAGCAGCAGTTTCAGTACTAACAGACACAGAACCGTGGCTGAAAAAGAAAACTCTCAAACCAACAGCTAAAAAATTATATGGGTCTGAAGGCATCGACTTGTAGGTAATGGGAGAGTTAGAGACAGCATTGCATTACCGCAGAGAGGAAATTTCTGAGAACATACACATAATTAAAAATTAAAGTTGTTCACTCCGAAATAGGAAGGCTTGCATAGACCTGCAACTCAGTGGAAAAGCTCGAATGCAAGGAAGATCGGCCTAGAAATTTTACAGCTGAATTTCCAAAATTATTTAGAGGACTGGGGAAGTTAACAATGGCATACCATATTACTCTAAGGAAGGAAGCACAGCCAGTGTGTTTGTTCGCACCTAGGAAAGTCCCACATCCACTTCCACAAAAAGTAAAAAGGGAAACTGAATTAAATGACAAAACAAGGAGTCATTTCACCTGTAACAAAACCTACAGGATGGTGCACCGGTATGGTTCCAGTGAAGAAACCCAACGGTTCAATGAGAATTTGTGTTGATCTCACACAACTGAATAAGGCAGTTCAAAGTGAAATACATCCAATGTCGTCAGTAGATGAGAGTTTGGCAAAGCTAGGGAGGAGCTCAATCTTCAACAAATTGCACGCAAACAGTAGATTTTGGCAATTACCCTTAGATTAGGAATCTAAGCTTCTAACAACATTTATAACACCATTTGCAGGATTATGTTACAACAGATTACCATTTGGAATAACATCAATGCCAGACATCTTTAAAATGACGATGTGGAGGATTTGACGGAATTATTTGCCATATGGATGATGTCCTAATCCATGGAGCCAATTAAAAATATGATGCTAGAGTGAGAGCAGTATTACAAAGATTGGAAGAAGCAGGTCTCAAACTGAATTAAAAATGTGTTTTCTCGCAGCCAATGGTAACATTTCTTAGACATATAATAGATGAGTCCGGTATTAGAGCAGATCCATAAAAGACAAAAGTGATAAGGGAATTCCCAGAGCCTAAAAATGTGACAGAACTTAAGGGGTTGATTAGAATGGTGAATCAAGTGGGAAAATTTCTACCCAATTTAGCCATGATCAATGAGCCGTTACAACAGTTGTTGAAAAACAACAATGCTTGGTGAAAGAAGCACAGCAAGAATCATTCGAGAAAATCAAAAGAAATGTTAACATTGGAGGTGTTAGCCTATTACGACTCGGAGCTATTCACCATCATAGCTGCAGATGCAACATCTATAGGATTGGGAGCAGTCCTATTTCAATTGCAGAGAGATGGGAGGCACAGACCAGTATATTTTGCTTCTCAATTGTTGACAGAAACCAATGAGATACACAGTAATAGAACAGGCAGCACTTGCAGCAACTCGAACATGTGAAAAATTTTCACATTATGTCCTAGGACTTCAATTCAAAATTGAAACCCATCACAAACCCTGGATTACTCTATTAAACTCAAAGGAGCTTGCGAAATTACCTCCAAGAGTACAAAGGTTTAGGTTAAGATTGATGATATTTGATGCAAAAATTCAATATGTTCCAGGAAAACAACAGATCACAGGAGACACTATCATGTATTTAAACAGCAGGACCAGAAAAAGGATATATTTTGCTCTTGAAGAAGTAGAAAAGTTTTGGCGATGACAATAACTTTACCTGCTGCAGTTCAGAAATGGAGATCAGGAATGCGTAGAAAACAGATTAAGTAGGAGCGAAAATCAGGGAATATTGCTTGAATGGATGGCCATAGTACATGCCACATAACCCTGTTACAAGACAGTATAATGAACAGAGGGGTTATCTAGGCATAGTTGATGATTTACTGATCTATGATGAGAAATTAGTTATCCCTAGAGTCTTGAGATTAGACATCTTGGAGAGATTGTACCAAAGTCATCTGGGTGTTACAAAGTGT
Source organism: Heterodontus francisci (assembly GCF_036365525.1). Lineage (NCBI taxonomy): Eukaryota > Metazoa > Chordata > Chondrichthyes > Heterodontiformes > Heterodontidae > Heterodontus > Heterodontus francisci. The sequence goes on from NC_090371.1 coordinate 113,864,671, forward strand.
ACAGCAAGAGCAAGACATTCAGTATGGTGGCCTGGTATATTGAAAGGAATTGAAGAGATGATATCGAGATGCATCATGTGTGCCAATCATCATGAGACGAAAGTACCACTCATGTTATGTTCTTTTCCATTGAGATCATGGGAGCAGCTAGGAATGGATCTTTTTGAGCATAGGAGTAAAATGTTCCAAATAGTAGTTGATTATTATTCAAGGTGAATTGAAGTTAAACAACTACAAGGCCAAAGTTCAGAAGCTGTAATCACATCCTTGAGAGAAATTTTTGCTACGCATGGAATTCCAGATATTGTGATATCTGACAATGGGCCCAATTTGCAAATGAATGCTTCAGAGAGTTTACAGAAGTATACGGATTTGTCCATATCACTAGTTCGCTAAGGTACCCTCAGGCTAATGATGAAGCAGAGAGAGAGGTGTAAGGACTGTGAAGGCATTGTTGAAAAAGAATGAAGATGTTCAATCGGCACTTCTAAATTATCGATCGGCACCTCTTCGGAATGGTTTAGCCTCATGCGAATTGTTAATGTGAAGAAAGTTTGCTCCTCTTGCTGCATGTGGGAATCCGGGAACATTTCCAGTCCCCGGGATCAGCATGTGTGCAGGAAGTGTGTCCAGCTGCAGCTCCTGGAAGCTCGGGTTTCAGAGCTGGAAAGGCGGTTGGAAACACTGTGGAGCATCCGCGAGTCTGAGAGCATCGTGGATAGCACGTTTAGAGAGGTGGTCACACCGCAGCTGAAGGGACTTGAGGAAGGAAGGGAATGGGTGACCACCAGGCAGTCCAAGAGAATCAGGCAGGTAGTTCAGGAGTCCCCTGGGGTCCCGCTTGCAAATCGGTATTCCATTTTGGAGGCTGATGAGGCTGGTTCCTCCAGGGAGTGCAGACAGAGCCAAGCTTCTGGCACCGCAAGCAGCCTGTCTGCACAGGAAGGGGGAAAGATAGGAAGAGCAATAGTAATAGGGGATTCTATAGTCAGGGGAACAGATAGGCGCTACTGCGGCCGTCAACGTGATTCCAGGATGGTGTGTTGCCTCCCTGGTGCCAGGGTCCGGGATGTCACTGAACGGCTGCAGGGCATCCTGAAGGGGGAGGGTGATGAGGCAGAGGTCACGGTACATGTTGGTACCAATGACATAGATAGAAAGAGGGATGAGGTCTTGCATCAAGAATTCAGGGAGTTAGGCAGCAGACTAAAAAGCAGGACCTCTCGGGTTGTAATCTCTGGATTACTCCCAGTGCCACGTGCTAGCAAGTATAGAAATAGGAGAAAAGCACAGATGAATGGGTGGCTTAAGAGTTGGTGCAGGAGGGAGGGTTTTAGATTCCTGGACCACTGGGACCATTTCTGGGGAAGGTGGGACCTGTACAAACGGGACGGTCTACATTTGAACCAGAGGGGACTAACATCCTTGCTGGTGGGTTTGCTAGTGCTGTTGGGAGGATTTAAACTAATTTGGCAGGGGGAGGGGACGCAGACTCCCAGCAGAATAGGGATACAGCTAAACACAGGAAAGCAAATAAGTCAGAGGGAATACAACAGAAGTAAGTTTCAAGGGAGCAAGACCAGGATGGATGGCCTCTACTTTAATGCCAGGAGTATTACAGGTAAAACGGATGAGTTAAGGGCAAGCATTGACACATGGAATTGTGATATAGTAGCCATCACGGAGACATGGTTGAGGGAGGGGCAGGAGTGGCAGCTCAATATCCCGGGATATAGAATAGTCAGGCCGGGACAGAGGAGGGGGTAAAAGAGGAAGGAGCATTGCAATATTAGTTAAGGAGTCAGTTACTGCAGTAAGGAGAGATGATATCTTAGAGGGGGCATCAAATGAAGCTTTATGGGTAGAGTTTAGGAATAAAAAAGGGACAGCCACATTGCTAGGTGTTTATTATAGACCCCCAGATAGTCAGCAGGAAATTGAGGAGCAAATATGTGCGCAATTCGCAGAGGTGTGTAAAAATAATAATAGGGTCATTATATTAGGTGATTTCAACTTTCCCAACATTAATTGGGATAGTCATCATGTTAAGGGCTTAGATGGAGTGGAGTTCTTAAAATGTATACAGGAGAACTTTTTAGCTCAATATGTAGAGGATCCAACAAGGGAGGGTGCAGTGCTGGACCTAATTCTGGGGAATGAAGCCGGACAGTTGGTTGATGTGTTGGTGGGGGAGCATTTTGGTGATAGCGACCACAACATGGTACAATTTAAGCTTGTTATGGAGAAAGAAATAGACAAGTTACAAAAAAAGGTTTTGGATTGGGGGAGAGCGAATTTTAGTAAAATAAGGCAGGATCTGGCCAAGGTAGACAGGAAAGAGTTACTTGTCGGGAAAGCTACAGAAGAGCAGTGGGGGGCATTCAAAAAGGAAATGGGGAGGGTACAGGCCCAACATGTTCCCTCTAGGGTAACAGGTAGGAGCAACAAGCCCAGAGAACCATGGCTGACCAGAAACATTCAGGGTACGATGAGAAGGAAAAGAGAGGCTTTTAGCAAATACAAAGAGAGCAAATTAACGGAAGCATTAGTGGAGTACAGAAAGTGTAGGATGGAGCTTAAGAAAGCAATTAGGAGAGCAAAGAAGGGATATGAGAAAGCTCTGGCTGGTAAAAGTAGGGAAAATCCCAAGATATTCTATAAGTATATCAACGGGAAGAGGATAACCAGGGAAAGAGTAGGACCCATTAGGGACCAAGGGGGAAATCTGTGGGTGGAGCCAGAAGACATTGGTAGGGTGTTGAATGAATACTTCACATCTGTCTTCATCCAAGAGAATGAGGATGTAGATATGGAACTCAGAGAGACTGTGAGGTTCTTGAGCAAATTGTCATAGGGAGTGACAAGGTATTGGAGGTTTTGGCAGGCTTAAAAGTGGACAAATCTCCAGGTCCAGACGATTTGTGTCCCAGGATGCTGTGGGAGGCAAGGGTGGAGATTGCAGGGGCTCTGACCCTAATTTTTAATTCCTCTCTGGCCACGAGGGAGGTGCCAGAGGACTGGAGAACAGCTAATGTGGTCCCACTATTTAAGAAAGGTTGTGGAGATAAGCCCGGGAACTACAGACCAGTGAGTCTCACGTCAGTGGTAGGGAAACTATTGGAGAAAATTCTGAAGGAGAGAATCTATCTCCATTTGGAGAGGCAAAATTTGATTAGGAAAATGGCTTTGTCAGAGGGTGGTCATGCCTAACAAATTTGATTGAATTTTTTGAGCATGTGACAAGGTGTGTAGATGAGGGTAGTGCAGTTGATGTAGTTTACATGGATTTCAGCAAAGCCTTTGACAAGGTCCCACATGGGAGACTTATCAAGAAAGCAAATGCACATGGGATACAGGGTAACTTGATAAGGTGGATTCAGAATTGGCTTAGCTGTAGGAGGAGACAGAGAGTGATGACAGACAGTTGTTTTAGTGACTGGAAGCCAGTGTCCAGTGGTGTACCACAGGGATCTGTGCTGGGTCCCCTATTGTTTGTCATTTATATAAACAACATAGATGACTATGTGGGGGGTAGGATCAGTAAGTTCGCGGATGACACAAAGATTGGCCGAGTGGTTAACAGTGAGGTTGAGTGTCTTGGGTTACAGGAAGATATAGACGGGATGGTCAAATGGGCAGAAAAGTGGCAGATGGAATTTAACCCTGAAAAGTGTGAGGTGATACACTTTGGAAGGAGTAATGTGACACAGAAGTATTCAATGAATGGCCTGACACTGGGAAGTTTCGAGGAACAAAGGGACCTTGGCGTGTTTGTCCATAGATCTCTGAAGGCAGAAGGGCAGGTTAATAGGGTGGTGAAAAAGACATATGGGACACTTGCCTTTATCAATCAAGGCACAGATTACAAAAGCAGGGAGGTCATGTTGGAGTTGTATAGAACTTTGGTAAGGCCACAGCTGGAGTACTGGGTGCAATTCTGGTCGCCACATTATAGGAAGGATGTGATTGCACTGGAGGGGGTACAGAGGCGATTCACCAGGATGGTGCCTGGGATGCAACATTTAAGCTATGAAGAGAGGTCGGATAGGTTTGGGTTGTTTTCGCTGGAGCAGAGAAGACTGAGGGGTGACCTGATTGAGGTGTACAAGATTATGAGGGGCATGGACAGGGTGGATAGGGAGCAGCTGTTCCCCTTAGTTGAAGGGTCAGTTATGAGGGGACTCAAGTTGAAGGTGAGGGGCAGGAGGTTTAAGGGGGATTTGAGGAGGAACTTTTTTACCCAGAGGGTGGTGACTGTCTGGAATGCCCTGCCTGGGAGGGTGGTAGAGGCGGGTTGCCTCACATCCTTTAAAAAGTACCTGAATGAGCACTTGGCACATCATAACATTCAAGGCTATGGGCCAAGTGCTGGCAAATGGGATTAGGTAGACAGGTCAGGTGTCTTTAATGCATCGGTGCAGACTCGATGGGCCGAAGGGCCTCTTCTGCACTGTATTATTCTGTGATTCCGTGAAGGTTGAAGACACAACTTCCTACACTCACAAGTACACTCAAACCACAATTACATGCAGAAGATTTGGTAAAATTGAGAGAGAGAGATTGCTCAAATCAAATTAGAAAATTATGGCAAACATCATAGAACAGGCAACTTATCAGAAATTCAACCAGGGGAATCGGTTTGGATTCGAGACCAAAATTGGTAAGGAGAAGTGATCAATTAATCACTATATACACGATCATACATTGCCCAAACTGACCACGGGATGGTAAAAAGAAACAGGAGGTGGTGATACCAAAGAAGCAGCAAATACAGGAGAACCAATCATTTCAAAAGGTGTGATGAACCAGTGATGCTGCAATCATTCAACCACCCAGAGAACAACCTGCATGAAGAACGTGAGTCATCAAGCAGTTCTACTTAAGCACTGCAGAGTCAGAAGGAGGAACAAGAAGACTCAAAACCTCAAACCCCTTCAAAAGAAAGAGATACTAGTTATGGCAGACTTGTGAAAACGCCACAGCGATTATCAATCTGAAAAGGGAAGTCAAGAGATGTAGTACAATGCAATATTGTCGGCATTGGTTTGTTACTGGACAGATTATATAAATAGACTGTGTGCATCATCACAGGAAGTGATGTAATCTGTACAGAAGCTCGTGGAGAGTTGTAGAGGTAACCTTAGATGCAAGAAGTGTTCAATAAACTCACGTTATTTCAACCGTCAGACTCTTAAACATTCTGAACCAAGCCTCAATAGTTATCAGAATATTACATTTAGCACCAGAGAAGAATGCCATTTCAAGTCCATGTACCCTAAATTTTGTTAAAACCCAAATGCAGTGAAGAACCACCTCTATCTGGTCATCAGTGAGGCCAATAAAACCTATATCTACACAGCCGATAGTTAGGGGATGGGGTCATTTCTATGATCAAGATGGGTGCATCACACCAGCAAAGGTACTTCAGCATTTCCTGTCAAAACTGTCTGATAAGAAATAGGAGCTGGAGTAGGCCATTTGGCCCTCCGATCCGCGTTGCCATTCAAAAAGGATCACGGCTGATCTTTTATCTCAACTCCACCTTCCCCCACTATCCACATATTCCATAATTCCATTAGCACCCAAAAATCTATTAGTATCTAGCTGCTCCGAGAGTAAAAGCCAAAGGCTCAAAAGGGTGTAAAAAAGAACAAAGTAAGTGAATGTTTTGCTCCTAACAGGGTGACATTTCACCAGTAAGCCATAAACTTAGTATCCTAGCCACTTACTCCATCCCTTCCCTGACCACTGTTTGAGACTGAACCAGACTTTTGGTAACCTTGGTGCCATTTCTAACCCCGAGATGAGCTTCTGACCACATATCTACACCATTAAGAGCATCTATTTCCACCTCCGTAACATCACCCGACTCCACCCCGGCCTCAGCTTATTTGCTGCTGAAACCCTCATCCATACCTTTGTTACTACTAGACTTGACTATTCCAATGCACTCCAGGCCAGCCACCCCATCTTCCATAGTCTCTGCTGCCTGTATCATAACTTGAACAAAGTTTTGTTCACCCATGCCCGTGTGATCACTGATATACACTGGCTCCCAGTTTAGCAAAGCTTCGATTTTAAAATTTTCATTCTTGTTCTCCAATCCCTCCATGGTGTTAGGTCAATGTGTTTTGTTGAATGATAATTTACTTTAATCCACTGACTGGAGATCTGAAATTATATATTGTCTTTAAAAAGACATTTAGATGGCTACCTAATTTGAAACGCTGTATCCTACACTGCAATGCTTGTAAGGCGGAAATTGAAATGTCTGCTCATATCCCAGCAAGAACCAAGACCCAGGAAGTTTAAAGGAACAACCTGTTCTTTTTAGCAAGACAGAAATACTGCTAACTGCTATGTTTTGAATCAGAGTTAGTCATGTGACAAGCCCCTCCCCATCTGTGGTTTTAAGCTTGTGTCTTTCTGCAGCAGAGAGAGGAGAAGCAACTGGACTCTGACACATACAGACCCAAGCGGGGGTGGGTGGGCGCGGTGTCCCTCTCTCTCTGTCTCTCTCTCCATTCCAGCTTGAAAGCTTTCTACCTTTCCACCTTTGCATACTCTGGCTACAATCAGAAACCCCATTGGAGGAAATCATCCACATCACTGTCTCCAAGAGACCTAATGAACCAGTAAACTACATCTTCAAACTAAAAGCCTCAAGACCATTGAATTCAGCTAGAAGCCAGCCGAATCACCAGACCTCACAGACTATATGCCATTTTTTTCCTGTGGACTGTAACTGAACCTCAATCTACCTTTCCCCACTCTGTAGCCTATTTGTGTATGTGTAAACCTCCAGACTGTGTGAGTGAAAGGTGGCGTGTTGTTTATCGTTTTTATTAGTTCAGTTTAGGTACCTCAGTACCTTGCTCGATGACAGCGAGGCCTGGACAACGTATGTCAGCCAAGAGCGACGTCTCAATTCATTCCATCTTCGCTGCCTCCGGAGAATACTTGGCATCAGGTGGCAGGACCGTATCTCCAACACAGAAGTCCTCGAGGCGGCCAACATCCCCAGTTTGTACACACTACTGAGTCAGCGGTGCTTGAGATGGCTTGGCCATGTGAGCCGCATGGAAGATGGCAGGATCCCCAAAGACACATTGTACAGCGAGCTCGCCACTGGTATCAGACCCACCGGCCGTCCATGTCTCTGCTTTAAAGACGTCTACAAACGCAACATGAAATCCTGTGACATTGATCACAAGTCGTGGGAGTCAGTTGCCAGCGTTCGCCAGAGCTGGCGGGCAGCCATAAAGACGGGGCTAAAATGTGGCGAGTCGAAGAGACTTAGTAGCTGGCAGGAAAAAAGACAGAGGCGAAAGGGGAGAGCCAACTGTGCAACAGCCCCGACAAACAAATTTCTCTGCAGCACCTGTGGAAGAGCCTGTCACTCTAGAATTGGCCTTTATAGCCACTCCAGGCGCTGCTTCACAAACCACTGACCACCTCCAGGCGCGTATCCATTGTCTCTCGAGATAAGGAGGCCAAAGAAGAAGTTTAGGTACAATAAAGTTAACCTCTTTTTTTGTTAATTCAAGAAAACCTGTCAGATTGGTTCTTGTTATGATCATGGTAAGTAATCAAACACCTACTGAATTGGCCAGAACATCCACTTAAAGAATTAAACCTGCTGTGATCAAACAAGGCGAGGGAAAAGAGGGAAGCCCTTTGACCCCTCCTCATTTGACCATAACAGAAATGTGGGGGCTCATGTCTAGAATCAAACCCAAAGACAAATGGAAATCAAATTGATCCCCAGAAATAATTTAAAAACTTCAGTTTTCAGTGCTAGAGTACTAAAATGTCCACATTCGAGGCCAGTACCTTCCTAGAACAGAGTGAAGTAACTTGGGCCAGGTTAAAAGCCCTATCTGTTGAAGAGTTGAGGAATGTAGCTGGGCAGTTAGAGATTACTATCCATCCAAAAGTTAGATTAGATTAGATTAGAGATACAGCACTGAAACAGGCCCTTCGGCCCACCGAGTCTGTGCCGAACATCAACCACCCATTTATACTAATCCTACACTAATCCCATATTCCTACCAAACATCCCCACCTGTCCCTATATTTCCCTACCACCTACCTATACTAGTGACAATTTATAATGGCCAATTTACCTATCAACCTGCAAGTCTTTTGGCTTGTGGGAGGAAACCGGAGCACCCGGAGAAAACCCACGCAGACACAGGGAGAACTTGCAAACTCCACACAGGCAGTACCCGGAATTGAACCCGGGTCCCTGGAGATGTGAGGCTGCGGTGAACAAAGAACAAAGATAATTACAGCACAGGAACAGGCCCTTCGGCCCTCCAAGCCTGCGCCGATCCAGATCCTCTCTCTAAACATGTCGCCTATTTTCTAAGGTTCTGTATCTCTTTTCTTCCTGCCCATTCATGTATCTGTCTAGATACATCTTAAAAGACGTCATCGTGCCCGCATCTACTACCTCCGCTGGCAACGCGTTCCAGGCACCCACCACCCTCTGCGTAAAGAACTTTCCACTGCGCCACTGTGCCGCCCTAAGGAAGACTGAAATCCTAAAACATGTGGCCAATCATTTTAAAATTGACACTGAAGAACTGGGGACAGGCATATGATCTGAAACAGACAAAGTGACATTAGCTAAGGTACAACTAGAACAGAGGAGACTAGAATTAGAATTTCAGGAAAGAGAGAAAGAAAGAGCTTTCCAGGAAAGGGAAAAAGAGCTTTCCAAAGGGGGTTAAGGCAGCTCGAACTCTATCAAGGAAGACCCAATGTACCCAGTGAAGGCACCGCCAGTGAGGGAGTTACTGCTAGCTCAGGACATGGTGCTGAGCTCTTAAAGTTCTCCCAATTGATACCAAAGTTCAAAGAAAGGGATGCGGAAGCATTTTTCGTCTCTTTTGAAAAGCTTGCAAAACAGTTGAAGTGGCTGGCAGAGAGCTACACACTGTTATTGCAAAGCAAACCAACAGGAAAAGCTCATGAGGTTTATTCCCTGTTGCCTGATGAGAGTTCATCAGACTATGAGATGACTAAAAATGCTATCCCGCCTGCATACGAGCTAGTACCGGAGGCGAACAGCCAAACTCTCCGGAAGCAGCCGGAACAAACTTACCTCACGTTTGAAAGGGTGAAGCAGCTTGCTTTTGTCCGATGGATATGGGTACTTTAGAGTCCAGCAAAGAAAAACTCAGAGAGATGATACTCCTCAAGGAGTTTAGAAGCTCACTTCCCCTTTCCATTAGAAACCACATGGAGGAACAAAAGCTTCCTGAACCAGGCAGGCAGCAATCCTGGCTGATAAGTATACACTTATTCACAAGGCCTTGCCCCAAGGGAAACCCTTCCCTAGTCACCTCCAAGAAGCTGAGAAGGATAGATGATGGGAAGATGATAGGAGGGTGAACAGCCATGAGCGAGAAGGGAGAGCTGGAAACACAGGGGGCCCTCCACAGGGCAAAAAGGAAGGTGCTGAGAACAGGAGCCCAAAAGCCTGTATGTTTCCATTGTAACAAGACAGGTCACCTTTGAGCTGACTGCTGGAGGTTATGGGGAAAACCCATAGTTTTAGTCAGGGTACAACAGACCAGTGCAGGAAAAGGGGCCCTGATGGAAAGCACAGCAGACCAGGCTGTGGCTTTAACTGCGGCAGTAAAAGCCAATAAACCTACCGTTGACAGTGTGGGAAACTTAACAAAATCCTTGAGAGTTACCAAGATTCTGTCCAGAGGAAAAGTGACCCCATACCCCTCAGGTGAGGAGAGTAAGCCCACAGTCATACTTCGGGATACAGGGCTATCCAATCCCTTCTGCTGGGAAAAGGCATGACCTTTCCCCAACAGAGTGCACTGAATGCTAGAGTGCTAGTGTACAGTATCGGAGGAAAGTATACACCCATACCTTTATACTGGATCCACCTGGAGTGCAGCCTTGTTTCAGGACCTGTAACTGTAGAGATTGTCCCTAGTTTACGTCTGGACCGGGTTGACCTGCTCTTGGGTAATGATCTGGTGGGCGAAGGTGGTCAGGGAGACAGAGCAGTTACAGGAAAAGGTCCCTGGCATTTTTCCTGACTGTGTGGTGACCCGGTCCATGGCCAAACAAATTCCGTTAGAGGAGTCTGAACTGGCACTGCAGACAGATGACTCTACTGTCTGGTTATCTGAAACCTTTGGGAAGTTAGAGGACCCAAAGGATGTGTGTTCAAAACTGGGCATCCAAAAGGCAAGATGGACCTGCAGCAGTAGGATTGTAACCTCATAGCCAGGCATATCTCTCACTCTGCCACTACCATTAAGCCAGGGGACCAGTAACATAACCACTATGCTATTGTATGCATTTGCCAACAGATCAGATCAAAACTCTGCTGACCTGCAACATCAGTCATGAATGGTAGTGGACAATTAACTAAAAGGAGGAGAGGGCTCCATGAATACCCCGACCTCAAAGATAGCACACACCAACACGTGAGTGCAAAAGACAAGGCTGAAGCATTTGCAGCCATCGTCAGCCAAATGTAAAATAGATCACAGTCTCCTCATGAGGTCCTCACATCAAAGAAGCCAGTCTTCAGCCAATTTGATTCACTCCACTGGATGTTAAGAAATGGCTGAGCACACTGGATACAAAAAAGGGTATGAGCCCCAACAACACCCTGGCTGTAGTACTGAAGACTTTGCTCCAGAACTAGTTGGGCCTCTAGTCAAGCTGTTCCAGTACAGCTCCAACACTGGCATCCTTGACAAAGTGGAACATTGCCCAAACATGTCCTGTCCACAAAATGCAGGATAAATCTAATCCAGCCAATTACTGCCCACTTTCAATCATCAATGATGGAAAGGTCACTGACAATGCTATCAAGTGGCACTTGCCAATAACCTGCTCACCAAAGTCAGTTTGGGTTCTGCCAGGACCATTCAGCTCCAGAACTCCTTAGTCCAAACATGGACAAAAGAGCTGAATTCCATAGGTGAGATAAGAGTGATTGTAAAATGCTGCTTTGATGTTACAGGCAGTGTGTGAGATCAAGTAGCCGTAGTAAAATTGAAGACAGTGGGTCTTCCTTTGTGATGTATATGACTCCAGCCAGTGGCAAATTTCACCCCGATTCCCACTGTCTTCAATATTACTATGGCTCCTTGATCCCACACATTGTCAAATGCTGCTTTGATGTTACGGGCAATCACTCTTGTGGTTGTTGGAGGACTATCATCTCAACCCTAAGGTATCACTGCAGGAGTTCCTCAAAACAGTGTCCTCGGCCCAATCACCTTCAGCTGCTTCATCAATGACTTTCCCACCATCACAGGGTCAGATTTTGGATGTTCATTGTTGATTGTAGTGTTCAGTTCCATGTGCAGATCCTCAAATAATGAAGCAGTCTGTGTCCACATGAAGCAAGACCTGGACAACATCCAGGCTTGGACTGATGAGTGGCAAGTAACTACACAACACAAGTTGCAGGCAATAATCATCTCCAACAAGAGAGTTTAACCAATTCCCCGTGACATTCAATGACACTAACATTGTCGAAAACCCCACCGTCAACATTCTGGGGGTTAACATTGACCAGAAACTTAACTGAACCAGTGAGGCTGGGAATTATATGGCGATTAACTCACCTCCTGACTCTCCTTTCCACCATCTGCAAGGCACAAGTCAGGAGTGTGATAAATGCTCTCCATCTACCAGGACAAATACAGCTCCAACAACATTCAAGAATCTTGACACCATCCAGGATAAAGCAGCCTGCTCGACTGGTACCCATCCACCACCTTAAACATTCACTCCCTCCTCCAACACCAGCGCATCGTGGCAGCTGCATATACCAATTTTTAAGATGCACAGCAGCAATTCATCAAGGCCTCTTCAGCAGCACCTTCCAAATCCATTATCTCGACCACCTAGAGGGATAAGGGCAGCAGGTGCATGGGAACACCGCCAGCTCCGAGCTCCCCTCCAATTCGCACACTATCCTGATTTGGGAATATATCACCGTTGCTCAAGGGCAATTAGGGATGGGAAATAAATGCTGGCCCTGTCAGCGAAGACTACATCCCATAAATGAATAAAAAATATACTTAATATCTAAGCAAATGTGGCAACCATTCTGCCCAGCTACGCCCAAACAGGTATGAGATGGTGTGACCAGTTAATATATATGTTTCTTGGTAGTGTTGGTTGATGAAGGAATGTTGTCCAGGACATAGGAGGCAGGGGGAGCTACATGCTCTTCTTCTAATAGTTCCCACATCGCCCTTAAACCAGCACAACTGGCAGAATGGATGTTTTAACATCTCATCTGAACTAGCAATGTAATTGAGAAGAGGCAACTACATCACAAACTTGTGCAATCAAAGCTGTATTGGTTTATATAGTTAACCAAACTATGGGAATAGATTACATTAGTGAATAAATGGCTTGACATTTTACAATATACCCCATTTATCTTTTGAAGGTTTCCTACTGGAGTTTGCATTTATCATAACTCCAATCCAGTTGCTAAGCAGTAATGACCACAAGTTATAATTTATGGTGTCATATTTGCAGGAGAGAAATTGTCAAAATGGGTATTAATGTTAAAAGGTGATAGCCTAGGGTGTAAATAGGGTCACAAAGCAGGAAGAGGCTTATAGGAACATAGGAGCAGGAATAGGCCATTCAGCCTGCTCTACCATTCAATACAATCATGGCTGATCATCCACTTCAATGCCTTTTTCCCACACTATCCCTATGTCATTGGTATTTAGAAATGTGTCAATCTCTGCTTTAAACACACTCAATGACTGAGCTTCCACAGCCCTCTGGGGTAGAGAATTCTAAAGTTTCACAACCCTCTGAGTAAAGAAATCTCTCCTCATCTCTGTCCTAAGTGACTTCCCCCTTATTTTGAAATTGTGTCCCCTGGTTCTTGACTCCCCAACCAGGGGAGACATCATACCTGCATCTATCCTTGCTACCCCTTTGTGAGAAACGTAGCCCACTTGATAATTTACACCAAGTCAAACTCTGAAGAAGTAAGTTTATTTAACGTTCTTGCAAGATCGGGTGTCCTACAAGCAGGCACACCGATCAACATATTCAGTTCATGTTTATACAATACAAATCCATTTGTCCACGCCTTTATTTTACATTATTGGTTATAACGTATTATGACACTAACCTATCCTATGGTTGCTACAGTCTCCTCCTCTGTTTACTTCTCCCCCTACTCTAACTTTCTAGCCCCTAACTCTTGTTTTTGTTTTACCTTATTTGGCTCTCCATTATGTGTTTTAACTTGCAGCTGTCAGCCTTTATCTTAGTGGGGCAGTTTCTTATTCACTACATCCGTTGTTCTAACTCTTGCTGTTTCTCTGTTATCTGCCTAAGCACAATTTTTAAGTGATGTACTGTCCCAAGGTCTCCACTTACATACCCTTATCAATTCTTTGTCAGTGATGTACTGTCTTAAGGTCTCCACATACCCTTATCAGTTCTCTTTGTCAGTGATGTACTGTCTTAAGGTCTCCACTGACATATCCTTATCAGTTCTCTTTTTCAGTGATTTCATTATGTTGTGCACAAATGACTTCTTGGTAACTTTCCACAAGCTGTAGAAACAACATTTCAGTATTTCTTATTCTCACACCCTTGAAGTGTTTTGTAGGTTTCAAATGAGATAAGATCATCTCTCATTCTTCGAAACACTCGAGAATACAGGCCTAGTTTCCCCAATCTCTCTTCATAGGACAGTCCCGCCATGCCAGGAACAAGTCTGGTGAACCTTTGTTACACTCCCTCTATGACAATAATATCCTTCCTAAGGTAAGGGGACCAAAGGTGCACACAGTACTCCAGGTGCAGTCTAACCAAGGTTCGATACGATTGAAGCAAGATTTCGCTACTCCTGTACTCAAATCCTCTGGCAATGTAGGGTAACATACCATTAGCCTTCCTAATTGCTTGCTGCATCTGCATGGTAGCTTTCAGTGACTTATTGATGAGGACACCCAGGTCCCTTTGTACATCTACACTTTCTAGTCTCTTACCATTTAAGAAATACACTGCACATCTGTTCCTCCTACCAAAGTGGATAACCTCACATTTTTCCACATTATATTCCAATTGCCATGTTCTTGCCCACTCACTAAGTCTGCCGAAATCCCCTTGAAGCCACTTGGCATTTTCCTCACAACACACATTCCCACCTGATTTGGTGTCATCCATGAACTTGGAAATATTACATTTGGTCCCGACATCCAAGCCATTGATTTATATTGTGAGAGCTGAAGTACTGATCCTTGCAATACCCCACTAGTCACAGCTTGCCAACGTGAGAATGATGCGTTTATTCCTACTCTCTGTTTTCTGCCTGTTAATCAATCCCTACTCCATGCCAATATCTTCTTCTTTGGCCTCCTTGTCTCGGACGACAATGGGTAAGCGCCTGGAGGTGGTCAGTGGTTTGTGGAGCACATTGGCATGTGGAGCATGCCAATATATTACCTCCTATACCATGTGCTTTAATTTTACTAAACAACCTCCTGTGGGGGACTTTATTAAAAGCCTTCTGAAAATCCAAATATACTATGTCCACTGACCCCCCTTTATCAAATTTGTTAGTAATATCCTCAAAAAGCTCCAATAGGTTCATCAAACATGATTTCCCATTCATAAATCCATGTTGTCTGTGCCCAATCAGATCATTATTATCCAAGTGTCCATTTATCACATCCTTTAGAATAGATTCTAACATTTTCCCTCTTACTGATGTAAGGCTAACATGTCTGTAGTTCCCTGTTTTCTCTCTCTCCTTTCTTAAATAGTGGGGCTACCTTTCAATCTGCAGGAACTGTTCCAGCATCTATAGAATTTTGGAAGATGATCACCAATGCATCCACTATCTCCATAGCAACCTCTTTCAACACTCTTGGATGTAGAATATCAGGTCCCAAGGACTTAACAACCTTCAGCCCCATTAATTGCTCCAATACAAACTTCTTACTAATACTAATTTCCTTCAATCGCTCATTTTCCTTAGTCCTTGGATGTCTAATTCTGGGAGAGTTGTTGTATCTTTGTCAGCAAAGACAGACACAAAGTAATCATTTAGCTCCTCTGCCATTTCTCTATTTCCCATTATAAATTCTTCTGCCTCTGCCTGTAATGGACCCACATTTGTCTTAGGGAAACGTTTCTTTTTAGGTACGTATAGAAGGTTTTACAGTCGGTTTTTATATTTTTTGCTAGCTTACATTCATATTTGATTCTCCCTTTCTTTATCAGTTTCTTGGTCCTCCTTTGCTGTATTCTAAAATCCCCCCAATTCTCAGGTTTACTACTATTTCTGGCAACTTTATAGGCCTTTTCTTTTAATCTTATACAATACTTAAATTTGTCTGTTAGCAAAGGTTGACTGCCTTTTCTTTTGGGGGTTTTGTGCCTTGAAGGAATGTATAGTTGCTGTAAACTATGTAATATTTCTTTAAAGGCTATCCATTGCCTATGTACTGTCATACTTTTAAATGTATTTTCCCAATTCACCTCAGCCAATTTGCCCCTCATACCTTCATAATTTCATTTGTTCAAATTTGACAGCCTGGCTTCAGATTGAACTACCTCACTTTCAAACAAATGTAAAATTCTACCATATTACGGTCACTCATCCTTAAAGGTTCTTTTACAAGATAATAAACCCTTTCTCATTACATAATATTAGATCTAAAAGAGCCTGTTCTCTAGTTGGTTCCTCAACATACTGCTCTAGAAAACCATCCCTAACACACTCCAGAAACTCGTCCTCCACAGCATTAGTGCTCATGAGGTTTACCCAGTCTATGTGCAGATTGACGTCACCCATGATTACTGTATTACCCATGCTGCATGCTTCTCTAATCTCCTGATTAATACCATGCCCCACACTACCACTGCTGTTTGGTGGCCTATAAACAACTCCTACCAATGTTTGTTGCCCCTTGCTGTTTCTTAGCTCCACCCAAACAGATTCCACATTTTGTTCTTTCAATCTGAGATCTTCAGATCGATGTGAGAAATAATGACCCAGATTTTGATGGAGTAAGACACGCATGGCCTTTTAGACATTTCATGTACTTTTAGGTCTTAAGAAATTTTGTCCACAAAAGTTGCTAAAAGCTGATAAGAGCACGGTGAGGAAAACAGGGTACCAGGGATCTTAGTGAACAATAGGATAAATAGTGCATCTCTTAACCAGTGAGATTCAAGGAGTAAAAAATAAAACAGAGGAAAGTCTGAATGATGATTAATTAAAGTGGGTGAATTCAGAGTCAAATCAGATAGAGAAAGACAAATAAAGAGACTGAAAGAAAGTTTGTATTAGGAGAAGAAAAAGTAAAAATATAAAAAATGAAAATTTGGCATTTTCAAAATCTCCAATAACTATTCACAACCTGAAGGAATGAGACTTCACACTTTTAATTGTTCATTATCTGGGCAGGAAAGGTTGACAATTAAAAAATCATATTGATCAAAAGGACACAAAAGCTGTTAATAACTGTATTAACTTTCTGTGTAAGTTTAATGGGCATGTGCAAATGCAGCAATTTCGTGCAAAATGGTGGGGAGGTTAAAAGTGAGATGCCGTTTTCACAAAACTAACAGTACTGTGGTGCAAATTAGGTACTTGCTTATGCTGATTAGCAATTCACGCCATTATTTTTTCAGCAACTTCTGGGCCAATATGTTTACTGAAGTATGTGCTGCTGCACACACCATTAATCAGCTGTTAGAAGGAGATGACTCATAAATTAAATGGTGTAGACTTGAGCAATTACTGATAAGACAGCAATAAAGATTTGCCATCAACAGTATTCAAATAAACAATGAAACAATTAGAAAGTCCAGGCACCAATACTAAATGCCAGTACAAAATATGTACAAATACAAACCAGGTTTTGAAAAAAAAGCTTATTCATGCATCATGAAGCATTGTTTCTTTTGCTCGTTTTTGAAAACAAATTTGGGTGTGTTTATGCGTGCGTGTATGTGTGTGATGTCATAGTAAGAGATCCACTGAGAAACTATTATCATAATACCACTGAATTCCATGTTAAGTTGGAAAGTGACATGCTCTGATCACAAACAAGAACCTTAAACTTAAACAAAGCCAATTACGTAGACATGAGGGGAGAACTGGCTAAACTGGTAAATTGGGTAAATAGACTAGAAGGTATGGCAGTAAATGAACAGTTGGGATCTTTTAAAGCAACAATTCAAAATGTTCAACAAAAATACATTCCTTTGGCTCACTCAGGAAGTTAAGGACAGTATTAGATTGAAAAAAGAGGCTTACAGTGTTGCAAAAAAGAGTAGCAAGTCTGAGGAGTGGGAGTGTTTTAGAATGCAGCAAAGGACCACCAAAAGTTAATTTAAAAAAAAGGAAGAAATAGAATGAGAGTAAGCTAGCCAGTAATATAAAAACAGATTATAAGAGCTTTTAAAGGTATATCAAAAGGGAGAGAGTAGCTAAAGTAAACGTTGGTCTCTTAGAAACAGAGACAGGAGAAATTATCATGGGGAATGAGGAAATGGCAGAGGCATTGAACAAATATTTTGTGTCTGTCTTCACAGTAGAAAACACAAGTTCCATATCAGAAATAGACAGTAACCTAGGGGCTACAAAGAGTGAGGAAATTAAGGAAAATCATATCAGCAGAGAAAAAGTATTAGAGAAACTTAAGGGACTAAAATCTGACAAATCTTTGGGAGTTGATGGCCTACACCCTAGGGTTCTAAAAGAGATAGCTGCTTAGATAGTGAATGCACTAGCTATGATTTTCCAAAATTCCTTAGATTCAGGAATGGTCCCATTGGATTGGAAGTTAGAAAATGTTAACAGACAGGAAGCAACGAGTGGGCATAAATGGGTCATTTTCAAGTTGGCAGGCCCGTAAATAGTGGAGTGCAGCAAGGATCAGTGCTGGGGTCTCAGCTATTTACAATCTATGTCTCTTCATCTAAGTCATTAACAGAGAGTAATTATCTAAGTTTGATGATGAGGCAAAGATAGTGGAAAGGTAAGCTGTGGAGGGGACACAGAGAGGCTGCAAAGAGATATAGATGGGTTAAGTGAGTGGGCAACAAGATGGCAGCTGGAGTATAATGTAGGGAAGAGTGAAGTTATTCACTTTGGTCATAAGAATAGAAAAGCAGAACATCTTATCAAAGGTGTGAAACTTGTAAGTGTCGATGTTCAAAGAGACTTGGGTGTGCTTGTACAAGGAATGCAAAAAGTTAACATGCAGATACAGCAAGCAATTAGGAAGGCAAATTGCATGTTGGCCTATATCACAAGGGGACTGGAGTACAAGAAGAAGAAAGTATTGCCACAATTTTACAGCGTTTTGGTGAAACCACATCTGGAGTTGTGTGCTCAGCTTTGGTCTCCATATTTAAGGAAGGATATACTTGCATTAGAGGCAGTACAACGAAGGTTCACTAGATTGGTCCCTGGCATGAGTAGGTTGTCCTATGATGAGAGGCGAAGTAAACTGGCCTATATTCTCTGAAGTTTAGAAGAATGATCTCATTGAAAAATATATGATTCTAAAGGGGCTGGGTAGGGTAGACACAGAGATTATTTCTGTTGGGGAATCTAAAACACAGGGGCACAGTCTCAGGATAAGGGGACAAACATTTAGGACTGAGATGAGAAGAAATTACATCACTCAAAGGGTTGTGAATCTTCATAATTCTCTACCCCAGAGGGTTGTGGATGCTCCATCATTGAATACATTTAAGGCTGGGATAGACAGATTTTTGGTCTCTCAGGGAAGCAAGGGATATGGAGAGCAGGTGGGAAAGTGGAGTTGAATCCTAAGTTCAGCCATGATCATATTGAATGGTGGAGCAGGCTCGATGGGCCATATGGTCTGCTTCTGCCCCTCCTGTGTTCTTGTGAGAGAGAAACAAATGACACACTGTACTGAATACTCATTGGTTAGCTGATCAAATGATTAACATTCTGTAAACTTCAGTAAGTGTATTAAGTTGAGAGAGACACAAGGAAAGCCAGACACAAAAATACCTTTCCTCAACACAGACATGTCCATAGTCTGTCCTCCACCTCTCCGCCAGCCCCAACACTGGGAATGGAAAGGGCGTGCCATCCACTGCATTCATCCTGCCATAGTCCTAA
Organism: Heterodontus francisci; assembly: GCF_036365525.1. NCBI lineage: Eukaryota > Metazoa > Chordata > Chondrichthyes > Heterodontiformes > Heterodontidae > Heterodontus > Heterodontus francisci. Next base: position 113,883,821 of record NC_090371.1, read on the forward strand.
CCTATTTTCCTAGGTTGGGCTCATCTTACACACAGGCTGGACCTCCAGCAGGATCATCAGCACTAAGAAGAGCTTGCTAATTCATAGAGAAAGATGCAGTAAGAAATAAAAGCTGGCAGAAGCACTCTGAAGCAAATGTAGAATTATTTTTAAACCTTGACTAAGATCAAGACCTAGAAAGATCCACTGAGCCCATATGGAAGGAAAGGACACCACTACTAGGCCTTCTCTGTCCATGCTGTGAATGAAGGGTGCTTACCACCACTACGCAAGGACTACTGTAATTTTTTTTCCTGGTGAACACTGGGGTTGTTAGGATTGGCAAAGACAGTAGTGGTAAGCAAGGAAACACAGCAAGATAGCAGAGGAAAATCCAGCCTAGGGCGCCATTCCACAGTCTTATTTGAGTTTTTTTCTTCCAAAAAAGTGAATTTTCAAAAAAATATAGCAAGGCTCTGCTCATTAGCTGATTATGGTAATGTTGATAGTAAGAAAACATTCCTATAACTAACAAAAAGAATGAAACAGAGCAGTCAATTGTAACTTTCCCAATTAGTGTTGAAGTGCTGTAATAGCTTCAAAATGGAGTTAGTCGACTTACTATCCCATTAAGGCTGAGCTGTACTGTTGGGCAGCCAAAGCACCTGCCTGTTTAAGGTTGTAGTCCTCTTATAATATGCAAACTGGGGTCCTAAGATCTGCTTAGGATGCCAATCATGATTTTGTTCGGGTTCACGCTTCACTCTTTGACTAGTTTTGCTGATCCCTAAAATGTAAATCACCCTATCCCTGGTATTTCAGATGGAGCCATGGTAAAGCCAGAGCTGTGGTGAGATGGTCTGTCCTGTTGCACTTGCAATGGTACTGTTGGAATTTCTATGCATATATCCATATATTAAAAATATTATATTTGCAAGCATTTCCCATCCACAAAACTTTACTGAAACAATAGTTATAATGGGAACTTTAATTATCCAAATAAAAACTAGGATAGTAATAATGTAAAGTTGAGTTTCAGAAGTGTGTTCAGGAGAATTTTCTAGATTAGTATGTTTGTAGTCCAACGGGGAAGGAGGAATACAATGGGAAGTGGATCAAGTATCAGTAAGGGAACATTTTGGGGACAGTGATCATAGTATCATAAGGTTTAGATTAGCTATGGAAAAGAACAAGGAGCAATCCAGGGTAGAAATATATTGGGGTAGGACCAATTTCAATGGAGTGAAAACAGATCTGGCCCAGATAAACTGGAATCAAAGATTGGAAGGTAAAACTGTAATTGAACAATGGGCTGCCTTTAAGGACAAGATATTTTGGGTACAGTCAAGGTATATTCCCACACATCGGAAAAGGTAGGACAAAACATAGAACATAGAATATAGAACATTACAGCGCAGTACAGGCCCTTTGGCCCTCGATGTTGCGCCGACCTGTGAAACCATCTGACCTACACTATTCCATTTTCATCCATATGTCTATCCAATGACCACATAAATGACCTTCAAGTTGGCGAGTCTACTACTGTTGCAGGCGGGGCGTTCCACGCTCCTACTACTCTCTGAGTAAAGAAACTACCTCTGACATCTGTCCTATATCTATCACCCCTCAACTTAAAGCTATGTCCCCTCATGTTTGCCATCACCATCCGAGGAAAAAGACTCTCACTATCCACCCTATCTAACCCTCTGATTATCTTATATGTCTCTATTAAGTCACCTCTCCTCCTCCTTCTCTCTAACGAAAACAACCTCAAGTCCCTCAGCCTTTCCTCATAAAACCTTCCCTCCATACCAGGCAACATCCTAGTAAATCTCCTCTGCACCCTTTCCAAAGCTTCCACATCCTTCCTATAATGCGGTGACCAGAACTGCACGCAATACTCCAGGTGCGGCCGCACCAGAGTTTTGTACAGCTGCAGCATGACCTCATGGCTCCGAAACTTGATCCCCCGACTAATAAAAGCTAACACACCATATGCCTTCTTAACAGCCCTATTAACCTGGGTGGCAACTTTCAGGGATTTATGTACCTGGACACCAAGATCTCTCTGCTCACCTACACTACCAAGAATCTTCCCATTAGCCCAGTACGCTGCATTCCTGTTATTCCTTCCAAAGTGAATCACCTCACACTTTTCCGCATTAAACTCCATTTGCCATCTCTCAGCCCAGCTCTGCAGCCTATCTATGTCCCTCTGTACCCTACAACATCCTTCGGCACTATCCATAACTCCACCGACCTTCGTGTCATCCGCAAATTTACTAACCCACCCTTCTACACCCTCATCCAGGTCATTTATAAAAATGACAAACAGCAGTGGCCCCAAAACAGATCCTTGCGGTACACCACTAGTAACTGAACTCCAGGATGAACATTTGCCATCAACCACCACCCTCTGCCTTCTTTCAGGTAGCCAATTTCTGATCCAAAGCACGAAATCACCTTCAATCCCATACTTCCGTATTTTCTGCAATAGCCTACCGTGGAGAACCTTATCAAACGCCTTACTGAAATCCATATACACCACATCCACGGCTTTACCCTCATCCACCTGTTTGGTCACCTTCTCAAAAAACTCAATAACGTTTATGAGGCACGACCTACTCGTCACAAAACCGTGCTGACTATCGCTAATGAACTTATTCTTTTCAAGATGATTATAAATCCTGTCTCTTATAACCTTTTCCAACATTTTACCCACAGCCGAAGTAAGGCTCACAGGTCTATAATTACCAGGGCTGTCTCCACTCCCCTTCTTGAACAAGGGGACAACATTTGCTGTCCTCCAGTCTTCCGGCACTATTCCTGTCGACAATGACGACATAAAGATCAAGGACAAAGGCTCTGCAATCTCCTCCCTGGCTTCCCAGAGAATCCTAGGATAAATCCCATCTGGCCAAGGGGACTTATCTATTTTCACACTTTCCAAAATTGCTAACACCTCCTCCTTGTGAACCTCAATCCCATCTAGCCTAGTAGTCTGTATCACAGTATTCTCCTCGACAACATTTTCTTTCTCTACTGTAAATACTGACGAAAAATATTCATTTAACGCTTCCCCTATCTCCTCTGATTCCACACACAACTTCCCACTACTATCCTTGATTGGCCCTAATCTAACTCTAGTCACTCTTTTATTCCTGATATACCTATAGAAAGCCTTAGGGTTTTCCTTGATCCTATCCGCCAATGACTTCTCGTGTCCTCTCCTCGCTCTTCTTAGCTCTCCCTTTAGATCCTTCCTGGCTAGCTTGTAACTCTCAAGCGCCCTAACTGAGCCTTCACGTCTCATCCTAACATAAGCCTTCTTCTTCCTCTTAACAAGCGCTTCAACTTCTTTAGTAAACCACGGCTCCCTCGCTCGACAACTTCCTCCCTGCTTGACAGGTACATACTTATCAAGTAGCTGCTCCTTGGATAAGCTCCTCATTTCGATTGTGCCCATCCCCTGCAGTTTCCTTCCCCATCCTACGCATCCTAAATCTTGCCTAATCGCGTCATAATTTCCTTTCCCCCAGCTATAATTTTTGCCCTGCGGTATATACCTGTCCCTGCCCATCGCTAAGGTAAACCTAACCGAATTGTGATCACTATCACCAAAGTGCTCACCTACATCTAAATCTAACACCTGGCCGGGTTCATTACCCAGTACCAAATCCAATGTGGCATTGCCCCTGGTTGGCCTGTCTACATACTGCGTCAGAAAACCCTCCTGCACACACTGGACAAAAACTGACCCATCTAAAGTACTCGAACTATAGTATTTCCAGTCAATATTTGGAAAGTTAAAGTCCCCCATAACAACTACCCTGTTACTCTTGCTCCTGTCGAGAATCATCTTCGCTATCCTTTCCTCTACATCTCTGGAACTATTCGGAGGTCTATAGAAAACTCCCAACAGGGTGACCTCTCCTCTCCTGTTTCTAACCTCGGCCCATACTACCTCAGTCGACGAGTCCTCAAACGTCCTTTCTGCCGCCGTAATAGTCTCCTTGATTAACAATGCCAGATCTTCATGGATGATCAGAGATAGAGAGTAAGATGAAGCAAAAAAAGGGTGCATTTGACAGATGTCAGGTTGATAATACATGTGAGAACCAGGCTGAGTATAGAAGGCTCAGAGGGAAACTGATAAAACAAATAAGAGCAGCAAAGAGAGTGTATGAGAAGATACTGTCAGCCAACAGAAAAGGGTCTACGAGACAAAGGTCTACTACAGGAATATGAATAGTGAAAAGGGTGGTAAAAGGAGGAGTAAGGCCAATTTGAAACCATAAAGGGGATTTGTGCACAGAGGCAGAGGCATGGCTGAGGTACTAAATGAATACTTTGTTTCTATCTTTACCAAGGAAGATGCTGCCAAAGTTGTAATGAAAGAGGAGTTAGCTGAGATATTGAATGAGTTAAAAATTGATAAAAAGGAGGTATTAGAAAGGCTGCCTATAATTAAAGTTGATAAGTCATCAGGACCAGATGGGCTGCATCCGAGGATACTGAGGGAAGGAAGGGAGGAAACTGCAGAGGCACTGACCATAAACTTCCAATCCCCCTTAGATACAGGGTGCTGCCTGTGGACTAGAGAACTGTAAATGTTATACCTTTGTTCAAAAAAAGGTGTAAGGATAAGCCCAGCAACTACAGGCCAGTTAGTTTAACATCAGTGATAGGAAAGCTTTTAGAAACAATAATCCAGAACAAAATTAACAGTCACTTGGACAAATGTGGATTAGTTAAAAGGAAAGCCAGCATGCTTTTCCATTATCAATTACTTATATCCAGAATAGAAACTGCCTATATAAACATGCCACGCTATAATTAGTTTCTCACTCTGTAGTATCTCAGGTTTGCGTATTCTGGCTCCTCAGCCTGCACTGCCCAGAAACTCAAACTGTAATCAACTCTTCTCCTCTGCTTCCCAAATAGCCATAAATTGCTTTTTGACTGTAAGCAATAATATTAAAACCAAAGTATTATATAAAGAATAAAGCCAGACAAATGAATTATAAATGGGGGGCTGAATTATGTCCTTGCACACTTCTCCAGTTATCCCTCACTCTCGAGCTCTGGTTCACCTGATCACTAACTACACTTAGTCAAGACTGTCCATAAAGCCTAAGATACACAGCAAAATGGTACATAATATTTACAGATTAGAAGTATTAATGGGGAGCCATAATTATACAGTTCTTGTCATATTCCTGCTGTAACTCCAGCAGGAGTCCACTGAATGGGCAAAAAAATAAAATTAGCCAGAGACACGGAAAGTCCCGGAGTTTCCCACCTCTCTGGCCCTCGGCAGCATTACACCCCAGGCACCTTGACCCCACCTGGGGACACAGGTCAGGATTGTGGCCTGAACCTTCAAAGCATGGGCAAGATTTTTTAAATTATTAAATGCGGCTTATAAGAACACAAGAGGAGCAGGAGTGTGCAATAAGGCCTTCCAGCTTGCTCTGCCATTCAATAAGATCATAGCTGATCTTATACCTCAACTCCACCTTCTGCACTATACCCATATCCCTTGATTCCCTTAGTATGCAAAAATCTATCCATCACTGTCTTGAACATACCCAACAAAGAGCATCCACAGGTCTCTGGGATAGAGAATTCCAAAGATTCATAACGTGTTGAGCAAAGAAATTTCTCATCTCAGTCCTAAATGGACTCTGAGACACCGGATTCTGAGACTGTAACCTAGTTCTAGACTCCCTAGCCAGGGGAAACATGCTCCCAGCATCTACCAAGCCAAGCCCCTTAAGAATTTTATACGTTTCAATGAGCCCACCTCTCATTCTTCTAAACTCCAAAGATTATAGGCTTAATCTACTCAATCTCTCCTCCTGGACAATCCCCTGACCCAAGGAATCAGTCTAGTAAACCTACGCAGCACTCCTTCAAAGGCAAATATATCCTTCCTTAGTTAAAGAGACCAAAACTGAAAACGGGACACCGACGTCCCTTTGAATACCAACATTTCCCAGTTCTGATGAAAAGTCATCGACCTGAAACGCTAATTCTATTTTTCTTTCCATAGACGTTACCTGACCTGCTGAGTATTTCCAGCATTTTCTGTTGCTGCTTTCCAGTCCCTCACCATTTTATAAAAATATTCTACTTTTCAATCTTTCCTAATGGCAACTTCAAACTTCTCCACATTATATTCCATGTGCCATATTCTCGCCCTATCACTTAAATTGTCTAAATCTTTTTGCAGCTTCCTTGCATGCTCCTCACAGCATAATTTCCCACCTAACTTTGTAATGTATCCCCAAGTTTGCTGATGATGCACTCCATCCCCTCATGTTAAGCCATTGATATAAATTATAAATAGCTGAAACCAAAGCACTGGTCCTTGCAGTTACTAGTTGCAGCCTGCCAACCTGAAAATGATCCATTTATTCCTACACTCTGTTAACCAATCCTCAAGCTAATATATTACCCCAATCCCAAGAGCCCTAATTTTATGTACTAACCTCTTGTGTGGCACCTTATCAAATGCTTTTTGAAAATCCAAATATACTACATTCACTGGTTCCCCCTTATCTACCCTGCTAGTTAAACCACAAAAACCACCAAGACATTTGTGAAACATGGGGCTCAATTTTACCGAACCCCCGACATCAGGGGTCGTGGCGGAGGGGGATGTGGAGTGGGGAGTTGACAGTAGGAGGCCATAAAATGGCTCCGGGAGAGGCCCGCCACTGGCCTCGACGCCAGAAAGGCTCGGCCCCATATGGCCGGTGGCTGCGAGGCCTTGTCGGGACCCCACCACCACTCGGCAATGGCAGCCACATTTAAATATCATAATTAATGTTAATTACAGAATTAGTGACTGACCTGGTCCGGCCGGCCGTCTCGCTCCGATATTGCGGTTGGTGACCAGCACTCCCGCGCCATCGGTTCGCCGACCAGTGTTGTAAGTGGGGAGAGGGGAGGAGGTAAGCATATCAGTGCGGCAGTGGGTTCAAATTTTCCTGATTGGTCTAGGGGGTGATGGGAAGGATTAAAGTTAAAAGTTTCTGAATTTCGGTGAAGCAGGGGGTGGGGGGTGGGGGGGGGGGGAGGGAGCAGGTCAGGTAGACAAGGTAAATATTTGGGCGGGGGGCGAAGAGGGCAAGGAATGAAATGTAAGGTTATTGGGGAGGAGGGGTGGGAGGGGGGCTGGGAACATTTACTTAATTATTTTTAATACATTTTAAGACAATGTGTCTTTAAAAATTTAAATTAAATGTTAGGGCTGGAAGTCCGTTAAAAAGGACACAGGCACCGGACAACGTTGCTGGATCGCTCGCCCCCTCCATGTCATCGGGAGAGCAGTCCGCCCGGCCATGTAAATGAGCCACCGCGTATAATATCGTGGCAACTCTGTGGGAGTAAAACCCATGCATGCGGGCTGCCATCTTTTACGGCCGCCGCACAAAAAAAATCCAGTTATCACGTCCCTAATAATAGATTTTAACATTTTTCTATTAATGTTCGGCTCTCCTTCCTTTCTCGAATAGCAGCAGCATTACATTTGCTACCTTCCAATCCACAGGGACTGCTCTGGAATCTAGACTATTCTGGAAGGTCAAAACCAATGCATCATCTCTGTAGCCACCTCTTTAGAATGTCAGCCATCAGGTACAGGCGATTTGTCAGCTTTTAGTCCCATTAATTTCTCCAATACATTGTCTTTTTAAAAAAAGATACAAATTTCTTTCTTCCCTGTTTTCCCCACTATTTCCAGAAAGTTTTTTTTGTGTCCAATACCATGAAGGCAAATCCAAAGTATTCATTTACTGCCCTCTGCCATTTCCTTATTTCCCATTATAAGGAGGCATAAATATAGGTTTGCAAAATAAGGGATCAACACTGAACCCAAATATTTTCATGGCATCAGTAGTGCAGGTGCATCCCAACACTTATGCCAGGATGGACTCTGCCAATACCTAAGGACTTCCAGTCCCTTGGGGAGGAGTTTAGAAGTACTAGAGGGTGCAGTTGTGGGCTTTGGCAGCACCATGGGAATAGTTTGTTTGGTAGAATTGAACTGGGGTTTGTAGAATTTCACACCACTGGAATGGTGTGGGCGAGGATCGTTATGACTATGCACCTATTAAAGCAAGTGTATATTATAGGCAGGATACATATTTGTGAACTTGAATTCACAATTTACTCCAGCTGAATTGTTCCAATTTTGGTTAATGAAGATACAAAGTTCATGAACAACAATAATATTTAAAAGGTCTCCACATTCAAAGCACCTAAGTCTGAATGTTCCACATTACTGACACTGAAAAGATAATTAGGTTTTATTTCAAAGAGTGTAATAATTTCACCATCAGATGGCAGTACTATAGCAGGTCACATTCATGGTGTTCTCTTACCATGCCCCCAGGGTAGCAGATGTGGGAAATAGAACAATTCACACTGGTGCAATAGATGTTTTTTTTTAAAGCAAGCAGATCTACTATGATCAGAGAGGGAAAATGAAAAAAAGGCTGCACTGTTCCATTGAATGAATTTGAAAAGAAGTTCCAAGAGAGAAATGTTCAAAGACAGCGAAGCAAGTTTTTTTATATTCTAAGAAAAATTACCTTGCTCACTGATTACAAGTAAATAAATACATTCCTTTTCTATGCCAGAGCTGGACATAAATAAACCTGTCTGAATAACATAGAGAAGAGCACTTTGATGAGAAAGGAGTTATTGAGAGGCTATAAAATTTGCATTGGGCAAGCAGATGCAAGTTTCACTGAGTGCGTGTCTACTGCTTACCCATCCCATGCAGCTGGAATATCTAGTGCCTGTTCAGGCATTCAGAACAAAAGCAAGATACTGTGGACGCTAGATATCTAAAATCCACATTACAAAGGAGTTGCTTGGCTTCTTCCTGACCTCAGCCAGATTTTTGCACTTATCTAACTCTAGCATGACTTTTACCACTAATCCCATAAAGAACATAAGAAACAGGAGCAAGAATAAGCTGTTTGGCACTTCGAAGCCTGCTGTGCTATTCAATAAGATCATGGCTGATCTTCTACCTCAATTCCACCTTCCTAGACTATTCCGATACTCCTTGATTCACTTAGCACAGAAAAATCTATTGATCTCAGTCTTGAACATACTCACAAACTGAGCTTCTACAGCCCTCTGGGGTACAGAATTCCAAGGATGCACAACCCTTTGAGTGAAGAAATTTCTCTTCGGGCTGAATTCTACCAGCCCCTCAACACCGTGGGTCGTGGCACAGGGGCCGGTAAAGTTTTGCGTGGAGAGGCTCACCTCGACCCACAACGTCGAGAAGGACCCGCCGCATAATGCCGGTGGCGGGGGACCTCGGTGCGGCCCTCCCACCGCCTGACGGTGGGCCTTTCATCTGCATAATCAAATGAACCTCAATGAGATGTAAATAAACCTACCTGCAGGCAGCGGACGTCCCATGCTGATTTTATCGACTCCAAATGCAGCTCGTGCACCTTCGGAGTTCTGAGGCGGGAACCTGGTTGGGAGGGGGAGAGGAATAAAATTTTCAGGGCAAGAGGGGTGGAGGAGCCGGGAAAACATTGTTCATTGGCTGTGGGGATGATGGGAAGGGATTGAAGGGCAAAGAGTGCAAAGTTTGGGATTTAAAGGTCAGGACTGTCAAGAATGTTTTTTTGGGGGGAGGGGTGGAGGGAAAAGGGAAATAAATTTATTGTGTGATTATTGGATGGGATGGAAGTGGTGCTTTTATGTGAAATGTACTGTTTTGATTAGAAATTAAAGTCTTGGTCCCTCTAAAAATAAAAATTTCTGCTAACGGCTTAAAGCCCTTTAAAAATGGTGCTGGCGCCTGCACAGTAGTGCTGGATGCCGTTGTCATCGTGGGCGGCCGCTCCTACCCCACTATTTAAATCAGCCCCCACGTGTAATATCGCGGGGGCTCCTCGGCGGCACTTACGTGTCGGAAGGCCGCCGAGTTGAAAGCGCGTCGCCAAGGAGCATGGAGCACGATTAAAATTCAGCCCTTCATCTCAATCCTAAATGGACAACCCCTCATTCAGAAACTGTGACCTCTTAGTTCTAGACTACCCCAGGCGGCAGGGGGGAATATGCTCCCAGCCTACCCTAAAAAAAAACCCTCAAGAATTTTATATGTTCCAATGAGATCCCCTTTTATTCTTCTAAACTCTAGGGAATATAGGCCTGTTCTACTTAATCCCTCCCCATAGGACAATCCCTTCATCCCAGGAATGAGTCCAGTGAACTTTCATTGTCCAGCAAGCCTTCATTGCACTCCCTCTAAGGCAAGTACATTGTCCTTAGATAGGGAGACCAAAACTGTATGCAGTATTCCAGGTGTGGTCTCACCAGGGCCCAATATAATTGCAGTAAGATTTCTTTACTCTTATACTCCAATTCTTTTGTAAGAAAGGCTAACATGCCATTTGCCTTCCTAATAGCTTGTTGTACCTGTGTTTTTCTTTTTTTCTCTTTTATCCCCCCTTGTATTTATATGGTGCCTTTCCCAGGACATCCTAAAGTGCTTCACAGCCTATGCAGTACTTTTTAAAGTGTATTTTAAACTCTTGTTATGTAGGAAACCCTGCAGTCAATATAGCACAGCAAGGTCCCATAAACAGAAATTTTTTGACAATTACATATGTATCTGATCTGCTGTGGGATTGTGAAGTCAGTCGCACTGAACTCTGATAGGTTTCCTCCTACTTGTCTCCACTTAAGCAATCCACATAGTTATTTGAGTCAATCAGAAAAGGTGAGACTTTTTTATGCTACAGCCATATTTGAAGTACAAGACTTTAGTAAGATGAGCGAATCTCCCTTAGCCTTGCTCACTGCTAGTCAGGAGAATGGTCCATCTTTTGCTGTAACAGATCAAATGGTGGGTCAAATAAGGCAACTCACACCAGTGGTGAAAGGCCTGAACTGCAGGCAATGCAGGGTTATCTATTAAAAATAAGAGCAGCAGGAATTCCAGTCCCTTACATCAAAATTGCACTATTTTGCACCCAAAAAAAGAACTCAGGGCCCTAAGTGTTGCACTGTTTAAACATGCAAATAAAATTTAAACAGGATGCTAAGTCTAAGATTATTTGACAACTATAAAAGCTATTTTTAACTTTTTGACACGATAGTTGCTTTTTCATTTCTTTTACTTTGGCAGCTTCTGGGGAGTGACTTTAACATTCTATAAAGTAATTGTTATGAAAGTGATTCTGTTTTTGTTAAGATTTTTTTGAGGAATTCATAGTCAAACCGAAGAAATGTTGGACCGGTTTTTTTCACCAAGTGGGTCATCAAAAGGAAACTGATAGAACTGGTTTGGCAACAATGTTTACTGGTTGTCATATGACTCAAGTTAAAAATAGAACAGAAACCCTAGTAACTGAGGAAGATGTGCCGAGAGAAGTGACAGTCGCGCATCCTTTGACAGGACAAGCAGCAGCGCGCATCTGAGATAGCAATAAACTCGCAAGCTTTTGGTTGTAGTGTCAGTGTATACCTTCCGGAATGAGATAAAGTTAGTGCCTGCCGCAGAAGAAGTGTCATGGAGGAAGAGACCAGATTCTTGCTGAATGTTTAAAGAGTCAAGCCTGCAGAAGAAGGGGAATTCCCAAGGAAGGAGAGAAGACTACAACCCAAGCTCAGCTTTCCAGCACCTCTCAGAAAGACCCTGAGAAGTCCACTCTGTCAACTCATCTCATCTCCTGTCTTTGAAGAAAAGCCTGCTAAACTAATTCTCAATGCTGCCTGAAAAAAACCATTCTAAAAGATCCCAGTGACCCATCGATGTGTACTCAGAGGCAAGACTGTATATCAGTTTTGGAACACAACATATCTCATCTGCTGTTTTCTTCAAGAATGAGCAAGTATTCAGCCCAAGTTTTTTTTTGGTCTGTAACAGAGCTCTGAACAAAAATCCCTTTTATTTTTCCGGTAACCAGTGCATGTGGGTGTGCATACACACGTGTGTGAGAGTGTGAGTGGCTAAGGTAAAACGGGAACTTTAAAATTTCAATCTGTGCGTTTCTGCTTTACTTCATTACTGGTTATGACTTGTTTTATAATAAACTGATAATTTTGTTGTTCGTTAAAGAAACCTGGTTAGTGTTTTATTCTGGGAAAAATAGAGTATATGATTGACCATTTGGTAAGTGGGAAAAGTTAAATACATGTTGTGACCTGTGGAGAAGTGGAACTATAATAAACAGTACACACCTCCCGCCTCGGCTGTAACAATGTTCACTTGACCTATTTACAATAAATATACTAAAAATCTGTGTGTAGTAAAAGTGCAGTTATAGATCTTTGGTATGGTTCAGGGAGCTATGTGACTTGGCAATAATACTTTAAAAGGAAGAGGCTGAATGGGAACATTATGCAATTAACAAACATCACAATGAATAAAAAGATTACAGACCAGAGGTTTTTTTCTAACATGGTATACCACCAACTACAACAAACAGTATCCATTTTATTTCCCCCCCCCCACCCCCACCCGGTCAATATGTAGAGTTTGTGCAATGTGCGACATTGTAGGGAAGATGGCATGGAAACAAGAACTAATGTGAAATAGAGAGAAAAAACAAAAATAGACAAGATTTCCACTTCTAATCAGTACTATATTTTCTACAAAATGAACATATGCAAACATCAGTAAGAAAAGTTTGATCTGACTTAGGGTCACACCAAGAATGTTAACCTGACTTTTCTCTTTACAAATGCTGACCTGCTGCACATTTATTTCAGATTTCCAACATCTGCAGTTTCACTTTTCTCAACCACTTTTCATTTTAGCAAGCATCTTCAAAGTGGACGACTGCATTATGAAGAAAATAAAGCTGTGCTTTTAACCAAGCCCGCCTGGTGTGAACGGAGGAATAGGTACTTAAAATAGTGATGGGGGTCATCAAAAACCACCTGTATTTATATCCTGACATGGTCTTATACAACGGCAAAAAAATCTTGCTCAGGAGGCAGGAGCTTACATTAAATTTAAAAATCATGGCCTGATTTCTTTTTGAATTCTTCTGCTCGGAGTTCTTCAAAAGAGAACTCGTGTAGTCCAGTGTAGATCTGGTCTTTTGAATACATGGACACTTCCTTCTTTTCATTGCAATTTTGTACTTGCACCCTGACCAATGGATTCAATTCTTTGCTGGGCTTCCGAGCACTCAAAACTGGGGTGAACAAGTGTTCAATCTTACGAGGTGTCATAGTCTCCTCATTAGCAGATTCTTCCTCATAAAGCTTGAAGTCAGGTTTGTTGGCTGATAAGCCTGTAGAAAAGGGAACTGCATGCATGTTGGAACGTCGAGGTATCAGAGATGCCACAACAGAAAATGTTGACTTAAAAATGTCATGAGGCTAGCACATCAGTAGGCCTGCCACATAAACCTGTCAGGACATCAGCACAGGAATCGTATAAAATGCGAGGCACTTTTAGCAATTAAACATGGAGTTGGCTACAGTATCCAGAACAAAAGGAATAAAATGAATTAACTGCTTTACAAGTTTAGTAGCTACAGAATAACAAACTTATTAATCTTAGATTTTACTAAGGTAACAAAAATAAAACTAGTTGTTTGACAGCAATTAACCTGTATGATTTAAAGTTGTCTACTTGTCATTTTTATTCTTCCAGCCAAAATTGCTTTGTCACAATAATTTTTACCTAATATCCCTGCATAAGAATAGTGGATGTGCTCAGCTGCTGTTGAAAGCAATGGAGCAAGAACCTATCCTACATCTGCTCATTGACTGAAGAACCATACAGCTCTGGCTGGCCTGCAAATTGTATTTTACACTCTCACAAGTACTGCTGCTGCGATTACTCATACTGGCCAGATGCCAAGGCTTCATTAAAAACCAACAGCCACAGGATTTTCACAGGTGACCCTCAATATAAATTATTGGTTACAAGGGCAAAGTACTTTGTTCCATGTTTCCTGTTAACTTGCTTTGGAAATGAATGCAACTGCTGCAGGTTTGTCCTTGTATCATCCAGCATCTACAAATCAAGTTAAAAACTAGAGCTGCCACTCATGCTTTTTATTTCAGAAAATAAAAACAAGTATGTTGCATCCCATGTGGGAACTCCTGTCATAAGCTCCATGAAGACTGGTGTATGCATCACTTTGTTACATTTGGATTGACAAACCAAAAGGATATTTGTGTTATAGTTTCACTATTTCCCGTTAAAAGGTATACCAGGCTTCCCACATATGAGCTGTATCCCGTGTCATCCAATAATTAAAATCATAGGTTATGTAGCTCAACTAACAACAGCTTTCCTTTGCAGAAGCAATTAGATCACTTACTATAGGCTCCCTCTCCCTTTCCACACCACACCCTCCCTGGTAGCAACGTTATGCCATGGGACATTTGCTTGTGCTCCTGGTGGTGTCCAGCTTGCAACACTGTTCCTGGGGTGCAACTTCAGGTGATTTTGGACAAGAGACAGAACTGAACAACTCAAATGAGGCCAGTAAGTTACAAAGGCTTGGGTCGCAAGTCAAGGAGTCCATGGGAGAGTTAAAATTCCGTCTTAAGAGTCACACAATAGGTTTTGTTGTAACATCACTGGCAATGTGAAGCCCCGCCTTCACATTGAGGATACCCTCCGTGTTGTGTGGCACTACCACCATGCTAAATGAGATAGATTTTGAACAGATCTAGCAATGCAAAACTGGGCATCCATGAGGCGCTGTGGGTCATCAGCAGCAGCAGAATTGTATTCAACCACAATCTGTAACCTCACGGCCCGGCATATCCCCCACTCTACCATTACCATCAAGCTGGGAGACCAACCCTGGCTCAATGAAGAGTGTAGGAGGGCATGCCAGGAGCAGCACCAGGCATACCTCAAAATGAGGTGTCAACCTGGTGAAACTACAACCCAGGACTACTTGCGTGCCAAACTGCATAAAGCAGTATGCGATAAACAGAGCTAAGCGATCCCATAACTAGTGGATCAGATCTAAGCTCTGCAGTCCTGCCACATCCAGCCATGAATGGTGGTGGACAATTTAAACAACTAACTGGAGGAGGTGGCTCCACAAATATCCCCATACTCAATGATGGGGGAGCCCAGCACATCAGTGCAAAAGATAAGGCTGAAGCATTTGCAACAATCTTCAGCCAGAAGTGCCGAGTTGATGATCCATCTCAGCCTCCTCCTGAAGTACCCAGCATCACAGATACCAGACTTCAGCCAATTCGATTCACTCCGCGTGATATCAAGAAACGACTGCAGGAACTAGATACTGCAAAGGTTAAGGGCCCCAACAACATTCCGGCAATAGTACTGAAGACCTGTGCTCCAGAACTTGCCACGCCCCTAGCCAAGCTATTCCAGTACAGCTACAACCAGCATCTACCAGGCAATGTGGAAAATTGCCCAGGTAGGTCCTGTACACAAAAAGCAGGACAAGTCCAACCCGGCCAATTACCGCCCCATCCGTGCACTCTCAATATTCAGTAAAGGGATGGACGGTGTCATCGACAGTGCTATGAAGCGGCACTGCACAGCAATAACCTGCACAGTGATGCTCAGTTTGGGTTCCGCCAGGGCCATTCAGTTCCTGACCTCATTACAGCCTTGGTTCAAACATGGACAAAAGAGTTGAACTCGAGAGGTGAGTTGGAAGTGACTGCCCTTGACATCAAGGCAGCATTTGACAGAGTATGGCAACATGGGGCCCTTGCAAAACAAAAGTTAATGGGAATCTGGGGGGAAACTCTCCGTGGGTTGGAGTCATATCTAGCGCAAAGAAAGATGGTTGTGGTTGTTGGAGGTCAATATCTCAGTTCCAGGACATCACTTCAGAAGTTCCTCAGGGTAGTGTCCTCGGCCCAACCATCTTCAGCTGCTTCATCAATGACCTTCCTTCAATCATAAGGTCAGAAGTGAGGATGTTCGCTGATGATTGCACAATGTTCAGCACCATTGATGACTCCTCAGATACTGAAGCAGTCTGTGTAGAAATGCAGCAAGACCTGGACAATATCCATGCTTGGGCTGAAAAGTGGCAAGTAACATTCATGCCACACAAGTGCCAGGCAATGACCATCTCCAACAAGAGAGTATCTAACCATTTCCCCTTGACATTCAATGGCATTAAGATCGCTGAATCCCCCACTATCAACATCCGAGGGGCTACCATTGACCAGAAACTGAACTGGAGTAGCCATATGGGGGATTCAATTACTAGGGGTCACAAGTTCAAAGTGAGAGGGGTAAAGTTTAGGGGGGATATGCGGGGAAAGTTCTTTACGCAGAGGGTGGTGGGTGCCTGGAACGCGTTGCCAGCGGAGGTGGTAGACGCGGGCACGATAGCGTCTTTTAAGATGTATCTAGACAGATACATGAATGGGCAGGAAGCAAAGAGATACAGACCCTTAGAAAATAGGCGACATGTTTAGATAGAGGATCTGGATCAGCGCAGGCTTGGAGGGCCGAAGGGCCTGTTCCTGTGCTGTAATTTTCTTTGTTCTTTGTTCTATAAATACCATGGCTACAAGAGCAGGTCAGAGGCTAGGAATCCTGCGGCAAGTAACTCACCTCCTGATTCCCCAAAGCCTGTCTACCATCTACAAGGCACAAGTTAAGAGTGTGATGCAATACTCTCCACTTGCCTGGATGGGTGTAGCTCCAGCAACACTCAAGAAGCTCCACACCATCCAGGACAAAGCAGCCCGCTTGATTGGCACCCCATCCACCACATTCAACATTCACTCCCTCCACCACCGACACACAGTGGCAGCAGTGTGTACCATCTACAAGATGCACTGCAGTTGCTCACCAAGGCTCCTTAGACAGCACCTTCCAAACCCGTGACCTCTACCACCTAGAAGGACAAGGGCAGCAAATGCATGGGAACACCACCACTGCATGTCCCCCACCAGGAGTGAGTTACTCGTCGCAGGATTCCTAGCCTCTGACCTGCTCTTGTAGCCATGGTACTTATACACCTATTCCAGTTCAGTTTCTGGTCAATGGTAACGTCCAGGATGTTGATAGTGGGGGATTCAGCGATCTTAATACCATTGAATATCAAGGAGAATTAGTTAAGATTCTCTCTTATTGTAGATGGTCATTGCCTGGCACTTGCATGGTGCGAATGTTACTTCCCACTTTTCAGCCCAAGCCTGGATATTGTCCAGATCTGACTGCATTTCTACATAGACTGCTTCAGTATCTTAGGAATCGCGAATGGTGCTGAACAATATGCAATCATCAGCGAACATCCCCATTTCTAACCATATGATTGAAGGAAGGTCATTGATGAAGCATTGATGGGCGGCACAGAGGCGCAGTGGTTAGCACCGCAGCCTCACAGCTCCAGCGACCCGGGTTCAATTCTGGGTACTGCCTGTGTGGAGTTTGCAAGTTCTCCCTGTGTCTGCGTGGGTTTCCTCCGGGTGCTCCGGTTTCCTCCCACAAGCCAAAAGACTTGCAGGTTGATAGGTAAATTGGCCATTATAAATTGACCCTAGTATAGGTAGGTGGTAGGGAAATATAGGGACAGGTGGGGATGTGGTAGGAATATGGGATTAGTGTAGGATTAGTATAAATGGGTGGTTGATGGTCAGCACAGACTCGGTGGGCCGAAGGGCCTGTTTCAGTGCTGTATCTCCAACAAAACAAGCAGCGGAACATGGTTGGGCCAAGGACACTATCCTGAGGAACTCCTGCAGTGATGTCCTGGAGCTGAGATATTGACCTCCAACAACCACAACCATCATCCTTTGCGCTAGGTATGACTCCAACCAACGGAGAGTTTTCCCCCAGATTCCCATTAACTTCAGTTTTGCTAGGGCTCCTTGATGCCATACTCGGTCAAATGCTGCCTTGATGTCAAGGGCAGTCACTTTCACCTCATTGAGTTCAGCTCTTTTGTCCATGTTTGAACCAAGGCTGTAATGAGATCAGGAACTGAATGGCCCTGGCGGAGCCCAAACTGAGCATCACTGTGCAGGTTATTGCTGTGCAAGTGCCGTTTGATATCATTGTCGATGACACCGTCCATCACTTTACTGAATATTGAGAGTGCACTGATGAGGCGGTAATTGGCCAGGTTGGACTTGTCCTGCTTTTTGTGTACAGGACATACCTGGGCAATTTTCCACATTGCCGGGTAGGTGCCATTGTTGTAGCTGTACTAGAACAGCGTGGCTAGGGACGTGGCAAGTTCTGCAGCACACGTCTTCAGTTCTATTCCTGGAATGTTGTCAGGACCCATAGCCTTTGCAGTATCAAGTTCCTTCAGTCGTTTCTTGACATCACGTGAAGTGAATCGAATTGGCTGAAGTCTGGCATCTGTGATGCTGGGGACTTCAGGAGGAGGCCGAGTTCGTTCATCAACTCGGCACTTCTGGTTGAAGATTGTCGCCAACTAGAAGGGCAAGGGCAGCAAATGTATGGGAACACCACCACCTGCAAGTCCCCCATCCTGACTTGGAACTATATTGCTGTTCCTTCACTATCGCTGGGTCAAAATCCTGGAACTCCTTCCTGTGAGCATACCTACCCCACATGGACTGCAGCAGTTCAAAAAGGCAGCTCACCACTACCTTCTCAAGGGCAATTAGGGATGACAATCAATGCTGGCCTAGCCTGCAACACCCACATCCCCATGAATGAATAAAAAAAAATTAGAGTTTTCATCAGGACACCAAACTATTTTACCTTCTCTTCCAACCTTCCCTGTAATTTTCTTTCTTACATCTCTCCTAATGGCAGTAACTCATGCTGAGTTATGGTTACGCAAGCAATGATCAATTTCTTGTTCAGATAGCCTTTCTTCATTGGGAACCTAGACACTGGGGTCAAAGAACAAAGAACAGTACAGCACAGGAACAGGCCATTCAGCCCTCCAAACCTGCGCCGATCTTGATGCATGCCTAAACTAAAACCTTCTGCACTTCCCGGGACCATATCCCTCTAATCCCATCCTATTCATGTATTTATCAAGATGCCTCTTAAATCTCACTATCGTACCTGCTTCCACCACCTCCCCCGGCAGCAAGTTCCAGGCACTCACCACCCTCTGTGTAAAGAACTTGCCTCGCACATCCCCTCTAAACTTTGCCCCTCTCACCTTAAACCTATATCCCCTAGTAACTGACTCTTCCACCCTGGAAAAAAGCTTCTGACTATCCACTCTGTCCATGCCGCTCATAACTTTGTAAACCTCTATCATGTCGCCCCTCCACCGCCGTCGTTCCAGTGAAAACAATCCAAGTTTATCCAACCTCTCCTCATAGCTAATGCCCTCCAAACCAGGCAACATCCTGGTAAACCTCTTCTGTACCCTCTCCAAAGCCTCCACGTCCTTCTGGTAGTGTGGCGACCAGAATTGCACGCAATATTCTAAGTGTGGCCTAACTAAGGTTCTGTACAGTTGCAACATGACTTGCCAATTTTTATACTCTATGCCCCGACCGATGAAGGCAAGCATGTCGTATACCTTCTTGACTACCTTATCCACCTGCGTTGCCACTTTCAGTGACCTGTGGACCTGTATGCCCAGATCTCTTGCCAGTCAATACTCCTAAGGGTTCTGCCATTTACTGTATACTTCCCACCTGCATTAGATCTTCCAAAATGCATTACCTCACATTTGTGCGGAAGATCTTCCAAAATGCATTACCTCACATTTGTCCGGAAGATCTTCCAAAATGCATTACCTCACATTTGTCCAGACATTTGTCAAAGAGAATATTCAACTGGGGAGGGTAAGGGGCAGTGCAAATCAGAGGCAGGCATGAATATATCCAGCAAGATGAGGAATTCCTGCTGGTTTTGCTCTCCCCTCCCTACTCCAGAGATGCCAAGGCAACTCAATGTCCCACCACCACTGGTTAGAATTGGCTAACTCAGCACAAACTAAGGATTAAGTCAGGTTGGGGGTGGGTAGATCCCATTCCGTATGGCTCAACTTGACACCATGATATACAGTGAGTCATTAAGCCATCAGGGAAAACATGCCACTTTGTCAATATTTTACAAATATGTTGATGGCACTGTCTTACCTGTTGAATTCTTACATAAGTTCACAATTGCACTTGGAGATTACTATGTCTCTGAGGGAGCAATTCACTTATCAGTTCTTGAATGACATCTCCTCAATAAAGCCTGCAGAACTATGTCCAGTACCTTCAAGATTAAGGAGAAGATTTAAAGAAAAATAAAAACATAAGCATCATTTCTCATGTGTGGGAACATAAATTGCAATGTATGGAAAAGAACCAGAAGAGGAGGCTGGTAATAGTACATCAGTGAAATAGGTCCATGCAAAGAGTTGTAGAAAAAAAAAATAAAGGCTCTTCATCTGAATGCACAAAGCCTTCATAATAAAGTAGATGAACTAGCGCCACAAGTACAGATAAATGGTTTAGATCTAATCGTCATGACAGAGACATGTTTACAAGGTGACCAAGGTTAGGAAATAAATATTCCAGAGTACACAACAGGCTGAATTTTAAGGGGCAGTTTGAGACAGGAACAGAGGTGGGTGGGGCCATAAATGAGGGATGGAAGATGTCAGGCAGGACGTCTGATGTCGTGATGTCCCTTCCAGAGGGAGGGCAGACTTCACACAATCAGGAGATGGGAAGCCAATTAAGGTACTCAACACCTTAATACACTGCAATTTTATTCACCGTTTTGAATTTTTCTGATGGCTGGTTGATAAGGAGACAGGAGCTCAATGTTGGCTTCAGTGGGAAGCCATCAAGTGAGGAAGCGTCGCTTGGCAGGAAAGGTGGAGGAGGGAGAGCATTGGGAAACACTAAGGCGTGGAGGCCAAGGTGTCAGCTCTATGGGGCAGCCATACCAGGGTGCCATCAGGATAGTGCCACTCATCGAAAGTCACAAGTAAAGGGAGGGTGGAAGGTCTGTTTCACCTGAAGGGAGAGGCAACCTCACATGGGCCTCATTCACCCTGGCTTTGAGACCCCAAAGAGGAAGAGGAACATTAGAGAGGGAGGAGAATGAAACAGCAGGGCACCACCGCCATCTTGCTGCACATACGAGGGCCAGCCTAGGAACAGGAGGTGGGAGAAGGATGCAGAGGGACATGCCAGCTGGTTCCAAGGCACAAAAGCTAGCCTCCAGAGAGGGTCTACCAGCTGAGGCTCCACTACCTGCAGATGTCCAAGTGGCAGTGTCGCCAAAGACTGTGCCTCTCCAAGGAGGCTGTCAATGATCTATGTGTCATGATGCAGGATGAGCGGAGGCTTATAGGACTTGGTGGGTAGCCAATGTCAGTGGTGCTTAAGGTCACCACTGCACTAAACTTATATGCCATTGAATCATTCCAGGGATCCACTGGAGACATGTGTGGAATCTCCCAGTCTGCGGCGAATTGCTGTATCAAGGTCACCAATGCCATGTTCAGGAGGGCCAGCGACTATGGGCACTTCCACACCGATCTGAACAGTCAAGCTAAGAGGGTTATCACTGGATGCTCCCAGATGCAGGGGGTCATCGACTGCACATAAATGGCGTTAAGGCTCCCACTGACCAGCCTGCAGCATTCATTAACCATAAGGGCTTCCACTCCCTCAATGTGCAACTGGCCTTTGATCACCACCATTGGATCTTACAGGTGTGTGTACAATTCCCAGGAAGCAGCCACGATACCAACAAACTAAGGCAGTCCCAGGTGCCAGAACCTTTCCATGCCCTTGCACACTTTCAGGGATTGATCCTTGGAGGCAAGGGCTACTGACATGACGCCCGAAAGGGACACACACACGAATGTAGAGGAGAGGTACAACATTTGCCCTGGGTCAACCCAAGTGATAATTGAGCAGGCCATAGGTGTACTCAAGATGAGAATCATGTGCCTGGATTGATCCGGTGGAGTCCTTTAGTATGTCTCGGTGAGGGTCTCATGTATTGTGGTGGTCTGCTGTGCACCACACGATCTAATGCTAGAGAGGGAGGTGTTGACCAGTGAGGATATCGTGGAGCACAATACATCCTCTGATGTTGAGGATGTGGAGCAGGATGATGCCCAGGCGGTGCCAGATGAAGGGCAGCAGGAACTGCAGGAAAGGTGTCATGAGATACGCGTAAGCGAGGCACAAGACGCCTTTATACATTTACATTTCCTTCAAGTCTTACCACCTTCTGGAATCGCAACAATAAAGCCTTACCTATAAGCAGCCCTGTCGTCGCCTTCTTCCTTTGATACTGCAGCACCCAGGTGTACTTCACACTGTGGCAAGGTGGAAGCATTGAGCGCTCACTACTTGGTCCCTCACTTTCAGCCCCTTGGGAGGAAGGGTTTAAATGAATTCCCAAAAGGCATCAACAAAAGAAAGGAGATGCAGTGAGTGAACATCTTGATTTTATTGTGTCACTGCAAACATACTATGACTGATTTCAACTGTATCTTCACCTGCGATGGTCTAAGTCCATCTGGATGCTCTCTATAAATCTTTTCTGGGTGCTGTTATGTGGTGCTCCCCTGTGCTATCTGCTAAGGTGGAGGCAGACTGCTGACTTGGCTGACCCTAGCTGGGATGACCTTGACAGCCATCCTGTGGCTGCCTGAGGCCTGGAGGGCCCAGGCACACTGAGGGCCTCCTGCAAAGCTGCAGGAACAATCTCAGTTGGCAGGATGATGGAGGCTCTGGCATCACAGGCAGAGGGGCTTTGGAGCTACTGTCCAAACCAGGAGCACCCAGAGAGGAGCCCCCAGATGCAGCAGGCAACTGCTCCTCCCACCTTATAAGGCACACCTGTACCTCCCTGCTGACCTGAGAGGGACGTGGACCTCATGGAAATTCCATGTGATACATGGAGCTCATCACCAAAGCAACAGTGTGCAGGTCTGCACGCATCTCTGGAAACCACTGATTTGTCTGCAAGATGTGGCTCTCCATGAGAGTCGCCAATCTCTCAATGGAGGAAGCCAGTCACACAACTGGCAGAGACAGTGCAGCACCCAAGACCTGGATGGACTCCTCCATCATCCATCTTTGCCAGATGTTGCCTGACCTCTCCTGCAGCTGCAGCATTTCCATGTTGCATCCAACACCAGAGACATGTCATCAGCATGAGCCTGACCTCCCACAGTCTTCCGACTTGGCCTGGTCAGTCATGGCCTCAGTAAGTTGGCCTGGGTAGGTCTGTGCTGTGGTGACTAGGTTGTGTGCCTGAATCTTAACACATGCAACCCCCCACTGATGCGAGAATGGCTGTGGGGGAATGATGTGACGGTGCACCTTCTGAGGCTCCCTCCTTCTCCTGAGGTGGCCAACTATTCCACAGTCTCTTCAGCTTCTCTCTCTTGTCATTCATCTTGATCTTCATGAGAAACCATACACATTGAAGAATTAGGGTCTGCCCTACTGTGCAGCTCCATTGAGGCAGTGGTGATCACATGCACAGCATGACTCTTTGGTACCAAATACACCTTTGTGCCCCAGGAGATGCTCACTCACTCTCTTGGGCAGGTGCCCTGCCTCACCATCAGCTATGGCACAGCTTCCTAGTTGCCCTGCCAGTTCCATGGTCTCCTCCTCCATTAGGGTGAGGGCATGGAGATAAGGCACTTCATCACCAGTCTTGGTACATTCCTTCCTTTTGTGGGTGGTCTTCTCCTGTAGACAATGATGAACAAAGTTAGTCTCCCAGCGGGGAAAAGCCCCAGACCTCGGATGATGATAGTCCAGCGAGCCATAATGGAGATACACGTATGCCTCCTGCATGGGACCACACTCAAGGAACTATGCAGGTGTTACAACCTCAGTGAGACTGTTAACGTTAAAATACAAGATATGAACCCCAGATCAATTTCAAGGATTACACAAGATTTCACATTTGAAGACTCTTATTAAAACTAAACTAAAAAGAAACCCCTATTAACTAAATAGTACTTTGTAAGTAGCTAACATCCCAAATTGCAAATTTATTAAAATATTTGAAAACCTCACACCACACTTATATGTTACAGTCCTCTTTGCTGGTGAAATCTTTGTGGTTAAAAGTCCCAAACTCCTCCCGGTTGCAAGGAGTTGGGTCTCCCAGGCCTTTTCAAAAATCAATGTCCTCTTCGCTCACTTGTCACAACACTTCCAACCTGGTGGTCAGTAAATAAGGCATTGTCAGGTGATCCTGCAGGTCTTCTACTTCTCCACAAGCTTCAACTTTCAAAATAGTTTCAAGTCTTCACAGCCTTTTGCTGCATCAGGCTTCCAAGAGCAGGTGTCTCCTTTCTCTCTCTGGAGGCTCGAGGCTGCCACCACTGGTTATCTTCCTTACAGCCTGCTCTGTGGCTGCAACCGCTGGGTTTCCTTTTTACAGCCTGACACCATTGCCATCGCTGGGTGGTCTCGCTCTCCACCAAATTTAGCCTTTCACTCCGACATAAGCTAGGCCCAAAGGATTGCAAGTGTACAGAGCACACACCTTAGCAGACCGAAATCAGGTCATTGACCCTTT
This sequence comes from Heterodontus francisci, assembly GCF_036365525.1. NCBI lineage: Eukaryota > Metazoa > Chordata > Chondrichthyes > Heterodontiformes > Heterodontidae > Heterodontus > Heterodontus francisci. Next base: position 113,908,266 of record NC_090371.1, read on the forward strand.
TCTGGCACTGGATTCAGGTCCTGTGGGTGACCCCATGGCTGCTGACCTCCTCTGCTATCTCCATCCTGGCTTGCTTGGTCTCCTCCTCCCATCCCTGGGGAAAAAGGACTTCCCTCCTTTCCCTTGCAGCCTGGAGGAGCATCTTGAGGGAGGCATCAATGAACCCTGGTGCCACCCAGGATCTTTCTTCTGCCATTTTTCCTACAGGCTTCCGTTCAGTTCCTTGGCAGTGCTGAGCACTGGGTTGCCAACCTTTTAAATATGGTGCTTTGAGCTTCTGCAGTGTCTCCTGATGCTGCTACCTATGTCCTCTCACTGGAGAGCTCCTGTGTCTCCTAACTCTCAATTGCCTGGCCGCCGCTTAATTGCGTTCGACCAGCCGTTCATTGCTCCAACCAATGCCGCATCCGCTTCCAGTCCTGATGTCGGGACCCACGGCCTATTAGTAAAATGCAGCCCAACATTTTGAAAAGACAGGCTGAAAAGGAGGAGGAGTAGCCCTGATAACGTAAGGACATTAGCAAGAAAGGATCTTGGCTCAGAACATAAGGAAGTAGAACCAGTATGATGGAGATTAGGAATAACAAGGATCAAAAAACACTGGTGGGAATGAATTATAGGCCCCCTAACAGTAGTTATACCATTAGACAGAGCATTTAGCAAGAAATAATTGGAGGTTTACCTTGAGACCACAGTGACAGACAATCTGTCCCTTAATGCAGAGATCGATACACTCACAGGGAAAGTAGCTACTACATTTGGCCGACTCACAAACGTGCATGGGATAACACCAAGCTGATGGTTTATAAGTTCTCAGCACCATGCTGTATAATTGTGAAACATGGGTGACTTACAGCTACCAAGAAAAGAAGCTCAATAATTTCCATCTTCACTGCCTGCGGTGCATTATGGGCTTAGCCAGGCAGGAGAAAATCACAAATGCAACAATCCTCTCAAAGGCAGAGCTCCCAAGTGTGTTGGCACAAATCAAACAGAAGCTGCTTTGGTGGATCGGACATGTCCGTAGGATGGAAGACGGTAGCATTCCTAAGCAAACTCTATATAGTGAGGTAGCCAGGGCCAGACAACCTGTGGGGTGCCCAAAGCTCCACTTCAAGAATGCTTACATGAAGGCCCTATGTGCCAACTATCGCACCCGGGAGTCACTAGCTGGTGTAAGAGGGAAATGGTGGCACAACCTGTGGACTAGCAATGCACTACCACAATGACCAGTAGCTACAGCAGCTTGGCCAATGCCGAAAACAAAATCCAGCATCTCTTAGCAGCTTCACATGTGCACTTGTGGCAGAATATGCCTTTCAAGGATTGGCCTTCACAGCCATCAGCTAAGGTGCACCAAGAGAAGATACCCCATACAAATGAATTGTTTGCTGCATGTCCATCATCTTTCATAGATGGAAGGATGCCAAACAATAAAAGGCAACATAAAATTGTGGGAGACTTTAATATTCATACAGACTCAACAAAACAAATTGGCAAAGATAGCCTGGAAGATGAGTTTGTAGAATGCTTCTGCGACAGTTTTCTGGAACAATGTGTGGTGGAACCTACTAGAGCTAAAGCTATTAGATCTGGTATTGTGCAATGAGGCAGGTTTAATTAATAATCGCATAGTGAAAAATCTTCTAGGAAAGTGACCATAATACAACTGAATTCCATATTAAGTTTGAAAGCGACATGCTCCAGTCCCAAACAAAAATCTTAAACTTAAAGCCAACTGCATAGGTATGACAGGAGAGCTTGCTAAGGTTGATTGGGTAAATAGACTAAAAGGTAGGACACTAAATAAACAATGGGAGATATTTGAAGAAATAATTCAAAATATTCAACAAAAATGCTGTCCATTAAAAAACAAAAGCTCAGCAAGAAAGATACATCTGGGCTTTCTAGGGAAGTTAAGGACAGCGTTAGATTAAAAGAAGAGGCTTATAATGTTTCAAAGAATAATAGTAAATCTGAGGCTTTGCAGACTTTTAGAAACCAGCAAAGGGCAACCAAAAGATTGTAAGAGCTTTTATATGTATCTAAAAAGAGGAGTAGCTTAAGTAAAAGTTGGCCCCTTAGAGACAAAGATAGGAGAAATTATCAGGAGGAATGACGAAATTATCATGAGGCTGAAACGTTGAACAAATATTTTGCATTTGGCTTCACAGCAGAAAACACAAATTACATATATGAGAAAGAGAGGGTAACCAAGGGGCTAATAAGAGTGAGGAACTTAAGGTCATTAATATCAGCAGAGAAAAATGTATTGGAGAAACTTAAGGGACTAAAAAACTGACAAGTCCCCAGAACCTGATGGTCTATATCCAGAGGTAGCTGCAGAGATAGTGGATGCACTAGTAATAATTTTCCAAAATTCCTTAGATTCTAGAACAGTCCCAACAGAATAGAAGTTAGCAAATGTAACACCACTATTCAAGAAAGGAAGGACTACAGGCCAGTTAGCCTGACATCAGTTGTTGGGAAATGCTGGAATCAACTATTAAGGAAGTCTTAACAATACACTTAGAAAATCATAGTATGATCAGACACATTCAACATGGATTTACAAAAGAGAAATCATCTTTGACAAATTTATCAGAGCGTTTTGAAGATATAAATAGTAGGGTAGATAAAGAGAAAAGTAGTAGATATAGTATACTTGGATTTCCAAAAAGGCATTCGATAAGACATCACACAAAAGGTGAATATCCAAGATAAGGACCATTGGAGTTGGGGTAATATATTAGCTGGATGAAGAATTGGTTAACAGACAGGAAGCGGAGAGTAGGGATAAATGGGGCATTTTCAAGTTGGCAGGTGTAACTAGTGAAATACTGCAAGGATCAGTGCTGGTGCCTCAGCTATTTACAAGCTATATTAATGACTTAGACAAAGACAGCAAGAGTAATGTATCTAAGTTTGCTGATGGGAAAGCTAGTTGGGAAAGTAAGCTGCGAGGACACAAAGAGGCTGCAAAGAAATAGACAGTTTAAAGGGAGTGAGCAACAAGGTAGCAGATGGAGTATAATGTGGGGAAGGGTGAGGTTATCAACTTTGGCAAGAATAGAAAAGCAGAATTTTGTGGAAAGGTATGAAACTTCTAAATGTTGATGTTCAGAGAGACTTGGGTGTATGGGTACAAGGATCGCAAGGTTAGCATGCAGGTACAGCAAGCAATTAGGAAGACGAATTGCATGTTGGCCTTTATCACAAGGAGATTGGAGTAGAAGAACAAGGGAAGTCTTACTACAATTGTATAGGGCTTTTGTGAGACCACACCTGGGGTATAGTGTACAGTTTTGGTTTCCATATCTAAGGAAGGATATACTTGCCTAAGAGGTGGTAAACAGAAGGTTCACTAGATTGGTTCCTAGGATGAGAGGGGTTTCCTATGATGAGAGGCTTAGTAAATTGGGACCAAAATCTCTGGAGTTTAGAAGAATGAGAAGTGACCTCATTGAAACATACAAGATTCTGAAGGAGCTTGACATAGTAGACACACACAGAGGTTGAATGTCCTGGCTGGGTTAACTAGAATATAGGGGCACAGTCTCAGGATAAGTGGTCAATCATTTAGGATTGAGATGAGGAGAAATTCCTTCACCCAGAGAGAGGGTTGTCAATCCTTGGAGTTGTCTATGCCAGAAGGTTGCAGATGTTCCATCACTGAGTGTATTCAAGACTGAGATGTATAGATTTTTGATCTCTCAGGGAATCAAGGGATATGGCGAGTGGGCAGGGAAAGTGGAGTTAAGGTAGAAGATCAACCATAATTGTATTGAATGGTGGAGCCAGTTTGAGGGGCTAAATGGTCTACTCCTGCTATTTTGTGTGTTATTTGTTTGATGGTGGCATCATGTTGGAGGTGGCAGAAATGGTGGAGGCTGATCCGCTGAATGTGGAGGCTGGTGTGGTGCAAGGCAAGGTCAAGGGGAACCCGATGCTGGTTCTGGGAGGAAGAGGAAGGGACGAGAGCAGAAATGCAGGAAAGAGGATGAACATGGTCAAGTGGACGGGAATCCTCGGTTGAGCAAAACAGAAGGCACACTGGAAGCACTGGTATGGAAGTTGGCATCATCAGAACAGATGCAACAGAGACGGAGAAACTGGAAGAATGGAATGGAAACAGGAAGCAGGGTGGGAGGAGTAATCTGTAGGAGTCAGTGGGCTTATAGTGCATATTGGTGAAAAGCCTATCCTCAGAAATGGAAACAGAGAACTTGAGGAATGGAACGGAAGAATTGGAGATGGACCATGTGACGGCGAGGTAGGGATGGAAATTGGAAGCAAAGTTGATTACATTTTCCAGTCTGGGGTGAGAGCAGGAAGCTGCACCAATAAAGTTATTCAATGTACCAGAGAGAAATTATTTTGAAAAAGTGTAATTTTTGGCTAGACAGTAATATCAGCTCTCCTTACAGTACATAATGAGTCGAAGAGACAAGGAGAATGAAGTGATCGGGCGGGAGCTGGAACAGAGACCTGGAATAGTCAGCAGCAACAGCAGTCACCAAGCAACAGTAGCCAACTGCAACAACGAGGCAGTAAGCAAGACGTTCAAATGAACCTAAGGAGATTATTGTAAATATTGACTGTACAAGTTGCATTCCTGTTCTACTGGTGCGATTTAGAGTAAGTTCATAAGTTAATAATATGAAAGTTTCAAACCTTTGCTCCAAAATCAATGGTAGCAGCAAGGCAAGAAAATAGTAAAAACTTGTCCTCAGAGGCTGAACAGTAACAGAGTGAGAATGCCAAGAATACAATTAGCATCGACAGTAAAGTCCTGAATTAATACTGAAGACCTGGGCTCTTATCCATGCTACATCCCATGGAATTCAAGTGAGTCTGGCATCAAATTCAAAATTCTGCCTTGTGCTGCCCATAAAAACATCAAGCTGAAGGTTTTTTTTTTCTTTGGCCTCCTTATCTTGAGAGACAATGGTTAAGCGCCTGGAGGTGGTCAGTAGTGTGTGGAGCAGCGTCTGGAGTGGCTATAAAGGCCAATTCTGGAGTGACAGGCTCTTCCACAGGTGCTGCAGAAAAATTTGTTTGTCGGGGCTGTTACACAGTTGGCTCTCCCCTTGCACTTTTGTCTTTTTTCCTGCCAACGTCTAAGTCTCTTCGACTTGCCACACTTTAGCCCCGCCTTTATGGCTGCCCGCCAGCTCTGGCGAACGCTGGCAACTGACTCCCACGACTTGTGATCAATGTCACAGGACTTCAAGATGCGTTTGCAGATGTCTTTAAAGCGGAGACATGGACGGCTGGTGGGTCTGATACCAGTGGCGAGCTTGCTGTACAATGTGTCTTTGGGGATCCTGCCATCTTCTATGCGGCTCACATGGCCAAGCCATCTCAAGCGCCGCTGACTCAGTAGTGTGTATAAGCTGGGGATGTTGGCTGCCTCGAGGACTTCTGTGTTGGAGATATGGTCCTGCCACCTGATGCCAAGTATTCTGCGGAGGCAGCGAAGATGGAATGAATTGAGACGTCGCTCTTGGCTGACATACGTTGTCCAGGCCTCGCTGCCATAGAGCAAGGTACTGAGGACACAGGCTTGATACACTCGGACTTTTGTGTTCCACGTCAGTGCGCCATTTTCCCACACTCTCTTGGCCAGTCTGGACATAGCAGTGGAAGCCTTTCCCATGCACTTGTTGATTTCTGCATCTAGAGACAGGTTACTGGTGATAGTTGAGCCTAGGTAGGTGAATTCTTGAACCACTTCCAGAGCGTGGTCGCCAATATTGATGGATGGAATATTTCTGACATCCTGCCCCATGATGTTTGTTTTCTTGAGGCTGATGGTTAGGCCAAATTCATTGCAGGCAGCCGCAAACCTGTCGATGAGACTCTGCAGACACTCTTCAGTGTGAGATGTTAAAGCAGCATCGTCAGCAAAGAGGAGTTCCCTGATGAGGACTTTCCGTACTTTGGACTTCGCTCTTAAGGTTGAACAACCTGCCACCTGATCTTGTGTGGAGGAAAATTCCTTCTTCTGAAGACTTGAAGCAGCAGGGAGAAGAAAATCCCAAAAAGTGTGGGTGCAAGAACACGCCACTCAGGATAGGAAAGGGGTCTGATGAGGTTCCGCCATGTTGAATTGTGCCTTTCATATTGTCATGGAATGAGGTGATGATACTTAGTAGCTTTGGTGGACATCCAATCTTTTCTAGTAGTCTGAAGAGACCACGTCTGCTGACGAGGTCAAAGGCTTTGGTGAGATCAATGAAAGCAATGCAGAGGGGCATCTGTTATTCGCGGCATTTCTCCTGTATCTGACGATGGGAGAACAGCATGTCAACGGTTGATCTCTCTGCACGAAAGCCACACTGTGCCTCAGGGTAGACGCGCTCGGCCAGCTTCTGGAGCCTGTTTAGAGCGATTCGAGCAAAGACTTTCCCCACTATGCTGAGCAGGGAGATTCCACGGTAGTTGTTGCAGTCACCACGGTCACCTTTGTTTTTATAGAGGGTGATGATATTGGCATCGCGCATGTCCTGAGGTACTGCTCCCTCGTCCCAGCACAGGCATAGCAGTTCATGTAGTGCTGAGAGTATAGCAGACTTGGCACTCTTGATTATTTCAGGGGTAATGCTGTCCTTCCCAGGGGCTTTTCCGCTGGCTAGAGAATCAATGGCATCACTGAGTTCCGACTTTGTTGGCTGTATGTCCAACTCATCCATGACTGGTAGAGGCTGGGCTGCATTGAGGGCAGTCTCAGTGACAGCATTCTCCCTGGAGTACAGTTCTAGGTAGTGCTCAACCCAGCGGTCCATTTGTTTGCGTTGGTCAGTGATTATGTCCCCTGATTTAGATTTGAGGGGGGCGATCTTCTTGATGGTTGGCCCAAAAGCTCTCTTAATGCCATCATACATTCTTCTGATGTTTCCGGTGTCTGAGGCCAGCTGAATATGACTGCATAGGTGTTGCCAAAGGTTAGGGCCTAGATATTTGGCCATCCAGCACCTGTTTTTCAACCTCTAAATAGCCTAAGCCCCAAATATGGCAGGTAAAAGGTGCAAACACATTATGAGTCAGATGGTTCCACTGCCCATGATATTAGTAAAGGCCAAAAAAAGCTAACGCACAGTGCCCGCACCTGAAACAGGCATCAAAATCCTTTCACCTATTCGTCTGAAGCCACTTTATAGAGCACTATGAGAATTCTAGAGCCATCTGGACTTTAGAAGCAACAGCAATATTAAAGGGGTGGGTCACATGGAAGCACCAACAAGAAACCCAGAATATCTTTGGGTTTTTTTTGCAGGTAATGGTCAGGAATTTAACTGTTTCAGTTTCTGAGGAATTATGGCAAGTTTATAATTGTCAGAAGCTGTGATTTGTGTGACAGTGGTCTACAAGTGCATGTAAAGATTCCATCCAGTGAAGAGTCCGTGCTGCTGTGCCATGCTTGGCATGACGGCAGTTGAGAGACCTCCAAAGTTTGCCCTGGAGGGTCTGGTAAGAGGGCTGTACCATGGGCGGCACAGTGGTTAGCACTGCAGCCTCACAGCTCCAGCGACCCGGGTTCAATTCTGGGTACTGCCTGTGTGGAGTTTGCAAGTTCTCCCTGTGTCTGCGTGGGTTTCCTCCGGGTGCTCCGGTTTCCTCCCACATGCCAAAGGCTTGCAGGGTGATAGGTAAATTGGCCATTATAAATTGCCCCGAGTATAGGTAGATGGTAGGGAAATATAGGGACAGGTGGGGATGTGGTAGGAATATGGAATTAGAGTAGGATTAGTATAAATGGGTGGTTGATGGTCGGCACAGACTCGGTGGGCCGAAGGGCCTGTTTCAGTGCTGTATCTCTAAACTAAACAAGCTGGAGACAAAGGGATGACAACTATATAAGAATAGGCGCAGCGTGTTGGCTTTTATTTACACGTGGCACAAAACAGCAAGACATGAAGTGGGGGGGTGGGGGGTGTGGCGGGGGGGGCGGGGTGTGGTAGTGATTGGGAGTTCCTACTCTGTGGTAGGAGATGGCCAGGCAAATGACTGTCATGAGTCCATGAGGATGTTGCTCCTTGTCTGCTGCCAAATAAGCCGCATTTCAAAAGGGGGTGTGACACTTTGTTAAACGCAGACTCCATCACTTAGTGTACACTTCTAACCACATTCAGAAACAAGTCCTGAAGCATTATCATGATTTTTGTGTTCAAAAGGTGATGAATAATGACATTTCCATACAAAATAGTCTATTACTTAGGACTGGAAACACCTTGACAGCTGTACAGGTGTCAGTAGCACCAGGCTTTTATGGGGTCAGTTTGCCTCTGAATTACACTCAGTACTATTAGAAGTCATCTGACATTAATTTTCATAAAATTTACATTGTATTGGAAGTGTGTAGAACACAATACAATCAGATGCAGATGCCAGAAAATCATACAGGAAACTGGGTGTGCATTATTCAGGTTCAAAATTGGAGCAAAGGAATAGTGCTCATTTTGATTCTGCATCACACCTATTTTTTGGGCACTATTTCCAAGAAGGGTACTTGAAAACTAACTACCTGATTCACAATTAATTCAATCAAAATGAATTCTGGGCTAATTAAGTGCACGAATCCTCTGACCTCTCATTAAATAATTTTATTAGTCAAGATGGAATAGGTTACAGGTCAAGAAGTATGGCTTAAAACGATTTTCTTGATTGTATGGAATGAAGTCATGGGGGGGTCTGAAAATGAGAAGGATCTTAAAATTGATTTGCAGAGCCAAAGGGAACTAGTAGAATACAGTGAGGATCAGTGTTTTTAATTCATTCACAGGATATAGCCATTGCTGGCATGGCCAGCATTTATTGTCCATCTCTAATTGCCACTGAGGCAACCAAGTAGCTTGCCATTTCAGACTGTTCCTCTCTTGCCATTTCAGAGTGCACCATATTGCTGCAGGTGTGCAGTCACATAAAAGCCAGACCAGGTAAAGACAGCAGATTTCCTTCCCTAAAGGACATTAGTGAACCAGATGGGCTTTTATGACAGTCCAATAATTTCAGTCACCATTACTGAGACTAACTGTTGTGGGAGCATTTGAGCTCATGCCTCGCGATCAATAGTCCAGCCCTCTGGATCACAAGTCAATAACACAGCCACTATTCAACCATGCCTGTTGCGGGGTGCTCGGTGTGTGGTACTTTGCATGCGTGATGACTCAGGTTGTAGAGTACTGGATTAGCTGAAATGCTTGAAGGTTTGGCACTAATGTCCTTACATTAAAAAGACAGAAAAGAGGAAATACTCCTATGCAGTAAGCTCAGCCAGAAAGTATGCATGTTTGTATTTGGTGAGGACTGAAACATATAAAATAGGAGCAGGAGTAGGCCATTCGGCCCTTCGAGCCTGCTCCGCCATTCATTATGATCAACGCTGATCATCCAACTCAGTAACCTGTTCCCGCTTTCGCCCCATAGCCTTTGATCCCTTTATCTTAACAGGCTTAACAGTGATGTCCCAACAGTGATCAAAACTTATGAATGACTGCTTGAGCAGAGCAAGGTTTTGAAGAGAAAGGGAGAAAACTCAAAGAAAAATCTAACTATTTCCAAGGGTTACAAACATTGCAGGCAGCTCGTGTGAAGCATGGAATGGTTGGGCCAAGTGTCCTGTTCCTGTGCTGTATATTTTATGCAATTCCATGTAGGAGTATTATCATTCCCTGTCCAGATTAATGTCAGTGACCAGTATGAGCACAGCTCCCCTTTCACAATGGCTGCAATAGCTGGCAATATGTTGTCAATTTTACAACAATGAGTACAATGTACTAGCACCCCCAATTCAAAATGATTTTGCAGATGTACTGAACAAATTTGTTTCTAGTGTGAAGATATAACCCTGGCTTAAACCTATTTATAGAGCCATAGAAAGATACAGCACTGAAACAGGCCCTTCAGCCCACTGAGTCTGTGCCGACAAACAACCACCCATTTATACTAATCCTACATTAATCCCATGTTCCCTACCACATCCCCACAATTCTCATATCATCTACCTACACTGCGGGCAATTTACCATGGCCAATTTACCCATCAACCTGCAAGTCTTTGGCTATGGGAGGAAACCAGAGCACCTGGCAGAAACCCACACAGTCACAGGGAGAACTTGCAAACTCCACACAGGCACTACCCAGAACTGAACCTGGGTTGCTGGAGCTGTGAGGCTGCAGTGCTAACCACTGCACCACCCTAAAGTAGTTAAATTAGTACCAATATCTTTCTACAGTCACCTAATATCAACAGAAAAGAACACAATTTTTTTGCACTTGCATCTACATTTAAGTGTACAAATTGCACTACACTGCACTCCACTGAAATAAAAAAGCCTTCATACCTGATTTTAAAATCATACTGGCTCAATTGGAGATATCACATGCATAGATTATATGTAATCCATAGTAATCCATGTTGAATTTAAACTGTAAATACAATTTTACCATATTGAACTAAAAGTTCATGTCAGTAAAGGTACCACTGAAAGTGGACTCCTGAACCCACACTATCAACAAAAATATCTACAAATGCAAACTGCACAAACATAGAGCATACACACCAGAACTGGTAGTCTAGGAAAAATAAACTGAATGATAATGATCACACATCAAGTGAATTGCATCATCTGCATTACAAGTGGTTTACTGTCTATAAAATATCGGTTTCCAAGTGAATTCTACTGATACAATCTTTGTACTATAATATCAACATTTTCATATTTTTAGCATGTCACTCTTCTTGAACTTACTCAAGATTCTGGCTATGATTTGTTGCATATTTTGAGATCATGTTATACATTTTTCCATACCTATGGAAACAAAGCGGCCACCAAAGGCAAGTGCTGAATTCTTGTTGGCTCAAGAGGCATATGATCGCTACCAACCTCGTGGCCAGCTGTCCTGGCCCAATTTTGAGGCCTCAATCCAATCAGCTGCACTGGACGCCTCAGCAAGCTCGCTTACCAAATGCAAATAAGACCAGCGCCTCAAATTCTTGGGGGCCATCTTGTCCTTGGAAATGGGTGGCCGGCCAGCCAAAAATCAATACAGACTCCTTGGGGCCCAGTTTTAATTGTGTAAGTTAATGGATTTTGAAAGGGTTAAAATGGGACCCCTTGTTGTGAGGACAAGACTACACATCAATGTGATGCACACCAATGCTGGCACTCACCCTCAAGCTTCACACATCAAGAATGACCTTCTTGTGGAACCATTGCCTAAATTTTGTGTATGTGTCTTGCAACAAGAAACCTAGCCCACCACAAGTGTGTACTTGGAAAATTATCTCCCCACCCCCACCCCCTCCCCCAGTTGTCAATCAGGAGTCAGTAAAGAAAGAAATTAAGGGGAGGCAGAAAAAATAAACCAACTTGTTTAAACACATTAAAAAGCCAAAGAACATACAAACAAATTTGTTCAGTTCCAACAGTTCCGAGATCATCGACCTCTGTTTCCGTCTCTACACATACTGCCTTACCTGCTGAGCATTTCCAGCATTCTCTTTGATAAATACAAAAATATTTTTTGACTTGAATGTGTCGTTTGGGCTCAACCTCCTGAATCCCCCTTGGCCGATTCAACAATAAGCTGCTCTCGACCCCACCGTCAGTACAATTCGTGTAGAAGTATTTAAAGTGCGTACAATGCATGCGAGTTACTGGAACACAATAACAAACTTTAATTCCGTGCCAAGTTGCCCGCGAAGTGTGTGAGCCGTGGGCAATAATAACTAAAGATGCATACGGTTTGAAACACAAGCATCGTCACACCCTTCAGGCTACTTAGACAGTTTACTCTAACACACTGCTTTTGCACAGTAGTCATAAACTTATCAAAAACTACATACACAATTTACTGAGGAGAAGTCGGCGCTAACCATCTACTAGAAAGTTTGTCTCGTAGTTTCCTCACACAAGCAAACACTTCAGCAAGGAGCGAAAAAGAGATTGCAGTATTTATAAGGTGGAAACACAGCCACCAATCGCCCCTTCTGTTAATAGAATTACAAGTCTTAATGAATAACTTACTTTTCTTTCAAAAGTGCACCTACAGGTAACAAGAAACGATTCCCGAAAGTGCGGTAACCTATTAAAAAAGTACGCTACACCAATCTCCAAAGACGGATACACACAGTTGTTTCCACTCCTACCTCTGCTCCACGATCTCACCCAAAGTGAACGCCGACAATTGCTGCCAGATATAAAGTGAGGGCGTCCACGTGCCCAGCCTCTCCAGGCAGTAGGCGAGGAGGCGGTGCCCACCCTCTACACCAGCACTGCCAGTACTCTCAAATCCAACCAGAAGCAACAGGTCATCAAAACTGAGGTGACCTTGCTTCTCAAATAGACTTCACATTCCCGTTGGGTAAACTATGTTTGTTGAAGTATTGTGTATTTTCAGAGCTTTAAATTATTGACCCAGTTATGCTTTTTTCTTGCAACCAACTGAAAAAAACAACCCTGAATAAAGGTTTCCAAAGTCACTGAATAAAGTTACATTTACATTTTTTATTCCCTTGGATTTCAAGGTTTTTATTAGTATTTCGACATCACATTTCACAATGCAGTTGTTCTGTGAATGACGAAACACAATGGCCTCATGCATTATATGCGGATAGTGCAAGCGTCATCCACGGCCTGGTTGGTAACACTTCTCTGAGTCAAAAGGTTTTGGGTTCAAGTCTCACTCCAGAACTTGAGCACAAAAAACTCCAAGGCTGATGCTTCAAAGCAGTAGTGAGGGAGTTTGCTGTGTGTAAAATTGGCTGCTGAGCTTCCTATACAGAGTCCACACCTCAAAAATACTTCATTAAGTGTAAAGCGTTTTGGAATGTCTTGTGGTGGTGAAAGACACTATATAAATGCAAGTTTTTCTTTTCGTCACAATGGGAGTGCAGGGTGTCATGAACTTGCCATGACCATACACAATATAATTTTTACTGTAATAAAAACAAGAAATGCTAGAACCACTCAGCAGGTCTGGCAGCATCTGTGAAAAGAGAAGCAGAGTTAACGTTTCAATTCAGTGACCCTTCTTCAGAACTGACAAATATTACAAAAGTCACAGGTTATAAGCAAGTGAGGTGGGGGTGGGGCAAGAGATAACAAAGGAGGTCTAGATTGGACCAGGCCACATAGCTGACCAAAAGGTCATGGAGCAAAGGCAAACAATATGTTAATGGTGTGTTGAAAGACAAAGCATTAGTACAGATTAGGTGTTAATACACTGAATATTGAACAGCAGCAAGTGCAAACCTGAAAATAAACAGTGGGTAAGCAAACTGAACAAACTAAGATGAAATGAAATAAATGCAAAAAAAAAGATTGTAAAAAATGTCAAAAAAGAATGTAAAAACAAGGAAGAAAAAATAACTAAAAATGAAAGTAAAATGGGGGGCTGTCATGCTCTGAAATTATTGAACTCAATGTTCAGTCCGACAGGCTGTAGTGTACCTAATCGGTAGATGAGATGCTGTTCCTCGAGCTTGCGTTGATGTTCACTGGAACACTGCAGCAATCCCAGGACAGAGATGTGAGCATGAGAGCAGGGGGGAGTGTTGAAATGGCAAGCAACCGGAAGCTCAGGGTCCTGCTTGCGGACTGAGCGGAGATGTTCCACAAAGCGGTCACCCAGTCTGCGCTTGGTCTCCCCAATGTAGAGGAGACCACACTGTGAGCAGCGAATACAGTATACTACATTGAAAGAAGTACAAGTAAATTGCTGCTTCACCTGAAAGGAGTGTTTGGGGCCTGGGGTAGTGAGGAGAGAGGAGGTAAATGGGCAGGTATTACACCTCTTGCGATTGCAGGGGAAGGTGCCATGGGACGGGGACGAGGTGGTGGGGGTAATGGAGGAGTGGACCAGGGTGTCACGGAGGGAACAATCCCTTTGGAATGCTGACAGGGGAAGGGAGGGGAAGATGCGACTGGTACTGGCATCACGCTGGAGATGGCGGAAATAGCGGAGGATGATCCTTTGGATATGGAGGCTGATGGGGTGAAAAGTGAGGACAAGGGGAACCCTGTCACGGTTCTGGGAGGGAGGGGAAGGGGTGAGGGTAGAGGTGCGGGAAATAATTTTTACTGTGGTGGATTTAAAAATTTTTTGAAAGGGAAAATGAGTCCTGCAAAATGTATTCTGACGTGGCCTGCTTCAAAAGGGAATTTTGGTTCTGTGCACATTTTGGTGCACTTTACAGAATTTTGTACTATACTATAATTCTTTTTCTTGCCTGATCTTTCTGTTCTTTTCCTGTGCTTTCTCCTTTCCACATAAATTAATTTTTTTTTAAAAATCATGCAATTGAAATTCAGCCTAATCGTGCATCTTTATTACCTTCCATGCATGTGTCCCGTTCCTTTAGCCCATGAGCAATGGCATATAATGGCAATTAAGCTAACATGTAGTTTGACTAAATTTGGAATCAAATAACCAGGGAGAGTTTATACATAGTGTTATAAATATCTTACTGCTGTTGAGGACCATATTCACTCAGCTTTCATCTTTAAAATAAAACGGTCACTTCTATTTTCTGTGCTGAAGCTCTCAAGTCTTTCAATTCTTGTTTCTTTTTGTTTTTTGTATAACTTCATATTTTTAATAAATAAATTTTGTTTTTACCACTTCTTCTCTGCTTCTTTTGTTATAACAACCAAATGTTAAATAAAACCATCTACAATGAGTGCTTATGAAATAAACTGATCAACAAAGGGAGTTGCAACCGAGCTTATATTGTGATTAGATAGGAAAACTGCAATACAAGGGAAGCAGTGTGCTTCACCCTACCTATAAATCTTAGGTTAATCTATATTTTAGTTTATGAAACAGATTATACGCATTTTTGTTACATAATGTATAACAAAACTGTAAAAATGAGGGTTAATATTATTTCACACAGATTTAGAAAGCGGGTAAGTGGATCTGAATCCACAAAAAGATCAGCCATGATCTTATTGAATGGCGGAGCAGGCTCGAGGGGCCGGACGGCCTACTCCTGCTCCTACTTCTTATGATCTTATGATTAGTTATAAAAGGCACTGTTTATTTTTATTGGGGCATGATAATCTGTCATCAATTAATTGTTTTTGAAAAGATTTGTAACAGTAGACTATACATTTTCTTTACTGCTTCTCGGAGGACAAGACAGTCTATGCAAATCTAGCCATTGGAATTGTTATGTAATTTCAGTACTTGAATACAGCAATACCTCAATTTTAAAATTCTTATCCTTGTTTTCAAATCCCTCCATGGCTTCACCCTTCCCTACCTCTGTAACCCCTCCAAGTCTACAACCCTCCACGATCTCTGTGCTCCTCCAATTCTGGCCTCTTGCACATTCCCAATTTTAATCAGTCCATCATTGGTGGCCGAGACTTCAGCTGCCTTACCCTAAGCTCTGGAATTCCTAAACCTTTCCCCTGCTCTACCTCTCTCTCTTCCTTTAAGATGCTCCTTAAAGCCTATATCTTTGACCAAGCCTGACCTAATATCTCCTTATGTGGCCTGGTATCAAATTTTGTTTGAAAATGCTCTCGTGAAGCACTTTGGGACATTTTACTAGTATAAAGGCATTATAAAAATACAAGAAATATTGTGTTTGAGGTCAAAGTAATCCCAAGATATACGAGTTGTTCAGGGTAAGCACTTGCAAAGTCAGATGCATTGTGGAATTAATTAACCCTGCGGAAGGGATGAAAACATTGATGTCCCACTCTAAAAGTTCAACTATGCAATATGTTTACTACCATTTTCTAAGTCCTTTCCACTTCCTCAATAATATTTTCTAATTGTGCTGATCATAATTCATTATGTAGTGTTTTTCTCAATTTTCAAAAAAATCAGTAGTTGAATTTTGAAACCAACAAATTAGTACACTATTTTTTTTTGATGGCTAGAAAAGGTCAAAGCTTTATACTTGGGAGACAGAAATTCTAATTTCTAACACTTATGAGACAGGATGTGATAGGAAGGGGAATGGTTAGTGAAAAATATAAATCATAAATGGTTGAAGAAGGACAGAAAAGAAACCTCTAAGTGACTTTTTCTCCCTTAAACTCCTCATCTCAATGGCTGCAGATTCGGTGGCTCCTTTTCCCATCGTAGCATTGCCTCACTATCCATCACCTCCCACTGAAATGAAAGCAAAATAAAAAAAGACAGAAAGGAAAGCAAATAGAGTACCAAAGGAAACAGAAGCAAAAGAACTAGAGAGACTGAACCAGAGAAGAGACAAAGAACGAAACAGCAACACAAAGAGAGGTTGAGAAAGACAAAATTCTCTGATTTACCATGTATAACAACACAGGAGACTGACTGGCCTATATTATAATTGCAAAATAGTCAAGTGCAGGAAGATCCCTAATTGTTCCCTTTGATCTGACATTATTGGCAAGATTGACAGTGATATGCAGGTAATCAAAGTAGCTGAACAACAAAGATCAAATGGAGCTGAATGTATGTGGCCCTTTTGGTGCACTCCTGCTCTAACTCTGATGGCAGTGTGCTGATGGGAGCAGCAATCTCTCTCCCTTGTGTGTAAGAACCTGATCATCAGGTGTGAGGCACTCACGTTGTTGCTGTATGTGGAGCAGGTCTGGCCCATACCCCACTCCTATGCTGTGGCAGTCACCCGAGCCATTTTCCACTTCATTTGGGGATCCAAAATGGACTGGGTCCGGAGGGACACGATGTTCAAACCTCTGGATAAGGGCGGGAAAAATGTACCCAATGTCGCCTTCATCCTGATGACCACCTTCGTGTGTGGCTGCATCAAGCTGTGCATAGATCCCCAGTACGCAAACACCAATTGTCACTACGTCTGAGGTTCCATCTGTCCCCGGTGTTGCGAAGGATGGGCCTGGTCACATTCCGGCAGAACGTTCCAGCCAGTTGGACCGTGCCATATCAGCTATCCTTTGTGGAAAAGTTTCAGCGGAAAAACACCTTTGACCACCAATCCATCAGGCAGTGATCTGCACGGAATGTCCTCAAGGTCCTACAGGAAAAGGAGATGGTGGATCCTGTCAGATGGTTCCCCGAGCAGACTGCCAAAGTCATTTGGCAGAATGTCTCATCACCAGAACTTTCAAACAAGCACCGAGATGTAGTTTGGCTGGTGGTGAGAAGAGCCCTCCCTGTCAGATCCTTCCTGCATGCCCGGATTCTCACCCCCTCCGCATAATGCCCTCAAGGTGGCTGTGGTGGGGAAGAGACGATTGCCCACCTCCTTCTGGAATGTGTCTTTGAAAAGCAGGTGTGGAAAGAGATGCAGTGGTTTTTGAGTCGCGGTTTATCCCAAGCAGTTCTAACACAGGAGTCTGTGCGCTACGGGCTGTTCCCAGTGACGCACACCGAGATAAACATCAACTGCTGCTGGAGGACTATCAATTCATTGAAAGATGCTCTTTGGTCTGCCCGAAACTTGCTGGTCTTCCAAAACAAAGAGTTGTCCATGACCGAGTGTTGCAGACTGGCACGTTCCAAGGTCCAGGACTACTTGCTGAGGGGCGCACTAAAGCTTGGGGCAGCCGCGGCAAAGGCTCAATGGGGAAATACCACTGTGTAAGGTCCCCTCACCAAAGTGAACTGAGGGGCTGGATCCATGGAAAACCCCTCGGGCTGTATCCAGCAAATATGGGTTTGCCGCAAAATGTACATGGCATGTAAAATGAAATGGAAGGGTTGTTAGGCAACTCACTCCCGTATTGAAGGAAACAATTAGAGGGGAGATGAGGAAAAACATTTTCATCCAGAGGGTGGTGGGGGTCTCAACTCATTCAAAAGGAGTCTGGATATGTACCTCGAGTGCCTTAATCTGCAGTGCTGCAGACCAAATACTGGAAGGTGGGATTAAAATAGGAGGATCGTTTTTCGGCCGGCACAGACACAATGGGCCAAGTGGCCTCTTTTTGTGCCTTAAACTTTCTATGAAACTTTATATGAAACTTTCTAAACAAATCGCTGTGTGAAAGTTTTTCCTCATGTCTCCATTGCTTCTTTTGCCAATTACCTTAAATCTGTGCCTTCAAGTTCTCGATCCTTCCACCAGTGGGAACAGTGTTTCCTTATCTACGCCGTCCAGACCCCTCAAGATTTTGAACACCTCTACCAAATCTCCTCTCAACTGTCTCTTCTTCAAGGAAAACTGTCCCAACTTCTCCAATCTATCCACATAACTGAAGTTCCTCATCCCTGGAACCATTCTCATGAATTTTTTCTGCACACTCTCCAATGCCATCACATCTTTCCTAAAATGTGGTGCCCAGAATTAGACACAATACTCCAGTTGAGGCCAAACCAATGTTCTATACAAGTTTAACATAACTTCCTTCTTTTTGTACTCTATGCCCCTATTAATTTGTTACCCATTCCTAGTTGCCCTGAGTGCATCAAGAGTCAACTGGACTGGAATCACATGTAAACCAGACCAGGGAGAGGTGACGGTTTTCCTTCTTTGACAGACAGGGTTTTTATGATATACTGGGAACTTCCACTCACTTTTTCAGGTGCCATTTTGGAAAGCTCCTAAAATTGATTGAAGAATACTGCTGAATATGTTTCATCAAAAAAAAGCTTGTCCTGCTTGGGTTGGAAGTCTACATATATATAGAGAACTGAACCATTTGTCAGCAATGTGTCAAAAATCCAGAAATCAGAACCAGGGCAAACACCGGTCATATTCTGGAGATGGGAATAGGCGTTCTTAGTGATGGTGTGGATATGTGTTCGGAGGCTCATCTCAGGGTCAAATTTGACACCAAATTTGCAAACAGTCTGGTTCAGTCTCAGACAATTACCAGGGAGAAGGATGGAGTTGGTGGCTAGGGAACGGAGCTTGAAGTGGGGACAGAAGACACTGTGTGATAGTAGCTTAACAAGTGTGCTGGTGCATTTGTATCCCAGTTTTTGCAATTCTAATGCTTTTGTTAACAAAACATAAATTGAGCTGCAATAATAGGTTCATGTGTTAATTCAACACATACATTTCCACCTCATAGTCTGGTGAACCTTAGAGTGGATAAGTGTGGAATCATGGAATCGTAGAAACTTATGATACCAAAGGAGAACATTTGGCCCATCGCGTCTGTGCTGGAGCTATCCAGCCTAAACCCACTTTCCAGCTCTTGGTTTGTAACTTTGTCTCTTGGCATTTCTTTGCAGACGAAGGTTTTAGGAAGGTTATACTCATCTGTTGCAGGCCCACTGGTGGCTAGTCAGGCCTATCCATGACCAGCAGATTCTCCCACAGCGGGTGCAAGTGAAGGTGTAGTCGCTGCTGAGGGCAATTGGATCTATCCTTCTCCTACTTTTCTCTTTCATGCTGGTTCTTCACTCATTCTCAAAGGTGTCTCGAGCACTCCTGATGTAGCATCTCCCAGCTTCACGATCTATGGCTGCACATTCCACTGGTGATGGTGGTTGTGGCACACAGAGAGGGACTTCTTCAGGGAGTCATTGTAATGTTTATGTGGGGCCCCACTGTTCATTTACCAATGATCAGCTCTCCATACAACACGATGTTGGGCAGGCGACTGTCATGTATCTGGGCAATGTGACCCGCCCAACACAGTTGGCTTTGCAGGAGGATGGCCTCGATGCTGGTGATGTTGGCTGTTTCCAGGACTTCAACGCTTGTTATGCGGTCCTGCCAGTGATCTTGAGGATGCTGCGGAGGCGGCGCTGATGGAAGCGCTGTAGAAGGTTTACATGATGATGGTATAGGACCCATGACTCGGCGTCATACAGAAGGGTGGTGAGGACTACGGCTTTGTACACATTGAGTTTGATCTGTGCTCTGAGGCTGTGGTTGCTCCACACATGTTTGTAGAGTCTGCACTGTTTGCTTTTAAAAGCCTATTGTCCGCTTCCTTGTCTATGGTGACATCAAAGAGATAACCCTCCCCAAATAGGTAACTTGCTTGATGGCATTCAGCTCGGTTCCCTCGATGACAATGTCTATATTCTTCTTGGGGTGCAGGTTAATACAGAACTTCAGTTTTTTTCAAACTGAATTTTAGTCCAAAGAGTTGTACTACCTTGGAAGAACGTCTTGTTATACGTTGCAGGTCTGAATGACTGTGGGCCAAGAGAGTGCAGTCATTGATGAAAAGAAATTCATGGATGAGTTTTTCTTGTGTCTTTGTGTGAGCCTGAAGACACCTAAGGTTGAAAAGGCCTCCATCAGTCCAGAGGTGTACATATACTCTCTCCATTTTCATTAATTCATGGGATTTGGGCGTCGCTGGCCAGGCCAGCATTTATTGCCCATCCCTAATTGCCCTTGAGAAGGGGGTGGTGAGCTGCCTTCTTGAACCGCTGCAGTCCATGTGGGGTAGGTACAACCACAGTGCTGTTAGGAAGGAAGTTCCAAGATTTTGACCCAGCGACAGTGAAGGAACGGCGATATAGTTCCAAGTCAGGATGGTGTGTGACTTGGAGGGGAACTTGCATGTGGTGGTGTTCCCATACATTTGCTATCCTTGTCCTTCTAGTTGGTAGAGATCGCGGGTTTGGAAGGTGCTGTCAAAGGAGCCTTGGTGCGTTGCTGCAGTGTATCTTGTAGATGGTAGACACTGCTGCCACTGTGCGTTGGTGGTGGAGGAAGTGAATGTTTGTAGATGGGGTGCCAATCAAGCAGGCTGCTTTGTCCTGGATGATGTCGTGCTTCTTGAGTCTTGTTGGAGCTGCACCCATCCAGGTAAGTGGAGAGTATTCCATCACACTCCTGACTTGTGCCTTGTAGATGGTGGGCAGGCTTTGGGGAGTCAGGAGGTGAGTTACTTGCCTCAGGATTCCTAGCCTCTGACCTGCTCTTGTAACCACGGTATTTATATGGCTACTCCAGTTCAGTTTCTGGTCAATGGTAGCCCCTAGGATGTTGATAGTGGGGGATTCAGGGATGGTAATGCCATTGAATGTCAAGGGGAGATGGTTAGATTCTCTCTTGTTTGTGATGGTCATTGCCTGGCACTTGTGTGGCATGCATGTTACTTGCCACTTATCAGCCCAAGCCTGGATATTGTCCAAGTCTTGCTGCATTTCTACACGGACTGCTTCAGTATCTGAGGAGTCACGAATGGTGCTGAACATTGTGCAATCATCAGCGAACGTCCCCACTTCTGACCATATGATTGAAGGAAGGTCATTGATGAAGCAGCTGAAGATGGTTGGGCCTAGGACACAACCCTGAGGAACTCCTGCAGTGATGTCCTGGTGCTCAGATGATTGACCTCCAACAACCACAACCATCTTCCCTTGCGCTAGGTATGACTCCAACCAGCGGAGAGTTTTCCCCCTGATTTCCATTGACTTCAGTTTTGCTAGGGCTCCTTGATGCCATACTCGGTCAAATGCTGCCTTGATGTCAAGGGCAGTCACTCTCACCTCACTTCTGGAGTTCAGCTCTTTTGTCCATGTTTGAACCAAGGCTGTAATGAGGTCAGGAGCTGAGTGGCCCTAGTGGAACCCAAACTGCACATCACTAAGCAAGTGCCGCTTGATGGAACCGTTGATAACACCGTCCATCACTTTACTGATTGATGATTGAGAGTAGGCTGATGGGGCGGTAATTGGCCAGGTTGGACTTGTCCTGCTTTTTGTGTACAGGACATACCTGGGCAATTTTCCACATTGCAGGGTAGATGCCAGTGTTGTAGCTGTACTGGAACAGCTTGGCTCGGGGCACGGCAAGTTCTGGAGCACATGTCTTCAGTACTATTGCCGGAATACTGTCAGGGGCCATAGCCTTTGCCATATCCAGTGCCTTCAGTCGTTTCTTGATATCACGCGGAGTGAATCGAATTGGCTGAAGTCTGGCATCTGTGATGCTGTGGACTTCAGGAGGGGGCCGAGATAGATCATCAACTCGGCACTTCTGGCTGAAGATTGTTGCAAATGCTTCAGCCTTATCTTTCGCACTGATGTGCTGGGCTCCCCCATCATTGAGGATGGGGATATTTGTGGAGCCGCCTCCTCCAGTTAGTTGTTTAATTGTCCACCACCATTCACGACTGGATGTGGCAGGACTGCAGAGCTTAGATCTGATCCATTGGTTATCGGATCGCTTAGCTCTATTTATCGCATGCTGCTTATGCAGTTTGGCACGCAGATAGTCCTATGTTGTATCTTCACCAGGTTGACACCTCATTTTGAGGTATGCCTGGTGCTGCTCCTGGCATGCCTTCCTGCACTCTTCATTGAACTAGGGTTGATCTCCTGGCTTGATGGTAATGGTAGGGTGGGGGATGTGTGGGGCCATGAGAATACAGATTGTGGTTGAATACAATTCTGCTGCTGATGATGACCCACAGCGCTTCATTGATGCCCAGTTTTGCATTGTTAGATATGTTCAAAATCTGTGCCATTTAGCACAGTGGTAGTGCCACACAACACGATGGAGGGTATCCTCAATGTGAAGGCGGGACATCGTCTCCACAAGGACTGTGTGGTGGTCACTCCTACCAATACTGTCTTGGATAGATGCATCTGCGGCAGGCAGATTGGTGAGGACAAGGCCAAGTATATTTTCCCTCTTGTTGGTTCCCTCGCCACCTGCCGCATACCGCATACCCAGTCTAGCTGCAATGTCCTTTAGGACTCGGCCAGCTTGGTCAGTAGTGGTGCTCCCGAGCCACTGTTGGTGATGGACATTGAAGTCCCCCACCCAGATACATTCTGTGCACTTGCCACCCTCAGTGCTTCCTCCAAGTGCTGTTCCACATGGAGTAGTACTGATTCATCAGCTGAGGGAGGGCGGCTGCCTGCTGCAGCATCATGCTGAAAAAGATGGTGAGTAAGCACACATCCTTGCTTCACGCCATTGGAGATTGAGAAGGCACTCGAGAGGTCGCTGTCTTGCTTGACTTTTCCGTACTGATTTTCATGAAGCTGCTTCACCATGGCCAGGAACCTGGGTGGGCATCCAAGTTTATCAAGGATTTTCCAAAGTCTTTGTAGGTTTGTAGGTGCTTGTTAATAGCATGCCTTGCCTCTTATAAATGAACAGAACGATAATAAAATAGTGTTTAGAGTAAAATTCTTTGAACTCCAGTGAAATAAATCAAAGCCACTCTATTTCTTGGTTTCTATATTACAGGAGAAGTGGCATATGGAATGATGATAATTTTTAATTAATGGGAGGCGTTAGGACCCGGAGGAAACAAATGCGCAGAGGCTGCTGGGGGAAGTGAATGTTCGCTTGCAGAGGAGAGTGATGGCTGCAGGAGCATCCATTCATTGATAGGAACTCAGATACTTGTACTGCATCGTCCAGAGAAAAGAAGCACAATCTTTGCAGCCAAGTCAGTTCCCTTTCGCTGCCAAAAACAGGAGTAGTGATTGCATTGGTGGCACTGTGGTCTTTTTTCAGGGAAGGGATGGAGCACATCAGAACCCCAAAGGTAAAGGAAGATGCTTAAGATGCGCCTGGCATCACTGATGTGGTGATATTCTGGATGACGTTGGCGTTTGTTGTTTTGACCTTGTAATTTGTGAAGCATTGGATTTGGATAGGTTTAAAAAAAAAATTGCGTAGTTTTACCCCTTCAGCTGTATATGCATAGGATGAAAACGGATTTTAAAAAAATTCTAAAGGATGAAACAGTCTCATTCCAAATACTGTATGTGGCGTTTTGAATAGCTTTAAAGGGTTAATGATCTCTTTTGAAACGAAATTTCTTGTACAGTTTCGAATTCTAAATGCATTGGCCTATACCTGTTCCTGTGTTCCATCTGTCATAAACTCAAGAAGAACGATTTGCTCCTTCAGTGTGAAGCTGTCTATGTGTCTTAGATTAATGCTGCAACAAGGCCAGGGACATTTTTTCACCTTTTTCGAGGCAGGCATAACAGGGAGTTGTTTATTCATTAGTAATGTTTGAAATAACTACTGACATAATCATATCTGTAACAACATCATCTGTCAGTAAGGTGTAAGAAACAAGGGTAATGTTTCAAATGATGCTGATTCAGGGAGCAATTAAAAATGTGGGCTGGAATTTTACAGCCGTCAAAAGAGTGGGCTGGTGGCGGGATGTAAAATTGAGTGGGAGGCGGGGAGTGGGGGGCCTTGACCCCCTCCCGTCCCCACTGCAATTTTACATGGGGCGTCAGCAAAAAACAACCCAGGCCAATCAAAGCCCTTAAGTGGCCAATTAACTGGCATTTAAGGGCCTCCTCTCGCTGCCACGGATATTTTACCTTCGGCAGCCGGATGGCAAAGGCCCCAAGAACCCTGCCTGGTAAAACCTGGCGGCCTTCTTGTGGGCTGTATGGGGGTGGGGCACTCCTGATTGGGCACCCTGTGCCCCACAGAGGGCAGCCTCCAAAGCCCCAATGCATAACATTTCCCCGACCCCACTCCCAGTGGCGCTGCTCAATTAGATGGGACTCCTGCCTGAAGGAGGTGAAAGTCCCACCCAAGACCAATTAAGAGCCTGGGGAGCAAAAAATTCTGGCCTGGTGGAGGCGGGCTCACCACTGACTTTTCAGCCGGTGGGTGGGACTTCCCGCCCAACGAAAAATTCCAGCCATGCAATTACCATTTATATCCATTATAACAATAGTTTTTTTTTCTCTCTGTCTGGATCGGTCATTTTAAGGGGTGCATCTGTTGGCTTTATTTGGTGGGCAGTACCCGGTGCATGCGGAGGACTGGAGTATGTGACGCAATGTGACTGCCAAAGTTTGGTAGTGGCAGTAGCAGGGTGGGGTAGGGGGGATGGTAGGGGGTTGGTGGATGACATAAACAGTGGAAGGTAAAGGGAGCCCAACAACAAAGTTACCCTGGCTTCCAGGAGGGATGGGGATAGCATGGGAGGGATGGCAGGAATGGGATGGGGATGTCATGTGAGGAAGGAGATGGCATTGGAGGGGTGAATGAGATGATGGAATTAGTCATGTAGCAAAATGGGGGGGGGCAGTTATTTGATACAACTTATTATTAGAAAGCTATTATTTGTGCTCAAAATGATGATCCACTAGATTTGAATGAAAATGTTTTAGAAAAGCTGTCAGGTGAATTAAAAGATCATATCAGTGTTGATTCTATAGATGAAGATGATGAAAACAGTCTATACCCTCCAGAGTTTCTACACTGTCTAACTCCAACGGGCATGCCACTGCACAAACATAGACTGAAGGAAGGAACAGTTATAATGTTGCTTTAAAATTGAATCCTAAACAAGGACTTTGTCATGGAACAAGATTGGTAGTGAGAAAGCTGTTTTCTTTGATGACCGATGAGGTGATAGGAGATTTACCAGAATGGTTCCAGGGACGGAGGATTTTAGTTACGAGGTTAGGTTGGAAAAGCTGGAACAAAGGAGATTGAGGGGAGATTTAATAGAGGTGTACAAGATTATGACAGGCTTAGATAAGTTAGACAAGGAAATGCTGTTCCCGTTAAAAAATGGTTCAAGGACTAGGGGACACAGATCGGAGGTTTTGTGCAAAAGATGCAGTGGGAATATGAGGAAGCACTTGTTTTAAGCAGCAGGTGATAATGACCTGGAACTTGCTGCTCACAAGGGTGGTGGAAGTGGAGACAATCACTGACTTCAAGAGGAAGTTGGATGGCCACCTGAGAGAAATAGACTTGGAGAGATATGGGGATTGAGCTGGGGAGTGGGACTGACAGAATAGCTCCATGGAGAGCCACCATGGTCTTGATGGGCTGAATGGCCTCCTTCTGTGCCGTAAATGACTTTATGCTGAAATTTTAACAGGCAGATTTAAAGGAAATAGAATCTTGATTCCTCGAATAATATTGAGCCCATCAGATGTAAACCTGCCCTTTCAACTCAAGAGAAAACCATTCCCAATTAGACTTTCATATTCTATGATTATAAACAAGTTACAAGGCCAGACTCTCGACAAAATTTGTATTTATATTCCTAAGCCTGTTTTTACACATGGTCAGCTTTATGTAGCTTTTTCCAGTGTGAGGAGTTTTCATTCTGTTAAAGTCTTTGGTAAAAGAATAAGTACAAATCCTGTATTTAAAGAAGTACGGTTGTAATAAAGATACTAATTTGACCACTGATGTTTTGTGGGTCTCTGCTAGTTTTATTCTATTATAAAATCAGTACAAGTCAAACCTGTACACAAGCTGGTGAATTTTATATGGATCATCTGAATTGCTGTGTTGATGTCCTGTAAACATATCAACGGGCATAACTGCTCCCACCAGTACTATAGTGCAACTCGATAAAGAATTGACATCTTCCTCTTAGTTTAGATAATGTTAGTGAATGTATTCTATCGGGTCTCAATTTTGTATTTCTAACAATGAAGGCAATGCCTTATTCATTCTGCAAATTAATTGATGCCATACACAATGTGAGTTCACTGATGCCATCTCAGGACTAATTTTTTTTGAAAAGATAAAGCTGTGGTTACTTTATTTGCATATCAACATGAGGCAGTTAGTTTGATGTTTGATGAAATTGCCTATTGTAACATAAAATTATGTCAAAGAATGACCGTAGTTACAATATGCTTAGGGCTGGGTCTTTTTGTTCGAAAAATGCATAGACTTGGGAGATTTGACTGAAATGTTATTTAAAAGAAGAAGGGACTCGGTTCTGTCCACGTGGATTGCCTATTTAAATTAGATAAATTAGGCAGGGAATATGCATATAGGCTGCGTTTGCTGACAACGTCACCACTAGGTGGCGCAGTACTTGCAAATGCAGCCTCTTCCATTGAAATGTCTGCGACGTTTCAGGCAGCTGCCAGGATTAAAGATGGCGCTGCACGATTTATCACAAAAACAAATTTCAACCCGAAAATCCCCTCAATGGCTGCCACTGCTGCCCCCATCCCACTCCCAACAGTCCCTGCTCCCTCCTGCCATTGCGTTTCTCTTTGCTGCTCCCTCCTGCACCTGTCTTCTGACTGCTCTCTCCCTGCTGCCTTCCCTTAGCCACTCGCTCCCGGCTTTCCCCACCCTGCTCTCCGGCTTCTTGCTTCCTGCTCCAGCTACTAGCTCTAGGTCCGGGCCGTGCTGTTTCCCTCCTCTCGGCCACTTGCTCCCACATTCGATCGTTTTCCGCCACGCAGCCCGAAGAAGCAAGTGGGCTGCCAGGGGTGACGTAGGAGTGAGTGACTGCAAGGAGGGAAGCGGTGCGGCCTGGAGCTAGCGGCTGATATGGGGGGGGGGGCGGGGAGCGAGCAGCTGGAGAACGGGGTGAGGGGGTGGTGGAAGTGGGGAACATTCGGCCGAGGGGAGTGGGGGGCAAGCAGTGATGTGGTCTGAGGCAAACAGCTAAGGTGGGGGACGTAGCCGGTGGGGAGGAGGGGAGAGGGAGGAAGGATCAAGGGTGGGAGCTAATGACTGAGAGAGGGGAAGCGTGGAGGACTGGAGAGAATGTCCGAGGGGTAGAGTGGCTAGTGGAGTGGGGTGAGTAGCTGGGAGGAGGGAAGGTTTGGGGGGGGGTGTGGTTTGGTGGAGAAATCTGGCAGGAGGAGTGAGTGGCTGAGGGAAGGCAACGCCATGGCGGGGATCGATTGGGATGAAGCGGCGATTGACGCAGGGATGGTGGGGGGGAGTGGGGTACTTAGTTTTAGTTTTAGAGATACAGCACTGAAACAGGCCCTTCGGCCCACCGAGTCTGTGCCGACCATTAACCACCCATTTATACTAATCCTACACTAATCCCATATTCCTACCACATCCCCACCTGTCCCTATATTTCCCTACCATCTACCTATACTAGGGGCAATTTATAATGGCCAATTCACCTATCAACCTGCAAGTCTTTGGCATGTGGGAGGAAACCGGAGCACCCGGAGAAAACCCACGCAGACACAGGGAGAACTTGCAAACTCCACACAGGCAGTACCCAGAATTGAACCTGGGTTGCTGGAGCTGTGAGGCTGCGGTGCTAACCACTGCACCACTGTGCCTCCCACAAGTTCAAGGGAATAGAGCCGGGTGAATGGAGACTGCTTTTGAGGGGTGGTGACGTCATGCACGCATTAATACTGGCAGGCTGGCAAATGTTCGCACACATTGGCTTACGGCATCCGCAATCGCTCTGCGCATGCTCTGTGTTGTCAGGAGTCACTTTGATAACATAGAGATCAGGGAGGGGGATTGTGATATACTTGAACAAATTAGCATTGAAAGGGAGGAAGTATTAGCTGTTTTAGTGGGCTTAAAAGTGGATAAATCTCCAGGCCCAGATGAGATGTATCACAGGCTGTTATGTGAGACAAGGGAGGAGATAGCAGGGGTTTTGACACAAATTTTCAAATCCTCTCTGGCCACAGGAGAGGTACCAGAGAACTGGAGGACAACGAATGTGGTATCATTATTCAAGCAGGGTAACAGGGATAAACCAGGTAATTACAGGTCGGTGAGTCTAACATCAGTGGTAGGGAAATTATTGGAGAAAATTCTGAGGGACAGGATTAATCTCCACTTGGAGATGCAGGAATGAATCAAGGATAGTCAGCTTGGCTTTGTCAGGGGAAGATCGTGTCTAACAAACTTGATTGAATTTTTTGAGGAGGTGACTAGATGTGTAGATGAGGGTAAAGCAGTTGATGTAGTCTACATGGACTTCACTAAGGCTTTTGATAAGATCCCGCATGGGAGATTGGTTAAGAAGGCCCATGGGATGCAGGGCAATTTGACAAATTGGATCCAAAATTAGCTTAGTGGCAGGAGGCAGTTTGTAATGGTCGAGGGTTGCTTTTGCGATTGGAAGCCTGTGACAAGTGGGGTACTGCAGGGATCTGTGCTGGGACCCTTGCTGTTTGTAGTGTACATTAATAATTTAGAGGTGAATTTAAGAGATATGATCAGTAAGTTCGCAGATGACATGAAAATTGGTGGTGTCGTAAATAGTGAGGAGGAAAGCCTTAGATTACAGGACGATAAGATGGGCTGGTAAGATGGGCGGAGCAGTGGCAAATGGAATTTAATCCTGAGAAGTGCGAGGTGATGCATTTTGGGAGGACTAACAAGGCAAGGGAATATTCAATGGATGGTAGGGCCCTAGGAAGTACAGAGGGTCAGAGGGACCTTGGTGTACTTGTCCATAGATCACTGAAGGCAGCAGCACAGGTAGATAAGGTGGTTAGGAAGGCTTATAGGATACTTGCTTTTATTTGCTGAGGCATAGAATATAAGAGCAGGGAGGTTCTGATGGAGTGGTATAAAACGCTAGTTAGGCCACAGCTGGAGTCCTGTGCACAGTTCTGGTCACCGCATTATAGGAAGGGTGTGATTGCACTGTAGAGGGTGCAGAGGATGTTGCCTGGACTGGAGCATTTCCACTATGAAGAGAGACTGAAAAGGCTAGGGTTTTTTCCTTAGAGCAGAGAAGGCTGAGAGGGGACATGATTAAGGTTTACAAAATTATGAGGGGCATTGATAGGTTAGATAGGAAGAAATGTTTTCCCTTAGCGGAGGGATCAATAACCACGGGGCTTAGATTTAAAGTAAGGGGCAGCAGGCTTAGATGGGATTTGAGGAAAAGTTTTTCACCCAGAGGGTGGTTGGAATCTGGAACATACTACCTGAAGGGGTGGTAGAGGCAGGAACCCTCACATAATTTAAGAAATATTTAGATGTGCACTTGAAATGCCATATCATACAAGGCTACGGGCCAAGTGCTGGAAAATGGGATTAGAATAGATAGGTGCTTGATGGCCGGCACATATACGATGGACAAAGGACCTGTTCTGTGCTGTATAACTCTATGACTCTATAAGCATAGAGCTATGTTCGTTGTTGGGCTTTTTCTATCTGTACATGGTCATCGGCAATGGAACAAGTTGTCTGCTCGTGCAGTGTATGTCGATTTGCTCCAGGCATTCAAAAGGGAGCTGAATGAGTTTCTGGCTGAAGCAGCTATTAATACATATAAAGGGTGTTGGGTGATAGAAACATAGATTTATGGCACAGAATGAGGCCATTCTGCTCATCATGTCTGTGCCAGCCAAAAAAAGAGCTATCGAGTCGAATTCCACCTTCCAGTTTTTGGTCCATAGCTGTGTAGAGTTGGGCTCCTCAAGTGCACGCCAAAGTGTTTTTAAAATGCAATATGGATTTCAGCCTTTACAACCTTTTGAGGTAGTGAATTCCAGACACCCACCACCCTCTGGGTGAAAAAATTACTCTGTAACTTTCCTTTAATCCTTCTACCAATTTCTATACCCCCTGGTTATTGATCTCTCTGCTAACAGAAATAGTTGATATGCCTCAGACAATGTAATCTGGAACTAATTTTGATTGCCTTTGGCAGGTGGATGGAAGAGCAGGGAAATTTCTGAGAACTAATTTTTCACCTTAATTGGCCTAGAGGTTTTTGTTTAATGTTTCTTGCCTCCTCCAGGAGACTAAATGCTTCTGGTGGGTGAGGTGCATTGGAGGTCATGTTGCTTAATTGAAACATAACTTATAGGACAGGCTTGAGGAGCCAGTTGATCTTTTTCTCTGCCATTTTCATGTAACAACAACAACAGGAACTTATATTGCACATTTAACATAATACATCCCAATGTGCTTCATTGGAGCATTATAAAACATAATGTTAAGATACATAAGGAGATATTATGTCAGATGACCAAAAGCTTGGTCAAAGTTATAGGTTTTAAGGCGTCTCTTAAAGAAGGAAAGCGAGGTAGAAAGGCAAAATGGTGTAGGGAGCGTGTTCAAGAGCTGGAGGCCCGGTCACCAATGGTAGAGGTTAAAATCAGGGATGCAAAAGAGACCAGAATTAGAGGAGCACAGATATGGTCAAGGGCTGTGGGGCTGAAGGAGATTACATAGATAGGGAGGGGTGAGGCCATAAAGGATTTAAAAACAAGGATGAGGTTTTTAAAATCAAGACATTGCTTGACCAGGAGCTGATGTAGGTCAGTGAGCACAGGGGTGATAGGTGAATGGTATTTGTTGCAAATTAAGACATGGACAGCAGAGTTTTGAATGACCTCAACTTTAGAACATAGAACATTACAGCGCAGTACAGGCCCTTCAGCCCTCGATGTTGCGCCGACCTGTGAAACCATCTGACCTACACTATTCCATTTTCATCCATATGTCTATCCAATGACCACTTAAATGCCCTTAAAGTTGGCGAGTCTACTACTGTTGCAGGCAGGGCGTTCCACGCCCCTACTACTCTCTGTGTAAAGAAACTACCTCTGACATCTGTCCTATATCTATCACCCCTCAACTTAAAGCTATGTCCCCTCGTGTTTGCCATCACCATCCGAGGAAAAAGGGTAGAATGTGGGAGACCAGTCAGTCTAGAGGTAACAAAGGCATTAATGAGTTTCAGCAGCAGATGAGCTGAGACGGGCATGATTTGAATAATACTTTGACTATTTCATTGAGCACACAGACATCACCATGGCACTAGTCCACCCTGTTATTTGGATACTGTAGAGTGTAGTATCCGGATAATTCAGCACTAAGTGTTGGTAAAGCCTTATATTTAGTATATACTCCAGGTACAAGTAACTTATGAGACTCAGAAGAGTTAATGTACTTTTTATATGGTAGATTACAAATCTATTCCATTTAGCTTCATTATGTGTACATCTGTGTATTTTGCATTTATAGTTACAGAAGTAAATTTCATGCTGACCTGCTATTATGGATTACATCCAGTCAGGAAGAACTTTTCTTTTAAAAAGTAATAATTCTCAAGTGGGCATCACCAGCAGGATTGGCCAAGATTTATTGCCCATCCTTAGTTGGCCTTGAGAAGGTGGTGGCGAACTGCGTTCTTGAACTGCTGCAGTCCATGTGGAGTATATACATACAGTGTGTTAAGGAGAGAGGTCTAGGATTTTGAGCCAGCACTGATGAAGGAGCAACCATATATGTCCAAGTCACGATAATGTATGAGTTGGAGGGGAACCTGGAGGTGATGGTGTTCCCATGCACCTGCTACCCTTGTCCTACTAGGTGGTGAAAGTTTGAGGGTTTTAGAGGTGTTTTTGAAGAAGCCTTGGTGAGTTGTTGCAGTGCATTTAATAGATGGTGCACTTTGCAGCCACAGTGTGTCAGGATTGGAGGGAGTGGATTGTAAGGTGGTGAATGGGCTGCCGATGAACGTACTGTTTTGCTCTGAATGGTATCGAGCTTCTAGACTGTTGCTGCAGCCATCTAGACAAGTGGAGAGTATTCCACCACTGTCTTGAATTGTACCTAGTAGATGGTGGAGAGACTTTGGGGAGTCAGGAGGTGAGCCACTCAGCACAGCTAACCTAGCCTCTGACATTTTCTAGTTGCCAGGGCATTTGTGTGGCTGGTCCAGTTGAGTTTCAGGTCATTGGTGATCCCTAGATTGTTATTGTAAAAGATTTGGTGATTGTAATGTCATTGAATGTCAATAGGGGGTGGTTAGACTCTTGTTGGACTCTTGTTGCCTGGCACTTGTGTGATGTGCATATTACTTACCATGCATCAGTTCAAGCATGAATGATGTCCAGGTCTTGCCTGTGATGTGACCCATTGAAGTGACTTGTAAACATTGCTGAATGGAGAAATTAACTGCATTGCAGATCTTGCCTCCCCTAATGTGGGATGATGCATTGTTGTACCCGGGCTATGGGTGACAGAGTGGTTCTGTGAATTGGAGATCTGACATGTATACCACAGAATAGTAAGTCTCAGATTTACATTCACCATTTACCACATGGCAAGTTTCTTATCCTGGTACTGCCTGTGTGGAGTTTGCAAGTTCTCCCTGTGTCTGCGTGGGTTTTCTCCGGGTGCTCCGGTTTCCTCCCACAAGCCAAAAGACTTGCAGGTTGATAGGTAAATTGGCCATTATAAATTGTCACTAGTATAGGTAGGTGGTAGGGAAATATAGGGACAGGTGGGGATGTTTGGTAGGAATATGGGATTAGTGTAGGATTAGTATAAATGGGTGGCTGATGTTCGGCACAGACTCGGTGGGCCGAAGGGCCTGTTTCAGTGCTGTATCTCTAATCTAATCTAATCTAATCATATCTTGGAAGCAAGTTAGTCAGAGGCTAAGAGATTCCCTTTAGGGATGGATAGAAAATTGGAGGTTGTACTGCCCCGACTGTGAAGTGCTTTGGTTTAGTTTCGTATGTTAAAGGTGCTATATTAAGGGGATATGGTGGTGTAGTGGTAATGTTGCTGAATTAGTAATCCAGAGGCCCAGGCTAATGTGTTGGGAACACTGGTTCAAATCCCACCATGGCAGCTGGTGGAATTTAAATTCAAATAATTACTAAAAACAAAATCTGAAATTTGAAGCTAATCTCAGTAATGGTGCCATGAAACTATCATCGATTGTTGTAAAAAAAAAAATGTCTGGTTCACTAATGTCCTTTAGGGAAGGAAATCTGCCGTCCTTACCTGGTCTGGCCTACATGTGACTCCAGACCCACAGCAATGTGGTTGACTCTTAACTGCCCTCTGAAATGGCCTAGCAAGTCATTCAGTTAACAAGGGCAATTAGGGATGGGCAACAAATGCTGGCCTTGCCAGTGACGTCCATATCCCATGAAAGAATTTAAAAAATGTAAATGCGAGTAGGTGTTTGGCTCAGGAGACTGCTCGCAAGGCAGCGGTGTTAGTTGCGTGTAGCTGGGTTTCTGGCTGTCAGTTTCCTTCTGCTTGAGCCAACGCCCTTGGAACATGGAAAGTCACCTTGTTTGCTGACGATTATGCTTTTCTGACGCACACGCGGTGCAGCTTTTGTAAACTTTTTCTGTGAGGCAGCAAATGTTTTTGGCCTTACTATTAGCTTAAAGAAAACAAGAAGTGCTGTACCAACCACGGCCTCAAGGAACTTACTGCAGATCTGCAGTGACAACAGCTACAACAGTTTACCTGTTTATATAGCATTATCTCAATCGACTGTTCAAGGCCGACAGTTCCTTTGCCTGCCTCTTGAGGTGTGTCTGGAGAAACTATTCACTATGCATCTGTGCCAGAATTCAAGTATATAGAGTGGTTCTCATCACCACCCTCTTTTGTGGTTCAGAATCATGGGTTCTGTACAGAAAACAAATGTGACTGCTGGAGCACTTCCATCAATGCTGTCTTCGATCCAGCATGAATGTCAGATGGCAGAACTACATCACAAACAATGAAGTCCTCAACAGAGCCAATATGCCCAGCATTGAGTGCACTCACTTACAATGCCAATTGCGCTGGGCAGGACATGTGTCACACATGGAGGATTCCAGAATATCAAAAGCAGTGCTTTATGGAGAACCGTGCTTTGGTAAGCAAGATTGAGATGCACCTCGCAAACGCTTCAAAAGCCAGCTGAAATTTACCAGTGGATGTGGGAGCAGGAAGCTGCTCACAGAGACCAATGGCATACAACTACCAGGAAAGCAATCTACAAATTCGAAACAAAACAGATGTGAGGCTGCTGAAGAAAGGTTCAGACAATGGAAGGAGTCTGCTTATACCAGAGCCCCTCCAAGCCAGGTGTTCTTGTGCCCCAGCTGCTCAAGAACCTGTAGGTCAGGAATTGGCCTCTTCAGTCACAACGATCATGCCAACTACCACAGAGACAAGCCTTCCCATGATCTTTGCCTGCGAAGAATCTGCCACCGTCAACATCCTCATAAATGAGTAGTAGTTGTTAACAGTCACCTCATGTACATCCAACAATTGACAAAATTGGAGGTCTTTAGCCTCTACTTTCAGCTGGAGAAAGTACATAGCATTGGGATAAATACAAAAGAAAGGTGAATATATAGCACAAAAATAGCCAGTTGAAATATGAAAGACAGGCCATTACAGTAGTGGTGATCAGAATGGCAAAAGGACTTGTGACTCAGCTGGCTGTGACTGCTGTAAATGTTTTTGTTTGTTTGAATTGAAATGTGAGTTACATTTAAACAATTAGTTTATAAAATCCCAATATTTAAGATTAGAGCAAGTTCCAAAAGTTATTGCAAATAATGTTTGAAATAACAATTACAATAATTTGATTACAGGAAACTCATTTCAATGAAAGCATTACTATTTTAGTATTTCACTTATTTCAATGTATTTTACTGTATTCGTTTTGTGTCAGTTTGTGGTAAATTGAGGGCAGTTTTGCACTGGCCATGAAAGCATGTTTTTTCAAAATGTAAGAAAAAAGTGCTGCTTTATGGAAACCATTGCAAGTTCATTCAGGCCAAAGCAAAACCTGGATTCACAACAGCCACGAGTGTATGCCTCAACTTTCAGTGAGAGAGGCTGGTGAACCTGGAGCCAAAGGGGGCATGAGAAGTCAGTAAACAAAAGCTAACATTTTTCCCCTATGCTTTCCTAAACACGCTGACTCATTCTGGTGCACAATTACACAAGTACTGGCTTCTTGCCATTCTTCATGTGTGAGTCGAAAAGCAGGTGACAGCTGTGGAAGGCATCATAGCTCAACTTGATGCTGGCATGGGTCGCATGGGAGCAGTGAAGAGTGGAAACCTCTGACTGCTTTTCTCCACCTCCCCTAGCCCAAGGGTATTGAGAACTCGCCACCAGTTCTTAAGGGCAATTCGGGACGGGCAATAAATGCTGGCCTAGCCAGCAACACCACATCCCGTGAAAGAATTAAATTCTATTACCGTCCCTCAGTGAGACTAGCTAACTGAGTAGGAACTGAATTTGGGACCTTCTGATTTGTTTGACTTAGCGCATAAACCTGATGGTGCATTCTCCCAGCAAGTAATGAAAGATCACTTTCATTAATACCATAGTAGTGATATTTTGTACAAGTTGGCAAGTTAAGCCAATATGGAATAATGTGATAGCATCTCATATTAAAACTCTCTCTGTATATCATGAAATAAAATATAACTAAGTTATTCTAAGCAGTCTAATAATCATCTGCTAATGCTAATTTCAACATTTAGGCGGGGTCAGAAAACAGGCAGTTTCAGATCAGCTGCCTGCTTTGCAGCTCACCTGATTTTTTACGTTGAACCGGGCGGCCGACCCGATTAATGTCAATTTTCTGCCCCTTTTGAAGTTGAAAATGACCTGCAGCGTCTCGCCATGGCAATGATTTCCAAGTCCATCCAACAGGTATAACCAGCACTATCCAATCACCCTTAGATGGCAGTTCATGAAAGTAGCTCAGGAAAATGATTGCACGGAGGCTAGCAGTCCTCTAGTGCCTCTGACACAAATTTTCAAATCCTCTCTGGCCACAGGAGCGGTGCCAGAGAACTGGAGGACAGCAAATGTGGTACCATTATTCAAGAGAGGTAGCAGGGATAATCCAGGTAATTATAGGCCTGTGAGTCTAACGTCAGTGGTAGGGAAATTATTGGAAAAAATTGAGACACAGGATTAATCTCCACTTGGAGAGGCAGGGATTAATCAGGGATAGTCAGCATGGCTTTGTCAGGGGGAGATCGTGTCTAACAAACTTGATTGAATTTTTCGAGGAGGTGACTAGATATGGAGATGAGGGTAAAGCGGTTGATGGAGTCTACATGGATTTCAGTAAGGCTTTTGATAAGGTCCCGCATGGGAGATTGGTTAAGAAGGTAAGAGCCCATAGGATGCAGGGTAATTTGGCAAATTGGATCCAAAATTGGCTTAGTGGCAGGAGGCAGAGGGTGATGGCCGAGGGTTGTTTTTGCGAATGGAGGCCTGTGACCAATGGTGTACTGCAGGGATCCGTGCTAGATCCTTACTGTTTGTAGTGGACATTAATGATTTAAACATGAATATAGGAAGTACGATCAGTAAGTTCGCAGACAACACAAAAATTGGTGGTGTCGTAAATTCTTTCTTTTCTCTTTTTTTCTTCTTTTTTTCTTTTGGGCCTCCTTATCTCGAGAGACAATGGATACGCGCCTGGAGGTGATCAGTGGTTTGTGAAGCAGCGCCTGGAGTGGCTATAAAGGCCAATTCTGGAGTGACAGGCTCTTCCACAGGTGCTGCAGAGAAATTTGTTTGTCGGGGCTGTTGCACAGTTGGCTCTCCCCTTGCGCCTCTGTCTTTTTTCCTGCCAACTACTAAGTCTCTTCGACTCGCCACAATTTAGCCCTGTCTTTATGGCTGCCCGCCAGCTCTGGCGAATGCTGGCAACTGACTCCCACGACTTGTGATCAATGTCACACGATTTCATGTCGCGTTTGCAGACGTCTTTATAGCGGAGACATGGACGGCCGGTGGGTCTGATACCAGTGGTGAGCACATTGTACAGCGAGCTTTCACTCCATACCCTTTGATCCCTTTAGACCCAAGAGCTATATCTAACTCCTTTTGGAAAACATACAATGTTTTGGCCTCAACAGCTTTCTGTGGTAGCATATTCCACAGGCTCACCACTCTCTGGGTGAAGAAATTTCTCCTCATCTCAGTCCTGAAAGGTTTACCCCGTACCCTTAGACTATGATCCCTGGTTCTGGACTCCCCCACCATCGGGAACATCCTTCCTGCATCTATCCTGTCAAGTCCTGTTAGAATTTTATAGGTTTCTATGAGATCCCCCCCCTCACTCTTCTGAACTCCAGCAAATATAATCCTAACCGACTCAATCTCTCCTCATACGTCAGTCCTGCCATCCCAGGAATCAGTCTGGTAAACCTTCACTGCATTCCCTCTATAGCAAGAACATCCTTCCTCAGATAAGGAGACCAAAACTGCACACAATATTCCAGGTGTGGCCCCACCAAGACCCTGCATAATTGCAGCAAGATATCCCTGCTCCTGTACTCAAATCCTCTCGCTATGAAGGCCAGCATACCATTTGCCTTTTTTACTGCCTGTTGCACCTGCATGCTTACCTTCAGCGACTCGTGTACGAGAACACCCAGGTCATAAGATCATAAGATCATAAGAACTAGGAGCAGGAGTAGGCCGTCCGGCCCCTCGAGCCTGCTCCGCCATTCAATAAGATCATGGCTGATCTTTTCGTGGACTCAGATCCACTTACCCGCGCTCCCACCGTATCCCTTAATTCCTTTATTGTTCAAAAAGATATCTACCTTAGCTTTAAAGACGTTTACTGAAGAAGCGTCAACTACTTCACTGGGCAAGGAATTCCATAGATTAACAACCCTCTGGGTGAAGAAGTTCCTTCTTAATTCAGTCCTAAATCTACTCCCTCTAATCTTGAGGCTATGCCCTCTTGTCCTAGCTTCACCTGCCAGTGGAAACATCCTCTCTACTTGTATCTTATCTATTCCCTTCATGATTTTATATGTTTCTATAAGATCCCCCCTCATTCTTCTGAACTCTAATGAATATAATCCCAATCTACTCAGTCTCTCCTCAAAAGCCAACCCCCTCAACTCCGGAATCAACCTAGTGAACCTCCTCTGCACCCTCTCCAGTGCCAGTATATCCTTTCTCAAGTGAGGAGACCAAAACTGCACACAGTACTCCAGGTGCGGCCTCACCAGTACCTTATACAGCTGCAACATAACCTCTCTGCTTTTAAACTCAATCCCTTTAGCAATGAAGGACAAAATTCCATTTGCCTTCCTAATTACTTGCTGTACCTGCAGACCAACCTTCTGCGATTCATGCACTATGACACCCAGGTCCCTCTGCATAGCAGCATGCTGCAACTTTTTACCATTCAAGTAATAATCCTTTTTACTGTTACTCCTACCGAAATGAATGACTTCACATTTACTAACATTGTATGCCATCTGCCAGACCTTTGCCCACTCACTCAATGTATCTATGTTCCTCTGCAAAGTTTCACAGTCATCTGCACACTTTGCTCTGCCACTCATCTTAGTGTCATCTGCAAACTTTGACACCCTACACGTGGTCCCCAACTCCAAATCATCTATATAAATTGTAAATAATTGTGGTCCCAACACCGATCCCTGAGGCACACCACTAGTGACTGATTGCCAACCAGAATAGCACTCATTTATCCCCACTCTCTGCTTCCTGTTCGTCAACCAATCCTCTATCCATGCTAATACTTTACCCCTAACGCCATGCATCCTTATCTTATGCAGCAGCCTCTTGTGCGGCACCTTGTCGAAGGCCTTTTGGAAATCTAGGTACACCACATCCACTGGGTCCCCATTGTCCACCTTGCCCGTAATGTCATCAGAGAATTCCAAAAGATTTGTCAAGCATGACCTGCCCTTCGTGAACCCATGCTGCGTCTGCCCAACGAGACAATTTCTATCGAGATGCCCTGCTATTTCTTCCTTGATGATAGACTCAAGCATCTTCCCCACCACAGAGGTTAAGCTAACCGGTCTATAATTCCCCATCTTTTGTCTACCTCCCTTTTTAAACAGTGGTGTCACATCTGCTGTTTTCCAATCTGCTGGGACTACCCCAGAGTCCAGCGAATTTTGGAAAATTACCGTCAGTGCACCTGCTATTTCTCCCGCCATCTCTTTTAGAACCCTGGGATGCATTCCATCAGGGCCAGGAGACTTATCAATCCTTAGCTCCATTAGCTTGCCCAACACTACCTCTTCCGTAATAATGATTGTTCCCAGGTCCTCACCTACGTTCGTATCTTTGTCAATTACTGACATGTTATTAATGTCCTCCACTGAGAAGACCGATACAAAATACCTGTTCAATGCCTCGGCCATTTCATCATATCCCATAACTAAATTCCCCTTCTCATCCTCTAAAGGATCAATGTTTACTTTAGCCACTCTTTATCATTTTATATATTTATAGAAACTTTTGCTATCTGTCTTTATATTCTGTGCTAGCTTTTTCTCATGTTCCATCTTACTTTTCTTTATAGCTCTTTTTGTGGCTTTCTGCTGACCTTTAAAGTTTTCCCAATCTTCTCGTTTCATGCTGCTTTTGGCCACTTTGTATGCCTTCTTTTTCAATTTTTGATAGCCTCCCTTATTTCCTTAGACACCCATGGCAGATTACCCCTTTTCTTCCAGTCCTTCCTTTTCACTGGAATATACTTTTGCCGAGCACTTTGAAAAATTGCTTTGAAAGTTCTCCACTGCTCGTCAACTGTCCCACCGTAAAATCTTTGTTTCCAGTCTACTTTAGCCAAGTCCTCCCTCATTCTATTGTAGTCCCCCTTGTTCAAGCACAGGACCCTGGTATTGGATTTTATCTTCACACTCTCCATCTGTATTCTAAATTCAACCATACTGTGATCACTCCTTCCAAGAGGATCCCTAACCATGAGGTCATTAATTATTCCTGTCTCATTACACAGTACTAGATCTAGGATAGCTTGCTCCCTCGTCGGTTCCATTACATACTGTTCAAGAAAACTATCACGGATACACTCAACGAATTCCTCCTCAAGGCTACCCTGAATGAGCTGGTTCGACCAATCTACATGTAGATTAAAATCCCCCATGATAATTGCCGTACCATTTTTACAGGCATTAGTTATTTCTTTGTTTATTGCCCGCCCCAATGTGATATTATTTGGTGGCCTATAGACTACGCCTATCAATGACTTTTTCTTCTTAGAGTTTCTAATTTCCACCCAAATGGATTCAACCTCATTCTCCATAGAACCTATATCATCTCTCAGCAGCGCCCTGATGTCATCCTTGAATATCAGAGCTACACCACCTCCCTTACCTTCCTGTCTGTCCTTCCGAATAGTCTGGTACCCCTGGATATTTAACTCCCAGTCGTGACCAACCTGTAACCATGTCTACGTAATGGCTACCAAATCATATTTATTCGCGATGATTTGTGCCGTTAACTCATCAACCTTGTTACGAATGCTACGAGCATTCAGGTAAAGTGCCTTTATGCTAGCTTTCTTACCCTCATGATTCCCAACATCTCTAATAATAACTCCTGAGTTATCCTTCCTTTCTGCCTCTTTCATCATCTGCCTTGAACCTAAACCCTCCTGCACACGTTAGCCTGCTGCTTACCTTTTTATTTATCATCATACTCCCTGTAGTTTTCCCTTTCCCTTCCCCCCCGAGTCACTAATTTAAAGTCCTAGAGACCACCCTATTTATCCGTTTCGCTAGAACACTGGTTCCAGATCGGTTCAGGTGGAGACCGTCCCATCGGTACAGATCCCCCCGGTTCCAAAACTGATGCCAATGCCCCATGAAATGGAACCCCTCTTTCCCACACCACTCCCTTAGCCACGTGTTTACTTCCCTAATATTCTTATCCCTAAGCCAATTTGCACGTGGCTCGGGCAGGTCTCACTGCGTATTCCCTTCTCTCAGTTTATAGCCGTTCAGATAATACTCTGCCTTCCTGTTTTTGCTACCAAAGTGGATAACCTCACATTTATCCGTATTATACTGCATCTGCCGTGCAATAGCCCACTCACTCAACTTGTCCAAATCACCCTGTAGCCTCTCTGCATCCTCCTCACAACTCGCCCTCCCACCCAGTTTTGTGTCATCTGCAAATTTGGAGAAATTACATTTAGTTCCCTTATCTAAATCATTAATGTATATTGTGAATAGCTGGGGTCCCAGCACCGATCCCTGCGGTACCCCACTAGTCACTGCCTGCCATTCGGAAAAAGACCCATTTATCCCTACTCTTTGTTTTCTGTCCGCCAACCAATTTTCTATCCATCGCAATACACTACCCCCAATCCCATGTGCTTTAATTTTACATGCTAATCTCTTATGTGGGACTTTGTTGAAAGCCTTCTGAAAGTCCAAATAAACCACATCCACTGGCTCCCCCTCATCAACTCTACTAATTACATCCTCGAAGAATTCTAGTAGATTTGTCAAGCATGATTTCCCTTTCGTAAATCCATGCTGACTCTGCCTGATTCTACCACTGTTCTCCAAGTGCTCTGCTATAAAATCTTTGATAATGGACTCTCGAATTTTCCCCACTACTGACGTCAGGCTGACTGGTCTATAATTCCCTGCTTTCTCTCTACCTCCCTTTTTAAATAGTGGGGTTACATTAGCTACCCTCCAACCTTTTAGGAACTGTTCGAGAGTCTATGGAATCTTGGAAGATGACCACCAATGCATCCACTATTTCTAGGGCCACTTCCTTAAGTACTCTGGGATGCATCCCATCAGGCCCTGGGGATTTATTGCCTTCAATCCCATCAATGTCCCCAACACCATTTCTCTGTTAATACTGATTTCTTTCAGTTCCTCTCTCTCACTAAGCCCTGTGTTCCCCAACATTTCTGGTATGATATTTGTGTCCTCCTTTGTGAAGATAGAACCAAAGTATGCATTTAGTTGGTCAGCCATTTCTTTATTCCCCATTATAAATTCCCTTGTTTCTGATTGTAAGGGACCTACATTTGTCTTCACAAATCTTTTTCTCGTCACATACCTATAGAAACTTTTACAGTCAGTTTTTATGTTCTCCGCAAGCTTGCTCTCGTATTCTATTTTCCCCTTCTTAATCAATCCCTTGGTCCTCCTTTGCTGAATTCTAAACTGCTCCCAATCCTCAGGTCTGTTGTTTTTCCTGGCAAATTTATATGCCTCTTAGTTTGATCTAATGCTATCTCTAATTTCTCTTGTAAGCCTGGTTTGGCTACCTTTCCCATTTTACTTTTGCGCCAGAGAGAGATAAACAATTGTTGCAGTTCATCCATGCGCTCTTTAAATGTTTGCCATTGCCTATCCACCGTCATCCCTTTAAGTAACGTTTCCCAATCTGTCATGGCCAACTCGCACCTCGTACCTTTGTAGTTTTCTTTACTAAGATTCAGGACCCTTGTCTCAGAATCAACTACATCACTTTCCATCTTGATGAAGAATTCTATCATATTATGGTCGCTCATCCCTAAGGGGTCTTGCACCAATAGATTGTCAATTATTCCTCTCTCATTACACAATACCCAGTCTAGGATGGTCTGTTCTCTCATTGGTTCCTCAACATATTGGTCCAGAAAACCATCCCGTACACACTCCAAGAATTCCTCCTCTACGGTATTGTGACCAATTTGATTTGCCAAATCTATATGCAGATTAAAGTCACCCATAATTACAGATGTTTCTTTATCACATGCATCTCTAATTTCCTGTTTAATGCCACTTCCAACATCACCGCTACAGTTTGGGGGTCTATATACAACCTCCACTAATGTTTTTTGCCCTTTAGTGTTTCTCAGACCTTGGGGTGCTTGTCCAGAGATCACTGAAGGCAGCAGCACAGGCAGATAAGGTGGTTAGGAAGGCATATTGGATACTTGCCTTTATTAGCTGAAGCATAGAATATAAGAGTGGGGAGGTTATGTTAGAGCTGTATAAAACGCTGGTTAGGCCACAGCTGGAGTGCTGTTTGCAGTTCTTTTCACCACACTATAGGAAGGATGTGATTGCACTGGAGAGGGTGCAGAGTAGATTCACCAGGATGTTGCATGGGCTGGAGCATTTCAGCTATGTCAAGAGACTGGATAGGCTGGGGTTGTTTTCCTTGGAACGGGGAAGGCTGAGGGGGCACCTGATTGAGGTATACAAAATTATGAGGGGCATTGATAGGATAGATAGGAAGAAACTTTTTCCCTTAGTGGAGGGGTCAATAACTAGGGGGCTTAGATTTAAGGTAAGGGGCAGGAGGTTTAGAAGGGATTTGAGGAAAAGGTTTTTCACCCAGAGGGTGGTTGGAATCTGGAACACACTACCTGAAGGGGTGGTAGAGGCAGGAACCCTCACATCATTTAAGAAGTATTTAGATGAGCACTTGAAATGTCATAGTATACAAGGCTACGGGCCAAGTGCTGGAAAATGGGATTAGATTGGATGGGTGCTTGATGGTCGGCGCAGACGGGTTGGGCCGAAGGGCCTGTTTCTGTGCTGTATAACTCTATGACTGTATGACCTCATTCAAATGCCCATGCTTCATATGAGGCGAGCCAATTAGTGTGGGCAGGCTATTTGAGTGTGGACGTCATCACCTTTGGATGCTGTTCTCACCCAATGTCCACAGGCATAATCTTTCTAGCAGGGGTGCGGTCACTGTACAGTGGTTATTAGTTCCAGTCTCCTCTCCTTAGCCTGGGGGCACTGGCAATCAACTAACTTGGCAAAGGTCAGAGATTGAAACTGGAACCCGGAACTAGGAGTTCAACAGATAAACATTCCTCCCTCAAAAAACAAATTAACTTGCCAGTTATCTCATTTTGATTTGCTGTAAAATGAATGCCCTGTTGACAAACACAAGATTAACTACGCAGTGTAATTCATTGTCTGTGAAGCCCTTCAGGGTGCTTCTGACAGATGTGATAAGGTGCTTTACAAATGCAAATCTTTCCTTCTTTAATTTGGTCAATATTAGGATATTAGTTTAATTGTAACCTAGTTGCCCTGTATAACTATTGAATGCAGGGATCAGTCTGCACACTATCCCTAACCTTCCTTATCTGC
Organism: Heterodontus francisci; assembly: GCF_036365525.1. Lineage (NCBI taxonomy): Eukaryota > Metazoa > Chordata > Chondrichthyes > Heterodontiformes > Heterodontidae > Heterodontus > Heterodontus francisci. The sequence goes on from NC_090371.1 coordinate 113,952,521, forward strand.
TCTTATTAATGAATCAGTACCTTACTCTATTTTTCAAATCCTCCCATTTGCCTTATTTCCTAGACTTCTTGCATTGAAGCATGTACTATTCAGCACTGCCAAACTCCCTTGTCTATTTTCTAGTTTTTGTTTCTTCTCTCTTCCAAACACACCTACTAATTTTCTGCCTTCCATTTACAATTTTTCTTCTGTCCCTTCTGAATTTACTCTCAGGTTCCCATTCCCCTGCCAAGCTAGTTTAAATCCTCCCCAACAGCACTAAAAAACCCACTTTGAGGATATTAGTCCCGGCCCTGTTGAAGTGTAACCTTTCCGGCTTGTACTGGTCCCACCTCCCCCAGAAATGGTACCAATTCCTAAGGAATCTAAAGCCCTCCCTCCAGCCACATATTCATCTGCTGTATCTTCCTATTTCTGAACTCACTAACATGTGGCACCAGGAGTAATCCATAGATTGCTACTTTTGAGATCCTGCATTTCAGTCTCTCTCCTAGCTCCATATGCTCTGCTAGCAGGATCTTCTCCCTTTTTCTGCCTATGTCATTGGTGCCGATGTGGATCACAACCTTTTGCTGTTCATCCTTCCCCATTCTGTAGCCGCTCAGTGACATCCTTGACCCTGGCACCAGGGAGGAAATGTACCATCCTGGATTCATGACTGTGGTCACAGAAGCATGTGTCTATTACCCTCACTATCAAATTCCTTACCACTATTGCTGTTTTATTTTACTCTCCCACATGCAGCTGAGCCACCAAGGGTGCTGTGGACTTGGCTCTGCCTGCGCTCCCCCAGAGGAACCATCATCTCACCAGTATTCAGGACTGAATACCTGTTGGAGAGAGAGATGCACTCATGGGGTCCCTGTCCTACCTGCCTGGTTCTCCTTGTCCTCCTGGCGGTCACCCATTCCCTCATATTTTTAAGCTGTGGGGTGACCATCTGCAGAAATGTGCTATCCACAAAGCTTTCATGGCACCGGATGCTCGTTCCATGGGGCAGAGGTTCCCAGCCATGCCTTTACTTTCTAGACTATTTATTAGAAACACTTAGCAGCTCCTTACCAATCAGCTCCTTCCCTCGTTGGGACGTCCCTATAGCCTTTTTGCAAATGTTGCTTTCGTTGGTGATTTTGCAGGAGGCTGTCTCCCTTGCTTTAACTCCTCGGCTGCTTTGGTCAGTCTCCAACCAGTTCCATCACCACCCCTGCTGCAGGTGTCTGCTGATTTGCCGCTGCCAGTGTTTCCTGTGCTGTTTTTAAATATTCCTGTCTCCCGCTGTGCTTTGCTGCTCTGTCTGATCTCCTTAAGTGTTTGTATGGTGAGCTCCACTGAGCCTGTGACTGACTACTGCGGGTCCTGGTCCAGATATCAATCGCCTGGGCTGAAGAACAAACCTCTGCTGCTTCTGGATTTTATGTTGTCCTCCAACTTTGCCATTATTTTTTTTTTATCCTACAACTGACTCTATACACCTCCTGCATCTTCGTTCCTATGAAAATACCTCCTTCAATGTATCCTCCGACACTCTACCCTTAAACAGCTTCTGGACTTCACTCTATACACCTGTCTGCAAACTGGGACAACAGCTTGTTGATGCTCCATGCTGATTCCACCCTACCTAAGTCTTCATTATTCCACCGTGGGACCTCCAACTTTAACTCTGGACTCATTCCTATTATCTCCATCTATTTCCTGTTTACTATCATGTTTTTATGGACCATAATTTTTATGTAACTAGACCTATGTAATAAGCTTTCCCTGAGTCCATTCGCATGTGCATTTTGGCTGCTCTGGACCGAAGGCCATCACTCTATTTCCACTATTGCTCTTTCTCTTTAACTGCTTATCTTTTTATCGCTCTCTTCTATTGTCATGACTCCTTTCACTTCTCCGCTCTCAGATACTCTGCCCTCTCAATTCCCTACCCCAACCCTTTGGTACTCCTCGACCTTCCAACTCACCCCTCCCACTGCTGATCCTGTGGATTCTGCCAGCGGATCGCTCTCACCACCCTTTATGCATCTTCCTCCTTAATGTCTGTTCACTTGTGAACAAGGCCCTTGCCATCCACGGACTTATTGTAGATGATTGCATCGACATCATGGCCTTAATAGAAATCTAGCTGAGGGGTGATGATACCTTGCCACTTAATGAAGCCTCCCCACCTTGGATACATTTTTCACCACTTGCCCTGCCAAGGCCATCCCGGTGGCAGGGTGGCACTTATCACCAGATCACACCTTGGCCTGACTCCTCTGGTACTTTCTCCTCCTCTTGAGCATCTCTCCTTGTTCCACCCCCTCACCTCTCCTTCAAAGTCATCGGTCTCTACTGCCCTCCCAAGTATGATAATTTTATCACTGAGATATCTTCACTGCTTTCCTCCCTCAGCCTCTGCACGGAGCGATTTCTCCTCCTCGGTGATTTCAATCTCTGTCTCAACTCAGCATTTTCTTTCTTTCTCTAAGTTCACTGCCCTTTTATCCTCCTTAAATCTCTCCCTCCATGTAAACTCCCCAACCCATATTCACAGCCACCATCTTGACCTTGACCTCTCAAGTGGTCTTCCTAGTCCCATCGTATCAATTACAGATAAGGCCATCTCTAATCACTTGCTTATCACTCTCCACCTTCTTCCTTCCGTGTCCTAACCCTACTTCATTCTGAATCCATCCCTGGAAAAACTATTCCCCCTATTCACTTATAACTGCACTTTCAAAATGTTAACTTTCTAGCCTTTGGCCCTCTCTTTGCTGCAGCATTTCTGGAGCTACTGATTTTCTCAACCACATTCTCACCTCCGCCTTTGATGCTGGAGTCCCCAGTAAAATGATCAGTGTCTCTCACCCTGGCTGTTCCCCTGGTAGGGCCCTCATCTCGGCTGCCTTAAATCCAAGGGCCTCAGACTTGAAAGGATATGGCGACAACAGGTTTAGCCATCCACCGCTAGATCTGGCTGGACCACTTAAAACATTATCTGGTCCTACTGTTGTCTGCTAAAACTGTTCACTATTCCAGGATCATCCTCGAATGCAAAAAGCCCCGGCTTCTTTTCTTGACAGAAAACAGTCTTCTTAAACCCCTTTCCCCTGTCCTCTCAACCCTCACCTCCAATAAGATGTGTGAGGAGCTCATGGACTTCTTTGTCACTAAAATCAAGATCAGCTTTCTATGTTGCATCCCTCCGTTCCACTAGCCCACCTGGCTAAACTTCCTATAATGCTACCCCCTGCCCCAGCCCTGAAGTTGCATCATTCTCTAGTTTCTCTGCTATCTCCCTTCATGCCCTCTCTGAGCTCATCTTATCCATGAGACCTACCTCCTGTTCCCTCGATCCTGTTCCCACTGAACTGCTGATCACCCAACTTCCCCTCCTGGTTCCCATCTTAGCTGAAATTGTAAGTGGCTGCCTCTTTTCAAGCGTTGTCCCCCTCTCCTTTTAAATCAGCCCTCATTACCCCTCCGTCATAAAACCAACCCTTGACTCTACCGCCCTTGTAAACTGCCGTAAACCTTTCCCAAGTCCTTGAATCTTTGCCAGTTTTGAAGAAGGGTCACTGACCTGAAACATTAACTCTGCTTCTGTCTCCACAGATGCTGCCAGACCTGTTGAGTAGTTCCAGAACTTTCGGTTTTTGTTTCAGATTTCCAGCATCTGCAGTATTTTGCTTTTATTTGTCCTTGAACGTGTTGTCTCCCAAATCTGTTCCCATCTTTTCCAGACCTCCATGTTTGAATCCCACCAATCAGGTTTCCGTCCCTGCCAGAATACTGAAAAAGCTCTCATCAAAGTCACAAATGACATCCTATGTGACTGTGACAAATATAAGCATTCCCTCCTTGTCCTTCTCTGTCTGTCGGCAGCCTTTGACATGGTTGACCACACAGTCCTCCTCAAAAGCCTCTCCACTGTCGTCCAGCTGGTTGGAACTACTCTCCCCTGGTTTAATTCTTAGCTATCTAATTGGATCCAGAGAATCACTTGCAATGGTTACTCTTTCTGCTCCCGCACGTTACCCTGGTGTCCCCCCAGGATTTGTCCTTGGCTCTTTCCTATTTCTCATCTACGTGCTGCCCCTCGGCGACATCATTCGAAAGCACAGCATTAGCTTTCACATGTATGCTGATAGCGCTCTGCTTCACCTCACCACCACTTCACCTCACCACCACTTCACCTCACCACCACCACTCCACCACCTCACTACCTCACCGCCTCCTCCTCGCCGCCGCCGCCACCACCTCGCCGCCGCCTCCTCCTCGCCGCCACCACCACCACCTCGCCGCCACCACCACCTCACCACCACTTCCCTCAACTCCGCCACTGTTGCTAAATTATCAGATTGCTTATCCAACATCCAGTACTAGATGAGCAGAAGTTTGCTCCAATTAAATATTTGGGAAGACTGAAACCATTGTTTTCAGTCCCTGTTGCAAATTCCATTCCCTAGCTACCGATTCTATCCCTCTTCCTGGCAACAATCTGAGATTAAGCAAGTCTGTTTGCAACCTAAGTGTTGCATTTGACCCTGATTTTAGCATCATCATCCGACTTCGCCCTTGTTTCAGCTCATCTGCTGCTGAAGCCCTCATTCATGCCGTCGTTACCTCTAGACTTGACAATTCCAATGAGCTCCTGGCTGGTCTCCCACATTCTACTCTCCATAAACGTGAGGTCATCCAAAACTTTGCTGCCCGTGTCTTAATGCGCACCAAGTCCCTTTCCTCTATCATCCCTGCGCTCGCTGACCTACATTGGCTCCTGGTCAAACACCATTTTGATTTTTAAATTCTCGCCCTTTTTTTCAGCTCCCTCCAGTGCTTCACCCCTCCCTATCTCTGTGATCTCCTCTGAGATATCTACACTCCTCTAATTCAGGCCTCCTTGTGCATCACTGATTTTAATCACTCCACCTTTGGTGTCTGCGCCTTCAGTTTCCTAGGCTCAAAAGCACTGGAATATCCTCCCCACACCTCTCCGCCTCTCCACCTTACTTTCCTCTTTTAAGACTCTCCTTACAACCTACCTCTTTGACCAAGCTTTTGGTCATCTGACCTAATATCTCCTTTTGTGACTCGGTATCGCACTTTGTTTGATAATATTCCTGTGAAGTGCCTTGGAATATTTTATTACGTTACAGGCATGATATAAAAATAAGTTGTTGTCGTTCGGAGGATCTTGGAGTAATTGCAAGGATCTAAATCGAATAAACAATCGTGATTTGTGAGACTGTGGTGTGTGCAACCCTGGAAGATAGCGTAGCACAAGAATTCATTTGTATCTTGGGATTTAAATTATTCAGAGAAATAGAGAATAGTTTTGGCTCATTAATTTCCATTGATTTGTATTTCTTCTTTCTTTTCCCACCCCCCTGTATACCTTCACATTTTTTTCACCTTTGTGCCTGCCTTACATTATCGTGCTCTCCCCCCACCCCACCTTCTGACCCTGTGCCTGTTTTAGAGTTCCTTCTTCCTTGTTCCTGAGAGGAATGCATCCAATCCCCCTCCTGTGCCTGCTTTGGGTTCCCTCCTTCCACTCTATCTGTCTCAGTTTCCCTCCTGAACAAGTCTGGGAAATCCTCTCTCCTTGCCTTACACCTCAGATTTCCTTCTCTTTTATATATATCTGCCTTGGAGGCCTGCCTTCTCTCCCATATCTGTGCCTTCCAACCATATATATCGTTTTATGATGACTTGGGAAAAGATATCAAATGATTAGTGCAAAAGATATTGCTTTATTAAAATCAACATTAGGTATTGCTTGTTAACAGGGATGCTGAAGAAACATGCAGTGTAAGTAGATATTGTTCGAATTCATGATTAAGATCTGGTAAAGAGACACTAAAAAATCCAATGTTATCTTATGTATATATTTACATCTGATATTTTGAGTCTGACATAACATTCCATGCTGTTTTTTTGTTTTTTGTTGTATTACAGGGTGTGTTCCAGAGGGCAATAGTCCTTTTTGGATATCATCAGAATCAGTCCCTGGAAAGTTGTACAGTGATTTTCATCTGCTGCTATGAACATAAGAAATAGGAGCAGGAGTAGGCCATTCGGCCCCTCAAGCTTGCTCCGCCGTTCAATAAGATCATGGCTGATCTGTCCCAGACCTCAACTCCTATTTCGTGCCAGCTCCTCATAGCCCTCAACTCCCCAATATTTCAAAAATCTATCTACCTCCTCTTTAAATACTTTCACAGGAACTCTTTGATAAAACAGAAAGAAAGAACTTATGGAGTAGAAGTTAGGTGCCAGCTTTGGATCAGTGGTATCACTCTCAACCTCTGAGTCAGAAGCGCTTTGGGTTCATGTCTCACACCAGAGACTTGAGCACAAAATTTACTCTGACACAGATGAGATGCTAAACCCAGTCTGCCCACTCAGGTCATCCCACATCTCCTATTTTGAAGAAGAGTGGGGAATTTACCCAAATGTCCTGACCAATATGTATTCATAAACCAACATCACCAAAAAACAGATTATCTGCTGTATGCAAGACCTTACTGTGCTCATATTGCTGCTTTGTATTCTACATTACAACAGTGACTACACTTAAGTATTTCATTGGCTGTAAGCTGTTTTGGGAAGTCCTGAGGTTGTGAAAGGCGCTATATAAATCAAGTTTCTTTCTTTTCTTTTAGATGACTGAGTGCATCAATGCACCACGCTTTCTCCGCTGTGACCTGTGTTTGAATCTGACAGAATGTTGGGATAAAAATCTAATTTCTCTACTGCTTAAAATATCCTTGTTATACTAACCTGCATATGGCAGCAGGGAGCATTACATAATGCTTTCTCACTTACAACAGCCACTCAGTTCAGATTATACTGGGCAGCACAATTGGGCACTTTGGCTTTAAGTGAAAAATGGAATAGCAGAGCACGTGCATAGGCATGTATATGTTGTGTATTTGCCTGTACATGCTTATATGATATTTTAAGTTTCAGAAGAATCTGTGATGGATAAGATGCCCAAACACTATAACCTGGCCACAGTGTACTTACCTATGTAAGAATTGTATATCAACAATAGATACAAATGCTGGCTCCGATGCACATTATACTGTCAGGTTCTGAAGAATTTGGTAGCAGAATTATTTACATTGAGAAATGTACATGAAGTGCCAAGGCCAGTAGCCACGGGCTACCACCAGAGTTGAAAAGGGTAGGAGAGTCAAGATGTGATACATCAAAAGGTAGCAATTAGATGTCAGGAAACTAAGGCTTTACAGACTGCAGGTTGTGGGAGGACTGCAGGAAGCTGTCGGATTATGATCAACATAGATTATTTCCTGCTAGACCACCACTTTACTTTTTCTTTACTCCTTTCAAAGTTTTACCAATTAGTGTATAAATGTCCTATTCTTACTCTTCTTCCCAAAATGTATCCCATTCTACTAGCATTACATTTTTTTTTTACTGAAATCTCTTTTGTCGATTTACAGTTATTGAACTGAGGAAAATGTAGCCCAGAATTGGCAATCTCACTCAGACCAAAGGAGTTTGAATGAAGCCCAAACTAAAGTGAAATTCTGTTTGTCGGCTTTGAAGGACCGAAGCGGAATAAGTATGCAGTTTGACCTAGTTTCTAATGAGCATGAATTCATAGCACGTCGTTGAAAATCTCACCCAAAGACAACATAACAGTGGCTGGTGTGGGAAACAGAAAAATGACACTGGTACGGGACGGGGTTATGGGTTTGACACTTTGTTGGAACAGTGTAAGAAGAGCTTTATCCTGTATTTTGCTTGTACTGTACTGAACCTAAACTGCTTGATTCTGGCCCTTGTTTAGAAAAAAGTGGAAATCTATTCTCTCCAGTGCTAATAATATATCTAATTTTTGATGAGCATAAAGAAGTGCGAGGTTATGCTGTACAAGTGAGATGATATCTATCTGTACTTGCACAAATAACTCCTCGTCGGTTGCCTAGGTAAGAAAAAAAACCTTTGCACTTATAACTAACCTGCTTGCAGATTATTTATTTTCCTTTGCTGAAAGCTGTGATGTATTGTTATTTCTTAGACTGCCCCGTGTTTTATACTATTCATGCGGACTGTATCTGCCTTTCATATTATGGGAAAGAGCAGATGGTATTCTTGTTCTGAGGATACATTTTGAGAAATCAACATTTACACTTAAAACGCCATCTGAAAAGCGTAGCTTTTAACAAAAACAGTCGATTAGAACATAGCATGGTTTTGCTTCACAAAGAATGAACTCCTTGGGTGGTATGTGGGATTGACTTATTGTGTTTCCAAAGTTTCTTGTATTCAATCCAATCTGTCAGTCCACAAAATGAGAAAAATCTATTCCCTATTGGGTCACAAAAGCAACTGCACCTTTTTTTCATCCTGATGGCCGTTTTAGAGTGTAGCTATTTTTATAGTTAATTCTATGGAATTGGAAAGGCATTTTCTAAACTAATATAGTATTTCTTGTCTAATTTTAAAAATTCACAATTTTTGAAATCCAGCTTGCTTGTACAGCATCGCTTCACCTTCTGCTTGTCCTAAACGACCATGTATTACTTGTGGGTAACCTGCTGTCCGAGGTTCTTCTGTGAGCTAGCTGGCTCAAAGTATACAAATGTCCTGCACATTATTGTATCTTTATTTTTCCTCTACTCTCCCTGTGGAAGTGCACTTGGCATCTCTTACAGGAAGTACAGCCAAGATATCAGCAGGATGGTGGGATGGGTTTGCAGTGTGTTATGTAGTGCTCCAATGCTCTGAACAGTTGTAAAACCATTTCTTTTCAAGTATGGTGGAATGCACCTTCAATAAATAGTTATTTTTATAGTCAATTTTAAAAGGATGTACTTTTTTCCATGTTTAGCCAAAATGTTGTTATTGAATCCCCAAAATGGCAATCAGACCAAAGGGAAGGGGAAGGTTTATGTGCTGTAAAATTGCAGTTATGTTTATAAAGAACAGTGGACAACTGAAATCTATTTCTAACTTTATTACTTGCTTTTGTGAAGTAGGAACGCAAGACAATTGATATTACTATTAAGTTTTAAGTTGCAGTTTTATTTTCTGTGCTTGTGACACCAAAAAACTACAGGTCTGACATCTGGTGTCAAGGAGAGGTCATCTCATTTAATGCTGTGCAACTATGGGTACACCTCGGTTGCCTGCCTGACTGGAGAGGTTGGTAATTCTGCCAGAAGTTGCCTGCTTTGGGGTTCAGTGGTTGATTCTTAACTGCCTTCTGAAATGGCCTAGCAAGCCACTCAATTGTCGAGGGCAATTAGCAATGGGTAACAAATGCTGTGCTTGCCAGCGATGCCCGCATCCCATGAAAGAATATAAAAACAAGTGTTACCACCCCCCCCCCCCCCCTCCACCCTCAACCCCCCCACCCATCCAGAACATGACACAAGAGTGCATGGAAAGAACATTTCTTTTGGTGTTGGGGGGTTTCCAAGTCACAAAACAAGGCGTGCATCCCAGCTGGTCCTTATCTTGCAGCCTTTGGTAGGCATCCTTTCACTGGGCACTGTTGCTGTTTCAACAGGCCAGGACTGAGAAAACTCCATACCTGGGCTTCCCTCTCCCTGCCCTTGTCTCTTTTAATGTAAGTGACCTTATTTGGGGTGGAGAGTTTCAATCTTAAACAAGGCTCATGGAAATTGGTGAGGATGGCTGGGACCCAGCATATTGAAATCACGAGCCTTCTGCTGCACTTCTGTTGGTCTTAGTGAGAGTGCATTCACCGGACCGTTGATTTTTGGCATCTGGTGGTCTTCTTATCTACGTAAGTCCATTATAGTTCTAATATTAAAAGTTTATTTTAAAAAAAAGAGAAAGAGAGGAACCAGTTAGACTGTGCAATCTTAAAATGATACGGCAGGTAGAAGAACACAGCTGTGCCTTAGGTGCAGAATAAGACATTGGGCAGGAATTTTCCCACAGGCTTCAGGAGTCCACTGTCAGGTTTAAATGGGGGTTAGAAGCCCAGACTTGTGTGGGGAACAGTCACTCATCTGTGATTTTCCTTGAGTTGGCCAATTAGTGACCAGAGGGTGGCTTCGCTGTCCAAATAAGGATGGCGCATGGGCTTTCGAAGCTGGAGGGCCAATAAGAGACTCGATGGCTCAGAAGCTGGCCTTTTCAGATAAGTGAGAGAGAGGGCGCCCCAAGATGGAGGTGCTCACCAACTTATTAAAATTTAAAATAAAAAATATCCCCTCAGCAGCTGGGCCACTATTGTGGACGGGAAAGTCTTTCACAGGGCGGCCTGCAGCTGATGCCAGGCAGGCAAAGCGGGCTCTTAAGTCTCCCTGGAGTGCAGGCCTCCTGGTCTGCCACTGGGAGGTTACCTCCAGGCAGCTGCCCTGTTCCCCCTCGCCTCTGAGAACCTGGAGGCCGACTGGAAAATTCCAGTTGACCTGACAATAGGCCTTAATTGGCTTTTAACCAGTTGAATCAGTTACCCGCTGCTTGTGGGCGGGTAGCTCTGCTGACCACCCCCCCCCCCCCCCCCCCCCATCCCGCCCTCTGGGAAAATGCCCAGGAAATGGGATGGAGCCGTGGAACCGGCATGCTGGTTGTCAGCATGAAATTTCATGCCTGCCTGTTGGGGTCTAAAAAGTCAGACTATGTATTTCATGGTATATTGATTATTTAATAAGAAAAAAATATATAGTACAATTTACCATGAGCAATGCAATGTGAAATTTGCCAGTTTTGCAGGTTTTTAAAATTGGTGGAGTAAGTTGTGTAAAAATGAGGCATTTGCAACGTGCCGTCAGTACTTTTGGTTGGTTACAACGTCAAATAAAAGTTGCATACAAAGATGAGCTTGAATTAAGTGTTTGCATAGTATGCAAATAGCATTGCCTAGTAGCAATGGTGAGTGCTAGACTATACACTGTTATATAAATTTTCATTGTGATTAAGATTGAGAACATAAAGTATGGGGATTAAATGAATTTGTGGTGTGAAACACAGCTTTAGAAAACAAAAGTAGTACTGTAGAAGACAAGAGGTCATTATTGTAGTGAATAATTTTGCAGTTTTGCCTTACAGTATTCTGTTTCCAGTAATTCTCCCTCAACTCTGCATTGTCTGTTTTCATCACTGGGACACACATTTTCTGCCAAAACTTACAATTTCGGAATGGAGTATAGAATGGAATATCGAGTATAATGGATAATATTGGTTGATTATTAGGGTATGATCATATCAATACATTCAGATGGTGCCTTAAACTTATGAAACGAAGCTGGAGTTATTTATTACTGAACTGTGAGATTGGCCCAGATTGATGAAGTGATGGTGTTCACTGCTGACCGCGAAGAAAACTGTCCACAAAGATCTACTGAGCTCTGTGGCATGGATTTCACCTTTCCCGAAGTTAATTTCATTCTGCCGTCAGCTATAGGGGATCTCTGGTGTCCAGCAACCGTGATGTCATCAAGCAGTCTATGCTGCTAGTCATATTGAAGAATTCTCATGAACTGCAAACTAGGATGTAACAGGCAGGTTTTATCATTCACTTTTTATACTTTTACAGCAAGTTAAATTAAGATTGGGACATACAAGTAGAATTAAGGTAGAAGTTGAAATATCATAAACTTAAAAAATCTAAAAATCAATGGAATTTTGATCATGAATGGAGAAATTTAACATGCCACAAATATAAAACTAGTTTGTCAGGGCCAGGGAGGTGGTTCAGAACTAATTAAGACTTTGTCTGCCATTAAAAACCCAGTTACATCTCATTCAACAAGACATAACTTTTGCAAGGATATTTACAGCAAGAATACTACCGTAAGAAGTGGAAGTTGACATCAATTCAGTGATTCCTAATTGATTACTATCTGCGAGGGCTTTGACAGCGCACCCTGGGAAGAACGGGGTAATCACTGACTGTGACTTCTAGATTTCTACAGTTAACTGCACGTGTGTGGATGCCAGAAGTTGCTGTCAGTTTCACAGGTGGCAAATGCTGACAATTTCGCCATCATAGCTAGGCAAAATCTGGGCCATTATGTTACTAAATTGTTATTACTCCTGTACATTGGTTTCTTTATATCAAATGGGGGAAGGTGGTGGTGTAGTGGTAATGTCACTGGACTAGTAATCCAGAGGCAAAAACAAAAAGTGCTGGAAATACTCAGCTGGTCTGGCAGCATCTGTGGAGAGAGTAGCAAAGTTAACGTTTCAGGTCTGTGACCTTTCATCAGTAATCCAGAGGCCGAGGCTAATGCTCTGGGGACATAGGTTCGAATCCCAGCATGGCGGATGGTGAAATTTGGAATTAAAAAGCTAGTCTAATGGTGGCCATGAAACCATTGTCGATTGTTGTAAAAACCCATCTGGTTCACTGATGTCCTTTTTAAGGAAAGAAATCTGCCGTTTTTTTCTGGTTTGGCCGACATATGACTCCAGATCCACAGCAATGTGGTTGACTCTTAAATGCCCTGAAATAGCCTAGCAAGTTGTATCAAACCGCTACGAAGTCTAAGAAAAGGAATAAAATCGAACGCACCACCCGGCATCGACCTAGGCACTGGAAATGACAATGGCAAACTCAGCCCTGTCGACCCTGCAAAGTCCTCCTTACTAACATCTGGGGTCTTGTGCCAAAATTGGGAGAATTGTCCCACAGACTAGTCAAGCAACAGCCTGGCATAGTCATACTCACGGAATCATACCTTACAGATGATTGCACAATGTTCAGCACCATTCGTGACTTCTCAGATACTGAAGCAATCCGTGTAGAAGTGCAGCAAGACCTGGACAATATCCAGGCTGGGGCTGATAAATGGCAAGTAACATTCGCGACACAAAAGTGCCAGGCAATGACCATCTCAAACAAGAGAGAATCTAATCATCACCCCTTGACATTCAATGGCATTACGATCATTGAATCCCCCACTGTCAACATCCTGGGGGTTACTATTCACCAGAAACTGAACTGGAGTAGCCATATAAATACCATGGCTGTAAAAGCAGTTCAGAGGCTACGAATCCTGCGATGAATAACTCGCCTCCTGACTCCCCAAAGCCTGTCCACCATCTACAAGGCACAAGTCAGGAGTGCGATGGAATACTGTCCCACTGCCTGGAAGGGTGCAGCTCCAACAACACTCAAGAAGCTCAACACCATCCAGGACAAAGCAGCCCGCTTGATTGGCACCCCATCAACAAACATTCACTCCCTCCACCACCGATGCACAGTGGCAGCAGTGTGTACCATCTACAAGATGCACTGCAGCAAGGTTTCTTAGCACCTTCCAAACCCACAAACTCTACCACCTAGAAGGACAAGGGCAGCAGATGCATGGGAACACCACCACCTGCAAGTTCCCCTCCAAGCCACACAGCATCCTTACTTGGAACTATATCGCCGTTGCTTCACTGTCGCTGGGTCAAAACCCTGGAACTCCCTTCCTAACAGCACTGTGGGTGTACCTACCCCCACATGGATTGCAGCGGTTCAGTGGTAGGGTGTAAACCTTCTTTGATTCTATAAAAGCTGGAAGAGGGGATTAGAACGGGTAGAACATTTTTCAATGGCATAGGCACGATGGGCCAAGTGGCCTCTTTCTGTGCCATAGAATTTCTATGATTTTAAGAAGGTGGCTCACCATCACCACCTCGGGGGCAATTATGGATGGGCAATAAATGCTGTCCTAGCCAGCGATGCCCACATCCCATGAATGAATAAAAAAAAGTCTATGTCCCAGACACCACCTTCACCATCCCTGGGTATGTCCTGTCCCATCAGCAGGACAAACCCACTAGAGGTGGCGGCACAGTGGTATACAGTCGGGAGGGAGTTGCCCTGAGAGTCCACAATATTGACTCTGGACCCATGAAGTCTCATGGCATCAGGTCAAACATGGACAAGGAAACCTCCTACTGATTACCACCTACTGTTTCCGCCCCCCAGCTGATGAGTCAGTAATCCTCCATGTTGAACAACAATTGGAAGAAGCACTGAGGGTAGCAAGGGCACAGAATGTACTCTGGGTGGGGGACTTCAATGTCCATCAGTAAGAGTGGCTCGGTAGCATCACAACTGACCGAGCTAGCTGAGTCCTGAAGGAAATAGCTGCTAGACTGGGTCTGCGGCAGGGGGTGAGGGAACCAACAAGAGGGAAAAACCTACTTGACCTCCTCACCAATCTGCCTGTCGCAGATGCTTCTGTCTATGACAGTATTGGTAGAAGTGACCACCGCACAGTCCTTATGGAGACGAAGTCCCGCCTTCACATTGAGGATACCCTCCATCGTGTTGTGTGGCAATACCACCGTGCTAAATGGGATAGATTTTGAACAGATTTAGCAACTCAAAACTGGGCATCCATGAGGCAATGTGGGCCATCAGCAGCAGCAGAATTGTATTCAACCATAATCAGTAACCTCATGGCCTGGCATATTTCCGACTCCACCATTACCATCAAGCCAGGGGACCAACCCTAGTTCAAGGAAGAGTGCAGAAGGACATGCCAGGAGCAGCACCAGGCATACCTCAAAAATGCAGTGGCAGCCTGGTGAAGCTACAACACAGGACTACTTACATGCCAAACAGCGGAAGCAGCATGCGATAGGCAGGATGAAGCGATCCCACAACCAACAGATCAGATCCAAGCTCTGCAGTCCTGCCACATCCAGTCATGAATGGTGGTGGACAATTAAACAAGTAACAGGAGGAAGAGGCTCCACAAATATCTTCCCCGCTAACTGTGGGGGAGCCCAGCATATCGGTGCAAAAGACAAAGCTGAAGTATTTGCATCCATCTTCAGCCAGAAGTGCTGGGTGGATGATCCATCTTGGCTCCTCCTGAGGTCCCCAGCCTCACAGATGCCAGTCCTCAGCCAATCCAATTCACTCCGCGTGACCTCAGGAAATGGCTGAAGGCACTGGATACTGCAAAGGCTATGGGCCCTGACAACATTCCGGCAATAGTACTGAAGACTTGTGCTGCGGAACTAGTTGTGCCCCTAACCAAGCTGTTCCAGTACAGCTACAACTCTGGCATCTAACCGGCAATGTGGAAAATTGCCCAGGTATGTCCTGTACACAAAAAGCAGGACAAATCTAATGCAGCCAATTACCATCCTGGCAATCTACTTTCGATCACCAACTAAGTGATGGAAGGGGTTGTCAACAATGTCATTCAGCGGCACTTGACAGCAATAACCTGCTCATTGATGCTCAGTTTGGATTCCGTCAGGGCAACTCAGCTCCTGACCTCATTACAGTCTTGGTCCAAAGATGGACAAAAGAGCTGAACTCTAGAAGTGAGGTGAGAGTGACTGCTCTTGACATCAAGGCAGCATGTGACTGAGTATGGCATCAAGGAGCCCTATCAAAACTGGAGTCAATAGGAATCGGGGAAAGCTCCCCACTGGTTGGATTCACACCTAGAAGAAAGGAAGATGGTTGTGGTTGTTGGAGGTCAATCATCTCAGTCCCAGGACATCACTGCAGAGTTCTCCAGGGTAGTGTCCTAGGCGCAACCATCTTCAGCTGCTTCATCAATGACCTTCCCTCCATCATAAGGTCAGAAGTGGGGATGTTCGCTGATTGCACAGTGATCAGCATTTAAGACTCCTCAGATACTGAAGCAGTCCACATTCATATCCAACAAGACCTGGACAACATTCAGAGTAGTAAGGGTGTGGAACGCCCTGCCTGCAGCAGTAGTAGATTCGCCAACTTTAAGGGCATTTAAGTGGTCATTGGATAGACATATGGATGAAAATGGAATAGTGTAGGTCAGATGGTTTCACAGGTCGGCGCAACATCGAGGGCCGAAGGGCCTGTACTGCGCTGTAATGTTCTAATTCTAATTCTAATTGGGTTGATAAGTTCAAGTAACATTCGCACTACACAAGTGCCTGGCGATGACCATCTCCAGTAAGAGAGAATCTAACCATCTCTCTTTGACATTCAACAGCATTACTATCGCTGAATCCTGGGGGTTACCTTGACCAGAAACTTAACTAGACCAGTCATATAAATACTGTGGCTAGAAGAGCAGGTGAGAGGTTGGGAATTCTGTGGCGAGTAACTCACCTCCTGACTTGCCAAACCCTGTCCCCATCTGTAAGTGTTACAACCAAGGTGGGAGTAATGCACTGTTAATTCTGTCCCACTACTCCACAGGTCACAGCATATTCGTAAAGTTTCCCACCTACTGGAAAACTAACCAAATTAATCACTTTTATTATCCTCAGAATAAGGCACGCCAAACCAGTTTTTTTTAAACAACAACAAAATTAACTATTTATTAGCAAACCAAGTTTTAAATGATGATGAGAGGAATCTATATGTATGAAAAGATCTTATAACTCAATCTTCCTAACCCTCATGCATACACACATACATTCTATTACCAACAGTTCACTGGCGTAAACGGAAATATTGACTTTACAGCAGCTTCTTAGGAATAATAAAATAACTGGGTTGTATCTTCTGGTAGTATTTTCTGGATTGGTGAGGTGTCCCAGAGTTGAATAGTCAGATGCCACTCAATGTCTCTCCAGGTTAAATTAATGAGCAGTCTGTGGTGGCTGAGCGTTCAAGGTAGTTCATCTGCAGCAACTTAGTTGTGAATTCAGGAACTTCCATAATACAAAAGGCAACAGGATTTACTTTCAGCAAAGGAGCCTTCTCCACGGAGTACAGCAACTACAGACTCACTCTTGAGGCAGGGATTCTTGACTGGAGGCAACAGCAACCTGCCACACCCAAGACACAGGCTTTCTTTCTCCAAAGCAGTGTTTCTCCACAGAGTGTAACAATTCCTAATTTCTCTGGGTCTCTTCTTCTCTTCAGGCATAAACGGCAACAAGGGTTTTAGCTCCCATAAATTAGATTTGCAATTCCTTCAAAGGTCTTTTGACTTCATGAAGAGATTAGAATTTTACTTGATACAGGAATTATTTTTCAAGAGAAAAAGTTTTCTCTGGGTGCTATTCCTGGCCAGTCTTCAGCAGCAACTCTTTTAACTGCTCACAGCTTCCCTGGTCTCTTTTTCAACACTGCCAAAATGAAACTGAAAGCCTCCATCTATCCAAATCACAAGACTGCTGCAAACCTTTCTGGTTGCTTAGATACAAATTGTCCTGCAGCCAGCACTCCAAGTACCAAATGTCAACATTCAGTCACTGTTCACAGAAAATAGCAACAGGTCTTAAAGGCACACAGACCTCCCAGTTTAAAAAAAAACTCCTATGACACAAGGCACAAGTCAGGAGCGTGTTGGAATACTGTCTACTTGCCTGGATGATTACAGCTCCAACAACACTCAAGAAACTCAGCACCATCCTGGCCAAAGCAGCCCACTTGATCAGCATCCCTTCCAGAACATTAAACATACACTCCCTCCACCACTGACCCGCAGTGGCAACAGTGTGCACCATCTGCAAGATGCACTACAGCAACTCGCCAAGCCTCCTTCTACAGCACGTTCCAAACCCGCAACCTCTTCCACCTAGCAGAATAAGGATACAGACGCATGGGAACACCACCACTAGGTGGGATTGTATGTTGTGAGGAAGATGCCAAGCGGCTTCAAGGGGATTTGAACAGACTAGTGAGTAGGCAAGAACGTGGCAGATGGAATATAATGTGGAAAAATGTGAGGTTATCCACTTTGGTAGGAGGAGTAGATCTGCAGAGTATTTCTTAAATGGTAAGAGATTAGAAAGTGTAAATGTACAAAGAGACCTGGATCTGCTTGTCAATAAGTCACTGAAAGCTAACATGCAGGTGCAGCAAGCAATTAAGAAGGCTAATGGTATGTTAGCCTTTATCGCAAGAGGATTTGAGTACAGGAGTAGTAAAGTCTTGCTTCAATTATATAGAACCTTGGTTAGATCGCACTTGGAGTACAGTGTGCAGTTTTGGCCCCCTTACCTTAGGCAGGATATTATTACCATAGAGGGATTGCAATGAAGGTTCACCAGACTTGTTCCAGGATGGCAGGATTTTCCTATGAGGAGAGATTGGGAAAACTGGGCCTGTATTCTCTAGAGTTTTGAAGAATGAGAGGTGATCTCATTGAAACCTACAAAATGCTTAAAGGGATAGTCAGGGTCGATGCAACTAAGATGTTTCCCTGGTTGGGGAATCTAGAACCAGGAGACACAATTTCAAAATAAGTGGGAAGCCACTTAGGACAGAGATGAGGAGAAACCTCTTCACTCAGAGGGTTGTGAATCTTTGGAATTCTCTATCCCAGAGGGCTGTGGAAGCTCAGTCATTCAGTATGTTTAAAGCAGAGATTGACAGATTTCTAAATACAAGTGACACAAGGGGATATGAGGATAGTGTGGGAAAAAGGCATTGAAGTGGATGATCAGCCATGATCATATTGAATGGCTGGGCAGGCTCGATGGGCTTAATGGCCTACTCCTGTTCCTATGTTCTATATTCCCATGCAAGTTCCACTCCAAGTCACATCCCATCCGTTCCTTCTGTGTCGCAGGATCAAAATCCTGGAATTCCCTACCTAACTGCACTGTGGATGTCCCCTCTCCAGATGGACTGCAGCGGTTCAAGGAGGCTGCTCACCACCTCTTTCTCGAGGGAAATTAGGGATGGGCAACAAATGCTGGCCTTGCCAGTGATGCCCACATCCCATGAAAGAGTATAAAAAAGAAACAGGCTTTGGGGAATCGGTGGGTGAATTACTTGCTGCCGAATTCCCAACCTCTGACCTACCCTTGCATCCACAGCATTTATGTGGCTGGTCCAGTTAAGTTTCTGGTCAACGGTAACCCCCAGGATGATGTTGGTGGGGGATTCAGTGATGGTAATGTCAAGGGGAGATGGTTAGATTCTCTCTTGTTGAAGGCGGTCATTGCCTGGCACTTGTGTGGCACGAATGTTACCTGCTACTTATGAGTCCAGTGCTGAATGTTGTCCAGGTGTTCCTGCATGCGGCCACAGACTGCTTCAGTATCTGAGGAATTATGAATGCTGCTGAACTCTGTGCAATCATCAGCACACACCCCCATTTCTGACCTTATGGTGGAGGGAAGGTCATTGATGAAGCAGCTGAAGATGTTTGGGCAGAGGACACTTCCCTCAGGAACTCCTGCAGCAATGACCTGGGACTGAGGTGATTGGCCTTCAACAAGCACAACTATCTTCCTTTGTGATAGGTATGACTCCAGCAACTGAAAATGCAATCCTGCTCTATAGATAAGGATGACATAGTAAGCTGATGTTGTTTGACTGAAGAACAAATGGGATTTAATTATACAATGAGTACAATTTTTATTATTCAAAGTCCTTCTAGGATTGCTGAAAGTCTCTATTTGCTTTCAAAGTCATTTTACTGTTCAGTTGTAACTTCATACTTCTTTGGCTGTAGATTTTAAGTGAGTCTTTGTGAATATTTTTTATGTTTGCAGGTTGAAAATGTCCGTTTGGTGGATCGAGTCTCCTTGAAAAAGGCATCAGTTGGTTCGCTGTATCTGACGGCAACACACTTGATTTTTGTGGAGCATTTGTCTGAATCTCGTAAAGAAACCTGGGTATGTTATGTTTAGCTTTCGCAACTGAGTGGCAACTTAAAGGTTTTCTGTGTTGCCTGTATGATAGATGTTTGTGTATTTGGGTAGATGTTTCCTTGCATGTTATTATGTTTGTTCACTTTTATTTATCATTGTGATGTCTTTGAAAAAGGGAAAATAATAGAGTTTACATATTTTCTTCTAGCCACGTACTGCGAGTAATAAAGAGCCTGAGGAGCAATTATATCAGCTTCTGCCCAATGTTGGATGTAATGTTGTGGAGTGTCGCTTCATCAAATCTTAATTTGATGGAATATTCATCAATTTGCAATGGTCTGTTAAAAAGAAGAGGCCATCGTGATAGCATGGGGTCTACTGAGGATTACACTGAAGCTAGGGAAAATTTAATTCTCCCGAGTTGCAGAGATGAAGACTGATTTTCCCTCTCCTGCTGTGCTGCCTATCACACTAGATTCTAGACAGGCCAGAGGACATGTCAGCACCTGGATTTTGCTGTCACAGGCCATTAGTATGACCCATACGCAGCCCTGCACAGGCTAACAATCATCTCCAGGAGCTGACGGTTGCCACCCCAGGGTAGTAAAAGAAATAGGTGAGGAAATTGCAGCTGCTTTATTCACAATTTTCCACAACTCTCTCGATTGTGCCTTTTGAATTGGAAAACTCCAAATGTCATTCCATTGTTTAAGAAGGGATTCAGGAAGAAATCAGGTAACTAGAGACCTGTCAATGTTGCATCATTTGTGGGAAAATGACTGAGCACATTGGACAAGTAACAGCTTATCAACGAGGGTCAAAAGAGGATTTGTGAGGGGTAGGTTATGTTTGGCTAATCGAGTTCACTTTTTTGAGGAGCTTGTTAGTGTGGTGCATTGGGGAGATTTATAGATGTTGCCTATGTGGACTTCCAAATCGCATTTGATAAAGTTTTGCGCAGGAGATTATTAGCAAAAATAAAAGCGCATGGAATTGTAGGTAACCTTGTGATAATAGGTTGACAACTTGTTAGGAGGTAGGAGACAGGAAGTAGGGATACAGCATTCGTTTTCTGATTGGCGGGATATGACAGTTGGCGTGTCCCAGGGGCCTGTACTGGGGCCTCAGCTTTTTAACCATACAAAGAATATTTATACGGTCTGTGTGGAACTTTAAATTTTAATAACTTAATAGGAGCAAACTGTAATTGGTTTAGGAAAGCAGAATTCATAAAGTTGTTAATGTTAATGTTTTTCTGATTGAAAATAGAGCTAGTGGAAAAAAAGGTGAACTCTATGTTACACCTAGCAGAACTGAAGTCCATAGTAGCTGTGGGAAGAAAATTCACTGCTCATTAGAGGAAAGCTCCACCTTCAACAAGAGAGAATCTGACCATCTCCACTTAACATTCCACATGGCATTACCATTACTGAACCCCCACCATGAACATCCTGGGGATTAACATTGACCAGAAACTTAACTGGACCAGCATATAAATACTGTGGCTACAAGAGCAGGTCAGAGGCTGGAAGTTTTGCAGCAAATAACTCGCCTCCTGTCTCCCCAAAGCCTGTCTACCATTTACAAGGCACAAGGGGAGACGGTGACGTAGTGGCAATGTCACCAGGCTAGTAATCCAGAGGCCCAGGCTAATGCCCTGGGGACTTGGGTTCAAATCCCACCATGGCAGCTGGTGGAATTTAAATTCAGTCAATTAATAAAAATCTGCTTGTCTCTGTAATGGTGTCATGAAACTATCATTTGATTGTTGTAAAACGCCATCTGGTTCATTAATGTCCTTGAGGGAAGAAAATCTGACGTCCTTACCTGGTCTGGCCTATATGTGACTCCAGATCCACAGCAATGTGGTTGACTCTTAACTGCTGTCTGAAATGGCCTAGCAAGCTCAGTTCAAGGGCAATTGGGGATGGGCAACAACTGCTCACCTTGCCAGCACCGCCCACATCCTGTGAAAGAATTTTTTAAAAAGTCAGAAGTGCCTGGATTAGTGCAGCTTCAACAGCAATCAAGAGGCTCAACACCATCCAAGACAAAGCATCCTGCTTGATGGGCACCCCATACACCACCTTAAACATTCAGTGCCTCCACCACTGCCGCACAGTGGCAGCAGTGTGTACCATTTACAAGATGCACTGCAGCAACTCTCCAAGCCTTCTTTGACATCAACTTCCAAACCCGCGATCTCTACCATCTAAAGAGCAAGGGCAGCAGATGCAAGCAACCACCACCACTTGCAAATTCCCCTTCAAGTCACTCACCATCCTGACTTGAAAACCATTCCTTCACTGTCACTGGGTTAAAATCCTGGAAATCCCTCCATAACAGCACTGTGGGTGTACCTGCTCCACATGGACTGCAGAGGTTCAAGAAGGTGGCACACCACCATCTTCTCAAGGGCAATTAGGGATGGGCAACAAATGCTGGCCTAACCAGTGACGCTCACATCCCAAGAATGAATAAAACAAAAAAATGCACCATATAGGTACTCAATTAACAATTGGATGAAAAAGTTTCTGTGATGTGTACATCCAAAGTTATTTGAAGTTTAAAGTTGCACAAGGTCTTTGTAAACACTCATAATCTATTAATGACTTGGTTGAAGGAATTGAGAATTGAATATTCAAGTTTTCTGATGAAATTGAAGGCACAGTTGCTTAGGGGAATAAATACATGCGTTTTTTTTGTTGTTGGTTAGATTCTGAGACAACATGTATAGTTCTACTTGTTTCTGATGATTTCCTTAAAAATAAGCAACAGATGTTTTACAGATATGTGTGGCTGTTTACCTTTCCCACTAGATACTTCATAGTCAGATCTGTGCTGTGGAAAAGCAAGCAACAACTGCAACAGGCTGTCCCCTGCTTATTCGCTGCAAGAACTTCCAGGTCATCCAGTTCATCATTTCACAAGAAAGAGACTGCCATGATATTTACATTTCGTTAATTCGTTTATCACGCCCAGGTACAATTTTCTAGTTGATTAGCTTGTTTTGAACAGAAACTGTGATATTGAAAACAAAGGCTTGTTGTATTTAATCAAGGTCTGAATTAAGATTGTAAATAAACTCCTTCAAGCAGACTTAAAATGCTAGAAAATAACCTGAGAAGAGAAAAAATTAGTTAATACTTTGACCTGGAATTTCCTGTGTATTTGTGTTCAGTGATACGCGTAAGCATGGAAACCAAATATGCAGGCGAAAAGATCACAGAATTATGGGTGTGTGTAAGTTACTCCCAAATCTCCTCTATCCTTTACAATCATTCATCGATCCTTCCGTCCGAACACATCTCTGCCCAAAATCCTGGTCCTGTCCCCCAAGTTACCGAGCCTCATATACGAGTTTCCTGTAATTGTACTTGCTCCAAGTTTCTCTTTAAATTATGGCCATGTTTTCAGGTCCAGTATAAACAATAATTTTTCTAATCTTTCATCTCCGTGAGCATTTTCAAAAATGTATCCTCGGTAGGACCTGCATTGTATTTTCAATGTTTTTAAATGCATTTTAATGGCAATAGTATAAGTCATGTTGAAAACTGAAGAGCTTCCCAATTGTAGGTTCATAAACGTGCTATGTCTGAAGTGTATAAATGCTGGCTAAATAAGTTGAAACTTTCAGACCCAATGGAATATATGGTGTGAGTTTGGCACTTCCCTTGTGCCTTGATTGGCTATGCTGATTTTTATGTTTTTTACAGAGGTGTGGAGAAATTTTTTCTCTCCAGGTCCTGAGTCTTTGGAATTCTCTTCCTCAAAAGGCAGTGGAAGCAGAGTCTTTAAAAATTTTTAAGGTAGAGGTAGATAGATTCTTGATAAGCAAGAGGGTGAAAGCTTTTTGGGGGTAGGAGGGAATGTGGAGTTAAGGTTACGATCTGATCAGCCGTGATCTTATTGAATGGCGGAGCAGGCTCGAGGGGCTGAGTGGCCTACTCCTGCTCCTAATTCGTATGTTTTAGATTTTTCCAAATTCTAATGAGATTTGAGTGTAACTTGACATCGTCAACATGGGCATGGGAATGTACGGAGGGAAATTTTATGCTGTTCCCCCTTGGCAGGTTTTGCGGTGGGGAGAGCATATAATTGAGAGCATATAACGTGTCCGGGGAACCCCGCCATCTTCCTGCCTCCGCCGAAATTAAGTCTCGGGCAGGAAGGCCTGTGAACGTCCTTCCCACCCTGCCACCAATTGAGGCCCTTAACTGGGTAATTAATGCCCAATTAAGGGCCGCATCCCACCGCTGTATTTAGATGATCGGTGGACAGCTCTGTCGCCGCACGGGAAGCATGGCACGGAAAACTGTGCAGGCTACTTGCCGGCTTGGGGGAGTGGGGGTGGGGGCGGTGGGGGGTGGCGTCCCTTTGTTAAAAGACACACAGTGCCTGATCGAAGGACCCGGTATCGGGAATGGGGGGTCCTGCTGAGAGCATCCGCCCTTGCTGCTGACTCTCCTACCCGCCCCTCCCCTGTGACCCCCACCCCATGAAACCCCTCGTGCCCTGACCTACCTGTGGCCTGGGTCCAGCACGGCTCCTCGGCCTCGGGTGGGTGCTCCACCGCCTCCACGGTGGTGCTGCTCAGTTAAAGAACTGCCAGTCTCTGAATGGCCGGCAGCTCAGAGGGCAAGACTTCTGTCACCGGGGTCCCTGATATCTTGGAAGGCCCCCGCTGTCTAGTTAAGTGCCTAATTGGCCTCCCACAGAAGAGGTGATGCGGGGTTCTCAGTGTTGCTTTTGCCTGATGTCGAGACCCCCATTGCCCGGATAAAATCCCAGCCATGTGTTTTCAAAGTCTCCACTTTGCATTCGTGGAAGAAATTTTAGGCTTTTGGATGAAAATGCTGGGTCAAAACTCCTGGATTCTGGTTGCATAAAATTGCCATTCTCTGAGTAGGTGGGAGAGTAAATTGGAGCAATACTTGTTTCTGCAGCCTCCATCTTTTAGCCACTTATCAGAGTTGATGAGCACTTCTTGTGTCTGCCCACCACCTTGTGCTCACATCAGAAGAGGAGACTGGACTGGCAAGATGATATCATATGCCAGGAATCTTGCATTTCCACCTCCTTTGCCTTCAGCAGAAAATATGACCGCATGGTATAAATGGACTATGGGGATAGTGCGGGAAGGTGGAGTTGAGGTAGAAGATCAGCTATGATCTTGTTGAATAGCGGAGCAGGCTGGAAGGGCCAAATGGCCTACTCTAGCTTCTTTTTCTTATGTTCTTTGTTTGTCAGCCTTGCATACTGGTAGAAATGGGGCCTATCTTTCAACTTTCTGACCCGCATTTGATTGCCATTAGGAAAGTAGAAAATGTCAATTGACTTGGCTTAAGAAAAAGTCAGGATCTTTGGCAAGTCCCAGACAAAGTACCATTCCAAAATTCTGAGGTGGGCACACAGGGTGTACTGTAAATATTACACTGTCCATTCCTTTGGTGCTACTTTTCCTAGGATGGAGCAAGCGCTAGGGTAAACATGTGGGCAGAAGCCCTGACCAGCTACAACTCTGATTACCTAGTGGCCCACCAGAAATTTTGTGTATCCACCAAAACATTAAAATGTCTTTTCAAATGCTGAGTGATCCCTCATATATTTCCAGCATTTTATACTTTTATTTCAGACTTCCAGCATTTGCAATTTTTTTTATTTCCTATTTTCACTCTTTCAGATGAACTTTCAGATGGGCAATAAGTTCTGGCCTTGCCAGCGATGCCCACATTCCACGAACGAAATAATAAAAAAAAGAACTGTGTGCTAGTAGGATCTTCAGTGTAGCTGTTTGTAATTAGTGTTGTTGCTGAAACGCACATGGGGAGCAAATGGAAGCTTGTATTTGAAGTGATAATCTAAATGTGATTCCAATGAAAAACTAAGTACACAATTGAAACCTTTGTATTCATAGTCCGCAGAATGTGACCTTTATTTTTATCTCTAGACAAATTGGAATGCTTGCTTAATACCTTATGTCTAGCATATCGGCCATCTTACAAATCCTGATGTTTTCTATGTTCCTAGATCTTTTGATTACATTGTATGCAAGAAGTTGGGATAACCAGATTTGCGCATATTAAAACTGAGCAATTGCATCATTACTTGTTATACATAAAGCAAAATTCATAGTTACTATCAAGTGCTGCTGCATGGTTACTTATATCAGTATTATGCTGTATGTCTTTGGATCTATCTTATCTGGATATGCACTCTAAAACACTCTGTTCTATGCAAGTATTTCACATTTCTGAATCTGTATTCATGACTGATTTGGAAGTAGTGAAGCTTCCCACATATTGCATTTTTCCCCATCATTTTTGTGTAATAAAATGGCTCAGTAGAACACTATACAATTCATTGGCTCACCATGCTAACAGGGCAGCCCCACAAGTGTATTTTTAAACAAAAATAAGACTTTAAGATGGGTACTTTTAAGGTGATATAGCATTAAAATTGACATGCCAAAGCCATAATACAATGCTTCATACTTCGACATGTTTGCTGATTATAGGACATATACTGTTAAGCAGTGCAGGTTCACAAAACCTCCTCAAAAGGTCGTATTGGTTTTGGTCAATAGTTATGGTACACGGAAGAGAAGTTGAATTAAGAATGAGGATATCTTGAAATGACTATTAATTTGCCTTACTATACTTAACTTTGCATATTTTCACTGTTGAATGTATTATATTTTTTCAAAAATTATAAACTAGCATGCATTCTGTATTGTAACTTTAAAATGGCAAAATGGTATGGTGATTGTGCTGCAAAGGTTAAAGTTAGGGTAAGTTAGATGAACAGAAAATGAAAGTGTAATAATTTTTTTGTCTTTGTGCAATTTTCAGTAAAGTACGAAGAATTGTATTGCTTCTCGTTTAACCCAAAGGAAGAAAAAAATGAGAGAGAACGAGGCTGGAAAGTGACTGATCTCAAGGCTGAATACAACCGCATGGGAATTCCTAATAGCTTATGGCAAGTTTCTCATGTAAATAGAGACTATGGGGTAAGTTTAGAAATGGAAGTGATTACATATCTGACATTTTTTAAGCTCTCTCATTGCTTCTTCATTAGCTGAATGTTCTGAATATTTTAGCATGTTAAATGTAGCAGCATTGATCCTGCATACCAAGGTTTAATGAAATGAGTCTAGAAGCTGTTGACAGTTCAGTAGAATAAAATCATTCCATAGAAAATACATTGACCCCTACCACGCAAATCAAACTACAAGAGGGCATTCAGTGAAGTAGTTTAGATTTATCTTGCTGTATAAAGAATCAAATATTTAGCAAAAATATTTAGAAGGTGGCTGTACTGTTCAGCTGACTCTTCACCTGCTTCCATATCCTTTCCAGTATTCTCATAAACAGTTGAGAGAATATTAAGTGAGCAAGTTCCCTGGTAAATCAACAAATACAAAAGTGTAAAGAGTGTGCAGATAGAGATGAAGGGGTCAATTTTAATTTTGGGCTGAAGTGCTCGTGCCGCCCATGCAAAGTCCTTGCTGAGAGACCCTCAAGCCATTCTTAGGACCAAGCCTTCACTGCAATATTGGCAGCGAGCTGCAACTGGCCTATTCCTAATTGTGGCTCACAGAAGCAGTTTGCCAGTCAAGAAGGACAGGTCAGGAATTCTGGGTGATCCAGCATGAAAACGAGCTGGAAATCTTATCCACTGCGGTCAGGGAGAGACACAGTGATGGCTGAAACATTTTTGTGGAGGCGGGAGGAGAATCCATGTTTGTCATGGCTCCACAAAAATCTTCTATATAAACCACCCTCTCACTTCCCCCACCCACAGGAAACATACCTTTTCCAGAGAAGCCTTTTAAGGACCACTGGTTGGGCTGCTCGAAACCTGGTACCAGTGGGTGGTGTAAGCAAGGTGCATGTTCTCTCCATTGGTACTTCACAATTATAATAGGCTCTTAATTCGGTTCCTGGTGGAAACCTGCAGAGGCCCTTGTGAGAAGTATATACCTGTGAATTTCAGGCGCTGCTGCCCTGTACTAACTGGACAGAGAGTTATAATTGACCCTAGAGAAACAATAGTTGGTCACTTCTAATTGATAATTGACTGGTTGGAAAGGTCACTGACACATGAGAAGGTTTTAAAATTTTCCACAAGCAAAATATCATCTTTGTTGCTGTCAGTGGGACCGTGTATAATTTTTCAGTGTTTGGGGCATAGAATGTATTTTAAAAAAATCAAAGACCTCTTTGAGTGAGAATCAAATGTTCAACTAAATACTTGATGTTCTTGATCTTCTGTAAATTTCTGCTCCAAAGATGCAAATAATGTTCATGTATTTCTGCATTCTGAATGTGGACTGCACTATTTAATGTAAGTGTTTTGTGTTGAGCATGAGACTGTTAACATCTATATACCTCTGTGGCAATATGATGTGTAAGTTAATATGATGAATTCAAAAGATTGCATGTCACTTTTATTTAATACAGAAATATCAAAGGCATCTGGTAATATGTAGATTTGTTAGCAGTTCTTGATGCACTTATTCCTAAACAGCTTTTTAATTTTCTATCAAAAATTTACAATGATTTGATCATGAAAGGCCACAATACTAGCAGCAACTGCTTAAATTTCTGTTCATTGTTAAATTCTTTTTTCCATCACAGGTTTGTGATACGTACCCTGCGGAGTTGTATGTACCAAAATCAGCCTCAACACCAGTTATAGTTGGGAGCTCCAAATTCAGGAGCAGAGGTCGCTTTCCTGTTCTCTGTTATTTCTGCCAGGATAATAATGTATGTACAATTCCTCCAACATAACTTTTTTTAAAAAAAACTTCATTTCCTGTCCAAATAATAACTCCTTTCCTTGTGTATTGCATGCTGGAAATCTCTTGAATACTGTTGTGGTTTTTTAACATATTTGTGTACAGGTGTGAAGTAATATTTTGGGAGGAAAAACAATGATTGAGAAGTATGTGTTTAATGCAAAATGCTGAAGGGAGTGCTGAACAGAGGCATTTAGGAATTCAAAAACATAAGTGCAAGTAGATAAAGCCTTAATTATAAGTTTTGTTAATAGATCCATAGAATACAAGAGTAAACAGCAACAATTTACATTTATACCTTTAATGTAATAAAACGTCCCAAGGCACTTTTCAGGAGCATTATAAAACAAAATATGACATCTAGCCACATAAGGAGATTATATAATCAAAAGCTTGGCCAAAGAGGAAGGTTTTAAGGAGTGTATTAAAAGAGGAAAGTGAGGTGGAGAGGCAGAGAGGGTTATGGAGGGTATTCCAGAGCTTGGGGCCCAGTCAACTGAAGGTGCAGCTACCAATGGTGGAGCGATTAATATCTTGGAAGCTCAAGAGGCCAGAATTCAAGGAGTGCGGCTATCTTGGAGGATCGAGGGGCTGGAGGACATTACAGAAATAGGGAGGGGTGAGGCCATGGAGGGATTTGAAAACAAGGATGAGAATTTTAAAATCTCAAGACATTGCTTGACCGGGAGCCAATATAGATCAGCGAGCACAGGGGTGATAGGGGAACAGGACTTGTGCGAGTTAAGACATGGGCAGCAGAGTTTTGGATGACCTCAAGTTTATGGAGGATAGAATGTGGGAGACCAGCCAGGAGTGCGTTGGAACAGTCAAGTCTAGAGGTAACAAAGGCATGAATGAGGGTTTCAGCAAGAACTGAGGCAAGTGTAAAGTTGGGCGATGTTATGGAGGTTGAAATAGGAAGTCTTAGTTATGGCACGAATATGAGGTAGGAAGCTCATCTCAAGGTCAAATGTGACAGCAAGGTTACGAACAGACTGGTTTAATCTCAAACTGTTGCTAGGCAGAGGGATGGAGTCAGTAGCTAGGTAATGGAGTTTGGAATGGGGACTGAAAACAATGGTTTCAGTCTTCCCAATATTTGTTGGAGGAAATTTCTGCTTAACCAGTACTGGATGTCGGATAAGCAGTCTGATAGTTTAACAAAAGTGAAGGAGTCAACAGAGGTGGGGGGGGGATAGAGCTGGGTGTCATCAGCATGCGGGTGAAAACTAACACTGTAAAGGAGTAATAATGTTTCACATGATAATGGTTAGGCTACAGTCAGAGCTTTGGCTGCCCTATTACAGAAAGGATATTAAAGACATAGAGAACATTCAACGCTGATCCACTAGGATGGTAATAAAAACAGAAAATGCTGGAAATACTTGGCAGGTCTGGCAGCATCTGTGGACAGAGAAGCAGAATTAACTTTTCAGGTCTGTGACCTTTCATTGGAACAGCATCCGCAGTATTTTGCTTCCACTCAGATGATACCAGGGACGAGAAACTCTATAAGGAGTGTTACGAGCAGGTGAGAAAGAGGCCTTTACCTGGTCTTGCTGGAACAGGGTTCTATTTTTAAACACACTGTTTTTAGCTCCCCCTTGGTGAATCCTTGTTTACCGCTTTCGAATTATAAGGCAAAGAAACCAGCACAAACAGGTTTTCTTAGGTTTAAAGAAGAAAAGTTGAAACTTATTAAACTTAAACTCAAACTCTAATTCGGTTAATGCCTACGGATCCACAACACGCACAAGCTAGCATGCATACGTGATACACACATGCAAGAGACAGAAAAGAGCAGAAGAAAAATAAAGTGGAAAAGTTTGAGGCAATATCTGAAGGCTTGTTGTTACGGTTCTTCGAGCTCACCTGTAGAGTTCTTGATTGTAGGTGGATCTTGCTTTTTGTTGGGGCCCAGTATTATTCTTAAACCTCGTTCGCTGTAGGCGACTTTTCTCCCTTGGGGTTCATGTGTCTTCAGTGGATTTAGAGGCTTGTGAGAAAGAGATGGGAGCAGACAGGAGAGATCTTCTCAGTCCAGGAGCAAACTGACACTCTGCCTTCAAACTCTCTGTGGCCAGTTCAAAAGAAAACCCTGGAACAGCCAGTTAGTCATGTGACCAGCTAGTCTAACCAGTCCTGGCCCTTGTGGATTGTATCCTCCTTAGCAGGCCCTGGAATGCGCTTCCTCACCTTCGATGTCTGTTAGTATGTAAATGTCTTTTTCCAGCCGCAGCTGATCTGTTTAACAAGTCATTTCCTCACTTCAACAGTTAAAAATCAATGCTCATGACAAGATTGATGTGCCTCATTCTTGGCAGGTGGAGACCTAATATGACAGGAGCAACTTGGGATTATTTCTACCAGAGCATAGAAAGCTAAAAGTAGAGTTAATAGAGGTCTTTATAATTATGAAAGGTTCTAATTGAATTAATAGGGAAAGACTATTTCCTGTTTTTGGGGACACAGGGGCCTGGATTTTATGCTAGTGATGGTGGTCTTGATGTGCGGAAAATGCGATGCCTAGAACCCCGCTTTGCCTCTTCTCCGGAAGGCCCGCTGAATCTAGTGCCATCAGGCACTTAAGTGGACAGCGGTGGGCCTTCCACAGGATCAAGGACACCTGTGCTGGAAGTCTTGCCCTCCGAGAGCTGCCAGCCAATCGGAGGCCAGCAGCTCTTGCACTGAGCAGTGTTACCACGGAGCTGGTGGCTGCTGTTAATGGAACAACTAAATGAGGCCCAGGAGTGGCACTGGACCCAGGCCACAGGTAAGTCAGGGCGGGAGGGCTCCTATGGGGGAGTGGGGTGTCGGGGGGGTTGCTAGCAAGGTTGGGGGTGCGGAGGGTAGCTCTCAGCGGCCCCTGCCCATCTTCCCGATGCCAAGTTCAGGCACTAAGTACCTTTTAATGAGGGGATTTCCTCCGGAACCAGGAAGCAGCCTGCAAGGTTTTTTGTGCGGCGACAGGGCCGTCTGCTGCACTGCTTGTTGCAGCAGCAGTGGGATTAATTGGGCATTAATTGCCCAATTAAAGGCCTTAAGTGGCAGTGGGGCAGGAAGGCCATTCACAGGCTTTCCTGCCCCCGATTAAGTTTTGGTGGAGGTGGGAAGGTGGCGAGATTTTCCCTCCCCACTCCTGCCACCATCCCACCTATTTTGCGGCATGTTTGGAGGCGGGGAGAGCATAAAACTCCCGCTGGAAATAGGTGTTATCAATTTAAAATTATCATTGAGAATGAGAATATAGAAAGATTTAAGAGCAAGGAATGCTTTGCAGTGGTCGATGCAGAGATTTTTGAATATTTTTAAGGGAAAATTGAATAAATATTTAAATCAGAGGAAGATACCCAAGGAGAGAGCAGGACAGTGGAATGAGTCTTGGATTGCTATAGCAAAGAGCCAGTGCAGGCATAGTGGTCCAAATGACTTCCTTCATTACTCTAAACTTCTATGGTTCAAGAGCTGGGAAAGGGACAATCTTCACAATTCAAGAGGTATTTTAATTTGTTATGGATGGCTTTTTATTCAGATATAAATATGCTGCTGATTGGAAGTTGCTTGCATATCTCTTCTGGATTTTTGCTTTTCCGATAAGTTACTTTCAGTTCGCTCTTCAGTACGCTTCATCACAGCATTCCGCAAATAAAGATTAGAATGTGCCTGTTTCTAGGTCATTGCCAAAGTCCATTTTTGACCTGGCCATTGAGAAGTGGATAAGAGCACACAGATTGAAGTGCTACTTCTTCTCTCCCCATGTTTTGAGAAGCATTTTGCACTTTACAGGATGGTTCACATACCTTGAGCTGAATTTTACTGGCTCCTCGACGCCGCGGATCGCAGCAGGGAGAGGCCCGCCACTGCCTATGATGTCGAGAAGGGCCCACCGCATATTGCTGGCAGTGGCCGGACCTCGGTGCGGCCCCCCCAGCTGCACAGCGGCGGCACCACAATTAGCATATGGTAAGGAGTACTTAGTTATGCTGATTATGCAGCCGCCGCCTCTCCACTGACACTTCCAGATTTTTTGCTGAACGGGTGGCCGTCACGTACCATTCCGTTCACGATCTGAAAAGCCGGCGGGTCTTCAGAGGCAGAAGTTGTCGCCAGCAGAGGTAAGTTGTGTTATTCAGGGGTCTAACTCTGCATTCTGGAAGGGAAGGGGGGACACACAGGGGTCACACTCTGTATTCTGAAAGGGAGGGGGTCAGGGATTACTGGAGGGAAAGCTGTGCTGGCATGAAGGGAGGCACTGTGTACCATCCCTCCATTAACAGTGTACGCTCTGTGTTTATGTTGGAGCACTGGCACTAAAGGCACCCTGTATGTAGGGAGGGTGCCAAAAAGGGCAGGAGCATTAACGTTACATGGATGGTGGGGGCAATCGATTCAGCTGGTAGGATCTTGATGTGGTCATGCTGTGCCACTCTGAGTGTTGGCCAAGATGGGCAATGCCATGGCACGCCACATAGTTGATCCAGGAAAGCAGCTGATGTACCCGTCAACACCAATCCATGTCCTGTTAGGAACCTTCGAATACATGCAGGATTCAACTTTATTTATCACATGGAAATAGGTATGGCTCATCCTACATTTTGTGATTCTCTGCATGTGAGGATCCGTATGCGCCAGAGGCAATACCAACAGGCAGGTGCGATCCACATAGAGGCCCCTGGTCGGGAGCAGTAGCCCCCAAGGGGAGCTCGCCATTACGTTTGCCATGCATCTACAGGCCACACATGACGTGCCATTGGATGTCAGCACCAGGGTCAGAGGAGATTGCACATATAGAGAGGGTGGTGATACCTCTCTGTGCCCTGCTCAAGGATGACCTGCAGCCCATGGGCTCCAGTGGTCATCCTATGCCTTTGTTCCTCATAGTTGCAGCGGTTCTCAAGCCTGACGCCTCTGAAGCCTTTTAGCGGCCCACCAGAGACTTTTGTGGGGTCACAGTCAGCAGTGCATCGCTGCATCAAGGAGGTCACCAATGCCCTGCACCGGAGGGCCAGTGAGTATGTCCACTTCCGGACGGACTCTCACAGCCAGACCCAGAGGGCCATTGGTTCTGGCATCATTGCCGGAGAACCATAGGTTGTAATGTTCATAGACTGCACTCATGTGGCCATCAGGCCTACTGTCAGGCCACCACCTGCAGACATCACCATTGAAGGAGCCCTCTCAATCTCGGTGAAGTTGGTATGTGATCACCGCAGATGCTTGCAGTGAATGTGTGACTGCTTCTCAGACAGTTGCCATGACACCTGGGTCTTGCGCCAGTCCTGGCTGCCACCGCTGTTCACTGAACTGGCTCAAATGGAGGGGTGGCTCCTTGGAGATAAGGGCTATCCTTTGCAGACATGGCTTCCGACACTGGTGAAGACTCCATCACTGCTGCAGAGGAGAGATACAACGCCAGCCACTGAGCTACATGAGCCACCATTGAGCAGGAGATTGGCATGCTGAAAGAGCGCCTCCAATGCCTGGATGGATAGGGTGATGCCCTGTACTATGGGCTGAAAAGGTCAGCTCCTTTCTTTGCTGCTCTGCACAAATGCGCAACCAATAGGGGCCAGGCCTGGCATGATGAGGAGAGACGTCAACAGGATTCCTCCTTGTACTATGAGGATGCTAAGCACATACAACATGAAAGACGCATGGGAGGGCAGATGGCACCCAGGCTCTGCACGCAGGGCTAACAGTGAAGTAGGGATGTATGGAAGTGGCTTATCAGACAAAGGCTGTCTGCTCCAAAGGAATTAACATGAGCTCTGCAAGCCACACATCACCCTCGCTCACCTGCTGTGCACCAGTCCACATCTGCAGCATCCCTGTGTAAACCATTAGAGGCAGCAGCTGACTGAGCCAATGTCCATGTCACTGAATCCGTGGAGACGCTCATGGGTAATGGTGGTATGGTAATGATGTTGCATACGTTGGCTCTCCTGAAGGGCCAACGATGCAAAGGGATGTGACATTGGCGCTACATGCTGGCACACATCATTCACACAGAGAAAAGGACACACATTGCTGTGATGCCCGTGCATTCCCATTTGTGTCAGTGTGTTCTCTGCAAACCTGTAATACCTTTTGTGGTCTATTTAAGTCTCATGTCCTAGAATGTGCAAATTTAAGATTATTCACCCAGGTGCGGCACGCCTACAAGAAATAATGTTACACTTGAATGGGAGAAGAGGATCGCAACTTCATAGGGCACTGGGACACAGCAGGTTAAGTATGTGGCAGCAAAGCGGAAAGTGCTGGGGTCACTCAGCAGGTCAGGCAGCATTTGTGGAGAGAGAAGCAGTTAATTTTCAAGTCCGTGAACTTGGACAAGTTAACTCTGCTTCTCTTTCCACAGATGCTGCCTGACCTGCAGCGCTTTCTGCTTTGCTGCCAGATTGACAGCAGCCCCACTCTTCAGTAGTCAGGTAAGTATTCTTCGACAGCTTTCAGGAAGCAGGTGCTGGGGCGCTTAAAATAGGGCCCCAGCACCTGCTGCACAACTGTCAAAAACTCTCTCACTGTGCCGAATGTCCCGCCTCCCCCCACGTAATATGAGGAGAGCGGCTTGCCGTCGTGATTCCAATGAGCCCCACGCGTAATAATGCGGGGACTCTGCGGCGGCCGCTGCACTGAGTTGAAAGGGCGCTGCTGTGCAGTGCGGCGCCCGAATAAAATTCAGCTCCTTATGTGCAAAACAGCAAAGTCAAATGTAGATCCTTGTCATTTTGGAGATGGTTATACATTTACGGAAATTAATTTTAATTTGGAATTGGGGGAACGATGAAACATCTTGAGTAAAAGAAGAATAATGATTTATTTTTAAACAAATTCCTTTGGTTTCTGCTTTTTTGTGTCCAGGGTGCTATTTGTAGAAGTAGTCAACCTCTATCAGGTTTCAGTGCTCGGTGCCTTGAAGATGAACAGATGCTTCAGGCCATCAGGAAGTCAAATCCAGGAAGTGATTTCTTGTATGTTGTTGATACCCGGCCAAAGGTAAGCAGCATTACAGTCACAACAAAGGAATTCATCATTCAAATTGTGCGCTGTAATATTTTCCTGTTCTAATTCAGCTGGATAGACAGTAAGTACCAAATCTTGCAGATCAGGAAAGTCCTTGGCCTGTGCTGAGTATCTTCTCTCCGATGGGTGGTGGTAGGGACTTTGCAGTGGCCTTGGCTCTTCTGAGTGAGGAAGGGGAAAATGGCCAGGGTTGTGAGGATCATTATCAAGTAATCCACGCTGCATGTGTGTAAGGCTTAGTATTATTTGGGTGGTATCAGTATCCACTGAGCCTGATCTTGAGGCTAGATCAGACCATTTATTAAAATATTGTTGGACATCTACATGACTGAATTGGATGAGTTTATAAATAACTGATTAGTAGAAAGAGGAAATGTAAATTCAAATATGCTTTTTTTCTCAATAGTGTTATGCAAATAATTCATAAGACTGCATTTTTGGATCAAAACTAATACTAATTTTGCAATATTTACTTGTTCCTAATCTAAAAATATCCAGAATATGTACATTCAAGCCTGTTTTTAGATAAGTGGGAATAAATAAACCAAAGAAGTTGCATGTTTTCCCACAGACATCAGCAGGGAGCCAGCAGAGTTTGTAGTATCAATGTCTAATAATTTAAATTGCATGTAAAAGGAAAATAATTGACCAGACCAATTGTAAATTGTAAGTAACCAGCTCTTTGAGTGATAATATAATTATATATTTTCATTCTGACTCAGATGGTTAGGAACAGGAGTAGGCCATTCTGCCCATTGAGCCTGCCCTGCCATTCAATATGATCATGGCTGATCATCCACTTCAATGCCTTTTCCCCCACACTATCCTTATATCCCCTTATGTCATTGGTATTTAGAAATCTATCAATCTCTGCTTTAAACATACTCAGTGACTGAGCTTCCACATCCCTCTGGGGTAGAGAATTCCAAAGATACACAACCCTCCGTGTAAAGAAATTTCTCCTCATCTCTGTCCTTAGTGGCTTCCCCCTTATTTTGAAATTGTGTCCCCTGGTTCTAGAGTCCCCAACCAGGGACAACATCTTACCTGCATCTAGCCTGTCTATCCCTTTAAGTACTTTGTAGGTTTCAATGAGATCACTTCTCATTCTTTGAAACTCTAGAGAATACAGGCCCAGTTTCCTCAATCTCTCTTCATAGGACAGTCCCGCCATCCCGGGAACAAGTCTGGTGAACCTTCGTTGCACTCCCTCTATGGCA
Source organism: Heterodontus francisci (assembly GCF_036365525.1). Lineage (NCBI taxonomy): Eukaryota > Metazoa > Chordata > Chondrichthyes > Heterodontiformes > Heterodontidae > Heterodontus > Heterodontus francisci. The sequence goes on from NC_090371.1 coordinate 113,989,055, forward strand.
ATACTATCCTTCCTAAGGTAAGGGGACCAAAGCTGCACACTGTACTCCAGTTGCAGTCTAACCAAGGTTCTAAACAATTGAAGCAAGACATCGCCACTTCTGTACTCAAATCCTCTTGCGATAAAGGCTAACATACCATTACCCACCTTAATTGCTTGCTGCACCTGCATGTTAGCTTTCAGTGCATTATTGACAAGGACACCCAGGTCCCTTTGTACATCTACACTTTCTAATATCTTACCATTTAAGAAATACTGTGCACATCTATTCCTCCGACCAAATTGGACAACCTCACATTTTTCCACATTATATTCCATTTGCCACGTTCTTGCCCACTCACCTAAGACTGTCCAAATCCCCTTGAAGTCGCTTTGCAACTTCCTCACAACACACATTCACATTCAGTTTTGTGGCATCCGCGAACTTGGAAATACTACATTTGGTTCCCACATCCAAATCATTGATTTATTGTGAACAGCCGGGCATCGAGCATTGATCCCTGCGGTACCCCACTAGTCACAGCCTGCCAATGCGCGAATGGCCCATTTATTCCAAATCTCTGCTTTCTGCCTAGTAACCAATCCTTAATCCATGCCAGTATACTACCTCCTATCCCATGTGCTTTAATTTTGCTAACCAACCTCATGTGGGGGACTTTATTAAAAGCCTTCTGAAAATCAAGTATACCACGTCCACCGACTCTCCTTTATCAATTCTGTTCGTAACACCCTCAAAAGAACTCCAACAGGTCTGTCAAACATGATTTCCCATTCATAAACCCATGCCCAATCATATCATTATTATCCAAGTGTCTGTTTATCACATCCTTTAGAATAGGTTCTAGCATTCTCCCAATGACTGATGTAAGGCTAACAGGTCTGTAATTCCCTGTTTTCTCTCTCCCTCCCTACTTAAATAGTGGGGTGATTTTGGAAGATGATCACCAGTGCATCCACTATCTCCATAGCTACCTCTTTCAACACTCTTGGATGTAGAATATCAGGTCCTGGGGACTTATCAACCTTCAACCCCATTAATTTCTCCAATATAACCTTCTTACTAATACTAATTTCCTTCAATTCCTCATTCTCCCTCATCCCTTGGATCTCTAATTCTGGGAGATTTCTTGTATGTTCTTCAGTGAAGACAGACACAAAGTAATCATTTAGCTTCTCCGCTGTTTCTCTATTCCCCATTATAAATTCTCCTGACTGCCTGTAATGGACCCACATTTGTCTTAGCCAAACATTTCCTTTTTACATACCTATAGAAGCTCTTCAGTCCATTTTTATATTTCTTGTTAGCTTTCATTCATCTTCGATTCTCCCTTTCTTTATCAGTTTCTTCATCCTCCTTTGCTGTATTCTAAAATCCTCCCAATCCTCAGGTTTACTACTATTTCTGGCAACTTTGTAGGCCTTTTCTTTTAATCTTATACAATCCTTAACTTCCTTTGTTATCCACGGTTGACTGCCTTTACTTTTGGGGTTCTTGTGCCTTGAAGGGATGTATAGTTGCTGTAAACTATGTAATATTTCTTTAAATATAAGCTATTGCCTGTGTACTGTCATACTTTTTAATGTATTTTCCCAATCTACCTCAGCCAATTTGCCCCTCATACCTTCATAATTTCCTTTGTTCAAATTTAACAGCCTGGCTTCAGATTGAACTACCTCACTTTCAAACATAATGTAAAATTTTATCATATTATAGTCACTAATACCTGAAGGTTCTTTTACAACAAGATTATTAATTAGCCCTTTCTCGTTGCATAATACTAGATCTAAAATAGCCTGTTCTCTAGTCGGTTCCACAGCATACTGCTCTAGAATACCATCCTAACACATTCCAAAAACTCGTCCTCCACAAACTCATCCTCCACAGCATTAGTGCTCATTAGGTTTACCCAGTTTATATGCAGATTGAAGTCACTCATGATTACTGTATTACCCATGCCACATGCTTCTCTAATCTCCTGATTAATACCATGCCCCACACTACCACTGCTGTTTGGTGGCCTATAAACAACTCCTACCAATGTTTGTTGCCCCTTGCTGTTTCTTAGCTCCAGCCAAACAGATTCCACATTTTGTTCTTCTGATCTGAGATCCTCCCTTACCAAAGTACTGATCCCATCCCTTATTATCAGCACAACACCACCTCCTTTTCCTTTTTGCCTGTCCTTCCTAAATGTCGAATATCCTTGAATATTCAGTTCCCAGTCTTAGTCACTGTAGCCAGATTTCCGTAATGGCAATACATCATAGAAACAAAAATAGGAGCAGGAGTAGGCCATTCGGCCCTTTGAGCCTGCTCCGCCATTCATTATGATCATGGCTGATCATCCAACTCAGTAACCTGTTCCCACTTTCGCCCCATATCCTTTGATCCCTTTAGACCCAAGAGCTATATCTAACTCCTTCTTGAAAACGTACAATGTTTTGGCCTCAACTGCTTTCTGTGATGGCGAATTCCACAGGCTCACCACTCTCTGGGTGAAGAAGTTTTTCCTCTTCTCAGTCCTGAAAGGTTTACCCCGTATCCTTAGACTATGACCCCTGGTTCTGGACTCCCCCACCATCAGGAACATCCTTCCTGCATCTACCCTGTTAAGCCCTGTTAGAATTTTATAGATTTCTCTAAGATTCCCCCCTCACTGTTCTGAACTCCAGCGAATATAATCCTAACTGACTCGATCTCTCCTCATACGTCAGTCCCACCATCCCAGGAATCAGTCTGGTAAACCTTCGCTGCACTCCCTCTATAGCAAGAACATCCTTCCTCAGATAAGGAGACCAAAACTGCACACAATATTCCAGGTGTGGCCTCACCAAGGCCCTGCATAATTGCAGCAAGACATCCCTGCTCCTGTACTCGAATCCTCTCGCTATGAAGGCCAACATACCATTTGCCTTTTTAACTGCTTGTTGCACCTGCATGCTTACCTTCAGCGACTGGTGTACGAGAACACACCGGTCTCGCTGCATATTCCCCTCTCTCAGTTTATAGCTGTTCAGATAATAATCTGCCTTCCTGTTTTTGCTACCAAAGTGGATAACCTCACATTTATCCACATTATACTGCATCTGCCATGCATTTGCCCACTTACCCAACTTGTCCAAATCATCCTGCGCCTCTCTGCATCCTCCTCACAACTCGTCCTCCCACCCAGTTTTATGTTGTCTGCAAATTTGGAGAAATTACATTTAGTTCCCTCATCTAAATCATTAATGTATATTGTGAATAGCTGGGGTCCTAGCACCGATCCCTGCGGTACCCCACTAGTCATTGCCTGCCATTCAGAAAAGACCTATTTATCCCTACTCTTTGTTTCCTGGCAGCCAACCAATTTTCTATATATCGCAATACTTTACCACCAATCCCAGGTGCTTTAATTTTACGTGCTAATCTCTTATGTGGGCCTTTGTCAAAAGCCTTCTGAAAGTCCAAGTAAACCACATCCATTGGCTCCCCCTCTTCAACTCTACTAGAATTCTAGTAGATTTGTCGAGCATGATTTTTCTTTCGTAAATCCATGCTGACTCTGCCGGATTCTACCACTGTTCTCTAAGTGCTCTGCTATAAAATCTTTGATAATGATCATACCCATTTACCTTTATTTGTGCCTTTAAATCATCTGTCTTGTTGCGAATGCTGCGTGCATTCATGTAGAGTGCCCTTAACCTTGTCGTCATGACATTCTGCATTCTCAGCCTAGTTGATACTCACCTTTGTTTCGTCTGCCTTCTAACGTCGCTTGCTATTTTTCTACCTCCTGTTACCAGCTTTACTTCCTTCCAATTTGAGCTCCCCCTCAGCTTCCCATCACCCTGACAAGCTAGTTTAAACCCTCCCTAACAGCACTAGCAAATTTCTCTGCGAGGTTGTTCGTTCCGGTGCTGTTAAGGTTTAGCCCGTCCATCTTGGTAAGTTGCAACCTGCCCCAGAACTGGTCCCAATACCTCAGAAATCTGATGCCCTCTCTCCTGCACCAATTCTCCAGCCATGTGTTCATTTGATCAATCCTCCTATTCCTATGCTCACTAGCATGTGGCACTGGGAGTAATCCTGAGATTACTGCTTTGGAGGTCCTGCTTTTTAATTTTCTTCCTAACTCCCTAAATCTGCTTTCAGCACCTCATCTCTCTTCCTACTGATGTCATTGGTACCAATGTGGACCACGACCTCTGGCTGTTCACCCTCCGCCAGAAGGATGTTCTGCAGCCGCTCTATGACATCCTTGACCCTGGCACCAGGGAGGCAACACACCATCTTGGAGTCACGTTTACTGCTGCAGAAATGCCTGTCTGATCCTGTGACTATTGAATCCCCTATCAGCATTGCTCTTCCGCTTTTCTTCCACCCCTCCTATGCAGCTGAGCCACCAGTGGTTCCCCGGACTTTGCTCTGGCTGCACTCCCCCGAGGAACCATTGTTTTCACCAGCATCCAAAATTGAAAATTGATTAGCAAGCAAGATAGACTCAGGGGACTCCTGCACTACCTGCCTGGTTCTCTTAGACTACCTGGCGGTCACCCATTCCCTCTCTGCCTGCGTGCTCCTAACCTGTGGTGTGACCACCTCCCTAAACGTGCTATCCACGTAGTCCACTGCCTCGCGGATGCACAACTGTGACTCCAGCTGCTGCTCGAGTTCCGAAACCCAGAGCTCGAGCTTCTGCAGCCGGTGACACTTCCTGCAGATGTGTTCGTGTAGGACACGTGGTGCATCCATGACTTCCCACATATCGCAGGACGTAGATTCCGCTTGGCAGAGCTGACCTGCCGTAACACAATTTTAAAAACTGTTTATTACAATGAGAAGTAAAATAACTTACCAGTTACTCACCAATCAGCCTCTCGTGGTTGTAAGAAAAGAAGAAAGAATTTGCATTCATGCAGCATCTTTTACATCCCCACAATGTTCCAAAGTACTTCACAGTCAATAAAGTACGTTTAAAATGCAGCTACTATTTTAATGAAAGAAAATGTGGTGGCAAATGTGGTAAGGTGCCACAAGCCACAGAGAAATAAATTATTAATTAATTCGTTTTAATGATGTTGGCTAAGCAGGAAACATTGGTCAGCACACTTGTTCTTCTTGGAATAGTATCATTGGATCTTTTAGATCTACCCTAGACAGTCACCTGGCCCTTGGCTTAACATTATATGTGAAAAACAGCACCTCTGACAGCACAGCCAGTACTGCACTATTACTGCATTGAAGTGTCAACTTAGATTACGTGTTGTCTTTGAACTGACATGTTTATGACTTAGAGGTGAGAGTGCTGCCAATGAGCCATGGCTGACATTTGAGTTGCTCAATGCATTGCATAACATGGTTAATAGGTCAGACATTGATACTAGGTAGAGATGTTATTGTAGTTGGTGTTGTTGAAGCAGTGCAGTATAAGTATTGCTTATGAGGCAAGAATTGCTTTGAGATAAACTGAGTGCTTATTTGTGCCAGATAAATTTTGAGCAAAATATATTTTTTAAACATGCCTTTGGAATTTTTCAAATATTATCAGTATTGCAGACCAATCTTGCAGGTTCCTGGCGATGGCGTTCTGCTGCCTGAATTCTTGTTTCTGCCCACCTGATAGGCAGTAATTCCTTCTGTGTTGTGCAAGAGTCTGAGCCTGAATATTTAAATGAGGCCAGTAGTTAAAGGGCAGAAATCAGATTTGAGTGGTAGCATAAAACAGGTGGTATTGAACAGGCCACCCATAATACACTGGACAGATCACCCCCTAAAATATTCAGTTCCATTGAACTAGTTACCAAGCAGGACATATAACGAGTGGCCAATATGGTAATACCCGTCCAAGATGAATTTTTTTCCCAAAATCATCCTATACCTTGGCATGCAAATCTCTCATTCACCAGGCACCCCTACATGCACTGGCCTGAATTTTACAACGGGCCCCTCGTTGCAGAGCCGCTGTGATATTAAACGCGGCGGCTCATTTAAATGACCGGGGCAGATGTACCCCCACCCCGATGGCATGGATGGGGCAGGTGTTCCGTCCCCGGCAATGGTGTCCGGCACCTGTGCGCCAACACCATTTTTAAAGGGCTTCGAGCCCTAGAAGACCATTTCAATATTTAAAGAAAAATCAGATGAAACTTTATTTTAAAAATTTTTATTCATGTTTCTCGCCCCTCTCCCACCCCTGCAACAGACATACGCTTCATTCCATGCCCTCTTCCCCCCCCCTCCCCCCCAACCCTCACAAAATACCTTGTGTACCTGACCTTCCCCCTCCCCCTCCCCGCCCCCACACCAACACTCTCAAACTTTTTTGTTTAACCCTTCCCACCATCCCCTCCACCAATCATATTAGTTTGACCCCACTCCCTGCCTCCTGCACTGAAATACTTATCTGCTCCCCGCTCCCCACCAGTGTCCCGCATCGGATTTCTGAACGGAGATCCAAAGGCATGGGAGGGCTGGCCACTGGCTACAAAATCTGAGCAGGACAGACGGCAGGAGCAGGTAAGTATTTAATTCATTTGTTTTAATGAATTTAAATAGATAGCTTGGCCTCCCATTGCCGAGCAGCAAGGGGGCCACCATGAGATCTTGCCGCTGCCAGCAATATCCGCTCGGGCCTTCCCGTCGCCAAAGCCTTTGGCGAGCCTCTCTCAGAGACATTTTCCACTGTTTTCCCCCCCCCACCACCCCCAGCCCCGATCCCCGAGGTTGGGAGGGTGCTGTAAAATCCAGCCCACTGATTCTGCTCCAAATTAACAACAAGGCCATTGATCCAGTTTATTGTTTGCTACTACATTAAATGTGCTTGGTATTCATTTGACTTACTCTAATTTCCCATTTAAACTTGAATTTTCTGATTACGGTCATCTTTTTAAAAAAAAATGTTGACCAAAAAAAATTTCTATTTGCTCACAGGTGATTTGATTTGCTTTGTTAACCTTAATCTGGGAACAAAATTGCACCCTGAAGGCAGTGTAATGGTAATGATGCTACCCAGATATAAGATATTTCTCTCTTTTGATGTAAGAATTAAAAAAATGTCCTAAATACAAAATGCAATTCATAAGTGATTTGACTTGAGGCTGTTTGAAACTCTTCACTTGATTTTTATTTTTCCCCAGTTAAATGCAATGGCAAACCGAGCAGCAGGAAAAGGATATGAAAATGAAGACAACTATTCAAACATCAAGTTTCATTTCATAGGGATAGAAAACATCCATGTAATGAGAAATAGTCTGCAAAAACTGCTGGACGGTAAATATTTGTTGTGGGGACAAATGCACACTTGCATAATAAACCATCCTGAGACAAAATCTTTACCCAACCTTGGCATTTTGTTTCTTAATTTTTATTCCGATTCTTGATGGCTTGATGGGCATATTCAGCACTCCGTATGGATGTGAGCCATGCCTCTCAGGAATGACCCAGCTTTGATCCTTGATCTGTGCTGATGTAACTTATCTCAGCCAAGACAATCATTGGGAAGGAAACTTGGACCCAGAGGGGACGAAATTAGCTGAGGCTACAGTTCCTGATTGTGGACCTCTACTGGAAAACATACATGTATGAATTACAGATTAAGGATGAGGTTGTACTTGCCTGTGATGCATCCTGTGGTAAAATAGCCTTTAGTCAGTCAGTAACTATGCTGATACATGCGGAATAGTCACTTGGACAAGAAGGATAGCACTTGTGGGACTCTACCCCAATAGGTCTCTGAGCAGAACTTGCAACTTTGACGGTGGCATAAACAGGTGCTAGCGATCGCCTGCCCATTTATATGCTGTCCCTCTGCGCATTTACAAGCTTACCCTCGGCCCATTTAGATGCTCCTCTTCTGCCTGTTATACGCTCTCCGTTTGCTCTTTATCTGCTCTCCCTCTACCCATTTTACACTGTCCACTGCTCATTACGCACACCACGCAAAGTCAAGGGAAAGAAGAATCTGGTGGGGTGTATAATGGGTGGCTGATTAGCTACCATGTGATTTATCCTCCACTAAATTGTAAGGGTGGATTCTGAAGCTGGTGCTGTCCTAGTTTACAGTCTCTGGTTGAGTCTAACAATGTTAGTTTTCAGAAGGTTAAAACTTAAAACATTACAACATCAAAGGCACAACCTGTTGATGAATTAGTGCATTTACGATGCAAAACAAATTTGTATTCTGTGATTTTTCTTACTTGGTGAATTCTTCAACTTATTCAAGCAATAAGCAATCTGCAGGAGATGCTAAATAAAGTTGTTTTCCTAAAAGTGGGTAAAAGTGAATTAGTTTATAACACTGGCATGCATCTCCCATGTTCTGGTGTGAACAGCATTGACGGAGGCTTGGGGCAGGTTATTTTGGCATCCTGTTGGGGTATAGTGCATTTCCTGTCATTGATATTGGCTAGAACCAGATCAGCATTCTCTTCCAATTAAAAGATAACCTTCCGGAGAAGGGAAGACAGCAGAAATGGGAGAAATGTTATCTTTTAAACCACAGACTTCATCGTTTGACTTTTACTATCAGTATATGGTATTGAATTATACATGCTGGAAGGCCAACATTCTGACTTGCTGAACGATCCACCAACACAGTGGCTGGTGCAAAAAAATTGAGCTTTGTGGATTGGGGGCACAGTAATAAGTATCCAGTTGGAAGAAATAGAGGGAGAGACATGTATTTTTTTTTGTGTGGGCCCTGTTTCATGCTGTGTGTATTTTGATATGGCATTGAACGGCCATCTGAAGATTGCATGGTGACTACATAGTCACACTACTGGGTAGAAGCAGAGAAGAAGCCCTTTTGATAAGGTGGTGGAAAAGCTATGATGAACTCCACTTAGGATGTGAAGAGTGGTCGGCTGATTATAAGACATATCCTTCAATTGGCTTGTCTGTTTTCAGTTTCATAATGTAATTATTTAGTGAAGTGCAGGTATACTAGACAGTTGCTCAGATAATAACATCATGTTTTATAGAATCATAGAATGGTTACAGCACAGAAGGAGGCATTTGGCCCTTTGTGTCCGTGCTGGCTCTCTGCAAGAGCAACTCACCTAGTCCCAGTTCCTGCCTTTTCCCTGTAGCCCTGCAACTTTTTTCTCTTCAGATAATTGTCCAATTCTCTTTTGAAAGCCATGATTGATTCTTCCTCCAGCACACTCTCAGGCAGCGCATTCCAAATCTTAACCATTCACTGTGTAAAAAAATCTTTTCCTCATATCGCCTTTGCTTCTTTTGCCACTTGTCTTAAATCAGTTCTCTGGTTCTCAATCCTACTCTGTCTAGACCCCTCATGATTTTGAACACCTCTATCAAATCTCCTCTTAATCTTCTCTTCTCCAATCTATCCACATAACTGAAGTCCCTCGTTCCTGGCCCCATTCTCGTGAATCTTTTCTGCATCCTCTGTAATGCCTTCACCTCCTTCCTAAAATGTGGTTCCCAGAACTGGACACAATACTCCAGTTGAGGCCGAACCAGTGTTTTATACAGGTTTATCATAACTTCCTTGCTTTTGTACACTATGCCCCTACTTATAAAGTCCTGGATCCTGTATGCTTTATTAACTGCTTTCTGAACCTGCCCTGCTACCTTCAGTGATTTGTGCACATATACCCCAGGTCCCTCTGCTCCTGTACCTGCTTTAGATTTGTATCCTTTATTTTATATTGCCTCTCCTGTTCTTCCTACCAAAATTAATCACTCCACACTTCTCTGCATCAAATTTCATCTGCCACTTATCTGCCCATTCCTTCGACCTGTCTGTGTCCTCTTGAAGTTTATCACTCTCCTTCTCACAGTTCACAATACGTGAAAGTTTTGTGTCATCCAAAAATTTTGAAATTGTGTCCTGTACACCCAAGTCTAGGTCATTAATACATATCTATCAAGAAAAGCAGGGGTCCTAACACTGACCCCTATGGAACCTCACTGTATACCTTCCTCCAGTCTGAAAAACAGCGTTCACCACTACGCTCCATTTCCTGTAACTCAGACAATTTTGTATCCATGCTGCTCGTCTCCCTTTTATTGCATGGGCTCTAACTTTGCCAACAAAACTGTTATGTGGCACTTTATCAAATGCTTTTTGGACGTTCATGTAAATCACATCAACCGCATTACCCTCATCAATCCTCTCTGTTACCTCATCAAAAAACTCAATCAGGTTAGTTAAACATGATTTTCCCTGAACAAGTCCATGTTGGATTTCCTTAATTAATCTACATTTGTCCAAGTACTATTAAAGTTTTATTGCTGAAAATAGAAACATGTTGTCGAAGCTTTTTGTCTTGCACTCATCTGGACAATCCGCAAGAATACTAATGTAAGGGAAATAACTTTATACTATATGAGAAGAAAGTGCTAATTGGTTGGCAAGTGAACTCTGGTAGAGGCATTGCCTTGAAGAATGCACCAGTTTATGGTGACTGACAGTTTACTGCCAAGCTTTGTTTGAAATTTAAACCAGACAGCTTGACTCTGGTCAAGGCATTGCCCTGAGGAATGAATCAGCGAATGGCTGTCACTTATTTTGTTGAGCTGAAACAGATGCATTGTTTGTACATGTTCTTTCTGTCTGCAAAGAAAAGGGTCCTGTGTATTAATATATGTAGCTTCCAGTACGCGCAAAGGCGCCACACTGTGAGCCCTATTGACAATCTTAAATTGGTTGTCAGTGTAATTTTTAGCCCACTGAGGATTATTTGGCAAATGTTGTCCAATTGCGGAATCTCATCTAATGTTGGACACTGTTTTGAGTTTTGCAAGCACGGGCTGGTTGGGTACGGCCTGTACCTTGCCCGTTGTGAACAGTGGAAGAGACATGTTGTTTGATACGATCCTCCTTGACCAATCAGAGTCAAGCTGCCTGGTTTAAATTTCAAACGATGCTTGGTAGTAAACTGTCAGCCACCATAAACTGGTGCATTCTGCATGGCAATGCCTCTACCAATCAATCAGCACTCTTGTCTCATACAATATAAAGTTGTTTTCCCTTACATTGGTTTTCTTGCGGATTGTCCTGTTGAGTGCAAGATGAAAAGCTTCGACAACATGTCTCTATTTTCAGCGATGCTCAAGCTCTGCACTACCAAATGACTATTTATTAATTTTGTCTTGAATTATCATTTCTAAAAGCTTTCCCACCACTGCAGTTAAACTGACTGGCCTGTAATTGCTGGGTTCATCCTCACATTCTTCCTTGTACAAGGGTGTAACATTTGCAGTTCTCCAGTCCTCTGGCACCACTCCTGCATCTAAGGAGGATTGGAAGATTGTGGCCAGTACCTCTGCAATTTCCACCTTTACTTCCCTCAGTATCCTTGGATGCATCTCATCCGGTCCTGGTGACTTATCAACTTTAATTATATCCAGCCTATCCAATACCTCCCTTTTATCAATTTTTAGACCATCCAAGTGTCTGAACTACCTCCTTTTTCGCTATGACTTGGGCAGCATCATCTTCCTTGGTAAAGACAGATGCAGACTTCTCATTTAGTACCTGAGCAATGCCCTCTGCCTCCATGCGTAAATCCCCTTTTTGGTCCCTGATAGACCCTACTCCTCCTTTTACCACCTGTTTACTATTTATATGCCTATAGAAGACTTTTGGATTCCCTTTTATGTTAACTGCAGTTGGACAACCTAAAGCCAATTTCTAATGGGCTCACAGCCCAACATCTAGAAATTTGGCAATCTTACTCAAAGGTGTCACAATGATGGTGTGTATGCAAAATGAACAATTGATCATGCAGCAGGGAATGATTTTGCATATTTTAAGGCAGAATTGGTGAGGGTTTGACCTTGTGTTCTGTCTTGTACATGAGTGCTTGATGCTGACGTTGGAAAACAAAAAAATGGCTGTTATCATTGTGTGTGCTGTTTCTTTCTCTTACTCTTAGGTTTCAGTTTAGTTAAATTATGAAATCTTATTGGGTTGGTCAAGTAAAATATCCAATTTAATTCCAAAAAATTTATAAAATATTTTTGATCAGCTTTGCATATGAAATTGTTTAGCAATCTACATATGTTGCTTTTTTATATTGTAAGTGGTAATTTAATGAATTCACTTGTTATCATTTTTGGATTAACTATTTTTGCATAACAATATTTTTGGTAAAATAGAATTATAAAATGATACAGCACAGAAGGAGGCCATTCAGCCCATCATGGCTGTGCCAGCTCTTTCATAGAGCTGTCCGATTGATCGCACCCCCCTGCTGTTTCTCCATTGCCCTGTACATTTTCTCCCTTTGAGTATTTATCTAATTCTCTTTGTAATGTTATTGAATCTGCTTCTACCGTCCTTTCAGGCAGCGTATTCTAGATCACGACAACTTGCTGTACAGAAAAGTGCTTCCTTATGTTGCCTCTTTTTTTTGACAATCACCTTAAATCTGTGTCCTTTGGTTACTGACCCTTCTGCCATTGGAAACGGTTTCTCCTTATTTACTCTATCAAAACCATTCATCATTTTGAACACCTCTGTCAGATCTCCTCTTCATCTTCTCTGCTCTAAGGAGAACAACCCCAGCTTCTTCAGTCTCTCCACATAATTGAAGTCCTTCATCCCTGGTATCTTTCTAGTATCTTTAATGCACCTCTTTTAAGACCTTGACATGCTTTCTAAAGTGTGGTGCCCAGAACTGAACCTAACACTCCATCTGAGGATTATCCAGTGTTTTATGGAAGCTTAGCATAACCTCCTTGCTTTTGAACTCTCCAAGACAAGAATCTGGTATGCTTTTTTAACAACCTTCTCAACTTGTCCTGTCATCTTCAAAGATTTGTGTACAAATGCCCACAGTTATCTCTGTTCCTCCACTGCCTTTAAAATTGTACCATTTAGTTCATATTGCCTCTCCTTATTCTTTCTACCAAAATATATCACTTCATACTTCTGTGTTAAAATTTTATCTGCCATGTGTCTTCCCATTTCACCAGACTGTGTCTGTCCTGCTGAAGTCTGTTACTATACTTCTCATTGTTTTCTACATTTACGAGTTTCCTGACATCTGCAAACTTTGAGATTATGCCCTGTATACCCAAGTCCAGGTCATTAATATGTATCAAAAAGAGCAGTGGTCCTAATATTGACCCCTGTATACTTTCCTTCAATCTGACAAACAACTATTCACCACTATTCTCTGCTTTCTGTCCTTTAGCCAATTTTATATACATGCTACCATTGTCCCTTTAATACCACAGCCTTTAATTTTGCTAACAAATCTATTATGTTTTACTTTGTCAGTCACCTTTTGAAAATCCATGTGCATAACATCAGCTGCACTACTGTCATCCACTCTGTCCATTACTTCATCAAAGAACTCAATCAAATTAGTCAAACACAATTTGCTCTCAGCAAATCTGTGTTGATTTTCATTTATTAGCCCATACTTTTCTAAATACCAATTAGTTTTGGGGGGAAATTTCATTTGCATAGTGCCACTTCAAAGCAGCGCTAGGCAGACCATGTCGGTTCCCCAGGGCAGACGACACTGCTGGCTGCTACCTGCGCGGCCCATGGCGGGTTTGTCCATTGATACGATTGAGAAAACCCATCTTCCATCCTCACCTTCTCTTCCTCTTCCGTCCTCCCCTTCTCTCCCTCTTCCATCCTCCCTTTTGCACCCCCTTCTTCCTCCCCCCCCCCCCCCCATACTTCTATTCACCCTCCCTCCATGCTTCACTTTCCTCCCCCTCTACCACAGTCATCCTTCTAGTGTCTTCTGCATAAACCTTTGTTTGTTGCCCAAGCCAAGTTCTTATATAATTTTTGATTCTTTGCATTCTGGAACCTTCTGTTATTCCTCTCAATCAACTCATCTCTGCTGTTAGTATCTTTTGCTTGTCAACTTTACTTATATTCTAAAACTTAGATTTGTTTAATAATAAGGAATAATCATATATTTGTATACTTGTACCTTTTTTCGCAAAATATCATCTATATTCTGCTTAATCTTTCAAAAGCAGTAGAAGCAATTCCAATTCTTATTTTGATGTCTTCTTCACAACTTCCATTCCCTGACACTAACCCACCAAGGCTATCAGACTTTCCAGCTGTCCAACTGCAGCCCTTCAGCTGTAACTTGACCTTTACCTTTTTGTTAATATGTAATCCGATTTTTCTGCTCTCCACATATACCATATCATTTGCTACAAATCTGTTCTGGATGTTACTATAAGCTCAATGTCATCAGCAAATCTGAGATCGTTTAAAGTCTTGCCATGTAAAGAGAACTCATCCAATATCACCTTTTAGAGCAAGATTCATTACTGCTTCCAGTACTAGATTAAATAAAGCAGGTGACAGTGTGCATCCTCATCTCTCCTTGACTGTTGGTCGAAACTATTCTGTTAGCTTCCTAACCACTCTAACAGCACTCAGGGACTTGTTATAGATGTTTTCTCTCAGTCTCAGGAGTGCTATGCATCCTCAAGATATACCTATTCCCTTCTTGCTATGCACCATCAGAGATTGTTTACTCCAAAACAACTGGTCGCTGTTAAGAGAGGATATTGGGACAAGCGCTAACCACAAATACCATGCAGCCTCCTTAGTGAGCACGAACAGGCATTTTAAGTGACAATCAGCCCCTTACTGAGCCTTTGGGTGACCATTCCTAACACATGTTTTAACTTCTTTACCAAGATGGTATCTTGCACTAAATATGGGTTAAACTGGAGTTTCAGCGCCATCTTGGCTATCTTGGAAGATTTTAAGTGCCTGAATGCGCAGGAAAATCTTGCCCCTATAGTCTACAGGGAGTGCTGGTTCTGAAGTACTTCTTTGGTGGTTAAATGTCTTGTGCTGAAACAAGTTGCTTCCAACAAGTTGCTTCCAAACATGAACATGACTGGGAGAATGAACAGAAGCTATGCAGAGCAGGACAAGATCAGAACAGAGGAGGAAGAAGGGCACTCAGAGGGTGGCCATACCGCCCAGGGTCTTTAAAGAGCAATTCTCTTACCTGAACTTCATTGAGGACCAGTGCATAAGACATCTTCGCTGTTACTGAAATCTTCCAACTTTTACAACCACATCTGCAACCGCAGAGCAGAGCAAGGGTTGTACTGCTTGTGGCTGTCAAAGTGACTGTGGCTGTAAACTTTTATGCATCTGGCTGTTTCCAGGCTGGTTCTGAGATATAAGCAACATTTCGCAGTCTGTAGTACATTGCTGCATAAGGAGGTCACTGAGGCTCTCAAATAGAGACAGCTTCATTGAGTTTCCTCTTGCCAGAGACAAGCAGACAGAACAAATATGAGTATTTGTATGGATTACAGGCTTCCCCATGGCAGAGGATGCCATTGATTGCATACACATCGCCTTGCCTGTGTCTCATGTGAACTTTGCCATTTTCCTCAACTGAAAGGGATTCTACTCTTTCAATCTGCAGCTGGTGTGTAACCAGTATCCTGGCAGCAGTCACAATTCCTTCATTCTGTGGCAGTTCTCTGCCAGCAACATTTGTCCTACCATGACAAGTCAAAGGCTATGGGCAATGAGGGTTGTCCACTGATGACATGGCTCATAACCCACGCTCACTTGCATAGCCAGGCATACAATGAGAGCCAAGCTGCCACAAGGAGCATTATAGAGCACATCATTGGCACCCTCAAACAATTCCGCTGCCTGGACTAATCTGTAGGAGCTCTACAGTAGTCGGCTGAGTGGGCATCAAGACTTGTGGTATTATACTGCATGCTGCACAATCTGGCCATTATGAAGGAACAGCCCTTGCCACCACCTATCGGGCAAAAAGCTGGGGAGCAGGAGCACGAGGAGGAGGGTGGAGTGCAATAAGAAATGGAGATACAAGAACAGCAAAAGGAAGAGGAAGGGAGGATACGATATAAACAGCCCTTTCTGACTGCGCTCTACATGATCAAATAATTCATGAGCAATGCCAGTAATCTCAAACACAACACCCAATTCACCAACAGTTCCTTACATTACATTTCCTCTGTCATTGGCCATCATATCATTCTCTTTCGAACAATATGAAGATAAAAGCCACCAGAAAGTGCAATCCAATCCAGATTTGTAAATTCGGTCATGACATGGATGACATATACAAAAATAATCTAAATCACCTTTTGAGCATTCCCTTAGTGCTTCTTCTTTGTGACATTGCCTCTCCCAGTGCTCCTGTGTGATTCTTCCCCAGTGGTTGCAGCATGGGTGGTGGAAGACTGCTGATCTCTAATTGAGGCCTTACAGGACAACCTTGAGCAACTCTAGGCTGTGAAGGTCCGACTTCAGACTGCACCATCTCAGAATGGGAGGCAGCAGCCAAAGCTGGCTGACTGACTGACAACAGCAAGGACACTGAAGAGGTGGCAGATGTGAAAGGATGAATGTTTTTATCCTGAGAGAAGATAGCAGGTTTGTATTCCATGGAGCCATTGCCACTCCCCTGGAGGCAGCGCCTCAGCAATCCTAGTAATCTGTTAGAGGGAAGATTGATGGACTACTCTTCAATGCTGGAAGCCCCTTTGAACACTGGTATTCACAGCCATGATTAACATAAGAACGTAAGAAATAAGAGCAGGGTAGTTCATATGGACCCTCAAGCTTGCTCCGCCATTCAGTACAATCATGGCTGATCTTTTGCCTCAACTCCACTTTTCTGCCTGCTCCCCATATCCCTTGATTCCCTGAGAGACCAAAAATCCGGTGCCACATCTGATGGCAGCAGTCTGAGCTTCCACTGAAGCATTCAGACTTTTGGTGGAAGCTGCTTGTGCTGCAATTGAATCAGCCATCAGATGTTGTATCATGCTGGGTTCCACAGGTCTGTTGATGGAGGTGACCACCAGTTCCATGCTGGAAAGGATGGGCGCCAAGCTCTGCACAAAGCCCTATGCCAAATTGGTGCTTGACATTGAGCGCAGACTTTCTTACAGGCTTTCCAGTGCACCAAGCATAAGGATGTGTACACCTATCAGCCTTCTTCTGTAGTCTGGCTTATTGAAGTTCTCATCTGAGTCCTCTGCAGCAGAACTGGTGTGCCACTTACCCTCCATTGAGCTGACAACCGCACTATGTGTTTCCCCCAACCCTGGCTCCTGCGTACTTACGCCTGGTGTGTCTCCACATTCAGATTCCCCCTCTATTGTAGCCTCTAAAATATAGGCTGTGACAGTCTCTGAGCTAGTGGCTACAAGCGTAAGATCGATTAATGGTGTTTCTTCATCTTCACTTTCTTCTTCCTCTTCCTGACTGGGAAGTTTCTAGTTTTTGGGTATCTGAAATTAAAAAGGGACAATAGTTGGGTTGTGGTGAGGGCAGAGGGAAAATATGAAGTGAGTGCTTACACTCTCTGCAATTTCTCAGCCAGAAGAAATTGTGAGATGAGGGCACGAGGATTAATGTATGCGGATACGCTCATCATTAATTGCTTCAGCGCCGGCAGTGGCCACCACCTCAGCAATGCCCCTTCCTATGATGGCCAGCACTGTCTCCTCTGTGGCTGTTAAAACATGCAGGCATGCTTGTTCTCCAGTTCTTTGCTGTTGCCTTGTTTTGTACCACCTTCTCCAGCAAGAAAATGGGAAGTGTGTCAAAGAGTGTCGTGCAATATGTTTGGATGATGTGCCCATCATGGTTGAAGAGTTGCCAGTGTATGTTAGCTGTGAGTTGTTGGTGTGGGGTTTGCAACAGTGCCAATGTGTGACGGTACGGTAAAGCATATGAATGTTAGGATTGAGTAGGTGAGTGAGGGGGGAGGGGGTGTAGTGAAGTGAGTAGTGGATGAGGCTACTGGTGCTTTTGCGAATAAGAAGTCATTCATCTTAACAACTTGTATAGGATCATTAAACTTCTTCCTGCACGGCATCCATGTACGATATCATTAACCTCTGTTCCTACTTCTTCCCACTGCCACCTGAGCATGTGTCTGGAAGGCTTTCTGCTCCCCTAAAGATACAGGACATCTCTCCTGCAATCCACTTCTTCCACCAAGGCATTATCTGAAAACCATGGTGCATGCTTTCCACCATATTCACCCATTATTCAATGTTTAGCAGCACAGATTCAGCTCAAAAAAGGATTGCCACCACTTCCTGCAGCCACAATGAACCTCACCTTTAAGAGGAGCAGGCTGCCTTGAAGTAACACTAGCCATCTGAAATATTGAGTCCCCTCAATATGTGTGCAACCAATAAATAACATGGGTAGTGCTGGCTGCATGCAGCAGTCATTTTGAAAAAGCAGACAACACACATTTAATATACTGTCTGCATTGCAATGAACTGACAAGTGGTCAATTGCACACTGCGATCCCTGCACTCGTTATCAAGTTATATCCAAGCTCTTACCCTAGATTTCTATCTTCTATTTACTGTGATGAAATTAATCTTTTTTTTTTGTTTGCCCATTACTTGACAACCAAGTCCACTTTCTTGTGGCTTTCCTTGATATAAAACTGTTCTTGCTCTCATCAGAATATTACTTGGGCAGAAGGAAAGTAACTTCTGCTTATCAAATCCAAATTTTCTTCCGGCATGATTCTGACTATGACAATTTAGCTTTTAGCATACAAGGGATGTGGGATTGAAAGAAATGAATGCTTGACTTGCACCTGGTTTTAAGATAAACGCCACTCCCTCCTGATGTAGACCACTTTCCCTGCCAGACACTAAAACTCTGGGCGGAGTCTTATCAGCTGTGTGGAGGTGGTTTTGGAGGCAGGAGGGTGGGGAATTTCAGAAAGTTGTGCAATGAGTGCAGGCGGGACTCGGAACCCAATGTGTTCTCACCTCCCAGCTCTCTCGCCAGAGGTGGGTCAGACCGACACCCAGCTACCCAACAGCAGTGGGTAGCTCATTAAGATTAGTTAAGTGCCCACTTGGGGGGAAATTGGTAATGCCACTAGGATCTTCCCAGCAGTGGACAGGGCCCCCCACTGAGGCTGAAGCCCAGCAGGTGCGTAGAGGCGGCCTCCCGGCCTGGCAGCGGTGGCCATACTTTTTAAAAAAAATAATTTTTGAAGTCTCCAGAGGACGCCTCTACCTTGAGGCAGTCTCCCATCTACATCGGGCGCACCCACTTCTCACTTTGGTGCTGTCGGCTGCCCACAGCCTCAGGTGGTTCTCCCACCTGCCATCCTAATTTGATGGGGCTCCTGGATGCGACCTGTTAATTGGCGGGCGGGACCCGGATGCCATCGGGATATGGCCCCGATCCCCGTACAAAAACAATGTCAGTAAGATTCTGCCCCATGTGTCCATCATAGGGCGGCGCAGTGGTTAGCACCGCAGCCTCACAGCTCCAGTGACCCGGGTTCAATTCTGGGTACTGCCTGTGTGGAGTTTGCAAGTTCTCCCTGTGTCTGCGTGGGTTTTCTCCGGGTGCTCTGGTTTCCTCCCACAGCCAAAAGACTTGCAGGTTGATAGGTGAATTGGCCATTATAAATTGCCATTAGTGTAGGTAGTAGGGGAATATAGGGACAGGTGAGGATGTGGTAAGAATATGGGATTAGTGTAGGATTAGTGTAAAAATGGGTGGTTAATGGTCGGCACAGACTCGGTGGGCCGAAGGGCCTGTTTCAGTGCTGTATCTCTAAATCTAAATCTAAATAGTAAAACACAACTTTACCATTCCGTCTTGTCTCTTAAAACTACTATTCCCTGTGGGTATCTCTTTAGTTCATTAATCCACATTACCAGGGCTCCACTATGATGTAGAATCAGAACATTCAATATTCTTATAGATACCTTATTTCCTGAACTGATTTTAAAAACTTTTCACTCCCGCCTTGCTCCCTGAACGGTGATGCTGCCCTCATTTATCTGAATGACATCTGATCTAGCATTTCTCATCTTTTATAATGTATTTATTTTCAGAGGTCTTGAATTCTCCAAGTGTTCGACCATTACTCCTGTGCTACTCTCACTAGGTTTAGCATGCCAAATGAGGGAACATTCCCAGGGTGTCGCACTTGGAGCCACCTATGAAAGCTGGGTGAGTCTCCAGGAGCAACTGCTAGTAAGGTCACCCTTCTCGGCACAATTGTTCCTCATGTGGAGGTGCTACCTTTTAAGGCTCACCTCAGATTTAGAATATCAGCAATATATATGGAATACTAGTTGATCTCCTGTGCTGTTGCAAATGGAGAGAACATCAAGTGAAGTTTTCAGCTGGCAGTCATTGTAATTTAACAGCCCGAAGCCAAGGACAGTGGTTTGCAGCAGCATTGCCTGCAGGCTATGTAATTTTGAAGCAAGGCATGTGGCAGGCTGATAATGGAAAATTAGCAGCACAATAAGACGGTGTAGAGCCATCCATAATAATTACCAAGGAATTAAAAGTATAGTAGTACCAAACATGCCAGAGCAGAGCTGGGGCAGCCAGCAAACTTTGTAGGCTGTGGCTACAGCTGGGCGAGGAACAAGGCTGGGAGCAAAATGCAGAGAGAAATTGTGGGGGGAGTTTGCAAATATTAATTTGTCTATGATACATGTAAATAGTATTTTTAGTAAATAGAATTTCATGTCAGCTTTGTGTTCGTTGGCAGATAGGCTGAGCTATTCAAGTGTTAGTGGCTGTGTTAGGAGTAGGGGATACTCTGCATCTCCATTTGACAGTACATTTCTACTTGGTGCTGGAGGATATCAAGTTGAACGCCGCTATCTGGTGGTACAGCTGGACCTGCTAGCCTGATGGCACGCAACTTATTGACCAGATTAAAGTGGAAAATACTGTTAAACCACCACTTACAGGCCTGACACAAAATCATGGCATTTAATTGTGGACAGTGTAATATTGGAGTTCCCATTGGGAGCGTTTATAATATGCAGTTTTTGGTGAAGCACTTGACCCACATAAAAATTCCAATAAATTAGAGGCATTACACTATGGCCAGACTTTGAGTTTGCACCAAGGGCAGGGAGCTTTGCCCACAGCAGCATATGTTGGGAAGTTGCGGATGCACTCCTCATACTTTTTCACGCATTCATTTTAATTGACAAAAGATTGTTTTCCTGTGATTTCCTGATCACTTGCACCTGGGAGGTGCGGCTCCTGGTGAAGACAAATTTTGGAAGTCCCCTCTGACACTTTGGGATATTTCCATTTCTAATTCATATTGTATTTTATATTTGTGTGTGTGTGTGTACACGTGCCGAGTGGGAAGGGAACTGTCATGATGGCTGTATATTGGAGATTATTTTGTCTGCAGTATGATTGTCTCTAATTTTGTTTTGCTGATCTGTGGTGCAGACAACATTTTTTGTGGTGAAGCATGATTGCAGAAAAAAGCTTTAGCAGAGGAACAGTTTTGTATAATGCTGTTAGATAACGTAAACAGAAAATAGCCAATTAGACAACAAAAACATAGAGACTATATACACTCAACCAATAAAGAAGAAGAATGCCAACAGATGTGGATGATAGATACTAGGGTCATGATATTCACCCGAGAAAGAAAACTTATTGTATCGAGAGAAACAATCCATACGCAGTATTTCCCTTGTCCTAGTCCAATGTAGTTGCCATTACTGTTGTCAACACCTGATAGTTACAAGTGATGCACAATATATTTTTATTCGGAATAGTTCTATAGAGCAAAAGGCTTTATTTGCTGGTGTGTAGGGCATGCATTGTTCAGAATGTAGTATTTTATATAACATTACTGAAATTTGTTTTTCAGTCTGTGAGCTTCGATCACCTTCAATGAATGACTTTCTATGGGGTTTGGAGAATTCAGGCTGGTTGAAACACATTAAAGCCATCTTGGATGCTGGTATATTTATTGCGAAAGTAAGTTAATTGACCTAAAGTTGCTTTAATGATACTGTTTCCAGGTTTTTTTTGCAGTTTGTTTTTTCTTCTCCTGACATTGCCACTATCCTCAGTCCTGATTTGGACTGTCAAACTTGCGAATATCTCATTAAGGACTAGAATGCTAAAATCGACAGTTTTAAATGTACGAAACTTTGAGACCAACATGACACTAAAAGCACCAGGCAATGCTCATACATAAATGTAGGAAAGTCTTTTAAGAGCCCTAAGCATGTTCAAGTTTTCTTCAACATAAAAAGTCTTCCCCAGTTTTAATGACACAAACAATCCAATAAACTGTCTCCGGCAATGCCTTTTGGTTTCTTAAGGTACAAAACATAATTTTATGAATATAGTACCATCATGTAATATGGGGTTCTTTATCCTCATATGCTGAAGTTGAGAGATGAACCACATGCCAGCCAAAACATTGACTTTTCCTTTGATCTCAGGCGTACAGATCAAAGGAACAGTGAAGAATAGCTTCATATTTCTTTAAGATTAAAGTAAAAATAATGAAAAACCCATTGTTATAGAATGGCAATGAATTCAGCTGCCTGCAACCTTTGTAGATACAGCAAGTCCATGAAGCTGTTAAATATAATGATACACAAGATGAATGTTTAAATGGGCATGGTGTTAATAAAATGTAAGTTAATTCCAGAACTAGCCATGCCTCCAGCATCGGATCAAAATGAGCAAGGATAACACCTGCTGATTATCACCTACCACCCTCCCTCAGCTGATGAATCAACTCCTCCACATTGAATACCACTTGGAGGAGGTAGCAAGGGTGTAGAATGGATTCTGGGTGGGGACTTAAATGTTCATCATCAAGTGTGACTTGGTAGCACCACTACTGACCAAGCTGCAAAGGATGTATCTGCCAGACTGGGCAGGCGGCAGGTGATGAGAGAACCAACACGAGGGAAAAACCTACTTGACTGCGTTTTCACCAATCTACCTGGTGCAGATGCATCTATCCATAACAATATTGGTAGGAGTGATCACTGCACAGTCCTTGTGGAAATGAAGTCCCATCTTTATACTGAGGGCACCCTATATTGTGCTGTGCGACACTAAAACCACGCAAAATGGAATAGATTCAGATCAGATATAGCAGCTCAAAATTGGGCATCCATGAGAAGCTGTGAGCTGTTAGTGGCAACAGAATGGAACTCCACCACAATCTGCAACCTCAAGGCCGGTGAGATGGTGGCATAGTGGTAATGTCACTGAACTAGTAATCCAGAAGCCCAGGTTAATGCCCCAGGAACACTCTTTCAAATCCCACCACAGCAGCTGGTGGAATTTAAATTTAATTAATAAATTCAATTAGTTAATAATCTGGAATTGAAAGCTAGGCCCAGTAATGGAGCCATTAAACTATCATCAATTGTTGTAAAAACCCATCTGATTTACTAATGTCCTTTAGGGAAGGAAATCTGCTGTCCTTATGTAGTCTGGCCTACATGTGACTCCAGACCCACAGCAATGGGGTTGACTCTTAACTGCCCTCTTAAATGGCCTAGCAAGCCATTCCGTTGTCAAGGGCAATTAGGGATGGGCAACAAATGCTGGCCTTGCCCGTGTCACCTACATCCCAAGAAAGGATCAAAAAAAATTATCAAGCCAAGGGACCAACCTTGGTTCAGTGAGGAGTGCAGGAGAGTATGCCAGGAATAGCACCAGGCATATCTAAAAATGAGGTACTGACCTGGTGAAGTTACAACACAAGACTACAAACATGCTAAACAGCGAAACAGCATGCTATCGATAGAGTTAAGCAATCCCACAACCAGTGGATCAGATCAAAGCTCTGCAGTCCTGCCATATCCAGTCTTGAATGGTGGTGAACAATTGAACAATTAACAGGAGGAGGAGGCTCCATAAACATCCCATTCTGAATGAATAAAGAGTGCTGCAAAAGGCAAGGCTGAAGCATTTGCAACCATCTTCAGCCAGAAGTGCTGAGTGATCCATCTCGGCCTTCTCCTGAGGTCCTTGCATCACAGGTGCCAGTCTTTACCCAATTTGATTCGCTCCATGTGATATCAAGAAACGTGTGAGTGTTCTGGACACAGCAAAGGCTATTGGCCCTGACAACCTCCCAGCAGAAGTAGTCAAGCCTCTGGCCAAGCTGTTCCAATACAGCTATGATACTGGCATCTACTCAACAATGTGGAAAATTGCCCAGGTATGTCCTGACCACAAAAAGTAGGGCAAATTCAATCTGGTCAGTTACCACCCCATCAGCCTACTCTTAATCATCAGCAAAGTGATGGAAGGTGTTGTTAGCAGTGTTGTCAAGTGGCACTTACTCAGCAATAACCTGCTCACTGATGCTCTCCAAAAATAGGTCTTCATAGGGCCTTCTGTCACTGCTGCATGATCTCCTACTTCTGGCAATCCCTATGGTTGATGGCAGTAGCAGTGAAGGCAGGAAAATCAGTTGGGCACCTGATCCTCACTTCCTTGCCATCATTTACCTGTGGCAGCTATAGGAATGACCAGCTGCCTTACTTATAGCATATAAAGGTAAATAACCAAGTAGATGAATTTTGTAGTGCAGTGTATGTAGGCTTTGGGTTTTTTGATATAACTCTGATGTAACACATTGCTCTTTCAGGCCGTTGCTGAGGAGGCAGCCAGTGTACTCGTTCACTGCTCAGATGGTTGGGACAGAACTGCACAGGTTTGCTCCATAGCAAGCCTGCTACTTGACCCATTTTACAGAACCCTAAAGGGATTCATGGTAAGCAGAACGTAATATACCAAAGGGTAAAGGGGGAGCTGACATGATGAGTACATTAGAAGCAAGTCTTCATGATGTGTTTATTATTTTTTCTCTTTCTCTGTTCTCAATCCCTTAAATTGAAGACTCAAAATTGTGTTGAAGTGTTCAAAAGCAAAGTACTGTGGATGTTGGAAATCTGAAATAAAAGCAGAAAATGCTGGAAATATTCAGCTGGTCAGGCAGCATCTATGTCGCAAGAAAAACAGTTAACGTTTCAGGTCAATGACCTTTCTCCAGGGTGTGGTTCCACTGCCACTAATAACCATCTGGTACTTTGCTTATGTGACCATTCTTCATGTGTAATACTTGACAGTGATCACTGGTAGTAAATTTTGCCATTGGTTATATCACAACTAAAGCTGATGCTAGCTCCAGACCCATACATGCATTTTGCATCATGTATCTCAATATGTTTGTTGTTTTTCCTGGCTTTAGGATTCCCTCTTCTGCCTCTTGTTGCAAAGAGGACATGATGGCTTTAACTAAGGACTTCACTGGCCAAGGTCTACAGTGTCATGTAGCTGAGCTGCATGAAAAGTGCTTCTGTTGTGTGGATCAGAATGGGCACACTTAATTTTATGGCAGAAAATCCCAAAGCTCTGAAACAAAATTATTTCATTTTCATATTTTATAAAGCACACCATTATAGGTGGCTTACTCATGCAAAAGTCCATCATGCACATCTATGTCCTTGTGTTTGTCTGTGGTTACCTACTCTCTATATACATATATATCTATGTATGTTTTTGGTTTCTTTCTCTTCCTTAATATTCTAGTGTGTATCTGTGGTTGATTCTCTCACCATACATGTCGGTGTTTTTATCTCTTTCTCCCTTTGTGTATCTTTGCTTCCTTGTCTACTGTTGTGATTGAATGCCCTTCTATTTCAGTCTTTTTGACCCTTTCTCCATATTGTGCTTCTCTCTACATGTGCCAATTTTCTGTCACGTCCCATCTCCCTATGTATCTAAATCACTCTCTGAACTTGTATTCTCTCTCTCCTTCCACGTGTCTGAAATTCTAGCTCTCTCTCCCTGTGTGTCTGAACTTCTCTCTCTACTTGGCTGAGTTTTTATCTCTCCCTCCCACTCAAATTACCTGTTCCCATCTCTGTTGTCTGTGGGACTTGTGCAAATTGACTGCCATGTATACTTAGCAAACTATAGTGGCTGCACTTTAAATGTAATCCGTGAGTTGTAAAGCATTTTAGTACCACCTGATAAGGCACTATAATAAATGCAGGAAACTCGCCACATGCTGTATGCAAACAAACATTTCCAGGTAATTTGATGGGCTGTATAAAACAATCAAAATTATCTCAAGTAAAACACCTGCAGTCTTATGTTTCTTGAGTTTTGTTGCCCACATCTGTAGTTCTCCAGTCCACCCCTTTATCTCTTTTCAGGCTCTTTGTGTCCTACTCACAGCTTACATTCCCTCCTAGCTTTGTATCGTCAGCAAAGTTGGATACATTACTCTTGGTCTCTTCATCTAAATCATTAATATTTATTGCAAATAACTGAGGCCCCAGTACTGATCCCCATCACTCCACTAGTCACAGCTTGCCGACCTGAAAGTGCCCCGTTTATGCCCACTCTTTGCATCCTGTCCGTTAACCAATCCTCTATCCATGCCACAATATTACCCTAGACTCCATGAGCCTAATCATGTGTATTAATCTTTTGTGTGGCACTGTTACGGCTTCAGTGACTGTGTTAATGTTACAATGTGAGATATAAACTCCCCAGACCAATTTAAAGAATTACATGACAAGATTTCATGTTTTAGGACTTTTATTATAGCAACTAAACTAAAATTCCCCATTAACTAAATAGTCCATTATAAGTAGCTGATACTCCAAATTACAAAGGTATTTTCTTCATTTATTAAAACACTTGAAAACCTCACACCACATTTACACATTGCACAGTCCTCCTTGAAGCGAAATCTTTGCAGCTAAAAGTCCCAAACTCCTCCCAGTTGCAATGGGTTGGATCTCCCAGACCTTCTCAAAGTCACTGTCTTCTTTGCTCGCTTCTTCAGAGCACTTTCGACCTGGACGTCTGTAAATAAGGCGATCTCTGGTGACCTGTTGGTCTTTTCCTTCTCCACAAACCTCAACTTTCAAATCAGGTTCAAGTCTTTGCAGCCTTTCGCTGTATCAGTGTTCTGAGACTAAGTGTTCCCTCTCTCTCCTTCCTGAGGATGCCACTGCTAGTCATTGTCTTCGGGTCTTCCTTACAGCCTCCAGATTTCTCAAACTCTGTAGAATTTATCCAGAGACAAAAAGTCAATAGTCATTCATTTTTTCAAAATGCAGAGTCCACCAGTCTGGCCACAGCCAAACCACCTGGGCCTTCCTTTGTTTCCAGGTGTTCATAATTGCAATTCACATTTGCATTTTCAGAGCCAGTGGCTCCTTGATTACGATCTGGGAAAGCAAAACCCATTGTCCATTAGGTGTTATAACCTTACATTCTCTGTTTTTCAAAAGAGTCTTTGATCTGAGCTCCTTGCTAACCAAGATTCCTGTCTTATCTTTAAACAAAGTTGATGTGAGGTCACATGGTTTCTCTGACTCCATCTTACATTGTTTTCAAAAAAACTGATTTTTAATGTAATCATGCTACAAAGTCCAGCGTTCATAACAGGCACCTTGAAAAATGCCTTTAGGAAATCCAAGAATACTACATGTACTGGCTCCCCTTTATCTACCCTACTTGTTACATCCTTAAAAAAACTCATAAATTTGTCAAACATGATTTTCCTTCATAAAACCATGTTGGCGCTGTCTGATCATACTCTGATTTTCTAAGTGCATTGTTAAGACTTCCTTATAATAGATTCTAGCATTTTCCCGACAACTGATGTCAGGCTAAGTGGTCTGTAGTTCCCTGTTTTCTCCCTCCTTTTTTGAATAGCAGTGTTACATTTGCTAATTTCCAATCCATTAGAATCTAGGGAATGTTGGAAAATTACAACCAGTGCTCACTATCTCTGCCATTACCTCTTTTAGAACCCTAGGGTAGATCATCAGGTCCTGGGGACTTGTTAGTTTTTAGTGCCTTAAGTTTCTCCAGTACTTTTTCTCTGCTGATATTAATTACCTTACGTTCCTCACTCTTATTAGACCCTTGGTCACCCTCTATTTCTGGTATTTCTATTTCTGGACACTTGTGTGTATGCAGAAAAGCAAATTCCCTATCCCTCACCCCCACTAGCACACTGCAATAATGAATTCTACTCTCCGGATGATTATTGATATCCATATTTGATGAAAGTATCTGTTTTGGTTATTACTGGTATTGAAACATTACAGGTTTGTTTTAAAAGGTTGGCAGAGGAAGAACAAAGCCTTTACCAGAGGACCTGGATACTTTTCTCATTCGTGTTTGACTACCAGTTCGGATCACAATAACTATTTGGATTTGTACAGCAACTTCTAATGTAGTAATATATCCCAAGGCAAAATTGACACTGAGCCAAGGAAGGAGACATTAGGGCAGGTGGCCAAAAGCTTGGCTAATGAGTAGGTTTTAAGTACTGTTAGTGGGGAGGAGGAGACATTTAGGGAGGGAATTCCAGAGCTTAGGGCCTGTCCGGCTGAAGACACAGCCACCGGTGACGGGGCAAACAAAGTTGGTGATGCAGAAGAGGCCAGAGTTGGAGGAACACAGGACTGGAGGAGGTTAAGAAGTTATGAAGGAACGAGGCCATGGAAGAGTTTGAACATGATGAGAAATTTAAAAATCGAGGCATTGCTAGATATTCGGTGACGAAAAGCTTGCTTAAAGAGGTAGGCTTCAAGAAGCGTCTTTATAGGAGGAGAGAGAGGTGGAGTGACGAAAAGTTTTGGGGAGGGTATTCCTGGTAATCCACAGTGATAACTCAAAAATTCGCTATTGCTTTCCAGTCCTTCATCATGGTCTGAGCATGGGTTGTGGTATGCTGGCTTTACTAGACAGTGCTCTCACCAGACCAGGCCTTGAGGATTATATATAGTTCTAGTCACTAAAACTTCAAGCTCTGAAACTGCTACAAGAGCCATGGAAGTGATCATTAGTATCTGAGGTCTGGGTTATGGGGGAAGAGTGGAGAAACTCATACTTTTCAACCTTGAAAGGAGATAATTAACGAGTGATCTTATTGTGATATAGCAGTGTATGCATGCGTTTGAAGTAAATGGAGTGCAAAAGGTAAATCCCAAACACTAAGTCGAAAACACAACATTAGAACAAGGGGCGCAGGTTCCGACTAATAAAAGGCAAACTCGGGTCTGATATCAGTTACTATGAATACAGAGTAATCTATATGACTGACCTGTTTGGTGCTGATGGAGAAGCTCCTTAAGCACAATTTTACACAGACTTAGGAATATCGACCGCCTTGCCATGGAGTGGGGACTTTTCAAGCAGCTGACCAGTTACACTAATGGAGCAGTCCAATTAGGAGCTAGAATTCCTGGCAATACAGTACCAACAGTACCTTCAAAAAGAAAAGTAATATTGGAGTATTACAAATTTAAAGTTGCATTGGAGCAGCATATATGGTGCTAGTAAATGTTAAGTTCACCGTTTAACTAGACCACCTGTAGTAAAACAGATGATGTCCAATCTTGCCACAGAAGCTGTGCAAAGAAGGCAACCTTATCTCGACAAAATTAGCAGGAGTAGCAAGAAGCTGCAAATCAATGAACGCTGAAGGATGCTTTTATTGGGAACAAAAATAAAGTCCATCGATCAATCCATTAAGCCCAGATGTCTCATGTAATTTCTACTTTCAGGTATCTGCCTTAGCTCTGTGATATCACTGTCACCCCTTAGATGGTTGTGGGTTCAAACTCCACTCCAGCGACTTGAACATATAATCTAGGCTGACACATCAGGACACAGTGCTGAGGGAGTACAATAATGTTGAAGGTGCTGTCTTTCAGATGATCCCACTGTGATTGCTCATAATGGTCCCAAGTGAATGATCAGAATGGTCCCAGTGCGAATGATCGAGGCCCTGTTTGGACATTATTGATCCCATGGTAATATTTGAAGAAGTTCTAGCAGTGTGAAGTAACTTAAGGTGTCCTGAGGTCATTAACAAATGCAATATAAATGCAAGTTCTTTCTTTACTTGCTACAAATTGACAGGTTATTCTGATCCTTCAATCATGATACTAGCGATCTTTCAATATCGATTGTTTTACGTTATTGTTACTGATTATATTTTTATAAAGCTCTTCTCATAATGTGTTTTATGTAGGTTTTGATAGAAAAAGACTGGGTTTCCTTTGGACACAAGTTTAACCACAGGTAAGCAAAATTATCAGTATTTAATTTGTCCTTCAGAGCATCTTCATTTTCTATTTCTCATTCTAGAAAATATTCAATGGATTTTTAAAAAAGCAAATCAGGGTTAGAGAAATATGAGTTCCCAGAGAAGAAATATTCATTAGTTATTATAACAAATTTGATCTGCATTTTCCTGTTTTTCATTTCTTGGATAAAATGGTGGGCAGATTATCTCTTCCAAGGCTTCTGTTAGTTGCATGCCACACTCACTGCTAGAGGTCTGAGTTTGGGATAGATTTACTCTTGCAATTTGATCTCTCTGCCTAGCTTCTGACAGCATAATTGAGCTTGGGAATTTGTTTATTCCTACATTTATTTGTGTTAAAATCTATCTACAATTTGTCAGTCCAAGTTTGTCTGAAAATAGTACACTCATTATCTGTCTTCAGAACTTTGCGTCTTCAGTAAATTTAATAATAGTTATGAATACCCTGTTTTATTTTATGTCATTCACAAATATTGTTAATAGCAGGGATCCCAGAACAGTTCCCTGTGGCGTATCACTAGTTTGTTTTTCCCAGACAGCACACTTTCAGCTTATTGGCAATCTTAATCCTCTGTTGCCAAGGCAATTGTCAAACCTTTGAGAAGACTTGCCAACTATTTCATGAGCTTTCATACTAGTCTCACATGAACTTTGTCGAATGTCTTTAGAAAATCCAAGTAAATTACTTTTACTGAATTATCCTTTTCCATTAGCTGAGTTATTACATTCAAATCAATAGGTTTGTAAAGCATGGCCAGAAAGGCATTGATCTTTTATATATCTTCATCTACTTGCACTTAGACTTTCAGGGAATTATTCATTTAAACCTTTTTTTTTTCTGTTCATCACCCCTTCAGTGTCTTTCCGTTGAGTGCATATTGCTATTAACATAACAACTAGACTAATGTAAGCCTGACAAGTGACAGGTAACATTTGTACCACAGAAGTGCCATTCAGTGACCATTTTAAAAACAAAAGACCTAATCACTTAGCCCCCATCCACAACTTTTAACTTCAGCACTGTCAACATGTCCCCCACCATCAACATCCTAGGGTCATGATTGAACAGAAACCTAACGGAACAGTAATATAAATTTTGTGGCTGCAAGAACAGGGATGAGTGGCTCACGTTGATGTCATCCATCGATTGGCTGTTACTGATGTGAATGTTCAAGTCTCAAAGCTGGCACACTGTGCCATCATTGTGTGCCAGGTACAGGATGCACTGCAGCAAATTTCAAAGCTGAAATAATCACTTTTTCCTCTAAGTTACTTTGTTGAACTGAAATCCTGATGTAAATGTCTAAATTGGGACAAACTGAAAAAGTTTCAAAAAAATTAAAAAAGAGAAAATTTTAAAAAAGAGATGAACTTGTCAATTCCCACTTCCTTCCCTGCATGAATCTTGGATCTAGTTGGAGACTGTCACATATTGGAACACTCAGTGCTATTTTCATCCAATGAGCCATCAAGGTAAAGCTGAAATAAACACTTGAAGTTCATGCAATTTTAGAAGTGGAAAAGAAATGGATAAATTAAATGTGAATTTTCTGGCAAATCAAGCAAAACAATGAATCAATCCCAGAAATAATAAGCATTCTTGTAATGTAATACAGGCGAAAACAGCTCAGTGTCTAGATTAAAACAAAATACTGTGAATGCTGGAAATCTGAAATAAAAACAAAGTGCTGGAAATGCTCAGCAGGTCTGGCAGCATGCGTGGAGAGAGAAAGAGTTGATGTTTTGAGTCGGATATGACTGTTCTTCAGAATGGGATTAGGATGTGTCTTGATTGTCATATTCTGCTCAGAGGTAAATTTGCATAAAATTGCTAGAAGTTGGGAATTCATTGCCACAATTTTTGAAATATTGAAAACATAAATGACTAGTAAAAAGACGGAGTGGGTGGAGTGTTAGAATATAAGAACACAAGAAATAGGAGCAGGAGTAGACCATATTGCCCATCGAGCCTGCTCCGCCATTCAGTAAAATCATGGCTGATCTTGGGCTTCAACTCCACTTTCCCACCTACTTGCCATATCCTTTGATTCCCTGAGAGACCAAAAATCTGTTTATCCCAGCCTTAAATGTATTCAACCATGGAGCATCCACACCCTCTGTGGTAGAGAATTCCAAAGATTCACAACCCTTTGAGTGAAGTAATTTCTCCTTATCTCAGTCCTAAATGATCAGCCCTTATCCTGAGACTGTGCCCCTATGTTTTAGATTCCCCGACCAGCAGAAACAATCTCTGTGTCTACCCTATCCAGCCCCTTCAGAATCTTGTATGTTTCAATTAGATCCCCTCTCATTCTTCTGAACTCCAGAGAATATTTACTCAGCCCCTCATCCCAGGGACCAATTTAGTGAACCTTCGCTGTACCGCCTCCAATGCAAGTATATCCTTTCTTAAATGTGGAGACCAAAACTGCAGACAGTACTCCAGATGTGGTCTCACCAAAACCCCGTACAATTGTAGCAAGACTTCTTTATTCCTGTTCTCCAGTCCCCTTGCGATAAAGGCCAACATGCCATTTGCCTTCCTAATTGCTTGCCGTACCTGCATACTAACTTTCTGCATTCCTTGTACAAGCACACCAAAGACTCTTTGAACATCAACACTTACAAGTTTCATACCTTTTGAAAGATATTCTGCTTTTCTATTCTTAGACCAAAGTGAATAACTTCACACTTCCCTACATTATACTCCATCTGCCATCTTGTTGCTTATTTAACCGGTCTATATTTCTTTGCAGCCTCTCTGTGTCTCCCCACACCTTACCTTTCCACCTACCTTTGTATCATTAGCAAACCTAGATACATTACTCTCTGTCTCTT
The DNA here is from genome assembly GCF_036365525.1 of Heterodontus francisci. Taxonomy (NCBI): domain Eukaryota; kingdom Metazoa; phylum Chordata; class Chondrichthyes; order Heterodontiformes; family Heterodontidae; genus Heterodontus; species Heterodontus francisci. The sequence goes on from NC_090371.1 coordinate 114,021,787, forward strand.
CATCTAAGTCATTAACATAAATTGTAAATAGCTGAGGCCCCAGCACTGATCCTTGCTGCACTCCACTATTTACTGCCTGCCAACTTGCAAATGCCCTGTTTATGCCGACCTGTAGCTTCCTGTCCATTTATCAATGCTCTATCCATGCTACTATATTACCCCCAACTCCATGAGCCCTTATCTTGCCGATTTAAGCTTTTGTGCAACCTTATCGAGTGCCTTTTAGAAATCCAGCTATACATCTACTGGTTCCCCTTTATCTACCCTACTAGTTACATCCTCAAAAAACTCTAATAAATTTGTCAAACAGGATTTCCCTTTCGTAAAACCATGTTGACTTGCTTTAATTATACTGTGCTTTTCTAAGTGCATTGTTAAGACTTCCTTAATAATAGATTCCAGCATTTTGCCAATAATGGATGTTATGCTAACTGGCCTATAGTTCCCTGTTTTCTCTCTCCTTTCTTGAAACGTGGTATAACATTTGCTAACTTCCAATCTGATGGGACTATTCTCGAATCTAAGGAATTTTGGAAAATCATAGCTAGTGCTTCCATTATCTCTGCAGCGATTTCTTTTAGAACCCTAGGGTGTAGGCCATCAAGTCCAGGGATTTGTCCCTTAAGTTTCTCTAATACTCTTTGTCCGCTGATATGAATTTCCTTAATTTCCTCATTCTTTTTAGCCTCTAGGTTACCATCTGGTATGAAACTTGTGTCTTCTACTGTGAAGACAGACACAAAATATTTGTTCAGTGCCTCTGCTATTTCCTCATTCCCCATGATAATTTCTCCTGTGTCTGCTTCAAAGGGGCCTATCTTTAGCTACTGTCTTCCTATTTATATACCTATAAAACCTCTTACAATCTGTTTTTATATTACTGGCTAGTTTACTCTCATGTTCTATTTTTTCCATTTTTATAAACTTTTTGGTGGTCCTTTGCTGGTTTCTAAAACACTCCCAATCCTCAGACTTGCTATTCTTTTTTGCAATATTGTAAGCCTCTTCTTTTAATCTAATTCTATCCTTAGGATGTGTTAGTTGTCACATAGAGTTCATATTTTTTGTTAAAACTTGGAATCTGTATTTTTAACAAACTAAAAAAAATTTCATGAACATTGAAACATCTGGAGATTTATGAATGCTTTTTTTAAATTAAAAAAAAAGCAAGGTCAACAAGAGATTCCTGGTTTTGACCATTAAACAAATACTGGAAACCAGGTAATTTCAAGGAACCAGCAGGAGGTTTTGACCTAAAAACTACCCTCTGTTGTGACGAGAGAATTTATGATTGCCATAGGACTTGCTTTGAAAATCTTAGTTTCACTTTGAACTGTTAAAAGAAGCTGGGTTTTGAACTAAAAGCAGGCAGTTGGAATTTCAGATGGACGTGCCAGGAGACCAGAAGAAGAACCAGACAAGTTTGACCTCTTTGTAAAGAATCCTTGCTCTTGAAAAACAAAAGCTTGTATGAAGTGGTACTGTTGCCTCCTGCATTTTTGCAGAAACCCTGAATATTTGCAGAAACCTTGCATCTTTAAAATGACTTTTGCATGGAATGTGAATACTGACACCTGTTGCTACACCCTTGATATAAGACCTATGTGAAGCCTTCTACAATTGAATTTCTTTGACCACCTACCTAACACAGACTGTTAAGACCTCACCTGGAAAGACTTCGAGTGGCATCCAACTATTTGACTTTGGGACACCTCGCCAAACCAAAGAACTTCCTTCCAGATCATTGCAGTCTAGGTTTTATTTATTCTTTTTATTCCTTTGAAACAGCTGTGGACAAAAATCCTTTGTTTTTGGTTAACTGGTTTTTGGATGTATGTGCGTGTGCATGAGGGCTAGGGGAAAAATAAGGGGCTTTAATATCTCGATTTGTGTATATATTTACTTCATTATTGGTTAAGACTTGGTTTTATAATAAACAGATAATTTTGTTGTTTATTAAAGAAACCTGGTTGGTGTGCTTTATTCTGGGGACAAATCAAAGTATTTAAGTGGCTGTTTCGGTAAGTTGGAAAATTTATTGATATGCTGTGATCTGTGGAGAGGTAGGACTGAATTAACAGCGCACTCCTCCTGCCTCGGTCATAACCTAGTACATACAGTTTTACCCATTCACCAGTTTTCAGGCTCACCATAGTTATGCATTTCTATTATATATTCATAATTGTGCTCAAAATCCTACTTATTATTTTCTTCAATATTTTGTAAAATTACAGTTTACTGATGATTCTTAGTGTTAGCTCCCTATATCAAACATGTTTTGAGGAAACATGAAAGGCAAGCTACTGAACTGAATGTTCATTTAAAGAAACACAACAGAAGAACAAAGCACAGGAACAGGCCATTCGGCCCTCCAAGCCTGCGCCGATCTTGATGCCTGCCTAAACTAACACCTTCTGCACTTCCGGGGTCCGTATCCCTCTATTCCCATCCTATTCATGTATTTGTCAAGATGCCTCTTAAACGTCTCTATGGTACCTGCTTCCACCACCTCCCCCGGCAACAAGTTCCAGGCACTCGCCACCCTCTGTGTAAAGAACTTGCCTCGCACATCCCCTCTAAACTTTGCCCCTCTCACCTTGAACCTATGTCCCCTAGTAACTGACTCTTCCACCCTGCGAAAAAGCTTCAGACTATCCACTCTGTCCATGCCGCTTATAACTTTGTAAACCTCTATCATGTCGCCCCTCCACCTCCGTTGTTCCAGTGAAAACAATCCGAGTTTATCCAACCTCTCCTCATAGCTAATGCCCTCCAGACCAGGCAACATCCTGCTAAACCTCTTCTGTACCCTCTCCAAAGTCTCCACGTCCTTCTGGTAGTGTGGCGACCAGAATTGCACACAATATTCTAAGTGTGGCCTAACTAAAGTTCTGTACAGCTGCAGCATCACTTGCCAATTTTTATACTCTATGCCCCGACCAATGAAGGCAAGCATGCCGTATGCCTTCTTGACTACCTTATCCACCTGCGTTGCCACTTTCAGTGACCTGTGGAGATGTACGCCCAGATCTCTCTGACTGTCAATACTCCTAAGAGTTCTGACATTTACTGTATACTTCCCACCTGCATTAGACCTTCCAAAATGCATTACCTCACGTTTGTCCGGATTAAACTCCATCTGCAATTTCTCCGCCCAAGTCTCCAACCGATCTATATCCTGCTGTATCCTCTGACAATCCTCATCACTGTCCGCAACTCCACCAACCTTTGTGTCATCTGCAAACTTACTAATCAGACCAGCTACATTTTCCTCCAAATCATTTAAATATACTACAAACAGCAAAGGTCCCAGCACTGATCCGTGCGGAACACCACTAGTCACATCCCTCCATTCAGAAAAGCACTGCTACCCTCTGTCTTCTATGACTGAGCCAGTTCTGTATCCCTCTTGCCAGCTCCCCTCTGATCCCATGTGACTTCACCTTTTGCATCTGTCTGCCATGAGGGACCATGTCAAAGGCTTTACTGAAGTCCATATAGATAAAATCCACTGCCCTTCCTTCATCAATCATCTTCGTCACTTCCTCAAAAAACTCAATCAAATTATTGAGACATGACCTCCCCTTCACAAAACCATGCTGCCTCTCACTAATAAGTCCATTTGTTTCCAAATGGGAGTAAATCCTGTCCCGAATAATCCTCTCACTAATTTCCCTACCACTGACGTAAGGCTCACCGGCCTATAATTTCCTGGATTATCCTTGCTACCCTTCTTAAACAAAAGAACAACATTGGCTATTCTCCAGTCCTCTGGGACCTCACCTGTAGCCAATGAGGATGCAAAGATTTCTGTCAAGGCCCCAGCAATTTCTTCCCTTGCCTCCCTCCGTATTCTGGGGTAGATCCCATCAGGCCCTGGGGACTTATCTACCTTAATGCTTTGCAAGACACCCAACACCTCCTCCTTTTTGATAATGAGATGACTGAGACTATCGACACTCCCTTCCCTAGGCTCATTATCCACCAAGTCCTTCTCCTTGGTGTATACTGATGCAAAGTACTCATTTAGTTCCTCGCCCATTTCCTCTGGCTCCACACACAGATTCCCTTCTCTGTCCTTGAGTGGGCCAACCCTTTCCCTAGTTACCCTCTTGCTCTTTAACACAGATGGTAGCTGAGTGGTACCTGTTCATCCATATGTCAGCAGGGGTTTCTACAATAAAATTGGCCTGTTTTACCACCGGCTCTTTAAAAAGTGAAAAGTTTAATTGTTTTTTCTATTTCAAAATGGAACATTTTTGAACCCTTTTTCTAGTGGTTTATTATATTCAGATGATCAATTAAATGTTCCTCTTTTACTCACAGGTTGACCTTGCTCCCTGAATAAATAGTGCAGACCATGTTTAGCTTTGATTGTCCTTGGACTGATGCATCATATAGCATTTTTAATAATTCTTTTAGTGGGGTAGGGGAAAATTAGAAAGACAGTAAAAGATGCTTGATTAAATAAATTTAATGGTTTCACTAAGGATTATTAACGGGTCTTGGAAGAAAGAACAGTGTGAAAAAAATCCAGTAAAATTTTAAAAGTTTAAAATTCCTTGCATGCAGAAAAATGCTACTAAAATATTTATATCTTAAAATATTTCTACTTAAAGAATAACCTGAAATTGGGGAAAAAAGAAAATTCCTAAAATATTAGAATTATTTGAGCACAAAACGTGAATACATGTGAGAATCGCATTACTACGGCCTGTAAACTTCTGAAGATGCAAAAGGGTTCAGAAATATAAGATAGTGATTAATAAATCCAATAAGGAATTCAGGAGAAACTACTTACAGAATGGTGAGAATATGGAATTCACTACCATATGCAGTGGTTGAGGCAATTAGCATAGATGCATATAAGGGGAAGCTAGATACATACACGAGGTAGAAAGGATTAGAAGGATGTGTTGATAGGGTGAGATGAAGTAAGGTGGTAAGAGGTTCATGTAGGGCACAAAGACTGGCATAGACCTGTTGGGTTGAATTGTTTGTTTCTGTGCTGTAACATTCTATCTAATACCATGTAGTAAAATATTTTGTACAATTATCGTGGGGATTACTTAAGATAGTGTAGAAACTCGCAAAAATAGTCAGCAGTGAGATGTGATTTAGATAATCTCACAGCTGTGTTCAACAACAGAAATGTGACTAAAGCAGAGTGGGTGTCAGTTATGACATCATAATTAATTACTGCACTTTGGTCAATTTGCATTTCACATTTGGGTTCAAAAGGCCCTATTTTCCAAATGTGTTCTTTAAGCCTAGAAATTACTATTCGTGAGGAAATGCTTAGTGTGTTCATTCCTTCACTATTTTAATACAAATATTAACCTGTTTTAAGTTCCCTGATACTTGACAGGGAACAATAGAGACATACATAAGGACATAACTGATGCATTGCTCGGAGGGCAGATAGATTTATTAATTTCTTAAGCATTGCAGCAGGACAGTTGGCCATACAGCAAAGCTGTACACTATTATTGGATATCCCAGATTACGAGGTGTGCTGGAATAGAGTCTCATGGATACTTCCTTTAGTCTAGGTTACATATATAAACCAGAAGGGATTCTCATCACTTAGCAATCAAGTGCTTTACTATGCCCTTCTGGTAACTTAAAACTCATAGCCAGGCAGTGAAGGATGTAACTGGAGCCTAGTCTTTATCGTGTACAAGCTTTTACTTACAGAGACACACATTACATACTTATCATGCACCTCCAATCCAACAGCCACAGTTTCAGCCTGTTTCTATATATATATATAAGCACAGGTGAGTCCCCAGTTAATGCCCACGAGCTGGATTCAAATAAAACCCCTAACTAATATACGATTAACGGTGACAGCATATATCTTGAACTCGTCACTTGTCCCTCTGTTGTCTGGACAAGGCATAGATAACAAGGATAACTTTATATCAAGGATAACAAGATACAAGGATAATTACTTACTGATTGTGGCTGTTAATGTCAGTTACCAACATACACAGGAGCATATATTGGTATAATTGCCCACATGTGTTTGAGTACTCTTGTCATAAAGCAAATCTGAGCAGACATTTAGGTTGGTTATTCTCAAGGGGTGCCTTACCTTGTGTTTGTAAATTCTTTGTGGCTTGCTGCCGAGTAGTTTGAAGGGCATCCAGGCCCTTCAAAGAATGCACCTGTGCCCTGGCAGTGAAGAAGGAGAAGCTCTAAGAGTATCATTGGGGTGGAGGGAAATGTGCTTATAAGAGAAATTGGAGGAAGCTCATGTACCATTTTGATTAAAATAATTTCTCCAATGAAACTGGCATCAATCAAGCTGGTTACATTGGCCTGAACTTTGCACTGGTAATGATGGTAAAACTGTCAGCATTCACTGTCATTATTCCACCGAAACTGACAGCATCTTCAAGAGTCCATACGTGCAGAATAATGCGAAAATCCAGAATTTGCTCAATGCTTTTATACTTCTCCAGAGGTTGCACTGTTGAGAACTCCAAGACTGCAACCAAGGGAAATCAATTGAACTAATGAAAACTTGTACTCCTATGCTTAGTCTTATTGTAAAAACCCTTGAAAAAGTTGCATCTTGTTAAATTAGGTGTAATTGGGTTTTTAATGGTGTACTAAGTTCATAATTACTGCTAAACAGCCTCATTTGCCCTGAAAGAGTAATTTTACATTTGTTGAAAATCAAATTTCTCCAATATAAGAAATTCCACATTTTAAAAATAATTTGTTTATATGGTATTTTAGCTTCTGTCTTACTCTAATCGTAATTATTTTGTTGTCTGAAAACTTAAATTAATTGAGGAGATTCAGTGCATTTTACTTCCTGGTTTTCTGTCTGTGAGACTACTTCAATGTGATTGGCTGCTTACCCTGCTTGTTGACATCACTGCTGCTGCATGCCAAGAGATCCCTTTGACTTAGTGCCAGATTTTAAACTGCCAACGGAAAAGAGGAAGTCGCCGCTGATGGGAAAATCCAGACCAATAAGTACAGTAACTCAAAAATAAAATCTCCAAACATAAAATACTATCAACTACAATTCATGAGATTGAGCCTCAAAGGGTATCCACTCTCTGCCATATTACATTCTGTAACGATACCTGGCCAAAATTTATATTATCTTGCTGCTCCAATTCAAGTAGCCTCCAGACGTGGTCATTGATCTTATCATCCATCTGCTAATTTACATGTCTGAGGTTTACAGTGCCTGCAGCCAAATACAGGTCTTTCTATTCACCTTCGTGCATTAATAGTTGTACATCTAATGTGCTAGTGCATGCTCTTGGAATTATTGGAAGGAAGGGACCAGTGGTGTCACTCAAAAATGTGAGCCGAGGCCTCGCATAGTCACTACATTTATTAATGACATGGATAATGCAACAGAGAGCCACATATATAAGTTTGCCAATGACACAAAGATTGGTAGCTTTGTAAGTAGTGAAGGCAGGAGCATAAAATTACAAAGAGACATTGATAGGTTAAGTAAATGAGCAAAGCTAAGGCAGATGGATTTCAACGTAGTTCATCCATTTTGGACCAAAAATGGATAGATCAAGTATTTTTCAAATGGTTAAAAGCTACAAATAGTGGCAATCTAAAGAGATTTAGGGGTCCATGTTCCCAAATAACTAAAATGTTGTAGTCAGGTACAAAAAATAAATAAAAAGGCTAGAGTATTTGAATATAAAGGAGAGGAAGTTTTATTCGAGGCTAACAAGAAGCCCAGCCAGAACAATGCTTTGGCTAACTGAGTAGATTATGCAGGTAATCCTTGTTAGTGGGAAAGTCAAAGCAATCTTGAAGCATTCATAAGTGGAGATGTCCCTCCAGGAGGTAAACACTGACAACCCTACCAAAGGGAGGTTTTGGGTTTTAGATTTCCGATCTCACTAAAAACAAAGGGGATTGAGAGAACCATGTGACCGTCTGTCCATCTCTGAAAAAACTGGGAGTTTTGTTACACTCACAGAAGACAAGAAGTAACTGAGTGCGCAGCAGCTGAGGAGGCTGCGTGCTTCCCTTTCTCTCTCTCTCTCTCTCTCCAGAAAACATCAAGTTTGAAAATTGTCTGCAACTTTGGACCTTGCAAGCCTACAGACTGCTACAGCCAGAGACCAGGGGACGAGAGCTACCTACCAGTCTGCTTTCAAGAAAACCCTGAGCAAAGCAGGCCAACCACAAAGTGCACTTTGTATTTTAGGCACTATTGGCACCATTTTGGTGTGGGCATTACTGTGGATGTTTGGAGCATGTGCCGGAAGTATATAGAGTATGCAGATTGTGACATTGGTCAGTGTGTAATACTGATTTGACGCCAATGTTGCCATTTTCGACCTCGCTGCTCCAGCTAACGCCGTGTCTTAAACATGTATAGCTGAACACGTGTTGAGCAGCAGGAAGAACCACTGCCTCCCCCCCACCCCCCCCCCCCCACCACCAGCACTATTTAAGGGGATATCATCGACTACTTTCAGTTTAGTCGCTGATTAATTTTTAAAGGCTCTGTCTGAGTTTGTATTAGTGTTGTCAGTTTTCTCGTGCTATTTAAAGATGGTGATGTCAACAGGGAATGGTGTTGTTTATGTAAAGGCTTTGGTTCTGACTTCAAGGCTTCTGGTGAGATTACTTGCTCCCGGTCTGGGGTGCTTTAGATATCGTACCTCTTGGCCTGCAGCCTGACAGGGAGATTGAACAGAGGAAAAAAAGCAGCTTGCCAAGGGAGGAAGAGGGGGACAAGCGCTCTCAGCAGGTAGTCTTATCAAACCAGGGTCCTCAGGGAGCAGTTCTCTTAACACAACCTAAGCCAAGAGCAGTGTGTTTGATGTCTCTGTTTGACGAAGGAGGTGTTCACTGAAATCTACCACCTGTTGCAGACAGACCTGCAGCCTCAGAGCAGTGACTGTGAAGGTGCCCATGGCCATGCATTCCTTTGCATCGTATCCTTCCAGGTTGAAGCAGCGGACATCTCTAACATCTTCCAGTTTGCTTGTCCACTGCTGTATAAGGGAGGTGACTTGTGCTATTTATGCCGTGAAAGGGGATTACATTGCGTGCCCAGTAATACTAGCCGGCCTCCTTGTGGTCCCGGGTGAGGACTTTCCTGATCAGGCACCCAGTGCTCCCTCCTGCAAAGGGCTCCCCCAGCAGCACAAGCTGCCCCCGCTAGAGCATCTCTGCCCACCCTCCTGATTGACCCCCACCCCCCTTGCTGGGGTCCAGTCTGTTGTCCCTGGCAAGGCTGGAAACTCCGCTTACCTTTATCGGAGCTGGCATCCATGCTGTTCCTCATGTTGGGTGCAGTCCCAGCAGTGGCCACTGCTCACAGTGGCCCTGCTGTGACTGAAGAGCTGCTGGCTTGCTGATTGGCTGGCAGCTCTTGGAGACAGGACCTCCTGCCTTAGAAGGGCAGAAGTCCTGACCGAGGCCAATTAAGGGCCGGGGCCACGCAAAATTGCTGCGTGACTTCCAGGCCTGGCGGAGGCGGGCTCTCCCCCGACCTTTAAGCCGGTGGACGGGGCCTCCCGGAGTAGCCCTGCAGTACTCACCAGAGCGTCTGTTACGATTTATCGTGGTCTGCTGTGTTCTGCAACACCTTGCAATCATGAGGGTACTGCCCTTGCCACCAGGTATACGACAAAGAGCAGGAGGAAGGGAGAAGATAACCAACACATTTCCTTTCTGAACAGGCTGTCCATGATCACCACATTCAACTGTAGTACCAGTGACAACCCCAATTCCCCATTCTACAACAGTCCCGCACACTTCACCTTTTCTCTGTTACTGATCATCACAGTGTCCTCTTGCCCGCAATGCTGAAATAAAAGCCATCACGAAACAAATGTTCCAAATCAACTTTATCAAACATACCATTCAATATTACATACAAAAGTCAACTAATCACCCATGTGTATTCCCTTATTACCTGCCTTGTGGGCACCTTTACCTGACCTATTGTTCCTATGCAATGCTACCCCAATGGCTGCAGCATTGCTGGCAGAAGGCTACTGACTTTCAGTTGGGGAGACTGCAGATGGCCTTGCAGGGCAACCTCAAGTAGCTCTGAGATTAGAATTCCCGGCTTTGGAATACCCACCTCAGCATAGGCAGCAGCCATCTGGGCTGGCTGGCTGACAGGCAACAGCAGGGACACGGGGGGACTGGTAGTGGTGGGAAGACAAATGCCATAATCCTAAGAGAGGGCAGTAGATTTGTGCTCCACTGGGCCACTGCAACTCTCCCTGGACGGTGCCTCAACAATCCTAGTAATCTGTTGGAGGCCAGATTTCTGGAGTGCTGAGACACCCTGAAAGCCCCTTTAAACACTGGTATCTGCAGCCATGAGGCTGTATGGCCCTAAGCTGGGCCTGCATGACCTCAATCTGAGCTTCCACTAATATGTTGGGTGGCTTCTGTTTGTTTATGCAATGGAAGCTGAGACATTGCCATCAGATACTATATCGTGAGACTGCATGTGTTCCCATGGAGTTGGCCACCACTTCCACTCTGGAAAGGATGGGTTCCTAGCTCTGCAAAAGGCCCTGTGGCAAATTGGTGCCGGACTCCTCTATGTTCCTTGTCAGTGACAACAGGCTTTCTATAGGCCTGCCAATACACCAAGCATTTCTGGGTGCCTGCCCAGCAGCTTTTTTTTGAATGCCGCCCCATCGATGTCCTTATCTGAGTCCTCTGCAGCAGAACTCATGTGCGACCTGTCCCTCTGGGGAACTAGCACCCATGCTACCCTTTCCCCATAACAATAAAAGCAAAATACTGTGGATTCTGGAAATCTGAAATAAAAACAAAGTGCTGGTCTGGCAGCATTTGTGGAGAGAGAAACACAGTTAACGTTTCAGATCTGTGACTTTTCATCAGAACTGGCAAAGGTTAGAAATGTAATATACTTTGAGCAAGTGAAAAGGGGGAGGGGGCAAGAAGAACAAACGGGGAGGTGTGTGATAGGGCAGGGGGCTAGTGGTGACTAGTGGTGCACCACAGGGATCAGGGCTTGGGCTGCAGCTGTTCACAATATATATCAATGATTTGGATGTGGGGACCAAATGTAGTATTTCTAAGTTCGTGGATGACACAAAACTAGGTGGGAATGTGTGTTGTGAGGAAGATGCAAAGTGACTTCAAGGGGATTTGGACAGACTTAGTGAGTGGCCAAGAACGTGGCAGATGGAATATAATGTGGAAAAATGTGAGGTTATCCACTTTGGTAGGAGGAATAGATGTGCGGAGTATTTCTTAAATAGAGATTAGAAAGTGTAGATGTACAAAGGGACCTGGGTGTCCTTATGAATAAGTCACTGAAAGCTAACATGCAGGTGGAGCAAGCAATTAGGTAGGCTAATGGTATGTTAGCCTTTATTGCAAGAGGATTTGAGTACAGGAGTAGTAAAGTCTTGCTTCAATTGTATAGAACCTTGGTTAGATCGCACTTGGAGTACTGTGTGCAGTTTTGGTCCCCTTACCTTAGAAAGGATATTATTGCCATAGAGGGAGTGCAACGACGATTCACCAGACTTGTTCCCAGGATGGCAGGACTGTCCTAAGAAGAGAGATTGGGGAAACTGGGCCTGTTTTCTCTGGAGTTTCGAAGAATGAGAGGTGATCTCATTGAAACCTACAAAATACTTAAAGGGATAGACAGGGTAGATGCAGGTAAGATGTTTCCCTGGTTGGGGAGTCTAGAACCAGGGGACACAATTTCAAAATAAGGTACTTAAGACAGAGCTGAGGAGAAATTTCTTTACTCAGAGAGTTGTGAATCTTTGGAATTCTCTATTCCCGAGGGCTGTGGAAGCTCAGTCATTGAGTATGTTTAAAGTAGAGATTGACTGATTTCGAAATACAAATGTCAGAAGGGGATATGAGATTAGTGTGGGGAAAAAGGCATTGAAGTGGATGATCAGCCATGATCATATTGAATGCTGGGGCCGGCTCGATGGGCTGAATAGCTTATTTGTTGTTCCTATGTACACTGCAACAACTCGCCAAGGCTCTTTCCTCAGCACCTTCCAAATCCAGGGCCTCTACCACCAAGAACAACAACAGCAACAGACACATGGGAACACCACCACCTCCAAGTTCCCCTCCAAGTTACACACCATTCTAACTTGGAAATATATCAGCATGCCTTCACTATCGTTGGGTCAGAATCCTGGAACTCTCTCCCTAACAGCACTGTGGGTGTACATACACCACAAGGACTGCAGTGGTTCAAGAAGATGGCTTACCACCATCTTCTTGAGGACAATTAGGGGGGGGACAATAAAAGCTGGCAAAGCCAGCGATGCCCACATCCCCTGAATGAATTTTTAAAAACCATCTCGCACTTCTCCAGATTGAACTCCATTTGGCACTTTTCTGTCCACCTGACCAGCCCATTGATATCTTCCTGCAGCCTACAGCTTTCTTCCTTACAATTGACCACACAACCAATTTTTGTATCATCTGCAAACTTCTTAATCATGCCCCCTACATTTACATCTAAATCATTGATATATAGCATGAACAACAAGGGACCCAGCACTGAGCCTTACAGAACTGGAAATAGCCTTCCAGTCATAAAAACACCTGGTGACCATTACCCTTTGCTTCCTGCCAGTGAGCCAATTTTGAATCCAACTTGCCACTTCTGAGATGCCCAGCCATGCCTCTATTTATTAGACAACTATCTAAACTTACCAGAAATAAACTTAAGACTTGTCACTGATCGGGACAAAAAAAAACACTCACCAGTTATTTATCAGTCAGCTCCTTCCCTTGTGCTGACATCATTTTAGGCATGTTTTATCTCTCCCTGACACTCCCACTCCCTTAGCTCTGGGCTCTCCGATTGAGTGCTACTTTCAGGAACTCGCTAATTATAACTCTCCTGATGCTCTTCTGCTCCACCCAAAAACTTTCACAAGTTCGCACTCCCTTACCTCTGGGTTCTATGATTCTTAGAAACTGACCTCTGAAAGTCACTTGTACCGACTGTGTTGTCGGTTCTCCCACCTATACCTGTTGATCTCTGGTACTGTTTCCCCTCAAGCTCACCCTCTCTGCTCTTGCTGAGGTTTGCATGCTGCCTGCATCACAACAAATGAGCTTGGGTTAATTGCACATCAGGATCTCTGTGCCCGTTTTCAGGCATGATCCAATTTTTCTCCCACATTCTTCCTTTTAGTCTAGAACAGTGTTGTCGAATATGTTAACCACAAACCATATGTGGCTAATTGGGAATCAAGATGTTGCTAATTGCATTTCTGATTACTACAAAAAAAAGCAAACACCATTGTTGGTTATATAATGTCAGTACTTACATTCCTGCACTGTATACATCTGTACTTTAACCTTTTTTTGTGTTTGTTGGCAAATGTTAAGACTAAAAGAAGACTGCAAGTGTTTTTTGATCGTTTTGAGTGCTTTGCTTTCTAGGTTACTGAATAGGAATAGAAGTATGTCCAGAAAATATACACATTAAGTGCATTTACCTCTATTGTGTGTGTATGTAAGGCATTTTCTACTGAAATTAGTGGCTAAAATGATGTCGCTGCAGCAACACCTATGGCTAGTCACCAACTTCATTCAGTTGGAGGATACCAGTCTAATCTATGTTAACAGAGCATATATATGAATCCTTTGTTTTTTTTAATATTGTTTAATTTTCCAAGATTAAGCTGATCTCTTCACCTAGTCCTTTATTTTACAGATACAGTCACTTGGATGGTGATCCCAGGGAGGTTTCACCAGTAATTGTTCAGTTTTTTGACTGTGTCTGGCAGCTGCTGGAACAATTCCCATGTGCCTTTGAGTTCAATGAAAGATTTCTGGTGCACATTCATCATCACATCTACTCCTGCCAATTTGGCAACTTTATTTGTAACAACAATAAAGAGAGCAAAGAGCTGAGGTAAGGTGAATTTTAAACATTTCATTCGTAGTTTGCCATATATATTCATTGAATCACAGAATTGTTACAACACAGAAGGAGGCCGTTTGGCCCGTCGTGTCCATGCTAACTCTCTGCAAGAGCAACTCACCTAATCCCACTTCCCTGCCTTTTCCTTGTAGACCTGCAATTTTTTTCTCTGCAGATAATTAGCCAGTTCTCTTTTGAAGGCCTCAAGTGAATCTGCCTCCACCACACTCTCAGGCAGTGCATTCCAGATCCTAACCACTCGCTGTGTAAAAAAGGTTTTTCCTTATGTTGCTGTTGCTTCTTTTGCCAGTCACCTTAAATTGGTGTCCTCTGGTTCTGCATCCTTCGGCCAATGGGAACAGTTTCTCCCCATCTAATCTGTCCAGACTCCTTATGATTTTGAACATGTCTGTCAAATTTCCTCTTAATCTTCCCTTCTCCAAAGAGAACAGACCAGGCTTCTCCAACCTATCCATGTAACTGAAGTTCCTCATCCCTGGAGCCATTTTCATAAATCTTTTCTGCACCCTCTCTAATGCCTTCACATCATTTCCTCATCCTTGGAGCCATTTTCATAAATCTTTTCTGCACCCTCTCTAATGCCTTCACATCATTCTTAAAATGTGGTGTCCAGAACTGGACACAATACTTAAGTTGAGGCAAACCAGTGTTTTATCCAGGTTTATCATAACTTCCTTGTTTTTGTACTCTATTTCCCTATTTATTCCACGGACTCCAACTTTGTTGACAAGCCTGTTATGTTGGACTTTATCAAATGCCTTTTGGAAGTCCATGTACACTGTTACGAGCTCACAGGGCGCCAGTCTGGTGTATACTGAGTCTTTAATGAAAACTGACTGTAATGGCTGCCCCAGTCAGAGTACCTCATGGTAGAGGTTACATGACTATGGCAAGCCAGGAGGCACATTCGTACAGTATTGCATTTCTATCCCAAACATCCCCCTTTCATACAAAAAAAAATTTGCATGTATCATCATTTACACTGTGAGGTGCCCAAGTTACCCTTTATGCGCACAACTGTTCTCAAGCATTAGTAGTTCGTCATTCTTGTCAGTCTCTGCTCATGCATTGCACACATAGTCATTAAATCGGGCCGGTCTCTTAATTGTGCGTGGCATGTTGTCGTTGGTTGCTTATCTGGTTGATTTTCCTTCTCTGGCGACTGTCATTCCCTTGTCACTAGTTGCCGTGGTAACTGTTGTTCCATTTCCATTGTTGGGGTGCTGTGGACCGCTGGGGCTGATGGTTGTTCTGTGGTCTGTGCAGTTGGTGAGTTCTCATCTTCCTGATTGATCTCCTGGTTTGACTCAACAGCTTCTCCAGTTGTGCGTATGTGTCTGCGATTGCGACGGTATCTCTGGTCGTTCACTTCCACCGCATATGATGGTTACGACCAGGTGAGGTAGGGGTCTAGGGCTCTTCTCTCATTCTTTTCCTGGTTTTGCCGTAACAGGGCTTAACTTTTAAAACACAGTGTTTTTAGCTTCCCCTCAGTGAGTTTTTGCTCACTGCTCTCTAATTGTAATTATAAAGGAATCAGGCAGGTAGGTTTTCTTAGGTTTAAACAAGAAAGGTGAAAGTTTATTAATCTTAAAACTCTAGCTCAGTTAAAACTAAGAATATGCAACACAACCATGCTAGCATGCATACGCGGTAAACACACACACAAATAGAGACAGAGGGGGAGAAAGAATTAAAGGGGAAAGGTTTGAAGTAGTAGATGGAATTCAGTTACTGGTTTTAGGTTGGATGTAAAATCTTTGATTGAAGTTAAGTCTTGCAATTCTCATTGGGGCCCAGTGCACACTTTCAAACTGGTTTTTCTGGTCTTCTGTCTTGAGGCTTAAGTTACTTCCATGGGTCCCTGGACCTTTGCATGAGAGAGAGAGAGGGAGATCTTCTTCCTTGGTTCTCAACTTGCAGTCCGTTCCTTTCTGTGTCAGGCACAATTAAAAAATGCCCAGGTTGACCAGCAGGTTAGAACATAAGAACATAAGAAATAGGAGCAGAGTAGGCCATTCAGCCCCTCAAGCCTGCCCTGCCATTCAATAAGATCATGGTTGATCTGTCCCAGACCTCAACTCCTCTTTTGGGCCTGTTCTGCATAACTTTCGACTCCCCAAGATTTCAAAAATCTATTTACCTCCCCCTTAAATACATTTAATGACCCAGCCTCCACAACTCTCTGAGGTAGAGAATTCCAGAGATTCACCACCCTCTGGGAGAAGAAATTCCTTTGCGTCTCAGTTTTAAATGTGTGACCCCGTATTTTGTAACTATGTCCCCTAGTTCGAGTGTCATGTGACTAGCTCCTTGTTTGAAACAGCCTTGCCTGCGAGGTTTGTAGATACCTCCAAGCTTACCAGTGGGGGATGGGGATGGGGCGTGGAATGCTGGCTCTTACACATTCAATGACTCTCAATGTCTTTTGATCACCACTATTGACAAATCACATCTGGCTAATTGGATCTTCCATTGTCTCTCTGGGCAACTGTCTGTCGGAATGCAAATGTGCAGCCATGTTTTCAGCCACTCAGTCCTCAAGTTATTTCAATGTCCAGTAAACGTTCAAAAATAATATTTCATGTGACAAAATTAATATGTTTCCATTTGGCAGGTGTGGTTTCTGTCACATGATCGAGGTGACAACTGCTTTATGGAGTTTCCAAGTTGCCACTTAGGCTGACTCTTGTTGAGAGCATTGAAAGTTTATACCCTGATTGGCTGCCCAATGCTCAATTCTAGCAATGGTTTGGCAGTTTTGTCAAAGTGAAACTTGACTTTCTGCCGTTTCACCTCGATTTTGTACTTACGCCTTTTACTACTTCTGGCTTCAGTAGCTTTTTTGCTATTGGAAGAGTAGTTTGGGTGCAGTGTGACATTAGTCTTTGTACCAGACTACTTTCTATACCTTCGGTAGGTGTGTTTCTCCACTCGAGGATTGCCTTGTATACATCTGTGCCAGATTTGCTTGATTTCGTTATGATTCCTTGGTGATTTTCACTGCTGCGTCAGCCTTTCCATTGAACTGAGGATAGCGTGGAGATAGAAAGATAGAAACATAGAAAATAGGAGCAGGAGTAGGCCATTCGGCCTTTCGAGCCTGCTGCGCCATTCATTATGATCATGACTGATCGTCCAACTCAGTAACCTGTTCCCACTTTCCCCCCATATCCTTTGATCCCTTTCGCCCCAAGAGCCAGATCTAACTCCTTCTTGAAAACATACAATGTTTTGGCCTCAACTGCTTTCTGTGGTAGCTAATTCCACAGGCTCACCACTCTCTGGGTGAAGAAATTTCTCCTCATCTCAGTCCTGAAAGGTTTACCCCATATCCTTAGACTATGACCCCTGGTTCTGGACTCCCCCACCATCAGGACCATCCTTCCTGCATTTACCCTGTCAAGTCCTGTTAGAACTTTATGGTTTTCTATGAGATTAAGCTTGTTATGGAGAAAGAAATAGATAAATTGCAAAAAAAGGTTTTGGATTGGGGGAGAGGAATTTTAGTAAAATAAGGCAGGATCTGGCCAAAATAGACTGGAAAGAGTTACTTGTCGGAAAATCTACAAAAGAGCAGTGGGGGGCATTCAAAAAGGAAATGGGGAGGGTACAAGCCCAACATGTTCCCTCCAGGGTAACAGGTAGGAGCAACAAGCCCAGAGAACCATGGCTGACCAGAAACATTCAGGGTACGATGAGAAGGAAAAGAGAGGCTTTTAGCAAATACAAAGAGAGCAAATCAATGGAAGCATTAGTGGAGTACAGGAAGTGTAGGTTGGAGCTTAAGAAAGCAATTAGGAGAGCAAAGAGGGGATATGAGAAAGCTCTGGCTGGTAAAAGTAGGGAAAATCCCAAGATATTCTATAAGTATATCAATGGGAAGAGGATAACCAGGGAAAGAGTAGCACCCGTTAGGGACCAAGGGGGAAATCTGTGGGTGGAGCCAGAGGACATTGGTAGGGTGTTGGATGAATACTTCACATCTGTCTTCACCCAAGAGAATGAGGATGTAGATATGGAACTCAGAGAGAGAGACTGTGAGGTTCTTGAGCAAATTGTCATAGGGAGTGACAAGGTATTGGAGGTTTTGGCAGGCTTAAAAGTAGACAAATCTCCAGGTCTGGATTTGTGTCCCAGGATGCTGTGGGAGGCGAGGGTGGAGATTGCAGGGGCTCTGACCCAAATTTTTAATTCCTCTCTGGCCACGGGGGAGGTGCCAGAGGACTGGAGAACAGCTAATGTGGTCCCACTATTTCGGAAAGGTTGTAGAGATAAGCCAGGGAACTACAGACCAGTGAGTCTCACGTCAGTGGTAGGGAAACTATTGGAGAAAATTCAGAAGGAGAGAAGCTATCTCCACTTGGAGAGGCACAATTTGATTAGGAATAGTCAGCATGGCTTTGTCAGAGGGAGGTCATGCCTAACAAATTTGATTGAATTTTTTGAGCATGTGACCAGGTGTGTAGATGAGGGTAGTGCAGTTGATGTAGTTTACATGGATTTCAGTAAAGCCTTTGACGAGGTCCCGCATGGGAGACTTACCAAGAAAGCAAATGCACATGGGATACAGGGTAACTTGATAAGGTGGATTCACAGTGGCGGCACAGTGGCGCAGTGGTTAGCACCACAGCCTCACAGCTCCAGCGACCCGGGTTCAATTCTGGGTACTGCCTGTGTGGAGTTTGCAAGTTCTCCCTGTGTCTGCGTGGGTTTCCTCCGGGTGCTCCGGTTTCCTCCCACAGCCAAAAGACTTGCAGGTTGATAGGTAAATTGGCCATTATAAATTGCCCCCAGTGTAGGTAGGTGGTAGGGGAATATAGGGACAGGTGAGGATGTGGTAGGAATATGGGATTAGTGTAGGATTAGTATAAATGGGTGGTTAATGGTCGGCACAGACTCGGTGGGCCGAATGGCCTATTTCAGTGCTGTATCTCTAAATAAAATAAAAATAAATAAAATAAAATTGGCTGAGCTGTAGGAGACAGAGAGTGATGACAGACGGCTGTTTTAGTGACTGGAAGCCAGTGTCCAGTGGCGTACCACAGGGATCTGTGCTGGGTCCCCTATTGTTTGTCATTTATATAAACAACATAGATGACTATGTGGGGGGTAGGATCAGTAAATTCGCTGATGACACAAAGATTGGCCGAGTGGTTAACAGTGAGGTTGAGTGTCTTGGGTTACAGGAAGATATAGACGGGATGGTCAAATGGGCAGAAAAGTGGCAGATGGAATTTAACCCTGAAAAGTGTGAGGTGATACACTTTGGAAGGAGTAATGTGACACGGAAGTATTCAATGAATGGCCTGACACTGGGAAGTTCCGAGGAACAAAGGGACCTTGGCGCGTTTGTCCATAGATCTCTGAAGGCAGAAGGGCAGGTTAATAGGGTGGTGAAAAAGGCATATGGGGCACTTGCCTTTATCAATCGAGGCATAGATTACAAAAGCAGGGAGGTCATGTTGGAGTTGTATAGAACTTTGGTAAGGCCACAGCTGGAGTACTGTGTGCAATTCTGGTCGCCACATTATCGGAAGGATGTGATTGCATTGGAGGGGGTGCAGAGGCGATTCACCAGGATGGTGCCTGGGATGGAACATTTAAGCTATGAAGAGAGGTTGGATAGGCTTGGGTTGTTTTCACTGGAGCAGAGAAGACTGAGGGGTGACCTGATCGAGGTGTACAAGATCACTATGGACGTCCAATCGCTCTGCACCTCCATCCCCCACCAGGATGGTTTGAGGGCTCTCCACTTCTTCCTGGAACAGAGGCCCAACCAGTCCCCATCCACCACCACCCTCCTCCGCCTGGCTGAACTTGTTCTCACATTTAACAACTTCTCCTTCAACTAAAAGGTGTCGCTATGGGTACCCGCATGGGTCCTAGTTATGCCTGTCTTTTTGTGGGATATGTCGAGCATTCTTTGTTCCAGTCCTACTCAGGCCCCCTCCCCCAACTCTTTTTCCGGTACATTGATGACTGTATCGGTGCCGTTTCCTGCTCCCGCCCCAAACTGGAAAACTTTATCAACTTTGCTTCCAATTTCCACCTTTACATGGTCCATCTCTGACACTTCCCTTCCCTTCCTCGACTTCTCTGTCTCCATCTCTGGGGATAGGTTGTCTACTAATATCCATTATAAGCCCACCGACTCCCACAGCTACCTCGACTACACTTCTTCACATCCTACCTCCTGTAAGGACTCCATTCCATTCTCCCAGTTTCTCCGTCTTCGACGTATCTGCTCTTATGATGCTACCTTCCATGACGGTGCTTCTGGTATGACTTCCTTTTTCCTCAACCGAGGATTCCCCCCCACTGTTGTTGACAGGGCCCTCAACCGTGTCCTGCTCATTTCCCGTACCTCTGCCCTCAACCCTTCCCCTCCCTCCCAGAACCGTGACAGGGTTCCCCTTTCCACCCCATCAGCCTCCATATCCAAAGGATCATCCTCCGCCATTTCCGCTACCTCCAGTGTGATGCCACTACCAGTTGCATCTTCGCCTCCCTTCCCCTGTCAGCATTCCGAAGGGATCGTTCCCTCCGCGACACCCTGGTCCACTCCTCCATTACCCCCACCACCTCGTCCCCATCCCATGGAACCTTCCCCTGCAATCGCAGGAGGTGTAATACCTGCCCATTTACCTCCGCTCTCCTCACTATCCCAGGCCCCAAACACTCCTTTCAGGTGAAGCAGCGATTTACTTGTACTTCTTTCAATGTCGTATACTGTATTCGCTGCTCACAATGTGGTCTCCTCTACATTGGGGAGACCAAGCGCAGACTGGGTGACCGTTTTGCGGAACACCTCCGCTCGGTCCGCAAGCAAAAACCTGAGCTTCCAGTTGCTTGCCATTTCAACACTCCCCCCTGCTCTCATGCTCACATCTCTATCATGGGATTGCTGCAGTTTTCCAGTGAACATCAACGCAAGCTCGAGCAACAGCATCTCATCTACCGATTAGGCACACTACAGCCTGCCGGACTGAACATTGAGTTCAATAATTTCAGAGCATGACAGCCCCCCATTTTACTTTCATTTTTGGTTGGTTTTTTTTTTCTTCCTTTTTTCTTTTTTACATTTTTTACAACCTTTTTTTGCATTTATTTCATTTCATCTTAGTTTGTTCAGTTTGCTTACCCTCTTTTTTTCATGTTTGCACTTGCTGCTGTTCAATATTCAGTCCGTTAACACCTATTCTGTACTAATGCTTTGTCTTCAACACACCATTAACATATTGTTTGCCTTTGCTCCATGACCTTTTGGTCAGCTATGTGGCCTGGTCCAATCTGCACCTTCTCCTTTGTTATCTCTTGCCCCACCCCCACCTCACTTGCTTATAACCTGTGACATTTTTAATATTTGTCAGTTCCGAAGAAGGGTCACTGACCCGAAACGTTAACTCTGCTTCTCTTTCCACAGATGCTGCCAGACCTGCTGAGTGGTTCCAGCATTTCTTGTTTTTATTTCAGATTTCTAGCATCCGCAGTATTTTGCTTTTAAGATTATGAGGGGCATGGACAGGGTGGATAAGGAGCAGCTGTTCCCCTTAGTTGAAGGGTCAGTTACGAGGGGACACAAGTTTAAGGTGAGGGGCAAGAGGTTTAAGGGGGATTTGAGGAGGAACTTTTTTACCCAGAGGGTGGTGACGGTCTGGAATGCACTGCCTGGGAGGGTTGTAGAGGCGGGTTGCCTCACATCCTTTAGAAAGTACCTGGATGAACACTTGGCACGTCATAACATTCAAGGCTATGGGCCAAGTGCTGGCAAATGGGATTAGGTAGACAGGTCAGGTGTCTTTAATGCATTGGTGCAGACTCGATGGGCCGAAGGGCCTCTTCTGCAATGTATTATTCTGTGATTCTGAGATCCCCCCTCACTCTTCTGAACTCCAGCGAATATAATCCTAACTGACTCAATCTCTCCTCATACGTCAGTCCTGCCATCCCAGGAATCAGTCTGGTAAGCCTTTGCTGCACTCCCTCTATAGCAAGAACATCCTTCCTCAGATAAGGAGACCAAAACTGCACACCTTATTCCAGATGTGGCCTCACCAAGGCCCTGTATAATTGCAAGAGATCCCTGCTCCTGTACTCGAATCCTCTCGCTATGAAGGCCGACATACCATTTGCCTTTTTTACTGCCTGTTGCACCTGCATGTTTATCTTCGACTGGTGCACGAGAACACCCAGGTCTCATTGCATATTCCCCTCTCTCAGTTTATAGCCGTTCAGATAATCTGCCTTCCTGTTTTTGCTACCAAAGTGGATAACCTCACATTTATCAAATCCCTCCAAACCTCTCCCTATCTTTATAATCTCCTCCAGCTCCACAACCCTCCAAGAGATCTGCACTCCTTGTGCATCCTTGATTTTAATTGCTCCACCATTGGTGGCTGTGCTTTTAGTTGCCTAGGGCCCAAGCACTGGAATACCCTCCCTACACCTCTCTTCCTTTCTACCTCGCTTTCTTCCTTTAAGACACTCCTCAAAACCTACCTCTTTGACCAAGTTGGTCATCTAATCTAATATCTCCCTTTGTGGCTCCGTGTCATATTTTGTTTTATAATGCTCCTGTAAAGTGCCTTGGGACATTTTATTATGTTAAAGGAATTACATAAATATAAGCTGTTGTTGTTTTGGGCAAAAGTTGCAAAGGGGGGAATGTGAGGAAGAGCTTTTTTACGCAGCAAGTGGTAATGACCTGAAACCCGCGGCCTGCGAGGGTAGTGAAAATGAAAGCGATCAATAATTTCAAAAGGAAATTTGATGGGCACGTGATGGAAATCAACTTGCAGGGCTACGGGGATAGAGCGGGAGAATAGGACTGACTGGATTGCTCTACAGAAAGCTGGCATGGATTCGATAGGCTGGATGGCCTCCTTCTGTGCCCTAGTATTGACTCTATGACACTGCATAGCAATGAGATTATGGTCGGCCTTCTGATATTGGTACTCCTGATGAGGTCAATACATATCCTCTAGCTCTGCAACCAGTATCTGTTTACTGTGCTGGTAGCGTGCTTTGACGTTATCTATCACCTGCTGCGAAGTGACCACATAATGGATGGCTTTTCCATTTGTTGAGAAGCAGTTCCACAGGTTCTTTGTACCCTGCCAAGTTCTTCATGTGCAGGAGAGACAGTGAAGCCTTGGCATATGTGACTTTACAGGGCATCCCAGCTTGGCTAGCTTCTGTCCTTATCACACACCCATACAAGCACTTTCTCACAGATCACTGGATAGCAATCAGTAGCATGAGCGTTGGTGGATTTCTCACCAGCCCTAGAGATCACAGAGGCCAGTGTAGTGTCCACTCAGCTAACTCAGCACAAACAAAAATTGAATGTGGAACCATGGTGGTCTTTATTTCTCAGTTTCATACTGACAGTGTACTTATCCAGTTAGGTATTTTGGAAACGAACATACTTTCTTTAAAGAACTTTGGATCTAGAAAGATTGCTGATCTTTAAGGTTGTGGTAGAAGTAGATATAAATTTTGGGGTTTTCTAACTTGTTACTAACATGATTTTCTTTTTGTGCCTTCTTCAATTTAAGCTCCGACATTTCTTAGGGAGGCGAATTGGTACAATTTTTTGGATTTGTGCTTCTAGAGCCAAGTGAAGCTTTGCTTGCTGGGTGGACATATTGGGAAACTGAACAAACACCCCTTCTTGATATTTACATACATTTGGGTGAAGAATTCTGGGATTTGAGTACCTGAAATCCAAGTGGATTTCTGGCAGGCTAAGCTGCACATCTGGAGTACAAACTTGTAAAATTATCCCTTACCGGTTTTGTTGAAGGTGGATACTCTTTTTTTTAAAGTAATGATGGTTAAATCTTTTATATTAAATATGTATGGGTATCACAGACCATGAATTGCACAAATACTTATTGCTGGAAGCGGCAGCATATGAACTCTGAAAGCTCGTCATCAAAATAACACTTCCATTCTTTGGTTCTTTTTAAGTAACTGGAAGGAAAAGAGCAAGAATTCATATTGTCTATCAACATTTTACCTGAGAAATAAGGCAGAATTCACAAAACACTTCTCTTTTAAGCCCTGTCCTGTTTTACATCCCCTTCCTTCCAGTGCCTTGCAACATGAAAAAGCCCAGGGACTGGATTTTCAAATTGGGGTAAGGAACCTAACACCCGGTCAATTTCCAGGTTCCGACCCCATGCTGCCACTACATCACTCACACAACACTATCTTTGAATGTGAATTCTCTGACTGGGCTGAAGGTGAGCTTGGCGCCCAGTTAGTGACGCCGAGTGTCACCAGGTATTGCCTGCAGAAAAGAGGGCCAGCAGCCAAATGGCCAAATGTCAGGTAAATTACACGATCTGGCGCCAGATCCCCCAGCTCCCAAAATTTGTCATCACCAATAAAAAAAAACTTTTAATAATTTTCCCACTTTAGCTGTGCACTAAGGTGCACCAGACTGTTCAGGTTCTGCGATCCAACTTTTGAAAATTGCCCTCTTGCCCTCCCCAGCCCATTAACAAGTTCCTTAAGGAGCTTAATGGGTTATTAATTGGAGGGGAGTGGGTTCCCTGACTCCGCACTGCCTCACCCCGTCCCCCTCTACCATTCCTTTGAAGATCGTACCATCTCCGGCAATGAGATTTTCAAATTGCGCTTGTGCCCCTTCCCGACCCCACTAGCAATTGAAAATCCCGGGGTTGAATTTTATGTGCGGCGGCGGGTGGGAAAAACGATGGCCCTGTCGCAGAGCCGCTGCAATATTCCATGCAGCGGCACATTTAAATAGCTGGGATGGGCTGCCCTCCCTCCCCCAACCCCAGATCATGTGGAGGGAGTGGGCTGTCCATTCCCAGCAATGGTGCCAGCTGCCTGTGTGCAGGCGCTGACTCCATTTTTAAAGGGCTGTCAGCCCTACCGGGAAATTTAAATATTTAAAGGTGAAGTGAATAAAAAAACACTTTTCTTTTGTCCCTCTCCCACCCCTCCAATAACAATTAAATAATTTACCCTTTCACCCCCAAAAAACACTTGCCTTTACAATCTGACTTTCCTCCCCCCACACCAAACTGCAGAAACTTTCAACTCCAACCCTTCCCACCATCCCTTACACCCATGATGTTAATTTGACCCCGTTCCCCCCCCCCACCCAACCCGCACTGATAAACTTACCTCCAACACCCACCCCTCACCAGTGTGGCACCTCGTTTTACCGGACGGGGATCCAAAAGTGTGGGAGTACTGGCCATCGGGCCGAAGATTGTATTGGGATATCTGGCGGCAACGTGATATTCATTAAATCATTCATTGCCACCGCCGGTAATATTGGGCCGGACCCTCCTGGCGTTGAGGTGCATGGCGGCCCTCTTCGGAGGCATCTTCAGGCCCTGCCCCGCCATGGAACCTGCACCTGGGGGAGAACAAAATCCAGACCCTGGTTGCTCCTGCTTTCTGACCTTAACACTTTTTTGTCTGTCTCCTCGACACGTTAGCTGTGATGGAAAACTTGATAAGGGAAACTGCAGGTATTTTAACAATGACTCACTGTGGTGGAAAATCAACAATTTGGCACAATCATCCGTAATATGATATATACAACAGATTGTTCTCAGCTGCAGTTTGATAACTTTATATGTTCTGATTGATTTTTCTTCCAAGAGATGGATGTGTTCAGTCTTGTTGTAGTTGTTTTTTTGTGGCAGAATTCAGGAGAAAACTCATTCACTATGGCCTCACCTGTGGAAAAATCATGCAGATTACAAGAATCCCCTCTACAGAAAAGACCACAGTCAGACTCAGGGAGTCCTGAGGCCACACACAGCTCCATCTATCTTCAGGTTTGTATACTGGCTTTATATTTAATTAGATCATATCTTATTGTTACCTTACATCTCCCATATGGGCAAATTAGAAAGAACTTGTTTTTATGTTTTTTTTTATTCTTTCCCGGGATGTGGGCGTCGCTGGCAAGGCCATTATTTATTGCCCATCCCTAATTTGGCTTGATAATGTGCTGGTGAGCTATCTTCTTGAACTGCTACAGTCCATGTAGTATAGGTACACCCACACTGCTGTTAGGAAGGGGGTTCCAGGATGTTGACCCAGTGACACTGAATGAACAGCGATATAGTTCCAAGTCAGGATAGTGTGTGGCTTGGACAGGAACTTGCAGGTGGTGGTGTTCCCCTGCATCTGTTGCCTTTGTCCTCCTAGGTGGTAGAGGTCGCAGGTTTGGAAGGTGCTGCCAAAAGAGCCTCAGTGAGTTGCTGCAGTGCATCTTGTAGATGTTACACACTGCTGCCACTGTGCGTCGGTTGTGAAGGGAGTGAATGTTGAAGGTGGTGGATGGGATGCTAATCAAGTGGGCTGCTTTGTCCTGGATGGTGTCGAGCTTCTTGAGTGTTGTTGGAGCTGCACCAATCCAGGCAAGTGGAGAGTATTCCATCACATTCCTGACTTGAGCCTTGTAGATGGTGGACAGGCTTTGGGGAGTCAGGAGGTGAGTTACTCGTTGCAGAATTCCCAGCCAACAGTATTACTGTTCATGTCCTCAGATCATCCCAAAGCACTTTACAGCTAATGAATTACTTTTGAATTACAGTTTTGTATTGAATGTAAATGTAGAAATCAATTTGTCCCACATAACAGCAATGTGATGAATGACTAGTCAGTCTAACTCTGGTGGTGTTGGGTGAGGAATATATATTAGCCAAAAGGAAAACTAGCCTGCTCTTTCTACAAATAGTGTTTGGCAATCTTTTACATCCACCCTAGAGGGAGGATGGGTCCTATATTTAATGTCTCATTTGACAATGCTATCTCTGACAATGCTGGACAGAATTACTTGTTTAAGTCCTGGAGAGGGGCTCCTATGACATTCTGACCCAGGTGCGAGAGTGCTATCACTTAGAATTATTAGAAATATTTCAGTATTGAATATTCAAAGTCCATGACATAACTATTGATGTTCAGTGATCTCTAACACAGATCGCTAGCCTTTCTACATAATTGGGTACATTTTATAAATTTCTGGTCTCAGCCCACGAAATCAAATTTGTAAAATAAACTCTGATATGTTGTTAGGTATCAGATGTTGGGTACAAGTCCAAAGTCACCTTCCAGTTCTTCTATCACCGGCAAGGTTGCTTGGAGATAGGAATGCTTTGGGTTGGCTACCGGCGTGCTATTCCAAGTTTCTTCCTGGTCCCGCAGAGGCGGGACTGGGAAAATATCACCCACAAGGTGCAGAATTTCCATGATCTGTGGGCAGAGGTTAAAGGGATTTATCTAGTCTAGAGTATTACTTAATGCAATTTTCATCCACTTCATAGAATCTACTTGTAGAAAAATTATTCTTCAGAACTGTTGCTTTTGAGGACAAAGATTTTATATCTGTACTTGGTTTCATAACCATTAATGTTCCTACTTTATCCTGAAGTAATCTTTGAGTTAATGTGAAAAATAGAACATGATTATAGATGAGTAGACTGCATATTTCCCATCATTTAGGTTCTGTGCTCATGTAAAGCAACTTTGTTTTTTTGTACTGGCTTTAATGTAATAAACTTCCTGATATCAGAGGGAAGGACACGCATCAAGCATGAATAGTAGGAGAGTTGACTGAAAACATGTAGGATTTCACAGTTGAGTGGGAGATATGGTATAATTTAGCACAATCATGCTGTTTTATTGTACAGAATTATTATTCCAACTCAAAAGTATTTTTCTTCAAACCAGATTAACCTCTGTGTAATATGACTTCAAAGTATTCATTTCTCCCTCATTATTTCACAGGTCAAATGCTTAGGTTTGACTCAATTATTTACTGCCATATAGAAATCCTAATTAAAAGGCCTTGTTTTAAGTAGGTTTTGGAGGAACATGTACAACGGGTTTGAAAAAGGCATGCATCCTCGACAGTCTGTTACAGAATTCTTGATGGCTGTGAAGGAGGAAACCCAGCAGCTGGAAGAAGAACTTGAAATGCTAGAGGAGGTAATTTTTTAACTGATTAGGTCCCACAGAAGAGATTTAATTCACAGCAAAACTAATGTCACATGGAATTAAAAGAATGTGGCTAAATAGAGAGAGAAATGTTTGGAGGGCAGAAGGCAGTAGATAGGAGAACATTTCTCTGACTGGAAAGGTATGATTCGGTTAGGTCTTCCACGAGACTCTGTTGAGGTCAATCATTTAAATAAATGTTCTGGAATTAAGAATTGAGGGAACAATAATGAAATTTGCTGATGACAGCAATTTTTTTGTGGGTGGGTTTGGCAAATTGTGGCAACAATTGTGAAAGACTGCAGATGACTTTGCTAGGCCAGCAGTACGGGTACATGGTTTTCAAGTAAAAAAAAAAGTAAATATATTTTGAAATTACCCAGAATTTCCACCTCAGAAACAGGCCATTGGCCTAATTGGTCCATGCCAGTGTGGTACTGGAGAAAATAATGAGACTTAAAGCCAACAAATCCCTGGACCTGATGGTCTACATCCTGGGGTTCTAAACGAGGTGGCTGCAGTGATAGAGAATGCACTGGTGGTGATCTTCCAATATTCCATAGATTCTGGAATGGTCCCAGTGGATTCAAAGTCAGCAAATGTAATACCGTTATTCAAGAAATGAGGGAGAGAAAAAGCAGGGAACTACAGGCCAGTTAGCCTGACATCAGTCATCAGGCAAATGGCAGAATCCATTAATAAGGAAATGGTAACAGGGCACTTAGAAAATCATATAATACGGCAGAGTCAACACAGTGTTATGAAAGGAAATCGTGTTTAACCAGTCTATTAATAGTTTTTTTTGAGGATGTAACTGGCAGGTAGATGAAGGTAAACCAATGGATGTAGTATATTTGGATTTTCAAAAAGTATTCAATAAAGTGCCACACAAAAGTTTGTTGTACAAAATAAGGGCTCATGGGATTGTGGGTAATATGAATCTTCTTCTTTGGCCTCCTTGTCTCGAGAGACAATGGGTAAGCGCCTAAAGGTGGTCAGTGGTTTGTGGAGCAGCACCTGGAGTGGCTATAAAGGCCAATTCTAGAGTGACAGACTCTTCCACAGGCGTTGCAGATAAAATTGGTTGTCGGGGCCGTTACACAGTTGGCTCTCTCCTTGCACTTGTCTTTTTTCCTGCCAACTGCTAAGTCTCTTCGACTCGCCACTCTTTAGCCCCACCTTTATGGCTGTCCGCCAGCTCTGGTGATCACTGGCAACTGACTCTGACTTGTGGTCAGTGTCACATGACTTCATGTCGCGTTTGCAGACGTCTTTAAAGCGGAGACATGGACGGCCAGTGGGTCTGATACCAGTGACGAGCTCACTGTACAATGCGTCTTTGGGGATCCTGCCATCTTCCATGCGGCTCACATGGCCAAGCCATCTCGAGCACCGCTGGCTCAGTGGGCTGTATAAGCTGGGGATGTTGGCCGCCTCGAGGACTTCTGTATTGGAGAAACGGTCCTGCCACCTGATGCCAAGGATTCTCCGGAAGTAGCGAAGATGGAATGAGTTGAGACGTCGCTCTTGGCTGACATACGTTGTCCAAACCTCGCTGCCGTAGAGCAAGGTACTGAGGACACAGTCTTGAAACACTCGGAATTTTGCGTTCTGTGTCAGTGCGCCATTTTCCCACACCCTCTTGGCCAGTCTGGTCATAGCAGTGGACACCTTTCCCATGCGCTTGTTGATTTCCTCATCGAGAGACAGGTTACTGGTGATAGTTGAGCCTGCGTAGATGAACTCTTGAACCACTTCCAGAGCGTGGTTGCCGATATTGATGGATGGAGCATTTCTGACGTCCTGTCCCATGATGTTCGTTTTCTTGAGGCTGATGGTTAGGCCAGATTTGTTGCAGGCAGCCACAATCCTGTCAATGAGTCTCTGCAGACCCTCTTCTGTGTGGGATATTAATGCAGCACCGTTAGCAAAGAGGAGTTCCCTGATGAGGACTTTTCGTACTTTGGTCGTCGCTCTAAGACGGGCAAGGTTGAACAACCTGCCGTCTGATCTTGTGTGGAGGAAAATTCCTTCTTCTGAAGATTTGAACGCATGTGAGAGCAGCAGTGAGAAGAAGACCCCAAACAGTGTAGGTGCGAGAACACAGCCCTGTTTCATGCCACTCAAGATAGGAAAAGGTCTGATGAGGCACTGCTATGCTGAATTGTGCCTTTCATATTGTCATGGAATGAGGTTATGATACTTAGTAGCTTTGGTGGACATCTGTATGAATAGAGGATTGGTAAAAGGACAGAAAACAGAGAGTAGAAGTAAACCGGTCATTTTCAGGTTGGCAGACTGCAAGGATCAATGCTCGGGCCTCAGCTATTTACAATCTATATTCGTGACATAGATTGTCGGTAGGTGGGTAATGAGGGAATAGTGATTTGAGCAGTGAATGAAGCTATTGGTGCAGTTGGTATTTTATGCCATTTGAAGATTGAACTTTCTTACCTTGATAACTCACGTTAAACTTATTCCTGTACTGCATCCATGTTCTTGGATCAATACTCCTAGCATTGACCTCCACTGCTACTTCTTCCCACTGCCTCCTGAACGTATGTCTCAAGGGTCTCCTGCACCCCTGGGGATATAGGATGTCTCCCCTCTCCATATCTTGCACCAAGGCCTCCAGTGCATTATCAGAAAACCTTAGTACACACTCTGTCACATGTTCAGCCATTCTTCAATAATTTACAACGCTGATTTTCTTGCAGCCACAATGCACATTCCCTTTAAGCAGCCTTTAAATAGCCACTGGTGATATCAGGCCCCTGTTGGTGCATGCAGCCAATGAACAGCATGGGTAATGCTAGATGTGTGCAGAAATCATTTAAAACAGCAGGGAGCACAAATTTAATATGCTGCCTGCAATGCAAACATTGGGGACTGGTAATCATGTACTGTGATCCCCACACCCATTTTTGGGGGTTATCCAATTTAACTCCCTATGTGTCATGGTTCAAAGTTTGAATGTATAATTTTAGATCTGATATGGCCAATCCACCCTTTGTCCCTCTGCATTTAAGTTAAATTTATAATCCAGAGATTTTTCCTTCGAAAGCAAGTTCAAAAACTTCTGTTTGATATTCTTTAACCAGTCTGCCTGGACCTCCAGGGAAAGCATATAAAAAATGTACTGCAGCCTGACATTTATGTTAACCTTTGGTTGACATTACTGGTGAACTTGACCTCCTCCTCACCTGAAGTCCAGCAGGTTTACAGGTTGATAATCAAAAGTGACAAGTCTTGCTGATCCCTTAATGGCACTGAGAACAATTCTAGTACAGTCGACTTGATGAGCAAACTATTTCAGCGCATTTAACACTGGACGTTCTCATCTGTACAGCTGAACTGCTCACTGGATACAGTTACTTACTCTCCAGTGCCTCTCAGCCACTTTTAAGAGGTTTTTGCATTGTTTATTTGTAATTGAAGAGCCAGGTGGCTTCAAGCTTATGTTTAATAGTTGTAGTTCAAATTGCCATCAAGGGAGTTAAAGATCAACCATGTTTTGAGTTGGGGTGGTATAGCAGTTGCCATGGTTTTTTTAAAAAAGAAAAGGACATAATGAAGGCTTACGAGCTATACAGGCCTGTGGTTACTAGCTTTTTAATTCCAGATTTATTCAATTAACTGAATTTAAATCCAGCAGTGATAGGATTTGAACTCGTCTTTGGAGTTCTAGTCTGGTAACATAACCAGTGTGCTACTGATCCTTCATGCCTTTTGTCTTGCAGCTATGATGGAAATGGAATCCAGCATTTCTCATTAACTGGGAGTTGTCATTTGTCACTGCCTCTCTCAGCTGGCTATTGTTTTGCACAGCCGGCTGTTCTGCATTCACTGTATAGGTTGTAAGCTGTTTTTTTAAACAAAAAAAAAAATCATTGCGATGTGAGAATGCTTGGTCAGCAAGTGCAATTCAGGTAGCTCAATTCACAAGTATTTCACAATGTGTCATGCTTGTATTAATAGTTGTCTCTTATTTGCTTTTCAATCTGGGGCTTTTAAGTTTGACTGGCAATGTAGAATTTATTTGTATCAGTCAGAAATTAATGCAGTACCTGTGAAAGAAAAGGGCTATGTGGTGGTGGTGGTGGTGGTGGAAGCTGAATCCACAACGTCTATCATCACGTTTCCCTACTTTCTCAGATAGTCATTCCCATTTCCTCCCTCATACTCTGATTCAAACTCCAACCTCACTTCCTTCTGCATCTGATGCTGGAAAAATGAATTCTACCTCAAATTACTTTTAACTGTAGTTTCAACCCCCTAACTACCCCACCATTCACTGGAGATTTCTCTAGCCATCAATTTGCTCAACTATTCCATCACTTTCATCTTAACAAAACCTTCAGTCTCAGATTTTGGTCATTCCCCCAGGTATTGGCCCCTAGTTCAACAATGCAGCACATTTAATCTAGGAGTGTAATTTTTTTTAATCGTTCGTGGGGATGTAGGCAGTGCTTGCTGGGCCAGCATTTATTGTCCATCGCTAATTGCCCTTGAGAAGGTGGTAGTGAGCTTTTATTAGACAGTAATTGACAGTGAAGCAAAGAAGGTGGGGTGATCAAAAGTGTAGTAGTCAAAGAAATAGATTTTAAGGTAGACCCTAAGCTCTGGCATTGCCTCCCAAACCTCTCTTCCTTTAAGTTGCTCCTTAAAACTTGCCTCTTGAACTAAACTTTTGGTCATTTGTCCTAAAATCTCCTTCTGTGGCTCAGGCTTCTGTGAAGCACCTGGTTTTTTAGATTAGATTAGATTAGAGATACAGCACTGAAACAGGCCCTTCGGCCCACCGAGTCTGTGCCGAACATCAACCACCCATTTATACTAATCCTACACTAATCCCATATTCCTACCAAACATCCCCACCTGTCCCTATATTTCCCTACCACCTACCTATACTAGTGACAATTTATAATGGCCAATTTTACCTATCAACCTGCAAGTCTTTTGGCTTGTGGGAGGAAACCGGAGCACCCGGAGAAAACCCACGCAGACACAGGGAGAACTTGCAAACTCCACACAGGCAGTACCCGGAATCGAACCCGGGTCCCTGGAGCTGTGAGGCTGCGGTGCTAACCGCTGCGCTATTACTATTACTAATGTAATAGTAAAATTACATTACTATATAAATGTAAGTTGTTCTTAAAGAGGGTCTTCAAATTCATTCATGGGATGTAGGCATTGCATTTATTGTCCATCCCTAATTGCCCTTGAGAAGATGGTGATGATCCACCTTTGTGACCTGCTGTAGTTCATGTGGTGTAGATGCAGCCATTGTGCTGTTGGGGAGTTCCAGGATTTTGATCCAGCTACAGTCAAGGAACAGCAATATAGTTCCAAGTCAGGATGGTGGGTAACTTGAAAGGAACTTGCAGATGGTGGTGTTCCCATGCACCTACTACCCTTATTCTTCTAGGTGGTGATGGTCATGGGTTTAGAAGATGCTGCCAAAGGACACTTGGTGAGTTGCTGCAGTGCATCTTGTAGATGGCACACACTGCAGACGCAGTGTGCCAGTAGTGCAGGGAATGAATGTTTAAGGTGGTGAATCAGTTGCTAATCAACTGAGCTGCTGTGACCTGGATGGTGTCAAGTAGAGGCCTGCTACCCAACCCAAACCCGCCATGTTGGGTCGGGCCGGTAAGTGCTCTACTGTTAAGTATTAAAAATAAAATACTTACCTGAGCTAGGAGTCCTGGATGAAACTGAGTCTGCGCAGTGAGCGAGTGATGTCACTATGATGTCATCACGCCTGCGCTGCAACTTCTTGCAGGTTCGGTGTCAGGAAGGTAAGTAAAGGGATGGTCGGGTCGAGTAGTGGCGGGTTCGGGGCAAAATCGGAGGGACTCGTGCCGGGGCCGCTGTGGTTTGGTGGGGTTCTTTTTCCTGACCTAAAGCAGGCCTCTAGAATCAAGCTTCTTGTGTTTTGAGCTGCATGCATCCAGCCAAGTAGAGAGTATTCCATCACCGTCCAGACTTGTGGCTTGTAAATGGTGGACAGGCTTTGGGGAGTCAGGTGGTGAGTTACTTGCCACAGAATTCCCAGCCTTTGACCTGCTCTTGCAGCCAGAGTACTTAAGGCCAGTTCTGTTTCTGGAGAAAGAGATGGGATGAAGGGAGTGGGAGATTCACAAGATCTGGAATGATGTAGAACTGGAGAAAGTTATAGAGCTAGGGAAGGGCAAGGCCCCATGGTGGGATGAGAATGTGATGAGAATTTTAAAAACAAAGCATTACTGGACCATGATCCAATATAGAATATCGAGCACAGGGGTTATGGGTTGCTGCTGCTTGCTGTAGTTAGCATACAAGCAACAGAGTTTTGGACGAGTTCAAGGTCATGTATGATGGAAGATGCAAGGCCAGCAAGGAGAGTATTGGAATAATCAAGTCTGGAGGTAAACAAAAGCCATGGATTAGTGTTTTGGCAGCAGATGGGCTAAGGTAGAGCAGAGGTAGAAGTAGGCAGTCTTTGTGATAGAGAATTATGGGTTTGGAAACTCAGTGCAGGGTCATTTAGGACACAGAGAGTCTGGTTCAGCATGAGCTGTTGACCAGAAAAGGGGATGGAATTGGTGAAAAAAACAAGAGCTTGTGATGGGGGCCAAATACAGTGGCCTCAGTCTTTCCCATGGTTAGTTGGAGGAAATCATGGCTCATCCAGGACTCGATGTCTGACAATGTAGTGGTGGAGTTGAGAGAGGTAGTGGTGAGGTAGAGCTGGATGTTGGTGTACTTGTGAAATCAGACATTATGGCTTTGGATAATATTGCTGAAAGGTAGCATGGAGAAGAGAAACAGGAGCGGTCAAGGATGGATACTCGGCAGACTCCAGTGGTAACAGTATGGGGTTGGGAAAAGAAGCCATTGCAGGAGTTTATCGGGCAATGATTGGATCGGCAAGAGTGAAACCAGCCAAGGGCACGTCCATCCAGCTAGATAATGGAAGGGAGGCATTGCAATAGGATGGTATGCTCAGCCATGTCAAAGGCTATAGAGAAGGAGGAGGTGGTATAATCCACCTGTCAGATAGGATATTGTGTGATTTTGATTCAGACTGGAAACCTGTGATTGGAGAGATTCAAATATTAATTGCGGAAAAAGAGGGCACAGATTTGGGAAGCAACAACACATTCAACCACTACTGAGGTCGGCGATGGGAGATTAGTTATGGGGCAGTAGTTTGCAAGATAGAGGGGTCAAGGGAATGGCAGCATAGTGGTTATGTTACTGGACTAATGATCTGGAGACATGAGTTCAAATCCTACCACAGCAACTGGGGAATTTAAATTGTTAATGAAATAAATTTAGAATGCAAATCTAGTGTCAGTACTGGAGACTATGTAATTACTGGATTGCTGTAAAAACTCATCAGGTTCACTTATGGCTTTAGGGAAGGAAATCAGTCCTCCTCACCCGGTCTGGCCTATATGTGACAGCAAAGTGGTTGACTCTTAACTGCTCTCTGAAATGGCCTAGCAAGCCATTAAGTTGTCAGTGAGGCGACTCACTGCTAAGGCCAATTTGGGATGGGCAACCAATTCCGGCATCACCCACATCCAGTGAACGAATTTTAAAAAAGTGGGTTTTTTTGGTGGTTGATGATGGCAGGTTTGAAAGGTAGGAGGACAATACCGGAGGAGAGGGAACAATTTAAAATGTCAGCTTGCATAGAAGCCAGACAGGAGGTTGGGTGGTTAGTGGAAATGGATAAACAAATGTAAGGACCTGCCAATAACTCTCAGCAAACATGAAATGCATGTTGGTAACATATAGGTGTGTTCCCATGATTTTCTATTAATATGTGAAATTGACTCCAGTATTTCTATAATTTTAATTTTTGCTTTCATTTGATCAGCTATTTAGTAAAATCTTTCTTGACATGCAACTTTGATTATTTTTAAACAGAAGTTAGTAAGACTGGATAAATCCCATCCGAGGAACAGAAAAGAGAAAATCGCACTGCCTCACACACTGGAAATCTCCACTTCTGAGCAATGTTTAGTGAACACCCCTCAGGATTACACTGACAATGGGAGACCACTCACTTCTTGTAGCCCTTCACAGGCAGATGAAGATTCACAAACTACAATTCTGACACGTGGCATGAAGCATTCAGACACTGATCTTTCTGGCAATAGTGACCAGGAGTCAGGTGTCGCCGACTTGAGCTGCAGATCACCAAGTGGTGGAGACTTTCTGTCTAGCGAAGACAGCAGCAAAAATCTGTCAGAATACCCAGAGGAAGTTGCCTTTGCTGTTGCATGAGAATTCAGTGATACCTGGTTAGAAAGGACCACAGTTCATACATTGTGGAAACAAAAGATGCATTTTATATTAAGTTATATACTGGTAAATAAGGTTTTTGGTATACTTATAATTTATAATTCAAATTCCATCTCAAATCTTACACATAAAGGACTCTATTACTCAGAGGGAGAAACAGTTGGACAAGTTAGTTTTGGTTAAAAGGGAAGGAAAGCTCAGACTGGAGTCTTGAGTTTCCTTTCCCACTGGGGTGCTCTAGTAAGGTCAATTACAAAACATCCTTTACCAGGTCGATTGCAACCAGCAGGAGGCATGACTTCAAACCAGTCTGGGAGCTGACCAACATTATGAAGTCATGCAACTTGTCCAGCATGTGACTAATTTCTTGGACTCGAGCAGTTCCAAAGTTGTAACTGCTGTCATCAGAGTGAACCAGGAGATAGAAGGATCCGACTCCAGGGTCTTCATACTAGCAAGACAATGGAAATTTTCAAAAATGTTTTTAAACACGGAGCAGCTAGAATTTCCCTTAATTATAACTGGACCAATATTATCTAAAGTATATTCCTAGATTTTCCAGACAACTACAGTTGCACAAAAGGAATTAAATGAAGTAAACAAAAAATGTACTTGTATAGCTGTAAATTTTGTTAGAGTATTTAAAAGCAGACTTTTGGGCAATTAAATATTTGGCTTCCTTTTTATATTTACAATTATGAGGTTTTTCTCATGAAATTGGGTGATTTATTAAATTTATCACCTTATAACTTATGGAAAGAAAATTCAGGTAACTTGCAAAATGTGAATATGTAATAAAACACAGGAGTACCTCTAAATGCACCCTCCTGCCAAAAAACTGGCTGATTTAGTTGACTTAGCAACTTTGATTGAAAGACATAGGCTAAGAAATTTTGCTATTGCAATTAACACACTTGCTTTGATGTACCAGTATTTTTTAACCCCATTCCAATTATTTAATAAATGGCTATTCGTCCCCAGTTGTGTTTCTACAAAGGCTGAGCAAAGATCAAGAAGTCTAAACAATCATGGGTGAAACAAATTATGACAATGCACAAGTATGTCAACATATTTTACCACTGGATTTTTAAAAAAAAAGAATGGGTTACTTTTCAGTAAGTTTAGCATCCAAAACAAATGCTGATTTATTAACCAAGCCAACAGATACTCATTTATGTTTTATTAGTTACTAAAAAGTAGATTTTTTGAAAGTGTCCATTGTGCAAATGAACTCCATTTCAATAATGACGACTCTGCTCTACCTTTTATATCTGCAACTTATGAATGCATGAGTCAACGTCCCACATTAGAAAACTCAACATGTGCAAACTATTACATGTTGGAGTTAAGATTTTATTCCCTCTTATGAAAACAGTATGCTAGTAAATATATTTGTTATTTAACGTTGACAATCCTGTTGTATATCTTAACATTCTGTAAATAGAAAAAATCTGTCACATTATTGTAACATATCATGGTATGCTTAATGTACTAATTATATACAAAAATGTGAAGTGATGTAGGTTGTGGCATTTCCATATTTCAAGTAAAGTGAATTAAAAAAAAATATATATGTAGTAGACATTTACTTTGTAAAGTCGTGAGTCGCTGCACTTTCATCTGATTATCCTAAATAAATTACCTCAGCATGACCTTTAGACTGCTTATCTGTAATGTACTTATGGAATGCCACAGCAATGTTGAATTCTTAAACTGAAAATTTCAACTGAATAAATTTCAACAATTATAAAACTGTTTAAAAACTTTTCATAAACACGTAAAGCAAATGTGCAATCAGTAATAGTGCAATAATGCTATATTTAATACAGGAACCCAAACTACAGAACTTAAATTTAAACAGTATTTACTAATATTGAAACCTAATAAATACAGGAACAAATTTAGGTAAACTTGTTATTTAGAACTGCATTTTAATACCGGAAATTGTGGTTTTACAAATATCACCATTTCAAAAAGGTCATGCTGTATGTATAACATTCCTTAAATGTATGGATACATCTGCAATTTTCACTTTGCAGTTTAAATGCATTTCAACTTGTCCAGAGCAGGCTTTTGAATTCATGCCAACTTAAAAGCTGTTGAGAAAAAAGATACTATTAGCAATGCCAGCATGGTTCAGGAGTGCGTGATTTTAATTGTGAGGAATAGATTTAATATTAAAGTTTGCAGAAATACAAACCAGAGGTATTGCTTATTTTGAGATGGAGAAAATATATAATAATGGGCATTGGGCGTGAAGTTATTATAACCGACAAACAAATGGCAAACTTACCCATGCCTATTTATCTTTTAACCTTTTGCAGTGTAAGTTGCTGCAAGTTAGATATACAAATAGAATAGTGCCCTCTACAGGACATTTTTGACCTGTGTGAACAAGACAAGCAACTGTGTCTCCTCAACCAAATGAGAGTTTTGCTGATGAACAGCAGAATCTGAACAGGAAGTGCAAGTCAGAATATTGACTTTAATCCCAAAGCAGGTTCAGAAAGTAAAATAAAGTATTGAGTAAAAGATAAAATAAAAAAAATCTCCAGTTAAAATCTGAAAGAATAAGGCTCCACACTTGTGTAAGTTAATTTTCAGTGCCCTAGATTTGGCAGTGATTAAGATTTATCACACCATTAAAAATGTGAACTTAGACTGAAAAGGACAAGCCCTAACTTTGTGCAAATTTAGTTTACATCTACCATGCAAGCACAGGAACTTCATGCACATTCAGTATATCTGAATGGAAAGCCAGACAGTGAGATGCTGTATTTTTTGCACAATTTACAGAACAGCAACTCTGGATTTTCACAATCTCTGCATCTGTGCTCACCTGAAGTCACTGTTCAATCTGCCCATAAGGCAGAGCTGTTAGCCTCACCATTACTTTTACAATAAATTCTGGTCTATTCAAAAGAATTTGGATCAGTACTATCACTGGGATTTCAGTGAAATGTAGTGGTGGGCATGCAAAAATATTACTGGAAAAACACTAGGCAATAAAGAAGCTATTTCCTTTGTGAACTTGAGTTGTGATGAGACAGGGTATTTTGGGGTGAAAAACCAGAGAAAGTATTGGTGATTAAAAGGTTTGTCATTAACAATGCAATGGTCAAAACATTAAATTGCACTCGGCAAGTGCAATTTTTTCTAAAATGCATTGGTATTAATAAACTGAATATACATAGTGGGTCTTTCCGTTAACGGCCAGTAGGTGCTGGAAAATTACTAAATAATTACTTTGGTAGAGTGGAACTGAAAGGAGGAGAATATGGTAATGGAAGAACTTTGCTCATCAGAAAAGAGATCTAGGGCATAATGTGAACTAATTTAAAATCTTCAGTCCAGTGTTTGGCTGCAGTAAAAAAAAAAGAGAAAACCAGGAGGAACAGGAGCAGACTATTCAGCATCTCAAACCTGTTCTGGTACTCAGTTACATCATGGCTGATCTCCACATTACCTCCATGTACCTGTCTTTGCTCCATTCAGCCATGATACCCTTACCCAAGAAAAATCTATTAATCTTAGTCTTGAAAATTGCGACTGGCCCAGTATCTGCAGCCTTTTGGGGTAAAGAGTTCCAGATTTCCAGGAGTCTTTGTGTGCAAAAGTGTTTCCTGATTGCAGTCCTAAATGCCTAGCTCTAATTTAAAATATTATGCCCCCTTGTCCTGGATTTTCCCACTAGT
The DNA here is from genome assembly GCF_036365525.1 of Heterodontus francisci. NCBI lineage: Eukaryota > Metazoa > Chordata > Chondrichthyes > Heterodontiformes > Heterodontidae > Heterodontus > Heterodontus francisci. Next base: position 114,061,711 of record NC_090371.1, read on the forward strand.
TTCTCCATCTATCCCATTGTGTCCCTGTATCATGTTAAACAACTGGATTATGAGACCCTTCAAATATCTAACCTCAAGGAAGTGCAAACAAAGTAGATACAACTTGTCTTCATAATTTAACCCTTCAACATGGAATTAAGGGGAACATGGCCACAGAAATATAGAAGTGGATGGAGGGCACAAAACAATGGGAAGACCCAAAAGAAAGCTCCTCAGACAGGATAGATATGGCAAGTAGTGGTCTACAGATGTCTACTAGGGTATTCTTAGTTACGATATACATAAATGAGCTGGACTTCAGAATTGAGGGAGCAATAATCAAAATTTGATAACGCTTAGGTAGTCCCTGGAGATCGAGGATGACTTGCTTCTACTCCGGTTCGAAGTGCATCGAGATGGCTGATAAGTCCAATGCGTGATCTATAGACTCTGCCAGATAAGGGGCAGGTGGTGCTTGAAGGGCCAGGTAGATGAGTAGTTTGGAGGTTTGTGTGCTCCCTCTGATGCCTCGACTTCGCCTCCGCATGTTCCTGCGAAGTCCCTCGAGGTGCACAATGCCATCCTGAATGAGCCAGGAACTCCCACAAGGCGACGGGGATGTTTCATCTCTTCAGGGATGCTTTGAGGACATCTCTAAAGCATTTCAGCTGTCCTCCTGGGACTTCCAAGTAGAACAGCTGCTTCAGGAGTCTTGTGTCTGTCAGGCATGTGGATGACATGTCTCGCCCAGCGGAGCTGGTTTTGGGTGATTTGGCAGCCTGGTGCTGGGCAGGCTGGCTTGGGAGAGGACGCTGCTGTTGGGCTGCCATTCTTGCCACCAGATTTGGAGGATCTTGCTGAGGCTCCTTTGGTGGTACTTCTCCGGTGCTTTGAGGTGCCTGCTGTAGGTTGTCCAAGTCTCCGAAGCATATAGAAGTGCAGGGAACAATACCAAATTAGGTGGGGGTGTGGCAAGTTCCAATGAGGATTGTGGAAGACTGCAGGACGACATTGAAAAGCTAGCATGAAGGCAGTTAGGTAGCAGACATTTCAATGTAGAAAATTATGACATGTAGGATATAAAATTAGCAAAGGCTGTAGTGAAGATCCACTAGATTGCTACTGGTACCGAGGGCTACACCTATGAAAGGAGAATTGTGAAGTCGGTGCTTTTTTCCAGTGCAGATGAAATTAAGGAGCGAACTGATGGGTACCTTAAAAGTCATAAGGTTGAGTCAAAAAGGAAGTATTTTTGTCTTTAAACTTGCTTTTCAAATCTTGTTATTTATAGCCACAGAACATACAAGTTTAGTGTCTTTTACTACTTGGTATTTTCTGCGAGCTATTTTATATTACAGTCTGGTTCACTCCGAGGGAAGGCACAGACATGCATTTCTGGGAGTCTCAGGAATGCATGGACAGACTGCTATCACTGCATGGTGATGGGTCTAGTCTAACAAATCATTTAAAGTAGTTGGCACACATGAATTAAACTGATTCTAAAACTTTATAGACAACTGACATTCTGAGTTAGTGATTCTTGCTCAACATAAAATCAGCAGTGAAGACACAGGCCAGATCTGAGAGATGGGGCAGTACCTACAATTCTTTGTCATCCTTCAGATGGATAACTCTTGCCAAATAATTGTAATTATAGGCTCTGTTTATTTATTTTTAAATACATTCCTGGGATGTGGGCATTGCTGGCTAGGCCAGCATTTATCGCCCAACCCTAGTTGCCCTTGAGAAGGTGGTGGTAAGCTGTCTTCTTGAACTGCTGCAGTCCATGTGGGGAAAGTACACCTACAGTGCTGTTAGGAAGGGAGTTCCAGGATTCTGACCCACCGATTGTGAAGAAACAGCGATATAGTTCCATGTCAGGATGGTGTGTGGCTTGGAGGGGAACTTGCAGATGGTGGTATTTCATTCATCTGTTGCCCTTGGCCTTCTTGGTGGTAGAGGTCACGGGTTTGGAAGGTGCTGTTGAAGGAGCCTTGGTGTGTTGCTGCAGAGCATCTTGTAGATGATATACACTGCTGCCACTGTGCGTTGGCGGTGGAGGGAGTGAATATTGAAGGTTGTAGATGGGGTGCCAATCAAGCAGGCTGCTTTGTCCTGGATGGTGTCGAGCTTCTTGAGTCTTGTTGCAGCTGCACCCATCCAGGCAAGTGGAGAGTATTCCGTCACACTCCTGACTTGTGCCTTGTAGATGGCGGATAGGCTTTGGGGAGTCAGGTGGTGAGTTTTTCACCGCAGGATTCCTAGCCTCTGATCTGCTCTTGTAGCCACGGTAATTATATGGCTACTCCAGTTGTTTCTGGTCAATGGTAACCCCCAGGACGTTGAAAGTGGAGGATTCAGTGATCGGAATGTCATTGAATGTCAAGGGGAGATGGTTAGATTCTCTCTTGTTGGAGATGGTCATTGCCTGGTACTTGTGTGGCGTGAATGTTACTTGCCACTTATCAGCCCAAGCCTGGATATTTTCCAGCTCTTGCTGCATTTCGACACTGACTGCTTCAGTATCCGAGTCGTGAATGCTGCTGAATATTGTGTAGTCATCAGTGAACATCCCCACTTCTGAAAGTATGATTGAAGGAAGGTCATTGATGAAGCAGCTAAAGATGGTTGGGCCTAGGACACAACCCTGAGGAACTCCTGCAATGATGTCCTAGAGCTGAGATGATTGACCTCCAACAACCACAACCATCTTCCTTTGCATTAGGTAAGACTCCAACCTGCGGAGTATTTTCCCCGATTCCCATCGAATCCAGTTTTGCTAGGGCTACTTGATGTCTCGGGCAGTCACTCTCACCTCACCTCGAGTTCATCTCTTTTGTGCATGTTTGAACCAAGGCTGTAATGAAGTCAGGAGCTGAGTGGCCCTGGCGGAACCCAAACTGAACGTCACTGAGCAGGTTTATTGCTAAGTGCTGCTTGATAGCACTGTCAACGACATCTTCCATCACTTTACTGATGATTGAGAGTATTCTAATGCGGCGGTAATTGGCTGGGTTGGACTTGTCCTACTTTTTTTCTACAGGACATACCCGGGCAATTTTCCACATTGCTGGGTAGATGCCAGTGCTGTAGCTGTACTGGAACAGCTTGACTAGGGGCACGGCAAGTTCTGGAGCACAGGTCTTCGGTACTATTGCCGGAATGTTGTCAGTGCCCATAGCCTTTGTAGTATCCAGTGCCTTCAGTCGTTTCTTGATACCATGTGGAGGGAATAGAATTAGCTGAAGACCGACATCTGTAAAGCTGGGGACTTCAGGAGGAGGCCGAGATGGATCATCAACTCGGCACTTCCGGCTGAAGACTGTTGCAAATGCTTCAGCCTTATCTTTTGCACTGATGTGCTGGGCTCCCCCATCATTGAAGGGGGGGGGGGGGATATTTGTGGAGCCACCTGTTTAATTAGTTGTTTAATTGTCCACCACCATTCATGACTGGATGTAGCAGGACTGCAGAGCTTCGATCTGATCTGTTGGTTAGCTCTGTCTATTGCATGCTGCTTACACTGGCACGCATGTAGTCCTGAGTTGTAGCTTCATCAGGCTGACACCTCATTTTGAGGTATGCCTGGTGCTGCTCCTGGCATGCCCTCCTGCACTCTACAGTGAACCCCAGTTGGCCCCTCAGCTTGATGGTAATGGTGGAGTGGGGGATATGCCGGGCCATGAGGTTACAGATTGTGGTCGAGTACAATTCTGCTGCTGCTGATGACCCACAGCGCCTCATGGATGCCCAGTTTTGCATTGCTCGTTCTGTTTGAAATCTATCCCATTTAGCACGATGGTAGTGCCACACAGCACAGTTCAGTCTGTCGTCTACAGCCTAAAGTGTATGTTAATTTGACCTCATGTAACAATTGATAACACAAGAAATGAGCATGTTTTCAAGGTTCAATGTAGAGAGAACTAGCTTAGACAGAAGCGCCTTTATATAGTTTTGAAATGTATTGTGAAAGATAACCAAGGCTATTTATTGTAAATCTACTGTTTTGTAGTGGATACTGTTAATTAACTATATTTATTCTATGTTGTGTAAATAGTTCAATTTATAGTTTGAGGCTGGGTCTGATAAGAATGTATATTTCCACCTACCGATCAGGAGTACCACGTGCCAGCAAGTGGTGTTTCCAGTACGGCAAGAATTCTCTCTTCAATTCCTGCGTCTTGCTATTGTTAATCTAAATATTGGACACATACTAGACCCTAGGGGATACGAGTACTGCTAAATGGAGTAGTTGGTAACACTGAATCTAAATAATATCTAGTGTAAAATTCAACCATGTAGGTTATAAGATAAATGATAGACTGTGCCACTGGTCAGAGAAGGGGAGTCACCTTTCATTATCTTAAGTATGTTCACAAAAGTTAACAGAGATTAGAAAAATCAGAGGATGGCCAGAATGCCAAAACTTGTTGAAGCAAGGTTTAAAAAAAAAATTATACAGTTGCTTGAAAGAGTAATATTCATGGGTATTGTGAGTGAGCAAGAGTGGGCCGAGAGTATGTGGAGAACATTACAGACTTAATTAAAAGCCCTGATGTTGTAATGACTTAATAAACTTAACTGGCATATTCAAGATATAGAAATGATGGCACATTAGTAAACCATTGTAGAAACAACATTACAGAACCGTAGATTCCTGCAAAAGAATGGAAAATGCAGAGTGTGCACGAACATCCGACTGAAACATTAAAAATAGGAAGTGACTAGAATACATTCTCATCAGCTGACCACCAATGATAAAGATTTAGTTTACACTACCTTAAGATTCTTAGGGGAATCCATACAATCAAACCTTACCTATAGTGTGTGAAACTGTCCATGTTGTATCAAATGCTGAAGCTTCTCTTCCTTCGCCCGTCTACAGTGACAAATCTGATAAAGCAAAGAAAGCTTTATAAGGGTGCAAGTGATAATTTTGGTGTACTTTCTAAAAATATCCACACTCATGTTGCATATTCTCAACTAATGACATCAGAAACAATAAAAGGTATAATCTAATATTCTCCACGTGTTGGAAATTATAGTATCAAATTGGGAAGCACTGTGTCCTACAATTATTCTGTGCCATTTCCAATTAAAATTTTAAAACTACATATTAATTTAGATGCTATGGGGACACTAACATCCCTTTATTCCTTCACCGTTAGGCCCACCTCCTACTTCCCTCACACCAATGCCACTAAACTGTTGACCATCTAATCGTGCCCCCACCCCCCCAGGCTCATATGCTATTCACACTGTAAATGGTTCTCTCCCTTCCGGGACTGTCCCTCCCTCTTTCAAAGCCACTGAGCTACTGGCACTTCCAGAGGCAGCTCACCCAATATTGGGATATTTGGTATGCTGCATCACCTGTTGGTGCGGGAAATTTTCAACTTCATGTTCAACTCTCACTATGGCCTCGTCCCTCTGTATCTAGCCTCCTTCAGCCCTACCACCCTTGGAGAACTTTGCATTTCTCCAATTCTGGCCTCTAGTGCACTTTCGATTTCATTCCCCCCACCATTAGCAGCTATACCTCAAGATATCTGGAATTCCTTCCCCAAACTTTTCTGCCTTTCCTTCTTTATGATGCATCTTAAAACCTATCCCTTTGACCAAGCGTTTGGTCACCTATCCTAATATTTCCTTATGTGGTTTGGTGCCAAATTTTGTCTGAATGCTCCCATGGAGTGCCTTGGTTCTTTTTCTAGATCAAAGGCATTACTTAATGCAAGTTGTTGTTGTACTTTGGAAAATGTGAAATCTTAGTAAACAACATAATCACTATGCACTGGAATTAGTCACTGAAGGATTGATCATCAGGGTGTACAGCTTTGAATTTGGATGGCAAACTGATGCCAATCAGGTGCTTGAGTATAACAGCCAGCAGGTAATGAATTCACGTCAAGTAAGACACATTCTAAAATCAGATATCATTCCCAAGTATTGTTAAGAAATGGTGTGAACAAAGCAATAACTTTGCAATCCTTTTGCACAGTTAGTAAAACTATATAACATGATTTTAGTTGTGAAGAAACAAAAAGGCAGTGGAGAACTACTTTTCATGAACTAGCAAAAAAAAGCAGAAATATTAAAAATAAGGAATTTTAATAAAAATCAGGTTCTGGGGTTTGGGCAAATCTTCCAATTGCAATTTACAAGAAAATTGGCTGTATTAATTCCTGTGTTAAATGAATGTCCTTTGCCGGAATTTGAAAACTGTGTGTTGGTGAACGATTCTGAATGCCTTATTGTGTCTACCACCCTCCTCAACCCACTATTGGTTATGGATTCTCATACAAGGAGCTAGTATGTTTGTCTTCTATATAGCAGCATGTTTGAAGGGGATGGTATAATAGGATCTATCTTCTCTGTTTTCCATGTTGAAAAATGATCTGCATATTTTATGCAAACACTGAAGAAGGAAAATCCAGTGGGATTATTTATTCAAAATATACTTCTATTTTCAAAAGATGACCTCCTATGATGTTAATTCCCAAATAGTCAAATCCAGAGGTCAATTACCAACTTACAAACTAATGATTTTTGCTGTTAAAATTTTCTCCATGATAATTGGCATAGGTCAGGTAATGACCAGCTTTCTTCCCCTTAGTGAATGTTTCAAAAATATTGTTTGTTATTTGCTCACATTTAACACAAAGTGCAACATCTTAAGTACACACATAATACTCTAGACAGAACTGTTTCAGTATAATAGAGTAGCTTCTTCTATTACTAGGCTGCAACAAAGCTAAGTCTTTCATAGGTTGGGCAGCTCTAGAGCTGCTCCCAGGCCAATCTGTAACTATGATCATGCTGTTTCTAGTGGAGGCACTATTTCTCAGTGACATCAGAAATGAGGGAGAGCAGACTCAAGACAGCAAAACAAAAAAAAACAAGGATTTCTTTTAGCAAAAATATAAAAGAAAATCTGCTTGTATATTTACTTCTGTAAGAAATGGGAGCAAACTTTGAAGAAAAAGTACTCTTTTTTTTTAAACAAAGGAATAAGTAAATACACTTCTCCCCCTGAGGGAAGCAGCACAAACTGATCATGTATCCATAGAAAGTTGGTTTTGGTACATACTGTTCTTTTTTCCATGAAACTACTGAGAAAATCATCGATTTCAACCTTGCCCTCAAGGAATTCCTCAGCAATCACATCAGATTCCTCTTCTGCTTGATGAGCTGCTACTTTCAACCTGGCCTGCAGGGCACTTAAACTGCAACCCTGAAGGAACCCAAAATTTCAGTCATTAAAAGTCTACACTTATTTAAAGCTGGTGGTTGCTTAGTACATGGTCTCATAATACTTAATACATATTCCTGGATATTTCACACTCGAGGCTACTGCTGGAAGTACACCACTTCCCTCCACAAAGGGCAGGAGGGGGTCAGGGGTGGTGGGGTGAGGGTTAAAGATTTAAATATGGGGATAGTGTCCAATGCGCTGTGAGCATGCACCCACTATTTTTTTTTTAAACTGACAGAATTGTGCCATTGGTGTGTCCCATCGTGTAGAGGTGGGACAATCCAATAAGGGGCGGCACAGTGGCGCAGTGGTTAGCACCGCAGCCTCACAGCTCCAGGGACCCGGGTTCGATTCTGGGTACTGCCTGTGTGGAGTTTGCAAGTTCTCCGTGTCTGCGTGGGTTTTCTCCGGGTGCTCCGGTTTCCTCCCACAAGCCAAAAGACTTGCAGGTTGATCGGTAAATTGGCCATTATAAATTGTCACTAGTATAGGTAGGTGGTAGGGAAATATAGGAACAGGTGGGGATGTTTGGCAGGAATATGGGATTAGTGTAGGATTAGTATAAATGGGTGGTTGATGTTCGGCACAGACTCGGTGGGCCGAAGGGCCTGTTTCAGTGCTGTATCTCTAATCTAATCTAATGTATTGAAATCAGGCTCCCACAGTGCAATTGGGAGCCTGAATTAAAATTAACTGCAGTTGCGCGGGTTTGCTAGGGATCAGGAAACTCAGCAAAGGGAGGCTGGAGCTGCTGGCTGCACATGTGAGGTGCCTTTCGGAGTGCTCCTATGGGCGCAAAGGAAAAGTGCTCCTCCCGGCCCACAAGGAATCCTTGGCCTCCCTCCCTCCCCGACTGCTGACCTCTCTCCAACCCTGAACTCTCCCCACGTCCTGATAGCCGACCTTCCACCTTCTCCTCTGCCCTGATCATCCCCCTCTGTATTGCCGGTGATAGTCTCGAAGGGTCCCCAACTGTACATACATACAAACTAGTAGGAGTAGGCCACTTAGCCCCTCAAGCCTGCACTGCCATTCAACAAGATCATGGCTGATCTGATTGTAACTGAAACTCCACATTCCCTAACCTCGATAATCTTTCACCCCCATGCTCATCAAGAATCTATTTACCTCTGTCTTAAAAAATATTCAAAGACTCTGCTGCCACTGTCTTAGACCCATTCTTCTCTCCCTCAAACTGTATGTAAAATTCAATCATATGATCGCTGCTACCGAGGAGCGCCTTCACCATGAGGCCATTAATTAATCCTAACTTGTTGTACAATACCAGGTCTAGTATAGCCTGCTCTCTGGTTGGCACCAGAACGTGCTGTTCTCAGAAACTATCCCGACTAGTGCTAGTTCTTCTCCCAGCCACTGGCCAAGCCACCAATTTAGCCCACTGCCAGGTGGGGAATGGTACAAAAAAACAAGGTCCTGCCATTAAGTTCGGCAGGAACTCCATGTCTCGAGCCTTTTCAGGTTCTTCAACCATTTACGGCCTTCCCCGCCTCCCTGTAAATAATCAAGGCCAATGATTCAACTCATATTGAAGTAGGTTGGTTAATAATTATTTCAACAAATCAAGAGAAGCTCCATGGTTTTGCACAACAGAAAATATGCACCAATCATTCTGGATATAGACTGATTCATGATTGTCCCCCCCGTCTGTACTATGCTTTGCTGGTTTAGAGAGATTGGCGGCATACATCACTACATAAAGCAAAGATGAGAAAAGATCTTTTCATTCATCAAACCTGGTCTTTCTGCAGATCATCTACAATTCTGCCTTTGTCTACTAAAAGTGCCAAGAATGTAGAATTCTGAAAGGGTTAAGCAATGATGTATCTGATTCAAATCCTTATTAAAACAATGCCAAGATGAAAAGCAGCATTTTTAGGATGACATTTAACAGCCTTAATTGTGTATTTAAAACTGGTAGAGATATCTAATTTCAATTCAATAAGAACTGTACTTTATTAGTAGATAGTGAGCTTTATATACAATTGCTCTATAGAATGAGGCAAAATTACTGCAATGATTAGAAAAGGCTGCCTAACGTTTATGCAGCAGGCCAATAATCCATACTTCTTTGTGTGCAATTATTCAATAGAAAATGTGGAATAATAAAAGTGCACGGCTGAAATTATTTGCTTATGTGCAAAATTAACATGTAAAAATCAGATTTTTTTTCCCAAATAAATTTCCATACTATTAGTTTATACTAAAGGAAATGACAACAAAAAGTGCAAGTATTGCTGAAAAAGAGACATGCTGTCAAAGCTTTATGTCTTGCACTGATGAGTATAGACTCAAGAATACCAAATTTCAAAAGGGAGCAACAAATTATACTGATCATCTTAAATTGGTTGTTAGTACAATTCTTAGCACACTTGGGGTTGTTCAGCAAGTGCTGTCCAAATGCAGAATCACATTATACTGTAACAAAGAATTACACTAACAATTTATCATCAGTTGAGCTCGCAATGTGGCTCACTTATGCTTTCTAGAAGCTACATATATTCATACTCAGGTATGCATGCTCTGCAGGCAAAAGAAACATGTCCAAGCATTGTGCATTTTTTGAATGAAACAAAAGCGTGGGGGACAATAGCTCCCTAGTGCATTCTCCATGGCAACGCCTCGAGCAGAGTTGACTTGCCAACCAACCAGCACCCCTTTTCTCATGCCGTTTAAATCGTTGCTCCCTTTGAAATTTGGCATTCTTGTGTCTGTCCTGATGAGTGCAAGATGAAAAACTTTGACAGCATGTCTCTTTTCAGCAAAAATTGGCTGAATTTTTTTTTAAAACTACACAATTTACAGTGAAGCAAAAAGGACATCACTTACTTCACTCAGTTCATGTTGTCTTTGCAATTTTTTCTCAAAGATGCATTTGAGCTGAGTTAGCTGATCATACTGAAAACAAACAAAACGTATTAAACACAACATATATTTTAAAATACAAAAAAGTAAAAATAAAATAACCAGTGCCTTACTTTATCTAACAGCTCTTGTCTTTCTGCTTCCAACTGAGGTTCAAGCTGCAGGTTTTTTTCTTCCAAGAAACACAAAAGGTTTAGGCTACTACATGCTCATTAATCAAACAAAAAACATGTAGACATAACTAGAACTAAACATACTTGCTAGCTCCTCGATGTAGTTAACTAGATCATCTTTGTCAGTGCAAATCTGCTTCAGTTGTGGCAAACCAATGAAGTGTTCCAGTAGCAGGTCCTCATTATCATTTAAGTCTGTCAATTGTGATGTACTATAAAACGAAATAAATTGTGAAAATTGGTAATAAAAATCAAAATTAAAATGAACATAACTGTCTATTCAGCCATATGAATATATTTCTGAACAAATTAAGACAAATAATTGAGATCATGGGCACTTTATCAATTTTCTTTTTTATTCAAGATCTCATTAGAATCTCAGTTAGGTAAATTTTGTGTTTCAAATATAGCTAACAATTTTAACCTCACTATGAAACAACAGGCAGCTACTTAAACTGTACCAGGGCGTGAGGAATGGGTGTGTAGTTTGAGTCCTTCAATTAAACTTGCACCCATAATTCTCTGAACCACAGACAGCCATCTATTTTCTATTGCTATTTGATTAAGGAAGTTTTTTGGACAACAGCTGTTCACCATTCTGCCATCCTCAGCTCCTCTAAGCACATCTTTGTTTCTTTACCTGTCCCATTACCACTCCCCTTGGCCTTGCACCACCATCCCTTTTTGTCATTTAATGTACATGTGTCTTCCACCCTATCACAAACCTTCCCTTTTGTTCTTTTCTAACCACCCCGCCCCCCCAACTTTCACTTGCTTAAAACCTATTATATTTCTAACTTTTCCCAGTTCTGATGAAATGTTATCTATCTGAAATGTTAAAACTATTTCTCTCTCCAAAGTTGCTGCCTGACCTGCTGAGTATTTCCAGCATTTTCTATTTTCATTATATAAGTTATTTGGCATGTTAGGTATGTGTGTGACCCAGCATTGCTCAATACATTAGCTACTCATGACATGTGGCTAAAACTGGAAATCCAAATGTGGTTAATTGTATTTCTGATTAGGAAAAAAAGTAATAAGACAGCAGTTGTGATCACAATACTCAGAATCTCATGGTCTATTTTACCAACAAACACACAATGGTTAAAGTAGAGTGACAGTTCTTATTATTTTAATATTTGGGCATTTACTTCTCTTGGTTACTGACTGGTAGATGTTTAAGTCAATACACACACATGTACATTAAAATGCAAGTGCATATAGGACCTATTAAAAAGAGTGTGTAAGTGCATGCAAGGCGTTTCTATTAAAACAAGCGTGTGTGGCTAAAACAGTGTTACCATAACCACATCTGTGACTAGTTAGCAATTTCAATTACTAAACACTGGTGTAACCTGTATCAGTGGTTTTTAAATACTCTTTTGTGGGGTCACATCCAGGGAACTCCTATCTTATGATCTGAAAGATAGCATCAATTAACCAAAGGAAAACGGTTATTGCACGTTTATTAGTATGCAGGAACAGAGTCAAAACCAAGTGTTGTCTTCAGGTGAAGCAAGGTTATAAGGCCAGGACAGCGCACAAACTTAATTCAAGCTACAAGTCACATTAATATTCATAGTTAAATAGTGAAACCCACAGCAATTTCAACAAGATGTTCAATGTAGTAGAAGTGCGACACAAAACTGCATTGCCACCTCAAATGGAAGGTGCAATTACAATGTGACAGGTTTACATATGGCCCATTTATAACAGAAAAATGGGATGTAGGAAGTGCATGTAGATGCAAGATTTGTAACATAGTAATAGATAAAGATTATTTGAGACACTGTACTTGTAGCATATAATATATCCGGTCCCAAATGGACAGAAATCTGATTACCTCAAGCACCCTCTGGAATCCTTATCTACCTTAGTTTTGATTATAACTTTCAAATGCTCACAACACACCATTCTCCAGAGGACTGGTATATCAGGACTACGTAAATGTATTTTTTTTTGCTGGAGTCCTCAATATTGGGGATAACCCAAAGCAGCAGTTTTTATTAAATAATTATGCCACTATTCTATTGGACTACATCTAAAATCAATTCTGGGTGGTACAAAAGGTTGTACAATGACAACCTAAAATCTATATACTGTACCCAAGTTCATGGAGCTCTGAAAAGCGGTCAGGGACGTCTGGCATCTTGTAACTATGGCCATTCAAACCTAACTAAAACAGACAAAAAATAAATACATTTGCATCCTAACTTCAATTGGCATGCTTTCAAGATTGTAACAATATTTCTGAATGTTAGCACAGCACGAAAGAAGCAATTTGCTACAAATGGATTACATTGGTTCGGCCACATTTGGAATACTGCGTGCAGTTCTGGTCGCCACATTACCAAAAGGATGTAGATGCTTTGGAGAGGGTGCAGAGGAGGTTCACCAGGATGTTGCCTGGTATGGAGGGTGCTAGCTATGAAGAGAGGTTGAGCAGATTAGGAAAGTTCTTTACGCAGAGGGTGGTGGGTGCCTGGAACGCGTTGCCAGCGGAGGTGGTAGACGCGGGCACGATAGCGTCTTTTAAGATGTATCTAGACAGATACATGAATGGGCAGGAAGCAAAGAGATACAGACCCTTAGAAAATAGGCGACATGTTTAGATAGAGGATCTGGATCGGCGCAGGCTTGGAGGGCCGAAGGGCCTGTTCCTGTGCTGTAATTTTCTTTGTTCTTTCTACATACCTTCAGTGCAGTCTCTCATTTTTAAGCTGCAGTTTCTGGTCTACCCTTAAGATAGATGGACAAATCACCCAACAAGGGAAAAATCACTGATTAAGCTCTTGATTCGATTTTTAAATTTTTAAAAGTTAAAAAATGTTTTTCCCTCATTCTTCTACTGCATAAAAAGACTGAACATAGACTAGTATTCAATGAAACAATTTGACAATATGTAAGGAAAGAAAACTCAATGTCGAATTACAGTTATCGAATTACAGTTAGATTGATGAATGGCCTGTTCCAATGGTCAAAAGTTAATGGAGAGTGAATTACATTAAGGAATGAAGACAGTTATAGTCTTATTTCTCACTCATACTTCAGGATTATAGAATAGTAGTGCCAAAAAAATAGGCATTGGTTAACCATGATTTTCACCACTAAATACAGTGAGCTTAGTTAAATGTGCATTGTTGATCCACCCTATTACTGCTTTCTAGGTTGGACTAATCTTAGCTATTATTGGAGTTTCTCCATCCTTAAAACTCTTATTAATCACTGTTTTAATAGTGTAACCTTTTATTGCCCTAGACCAATCTAATCTGCACTGAATAGAATAACTACTGTCTTTAAAGGCATGACTTGCTGAGTAAAAGGGCACTGATGCAAAATTATTTTGAACTATCTTTCTTACTTCTAAATTTAACAATATAAATATTCTTACATTCCCTCTCAACCACCAGCTAGATTGTAAACAAAGGAGACTAAAATAAAGTGACCAGAGTTTTGGGCAGGGATTCCAAGATAGTCATGCATCTTCTACTGCTCGCCTAATTTCCTATTTGGTATATACCCAGGCATATTAGGAACATAGTAACAAGCCACTTAGAAAATCATTACATAATTAATCAGATCAACACAGATTTATGAAAGAGAAATCGTGTTTGACAAGTCTGTTAATGAGTTTTTTGAGGATGTAACTAGTAGGATGGATAAAGGGGAACTGTGGATGTAATGTATTTGGATTTTTAAAAAGTATTCAAGAGATTATTACACAAAAATAGGACTTATGGGATTGAGGGTAATAGATTAGCATGGATTGAGGATTGGTTAATGGACAGAAAACAGTAGGAAGAAATGGGACATTTTTGTCTAGCGGGGTACCACAAGGAACAGTACTTGGGTCTTAGCTATTTACACTCTATATTGACTTGGATGAGGAGACTGAATGTAAGGTATTCAAGTTTGCTGACGATACAAAGTTAGGTGGGAAAGTAAGCATGAGGAGGTCACATAACGATTACAGAGATATAGGCAGGTTGGGCGAGTAGGCAAAAACATGGCAGATGGAATACAATGTGGCGAAGCGTGAAGTTATCCACTTTGGTATGAAAAATAAGAAAACAGAATATGTTTTGAATTGAGAGGCTGGGAAATGTCTGCATTCAGAGGGATCTGGGTGCCCTTGTGCATGAATCACAAAGTTAACATGTAGGTATAGCAAGTGATTAGGAAGGCAAACAGTATGTTAGCTTTTGTTACAAAAGGATTGGAATACACAAGTAAAGAAGTCTTACTACAATTATACAGGGAATTGGTGAGGCCACAACTGCAATATCACATGCAGTTTTTGGTCTCCCTATTTAAGGACGTCCTTGCCCTAGAGGAAGTGCAATGAAGGTTCACTAAACCGGTTCCTGGGATGAGGGGACTATTCTAAGAGGAGAGATTGAGTAGACTCGACATATATTCCCTGGAGTTTAGAAGAATGAGAAGTGATCTAATTGAAACATATAAAATTCTAAGGGGCTGGACAGGGTAGATGCTGAGAAAATGTTTGCCTGGACTGGGGAATCTAGAGCACTGGGCTAGTCTCAGAATAAGGTGTCGGCCATTTAGTACTGAGATGAAGAGAAATTTCTTCACTCAAAGGGTTATGAATCTTTGAAATCCTCTACCTCAGAGAGCTGTGGATACTCAGTTGTTGAGTATATTCAAGACAGAGGTACTAAGGAAATTAAGGGATATGGGGATAGTGCGGGAAGGTGGAACGAGGTAGATCAGCCATGATCTTACTGAATGGCGGAGCAGGTTTGAATGATCAAATGGCCTACTCCAGCTCCTGTTTCTTGTGTTCTTATAAAGAGAATATATGATTGGGAGGCAGGTTCATAGACTGCTGTTTCAAGTTGCCTGCCCCTTGGCTGATCACTCCCAATGTGGTTCTTAAAGTTTTTTTTTGTCATTTTCTAAAACTTGACAAGGTTTCTTCAAACCAGTTTTCCCATGAAAGACTATCCAAAGGCTTTATTTGAAGACAGGAGGATTTAAAATATAGAACAGGTATGTCTGGTAAGCAGGACACACTACAGTATAGACTAAATATTTTTGAGGTGGTCTGCAATCTGTGTATTGTCAACTTGTGAAAACAGCTTACTCTATTTGAAGGCGTTCAAGATGTGACTCGAGTAGATTCAAGCTTGCAAGCTCTCATTACCTGATTCACTATAACCTGGGCCTTCTTTTCCTTTTATTTATGCACTTGTTTGCACAAGTTTCTTCTTCGGTTGCTGACAATGCTTTAGCTCTACAGGCTTGGAAAAGACTTATTCCTCACTGGTGGACTTAGACAAATGAGGGAGTAATCTTTTCCCATTAGTGAGAGAGAAGCTTTACCAATTCTCCAAGGCTGTGCATCTTGAAACACAGTAGCCAACAGGAGAAGACAATGTTCAGAGAGTAGGTGGAGGGGATAAATACACAGCCTATTGAGCGGAGTGGATCAAGCATGGCAGAGCAGCACAGTGTGAGCTGAATCCAGGGTAGCGACTAACAGCTAGCCAAAAAAGCAAGGAACATGCAACCAGAGAATTTTCAGGCTATAGTCTGAATTTTATTTTTTTGAGAGGTCCTGATATCTTTTATCTATTATTCTCACTATTTTTCATTAAATGCAAGTGAAAAACTGAGCACGCTGAACTGCCAACACTCTCAAATATTAAACAAAGGCTAAATACCAAAGATGCTGGAAATCTGAAATAAGAGAAACAGAGAAAGTGCTGCAAATACTCAGCAGGTCTGACAGCATCTGTGAGAAAGAAACAGCTAACATTTCAGGTTGATGACCTTTCATCAGAATTGATGATAGGTCGTCAACCTGAAACATTAACTCTGATTCTTTCTCCACAGATGCAACCAGAACTGCTGAGTTGTTCCAGTATTTTCTGTGTTTATCTCACAAATCTTGTGTTTGGAATGCATTATAATGCTTCGCCAATAAAATATAGGATGGTTTTATGAAAAGTGATTGTGCTTGGACATGGTGTTTAACCTCCTTAAAATATGCAGTGTTTAGTTATTTGAAGCCAAAGAAGTAACAAGGTTATGGGAAGGGAGCAGTAAAAGTGATTAGTTTTGGATTGTTCTAGCAAAGATCCAGCACAGACATGATGGCTGAATTGCCTCTTTTTGTGCTGGAAGCTTCTCTGGCACTGACTGAGGACATTTCTATTGACCCTTTTAAAACAAAGGCTGAAACCAAACAAACAATGTATAAAGAACAAAGAACAGTACAGCACAGGAACAGGCCATTCGGCCCTCCAAGCCTGCACCAATCTTGATGCCTGTCTAAACTAAAACCTCCTGCACTTCCGGGGACCGTATCCCTCTATTCCCATCCTATTCATGTATTTGTCAAGATGCCTCTTAAACGTCACTATCGTACCTGCTTCCACCATCTCCCCCAGCCGCAGGTTCCAGGCACTCACCACCCTCTGTGTAAAGAACTTGCCTCGCACATCCCCTCTAAACTTTGCCCCTTGCACCTTAAACCTATGGCCCCTAGTAACTGACTCTTGCACCGTGGGAAAAAGCTTCTGACTACCCAGTCTGTCCATGCCGCTCATACTTTGTAAACCTCTATCACGTCGCCCCTCCACCTCCGTCGTTCCAGTGAAAACAATCCAAGTTTATCCAACCTCTCCTCATAGCTAATACCCTCCAGACCAGGCAACATCCTGGTAAACCTCTTCTGTACCCTCTCCAAAGCCTCCACATCCTTCTGGTAGTGTGGCGACCAGAATTGCACGCAATATTCCAAGTGTGGCCTAACTAAGGTTCTGTACAGCTGCAGCATGACTTGTTAATTTTTATACTCTATGCCCCGACCGATGAAGGCACGCATGCCGTATGCCTTCTTGACTACCTTATCCACCTGCGTTGCCACTTTCAGTGACCTGTGGACCTGTGCGCCCAGATCTCTCTGCCTGTCAATACTCCTAAGGGTTCTGCCATTTACTGTATACTTCCCACCTGCATTAGACCTTCCAAAATGCATTACCTCACATTTGTCCAGATTAAACTCCATCTGCCATTTCTCCGCCCAAGTCTCCAACCGATCTATATCCTGCTGTATCCTCTGACAATCCTCATCATTATCTGCAACTCCACCAACCTTTGTGTCGTCCACAAACTTACTAATCAGACCAGCTACATTTTCCTCCAAATCATTTATATATACTACAAACAGCAAAGGTCCCAGCACTGTTCCCTGTGGAACACCACTAGTCACAGCCCTCCATTCAGAAAAGCACCCTTCTATTGCTACCCTCTGTCTTCTATGACTGAGCCAGTTCTGTATCCATCTTGCCAGCTCACCTCTGATCCCGTGTGACTTCACCTTTTGTACCAGTCTGCCATGAGGCAGACTAATCCTACATTAATCCCATATTCCTACCACATCCCCACCTTCCCTCAATTCCCCTACCACCTACCTATACTGGGGGCAATTTTCTCATGGCCAATTTACCCATCAACCTGCAAGTCTTTGGCTGTGGGAGGAAACCAGAGCACCCAGCGAAAACCCACGCGGTCACAGGGAGAACTTGCAAACTCCGCACAGGCAGTACCCAGAATCAAACCTGGGTCACTGGAGCTGTGAGGCTGCGGTGC
Source organism: Heterodontus francisci (assembly GCF_036365525.1). Taxonomy (NCBI): domain Eukaryota; kingdom Metazoa; phylum Chordata; class Chondrichthyes; order Heterodontiformes; family Heterodontidae; genus Heterodontus; species Heterodontus francisci. The sequence continues at coordinate 114,079,618 of NC_090371.1, forward strand.
TAACCCCCAATCTAAATTCTTCAGTTCCTGCCTAATATTGTTATAATTAGCCTTCCCCCAATTTAGCACCTTCACCCAAGGACTTATCTTTATCCACAAGTACCTTAAAACTTACGGAATTATGGTCACTGTTCCTGAAATGCTCCCCTACTGAGACTTCGACCACCTGGCCAGGCTCATTCCCCAATACCAGGTCCAGTTGGACTATTTACATATTGTTTCAAGAAGCCCTCCTGGGTGCCCCTTACAAATTCTGCCCCATCCAAGCCCCTAGCACTAAGTGAGTCCCAGTCAATATCGGGGAAGTTAAAATCACCCACCACTACAACCCTGTTCCTTTTACATCTTTCCAAAATCTGTCTATATATCTGCTCCTCTACCTCCCACTGGCTGTTGGGAGGCCTGTAGTAAACACCCAACATCGTGACTACACCCTTCCTATTCCTGAGCTCTACCCATATTGCCTCGGTGCATGACCCCTCTGAGGTTTCCTCCCACAGTACAGCTGTGATATTCTCCTTAACCAGTAATGCAACTCCCCCACCCCTTTTACATCCCCCTCTTCGATGGTTAGATGACAAATCCTTATAATCAGGCACTGAAACAAATTCTTTCATACTGGAGGAACATCCAGCTTGAGTTCTTTGAATCACATGGGCTATGATTTTTAGCTCTTTTCTCTAAAGGCACCTGCTGCAAAAAAAAATTATCGTACATCCTAATCAGAAAGCTATGCATGCAGTCTGGGGCTCGGATGAACATGTTACTTCTTTTCTTTTTGTTTGAGGTCAAATTTGACTCACGAGGATTGACTAAATGCAATCCTCCAAAGAAATCTTTTGTTGCAGTCATTTTGCCCAACTTGTCTTTTTTTGGATTTTGTGGTGGAACTGGTGCTCTGCCCTGCACTGATGATACATTCCATTTAGCACATATACAGAATTCCAGAGTACAAATACCTTCTGCGTTGAGCTTAATACAGTCTAGAGTCATCACTACTAGTGGAAGGCAAGTAAATGGAGTATCTGTAAGACATCTGTCTGCAAAAGTGTGTTTTATTTTTAAAAAAGGGTGCTTTTAAATACAAATATAAAATTATGTGTTAGGAGGCATGGTAGCATGACAGTATCGACAAAATTCTTTGACGTGCATCAACGTGGCTCTTTGATGGTCCATTGCTTAACTTTTCTTTTCATAACCCAGATGACCTGGCCGAAACTGGCTAATTTCTCCCAAAGCAATGTCAAGTACATCAGAATTTAGATTAAAACTGTATTCTGGAAAATCCATCTGAAAAAGTTTCTTTTAAATAATGGAATGGTATCATTTAGAGACAAATCTTCCCATTAATACAGCTAGTTGATCATTCATCCTTTAGATCGAGAACTCCAGTGTAGATTTTTTTGGGTATGATTATGGACTTGCTACATGCGTCACATTTGGTCTAGTTTTTACCAATAATACATTTTCAGGTTCAGCGGAAAAGGATGAACATTTGAAATCGGACAAGCTGTAACATGTTGGTCAGTGAAATGAGAAACAGCACGTATAAGTAGTTTTCCTCTGCACTAACAACTGAGTATTGTAAAAGCATGAGATAATGTTTTGTATTTTAAATATTAAACAGGTTTCAAATTTACCTGTTCTGATGAGTCAGCTGCAGGAACTGGTAAAGGCAAGTCCGTAATCAAGCCATAAGCAGGAGCAGCAGGTTTGGGACTAAAGCCTGGGCCTGGAACTGAATCCGGAAGACAAGGCACACTTGACTCCTGAGTAGGAAATGGGGCAATAAATGGATATCCCTGGGGAGGGTAAGGAGCCATTCCAGCAGGGCCACTGAAATGGCTAAGAGAGCAAATTTGTAAAGATTACAAAACAGAAAAGGGCAAAACATCACGGTCTTAAATTCTAAAATTATTTTCAATTGAACACTGAGGTAAATGAGTACAGCATAGTAAAAGCCAGACAGTCATGTGCAGTTTCTAACAATCCAAGAAGCCAGTAGTATCTAAAAGAATGTTTACAAAATGAAGTAGGCGGTGGCGTAGTGGTATTATCACTGGACTAGTAACCCAGAGACCCAGGGTATTTCTCTGGGGACATGGGTTTGAATCCCACCACAGCAGAAGGTGGAATTTGAATTTAATTAATAAATCTGGAATTAAAAGCTCGTCTAATAATGCTATGAAACCATTGTCGATTGTTGTAAAAACCCATCTGGTTCACTAATGTCATTTAGGGAAGGAAATCTGCTGTCCTTATCTGGTCTGGCCAACATGTGACTCCAGACCCACAGCAATGTGGTTAACTCTTACATGCCCTCTGAAATGGCCTAGCAAGCCACTCAGTTGTAACTAACTGCTACAAAGTCTATAAAAAGGAATGAAACCGGACGGACCACCCGGCATCGACCTAGGCACTGGAAACGACAACGGCAAACCCAGCACTGTCGACCCTGCAAAGTCCTCCTTACTAACATCTGGGGGCTTGTGCCAAAGTTGGGAGAGCTGTCCCACAGACTAGTCAAGCAACAGCCTGACAGTCATACTCACGGAATCATACCTTACAGACAATGTCCCAGAAACTGCCATCGCCATCCCCGGGTGTGTCCTGTCCCACTGGCAGGAGACCCCCACCAGAAGTGGTGGCACAGTGGTATGCAGTAGGGAGGGAGTTGCCCTGGGAGTCCTCAACATCGACTCCGGACCTATGAAGTCTCATGGCATCAGGTCAAGCATGGGCAAGGTAACCTCCTACTGATTACCACCTACTGCTCTCCCTCACCTGATGAGTCAGTACTCCTCCATGTTGAACACCACTTGGAGGAAGCACTGAGGGTGGCAAGGGCACAAAATGTACTCTGGGTGGGGGACTTCAATGTCCATCACCAAGAGTGGCTCGGTAGCACCACTACTGACCGAGCCCTAAAGGACATAGCTGCTAGACTGGGTCTGCGGCAGGTGGTGGGGGAACCAACACGAGGGAAAAACATACTTGACCTCTTCCTCACCAATCTGCCTGCCACAGATGCTTCTGTCCATGACAGTACTGGTAGGAGTGCCACTGCACAGTACCTGTGGAGACGATAGAGGATACCCTCCATCGTGTTGTGTAGCACTATCACCATGCTAAATGGGATAGATTTCGAACAGATCTAGCAATGCAAAACTGGGCATCCATGAGGCGCTGTGGGTCATCAGCAGCAGCAGAATCGTATCATCCACAATCTGTAACCTCATGGCCCGGCATATCCCCCACTCTACCATTACCATCAAGCCAGGAGACCAACCCTGGTTCAATGAAGAGTGCCAGGAGCAGCACCAGGCATACCTCAAAATGAGGTGTCAACCTGGTGAATCTACAACACAGGACTACTTGCATGCCAAACTGCGTAAGCAGCATGCGATAGATAGAGCTAAGCGATCCCATAACCAACGGATCAGATCTAAGCTCTGCAGTCCTGCCACATCCAGCCGTGAATGGTGGTGGACAATTAAACAACTAACTGGAGGAGGTGGCTCCACAAATAACCCCATCCTCAATGATGGGGGAGCCCAGCATATCAGTGCGAAAGATAAGGCTGAAGCATTTGCAACAATCTTCAGCCAGAAGTGCCGAGTTGATGATCCATCTCGGCCTCCTCCTTAAGTCCCCAGCATCACAGATGCCAGACTTCAGCCAATTTGATTCACTCCGTGTGATATCAAGAAACGACTGAAGGCACTGGATACTGCAAAAGCTATGGGCCCTGACAATATTCTGGCAATAGTACTGAAGACCTGTGCTCCAGAACTTGCCGCGCCCCTAGCCAAGCTGTTCCAGTACAGCTACAACACTGGCATCTACCCTGCAATGTGGAAAATTGCCCAGGTATGTCCTGTACACAAAAAGCAGGACAAGTCCAACCCGGCCAATTACCGCCCCATCAGCCTACTCTCAATCATCAGTAAAGTGATGGAAGGTGTCATCAACAGTGCCATCAAGCGGCACTTGCTTAGCAATAACCTGCTCAGTGACGCTCAGTTTGGGTTCCGCCAGGGCCACTCAGCTCCTGACCTCATTACAGCCTTGGTTCAAACATGGACAAAAGAGCTGAACTCAAGAGGTGAGGTGAGAGTGACTGCCCTTGACATTAAGGCAGCATTTGACCGAGTATGGCATCAAGCAGCCCTAGCAAAACTGAGGTCAATGGGAATCAGGGGGAAAGCTCTCCGCTGGCTGGAGTCATACCTAGCGTAAAGGAAGATGGTTCTGGTTGTTGGAGGTCAATCATCTGAGCTCCAAGACATCACTGCAGGAGTTCCTCAGGGTAGTGTCCTCGGCCCAACCATCTTCAGCTGCTTCATCAATGACCTTCCTTCAATCATAAGGTCAGAAGTGGGGATGTTCGCTGATGATTGCACAATATTCAGCACCATTCGTGATTCCTCAGATGCTGAAGAAGTCCGTGTAGAATTGCAGCAAGACCTGGACAATATCCAGGCTTGGGCTGATTTTTTTTTTTTAAAAAGGCATGGAACTTGCAAATGTTGATGTTCAGAGAGACTTGGATGTGCTCGTACAAGGAACACAAAGTTAGCATGCAGGTACAGGAAGCAATTAGGAATGCAAATGACATGTTGGCCTTTGTTGCAAGGGAACTGGATTACAAGAGTATAGAAGTTTTTCTACAAATATATAGGGCTTTGGTGACAGCACAGCTGGAATACTGTGTGCAGTTTTGGTTTCCACATTTAAGGTAGGATGTACTTGAATTGGAGACATGTAGGCCTGAGGCCTGCAGCTACTAGTTTTTGCACCTTTATATTCTTGTATTTTACTTCTGCTTTGCTCGATTTATAAAAAAGATACCTGCAAGAATTTTTAAAGGTTACTTTCTAGACATTCAACTGGGGTGTGGAGTCAGAAGATGGAGTTTAATTAATAGACAGTATTACCTAATTGATGGCAGGCGAGCGGCACTATCAAAAGGATGCGTAAACAGCCTGAGCAGCCTTGTAGTGCCCGAGAGAAGAATTCAATAAGGACTCACGGTTGTCAGACTCTTGTTTTGAGAAAGTCTGATGGAGGCCTCAGAAAGCTGAATTTGAGTCAGAAATTGGACTTAAAGGGGTACAGCATCCAATGTTCAGGGCTGCAGCCAGAGTGGACTTGTCAATGACTGAAGACTACGGAGGAGGGGACATCGAGGGAGTGACTGACCAGACAGTCCACTCCTGTGCAAGGTTTCCTGGAGACTTGCTGATGTATGTACCAAGGGGGAATGGTACCATTTTAGGGAGCTGTCTTGAACAGACTAATTTGGGGTTGTAGTAGTTTTGCTATAAGATTGTTGTCTTTCTATATTCTTTTCCTTCCCTTCTGCGTAATAAAGTTATCTTTCTTTCCATTTTTATCATAATTGTTTAATAATTATTTGATAAAAATTGCTGTTTTAACATCATTTGGTGTTGAGTCACTCATTCCTGTTACATTCGAGTACAGCTCTGAACCCAAGTGAGACTCCGCAAGGGACTCTCGCCCTACAGGCAGTAGAGAAGGTTCACGAGATTGGCCCCTGGAATGAGAGGGTTGTCCTATGATAAGAGGCTGAGTAAATTGGGCCTATATTCTCTGGAGTTTAGAATAATGAGAGGTGATCTCATTGAAACTTACCAGATTCTAAAGGGGCTTGATAGGGTAGACAGAGAGATTGTTCCCGCCGGCTGGGGAAATCGAAAACACGGGGACACATTCTCAGGATAAGGGGCTGTTCATTTAGGGCTGAGATGAAATTTCTTCACTCAAAATGTTGTGAATCTTTGGCATTCTCTAATCCAGAGGGTAGATGCTCCATCGTTGAATATATTTAAGGCTGGGATAGGCAGATTATTGGTCTCAGGGAATCAAGGGATATGGGGCACAGGCGGAAAGTGGAATTGAAGCCCAAGATCAGCCACGATCATACTGAATGCTCAACGGGCCGTATGGTCTATTCCTACTCCTATTTCTTATGTTCTGATGAAAGTGCCCATGCTACATGAGGGTTTCTCCACAAGTCACTGGTGTGCCATATGTAACGTTCAAGTGTTCTTGCACAATCATGCTTGGATACCAAAGTGTTTATATTCCACATCTGCAAGATGCATCCAAAAGTTATTCACAACCCTTTGAGCTATTTTGCTGAAGTTACTGGTGTTACATTGACAAGTATGGCATAAACATGGCTGTTTACAGGACCTTGATGTGCACAATGAAATAAAGAACCAGTTATACTGTTTTTTTTTCATGGTGTTGATCAAGGGAGAAATATTGGCCAGGACAACAGGGGAGCTCTCCTACTCTTTGAATAGTTCCATGGGTCCTTTCCATTCAACTGAACAGGCAGGCAGGTGGAAGCTCAGTTTAATGTAACATCTGGACGGAGTAATAACCAAGAACTAAGAGCAGCTTGTAACACAGGCAATGCAATAATCATGGAGGAATTTAATCTTCATAAGGACTGGACAAATCAAATTAGCAAAAGCAGTCTGGCGGACGAGTTCATGGATTGCATTAGGGACAGTTTCCAAGAACAATACGTCATGGAATCAGACAGGGAAGAGGCAATTTTAGGTCTCGTCTCATTTAATGAAACAGGGTTAATTAGTAATTCCACTAAGAAATCCTCTGGGTAAGAGTGATAATATGATGAATTTAATATTGAGTTTGAGAGAGGCATACATTAAGTCTGAAACAAGAGTATGAAACTTAAATAAAGCCAATTAGAGGTAGGAGGGACGATTTGACTAAAGTAGATTGGGAAATTAGATTAAAAGGTTGATAGTGGATAAGCAATGGCAAATAAAGAAATATTGCATAATTTTCAAATAATATACATTGTTGAAAAACAAAAATTCCATGGAAATGTGATCCATCTGTGCCAAACTAGAGGGGTTAAGGACAGTGTTAGATTAAAAAAGTGGCTTACATAATAAGCCTGAGGATTGGGTAAGTTTTAGAAATCAGTAAAGGATGATCAAAAAAATTGGTTAAAAAAAAAACTAAAATAGAATGAGCGTAAACTAGCAAGAAATGCAAAAAATGGGTTAGTAAGAGCTTCTGCGAGTTTTCAAAAAGAGAGTAGCAAAAGTAAGCATGGGTCCTCTTCATGGCTGAGACATAGAATAAAGAAATAGAGACATTAAATATCTTGTGTCTGCCTTCACAGTAGGAGACAGCAAAAAAAAAGACTAGAAATAATGGGGGACCAACAGTCTAACAAGAGTGAGGAACTTAAAGTAATTAATAAAGAATAAGGAAAGAAAACATACTGGAGAAATTATTGGGACTAAAAGCCAACAAATCCCCTGGACCTAATGGCCTACACCCTGGAGTTCCGAAAGAGGTAGCTGCAGAGATAGTGGATTCACTGGTTGTGATCTTCTAAGATTCTGGAATGGTCCCAGTGATTTGGAAAGTAACAAATGTAACACTGCTAATTCAAGAAAGAACAGCGAGAGAAAACAGGCCAGTTAGCCTGACATCAGTTGTCAGAAAAATGCTGGAATCATTTATTACTGAAGCAGTTAATAAGCATTTCAAAGGGAAATCATATTTGACTAATCTAATAGAGTTTTTTGGGGATGCAACTAGCAGGGTAGATAAAGGGGAACCAGTGAATGTAGTAGTTGTACAAGATAATGGCACATGGAGTTGAGGGTAATATATTAGCATGGATATAGGGTTAAAGGACAGAAACAGAGCAGGAATAAATAAAAGCAAAATACTGCAGATGCTGGAGATCTGAAACAAAAACCAACAAATGTTGGAAAAACTCAGCAGGTCTGGCAGCACCTGTAGAGAGAGAAGCAAAGTTAACCTTTCAGGTCTGTGACCTTTCATCAGAAATAGATGAATCACTTTTCAGGTTGGCAGGCTGTTGCTTGTGGGGTGTCATAAGGATCAGTGCTGGGGTCTCAGCTATTTACAGTCTGTATTAATGACTTAGATGAAGAGGCCGAGTGTACTGTAACCAAGTTTGCCAATGCTATAAAACTAGGCAGGAAAGTAAGCTGCGAAGAGGACACAGTCTGCAAAGGAATATAGATAGGTTAAGTTTAGTTTAGTTTAGTTTAGAGATACAGCACTGAAACAGGCCCTTCGGCCCACCGAGTGTGTGCCGACCATCAACCACCCATTTATACTAATCCTACACTAATCCCATATTCCTATCACATCCCCACCTGTCCCTATATATTTCCCTACCACCTACCTATACTAGGGGCAATTTATAATGGCCAATTAACCTATCAACCTGCAAGTCTTTGGCATGTGGGAGGAAACCGGAGCACCCGGAGGAAACCCACGCAGACACAGGGAGAACTTGCAAACTCCACACAGGCAGTACCCAGAATCGAACCCGGGTCACTGGAGCTGTGAGGCTGCGGTGCTAACCACTGCGCCACTGTGCCGCAGTGAGGGGAAAAGAAAGTGTGAAGTGAAGGATAATGGTAGAAAAATTTGAGGTTATTCATTTTGGTAGAAACAGAAAAACAAATTATTAAATGTTGGTGTTCAGAGGGATTTGGGTGCCCTTATATACAACACAAAGTTAACATGAAAGTACAGGAAGCAATTAGGAAGGGAAATGGTACATTGGGCGTTATTGCAAGCGTACAACAGTAAGGAATTGTACTGCAATTGTACAGGGCTTTGTTGAGTACAATTATGGTCCCTGTACCCAAGGAAGAATTTACTTGCCTTTAAGGGAGTGCAATGAAGGTTCACCAGATTGATTTCTGTCATGAGGGTTTTCCTCAGAAGAAAGATTGAGTAGAATGAGCCTATTACTCTGGGGTTTAGAAGAATGAGAGACAATCTAATTGAAATACAAGATTCTGCAAGGGCTTTACAGGGTAGATCCTTAGAGGCTGTTTCCCCTAGCTGGAGTGTCTATAACTAGGTCTCAAGATAAGGGGACAGCCATTTCAAACTGAGATGGAGAGAAATTTCTTCACTCAGAGGGTTGTGAATCTTTGGAATTCTCTACCCCAGGGGCTGTGGATGCTCAGTCACTGATTACATCCAAGGCTGAGAGCGATAGATTCTTGTGCACTAAGGAATTCGAGTGATATGGGAATTGGGCAAGAATGTGGAGTTAAGGACGAAGATCAGCCCCAATCTTATTGAATGGTCGAAGCAGCTTGAGGGGCATATAGCCTACTCATGCTCACAATTCCATGCCCCAACCCTACCTTCTGCTGTATCTGTCCCTGAAAAAACTATCCCCTAATTCACGAACAACTGCACTTTCAGAATCCCAACTGTTCAGCCTTTGGACTTCCATACACACATTTCTGCAGCTACAGATTTACTCAACTGCACCCTCACCTCTGACGCCTTAGTCCCCCAATAAAACCATTACTCTCTCTCACCATGACCATTCCCCAGGTATGGCCCCCATCTCCACTCCCTCAAGTCCAAGAAACGTAGACTTGAAAGTATATGGTTGACAACTGGTTTAGCCAACCATTGATAAATCTGACTGGACCACTTAAAACACTATCAGGTCTTGCTCTCGTCTGCTAAAACCACTCACTATTCCAGGATCAGCCTGGATTGCAAAGATACCTCAGGCTTCTTTTCTCTACTGCAAACTGTCACCTTAAACCCCTCTCCGTCTCCTCCACCCTTACCTCCAACAATAAGTGTGAGGGGCTCATGGTTTCTTTGTCACTCAGATCAAGATGATCCGATCAGCTGCCTCTGCATATCCTTCTTTTCCACTAGCCCACCTGGCCAAACTTACTCTAATGGTCCCCCCTGGCCTAGCCCGGAACTCACATCTTTCTCTAGTTTCTCTCCTATCTCCCCTCATGCCCTCTCTGAGCTCACCTCCTATCTCCCCTCATGCCCTCTCTGAGCTCACCTTGACCACAAGACCCACCTCCTGCTCTATTGACCCTGTTCCCATTAAATGCTGACCATCCAACTACCCCTCCTGGTCCCTATGTTAGCCAATATTGTTAATGGTTCGCTCTCTTCAGGTGTTGTCCCTCTCTCCTTCAAATCTGCCGCCATCAGCCCTGTCCACAAAAAAACTAACTCGTGACCCCACCGTCCTTGTAAATCACCATCCCATCTTCAACTTCTCTTTCCTTTCCTAAGTCCGTCAGTGTGTTGTTGCCTCCCAAATTCGTTCCCATCTATCCTGGAACTCCATGTTTGAATCCCTCCAATCAGATTTCTGCCCTTTCCACAATACCAAAACAGCTCTCAAAGTAACAAATAACATCCTATGTGACTGTGATTAAATAAAACTTTCTCTCCTCATCCATCTCAACCTTTGCAGCCTTTGACTTGGTTCACCACACCTCTCCACTATCATCCAGCTGGGTGCGCCTGCTCTCACTTGGTTCCATTCTTAGCTATCTAATCGGATCCAGAGAATCACTTGCAATGATTTCTCTTCCTGCTCCTGAACCGTTATCTCTGGTGTCCCCCAAGGATCTATCCTTGGTCCGCTCCTATTTCTCATTTACGTGCTGCCCCTCAGTGACATAATCCAAAAGCAGTGTTAGTTTTCACACGTACGCTGACAACATCCAGCTCCACCTCAGCACCACCTCTCTCGATTCCTCCACTGCTACTTAATTATCAGACTGCTTATCTGACATCCAGTACTGGATGAGCAGAAATTAACTCCCTATTAAATATTTGGAAGACCGAAGCCACATCCCTCGCCCTGTCTGAGATTCAACCAGTCTGCTCACAACCTTGGTGTCACATTTGACCCCAAGATGAGCTTCCAACCTCACATTTGCGCCTTCACTAAGACCAGCCATTTCTACCTCCAACCGTCTCAGCTCATATACTGTTGAAACTCTCATTCATGCTTTGTTACCTCGAGACTTGACTACTCCAATGCACTCCTACTGGTTTCCCACATTCTACCCTCCATAAACTTGGTGATCCAAAACTCTGCTGCCTGTGTCTTAACTCACACTATGTCCCATTCCCCTACCACCCCTCTGCTCTCTGACCTACATTGGCTCCCAGTCTTGATTTAAAAATTTTCATCCTTGTTTTCAAATACCTCCATGGCCTCACCCCTCCCCACCTCTAATCTCCTCAAGCCCCACAACTCTCCAAGATATCACCTCTCTAATTCAGGCCTCCTGAGCTTCCTTGATTTTAATCACTCCACCATTGGTGGCCGTGTCTTCAGTTGCCTCGACCCCAAACTCTGGAATGCCCTCCTTACATCTCTCTATCTCGCTTTCCTCCTTTAAGACACTCCTTAAAACCTAACTTTTTGACCAAGCTTTTGGTCACAAAATCTAGGGTCTCCTTATGTGGCTCGGTGTCATTTTTTGTTTTATAATGCTCCTGTGAAGCGCCTTGGAACGTTTTATGTTAAAGACACTACATAAACATCAGTTATTGTTGCCTGATGTTATGTCCTTATCTGAAAACATCATCCTTGACAATGCAGCACTCCCTCACTACCACACTGAAGCGTTACTCTGGATTATGTGCTCAAGTCCTAGTTTGGGGTTTGAAATCACAACCTTCTAACTCATATGTGAGATTGTTACCATTGAGCCAAGCTGAAGCATACATGGTCATACTTACTATGGAAAGGATGCTGAGCTTGAAACCAACACTGGAGGGTTCTTCCAAAATTCCTCGAGAACTGTCTGAATGATTTTTCCAAGGTCTGAATGCATTGTGAACTTCAATATTAGATTGTTCAACAAAAAATGAAGAGATTTTAATTAATAAAAACCACTAAGAAATTAGGATGTAAATGGAACAAATTAAAATACATAAATAGAATGAATAGCAACCATAAACTAATTAGCTTCACATTCAAATAAAAAAAGGAGTGCAAGATAAAGATGCTGATCTGGAAATTAAGCCAATTTCAAAAGGATGAAAAGGGACCTAGCCCAGATGCATTTGTTGAAAAAAATGACAAGTCAAACAGCAGACTAGCAGTGGGGAAATATTTGAGTTGGTTAAGGTATAGACTGAATCCATTCCGACTAGCAGTAAAAGAGCTACATTAAAAGTAGGGCTTCCATGGATAAATGGACCTTTTTGTTCTTATTTATACATAAATGCAAGGAATTACAGGAAGACATTTATGACTATCAAATTGCAGATTTTTTTCTTGCTCATCTCCTTCCATTCTGTTTTCCAACTGTGCTGCTTGGAATTTGGATATATAGTGACAATTTTATTCTATTTCATGTGTGCATGATATTACTTCAGAATTTTCCAGTCTTTTGCATTTTGCTTTTGATCAGCAATTCATTTCCACTATTTTTTTCAATTATATTTTAAATTTTATTCACAAGTTTGGTATTTCCCTAGCACAACTCCACTACCCCCCCATCCCTCCCCCAAAATCATGTGTAATCCACATGACATTCTGGCACAAGGTGGCCTCTGCAGGGATCTTCAAAGTAAAGTTACTAAGTTGCTCATGTTACTTTCAACCTTTCCAGTGGTTCTACCTGTCTTATACAATACATTTCTTTTAAATGGTAAAAGCTCCTATTGTTATAAAACAGCATATATCCAGAGTGCTGTGGGCAATGCCATGCTAATATCCTTTTAAAGTGTGACATACTAGACATAAGTCTTTTGAATTTAAAGATTAATAAGCACAATGAAAGGCAAAGCAATTATATACTTTACAAAATATGAGTGTTATAAAAAAAAAAGTGAGATTGTCTACATACATTTGTAATCAGCGGGCTCGTCACCACTGTCCCAGTATGCTTGTCCACCAAATGATGCCTCACTGGAGGGAAGACTGAGACCACAGGCTTTTCTTGTGGAAACTGAGGAGGAAGCAAGCTAGATTTGCAGAGGGAAACGTTTACAGTAAACTTGGTATCCATTCCTTCTAGATCTTATTGTGGCTACAAACAAAAAGCCACTTTTGTAAATTACAAAATGTTAACTCAAAAACAAATGCATTACAGCATACAAGTATAAACGTAGACATTAATTTCCATTAGCATTCTGCAAACCTCTTAGGCAGTAGTGGTATAAATTTATCTCCCTCCAGACACCCAAGTCATTCATTCCTTCAGATGGCAGGCCTGGCTGGGCCAAACTGATTTTTAAACAAGCTAAATATAGAGACTTACAATTCTCTTTTGTAATTCAGAACAGGTTCCAGTTGCTTTTCTTCATCTAATACAAAGCACTTTAAAGGCTTAACAAAACTAGCAATGTGGTTAAAAACTGAAAACTCTGGAAACACAAGGTCATCTGATATTTGTGGAGAAAAGGCAGGTCAATATTTTGGACAGGATCCTTCTTCACAATTGAAAAATGAAAGATAGTCAAGCATTTTAATAAGCCAGGAAAAGGAGAGGAAAGGAAAAACAAAAACAGATAGTCCAAGTCTAAATTGGTTGTGTAACCTATAACCTTAAAACAATATGTGCATTCCTTGCTTTTTATTAATATATATTTACTGCTGCTCATATGAATTAGGAGCAGGAGTAGGCCACTCGGCCCCTTGAGCCTGCTCCACCATTCAATAAGATCATGGCTGATCTGATTGCAACCTCAAATCCACATTCCTGCCTACCCCCGATAACCTTTCATGCTCTTGCTCATCAAGAATCTATCTATCTATCTCTGCCTTAAAAATATTTAAAGACTGTGCTTCCACTGCCTTTTGAGGAAGAGAGTTCCAAAAACTCACAACCCTTGGAGAGAAAAGTTTCTCCTCATCTGCTCCTCATCTGTCTTAAATGGGAGACCCCTTATTTTTAAATAGTGACTCCTAGTTCTAGATCCTCCCACAAGGGGAAACATCCTTTCCACATCCAACCTGTCAAGACCCCTCAGGATCTTCTATGTTTCAAACAAGTTGCCTCTTACTTTTAAAAGCCTCACCTGTCCAACCTTTCCTCATAAGACAACCTGCCCATTCCAGGTATTAGTCTAGTAAACCTCTCTGAACTGCTTCCAATGTATTTACATCCTTTCTTAAATAAGGAGACCAATACTGTACACAGTACTCCAGATGTGGTCTCACCAATGCCCTATATAACTGAAGCATAATCTCCCTAGTTTTGTATTCAATTACCCTCGCAATAAACTATAACATTCCATTAGCTTTCCTAATTACTTGCTGAACCTGCATACTAACCTTTTGCAATCATGTACAAGGACACCCAAATCCCTTTACATCTCAGAGTTCTGCAATCTCTGACCATTTAGATAATATGCTTCTTTTTTATTCTTCCTGTCAAAATGGACAACTTCTCATTTTCCCACATTTTACTTCATCTGCCAGATCTTTGCCCACTCACTTAACCTATCTATTTCGTAGCCTCCTTACGTCCTCTTCACAACTTATTTTCCTATCTATCTTTGTGTCATCAGCAAATTTAGCAACCATACCTTCGGTCCCTTCATCCAAGTCACTTATGTGAACTGTAAAAAGTTGAGGTCCCAGCACTGATCCCTGTGGCACACCACTCGTTACATCTTGCCAACCAGAAAATGACCCATTTATGCCTACTGTTTCCTGTTAGCTAGCCAATCTTCTATCCTTGCCAATATGTTACCCCCGACACCTTGAGCTTTTATTTTCCGCAATAACTTTTGATGTGGCACCTTATCTAGGCGCCTTCTAGAAATCGAAGTACAGTATATCCACTGGTTCCCTTTTATCCACAGCACGTTACTTCTTCAAAGAGCTCTAATAAATTGGTTAAACATGATTTTACTTTCACAAAACAATTCTGACTCTACCTGATTACCGTGACTTTTTCTAAGTGCCCAGCTATAACATCTTTAATAATAGCTTCTAACATTTTTCCTAAGACTGGCCTGTACTTGCCTACTTTCTGTCTCCCTTTTTGAATAAAGGAGTTACATTTGTTATTTTCCAATCGAATAGAATCTTCCCCGAAACTAGGAAATTTTGGAAAACTAAACCAACACATCAACTATCTCACTAGGCACTTCTTTTAGGACCCTAAGATGAAGTCTATCAGGAGCCGGGGACTTGTCAACTGCAGCTCCAACAATTGCTCAGTATCACTTCCCTGGTGAATGCCATTTTCTTAAGTCTTCCCTCCCTTCCATTTCCTGATTTACAGCTATTTCTGGGATGTTACTCATGTCCTCTATTGTGAAGACTGATGCAAAATACCTGTTCAATTCATCTGCCATCTCCTTATTTTCCCTCATTAATTTCCCAGACTCAGGAATGCAAGGCATAGGGATGTTCTTTCCCCTCTGAGAAACACAATGGTCTTGCGTCCTGTTCACCTCCATTTTTATCTTTTTCCCTTTTTGAGTGTATTTACTGAAATTCACTTTTTCAACAAATATACTTTTCAGGACTGGCAATGCACTGTTCAAACCTCATGGCTTGATCTGAAGGTTTTCTCGGACTTTCAATTTCTTCTATTTTCTCACCTTTTCCCTTCAGTGGGCCTCTTGTCACAGCTACTCGTCCTTTTAAAAAATGTTTCTCTATTGCTTGACAGATGATCTATTTGAACTAAATCTCCTTTTTTAAAAAAAACAGAATGGAGGGAATTCAACACAATAACTTCCTTTTGGTATTTGTGAGTTTCTATTTGCTCTTTTCCTATCTCCCTTTCTTCTGACTCTAATGAAATGCTTGCTTATCTTTCATTTTCCCAGTTCTGAAGAATCCTGCCTCAAACCTGGCATCTCTCCACAGATCTGACCACCCTGTTGTGTTTTTAGATTTTTTTGTTTTTGTTTCAGAGTTGCATCTTTTTAATCAAGGAAATAAATCAGTCAATTTGATCAAGTGTTGTGAACATTTGAACTCAGCCCTTCTTGCTGGGAATGTCAAACCTCTATTCATAGAGCTTTCAGACCAACCAACATACCATTCTTCAAGAAAAAAACTCTGGGCTGGATTTTAAAGCCTCTCCGACACCGGGAACGGCGGCAGGGGGCGCAATTAAGATAGGAACGGAGGAGGCTCGCCACCAACCAGGACGCCGGCAGGCCCCGTACCGATCTTGGCAGTGGCAAGGCTTCGTGGCGGCTGCCCCGCCGCTCGGTGACGCGACCACGATTTCCATATGTGCCTTCGCATCCCCATTTGGGGAAACGAGGGGCAACTCATGTGGGGAGCGGGGAGGAGGAACATTATTCCAGCGTGGGAGGGTGGGGAGAGAGGGGTCAACCTCCTTGGATTGGTTTGGGGGGGCGTGATGGGAAGGGGTAAAGAATAAAAGCTCTGAACTTTGGGGGGGTGGGGTGAAAAGAGGTTATTTAATGACGGTAAGTATTTGGGGGCGGAGAGTGGGAAGGCTGAATGGGGGCCGTGGAGACGGCATGGGAAAACTTTTAAATTCATTTTTTTAAAATGTACACTAACCAGCCCTTTAAGAATTTTACATTGCATTTGGGGCTCGAAGCCCTTTAAAAATGGCAGCGGCGCCTGTGCATTGGCACCGTTCGCTGTTGCAGGCGACATCTCGACCGCCCCCTCCACACCACTGGTGAGGGGTGGGGGGGGGGGGGTGCAGCCACCCTGGCCATGCTAATGAGCTGCTGCGTTTGGAATCACGGCAGCTCCTTGACGTGGGCCCCGTGCATGCAGGTCGCGTTTTTTTCTGCCCTCTGGCGGCGGGCGGTTAAAATCCAACCCTCTAAGTCTGTCAAACTCTCCACCGCAATGACTTTTAAAGTAATAGCAGGCTGACAATATGGCAGGGGGAATGTTAAAGCTATTAGAGTCTAGTTAGTTCTTCTAGATTTTCTTATCATATACTATAAAAATGTGAAAAAATCTGCTTGCATGAATGTACTTTATATAAAATTAATATCGCCAACTTGAGCTTGATTATACTTACATGTTTAAATTGATTGTTTTATTGTTTGCTGTAAAAGGCAGTCTGTATTCCACATCCTTCTGTATTTCCACTATCCTATACAGAAATAAATATTTGTAATTAGTGATATATGAGTAATTATACTTTCTGTTGACATGAAAGTTTGACCAAAAATCATGACATTTAACACAAACTGCTGATATAAATATTTTTAATGGAAATCTGTATATAAACAATTGCTTGTAATGATGTACTTGCAGACTTTGGTGCTGTGGAGTGATTTTCCAAAGCCTCATTCCCTCCTCCATTACATATATACACATACACACACAAAATTATATTCATCTGGGCAATTATACGTAACCGGGGTGGGACAGTGGCGCAATGGTTAGCACCGCAACCTCACAGCTCCAGCGACCAGGTTTGGTTCCAGGTACTGCCTGTGCGGAGTTTGCAAGTTTTCCGTGACTGCGTGGGTTTCCTCCGGATGCTCTGGTTTCCTCCCACATGCCAAAGACTTTTGGGTCGATAGGTAAGTTGGCCATTGTAAAAAAAAAAATTGCCCATAATGTAGGTAGGTGGTAGGAGAATTGAGGGAAGGTGGGGACGTGAGGGGAAAATGGGATTAATGTAGGATTAGTATAAATGGGTGGTTGATGGTCCGCACGGACTCGGTGGGCCAAAGGGCCCGTTTCTGTGCTGTATCTCTCTATGACTTCTATTATTCTGTGAATTGGTTTAATTGAATGGTATAGCAAAGAAACGGGCTATTCAGCCAATCAAGTTTTTGCTGTTTTTCCCAACCTAATTTAATCCCATTCTTCTATTTGTTTCCCAAATTCTTCAATATTTCTTTTCTCCCCAGTAGCTATCTCATTCCTCTTTTAATTAATTCATGGAGACTGCTTGAACAATGATTTGTAGCTGCCACAATTTTACTACCTTCTATGCAATGATCTTTTCCTAACCTCCCCTTTAGTTCATTATGTGAATGTTACATTTCTGTACTTTTTCCACTGGTCAGCAGAGAGAAAATCACTATCTATCTTAGTGTCATCCATCATATCCTTGAAGGCCTCCATTGAGTTACCCCTTAAATCACATTGGCTATGAAGAAATTCCTAACTTTACAAGCCTCATTTCATAACTAATTCATCATCTCCAGTGAATCCATGCTGCAGCTTTTCCATTGCTTTTATCTCTTTGGCCTCCTTGTCTCGAGAGACAATGGGTAAGCGCCTGGAGGTGGTCAGTGGTTTGTGGTGCAGCGCCTGGAGTGGCTATAAAGGCCAATTCTAGAGTAAGACTCTTCCACAGGTGCTGCAGAACAAATTGGTTGTCGGGTCTGTTACACAGCTGGCTCTCCCCTTGCACTTGTCTTTTTTCCTGCCAACGGCTAAGTCTCTTCGACTCGCCACACTTTAGCCCCGCCTTTATGGCTGCCCGCCAGCTCTGGCGATTGCTGGCAACTGACTCCCATGACTTGTGATCAATGTCACAGGACTTCATGTCGCGTTTGCAGACGTCTTTAAAGCGGAGACATGGACGGCCGGTGGGTCTGATACCAGTGGCGAGCTCACTGTACAATGTGTCTTTGGGGATCCTGCCATCTTCCATGCGGCTCACATGGCCAAGCCATCTCAAGCGCCACTGACTCAGTAGTGCGCATAAGCTGGGGATCTTGGCCGCCTCGAGGACTTCTGTGTTGGAGATACGGTCCTGCCACCTGATGCCAAGGATTCTGCGGAGGCAGCGAAGATGGAATGAATTGAGACGTCGCTCTTGGCTGACATACGTTGTCCAGGCCTTGCTGCCGTACAGCAAGGTACTGAGGACACAGGCTTGATACACGCGGACTTTTGTGTTCCACGTCAGTGCGCCATTTTCCCCACACTCTCTTGGCCAGTCTGGACATAGGAGTGGAAGCCTTTCCCATGCGCTTGTTGATTTCTGCATCGAGAGACAGGTTACTGGTGATAGTTGAGCCTAGGTAGGTGAACTCTTGAACCACTTCCAGAGCGTGGTCGCCGATATTGATGGATGGAGCATTTCTGACGTCCTGTCCCATGATGTTTGTTTTATGGCGGCTGATGGTTAGGCCAAATTCATTGCAGGCAGCCGTAAACCTGTCGATGAGACTCTGCAGACACTCTTCAGCGTGAGATGTTAAAGCAACATCGTCAGCAAAGAGGAGCTCCCTGATGAGGACTTTCTGTACTTTGGACTTTGCTCTTAGACGGGCAAGGTTGAACAACCTGCCCCCTGATCTTGTGTGGAGGAAAATTCCTTCTTCAGAAGACTTGAACGCATGCGAGAGCAGCAGGGAGAAGAAAATCCCAGTGTGGGTGCGAGAACACACCCCTGTTTCACACCACTCAGGATAGGAAAGGGGTCTGATGAGGCGCCGCTATGCTGAATTGTGCCTTTCATATTGTCATGGAATGAGGTGATGATACTTAGTAGCCTTGACGAACATCCGATCTTTTCTAGTAGTCTGAAGAGGCCACGTCTGCTGACGAGATCAAAGGCTTTGGTGAGATCAATGAAAGCAATGCAGAGGGGCATCTGTTATTCGCGGCATTTCTCCTGTATCTGACGAAGGGAGAACAGCATGTCAATAGTCGATCTCTCGGCACGAAAGCCACTGTGCCTCAGGGTAGACACGCTCGGCCAGCTTCTGGAGCATGTTTAAAGCGACTCGAGCAAAGACTTTCCCCACTATACTGAGCAGGGAGATTCCACGGTAGCGGTCACCTTTGTTTTTATAGAGGGTGATGATATTGGCATCGCGCATGTCCTGAGGTACTGCTCCCTCGTCCCAGCACAGGCAAAGCAGTTCATGGAGTGCTGAGATTATAGCAGGCTTGGCACTCGATTTCAGGGGTAATGCCGTCCTTCCCAGGGCCTTTTCCGCTGGCTAGAGAATCAATGGCATCACTGAGTTCCGAATTTGTGGCTGTACGTCCAGCTCATCCATGACTGGCAGAGACTGGGCTGCATTGAGGGCAGTCTCAGTGACAACATTTTCCCTGGAGTACAGTTCTAGGTAGTGCTCCACCCAGCGGTCCATTTGCTTGCGTTGGTCAGTAATTGTGTCCCCGATTTAGATTTGAGGGGGGTGATCTTCTTGGTTGGCCCAAAAGCTTTAATGCCATCATACATTCCTCTGACATTTCCGGTGTCTGAGGCCAGCTGAATATGACTGCATAGGTGTTGCCAGTAGTCATTTGCGCAGCGCCTGGCTGTTCTTTGTGCAGTGCCTGTCGGAAGACCTTACACAAATCAACGATTCTCGGAAGACCGCCATCATTAACAACGAGCTCAGTTGACTCAATGTGGACATTACAGCACTTCAGGAGACTCGCCTCCCTGCGAGCGGATCTCTAAGAGAGCAAGACTACACCTTCTTCTGGCAGGGTAGGGATCCTGAAGAACAAAGACAGCATGGAGTGGGCTTCGCCATCAGAAACTCCTTGCTCAGCATGATAGAGCCACCCTCAAATGGCTCGGAACACATACTGTCCAGCCGACTGCTCACCGACTCTGGTCCACTACACCTACTCAGCATCTATGCTCCAACACTCTGCTCCCCACCTGAAGCTAAAGACCAGTTCTATGAGGAACTCCATAATATCATTAGTAGCATCCCCAATACCGAACACCTGTTCCTGCTGGGGGACTTTAATGCCAGGGTTGGGGCTGACCATGACTCATGGCCCTCCTGCCTTGGGCGCTATGGCGTTGGAAGGATGAATGACAATCGACAGAGACTGCTTAAGTTGTGTACCTATCATAACCTCTGCATCATCAACTCGTTCTTTCACACTAAACCCTGTCACCAGATTTCATGGAGGCACCCAAGATCGCGTCGTTGGCACCAGCTGGACCTCATCGTCACAAGGCGAGTCTCTTTAAACAGCGTTCAAATCACACACAGCTTCCACAGTGCGGACTGCGACACCGACCACTTCCTGGTGTGCAGCAAGGTTAGACTCAAACCAAAGAAGCTGCATCACTCCAAGCAGAAGGGCCACCCGCGCATCAACACGAGCAGAATTTCTCATCCACAGCTGTTACAAAAATTTCTAAATTCACTTGTAAAAGCCCTTCAAAAACACTCCCACAGGGGATGCTGAGACCAAGTGGGCCCACATCAGAGATGCCATCTATGAGTCAGCTTTGACCACCTATGGCAAACGTGCGAAGAGGAATGCAGACTGATTTCAATCTCATTTTGAAGAGCTGGAACCTGTCATAGCTGCTAAGCGCATTGCACTGCTGAACTACAAGAAAGCCCCCAGCGAGTTAACATCCGTAGCGCTTAAAGCAGCCAGAAGCATTGCTTTTATACCCTTCCTATAATGGGGTGCCAAAACAGTATACAATGTTCCAATTGCAACCTTGTGAAATCTAATATTGTTTTTACTTGTACATTCTATGACTCTAGATTGAAAACCAAAAGATTCAGGTTGTCTCTTTTTTAAAAAAATCCTGCTGCCTTTAATAACCATATCTCAGATACATCGAAGGAAAGCTAGATAAGTATGAGGGAGAAAGAAGGATATGCTGTTAGGGAGAGAGGAAATGGTTGGAGGCGGCTCATGTGCAGCATAAACACTAGCAGACCTGTACAGCTGAATATCCCATTTTGGTACTGTAAATTTATATGAGCTGTAAGCTCCTGCTCTAGGAATTTTGTAGCTTGGCTTGGGGAGAATTATAAATAATGCAAGAAGGTTGGATATATATATTATATATACACACTGGCATGGAGTAAACAGGTCATTCTCGCATTGGCAGGCTGTGACTAATGGAGTACCGCATGAACATGGCAGATGGAATATAATGCGCAAAATGGGAGGTTATCCAGTTTGGTTGGAGGAACAGATGTGCAGAGTATTTCTTAAATGGTAAGAGATTAGAAAGTGTAGATATACAAAGGGACCTGGGTGTCCTCACCAATAAGTGACTGAAAGCGAACGTGCAGATGCCGCAAGCAGTTAAGAAGGGTAATCGTATGTTAGCCTTTATCGAGAGAGGATTTGAATGCAGGAGTAGCGATGTCTTGCTTCAATTGTATAGAACCTTGGTTAGACTGCACCTGGAGTACTGTGTGCAGTTTTGGTCCCCTTACCTTAGGAAGGATATTATTGCCATAGAGGGAGTGCAATGAAGATTTACCATATTTATTCCCTGGTTGGCAGGACTATCCTATGGAGAGAGATTGGAGAAACTGGGCTTGCATTCTCTAGAGTTTCAAAGAATGAGAGGTGATCTCATCGAAACCTACAAAATGTTTAAATGGATTGACAGGCTAGGTGCAGCTAAGATGTTCCCCCTGGTTGGGGAGTCTAGAACCAGGGGACGCAATTTCAAAATAAGGGGGAAGCCACTTAGGACCGAGATGAGAAGAAATTTCTTCACTCAGAGGGTTGCGAATCTTTGGAATTCTCTATCCCAGAGGACTGTGGAGTCTCTGTCATTGAGTATGTTTAAAGTAGAGATTGACAGATTTCTAAATACCAATGACAAAGGGATATGTGATAGTGTGGAAAAAAGGCTCTGAAGTGGATGATCAGCCATGATCGTATTGAATGGCGTTGCAGGCTCATGGGCTGAATAGTCTGCTCCTATGTTCCCCTTTTATGGCATTCTAATAGATGAGAAATCTTATGTCTTCACACAATTTCTGCCAACATTTTTCATTATAAATTTCTTTGACCACACTTATAATAGAAACTGCAGATATAACTTAATTACACTCTTATACCAGTACAGGTGCTGCATTAGATGGACAGTTACACTGCTGCCAATGAATCCATTGTAGTTGTAAGATTATTAGGTTACTAAAAGTAACTAACCAGAGTACGAATTGTTAAAATCTAGCTATTATAAACGAACAACTGACAATATTATAAACTAACATTTAACTTTATTAGAACCCTTCTTTGTAGTACGATAAAGTGGAAAAACTTAGGAAATACGGCACAGCATGGACAAGATGTCAGGGTAGAGGGATTCTGGGAGATCACATCAAGTTTTAAAATGCTTATTTGCAGTAAAAGGGTGAGACTTTGAGAGCAGACAGTAAAAACAGCTTCTGTGTAGATTTGTCTCGTAATGAGTTAAGGAACCTTGAAATGCAGCAGCATTGAGCTGACACAAAGGGGTACAGGCCTGCTACCCGACCCGAACCAGACGACTTATCGTCGAGGTCGGGTCGGGCCCGTCTTCAGGGTATGCCTTTCGGGCTCGGGGCTCAGGTCGGGTCGGGCCGAGTCGGGCTGGGCCAGGCCGGACACACACAGTAAGTGCTCTGCTGGCAAGTACTGAAATTAAAAAAAAGACTTACCTGAGCTAGGTGTCCAGGGCGAAACGGAGTCTGCGCAGTGAGCAAACGACGCCACTATGACATCATCACGCATGCGCTGCAGCTTCTTGCAGGTGCGGTGTTAGGAAGGTAAGTAAACGGACAGTTGGGTCAAGCTCGGGTTGGGGTGGGTTCGGGTCCGCTGTGGTTTGGGTCAGGTTCTTTGATTCCCGACCTGAGCAGGCCTCTACAAAGGGGTACAACTTACACAAATTTGAAAGGTTTGCAACCATCATAAAATGCTCCTTGGTTGGTTGGCCATGAAAGGCATACTTTAATACAAGACTAATCACTGATTGGGAGAAGGGAGGGTTAATTGGAAAGTTGCAAGGATAAAAGAAGTCTTGCCTTTGATACTGGACAGCAGAGAATTTTCGAACAACAAGAAACAAGAGAGACCAACCAAAAACTTGAAGATCAAAAGTTGCAAGAGAAAGAGTCATGCAGTCTGCTGTTCAGTTTCTAATATGGGTATTATCTGTGTTAAGACAGTTAATTACTGCCTGAGTTTGTGACTATGGTTAATCTGAAAACTTAATAAACTTGTCTTGACCTTTATCTCAATAAAGTCGATTCACAAGCTTTGTGCTGCCAAGTCTGTTCCCACCTTAGAAGGGGGTATAAACCACACCTGTTTTATGTAACCTTGCACAGTATTTAGTTGGTTCTTCAACAATTCCAGGCCTCCATCACTGACATGTTTACACAAAAGGTAATCAACATACAGAATGAAGAAAAACTTTGATAATCAGTCCTATATTTGCCTTTTAAGGTGACTCTTTGTCCTACTCTTCCAATTTAAAGTAATTTTCCCAATTTATTTTTAGTCTTTCCTGATAAGTGGTACCACTTATACAGGAGATCAACCTCATTGCCCTTCTCTGCGCTGCACCCAGCACTTGACTCTTCCCCTCATTTCTTGGTGACCAGAACTGGAGATAGTACTTGAGATGTAGCACACTGGACAGTATACCCGTTTGCAGTCATCCCCATAACATTTTGAGTCATCTGATGCTCCTAGATTCTGAGCTAAAGCCTGCCTTAATCCAAGTTTGTTTTCCTCTCGTGGTATAATGAGTGGTTGTGGATTTCAGGATCAGCCTATCCATTATGTTTGTTGTCCCTGGTCATATGGTGGCTATCCTCTGGGTCCCCATTATCCTTTGTGATGGCGAAACCAATGTATGCAACTATACCTATATTATTCTATATAAGTCGCAGACACACACACAACACAACACACATGCATTCGTTCTTTCACAAAGCCTTTTTTGTAAACTTAGCTTATAGGGTTAGAAAATACAATAGTCACTCTGTTTTGAAAAGTAAATGGCTGCTGAAACCAACTACTGGTGTCCACTACTTGATTAATTTCTTGGTGTTCGGCTGCTCAAATGAAGTTATTAATATCTCTGATGCCTACTGTTCCATTAATTTGTTCATTTTTGTTGTTCCTTTACTGCATTAATTACTGCTACCCAATGCTGCATTAATTTAATAATTCACTGGTACTACTGCTCCCTTTTGAAAAAATTCATTGGTGTATCCACTGCAAAAATGTTCTGTATTGGTTTTCTGAGGTCAGTTGTCATAAAAATGAGCACATTTTGTTCTAATTTAAATTTGTTGTAACAAATTCTGCTGTTCGCTGCTTTAGGACGTCTTGTCATTATAATCATATGGTAGAAATATACAGTACAGAAGGCAATCATTGTGAAAGTGCTATTGGATTAGGCCCACAACTTATAAGACTCTTTTCTCTCTAACCATGCTATTTTTCCCTTTTTCAAATACATATCCAATTCCCTCCTGAATGTTACTATTGAATCTGCTTCCACCAGCCTCTTGAACAGTGTATTCCAGATCACAACAACTTGCTGCATAAAAAAAAACTCATTTCCCTCTGATTTTTTCCCCCAATTCTCAAATTTGTCCCCTCTGGTTACTAACCCTTTTGTCAGTGGAAACTGTTTCTCTTTATTTACTCTATCAAAACCCCTCACAATTTTGAACACCTGTTAAATCTCCCCTTCACCGACTGAAGGAGAGCAATCCTTCTCTCGTCTCTCCACATAACTGAAGTCCCTCATCCCTAGTATTATGCTGGTAAATCTCCTCTGCACCCTCCCCAAGGCCTTAACATCCTTCCTAAAGTGATCACAAATGCTTTTTTTTTAAAAAAAACCTTACCAAACTGTGCTGCTGCCTTCAAAGATTTGTGTATGTGAACCCCCTAGGTCTCTCCGTTCATACACCCCATTAAAATTGTACCAATTTGTTTTCCTTCACACATCTCGCATTAAGTAGCATCTGCCATGTGTCTGTTCATTTCACCAGTCTGTATGTCTTCCTCAAGTCTGCTTCTCTGCTAACTGCTAAATATATTTCTATGCAAGTTCCAAAGCTTTCCACTACATTTCTTTAATATATTTACTTATAAGTCCACAAGACAGGATTGAAGTGTACATGCATAAAGCTCTGCCTTGCCCAAGTACAGAGGTCAAAGTTGGCAGAACTTGGTGCTACTGGCTTTTATCACTAAAGGTCACTGACCTGAAATGTTAACTCTGCTTCTCTCTCCACAGAGGCCGCCAGACCTGCTGAGTATTTCCAGCATTTCTTGTTTTTATATCACCCATTTCAGGTATTAGTCTAGTAAACCTTCTCTGAACTATTTCCAACGCATTTCAATCCTTCCTTAAATAAGGAGACCAATACTGTACACAATACTCCAGATGTGGTCTCACCAATGCCCTGTTTAAGTGAAACATAGCCTCCCTACTTTTGTATTCAATTCCCCTTGCAATAAACAATAACATTCTATTAGCTTTCCTAATTACTTGCTGTACCTGCATACTAACTTTTTGTGATTCATGCACTCTGACACCCAGATCCATTTGTGTCTCAAAAAACATGCTAATTTTTATAACTGGCGCATAACAGAATCTGAGAATATTAAATTTACAACTAATTTAGGATGTTAAGAGGAACAAATAATGCACATTTTAAGAGATGTAGAAAAAGTCCAAATGTAGATTTAATGCTGGTAAATCAGTTTAACTGAGGAACAGACAATAGCAGTGTGTCACAGGACTAATTGGGAGTTTAAATAACACAGCTTTTGGCTTTGAAATATTTTTAAAGTTGCTGGTCACAAGATATTGACGCAGAGTCAGGCATGTACCTTTACAAAATGAAACTAGATCCTAAAGTCATATTTCACAAACAGGAAATGAGGCAACATTCCAGTCCTTTCAGTACATGCACAATTTCTCGAGCCTTATTGAATTGGTTTCCTTAAGAAAATCAGATAAACATGCTCATATTTAGCAAAGGCTTGAGTAATTTTTTAATTTTAAGCTCCTGGAGTGAGATGGATACCAGCAACCAAACCTAAATTCCTCCCATTTCAAACTATGCAAGGGACATTTGAGTTACTGAAATTTGAATGATTGAGAACACAAAAAAAACCGTAAGCCCTAAAACCAATGGGTTAATAACTTCCACCAATGCAGCCAAAAATCATCTCCACATAAGAAAGTAAGCATTTCTACTCAACTATGACGAAGAGTGGTGTAACCTCTATGGAACTATCCGCTTTTGAAAAGACCCGAAAGATTTGTTTTGTTTACAATATATGCTATCTCTTCTTTATGGCCCTTTCAAAAATATATACCTCCAAAACCACTTGTCAAGTAATCATTTTGCTTTCAATTACTGGAGTCAGGCAAATACGACCTTTAAGCGTGTTGGACTGCCTGTTCTGCTGAATAAGAGCTTGATCTGCTGATTCATGTCATAGAGATTAAAAAACTAAAAATAGGTGGTTTTCTGAAATTAACACCCATTAGTTACTAACATGTTAGGCTAAAACACGGGGTGGAGTGAAGGAGACGTACTTCTTGCTTTTCATCATTATGAACTAATCCACATCAATGCCATCTATAGTGCATATGTTAGCATATTCACCTAAGGTTATAAATATAATCTTTTAGATACACATACACAATAATCAGACAGACACCCAGGAGAAATTTGCAGGGCTGATCGTTGATTGACCTCAGAAACATCTACAGAAACTCTCCCATTTACTGTGACTGCGGCCGCGGCCGCGGCCGCAGCCGCTCTGTTCACAACGCCGAACACCAACACAAACGGGGCTAAAGACCCAGGCCGGGCGGGACCCCTCACTCACCCGCTGTGCGAGGCTTTCACCGACTCTATCTGACGCTGACGTTGCTGCTGTAAGTTGGTGAGAGGCGGCAGGTGTCCTGCGCCACTACCGCCGCTTTTCGATAACGGGAAAATCCAGTTCATACTACTAGCTCAGCGTGACCACGGGCCCAGGCTCAACAACCAGACTCGTTAACTAACAACTGCTATGCCTGCCATTTGCTAGGCCACTCTTACGCGCGACTGCAGGCAGAAATCAGATAGCAAATGCAGCTGCGCATATCCCGCTTCCACCCACCGAGCACACTGTGTAGTGTGTCATCAACATCTGTGTAGACGTCCATCCCCACATCTGAACCGAATCAAATAAAAATCTTTCAAGAGTCAAACTGTGAATCTTTAACTTTTTAACACACGATGTTTGGTTCTGTCCAATGGAAATTCGTATCAATTGTGTTTTTTTCAAAACTCGGCGGTGGAAAGTTGAAAGGTGAATGCGCATGATTCGATGTCGTCAGAGGGTTGCGCGGTGGCCCTAATGGAGGATGTGAATGGGGTGTTGAGACAGTGAGGAGACGGGCTCGTTTTTTAATAGTTAAAGAGTTACCAGAGCCTGCTGTTATCTGACGCAGGTAAAACCAACGCCCTACAAACGGCAACTCTTAAAATGTGTGTTCACCATTAATAGAGCTGCATTTTTTTTTGTTTGGAATGTTCACTTTCATCTAAAAGGGACGGAATTCCCACTTCCACAGTCCGTGTGTCTCACTGATAATAACAAACAACTTATCTTCGGAATTGGACCTTCTCTAAACTAAGCTGGTGTGTTATTAAAGACAGTCAATGTGACCAAAACATGGCTGCAGGCTTCCGCATGTGCATAACATGATTAATATGTTGGGAATGGATTGTAAAGCAAAGTTAATTGTTTACTTGGCGAGGTAGAGAGTGTGGGTGGGACTTGTTTTAAAATAACCTACGCGTCCTGATATTTAAGGCGTTCAGACATCCAGTTTTATCACTTAAAGCAAACGATCAAAATTTGTGTTGAAAAGAATTGGATATAAGTAATTCTCATCGGCAAGAGCCAGTTTGGTGATGGAGTTTTAAACATAAGTTGTATGTTTAACATAAGTTTTATGTTTAAAACTTCAGGCTCAAATATTGCAATGACTTTTGCAAGGATCAGTCGTTATATGTAGTATAACTATGTTGCGATTTTGCGTTGAGTAGTATTATTGACATGGTTAGTTTTATTTGGAAGTAAGGTACATGGATATTTAAACCTAAAGTGCATTGAGAACTTGACTTTAAAGTCCTGTCATGTTCTCAACAAAGTATCTGAAAGTACAGCTGAATTATATGGAAATGACTTCAAATGAGATGTGTCTTCATACATAGACCACCATTATAGAAAGATCCTTAGTTTATCTGTATTGGCTGTAACAACTTTTAGCTTGGAAGATGTTCTAAAGATTTCCTCCTTAGAGGGTGTTGCTTGTATGAACACATTCCCAGATTATTTTGTAGTGTTTATTGTATTTTTCAAGCTTTATTGTATCATTCTATTGTTTATTGCTCCCCCTCTTAATGGCTACAAAGTTTCTCTGTCATGTCTGGTTGTTTTGTAACATTGGGATGCTGAATCAGGGTTCAAATGGAGTTACTGTCAGAAATATTAAGTTTCATTCTGAAATTATACTGTTCCATTCCTACCTAGGCAGGTGACATGTTGGAAAACTGCTTTAAGTGGTAACTCAGAAGACGAGTTAGAGTACTTTGCAAAAACTCTCCCTCAAATATTTTCTCCCTGTGTGAAGTTAAAAGCCTCTACTTTAATCTATTATCCATATTTTTTATTTGTTCTTGACTTGTGAGTATCAGCATTTATTGCTCAGCCCTACTTGCCATGGAGAAGTTGCTGTTGGCTTCTTGAACTGTTGCAATTTGTGGTGAAGGGGTGTTTATAGTGCTTTTAGGTAGGGAATTCAAGGATTTTGGCCCAGCAACAATGAAGAACCATGATATATGTTTAATTCAGTCAGGTGTGTGACTTGAAGGGAAATTTGGAGGCGATCCTATTTTTCAAGGTGATGGAGGTCATGGGTTTAGGAGATGCTGCTGAAGTATACTTGGCAAGTTGCTGTAGTGGATTTTGTCATATGAGCTGCAGCCACGGTACGCCAATGGTGGAGGGAATCGATGTTTCAGCTAGTGGGGGGAGTTCCAAGCAAGTGAACTGTTTGTAGCAGCTGCACCCAGCCAGGCAAGTGGACAGAATTCCAGCACATTCCTGGCTTGTACCTTATGGGTGGTGGAAAGGCCTTGGGGAGTCAGGAGTTGAGCAACACAGGGCAGAATACCGAGTCTCTGACCTGCTTTATGTTGCTATTGGATCAGATGCATGTGTAACAAAACAAAAATTTCCAATCTTAAAAGAGGAATAAAATGTTACATCCTTTCCTCTATTAATTTTTAAAAAAATACACTATGTTGAAAGGGATGATTTTCCATCGCTGTAGAAAACTGCTGTTTTTGGGGTATGCACTCTGGTAAAATTCTGAGCAGCTTTGCATTAAATATAGCTGACTGCATCCATTCTGATGCTGAATATGGAACAGAATTCTGAGCAGCATTTCTCCACTCCAAACCCAAATACTTTGATTTTTCCTGGCAATTTTCTTAATTTTTCTAGCCAACCTCAAACAGAGATTCTATTTATAAGCTACTTGTTAGAAAACAGTACAACAATCTACTTATGACCCACAAATCTTCTGTCTTTGCAAAACTATCACTCCCATCTCTAGCAGCCCAAACTGTACCCATCTTTTCTGCAACTCCATGTTTGAATCTCTTCAATAAGATGTCCATCCCTACTACAGCACTGAAATTAGCTTAATCAAAGTCACAAATAACATCCTCTGTCACTTTGACCATGAAACACTATCCCAACATTCCTGGACCTCTCTGTTGCCTTTGACATAGTTGACCATGCCATTCCCTGCCATTGCGTCTTCTCCATTGTCCAGCTCAGTGAGACTATCCTCACTTGGTTCCATTCTTAGCTATCCTGTCATAGCCAACAGCTCCAGTAATGACTTTTCTTTCTACTCTCACATTGTTGCCTCGAGTCTTCCAAAGATCTATCTTTGGTCCCCTTCTCTTCCTCTTTTGCATACTGCTCCTAAATTACACTATCCAAAGACCCAGGACCAGGTGCCACATGTATGCTACTGTTGGCACCCAGCTCTACCTGATGACCACCACCCCTCTCAACTGCTTCACTGCCTCAGTTGTCAGACAGCTTGTCTCAAATGCAATTCTGGATGAGCTGCTATTTCTTTCAGTTAAAAGTTAGGAAGCCACCACTATCGTCTTTGGCCTCTCACAAATTTCGTACTCTATCCAAGAATTCTGATGAAAGGTCACAGACCTGAAACATTAACTCTATTTCTCTCCACAGATGCTGCCAGACCTACTGAGTATTTCCAGCATTTTCTGTTTTCAATTCCACCCTTGATCACTGTTTTAGGTTGAGCCAGTCTGTCCACAACCCCTGCATCCTATTCAACCATGAACTGAGTTTCCAACCTCATCCTCCCCATCACAAAGATCACCTACTTACACCTCTAACATCAATTGGTTTCCTCTGCTTTAGCCTATCTGCTGCTGAAACACTGATTCATTCCTTTGTAACCTCCAGACTTGACTATTCCAATGCTGTCCTGATTGTTCTATCCTTCAGCTCATTCAAGAAGGTGCCCGCTGACCTAAAATTCTACTTATTTCTGTTTAAATCCCTTCATGGTTTTGTCTATCCCTATCTCTGTAACCTTCTCCAGCCCTACAATGCACTGAAAACTCTGTATTCCTCCAATTCTGGCTTGTTGTGCAACCGCATTCTTTTCATCCCACCATTGGCAGGTGTGCCTTCATACATCTACGCCCTACACTCTGGAATTCCCTCCCTAAAACACTGTCTCTGCGCTTCCCTCTTTTCCTTTAAGACCCACCTCTTAGGCCAAACTTTTATTTTGAGCCACTTCCTTTTGTTCAATGTTGATACTTGTTTGATTATGCTTTTGTGAAGCACCTTTTTTTATGTTGAAGTTGGTATATAAATGTAAGTTATTGTACTAAGAGTGCAGTCAGGTATTTGCTGATGTGGTTACATTTTATCCTGCCTTTCTGGATAATTGTTTTTAGGGTCATAATCATTCATTTATGTTTTGCAAAGTACTCAATGAAATGAAAAAATAAAATCTGCCTTTGGTTTGGTGTATGATGAGATCAGGTGTATTATTAAAGTTCTTGGGTAAGTCTTCAGATATTAAACATATTTGTTCCTCTGAAAAAAATACACATTTTCTTACAGTATTCAAAAAGACTCTTCAGGTGTTGAGGAACTTGCATTTGGAGAATTTTTCTTTATTCATTCCTGGGATGTGGGCATTGCTGGCTAAGCCAGCATTTATTGTCCATCCCTAATTGCCCTTGAGAAGGTGGTGGTGAGCTGCCTTCTTGATCAGCTGCAGTCCATGTTGGGTAGGTACACCTACAGTAGTGGTGGGAAGGGAGTTCCAGGATTTTGACCCAGCGACAGTGAAGTAATGGCAATATAGTTCCAAGTCAGGATGGTGTTCCCATGCATCTGATGCCCTTGTCCTTCTAGGTGGTAGAGGTTGTGTGTTTGGAAGGTGTTGTCTAAGGAGCGTTGGTGTGTTGCTGCAGTGCATGTTACACATTGTAGATGGTACACACTGCTGCCACTGTGTGTCGGTGGTGGAGGGAGTGAATGTTGAATGTGGTGGATAGGGAGCCAATCAAGGGGGCTGCTTTGTCCTGGATGGTGTTGAGCTTCTTGAGTGTTGTTGGAGCTGTAGCCATCCAAGCAAGTGGAGAGTATTCCATCACACTCCTAACTTGTGCCTTGTAGATGGTGGACAGCTTTTGGGGAGTCAGGAGGTGAGTTACTCGCTGCAGGATTCCTAGCTTCTGACCTGCTCTTGTATCCATGGTATTTATATGACTACTCCAGTTCAGTTTCTGGTCAATGATAACCCCTAGGATGTTGATAGTGGGGGATTTAGCGATTGTAATGCCATTGAATGTCAAGGGGAGATGGTTAGATTCTCTCTTGTTGGAGATGGTCATTGCCTGGCACTTATGTGGCATGAATGTTACTTGCCACTTATCAGCCCAAGCCTGGATATTGTCCAGGTCTTGCTGCATTTCTACACGGACTGCTTCAGTATCTGAGGAGTTGCAAATGGTACTGAACATTGTGCAATCAGTGAACATCTCCACTTCTGACCTTGTATTGGAAGGAATGTCATTGAAGCAGTTGAAGATGTTTGGGCCTAGGACACTACCCTGAGGAACTCCTGCAGTGATGTCCTGGAGCTGAGATGATTGACCTGCAACAACCACAACCATCTTTCTTTCAGGTGAAGCAGCGATTTACTTGTACTTTCAATGTAGTGTACTGTATTCGCTGCTCACAATGTGGTATCCTCTACACTGGGGAGACCAGACGCAGACTGGGTGACTGCTTTGCGGAACACCTCCGCTCAGTCCGCAAGCAGGACCCCGAGCTTCCGGTTGCTTGTCATTTCAACACTCCCCCCTGCTCTCATGCTCACATCTCTGTCCTGGGATTGCTGCAGTGTTCCAGTGAACATCAACGCAAGCTCAAGGAACATCATCTCATTTACCGATAGGCACACTACAGCCTGTCGGACTGAACATTGAGTTCAATAATTTCAGAGCATGATGGGGCCCCCCATTTTACTTTTATTTTTAGTTATTTTTTTCTTTTTTTATATATTTTTTTGTTTATTTTATTTCATAGTTTGTTCAGTTTGCTTACTCACTTTTTTTTCATGTTTGCACTTGGGGCTTTTCAATTTCAGTCCATTAACACCCTATCAGTACTAATTTTTTGTCTTTCAACATGCCATTAACATATTGTTTGCTTTTGCTCCACGACCATCTGGTCAGCTATTCTGTGACCTTGTCCTATTTACACCTTCTGCTTTGTTATCTCTTGCGCCACCCCCGCTTTACTTATAACCTTTTACATTTCTAATATTTGAAGAATGGTCACTGACCTGAAACGTTAACTCTGCTTCTCTCTCCACAGATGCTGCCAGACTGTTGAGTATTTCCAGCATTTCTTGTTTTTATTTCATCTTTCTTTGAGTTAGGTACGATTCCAACCAGCAGAGAGTTTTCCCCCTGATTCCCATTGACTCCAGTTTTGCTAGGGCTCCTTGATGCCATACTCGGTCACATGCTGCCTTGATGTCAAGGGCAGTCACTCTCACCTCACTTCTGGAGTTCAGCTCTTTTGTCAATGCTTGAACCAAGGCTGTAAGGAGCTCTGGAGCTCAGTGGCCCTGGCGGAACCCAAACTGTGTGTCAGTGAGCAGATTATTGCTAAGCAAGTGCTACTTGATAACACTGTCGACGACACCGTCCTTCACTTTACTGATGATTTGAAAGTAGACTGATGGGGCGGTTGTTGGCTGGGTTGGTCTTGTCCTACTATTTGTGGACAGGACATACCTGAGCAATTTTCCACATTGCCGGGTAGGTGCCAGTGTTGAAACTGTACTGGAACAGCTTGGCTAGGAGAGCGGCAAGTTCTGGAGCACAGGTCTTCAGTACTGTTGTTGGAATGTTCAGGGTGCATAACCTTTCCAGTATCCAGTGCCTTCAGTCATCCCATTTTATCACGTGTAGTGAATCGAATTGGCTGAAGTCTGGCATCTGTAATGCTGGGGACTTCAGGAGGAGGCTGAGATGGATCATCTACTTGGCACTTCCAGCTGAAGATTGTTGGAAATGCTTCAGCCTTATCTTTTGTGCTGAGCTCCCCCATCATTGAGGATGGGGATATTTGTGGAGCCTCCTCCAGTTAGTTGTTTAATTGTCCACCACCATTCATGACTGGATATGGCAGGACTGCAGAGTTTAGATCTGATCCGTTGGTTATGGGATTACTTTGCTCTGTCTATTGCATGCTGTTTGGCATGCAAGTAGTCCTGGGTTGTAGATTCACAAGGTTGACGCCTCTTTTTGAGGTATGCCTGGTGCTGCTCCTGGCATGCTGTCTGGCACTCTTCTTTGAACCAGGGTTGATCCCCTGGCTTGATGGTAATGGTAGATTGGGGGATATGCTGGGCCCTGAGGTTACAGATTGTGGTTGAGTACAATTCTGCTGCTGCTGATGGCCCACAGCACCTCATGGCTGCCCAGTTTTGCATTACTGGATCTGTTTGAAATCTATCCCATTTAGCATGGTGGTAGTGCCACACAACACAATGGAGGGTATCCTCAATGTGAAGACGGGACTTTGTCTCCACAAGGACTGTGTGATGGTCATTCCTACCAATACTGTCATGGAGAGATGCGTCTGCGGCAGGCAGATTAGTGAGGTTGAGATCAAGTATATTTTTCCCTCTTGGGTCCCTCACCACCTCCCCCAGACCCAGTCTAGCAGCTATGTCCTTTAGGACTCGGCCAGCTTGGTCAGTAGTGGTACTACCGAGCCATTCATGGTGATGGACATTGACGTTCCTCACCTGTGTGGTCCGTTTCATTCCTTATTGACTTTGTAGCAATTAGATCCAACTGAGTGGTTTGCTCGGCCATTTCAGAGGGCATGTAAGAGTCAACCACATTGCTGTGGGTCTGGAGTCACATATAGGCCAGACCAGGTAAGGACAGCAGATTTCTTTCCCTAAAGGACATTAATGAACCAGCTGGGTTTTTACAACAATTGACAATGGTTTCATGACCATCATTAGACTAGACTAGCTTTTTAATTCTAGATTTTTATATGCTCATGAACTAGAATTTCAGAAACTTGCACAGTGATTATTTCAACATTGTGTTTGTATTGAAATCCTATTGCTTGATTTGTTTCATTTTTTTTTCCACATTCTGATTTTCACCATTTTCTGTTTTGAAGGTAAATATAGGGTGTGAGGTCAGTAATAAGTTTGGACTTCCTCATAGACAACTGCCCCACCTGAAGGTGTAGTGCTTTGATGACTGCTATTTGAATTCGGCAATATGCCAGCAGCGACAGTAGATCACAGCCAAAGAATCTGTGAGGTCTGGGCTTGTAACCTGGATGAAGAGATGAAGAGAATACGTCAAGTAATTCGTAAATTCAACTATGTTGCAATGGTAAGTCAGTTATTTTGTGTGTTTCAAAAAAAACCTTTCAGTCATGTAGATTTTGGGCAATATATAATAAAATGTTGGCCCCTCAGCGTAGGACATTTTCCAGTAAATTTTAAAGTATTCATTGCATTGAAGTTTTGTCATCACTGTCAGCTATTTCATAATGGGAGGCAGTCATTATTTTCTGAATAAGGAAATCTATGCATTAAATTCCTTTTCTTTCAAAATGCAATTAATTGGTTCAAAGGTATTTTAAACAGCTGATGCTTTTGCACTAAGTTTGCAAATTATAGGCAACATAGCTATTCATTTTGGAACGCTATTTATGTGAACACTTGCTTAAATAAATATCTAAATATCCTAATGAGTGCATTTTAGTTTCTACATTGATATTTCCTATCCTCGTGTCAGTAACTGGTAACTAAAACAATGTTGGACGACATGGTAGACTAATACTGATGTAAATCTGATCTGAAGAAAGCTATTGAATATAGGTTGGAATCAGCTGCAAAATATTGTATGAAGAAACTGTGTGGGAGAGAAGACAAAATCACAAAGTTTATGGAGAAAGAATCTGAGGATGAGAAATCATTTTGAGCACAAATGGTCATTTGAAAGGAAACTAGATAGCTGTGAGTTTAACTTTGGTGTCGGACCATATAATTGGAACTTTTTTGTCAATTATCACCCTTTTCTTGCCTCCTCCTGGGCTGTGGTTTCACTGATGATAGCAGCAGCCCTCTGGTACCTTGCCAAGTAATCATTGTTCATGTGAATGTTGATTTGGATTTTCACCCTTGCAGAGCGTAATATCTGAGCCTGATCCTGTTCTTGTCCAACTTTCCTCAGGACTGGGCCTCTTGGAAGACATTTTCTTTTCCTCCTTCCATAGTCGAAAGGTACTGGGACCATTTTATTTTGAAGCTCTGTTGCTGTTTCAACTGAGCACAACTAACTCAGCAGATATCCAGAACTGAACATGACACTTGCCTGGTCTTTATCTGAACTTACCTTGCCCTGTCTCCCCTTTTAAGCCACAAAACACAAGAAATAGGAGCACAGATAGACAATATGGCCCATCAAGTCTGCTTCGCCATTCAAAACCATCATGGCAGATATTGGGTTTTAACCTGCCCACTCGTCGTATCCTCTGATTCCCTGAGAGATCAAAAATCTGTCTATCCCAGCCTTAAATGTATTCAACGATGGAGCATTCACAACCCTCTGGGGTTGAGAATTCCAAAGATTCACAACTCTTTGAATGAAGTAATTTCTCCTCATCTCAGTCCAAAATGATCGGCCCTTTATCATGAGACTGTGCCCCCATGTTTTAGATTCCCCGACCAGTGGAAATAATCTGTCTACCCTATCCAACCCTTTTAGAATCTTGTATGTTTCAATGAGATTACCCCTTATTCTTCTAAACTCCAGAGAATGTAGGCCCAATTTACTTAGCCTCTGATCACAGGACAACCCCTCATCCCAGGGACCAATCTAGTAAACCTTCACTGTACCGCCTCCAATGCAAGTATATCCTTTTTTAAATGTGGAGACCAAAACTGCACACAGTACTCCAGATGTGGTCTCACCAAAACGCTGTACAATTGTAGCAATACTTCCTTATCTATCATCTATCCATGTACTCCAGTCCCATGGTAATAAAGGTCAACATGCCATTTGCCTTCCTAACATGCAGGTACAACAAGCAATTAACTTTCTGCGTTCCTTGTACAAGCACACCCAAATCTCTTTGAACATTGACACTTACAAGTTTTACACCTTTTTTAAAAAAAAAATCTGCTTTTCTATTCTTACGACCAAAGTGAATAACTTCACACTTCCCTACATTATACTTAATCTGCCATCTTGTTGCCCACTCACTTAACCTGTCAATATCTCTTTGCAGCCTCTGTGTCCTCCCCATGGCTTACCTTTCCACCTACCTTTGATCATCAGCAAACCTAGATACATTACTCTCTCTCTCTCCGCCTAAATCATTAATATAGATTGTAAGTAGCTGAAGTCCAGCACTGATCCTTGTAGCACTCCACTGCCTGCCAACTTAAAAATGCTCTGTTTCTGTCCACTTGTTACTTCCTGTTAACCAATCATCTATCCGTGCTAATATATTACCCCCAACACCATGAGCCCTTGTCTTGCCTATTAACCTTTTTTGTGGCTTTTGGAAAGATACTACATAGACTGCTTCCCCTTTATCTACTCTACTAGTTATATCCTCAAAAATCTCTAATAAATTTGTCAAACAGAATTTCCCTTTAGTAAAACCATGTTGACTTATTCTAATCATACTGTGCTTTTCTAAGTGCCTTGTCAAGATTTCCTTAGTAATAGCTTTCAGCAATTTCCAAATGACTGATTTTAGGCTAACTGGCCTGTAGTTATGTTTTCTCTCTCCCTCCTTTCTTGAAAAGTGGTGTGACATTTGCCAATTTACAATCTGATGGGACCGTTCCTGAATCTAAGGAATTTTGGAAAATCATAGGTAGCGAATCCACTATCTCTGCAGCTATCTTTTTTAGAACGCTAAAGTGTAGGCCATCGGATCCTGGAGACTTGTCAGGTTTTAGTCCTTTAAGTTTCTCCAATACTTTTTCTTTGCTGATATGAATGTTCTTAATTTCCTCACTCTTTTTAGCCCCTAGGTTGCTGTCTATTTCTGGTATGGAACTTGTATCTGCTACTGTGAAGACAGACACAAAATATTTGTTCAATGCCTCTGCCATTTCCTCATTCCCCATGACAATTTCTCCTGTCTCTGCTTCTAAGAGACCAATGTTTGCTTTAGCTACTCTCTTCCTTTTTATTTACCTATAAAAGCTCTTACAATCTGTTTTTATATTACTGGCTAGCTTACTGTTTTTTTTTTCCTTTTTGTCAACTTTTTGGTGGCCCTTTGCTGGTTTCTAAAACACTCCCAATCCTCAGATTTAGCTACTCTATTTTGCTAAATTGTAAGCCTGTTTAATCTGATACTATCCTTAACTTCCTGAGTGAGCCACGGATGGGCCTTTGTTGCTGACTTTTTGTTTTTCAATGGGATGTAATTTTGTTGAACATTTTATAGAGTCATACAGCACAAAAACAGGCCCTTCGGCCCACCGTGTCTGTGCCGGCCATTAAGCATATCTATTTTAATCCCATTTCTTTTTCTTAATCCCAGGCTTTGTATGCTATGGCATTTCAAGAGCTCATCTAAATACTTCTTAAATGTTGTGAGGGTTCCTGCCTTGACCACCCCTTTAGGTAGTGTGTTCCAGATTCCAACTACCCTCTGGGTGAAATTTTTTTTTTTCCCTCAAATCCCCTCTAAACTTCCTGACCCTTACCTTAAATCTATGCCCCTGGTTATTGACCCCTCCGCTAAGGGAAAGAATTTCTTCCTATCTACCCTATCTATACCTCTCATAATTTTGTATACCTCAATCAGGTCCCCCCTCAGCCGTCTCTGCTCTAAGGAAAACAACCCAAGCCTATCCAGTCTCTCTTCCTAGCTGAAATGCTCCAGCCCAGGCCACATCCTGGTGAATTTCCTCTGCACCCTCTCTAGTGTAATCACATCCTCCCTATAGTGCGGCGACCAGAACTGTACAATGTAATCCTGCTGTGGCCTAACTAGTGTTTTGTACAGCTCCATCATAACCTCCCTGCTCTTATATTCTACGCCTCGGCTAATAAAAGCAAATAACCCATATGCCTTCCTAACCACCTTACCTACCTGTGCTGCTGCCTTCAGTGATCTATGAACAAGTACACCAAGGTCCCTCTGACCCTCTGTACTTCCTAGGGTCCTACCATCCATTGTATATTCCCTTGACTTGTTAGTCGTCCCAAAATGCATCACCTCACACTTGTCAGGATTAAATTCCATTTTCCACTGCTCTGCCCATCTTACCAGCCCATCTGTATCATCCTGTAATGTAAGGCTTTCCTCCTCACTTATTACGACACAACCAATTTTCATGTCACCGAACTTACTGATCATACCTCCTATATTCTCGTCTAAATCATTAATGTACACTACAAACAGCAAGGGTCCCGGCACCGATCCCTGCAGTACACCACTGGTCACAGGCTTCCAATCGCAAAAACAACCCACGACCATTACCCTCTGCCAC
This sequence comes from Heterodontus francisci, assembly GCF_036365525.1. Taxonomy (NCBI): domain Eukaryota; kingdom Metazoa; phylum Chordata; class Chondrichthyes; order Heterodontiformes; family Heterodontidae; genus Heterodontus; species Heterodontus francisci. Next base: position 114,119,310 of record NC_090371.1, read on the forward strand.
TAGCCAGTTTTGGATCCAATTTGTCAAATTGTCCTGGATCCCATGGGCTCTTACCTTCTTGACCAATCTCCCATGCGGGACCTTATCAAAAGCCTTACTTAAGTCCATGTAGACTACATCAACTGCTTTACCCTCATCTACACACCTAGTCACCTCCTCGCAAAATTCAATCAAATTGGTTAGACATGATCTCCCCCCTGACAAAGCCATGCTGACTATCCTTGATTAATCCCTGCCTCTCCAAGTGAAGATTAATCCTGTCCCTCAGAATTTTTTCCAATAGTTTCCCTACCGCTGATGTCAGACTCAATGGCCTGTAATTACCTGGTTTATCCCTACTGCCCTTCTTGAATAATGGTACCAGGTTCGCTGTCCTCCAGTTCTCTGGCACTTCTCCTGTGGCCAGAGAGCATTTGAAAATTTGTGTCAGAGCCCCTGCTATCTCCTCCCTTGCCTCACATAGCAGTCTGGGATACATCTCATCTGGGCCTGGGGATTTATCCACTTTTAAGCCTGCTAAAACTGCTAATACCTCCTCCCTTTCAATGCTAATTTGTTCAAGTATATCACAATCCCCCTCCCAGATCGCTACACCGACATCGTCCTTCTCCATAGTGAATACAGATGAAAAGTAATCATTTAAAACCTCACCTACGTCCTCAGGCTCCACACACACATATTTTGAATTGTTTCTTTAAAGGCTTCCCATTGTTCATTTACCGTCATACCTTTTAGTTTATTTACCCCATTTACCTTAGCCAGTTCTACCCTCATGCTTACGTAAATGACTTTAAGTTTAAGATTTTTGTTTGTAATTGGAGCATGTCACTTTCAAATGTAACATGGACTTCAGTGGTATTCTGTTTCCCAGTGGATCTTTTACTATGACATCGTTAATTAATCCTGCTTCCTTACACAATACTAGATCTAAGATAGCTTTATCCCTAGTTAGCTTCACAATGTATTATTCCAAGAAACTGTCCCGAAAACGTTCTACAAACTCATCTTCTAGACAGCTCCTAACAATTTCATTGTCCCAGTCTATATGAAGATTAAAACCCCCCACAATTATTACATTGCCTTTGTTGCAAGCTCCAATAGTTTCTTGTTTAATGCTTTGTCCAATAGTATAACTACTGTTTGGTGGGAGTAGTTTTTGGGCCACCTGTGTTTTCTGAGTCTTTCTCTTCCTTATTTCCACCCATACTGACTCTACTTCATGATCTTCTGAGGTCAGATCCCATCTGACTAATGCTCTTATGTCATCCTTTATGATCAGTGCTACTCCTGCGCCTTTGCTATTTTTTATATTGTGCACCCTGTAATATTTCCTAACCTTGCTCACCATGTAACCATGTCTCTGTAGTGGTGATTAGATCTAAATCGGGTACCTCCATTAATGCCACTAGTTCATCTCTCTCATCGTAGATGTTTCACGCATTCAGATATAGAACCTTTTAATTTCCTTTTTTGCCTCTATTCCCTTCAATGAACTTATTTGCTGATGTACAATTTTTGTTAAACTCTCTGTCCCTTCCTGTCCCATTCTGCTTGTCTTTACCCACAATGCTATACTGTTCCATTTGCCTTGACCTTTCTCTATGGATTTCTAAATCTCCCCTCTCCCCAGTCTGTTGGTTCACAACCTCTAGCCTTATCTGCTGGCTCTCTCTTGACTTTGTATGCACTGTCCCTTCCTGCCACACTCTTGATTATCATTATCCTTTTTGCGATATTGCTCTCTTGCTTTCTCTTTTTAAATTATCACATCTTCCATCACTTGATCCCTCAGCCCCACTATTAAGTATAAAGCCCTCTCCACTGCCCTAGTTACACAACGTACCAGAAAACTGGTCCCAGCATGGTTCCGGTGTAGACCCTCCCAACGGTACAATTCCCACTTTCTCCGGTCATGGTGCCAGTGCCCCATGAATCGAAACCCATTTCTCCCACAGCAATCTTTGAGCACGCGTTCAACTGTCGAATCTTATTTACACCAATTTGCTCATGGCTCAGGTAATAATCAAGAGATTATGACCATTGAGGCTCTGCTTTTTAACTTAGCCCCGAGCTGCTCATACTCCCTGTGCAGATCTTCTTTGCCAGTGCTATCTATGTCATTGTTACCTATGTGGACCATGACAACTTGGGTCCTCCCCCTTCCACTGCAAGTTTTCCTCTCCAACCCTGAGCAGATGTCCTGAACTCTGGCACCAGGAAGGTACCACAGCCTTCTGGACTCTCTTTCTTGACTGCAGAGAATGGTGTCCATCTCCCAAACTATACTGCCCCTACTACCACTACATTCCTATTTACCACCCCCCCCTCCCCCACTCCTGCTTGAAGGGCTTCCTGTACCATGGTGCCACAGTCAATTTGCTCATCCAAAAGAAGATATTAGGGCAAATTACCAAAAGTTTGTTCAAAGAGGTTGGATTTAAGGAGTGTCTTAAAGGAGGAAAGAGAAGTAGAGAGGCTGAGTGTTTTAGGGAAGGTGTTCCAGGGCTTCAGTAACTGAAGGCATGGTGGAGCAATTCAAATTAGTTAAAGTCACCAAATAATTCCCAACAATCTAGCCTTTGGCACTCTATTTGAAATGACCACCTCCTCTATCTCACCACAACCTCTTTGACCCCTCCACTGCACCTGTGTTGTCACCCTGCTTGTCTGATATCAAGTACTGGATGAGCCACAATTCCCTTCAGTTAAACACTGGGAAGACCAAATCCATTGTTTTTGATCCCCACCACAAACTCTGTTCTTCCGTCACCGATTTCCATCACTCTTCCGAGCCACTGGCTCAGGCTAAACCAGACTGTTTGCAACCTCGCCATCCTATTTGACCCTGAGCTGGGCTTGCAAACCTATATTTTTTTCCATCACCAACATCGCCTACTTCCACGGCCGTAACATTGGCAGTCTCCTCCCCTGCCTCAGCTTACCTGCTGCTGAAACACTCATCCATGCTTTTGTTAGACTTGACTATTGCAATGCTCTCCTGATCTGCTCCTCCCATCTTGCAATTTCATAAACTTGAGCTCATCTAAAACTCTGCTGCCCATATCCTAATTTAATTCCTGCTCACCCATCTCCCATGTGCTCGTTGACCAACATTGGCTTCTGGTTCACCATTGCTTTGACATTAAAACTTTCATCCTCATGTTCAACTCCCTGCATCATCTCTCACCACCACCGACCCCATATTTTTTTTTAACATCCTCCTGTTATGCAACCCTTCAGGAACTCTGTTTTTCCTACTCTTGCTTCTTGTGCATCCTGCACTCCCTTCAACCCACCATTGATGGCTACACCTTCCAGCATTTAGCCTGTAAGCTCTAGAAATCACTCCCTAAACCCCTCTGCCTCTCCACTCCACTATCCTCCTTTTACTTTTTCTTGGCATTTCTTCATGGATAAAGGTTTTAGGAAAGTTGTACTCATCAGTTGCAGGCCTACTGGTGGCTAGTCAGGTCTATCCGTGACCGGCAGATTCTCTCTCAGCGGTTGCAAGTGAAGGTGTCGTCCCTGCTGGGGGCAATTGGGTCAGTCCTTCTCTTCCTTTTCTCTTTCATGCTGGTTCTTTGCTCAGTCTCAAAGGTATCTGTGGCACTCCCAGTGTAGTATCTCCAGGCATCACGATCTGTGGCTTGCATTTCCCACTGGCCATGGTTGCTGTGGCACACAGAGAGAGACTTTATCTTCCTTTAAGTAGCTGCTTAAAACCTACCTCTTTAACCTAGCTTTGGATCAGAGTCAATTTTGTCTGATTATGCTCGTGAAGTGCCTTGGGACATTTACTTGCATTAAATGCAAGATGATGATTGTGGCTTTGTATTGCTTTGTATTTTTCCAATTAAATTTTATTTAATATGCGAAATGGATTATTCAGTAAGTTGAATGACTATTTGAGTGCAGTTGTGAGTACGTATGTGAGTCGGTGTATATGTACTGTCAATTAATTGCAGTTAACTTCTGCAGTTAACCCGTTAATTCTTTATTCTGCTAAAGCGCAGGTGTCTGACATTTTAAGACAACAGTGCGTAAATGATAAACACTGTAGTCAATGCATTCATATGTCTATTAAGAAGATGCAGAAATTCTAGCTCTGGTATGTTGTGCTGCTGCAGAGCTTTTCTGTATATTCCAAATGCTGCCGTTCTTTCTTTATAATCCACCTCTCCAAGGGTAACCCAGATATTTGCAATAACAGTCTAAGACGTCGAGAACAAAGAACAGTACAGCACAGGAACAGGCCATTCGGCCCTCCAAGCCTGCGCCGATCCTGATGCCTGCCTAAACTAACACCTTCTGCACTTCTGGGGCCCATATCCCTCTATTCCCTTCCTATTCATATATTTGTCAAGATGTCTCTTAAACATTGCTATCGTATCTGCTTCCACCACCTCCCCTGGCAGCAAGTTCCAGGCACTCGCCACCCTCTGTGTAAATAACTTGCCTCGCACATCCCCTCTAAACTTTGCCCCTCGCTCCTTAAATCTATGTCCCCTAGTAACTGACTCTTCCACCCTGGGAAAAATCTTCTGACTATCCACTCTGTCCATGCCACTCATAACTTTGTAAACCTCTATCATGTCGCCCCTCCACCTCCATCGTTCCAGTGAAAACAATCTGAGTTTTTCCAACCTCTCCTCATAGCTAATGCCCTCCAGACCAGGCAACATCCTGGTAAACCTCCTCTGTACCCTCTCCAAAGCCTCCACGTCCTTCTGGTAGTGTGGCGACCAGAATTGCACGTAATATTCTAAGTGTGGCCTAACTAAGGTTCTGTACAGCTGCAACATGACTTGCCAATTTTTATACTCTGTGCCCCAACCGATGAAGGCCAGCATGCCGTATGCCTTCTTGACTACCTTATCCAGCTGCGTTGCCACTTTCAGTGACCTGTGGACCTGTACGCCCAGATCTCTCTGCCTGTCAATACTCCTAAGGGTTTAGTGGCAGGAGGCAGAGGGTGATAATCAAGGGTTGTTTTTGCAAATGGATGCCTGTGACCAGTGGTGGACTGCAGGGATCGGTGCTGGGACCCTTGCTGTTTGTAGTGTACATTAGTTATTTAGATGAGAATATAGGAGGTATGATCAGTAAGTTCGCAGGTGGTGTTGTAAATAGTGAGGAGGAAAGCCTTAGATTACAGGACAATATAGATGGGCAGAGCAGTGGCAAATGGAATTTAATCCTGTGAAGTGATGTGATGCATTTTGGGAGGACTAATAAGGCAAGGGAATATACAATGGATGGTAGGACCCTAGGAAGTACAGAGGGACCTTGATGTACTTGTCCATAGATCACTGAAGGCAGCAGCACAGGTAGATAAGGTGGTTAGGAAGGCATATGGGATACTTGCCTTTATTAGCCGAGGCATAGAATAAAAGGGCAGGGAGGTTATAATGGAGCTGTATAAAATGCTAGTTAGGCCACAGCAGTAGTACTGTGTACAGTTCTGGTCACCACACTATAGGAAGGATGTGATTGCAGTGGAGAGGGTGCAGAGGAGCCTGGCTGGAGCATTTCAGCAATGAAGAGAGTCTGGAAAGGCTAGGGTTGTTTTCCTTAGAGCAGAGAGGAGTGGAGCCCAAGGAACAGCAGGACCGGAGGTATAAAAAGCGTGCCAAGAACCTGTTAGGAGAAAGGCAGAGAGGAGCGGAGCCTGAGGAGTGGGGGAGAAAAAAATCGAAAAATGACATCAGAGTGCCATCACATTGAACAATGAGAGCAGGGAAACAGAAAGCAGCTGGGGTCAGTATTCAGTTAAGTTTTTAATTTAATTTAATTGAATCAACATAGAGTAAGACTTGATTGATTTATAAGTATATAAACTCAAGACTAAAGCAGTTTTAAAAAAATAACTAAAGACCAGTCAGAAATTTAAATAACAAATTAAAATCTAATTATATAAAATAGAGATGCAGGGCCAGGTGATGTGTTGTACCTGCATGATGTGGGAGCTGGTGGACTCCATTGTGGTTCCTGGTGAACACATCTGTAGCAAGTGTTGGCTGCTTGAGGAACTCCGTCTCAGAGTTGATGAGCTGGAGTCTGAGCTTCGGACACTGATATATCAGGGAGAGGGAGAGTTACCTGGACCCTGTGTTTCAGGAGGCAGTCACACCCCTTAGATTAACTGCCTTGTGGTCAGGGACAGGAGGGTGTGACTGAGTGAGGCAGGTAGAGGGATCCAGGAGGTAGTGCTGCAGGAGCCTCGGCCATTGTCCTTGTCCAACAGGTTTGAGATTCTTGCTCCCTGTGTGGACGAGAGCAGGGACTGTAGGGAGGATGAGCAAACTGACTACAGCACCATGGTACAAGGAGCCATTCAAGTGGGGAGAGAAAAGAGAAATGTAGTCATAATCGGGGATAGTATAGTTAGGGGCATAGACACTGTTCTCTGTGTCCAGGATCAAGAGTCCCGAAGGCTCTGTTGCCTACCTGGTGCCGGGGTTCAGGATATCTCATCTAGGCTGCAGAGGAACTTGGAGTGGGAGGGGAAAGATCCAGTTGTTATGGTCCACGGAGGTACCAACGATATAGGTAGAATGAGGGGAGAGGTTCTGCAGAGGGAATATGAGCAGCTAGAGGCTAAATTAAAAAGCAAAACCAAAAAGGTGGTAATCTCCGGATTACTACCTGAGCCACGAGCAAATTGGCAAAAGGTCAATAAGATTAAAGAGGTAACTGCGTGGCTCAAAGATTGGTGTGGGAGAAATGGGTTTGAATTCGTGGGACATTGGCACCAGTACTGGGGAAGGAGGGAGCTGTTCCGATGAGACGGGCTCCACCTGAATCATGCTGGTACCAGAGTCCTGGCGAATCGCATAACTAGGGCTGTAGATAGGGCTTTAAACTAAATAGTAGGGGGGAGGGTTCAGTTCCATGGAAAAGCAGGAAGTTAAAGGAGAAGGTAGGAGTGCAGGTTAGTGGTGAAACTGATTGTTACCAAACTGCAAGAAGGATACTGGTTAAACCAGAAGAGAGAAATAATAAACAGGCAGAATAAAGCATCAGTGCTGAGGGACAGGTTAGTGGGTATAGTCCAAATAAGAGTTCTGTATACAAATGCACGGAGTGTAAGGAATAAACTAGATGAGCTGCAGACACAAATTCAAATGGAAGATTATGATGTGGTGGCCATTGTGTAGATGTGGCTGCAGGATGGTTGGGATTGGGAACTAAATATACCTGGTTATAAAGTTTACAGGAGAGATGGAAAATGGCAGAGGGGGTGGAGTAGCCTTACTGATTTAGAAATAATATCACCTCATTGGTGAGGGTGGATATAATGAGGGGGAAGTATCCAGTGGAGACCTTATGGGTGGAATTGAGGAACAGAAAAGGATCTAAAACTGTAATAGGTGTTGTGTATAGACCCCCTAGTAGCAGTGTGTTAGATTGTATAAATGCACAAATTAGGCAAGTGTGTAACAAAGGCAGAGTAGTAATAAAGGGGGGTTTTAACACACTTAGATTGAGAGAGGCAGACTAGCACCTGTCAGAAAGGTAGTGAATTTCTGGAATGTGTCCAGGATAGTTTCCGACAGCAATATGTCCTAGATGTAACAAGGGGACAGGCAATATTAGATTTAGTTATGAGTAATGAGCCATATGTAATTAGTAGCCTAACTGTGCGTGAACATTTATCAAATAGTGATCACAGCATGATCGAATTCAAGGTAGCGTTTGAAAGTGAAAAGCATGAATCAGCTACTAGAATTTTAGACTTGGGTAAGGCTGACTTTACCGGGATGAGGCAGAGACTGTCCACGGTAAACTGGGTAGATTTGTTAATGGGCCAAACGACTGAAGAACAGTGGAGAATATTTAAAGAAACATTTAACGAAATAGAGCGAGTATATACCCCTGAGAGGAAAAAGCTCCACTTCACAGAAAAAATAGCCATGGACAACTAAAGAGGTTAGGGATAGAATAAAACAAAAAGAAATGGCTTACAAAAATACAAATGCAGCACAGATCCGGCCGAATGGGATCGATACAAAGACCAGCAAAGCGTCACAAAGCAGCTTATAAGAGCTACTAAAAGAGATTATGAAAGGAAACTTGCAAGGGACATCAAAATCAATAAGAAGAAATTTTATAGTTACATAAAGGGAAAGCGGGTGGTCAAGAGCAATGTAGGCCTACTAAAGAGTGAGAAATCCCCAGGACCTGACAATTTCCATCTGAGGGTGTTAAAGGAAGTAGGGGAGCACATTGTAGATGCCCTAACTATAGTCTTTCAGAGTTCCCTAGATTCAGGAGTGGTCCCTCTGGATTGGAAAGTTGCACATGTCACTCCAATTTTTAAGAAGGGTGAAAGGGGGAACCAAGGAAATTACAGACCAGTTAGCTTGACATGTGTGGTGGGCAAGTTGCTGGAGTCTATATTCAAGGATAGGGTGACTGAACACCTAGAAAAATTTCAGTTAATCAGGGACAGCCAGCATGGATTCATGACAGGAAGGTCATGCCTGACAAATCTAATTGAATTTTTTGAAGAGGTGACTAAGGTAGTGGACAGGGGAATGTCCATGGATGTTGTTTATATGGACTTTCAGAAGGCATTTGATAAAGTCTCACATAAGAGACTGTTAACTAAGGTAGAAGCCCATGGAGTTGAGGGAAAATTATTGACATGGTTAGGAAGTTGGTTGAGTGGTAGGTGACAGAGTGGGGATAATGGGTAAGTACTCCGATTGGCAGGATGTGACTACTGGTGTCCTGCAGGGATCTGTGTTGGGGCCTCAATTATTCACATTATTCATTCACGACTTGGATGATGGCATATATAGTAAGTCATATATCCAAATTTGCTGATACAAAGTTAGGTGACATTGTAGACAGTCTAGATGATAGCATAAAATTGCAAAGAGATATTTACAGACTAGGTGAGTGGGCATAAGTGTGGCAGATGGATTTCAATGCGGGCAAGTGTGAGATTATCCATAATGGACCAGAAAAAGGATAGAGCAAGGTACTTTCTAAATGGGTAGAGGTTAAGTACAGTGGATGTCCAAAGAGACTTGGGGGTTCAGGTGCATAGATCTTTAAAATGCCACGAGCAAGTGCAAAAAATAATCAAAAAGGCTAATGGAATGCTAGTCTTTATATCTAGAGGATTGGAGTATAAAGACAGAGGTTATGCTGCAGCTGTACAAAACCCTGGTTAGACCCCACTTGGAGTACTGTGAGCAGTTCTGGGCACCACACCTTAGGAAGGATATATTGGCCTTGGAGGGAGTGCAACGTAGGTTTACAAGAACCCCTGGACTACAGGGGTTAAGTTACGAGGAGAGATTACACAAATTAGGCCTGTTTTTGCTAGAATTTAGAAGGTTAAGGGGTGATCTGATCGAAGTCTTCAAGATATTAACAGGAAAAGACAGGCTAGATAAAGATAAACTATTTCCACTGGTTGGAGAGTCTAAAACTAGGGGGCATAGTCTAAAAATTAGGACCAGACCGTTCAGGAGAGTTGTTAGGAAGCACTTCTTCACGCAAAGGGTGGTAGAGGTTTGGAACTCTCTCCCACAAACAGCAGTTGAAGCTAGAACAGTTGTTCATTTTAAATCTGAGATCTTTTGTTGAGCAAAGATATTAAGGGATATGGGCCAAAGGCAGATATATGGAGTTAGGCCACGGATCAGCCATGATCTCATTGAATGGCCTACTCCTGTTCCTATCTTCCTATGAACAGAGAAGGCTGAGAAGGGACCTGATTGAGGTATACAAAATTATGAGGGGCATTGATAGGTTAGATAGGAAGAAACCTTTTCCCTTAGTGGAGGGATCAATAATCAAGGGGCATAGATTTAAGGTAAGGGGCAGGAGGTTTAGAGGGGATTTAAAGAAAAATCATTTCACCTCGGGGGTGGTTGGAATCTGGAACACCCTGCCTCGGGGGTGGTAGAGGCAGGAACCCTCACAACATTTTAAAAAGTATTTAGATGAGCACTTGAAACGCTATAGCATATAAGGCCAAATGCTGGAAAATGGGATTGGAATGGTAAGGTGCTTGATGGCTGGCACAGATACGATGGGCTGCAGGGCCTGTTTCTGTGCTGTATAACTCTGACTCTAAATCAGGTTAATATAGTTGTAAACACAAGGTAAAAATGAAATGTATATATATTTAAATTAAGTATACATTTGATGGTAATGTATAGTTTAATTTGGGTCAGACTCCAATGCTCACCAGCAACTCGTGTCGTGCAGGTGCCAGTTGCCATTCTATCAGCTAAACTCTACTGGTCATGGATCAAAAAAAACTTGCATTTACCTTTCATGACCTCGGAATGTCCCAAAGTGCTTTACAGCCAATAAAGTGCTTTTAAGGTGCAATCACTGTTCTAATGTAGGAAATGCGGCACTCAATTTGTGTACAATAAGCTCGCACAAACTGCAATGTGATGATGACCAGATAATCTGCTTTTGTGATGTTGATTTATTGCAAGAGGACCTTGGTTAGACTGCACCTGGAGTAGTGTGTGCAGTTTTGGTCCCCTTACCTTAGGAAGGACATTATTGCTATCGAGGGAGTGCAACGAAGGTTTACCAGACTTGTTCCCAGGATGACGGGACTGTCCTATGAAGAGAGTTTGTGGCAACTGGGCCTGTATTCTCTAGCGTTTCGAAGAATGAGAGGTGATCTCATTGAAACCTACAAAATACTTAAAGGGATAGTTAGGTAGATGCAGCTAAGATGTTTCACCTGGTTGGGGAACACAATTTCAAAATAATGGGGAAGCCACTTAGGACCGGGATGAGGAGAAATTTCTTTACTCAGAGGATTGTGAATCTATGGAATTCTCTACCACAGGACTGTGGAAGCTCAGTCATTGAGTATGTTTAAAGCAGAGATTGACTGATTTCTAAATACCAATGACATACAGGGATATGGGGATAGTGTGGGGGAAAAGGCACTGAAGTGGATGATCAGCCATGATCGTATTGAATGGTGGAGCAGACGCGATGGGCTGAATGGCTCCTGTGTTTCTATCATTGAGGGATAAATATTAGCCAGGTCACCAGGGATAACTTTCATGTTCTTCAAAAAAGTGCCATGGGATTTTCTCTGTCCACTTGAGAGTGAAGACAGGGACTCGGTTTAATGTCTCATCCAAAAGACAGCACCTTCGAATCATAGAATGATGCAACACAAAAGGAGGCTATTCGGTCTGTTATGCTTGTGCTGGTTGTTTGGCTGAGCTGTCCAATTAATTGAACTCCCCGCTTTTTCCATTTCCCTTCAACTAGGAATCCAATTCTCTTAACTGAATCTGCTTCCACCACACTTCCATGGAATGGCCGCCTTCTGTATGTAACCATTCAGCCATTGTGTCTGTTTCAGCTCACTGCAAGAACAATTCAGCTAGTCCAACTCCCCCACCCTTTCCAAATAGCTCTGCACATTTTATTCTCTTCAGGTGCATATCCAATTCCCTTTTGAAAGTCGTGATTGAATCTGCCCGCACCACACTTTCATGCAGTGCATTTCAGATCCTAATCACCTGCTGCATAAAAACAAAAAAATTCCTCATGTTGTTCATTCTTTTGCCAATCACCTTAAATCGGTGTCCTCTGGTTCTCAACCCTTCCACCAATGGGAATGGTTTCTCTGTCTACTTTGTCTCGACCCCTTATGCTTTTGAACATCTCTCAAATCTCCTCTGAACCTTCTCTTTTCTGAGGAGAACAATCCCAGCTTCTCCAATACAAAAGCAAAATACTGTAGATGCTGGAAATCTGAAATAAAAACAGAAAATGCTGAAAGTACTGGGCAGGTCAGGCAACATCTGTGGAGAGGGAAACAGTTAACATTTTAGGTTAATAACTTTTCATCAGAAGGTTATTGATCTGAAGCATTAACTCTGTTTGTCTCTCCATAGATGTTGCCTTATCTGCTGAGTATTTCCAGCATGTTGCATATTCTGTTTTTATCCCAGCTTCTCCAATCTACCCACATAACTAAGTCCCTCGTGTCTGGAACCATTCTCGTAAATCTTTTCTGCACCCTGTCTAAAACCTTCACATCCTTCCGAAAGTGTGGTGTCCAGAATTGGACACCGTACTCCAGCTGAGGCTTAAGCAATGTTTTATAAAGGTTTAGCATAACTTTCTTGCTTTTGTACTTTATCACTCTATTAATAAAGCCAAGGATCCCTTTTTTTTTAAACTGTTCTCAACTTGAAGAATTTGTGTACATACAGTCCCTGGTTCCTCTGATTTTTAAAAAAATTCTTTCGTGGATTGTGAGCATCACTGACCAAGTCAACATTTGTTGTCCATCCCTAATTGCCTTTGAGAAGGTGGTGGTAAGCCACCTTCTTGAACTGCTGCAGTTCATCTGGTGTCGCTACACCTGTAGTGTTAGGAAGGGAGTTCAGGATTTTGATCCAGTAACAGTGAAGGAATGGTGATATAGTTCCTACACCCCTTTAAAATTGTACCATTTAGTTCATATTGCATCTCTTATTCTTCCTACCACCATGTAAAAGGCTGCAGTGTCAAGGTGGAATAATGTACATAGTAGTTTACAGCACAGAAGGCCATCGGGTCCATGCTGGTTCTCCACGGAGCTATGCAGCCAATCCCACTCCCAGGCTTGATTCCCGTAGCCTTGCAAGTCTATTTCTGTCAGGTCACTAACCAACTTTCTCTTGAAGTCATTGATCGTCTCTGCTTCAACCAGCCGTGTGGGCAGTGCGTTTCAGGTCATTATCACACGCTGCTTAAAAAAAAAAGTGCTTTCTCATATTCATGATTACAGTCTCAGAAAATGTTGTTTGTGACTTAGCTTAAGAGCTATTTCATTGGTTTGGGAGGTGTAGAAACCTGATTATTGAAATTTAAACAGGGATTTGCGAGGGAGATGGATACTTATCTCGGAGGCTACAAAACGTAGATGAGATGGTAGCTTGCAAGGCCAGAAAGGTCCAGGATGGGTTTTTGACTAGGTTTTGTGATGAGGCTTTGGTAGGGAGGGAGATTGTGTCTGAGTAGAGGGAACTGTTTACAAAGGCAGTTAACATCAGGGTCAGGAAGGGAAGCTGGGTGGTGAGCATTTTAGCGGTAATTGGATCGATGGAGAAAGCGATGGGTCTCATTTATAAGATGAGCTTGGAAAGGATAAGGCATGGGATGTGGTAGAGAAACAAGAGAGAATGTGGAGGGTAAGTGGATGTTTTGGCTTGGTGAGCACGAGGATGATGCAGCAGCAGAGGCTGATGAAAACAAAATGTATTTGCAAAGCTGAATACCAGAGTTGTTGTGGATCATGGACAGATCACGTAGGGCATAATTGTCCTTGGCTCATATTGTTGAAAGAACTGTCGATATTGAATATTCGTTAACTTTCAAAAGAAAAACTAAACTGGTACAGTGAAAAGATAAAGCAATAAAGTACCACTTCTGGAAATCAAACGAAATCAAAATGCTGAAAATACTAAATAGGTCAGTCTATTCCTATTGTGAGGATAGACAAATTAATGTTTCAGATGAAGGCCCTTTATTATAACTGCTATAGCGCGTGATCTTCAAGTCGGGAGGCATTTGAACAGTTTCTATTTGCTTAGACATACTGTAAAGAAGAGTCCTGTGACAACAGTTGTTGCATGATCCTTATGCAATTGTCAGCTGATATTTTCCTAATCACATTACACAAATTGGATTGAAGCAACTATACAAGGGCATGACCTTCCAGTAATCACTGAGTTCATTTTATTCTCTTGCCATATCCTGATCTTACCACAATCAGTCTTTTCAGACTGCATAAAATCTAACTGCCATGGAACAAAAGTCTTTTTCTCTTGCAGCGCATAAGGAGTAACACTTGGTGAGAACTAGTGCTATTTATTGCCACATTCATATCTGATAAATATAAGAAATGTTGTTCAAGAATTGATTGTACTTGTCTTTGAATTCAGTGTATTGTCATGCTAGGCCCCCACCTGCCAAGTGATTTTGGCATGAACATTGATTTTAAACTGTTACTAGAGTGAGGGGAGTTAAACATATCAACTGTGGCTGGAAAAGACATTTGCATATTAAGATGGTGTTTGGAAGTACAAAGCAGCCATTGCCTGACAGTCAACCCACAATGGACTTTTGATCACCAGACATTGAAGATGGGGGAGCTCGCATTCCAGGTTGACTGCTCAAATGGCCGAATACACAGACAGACATGGTCAAACCAGCTAGTCACATGACTAACCTGCTGGGCAATCTGAGGTTTTTGAATCTGTACAAACAGTTTGGGCAGAAAGCTGTTTGCTCCTTGACTAAGAAGATATTTCTCCTGTCTGCTCCCACCTCTTTCTCACAAGCTTCTGAATCCACTGAAGACACATGAATCCCAAGAGAGAAAAGTCTCCTACAGCGTTCAAGGTTTAAGAAGAATATTGGGTCCCAGTGAAAAGCAAAATCTATCCACAATCAAGGACTCTACAGTGAGCTCGAAGAGCCATAACAACAACCCTTCAGATATTGCCTCAAAGCTTTCCACTTTATTTTTCTTTACTGTCTCTATTTGCATGTATCGCGTATGCATGCTAGCGTGGGGCAGGGCGTGTATCCAAATTAATCGAATTAGAGTTTGTTTAATAAATTTCAACATTTCTTCTTTAAACCTAAGAAAGTCTGTTTATGCTGGTTTCTTTGCCTTATAATTGGAAAGCAGTGAACAAGGATTTACCAAGGCGAAGCTAAAAACGGTGTGTTTAAAAATTAAAGCCTGTTACAGTAAGACCAGGTGAAGGCTGAAAGGGAACCCTGGACTTCTTTCTCGCCTGTTCGCAACTGAAATTTGAGTACTAGCGTCTGGAATTGACTCTCAGGAAAACGAGAAATTGGAAGTGGGAAGCCAAATTGTTCCCAATCAAAAGAGAGCAAGATTTTTTACGGGTATACTTGTGGTTGTGTGTGGTTGAATACTAACATGTCTGCAACTGAAGCAAGTAGCTTTCCAGGCCAGGGTGAAGTAACTTGGGATAAGTTAAAAGCACTGTCTATGGAGGAGTTGAGGAAAATGGCTGAGCAGTGTGGGATCACTGTATGTGGCAAAGGTAAGAAGTTTGAACTCCTAAGACTAGTGGCCAACCATTTTTCCCTTGAATCTGAAGAAGCAGAAACTGGGTTAGAAGCAGTCTCTGACAGAGTATTGTTAGCAAAGATACAATTGGAACAGAGGAAACTTGAATTTGAGGAGAGGGAGAGAGAAAGAATATACCGGAAGGAATGCAAAGAGAGAGTGTTGAAGCGGCTTAGTTAACTAGGGGGCGACAGAGTAACCCCAGTGATAGCATGGCCAATTTGGAGGAGCATAATTTAGGGCTGGGTACAAAATTGTTAAAACTAGCTCCACTAATTCCAAAGTTCAATGAGGAGGATGTAGAAGATTTTTTGTGTCCTTTGAGAAACCGGCAAGGCAGCTAAAATGGCCATCTGAGACCTGGTCTCTTTTTACTACAAAGCAAGCTAACTGGAAAAGCCCATGAGGTTTATTCCCTGTTGACAGATGAGTGTTCATCAAATTATGAACTGACCAAAAATGCTCTCCTCTGGGCATATGAATTAGTATCCGAAGGCTATTGCCAAAAGTTTAGAACCCTCGAAGCAAGCTAATCAGACTTATCTGGAGTATGAAAGAAGTAAGCAGCTGGCTTTTGACCAGTGGTTGAGGGCTCTTAAAGTACAGCTCAGCTATGAGAATCTCGGAGGTAATTCTGTTCGAGGAGGTTAAACACATTCTCCCACTCTCAGTAAAGATCCATGTCGAGGAGCAGTGGGTTCAGAGACCCCGGCAAGCGGCCATTCTAGATGATGAGTTTGCTTTAATTTATAAGATGGTTTCCCAGGGGAGAACCTTTCCTAATCACCCCCACAAATCTGAAAAGGACAAAGGGTGTGAAGGTGAAAGCAGCCCAAGCAGTTCTGGGAGAGAAAGGAAAGCAGGAGACACGGGGCCACCCTCTTGCCAAAAAATAAGGTGCTGTGAGTAAGAGTGAATCCTGGAGACCTGTGTGCTTCCATTGTAATAAAGCAGGGCATTTAAAAGCTGACTGCTGGAAACTAAAGGGAAAATTAGTAGGGTTAATCAGGGCCCACCCCCTCAGTGAAGATGGGACCCTGATAGAAAGCACATTAGAACAAGCTGTGACTTTAACTGCAATAAGAGTGAGACCAAGGAAGTCTACCACTGCAAGTGCAAGAAAATTTAATAGTTTCCTGAGGGTTATGTGTCTGAAGGAGAGTAACCCCATACCCCTCGAGTGGGGCAAGCAAGCTCATAGTGATTCTCGGACACATGGGCCACTAGATCTCTTTTACGGGAACAGGCTTGACCTTTCCCCCAGAGAGCGCAGTGAACAGCAAAATGGTGGTGAATGGTATTGGAGGGCAGTGTATACTTTACCTGAAGTGTGATCTAGTTTTGGAACTGGTGACCAAAGGGATTGTCCATAGTTTGCCTGTGATCAGGATTGACCTGCTCCTAGGTAATAATCTGGCGGCGGCGAAGTTGGTAGAACCCCAGTAGTGAAAGAAAGACGGCAGGAGGTCAGAGAGACAGGGCAGTGGTGAGAGATGGACCCCTGCGGTTTCCCTGAATGTGCAGTGGATCAGGCCATGATCAAACCAGCTCCCCCAGAGGAGACTGCATTGGCACTGCAGGCAGATGACCATGAGGTACGCCTGTCCGAGACTTTCTTTGCAAAGTTAGGAGACCCAGAGAATGAATTAAATGGATTTTCCCTAGCTGAGGCTCAGCGAGCTGACCCAGTATTGCGAGAGTTTGCACAGGCTGCCCAGTCTGAAAGTGAAGCAGAGGGAGATCCTGACTACTACTATTTAAAGAATGAGGAGCCTATCCGCCATCTGTTAGAGAAACTTCCGAGCCTGTTTGTGAAAGACACTGAGACTAGGATGCTTTGGTGGAGACTTTGTTTGTTTGTTCATTTATTTCTTACCACAGAGCTCACTACTCCACTCCGAACAATCTCCTGCCAGTGCTGGCTGTCTCTTTCTTTATATAGAAACATAGAAAATGGGAGCAGGAGTAGACCATTTGGCCTTTCAAGCCTGCTCCACCATTCATTATGATCGTGGCTGATCATCCAACTCAGTAGCCTGTTCCAGCTTTCGCCCCATATCCTTTGATCCCTTTAGACCCAAGAGCTATATCCTTAGACTATGACCCCTGGTTCTGGACCCCCCCCCCCCCCCCCATTGGGAACATCCTTCCTGTTAGAATTTTATAGGTTTCTATGAGATCTCCCCCTCACTCTTCTGAACTCCAGCGAATATAATCCTAACCAGCTCAATCTCTCCTCATACGTCAGTCCTGCCATCCCAGGCATCAGTCTGGTAAGCCTTTGCTGCACTCCCTCTATAGCAAGAACATCCTTCCTCAGATAAGGAGACCAAAACTGCACACAATATTCCAGGTGTGGCCTCATCAAGGCCCTGTATAATTGCAGCAAGACATCCCTGCTCCTGTACTCGAATCCTCTCGCTATGAAGGCCAGCATACCATTTGCCTTTTTTACTGCCTGTTGTACCTGCATGCTTACCTTCAGCGACTGGTGTACGAGAACACGCAGGTCTCGCTGCATATTCCCCTCTCTGTTTATAGCTGTTCAGATAATAATCTGCCTTCCTGTTTCTGCTACCCATATACATCTAAGTACAATTTACTAATCAACACCCAACACCTGTTCACCCTATTACCTTTAACTATTAGGTATTTAACATCCATTAACAGAACATATTAGACACTAACACCATCTACAAGGCACAAATCAGGAGTGTGATGGAATATTCTATGCTTGACTGGATGAGTGCAGCTCCAACAGCATTCAAGAAACTTGACACCATCCAGGGCAAAGCAGCATGTTTAATTGACACCCCATCCACCACCTTAAACATTCACACTCCACCATAGGCACCACCATGGCTGCAGTGTGTACCATCTACAAAATGCACTGCAGCCACTCGTCACGGCTCCTTCAACAACATCTTCCAAACCTGCGACCTCTACCACCTAGAAGGACAAGGGAAGCAGACGCATGGGGACCCCACCACCTGCAAGTTCCCTTCCAAGCCACACAGCATCCTGATTTGGAAATATATCATCATTCTTTTGCTGTCACTGGTTCAACATCCTGGAACTCGCTCCCTAATGGCACTGTGCGTATGTACACCACATGGACTGCAGCAGTTCAAGAAGGTATCTCTCCACTACCTCCTTAAGGGCAATTCGGCTTGCCAGTGGTGCTCACGTCCCAAGAACGAATGTTTTTAATAATCCACAAATTTCATTGCATTATTTAGACCTTTTTATCCCTGTAAACTTGTAAGCTTGTTCTTAATGGATCTTCAAAGTAACTTGAAACTGAGCTAAAAGTAGTTAATAACTGAAATGAGTACAAAAGCAAAGTACTGCAGATACAAGAAATCTGGAAATGCTGGGAATATGCTGGTCAGGCAGCATCTGTGGGAAGACAAAGTTAGCTTTTCAACTCGAACACTGAAACGAGTAATTGAATTACTAGCTCTCATAATGACATGGTTTCGTTTCTGGTGTTTATTTAGAAATGTTGTGGAATGATTCCAGTTAATCAAACGATGGCTTAGTGATTACATCCTTAAGTTCCAGTACTACATTATTTAACAATGAACAAGACTTGGGCATTAATTGGTGTTAATAATGGAGTGGTACCGATGGTGTATGAAGCTGTATTGCCTTATTGGGAAAATGTGACTTGCTTGTTCATAATTTTTGAAAAAGGAACATTTGCTAGGGCCTTGGTTTAGTCGCCTCCAAAATGTATAAGATAATATTGGGAGAAGAGGCGACCATCTGCATTATCTCCCAGAAAATATGGATAGAAAGCAGGCAGTTCATTAAATGTATTCATACAAAAACATGTGGAGCAATTTACCTTCTCATGTCTGGTCCTCCATGCTGCTGTGGTTATAAATTTTGCATAAAAAGTCTACAAATGAACACTTCCTTGCCTACTCCTAATTGTGCTGTTTCTATAGAGGTTGGTAGCTTAGTGGGGGATCAGGATTGAGTTGGTTCCAATGCAGTAGAAGAACTGAATGTGCTCCAGATTGGCATTGTGATTTCATGACTGCTCTTTATCATGCTATTGTGCAGTTATTGGTATTCTTTGAACTGTGTGTAGTAAGCAAAGCTCGTATAGTGGTCACATTTCTCTTAAAGGAGTATGAAACATTATAAACAAGTAGCGGAAGTGCAGGATATGTTCATGCTTTTCATTTTTAAAATGCTGTATTTGTAAAGCATCTCTTTACACAGTCATGCACTGGAGCAATGTAGGTGAAGAAGATTCCTGCCCCTGAAATTGCCTAGTGTGATTAAAAATAAGCAAGAAAATGGCCTAACTTGATTCACTGACCATGTTTTATTCATCAGTGTTGAAAGTGTTTCTTATAACTATTACCAGAAATGGTCATTCTAAGTCAGTAGAGAATTATTACCGACCAGTGTCTCTAGCTGCTATTTAGAACTAAATGAATGTTTTGATTGAGCAAATGTTTTGAACTTTTATGCTCATCAAAGTGAGGGAGGAAAATACTGAAGCACAAATGAGCATTTCACGTTAGCAGCAAGTGTCTGCATCAGGAACTTCAAATCACATAACATGTACCAGATGCAGTAATGTGTTTAAACTTCATTGTCAGATAATCCTCTTTGACTGCATTAATGTCAATTTACCACAGCAGTCAATCCTTAATAACTTTGTGTTCTAAAATCACAAAACATCTATTGTGTTTTTAAAAAAAAAAAGTTTCCTATTCACATCAGCATCGTTTTGGAGTTGATTTGGCACTTCACAGTAAACCAATGAGTGCTAGATAAATAATTGTGGACTTTACAGTCGGGCTGTAGTATAACTGCAGTCTGATGCAAAACCATACATAAAAGGTGACCAGGCTTGAATCTACCAAGAACTTTATAAACCAGGGTATTATGGCTGGACTCGCAACCCAGAGATTGTGAATTCAAATCTCACCATTGAGAGACTGAATTCAGTAAATCTAGGAAACTAGTGAATTGGTTCTAGAACAAAAATGACCATTATACCGGTAACTCAACTGATTCACTGATGTGCTTCAGGGAAGGGATGTGTCAACCCAACCTGGTCTTGCCTACTTGTAACTTCAATCCAAAACTATATAGCTGACTCTCAATGTCCACACGGCAACCAGAATAGGCAATAAATATTGCCTTGCCCACAACCCAAGATTTTTTAAAACCCTTCAGTGCTTTCAATGATCCTAATGTTGAATATTTATTGCTGTGACTTTTATAACATTTAATTATTGAACTGGGCCTGCAGTGAGGACAGTTACAGGTGTTATTTTGTCACTGAGCTCACATCTGCTAGCAGTATAATTGGACCTGTCAACCATACATCATTCTTAAAGAAATGTCTGCCCTGAGTCATGGGTAGTTCTGTGCCATGATCTGAGATCCAGTAAAAAGACTACCTAAACTCATTTCATGTAGGCACGTTTAAACTCTGAGGTTGAATAGGGCTTTCTTCCATCAGTCAGAGTTGAATTCAGATACAGGTCCTGAAAAAATATTCTCTTCTTGAGAAAGCAGTTAGGAGTGGCTAGGCCACGGATGTCTCTATGGGTCTATTATCAACCAACAAGAAGTGGATGCAAGACCCAAGACACTCTCTCAATTCTTCTATGGAACTCTTCTCTACCGGTCCTATAGAAAGTGAGTCTGGGGAATTAATAAGGAAAAATAAGGAGATGGCAGATGAATTGAACAGGTATTTTGCATCGGTCTTCACAATAGAAGATCTAAGTAACATCCCAGAATTAGCTGCAAGTCAGGAAATGAAAGGGAGGGCGGAATTCAGGAAAGTTACAGTCACCAGCGAAGGGGTACAGAACCAATTGTTGGAGCTGCGGGCTGACAAGTCCCCAGATGGATGTCATCCTAGGGTGTTATAAGAAGTGGCTAGTGAGATAATTGATGCGTTAGTTTTAATTTTCCAAAATTCCCGAGATTCGGGGAAGGTTCCGTTAGATTGGAAAATAGCGAATGTAATTCTTTTATTCAAAAAGGGAAGGAGCCAGAAAGCATGAAACTACAGGCCAGTTAGCTTAACATCTGTCTTGGGGAAAATGTGAGAAGCTATTATTTAAGACGGTATAGCAGGGCACTCAGAAAAATTCAAGGTAATCAGGCTGGGTCAACATGATTTGTGGAAGGGAAAGCATGCGTAACCAATTTATTGGAATTCTTTGAGGGAGTTACATGTGCACGGATGAAGGGGAACCGATGGATGTATTGTACTTGGATTTCCAGAAGGCATTTGATAAGGTGCCACAGTATTGCAAAAAATAAAAGCCCATGGTGTAGTGGGTAACATATTGGCATGGATAGAAGATTGGCACACAAACTGGAAACAGTAGGCATAAATGGGTCATTTTCTGGTTGGCAAGATATAATGTTTGGTGTGCCACAGGGAATCTGTGCTGGAGCCTCAACTTTTTACAATTTATATATATGACTTGGATAAAGGGGCCGAATGTATGGTTGCTAAATTTGCTGATGACACAAAGATAGGTAGGAAAGTAAGTTGTGAAGAAGATATAAGGAGGCTACAAATGGATATGGATAGGTTAAGTGGGCAAAGACCTGAAAAATGGAATATAATGTGGGAAATGTGAAATTGTCTATTTTGGCAGGAAGAATTTAAAAAAATAGTATATTATCTAAATGGTGAGAGATTGCAGAGGGATCTGGGTGTCCTAGTGCATGAAATGCAGATACAGCACGTAATTAGGAAAGCTAATAGAATGTTACCATTTATCGTGAGGGGAATTGGATACAAAAGTAGGGAGGTTATGCTTCAGCCATACAGGGCATTGGTGAGACCACATCTGGAGTACTGTGTACAGTATTGGCCTCCTTGTTTAAGGAAGAATGTAAATGCGTTGGAGGCAGTTCAGAGAAGGTTTACTAGACTAATATCTGGAATGGGCGGGTTGTCTTATGAGGAAAGATTGGACAGGCTAGGCTTGTATCTGCTGGAATTTAGAAGAGTAAGAGGTGACTTGATTGAAAGATACAAGATCCTGAGGGGTCTTGACAGGGTGGATGTGGCAAGGATGTTTCCCCTTGTGGGAGAACCTAGAACTAGGGGTCACTGTTTAAAAATAAGGGGTCGCTCATTTAAAACAGGCGAGGAGAAATTTTTTTCTCTGAGGGTCGTGAGTCTTTGTAACTCTCTTCCTCAAAAGGCAGTGGAAGCAGAGTCTTTGAATACTTTTAAGGCAGAGGTAGATAGATTCTTGAAAAGCAAGGGGGTAAAAAGTTATCGGAGGTAGGTGGAAATTTGGAGTGATCAGTTCAGCCATGTTTAGTTTAGTTTGTTCATTGAGGGCATTTGTATGTAAGATAAAGCCCCTTGAACCCTGGGTTTCCTTTAAAAGGACCTAACTAACTATTTTTTCCAATTTCATTAAATATTATAAAACCTATGTATAATTGTCTTCGAGACTAGCTAATACATGTTATATAGATTTCTTAATTTGTATAGGAAAGCTGAATGTTCATTTGACACAACCGGTGAGTCTCCATATACATTGCTTGAGAGGGTTCTTGTGATTTTCATAGAAAGTGGTAGCTTATACTGTAGTTCTGTTGCTCGGCCAAATAAAATGCAAATTACTCTTGGTAATTTCTGCTACAACATAGTTAGCTCAAGCTCTTTCTAAATATAGTGCTTTGTTTCTGGAGGGGTGAAATCTATGTAATTTGTTCTAACTGCCATCATTTGTATTGGTTAAAAAGGATTTTTAAATTTGTTTTTATATTTTCAAAAATTTACCAGGATACAGAATTTCCAGGTGTCGTAGCACGACCAATTGGAGAATTCCGAAGCAATGCCGACTATCAGTACCAACTATTGCGCTGTAATGTAGATTTACTGAAGATTATACAGCTGGGGCTAACGTTTGTAAATGAACAGGGTGAATACCCTCCAGGCACCTCCACGTGGCAATTCAACTTCAAATTTAATCTTACGTAAGTGCACCTCACGATCTGTTGTATCTGTTGTTTGCTGCTTAGACAGGTTTGTCCAACTGTTGATGGCAGTTTTGTTAGTGTCTGTTTATTATTTTCTGATAGTACAAGTCCTGGTCAAAGGCAAAACATTTTCCAAAATAGATTGAGTAGGAATGTGATTCATCATGGTGTGTAGATTTCTGAACAATCATACGTGTTCACTTCCTTGAAGATCTGAAGGAGAGAGGGGGTAGTAAGCAGAAGAGTACTCATAAAGGCTGTTGTTACGACCAACTGCTGCTGTCAAAGCCCCAATCAAAATATACAATTCTGATTGTGGTGGGAGAGACGCACTAATAATTCAATCCTGTCGCTCCACAGATCGCCTAACATATCGTTTTTAAAAAAAAGTTTTCCATATAAAGAAAGACCCAGCCAAATTGTACCATCTATTAACCCCCGAATGAGGCTAACCAAACCAGGTGTCTTTAAATCAATAAATTAATTCTTTAATTAGAAGAATTAAATTCTTAAACACTATGAAGATATAAACAACATTTCAAATAGAAAAAATTAGAGTCCTTGCAAATTTACAGTTCAGTGCTGCTTGAAGTCCTCACAGGATGCTGTTTTCCTTCGCCAGCGAATTTTAATAATTAACGACTTGCAAATACTTTCAATGGAATCAATCTGACTTGAGTTTTTGAGGGATAAAAGATTGTCACAGTCTAACTTCCCGTCAATTTAAATTACCAGAGATCTCTGTTTTGGCTTGACTTTTTTAGAATTTTGATAGATAATAAACAGACTGAAATCCTCTTCCTTCAGTTTAAATGCTTGAGAGCTCTTTTTCAGGTATCCTCATCACAACTGTGTCCTCTGTCTGTCTGTGTTAGAACAAACTGTCTTACTAATTGCCATTTCAAAACTGAATTGTAACATATGTATCGCATCAGGCTTACTCCCAGTG
The DNA here is from genome assembly GCF_036365525.1 of Heterodontus francisci. Taxonomy (NCBI): domain Eukaryota; kingdom Metazoa; phylum Chordata; class Chondrichthyes; order Heterodontiformes; family Heterodontidae; genus Heterodontus; species Heterodontus francisci. The sequence goes on from NC_090371.1 coordinate 114,143,354, forward strand.
GCTATATCTGTGGTAACAAGGATACACCCTTTCAATCGCAGTCTCCAAATGGCTGTTTCTAAGGCAATGAAAATGCACCTTCCTATAACTCCTAAGGCTTGCTGGTTCTTAAAGCAATACTGATCCTTTGCAAGCCTTAAAGGCAAACTGCATATTCTGAAAAAAAACTACAGGACCATGACACTGTCTTGGCTTGAAGTTTGGCACAGCTGGTCCTCAAGTCAACAACAGGCAGTGGCTAGGTGTTGCGCGCTGGGATCGAGACTTAAGTTGGGAAAAGACCTCTGGGTCAGTGTGTGGGTGGTACGTTAAGATGAGAGTGCGGGCTGAAACTGCTATGGGCCAAAGTTTGACAGGAGCAGAGGCAGGAGTATACTCATGACCATCCTGGAGGTGCTGATAATGCAGCGTCACCTGGATAACAACATTGAAGAGACCTTGCAAGCATACACCTGCAATCATGCAATCGTACAGACTTCACATTTTAATGTAGCAGGATTACGAGTTTTTTCTTTGCACTTATTTCACACAACTATTTAAAATACATTTCATATTAACTCAGTAACTTTTATCAAGGTCTGGAAAAGTTTACCATTAGAAAGTAAAATTACTGGAGCTGAAAATCCATTTCGTGTCTTAATAAAGAAATGTTCAGAGAATTGTTTTGGTGTATGATGTACAAATGTATAAATACCCTTTGACAAGGATCAACTCCTGAAAGATTATTAAATTTGTGAAGTCTTCTGTGGTACTCTGAAGAATTTGGGTCAAGATCTGCAGACCCTACCAGTTAATTGCCACTTCAAGCTCTATTGGAACTTTTTCTTGAATGTTGATCATGGAGTGTCTTGGAAGACAGTAGTGGAAAGCTATGTACATCTGAACATCCTATCTCACTTCAGTATGATTAGTTGGTCATCGTCAATGTGCTTCAGACCACTATGGTAGGGCAGAATTCTATGATGGAATATCATTTAGGTTGGTGTTAAATTGTTGAAATTCCCATCAACAGGTGAAAAATAAATGAATAAATGCAAGTTGTGATTGTGAGCAAAACAATTGTGTCCTAATTTAAACATTTTGAAAAGTATGCAGTTTGAATGTAAAAATGTACTGCACTTAAGTCAAAGTTGTGTTGTGTATTAGACCATGGATAATGGATATAGAATTTTATACAGATTGTATTGTAACAAGTACATTTGCTTACATTTTATTTCTGTTTAAATTTTTCCTGTCGATTTTAGAGAGGACATGTATGCTCAAGACTCGATAGAGCTCCTTACAACTTCTGGTATCCAGTTTAAAAAACATGAGGAGGAAGGAATTGATACAATGTATTTTGCAGAAGTTCTTATGACATCTGGTGTAGTATTATGCGAAGGGGTCAAATGGCTTTCATTTCATAGGTAAGTAACCAGTACACATTGTTCATAGTTTGAGAAATCAAGGTTTCTGCTCATAAGCATTAGGAGCATTAAAGTGCAGCTTTAGCCTGTATACTTAGGGGGCGAGAGAGATGAACTTCAGGGAGCCAAATGGGCTTTTCTCCCAGGCTTTTTTATGTCCTTATTTCTTTTCTGATGAATGGCAGTGTATTATCTATTTTCCTGCTGTATTGTGTGCAGTTGAGATCGCATATTAAAATAAATTATTTACCAAATATGGGTGTAGGGATAAGGAGACTTGGGGGTTCACATCTACAAATCTTTGAAGGTGGCAGGACAGGTTGATGAGGCTATTTTAAAAAGCATACTGGATACTGGGCTTTATGAATAGAGGCATAGAGTGCAAAAACAAGCAAGTTATGTTGAACCTTCATAAATCACTCGTTAAACCTCAGCTGGAATATTGTGTACAATTCTGTGCATCACAATTTAGGAAGGATGTCAGATCTTTGTGGAGAGGGTGCAGAGGAGATTTACAAGAATGATACCAAGGATGAGGGAGAGGATTGAAAATCTTGGCTTCTCCTTAGAGAAGGTTAGGAAGGGTTGTGCGAGAATTGATGGATGAAACTCATTCCACTGGCAGGAGGACTGACAACAAGAGCGCACAACTTTAAAGTAATTGCCAAAAGAACCAGAGGGAGATGATAAATTTAATGCGGAAAATTATAGTGATGTGGAATGCATTATTTGAAAGGATGCTAGAAAGAGATTGAGTGGTAACCTTCAAAACTGAATTAGATATATACTTGAAAAGGAAACATTTGCAGGGTTATGGGGAAAGCAGGAGAGTGGGGCTATTTAGATAGTTCTTTCAAAGAGCTGACAGCCAAATGGTCATCTCCTGTGCTATGATTCTATGAAATGATGCTCGAAGTCATGAGATGGGAAGTAAGGTTTGTGGACAGGAAGTGTGTATCATATGTTTTTTTTAATGTGCTGAACTATGGTGTTGGTGAGTCAAATGATATAAGGACTATATAACAATATATTCTGTGGCTAAATTGAAACTGCCAGTTTCAGGCCAGAGTGTCTGTAAACACACCATTAGGCCATTTAGAGATTAATTGTTCTTTTTTGTGATTGACCTTTTGAGAATTGGAAAACCCCTTTAAATTTCAGATTCATGGTCAGAAGCATTCAGCATTATATGCCTAACTGACTTTCCTAAATGGTACTGTTAGTGCAGTTCCTGTTTACATACGTATTTCCTGCTGACTTTGTTACACTTAATAGGCAATTTAATCTAGGCAGTCTTTTGTAGCTGATTGGATTGTTAGAGAGTGCATTTATTATTAGATGTTCTACCTATCCTTCAGAATTAATGAAGTCTTGAAATGTTAAAGTCCACTGTTCACAGTATAAAATAAAATACTCGTTACTTAAACATAAACCAAATTGTAAATTTCTTGCAACCACATCTGATGGTTAGGGACTCAAATACATTAAAGTTCTGAGCTTAGTATTTAGGTTAGTCAAACCCTTGAAATCCATATTCTTGGTACAAGTAGGCACTTTTTATATTTTTCTCCTACCCCTGCTATGTGACCATTAGATGCAGGGAAAAACTAATAATTATTGATAACTCAGTCAACAAGCTAAATTTCTCCCCTAATGAGCTCCTTTTCCATGAAGCTCAGTATATCTCCTTATTTTGTTTCCACTTATTTCTTTCCTGTTACATTTGGTTGCTGTTTGACCAAGTAAAACTGTTAACTACTAGTCTGTCTTTGATTCTGTACCCCCTACTCACTAAGCTGGTCGTCATATCCTACAGAGACCTTGATTAAAAAGATAATGTTTTTTGCAGATATTTTCTTTTGCAGGATTAACTAGTGTTCTTGCACTGCAGATCAGTACTACAGTTCTCTCAAATTTGAGATCAACACACCATTGGCACGTTCCCAATGAACTTATCCCAATAAGCAGGTGATTACTTCATATTAAAAACAGTGCTGTAAGTGTTAGTCCCAGTGCAAAAGATCAGTGGGCACCATCTTAGCATTGCTGTGTAGTTGTACAATTGTAACATCAATTAGTTATATTAAGACATTTAGATTCAAGAATCGGACTCCCCTGATTACCAAACAATGGTTAAAAATTAACAGAAGTATAGTATTAAATCACCAATAGCAGACTTCTGTTACTCTGATTAACCCTTTCCTTACAGAATCATCTGCGAATTTCTTGTGATAATTTTACATCTTTTAAATAAAAAGTCTTTTGAAATGTTCAGAGAAATAAATGAACAGAGGGTACCTCACTAACACGAGTCAGAATGTCTGTAGACTGTGATTTTTAAATTAACCTTAGCAATTACTTGTTTTTGCCAGATATTTTATCCTCTGTTCTGACATGCAAGCTGAAAGGCAGTTAAACTTTGACCTCACCTACAGAATTTCATCAAAAAATTTAATTCTGACCTATTTAATCTTGTGGCCTTAAAGGGCCAGTGCTTCATCTTAGCAATGTCTAACACTGCATCATCTGATCAGCTCCTGCCCTTGTAAAACAATGCATTATCCAACTTATTTTGAACAATGGCACAGGAAATTCATATATAATAATTCTCTCGGAAACTATTATGTCTCAACAACTAAATGTTAATTTAGTCAGTTTTAATTGTTGAATTTGCATATATTACATCATACCTTTTAGATTTCTGTACACTTTACAGTATTCTTACCAGGCTAAAATCTATTCATGCCAATGCGATGTAGGAAAATAACACAAAATATTCAAGTTTGAAGTTCTATAAGTGGAACATTTTTGAACTTGGCAAACGTAACAACAAATGCATGGGAATTAAGTGGGGCAGCATGTTGAAACACAAAAAAGGTGTTTAAGGAGCAATAATATTTCAGTGGGTAGTTTGGCAATATATAATTGTCACCATTTTTAATCATAACTTTAAAACATTTTTTTGGAGTAGATGGGAACTAGTAGACTATATGAACTATCCAGGAATAATGCATTCCTGCATAGCTGGTGATACAAGGCATGTTTGAGAGTAAAGGACCATTTAGAGATTCCAGCTAGTAGTTATGCTGTGGCAATTTTTAGGGCCAATTTATGTGTAGTTTCTCTCAATTCTGTTTGTAAGACAGCTACTTGGAATAATTTGTGTGTTTTTGTTCAGCATTTTTGTCATAATTTGACTGTTCAACTGACAAGTATTTTGTGCTGGAGATCATGGGAACAAGCTAAGAAAGCTAGGTGGTGCTACAACTACTTAGTGTATAGTGTCTTTAATGCAGTAAACCGTCCCAATGTGCTTCATGAGCATTATCAAACAAAATTACACAGAGCCACATGAGATATTGGGACGGATGACCAGTGGCTTGGTCAGAAAGGTAGGTTTTTAAGAAGCATCTTAAGGGAGAAGAGCGAGATAGAGGCAGAGAGGTTTAGGGAGAGAATTCCAGAGCTTAGGGCCGAGGCAGCTGAGGCATGGCTGCCAGTCACAGAGCTTGTAAAATTGAGGATGCGCAAGAGGCCGGAATTGGAGAAGCTCCAATATCTTGGAGGGTTATAGGGCTGGCGGACAGTATATAGATGGGGAGGAGCAAGGCCATAGCAAATAACCCTGTATCCACAGAGAAGCAATCCTAATATCTTTTACTCAGGGATTCTTAAAACCAAAGATTGGCTACTATCTCATTCACTGGGCAGGACTTTCACATTAGAGAAAACTGCAATTTCTGTCTGGTCAGGTTTTATTAATTCCAAAATATGAGGGAGGATACCCTTCCCCTGGTGGAGGACTTTATGGACAACTTTGGATGTAACAAGTTGTTGTGGATATCCAGAATCTGAGTATAGTGTATGGGTCACATTAGTCAGATCTGTTGTGTTTTGTAATCTCAATCTTCTCAAAGACCTGCAGGTGAGCTGAAGATAAAAGACCATCAGGTGACACATTTTCTGGAGGTCCGGCAATAGTACTGAAGACCTGTGCTGCAAAACTTGCCTTGCCCCTATCCAAGCTGTTTCAGTACGGCTACAACACTGGCATCTAGACGGCAATGTGGAAAATTGCCCAGGTATGTCTTGTACACAAAAAGCAGGACAAGTCCAACTGGCCACTAACTCCCCCGTGAGTCTACTCTCAATCATCAGTAAAGTGATGGATGGTGCGTTGACCGTGCTATCAAGTGGCACTTGCTTAGTAATAACCTGCTCAGTGATGCTCAGTTTCAGTTCCGCCAGGGCCACTAAGCTCCTGACATTATTACAGTCTTGGCTCAAACATGGACAAAAGAGCTGAAATCAGGAGGTGAGTTGAGAGTGACTGCCTTTGACATCAAGGCAGCATTTGATCGAGTATGGCACCAAGAAGTCCCAACAAAACTGGAGTCAGTGGGAAATCGGGGAAAACTCTTCGCTGGCTGGAGTCATATCTAGCGCAAAGGAAGATGGTTGTGGTTGTTGGAGGTCAATCATCTGAGCTCGAGGACATCACTGCAGGAGTTCCTCAGGGTAGTGTCCTAGGCCCTACCATCTTCAGCTGCTTCATCAATGACCTTCCTTCAATCATAAGGTCAAAAGTGGAGATGTTCGCTGACGATTGCACAATGTTCACCATTCATGACTCCGCAGATACAGAAGCAGCTCGTGTTGAAATGCAGCAAGATCTGGACAATATTCCGGCTTAGGCTGATAAGTGACAAGTAACATTTGCGCCACACAAGTGTCAGGCAAGGACCATCTCAAACAAGAGAGAATAACCATTTTGCCTTGACATTCAGTGATAAGATTGTTGAATCCCACACTATATCAACATCGTAGGAGTTACCATTGACCAGAAACTGAACTGGAGTAGCCATATAAATACCATGGCTACAAGAGCAGGTCAGAGGCTAGGAATCTTGCACCGAGTAACTCATTTGACTCCCCAAAGTCTGTCCACCATCTCCAAGGCACAAGTCAGGATTGTGGTGGAATACTCTCCACTTGCGTGGATGGGTGCAGCTCCAACAACACTCACGATGCTCGATACCATCCAGAGCAAAGCGGCCCGCTTGATTGGCACCCCTCCACCATCGACTCACAGTGGCAGCAGTGTGTACCATCTACAAGAATTACTGAAGCAACGCACCAAGGCTCCTTAGACAGCACCTTCCAAACCCACGACCTCTACCACCTAGAAGGACAAGGAGAGCACTTGCAAGTTCCCCTCCAAGCCATACACCATCCTGACTTGGAACTATATCACTGTTCCGTCACTGTCGCTGAGTCAAAATCCTGGTAGTCCCTTCCTAACGGTACTGTGGGTGTACCTACCCCACACGGACTGCAGCGGTTTAAAAAGGTAGCTCACCATCTACTTATCGAGTGCAATTGGGGATGGGCAATACTGGCCTAGCCAGCCACAGCCGCATCCCATGAACAAATAAAAAAAAAAGACTGCAAAGTCCTTTTTTTACTGGGACGGCTTCTTTGGATGACCACACATATTTTCACTATATAGGCTAAGAAGGTGGTCATATCAACAGTTATTTTCAAAGCATTAAAGAACATCGAAACAGAAGTATGCCATTCAGCCCCTCGATCTTGTTCCGCCTTTCAGTGAGATCGTGGCTGATCTGTCTCTTAATTCCATCCACCCACCTTGCCTCCATATCCTTTTATACCCTGTCTAGCAAAAATCAATATATCTTAGCTTTAAAAATATTAGCTGAGATGGCATCTGATTTTTGTGGGAAAGAGTTCTACACTTATACCACTCTTGGAGTGAAGAAATGTTTCCTAACTTTTCTCCAGTATCGTGCCTCTGATTTTAAGGTTATGTTCCCTTCTTGTAGACTCCCCCTCCAGCAGAAAAAGTTTCTCTCTATCTACCCTACCAATTCCTTTCACTTCCTAACCTTCTCTATTCCAGGGAATACAAATCTAGTTTATCTAATCTCTTCTCATAATCTAATCCTTGAAACTTGAAAGCTCCATATCTGTTGTTCAGGCCATGACCAGTTGCCCTGTTGAGGAGTTAAGAACGCACCATTCTTATGTGCTAACCACCCAGTGGCGATGCCTTGCTCCTAGGGAAGTGGAAGCACTGTAATACCATTCTGTAAGACCCATAATTCTCACTTGCCTATAAATACGATGACTGCATATGTGCAGTAATTATCATGAATTGTAGGAATGTAGAATATATGGGATTAAGAATTTAATTGGTTTTAGATTGCAATTAATGCTTTCTCCCATAATTCACGAGTGTGATGTTGGTTGAGAACAGCCGTGCAGTTCATAGTGCAATGCATGGGGAAATGGCAGTATAGTGGTTATGCTACTGATCCAGGGGCCTGACTAATGATCTGGAGACACGATTCAAATCCTACCGTGGCAGTTAATGAAATAAATCTTGAATGAAAAACTAGGATCAATTAAACGGTCATCATTACTATCATATTGTCTTGAAAACTCATCTGGTTCAGTACCATCCTTTAGGGAACAAAATCTGCCATCCTTACCCGGTCTGGCCGATATATGACTCCAGACCCATAGCAATGTGGTTAACTGTACTCCCAAATGGCCTAGCAAGCCGCTCAGTTCTATCAAATGCTATGGAATGCAATAAGAATGAAACCAGTGTCAACCTAGGCTGGACGTGTCAAAGGCACATGCAGCCCAATCGACTTTGCAAAGTCCTCTTCCCTAACATCTAGGGACTTAGTTCCAAAATTTGGCGCACTATCACTATCAAGCAACAGCCTGACATAGTCATACTCACAGCATGATACTTTTCAGCCGACATCCCAGATTCCTCCATTACCATCCCTGGGTATGTCCTGTCCCACTGACCACTAGAGGTGGTGGTACAGTGGTATACAGTCGGAAGGGAGTGGCTCTGAGAGTCCTCAACATCAACTCCGAACCCAGTGAAATCTCATGGCATTACGTCAAACATAGGCGAGGAAAGCTTCTGCTGATTACTACCTACCTCCCTCAACTGATGAATCAGTGCTCCTCCAAGTTGAACATGACTTGGAAAAAGGACTGAGGGTAGCAATGGCACAGAATATACTCTGGGTGATGGACATTGAAGTCCCCCAACAAGAGTGGCTCGATAGCATCACTACTGGCCAAGTCCTGAAGGAAATAGCTGCCTGACCAGGCCTGCAACAGGTGGTGAGAGAATCAATATGAGGGAAAAGCTGACCTGACATAATTCTCACCAGTCCACCTGTCGCAGATGCATCTGTCCATGACCGTATTGGTTGGAGTGACCAGCACACAGTCCTTGTGGAGATGAAGTCTGGTCTTCATACTGAGGACACCTTCCATCGTGTTGTGCAGCGCTCCCACCATGCTAAATGGGATAGATTCAGAACAGATGTAGCAGCTCACAACTGGGCATCCATAAGGTGCTATGGGCCATCAGTAGAATCTTATTCATTCACAATCTGTAACCTTGTGACCTGGCATTCTCCTCACATTGCCATCAAGCTAAGTAACCAACCATGGTTCAATGAGGAAAATTAGGTTCCAACCTAGTTAAACTACAACACATCTATGCTTAGCAGTGGAAGCAGCCTACTGTGGACAGAGCGATCGCACAACCAATGTATCAGATAAAAACTCGCAGTCCTGCCACATTAGTTTAGGAATGGTGATGGGCAATGAAATAATTAACGGGAGGAGGAGACTCCATGAGCACCTACATCCTCAATGGTGACAGAGCCCAACATACAAGTCCAAAGAGCAAGATTGAAGCATTTGCAGCCATCTTCAATCAGAAGTACTGAGCGGATGAGCCATCTCAGCCTCCACATGAGGTCCCCACCATCACAAAAGACATTCTTCAGCCAATTTGATTCACTCCACGTGAATTCAAGAAACAGCTGAGTCCCAGTAAATCCCAGCTTTAGTGCTGATGACTTGTGCTCCAGAACTAGCTGCAAAACTTGCCAAGCTGTTCCAGTACAACTATAACTGTCATCTACCTGACGAAGTGGACAGTTGCTAATAGAATGTTATTGTTTGTCACAAGATGAATTGAATACAAAAGTAGGGAGGTTATGCTTCAGCTATACAAGGCATTGGTGAGATCACATCTGGAGTACTGTGTACAGTACTGGTCTCCTTATTTAAGGAAGGATGTAAATGCATTGGAGGCAGTACAGCGAAGGTTTACTAGACTGATACCTGAAATGGGCGGGCTGTCTTATGAGGAAAGATTGGACAGGCTAGGCTTGTATCCACTGGAATTCCAAAGAGTAAGAGGCGACCTGATTGAAGTATATAAGATTCTGAGGGTTCTTGACAGGGTGGATGTGGAAAGGATGTTTCCCCTTGTGGGAGAATCTAGAACTATGGGTCACTGTTTAAAAATAAGGGATCGCCCATTTAAGACCGAGATGAGGAGAAATTTTTTCTCTGAGGGTCATGAGTCTTTGGAATTCTCTTCCTCAAAAGGCGGTGGAAGCAAAGTCTTTAAATATTTTTGAGGCAGAGGTAGATAGATTCTTGATAAGCAAGGAGGTGAAAGATTATCGGAGGTAGGTGGAAATGTGGAGCAATCAGTTCAGCCATGAACTTATTGAATGGCGGAGCAGGCTCAAAGGGCCGAGTGGTCTACTCCTGCTCCTAATTCATATGTTCATATGTTTGCCCAGGTATGTCCTGTCCATGCAAGACAGGAAAAATCCATCAGTCTACTCTCAGCCATCAACAAAGGAGTCAACGACAGTACTATCAAGTGGCATTTACTTACCAATAACTTGCTCACCGATGCTCAGTTTGGGTTCCACCGGGGCCACTCGGCTCCAGATGTTATTACAGCCTTGATCCAACCATGGACAGAAGAACTGAATTCCAGCGGTAAGGTGAGCGTGACTGTCCTTGACAGCAAGGCAGCATTTGACTGAGTGTGGCGCATTCAACAACATTACCATTGCTGGAGCCCCCACCATCAATATCCTCGAGGTCACCATTGGCCAGAAACATAACTAAATCGTCCAGGTAAATATTGTGGCTACAAGAGCAGGTCAGAGTTCAAGTATTCTGCAGGAGTGGTTCAAATTCTGACTTCTCAGGGCCTTTCCTCCATCCACAAGTCAAGAGTGTGATGGAATACTATCCACTTGCCTAGATGAGTGCAGCTGCAACCGGACTTGAGCTCAAAACCATCCAGGATAAAGTAGCTGCTTGATTGGCATTCCATCCATCGCCTTAAATATTTTCTCCTTCCACCTCCGGTGCACTGTGGCAGTCATGTGTACTATCTACAAGATGCAGTGCAGCAACTGGCTTCTTCAGCACCTTCCAAACACATGACCTCTACCATCTAGAAGAACAAGGGCAGCAGGCACATGGAACACCACCACCTGCAAGTTCTCTTCCAAGTCACACACCATCCTGACTTGGAAATATATCACCGCTCCTTCATTGTTGCTGGGACAAAATCCTGAAACTCCTTATCTAAAATCACTGTGGGTGTATCTACATCTCTCAAACAGCAGCAGTTCAAGAATGTGGTTCACCACCACCTTCTCAACAGGCGTTACGAATGGGTAATAAATGGTGGCCTTACCAGCAACGTCCAGGTCCCATGAAGGAGAAATAAAAGTACCAACAGCAACTGTTTATCAAAATTTATGAATGGCTGTCACATTCAAGGGACATGGATATCTTTAAATAAAAAAAGGAAGCATATTCTTCCACTCTCTCTTTTCTTGGCCATCCACAGGTGTGTGTGGGAGGGAAACCTATGCCACTGATGCTCTGAAACCAACATTAAGTGATGCACAAAATAGGCCTGGGCCATCTCTGTAGCAGAGAGCAGGAACTTGTGTCTATAAACATGCATCCTGTCATTCAGTATCTGCAGATTGCAACGTTGTTAATGCATTGTTAAGCAGGTAACATTGAAGATGAGATTTTGGTAATCGAAGTGTGGTTTTCATTACAGTGGGTATGACTTTGGCTACTTGATCAAAATACTCACTAATTCCAACTTACCCGAAGAAGAACCAGACTTCTTTGAAATCCTACGGTTGTTCTTTCCTGTAATTTATGATGTGAAATACCTCATGAAAAGCTGCAAAAATCTAAAGGTATTGCTGTAATTTATCTAAAACTGAATCATGAGAATTTTTTTATATTTGAAGGTTTTAAATACTGTGGAAGTTTTAGTATTTGTGTGTTTCTGAAGTGTTGATTTATGGGAACTAAATGTTTAAAGGGTATGGCTGCTGAGAAATCAGTTTACAAATATTTACTGACAAGTGTACATGTCAAGCTTATTCAGTGTTAAATTCTTTGGTATATCTGGCACCGCAAATACCCTTGCTGCTAAAATAGTGTTCTCTCATAATTTTGTAAAAGTAAACTGATTCTCACACACAATAATAAATATTTGAAGCTTGGGTTAAACACAGTAGAGAGTATGTTTATGCTTGCCATGTCTCTGTGATTCAGCCATGTGAGCCCGTAGTACCAGAACCTTAAAGATTGAACTAATGTGAACACTTGACAAAAAACTTACAGCTGAGGTAAAAAGCAAAAAGGTATAAATTTTGGAAACCTGAAATAAAAACCAGAAAATTTTAGAAATAAAACATATCTGATGGCATCTAATGAGAGATGTCTACAGACATTAATCCATTTTTAAAAATTTGCTGACAGATCTGTACATTTTCAGAATTTTGCTTTTAATTACAAAACTTGATTGCTGACAACAGTCAATAGAGTCCTGAGAGATTGAGTATCTGGAATATAAGTGTACTACAATAAGTAGAAGTGTGTACTTCTGTAATCTTTAGCATGGAAAACTGACCTGGCTAATGAGTGAAGTGAGCAATTAATGGAATCATCATTGTATTTATAATAGCTTGTGTCAAAGGGTTAGCTACTCTAAATTATTCTAGAAACAATTTCACTCCAGATTTCCTGTTTGAGAATGGCATTTTTGAGAGGACAATGTGTTTTCTGAAACATTATGGCCCAATGATGCTTTTAAGACTGGTGTTAATTATTTACTGCACTGTCAGTATATGTCAATTTTTTATAAAATTGATCACAAAGAATAACAGCTAATATTTTTAAACTCTTAATAAAAACTGGAGTTTTAATTTGTTCTGTAAATGAATTTTCGTAAGCTTCCCCCCCCCCCCCTCCACCCAAAAGCACCTTTCCTCCCCCCCACCCTTTTCCTCGTATGCTTTCTGTGACCCAGTGGATACAAATTTTTAAAATTTATAATGCCATTCTAATGGCCTGGATTAGTTCATTCTGCTATCATGCCATCTTAAGAATTTTCTATCACTGATGTCTGTTCAGATAGATTATTTGAATGCCAGAGTAGCAAATTTGAGTGCAGTTATTGATATTTGTTTTTCTCATCTCTCTCTTTAAATTCTGCGTGAGTTATGTAAATAAAATGTGTCTAAATGAGATTTGTGTTTGTGCAGGGTGGCTTGCAGGAAGTAGCTGAACAGTTGGAGTTGGAGCGAATTGGGCCACAGCATCAAGCAGGTTCAGACTCACTATTAACAGGAATGGCCTTTTTCAAAATGCGAGAGGTATGCATATCAATTCAAAATACTTAAAAGTTAAATCTGTTTAAATCCTTTTGTAGTATTTTTAAGAACTAGAAGTATAATCTGAGAGTGGTTAATATCACCATAATCCAGTTTAGTCTCCCAAATAGCAGCATTTAGTGTTTACTTGTATAGTTAGAGATGTTCTTGAAAGGACGAAAAGAAACTTGCTGAAAAAGTACCTGTAAGTGTCTTAACGTCCTCGACACCCCAGTGTAAATCTTTTGAAATGTATATAAGCATGACAACCAATTTGCATATAGCAAGGTCCCACATGCAACAGCGTGATGAATGGCCAGTTAATTTATTTTGATGGCAATTATTTAGGGATTAATATTGGCTCCCTGCTGCTCTTCGAAAAAGTGATGTGTGATCTTTTATGTCCATCCGGACATGAGCTTAACATCTTGCCTGAAAGACAGTACCTTTGCCAACATGGCATTACTTCAGTACTGCACTGAAGTCTAATCCTAGATCATTTGCTCAAATTGGGGAATGTGCTTTGAACCCATGGCCTTCTAACTCTATCTACAGTACTACCAATGTAGCCTACCATTGTTCCAAGATAATCACATTTTATAAGGTGTGCTAGAGTCTAGGGATGTCATGCAGTACAATAGTAAAAGACAGTTTTGACTTACTTTCTTGTAATGCTAATCTAAAATCAAGATAGGTGTAAGAAAAAAAAGCCATTCAGTTAATTTTGTTGTTTAGGCCCTCACTCAGAATCACAGACCATTTTCTGATAATTCCTGCATTAGAATCAAACCTATATTCCTCTACTCAGTGAGTAATTTATTTCATTTTTGAATACTTCAACCCAAGTCCGTATTTACTTTGCTAGATGGAAATCTATTCAATAAATTAACAAATCTCTCAACTTAGAATTCAGTAGGGTGTTTATTTTTTTGGTTCTGCATATGTAAGTCTAATTTTTTTCTGTCAATGCTTCTCTGGATTGTTTATTGGCTGCAGTTCAATTTATATAAGCTGAATGATTTTAAATTTGAGGCCAAAAGTTGAAAAATTGAATTGGCCTTGAAGATTACAATTCTGCCATGTGTGCATTCCTTGTTAGTCTTCTGTGTAGTTAATACAATCGGTAGACTAGAGGAAGAAACCAAGTCTGAAATGTTTGTGTTAGTCAGGGTTATTGCCTTTAGTGCTTCTCTAATTTGAGAGCGACAATCCAGAATTGATGGAAAATTGATCAGAAAGTGTCAACTGTGCATTGTATATTCTATTTTCGCTAAAGTAATATATAAATACTTGCATTTGTGATGTCCAGTAATTTAATGTATTGTCCATTATGCTGTGATAGTTTGGCATTAAATTTTCAGTGCCTCAATTGTAATTTGTAGTCCTGCCACAAATTTTTAATATGTAAACCTAATTCTTTCTAAATTCTTTCCCCTTGGATAAACAGCATTTATGCTTAATGACGTTGTATAATCTGGTATAGTCTGTGAAGAAATAATGGTTTGGCAAGAATTCTTTGAAAAAGACCACAAATGTTTTCCCTATTGTTTCAGTCATAGTTTAGAAAAAGGTGTGTATTTTTATATTAGTAGTCTTTAGATACATAGGGGATTAAGAGTGGAATCCATATATGATGCGTGTTGATATGCAGTGAGTACAGAAAGCTTTTCTGAAAGGTCACAGAGTGGTTGTAAAAAGAAAGCAGTGTGAATAGGATGCAAAAGTTGGAAATTTCATGAGTGGGAACTAGATGCAGAGGGGGAAGGAAGTGCTGCTTTTTTGCCTCCGAAACTTTTATTGATTCATGTAAGCTTGAGGCAATAGGTATTTTACATTTTTGTCCCATTTATAATGCTTAGTACAATTTAGTGGAGAAAGAAAACTTACAACAAACTTATAAATTAGTTCGACTGGGAACATTGTGGAGCAAACTGTCAGCATTTCTCAAATAACAGTTCTGCCCCCTGACCTGCTTGGGGGAAGAGCCCTCAAATACGACCAGAAGATGTTTTCAAATTTATGGTAGTCTGCTGTGTTCTACATAACCTGGCAATCATGAGGATACAGATTCTGCCATCAGACCATCAACGAGCACTTCGGGAGGGAGAGGAAAGTAGGAGGCATCAGACTACAGTTCCTCTGCAAACATCCACTCATTACCGTTGCTGCACAATTCTCCACCTTTCCATCCCTCTGCTACGAACCATCACAGTGTCCTCTTGGCAAAATCTTGAATTAAAAACCACAAAAAATCCCATCCAACAAGACCTCAAATAATATATAGAAAGCATAACTACGCACTCCTGTGCTTTCCCTTAATGCCTTTCTTGCAGGTGCCTTTGTCTGGCCTAGTGCTTTTATGCAGTTCTACAGCAGTGGGTGCAGCATGACTGGTGAAAGGCTGCTAACCTTTAGTGGGGGAGACTACAGAGGGCCTGGCTTTGAACTACACCACCTCAGCATAGGCAGTACCAGCAGCATGGACTGGCTGGCTGGCTGTCGAAGAGTCATCAGCAAGGGCACTGGTGGAGTGTCAGTGAAGGGAACACAAATGGACAGCGTGCACCAAGGAACCACTACCAGTCCCCTGGGGTGGCAACTCGGCAATCCTAGTAATCTGTTGGACAGATTTCTGGACTGCTGGGAGAACTCTCTATGTCCCTTTTGAGCACTGAGATCTGCAGCCATGATGGTAGCATGGTAGCACATGCATGGCAAAAAGCATAGATCTCATGACCTCAGTCTGAAATTTCACTGCAGCGCTCAGACATGAGGTGGCTTCTGCTTGTGCTGCAATACAAGCTGAGACATTGGTCATCAGGTGCTGCATCACAGTTGGGTCCGCAGGTGCTGTTACTAAATTGGCCACCATTTTCATGCTGGAAAGGATGGGCTCCAAGCTTTGTGCAAAGCCTTGTGCCAAGTTGGATCTGGACTCTTCCATCTCCTTGACAGTGCCAACAGGTTTTGTGGCCGGCCTGCCAATACACCAAGCATTTCTTTGTGTATGCCCGTCTGTCTTTTTTTTTTTACGCTGTCTCATAGAAGTCTTCCTTTGAGTTCCCTGCAGCAGAACTTGTCTGTAACGTTGCTGTTCAGTGAGCTGGCGCACATACAGTCCTTTTCCCCCAGCCTGGCTGCAACCCAGTTGTGCCCATTGTCTCACTACGTGCTGATCCTGCCTCTATTCCACCCTCCAAAGCGCAGGCAGTGTCAGTATCTGAGCTGGTGGCTACAAGTTTCAGGTCAAGTTACGGTGCTTCTTCATCAGACATCTGCTGTTGAACTCTCCTTCCATCAGGCTGCACTGGCTGATGTGAAAGCAGTTATTGGGTATCTGAAAGCATAAATGCAGAGCAGTGGAGTTAGGGTGAGGGAAAGGCAGGATGGGTGGAAAGCAAGAGGTGCATGGTTGCAGCATCGGAAACTTGAATTTCATGCAAAATTGCAGGATGAAGCTGAAGTGCAATCTGAGAGGGTGTATCAGGCAGGAACATAGTCATCCTGGAGGTTTTTAGCGACGCCGGTTGCAAAGCTTCAGGTAATTGCCATGCCAATAATTCAGAGCACCGTCTCCTCCAAGGAGCTGAGGAGATACAACCGTGCCTGCTCCCCAGCAGCTCTCTGCTGCTCCCTTCTATTAGGTGCCGCTTGTCCTGCAAGAGGGGTAAGAGTGGCAGTGAGTGTGTTGTAATTTGCTTGGGTGATGTGCCTGTCAGTGAATAGCTGACAGTATGTGGCAGCTGCGAAATGCAGGTGTGAGGTTTGCAGCAGTGTTGAGTGTGTGAGGGTGAGGTGGAGCATATGAATGTTAGCCATGAGCCATGATTTCTAGACATTGCTGGTGAGTGAGTGATGGGGGTGTGGTGCATTGAGCAGTGTGTGAAGTTGGTCATGTGGTGGCTAGGAGATGTGTTTCAAGATGCATTCACTGACCTTGATCACTTGTGTGAGGTCATTGAACTTTTTGCGGTACTACAGCCAGGTTCTCAGGGCCAGGCTCCTTGTGTTGACCTCCATGGCTACCTGCTCCCATTTCCTTTGCAGTGCATGCCTGGAGAGCCTCCTGCAGAAACAGAACACCTCTGCTCCTTTCCACCTCCTGAACTAAAGCCTCCATGCTGCATTCAAGAACCTGGGAGCTCCCTGTCTCTAGCTTGCTGCTCCACTGGTATTCTTTATTTCTTTTGAGAAACAGATTCTGAAAGAGTTTCAACATTTGCTGCCAGAATGCATCATCCCTTTAATTAACTTCACAGAAATCTCAGCCCCCTGCTATGCATGCAGCCACTGAGCAGCACATTTCACCCTGGATTGCATGCTACAATCATGGAACAGAGTAGGCAGCACAAAGTATGCGTGCTGCCTGCATCACTTCAATCAGACGTGGGGTAATTGTGCATTGTAATTCCTGCACTCGCAAATCGGCCATATCGAATTTTTAGCCCTACATTTGTGATTGAAACAAAATATATTTGTCTTGCCTCACTTACCATTGTGGTATGTATATAGGTGGAAAGAAATAATTAGACACTGGGACAACTGCGAAAAGTACAGGAAACAATTGCTTCTACAGAAAACTGCATATACCAAATAAATATTAATTTCATCAGTTGGAAACCTGCATTAGATTTTTAATGGAAAAAGTCCTACAGTTAAGTTTCTAAAAAAAAAAAATGGCAGCCAAGTTGGTCACAATTTGCATCTGAAACACCTTTTCATATTCAAAAGATCCACCAGGAGCCAGAGGTTTGAGCAACATGGACCCAGAACAATGGCTTGCTCTAAGTGAGTGGATTACCTAAAATGGTTTCATTAGCATGGCAGTCAAGGCAATCCTAGCACATTGACGTTGAAAGAGCAAACCCCCTCCAAGTGTAAATTGGCATCCTGGGGCCTATGGAGCCAAATGCTAATCTTGAGTTTCATTAGAAGGTTCCAGAAAATCTGAAGCAGCCATGTGACCATCTGTCCCTCTCTAGGGAAGCTTTTTTTTTCTCATGGGCAAAGAGACCAGCAGTAACTCATCACCGACATGTCCAGCCATTGGAATTGGTCGGCCATTTTTGGTATTTCTTTACAGTAACTTGGCACACTATCTGGTGAACCACTTTACACTCTTCGTCTGCAGGTCTACGAGGAGGTCTGCACTTCAGGAAGCAATTAGGAAGGCTAATTGTATGATGGCCTTTATTGCAAGAGGATTTGAGTACAGGAGTAGTCAAGTCTTGCTTCAGTTGTGTAGAACCTTGGTTAGACTGCACCTGGAGTAGTGTCATTGGAGATACAGCACTGAAACAGGCCCTTCGGCCCACCAAGTCTGTGCCGACCAACAACCACCCATTTATACTAATCCTACCTTAACCCCATATTCCCTACCGCATCCCCACCTTTCCTCAATTCTCCTACCACCTACCTACATTAGGGGCAGTTTACAATGGCCGATTTACCTATCAACCTGCAAGTCTTTGGTTGTGGGAGGAAACTGGAGCACCCGGCGGAAACTCACGCGGTCACAGGGAGAACTTGCAAATTCCGCAAAGGCAGTACCCAGAATTGAACCCGGGTCGCTGGAACTGAGGCTGCGGTGCTAATCGCTGCGCCACTGTGCCGCCCATGTGTGCAGTTTTGGTCCCCTTACCTTAGGAAGGATATTATTGCCATAGAGCGAATGCAGTGAAGATTCACCAGACTTGTTCCCGGGATGGCGGAACTTTCATGTGAAGAGAGATTGGGGAAACTGGGTCTGTATTCTCTGGAGTTTCAAAGAATGAGGTGATCTCATTGAAACCTTAAATACTTAAAGGGGATAGACAGGGTAGATGCAGCTAAGATGTTTCCCCTGGTTGGAAAGTCTAGAACCAGGGGACACAATTTCAAAATAAGGGGGAAGCCACTTAGGACAGAGATGAGGAGAAATGTCTTCACTCAGAGGGTTGTGAATCTTTGGAATTTTCTACCCTAGAGGGCTGTGGAAGCTCAGTCATTGAGTATGTGTAAAGCAGAGATTGACAGGTTTCTAAATGCCACTGACATACAGGGATATGGGGATAGTGTGGGAAAAGGGCATTAAAGTGGATGATCAGCTATGATCGTATTGAATGGTGGAGCAGGCTCAATGGGCTGAGTGGCCTATGGCTGCTCCTATGTTCCTCATCACACCTCATTCTTGCTTGCTAATCGATTTTCCATTTTGGATACTGGTGAGAACAATGGTTCCTCGGGGGAGTGCAGCCAGAGCAAAGACTGTGGCACCAAGGGTGGCTCAGCTGCACAGGACGGATGGAAGAAGAGTGGAAGAGCAATAGTGATAGGGGATTCGATAGTCAGGGGATCAGACAAGCATTTCTGCAGCAGTAAATGTGACTCTAGGATGATGTGTTGCCTCCCTGGTGCCAGGGTCAAGGATATCATGGAGCGGCTGCAGGACATCCTTCTGGGGGAGGGTAAACAGCCGGAGGTTGTGGTCCACATTGGTACCAATGGCATTGGTAGGAAGAGGGATGAGGTCCTGAAAGCAGATTTTAGGGAGTTAGGAAGGAAATTTAAAAAGCAGGACCTCTAAAGCAGTAATCTCAGGATTATTCCCAGTGCCATGTGCTTGTGAGCATGGGAATAGGAGAATTGATCGATTGAACATGTGGCTGGAGAATTGGTGTAGAAGGGAGGGCATCCGATTTCTGAGGCATTGGGGCCGGTTCTGGGGCAGGTGGGACCTGTACAAGATGGATGGGCTACACCTTAACAGGACCGGAACTAATAATAATCTCTCAGGGAGATTTGCGAGTGCTGTTGGGCAGGGTTTAAACTAGATTGTCAGGGGGATGGGAACCTGAGGGGTAGCTCCAATTGGAAGGAAGTAAAGCTGGGAGCAGCAGTTAGAAAAGTAGCAAGTGACATTAGAAGGCATGCAAAACAAAGGCGAGTATCAACTAGGCTGAGAATGTAGAATGTCAAGAAGACAAGGTTAAGGGCACTCTACCTGAATGCACGTAGCATTTGCACAAAGGCACAAGTAGAGGTAAATGGGTATGATCTAATTGCCATAATGGAAATGTCGCTACAGGGTGACCAAGACTGGGAACTGAATATTCAAGGATATTCGACATTTAGGAAGGACAGGCAAAAAGGAGGTGGTGTTGCGCTGATAAGGAATGGAATCAGTACATTAGTAAGGGAGGATCTTGGATCGGAAGAACAAAATGTGGAATCTGTTTGGGTGGAGCTAAAAAACAGCAAGGGGCAGCAAACATTGGTAGGAGTTGTTTATAGGCCACCAAACAGTATTGGTAGTGTGGACCATGGTATTAATCAGGAGATTAGAGAAGCATGTGGCATGGGTAGTACAGTGATCATGGGTGACGTCAATCTGCATATAGACTGGGTAATCCTAATGAGCACTAATGCTTTGGAGGACGAGTTTCTGGAGTGTGTTAGGGATGGTTTTCTAGAGCAGTATGTTGAGGAACTGACTAGAGAATAGGCTATTTTGATCTAGTATTATGTAATGTGAAAGGGCTAATTAATCTTGTTGTAAATGAACCTTTAGAGATGACTGACCATACTATGATAGAATTTTACATTATGTTTGAAAGTGAGGTAGTTCAATCTGAAGCCAGGGTGTTAAATTTAAAAAAGGAAATTATGATGGTATGAGGGGCAAATTGGCTGAGGTAGATTGGGAAAATACATTAAAAGGTATGAGTGCATAGGCAATGGTTAGTTTTTAAAGAAATATTACATATGTTGTGACCAGGTGAGGAAAGGTGTCTAGGGGACATTTACTGTCTTCACCTGGTCTTATTGTAACAGGGTTTAATTTTAAACAGTGTTTTGAGCTCCCCCTTGGTGAATCCTTGTTCACTGCTTTCCAATTATACGGCAAAGAAATGTGCACACCAGGTTTTCTTAGGTTTAAAGAAGGAAAGTGAAATTTATTAAAACTTAAACTCTAATTTGGGTAATGCCTACTGATGCACGCTGTGCCCATGCTAGCATGCATATGCGATATGTACATGCAAATGGAGACAGAACAGCAGAGAAAAATAAAGTTTAAAAAAAAAAGTTTGAGGCAATCTCTGAAGAGGGGTTTTTGCTGTGCTTTGAGCTCGCTGTATTTCTTGATTGTAGGTAGTCTTGCGTTTCATTGGGGCCCTGTATTATTCTTAAACTTTGTTCACTGTAGGAGACCTTTCTGTCTTGGGGTTCATGTGGCTTCAATGGGTCTTCAGTTTTATGAGAAAGAGATGGGTGCAGACAGGAAAGAGGTGTTCTCAGTCCAGGAGAAAAGAGCTTTCTGCCTTTCAAACACTCTGTGGCAAGTTCATATTCAAACAGCCAGTTGGTCATGTGACTAAACTGGCCTGACCAGGTCTTCTATGTATTGGAGAAGCAGGGACTGGGTCCTTTGTTCCAACACTGTCTGCAAGTATGCAAAAAAGATCTTTCTGCGAGGGGCCTGGCAATTCCTTGTGATAAGTCCTCTTTTCTTTCCAGCAGCAATTTTAAGTTTTAATGTTCATGTGGCGAAATAATGTGTGCCTCATTCTTGGCAGGTGGGGGCCTGTATGATGCATAGTTTACAGCAACTATACATTCCCTCAAGGCACAAAAAACCCAAAAGTAAAGGCAGTCAACTATGGGTAACAAAGGAAGTTAAGGATTGTATAAGTTTAAAAGAAAAGGCCTATAAAGTTGCCAGAAATGGTAGTAAACCTGAGGATTAGGAGGATTTTTCGAGTACAGCAATGGAAAACCAGGAAACTGATAATGGGAGAATAGAATATGAATTTAAGCTAGCAAAAAATATAAAAATAGACTGAAAGCTTCTACAGGTACGTAAAAAGGAAACGTTTGGCTAAGACAAGTGTGGGTCCATTACAGGCAGGAGAATTTATAATGGGGAATAGAGAAATGGCAAAGAAGCTAAATGATTAGCTGAAGAAGGGTCACTGACCTGAAGCGTTAACTCTGCTTCTCTCTTCACAGATGCTGCCAGACCTGCTGAGTATTTCCAGCATTTCTTGTTTTTATTTCAGATTTCCAGCATCTGCAGTATTTTGCTTTTAATAAGCTAAATGATTATTTTGTGTCTGTCTTCACTGAGGAAGATGCAAGAAACCTCCCAGAATTAGAGATCCAAGGGATTAGGGGGAATGAGGAATTAAAGGAAATTAGTATTAGTAGGGAGGTTGTATTGGTGGAATTAATGGGGCTGAAGGTTGATAAGTTCCCAGGACCTGATATTCTACATCCAAGAGTGTTGAAAGAGGTAGCTCTGGAGATAGTGGATGCATTGGTGAACGTCTTCCAAAATTCTCTAGATTCTGGAGCGGTTCCTGCAGATTGGAAAGTAGCAAATGTCACCCCATTATTTAAGAAGGGAGGGAGAGAGAAAACAGGGAATTACAGACCTGTTAGCTTACATCAGTCATTGGGAAAATGCTAGAATCTATTCTAAGGGAATTGATAAATGGACACTTGGATAATAATCTGATAGTCAACATGGATTTATGAATGGGAAATCATGTTTGACGAACCTGTTGGCGTTTTTTTGAGGATGTTACTAACAAAATTGATACAGGGGAGTCGGTGAACATGGTATACTTGGATTTTCAGAAGGCTTTTGATAAAGTCCCCCACAGGAGATTGGTTAGCAAAATTAAAGCACATGGGATAGGAGCTAATATACTGGCATGGATTAAGGATTGGTTGACAGGTAGAAGGCGAGTAGGAATAAATGGGTCATTCTCGCATTGGCAGATGGTGACTAGTGGGGAATGAGCTTGGGCCCCAGCTTGACTAGCTTGGGCCCCAGCTGTTCACAATATATATCAATGATTTGGATGTGGGGACCAAATGTTATATTTCCAAGTTCGCAGATGACACAAAGCTAGGTGGGAACGTGTGTTGTGAGGAAGATGCAAAGCGGCTTCAAGGGGATTTGGACAGACTTGGTGAGTGGGCAAGAATGTGGCAGATGGAATATAATGTGGAAAAATGTGAGGTTATCCACTTTGGTAGGAATATTTCTTCAATGATAAGTGATTAGAAAGCGCAGATGTATAAATGGACCTGGGTGTCTTTGTCAATAAGTCACTGAAAGCCAACGTGCAGGTGCAGCAAGCAATTAGGAAGGCTAATGGAATGTTGGCCTTTATCACAAGAGGATTTGAGTAAAGGAATAGTGAAGTCTTGCTTCAATTGTATAGAACTTTGGTTAGACTGCACCTGGAGTACTGTGTGCAGTTTTGGTCCCCTTACCTTCGGAAGGATATTATTGCCATAGAGAGAGTGCAATGAAGATTTACCAGACCTGTTTCCGGCATGGTGGGACTGTTCTATGAAGAGAGATTGGGGAAACTGGGCCTGTACTCTCTCAAGTCTTGAAGAATGAGAGGTGATCTCATTGAAACCTTCAAAATACTTAAAAGGATAGACAGGGTAGATGCAGCTCAGATGTTTCCCCTGGTTGGGGAGTCTAGAACCAGGGGGCACAATTTCAAAATAAGGGGGAAGCCACTTAGGACAGAGATGAGGAAAAATGTCTTCACTCAGAGGGTTGTGAATCTTTGGAATTTTCTACCCCAGAGGGCTGTGGAAGCTCAGTCATTGAGTGTGTTTAAAGCAGAGATTGATAGATTTCTAAATGCCACTGACATACAGGGACATGGGGATAGTGTGGGAAAAAGGCATTGAAGTGGATGATCAGCCATGATCATATTGAATGGTGGAGCAGGCTTGATGGGCTGAATGGCCTACTCCTGCTCCTATGATCCTTAAATAGTAGCACTCTGGCTCCCTCTGCATCAGTTTCGGTTTGGGCAGTCTGTGCTAGCTTCTTCAATAATGGGTTGGCTTGCTGAGCCTGAACTAGGGAAAATCTGTCTAACTCATCCTTTAGGTTTTCTAACTTCCCAAAGAAGGTTTCAGATAACCAGACAGTAGGGTCATCTGTCTGCAGTGCCAGTTGGGTCATCTGTCTGCAGTGCCAGTTCAGCCTCCTCTGACGGAGCTTGTTCAACCATAGACCGAGTCACCACAGAATCAGGGAAAATGCCAGGGACCTTCTCCTGCAACAGCTCTGTCTCCCTGACCTCTTTCGCTCGCTCTAAAACTACTGGGAAAGCTCCCACCTTTGTCCCCACCAGATCATTACCCAGGAACAGGTCGATCCCGTCCACAGGCAAACAAATGACAATCCCCACAGTTAGCGGTCCTGAAACTAGGTCGCACTCCAAGTGCACCTGATATAAAGGTATGGGCATACACTGCCCTCCGATACCATTCACTGCACTCTCTGGGGGAAGGTCATGCCTTTCCCCAGCAAGAAGGGGTTTGGTGGCCCCTGTATCGCTGAGTATGGCTATGGGCTTGTTTGCCCCACTCGAGGGGTATGGGGTCGCTTTTCCTTGGGATCAAATCCTGATAACCTTCAGAGATTTTGTTAGATTTTTCTGCACTCTCAGCGGTAGGTTTACTGGGTCTTACTGCTGCAGTTAAAGCCACAGCCTGCTATGCTGTGCTTTCCATCAGGGCCTCTTCTGCACTGGTCAGGTGTGCCCTGATTAATCCTACAGGATTTCCCCGTAATTTCCAGCAGTCAGCTCGAAGGTGACCTGCCTTGTTACAATGGAAACATACAGGTCTTCAGGTTTCGCTCCTGCTCCCAGTGCTGTCTTTTTTGGCTTGAGGAGGGCCCCCTATGTGTCCAGCTTTCCTTTCTCACCCAGGGCTGCTTGGGCTTCTATCGGCCTCCCACCTTTTTATTCTTTTCGGGTTATGGGGGTGATGAGGAAGGGTTTTCCTTGGGGCAAGAACTTGTGTACAAGAGTAAATTCATCAGCCAGGGTTGTGGCTTGCCTGGCTCTATGAACCATTTGTTCCTCTACATGGGTGTTAATAGAAAGAGGAAGTGAGTTTTTAAACTCCTCGAGAAGGATCGCCCCTCTGAGGTTTTTGTATGTGGACTGTACCTTAAGTGTCCTTATCCACTGGTCAAAAACAAGCTACTTAACTCTTTCAAACTTGAGGTAAGTTTGGTCAGACTGCTTTCAGAGGGATCGGAATTTCTGACGTACGCTTCCGGTACTAGCTTGTATGCCCCAGGATAGCATTTTTAGTCATCTCATAATCTCATGAACTTTGATCTGGCAGCAGTGAATAAACATCATGGGCTTTTCCTGTTAGCTTGCTTTGCAGCAACAGTGTCCAGCTCTCGGCTGGCCGTTTCAGCTGTCTTGCCAACTTTTCAAAAATGGCAAAAAATGTTTCCACGTTCCCCTCATTGAACTTTGGAGTCAACTGGGAGAACTTTAAGACCTCAGCACAAGGCCCAGAGTTGGGATAGCTCCCTCACTAGCCATGCTTTAACTAGGGGGCGACCCAATACCCCTAGTAAGTTCTAATTGCCTTAACTCCCTTTGGAAAGCTCTTTCTTTTTTCCCTTTCTTGATACTCTCTCTGTTCTTTCTCTCTCTGGAATTCTAACTCGAGTCTCCTCTGTTCTAATTGTATTTTTGCTACCTTACCCTGTCTGTTTCTGACTCTAACCCTGTCTCTGAATCTTCAGGTTTAAGTGAAAAATGGTTGGCCACAAGTCTTAGGATTTCAGATTTCTTAGCTTTTGAATGGAGAGTATTTCCTAACTGCCCAGCTACATTCCGCAACTCTTCAATGGATAGGGCATTTAACCTGTCCCAAGTTACTTCGTCCTGGCTTGGGAAGGTACTGGCCTCGAATGTGGACGTGTTAGTGCTCTAGCAGCAAAAACCACAAGAAAACCTGTATTGAAGTTTTTAAAATTTGATGGGGATAAATTTGATATCCCACTTTCAATTTCTTGTTTGTCATTGGGTTACGATCCTGAACTGTAGCCCCCAAATTTCTGTTATGGCCAAGTGAGGAGGGGGTCACATTCTCCCCTCTTGCCCTTCCTCTTATTTGACCACAAACGGTTTGTTCCTTTTAAACAGCGATTGTCCTTACCACCTCTGAGTGTTTTACCTTTTACCTTTACTGTGATCCTGAAAGAACCAATCAGACAGGTTTTCTTGAGTTTAAACAAGAAAGAGGTAAGTTTATTATACTTAATAATTTAAACCCGATTTTAAAATTTTTAAAAATACACTACACATTCATGCACGCATTCACTTGAGAATCTCAGACACACAAATAGATTAGAGGGAAAAGTAGATTTGGTGGTTGGATTAGAGTCTATAATAAATGGAATTTAAATACACAGTCTGTGAAGTGGATGATCTGGTAGTAATCCGGCTGAAGCTGTATTCTTCAAGTCCTCGGCTGGTCAAAGTGCACTTTGTGGTTGGCCCGCTTGGCCCAAGGCTTTCTTGGAGGCAGACTGTGGTTGGTTCTCTTCCCCTGATCTCTGTAGCTATCTGTAGGCTTGGAGGGATTCACAGTCGCAGATGATTTTCAAACTTGTGTTTCTGGGGAGAGGGAGAAAGGGAGGCAAATGGCGCTTTCTGCTGCACAGTCTGAGTTACTGCTTAAATAAAAGCAAAATACTGCATATGCTGGAAATATGAAATAAAAACAAAGTGCTGGAAATACTCAGGTCTGGCAGCATCTGTGGAGAGAGAAACAGAGTTAACGTTTCAGATCTGTGACCTTTCATCAGAACTCTCAAAAATGTGGTGGAGTTCTGTAGAACTTACCACACATGCCAGGCAGTGGGGAAGCCCCAACCTGCAATAAAACCTGCACCCCTAATTCCCATACCTGCTTTTGGGGAACCCCTCAGCAGAGTGCTGGTGAACTGTGTGGGACCCCTGCTGAAAACAAAAGGGGACAGACAAGCACAGGGGTCTGTTAGGGAGGAAGGGGACGAAAAGGACGGAGAGGCCAGGTTGAAGGAGGGCTGGGAGGCTTCCCAACTGGAGCCCCCTACTGTCTGGTTAGCCAACCCTAAAATGTTGGGGAAATTAGATCACACTCTTCTAATTAATGCAGGCCAAAGAGGCACCCTACCAAGGCTGTTAACAGAATTACAGAAACCTACAGGGACATGGAAAGTTCCCAAAAAGACCAATCATCAGTGAGGGGAGTGCTTTGAAAGCTGGGCAGACACCTGTGAGCAGGAATGTCCCAGAGGACATGGGGCGAATTAGCAAAGAGTCCCACCCCACAGTGAAGGGAAAAGGGAAGGAAATTGCCCCTGAAATATACAGCACTTTTGTGACTCACCGGAAAACTAAAAGGGAGGTCTGTGAGAGTCTACCCACTGGGGAACCCAATGATCAGGTCCCAAACCCCCAGCTAATCAAATCCAGCAATTTCAATTCCGAATTCCGCAAGGACAAGGGCCCAGAGGAAATCTCGGGCACCTCACGAGCTAAAAAACAATTTATTACCCACTACCACTATAAGAGGAAAAAATTATCAAGGTACTGGAACCTGAATGGTTAGAGCCACGTGTTGCAAAAACAGCAGTTGAGGTGTTAAAGCTTGTACATACAGGAGAATTTGCCTTAAGCAATAATGGAAATTTGCTGACCCCAAGCTTCACCAACAACCACATGTTTACTGAGATGCACATCCCCAGGGTATTACAAATTGATACTAGAGAAACTTTAACCCCTTTTGACAACACGTAACCATCCCAGACAAACTCCAAAAAAAAAAGTAAATTAGCATAGCTGTTGCAGCCAAAGCCAGCTGCAGAAGTTCCAAGATTAATGAGTGAATTTGAGGAGTGAGTGAGAATGAACGTGTGTTTTCTTTTTCTTTTCCACCCGGAGATGTCAAGAAAACCCCATATGTCAAATAAATATTAATTTAATTGGTTGGAAACTTGCATTAGACTTTTAATGGAAAAAATCCAACAGTTAACTTTTAAAAAAAAACTGGCAGTGAAGATGGCCACCGCAATTTGTATCTGAAACTCCGTTTCATATTCAAAAGGTCCACCCAGAGCCAAATGTTTGAACAGCATGGACTCAGAACAATGGCTTGCTCTAAGTGAGTGAATTACCTAAAATGGCTTCATTAGCACGGCAGTCAAGGCAACATTGATGTTGAAAGAGCAAATCCCCTCCAAGTGTAAATTGGCATTCTGGGGCCTGTGACCGAGACTGGGAAGAGAGCCAACTACAGGTCTGCCTCCAAGAAAGCCTTGAGCCAAGCGGGTCAACCACAAAGTGCACTTTGACCAGCTGAGGACTTGAAGAATACAGCTTCAGCTGGAAGACCACCGGATCATCCACTTCACAGACTGTGCATTTAAGTTCCATTTATTCTGGACTCTAATCCAACCATTAAATCTATTTTTCCCTCTAATCTATTTGTGTGTGTGATTTTCATGTGAATGTGTGCATGAATGTGTAGCATTTCTTTTATTGCTTTTAAATCAGGGTTAGATTGTTAAGTATAATAAATTTACCTCTTTAAACTCAAGAAAACCTGTCCGATTGTTTCTTTCATGATCACAGTAAAAGTAAACAGTAAAGCACTCTGAGGTGGTAAGCACAACCATTGTTTAAAAGGAATGAACTCTGTTGGGTCAAATAAGAGGAAGAACGAGGGGCAACTGTGATTCCCCTCCTCACTTGGCCATAACACTTAATAAATGTCAAAATAGATGTAAGCAAGCTGTTATTCATGACTAGGTTTTATGATTATCCTACTTTTAGGGCAGAAATGTATAAATCAACATCAGAATTGCATTTTGGATTTTTTGTCATAAATTCTGCAAGTTATAATAAGCTAACATAAATCAATCTTACAAATACATTAATTCTGTATGATTGGTTTGAGAGTAACTTTTTAAAAATTGGGTTTTAATTGTCTTTTTAGGAAGCAGTTACTTAAACCAATCAAAAAGCCTGAACAACAGTGATTGGTGAGTTGTGAGCAGGTCGATCAGAACAGGAAGTGGTTGATGAACTGTTAAAAACTCATTGATCTCAAAACAATAGTTAATTTGGCTGCAGTGCTCTAAAGGTTAAGGTGCTAAAATAGGTTAAGAAAGCCAACATATTTGGATTAGAAGAATCTTTTGCCTCATGGTGATTTTTATGAATTTTGATTTGTTTTCTTGCCTTTGTTTTTTTCCTCCAGATGTTCTTTGAGGATCACATTGATGATGCCAAATACTGTGGCCATCTGTATGGTCTTGGCTCAGGCTCATCATATGTTCAGAACGGCACGGGAAATGCATATGAGGAAGAAGCCAATAAACAGCAGCCTTGACCTGAAATGGGGAGATTAATTTTTTGGGCCACATATACTGGATCTAATTTTTATCTGTATCTGAGTTTCTCAGACATTCAGGTTTCCTTCCTTTCCCTGTTCTTTCTGTTCACTAGATTTGTGCCAACATCTGGTCAATTTGGCCTTGGAAAGGAGACTCCATGTAAGTATAATTTGCCCAGTTAGTTCCAAGGCAGATTTTTTTATGAAAGGTTGCTGGAGAAAGTGGGAAGAATAACCACCTGGATGAATTTTCAAGCAGTTATTTTCCCCTCTTCTTCCTAAAAGCATGCAATAAGTATCAACTGGTTATTTACCATTCCTATCTAATATGTGGCACTTAAAATAAAAACAGGAATTTTAGCTATTCAGGATTGTGGACCATCGAATTTGCACTTTAGAGAGTGACTGGTTCCTCTATTTTATGGGAATTTTGCTGCTTCTTGTTCTCAAGAGAGATGAGAAAGCCCAGAAACTTGAACTACTTCATGCCATTGAGTTACTGTTTATGGATTTTCCGTGCCTACTGGCTTAGTGTGACAACATCTCCACTACCAGTTTGTGGTAACAAACAATATTACTGAAGCTCTTGTATTTGCTGCAGTTGAAGAAGGAGACCTGTAAGTGTTGCCTTACAATTTTTCCTTTTAACATCAGTTTCTTCTGGGAATGTCTCCCATACACAGTTCTAACATATCAGATGTGCAGCTAGCTGAACCAAAACCAGCATCTCTCACACTTAATGCTGCAGCTACAATGCTTGTTTGTACATTCTGAACTGCATTGTTGTAATAAAATAAAACTTGAATGAGTTTAAGTTCAGTTTAAAAAAAAACTTAGTTTATACTTATCACACATCAGCACTGATGTCATTAGTGCCAGATTATGTATGTGATGCAATATTGTTTATGACAATGAACCTTTTTTCAACTGAAGAATTTTTTCTGAGATTTTTAAAAGCTCTGCTTTATTACAAAAGGTATGTTTTCATTCTCAGTGGCAGTAATTAATTACAACAGTGCAAGAGCATCTCAGTTACACCAAAGCTAGGCTTTCTCCAAAGTTACAGCAGAAAAAGTTTAAAAAGGCACTGTCCAATTTACATGCAATTTTTATCTTCACTAAGGTTTTCTTTGATCAGATCCTTTTTCAAAACAAAGTAGTACAGAGATTTTGTCCTTTAATTACATTTTAACCAGTGTTTTTATTTTCGACTCGCCTTCCTGCCAACCTAGTGGAGAACCAGGCTTCAACATCTCTCTTGCTCATGGTTGCTTTGTTCCTGAAGATCAACTGGCAGGAAGCACATTCGCATGAGGGAAAGCAGATAGTGTTTTACTGTTGTGGAATACCACATCTTGTGGCTTAGCTGAGAGCTGATCAAATCATTTTAAGTGCTTTGGGTTGCTGGTCTGCAGAGCGGCAAGCCCTTGATTATGGAGAGGGAGATAATTGTTTCTCTACTAGCACAGTGCAAAGCCAAGACATGCATTGTAAAAATTGGATTGTAATGCTGTTGGGGCTTTCAAAGTGGCTGTTAACCACACACAACTGACATTAATGAAAATTCATAATCTACACTATAGTACTACTGTTTTATTTAGCATTTTACTACCATAAGATCAAGAAGGTGAAATTTTAAAAATCTTTGAAAAGGCAGACTTTGCCTTTTTACAGTATTGCAATTCAATGAGTCGCATTAAGTAAGTATATCAACTGAGTGATGCTGGTTTTGATGCAGCATGACTTGCTATGCAACCCCTTTCGTACATTA
This sequence comes from Heterodontus francisci, assembly GCF_036365525.1. Lineage (NCBI taxonomy): Eukaryota > Metazoa > Chordata > Chondrichthyes > Heterodontiformes > Heterodontidae > Heterodontus > Heterodontus francisci. Next base: position 114,174,304 of record NC_090371.1, read on the forward strand.
TATATGAGCTGTAAACACCATGTAATATGTTATTGAGTCTTATGCATTGTATTCTGCATGCATCTAGAGCAGCTGTGCAGGAAGACCTTTAGTGAATAGTTGGTACTTGCCTGAAACCATCAAATGCATGTTGCAGAATTCAGTCCTTATTAGATTTCAAAGAGCTTGGCAAAAGGTCAAAATCCCCAGACCAATGTGACTATAATGTAATTAATGTGTTCTGTTTTTTCATTATGTTACAGCATTGTAACTTAATGGACCTTTTTTAAAGCAATTATGTGAAAAACAAGGTATTATTTGTTTTTAAACCTTTTTGTAAATAAAGGCTTCAAATTTGTTTCTTACTTACACACAGTATGGTTGCTTGTTTTTATTAGCTCAAGATGTTCATTAGAATTAAACAAATCCTAATGTTTCCAGTCTGACCACAGCAAACCTGGACTGCAAAAGTTATTTTGGGTTTTCCAGTCAAACCTTTGTAAAATAATGACTTGTTCTATCTCTTTCACTTCCTCCACCTGTTGTTGCCTCTGCAATCTGCGAGATAGCAGATTGTAATTGAAAGCCAAATTGTGCCAGAATTAGAAATACCATCGTCAACATGAGTGACCATTGACCAGAAACTTAACTGAGCCAGCCATATTAAATACTGTGGCTACAAGAGCAGGTCAGAGGCTGGAAGCTCTGCGGCGAGCAACTCTCCTCCTGACTCCTGTCCATCTACAAAGCACAAGTCTCCACTAGCCTGGATGAGTGCAGCTCCAAGAACACTCAAGAAGCTTGACATCATCCACCAACATAAACATTCACTCCCTCCACCACTGGCACACAGTGGCAACAGTGTGTACCAAATACAAGATGCACTGCAGCAACTCTCAGCCTCCCTAGTCAACACCTTTCAAACTTAGGGAGACAGCTAAGCGATCCCATAAATAACAGTTCAGATCCAAGCTCTGCAGTCCTGCTACATCGAATCATGAATGGTGGTGAACAATTAAACAGCTAACTGGAGGAGGTGGCTCCAGAAATAGCCCCATCTTCAATGATGGGGAGCCCAGCACATCAGTGCAAGAGAAAAGGCTGAAGCATTTGCAACAATCTTCAGCCAGAAGTGTCCATCTCTGCCTCCTCCTGAAGTCCCCGGAATCTCAGTTGCCGGTCTTCAGCCAAACCGATTCACTTCGCGTGGTATCAAGAAACAATTGAAGGTACTGGATACTGCAAAGGCTATGGGCCCTGACAATATTCTGGCAATATTACTGAAGATCTGTGCTCCAGAACTTGCCACGCCCCTAGCCAAGCTATTCCAGTACAGCTACGTCACTGGCATCTACCCAACAATGGAAAATTGCCCAGGTATGTGTACAGAAAAAGCAAGACAAGTCCAACCCTGCCAATTACCGCCCCATCAGTCTACCCTCAATCATCAGTAAAGGTGTTGTCAACAGTGCTATCAAGCGGCACTTGCTTAGCAATAACCTGCTCACTGACGCTCAGTTTGGACTCTGCTCCTGACCACATTATAGCCTTGGTTCAAACATGGACAAAAGAGCTGAACTCCAGAGGTGAGGTGAGAGTGACTGCCCTTGACATCAAAGTTGCATTTTGAGTGAGAATGGCAGCAAGGAGCCCTAGCAAAACTGGTCAATGGGAATCGAGGAAAACATTCTGTTGGTTGGAGTCATACCTAGCAAAAGGAAGATGGTTGAGGTTGTTGGAGGTCAATCATCTCAGTCCCAGGACATCACTGCAGGAGTCCCTCAGGGTAGTGTCCTCGGCCCAACCATCTTCAGCTGCTTCATCAATGACCTTCAATCATAAGGTCAGAAGTGGGGATGTTGGCTGATGATTGCACATTGTTCACTATTCGCGACTCCTCAGATATTGAAGCAGTCCGTGTAGAAATGCAGCAAGACCCGGACAATATCCAGGCTTTGGGCTGAGAAGTGGCAAGTAACAGTCGCGCCACACAAGTGCTTGGCAATGACCATCTCCAACACGACAGAATCTAACCATCTGCCCTTGTCATTCAATGGCAATATGATTGCTGAATCCCCCATTATCAACCTCCTAGGGGCTACCATTGACCAGAAACTGAACTGGAGTAGCTTTATAAAAAGCGTAGCTAGAAGAGCAGGTCAGAGGCTAGGAATCCTGCGGTGAGTAACTCTCCTTCCGGCTCCCCAAAGCCTGTCCACCATCTACAAGGCACAAGTCAGGAGTGTGATGGAATACTCTCCATTTGCCTGGATGGGTCAGCTCCAACAACACTCAAGAAGCTCGACACCATCCACGACAAAGCAGCCCGCTTGAATGGCAAACGTACTCTCCCTCCACCACCAGTGGCAGCAGTGTGTACCATACACAATATGCAATGCACCAAGGCTCCTTAGCACCTTCCAAACCCGTGACCTCTACTACCCAGAAGGACAAGGGCTGCAAATGCATGGGAACACCACGACCAAGTTCCCCTCCAAACCGCACACTATCCTGACCTGGAACTGCATCGCCATTCCTTCACTGTCGCTGGGTCAACATCCTGGAACTCCCTAACAGCACTGTGGGTGTACCTACCCAACATGGACTGCAGTGGTTCTAGAGGCAGCTCACCACCACCTTTTCAAAGATAATTAAGGATGGGCAATAAATGCTGGCCTAGCCAGCAATGCTCACATTCCATGAATGAATAATAAAAAACCTATCAAACCCACAATCTCTACCACCTAGATGGACAAGGGCAGCGGATGCATGGGGAATACCACCATCTGCAAGTTCCCCTCCAAGTCGCGCACCACCCTGGCTTGGAACTATATCACTGCTCCTTCACTGTCGCTGGGTCAAAAACCTGGAACTCCGTTCCTAACAGCACTGTGGCTGTACCTACACCAGATGGACTGCAGCAGTTCAAGTAGACGGCTCACTTTTGATGCCTGCACCAGATATTTTAATTGTGCTCTACAATTGCATGAGCACTTCCAGTAACCGTCATCTGTGTAAAGTTTGCAACCTTCCAGAGAAGCACCAATTCTTGTCTTCGCTTTTAGAATTGAAATGATTACAATGCTGCAAAGTGATCTTGAGCATGGGATGGTTTTGATGTATTTCTGAACATGTAGGTTATTTCATGAGTTGATATGAAATTTGGAAACTAAGAATTATAAATTGTGGATATCTGAGAAATTCATCCGTTGCAGGAACAGGACCAACCCTAATTGGCCAATGTAGATTGTTCACCTTGTAATGAGGCACAAACCATCTTGCAGCTGACATCCTGTTTCGGTGCTGGCAGATGCCTTGTCCCAGATCTTAGAATCTTCAAGTGAGGACAAAGTTTTGTATAGTTGCAACTTGCAAAGGAATGTCAATTAATGCCATAATACTGTATGATTTCTGTGCCAGCAATCTCATTGAATTTCTAAATTCATATAAAAATTTTGAAAGTCCCAATCAAAATCATTTATACCATTGAATTACACTCCATCGCTGCTTTGGTTGAGAAGTGAACTTTTCAGGGATGGTTGTTCTTAGTAACTCAATATTTGAGTCAACTCAGCTATTTGTTGACATTGGCACTGAGCGCAGATCAAGAAATGACAGTTTCTTGCCTGCATGCTGTCTCCTTCCTGCTGTACCGTTTCTGGGAAAAGGAACCTCTGCAATGATGTCCCAAGGCTGAGATGATTGGCCTCCAACAACCATCTTCCTTTGTGCTGCGTATGACTCTAGCTGGTGGAGAGTTTACCCCTGAGTCCCCCATTTACTTCAATTTTGCTATGGCTCCTTGGTACCACACTTTGCTGTCAAAGGCAGTCACCTTCACCTCACCACTGGAATTCAGCTCTTTTGTTCATGTTTGGACCAAGGCTGCAATGAGGTCCAGAGCTAAGTGGTCCTGGGAGAACCCATTATGTTGGACATTAATCACATTTGTGTAAAAATTGGTATCTAGCATTGTGAGGTGCTACATTGACTGTGGAATTTATTTTAAAGAACCAAAGCAGATAGTTTAAAAAAGAATCCTTTGCCTTATTCCTAAACCATATTCCTTGTTTAATTTTTCACTGCTAATGATACCTCCAGTGTCTACTGTGGCACCTTTTGTGGGGTTCTCATTTTTGCCTCTTCCCCATTATAATTTATTTAAGCTTGTGGAAAGAGGAACAGAGGGAAGAAAGGACAGTTAGGTATCACTAAAGGTGCATGGCATCCACCCTCCGATACCTGCAATTCAGAATATGCAGCCAAGGCACTCCTACTTCCAGTTTATTCAGAAGTGGTGCTTGAGGAAGCAGCATTTGACGAGCGAAACTGTCATGAGATGCTGCTCTGCAGCCCACCTCTACTGTAAGTATCACACTGCCAGTGACTTTTGAAGATTATCACCTCCTTGAATGTTTCAAGTTTGTTCAAAACTGCCCTGCCTGGCAACATAGATCAGCTATGTATGGACCTATTGTTTGCTGGAGGCAAAACCATTCATTGCTGTCGTCTTCAACAACCAACACTAGTGTGAAAGGGCACTGCAGTTTAACAGTCATAGATTGCACTCCCATGGTCGTGTCTGTGCCCTTCATCAGGCCTGTCACCTATGTCAATAAGAATGGAAGTCCGACTGGTCTGTAATCAAAAAGACAGCATCATAAAGGTAAATGCTCACATTGCTGGAAGTTGCCGTGATGCTTTCAATTTGAAGCCGTCTACTTCCTTTCACCAGAACTTGCTTCTCAGAGTTCAAAGTTGTGTGTTACAGGTGTCACTAGACATTGCTGTACGTTTGCCAGAACACCAGTTGAAGTATTAATGGGCCCATTTTGCCACCTGAGTTATAGAGCATACTACTGGAAATTTGAAGGTTCACAGCTGCGGGTGGGTGGATCAGCTTGGGGATGCTCTGCTATAGTTTTAGGTTCTAGATGATAATGGTGCTATGCTCTATACTGCGCAACTTTGCTGTACAGCAAGTGCCCTTGAAGGGTTTCATGGCATTTGTGAGATCAGCAGCAGTGATATGAAAATGAAGCAGAGCACAACCTGTTTCTGGTTGCAAGACATTTGTAACTCTAAGATGGGACTATTCATTACCCTGTTTACACACTACAGCAACAGTTGTGCCTACATTACCTCATCCCCTTGCCATTCTTCACATCACAGAAGTACTTTGGTTGACAGCCACCCCTGTGCACTGCTCCCATTCATGCTGTCTCACCTAAACCATTTCCAGACTTTGCCAAGAATAATGTCTGCATGCATGTCAGCTTTACTGCATCTATCCTTTTAATCAAAACCTCATACTGGGAGTATGCCTACTACTTCCTTTTAATCTGTTTGCTTGTTTCTAGTGTGTGATGTCTGGCCTATCATACTTGGCCTCAAACTTCTCCCAGATGCTATTGGAGTAGCAGCAGTGCAAGAGATGTTGTGTCCTTCTTTGATAGAGGTGGCCCTTGTCTCAAGATTGCTAAGTTCTAAGATGGTCTTGCTGCAGGTTGCACTTCTTGTAGCTTTACCTCACCTGCTTTCTTTCACATCTGCCAGAATCTGACTGGGCTGGTGGAAGGTGTGCATATGCTGTTAATCTAAGAGATAGTGCTATTGTGAGAGTGCTGTACCAGTGGAACTGTACATTGGCTCTGCACTGCTCCTGATCGGTGGTGAAACAGCCCTGATGAGTACAAACCTGGAGTCTAAAAAGTGTAGGGGTGAAATTAAAAAGGACATTAGGAAAACAAAGCGAGGGCATGAAAAAATTCTGGCAAGGAAAACCCAAAGATGTTTTTATGAATACATGAAGAGCAAGAGGATGACTAAAGAACAAGTAGGGCCTATTAAGGACCATTAGAGTGTGAAGGTGGAAGATGTGGCTATTTTGCATCTATTTTCATGAGATTGTTGAAACTGCCTTTGCAATCAGGGAAAGTGTGAAATATTAGATGAAATCAACATTGTGAAAGAAGTACTAAGGGATTTAATAGCTTTGAAAGTGGATAAATCCCCAAGCCTGGATGAAATATATCTTAGGCTGTTAAGTGAAGCAAGAAAAGAAATAGTAGAGGCTCTGGCCATCATTTTCCAATCCTCTCTGGCTATGGGTGTGGTGCCAGAGGACTGGAAGACAGGTAACGTTATACCACTGTTTAAAAAGGGAGAAAGGGATAGAGTGAGTAATTACAAGCCAGTCAGCCTAACCACAGTGTGGGAAAATTATTGGAAAAGAAAATCTGAGGGACAGGATAAATCGTTGTTTAGAAAGGCATGGATTAATCAAAGACAGTTAGCATGGATTTGTTAAGGCAAGGTCATGTCTAATATGATTAAATTTTTTGAGGAGGTAACAAGGAGAGCTGATGTGGGTAGATGATTTCAGCAAGCTTTTTGTTAAGGTCCCACATGGTAGACCTGTCAAAAAGAAAAAGCCCTTAGGATCCAAGGCAAAATGGCAAGCTGGATCCAAAATTGCCTCAGAGGCAGGAAGTAAAGGTTGACGGGTGTTTATGTGATTAAAGTTGTTTCCAGTGGGGTTCTGCAGGGCTCAGTACCAGGTTCCTTGCTTTTTGTGTTTATATTGTTACGACCAAGGCGGGAGGAATGCACTGTTAATTCAGTCCTACTTCTCCACAGGTCACAGCATATCAATAAGTTTTCCCACTTACCGAAACCAGTCTTAACCAATAATGAAGTAAACATATATACGAATTGAGATATTAAAGCTCCTTATTTTTTCCTAGCCCACATGCACATACATCCAAAAACCAGTTAACTGAGAAAAAAGGGATTTTGGTTTACAGCTGTTTCATAGGAATAAAAAGAATGCAAAAACTTAAACTGCCATGATCTGGAAGGAAGTTCTTTGGTTTGGTGAGTTATCTCAAAGTCGAATAGTTGGATGCCACTCTAAGGCTTTCCAGGCAAGGTTGATGAACAGTCTGTGATGGGTAGGTGTTCAAAGAACTTCAACGGTAGAGGGTTTCACATAGGTCTTCCATCAGGGGTGTAGCAACAGGTGTCGGGTCTCACATTTGTTGCAAAAGTCCTTTTTTAAAGATGCAAGATTTTTGCAAATTCAGGGTTTCTTCGAAAATGCTTGAGGCAACAGTACCACTTCAAACCAGCTTTTGCTTTTCAAGAGTACGGATTCTTTACAAAAAAGTAATAATTTTCTGGATTTTCTTCTGATCTCCAGGTGGGTCAAAATCAAATTCTAATTGCCTGCTTTAGTCCAAACCCACTGACTTTTAAACAGTTCAAAAATGAAACCAAAACTTTCCAGGAATATGTCACATGCCAAGTCATAAATTCTCTCTTGTCAAAGGGTAGAACTGAGGAAAACCCCCCTGCTGGTTTCCTTGAAATTACCTGGTTTCAAGTATTTATTTAGTGTTCAAAACCAGGAACCTCTTGTTGACCCTGCCAAAAGCATCAATAAAGTTCAGCACAGTGGCGCAGTGGTTAGCACCGCAGTCTCACAGCTCCAGCGACCGGGGTTCAATTCTGGGTACTGCCTGTGTGGAGTTTGCAAGTTCTCCCCGTGTCTGCGTGCGTTTTCTCCAGGTGCTCTGGTTTCCTCCCACAAGCCAAAAGACTTGCAGGTTGGCAGGTAAATTGGCCATTATAAATTGCCCCTAGTATAGGTAGGTGGTAGGGAAATATAGGGACAGGTGGGGATGTGGTAGGAATATGGGATTAGTGTAGGATTAGTATAAATGGGTGGTTGATGGTCGGCACAGACTCGGTGGGCCGAAGGGCCTGTTTCAGTGCTGTATTTCTAAACTAAACTAAACTCTCCAGATGTCTCAATGTCCACTGAAATCCTTTTCAGTTTTTAAAAAGAATAGAATCCCAAGTTTTAATACAAAAAAAGGAAATCCTCGCAACAATATCAATCATTTGAACTTGAATATAAAAGGTAAGATTAAGAATTTTGCAGATAATACAAAAATTGGCCATGTGGTTGATAATGAAGAAAGCTGTAGACTGCAGGAAAGATATCAATGGGCTAGTCCGTGGGTGGAACAGTGGCAAATGGAGTTCAATCCAGAGAAGTGTGAGGTAATGCATTTGGGAAAGGCTAACAAGGCAAGGGAATAGACGACAAATGGTAGGATACTGAGAAGCATAGAGGAACAGAGGGATCTGGCAGAGACTTTGAACAAGTATTTTGTATCTCTCTTCACAGTAGAAGACACAAAAAGCATCCCAAGAAGAGTAGAAAATCAAGATGCAGAAGAGAGGGAGGAACTTAAAACTTTATCACTAGAGAAAATGTTGTTATGGCCACATTGTGCAATGTCGGTGGTTCCCACTGTTCAACTCCCCACCTGACCATAGCAAGTGTATTTTTATTAGTGTTTAATCCCTTGGTGTTTTATTTTTTAAATAAACAGACAGCGACAGGTTTTCTTGGGTTTAAAAAACAGAAAATCTATTATTGATCAATACATCTTATCCTGAAATTATCGCAACTGCATCCACTCATGCATTTGCTTGCATGCATGCATGCATGCACGTGCACACACCGAAGAAAAGGTGGAAAGAAAAAAGGAAGGTGACTTTTAGTGGGTCACGATAAACCTGTTGAATTCTCTTGAAGTTCAAGTTCTTGATGTGTGCAAGCCTGAGATGATTGTAGTTTTCTGTCTTGATGGTGGGCCACTCATTGCTGCATAATGTAGATGTAAGTTTCTGCAGCAGGGCACATGCCTTCTGGCTTGCTGGAACGCAAGCTGCTAGAATGTTACTTCTCTCTCTGGCTCTAGGCTGTCTTTTTTAAGGTAAAGCCATGTTATCTCACACCTGCTTGTAGAAGAGGTTCTCATCTCTCGCACTTGGTGATTGCACAATGGCCCAGGACATGGCTACTTCAAACCTTCTTTGTTTCAGAAGAAGACATTCAATTCTCAACTGTTTTAGGTTGGAGTGCAATTGCCACCTCTTAGCTTTGAAGGTTTGTCCTTTGTCTTTGTCAGACAGTTTGAATACACAAAGGCCAGTCCCTTTCCTTCAGTGGCCATTTTGGGACCATTGTTCACTTTTTTAAAATAAAGGTTCATTTTTAAAAAAAAAGTCAGTCAGTTTTTCATAACTCCTCAGAGTTGGTCCATAGTTTGTATTATCGCACTTCTGGTGTGCGTGACACCTCCCCCAAAAAAGGGAAAAGAATGAAATTCCTTGGGTTTCATTTTTTATGTTCTTTTTTTAGAAAGAAGGAAAAAAAAAAAGTTTGGGATCACACCACCGTACACATTCATTTCATTTATTCCTTCATCTTTTCTTTGGCCTCCTTATCTCGAGAGACAATGGGTAAGCGCCTGGAGGTGGTCAGTGGTGTGTGGAGCAGCACCTGGAGTGGCTATAAAGGCCAATTCTAGAGTGACCGGCTCTTCCACAGGTGCTGCAGAAAAATTTGTTTGTCGGGGCTGTTACACAGTTGGCTCTCCCCTTGCGCTTCTGTCTTTTTTTCCTGCCAACTGCTAAGTCTCTTCGACTCACCACACTTTAGCCCCGCCTTTATGGCTGCCCGCCAGCTCTGGGGAACGCTGGCAACTGACTCCCACGACTTGTGATCAATGTCACAGGACTTCATGTCGCGTTTGCAGACGTCTTTAAAGCGGAGACATGGACGGCCAGTGGCTCTGATACCAGTGGTGAGCTCGCTGTACAATGTGTCTTTGGGGATCCTGCCATCTTCCATGCGGCTCACATGGCCAAGCCATCTCGAGCGCCGCTGGCTCAGTAGGGTGTATATGCTGGGGATGTTGGCCGCCTCGAGGACTTCTGTGTTGGAGATACGGTCCTGCCACCTGATGCCAAGAATTCTCTGGAGGCAGCGAAGATGGAATGAATTGAGACGTCGCTCTTGGCTGACCTACATTGTCCAGGCCTCGCTGCCATAGAGCAAGATACTGAGGACACAGGCTTGATACACTCGGACTTTTGTGTTCTGTGTCAGTGTGCCACTTTCCCACACTCTCTTGGCCAGTCTGGACGTAGCAGTGGAAGCCTTTCCCATGCACTTGTTGATTTCTGCATCTAGAGACAGGTTACTGGTGATAGTTGAGCCTAGGTAGGTGAACGCATGAACCACTTCCAGAGCGTGGTCGCCAATATTGATGGATGGAGCATTTCTGACGTCCTGTCCCATGATGTTCGTTTTCTTGAGGCTGATGGTTAGGCCAAATTCATTACAGGCAGACGCAAACCTGTCGATGAGATTCTGCAGACACTCTTCAGTGTGAGTTGTTAAAGCAGCATCGTCAGCAAAGAGGACTTTCCGTACTTTGGACTTCGCTCTTGGACAGGCAAGGTTGAACAACCTGCCCCCTGATCTTGTGTGGAGGAAAATTCCTTCTTCAGAAGACTTGAACACGTGAGAGCAGCAGGGAGAAAAAAATCCCAAAAAGAGTGGGTGCGAGAACACAGCCCTGTTTCACGCCACTCAGGATAGGAAAGAGGTCTGATGAGGTGCCGCTATGTTGAATTGTGCCTTTCATATTGTCATGGAATGAGGTGATGATACCTAGTAGCTTTGGTGGACATCCAATCTTTTCTAGTAGTCTGAAGAGACCACGTCTGCTGACGAGGTCAAAGGCTTTGGTGAGATCAATGAAAGCAATGTGGAGGGGCGTCTGTTGTTCGCGGCATTTCTCCTGTATCTGACGAAGGGAGAACGGCATGTTAATGGTCGATCTCTCTGCACGAAAGCCACACTGTGCCTCAGGGTAGACGCGCTCGGCCAGCTTCTGGAGCCTGTTTAAAGCGACTCGAGCAAAGACTTTCCCCACTATGTTGAGCAGGGAGATTCCACGGTAGTTGTTGCAGTCACCGCGGTCACCTTTGTTTTTATAGAGGGTGATGATATTGGCATCGCGCATGTCCTGAGGTACTGCTCCCTTGTCACAGCACAGGCAAAGCAGTTCATGTAGTGCTGAAAGTATAGCAGGCTTGGCACTTTTGATTATTTCAGGGGTAATGCTGTCCTTCCCAGGGGCTTTTCCGCTGGCTAGAGAATCAATGGCATCACTGAGTTCCGATTTTGTTGGCTGTACGTCCAGCTCATCCATGACTGGCAGAGACTGGGCTGCATTGAGGGCTGTCTCAGTGACAACATTCTCCCTGGAGTACAGTTCTAGGTAGTGCTCAACCCAGCGGTCCATTTGCTTGCGTTGGTCAGTGATTATGTCCCCTGATTTAGATTTGAGGGGGGCGATCTTCTTAATGGTTGGCCCAAAAGCTCTCTTAATGCCATCATACATTTCTCTGATCTTTCTGGTGTCAGAGGCCAGCTGAATATGACTGCATAGGTGTTGCCAGTAGTCATTTGCGCAGCGCCTGGCTGTTCTTTGTGCAGTGCTTCTGGCTGCTTTAAGTGCTACGGATATTAACTCGCTGGGGGCTTTCTTGTAGTTCAACAGTGCAATCCGCTTAGCAGCTATGACAGGTTCCAGCCCTTCAATATGAGATTGAAACCAGTCTGTATTCCTCATTCGCACGTTTGCCGTAGGTGGTCAAAGCTGACTCATAGATGGCGTCTGTGATGTGGGCCCACTTGGTCTCAGCATCCCCTGTGGGAGTGTTTTGAAGGGCTGTTACAAGTGAATTTAGAACATTTTGTAACAGCTGTGGATGAGAAATTCTGTTCGTGTTGATGCGCGGGTGGCCCTTCTGCTTGGAATGATGCAACTTCTTTGGTCTGAGTCTAACCTTGCTGCACACTTCATCTTACAACTGCTGCAATTGACATTGTTTGTAGCAGCCATTTCAGGTTCAAGTTTAAAGATTTTTCAGCATCCTTCCTTTGGATGAGGTACCATTAAAAGCGCATTTCCTTTGGTTACATGTTGTCAAATGGGGTAGTAGTTTCTCTCGCACCAGTCTGTACTACTTTAAGAACGTTACTCTCCAGGACATTGTGATTGGTGATGCTTGTAGTATGCAAATTTCCCTTACTGCTTGTGGCAAGGTTCACTGTGTGTACAAGCTTTCACTCCTTAACTTCTGCTTCCGCAATCCAAGGCATTAATCATTCAGGTTCTGGCACATAGTTTTTGTTTCTAGGTTGATAGTGGGGCATACATTGTTTTTTAGCCTCTGCGAGGCATTAGGGATTTCTTCCTGACCCTTGTTCTTGCTGAGTTCTGACTCTAAATTTTTGGGATTGATTAGTTTTGGATTTGGAACCTGATCATTTGATTCTTCAGTAGGTGTATCCATACTGACCTCGCTTTTAGTTTCCTTGTGATTTTCACAAGTGTGGTTCACTTTAGGTTATGTTACCTTCCCTTTTCCTTTGTCAGACAGTTTGTATACACAAAGGCCAGTCCCTTTCCTTCGGTGACTATTTTTGGACAATTGTTCACTTTTTTAAAATAAAGGTTCATTTTTTTTTTAAAGACAAAGTCAGTTTTTCATAACTTTTCATGGTTAGTCCATAGTTTGTATCATTACACTTCCCGTGTGCATGACTTAGTCAATTAGTCCATTAGGAAAATTAATGGGATTAAAAGCTCAAGTCCCCTGGAGCTGATAGCCTGCATCCTCGGGTCTTAAAAGAAGTCACTGCAGAGATAGTGGATGCCTTGGTTGTAATCTTCCAAAATTCCCTACATTCTGGAGAGGTCCCAGCAGATTGGAAAACCACAAAGGTAACACCTCTATTTGAGAAAGGAGGGAGACAGAAAACGGGAAACTATAGGCGAGTTAGCCCAACTTCTGTTATTGGAATAAATGCCAGAATCCATTATTATGGAAGTACTAGCAGGGCATTTAGAAAATCATAATACAATCAGGCAGAGTCAACATGGTTTTATGAAAGGGAAATCAACATAAAAGATTATCTATATGGACTTCCGTAAAGCCTTTGACAAGGTCCCTCATGTCAGACTGGTACAAAAGGTTAAGTCACACGGGATCAGAGGTGAGATGGCAAGATGGATACAGAACTGGCTCTGTCATAGAAGACAGAGGGTAGCAATAGAAGGGTGCTTTTCTGAATGGAGGGGTGTGACTAGTGGTGTTCCGCAGGGATCAGTGCTGGGACCTTTGCTGTTTGTAGTATATATAAATGATTTGGAGGAAAATGTAGCTGGTCTGAATAGTAGGTTTGCGGACAACACAAAGGTTGGTGGAGTTGCGGATAGTGATGAGGATTGTCAGAGGATACAGCAGGATCTAGATCGGTTGGAGACTTGGGCGGAGAAATGGCAGATGGAGTTTAATCCGGACAAATGTGAGGTAATGCATTTTGGAAGGGCGAATGCAGGTGGGAAGTATACAGTAAATGGCAGAACCCTTAGGAGTATTGACAGGCAGAGAGATCTGGGCGTACGGGTCCACAGGTCACTGAAAGTGGCAACGCAGGTGGATAAGGTAGTCAAGAAGGCATACGGCATGCTTGCCTTCATCGGTCGGGGCATTGAGTATAAAAATTGGCAAGTCATGCCGCAGCTGTACAGAACTTTAGTTAGGCCACACTTAGAATATTGCGTGCAATTCTGGTTGCCACACTACCAGAAGGATGTGGAGGCTTTGGAGAGGGTACAGAAGAGGTTTACTAGGATGTTGCCTGGTCTGGAGGGCATTAGCTATGAGGAGAGGTTGGATAAACTCGGATTGTTTTCACTGGAACGGTGGAGGGGCGACATGATAGAGGTTTACAAAGTTATGAGCGGCATGGACAGAGTGGATAGTCAGAAGCTTTTTCCCAGGGTGGAAGAGTCAGTTACTAGGGGACATAGGTTTAAGGTGCGAGGAGCAAAGTTTAGAGGGGATGTGCGAGGCAAGTTCTTTACACAGAGGGTGGTGAGTGCCTGGAACTTGCTGCCGGGGGAGGTGGTGGAAGCAGGTACGATAGCGACGTTTAAGAGGCATCTTGACAAATACATGAATAGGATGGGAATAGAGGGATATGGTCCCCGGGAGTGCAGAAGGTTTTAGTTTAGGCAGGCATCAAGATCGGCACAGGCTTGGAGGGCCGAATGGCCTGTTCCTGTGCTGTACTGTTCTTTGTTACTACATAAGGTAAGAGATGGTGTTGGGGTAGTATAATAACATGGCTCGTGGATTGGCTAACAGGAAACAGAGATAGGATAAATGGGGAATTTTCAGGTTGGCAAACTGTAACTAGTGGAGTGCCACAGGGGTCAGTTCTGGGGCCTCAACTATTTACAGTCTACTATAAATGACTTGGATGAAGGGATTGAATGCATTGTAGCCAAATTTGCTAACGATACAAAGATAGGTAGGAAAGCAAGTTGTGAGGTGAAACAAAGGGCCGGAGAATGGTGGCGAGCTTCAAAAATGCCAGCCCACCCAGCCACACGCCAAAGAGCTGTCACGATCTCAAGAGCAGCGGCTCATTTAAATAGCTGGCCGCTCACCCCGATCATGTGGAGGGGGCAGCCTGTCCGTCCCCGGCAATGCTGGATTGAAGATTGCAGCAGGCCATCGAAAGGAGACGTACGTATATTTAATTTAATTGCTTTCAATATTCAAATTGTGGCTCTGTCGCCGAACAGCCGAGGGGTGGGGCCGCTATGAGGCCGGCAATATTGTGCCGGACCCTGCCAGCATCTAGGGCCGTGGCGGGCGTCATCCGGGGCCATCTTCAGCTCCCCCCATTACGGATCCCGACATCAAGGGCGCTATAGAATCCAGCCCAAAGTGTCTGCAAAGGGACATAGATAGGTTAAGTGAGTGGTCAAAAATTTGGCAGTGGGAACTGTGAGGTTGTCCACTTTGGCGGGAAGAAAAGCAGAACATTATTTAAATGGAGCGAGCCTGCAGAATTGTGTGGTACAGAGGGATCTGGGTGTCCTCATACATGAATCACAATGTGGTCAAGAAGTCAAACAGGATACTTGCCTTTATTAGCCAAGGCATAAAATATACTAGTAGGGAAGTTATGCTGGATCTGTTTAAAACACTGGTCCAGCTACAGCTGGAGTAGTGTGTGCAGTTCTGGTCACCGCACTATAGGAAAGATGTGATTGCTCCAGAGAGGGTACAGAGAAGATTTACAAGAATAAACGCAAAATACTGCAGATGCTGGGAATCTGAAATAAAAACATTAAATGCTGGAAATACTCTGCAGGTCTGGCAGCATCTGTGGAGAGAGAAGCAGAGTTAACGTTTCAGGTCAGTGACCCTTCATCTGAACAGCAACAGGCAGTTCTGATGAAGGGTCACTGACCTGAAACGTTAACTCTGCTTCTCTCTCCACAGATGCTGCCAGACCTGCTGAGCATTTCCAGATTTACAAGAATGTTGCGTGGACTGGGGAATTTTAGTTATGAGGAAAGATTGGATAGGCTGGGATTGTTTTCTTTGGAACAGAGGAGGCTGAGGGGAGACCTAATTGAAGTATATAAACTTCTGAGGGATCTAGATAGAGTGGATAGGAGGGGCATATTCCCTTTGGTTGAGGGTTCCATTTAGGGTGAGTAGTAGGAGGTTTGGAGGGGATTCAAGGGGAAATGCTGCCATCTCATCCATCATCAATTCAAATTGACCAGCAATTTGCTCTACATTTGGGGAGCCTCTGTAAGCACCTATTTTTCAATCATAGAGCCTGTGATATCTGGATCCCAAGGTTTTTCAGGACATTACTCTGTGCACTCCCATCTGGCTCACTCCCCAATATCCCTTGGGTGGATTTCTTTGGGCTGGTGTTTTGCTGGGGGAGGGTGAATGACAGTGAATGCAATGCAGTGCTGATGTTCCCACAAGCATAAAACCTGGAAAATCTTCTACCTCTATTTTTTGTTATGTGACATCTATAAGAGAAGGGAGATTAGAATGGATTGTAGAGGAATAGAGTTCACATGTAAGTTGCAGCAGAAGAACGTACAAGAGGGTATTTGATGTCTTTTGCTGATGTCTTCTAAAATGATACTTAACCGAAGAAGGAAAAGAAGCAGAACATGATGACACTGCACCAGACAGCTTTTCTCCCATCTCTAAATGTCTCTTCAGTATGCCTGTCCAGCAGCCCCAAAGCCTCTTATTGGAGATGATTGACTAGAGGTTGGGTGTTTACCATCTGTTGTCAAATCTATTGCCCTCAAGTTGCTATGCTATGTTGTCAAATCAGACTGTTGATGACATACCATTAATGGGGATGATGACTGGTGCACAAAACAAGAGGTTGTGTGAGGTTTTAGTGAGTTCCATGCCTGAAAGACTTGTTGGGAAGGGCTATTTGCATGTGAGCAGTCTAAAGAGTCCTATGGTCTTATTCAGACATTAATGGAAAAATCTTGAAGCAGTTCAGTATAATGAGGGGAAGATGGCTGTAAGTGGTAAGCATACTTAGTACTGTGCATTCTTGGAGGAAGTGGTTGACTTTTTTAAAACCATACTTGGTAGTTATTAAACTTATTGCATCATTGAGTTGCCATACTTGGAGATGACACTGCCAGAATCACATCCTTCCACTTTGGCTGAACAGGAGCACCTGCAGGCCTTCTCCTTGCCATCTCAAAGACTGCATTTCTTCATAGACTTAGTAAGAATCAGCAGTACTTCAATGCATGCCTCTGAAAACTTTGTGCTCTGGAAATGCAGAGTGCCCACAAATTTGTAAGCCTGCTTTCAATCCCAGTGACCTGATGACCTGGGCGGGGGACTTCAATGTCCATCACCAAGAGTGGCTCGGTAGTACCATTACTGACCGAGCTGGCCGCGTCCTAAAGGACATATCTGCTAGAATGGGTATGCGGCAGGTGGTGAGGGAACCAACTAAAGGGGAAAACATACTTGACCTCGTCCTCACCAATCTGCTTGCCGCAGCTACGTCTGTCCATGACAGTATTGGTAGGAGTGACACAGTCATTGTGGAGACGAAGTCCTGCCTTCACATTGAGGATACCCTCCATCGTGCTGTGTGGCACTACCACCGTGCTAAATGGGATAGATTTCGAACAGATCTAGCAATGAAAAACTGGGCATCCATGAGGCACTGTGGACCATCAGCAGCAGCAGAATTGTACTCAACCACAATCTGTAACCTCATGACCCGGCATATCCCCCACTCTACCATTGCCATCAAGCCAGGAGACCAAAGCTGGTTCAGTGAAGAGTGCAGGAGGGCATGCCAGGAGCAGCACCAGACACCTCAAAATGAGGTGTCAACCTGGTGAAGCTACAACACGGGACTATCTGCGTGCCAAACTGCGTAAGCAGCATGCAATAGACAGAGCAAAGTGATCCCATAACCAACGGATCAGATCGAAGCTCTGCAGTCCTGCCACATCCAGCCGTGAATGGTGCTGGACAACTAAACAATTAACTGGAGAAGGTGGCTCCACAAATATCCCCAACTTCAATGATGGGGGAGCCCAGCATATCAGTGCGAAAGATACGGCTGAAGCATTTGCAACAATCTTCAGCCAGAAGTGCTGAGTTGATGATCCATCTCGGCCTCCTCCTGAAGTCCCCAGCATCACAGATGCCAGACTTCAGCCAATTCGATTCACTCCGTGTGATATCAAGAAACTACTGAAGGCACTGGATACTGCAAAAGCTATGGGCCCTGACAATATTCCGGCAATAGTACTGAAGACCTGTGCTCCAGAACTTGCCGCGCCCCTAGCCAAGCTGTTCCAGTACAGCTACAACACTGGCATCTACCCTGCAATGTGGAAAATTGCCCAGGTATGTCCTGTACACAAAAAGCAGGACAAATCCAACTCAGCCAATTACTGCCCCAACAGGCTGCTCTCAATCATCAGTAAAGTGATGGAAGGTGTCATTGACAGTGCCATCAAGCGGCACTTGCTTAGCGATAACCTGCTCAGTGACCCTCAGCTTGGGTTCCGCCAGGGCCACTCAGCTCCTGACCTCATTACAGCCTTGGTTCAAACATGGACAAAAGAGCTGAACTCAAGAGGTGAGGTGAGAATGACTGCCCTTGACATTAAGGCAGCATTTGACAGAGCATGGCATCAAGGAGCCCTAGCCAAACTAAGGTCAATGGGAATCGGGGAAAACCCTCCGCTGGCTGAAGTCATACCTAGCGCAAAGGAAGATGGTTGTGGTTGTTGGAGGTCAATCATCTGAGCTCTAAGACATCACTGCAGGAGTTCCTTAGGGTAGTGTCTTAGGCCCAACCATCTTCAGCTGCTTCATCAATGATCTTCCTTCAATCATAAGGACAGAAGTGGGGATGTTCACTGATGATTGCACAATGTGCAGCACCATTCGTGACTCCTCCGATACTGAAGCAGTCCATGTAGAAATACAGCAAGACCTGGACAATATCCAGGCTTGGGCTGATAAGTGGCAAGTTACATTCGTGCTACACAAGTGCCACGCAATGACCATCTCCAACAAGAGAGAATCTGACCATCTCCCCATGACATTCAATGGCATTACTATCACTGAATCCCCCACTATCAACATCCTTGGGGCTAACATTGACCAGAAACTGAACTGGAGTAGCCATATAAATACTGTGGCTACAAGAATTGTGGGGATGTGGTAGGGAATATGGGATTAATGTAAGATTAGTATAAATGGGTGATTGATGGTCAGCACAGACTTGGTGGGCTGAAGGGCCTGTTTCAGTTCTGTATCTCTCTATGGCTATGTCTATGTCTAAGAGCAGGTCAGAGGCTAGGAATCCTGCGGTGAGTAACTCACCTCCTGACTCCCCAAAGCCTGTCCGCCATCTACAAGGCACAAGTCAGGAGTGTGATGGAATACTCTCCACTTGCCTGGATGGATGCACCTCCAACAACACTCAAGAAGCTCGACACCATTCAGGACAAAGCAGCCCGCTTGATTGGCAACCCATCCACAAGCATTCACTCCCTCCACCACCAACGCACAGTGGCAGCAGTGTGTACCATCTACAAGATGCACTGCAGCAATGCACCAAGGCTCCTTAGACAGCACCTTCCAAACCCGCGACCTCTACCAACTAGAAGGATAAGGGGAGCAAATGCATGGGAACACCACCACCTGCAAGTTCCCCTCCAAGCCACACAGCATCCTGACTTGGAACTATATCACCGTTCCTTCACCGTCGCTGGGCCAAAATCCTGGAACTCCCTTCCTAACAGCACTGTGGGTGTACCTACCCCACATGGACTGCAGCGGTTCAAGAAGGCAGCTCACCACCACCTTCTCGAGGACAATTAGGGATGGGCAATAAATGCTGGCCTGGCCAGCGACGCCCACATCCCATGAATGAAGAAAAAATAATGATGTGTGACCATTTATGCTGCTGCAAGCATTTATATCAGGCACTAATATGACATTTCTTATCCCTCCACACGCCCCACACCCCTCGCACCCCACATTGGTAAATTGGGTGCATAAGAAATGGCAGTTGGAGGTGGGATTTCTACTGGGAACCAGTTTACATTATTTAACTTGAACTGAACATCGTAAATTCAGTGGGGTCATTGCTCGTTTGGATAGGCAATTACATATCCCTCCAGGGAGGCATTCCAGATATTTTGGTATTTTATCCTTAGGGTGATGCACATTGTTGCTGTGATTGCTATATATCTCATTGCTTTTTTCATATCAGAGAAGCGTAGGGCCTTGTCACACCAGAAGATACACTTTTTTTGCTGTTGGCAGTAAAAGCTGACCGTGTTTGTGTATTGCGTATGTGGTAATGGGCAGTGAGCATTTGGGTCTAAGGTTGTGAGATGGATCACAGCCTTTGAGATATTCCAGACCACTTTGCAATCTCTCGATCAGTGAGGGGTGGAACTTGTAGAGGGGTGCAATACATTTGGTACAAGACATTGGGCTGGATTTTAACAGCCAGCTCAAAAAATGGCAAGCCGCACACGGCAAAGAGCTGCCATGATCTCACGCGGTGGCTCATTTAAATAGCTGTGGTGGCCTGCCATTCCGCCCCCCTCCCAATCTCGTGGAGGGAACGGGCTGTCCATCTCAGGCAATGGAATCAGCTGCCTCTGTGCAGGCGTGGTGCCATTTTTAAAGGGCCACCAGCCCTGCCGGTCAATTTGAAGTTTTATAGATACACTGTTCCGCACATCCCCAAAATTTATTAAATAAATTTATCATGCCCCTTTCCCACCCCCCAAATAATAATTACATTAACTATTTGTCCTCTTCCTTCCCCCCCCCGCCTCAAAACACACCCTTTAAACCTGACTTTCCCCTCCCCACACCCACAGTCTGCTCAAAGTTTAAAGATCACCCCTTACCACCATCCCCGACACCCATTACACTTATTTGACCCCATTCCCACCCCCTCCCACCCTGAAAACCTTAACTCCTTCCCCCTCCCCACCAGTGTCACACCGGCTTTCCCTGGACGGGGAATTGAAGGCGCTGGAGTGCCGGACACCGCACTGAAGATCATGGCGGGCCGGCAAGATTGAAGGTAGGTTCATTTAAATTTATTCATGTCATTAATTTAAATATTGAAATCCAGGTCCCATCGCCTAGCGGTGAGGGGGCTGCCACGGAGTCTCACTGCCGCCAGGAGGATCAGGCTGGTCCCTGTCGGCGTAGCCTCCGTGGTGAACCATCTTTCGGCACCCCTGCCCCCCTCCCCCACCCCACGGAGCCCTATGTCGAAGGCTTGGTAAAATTCAACCCACTGAGTTGATTTACTGCATCTGGCAGTTGTGAGCGTCTGTCTCTACACTTGACCCTATTCCCTTTGTAATTATCTGGCACCCAAGGTATTATTGAGTACGATATTAGCATTAAATAAATAGCTTGTTTAATTACTAAATAAAATTAGTAAAAGTATGGTCCAAAGCAGAGAGGTAAGTTTTTTTTTTTTAAAATGCATGAAGAAAGAACTGCACATAACCCAGTGGTCACAATCAAAACAAACATGTTTTTATGTTGGTTGAGTAGTTTCCAGCATTACAGAGCATGGCAGACAGCACATCAACTCCCATGTATAATATATGTTTTGTAATAATACAAATGCATACACAAAATACTTCATTAAAATCCATTTTAACAACAAAATGCCACAGCTTGCACTGATTGTTTTTTGCAATCAAAACAGAGCAACACTTTTTATTAACAAGCAGAAGTTCTGACAACAAAGCTTTTTATCCCGAAAAAAGAAAATTGAGCTGGCTGAAATAATGGATACCAACATGCTCAATTTGTCTTCACTGCTCTGTTTTATTCTGCTTTCTGTAGGGAATTGTCTTATAAATTAGATTAGAAAAGGAAGGTTTTAAAAAATAACATGACTCTTTAGTATTAAGTACATTGTCTCAATATTTTCTAGGTACCTTTATCTGTTCATGAATGGAGGGAAAATTTGAATATCTGAATGAAACATGAACTACACTTTCTTGCTCTCCAACTTCTGCAGTTTTGTCATGCAGTTAAGATCCATTGATTTAGACAATCTGGCTGGAATACTCCATTGATAACTATTTTTAAAAATAATGGATTAAAAGTTGCACTTTTCAAAAGCTTACAGTATTTTAATTAATAGATTTTATTTCGGTTTGTACCAAAAATATCTTTTGATGTAACCAGCATATGAAAATGGTACACGTATTCACAGCTTGTGCTAGTTGCCTTGCGGAGGTTTCCTAACAATATGATTGTTATAAACAGTACAATAAATTTGGGATTGTATTGTTGCAAGTCAAAACAGATTTTCTCAAATATTATGAACACCGATGTGTGAAATTACCAAATCTCCCCATACTTAAACTGTAACTTGTGACAGTAAAATTGCAGTGAAAGTCTTGTATATAGCTAATGCACAAAGCATGAAGATACAGCAATTCAGCATTATGGAAAATGTATTGAGATATTCTCCACATTTAAGGAAGGATATACTTGCATTGGAGGCAGTGCAGCAAAGGTTCACTAGATTGGTCCCTGGAATAAGGGAGTTGTCTTATGATAAGTGACTGAGTAAATTGGGCCTATATTCTCTGGAATTTAGAATAATGAGAGGTGATCTCATGGAAACATACAAGATTCTAAAGGGGCTGGATAGGGTAGACACAGAGATTATTTCCGCTGGTTGGGGAATCTAAAAAATGGGTACAGTCTCAGGATAAGGGCCGATCGTTTAGGATTGAGATGAGGAGAAATTACTTCACTCAGAGGGTTGTGGATGCTCCATCGTTGAATACATTTAAGGCTGGGTAGACAGATTTTTGGTCTCTCAGGGAATCAAGAGATATGGTGAAGAGGCAGGAAAGTGGAGTTGAATCCTAAAATTAGTCATAATGGTTTTAAATGGCGGAGCAGGCTCGGCGGGCCATATGGTCTACTCCTGCTCCTATTTCTTGCGTTCTTGAGTATGGACCACAAGTTCATTTTTTGAGGCAGGGAACAGTCTGTTTAGGTAGTACACTGTGCTGGAAGTTAGTTTCAGAATTATTGTTTTCATTATTTCATACAAAATGGGAATTAATATCATCAAACATTGTTTTCGAAAAAAATCTGAAATTATTAAATGTCAAATAATGGGTCTTACTTAATTAGACTTGCGGAAATGCAACATGTGTTTAACTCTTAAGTTGATAGTCTGCACAATAGATTTTAATAAGTGGTCACATTGTTCTACAAGAATAGAGCCTTCCTGTTCAAAATTTCAACATTGGTGGGGTTTGGATTTTTTAAAAAAGGTATAGTTTTTAAAATTCCATTGAAGTCAATTGCTCCTGAGATATCCATAAATCATGTGCTACCCCTGCCAGGAAACATGGCACAGAAATTTGGGCGCACCTATTTTGGGCACATTAGGCAATCTCTGCACCTTAATCGTAGGGTCCGAGGCTGTGCTAATATTGGGCCGTGGGCCTGATAATAATGGAACCAGTGTGGCAGTGAGAACTTGCCAGTGAAGTGGAGTACAACATTGGGTAAGTGAGTCTGTGGGTTGGGGATCCAGGCTGGGGCCAGTTTTTAGGAGTTGGGTTGGGGATTGTGAATGCTGAGTTGGAAGATCCAAGTTACACTACATATTGCACCTCCCATTGAATTCTGCAACAAGAGTTCTGTCCATTTGCGCCTGGATGCATGCACTGGACTTCAATCCTTGACTGGGCAAATACTTTTAAAGTTCTGAGTGTGCAAGTGGAAGTATCTGCTTTATCCTAACAGTAAAATGTTGAAAAATATATTCATAAAGTTACAAGTGATCTATCAGACAACCTGGGCATTTTAAAAAAATACAGCTTTGCATTATAACTCTATTCCATTGTAAACTACAAATGATGTGAAATTATCTGTCGAGGTGGTTTTAGTACATTGGGAACAGATAAAAGGCCTGACTCAGAGGTTAAACGCACACAAAACAATTCTGTATTTTAAGCTTTTTTTCATGGGATGTGTGTGTTGCTGGCAAGGCCAGCATTTGTTGCGCATTCCTAATTGCCCTTGAAAAGGTGATGGTGAGCTGCCTTCCTGAACGACTGCTGTCCAGCTGGTGTAGGTACACCCACAGTGCTGTTAGGAAAGGAGTTTCAGGTTTTTGACCCAGCAACCATGAAGGAATGGCGATATATTTCCAAGTCAGGATGGCGTGTCACTTGGAGGGAAACTTGCAGGTGGTGGTGTTTCCATCTTTCTGCTGCCCTTGTCCTTCTAGGTGGTAGAGGTAGCTGGTTGGCAGGTGCTGTCGAAGGAGGCATGGTGAGTTGCTGCAGTGCATCTTGTATATGATACACACTGCTGCCTCTGTGCACTGGTGGTGGAGGGAGTGAATATTTAAAGTGGTGAATGGGGTGCTGATCTAGCGGGCTGCTTTGTCCTGGATGGTGTCGAGCTTCTTGAGTGCTGTTAGAGTTGCACTCATCCAGATCAGTGGGGAATATTCCATCGCACTCTTAACTTGTACCTCGTAGATGGTGGACAGGCTTTGGGGAGTCAGGAGGTGAGTTACTCGCCTCAGGATTCCTAGCCTCTACCTGCTCTAGTTGCCACTGTATTTATATGGCTACTCCAGTTCAGTTTCTGGTCAATGGTAACCCCCAGGATGTTGATAGTGGGGGATTCAGCAATGGTAATGCCATTGAATGTCAAGGGGAGATGGTTAGATTCTCTCTTGTTGGAGATGGTCATTGCCTGGCACTTTTGAGGTGTGAATGTTACTTACCACTTAACAGCCCAAGCTTGAATGTTGGTCCAGGTCTTGCTGCATCGGACATGGGCTGCTTCAGTATGAGTCGTCACAAAGGGTACTGAAAATTATGCAATCATCAGCAAACAACCCACATTTCTGACTGTATAATGGAGGGAATGTCACTGATGAAGCAACTGAAGAAGTTGGGCTTAGGACACTACCCTGAGCAACTGTCCTGGGTCTTAGATGTTTGGCCTCCAACAACCACAATCATCTTCCTTTGTGCTAGATATGACTCCAACCAGTGGGCAGTTTTCCCCCGATTCCCATTGATCGTGAGGGTGGCCCTGAAGCTGCACTATTGATTTGTTCTGAACTGTTGCTTCGCTGAAAGTATAGCAGGCTTGGCACTCTTGATTATTTTAGGGGTAATGCTGTCCTTTCGAGGGGCTTTTCCACTGGCTAGAGAATCAATGGCATCACTGAGTTCCGATTTTGTTGGTTGTTCGTCCAGCTCATCCATGACTGGCAGAGACTGGGCTGCATTGATGGCGGTCTCAGTGACAACATTTTCCCTGGACTACAGTTCTAGGTAGTGCTCCACCCAGCAGTTCATTTGCTTGTGTTGGTCAGTGATCGTGTCCCCTGATTTAGACTTGTGGGGGACGGTCTTCCTGATGGTTGGCCTAAAAGCTCTCTTAATGCCATCATACATTCTTCTGATGTTTCTGGTGTCGGAGGCCAGCTGAATACGACTGCATAGGTGTTGCCAGTAGTCATTTGCGCAGTGCCTGGCTGTTCTTTGTGCAGCGCTTCTGGCTACTTTAAGTGGTACGGATGTTAACTCGCTGGGGACTTTCTTGTAGTTCAACAGTGCAATGCGCTTAGCGGCTATGACAGGTTCCAGCTCTTCAACGTGAGATTGAAACCAGTCTGCATTCTGCTTCACATGTTTGCCAAAGGTGGTCATTGCTGAGTCATGGATGGCCAAACATCATCACCCTCTATAAAAACAAAGGTGACCGCGGTGACTGCAACAACTACCGTGGAATCTCCCTGCTCAGCATAGTGGGGAAAGTCTTCACTTGAGTAGTTTTAAACAGGCTTCAGAAGCTGGCTGAGCATGTCTACCCTGAGGCACAGTGTGGCCTTTGAGCAGAGAGATCCACCATTGACATGCTGTTCTCCCTTCGCCAGCTGCAGGAGAAATGCCGCGAACAACAGATGCCCCTCTACATTGCTTTCATTGATCTCACCAAAGCCTTTGACGTCATCAGCAGATGTGGTCTCTTCAGACTACTAGAAAAGATTGGATGTCCACCAAAGCTACTAAGTATCATCACCTCATTCCAAGACAATATGAAAGGCACAATTCAGCACAGTGGCGCCTCATCAGACCCCTTTCCTATCCTGAGTGGCATGAAACAGGGCTGTGTTCTCGCACCTATACTGTTTGGGATCTTCTCACTGCTACTCTCATGTGTTCAAGTCAGAAGAAGGAATTTTGCTTCACACAAGATCAGATGGCAGGTTGTTCAACCTTGCCCATCTAAGAGCGAAGAGCAAAGTATGGAAGGTCCTCATCAGAGAACTCCTCTTTGCTGACAATGCTGCATTAACATCCTACACAGCCGGGTGTCTGCAGAGACTTATCAACAGGATTGCGGCTGCCTGCAATGAATTTGGCCTAACCATCAGCCTCAAGAAATCGAACATCATGGACAGGATGTCAGAAATTCTCCATCCATCAATATCGGCGACCACGCTCTGGAAGTGGTTCAAGAGTTCACCTACCTAGGCTCAACCATCACCTGTAACCTGTCTCTCAATGCAGAAATCAACAAGTGTATCGGAAAGGCATCCGCTGCTATGTCCAGACTGGCTAAGAGAGTGTGGGAAAATGGCGCATTGACACGGAACATTAAAGTCCGAGTGTATCAAGCCTGTTGTGTCCTCAGTACCTTGCTCTACGGCAGCGAGGCCTGGACAACGTATGTCAGCCAAGAGCGACGTCTCAATTCATTCCATCTTCGCTGCCTCCGGAGAATCCTTGGCATCAGGTGGCAGGACCGTATCTCCAACGCAGAAGTCCTCGAGGCAGCCAACATCCCCAGCATATACACCCCACTGAGCCAGCGGCGCTTGAGATGGCTTGGCCATGTGAGCCGCACGGAAGATGGCAGGATCCCCAAGGACACATTGTACAGCGAGCTCGTCACTGGTATCAGACGCACCGGCCGTCCATGTCTCCGCTTTAAAGATGATTGCAAACGCGACATGAAGTCCTGTGACATTGATCACAAGTCATGGGAGTCAGTTGCCAGTGATCGCCAGAGCTGGCGGACAGCCATAAAGGCAGGGCTAGAGAGTGGCGAGTTGAAGAGATTTAGCAGATGGCAGGAAAAAAGACAGAAGTGCAAGGGGAAAGCCAACTGTGTAACAGCCCTGACGACCAACTTTATCTGCAGCACCTGTGGAAGAGTCTGTCACTCTAGAATTGGTCTCTATAGCCACTCCAGGCGCAGCTTCACAAACCACTGACCACCTCCAGGCGCTTACCCATTGTCTCTCGAGACAAGGAGGCCAAAGAAGAAGAATCATGGTTAGTTTTATCTATTTAATAAATCTAAGATAGCACACACCAACCAGGTCCTCCTCATTCCATTTATAAGCAAATTATCTGCTAAATAATTACAAATGTAAATCATTGATACCTATAAGTAAAGAAACATATATTTATTTAACATTCCTGTGACATTGTTCGGGTACTCTAGGACTAGGATCATGGTTTCCAATGCTTACTGCAACCTATAATTTGTGCACACTGTAATATATTATTTACTCAAGCAAATATCACATGACCAACAAAGTTTTAAAAAAATCACTTTTAACTGAAAGTAAAAGATACATGCTTCATAGATGTAATATTTGAAATACTATTTACCATATTAGAAAACGTGCTTAAAAATGCAAGTTTTAATGATTTTGTGCTTTGCCCCCCAAAATCTTTTATTTGCAGTTATTTACAATATAAAATTGTATGCCAACCTCTCATGGTAAACTTGCATTATTTACTTCAGATGTTTATTTGTTTATTTTCCTCCTTGCCTGAATGCCCTTTCCTCAATTATTCATATGTCAATAAAAGTGATTCGATAGTTCTTGCTGAAGCCATTGGTGGCATAACATGCAGCAAGGAGTATCCTTGGCCAGGGTCTTGACCAGATGGTTATTCACCCTGGTCTGGGTCTGACTGACTGACTCCAGCCACAACATCCTAGCTCAATGTCAAATTGTCACACGAATATCCTCTTTCAACCCTGGCACATCAATCCCCCTCAGCAGCATAAAAACCTTTTATTCAGCCAACAACTAAGACAGTAAAATAAAATAAAATCTTTTTGATTTCCCTCCCCCCACTCAGTGCTTGTACCTTAGTTATTTGTAAATTTTCAATCTGATTGTAATGTAACCTGGATTGTTGTGGTACATACTGGCGATTCTAGTTCCAGAAAAGCAGAATGACAATTACAATTCCCATGATGCAACTATCATCTCTCTTACATTAAATTTGTTTGAAGTGCCCAACAAACAAATTTCAGGTGAAATTGCCAATTGCGCAACTGCAGCAAAACTTAATTCCTAAGCCACAGGTAGATGGGATTATTTTCTTGGAGGCATTTTTCATAATAATTAATTAGTTTAATTTGTTTAATGCAGATTTAAGTTCGTATATGACTACATTTTAAGCTGAGTTGGAAACCAAGATTACAACTGGAATCACTTGGAAAAAATAAATTAAATAATTTAATTGGTTCAAATTGCAGTGTTTAAATTGATTGCTTTTCTGTGGAGTCTCTCATGATTTGTACTTCAACGAATATGGTTCTGTTCCTAGTTTCAGCTAAGCAAAAAAGTGTGATACTTTTTTTTTCTCATTCCAGCCAAATTCAATGCGCTATCCACAGAATTATTGTGTAACTTTCTAGACACATACCTTTAAAAAAAAAACTCTAGAAAGATATTGGACCCATTTTTTCTGTTTGCAAGACACATCTGATCAATTTTCATGGTTGGGACTCATTGTCATTCCATTAGAGAGCTACCAGTGTATTTGGCACATGGAAGGACTGACAGCAGGTGGAATGATTTTTGTGGGGTGAGGAGCAGTATTTCTAGGCCCATAAAAACTGTTACAAGAACTTACCTGCAGCATATTTTGAATGTTCTGCAGAGGTCTGCTTCAGGATCTGGTGGTTAGGCTGCTCAATGTCCAGAACCAATAGGCAGAGCTTGTATGGCACACAGTCCAACCGTTAATTTTAAACCCTTCTGGTGTCTGATTTAACTCCTCTTTCACCATTGCCTGGGTTGCATCTTCTTTCTTAGCAAAGACATATGCAAAGTCTTCATTTAATACCTCAGCTATACCCTCTGCCTCTATGTGCAAATCACTTTTTTGGATCCTAATCGGCCCCAATCCTCCTTTTACCATCCTTTTGCTATTTATATGTCTACAGAAAACTTTGGGATTCCCTTCTATGTTAAGTGCCAGTCTCTTTTCATACTCTCTCTTTGCTTCTCTTATTTGCTTTTTCACTTCCCCGCTGAACCTTCTATATTCAGCCTGGTTCTCAATAGTATTTTCTACCTGGCATCTGTTGTAAGCACACTTTTTCTTTTTTATCTCAATCTCTATCTCTTTTGTCATCCAGGGAGCTCTGGATTTGTTTATCCGACCTTCCCCCTTCGAGGGAACATACCTTGACTGGTATGACTTGTGCCCGAACTACCTCTTCTTTGAAGGTAGCCCATTGTTCAGCTACCATTTTCCCTGTCAACCTTTGACTCCAATTTACTCATCCTAGATCCGTTCTTACCCCATTGGAGTTGGCTTTCCCCTAATTAATGAATCTTAGTCTGGATCGTTCTTTCTCCTTTTCCATAGTCAGCCTTAACCTTCTGATACAATGATCACTGTCCCCTAAATGATCTCCTAATGACACTTGATCCACTTGGCCCACCTCATTCCCAAGAACCAGGTCTAGTAGTGCCTCCTTTCTCATTGAACTAGAAATATACTGCTGTATCAAATTTTCCTGAACACTTTCTGGGAACTCTTGCACCTCAATGCCCTTGACACTACCACTATCCCAGTCCATGGTTGGATAATTAAAGTCCCCCATTATAACTACCCTATAATTTTTGCATCTCTCTGTAATTTCCTTGCAAATTTGTTCCTCTACATCCTTCCCACTAGTTGGTGGCCTATAGACAACACCAAGCAAAATAATTGCACCTTTTTTGTTCCTTAGCCCTAGCCAAATAGATTCTGTCCTCGACCCCTCTGGGGCACTCTTTTTCCAGCACAGCAATGCTCCCCTTAATCAATACGGCCACCCCTTCCCCTTTTTTCCCTTTCCTCCCTTTCCTGAACATCTTGTGTCCAGGAATATTTCACACCCACTCCTGCCCTTCTTTGAATTGGGTCTCTGTTATTTTTTTTTATCCATTCATGGGATGTAGGTGTCACTGGCCAGGCCAGCATTTATTGCCCCATCCCTAATTGTCCTTGAGAAGGTGGTGGTGAGCTGCCTTCTTGAACCGCTGCGGTCCATTTGGGGTAGGTATATCCACAGTGCTGTTAGGAAGGGAGTTCCAGAATTTTGACCCAGTGACAGTGAAGGAACGGCGATATAGTTCCAAGTCAGGATGGTGTGTGGCTTGGAGGGGAACTTGCAGGTGGTGGTGTTCCCATGTATTTGCTGCCCTTGTCCTTCTAGTTGGTTGAGGTCACGGGTTTGGAAGGTGCTGTCTAAGGAGCCTTGGTGCATTACTGCAGTGCATCTTGTAGATGGTACACACTGCTACCACTGTGTGTCGGTGGTGGAGGGAGTGAATATTTGTAGATGGGGTGTCAGTCAAGCGGGCTGCTTTGTCCTGGATGGTGTCAAGCTTCTTGAGTGTTGTTGGAGCTGCACCCATCCAGGCAAGTGGAGAGTATTCCATCACACTCCTGACTTGTGCCTTGTAGATGGTGGACAGGCTTTGGGGAGTCAGGAGGTGAGTTACTCGCCTCAGGATTCCTAGCCTCTGACCTGCTTTGTAGCCACGGTATTTATATGGCTACTCCAGTTGTTTCTGGTCAATGGTAGCCCCTAGGATGTTGATAGTGGGGGATTCAGCGATGGTAATGCCGTTGAATGTCAAGGGGAGATGGTTAGATTCTCTCTTGTTGGATATGGTCATTGCCTGGCACTTGTGTGGCGCAAATGTTACTTGCCACTTATCAGCCCAAGCCTGGATATTGTCCAGGTCTGGCAGCATTTCTACACGGACTGCTTCAGTATCTGAGGAGTCGTGAATGGTGCTGAATATTGTGCAATCATCAGTGAACATCCCCACATCTGACCTTATGATTGAAGGAAGGTCATTGATGAAGCAGCTGAAGGTGGTTGGGCCTAGGACACTACCCTGAGGTACTCCAGCAGTGATGTCCTGGAGCTCAGATGTCCTGGAGCTCAGACCTTTGCGCTAGGTATGACTCCAGCCAGCGGAGGGTTTTCCCCGATTCCCATTGACCTCAGTTTTGCTAGGGCTCATTGATGCCATACTCGGTCAAATGCTGCCTTGATGTCAAGGGCAGTCTCTCACCTCACCTCTTGAGTTCAGCTCTTTTGTCCATGTTTGAACCAAGGCTGTAATGAGGTCAGGAGCTGAATGGCCCTGACGGAACCCAAACTGAGCGTCACTGAGCAGGTTATTGCTAAGCAAGTGCCGCTTGATGGCACTGTTGATGACACCTTCCATCACTTTACTGATGATTGAGAGTAGGCTGATGGGGCGGTAATTGGTTGGGTTGGACTTATCCTGCTTTTTGTGCACAGGACATACCTGGGCAATTTTCCACATTGCAGGGAAGATACCAGTGTTGTAGCTGTACTGGAACAGCTTGGCTAGGGGCGCGGCAAGTTCTGGAGCACAGGTCTTCAGTACTATTGCCGGAATATTGTCAGGGCCCATAGCTTTTGCAGTATCCAGTGCCTTCAGTCGTTTCTTGATATCACACGGAGTGAATCAAATTGGCTGAAGTCTGGCATCTGTGATGCTGGGGACTTCAGGAGGAGGCCGAGATGGATCATCAACTCGGCACTTCTGGCTGAAGATTGTTGCAAATGCTTCAGCCTTATCTTTCGCACTGATGTGCTGGGCTCCTCCATCATTGAGGATGGGGATATTTGTGGAGCCACCTCCTCCAGTTAGTTGTTTAATTGTCCACCACCATTCACGGCTGGATGTGGCAGGACTGCAGAGCTTCGATCTGATCCGTTGGTTATGGGATCGCTTAGCTCTGTCAATCGCATGCTGCTTACGCAGTTTGGCATGCAAGTAGTATTTGTAGCTTCACCAGGTTGACACCTCATTTTGAGGTTTGCCTGGTGCTGCTCCTGGCATGCCCTCCTGCACTCTTCATTGAACCAGGGTTGGTCTCCTGGCTTGATGGTAATGGTAGAGTGGGGGATATGCCGGGCCATGAGGTTACAGATTGTGGTTGAGTACAATTCTGCTGCTGCTGATAGCCCACAGCGCCTCATGGATGCCCAGTTTTGCATTTCTAGATCTGTTCGAAATCTATCCCAATTAGCACGGTGATAGTGCCACACAACACGATGGAGGGTATCCTCAATGTGAAGGCGGGACTTTGTCTCCACAAGGACTGTGCAGTGGTCACTCCTACCAGTACTGTCATGGACAGAAGCATCTGCGGCAGGCAGATTGGTGAGGACGAGGTCAAGTATGTTTTTCCCTCATGTTGGTTCCCTCACCACCTGCCGCAGACCCAGTGGAGCAGCTATGTCCTTTAGGACTCTGCCAGCTCGATCGGTGGTGGTGCTACCGAGCCACTCTTGGTGATGGACATTGAAGTCCCCCACCCAGAGTACATTTTGTGCCCTTGCCATCCTCAGTGCTTCCTCCAAATGGTGTTCACCATGGAGGAGTACTGAGTCATCAGTTGAGGGAGGGCAGTAAGTGGTAATCAGTAGGAGGTTACCTTGCCCATAAATGACCTGATGCCATGACACTTAATGGCGTCCAGAGTCGATGTTGAGGACTCCCAGGGTAATTCCCTCCCTACTGCATACCACTGTGCCACCACCTCTGCTGGGTCTGTCCTGCCGGTGGGACAGGACATACCCAGGGATGGTGATGGCAGTGTCTGGGACATTGTCTGTAAGGTATGATTCCGTGAGTATGACTATGTCAGGCTGTTGCTTGACTAATCTGTGGGACAGCACTCCCAACTTTGGCACAAGCCCCCAGATGTTAGTAAGGAGGACTTTGCAGGGTCAACAGGGCTGCATTTGCCGTTGTCGTTTCCGGTGCCTAGGTCGATGCCGGGTGGTCCGTCCAGTTTCATTCCTTTTTATTGACTTTGTAGCGGTTAGGTACAACTGAATGGCTTGCTTGGCCATTTCAGAGGGCATGTAAGAGTTAACCACATTGCTGTGGGTCTGGAGTCACATGTAGGCCAGACCAGGTAAGGAGAGCAGATTTCCTTCCCTAAAGGACATTAGTGAACCAGATGGGTTTTTACAACAATCAACAATGGTTTCATGGCCATCATTCGACTAGCTTTTAATTCCAGATTTATTAATTAAATTCAAATTCCACCTTCTGCTGTGGTGGGATTCGAACCCATGTCCGCAGAGAAATACCCTGGGTCTCTGGGTTACTAGACCAGTGATAATACCACTACGCCACCACCTACCTATATAGTTACATCATCATATTCCCACGTGTCAATGTGCACCTGTAACTCACCAACCTTATTCGCAATACTCCTTGCATTCACATACATGCACAGTAACCCTGATTTTGACTTTAGCTAACCTCAATTTTGATAACCAGCCACTTATGTGGTAATCTTCCCTTCCCGGGACACAGCCTCTTCCTTTCCCAAGGCCTGATGCTGATGCCACAACCACCAACACCCTCCCCACTACCCTTAGGCTTCCAGTCCCTCCCTGGCATCTGATGCCCCAAACCCTTTGCAGCCTTCATTTATTTGAGGACCACCATGATGCAGGCAGGGGGCTGATCTTGCTTTGCTCCTTCTTGGTAAGCTCCTCCCACACACGATGTTAATGAGGCCCAAGTCCCAATATTGCAGTCTCCTTGGACCTCACCATTCAGTTGCAGGGATTGTTTCTGCGCCCCTCCCCAGTTTGGTGAAAAATAGACGCACTCTAATTTTGAAGCCAATAAATGTCAGGGAATCGATGTCTATCTGATTTCCAAGCTGAATGACAAACTTGATGCACAGTATAACAACAAAAGAAGAATGGGAATTAGATTATAAGAAACAGATGATACAAATAAAAGCTTTGAGGGATGGAAGTTTAAATCCTTATATAATTATACTTTTAATTACACTGTTTTCATTACGGGAGATTATTTTAAGCAATAACATTTATTGGAGGCACTGATCTTCTCGGGTGATAAGACACATTTTAACACAGGCATGCTTAAATATGTGTCAAGACTGCATCGCTATATTTGATGTTGTAGTAAATATGAACTTAACTGCCATCAGCTGTGTGATGATTTAAGATGGCCATTTATCAGGCACATTACTGAAAACACCATCCCTTGTATAACAAAGATTTTCCTCAGCCTCATTAAACTCTAGGAGCTGGATCTTACAGACCCCTTAGTGTCGGTTTTTGTGGCGGGGAGTGGCGGAAAATGTCTCCGGGAGAGGGCCTCCATGCACCCCGACACCAGGAAGGCCCGGCCTGATATTGCCGGCAGTGGTGAGGCCTCATGGCGGCACCCCCACCCGCCGCTCGGTGATGGCACCCCCAATCTGCATATTCAAATAAATGTAAATGAATGCATTAATTATACTTGCGTCCCAGCCTGAGTTCCCGCTCCGATCGTTGGCCCGGTAGCCGTCATTCCTGCGCCTTCGTATCCTCATCTGGGGAAACGAGGCAGAACACTTGTGGGGAGGAGGTAAGTTTCTCAGTGCGGGTGGAGGGGGAGGAATGCGGTCAAAGTAACATCATTGGCGTAGGGGATGGTGGGAAGGGTTTGAGGTTAAAGTTTATGCACTTTGCGGGGGATAAAGGTCTGGTGGACAAGCTAAGTGTTTTGAAGGAGGAGAGGGCAAGTAATTAATTTGTTATTGGGGGGTGGGAGAGGGGCAGAAGAAATGTCTATTTATTTTTATTCCCTTGCACTTTAAATAATTAAATTTATCAGTAGGGCTCAAAGCCCTTTATAAATTTCCAGGACAGACAGCCCGCCCCCTCCACGTGATTGCTGGGGGGGGGGGGAAGGTGGTGGCGGCCCGCCCCGGCTATTTAAATGAGCCGCTGTGCTTAGGACCGCGGCGGTTCCGTGACGTGTGGCCCGCCCCATTGATTTAAATCGGCGGCGGGCTTATAAAATTCAGCCCAAGGTTTTAGTTAACTTTACTCCAGCCATAATTCTTTTTCTCTGTAGCTCATATCATATGGCTATTGTTATAGTATTTTCTCTGCATTTGTATATTTTTCAATGCAGTAAGTTGTTAAAGAATGTAACAAAGCTGAAACACTACGTGCATTTTTAGGGTCTTTAACCTTAGACACAAGAAGTTTGTTTTCATTGATATTTGAAACAGCACTGTATTGAGAGTACAGATTATACCACCAATTTCTACAATACTTGACAAGATGCACAATACATCATGTTGACGTCACTGATTTTTTTTTTTACTATACCATAACGTTACCCATTCATTTTAATGGGTCAGTGCCAGCAATACCAGCTGAATAACTAAACCATTTTTCACAGAAAAACTCCATAGTGCAAAATGTTTCAGCATAACACACAATCAGAAAACTAATCTGGCTATTACATTCATTCCAATGGCACTGTACCAACGTCACTCACCTTTTCCAACTGAGAATTGTATCTGCCTTTATTTTAAAAAACTGCAACTCCAGCAATACACATCCCTCAAAATTGTACCTACTTTTATATCAATCAAGTTGAATACGCTATAGTAAGATTGAATGATTGTGTTTGTTTACTGACCTGTTTTAAGATGGAGATGAAAGAGGGCTTTACACATTATGTTCTAAAAAAGCAACCAGCAATACAATAAAACCTAAATAAAAATCACTGTTACAGAACTGTACTGTAGCTTTCATCACAGAGTGAAAGCCTTTCATCCCAGTTACCTCAGTCATTTCTGGAATTTATTTCTGTAAACAAGTTGGGGAGAAAATAAAAGGGGTTTAAAATTTTAATCTGGTATTGGAACACTGCCGAACCATATCAAAATTGAGCAAACTAGATATTCCAATAATTTGTTTTAAATGGCTTACAACACTGAGCCCCACTTTTAATGAAGGCACTGTGAGGGGGCAATTTGTGCTTTTTCTACTTCATCTCCTCAACAAAGCATTTTCTGTATTTTAAGTCACTTTGTGTTAATCATGAAAAGGGCAATTTCATGTCACGTGCCTATTATGATGTGAAAGTGAATGGTGCACCATTCACTTCGTTCACTCAACTAGAAGTTTTATAATGGTGTACACATACTGTGGATATATCATGCTGACTGAATAACTTTTGTAGTGGTGGGGGGGGGAGGCCTATTTTCAAAAGGCCTATTTGTACCCACATTCATAAATTTTAAAGTAGTGAATGCCACAGTTGGGGTACATAAAACGTGACATTAGAAATAAAGCATAGTACAGAATACTGCAGTCTACAATATCTTTTAAAATAGCTGCATGTTTTCATCCTGCATCGTTCTGGCCCTATAGCCAGCAACTACTGCAAGAAGCTTTCAGCAAGACTGTAAAATATCTGCCACAGGAGAAGTTCAGGGAGCAATATCCCACAATATTATTTTCTTGCCCTAAACTTTTGCAAAAAATTTCAATATGAGCCCCATAGTGTATAAATGAGAGGCATATTCATATGTCATCTATTTTTTCTTAAATGTCACTGCTTAAAATTTCTAAGTTTAAAGTCCATACTTCCTATGAAATCCTTTACATTGCCTGTTAAAGGAAGCAGTTAATTTCCATTAAGACACAAAATGTTTTCACATGTACTGTTCCCAAAGAATATGTGCAAGTCAGCCCTTGTAAATATTGTATGATTTGATATGGAAATCAATGCAATACTATGGTATGAGCCGTAATACAACCAGTGTTGTTTTCGCACAGTTTCAATGGGTAAGGTACCATTTTTTCCCTCAGAAACCTCATACCTGCTGCAATGCCAATTATGCTTGCTATAAACGTTAAGCATGTTTTGTTAAGCAAATGCATTTGGAATAGAATTATATTCTCCATTATACATTTAAGGGTGACTGCACCAATATGTTATATGTGTTAAGCAGTGATAGTAGGAAAGCCAATTGGTCATGGGAATATTTCCTTTGGAGCATGCCCACAGAGGCACA
Source organism: Heterodontus francisci (assembly GCF_036365525.1). Classification (NCBI taxonomy): domain Eukaryota; kingdom Metazoa; phylum Chordata; class Chondrichthyes; order Heterodontiformes; family Heterodontidae; genus Heterodontus; species Heterodontus francisci. Next base: position 114,210,810 of record NC_090371.1, read on the forward strand.
GACATCTGACAGAGATGGTGGGCAGGTGAAGGTTGGGTTCTTGGAGAATGTTTCTTCCCAGAATTTCCTCCATTAGCAGCTGAACCTAGGGCTAAAACAGAGACAGTGTATTTAGATTTCCATAGCATCACAATGGGGTAAGTTTTCGTCTTCAACAACCTGGTAGAGCAGATCGCCTACGTGTCACAGAACCTATCTGTTCCACTCGACCAGATCACTGCTGAGGTGGTGAAGGCAAAAATGTAACCTTATCTCTCACATCAATTTCCTCCAAACTATGATGTATAAATAGAAATAGAGGAATTTTTTTCATAAGCTTATATAGCTTGCCCGGAAATTAGTGCCACCAATTTGCTCCATTCCATCTCTGGTTAGCAGAATAATCATCATAATACGATGATGTGTCCTCTAGGTTATTATAATATTTTATCAACATTTTTACTATAACATTAGATGTCATTCTCAATTATACTGACACAAATGCTGTTGAGCTAGTCTAAGGAACTGTTGAAACTGTATGTGGTGAATTTTGTTGAGAAAACAGAGAATCTTTAAATAACCTCTCAAGTCGCCTTCATTTTAATGCAGTCATTGGTCCCCAGATTTGCAATAATTGCCTGCTGCACCTCTTTCAGGAACATACCCAGAGGTCTGGAAGGTGGGTTTTTAGGTGGGTGGGGGTGGGGGGGGGGGGGTGCAGGGAGAATCGTGGTGGTGGGGGGGGGGGGGGGGTGCAGGGAGAATCCGCCATGGAACTCTATGCCGTAATGCTGTGTTCCCATTCTGTCAGAGGTGGTGAAGTGCCGGTATTTACATATGTTAAACACTCTTTAGCATACATCTGAATGTAATTCATAGCGATCTTACCAGGCGTTTGCAATCTTGTGTTGGGTGCGCAGCACTCGTGCCTTCAGCTTCGCGTCTCCTCAGTGACTCGAAAGGGTAATTCACTTTAACACTGCTATCTGGGGGAAGTGGTTGGTGGGAAGAACCCGCCAACTGCACTGTTTGTGAAAGGGGAAGAAACCATGATCAGTGGCCTTTGATCCTGTTCCAGGTGGTTTTTGAGTAAAATGGCTGTAACCAATTCTAGAGCTTCAGGCCAGGGAGTGCGTAACATCGTTCGGGTGGTGGTGAAGGACAATGAAGGAGGGGAACCTGTTGATCATACCTTCTTCATTAAGAAACTCCTTATCGCTTGCTGTGGATTCCAAGCTGCAGACGTCTTCTGCCTGCAGGACTTCCCCAGCAGTAGATATTTCGACGTGATGTTCAAGAATGTGGTGGGATGCATCAAGCTCCTGAAGGTGTTCAAGGAGAAGGGAAACCAGGTGCTGCTGTTGATCCTCACAGTGGAGCCACTCTTCACACTGCCGTCGTAACGCGACCGGGTGGTAGCATTCCACCTCTATAACCCCCAATGCTCCTGTCATGGATGTACTCACCTTCCTCGTCAGGTACGTCGAGGTGGCCGGCAGCAGCACTGATGTCAAGGACCCATTTTGGATTTGGACCAGCAAGCAGCAGGTCACGGTGACCTTGAAGGTTGATGCCAACGGAGCCATCATCCATCCTCCCTCCAGCTTCACTATCCGGGGAAGTCGAGGCTTCTTGGTCTATGTGGGGCAGCCCAGAGTTTGTCGCACGTGTGGCAGATCTGGTCATGTGGCGGCCAACTGCAGAACAGTCGTCTGCAAGAGTAAGTGCTGCAACCTGTGCGGTGGGGCAGGCCATTTCTACAAAACCTGCCCCAAACACTGCCTCAGTTATGCTCAGGGGGCAAGGTTCAAGGAAAGGCTGGGAGAAGGAATGGTGAACGCGTCTGGTGCTAGGAAGGAGACAAGCAATCTTCCCCGCATTTAGGAAAGTCTACCTGAGAAGGAGAAGAAAAGGGAGGCAGCTGCCACTAGTGACCCAACACCTACCCCTTGCCCGGAAACCCCTCCTCTACAGACAGAATCAATGGAGGAGGAAGCAGTAGATGGACAAACTGGTCAGTGGCAAGTGGTACAAAGGAAAACCACAAAGAAGAAACCTCCAAAAAAGGAACAGGCCACCACCCAAACCAGTGGCAAAAGGAGGCTACCGTCTGAGACAGACTACGGCAGCTCCTCCTCATTGGACGAGGAAGGGCTGGAACGACAGCACCTGCAGAAAAAGTGGCAGAACTTAAAGGAGCTGGAAGATAAAGCCCCCCAGCTCCGTTGCACTGGAAGCTGTGATGGGCCCAGTGCACCCCAAACCCAAAGCGCCGAACCCAGTGAGATGCCCAGCGCACCCCAGCTCCGGGATACTGACAGCAACGAAGGGTCTGGCGCACTCCAGCTCCGGGAAGCTGGGAGCAGTGATGTCCTTGAGGAGGAACAGAGGGGAAAGACACCAACAGCAGAGGACAGTCCAAGCCTTGCTGCCTACAAGACCTCCCCCTGATGTCACCCCAGGAGAATAAACCCCCCATGAGTAACGAGGAGGAGTTTCTGAGCCCAACGAATGTGAAACAGCTTGTGTACAATATGGGTATGCAGGAATATACCCGAGGACTGGGACTAGCAAAGCCACCTGATGTGGGAAGCAATACCCAACTTTAAAATGGGTATAAAGATTGTTTTGATTAATGTGCGTAGCGTTAAATCCACTATGCGATGTGTTTCGACCTTGGACTACCTCGCCAAGATCAAAGTCAACCTGCTGTTTCTGCAGGAGTGTGGAATACCACACCTCAGCAGCTACAGGCAATTGTCGCGATGGTGGTCGCATGGGCCATCAATCTGGTCAGGGGGAAATGATTCCCGTTCTTTGTCTTGGGTATTCTGCTGCGGGGAGGCAACTTCATCATCTCCGAAGTAGAGGTATGTAAAGGAAACCCGGCGCGAGCCCGAATTCCGGACCCGGCAGACTGACCCGACCTGAGCCCGACACATCATCGGTACCCGTCGAGGTCGGGTCAGGTGGCAGGCCTTTACATCAGTAAATGGGTAAAGGCCTGCTACCCAACCTGACTCCGACGGCATGTGTCGGGTTCGGGTCGGGCTGGGTTTCCTTTGCACACCTCTACTCCGAAGTTAAGGAGGTGGTGGGCGGTCGCCTCCATGTAGCAGATGTAATGTACAACAATGCTCCACTCCGGTTGATCAACGTGTACGCCCCTGCTCAATGCAGCGAGCGGCTGACTGTCTTCCAGCAGCTCCCACTGCTGCTGGCGACATCCAGGTCGGTCATTCCAGGCGGTGACTTCAATTGCATCATTAATGCACCTGGACGGTCCGGCAGGGACGACAGCAAACTGGACGCTACGTCTAGATTCCTAATGGAAACAGTAAAAGATTCCAAGCTGCATGACGTCTTCAGCAACCCTGCAGATGGAGCGTAGTGTAGATACACCTGGTCAAGACTGGACGAGTCTGCCCGTTCCAGGACTGACTTCCTGTTTGTGTCCTGTGCTTTCACGGTCAGATCCACCAATATCAGGCCGGTGTTCTTCTCTGACCACTGCCTCCTACTGGCCGACTGTCACTTACAGGATGACCAGCGGGTTGGCAGGGGGACATAGAAACTCAATGCTACTGCTAACCCCAGCGAACGTTGAGGAACTCAAAGGGGATTACAAAGGTTGGAGAACTGTGAAACCCCTCTTTGAGTCTCCAGTTCACTGGTGGGAAGCGATCAAGCAGAACATCAAGAGGTTCTTTATCTCCAAAGGTGTTTAGAGGGCGAGAGAGAGAGACAGAGGGAAATGTCCCGACTCCAGAAAAGAATGCAAAATCTATTCCGGCTGCAGTTGACGGGGGTCGAGGTCAAGGAGGATCTCCAAGAGGTGAAGAGCCAGCAAGCCTCGCTCTTTGTCACGGAAGCCTCCAAGATCATCTTCCGGTCCAGAGTCTCTGTTGAGCAGGATGAGATGTGCTCGCGTTTCTTCTTCCAAAAGATGTACACACAGAGCTCTGTGATCAGCAGCCTGAAGGAAGAGGATAGCTCGGTAACGTCTTCACAGTCCAACATACCAAGGCTAAGCAAATCCTTTTATGCTGGGCTGTATGACATGAAGCCCACGCACAGCACGGCCTCCCAGTCTTTCCTGTCATCTATCACGGAAGTCTTAGATGACAGCATGCGGGGAAAACTGAACAAACCGCCAACTCTGGATGAGCTGACAAACACCATCAGGTCCTTCAAGACGAGTAAAACTCCTGGAAGCGAAGGCTGACTGGTTGAGTTGTATTTGGCCCTGTGGGACTGGATCGACCCAGACCTGCTGGAAGTGTACGAGAGTATGCTTCTGGTCGGCAGCATGTCAGAATCCATGAGGAAAGGCATCATCACCCTCATCTACAAGTGGAAGGGGGAAGAGGGTGGAAATCAGAAATTGGCAGCCTACCTCACTGCTTAATGTTGAAAACAAGATTCTGTCCAAAGTCATCGCCAATCCGGTCAAGTCTGCTCTGGAGTTGGTGATTCACCTTGACCAGACCTGTACTGTACCTGGCAGGAAGATCTTTGATAATCTTGCGTTAACTCAGGGATACAATTGCCTATGTACAGGACAGGAGGGTGGACACCTGCCTCATCAGCTTGGACCAGGAGAAGGCTCTTGACAGGATATCGCACACCTACATGATGGACGTGCTCTCCAAAATGGGGTTTGGGGAGGGAATCTGCAACTGGATCAAACTGCTCTACACAAACATCAGTAGCGCAGTCTCAATGGGTGGGAATCAGAAAGTTTCCCGATCCAATCTGGAGTCAGACAGGGCTGTCCTCTCTCCCCTGTCTTATTTGTTTGCTGTATCAAATCTTTTGCTGAGTCCATTAGGAAGGATGCGGGCATAAGAGGGGTAACAATCCCAGGCAGCGGAGGTACTCGGGTAAAAACCTCCCTGGACATGGATGACATCGCTGTCTTCTGTTCGGATCCGCTGTCCATTTGCAGACTGATGAGCATCTGCGACCAGTGTGAACTGGCCTCGGGAGCCAAAGTTAACAACGGCAAGAGTGAGGCCATGTTCTTTGGGAACTGGGCTGACCGATCCTTTGTCCCCTTCGCCGTCAGGTTAAACTACCTGAAAGTGCCAGGAATATGGTTCGGTAGGGCCAGGGCATGCGCCAAAACCTGTAAAGAGCGAGTAGGCAGGGTACACCATAAACTGAGCATGTGGGAGCAGCTTCTCTCTCCATTGTGGGTAAGAACCTGATCATCAGGTGCGAGGTACTCACGTTGTTGCTGTATGTGGTGCAGGTCTGGCCCATACCCCACTCCTGCGCTGTGGCGGTCACCCGAGCCATTTTCCGCTTTATCTGGAGATGCAAAATGGACTGGGTCCAGAGGGACACGATGTTCAAACCTCTGGATAAGGTCGGAAAAAAAGTACCCAACATCGCCTTCATCCTGATGACCACCTTTGTGTGCGGCTGCATCAAGCTGTGCGTAGAACCCCAGTGTGCAAACACCAAGTGTCACTACGTGCTGAGGTTTTATCTGTCCCCGGTGTTGCAAAGGATGGGTCTGGTCACATTGCCGCGGAATGCTCCATCCAGTTGGACCGTGCCGTACCACCTATCCTTTGTGGGAAAGTTTCTGCGGGAAAACACCTTTGACCACCAATCCATCAGGCAGTGGTCTGCACGGAATGTCCTCAAGGCCCTACGGGAAAAGGAGATGGTGGATCCTGTCGGATGGTTCCCCGAGCAGACTGCCAAAGTCATTTGGCAGAATGCCTCATCATGAGAACTTTTAAACAAGCACCAAGACGTAGCTTGGCTGGTGGTGAGAAGGGCCATCCACGTCAAGTCCTTCCTGCACGCCTGGAGTCTCGCCCCCTCCGCACGCTGCCCTCGAGGTGGCTGTGGTGAGGAAGAGACTGTTGCCTACCTCCTTCTGGAATGTGTCTTTGCAAAGCAGGTGCGGAAAGAGATGCAGTAGTTTTGTTGAGGTTTATCCCAAGCAGTTCTAACACAGGAGTCTGTGCTCTATGGGCTGTTCCCAGGGGGGGACACCGAGATAAACATCAACAATTGCTGGAGGACCATCAATTTGGTGATAGACGCCCTTTGGTCTGCCCGAAACTTGCTGGTCTTCCAGCGCAAAGAGTTGTCCACGAATGAGTGTTGCAGACTGGCACAGACCAAGATCCAGGACTACGTGCTGAGGGACGCACTAAAGCTTGGGGCAGCGGCTGCAAAGGCTCAATGGGGAAAGACCACTGTGTAAGGTCCTCACGCCATAGTGAACTGAGGGGCTGGACCCATGGGAAACCCCTCGGGCTGTATACACCAAAATGGGTTTGCTGTAAAATGTACATGGCATGTAAAATGGAATGGAAGGGTTGTGAGGCAACTCACTCCTGTATTGAAGAAAACCGATTACCTTTGCACTTTTTGGAATGTCAACCTGGTGCTGTTTTAGAACATAGAACATTACAGCGCAGTATAGGCCCTTCAGCCCTCGATGTTGCGCCGACCTGTGAAACCATCTGACCTACACTATTCCATTTTCATCCATATGTCTATCCAATGACCACTTAAATGCCCTTAAAGTTAGCGAGTCTACTACTGTTGCAGGCAGGGCGTTCCACGCCCCTACTACTCTCTCTGTAAAGAAACTACCTCTGACATCTGTCCTATATCTATCACCCCTCAACTTAAAGCTATGTCCCCTCGTGTTTGCCATCACCATCCGAGGAAAAAGGCTCTCACTATCCACCCTGTCCAGCCCTCTGATTATCTTATATGTCTCTATTAAGTCACCTCTTCTCCTCCTTCTCTCTAACGAAAACAACCTCAAGTCCCTCAGCCTTTCTTCGTAAGACCTTCCCTCCATACCAGGCAACATCCTAGTAAATCTCCTCTGCACCTTTTCCAAACATTCCACATCCTTCCTATAATGCGGTGACCAGAACTGCACGCAATACTCCAGGTGCGGCCGCACTATTTTGTAATTTTTCCCCCCCGATTTTTATGAATAAAGTATATTTTTGGGAAAAAAAGAGGGGGGAGTTGGGAGAACTCTGCAAGTGGTGTGTCTGTGAAGGGGGTGGGGTTGGGTGAACTCGGCAAGTGTAGAGGTGGTTTTCTTTCAGAAGACCAGTGCAGGGCACTGAAATGCTGTTGGTTTGCTCATAATGGCTTGCACTTTTGGAAATGTTGCGGGTCCAACATCAATCCATACCATGGAGCTAATGTAGGCTTCCCGTAACCAAAATTCAAACATCTCTTTGCCAGATAGGTAAATTTAATGTTTGTTTATGTTTAGAGATACAGCACTGAAACAGGCCCTTCGGCCCACCGAGTCTGTGCCGACCATCAACCACCCATTTATACTAATCCTACACTAATCCCATATTCCTATCATATCCCCACCTGTCCCTATATATTTCCCTACCACCTACCTATACTAGGGGCAATTTATAATGGCCAATTAACCTATCAACCTGCAAGTCTTTGGCATGTGGGAGGAAACCGGAGCACCCGGAGGAAACCCACGCAGACACAGGGAGAACTTGCAAACTCCGCACAGGCAGTACCCAGAATCGAACCCGGGTCCCTGGAGCTGTGAGGCTGCGGTGCTAACCACTGCGCCACTGTGCCGCCCATTTGGAAGGAAGCTGAAGGACCAAAGAGGATAGAGATAGGTATGATTCACCCTGTTATCCTGGATCCCTGTGCTGTGCTGAGGCAAATCCTCCAGACGCGGGCCTAAGAGGCAGCTGCAAAGCAAGAGAAGTCTCCCAGACGTAAGCAGCAGCAGCCAGGAATGCAATGAAGAGCACAGATACAAAAGCTAGTATATAGAACTCGCCTGACATACCTGCAGCTGTCTGAGCAGAACTGCCACAGAAGACTGTGGCTGTCCAGAGAGGCCATCACAGAATCAATGACGATTTGCGACCATTGGGTTTTGGTGATCACCCTATGCCTGTGGCCCTGAAGATCACTGTGGCTCTAAACTTTTATGCCTCTGGATGATTCCAGGGATCCAACAGTGATGTATTGGTTCTTTCAATCTGCAGTGCACTGCTGCATCAAGGAGGTAACCAATGCTCTGTTCAGGATGGCCGGCGACTAGTACACTGCAGGACAGACCCCGAGAGTCAGGCCGAGAGGGCCATTGGATTTGGAGCCATTGCGGGATTCCCACAGATCCAAGGTGTGATCCAATGTGGTCATCAAGGCTCCCAGGACCAACCAGCTTCAATAGGGTTTTCATACCATTAATATGCAACTTGTATGTGACCACAGAAAGCGCTTCCCACAAGTGTGCACCCGCTTCCCAGGAAGCTGCCATGACTCATTCATACTTCGGCAGTCCCTGGTGCCATATCTTTTCACCCCCCCCCCCCCCCCACCCCACGCTCGCCTCCAAGGGTGTTCTTGGGCATAATGGCTACCCATTGAGGACATGGCTTCTGACGCCTGTAAGGAACCCCAGCAATGATGCGGAAGAGCATTACAACACTTGTCATGGCTCCACTAGAGCAAGCATTGAGCTGGCCATTGGTATGCTGAAGATGAGGTTCCGCTGTCTCAACAGATCTGGTGCAACCCTTCAGTATTCCACATGGAAGGTTGGGCATATCGTTGTGGTCAGCTGTGTTCTGCATAATGTAGTACTACAGAGGGGGGACGCATTGCAAGAGGAAGACGTGGGAGTATGAGACTTCCTCTGATGAAGAGGGCACATAAGGCCAAGGAGCCATGGAAGAACCTAGCAGAGTAATGGAGGGCAGGCATATTGAGCATTGTGCAGGGGAGGCAAGGCAGAGCTTTATAATGGAGCGTTTCCAAAATCCATGAGTGCAATAACTATACTTCTGACACAAACTCACCCTCCTGCATGCAGTATCAAGTTTTTTGCCTCTGTACTATCTTCCCCTCCAGCATGAATGGCAACATCCAATTCAGCCAGTGCCCACGTGACATAATTTGAGTAATGAAACAATCATGCTCATTCGCAAGTTAATGATGTCAGTGGTCACTTTGCCAACGGAGTAAAGCGTTTGAGGGGATTGCCGGAGTCACAATCACGCCATGGTGGAATGTGATTATCCATCAATCAAGGCTGAAGATTGGCACCAATGAACTTTTAATGACATTAAACATGAGATATCTATTTCACCCGTGAATAGCCATGTGTGTCAAGGTGTCTTTTTTATACGTTTGCGTGTGCTCCTGTGTGGTACATCCCCTGCGACAGTAGATGGACTGGAGGCAAGCTGCTGATCATGATACCCCTTGGCTTGGGATGACTTCAGCAGGTGTCCTCTGGGTGCCTGAGGCCTGGAGGGCCCCAGCTGATGAAGGCTTCCTGCTCTGGTGCAGGAGTGCACTCATGCGTCGTGGCTGCTGGAGCTTGACTCACTGGCGGAGGGGATGAGGAGCCAGTGTGCACACTTGAAACGCCTTGAGGGGAGACCCGAGATGTGGAGCGTATCCGCTCCTCCTCCCTCTCAAGGATCATTGGAGCCTCACTGCTCACCGGAGAAGGATTTGGAGCTGGATCATGCTCCAGCCTCCTGGACCTTCTCTCGTCCTGCCACTGCTGAGCAAACCTCATGGCCAAGGCGTAGGTTTGCAGGACATGGTGCACCTGTGGAATGAGGCTCTCCAAGAGGGTCGCCAACCTCTATGGATGAAGCCATGCACTCATATGCTTGGGACATAACAGCAGTCTTGGCATGGATGGAGTCTGCTCAAGGCTATGCATGTCCTCTGGCATCTCCAAAAGATGTTCCCTAATCTCTCCCTGCAATTCCAGCATATTCTGTGCTGCTGACACCAGAGGTTCATCATCAGCCTGGGGCTCAGCCTGGGCCTGGAGACCCACAGTCCTCCGACTGTCAGAGGCCTCAGCTGCCTCAGCCTCAGCCAGCTGGTCGAATGCGTGTGTTGTACTCTCACCAGCTTGTGACCCTGATTGTAAAGCTGAATGGATTCCCACCGAAGTGAAAGTAACTGCGCTGGTGGAAGGTGCAGGAGAGTCATGGAACAGTGCATCCTCTGAGTGATCCTCGTCCTCAGAGGTTGTCGTCAGTCTCTCGGGGTTTGTCGTTTCCTGTGAACACAAGAAATAGGAGCAGGAGTAGGTCATTGAGTCCTTTGGCAACCTGCAAGATACAATGAAAACAACATGTTGGGGTAAGGCTACACATATCCCATTAAGGACAGCATGCCAGAGCTAATTCACCATGATAGTTGCATTTTTATCTGATCGACAATAATCACACTCTTGCGCTGGGACCCCGAGCTCCACATCTGAGATGGCGCGTCCACTTTGGCTCCCAGCTTGTTCCAGTGCTTCCTCTTCAGCTTGACTTAAAGGACGCAGGTCGGGCACTCTGCCACTGATCCTGGCCGCCTCCCTCCTGTTATAGGCCCTCTTCTCCTTAAAGATTAAGGATGCAGATATTGAACATTGTCAAACATCAACATCACCTTTCTACTAACATGGGCACCTCATCAACACCTGGGGGCATACTGACTCAACTTGTCATGGCTCTAACATGGTCTGAGGTATTAACGAGGGAGACTTGTTTCACATATGCAGCCAGGCATTTGCCATCAATCTGCTATGTCCTTGCTGTCTTTGAAATGGCAATGAGACCCATGTGGCATGCCATTTGGTGACAACTAGATCACAACAATTGATTTTGGAATGTGCCACTTAGCTTTGCTAAACACAGTAGGTCATTGACCCTCTTCCTACACTGGACCCAGTTTTGTCGGGTGACCCCACGGCTGCTGGCCTCCTCAGCGACCACCGTCCAGGCTTGCTTGATCAAGCGGGAGGATCTCTTTTTGCCATTGCTGGGGAAAAGGACTTCCCATCTTTCTCTTGCAGAATGGAGGAGAATAAACAGGGAGGCATCACTGAATCGTGGGGCTAACCTTGCTTGGACCTTCGACATCATCAGAAGAATGCCCAGTGGGGCGGCTGGCTGGGTTTTAACTTTTTGGAACAGCACAGATGTGTTGCTTCAGTGAGCTTCTATAGATTGCAGGGAGATAATGAATTAAGGGCTGGCAAGCTTTTAAAGATGGTGCCAGCACCTGGTCCTACATCAGGTGACGCTGTGAACACTGACTCCATTTCTGCCCCCGCCAGGTGAAGGGGGGTGGGGAACGGTGGGTCCATTATGCAAAATGGTCGCACGCCATGTAATCGCGGTGGCACAGCCGATCACTGGACAAGTGGGAGCGTTGCCATTTTGCACAACCATGATCATAAAATTCAGTCAGAGTTCTTCACTGAAAGGAAGTTCTGGCACTTGATTCTAGATGTATACCTACCCTGTAGATCATAGTCAGCCACATGTTGTGTGAGAAGAAATGAGCAGCAGCCCATTAAGAGATGTTGCACTTCAGATTTCCCATATACCTTGTGCCATAGTGCTCCTGAGTACCTTGGAAATGTGCAGGGAGCATATTATTATGGTAATGAGCTGATTCTAGTGTGCTCAGCTCCATGCTCAGAACTGCAGGTGTGCACCATGATCTCAAAACAATTTTCCCCACAATTGGGAAATTGTCCCGAAAGTGCTGACAGTTTATTTCCCTGTAAGTGATTGGTAGATGTGTGTTTCATGTTTTCCCTTCCATATCTCTTCTCATGCTAATTCTCAGTGTTTCTCTCACGAAGGGATTATAAATTGACAGACAAGTCACTTGGGATTGAGGTGGCCCTGCTACTGCCTCTGACACATCTGATGTGGTGGGTCTGTTTGCTTTCTTTTTTATTATTCATTCATGGGATGTGGGCGTTGCTGGCTAGGGCAGCATTTATTGCCCATCCCAAATTGCGCTGGTGAGCTGCCTTCTTGAACCGTTGCAGTCCTTGGTGTAGGTACACCTACAGTGCTGTTAGGAAGGGAGTTCCAGGATTTTGACCCAGCAACAGTGAAGAAACGGTGATATAGTTCCAAGTCAGGATGGTGTGTGGCTTGGAGGGGAACTTGCAGGTGGTGGTGTTCCCAAGTATCTGCTGCCCTTGACCTTCTAGGTGGTAGAGGTCACTGGTTTGGAAGGTGCTGTCAAAAGAGCATTGGCGAGTTGCTGCAGTGCGTCTTGTAGATGGTACACACTGCTGCCACTGTGCGTCGGTGGTTATGGGAGTGTAGGTTGAAGATGGTGGATGGGGTGCCAATCAAGTGGACTGCTTTGTCTTGGATGGTGTCGAGCTTCTCGAGTGTTGTTGGAGCTGCAGCCATCCAGGCAAGTGGAGAGTATTCCATCACACTCCTGGCTTGTGCCTTGTAGATGGTGGATAGGCACTGGGGGAGACAGGAAGTGAGTTACTCGCCGCAGAATTCCCAGTCTCTGACCGGCTCTTGTAGCCACAGAATTTATGTGGATGGTCCAGTTCAGTTTCTGGTCAATAGTAACCTCCAGGATGTTGATAGTGAAGGATTCAGAGATGGTAATGCCATTGAACAGCAAGGGGAGATGGTGAGATTCTCTCTTGTTTGAGATAGTCATTGCCTGGCAATTGTGTGGTGCGAATGTTATTTGCCACTTATCAGCCCAAGCTGCAATATTGTCCAGGTCTTGCTGCATCTGGAAACGGGCTGCTTCAGTATCTGAAGAATCGTGAATGGTGCTGAACATTGTGTAATCATCAGCGAACATCCCCACTTCTGACCTTATGATGGAAGGAAGATCATAATAAAGCAGCTGAAGACGATTGGGCCTAGGATACTACCCTGAGGAACCTAAGAACATAAGAAATAGCAGCAGGAATAGGCCAATCAGCCCTTCAAACCTGCTCTGCCATTCAATGAGATCATGGCTGATCTTCTACTTCAACACTATTTTCCTGCACTATCCCCGTATTCCTTGATGTTTTTAATATGTATAAATCTATCGATCTCTGTCTTGAACATGCCCAACGACTGAGCCTCCACAGTCCTCTGGGGCAGAAAATTCCAAAGATTCACCACCCTCTGAGTGAGGAAATTCCTCCTAAATGGCCTGCCCCTTATTCTGAGACTGTGTCCTCTGGTTCTGGACTCCACAGCCAGGGGTAACATTCTTCCTGTGTCAACCCTGTCGAGCCCTGTAAGAATTTTGTATGTTTGAATGAGATCACCTCTCATTCATCTAAACTCCAGAGAATAAAGGCCCAGTCTATTTAATTTTACCTCATAGGACAATCCCTCCATCCCAGGAATTAGTTTGGTGAACCTTCATTTCACTCCCTCTATGGCAAGCATATCTTTCCTTAGATAAGGAGACCAAAACTTACACAATACCCCAGGTTCTCACCAAGGTTCTATATAATTGCAGTAAGACATCTTTACTCCTATAATCAAATCCTCTTGTAATGAAGGCCAGCATACCATTTGCCTTCTTAATTGCTTGTTGTACTGTTAGCTGTTAGTGACTCACGAACAAGGACTCCCAAGTTACCTTCTGGGAGACCACTTAGCTTCTGGGAGAGCAGCGGACAGGAGCAGACCTGCGGGAGGAACACGCCGCGGGGAGCAGTTAAATATAGCCCGACGATCACGGCCTGAAGCACTTACCTTCCAGGAAAGTAGCAGACAGGAGCGGACCTGCGGGAGGAACATGGAGCCGGGAGCAGTTAAATACAGCCTGAGGATTGCGGCCTAAAGCACTTACCTTCTGGGAGAGTGGCGGACAGGAGTCCAGGCATGCCTGAGTTTGAAAAAACAAATGAACAGTGATATCACAGGAAATCTGCAAGGTGATTGATTGGTGAGTAACTGCTGTTAGGGAGTATCAGTAAATAGTTGGGTTAGTGCACTACTGTTAGGGTGCGTGTGTAAATAGCTGGCTTATAGCGTCTCAACAACTGGCAGACTAAAAAAACAGTATAAATTATGTATTAATTATAAGGAACAGGTGAGTAGCTGGTGAATGTTATTTTTTTTCTGAGCAAGGTTTATTTTAACTAAGTGTTGATTATTAGTAGGATTTATCCGTACTAGTAACGTTTTATTAATAATTCTAAGGTGTTGTAGTATTGGTAAGGTTTCTTTTTTAGCAGTAGAAAAGGGTCAACTAATAAATAAAGGAATGGCAGGGCTACTTCAACCTCAAGGGTGCACCTCCTATGCAATGTGGGAGCTCCGGGATACTTCCCGTATCCTGGAGAATCATTTGTACAGGAGGTGTTGTCAATTGCAGCAGCTCGAGCTCCGGGTTTTGGAACTTGAGCGGCAGCTAGCGACACTGTGGTGCATTCATGAGGCTGAGAGCTACGTGGATAGCATGTTTATAGATGTGGTCACCCCACAGCTTAAGAGTATACAGGGAGAGAGGAAATGGGTGACCACCAGATAGTCCAAAAGAATCAGGCAGGTAGTGCAGGAGATCCCTAAGCACATCTCACTCTCCAACAGGTATTCAGTTCTGAATACTGAGGAAAGTGATGCTTCACCTGGGGAGTGTAGCCAGAGCCAAGTCCACGGCACCACGGGTGGCTCAGCTGCACAGGGGGTACAGGGAAGACTGGAAGAGCCATAGCGATAGGTGATTCAATAATCAGGGGAACAGATGGGCGTTTCTGTGGCCGCTGACGTGAATCCAAGATGGTATGTTGCCTCCCTGGTGCCAGGGTCAAGGGTGTCACTAAGCAGCTGCAGAGCATCCTGAAGGGGGAGGGTGAACAGCCAGCAGTCGTGGTCCACATCGGAACCAACGACATAGGGAGAAATGGGGATGTGGTCCGGCAATCAGAATTTAGGGAGATAGGTAAGAAATTAGTAAGCAGGACCCCAAAAGTAGTCATCTCTGGATTACTCCCAGTGCCACGTGCAAGTGAATATAGAAATAGAAGGATCATTCAGATGAATGCATGACTGGTAGATGGTGCAGGAGGGAGGGCTTTAGATTCCTGGAACATTAGGACCGGCTCTAGGGGAGATGGGACCTGTACAGTCTGGACGAGTTACACCTGAACAGAGCCAGTAAATCAGTGTCAGAGCAGTGGGAGGCATTCAAAGGGGAGATTCAAGGGGTTCAGAGTAAGCATGTTCTCACAAAGAAAAAGCGTGAGGTAGCCAAATCTAGAGCCCCATGGATTTCAAGGAGCTTACAGGGTAAGATAATGCAGAAAAGGAAAGCTTATGTCTGACTCCGAGAACGCAATACGACAGAAAGCTGAGAGGAATATAGAAAGTGGAGAGGTGAAATCAAAAAGGAAATTAGGAAAGCAAAGAGAGGGCATGAAAGATTATTGGCAAGTAAAATCAAGGTGAACCCAAAGACGTTTTATCAATGCATTAAGAGTAAGAGGACAACTAAGGAGAGAGTCGGGCCCATAAGAGACCAAAAAGGTAACCTATGTCTAGGGGTGGAAGATGTTGGTATTGTTCTTTGCGTCTATCTTCACAAAAGAGGGGGACGATGCAGATAGTGTAGTTAAGCAAGAGGGGTGTGAAGTATTGGATGTGATAAACCGAGGGAGAGAGGAAGTATTAATGGGATTAGCATCCTAGAAAGTTGATAAATCACCAGGTACGGATGAAATGTACCCCAGGCTGTTAAAAGAAGCAAGAAAGGAAATAGTAGAAGGTCTGACCATCATTTTCCAGTCCACACTGGATACAGGTGTGGTGCCGGAGAACTGCTAACATTGTATCTCTGTTTAAAAAGGGAGCGAGGGATGGACTGAATAATTACAGTCAGTCTAACCTCAGTAGTGGGCAAACTATTGGAATCTATTCTGAGAGACAGGATAAACTGTCACTTAGAAAGGCACAGGTTAATCAAGGATAGTCAGCATGGATTTGTTAAGGGAAGATCTTGTTTGACCAACTTGATTGAATATTTTGAAGAAGTAACAAGTAAGATAGATGAGGGTAGTGCAGTTGATGTGGTCTACATGAATTTTAGCAAGGCTTTTGACAAGGTCCCACATGGCAAACTGGTAAAAAAAAAAAAATATCATGGGATCCAGGGAAATGCAGCAAGGTGGATACAAAATTGGCTCAGTGGCAAGAAACAAAGGGTAATTGTTTTGTCCAGTTCTGATGAAAGGTCACTGACCTGAAATGTTAACTCTGCTTCTCTCTCCACAGATGTTGCCAGACCTGCTGAGTATTTCCAGCATTTTCTGTTTTTATTTCAGAGTTCCAGCATCTGCAGTATTTTGCTTTTATTAAAGGGTAATTGTAGACGGGTGTTTTTGCGACTGGAGGGCTGTTTCCAGTGGCGTTCCGCAGGGCTCGGTACTGGGTCCCTTGCTTTTTGTGGTATATAGTAACGACTTGGACGTAAATGTCGGGGCATGATCAAGAAGTTTGCAGACAACACAAAAATTGGTTGTGTGGTAGAAAGCGAGGAAGATAGCTGTAGGCTGCAGGAAGATGTTGATGGTCTGGTCAGATGGGCAGAAAAGTGTCAAATGGAATTCAACCCGGAGAAGTATGAGGCGATGCATTTGGGGAGGTCAAACAAGGCAAAGAAATACACGATTAATGGGAAAATACTAACAAGTGTAGAGGAAGTGAGGGATCTTGGAGTGAATGTCCACAGATCCCTGAAGGTAGCAGGACAGGTCGATAAGGTTGCTTAGAATGCATTTGGAATCCTTTCCTTTATTAGCCGACGTACAGAATATAAGAGGAGGGAGGTTATGCTGGAATTGTACAGCACAGACACGATGGGCCAAGTGGCCTCTTTCTGTGCCTTAAACATTCTATGATTCTATTATTCTAAGTCCCTTTGAAATTCAACACTTCCCAGCCTTTCACCATTTAAGAAATGCTCTGTATTTCTGTTTTTCCGAGCAACGTGGATATGCTCACATTTCTCCACATTGTACTCCATCTGCCAAATTTTTGCCCTCTGGCTTAGCCTCTCCAAAAGTCCTTTAGGGAAGGAAATCTGCCTCCTTACCTGGTCTGGCCTAAATGTGACTCCAGACCCACAGCAATATGGTTGACTCTTAAATGCCCTCTGAAATGGCATAGCAAGCCACTCAGTTGTAGCAAACCACTACAAAGTCTAAGAAAAGGAATGAAATTGGATGAACCACCCAGCATTGACCTAGGCACCAGAAATGACAACGGCAAACCCAGCCCTGTCCACCCTGCAAAGTCCTCCTTCATAAGATCTGGGGGTTTGTGCCAAAGTTGGGGGAGCTGTCCAACAGACTAGTAAGCAACAGCCTGACATAGTCAAACTCACAGAATCATACCTTGCAGACAATGTCCCAGACACCACCAACACCAACCCCGGGTATGTCCTGTCCCACCGACAGAACGGACCCATCAGAGGTGGCGGAACAGAGGTATACAGTCAGGAGGGAGTTGCCCTGGGAGTCCTCAACTCCAGACCCCATGCAGTCTCATGGCATCAGGTCAAACATGGACAAGGAAACCTCCTGCTGATTACCACCTACCGCCTCCCCTCAGCTGATGAATCAGTGCTTCTCCATGTTGAACACCAATTGGAAGAAGCATTGAGGGTAGCAAGGGCACAAAACGTACTCTGGGTGGGGGACTTCAATGTCTATCACCAAGAGTGGCTCAGTAGCATCACTGCTGACCGAGCTGGCCGAGTCCTAAAGGACATAGCTGCTAGACTGGGTCTGCGGCAGGTGGTGAGGGAACCAAGAGGGAAAAACCTACTTGACCTCCTCACCAATGTACCTGCCACAGATGTATCTGTCCATGACAGTACTGGTAGCGGTGACCAATATTGAGATAAATCTATGTCTGAAAAGACTTTATAACTTCTTATTCCTCCTAACCCTCATGCACACACACATATTCAAAAACTAGTTAACCGGTTCTAAAATTGTGTTTTAAATTGGAGCTGTTTCTTCGGAATAATAAAACAACTGGGTTGTAAGTCCTGGTTGGTTACTTTCCCAATTTGTGAGGTTTCCCAGAGTCGAATAGTCAGTTGCCACTCGTGGTCTCCAGGCGAGTTTGATGAACTGCCTGTAATGGACAGTCATTCACAGTAGTTCAGCTGCACTAGGCGTCACACAGATCTTTCAACAAGGAGTATAACAACAGGTCTATTTAGATTTCGAATTAGCAGTCTATCAGTAGAAACTTTACTGAGTTTCCAGAACTCCCAGAAACACAAAAGACAACAGAACTTCACTCCTGAAGCAGAGACTTCTTGGAGATAGGAGTAAAAAGGAATTTGCTACCTTAATAGTGCAAATATTCCTTTCCAAGGGTCTTTTCCTCTTTAGGCGAAACATAGCCTGTAGGCCAATGTAGATTTTCTGCTGAGAGAGACAAATTCTTCCTTCCTTCAGGAGAGCATGCTTCGCTGGTCTGCCCTTTCAAACTGGTTCCAGCCAATCTTTACACACAGTCTGCTGTGAACTCTCTCTCTTGCTATTGCTTAGGAAACAGGCTTGCAGCTTACACACTGTTCCCAGAGAATACAAAAACTGCCCTCAGTCTTAAAGGCACACTGACCCCCTTTAGTTTTTAAACAGAGAAAAAAAACCACTTCCATGACAATATCCAACATCGTGTACTTCCACCATGCTAAATGGGATAGTTTTCGATCAGATCTAGTGACTCAAAACTGGACTTCCATGAGGTGCTGTGGGCCGTCAGTAGCAGTAGAATAATAGTTAACCAAAATCTGTAACCTCATGACCTGGCTTATCCCCCACTCTACCAATACCATCAAGCTGGGGGCCCAACCCTGGTTCAATAAACAGTGCAGGAGGGCATGCCAGGAGCAGCACCAAAAGACAAGGTTGAAGCATTTGCATCCATCTTCAGCCAGAAGTGGCGAGTGAATGATCCATCCTCCCGAGGACTCCAGCATCACAGATGCCAGTCTTCAGACAATTCAATTCACTCAACGTGATATTAAGAAATGACTGAAGGCACTGGATACTGCAAAGGCTATGGGCCCTGACAACATTCCGACAATAGTACTGAAGACTTGTGCTCCAGAACTAAGTGTGCCTCTAGTCAAGCTGTTCCAGTACAACTACAACACTGGCACCTACCCAGCAGTGTGGGAAATTGCCCAGCTATGCCCTGTGCACAAAAAGCAGGACAAATCCAACTGGCCAATTGCTGCCCTATCAGTCTACTCTCAATCATCAGCAAAGTGATGGAAGAGGTCGCCGACAGTGCTATCAAGCGGCACTTGCTCAGCAATAACCTGCTCAGTGACGCTCAGTTTGGGATCTGCCAAGGCCACTCAGCTCCTGATCTCAGTACAGCCTTGGTCCAAACCTGGACAAAAGAACTGACCTCAAGAGGTGAGGTGAGATGGCAGTGACTGCATCTGATATCAAGGCAGCATTTGACCTAGTATGGCATCAAGGAGCCCTAGCAAAACTGGAGTCCATGGGAATCGGGGAAATCTCTGCTGCTTGGAGTCATTCCTAGCATAAAGGAAGATGGTTGTGGTTGTTGGAGGTCAATCATCTCAGTCCCAGGACATCACTGCAGGTGTTCTTCAGGGTAGTGTCCTAGGCCCAACCATCTTCAGCTGCTTCATCAATGACCTTCCACCCATCATAGTTCAGAAGTGGGGATGTTCGCTGTTGATTGCACAATGTTCAGCACCATTCGTGACTCCTCAGATAATGAAGCAGCCCATGTCCAAATGCAGCAAGACCTGGACAACATCAAGGCTTGGGTTTAAGTGGCAAGTAACATACGCGCCACACAATTGCCAGGCAATGACCATCACAAACAAGAGAAAATCTAACCATTTCCCCTTGATGTTCAATGAAATTTCCATCACTGAATCCTCCACTATCAACATCCTGGGGGTTACCATTGACCATAAACTGAACTGGACCAGCCACATAAATGCTGTGGCTACAAAAGCAAGTCAGAGGTTAGGAATTCTGCGGCGAATAACTCACCTCCTGACTCCCCAAAGCCTGTCCACCATCTACAAGGCACAAATCAGGAGAGTGATGGCAACACTCAAGAAGCTCGACACCATCCAGCACAAAGCAGCCCATATGATTGTTTATGGATGGGGTGCCATTCACTCCCTCCACCACTGACACACAGTGACAGCAGTGTGTACCATCTACAAGATGCACTGCAGCAATGCACCAAAGCTCCCTTGACAGCACCTTCCAAACCCGCGACCTCTACCACCTAAAAGGCCAAGGGCAGCAGATGCATGGGAACATCACCACCTGCAAGTTCCCCTCCAAGCCACACAGCATCCTGACTTGGAACTATATCGCCATTCCTTCACTGTCTCTGTGTCAAAGTTCAGGTACTCCCTCCCTAACAGCAAAGTGGGTGTACCAACCCCTCATGGACTGCAGTGGTTCAAGAAGGCAGCTCACCACCACCTTCTCAGGGGCTATTTGGGATGGGCAATAAATGCTGTCCTAGCCAGCGACGCTCGCATCGCATGAACGAATAAAAAAAAAACTGCCATTCAAAAAAATGGCCCAACTATTCTGACTCTGTTTTCTGTCCATTAACCAGTCCTCATTCCATGGTAGTGTATTACCCACACTCCTGTGAGATTAACCTTGTTAATTATCGAATATCTTCTGAAAATCCAAATATACTACATCCACTGGTTTGCCTTAATCACCCTGCTAGTTACACCCTAAAAAAAACTATAATACAGTTGTTAAACTATTTTTCTTTCATAAAACCATGATGGCTCTGCATAATCATATTACCAAAAGATATTACCAGCATGCAAAAGAAGTTTATTTCTTTGGGCTTCACTTCAGAACACTGTGGGCTCATAATGTGCTACATGGAAGATTGTAGTTTCAATAAGCCGTTGCGAAAGAACATTTTAATCCTATCACTATCACATCTAACCAGAAATTTAGGACAGTCACTATTTTCTCACATTCTTACTTGGTTTATGCATACCAAGAAATTGTTGTTACTCTAGAGGGCTGCCAAAATACCTTTACTGTGTGTTGTAATTAGCAAGTGTAATAAAACTAAGAGCACTGATTGTTAAGTGGGGAATCCACCAAACCCCAATCTTCACATGTGCAATGCCCCGAACACACCATATGAAGGAAATGAGAATTGTAGCTAAAGTTCTTGCATGTCAGGATCGAGAACAGAACGGTTACAGTTTCTCACAGCTTGGCCACGCATAGGCCTGAATTTTATTTGGGTGTCGCGCTCTGTGGTGGTGCCCTTTGAACTTGGCTGCTTGCCTGCATTCGCCGGCCGCCGCCGAACACCCACGATATTAATCATGGGGGCTCATTTCCATACAGGCTACGCACCGTCCCCCCAAATATTACATGATGGGGAGGTAGGACTGCCGGCTCCGTGCTGCACGCCGGCACAGCTGCGAGTCATGGGCTGGGGCCCTATTTAAAGGGCAGCCATTACAGCAGCTGTGCCTGCATCCAAAGAAGATACCTGTCACAGAGCGTTACATTGAAGGGATATTTCGTTATGGTGAGACAGCACCATACCAGGGCGGCACCACGGTTCAGTGATGCCTCCCTGACCGCCCTCCTCCAGGCTGTGCACGCAAGGTGGGAGGTCCTCTTCTCCAGCGATAACGGTGCTGTGCCAAAAAGCGGGAGATTGGGTGGGGAGGGAATAAGTGCCATGAATGGTGCAATGTATGACACAACCTACTGTTGTCCGGTGCTCAGGGAATGGCACCTCATGAGTAGCTCACTCAGAGGTGCACATCAAGAATCCCCCACCTTTGTGGCCAGCAACTGTCTTTTGACATGTGTCGTCCTGTTGACATGCCATTGTTAATAGCTGCCCCCTTGCCCCTCCAGGCGAAGAGGGCCCACAATTCG
Organism: Heterodontus francisci; assembly: GCF_036365525.1. NCBI lineage: Eukaryota > Metazoa > Chordata > Chondrichthyes > Heterodontiformes > Heterodontidae > Heterodontus > Heterodontus francisci. The sequence goes on from NC_090371.1 coordinate 114,232,525, forward strand.
AGGGAGTCCTCCCACACTGGAGGAGGTCCTGCCAATCTGCTTAGACTGACGGATGCCGAGAAGGAGGCCCTGTAACTGGCACCAAGGCAGCAGGTGTGCTCATTCGGGCAGATTGACATCGGGCTCCAAGGTAAGCAGATGTCCAATTGAAATGAAAGATCTGCACTGTGGGTTGTTGGTTTGGTAATGCAATGCTGCTGACATTGTGAAGTTACATCAGAACTGACAACGTCCTCTTCCCATTGTGTCTTCCAGGTGAAAGAACAGAGTCTAACCCGGCTATGTGCATGCCATCCACCATCTTGGAGGAAGAGACATTCTCCGATGAAGTAGGGTCCCATGACACTAATGCATCTTCCACCAGTGCAAACACTGTCACCTCGGTGATTATCTGTTCGGCCTTAGAGTCTGGGTCACAATCTGGTGAGAGCACTGCACACGCGCCCGAGCAGCTGACTGAGGCTGAGACAGCCTTGGCCCCTGACAGTTAGAGGCCTGTGAGTGGCCAGACTCATGCTGAGCCCCAGCCTACTGATGACCCTCTGCTGTCGACAGACCAGGGCAGGCTGGAGCCATTGGATACGTTATGGCAACTGTAGGTGGAGATGCCACAGCCTATGCGCAGCCTTGAGCGGACGACGGGAGAGTCTATCCACGCCATCACTGCTGCCATGTCACAGGCATATGAGTGCTTGGAGTCATCCATTGAGGCGGTGGCGGCCCTTGTAGTGACCTAGAATCAATCAATACGCTCAGATCTGCAATCTCTTGCCGCTACCGTCACATCCATTGAGCAGTGGCTGTGCGAGAGAGGGACCAGGGGCATGGAGAATGCCCCTGCTCCTGGTCCCTCCCGGGAGGGCAGAGGGGTTCCAATGAACCCTGAGATACAAGAGGCGAGCCAGCGCACCATATCTTGGGTCCCCCCTCCAGGCGATTCCAATATGAATGCTGGCGCCTCCGCCCCTCTGCCTGTTGAGTGCAGCTCCAGCAGCCGTGACAGCTGAGGAGGGTTCTGTGATGACGCAGGATCCCCCCCATCCAGCCCCGGCCCTCCAGGCCTCGCGTACACAGTGGACGACCGCCGACATCATCCACAGCCAAGGGGCAATCAGGTCAGTAGCCTTCCTCCAGTCAGGCTGCTAGCGCAGAGGTTGCACCGAGAAGGGGCACCCCCAAGCATTTAAAAAGAGACCACTGACACAAATGGGAATGCACGGGTGTCACAGCAATGTAAATAATCATTGCACTAAATTTTATCCACTTTGCGTGTCCTGTTTTCCTCTGTGCATGATGCGTGCCAGCATGTATTGCCAATGTCACATCCCTTGCTCCGTTGGCCCTCCAGGAAAGCTAATGTATACAGTCAAATCATTACCATGCCACCATAACTCATGAGCCTCTAAACGGATGCAGTGACATGTAAATTGGCTCAGTAAGTTGCGGGCTCTAATGGTTTACAACAACATGCTGTAGATGTGGACTGTCGTACAGCAGGTGAGCGAGGCTGATGTGTGGCTTTCCAGAGCTCATGTCGGCTCATATGGAGCAGAGAGCCTTTGTCGGCTCAGGCACTGCCGTTTATCCCTAGATCCCTGCTAGCCCTGCATGCGGAGCCTGGGTGGCATCTGCCCTCCCATGCACCTTCCTGTTATAGGTCCTTATTGTCTTCATAGACTGTGGATGAATTTAGCTGATGTCTCTCTTCATCATTCCAGGCCTTCCCCCTATTGGGTGCGTATTTGTACAGATCACCGCAAGCAGGAAAGAAAGGTCATGTCCTTTTTGGCCCATTGTACAGGGCACCACCCTATCTATCCAGGCATCGGCTGCGCATTTGGAATATGCAGATCTCCTGCTCAATGGCAGATCTTTCAGCTCAGTGGCTGGCGTTTTTTTCACTCCTCTGCAGCAGTGATGGGGTCTTTCACTGTTGTCAGAAGCCATGTCCGCGAGGGATAGCCCTTGTCTCCAAGAAGCCACCCCTCCATATTAGCCAATTCAGTGAACAGCGGTCGCAGCTGGGACTGGCGCAGGACCCAGGTGTCGTGGCAGCTGCCTGAGAAGCAGTCATAGATTTGCATGAAGCATCTCTGGTGAACATGTACCAGCTGCATCTAGATTGACAGCATTCCTTTAATGGTAACATCTACCGGTAGTAGCCTGGCGGGAGGCCTGCTGGCCACATGGGTGCAGTCTATGAACCCTGAGGCCTATGGTTCTCCAGCAATGGTACCGAACAGCCTTATGGGCCTGGCTGGGAGAATCCGTCCTGAAGAGGACATGCTCCCTGGCCCTCCAGTGCAGGGCATCGGTGACCTCCCTGATGCAGCAGTGCACTGCTGACTGTGTGACCCCACAAAGGTCTCAGGTGGGCCCCTGAAATGCTGCATAGGCGTCAAGCTTAAGAGCCGCTGCCACTACGAGGACCGCAGGCATAGGATGTCTATTGAAGCCCATGGGCTGTAGGTCATCCTTGAGCAGGGCACAGAGACGCATCACCACCCTCTCTACATGCGCAATTGCCACTGACACTGGTGCACTGTCATCCGATGGCATGTCTTGTGGGGCCTATAGATGAATGGCGAGCTCCCCTTGGAGGCTGCTGCTCACGTCCGGGGGCCTCTACATGAACTACACCTGCCTATTGATCTTGCCTCTGGCCTATACGGATCCTCAGGAGAAGAGGATTGCACACTGTAGGATGAGCCAGTTCCATTTCTATCTGATAGATAAAGTTGAACCCTTCATTTATTGGAAGATTCCTAACAGGGCAAGGATTGGTGTTAACGGGTACATCAGGTGCTAACATGGATCAACTATGTGCCATGGCATTGTTCATCTTGACCAAAACTTAGAGTGGCACAGCATAACCACATCAAAATCCTCCCAGCTGCATCGATTGCCCCCACCATCCATATAACGTTAACGCTCCTACTTTTTCTGGCACCCTCCCCACACACACGGATGGTCAAGATCTCCCTCTAGTGCGATTGCCATAGAGTGCCATTGCTCCTTCACAAACACAAACAAATGCAGACTGTACACTGTTTACAGAGGGAGGGTACACAGTACCTCCCTTCATACCTAAGCTGCACTTTCACTCCAGTAATCCCAGAGCCCCTCCCTCTTCCCTTCCAGTACGCAGTGAGACCCCTGAATATCAGAACTTACCATCGGTAGCAAAACCTTCTGCCTCTGAAGACCCACCGGCTTTTTTGTTCGGGAATGGAATGGTACAGGACGTCTGCTCATTCAAAGTAAAATCCGGAAGTGTCCACGGAGAGGCGGCGGCTGCATAATTTGCCGAGGTAAGTACTATTTTGAATATGGTAATTGGGGTGCCGCCGGCGAGTGGCTGGGGGGCCGCACCAAGATCCCTCCCACCGCCGGTAATTTGCGGCAGGCCTTTCTCGACATCGCAAGTCGAGGCGGGCATCTCCCCTCAGAATTTTCCAGCCCCCGCACCATGAGCCGCAGCGCTGAGGGGCTGGTAAAATACAGCCCATAAAGTTCACTGTAAATGGTTTCCCTTTCATAACTCTCCTGAATTTGTGGAGGAGAACAGGCAAGCATAGAAAAGAGCCAGGAATGTCAGATTGCAGCTGTCCAGATTTGTCACCATGCTGCCCATTGCAACTACATTTCCGGGTCTGACTGAAGAGCACTGCTTCTGGTGGCTCAGATTTAGCATGGGATGCAATTTTAAAATGTGTTATCTGCTTCAGGAACATATGCAGACAAACTTGCACAGAGCACTGCTCCAACCAAACGCCATTAAGATTCCAAAGGCCCCCTATGTTTGTTTGTCCAACCTCTTTCAAGCTAGTGCAAAGGTTATCAGATGTATCAGTCAATTTGCTGTCAGAGTTGCAGCCAACCGTCAATTCCATTCCCAGTCAGAAAAAAAAAAATCACAAGGTTTACATGAAAGATATGCTGGGCATCAAAATGTATTGAAGCATTGAAAATGAACATCAAGTTTGGCCATAGAGTGTTAGTTAGAAGGTCCCTGAGCATCACTGATAAACAATATTGTCATTTAAAGTCAGATATTCAACTCTGTTCTTGCCACCCTTAACATGCCTTTACCTATGAACCTATCTAACTACTTATTTTTTGCATAGAGAAAAAGGTCACTATGGCAAAACTAAAAAAAATTCCTTTTCCTATTCTAATGTTACATTTAGATTGCTTTTCTAAATTCCAAATGAACTCTCCAATTCTCTTTGACACAAGCAGACATTAATAGAAATAAAGTTGAGGGAAGTTAAGATGTCTAAGGCCTGGAATTTCCTTGGGGATAACTTAGGCAGAAAATTAGCAGAACAACTGGTATAAATGGCTGAAAATTGTACTGACGCTATTTTTCTGGGGGTCCTAACCAAGATCAGGACAACTCCTGTAAAAATTCAGGGCGAAAATTTGTACATAAATTGAAATGGCACACAATGGGCTGGATTTTAAGAAGCCCTCGTATGTGATCCGTGGCGGGGGGACCCTGAAGATGGCTCCAGATGAAGCCCGCCACGGACCTCGATGCCGGCAGGGCCCATCCCGTCATCCTCCTGGTGGTGGTGAGGCTCCGTGGCGGCCCCCACCCCGCCGCTGGGTGACAGGACCACAATTAACATATTTAAATCAATAAAATGAATTCATTTAAATACACTTACCTGAGATCTTGAGGGCCTGCTGCAATCGCCGGCGCGGTGGCCGGTCCTCCTGCACTTTCAGATCCCCAGCCAAGAAAACGAGGCATGACACTGGTGGGGAGGGGGGAGGGGGGGTGCGAGGAGGTAAGTTTATCAGTGTGGTGGGGGGAATGGGGTCAAATACATGTAATGGGTGTAGGGGATGGTGGGAAAGTTTGAACCCTAAACTTTATGCAGTTTGGGGGGTGGGGGGGGAGGTAAGAGTTAAGTATTTTAGGGAAAAGGGCAAATATTTTTTGTAATTATTATTGGGAGGGGTGAGAAAGGGGCACAAGAAATATATTTATTTAATTTTGGGGAGTTATTTCTTTAAAAATTTAAATATGCTGGCAGGGCTTTAAAAATGGCGCCAGTGCCTGTGCACAGGCATCTGACACCATTGCTGGGGTGGACAGCCCACCCCCTCCACCAAATTTGGTGGGCGGGGGGGGGAAATGGGCTGCCCCAGCTATTTAAATGAGCTGCCGTGCTTGAGATTGCGGCGGCTCTTTGTTGTGTGGCTTGCTCGGGCAACCTGTTATTTTCTGAGCTTTCCGCTGAGATCGACATGTTTACGGACTTCTATGTAGGTTAATAGAGAAACATCGAGGCTATGAACTTACAAGTGGCTTCTGCTGATTTTATGTTGAAATCACAACAGGCAATCAGGAGAATCCAAGTGGAAATTCATGGCCTGAAAGCTTAACAAGTTTTCTACAAGGTGATAGTGATATTCAATAGGCAAGCCCTCTACCAGCTGTTTATATTCCTCCACTCTAGCAATGTGCTGTCTGGAGCTAAAAACCTAGAATTCTCAGTTCCATTGCACAGCAATGTGCACAATTTGGTGGAATTGATGGATTACCAAGACGTTCTAACATTCTGTACAAATATTATGACCAATGTGGACTAGTGATGGACAGTGCACAGTTATGATGCCATTTTGCTCGTCTACTTACATTTGCCAGCTGTTAAATGTTTGCTTGAAGAGCATCTAGGTCTCATTCTCTATGACCATGACAGGATTGCTCATACCTATAAGTTAACAACCAACTAAAAGGTCAGTAATGTAACATGTAATTTCTAATCATGCGTAAATTTATTTCCTGCAATTATTGTGGGACTTCCAACATCTTATATCTCTATACCCCACAGTACAAATATTTGAGCAGTTTGTGGAGTTTGAGGAAATAGGAAGCCAATATAGCAAATACAATTTTCCTTTTCAAAATTATGTATTCATAGCTGTAAAGGTTCCACAAAATAGAATTTAGTCTTCGCTAGAAATCCTAGGATTCCTATAAATAAGTTTTTAAAAAAAGTAAATAAACTTGGAACTGAAGTTGCACTGTGAGATCCTAGTGTAACCTTCCTCAACATGATGCAGTGAGGCAAAAAGATGGGGTATGGTGTGTTTCCATAGTGTGGTCAAAGGATGGTGGCAGTGCACTTGTACCTTTTGTGATGAGCTGTGCTGCTCATGAGCAGCTATTGGTAGCTGCTGTCTGCCCAGCAAGAATTTATCCCTCGCTTGCCAGTTGTGTGATAACCAACAATGACTATACTTCTTGGGGAAGAGGTGACTTCATAATAACATGACTGACGATGGAAGTCTGAAACAAAGTCATCCCTCTGTGGCAGATTTGTTAATCGGGTTTAGATACATTAGGAAGGGTTTCAAGCAGAACGACGATGAAAATTTCATGCCCTTTGGTCAAAGTTATGAAGAAATACCCAGTCAACAAACTTAATTACCCTAAAGAAAAGAAAACCAGGGAAGAACAGCTTAATCTTGTTTCTATATAGGTTTTTAAAATAGTGAAAAGTATAGATGAGGTAGAAACAAGAAAACAATTTATCACAGACAATGAGCATTGGTATAAAATATACCAGCATAAAATTTATAAGCCTTGAGCAATGATAGAGACCAGGAAAACCCCTTTTTGCCTTTATTGTGGAAATGTGAGACAAATTCCCAGAGAAAATAACTGATACAGCATCAATCCGCACCTTTAAAATACAGCTGAACTGATATTAGCTAATAAGTGGGATAGAGTCAGAGATATTTAACAATATTTGTTTTTTTTTAGGCAAGGAAACTAGTGTTCCCTACAGTAGGGGATCACGAATGATAGAACAATATTCTGTGGATCTGGTATCAAGTGGGCTTCATAGGGTGAATGGCCTTTTCTCTCTTTCGATTTCCTTATACCTAAAACAACAGACCCACAGCACTGCAGAATACTGACCAGTAAGCCTGATTCACTAATGAAACTTAGAATTGTAGACCTGTCGCTGGGGGCTGGAAATCTTCCCACATAGCTTTAGATAATTCTAAAAGAGACAAAACAGCTTTCACAAAAACTGTTGGCTGCTTCAGATTTCCTTTTTTGTGTAAAAAAATAGAACCTAATCACAACATGTTAAATAGTTATTTGCCCCCCAATAGTTGCCAAAGTAACTATTTTTTTGCACTTTGTTTTCATAAATTTAATTTTTATGATTCTAAAATGTCTGACCCTTTGCAGTCCCTCATACAGAAGACCTGTGGGTATAAACTAGTCAGTTTACTCACTTGAGCAATGATCAGCAGTGCTTCAGCCAATCCATATAAAAAAATTGCAATTGTATCAGTATTTTTTGTTTCAAACCAATATTGTGTGCTTTAGTTTTTGTGAAGTTATTAAATAGTAAAGTTCCAAACACTCACCAAGCTTGCCTTTCTCATCATCAGAAGCTCCTTCAGACCATGTTTGGCCACTACCGAGTAGATGGTTCTGGGACTCTCGTAACGGTTTGGCGGGAAATGGATGACCTTCAGTAATACTGTAAACCAGGCAATTAAAGAATTAGTTCACTATGTGGTAACTCCCTTGAATCAGTCTCTAGGTTACTGCACAATCCCAACACTCAGTAAAATTCACTCACTACTACAATGTACCATGTGTACTATACTATGAACTGTATACTATGGAAGTAATGACAGTAAATGGCAGAACCCTTAGGAGTATTGACAGGCAGAGAGATCTGGGCGTACAGGTCCACAGGTCACAAAGTGGCAACGCAGGTGGATAAGGTAGTCAAGAAGGCATACGGCATGCTTGCCTTCGTCGGTCGGGGCGTAGAGTATAAAAATTGGCAAGTCATGCTGCAGCTGTACAGAACTTTACTTAGGCCACACTTAGAATATTGCGTGCAATTCTGGTCGCCACACTACCAGAAGGACGTGGAGGCTTTGGAGAGGGTACAGAAGAGGTTTACCAGGGTGTTGCCTGGTCTGGAGGGCATTAGCTATGAGGAGAGGTTGGATAAACTCGGATTGTTTTCACTGGAACGACAGAGGTGGAGGGGCGACATGATAGAGGTTTACAAAGTTATGAGCGGCATGGACAGAGTGGATAGTCAGAAGCTTTTTCCCAGGGTGGAAGAGTCAGTTACTATGGGACATAGGTTTAAGGTGCGAGGGGCAAAGTTTAGAGGGGATGTGCGAGGCAAGTTCTTTACACAGAGAGTGGTGAGTGCCTGGAACTTTCTGCCGGGGGAGGTGGTGGAAGCAGGTACGATAGCGACGTTTGAGGCATCTTGACAAATACATGTATAGGATGGGAATAGAGGGATACGGTCCCCGGAAGTGCAGAAGGTGTTAGTTTAGGCAGGCATCAAGATCGGCGCAGGCTTGGAGAGCCGAATGGCCTGTTCCTGTGCTGTACTGTTCTTTGTTCAATCAAAGAAGAACTGCATAGAATAATAATCTTACAAAATGGTGGTTTATATCAAAGTTAGAAAACACAAAGACAAATATTTATTTGTGCTTATAAAAAAAATCATCCAGTTATGAAAAAAAAATCAACTATTTTTACATTGAAAAAGCATGGCAATCAATAAATAATAATTACTTTTTGGCAGTTGAGTTGTGAGCAGATGGAGTAGAGGGTTGCTCTGGATCCTGATTCACCAAACATGTTGGGAAGGAACAACCATCACCCAGACTGCATATGGAAAAAAGCTTATTTTATTTCACTTTTTCGAAATGCATAATTTATCACCTTTTAATTCAGAAAAGACATGCAATAATTTAACTTCGTGTCAGTGTTTAATACAGTACATTATCTTGATATTTTTGCTGTAATCAACGCCCTTCTTAACAAATGAACAAGCAGTGTGTTTATTCTTTAGTAAACAAAATTCTCTCAGTAAGCCCACTGCCCAGTGACCCATACAGACCAGAAAGATCCCATGTCCAATCACAAACCTGTGGTGGGTTCGCTGATCTTATTTGACTGGAAGAGCAGTAGAGCTGGGAATTCCAACTTTCATGTACGATTCTTCAATCTGCGCTCTTGGTGGGCGATGCTCTGTGCTGGAAGTCTTGTCATGCAAATTTACCCTTAAACCTCTAGATAACTTGTGAAGGAGTTGCCTTTCTGCTGGTTCTGCAGAAGTGTTAAGCACACACTCTCTCTAATTGTATAATGATTAGGGTGCTCAGGTTTTACTGACTTGACAAAAACACTAATGGTAAGCCTTCGCCTGCACACCTCAAATGTGGAACCTTGCCCACCAGGAGTGTGTATCTGGAAACCAGGAATATACAGCCCTCAATTTTCTGTCCATTAAAATCAGTTTCCAGAAAATTGTGGGTTGCAATCCTGCGATTCTCAGCTATAAACTGCACTGGGATCAGTAGAAAATTTACCTTCCAATAATTATCTTGAGGAGGGCGTCTCACTCTGTTTTGCTTTCTTAGCCCTGGATTTAAATGACCAAACTTGTAAGGGCCAGTCTTCCAAATATATAAAACCAGCATGCAGCCTTGTCCAAATGGGAGCTCATGTTGAGAAATCACAGAGCACTCCCTATGATTTTACATCCATCCACATCATGATTACACATCATCAGTCTCTCACAGTTGTTGTCTGTCTGGCAAAAATGGTAACTCAGGTTGCAGTAACATGGTACCAAGGTTGTTGTGTTTGCCTGTTCTTAGTACTGTGGTGAGACAACAGTTACCCATAGAGCAAAACAAAAAGATGCCTAGAATTTTCACACTGCTGCTGTGAAAATGTACAGTAGCAGCAGAGGGATGTTAGGATGTTATGTTACATCAGTGGTTATGTAATTAGGCTTATGCTCATCTTAAAGAAGGGAGATAAATCATGCTGTGGAAATTATCGAGGTATTTCCCTCTTGTCCATAGCGGGAAAATCCTGACACACATTCTCCTGAATTGCCTACTTCCTGTGGTTGAGGAAATCTCCCAGAGACACAGTGTGGCTTTAGACCTTCCAGAGGAACCTCCGACATGGTCTTTGTGGCCAGACAAATCCAAGAAAAATATCAAGAACAACACCAGGAACTCTTCATTGACCTGACCAAAGTATTTGACTCAGTAAATGGTGAGGCTTTGTGGATTGAGTTCCAAAGATTTGGATGCCCAAGAAACTTCATCACAATCCTGCAATTGCTCCATGATGATAGACTGCAACTGTTTTAAGTGGGAAATCTGAAACAGATGCCTTCAAAATCCAGACCGGGGTCAAGCAAGGCTGTGTGATAGCCCCCATACTATGTACAATCTATCTGACGGTGGCTATTCAATTCATCAAAGACCAGCTGCCCTCTGGTGAGTATTAAATACCGTCTAGTTGGAAAACCCTTTAATCTCGTGCCAAAACTAAAGTGACCACCATAGATATACATGATCTATACATGAGTTTACGGATGACTACAGTGTTGTTGCCCACTTTGCACCAATTTGCAAGTCACTCACGATCTCTTCAAATCTGTATTGTTATGAGCCTGTAGTTTTTTTCCTCTGGGAAATATGTGGTGTGTCTTTAAGACAGCAAAGGATCAGTACTGCTTTAAAAATAAGAAGGCCTCTGGAGTTACCGAGAAGGTGCATTTTCGGTGCCTTGGATACAGCCATTCGGAGACTGCGATTCAAAGAATGCATTCTGGTTACCTGGCAGCTGTCATTCAGGGACCAAGCAGCGTATATGCAATGTTGCAATTATTTTTTGAACTGGCTTTTTAGTTGAGACAGTCTGTTCTATCAGAATACAGACAGACAGCTGGTGTTAGCACCTGAAAGAAGAGCTCTCAGCCATTTAAACTGAAGGAAGAGAATTTAGTCTGCTTATTTATTATCTCTCAAAATTCTAAAAAAAAATGACAAGCCAAAACAGAGATCTCTGATAATTTAAACTGAAGGAAGGGAAGTTAGACGGTGACTATCTTTTATCCCTCAAAATTTCTAAAGTCAGATTGATTCTATTGAAAATGTTTGCAAGTTGTTAACTGTTGAAATCCATCCCTGGAGAAGGAAAGCATCACTTACTGCTGGAATTAGACTACAGACTGTTCTACTGTTGAAGAACCTTTTTTGCCGCATCGGTCGGCTGTCAGGACTTCAAGCAACCTTGGACTTTTTCATCTCCAGCAGGAACGTAAATTTGCAAGAACTCTAATTTTTCTATTTTAAATGTTGTTTCATTCTTTGTTGTGTTTAAGAATTTAGTTTTTCGAACTAAACAGTAAATTTGTTGGTTTAAAGACATCTGGTTTGGTTAGCCTCATTCGGGGATTAATAGATGGTACAATTTGGCTGGGTCTTTCTTTAATTTGGAAAGTTGCAATCTGTGGAGGAACGGGATTGAATCAACAGTGCATTTTTCCCACCACAATCAGAATCGTATATTTTGATTGGGGGCTTTGACTGGAGCGGTCGTTCGTAATAGTATACAAGAGACTCAGCCTGTCCTTGAATATTGCCAAAACAAAACTCATACATCAACCCACACCTGGTCTGCCAAATATTCCACCTCCCATATATGTTGAAGGAGAGACTTTGGAATATGTTGAGCACTTCCCATACCTTGGCAGCCACCTCTCTCAAAAGGCCACCATTGATGAGGAGATCCAACACTGGATCAGCTGCTCCAGCTCAGCCTTCTACAAACTACAGCAACGAGTGTTTGTCAACAAAGACCTCTGAAAGTCAACAAAAGTCCTAGTGTAGTGAGCAGTTGTTGTCACCGCACTCCGGTACTGCAGTGTGACCTCGACTGTGTATCAGCGACACACAGGACTGGATTTTGTGCTGGAGGTAGGGCTCCCGGCGCCGGGCTGAAAAGGCGGGGAGATCTCCGCCGCTGCCTTTTTGTGACCCCCACGCCCACCACCCCCACCACCCCACGCACCCCCCCCCCCCCTCCCCCCGGAGAGATCCTCCAATCTTTTTTTGAATTAAAATTTCAGGAGGCAGGACAACCATCCCTTTAAAGACTTTAAAGGGACGGGGATCCCACCTCCAAGAGCTGTCGAACAATCTGAGGGCTGGCAGCCCTCAACAAAAATACATAATAGGGGCCTGGGGTGAGCGGTGGCCACTGCTGGTACTGCAGAGGCCTCGGACCCAAGCCCAGCACTAGAACCCCAGAACAGAGGTAGGTGAGAATGGGTCACCGGGGCCAGTCCGGAAGGCCCTGGCGAGGTGGGATAGTCATGCAATCCAGGGGGAGGGGCGTTCCAGGGGTAAAGTTGTTCCCAGTAAAGGCCTTCTCGGTTATACAATTGAAACCTGACCCGGGCCTGACCCAACCACATCTAACCCGAACCCGATCTAGGCCCGAGTCTTTTGGTTTTTTTCCTGCGCCCGACCCGACCCGACTCGACTACCGGAAATTAATGACGCTTACTCTTACTTCCCTTTCCCTCCCTGATCAAAAGGCAGCACTGCCACAGTGTCCGACGCGGCCCAACCCGAGCCGAGCCCGAATGCCGGATCTGGAAGAGCAACCCGACCCGAACCTGACACATGTCGTGTCAGGTCCTGTCTGGTTCGGGTCGGGTAACCATGCCCTAGTTCCCGGTGGCGTCCTCCATGGGCCACAAATTACCAACAAAGGAGGGACACCCCCCCCCTCCACAAGCCTGCTGGGAGGGCGCCTCATTTTACAAGGTGTTCCCCACCCCCCCCCCCCCGTCACCGGTAAGATCCCAGACGTTCTGGGCAGGAAGGCCATCATCAGGAAGATTGCTGGGCAACGGGCTCTCCACCCTGCTGCCTCCCCCACCACTCGGCGCCATACTCCATGCCCACCCACCTCCGGCCCGCCTCAGGGGGTCTCACAAAATCCCGGCCAAATAGAAATTCCACCAGCAATGTCTCCACCACATCATCTGGATTCAATGGGAGGACCGTTGAACAAACGCAAATGTCCTTCTTGAAGCCACAAGCATTCAGGCAAAACTCCTGCAAGACCAACTTCGATGGACAAGACCGTGTCTGGATGGCTCAAAACCATCTCTCCCACCAGGTCCTGTTTTCTCAACTCGCAAATGGCTAGCGTTCCAGGGGAGGACAAAGAAAACATTTCAAAGACACTCTGAAACTCTCTTTGAAGCGTGGCAACATTAACATTGATGACTAGGAAGAGCTTGCTACCAATTGTTCAAAATGCGATAACTTGTCCATCAAGCTGCATCACACTTTGAGTCCAAATGCCTTAATGATGAGGCAGAGTGGCGGCAGAGAAGGAAGGAAAAGGAAGCAAATCCTGCACTCCGGATTTCAGTACCTTGTGGGACATCCTGTCCCCTGTGCCTAAAGATCTGCGGGTCAAGAATCGACCTGTTCAGTCACCTGAAGACCCATGGCAGAAACTCGCGACCTTCAATAGATGTCACCCTCGAACCGAGGGACAGCTGCCGCCAACATGTAATTAGGTTTATGCTCCTACTTCTAGTAGTTAGCTTGCAGTGAATGGTTGTTTGGAAAGGTGTTGAGGGGGAGGGGGAGAGAAAGGAACTCATAATTTCTTTTGCTATGAAATTGTAGTCCTAATTTATACCAAATTACTTCCTCCCACCCTGCTATTCTCTCTGGCATAGAGGCATTGAGTTGGCTTCTGCCAAAAACTCCACTCGTTTACATAGCTTCCATCCCCTTCCCCAGCCAGTCGTTCAGGCTAAGCCAGACCATATGAACCCTTGGTGACTCATCTGCACTACTGCTATGCTTTAAGGCTCATATCCAATCCATCACCAAGCCCATTTACTTCCACCTGTGAAACATCATCTGCCTCTGGTTTATTTTGCCACTACGCAACCCTTATCCATGTGTTTGTCTATCCCCATTTATCTAATGATTGACCTCCCCCCATAAACATCAACTTGCTCAAAACTCAGCCAGCAGTACCCAGTTCATAGTAAATCCAGTCATTCAGCACCCTATCCTCACTGATCTGCATCAGCTCCCTCTCCCCAAACAAACTGAAATTAAAATCATCTTCAAATTTATCTACAGCTCCAACCCACCCTAACCGTGCAAATTTTATTCTCCAACTCTGGCCCTCTGTGTATCCCTCCCTTCTATCACCTCACCATCATGGCAGTCTTTTCAGCTGCTCTCCCTACAACTCTTTGCAATTCTCTTCCTAAACCTCTCTACCACTTCATTTATGCTCTGCTTACTTAAAAATCTTTTTTCAAACCGATATTTTCAATTAAACTTTAGGTTGCCTCTTCCAACTCAGCTTTAATTCCTTTACTTCTCTTGTTGCCTTGGAATGTTTTCTGTATTGATGGCAGCATATAAGTGGAAGGAGTTGCTGTTGATCAGAATCTAACTAATCAATAAAGTCACTGAACTGTAAATGCCATGTTATGTGATTGTGTCACTGTTTAATGGAAGTCTACTGCAAAATAATAAAGCAAAACTAATAGACATAATAAATAGATTGTAAAGAAAAGGTTTAAGATTCACTGCAGTTTTAAAATGTTCTTTTTCATGATAATGCAGTCTTCATTCTGAATGAATATGTTTCAAGGATATGGAAACTCAGGAAAATGAGCAGTACCTCGTAAAGACAGGCAGCAACCAGTACTTCTTTTCATCTCCAAATACCTGCTTCATATTTTTGCTGCAACCCAAGCTAAACCCGTTCTTGTCTGGCCCATGTCGAAACACAGGTGCTCTGAAGGCCTCTGAAACAAAATATTACTAATTATAGCATTTGAATCGTTTTTAAAACAAAATAAAGTATTTCCATTCTTTTAATGTCACTTGGAACACTATCCCTCATACTCTGAGGTTTAACTGCAGAGTTAATCATCACATGATCACAAGAGAGATACAGTTGAGGAAGGCTATTTCACCCATTTTAGTTTAATCAATCCAGAAATAACCTACAGTCCCCCATCAGAGCAACTATTTGTTTCTTAAATCAGTCCAGGGTTCTTACCTCCATTATGATGTCTTTCTAACTTTGGCACATCAGTCTTAAATTTTCTTGTTACAATAACAGTATTAACAGCAACTTACTGTGCTTTAAACTTTACAGTTCAAAGTCAGAATTGAGCAGTAGTAGGGGTGGGGAGGGAATTAGTGGAGATGCCTGAAGGGACAGTTGAAGAGATAGATCTTAAAAGGGTTTTTGGTATGTCAGGTGAGGCAAGACAGAGAGGATTAGGGAAAGAGTTCCAGAATGGTTGAACTCTCTGTCACCAATGGTAGGGCATTAATCACAACAAATCATTTGGCTTATTACTTAGGCTGACATAACACTACTGATTAAAATCACTTCAGCCATTGCATTCTTGTCACAGTTAGAATATAAAAGACCTTTTGTTACTTGATGTGTAGGCAGAGACAAAAGTCTTTATGTCTACTGAGGGCACACTCGGAACATTACCGTAACATTTGCTCCCTGTGTTAATTTTGTCGTTTTCAAGCGACGCCTCATTGAAATATTTTAAGCAGGCCATTTGTCCTGTGAGCTGCCAGCAACATTAGAGTTACAACTGGTGTCACAGAGAGAAATCTCACCATTGCAGTGTTCATCCTGATCAGCAAAAATCAATCTGTTAACTCTGGCTAGCTTCAACAAATGAAGCATTTTGCATTAATTATATATCACAACTAACACTGCTTACTTCACTTGGAATCAAATTTTACATTAGTATGCAATGGAAATAAAGAGTTAAACATTTCCCCTCAGTGAATTCAGAAATCCGAAGGCAAAAAATTTGATATTTTTCAAGTATTTCATAAATTGAATTCCAATTTATTTTATCACTTCAGTATGCTATTTATTGAAATATGTTAAATGGAAAATATAGTACATACAACAAATTATTTATAAAATACATTATTTTGTCATCATTGCTGCTTTACTCAATATAAACCACAATGAAATATTGCAGATTGTGGTTAAGTGATAAGGTACTGATTCTGTTAAAAGTGTGCATTCATTTTAAATGTATTTTATTTTATTTTTGAGATACAGCACTGAAACAGGCCCTTCGGCCCACCGAGTCTGTGCCGACCAAGGCCCACCCATTTATACTAACCCTACAGTAATCCCATATTCCCTACCACCTACCTACACGGCAATTTACAATGGCCAATTTACCTATCACCTCCAAGTCTTTGGCGGTGGGAGGGAACTGGAGCACCCAGCGAAAACCCACCCGGTCACAGGGAGAACTTGCAAACTCCGCACAAGCACTACCCAGAATTGAACCCAGGTCCCTGAAGCTTTGAGGCTGCGGTGCTAACCACTGCGCCACTGTGCCGCCCATTGCGCCACTGTGAAGAAGTGGTCAATTTAGAGCCCTTTATTCAGTGGCTCAGGGAGGGAATTCTGGACCATGGGACCTCGGCCGGTAAAGGTACAGCCATCAATGGCAAGGTAAAAGGAGAGGTTGATGTACAAGAGACCAGAGTCAGAGGGAAGGGAAGTTTGAAGATTGGTTGTAGGGTTAGAGAATGTTACAGAGATAGGGAGAGGTGAGACTATTAGGCATTTAAATAAAAAAGGTTTTTAAACATTAAGATGGAAATTTGAGGCAATTGGGACTGTAGGGCAACGTCGGGCAAAGATAATTGGGAGTGGGACTTGGTGTGGAACAGGATAGGGGAAGCAATGCTTTGGAGGAGCTGAAATTTATTGAGGGTGGAGGCTGGTAGGCCAGCCAGAGAAGCAACAGTCAAATTTGGAGGTGACAAAGACACGGATGAGGTCATCAGAAGCAGATGTACTAAAGTAGCAGTTAGAAGCAGGCAATTTTACTGAGGTGGAAATAGATGGCCTTTGCGATATGTGGTGAAAGCCCAGCTTAGGGTCAAACAGGACACTGAATCTGTGAACAGTCTGTTTCATCCCATGACAGTGGCTGGGGAGGAGGATGGAATTGGTAGTAAGGTACAAAGTTTGTGGCAGATGCCTTCAGTCTTCCAAGTGTTTACTGAAGCTCATCCAACACGAGATATCAGACAAGCAGTCTGACAATGCAGAGGCAAGGGAGGAGTAGAGCTGGATATTGTCAATGCACATGTGGAAGCTGACACCATATCTGCAGGTGATGTTGCCAAGATCAGTGTAGGTCAGAAAATGAAAAAGGGAAGAGGTAATGGCATACAGGCCTGATTGGACAGATTCAAACAGAGAGTTGTGGGAAAGATAGATGGGCATGGATTAGGGAACCCACAAATATAAATAATGGGGAACAAAACTCATTTCCACTTCTGGATCCAATGTCAGCATCATGTAACTTTCATGAATTACTCTGGTAATTCTGTGTAGTGGCATTCGAAATGCATTCAAAAATAACATTTACTATTTTGTTACACATAGTGGCCAGGGAAGTTATTTCCACATACAGGTAGATGGTGGATAAAGCTGCCTCTAATCTGTCTCACCATCTGCTTCAATTCACAACACAGAAAAAAAAATCCAATATTACCAAAACGAGAATAGTATTTCCAGTCCCAACATCCCTCTGAGCTACACCTGACTGAAATTTTCAATCTAGGACTTATGCAGTCAGACAAGAGCTAAGGGCTGTTAAATTGATGACAGTTGTGACTGTTGCGTCAGAATAAGGTGAACTTTTGTCACATTGATTTGGGCTGATTGAAAACCAGTCCCCTGAATTGACAGTATTATGTGCTAATGCACTGCATCATCCAGTTAAACCAAGTGAGAGCAAGTTAAATTTAAATTTGCAATGAAATAACAAAAAAACCTCTGGAAAATTCAATTTTAAAATCATCAACAGGAGGCACATTTCTGATTCCACTGCTTATTCTCAACAGCAGTCCTATGCTAAAAGGAGGAGCGACGGGACAGGCTAGGTTTCCAATAGAAATTACATCTCTTGTTCCAGAAATAAGAGCCTTTTGGGAGGAAATGCAAATATCCTTGTCATTTTAATCCTCTCTCTTCCGAGGGGGGGCATAACTGAGATAGAAGTTTCCATAAAAAATGAATGTGTACTTGTTTGAAGGACTTGCAATGATGAGGAAAAGGCAGGAAGGATGCACAAGATACTTGAGTCAAAAGAATGGAGCATGTGGGGAAAGATATTGGGTTGTAAAAAGCAAGTTGGGTGAAGTCATGGAGGGATTTAAAGAACAGGATGAAGATTTCAAACTTAAGGCATGAGGAAATGGAAAGGCAATGTGCCTTGGTAAGGATGGAGTGATGGGAAAGCAAGACTTATTGGGGCACTGTGAATGAGCAGCAGAATTTTGGGCAGTTGTATTTTATGGTATTTATGCCACTTCCCATTGTTCCCATGGCTCTGTCACTGAAATTACAGTGGATGAGCAGGAGAACTTCCTCAGAAACTCATCCTTCTTCCATTGCATTCCGTGATATGAAAAAAAAGATCAGGTGCAGCAATTTAAACAGTTTAGTCACAAACACAGTTCCCATTGTGTTTCTCTGCAGGTAAAGAGTGAATGAGAATCAATGTGTAAATGTGTTTTAAAATTTGTCATCTTCTGTTTTTCCATTCTTTTTAATGAAACACATTTAAAAATGGCATTTCATGCCTCCAAGGAGGGTGAAGGTGATATGATTTTTTGTTATATTATGAGGATTTGTGCATTAAAACTTAAAAAAGATTCCATAGATGCTGGAACACTTTTTTAAAAAACAGGTCATCAGAAGGTCTTTTGGACTAAGCTTGTAAACAACAATTACTATAAGAATCAAGGAGTGCTAAAAACAAGCCCTACTGGAAGGCACCTGGCTTCAGATAATTACCAAGCAGGGGTTTTTTTTGACTTGGGGAAAGATGTTTAAAAAGATGTGACAGGTCAAGATTTATATGGGTCAGGAGGTTTGACTTCTGAGATGTTTTTGGTTTCACTTTGGACAGGCAGCTGGTGATATGAACAATGTTAAAACAAACAGTTGGAAATAGCTTGCCAAGGGAGCAAGTCCCAACTCAGTCTGTTCTAACTATTTGAAAAGCCTGCCAGTTTTTCATCTCTTTGAGAAGCTCTGAGAAACAAGTGTAAGAAACAGACTGAAACTGTTGCTGCATTTTTCCTGGAAAGCCTGCCAAAACTGATCTTCAAAGTCGCCAGACAAGAACTGTTCTAGGAAGATCCCAGTGACAGCTGTCTACATGTACTTGGGACGCCAAACCAAAACAAAGGACATCTGACATCTTTCCATATCTTTTCTTTTTTTCCTTCAAGAATAGCAAGTATCTGGCCAAAGTACTCATTTTGCCTGTTGTTTTATAATAGAGCTCTAAAGAGTAAATCTCTTTATTTTTTCAGTTAACCGGTGTATGTTTGTGTGAGTGTGTGTGAGGGGCCTAAGGTAAAAAGGGAACTTTTATATTTCAATCTGTGTGTTTATGCTTTGCTTCATTATTGGTTAAGACTTGTTTTTATAATAAACTGATAATTTTGTTGTTTAGTAAAGAAACCTGGTTGGTGTATTTTATTCTGGGATAAAAATAGAGTCTATGATTGACCGTATCGATAACTGGGAAAATTTTTTAAAAATATGTTGTGACCTGTGGGGAAGTGGGACTAGAAAAGCAGTGCACTCTTCCCGCCTCGGTCTTAACAACGTGCTGAAGAGTAACTGTTTCCCATGGAAGTGTACTAAAGAGAATCAGTGCCTTCAGACAGGAAGAGAATTTCAGATAAAAGTAGCTTTTAAAAAACCTTATACCAATCTGTATAAGTCAGTAAAACAGGCCATGGTCTAATAATGTAATTAAAGTTATGAAATTGAAAATTAAATCCCAATCTTGTGCACCTGCAGGCTAGTTAGGCTGATTCAAATACTTTTTTCACCTTTTCCTTAATTCTCCCACCTCCCCACAATTTGAGGGATTCCTCAGCTCCTGGTAATGTGGTTAACATAGTGGATAGGAATGTGCATCCACCTAGGATGGAAAAAGATTTGAGTTTTATGATAAGGTAGAAGTTTTAAAAGCAAAATTATGGAAGTTATTACTACCTGGTTTCTGTCATAATCCTAAAGTTATCATCACATCAAGTTTAAAACATGGTTTATACAAGTTTTATAAAACTTAAAAAATTAGCACTGCTTGTAAAAAGATTATAAACAGTAAACCAACGACTCTACTGCTGAGTGCTGGAATTTGATTACTTTGATTTCAGGGAACACGAAAGCTGTATTCTGTCAACAAAAGTAATTCACACTGAATGCTGTTTTGCTTGCTAGCTAGCTAATACAGTTGTACTGCTCTCCATTGATGTTTGTATGCCTAGGTACTTTATTTATAGGAAGAAATGTGTTTTAAATCAGACTGTGTTTTGATGGCATTAGTTTGAGCTAAACGCTTTATACACAGATTAATTGCCCCCACGTCCGTGGCTGAGTCAATAATTTTATCAAATGTCTGTGGTGCAACATGCTAATGCCTATCCCTGGCGTGCACAGAGGTGATAGGGGAATGGGACTTAGTGTGAGTCAAGAAACAGGCAGCAGAGTTTTGGATGACCTCAAGTTTACAGAGAGTAGAATGTGGGAGACCAGGCAGGAGTGAAATGGAATAGTCAATGAAGACACAAATAAGGTTTCAGCAGATAAGCTGAGACAAGGGCGAAATTGGGTGATGCTACGGAAGTGGAAATAGGCAGTCTTAGTGATGGCACGAATATGAGGTCAGAAGCTAATCTCAGGACCAGATGTGACACCAAGCTTGCAAACAGATTGGTTTAATCTCAGACTGTTGCCAGGAAGATGGATAGAGTTAGTAGCTAGGAAACAGAATTTGAAGCCATTGTTTTCAGTTCCCACTCCAGTCTTCCCAATATTTTAATTGGAGGAAATTTCTGCTCATCCAGTACTGGACGTGGAATAAGTAGGCTGATAATTTAGCAACAGTGGAGGAGTTGAAAGAAGTGGTGGTGAGGTGGAGCTGAATGTTGTCAGCATACATGTGAAAACTGCGCTGTGCTTTTGGATAATGTTGCTGAGGGAGAGCATGTAAATGAGAAATAGGAAGGATTAATGTTGGATCCATTTATCAAGGTAGAAATGCTGCAGGAGCAGGTTTCATCCTTTGCAAAGACTGTAGTTGGGAGCAGAATAACTGGCAGGTGAGATTGGAAGAGCAGGGAATTCAATGAGACGGCACAAAAAGGAATCTGAACAATTGTGATGGCAGTGCTGCCTCGTCCAGCCTTGTTTAATGAATGGCAAAGTGAACATTCTGCTATTTGAAGTGGGTACAAAGAAGCTCACCCTCACTAGCATTCCAGAGTACCCTCCTGCCTGCTGGAGGTGACAGCCAGACTGAGCACTGTCTAAAGTGGCTGCTCTATCTGGAAACAGATGTGGGAGAAGATGGCAAGGTGAGACTAACCAACTGTACCAGGTACCAAAGTGGAGGCTGTCAACCTGTTCCATGTAAATTATTTAATTGCATCCCATCATTCTCAGGATGCAGTGTACAATCAAAGATTTGCCACACTCTCATCTTCTCCGCTTTGCTTTGTAAACATTGCAGACAGCTGTGACCTATTGAACTTTGGGAAATGACGAATGTGGCAATATTGGGCAGGCAATGGCACTCAGCTTTTCGATGTTGACATAAACAGCATAGACCTACTGATACTGCAGTGCTAGGTGTAACTTTACCATAGGCAAAACATTTCAGGGTAGATGTTATCTTACCAAGCACGGTTACTACGGTCCCTATGTCGTAAGTTTACTATAGATGACAAAGCTTTGTCCTGCTGACCTGGAGCAAGCAGAGAGTCACTCAATTCCAGTTATACTTCTGCTCTCCCTACACACAGGAGTGGGGAATGAGCCCCACCATTCTTTCATTTATGCTGGAGGCGGCTGAGAAGGTCAGCAGCAAGATTATTGTGCCCTGTAGCTGGATCCAGTGCAGAAAGTGTTCTAACAAACTACCCAGGTCAAGGAAGGTGAGTACAGGTGCAGATTCATCTACTTGCTGTAGTGCATAACCTCCATTCCACTCTTCTTGTTAAGTGCACTCCAACATGTTACTCCTTACACCCACTTAAGTTTGAACAGACCCCATTGTTCACTTTGTATACATTTCCTGGCCTCCTCATTTATGCATCCACCTCTGCCACTCACCCCAATCCTTATGCAATGCGATTCATCTGCCTGATAGTCACCCTCACCGAATGTACTGCATCCATCAGGTGGACACATGCCTTACAGTCACTCGTAGGTCTGTCATTCCTCCTTGCAGGAAATGTGAGCACAAAACATGAGGTGGGGGAGAGGACTGGAGGTGGCTGCCACAGATGGTGCAGCTGACATCAGAGGAGGCTACACTGGAGATCAGTGCAATCTCTACATCCATGACCATCGGAGACCCTGGCCACCCTCAGGAAACCTGGCTGCTAAAAGGAGATGAGCACTGCTACATGGAACAGATAAGTGTTTTTCCAACAATGCTTGTGGGCCAGGAGAAGTAGGAGTGCTGCCCCCAGCCCACCGAGCTAACCTGCTTCCCCTCTGCACGATCATCAACCACCCACCTCCCAGGTTCGAACTTCCTCAACCCCTATTCTGCCCCAATGCTATCACTGCTTCAGCAGCAGGTTTCTTATCTGTTCCTGGCCTGTGACCTTCTCCAGAATGTTCCCTGCCTGATAGGGGAACCTGCTGGAAAGAAATGACACATACACAGCAGAAGCCTGGATTTCCTGACCACAACTCCTCCCCCAGCTCAGAAAACCTGCCTCAGTCAATGTCAGGCCAATAGAGTGCAAAAGCAAAGAAGTTATGCCAAATCTTATAAAACACTGTTTAGGCCCCAGCTGGAGTACTGTGTTTAATTCTGGGAACCACACTTTGGAAAAGATGTTAAGGTGAGAGAGTGTAGAGGCGATTTACAGAAATGGTACCAGGGATGAAAGAGTTCAGTTACATGGTGAGACTACAGACTAGAGAAACAGGGGTTATTCTCCTCAGAACATAGTAGGTCATCATCTCCAGGCCAATCCTGCTTAGCTAGACTCTCCAGTCTGTGTCCCACTATCACATGCTGCACTTGTTTTGAACTAACTTGGCATATATGATACAAAAGTACTCTGCTTGACTCTTGAGTACTGGTCTGTTGCTCTCTCATTCTCTTTTCTCCAACTCCCAGTCATGGTGATGAAAGGCTACTGTGAGAATGGGAATTGTGACAGCCAATGCTCTTGCTCTGTTTGAATTGTGAAGGCCCAGCTGCATAGGGAAAATCTGGTGTTCATACTGTTCCATCATCGATGAGTAGTTTTAATTTCATTGCAAGTACATAAATGGGGCTGTTGGACCAGGAGACTGGCTGGAGAGAACAGGAGGGTGAGACCAGGCTAGGAACAGAAATTTTGATAAGTTCAGGCTTTTCAATCTTCTCCGTGCACTTTGATACACCATGGCTGCAAAATTCGCTAAGCCCTGAAAACTGGCACGGAGATCACATGTGCGATTAAACTGCGCCTGTTGCTTCCACCGCAAGCAGCATGCAAACATTGTGCTGCTTGCTCATTTACATGATTGTGAGGTTAAGCCAGCACTTAGTGTGCCGTTGAGTGGCTGCATGTCTGAGCATGGAGTGCAAAAGCAGTAGATGCTAGCATGAGTTAAAGCTAGCATGCACTACTTGAAGCTAGTAGAATGTTGTATAATGTTTTTGGGACAGTTTCTTGGAGCAATACATTGTGGAGGCAACTAGGGATAAAGCTATCTTACCTAGAATTGTGTAATGAAGCAGGGTTAATTAGCAATGTCATAGTAAAAGATCCACTGGGAAACAGTAATCATAATACCACTGAATTCTATGTTAAGTTTGAAAGTGACATGCTCCAATCACAAACAAGTATCTTAAACTTAAACAAAGCCAATTACATAAGCATGAGGGGAGAACTGGCTAAGGTAAATTGGGTAAATAGACGAAAAGGTATGGCGGTAAATGAACAGTGGGAAACCATTAAAGAAACAATTCAAACTGTTCAACAAAAATACATTCCTTTGAAAAATAAAAACTCAGCATGAAAGACCCACCCGTTGCTCACTCAGGAAATTAAAGATAGTATTAGATTAAAAGAAAAGGCTTACAATGTTGCAAGTAAGATCAGCAAGTTTGAGGATAGAGAGTGTTTCAGCAACCAGCAAAGAGCCACCAAAAAGTTGAAGAAAAAAGGAAAAAATAGAATATGAGTAAACTAGCCAGACTGTAAGAGCTTTTATAGGTATATAAAAAGGAAGAGAGTCGCTAAAGTAAACATTGGTTCTTTAGAAGCAGAGACATGAGAAATTATCATGAGGAATGAGGAAATGGCAGAGGCACTGAACAAATATTTTGTGTCTGTCTTCACAGTAGAAAACACAAGTTCCATACCAGGAATAGACAGTAACCTAGGGGCTAAAAAGAGTGAAGAAATTAAGGAAAATCATATCAGCAGAGAAAAAGTATTGGGGAAACGTAAAGGACTAAAATCTGACAAATCTCCAGGATCTGATAGTCTATGCCCTAGGTTTCTAAAAGATATAGCTGCAGAGATTATGGATGCACTGCCCATGATTTTCAAAAATTCTTAGATTCGGGAACAGTCCCATCAGATTGGAAGTTGGCAAATGTTACACCACTTTTCAAGAAAGGAGGGAGAGAAAAAACAGGGAACTACAGGTTAGTTAGCCTAAAATCAGTCATTTGGAAAATGCTGGAATCTATTATTAAGGAAATTTTAACAATGCACTTAGAAAAGCACAGTATGATTAAAACAAGTCAACATGGTTTTACTAAAGGGAAATCCTGTTTGACAAATTTATTAGAGTTTTTTGAGGATGTAACTAGTAGAGTAGATAAAGGGGAACCACAGAACCATAGAAAAATTACGGCAGAAGGAGGCCATTCAGCCCATCGTGTCAGTGGCAGCTGAAAAAACTAGCTACCCAATCTAATCGCACCTTCCAGCACTTGGTCCATAGCCTTGCAGGTTACAGCACTTTAGGTGCATGTCCTGTAGATGTAGTGTACCTGAATTTCCAAAAGGCATTTGATCAGGTGCCACACAAAACGTTAATAGGCAAGATAAGGGCTCATGGAGTTGGGGGTAATATATTACCATGGGTAAGTGATTGGTTAACAGACAGGACGCAACAAGTGGACATAAAAAGGGCATTTTCAAGTTGGCAGGCAGTGAATAGTGGAGTGCTGCAAAGATCAGTGCTGGGACCTCAGCTATTTACAATCTATATTAATGACTTAGATGAAGAGACAGAGAGTAATGTATCTAAGTTTGCTGATGATACAAAGATAGGTGGAAAGGTAAGCCGTGGGGAGGACACGGAGAGGCTGCAAAGAGATATAGACAGGTTAAGTGGGTGGGCAACAAGATGGCAGATGGAGTATAATGTAGGGAAGTGTGAAGTTGCACACTTTGGTCATAAGAATTTATAAAAGCAGAATACTTTTTAAAACATGTGAAACTTGTAAATGTCGATGTTCAAAGAGACTTTGGTGTGTTTGTACAAGGAATGTAGAAAGTTAACCTGCAGGTACAGCAAGCAATTCAGAAGGTAAATGACATGTTGGCCTTTATTACAAGGGGATTGAAGTACAGGAATAAGGAAGTATACAGGTTTTGATGAGACCACATCTGGAGTACTGTGTGCAGTTTTGGTCTCCACATTGAAGAAAAGTTATACTTGCATTGGAGGTAGTACAATGAAGGTTCACTAGATTGGTCCCTGGGATAAGAGGATTGTCCTGGGTGTTTTCGTACACCAGTCGCTGAAGGTAAGCATGCAGGTGCAACAGGCGGTAAAAAAGGCAAATGGTATGTTGGCCTTCTTAGCGAGAGGATTCGAGTACAGGAGCAGGGATGTCTTGCTGCAATTATACAGGGTCTTGGTGAGGCCATGCCTGGAATATTGTGTGCAGTTTTGGTCTCCTTATCTGAGGAAGGATGTTCTTGCTAGAGAGGGAGTGCAGCAAAGGTTTACCAGACTGATTTCTGGGATGGCAGGACTGACGTATGAAGAGAGATTGAGTCGGTTAGGATTATATTCGCTGGAGTTCAGAAGAGTGAGGGGGGATCTCATAGAAACCTATAAAATTCTAACAGGACTTGACAGGGTAGATGCAGGAAGGATGTTCCCAATGGTGGGGGAGTCCAGAACCAGGGGTCATAGTCTAAGGATATGGGGTAAACCTTTCGGGACTGAGATGAGGAGAAATTTCTTCACCCAGAGAGTGGTGAACCTGTGGAATTCGCTACCACAGGAAGCAGTTGAGGCCAAAACATTGTCTGTTTTGAAGAAGGAGTTAGATATAACTCTTTGGGTCTAAAGAGATCAAAGGGTATGGGGCGAAAGCGGGAACAGGCTACTGAGTTGGATGATCAGCCATGATCATAATGAATGGCAGAGCAGGCTCAAAGGGCCGAATGGCCCACTCCTGCTCCTATTTTCTATGTTTCTATGTTCTATAATGAGAGACTAAGTAAATTGGGCCTATATTCCCTGGAGATTAGAAGAATAAGAGGTGATCTCATTGAAACATCTAAGATTCTAAAGGGGCTGGATAGAGTAGAAACTGAAAGATTATTTCCACTGGTCGGGGAATCTAAAACATGGGGACACAGTCTCAGGATAAGGGACCGATCATTTATGACTGAGATGAGGAAAAATTAGTTCACTCAAAGGGTTGTGAATCTCTGGAATTCTTTACCCCACAGGGTTATGGATGCTCCATCGTTGAATACATTTAAGGCTGGGATAGACAGATTTTTGATCTCTCAGATCAAGGGATAGGGCGAGCAGGCAGGAAAGTGGAGTTGAATCCCAAGATCAGCCATGATCGTTTTGAATGGCAGAGCAGGCTCGATAGGCCATATAGTCTACTCCTGCTCCTATTTCTTTTGTTCTTGTGTTCTCGTCTGCACTTCTCAAAAGGGAGGTGCATTTTGGCTTTTTTTTATTCTTTCATGGGATGTGGGCATTGCTGGCAAGGCCAGCCTTTGTTGCCCATCCCTAATTGCCCTTGACAACTGAGTGGCTTGCTGGGCCATTTCAGAGAGTAGTTAAGAGTCAACCACATTGCTGTGGGTCTGGAGTCGCAGGTAGCTCAGACCAGGTAAGGACGGCTGCAGCAGGTGCTGGAAGTTAACCTAAAACTGAATCTGACCTAGGAAAGACACAAGAATGGCATAACAAGGAAGAGAGCATGCTTCAAGCTCTTCCAGCGCTGTGCTGGAGGCTTTGGTGCAAGAGGTAAAGGAGGAGGAGAAAGGCCATCTATCTATAGGGGGCCAGACAAACTTTGCGAAGGCAGTGGAACTAGACAGGTGTGGCGGTCAATGCTAGGGGTCTAGCCCCAAGGAGCTGGATGCCGTGCCACCAGAGGTTCAATGACCTCACAAGAGTGATCAAAGTCAGTGATTGTATCTACCAACTGCACCACTAGCTTCACACTAAAGGCCTGCTACCCGACCCGAACCAGACGGGACCCGACAACATGTGTCGGGTTCGGGTCATGTCGGGCCCCTCTTCCTGTTCCAGCTTGCGGGCTCGGGTTGGGTCGGGCCGGACACACACAGTAAGTGCTCTGCTGGTAAGTATTAAAAATATAAAAACTTACCTGAACTGGGAGTTTGGGACAAAAATGAGTCTGCGCAGTGAGCGACTGACATCACTAAGACGTCATCACGCATGCACTGCAGCTTCATGGAGCTTCTGAGTTGGAAGGTAAGTAAAGGGATGGTCGGGTCGGGCAGAGTGGGGGCGGGCTCAGGTCGAAATTGGAGGGACTTGGGCCGGGTGGAGCTTGGGTCCGCTGTGGATCGGTCGGGTTCGGGTCGGGTTCTTTTTCCCGACCTGAGCAGGCCTTTACTTCACACACTGCTCAATGCACCACTCCCCATCATTCACCTACCAGCAATCTCTGTCAGTCATGACTCATACCTCACATTCATAGCTTCACCTCACCATCACACACTTAGTATTGCGACAAGCCTCACAAGCGCATCTCACAATTTGCATTAGCTGCCAACTATTCGACCATGACAGCCATATCACTCAAAAACATTGCACCACAGTCAATGACACACTTTCCTCTCTCTTGCAGGTCCAGGTGGTGTATAACTGGAAGCAGCAGGAACTAAACAGAGCAGGACAGGCACGGCTACATGTCCTAACCCCCATGGAGGAGACAGTGCTCGCCATGAGTGCAGCAGTCATGACTGAGGCTGTGGTTAGCAGTGGGGCTGAAACCATCAAAGTTAACAACGTGATGATAACATATTTTCCTTCTCACTTCCCACTCATTCCACAATCTCTTCTGATTTACAAGCTGCAGATGGTGTAAGCATGCATCTCTTACTCTCCCCAACCACAGCCCCTCCCCCCTCCCCACCCCACCACCCACCACAACACCTGTGCCTTTATTCTTTCAGATACCTGAGACCTGCAACCTGGCCAGGCAATGGAGGAAGAGTAAGAGGTGAAAGAGCAGGAAGACAGCCACCAGCTCAGTGACTGTCACTGCACGTACTTTAGAGGACAGCTTAGTGGTGGGTTTTGCACGTGGTGAGACACTGGGCAAAAGTGGCCTGCAGGTAGGGCAGGAGGAAAGGGTAATACAGATGCCAGCTCCCTGGAGGGCAAAGTCACACAGAA
The DNA here is from genome assembly GCF_036365525.1 of Heterodontus francisci. Lineage (NCBI taxonomy): Eukaryota > Metazoa > Chordata > Chondrichthyes > Heterodontiformes > Heterodontidae > Heterodontus > Heterodontus francisci. Next base: position 114,261,152 of record NC_090371.1, read on the forward strand.
TTTCTGCTGCTCAAGACTTCTGAGAAGACTTCCTGCATGAGGCCTTTAATGGGCCTACAATAGAAGGCTAACTCCAACCAGCGTACTTCTGACCCAACCAGGATGCAGAGACTGATGGCCCATGTCTCAGATTCCGTTGCAGCAAAGCAGAAGCCACCGAACATCTGGGTGCTGCAATCATGATGTCATGCAAGTCAGCTTGCTGTCACGCAAACTCCGACTGCTGCACTCACATGGTATGACATGGTTTGATTTATAAATGTGGCTTGGACTGTTTATTTTGCCGTGGCTTTTATTTTTGCAATGTGGCCAAGCAGACACTGTAACAAAAGGAAGGCAAGATATGGGACTGTTGATGAATGGTAAATTGGGGTTGTGTTTACTGGTATCGCAGTCAGATGAGTTGAGCACAGACAGCCCAGCCAGAAAAGGACTGTGTTGTTTACCTCCTCCTCAGCTGGTCACCATACAGTTGGTTTAAAGGCTGTGCCCTCATGATAGCGAGGGTGTGCTGCATGCAGCAGACCATTAATCTTGACACACACTCTGCTGTGTACTGCAGAGCTCCTCCAGAGTGGTCCAGGAGCAGGAACATTGTTTCAGCACCCCGACAGTCTGCTCTATCACATTTAGTGGCAGCATGGCTTTCGGTTTATTGTTACGACCTCAGAGAGATTGTTAACGTGAAAAATACAAAACTCCTGCTCCTAATTTGTAATGTTCGTATGAACCCCCAGACCAATTTAATGAACTACACGACAAGATTTCATGTTTTAAGACTTTTATTATAACCAATAAACTAAAATAAAATCCCTAATTAACCAATTGGTACTTTGTAAGTCACTGATATCCCAAATTACAAATAAAGGTATTTTCCTTCTTCAAAGTCTTGAAAACTTCACACCACACTTATACTTTACACAGTCCTTCTTGATGACAAAATCCTTTGCAGTTAAAAGTTCCACACTCCTCCCAGTTGCAATGGGTTGGATCTCCCAGACTTTTCAAAAAGAAAGTGATTATTGACAATGCAGCCGACAACTGACATCATCAGACTGCGCCAATCTGCAGACACGCGCAAGTTGGCTCCTACTCTCTACGCATGCACTGCGTTCCGCATTGCCAGGACTGGTTGGCGCATGCGCAGATGATGTCATTGCGTAACGCAGGCAGAGAGCGGGGGTGGGGGGGAGAGCGGGGAGAGGTGTGCTCTCTGCCTCCCCCCCCCCTGCCCACTCGCTTCCCCCTGCCCACTCGCTTCCCCACCCCCCGTCCCCGCCTGTTCCCTCCCCCCCCCCCCCGCCCACTCCCTCCCTCCCTGGCCCGCTCGCTCCCCAGCCTGCTCTCTCCCTCCCCAGGCCCTCTTGACCCCCTCCCCGGCCCGCTCGCACCCCTCCCTGGCCCGCTCGCCCCCTTCCCCGGCCCGATCGCCCCCCTCCCCGGCCCGAACGCCCCTTTCCCCGGCCCGATCGCCCCTTTCCCCGGCCCGCTCGCCCCTTTCCCCGGCCAGCTCGCCCCCCTCCCCGGCCAGCTCGCCCCCCTCCCCGGCCCGCTCGCCCCCTTCCCCGGCCCGCTCGCCCCCCTCCCCGGCCCGCTCGCCCCTTTCCCCGGCCCGCTTGCCCCCCTCCCCGGCCCGCTCGCCCCTTTCCCCGGCCCGCTCGCCCCCCTCCCCGGCCCGCTCGCCCCCCTCCCCGGCCCGCTCGCCCCTTTCCCCGGCCAGCTCGCCCCCCTCCCCGGCCCACTCGCCCCCCTCCCCGGCCCGCTCGCCCCCTTCCCCGGCCCGCTCGCCTACTGTCCCAGCCAGCTCGCCCGCCGTCCCGGCCTGCTCGCCTGCCTCCCAGGCCCACTCATCCTCTCCCTCCAACCATTGTGTGCTGCCATGTGCTTAGGTTGCCTTTGTGTGATAATTTCAGCAGCGTCATCTTTAGTCCTGGCAGCTGCCTGACGTTGCAGACTGTGACGTTTTAGTGGCACAGGCTGCATTTGCGCTTGTGCCACTGCAGCGCCACATTGTGGTTGTGTTGTCAGCAAATGCAGCCTTTCAAAAATCAATATTCTCTTCCCTCACTTCTCCAAGTACCTCTGAGCTGGACTTGTGTGGATAATATGATTTCTGGTGATCCCAGGGTCCTTTACGCCTCCACAAGCTTCATCTCTCAAACATGTTTGAGTTTTCACAGCCTTTCACTGTGTATCGAAAGAGCAGGCATTCTCTCTCTCTGTCTCTCTCTCCAGCTGTCACCACTGGGTATCTTCTCTTACAGCTTGTCATAGAGTCATAGAGTTATACAGCATAGAAACAGGCCCTTCAGCCCATCGTGTCTGTGCATGCCATCCAACACCCAATTATTCTAATCCCATATTCCTTGGCCCGTAGCCTTGTATGCTATGGCGTTTCAAATGCTCATCTAAATACTTCTTGAATGTTGTGAGGCTTCCTGCCTCCTCCACCTCTTCAGGCAATGCGTTCCAGATCCCAACCACCCGATGGGTGAAAAAATCTTTCCTCAAATCCCCTCTAAACCTCCTGCTCCTTACCTTAAATCTATGCCCCCTGGTTCTTGACGCCTCCACTAAGGAAAAAGTTTCTTCCTATCTAACCTATCAATGCTCCGCATAATCTTGTATACCTCAATCAGGTCCCCCCTCAGCCTTCTCTGCTCCAAGGAAAACAACCCTAGCCTTTTCAGTCTCTCTTCATAGCTGAAATGCTCCAGCCCAAGCAACATCCTGGTGAATCTCCTCTGCACCCCCTCCAGTGCAATCACATCCTTCCTATAGTGTGGTGAAGAGAACTGTACACAGTACTCCAGCTGTGGCCTAACTAGCGTTTTATACACCTCCATCATAACCTCCCTGCTCTTATATTCTATGCCTCGGTTAATAAAGGCAAGTATCCCAGATGCCTTCCTAACCATCTTATCTACCTGTGCTGCTGCCTTCAGTGATCTATGGACAAGTACACCAAGGTCCCTCTGACCTTCTGTACTTCCTAAGGTCATACCATCTATTGTATATTCCCTTGCCTTCTTAGTCCTCCCAAAATGGATTACCTCACACTTTTCAGGATTAAATTCCATTTGCCACTGTTTTGCCCATCATACCAGCCCATCTATATCGTCCTGTAATCTAAGGATTTCCTCCTCACAACTTACAACACAACAATTTTCGTGTCATCTGCAAACTTACTGATCATACCTCTGATAATCACGTTTAAATCATTAATGTACACTACAAACAGCAAGGGTCACAGCACCGATCCTTGCGGTACACCACTGGTCACAGGCTTCCACTCGCAAAAACAACCCTCGACCATTATCCTGTGCCTCCTGCCACTAAGCCAATTTTGGATCCAAAGAACAAACAAAGAACAAAGAACAGTACAGCACAGGAACAGGCCATTCGGCCCTCCAAGCCTGCGCTGATCTTGATGCCTGCCGAAACTAACGCCTTCTGCACTTCCGGGTCCCATATCCCTCTATTCCCTTCCTATTCATATATTTGTCAAGATGTCTCTTAAACATCACTATCTATCTGCTTCCACCACCTCCCCTGGCAGCAAGTTCCAGGCACTCACCACCCTCTGTGTAAAAAACTTGCCTCGCACATCCCCTCTAAACTTTGCCCCTCGCACCTTAAACCTATGTCCCCCAGTAACTGACTCTTCCACCCTGGGAAAAAGCTTCTGACTTTCCATCCTGTCCATGCCGCTCATAACTTTGTAAACCTCCATCATGTCGCCCCTCCACCTCCGTCGTTCCAGTGAAAACAATCCGAGTTTTTCCAACCTCTCCTCATAGCTAATGCCCTCCAGACCAGGCAACATCCTGGTAAACCTCCTCCGTACCCTCTCCAAAGCCTCCACGTCCTTCTGGTAGTGTGGCGACCAGAATTGCACGCAATATTCTAAGTGTGGCCTAACTAAGGTTCTGTACAGCTGCAACATGACTTGCCAATTTTTATACTCTATGCCCCAACCGATGAAGGCAAGCATGCCGTATGCCTTCTTAACTACCTTATCCACCTGCGTTGCCACTTTCAGTGACCTGTGGACCTGTACGCCCAGATCTCTCTGCCTGTCAATACTCCTAAGGGTTCTGCCATTTACTGTATACCTCCCACCTGCATTAGACCTTCCAAAATGCATTACCTCACATTTGTCCGGATTAAACTCCATCTGCCATTTCTCTGCTCAAGTCTCCAGCCAATCTATATCCTGCTGTATCCTCTGACAATCCTCATCATTATCCGCAACTCCACCAACCTTTGTGTCGTCCGCAAACTTACTAATCAGACCAGCTACATTTTCCTCCAAATCATTTATATATACTACAAACAGCAAATGTCCCAGCACTGATCCCTGCGGAACACCACTAGTCACATCCCTCCATTCAGAAAAGCACCCTTTCACTGATACCCTCTGTCTTCTGTGACTGAGCCAGTTCTGTATCCATCTTGCCAGCTCACCTCTGATCCCTATTGACATCACCTTTTGCACCAGTCTGCCATGCGGGACCTTGTCAAAGGCTTTACTGAAGTCCATATAGATAACATCCACCGCCCTTTCCTCATCAATCATCTTCGTCACTTCCTCAAAAAACTCAATCAAATTAGTAAGACACGACCTCCCCTTCACAAAACCATACTGTCTCTCGCTAATAAGTTTGTTTGTTTCCAAATGGGAGTAAATCCAGTCCCGAAGAATCCTCTCTAATAGTTTCCCTACCATTGACGTAAGGCTCACCGGACTATAATTTCCTGGATTATCCTTTCCACCCTTCTTAAACAAAGGAACAACATTGGCTATTCTCCAGTCCTCTGGGACCTCACCTGTAGCCAATGAGGATGCAAAGGTTTCTGTCAAGGCCCCAGCAATTTCTTCCCTTGCCTCCCTCAGTATTCTAGGGTAGATCACATCAGGCCCTGGGGACTTATCTACCTTAATGCTTTGCAAGACACCCAACACCTCCTCCTTTTTGATAATGAGATGACTGAGACTATCTACACTCCCTTCCCTAGGCTCATGATCCACCAAGTACTCATTTAGTACCTCACCCATTTCCTCTGGCTCCACGCATAGATTCCCACCTCTGTCCTTGAGTGGGCCAACCCTTTCCCTAGTTACCCTCTTGCTCTTTATATATGTATAAAAAGCCTTGGGATTTTCCTTAATCCTGTTTGCCAATGACTTTTCATGACCCCTTTTAGCCCTCCTAACTCCTTGCTTAAGTTCCTTCCTACTGTCTTTATATTCCTCAAGTGCTTCATCTGTTCTTAGCCTTCCAGCCCTTACAAATGCTTCCTTTTTCTTTTTGACTAGGCTCACAATATCCCGGGTTATCCAAGCTTCCTGAAACTTGCCAAATTACCCTGGATCCCATGGGTTCTTACCTTCTTAACCAATCTCCCATGCGGGACCTTATCAAAAGCCTTACTGAAATCCATGTAGACTACATCTACCTCTTTACCCTCATCGACACATTTTGTCACCTCCTCAAAAAATTCAAGTTAGTTGACACGATCTCCCCCTGACAAAGCCATGCTGACTTTCCCTGATTAATCTCTGCCTCTCCAAGTGGAGATTCATCCAGTCCCTCAGAATGTTTTCCAATATTTTCGCAACCACTGATGTTAGACTTACCGGTCTGTAATTACCTGGTTTATCCCTACTACCCTTCTTGAATAATGGTACAACATTCGCCGTCCTCCAGTCCTCTGGTACCTCTCCTGTGGCCAGAGAGGATTTGAAAATTTGTGTCAAAGCCCCTGCTATCTCCTCCCTTGCCTCACATAACAGCCTGGGATACAGCTTATCTGGGCCTGAGGATTTATCCACTTTTAAGCCCGCTAAAACAGCTAATACTTCCTCCCTTTCAATGCTAATATGTTCAAGTATATCACAATCCCCCTCCCTGATCTCTACACCTACATTGTCCTTCTCCATAGTGAACACCGATGAAAGGTAATCATTTAAAACCTCAGCTATATCCTCCAGCTCCACATAAAGTTTGCCACATTGGTCCCTAATGGGCCCTATTCTTTCCCTGGTTATCCTCTTGCCCTTAATATACTTATAAAATGCCTTAGGATTTTTCTTTATCTTGCCCGCCAGTGTTTTTTCATGTCCGCTTTTCGCTCTGTTAATTACTTTTTTAAGTGCCACCCTACACTTTCTATACTCCTCTAGTGCCTCCACTGTTTTCAGCGGTTGGGATCTGCCGTAAGCTTCCTTTTTTTTTGCTTATCCAATCCTCTATATCCCTTGACATCCGGTTCCCTGGACTTGTTGGTCCTACCCTTCACTCTGAACTCTTACTATTTCCTTTTTGAATGACTTCCATTGGTCTGATGTAGACTTTCCTACAAGTAGCTGCTCCCAGTCCACTTTGGCCAGATTCTATTTCATCATACTGAAATTGGCCTTCCCCCAATTCAGTACCTTTTTTTCTGGTCCATCTTTGTCCTTTTCCATAACTACCTTAAATCTTGTCTTGAGGCCGCACCCCAAAGGTTCCCTTCTTACAGCTGGTCAGAGGCCACAACCGTTGATTCCTGCTCTTACAGTCCCTTTTTCTCCAGAAAGTCTGTTAAATTTATCTGGACTTAGAAGTCAATAGTTCACTGTTCTGCTCCAAAATGCAGAGACTATAAGTTTATGTGCACAAAGACACTCGGGCCTTTTCATTGTCCGCAGGGTGTTTAGTTTAGATTTTTAGTTTAGAGATACAGCACTGAAACAGGCCCTTCGGCCCACCGAGTCTGTGCCGACCATCAACCACCCATTTATACTAATCCTACACTAATCCCATATTCCTATCACATCCCCACCTACCTATACTAGGGGCAATTTATAATGGCCAATTAACCTATCAACCTGCAAGTCCTTGGCATGTGGGAGGAAACCGGAGCACCCGGAGGAAACCCACGCAGACACAGGGAGAACTTGCAAACTCCACACAGGCAGTACCCAGAATCGAACCCGGGTCCCTGGAGCTGTGAGGCTGCGGTGCTAACCACTGCGCCACTGTGCCGCCCCCTGTTAAACCTGCCTGGTTGATTTGCATGTTCTGAATTACCGATTGCTTGTTTCATGACCCAAAAGTCTGGGAGGGCGAAACCCATTGTTATTCAGGTGTTAGCCCTGCAGTCTGTTTTTAGAAGACAGTCTTTGATCTGTATTCTGTTATCCTGGTAATCTTTCACAGAGTGGAGATGAGGTCAACTGACCTTCTGGACTCCATCTTGAACTTTTAAAAATCACAATTGTTAAGACATAATCATGTTACAAGATCCAGCACTCATAACAACATGGATGTTGCCCAAGTGTGTATGAGTTGTTTGCCGGAGTCATGAACCATGCCATTAAAGAACAGCCCGTATTGCCCAGTAGCCACCCTCTGGCTTGCTGTGGTGGCTGAACGAAGCCGGCACAGCCGACTGCGAACATAGGGATTAGAAGCAGGAGTAAGCCACTCGGCCCCTTGAGCTTGCTCTGCCATTCAATAAAATCATGGCTGAACTCAGTGTAACCTCAACTCCACATTCCCACCTACCCCCGATAAGCTTTCACTCCCTTGCTTTTCAAGAATTTATCTACCTCTACCTTGAAAATATTTAAAGACTCTGCTTCCACTGCATTTTGAGGAAGAGAGTTCCGAAGACACATGATCCTTTGAGAAGAAAACATTTCTCCTCATCTCTGTCTTAAAAATGGGCGATCTCTTATTTTTAATTAGTGACCCCTTGTTCTAGATTTTCCCACAAGGGGAAACATCCTTTCCACCTCCACTTTGTCAAGATCCCTCAGGATCTTACATGTTTCAATTAAGTCGCCTCTTACTCTTCTAAACTCCAGTAGATACAAGCCTAGCCTGTCCAATCTTTCCTCATAAGACAAACCAGCCATTCCAGGTATTAGTCTCGTAAACCTTCTCTGAACTGCGTCCAATGCATTTACGTCCTTCCTTAAATAAGGAGACCAATACTGTACACAGTAATCCAGATGTGGTCTTACCAATGCCATTTATAACTGAAGCATAATCTCCCTACTTTTGTATTCAATTCCCCTCACAATAAACAATAACATTCTATTAGCTTTCCTAATTACTTGCTGAATCTGCATACTAATCTTTTGCGATTCATGCACTAGGACACTCAGAACCCTCTGCATCTCAGAGCTCTGCAATCTCTCACCATTTAGATAATATGCTTCATTTTTATTCTTCCTGCCAAAATAGACAATTTCACTTTTTCCCACATTATACTCCATTTGCCAGGTCTTTGCCCACTCAATTAACCTATCTATATCCATTTGTAGCCTCCTTATGTCCTCTTCACAACTTACTTTCCTACCTATCTTTGTGTCATCAGCAAATTTAGCAACCATACCTTTGGTCCCTTCATCCAAGTAATTTATATAAATTGTAACAAGTTGAGGCCTCAGCACTGATCCCTGTGGCACACCACTCATTACATCTTGCCAACCAGAAAATGTCCCACTTATTCCCACTCTCTGTTTCCTGTTAGCTGCGCAGAATGAGGACACCCCACGACTGCTGCCTGGATACTGGGCATTGACCTGCATGATATGTTGCATATGGTTGCACACCTCTTGCATAATAATAATCATTTAAGTGATCTTCACAATCATAAACACTTGTTGAAAAGAAAATTCACAACATCTTACCGAGAGTAGACCTGTTTTTACTGACTAACCAGCAGTGATATCCAAACAGAGAAGACAGGCTGATGGAAAACATTGCAGCTGCAAAGAACAGGAACATGATGTGGAACTTAGCTTGGGTATCTGGCAGGCCATTCTGGAAACAAAAACACAAACATAATAAAATACGATGGAAACACTGAAACAATTTTGTATCTCATATAAGTAATTTTGGGGCTGCATACTGCAGCACAAAAACAAAATACTGTGGATGCCAGAGATTTGGAATAAAGAGAAATTGCTGGAAATACTCAGTAGATCTGGCAGCATCTGTGGAAAGAGAACATTTCAGATCGATGACCTTTCATTAGAACTGTTCAGAATGAACTCTGTTTCTCCTTCCACTGATGCTGCCAGATCCTGCATTTTCGGCATTTTCTATTTTTTCTGTTTTTACTGAAGACATGATTTGCTTTCATTTGTTTTCCACCTTTCAAAGGCTTTAGGGAAACATGAACAAGAGTAGACCATTCAGCCCCTCCAGCTTGTTCTGCCATTCAATTATATTATGACTGATCTGTACCTCAACTACATTTACCAACTCCTGATCCATATACCTTGCTATTCTTACCTAACAAAAATTTATCAAACTGTTTTGAAAATTTCAATTGACCGAGCAGCCACATCCTTTGGGGTGAGAGAGTTCCAGATTTTCTTTGCCTTTTCTGTGAAAAAGTGCTCCCTACTGTCATTTCTGAATGACCTAGCTCTAGTTTTTAGATTATACTCCTTTGTTCTGGATTCCTCCATCAGACGATTATAATATTTCTGTATCTCTTCCTTTAAAATTCCAAACAACACAAGGGATTACAAGCCAAGTCTATGTATCTGGTCTTCATAATTTAACGCGATAAATCTGAGAGCAGCCTGGGTCTGACTATCCCTGCTCCCCTCGCTATGGGGAAGTGACAAGGATGAAGTCAGAAGCTCTGCAGTTATTAGTGTGAAGGAAGAGGTGAATCTCACCACTGCCATGATACCAGAGCACTGCATATTTGTTTACATAATTAATTAACAGGGGCATTGAAAAGTAGTTATAAATATTATGATCAACTTGTGTTTTCATAGAATCATAGAATGGTTACAGCACAGAAAAAAGCCATTGATTAAAGCCATTAAAAATTGATTAAAACCCTAATTAACTAATTAATTAATAAGTAGAGTAACTAAACCAGAGGGAGGAGATTACTGTATTAGTTAGCATTTAATATTTATAGTAGAAATCTAGCACTAGGGACTATATAGTTAATTCTAACATAATTTAGTAAGGATTTAAGAAGTATTTATTTAGTTTAAATTAATTTATTAATTAGTGCTAGAAATGTCAGTTAGAGGGGTGAAGTGATTCACCTGTGAGATGTGGGAGGTCCGTGACGCTTCCACCGTTCCGGACGACTACATCTGCAGGAAGTGTACCCAGTTGCAGCTCCTCACAGACCACATGGATTGGTTGGAGCAGCAATTGGATGCACTTAGGAGCATGCAGGTGGCGGAAAGTGTCATAGACAGGAGTTTTAGAGACGTGGTTACACCCAAGGTGCAGGCAGATACATGGGTGACCGCTAGAAGGGGCAGGCAGTCAGTGCAGGAATCCCCTGTGGCTATCCCCCTCTCGAACAAGTATACCGTTTTGGATACTGTTGGGGGGGAATGGCCTATCAGGGGAAAACAACAGCAGCAGCCAGAGCAGTGGCACCACGGCTGGCACTGTTGTTCAGCAGGGAGGGACAAAGCGCAGAAGAGCAATAGTTATAGGGGACTCTATAGTCAGGGGCACAGATAGGCACTTCTGTGGACGTGAAAGAGACTCCAGGATGGTATGTTGCCTCCCTGCTGCCAGGGTCAAGGATGTCTCTGAACGGACAGGGAGCATTCTGAAGGGGGAGGGTGAACAGCCAGAGCTTGTGGTACATATCGGTACCAATGACATAGGCAGGAAGAGTGACAAGGTCCTGCAGGGGGAGTTTGGGGAGTTAGGTAGAAAGTTAAAAGACAGGACCTCTAGGGTTGTAATCTCGGGATTACTCCCTGTGCCACGTGCCAGTGAGGCTAGAAATAGAAAGATAGTGCAGCTAAACACGCTGCTGAATAGCTGGTGTAGGAGGGAGGGTTTCAGATATCTGGATCATTGGGATCTCTTCCGGGACAGGTGAGACCTGTACAAGAAGGACGGGTTGCATCTAAACTGGAGGGGCACAAATATCCTGGCTGCGATGTTTGCTAGTGTCACTCGGGAGGGTTTAAACTAGTGTGGCGGGGGGTGGGAACCAGAGCTGTAGGACAGCAGGTGAAATAACTGAGGGGGAACTAGTAAATAAGGCCAGTAAGACTAAGAGGAAGAGCAGGCAGGGAGATGTTGCTGAGCACAGCGGGACTGGTGGTCTGAAGTGCATTTGTTTCAATGCGAGAAGTATAACAGGTAAGGCAGATGAAATTAGAGCTTGGATTAGTACTTGGAACTATGATGTTGTTGCTATTACAGAGAGTTGGTTGAGGGAAGGACAGTATTGGCAGCTAAATGTTCTGGGATTTAGAAGCTTCAGGTGGGATAGAGGGGGATGTAAAAGGGGTGGGGGAGTTGCATTACTGGTAAAGGAGAATATCACAGCTGTACTGCAGGAGGATACCTCGGAGGGGTCATGCAGCGAGGCAGTATGGGTGGAGCTCAGGAATAGGAAGGGTGCAGTCACGATGTAGGGGGTTTACTACAGGCCTCCCAACAGCCAGTGGGAGGTAGATGAGCAGATATGTAGACAGATTTTGGAAAGATGTAAAGGTACTGGACCTGGTATTGGGGAATGAGCCTGGCCAAGTGGTCGAAGTCTCAGTAGGGGAGCATTTCGGGAACAGTGACCATAATTCCGTAAGTTTTAAGGTACTTATGGATAAGGATAAGAGTAGTCCTCGGGTGAAGGTGCGAAATTGGGGTAAGGCTAACTATAACAATATGAGGCAGGAACTGAAGAATTTAGATTGGGGGCGGCTGTTTGAGGGTAAATCAACATCTGACATGTGGGAGTCTTTCAAACGTCAGTTGATTAGAATCCAGAACCGGCATGTTCCTGTGAGGAAGAAGGATAAGTTTGGCAAGTTTCGGGAACCTTGGATAACGAGGGATATCGTGAGCCTCGTCAAAAAGAAAAAGGAAGCATTCGTAAGGGCTAGAAGGCTGGGAACAGCCGAAGCACTTCAGCAACATGAAGAAAGTAGGAAGGAACTTAAGCAAGGAGTCGGGGGGCTAAAAGGGGTCATGAAAAGTCATTGGCAAACAGGATTATGGAGAATCCCAAGGCTTTTTATATGTATATAAAGAGCAAGAGGGTAACCAGGGAAAGGGTTGGCCCACTCAAGGACAGAGGAGGGAATCTATGTGTGGAGCCAGAGGAAATGGGCGAGGTACTAAATGAATACTTTGCATCAGTATTCACCAAAGAGAAGGACTTGGTGGATGATGAGTCCAGGGAAGGGAGTGTAGATAGTCTGGGTCATGTCGTTATCAAAAAGGAGGAGGTGTTGGGCGTCTTGCAAAGCATTAAGGTAGATAAGTCCCCAGGGCCTGATGGGATCTACCCTAGAATACTGAGGGAGACAAGGGAAGACATTGCTTGGGCCTTGACAGAAATCTTTGTATCCTCATTGGCTGCAGGTGAGGTCCCAGAGGACTGGAGAATATCCAAAGTTGTTCCTTTGTTTAAGAAGGGTAGCAAGGATAATCCAGGAAATTATAGGCCGGTGAGCCTTACGTCAATGGTAGGGAAATTATTAGAGAGGATTCTTCGGGACATGGTTTACTCCCATTTGGAAACAAATGAACTTATTAGCGAGAGGCAGCATGGTTTTGTGAAGGGGAGGTCGTGTCTCACTAACTTGATTGAGTTTTTTGAGGAAGTGACGAAGATGATTGATGAAGGAAGGGCAGTGGATGTTGTCTATATGGACTTCAGTAAAGCCTCTGACAAGGTCCCTCATGGCAGACTGGTACAAAAGGTGAAGTCACACGGGATCAGAGGTGAGCTGGCAAGGTGGATACAGAACTGGCTCGGTCATGGAAAACAGAGGGTAACAGTGGAAGGGTGCTTTTCTGAATGGAGGGCTGTGACAAGTGGTGTTCTGCAGGGATCAGTGCTGGGCCCTTTGCTGTTTGTAGTATATACAAATGATTTGGAGGAAAATGTAGCTGGTCTGATTAGTAAATTTGCGGACGACACAAAGGTTGGTGGAGTTGCGGATAGTGATGAGGATTGTCAGAGGATACAGTAGGATATAGATCGGTTGGAGACTTGGGTGGAGAAATGGCAGATGGAGTTTAATCCGGACAAATGTGAGGTAATGCATTTTGGAAGATTTAATACAGGTGGATAGCATACAGTAAATGGCAGAACCCTTCGGAGTATTGACTGGCAGAGAGATCGGGCGTACAGGTCCACAGGTCACTGAAAGTGGCAACGCAGATGGATAAGGTAGTCAAGAAGGCATACGGCATGCTTGCCTTCATCGGTCGGGGCATAGAGTATAAAAATTGGCAAGTCATGCTGCAGCTGTACAGAACCTTAGTTCGGCCACACTTAGAATATTACGTGCAATTCTGGTCGCCACACCACCAGAAGGACGTGGAGGCTTTGGAGAGGGTACAAAAGAGGTTTACCAGGATGTTGCCTGGTCTGGAGGACATTAGCTATGAGGAGAGGTTGGATAAACTCGGATTGTTTTCACTGGAACGACGGAGGTGGAGGGGCGACATGATAGAGGTTTACAAAGTTATCAGTGGCATGGACAGAATGGATAGTCAGAAGCTTTTTCCAGGGTGGAAGAGTCAGTTACTCAGGGACATCGGTTTAAGGTGCGAGGGGCAAAGTTTAGAGGGGATGTGCGAGGCAAGTTCTTTACACAGAGGGTGGTGAGTGCCTGGAACTTGCTGCCGGGGGAGGTGGTGGAAGCAGGTACGATGGCGACGTTTAAGAGGAATCTTGACAAATACATGAATAGGATGGGAATAGAGGGATACGGTCCCCGGAAGTGCAGAAGGTTTTAGTTTAGACAGGCATCAAGATCGGCGCAGGCTTGGAGGGCCGAATGGCCTGTTCCTGTGCTGTACTGTTCTTTGTTCATTCGGCTCATTGTATCCTTGCCGGCTCTTTGCAAGAGCAACTCAGCTCATCCCATTCCACTGCCCTTTCCCCGTCGCCCTGCAAGTATTTTCTCTTCAGGTACTTATCTAATTTCCTTTTGCAAGCCACGATTAAATCTGTCTCCACCAAACTCTCACGCAGTGCATTCCAGATCCTAACCACTTGCTGCATAGTTCTTTTGAATGGTAATGAAATTAGTCCCTTGATTGAGTTACTGAACCTAAGAATGTGAATGAACATACACCACTGAATTTACACACTATCTTAAGGACCCTTAATAATGGCATCTATTTACATCAGTTCAGTTTTCTCATACTATTGTGTTCAGTTACTCAAGACATCAGTCGTCAATGTTGCTAGTGTTCACGTAAGTATTCTAAAACTACCCAGAAATAGGCAGAAAAATAATACTCTTCAGCCATTTCATTTTAAAAGTAATACTGATGGCACTGTGCAGTAGTGAGATTTGGGCTATCTCCAAATTACCCTCTTACTGAGCTCGCAATTGCTGTGGCTAAAATGTCTAGTGAGGCTAGATCTTTCCATAGTACAATTGTGGGTGCAGGAGAGTCACCCTTCTGTCACACCTGAGAATAATTTGGAATGACACAGGTGAAAGTTCTGTAGCAAGTTAGCCATATGCTATTTTAGGCAAAAATGTGCAAGCTAGAGAAACCATAGAATGGAAGATAAACCACTGGAGGAGTCTAACTCAAGAAACAGTGCAATGGTGAAAAGCAATGAACATGGTCACACAAAAACTAACATTGCATTGCAGCATCTGAAGGTTACCCAGACGCATTATTGTGGAGAAATCAGCAACGATTTTGATTGCACTAATCTCGAGCCTGTGTGCGTTGCATTGAACACTTTGGCAGGAAGAATAGCAAAGCAGATTATTTAAATGTAGCGAGACTGCAGAATACTGGGGTACAGCGGGATCTGGGTATCCTAGTGCATGAATCACAAAAGGTTAGCATGCAGGGACAGCAAATAATTAGGAAGGCAAATGGAATGTTAGTATTTATTGCAAGGCGTGTGGAGTACAAAAATAGAGAAGTCTTACTACAAATGTACAAGGCGTTGGTGAGACCACACCTAGAGTACTGTGTACAGTTTTGGTCTCCTTATTTAAGGAGGAATATACTTGCATTGGAGGCAGTAAGAGAAGGTTCACAAGGTTGATTCCGGGGATGAAGGGGTTGTCTTGTTGTCTTATGAGGAAAGGTTGAGCAGGTTGTGCCTAAGGAAGGATGCACTCGCCTTGAGGCGGGGGGGGGGGGGGGGGGGAGGGGGATCGTGCAACAAAGGTTCATTCAAAGGTTCATTAAATTGATTTCTAGGATTAAAGCACTTTCCTGTGAGAAGAGATTGAGTAAAATGGGCCTATATTCTCTAGAGTTTCGAAAGAATGAGAAGTGATCTAATTGAAACGTATAAAATTCTTAGAGGGCCTGACAGACTAGATACTGAAAGGCTGTTTCTCCTGGCTGAAGAGTCTAAATCTAGGTGTCACAGTCTCAGGAAAAGGGGTCAGCAACATAGGACTGAGATAAGAAAAAATGCATTCATTCAAATCTTTGGAATTCTCTACCTGAGAGAGCTGTGGATGATCAATCGATGAATATATTGAAGACTGAGATCGATAGTTATTTGGGCACTGAGGGAATCAAGGGATATGGGGATAGGGCAAGAAATTGGGGTTGATGCAGAAGACTAGCCATAATCTTATTGAATGGCAGAGCAGGCTCGAGGGGTCTTATGGCATATTCCTGCTCCCATTTCTTATGTTCTTATCTTAAACAGCTGGAAAACAGGCACGAGAACCAATTTCTCCCACATAGTCACTGCTTCAGTACCCATTTGTGGGAAAAAATGTAATGTTTGAATAAAGCTGCATCAATAATTTTCTTTCAACTTCATTCTTCTAGTAAAAAACCTGAATGAATGCCACTTGCTACAGATTTGGCAACCACTGAAACTATGCTATTAACATTTTCAAAACCTTTCAAAATTTGAAACCCTCTATTAAGTCTCTCTTTAATTTTTATTTGCTAGTTAAAATCTATACAGTATTTACTAGTTAAAATCTATACGGTATTGACCCACCAGTTGTCCTCTCTACTGTCACGATTCGCTGCAATACAGCTAGAATCAGTGACAAGTGGTGAAACTGACAGCTCCCAAACTTGGGCAAGCAGGCAAGGGAAACATTTCCAAACCTTCAATATGAGCATTAATGCTGTTGGCTGGTGAGTAAGCAATGCATCTGAGCTAGGAAAGTCTACAAATCTGTTTGTGGAATTAACTATGGAAAAAAACAGAGTAGAGAAAAGCAAGAAGCAATGTAAGGCAACCCACAAAAAACTCTGAAAACAGGTGCTATAAAGATAACTGAAGAGAAAAAGAGAGGAAGAGTAAGTTATAAATGTGCAAGTCACTTTTCTAGTAAACCACTGATTTTTTTCTGTTTCTATACATAGAAATTATATAAATGGATTAAAAAGTATTCTACAGTGATAGGGATTAGACTCCAATTAGGGATTAGACCTGCTGAGTGTCGGGAACCTACAACACAAAATTATGCTCCTCCAGCCCGCAATTTTCCAGCTAATATCTTTAAAGGATGCAAAATTGTGGGCTGAAAGTGTGTAAATTTGTGATACATAGACACAAACAGGAGTTTTACCCCTTGGTTGGTTCAGACTTCAGTTGTTGCACTGTCACTAGTGTGTGTACATAGAACAATATACAAGAAAGATAGCATTATCTGGAAATGTTGCAATTAATTGAATGAGAAATATCAACTCAGGGAAGTAAACAGTTTCAGATAATTGAGATACATCAATCCAAGCAATTTAGCCATTTACTTGGTTGACCATTAAGTACTGTTCATCAATATCTGTATTGTAAGAGTATATTTTACCCATGTAGATATTATTTAGAATGACCAACTGGAAATATCTTGAGATTCCCATAAACATAAGCTGTTCCAAATCCTCTGCTGCCCATGTCCTGACTTGCAAAAATCCTGTTCACCCATCACGCCTGTGCTCGCTGAACTACACTGGCACCTCAATTTTAAAATTCTCATCCACGACCTTGCCCCCTCCCCATCTCTGCAATCTCCTCCAGCCATACAACACCTTGAGATATTTGCGCTCCTCTAATTCTTGATTCTTGTGCATTCCCGATATTAATCACTCCACAGTTGGTGGCCATTCCTTTAGCTGCTGAAGCTCTGAGCACTGGAATTCTCACTCTGCTTCTCTACCTCTCTTCCTTCCTTTAAGATGCTCCTTAAAATCTGCCACTTTAACTAAGCTTCTGGTCATCTGCCCTAATATCTCCTTATGTAGCTTGGTGTCAAATTTTGTTTGGTAATGCTCCTGTGAAGTGCCTTGGCGATGTTTCACTACATTAAAGGCGCTATATAAACGCAAGCTGTCATCACCCTCTATAAAAACAAAGGTGACCGCGGTGACTGCAACAACTACCGTGGAATCTCCCTGCTCAGCATAGTGGGGAAAGTCTTTGCTCGAGTCGCTCTGAACAGGCTCCAGAAGCTGGCCGAGCGCGTCTACCCTGAGGCACAGTGTGGCTTTCGTGCAGAGAGATCGACTATTGACATGCTGTTCTCCCTTCGTCAGATACAGGAGAAATGCCGTGAACAACAGATGCCCCTCTACATTGCTTTCATTGATCTCACCAAAGCCTTTGACCTAGTCAGCAGACGTGGTCTCTTCAGACTACTAGAAAAGATCGGATGTCCACCAAAGCTACTAAGTATCATCACCTCATTCCATGACAATATGAAAGGCACAATTCAACATGGTGGCTCCTCATCAGAGCCCTTTCCTATCCTGAGTGGTGTGAAACAGGGCTGTGTTCTCGCACCCACACTTTTTGGGATTTTCTTCTCCCTGCTGCTTTCACATGCGTTCAAATCCTCTGAAGAAGGAATTTTCCTCCACACAAGATCAGGGGGCAGGTTGTTCAACCTTGCCCGTCTAAGAGCGAAGTCCAAAGTACGGAAAGTCCTCATCAGAGAACTCCTCTTTGCTGACGATGCTGCTTTAACATCTCACACTGAAGAATGCCTGCAGAGTCTCATCGACAGGTTTGCGTCTGCCTGCAATGAATTTGGCCTAACCATCAGCCTCAAGAAAACGAACATCATGGGGCAGGATGTCAGAAATGCTCCATCCATCAATATTGGCGACCACGCTCTGGAAGTGGTTCAAGAGTTCACCTACCTAGGCTCAACTATCACCAGTAACCTGTCTCTAGATGCAGAAATCAACAAGCGCATGGGTAAGGCTTCCACTGCTATGTCCAGACTGGCCAAGAGAGTGTGGGAAAATGGCGCACTGACACGGAACACAAAAGTCCGAGTGTATCAGGCCTGTGTCCTCAGTACCTTGCTCTACGGCAGCGAGGCCTGGACAACGTATGCCAGCCAAGAGCGACGTCTCAATTCATTCCATCTTCGCTGCCTTCGGAGAATACTTGGCATCAGGTGGCAGGACTATATCTCCAACACAGAAGTCCTTGAAGCGGCCAACACCCCCAGCTTATACACACTACTGAGTCAGCGGCGCTTGAGATGGCTTGGCCATGTGAGCCGCATGGAAGATGGCAGGATCCCCAAAGACACATTGTACAGCGAGCTCGTCACTGGTATCAGACCCACCGGCCGTCCATGTCTCCGTTATAAAGACGTCTGCAAACGCGACATGAAATCGTGTGACATTGATCACAAGTCGTGGGAGTCAGTTGCCAGCATTCGCCAGAGCTGGCGGGCAGCCATAAAGACAGGGCTAAATTGTGGCGAGTCGAAGAGACTTAGTAGTTGGCAGGAAAAAAGACAGAGGCGCAAGGGGAGAGCCAACTGTGCAACAGCCCCAACAAACAAATTTCTCTGCAGCACCTGTGGAAGAGCCTGTCACTCCAGAATTGGCCTTTATAGCCACTCCAGGCGCTGCTTCACAAACCACTGACCACCTCCAGGCGCGTATCCATTGTCTCTCGAGATAAGGAGGCCCAAAAGAAAGAAGTTGTTGAGTGTAAGACTCGCGATCCACCTTATTTCATAGAGTCGTACAGCATAGAAACAGGCCCTTCGGCCCACCGCGTCCATGCTGACCAGAATGCCTATCTATACTAATCCCACCTGCCTGCATTAATTCCATATCCCACTATGCCTTGCTCATTCAAGTACCTGTCCAGATGCCTCTTAAATGTCGCTACTGTTCCTGCCTCCACCACCTCCTCAGGCAGCTCATTCCAGATATCCACTATTCTTTGTGTAAAAAATTTACCCCTTCGATCCCCTTTAAACCTCCTCCCTCTCACCTTAAATCTATGCCCTCCAAACCAGGCAACGTCCTTGTGAATCTTTTCTGCATCCTCTCTAGCTTAATCACATCTTTCCTGTAGTGCAGCAACCAGAACTGCACACAGTACTCCAAATGCGGCCTAACCAATGTTATGTACAACTGTAACATGACGTCCCGACTCTTGTACTCAATACCTCGGCCGATGAAGGCAAGCATGCCACATGCCTTTTCACCACCTTTCCCTGTCTACCTGTGTTGCCACTTTCAGGGAACTATGTACTTGCACCCCAAGGTCTCTCTGCTCAACAACACTCCCCAGGGCCCTGCCATTCACTGCATATGTCCTGCCCTGCTTTAACTTCCCAAAATGCATCACTTCACACTTGTCTGCGTTAAATTCCATTTGCCACTCCCTTGCCCACTTTCCCAGTTGATCTATATCCTGTTGTAACCTTAGACAACCTTCTTCACTGTCCACTATACCACCAATTTTGGTGTCATCTGCAAACTTACTAATCATGCCCCTTACATTCACATCCAAGTCATTAATATATATGACAAACAGAGGGCCCAGCACCGATCCCTACGGCACACGACTGGTCACCGGCCTCCAATCTGAAAAACAACCCTCCACAACCACCCTCTGCCTCCTATCACCAAGCCAATTTTGTACCCAATTTGCTAGCTCACCCTGGGTCCCATGTGTTCGAACCTTCTGGACCAGCCTACCATGTGGGACCTTGTCAAAGGCCTTGCTAAAGTCCATGTAGACAACGTCCATCGCCCTGCCCTCATCAATCCTCTTGGTCACCTCCTCGAAAAACTCAATCAAATTTGAGAGACATGATTTCCCACGCACAAAGCCATGCTGACTATCCCTAATCAGACCATGCCTTTCCAAATGCATATAAATCCTGTCTCTCAGAATCCCTTCCAATAACTTTCCCACCACTGATGTAAGGCTTACTGGCCTGTAGTTCCCTTGATTATCCCTGCTGCCCTTCTTAAATAAAGGCGCAACATTAGCTATCCTCCAGTCTTCCGGTACCACACCCATGGCTAACGATGATACAAAAATCTCTGCCAGGGCCCAGCAATCTCCTCCCTTGCTTCCCATAGCATCCTAGGATACACCTGGTCAGGCCCTGGTGATTCATCCACCTTAATGCGATTCAAAACCTCCAACACCTCCTTCTTTGTAATGCTGATATGCTCCAGGATATCGGTGTTCCCTCTTTTGAACTCACTAGCTTCCATGACGTTCTCCACGGTAAATACGGACGAGAAATATTCATTTAAGACCTCGCCCATTTCCCGTGGCTCCACACATAGATTGCCACACTGATACTTAAGGGGACCTACTCTCTCCCTAGCTACCCTTTTGCTCTTAATATACTTATAGAATCTTTTAGAATTCTCCTTTATCTTATCTGCCAGGGAAATCTCATGGCCCCTTTTCGCCCTCCTAATTTCCTTCTTAAGTGTAGTCCTACATCCCCTATACTCCTCGAGGGACTCGCTCGATCCCAGCTGCCTATACCTGACATATGCTTCCTTCTTTGTCCTGACCAGACCCTTAATATCCTTCGTCAACTAAGGTTCCCTAAACTTGCCAGCCTTGTCCTTCCATCTAACAGGAACATGCCGGCCCTGAACTCTTCCTATCTCACTTTTAAAAGCCTCCCACTTGCCAAACGTCCCTTTACTTGTAAACAGCCTCTCCCATTCAACTTTTGAGAGTTCCTGTTTGATGCCATTGAAATTAGCCTTCCCCCAATTTAGGACTTCAATCTGAGGACCAGTCCTATCCTTTTCCATAACTATCTTGAAGCTAATAGAGTTATGGTCACTGGTCCCAAAGTTCTGCCCCACTGACACATCAACCACCTGCCCATCTTCATTTCCTAAGAGGAGGTCGAGCGTATCCCCTTCTCTAGTAGGGCCATCCACATACTGCTTCAGAAAACTATCCTGGACACACTTAACAAATTCTTCCCCATCTGATCCCTTAGCACTAAGGCAGTCCCAGTCATGCTTGCTTTATATTTTTTTAAAACAGGGATCTCAAGATAATTGAAGTCCTTGGGTAACAGA
Source organism: Heterodontus francisci (assembly GCF_036365525.1). Lineage (NCBI taxonomy): Eukaryota > Metazoa > Chordata > Chondrichthyes > Heterodontiformes > Heterodontidae > Heterodontus > Heterodontus francisci. The sequence goes on from NC_090371.1 coordinate 114,282,436, forward strand.
ACCTACTTTAGGAAGACCCTATATGTTCTCAGACTGTGAAATGTCTGGAACTGCCACAGTGCCACTCACTGGATACTATGACACTCTAGGCAGCTGAAACAAAAACAGTTATAGGTTAGAAAACCCTACATTTACAGAGGCAGCGACTGCAAAAACATAACTACTGATGCCACAGTATTTCAACATTACCAACTGGACAGAAAATTAGCTTTTCAACAGATGTGATGCTGTATTATAGCTCAAAACATAAATGCAACAACATTTTGCTAACTACATGACTAATCAGTTTCCATCATGAAAGATGCGACTGATCAAGCATTTGGATTCCTACCCAATTTTCCTTCAGCCGCTTAATTAGAATTTCATCCTTGAAAAGAGATGAAAGGAAATGGTGGGAAGTCAATAAAATAGAATGAATAAAATGAACTTAACAAAATAAAGAAATAGCCAAAGAAAATGCCTGAACTTGTAACAGTTTAATAAAATACTTGCATTTATATAGCACATTTTACGACCTCAGGACATCCCAAAGTGCCTTACAGTCAATGAAATACTTTGTAAAGTGTAGTTACTGTTGCACTGTCGGAAATCCAACAGCCAATTTGTGCACAGCACATTGCCATGAAGAGCAATGTGACAATGACTAGATAATTTGTCTTTTGGTCTTGATTGAGCAAGAAATAAATGTCCAGGATGTCAGGGAGGCCTCCCCTGCTCTTTTTCAAATAGTACCATAGGATCTTTTATGAGAGGGCAGACAGGAACGATGGGGGGAACAGAACAGGAGCGAGTCACAGAGAGCAATACAGCTTGTCGAAGTAAAAGCTTTTTCAACTACACAAGCCTGATTACTATTAAGAATTTAAGGTACCAGAGTGCTTCACATTGCTGAAGATAATAGAATTCCTTGTAAGTAATACAATAAATACAATTAACACTGTTTATAAGGTTACTATTTACACTACCTTGCATTTAAAATATGGTGCACTGAGCGAGGGGCAGGCTCAATGGACCAGCTGATCTTTTCCTACCTTTTGTGCTTCTATGATTCTGGATCCAGAAAAAAAAGTATGCATCCCAAACCATAAAATCATTTCCCTGTTTTCATATTGTCAAATATCCACAATAGTTTCTTAGGGGAAGTATTTTTTCATTCAAGATAGCCTGTCTAACTGTTGAAGAAAATGGTGGTCATAAGGAATTAATTTAATTTATTAAACCATGAATAGGTTAATTTTCTTGCTAGGTGCTCTGATTTAGGGAGGCATCCATGCGTGGCCCAGTAAGCTCCATTACAGATAGCTGAAAATTCAAACTGAGATGGTACAGATAGGATGAGCCAATTGATTTAGTTATGCTGTCAACCACTTTAGTATCAAGAAAGCCAGACAGGATATGAGAAGGTAGTTGCTGAGGGTGAAGGGGTCAAAGGTAGTCTTTTTTTTTTAAGGAAGGGGTGAAGATGCCAGATTTGAAGGTTGTGGGGGGTGGACCTGTGCTTGTGCTAAGGGAGTAATTTGTAACATCAGATATTACTGGGGCAAAGTGAGGTAGTTAAGTGAGTTGAGTGGTGAGAGGATCAAGGGAGCAGGAACTAGTTCTCATGGAGAAAATGAGCCTGGTGAGATCTAAGCAGGAAGACTGATAAGGGATCAGTGCCAGGGCTGAGAAGAAGCTGGGGTGGGGGATGGGGTGGTGGTTGCAGGGAAAAGGGAGGACGAAGAGTCTATGGCAGCTAAGCTTATCTTGACAACGTTTATCTATTTATTTATTGCACTTTTTGACTTACTATAAAACTATCCCAGCTTTTCCGTGTTCTATTTTTAAAACAACTTATCACAAATCACAAGCAACAAAATAACTTAGACAAGTTTTCAAATCATTCCAAATCACTGGTACTGAGAACTTAAAAACAGCAAGTTGCCAGAGTCACAACACAGCTCTGAGATGGTGATACAACTGTGCAGCACCAAACAGGAAAACAGTGCCACCAAAGTTGGATCTGCTGCCCCTGGGGAACATTCCTGGCCAGTCTGACATGCAAGTTCTGCTTCAGAATTATTTTAACAACTAAAACAGAGCTTAATGGGCCCCCGGGAGACAGGCTGGGAGGCATGTGGGCCCACAGAACAGCGATGGAAGGTGAAGGTGGAGGAGAGGACCAGTCACACTGCAATTAAGTCAGGGGCGGGAAAGGTCAAAGATGGCTCTCCTGCCCAGAGCCCAATTGAGGCTCTTAAGTGGCCAATCACTAGCCACTTAAGAGTCTCTTCCCGCTGCTGGTGGAAATACACCAGTGGCAGGGGGCCTCCGCCGTGCGAGGAGGATGCCATGTAAAACAAGATGGCCACCCTATGGCCCTGGGGTGGAATGGGGGGGTCCTCCTCTGTCGACAATCGGCGGCCACAGAGGGTCCCCAGTGGCAAAGGCTGCTAACCCCTCCCGCCCTCAAAGACCAACCTCAACCGGCCCCCCACCCCACCCCTCGCCAAGGCCTGCCGAAATGGCCCCAGTGACCCACATCACACTTAGTTTGTGACCAGGGCACCAGCGTGGAGCCTGGTACCAACTTGGTGTTGTACTGGCAGTGGCCACTGTTCCTCTACTACTAGAGAATATAATTAAGGATAGGGTGACTGAATACCTTAAAAACTTTCTGCTGATCAGAGAAAGTCAGCATGGATTTGTAAAAGGGTAGCTATTACGGTCAAGGATGGAGGGGTCCAAGGGCTTCCCTCTTTTCCCTCTCCTTGTTTGACCACAACAGGTTTAATTCTTTCTTGAAATAGATGTACTGGTCAATTCAGTAGTTGTTTGATTACTTACATGCTATGATCATAACAAGAACCAATCAGAGAGGTTTTCTTGAGTTTAAAAAAGAAAGAGGTTAACTTTATTGTACCTAAACCAAACTAATGAAAATAATAGGAGAGAGAGAGAGGGAGAGAGAGAGAGATCCACTTGGGTCTGCACGTGTCTGAGTCCAGATGCTTCACCTTGCTGCTGCAGAGAAACGCAAGCTTAAAACCACAGATGGGGAGGGGCTTGTCACATGACAGTCACTCAGTGATTCAAGCATAGTCGTTAACAATATTTCTTCTTGCTAAAAGAAAAAGAACAAGCAGTTCCCTTAAACTTCCTGGATCTTGGTTCTTGCTGGGATGAGCAGACATTTCGCCTCTCTCCTCACAGGCCTTGCAATGTAGGATATAGTGCTGCAAATTAGGTGGTCATCTTAAGTTGCTAGCAAAATCATCTTTTATGTTCTTTTTCAAATTTCTTTAAAAATATATAAATTCAGATCTCCAGTCAGTAGATTAAAGAAAATTATTATTCGACAAAGCAGGTTGGCATGACAGTAGGTGAAGCCTGACAAACTTGTTAAAATTTTTTGAAGAGGTGACTGAAGTAGTGGACAAGGGAATGTCTATGGAAATGGATATGATCTCTCATAAGATACTGTTAACTAAAGCTGAAGCCCATGGAATTGAAGACAAATTATTGACCTGGTTAGGAAACTGGCTGAGCGGCAGGAGACATAACATAGGGTTATTGGTCGGGTACTCTAAATGGCAGAATGAGATCAGTGGTGTCCCGCAGCGATTTGTGTGAGGGCCTCAACTAGTCACCACAATTATTAACAGCTTGTTAACAGTGGAAATCCTACTTGAGCCCCAACTGCATGGACAATGATCCTTAACATAAGAGTATGCATTGGCCTATGATGGGGTGGGAGGGGCAGCCAGAAGTCCTGCTCCACTGCTACTCATCCCAAGCCTTTTGTTTGCCAATTCTCCTGTAGTGTAGGTCAACATGAAATCCATACGGAGATGAAGTGAAGCACTGCTTGAGACCAGGAGTGCCCAAAATTTTTATCTTCATAAACACTTATCTGCAAACCATGGAGGCTTGCAGGTCAAAAAGTTTGAATGAATGCTTCCATTTAGTTTACATATATATCGTGTTGCTGATAATCACAACTCCAAGGCCTGGATCTTCTTCTCCTGCCCCCAGGAGCGGTGGCAGCTGAGGAAAATGGTGGTCGCCACACACGGGCCCCGCACCGCTGCAATCTTGCGTCCGGTGGCTACTTTGCACATGCATGGCGGCCTCCCCCCTCAATCATGTAGCGGGGCGGCCTCGGCGATGCTGTTCACGGCGTCACCTGATGAAGGAACAGATGCTGGCACCATTTTTAAAAGGCTGCCAGCCCTGCAAACAGCACAATATAGTGCAGAATTGACCCCTTCCCCCCACCCAAAACAGTACATAGTGCACAGTTGACCCATTCCCCAGGCTCCCCCATACAATACATAATTACCCCTTCCCCACCTTGGTGGCAGCAGCTTTCCCTGGATGGGAATGTGAAGACGCATGACAGCCGCACGTCATGCTGAAGATTGGGAACTGAAGGTTAGATCGCTGCAGGTTACATTTAAATTAATGCAATGATCTAATTAGCATATGGAAAGCAGGGTCCCGGTGCAGAGCGGCAGAGGGGCCGCCATGGAGCTTCCCCGCCGCTGGGAAGATCATGCCCGGCAATCCCAGCATCAGGTTCCATGGCGGCCACTGCCGCTCCGAACCTCTGCGCCCCCCCCCGCCAAACCCTGCCATGAAACCGATCTCAGACTGGGAACAAAATCCAGCCCCAAGAGCTGTTAGTAAGGACTTGTCAACAAATGAAGAAACTGTGCTAAAAGCACCCTGTTCCACATTTCCATGCACAAAAAACTGGTGTGGTCCAGAAGCTATAGTGTAGATGCCCCTTGCTTCATTTCTACACTGCTGTAACAACAAGCAATGTTCCACATCACCCAACTGAATTGCAACATCAATTTTGTCTAGCATTGATTATTTCTGCAATGTTTGTGAAATTACTTGCAAATCTATGGTTACCAATTTTAAGTCACATTATGAATGTAAACCAAAGACCAAGCCTCATACTGTTACATGAAAATAACATATGAATCAACAATGTACAATCTTTGTTTGATAATCTCCCTTTAGCAAAATGGCAGTAGTACAATCAACTTTTTGCAAACTCCCACTAACAGACAGATTTATTTTTAGTACAAAGAACTTGAACAAAATATTGGTAAAAATCCTAGAATCTTGCAGTAAAAATAGAATTTGACTTATTCACTCACTGTAAAACCAGTAGTCTTTGTCCGTGCTTCTCGCCATAAACTTGGATCCCTAACCACTGACTCCATTCCTCTCCCTGGCAACTGCCTGAGCCTGAACTAGACTGTTCTCATTCTTGGTGTCAGATCTGACCCCGAGATGCCCTTCCGACCATATGTCCATGCCATCACTATGACCGCCAATTTCCACCACTGTGACATCGCCTGCTTCTGCCAGTGCCTCAGCTCATCTACTGCTGAAACCCTCATCCATGCCTTTGTTACCTCTAGAATTGACTATGCCAGTGCACCCTTGGTTGGCCTCCCAAGTTCTACATTCCGTAAACCTGAGGTCATCTAAAACTCTGCTGCCCGTATCCTTACTCGCACCAGGTTCCAATTACCCATCATCCCTGTGGGGCTGACCTACACTGGTTCCTGGTTAAGCAACGCCTCAACTTTAAAATTCTCATTCTTCTTTTCAAATTCCTCCCTATCTCTCTAATCTCCTCCAGCCCTACAACATCAACCCCCCACACACATGCACCCTGAGATATCTGCATAAATTTAATGTGATTGGTAGAAGGATTACAGGGGACATGAGGTCAAACTTTTTCACCCAGAGGGTGGTGGGTATCTGGAATTCACTGCCAGGAATGGTGGTGGAGGCAGAAATTCATCTGCGACCAGTTCGAACTGGCCTCGGGTACCAAAATTAACCACGGCAAGAGCGAAGCCATGTTCTTTGGGAACTGGGCTGACCGATCCTTTGTCCCCTTCACCGTCAGGTCAGACTACCTGAAGGTGCTGGAGATATGGTTCGGAAGGGCCGGGGCATGCACCAAAACCTGGAGGGAGCGAGTAGCCAGGGTACACCATAAGCTGAACATGTGAGAGCAGTGATCTCTCACCATTGTGGGTAAGAACCTGGTCAACAGGGGTGAGGCGCTCACGTTGTTGCTGTATGTGGCGTAGGACTGGCCCATACCCCACTCCTGTGCCGTGGCGGTCACCCAAGCCATTTTCCGCTCCATCTGGGGATCTAAAATGGACCGGGTCCGGCGGGACACCATGTTCAAACCTCTGGATAAGGGCGGGAAAAATGTACCCAACGCTGCCCTCATCCTGATAACCACTTTTGTGTGCGGCTGCATCAAGCTGTGTGTAGATCCCCAGTATGCAAACGCCAAGTGTCACTACGTGCTGAGGTTCTATCTGTCCCCAGGGTTGCAAAGGATGGGCCTGGTCATATTGCCGTGGAACGCTCCATCCAGTTGGACCGTGCCGTACCACCTATCCTTCGTGGAAACGTTTCTGCGGAAAAACACCTTTGACCACCAATCCATCAGGCAGTGATCTGCACAGAATGTCCTCAAGGCCTTACGGGAAAAGGAGATGGTGGATTCTGTCGGATGGTTCCCTGAGCAGACTGCCAAAGTCATTTGGCAGAATGCCTCATCACCAGAACTTTCAAACAAGCACCAAGATGTAGCTTGGCTGGTGGTGAGAAGAGCCCTCCCCGTCAGATCCTCCCTGCACGCCCGGAGTCTCACCCCCTCTGCACAATGCCCTTGAGTGGCTGTGGTGGGGAAGTGACGTTGCCCACCTCCTTCTGGAATGTGTCTTTGCAAAGCTGGTGTGGTAAGAGATGCAGTAGTTTTTGTCGAGGTTCATCCCAAGCAACTCTGTAACACAGGAGTCTGTGCTCTACGGATTGTTCCCAGGGACGCACACTGGGATAAACACCAACTGCTGCTGGAGGACTATCAATTCAGTGAAAGACGCTCTTTGGTCTGCCCGAAACAGGATGGTCTTCCAGCGCAAAGAGTTGTCCATGACCAAGTGTTGCAGACTGGCACATTCCAAGGTCCAGGACTACATGCTGAGGGACGCACGGTAGCTTGGGGCAGCCGCGGCAAAAGCTCAATGGGGAAAGACCACTGTGTAAGGTCCCCCCCACCAAGGTGAACTGAGGGGCTGGATCCATGGAAAATCCCTCGGGCTGTATCCAGAAAATATGGGTTTGCTGCAAAATGTACATGGCATGTAAAATGAAATGGAAGGGTTGTGAGGCAACTCGCTCCTGTATTGAAGGAAACTGATCTCCTTTGCACTCATTGTATTGTCGACTCGGTGCTGTTTTGAACTGATTTGTAATGTATTTTTTACAGATTTTTATGAATAAATTATATTTTGGAAAACAAAGGTGGTGGAGGCAGAAACCCTCAACTTATTTAAAAAGGTACCTGGACATGCACACCTGAAGTGCTGTAACCTGCAGGCTATGGACCAGGTGCTGAAAGGTTGGATTAAGTTGGGCAGCTAGATTTTTTAGCTGGCGCAGACACGATGGGCTGAATGGCCTCTTTCTGTGCCATAATTTTTCTATGGTTCTATAGTTCGTCCAATTCTGTCCCCATCAGTATCCACAATATTAATTGCTCCACCACTGGTGGCCGAGCCTTTAACTGGAAAGGCCCTAAGCTCTGGAATTCTCTACCTAAACCTTTCCACCTTTCTTTGCACCTTTAAGATGCTCCTTAAAACATACCTCTTGACCAAGCTTTAGGTCATCTGCACCAATATCTCCTTATGCGACCTGGTATCAAAATCTGTTTGATAATGCACCTATAGTGCTTTGGGATGTTTTACGATATGAAAGGCACTCTATAAATACAAGTTGTTGCTGTAGTAGCCCTGGTCAACTGTCACATTGCTTTTTGTGAACTTGGCTGTGTGAAAATGGCAGTTTACTGTATTGCAAAATAATACATGATAAAATGCTTTAGAAATGCTGGATCTTTTAAGAATTACTTTTGGCCCGTCTTGTTTTTATTTGCAACCAATGTTTCTTTTGCCCTTGTACTACTTCTAATTATCATCTTGCATATCTTCAGCTGATTTTTTTTATGGCTTCTAATGCTCACCACTTCTGTTCCATTGTATATATAACTAACATATCTACAGATGTTAGTTTTAACTTTAGCAACTTCAACAGCTCCTTCCACACCTGTAACCTTTACCACCTAGAAGCTTGAAGCTTAATCATGTGATTGAATAGATGTTACATATAAATTTTTTAAAACTGCATCCTTTAGTAGAAAACCAGAATAAATTAGGATAAATGTATAAATGTGTTAAACTTACCATCCAAAATTTGATAAAGTACTGCAGATCAGTGGCAGCAATAAACACACAGTAAAGCAGGGAGTAAGCCAAGAAAAGGAAGAAAAACTTGTAATTGGAGAATCCAACGCAATTGTTCACCCTGTAAACAAGGAAAATGCATCAACTGTCACATTTAATTCAGAGTGCTAAACTTACTAAAGAATGAATGACAGCAATGTAAATAAAAATCGGGATGTAAAACCGCCTGTCAATTCGCTATCAGCTGTTTTACGTTATCGCACAAACTCAAACTCTTCCCATGTTGTCTCTCTGTTTGTGGCTTTGGCAATATGTCTACTGGCTCCAATTGTGAAAAGTTCTCTGGCTCGCTGTGATAACCTTGAAATGATTTTTACCATTAACTTTGTGCTTTCCCAGATTTCCATATGATTACTGAAAATTTCATGTTTAGGATACTTAGAAGCATAAACCATAGAAAAGTTATGGCACAGAAAATGGCCATTCAGCCCATTGTGTCTGTGCCAGCTGAAGAAACTAGCCACCTATTTTAATCCCACCTTCCAGCACCTTGTCCGTAGCCTTGCAGGTTACAGCACTTCAGGTGCATGTCCAGGTACCTTTTAAATGAGTTGAGAGTTTCTGCCTCCACCACCATTCCTGGCAGTGAATTCTAGACACCCGACATGCTCTGGGTGAAAAGGTTTTTCCTCATTCTAATTCTTCTACCAATCACCTTAAATCTGTGCCCCCCTAGTAATTTACCTCTCCGCTAGGGGAAGTAGACCATTCCTGTCTACTCTATATAGGCCGCTGTCATGCAGGCCCCCATCTGCCAAGAATGAGGCACACATTATTTCGCCAAACGAACATTAAAACTTAAAATTGCTGCTGGGGAGAAAAGAGGGCCTATCACAACGAATTGCCAGGCCCCTTGCCGGAAAGACCTTTTTTGCATAGTAACAGACAAAGGGGCCACTCCCTGCTTCAATTTAATACACAATGGACTTTTGATTACCAAATGTTGAAGGTGGAGAGGTTAGCATTCCAGGTTAACTGCTCAGATGGCCGAATACACAAACAGACATGGTCAGACCAGTTTAATCACATGACTGAGTGTTGGAGTTTTTTTGAATTTGAACTTGCCACAGAGAATTTGAACACTGAAAGCTGTTTTCTCCTGGCCTGAAAAGACCTCTGTCCTGTCTGCTCTCATCTCACTCTCACCAGCTTCGAAAACCACTGAAAGCACAGGAACCCCAAGACAGAAAAGCCTCCTACAGTGAACAAAGTTTAAGAAGAATACTGGGCTCCAACGAAAAGCAAGAACTACCTGCAAAAGGACTACAGTGAGCTCAAAGCACAGTAACAGGAAACTCTTCTGATATTGCCTCAAACCTCTCTATTTTTTCTTCTGCTCTCTTCTGTCTTTACTTACATGTATGTTTCATGTATGCATGCTAGCGTTGGGCACGGTGTGTATCCGTAGGCGTTAACTGAATTAGAGTTTAAGTTTTAATAAATTTCACTTTTCTTCTTTAAACTTAAGAAGGCCTGTTTGTGCTAATTTCTTTGCCTTATAATTGGAAAGCGGTGAACCTGGATTCACCAAGGGGGAGCTTTAAACACAGTATGTTTAAAAATTAAACCCTGTTACAATAAGACCAGGTGAAGGCTGAAAGGGACCCATAGAGACCTTTCTCACTTGGTCGTAACAGAAATTTGGGTGCTTGCGTCTGGAATTTTACCCACAGACAAACGAGAGAAATTGGAAGTGGGAAGCCAAATTGTTCCCAATCGAAAAAGAGAAAGATTAATACAGGTTTTCTTGTGCTTGCGTGTGATTGAATACTAACATGTCTGCAACTGAAGCGTCTAGCTCTCCAAGCCAGGGTGAAGTAATTTGGGATAAGTTAAAAGCACTGTCTATGGAGGAGTTGAGGAAAATGGCTGAGCAGTGTCAGATCACTGTACGTGCCAAGGCTAGAAAGTCTGAACTCCTAAGACTAGTGGCCAACCATTTTTCCCTTGAATCTGAAGAAGCAGAAACAGACTTAGAAGCAGAATCCGACAGGGTAGTGTTAGCAAAGATACAATTGGAACAGAGGAAACTTGAATTAGAAGAAAGAGTAAAAGAGAGAGAGGCAGGAGAGGGAGAAAGAGAGAGCCTTCCAGATGGAACATTAAGAAAATGAAAGACAGGAGAAGGAACAGAGAGAGGACAGAGAGAAAGAAAGACAGGAGAAGGAACAAGAGAGAGAGGAGAGAGAAAGAGAAATAATATGCCAGAAAGAATCCGAAGAGAGAGAGCTAAAGCTGCTTGAGTTAACTAGGGGGTGACAGAGTAACCCCAGTGAAAGCATGGTCAATATGGAGGAGTATAGGGGCTGGGTACAAGATTGCTAAAATTTGCTCAATTAATTCCAAAATTCAAAGAGGAAGATGTGGAAGCGTTTTTTGTGTCTTTCGAGAAGCTGGCAAGGCAGCTAACATGGCCAGCTGAGACCTGGTCTCTGACTGCAAAGCAAGCTAATTGGAAAAGCCCATGAGGTTTATTCCTTGTTGCCAGATGAGAGTTCATCAAATTATGAACTGACCAAAAATGCTATCCTTGGGGCATATGAATTAGTACCCGAAGCTTACCGGCAAAAGTTTAGAACCCTTAAAAAGCAAGCAAATCAAACTTATCTGGAGTTTGAAAGAAGTAGCTGGCTTTTCACCAGTGGCTGAGGGCTCTTAAAATACAGCTCAGCTATGAGACACTCAGAGAAGTAATTCTGTTCGAGGAATTTAAAATCCCTCTACCACTCTCAATAAAAACTCATGTAGAGGAGTCGCGGGTTCAGGGAGCCTGGCAAGCGGCTGTTTTGGCCAAAGTATTTGCTTTAGTTTATAAGCCGGTTTCCCAGGGGAGAGCCTTTCCTAATCACCCCACAAATCTGAAAAAGACAAAGGGTGGGAGGGTGATATCCGCCCAGGCAGTCCTGAAAGAGAAAGGAAAGCAGGAGACACAGGGTACCTGTTCCAGCCAAAAAGGAAGATGCTGTGAGCAAGAGTGAGACCCGGAGACTTGTGTGCTTCCATTGTAAGAAGGCAGGGCATTTACAAGCTGACTGCGAGAAACTAAAGGGAAAACCGGTAGAGTTAATCAGGGCACACCCGCTCATTGAACAAGAAGACCTGATAGAAAGCACAGAACAAGCTGTGGCTTTAACTGCAGTAAGAGTGCAATCCAGGCTATGGCCAGTGCAGGAAAAGTTAATAGGATTCCTGAAGGTTATCAGGGCTTTATGCCTGAAGGGAAAGTGACCCCATATCCCCAGAGTGGAGAAAACAAGCTCATAGTAATTCGCAGGGACACAGGGGCCACCAGATCCCTTTTACTGGGAAAAGGCTTGACCTATCTCTCAGAGAGAGCAGTGAACACCAAACTGGTGGTGAATGGGAATGGAGGGCAGTGTATGCCTGTACCTGTACACCAGGTGCACCTGGAGTGAGACCTAGTTTTGGGACCGGTAACCGCAGGGATGGTCTCTAGTTTGCCTATGGATGGTGTTGACCTGCTCCTAGGTAATGACCTCGTGGGGGTGAAGGTGGTAGCTGCCCCCCTGTAGTGAAAGAAAGACCGCAGGAGGTCAGAGAGACAGGGCAGTGGCAGGAGACGGTCCCCTGCAGAGTCCCTGTATGTGTAGTGGATCAGGCCATGATCAATCCAGCTCCCCCAGAGGAGACTGCATTGGCACTGCAGGCAAATGACCATGAGGTCTGCCTGTCCAAGACTTTCTTTGGAAAGTGCGGAGGCCCAGGGAATGAATTAAATGGATTTTCCTTAGCTGAGGCTCAGAGAGTATTGCGAGAGTTAGCAAGGCTGCCCAGTCTGATATTGAAGCAGCGGGAATCCCTGATTGCTACTATTTAAAAAATGAAGTACTGATGAGGAAATGAAGTCTGCCTCACAGACCTGAGAGCAAGGAGTGGACAGTAGTTCAGCAGTTAGTGGTACCACAGAGGTACCGGAGAGAAATATTAAGAAGGGCCCATGAGACTACAGTGGCGGTACATGCCGGTATACGAAAGACCAAAGCCCGCATAAGACAGCAGTTTGACTGGCCAAAACTCCACAAAGATGTGGTGAAGTACTGCAGGAGTTGCCACATGTGCCAGGTTGAGGGGAAACACCAACCTACAGTGAAACCTGTACCCCTAAGTTCTGTACTGATATTAGGAGGATCCTCCAGCAGAGGGCTGGTGAACTGTAAGGGACCCACACCGAGAACAAAAGGGGACAGGCAGGCACACGGCTGGCAAGTTTAGAAAGAGAAGGAGAAAAAGTGACCAAGAGGGCAGGTTAAAGGAAGTCCGGGAGGAATCCCGGATGAAAATCCCTACTGTCTAGTCAGCCAACCCCGGAAAATGTGAAAAGGTAGACTCCACATCCTCTTATGTAAATGCAGACTCTAGAAGCACCCCACCAGAGTTGCTAATAGCATTTACAGGAACTAGCAGAGACAAAGAAAGACCTCTAGGGGGCAGAGAAACTGTGAGGGTGATGCTCCACCTAGTCGAAGTGCCACAGGAACGTGCAGCCAAGTTTGCACAAATACCTACAGGTAGCTACAGAGAACCAATGGGAGATTAACAAAGAATCCTACCCCACAGTCAGAGGAAAAGGGAACCACGCATCCCCTGAGGTCTAAAGTCTTTGCATGACTCAGTAAGTTCAGGATCGACCCGCCCAGTCCTAACTCTCCTGAAAGAAAAAATGACCTCAACAGGAACAAAAGCCGTAGGCAGTTATGGCAATGGGCAAACTGAAGAAAATCTTCCCTGAAGAACCACATGACTAGTGGGATGCAAAAAAAAGGGGAAATTAAAGCAGCACTAGCACCCAGAAAAGACCATTTTAATCCACTTGCCTGGATGGGTGCAGCTCCAACAACACTCAAGAAGCTCGACACCATCCAGGACAAAGCAGCTCGCTTGACTGGCACGCCATCCAAAAACTTCACACCCTCCACCACCAACACACAGTGGCAGCAGTCTGTATCATCTACAAGATGCAGTGCAGCAATGCACCAAGGCTCTTTAGACAGCTCCTTTCAAACTTGCGACCTCTAACAACTAGAAGGGCAAGGGCAGCAAATGCATGGGAACACCACCACCTGCAAGTTCCCCTCCAAGTCACACACCATCCTGACTTGGAACTATATTGCCATTCCTTCACTTACGCTGGGTCAAAGTCCTGGAACTCCCTTCCTAACAGCACTGTGGGTGTACCTACCTTACATGGAATTCAGTGGTTCAAGAAGACAGCTCACCACCATCTTCTCAAGGGCAATCAGGGATCGGCAATAAATGCTGATCTAGCCAGCGATGCCCACATTCCATGAATGAATAAAAAAAAGACTTTAAGATTGATGAATGAATGGAAATAAATGAGAGAAATGCATGGTTTTTCTTTCTGTATCTCATATTTCTCTCAAACCTTATAATGACATTTTTTTTCAAATTGCATTCCATTCCCCTGGCTGTGAGGTATCATGCAGGCCCCCATTTGCCAAGAATGAGGCACATATTATTTTACCACATGAACATTACAACTGAAAATTGCTGCTGGGAAGAAAAGAGGGCCTATCACAAGGAATTGCCAGGCCCCTCACTGGAAAGACCTTTTTTGCACAGTAACATACAGTACTTGGAACGGACAAAGGGGTCACTCCCTGCTCCAATTTAATCCACAATGGACTTTTGATTACCAGATGTTGAAGGTGGAGAGGCTAGCATTCCAGGTCAACTGCTAAGATGGCCGAATACACAAACAGATGTAGTCAGACCAGTTTAGTCACAAGACTAACTGACTGTTGGATTTTTTTGAATTTGAACTTGCCACAGGGAATTTGAACTCAGAATCCTGTTTTCTCCTGGACTGAAAAGACCTCTCTCCTGTCTGTTCCTACCTCACTCTCACCAGCTTTGGAAACCATTGAAGGAACAGGAACCCCAAGAGAGAAAAATCTCCTACAGTGAACAAGGTTTGAGAAGAATACTGGGCCCCAACGAAAAGCAAGAACTACCTACAAAAGGACGACAGTGAGTTCGAAGCACAGTTATAAGAAACGCTTCTGATATTGCCTCAAACCTCTCTACTTTATTTTTCCTTCTGCTCTCTTCTGTCACTATTTGCATGTAGTATCGCGTATGCATGCTCATGTGGGACGCAGCGCGTATCCGTAGGCGTTACCCGAATTAGAGTTTAAGTTTTAATAAATTTCACTTTTCTTCTTTAAAGCTAAGAAGGCCTGTTTGTGCTTATAATTGGAAAGCAGTGAACAAGGATTCACCAAGGGGGGAGCTTTAAACACTGTGTTCAAAAATTAAACCCTGTTACAATAAGACCAGGTGAAGGCTAAAAGGGACCCCTAGACACCTTTCTCACCTCGCCGTAACAGCCGCTCATAATTTTTTACATCACAACTAAGTCATCCCTCAGCCTCCTCTGTTCTAAGGAAAACAACCCTAGCCTATCCAATCTTTCCTCACAGCTACAATTTTCAAGCCATGGAAACATTCGTGTAAATCCCCTCTGTACTTCCACCAGAGCAATTATGTCCTTCCTGTAATGTGGTGACCAGAACTGTACGCTATACTCCAGCTATGGCCTAAGCAGTATATTTTCCAGTTCCAGCATTCCATCCCTGCTTTTGTAATCTATACCTCGGCCAATAAAGGAAAGCATTCCATATGCCTTCTTCACCACTCTATCCACCTGGCCTGCCACCTTCAGGGACCTGTGGACATGCACTCCAAGGTCTCTCACGTCCTCTACCCTTCTCAATATTCTCCTGTTTATTGTGTATGCTCCTGCATTGTTTGCCCTCCCCAAATGCATTACCTCACACTTCTCCGGACTGAATTCTATTTGCCACTTTTCTGCCCATTCAACCAAACCATTGACATCGGATCAGGTCTAAGCTCTGCAGTCCTGCCACATCCAGTCGTGAATGGTGATGGACAATTAAACACCTAACTGGAGGAGGTGGCTCCATAAATATCCCTATCCTCAATGAAGGGGGAGCCCAGCACATCAGTGAAAAAAATAAGGCTGAAGCATTTGCAACAATCTTCAGCCAGAAGTGCCGAGTTAACTATGTGTGATATCAAGAAATGACTGAAGGCACTGGATTCTGCAAAGGCTATGGGCCCTGACAACATTCCGACAATAGTAATGAAGACCTGTGCTGTAGAACTTGCTGAGCCCCTAACCAAGCTGTTCAAGTACAGCTACAACACTGGCATCTACCCTGCAATGTGGAAAACTGCCCAGGTATGTCCTGTACACAAAAAGCAGGACAAGTCCAACCCGGCCAATTACTGCCCAATCAGCCTACTCTCAATCATCAGTAAAGTGATGGATGGTGCACTGACAGTGCTATCAAGTGGCACTTGCTTAGCAATAACCTGCTCAGTGACGTTCAGTTTGGGTTCTGCCAGGGCCACTAAGCTCCTGACCTCATTACAGCCTTGCTTCAAACAAGAGCTGAACTCAAGAGGTGAGAGTGACTGCCCTTGACATCAAGGCAGCATTTGACCGAGTATGGCATCAAGGAGCCCTAGCAAAACTGGAGTCAATGGGAATCAGGGGGAAAGTTCGCCACTGGCTGGAGTCATATCTAGCGCAAAGGAAGATGGTTGTGGTTATTGGAGGTCAATCATCTCAGCTCCAGGACATCACTGCAGGAATTCCTCAATGCAGTGTCCTGGGCCCAACCATCTTCAGCTGCTTCAACCTTGATCTTCCTTCAATCATAAGGTCAAAAGTGGGGATGTTCGCTGATGATCGCACAATGTTCACTATTCGCGACTCCTCAGATACTGAAGCAGCTTGTGTAGAAATGCAGCAAGACCTACACAATACTCCACCTTGGGCTAATAAGTGGCAAGTAACATTTGCGTCACACAAGTGCCAGGCAATGACCATCTCCAACAAGAGAGAATCTAACCATCTCCCCTTGATATTCAATGGCATTACCATCGCTGAATTCCCCACTATCAACATCCTGGGGGTTACCATTGACCAGAAACTGAACAGGACTAGCCATATAAATATTGTGGCTACAAAAGCAGGTGAGAGGCTAGGAATCCTGCAGTGAGTAACACACGTCCTGACTCCCCAAAGCCTGTCCACCATCTACAAGGCACAAGTCAGGAGTGTGATGGAATACTCTCCACTTGCCTGGATGGGTGCAGCTCCAACAACACTCAAGAAGCTCCACACCATGCAGGACAAAGCAGCCCACTTGATTGACACCCCATCCGCAAACATTCACTCCCTCCACCACAGATGCACAGTGGCAGCAGTGTGTACCATCTACAAGATGCACTGCAGCAACGCACCAAGGCTCCTTAAATAGCACCTTCCAAACCTGTGACCTCTACCACCTAGAAGGACAAGGGCAGCAGATGCATGGGAACACCACCACCTGCAAGTTTCCCTCCAAGTCACACACCATCCTGACTTGGAACTATATCACCATTCCTTCACTGTCGCTGGGCAAAATCCTAGAACTCAGTGGCGCAGTGGTTAGCACCACAGCCTCACAGCTCCAGGGACCAGGGTTCAATTCTGGGTACTGCCTGTGCGGAGTTTGAAAGTTCTCCCTGTGACCGCGTGGGTTTTCGCTGGGTGCTCCGGTTTCCTCCCACCGCCAAAGACTTGCAGGTGATAGGTAAATTGGCCATTGTAAATTGCCCCTAGTGTAGGTAGGGAATATGGGATTACTGTAGGGTTAGTATAAATGGGTGGTTCTTGGTCGGCACAGACTCGGTGGGCCGAAGGGCCTGTTTCAGTGCTGTATCTCTAAATAAATATAAATAAATAAATAAACTCCCTTCCTAACAGGACTGTGGGTGTACCAACCCCAAATGGACTGCAGGGGCTCAAGAAAGAAGCTCAAGATCTTTAAGGGCAATTTGGGATGGGCAACAAATGCGGGCCTAGCCAGCGACGCCCACATCCCATGAATGATTTAAAAAATTGTTCTGGAATTTACAGTTATCCTTCTATTAAGTACATGGCCAATTTTTGTGTCATCTGCAAAGTTCCCAATCATGCTTCCCACATTTCAGTTCAAATCATTAATATATACCACAATCCTGAGCCCTATGGAACGCCACTGGAAACTGCTTTCCATTTGCAAAAACATCCATCAACCATTCCCCTTTGTTTCCTGTCACTGAGCCAATTTTGGATCCAAATTGCCACATTCCCTTTTATGCCATGGGCTTTTACTTTTCTGACCAGTCTGCAATGTGGGACTTTGTCAAATGCCTTACTAAAATCCATGTAGACTAAATCCACTGCACTACCCTCATCAATCCTCCTTGTTATTTCCTCAAAAAATTCAATTAAGTTGGTAAGACACGACCTTCACATAAGAAATTCATGCTGATGATCCCTGATTAAATTGTGCCTTTCTAAGTGACTGTTTATCCTATCAGAATTGATTCTAATAATTTGTCCACCACCGATGTCATACTGACCAGCCTATAATTATTTGGCCTATCACTCACACCCTTTTGAAACAATGGTACAACATTTGCAGACCTCCAATCCTCTGCTACCTCGCCTGTATCTAGTGAGGATTTGAAAATGATCCTCAGAGCATCTGCTATTTCCTTCTTGGTTTCCTTTAACAGCCTGGGATACAATCCACCCGGCCCTGGTGATTTATCTACTTTCAAGGATGTCAGACCCTCTAGTACTTCCTCTCTCATTATGCTTATATCTACTATTTCACACTCTTCCTCTTTAACTACAATGTCTGCATTAACTCTCCTTTTTGAAGACAGATTCAAAGTAGTCATTAAGAACCCTGCCCACATGTTCTGCATCCATGCATAAGTTACCTTGTACATCTCTGATAGGCCCTACCCTTTCCTTAGTTATTCTCTTGCTCTTAATGTACTGATAAAACATCTTTAGGTTTCCCTTGATTCTACCTGCTAATACTTTTTCATGTCCTCTCTTTACTTTCCTAATTTCCTTTTTTACTTCATCCCTGCACTTTCTATACTCAAGGTTTTCAAAAGTATTACATTTTTTGTGACTGTCATAAGCTTTCTTTTTCTGCTTTATCTTACCCTGTATGCTTCTAGATAGCCAGGGGGCTCTAGATTTGGCAGCACCACCCTTATTCTTTGCGGAGACATGTCTACACTGTGCTTGCAGAATCTCACTTTGGAATGCCTCCCACTGTTTTGCCATTGATGTTCCTTCAAGTAGCTGTATCCAGTCCACTTTCACCAGATCACCTCTCAGCTTCATAAAATTTGTCTTCCCCCAATTTAGAACTTTTATCCCTGTTCTATCTTTGTCCTTTTCCATAATACTGCTAAATCTAACTGCATTATGGTCACTATCTCCAAAATGGTCACCCATTGCTACTTCATCCATTTGCTCAGCTTCATTTCCGAAGATTAAATCTGGAATTGCACCCCGTCTCGTTGGGCTTGTTACGTGCCAGCTAAAAAATTTCTCTTGGATGCAGTTATAGAATTTTGTGCCGCCTGTGCCCTTCACACTATTTGTATCCTAGTTGATATTAGGGTAGTTGAAATCCCCAGCTACTATTGCCCTACTGTTTTTGCACTTAGAAATCTACCTACATATTTGTTCTCCTATCTCCCTCTCACTATTTGGGGGTCTATAGTACACTCCTAGTAGTGTGGCTGCCTCTTTTTTATTTCTGAGCTCATCCGATATGGCCTCATTTGATGATTCATTCAGCATATCAACCCTCCTCACAGCTGCAATTGATTCTTAAACCAGTAATGCTACACCCCCTCCTTTTTTATCCACCTCTCTATCCTTCCTGAAAACTTTATATCCAGGTATGTTGAGCTGCCACTTTTGCCCCTCATTAAGCCAAGTTTCCGTTACAGTAATAGGAACATAGGAGCATGAGTAGGCCATTCAGCCCTTCAAGCCTGCCCCGCCATTCAATATGATCATGGCTGATCATCCACTTCAATGCCTTTTTCCCACACTATCCTCATATCCTCTCCGCTTATGTCATTTGTATTTAGAAATCTGTCAATCTCTGCTTTAAATATACTCAATGACTGAGCTTCCACAGCCCTCTGGGGTAGAGAATTCCAAAGATTCACAATCCTCTGAGTGAAGAACTTTCTCCTCATCTCTATCCTAAGTGGCTTCCCCCTTATTTTGAAATTGTGTCCCCTGGATCTAGACTCCCCAACCAGGGGAAACATCTTGGCTGCATCCCTTTAAGTCTTTTGTAGGTTTCAATGAGATCACCTCTCATTCTTCGAAACTCTAGAGAGTATAGGCCCAATTTCCCCAATCTCTCTTCATAGGACAGTCCCGCCATCCCGGGAACAAGTCTGGTAAACCTTTGTTGCACTCCCTGAATGGCAATAATATCCTTTCTAAGGTAAGGGGACCAAAATTGCACACAGTACTCCAAGTGCAGTCTAACCAAGGTTCTATACATTTGAAGCAAGACTTCACTACTCCTGTACTCAAATCCTATTGCGATAAAGGCTAACATACCATTAGCCTTCTTACCTGCTTGCTGCACCTGCATTGTAGCTTTCAGTCACTTATTGACAAGGACACCCAGGTCCCTTTGTACATCAACACTTTCTAATCTCTTACCATTTAAGAAATACTTTGCACATTTATTCGTCCTACCAAAGTGGATAACCTCACATTTTTCCGCAATTATATTCCATCTGCCACATTCTTGCCCACTCACTATGTTTGTCCAAATCCCCTTGAAGCCGCTTTGCATCTTCCTCACATCACACATTCCCACCTAGTTTTGCGTCATCCACGAACTTGGAAATACTACATTTGGTCCCCACATCCAAACCATTGATATATATTGTGAACAGCTGGGGCCCAAGCACTGATCCCTGCAGTACCCCACTAGTCACAGCCTGCCAATGCAAGAATGACCCATTTATTCCTACTCTCTGCTTTCTGTCTGTTAACCAATCCTTAATCCATGCCAGTACATTACCTCCGAACCCATGTGCTTTAATTTTGCTAACAAACCTCCTCAGGGGGACTTTATCAAAAGCCTTCTGAAAATGCAAGGATACCACGTCCACTGACTCCCCTTTATCAATTCTGTTAGTAACACCCTCAAAAAAACTCCGACAGGTATGTCAAACATGATTTCCCATTCATAAATCCATACTCACTATGCCCAACTATTATCCAAGCATCCATTTAATCATATCTTTTAGAATAGAGTCTAGCATTTTCCCAACGACTGATGTAAGGCTAACAGGTCTGTAATTCCCTCGCTCCCTTCTTAAATAGTGGGATGACATTTGCGACTTTCCAATCTGCAGGAACCGCTCCAGAATCTATAGAATTTTGGAAGATGATTACCAATGCATCGACTATCTCCATAGCTACCTCTTTCAACACTCTGGGATGTAGAATATCAGGTCCCGGGGACTTATCAACCTTCAGCCCCATTAATTGCTCCAATACAACCTTCTTACGAATACTAATTTCCTTCAATTCCTCATTCCCCCTAATCCCTTGGATCTCTAATTCTGAGAGATTTCTTGTATCTTCCTCAGTGAAGACAGACACAAAATAATCATTTAGCTGCTCAGCCGTTGCTCTATTCCCCATTATAAATTCTCCTGACTCTGCCTGTAAAGGACCCACATTTGTCTTAGCCAAATGTTTCCTTTGTACGTACCTGTAGAAGCCTTTACAGTCCGTTTTTATATTTTTTTACCAGCTTACGTTCATTTTCTATTCTCCCTTTATCAGGTTCTTCGTCCTCCTTTGCTGTATTCTAAAATCCTCCCAATCCTCAGGTTTACTACTATTTTTGGCAACATTATCGGCTTTTCTTTTAATCTTATACAGTCCTTAACTTCCTTTGTTATCCACGGTTGACTGCCTTTACTTTTGGGGTTTTTGTGCCTTGAAATAATGTATAGTTGCTGTAAACTATGTAATATTTCTTTAAAGACTATCAAGTGCCTATGTGCTGTCATACCTTTTAATGTATTTTCCCAATCCACCTGAGCCAATTTGCCCCTCATACCTTCATAATTTCCTTTGCTCAAATTTAACACCCTGGCTTCAGGTTAAACTACCTCACTTTCAAACATAATGTAAAATTCTATCATATTAAGTATCATATCACTCATCCCTAAAGGTTCATTTACAACAAGATTATTAATTAGCCCTTTCTCATTACATAATACTAGATCAAAAATAGCTGTCCTCAACATACTGCTCTAGAAAACCATACCTATCACACTCCTGAAACTCACCTTCACAGCATTTGTGCTCATTAGGTTTACCCCGTCTATATGCAGATTGAAGTCACCCATGATTACTGTATTACCCATGCCACATGCTTCTCTAATCTCCTAATACCATGGCCCACACTACCACTACTGTTTGGTGGCCTATAAACAACTCTTACCAATGTTTGTTGTCCCTTGCTGTTTCTTAGCTCCAACCAAACAGATTCCACATTTTGTTCTTCCGATGTGAGATCCTCCCTTACTAATGTACTGATCCCATCCTTTATGATCAGCGCAACACCACCTCCTTTTCCTTTTTGCCTGTCCTTCCTAAATGTTGAATTTCCTTGAATATTCAGTTCCCAGTCTTGGTCACCCTGTAGCCATGATTCCGTAATGGCAATTAGATCATACCCATTTACCTTTATTTGGGCCTTTAAATTATCTACCTTGTTGTGAATGCTGCATGCATTCAGGTAGAGTGCCCTTAACCTTGTCTTCTTGACATTCTGCATTCTAAGCCTAGTTGATGCTCGCCTTTGTTTCGGCTGCCTTCTAATGTCGCTTGCTACTTTTCTACCTCCTATTACCAGCTTTACTTCCTTCCAATTTGAGTTACCCCTCAGGTTCCCATCCTCCTGACAAGATAGTTTAAACCCTCCCCAACAGCACTAGCAAATCTCCCTGCGAGGATATTAGTTCCGGTCCTGTTAAGGTGTTGCCCATCCATCTTGTACAGGGCCCAACTGCCCCAGAACCGGTCACAATGCCTCAAAAATCTGATGCCCTCCCTCCGACACCAATTCTCCAGCCACATGTTCAATCTATCCTCCTATTCCTATGCTCACGAGCATGTGACATTGGAAATAATCCTGAGATTACTGCTTTGGAGGTCCTGCTTTTTAATTTCCTTCCTAACTCCCTAAAATCTATTTTCTGGACCTCATCCCTCTTCCTACCTATGTCATTGGTACCAACGTGGACCATGACCTCTGGCTGTTCACCCTCTTCCAGAAGGATGTCCTGCAGCCGCTCTGTGACATCCTTGACCCTGGCACCAGGGAGGCAACATATCATCTTGGAGTCACGTTTAATGATATCATGCTGCGATGTGTCTATCTGTGCCCTCAGCTCATCGGCTTTATTTGCTATACGCCTTGCATTGAAATAAATACCTTGTAACACTGCCAAATTCCTATGCTGCACAGTTTTTAACCTTTGCTTCTTCTGTCTTTCAGAGTCACTTGCTAATTTTCTGCCTCCCATTGACCGCTCTGAATTTGCCCTATCTGAAACTGCCCTCAGGTTCCCATCCCCCTGCCAATCTAGTTTAAACCATCCCCAACAGCACCAGCAAACCTTCCTGCAAGGATATTCGTCCCCGTCCTGCTCAGGTGCCATCCATCGGGCTTGTAGAGATCCCACCTTCCCCAGAACCTATCTGAAACTTCCCTCAGGTTCCCATCCCCTTGTCAATCTACTTTAAATCATCCCCCACAGCACTAGCAAACCTTCCCTCAAGGATATTCGTCCCGGTCCTACTCAGGTGTAGGCTGTCCGGCTTGTACAAATCCCATCTTCCCCAGAAACGGTCCTAATGACCCAGAAATCTGAAGCCCTCCCTCCTGCACCATCTCTCCAGCCACGCATTCATCTGGTGTATTCTCCTATTTCTATACCCACTAGCACGTGGCCTTGGGAGTAATCTAGAGATTACTACCTTTGAGGTCCTGCTTGCTAATTTCTTTCCTAACTCCCTAAACTCAGCTGCAGGACCTAATCCCTTTTTCTACATATATCGTTAGTACCAATGTGGACCACAACCTTGGCTGTGCACCCTCGCCCTCCAGAATGCTCTGTAGCTTGGTGATATCCATGACCTTTGCATCAAGGAGGCAACATACCATCTTGGAATCACGTCTGTGACCACAGAAATGTCTGTCTGTTCCCCTAACTATAGAATCCCCTACCACTATTGCTCTCCTGTCTATTCTTCTCCTTCCCTGCACAGCTGAGCCTCCCATGGTGCTCTGGTCATGACTCGCTGCATTCTCCAGAGGAACCCTCTGTCCCATCGATACTCAGAACTGAATACCAGTTAGAAAGTGGGATCCCTCCAAAACTCCTGCACGACCTGCCTTGTCCTTTTGTCTGTCTGGCAGCCACACAGTCCCTTTCTGCCTGCGCTCTCTTAAGCTGTGGGGTGATCACGTCCTGAAACGTGCTATCCACGTATCTCTCATCCTCGCTAATGCACCTCAGTGACACCAGCTGCTCCTCCAGTTCCAAGATTCGGCACTCGAGTTTTTGCATTTGGTGGCACTTTTTGCACATGTAGTTATCCAGGACGTGGATAGGGTCCTGGAGTCCCCACATGGAACAGGGTGTGCATTCAAAATATGTGAGCAGCCCTGCCACGCCTCGAATTATTTTTATACTGTACTATAATTGGAATTACAATGAGTACAATGAGTAACATTTAATTAAATATTTATAATACATCAGTTTTTCTTGTTTACCTGTGAAACATTGTAATAATCCAAGGACATCATACAGAGTGAAATAAAATTACAGCTGTATGCTACAGTTCCAATGCCAACATTACCTTTTGTTGGAGTGGTGGTATGGGTCCAATCTTGCAATTCTCAAAAAGGCACCTTGGTAGTACCAGTCATTGTGAATAACTCTGTCACTGGATACTCAGTGAGAAGGAGGAAAGAATCGCAGGGATCAGTATTATACCCCCACAATGGGCTGCAGCAGACTGCGGGGAACGGTGAAAAATTAAGGATTGTGAAATGCAATCCTAATCTACTGAGTATGCGCCTGCCTCAATTTTTAAGGCAGTGGTTTGTGAGGTGTGCCTGTGTCCCACCTCAGAGAGGCTGGACACTGCATTACAATATTTAAATCAGACTCCCACAGTGTAGTTGGGAACAAGATTTAAATCTAATAGCTAACAGCTAAGATTCCCAGAGTCTGGGAACACAGCATTGGAATGGAGACAGGAGCAGCCGGCTACTGAAGCTAAGTGCTTTTTAGCCTTGTGACCCAGAATGACAGGATTGCTCCTCCCAAACCCTCAAGCAAACCTTACGCCAATCGCGATCTCTACTTTGTCACAATCAACCAACTCCCACCTCCAATCTTTGGTCACCTGCCCTGCAAGTTTCCGACCCCCCCCCCCACCCACAACTCCAATCTTTCCCTTCCTCCCTCCCTACATCAAGGTTCTGACTACCGCCACCCCCTGCAACCTCCATGAACCCCCAATCTTTCCCAATTGCCAGGGACTGTCGCCAATGGTACAAAAAAATTATAATGAGGTCCTGCCATTAAATCCCTGGGATTTCCGGATGAGCACAGTCCCCCAACAGCATGTTCCCCAGCTCCTTCCCTGCAAATATGGAGGCACAGCCCCTGAAATTCCAGGAAACCAACTGCATCGCTAGATCAGGGCACAACACAGTTCCTCCGAGGTTATGTCACCAGCTGAAAGCTAGTTTGGGTCCTGTTTCATCCTTTTGAAAGGCTCCAAGCCAAAGGGGATTGATTACTTAGGAACTGAAGATTAGGGCATTTTTTCCCCCTTTGGCAGAAGGCTTTCAGCATGGAGATGGAGCAGTTGTTAGCTGACAGGAGATCAAATTTATGAAATGTTATTCCACTTCTACTCTCTTATTTCTCAACAACAAAAACAACTTGAATTGTACAACAACTCCAAGTAGGTCAGGTGGGCATACATTGCCAGTGGTCGTCAAGGTCACCACAGCCCTGAATTTCTTCACCGCCGGCTCCTTCCAGGGATCTGCTGGTGACATCTGCAGGATTTCACAATCTGCTGTGCACAAATGCATCTCCCAGGTGACCAATGCCATTTTTGCCAAGGCTGCCAACTGTGCCACTTTGCTAATGATGAGGCCAATGAGAACATAAGGGCTCTCGCATTTACTGGATTCTTACAGGTACACGGAGTCATAGACCACATACATGTGCCAATCAAGGCACCCTCAGATCCACCAGGAGTACTTGTCAATTGGAAGGGATTCCACATCCATCAATGTTCATCTGTTCTGTGATCACTGGAAGGTTTTCATATGTCTGTCCAATATATATTGGAAGCTGCCATGATGTCTTCATAATGCACCAGTCACATCTCCCACAGATCTTCGCATCTCCAAAATCAGTCAGCAAATGGGTCCTTGGTGAAAAGGGTTACCCTCTGAGGCTGTGGTTGATCAATTCTTCTGAGGAGCCCTACCACTGATGCAGAGGAAAGATACAGCCGGAGCCACATGAGCACAAGAGCGGTCATTGAATAAGCCACTGGGTTGCTGAAGATGCAACTCGGGTGCCTCGACAAATTTGGGGTGACCTTCAGTATGCACCAGCAAAGGTGTCCAGAATAGTAGTGGCCTGCTGTGCCTTGCACAACATAATGCAGCAGGGACGACTGGAACTGCAGGAGGAGGAAGTTTTTTTTTATTCATTCATGGGATGCGGGCGTCGAAGGCCAGGCCAGCATTTATTGCCCATCCCTAATTCCTTGAGAAGGTGGTGGTGAGCTGCCTTCTTGAACCGCTGCAGTCCGTGTGGCGTAGGTACACCCACAGTGCTGTTAGGAAGGGAGTTCCAGGATTTTGACCCAGCGACAGTGAAGGAACGGCGATATAGTTCCAAGTCAGGATGGTGTGTGACTTGGAGGGGAACTTGCAGGTGGTGGTGTTCCCATGTAATTGCTGCCCTTGTCCTTCTAGTTGGTAGAGGTCGCGAGTTTGGAAGGTGAGGACTTCTCTGTGTCCTTGGAACAGGAGTAGGATGAAGAGCAGCCTGATGTGGCCAGGGTCCTGCAGCAGCTCACCTACCTGCTAAAGATGCCCACAATGGACTGGGACAAGTGTGGTTCAGATTACTTGAGTATGTGAAGCCTTATGGCACACCAATGCTGAACCCATCACCCACCTCCAAAATCAAATCATCCCACAGTTAAGAATCCCCTTATCACATTCACACCCTTTGCTTGTCTTCTACTCTGGTCATCTCCTCAAGGCTGATGGCCATTTGACAGGCAAGAAGCAACAATGACTGGGCAACGGAGATTTGAAATAAAGTTTATGCTTGATCAACATTTTCAAAACTATTAGTATGGTGACATTGTTACGAACAACCAAGTAAATCCTCTTCTGAAGCTAAAACATCTTCCTCTTCCATTTCCTATTAATTCTACGTGGTGCTACTGCTTTGGCCTCAGCAGAGCTAGAGACAGGCTGATCATTCCCCTGCTTTGATAGCTGAAATGCTCTTGGCTGATGTTCTCTATGATTTGGAGCCTATGATGCCTCCTGCAAAATACTGCCCCACAGGCACCTGTGCAGGGGCAGACTCAGTCATCAAGGCAGGATGAAAATGTGGAGCTTTGACTGAGGGGCGGTGGGGAGGGGGGAAGGCGGTGGCAAGCGATGAGAACTGGGAGCACCTTGAGCAGAGTACCCACTTCCATATGCCCTTTCGCGATCTTCCCTCTCATGGAGAAATAGCACTTCCCTGCTAGCAAGAGCTGGGGAGCACTTGTCTGTACATCAGTGAGGTGCTAAATGGCCCATGGCGCCGGAAGCTTTGCCTCCAGAACAATGGAGGATTGCTCTCAGGGGTGGGGGGAGGGGTGGGAAAAGGCTGAGGCAGCTTTCCCCTTGCCTTTTTGGCCTGGCGCTGGAAACCTCGCTCCCTCCACAAGATCCCAGCCTGAGTGTGCAGGCCATTGATCAGAGCCAGCATGCACTCGGTTGCCTACCACCTCTGATGCTTCATGCAGGTGGCCACTCTTTCCATGGAGATGGACATCAGCACAAAGGCCTGAGACATCCTGACACTGCACTGCTCTCCCTGTCTTTAACACGTGCTCCTGTTCTCTTGTAATGTGCAGCTCACCATGTGACAACCTAGTTAATTCTCTTCGAGGCCTCACCGAGGTGTATCTGCGATGGTGGAAGGTGCACATGAGTCGTGTGAAGGTGCTTCCTCAGAGAACATGATCTCCTCTGAGAACTCCTCAGCCTCCTCCTGTACTAGCTCAATTGTCACAGAAACTATGGGAGATGAAAGAGATGAATTAAAACTGACATGGGGAAAGGACCCAACGTCATCATTGTACAGTTGCTCCTGTTTCAGCTAGTGATGGCAGCAAATTGAAATTAGTGATTGTTATGTGTCATGTGACAGTGTAATATGTAATTCTGTCACCAGGTATCTGGGAGACCCCCATCTCTCCATCACTAATGTTCATGCACTCTGCTACCCTGTCGATCTCCATGGCTTCCACCTCTGCAGTGGTCAGAGTGGAGGGCCAGCCCTGGTTCTCTGCCTCTCTCTGGTGTTCTGTGCCTTCTCCTCCTGCAAGGAGAAAAAGTGGAAAGTTAGAAGTGTCAAAAATGGATTGTGTGAAGGAAATGGAACAAGAACACTTGTGGAGGATGACTGTGATGTGGCAATTAGGTGATGGTATCAGTGTTGGCTGTTCTGATGAGGATGTGAGGAGGTGCCTCAAGAGAGAGGAATGGGTAAACCTACGAGGTGTGTTGGTCTGAGAAATGCTGTCCAGGCTGGGGAATTCAGAGTGTGGGGGTTGTCACTTAAATGTGGACCTTTCCTGTCCTAAGGAGGTCACTGAACCCTTGCAGCACAGAATTCAGCTGCTAGGGAACGCACTTCTGTATCTCACTTCTTCAGCTACTTCAAGCCGTGCCTTTTTTGTTTGAGAGGCTGGCTTCTTCCTCCTGTCCACGGTGAACAGTACCTGGGCACTCACAGCCTGCAGTATGACCTCCAAGGAAGCATCAGAGAACATGAGGGATGGTGGGGAGGAGGCAGGCAGCTTTCCTACATTACACATCCATCCTTACGCTTGCTGTATCCTCAGTAACAGATCTGCAATGGAGTCATTCTGCAATGGGTCCCTTTAAATAGAGATCCTTCAATTGACAGGTGGGGGCCATCATCATACACAGAATGTCTGATTGGTCGAGAAACCTGATTGCCATAGCCGAGTTAAAAAGCCATGGCAAAGCCGGCTCCATGAACGATCGTATTCCCAATCCGCTGGTGCCACATCAAAGGTTACTACTCAAAATAAGAGCTTATGGTACAGGGGATCACATATTAGCATGGATAAAGGATTAGTTAGCTACCAGGAAGCAGAGAGCAGGGATAAATGGGGCATTTTTGGGTTGGCAAGATGTAACTAGTGGAGTGCCACAGTGATCAGTGCTGGGACCGCAACTATTTACAATCTATATCAATGACTTGGATGAAGGGACCGAATGTATGGTTGCTAAATTTGTTGATGACACAAAGATAAGTAGAAGAGTAAGGAGAGTTGTGAAGAGGACATAAACAGTCTGCATAGAGATATAGATAGGTTAAGTGAGTGGGCAAAAATTTGGCAGATGGAGTATAATGTGGGAAAAGTGTGAACTTGTACACTTTGGCAGGAAGAATAGAAAAGCACTTTATTATTTATGTCACGAATGAATGCGAGCCCCCTTGCAAATTATGTTGTGCATTTGAGTATTAATGTCAACCACCATTTTATACAGCATGTTTTAAGTTTGTTCTTCTGTGTTCTGGTTGTCAAAATGGAGCAGAGAGGTCAGGTGGGACAGCCACGTGAGAACAGTCTAGCTTAACTTGTGTGGACTTGAAACTGTAACCGTTTGTGAGTACAGCCTGTCCTCTATTATATAGCTGCCATGTGCTAGAGACACATCTCCCTACAAGAAACCACAGCCTGTCTTGAAGCTGCATTGACTTTTCTCTCTAAGGCATTTTCAACAAGAAAAATTAAAGAGAAGCCACACTTTGAAAAATCTAGAAAGAAACAAACCAAGTCAAAGACAAGCTGCAGTAACAGCAGAAAAGGTCTGATTTCTACCAGTTTCCTCTCCATCTAAAATAAGATGACTTCAGCAATTTAGTTGACTCCATTATTACCTTTGAGAGTGCAAAGAAAAGTAAATTTGCAAGAGAAGAGATATCTCCAACAGCGCCTCCTCTATTCAGCATTTCTAATCCTTGATTTCCAACTTTTGGACACTTTTTTTTGATATACATGGACACTAGTTTTAACTGAAATCCATATTAGCTAGTAGTTAAGATAAGTTTCTATTTAATAAATGTCCTTGCCTTTTATTTTTATGCCTTTAACCTTTCCCTGAATGCTTGTAAACGTGCGTGGCGAAGTTAAATCCCTACCTGAGTTTAAGGGTGTTTTAATAAACCCTACCTCTTTGTTTTAACTTTAAAATCCGTGTTGTTGAAGTGGTCATTTATTATTAGGGTTTAAGGGAGGGAAAGAAATTCAATCACTAATCTAGTTACGGATAGGTGGTTGAAAAAACAGGGAAATTTGATCAGAGGAAAAAAATTAACTGCCTGTTTGTAAACATTTAAATGGAGACAGATTGCAGAACTCCGTGGTACAGAGAGATCTGGGTGTCCTGGTACATGATTCACAGAAAGTTAGCATGTAGGTACAGTAAGTGATTAGTAAGACAAATTAAATGTTGTCATTTATTGCAATGGGAATGGAATACAAAAGAAGGGAAGTTTTATTACAGTTTTACAGGACATTGGTGAGACTACGAGCTGAATTATATTCTCCCACTGCCGGGAGCGGCGGCGGACGAAAAAAAATAGCTGCCGCAATCTAGCACACGGCGGCCCATCTGCATGCGCTAGGCAGCCCGCCCCCCCGAAGTCACGTGGCGGGGGTGGGCTCTGCGACGCCAGCAATGGCGTCAGCTGCCTCTGCGCAGGTGCCATTTTTAAAGGGCTGCCAGGCCTGCGGTGATGGATGTAAGTTGTCTCCGTTTCCCCCCACAACTGCAACAAAAAATAAAGTTTGACCCACCCACCTGCCCCTCCACTACACCAGAAAAGCCCAGATTACCCCTTTTCCATTCCAACTGCACTAATCGGGCCTGGCAATCCCAGCGTTGGGCTCTGTGGCGGGCTGCTGCCAGTGCAATCTTCTATCCCTCCTGGCCACAGAGCCCGATATCGTGACCTCAACAAAATTCCAGTCCGCATCTGGAGTACTGCGTATAGTTTTGATCTCCTTACTTAAGAAAGGATATAATTGCATTTGAAGCAGTTCAAAGAAGGTTCACTCGACTGATTCTTCGGATGAAGGGGTTATCTTATGAGAAAAGGTTGGACAGGCTGGGCCTGTATCCATTACAGTTTAGAAGATTGAGGTGTTCTTATTGAAATATAAGAGATCCTGAGGTGACTTGACAGGGTGGATGCTGAGAGGATGTTTCCCTTTATGGGAGCGACTGGAACTCAGGGGACACAGTTTAAAAATTAGGAGTCTCCCATTTAAGATGGGGATTAGGAGAAATTTTTTTCTCTGAGGGTTGTTAGTCTGTGAAATTCTCTTCCCCAGAAAGCAGTGGAGGTAGGGTCATTGAATATTTTTAAGGCTGAGTTAGATAGATTCTTGATTGACAAGGAAGTCAAAGGCTATAGCAGGTAGATAGGAAAGTAGAGTTGAAGTCACAATCAGATCAGCCATAATCTTATCAAATGGCAGAACTGGCTCGAGGGGCTGAATGGCCTACTCCTGCTCCTAATTTGTATGTCCATATGTATGGTGACCACCACCACCACCCCCAACAAGCGCACCCATTAATTAAAAATTCTACTCAATGGCTTTGGTATACCCAACGTTTAATTAGAGGAAATTGCTGCTCCTCCACTACTGGAAGTTGGACAAGCAGTCTGACAACATAGACAGTGGAGGGGTTGAGAAAGGTGGTGATGTAGTAGAGTTGAATGCCATTAGTGTACGTGTGGAACTTGATGTCATACCTTCGGATTATGTCACTAAAGGGCAGCATGTGAATGAGAAGTAAAGGGGGGGGTAAGGATAGACCCTTGGGGAACTCAGAGGTAAAGGTGCAGGGGTGGGAAGAGAAGCCTTTGAAGTACGTTCTCTGTCTATGACTGGAATAGGTAAGAGAGGAACCGGGCAATGTCAACTCATGTTGACTTTGATTAGGGCCATTTCTGTGTTGTGGCAGGGATGGAATGCTGATTGAAGAGATGCAAATGGAAAGATAGGCATGGATTTGGCAGGCAACAATATGTTCAAGGACTTTGGAGGTTGGAGATGGGATGGGTGGGGGGGTGGGGGAATGATGAGTTTTGAAAGGTAGGGGGACAGTACCCGAGGAGAGGAAACTGTTTACAATGTTTCAGCCTACAATATGTAAATCTCAAAATTCTGAGAAATTGCAGTATCATTGTGGAGCCGTGCCATTTGATGAAGGAGCCAGTATGAGACTGACTCAATGCAAAATACCAAAGCTTTTACATACCAAGGGCAGTGATGGTCCATCTTCAAAATGCATCTGTTGAAAAAGAGAAATCATTGATTTTAATATTTTATAATAACCAGTCGTATTGGGGATCATTGTCTGAATTTCTACTGCCAGCAGGAAACCTCACACATTGGCAGTGCATATCAAAAAAGGACCCTGCTGTGCGAATGTTAACAGCTTATGCTAAAGCTGGTCCAAAATAAAAGTGTTTCAGAGGTCTGATAAGAAGGGTGGCTCAATCGTGGCTTACAAAAGAAATTAGGGATAGTATTAGATCCAAGGAGGAGAAATATAAAATGGCCAGAACAAGCAGCAAACCTGAGGATAGAGAGCAGTTTAGAATTCAGCAAAGGAGGACAAAGGGATTGATTAATAGGAAAATAGAATATGAGAGTAAGCTTCCAGAGGACATAAAAACTGAATGTAAAAGCTTCTATAGATATGTGAAGAGAAAAATATTAGTGAAGACGGGGGAATTTATAATGGGGAACAAAGAAATGGCAGACCAATTAAATACATACTTTGGTTCTGTCTTCACAAAGGAGGACACAAATTACCTCCCAGAAATGTTGGGGAACATAAGGTCTAGTGAGAAGGCGGAACTGTATGAAATCATTATTAGTAGGGAAATGGTGTTAAGGAAATTGATGGGATTGAAGGCCGATAAATCCCCAGGGCCTGATAATCTACATCCCAGAGTACTTAAGAAAGTGGCCCTAGAAATAGTAGATGCATTGCTGGTCATTTTTCTAAATTCTATAGACTCTGGAACAGTTCCAATGGTTTGGAGGGTAACTAATGTAATCCCACTATTTAAAAAAGGAGGTAGAGAGAAAACAGGAAATTATAGACTGGTTAGCCTGACATCAGTAGTGGGGAAAATGCTGGAGTCCATTATAAACGATGTAATAGCTGAGCACTTGGAAAACAATGACAGGATCGGACAAAGTCAACATAGATTTACGAAAGGGAAATCATGCTTGACAAATCTACTGGAATTTTTTGAGGATGTAACTAGTAGAATAGATAAGGGAGAACCAGTGGATGTGGTGTATTTGGACTTTCAGAAGGCTTTTGATAAAGGTCCCACATAAGAGATCAGCATGCAAAATTAAAACACATAGAATTGGGGTAAGGTACTGACATGGATACAGAACTGGTTGGAAGACAGGAAACAAAGAGTTTGAATAAACGGGTCTTTTTCCAAGTGGCAGGCAGTGAGTGACTTGTGGGGTACCGCAGGGATCAGTGCTAAGACCCCAGCTATTCACAAACTATATTAATGATATAGATGAGGGAATTAAATGTAATACATCCAAGTTTGCAGATGACACAAAGCTGGGTGGGAGTGTGAGCTGTGAGGAGGATGCAGAGAAGCTCCAGTGTGATTTGGACAGGTTGAGTGAGTGGGCAAATACATGGCAGATGCAGTATAATGTGGATAAGTGTGAGGTTATCCACTTTGGTGGCAAAAACAGAAAGGCAGATTATCTGAATGGCAATAGATTGGGAAAAGGGGAGGTGCAGCGAGACCTGGGTGTCCTTGTGCACCAGCCGCTGAAGGTAAGCATGCAGGTGCAGTGGCAGTTAAGGAGGCAAATGGTATGTTGGCCTTCATAGCAACAGGGTTCGAGTACAGGAGCAAGGATGTCTTGCTGCAATTATACAAGGCCTTGGTGAGGCCACATCTGGAACAGTGTGTCAGTTTTGGTCTCCTTATCTGAGGAAGGATGTTTTTGCTATGGAGGGAGTGCAGCGAAGGTTTATCAGACTGATTCCTGAGATGGCAGGACTGACGCATGAAGAGAGATTCAGTCGATTAGGCTTGTATTCGCTGGAGTTTAGAAGAATGAGAGGGGATCTCACAGAAACCCACAAAAGTCTAACAGGACAGGACAGATTAGATACAGGAAGGATGTTCCCGATGGAGGGGGAGTCCAGGACCAGGGGTCACAGTTTAAGGATAAGGGGTAAGCCATTTAGGACTGAGATGAGGAGGGATTTCTTCACCCAGAGAGTGGTGAACCTGTGGAATTCTCTACCACGGAAAGCAGTTAACGCCAAATCATTAAATATATTTAAGAAAGAGTTAGATATAGTTCTTAGGGCTGAAGGGATTAAGGGATATGGGGAGAAAACGGGAACAGGGTACTGAGTTTGGATGATCAGCCATGATCATAATGAATGGTGGTGCAGGCTCGAAGAGCCGAATGACCTACTCATGCTCCTATTTTTTCTATGTTTCTATGAAGCAAAACATGGTTATGAGTTCCACATGAATCAGTTTATCCTGATGGTAAACAAGCAATTTGGTGCTGAATGATATAATAATTTAAATAATTAGCAGCCTTGGATAATGCACATGTGCCAATGGAAGCCTTTCAATTGCATGCCCAGGAGCTCAGATAATTAATATATGAGGTAACTGATCACAAATCTTACGCACCAAAGGTCAACCTGCATTGAGACTTCACTCTTACTGAAACAAGATGAGAAAAACCCAAGTGTCCTATGCCCCTTCTAAGCATGTTCTTGAATAACAGCATCTTGGCTGAAGTTGGCTTCCAATAGGATATTCAGGCACCAATATGAATCAACAGCTAGGACAAATGGCTCTTCTGCCTTCTAACCAGTACCTTCAAGATCTTCTTTTGAGATAATAAAAGCTATAATAGCGTAACTGGGAGCATCCATCAGCATATCCCACTGGTTAGCCTATTGTTCAAGGTAATGGTTAAAATGAACTAGGTCGCCAAGAGAGACCAAGATCCCACAACACTATTTGAAGAAGAACAGGAGAATTCTCCCCAGTGCCCAGGTAAATTTTTATCCCTTAATCAATTTCACTAAAATAGATTATCTGGTCATTATCTCATTGTGGGACCTTGTTGTGCACAAATTGGCTATAACTATTCCTGCATTACAACAATAGCTACACCTCAAAAGTACTGCACTGGTTGTAACAAGCTTTGGGACGTCCTGAGGTCATGAAAGTAGCTAGATAAATGAAAGTACTTTATATTTCTCTAAATGAAAATGGTGCATAATTTGTGTCAAACCAGCACCAAAACCTTCTGCTATGCTCTGTTGCAACGTTTCTAGAAACACATTTCTATTCTGTACCTATTTATAGCAGTGCAAGAACAACTTCATTCAGACAATTAAAATTACACCCAATTTCTTCCTGAATCTTTAGTCTTGAGTGAAATGTACTCTTCCTGCCATCTGACCCCGTAATATCCCTATCCAAATATTGTCATGTTGTAGAACACTGATCTTTCTCTCATGTTGCTGCATGGCTGCTATAATGGTGACTACCAGCAGTGCAAATCTAAGCTTAAACAGTGACTCTAGTGGGAAATGCCCAACGAAGTGAATAATAGTACATAGTGAATGAGAAATTCCCTATTATGTGTCACTCTGGCAGTCAGTTGAAAAAAAATTTATAATACTTTATGGCAGTGGAATTGTTTAATCAGTGTTTCCTTAAAAGGCAGTATATATGCAAATTCATATGATAACAGATATCATACATCACCGACAAGAGAAACCAGAAAAATGTATGCTGAACTGTTAGAAATGTTATAAAATGTAAATAAATGCTTACTTGTCACAGACTGAGCAGTGATGACAGCGATCTGGCTTCACAAGTTGACATCTGTCGCAGTATCGAATTGCTTTGGAAACAATGCTATACGTAAGATATGGAACAAAAATCTGGGCAAAAATAACACTACAGATACTTGTAAAAACATGTCAATCCAACTCATCACCTTCCTTAGTGTCATTGCTTTGAAGTAGGGGTCTTGATATTACACAGTCTGATGCTTATTGTATTTATACAAAGTTCATGTGTCTATACTTTGAATAAAAGAGCTAACCTCTTTACCTGAAAAGGTTAAATGGGTTATGACTTCATCAAAATAGATGAAGGAATTTTGTATGAATATATTAAGCATTTAAAAGCTGGTACTGCACAGTATAATTTCAAAGCGAGAGATGCAAGTCACCGGTGCAAAAGTCCACCCCCACCCCAAGTCGGTGGGTGGTTGCTGAGCAAACAAGATTAATAAAAAAAGCAAAATAATGTGGATGCTGAAAATCATTTTGCTATAATCTTTTACACCTCCTCTGGACCAATCTTTTGTTCCTTTACTTGTCCTATAACCATCTCCTTTTGCCATCATTCCTTCTGTCATTTAATCACTCCTGCCCTCCACTCTGTCACAGACCTTTCCTGTTATTTTTCCCTTCTCCCCTACCACCATTTCCTTGGTTCTGTACTTGCTTAAAAACTGTTACTCTCCAACATCTGCCAATTCCGATTAAGGCCATTGACCTGAAGCGTTAACTTGTTTCCCATGCCACAGATGCTGCAGGCCCTGAAGATTAATAACAAAGTTATTAAACTACCAAGTCAGTCCAAATGGGATGCATCCTAGTTTGCTGAGGGAAGTTGGGGTAGTGATAGCGAAGATCTGACAATTATCTTTCAATCCTCCTCGGCTTTTGGAGTGGTGCAGGAGGACTGGATGTCTGCACATTTTACATCTTGTTCAAAACAGGGGAGTGGGATAGTCTGGTAGCTACAGGCCAATTAGTTTAACATGAGTCCTGGGAAAACTAATAGAGATGATGGTCGAAGACAAAAATAATTCTCACTCCAAGAAGCATGGGCTAACAAGGGAAAATCAACATGGATTTGTTAAAGGCAAATCATGTCTGACTTACCTGATGAAGTAACAGAGAGGGTTGATGAAGGTAGTGCATTAGATGTGCTTATTAGGATTTTCAAAAGGCATTTGAAAAGATACCACATAACAGATATTTGGAAAATAGAAGCACATGGCATTAAACAGATGGTGGTAACTTGAGTACGTAATTGGCTGAGAGATAGGAGGCAGAGAGTAGTGGTGAATGGATGTTTTTTCTGAGTGGACAGAAGTATGCAGTAGGATCCCCAGGGCCATTGCTTTTCTTGATGCATATAAATGACCTGGACTTGGATCGAGGGAGTACAACTTTGACCGTTGTGGATGATGCAAAATTTGACAACATAGTAAATAATGGCATTACAATCGTTGAATCCCCCACTATCAACATCCTGGGGTTACCATTGACCAGAAACTGAAATAGAGTAGCCATATAAATACCGTGGCTACAAGAGCAGGTCAAAGGCTAGGAATCCTGCGGTGCGCAACCCACCTCCTAACTCCCCTCGGCCTGTCCACCGCCTCCAAGGCACAAGTCAGGAGTGTGATGGAATATTCTCCACTTGCCTGGATGGGTGCAGCTCTAACAACACTCAAGAAGCTCAACATCTTCCAGGACAAAGCAACCCGTTTGATTGGCATCCCATCCATAAACATTCACTCCCTCCACCACTGATGCA
This sequence comes from Heterodontus francisci, assembly GCF_036365525.1. Taxonomy (NCBI): domain Eukaryota; kingdom Metazoa; phylum Chordata; class Chondrichthyes; order Heterodontiformes; family Heterodontidae; genus Heterodontus; species Heterodontus francisci. The sequence continues at coordinate 114,319,764 of NC_090371.1, forward strand.
CAGTGGCAGCAGTGTGTACCATCTACAAGATGCACTGCAGCAAAGCACCAAGGCTCCTTAGATAGCATCTTCCAAACCCGTTACCTCTATGATCTAGAAGGACAAGGGCAGCAGATGCATGGGAACACCACCACCTGCAAGTTCCCCTCCAAGCCACACACCACCCTGACTTGGAACTATATCGCCGTTCATTCACTGTCACAGGGTCAAAATCCTGGAACTCCCTTCCTAAAAGCACTCTGGGTGCACCTACCCCCCATGGACAGCAGCGGTTCAAGAAGGCAGCTCGCCACCAGCTTCTCCAGGGCAATTAGGGATGGGCAATAAATGCTGGCTTAGCCAGCGATGCCCACATCCCCTGAAAGAATATTTAAAAAATGAGAATAGTAGCAGATATCAAGAGGACAGAGACAGACTGGTGAAATGGGCAGACACACGGGGCTGAATATTAAGAGCGTGCCGTCGATCTTGACGACGCACTTCAAAGATAGCGGTACGCCCGCGTGGGCCGCCCCTCATGGATCCGCCATGATATTTTGCGCGGTGGCTCATTATCATGGAGGGGGTGGAACGACCACCCTTGATGACGTAGAGAGGGCTGGCACTCCGTCCTTGGCAACGGCATCCAGCGCCACTGCGCAAACACTGGTACCATTTTTAAAGGGCTCAGGGCCTTTTGGAATCATTAAAAATTTTAAAGTGACAGAATGCTGAAAAATAAAGCTAGATATTTATTCACATTCTCAATTCCCTCTCCCACACCCACAATGAGTAATAAATATGTAAATTGTCCTCTCCCAAAAAAAAACCTTTTTTCAGGTCTCGAACTTTCCTCCGCGAACTTCATAACCTTTGATCCTCAACCACTTCCCACCATCCCTAGAACCAATAGGAAGAGTTCTCCCTGCTTCAGCCCCCTCCTGCCCTGAAAATTTCACTCCTCGCCCTTCCCCAGCAGTGTTCCGCCTCGAATCTCCAAACAGAGATCTGAAAGCATGCGACTTCTGGCAACCAGCCGGAATATCGGCATGGGATGGCCATCGTGGAAAGGTAGATAACTATCCAGTGATTAACATAGATTTTTATATTGAAATTAAGGTTTCGTCGCTGAGTGGTGGGGGGCGGGGGGGGGGTGCAAGAGCAGAGGAACCTAGGTCTGCATAGTCACAAATCGTTGAAGGTGTCAGGGGAAGTTGATAAGGCAGTGAAGAAAGTTTATGGGATACCTGGCTTTGTAAATAGGGGCATTGCATACAAACACAAGGAAGTCTTGCCAAAACCTTACAAATCTCTGGTTAGGCCTTAGTTTGAGTGAGAATTTTGTACATCTGGGCACCACACATGTCAGGACCTTGGAGAAGGTACAGAAGAGATTTACCAGGATGATAACAGGAATGAGGGAGTTCAGTTATGTGGAGAGATTGGAAAAGGTTCTACTTAGAGCCGGGAAGATTAAGAGGAGGCTTAACTCTAAAATTATGAGGGGCTTATTTACAGAAAGTAAGGAGAAACTATTTCCTCAGAGTTCATAAAATTAAAATAATTGGCATAGAAGTGGAGGGAGACTGAGGAGCAAATTTTTCACACATAGGGTTGTTAAGATCTGGATGCACTATCTCAAAGGGTGGTGGAATCAGATTCCATAGGAACTTTCAAAAGGCAATTAGATATGTACTTGAAGAGGACTAATATGCAGGGTTATGGGGAAAAAGCCAGGTTGTGAGACTAAATTGGATAAGTCTTTCAAAGAGCTAGCACAGGCACAATGGATCAAATGGCCTCCTTCTAAACTCTAAGATTCTATTATTTGAAGTCTCCTTCCCCATAACTCTACATCTAAGCCTTCTGATTTCTCTTTGTTTATTCTACCTTTCTCTTTGGTCTGGGCTCTGACAATAATGTATGGTAATTGGAAATATAAGGTGAATACTAATGTGTAGAAAATTATGGAGTTCACACTAACTGAGCTTTTGTTCTCACACTCTTCAACAGAACCTCCAGGAGTCATCACAAACACATCTTTGCGCCATTAGTGTACAGTACTGCATACTCCAAAGTTAGATTCATGGGAAATGCACTGTCTGTATGGAAGACATGCTGATGATACATAGCTTTGTGTAACAAATGAACTGATGTCAAAGTAGCACACGGTGGATTCTGTAGAAAATCACCAAACCTTTTTTGTGACAGGTTAAGCCGAAGGTTGCAATCTTTCCTTTTTCTGCTACACATTCCTCTTTTGTGAATGAACTGTGTGAAATTTCTAACATAGATTGCATAATAATAGGCAACTTTCGTAAACGGAAATTACGTTTTTTGGCATTTTGCTCCTGTGTATTACAAGTTGTGATGATTCATGACTGATATCAAAGTTTAAACTATTCCCCAATGCCAAACACCTGAACTAAAACTATGATGTCATGTCTCCCCTGCTCCTATCCTGTGCTACTCAGCTTTGGACTAAAAGTTGGCAACTCTAGTTAAGCACGTGTGCTCTTGGAGTGTAACAAAGTGGGTCCTATAGTTTCAGCCAGACACAGGTTTTATAATGAGGGTGAATTCAGAAATTCTGTGATTCCAGTGGGGACTCTGATTCAGTGGGAGTTGGAGTTAGATACAGGGCTACAATACTGTAGCGCCAATTCTCCATTTCCACCAATAATGCTCCCAACAAGGGAGCTGACAATTGCTGAATGAACCCAACGATACCTGTTAAAAAGATGAATTTTTAAAAATTCATTCATGGAATGTGGGTGTCACTGGCTAGGCCCGCATTTATTGTCCATCCCCAATTGCCCTTGAGAAGGTGGCGATGAGCTACCTTCTTGAACCGCTGCAGTCCATGTGGGGTAGGTACACCCACAGTGCTGTTAGGAAGGCAGTTCCAGGATTTTGACACAGCAACAGTGAAAGAACAGCGATATGGTTCCACGTCAGGATGGTGTGTGACTTGGAGGGGAACTTGCAGGTGGTGATGTTCCCATACATTTGCTGCCCTTGTCCTTCTAGTTGGTAGAGGTTGCGGGTTTGGAAGGTGCTGTCTAAGGAGCCTTGGTGCGTTGCTGCAGTGCATCTTGTAGATGGTACACACTGCTGTCACTATGCGTCGGGGGTGGAGGGAGTGAATGTTGTAGATGAGTTGCCAATCAAGCTGGCTGCTGTGTTCTGGATGGTGTCGAGCTTCTTGAGTGTTGTTGGAGCTGCACCCATCCAGGCAAGTGGACAGTATTCCATCACACTCCTGACTTGTGCCTTGTAGATGGCAGAAAGGCTTTGGGGAGTCAGGAGGTGAGTTACTTTCCTCAGGATTCCTAGCCTCTGACCTGCTCTTGTAACCACTGTATTTATATGGCTACTCCAGTTCAGTTTCTGGTCAATGTTCACCCCTAGGATGTTGATAGTGGGGAATTCAGCGATCGTAATGCCATTGAATGTCAAGGGGAGATGGTTAGATTCTCTCTTGTTGGAGATGGTCATTGCCTGCCACTTGTGTGGCGCAAATGTTACTTGCCACTTATCAGCCCAAGCCTGGATATTGTCCAGGTCTTGCTGCATTTCTACATGGACTGCTTCAGTATCTAAGGAGTCGCGTCGCGAATGGTGCTGAACAATGTGCAATCATCAGCGAACATCCCCACTTCTGACCTTATGATTGAAGTTAGATCATTGATGAAGCAGCTGAAGATGGTTGGACCTAGGACACTACGCTGAGGAACTCCTGCAGTGATGTCCTGGAGCTCAGATGATTGACCTCCAACAACCACAACCAGCTTCCTTTGCGCTAGGTATGACTCCAACCAGTGGAGAGTTTTCCCTAATTCCCATTGAATCCAGTTTTGCTAGGGCAGCTTGATGCCATACTCAGTCAAATGCTGCCTTGATGTCAAGGGCAGTCACTCTCACCTCACCTCGAGTTCAGTTCTTTTGTACAGGTTTAAACCAAGGCTGTAATGAGGTCAGGAGCTGAGTGGCCCTGGCGGAACCCAAACTGAGAATCACTGAGCAGGTTATTGCGAAGCAAGTGCTGCACTGTCGATGACACCTTCCATCACTTTACTGACGATTGAGAGTAGACTGATGGAGCGGTAATTGACCAGGTGGACTTGTCCTGCTTTTTGTGTACAGGACAAACCCAGGCAATTTTCCACATTGCCGGGTCGATGCCAGTGTTACAGCTGTACTGGAACAGCTTGGCTAGGGGCGTGGCAAGTTCTGGCGCACAGGTCTTCAGTACTACTGCCGGAATATTGTCAGGGCCCATAGCCTTTTCAGTATCCAGTGCCTTCAGTCGTTTCTCGATATCACGCAGAGTGAATCGAATTGGCTGAAGTCTGGCATCTGTGATGCTGGGGACTTCAGGAGGAGGCCAAGGTGGATCATCAACTCGGCACTTCTGGCTGAAGATTGTTGTAAATGCTTCAGCCTTATCTTTTGCACTGATATGCTGGGCTCCCCCATCATTGAGGATGGGGATATTTGTGGAGCCCCCTCCTCCAGTTAGTTGTTTAATTGTCCACCACCATTCATGGCTGGATGTGGCAGGACTGGAGAGTTTAGATCTGATCCATTGGTTATGGGATTGCTTAGCTCTCTCGTATGCTGCTTACGTAGTTTGGCACGCAAGTAGTCCTGTGTTGTAGCTTCACCAGGTTGACACCTCATTTTGAGGTCTGCCTGGTGCTGCTCCTGGTATGCCCTCCTGCACTCTTCATTGAACCAGGGTTGGTCTCCTGGCTTGATGGTAATGGTAGAGTGGGGAATATGCCAGGCCATGAGGTTACAGATTGTGGTTGAATACAATTCTGCTGCTGCTGATGGCCCACAGTGCTTCATGGATGCCCAGTTTTGCATTGCTAGATCTGTTCGAAATCCATCCCATTTAGCACAGTGGTAGAGCCACACAACACGATGGAGGATATCCTTAATGTGAAGGCGGAACTTTGTCTCCACAAGGACTGTGCGGTGGTCACTCCTACCAATACTGTCATGGACAGATGCATCTGCGACAGGCAGATTGGTGAGGAGGAGGTCAAGTATGTTTTTCCCTCTTGTTGGTTCCCTTACCACCTGCCGCAGTCCCAGTCTAGCATCTATGTCCTTTAGGACTTGGCCAGTGGTGGTGCTATCAAGCCACTCTTGGTGATAGACATTTATGTCCCCCACCCAGAGTACATTCTGTGCCCTTGCCACACTCAGTGCTTCCTCCAAGTGCTGTTCAACATGGAGGAGTACTGACTCACCAGCTGAGGGAAGGCGGTCGGGGGTAATCAGCAGGAGGTTTCCTTGCCCATGTTTGACCTGATGCCGGGAGACTTCATGGGATCTGGAGTCGATGTTGAGGACTCCCAGGGTAACTCCCTCCCAACTGTATACCACTGTGCCGCCACCTCTGCTGGGTCTGTCCTGCCACCGGGACAGGACATACCCGGGGATGGTGATGGCAGTGTCTGGGACATTGTCTTTAAGATATGATTCCGTGAGTATGACTATGTCAGGCTGTTGCTTGACTAGTCTGTGGGACAGCTTTCCCAACTTTGGCACAAGCCCCCAGATGTTTGTAAGGAGGACTTTGCTGAGTTTGCCATTGTCGTTTCCAGTGCCTAAGTTGATGCCGGGTGGTCCATCCGGTTTCGTTCTGTTTTATTGACTTCGTAGCAGTTAGATACAACTGAGCCATTTCAGAGGGCATTTAAGAGTCAACCACATTGCTGTGGGTCTGGAGTCGCATGTAGGCCAGACCAGGTAAGGACAGCAGATTTCCTTCCCTCGAGGACTTTAGTGAACCAGATGGGTTTTTACAACAATCGATAATGGTTTCATGGCCACCATTAGACTAGCTTTTAATTCCAGATTTATTAATTGAACTCAACTTCCACCTTCTGCTGTGGTGGGATCCAAACCCATGTCCCCAGAGAAATACCCTGGGTGTCTGGGTTACTAGTCCAGTGACAATCCCACTACGCCACCGCCTCCCCTAATCTGCCTAATATGATTTGCACTTTGGCTCAGGATCAAACTTATCTTTCTGCAGTTGAACAATTTCCTTTGCAGCCTTCAGCTGTAATCTTCCTTTAATCAGATACTTTTTCAGATTTCAATATGCAATAAAACCTAAATCCAGCAGGCAATTTTCATTCCTTGCAACAGTACATGCTGTTTACCTCCAGATAAGGTTCTTGTGTAGATGGGTAACTCCTTGGCCATTCGTCTAAGGACTTCCTGTTGACCTTCACCTCGATCCTCACGTTCTATTTGTTCTCGGTCTGTGTATGACAGATGGAACTGTAGATTTGGATAAAAGGCAAAAAAAAAATGTATTTAAGGCCAAACAGGAAGCCTCTTTAGAATCTAATTCCTATCAACTCAGAATTAATTCACTGTGGATAAATTTGGCCCCAATCCTCAACAGTGATAGTTTATGCTCTACAATAGGTATTTTAAGAAATCCAATTCTAAATGACAGAATGGCAACTCTGAGAAATAGTTTTATGAATTCAAAGCTCTTATTCATATTACCTCAATGTGCTTAATCATACTGCATTTCCAATTATCAGTCCAATTAACAATTTTGGTGGGTTCCTGCCAGGATTCCTAGCTGTGTTGGCAGAATTCACAAAGAATCGAAAGCAGCTGCCTCTTGGGGCAGCTAACCAGGAGGCCCAGATTCTTAAAAAAAATAAGGTTGGAGAATGCAATCGATAGTCCATGATTGATTGCACACCTTTCACTCCTGCCATAGCAATGCTGGAATCCATGAACACGTTGGAATTTTTTTGCATCATGCATTGCTACTGTGGTAATGTGAGAAAATATGAAGTATGGCCACACTCCATCATTACCACTACTTTCAATATGCCCACCCATATTTCTGAGGCTGTATTCAAGGTTTGTTGCCATGTCCAGGGAAAGTTCCAGAAGCGATGACCATTGATGGGAACCTAATGAAACAGCCCCCAATTATCCATAGCCAGGTGGAATAGTGTGGACAATGAAGCTCAAGCATGACCCTGTAGTTCCAGCAGTAGAGTTGGGCTCTCAAGCTGAATTGCTTGTCATCACTGTGTAAGATGTCCTTGAGGCAGCCAACATCCCCAGCTTATACACACTACTGAGTCAGCGGCTTGAGATGGCTTGGCCATGTGAGCCGCATGGAAGATGGCAGGATCCCCAAAGACACATTGTACAGCGAGCTCGCCACTGGTATCAGACCCATCGGCGGTCCATGTCTCCGCTTTAAAGACGTCTGCAAACGTGACATGAAGTCCTGTGACATTGATCACAAGTCATGGGAGTCAGTTGCCAGCGTTCGTCAGAGCTGGCGGGCAACCATAAAGGCGGGGCTAAAGTGTGGCGAGTCGAAGAGACTTAGCAGTTGGCAGGAAAAAAGACAGAGGCGCAAGGGAAGAGCCAACTGTGTAACAGCCCTGACAAACAAATTTTTCTGCAGCACCTGTGGAAGAGCCTGTCACTCTAGAATTGGCCTTTATGGCCACTCCAGGCGCTGCTCCACACACCACTGACCACCTCCAGGCGCTTACCCATTGCCTCTCGAGATAAGGAGGCCAAAGAAATTTGTTATTTAATCCATCAGATTTATTGTGAGAACATTTCCAGTTGCTAGTTTTGATTTTTATCAGATGTACTAAAAGTTTAAAACATAAGATTTGGTGAGGGCTTTTAAAAGTTTTCATTCTGAGGAATAAAGAATTAATTTTGTGACTGACAGGTGGAAGTGTTAATGCAGCTGTTGATGACATGTAGTCATGGGTTTTTTAAAATCACATTCTTGTAAGTAATCTTTACAATATGAGCATTTTTATTTCCTGCTTTTTTTTGCAGAATGACTTTGCTGTTTTTCTTTGCAGGGTTTTCTGGCTTTCAGTGTTTTTGCTGTTACATGGTTCCTTTTGCTGTTAATCTGTAACTGATAGTATGGATAACAGTGGTTCAAGAAGGCAGCTCACCACCACCTTCTCAAGGGCAATTAAGGATGGGTAACAAATACCGGCCTTGTCAGCGACACTCCCATCCCATGAAAGAATAAAACAAATAGAGGTGGTCAGGTTCCAGCAGTCTTGTAGGAAAAATAGGATCCAAAATAACCTTGGTTGCTCTTGGGCCTACAGGTACCACCGTATTTTGTTCACACCTGAAAACTTTCTCTCCAGCCCATCTGCAACCACTGTTGCATCTTCAAGCATTTCCCAGCTCATTTCACTCTACTTATCCTGTTGCTCTCTTTACATTCCTGACTTAAAGCAGTTAAAGGATTAGTGTTGAGTTTGCCAACTTTTACATTTAATAAATATAAATTTACATGAACAACCTTCAACAACCAATGTTAGTTTCCCTCAACTCAGTGTTGTCTCCCTGGTGCCAGGGTAAAGGAATCACTTACAGAATACAGAACATTTTACAGGGGTAGGGAAACAGCCAGAAGTCGTGCTCCGTGTGTGAACCAATGACATAGACAGGAAAAGGGTTGAGGTTCTACAGTCAAAGTTAAGGAACAAGGGAGGAAGTTAAAGAGCAGGGCCTCTAAGGAAGTAATCTCTGGATTATTCCTAGTGCCATGTGTTAGTAAGTATAGGAGCAATAAGACAAAACAGCTTAATGTGTGGCTGGAGAAATGGTGTAGGAGGAACCTGTACAGATGGATAGGCTGCATCTCAACAGGGCTGGGACCAATGTCCTTGCAGGAAGGTTAACAAGTGCTGTGGGGGAGTGTTTAAGCTAATGTGGCAGGGGGATGGGCACCATGATGAAGCATTAAAGAGGAGATACAAAGTGCACAGAGAGACAAGAAGCAATGGAATAAAGAGTGGTTAAGAAATAAGAGGAAACAAACAGACAGATAGGGGAGCAACTTTGCAGGGAAACTGCAGAAATATGCAAAATCTTTACAGTAGTGATAATGAGGGACTTCGATTATCCTAATATAGAATGGGAAATTAATGTAAAGTACAAAGAGTTGGAGGAATTCCTGAAATGTGTAAAAGAGAATTTTCTTGATCAGTGTGTTTCCAGCTCAATGAGGAAAGGAGTTCTGAGGAATGAAATGGGGCAGATGGAGCATCTTTCAGTGGGACAGTATTTGGGGAACAGTGATTATAATATCATTAGGTTTAGAATAATTATGAAAAAGGACCAGGAAAAATCAAATGTGAAAATACTGAACAGGAGAAGGGCTAATTTTAGTGAGTTGAAAAGGGATCTGGACCAGGTGGACTGGTATCAAAAACAGGAAAAACACAGTCAATGAACAATGGGAGACCTTAAAAGAGGAGATGGGTGGGGTACAGACTAGGCACATTTCCACAAGAGGGGAGAAGAATAGCATCCAAAGCTGAAGCTCCTAGGTTGGCTAAAGATGTAGAGATTAAAATGAAACAGGAAAAAGATTACGATAAAAGTCGGATTCATAATTCAGTAGAGAACCAAGCTGAATATAAAACTGTGAAAGGAAATAAGAGGGGCAAACAGTGTATATGGATTAGCAGGTAACATTAAAAGGAACCCAAAAGTCTTTTATAAACATTTAGGGCTGAAATTTACTGACCCCCCCCCCCCCCCCACCAACGTCAGGAGTCGTGGGGGGGTGCAAAAATGCCTCCAGGAGAGGGCGACCATGCACCCCGAAGCTGTGAGGGCCCGGCCCAATATTGCTGCCTGTGGCAAGGCCTCGTGGTGGTCCCCATGCCACTCGGCGACGTAAATATACATACAAACATACAATATAAACATACGTTAATAAATTTAAATCACTGAATTAATAATCTTTACGTTCCCGCCGTCTGTCCTGGTTCGATCTTGTGCCAGTGGCCGGCACTCCCGCAGCTTTGGAACCAAGGCAGAACACTGGTGGGGAGCAGGTAAGTTTCTCAGTGGTGATGGTGGGGGTGGAGTGGGGAAGTGCAGGGGCGGAGGAGCAGATTCAAAGCCGTATCATTGGGGAGGAGATGGTGGGGAGGGTTATAGTGTATAGTTTATGCACTTTGGGGAGGTGGGCCGGCGGGGGAGGGGGGGGGGGAGGTGTCAGCTGGGCAAGGTAAGTGTTTTGGAGGGGGAAAAGGGCAAGTATGTAATTCTATGGTTATTGGGGGGGTGGGTGGGAAAGGGGCAGAATAAATGTATTTAATTTTTTGAAAGCAATTTTTCTTTAAATATGTAAATTGGTTGTTAGGGCCCGAAGCCCTTTAAAAATGGTGTCAGCACCTGCGCCCAGGCAGTTGACCCTACTGTCAGGGACGAACAACCCACCCCTCCACATCATCGGGGGGGGGGGGGTTTAAATGAGATGCTGCGTTTAATATTGCGGCGGCTCCATGACATGTCGCCCACACGGGCAGAGGGCCGTTGTTTTCGCCTGCCACTGGACTATAAATTTCAGCCCTTAAATAGTAAGAGTGATCAAAGAAAGGGTAGGGTTGATCAGGGACCTTAATGGAGATTTTGTGGAGGCAGAGAACATGGCTGAAGTATTAAATGAGTACTTTGTATACATCTTCACTAAAGAGGATGCTGCCAATGTCACAGTAAAGGAGGAAATAGTACAGAAATGGATAGAATAAAAATAAAGGAGGTACTTAAATGGTTGGCAGTACTCAAATTAGAAAAGTCACCTAGTCCAGGTGGGACGCTTCCTTGGTTACTGAGGGAAGTAAGGATGGAAATTGTGGAGGCTCTGGTCACAATCTTCCAATCCTCCTTAAATATGGGAGTACAGCCAGAGGACTAGATGAATGCAAATGTTACAAGCCTTTTCAAAAAAGGAGAGAGGGATACATCCAGCAATTACAGGCTAGTCAGCTTAATGTTGCTGGTGGGGAAACCTGTAGAGACAATAATCTGAAACAAAATTAATTGGCCCTTATAAAAATATAATAAATGAAAAGCAGCTCTGATTTCTTGAAAGCAAATCTTGTTTGAATAACTTGATTGAGTTCTTTGATGAAGTAATGGACAAGGTTTATGAGGGCAATGGGGCTGATATTTATATGGACTTTTAAAAGGCATTTGTGCAAGTACAAAAATAGTTTTTTTAGCAAAATTGAAGGCAATGGCATTAAAGGGATAGTGTCTGTGTGAATATGAAATTGGCTAAGGGACAGAAAGCAGAGAGAGAGTAGTGGTGAACAGTTGTTTTTCAGACTGGACAGCAAGGTGCAATAGGGTCCTCCAGCGCATGTTGTGGGGGGACCACTTTTGATATGTACTAATGACCTGGACTTGGGTATACAGGGCATAATTTGAAAGTTTGCAGAAGACACAATACTCAGAAATGTAGTAAACAATGAGGAAGATAGTAATAGACTTCCGGAAGACATTAGACAGACTAGTGAAATGGGTAGACACATGGCAGATGGAATTTAATGCAGAGAAGTGTGAAGTGATACCTTTTGGTAGGAATAAAGAGGAGAGGCAAGTTGAATTAAATAGTACAATTTTAAAGGGGATGCAGGAGCAGAGCAATCTGGGAATGCATGTACACAAATCTTTGAAGTTAGAAGGGTAAGTTGAGAAGACTTAATAAAGCCAAGCATGTCATATGCTTTTTTAATAGAGGCATAAAATGCAAAAGCAAGGAAGTTACGTCTTTATGAAACACTGGTTAGGTCTCAGTTGGAGTATTGCACTCAATATTGAGCACCACTCTTTAGGAAAGAAGTCAAGGCCTTAGGGAGGGTACAGAAGAGATTTACTAGAATGGAAATGGGATGAGGGAGTTCAGTTATGTGGAGAGACTGGAGAAGCTGGGGTTGTTCTCCTTTGAGTAGAGAAGATTAAGAAGAAATTTGATAGAGTTGTTCAAAATCATGAACAGTTTTGATTTAGATTAAATAAATGGAAAGAGTTTCCAGTGCAGTGCAATGTTTCAGGTCAAACAGTTCTGATGAAACACTGCAGACCTGAAACGTTAACTCTGTCTCTCTCTCTCTCTCTCCACAGATGCTGTCTGACCTGTTGAATATTCCCAGCATTTTCTGTTTTCATTTCAACTCTGTATCTTGTTAACCAAACTGTGTATCTTATTATAAAAAGTGCTGGAAATGCTCAGCAGGTCTGGCAGCATCTGCGGAAAGAGAAGCAGCATTAACATTTCAGGTCAGTGACCCTTTATCAGAACTTGTTGTTATCAGAACTTGTTAACCAATCAAATTGAGAATTTTTAATGAGCAGAACAAAGTCTGAACCAGGAAGTGTCAGAATGGTGAATTCAATGTCAAATCAGGTACAGAAAGTGAAATAAAAAGAAGGCAAGAATGATTGGATTGAGAGAAAAGAGGGACATAAAGAAAAGCAAAAAACACATTTTATTTTATTTTTTTTGGATCTCTGATAATTAAAATCTGAAGGAATGAGACTTGTTAAAGTTAATACTCAGTGCCAGAAGAGGTTTTTTGGCAGTAATTAAGGCTTATTGCATCATTAAAAATGCACTCACCCTGGAATGGACAAGCCCTAACATTTTCTGGCAAGTTGAGTGTGTATATACCAGGTAAGCACAATAACATCACACCGTTCCATGTGTTTTAATGCCGAGTCAGATGATGAGATAACGAAGTCACACAGCTTCTGGAGGAGCAGGGCATCTCAGACAGCAATTTCCTAATTTACACATTTAACTGCACATGTGCAGTTGCTGAAAGTGGCTGCCTAATGTACACATTAATAACTGAGCACTGTTAGCCTCACTGTATTTCTACCGCAAAATACAACCTATTAACTTTCAAAAAGGAATTAAATAATTGATGTGGAAATATTTGCAGAGCTTTGGGGAGAGAGCAGACGAGTGGGACTAATTAGATTGCTTTTTCAAAGAGACATCATGGGCATGATGGGTCAAATGGCCGCCTTCAATGGTGTATCATTCTATGATTCTATAAATTAGTCAAGACAAGCCGAGATCCATTCTTAACAAACAATTTTCCAGTTTCTTTCCTGCCAAATAAACCACACCTAGTCTAACGGCAGGTGTTATCTACGTAACAGAAAAGCAGTTGCTAATAACATTAAGTATTAGGTTTGCCTGAACTAAAGCTTTATGAATTAAATCTTCGGTTTGTTTCTGGGTCTTTTGGACAAAATCAAAGAAACCATCAATTCTGGATGGAATGAGGAGATAGATACTTTCAGAGCATTTCATGCAGCATCAACAGATTGCATGCTGGGAATATCTTCAATTTATACATGTTAGAATGCACAGACATGAGTGGAAATTCTTGTTAAATGTTGAGGTAATAGTAAAGCGGCAGAAAATCTAGAGGATCAAGTTTTGGTGTAAGTACCAGGATCTGTCCACAGCGGGACTCTGACACTCACCCCAACAAAGGGGTGGATTCTGTGCTCATCCCAATGGCGGGTTTCGTGGTTGTTTGGGGAGGGGGGGGGAAGGTGGGGTGGTGAGGCAGAGAATCGGGGCAGAATCGCCCACCACGGAACCTGACTCCGGGAATTCTGGTTCCGATTCTCCCAGGGGCAGGATAGGCCGATGACGGCCTTCCTGCCCAGAGGTCAAATAAGGGTCTCTTCCTGCCCCCACTGGGATCTTACGAGGCAGGTCGGGGGGGCTCCGCCACACAGGGAAGATGCCTTGGAAGACGAGGCGCCCTCCCTGCAGGTTTGGTGGGGGGGGGGGGGGGGGGAAGGGGGGGGGGTGGTGTCCCTGCTTCGTGGGAAATTTGTGGCCCGTGGAGGACCCCCACCCAGAACAAATGTAACCCCCAGGACCCCCCTCCCCTGGACTGAATGCCCACCACCCCCCCACCACCCCTTGCTGGGGACTTCTGGACTGGCCCCTGCGACTCCACCTCACCTACCTTGGGTTCCAGGTTCCACCGCTGGGCCTGGGTCTGAGGCCTCTGCAGTATGGGCAGCAGCCATTGCTCCCGTTGGTGCTGCCAATACTGCTAAGCTACCGGCCCTTTGATTGGCAAGCAGCTCTTGGGGGCGGGATCCCCGTCCCTATTAAGTGTTTAAAGGGAGGGGATCCCTCCTCCTTAAACTTTGACCCCAGAAGACTGGAGATTCACTCCAGGGGTCTGAAAAAATGCAGCGGGGGGTGGTTTCCCCCAAACTTTTTGGCCCGCTGTGGGGGCCCCGCCTCCTGCACAAAATCCAACCCAAAGTGTGTGAGGCTTGGAGCCAGTCCCTTCAGTCCCTTAATTTGGATGCCATTGATGAGTGCCTTTGCCACTAGTGGTGCATTTAGGGCACCCACCTATCCCAAAAAATTGTGTTATAACATGTGGTCACATCCGGGCCCCAGCTGCTCCCTGAGAATGAGAATAGGTTGCCCCAACCCTCTTTGTAATGTACACTGCTTTCAACAGGCATCCTATCAATGATAGCTGGAATTCGGGAACACCCGGCATTGGGATTTCCTAGCGCTGGCTGTGCCTTCTGGCCTTGTAAAAAAAATAGATTTACTAGGTCCATGAAATCCTCAATGCCACTACATAGGCCTTAATGTCTCACCTGGTAAGACTGTGAGTAACTGATCCAGGAAGGTGCTAGTTTGATCCTTGGTCTGTGTTGAATTCAGTAATCTCAGCCAAGACAGCACTAGGGACACTACAATGAGCCTTCATGTACCAGAGATAGAGAGTGAAAATTCTGTTCGGGTTTCTATTTCAGATTCTTTTGCATCAACCCTTATTGCAAGTTTACACTTGGAGATCAGGAGATGGCAGGATCGGGCCTGGTTGTGAGGCTCCATGCAATTGAATAGCCTGCTGACATACACAAACTCGGTTCACATCATGAAAGGCCACTTAGGAAAGCTTTAATTCAAAAGCTCAGTGTAGTAAACTTAGCAGACAACCTAACTCCACAGAAAATGTATTTAAAAATGAACTGCAACCAAACTAAAATCCCATGGTAACAATAGATAGCTTTAGATTGTATTCAATGCTGTAATATAAAATGCTGCAAAGCTAAAAACTGGAATTCCAGAAGAAAGCTGCATCAGTAGCCATTCTTCAGTACATTACTGGAATCAGTGATAAAATCATCATGGACAGATGCAGCATCAACAAGTGACAAAAAGACAAGCATAAAAGAACAGGATGTGTATCTTTTTGTTGAGCAAATAGTGAAAAATGTGATGGATTTACAACACTAATGTGCAAAGATTTCACATACAAGAAACATTGTTCTTTCCTTATGCTTACCTCTTTACTTGGATTCATTGGCTTTGTAAAGATGGTTTTCCAGTATGACCACACGAACATGATGAAAAGCAAATGATAAAATACAAGGCAGACAACTGGAAGAAAGGAGATCACAAAAGAAACACAAATATGATTCAGGTTGTTAAATAAAATACATAACTAGATAATTTAGCAGGTCTTTCAGTTTTATCTTTACTGTATGAACTATTCCAGAAGATCAAGATTGAATCTGGTACTCTGATGAATTATAAAAACAAAATCAGTATTTCTAACAATGTAAATTCAGATATTGTTTCACTGAAGATTAAGTGCACATATTTCTTAATCTGAGACTAAAACAAAAATATGATCATCTAAGGAACCATTACTTTACAGGCCTATGTATTCTTGCAACTTTTAAAAAGCCAGTTCAGAATTTCCTTTTCTGATTAGTCGATGTAACAATAACAAATCATGTAAACGTGCTGGAACTTTTAATATCCTCATGCTTTCCATTCAGCAGGAGAATTTTCTTATTTCACTCCAAGGAGATGGCACGCTCCAATATTTACACCTGAGGCCCACTTTCCAATAATAACTTGCATGGATTGGACAGTTTGCTCTAGATTGCTGTTAATTAACTGGCAACACAACTTGTATTTAGATACTGCCTTCCCATGTAACAGAATGTCTCAAAGTGCTTCACAGGAGCGTTATAAATCAAAATTTTATACCAAGCTGCATAAAGAGATATTGGATCAGATGACCAAAAGCTTGGTCAAACTGGAAAGTTTGAAGGGGTGCCTTAGAGGAGGAAAGAGAGGCAATGAGGTTTTGCGAGGGGATTTCAGAGTTTGGGGTCAAGGCAGTTGAAGGCACAGCCACCAATGGTAGAACAATTAAAATAGGGGATGGTCAAGAGGCCGGAATTGGAGAAGCACACATACCTCGGAGGGTTGTGGGGTAGGAGGAGATTACAGAGATAGGGGTGGGCGAGGCCAGGGAGGGATCTGAAAACATGGATGAGAATTTTAAAATCGAGGTGTTGCTTAACCAGGAGCCAGTGCATGTTAACGAGCACAGGGCTGATGGGTGAACAGGGCTTGTTGAAAATAGGGACATGGGCGGCAGGTTTTAGGATGATGTCAAACTTAGAGCGCAGAATGTAGGAGGCTGGCCAGGAGTGTGTTAGAATAGCGAAGTCTAGAGGTAACAAAGGCACAGATGAGGGTTTTTACTGGTAGCTGTAACACTTCTTTCAGCAGAAATTCCTGGTGCTTTCTATTCACTGCTGCGGATTGAGTGAATATGTACATACTTTTGCACCTTTATTGTTTCAGGCCATACTTGCTACAACATACTACAGATTTAATAATTCTTCCATATGTACCAAATGCAATGTCACAATTCATTTTTAACAATATCAATGGATTGCAAAGTAATACAGATGCACAGGGTAACTCTAGTTATCATAATTTTATTATTCTTATTTTCAGCTCTACAGTCATATATGGTAAACCAAGACAGGATAGAATTGGTAAACGGTGAAGATTTTGTGAGAGAGACATGCAAGTGAAAAAAGGAAAGACATGCAACCTTCAGTATTCTGGCCAACACTATTGGGTTACACCTGTGGACCTGTACAAATTAAACAGGCCTTATCAAAAAATAATTTTAACCAGCAAACTAAAATCACAATCATTTACCCACCCAAGTGCCATAAAAATGTTCTCACTGTACAAAGCAACTTCTCAGCCTTGACTATTTCAACCTTCATTTCAAGTCATCATGCTCTTTCTCCTGTGTGTTCCCTGCCCTCTGATCCTCCCTTAATTTCACCCTCCATCTAAACTCCCCAACCCATATTCATGGCCATCCCCTTGACTTTGCCATCTCCTGTGCTCTCGCTACACCCATCGTGCCAATCACAGATAAGACCATCTATGATCACTTCATTGTATTGCTCTCCACCCACATCCCGCTTCCCCTCCCAACCCTACTTCCTTTTGTGTCTGTCCCTGGAAACTCTCTCACCATTCCCCTACCACTTCATTTACAAAATCCCAGTTGTCTAACCCTTGGCCTTACATCCACGACAACATTTCTGCAGCTACCAATCATTAAAACCATTACTCTCTCTCACTCTCGCTGGTCCCCAGTACAGCCCTTATCTCCACTCCCTTAAGCCTAAAGGAATACGAATACATCAGACACCCTGGTTTAGACGTTCACTGCCAGCTCTGGCTGGATGGCATTAAGCCCAATAGGGTCCTGCACTCACCTGCCAAAACCTTCACTATTCCAGGATCATCCTCGGATGCAAAGATAAGCCCACCTTTTCTCTACTGTAAACTGTCTTCTTAAACCCCTCTCCTGTTTCCTCCACCCTCACCTCCACTTCTTTGTCACTAATTGAGACCATCTGATCAGCTGCCTCTGCCGCTTCCCTCACTTCCCCTCGCCCACCGGGCTAAACTTCCTCTAAGGTTCTCCCCTGCCATTGCCCTGAACTTGCACCTTTCTCTAGTTTCTTTCCTATCTTCCCTCATGCCCTCTCCAAGCTCATCCTGTTTATGAGATCCAACTCCTGTTCCCTCGACCCTATTACCACTAAATCGCTGACCACCCACTTTTCCTTGCTGACTCCCACGTTAGCTAATCCTGTTAAAGGTTCTCTCTCCTCAGGTACTATGTGCCCACCCCTAATATCTAAATGATTCCACTGTTGAGTTTGGGAACAGGGTCATTAGGCAAGGCTAGCCAGAAGCACACATCCAGTGCTGACAGATTGTCTATATTGGAGACTTTAAGTTATTCTGAACTTCCACCTAGTTTACCTAGATGCTTGAAGATCTTCACTCCTTGCTACTTAATGAGCCATGCAAACAAGTGTATAATGAGCGCATTTACAAATGCACATAAATACTGAATAGCTCAAAACTTCCCTGAGAGAAAGAGAGAGAGATTGTGTGTGCGTGTATGTGAGCGTGTGTGCCTACGTGCGAATGCTCACCCATCCGCCCACACTGGTTGAGCAGATTTAATACAATGGTTCAATTCTACAATATTCTGGCTATCTCTGAAATAACTCTCAGTATGTCACTGTCTAAAGATTTCTTCTATTATACAATGTACTTCCTAAAGCTTTGTGAGGGCTGTTGATTCCTTAAGGAAAGGATGCTTTACCAAAGGAAATGATCACGTTGCAGTTGAATAAGCATCTAAAAGCTCTAATTGTTAATTAATGAAGTAATACACTTCAGAATATCAGAACTGATTTTAACCAAATGCGCCTGGTGGGAATGGGACGGGTTTGAATCGGATTCCAATTTTACTTTGTATTGACTGAAGTGGAGAATATAAATTAGTTGGGACGTTTAACAACTGTCTGACCCAAACTCGCCCCAGTCCTGCCTGGTATTTCAGGTTAAAGTTGGAGATAACTTTTTATATTATTATATCTTGCATGATAAATAAATAGAAATGAAACACTTACCTTTTTCTCCAATATTTTTCATAGACACTGTCACAAAAAGAAAAAGAGATAAATTAGAAAAAAAAGGCAAAATATGTTATCATTTATGTATGTATTGTACACATCCTTCAGGACTTTTTTGTATATTGGGCCAGAATTTGCAGGAGCAAGGCATCTCCCACCATGCCCTGTGAGATTTTTTCCCCTCATCCTTCAGTTCACAAATTATTTGTGCCGTAATTACAAGGTAATAACGGCATAGCAAGAACAATGGAACCAACAGTCTACCTACTTAACCAATGAGAGTTAAGGACAGAGAACATAGAAACATAGAAAATAGGAGCAGGAGTAGGCCATTCGGCCCTTTGAGCCTGCTCCGCCATTCATTATGATCATGGCTGACCATCCAACTCAGCAACCTGTTCCCAATTTCTCCCCATAACCTCTGATCCCTTTCACCCCAAGAGCTAAACATAACTCCTTCTTGAAAACATGCAATATTTTGGCCTCAACTGCTTTCTGCAGTAGCGAATTCCACAGGCTCACCAATCTCTGGAAAGAAACAGCGGGATGACAGAGAAGAAAATAGGACTGAATTTGAGGGAGACAGTGGTGTACTGGTAGTGTAACTGAACAAGTAGTCCAGAGGCCCAGGGTAATGCCCTGGGGACAAAGAGTCAAATCCCACCACGGCAGTTGGTGGAATTTAAATTCAATGAATTAATAAATTCAATGAATTAATAAAAATCTGGAATTGAAAGTTAGTCTCAGTAATGATGCCATGAAACTATCATCGATTGTTCTAAACACCCATCTGGTTCACTAGTGTCCTTTAGGGAAGGAAATCTGCTGTCCTTACCTGGTCTGGCCTACATGTGACTCCAGACCCAAAGCAATGTGGTTGACTCTTAACTGCCCTCTGAAATGGCCTAGCAAGCCACTCAGTTGTCAACGGCAATTAGGGATGGGCAATAACTGTTGGCCTTGCCATATCCCATGACAGAATTTTTAAAAAATCAGATATGGAAAAAGGAGAAAAAATATTGGATTGCAAAAGAGAGAAAAAAGATACAGAAAGGAAAAGTGAGAAAATATCAAAATTTAAATTTTAAAAATCTCTAAGAATAATATACGACCTGCAGGTGGGAATATCACAGTTTAATTTTTCCCCTTTCTGGGCCTCCAAGATTGAGTAGCATTGCAGGAACTAAAGTCTTGCTGTTATTAAGAGTCCTTACATTGTGAAATACCAGCCCTAAATTTCTGCATAGAGTTTAACCCATACTCATGCCGCAAATCTCATTAACTGAAACTTGGGAATACTGACGGCCACATCTTGTTTTTGCAGATTTAATGTTGGAGCGGCACAAATGCTCCAGCATTTTGTGGTGATTCTCAACTCACTGCGTATTACTTCCTCACCACAAATTGTTAGGTTATTTACACTAATAAAAACAGTGTACGCATTAAAGCAAATTCAGTGCCATTATATTATACGATGTATTTACACTGTTATAAAAATGAAATCATATTTTAAAGGATTTTCATTGAAACAGATTTCACTCTGATATTGCTTTGGTATTGCATTTCTTCTTCCTCTGCAGCATCACAGGCTTAATGGGTGGAAATTTATAGGCCTGGACTTTAGCCTGGAGGAGAAATCTGTGCAGGCAGCAGAGGTGGGGTGGGGGGAGCGGTGGTGGGGTGTTGTGAGTTGTGAGGTCAGGAAACCTGCAAGAATGGGTTTCTGAAAGTATTAGTTTTTAACTGCCCGAATCCTTTAAATTTTTACCTGTCAGATTCTCGTCCACAGGCAGCCAGATTGGCAGGCTAGAGGCCTTTTGGGTGGGGGGTGGTGGTGGGGGAGACTGTGTGGAGGGAGCCTACTTCACAAGGCCAAAGCCGAAGTTTTCAGGTAGGTCTAGTGGTGGGGCCCTGATCATGTGGGGGGCTCGAAGAACATGTGATTAATCTGTTCGAGTTTACTGGATAGCTTGTTGGGCCTGGAGGACTCATTCCTGCTCCTCCTGGCTCACAAGCAGTGCTTCTCATCCCTTTGCAGCTGCTGGGTTTCCAGAAACCTGGGAAATCCAACCAATAGGAGTTAAAAATAGAGTGACCGTTAAAATGAAGGCATTTAGCCTCATGCCAATATTTAAATGACCATCCTGCTTCCTGTGAGTGGATTAGTCACCTGCCCCTCATCCCACCTCCATTAAAACAGAAGTGGGCAGGGTTCCTCTCAAACTTTTTTGAATTTTCACCCCTGACTTCACACCAACACACCTGTTTTTGGGAGTTAAGATTCAGCTCATTGCACCTCTTAGATACTGTCTAAACCTTTACAATGAAATAAAAATAAGTATTAGGATTGCTTTATAAATTACTCACCTAAATATAAAGTAAGATTATATATTTTTGGGACCACTAAACATTCCTTCAATCATAATGATTTTTAATCAAATAATGTATTGTCAGGTTTTTTTCACCAGCATAGACTAAGTTCATAAAGGTGGAAACAGGGTATAAGGAAGAGCCAGTACTCCTATGCAATGCAAAGCAATTACTGTACTAACACATGTCTGAAAAGGATTAGTTGTTGCGCATGACTAATTTCTTTATGTTCCATTATTTCAAACAAAAGCCTCCATTATTTAAAAAGAAGCTACTGAAATTCCTCAGCTATCTCATGTCCAGATTTGAACCCTTTAAATGTTAATCTTTCTTGGGTACCTCCTTCTCTTTGATTAGTAGATTTTACAGAAGCTAACACCCAATGTGGTTTTGTTGTTTTCACACCAGGCTATCACAAGGCTGAGTTCCAAGCAATGCTTGACTGCCAGATTTTCCATCTATAGTTACACCAAGCTTTGCTATGTCTTTGTGAAATTGTAGACCCCGAATCTTTGGGTCCTGTGATTCACACTGGAAGTGTGGCGGAGCAGGACTTAAGTACATGTATGTGGCCAAAGAAGCCGGCCCTGTCAAACATTCTCATTTGAATAATGCTGGCAGTCCTGGTAGCAATGGGGCAGAAATGCCCATGCAGGCCAGGAAAATTGGGGAGGTGCAGGAGGAAGGCAGAATGTTATATCAGTTAAAGGCAACCTCTGATGTGTGTCCTTATTCTTGAACTGGACATGGCAGAAGCAAGTGGGTAGAAGAGTGGGCTTATTTTTGACATTTGGACAGCAGAGCATGCTTTAGCCATTTTGAGAACTCAGCCTTGTTTAACTGGAACCAGTGAGCTACGGGTGCCAGAAGGTTGTCCCAATCCAGCTCACTGGATTTAAGCTGGCCCAATAATGGACCGGCCAGAGAACACACGAACACTAGAAATAGGAGTAGACCATATGGCCCATCGAGCCTGCTCCGCCATTCAATGTGATCGTGGCTGTTGTTCGGCTTCAACTCCACTTTCCCGCCTGCTCACCATATCGCTTGATTCCCTGAAAGAACAAAGATCCATCTAAATGTATTAATGCCTTAAATGTATTCAATGATGGAGCAACCACAACCCTCTGGGGCAGAGAATTCCAAAGATTCACAACCCTTTAAATGAAGTAACTTCTCCTCATCTCAGTGCTAAATGATCGGCCCCTTATCCTGAGACTGTTCCCCCGTGTAGGCGGTCATGTGTCACCTTTGGCATGTTTCCGGCAGTTCCTGCAGCCATACTGGTGCCAAACGTCGTGTCCTGCACTCCTTTGGACCCCACCAGAAAGGCCGAGAGGGGGGTTTTGACGACTGGGCAACTCTCAACCTCCATAAATTTGCCCAGGCATGCGCCATGGAGAGGTCACTCCATAGTTGCCTCACAGCGACTGAAACAAAAGAGTTCCCCCGTGTTGAAAATTTCTCAGTGTCTACCCTATCCAGTCCCTTCAGAATCTTATATGTTTCAATGAGATCGCCTCTCATTCTTCTAAACTCCAGAGAATATAGGCCCAGTTTACTCAGCCTCTCATCATAGGACTATCCCTTCATCCCAGGGACCAATTTAGTGAAATAAATGTAAAATACTGCAGATACTAGAAATCTGAAATTAAAACAGAAAGTGCTGGAAATACTCAGCAGGTCTGGCAGTATCTGTGAAGAGAGAAGGAGGGTTAACGTTTCAGGTCAGTGACCTTTCATCAGACCACCAATTTAGTGAACCTTCACTGTACCTTCACTTGCCTCCAATGCAAGTATATCCTTTCTTAAATGTGGAGACCAAAACTGCACATAGCACTCCAGATGTGGTCTCACCAAAACCCTGTACAACTGTAGCAAGACCTCATTATTCCTGTACTCGAAGTCCTTGCGGTAAAGGCCAACATGCCATTTGCATTCCTAATTGCTTGCTGTACCTGCATGCTAACTTTCTGCGTTCCTTGTATCAGCACACCCAAGTCTCTTTGAACATCAACACTTACAAGTTTCACACCTTTTAAAAAATATTCTGCTTTTCTATTCTTACGACCAAAGTGAATAACTTCACACTTCCCTACATTATACTCCATCTGCCATCTTGTTGCCTACTCACTTAACCTGACTATATCTCTTTGCAGCCTCTCTGTATCCTCCTCACAGCTTAACTTTCCACCTACCTTTGTATCATCAGCAATACATTACTCTCTGTCTCTTTACCTAAGTCATTAATATAGATTGTAAATAGCTGAGGCACCAGCACTGATCCTTGTGGCACTCCACTATTTACTGCCTGCCAACTAGAAAATGCCCCGTTTATTCCCATTCTTTGCTTCCTGTCTGTTAACCAATCCTCCATTCATGCTAATATATCACCCCCAACACCATGAGCTCCTTTCTTGCCTATTAATCTTTTGTGCAGCGCCTTATCGAAGACCTTTTGGAAATCTAGGTGTACTACATCTACTGGTTCCCCTTTATCTTCCAACTTGTTACATCCTCAAAAAACTCTAATCAATTTGTCAAACAGAATTTCCCTTTAAAAAAACCATGTTGACTTGTTCTAATCATACTGTGCTTTTCTACATGCATTGTTAAGACTTCCTTCACAATAGATTCTAGCATTTTGCCAATGACTGATGTTAGGCTAATTGGCCTGTAGTTCCCTGTTTTCTCTCTCCCTCCTTTCTTGAAATGTGGTGTAACATTTACCAACTTCCAATCTGATGGGATTGTTCCCGAATCTAAGGAATTTTGGAAAATCACAGCTAGCGCATCTGCTATCTCTGCAGCTATCTCTTTTAGAACCCTAAAGTGTAGGCCATCAGGTCCCAGGGATTTGTCAGATTTTAGTCCCTCAAGTTTCTCCAATGTTTTTTCTCTGCTGATATTAATTTCCTTAATTTCTTCACTCTTTTTAGCCCCTAGGTTACTGTCTATTTCTGATATGAAACTTGTGTTTTCTACTGTAAAGACAGACACAAAATATTTGTTTGATGTCTCTGTCATTTCCTCATTCCCCATGACAATTTCTCCTGTCTCTGCTTCTAAGCGACCAACATTTACTTTAGCTACTCTCTTCCTTTTTATATACCCATAAAAGCTCTTACAATCTGTTTTTGTATTAGTGGCTAGTTTACGCACATATTCTATTTTTTCCCTTTTTAATCAAATTTTTGGTAGCCCTTTGCTGTTTTCTAAAACACTCACAATCCTCAGACTTACTACTCTATTTTACAACATTGTAAGCCTCTTCTTTTAATCTCATACTATCCTTAACTTCCTGAGTGAGCCATGGATAGGTCTTTCTTGCTCAGTTTTTGATTTTCATTGGAATGTATTTTTGTTGAGCATTTTGAATTGTTTCTTTAAAGGTTTCCCACTGTTCATTTACCACCATAACTTTTAGTCTATTTACCCAATTTACCTTAACTAGTTCTCTCCTTATACCTATATATTGGGCTTTGTTTAAGTTTAAGGTTCTTGTTTGTGTTTGGAGTATATCACTTTCAAACTGAACATAGAATTCAATGGTATTATGATCACTATTTCCCAGTGGATCTTTTACTATGACATTACTAATTAAGCCTGGCCAAAGGGTTGGCAGCAAGTTAAGTCTGGGGGGTTGGGTGGGGGGAGAAATTGCAGAGGGAGGGAATCTGGGGAGACAGCGACTCAGTGGCGTGCTCCTCCAGGCTCCACAAAACTTCCTTTTTCATGGCTTCTTTGGTTCTATTGCCGATACAACTGGTTGGAGAATTCACGGTGCATGCTCCAAAAAGTTTTATCCTAAAATGGCAATTGGAGTTCTCTTTGTCATCGGACCCTTATTTGCAGATTAAAAGTCTGCAAACTGTGCTGTAAGAGCAAACTTGAAGGAAGTGGAATCTGGCTGATTACCAGGACATCCTGAAATACTGGAAAAGATTCACTGACCTGTCGAGGGCAGCTATAACAGATGCTCTGGCCTCAACACCAATTAGAATCGTGGAGTCGAATAAATGCAAGTCGCTGTTCTGGAGTCACAGAGACAAGGATGCAATCCATGCCATAAATGCGACAGCACTACCTTCTTGGTTGCAACAGTAAGAAAAAATGAATAAAGTACAGTATTTAGAGATGACAAATCCCTCAGGGGACAGAATCGACAGCCTTAAGGAGTGCTGAAATCAGATACTCTGAGAGCAAGATCTCATGGAGCGTGGGGGATATCACGGAATTAGGAAACAAATGACTTTGTTTGTTCTAACTTCAGTAGATCAGTGGGTACCATGATCTTACCCCTGCTTCCACTGGGGTTGCAGGAGAGCATTCCATAAATCCTGCTCTTCCTTAGGACACTAGTACAAGAAATCTCTCTAGACTGCCCACAGATAAATTCACAAGTGGAGTTAAGTATGCAGCAACAGGTTGCTGAAGAACCATGCCCTAAGGTGCAGCCTGCCGTGTTTAAACAGAGAATCTTTAGCACCGTATTCTAGCTTATATCACATACCGCCACATGACCTGATCTTAAGTAGGTCAATGAAATTACAATGCACTAGACCAATGGTCAGGCTATAAACCAACAGACAAAGTTAGTTATCGTTGTACAGAGAAATGAACTGTAAATTTACAAACTTTATTATTCTTCTTGAAATGTGAAAACAACAGAATTATGTGCTGCATTAAGTTTATCCTTGAAACACAGTTGCTCCCTTCTTATGTAGTGAAACAGTACCACAGGGCCACTGATCGAGGTCATGCTCTTTGCAGGCTTCAAGTGATGAGTTAAGACCAACTGCCCAATACAAGGCCACATTGCAAACTCCTGGCCACACAGTTGTCCCTTTCACAAACTTGATCTAGGTCTTCACTCCAGACACAGCTTTAATTACCACCATCCCAACATATTAAACACCTGGGATGCTTTGATGGCTTGACATGTTGATCTGTGCCAAATACCTAAGTGGCAATTAAACCTGCCAGGCAGAGGATTGGGGGACATTAAAATATAGCAGTGACATTACCCACTGGCTTCTCGCCCTGATTTTAAACAGCAGGAAGAAAGAAGACCTCCCTAAAGCTGGTGTGATCCCTCTTTAAATCTACAGATTACACTCCGATGTCATAATTGGAACCCAACTGCAATATTAACCTCAGGCTTGAGCAGGGGTGCAGTGACAATTGCCAGGAAGTGAATCCAGGGCTTGAAGGTAAGCTTTTTTTTTTAGGTTTCCTTATATGGGCCAGGTGGAGGCGTAACATTCATCTGGGCTCCACAGGAAATCTTGGGTCTCCTCTGTTGCAGGCATTACTCCCCCTCCCACAATCCCTAACAGGCATCCCTTCTGAAAACTGTTCCCTTTGGTGCCCGACAACAGCTCTCTACTGCCCAATTTAAACGTCTGGGGCAACTTTGTCAGTGTCCAGACTGTTTTGCTTGGGTAGTCAGCCAGCACCATGTGAATGAGGCACAGCTATTAAAATCAGCTAGGCCTCACTGCGCTACTCCTGGACAGGCTGTCCATTTAGCTAGGCCGCATTCCCACTCAGGACTTAAAATCCAATTTAATGATCAAATAAATGGGTGTCCTTCCAGATATAATGCAAACAATCAAATTATACATACCAAAAGCTTCCAGAACTATGCAAGGCTCTATGGGACCGAGGTGCATATTTTAGCGAGGCTTTTACGTAAACTCCTAAAGCTTGCAGAAAACAGTTAGCAATATCTGGCTGCAATTTTGTGTGCATATCATGGATAGCATTAAAGAATCTGATAGATAATCTAACAAAACCAAAATACTTCATTTTATTAAAAGCACAGTGGCTGTACTTGCAACAGAGTGCCTAACCACTGTGGAATCTAATGAAACCCCAGCAAGCAAGCTTGTTACAAATAGTATGGTTGTTCCTTGTACCCAGGATCATTAGAGGTTTCTCAGGTCCACAGATGCATGCACTATGGGCTGACGAGCTTGATATAGAAGCATGTGCCTCGTCACACTAGTCCACAGTGCAGGATGATCTGACTGGAATCATTGATTGGAGAGCCCAGAGATAAGGAGTGGGGATCTGAAGGAATTCAGGGGTGCAGCAGCAGAGGGGCAGGAGCCTGGAGGGAGCACGGGCATCAGGGATCGAGGTTAAAAAATACTAAAGTGACATCAATTCAAGGGAAGGTGCTGATTGGTGAGTAGCTGATGACATTTTTTTAATAAAAGTCTTTAATAAGCCTTTAGTTTATTTCTGTTAAGTTTAGTTAACCTAATAAATAGAGGCATGGTAGGTCACTTCAGTCCAGTGGAATGCACATTCTGTGTCATGTGGGAACTTCAGGACGCTTCTTGTGTTTTGTACAAGCACATGGGCAGGAAGCGTCGTCGGCTGGAGGAGCTCGAGCTCTGGTTTTTGGAGCTTGAGCAACAGCTGGCGTCACTGGCAGTGCGTCCATGAGGCTGAGGGCTACGCAGATAGTACGTTTCTGGATGTGGTCACACTGCAGCTTAAGGGTATGCAGGCACAGGGGGACTGGGCAATCGCCAGATAGTAAAGCAGGACCAGACAGGTAGTGCAGGGGTCCCCTGCGTCAATCTCACTCCCCAACCAGTATGCAGTTTTGAACACTGGTGAGGACATTGGTTCCTCTAGGGAATACAGCCAGGGCCAAGTTCATGATACCATGGGTGGCTCAGCTGTGGAGTGGTGAGCAGGGGAGGAAGGTCAGGAAAGCATTAGTGATAGGGGGCACAATAGCTAGGAGAGCAGACAGGCATTTCTGGGGCTGCAGACGTGACTCCAGGATGGTACATTGCCTCCCTGGTGCCAGGGTCAAGGATGCCACTGAGTGGCAGCTGAACAGTCAGAGGTCATGGCCCATATTGGTACCAATGACATAGGCAGAAAGAGGGAAGAGGTCCTGCAGGCAGATTTCAGGAAGCTAGGTAGGAATTAAGTAGTATGACCACAAAATGTAGTAATCTCCAGATTTCTCCTGGTCCCATGTGCCGGTGAGTACAGAAATAGAAGGTTAGTGCTGCTGAATATGTGACTGGAGAAATGGTGCAGGAGAAGAGCTTTAGATTTCTTGGGCATTGGGACCAGTTTTGGGGGAAGGGGGACCTGTACAAGCTGGACAGGTTCCACCTCAACATGGGCTGGACCAATATCTTGGTGAGAAGGTTTGCTAGTGCTCTTGGGAGGGTTTTACTAGCTTAGAGGGGTATAGGAACCTGACTGTAGATTCAGAAGGAAGAGAAAAAAAACTGGAAAAAGCAGGCAGAAATTTAGTAAGTATGGAAGGTCAAGGAAACAAAGACAAGAAAATAGATAACAAAGGTGTTGTTCAATAAATGGTGTATATTTCAATCAAGGAGTCTAGTGAATAAATCAGATGAGCTGAGGGCATAAACAGACACTCAGAAATATGATATGACAGCTATTACTGAAACATGGCTCAAAGAACGAAAGGAATGGCAGCTCAATGTTTCTGGTTGCACAGTTTTCAGCTGTGTAGTTGATAGTGAAGATGATAGCTGTAGACTCCAGAATGATATCAATGGTTTGGTTGAGTGGGCAGAAAAGTGGCAAATGGAATTCAATCCAGAGAAGTGTGAGCATTTAGGGAGGGCAAACAAAGCAAGAGAATACACAATAAATGGGAGGATATTGAGAGGGGTAGAAGAAGTGAGAGACCTTGGAGTGCATGTCTCTGAAGGGTGGCAGGACAGGTAGATAGAGTGGTGAAGAAGGCATATGGAATGGTTTCTTTTATTGGCCGAGGTATAGAATACAAAAGCAGGGATGTAATGCTGGAACTGTATAAAACGCTGGTTAGGCCACAGATGGAGTATTATGTACAGTTCTGGTCACCACATTACAGGAAGAACATAATTGCTCTGGAGACAGAACAGGGGGGTGCGGGGGGCACAGATTTAAGATGATTGGTAGAAGGGTTAGAGGGGACATGAGGAAAAACGTTTTCACCTAGAGGGTGGTGGTTGTCTGGAATTCACTGCCCGGATCAGTGGAGGCAGAAACCCTCAACTCATTTAAAAGGTACCTGGACATGCATTTGAAGTGCTGTAACCTGCAAGGCTACGGACCAGGTGCTGGAAGGTGAGATTAGATTGGGCGGCTATTTTTTCAACCGGCGCAGACATGATGGGCTGAATGGCCTCCTTCTGTGCCGTAACATTTCTATGGTTCTATGATAGAGGAGTGATAAAAAAAGGAGAGGTGGTCTCTTTATAGGTTGAAGAAACAGTCACAGCTACGTGGAAGGATGATATGCCAGAAGGAACATCAAATGGAGCCATATGGGTTGAATTGAGGAGCAAAAAAGGGCAATCAACTGCTGGAAGTATACTACAGACCCCCAAACAGTCAGAGGGAGATAGATACTTAAAAAAGTAATCAGGAGAGTGAAGAGAGAACATGAAAAAACACTGGCGGGCAAGATAAAGGAAAATCCGAAGGCATTTTGTAAGTATATTGAGGGTAAGAGGATAACCATGGAAAGAGGAAGACCCATTAGGGAACAAAGTGGCAAAATGTGTGTAGAGCTGAAAGACGTAGGTGAGGTTTTAAATGATTACTTTTCATCTGTGTTCACTATGGAGAAGGACGATGTAGGTGTAGAGATCAGGGAGGGGGATTGTGATATACTTGAACATATTAGCATTGAAAGGGAGGAAGTATTAGCTGTTTTAGTGGGCTTAGAAGTGGATAAATCCCCAGGCCCAGATGAGATGTATCCCAAGCTGTTATGTGAGGCAAGGGAAGAGATAGCAGGGGCTGACACAAATTTTCAAATCCTCTCTGGCCACAGGAGAGGTGCCAGAGGACTGGAGGACAGCGAATGCGGTGCCATTATTCAAGAAGGGTAACAGGGATAAACCAGATAATTACAGGCCAGTGAATCTAACATCAGTGGTAGGGAAAATATTGGAAAAAATTCTGAGGGACTGGATTAATCTCCACTTGGAGAGGCAGGGATTAATCAGGGATAGTCAGCATGGCTTTGTCAGGGGGAGATCATGTCTAACAGACATTGAATTTTTCGAGGAGGTGACTAGATATGTAGATGAGGGTAAAGCAGTTGATGTTGTCTACATGGACTTCAGTAAGGCTTTTGACAAAGGTCCTGCATGGGAGATGGGTTAAGAAGGTAAGAGCCCATGGCATCAAAAATTGGCTTAGCGGCAGGAGGCAGAGGGTGATGGTCGAGGGTTGATTTTGCGATTGGAAGCCTGTGACCAATGGTGTACTGCAGGGATCGGTGCTGGGACCCTTGCTGTTTGTAGTGTACATTAATGATTTAGATGTGAATATAGGAGGCATGATCAGCAAGTTCACAGATGCCACAAAAATTGGTGATGTCGTAAATAGTGAGGAGAAAAGCTTTAGATTACAGGACGATATAGATGGGCTGGTAAGATGGGCAGAGCAGTAGCAAATGGAATTTAATCCTGAGAAGTGTGAGGTGATGCATTTTGGGAGGACTAACAAGGCAAGGGAATATACAATGGATGGTAGGACCCTAGGAAGTACAGAGGGTCAGAGGGACCTTGGCGTACTTGTCCATAGATCACTGAAGGCAACAGCTTAGGTGGTTAGGAAGGCATATGGGATACTTGCCTTTATTAACCGAGGCATAGATTAAAAGAGCAGGGAGGTTATGATGGAGCTCTATAAAACTTTAGTGAGGCCACAGCTGGAGTATTGTGTACAGTTCTGGTCACCACACTATAGGAAGGATGTGATTGCACTGGAGAGGGTGCAGAGGTGATTCACCAGGATGTTGCCTGGGCTGGTGCATTTCAGCTATGAAGAGAGACTAGATAGGCTAAAGTTGTTTTCCTTACAGCAGAGAAGGCTGAGGGGGGACCTGATTGAGGTATACAAAGTTATGAGGGGCATTGATAGGAGAGATAGGAAGAAACCTTTTCCCTTAGTGGAGGGGTCAATAACCAGGGGGCATAGATTTAAGGTAAGAGGCAGGGGTTTAGAGGGGATTTGAGGAAAAATGTTTTCACCCAGCGGGTGTTTGGAATCTGGAACGCACTGCCTGAAGGGATGGTAGAGCAGGAACCCTCACAACATTTAAGATGTATTTAGATGAGCACTTGAAACACCATAGCATACAAGACTATGGGCCAAGTGCTGGAAAATAGACATATTTCTGTGCTGTATAACTCTATAACTCTAAGAACAAATATGTCAGCAAAATGCTGAAAAGTGCACAATCAAAATGGGCAGTAATAGTAGGGGACTTCAACTACCCTAATATTAATTGGGATAAATACAGTGTAAACGATACAGAGGGAGCAGAATTCTTAAAATGTGTTCAGGAGAACTTTTTTTAGCCAGTACATAGCAAGTCCAATAAAAGCAGGGACCGTTCCGGACTTAGTTTTAGGGAATGAATCTGGGTAGGTGGAAGCAGTATCAGTGGGAGAGCATTTTAGTGGTAATGATCATAATTCAGTTAGATTTACAGTAGTTATGGAATAGAATAAAATAGACCAAGTGTAAAAGTTTTAAATTGGGGAAAGGCCAATTTTACTAAGTTAAGATCTGATTTGGCAGAAGTGGACTGGAAACAGCTACTTGAAGGTAAATCAGTGTCAGAGCAGTGGGAGGCATTCAAGGAAGAGCTAATGAGACTTCAGAACAAATATTTTCCCACAAAGAAAAAGGATGGGACCACCCAATCTAGTTCGCCGGATGTCAAAGAGCATACAGAGTAGGATAAAGCAAAAAAAAACGTAATGCCAGATGCCAAAAGCTCAATACTGCAGAAAGCCTACAGGAGTATAGAAAGTGCAGGGGTGAAATTAAAAAGAAGTTAGGAAAGCAAAGACAGGGCATGAAAAATATTGGCAAGTAAAATCGAAGAACTTCCAAAGATGTTTTATAAGTACATAAAGAGCAAGAGGATAACTAAGGAAAGAGTAGGGCCAATGAGAGACCAAAAAGGTAACTTGTGTGTGGAGGCATAAAACATGGGCATGGTTCTTAATGAATACTTTGTGTCTGCTTTCACAAACAGGTATGAAGTAAACATTGCAGTTAAGGAGGAAGAGTGTAAAATATTGGATGGGATGAACATAGTGAGGAATGAGATAATAAGGTGTTTAGCATGCTTGAAAATGGATAAATCACCAGGCCTGGATGAAATGTATCTCAGGCTGCTAAGGGATGCAAGGGAAGAAGTAACGGAGGCTCTGACCATCATTTTTCAATCCTGTCTGGCTACAGGCGTGATGCTGGAGGACTACTAGCCTTGTACCGTTGTTTAAAAAGGGCGGAAGGGATAGCCTGAGTAATTACACGCCAGACAGCCTAACCTTGGTGTTGGGCAAATTAGTGAAAAAAATTCTGAAAGATAGTATAAATTGTCATTTAGAAAAGCATGGATTAA
This sequence comes from Heterodontus francisci, assembly GCF_036365525.1. Lineage (NCBI taxonomy): Eukaryota > Metazoa > Chordata > Chondrichthyes > Heterodontiformes > Heterodontidae > Heterodontus > Heterodontus francisci. Next base: position 114,352,210 of record NC_090371.1, read on the forward strand.
CCAAAGACAAGTCAGCAAGGATTTGTTCAGGGAAGGTTATGTCCGACTGACCTGATTGAACGTTTTGAAGAAGTAACAACATGGGGCGAAAGAAAGAATAGAGTTTAGCAAGATTTTTGACAAGGTCTCACATGGCAATAAATTAAAAGCTCATGGGATCCAGTTGGCTCCAAAATTGACTCAGTGGCAGGAAGGAAAGGGTTATGGTCGATGGAGTTTTTGTGATTGGAAGGCTGCTTCCAGTGGGGTTCCGCAGGACTCAATACTGATTCCCTTGCTGTTCAATGTATATTTCCATAATTTAGACTTAATCACAGGGATGTGATTAAGAAATTTGCAGATAATATGAAAATTGGCCATGTGGTTGATAGTGATGAAGAAAGCTAAGGACTGCATGAAGTTATCAATGGATTGGTCAGGTAGGCAGGAAGATGGTAAATGGAATTTAATCTGGAGACCTGTGAGGTAATTAATTTGGGAAGCACAAACAAGGCAAGGTAATACACAATAAATGGTAGGATTCTGGAGAAGTGCATAGGAACAGAGGAACCTTGGAGTGTATGTCCACAAATCCCTGAAGGTAGCTGGACAGGTAGATAAGGTGGTCAAGAAAGCATATGGGATACTTTCCTATATTGACCGAGGCCTAGAGTATCAGGAGCTGTATAACTGTATAAAATACTAGCAAGACTGCAGCTCGAGTACTGCACACAGTTCTGGTCATTGCATTACAGGAAGGATGTGATCACTCTAAAGAGGGTGCAGATGAGATTTATAAGGATGTTGCCAGGAATGGAGAATTTTTGCCATGAGGACAGATTGGATATGCTGGTATTGTTTTCTTTAGAACAGAAGAGGATGAGGGGAGATTTAATTGAGGTGTATAAAATTATGAGGGGCCCAGACAGAGTGGATACGAAGGACCTATATCCATGAGCAGGGGGGTCAATAACCAGGGGGCACAGTTTTACAGAATCACAGAATAATACAGTGCAAAGAGGCCCTTTGGCCCATCGAGTCTGCACTGATGCATTAGAACACCTGACCTGTCTACCAAATCCCATTTGCCAGCATTTGGCCCATAGCCTTGAATGTTATAACGTGCCAAGTGCTCATCCAGGTACTTTTTAAAGGATGTGAAGCAACCTGCATCGACCACCCTCCCAGGCAGGGCATTCCAGACCGTCACCACCCTCTGGGTAAAAAAGTTCTTCTCAAGTCCCCCTTAAACATCCCGCCCCGAACATTAAACTTGTAACCCCTCGTAACTGACCCTTCAACTAAGGGGAACAGCTGCTCCCTATCCACCATGTCCATGCCCCTCATAATCTTGTACACCTCGATCAGGTCACCCCTCAGTCTTCTCTGCTCCAGTGAAAACAACCTAAGCCTATCCAAACTCTCTTCATAGCTTAAATGTTCCATCCCAGGCAACATCCTGGTGAATCGCCTCTGCACCCCCTCCAATACAATCACATCCTTCCTATAATGTGGCGACCAGAATTGCACACAGTACTCCAGCTGTGGCCTTACCAAAGTTCTGTACAACTCCAACATGCCCTCCCTGCTTTTGTAATCTATGCCTCGATTGATAAAGGCAAGTGTCCCATATGCCTTTTTCACCACCCTATTAACCTGCCCTTCTGCCTTCAGAGATCTATGGACAAACGCACCAAGGTCCCTTTGTTCCTCGGAACTTCCCAGTGTCAGGCCATTCATTGAATACTTCCGTGTCACATTACTCCTTCCAAAGTGTATCACCTCACCCTTTTCAGCGTTAAATTCCATCTGCCACTTTTCTGCCCATTTGACCATCCCGTCTATATCTTCCTGTAACCTAAGACACTCCACCTCACTGTTAACCACTCGGCCAATCTTTGTGTCATCCGCAAACTTACTGATCCTACCCCCCACATAGTCATCTATGTCGTTTATATAAATGACAAACAATAGGGGACCCAGCACAGATCCCTGTGGTACACCACTGGACACTGGCTTCCAGTCACTAAACCAGCCGTCTGTCATCACTCTCTGTCTCCTACAGCTAAGCCAATTTTGAATCCACCTTATCAAGTTACCTTGTATCCCATGTGCATTTGCTTTCTTGATAAGTCTCCCATGTGGGACCTTGTCAAAGGTTTTGCTGAAATCCATGTAAACTACATCAACTGCACTACCCTCATCGACACACCTGGTCACATGCTCAAAAAATTCAATCAAATTTGTTAGGCATGACCTCCCTCTGACAAAGCCATGATGACTATTCCTAATCAAATTTTGCCTCTCCAAGTGGAGATAGATTCTCTCCTTCAGAATTTTCTCCAATAGTTTCCCTACCACTGACTTGAGACTCACTGGTCTGTAGTTCCCTGGATTATCTCTGCAACCTTTCTTAAATAGTGAGACCACATTAGCTGTTCTCCAGTCCTCTGGAACCTCCCCTGTGGATTAAAAATTAGGGTCAGAGCCCCTGCAATCTCCACCCTCACCTCCCACAGCATCCTGGGACACAAATCATCCAGACCTGGAGATTTGTCCACTTTTAAGCCTGCCAAAACCTCCAATACCCTTTGACAATTTGCTCATGTCCCCTCTTTGCTCTCCTAATTGCTTTCTTAAGCTCCATCCTACACTTTCTGTATTCCACTAATGCTTCCATTGATTTGCTCTCCTTGTATTTGCTAAAAGCCTCTCTTTTCCTTCTCATCATACCCTGAATGTTTTTGGTCATCCATGGTTCTCTGGGCTTATTGCTCCTACTTATTACCCTAGAGGGAACATGTTGGGCCTGTACCCTCCCCATTTCCTTTTTGAATGCCCCCCACTGCTCTTCTGTAGATTTCCCGACAAGTAACTCTTTCCAGTCTACCTTGGCCAGAACCTGCCTTATTTTACTAAAATTTGCTCTCCCCCAATCCAAAACCTTTTTTTGCAACTTGTCTATTTCTTTCTCCATAACAAGCTTAAATTGTACCATGTTGTGGTCGCTATCACCAAAATGCTTCCCCACCAACACATCAACCACCTGTCCGGCTTCATTCCCCAGAATTAGGTCCAGCACTGCACCCTCCCTTGTTGGATACTCTACATATTGAGCTAAAAAGTTCTCCTGTATACATTTTAAGAACTCCACTCCATCTAAGCCCTTAACACGATGACTATCCCAATTAATGTTGGGAAAGTTGAAATCACCTAATATAATTACCCTATTATTTTTACACACCTCTGCGAATTGCGCACATATTTGCTCCTCAATTTCCCGCTGACTATCTGGGGGTCTATAATAAACACCGAGCAATGTGGCTGTCCCTTTTTTATTCCTAAACTCTACCCATAAAGCTTCATTTGATGCCCCCTCCAAGATATCATCTCTCCATACTGCAGTAACTGACTCCTTAACTAATATTGCAATGCCCCTCCTCTTTTATCCCCTCCTCTGTCTCACCTGAAGATTCTATATCCCGGGATATTGAGCTGCCAATCCTGCCCCTCCCTCAACCATGTCTCCGTGATGGCTACTATATCACAATTCCACGTGTCAATCATTGCCCTTAACTCATCCATTTTACCTGCAATACTCCTGGCATTAAAATAGAGGCCATCCATCCTGGTCTTACTCTCTTGAAACTCCGCTGTATTCCCTCTGACTTGTTTGCATTCCTGTGTTTAGCTGCGTCCCCTCCCCCTGCCAAATTAGTTTAAATCCTCCCAACAGCACTAGCAAACCCACCAGCAAGGATGTTAGTCCCCCTCTGGTTCAGATGTAGACCGTCCCGCTTGTACAGGTCCCACCTTCCCCAGAAACGTTCCCAATGGTCCAGGAATCTAAAACCCTCCCTCCTGCACCAACTCTTAAGCCACGCATTCATCTGTGCTGTTCTCCTATTTCTATACTCGCTAGCACGTGGCACTGGGAGTAATCCAGAGATTACAACCCGAGAGGTCCTGCTTTTTAGTCTACTGCGTAACTCCCTGAATTCTTGATGCAAGACCTCATCCCTCTTTCTACCTATGTCACTGGTACCAACATGTACCATGACCTCTGCCTTATCACCCTCCCCGTTCAGGATGCTCTGCAGCCGTTCAGTGACATCCCGGACCCTGGCACCAGGGAGGCAACACACCATCCTGGAGTCACGTTGACGGCCACAGTAGCGCCTATCTGTTCCCCTGACTATAGAATCCCCTATTACTATTGCTCTTCCTCTCTTTCCCCCTTCCTGTGCAGACATTTTAAAGTGATTGGTGGAAGGATTAGAAGTTGAGGAGCAATGTTTTCCACCCAGAGGGTGGTGGGTGTCTGGAACTCATTGCCTGAAAGGGTGGTAGAGGCAGAAACCCTTACTGCATTTAAAAAACACCTGGATATGCACTTCAGGTGCCATACCTACAATGCGATGGACGAAGAGCTGGAAAGTGAGATTAGACTGGATAGCTCTTTCTCGGCTGGCACAGACACGATGGGCCACATGGTCTTCTGTGCCATACTTTCTATGTTTCTATTGCAATGGTGTGTGGTCTTGTCATTTGCCACTGAAGTCACACAACTCTTTATTTTTGATGTGCAAAACACCAGCAGGCAGGGCAGGTAATGTGTGTGTAGCAAAAATAATTTAACTTAGATGTGATTTCCTAGTGTTGTGGTGTTCATCATTAGCCAGCCAGCTTGTGGAGCCCATCATTCTGCTATTTTCTACATGGCAGCAGTTTTTAAACCACTGATTAATTCCTCTAATATAACCCATCAAATGACAACAAAAGCTAATGAGGCAAGAAATGTTATAATGGAACACAAGAAAATTACGTCAATTGTATACATTCCATTCATATAGTGCAATATTCAAATATGCAAAAACACCAAGGCTGTGCATTAGACTTTGGATAGAAAGCCTGAAATGCCAATTTTAGCAGTTCTCCATTGTGGCATGGGGTAGAAATAATTAAAGTGTAGCTGTCCCTGGTGGACTTAGGCTATTAAGAATCTGTTTAAATCCCAATTAAAGACCACTCATCCTTGATTACAGGAAAAAATTCAGAAGCAGACAAGCTGAACTTTACAGTTGGTTGAACAGAGTAAGGATTAACATTACTGCATCTTCCCCAGAAGAATGCCTGGGAAATGGAGAGTGAATCACCCTAAAACCCATTCTTGCCTTATGATGGCCAGTTACACAATATTAACAGAGAATTCAGATACCACGCTGACATTCACTGATGGCCTCATGTGAAAACTGGTAACTTGGGAGAGATACTGGTGCCTGTCATTCAGCCAATTTTGTATCCTTGCTGCTGCTGTCCCTTTTATTCCATGGTCTCTAACATTGCCAACAAGCCTGTTAGGAAGAACTTTATCAAATGCCTTTTGGAAGTCCATGTTCACCACATCAACCGCATTACCCTCATCAACCCTCTCCGTCGCCTCATCAAAAAACTCAAGCAAACCAGTTAAACACAATTTGCCCTTAACAGATCTATGCTGGCTTTCCTTAATTAATCCACATTTGTCTAAGTAACTGTTAATTTTGTCCCAAGTATTTGTTTCTAAAAGCTTTCCCACCACCCAGATTAAACTAGCCTTTAGTTGCTGGGTTTATCCTCACACCTTTTTTTTTTGAACAAAGGTGTACCACTTGCAATCCTCCAGTCTTCTGGCAGCACCCCTATATCTAAGGAGGCTTGGAAGATAATGGCCAGTGCCTCCACAATTTCCACCCTTACTTCCCTCAGGATCCTTGGATGCATCTCATCCGGTCCTGGTGACTTATCAACTTTAAGTATAGACAGCCTATTTAATTCTTCCTCTTTAGCAATTTTTAGCCCATCCAGTGTCTCAACTGCCTCCTCTTTCACTCTGACTTCCTCGGTAAAGACAGATGCAAAGTACTCATTTAATACCTATGCCTCCTGCCTTCATGTATAAATCATTTTTTGGTCCCAAATCGGCACCATTCTTCCTTTTACCGCATCTCATTTCTATTTATATGCCTATAGAAAACTTTTGGATTACCTTTTATGTTAGTTACCATATATACTCTTTCTTTGCTTCTTTTGTTTTTTCACTTCCCCTCTGAACCTTCTACATTCAGCCTGTTTCTCACTTGTTTTATCCACCTGACATGTCATATGCACCCTGTTTCCACTTCATCTTTTTCACTATGACCTTCCCTGCATCATGAGGTCAAAAGTGGGAATGTTTACTGATGATTGTATGATATTCAGTTCCATTCGCAACTCCTCAGACACTGAAGCAGTCCGTGTCCAGAATGCAGCAAGAACTGGACAACATTCAGGCTTGGGCTGATAACATTCGTGCCACACAAGTGCCAAGCAATGACCATCTCCAATAAGAGAGAATCTAACCATCTCACCTTGACATTCAACGGCATGACCATCAATGAATCCCCCACTAACAACATCTTGGGGGTTACCATTGACCAGAAACTGAACTGGACCAGCTATATAAATACTGAGGGCTGGATTTTGTAGTCCTGCCGCAGGGAGCGGCAGGGGGCGCGGAACATAGTGGCCGCCCCCACAGGACCCACGCCGCCACAATTACATGGCGGGTGGACACTTTTTATATATTGACGGTGGCCGCTCCCACCAATCAAGTGGCAGGGATGGCGACGGCAACACTGTTCACGGCGTCACCTGTTGAAGGAGCAGGTGCTGGCGCCAGCTTTAAAAGGCTGCCAGCCCTGCAAATAGCACAACAGAATGCAGAGTTCACCCCTTTCTTCTCCCCCAATCCCCATCAGACTGCAGAGTTCACCCCTTCTGACTTCGGTGGTGCCAGCTTTCCCGGTGGGAAAGTAAAGGCGCGCCAATGCCGCACGTTGCACTGAAGACCGGGAACTGAAGGTAAGATCTCTGCGGTTTGCATTTTAAATCATGCAAATATGTAATTTAAATATGCTAATTCAGGTCCCATCGCAGTGCGGCGGAGGGGCCGCCACAGAGCTTCCTCACTGCTGGCAATCCTGACAATCCCAGCCTCAAATTCTCCAGCCTAACCCCGTCCTCCCCCCACCCTGCCACAGAACCCGATGTCAGGCTGGGAGCTAAATCCAGCCCTGTGGCTACAAGAGTAGGTCAGAGACTGGGAATTCTGCGGAAAGTAACTCACCTCATGACTCCCCAATGCTTGTCCACCATCTACAAGGCACAAGACAGGAGTGTGATGGAATACTCTCCACTTGCCTGGATGAGTGCAGTTCCAACAGCACTCAGGAAGCTTGACACCATCCAGGACAAAGCAGCTCGCTTGATTGGCACCCCATCCACCACCTTCAACATTCACTCCCTCCACCACTGCCGCACAGTGGCAGCAGTGTGTACCATCTACAAGATGCACGGCAGCAACTCACCAAGGCTACTCAGGCAGCACCTTCCAAACCCGTGACCTCTAACACTTAGAAGGACAAGGAGAACAAATGCATGAGAACATCAGCACCTGCAAGTTCCCATCCAAGTCACACATCATCCTGACTTGGAACTATATCGCTGTTCTTTCACTGTCACTGGCTCAAAATCCTGGGATTTCCACGCTAACAGCACCAGATGGACTGCAGCTGTTCAAGAAGGCAGCTCACCACCACCTTCTCGAGGGCAATTAGGGATGGGCAATAAATGCTCACCTTTCCAGCAATGCCCACATCCCATGAAAGAATGAAAAAAAAAACTATCTGTTTCATCATCCAGAGAACTCTGGATTTGTTTGTCCTACCTTTCCCCCTTGTGGGAATGTACTTTGACTGAACCCGAACTATCTCTTCTTTAAAGGCAGTCCATTTTGCTGTTGCAGTTTTGCCTGCCAATGTTTAATTCCTATTTAACTGGACCAGATTCATTCTCATCCAATTGAAGTTGGAGCTCCCCAATTAATTATTTTTTTACCTTGAATTGCTCCTTGTCCTTTTCCATAGCCAACCTAAATCTTATGATACTATGATCACTGTCCCCTACTGACACTTGATTCTCTTGACCCACCTCATTCCTCAGAACCAGGTCCACCAATGCCTCCTTTTTCAATGGACTGGAAACATACTGATATAGAAAATTCTCCTGAACGCACTTCAGAAACTTTTGCCCCTCTCTGCCTGTTACGCTATTACTATCCCAGTCTATTGTAGGATAATTAAAAGTATCCCATTATAACAACCCTATAATTCTTGCACCTCTCTGTAATTTCCTTGCAAAGTTGTTCCTCTATATCTTTCCCACTAGTTGCTGGCCTATAAAATACCCACAGCAATGTATTGGTACCTCTATTGTTTCTTAGCCCTAACCAAATAGATTCTATCCTTGACCCCTCCAGGACATCCTCTCTCTCCAGCACTGTAATGATCTCTTCAATCAGTACTGCTACCCCTCCTCCTTTCTTTCCTTCTCTATCTTTCGTGAACACCTTGTATCCAGAAATATTTAGTATCCAGTCTTGCCCTTTTTGTTTGAGCCAGGCTTCATTTATCGCCACAACATCATATTTCCACATGGCCATCTGCACCTGCAGCCCACCAACCTTATTTACCACACTCTGGGCATTCATATACATGTACACTAAACTTAATTTAGATCTTATTAAATTCCTTCTAACTCTGACTCCACCTAATACCTTACTATTTCCTACTCTAGTGCCATCTGTCTTTTACAATTCCTCTCTAATATTACCTCCTGGTTCCCACCCTCTGCCACATTAGCTTAAACCCTCCCCAATAGCACTAGCTAATCACCCCGTTGGGACATTGGTCCCAGCTCTGTTCAGGTGCAACCTATAAGGCTTGTACAGGTCCCATCTCCCCCAGAACTGAATCCAAAGTCTCAGGAATCTAAAACCCTTTCTCCTGCACCATCTCTCCAGCCACGCATTCACCTGCTATATCCTCCTATTTCTATACTGACCTTACACTTTAAATTCCCTTCACCCAAGGCCCTTTTGCGATACTGGCCACCAGGGACAACAGACATCCTTTGCACCCAGCATCGGTGGGGCACAAATCTTGAGGTTACCTAGAAGTGAGTTTTTTGCTACTACCGAAGTATGGGCAATAGTGAGCAGAAGGACCTGAAAACAGAAGAAGGGGCGAGAGATGTTTCCCACAAAGAAACCCTCTCCCTTTGCTGAGGACCCCAGGAATCCAGATGTCGGGGGTCCAGTCTTCAAAGCAACTAAAATCCAGGAGCATCAATCTCATTTGCAGGCAATCGAGAATTTTTTCATGTATATGATTGTGATGATGGATAATTGGGAGGCGTTCACTACACACATCTCAAATGCAACACAGAAAGTTTATGATGCCATGCAGAACACTCAGGAGATGTTTATAATGTTAAGGCACGAGCAGGAGGTTGGAATGATATTGGTGGCTTCCAGAGTGACAGCTAACACTGCTTCATTGGATGTTCTCACAGCAATCATTAGCACAACTGAATCTGTGCCTAGCACCAGTGGGCTGCAAGGATGTCGCCGACTCTGGTAACAGTGATAGTAAGTTTTTTTCCTTAAGGCCACCTGCAATGTTAAGACACTTCAGGTCTGGACCCAGCCCTCAGTGGTAATGGAAGAAAAAGGCAACCAGAAGTTGCACAGTCATTTCATTGAAGCTAGCTTCCTCTATGTAGCAACCAGCTCAGGGATACTGTTGTGGTGCTCATACCACTGCTTATATTCTGGCAGTGTTAGGGGGATTAATTGAGGACATATCCACCCATTTCTATTTCTATCCAGTAGAGAAGGTTCACGGAGGTTGGGTATCACAACTGCTGGAATTTTCATGGCAAAATTATGGTGGCCAATCTTTGAGACAGTATTGCAATTATAAGCCATAACATTTCATTTTAGTCCTTTTAGCATAGACCAAAATGAACAAAAGGAATATCCAAGCACAGGGCAGGGAAAAGCAATGTTATATACAGTCCTAATAAAATGTAACCTACGAATCAGAGCAAGGCCAGGGATATATGTCAACTGTCTAACAATAATTCACACAGAGAACAGCAATGATTTAAATACGAGGTATGAAGAGGGTTGTTCAGTCTTAGGTTAAGTTAGAAATCTGTTACCTATCAATTGACTGCCTATCAAACCAAATCATAGTACAAAGCTAAAGGCAGTGGTAATGGGAGAAAAAAAAAGAGGTGGCTAGAGGAGCTGTGAATGGCAGGATAGCAGCTGTCCAAATGCAAAGTAAAGGTATTAAGAAAGAAACAAGGGGGAGAAACCCAAACCAGCAAAAAATATACAAAACAAAATGGGGGCAGAGGTTATGATCTAAAATTGTTGAACTCAATGTTGGGTCCAGAAGGCTGTAAGGCGAAAGATGAGATGCTGGTCCTCGAGCTTGCATTGAGCTTCACTGGAACACTATAGCAGGCCAAGGTCAGAAAGGTCAGAGTGGGAGCAGGTAGAGGACTGAAATGACAGGCGACCGGAAGCTCAGGTTCCTGCTTATGGACTGAGCTGCCTGCATCTTTTGTTTCTTTACTTGCCCCATTACCAGTCCCTTTGGCTTCGTACCATAAAACCTTTTGTCATTTAATCTTTCCAGTCTTCCACCCTATCACAGACCATCACTTTTGTTCTTCTTCCTCCCTCCCCTTTCAGTTGCTCAAACCCTATTACATTTCAAATTTTTCTCAGTTCTGATGAAAAATCGCATACCTAAAACTTTGGCCAGGATTTTACTCTAGGCGGACGGGAGCCAGCCACTGACTGAAAAGTCGGTGGTGAACCCGCTTCCGCCTCGCCTGGGGATCTGACCCGTATTTTGCGGGTCCCCCGGCTTTAATTGCTATGAGGCAGGACTTCCACCCGCTTGAGGTAGGAAGTCCCATAAAAAAAATACAATCACATTACTACGGAAGACGGTGTGTTGATCAGCTGGCTGGATTAGCATTCATACCAGTTCATGGAAAATGGCAGAGAGAGATTACCACTGTAGTTTGCACATGAAACTCAACCCAATTGTGTATAATGGTTTAAGGACCTCAGGAAAACAAGGAAACTGAGCACAAAAAGACAGCAACTTGCTCCCAGGGACTAAAGAAAAAAAAGTAGGGAGAGGTGAATATCAACAGCAACCAGATCAGCTGTGAGTGGTGGCCATTGCTGGGACTACAGCCCAGTATGAAAAAAAACAGGTCGGGGAGCTTGGAACCAAGGTAAGTTTTGGTTGCCTTGCCGGGGGTAATTGGTTGGACCCCGGTGAGGCAAGGGCGGTCAACTTGGGAGAAGTGGGGGGGCGTGTTGGGTGTTGGGGGTGGTTGGGGTAGCAGGGGCAGCCCTCCATCGGGCACTGGGTGCCCGATCATGAGGCCCCCCCAACCTATCCCGGGCTGGTTAAGAGCTGCCTGCTTTTGTCAGGTGGCTTCTCTCAATCTCGGCTGCCCGACTAGCCTCGGGTAAAATCCCCGTGGAGGTGGGCGAAGGCCTTAAGTGGCCCTGCGTACAGTGGCTGTGGACGCAGGAGAGGGTCAGGAAGGGCCACCAGAGCCTCTCGCTCCATTTTACGCCACCATCCCCCAACCCCCGCCATCTTCCTGCTCTCTGGGGGAGTGGGGAGTTTTAAAATTCAGTCCGATAACTCTGTTTCTCTCCACAGATGCTGCCAAACCTGCTGAGTATTTTTAGTATTTTCTGTATTAATGAGCCTAATTTTGTCCTGCTTCATGGGGGTGAGAAGCCCTGCTGGTCCCAAACCCACCTTGTCAAAAATAGCCAGTGGTGGGAATGGGGTCTGGAAACTGGCACGCTGTTATGTTTGGGCCCCGTCTGCCTCGGTTCCTGCCCTCAGGAATGCTGACAGGGCAAGGGAGAGGAAGAAGCGTTTAGTAGTGGCATCACACTGGAGGTGGCAGAAATGGCTGAGGATGATCCTTTGGATGTAGAGGCTGGTGGGGTGGAAAGTGAGGACAAGGGGAACCCTGTTGCACTTCTGGGAGGGAGGGGAAGAGGTGAGGGTAGAGGTATGGGAAATGGGCTGGACGCGGTCGAGGGCCCTGTCAACCACAGTGGTGGGGGGGGGGGGGGGGTACCCTTAGTTGAGGAAAAAGCTACATTGAGTTCAATAAATTCAGAGCATGAAGGGGCCCCCATTTATATTTTTAGGTATTTTAAAATTTTTATTTTTAATTTTAGTTTGTTTCATCATTTTTTTTTACTGTGTGCCTACCCACTGTTTTTTTCATGTTTGTGTTTTGGGCCAGGGCTGTTCATTTTTCTGTCAATTAACACCCTCTCTGTACTAACGCTTTGTCTTTCAGCACACCATTAACATACCGGTTTCCTTTGCTGCATGACCTTCTGGTCAGCTTTTCTCTGACCCTCTGTCCTATCAACACCTTGCCTTTTGTTATCTCTTACCACACCCCCACTTTATTTGCTTAAAACCTATTACATTTCTAACATTTGCCAGTTCTGATGAAGGGTCACTGGTCTGAAAGGTTAACTCTGCTTCTCTTTCCACAGATGCTGCCAGACCTGCTGAGTATTTACAGCATTTCTTGTTTTTATCCCAGCCTATCCAATCTTTCCCTATAGCTGCATTTTTCCAGTCCTGGCAACATCCTCGTAAATCTCTGTACCCTCTCTCGTGTAATTACATCCTTTCTGTAATGAAGTGACCAGAATGGCACACAGTACTCAAGTTGTGGCCTAAGTAATGATTTATACAGTTCCAGCATAACCTCCCTGCTCTTATATCCTATACCTCAGCTAATAAAGGAAAGGATTCCATATGCTTTTTTAACCATCTTACTGACCTGTCCTACTACCTTCAGGGCTCTGTGGACATTCACTCCAAGTTCCCTCGCTTCCTCGACACCTCTCCGTATTCTCCCATTAATTGTGTATAGGGAAGGTCTTACGACGTAAGGCTGAGGGACTTGGGGGTGTTTTCGTTAGAGAGAAGGAGGAGGAGAGGTGACTTAATAGAGACATACAAGATAATCAGAGGGTTAGATAGGGTGGATAGTGAGAGTCTTTTTCCTCGGATGATGATGGCAAACACGAGGGGACATAGCTTTAAGTTGAGGGGTGAAAGATATAGGACAGATGTCAGAGGTAGTTTCTTTACGCAGAGAGTAGTAGGGGCGTGGAACGCCCTGCCTGCAACAGTAGTAGACTCGCCAACTTTAAGGGCATTTAAGTGGTCATTGGATAGACATATGGATGAAAATGGAATAGTGTAGGTCAGATGGTTTCACAGATTGGCGCAACATCGAGGGCCGAAGGGCCTGTACTGCGCTGTAATGTTCTAATTCTAATTCCTTTGCCTTGTTTGACCTCCCCAAGTGCATCGCCTCACTCTTCTCCGGGTTGAATTCCATTTGCCACGTTTCTGCCCACCTGACTAGTCCATTGATATCTTCCTGCAGTCTACAGTTATCCTCCTTGCTATCTACCACACGGCCAATTTTTGTGTCGTCCGCAAACTTCTTGATTGTGCCTCCTACATTTACGTCTAAATCGTTAATATACAGCACTAAAAGCAGGGGACCTAGTACTGAGCCCTGTGGAATGCCACTGGAAACAGCTTTCCAGTCACAAAAACCCCTGTCAACAATTACCTTTTGTTTCCTGCCACTGTGCCAATTTTGTATCCAATTTGCTACATTTCCCTGGTTCTCGTGGGCTTTTATATTTTTAACCAGTCTGCCATGCGAGACCTTGTCAAAAGCCTTGCTAAAATCCATGTTGACCATATCAGCTGTACTACCCTCATCTATCTTCCATGTTACTTCTTCAAAAAATTCAAATGAGTTAGTCAGACAAGATCTTCCCTTAACAAATCCATGCTGACTATCCTTGATTAATCTGTGTCCTTCCAGTGACAGATATGCGTCTCTCAGAACTGAATTCAAGAATTTGCCCTTTATATCATCAGCAAACTTGGATAGGTTACACTCAGTCTCTTCAAATAAGCAATTAATGTACATTGTAATTAGTTGAGGCCCAAGTACTGATCCTTGCGGCACACTAATAGTTACAGACTGCCAACCTGAAAATGTGCTGTTTATTCCTACTCACTGTTTTCTGTCCATTAAGCAATCCTCAATTCATTCTAATACATTATCTCAATAACAGGAGTCCTAATTTTGTGCAATAACCTTTTGTGTGACACCTTATCAAATCCAATTACATCACATCCACTAGTTTCCCTTTATCCATCCTACCAGTTACATCCTCAAAAAACTTACCATTTATGAAACATGATTTCCCTTTCATAAATGCATGCTGACTCAGAAAATCATAATATCATTAAGCAAAGTTCCCTGTTACCAGATCCCTCATGTCACACTTACAGAGAGAACAGTGATGAAATATGAAATGAACTAGAGGAATTATGACACAAAACTAAAAATGTATAAGTTGAACTAAGCTACAAGACAATGGAAACTTTGCTACCCGGAAACATGGAGGGAGAGGTTAGGTGATCCCCTCCTGCACCGCCAATATGCTTGTCTGTTGAAGACGGGACCATTATTAACGTTGGAATCGCCTTATGGAGACACATGGCATGGAAAGGGTTAGTCTAGATGTCAAATGACTCTTATCATCAAAAATTGGGTGAACAAAGGCTTTTGCACACAGACTGACTCTGAAGCCACAGCCATGATAATAGGGGTGAAACAAAACCTATTTATCAAAATGGACCACATTCAGACGCCATTATGCAACAATGGTCCCCACAACCTGGGACTTTGTATGAACACCTCAGGGGACAACGTCTTGAGTCAACTGACTAAAACCAAAACCTGATAAGTTTTTACCTTAAAAAAAAGTAACTGCTCTGGGGTGGGGGGTGGGGGGGGGGGAAGAGTGGTGAAAGAGAGAGAGAGAGAGAGAGAGAGAGAGAGAGAAAGACATTCCAGCCAGAGAAGGTATAAGATTGATCCAGCTAAGCAATAAGCTCTTCCAGAACCATCTTTAAACTACTCAGGCAGAGAGATTGCAAGATGACCTTGAAAACTCCCCATATGAGAAATTGAACCTAGACTTGCACCACCAACTTCAGACTGAATTTTAACCAAAGGAGTCTGCAAAACTCCATCATCAATTCCAAGACAAGGAACATTGAGGCCTGCAACACTGTTAAAAATTCCTCCTGGAAAATCCAGAGGATTTCAAAGTGAACTCTCTTTACAACAATCGAACTCTAATTGGATGCTACCCTCTACTTGCTATCTTTCCTTGTGTGTATAAATGTGTGAGTGGGTGAGGTTGCAAACATTTTCAGGTATTGTTTTAAGTAAGAGTTATCTTTCTTTTTAAACCTATGAGAAAACCTGTCATTTGTTTATTTGACCCTTAAACCCTCAGTGTTTTACAAACAGTGTTTTAGTCCCTATCTGCAGTCAGTTGAGAGGTGAAAAATGGAAGCCACCCATACCATTTCCCACCTGTCTATAACACACATAATAGATTCTAGCATTTTGCCCAATCCTGATGTTAGCCTAACTAGCCTGCAGTTCCCCATTTTCTCTCTTCCTCCTTTCTTAAATAGCAGGACTATGTTTGCTATCTTTCAATCTTTAGGAACTGTTCTGGAATCCAAGGAATTCTGAAAGATCATAACAAATGAATCCATCATCTCTGCAGTGACCCCTTTGAAAACCCTAGATTGCAGGTCATCAGGTCCAGGAGATTTGTAACCACCAAGTCCCATTAATTTCTCCAGTACTATTTGTTTACTTATACTGATTTAAGTTCCTCAATTTCGCTGGACCCTTGGTTCTCCATTATTTCCAAAATGTTTTTTGCTGTCTATTGTGAAGACAGACACAAAGTATTTGTTTAATGTCTCTGCCATTTCCTTATTTCCCCATTATAGATTCACCAGTCTCTGGCTCTAATGGGCCCATGCTTACTTGCACTAATTTCATAAGAATGCAATAACATCAGAAATAGGAGCAACAGTAGGCCATTCAACCCTTTGAGCCTGCTCTGCCATTCAATAAGATCATGGCTGATCTGATTGTGGCCTCAACTCCACTTTCCTGCTGGCCTCCCACAACCCTGGACTCCCTTGTAAATCAAAAATCTGTCTAACTTAGCCTTAAATATATTCAATAACCCAGCTTTCACTGCTCTCTGGGGAAGAAAATTCCAAAGATTAACAATCCACTAAAAGAAGAAATTCCTCCT
Source organism: Heterodontus francisci (assembly GCF_036365525.1). NCBI lineage: Eukaryota > Metazoa > Chordata > Chondrichthyes > Heterodontiformes > Heterodontidae > Heterodontus > Heterodontus francisci. The sequence continues at coordinate 114,368,354 of NC_090371.1, forward strand.
CACCTCTGTCTTAAATGGGAGACCCCTTTTTTTTTTTTAAAACAATGCCCCCTAGTTCTAGATTCACTCATGAGGGAAAACATCCTCTCAGTATCTACCCTGACAAGCCCCCTCAGAATCTTATTTCTTCTAGCTGTCGTCCCAAAGAACCATAGGCATCTCTCTCCATTATAGAGACAGTCTGTAATGTATTCTTTGAGGGACATCACTCCTCAAGTGTAGGGCAAGGCAAGGAGGCAGGCCTCTATGAACTACCACAGCCGATACAGGGATAGAACTCGCACTGTTGGTGTCTTTCAGCATCACATGCTAGCTGTCTAGGTTGGCATGGACACGATGGACTGAATGGCCTCCTTCTGTGGCGTAATTCTTCTATGGTTCTATGCTTCTATGAGCTAACTGACCTTCTCAGAATCTTATATGTTTCAATTTACATATCTTTTACAATCCATTTTTATTACTCCAGCTAGTCTAATCTCATATTCTCTTTCTTTCGTAATCAATTTCTTTATTTTAGATTTCAAGCATTTGCAGTTTTTATTATTTGGAACTTATTGTTGTTTTCATGTAATTGCAGTTCCAATTGATTACAACCAGTGATGTGAGAAGATTAGAATCATGGAGATGGAGAGAAGTATTGGTGGCTGTTATGATTTACAACAGAAAGCAATTTGTATTGGGTACTAACAATCTATAAATATCTCAAATATTATTTTTCAATCCTTATTTCATTATGTGGATCTCTACTTGTTACCATTAAATCCTGTATTGAATGTTAACAAGTACAGATCCACATAATGAAATAAAGCAACAATTGTTTTTGACAACTTTTCTGGTCTTTTAATGTCTAATTTTAACAAGAATGATCTGTTCCTAAAAATTAGGTCTTGCAGCACATGTTTTTCACCTGCTATTCGATTTCTTGGCCTTTATCTTTTAGATGAGTTTTAACACCAGGACATGCAGTCAAATTAGTATCTTTATTGCAACAGTACTTTAAATGTAGGATTTCTAGTTACTTTTTCACCAAAGACTATAACAAAATCAAAACTTCTCACTCTGGAAAAAGATACATAAAGCTGTCCAATTCTAACAACAGGCTTAGAAATATAAGTACAAACTTGTCAATAGTCTGGCCTTGTGACTTGTCAAAGGATAGGAAAGTCTAGTTGCAAACTGTTTCCTCCTGAGTTGAAAAGGCAGGTTTACATCTGATGGCTCAATATTATTTGAGGAATTAAGATTCTTATTTCCTTGAAATCTGCCTGTCATAACTTCAGAATTTATCATTGAAGGAAACAGCTTCTCACTACTAATCTTGTTCCATGACAAAGTCCTTGTTTAGGATTCAATTTCATAGCAACATTATAACTACTCCTTCCTTCAGTCTATGCCTGTGCAGTGGCACGCCCTTTGGAGTTAGACTGTGTAGAAACTCGGGAGGGTATAGACTGTTATCATCTTCATCTATAGAATCAACTGATGTGATCTTTTAATTCACCTGACAGCTTTTCGAAAACATTTTCATTCAAATCTAGTGGATCATCGTTTTTAACACAAATAATAGCTTTCGAACAATAAGTTGTATCAAATAATTGTCCCTGCCATTTTGCCACTTTTAAAAAACATTAGTTCATAGGGATGTTTATTGTCCATCCATAATTGCCCTTGAGAAGGTGGTGGCAAGTCTCCTTCCTTGAACCACTGCAGTCATTGGGTGTAGGTACACCCATAGTGCTGTTAGGAAGGGAATGCCAGGATTTTGACCCAGTGACAGTGAAGGAATGGCGATATAGTTCCAAGTCAGAATGGTGTGTGACTTGGAGGAGAATTTGCAGGTGGTAGTGTTCCCATCTCTCTGCTGCCCTTGTCCTTCTAGGTGGTAGAGGTCGTGGGCTTGGACGATGCTGTCTAAGGAGCCTTGATGCTGCAGTGCATCTTGTAAATGGTACACACTGCTGCCACTGTGCGTCGGTGGTGGAGGGAGTGAATGTTTGTGGATGGGGTGCCAATGAAGAGGGCTGCTTTGTCCTGAATGGTGTCGAGCTTCATGAGTGTTGTTGGAGCTGCACCCATCCAGGCAAGTGGAGAGTATTCCATCACACCCCTGACTTGTGCCTTGTAGATGGTGGACAGGAAGTGAGTCAGGCGGTGAGTTACTTGCTGGAGGATTCTCAGCCTCTGACCTGCTCTTGTAGTCATGGTATAACTGGCTACTCCAGTTCAGTTTCTGGTCAATGATAACCCCAGGATGTTGATAGTGGGGAATCAGTGATGGTAATGCCATTGAATGTCAAGGAGAAATGGTTAAATTCTCTTGTTTGAGACAGTCATTGCCTGGCATTGTGCGGCATGAATGTTACTTGCCACTTATCAGCCCACGCCTGGATATTGACCAGGTCTTGCTGCATTTCTACACAGACTACTTCAGTATCTGAGGAGTCACGAATGGTGCTGAACATTGTGCAATCATCAGTGAACATCCCCACTTCTTACCTTATGATTGAAGGAAGGTCATTGATGAAGCAGCTGAGGATGGTTGGGCCGAGGACACTACCCTGAGGAACTACTGCAGCAATGCCCTGGGACGGAGATAATTGACCTCCAACAACCACAACCATCTTCCTTTGCACTAGGTATGACTCCAACCAGCAGAGAGTATTCCCCCCAATTCCCATTGACTCCAGTTTTGCTAGGGCTCCTTGATGTCATACTCGGTCAAATGCTGCCTTGATATCAAGGGCAGTCACTCTCACCTCACGTCTTGAGTTCAGCTCTTTTGTCCATGTTTGAACCAAGGCTGTAAATGAGGTCAGGAGCTGAATGGCCCTGATGGTACCCAAACTGAGTGTCACTGAGCAGCTTATTACTAAGCAAGTGCTGCTTGATAGCACTGTCGACGATACCTTCCATGACTTTACTGATGATTGAGAGTAGACTGATATGACGGTAACTGGCCGGGTTGGATTTGTCCTGCTTCTTGTGTACAGGACATACCTGGGCAATTTTCCACATTGCTGAGTCGATGCCACTGTTGTAGCTATACTGGAACAGCTTGGCTAGGGGCGTGGCAAGTCCAGCAGCACAGGTCATCAGTACTATTTCCAAAATGTTGTCAGGGCCCATAGCCTTTGCTGTATCCAGTACCTTCAGCTGTTTCTTGAAATCACGGGGAGTGAATCAAATTGGCTGAAGTCTGGCATCTGTGATGCTGGGGACTTCAGGAGGAGGCCGAGATGGTTCATCAACTCGGCACTTCTGACTGAAGATTGTTGCAAATGCTTCAGCCTTATCTTTCGCATCGATGTGCTGGGCTCCCCCATCATTGAGGATGGGGATATTTGTGGAGCCACCTCCTCCAGTTAAGTTGTTTATTTGTGCACTCCATCCACAATTGGATGTGGCAGGACTGCAGAGCTTAGATTTGATCCGTTGGTTGTGGAATCGTTTAGCTCTGTCTATTGCATGCTGCTTACGTTGTTTGGCACGCAAGTAGTCCTGGGTTGTAGCTTCACCAGGGTGACACCTCATTTTGAGGTGTGCCTGGTGCTGCTCCTGGCATGCCCTCCTGCACTCTTCATTGAACCAGGATTGATACCCTGCTTGATGGTAATGGTAGAGTGGGGGATATGCCGGGCCATGAGGTTACAGATTGTGGTTGAGTACGATTTTGCTGCTGCTGATGGCCGATGGCATCTCATGGATGCCCAGTTTTGCCTTGCTAGTTCTGTTCAAAATCTATCCCATTTAGCACAGTGGTAGTGCCACACAGCACGATGGAAGGCAAGTTCAATGTGAAGATGGGACTTCGTCTCCATAAGGACTGTGCAGTGGACACTCCTACCAATACTGTCATGGACAGAATCATCTGCGATAGGCAGATTGGTGAGGACAAGTATGTTTTCCCTCTTGCTGGTTCCCGCTCCACCTGCTACAGACCCAGTCTAGCAGCTATGACCTTTCAGAATTGACCAGTAAGGGTACTACCGAGCCACTCTGTGTGATGGACATTGAAGTCCCCCACCCAGAGTACATTCTGCACCCTTGCCACCCTCAGTGCTTCCTCCAAGTGGTGCTCAACACGGAGGAGTACTGATTCATCAGCTGAAGTGGACGGGGCAGTAGGTGGTAATCAGTGGGAGGTTTCCTTGTCCACATTTGACCTGATGAGACTTCATGGGGTCCGGAGCCGTGCTAAGGACTCTCAGGGCAACTCCATTCCAGCTGTATACCACTGTGCCACCACTTCTGGTGGGTCTGTCCTGCCACTGGGACAGGACATAACCGGGGATGGTGCTGGCGGTGTCTGCGTCATTGTCTATAAGGGATGATTCTCAGAGTATGACTATTGTTACGACCGACCGCTCCAGTCAAAGCCTCCAATGAAAGTATACGATTCTGATTGCAGTGGGAGAAATGCACTGTTAATTCAATACTGTCCCACCACAGATCGCCTAACACATCATTTTAAACTTTCCAAATTAAAGAGAGTCCCAGCCATATTGTACCCCCCGAATGAAGCGAACCAAACCAGGTGTCTTTAAATCAACAAATTAACTGTTTATATCTTAGTAGTGTTTAAGACTTTAATTTTTCTAATTAAACAGCATTTAAAATGGAAAAAATTACAGTCCTTGCAGATTTACGCTCCTGCCGGATGTGGAACAGTTCAAGGTTGCTTGAAGTCCTCACAGTCGTCCGATGGGGGGAAAAAAAGTTTCTTTAACAGTAGAACAGTCCGTTGTCTAATTTAGAAGTTGAAATTGATGCTTTCCTTCTCCAGTGATGAATTTCAATGATTAACAACTTGCAAACACTTTTTTTTTTAAATGAATCAATTTAGCTTTAGAATTTTTGAGGGATACAAGATTGTCACAGTCTAACTTCCCTTCCTTCAGTTTAAATTATCAGAGATCTCTGCTCTGACTTGACTTTTTAGAATTTTGAGAGAGAATAATAAATAAACAGACTAAATTCTCTTCCTTCACTTTAAATGGTCTGAGAGCCCTTCTTTCAGGTGCTAACACACAGATGTCCATCTGTTTTTCTGAGTTAGAACAGTCTGTTTCCACTATAAAAGTCAGTTCAAAATTAAATTGTAACAATGTATCTCTTGATCTCTGGTCCTGAATGGCTGTATCCTGGGCAACGAGAATGCATTCTTTGACTCAGCTTCTGAAGCCTGCTGCATTAAAGCAGTACTGCTCCCTTTCTAGCCTTAAAGGCACACTGCATTCTTCCCAAAAAATACCTTACAGAATCATAACACTATGTCAGGCTGTTGCTTAACTAGTCTGTGGGACAGCTCTCCCACCTTTGGCACAAGCCCCCAGATGTTTGTCAGGAGGACTTTGCAGAGTCAACAGGGCTGGGTTTGCCATTGTCATTTCCAGTGTCTAGGTCGATGCTGGATGGTCCGTCCAGTTTCATTCCTTATTGACTTTGTAGTGGTTTGATACAACTGAGTGGCTTGCTAGGCCATTTTAGAGGGCATTTAAGAGTCAACCACATTGCTGTGGGTCTGCAGTCACACGTAGGCCAGACCAGGTAAGGACAGCAGATTTCCTTCCATAAAGGATGAAGTGAACCAGATGGGTTTTTACGACAATCTACAATGGTATCATGGCCATCATTAGACTAGCTTTTAATTCCAGATTTATTAACTGAATTCAAATTGCATCTATTGCCGTCGTGGGATTTGAACCCATGTCCTCAGAGCAATAGCCTGGGTCTCTGGGTTACTAGTCCAGTGACACCACGCCACCACCTCCCTGCTATTTAACCAATTCCATCATCTCATCCACCCCTCCCATGCCATCCCCATCCCATTCTATCCATCCCTCCAATCCCAGGCCTCATGGAAACACTCTCTCCAGCCAGGTAACTTTGTTGTTGGGCTCCCCTTACCTTCCACTGTTTTTGGTTTCCACCAATTCCGCCCCCCCCACCACTAACTGTTGGCAGCTGTATATGTTTCACACGCTCCAGTCCTCTGTGTGCACCAGGTACTGCCCACCAAATAAACTCACTAACAGACATGCCCCTTAAAATGACCAGTTAGAACAGTCCGGACAGAAAAAACTGAGTAATTATTATAGATATTACACACCAACCATGTTTAAATGAGTTGAGGGTTTCTGCGTCCACCACCAGTCCCGACAGTGAATTAACAGGTAGATTAAGTGGTGAAGAAGGCATATGGAATACTTTCCTTTATTGGCTGAGGTATAGAATACAAAAGCAGGCCTGTACTGTATAAAATGCTGGCTAGGCCACTGCTGGAGTATTACGTACAGTTCTGGTCACCACATTACAGGAAGGACATAACTGCTCTGGAAAGAGTACAGAGGAGATTTACAAGAATGTTGCCAGGGCTTGAAAGTTGCAGCTATGAGGAAAGATTGGATCAGCTGAGGGTGTTTTCCTTAGAACAGAGAAGGCTAAGGGGTGACTTAATTGAGGTGTACTAAATTATGAGGAGCCCAGATAGAGTGGACAGGAAGGACCTGTTTCGCCTAGTGGAGAGGCCAATTACCAGGGGGCACAGACTTAATGTGATTGGTAGAAGGATTACAGGGGACATGAGGAAAAACTTTTTCACTCAGAGGGTGGTGGGTGTCTGGAATTCACTGTCAGGACTGGTGGTGGACGCAGAAACCCTCAACTCATTTAAAAGGTACCTGGACATGCACCTGAAGTGCTGTAATCTGCAAGGCTACGGACCATGTGCTGGAAGGAGGGATTAGATTGGGCGGCTAGTTTTCTTTTAGCCAGGGCAGACACGATGGGCAGAATGACCTCCTTCTGTGCAATAACGTTTCCTTGGTTCTATGGTTCTAAGAATGCTCCTGACCCCAAAAGATTATTAAGCAATAAGAAGCAGTGAGGAGTGTTACTGCCAAAAATAATATGCTGCTAGAAGTTGTTAATAGTTGGACAGCAACAACTGGACATAATATCCTGCATAGTGGTGGAAATAAAGGTGCAGCAGATGCTAGGATTCTAAGGGGTAATTTTATGAGTTGGCAGTACCTTGAAGCCTCGTGCACTAGAAATGCACTCTCGGTGTTTGGGTATGTTCTCCCCCATGATTTTCTTTTAATTGTCATGGGGCTCATGCACCTGAGTTGCCTGTATATCCTGCCAGTGAGTGATGTTCTGTCCCAGGAGAGCAAATTTGTAAAATTACTCATATAGCCTTTCCTAACATGCACAACTGCCAATCCCATCCTACCAATATCTTGCAGGTTTTTCCTTCGGCTTCTCTGTGATCAATTTATTTTATTTATGCAAGATTCCCACACAGTCCAAAGAACACAGTGGCTAGCACCGCAGCCTCACAGCTCCAGGGACCCGGGTTCAATTCTGGGTACTGCCTGTGCGGAGTTTGCAAGTTCTCCCTGTGACAGCGTGGGTTTTCGCCGGGTGCTCCGGTTTCCTCCCACCGCCAAAGACTTGCAGGTGATAGGTAAATTGGCCATTATATATCGCCCCTAGTGTAGGTAGGTGGTAGGGAATAGGAGATTACTGTAGGGTTAGTATAAATGGGTGGTTCTTGGTCGGCACAGACTCGGTGGGCCGAAGGGCCTGTGTCAGTGCTGTATCTCTAAATAAATAAAAAATAAATAAACCATATGTAAAATACAAGACCCATTTAGCAATATAGGTGGTGCGATAATTTACTTGAAAATCATTTTCTGATAAGAAAATCACAGATGAGTGACTGATCAGGGACAGAATTTGCAGTGATAAATATGGCATATAAGACAGCATACAATTGTTAGAACTCTTGCACGCAATGTGAGACGACAGCAAATTCTGATAACATACTGCTCACAGTTCCAATGGCACAGTGTTATCACACTGTATTTATCCAGTATGACAGAAGCACCAAGTTCCAGAAATCTAGTCCTATTGATCTTTGTGTTGGATGCAGTACAGCACAGCACACTAAATTCACTGTGCTGCTTCAGAATAGTGTGTAAGCCATAGATATTCTGCAGGTTTGAACTCTGTTGATTTGGTCCAAGATTTCTCTGAAGCAAAAATGTGTCATTGATTGTTCCTGCAAGAGCAAAAGCCAGGTAGCGCATCATTATGTTTAACTTCATATAATATGCTACCATTAGCTAATAAGATTTTTGCACTAACTGTATTGTAGAATTAAATGTTGTGTAGTTTACGAATTTGTTGAAAAAGCATAATGCTTGCAGTGATTTGGTATACAGTGCTCCCTTCTTTTAAGCTCAAAATAGACAAGAGATCAGTTTTCTAAACACATCCTCAGCTCTTAGAAGTTAATGCTCTCTTGTTGCTAACGTGTTGCTGCTTTTCTTTTAGAAAAAAAGCAGGAAATAAAACATGGAAATGATACCAGCATTATGATGAGAGTTAGGAATTTGTATTTCCAAAAGAATTTATTCCCTTCTGGATTCTGAACTGAGCTCTGTAACATATTGGGGATGATTATGTTTTTAATTGAACCATACTTGAATAAGATTTATCTTCTTTCCTTGCACCGTACACCATCTCTAGTCAATATAACAAGAAGGCAACCTCCTTCAAGTTGTTGACCAATGTGTTGGGAGGAAGAGCATGAAGTGATTCTCCCTCCACTTTTCCCTTCTTCCCTGTTGGAGAAATGATTGACCCCCAACTGTCCCAGCCTGAGACTAGTAACTCAAGAGTATGGGAAATCATGGATGCTAGTCTGTGCCCCACTACTCTGTGGCATTGCATTCTCTGAAATCAATGGCCTAAGCTACATACACAAACACCGATGCTGAAAATCTCTTGGATCTTCGAGCTCCAGTAAAATACCCTGCAGCTGTCACAGAACATTCATCAAGGGAGGATTATCCCCTTTGTCCTGGTCAATATTTATCCCTCAATCAACATCACGAAAAACAGATTATCTGGTCATTATCACATTGCTGTCTATAGGATCTTGCTGTGTGCAAATTGGCTGCCGCGTTTCCTACATTACAACAGTAACTGCACTCCAAAGTACTTCACTGGCTGTAAAGTGCTTTGAAATGTCTGCTGGCCATGAAAAGCACTATATAAATGCAGGTCTTTCCGTTTCTTTCATAGATAAACAAAAAAAAACTCTTGTCAAAAATGCACTTTTGGCTGCTTTAATGCCAGAATGTATACACATGATATTCAATTTAAATAAATAAAAATCCTGACAACAAATGGTAAAAGCTAAATAATTTTAGTTTCTCAAGTCATTCGACAAATGTTATACCAATAAAACTGTAAAGTCGGCACATATCTACAATTTCAACTTGACTCAGTTGGTAGTCAAAGGTCATAGGTTCAATTGCCACACCTGGATTTCAGGACATAATCAAGATGACATCTCAGTCCAGCACTGAGTGAATGCTAAATTTATCAATGTGCTGCCTTTAGAATGAGATGTTAAACTGAGGCCCAACACCATGTAATTTTCCAAGTGTCCTGACCAGTAGCCTCCCCTTATATGACATAATCCCCTGTTCCTTCGGGGATCGAGCCGGGGAGTGGAATTGACTGTACAGCTCCGTGGAGAGCCCGCATGGACTCAACAGGCCAAACGCCCTTCTTCTGTGTCATAAATGACTCTAAGATCACAAGATATAGGTTATTTGGTTATTTATCTCATTGCTGTTTGTGGGATTGGTGCACAATCTGGCTATTGTATGTGACTGTGTAACAACAGTCACTGCACATCAAAGTGATTAATTGCCTGTGAAGAGCTTTAGGATCTTTCTGAGATCTTAAGATCTATTTCTCTCTTTTCTTTATAGCCATACCTGACCCTGGCAATGACTGTATGATGAAAATACCAACACTGATACTGTTCACCTTGAAGAACATTGAAAGTATTAGAACTTACCAGAATAGATAAGTTTATAGGATTATTACCTGAGTCACAAGCAAATTGGCGTAGGATAAATAAGATTAGAGAGGTGAATGTGTGGCTCAAGGACTGGTGTGGTAGAAATGGGTTTCAATTCATGGGGTACTGGCACCAGAACTGGGGAAAGTGGGAGCTGTACCTTTGGGATGGTCTTCACCTGAACCATGCTGGGACCAGTGTTCTGGCGAGTTGCATAACTAGGGTAGTAGAAAGGGCTTTAAACTAAATAGTAGGGGGAAGGGATCATGTGAGAGGAGATGTGGTAAATCAAAGGGAAACAATGAGGTAATAGAGTAGGGTAGCGATCTAGGTAACAATAACCAGAGTGTGGCAGGAAGGGACAGAGCATACAAATATAAAACTGCATCAGTAGATAAGGCCAAAGATTGCAGAAATGGTAAAAAGTCAGAGTTAAAGGCTCTGTATCTGAATGCATGCAGCATTTGCAACAAAATGGCTGAATTGTTAGCAAGTGTAGAAATAAATATGTATGACCTGATAGCCATTACAGAGACATGGTTGCAAGGTGACCAAGGCTGGAATCTGAATATTGCAGGGTATTCAACATTTCAAAAAGACAGGAAGCTAGGAAAAGAGCAAGATATAGAATCAGTTTGGGTAGAGATAAGAAATAGGAAAGGTAACAGGGCACTTGTGGGAGTAGTTTATAGGCCCCGTAACAGTTGCTACATTGTAGGACAAAGTATACAGGAAGAAATAAATTAGGCATATAAGAAAGGTACTGCAATAGTCATGAGTGACTTTAATCCACATGTAGATTGGGTGAATCAAAAGTAGCCTGGAAAATGAGTTCATAGAGTGTATTCGGGATAATTTCTGAGAACAGTACATTCGACAGCCAACTGGAGAGCAGGCTATTCTAAGAACAAAGAACAAAGAAAATTACAGCACAGGAACAGGCCCTTCGGCCCTCCAAGCCTACGCCGATCCAAATCCTCTATCTAAACCTGTCGCCTATTTTCTAAGGGTCTGTATCTCTTTACTTCCTGCCCATTCATGTATCTGTCTAGATACATCTTAAAAGACACTATCGTGCCCGCGTCTACCACCTCCGCTGGCAATGCGTTCCAGGCACCCACCACCCTCTGCGTAAAGAACTTTCCACGCATATCCCCCCTAAACTTTTCCCCTTTCACTTTGAACTCGTGTCCCCTAGTAATTGAATCCCCCACTCTGGGAAAAAGCTTCTTGCTATCCACCCTGTCTATACCTCTCATGATTTTGTACACCTCAATCAGGTCCCCCCTCAACCTCCGTCTTTGTAATGAAAATAATCCTAATCTACTCAACCTCTCTTCATAGCTAGCGCCCTCTATACCAGGCAACATCCTGGTGAACCTCCTCTGCACCCTCTCCAAAGCATCCACATCCTTTTGGTAATGTGGCGACCAGAACTGCACGCAGTATTCCAAATGTGGCCGAACCAAAGTCCTATACAACTGTAACATGACCTGCCAACTCTTGTACTCAATACCCCGTCCGATGAAGGAAAGCATGCCGTATGCCTTCTTGACCACTCTATTGACCTGCGTTGCCACCTTCAGGGAACAATGGACCTGAACACCCAAATCTCTCTGTACATCAATTTTCCCCAGGACTTTTCCATTTACTGTATAGTTCACTCTTGAATTAGATCTTCCAAAATGCATCACCTCGCATTTGCCCTGATTGATCTCCATCTGCCATTTCTCTGCCCAACTCTCCAGTCTATCTATATTCTGCTGTATTCTCTGACAGTCCCCTTCACTATCTGCTACTCCACCAATCTTAGTGTCGTCTGCAAACTTGCTAATCAGACCACCTATACTTTCCTCCAAATCATTTATCATTTATTCTAGACCTGGTAATGTGCAAAGAGACAGGATTAATCAATAACCTCATAGTAAGGCAGCCTCTAGGTGACAGCAATCATAACATGATAGAATTTCACATTCAGTTTGAAAGGGAAAAGAGTAACTAAAGATAGAGCTGGTCTTCTACAAAGTGAGTCTGGAGAATTGATAATGGAAAACAAGGAATGGTGGAGGCGTGAACAGTATTTTGTGTTTTTTGTTATTCGTTCATGGGATGTGGGCATCACTGGCTAGGCCAGCATTTATTGTCCATCCCTAATTGCCCATGGGAAGGTGGTGGCCAGCTGCCTTCTTGAAATGCTGCAGTCCATGAGGTGTAGGTACAACAACAGTGCTGTTAGGAAGAGAGTTCCAGGATTTTGACCCAGTGACACTGAAGGAACGGCGATATAGTTCCAAATCAGGATGGTGTGTGGCTTGGAGGAGAACTTGCAGGTGGTGGTGTTCTCATGCATCTGCTGCACTTGTCCTTCTAGGTAGTAGAGGTCATGGGTTTGGAAGGTCCTGTTGAAGAAGCCTTGGTGAGTTGCTGCAGTGCATCTTGTTTACGGTACACACTGCTGCCACTGTGCGCCGGTGGTAAAGGGAGTGAAGGTTGAGGGTTGTACATGGGGTGCCAATCAAGTGGATTGCTTTGACCTAGATGGTGTCGAGCTTCTTGAGTGTTGTTGGAGCTGCACCCATCCAGGCAAGTGGAGAGTATTACATCATACTCCTGTCTTCTGCCTTGTAGATGGTGGACAGGCAATGGGGAGACAGGAGGTGAGTTACTTACCGCAGAATCCCCAGCCTCTGACCTGCTCTTGTAGCCACAGCATTTATGTGGCTGGTCCAGTTCAGTTTCTGGTCAATGCTAACCACCAGGATGTTGATGTTGGGGGATTCAGCGATTGTAATGCCATTGAATGTAAAGGGGAAATGGTTAGATTCACTCTTGTTTGAGATGGTTATTGCCTGGCACTTGCCACTTATCAGCCCAAGCCTGGATGCTGTCCAGGTCTTGCTGCATATGGACATGGGCTGCTTCAGTATCTGATGAGTTGCAAATAGTGCTGAACATTGCACCATCATCAGCCAACATCCCCACTTCTGACCTTATGATGTGGGGCAGGTCATTGATGAAACAGCTGAAGATGGTTGGGCCGTGGACACTACCCTGAGGAACTCCTGCAGTGATGTCCTGGGAGTGAGATGATTGACTTCAACAACCACAACCTTCCTTTGTGCTCGGTCTGACTCCAACCAGAGGAGAGTTTTCCCCTGATTCCCATTGACTCCAGTTTTGCTAGGGCTCCTTGATGCCATACTCAGTCAAATGCTACCTTGATGTCAAGAGCAGTCACTCTCACCTCACCTGTCTGTTTTCACTATAGAAGACTTAGAAAACCTGTTAAAGATACTTGAAAATCAAGAGGTGAAAGGGAGGGAGGAACTTAAAACAATCACCATCACCAGAGAAAAGGTGCTGGGAAAACTATTCAACCTAAAAGCTGACAAGTCCCCAGAACCAGATGGCCTGCATCCTAGGGTCTTAAAAGAAGTGGCTGCAGAGATGGTACAGGCTTAGGTTATAATCTTCCAAAATTCCTTAGATTCTGGAAGAGTCCCAGCAGATTGGAAAATTACAAATGTAACATCCTTATTCAAGAAATGTGGGAGACAGAAAGCAGGAAACAGTTGGCCTAACATCTGACATAGGGAATTTACTAGAATCCATCATTAAGGAAGTTATATCAGGATACTTAGAAGATCATAATAGGATCAGTCAGAGTCAATATTGTTTTGTGAAAGGGAAATTGTGTTTAATTAATTTATTAGAGTTCACTGAGGAAGTAACAAGCAAGCTGGATAAAGGGGAGCCTGTAGATGTGGTGTAGATTTCCAAAAGGCATTTGATAAGGTGCCACATCAAAATTTGCATTCCAAGATAAGAGCACATGGTGTAGGGGATAGCAAATTAGCATGGATAAATGACTGGTTAGCTGACAGGAAGCAAAGAGTAGGGATAAATGGGTCTTTTTCGGGTTGGCAAGCTGTAACTAGTGGAATGCCACAGGCCTCAACTATTTACAATTTATATCAATGACTTGGATGAAGAGCCCAAATGTCTGGTGGCTAAATTTGCCGATGACACCAAAACAGGAAGGAAAGTAAGTTGTCAAGAGGAGGTTAAGGGTCGACAATAAGATACAGATAGGTTAAGTGAGTAGGCAAAAATTTGGCAGATGGAGTATAATGTGGGAAAATGTGAACTTCTCCATTTTGGTAGAAAGAATAGAAAAGCTGTATACTATTTAAATGGAGAGAGATTGCAGAATGCAGTGGTACAGAGGGATGTGGGTGTCCTGGTACATGAATCACAAAAGATTAGTATGCAGGTGATTAGGAATGCAAATAAAATGTTGCCATTTATTGCAAGGGAAATGGAGTATAAAAGTAGGGAGGTTTTACTGCAGCTGTACAGGACCTTGGTGCGGCCACATCTGGAGTACTGTGTACAGTTTTGGTCTCCTTATTTGAAAAAGGATATAATTAGGTTAGAAGCAGTTCAAAGAAGGTTCACCCAACTAATTCCGGGGATGAAGGGCTTATCTTAAGAAAGGCTGAACAGGTTGGACCTATACCCACTGGAGTTTAGAAGAATGAGAGGTGATCTTACTGAAGCATATAAAAACAAGAAATGCTGGAAATACTCAGCAGGTCTGGCAGCATCCTGTGGAGAGAGAGGCAGAGTTAACGTTTCAGGTCAGTGATCCTTCTTCAGAACTGAGGGGACCTGACAGAGTGGATAATGAGTGGATGTTTCCTCTTGTGGGGGAAGACTAGAACTAGGGGACATAGTTTAAGAAAAAGAGGTCTCTCTTTTGAGATGAAGAGAATTTTTTTTTCTCAAAGGGTCATTAGTCTATGGAATTCTCTTCCCCAGAAAGTAGTGGAGGCTGGGTCATTGAATTTATTCAAGGCTGAGTTAGATAGATTGTTGATAAACAAGAGAGTCAATGATTACTGGGGAGGGTGGGAGGGGGGGGGGGGTGGGGGGAGGGTGGGGGGGGGTTGCAGACAGGAAAGTGGAGTTGAGACCACAACCAGATCAACCATGATATATTGTATGGTGGAGCAGGATCGAAGGGCCCAATGACCTACTCCTGCTCCTAAGTCCTATGTCCTATTGTTAGTCTCCCTTCTCCCTCCCTCATTATATTGTTATGAACGTTGAACTTTGTAGTATGGTCATGTTTTAAAAACTGTGATTTTTAATACAGTGTAAAAAGAATTTGGAAGAGACATGTGACCTCAGACCAAGTCAGAAACAAGCCAGGGGTCTTGGTTACCACACAAACAAGGAATCCAGATCGAAGACCCTTTCAAAAGGGGCGGCACAGTGGCGCAGTGGTTAGCATCGCAGCCTCACAGCTCCAGCGACCCGGGTTCAATTCTGGGTACTGCCTGTGTGGAGTTTGCAAGTTCTCCCTGTTTCCTCCGGGTGCTCCGGTTTCCTCCCACATGCCAAAAAGGCTTGCAGGTTGATAGGTAAATTGGCCATTATAAATTGCCCCTAGTATAGGTAGGTGGTAGGGAAATATAGGGACAGGTGGGGATGTGGTAAGAATATGGAATTAGTGTAGGATTAGTATAAATGGGTGGTTGATGGTCGGCACAGACTCGGAGGGCCGAAGGGCCTGTTTCAGTGCTGTATCTCTAACTAACTAACTAAAAGCAGAGTGCAGGGTTGTAACACCTGACAGACAATGGGTTTCACTCTCCCAGGCTTTCAGATCGTAAACAGGGAGCCAAGGGCTCTGAAAATACAAACTCAGTTGCAATTGCTAATAACTGGAAACAAAAGAAGGCCCTGGTGGCTTTGATATGGCCAGATTTATGGACTCTGAATACTGTAAAAGGAAAACTACTATTGATTTTTGATTCTGAATAAATTTGAGAGCCTTTCTCAAATCTGGCAGGCTGAAAAGGAATAAAGGAAGACATGAAGAAACCAACAGGAGTGGCACTGCCTCAGAAGAGAGAGAGAAAAATGATTGCTCTCAAAACACTGATACAGTAAAAGCCTGCTAAGACTTGAACTCCATTTGAAAGTAGAGGCTTGTGGAGGAGGAAAGACCAACGAGGTCACCAGAGATTGCCTTATTAACGGAAGGCCAGTCGAATGTGCTCGGAATAAGTGAGCAAAGAGGACATTGGTTTTTGAGAAGGACTGGGAGATCCAACCTACTGCAATGGGAGGAGTTTGGGACTTTTAATTGCAAAGATACCGATTCGATGAGAATGCTGAGGAATGTATAAATGTGATGTGGCATTTTCAAGTGTTTTAATAAGTTAGTGGGAAATACCCTTCTCTGTAATTTAGTGTATGAGCTACATACTAAGTATTGTTTAGGTAATGTGATTTTAGTTTAGCTGTCATAGTAAAAGTCTTAAAACGTGAAATCTTGTGTTAAATTAGTCTGGGGAGTTAATATCTCTTGTTTTTAAAGTTAACGATCTCTACTGAGGTCATAACAACATAGGTTTGATAAAAGATGAACCAGCGAATATAAATAAACATCAATAAACTAAGCGAACCAGACATTATTCCAGCAGCTTCACAGTGTTTAAAGATAAAGGCTCAGGCTAGATATGAAAAAGCTGAACACATTCAAGTAAGCCAAGACTTTTGTCAAGATAGTTCTCGCTATATGCACTAAGAGAAAGCCATTGCATAGAAATTCCAACAGTACCACAGCACCTCTGAAAGCATGGTAGACTGGAACTTCTCTCTGTCACTATCCCTTCTATGACCCTATTCAAAATCCATGGAACTGGTTCATTTACATATTAAGAGCAAGTGCTATGTAAGTGATAGTACTGGAGTTCTTTTGGACAGGGTGTGTAACCGGCGATCGATCCAAAATCACCCATTTTACACCACAGCTGGAAGTTGAAGTTATCACTACTTATACCAAAAAACATTTATATATTCTGCAAAAAATTTTCTGAAAGCAAAGGAGAAGAGTCACTAATGGGAATGTCATTACAACCACCATCATTTTCTTTGTGCTTACTATTGTTGTCTACCTTTCCAAGGATAGTGCTCATCTATCAGAAACATGGGAGAAATTTAACTGGCCCTAACAATCTGGCCTATCAAAAATTTCTGCAAGTTATGTGGTTGCAAGGTGTGGTTATGGTGAACCCCTAACCCCTGATCCAAGGCACCAATACTGTCGGAAAATCATAGACAATGCACACCCAAATTTCCAATATGCACAGCCAGAGGTGCTCCAGCTGTGCAGACTCATAAAATTACCTCTGATGTTGAGCAATCTAACATCATGCTATCCCAATACAAATCTTGACAACAGGACTTTTTTGTTGCTGAATAATCAATTGTATTCATCAATAAATCTGTCATCAAGGAATCTTGTACAATATATCAAAGTTTTCAGGAAATATTAGCACTAAATGGACTTACGTCAAGCAGTCACTATTTAAACTTTCACATTCCGAACATACGAACTTTTGGCCCCTCAAGCCTGCTCCTCTATTCTATAAGATCATGGCTGAACTGTTTGTGGACACAACTTCACTTTCCTGCCTACCCCCGATACCCTATGACTCCCTTGTTTGACAAGAATCAGTGCGCCTCTGCCTTAAAAACATTCAATGACCTTGCCTCCACTGCTCTCCGGGGAAGAGAGTTTCACAGACTCACAACCCTCAGAGAAAAAAATTCTCTTCATCTCTGTCTTAAATGGGAGACCCCTTATTTTTAAATGTGCCCCCTAGTTTTAGTGTCTCCCACAAGAGGAATCATCCTTTCAACATCTAACCTTTCCTCATAAGATAACCCTCTCATCCCAGGAATTCATCGAGTGAACCTTCTTTGAACTGCTTCCAATGAAATTATATCCTTTCTTAAGTAAGGAGACCAAAACTGCACACAATACTCTAGATGTGTTCTCATCAATGCCCTGTACAACTGTCGCAAAATATCTCTAATTTTGTATTCCATTCTCCTTGCAATAAACAACAACATTGCATTTGCCTTGTTGCATGAGTGGGCAAAAATCTGGCAGATGGAGTATAATGTGGGAAAATGTGAAGTTGTTCACTTTGGCAGGAAGAATAAAAAAGCAGAGTATTTCTTAAATGGGGAACGACTGTAGAATTCCGAGGTACAGAGGGATCTAGGTGTTCCAGTGCATGAATCACAAAAGGTTAGTATGCAGGTACAGCAAGTAATAAAGAAGGCTCATGGAATGCTATCCTTTATTACGAGAGGAATTGAAAATAAAAGTAAGGATGTTATGCTTCAGTTATATATGGCATTGGTGAGACCACATCTCGAATACTGTGTGCAGTTTTGGTCTCCTTATTTAAGCAAGGATGTAAGGAAGCGGTTCAGAGGAGGTTTACCAGATTAATACCTGGAATGAGCGAGTTGTCTTCTGAGGAAAGGTTGGACAGACTGGGCTTGTTTTAACTGGAGTTTAGAAGAGTGAGGGGAGAATTGATTGAAGTATATTAGACCCTGAATGGTCTTGACAAGGTGGATGTGGAAAGGATGTTTCCTGGGTGAGTCCAGAACTAGGGGGCACTGTTTGAAAATTAGGGGTAGCCCTTTTAAGACAGCGACAAGGAGAATTTTTTTCGCTCAGAGAGTTGTGCGACTTTGGAATTCTCTGCCTCAGAAGGTGGTGGAGGCGGGGCCATTTAATATTTTTAAGGCGGAGGTCGATAGATTCTTGTTAGGCAAGGGAATCAAAGATTATCGGGGGTAGATGGGAGTGTGGAATTTGAGACAGAAACAGATCAGTCATAATCTTATTAAATGGCGCAGCAGACTCGACGGGCTGAGTGGCCTACTTCTGCTCCTGATTCATATGGTCGTATGACCTTCTTAATCACTTGTTGTACCTGCATACTAACGTTTTGTGTTTCGTGTACTAGGACACCCAGATCCCTCTGCATCTCAGAATTCTGCAATCTCTCTCCATTTAAATAATATGTTGCTTTCCTATTTTTCCAGCCAAAGTGGACAAGTCCACACTTTCCCACATTATACTCCATCTGCCAAATCTTTGCCAACTTACTTAACCTATCTACATCCCTTTGCAGACTCCTTATGTCCTCTTCACAACTTACTCTCCTACCTATCTTCAATGTCATCAGCAAATTTAGCAACCATACATTCTGTCCCTTCATCAAAGTCATTGATATAGATTGTAAATAGTTCAGGCCCCAGCATTAATCCCTGTGGCACACCACTAGTTACAGCTCGCCAATCTGAAAATGACCCATTTATGCCTACTCTCTGTCTCCTGTTAGCTACCAACCCTTTATCCATGCTAATATGTTAGCCTATAACATGGGCTCTTATTTTGTTTAGTAACATTGCAACATTGTAAGCCTCTTATTGATGTTTCAGCATATATAGCTACATTTGAGACAAGTGTTTAATTAAATTTGCATTTTGATGTAGAAAGTGTTTTGAAACATTCTAAACTTCCTTAACTTCATTACTGCAATTAACAATCATTTGAAGACTCAGTTGCTTCATTTGAATTAAAATGTAATAATCCAATAAACAAAAATAGCCTGCAACAATGACTTAAACCTGTATTAAGCCCCTAATGTCAATCTCAGCAACATAAATGGAAGCTACAAAATGTACAACCAACTAAATTAAAATGTAAGGCCAAGTAATTTTACAAAATGGAGTCAAACTGGGAAATAAATTTTATTTTGTGGTTTAGATAATGCACTGATATTTTTATTTTGTTTGATATACACTTTTTAAAAACCACACGCACATTTAATGTTTAGAGTCAGATTCTTTTGATGTAGCAACACCTCCTGGTGGTATAGGAATATTGGGTGCTTTGTAAAGGATGTTTAATATGATGAGTAATAGGATCACATGATAGAGGGCATACTACACATAGTTGTGTAAAGATTATTGAAAATAATACTTAAAACTGCACATTATTAATTAAGCAATTGTATAGAATTTATATTGTTTTGGATTTCTTAAAATGCTCCACATTCGTCTCATACATATCCACTGGAGCTCAAACCTTCAGGCATTTATTTTAAATGAAAATTAAGTTAATAAAAATGAATAAGACAGAATGTGATTGCACTCATCTCTGTTTGTACGTGATTCATCTCTTTATGTTCCCATTGTAGCTGCATCAGCTGGAATAGTATGATCTGGACAACAGATAACTCCATGGCAACTGACAATGTTGCTCAGCAACTAGTAGAAAGGAGATTCAAGACTATAAACCACCACTTAGATCCTCCCTTCCCTGATCAGAATTTAAAAGCCAATCCAAAAAATAGTGAATATTGCTAACTAAAGGCTGCTGGTCATACATTAGTCAAGATTCAATTTTAAGATTAGTCCTGAAGTTGGAAATACCACAGCTTCACAATTCCTGATATTCTTCAGATTTAATATTTCATACGTTTTTCCTGATTTTTGAACATTAGGTCAAATTTTATTGTATCACCGATTTCAACACTTGTTTGCCATGTTTTTTATACTTTTTATATTACCACAGAATTCTGTGAGCAATATATTTTGGAGCTAAAATATAGTCAATTAAGCCTTGCAACAATATTATGTATGTCTAGCAACATATAAAGTCAAACATCCATTTAAGGTTTAATTCTACATGTAGAATCTTATTTTTTTTATTCACTCATGGGATGTGGGCATCGCTGGCTAGGCCTGCATTTATGGGCCATCCCTAATTGCCCTTGAGAAGGTGGTGGTGAGCTGCCTTCTTGAACCGCTGCAGTCCATGGGAGGTAGGTACACCCACAGTGCTGTTAGGAAGGGAGTTCCAGGATTTTGACCCATCGACAGTGAAGGAACGGCAATATAGTTCCAAGTCAGGATGGTGTGTGGCTTGGAGGGGAACTTGCAGGTGATGGTGTTCCCATGCATTCGCTGCCCTTGTCCTTCTAGGTGGTAGAGGTCGCAGGTTTGAAAGGTGCTGCCTGGGGAGCCTTGGTGCATTGCTGCAGTGCATCTTGTAGCTGGTACACACTGCAGCCACTGTGCATCTGTAGTGGAGGGAGTGAATGTTTGTGGATGGGGTGCCAATCAAGCAAGCTGCTTTGTCCTGGATGGTGTCGGGCTTCTTGAGTGTTGTTGGAGCTGCACCCATCCAGGCAAAGTGGACAGTATTCCATCACACTTCTGACTTGTGCCTTGCAGATGGTGGACAGGCTTTGGGAGTCAGGAGGTGAGTTACTTGCTGCAGGATTCCTAGCCTCTGACCTGCTCTTGTAGCCATAGTATTTATATGGCTACTCCAGTTCAGTTTCTGGTCAATGGTAACCCCAGGATGTTGAGAGTGGGGGATTAAGTGATCATAATGCATTGAATATCAAGGGGAGATGGTTAGATTCTCTCTTGTTTGAGACAGTCCTTGCCTGGCACTTGTGTGGCGTGAATATTACTTCCCACTTGTCAGCCCAAGCCTGGATATTGTCCAGGTCTTGCTGCATTTCTACATGGACTGCTTCAGTATGAGGAGTCGCGAATTGTGCTGAACATTGTGCAATCATCAGCGAGCATCCCCACTTCTGACCTTATTACTGAAGGTCATTGATGAAGCAGCTGAAGATAGTTGGGCCTCGGACACTATCCTGAGGAACTCCTGCAGTGATGTCCTGGAGTTCAGATGATTGACCTCCAACAACCACAACCATCTTCCTTTGCACTAGGTATGGCTCCAACCAGCGAAGAGTTTTCCCCCGATTCCCATTGACTTCAATTTTGCTAGGGATCCTTTATGTCATACTCGGTCAAATGCTGCCTTGATGTCAAGGGTGGTCACTCTCACCTCACCTCTGGAGTTCAGCTCTTTTGTCCATGTTTGAACGAAGGCTGTAATGAGGTCAGGAGCTGAGTGGCCCTGGTGGAACCCAAACTGAGCGTCACTGAGCAGGTTATTGCTAAGCAAGTGCTGTTTGATGGCACTTTCCATCACTTTACTGATGATTAGCAAATGAAAACAGATGTATATAGAATTTGTTTTGTATTTTACTTTTTCATTGGGCTATTTTAACACTAGCTAGGTTATCACATAAGGAGACAAATAGAATTATTGCATTCTTAATAGTTGGACTGAAGGTATTTTACAGAATGGTTTACTATTTGTAAGGTTTCAAAGCATACTACAGTAAACCGCTAATTAAGGTTTTGCATAAACTGCACTATATGTTTATTTTTCTACATTATACAATATGTGGCATATATGGTAAATTTCTATCGTTTATGCAACAACTTTCGTTTATATAGCGCCTTTAATGTAGGATTACATCCCAAAGCACTTCAAAGGACAGTAATCAGGCAAGAATTGGCAGGGAGCAAAAGGCGGCGATATTACGATGGGTGACTAATAACTTGGTTAAAGAGATAGGTTTCAAGGTGTGTATTAGAAGGAATGGAGAGAGGAGGAGGCACAGAGATGTAGGGAGGAATTTTCAGATCTTAAACAGAAGTGCAAAGAAGTCCATAGGTGTGGAGGTGTCATGCAGGCCTCAACCTACCAAGAATGAGGCACATTAATTTATCCACATGAACATTGATTTCTAAACTGTTTCTGGAGTAATGAAAGAACTTGCTTTTTTAAAAAAAAACCAGACCCTTGACTGGAAAGATATTTGCATATTTACAGACAGTGCTTAAAAGGGACAAAGGACCATGCCCTGACACATTCAATCCACAATGGACCTTTGACTACCAGACGTTGAGGGTGGAGGAGCTCACATTCCAGGTTGACTGTTAAGATGGCCGAATACACAAACAGACGTGGTCAGACCAGTTTAGTCGCATGACTAACTGACTGTTGCAGGTTGTTTTAACTTGCCACAGAGAATCTGAACTCAGAAAGCGGTTTGCTCATGCATTGAAAAGACCTCTCGTGGCTCGCTCGCCGCCGCCTCTCCTGTTTGCTCTCATCTCTCTCATCAGCTTCGGAATCCACTGAAGACACAGGAACCCCAAGAGAGAAAAGTCTTGTACAGTGAACAAGATTTAAGAAGAATACTGGGCCCCCAAAAAAGCAAGATCTACCTACAAGCAAGGTCTACAGCGAGCTCAAGGCACAGTAACAAAAAACCCTCTTCATAGATTGCGTCAAACCTCTCCACTTTATTTTTCTTCTGCTCTTTTCTGTCTCTATTTGCATGTGCGTATCGCGTAGGCATGCTAGTGTGGAGTGCATCGTGTATCCGTGGGCGTTAACCGAATTAGAGGTTAAGTTTAAGTTTTAATAACTTCCATTTTTCTTCCTTAAACCTAAGAAAGTCTGTTTGTGCTCATTTCTTTGTCTTATAATTGAAAAGCGGTGAACAAGGATTCACCAAGGGGGTGCTCAAAACACAGTGTGTATAAAATTAAACCCTGTTACAGTAAGACCAGGTGAAGGCTGAAAGGGCCCATGAGAAACCTCTCTCACCTGGTTGTTACAGGAGAAAAGAAACATTCATTGTGTTCCATGATGATCTTGGAGTAGTCAGCAGTTTTGGCAAAGGAAAGCAGTGCCTGGGAGTGCTTGATGTGATCCTGTCAGAGATGGTGATGAATGGCTAAACCTGTTGTGAGCCATGTATATCCAAATCTCCTCCGCCCCTTTGACTTAAGAGAGTGAAGATGGGGTCCGTACTACGAGAATCAATCAGGCTGGGACAGCGTGAGGGTTTACTGGAGACAAGGCATCAAAGGTGAACATGCAGATATGAAATAGGATTTATTCCAGGTTTGTGAGAATTGATAAGAATTTCTTGCCCGCCAATCAATGCAAGTTCATAAAATATTTTCAGCTGTGTAGTCAAGCTCAACACTAGTTGTAACCGTGGCAACTTGTGCCAAGTAACTGTTTAATTTCACAGTACTGAATTCTAGAGAGTTTCGCTCCACTACTGTAAAGCAAGTTTATTTTAGAAGTCTTTACAAAATAAGAACCTAAAACACATATGGCTCATAAATTGGTGACAGTATAGGAGGGCTGTTTCACGCAGGAACATTGCACAATGTGCCCTCCTTTACTCGAGGAACAAATTTATTAAATAGGTTCCTATCCTGCATCAGCACCCAGCAGTGTATGGATATATATAAAAAATATATTGCAAATAAACAATACATCAAAATATGTTCTTTAAATATACCAAATGTAACTCTTGCAAAGAAATGATGTATTGTGAAATTAAAATTTAAACATAAAATTCAGGTACAAAGTTTTGCATTATTAAATAAACTCTGTTTAGATCGTTTACGACTGAGTATACAACGTAAATGCATACCTAGGATTAATAAGAACAGACTAAACATAACAAAAAGGATGAACAAAATAATTGTGAAGTGAAATAATGAAGAAAAGTTAAACCTACAAATCCGCAGGAAGGAAGGTGAGGCGTACACTGGGATGAATATTAGAACCTTCAGAATCATGTTAAAGGATAATTTGTGAAATAAAATAAAGCAACTGACTGCCAAGAGTGAACTGGAATATTACTTGTATAATAGTAACCTAATAAACAACAGCAAACGGTTTCAGAGAAGGAAGATGGCAACCGCCTTGACTTTTTTGAGGACGTGACGTCCCAATTAGACTGTAGAAGGCCTTATAATAAGGTATACCTTCACTTCCAAAAAGCCTCAAAAGAGCAAGCCTACTGCACCATTGTGACAGTTTTTCCAATTCCCATGCCAGCCACCCTGTGACTCTAGATTGCCCCTTGTAAATGAAAGACAATTCTATACCGCTGGCCCATTCTACAGTTAAGAGACTGGATTGAGACTACAACTTCTGCTTTATCACACTCCTGACCTGCAGGAAGATGTCACAAAGCACTTTACATTCAGTAGAAGCTGAGTAGAAGGAAAAAATAGAAAACAGAATCAGTCAAGGTGGGTGATCTGAAGGAGCAGTTAAAAACAAGATGTTTCAGGAGGTTTTTTGAAAGTAGGGAGAGCGGTGCAAGGAACTTGGCTGTTCCAGAGAGCAAGAGTACAATGGAGGAAGTGGGACCAAGGAGAAGCCCAGTGATGAAGGAATGGGGTGCATGTGGAGAGATGCAAGGTTGGAGGTGATCATTAAAGTAGGGTAGGGTTTAAAAGCAAGGTGAGAAGTCTCAAGTCAACTTGCTGAGGCATGGAAATAAATGTTACTTGGATAGGATGGAGCTGATGGAATGTTGGACTTTGCAAGGAAGGATGTGAGCTTCAGTATTTTGAATGAGTTGTACTTTCTGAAAGGTTAAGGCACTGAAGCCAAGCTTCAAGGCTGATGAAGACATGGATTACCAGTCTGGTGGCAGTGCCAGGAAAGGAAGGTCTGGGCCAAACAACATTACAGAGGAGGAGAAAAGCTGTTTTGGTACTGCAGTGGGCTATTAAAGATAACACTAAAAGTTTTTACAACTATATTAAAAGAGGGTAGCTGAGGGTACTGTGTGTTCCTTAAAGATAGGTTCAGTTTATATTATAATTGAAAATAAGAAAATAAAAGACTTGCTAAATAATTACTTTGTATCAGTGGAGGAAGAGGATAAAGTATCAAAGATGTGAGGAAAATTAAAAACAAATCAAGAAGAACATAATAGATTTAATACAAGTTAATAAAAAGTAATAGAGAAAATAATGAGACTGAAGGGTGACAAACCTCCAGGATTCAATGATTTCCACTCCGGGGGATTAAAATAGGTGAGGAAATTGCAGATGCTTTTACTCATGATCTTCCAAATCCCTCTGGATTAAGGAAATGGGTTGGAAAATTGCTAATGTCATGCCATTATTTAAGAAGGGTGGGAGAGATAAACCAGGAAATTATAGACCTATTAGTCTAACATCTGGTTTGGGGAAGTTACTGGAATCTGTTATTAGGGATAGAGTTGCTGAGCATTTGAACAAATATGAACTGATCAGAGCAAGCCAGCATGGATTGACTAACCTAGTTGAATTTTTGAGGTCATTACCATGGTAGATGAGGGAATATAAATGGATGTTATTTATATGGACTTCTAGAAGGCATTCAATAAGATTCCAAACAAGAGACCATTAGCAAAAATGAAAGCACATGAAATTGGAGGCAACCTTTTGAGCTGGGTAAGGAATTGGTTAGGAGGTAGGAGACAGAAAGTAGGGAATTGGGTATGTAGTCCAATTGGCAGGATGTAATCTGTACTGGAGCCTCAGCTTTTCACGAAATCTATAAATGACCTGGATGAAGAAATAGAAGGCCAAATTTCATATCCAAGTTCACTGACAACATGACGTTAGGTGGCACAGTAATGTAGACAAGAGTAGAAAATTGCAGAGAGACTTTGATAGATTAAGTGAGTGGGCAAAAATGTGGC
This sequence comes from Heterodontus francisci, assembly GCF_036365525.1. NCBI lineage: Eukaryota > Metazoa > Chordata > Chondrichthyes > Heterodontiformes > Heterodontidae > Heterodontus > Heterodontus francisci. Next base: position 114,394,508 of record NC_090371.1, read on the forward strand.
AGATGCAGTTCAATGTGAGGAAGTGGGTGGTCATGAACTTTGGACCTAAAAGAAAGATTTACATTTATATAGGGCTTTTCACAACCACTGGACATCTCAAACTGCTTTCCAGTCAATGAGGTACTTCTGAAGTGTAGTCACTGCTGTAATGTAAAAAATGTAAGAAAGATACAGTAATGTAGGAAATGTTAAATAAATAGATCAGAGTGTTTTCTATATGGCAAGAAGCTAGAACTTTACGGAACAGAGAGATTTAGGAGTCCATGTGCAGAAATCACTAAAAACTAGTGGACAGGTGCAAAAATAAATTATACAGGTTAAAGGAAGTTTAGCTTTTATCTCAAAGCAGCTAGAATACAAAGGGAAAGAAGTTATGCTACAGTTGTACAGAGCTCTGTCTAGACTGCATCTGGAATATCGTGTTCGGTTCTGGGCACTGCAACTCAGGAAGGATGGGGTGCAGTGCAGATTCAACAGAATAGCGGGGTTAAAAGGGTTAAATTATGAGGTTAGGTTGCACAGATTTGGCTTGTGTTACCTTGAGTATAGAAGATAAAGGAATGATCTAACTGAAGTATTGAAGACGATTTAAGGATTTGATAGGGTAGATGGCGAGAAACTATTTTCTCTAATGGGAGAGTCCAGAACAAGGGGCTAGAACCTGAAAATTAGAGCTCAGCCATTCAGAGGTAACGCCAGAAAGCACAACTTCTCCACACAAAGGGTAGTAGAAATCTAGAACTTCCTCCTTCAAAAACCTGTTGGGGCTAGGCCAATAAAAAATTCAAAATTGAGATTTTTGTTAGGCAAAGGTATTAAGGGATATAGATCAAGGCAGGTAAATGGAGTTAAGGATTATCATGGTCTAATTAAATGGCGAACAGGCTTGAGGGGCTGAATGGCTTACTCCTGTTCCTACTGTTACGACCAGGTGAGAGGGTCTAGGGGTTCCCTCTCAGCTTTTCCCTGGTGTAACCGTAACAGGGTTTAATTTTAGAAACACCGTGTTTTAGCTCCTCTCAATGAATCCTTGTTCACTGCTCCAATTGTAAGGCAAATAAATCAGACAGGTTTCCTTAGATTTAAACAAGAAAAGTGGAAGTTTATTAACCTTAAACTCTAATCCGGTTAACAACTACGAATATGCGACGCGACCATGCATACGCGATAAACACACACGCAGATAGAGACAGAAAAAGTAGAAGGAATAAAGGGGAAACGTTTGAGGCAATATCTGGTAGTTACAGTCCTTTGAGTTCAATGTGGAGTCTTTCGTTGCCAGTAAGTCTTGCAATTCGTTGGGGCCCAGTTCACGCTTCAAATTGTTCCGATGTCGGTGTCTTTTCTCTCTTGAGGTTTACATGTCTTCTGTGGGTCCGGTGGTTTAGGAGAAAGCGAGACAGAGAGCGCTGCTTCCTTGTTACAGCTTCCAGTTCAAAACTGCCTTCTGAATTCAAACTGTCCTGTGGCTCGTTCAAAAAACCTGGACCAGCCAGTTAGTCATGTGACCAGCTGGTTTAACCAGTCCTGGCTTTGTGGATTATATCATCTCAACAGGCCCTGGAATGCGCTTACACTGTCAATGTCTAGTGATCAAAATCCATTTGGGTTAATTGCAGCAGGGAACAGCCCTTTGTTTCCACAAGCTGTGTCTCTTAGTATGCAAATGTCCTTCCAGCCCAGTGTCTGGTGATCTTCAAACAAGTCATTTCTTCACTCCAGCAACAGTTTAAAATCAATGTTCATATGCCTCATTCTTGGTAGGTTGTGGGGGGGGGGGGGGGGGGGAGGGGGTTCTGCATGACACTACAAATGGATATAAGAGGGAAGCAGAGCTAAGTGTTGAAGCAATATGCCCAGGCATTGTACCTCCTGATTCAGCCTGAGTTGAAAACTGAAGAAGCTAATGCAGTCGAGGCCAGAGGCACCTACATACAAACCAGTGAGACTCAAAAAAAAGAGTAGTTTTGCTTTTTCTGAGATCAAGATATTTGGGCACATCCAGGTCTTTTATAGTCCAACAGGGTATTAATGAAAGGCAAATTTAGGACTAATGTCAAGGAGTTCTTCTCCACAGTGTGTGATGAATAAATGGAATAGACTTCCAAGTAGGATAATGATAGCAAGAATCTTGGAATAATTTAAGATACAGTTATTTAGCATAATGGAGAAAGGGGCAAGGAACCAGTCATTTATTTCTCTGGAAGGATGGGCTGAATAGCTTTCCAACATTCATCATTCTACAGTTAAGGAACGGTGTATCTCAAGCTTTTTCCTATATTAAAGCAATTGAAGTGAAGCAGTTTACTGTAATATTATGGGATGTTGAATCTGATGGACACCCATATGAAAGCCTTACATTTAGTGTTCGTTCTTCACACACCAGACATTACACTTTGTTACAGATACAAAACCACTTTTTAAAGAGGGAAAGAAAACCAATTCATTGGCCTTAAAACATATGGGCAAAGTAAGTAGCTACAATTGCCTGGATTTGTGTATATACAACAGTAGCTTCAAACGTTCAACTAAGTATCACAAAAATGCTCGTGACCTCAGACTACCTGGAGCAATGCCATTGGAGATCCACTAAGAAAATAAAAAGTTTATGTATATTAAAGATTTGCCTGCAAACTACTGACTAAGATATAACAGACTTTTCAGAACAATGTTTTGATACAAGATGCTACTAACAGCCATCCTAATTATTCTCCAGAGCCTTACGTGTTGGAAGATTACAATCTGTGAAGCATTTTTATCATTTAGCTTTGCTGTAACTCATGGTAACTGCTCATGTGCACTTCTCATCTGCCAGAAATCAATTGATGATTTCACCTAGAAATAATGGAACAGGACCACATTATCTGAAGTCAAATTCTCTTGTATACAATGGTCCAAACAGTTATTAACATTTTTAAACAATTATTTTAATATCTGCAATACTGACAATATTTTTCTTGAATCTGTAAAAGCTGCATTTTTAATCCACTGATTTTTGTGATATGAACAACCTTTATTGCTCCTCAGTGTTTATGAGTAAAGCCATGGAGAATATCATTGGGTACATTTTTGAATTCAGTGCTCCCAGCAGAGAACTTTTCGCACCAGTAACATAAATTAGATAACTGGGCGAGTGCTAAAGATAAAAATTTATGATTCCAGATCAGCTATTACCATATTGTCTATAATCCAGGTTAACAGATCAGCGAAGTACTGAGGAAGTGCTACACTGTTGAAGGTGCCATCTTTCAGATGAGATGTTAAAGGTCTGCTCTCTCAGGTAGATGTAAAAAAATGTCATGGCATTATTCGAAGACCATGGGAGTTCCCCTGATGTCCTAGTCAATACTCATCCCTCAACCAACATTACTAAAACAAATGATCTAGTCATGCATCTCAGGGGATGGGGACGAGATGAGAGGGATAAAAGGAATGGTATGGATATGGCCATGAGAGGGATCTCATGGACAGGATGGGATGGGAATTTAAAGAAGTATTGTTGCACTAAAGACACTAATTTCACCACAAATTTTTTGGGGTCTGTGCTAGTAAAGTATAATAGTTACTTACTCAGTGACAAGACTGATGCATTGTGAAATGAGCTTGAAGAAATGCCAGAATGTTCAAGTTTTCCAGGACCTGCTGCATTTACTACTTTACATAACACTGCATTTCTGCAGTGTTCAGTTCAAACACAAGATGCTGCGACTAGAGACATGAAGTATTGCAACAGTACAATATTTATATTTCCTTGCATGTCAATCTTTATAAAAATCAACTGCGAGTTGTTTCTGGATTCTTCTCTTCACCCTCACTATTAGTGAGTGTACATCTGCAAGCATATATGTATGTGTGTGTTTGTAAATACACAAACATTACTTAATAATAGTAAAAATGTAATTTTTTTAAAGTTGGCTATTTCAAAACTGCAATCAAGCAAAGGAACTTCAGGACTGCATGATGGCATAAACCTCATCGCCAAAAACCTAAAATACCTAGCATCTTCCTAAATAAAAAGTGAATGCTGGAAATAAATAACAGAGCCATTAACATCTGAAATGAGAGAAGGCAGGTTAATATTTCATAAGGAGCCTCTTCCAATGAAGAATCCACACCCAACCAACCTATCTTTTCTCTTTCAGGTATTGTTGGACCTCCTATAGATTTCCAAAAGTTTCTGTTTTATTTCACCTAGAATCATAACTTAGGTCAAAACAAACATGTCAGTACTCCGATGAAGGGTCACTGACCCGAAACGTTAACTCTGCTTCTCTTTCCACAGATGCTGCCAGACCTGCTGAGTGGTTCCAGCATTTCTTGTTTTTATTTCAGATTTCCAGCATCCGCAGTATTTTGTTTTTATTATTATGTCAGTACTCAGTATTGGTAAATACTTTGCAGTTTATGTAAGGATTAAACAAACATAGTACCTTGTAAATTACCATGGACCAATATCTGCCCTAAGTGCTGAATAAAGGAATAATATGTAATTAATTTCACAACCTCTTTTGATGGGAAGTAATTCAAATATATTTTCGTTAAAATGTTTATTAATGTATTTCATGGCAGCCATACAATATATTTTCCCTGGTGTTGCATTTGGTGCCAAGACTAAAAGGTACTTGGTCTCTGAAGTAGCCTAAATGCAGTTTCATTGATCTTTAGACTGACACAAATTCTATTTCTCCCTTCCAATTCTCCATTTCAATCCAGGTCACTTTGAGCTGAAATTGCTAAGTTAAAAATATTTTTTCACTATGAACTTATTCACGTAGCATTAAGTGACCCTTAATCATCAGAGTTTTCCTTAATAAGGATGCATCTATTCTAAAGCGAGGTAACTAGTATCTGCCTTTCTCCATTGATGAAATGGATATGTTACTAATACTGGGATGAAGCAAACTCTAATTCAGGGTGCAGTTTGGAATAAATGCCAATACAAATGTGCGGACACGAGTTGTACAGTACCTGGAATTGCTGTGTTACCCCGCCCCAAGCAACATTCATGGTTACTGGATTCAAATACAACAATGTCATATAATTAACGCAAATTGGAAACAGCCTCAAGTGTAATAACCGAGTCTACTATTGATATGACTCTTTTCCCATACAAGGGATTACCCAAAGCTTGCACTGAACTCAACTTAAACGCACCAAGCACTTCCACCTGCGCTTCACATGTGGAGCATCTCAACCTGTCAGCAACACAAAACAAATTAATAATTCAAAAAAAGGATTCTCTCTTTGCATCGTCTAATTTGCACTTTTAATTGAGGTTTGACTTTTCGTTTTACGTTCCTTGCTGACTGTGAATGTTAATAGAACACATTTCCAGTGGTTGTCGGATCTCTGGCGGCGACCACAGAAATGGTGAGGAGCCATCGCCTGTTTACAAACAGAACGCAACGGAGCGGGAGACCGGGGGAGGCGGCAGCAGGGGCGCTGTACCCCACCCCCGCAGGAGCTGCAGTCAGCCCGGTATTGGCTTGGGTTTTGGTTCGGCTCGGCTTCATTGTGCCCCGGTGAGCAAGTGATGCAAAGCTGCTTTGAATGGCTTACCCACACACAGCTGGATGACATAGGCGTAGTAGGACCAGCAGGCGATGAGCCCGATGAAGAGGACGGGGATCCAGTACAAGACTCGTTGACACCTCTTCAGGGTACGGGAACGCGAAGGCGCCATCTTCTCCTCAGCAACAGAGCTTTTCTCCTCTTTTGCTGGTGCTAGTGTTGGTGGAGCGGCGGCTGGGCTGAACTGAGCAACTGCTCCGTGCTGCCTGACTGAGAGCTGGGGCCCGCCACCGTGACGTGCGGTGAACACTGCACAGCGCAAACAGGGCTAAACCCTGTCAGCTGGCACTGCCACCCCGCACATCACATGCCATATAATAGATTATATTAATATAACATATAGAAATCAATCAGTGGAGGATTTTTTTCTTTTTTGAAGGCACATTAGCATCACGGCAACCATATTTAATGAATTACAATGTGTTTAGAATTCAAGTTGATTATGATAATTTACCTCTAAAATTGGCAACAATACAACGCATTATACCTGAGCTCATTTAGGACCCGCTGGTAAAGTTAAGTGGTTACATTTTCCCTGAAATAAAACCGCAGTCATTCCAGTGTAATTCATTATGTTTATGTATGTGAATGAACTCTACTTTAGCATCGACATGTTTTGACCATAATTCGATCTTTTTGAGCATCAGTGTTCTGTTCTCATTCCACGATGGTTAATTTATCGATTACTTGGAGGATGATACAGTTGCCCACTCGTCCCGGCTCTTCCCCCCTCCCCCTCCCCAAAAAAAAATCTTTTGGGGCTACCAATTTGCAGAAGACAACTGTGGTTAGCTGAAAACTTCAGTACGGAAAAAAGTAATGAAATGCTGGATGATTATAAAAATTGTCCTGTTTGCCATGTAAATGTCATCATGGATAAGAACTAAGCAATTTCTCATTATAGCCACACAATCATTAACTCTGCCTTAATAACTCAAGGTGGTATTGCTAAGAATCTGTTATTTTAGAAATCTTGTGATCGATTAGGTTGTTTGCAAGCCTGGTTCCCACTTGAACTCAAAACTGAACTTAAACCCACAAGTCCGACTATTATCAAACCAACTCAACTATGCTGAAAACATAATGCATGCCTTTATCAGACTTGACTATCACAAGGCTCTTGTTGTTGGCTTCCCATCCTCCACCCTTCATAAACTCCAACTTGCCCAAAATTGCCAGTTATATTCTGTCCTGCAGAGTCCTGCTTATCCAACATCCCCTCCTCCCTGGGCTGCACTGGTTCACAATTCCCCAAAGCAGTATATTTAAATTCCTCACTTGTCTATTAATCCCTCCACGGCTTCTTCCTAACCCAGCTCTATTATTACTTCCAGCCCCTCATTCCCTCCAGGTTGTTCCATTCTTTTGACTCTGGCATCTTGCGCATCCCTGACTCTCTCTGCCTCACCGTTGGCTGCACAGTCTTCAGTTACTTTGGTTCTACTCTCTGGAATTCCACCCTTTGCCCTCTCTGCTTCCATCTCTTTCTCCACCTTTAAAAATCTTACCCAAATCCATCTTTTCAAGCAAACTTTCAGTCACTCTACCTTAATCTCTCCCTTCCTGGCTCAATTTTGGTTTACTTATGCATATTTGTGAGCATCTTGGAACAATTCTTTACATTAAAGATGCTTATAGAATTGCTTGTCTTTGTTGTATATTGGGAGGAACTAGTAAAGCAAGACATACACCAAGATGGTCAGATCACATGTTTAATGATGTCATCACACACTGGGCATGCTCATAACATAGGAATACATTACACAGCTTCCCCCTTTAAAAACATGAATAAACTATTTACAGGTAGACTATACAACTTCAAAAACAAATAAATCTTTGAGAATATGCACACTTGGCAAAATAGCAACTGACACTTTTTCTTTAAATGATACCTATAAACCAAGTCTAACAACCGGTTTACAAAGGACTGAAGGTAGGCGGCGAGATTCAAAAATGGCGTGGCACACATGCGGGATTTACTCATGGGTGCGTCACGATATTAAACGCAGCAGCTCATTTACGTGGCGGGACGGACCGGCAACACCCCCCCCCCCCCATGACATGCAGGGGGTGGGCATTCGTCCCCGGCTACAGCATCTGGCGCCATTGTGCTGGCGCCAACGCCATTTTTAAAGGGCTTCCGGCGCTTCGATGTAATTTAAATTTTTAAAGGGAAAGTTCAATAAAATAGATTTTAAAAAATGACACACATGTTTCCAGCTCCTCTTCCATCCCCCCAATGACAATTCCTTGCCTTCTCCATCCCCCAAAACACTTATCTTGTGTACCTGACCTCTCCCCCAACAAAGTGCACAAACTTTTAACTTTACCCCTCCCCACCACCCCCTCCACCAATCACACTAGTTTGAGCCCATTACCTGACACCTACCCTGAAAACCTACCTCCTCCCCCCTCCCACCAGTGTCCCACATTGAATCTCTGGATGGAGATCCAAAGGCGCGGGAGTCTCAGCAACCGACTGGAATATCAGAGCGGGATGGCCAGTGGCAGCAGGTAAGGCATTAATTAATTCATTAGCACCATTAACATATCTAAATTTTGGCCCTGTCGCCGAGCTGTGGTGGGGGGGGCACCACTTGGCCTCGCTGTTGCCAGTAATATGCAGCGGGTCTTCCCGGCGGGCCTCTCCCGGAGGTATTTTCCGGGCCCCTCTGCCATGACCCCTGACGTTGGTGGGGGAGGGGGTGCAGCAGTAAAATTCAGCCCAAAGTCTTCCTGATCTTACAGGTTTTGGTGTAGAGTCAAGTTTTGAACTGTCTGGTTTCAGTTCAGGACTTACAGAAGATCTTGTTTTTTTTTCTGAAACTGGTACTTCAAACACTGAAGTCTAAATTGGTTCATACTCTGGCAAATGCTAGCTATCAAGTAGGTTATGCTCAAGTATTGGATCATCCCTCGCTGGGATCATGTGATCTATGTGAACACTTTTCCACCAATTTCAACTAAGTATCTCTTATAATCACAAACATCTATATTTCCATGTTCCACTTGTGTGACTTGTGAGGGGAGCTTAGAACACAAACGCTTCATTTATCCTGAAACTACATTCTCTTTTGTTTGTGTCGTACTGACATTTTTGACTGCAGTGTTTTCATTCAATGTTAGCAGTCAAATTTGGTAGAAATAAACTCAAAACGTGTTCTTACTCTTCACTTCCTTAAGAGCTCAGCAGGGGTATACCCTGCAGCTGAGGGTGAAGTTGTTCTATACTTCAGCAGAAAATTAGTTAATCTCTGTTTCATACTGAAACTTCAATATCCATGCAGCACTTGTTTCTTGAGTGCTTCCTTATCTATTCTTACAGATCTTTCTGCTGCTCCATTTGATGCCGGATGATATGGAGAGTGAGGGTATGTTTGTTGCCATTTTGATTTATGTAATTCTGAGACACAGCAGAACAAAATTGAGGGCCATTATCTGAGACAAACAATTCCAGTAAACAATGACAAGCAAAAATGGATCATAACTCGTCCAGTGTACTTTCAGCATTGGTGTTTTGACCAACATGCTTCACTTCAATTCACTTAGACTGACTGTTAATAAGCACCAAGAATTTCCTTTTTGCAAAAGTCTACATGCTGTTACGGCCACATGGTGCGATGTGGATGGTTCCCACTGTTCAACTGTCCATCTGACTGCAGCACGTGTATTTGTATGAAGAGTTTAGCCCATTGATGTTTTATTTTTCAAATAAACAGAGAGCAATCGGTTTTCTTGTAGGTTTTAAAAGCAGAAAGTCAATTCTTTATTGATCAATACGTCTTATCCTGAAATTGTTGCAACCGCATCCACTCATGCATTCACACACACAAAAAGAAACAGATAGAGAAGGAAAAGAAGTACGTGGGTTTTAGTGGGGGAGAAGGGTTACGATAAACCTGTTGAATTCTCTTGAGACTCAACATACGAACATACGTACATATGAACATATGAATTAGGAGCAGAAGTAGGCCATTCGGCCCCTCCCATCTGCTCCGCCATTCAATAAGATCATGGCTGATCCGTTTGTGTTTCAAATTCCACACTCCCATCTTCTCCGATAAGCCTTGATTTCCTTGCCTAACAAGAATCTATCTACCTCCGCCTTACAAATATTCAGTGACCCCGCCTCCACCACCTTCTGAGGCAGAGAGTTCCAAAGTCGCACAACCCTCTGAGAAAAATTCTCCTCATCTCTGTCCTAAAAGGGCAACCCCTAATTTTAAAACAGTGCCCCCTAGTTCTGGACTCCCCCACAAGAGGAAACATCCTTTCCACATCCACCTTGTCCAGACTGTTCAGGATCTTATAAACTTTAATCAAGTCTCCACTCACTCTTCTAAACACCAGTGAAAACAAGCCCAGTCTGTGCAACCTTGCCTCATAAGACAATCTGCTCATTCCAGGTATCATTCTAGTAAACCTCCTCTGAACTGCCTCCAATACATTTACATCCTCCCTTAAATAAGATGACCAAAACTGCACACAGTATTCAAGATGTGGTCTCACCAATGTCCTATATAACTGAAGCATAACATCCTTACTTATATTTTCAATTCTTCTCGTAATGAAGTATAGCATTCCATTAGCCTTCTTTATTACCTGCTGTACCTGCATACTAACTTTTTGTGACACCTGCACTAGAACACCCAGGTCCCTCTGTACTTCAGAATTCCGCAGTCGTTCTCTGTTTAAGTAATACTCTGCTTTTTTATTCTTCCTGCCAAAGTGAACAACTTCACATTTTCCCACATTATACTTTATCTGCCAGATTTTTTTGCCCTCTCACTCAACCTCTCTATCTTGGTCTGCAACCTCCTTATGTCCTCTTCACAACATACTTTCCTACCTAACTTTGCGTCATCTGTAAATCTAGCTGCCATGCCATCGCTCCCCTCATCTAAAACATTGATATAAATTGTAAAAAGTTGAGGCCCCAGCACAGACCCCTGCGGGACTCCACTCGTCACATCCTACCAATCAGAATAGGGCCCATTTATGCATACTGTCTGTTTTCTGCCAGCCAGCCAAACTTCTATCCATGCTAATATGTTACCCCCTACACCATGAGCTCTTACTTTAGGCTATAACCTTTTCTGTGGCACCTTGTCAAATGCCTTCTGGTAATCCAAGTACAGTACATCAACAGGCTCCCCTTTATCCACGACACATGTTACTCCTTCAAAGATCTCCAATAAGTTGGTTAAACATGATTTCCCTTTCACAAAACCATGCTGACTATTCCCGATTATCTTGGGTTTTTCTAAGTGCCCAGCGACAACCTCCTTAATGACACCTTCCCCACAACTGACGCCAAGCTAACTGGCCTATATAGTTACCTGTTTTTTGCCTCCCCCACCATCCCCCCCGTGAATATTTGCTACTTTCCAGTCCGATGGAACCTTACCAGAATCTAGCGAATTTTGAAAAATTAACACCAACGCTTCTACTACCTCATTAGCCACCTCTTTTAAGACCCTAGAATAAAGTCCATCAGGATCCAGGGACTTGTCAGCCCGCAGCTCCATCAGTTTAGTCAGTACCGTTTTCCTGGTGATTGTAATTTCACCAAGTTCCTCTCTTCCTTCCACCTCCTGATTTGCAGCTTTTGCCGGAATGTTTTTTGTATCCTCTATAGTGAAGACAGAAGCAAAATATTTGTTCATTGCATCCGCCATTTCCTTATTATCTACTATTAGCTTCCCATTCTCACTCTCTAGAAGACCAACACTCATTTTACTTACTCTTTTCTCTTTTAAATACCTGTAGAAACTCTTGGTACCCATTTTTACATTTCTAGCTAGCTTCCTCTCATACTCCTAATTTCTTTCTCCTGATCAACCTTTTGGTCATTCTCTGCCGTTCTTTATATTTTGACCAATCATCTGAACTTACACTCATCTTTGCACAATTATATGCCTTTTCCTTAAATCTGATGCTTTCCTTAACTTCTTTAGTTAGCCACAGATGGTAGGTCCTCCCCTTAGAATGTTTCTTTATAGTAGGAATATACTTATTCTGAGTATTCTGAAATATCCCCTTAAATGTCTGCTACTGTTTCTCTATTGATCTGTCTCCAAGCCTAGTAACCCAGTTCACTTCAGCTAGCTCAGCTTTCATGCCCACATAGTTGACCTTATTCATGTTTAAAATACTAATCAGACTCACTCTTCTCTCTTTCAAACTGGATGTAAAGTTCAATCATATTGTGTTTGCTGCTACCTAGAGGTGCCTTTACTGTGAGGTTATTAATTAATCCTGTTACACTACACAATACCAAGTCTGGTTGGTTCCAGAACATGCTGCTCCAAGAAATTATCTCAAAAGCATTCTATAAACTCCTCATCCAGGCTACTATTGCCAATCTGATTTTTCCAGTTTATATGTAGATTAAAATCACCCATGATTATTGCCGTCCCTTGTACACAAGCACCCAATATTTCTTCTTGTATACTGTGTCCTACATTGTGATTACTGTTCGGGGGCCTGTAGACCACTCCCACAAGTGACTTCTTTCCCCAATACTCCTCATCTTCACCCAAACTGATTTTACATCCTGATGTCCCAAACCAAGGTCATCTCTAACAATTGCACCAATGCCATCCTTGATTAACAGTGCTACCCCTCCACCTTTACCTAGCTTCCTATTCTTCTTGAATGTCATACACTCCTCAATATTCAGGATCCAATCCTTGTTGTTCTGCAGCCACGTCTCCATAGTGGCTATCTATGACTCTATCAGATCATATTTATTTACTTTAATGTGCGCTATCAGTTCATCTACTTTGTTATGAACGTTCCGTACATTCAGATACAGAGCCTTTAGTTTTGTCTTTTGTTATCTTTGTAACATCAACTCTCAACTGCTGGTGTGTTCTTAGATTTTTTCTCTCTGCCCCTTTCTGCCATTCTCTGACCTTCATTTCCCATATTACTATTCTGCATTCCTGCCTTGACTCTACCCCTTGATTTGCTACATCTACTCAAGCTTGTTCTCAGCTCCCTTGTTTAGTTTAAAGGCCTCTTTACTTCCCTAGTTATACGGTTTGCTCAAACACTGGTCCCAACACGGTTCAGGTGCAGACCATCCCAATGGTATAGCCCCCACTTTCCCCAGTACTGGTGCCAGTGCGCCACAAACCAAAACCCACTTCTCACACACCAGTCTTTGAGCCATGTATTAATTTCACTAATCTTATGTGCTCTCTGCCAATTGGCATGTGGCTCAGGTAATAATCCAGAGATAATTACCCTTGAGGTTCTGCTCTTCAATTTGGTGCCTATCTCCTCAAGCTGTCTAAGCAGAACCTCTTTCCTAGTCCTACCTATGTCGTTGTTACCTACATGGACCATGATAACTGGATCCTCCCCCTCCCACTCCAAGTTCCTGTCCAGCCCTGAGCAGATGTCCCAAGTCCTGGCACCAGGTAGGCAACACAGCCTTCTGGACTCACGCTCTTGGCTGCACAGAACAGTGTCAATCCCCTTCACTATACTATCCCCTACTACCACTACATTCCTTTTTGCTCCCCCCACTTAACTGTCTTCCTGTACCACAGTGCCATGGCCAGTCTGCTCTTCCACCTTGCAGACCTTGATTTCGTCTACACAGGTTGAGAGCACCTCAAACCTGTTTGACAATTGCAAAGTCTGAGGCTCCTCCACTACTGTCTGCTCAGTCCCTTTACTTGCCTCACTCATGGTCACATCCTCTTGTCCCTCACTGCCAACCAAAACAGATGACACTTTTCTAAGAGGTGTGACCATCTTCTGGAATAAAGCGTCCAGGTATTTCTCCCCCTCCCTTATGTTGTGCAGTGTTTGCAGTTTGGCTTCCAGATCAATAATCCAGATCCGGAATTCCTCTAGCTGCTTACACTTTCTGCAGACGTGTTTGTCCTGGATTGCCTTGGCATCCAAAAGCTCCCACATATCACAGCTGCAACATAACACCTGTCCTGCCATTGTTACTTATGCTATTAGTTAATTTACTTTATTTACTTTCTTAATTAACTTAGAATAATTCCTATGTATAGTAGAATTTACTGAGCTTATTAAATGCTAGTACCGCCTACAACTAAAGTTATACTTTTCTTAATTACACAGATATGTGTTTTAACTATTTATTTTAATAATTTTATCTTTTATTCATTTTATTTTATATTTTGTTTATTTCCTTTTCAAGTGTTAGTTTTTTTTATAGATTTACCTGAACTCCAGTGTCCTAAGCTAGCTATTCACACATTGTCCCTTGCAAGAAGCACTTACTGGCCAATCAACTCACTAATTTCCTGTGATGTCACGGTTGTTTTTTCACTCAGTTCTCCAGCAGCTTAAATGGCTCCAGGTGACTGCTTCTGCTCTGCTCCAGGTAGGTAAGGCCACGGTCCAATCCCCGGGCTGTATTTATGGTGCTCCCGACTGCCTCCGCTCTGCTCCAGGTAGGAAAGGTTCTAGATAGTTGCAGGCCTGAGATGATTGTAGATTTCTCTCTTGATGGAAGGGTCTGTTGAAGCTGGTGGGTCATGTACAGTTCTCTTTGCTGTATAATGTAGATGTTGGATTTTTTTTTCAGCAGGGCATTTGCTTTTCTGTCTTGCTGGAATGCCAACTGTTACAAGTAGCTTCACCTTCTGGGTCAGTCTCTCTCTCTCTCTCTGGATGTCTTTTTTTTAAAGGTAACACTGTGTCACCTCTCACCTCCTGTTAGGAGACACTCTGGTTTCTTTCCCATGGTGATCGCACAATAGCCCAGGATGTGGCTACTTCACACCTCCTTTGTTTTAGAAGAAGACAATCAATTCTGAAATGTTTTTAGGATAGGTGTCAGATGGGTTTCTGTCATGCCAACTTGCTTTGTTGAATGATAATTTTCTTTAATCCACTGACTGGAGATCTGAATTAATATTTTTTGAAGACATTTTAAAAAGAACAGATAAAAAAGATGACTTTGCTAGAAGCTTAAGATGGCCATCTAATTTGCAACACTGTGTCCTACTTTGCAAGGCCTGTGAGGAGGGAGACGAAATGTCTGCTCATTTCTCAGCAAGAACCAAGACCCAGGAAGTTTAAGGGAACCACCTGTTCTTTTTAGCAAGAAGAGAAACACTGCTACCATGTTTGAATCACTGGGTGACTGTCATGTGACAAGCCCCTCCCCATCTGTGGTTTTAAGCTTGTGTTTCTCTGCAGCAGAGGAGAAGCTTCTGGACTCCATCGCATGCAGACCTAAGTGGAGGTCTCTCTCTCCATTCTAGCTTGAAAGCTTCAAATCCTGCGTGTTGACTGAACACCTTTGCATGCTGTGGCACAATCAGAAGCCCCGTTGCGAGAAATCATCTGCATCACTGTCTGCAAGAGACCCTCCAAACCAGTTATTTACCTCCTCAAACTAAAAGCCTCAGGACCACTGAATTCAGCTAGAAGCCAGCCGAATCACCAAATGCCACAGGCTGTATAACCCTTTTTTCCCTCTGGATGCTAACTCAACCAATCTACCTTTCCCCACTCTTCAACCTATTTGTGTGTGTGTAAACCTCCAGTGTGTATGTGAGTGAAACTTGGTACTTAGTTTATTATTTTCATTAGTTCAGTTTATGTACAATAAACTCAAGAAAACCTGTCTGATTGGTTCTTGTTATGAACATAACAAGTAAGTAATCAAACGCCTACCGAATTGGCCAGTACATCCACTTTAAGAAAGAATTAAACCTGTTGTGGTCAAACAAGGTGAGGGAAAAGAGGGAAGCCCTTCGACTCCTTCTCACTAAACCATAACAGAAAGTTCGGGGCTCACGTCTGGGATCAAACCCATAGACAAACAGGAAATTGGAAACGAGAAACCAAATTGATCCATAGCAATAATTAAAAACCTTCGTTGCAGGTTTTCTTGTAGTTTTCAGTGCTAGAGTACTAAATTGTCCCCATTCAAGTCACTACTTTCCTCAAACAGAGTGGAGTAATTTGAGCCATGTTAAAAGCCCTATCTGTTGAAGAGTTGAGGAATGTAACTGGGCAGTTAGAGATTACTATCCATTCAAAAGCAAATCCTAAAACTTGTGGTCAACCATTTTAAAATTGAAACTGAAGAGCTGGAGACAGGCATAGGATCTGAAACAGACAAAGTAAAATTAGCTAAGGTACAGCTTCACTGTTGCTGGGTCAAAATCCTGGAACTCCCTTCCCAACAGCACTGTGGAAATACCTACCCCACATGAACTGCAGTGGTTCAAGAAGGCAGCTCACCACAACCTTCTCAAGGGCAATTAGGGATGGGCAATAAATACTGGTTTAGCCAGCGATGGCCACATCCCATGAATGAATAAAAAAAACTAGAACAGAGAAGACTAGAATTAGAATTCCAGAAGGAGAAAGTGCAGAGAGAGTTTCAGGAAAGGGAGAAAGAAAGAGCTTGCCATAGAGAGAAACAGGAGAGAGAATTCCAGGAAAGGGAAAAAGAAAGGGAGGAAAGTGAAAAAAAAGAGATTTCCAAAGGGAGTTAAGGCAGCTCGAAATGTATAGGGGAAGACCCAATACAACCGGTGAAGGCACCAACAGTGACAAAGTTACCCCTAGCTTAGGACAGGGTGCTGAGCTCTTAAATTTCTCTCAGTTAACACCAAAGTTCAATGAGGGGGATGTGGAAGCATTTTTCATCTCTTTTGAAAAGCTTGCAAAGCAGCTGAAGTGGCTGGCAGAGAGCTGTACAGTTATTGCAAAGCAAACTAACAGGAAAAGCCCAACAAGTTTATTCACTGTTACCTGATGAGAGTTCATCAGACTGTGAGACAATTAAAAATGCTATCCTGGGTGCGTAAATGCTAGTACCGAAGGCATACCGCCAAATATTCCGAACCCTCCGAAAGCAGTCTGAACAAAGTTTGAAAGAGGTAAGCAGCTTGCTTTTGACCAGTGGATGCGAGCACTTAAGTCCACCTATGAAAACCTTAGAGAGGTGATCCTCCTCAAGTAGTTCAAAAACTTGCTTCCTCTTTCCATAAGAAACCACGTGGAGAAACAAAAGGGTCCAAGAGCCAGGCAGGCAGTAATCCTTGCTGATGATTATACACTTATTCACAAGCCCTTGCGCCAAGGGAAATCCTTCCCGAGTCACCTCCAAAAGCCTGTAAAGGATAGAAGGTGGGAGGATGATAGGAGGATGAATAGCCATGAGCGAGAAGGGAGAGCTGGAAACATAGGGGGCCCTCCTCAGGCCAAAGAGGAAGGTGCTGAGAACAGGAGCCCAAAAGCCTGTATGTATCTATTGTAACAAAGCAGGTCACCTTCGAGCTGACTGCCAGAAGTTATGGGGGAAACCCATAGTTTTAGTCAGGGTACAACAGACCAGTGCAGGAAAAGGGGCCCTGATGGAAAGCACAGCAGACCGGTTAGTTACAGTTACAGTTACAGAGATACAGCACTGAAACAGGCCCTTCGGCCCACCGATTCTGTGCCGAACATCATTGATACTAATCCTACACTAATTCCATATTCCTACCACATCCCCACCTGTCCCTATATTTCCCTACCACCTACCTATACTAGGGGCAATTTATAATGGCCAATTAACCTATCAACCAGCAAGTCTTTGGCTTGTGGGAGGAAACCGGAGCACCCGGAGGAAACCCACGCAGACACAGGGAGAACTTGCAAACTCCACACAGGCAGTACTCAGAATTGAACCCGGGTCGCTGGAGCTGTGAGGCTGCGGTGCTAACCACTGCGCCACTGTGCTCGCCCGTCAGGCTGTGACTTTAACTGCGGCAGTAAAAGCCAATAAACCTACCATTGACAGTGCGGGAAACTTAACAAAATCCTTGAGAGTTACCAGGATTCTGTCCAGAGGAAAAGTGACCCCATACCCCTCAAGTGAGGAGAGTAAGCCCATAGTCATACTTCGGGATACAGGGCTATCCAATCCCTTCTGCTGGGAAAAGGCATCACCTTTCCCCAACAGAGTGCACTGAATGCTAGAGTGCTAGTGTATGGTATCAGAGGAAAGTATACACCCATAACTTTATACTGGATGCACCTGGAGTGCAACCTTGTTTCAGGACCTGTAACTGTAGAGATTGTCCCAAGTTTACCTCTGGATGGGGTTGACCTGCTCTTGGGTAATGATCTGGTGGGCGAAGGTGGTAGCTTCCACAGTAGTTTTAGAAAGACCTAAAGAGGTCAGGGAGACAGAGCAGTTACAGGGGAAGATCCCTGGCATTTTTCCTGACTGTGCGGTGACCCAGTCCATGGCCAAACAAACTCCGTAAAAGGAAGCTGAACTGGCACTGCAGACAGATGACCCTACTGTCTGGTTATCTGAAACATTCTTTGGGAAGTTAGAGGACCCAAAGGATGGGTTAAACAGGTCTTGCTTGGTTGAGGCTCAGCAAGCCAACCCAGGGTTAAAAAAGTTAGTGCAGATTGCCCAGACTGAAGCTGAAGCAGAGGGAGTTTCAGAGTGCTACTATTTAAAGGATGAGGTGCTGATGAGGAAGTGGAGTCTTTCTCACAGACCTGCAGATGAAGAGTGGATTGTGGTTCACCAGGTAGTGGTGCCGCTGAGGTATGATCAGGAAATATTGAGAATAGCCCATGAGATTCCAATGGCTGGACATGGCGAAATCAGAAAAACCCAAGCCCACATCAGACAGCATTTTCACTGGCCACAACTCCACAATGATGTGGTGGAGTTCTGTAAGACTTGCCACATGTGCCAGGTTGTGGGGAAGCCTCAAACAGCAATACAACCTGCACCCCTAATTCCCTTACTGGATTTTGGGGAACCGTTCAGCAGAGTGCTGGTAGATTGTGCGGGGCCCCTGCCAGAAACAAAAGGGGGTTATCTGTATCTTTTCACCATTATGGATCTGGCTACTCGATTTCCAGAGGCTATCCCTCTAAGAACTGTCTCTGTCAAGGTTGTGGTAGAGGGGCTAACCCAATTCTTCACCTGATATGAGCTGCCTGCCGAGATCCAGTCGGATCAGGGCACAATCTTATGTCCAGTATTTTTCAAAAGGTCATGCATAATCTGGGCATAACCCAGCTAAAGTCCTCAGCCTACCACCCACAGTCACAAAGGACTTGGGAGCGATACCACCAGACCCTATAGACAATGATCAGGACATACTGGTATGAGTACCCCAATGACTGGGACAAAAGGCTGGGATTTCTTTTGTTTGCTACCAGGGACTCACCCAATGAATCCACTGGCTTTAGTCCCTTTGAAATAGTTTATGGACACGAGGTGAAAGGTCTTCTAAAACTAATCCAGGAGAGGTTTTTGGGACCCTGGGACAAATCTTGCCTGTTATACGACATCTGCATGTTCTGAGAACAGCTCACGAGAGCCTGTACAGTGGCTCAGGAACACCTAAAAACCTCCCAGTCAACTATGAAAAGGCAGGCGGATAAACATGCCAAGGCCAGAACATTTCAACCCGGAGACCATGTGTTAGTACTATTACCAGTACAGGGAGAACCATTCAAAGCCCGTTTCAGTCGCCCATACAGAGTAATAAATAGAATTAGCCAGGGGAATTATATAATTGACACCCCAGATTCTAGGAAAAAGCAAAGGCTGTGCCACATCAATATGTTAAAACAATATCAGACAAGAAGGGCTTTGTGCGTGGGAAATCATGTCTCACGAATTTGATTGAATTTTTTGAAGAGGTGACCAAGAGGATTGACGAGGGCAGGGCGATGGACGTTGTCTACATGGAATTTAGCAAGGCCTTTGACAAGGTCCCGCATGGTAGGCTGGTCCAGAAGGTTCGAACACATGGGATCCACGGTGAGCTAGCAAATTGGATACAAAATTGACTTGGTGATAGGAGGCAGAGGGTGGTAGTGGAGGGTTGTTTTTCAGATTGGAGGCCGGTGACCAGTGGTGTGCCGCAGGGATCGGTGCTGGGCCCTCTGTTGTTTGTCATATATATTAATGACTTGGATGTGAATGTAAGGGGCATGATTAGTAAGTTTGCAGATGACACCAAAATTGGTGGTATAGTGGACAGTGAAGAAGGTTGTCTAAGGTTACAACAGGATATAGATCAACTGGGAAAGTGGGCAAGGGAATGGCAAATGGAATTTAACGCAGACAAGTGTGAAGTGATGCATTTTGGGAAGTTAAACCAGGGCGGGACATATACAGTGAATGGCAGGGCCCTGGGGAGTGTTCCTGAGCAGAGAGACCTTGGGGTGCAAGTACATAGTACCCTGAAAGTGGCAACACAGGTAGACAGGGTGGTGAAGAAGGCATATGACATGCTTGCCTTCATCGGCTGAGGCACTGAGTACAAGAGTTGGGATGTCATGTTAAAGTTGTACATAACGTTGGTTAGGCCGCATTTGGAGTACTGTGTGCAGTTCTGATCACTGCACTACAGGAAAGATGTGATTAAGCTAGAGAGGGTGCAGAAAAGATTCACAAGGATGTTGCTTGGTTTGGAGGGCTTGAGTTATAAACAGAGATTGGATAGGCTGGGTCTGTTTTCCCTGGAGCAAAGAAGGCTGAGAGGGGACATAGAGGTATATAAAATTATGAGAGGCATAGATAGGGTAGATAGCCGGAGTCTGTTTCCCATGGTAGGGGTGACTCAAACTAGAGGGCATAGATTTAAGGTGAGAGGGAGGAGGTTTAAAGGGGATCAAAGGGGTAAATGTTTCACACAAAGAATAGTGGCTATCTGGAATGAGCTGCCAGAGGAGGTGGTGGAGGCAGGAACAGTAGTGTCATTTAAGAGGCATCTGGACAGATACTTGAATGAGCAAGGCTTAGAGGGATATGGAATTAATGCAAGCAGGTGGGATTAGTATAGATAGGCATTATGGTCGGCATGGATGCGGTGGGCCGAAGGGCCTGTTTCTATGCTGTACGACTCTATGACTCTGTGACTCTAAGGGGACAAACAAGCATATGTCTGTCAGGCAGTCAGGAAAGAAGAGGGTGAAGCGGACAGTGAGGGAGGCTGGGGGAATTCCCAAATCAAACCCCCTACCATCCGGTTAGCTACCACTGAAATGTTAGGGTAATTAGACACCGTACTCTTCTATTTAAGCACAGAAGAGAGGAGACCTAACCAGGCTGCTCACAGCGTTTAAAGAGATCTTCAGGGGACAAACTAGGATACATGACCTTAACCCTACACGATGTGGATGTAGGAGAGACCCCTCCCATAAAACAAAATCCCTATCACCTCGGTCCCAGGAAACTGATCCAGAATTGGGAGGAAATTCAGACTGAAGAGCTGGAAATTTACGGTTTAAATTCTGAAGGGAGACACAGAAAAGCTCACAAGCCAAAGAAAACCCTAAGCCCCAACAAGGTTTTTGTGGCAGATTTGGAGGGTGGTGATGGTAGTGGTGACTGCAAGTCAAGTATCCTAACTGAGGAGAAATTGTGGACCAGGCTGGATAAGCTTGAACAACAGGAAGAGATGCAGGATGAAATTGATAGATGGTCTCAAACTGCAAGGGAAAAACTCCAGCACTGGGTTAAAGTACAAAATGAATATGAAGCACTTCAAGGCAGGCTTAAAACTGCCTGGCAAAGTGTCTTATGATGTTATGGTGCCATTTGGCCCATTTGCATTTATGCCAGGATAGCTAATCCACATAAATGAAGTCACCAGGGGTGGCACAGTGGTTAGCACTGCAGCCTCAAAGCTCCAGCAACCTGGGTTCGGCGCCTGGGTACTGCCTGTGCTGAGTTTACAAGTTCTCCCTGTGACTGCGTGGGTTTCCTCCGGGTGCTCTAGTTTCCTCACACAGCCAAAGACTTGCAGGTTGATAGGTAAATTGGCCATTGTAAATTGCCCCTAGTGTAGGTAGGAGAATTTGGGGATGTGGTAGGGAATATGGGATTAATGTAGGATTAGTATAAATGGGTGGTTGATGGTTGGCACAGACTCGGTGGGCTGAAGGGCCTGTTTCAGTGCTATGATTCTCGATGACCATTTTACTAGGTGACAGTTGGTTTGCAAAGTGCTCTGCAAAGCAAGCTGTTGGCCTGGTGTAGAACAGAAAAAAAAATGTACAAAAAGCACTGGATGATCTTCACAAAGTTATGAACAACTTTGAATCTAGGGTTGAGTTCATTAATATAGAGAAACTGGAAAAGGAAGGTATTGTAGAAAGACAAGAAGAAATTCAGTATATGCTGGAGTAAAGCTGATTGAGCCCAGTCAGAGCAGTTGGAGCTCCCCAGTTGTACTCGTCCCCAATCCCGGATGAAAAAGAGACTAGAGTTTGGCCAAGACAGTGAGACTGATGAGTGTGTGTGCATAGTGTCTTTTTAATTTGCGACCTTATAATGAAATGCTCTTGTTGTCACATTTCATTTCACCTGTTGGGGAGGTGTCACACCAACTTGCTTTGTTGAATGATAATTTTGTTTATTCCACTGACTAGAGATCTGAATTTATATTTTTTGAAGAAATTTTAAAAAGAGCTGATAAAAAAGATGACTTTGCTAGTAGCTTAAGATGGCTTTAAGATTGCAAGACTGTATCCTACCTTGCAAGGCCTGTGAAGAGGGAGACGAAATGTCTGCTCATTTCCTGGCAAGAACCAAGACCCAGGAAGTTTAAGGGAGCTACCTGCTCTTTTTAGCAAGAAGCGAAACACTGCTACCATGTTTGAATCACTGGATGACTGTCATGTGACAAGCCCCTCCCCATCTGTGGTTTTAAGCTTGTGTTTCTCTGCAGTAGAGAAGCTTCTGGACTCTGACACGTGCAGACCTAAGTGGGGGTCTCTCTCTCTCTCCATTCCAGCTTGAAAGCTTCAAATCCTGCTTGTTGACTGACCACCTTTGCATGCTTTGGCTACAATCAGAAACCCCGTTTGAGGAAATCATCCACAATGCTGTCTCCAAGAGACCCACCAAACCAGTCATCTACCTCTTCAAACTAAAAGCCTCAGAACCACTGAATTCAGCTAGAAGCCAGCCGAATGACCAAACACCACAGACTGTATATCCCTGTTTTTCTATGGACTCTAACTTAACCAATCTACCTTATCCCACTCTGTAACCTATTTGTTTGTGTGTAAACCTCTAGTGTGTGTGTGTGTGTGAGTGAAAGTTGGTGCATAGTTTATTATTTCCATTAGTTTGGGTTTAGGGAGAATAAAGCTAACCTTTTTCTTTGTTAAACTCAAGAAAACCTGTCTGATTGGTTGTTTTTTTATTTTATTGTAGGATGTGGGCATCACTGGCAAGGCCAGCATTTATTGCCCATCCCTGATTGCCCTTGACAACTGAGTGGCTTGCTAGGCCATTTCAGAGGCAACCACATGGAGGCCAGACCATGTAAGGACAGCAGATTTCCTTCCCTAAAGGGCATTAGTGAACCAGATGGGTTTTTACGAAAATTGACAATGGTTTCATGGTCGCCATTAGACTTGCTTTTTTAAAAATTCCCAGCTTAATTGAATTCAAATTTCACCACCTGCTATGGTGAGATTCAAACCCATATCCCGCGAACGGTAGCCAGGGTTTCCTGGTCCAGTGATATCACCCCTATGCCACCACCTCCCTCTCTTTCTTGCTATGATCATAGCAAGTAAGTAATCAAACGCCTACTGAATTAGCTAGTTTATCCACTTTATGAACAATTTAAACCTGTTGTGGTCAAATAAGGAGAGGAAAAAGAGGGAAGCCCTTTGACCCCCTCCTCACTTGACCGGAACAGTTTCATTAACACTTTTTGGCTTTGAAGATTTGTCCTTTTTCTTTGTCAGACTGTTTGGATACACAAAAGGCTAATCCTCTTTTTCTTTGGTTGCCATTTTGGACCATTTTTCACTTTTTGAAATAAAGGTTCATTTTTTAAAGACGAAGTTTGTTCTTTCATAACCCTTCAGAGTTAGTACATGAATGTTGTATCATCGCACTTCTGATGTGCATGCCAATGCACTCTTTGAAATGGATGAGTCATGACCATGGTTGTAAAGGAGTTTTTGGCAGCTGATTCCTGCAGTTTTGGCAAATGATACATTTGCTCACCAATGATTCTAGATCACTGTCCAGACCAGTCCAGAACTTCTGGCTATGGATTTCATGCTAACTATACCCTTGCGTGCAGTTTGAAGTTTTGCCAGAATCTTGTCTCTTAAAGAACTAGGTACTACCACTCTGTGACTCCATTTAATGCATCCCTGTTCACATGACAACTCGTTACCTTGATTGTGGAATGGTTTTAGTTCGTCGTCTATACTCTGTCCAGCCATTCAAACTCCGTTTGTAAACTCTTTTCAAAACTCGGTCTTTCTGAGTTTCAGCTACAATTTCAGTTGCAGTGATTGGAAAGTCCTTAACCACAACTCCTATTGTGAAGGTGTAATCTTCACATCTTGAGTCTTCATGCAGCCTACTCGACAATTCAAAGGAAAATGGTATAGCTGATGCACTGTGATGTTTTGTTGTACTGTGAGAGAAGTAGAGCCCACTGCTGCATCCTTGACATTGCCATTGTCGGTATTGCAGACTTTGTATCCAGAATAGCTACTGGGGGTTTATGATCTGTAATTAGCATAAAGTTTCTATCCATCAAAAACTGGTGAAATTCTTTGAATCTGAAGATGATTCCAAGCTCTTCCTTTTCTATCTGCATGTAGCTATGTTCACTCTTGGTCAGGGTACATGACACAAATGCTATGGGGTTCTCTTGACCACCATCTATGACATGACTGATCACGCTCCAACTCCATAGTTTGAACTGTCACATGCTAGGTTCAGGTCACCATTTGTGTCACAATGAACGAGTAGTCCATCACTAATCAAGCTTCTTTTACATGTGTCATAAGCATCTTGTGTGCTTTAGACCATTCCCACATCACATCTTTCTTCAACAACTCATGTAATGGAGCTGAAGAAGAAATTGCAAGTAGTATTGGACCAGGCCTAGAAAAGATCTAAGCTCAGATACATCTTTTGGCTTTGGGGCATGGACTATTCCCTCTATCTTCTCTTTCACTGGTTGTAGTCCTTTTTGATTGATTTTCAAGCCAAGGTACACAACCTCAGAATACATGAAGGCATACTAGCTCCTTTTCAACTTCACATTGCGATCATTGCACCTGTTTAACACTTCATCCAACACTTGAAGATTCTCATCTTCTGTTGCAGTCTCAATCAATCCATCATCCTGATTACACAAGCAATGTGGCACTCCTTGCAAAATCTTATCCACTGTAACTTGGAAGATTTTTGAAGAAAACTTCACATCATAGAGAAGCTTCGTCTAGGGATATGACCCCATGTGTGTGTTTATCGTGAGATACTGTTGACTCAATCCACATTGAGCTGTGCATAGGCATGGGACAAATCCAACGTCCTGAATAGCTTGATAGCTTGGATCCTGCTAACTCCGCATACAAATCTTGAGAGGTTGGTAGTGGATACTGCTCATCATCTACTGCCTGGTTGATTGTGACCGCATAGTCTTATGGTTTTGTCTGGCTTGGGCTCTACTACAATTGGGGTTGCCCAATCACTGTGATCAGTTTTCACTCGCACACCATTCCTCTCTAGCTTTTTTAGTTCCTCTTCAACCTGGGTTTTGAGAGCATCTGGAACTGGCCGAGCCTTGCAATATCTTCTTAGGCAGTCCTTTAGGATTGAGAATGACTTGCTTCCACTCCGGTTCGATGGGTTCCAAGATGGCTGATAAGTCCAATGCATGATCTGTAGACTCTGCCATGTGAGGGGCAGGTTGGTGTTTGAAGACTCAGGTAGATGAGTGGTTTGGAGGTTTGTGCGCTCCCTCCGATGCCTCGACTTCGCCTTCGCATGTTCCCGACGAAGTCCCTAAAGTGCCTTCCCGTGTGAGCTTTCTCCATCTAGGACAGTTACGAGCCAGGGACGCCCACAAGTCGACAGGGATGTTTGATCTCTTCAGGGATGCTTTGAGGACATCTCTAAAGTGTTTCCACTGTCCTCCTGGGAGTCTCCTGCTGCAACCAAGTTCTGAGTAGAACAGCTGCTTTGGGAGTCTGGTGTCAGGCATGCGAATGATTAGCACCCTTATGCTAAGCAGGTTGGCTTTGGAGAGGATGCTGCTGTTGGGCTGCCATTCTTGCCACTGGATTTGGAGGATCTTGTGGAGGTAGTGGTACTTCTCCAGTGCATTGAGGTGCCTGCTGTAGGTTGTCCAAGTCTCTGAAGCATATAGAAGTGCAGAAATCACTGCTGCCCGGTAAACCATGATCTTAGTCTCAGGTTTGAGATCGATCCTCAAATACTCTCTTCCTCAGTCAGCCTCATATCCCTTATCTGGGATGAGGAGAGCTTGCTGGGCGACTTCAGGGACACTGTGATCATGACTGTTGTCATGCTAGGCCCCCACCTGACAAGAATGAGGCACATTAATTTTGTCATGAACATTGATTTTAAACTGTTACTGGAGTGAAGAAAGGACTTGTTAAACAAATCAGCCATGGCTGTAAAAGACATTTGCATATTAACAGACAGTGTTTGGAAGGACAAAGCAGCCATTCTCTGAGACATTCAATCCACAATGGACTTTTGATCACCAGATGTTGAAGGTGGGGAGCTCGCATTCCAGGTTGACTGCTAAGATGGCTGAATACACAAACGGACATGGTCAAACCAGCTAGTCACATGACTAACCTGCTAGGCAACCTGAGCTTTTTGAATTTGTACAAACAGTTTGGGCAGAAAGCAAAATGTTCCTTGACTGAGAAGATATTTCCTGGCTGGCTCACCACAGCCTCTCCTGTCTGTCTGCTGCCATCTCTTTTGTACAAGTTTAGAGATACAGCACTGAAACAGGCCCTTCGGCCCACCGAGTCTGTGCCGACCATCAACCACCCATTTATACTAATCCTACACTAATCCCATATTCCTATCACATCCCCACCTGTCCCTATATATTTCCCTACCACCTACCTATACTAGGGGCAATTTATAATGGCCAATTAACCTATCAACCTGTAAGTCTTTGGCACAAGGGAGGAAACCGGAGCACCCGGAGGAAACCCACGCAGACACAGGGAGAACTTGCAAACTCCGCACAGGCAGTACCCAGAATCGAACCCGGGTCCCTGGAGCTGTGAGGCTGCGGTGCTAACCACTGCGCCACTGTGCCGCCCCTCTGAATCTACTGAAGACACATGAACCTCAAGAGAGAAAAGTCTCCTACAGCAAATAAGCTTTAAGAAGAATACTGGGCCCCAACGAAAAGCAAGATCTACCTCCAACCAAGGACTCTACAGTGAGCTCGTAGAATCTTAACAAAAACTCTTCAGATATTGTCTCAAATTTTTCCACTTTATTTTTCTTCTGCTCTTTTATGAAGCATCCTGCTCAAATTTGGCTGTTCTCAGAAGCTTGTCATCATCATCAGTCTATTCCACGATAACATGCAAGCCATGTTCCTCACCAATGGAACCAGCACAGACCCTATCTCAGTCAAGACTGGGGTGAAACAAGGCTCATGTCATTGTACAAACCCTCTTCCCAATTTTGTTCGCTGTATGCTACACCTCACCTCCAACAAACTACCCGCAGGCCTGGAAATAATGTATAGAGCAGATGGGAAACTGTTCAACTTATGCCTCCTTCAATCCAAAACCAAAATCACTTCAACCTCAGTCGACAAGCTTCAGTATGTAGATGACACTTGCGTGTGCGCTCACTCTGAAACTGAGCTCCAGATCATTGTTGACTCTTTCTTCGAAGCATATGAGAAAATGGGTCTTTTACAAAACACTTGGAAAATGAAGGTCCTCTTCCAACCTGCTCCCACAGCACAACACCTCTGCACACCCCCACCCACCCCATCAATCAAGATCAATGGTGAGATTCTGGAAAATGTAGCCCATTTTCCACATCTTGGGAGACTCCTTTCGGTGAAGGCAGATATAGATGATGAGGTTCATCATCGTCTCCAATGTGCCTTGCAATCTTCTGGTTTTGCGCAAGGCCTGATTCGAATGTGTACTTTTAAATAAATTGTATATTCATAGATATTCTCGAAAATGTTCCTGTAATTTTGCAATAGCTGATCAAGTTTCTTAGTCATCTCAACCTGGAAAAATACTTCCAGTCTAACTTCAGCTTACGAAGCCAGTCTTTGCCCATTTTTGGCATATCTCACGACAACAATAGGTAACTTGAGGGTCTTGCCCTTATATTGGATACTGTACTCCATTTGTCCACACTTTTCTAACATCTCACCAGGATAGGTTTTCAATTAGAAACCTCAGTTAGAGATATTTCACTGAAGTTGTTCTCACACATGTTTCGACTCATTATGGAGCAATCTGCAGCCCTATCGACGCGCATGTTGATGTACTGTTGACTTACCAACACCTTTGTACAAAGGTCTCTGTCATTTGAGTGATTGCTGAGGGCATAAATGCCGTACAATTCGTGCTCCTCTTTGCTTAAGCACTCTGGATTCCCTTCAAGATTGTGAACTCCACCCTTGTTAGGCTGTTGCTTTCGTTACTACTAGAAAGAGTTCTCTTTCCTGCTTAGGCCTTCGCTCGGCAAGTAGTTGCAATATGGCCTTTCTTTTGGCAATTAAAGCATTTGGCATTTCCGCACTGACATGCCTGTGCAGTGTGATCACCATTACAGGGATAACAAGTCACTAAACTTTTATCAACAGCACTCTTCTGATCAGGTCTCCCCACTTCATTCTTGAGAGAACCCTTCTGACAGTGGACAGAAGCATGGGACGGAATTCCTGAGCATTCTTTAATGCCATCTCCAAGGTAGAAGCAATCTTACACACTAGCTCAAATGTAAGATTTTGTGTGTTTAGTAACTTCGATTGGATTCTTTCAACCACCAATGCACACTCAAATCTGGTTTGTAATGCACAGTCTAATAATGGAGCAAAATTGCAATGTTCTTCAGTGACATAATGTACTCACCAACTGTTTCACTATTTCTCTGATTTCTGGTTCCAAATTTGTAGCTTTCCGCTATCTCTAGTGGCTTATGATTAAAATGTTCCTCCAACTTGGGGATAATTGGTTTGAATAACACATCTTTTGCCTTGTTGGGAGCAAGAAGGTTTGTTAGTGTGCCATATAATTTCGGGTCAATTTTCATTCGCAAAATTGCTTTCTTGCACTCAGGAATTGACTTATTCTGAGTCTGGGCCTCTTCATTTTCACTTCGAGTTCGAATAAATTATTAGCTCTGTAGAGCATATTCATTCTTGCAATGTATGAACTGAATGGTTCTCGAACTCTATCATATATTCCTAGCTTTCCGCTGTATCCCATGGGCACAGCCATTTTGTCCCATTTTCAAATGTAACAGTGACCCAGTAAACACTTTACTGTTCCTGTCTGTAATACGCAAGCTTAGTCAGCCTAATCAGAACAAACTCACCAAAGCTAGAGTAGTCGGTAGTTGAGTCAGATAGACACCAGGACCCTGCAGAATCCATTCAACTGAGGGCAGCTGCATAGAGTCACAGAGTTGTACAGCATAGAAACAGGCCCTTCGGCCCACCACGTCCATGCCAACCATAATGCCTATCTATACTAATCCCACCTGCCTGCATTAATTCCATATCCCTCTATGCCTTGCTCATTCAAGTACCTGTCCAGATGCCTCTTAAATGTTGTCACTGTTCCTGCCTCCACCACCTCCTCTGGCAGCTCATTCCAGATACCCACTATTCTTTGTGTGAAACATTTACCCTTTGATCCCCTTTAAACCGCCTCCCTCTCACCTTAAATCTATGCCCTCTAGTTTTAGTCACCCCTACCATGGGAAACAGACTCTGGCTGTCTACCCTATCTATGCCTCCCATAATTTTATATACCTCTATCATGTCCCCTCTCAGCCTTCTTTGCTCCAGGGAAAACAGACCCAGCCTATCCAATCTCTGTTTATAACTCAAGCCCTCCAAACCAGGCAACATCCTTGTGAATCTTTTCTGCACCCTCTCTAGCTTAATCACATCTTTCCTGTAGTGCAGTGACCAGAACTGCACACAGTACTCCAAATGCGGCCTAACCAATGTTATGTACAACTTTAACATGACGTCCCAACTCTTGTACTCAATGCCTCAGCCGATGAAGGCAAGCATGTCATATGCCTTCTTCACCACCCTATCTACCTGTGTTGCCATTTTCAGGGAACTATGTACTTGCACCCCAAGGTCTCTCTGCTCAAGAACACTCCCCAGGGCCCTGCCATTCACTGTATATGTCCTGCCCTGGTTTAACTTCCCAAAATGCATCACTTCACACTTGTCTGCGTTAAATTCCATTTGCCATTTGATCTATATCCTGTTGTAACCTTAGACAACCTTCTTCACTGTCCACTATACCACCAATTTTGGTGTCATCTGCAAACTTACTAATCATGCCCTTTACATTCACATCCAAGTCATTAATATATATGACAAACAACAGAGGGCCCAGCACCGATCCCTGCGGCACACCACTGGTCACCGGCCTCCAATCTGAAAAACAACCCTCCACCAACACCCTCTGCCTCCTATCACCAAGCCAATTTTGTATCCAATTTGCTAGCTCACCCTGGATCCCATGTGTTCGAACCTTCTGGACCAGCCTACCAAGCGGGATCTTGTCAAAGGTCTTGCTAAAGTCCATGTAGACAACGTCCATCGCTCTGCCCACGTCAATCCTCTTGGTCACCTCCTCGAAAAACTCAATCAAATTCGTGAGACATGATTTCCCACGCGCAAAGCCATGCTGACGATCCCTAATCAGACCATGCCTTTACCAGATGCATATAAATCCTGTCTCTCAGAATCCCTTCCAATAACTTTCGCACCACTGATGTAAGTCTTATTGGCCTGTAGTTCCCTGGCTTATCCCTGCTGCCCTTCTTAAATAAAGGCACAACATTAGCTATCCTCCAGTTTTCTGGTACCACACTCGTAGCTAACGATGATACAAAAATCTCTGCCAGGGCCCCAGCAATCTCCTCCCTTGCTTCCCATAGCATCCTAGGATACACCTGGTCAGGCCCTGGGGATTTATCCACCTTAATGCGCTTCAAAACCTCCAACACCTCCTCCTTTGTAATGTTGATATGCTCCTGGATATCGGTGTTCCTTCCCTTGAACTCACTAGCTGCCATGACCTTCTCCACGGTAAATACGGACGAGAAATATTCATTTAAGACCTTGCCCATTTCCCGTGGCTCCACACAAAGATTGCCACACTGATACTTAAGGGGACCTACTCTCTCCCTAGCTACCCTTTTATTTTTAATATACTTATAGAATCTGCCAGGGAAATCTCATGGCCCCTTTTTGCCCTCCTAATTTCTTTCTGTAGGATGTAGTCCTACATCCCCTATACTCCTCGAGGGACTCGCTCGATTCCAGCTGCCTATAACTGACATATGCCTCCTTCTTTGTCCTGACCAGACCCTCAATATCCCTGGTCAACCAAGGTTCCCTAAACTTGCCAGCCTTGCCCTTCCATCTATCAGGAACATGCCGGCCTTAAACTCTTCCTATCTCACTTTTAAAAGCCTCCCACTTGCCAGACGTACCTTTACCTGTAAACAGCCTCTCCCATTCAACTTTTGAGAGTTCCTGTCTGATGCCATCGAAATTAGTCTTCCCCCAATTTAGGACTTCAACCTGAGGACCAGTCCTATTCTTTTCCATAACTATCTTGAAGCTAGTAGAGTTATGGTCACTGGTCCCAAAGTGCTCCCCCACTGATACATCAACCACCTGCCCATCCTCATTTCCTAAGAGGAGGTCGAGTGTAGCCCCTTCTCTCCTGGGGCCATCCAATTACTGCTTCAGAAAACTATCCTGGACACACTTAACAAATTCTTCCCCATCTGATCCCTTAGCACTAAGGCAGTCCCAGTCAATATTAGGGAAGTTAAAATCACCTACTATTACAACCCTATAATTCCTACATCTATCTGTGATTTCCCTACATATATGCTCCTCCATTTCCCTCTGACTATTGGGGCGTCTATAGTATAATCCAATCAAAGTGATCACCCCTTTCTTATTTCTAAGTTCTACCCATATGGCCTCGCTGGACATTCCCCCTTGGGATATCCTCTCTAAGTACTGCCGTGATGTCCTCCCTAATCAATAGTGCAACTCCCCCTCCTCTCTTACCTCCACCTCTGTCACGCCGGAAGGATCGGTACCCTGGAACATTGATCTGCCAGTCCTGCCCATCCCTCAACCACGTTTCCGTAAGAGCTATAATATCACAATCCCATGTACCGATCCATGCTCTGAGTTCATCTGCCTTACCTGTAAGGCTTCTTGCATTAAAGTAAATGCAGTTTAGCCTACCAGACCTTCCACGCTCCCTGTCCTGCCCCTGCCCGGCCTGCCTACTGGACTTGCTTGCTTTAACCTCAACATTTGCCTCAACTATCTCATCGGAGAGACTACTACTTTGGGTCCCACCCCCCTGCAAGACTAGTTTAAACACTCCCGAGTAGTACTAGCAAACCTCCCCGCAAGGATATTGGTCCCCCTCCAGTTTAGATGCAACCCGTCCTTCTTGTACAGGTCACCTCTGCACCAGAAGAGATCCTAATTATCCAAGTAGCTGAAGCCCTCCCGCCTACACCAGCTCTTCAGCCACACATTAATTTGCCTAATCCTCCTATTCCTACCCTCACTAGCACGTGGCACAGGGAGTAATCCTGAGATTAGAACCCTAGAGGTCCTGCTTTTTAACCTTCTGCCCAACTCCCTATATTCACTTTGCAGGACCTCATCTCTCTTCCTGCCTATGTCGTTAGTACCAATATGGACCACGACCTCTGGCTGCTCACCTTTCCCTTTCAGAATGTCCTGCAGCTGCTCCGAGACATCCTTGACCCTAGCACCAGGGAGGCAACATACCATCCTGGAGTCTTGTTTGTGGCCACAGAAACGCCTATCTGCACCCCTTACGATAGAATCCCCTATTACTATAGCTCTTCCATCCCTTTTCCTCCCCTGCTGTGCAGCAGAGCCCTCCATGGTGCCACGAACTTGGCTGTTGCTGCTTTCCCCTGGGAGGTCATCCCCTTCAACAGTATCCAAAGCAGTATATATGTTTGAGAGGGGGATGGCCACAGGGGACTCCTGCACTACCTGCCTGTGCCTACTACTCCATCTGGTGGTCACCCATCTCTTTTCTGCCTGTGGAGCCATTACCTGCGGTGTGACCACCTCACTAAACATGCTATCCACGATGTCCTCAGCATCGCGGATGCTCCACAGTGAATCCACCCGCAGCTCCAGCTCCATAATGCGGGTAGTCTGTAGCTGCAGATGGATACACTTCCTGCACACATGGTCATCAGGGACACTGGACACCTGATTTCCCACATAGCGCAAGAGGAGCAAATCACGGGGCTGAGCTCTCCTGCCATGACTTACCCTTAGGTTAATTAGTTACTCCCTTAATTACACTAATACTAATTGCACTAGGGGCCTTGTTCTACCCACTCCAATCTAAAGTCCTTAACAAAAAAACACTTTAGTCGTAATCACCTTATCATCAGAGGTTTTTCTCCCAAAAAAAAACTTTTCCCTTTTTTTTAAGATATTCTAACAGCTGCTACTCACCAACCAATCACCTTGCAGCTCTCCTCTGACGTCACTGTTTGCCTTTTTTTTTCAAAACTCCGGCACGTTGGAAGATCCTCTCCGCTCCGCACCCGGCGTTCTCCCCACAGGTCCGCTCCGGTCCTCTCCGCTCCCGGAAGGTTTTCAGAAACAATGGGGGGAGTTTTATCCTGGCAGTCAGGGTCTTGATGTCCAGCGAAGCCCACACCAAGATCCCTGCGTCACCTTTTCTACAGAAGGCCTGCTGAATCTAGTGCCAATCAGGCAGTTAAATGGACAGCGACGGGCCTTCCACGGGATCAAGAACTCCATCGCTGGAAGTCCCGCTCTTGCAGAGCTGTCGGCCACTCAGAGGCCTGCAGCTTCAGCGCCACCGCAGAGACAGTGGTTGCTGCTGCAGGTGTGCCTACAGGAGGCCGAAGAGCGTTGCTGGAACCAGGCCTCAGGTAGGTTATGGCGGAAGTGATCTCACGGGGTGGGGGTCACGGGGGAGGGGGGTGGAGAGGGGTCAGTAACAAGTGCAGTGGGGTGGTCGTCAGCGGACTCCCCACTTCCTGATGCTGGGTCGCTCATTCAGGCACTAAGTGCCTTTTAATGAGGGGGCCCCATACTGCCCCAGGAACCAGGAAGCAGCCCGTATGGTTTTCTGTGCTGTGCTTCCTGTGCGGTGACAGGGCTGCTTGTCGCACGGATAATTGCGGCTGCAGCGGGAACAGGCCCTTAATTGGGGGGGTAATTGCCCAGTTAAAGGCCTCAATTGGCGGCGGGGCAGGAAGGCCGTTCACAGGCCCTCCTGCCCTGCCCCACCACTCCACCGCCGCCACCATCCCACCCAATTTTATGCTCTCCCTGCCTCTAAGCCCTCTGGGGGGGGGGGGGGGAGATCATAAAATTCCCCCCAATGAGGCCCAGTATATTCACCATCCTAGCAGGTAGGTCATTGGGAGCTAGATTATTTCATTCATCAAGGTCGCTATTGCCATTTGCTGCAAAGATTTTGCACTTCAATACCATTTTGTCACCAAAATCTGTTATATATTGGGAGGAACTAGTAAAGCAAGAGAGACACCAAGATTACTATATATAAATGAATATATATATATATATATATATATATATATATGACTATCGGAGGTATGATCAGTAAGTTCGCAGATGACATGAAAATTGGGGTTTTCGTAAATAGTGATGAGGAAAGCCTTAGATTACAGGACGATACAGATGGGCTGGTAAGCTGGGCGGAGCAGTGGAAAATGGAAGTTAAACCTGAGAAGTGTGAGGTGATGCATTTTGGGAGGACTAACAAGGCAAGGGAATATACAATGGATGGTATGACCCTAGGAAGTACAAAGGGTCAGAGGGACCTTGGTGTACTTGTCCATATATCACTGAAAGCAGCAGCACAGGTAGATAAGGTGGTTAGGAAGGCGTATGGGATACTTGTCTTTATTAGCTGAGGCATAGAATATAAGAGCAGCGAGGTTATGATGGAGCTGTATAAAATGCTAGTTAGGCCACGGCCGGAGTACTGTGTACAGTTCTGGTCACCACACTATAGGAAGGATTTGTTTGCACTGGAGAGGGTGCAGAGGAGATTCACCAGGATGTTGCCTGGACTGGAGTATTTCAGCTATGAAGAGAGACTGAAAAGGCTAGGGTTGTTTTCCTTAGAGAGAGAAGGCTGAGGGGGAACATGATTGAGGTATACATAATTATGAGGGGCATTGATAGGATAGATAGGAAGAAACTTTTTCCCTTAGTGGAGGGGGTCAATTACCAAGGGGCATAGATTTAAGGTCAGGGGCAGGAGGTTCAGAGGGGATTTGAGGAAAAATGTTTTCACCCTGTGGGTGGTTGGAATCTGGAACACACTGCCTGAAGGTGTGGTAGAGGCAGAAACCCTCACAACATATAAGAAGTATTTAGATGAGTACTTGAAATGCCATAGCATACAAGGCTATGGGCCAAGTGCTTGAAAATGGCATTAGAATAGTTAGGTGCTTGATGTCTGGCACAGACATGATGGGCTGAAGGGCCTGTTTCTGTGCTGTATAACTCTATGACTCTATAGCACTTGTTTAATGACATTATCACACACTGGGCATGCTCATATTTAGGAATACATTACAGTCTTTACTTGAATTATTGCACCACCATAACAGAGCAACAGCCCACAATGT
Organism: Heterodontus francisci; assembly: GCF_036365525.1. Classification (NCBI taxonomy): domain Eukaryota; kingdom Metazoa; phylum Chordata; class Chondrichthyes; order Heterodontiformes; family Heterodontidae; genus Heterodontus; species Heterodontus francisci. The sequence goes on from NC_090371.1 coordinate 114,429,825, forward strand.
TAACAACCTCACTTGCTTCATTTCAAGCAACATTTTTAGTCCAAGATTATTTGAACTTTATGATATCTTGAACCCAACACTTATTATTGGAGGAAGCATTTCTATGAATGTGCACTTTGGATACAAATTCATGCCTGTTGGAGTTCATATGTGGAAATCATGGGTGCACTCCCTACGATTTGTCGTTAATTAATATAAGACAACTATAAAAAGCTCTTTGATGCATACCCTCAATTCATTGCCTGCAATTAATTGCACAGTAAGTATACAATATTTTATCTTAATGTATGTTTTTAATATCTGAGACAGAGGCATAAAAATTCAATGGCACCATACCCATTTTTCAGGCATAAAACGGGTGCCTAAGCATCGAAAATTGCGGGCGGGTTCCCTATGCAAAATTGGGCTGCCCTGATGGGAATCCAAGGAAACAGTCCCCAGCAAGATAAGTAACAAGTGTGGGGAGGAGTAGGGGTCTGAGGCAATTTCAGTTTCAGAGGGGAGAAAGGAAGCAAAGGCCAGGGGAATCTCAAGGATTCCTAGTGGCATCTGTAGGCGCAATCCTGTTCCTCCAGACCTACAAGATAATCATTGAAAAATTTAAAACTTCACTTACCTGGGCCTCTTCGGGCCCTGGTCCAAGCTGCAGCAGCTTTCTTGGGTGTGGTTGGCATTGTGCGTGACCTAGGATTAAAATCGTGTCCCAGTCCAAAGTTACATCATTGAACCCTGACTTTTGAATATTTATGAGACCCTCACCTGCCTGTGGTGAGGGCTGCACATACCTCTTGAAATCTGGGAGTAAAAATTCCTTCTGGTGAGAATGCAGTGGAAACACGGAAGGACACCACCATGATTTTAAGCCTATTCTCATTGGGTGCAGGGGTGGGGAGGGGGTTTAAAATTGAAGCTTTGGTTTGTCATTGGAAAAATGCACTTTTTCTGCCAACTGATATTACTGTTTGTCAACTGGTACACATAATGGATAACTTTTGAGGGAAATATTTTCACTTTTTCTGTTGCATGAAACAATAATATCAAGACTGATGACTATACTACCAGAATTAATAAATATTACTGTTGGAATCAGAGTAAAAGGTGTGTTTATCTGGAGCAACACATCATTACATTAACCACATTGACATTGTCTGCAGTTTTTTGCTGATATTCCCTGCAGTTTACTGCCACAATAATTCTATCGTTTGTTCATATTAAGTCCTGCCATCTTGTACTTTTAGGCTCACTACTTCCCTTCAACAACTTCTTTCCCAAGGAGTGGGATTATCCATGTGTCTTGTGTATACCCCGCATAAGCCAAAAAAGACTTGCAGGTTGATAGGTAAATTGGCCATTATAAATTGTCACTAGTATAGGTAGGTGGTAGGGAAATATAGGGACAGTTGGGGATGTTTGGTAGGAATATGGGATTAGTGTGTAGGATTAGTATAAATGGGTGGTTGATGTTCGGCACAGACTCGGTGGGCCGAAGGGCCTGTTTCAGTGCTGTATCTCTAATCTAATCTAAAAAAAAGACAGCAGTTTGACTGGCCAAAGCTTCACATAGATGTGGTGGAGTACTGCAGGAGTTGTCACATGTGCCAAGTTGAGGGGAAACCCCAACCTACAGTGAAACCTGCATCCCTAAGTCCTGTACCGGTGTTTGGAGGACCCACCAGCAGATGGCTGGTGAACTGTAAAGGACCCTTGCCAAGAACAAAAGGGGAGAGGCAGGCACAAGGCTGGCATCACATTCGAAAGGAACGGGGAAAAAGGGAACAAGAGGGCAGGTGAAAGGAAGTCCAGGAAGAATCGCCTTGGGATGAAATCCCCTACTATCTGGTCAGCCAATCCCAAAATATTTGAATAGTTAGACCCCACATCCTCCTATGTAAATGCAGACAGTAGAACCACCCCACCAGAATTGCTAACAGCATTTACAGGAACCTGCAGAGACAAAGAAAGCCCTCCAGGGGGCAGAAAAATCATGAGGGTGATGCCTCACCTAGTCAAAGTGCTGCAGGAGAGTGCAGCAGCAGAATCTGGACAAATACCTGCAAGCAGGAGTGTCCCAAAGGACAAAGGGAAGATTAGCAAAGAATCTACCTCAACAGTCAGGAAAGAAGGGAACCAGCCATTTCCTGAGGTGAAAAGTCCTTGCATGACTCATCAAAACACTGAAAGAGAGTTCAGAGTGGAACCGCCCACTGCCGCCACCCCTGAGCAGAACTGCAACCTAGGGCTAATTAAACCTAACCCTCCCCCTGCAGACCGCAACAAGAACAAAGACACCTTAGGCAGTCATGGAAATGTGCAAACTGGAAAACCTTCCCCAAATACCACATGTTTATTAGGTTGCCAAAAAGGGCTGTTTAAAGCAGCACTGCTACCGAGAAAAGGCAGGCAGTAACAATTGTTAGGGTTCTGAATGAATGAGAGAAATGCATGTGTGTCTTCTATTTAGTCCCTTTCAATGAAATGCTTTTTTCAAAAATCACATTTCATTCCACTGGGTATGGAGGTGTCATGCAGACCCTCATCTGCCAAGAATGAGACATATTAATTTTGTCATATGAACATTTTTTTTAAACTGTTGCTGGAGTGAAGAAATGACTTGTTTGAAGATCACCAGCCATGGGCTGGAAGGGCATTTGCATACTAAGAGATGGTGCTTGTGGAGACAAAGGACTATTCCCTGCTCCAATTAGCCCAAATGGATTTTGATCACCAGACATTGAAGGTGTAAGGAAGTGCATTCCAGGCCCTGCTAAGATCATACAATCCACAGAGCCAGGACTGGTTAAACCAGCTGGTCACATATCTAGAATAAAAGCAAAATACTGCAGATGCTGGAAATCTGAAATAAAAACAAGAAATGCTGGAAATACTCAGCAGCTCTGGCAGCATCTGTGGAGAGAGAAGCAGAGTTAACGTTTCAGGTCAGTGACCTTTCATCAGACCTGGCAAAGGTTAGAAATGTAATAGGTTTTAAGCAAATAAAGCGGGGGTGGGGTAAGAGATAACAAAACGGAAGCTGTTGATAGGACAGGATCATAGTGAATAACTGACCAGAAGGTCATGGAGCAAAGGCAAATGGTATGTTAATAGTGTGGTGAAAGACAAACCGTTAGTGCAGAGAAGGTGTTAATTGACAGAAAAAAAGCCCTGGCCCAAAGCACAAACATGAAAAAAAAACAATGGTTAAAAAAATGAAAGATGAAACAAACTAAAATAAAATAAACAAATAAAAATAAAAAGGGGCCCATCATGATCTGAAATTATTGAACTCAATGTTCAATCCAATGGTCTGTAGTGTGCCTAATCAGTAAATGAGATGCTTTTCCTCGAGCTTGTGTTGATGTTCACTGGAATACTGCTGCAATCCCAGGACAAATAGGTGGGCAGGAGAGCAGGGGGGGTGTGTTGAAATGGCAAGCAACCGGAAGCTCAGGGTCATGCTTTCGGACTGAGCGGAGATGTTCTGCAAAGCGGTCATCCAGTCTGCATTTGGTCTCCCCAATGTAGAGGAGACCACATTGTGAGCAGCGAATACAGTTTACTAAATTGAAAGAAGTACAAGTAAATCGCTGCTTCACCTGAACGGAGTGTTTGGGGCCATGGATAGTGAGGAGAGAGGAAGTAAAAGGGCAGGTATAACACCTCCTGCGATTGCATGGGAAAGTGCCATGGAAAGGGGACGAGGTGCCGTGGGTAATGGAGGAGTGGACCAGGGTGTCGCGGAGGGAAGTATCCCTTCAGAGTGCTGACAGGGGAGGGGAAGATGCGTTTGGTAGTGGCATCATGCTGGACGTGGCTGAAATGGCAGAGGATGATCCCTTTGGATGTGGAGGCTGGTGGGGTGGAAAGTGAGGACAAGGGGAACCCTGTCGTGGTTCTGGGAGGGAGGGGAAGGGGTGAGGGTAGAGGTGCGGGAAATGTGCCGGACACAGTTGAGGGCCCTGTCAACCACAGTGGGGGGAAATCCTCGGTTGAGGAAAAAGGAAGACATCTCAGAAGCGCTGTCGTGGAAGGTAGCATCATCAGAGCAAATGCGTCAGAGATGGAGAAACTGGGAGAATGGAATGGAGTCCTTTCAGGAGGCAGGGTGTGAAGAAGTGCAGTCGCGGTAGCTGAGGGAGTCGGTGGGCTTATAATGAATATTAGTAGACAGCCTATCCCCAGAGATAGAGACAGAGAAGTTGAGGAAGGGAAGGGAAGTGTCAGAGATGGACCATGTAAAGGTGAGAGAAGGGTGGAATTTGGAATCAAAGTTGATAAAGTTTTCCAGTTCGGGGTGGGAGCAGGAAACAGCACCCTTACAGTCATCGATGTGCCGGAAAAATAGTTTGGGGGGTGGGGTGGTGGGCGCCTGAGTAGGACTGGAACAAGGAATGTTCGACATATCCCATACAAAGACAGGCATAACTAGGACCCATGTGGGTACCCATAACAACACCTTTTACTTGAAGGAAGTGAGTGGAGTTGAAGGAGAAATTGTTCAATGTGACAACAAGTTCAGCCAGGCGGAGGAGGGTGGTGGTGGATGGGGACTGGTTGGGCATCTGTTCAAAATGACAATTTCCAGTTTCCTGGTCCCAACCACCTCTGCTTCACTATGGACGTCCAATCTCTCTACACCTCCACCCCCCACCAGGACAGTTTAAAGGCTCTCCAATCCTTCCTTGAACAGAGGTCCAACCAGTCCCCATCCACCACCACCCTCTTCCGCCTGGCTGAACTTGTTCTCACATTGAACAACTTCTCCTTCAACTCCACTTCCCTCCTTCAAGTCAAAGATGTTGCTATGGGTACCTGCATGGGTCCTAGTTATGCCTGTTTTTTTGTGCGATATGTCGAACATTCCTTGCTCCAGTCCTGCTCAGGCCCCCTCCCCCAACTCTTTCTCTGGTACATTGATGACTGTATTGGTGCCGTTTCCTGCTCCCGCCCCGAACTGGAAAATTTTATCAACTTTGCTTCCAATTTCCACCCTTCTCCCACCTTTACATGGTCCATCTCTGACAATTCCTTTCCCTTCCTCGACTTCTCTGTCTCCATCTCTGGGGATAGGCTCTCCACTAATATTTATTATAAGCCCACTGACTCCCACAGCTACCTCGATTACATTTCTTCACACCCTGCCTCCTGTAAGGACTCCAATCCATTTTCCCAGTTTCTCCGTCTCTGACGCATCTGCTCTGATGATGCAACCTTCCACAACAGCACTTCTGATATGTCTTCCTTTTTCCTCAACGAGGATTTCCCTCCCACTGTGGCTGACACAGCCCTCAACTGTGTCTGGCCCATTTCCCGCACCTCCACCCTCACTCCTTCCCCTCCCTCCCAGAACCGCGTCAGGGTTCTCAACTATGTCCTCACTATCCACCGCACCAGCCTCCACATCCAAAGGATCATCCTCTGCCACTTCCAGCATGACGCCACGACTGAACGCATCTTCCCCTCCCCTGTCAGCATTCCAAAGGGAGCTTTCCCTCCGCGACACCCTGGCCCACTCCTTTATTACCCACAACACCTCATCCCCTTCCTATGGCACCTTCCCATGCAATCACAGGAGATGTAATACCTGCCCTTTTACATCTTCTCTCCCCACTATCCAAGGCCCCAAACACTCCGTTCTGGTGAAGCAGCAATTTACTTGTACTTCTTTCAATTTAGTATACTATATTCGCTGCTCACAATGTGGTCTCCTCTACATTGGGGAGACCAAACACTGATTGGGTGACCGCTTTGCGGAATACCTCCTCTCAGTCCGAAAACATGACCCCGAGCTTCCAGTTGCTTGCCATTTCAACATAAACCCCTGCTCTCCTGCTCACATATCTGTCCTGGGCTTGCTGCAGTGTTCCAGTGAACATCAATGCAAGCTCAAGGAACAGCATCTCATTTACCGATTAGGCACACAACAGCCTGCCGGACTGAACATTGAGTTCAATAATTTCAGAGCATGACAGGTCCCTTTTTTATTTTTAGTTATTTTTTCTTTTTTTCTTTTTCCTTTGTTTATTTTATATTAGTTTGCTTCATCATTCATTTTTTTTAACCACTGTTTTTTTCATGTTTATGATTTGGGCCAGGGCTGTTCATTTTCTGTCAATTAACGCCCTCTCTGCACTAACGCTTTGTCTTTCAACATACCATTAACATACCATTTGCCTTTGCTCCATGACCTTCCGGTCAGTTATTCACCGTGCCCCTGTCCTATCAACACCTTCCCTTTTGTTATCTCTTACCCCACCCCTGCTTTATTTGCTTAAAACCTATTACATTTCTAACCTTTGTCAGTTCTGATGAAAGGTCACTGACCTGAAACGTTAACTCTGCTTCTCTCTCCACAGATGCTGCCAGACTTGCTGAGTATTTCCAGCATTTCTTGTTTTTATTATGGTCACATGTCTAACTGGCTGGTCCAGGTTTTTTGAACTAGCCATAGGACAGTTTGAATTCAGAAGGCAGTGTGCAACTGAAGCTGGAATAAGGAAGCCTCTCTCTCTCTCTCTCTCTCTCTTTAGCCCAAGCCACCGGACCCACAAAAGACACGTACACCTCAAGTGAGGAAAGACTCCTATATCAGAACAAGTTGAAGCGTGAACTGGGCCCCAAAGAATTCCAAGACTTACTGTCAATTAAAGACTCCACATTGAACTTAAAGGACTGTAACTACCAGATATTGCCTCAATCTTTTCCCCTTTATTCCTTCTACTTTTTCTGTCTTTATCTGCATGTGTGTTTATCGCGTATGCATGCTAGCATGGTTGCATCGCGTATTCGTAGTCGTGAACCGGATTAGAGTTTAATATTAATAAACCTCTTTCTTTCTTGTTTAAATCTAAGGAAACCTGTTTGATTTCTTTGCCTTACAATTGGAGCAGTGAACTAGGATTCATTAAGGGGCAGCTAAAAACACGGTGTTTTAAAATTAAACCCTGTTACGGTTAAACCAGGCAAAGGCTGAGAGGGAATCCCAAGACCCCTTCTCACCTGGTCATAACAAAGCCAATGCATTATTTACCTTAATTGTAATAATCAGTCTTAATCGTGTGAACTGTGCTTTTATTTATTTCCTAATAATGAATATAAGCTGGCTGTGGTGGAGTCCTGTGGGCACTGTTTGTCTCATGGTGGTAAGATGGTGGCAAGATGATGGGAAAATTCTGACGTTATTGCTGGGTCAGTTTTAACTAAAACAGACTCTCACACAGACATGTCAGGGCATGTCCCTGAAGTGGTGGATTGCCAAAGACACTTCGTCTACAGAAACAGAACTAGACAATGGCCACTCGACAATGTGTGAATGGCCTTCTTCCTGCCCCAAGATACAGTAATCACACCCATTATTGGCATGCAACCAGAGACACTCCCCTGCTGAGGGCAGGATATGACCACCTGAGGGAGGTCCTGGATGGCCAGGGTGGGATTAATAACCCTTTTGGATGATATGATTTAAGGTATTGCCTTATATGCCAAGGGCCAGGGTCTGGAAGGTGTATAAAGCCACAGCCCTCAAGGACATTGTTACTGCAGTCGGTAGAGTGGCCTGGTCAGCCATTCTGAAGTTGCGCCCGGAGATCTGTCGACGTACTGACCACCTGAGACGAACCCTAGCTCGTGGGATTCCTAAGCAACCAGTGCCATTGAGAGTATGTAATCTCTGGATTACTCCAAGTGCCACGTGCTAGTGAGTGTAGGAATAGGAGGATAGAGCAGAGAATGCATGGTTGAAGACATGATGCAGGAGGGAGGGTTTTAGTTTCTTGGATCACTGGGTCTGTTTCTGGTGAAGGTGGGACCAGTACAAGTTGGACGGGTCGCATCTGAACCAGAACGGGACCAACATCCTTGCTGGGAGGTTTGCTGGTGCTGATGGGGGGTGGGGGGGGGGGGGGGGGGTGGGGTTTAAACTAATTTGGCAGGGGGATGGGACACAGAGTGGAGGTACAGTAAGGGGTGATGCACAGTCAAATATAGAAGAGAAACTGATTCAGTCTGGAACTAATCCAAGGGAATGAAGCCAGACAAGTGGTAGAAGTGTCAGTGGGGGAGCATTTCGGGGATAGTGAACATAACTCTGTAAGATTTAAAGTAGTTATGGAAAAGGACAAAGAGGGACCGGAAATAAAAGAACTGAGTTGGGGGAAGGCCGATTTCAATATGATAAAACAGGATCTGGCCAAAGTGGACTGGGAGAAGCCACTTGTAGGAAAGTCAACATCAGACCAATGTGAGTCATTCAAAAAGGAAATAGTGAGAGTTCAGGGCCAACATGTTCCCGTAAAGGTGAAGGGTAGAACCAACAAGTCCAGGGAAACCTGGATGTCAAGGGATATAGAGGATTGGATAAGGAAAAAAGAAGGAGGCTTATGGCAGATTCAAAGTGCTGCAAATAGCGGAGGCCCTAGAGGAATATAGAAAGTGCAGGGGATACTTTAAAAAGTAATTAGGAGAGCGAAGAGGGGACCTGAAAAAACACTGGTGGGCAAGATAAAAGAAAATCTCAAGGCGTTTTATAAGTATATTAAGGGCAAGAGGATAACCAGGGAAAGAGTAGGGCCCATTAGGGACCAAAGTGGCAATCTGTGTGTGGAGCTGGAGGAGATAAGTGAGGTTTTAAATTATTACTTTTCAGCTGTGTTCACTATGGAGAAGGACAATGTAGGTGTAGATATCAGGGAGGGGGATTGGGATATACTTGAACAAATTAGCATTGAAAGGGAGGAAGACTTAGCTGTTTTAGTGGGCTTAGAAGTGGATAAATCCCCAGGCCCAGATGAGATGTATCACAGGCTGTTATGTGAGGCAAGGGAGGAGATAGCAGGGGCTCTGACACAAATTTTCAAATCCTCTCTGGCCACAGGAGAGGTACCAGAGGACTGGAGGACAGCGAATGTGGTACCATTATTCAAGAAGGATAGCAGGGATAAACCAGGTAATTACAGGCCAGTGAGTCTAACATCAGTGGTTGGGAAACTATTGGAAAAAATTCTGAGGGACTGGATGAATCTTCACTTGGAGAGGCAGGGATTAATCAGGGATAGTCAGCATGGCTTTGTCAGGGGGAGATTGTGTCTAACAAACTTGATTGAATTTTTCGAGGAAGTAACTAGATGTGTAGATGAGGATAAGGCAGTTAATGTAGTCTACATGGACTTCAGTAAGGCTTTTGATAAGGTCCAGCATGGGAGCTTGGTTAAGAAGGTAAGAGCCCATGGGATCCAGGGCAATTTGGCAAATTGGATCCAAAATTGGCTTAGTGGCAGGAGGCAGAGGGTGATGGTCGAGGGTTGTTTTTGCGAGTAGAAGCCTGTGACCAGTGGTGCACCGCAGGGATCTGTGCTGGGACCCTTGCTGTTTGTAATGTACATTAATGATTTAGATATGAATATAGGAGGTATGATCAGTAAGTTTGCAGATGACATGAAAATTGGTGGTGTCGTAAATAGTGAGGAGGAAATCCTTAGATTACAGGACGATATAGATGGGCTGATAAGATGGGCGGAGCAGTAGCAAATGGAAGTTAATCCTGAGAAGTGTGAGGTGATGCATTTTGGGAGGTCTAACAAGGCAAGAGAACATACAATGGATGGTAGGACCCTAGATGTACAGAGGGTCAGACTGACCTTGGTGTACTTGTCCATAGATCACTGAAGGCAGCAGCACAGGTAGATGAGGTGGTTAGGAAGGTATATGGGATACTTGCCTTTATTAGCCCAGGCATAGAATATAAGAGCAGGGGGGTTATGATGGAGCTGTATAAAATGCTAGTTAGGCTACAGCTGAAGTACTGTATACAGTTCTGGTCACCGCACTATAGTAAGGATGTGATTGCACTGGAGAGGGTGCAGAGGAGATTCACCAGGATGTTGCCTGGACTGGAACATTCCAGCTATGAAGAGAGGCTGGATAGGCTAGGGTTGTTTTCCTTAGAGCAGAGAAGGCTGAGAGGGGACCTGATTGAGGTTTACAAAATTATGAGGGGCATTGATAGGATAGATAGGAAGAAACTTTTTCCCTTAGCGGAGGGATCAATAACCAGGGGGCATAGATTTAAGGTCAGGGGCAGGAAGTTTAGAGGGGATTTGAGGAAAGATTGTTTCACCCAGAGGGTGGTTGGAATCTGGAACACACTACCTGAAGAGGGGTCAAGGCAAGAACCCTCACAACATTTAAGAAGTATTTGGATGAGCACTTTAAATGCCATAGCATACAAGGCTATGGGCCAAGTGCTGGAAAATGGGATTAGAATTGATAGGTGCGTGATGGCCAGCACAGACATGATGGGCGAAGGGCCATTTTCTGTGCTGTATGACTCTATGACTGTATGGAATTGGTTAAACATGGTTTCCCTTTCACAAAACCATGTTGATTCTGCCTGATTGCCTTAAACTTTACTAAGTGCCCTGCTACAATGTCTTTAATAATAGCTTCTAACATCTTCCCTGTGACAGATGCTAAGCTAATTGGCCTGTAGTTTCCTGCTTTGTATCTCCCTCCCTTTTTGAATAAAGGAGTTACATTTGCGATTTTCGAATCTAATGGAACCTTTCCCAAATCTAGGGAATTTAGGAAAATTAAAACCAAAGCATCAATTATCTCACTAGCCCCTTCTTTTAATACCCTAGGATGAAGTCCATCAGGACCTGGGGACTTGTCAGCTGCAGCTCCAACAATTGGCTCAGTACCATTTCCCTGGTGATTGTAATTTCCTTGAGATCCTCCCTCCCTTCCATTTCCTGACTTACAGCTAATTCTGGGATGCTACTTGTATCCTCTAAAGTGAAGACCGATGCAAAATACCTGTTCATCTGCCATCTCCTTATTTTTCATTATTAATTTCCCATACTAACTTTCTGTAGGACCAATGCTCACTTTGTTAATTCCTTTCTTTTTAAAATATCTATAGAAACTCTTAATATCTGTCTTGATATTTCTAGCTAGCTTTCTCTCGTACTCTAATTTTTCCTTCCTTATTAATCTTTTAGTCATTCTTTGCTGTTTTTTATATTCTGTCCAATCTTCTGACTTGCCACTCATCTTTGTGTAATCACATGCTTATTTTTGATACTATCTTTAACTTTTTTAGTTAACCACAGAGGGTAGGTCCTCCCTTGGAATTTTTCTTTTGAGCTGGAATGTATCTATTCTGTGTGTTCCGAAATATCCCCTTAAATGTCTGCCACTGCATCTCTATGAACCTGTCCATTAACCTAATTTAGCTAGCTCTGCTTTCATGCCCTCATAATTGCCCTTACTTAAGTTTAAAATACTAATATGAAATACTAAATACTAATATTGGGCTGGATTTTATGGAGTCTCCGATGCCGGGAATGTTGGCGGCGTGGGGGGGATGAAGGCCTGTCCCGATCTCGGCGGCAGCAAGGCCTCATGGCGGCACCCCTCCCCCCCCCTCGCCACTTGGCGACGGGACCCGCATTACAATATGTAGATGGGCACTTACCTTTCATTTACATGCTGGTGGCTGCGATTCTGACAGCAGGTTGAGATATTAATTCCGGCAGCCGGCAATGCTGCGCCTTCAAATCCCCGTTCGAGGAAACGAGGCGCGAGACCTGTGGGGAGGGGAGAGGATGTGATTGTCTTAGTGTGGGGGGTGGGGTGGGGAGAGCAGGGTCAAACAATTGGATTGGTTGGGGGGATGATGGGAAGGGGTCGAGGGTTTGAGTTCGTGAACTTTGGGGGGGAAGGTCACATAGTCAAGGTAAGTATTTTGGCAGGTGAGTGACAAAGGCATTAAATGTAAGGCATTGTGTGGGGCAGGAGAGGGGATGGAAAGAGTTTTTAAATTATTTTCAATATTTTTCAATGTACTGTGACTTTAAAAATTCAACCTGTCATATCGGGCTCTAACCTCTTTAAATATGGCACCGGCGTCTGCGCAGTGGCACTGGACGTGTTGCCAGTGTGAGTCACCAGTTTTTTCGCCACCGCCTATTATGCGGTGGGCTTTTAAAATGCAGCCCATTGTATTGGACAGTAAAGTTCCTCCAGGGCTCATGAATGAGACAGAATGGTAATTAATTTGATACCCCACTTAGCATAGAGAATAGAGATAGGAAAATCACATCACTAAATGGGAATTGGAAAAATCACCAGGGTGCATTCCAATGAAAGGCTTTCCCAGTCAGTAACAGGAATGGCAAGTGGGCAGCCAAGTATTAAACTATGTGAGGATGGATGTGTTGGAGCCCCTGTACAAGGAACAATGCAACATTGGCAGAATCAGAATTCAAACCGTTATAATATAGTACAGAATTTCCAGGAAGTCCAGAACATTCCGGTGAAAGTCAAGAAAATGTAGATGAGACTATTAAATTGATTGCTTTCTCTTAGAGATACTTGTGTCCTTGCCTATGAACATTTTAAGAGAACTGCATGTGATAATCTAGCCACTACTCGAGACATTGGGCTGGATTTTACCTTAGGCGAATGGGAATTCGAGACCGACGTAAAAGTTGGTGGCGAACCCGCTTCCGCCTAGCCCGGGGTCCCTTCCCATATTCTACGGGCCCCCGGGCTTTAATTGTCCTGAGACAGGATTTCCACCCGCTTGAGGGAGGAAGTCCCGCCTCAGTGAGCTGCCGGCCAATCAGCGGGCTGGCACCTCAGTCCCAGCAGCGCCACTAGAAGCGGTGGCCACTGCTAGGACTGCAACCCAGCCAGCCACATGGAGCCAGGAGAGAAGGTAAGTTGGGCATGCTCACCAGGGGATTGGTCATGCCCTGGTGAGGTTAGGGTCGTCGATTGGGGCCGGGCATCTTGTGTCCTGTGGTTGGGAGGTGGGAGCGGCCCTCAATTGGGCACCCTGTGCCCGACTGCCATGGCACCCCCATCGCGTGGAAAGCCCAACAGCTATCACTGGGAGGCCTTTCATGTCCCCAGCACACCCGCTTGCCATGGGTAATATACCCATGGAGGTGGGCGAGGGCCCTTAAGTGGCCTTTAAGTGGCCAATTAATGGCCTTGATTGGCCTCAGGCGGGCGGGCCGTTTCTCCCCCCGCCTGACCGCTGAAAAGTTGGCCAGAGGCCGGAGCTGGGCGGGAAGGCCTCTTGGAACCTCCTGCTCAATTTTATGCCACCCTCATCTGCCCCCACGCTACCATCCAAGCCGCTGGGGCGGCGTAAAATTCAACCCATTGTAACCATGCAGGGGGAGATAAGCTAAGGTCTTCTGACAGCATTTGCAACAATCTTAAGCCAGAAGTGCCGAGTTGGTGATCCATCTCGGCCTCCTCCTGAAGTCCCCAGCATCACAGATGCCAGACTTCAGCTAATTTGATTCACTCCGCATGATATCAAGAAATGATTGAAGGCACTGGATACTGCAAAGGCTACGGGCCCTGACAATAATCCGGCAATAGTACTGAAGACTTATGCTCCAGAACCAGCCGCACCCCTAGCCAAGCTGTTCCAGTACAGCTACAACACTGGTATCTACCTGGTATCTAACCTGCTCAGCGATGCTCAGTTTGGGCTTCGCCAGGGCCACTCAGCTCCTGACCTCATTACAACCTTGGTTCAAACATGGACAAAAGAGCTGAGCTCAAGAGGTGAGGTGAGAGTGACTGCCCTTGACAGCAAGGCAGCATTTGACCGAGTATGACATCAAGGCGGCACAGTGGTTAGCACCGCAGCCTCACAGCTCCAGTGACCCGTGTTTGGTTCTGGGTACTGCCATGTGGGTTTCTGCCGGGTGCTCTGGTTTCCTCCCACAGCCAAAGACTTGCAGGTTGATAGGTAAATTGGCCATTGTAAATTACCCCTAGTGTAGGTAGGTGGTAGGAGAATTGAGGGAAGGTGGGATGTGGTCGGGAATATGGGATTAATGTAGGATTAGTATAATTGGGTGGTTGATGGTCAGCACAGACTCAGTGGGCCAAAAGGCCTGTTTCAGTGCTCTATCTCTCTATGACTCTAAGGAGCCCTAGCAAAACTGGAGTCCATGGGAATCAGGGGGAAAACTCTCCACTGGTTGGAGTCACACATAGGACAAAGGAAGATGTTGTTGGAGGTCAATCAGCTGAGCTCCAGGATATCCATGTAGGTGTTCCTCAAGGTAGTACCTTAGGCCCAACCATCTTCAGCTGCTTCATCAATGACCTTCCATCAATCAGAAGTGGTGATGTTCGCTGATGATTGCACAATGTTCAGCACCATTTGTGACTCCTCAGATAGTGAAGCACTCTGTGTAGAAATGCAGCAAGACCTGGACAATATCCAGGCTTGGGCTGATTAGTGGCAAGCAATATTTGCATCACACAAGTGCCAGGCAATGACCATCTCCCCTTGACATTCAGTGGCATTACCATCACTGAATCCCCCACTATCAACATCTTGGGGGTTACCATTGATCGGAAGCTGAACTGGAGCAGCTACGATGGCTACAAGAGCAGGCCAGAGGCTAAGAATCCTGTGGTGAGTAACTCACCTCCTGACTCCTCAAAGCCTGTCCACCATCTACAAGGCACAAGTCAGGAGTGTGATGGATGAGTGCAGCTTGCCTGGATGAGTGCCGCTCCAACAACATTCAAGAATCTCGACACCATACAGGGCAAAGCAGCCTGCTTGATTGGCACCCCATCCACCACGTCCAACATTCACTCCCTCTACCACTGACGCACAGTGTGTACCAGCTACAAGATGCACTGCAGCAAATCACCAAGCCTCCTTCCAAACCTGCGACCTCTACCACCTAGAAGGACAAGGGCAGCAGATGCATGGGAACACCACCACCTGCAAGTTCCCCTCCAAGCCACACACCATCCTGACTTGGAACAATATCGCCATTCCCTCACTGTTGCTGGGTCAAAATCCTGGAACTCCCTTCCTAACAGCACTGTGGGTGTACCCTACGCACCAAGAATTGCAGTAGTTCAAGAAGGCAGCACATCACCACCTTTTCAAGGGCAATTAGGGATGGGCAATAAATGCTGGCCTAGCCAGCGATGCCCACATTCCATGAATGAATTAAAAAAAAGACATTCCCTCACTTGATCTTTTGATAAGACCACCTGACAGTTCAAAAATGCCATATCTCGGATGGAACATGTGGCATGACATTGGGATACCAGTTTTAAGTGTGCAGATATGATTTGTGATGTGTGAAGCAACTAACATGTGGAAATACATGGTAAAACTACACTGAGGAATGGGTCTCAGACATGCTCAACTACTTGACAACAGGACAACATGAAATGGTTATTGTGGCTGGAAGAATGAGACAACATTTTAAATCATCAAGTCACTGACACATACTCCGTACAGAAATTGACCTTAAAATAATCAGGATATAATTAAACATACTGGTACCTGTCAGAGGGAGCAAAATTAATGTAAAGAGGTATATGGAATCTGGATTAAGAAAATTGAGGGCTTGATCTAATACTTAGCAAGAACTATCCACAAGGTGGATGTAGGTGAACAGAGAGCTGGAGAATCTTTTAAGTCTATGCATTATCTTTTGTTTGAACCATATATATTATGACGTGCTAATAATTTAGAATTAAGTGAGATGATCTGCAGGTGGGGAGTACCAATCTAAGTCAATAATAATCACAGCTCACAGGAAAAGTTCTTACACTTATTATTGGTGGCAGTGCAAGGGTTTGTGTTGATAATTTTGGTATCCATGGTATCTGATTAAGAAGTTAGGAAAACAAACTTATAACTTAGAAATAGCTAGGCTAGTCAGGGGCCAATTATGAGGAGTCAATAAGGATATTTCACTCTCAAGGAAGGAAGATTTGTGCCCATCTCCAACAAGAGAGAATCTAACCAGTCCCCTTGACATTCAACTGTATTACCATCACTGAATCTCCCACCATCAACATCCTGGGGGCGGGGATGGGGGGTGGGGGTTGGTGGTGGTCACCACTGACCAGAAGCTTAACTAGACCAGTCATATAAATACTGCAGGTACAAGAGCAGGTCAGAGGTTGGGGATTCTGTGGCGAGTAACTCACCTCCTGACTCCCCAATGCCTGTCCACCATCCACAAGGCACAAGTCAGGAGTGTGATGGAATACTCTCCACTTGCCTGGATGAGTGCAGCTCCAACAGCATTCAAGAAGCTCGACACAATCCAGGCCAAAGCAGCCTGCTTGTTCAGCACCCCATCCACCACCTTAAACATTCACTCCTTCCACCACTGGCACACAGTGGCAGCAGTGTGTGCCATCTACAAGATACACTACATCAACTCATCAAGTCTCTTTAAACAGCACTTTCCAAACCCGCGACCTCGACCACCTTGAAGAATAAGGGCAGCAGATGTATAGGAACACTACCAAGTTCCCCTCCAAGCCACACATTATCTTGAATTGGAACTATATCGCAGTTCCTTCATTGTTGTTGGGTCAAAGACCTGAAACTCCCTTCCTAACAGCACTGTGGATATACCTACACCCCATGACTGCAGTGGTTCAAGAAGGCGGCTTACCACCAGCTTCTCAAGGGCAATTACGGTTCAGCAACAAATGCTGGCCGAGCCCATGATGCTCACATCCCATGAAAGAATAAAAAAAACTATCCCCATATTCTTTAATTTCCTTAGTACCCAAAAATCTATCGATCTCTGTCCTGAGTATACTCAATGACTGAGTATCCACAGTTCTATGTGGTAGAGAATTTGTAAGATTCACAACCTCTGAATGAAGAAATTTCTCCTCATCTCAGTCCTAAATAGTCTTATTCTGAGATTGCTGACACCATGTTCTAGATTTTCAAACCAGGGGAAACATTAGTCAGCATCTACCCTGTCAAGCCCCTTAAGAATTTTATATATTTCAATTAGATCATATCTCATTCTTCTAAACTCCAGGGAATATAGGCCTAATCTACTCAATTTCTCTGAATAGGACATTTCTCTCATCCCAGGAACTAGTCTAGTGAACCTTTGTTTCACCCCTCTAGGGCATGTCCTTACTTAGGTAAGGAGACCAAAACTGCACACTGTACTCCAGGTCTCATCATTGCCCTGTATAATTGTAGTAAGACTTTATTCTTATAATCTAATCCCTTTGTTACAAAAAGCTAACAAACCATTTGCCTTCCTAATTGCCTGCTGTACCTGAATATACCTACACATTCCCCAGTTTCTTACTGTTCAAAAACTATTTTTTTTTTCCTACCAAAGTGTTTAACTTCACACTTCGCCACATTGTATTCCATCTGCCATGTTCTTGCCCGCTCATCCAACCTGTCCATATCCCTCTGCAGTCTCTTCGTGTCCTCCTCACTGCTGACTTTCCCACCTAGCTTTGTATCATCAACAAAGTTGGACAGGTTACATTCAGTCCCTTCATCAAAGCCATTAATATCGATTGTAAATAGTTGAGGCCCAAATACTGATCCTTGGAGTACACCAATAGTTACAGCCTGACAACCCAAAAATGTCCTGTTTATTCTTACTCTGTTTTCTGTCCATTAACCAATCCTCAATCCATGCTAATATATTACTCCCAATTCCACGTATCCTAATTATGTGTAATAACCTCTTGTTTGGTACCTTATTGAATGTTTTTTGAAAATCCAAATACATTACATCCACTGGTTCCCCCTAATCCATCCTACGAGTCACATCTTCAAAAAACTTAAAATCATTTGTCAAACATGATTTCCGTTTCATAAATCTGTACTGACTGCTTAATTATATTATAATTTTTCTAGCGATTTGTTACTGTGTCTCTAATAATAGATTCTAGCATTTTGCCCAATATTGATGTTTGGCCAACTGGCCTATAGTTTCCTGCTTTCTCTCTTCCATTTTTAAATAGCGGGGTTATGTTTGCTACCTTCCAGTCCTTGGAAACTATTCTATAATCTAAGGATAATCTAAGAAGGGGCGGCACAGTGGCGCAGTGGTTAGCACTGCAGCCTCATAGCTCCAGGGACCTGGGTTCAATTCTGGGTACTGCCTGTGCAGAGTTTGCAAGTTCTCCCTGTGACCGTGTGGGTTGTTGCTGGGTGCTCTGGTTTCCTCCCACTGCTAAAGACTTGCAGGTGATAGGTAAATTGCCCCTAGTGTAGGTAGGTGGTAGGGAATATGGGATTACTGTAGGGTTAGTATAAATGGGTGGTTCTTGGTCGGCACAGACTCGGTGGGCCGAAGGGCCTGTTTCAGTGCTGTATCTCTAAATGTAAAAAATTAAAAGAATTCTGGAAAATCGGAACCATTGCATCCACTACCTCTGCAATTACCTCAGATTCCAATTAGTCCCATTAATTTCTCCAATACTAGTTCTTTACTTATGCTAATTTCTTAAAATTCCTCATTCTCACGAGACCCTTGGCTCCCCATTATTTCAGGAATATTTTGTGTGTGTTCTACCATGAAGACAGACACAAAGGGCTGCATTTTAAAAGCTAGGTGCAGGCTGTAAAATCTGTGGCCCGCATGCACGGGGCCCACGTCACGGAGTCGCCGCGATTCCAAATGCGGTGGCGAGCTGTCCCCGGCAATGCGCAGGCATCGGTGCCATTTTAAAGGGCTTACAGCCCTCAATGAGCATTCAAATTTATAGGTAGGGTAAAATAAGATTTCCATGACCTTTCCCACCCCTGCAATGGCATTACACAATATTCCTGCCCTTTTGCCCCCCGGAATACTTACCGTGAAAAATTGACCTATCCCTCCGCCAAAGTTCGGAACTTCTGTCCTTTACCCCTCCCATCAACCCCCCGACCAATCCGAAGCATTTTAACCCCGCTCCCCCCTCCCACACAGAGAAAATCACCTCCTGACCCGCCCCTCCAACATAGGTGTCGCACCTCATTTCCCTGAACGGGGATTCGAAGGCGTGGCATTGCCGGCCACCCAAATGAAGATCAGTGCAGCAAATAAGGAGGCGATGGGACCTGCATTAATTCAGGTAGATAAATTAATTTAAATGTGGAAATCGTGGTCCTGTCGCTAAGCAGCGGGGCGGCTGCCATGAGGCCTCACCATCGAAATCCATATGGCGCGTGCCAGCATCGGGGTCAGTGGTGGACCTCATCCATGCTATCTTCATTTCCCTCACCCTGGAGACCATTCCCAGTGTCAGAGAGCCTTTAAAACCTAGCCCAAGGTATTTGTTTAATGTCTTTAATATTTCCTTATTTCCCATTATAATTTCACCTGTCTCTACCTCTAATGGGTCCATGCTTTCTTTCACTAATCTCTTCCTAGTTATATACCTACAGAAACTTTTACAAACTGTTTTTATGTGTCTCGCTGGTCTAGTCATCTTTTCTCTTTCCTTATGAATTTCTTGGTCGTCCTTTGCTGAATTCTAAAATCTTCCCAATTTCCGGGCTTATTAGTCTTTTTGGGAACTTATATGCCTCCTCCTTTGATATAATACTGTCCTTAGCTCCCCTTGTCATTCTACTTTTTCTTTGGTGTTTTTGTGCCTTAAAGGGATGTATATTTGTTGCAAATTATATATTAATTCACCAAATGCTATAGCTTGTCTACCAGCATATATTTTAATCATAGAATGGTTTCAGCACAGAAGGAGGCCATTTGGCCCGTCATGTCCATGCTGGCTCTCTGCAAGAGCAACTCACCGAGTCCTACTCCTCTGTCTTTCCCCCATATTCCTGCAATTTTTTTTCTCTTCAAATAATTATCCATTTCTCTTTTGAAGGCCTCAATTGAATTTGCCTCCACCACACTCTCAGGCAGTGCCTTCCAGATCCTAACCATTCACTGCGTAAAAAAGTTTTTCCACATGTCGCCGTTACATCTTTTGCCAATCACCTTAAATTGATGTCCTCTGGTTCTGAATCCTTCTGTCAATAGGAAGTTTCTTCCTATCTACTCTGTCCAGACCCCTCAATAAAATCTCCTCTTAATCTTCTCTTCTTCAAGGAGAACAGCCCCAGCTTCTCCAACCTATCAACATAACTGAAGCTCCTCATCCTTGGAACTATTTCTGTGAATCTTTTCTGCACCTTCTCTAATGCCTTCACATCCTTCCTAAAGTGTGGTGCTCAGAACTGAACACAATGGGCTGGATTTTCGTTATGGAGGCGGGAAACAGGAGCCAGGTCTAGTTTTGGGTCAGAAGCCCACCTCCAGTGGGAAACTGATTCAGGTTCAGATTTTCAAATGGCTAAGCACTTAATTGTATGGAGATAGGTTTCCTGTCCACTTAGAGCCAATGGAGCTGGAATGCAAGTGAGTCAGATCAAAAGTGGGACCCATGTAGACTCCCATGGCAGCCATCACTGAGGTGCTGGTTGTCCTGAAGGAGAGATCTGCCTTCCACAGAACCAGAGGGAAGCGAGATGTTGCAGGGGAGCTGGACGCCTGGCACTAAGGACAAGGCAGACCCTCACTTCATCGATGCTGATCTGAATCTAACGTTGGAGGCCATGAGGGAGAGGAGGGAGGTCCTCTTCCCAGAGGGTGGCAGGAGGAGGCCACCTTGTTGTGCAGCAGGACTACCTTTCAGCTCAGTGTTGTCCCCCTCTTCATCTTCTTCCTCCTCTCTTATCACCTGCTCCTCCCCCAATGAACTGTCTCCTTCCAGGATCTCACTGCCCTCTTGGTTCACACATCTGTGGAGGGCCATGTTATGGTGAGCACAGCAGACCACCACAATGACCGAGACCCTTGCAGGAAGGTGCTGGATGGCACCACCCAACTGATCCAGGCACCGGAATTTCATCTTCAGACATCCGATGGCCTCCTCAATGGTTGGCCTGCTGAGCAGGTGGCATTGGTTTATCGCCTCTGTGTCCCTGTCTGGGGCTCCCATAGAAGGGTCAGTAGCTATTGCTTTAAGGGATTTCCCTTGTGTCCTTGGGGATGGCGTGTAATCTGAGGCAGCCTGGACTGTCAGAGGATGAAGGAAAGTGAGCACACACATAGTAGAAGCTCTTGTTGTGGTTGCGGACCAGTTGGATGTTGAGGGAGTGGAAGCCCTTCCTGTTGATGGATCTCACTGGCCGGTCACTGGGTGCCTTGATGGCCACATGGGTGCAGCCCTGCACCTGGGGGAATTTAGTGATGGAGGCAAAAGCCAATGACCTCTGTGCCTGCACAGGCCCATCTGTGTCATAGTGGATGTAGCTCCTGCCCTCCTGAATATGGCATCCATGACTTGCCTGATGGTGTGAGTTGCCGACTGCGAGATGCCAACGACGTCCGCAGCTGATCCCTGGAACGACCTGGTTGCATAGAAATACAGGCCGATGGTGAGCTTGATGGCTGCAGGTAAGGGACTGCCATGTGGGCCATGAGGCCTCAGGTCATTGTGGATCAGAGTACACAGGTCCGAGACCATCTGCCTGGATAGGTACAGGCTCCTACGGCACTGGCGCTCTGTCATTTGCAGGTAGCTGACTCTTGGGCAGTAGACCAAATGTCTTGGGTAGCGCCTTCTTCCCCTTACAGCCTCCGCTGTACTCCTCTGGTCTCCTGCTGTCTAGGAGGTTGCATCTGCTGCAGCTCATCCTGGCTGCTCTGGCCAATGTCAGAGTAGCCTATTCCCATCTGAACTCCCTTATCTGGGCTTTGTGTGTTCACCAGACTTTCCTCCACCAACCCCAGCTGCCCCTGTGATGTCAGTGGGCTCACATCCCTCTCCAGATTCCTACCACTCACCACTGAGAAAAGCAAGTCTCACAGCTTCAGCAAAGGCCACTCTGTGGCACTTTTGGAGCAGCTAAGCTTTATTTTGTGCCTCTGCATCACTTTAATCAACCTTTCCCATAGTCCTTCATATTGTTCACATCTCCTTAAATCTGCCGTGGTCAAGACATGGTGTTCTTCCTGTACCCTTCCTTTAAAAAGTACAAAACTGCTGCTGCAAACCTGTTAATGAGCTCCTCAATGAGTTCACAGGCACTTAATTGGAGGCATGTGGGGTTGCCATTCTCTCCCTCCCGGCATCCCTTTAAAAATGACGTCACATTCCAGAAGTGGCAGGAAATTATGCTCACACCTACTCCCGTACCCAGCGGTCTTTAGAAATCCAGCCAAATTCTCCAGTTGAGGCTGAACCAGTGTCTTATACAGGTTTATCATAATTATTTTGCTTTTGTATTCTATGCCCCTATTTATAAAGCCCAGAATACCGTTTGCTTTATTAACTGTTTTTCAACCTGCCTGCTATCGCGGAGGTGTGGTACTGACGAAATTGCTCTGTGGAGAGCCGGCATGGAGTCGATAGGCTGAATGGCTCCCTTCTCTGCAGTAAATAACTCTATGCTACCTTTAATGATTTGTGCACATATACCACCAGGTCCCTCTGCTCCTGTACTCCCTTTAAAATTGTATCCTTTAATTTATATTGCCTCTCCTCATTCTTCCTACTTCACACTTCTCTGCATTAAATTTCATCTGCCACTTGTCCACCCATTCCACCATCCTGTGTCCTGCCTGTTGAAGTTTATCACTATCCTGCGCAGTTCACAATACTTCCAAGTATTGTGTCATCTGCAAATTTTGAAATTGTGCCTTCTATATCTAAGTCTAGGTCATTAATATATATCAGGAAAAACAGGGGCCCTAACACTGACCCCTGGGGAACCTCACTTTATACCTTCCTCCAGTCTGAAAAATAACCGTTCACCAGTACTCTCTTTCCTGTCACTCAGCCAATTAAATATCTGTGTTGCTACTGTCCCTTTTATTCCATGGGCACTAAGTTGCCGACAAGCTGTTTTTGTGGCACCTTATCAAATGGCTTTTGGAAGTCCTTATACACCACATCAGCCGTATTACCCTCATCAACCTTCATTGTTACTTCATCAAAAAGCTCAAGCAAGTTAGTTAAACATGATTTGCCCTTAACAAATCCATGCTGGTTTCCTTAATTAATCCACATTTGTCCAAGTGACTATTTATGTTGTCCCGAATTATTGTTTCTAAAAGCTTTCCCACCACTGAGGTTAAACTGATTGGACTGTAGTTGCTGATTCTTACACCCTTTCTTGAACAAGGGTGTAACATTTTCAATTCTCCTGTCCTCTGGCACCACTCCTGTATTTAAGGAGAATTGGAAGATTATGGCCAGTGCCTTCACAATTTCCTCCTTTGTTACTCTCACTCTCCCTTCCTGACTCACTCTGCTTACTTTTACCCAAATGCAACTCTGCTCCAGAACCTTGGCATTTCCCTTGCTGCCTTTGAATTTTCCCTTCCTTAAGGTTTTCTATGGGTTTTAAAGAGATTTGTTTCGCAGTAGCGAGAGGGAAATGGAGAGGTTTGGAGAAGAAATCCAGGGATAAGTGCAAAGGTGCTATTGTTGAGCTCAGGTTTTGTTACACTTACACTATAGGGCCAATTTTTTGATATGGAATTATCATAGTTATTTAAAGCATATAAAATAAAGACATTTCTATTTTTCTCACAGGAACCATTCTAATTCGCTAACATAAACAGGAGTAGCAGCCAACTCAAACACTATAATTTGTGTCAAATCATATTGTACAATTTATTTTTCAGCACGGTCCCAACGTCCATCTTGGATTTCTACCCCAGCTGAAATGTAGCCATATAATCAACATTTTTACCATAAGAAACATAAACATAGGTTGTTATGAAAACGTGCTAGGTCAAAGGATGATTGTTTTTCATCCACCAGCTGGAAACCTGAATATTAAACTGGTAGAGACAAACCACTCAAACCTTGCAAGCTTCCAGTTCAGGCTGCTGACTGTGCTTAAGTAATAAGCCCGAGGAGGGAGCTAGAAAGAGAACTTTCCGGAAAGAACAGACAGAAACCTCATTCAGCTACACAGTAGAGAACTTTCTGGAAAGAACAGAGAACTCCCTTGAAGGAATTCAGCTGGATTGCTGTCTCCCAGAGAACCACGGAATCATTGTCCACATCTTCAAACCGGAAGCCTCAGGACCACCAAATTCAGCCTGAAGCCAGCTGAGTCACCAACCTCCAGAGATTGTATACCCCTTATATTTCGCTGGATGCTAATTCAACCAATCTACCCTTCCCCACTCTGTAACTTATTTGTGTGTGTGTGTGTGTGAGAAGGCTGGAGCTTTTTAAAAATTATTTTACTTAGTTCGGCTTAAGTACAATAAAGTTAACTCTTTCTTTATTAAACTCAAGCAAACCTCTCTGATTTACTCTTTTGATGACCATGGCACGTAAACAAGTTAAACACTCACTGAACTGGAAAGTATATCCACTTAAAAAGGAAATAAATCTGTTGTGGTCAAACAAGGAGAGGGAAAAGACAGGAGCTCTTCAACCCCTCATAACAAGGTAGTGATAAAATCACCACACTTATCCATAAAATTAATGTCATAGCCCCTGGAATAAGTTTCTCCTTCAGAGGCCTGCCTGTCTCTATGCAGCTTGGGATTTTAGTTCTGCTTCAGACCTGGAGCTGTAAATTTTACTGTATTTGTAATTATTGAGGATTTCCAGCTCTTTGGGCAAGTTCTGTGCATTTGTGAGAGGTGAATCATAGATATTTCAATACCTAGAATATAGCATGCCAATGAATGCCACGTGTCAATCTTGTGGAAGATCCTTGAACATAGCTCCTAATGACAAACTATATGCTTGAGGTGTGCATCATGGGAGTTAGGAATTTCACTCTGATCCTGTTGAACCACAATATCTTTGTGCACTTTGACAACCACTGGCGCAGGGCCATCAGGCAGAAAATTTATGAACAACAGACAGAGACAGGGAATGGCAGGACAAAGCATCAAAAATGAAAATATTTCATTATTTTATACATATAAATCTGTAAATAAAAATTCTAAGTTCAAGGGATAAGTTTTTTTGAGTTGCTGAGAAAACTGATGTTTGCACTAGGGCCTGAAGAGGATGTTTATGAGTTATGTTGATGCGGGGTTTGAAGAATGTGGCTGGAGACCATGGGAAGATCTTCTGTGGTGCAGAGTGACATGAACAACAACTTCAGCATGAACTACAATTCCATTGGGTGAAATAAGGGAGAGAAAAAAATCTTTCAACTGAGATAAAGGATTTTGGAGAGGGAGGAGACAACAAAAACAAATTTTATTAAATATTGAAAATTCAACAGGTAAGAAAAATGTATTACAAATAATTGAGAATTATAGGTATTGTGAAGGGAAGAACAAAGTTACTTTCATCCTTAGCACATTTTGTATATTTGTAAATACATAGCACTGTCTGTACCTTTCTGTTTATACCTTTCAGTATTAAAGGGCTGAATTTAATTAGCACGCCGCACATTGCGGTGGCGCGCTTTGAAGTCGGCGCCCTTCAGGTGCGGAAACGCCGCCACTGAGCCCCCGTGATATTTCGTGCACTGGCTCATTTAAATGGAGGGGCAGCTGTTCCGTCGCTGGCAGCGACATCCAGCGCCACTGCATAGGCGCCGGCTCCATTTTTAAATAGCTTCAAGCCCTTAACAAAAATTTGCATTTTTAAAGTTACATCACTTTGGCTTTTGTTTGAAAAAATAATTAAAAGCTGGAGGCCCTTTCCCAACCCCCATTTTTATTATTGGCCTTTATCAGGAGCATTAACTTTAATCCCACCCTGAACTTTCCCCCAACCTTGTCACATGTGCTCTTCAACTCCTTCTCACCATTCACACAGCCAATAAAAAATGTTTTCCCTGCTCCCCCCACCCCCCTGCCCTGCTAACTTCACTCCTCCCCCTCCCCACCGGTGTATCGCCTCGGAACTCCAAACGGAATTCGTAGGCGCGCGAGTTGCAGCGGGCAGTCGTAATATCGGCGTGGGATGGCCGCTGGGACCATGTAAGTTGATTTGCATTTTTAAAAATTAATTGCAATATTTAAATGAAGGCCCCACCGCACTGCGGCGGGGGTGGGGCGAGGGGGCTGCACCGAGGCCTTGCCGCCACTGGTAAAATGCGACAGGGCCTTCTCAGCGTCGGGTGTCATGGCAGATCGCTCCTGCAAATATTTGACAGGCCCCCCGCCATGACCCCTGACATCGAGGGGCTGGTAAAATTCAGCCCAAAGTGTGGAAGATCTTTGGTTTATTTAAATCTGATATATTGCTTCAGTAAATTTGTTGCATTAGTACTGAACAATCTGCTGTGACATTTGGAGCGCTGTACGGTCAAAATAAGCATTTAAAAGCACACTGCTGGCCCAGTCTACCAGATTGCTAATATAATAGTAAAGAAGTCCTTAAAACATTTTTAGTATCAACAATTTGAAAATGTATATACAGACTCATTATTAAGACAACGCAAAATATCAGAATAGTGTAAAGCGTGGTTTGGCATGCTTGACGTTTTTATGTTTTCTTCCTAGTGTCAGATCACTTCATTCAGTTCCGGCACAGTAGACAATGTGGGCAGCAGTTGCTGTGATGATTTGTTAAATATTGCAAATTTCAGCATTGTAGAGCATCGGAACTTTTTTTCAGTCCTGTGATTAATAGCTTTTGGAGTCAAAATACAATTTTGAAATCCAACAACACAATTATTCTCAATAACTTTATTGTCATTAAAGTAACATATGATACATGCTACAAATAATTTTAAACAAAGATATTTGCTTTTTTGAAAAGAAAGGTGTACTGCTTAATTGTAATATATGTAATTGTAGCTATAAACGACTATTTTATAGACATTACTCTTCACATTAACAAGCATTTTGTTGAGCTGCTTTTGAATCATTGATGCAACCAACTGCACTAATTGTAACTGTGATAACTATAGTAGCCCATTCTGAATTTGGACAATACATTTTAATGCTGCTTGATTACACAGTACTACAAACTCGTTGAAAGCATACTCACTACGGTTGTTTCACACCCACAAATGAAAACGACAACAAACCTATCCCAATACAATAAATAGGTGAAAAATAAATGGAATGTAGCTTATTTTGGGGGGAGAAACACAAGTGAAGTCTACTTAGTTTAGGTACCAACACAATCATTTTAGAACTAGCCGAGACAATACACATTAACAGCTTTCACTCAGATATAAAAGAGCACCAGTGTCTTACAAATATTCTCTTTTAAATTAATTTCAGTACTTGTGTCCTTGCCTTTTTTGAGTTTTCATAAATTACTTAGATTTACAGTCTGCCATACAGAAACAGACCGTTCAGCCCAACTGGTTGACCAGCATTTATGTTCCACCTGACTATCCTCCCACCCATCCTCCCAGCTTCATCTAAACCTATCAGCATATTCTTCTATTCCCTTTTCCTTGATGTGCTCATCTAGCTTCCCCTTAAATACATCCATGCTTACTGCCTCTATAAATAAGACAGAAAATAATTTATGTTTATATTGAAATACATAAAAATAATACAGTTCAAGCTATAAAAAATAATTTAAAGTGTTTATAAAATCTGTAGGTCTAGCTTTCTCGTCAACACAAACCAAATGTATCTTATGGTTAATGTTCAAAAGTAAATGTTGTCTACATTTTAATGACATATTGGCTGGAATTTTACGGTGGATGGATGGGACCCGAACTCCGATGCGAAAGTTGGTGGTGAACCCACTTCCACCAAGCCCAGGGATCTGTCCCATATTTTACGGGTCCCCGGGCTTTAATTGTCCCGAGGCGGGACTTCCACCCACTTGAGGGAGGAGGTCCCGCCTCAGTGAGCTGCCGGCCAATCAGCAGGCTGGCAGCTCTTAGTCTCAGCAGTGCCACTGGGAGCGGTGGCCACTGCTGGGACTGCAGCCTAGCCAACGCCATGGATCGAGGAGGGAAGGTAAGTTGGGCATGCCTCACCAGTGGGATCGGTCCTTCCCTGGTGAGGCTGGAGTGATCGTTTGGGGGGAGGGGCGTGTCTTGGGTCCCGGGGGTGGGTTGGGAGGCAGGGGCGGTCCTCAATCGGGCACCCTTTGCCCGACTGCCATGCCCCCCTCCCCGGGGCATGGAAAGGCCGGCAGCTATCGCTGGGTAAAATACCCGTGGAGGCAGGCGAGGGCCTGTAATCACACGTGCTTGTCATTTCTATTAATTTAAGGAAACATTCACATCAAAATTCAAAGTTGATCTATTTGAGCAGTGTATTGAAAAGTTAGCCACAATGCAATAAAGAGTTCCTAATAATTATACAGTTCAAATAAAGTTCATTGTGATCTTTTGCATAAATCTACCCTACCAGGAAATATTCAACCTTAAGTTGGGGCTTTTATGGTATATTTTAGACCATCAAAAGAAACATGATTTACACTTCCTTCAAAGCTATTTCAAAATATTGTTCATTCCTTACACGCACATTTGTAGAAACCTTTGCTATCAAGCCACTTGAATACCTGTGTTGGAAAAATGAGAAAAATAAGTAAGGTTAAATAATATTTCTTACCTCTAGACTTGACTATTCCAATACTGTCCTTGCCAACCTTCCATCTTCTACGCTCTATAAACTGGGGCTCATCTAAAACTCTGCTGCCTGTATCCTAACTCACACCAAGTCCCGTTCACCCATCATCCCCGTGCTTGCTGATCTACATTGGCTTCCTGTCTGGCAACATCTTAATTTTGAAATTCTCATCCTTGTTTTCAAATTCCTCCATGACTTCTTCCCTCCACATCTCTGTTAGCTCCTCCAGCCCAACAACCCTTTGAGATCTCTGCATTTCTCCAATTCTGGCATCTTGTGCATTCCTGATTTTAATTACTCGATGATGTGCTTGTGCCTTCAGCTGCCTAGCTCCTAAATTCTGAAATTCCCTCCCTAAGCCTTTCTGCTTCTCTACCCCTCTCTCCTCCCTTTAAGAGGCTCCTTAATACCTACCTCTTTGACCAAGCTTTTGACACCTGTTCTAATAATATCTCCTTACATGACTTGGTGTCAAATCTTGTTTAATAACACTCCTTTGAAGTGCCTTGGAAGATTTTACTATAATAATGTTGCTATACAAATGCAAGTTGCTGTTTTTAAAGATATATTTACATCAGTCATTTTTTTATTTGAGCAATTGAGGCTAGCACAATTAGAACAAGAACAATGAGCAGTAAAATTCATTTTATTTAGTCTTTATGGGATGTGAGCATCACTGGGAAGGCCAGCATTTACTGTCCATCTCTAATTGCCCTTGAGAAGGTGGTGGTGAGCCACTTTCTTCAACTGCTGTAGTCCATGTAGTGTAGGTACACCCACAGTGCTTTTAGGGAGGGAGTTCCAGGATTTGCATCCAGTGACAGTGAAGAAACAACAATATAGTTCCAAGTGTAGCTTGTAGGAGAACTTGCAAGTGGCGGCATTCCCATGCACCTGTTGCCCTTGTTCTTCTAGGTGGTAGTGGTCTCGGCTTTGGAAGGTGCTTTTGAAGGAACCTTGGTGAATTGCTGCAGTGCATCTTGTAGATGGTATACATTGCTGCCGCAGTAGGCTATTGATGGAGGCAGTGAATATTTAATGTGGTGAATTGCGTGCCAATTAAGCAGACTGCTTTGTCCTGGATGGTATTGAGCTTCTTGAGTGTTGTACTCATCTAGGAAAGTGGGGAGTATTTCATCACACTCCTGACTTGTGCCTTGTAGATGGTGGACTGGTTGTGGGAGCCAGCAGGTGTGTTACTCGCTGCAGAATTCCCAGCTTCTGATCTGCTCTTGTAGCCACAGAATTCATATGGTTGGTCCAGCTCAGTTTCTGGTCAATGGTAACCACCAAGATGTTGATAGTGGGGAATTCAGTGATGGTAATGCCATTGAATGTCAAGGGGAGATGGTTAGATTCTCTCTTGTTGATGGCCATTGCCTGGCACTTGCATGGCGCGAATGTTACTTGCCACTTATCAGCCCAAGCCTGAATTTTGTCCAGGTCTTGCTGCATGTGGACACGGACTGCTTCATTATCTGAGGAAGGAATGGAACTGAATACTATGCAACCAGTGAACATCCCCACTTCTGACCTTATGACGGAGGAAAGGTCATTGATGAAGCAGCTGAAGATGGTTGCGCCTAGGACATTACCCTGAGGAAATCCTGCAGTGGTATCCTGGGACCGAAATAATTGGCCTCCAACAAGCACAACCATCTTCCTTTGAGCTAGGCATGATTCCAGCCACTGAATGTTTCCCCCCTGATTTCCACTGACTGCAATTTTACTGGAGCTCCTTGATGCCACACTCTGTCAAATGCTATCTTGATGTCAAGGGCAGTCACTCTCACCTCAGCTCTGGAATTCAGTTCTTTTGTTCACATTTGGACAAAGGCTGCAATATGGTCTGGAGCTGAGTGGTCCTGGCGGAATCCAAACTGAGCATCGGTGAGCAGGTTAATGGCGAGCAAATGCTGCTTAATAGCACTGTCAACAGACTGACATCTGTGATGGTGGGGACCTCAGGGGGAGGCCACGATGAATCATCCACCTGGCATTTCTGGCTGAAGGTGGTTGCAAAAGCTTCAGCCTTGTCTTTTGTGCTGACGTGCTGGGCTCTGCCATTACTGAGGATGGGGATATTCGTGGAGCCGCCTCCTCCCGCTAGTTGTTTAATTGCCCATCACCATTCAGAACTAGATGTGGCAGGACTGCAGAGCTTTGACCTGATCTGTTGGATCCCTTAGCTTTGTCTGTAGCATGCAGCTTCCGCTGTTTAGTATGAATGTAAGTCCTGTGTTGTAGCTTCACCAGGTGGGCCCCTCATTTTTAGGTATGCCAGGTGCTGCTCCTGGTATGCATTCCTACATTCCTAATTGAACCAGGTTTGTTCCACTGGCTTGATGATAATGGTGGAGTGAGGGATATGCAGGTCTTTGTCTTCATAAGGACTTTGCAGTGGTCACTCCTACTAATAATGTCATGGACAGATGCATCTGCAAAAGGTAGATTGGTGAGGAGGAGGTCAAGTAGGTTTTTCCCTCTTGTTAGTTCTCTCACCACCTGTTGTAGGTCCAGTCTGGCTGCTAGGTCTTTCAGGACTCGGCCAGCTCGGTCAATAATGTTGTAAACGAGCCTCTCTTGGTGCTGCGCATTGCAATTACTCACTTAGAGTACATCCTGTGCCATTGCTACTCTCAGTGTTTCATCCAAGTGGTGTTCACCATGGAGGAGCAATGATTCATGAGTTGAAGGAGGGTGGTAGCTGGTAATCAGCAGAAGGTTTCCTTGGCCATGTTTGACTTGATGCCATGAGACTTCATGGGGTCCAGAGTCAATGTTAAGGACTCCCAGAGCCACTCCCTCCTGACACCTCTGGTAGGTCTGTCCTGGTAGTGGGACAGGACATACTCAGGGATGGTGTTGGAAGAGTCTGAGGCATTGGCTGAAAGGCTTGACTTTGAATATAAATATGTCAGGTTGTTGCTTGATTAATCTGTGCAAAACAATCCCAATTTTGGCACAAGTTTTATAATCAAAATACAAGCTTGGTGGGGGAGAATACTGCATTAGTTGTTCATATTTTGGAAGCAGTACTGTAAGCTATTTCACATGAAGCCATTTGAGGCAACAGAGCAGTAATAATGGATTAAGAATCTAGTCCAGATATTTGTGAGGATGGTCTGTGATCTGCAAAGTTCTGTTATCCTTGCTGATCCAGTAAAGTTGGGAGGATGTGCCATTGGGTTCTAAAATATGTAGGGCAAGGTGTAGTTCCCTCCTCTCCATTCCTCAGAAGAGTCCATATCTTCAGTTCTGTATTTCAATAGTCTTCCTCATATCTTGCTTGCCATCATCAGCCCAATATAGTATTCATATGCACTTCAGATATTTGCGGCTATATTTTTGTTCCATATATTAGTCAAGTAGACTAAAATCTCATGAATGGTAGTCAATGTGGTGTTTGAATGGTAAAAATGCTTTGGACAGTAAATGAATCATATAAAAATGTCTATATGCCCTATGCTTCCCATCAAACCCCTACAAATTACATCTTATAAGTAGCAAGCAGAATTAAGGGAACTGTACACACTTAATATAAAGCTAAAAATACACAAAAGCATGTAAAAAAAAATTGCAGTATGTGAGTTGATGCTCGTTCATATTTGCCCATTATTGTAGAAAAGTAAAGAAATAAACTTCACAGCTCCAGCATCACATCAAAGCATTGAAACTCCTTTATTATTCTTCAGAGTAATATCTTGGTTTTTCTTTCCAGCATAACCATGTGTGGAGCATAAACACTGGCACAGACTTACCTGTGCTGTATGGCCTGTTTCTGTGCCATGTAATTTCATGTAACCAAATAAGATATCCAGCATTAATTACCTCAAATTACCTTCATGCAATTAAAATATTACAGGAAAATAAAAATAAGAAATGCTATGTAAATTAATCCCTACATGAAAAATTTACCACTTTAATAGCATACTTCACTGGGACAGTACTAGCACATGCCATCAAGTCACCAACAGATGAAAAGCTGCTACCATAAATATATAGGATTAGCACCTCAAGACTTTTTTTTGCATAAGCACTAAACTGCAATTCCACCATTATACATTGTGGGTTCTCTTTTGGTTGGTCACTTTGAACATGAAACCACACTAAACCAACCCTATGGCATTACTCAGAGGGTGTTGGAAGAGTGTGATGGGGAAAGTGTACCCCATTTGAAAGAGTCGGAAATCCGTAAATCAGCTTAAGACTCAATAATTTAAAAGCACCATGTCATTATCAATTGTTCGTATATTCATTTGTAAGAATATATCAGTTGATTTCATTAAAACTGCAGATTAAGAGGACATTTTTGATGCGGGAGATGGTTTAAGTCATCAAAAGATTGATTAGACTGAAAATATGAGTAACAGCTGAAGTGTGTCTTCAAGCATGTCATTTGAATAGTGTATTTGTTTATTTAGAGAGATTAAAAGGATCATTAATACATGTGTCCAAAAGGTCTGAAGTGCAAAGGATTGTTTATACTTGAGCTGCAGAAGAAAAAAGTGACAGAGGATAGTAAAACTGCTGGCCTGAAGCAATTGCAGAAATCTAGGAAGTGGAGCACAAGGAGTTGGAGAAGCACGAAAAGGCTACAGGATGCCACATGCAATACCTACACAAGAAAAGAAAGAATATGCATGCTGCCTGAAGAGGCTGCAAGAATCTAGGAGGCGAATGTCTCTCGTCTGAAGTGACAAGAAACTCTTGGGAATGCCTGCGTTGCAAAATAAGAGAAGAGCAGAGGATACAAAAAGACAGCAGAGGCTATAGAGGGTACCTTATCTCAAGCATCCCCAGGAAGATAGGTTGGAGAATTGGAAATAAATACAGTCAGTTTCTATACAAATTAATTAAAAGGAGAGATAGAAAGAAAGAGAGTGTTATGTGCAATAAAATGGGAGCCGGAAACAGAAGAGTAGATGGTGCTAGAGACATGCAATAGTCCCTTCACTGGTGGGAGACTTGCAACTGGATGAAGATCAAAGCATTTAAAAAAGATAATGTGGCCTGGAGTTTGCACTTGGTTGCATCATTTATTCAGTGCATTTCACCTGAAATCAGAAGCACAAAAGATCACAGAATGTTATACATAAATTACATTTCGTGCAACTTGAGTTTCCATGATTCTTTGTGCTAGTTTTAAAAATATCGTGCTACAATCCGAACCTGCCCAAAAAATTGGCCATGCCACAAGATTGAATCAATCACCAGAGCAAGTTTCCACTAACTGTGCCTGTTTGCAGGCATTTGAGGAGGCGCTAAAAATTAAGCTGGAAATTTCGGGTACAACAGTACAGATAGGCACCTTTTAAGAGATTTTAAATATATTTTTTTAAAATTTACTAAGACACTGATTACTGTCCTCCAATCTAACTAGCAAATGGTTCTGTATATTTTTAAAGTCATTTTCAGTAATTTTAAAATCAGATACTCACAGGTAGTGACTGGGATTCGAAAACATTTTTTTTGTGATTAAACCCATTTTCAGCTGTATTACTCAAACTACACCTAATTACCACTCTTAAATATAACAAGGAATATTAAAGAAAAACAAAATTTAAACATTACCCAATTGCACTGGTGCATGTCAGATTTTGTGTTCGGCACTATGCAAATGAATTTGAGTGGAGAGTCACGAAAAAAGTTCAAAATGGGGGCAATTTGTGTCTATTTTGCTGACTGTGCCCAAAGCTGAATCTCTAACTTTATTTCTAGATTACAGTTAGAGTTACAGGTTAGTGATTAGATTAACGTTGGAAATCTTAATAGAGGACTACCTATTAACATCACGAGGTAAAAATGAAGGTAAAAATAACAACTACCTATAAACAGCTTAAATTTCCGAAGGTATGAATTGCCAAAGGAATGTTTATATGGTCTTTGTCAATGAAACTCATGATTCAGGTACTGATTTTAATATATTATAGATGATATTTATATATTTATATATATAAAATCTGGATGTATATCTGGCCTTCCAAGCCCGTGGCCTCCACCACCTAGAAAGAAAAGGGCAGCAGGTGCATGGGAACACCACCACCTGCAAGTTTCCCTCCAATCACACACCATCCTGATATGGCAATATATCACTGTTCATTCATTGCTGTTGGGTCAAAATCCTGGAACGGCCTCCCTAAAAGCACTGTGGTTGTACCTACAGCATATGGACTGCAGTGGTCCAAGAAGGCAACTCACTACCACCTTCTCAAGGGCAACTAGGGATGGGCAGTAAATACTGGTCTTGCCAGCGATGCCCACATCCCTTGAACTAATACAAAAAAAAGTTATTTTTAAGCTGAGTACAGAAGTTTGGTGAAACAATTTTTTTAAATACTCATTATGTTATATGCCAAAATGAGTCCATAAATCAATTGCAAAAGTGGTTTTGAAACAAAAACATCTGGTAACCTAGTAGCTAAAATTGTTGATTGCTTAATTCCAAACTGGGAGCATATCAGTTTGAGTGGAGTCGTAACTTCAGGTTCCTTGCCACAATTTGAAGAGTTTTATCTAAGACACCAGATGCACATTCAAATGTAGGAAACATGTTCCACTTGGGGATTAACAGAAAGCATCGTCTCTGTTGATAATGCTTAATGTGATTATGGTTACAAACTACTAATGAGCGAAAAAAAAACCTTTGGTGGAATTACATTACACGTGTCAATGGTAAGTATTTAAATAACAGACAGCAGCATTTATTCTCAATAATCCATATAAGTATCTCTTCAATGAGAAGCAAATTATAAATACAACATACTTATCTGCTGACAAACTCTTTCTTTAGGCAGACTTTGAAACTGGGATATCCCTGCGTAGACTTGTAGCCCTGTTAGTTGCAAGGTAGAAAAGCAGAAGAGACAATGCCAATAAGTAGTATACAAGTTGTGACTTCAATTAGCTTTGACTTATAATACCTGAACAGTTAAATGTACTTTATCTAAAATGTTGACTTAGAAACAAATATTAGACCAGTAATAGTCAGCATTAGTAGAAATTATTGTATCTTCTTTTGATGTAATTTGAGCTTGTGAAATAAATGTCATTTAAATACAATTTTTTTTAGTTTTCATTCTGTTAAATCAAAACACAATGTAAATCACCACTTGAAATTTAACTTTATTAGTGTAGGAGCAGATCCAACTAATGCTGTGATATACAATGATTCAAAGTCTGTGCAACATACTGAGTACCAGTTACTTTTACTGTGGTCACTAATAGCAAATTGTGATATTTATAGCATTCTAGGTAACAAAACAGTTGTTAGTACTTTGAGTTTTGTTATGTCCTTGAGGTCTTCAGAACATGGCAATATTTAACAGTAAAACTTTCTGGGACTGGATATTTTTTGTTAACTGCTTTGACAGTTTCTTGAAATGGGTCAATTTATGTAGGGTTACTATCCTTTTTTAAAACTTGTTTCAAATCAAGCAATTAAACACTGTTAGGAAGCTCTAGTCAAGTTTTAGGTCAATTTCATTCGATCAGAACAATGAACTGACTCCAATTCACTGGAGTAGGCAAACATCACACCCCTATAACTGAACCAATGGAGAACAGCTTAGTTAACTCATCACAATCATATGAACACACGCAATATAACTTGTAGGGATCTGTAAGTATTTTTACTAACAATTAGTAATTGCTGTTAGAATCAAATGCTTTTATATAACATACCACATTGCAGATATAGTATTGCATTAAAGGAAACACCTCACAAATTTTACTGGCATATCAGACAGACAACTATCAACATTTCTTAGAATTTCAAGATATTTACATAGACAATAGATCTTCAACAACCTTGCTTGAGACACGTTACAAAATTCACAATTTAGAACGCAAGTATTATACTACTTAATGCACAATGCATTATATATTCACCCGGATTTTGCAGTCAGCAAAAGCTCATTATGCTTACACTAGCCCACGGACTACTCATCTACTAAGAAAAAATATGGAAAGCAAAACTTCAGTGTAAATCAGAGAATAAGATGATGGCGAGACTTTGAACTGCCAGCTACCTGTTTCTCCCTTGAAAGATGGGAAGCTGGCAGTTGGAAAACCTGTTGGGGATCTTGTGCACTCATTTGCCCACCTGAGTCAATTTTGAGGCAGCCCTTTAGAAATATAGAAAATAGGAGCAGGAGTAGGCCATTCGGCCCTTTGAGCCTGCTCCGCCATTC
Organism: Heterodontus francisci; assembly: GCF_036365525.1. Classification (NCBI taxonomy): domain Eukaryota; kingdom Metazoa; phylum Chordata; class Chondrichthyes; order Heterodontiformes; family Heterodontidae; genus Heterodontus; species Heterodontus francisci. The sequence goes on from NC_090371.1 coordinate 114,466,333, forward strand.
ATTATGACCATGGCTGATCATCCAACTCAGTAGCCTGTTCTGGCTTTCGCCCCATACCCTTTGATCCCGTTAGACCCAAGAGCTATATCTAACTCCTTTTTGAAAACATACGTTTTGGCCTCAACTGCTTTCTGTGGTAGCGAATTCCACAGGCTCATCACTCTCTGGGTGAAGAAATTCTCCTCATCTCAGTCCTGAAAGGTTTACCCCGTATCCTTAGACTATGACCCCTGGTTCTGGACTCCCTCACCATTGGGAACATCCTTCCTGCATCTACCCTGTCAAGTCCTGTTAGAATTTTATAGGTTTCTATGAGATCCCCCCTCGTTCTTCTGAACTCCAGCTAATATAATCCTAACTAACTTAATCTCTCCTCATACGTCAGTCCTGCTGTCCCAGGAATCAGTCTGGCAAACCTTTGCTGCATTCCCTCTATAGCAAGAACATCCTTCTTCAGAGAAGGAGACCAAAACTGGACACAATATTCCAGGTGTGGCCTCACCAAGGCCCTGTATAATTGCAGCAAGACATCCCTGCTTCTGTACTCAAATCCTCTCGTTATGAAGGCCAACATGCCATTTGCCTTTTTTACCACCTGTTGCACCTGCATGCTTACCTTCAGCGACTGGTGTACGAGAACAAGCAGGTCTCGTTGCATATTCCCCTCTCTCAGTTCATAGCCGTTCAGATAATAATCTGCCTTCCTGTTTTTGCTACCAAAGTGGATAACCTCACATTTATCCACATTATACTGCATCTGCCATGCATTAGCCCACTCACTCAACTTGTCCAAATCACCCTGAAGCCTCTCTGCATCCTCCTCACAGCTCACCCTCCCACTCAGTTTTGTGTCATCTGCAAATTTGGAGATATTACACTTAGTTCCCTCATCGAAATCATTGATGTATATTGTGAATAGCTGTGGTCCTAGCACCGATCCCCGCGGTACCCCACTAGTCAGTGCCTGCCATTCAGAAAAAAAACCATTTATCCCTACTCTTTGTTTCCTGTCCGCCAAACAATTTTCTATCCATCACAATCCAATCCCATGCACTTTAATTTTACATGCTAATCTCTTGTGTGGGACTTTTGCTGAAAGCCTTCTGAAAGTCCAAATAAACCACATCCACTGGCTCCCCCTCATCAACTCTGCTAGTTACATCCTCGAAGAATTCTGGTAGATTTGTCAAGCATGATTTCGTAAATCCATGCTGACTCTGCCCGATTCTATCACTGTTCTCTAAGTGCTCTGCTATAAAATCTTTGATAATGGACTCTAGAATCTTCCCCACTACTGACATCAGGCTGACCGTTCTATAACTCCCTGCTTTCTCTCTACCTTCCTTTTTAAATAGTGGGGTTACATTAGCTACCCTCCAATCTGTAGGAACTGTTCCAGAGTCTAAATGGGCAGTCATCACACCTGCCCAAAAACAGGGGGAGGACAGAAACTCATTCACTCATCCTATTCTTTCATATCACTTTCATATGCCCACACTGAGATTTGTGGCTATCAGGTAGTGAAAGCAGCGTGACACCTTCTACAGGGGATCTGGAACCTGTCTGAATGGAGGAATAAATCAGATTGAAGAATCCTTATAGAGGTACATAGGGACGGAATTTTACGGCCCCCAAGCGAGCGGGCAGGTGCCAGCGGTGGGGCGTAAAACTGAGTGGGAGGCAGGGCCATTCTCAACCCACTCCCACCCCCACTGCAATTTTACACGGGGCAGTGGCAGTGAGAAAAGGTCTGCCTGCCCCATGCCAATCAAGGCCCTTAAGTGGCCAATTAACTGGCACTTAAGAGCCTCCTCCCGCCACCACAGGTATTTTACCCTCAGCGACCGGACGTCAAAAGCCTCAAGAACCCCGCCTGGTAAAACCAGTCAGCCTTCTTGTGGGACACCCTGTGAGGGCCCCACAGATGGCCACCCCTGAAGCCCCAACCGCCCCAACACACTACACTCCCCACGACCCCTGACCAAACCCCCTAGCCTCGCCGGTGCCCAGCCAATTGTCCCTGGTGAGGCCCTAAAAACTTACCTATCTTCCGGGGTCGTCCTTCACCTTGCTTGCGATGGCTGGATGTAGTTCCAGCAGTGGCCACTGCTCCTGGTGGCGCTGCTGGGACTTAGAGCTGCCGGCCCGCTGATTGGTCAACAGCTCCATTAGGCGGGATTCCTGCTCAAGGAGGTGGAAGTCCCGCCCAAGACCAATTAAAGGCCTAGGAGTGAAAAATCCCGGCCTAGCTCCCCAGGCCCGGCGGAGGTGGGCTCGCCACTAACCTTTCAGCCGGTGGGTGGGCCCTCTCACCCAGCAAAAATTTCTGGCCACAGAGTCTAAACCAGGAGGTGTAAGTTAAAATATTTACTTCAAAGTAAAATCATGTACAGAAAGCAAGCGAGAGAAACATTGGATTGAGAGAGATAAGAGAGAAACAAAAAAAAATAATTTTTAAAATCTCCAACAATAATTAAAATTTGAAGCAATGAGACTCTACACTTGTAAAAGTAAATTTTCAGTGTCAGCAGCAATTAAGATTTATTATGCTGTTAAAAATTCACTTACACTTGAATAGACAAGCCCTAACCTTTTCTGGTGTGTTTTGTGGGTAAGTACTGCAACTTCAAGCCCTTTATGTGTTTGAATGTCAAGTATCTCAGCCAGGTACTGGTGCAGTAAAGCTTGTTCAGGAGCAGATAAATTGGACCACAGCTTCATGATTTCTACATTTAAATTCGTAAGTGCGGATGCTGGAGGTTGCTTCCCAATTTACTCCTCAGTTACGGTGAAAGTTGATAGTCTCACCATTATTCTCACTGCAAAATCCAGACCAATATAATTCATCTTCCATCATGTTGCTCACGGACTAATAAAATGTGTCTTGTAGAATCATAGAATCATTTACGGCATAGAAGGAGGCCTTTCAGCCCATCAAGTCCATGTTGGCTCTCTGCAGAGCAATCCAGTCAGTCCCTCTCCCCCGCTTGATCCCCTCACCCCATCCAATTTCCTTTTGAAATCATTGTCTCTGCTTCCACTACCCTCATGAGCAGCAGGTTCCAGATTAGTACCACTCGTGGCATAAAAAAGTTCTTCCTCACATTCTTCCTACATCTCTTGCCTAGAATCTTAAATCTGTGTCCCCTAGTCTTTGTACCGTCAGTTAATGGTAACAGTTTTTCCTTGTCTAACTTAGCTAAACCCATCATAATCTTGTATACCTCTATCAAATCCCTCCCCAATCTCCTTTGCTCCAGTGAGAACAATCCCAGCTTTTCCAATCTAACCTTGGAACTAAAATTCCCCATCCGTGGAGCAATTCTGGTAAATCTCTTTTGCACCCTCTCAAGGACCGACACATCCTTCCTAAAGTGTGGTAACCAGAACTGGACACAATATTCTAGTTGGGGACTAACCAGAGCTTTATAAAGGTTCAGCATAACTGAGGAGGATGCAGAGACAGAATGGTTAAGGTTATATGTAGCTTTAGTATTTTTCCCCTGAATAATTTAAGTTTTTATGTGTTTACATTATAAATTTAATTCGAAGGGCTACATCCTCAACTACATGGAAGCTAACATGGCTACTGAGGCTAATTGGAAAAAATACTGAGTGGTTTGATGTTTTGTGGTAGTTGGAGCTGTTGACTACAGCTTTGATACTTACAGGTTGCAGATTTCTTCAATTTAATAATTTTTCTAAGTTTTTGATTTGCCACTTTAATAATTTATAATTAATTGGTTTACATCACTGAGAAATTTGAACCAATCATGGATTTTGTCTGCTGGATAGTTTGATGGATCATGCACTAGATGAAAAATACAATTTCTGTTTGGTTCAGTTGGTAGCAATCTGGCCTCTAAGTTGTGGGTAAGCCTCATTCCAGGATTTAAGCATATCATACAGGCCAACAATTCAGTGCAGTACAGAGAGATTGCTGCATTGTCAGAGGTGCCATCCTTTAGATGACATGTTAAACCCAGGCAACAGCTTCTTGTCATATTGGGCAGGATTTTCTCTGCGGGCTTTCAGGACCCTGCCATCAGGCTCAAATTGGGGTCAGAAGCCTGCATTGTGTGGGGAACACTCACCTATGATTTTCCCCAAATTGGCCAAATAATAGCCAGAGGGCGGGCTCACTGTCCAATTAAGGATGGCAGGTGGGCTCTTGAAGCTGGAGAGCCAATAGGAGGGAGCAGCAGGATGCCACAACAGGTAAGTGAGGAAGAGGGCACCCCAAAATGGAGGCGCCCTCTCTCCAACTTTTTAAAACTTGAATGAAAACAGGCCTTTGCAGCCGGGCTACCATTGTGTTGAGGTGGGGAACCCCTCCTCAGGGAGACCTGCGGTTGTAGCTGAACCCAGGCAGGGGTAGGGCCACTAAACCTACCTGGAGCGCTGGCTTCCTGGTCTGCTGCAGGGAGGCTGCTTCCAGGTAACTGCAATGTCCCCTGTTGCCTGCTGGGACCTGGAGACTGACTGGAAAATCCCAGTCTGCCTCTGACAGCGGATGGTGGGAATTGTTGAACCTTAAACATTGTGCAGTTTGGGGGGGTGGGGGGAAGGTCAGATGTAAAAGGTAAATGTTTTGGTGGGGGGGGGGGGGGGGAATGGGCAAATAGTTATTGTAATTGAGGTATTGGGGTGGGAAATAGGAGTTAGAAATGTATTTATTTAATTTTGGGGGTAGGACCTTAAAATTTTAAATTGGGCAGCAGGGCTGGCTGCCCTTTAAAAACGGTGCCAGCACCTGCGCACAAGGAGCTGACACCATTGCCGGGGTTGGACAGCCCTCCCCCTCCATGAGATTGGGGGCAGCAGGCCACCCTGGCTATTTAAATGAGCTGCCACGCTTGAGATTGTGGCGGCTCTTATGCGGGTTGTCATTTTTTGTCTCGGTGGTAGGCTCTTAAAATTCAGCCCATTGTCTCAGGTGGATATTAAAGACCCCATGCCAGTTTCTTAAAAGAGCAAGGAGGTCTGGCCAGCTTTCCTTCTTCAACAACTAAAGACAGATCAAATGGTGATTTGTCTCACTGTGGTTTGTCTCATTAGAGCATAGAATAATTGTGACTTTAAAGTAATTAATTGTGTGAAGTGCTAAAGGACATTTCTGAGAGACATGCCGAAATGTTTTCCAATGTAAATTGGTCTTGATAAGTCAGATAACATGACATTATGTCATATAATGTACAATGCATAAGTCTTCTGGGCTTAGTCTGATCTGGTTCTTTAAGAGCACAAACTCATTGTTGTTAAATCTTAAACTCAATTAAATTAATTAAAGTTACTAAAGTTATGAGGAAAGATTTGAGGTACAACAGCAGGCGCCACCCTGGTGGGGAAGGGAGGAACTTATGATTTTTAGTGCAGTGAGGGTGGAACGGGCTTTAATGCAAATTACTAGTGTAGGGGAGGGTGGGATGGGGATACCTCTGCACTTTGATCGGTTCGGGGGGAGAGAAGGTCAAGTGTTGAAGATAAGTATTTTGATGGGGAGAGGGAAAATGTTGAATTTAATTGTTATGGGGGAGGGAGGGGGCGATAGCTTTATTGGTGATACTTTGGTGGGGTAGCCCTTTAAAAATTTAAATTACCTGGCAGGGCTAGCTGCCCTTTAAAAATGGTGCCAGCGCCTTCGAACAGGCAGCTGGTGCCTTTGCTCAGAAAGCCCACCCCCTCCATGTGATTGGGTGGGGTTGGGGGGGTCGGCCTGACTGGCTCATTATCCTGAGTCCCTGCAGCAGCATGGTAGTGCACGTGTGTGGGCAGCCATTTTTTCACTTGCTGCCAGAAGCGGCAGCGGGAGAAGAAAATCCAGCCCTACATGTGTGGAGAGGATAGATAAGGACAGAATGTATGATTTTATTATGGTGAAACAGCCCACTAATATTCACTAATGTAATTCACGGCATCAGTTTTGACTCAATGGTAGCACTTTCATCTCAGTCAGAAATAGTGAGTTCAAACCTCATTCCAGGACATGCGTGTATAAATCCAGGGGGAAATTTCAACGATGCACCACACCCTTAGTTCTGCACTGGAGGTGTTGTCTTTTAGTTGAAGCGTTAAACTGAGGCCTCTTTTATCGTCTAAGGTGAATGTAAAAGATCCCATGACACTATTTAAACATAGCAGGGGAGCTCTTTCAGTGTCCTGGCCAATATTTATCCTTCAGCCAATATCATTTGTCTCTTGCTTTTTGTGGGATCTAGCTATGCTCAAATAAACTGCAACATTTCCCTAAATTACAACAGTGCTTATACTTCAAAAATATTTCATTGGTTCTGAAGCACTTTGGGATGTCCTGTGGTCCTGAAAGGTGTCATATAAATGTAAATTCTTCCTTTAACTCAAAGAATTGCTTGGGTGAAGTACTATAGGGCTCCACATCCGATGAAACTGTATTCAAGCATCAGTTATCAACTTCAGCAGATGAAAAAGACTGGAAAAAAGTGGAATCATCATTTTGAAAGTAATTTGGAGATATTTCACTGGTTTACTTAGGTGAGTGTCAGTATTTTCCATCTAACATACCACTACTCTCCTGACAAAATCACTGCAGCAATTATCTTAAATACTATGGTTCTAAAACACTGCATTTAACTTGAGAGAGAAATTTTTCCTCTTTGCCTGTTGGCCCACTCTCATAAATATGACTATGTGTACATGTGTGTTTAAATGTGTTTACATGTGTGTGTGGCTGGTTTGTGTGCGTTAACAGTTGAGGCTGGATTTTCCTCTGCAAACACAGCCAATTTTATTCCAGTGCACTTGTCCAAATGCCACTCCCAGAAACTGCCTGCTGAAAGTTTGCAGTAGGTCCAGGGTAGTGGTGGTAATGCCCTGATTTTTGCAGATGGAGGAAGAAGGACTATTAGTGATCTCTCCTCCAATTTGGCTTCCATAAATTTACCTACATGGACCTCAGCCTCCCAAGTATACAAAGCTGGAAACTTCTTTCATCTTTGGGTTGCTTTTACCTCTTTAAGGTCCTGCACTGCCATTCCTGATGCAGCAATGGTGGTCCTGCTGTAGAATTACCTCATTTCCCTCAGTGGTGGAATTCCTGCTGGGAGCTTGCCCTGCGTGGCAAATGATAACAATCTATCTAGAAAAACAGGTTGGGATTTGAGTGGAGTTGAAAAGGTTGGCAATAGTCTTGCCTGCTGCCATCCTTCCCCAAAGAGGGAAATCATGGCCTTTAATATCTTGCACCATTACATTGGGAGGAGAAAACAAACCTAAATGAAAAACTTTAAAATAATTTTAAAATGCTCAGAAACAAAGGCATCAGAATAAACAAGAGTGTCAAGGGACAGTGGAGCACAGAGCAAATATTGGACCTCATGTTCTGATCAACCACACTAAGATTTTAAAAAATGCAACCCCTAGGTATACAAGCACAATTCTTTCCAATTTGCTATAAACCCAAGTATGTATATGCTGTTCAAATACTGTTTTTAAAAAAAAACTGTTATGACATTGACAGACATTTTAATACTTGTACACCCCAGTAGATGGCAGCAAAGTTTTCCAAAATTGCACTAACGTTTTCAGTACAAACATTTTTTCTGTTTTTAATATTTGTTTCAAAAAATAATATAAATAAAGTACTATAAAAATCTGAAGATGAACAAAAATTAATTTGAAGAGTTGCATAGAACCAAGTCAAACCATTGAAAGCAAAATATTAAAAAAAGTAAAAGCAAAATTACTGCAGATGCTGGAAATCTGAAATAAAACAAAAAGTGCTGGAAATATTCAGCAGGTCAAGCAGCATCTGCAGAGGGAGAAGCAGAGTTAACGTTTCAGGTCCATGATCTTTCATCAGAACACCTCTGATGAAAGGTCACAGACCTAAGATGTTAACTCTGCTTCTCTCTCCACAGATGCTGCCTGACCTGCTGAGTATTTCCAGCACTTTGTTTTTATTATTAAAAAAATGTAATTTTGTATGGTTTTGATTGCTGAATTGCTTCTGTATGAATCAATACATAAGCAACACATTTGAAGAGATTACGGCCAGAAAATACACATTTTTATCAAATTGTGTGAGCTTCTCAACTACTGTATATATCTGTGTAAAAGTCAAATTTTTGAGACCAGTTTTTGAGGCTAATATTTAGGAGGGTTGACTTTTACACGAGTCATATTTTTATACTTTTACTAACAAAATAATAGCCACAATGGATACTGATATAATGACTGTAAATTAATTTATCTAAACAAAAGTCATATACAATTTTATACAATTATTACAGTAAATGGAACAATTTAATAATGAAATAAAAACAAGAAATGCTGGAAACACTCAGCAGGTCTGGCAGCAGCTGTGGAGAGAGAAGCAGAGTTAACATTTCAGGTCAGTGTTTTATTTCAGATTTCCAGCATCCACAGTATTTTGCTTTTAATTTAATAAAGAAACTATTTAGAACTGAACGTGCATTAAAATCCATCAAAATCACTCTTGTTATTGTCTGCAGCTCCAAATAATTCTTCCCAATCATCTGCTTGAATGGCATCATCATATGGATCATCAACAACGGCAGTAATGCCATCATCGTCTTCATCATTCCACAAATAACTATCCTCTGTACCATCGAGTGCATGGGAAATTCCACATTTGTTGAAAGATCTTACCACGGTGTCAGTTTTGACTCCAAGCATCCCGAACCCATTCACACAGAGCTGCTAATGTTGGAGTCTGCATGCTGCCTCCCTTGGTGAATGTTATTTCTCCCTCTAGCATCCAGTTGCTCCACTTATTTCTGATGCTGCCCGTGAAAGGCGTGTTGATACTGACATCTAATGGTTGGACCACGCTGGTACGGCCGCTGGGAATCACTGCAACATCAGTGTAATGTGATCGAACCTCAGCGACATCATCATCCACTATGTGCGATTTAAACATGTCCCAGATGAGAACATATTTTTCTTTATGCAATCCATCTAGTCACAAATTCCACACTTTTCTCAACCATATTTGACTGCCACCTTCATCCATCCATCCTTTTTTATGGACATGGATAACAATTCCTCTTGGGAATTTCTGTTTGGGGATGATTTTCCTCTTAAGTCTCAGCACTGGCTTTAGCTTTGTCCCATTGGGCATACAAGAAAGTATGATGGTGAATCTAGTCTTCTCATAGCCAGTTGTCTTAACCAGTACTGTTTTTTATCCAGTTTTTTACACCGTTTGATTTGCCGGCATATAAAAATTCATGGGAGCTTTGTCCATATTACCAATGCAAACCATACTGTAGCCATGCTTCTCTCAACGTCTGAGTACAAATCAGTGGAATTCAGTGATCTTGGCCAGGATTTTATCCGGCCAACGGGGGTCTCGACGTTTGGCAAAAGTGCCATCGAGAACCCCAAGTTGTCCCCTTCTGTGGGTGGCCCACCGAATCAAGTGCCAATTAGGCACTTAATTAGACAGCGGTGGGCCTTCCACCAGGTCAAAGACCCCATTGATGTAACTCCAGCCCTCTGAAAGCTACTGACTAAGCAGAGGTCTGCAGTTCTTTAACTGAGCAGCACCACTGCGGAGGTGGTGGTTGCTGCCGGTGGAGCACGCTCCCGAGGCCCAGGAAAAGCACTGGACCCAGGCCATAGGTGTCTAGTGGGGTAGGAGTCATGGGGGAGGGGCTGTAGGGTGGTTTTCAGCAGGCCCTCCTTCCTGATGCCTAGTCCCTCATTCAGCCACTGTGCCTTTTAACAAGAGGAGCCCCCCACTTCCCCCCTCCTACCTGAAGCTGGCAAGCAGCCCACATAGTTTCTCCTGCATTTCTTCCGTGCGGCGACAAGCTCACCCGCCACTTGGTTAATTGCAGCGTCGGCGGGATGAAGCTCTTAATTGCCCACTTAAGAGCCTCAATGGGGTGGGGGGGGGGGGTGGTGACGGGACATGAAGGCCGTTAACAGGCCTTCAGCCCTGTACTTAATTTTGGCGGAGGCAGGAAGGTGGCAGGAATCCCCCCCCCCACCACCCCACCTGATTTTATGCTCTCCTGCCTCCAAACCCGCTGCGTGGGGCAGCATAAAATTCCCCCTCACCCTTGTCAAGTTCAGTAGGTAGACACTGAAATCTTAATCTTTTGGTGAAGTGCAAAAATGTGTCTCTGCATGAACCTGGTACACCATCCAGTGCTGGCCTTGAAATCAGGGCATAGGGTCAGATGGGTGCGTGGGAAACTATTCTGACCATGTTCACAGACCCATTCTGCAACTTTACCACCTAATTGCAGTCACTTGCTAGTGTTACGACCAGGTGAGAAAGGTGTCTAGGGGTTTTTCTCAGCCTTCACCTGGTCTTATTGTAACCGGGTTTAATTTTTTAAATACACTGTGTTTTGAGCTCCCCCTTGGTGAATCCTTGTTCACCACTTTCCAATTATAAGGCAAAGAAATGAGCACAAACAGGCCTTCCGAGGTTTTAAAAAGAAAAGTGAAATTTATTAAAATTTAAACTTAAACTCTAATTCGGTTAATGCGTACGGATACACGACAAGCCCCATGCTAGCATGCATATGTGATATGCACATGCAAATAGAGACAGAAAAGAGCAGAAGAAAAATAAAGTAGAGAGGTTTGAGGCAATATCAGAAGAGTTTCTTGTTACTGTGCTTCGAGTTCACTGTAGTCCTTTTGTAGGTAATTCTTGCTTTTTGTTGGGGCCCAGTATTCTTCTTAAACCTTTTTCACTGTAGGAGACTTTTCTCTCTTGGGATTCCTGTGTCTTCAATGGATTCCAAAGCTGGTGAGAAAGAGATGAGCAGACAGGAGAGAGGTCTTTTCAGTCCAGGAGCAAACAGATTTCTGAGTACAAATTCTCTGTGGCAAGTTCAAATTCAAAAAACTCCAACAGCCAGTTAGCCATGTGATTAAACTGGTCTGACCACGTCTTCTGTGTATTGGGGGAGCAGGGACTGATTCCTTTGTTCCAACACTGCCTGCTAGTATGCAAAAAAGGTCTTTCCGGTGAGGGGGCTGGCAATTCCTTGTGATAGGTCCTCTTTTCTTCTCAGCAACATTTTTAAGTTTAATGTCCATGTGGCGAAATTATGTGCCTCATTTGTGGCAGTTGGGGTCCTTCATGACACGAGGCTTTCCCATAATGGCACTTTTATTCTTTGGTATCTTCATGAGCGGTGTGGAAAACTTTCTCCAATCTCCGACATTCTTCTCTAATACTCTGAATTCTCTTGCTGCTGCCTTTTCTGCACACACAACAACACTTAGTTTAAAGCGCTCTGTGTTTGTTGTTCTTCCTTGGCTCTATATTGAAAAATGTGGGGGTCCTAGCTGAATATTCAGGTATTTGTATTAGTGCATGATTAGAATATTCTGTCTGTGCTCTGAAAATTAAGATCAACTTTTACACGAGATATAGGAAAAATTCAAAAACTTTTGGCCTAATATCATGGGTCGACTTTTACACGAGTATATATGATAGCAAAACTGATCTGAATCAGGTCAGACTTTAGTATCTTTAGCACATTTTTTGAGCTCGCTGCCGCTCTTAAAATTCAGCCCATTGTCTCAGGTGGATGCTAGAGACCCCTTGCCAGTTTCTTAGAGGAGCAAGGAGGTCTGGCCAGCATTCCTTCTTCAACCACTAAAAATAAATCAAATGGTGATTTGTCTCACTGTGGTTTGTCTCATTAGAGCATAGATTAATAGTGACTTTAAAGTAATTAATTGTGTGAAGTGCTAAAGGACATTTCTGAGAGACATGCCAAAATGTTTTCCAATGTAAATTGGTCTTGATAAGTCAGATGACATGACATTATGTCATATAATATACAATGCATAGGTCCGCTATGCTGAAATGGCACTTAGTCTGATCTGGTTTTTTAAGACCACAATCCCGTTGTTGTTAAATCCTGATCTCAGTTAAATTAATTAAAGTTACTGTGGCCATGAGCACATTCCCGCACAGTTACCCGATCTCTCTGCCAGACTCCTGTAGCTGCTTTTCCTGAGCCCAACTCTAATCTGCTATACAAATATATAGGTCCAAAAATTCTTGTAATTGGTCAACGAGCAGCGCCTGCCTTTAGTTAGACTTACTCTTGCCTGTTTAATCTCCTTGATACATTGCGCTGCATGTTACTGTTAGTGCAAGATGGAAACAATACAGCACTCTCTACAGGGCATCTGGAGTCTGAGTGATCAGGGCAAAGAGCACTGTATCTCTTTAACCAATAAAATCGAAGTGAAATACAAACCATCTATGGTTTACTGTATCAATATACAATAACTACAATACAATATCCATACACTGCACTTCTTCTGGAAGAAGTTGGCCTTCACACATGCAAATGACTGTGGATTTAAAGCCATCTTAAAAAGCCTTATAATAGGCAGACTGGCCTTACACTTCTTCTTCTTTGGCTTCCTTGTCTCGAGAGACAATGGGTAAGCACCTGGAGGTGGTCAGTGGTTTGTGAAGCAGCGCCTGGAGTGGCTATAAAGGCCAATTCTAGAGTGACAGACTCTTCCACAGGTGCTGCAGATAAAATTGGTTGTCGGGGCTGTTACACAGTTGGCTCTCCCCTTGCGCTTCTGTCTTTTTTCCTGCCAACTGCTAAGACTCTTCAACTCGCCACACTTTAGCCCCGCCTTTATGGCTGCCCACCAGCTCTGGCGATCACTGGCAACTGACTCCTGACTCCTACGACTTGTGATCAATGTCACAGAACTTCATGTCGCGTTTGCAGACATCTTTAAAGCGGAGACATGGACGGCCGGTGGTTCTGATACCAGTGACGAGCTCGCTGTACAATGTGTCCTTGGGGATCCTGCCATCTTCCATGCGGCTCACATGGCCAAGCCATCTCAAGCGCCGCTGGGTCAGTAGGGTGTATATGCTGGGGATGTTGGCCGCCTCGAGGACTTTTGTGTTGAAGATACGGTCCTGCCACCTGATGCCAAGGATTCTCCGGAGGCAGCGAAGATGGAATGAATTGAGATGTCGCTCTTGGCTGACATACGTTGTCCAGGCCTCGCTGCCGTAGAGCAAGGTACTGAGGACACAGGCTTGATACACTCGGACTTTTGTGTTCCATGTCAGTGCGCCATTTTCCCACACTCTCTTGGCCAGTCTGGACATAGCAGTGGAAGCCTTTCATAGTCCTGGATTTTAAGAGCCCGACGCCAATCTTGGCGGTGAGCTCAAAAAACATGCCACAATCTCCCGGGCAGCGGCTCATTTAACTAGCCAGGGCAGCCTGCTCCCCCATCATGTGGAGAGGTTGGGCTGTCTGCCCCGACAATGGTGTCAGCTGCCTATGCGCAGGCGCTGGCACAATTTTTAAAGGGGTGCTAGGCCTGCCTGCAGATTTAAACTTTTAAAGCTACACCCCTCCAAAAGTTCTCAATAAATTTCTAATGCTCCATTCCCACCCCCAATAACAATTATATTAACTATTTTCCCTTACCCCTCGCCAAAAAAACACATCTTTTAAATCTTACCTTCCCCCTGCCCAGACTGCACAAAATGTAAAGTTCACCCCTACCCACCATCCCCTACAACCCCCCCTCACCCCTGCACTGAGAATCGTAACTCCTCCCCACTCCCCGGCTTTCCCCAGATGGGGAAGTGAAGGTGTGGGAGTGACAGCTGCCACACTGAGGATTGCAGCGGGCCCGGAAGATGGAAGGTACGTTTATTTTAAAATATTAATTTCATTGATTTAAATATTGATATTCAGGTCCCGTCGCCCAGCATGGGGTGGGGGGTGGGGCCGCCCTGGAGCCTCCTGCCGCTGGGAGGATCGGGCCAGGCCCTCCTGGCGCCAGCCTCCGTGGCAGGCCACTGCCGGACCCATATTCTGGCCCCCTCCCCCCCGTCCAGCCACAGAGACTGACATCGTGGGCTTGGTAAAATCCAGCCCATGGTGTGAGAATGAAGTTGCTAAATGCATCCAATTTCTTGGTTGATATTATCAAATGTTATGTTCACATATGCACGACTAAGCATTACCACTAAATAGGCATCGTCAGTAGTATAGCAATACTGACCAGTCTACATAATCATATCCAAGGGAGCAGAAACCAGCTTATCCCACTTCCCTCCCTTTCAATACTGCCATCAGCATTCCCCAAAAAATCCTGCAGAGAGAGTAGTCCTCTCAAATTACTGTCATTCTCTAACCTCCCTTTCCTCTCTTAACAATCCTGAAAATGCTGTCAATATGCCTAGTTCAAAACTTATCTCTGGACCACACCACGATCACAGCACAAAGATCATCCTGATTTGAAATCCCAAATAACATTCCCTGTGATTGTGATTGGGATTGCAGTGCATTCTCTCTCCTTGTCATCTTCAAGTTCTCCAATGTTTGATACGGTCAATTATACCATCCTGCTTCATCACCACTCCGCTTCTATCTTATTCCATGGCGGTGGTGGGAGGGGGGGGGGGGGGTACTTTTATGCAGTCAACTGTGGTGGATCTGGTGGCGTACGGGGTGATAAAATTAGGCGGGAGGTGTTTATTCAGATTCCAGACGGTGGGAGATTTTAGAGAAATTAAGTCGGCAGTGGGTTTGAGACGTTCCGAGGTTCCCCCAGCGCGGTGGCAGATTGCAGCTTTGCATTCATTTAAATAACATGAATACTCATGACCCTACACGTAGTTACAATTCAGTCCCACCTGCCAGATTAAGTGAACGGCGAGCGATATTCCCGTGCCACCTGATTCACAAATGTTTCAATGTGGCATGTAACAGTCGGATTTGTACAGTTGAGTCTCAGGACTGTCCTCAGCCGTTAAACTAACACCAGCATTGGAATGGATGTTTGTCTCCAGGCCAGCAATGCAATGTATGTTTACCTCCATGCCAGCATTGGAATGGATGTTTGCCTTCAGGCTCAGCACCAGCAAAGGTGAATCATCTCAAAGAATGGCGGTGACGGCATGGAGAAGCAGGGCAGAGTAGTCGGGAGGGGAGGGGGGGACTGTTCGGGTGCATGGAGGAGCAGGGGAGGGTGGAGTGGAGCGCCAGGTTGTTGAATGGTTGATGTTGATGGTGAAGATGCAATTTGTTGGCTGCGGGTGTGGTGGGTGGATTAGATCAATATTGTGTGAAGATATTTGGCAATGGCCTAAAGGGAGGGATGAGTGCTGTGAACGTCGGTGAGCTGTGGGGCAAATTGAGGGTACTGGCTAGTAGAGGGAATGGTCACAGTCAATGGGGGCAAATGGATTCTGTAGATGGGCAAGGTCAAGACTAATGGGTGGGTATTCGACAGCTTCATATGGAGGGGAACGGGACTCAATAATAATAGTCAGTTCGACGTTTTTCGGGAGCAGCGTGTGAGCGAGTGAGCAGCTGGGAAAGTCCGTTTGAAAGTAAATTTAATTTCCTTTTGTTTTTCGGCGGAGGCCAGGGGGCTGCTGGGTAAGTAAAACACTATATATTTGGGCGGTTTAAAATAACTTTCCTTTCAGTGCAGCAGCTTTTTCGGGAGCAGCGTGTGAGCGAGTGAGCAGCTGGGAAAGTCCGTTTGAAAGTAAATTTAATTTCCTTTTGTTTTTCGGCGGAGGCCAGGGGGCTGCTGGGTAAGTAAAACACTATATATTTGGGCGGTTTAAAATAACTTTCCTTTCAGTGCAGCAGCTTTTTCGGGAGCAGCGTGTGAGCGAGTGAGCAGCTGGGAAAGTCCGTTTGAAAGTAAATTTAATTTCCTTTTGTTTTTCGGCGGAGGCCAGGGGGCTGCTGGGTAAGTAAAACACTATATATTTGGGCGGTTTAAAATAACTTTCCTTTCAGTGCAGCAGCTTTTTCGGGAGCAGCGTGTGAGCGAGTGAGCAGCTGGGAAAGTCCGTTTGAAAGTAAATTTAATTTCCTTTTGTTTTTCGGCGGAGGCCAGGGGGCTGCTGGGTAAGTAAAACACTATATATTTGGGCGGTTTAAAATAACTTTCCTTTCAGTGCAGCAGCTTTTTCGGGAGCAGCGTGTGAGCGAGTGAGCAGCTGGGAAAGTCCGTTTGAAAGTAAATTTAATTTCCTTTTGTTTTTCGGCGGAGGCCAGGGGGCTGCTGGGTAAGTAAAACACTATATATTTGGGCGGTTTAAAATAACTTTCCTTTCAGTGCAGCAGCTTTTTCGGGAGCAGCGTGTGAGCGAGTGAGCAGCTGGGAAAGTCCGTTTGAAAGTAAATTTAATTTCCTTTTGTTTTTCGGCGGAGGCCAGGGGGCTGCTGGGTAAGTAAAACACTATATATTTGGGCGGTTTAAAATAACTTTCCTTTCAGTGCAGCAGCTTTTTCGGGAGCAGCGTGTGAGCGAGTGAGCAGCTGGGAAAGTCCGTTTGAAAGTAAATTTAATTTCCTTTTGTTTTTCGGCGGAGGCCAGGGGGCTGCTGGGTAAGTAAAACACTATATATTTGGGCGGTTTAAAATAACTTTCCTTTCAGTGCAGCAGCTTTTTCGGGAGCAGCGTGTGAGCGAGTGAGCAGCTGGGAAAGTCCGTTTGAAAGTAAATTTAATTTCCTTTTGTTTTTCGGCGGAGGCCAGGGGGCTGCTGGGTAAGTAAAACACTATATATTTGGGCGGTTTAAAATAACTTTCCTTTCAGTGCAGCAGCTTTTTCGGGAGCAGCGTGTGAGCGAGTGAGCAGCTGGGAAAGTCCGTTTGAAAGTAAATTTAATTTCCTTTTGTTTTTCGGCGGAGGCCAGGGGGCTGCTGGGTAAGTAAAACACTATATATTTGGGCGGTTTAAAATAACTTTCCTTTCAGTGCAGCAGCTTTTTCGGGAGCAGCGTGTGAGCGAGTGAGCAGCTGGGAAAGTCCGTTTGAAAGTAAATTTAATTTCCTTTTGTTTTTCGGCGGAGGCCAGGGGGCTGCTGGGTAAGTAAAACACTATATATTTGGGCGGTTTAAAATAACTTTCCTTTCAGTGCAGCAGCTTTTTCGGGAGCAGCGTGTGAGCGAGTGAGCAGCTGGGAAAGTCCGTTTGAAAGTAAATTTAATTTCCTTTTGTTTTTCGGCGGAGGCCAGGGGGCTGCTGGGTAAGTAAAACACTATATATTTGGGCGGTTTAAAATAACTTTCCTTTCAGTGCAGCAGCTTTTTCGGGAGCAGCGTGTGAGCGAGTGAGCAGCTGGGAAAGTCCGTTTGAAAGTAAATTTAATTTCCTTTTGTTTTTCGGCGGAGGCCAGGGGGCTGCTGGGTAAGTAAAACACTATATATTTGGGCGGTTTAAAATAACTTTCCTTTCAGTGCAGCAGCTTTTTCGGGAGCAGCGTGTGAGCGAGTGAGCAGCTGGGAAAGTCCGTTTGAAAGTAAATTTAATTTCCTTTTGTTTTTCGGCGGAGGCCAGGGGGCTGCTGGGTAAGTAAAACACTATATATTTGGGCGGTTTAAAATAACTTTCCTTTCAGTGCAGCAGCTTTTTCGGGAGCAGCGTGTGAGCGAGTGAGCAGCTGGGAAAGTCCGTTTGAAAGTAAATTTAATTTCCTTTTGTTTTTCGGCGGAGGCCAGGGGGCTGCTGGGTAAGTAAAACACTATATATTTGGGCGGTTTAAAATAACTTTCCTTTCAGTGCAGCAGCTTTTTCGGGAGCAGCGTGTGAGCGAGTGAGCAGCTGGGAAAGTCCGTTTGAAAGTAAATTTAATTTCCTTTTGTTTTTCGGCGGAGGCCAGGGGGCTGCTGGGTAAGTAAAACACTATATATTTGGGCGGTTTAAAATAACTTTCCTTTCAGTGCAGCAGCTTTTTCGGGAGCAGCGTGTGAGCGAGTGAGCAGCTGGGAAAGTCCGTTTGAAAGTAAATTTAATTTCCTTTTGTTTTTCGGCGGAGGCCAGGGGGCTGCTGGGTAAGTAAAACACTATATATTTGGGCGGTTTAAAATAACTTTCCTTTCAGTGCAGCAGCTTTTTCGGGAGCAGCGTGTGAGCGAGTGAGCAGCTGGGAAAGTCCGTTTGAAAGTAAATTTAATTTCCTTTTGTTTTTCGGCGGAGGCCAGGGGGCTGCTGGGTAAGTAAAACACTATATATTTGGGCGGTTTAAAATAACTTTCCTTTCAGTGCAGCAGCTTTTTCGGGAGCAGCGTGTGAGCGAGTGAGCAGCTGGGAAAGTCCGTTTGAAAGTAAATTTAATTTCCTTTTGTTTTTCGGCGGAGGCCAGGGGGCTGCTGGGTAAGTAAAACACTATATATTTGGGCGGTTTAAAATAACTTTCCTTTCAGTGCAGCAGCTTTTTCGGGAGCAGCGTGTGAGCGAGTGAGCAGCTGGGAAAGTCCGTTTGAAAGTAAATTTAATTTCCTTTTGTTTTTCGGCGGAGGCCAGGGGGCTGCTGGGTAAGTAAAACACTATATATTTGGGCGGTTTAAAATAACTTTCCTTTCAGTGCAGCAGCTTTTTCGGGAGCAGCGTGTGAGCGAGTGAGCAGCTGGGAAAGTCCGTTTGAAAGTAAATTTAATTTCCTTTTGTTTTTCGGCGGAGGCCAGGGGGCTGCTGGGTAAGTAAAACACTATATATTTGGGCGGTTTAAAATAACTTTCCTTTCAGTGCAGCAGCTTTTTCGGGAGCAGCGTGTGAGCGAGTGAGCAGCTGGGAAAGTCCGTTTGAAAGTAAATTTAATTTCCTTTTGTTTTTCGGCGGAGGCCAGGGGGCTGCTGGGTAAGTAAAACACTATATATTTGGGCGGTTTAAAATAACTTTCCTTTCAGTGCAGCAGCTTTTTCGGGAGCAGCGTGTGAGCGAGTGAGCAGCTGGGAAAGTCCGTTTGAAAGTAAATTTAATTTCCTTTTGTTTTTCGGCGGAGGCCAGGGGGCTGCTGGGTAAGTAAAACACTATATATTTGGGCGGTTTAAAATAACTTTCCTTTCAGTGCAGCAGCTTTTTCGGGAGCAGCGTGTGAGCGAGTGAGCAGCTGGGAAAGTCCGTTTGAAAGTAAATTTAATTTCCTTTTGTTTTTCGGCGGAGGCCAGGGGGCTGCTGGGTAAGTAAAACACTATATATTTGGGCGGTTTAAAATAACTTTCCTTTCAGTGCAGCAGCTTTTTCGGGAGCAGCGTGTGAGCGAGTGAGCAGCTGGGAAAGTCCGTTTGAAAGTAAATTTAATTTCCTTTTGTTTTTCGGCGGAGGCCAGGGGGCTGCTGGGTAAGTAAAACACTATATATTTGGGCGGTTTAAAATAACTTTCCTTTCAGTGCAGCAGCTTTTTCGGGAGCAGCGTGTGAGCGAGTGAGCAGCTGGGAAAGTCCGTTTGAAAGTAAATTTAATTTCCTTTTGTTTTTCGGCGGAGGCCAGGGGGCTGCTGGGTAAGTAAAACACTATATATTTGGGCGGTTTAAAATAACTTTCCTTTCAGTGCAGCAGCTTTTTCGGGAGCAGCGTGTGAGCGAGTGAGCAGCTGGGAAAGTCCGTTTGAAAGTAAATTTAATTTCCTTTTGTTTTTCGGCGGAGGCCAGGGGGCTGCTGGGTAAGTAAAACACTATATATTTGGGCGGTTTAAAATAACTTTCCTTTCAGTGCAGCAGCTTTTTCGGGAGCAGCGTGTGAGCGAGTGAGCAGCTGGGAAAGTCCGTTTGAAAGTAAATTTAATTTCCTTTTGTTTTCGGCGGAGGCCAGGGGGCTGCTGGGTAAGTAAAACACTATATATTTGGGCGGTTTAAAATAACTTTCCTTTCAGTGCAGCAGCTTTTTCGGGAGCAGCGTGTGAGCGAGTGAGCAGCTGGGAAAGTCCGTTTGAAAGTAAATTTAATTTCCTTTTGTTTTTCGGCGGAGGCCAGGGGGCTGCTGGGTAAGTAAAACACTATATATTTGGGCGGTTTAAAATAACTTTCCTTTCAGTGCAGCAGCTTTTTCGGGAGCAGCGTGTGAGCGATGTGAGCAGCTGGGAAAGTCCGTTTGAAAGTAAATTTAATTTCCTTTTGTTTTTCGGCGGAGGCCAGGGGGCTGCTGGGTAAGTAAAACACTATATATTTGGGCGGTTTAAAATAACTTTCCTTCAGTGCAGCAGCTTTTTCGGGAGCAGCGTGTGAGCGAGTGAGCAGCTGGGAAAGTCCGTTTGAAAGTAAATTTAATTTCCTTTTGTTTTTCGGCGGAGGCCAGGGGCTGCTGGGTAAGTAAAACACTATATATTTGGGCGGTTTAAAATAACTTTCCTTTCAGTGCAGCAGCTTTTTCGGGAGCAGCGTGTGAGCGAAGTGAGCAGCTGGGAAAGTCCGTTTGAAAGTAAATTTAATTTCCTTTTGTTTTTCGGCGGAGGCCAGGGGGCTGCTGGGTAAGTAAAACACTATATATTTGGGCGGTTTAAAATAACTTTCCTTTCAGTGCAGCAGCTTTTTCGGGAGCAGCGTGTGAGCGAGTGAGCAGCTGGGAAAGTCCGTTTGAAAGTAAATTTAATTTCCTTTTGTTTTTCGGCGGAGGCCAGGGGGCTGCTGGGTAAGTAAAACACTATATATTTGGGCGGTTTAAAATAACTTTCCTTTCAGTGCAGCAGCTTTTTCGGGAGCAGCGTGTGAGCGAGTGAGCAGCTGGGAAAGTCCGTTTGAAAGTAAATTTAATTTCCTTTTGTTTTTCGGCGGAGGCCAGGGGGCTGCTGGGTAAGTAAAACACTATATATTTGGGCGGTTTAAAATAACTTTCCTTTCAGTGCAGCAGCTTTTTCGGGAGCAGCGTGTGAGCGAGTGAGCAGCTGGGAAAGTCCGTTTGAAAGTAAATTTAATTTCCTTTTGTTTTTCGGCGGAGGCCAGGGGGCTGCTGGGTAAGTAAAACACTATATATTTGGGCGGTTTAAAATAACTTTCCTTTCAGTGCAGCAGCTTTTTCGGGAGCAGCGTGTGAGCGAGTGAGCAGCTGGGAAAGTCCGTTTGAAAGTAAATTTAATTTCCTTTTGTTTTTCGGCGGAGGCCAGGGGGCTGCTGGGTAAGTAAAACACTATATATTTGGGCGGTTTAAAATAACTTTCCTTTCAGTGCAGCAGCTTTTTCGGGAGCAGCGTGTGAGCGAGTGAGCAGCTGGGAAAGTCCGTTTGAAAGTAAATTTAATTTCCTTTTGTTTTTCGGCGGAGGCCAGGGGGCTGCTGGGTAAGTAAAACACTATATATTTGGGCGGTTTAAAATAACTTTCCTTTCAGTGCAGCAGCTTTTTCGGGAGCAGCGTGTGAGCGAGTGAGCAGCTGGGAAAGTCCGTTTGAAAGTAAATTTAATTTCCTTTTGTTTTTCGGCGGAGGCCAGGGGGCTGCTGGGTAAGTAAAACACTATATATTTGGGCGGTTTAAAATAACTTTCCTTTCAGTGCAGCAGCTTTTTCGGGAGCAGCGTGTGAGCGAGTGAGCAGCTGGGAAAGTCCGTTTGAAAGTAAATTTAATTTCCTTTTGTTTTTCGGCGGAGGCCAGGGGGCTGCTGGGTAAGTAAAACACTATATATTTGGGCGGTTTAAAATAACTTTCCTTTCAGTGCAGCAGCTTTTTCGGGAGCAGCGTGTGAGCGAGTGAGCAGCTGGGAAAGTCCGTTTGAAAGTAAATTTAATTTCCTTTTGTTTTTCGGCGGAGGCCAGGGGGCTGCTGGGTAAGTAAAACACTATATATTTGGGCGGTTTAAAATAACTTTCCTTTCAGTGCAGCAGCTTTTTCGGGAGCAGCGTGTGAGCGAGTGAGCAGCTGGGAAAGTCCGTTTGAAAGTAAATTTAATTTCCTTTTGTTTTTCGGCGGAGGCCAGGGGGCTGCTGGGTAAGTAAAACACTATATATTTGGGCGGTTTAAAATAACTTTCCTTTCAGTGCAGCAGCTTTTTCGGGAGCAGCGTGTGAGCGAGTGAGCAGCTGGGAAAGTCCGTTTGAAAGTAAATTTAATTTCCTTTTGTTTTTCGGCGGAGGCCAGGGGGCTGCTGGGTAAGTAAAACACTATATATTTGGGCGGTTTAAAATAACTTTCCTTTCAGTGCAGCAGCTTTTTCGGGAGCAGCGTGTGAGCGAGTGAGCAGCTGGGAAAGTCCGTTTGAAAGTAAATTTAATTTCCTTTTGTTTTTCGGCGGAGGCCAGGGGGCTGCTGGGTAAGTAAAACACTATATATTTGGGCGGTTTAAAATAACTTTCCTTTCAGTGCAGCAGCTTTTTCGGGAGCAGCGTGTGAGCGAGTGAGCAGCTGGGAAAGTCCGTTTGAAAGTAAATTTAATTTCCTTTTGTTTTTCGGCGGAGGCCAGGGGGCTGCTGGGTAAGTAAAACACTATATATTTGGGCGGTTTAAAATAACTTTCCTTTCAGTGCAGCAGCTTTTTCGGGAGCAGCGTGTGAGCGAGTGAGCAGCTGGGAAAGTCCGTTTGAAAGTAAATTTAATTTCCTTTTGTTTTTCGGCGGAGGCCAGGGGGCTGCTGGGTAAGTAAAACACTATATATTTGGGCGGTTTAAAATAACTTTCCTTTCAGTGCAGCAGCTTTTTCGGGAGCAGCGTGTGAGCGAGTGAGCAGCTGGGAAAGTCCGTTTGAAAGTAAATTTAATTTCCTTTTGTTTTTCGGCGGAGGCCAGGGGGCTGCTGGGTAAGTAAAACACTATATATTTGGGCGGTTTAAAATAACTTTCCTTTCAGTGCAGCAGCTTTTTCGGGAGCAGCGTGTGAGCGAGTGAGCAGCTGGGAAAGTCCGTTTGAAAGTAAATTTAATTTCCTTTTGTTTTTCGGCGGAGGCCAGGGGGCTGCTGGGTAAGTAAAACACTATATATTTGGGCGGTTTAAAATAACTTTCCTTTCAGTGCAGCAGCTTTTTCGGGAGCAGCGTGTGAGCGAGTGAGCAGCTGGGAAAGTCCGTTTGAAAGTAAATTTAATTTCCTTTTGTTTTTCGGCGGAGGCCAGGGGGCTGCTGGGTAAGTAAAACACTATATATTTGGGCGGTTTAAAATAACTTTCCTTTCAGTGCAGCAGCTTTTTCGGGAGCAGCGTGTGAGCGAGTGAGCAGCTGGGAAAGTCCGTTTGAAAGTAAATTTAATTTCCTTTTGTTTTTCGGCGGAGGCCAGGGGGCTGCTGGGTAAGTAAAACACTATATATTTGGGCAGTTTAAAATAACTTTCCTTTCAGTGCAGCAGCTTTTTCGGGAGCAGCGTGTGAGCGAGTGAGCAGCTGGGAAAGTCCGTTTGAAAGTAAATTTAATTTCCTTTTGTTTTTCGGCGGAGGCCAGGGGGCTGCTGGGTAAGTAAAACACTATATATTTGGGCGGTTTAAAATAACTTTCCTTTCAGTGCAGCAGCTTTTTCGGGAGCAGCGTGTGAGCGAGTGAGCAGCTGGGAAAGTCCGTTTGAAAGTAAATTTAATTTCCTTTTGTTTTTCGGCGGAGGCCAGGGGGCTGCTGGGTAAGTAAAACACTATATATTTGGGCGGTTTAAAATAACTTTCCTTTCAGTGCAGCAGCTTTTTCGGGAGCAGCGTGTGAGCGAGTGAGCAGCTGGGAAAGTCCGTTTGAAAGTAAATTTAATTTCCTTTTGTTATTCGGCGGAGGCCAGGGGGCTGCTGGGTAAGTAAAACACTATATATTTGGGCGGTTTAAAATAACTTTCCTTTCAGTGCAGCAGCTTTTTCGGGAGCAGCGTGTGAGCGAGTGAGCAGCTGGGAAAGTCCGTTTGAAAGTAAATTTAATTTCCTTTTGTTTTTCGGCGGAGGCCAGGGGGCTGCTGGGTAAGTAAAACACTATATATTTGGGCGGTTTAAAATAACTTTCCTTTCAGTGCAGCAGCTTTTTCGGGAGCAGCGTGTGAGCGAGTGAGCAGCTGGGAAAGTCCGTTTGAAAGTAAATTTAATTTCCTTTTGTTTTTCGGCGGAGGCCAGGGGGCTGCTGGGTAAGTAAAACACTATATATTTGGGCGGTTTAAAATAACTTTCCTTTCAGTGCAGCAGCTTTTTCGGGAGCAGCGTGTGAGCGAGTGAGCAGCTGGGAAAGTCCGTTTGAAAGTAAATTTAATTTCCTTTTGTTTTTCGGCGGAGGCCAGGGGGCTGCTGGGTAAGTAAAACACTATATATTTGGGCGGTTTAAAATAACTTTCCTTTCAGTGCAGCAGCTTTTTCGGGAGCAGCGTGTGAGCGAGTGAGCAGCTGGGAAAGTCCGTTTGAAAGTAAATTTAATTTCCTTTTGTTTTTCGGCGGAGGCCAGGGGGCTGCTGGGTAAGTAAAACACTATATATTTGGGCGGTTTAAAATAACTTTCCTTTCAGTGCAGCAGCTTTTTCGGGAGCAGCGTGTGAGCGAGTGAGCAGCTGGGAAAGTCCGTTTGAAAGTAAATTTAATTTCCTTTTGTTTTTCGGCGGAGGCCAGGGGGCTGCTGGGTAAGTAAAACACTATATATTTGGGCGGTTTAAAATAACTTTCCTTTCAGTGCAGCAGCTTTTTCGGGAGCAGCGTGTGAGCGAGTGAGCAGCTGGGAAAGTCCGTTTGAAAGTAAATTTAATTTCCTTTTGTTTTTCGGCGGAGGCCAGGGGGCTGCTGGGTAAGTAAAACACTATATATTTGGGCGGTTTAAAATAACTTTCCTTTCAGTGCAGCAGCTTTTTCGGGAGCAGCGTGTGAGCGAGTGAGCAGCTGGGAAAGTCCGTTTGAAAGTAAATTTAATTTCCTTTTGTTTTTCGGCGGAGGCCAGGGGGCTGCTGGGTAAGTAAAACACTATATATTTGGGCGGTTTAAAATAACTTTCCTTTCAGTGCAGCAGCTTTTTCGGGAGCAGCGTGTGAGCGAGTGAGCAGCTGGGAAAGTCCGTTTGAAAGTAAATTTAATTTCCTTTTGTTTTTCGGCGGAGGCCAGGGGGCTGCTGGGTAAGTAAAACACTATATATTTGGGCGGTTTAAAATAACTTTCCTTTCAGTGCAGCAGCTTTTTCGGGAGCAGCGTGTGAGCGAGTGAGCAGCTGGGAAAGTCCGTTTGAAAGTAAATTTAATTTCCTTTTGTTTTTCGGCGGAGGCCAGGGGGCTGCTGGGTAAGTAAAACACTATATATTTGGGCGGTTTAAAATAACTTTCCTTTCAGTGCAGCAGCTTTTTCGGGAGCAGCGTGTGAGCGAGTGAGCAGCTGGGAAAGTCCGTTTGAAAGTAAATTTAATTTCCTTTTGTTTTTCGGCGGAGGCCAGGGGGCTGCTGGGTAAGTAAAACACTATATATTTGGGCGGTTTCTGAACCCGAGACACCACACTTGTGGTGTCTCCCACCCGCCCTCCTCCTCTAACCAAAAAAAAGGACTCGGTGGGGTGTTTATAAGGTAAGGCTTTTTCGATTTCTCTGGTTTTATTGTGATTGGTAAAAACTTTTCGTTCCTTTTTCATTTAACTAAGTTTAAACTTAAGATTAAAAATGGCAGGAGATCTCAGACCCGTATCATGCTCCTCTTGCTCAATGTGGGAGCTCAGGGACATGGCTGATGACCCTGACTCCTTCACGTGCAGGAAGTGTGTCCAGCTGCAGCTCTTGTTAGACCGCGTGACGGCTCTCGAGCTGCGGATGGACTCACTTTGGAGCATGCGCGATGCTGAGGAGGTCGTGGATAGCACGTTTAGTGAATTGGTCACACCGCAGATTAGGATTGCTGAGGGAGAAAGGGAATGGGTGACCAAAAGGCAGAGAAAGAGCAGGAAGGCAGTGCAGGAGTCCCCTGCGGTCATCTCCCTCCAAAACAAGTATACCGTTTTGGATACTGTTCAGGGAGATGGCTCACCAGGGGAAGGCAGCAGTAGCCAGGTCCATGGCACCGTGGCTGGCTCTGCTGTTCCGAAGGGCGGGAAAAAGAGTGGAAGGGCTATAGTCGTAGGGGATTCGATTGTAAGGGGAGTAGATAGGCGGTTCTGTGGTCGAAAACGAGGCTCCCGAATGGTATGTTGCCTCCCAGGTGCACGGGTCAGGGACGTCTCAGATCGGCTGCAGAACATTCTAAAGGGGGAGGGTGAACAGCCAGTTGTCATTGTGCACATAGGCACTAATGATATAGGTAAAAAACGGGATGAGGTCCTACATGCAGAGTTTAGGGAGTTAGGAGCCAAGTTAAAAAGTAGGACCTCAAAGGTAGTAATCTCAGGATTACTACCAGTGCCACGTGATAGTCAGAGTAAAAATGAAAGAATAGTCAGGATGAATGCGTGGCTTGAGAGATGGTGCAGGAAGGAGGGGTTCAGATTTTTGGGACATTGGGACCGGTTCTGGGGGAGGTGGGACTATTACAAATTGGACGGTCTACACCTGGGCCGGACTGGAACCAATGTCCTTGGAGGTGCTTTTGCTAACGCTGTTGGGGAGGGTTTAAACTAATGTGGCAGGGGGATGGGAACCAATTGAGGTCAGTTGACAGTAAGGAGGTAGTAACAAAAGCCTGTAAGGAACTAGATAATGAAGTCAGTGTGACTAAGGGGAAGAGCAGGCAAGGAGCAGATGATGAATATAAAGGGACTGGTGGTCTGAGGTGCATTTGTTTTAATGCAAGAAGTGTAGTAGGTAAGGCAGATGAACTTAGGGCTTGGATTAGTACCTGGGAGTATGATGTTATTGCTATTACTGAGACTTGGTTGAGGGAAGGGCATGATTGGCAACTAAATATCCCAGGATATCGATGCTTCAGGCGGGATAGAGAGGGAGGTAAAAGGGGTGGAGGAGTTGCATTACTGGTCAAAGAGGATATCACAGCTGTGCTGAAGGAGGGCACTATGGAGGACTCGAGCAGTGAGGCAATATGGACAGAACTCAGAAATAGGAAGGGTGCGGTAACAATGTTGGGGCTGTACTACAGGCCTCCCAACAGCGAGCGTGAGATAGAGGTACAAATATGTAAACAGATTATGGAAAGATGTAGGAGCAACAGGGTGGTGGTGATAGGAGATTTTAATTTTCCCAACATTGACTGGGATTCGCTTAGTGTTAGAGGTCCAGATGGAGCAGAATTTGTAAGGAGCATCCAGGAGGGTTTTCTAGAGCAGTATGTAAATAGTCCAACTCGGGAAGGGGCCATACTGGACCTGGTGTTGGGGAATGAGCCCGGCCAGGTTGTTGAAGTTTCAGTAGGGGACTACTTTGGGAATAGTGATCACAATTCCGTAAGCTTTAAAATACTCATGGACAAAGACGAGAGTGGTCCAAAAGGGAGAGTGCTAAATTGGGGGAAGGCCAACTACACCAAAATTTGGCAGGAGCTGGGAAATGTAGATTGGGAGCAGCTGTTTGAAGGTAAATCCACATGTGATATGTGGGAGGCTTTTAAAGAGAGGTTGATTAGCGTGCAGGAGAGACATGTTCCTGTGAAAATGAGGGATAGAAATGGCAAGATTAGGGAACCATGGATGACAGGTGAAATTGTGAGACTAGCTAAGAGGAAAAAGGAAGCATACATAAGGTCTAGGCGGCTGATGAAAGACGAAGCTTTGAAAGAATATCGGGAATGTAGGACCAATCTGAAACGAGGTATTAAGAGGGCTAAAAGGGGTCATGAAATATCTTTAGCAAACAGGGTTAAGGAAAATCCCAAAGCCTTTTATTCATATATAAGGAGAAAGAGGGTAACTAGAGAAAGGATTGGCCCACTAAAGGACAAAGGAGGAATGTTATGCTTGGACTCAGAGAAAATGGGTGAGATTCTAAACGAGTACTTTGCATCGGTATTCACCGAGGAGAGGGACATGACGGATGTTGAGGTTAGGAACAGATGTTTGATTACTCTAGGTCAAGTCGGCATAAGGAGGGAGGAAGTGTTGGGTATTCTAAAGGGCATTAAGGTGGACAAGTCCCCAGGTCCGGATGGGATCTATCCCAGGTTACTGAGGGAAGCGAGAGAGGAAATAGCTGGGGCCTTAAGAGATATCTTTGCAGCATCCTTAAACACGGGTGAGGTCCCGGAGGACTGGAGAATTGCTAATGTTGTCCCCTTGTTTAAGAAGGGTAGCAGGGATAATCCAGGTAATTATAGACCGGTGAGCCTGACGTCAGTGGTAGGGAAGCTGCTGGAGAAGATACTGAGGGATAGGATCTATTCCCATTTGGAAGAAAATGGGCTCATCAGTGATAGGCAACATGGTTTTGTGCAGGGAAGGTCATGTCTTACCAACTTAATAGAATTCTTTGAGGAAGTGACAAAGTTGATTGATGAGGGAAGGGCTGTCGATGTCATATACATGGACTTCAGTAAGGCGTTTGATAAGGTTCCCCATGGCAGGCTGATGGAGAAAGTGAAGGCGCTTGGGGTCCAAGGTGTACTAGCTAGATGGATAAAGAACTGGCTGGGCAACAGGAGACAGAGAGTAGCAGTAGAAGGGAGTTTCTCAAAATGGAGACGTGTGACCAGTGGTGTTCCACAGGGATCCGTGCTGGGACCACTGTTGTTTGTGATATACATTAATGATTTGGAGGAAAGTATAGGTGGACTGATTAGCAAATTTGCAGACGACACTAAGATTGGTGGAGTAGCAGATAGTGAAGGGGACTGTCAGAGAATACAGCAGAATATAGATAGATTGGAGAGTTGGGCAGAGAAATGGCAGATGGAGTTCAATCAGGGCAAATGCGAGGTGATGCATTTTGGAAGATCCAATTCAAGAGTGAACTATACAGTAAATGGAAAAGTCCTGGGGAAAATTGATGTCCAGAGAGATTTGGGTGTTCAGGTCCACTGTTCCCTGAAGGTGGCAACGCAGGTAAATAGAGTGGTCAAGAAGGCATACGGCATGCTTTCCTTCATCGGACGGGGCATTGAGTACAAGAGTTGGCAGGTCATGTTACAGTTGTATAGGACTTTGGTTCGGCCACATTTGGAATACTGCGTACAGTTCTGGTCGCCACATTATCAAAAGGATGTGGATGCTTTGGAGAGGGTGCAGAGGAGGTTCACCAGGATGTTGCCTGGTATGGAGGGCGCTAGCTATGAAGAGAGGTTGAGCAGATTAGGATTATTTTCATTAGAAAGACGGAGGTTGAGGGGGGACCTGATTGAGGTGTACAAAATCATGAGAGGTATAGACAGGGTGGATAGCAAGAGGCTTTTTCCCAGAGTGGGGGTTTCAATTACTAGAGGACACGAGTTCAAAGTGAAAGGGGAAAAGTTCAGGGGGGATATGCGTGGAAAGTTCTTTACGCAGAGGGTGGTGGGCACCTGGAACGCATTGCCAGCGGAGGTGGTAGATGCGGGCACGATGGAGTCTTTTAAGATGTATCTAGACAGATACATGAATGGGCAGGAAGAAAAGAGATACAGAACCTTAGAAAATAGGCGACATGTTTAGAGAGAGGATCTGGATCGGCGCAGGCTTGGAGGGCCGAAGGGCCTGTTCCTGTGCTGTAATTATCTTTGTTCTTTTTTGTTTGTTTTGACGTGAGGAGGTTCCAGGATAAGAGTCGGCAAGTCAATAGTAATGGGGTTGAAACGGGGGAAGAAATGGTATGAATACTTAGATGATTACACTGTGCACAGTAATGGGGGGAGCTCAATGGCTACAGAGGGAAGTGTAACAGTAACTTTGGGTAGGTCAAAGGTGATGGCTTCAAGCTGGATGGTTGCAGGAGGAGGTTGAAAGGTGGGAAGACTTGCCCTGAATTCCACGCGCACCATCTTCTCCAATGATAATGGGAACCACATGGACACGCAAGAATTGCAGGGAGCGTGGGAGGAGGCAAACAACAGTGGGTGTGTCTTCTACCTGGCTGCAATTTGAAGGCAGATACAAGGGAGCTGTTCATTGCCTCAATGTTTCAGCTCAGTGTCAACAGAGGGCTGAATCACTATGCTCTGCTTATTTATTGTTCAGAAAAGCCACAGGAACATGGATCTCGTATACCTAATTAGTACTACGGGAAGAAGAGCAAAGTGAGAGACTAAGGAGGGCTCTTTTCCCTCAACTTATGATACCTGAGCGGCAGCAACAGGAAGGTGAGGATGGTCCGAATGATAACATCCAGGAACAGCCTTATCAAAGACAGGCACTGGCACGTCATTGCATCCTCAGGACAAGGACACATTACCTATAAATGTCAGAGAGGCAATGCCAGATACGCCTAAGGATGTCACGTGAAACAGTCACAGAAATTTGTAGGATCCTGCGGCATGACCTGCAGCCCCTCGGTGTCGGTGGGAATCCCATTCCAGTTGCCCTCAAGGTGACTGCTGCACTCAATGTTTTCCTCCAGTGGCTCCTTCCAAGGATCCACGGTGACATATTTGGCATCTCATAGTCTGTGACCCACAGTTGCATCAAAGAGGTGACCAATGCCCTTTTCCGACGTGCCAATGATTTTATCTACTTAGCTGTAGACGAGGACAGCCAGGCAGCATGGTTTGCAGCCTTCGGTGCCATCGCTGGTTCCCGAGAATGCAAGGGGTGATCGATGTACTCATGTGGCCATTAGAGCTCCCTGGGACCAGCCTACTGTCTTTGTCAATCACAAAGGTTTCCACTCTTTAAATATACAGCTGGTTTGTGACCACAGGATGAGAATCATGCATGTTTGTGCAACTTTCCCAGGGAGCTGTCATGATTCCTATATTTTGAAGAATTCCCAGCTGCCAGCACTTTGAGGAACCAGCCAAAGTGGATGGATGGATCCTGGGTGACAAGGGTTACCCACTTTGTACATGATTCATGACACCAATACGTCATCCCTAAAGTTCTGCTGAAGAGAGGTACAATGTTGCTCACGCATCCACCAGAGCCATCACTGAACACACCATTGGCTGCTGAAAATGTGATTTTGTTGCCTTGACTGGTCTGGAGGGGCTCTTAAGTACGTGCCATGGAGGGCATCACGAATAATGGTTGTCTGCTGTGTCTTGCACAACCTTTCAATTAGACGTGGCAACATTTTGCAGGCAGCGGAACAGGAGGAACACCAGTCCTCCTCAGATGAGCATGACTATGAAGGGGGTGAGGAGGAGGACAACACTGATAATGATGCCGTCATTGATATGAGGGCCATGGAAGGAACATCAGGGAGAACCTCATTTATGCATGTTTCAACCAACAATAAGCCACATCATGAAGGAACATTGGGAGGAGAAACGTAACAATTCCCCAAAGAAATTCCCTTTTGCATGAGATCTTAGTTATCTCTGCAATTTTAATGAAGCGTGGCTGCACTTTCATATGATTGGCATTTGAAATAATCTATGGGCTACAATGAATGTGATGACACACCACTGCGAGCAGCGTTAAGTCATGACCGTATAAAACAAAAGTAAGGCTTGTCAGTATTGGAAAGTTATTAATCATCAATAGGAAAGCAGCCATCATTGAAGACTCAAATTCCAATGAGATATGGACACTGAACATTTCCTGAGATGCTTTGCAAACATCATTGTGTTCCTGCCATAGGCCTCCAAAAAATATCGTTGTATCCATCTGTAACCACGCAAAGCATTACCGAGAGAGGATCAAATTTTGCATGAAATAGAAATGTTTTAACACATCTTTGCAAGTGCGACAATTTGTACAGCACTCGTGCCACCTTCGTGATCAAAACTGTTTCAATTTCCTTTTTCTCCCACTACGTCCAGGTGCTACTCAGACATTAGCAGCTGAGGTGGAGGCAGTCTGCTCAGTGTGCTGCCCCGTTACAATGGATGACCATGGCAGGCATCCTCTAGAGGAACAGGGCCTTGATGACTCCATCCTACTAGGGGTCTGCAACAATGGTACTTGAGTATCCCCCATGTGCTCGCCTGCTGGAGGTAAGGGGGTCATTGACTCGGGGGGAGGAGAAGACGCTGCTTAACCTGGGGTGTCCTGAGAGGAAGGCCCCACACGCTCCTCCTCCATCTGTGTGCATGATGGCACCTGCCTGTCTCCGAGAGGAAGGGTCACCTGGAGGGAGGTCCAGGTTCCTCATCCCCCTCTCACTTAGACTTTGCTGCATGGAGCCCACGGCAGCAGCGATGGATTTCAGGTCAGAATGCGTATGGCTCGAGTGCTCAACCAGACTCACCATGGAGCTCGCCTGACTCTCTACTGAGGAAGGCATATGCTCAAATGCCTGGGACATGGCAGACGTCATGACTTGCAAGGACTCCTCCATGGTACGCGCAAAGCCACACATGACCTCAGGCATCTCTGACATATTTGCCACATGACTTTACTGTGACTTCTCATAGCAACAAACAGAGGATCATCATGAGCGTGGGGCAGAGTGGGTGCCTGGTCTCCAGGAGTCCTCTGATTGTCAGGGGACCTGGCTGACACATGCTCCCTCAGCTGCTGGGATGTGTCTATGTCGTGCACACCAGATTGTGACCCAGATTCTAATCTTAAACCCCCCGCAGACCATGTGGATGTATCTGCGCTGGCGGAGGTGGATGAAGAGGCAGGTGACAGTGCACCCTCTGGGTGGCTTCATCTTTCTCCCCAGAGGAGGATTCTTGGGCCATGCGGCGTTCTGCTACACAAGTGTGGGCACCTGCAGTGGAGACACAAACAGAGGCACTGAGCATGTGCTTCACATGAGTTCACATAATTTCCTTCAGTTTCCACATATGGCTGTAAGAGCAGAGATGACACCTCATCCTTACTACTTGTGGCTCCTGCCTCGACATCTCCACTCGCCCTTCATTCCTCCTCTCTCGCAATCTCCGAAGCCTCCTCCTCAGGTGTGGTCAGCAGCCTTATGTCAAGGACCCCTCACTCTGGTTGTGGTATCATTTCGCCTACAACTGACAGTGCAGATTTAATGACATGGCATATGATGTATCATAACCATTCATTCTGCATTGGCTTTCGCATGAGACATCCAAACACATAAACGATGCCAATCTTCATCATTTAGTAAATGGCACCAAGGCTTTTCACACATTCCACTGCATTCCTTGCAGTACTCTCTGCCTTAAAGACACCTAGCCATGGAAGAAATTAATGGAGTAGCCTCTCCAGGACCACTTACCCTTGCTGATCTGAGCAAGTCAGTGATGCGCTTGCAGCACAATACCCATGTTCTAAGAGTTACCCCACAGTTCGTGACCTCCTCCGCTACCTTCATCCAAGCTGCCTTGGTGAAGCAGAGGGTCTTCACACTCCATCTGCAGGGAAGAGGACCTCCAGCCTTTCCCTGACGGCCTGGAGGGGAACTGTGGGATGTGATGCTGCCTGCTGGCTGCCATGTCATTCACTTGAGCTGTAGGGAAATAAATGATATGAAGTTGGTGGTGACTTCCACAAAATAAGGGAGGCAAAAACATTTGATTTAAATGAAAGTTTCAACTAAGTTATTTTGAAGATACTTAAATGAAATGAAGGTTGCTGCTCCTTGAGGCTGAAAGCACAGAATGTTTTATATCTGTGATCATGGTGCTTGGGGCAGTGACAACGGGTTCCACCAATGTAAGACCGCCCCTGCCATATGATCCCACGTGTTCCCCTTGCCCGTTGCCGCATGGCTAATTTAAATACAGAATCGCATGGGAAATGGGATTTGCAGCGGGAGCGGAAGTTATGGCAATTTCCGGTCCCACCGTCGGGAACGCTGCGGTAATGGTAAGATTCCACCCCATGTGTCTGCTCTTGCTCTGTTCCATTAACACTTGTCATAACAACATAAGAAATAGGAGGAGGAGTAGGCCATATGGCCCCTTGAACCTGTTCCACCATTCAATATGATCATGGCTGATCTTCAGCCTCAACTCCACTTTCCCGCTTGATCCCTCTGTCTCTTGATTCCCTTAAGAGCCCAAAAATCTATCAATCTCAGCCTTGAATATACTCAACCACTGAGCATTCATCACCCTCTGAGGTACAGAAGTCCAGTGACTCTCAACCCTCTGAGTGAAGAGCATTCTCCTCGTATCAGTGCGAAATGGTTGACCCCTTAGAGTTCTAGACTCTCCAACCAGGGATAACAGTCTCTCAGCATCTACCCTGTCAAGCCCTCACAGAATCTTATATGTTTCAATGAGATGACCTCTCATTCTTCAATTCCAGAGAGTGTATGCCCATTCTACTCAATCTTCTCTTATATGACAAGCCTCTCATCCCAGGAATTAATCTAGTGAACATTCGTTGCCACCCTCTCTCCATGGCAAGTATATCCTTCCTTTGGTAAGGAGACCAAAATTATACAGTACTCCAGGTGCGAATTTACCAAAGCCCTGTAAAGTTGCACTGTCTTCCTTATTTTACTCGTGTTCCAATTCCCTTGTGTCATGAAGACCCCGCCTGCCACGAATAAGGCATATTAATTATGTCATATGAAACATTAATTTTAAACTGTTGCTGGACTGAAGAGATGAATTGTTTAAAGAGATCAGCAGTGGCTGGAAAAACTTGCATACTAAGAGACAGTTGCCTGGAGAGACAATAGAACTGCTACCTGATCCAATTAATCCAAATGGATTTTGATCACCAGACATTGAATGTGGAACAAGCCAGTATTTCATTTCGCCCTGCAACCCCTCTCCCCCTCCCACCCCACTGCAGATGTCTGCTAAGATGAAAGGAATACACAAAAACGCAGGAGGGTTTGTTTAAAAAACTAGTCACATGACTAACCTGCTAGCCCTGCTTTGGTTTTGAACTGCTCACCAAACAGTTTGGGTCAGACTGCAACTGCATTTGAAGAAAGAGCCTCTCTCCTGCCTGGATCTCTCTCTCTCTCTCATGAATTTCCAGATCCACTGAAGATACTTAAACCTCAAGAGAGAAGACTCCTACATCGAAACAAGTTTGAAAGCATCCATTGGGCCCCAACGAAACATCAAGATTTAACTACAATCAAAGACTCTACATCGAACTCAAAGTACAGTAAATAAACCCCAGCTATTGCTTCAAACTTTTCCCTTTTATTATTTCTACTTTTCTGTCTCTATCTGCGTGTGTGTTTCTCACATATGCAAGCTAACATTGTCACGTCGTGTATTTGTAGTTATTTTAACCGCATTCGAGTTTTAAGGGTAATAAACTTCCACCGTTCTTGTTTAAATCTAAGAAAACCTGTCTGGTTGATTTCTTTGCCTTACAATTGGAGAGCAGTGAACAAGGATTCACTGAGGGGGAACTAAAAACATGGTGTTTTAAAAAATAAAACCCTGTTACAGTCAAACCAGGCAAAAGCTGAGAGGGGATTCCTAAACTCCTTTTGCATCTGGTTGCAACAGAAATTTGGGGGCTTGTCCGGGATTTGACCCACAGACAAACGAGAAATTGCAAGTGGGAAGTCAAATTGATCCCAATCAAAACGAGAAAGGATTTCAGTACAGGTTTTCTTGTGGTTGTGTGTGCTAGAATACTAAGATGTCTGCGAGTGAAGCCAGTAACTCTCCAAGCCAGGGTGAAATAACTTGGGAGAAGTTAAAAGCACTGTCTATGGAAGAGTTGAGAAAAATGGCTGAGCAGTGTCGGATCACTGTACGTGCCAAGGCTGGAAAGTCTGAACTCCTTAGACTAGTGGCCAACCAGTTTTCCCATGAATCTGAAGAAGCAGAAACAGAGTTGGAAATAGACTCCAACAGGGTGTTGCTAGCACAGATACAACTGGAGCAGAGTAAATTTGAATTAGAAAACAGGGAAAGGAAAAGAGAAAGAGTGAGACAAGAGAGAGAGAGAAAGAGTCTTCCAGAAGAAATGTGAGGAAAGAGTAAGAGAGAGGCAGAAGAAAGAGAAAGCAAGACAGGAGAAAGAAAAAGAGAAACAAGAGAGAGAGAAAAACAAAGAACCTTTCAGAAGGAAAACGAAAAAAAAGAGAGGAGAGAGAGAAAGCAACAGAGAGCCTTCCAGAAGGAAGGTGAAGAGAGAGAGAGCTGAGGCAACTTGAGATAACTAGGGGGTGACAGCCTAACCCCAGTGAAAGCATGGCCAATATGGAGGATCATAATTCAGGGCTGAGTACAGAATTGTTAAAATGTTCCCAATTGATTCCAAAATTCAATGAGGGAGACATGGAAGCATTTTTTGTATCTTTTGAAAAACTTGCAAGGTAGTTAAAGTGGCCAGCTGAGGCTTGGACTCTCCTGCTACAAAGCAAGCTAACAGGAAAAGCCCATGACGTTTATTCCACATTGCCAGATGACAGTTCATCCAATTATGAACTGACAAAAAATGCTATCCTCGGGGCATATGAGTTAGTACCGGAAGCCTAACGCCAGAAGTTTAGAACCCTCAAGAAGCAAGCTGATCAAACTTACCTGGAGTTTGAGGGAAATAAGCAGCTGGCTTTTGACCAGCGGCTGAGTGCTCTTAAAATGCAGCTCAGCTATGAAAATCTGAGAGAGGTAATTTGGCTAGAGGAATTTAAAAACTCTCTCTCACTCTCCATAAAGACACATGTAGAGGAACAAAAAGTTCATAGAGCCCGGCAAGCTGCAGTTCTGGCTGATCACAGAATAATACAGTGTAGAAGAGACCCTTCGGCCCATCGAGTCTGCACCGATGCATTAAAGACACCTGACCTGTCTATCTAATCCCATTTGCCAGCACTTGGCCCATAGCCTTGAATGTTATGACGTGCCAAGTGCTCATCCAGGTACTTTTTAAAGGATGCGAGGCAACCCACCTCTACAACCCTCCCAGGCAGTGCATTCCAGATCGTCACCACCCTCTGGGTAAAAAGGTTCTTCCTCAAACCTCCTGCCCTTCACCTTAAACTTGTGTCCCCTCGTAACTGACCCTTCAACTAAGGGGAACAGCTGCTCCCTATCCATGCCCCTCATAATCTTATACACCTCGATCAGGTCTTCTCTGCTCCAGCGAAAACAACCCAAGCCTATCCAACCTCTCTTCATAGCTTAAATGTTCCATCCCAGGCAACATCCTGGTGAATCACCTCTGCCCCCCACTCCTGTGCAATCACATCCTTCCTATAATGTGGCGACCAGAATTACACACAGTACTCCAGCTGTGGCCTTACCAAAGTTCTATACAACTCCAACATGACCTCCCTGCTTTTGTAATCTATGCCTCGATTGATAAAGGTAAGTGCTCCGTATGCCTTTTTCACCACCCTATTAACCTGCCCTTCTGCCTTCAGAGATCTATGGACAAACACGCCAAAGTCCCTTTGTTCCTCGGAACTTCCCAGTGTCAGGCCATTCATTGAATACTTCTGTGTCACATTACTCCTTCCAAAGTGTATCATCTCACACTTTTCAGGGTTAAATTCCATCTGCCACTTTTCTGCCCATTTGACCATCCCATCTATATCTTCCGTAACCTAAGACACTCAACCTCACTGTTAACCACTCGGCCAATCTTTGTGTCATCCGCGA
The DNA here is from genome assembly GCF_036365525.1 of Heterodontus francisci. Lineage (NCBI taxonomy): Eukaryota > Metazoa > Chordata > Chondrichthyes > Heterodontiformes > Heterodontidae > Heterodontus > Heterodontus francisci. Next base: position 114,503,468 of record NC_090371.1, read on the forward strand.
ACTTACTGATCCTACCCCCCACGTTGTCATTTATATAAACGACATAGATGACGAACAATAGGGGACCCAGCACAGATCCCTGTGGTACGCCACAGGACACTGGCTTCCAGTCACTAAAACAGCCGTCTGTCATCGCTCTCTGTCTCCTACATCTAAGCCAATTTTGAATCCACCTTATCAAGTTACCCTGTATCCCATGTGCATTTGCTTTCTTGATAATCTCGCATGTGGGATCTTGTCAAAGGCTTTGCTGAAATCCATGTAAACTACATCAACTGCACTACCCTCATCTACACACCTGGTCACATGCTCAAAAAATTCAATCAAATTTGTTCGGCATGACCTCCCTCTGACAAAGCCATGCTGACGATTCCTAATCAAATTTTGCCTCTCCAAGTGGAGATAGATCCTCTCCTTCAGAATTTTCTCCAATAGTTTCTCTACCACTGACGTGAGACTCACTGGTCCGTAGTTCCCTGGCTTATCTCTACAACCTTTCTTAAATAGTGGGACCACATTAGCTGTTCTTCAGTCCTCCGGCACCTCCCCCGTGGCCAGAGAGGAATTAAAAATTTGGGTCAGGGCCCCTGCAATCTCCACCCTCGCCTCCCACAGCATCCTGGGACACAAATCGTCTGGACCTGGAGATTTGTTCACTTTTAAGCCTGCCAAAACCTCCAATACCTTGTCACTCCCTATGACAATTTGCTCAAGAACCTCACAGTCTCTCTCCCTGAGTTCCATATCTACATCCTCATTCTCTGAGGTGAAGACAGATGTGAAGTATTCATTCAACACCCTATCAATGTCCTCTGGCTCCACCCACAGATTTCCCCCTTGGTCCCTAATGGGTCCTACTCTTTCCCTGATTATCCTTTTCCCATTGATATACTTATAGAATATCTTGGGATTTTCCCTACTTTTACCAGCCAGAGCTTTCTCATATCCCCTCTTTGCTCTCCTAATTGCTTTCTTAAGCTCCATCCTACACTTTCTGTACTCCACTAATGCTTCCGTTAATTTGCTTTCCTTGTATTTGCTAAAAGCCTCTCTTTTCCTTCTCATCGTACCCTGAATGTTTCTGGTCATCCATGGTTCTCTGGGTTTGTTGCTCCTACCTATTACCCTAGAGGGAACATGTTGGGCCGATACCCTCCCCATTTCCTTTTTGAATGCCCCCCACTGCTCTTCTGCAGATTTCCCGACAAGTAACTCTTTCCAGTCTACCTTGGCCAGATACTGCCTTATTTTACTAAAATTCGCTCTCTCCCAATCCAAAACCTGTTTTTGCAACTTGTCTATTTCTTTCTCCATAACAAGCTTAAATTGTACCATGTTGTGGTCACTATCACCAAAATGCTCCCCCAAAAACACATCAACCACCTGTCCGGCTTCATTCCCCAGAATTAGGTCCAGCACTGCACCCTCCCTTGTTGGATCCTCTACATATTGAGCTAAAAAGTTCTCCTGTATACATCTTAAGAACTCCACTCCATCTCAGCCTTTAACACAATGACTATCCCAATTAATGTTGAGAAAGTTGAAATCACCTAATATAAGTACCCTAAAATTATTTTTACACGCCTCTGCGAATTGCGCACATATTTGCTCCTCAATTTCCCACTGACTATCTGGGGGTCTATAATAAACACCTAGCAATGTGGCTGTCCCTTTTTTATTCCTAAACTCTATCCATAAAGCTTCGTTTGATGCCCCCTCCGAGATATCATCTCTCCTTACTGCAGTAACTGACTCCTTAACTAATATTGCAATGCCCCTCCTCTTTTACCCCCTCCTCTGTCTCACCTGAAGATTCTATATCCCGGGATATTGAGTTGCCAGTCCTGCCCCTCCCTCAACCATGTCTCCATGATGGCTACTATATCACAATTCCACGTGTCAATCCTTGCCCTTAACTCATCCGTTTTACCTGTAATACTCCTGGCATTAAAGTAGAGGCCATCCATCCTGGTCTTACTCCCTTGAAACTTACTTGCGCTGTATTCCCTCTGACTTGTTTGCTTTGCTGTGTTTATCTGTGTCCCTATTCTGCTAGGAGACTGTGTCCCCTCCCCCTGCCAAAATAGTTTAAACTCCTCCCAACAGCACTAGCAAACCCTCCAGCAAGGATGTTAGTCCCCTCTGGTTCAGATGTAGACCGTCCCGCTTGTACAGGTCCCACCTTCCCTAGAAACGGTCCCAATGGTCCAGGAATCTAAAACCCTCCGTCCTGCACCAACTCTTAAGCTACGTATCCATCTGTGCTATTTCCCTATTTCTATACTCGCTAGCACGTGGCACTGGGAGTAATTCAGAGATTACAACCCGAGAGGTCCTGCTTTTTAGTCTGCTGCCTAACTCCCTGAATTCTTGATGCAAGACCTCATCCCTCTTTCTATCTATGTCATTGGTTCCAACATGTACCATGACTTCTGCCTTATCACCATCCCCCTTCAGGATGCCCTGCAGCCGTTCAGTGACATCCTGGACCCTGGCACCAGGGAGGCAACACACCATCCTGGAGTCACGTTGACGGCCACAGTAGCGCCTATCTGTTCACCTGACTATAGAATCCCCTATTACTATTGCTGTTCCTTTCTTTCCCCCTTCCTGTGCAGACAGGCTGCTTGTGGTGCCAGAAGCTTGGCTCTGTCCGCACTCCCTGGAGGAACCAGCCTAATCAGCCTCCAAAATGGAATACCGATTTGCAAGCGGGACCCCAGGGGACTCCTGAACTACCTGCCATTTTATCTTGGACTGCCTGGTGGTCACCCATTCCCTTCCTTCCTCAGGTCCCTTCAGCTGTGGTGTGACCACCTCTCTAAACGTGCTATCCACGATGCTCTCAGACTCGCAGATGGTTCACAGTGTTTCCAGCCACCGTTCCAGCTCTGAAACCCGAACTTCCAGGAGCTGCAGCTGGACACGCTTCCTGCACACATGCTGGTCCCGGGGACTGGAAATGTTCCCGGATTCCCACCTGCAGCAAGAGGAGTAAACCACAGCTTTAAGCTCTCCTGCCATGACTAAACCCTTTAAATTAAAAACTTTAGAAGACTGTTATAATAAAAAAAATCAACCAAGTTTTGCAAAACAATGACTTACAATTCAATCCAGTTTGAAAAATACCCACCAGGACTTACTCACCAGTCAGCTGTGCTCTTTGGAAACTCTCAACTCCCCTCACGCTCTTAGAGGACAGGTAGGAAATGAAAGGAGCTCCTCACTTCCTCCGCACCGAACTCCCTCAGTCACAAAACTCCCACTTTAGCACTCTAATGCAGCCCCAAGTCAGCACTCCAGTGCAAACGAGATGAGTTTGATGAGTTAGCTCTTATCTATGTCTGTTTCCCGGGGGAAAACCTTTCCTAGTCACCCCCACAAATCCGAAAAGGACAAAGGTGGAAGGGTGAGAGAAGCCCATGCCGTCCTGGGAGAGAAGGAAAAGCAGGAGACACTGGGGGCCCTCCTTCAGCCAAAAAGGATAGTGCTGTAGTAGGAGTGAGATCCGGAGACCTGTGTGCTTCCATTGTAATAAAGCAGGTCATCTAAGAGCTGACTGCAGGAAACTAAGGGGAACATCTTGAGGGTTAATCAGGGCACACCCGCTAAATGAAGGAGATGTGACCCTGATGGAAAACACAGCTAAACAAGATGTGGCTTTAACTGCAGTAATAGTAAGACCCAGGAAGCATACTGCTGCCAGTGCAGGAACATTTAATAGGATTCCTGAAGGTTGTCAGGATTTTGTGTCTGAAGGGAGAGTAATCCCATATCCCTTGAGTGGGGCAAGCAAGCCCACAGTAATCCTCAGGGACACAGGGGCCACTAGATCCCTTTTACTAGGAAAAGGCCTGAACTTTCCCCCAGAGAGTGCAGTAAATACCAGAATGGTGGTGAATGGTATTGGAGGGCAGTGTATGACTGTACCTTTACACTGGGTGCACTTGGAGTGCGACCTAGTTTCGGGACCGGTGACACAGGGATTGTCCCTAGTTTGCCTGTGGACGGGATTGACCTGCTCCTAGGTAATGATCTGGCAGGGGTGAAGGTGGTACCTTCCTCAGTAGTGAAAGAGAGACTGCAGGAGGTCAAAGAAACAGGGCAGTGGCAGGAGACGGTCCCCTGCAGTTTCCCTGAATGTACAGTGAATGGGACCATGATCAAACCAGTTCCCCCAGAGGAGACTTAATTGGCATTGCAGGCAGATAACCATGAGGTCTGTCTGAGACTTTCTTTGGAAAGTTAGAAGACCCAGGGAATGGATTAAATGAATCTTCCCTAGGTGAGGATCTGTGAGCTGACCCAGTACTGGCAGAGCTAGCACAGTCTACCCAGTCTGAAATTGAAGCAGAGGGAGTCCCGACTGCTACTATTTAAAGAATGAGGCACTGATGAGGAAATGGAGTTCTCCTCACAGACCTGAGAGCAAGGATTGGACAGTGGTTCACCAGTTAGTGGTGCCACAGAGGTACTAGAGAGAAATATTAAGAATGGCCCATGAGACTATGGTGGCTGTACATGTCGGTATATGAAAAACTAAAGCCTGCATAAGACAACAGATTGACTGGCCAAAACTCCACAATGATGTGGTGGAGTACTGTAGGAGTTGCCACATGTGCCAGGTTGAGGGCAAACCCCAACGTACAGTGAAATCTGCACCGCTAATTCCTGTATCGGTGTTTGGAGGACCCTCCAGCAAAGGGCTGGTGAACTATAAGGGACCCCTGCCGAAAACAAAAGGGGCCAGACAGTCTCAAGGCTGGCAAAAGGCTAGAAAGGAACGGGGAGAAAGTGGCCAAGAGGGCAGGTTAAAGAAAGTCCGGAAGGAATCCCAAATGGAAACTCCTACTGTCCGGTCAGCCAAACCAGAAATGTTTGAAAAGTTAGACCCCACATTCTCTTATGTAAATGCAGACACCAGAAGCACCCCACCAGAGTTGCTAACAGCATTTACAGGAACCTGCAGAGACAAATAAAGTCCTCAAGAGGGCAGAGAAACCCTGAGGGTGATGCCTCATCTAGTCGAAATGCGCAAGGGAGAGCAGTAGAATCTGGACAAATACCTGGAAGCAGGAGTGTCCCAGAGATTAGCAGAGAATCCGCCCCTACAGTCAGGACAAAAAGGAACCAACCAACCCCTAAGGTGAAAAGCCCTTGCATGACTCATCAAAGCACTGAAAGAGAGTTCAGAGTGGATCCTACCACTGCCGATTCCCATTAGCAGAACTCCAACTTAGGGCTAATTAAATCTAACCCTCCCCCTGCAGACTTCAACAGGAACAAAGACATCCTGGGCAGTCATGGAAATGTGCAAACTGGAAAAAAACCTTCCCCAAAAACCACATGTTTATTGGGATGCCAAAAGGGCAGTTTAAAGCAGCACTGCTACCAAGAAAGGACAGGCTGTAACAATTTTTAGGATTTCTGAATGAAAGAGAGAGATACATGTGTGTTTTCCTGTATCGACACTTCCCTCTAGTCCCTTTAACAAAATGCTCTTCTAAAAATCGCATTTCATTCCGCTGGGTGTGGAGGTGTCATGAAGCCCCCACCTGCCATGAATGAGGCATATTAATTTTGTCATATGAAACATTAATTTTAAACTGCTGCTGGACTGAAGAGAATTGTTTAAAGAGATCGGCAGTGGCTGGAAATATTTGCATAATAAGAGACAGTTGCCTGGAAAGACAATAGAACTGTGACCTGATCCAATTAACCCAAATGGATTTTGATCACCGGACATTGAATGTGCAACAAGCCAGCATTCTATTTCACGTCCCCCCTGCCCTCCACCCCCGCTCACTGCAGGTGTCTGCTAAGCTGAAATTAATATACAAAATGCAGGAGGGGTTGTAAAAAAAAACTAGTCACATGACTAACCTGCTGGCCCAGCTTTGGTTTTGAGCTGTTCAAAGAACACTTTGCATCAGACTGTAACTAAACTTGAAGAAAAGAGCCTCTCCCCTGCCTGGCTCTCTCTCTCTCTCTCTCTCTCTCATGAATTTCCAGATCCATTGAAGACACTTAAACCTCAAGAAGAAAGACTCCTACTTCGAACCAAGTTTGAAAGCATCCACTGGGCCCCAACGAAACATTAAGATTTAACAGCAATCAAAGACTCTACGTCGAAATCAAAGGACAGTAAATAAACCCCAGCTATTGCTTCAAACTTTTCCCCTTAATTCTTTCTACTTTTCTGTCTCTATCTGCAGGTGTGCTTATTGCGTATGCATGCTAGTGTGGTCATGTCGCGTATTCATAGTCGATTTAACTGAATTAGAGTTTTAAAGTTAATAAACTTCCACCTTTCTTGTTTAAATCTAAGAAAACCTGTCTGGTTGATTTCTTTGCCTTACAATTGGAGAGCAGTGAACAAGGATTCACTGAGGGGAGCTAAAAATACGGTGTTATAAAAAATTAAACCCTGTTATGGTCAAACCAGGCAAAGGCTGAGAAGGAACCCCAAGACCCCTTTCTCACCTGGTCATGACACCTCGCAATAAAGGCTAACATACCATTTTCCTAATTGCTTGCTGTACCTGCATGTTAACTTTCTGCGTTGTATGTACAAGAACACCCAAATCCCTCTGAACACCAACATTTAATAGTTTCTCACCATTTAAAAAAATTCAGTTTTTCTATCCGTCCTACCAAAGTGAATAACCTCATGTTTCCCCATATTATACTCCAAATCTATCTTTACAACAGTGACTTCATTGGTGGTAAAGCACTTTGGGACATCCTGTGGTCATAAAAGGTGCTATATAAATGTTCAACTTGTTTTAAAATCTATAGCCCTTTGCAGACTCCATCATTCGCACAGCTTACTTTCCTACCTAATTTTGTATTGTCAGAAAATGTAGATACATTACTCTCGGTCCCTTCATCTAAGTCATTAATATAGAATATAAATAGCTGAGGCCTGAGCCCTAATGTTTGTGGCACCCTACTGGTAACAGCCTGCCAATCTGAAACTGACTTATTTATTCCTACTCTGCTTTCTTTCCTTTAATGATCCTCTACGATAATATGTTACTCCAAACCCCATGAGCCATCATCCTGTGCAACAACTTTTCGTGTGGAGCCTTGTCAAATGCCTTTTGAAAATCCAAATATACTACATACTGGTTTCCCTTTATCTACCCTGTTAGTTAAATCCTCAAAAGACTGCCTGTCAGGTGGAAAAAGCTCCAGAGAAGGCCACTGTTCAGGATCAGGTAAATACTTGGGGGATACAGATTGCCAGGGGAGAGGACCGTCAGTGATGGGGATGGGGGGGCACAGATTGGGGGAAGATCGTTGTGAAGGTGGTAGTGGTGTTTACAAGTTAGCTTGTTAGGTCTTAAGAAAACACTCCTGCTCCTCCTGGCCCACAAGCATTGCTGCAAAAGGTTGATGGATTCGGTCCTTCTCATCTCCTTTTACCTGTTGGTTTTCCTGAGGCTGAGAAAACATGGCCAACTTGGGTCAAAAATAGAAATCCTGTCAAAATGAAGGCACACAGCCTCCTGAAAAGGCTTCAACCACCCATCTGTGTCCTGAGAGCAGATTGCTCACCTGCCCCTCATCTCGCCTGTTGTTGATTTTTAGCCTCTACTGGGAGCGGGATCAGAGGTGGACAGGGGTTTTAAATTGTGCCAACCTGTGTGCCTGTTCTCTAGCTCCATGCTGCCTCGGAGCCATTTTCGCAGAAGCAGGATGGGTGGGGGGTGGGGGTGGGAGGGGCGGGTGGTTGTTGGCGGGGGTGGTGGGGGGGCTGCCGGAAGAGCTGCCCACCCACACATGGCAGGTAGCCAATCCAGGTAATTAAGGGCCACTTAAGACCAATTAAAGGAGGCCAACTGGGATTTTCTGCCCCAGATCCGGGTGAGTACAAGACGCATTTGGTTCCTGTTTCAGATCTTTAACAAATTAACTTTGCATTCGACTCAAATCCACCCATTTTGGGGGGTTAAAATTACCCCTATTATTCCCACATATTTCCTTTTAATTTACTCTAGTTCAAGTGCAGGCCATGCCCTCTGGTTCTACTATTCTGGACCAGATGAAAAAGCTCATTATGCATGACATTATCCAATCACTTTAGACTCCTAAAAACAACAATCATATTATCTCTCAACTTTCTCTTTTCCAGTGAGAAAAGTAATTGCATTCCTGCAATCATTATGGTTACTGTCTTCTGTATTCTTTCAATAGATGCAATATCCTTTTTGAACAGTGGTGATCAAAACTTAACCAGTATTCTAAGTGTGGTTGCAATGATTTATGCATTGGAAGGATTACCTCAGTCATGACCTTTTAGTAAATCCCAAAATCTGATTCATTGCCACCAAGCTTTGTTGTGATAATTCCCATTTATTGTCAATCAGGACCCCCAGATGTCTTTCATTTTCCATATGCATTATTTTTTCTCCATTTAAATGTCTCTTGCTGGATTTTTTGGTACCCATGTATTTCTCTACATTTTGGCTGCAGAAAGTAACAGTGTTGGATTGTCGTAGAGAAGGAAGTAGTACCATATTCAATAGGAGCAGACTAAGAAGAAGTACAAGGAATACAGAGACTGGCATTGAATGCATGTATGTGAATGCACAAAGTGTGGTGAATCAGGCCGGAGAGCTACAAGCACAAACAGCTGTGTGGGAACATGGTTAGTGGCAAAAATGGAAATGTGGCTAAAAAAATAGTGAGGACTGGGCACTTAACATTCAAGGATACAAAGTGTTCAGAAAAGACAGAAAAGGAAAAAAAGTCAAGTGGGGTGGCAGTACTGAGGCAATACTGATTAGGAAAGACATTGTTGTGTTGGAAAGGAAGGATGTCCTTGAGGGGGTAAAGACAGAATCCATTTGATTAGAGTTGAAAAGCAAAAAGGGGATGATTACGATACTGGGGATATTCTACAGGCCTCCAGAGAGAGCAAGTCTGCAGGGAAATCATAGTGATGTGCAAGAACTATAGAGTGGTGATATTGACTGACTTTAATAACCCAAATATTGATTGGGATAATGTTAGAGTAAAGGGAAAGGAGGGGGAGGAATTTCCAAAATGGGTTCAGGAAAACTCCCTGAACCAGTATGTTCTCTGTCCAACTAGGAAGGAGGCATTGCTGGATCTGGTGCTGGGGAATGAGGTGGGCAAGTGCAGCAAGTGTATGTGGGGGATCACGTGGGTAAGAGTGATCATTGTATCATAAGGATTAGATTAGCAATGAAGAATAACAAAGAACATTCTAATAGAATTTCTAAATTGGATGAGGACCAACTTCAATGGGATGCGAAGGGATTTAGTCAGAGTAAAATGGAACCAAAGACTGACAGGAAAAACTGTAATGGAACAATGGATGATCTTTAAGGAGGAGATATTTCAGGTACAGGCTGGGTACATGTCAACAAGAGGGAAAGGCAGGAGAACCAAAGCCAGAGCTCCTTGGATGACGAGGGAGAATATGCTGAGCCTTTATAAAGCTCTGGTTAGGTCACAAATAGAGTATTGCGCCCAGTTCTGGACACCACACTCTGGAAAGGATGCGAAGGTCTTTGAGAGGGTGCAGAGGAGATTTACCAGAATTGTTACAGGGATGAGGGATTTTTGCTACAAGGTTAGATTGGAGAAGCTTGCGAGGAGGTTTGCTAGTACTACTCTGGAGGGTTTAAACTAGTCTTGCAGGGGGGTGGGACCCAAAGTAGTCGTCTCTCAGATGAGATAGTTGAGACAAATGTCGAGGTTAAAGCAAGCAAGTCCAGTAGGCAGGCCGGGCAGGGGCAGGACAGGGAGCGTGGAAGGTCTGGTAGGCTAAACTGCATTTATTTTAATGCAAGAAGCCTTACAGGTAAGGCAGATGAACTCAGAGCATGGATCGGTACATGGAATTGTGATATTATAGCTATTACGGAAACGCGGTTGAGGGATGGGCAGGACTGGCAGATCAATGTTCCGGGGTACTGATCTTTCCGGCGTGACAGAGGTGGAGGTAAGAGAGGAGGGGGAGTTGCACTATTGATTAGGGAAGACATCACGGCAGTACTTAGAGAGGATAACCTGGGGGGAAGGTCCAGTGAGGCCATATGGGTAGAACTTAGAAATAAGAAAGGGGTGATCACTTTGATGGGATTATACTATAGGCCCCCCAATAGTCAGAGGGAAGTGGAGGAGCATATATGTAGGGAAATCACAGATAGGTGTAGGAATTATAGGGTTGTAATAGTAGGTGATTTTAACTTCCCTAATATTGACTGGGACTGCCTTAGTGCTAAGGGATCAGATGGGGAAGAATTTGTTAAGTGTGTCCAGGATAGTTTTCTGAAGCAGTAGGCCCTACTAGAGAAGGGGCGACACTCGACCTCCTCTTAGGAAATGAGGATGGGCAGGTGGTTGATGTGTCAGTGGGGGAGCACTTTGGGAATAGTGACCATAACTCTATTAGCTTCAAGATAGTTATGGAAAAGGATAGGACTGGTCCTCAGGTTGAAGTCCTAAATTGGAGGAAGGCTAATTTCGATGGCATCAGACAGGAACTCTCAAAAGTTGAATGGGAGAGGCTGTTTACAGGTAAAGGTACGTCTGGCAAGTGGGAGGCTTTTAAAAGCGAGATAGGAAGAGTTTAAGGCCGGCATGTTCCTTTTCGATGGAAGGGCAAGGCTGGCAAGTTTAGGGAACCTTCGTTGACCAGGGATATTGAGGGCCTGGTCAGGACAAAGAAGGAGGCATATGTCAGGTATAGGCAGCTGGGATCCAGCGAGTCCCTCGAGGAGTATAGGGGATGTAGGACTACACTTAAGAAGGAAATTAGGAGGGTGAAAAGGGGCCATGAGATTTCCATGGCAGATAAGATAAAGGAGAATCCTAAACGATTCTATAAGTATATTAAGAGTAAAAGGGTAGCTAGGTCCCCTTAAGTATCAGTGTGGCAATCTATGTGTGGAGCCACGGGAAATTGGCGAGGTCTTAAATGAATATTTCTCGTCCGCATTTCTCGCGGAGAAGGTCATGGAAGATAGTGAGTTCAAGGGAGGGAACACCGATATCCTGGAGTATATCAACATTACAAAGGAGGAGGTATTGGAGGTTTTGAAGTGCATTAAGGTGGATAAATCCCCAGGGCCTGACCAGGTGTCTCCTAGGATGCTATGGGAAGCAAGGGAGGAGATTGCTGGGGCCCTGGCAGAGATTTTTGTATCATCATTAGCCACGGGTGAGGTACCGGAAGACTGGAGGATAGCTAATGTTGTACCGTTATTTAAGAAGGGCAGGAGGGATAAGCCAGGGAGCTATAGGCCGGTGAGCCTTACATCAGTGGTGGGAAAGTTATTGGAAGGGATTCCGAGAGACAGGATTTATATGCATCTGGAAAGGCATGGTCTGATTAGGAATAGTCAGCATGGCTTTGTGCATGGGAAATCATGTCTCATGAATTTGAATTTTTCGAGGAGGTGACCAAGAGGATTGACGAGGGCAGGGCGATGGACATTGTCTACATGGACTTTAGCAAGGCCTTTGACCGCATGGTAGGCTGGTCCAGAAGGTTTGAACACATGGGATCCAGGGTGAGCTAGCAAATTGGATACAAAATTGGCTTGGTGATAGGAGGCAGAGAGTCGTAGTGGAGGGTTGTTTTTCAGATTGGAGGCCGGTGACCAGTGGTGTGCCGCAGGGATCGGTGCTGGGCCCTCTGATGTTTGTCATACATATTAATGACTTGGATGTGAAAGTAAGGGGCATGATTAGTAAGTTTGCAGATGACACCAAAATTGGTGGTATAGTGGACAGTGAAGAAGGTTGTCTAAGGTTACAACAGGATATAGATCAAATGGGAAAGTGGGCAAGGGAGTGGCAAATGGAATTTAACGCTGACAAGCGTGAAGTGATGCATTTTGGGAAGTTAAACCAGGGCAGGACATATACAGTGAATGGCAGGGCCCTGGGGAGTGTTGTTGAGCAGAGAGACCTTGGGGTGCAAGTACATAGTTCCCTGAAAGTGGCAACACAGGTAGACAGGGTGGTGAAGAAGACATATGGCATGCTTGCCTTCATCGGCCGAGGCATTGAGTACAAGAGTTGGGACATCATGTTACAGTTGTACATAACGTTGGCTAGGCCGCATTTGGAGTACTGTGTGCAGTTCTGGTCGCCGCACTACAGGAAAGATGTGATTCAGCTAGAAAGGGCGCAGAAAAGATTCACAAGGATCTTGCCTGGTTTGGAGGACTTGAGTTATAAAGAGAGATTGGATAGGCTGGGTCTGTTTTCCCTGGAGCGAAGGAGGCTGAGAGGGGACATGATAGAGGTATATAAAATGATGAGAGGCATAGATAGGGTAGATAGCCAGAGTCTGTTTCCCATGGTAGGGGTGACTAAAACTAGAGGGCATAGATTTAAGGTGAGAGGGAGGAGGTTTAAAGGGGATCAAAGGGTACATTTTTCACACAAAGAATAGTGGGTATCTGGAATGAGCTGCCTGAGGAGGTGGTGGAGGCAGGAACAGTAGCGACATTTAAGAGGCATCTGGACAGGTACTTGAATGAGCAAGGCATAGAGGGATATGAAATTAATGCAGGCAGGTGGGATTAGTATAGATAGACATTATGGTTGGCATGGACCTGGTGGGCCGAAGGGCCTGTTTCTGTGCTGTACGACTCTATGACTCTATAAGTTGGGATTGTTTCCCTTGAAACAAAGGAGATTGAAGGGAGATTTGACAAAGGTGTACAAGATAATTATGTTGGCATCCTTCCATCTGCGTAAGATGATGGACATGCAGCAAACAATTCATTTATATGGGGTGTTTTCTCTTGCTGCACCTTTGCTGATGGCTGTGAAGGCCAATCCTTGAAAGGCAGGTTCTTCCAGAAGTGCTGCAAGTAAAAGGTCAGAGTTATTTACTATACGGAAGGAGGCTATTCAGCCTGGCGAGTCCATGCTGGCTCACCATGGAACTAGTCAGTCAGACCCACTCCCCTGCTCAATCACTGTAGCCCTGCAAGTCTATTTCCTTCAGGTGGCCATCTGATTTCCTTTTGAAGTCATTGATTGTCTCCACTTCCACTACCCTTGTGAGCAGTGAGTTCCAGGTCATTACCTCCCGCTGCATAAAAAAGTTCTTCCTCATATTCCCCCTGCATCTCTTGCCGAAAACCTTCAATCTGTGTCCCCTAGTCCTTGTACCATTAGTGCATGGGAACAGTTTTTCCTTGTCTAACTTATTGAAGCCTGTCAAAATCTTGCACATTTTATATTAAATTTCCCCTCAATCTCTTTTGTTCTGAGGAGAACCACCCAATTTTTCCAACCTAACCTTGTAACTAAAATCCCCATCCTTGGAATCATTCTGACAAATCTTCTCTGCAACCCCTCAAGGACCCTCCCATCCTTCCTAAAGTGTGGTGACCAGAACTGGACACAATACTCTAGTTGGGGCCTAACTAGGGCTTTATAAATGTTCAGCATACCTTCCTTGCTTTTGTACTCAGTGCCTTTATTTATGAAGCCCAATAACCCATCTGCTTTACTAACTATTTTCTCAATATGTCTTGCCACCTTCAAAGATACATGCACCCTCAAGTCCCTCTGTTCCTGCACACTCTTTCGAACTATGCCATTAAATATATATTATCTCTCCCTATCCATTATGTCACACTTGTCAGTATTAAATTCCATCTGCCATCTATCTGCCCATTATGCTAGCCTATACATGTTCTGTTGCAGATGGTTCATATCATCCTCACTGTTTGCTGCACCTCCAGGTTTGGTGTCAACAAATTGAAATTCTACTCAGTATTCCAAGATCTAAGTTATTTATATACAGCAAAAAAGCAGTGGTCTCAGCACTGACCCTTGGGCAACACCACTGTTTACCACTCTTCAGTCTGAAAAAACAACCATTTACTACAATTTGCTGTTTTCTGTTCTCAAGCCAATTTTTTTTATCCAATTGGCCATTGACCCTCCTATTCCATGAGCCTCAATTTTGCTAACCAGCCTTTTATGTGGTAATTTATTCCAGGCCTTTCTTAAAATCCATATAAGCAACATCCACCGCATTCCCTTCAACCTTCTGTTACTTCATCAAAAAATTCAATTAGCTTAGCGAAGCATGATCTGCCTTTTACAAATCCATGCTGGCTATCCTTAATTAACTCAAACCTCTGCAAGTGTGTGTTGATTTTTTTTCCTGATTATTGTTTCTAAAACCTTACGCACCACTGTTAAACTAAGTGGCTTGTAGCTGCTCAGACTGTCCTTACACCATTTCTTGAATAAGGTAAAGGGATATATACCGTGTTCCCTACACTTCTCTTGTAGCTGGAGTATGGAGAAGATCATATCCACAGTAGATCTGCCAGCACAGAAACTGCACTGTGCTTCTGGGTATACTTGGTTTGCAAGGAAATGGACTCGATGACCCTAGCAAAGGCCTAGCTAAGGAGTGAGATGCCTCTGTAGTTGTTGCTGTCACCTTTGGTTTGTATAATGTGATGATTTTGGTGTCAGACATCTCCTGTGGAATAAAGCCTATTTTCCAGCAGAGGAGGAGATCATAAAAGTGTGGCAATAGATGTGACTTTCCGTGTCCGAGCAGTTTGACTAGGATTCCATCTTTGTTGGGTGCCCTTCTGTTTGCTAGGCGGTCTATGGCCTTTGTGTTCCAGTGATGAGGGTTCTTCATCTAATTCATCCTGAACAGGAAGTTGCAGGAGAGCATCAAACACATTCTGGGACATGTCCGACTCACAGGAGCACAGCTCACAGTAGTGTTCAGCCCAGCAGGTTATCTGTTTATTTTTGTCGGTGAGTACTTCACCATCTGCTGACTTCAGGGGAGCAACTTTGGTTATGGCAGGGCCAAGCGCCCTTTACTCCCTTCGTGCATAGCTCGTAGATTTCTTTTGTCGTATGCAGTTTGGATTTCTTGACATAAGTTGGTCCAGTGTTTGTTTACGCAGTATCTCCCTGTGCTTTGCACGGCTGTATTGGCTACTTTCACGTTGTGCAATGTCTTAGCTGTTGGATTTATGTTGTGCATCATGTAAGCGTTGTTATTTTGCACCAGTGACAGATATCATCTCAGCTGAGCAGGTCTCAAACCAGTCATTGTTGTGAATTCCGCCTTTTCCAAATGATGCTTCTGCTGCTGGATGATTGATAAAGTTTGGAAGTCACTAAGCTCAATGCTGGCATCAGTGCTTTTCGTTGAGGCTTTGGTGGGTAGCAAGTGTTCTAGCGATAGTGCAAAGTGCTGGTATTTGGCATCAGAGCTTAAACAAGGGATATTGATACATGGCGTTTGGATCTGTGGAAAGTTCAGGGGTACACCTTCACTCTGCTGCTAATGAATGGTCAGTGTCACAATCTGCGCTGTGGTAAGTGCGGGTGTGATGAACACTGGGTAGATTGCAGCTCCTCATGATGACTAGGTCCACTTGGTGCCAATGCCCAGACCTTGGGTGATGCCATGATACCTGTTGGTGATGATTGCCCTGGAAGGTGTTGGTGTTGGCGTTCATTCAGGGCACTAAGCTCAAAAAAGCATTGTCTGTTATTTTTGATCTTGCCCAGACCATGATGACCAAGGCACGTTTGCCATGAATCACTGTCCCAATATGTGCGTTGAAGTCACCCAGGATGAACAGCCTCCCATCATTTGGCATGTTTCTCAGAACATCATCAAGGGAATTATAAAAATGCGCTTGATCCGAGCTGCTGGCATAGAGTGTTGGTGCATAAACACATTTGATGTTGACTGTGCCTACATCAGATGATCGCTGCAGGGAGATGACGCGTTCTGAGGTTGCTACTGGTGGATCAATTGACCTGTGTCAGTCGGCTGCTCGCTGCAATCTTCAGCATTCTTTCCATGCCAGCAGAAGGTGTAATTAGCCTCACAAATAGAGCCTGTGTTGGCTAATCCGGTTTCTTGTAGAGCGACAATGGCAACACCAAGCTTGTGTAGCTCAGTCAAACAGGGCTGCCTTGCATGTACTTGCTATGGAGTGTGCGGGTAATTGTTCATTCCAGGATATACACTCTTCACATAACAGCTTCCAAGCCGAAAGATTACCTTTCTTTGTTTTCTGCGTAGCCTAGGCACGGTTTTAGGAGGTGCAGACTTGCTGAGCATCTGCACCCCTCTCGATCTCGTAGGCTGGTGACCAGAGGAAAGACGAAAGCTTATAAGTCTGGGGCCTATTAGGTTGCAGGAGTTGCTGGAAGGTGCTAATGAGGGAAACATCAACTACCTAATGGGACTCCATTCCAGATTTTGTTGAGTTTACTCCCTGAGCCATTAGAGTCAGAGTCATTTGAGGCACAGAATGAGGCCATTTGGCCCATCAAGTCCATGCCAGCATTAGCTCTTAATGTTGTTGCTGTTAATATTGAAGGCACTGACCAGCAGGGCCCAGATCACCACAAACATAGGTGTGATCTTCTCCTCTAGGTGTGCGAAGGCAGCAGCTCCAGGTCGCCACTTCCTGTCTCCAGATACCCATCTCCACTCTCCGAACTGTCCAGCCAGGTCCGTGAACTACCCTTGCTCTTTCTCTCTCTGATCCCTTGTAGCTGCTGGTGGCTGTGGCACGGTCCGGGCTGGAGCCAATCACTTATCCATCTTTGTCTGACGTCACACTAAGATTATTATAGGTTTAGATAAGGTAGACATAGAAAAGCTGTTCTATAGGAACATAGGAGCATGAGTAGGCCATTCAGCCCATCTGGCCTGCTCCGCCATTCAATACAATCATGGCTAATCATTCACTTCAATGCCTTTTTCCCACATTATCCCCATATCCCTTTATGTCATTGGCATTTAGAAATCTGTCAATCTCTGCTTTAAACATACTCAATGACTGAGCTTCCACAGCCCTCTGGGGTAGAGAATTCCAAAGATTCGTAACCCTTTGAGTAAAGAAATTTCCCCTCATCTCTTTCCTAAGTGGCTTCCCCCTTATTTTGAAATTGTGTTCCCTGGTTCTAGACTCCCAACCAGGGGAAAAGTCATAGCTGCATCTACCCTGTCTATCTCTTTCAATATTTTGTAGGTTTCTATGAGATCACTTCTCATTCTTCAAAACTCTAGAGAATACAAGCCCAGTTTCCCCAATCTCTCTTCATAGGACTGTCCCGCCATCCCGGGAACAACTCTGGTGAACCTTCGTTGCACTCCTTCTATGGCAATAATATCCTTCCTAAGGTAAGGGGGCCAAAACTGCACACAGTACTCCAGGTGCAGTCTAACTAAGGTTCTATACAATAGAAGCAACACTTCATTACTCCTGTACTCAAATCCTCTTGTGATAAAGGCTAACATACCATTAGCCTTCTTAATTGCTTGCTGCACCTACATGTTAGCTTTCAGTGACCTATTGATGAGAATACCCAGGTCCCTTTGTACATCTACAATTTCTAATCACTTACCATTTAAGAAATACTCTGCACATCTGTTCCTCCTACCAAAGTGGATAACCTCACTGTTATGACCGAGGTGGGAGCAGTGCACTGTCTTTTCTAGTTCCACTTTTCCACAGATCACAACATATATTTTCCCAATTACCGATACGGTCAATCATAGACTCTACGCTGTATTCCAGAATAAAATACACCAACCAGGTTCCTTTAATAAATAACAATATAAAACAAGACATAACCAGTAACAAAGCAAAGCATTAACAGAGCGAAATATGGAAGTTCCCTTTTACCTTAGCCACCTCCCCCAACCCCAACACACACACACACACACACAGGTTAACCAAAAAAATAGAGATTTTCTCTTTAGAGCTCTGTTACAAGAAAAAAAGAATACTTTGGCAAAATACTTGCTAATTCTTGAAGAAAAGAGGAGAAGATATGGAAAGATGTCAGTTGTCCTGTTTTGGGGTTTGACGTCCCAAATACCCATAGACGGTTGTCACTGGGATCTTTCTAGAACAGTTCTTTTCAGGGAACATTGAAGATCAGTTTGGCAGGCTTCCCAGGAGAAATGCAACAACAGGGGTTTCTGGCAGGCTTTTCAGGAGAAATGCAGCATCAGTTTTTCTATTTCTTACACTTGAATCTCAGGAAATTCTCAAAGAGATGGACGTGGGTGCTGATGGTAACTGCTCTCTTGGCTGGTTTTCTCCAACTGCCTTCAAAACAGTTCACACCCCAACACACTGTCCAAAGCGAAACCAAAAACAATATCTCAACAGTACCTGCTGACTCCTATAAATCTTGACCTGCCACTTCTCTATAAACATCTCCCCCCCCCTCCCCCTCAACCTTGCCTCCTCAAGTCAAAAAGCCCCTGCTGGGTATTTATCTGAAGACAGGTGACTTACAGTAAATGTTGTTTACAAACAAGACCTATGTGTCCTTTCAATGACCCAGTGAAAAAAAATCCATGGAATCCTTTTCAATTTTCCCAAATAAAACAATGTCCATAATTCTAAAATACATGAGTCCTGAAAAAAAACTTTAAAAAATAGAAGCAGCATCATAACATCACATTTTTCCACATTATATTCCAAGTTGTTGCCCACTCACTATGTCTGTCCAAATCCCCTTGAAGCCGCTTTACATCTTCCCAACAACATACATTCCCACCTACTTTTGTGTCATCCGTAAACTTGGAAATATTACATTTGATCCCCGCATCCAAATCATTGATATATATTGTGAACAGCTGGGACCCGAGTACTGATCCTTGTAGTACCCCACTAGTCACAGCCTGCCAATGCAAGAATGACCCATTTATTCCTACTCTCTGTTTTCAACCTGTTAACCAATCCTTAATCCATGCCAGTATATTACCTCCTATCCCATGTGCTTTAATTTTGCTAACCAACCTCCTGTGGGGAACTTTATCAAAAGCCTTCTGAAAATCCAAGTATACTACGTCCACCCACTCCCCGTTATCAATTCTATTAGTAACATCGTCAAAAACTCCAACAGGTTTGTCAATCCATGTTGATTATACCCAAGCAGATTATTATTATCCAAGTGTCCATTTATCAGATCCTTTAGAGTAGATTCTAGCATTTTCCCTACTACTAATGTAAGGGTAACAGGTCTGTCGTTCCTGGTTTTCTCTCTCCTTCCCTTCTTAAATGGTGGGGTGACATTTTCTACCTTCCAATCTGTAGGAACCGTTCCAGGATTTACAGAATTTTGGAAGATGATCACCAATGCATCCACTATCTCTTTAAACACTTTGGGGTGTAGAATATCAGGTCCTGGGGATTTATCAACCTTCAGTTCCATTAATTTCTCCAATACAACCTTCTTACTGATACTAATTTCCTTCAATTTTTCATTCTCCCTAGTCCCTTGGATCACTAATTCTGGGAGATTTTTTGTATTTTCCTCAGTGAAGACAGGCACAAAGTAATCATTTAACTTCTCTGCCATTTCTCTATTCCCCGTTATAAATTCTCCTGACTGTAATGGACCCACATTTGACTTAGCCAAATGTTTCCTTTTTATCTACCTATAGAAGCTTTTGCGGTCTTTTTAAAATGATTTTTACTAGTTTACATTCATATTATTGTCTCCCTTTCTTTATCAGTTTCTTGGTGCTCCTTAGCTGTGTTCTAAAATCCTCCCAATCCTCAGGTTTACTATTATTTCTGGCAAATTTATAGACCTTTTCTTTTAAGTCTATACAATCCTTAACTTCTTTTGTCATCCACAGTTGACTGCCTTTACTTTTGGGGTTTTTGTGCCTAGAGGAAATGTATATTTGCTGTAAACTATGTAATAATTCTTTAAAGACTATCCATTGCTTATGCACTGTCATACCTTTTAATGTATTTTCCCCAACCACCTCAGCCAATTTGTCCCTCATACCTTCTTAATTTCCTTTGTTCAAATTTAACACCCTGGCTTCAGATTGAACCACCTCACTTTCAAACATAATGTAAAATAATATCATGTTATGGTCACTCAACCCTAAAGTTTCTTTTACAACAAGATTACTTTCTCATTACATAATACCAGATCTAAAATAGCCTGTTCTCTAGTCGGTTCCTCAACATACTGCTCTAGAAAACCAGCCCTAACACACTCCAAAAACTCATCCTCCAAAGCATTAGTGCTCATTAGGTTTACCCAGTCTATATGCAGATTGAAGTCACCCATGATTACTGTATTACCCATGCTGCAAGCTTCTCTAATCTCCTGATTCATACCATGCCGCACACTACCACTACTGTTTGGTGGCCTATAAACAACTCCTCCCAGTGTTTGCTGCCCCTTGCTGTTTCTTAGCTCCACCCAAACAGATTCCACATTTTGTTCTTCCGATCTGAGATCCTCCCTTACTAATGTACTGCTCCAATCCCTTATCAGCGCAACACCACCTCCTTTTCCTTTTTGTCTGTCCTTCCTAAATGGCAAATATCCTGGAATATTCGTTTCCCAGACTTGATCACCCTGTAGTCACATTTCTGTAATGGCAATTAGATCGTACCCACTTACCTCTATTTGTGCCTTTAAATCATCTACCTTGTTGCAAATGCTGTGTGCATTCAGGTAGAGTGCCCTTCACTTTGTCTTTTTGATGTTATTTTGCATTTTAAGCCTAGTTGATGCTCAACTTTGTTTCGCCTGCATTCTAATTTCACTTGCTACTTTTCTACTTCCTGTTACCAGCTTTACTTCCTTCCAATTTGAGCTACCCCTCAGGTTCCCATCCCCCTGACAAGCTCGTTTAAATCCTCCCCAACAGCACTAGCAAATTTCCCTGCGAGGATATTAGTCCTGGTGCTGTTAAGGTATAACCCGTCCATCTTGTACAGGTCCCACCTGCTGCAGAACCAGTTCCAATGCCTCAGAAATCTGATGCCTTCCCTCCTACACCAATTCTCTAGCCATGTGTTCAATTGATCAATCCTCCTATTCCTATGCTCACTAACATGTGGCACTGGGAATAATCCTGAGATTACTGCTCTCGAGATCCTGCTTTTAAATTTCCTTCCTAACTCCCTAAAATGTTCTTTCAGGACCTTGTCCCTCTTCCTACCTATGTCATTGGTACCAATGTGGACTACGGCCTCTAGCTGTTCACCCTCCCCCAGAAGGATGTCCTGCAGCCACTCTATGACATCCTTGACCCTGGCAACACACCATCCTGGAGTCACGTTTACTGCCGCAGAAACACCTGTCTGATCCCCTGACTATCGAATCCCCTATCGCTATTGCTCTTCCACTCTTCTTCTTTCCCTCCCATGCAGCTGAGCCACCCATGGTGCCATGGACTTTGCTCTGGCTGCACTCTCCTGAGGAACAATCAGCCTCACCAGTATCCAAAATGGAAGACCGATTAGCAAGCAAGATAGACACAGGGGACTCCTGCACTACCTGCCTGGTTTTCTTAGACTGCCTGGCGGTCACCCATTCTGTCTCTGTCTGCATGCTCCTAACCTGCGGTGTGACCACCTCCCTAAACGTGCTATCCACATAGTCTTCAGCCTCGTGGATGCACAACAGTGACTCCAGCGGCCACTTGAGATCGAAACCCAGAGCTCAAGCTTCTGCAGCTGGTGACACTTCCTACAGATGTGCTCGTCTAGGACACATGGTGCACCCATGACTTCCCACATACCCACAGGATGTACATTCCACTTGGCCGAGCTGACCTGCCATAACGTAACTTTAAAAACTAGTTATTACAATTAAAATAAGTAGAATAACTTACGAATAACTCACCAATCAGCTTTCTCCCCAGTACAGAAGTAACAGCCAGCTACTGAAGGCTGAAACAAGATAGATTTATCGCTCACTCGCTCACTTTGCACTCTGTGCCCTCAGAGCAGCTCTCAGTGCAGATGAAGCAGCACTGAGGAAGCCCTGCTTTTATACTTTCTGAGAAACAACTGTTTCAAGCTTCTGAAAACCAGTTTAAGCCAGCTACCTAAGTAACTAGCTACAGCTGCTCCCAGAGAGCGTGTATACCCCTGTTTTAAGGCTGGAATAAAACTTCACTTCTCTTAATGTAAGGAGTAATTTTTAGTTAATTGATAAATTGAAGAAAAAACTAGTCTTTAGATAGAAATTAACCCTTAAAACTCCCTCTCACCAGACTCTTTTTTTCTTTTTTACATTTTTTACAACCTTTTTTGCATTTATTTCATTTCATCTTAGTTTGTTCAGTTTGCTTACCCATTGTTTTTTTTCATGTTTGCACTTGCTGCTGTTCAATATTCAGTCCGTTAACACCTTTTCTGTACTAATGCTTTGTCTTTCAACACACCATTAACATATTGTTTGTCTTTGCTCCATGACCTTTTGGTCAGCTATGTGGCCTTGTCCAATCTACACCTTCTCCTTTGTTATCTCTTGCCCCACCCCCACCTCACTTGCTTATAACCTGTGACATTTTTAATATTTGTCAGTTCCGAAGAAGGGTCACTGACCCGAAACGTTAACTCTGCTTCTCTTTCCACAGATGCTGCCAGACCTGCTGAGTGGTTCCAGCATTTCTTGTTTTTATCTCACCAGACTCACCAGCTTTCAGTGCAGACCCATTAGCTGATCATACAAGGACAATGGGACACAGATTTAAGGTTTTGGGCAAAAGATGCAGCAGGGAAGTGAGGAAGCACTTTATTTACGCAGCGAGTAGTAATACCTGGAACATGCTGCCTACGAGGGTGGTGGAAGTGGAGATGATTTGGATGGACACTTGAGGGAAATAAACTTGCAGGGCTACAAGGATAGAATGAGACCAATTGGATTGCTCTACAGAAAGCTGGCATGAACCAGATGGCCTGTTTCTGTGCCAATACTGACTGTATGGACCTGATTTTATTCCAACGATGGTGGGCCTGGCAGTGGCTGGAAGGTGGAATTGGGAACAGTGCCCCCTGCCATTTTGATTGCCTCCCCCGCCTCGGTGCCCACCTCCAAGGGCAGGACAATATTCTGCCCTATGATTATAAAATTGGGCTCCAAGTGCCACTGGTGCCGGTGCCATGGAACCCCTGAAGACATAAAATGTGCTGGTCGTGCTGTTGACCACTTCCAGCATTTCCTGTGCGACACCCATGCATGCGCCAGCAGCATGAAGAGAGGTCAGATTGTGACATTTGTTCCGGCTGAGCTAACGCACGTTGTTCAAACTTTGACCACACAGGTCCACAGAATGCATGCACTAATCACTTTCAGCTGAACACACATTGAACTGCACGAGCAACACCCCTCTTCCCCACTGCTAGTGCTATTTAGAGGGATAGGCGTCCAACTTACAGGTGAGGTGCTTTTGACTGACTTTTGCGACAGAGATGTTTGTGGAATTACTGTGGCTTGTTTTTGGAGGTTTGCTGGTGAGTTTGTGCATCTATTCAGGGAGGGCAGAGGATTTTGTCACCTGTAGTCTGCAAGAGGTGTGTGGGGCTGTTTTGGCAGTGCCTCTAGGTCTGAAACACGATGGAGAAGGGGCTGCAGAGAGGGTAAATTCAAGTGTCTAAGCAACTTGCTTCTCCTCCCTTAGACAGAACACAATATACTCCCCTCTCGTGGCAAATAAGGCCTCTGTCACCTCCTCGATGCATCGATGGATGGCGTACTGGGAGATGTTGGATATGTCACCTCCCAACTGGAAAGTACTTGTCATGTAGAAGTTTAATACCACTGTGAACTCTGTGGCCATTAGCAGTGTCATCCTCACCCTGGTGTGTGGCTCTATGTCATGTTGAAACAGGTGGCACATTTCTATGACCAACTCCTTGGTAAACCTGACATGCCCAAGGCATTGCTTTTGGCCTAGATGGAGGAATGACAAATGCTCTTGGAAAACTCGTGGTTGATAGAAGGTCATTCAAGTGAGGGGATTGAAAAGGAACATGGTAATGGTCGACAACAGTACAGTCAGGGGGATAGATACTGTTCTCTGCATCCGTGACCAGGAGCTTCGAAGGTTGTATTGCCTGCCTGGTGTCAGGGTTCAGGATGTCTCCTCGTTGATGGAGAAGAACTTGAGTAGGAGAGGGTCCATATTGGGACCAAAAACATTGTGAAGTGTAGGAAAGAGGTCTTGTTTGGAGAGTACCAGAAACTAGCAGCTAAATTAAAGAGGACCTCAAGGGTCATAATCTCTGGATTATTACTCGATGCTCTTGTCAATAGGCATAGGGATAAGCAGATTAGGGAATTTGTGGCTGAAGGAGTGGTGTGGAAAATATGGGTTCCATTTCATGGGAAACTGGCACCACCAGGGACAGGAAGGAACTGTACCAATGGAGCAGGCTCCATGAGCTGGGACCAGGGTCCTAGCAGAAAGGATAAATAGGGTGGTCACAAGGACTTTAAACTAGTAAGTGAGGGAGAGGGCTCAGGCAGAAAAGGTAGAATAGGTAATAGTTTGAAAACGAACAAAAGGGAAGAGAGTAGAGTGGCAGTCAGAAGTTGTGTTTTAGGCACCACAGGGAAAAGGAAAATTAAAAGATGTAAGATAATTAAACCAGGAGAAAGAAATAGGAAACACATAAACAAAACATGAGAGCAGAAGAACAGGTGAGGGTGTGTGGCCCAAATAAGCATTCTTTATGCAAACACATGGAGTATATGGAACAAACTGAATGAGATGCAGGCACAAATTCAACTTGGAGGGTATGACATGGTAGCCATTATTGAGATATGGCTGCAAGACGGTCAGGACTGGTAACCAAATATACCAGGTTATAAGGTCTACAGCAGGGTTGTCCAACTATTTTGGGCGGAGGGCCGCATTATGATTTTTGCTCGGCCCAGGGGGCTGGTGCGCAAATTTTGCAAGATAAAGGCATAAAAATTCATCTTACTAATAAAAACAACAACAAATGTGCATTTTTGTGAAAAACTTTAAATGAGAAGACTAATTTATTGACTTACTTTCTCGTCAGTATATTGAAAACTGATTTAGTGACATACCTGGCATTGTTTTTGCTTGCATAAGTAGTCAATCTCTGCCCGCACACTTGATGTAGCGAAGCAGAATATTCTGGATAGATGTCCATCTTTCATTATATTGACTGGGACTCACTTAGTGCTAGGGGCTTGGATGGGGCAGAATTTGTAAGGAGCATCCAGGAGGGCTTCTTGAAACAAAATGTAGATAGTCCAACTAGTCCAACTGATGTGCCAACTAGGGAAGGGGCTGTACTGGACCTGGTATTGGGGAATGAGCCCGGCCAGGTGGTCCAAGTTTCTGTAGGGGAACATTTCGGGAACAGTGACCATAATTCTGTAAGTTTTAAGGTACTTGTAGATAAGGATAGGAGTAGTCCTCGGATGAAGGTGCTAAATTGGGGGAAGGCTAATTATAACAATATTAGGCAGGAACTGAAGAATTTAGATTGGGGCGGCTGTTTGAAGGTAAATAAACATGTGTCCCCAAAGACACATTGTACAGCGAGCTCGCCACTGGTATCAGACCCACCGGCCGTCCATGTCTCCGTTATAAAGACGTCTGCAAACGCGACATGAAATCGTGTGACATTGATCACAAGTCGTGGGAGTCAGTTGCCAGCATTCGCCAGAGCTGGCGGGCAGCCATAAAGACAGGGCTAAATTGTGGCGAGTCGAAGAGACTTAGTAGTTGGCAGGAAAAAAGACAGAGGCACAAGGGGAGAGCCAACTGTGCAACAGCCCCAACAAACAAATTTCTCTGCAGCACCTGTGGAAGAGCCTGTCACTGCAGAATTGGCCTTTATAGCCACTCCAGGCGCTGCTTCACAAACCACTGACCACCTCCAGGCGCGTATCCATTGTCTCTCAAGATAAGGAGGCCCAAAAGAAAAAAAAGAAGGCAGGAACTGAAGAATTTAGATTGGGGCGGCTGTTTGAAGGTAAATAAACATCTGACATGTGGGAGTCTTTCAAACGTCAGTTGATTAGAATCCAGGCATGTTCCTGTGAGGATGAAGGATAAGTTTGGCAAGTTTCGGGAACCTTGGATAATGAGGGATATTGTGAGCCTAGTCAAAAAGAAAAAGGAAGCAATCATAAGGGCTAGAAGGCTGGGAACAGACGAGGCCTTGAGGAATATAAAGAAAGTAGGAAGGAACTTAAGCAAAGAGTCAGGAGGGCTAAAAGGGGTCATGAAACATCATTGACAAACAGGATTAAGGAGAATCCCAAGGCTTTTTATACGTATATAAAGAGCAAGAGGGTAGCGAGGGAAAGGGTTGGCTCACTCAAGGACAGAGGAGGGAATCTATGTGTGGAGCCAGAGGAAATGGGCGATGTACTAAATGAATACTTTGCATCAGTATTCACCAAAGAGAAGGACTTGGTGATGATGAGTCTCGGGAAGGGAGTTTTGGTTATCTGGGCTATGTTGATATCAAAAAGGAGGTGTTGGGCGTCTTGAAAAGCATTAAGGTAGGTAAGTCCCCAGGGCCTGATGGGATCTACCCCAGAATACTGAGGGAGGCAAGGGAGGAAATTGCTGGGGCCTTGACAGAAATTTTTGTATCCTCAATGGCTACAGGTGAGGTCCCAGAGGACTGGAGAATAGCTAATGTTGTTCCTTTGTTTATGAAGGGTAGCAAGGATAATCCAGGAAATTACAGGCCGGTGAGCCTTACGTCAGTGGTAGGGAAATTATTGGAGAGGATTCTTTGGGACAGGATTTACTCCCATTTGGAAACAAGTGGACTTATTAGCGAGAGGCAGCATGGTTTTGTGAAGGGGAGGTTGTGTCTCACTAACTTGATCGAGTTTTTTGAGGAAGTGACGAAAATGATTGATGAAGGAAGGGCAGAGGATGTTGTCTGCATGGACTTCAGTAAAGCCTTTGACAAGGTCCCGCATGGCAGACTGGTACAAAAGGTGAAGTCACACGGGATCAGAGGTGAGCTGGCAAGATGGATACAGAACTGGCTCGGTCATAGAAGACAGAGGGTAGAAGTGGAAGGGTGCTTTTCTGAATGGAGGGCTGTGACTACTGGTGTTCCGCAGGGATCAGTGCTGGGACCTTTGCTGTTTGTAGTATATATAAATGATTTGGAGGAAAATGTAGCTGGTCTGATTAGTAAGTTTGTGGATGACACAAAGGTTGGTGGAGTTGCGGATAGTGATGAGGATTGTCAGAGGATACAGCAGGATATTGATCTGTTGGAGAATTGGGCGGAGAAATGGCAGATGGAGTTTAATCCGGACAAATGTGAGGAAATGCATTTTGGAATGTCTAATACAGGTGGGAAGTATACAGTAAATGGTAGAACCCTTCGGAGTATTGACAGGCAGAGAGATCTGGGCGTACAGGTCCACAGATCACTGAAAGTGGCAACGCAGGTGGATAAGGTAGTCAAGAAGGCATACGACATGCTTGCCTTCATTGGTCGGGGCATTGAGTATAAAAATTGGCAAGTCATGCTACAGCTGTACAGAACCTTAGTTAGGCCACACTTGGAATATTGCATGCAATTCTGGTCGCCACACTACCAGAAGGATGTGGAGGCTTTGGAGAGGGTACAGAAGAGGTTTACCAGGATGTTGCCTGGTCAGGAGGGTATTAGCTATGAGGGGATAAACTCAGATTGTTTTTACTGGAATGACGGAGGTGGAGGGGTGACCTGATAGAGGTTTACAAAGTTATGAGCGGCATGGACAGAGTGGATAGTCAGAAGCTTTTTCCCAGGGTGGAAGAGTCAGTTACTAGGGGACATAGGTTTAAGGTGCGAGGGGCAAAGTTTAGAGGGGATGTGCGAGACAAGTTTTTTTACACAGAGGGTGGTGAGTGCCTGGAACCTAATGCAGGTGGTGGAAGCAGGTACGATAGCGACATTTAAGAGGCATCTTGACAAATACATGAATAGGATGGGAATGGAGGGATACGGACACCGGAAGTGCAGAAGGTTTTAGTTTAGACAGGCATCATGAACGGCGCAGGCTTGGAGGGCCGAATGGCCTGTTCCTGTGCTGTACTGTTCTTTGTTCTTTGAGTGAGAACTCTCTCTCTGTTTCTCCTTGTGTTATCTCCTCTCTGTGTCGTCCTCGTTCTCTGTGTTCCCCCTCTCTCTGTCCCCCTCTCTCACTGTTCCCCTTCTCTCTCTCTGTTTTCCCCTCTCTGTTCCCCCCCCTCTCTGTTTTTTCCCTCACTCTCTCTCTCTGTCCCCTCGCTTTGTTTCCCCTCTCTGTTTATCCTCTCTCTCCCTTTGTTCCTCCCCTCTCTCTATTCCCTCTCTCTCTCTCTGCTTCTCCCCTCTCTCTCTTTGTTTCCCCCCTCTGTTCTCTCCCCCCATCTCTGTTCTCTCCCCCATCTCTGTTCTCTACCTCCCCTCTTTCTCTCCCCCTCGTTCTCTCCCCCCTTCTCAGTTCTCGCCCCCCTTCTCTGTTCTCGCCCCCTCCCTCTTTCTGACAGTTGCACTGAACGGCAGCACTCAACACATCAGCTTTGTGTTTGTCAGTTTGTTTAAAAACGCGTTCCTGCTTGAGCAACTGTCATCTGTGAAAATGACAATGTGATCTTTTTAAAAAGGCTGCTCTGCAGGAAGACGAAGAGAAATTTCCCATCTCCATGCATGGAGCTCTGGCGAGGATCAGGAACAACCGCAGGTTGGATGGAAACCTTTGGTGGGCCGGATCCTGGCCCGTGGGCCGCATGTTGGACAACTCAGGTCTACAGGAATGTTAGGGAAAATGGTAGAGAGTGAGGAGTAGCCTTAATGATTAAGGATGAAATCACTTCCCTGTTTAGACAGGATATAATGAGAGGTAAGTAGACAGTGGAGACTTTATGGGTAGAATTAAGAAATAGAAAAGGATTTAAGACAGTGGTGGGTAATAGTAGCTGAGAAGTGATAGCTTGCATAAATGCTGAGATTAGACGCGCCTGTAGCAAAGGCAGAGTGGTTTTACTTGGGGATTTTAACTTTCATATAGATTGGGATAACCAGATGAGCACATGTCAGAAAGACAGTGAATTTCTAGAGTGTTTCTGGCATAGTTTTCTGAAACAATATGTCCCAGAACCAACAAGGGGGCATGCCATATTTGATTTATTTGTGAATAAGAAGTCAGATTTAGTTAACAGCCTAACGTGCATGAACATTTATCTAATAGCAATTATATGATTGAGTTCAATGTAGTGTTTGAAAAAGAGAAATGTGAAACAGCTACTAAGGTTTTAGATTTAGGTAAGGGCTGACTTCAATGAAATGTGACAGAGACTGTCCACGGTGAACTGGGGAAATCTGTTAATGGGTAAAACAACAGATCAGTGGGAGGCGTTCAAAATAGAATTTAATGTGATACAGAACCAGTTTATACCCCTAACTCCCTAGGTGGTTCTACTTTCCAAAAAAAAACAGCCAAGGACAACTAACAAGGTGAGAGACAACATAAAACTAAAAGAATGTGCATACAAAAATGCAATAAAAAAGCACAGGTCTTGATGAATGGGAATGATGCAAAGAGCAGCAAAGGGTGACAAAACAGATAGTAAGAACTTCAAAAAGTATGGAAAAGGATAAATAAAGGCATATCAAAATCAACACAAAAAACTTTGACAATTACATTAGGAGAAAGGATGGTCAGAAGCAAAAGCAAAATACTGCGGATGCTGGAAATCTGAAACAAAAACAAGAAATGCTGGAATCACTCAGCAGGTCTGGCAGCATCTGTGGAAAGAGAAGCAGAGTTAACGTTTCGGGTCAGTGACCCTTCTTCGGAACACAGAGGGTCACTGACCCGAAACGTTAACTCTGCTTCTCTTTCCACAGATGCTGCCAGATCTGCTGAGTGATTCCAGCATTTCTTGTTTTGGTCAGAAGCAATATGGGCCTCTTGGAAATTGACAACAGTGATGTCAATGTTAATAACCTTATTAATGGCAGACATGCTGAATAATTACTTTACATTAATATTTACAGTAGAGGAAGAGGTCAGCATGCCATATATCCTAAGGAAACTATTCAGAGACAGAGACACAACAAAATTAACATAAGCAAGATAACAGTAATGGAGAACTTAATAGCACTAAAGAGTGACAAATCTCCAGGACCAGTTGTTTTCCACATTTTAACGGAAGTAGGTGAGTACATTGTAGATGCCCTACCTATAACCTTTCAAAGTTCTCTCAATTCAGGAACTGCTCCTTCAGATTGGAAAATTGCACATACCATGCTGCTATTGAAGAAAGGTGAGAGAAGGAAACCAGAGAATAATAGACCAGTTAGCCTAACATCTGTTATCAGGAAATTTCCAGAGTCTATAATTAAGGATAGGGTGACAGAACACCTTGAAAATTTTCAGCTGATCAGAGACAGCCAGCATGGTTTTGTAAAGGGTTTGTCCTGCCTGTTGAATCTGATTGAACTTTTTGAAGAGGTGACTAGTGAACAGAGGAATGTCTATGGATGTTATTTATAAGGACTTCCAGAAGGCATTTGATAAAGTCATAAGAAACCATGTACCAAAGTTGAAGTTCATGGAATTGAAGGGAAATTATTGACCTGGTTTGGAAATTGGCTGAGTTGGAGAAGACAGAGAATATGAATAATTGACAGGATGTGAATAGTGGTGTCCTGAAAGATTCGGTGTTGGGGCCTCAAGTAGTCACTGTATTAATTAATGACTTAGATGAAGGGGATAGAAAGCCACATATCCAAATTTGCCAATGACAGAAAGATAGGCAGTATTGTAAGCAATGTAGGTGGAGTGTCATGCAGACCCCCAGCTGCCATGAATGAGGCATATTAATTTCATCATATGAATACTTATTTTAAACTGTTGCTGGAGTGGAGAAATGTTAAAGAGATCACCAGAACTTTGACTGGAGGACATTTGCATACTAAGAGACGGTATTTGTGGAGACAAAGGACTACTTCCTGGGCCAATTAACCCAAATGGATTTTGATCACCAGACATTGAAGGTGTAAGGAAGCGCATTCCAGGGACGGCTAAGATGATACAATACACAAACACAGGAGGAGGTTAAGCCAGTTAGTCACATGACAGACCTGCTGGCCAACTTGGAGTTGAATTGTGCCACACAGAAAGGAACAGAAGGCAGTCTGCAACTGAAGCTAGAACAAGGAAGCCTCTCCTGGCTGTCTCTCTCTAACTTTCTCCCAAGCCACTGGACCCACGGAAGACACGTGAACCTCAAGAGAGAAAAGACTCTACCATCGAAACAAGCTGATGTGTGAACTGGGCCCCAACGAGCAGCAGGACTTACCGGCAACCAAAAATTCTACATTGAACTCAAAGGACTGTAATTATAATCCCGATATTGCCTCAAACTTCTCCCCTTTATTCTTTTCTACTTTTTCTGTCTCTATCTGCGTGTGAGTTTATCGCGTATGCATGCTAGCATGGTCGCGTCGCATAGTCGTAGTTGTTAACCGGTTTAGAGTTCAAGATTAATAAACTTCCACCTTTCTTGTTTAAATCTAAGGAAACCTGTCTGATTTCTTTGCCTTACAATTGGAGCAGTGAACAAGCATTCACTGAGGGGGAGCTAAAAACACGGTGTTTTTAAAATTAAACCCTGTTATGGTTAAACCAGGCAAAGGAATTGAGAAGTTTAAGGGGTGATTTGAACAAGGTTTTCAAGGTATTAAGGGGAACAGATAAGGTAGATTGGGAGAAACTATTTCCGCTCACTGGGGGAGTCTAGGACTAGGGGAGATAGTCTAAAAATTACAGCAGACCTTTCAGGAGTGAAATTAGGAAACACTTCTTCACACAAAGGGTGGTTGAGCTTGGAACTCTCTTCCGCAAAACAGCAACTGATGCTAGATCAATTGTTAATTTTAAAATGGAGATTGATAGATTTATCTTAGTCAAAGCTGTTGAGAGATATGTGGCAAAGGTGGATATCTGGAGTTAAATTGCAGATCAGCCATGATCGGACTATATAGCAGAACAGTATCGAGGGGCTAAAGAACCTTCTCCTCTTCTTATATTCCTGTGGCACTGCTGCCAGGTTCTCAGGACCAAACTCTGAGAATTGACCTCCCTGGCCACCTGCTCCCTTTCCCATCTGAGGGTTTGTTTTGAGGGCTTCCTGGCCCCCTGTGGAAATATAGCGCCTTATTCCTTTCACCTCCATGACTATGGCCTCCAGTGTCGCATCTGTGATCCTTGGTGCCCTCTCTCTGCCTTGGTGCTCCATTTCCCTTCTCTCCAATTGCAGCATTGACAGACATAATTAGCTGGAACATGCGCTAGTCTCACATGCTGGTATTGCCCCTTTTGAGTCTTCAATCAGGCAGCAGCAGAAGTCATGGTGGGCTGCACACTGAAATCATGCAAATGAGCAGGCAGCATGAAGCTGTTACAACCAGGTGAGAAAGGGGTCGACGGGTTCCCTCTCAGCCTTTTCCTGGTTTGACCGTAACAGGGTTTAATTTTTAAAACACTGTGGTTTTAGCTTCCCCTCAGTGTATCTTTGTTCACTGCTCTCCAATTGTAATGGCAAAGAAATCAATCAGACAGGTTTTCTTAGATTTAAACAAGAAAAGTGTAAGTTTATTAACCTCAAAACTCTAATTCGGTTAAAACTACTAAAATACGCAATGCGACCACACTAGCATGCACACGGGATAAACACACACAGATAGAGACAGAAAAGGAGAAAGAATCAAGGGGAAAGGTTTGAAGCAATAGCTGGAGTTCATTTACTGTCTTTTAAGTTCAATGTAAAGTCTTTGGTTGCAGTTAAATCTTGCCATCTCGTTGGCGCCCAATAACACTTTCAAACTTGTTTCGATGGTTGCAGTCTCTTCTTTTTGTGAGAGAGAGGGAGATGCTCTCATTTAAAGTTCAGTTGTAGTCCGACTTCAAACTGTTCTGTGAGCACAATTCAAACCAAACCTGGGCCAGTCATGTGGCTAGCTTATTATTTTAAATATCTGCCTGGTGAGGTTTTGTGGATTCTTTCAATCTTAGTAGACATCCTCAGTAGGGGGCTGGAATATTGACCTTCACACACTCACTGTCTTTTGATCAAAATTAATTTGGTTAATTGAATCAGGGAGCAGTTCCATTGTCTTCTCCAGGCAACTGTCTCTTAGAATGCAAATGTTTCCAGCCACTGTCCTTTTAGAATGCAGGTGCAGCCATGTTTTCAGTCCAGTTAAGAGTTTAAAATTAATGTTCCATATGACAAAAATAATATGCCTCATTCTGTGTGTGGTTTTCCTCACAAAATGCACTGGCTGCTTGCCTTATTGGGAAAGGGCTGGGCAGATCGCAAATAATGATCCTGAAAGCGGGTGCCAATATATATTTAGCCCTTAATTTCATCTGTTGCCTTTCTGCCTAATTGTCAAATATATTCAAATCCTACTGTAGTTTATTCTGCTCTGTTTGGCATTCTACCACCTTCATTAGCTTTGTATCTTCTACAAATTTAGCCATGGTATTTGAGATTGCTACCTCCAGATTATTTATGATGATATTGTACAAAAGAGGTCCCTTGTGTAACCCCACTGGTAACATTTACCTAGGTTGTTGACAATTCCTTTACCACCACCCTTTTATGGGTTGAATGGCATCTTTCTGTGCTGTGAACACTTGATGCTGCACCCATTTGTCACATACACAAAAATCACAGAATCACAGAATTGTTACAGCACAGAAGGAGACCCTACAGCCCATTTTGTCCGCACTGACTCTCCGAATGAGCAATTCACCTAATGCCACTCCCCCACCTTCTCCCCATAGTCCTGCACATTCTTCCTTTTCAGATAACAATCCAATTCTCTTGATTGAAGCTGTTGCAACCACACTCAGGCAGTGCATTCCAGTTCCTAACCACTCGCGGCATGAAAAAGTATTTCTTCATGTCACCATTGCTTCTTTTGCCATTTACCTTAAATCTGTGCCCTCGTGTTCATGATCCCTCCACCAATGGGAAGAGTTTCTCCCTATCTACCCTGTCCAGCCCTTCATGATTTTGAATACCTCTATCGAGTCTCCTCTCAACCTTCTCTTCTTCAAAGAAAACAGTCCTTGCTTTTCCAATCTATCCACGTTAACTGAAGTTCCTCATCCCTAGAACCATTCTCGAAAACCTTTTCTGCACTCTGTTCACATTTTTCCTAAAGTATGGCACCCAGAAATGGACACAATACTCCAGTTGAGGCAGAACCAGTGTTCTTTACAAGTTTAGTATAACTTCCTTGCTTTTGTACTCTATGCCCTTATTAATGAAGCCTTGGATGCTGCATGCTCTATTAACTGCTCTCTCAATCGGTCCTGCCACCTTCAATGATTTATGCACATATACACCTAGGTCCCTCTGCTCCTGCACCCCCTTCAGAATTACACCCTTAATTTTATATTGACTCTCCATGTTCTTCCTACCAAAATGAATCACTTCACACTTCTCTGCATTAAATTTCATCTGCCACTTGTCTGCCCATTCCACCAACCTGTCAATCTCCTTTTGAAGTTCTACACTATCCTCCTCACAGTTCATAATGTTTCAAAGTTTCGTATCATCCATAAATTTTGAAATTGTGCCCTGTACACCAAGGTCTAGGTCATTAGCATATATCATGGACAGCAAGGGTCCTAACACCGACCCTTGGGGAACTCCACTACAAACCTTCCACAGTTCAAAAAAAATCCATTAACTGCTACTCTCTGTTTCCTGTCATGCAGCCAACTTCGTATCCATGTTGCCACTGTTCCTTTTATTCTACGAACCTTTACACCCTTTTTGATCAAGGGTGTAACATTTGCAATTCTCCAGTCCTCTGGCACCACTCCTGAATCTAAGGAAGACTGGAAAATTATGGTCAGTGCCTCCACAATTTCCACTCTCACTGCCCTCAGTATCCTTGGATGCATCGCATCCGGTCCTGGTGCCTTATCAACTTTAAGTACAGCTAGCCTATCCAAGACCTCCTCTTGATCAATTTTAAACCCTTCAAGTGTCTGAATTACCTCCTCTTTCATCAAGACCTATGCAACATCTTCTTCCTTAGT
This sequence comes from Heterodontus francisci, assembly GCF_036365525.1. NCBI lineage: Eukaryota > Metazoa > Chordata > Chondrichthyes > Heterodontiformes > Heterodontidae > Heterodontus > Heterodontus francisci. The sequence goes on from NC_090371.1 coordinate 114,538,367, forward strand.
AAAGACAGATGCAAAATATTCATTTAATACCTCAGCCATGCCCCCTGCCTCCATGTGTAAATTCCCTTTATAGTCTCTAATCAGCCCCACTCCTCCTTTCACCACCTTTTTATTATTAATATGCCAATAGAAGACTTTTGGATTCCCTTTTATATGAGCAGCCAGTCTGTTTTCATACTCTCTCTTTGCTTCTCTTATTTGCTTTTTCACTTCCTCTCTGAAACTTCTATATTCTGCCTGGTTCTCGGTTATGTTATCCACCTGACATCTGTCATAAGCACACTTTTTCTTCCTCATTGTAATCTCTATCTCATTCATCATCCAAGGAGCTCTGGATTTGTTTGCCCTATCTTTCCCCTTCGTCGGAATATACCTTGACTGTGCCCGAACTATCTCTTCTTTAAAGGCATCCCATTGTTCAGTTACCATTCTGCTTGCCAACCTTTGATTCCAATTTATCTGGGTTAGATCCATTTGTACCCAATTGAAGTTGGTTTTCCCCCAGTTGATTATTCTTACTCTGGATTTTTCCTTGTCCTTTTCCATGGCTAACCTAAACCTTATGATATGATGATCATTGTCCCCTAAATGTTCCCCTATTGGCACTTGATCCGCTTGGCTCACCACATTCCCAAGAACCAGGTCGAGCAGTGCCCCCTTTCTCATTGGACTAGAAACATACTGCTGTAGAAAATTCTCCTGAGCACACTCTTGGAGCTCTTGCCCCTCTCTGCCCTTTACACTACTATTATCCCACTGTATATTTGGATAATTAAAGTCCCCCATTATAACCACCCTATAATTCTTACACCTCTCTGTAATTTCCTTGCAAATTTGTTCCTCTACATTTTTGCCGCTGGTTGGTAGCCTAGATACTATGCCGACCAATGTAATTGCCTCTTTTTTGTTCCTTAGTTCCAGCCAAATAGATTCTGTCCTTGACTCTCTGGGACATCCTCTCTCTCCAGCACGACAATGTTCTTCTTAATCAAAACTGTCACACCTTCCCCTTTCCTTCCTTCCTATCTTTCCTGAACACCTTGTATCCAGGAATATTTAGTACCCAGTCCTGCCCTTCTTTGAACCAGGTCTCCATTATCGCCCCAACATCATACTTCCACGTGGCTATCTGCGCCTGTAGCTCACCAATCTTATTTACCACACTCTGTGCATTCACATGCATGCATAGTAACCCTAATTTGTAACTGTGTATGTACCTCATTTCTTGCACCAGCTTCTATTGTGTGCTACACCCGAAATATTTGCTGGAAATCCAAGGTTGCATAATTCTTCAGAGTTTTCTTAATTTATCCTTAACACGACACAAACTGGATTTACTCATGACGATAAATAATGGTTACACCTGGTTTTGCAAATGAGAGTTTTAGAAGAAGTTCATGAAAGCTTAATGTCAATTCCACAATTTCCTTTGTTAAGGCTCAATTTCTGTGTTCACTTCTGAAGAATGTCTACTAAAATTCAAATAATACAAAAGCAGTTTGGCTCTGCATAATGATAACAAACAAAGAACAGTACAGCACAGGAACAGGCCATTCGGCCCTCCAAGCCTGTGCCGATCTTGATGCCTGTCTAAACTAAAACCTTCTGCACTTCCGGGGACCGTATCCCTCTATTCCCATCCTATTCATGTATTTATCAAGATGCCTCTTAAACGTCGCTATCGTAGCTGCTTCCACCACCTCCCCCGGCAGCAAGTTCCAGGCACTCACCACCCTCTGTGTAAAGAACTTGCCTCGCACATCCCCTCTAAACTTTGCCCCTCGCACCTTAAACCTATGACCCATAGTAACTGACTCTTGAACCCTGGGAAAAAGCTTCTGACTATCCACTCTGTCCATGCCACTCATAACTTTGTAAACCTCTATCATGTCGCCCCTCCACCTCCGTCGTTCCAGTGAAAACAATCCGAGTTTATCCAACCTCTCCTCATAGCTAATTCCCTCCAGGCAACATCCTGGTAAACCTCTTCTGTACCCTCTCCAAAGCCTCCACGTCCTTCTGGTAGTGTGGCGACCAGAATTGCACGCAATATTCTAAGTGTGGCCTAACTAAGGTTCTGTACAGCTGCAGCATGACTTACCAATTTTTATACTCTATGTCCCGATCGATGAAGGCAAGCATGCCGTATGCCTTCTTGACTACCTTATCCACCTGCATTGCCACTTTCAGTGACCTGTGGACCTGTACGCCCAGATCTCTCTCCATGTCAATACTCCTAAGGGTTCTGCCATTTACTGTATACTGTATTAGATCTTCAAAAATGCATTACCTCACATTTGTCCGGATTAAACTCCATCTGCCATTTCTCCGCCCAAGTCTCCAACCGATCTATATCCTGCTGTATCCTCTGACAATCCTCATCACTATCTGCAACTCCACCAACCTTTGTGTCGTCCGCAAACTTACTAATCAGACCAGCTACATTTTCCTCCAAATCATTTATATATAATACACACAGCAAAGATCCCAGCACTGATAACGTGCAAACTTGTGAAGTATTTAAAAAAGCTCAATTTATGCGTTAAATTTAACTAAAGGATCTTCTCTCCCTTTAAGAAACAGTTTCTGTTATAATGAGCTATAATTGGTTAAGAAGTCATACATTTGTATTCCATTAAATAGAGTTTTTTTCCCATCTGTTAAATTGAAAACATTGTAGTTACCTTCTTAGGAATTTATTTTCAAAAGGAGAGCCATTATAGTAAGTGTGAATACAAGATCAAATGTAGCTATAAATCATTGTATCTCAATGATGTGACTTTATCAGATAGTGTAGTTAAAAAAATTTAAGAGTGATTTTGAATCCTTGTCTTTGTCAACAATGGATGGTCCACTTAAACAAGCCATGTTTTCAATGGATGAAAGATTTAAAAACAAAATGGTTACTCACCATGACAAGATCTTATAAAGGTATCCTTGGAAGTTTAAACATTAAATAGAGGTTTGAGATAACACTTGGCTAATCCTGTAGTGCTACTGTTTACTTCAGTTACACGTGCTTGGCATTCCAGTTGTTTTCAAATGCATTAAAGATGTAATATGCTTTTTCTGATTGCAAGATACTAAGGTAATTATCACCTATTAAGCTGTAAAGATAAGCAAATATTCTTTCAAAGCAATTCACCATTAATCTTTTATAAAACTATATATGCTTACCCTAAATCCTCTGTGCAGTCGATCTTTCATAACACCAATGAATTCTTTGTAACTTAGTTGATCATCTTTGTCCACATCAAAGATTTTGAAGACTGTATTTACCAAGTGTGAAGAAAGCTTGAGGCCTGTGGCCACATATACAGCACGCTTGAACTCATCTGTATAAACATGCCAAAGAAAGAATTAAAAATGAGAAATTACCTTTCTTGTAAGTTTACAGATCAGCCGAGGCTTGGAAACCCAGTTGAGAACCTCTTTAAATTTTTTGACCTAGTTAGAAGCACAAATTTTAAAAATCACTTCTCTACCAAAAAAAAACTTATTTTAAAAGATAAAATGAAAATTAACCTTCAAAATTGTTTAACTATTTTGCAAAAGTTAATGGTGGACTCCATTCCATAGCTAAGAAAATATGACTTGAACGAGCAAATGATTTATTGGATCTCAGCAATCTAAAGTGTAATGACTTTAGTTCTAAAAAGTTACTGTGACAACTTTCTAAAATTATTAATTGTCATATATATTTACAATAAACATTCTATTATCTACTGAAGGTGGAAGGGCAGGAGGTGAACGCAGTGAACAAAGCATACAGTATCCTGGGCTTTATTAATAGGGGCACAGAGTACAAGAGCAAGGAGGTTATGTTGAACCTGTATAAGACACTAGTTCGGCCTCAGCTGGATTATTGCGTCCAGTCCTGCGCACCGTGCTTGAGGAAGGATGTGCAGGCATTAGAGAGGGTGTAGAAAAGATTCATGAGAATGGTTCCAGGGATGAGGCACTTCAGTTATGCAGATAGATTGGAGAAGTTGGGACTGTTTTCCTGGAGAAGAAAAGGCTGAGAGGAGATTTGATTAGATCATGAGGGGTCGGGACAAGAGTAGATAGGGAGAAACTGCTCCCACTCATGAAAGGATTGAGAATGAGAGGGCACAGATTTGTAGTAATTGGTAAAAGAAGCAGAAGCGATATGAGGGAAAACTTTTTCACACAATGAGTGGTTAAGGTCTGGAATGCACTACCTGAGAGTGTGGTGGAGGCAGGTTCAATTGAAGCACTCAAAAGGGAATTAGATTGTTATATGAAAAGGAAGAACGTGCAGGGTTATGGGGAGAAAGCAGGGGAGTGGCACTAGGTGAAATGCTCATTCGGAGAGCTGGTGCAGACATGATGGGCCAAATGACCTCCTTATGCAGTGTAACAATTCTGTGATTCGGTAATACATATTGCTTCATAATTTTCCACCAAAGCTGGTATTACTGCAGTGTCAGTCAAGTGATGTTATATATTTTCAGGTCAAATCATCATCATTTTCATTACTACTTCAACCTCTATTTACTACATTCAGCACGCTAACCAGACAACCTTAGGAAAACTAAAAAATAAAATTTAGTCTGTGTATAATACAAAAAACTGCCTTTCAGTGAGTTTAAAGCAGTAATTCCTATAATTCCGATTTATCAGAACTAACTTTGAAAACAAATCGGAAAACTAGCCATAATGGGGTTAAATACTGTTTTAAAGGGGGACAAAGTAAACAATTACTTAAAACATCACTGGAAAACCGTCTTCTCCTTCTTCTTCTTTGGCCTCCTTGTCTCGAGAGACTATGGGTAAGCACCTGGAGGTGGTCAGTGGTTTGTGAAGCAGCGCCTGCAGTGGCTATAAAGGCCAATTCTAGAGTGACAGACTCTTCCACAGGTGCTGCAGAGAAATTTGCTTGTCGGGGCTGTTACACAGTTGGCTCTCCCCTTGCGCTTCTGTCTTTTTTCCTGCCAATGGCTAAGTCTCTTTGACTCGCCACACTTTAGCCCCGCCTTTATGGCTGTCCGCCAGCTCTGGCGATCACTGGCAACTGACTTCCACGACTTGTGATCAATGTCACAGAACGTCATGTCGCATTTGCAGACGTCTTTAAAGCGGAGACATGGACGGCTGGTGGGTGTGATACCAGTGACAAGCTCACTGTACAATGTGTCCTTGGGGATCCTGCCATCTTCCATGCGGCTCACATGGCCAAGCCATCTCAAGTGCCGCTGGCTCAGTAGGGTGTATGTGCTGGGGATGTTGGCCGCCTCGAGGACTTCTGTGTTGGAGATACGGTCCTGCCACCTGATGCCAAGGATTCTCCGGAGGCAGCAAAGATGGAATGAATTGAGATGTCGCTCTTGGCTGATATACATTGTCCAGGCCTCGCTGCTGTAGAGCAAGGTACTGAGGACACAGGCTTGATACATTCGGACGTCTGTGTTCCGTGGCAGTGCGCCATTTTCCCACAGTCTCTTGGCCAGTCTGGACATAACAGTGGACGCCTTTCCCATGCGCTTGCTGATTTCTGCATCGAGAGACAGGATACTGGTGATAGTTGAGCCTAGGTAGGTGAACTCTTGAACCACTTCCAGAGCGTGGTCGCCGATATTGATGGATGGAGTATTTCTGACGTCCTGTCCCATGATGTTCGTTTTCTTGAGGCTGATAGCTAGGCCAAATTCGTTGCAGGCAGCCGCAATCTTGTCGATGAGACTTTGCAGACACTCTTCAGTGTGAGATGTTAATGCAGCATCGTCAGCAAAGAGGAGTTCCCTGATCAGGACTTTCCGTACTTTGGTCTTCGCTCTTAGACGGGCAAGGTTGAACAACCTGCCACCTGATCTTGTGTGGAGGAAAATTCCTTCTTCTGAAGACTTGAACACATGTGAGAGCAGCAGGGAGAAGAAGATCCCAAACAGTGTAGGTGCGAGAACACAGCCCTGTTTCACGCCACTCAGGATAGGATAGGGGTCTGATGAGGCGCCGCAATGCTGAATTGTGCCTTTCATATTGTCATGGAATGAGGTGACGATACTTAGTAGCTTTGGTGGACATCCGATCTTTGCTAGTAGTCTGAAGAGACCACGTCTGCTGACAAGGTCAAAGGCTTTGGTGAGATCAATGAAAGCAACGTAGAGGGACATCTGTTCGCAGCATTTCTCCTGTAGCTGGTGAACGGAGAACAGCATGTCAATGGTGGATCTCTCTGCACGAAAGCCACATTGTGCCTCAGGGCAGACACGCTCAGCCAGCTTCTGGAGCCTGTTTAAAGCAACTTGAGCGAAGACTTTCCCCACTATGCTGAGCAGGGAGATTCCACGGTAGTTGTTGCGGTCACCCTTGTTCTTATAGAGGGTGATGATATTGGCATCGCACATATCCTGTGGTACTGCTCACTTGGCCCAGCACAGCCAAAGCAGTTCGTAGAGTGCTGAAAGTACAACGGGCTTGGCACTCTTGATTATTTCAGGGGTAATGCAGTCCTTCCCAGGGCCTTTTCCGCTGGCTAGAGAATCAATGGCATCACTGAGTACCGATTTTGTTGGCTGTACGTCCAGCTCATCCATGACTGGCAGAGACAGGGTTGCATTGAGGGCGGTCTCAGTGACAACATTTTCCCTGGAGTACAGTTCTAGGTAGTGCTCCACCCAGCGGTCCATTTGCTTGCGTTGGTCAGTGATTGTGTCCCCTGATTTAGATTTGAGGGGGGCGATCTTCTTAATGGTTGACTCAAAAGCTCTCTTAATGCCATCATACATTCTTCTGATGCTTCTGGTGTCGGAGGCCAGCTGAATATGACTGCATAGGTGTTGCCAGTAGTCATTTGCGCAGCGCCTGGCTGTTCTTTGTGCAGCACTTCTGTGCTTTAAGTGCTGCAGATGTTAACTCGCCGGGGGCTTTCTTGTAGTTCAACAGTGCAATGCACTTAGCGGCTATGACAATTTCCAGCTCTTCAAAGTGAGATTGAAACCAGACTGCTTTCTGCTTCACATGTTTGCCATAGGTGGTCATAGCTGAGTCATAGATGGCGTCTCTGATGTGGGATTACTTGGTCTCTGCATCCCCTGTAGGAGTGTTTTGAGGGGCTTTTTCAAGTGAATTTAGAAACTTATGTAACAGCTGTGGATAAGAAATTCTGCTCGTGTTGATGCGCGGGCGGCCCTTCTGCTTGGAGTGATGCAGCTTCTTTGGTTTGAGTCTAACCTTGCTGCACACCAGGGAGTGGTCAGTGTCGCAGTTCGCACTGTGGAAGCTGCGCGTGACTTGAACGCTGTTTAAAGAGGCTCGCCTTGTGACGATGAGGTCCTGCTGGTGCCAACAACGTGATCTTGGGTGCCTCCAAGAAACATGGTGACAGGGTTTAGTATGAAAAAACGAGTTGGTGATGCAGAGGTTATGATAGGTACACAACTCAAGCAGTCTCTGTCTATTCTCATTCATCCTTCCAATGCCAAAGCGCCCAAGGCAGGAGGGCCATGAGTCATGGTCGGCCCCAGCCCTGGCATTAAAGTCCCCCAACAGGAACAGATGTTCGATATTGGAGATGCGACTAATGATATTATGGAGTTCCTCATAGAACTGGTCTTTAGCTTCAGGTGGGGAGCAGAGCATTGGAGCATAGATGCTGAGTAGGTGTACTGGACCAGAGGCGGTTAACAGTCGGATGGACAGTATGCGTTCCAAGCCATTTGAAGGTGGCTCTATCATGCTGAGCAAAGAGTTTCTGATGGCGAAGCCCACTCCATGCTGTCTTGGTTCTTCAGGATCCCGACCCTGCCAGAAGAAGGTGTAGTCTTGCTCTCTTAGAGAACCACTCGCAGGGAGGCGTTTCTCCTGAAGTGTTGCAATGTCCACATTGAGTCTACTGAGCTCGTTGTTAATGATGGCGGCCTTTTGAAAATTGTTGATTTGTGTAAGGTCTTCTAACAGGCCAGGACACATAGTTCTGACGTTCCAGCTTACAAAATGAAGGGCTGGTACCTTCTTTCCTTTTTTGGTCGTGCTGTTTGGTGTGGTGTTACAGTCCACTTTTCGGGCAATGACCCTGAGCTCCAAGCAGCCATTGAAGCAGGTGGACTGTGGCGGGACAGAACCTTACTGACTGGGGGCAGCCCGGTTTGAGGCGGGCGGTAGCTGTCCAGTGAGATGCGATGACCTCTCCCACCGACAATGGCAACCCGTGGAGCCCAATCTCTACGCCAATTGAGCTGGACTTATAACCCATAACTGCTGTCTTCCGTGTTGTTTTGGTCGCCGTGAGGCAACTATGGAGTGACCTCTCCATGGCGCATGCCTGGGCGAATGTATGGAGGTTGTGAGTTGCCCAAGCGTCAAAACCCCCCTCTTGGCCTTCCTGGCGGGGTCCAAAGAAGTGCAGAGCACGATGTTTGGCACCGGTATGGCTGTAGGAACTGCCGGAAACATGCCAAAGGAGACACATGATCGCCTTAGGGGTTCTGCTCCGGATTTTCTGTTAGGGTTTACTCCCTTAGCCTTGGTCTTTCCCAAGACGCCCACAAAACAGTGGGGTTGTTCGGGCCCCTGCTCAGGGATAGGTGGATGCCTGTGGGAGGAGGTGGGGGGAAGGGGGGGTGCAAGGGGGAGGGGTGCGGTGGGAAGGGGTGGAGGGAAGGGGGTGCAAGGGGATGCTGGGAAGGGGGCTGCAGGGGGGTAGGGGAGGGGGTGCAGGGGAAGGGGTTGCGAGGGGAAGATGGTGCAAGGGGACAGCTGGGAAGGGGGTACGAGGGGGGAGCGGGGGGCTGGGGGTGGGGGGGAAGGGGGGCAGGTAATAAAACATTTCATCAGCTCCCACCATCGCCGCCAAGAAACCTCACCGCATCCTCCGGGATGTACGCGACAGCTTCGAGCGCTAGTACCAGCAGGAATTCGCCGACATTGCGCTGCAGATGCGCTTCGGGCCGGACACCGCCCTCGGGCGCTTTGAAGCTGTGGCCGAGGAGCTGTTCCGCGATGGAGTCAACTGGGGCCGGGTCGTGGCTTTTTCATGTCCGGAGGCACCTTTATTCCCAATAGGCCGTCCACATCGTGCAAACACATTCCTCGTCCAGGCATTTCCGATCGCCATGTTCTTTTTACACCTGAAAGCTCCATTGCACAGGCTAATCTGGTGGCCACAACAATCGCGCCAAGTATGCACAGAATCCTGAACGAAGCAATGCCCCTCTCCCTTCTCCTCCGGGACTCTGGGCTTTTCAGCTTGGTGGAAGATGGTCCGAACATCTCGGGGCTGATGGGCTCCCTGCTTCATCCTGACCCGGCAGCCCTGCGCCATCCCCTATATACTCGGAGATAACCTTAAGCCAGTGTTATTATAAAACACACTCTCGGGAAGAGGTGAAACCATCCACCATGAAACCATTCATATATTCCCTGTTATAAACCTGTAAAACTGTAAAGCAATGCTAAAAGGCATTAAAACAGCCTTGCTATTCATTATTTAAAATTATGCCAATAGCTCAAAATCTTAAATGAATATGCAAAGTGAACTTTAATGTGCAATGCCTGCTTTGCTAATCAAAGCACACAAGCTGGAAAAAAAGCTTATAAATCAAATTATTTTTCCCCATGTGAACTTGTTCTTATGGAAACAATCTGAAATGAATACACCAGCATTATACAACTTTGCTCACCTTGCCCAATTGATCGATTTGCAAAATTATACATCTGCATTGCAATGGCAAAGTCCTCCAAGTTATTCAGGAATTGAAAAAAAGATCTGAATTCATCAAAAGTGATGCCCTAAAATGCAAACATGTAATAATTAAGTATCAAGTGAAACATTACGTGACTGAAGTATATAGGTTTCAATTAAGAGGCCTTTAATTGTAACTGATTGGGTACTATATTTGATTTATTGTTGTGGGGTTCCATATCTAACACTTCATGTGTGATATGACCCAGCAATAGAAGGTTAATACTCGACTTGATGATCACTCACAGAGTGAAAAATCTCTGAAGGTCAGCAAACTTTCCACAGATTAGGTCAAAGATTCTTTCACCTGTTCTTTTCAACACAATTCAGCTGAAATAAAATTTTGGGAAAAAAAACACACTCTTTAATGAGTGCCAAGTACTAATTGTTTACTTACAGCACTCAGGCAACTTTTAGTGTCTATAAACATAGCCCTGTAAGGCAGATCTTTTGACTTTTGACACCAAATAAAAGATTTGCCCATGTCTGTCTGCAAATTTCAACCTTTAGAACATTGCACAACTTCACCACTACTTTATTTATATACTTCTGAAGCCAAAAAAGAGAACCAAAATCTCTAATTTGTAATTTACAAATGAGATCAAAGAAAAATGAACTTAAAAAAAACATTTTCGTAATAAAATGGGAAAATAAAAAACACTGCACAAAACTGATGGAGGGAACCCAGCCAATTAGCACCTTCATTCAGCTTTTTATTGTGACTAAGTACCATTGTGAACAGTAAACACAAGCTAAAAAGGAATGTACAATGTTGCACAAGTCTTAATGACTTTCATATCAATAAAGTATAATTTCTGCATTCTACAATATATTTTCTTCCGCAGGAAAGTCTGAACACTACTGTACAGTTTTCACATGTAACATTTAAATAAAGTTAAACGGAAAAGCAGCAATTTTTTACATAAAAAACGTTTCATTTTTATGCTTATAGATTTCTTTGAACCAAGTACCATTCCCAACTGAGGGGTATGCAGACAACCCTCTCCTGGTTTTCTGCCAATACTGCTCATAAACTTGTTGGGCTGAACTTTCATGGTCCTGTGATGGTGGGCTTGGAGGCTGCGGGGCTGGGAACAAAGTCTGACAAAACAGGCTATATTTTCCCATGGGCTTCGGGACCTCATAGTCCTTACCTCAGCAGTGCCCACCTCTCCCACTGGGGCTGCCGAGGCTCTAGAGTTGCTGGCCCTCTAACTGGGCTGGCAGCATCGAGGGCCCACCTGCCATCTTTAATAGGACAGTGAGTACAGAGGCGGCCAGTTAGGAGGCCGCCTCCAACAAGATTGTGTTGTCAGAAGAGCTGCTGTTGTGCAGGCTCGGAATTCCCATTTTGTTCCGATGTTGAGGTCCCGAAGCCCATGGGAAAATACAGCCTGTTTTGTCAGACTTTGTTCAGTGGTTGCACTCTTACCTCTGAATCAGAAGGTTGTGGATTAAAGTCCCACTCCAGAGAGCTGAGCACATGACCAAGGTTTAAGGAGTGCTGGACTGTTGAAGGAATCACCTTTTGGGTGAGACATTAAATAGAGGCTCCATCTGCTGTCTTAGGTGGACATAAACGTTTCACCTTTGGCACTATTCAAACAAGATCAGGAGAACTGTCCTGGCCAATATTTATATTTCAACTACCAAAACCGATCATCTGGTCATTATCACATTAATGTTTGTGGAATCTTGCTGTGCGCAAATTGGCTGCTGTATTTGCCTACATTACAACAGTGGCTACACGTTAGAAGTACTTAATTAGGTGTGAAGCACTTTAAAGTGCCCTAGGGTCAAGAAAAGCAGAAGTAAATGCATGTTCTCTCTTTTAAACAAGCTGTTATGGGATGCACAAGAATGTCCCAATGTGGTTGTTCTTCCTACCTTGTGGGGAGTTGCTGAGCTTCCACTCAGTATCTTATTACAGCAGCACAACTGAGATTCAGAAATAACCATGTTATGAATTATGGGAAAGTCATGTCCAACCAATCAGCATTGCAGAACAATTTGTCATACCCAGTTCATTGGCAGTAGCATTTTAACAAGTCTAAACATGACAAAGTTACCAGCTCCAAAACTGGAGATTAAATTTTGTTCCACAGCCAAATCATTTCAAGCTCAGTCGCAGGTTTTAAAATTCAAATTTACCCTAAAATGGAACTATTATGAATATATTCTCAATGAGAGTAAGATATTATACAGATTACTCAGGTAATGGCAGAAATGTGGAATAGTTACTTTGCCTTGGTATTTAGCAGGGAAACTAACAAGACATTAGAATAAAAGAAATCAAAAAAAGATATAAAGACATTTAAAATAAAATGGCAGTGAAAATTGATAAATTAATCAATCAAAGCTTACAGGGTAAGTTAAAGCAGTAAAAGAAAGCTTATGATGATCACAAAAATCTTAATACTTTAGAAAGCCTAGAGGAGTATAGAAAGTGCAGTGGTGAAGTAAAAAAGGAAATTAGAAAAGCAAAGAGAGGACATGAAAAATTATTGGCAGGTAAAATCAAGGAAAACCCAAAGATGTTTTATCAGTCCATTAAGAGCAAGAGGATACTAAGGAAAGGGTAGGGCCTATCGGAGATGTACAAGGGAACTTATGCGTGGATGCAGAAGATGTGAGCAGGGTGCTTAATGAGTTTTATGTCTCTGTCTTCACAAAGGAGAGGGTTGTTGCAGACATTGTAGTTAAAGAGGAGGAGTGTGATATATTAGATACGATAAGCATAATGAGAGAGGAAGTACTAGAGGGGCAGGCATTCTTGAAAGTGGATAAATTCTAGCGCCGGATGGATTGCATCCCAGGTTGTTAAAGGAAGCCAGGAGAAATTGCGGATGTGCTGAGGATCATCTTCAAATCCTCACTAGATACAGGAGAGGTACCATACTACTGGAGGTCTGCGAATGTTGTACCATTGTTTAAAAAGGGTGCAAGGGATAGGCCAAATATTTATAGGCCGGTCAGTCTGACCTCAGTGGTGGGTAAATTGTTAGAATCAATTCTGAGGGACAGGATAAATTGTCACTTAGAAAGGCACAGATTAATCACGGATAGCCAGCGTGGATCTGTTAGGGGAAGGTCATGTCTTACTAACTTAATTCAGTTTTTTGAGGAAGTAACCAGGAGGATTGATGAGGATAGTGCAGTGCATGTGGTCTACATGAATTTTAGTAAGGTATTTGACAAGGTCCCGTATGGCAGACTGGTCAGTAAAATGAAAGCCCATGGGATTCAGGGAATGTGGTAGGTTGGATCCAGAATCGGCTCAGGGACAGGAAACAAAGGGTAGTAGTCGACAGATGTTTTTGCGAATGGAAATCTGTTTCCAGTGGCGTTCCACAGGGCTTAGTGTTGGGTCCCTTGCTGTTTGTAATATATATTAATGATTTGGACTTAAATGTGGGAGGCATGATTGGGAAATTTGCTGATGACACAAAAATTGGCCATGTAGTTGATAGTGAAGAGGATAGCCGTAGACTCCAGAATGATATCAATGGTTTGGTTGAGTGGGCGGAAAAGTGGCAAATGGAATTCAATCCAAATAAGTGTGAGGTAATGCATTTGGGGAGGGCAAATAAAGCGAGGGGATACACAATAAACGGGAGGATATTGAGAGGGGTAGAGGAAGTGAGAGACCTTGGAGTGCATGTCCACGGGTCCCTGAAGGTGGCAGGACAGGTAGATAGAGTGGTGAAGAAGGCATATGGAATGCTTTCCTTTATTGGCCGAGAATACAAAAGCAGGGATGTGATGCTGGAACTGTATAAAACGCTGGTTAGACCACAGCTGGAGTATTGTGCACAGTTCTGGTCACCACATTACAGAAAGGACATCATTGCTCTGGAGAGAGTACAGAGGAGATTTACAAGAATGTTACCAGGGCTTGAAAGTTGCAGTTATAAGGAAAGATTGGATAGGCTAGGGTTATTTTCCCTAGAACAGAGGAGGCTGAGGGGTGACTTAATTGAGGTGTACAAAATTAAGAGGGGCCTAGATAGACAGGAAGGACTTATTTACCCTAGCGGAGAGGTCAATTACCAGGGGGCACAGATTTAAGGTGATTGGTAGAAGGATTAGAGGGGACATGAGGAAAAACTTTTTCACCCAGAGGGTGGTGGGTGTCTGGAATTCACTGCCAGGAATGGTGGTGGAGGCAGAAACCCTCAATTCTTTTAAAAGGTACCTGGACATGCACCTGAAGTGCTGTAACCTTCAAGGCTATGGGCCAGGTGTTGGAAGGTGGGATTAGATAGCGGTTAGTTTGTTTGGCCAGCACAGACACGACAGGCTGAACGGCCTCCTTCTGTGCCATAATTTTTCTATGGTGCGAAAACACCTGGTCCAGATGGATTGCACCACACTAATTAAAAGAGGTTAGGAAAGATATATATATATATATAAAGCAATTTATACACATTAAAGAACTGCCAGAGATCTGGTGGACAGCTAATGTCATTCCTATATTTAAAAAGGGAGACAAAGCAAATCCAGGGGATACAGATCAATTAGTTTAACATAAGTGGTAGGAAAGGTAATGGAATCCTTATGCAAAGATGTCACAGAAAATTATCTAGAAACTAAACATACAATCAAGAGTAGTTAGCATGGATTTCAAAAGGAAGGTCATGCTTCAACAACTTAATTAATTCTTTGAAGAAATAACAAACAGTAGACAAGGATAATTCAGTAGATGTAATATATTTGTATTTTCAAAAGACCTTTAATAAGGTACTGCATAGTAACTAAGATCATTGCCTGTGGATTCAGGGAACAGTTAGTAGAATGGATACCAAGCTGGTTACAAAACAGAAAACAGAAAGCAAGGATTAAGAGTAACTACTCAAACTGGCAAAAGGTGGGATGTAGTGTTCTGCAGGGAGCAGTGAGTGAATCACAGCTGCCCCCAATTTAGATAAACAATTTGGATTCAGGAATTGGAAGGATAAGTTCAAAATTTGCGGACGACACCAAATTTGGGGGTATAATTAATGCTGAGGAAGACAGAAATAAAATACGAGATAACATTATTAAACTTACAGAATGGACATATAATTGGTGAATTAATTTCAATATAAAGTGTGAGGTGGTGTATTTTGGCAGGAAGAATAAGGAGGGCACTTACTACTTGGATAATAAAAGTCTAAATGGGATAGGTGAGCAAAGGGAGCTAGGGGTACAGATACATAAATCACTAAAAGTAGTGACACAGATTACTAAGACCATTAAGATAAAACAAATTAAGTACAGGAGTTCATTTCTAGAGGAACAGAATTGAAAAGCAGAGAAGTTATTTTAAACTTGTACAGAACCTTGGTCAGACCACACTTAGGCCGGGAATTTATGGGTCAGCTGTGGCCCTGTCCACCGGCTGGAAAGTCAGGGGCAACCCCACCTCCGTCGGCTCTGGCAGCCTGAACTGGATTTTACATGCACTAGGCAATTAAGTGCCAGGCATTGGATGAGGTGGGTGGGGGGGGGCGCGTGGAACAGTGGTGGTTAGTGAAGCTGGGGGTGTTTCTGCAGGGGAGGCCTTTGCTACTGAGGGGGGAGAGGCTATCTCTGTGGGCTACAGTGTGCCCAATCAGGCGCCCACAAGGAGGCCGCCATGGTTTACCTGGCAGTGTAAGCAGGAGGGCCCCTCCGCCTCTGGTAAAATACCAGCAGTAGTGGGAAGAGGCCCTGAAGTGGCCCTTAATTGGCTAGTTAAGGGTTTCAATTGGCCTCTGAGCGGAAGGGCCATCTGCCACCTTCCCCGCTGCTAGCTAAATGTCAGTGGTGGTGCAAAAGCAATGGTCAAGTTACCTCTCATCCTCCCGCCCAACTTATCACCCCCCACCGCACCCCTCCCCCACTTCTCCGCCCACACCGAGGCCCCGTAAAATCCTGTCCAATCTGATCTCCATGTTATAAAAAGGATATAGATGCGGTGGAGGAGGTGAAAAAAGATTCAAAATGACAATACCAGAACTGAGAGGAGATAGTATCAGGAAAGATTAAACAAACTGGGGCTCTTTTCTCCAGAAAACAGAAGGCTGAGGGGTGACCTGATAAAGGTCTATAAGATTATGAAAGGGTTTGATAGGGTAGATGTGGAGAAAATATTTCCACTTGTGGGGGAGTCCAATACCAGATGTCATAAATATAAGATAGTCACTAATAAATGCAAAATAAAAACGGAAAATGCTGGAAATACTCGGCAGGTCAGGCAGCATCTGTGGAGAGAAAAACAGAATTAACGTTTTAGGTTTGTGACCTTCACAACATTTTCTGTATTATTTCAGATTCCAGCATCTGCAGTATTTAGCTTTTGCACTAATAAATCCAATATGGAATACAGGAGAAACCTCCTTACCCAAAGAATGGTAAGAATGTGGAATTTGCTACCACAAGGAATAATTGAGGCAAATATCATAGATGTGTTTAAGGGTAAGCTAGATAAGCCACGAGGAAGAAAGGAATAGAAGAATATGTTGACAGGATTAGAAAAAGGGTGGGAGGAGGCTTGTGTGGAGCATAAACACCAACATAGAAAGGAATTAGGCCAAATGTCCTGTGTCTGCACTGTAGATGCTATGTAATTCTGTGTAAAAAAACCAAATTAGCTTAATTGATTAGCTAATATTAAACAGCAACTAATTTTCTCAACTTCCAAATAAATAAATATATATTTAAATTTATCAGAAAATTAAACAATATCATTAATTAGAATTTTTAAAATACTCCCCCGATTCATTCATTTCAGCAATCCATTTCTCTGCTGTCCTACTTCGAAATCACCTTGGCACACAAAGATATTTATGTACTTCATAAATGGCTGGGTAAAGTGATATTAAGGTTTCAAATCTTTTACAATAACATTTTGTGTCAGTCGTATATGTTGGGCTGGATTTTATGTTGCTGCCGCCAAGTGTGGCAGCGGCCATAAAAGATGACGGCCCGCACGCGCGATGACGTGGAGGGGGTGGGCGAGCCGTCCCCGGCAACAGTTTCCAATGTCACTGCACAGGCGCCGGCACCATTTTTAAAGGGCTTCCAGCCCTTACATTTACTTTACATTTTTAAAGGGACATTATTTTAAAATGTATTATAAATAATGAAATAAATGTTCCCAGCCCCTCTCTCAGCTTCCCAATAAATTTACATTTCATCCTTTGTCCTCTTCTCCCATAAAGGTCAGAAACTTATAACTTTACCCCTTCCCATCATCCCCTAGACCAATCAAGTAAGTTTGACCCTGCTCCCCCCGCCCCACTGATAAACTTACCTCCTCCCTCCTCCCCACGGGTGTCGCGCTTTGTTTCCTTGGACGGGGATCTGAAGACGCATCAGTACCGGCCGCCAGGATGAAGATCACGGTGACACATCAGGAGGCGACAGGAACTTCATTAATGCAGGTAAGTTAATTATTTTACATATTTAATTTGAGGTCCCGTCGCCGAGCGCAGGGGTGGGGATGGGGGCTGCCACGAGGCGTCGCCGCCGCCAGCAAGATCGGGATGGGCCCTGCCAGCATCGAGGTCCGTGGTGGGCCTTATCCGGGGCAATCTTCATGCCCTCCCCCCCACCCCCGCCACGGATCCCGACGTTGAGGCCCCGATATAATCCAGCCTGTTAAGTCTGATAATGAAGCGAAAGAATCATATGAACTGTAAGCTTATCAAAAGCAGGGGTACAATGGGATATGAGAATTTTTTGGTAGGATTTGGCTCAAAAACTTTTAGGATGACTTATATAATCAATAATGGCCCAGGTATACAATTCCAGAGAGGTTTGTCTCCAATGTCGCATATTTCAGACGGTGACCAGGAAGAGATGGAGAAATGTGAGCCACTGACTAAAAATATGTAATCTTGGCAGATGAATGCTAAAGAGTCACAAAGTTTTTCCACTTTGTTGTCAATTTAATTACATTTGAAGAATAGTGAGAGTCTGAGAAGGAAAGCAACGCTAAGTAGGAGGAGAGACTGCAGGGGTAGTGACTGAATACAAAGCATGATTCAAGAATTTATAAGTCCAGAGAAAGAACAAAAAGAGAAAATATTACAGAACTACAGGAGGTCAAACTAAAAACAGACATCTAAAGAAAGAGCGATGGATGAAAAACTTGCATTTCCCATCTTCAGGATGTCACAAAATGCTTGACAGTAAATTAATCGCTTTTGAAAACTGTTGTTTTGTAGATACACACAGTAGCTAATTTGTGAACAGCAAGGTCCCACAAATAGCAGAGACAAATGACAGTTAATTTGCTGTTAAATGATGTCTTTTGAATGTGGGCCAGGATACCAGGAGAACTCCCTACTCTTCTTTGAAAATGTGCAATGGAATCCTTAATGCCCACCTGAACAGACGGTTCAGTTTACCACCTCATCTAAAAGATGACACCTCCAACAGTGTAACACTAAGTACTGCAATGAATGGCCAGCCTAGATCAAGTCCTAGAATGGGTCTTACCACCATAATCTTCTGACTCAGAGGTGCCAGTGCTACTAATGAACCAAGCTGACAACTATTTCCTAATAATGTGAGAAAATATGATAGAAGTAGTAAAATAGGGAAAAGAGGGAGAGCAAATGCAAAAAGAAATCAAAAGTGAGAGAAACATTTAGAAAAACTTGAGAATATATAAGTCAGCGAGGGGAACTCATTTTTTTTTGTTTTTTGACGAAAACTGTTTGATAAATCTTGCTGTATAAAGTAGCATATCTTCTATTTTGATTATAGTAACAAATATCTATTTGGGCAAGTGACAAATATTGGGCTACTTTGACTGCTGGGCTAATTTAACAATTTAACAACAGCTGGGCTGTTACAAACATGCTTTTGGCTACCTGCCTGAACATCTGCTTATGTGCCTTGGTGTTGTATTTTGTTTTATAATGCCCCTGTGAAATACCTTGGGATGTTTAATGTTTTATTACATTAACGGTGCTATATAAATACAAGTTGTTGTTGCTATCATTCAAACATTTACCTGAGCAATACTGTGGTCAGAGTATTGGTGAGAGAAGTGAAAGTGGTGCTGTTGGGGGTAGGGGTAAATGAGAAATGGGGGGGAGGGAACCTCCCTCTCTCCAGCAACCAGGTGTGTGAGTGAATGAGCAATAATACTTTATTGCAGAGATTGGGGGAGCAAGGGCATATTGGTAAACCGAAAAATAAACATTCTGTCGAGCATGGTTGAAAAGGGAGAGGGCAAGTAACCTTTTGGGAGTAAAGAAATAATCTATTTGCGGAGAGAAAGCAAAGTAAAAAATCCTGTGAGGTGGCAACTTTGACCTGCTATTGGAAATGGATTGTTGTCTGAGCTTTGTACCAATACTGCTTCCATCTGATGCAAGGTATTAAAAATGTAATTTTATGTAAATAAAAAAGGATTTAAAATATCGTATGCCATGTTAAACACACAAAACTTTATCTCAGTTCAAATTGAAATTTTAGCAGTTTACTCAATGGAAAAGGAACAGAATTCTAAAGATGGTAACTGTTTGCAAGATGAGACTATGAACTTAAAACATAGCCCCAAAGCACTATATCCAATGCTGCCCAGAATACAAAATAAACAGATTTTTCTGGTTTCACAAGTTTAACTTGTGAATGCTCGAACATGCAGCAGTTTAAAGCAAATAGAATTGTTTGCAAGTTTTTCCAAGATAGATTAACCTGATCCCTTTATAAACAAAAACAGAAGGAATATGTTCAAAACATCCCACACCTGAAGGATTACTTAACACCAGCTCTATTGATTTGCACTGATGCAATTACTTAGCACAAGATACCCCACTGATAACAGACATTTGTTATCAACAAATGATGTGATGAGCAATAACACTCTTTACTATTCTTAGCAGCTGAATTCTTTCAAAATATCTCTTCACTGACTGATAAGAGTCTCTCAGTCATCAATAAACTTTTACCAATAACCTAATCAGTGGCCAATTAAATCGTCAATGGCTTGAAAGAAGAAATAAAATTATTTTCTTTTAAAGGGCAATGGTGAGGTGACTCTGTTTTGGAAACAATAAAGTATTTGTGTTTTTGTAAATTGAGACTTTCTAAATATGAAAGCTGTACAAGAGAATCAAAATGGATTAAAAAATATATATTCTTTTATTTTGTTTCTGATCATTTTCAAACTGGTGGATTGCTTTTGAGTGAGTATAATGAGAAGAATTATATAGACTGGGATTTTGTATGGTCCCTGAGGCAGGGTCCAAGGCAGGGGGCCCGTAATATCGCGGCAGGTACCGGGGCGGCCCACTGCCTCCCCGTTGTCAAGCGATCTTCCTGGCCCTCTACCCCAGAGGCCATTTGAGGCCTATAAATGGCCAGTTAAGGGCCTTTTCACGCCACTGTTTACCAGTGGCGGGGGTGGTGGGGTTATTCGCTGTGCAAGGAGGATGCCTTGTAACACGAGATGCCCTCCCTGCAGGCTTCGAGGTGGCCCGTCATTCGTGGGCAATTTGTGGCCCGCGGAGGACCCCCACTGGGAACCACTTTACCCCGGGACCCCTCCTCCCCCTGGACTGCATGACTATCCCCCCAGCCCCCCATCGCTGGGGCCTTCTGGACTGGCCCTGGGAATCCTGCCTCACCCAAGTCAGTTCTGGGTACCAGAGCCGGGCGTGGGCCAGAGGCCTCTGCAGTACCGGCAGTGGCCACTGCTCCTGGTGGCACTGCTCATACTGCTGAGCTGCCCGCCCTCTGATTGGGTGGCAGCTCTTGGAGGCGGAATCCCATCTTTAAAGGGACAGGGAACCCGGCTCGTGAAAATTAGAAGTTAAAAAGACCGGGGGGGTGGGGTGGTGGTGCCTAAAAGGCCAAACCTTTTCGGCCTGGCACTGGGAGCCCTGGTTCCAGCACAAAATCCAGTCAATAATGTGGGCCTGCCATGGTTCAACACAGAACCGCCCAGCAGCACTGCCAGATGTGCTATTCCCTCCATCATTGCAGGCCTTTACTGTCTTTACCTTTCCCCACTCTGCCACAAAAGTTTCACATATTCCACTCCCCAAAGTAAGCCAATGTGACCAATGGCTCATTATACTTCGTCTGTCAATCTGTCATGTGCAAAATAAACTTTTTGTTGTGCTTTAGTGATGACTTTTAAACATTGCAGCACTGCACTTCATTCACTTTCACCAGCCTGTTTTGATAATTGCTCTATGAGCTAGGAACTCAAGAACAGGCCATTCAGCCCTTTGAGTCTGCTCTATCATTCTTAATTCTTAACTGACACGGAACACAAAAGTCCGAGTGTATCAGGCCTGTGTCCTCAGTACCTTGCTCTACGGCAGCGAGGCCTGGACAACGTATGCCAGCCAAAAGCGACGTCTCAATTCATTCCATCTTCGCTGCCTTCGGAGAATACTTGGCATCAGGTGGCAGGACTATATCTCCAACACAGAAGTCCTTGAAGCGGCCAACACCCCCAGCTTATACACACTACTGAGTCAGCGGCGCTTGAGATGGCTTGGCCATGTGAGCTGCATGGAAGATGGCAGGATCCCCAAAGACACATTGTACAGCGAGCTCGCCACTGGTATCAGACCCACCGGCCGTCCATGTCTCCGTTATAAAGACGTCTGCAAACGCGACATGAAATCGTGTGACATTGATCACAAGTCGTGGGAGTCAGTTGCCAGCATTCGCCAGAGCTGGCGGGCAGCCATAAAGACAGGGCTAAATTGTGGCGAGTCGAAGAGACTTAGTAGTTGGCAGGAGAAAAGACAGAGGCGCAAGGGGAGAGCCAACTGTGCAACAGCCCCAACAAACAAATTTCTCTGCAGCACCTGTGGAAGAGCCTGTCACTCCAGAATTGGCCTTTATAGCCACTCCAGGCGCTGCTTCACAAACCACTGACCACCTCCAGGCGCGTATCCATTGTCTCTCGAGATAAGGAGGCCCAAAAGAAAGAAATCATTCTTAATTAAGATTTTAATCCTAATTCCCTGATTAATTCTGCATCCATTTATACCCTTACTTCCCAAATACGTGTGCATCTTTATTTTAAAACTCTGAATTGATTTTATATCTATGGCCTTCTGGGGCAGTTCTTCTCCTCTTCTTCTTTGGCTTCCTTATCTCGAGAGACAATGGATACGCGCCTGGAGGTGGTCAGTGGTTTGTGAAGCAGCCTGGAGTGGCTATAAAGGCCAATTCTAGAGTGACAGGCTCTTCCACAGGTGCTGCAGAGAAATATATTTGTTGGGGCTGTTGCACAGTTGGCTCTCCCCTTGCGCCTCTGTCTTTTTTCCTGCCAACTACAAAGTCTCTTCGACTCGCCACATTTTAGCCCCATCTTTATGGCTGCCGCCAGCTCTGGCGAACGCTGGCAACTGACTCCCACGACTTGTGATCAATGTCACAGGATTTCATGTCGCGTATGCAGACGTCTTTAAAGCGGAGACATGGACGGCCGGTGGGTCTGATACCAGTGGCGAGCTCGCTGTACAATGTGTCTTTGGGGATCCTGCCATCTTCCATGCGGCTCACATGGCCTAGCCATCTCAAGCGCCGCTGACTCAGTAGTGTGTACAAGCTGGGGATGTTGGCCGCCTCGAGGACTTCTGTGTTGGAGATACGGTCCTGCCACCTGATGCCAAGTAGTCTCCGGAGGCAGCGAAGATGGAATGAATTGAGACATCGCTCTTGGCTGACATACGTTGTCCAGGCCTCGCTGCCATAGAGCAAGGTACTGAGGACACAGGCCTGATACACTCGGACTTTTGTGTTCTGTGTCAGTGTGCCATTTTCCCACACTCTCTTGGCCAGTCTGGACATAGCAGTGGAAGCCTTTCCCATGCGCTTGTTGATTTCTGCATCGAGAGACAGGTTACTGGTGATAGTTGAGCCTAGGTAGGTGAACTCTTGAACCACTTCCAGAGCGTGGTCGCCAATATTGATGGATGGAGCATTTCTGACATCCTGCCCCATGATGTTCATTTTCTTGAGGCTGATGGTTAGGCCAAATTCATTGCAGGCAGCCGCAAACCTGTCGATGAGACTCTGCAGGCACTCTTTAGTGTGAGATGTTAAAGCAGCATCGTCATATCTATAACATCGTCATATCAGCATAACATATCTATGGCCTTCTGGGGCAGTACATTCTATATTCTCACAATCCTTTCTATGATTTGCTTTTAGCTGGCTAAGGTTAAATTCCAAGATTACGTTCCATCATTTGGGATTCCCCAAATAGTGTAAACCGTCATCCATTCAATTTCCTTAAATGTTTCAATATGCACATCTTAACCTCCTCATTTTCAGGATAAATAAATTGTGTTATATGTTACGGCATTTAAGTATGGGACATTTCATAGAACATAGAACAGTACAGCACAGTACAGGCCCTTCGGCCCACAATGTTGTGCCGACCCTTTAACCTACTCTAAGATCAAACTATCTACATACCCTTCATTCTAC
Source organism: Heterodontus francisci (assembly GCF_036365525.1). Lineage (NCBI taxonomy): Eukaryota > Metazoa > Chordata > Chondrichthyes > Heterodontiformes > Heterodontidae > Heterodontus > Heterodontus francisci. The sequence continues at coordinate 114,561,507 of NC_090371.1, forward strand.
TATCATCCATGTACCTATCCAAGAGTCGCTTAAATGTCCCTAATGTATCTGCTTCTACTACCACCGCTGGCAGTGCATTCCACGCACCCACCACTCTCTGTGTAAAGAACCTACCTCTGACATCTCCCCTAAACCTTCCTCCAATCACCTTAAAATAATGCCCCCGGGTGATAGCCCTTTCCGCCCTGGGAAAAAGTCTCTGACTATCCACTCTATCTATGCCTCTCATCATCTTGTACACCTCTATCAAGTCACCTCTCATCCTTCTTCGCTCCAATGAGAAAAGCCCTAGCTCCCTCAACCTTTCTTCAAAAGACATGCCCTCCAGTCCAGGCAGCATCCTGGTAAATCTCCTCTGCACCCTCTCTAAAGCTTCCACATCCTTCCTATAATGAGGTGACCAGAACTGAACACAATATTCCAAGTGGTCTAACCAGGGCTTTACAGAGCTGCAGCATAACCTTGCGGCTCTTAAACTCAATCCCCCTGTTAATGAAAGCCAACATACGCCTTCTTAACAACCCTATCAACTTGGGTGGCAACTTTGAGGGATCTATGGACATGGACCCCAAGATCCCTCTGTTCCTCCACACTGCCAAAAATCCTGTCTTTAAGCCTGTATTCTGCATTCAAATTCGACCTTCCAAAATGAATCACTTCACACTTTTCCAGGTTGAACTCCATCTGCCACTTCTCAGCCCAGCTCTGCATCCTGTCAATGTCCCGTTGCAACCTACAACAGCCCTCCACACTATCCACAACTCCAGCAACCTTTGTGTCATCGGCAAACTTAATAACCCAGCCTTCCACTTCCTCATCCAAGTCATTTATAAAAATCACAAAGAGCAGAGGTCCCAGAACAGATCCCTGCGGAACACCACTGGTCACCGAGCTCCAGGCTGAATACTTTCCATCTACTACCACCCTCTGTCTTCTATGGGCCAGCCAATTCTGTATCCAGATAGCCAAATTTCCCTGTATCCCATGCCGCCTTACTTTCTGAATGAGCCTACCATGGGGAACCTTATCAAACGCCTTGCTAAAATCCATATCCACCACATCCACTGTTATTCGTTCATCAATGTGTTTTGTCGCATCCTCAAAGAATTCAATAAGGCTTGTGAGGCATGACCTGCCCCTCACAAAGCCATGCTGACTATCTCTAATCAAACTATGCTTTTCCAAATAATCATAAATCCTGTCTCTCAGAATCCTCTCCAATAATTTGCCCACCACCGACATAAGACTGACTGGTCTGTAATTCCCAGGGTTATCCCTATTCCCTTTCTTGAACAAGGGAATAACATTTGCCACCCTCCAATCATCTGGTACAACTCCAGTGGACAGTCACCCATGACAACAACCCTGTTACTTCTGCACCTTTCCAAAATCTGCCTCCCAATCTGTTCCTCCGTGTCTCTGTTGCTATTGGGGGGTCTATAGAAAACTCCCAATAAAGTGACTGCTCCTTTCCTGTTTCTGACTTCCACCCATACTGACTCGGTAGACAAACCCTCCTCGACGACCTCCCTTTCTGCAGCTGTGATACTATCCCTGATTAGCAATGCCACTCCCCCACCTCTTTTACCTCCCTCCCTATTCCTTTTGAAACATCTAAACCCCAGAACATCCAACATCTATTCCTGCCCCTGTGATATCCAAGTCTCCGTAATGGCCACAACATCGTAGCTCCAAGTACTGATCCATGCTCTAAGTTCATCACCCTTATTCCTGACACTTCTTGCGTTAAAATAGACACACTTCAACCCATCATACTGGCTGCAACTTTGCCCTGTCAACTGTCTAACCTTCCTCGCAGACTCTCTGCACTCTGTATCTGCCTGTTCAACAGCTACCCCATCCACTGATCCGTAGCTCCGGTTCCCATCCCCCTGCCAAACTAGTTTAAACCTTCCCGAAGAGCTCTAGCAAACCTCCCGCCCAGGATATTGGTGCCCCTCCAGTTCAGATGCAACCCGTCCTTCTTGTACAGGTCCCACCTTCCCCAGAAGGTATCCCAATAATCCACATATCTGAAGCCCTCCCTCCTACACCAGCTCTGTAGCCAAGTGTTCAGCTGCACTTGCTCTCTGTTTCTAGCCTCACTCGCACGTGGATCCGGTATCAATCCTGAGATTACTACTCTGCTTGTCCTGCTTTTTAGCTTCCAACCTAACACCCTATATTCGCTTTTCAGGTCCTCATCCCTTTTCCTAGCTATGTCATTGGTACCGATGTGTACCACGACTTCTTGTTGCTCCCCTTCCCCCTTCAGAATCCTGTAGACTCGATCCGAGACATCCCTGACCCTGGCACCCGGGAGGCAACATACCATCCGGGAGTCTCGTTCGCGACCACAGAATCTCCTGTCTGTTCCTCTAACCATTGAACCTCCTATCACTATCGCTCTCCTATTCTCCCCCCTTCCCTTCTGAGCCACAGAGCCAGGCTCAGTGCCAGAGACTTGGCCGCTGTGACTTTCCCCTGGTAGGCCCCCCCCCGCCCAGCCCCCCCCCCCCACCCCCAACAGTATCCAAAACGGTATACTTATTATTGAGGGGAACGGCCACAGGGGATCCCTGCACTGTGCGCCTGTTCCCTTTCCTTCCCCTGACGGTCATCCAGCTACCTTTATCCTGTAACTTAAGTGTCACTACTTCCCTATAACTGCTCTCTATCACCCCCTCAGCCTCCTGAATGATCCAAAGTTCATCTAGCTCCAGCTGCAGTTCCCTAACGCGGTCTGTGAGGATCTGGAGTTGGGTACACTTCTCGCAGGTGAAGTCAGCAGAGACACAAGTGGTGACCCTTACCTCCCACATCCTGCAAGAGGAGCATGCAACTGCCCTAGCTTCCATCCCCTCTGCTCTAAATTGACAACAGAGAATAAAAAAATAAATAAAGGAAAACCTTACCTTACCAAACCCTCCACACAATAGTCCTTTTTTTTTTGGTTAGAGGAGGAGGATATTTCCTTGGATTCAGTGTCTCTGGCCATTCCAGAATGTGCCTTTACATGTCTAATATCTACATAAATTTAGCATTACCCAAAATCAAATGAAGAACCTTCCATTGTACTTCAGGCTTGGGCTGATAAATGGCAACTAACAGTTGCATCACTCAAGTCCATGGCAATGCCCATCTCCAACAAGGGACTGTCCAACCATTTTCCCTTAACATTCAATGACATCTCCATCACCAAATAATTCACCAACACCCTGGAGTTATCACTGATCAGAAACACAACTGGACCAGGTACGTAAATTCGTAGCTACTATAGGCTGGGTATTCTGCAGTGAATGAGTTAGCGCCCGACTCCCGAAGGCCTTTCCAGCAACTACAAGGTACAAATCAGGAGTGTGACGGTATACTCTTCACTTGCCTGGATAGGTGCAGCAGCAACAACATTCAAGAAGCTTAGTACAATCCAGGACAAAGCAATCTGTTGATCACCACATCAAACAGCCATGCCCTTCACCACCAATGCATCATGGCTGCAATGTGCACTGTCGTGTGATTGCCTTTAAGAGTGATGTCCCTTTAAGATCTTAGTATGTTAACAACTAAGTACCAGGATGTAGTTATGTGACTACAAGCCAGCTGCCCTCTGTAACTGTAACACCTAGAGGACGGTTCTATAAATAGTTAACTCTGTACTGTATATAATAGCTGTTTAATAAACCTGTTTGAGACCTTCAACAACCTGGACTCCATGCATCTCATTTACATTGCATCAGACAACATAAAAATAACTCATTACATGCACTACATAGAATCATATAGCTATCATGATACTTTTTTTGGAAATATGCGGTGTGTCTTTAAGACAGCAAAGGATCAGTACTGCTTTAAGGCAGCCTCAGAAGTTACCAAGTGAAAGTGCATCTTGGTTGCCCTGGATACAGCCATACAGAGAGGGAGAACAAGCCAGCCTCAGAAGTTACCAAGGAAAATGCATCTTGGTTGCCATGGATACAGCCATTTGGAGACCAAGGGCAGGATATACAATGTTGCCGTTTAATTTTGAAACTAGTTGAAAAACTGGCTTGTAACAGACACAGACACAATGACTGTCTGCCAGCATGTACTGAAGGAAATAGGAGAGCTCCCCCTTTGTCTGTTTAAACCCTATTTATTATACTATCTCAAAATTTTAAAGAAGCTTCAAGCCAGATTAATTTCTTAAAAGAAAATAACCAATTACTTAAACTACTGAACTGTAATTGCTTAATTCATCGCTGGAGAAGAAGAGCATCACTTCAACTGCTGAACCAGACTACTGACCGTCCTACTGTTGAACCTTTTTTTCCCCATCGGACGGCTGCGAGGACTTCAAGCAACCTTGGACAGTTCCACGTTGGAAGAATCCACTTCCATGGGAGCGTAAATCTGCAAGGACTTTGTTACTTTTTTAAAAATGTTGTTTATATCTTAGTAGTGTTGAAGAATTTTGTTTTCTCTAATAAACAGTTAATTTGCTGATCTAAAGATACCTGATTTGGTTCGCCTCATGCCGGGGTTAATAGATGGTTCAATTCGGCTGTGGTTTTCTTTGATTTGGAAAGTTTAAAGTGATATGTTAGGGGATCTGTGGAGGGACAGGACTGAATTGACAGTGCATTTCTCCCACCACAGTCAGAATCATATATTTGAGCGATCATGTCATAACACAGCACGGTGGAAAGTCATTAGGATGCACTGCAGCAACTCGCCAAGGCTTCTTCGATAGCACCTCCCGAACCTGGAAAGACATAGGCAGCAGATGCATGGGAACACTATCACCTACAGGTTCCACTCCAAGGGGGAATTTTATTTTGGCAGTGGGGGTCTTGACGTCTGGAGATCGCCGGGTCGCCTCTTCTTCAGAAGGCCTTCTGAATTTAGTGCCATCAGGCACTGAAGTGGACGACGGTGGGCATTCCATGGGATTAAGGACCCTGTTGCCAGAAGTCCTGCTCTTGTAGAGCTGCTGGCCAATCAGAGGCCGGCAGCTGCAGCCCCACCATGGAGACGGTGGCTGCTGCTGCAGCTGCACCTACCGGATGCTGAGGAGCGTTGCTGAAACAGGCCTCAGATAGTCAAGGCGGGAGGTAGTCTCGCGGGGTAGGTGCCAGCAGCAAGGGCGGGGTGGGGGGGGGGGTTGGTGGTAGCCCTCAGCGGGGCCCCTTCCCCACCCATTCCAATGCTGGGTCCCTTGTTCTTGCACTAAGTGCCTCCTAACGAGGGATAACACCCGCTCTGTCCCCAAGCGGGAAGCAACCCACATGGTTTTCCATACCGTGCTTCCCGTGCAGAAACAGGGCCACCCGTCGCGTATCTAATTGTGGTGGGAAGAGGCCCTTAATTGGGTTAATTGCCCAGTAGTTAAGGGCCTCGATTGGCGGCAGGGCAGGAAGGTCATACACAGGCCCTCCCACCCCGGACTAACTTTTGGTGAAGGTGGGATGGTGGCAGGAACACCCCCCCCATCCCACCTGCTTTTATGCCCTCCAAATCCGCCACAGGACAGAGCATAAAATTCCCCACCAAGTCACGCACCGCCCTGAATTGGTCATATATTGCTATTTCTTCATCATTGCTGTGTCAAAATCTTGGAAATCCCTGCAGAACAGCTTTGTGGGAGTAGCTTCAAAACAAGAACTGCCGCAGCTCAATAAGGTGGTACACCACCACCTTCCCAAGGGCAATTAGGGCTGGGCAATAAATGCTGGCCTTGACATCAACCCCCATGTTCAGAGCACAAATTAAAAAAAAACTCACTGAAGATATGACATCATATGGCCAGAAGAAAATATAGGATCAGACATTGGACTGTGCCTCTGGTTCTCAACCAGTAGACAAATTTATTGAACATAGAAATAAGAAAATGAACAGTATTGATCGCAGTGGACAGTACCTTGCTCTACGGCAGTGAGGCCTGGACAACGTATGTCAGCCAAGAGCAACGTCTCAATTCATTCCATCTTCGCTGCCTCCGGAGAATCCTTGGCATCAGGTGGCAGGACCGTATCTCCAACACAGATTTCCTCGAGGTGGCCAACATCCCCAGCATATACACCCTACTGACCCAGCGGCACTTGAGATGGCTTGGCCATGTGAGCCGCATGGAAGATGGCAGGATCCCCAAGGACACATTGTACAGCGAGCTCGTCACTGGTATCAGACCCATCGGCCGTCCATATCTCCGCTTTAAAGACGTCTGCAAACGCGACATGAAGTCCTGTGACATTGATCACAAGTCGTGGGAGTCAGTAGCCAGCGATTGCCAGAGCTGGCGGCAGCCATAAAGGCGGGGCTAAAGTCGAAGAGACTTAGCAGTTGGCAGGAAAAAAGACAGAAGTGTATGGGGAGAGCCAACTGTGTAACAGCCCCGACAAACAATTTTATCTGTAGCACCTGTGGAAGAGTCTGTCACTCTAGAATTGGCCTTTATAGCCACTCCAGGCGCTGCATCACAAACCACTGACCACCTCCAAGCGCTTACCCATTGTCTCTCGAGATAAAGAGGCCAAAGAAGAAGAAGGACAGAATTTTTGTTTTGGGGTCAAAACCCCCACACCGGATCAAATCCGGGTCCCGAACCCGCATCATGTCAGAAACAGTCACCTGAGATGATTTTCAAAGGAATGACCAACTGATGGGCCAGAGGGAGCAATCGCCATCCAATTAAGGACAGCAGGCAGACTCCCGACATTGGAGGGCCAATAGGAGTCCCTCCAGCACTGACAGTGTGGCTGCCTGTCGTTACATGTAAGGGAGAGAGAGGGCACCTCCAACTCAGCACTTTCAAAATAAAAATGTCCACAGTAGCCAGACTGCCAGGGAGAGCTGCGGCCGCAGCTGTGGCCATCTTTCGACATCGACACCAGTGGTTTAAATGCTTCTGAGGCAATATGCCCAGGTGTGTCACTAGCGGGCCGCCTCTTGGCCACTGCATGGAGCCCACCTGCCGACTGGAAAATCCCCGTCCTTGTGGGAGAGAGGTCTTAATTGGCTCCTTAATTGCCTTTACTGGCTATCTGCTGGCTGCAGGTAGGTAGTTGTTTTGCCCCCAACCTGGGCAGTTTGAAAATGGTTCGGAGATTGGGACTGAGATGGCAAAATGGCATGCTGGCTGGTGGCAGGAAATTCCAGGCCCACCCGCCTTCCTCAACCACTGAAAGTTCAGCCCAATGTATTTATGGTATTGACAAACTGTGGAGCATCAGGGAGAATAAGAGTTTCCCAGATCATATGTTCCAGGAGGTGGTCACCCCACAGGCAATGAGAGTTCAGGAGAATAGACGGGTGGCCATCTGGAAGAGTCGGAAGAGGCCGGAGATATTTGGGATATGTGCCATTCTCATACCAGCACTCAGCTTTGGAGACTGCTGGGAGTGACGACACCTTGAAGGAGTGCAGTTCAAACTGTGGCATCAAAGGCAAGGGACTGCACAAGAGGGACAGCAAAGAGTAGAAATGCAGTCGTTATAGGAAATTCCATAGTTAGGGGGACAGACAGATATTTCTGTAATTGTCATCGTGAGTCCCGTATGGTGTGTTGCCTTTCTGATGTCAAGGTAAAGGACATCAAAGAGAGGGTGCAGAAAATATTTTTTTTATTCGTTTGGGGGATGTGGGCATGGCTGGCTCTGCCAGAACTTATTGCTCATCCCTAACTGCCCTTGAGAAGATGAGCTGCCTTCTTAAACCGCTGCAGTCGTTGGGGTGTAGACACACCTACAGTGCTGTTAGGAAGGGAGTTCCAGGATACTGACCCAGCGACAGTGAAGTAACGGCAATATATTTCCAAGTCAGGATGGTGTGTAATTTGGAGGGGAACTTCAGGTGGTGGTGTTCCCACACATCTGCTGCCCTTGTTCTTCTAGGTGGTAGAGTTCGTGGGTTTGGAACGTGCAGTTGAAGGAGCCTTGGTGAGTTGCTGCAGTGAATCTTGTAGATGGTACACACTGTTGCTACTGTGCCTCGGTGCTGGAGGGAGTGAATGTTGAAGGTGATGGATGCGGTGCCAATCAAGCAGACTGCTTTGTCCTGGATGGTGTGGAGCTACTTGAGTGTTGTTGGAGCTGCACCCATCCAGACAAGTGGAGAGTATTCCATCACACTCCTGACTTGTGCCTTGTAAATGGTGGACAGGCATTGGGGAGTCAGGAGCTAAGAGCCTCTGACCTGTTCTTGTAGCCACAGCATTTATCTGGCTTGTCCAGTTCAGTTTCTGCAGCAGGAAGGGAGTGAGGCAAAAGTTGTGGTACATGTTGGTACCAACGACATAGAGACAGCAGGTATTGAGGTCCTACAGTCAGATTTTCAGGATCTGAAGAGGAAGTTAAAACGTAGGACCTTGAAGTTAGGAATGTCTGAATTAATCCCAATGCCATGCGCTCACTAGACTGGAAATAGGTAGATAGGGAGGATCAATGTGTGGCTTGAGGCATGCTGCAGGAGGGAGGGCTTCTGATTCTTGGGGCACTGGGACCAGTTCTGGTTCTAGAACCTATTCAAAAGGAACATGTTGCACCTCTGCAGGACTGGGACCAAGGTGCTCATGGAGAGGTTCACAAGTGTGGTCTGGGAGGGTTTAAACTCAGTTGGCAGGGGAATGGTCACCAGCATATAGAAGTAGAAAAGAGGAATAAGGTGCATTAAGGAGTCAGAGTGTTGCTAGTACTGAGAAGGAAGTCGTAACATATTGGATAGAAACAGACTAAGAAGGACTTACAAGGAGTACAAGAGGTTAATATATGTAAATGTACAATGTGTGGTGAATAGGGTTGGTGAGCTCCAAGCACAAACAGTTGCATGGAAACTATAGCTTAATAATGGTGAGGACTGGGCACTTAATATTCAAGGATACAAAGGCCGGAATTGTACACCCTGCGTGGGAGCGGGCTAGAGGCTGGAGGGCGGTTGGGGGCTTAAAATTGAGTGGGAGGCAGGGTGTGACATTCCCATCGCCTTCCCGCCCCTGCTGCAATTTTACGATTGGTGGAGGAGGTGACAAACTGCTCGCCCGCCCTAGGGCAATTAATTGCCATTTAAGGGCCTCTTTCCACCGCCGGTGATGTAGTACCAGCAGCAGGTGGGCGGCTCAGCACCTAAGGAGGCTGCCCAATAAAACCTGGGGGGGCTTCCTCGTGGGATGGGGATCAGGCACCCTGCTGCCCCATGGAGGGCTCCCATGGCACAAGTCACCCCCACTGGAGCACATTCCCCTCCCCCCCCCCCCACCCCCCAACCAAATCCCCTGCCTCTCTGGGACCCGGCCAATTGTCCCCAGCGAGGCCCCACACACTTACCTTAATTTTGGGGCCTTATCCATTGCTGATCCTCCCGCTGGGTGCAGTCTCAGCAGTGGCTACCACTCCAGGGGGCGCTGCGGGGACTGAAGAGCTGCCGGCCTGCTGATTGGCCAGAAGCTCTTGGAGGCGGGACTTCCTGCCTTAGAGGAGTGGAAGTCCCACCCGAGGGTAATTAAGGGTCTGGGCCAAGTAAAATCACTGCGTGCCTCCCAGGCCTAGCAGAGGTGGGCTCACCACTGACATTTTGGCCAGTGGGTGGTGCCTTTGCCCCGATGTAAAATTCTGGCCAAAGTGTTCAGAAAAGATGAGCAAGGAAAAAAGGGAGGTGGGATGGCAGTACTAATTAGGGAACAGATTGTTGTGTTGGAAAGGGAAGATGCCCTTGAGGGGGCAATGACAATCCATTTGGTTAGAGTTAAAAAGCAAAAAGGGGATGATCATGACACTAAGAACATATGAATTAGGAGCATAAGTACGCCTTTGAGCCCCTCAAGCCTGCTCCGCCATTCAATAAGATCATGGCTGATCTGTGTGTCTCGAATTCTACACTCTCACCTACCCTCCATAACCTTTGATTCCATTGCCTAACAAGAATCCATCTACCCCCATCTTAAAATTATTGAATGACCCCACATCCACCTCCTTCTGAGATAGAGAGTTCCAAAGTCGCACAACCCTCAGAGGAAAAAATTCTCTTCATCTTTGTCCTAAAAGGGCGACCCCTAATTTTAAAACAGTGTCCCCTAGTTCTGGATTCACCCACAAGAGGAAACATCCTATCCACATCCACTTTGTCAAGACCGTTCAGGATCTAATATACTTCAATCAAGTCTCCCCTCACTCTTCTAAATTCAAGTGAAAACAAGCTCAGTCTCATAAAACAACCCGCTCATTCCAGGGTGTCAATCTAGTAAACCCCTCTGAACCGCCTCTAATGCATTCATATCCTTCCTTAAATAAGGAGACCAAAACTGCACACAGTATTCAAGATGTGGTCTCACCATTGCCCTGTATTACAGAAGCATAACATCCTTACTTTTATTTTCAATTTCTCTCATAATAAATTCCATTAGCCTTCTTTATTACTTGCATACTAACTTTTTGTGAGTCATGCACTAGAACACCTAGATCCCTCTGCACCTCGGAATTCTGCAATTGTTCTCCGTTTAAGTAATACTCTGCTTTTTTATTCTTCCTGCCAAAGTGAACAACTTCACATTTTCCCACATTATACTCCATCCGCCAGAATTTTGCCCACTCACTCAACCTATCTACATCGGTCTGCAAGCTCCTTATGTCCTCTTCACAGCATACTTTCCGACCTATCTTTAAATCATCTGCAAATATAGCTACCATGCCATCCCTTCCCTCATTGATATAAATTGTAAAAAGTTGAGGCCCCAGCACAAACCCCTGCGGGACTCCACTTGTCGCATCTTGCCAATCAGAAAAGGACCCATTTATGCATATATCTCTGTTTTCTGCCAGCCAGCCAATCTTCTATCTATGCCAATATGTTACCCACTACACCAAGAGCTCCTACTTTGCGCAATAACCTTTTATGTGGTACCTTTTCAAATACTTTCTGGAAATCCAAGTACATGAACGGGCTCCCCTTTATCCATGGCACATGTTACTCCTTCAAAGAACTCCAATAAATTGGTAAAATACAATCTCCCTTTCACAAAATCCTGCTTACTATTCCCAATTACCTTGAGTTTTTCTAAGTGCCCAGCTATGGCCTCCTTAATGATCGACCTTCCCCACGACAGACGTCAAGCTAACTGGGTTATAGTTACCTGTTTTCTGCCTCCCACGCTTCTTGAATAGAGGGGTTATATTAGCTATTTTCCAGTCTGATGGAACCTTTCCAGAATTTAGCGGATTTTGAAAAATTAACATCAATGCATCTACTATCTCAGTAGCCACCTCTTTGAGGACCCTAGGATGAAGTCCATCAGGAACCAGGGACTTGTCAGCCCGCAACTCCATCAGTTTGGTCAGTACTGCTTCCCTGGTGATTATAATTTCACCAAGTTCCTCTGTTCCTTCCACCTCCTGATTTAAAGCTATTGCTGGAATGTTTTTTGTATCCTCCATAGTGAAGACAGAAGCAAAATATTTGTTCATTTCATCTGCCATTTCCTTATTATTTACTATTAACTCCCCATTCTCACTCTCTAGAGGACCAAACTCACTTGACTTACTCTTTTTCTTTTTAAATACCTGTAGAAACTCTTGTTATCTGTTTTCACATTTCTAGCTAGCTTCCTCTCATACTCTAATTTCTTTCCCCTGATTAACCTTTTAGTCATTCTCTGCTGCACTTTATATTTTTTTTATTGAGAGATACAGCACTGAAACAGGCCCTTCGGCCCACCGAGTCTGTGCCGACCAACAACCACCCATATAATAATCCTACATTAATCCCATATTCCCTACCACATCCCCACCATTCTCCTACCACCCTACCTACACTAGGGGAAATTTACAATGGCCAATTTACCTATCAACCTGCAAGTCTTCGGCTGTGGGAGGAAACCAGAGCACCCGGCGGAAACCCACGCGGTCACAGGGAGAACTTGCAAACTCCGCACAGGCAGTACCCGGAACTGAACCCGGGTCACTGGAGCTGTAAGGCTGCGGTGCTAACCACTGCGTCACTGTGCCGTCCATATTCTGACCAATCATCTGACCTGCCACTCAACTTTGGGCAATTGAATGCTTTTTCCTTAAGTTTGATGCTTTCCTTAAGCACGGATGGTGGGTCCTCCCCTCAGAGTTTTTCTTTATAGTAGGAATATATTTATTCTGAGTATTGTGAAATATCATCTTTAATGTCTGCCACTGCTTCTCTATTGGTCTATCTCCCAGCCTAATACCCCAGTTCACTTCAGCTAGCTCAGCTTTCATGCCCACATAGTTGCCCTTATTTAAGTTTAAAATACTGGTCTTGGACTCACTCTTCTCTCTATCAAATTGCATATAAAATTCAATCATATTGTGGTCACTGGTACCTAGAGGTGCTTTTACTCTGAGGTCATTAATTAATCCTGTCACATTACACAATACCAAGTCTAATATAAACAGAGTTGTTATCTCTGGGTTGTTGCCCGTGCCACGTGATAGCAAAGCGAGGAATAGGGAGAGAGAGGAGTTGAACACGTGGCTGCAGGGATGGTGCAGGAGGGAGGGTTTTGGTTTCCTGGATAATTGGGGCTCTTTCTGGGGTAGGTGGGACCTCGACAAACAGGATGGTCTTCACCTGAACCAGAGGGGTACCAATATCCTGGGGGGGAGATTTGCTAGTGCTCTTCGGGGGGGTTTAAACTAATTCAGCAGGGGAATGGGAACCTAAAATGTCGTGCCAGTGTACAGGATGTTGAGAGTAGTGAGGTCAGGGATAAGGTTACAAGGATGCAAGAGGGCACTGGCAAGCAAGAACCTGGTTTAAAGTGTGTCTACTTCAACGCCAGGAGCATCCGGAATAAGGTGGGTGAGCTTGCAGCATGGGTTGGTACCTGGGATCTCGATGTAGTGGCCATTTCGGAGACATGGGTAGAGCAGGGGCAGGAATGGATGTTGCAGGTTCCGGGATTTAGATGTTTCAGTAAGAACAGAGAAGATGGTAAAAGAGGGGGGGGTGTGGCATTGTTAATCAAGGAGAGTATTACAGCGACAGAAAGGACGTTTGAGGACACGTCTACGGAGGTAGTATGGGCCGAGGTCACCCTGTTGGGAGACTTTTATAGACCTCCAAATAGTTCCAGAGATGTAGAGGAAAGGATAGCGAAGATGATTCTCGACAGGGGCGAGAGTAACAGGGTAGTTGTTATGGGGGACTTTAACTTTCCAAATATCGACTGGAAATACTATAGTTCGAGTACCTTAGATGGGTCAGTTTTTGTCCAGTGTGTGCAGGAGGGTTTTCTGACACAGTATGTAGATAGGCCAACCAGGGGCGATGCCACATTGGATTTGGTACTGGGTAATGAACCCGGTCAGGTGTTAGATTTAGATGTAGGTGAGCACTTTGGTGATAGTGATCACAATTCGGTTAGGTTTACCTTAGCGATGGGCAGGGACAGGTATATACCGCAGGGCAAAAATTATAGCTGGGGGAAAGGAAATTATGATGCGATTAGGCAAGATTTAGGATGCGTAGGATGGGGAAGGAAACTGCAGGGGATGGGAACAATCGAAATGTGGAGCTTATTCAAGGAGCAGCTACTGCGTGTCCTTGATAAGTATGTACCTGTCAGGCAGGGAGGAAGTTGTCGAGCGAGGGAGCCGTGGTTTACTAAAGAAGTTGAAGCGCTTGTCAAGAGGAAGAAGAAGGCTTATGTTAGGATGAGACGTGAAGGCTCAGTTAGGGCGCTTGAGAGTTACAAGCTAGCCGGGAAGGATCTAAAGGGAGAGCTAAGACGAGCAAGGAGAGGACACGAGAAGTCATTGGCGGATAGGATCAGGGAAAACCCTAAGGCTTTCTATAAGTATATCAGGAATAAAAGAATGACTAGAGTTATATTAGGGCCAATCAAGGATAGTAGTGGGAAGTTGTGTGTGGAATCAGAGGAGATAGGGGAAGCGTTAAATGAATATTTTGCGTCAGTATTTACAGTAGAGAAAGAAAATATTGTCGAGGAGAATACTGAGATTCAGGCTACTAGGCTAGATGGGATTGAGGTTCACAAGGAGGAGGTGTTATCAATTTTGGAAAGTGTGAAAATAGATAAGTCCCCTGGGCCAGATGGGATTTATCCTAGGATTCTCTGTGAAGCTAGGGAGGAGATTGCAGAGCCTTTGTCCTTGATCTTTATGTCGTCATTGTCGACAGGAATAGTGCCGGAAGACTGGAGGATAGCAAATGTTGTCCCCTTGTTCAAGAAGGGGAGTAGAGACAGCCCTGGTAATTATAGACCTGTGAGCCTTACTTCAGTTGTGGGTAAAATGTTGGAAAAGGTTATAAGAGACAGGATTTATAATCATCTTGAAAAGAATAAGTTCATTAGCGATAGTCAGCACGGTTTTGTGACGGGTAGGTCGTGCCTCACAAACCTTATTGAGTTTTTCGAGAAGGTGACCAAACAGGTGGATGAGTGTAAAGCAGTGGATGTGGTGTATATGGATTTCAGTAAGGCGTTTGATAAGGTTCCCCACGGTAGGCTATTGCAGAAAACACGGAAGTATGGGGTTGAAGGTGATTTAGAGCTTTGGATCAGAAATTGGCTAGCTGAAAGAAGACAGAGGGTGGTGGTTGATGGCAAATGTTCATCCTGGAGTTTAGTTACTAGTGGCGTACCGCAAGGATCTGTTTTGGGGCCACTGCTGTTTGTCATTTTTATAAATGACCTGGAAGAGGGTGTAGAAGGGTGGGTTAGTAAATTTGCGGATGACACTAAGGTCGGTGGAGTTGTGGATAGTGCCGAAGGATGTTGTAGGGTACAGAGGGACATAGATAGGCTGCAGAGCTGGGCTGAGAGATGGCAAATGGAGTTTAATGCGGAAAAGTGTGAGGTGATTCACTTTGGAAGGAGTAACAGGAATGCAGAGTACTGGGCTAATGGGAAGATTCTTGGTAGTGTAGATGAACAGAGAGATCTTGGTGTCCAGGTGCATAAATCCCTGAAGGTTGCTACCCAGGTTAATAGGGCTGTTAAGAAGGCATATGGTGTGTTAGCTTTTATTAGTAGGGGGATCGAGTTTCGGAGCCACGAGGTCATGCTGCAGCTGTACAAAACTCTGGTGAGACCGCACCTGGAGTATTGCGTGCAGTTCTGGTCACCGCATTATAGGAAGGATGTGGAAGCTATGGAAAGGGTGCAGAGGAGATTTACTAGGATGTTGCCTGGTATGGAGGGAAGGTCTTACGAGGAAAGGCTGAGGGACTTGAGGTTGTTTTCGTTGGAGAGGAGGAGGAGGAGAGGTGACTTAATAGAGACATATAAGATAATCAGAGGGTTAGATAGGGTGGATAGTGAGAGTCTTTTTCCTCAGATGGTGATGGCAAACACGAGGGGACATAGCTTTAAGTTGAGGGGTGATAGATATAGGACAGATGTCAGAGGTAGTTTCTTTACTCAGAGAGTAGTAGGGGCGTGGAACGCCCTGCCTGCAGCAGTAGTAGACTCGCCAACTTTAAGGGCATTTAAGTGGTCATTGGATAGACATATGGATGAAAATGGAATAGTGTAGGTCAGATGGTTTCACAGGTCGGCGCAACATCGAGGGCCGAAGGGCCTGTACTGCGCTGTAATGTTCTAATTCTAATAACCTGCTCTCTGGTTGGTTCCAGACGTGCTGTTCTAAGAAACTATCTCCTAGGCATTCTATGAGCTCCTCATCTAGGTTACTATTGCCAATCTGATTCCAGTTTATACGGGGGTACTGGGGGTGCTCTTTCAGCCTTTAAATAGAGTGAAAGAGAAAGAGAGAGAGAGAGCGAGGAGAAAATCTGCAGGAAAATAACAGAGATGTGCGAGAACTATAGAGTGGTGATACTGGGGGATTTTAAATACCCAAATATCGCTTGGGATCATTTTAGAATAAAGGGTAAGGAGGGGGAAGAATTTCTGAAATGTGTTCAGGACAATTCCCTGGACCAGAATGTTCTAGGTCCAACTAGGAAGGAGGCTTTGCTGGGGAATGAGGTGGGCCAAGTGCACCAAGTGTCTGTGGGGAAACAGTTGGGTAAGAGTGATACTTGTATCATAAGGTTTAGATTAGCAATGCAGAATAGCAAGGGACAGTTGTGAAGTAGATCTTCTAAACTGGAAATGGGCTAACCTCAATGGGACGAGAGGGGATCTAACCAGGGTAAAATGGAATGAAAGACTGACAAGGAAAACTGTAACGGAAACATGGTTGATTTCAACAAGGGTAAAAGGCAAGGGAACCAAAGCCAGGGCTCCTTGGATGACAAGGGAGATAGAAAATATGATAAAACAAAAAAAAAGAGGGTGTATGATGCATGTCAGGTGAATTCTTCAAGCGAGAACAAATACAATGGCAGGGATTTTATGAGTCCCACGGTGTTTCCGATGGCGTGACTGGAAATTGGCGTAACGTCCGCTTCTGCCATTTTTCCTACATCCCACGCGATTTTATATTTAAATGAACTGCGCAGTGACAAACAAGGGAGACATGTGGGAATCATGTGGCTGGGACGGCCTTTCATGGTTGGAACCCACCATCACTGGATGATGGGCTCGATGGGTTGAATGGACCGTTCTGTGCCATTATGACTCTATATAGAGGGCCAGGACCAGAGTAAGAATTGAAAACAAGGATAACAATTTTAGAAACTGAGGCATTTCTGGACCGTGAGTCTACGTAGATTGATGAGCACAGGAGTGATGGGTGAACAGAACTTGGTGGGAGCAGAGCTTTGGATGAGCTCAAGTCTACAGAGGTTGCAAAGTGGGATGTCGTCGAGGAAAGCACTGGTATAGTTGTGTCTAGAAGTAAGAGAGGCATTGAAGAGGCTTTCCGCAGCAGATCAGCTGAGGCTGAGGTAAAGTATTGGCAGAGTCAGGTGATGTTATATAGGTGGAAGTCAGGGTCTTCGTGACAGAAAGGATATCGGGTCAGAAGCTCAGCTTAGGATCAAAAAGGAACATCATGTTGCAAATGATCTGGTTCAGCCTTAGACAGCGGCCAGGACAGCCACATCTGCTTTCTCAAGACCTAACTTTCTGACCAGGCTTAAGCCATCCCTCTTAACTTGTTACTGTCTGACATATGTTTTGCCTCTGTGAACTGTCTTGAAATATCTGTGTTAAAGGTGTGATTTAAATGCAAAGTGTTTTGGATCTTGTTAAGGAGACAAATCTGATTTAGGGTATTGTTTATCAAATCCAGAAAAAATAATAAATATTAAAATTGATCTTAAAAATCAGTAATTCAATTTTTCTTTTGGGGAAAATTCTACAGATCACAAGTGGAAGACCAAATACCTTCTCTTCAGGAATCCTTTGACGAACAGACTCCAGATAACTGCCTGTGTTATCTACATTTGTATAACGTAGTAGAATACGAGCAAAATCTTCTTCACTGATTGTGGTCATTCCCTTGGAGTATGAAAGGAATTCAGTCTCCAAAATTTCAGTCTGTATATTATCCATGAACCTAAAGTAGTATTACAAACACAAAAATGAGAACACACAAACAAAAAGTCATGTTACTTTGCCATAGGCAATGATCGGTCGATATTTTGGTGTAGCACCATTGTTAAAATTACTGAAAACTGCAGTAGTTTTGGGAATGTTGCATTTTGCTTCACAATGGCCTTGTGAGTTAATTGGGTAAAGTCTTTCTTACAATCACTAGCCTTTTAAAGCACATGTAAATATGTTACGATTTACTGTCCATTTACACCTTGTGAATCCACCTGCCAGGGATACAAAATGTAATGCCAAAATATAGCAAGGATTGTATTTCACGTTTATACTGAATAACGTTAATGCAAATTAATGCAGTGATAAATAATTTCTGTTGTAAACATAGGTTAATGGACAGGTGAGGTGAATTGCATAATAATAAATTGTACCGTGGAAATAATAGACCTGAAGTAACATGGGTATGATTCTACTGAGGAGTCTTGCTTGACAGGAAGTTATTTCTGAAAATTGAACATAAAGGTCTGCACATAATTCACTTTGCTAGCAATTTCTTGGCCATTAAAATGAATTTCCATAAAATTGTAATTCACCGTTTTGTCTGCCTTTTAAGCAGGTCTCCACACCAGGAGTGGAGTCTCACAATTTTGGAGCTAATACCAACTTTTTTGAACATCTTTTGATATCTGACTCTTCCAAAGTAACCGGCAACGTATCATACTCTGTAAACCAGTCGCATTTTAATAAAAAATATGTAAAATGATATCAGAAATGCAAAACATTAGTTATGAGGTGAGACATGAATTATTTTCACTGGTTTAAGTGTAGGTTAAGAGATTTGAGGAAGTCTTTTAAAATTATGAAGGATATTGAAAGGGTGAATAGGGAGACTATTTCTTCTGGTTGGGGAGTCAGTGACAAGAGGTCATTCACTGAGAGAGGGACAAGGAAACTTAGTAGAAAGTTCTCTACACTGAGGACTGTTAGAGCATGGAATTCTTTGCCACAGGATGTGTTTGAGGCAGACATCAATACATCTTTTAAACCAAAAGTAAACAAATATATGAAGCAGAGGAAGAGAGTCCTATGTATATATCAATATGTGTGTGATTTTATATGTGTGCATATATATATGTATGTGAAGGTACAGCAGAGACTACAGTAGGATTAGTTTTGGATTGCTAAAGACCCAGATGGGTCAAATGGCTTCATGTGTATTAACTTTCATGATTTGACAAAATGCCAACTGAGTTAATTTTAGCTGGCTTGGAAGGTTTCATACAAAACTCTTCCCCTTCCATCAGATCTGGTCCTGCATCTTGGTTCGATCATGTTTGCTGCAATACTGTCTTGTACAAATTCTGCCTACTGCACTTATGTGTCTTGATCAGTCTGAACTATCTGGACTCAAATTTATCTCAGCTCGGAACTTATGTAAATTTGCTATTAATGTGGTCAATTATTGCCATTCTCCCTGTCCAACAGTCAATCATATTTGTCTGTTGCAAAAGCTATCTTGTAACTTATATGAAACCTAATTTTCATACCTCTTGCATCTTGATTCTTCAGTAAAAGGAAAGCTAACTCTTTTGGTTCACCTTTCTCTTCTAAATTTAATCTTAATGATCCTAGTAAAGGTAACGTAACAGCCCAGATTTTGCAGTGGCAATGATGGTGAAACTGTCAGCGTTTGCCATCGTTACTCCACTGAAACTGACAACAATGACTGGAGTATGCACATGCGCAAAATAATGCAGAAATCCAGAAGTTGCTTCACCACTGACCACAAAGTCCAGACCATTGTTTTTTCAAGGTTATAATAAGTTTTACTGTAACAATATTTATGTACTATTTTACAGGGTGACAAATACATATTTTATCTGCTCTTAACCCTTTCATATTTGTGATCCAAAAGCCCTTTCCTTTGAGGTTCCTATAAAATAAAAGTATTAAAAAATCAGCAAAATATCTATAGCACGCTGAATATATTCTGTGTATCTGGAAGCTGGTTAACCACTTCACAATTAGCATGTACAATTAAATCTACATAATAAGAATCGCAATTTATGACTTACTTGTAAAAGTCATCAAAATTCAGTTCAGCCTTCCCTTTTCTTCCAAAAAAATGCACAAGGAGTGTCGTATCTACAAGAAAATTTTCCTCTGCACGCTGAAGCAAAATAAACAAAAATCAGCACAGTCATTTCAGATACTTTAAAAGGTTTCTGGTTTTAGTATTTATCTATTTGTAAACCTATATGCTAAGGCTCCTTGCAAGAATCAGAATTTCCTCTTACGAGCCAAACTCTTCCCCTGGAAAAAAACTTTTAACTTTATAAAGCATATATCAATTTTAAAATATTGCACTCATAACTGGTGAGTCTCATCAAGCATCTATCCCATACTCCTGAACAGTTGATCTCATCAACAACTCTTCTCTCATTTCCAGCATCCAATCCACGTCATAATATTTCTTGTCTTTTTCTATTTTATTGATACTATGGTCATTGCTCCTCTGACCTCTCCCCTCTTGTACCTTATAAGCTTCAAATACATCTGCTTGCATCTTCCCCTCCCCCTTGCATTCTCATTATGTTGAAATCAAGACTGTCACTCTAACTTAGTGGTTCTCAAAGTGTGGTCTGGGGACCGCTGGTGGTCCATGAGGGTCCTCCAGGTGGTTCAAAATGCAAGTCACTGACGTGCAAAGCCATCGCCAAGGCCATACGAGAGAACAGGCCATAACCCTCATCCCCACCGCTCACTTGACGTCGCACAAACAGACTGGCTCCTATGTGCTCAGCATGGGTCGTCATAAGTGCAAGCAACAACAATGTAGTTTTATAAGCAAGATTTATGTTACTGTTACAACATACAACTGCAAGATCGGATTTTTAACACTTGTGGGGCTGAAAACAAAGAAAAGGCTGAATGTGGAGCCTGACTTGAGACTGAAGCTTGGAATCAGACATCACCTCATTGGTGTCTCATAAAAAGCAGTGCCATTCTTCCCATTAATTCTGAAAAGTGTCTTTTGCAGTGGCAACTGAAAGCAGGTGGAGTATGACCTGTATGTGGTCCGTGGGGTCTTTTGTCCTGCCTAAGTGGTCCGCGGACGAAAAGGTTTGAGGACCATTGCTTTAACTTACTCTTTCACATACTGCAATTTTTTTACCTTGTTCAGTCTTCAATTCCTCCTTCAACCTACAAGCTTTTATAGTCCAGAGTTACCTATTGGTTCTTGATTTATTGCCGACAAATTTTTAAACTTGGTGTTTTCCACTACGCACCTTAACTGTTCACTCTGGTTTCTCAAAAAAATGCTTTTGTCAGTATATTCCACAGGACGTTTTACAAATTCCTCCACATAACTTCTACCCTTAGCATCTAAAAGTATTGTTGTTTGGATAAAGGGAAAATCATAATCAAGTTCTGCTAAACCTTTATAAAACACTAATTAAGTCTCAGCTAAACAATTGTGTTTAATTCTGGGCACTACATCTTAGGAAGGATATAAAGGACTTGGAGAGAGTGCAGAAGAGATTTACCAGAATGGTACCAGCGTTGAGAGACTTCAGTTATATGGAGAAACTGCAGAAGCTGGGGTTGTTCTCCTTAAAGCAGAGAATGTCAAGAGGAGGTTTGATAGAGATGATCAAAATTGTAGTGATTTTGAGAGAGTAAGTATGGAGAAATCATTTCCAGTGGCAGAAGGGTTGATAACCAAAGGACACGGATTTAAGGTGCTAGGCAAAAGAACCAGAAGCAATGTAAGGAAACTTTTCTTAATGCAGTGAGTTGCTGTGATGCAGAATGCACCCCCTGAAAGACTGGTGGAAGCATTTTCAATAGTAACTTTCAGAAGGGATTAGGATAAATGCTTGAAGGAAAAAAAATTACAGGGCCATGGGGGAAGAACAACAGGGCAGAACAAATTGGATAGCTCTACCAAAGAGGTGGCATGGGCACGATGGGCTGAATGGCATCGTGTAATCATTCAGTGATTCTATGATGATCCAAAACCAGAAATTGCTGACAGAAAAATATGGGAAAATCAAGAAACAAAATTATGATAAATTGAAGTAAAATGTGAGTGCAAGCTAACGTGTAACTGATATATGACGCTAATAGAAAGCTAAAGTAAAAATAGGTGTAAAAAATTAGAGATAACTAAAACAATGAGAAAAATGAGAAACAATAAAAATAGCACAAATATATATATTTTTTAAAGTCAACTAAAATAAAATAAATGTTGGTAACTGGAAGAAAAATAAAGGCCTTGATATTAATCACCACCCCCCCCCCCCCCCCCCACCCCTCGACAGGTGGGAGATGGTTGCATTCCGCCCTGTCGCCATTTTTATGGTGGCCAGTAACGTGCCATGTGAATGCCCCTCCTTGGAGAGGCAAGACACTTCAATACCATAGTTAAATCAGGTTGCCACAGCACAATTGAGAGCCTGGTTATAATTGCTAATTATAACAATATTAGACAGGAACTGAAGAATTTAGATTGGGGGCGGCTGTTAGAGGGTAAATCAACATCTGACATGTGGGAGTCTTTCAAACGTCAGCTGATTAGAATCCAGGACCAGCATGTTCCTGTGAGGAAATAAGACAACTTTGGCAAGTTTCGGGAAGCTTGGATAACATGGGATGTTGTGAGCCTAGTCAAAAAGAAAAAGGAAGCATTTCTAAGGGCTGGAAGGCTAGGAACGGACGAAGCACTTGAGGAATATAAAGACAGCAGGAAGGAACTTAAGCAAGGAGTTAGGAGTGCTAAAAGGGGTCATGAAAAGTCATTGGCAAACAGGATTAAGGAAAATCCCAAGGCTTTTTATACGTATATAAAGAGCAAGAGGGTAACCAGGGAAAGGGTTGGCCCACTCAAGGACAGAGATGGGAATCTATGCGTGGAGCCAGAGGAAATGGGCGAGGTGCTAAATGAGTACTTTGCATCAGTATTCACCAAAGAGAAGGACTTGGTGGATGATGAGTCTAGGGAAGGGAGTGCAGATAGTCTCAGTCATCTCATTATCAAAAAGGAGGAGGTGTTGGGTGTCTTGCAAAGCATTAAGGTAGATAAGTCCCCAGGGCCTGATGAGATCTACCCTAGAATACTGAGGGAGGCAAGGGAGGAAATTGCTGGGGCCTTGACAGAAATCTTTGCATCCTCATTGGCTACAGGTGAGGTCCCAGAGGACTGGAGAATAGCTAATGTTGTTCCTTTGTTTAAGAAGGGTGGCAAGGATAATCCAGGAAATTATAGGCTGGTGATCTTTACGTCAGTGGTAGGGAAACTATTAGAGAGGATTATTTGGGACAGGATTTACTCCCATTTGGAAACAAACAAACTTATTAGCGAGAGACAGCATGGCTTTGTGAAGGGGAGGTCGTGTCTCAATAATTTGATTGAGTTTTTTGAGGAAGTGGCGAAGATGATTGATGAAGGAAGGGCAGTGGATGTTATCTATATGGACTTCAGTAAAGCCTTTGACAAGGTCCCGCATGGCAGACTGGTACAAAAGGTGAAGTCACATGGGATCAGAGGTGAGCTGGCAAGATGGATACAGAACTGACTCGGTCATAGAAGACAGAGGGTATCAGTGGATGGGTGTTTTTCTGAATGGAGGGATATGACTAGTGGTGTTCCGCAGGGATCAGTGCTGGGACCTTTGCTGTTTGTAGTATATATAAATGATTTGGAGGAAAATGTAGCTGGTCTGATTAGTAAGTTTGCGGACGACACAAAGGTTGGTGGAGTTGCGGATAATGATGAGGATTGTCAGAAGATACAGCAGGATATAGATCGGTTGGAGACTTGGGCGGAGAAATGGCAGATGGAATTTAATCCAGACAAATGTGAGGTAATGCATTTTGGAAGATCTAATGCAGGTGGGAGGTATACAGTAAATGGCAGAACCCTTAGGAGTATTGACAGGCAGAGAGATCTGGGCGTACAGGTCCACAGGTCACTGAAAGTGGCAACGCAGGTGGATAAGGTAGTCAAGAAGGCATACGGCATGCTTGCCTTCATCGGTCGGGGCATAGAGTATAAAAATTGGCAAGTCATGTTGCAGCTGTACAGAACCTTAGTTAGGCCACACTTAGAATATTGTGTGCAATTCTGGTCGCCACACTACCAGAAGGACGTGGAGGCTTTGGAGAGGGCACAGAGGAGGTTTACCAGGATGTTGCCTGATCTGGAGGGCATTAGCTATGAGGAGAGGTTGGAAAAACTTGGATTGTTTTCACTGGAACGACGGAGGTGGAGGGGCGACATGATAGAGGTTTACAAAGTTATGAGCGGCATGGACAGAGTGGATAGTCAGAAGCTTTTTCCCAGGGTGGAAGAGTCAGTTACTAGGGGACATAGGTTTAAGGTGCGAGGGGCAAAGTTTAGAGGGGATGTGCGAGGCAAGTTTTTTACACAGAGGGTGGTGAGTGCCTAGAACCTGCTGCCAGGGGAGGTGGTGGAAGCAGATACGATAGCGACGTTTAAGAGACATCTTGGCAAATACATGAATAGGAAGGGAATAGAGGGATATGGGCCCCGGAAGTGCAGAAGGTGTTAGTTTAGGCAGGCATCAAGATCTGCGCAGACTTGGAGGGCCGAATGGCCTGTTCCTGTGCTGTACTGTTCTTTGTTCTTAACTGCTTCTGTCCATGTTTCCCTGGGCTTGGGAAACCTGAAGCGAAATGGAGGTCTGAGCTGCCAATTCCAGAAGGCAAGTACTTTTTATAGCACTTTTTGTGAGCCAGAAGGAGAAGCAGTGCTCCTTCAGTCTCTCAAGAAAACTTACGGCCTCCCTCCTCCCGATTGTGGCCTCTCTTTATCCCATCATGATCGCTAACATCACCCTCGCACCCCTCAGCCCCGATCTGAAGCCTACCCTGCGATCCGACTGCCCTGCGATCCGACTGCCCTATCCCTAAGGAGGGAATGTACAGCCGTCAAAGATGGAGCAATTACAATCGGGGATGCATAAGAGGACAGAATTGGAGGAGTACAAAGATCTCAAAGAGTTGGAGGGCTGGAGGAGGTTACTGAGATAGGGAGGGCCAAGGCCAAGAATGTGAATTTAAAAATCAAGGTATTGCTGCACAAGGAGACAATGTAGGCCAGCAAGCACAATGGTTATGGGTGAATGGGACTTGGTGAGAGTTAGGATACGGGCAGCAGAGTTTTGGATGAACACATGTTTCTGGAGGGTGGAAAGTAGGAGGTCTGCCAGATAAGCATCGAAACAGTTGAGGTTAGAGGTAACAGGCATGGATGAGGGTTTCAGCAGCAGATGAACTGAGGCAGGGGTGGGAACAGATGATGTTACAGAGGTGGAAGCAGGAGGTCTTGGTGATGGCGCAGATATGAGGTCAGAAACTCCTCTTAGAGTCCAATAGGACAACAAGGTTGCGCGTAGTCTGGTTCAATCTCCAGGGAGTGGTCAGGGAGAAAGATGGATTTGGTGGCTAGTGTACTGAGTTTGTGGTTTGGACCGAGACAATGACTTCAGTCTTCCCAATATTTAGTTGGAGGAAATATCTGCTCATCTGTTACTGGATGGCGGACAAGCAGTGTGACAAATCAGAGGGTGAGGAGGCGTCGATCTGTAGCCTGCCCCACGATCATGATTTCCGGGCGCCAATCCCAAAGGTCACCTGGCTGCAGCTTCCTGCCACTGGCATTCTCTCCACCCCGGCAGCTGGCCAGGAAACCCAAAGAAAAATTACAATCTAGTCTTGCTGTTAAATTTAGCAGGACCTTTGTGACCCCAACCTCTTTGGGTTTCCACCTCACCACCCCGCTACTTACCCCCACCCACCCCTGCCCAACCACTCACTGCTGCCCCTTAAATAACTAAGCCAAAGAGTGAGAGATTAGAGGGTGGATTTTTCTGGGGAGAGGTAGTACTTGAGCAAAACTGGTGTACTGGTGCAATTCACTTGGAACCATGCAATAGTGCCAAAATTATCTGTTCTTGTTCATTTGAATGGATGGAGCACTCCAGTGGTGTAATTGGGTGTTACTTGCAAAAAGGCACGAAACTAGGAAACAGTGTTAAATCTTAAACGTATAGTCTAAGGCTGCTTGCTTGAGTGCATTGTTAGTGCTTTGGATGAGTTTGTTCCTTTGGATTTCAGTGATGGGTTTTTTGACTATCTAAGTATTTTGACTTGCTGTCAAGAATGACCGACAGACATTACTCCCATACTCGGGATCCCTTCTTTAACAGTGAGAGCCTAGTGTTGCTTTTTTTTCAATTCGTTCCTGGGATGTGGGCATCGCTTGCTAGGCCAGCATTTATTGCCCATCCCTAATTGCTCTTGAGAAGGTGGTGGTGAGCTGCCTTCTTGAACCGTTGCAGTCCTTGTGGGGCAGGTACACCTACAGTGCTGTGAGGAAGGGGGTTCCAGGATTCTGACCTGGCGACAGTGAAGGAACGGCGATATTGTTCCAAGTCAGGATGTTGTGTGACCTGGAGGGGAACTTGCAAGTGGTGTTGTTCCCATGCATCTGCTGCCCTTGTCCTCAGGGTTGTCCAAACTTTTAGGGTGGAGGACCGCATTATGATTTTTGCTCAGCCGTAGTGCGGGGGTGGGGGGGGGGGGGGGGCGGTGGCGGGGTGCGGTGAGCAAATTTCGAAAGATAAAGGCATTAAAAATGTAATTGTGCTAAGAAAAACAACAATAAATGTGCATTTTTGTGAAGAAGCTTTAAATGAGAAGACTAATTTATTGACTTACTTTCTCATCACTATATTGAAAACTGATTTAGTGACATAACTGGCGTTGTTTTTGCTTGCATAAGTCATCAATCTCTGCCTGCACATTTGATGTAGTGATGCAGAGTATTCTGAATAGATGTCCATCTGTCAGGAGTGATCTTGATCTCTCTCTCTGTCTCTCTCTTTCCCTGTGTTCCCCCCTCTCTGTGTCGTCCTTGCTCTGTGTTCCCCCACCCTCTATCCCCCCTCTCTATGTTCCCCCCTCCCTGTTTTCTCCCCTCTCTCGCTCTGTCCCCTTTCTCTGTGTGTTCCACCGTCTCTCTGTATCCCCCCTCTCTCTCTGTCCACCCCTTCTCTCGCTGTCCCCCTCTCTCCCTTTGTTCCTCCCCACTTTCTCTGACAGTTGCACTGAGTGGGAGGGCTTTACGCAGCAGCTTTGTGCTCGGTCAGTTTGTTTAAAAACATCGCACTGGGTTTCACAGCTGACAGATGTTAAGCAGCATTGCGCTTTCCAACATCTGACAAATTCAAGGTTTTCCAGCGGGCTTTAAGAAAAAGTCGGAAAACTCCAAATCTGTCATAAGTTGGGAAGCGCATTCCTGTTTCATCAGCTGTCAGCTGTGAAACACAGAGTGATGTTTTTAAAATGGCTGCTCTGCAAGAAGATGACAAAGGGAAATTTCCTATCTCCAGTCACGGAGCCCTGGCGAGTATGAGGATGGCCCCGGGTACAGTTTACACCCGTGGGCTGGATGGAAACCTTTGGCGGGCCGGATACTGGCCCGCAGGCCGTATGTTGGACAACCCTGTTCTCGGTGGTAGAGGTTGCGGGTTTGGAAGGTGCTGTCTAAGGAGCCTTGGTGCGTTGCTGCAGTGCATCTTGTAGATGATACCCACTGCTGCCACTGTGCGTCAGTAGTGAGGGAGTGAATGTTTGTGGATGGGGTGCCAATCGAGCGGGCTGCTTTGTCTTGAATGGTGTCGAGCTTCTTGAGTGTTGTTCTGTAAGGGATTGCAAGGAGGAGGAAAGTCTTATATATCTATCATTCAGGAAGAAGGTAAATAAAATACAGGGCACAAGGCTTGGCAGATGGCTGAGGCCAATAATGCATGACAATTATTCAAGATCACAGCTTTGGTGTTGTAAAAACAAGGAAGAGGAAAAGGAGACAAATAATATACCTGCTGTATCTGATGTCATTATGCAAAGCAAGGCATTGGCTGCCACTTCAGCCAAGCATACTGGGTAGCTATAAAAATGTAATTTTGAAAGCCACTACAATCACAAACCCATGCACCCTTGAACATGTTTTACTGTAAGAAGTTAGCAGCTGTCACAGAATACTGACTACGAATCAATTATGATATTTTATTGTGCTATGATAGTCATAAATTTGATCACTCACTTTCCTTTTCTCATGTGCCTTGGGTTATTCTGAAGTGGACAGGGGAGAAAATTGTTGACTCCGAATGAATGACTCTCAAGGTCTGATTGCAGGAGAAGGCAGTTCACAATTGAAAGTAGCAGTATATCACTGTTGGAAGTTTAGACAGAATTCAAGAAGTTTCATCCTTTGAAAAGAGGGACAGTAAGTATACCTGATACCTGGGAGAGGAAGCCATGTATGGCAAGGAGAAGAAATGCCCCCTGCAGAGAGTTTACTAGCCTGTCGCATGTAACTGAATGTTCACAATATAAATCAGCATCTTCAAAATAAAGAAATTTAAGTTTTCATTGCTGCAATTGAGGCATTAAGGCACCAAGATAACATTCTTCTGATGTCTTTATTGTTTTATGCCTTCTTCCGTCCTGAAGAAGAACCAAAGCTGGACCCATCAAGAAGGCATAGACCAAACTCCAGGCGAGTTATCCCCAGTGTCCTGGCCAATATTAATCCCTCAATCAACATCACAAAAACAGATTATCTGGGCATTATCACATTGCTGTTTGTGCGAGTTTGCTGAGTGCAAAATTGGCTGCCTTGTTTCCTACAATACAACAGTGATTACACTTCAAAAGCACTTGATTGGCTACAAAGCGCTTCAAGACGTCTGGTTGTCGTGAAAGGCGCTATAAAAATGCAAGTCTTTCTTTTTTTTCAAACACATCACCACACAACCATCACATTATCCTGAACTACAACTGAACAGTTGCTCAGGTCCATCCAGTTCAGAGGAGGTAGATTGGGAAGTAAAGAGGAACATGATGCTTTGTGAAAGAGCTATCCAATTAGTCCTACTCCCTTATATAATAAAAGCAAAATACTGCAGATGCTGGAAAACTGAAATAAAAACAAGAAATGCTGGAAATACTCAGCAGGTCTGGCAGCATCTATGGAGAGAGAAGCAGAGTTAACGTTTCAGGTCTGTGAACCTTCATCAGAACTGGTAGATGTTAGAAATGTGCAAGGTTTTAAGCAAGTAAAGTGGGGGTGGGACAAGAGATAACCAAAGAGAAGGTGTTGATAGGACAAGGTCATGGGAGCAGGTGCTGGCGCCACTTTTAAAAGGCTCTCTCCCTGCATTTTATTTTGTTTTGTATTATTTAGAGATACAGCACTGAAACAGGCCCTTCGGCCCACTGAGTCTGTGCCGACCAACAACCACCCATTTATACTAATCCTACATTAATCCCATGTTCCATACCACATCCCCACCATTCTCCTACCACCTATGTACACTAGGGCCATTTTTTTTTACAATGGCCAATTTACCTATCACCTGCAAGTCTTTGGCTGTGGGAGGAAACCAGAGCACCTGGCAGAAACCCATGCAGTCACAGGGAGAACTTGCAAACTCCGCACAGGCAGAACCCAGAACTGAACCCAGGTCGCTGGAGCTGTGAGGCGGCATTGCTAACCACTGCGCCACTGTGCCACCCAGTGACAATTCTGGCAGCAGCACTGTAGGAGTGTGGAAGACATGACAAACTCAGCAAGAGGCCCCACTGATCAACGTTAGCATGATGGCTGAGGTCCGACCAAGGGTGGCACCAGGGTTCAGTGATGGCTCCCTGCTGATTCTCCTCCAGGTTGCAACGGGTCGGCAGGTAGTCCTTTTCCCCAGCGATGGCAAGAAGAGGTCCTCCCGCCTGACCAAGGAAGCCTGGACGGAGGTTGCAGAGGAGATCAGCAGCTGTGAGGTCATCAGACGAGACTGGGTGCAGTGCCATGAGAGGGTCAATGACCTCCTTCATTCAGCAAAGGTAGGTGGCACATTTACATTGCTCGGGGTGATCTGGCTGTCTCCACACAGTATGCAACATTGGTGCCACTGCCATTTCAGAGACAGGGAGGGTTGATGGCACATGAGTAGGAGCATAGGGGCGAGCACAGTGGCGCAGTGGTTAGCACCGCAGCCTCACAGCTCCAGCGACCCGGGTTCAATTCTGGGTACTGCCTGTGTGGAGTTTGCAAGTTCTCCCTGTGTCTGCGTGGGTTTCCTCCGGGTGCTCCGGTTTCCTCCCACATGCCAAAGACTTGCAGGTTGATAGGTTAATCGGCCATTATAAATTGCCCCTAGTATAGGTAGGTGGTAGGGAAATATAGGGACAGGTGGGGATGTGGTAGGAATATGGGATTAGTGTAGGATTAGTATAAATGGGTGGTTGATGGTCGGCACAGACTCGGTGGGCCGAAGGGCCTGTTTCAGTGCTGTATCTCTAAACTAAACTAAACATATGTGAAGCAAATCTCCCTCGTTAGTACCTCAGAGCAAGTCAGAGCCATGGCAGGGTGAGTCCATATGCCAGACCAAGCATCCCCCAGGTGTTGCTGACGCACCCATGTTGGTACAACCACGATCTTGACATTTGACAATGTTCACTATCTGCATCCTTGCTTTTTCAGGAGAAGAGAGCCCATAACAGCAGGGAATCGGCCAGGACCAGAGGCGGTGTGCCCGACATCAGGCCGCTGTCGCAGGCTGAAGAGGAGGCGATGGAGCTAGCCGGGAGACAAGCAGCAGGTGCCATTTCAGACGTGGAGTTCGGGGTCCTAGTTGACGAGAGTGATTATCACCAAACACAGAATGATTTACCTCCTATGCTGTCCTCATTGCGACATGTGTACCTTAACACCTAAATGTCTGCTCTTCTCATTGTATCTTTCAGGGCGACGCTCGCCAATATCCCCAGGGAACCAGAAAATGACGACTACCTGTGAGGATGAGCTACACTTAGAGGATGCACTATCCCATGATTCTCCTGCACCTTCCACCAGTGCAGATACTCTCACCTCGATGGGTATCCAATTGGCAGTAGAATCAGGGTCACAAGCTGGTGAGCACACATTACAGGCGCCCGAGCAGCTGGCTGACGCTGAGACCGCTGAGGCCTCTGACAGTCACAGGACTGTGGGTGGCCAGGCCCATGCTGAGCTCCAGGCTGATGACGAACCTCTGGTGTCGGCAGCACGGGGCATTCTGAAGTTGCAGAGAGAGGTAAGGCAACATCTGGCTGAGATGCCAGAGGCCACACACAGCCTTGAGCAGACAGTGGGGGAGTCCATCCATGACATGAATGCTGCCATGTCCCAGGCATGTGAGCGCATGGCTTCCTCCATTGAGAGGTTGGTGACTCTCATGGAGAGCCACATTCCACAGATGCTCAATCACCTACAAACCGTCGCCTCGGACTTGACTGCAATCCAGCATGGAAAGTGGTCCCTCTCCTGGTCCTTCTCCAGAGAGCAGGGAGGCTCCAATGAGATTTGAGAGGGAGGAGAAGAGGCTGCCTCCACATCTGGGGTCTCCCCTCAGGGCGATTCGAGTGTGGACACTGGCTCCTCAGCCCCTCCACTGGTGAGTCCAGCTCCAGCAGCCCTGATGCCCTGCACTGATGCAGGAGGCCCTCAGGCAGCTGGGGCCCTCCGGGCCTCAGGTGCGCAGAAGACAGGTGCCAGTGCCAGGTGCCAATGTCATCCGAGACAATGGGGCAGCCTGCCTCCAGTCCAGCTGCCGGCGCAGAGGCCACACTGCGAAGAAGCACTCACAAACGTAATAAAAAGGCACCTTGACACACATAGATATTCACGGGTGAAACAAATATGTCATGTACACTTTAATTAAATGTGTTGTCCTGCCAAACAACAGCTTTTATTGTCCAAATAACGCATGCCAACATGGGTTGATTATTTGTCTTTCCATTACATCTTAAGCCTGACAGTCCTGCCAATGTAAGCAATATCATTGCCATGTCAATATGCACGATGTGACACAGTACAGATGAAGTCACATGAGCAATGACTCAGTTAGCTGCTGCCTGTCACGCTGGAGAGATGGACATTACAGAGACAGAAGACTTCAGATGAAATGCAGGATGGTGCTTTGTGCTCTGAGGAACATGTGTGCAGCTTCAGGGATTGTGGAAGCGCTCAGTTATCAATCGTTGCCTTGCCTTCCTACTCGCTGCTCACCTTGTTGGCCCTCCATCACTACTCTCTGTGCTCCTATGAGTGGTTGTTCTTGGGTGGCCTCTGTGTCCTCATCGTCAGAGGATGTGCCCTGCTCCCATAACTCTTCATCCTGCAAGGCCTCACCCCACTGGACCGGAGTGTTGTGCAGAACGCAGCACACTACAATGATGCACCCAGCCCTGTCTGGTGCATACTGAAGGGCTCCACCAGATCTATCGAGGCAGTGGAAGTGCATTATCAGCATAATGATGGCCTGCTCAATGGTAGCTCGGGTGGAGCCGTGGCAAGCATTGTAGTGCTCTTCTGCATCGTTGCTGGGGATCCTCACTGGCATCATAAACTATGTCTTATTGCAAAGAGTCCAACCCTGAGCAGGGGGAGTGAACAGCAGCAGTACCTGGGACTGCTGCAGTATGAACGAGTCATGGCAGCTGCGTGGGAAGTGGGCACACACTTGCAGGAAGCATTTCCTGTGATCGCACAAGAGTTGGAACGAAAGCCCTTCTGCTTATGTATGCGGCTGTTTATTTCTTGGGAGCCTTGATGGCCATCTATGGCAATTCCGCAATGGCCCCAAATCCCACGTCCTTCTCAGCTTGACTTTCAGGGTCTATTCTGAAGTGAACATAGTCACCGGCCCTCCTGTACAAAGAATCAGTGACCTCCTTTATGCAGCGGTGCAGTGCGGATTGAGAGACCTCAGACATGTGCCAGTGGATCCCTGGAATGATCCAGAGGTGTAGAAGTTTAGGGCGACTGTAACTTTGAGGGTCACAGGCATAGGGTGACCACCAAAGCCCATTGGTTGCAGGTCATTATTCATTAGGTGTGTGATGGCCTCTCTGGTCATCTGCAGGTATGTCTTGCGAGGCCTATAGGCTCGCTGGCGTGTGTGGCTGACTCTTTGCTTTGGTGGCTGCTGCTGCTCGCGTCTGGGAGGTTTCTCATGGGCCACACCTGCCTCTTGAGCCCGCCTCCTGTGGCGATGCTTATGACGGCAAGGGGATCCAGGAAGACAGGGTAGATCATACACATCTCTATTCTCCTCATCTCCTTGGGTTGTTCACAAGGTTAATTTCACCAATCTGGGCAGAGATTTGTGTTAATTCCTGCTTCAGCAGTGTTCCAGCATGAACTGTATGGTATGACATGAAGTGAACAAACTTTAAATAAACGGACCACCGACAACAGCAACCTGTACAGTTTCCCAGTTGCCTCCCCACCCCCAAACACTTTATCCACTTCAGAGTTCACCCCTTCCAGCCCCCTTGCCGATAAAATGATTCATGGACGCAGAGTTCCAAACCCCCCTCATTTCTGGCTACTTAGATTTAATGCAAATGTCTGAGCTACAAAAACAAATAAGAGCAGGGTAATACCTTCCAACCTTTGCAGGCACTGAGGAGTCTCGCCTCCGTGGCACCAGCTTTTCAAGGACGGGAACGTGAAGGCACGTGAGTGCCGCTAAAGATTGGAAACGGTTGGTAGGATCACGGTGATTGCGTTAAAATATATGCAAACTGGTAATTTCAATATTTAAAGCATGGTCCCACCATGGAGCAGCGTAGGTACTGCCACGGAGCTTCCCTATCACCGGGAAGATTGTGCTCGGCAATCCCGACGCGGGCTCCATGGTGGGCCGCTGCCGCTCTGATCTCCCGGGCCCCCCACCACGGAACCCGACATCAGTAGGAGAAAAAGATCCCGACCAGGGTGTAACTGATAAAATGCTTTGGACCAGATAAAGCAAGATGGTTTAGAGGCAAATTAAATTAGGCATCATATAAACTTTAGATAGAGATGGCAAAAATTCAGTCTAGTCTTGCCTAGGCGTTTTAGGAATAAGGACTCCTTAATGTCTGTAGAACTGATCATTGGAAATTCTGACGATATATTCACTACATACAGTATGGTCTCTACCATCTGCCCTTATCTTATACCAGTAAATACAGAACAGCTTACTTGATAGTACTTTTTAGTAAGTATAAAATTGTAAAAGCCAGACCGAGGAAAATAATTTAAAAATATTACATTAACTATCATGTGATATTGACATTCAACTGGTAAAGATGGTGCATTTATTTCAACGCAATCTTTCTTCCCTTCCATTGCTAAAGCATTCTCTCGTTTCTGCCAATTGCTCAGTTCTTTGTTTAAATGTTACAGATTTAGACATGCTTTCTCTGTCACCACAAAATTTGCACTGTACGCAGTTTTTTTTTAGTATTTTGGGCTTTTTCCCTGGTCCTCAGTTATCATTTTCTTTATATATATTGACTTTACTGGTATTTAACATCAATTAGTCCTTTATTTATTAGTTTGAATCCTAGTACTTACACTTATTTGGAGACAGTTATGTTCACTTTAGATTTATTTTGACACTGTCTTGCCGAGCCCTGTTCAAACTCTTATTTTTGTATGACTCCAAGGTGTTGCTATTTTTTGTCACTAGTCACAGGGCAGTAAGCAAGTAGGATGGGTAACTTGCCCCCGACTTTCCTATAAAGAAACACAAAGCCTCCACTTTCTCCACTTCGCAACCCTCAGAGTTGGAACCATCATTATGTTAAATCAACAGTGTGAAGCTTACATTCTAGCACTGCACACCAAAGTACTAGCTGACTTCTTTACCTAAATCCAACTTTAAACACACAGTAATGATGGAGAAATTTATACAATGTTCATCAACAATGTAATAATTAACAAGTGGAAACAAGCATTTCTGAGGTCAATGCATTCCAAAAGTACTTGTGATATGATGCAAATAAAATATACAATCTGTAATTAAAATAAATAGCACAATGAAGGGGATTAAAGCTTTGGATAAACTGACATGCGGCTGGTAGCTATGCGAACAGATTGCAAGATTGCCATGAAATTACAGCCATGTACTGCACACACACTTCTACGAGCATGCTCATCGCTAGCATATAAGCATCCTTATATAAAGCTCCACTCTCAGACAACAAAATTTGGCTGTTTTGAGCACTTGGGAAAGCACTCACTCTCAAAATATTATAGGCAGGATTTTTAAAGGCCGCTGGGTGCAGCGGTGGGTGCCAGTGTGATTTAAAGATCACCTTCTCAGAGGTCGGTACTGGGTCCAGCCACTTCTGGAATGCGATGCCATTTTTAAATGGATGCAGGGGGGGAAACGGCAACCCCGCCCGCCTCCAATTGAGTGCCCATTGAGCTCATTGAGGAGCTCATTAACAGATTTGTCAGCAACAGGTTTGAATTTTTGAAGGTACGGAATGGGGTGAATGCCATGTCTGGAATACGGCAGGGTGTACATGTCAAGAACACTGTGGGGAGCCATAAGGGCTATGGAAAGGGCTGATTAACATAACGCAGAGGCACAAAGTAAAGCTCAGCTGCTTTAAAAGTGCCACAGAGTAGACATTGCTGGAGCTGGAAGACTTGTTTTTTTCAGTGGTGAGTGCTAGGAATGTAGAGAGGAACATGAGCCCACTGGCATCACTTGGACAGGTGAGGTTGGCACGGGAATGCCTGATGAACGAATGAACCCCAGATGAAGCAGTTCAGATGGGAAGAGACTACTCTGACATTGGACCAAGCAGCCAGGATGAGCTACAGCAGATGCAACCTTCTGGACAGTATGAGGCCAAAGGAGCACAGCAGAGTGCTGCAAGGGAAGGAAGGCGCTATCCAACACTTCTGCTGCCCAAGAGTCAGCTACTTGCAAATGACAGAGCGCCAATATTGTAGGAGGCTGAGCCTCTCCAGTCAGATGCTTTCAGGCCTGTGTGCGCTGATCCACAGTGACCTGAGGCCTTGTGGCTACCATGGCAGACTCTTACCTACAGCAGTCAAGGCCACTGTTGCCCTGAACTTGTATGAAACCAAGTCATTCTAGCGATCAGCTGTGGACCTAGGTAGCATCTGCAGTCAGCAGCTCATAACATCATCAAGGTCACAGATGGCATATTCAGGAAGGTAGGGGACTACATCCACTTTGACACAAATGGGCCTGCGCAGGCACAGGTTTTGCATCTGTCGTTGGATTCCCCCAGGTGCAGGTTATCATCGATTGCATCGTTGTGGCCATCAAAGCATCCAGCAAACAACCAGTGCGATCCATCAAAGTGCAATTGGTTTGAGACTACAACAAGAGTTTCCTTCACGTATGTGCTCACTTTCCTGGTAGCTTCCATAACTCCTTCATCCTCTGCCAGTCCCAGCTGCCTTAGATCTTCACTCTGTCGCCCAAAGTGAATGTATCCAGGGGGACAAGGGAAATCCCTTGAAGAGATGGCTACTGACCCCTCTACGGGAGCCCCAGACAGAGGCACAGAGGTGATACAACCAATGCCACCTGCTCAGCAGGCCAACCATTAAGCAGGCTATCGAGTTTCTGAAGAAGCAATTCTAGTACCTGGACCGGTTGGGTGGCACCCTCCAATGTCCTCCTGCAAGGGTCTCTGTCATTGTGCTGGTCTTCTGCACTCTCCATAACATGACCCTCCAGAGAGGTGTGGACCCTGAGGACAATGAGGCCCTGGAAGGAGACAGCTTATCAGGGGAGGAGCAGGAGGTGAGACAGGAAGAGGAAGAGGAGGTGGGAGAGGAATAATACTGAACAAAGAGGTCCTCCTGTTGCATGATGAGGTGGCCTCCTCCTGTCACTCTCCAGGAAGAGGATCTCCCCTCCTCTCCCTCACAGCCTCCAGCATTGGATCCAGGTAGGCATCGATGAAGTGAAGGTCTGCCCTGCCCTGAGTGCAAGTCTCCAGCTCCCCTGTGACTTCTCACTTCCTTCTGGTGCAGTGGAAAATTTTGGCATAAAACGAAGATTTCTCGTTTAGGACAACCAGCAGCCTCAGTGATGGCTGCCGTGGGGCATCTACGGGAGTCCCACCCATGAACCGACTTGCCTCCATTCCAGGCCCCCATTGGCTGTAAATGGACAGGAAACCTGCCTCCATTCCAATTAAGGGCTTCCCCATTTGGAATTCTGAACCGGAATTAGTTTCCCAATGGAGGCAGGTTTCTGATCCAAAACCAGACCCGGTTCTTATTTCCTGCCTCCATAACGAAAATCCAGCCCTATATTTTTAAAAAGTTTATGAACTTAATCAACTGCTTGAGCATTTTTAAAATATGGCTTCACACCACTGGAGTTGGTTTTAATATAGTTGCATTTTAGAGTCAAATTTTTCTAAACATGGGATATGGGTATTGCTTGCAAGGCTGGCATTTATTGGCCATACCTAGTTGACCTTAGAAGGTGGTGGTGGGTCTTCTTCAACTGCTGAGTAGCAATTTGATGTAACTGATTGGTTTGTTCATCCACTTAGGAAGGCTGTTAGGAGTCAACCATGTCGGTGTGGAGCTGGAGTCACTTATAGGCCAGATTGGGTGTAGGCAGCAGGTTTCTTTTTCTAAAGGGCAATACTGAATCAGTTGGATTTCTATGGCAATCCAGCAGCTTCAAGGTCACTTTTACTTATATCAGTTTTTTATTACCAGATTTTTTTTTAATAAATTAAAATTTCCAAACTGCCATTGTGGGATTTGATTCTCTCTGTTATTAATTCAGGCTTTTGATTTGTAAATCAATCACTACACTACACGGCCCTCAAGTCTTGGGACCTGACTTCATAATTGTACTGCCATTTGTTCTTTGCAAAACACAGAAGTGACAGTATAAACACATTCCAAGTAAAAATGCATTTGGAATAAATAAATTAATAAAACCCTTCAGCTTTGTGACTTCACAGATATTTCTGTACCTCTGCAAGGTCTGAAAAGAGTGCTTGGCTGGTATTACGTCTCAGTGTGTCCCAGTAACTTCTGTCTGTAGTATGATTTGGGGGATCTTTTTTTAACACCTGCAAAGTTTTGAAAAGGTAAAATTGTTGTTAGGTTAAACATTATCTTGGCATAGTGAAAGTTTCATACAAGACAGAAATAAATTAAACAAATTACAGTATCAATTGTTTTGGTCTTTATTTTGAAATTGAAATAGGAATTTAAAAAACCAAGGTGATACAATTTAAACACAGATTGTTATTTATTCTTTGTGCACAACTACATAGAAGAAAATCAAAACTGGGAATAAATAACACAAAAAGACCAACCAATCCCCATCCATCACAACCCCTCTCTGTCTGGCTGAACTTTTCTCACAATGAACGAGTTCTCCTTTAACTCCACTCATTTCCTCCTTTCCTCCAAATTATAGGTGTTGCTATGGGTACCCGCATGGCCTCAGCATTCAATAGATCATCCTCCGTTATTTCTGCCACATCCAGCATGATGCCACACCAAACACATCTTCCTCACCCCTCCCCCTTCAGCATTCTGAAGGGACAGTTTCCTCTGCAATACCCCCACTCCTCAATTACTCCCAATACCCTTCCTATTCCCATTGCACCTTCCCAAGCTATGCTTACCTTTTTGTGGAATATGTAGAACATTGTTGTTGGATCCCATTAGTTACACAAAGAGAGACGAAGTCCAACTGTAGCTTTAAGAAACTTTATTGCAGTACTTCTTGGTTACATCATCAGCAAAGCAAACAACAACAACACCTGGGCTCTTCTCTCCTCTCCTCTCCTGCCTGAGCAGGGAAATCAAGCCTTTCTTATAGTTCTTCATATAAATCAGTGACACCCCCTTTATGTTCCCAATTGGTTTACAAACTCTGCAGTTTCTTGGTGTCAGGGCCTGTTTGGGGTACTACCTTGTCACCCTCTCCTCAAGCAGTTTCTTATTCCCCTATCTTCTTGGAACGTTGGGCTGATTGTTGTACTCTTCGGCAGGCTGCAGCTATCCTGTTAGTTTTTAGCTTGTTAGTCTATTTCTACTGATAAGCTGTCTGTGCAGCCCTGAAGCTATGAAGTTATTTCTGATAAGCTGTCTGTGCAGCTCCGAGGTTAGTTTGTTAGTAATACATGATTGATTAATTATTTCATCTTAAATGTCCCCATATTATTCTGTTCTCGAAAATTCTGTTCTCACAATTGCTTCTTCCAGTTCTACTCAAGCACTCCCCATCACCATTTTTCCCTGGTACATTGATGACTATTTTGGTACCATTTCCTGCTCTTGCCCTGAACTGGAAAATTTCATCAACTTTGCTTCCAATTTCCACCCTTCTCTCACCTTCACATGGTCCATCTCTGACTTTTCCCCTCCCTTCCTTAACTTCTCTATCTCCATTTCTGGGGATAGCCTATCAATGAATATTCACTGTAAGCCCACTGACTCCCCCAGTTACCTCGACTACACTTCTTCACACCCTGCTTCCCGTAAGGACTCCATTCCATTCTCCCAGTTTCTCCATCTCTGGCACATCTGTTCTGATGATGCAACCTTTCATACCAGCACTTTTGATATATCTGCCTTTTCCCTCAACCCATATTCTCCCCACACTGTGGATGATAGGGCCCTCAACAGTGTCCATCCCATTTCCTGCACTTCTGCTTTCATCCCTTCCCCCCCTTCCCCTCCATCCCAGAACCATGATAGGGATCCACTTGTCCTCACCTTCCACCCCATCAGCCGCAGCCTTGGTATGCAATAGATCATTCTCCGCTATTTCTGCCACATCCAGCGTGATGCCACACCAAACACATGTTCCTTACCGCCACCCCCCCCCCCCCCCCCCCTCACTATAGCATTCTGAAGGGACAGTTTCCTCTGCAATACCCTGGTCCACTCCTCAATTACTCCCAATACCTTCCTATTCCCATGGCACCTTCCCATGCAAGTGTAGGAGATGCAACACCTGCCCTTTTACTTACTCTCTCCTCACTGTCCAAGGCCCCAAACATTCCTTCCAGGTGAGACAGAATTTCATATTTCATACACGCTGCATAGCTCAAATGCACTATTACCAGAGTGGTAGGACGTATGTTTTGATTCTTATTCTCTAAATGGTAATTTCTGCCTTTCTACAGCCTGTCAAAGAGACAAGCATGTGCTTCTGCAGTAGGATGGAGGAAGGGAGCAAAGAACTTGACCACTCTTGTGCATAATTCAAAAAGCTTATGTATGGTAAGAATATAGCTATATGATAAATGCATGCGTGAGTAAATTCAAGGTCTTATTGATGAACAGGACTTGTCAGCCTTCCAAAAGAACGCAAGAAATAGGAGTGGGAGTAGACCATACAGCCCCTCGAGCCTGCTCTGCCATTCAATACGATCATGGCTGATCTTCTTCAACTCTACTTTCTCACCCGCTCCCCATATCCCTTGATTCCAAGAGACCAAAAATCTGTCTATCTCAGTCTCAAATATACTCAATGATGGAGCATCCATAACCCTCTGGGGTAGAGAATTCCACAGATTCACAACCCTTTAAGTGAAGAAATTTCTCCCTATCTCAGTCCTAAATGATCGAACTCTTATCCTGAGACTGTGCCCCCATGTTCTAGATTCCCCAGGCAGGGGAAACAACCTCTCAGTGTCTACCCTGTCAAGACCCTTCAGAATCTTGCATGTTTCAATGAGATCATTTCTCATTCTTCTAATCTCCAGGAAGTATAGGCCCAATTTACTCAGCCTCTCATCATAGGACAACACTCTCATCCCAGAGGAACCATCCAGTGAAATTTCGCTGTACCACCTCCAACGCAAGCATATCCTTCCTTAAATATGGAGACCAGAACTGCACACAGTATTCCAGGGGTGGTCTCACCAAAGCCCCGTACAATTGTAGCAAGACTTCCTTATTCTAGTACTCCAATCCCCTTGCAATAAAGGTGCCTTTTGGCTTCCTAATTGCTTGCTGTACTTGCATGCTAACTTTGTGTTCCTAGTACTAGTACACCCAGTCTCTCTGAACATCACCATTTGGAAGTTTCATCCTTTAAAAGAAATTATTTTCTATTCTTACTACCAAAGTGAATAACCTCACAAATTATAACCTCACATTGTACTCCCTTTGCCACCTTGTGCCCACTCTCTTAACCTGTCTACATCTCTTTGCAACTTCTTTGTGTCCTCCTTACAGGCTTACATTCCCACCTAGCTTTGTATCGTCAGCAAACTTGGGATATATTACTCTCGGTCTTTTCATCAAAGTTATTATATAGATAGTAAATAGACAAGGCCCCAGCACTGATCCTTGCGGCACTCCACTGGTTACAGCCTGCCAACTTGAAAATGCCCCGTAAATCTGTACTCTCTGCTTCCTGTCCATTAACCAATAAGTTACTATTCCAAATAGGTTACTATTTTCCCTGATCTTAAAGTGTCAAAAATAATCTTGTGCTATTAATTCCTCGTTGAGATTTTTTTTTAGACCATTTATCTTTATTCTTCTCCCTTCACACAAGAATCTAGGCTCATTTTCACAGATCAAAATTAACTGGACAAATAAGGTGCCATCATAAGTATTCTATATGCTGTTTGGTGTGGAACACAAATATGCCAGACATGACTAAGGAGATGAAACAAAGGTGTGGAAATTGGAACATTTAGAGTCAACTTCAAAACCTCTTGCACCAACAGTGGCATTTATGATAAGTCTTTTTGACGTACAAGAAAAACTTCAGTGATTTTCATAAATAATGATAACTACTGTATTTGAACATATATTTATTGCTTTGAGCTTTTAAAACATATAGGGCTGGATTTTGTGGTCAGCGGTGAAGCAATGGTGCTCGCCACTGACCTCGACAAAATCTGCCCACAAAGATCTAGCAATCCAAAACAGAACACTGAGTATGCTGGAAATCTGAATATCATCAGAACTGATGGAAGGTAATCAACCTGAAATATTAACTCTGTTTCTCTCTCCACTGATGCTAGACCTGCTGAGTATTTCCAGCGTTTTCTGTTTTTATTTCAGATCCGTGATTTCGGTGGTGTGAACTTCCCCATTCCCAACATCAAATTATTTCTTGCACCAAGTCAAGGGGATCTCCAGGGGCCCAGCAACAGTGATGCAATCAAGCAGGGTAAGCAGCCAATCACACTGAAGTATTTTCACAGACAACAAATCAGGAAGTAAAACCACTGAATCCCTTCACTTATAATTTTAAATTTTCCAGATAGTGAAATAAATGATTGGGTCATAAGGTGGAAACTAAAATATCATAAACTTTAAAAAGAAATTAAAAATGTTGAATTTCTTAGCAGAGTGGAGAAATTTGATATTCAACAAATATAAAAGTACTCATTCAGGGCCAGTAAGGGTGTTTAGCTGTAACAATGATCTTACTATGCTGTTAAAAAACCCAGTGACACCTCATTCAACAAGGTATAACTTTGTCAAGGACTTTTGCAATAAATCCAAGTCTGTAAGAGTAGAAGTTCTCTTCAGTTCAATGATTTCAGATTGGATGCAGTCTGGGGGGATCGTAACAGTGCATCCACTGAAGAAGAGTAGAATCAATGACAGCACTTCTGGATTTCCGTGTTTAACCGTGCTTGTGCGGACTCCAGAAGTTGCTGTCAGTTTCAGAGAAGTAATGACAGTGAATGCTGGCAGTTGTGCCATCAAAAAGACTGCAAAATCCGGACCATTAAGAATGAGAACTAATGGTTATATAAAGTATAATTTTTAAATCAAATTAATTCTCAAATTACTGGTTATTCCCAATTGCATTAATTCTCTGTTCGTATCATGTCCGATTTAATTAATTCTTTCCACGTCTCTGTCCTAATTTTGCCTTTCTAGTTAGTCTTTCTTTCTTTGTATTTGCTTTGAGTCTTTCCTACCTTTTCTTTATTTCTGCAAGTCTCTTCTTCCCTGTCTCCTCTCTTCTGTATCTCTGCTGTTCTCTCTGTGATTCTCTGCCTTTCACTCAAAGACTTTCTGTCTCCCTCGAGTCATAGAATCACTTACGACATAGAAGATAGCCATTTGGGCCATCAAGTCCACGTCGGTCCGTTATATCTTACACTGCTCAAATATACTTTTTCTCTCTATGTCTCTCATACATTACTATTCTTCTCACAGGAGCTAGATGCAGAAATTATCTCATCTGACCTTGTCCCAGCAAGAGGCCTAGGTTGTCATCTACATACTGCTGCATCTGCAGTAATGGCATCAGTTTGGATTGACCCTCTAGAGGCTGCTGTAATACAGTGTGTAAAAGAAATGAGAGCGCTCAGGCCAGAATGAAGTGGGGAGAACACAGTCTATAAAGGAACAGAGAGATTGGGGCTCAAACCAGAAGGAAGTAGGCACCAGGCTCTAAGCAAAGCATCTCCAAGCATTTGCCTTTGCAGCATTTAAGCATTTACTATACAGCGTCACAGGCTACAAAGTAAAAATCATTGCTCCCATTAATTTACATATACCTTAAGCTCCAGGTAATAACAGGGGTCCTGATTTAGGATTTTTCATCAATGAGGCAATAGCCTCAAGAACAGGGTTTCAAACCTCCTGGCCCATGAAATGTAACTAGAACAAATCAGAAGTAATACAAACACAAATAGAACAGGCACTTTAGACAGCACCTTCCAAAACCGCGACCTCTACCAACTAGAAGGACAAGGGCAGCAAACGCATGGGAACACCACCACCTGCAAGTTCCCCTCCAAGCCACACACCATTCTGACTTGCAACTATATTGCCGTTCCTTCAATGTCGCTGGATCAAAATCCTGGAACTCCCTTCCCAACAGCACTGTGGGTGCACCTACCTGACATGGACTGCAGCGGTTCAAGAAGGCAGCTCACCACCACCTTATCAAAGGCAATTAGGGATGGGCAATAAATGCTGGCCTGGCCAGCAATGCCCACAACCCATGAATTAATTTTAAAAAAAGACCTGAGTTGGCTGGACTTATACGCAAACTGCTGGGACTCCTGCACCACATGTAGCACATGGGCTTCAGTTTAGATCTTCCTGCCATAGGTTGCCATGTACTACTCCCGTTGGCTGGTGGTCTTCTTATTGCTGATGCACTGGATTATGGGAAAGCCTGGAACATATATGGCAGAAAGGGAGACAAGTGGGCCTGCTGCTGGAATGGAGCAGAGAGGCTGCCGGTGGGGCTGAGACGGAATGGAGATCCGAGCAGCTGGGGCTGGGAGGGAGCACAGATGACAAGAAAAGAGATCTAGATGAAGGAGAAGGCCAGGTGAGGAGTTTAGGAAAGCTGGTGCTACCTTACACTCACTGTGACAATGACAGCTCTACACTAAGGCGACCCATTGGGAAGGAGTCCAGGAAAGGATAAACTAGCCAAAAGGAGTTAGTGGTAGAGTTGGCTCATCACTGAAAATGTCTGGGTGAGAGATCTGTCTGTTTGCAGTTATTAGCATCCGGTACCCATATTGCTGTTAAGCATTTGAAATGTCACATGGTTACTTGATATCATAAGGTGTTTGAAAATGGATGGAGACCTTTCAAATCATATAGATATAAAATAATGATAATTTTGTTTCTTTGTTGAACTTACATGTATGCAATTTTATCTTTCCCACCTGCTCAATATGATGAAAATGCCAGTGGAATACCTGGTTCAGATTACTTTCCTCAGGCAATGGGATTTCCCCATCTTTACTTGATCCAGTTTTCCTCTCCCCAGCGTATAATCAAAACAGTCTTATGATACATATGTACTTTTCATCTTATAAATATACACACAATGGCTTTTACTGGAAATTTACTATTAACCGACAGTGTTACATGATGATTTCATGATCCTTTACATCGTTATTTGATCCAACCGTAATCTTCGAAAGGTATACATGTGTTATAGCATTTTTAAGTGCATAACTATAGGAAAGGTTTATTAGAATTCAACAGTTCTGCAATTAAATTCAGAATAATCCTTTAAATATAGAAATGAATTTACTATGTTTATCAGAGCTTATACAGAACTTATTTTCTATCGGAGTAGAACAGTGAAAATTGTAAAGCAGAATTCAAATACTTTGAAACTAAAAGACAGATTTGGAGTATTGTATGTTGTTAAACAAGTTACACATATTTTGGATGCTCAAAAGGTATGTTACTATAATGTATCCTGCATAATTTAATATTCTAGATATAATTAAAGAACAATACATACACTGTGAGGAGGAGCATATTGATAACCAAAAAGTTGCAGATTCTTACATGCCATATGGTGCAGTGTCAAATTACAGATTGTAGTCAGAAATTGAGAAAAGGAAAGAGAAAGAAAAGACAAAGCAATTAGAACATGCAATCAGTCATACAAGCACATTCTCAGGTTACACCAGGCAGGCAGAATAGAATTGAACCCCTTGGTCTAATATTAGTACTTTCCCCTTTTATTCTGGAGCCTTGATCTGTTAAATATGATTTATATCTCAAACTCAAAATTATCACTAACAGAAAGGTTTTTGAAGATATAGTAATTAACATTGCGAAAGTGATACTATTAAGGTTAAGCCGGTGTTGATATCCTTTTTAAATAGCCACCTTCCTCAC
The DNA here is from genome assembly GCF_036365525.1 of Heterodontus francisci. Lineage (NCBI taxonomy): Eukaryota > Metazoa > Chordata > Chondrichthyes > Heterodontiformes > Heterodontidae > Heterodontus > Heterodontus francisci. The sequence goes on from NC_090371.1 coordinate 114,606,446, forward strand.
AGATCAAAAACAGGAAAGTAACATGTGCTCACCACCTGTGCAGACTTCTCCTCATCATCACCTCTTCTCCCTCGTTTCTCGTTTTTCTTTCTAAATATTTCTTGAAGCTGCAATAAAATTAATGTAGAATTACATTGCATTCAAAGTTGTACTTACATGAAATAATATTCGCAGCTAAGTTTACAGAAAGTTAAAAACACAATTTTAAAACCTTTTAAAGCTGACTCTATTGAAATTGCCATCAGAATCAACATAGAAAAAGTCCAGTAATGTTACAGGAAGCACATGGGTTTATAATGAAGCAAGCTGCAAAGCAAGTTAGTCTTGAAGATTGTTTATAAGACTGTCAACACTTCCAAATAGTTATAAGGGAACTGTCTCTTGGTAAACTGTGGTAATAATACCCATTTATAATACGAATAACATTTTTCCTGTGCCTTTTGTAGCATTAACTGTAGTTAAATGTTTACTGATGTCCCTATCTGGATCGAGATTTCTTGTTAAACTGATTGCCAACTGTTGAGACTTTTATGATGTAAGTACTTATGAAGTACAATTAATCAACTAAAAATAACCCATACATCTACACCCAACCTTACATCAAGACAGTATTAGACGTATGTTGAACATGGCATTTGTTTCAAGAGTTATACATATTGTCATGCACGGAAGGAGCCATGATGAAATAAACAATGAAATGGAAGAATTATGAATTTAAAAAGTCAACTGCTAAACAAAATCACAAGAACATGGACACTTACTTATATATAGTAAAAATGTAATATCAGTCGTGTGACCCCCTCCTGTACTGGAAATCTACAAACTCATCTGCAAGGACAACGCTTGTTAACCTCGTCTGAAATAGCTCTATGGAGAACCCCTTTGAAATTGAAAGGAGCTATTGCATTTTAATGACTATGATCAACATGAATGGATTCACAGAGGATTCTGGAGACAGTCTGGCCCATAGCCAAACCAAGACGAATAAGGAGTGAGGCAGCAACGTCAAAAGAGACTGATTCCCATTCAACCATCAAACGATGGCCATGGCTATCATATCTTGGTCCATTGTGGGTCACAACAGGGGAGAGAGCCATGCAACTCCTAACAGAAGCTAATGTGAGAAATTTTTACCTTAAAAGGTAGATCTCTGGAGACAAAGCGAGGAGATCAAGACAACATCACAGAAAGCGTGAAAAGGATCCAGAGGAAAGAGAACCCTGCTGACCAAGTACAGCCATCACCAGCAGAGACATCACAAAGTGACTTTGAAACTACCCACCTATGAAGGTATCAAACTACACACCACCAGCTTTGGGCTATATTACAACCACTAGAGCTCTACAATACCTCCGCAAATTAAAAACTGTGAATAATCAGGCCTGCAACATTAAAAAAAAACTTTTCCTCCCGTATAGGCTCAATAGTCACCTGTACACCACGAACACTTATCTCACTTGGGACTTTAAACTATCTCTTACTTTTTCTTTCTATCTCTCTGTTCCTGTGTATGTATGCGTGGATGAATGTGTGAATGAGTGAGGTTGCGATCATTGTGGGATTTGTTCATAAATAAAGTTTTTTTTTTAAACCGAGGAGAAAACATGTCATTTGTCTGTTTACTTGACCCTAAAGACACCAGGGGCTAAAGCATCATTTTTACAAAGCACAACTGCAATCAGTTTGGAGGTGAACAGTGGGAACCACCCACATCCCTTACTACCTGCCCGTAACAATATGGTTGGTTGACATCCTTCCATCTATGAATGATGATGGACACGCAGCAAACAATCCATTTAGATGGGGTGTCTTCTCTTGGTGAACCTTTGTTGATGGCTGTGAAGCCCAATCCTTGACAGGTAAGTTCTGCCACAAGTGCTGCACGAGAAGCTGCCAAGTGACACTGTGAGTTGATGTTTCTGACACTGGTGCCTGTTGCCAAGCTGTTGTAGCAAGCAACTGGTCGTTATGGTAGTGCACACCAGTCCATAGCATGTGTTGCCATTTCCCAACAGCTAAGACACTACACGACCTGAAAATAGCCAAGACAGCCGTGTAAAAGACAGGGAGATACTGCGCAAACAAACACTGAATCAGCTTATGGAAAGAAATCCAAACTGCATACGGCAAAGGAAATCTACAAGCTATGTATGAAGGGATCAAGAGGACGCTAGGCCCTGCCATCACCAAAGTTACTCCCCTGAAGTCGGCAGATGGTGAAGTACTTACCAACAGAAGTAAACAGATGATCCGCTGGGCTGAACAATACTGTGACCTGTACTCCTGAGAGACAGACATCTCCCAGTCCGCGCTTGATGCTCTCCAGCAACTTCCTGTCATGGATGAGCTAGATGAAGAACCTCATTGATGGAGCTTGAGAAGACCACAGACCACCTAGCGAACAGAAGGGCACCCGGCAAGGATGGAATCCCAGCCGAATTGCTCAAGCACGGAAAGTCCCATCTACTGCCACACCTTTATGACCTTCTCCTTCTCTGCTGGAAAATAGGCTCTGTTCCACAGGAGATAGGTGATGCCATGATCATCACACTATACAAAGACAAAGGCATCAGAGGAGACTGCAACAACTACAGGGGCATCTCACTCCACAGCATCATTGGGAAGGCCTTTGCTTGAATCATACATAAAAGACTCTATTTACTTGCAGACCGAGTGAACCCTGAGACGCAGTGCAGTTTTCGTGCCGGCAGATCTACTGTGGATATGATCTTCTCCACACGCCAGCTACAAGAGAAATGTAGGGAACAGAGTAAACCCCTTTAACTTACTTTCATTGATCACACGAAGGTATTCGACACTGTCAGCAAAGCAGGGCTCGACAAGATTTTGGGAAAAATTTGCTGTCCACCGAAGCCCCTTCCATGACAATATATAAACTCTCCTTACATGAGTTGCGCTTAGTCAAATTTGGTTCACTCTTGGGTAGACAGAGATGATTAAACCCATGCATTTTGAGTTGCAAAAGGATTTGGAATAAGGTGCATTACCTTAAACTTACACTTGTGCAAATAACATCTGTTCACTGCGCATAGAGAAGAATTGGTGGATATTTTTATCATTAAATAAATTGAAATTCTGAGTAAGTTTGATTTACAGACTCATTTAGTGCTTGCTTTAGATTTTAAAGGAAGAAAAAAAGGCTGGCTATCATCCTGTACAGATAATACAGAAATACTAGAAGGTATCTGAAGTAACAGATAAACCAACTCACTAACATATGCAAGATTCAAGATCAAACCACAATGTGGATTTGATAAAAAAAAGTTTAAATGATTGCAAGTGTTTGTTGCTCAGTAACAGGGGGATGTTGGCCTTTTTGAGCAGTTGGTGCCGAATAAGCCTTAGCAAGATATGTGAACACTTCAGTGTCTATTTTTTTTGTGGGGGCGTGGTTCTGCTGCTGCAGCTCTGCATTTCAAACAGGTAGAACTTTGGTTTAATGGGCTATGGTGTGTGAGCAGGTCAAGGTCAGGAGGTTGATGGAAATGTGCTTATATATTATTTTATAGTGAGTTGCACTGCATACTGTGCCACTCAGGAGGAATTTCTGATAACTGCTGACTGCCAAGTGAGAGCTCAAGCTCATGTTTGTCAGGTGTTTAACAGCTAACTGACTACATTCCTTGGATTTGGGCTGTGTGTGGGGCACAGGGGGTGGGGCGGTGGTACAGGCAGATAAAATAATCAGGAAAGCTTTGCAGGTTTGGTTGGCTCCAAGATGACAATGGGAAATTAGAACATAGGGCTGAATTTTACCAGCCCCTTGACGGCGTGGGTTGCAGCTGGGGGGGGCCGGTAAAATTCTGCGGGGAGAGGCCCGCCTCGACCCGTGACATTGAGAAGGGCCCGCCGAATGTTATCGACGGCGGGGAGACCTTGTCGTGGCTCCTCCCCCCCCCTGCTGCCTGGTGGCGGGCCCTACACCTTACTATTCAAATGAGCAGTAATGATATGTAAATACACTTACCTATTGGTGGCCCACGCCAATTTTATGGCTCCCGTTCGTAACTCGCGCGTCTTTGAAACTCCGTATGGAGTTCCGAGGTGGGAACCTGGTTGGGAGGGGGGGGGGAGGAATAAAATTTTCAGGTCGGGAGTGTTGGGGGACTGGGGAAAACAATTTTTATTGGATGTGGGGATGGTGGGAAGGAACTGAAGGGCAAAAGTTAGAAGATTGGGGGGGAAAGTTCGGGTAGGGAATAAGGCAAGCTTCGCAAATATCGGGCAGTGAAATGAACATTGGGGGGTTGGGGAAGGGCCTCCGTCTCCTAATTATTTATGAAAAACATATTAGGTAAAATACATCTTTAAAAATTTAAATCTGTGTTAAGGGCTTAAAACCCTTTACAAATGACGCCGCGGCTGCACGGTGTTGCCGGACGCCATTGCCGGGGGCATGACGGCTGGCCTCTCTATTTAAATTAGCCGCCGCACATAATATTGTGGGGACTGTGTGGCGGCAATTCCATGTTGGAAGACCGCTGAGTTCAAAGCGCGCCGCTTTGGAGTGCAGCGTGTGAATAAAATCCAGCCCATAGTTAATCCTCTGTGACAGATGCAGTACCTGATACATCAGCCATGCAGGTTTACAGTATTTTAGGGAAGTTATATTGAACCTTTATAAAGCTCTGGTTAGGCCACAACTAGGGGACTGTGTCCAGTTCTGCTCACCACACTTTAGGAAAGATGTGAGAGTCCTTAACAGGGTACAGAGGAGATTTACCAGAATGGTTCCAAGGACGAGGGATTTTAGCTACAAGGTTAGGTTGGAGAAGCTGGAGTTGCTCTCCTTGGAGCAAAGGAGATTGAGAGTAAATTTGATAAAGGTGCACAAGATTATGATAGGTTTGTATAGGGTAAACAAAGAAAAGCTGTTCCCATTAGCTGATGGTACAAGGACTAGGGGGACACAGATTTAAGATTTTGGGCAGGAGATGCAAGGCAGATGTGAGGACAATCTTTTTTACGCAGCATAAGGTAATGATCTGGAACATGCTGCCTACGAGGGTTATGGAAGCAGAGATAAGTGATTTCAAAAGGAAACTGGATGGGCAATTGAGGGAAATAAACTTACAGTGCTACGTGGATAGAGCCAGCGAATGGGACTGATTGGATTGCTCTACAGAGAGCCAGGATGGACTTGATGGCCCGAATGACCTCCTTCTGTGCCATTATGACCCAATGTTGATTATTTGCCAATCAGTTTGGCTCACTGGAGCAGCAAAATCTATAACCAGGGACCAGAGTTTCCACATTTTCCCCTGCTCCAGATAACCTTGCAAACTGATGACCTAAAATAATTAGGATGATTCTACCCCAGCAGTACCTCTACAGTTTTGGAGGTCACTAAGCATTAATACTAGACATATGTGTCTTAGGTTTCTGGGCTTAGGAATGTGAAGCATGTTCCTATGAGAAGAAAGTGTGAACTCCACGTTGGACCAATGGCAAATCTACTGAGGTGGATTTCTCCGTTGTTTCGTTTGGAAATTCTCAAACATTGTAATGGACTTACACACACGTCAAGCACATGGCTAACAAAAAGAAAATCTTGCTAATAGGGATGTGCCATCAGCAGCTCAACCTGAGTCTTTTAAGACTTAGAATTTATTATGAACATGAGTAGACCATTCCACCCCCTCAAACATGTTCCACTGTTCAATTAGATTATTCCTGATTTACACCTTAACCTCATTTTCCCTTGCCTGAATTCCACAGGGTAGTGTCCTAGGCCCAACTATCTTCAGCTGCTTCATCAATGACCTTCCCTCCATCACCAGATCAGAAGTGGGGATGTTCGCTGAGGATTGCACAATGTTCAGCACCATTCGTAACTCCTCAGATACTGAAGCAGCCCGTGTCCAGATGCAGCAAGACCTGGACAACATCCAGCCTTGGACTGATCAGTGGCAAGCAACATTTGTGCCACATAAGTGCCAGACAATGACCATCTCCAACAACAGAAAATCTAACCATATCCCCTTGATGGCATTACCATCGTTGAATCCCCCACTATCAACATCGTGGGGGTTACCATTGACCAGAAACTGAACTGGACCAGCTGTGGCTACAAGAGCAGGTCAGAGGCTGGGAATTCTGTGGCGAGTAACTCACCTCTTATCTCCCCAATGCCTGTCCACCATCTACAAGGCACAAGTCAGGAGTGTGATGGAATACTCTCCACTTGCCTGGATGGGTGCAGCTCCAACAACACTCAAGAAGCTCAACACCATCCAGGACAAAGCAACCCACTTGATTGGAACCCTATCCAACACCTTCAACATTCACTCCCTTCATCACCAATGCACAGTGGCAGCAGTGTATACCATGTAGAAGATACACTGCCGCAACTCACCAAGGCTCCTTCAACAGCACCTTCCAAACCCACGACCTCTACCACCTAGAAGGACAAGGGCAGCAAATGCATGGGAACACCATCACCTGCAAGATCCCCTCCAAGTCACACACCATCCTGACTTGTAACTATATCACCATTCCTTCACTGTCTCTGGGTCAAAATCCTGGAACTCCCTAACAGCACTGTTGTTGTACCTACATCCCAAGGATTGCAGCAGTTCAAGAAGGCAGCTCACCACCACCTTCTCAAGGGCAATTAGGGATGGGCAATAAATGCTGGCCTAGCCAGCGACGCCCACAACCCATGAATTAATGAAAAAAACAAATATTTATCAATCTCAGTCTTGAAAGCTCCAATTCTCCCAGCATTCACAGCTTTTGGGGTGAGAATGAGATTTCTACTACCCTTTCTCTAAAAGAAATGCTTCCTGATTTCACTTCTATATGGCATAGTTCTAATTTTAAGATTACATTCCCTTGTTCTGAATCCCCCACCAGAGCAAATAGTTTCTCTGTATGTTCCCATATTAAATCCTTATTTCATTTTAAACACTCCTTAATCTTCTATACTCAAGGGGAATATTGACATTGATTGAGAATCAGTCTGCATAAAAGTCTATTCGGAATTTACTAAATGTTCTGATAGTCAAAAAATAGGGGATGTGATCTTAAAATTAGAACTATGCCATTTAGGAGTGAAATCAGGAAGCTGTATTTGGAGGGTTTTTTTTGAAGAAAGTTGACTGAAACCAAGTGTAAGGTTTCGGGATATGATTTTCCACTGCTGTTTTGAGAAGCCGAACCTTACGATCAATGGAAGAATAAAGTAGATCAATGCACACGGGTTATGTTTTTACCTAAAAGGAAGCAAGGAATGGCCCTTGCACTTTCACTTCCACCAGAAGAAAGATCGGGGCAAAGTGTTCTCGGAGCTAGTGGCTCATCATTTGGACGATGAGGAAGGTTTGGACAAACTCTTGAAATTTATGGATAAAAGTTATATGAAAGATGACTTATTGAGTGCCTATGAGGTGTGGTTGTACTTTGATAAATTTAGAAAAATGGATGGTTCTTTCATAGAGGAATATATTATGGAGTTTAACCAACTATATGCAAGGTTGCAGCGAGTCTGCTTGGAAATTCCTAGATCAGTACTTGCCTTCAAATTGTTGGATTGTGCTAGGATATCGAACATGGATAGGCTCTTGGTATTAACCAGATTCAAAGAAAAAGATACAGGCTGGAATTTTACGCCACCTCAAAGATCGGGATGGTGGCAGGGGGATGGGGTAAAATAGAGCAGGAGGTTCTGGGGGCCCTTCCTGACCCGCTCCCGTCTCCGCCGCCACCTTGCGCAGGGCGGTGGGGGCGAAAAACGGCCCTCCCGCCCCAGGCCAATCAAGGCCCTTAAGCGGCGAGTCAACCAAAACTTACCTTTATTTCAGGCTCCCCAACATCTTTTCTTGACGCTGGGCTGTAGTCCCAGCAGTGACCACTGCTCTCGGTGGAAAATGTGATATCTGTAAAAAAAAACTGGAGGACACCATCACGATTCATCGTGAGTCTTCCATTAACAAGGGACTTTAATGAAACCGTAGCGATGGATTTGAAGGTATAGGATAAAGAAAAAAAACATTTTTATTCTACACTTCATAGACGTGGCGACTAGATTCAGTCTGTCAATGGTAATTTATTGTAAAGACAAAAAAGTAATAGTGGACAAGATAATGGAAAGGTGGATAGGAACGGGACTGGGAGCACCGGCTAGGTTTCTCACTGACAATGGAGGAGCATTTGCCAATGATAAGTTCAGGAGTATGTGTGAAAATATGAACATTGTAGCAATGCATACAGCAGCAGAAAGTCCTTTTAGTAATGGGATTTGTGAGAGAAATCATGCCGTGATTGACAAAATGCTCTGAAAAATTCTAGTAGACCAGCCAAATTGTAAATTGGTGACTGCTCTGACGTGGGCAGTGCATGTGAAAAACACGCTTCAAATGGTTGGGGGCTACAGCCCCCATCAATTAGTTTATGGCAGAAATCTGAAAATACCTTTGGCAATGTGGGATCATCCCCCAGCTTTAGAGGGGACTACAATTAGTTAAATTTTTGCGGAACATTTGAATGCCATGCATGCAGGGAGAAGAGCATTTATCAAGGTGGAAGTTTCAGAAAAAATCAGGGGAGCTTTGAGGGTATTGGATCAGGCCATCAGAAAAGAATTTTGGTCCTGGGGATATGGTGTATTACAAAAGAGAAGGGCAGAAAGAATCGAAAGGTTATATGCACAAAATGGCAACCTAACTGTTAAGAGTACATTCCTCGTAGCTTATTGGCACTTATTATACATTAACAAAATCTGAACAAATGATGGACACTGATGATGCACCATGTACTTCACATTGTTATGACCAGGTGAGAAAGGTGTCTAGGGGTCTTTTACTGTCTTCACCTGGTCTTATTGTAACAGGGTTTAATTTTAAACAGTGTTTGAGCTCCCCCTTTGGTGAATCCTTGCTCACCAGTTTCCAATTTTAAGGCAAAGAAATGAGCATAAACAGGCTTTCTTAGGTTTAAAGAAGAAAAGTGAAATTTATTAAACCTTAAACTTAAACTCTAATATGGTTAACACCTATGGATATACGACATGCCCAGGCTTGCATGCACACGCGATACACACATGCAAATAGAGTCAGAAAAGAGCAGAAGAAAAATAAAATGGAGAGGTTTGAGGCAATATCAGAAGAGTTTCATGTTTATTGTGCCTCGAGCTCACTGTAGTCTTTTTGTAAAGAGTCTTGCTTTTCGCTGAGGTCCAGTATTCTTCTTAAACCTTCTTCACTGTAGGAGACTTTTCTCTCGGTTTTCATGTGCCTTTAATGGTTTCCGAAGTTGGTGAGAGCGAAATGAGAGCAGACAGGAGAGAGGTGTTCTCAGTCCAGGAGAAAACAACTTTGCTGATTTTAAATTCCCTGTTGGAAGTTCAAATTCAAAAATCTTCAACAGTCAGCCAGTCATGTGACCAATGTCTGTGTATTTGGCCATCTTAGCAGTTAATCTTGAATGCTAGCCTTTCCACCTTCAAAGTCTGGCAATCAAAAGTCCACTGTGGATTAAATTGGAGCAGGGAATAGCTTCTTTATCCTTTCAAGTACTGTCTGCTGATATGCTAATGTCTGTCTCCAACCAAAGTCTCCAATTGTTTTTTAAAGCAAGTTCTTTCTTTACCATCAACAGTTTAAAATCAATGTTCACGTGGCGAAATTAGTTTTCCCCATTCTTGACAGGTGGGGGGGCTTGCCTGACAGCATGCACATATGTCAGACCTTCACAAGCAACAGATTGTGGCAGATAATGGGCTGAAGGAGAGTCGACCAAGTGATAGTGAAGATCCAGATAAGGCCATTTATCCCAAAGGTCAACTACCGAAAGCTGGGACTAGAGTGACATATATGCCAGAAGGGACTAGTGAATGGAGGGAAACCACCATTATAGGAAGGGTAGGAAAGGCCACAGGGAAATACAAACAAGACAAGGGACAGACCTATAGATTGGTAGAAGGAAGTAAAAATATGGAAGGCCAGAAAACATAGTACAAGTTCAGACAGTGGGCCTGAAGATGATCATGGTCCAAAGAAAAGGTCGCGAACTAGTGAAAGGAAGTCTGGTTGTAGGAGGGACAGGTCGAGTAGTAGTCATCCAGAAGGGATAGGAACTCTAGTAGGGGATGTGGTTTCACAAGAGCAAGGACCAGAGAGCAGGCGACGGGCGCCACAAGAAGTAGGAGCCCTTATGATAGAGAAGCTCTAGTGGCTACTAACAAGTTAGATGGTAAGTTGATAAAGGATGCTAAGTAAAAAGAGCTTGATGGTTGGAGAGAGTTTGGCGTATACACAGAGGTGCCAGATAGAGGACAACAAGCATTGTCCCAAAGATGGATCTGTACAGAGAAAGTACTTCCCGACGGCATGTATAAAGCAAAGGCCAGACTTGTAGCTCGGGGATTTGAGGAATGACTAGGCGACCAGGAAGTTAGAGTGGACTCCCCAACAGCAGGAAAAGCAAGTTTGAGGATTTTCCTAGCCCTTTTAGCGACATACTCATAGGAATGCAAGTTAATTGGCATCAAAGCAACATTTTTACAAGGGGAGAAATTTCAAAGGGAAGTTTTTTAAAGACATCAAAGGAAGCTGGAGATATAGAAGGGGCATTATGGAAGCTAAACAAGTGTGTTTATGGGCTAAATGATGCATCCAGGGTGGGGTATTTTTCAGTTAGGTCCGTCCTACTAAAAGTTGGTTGTATTCAACTAAAGGTGAATCCAGCAATGTTTTATCGGTACTATGAAGAAAAACTAGTGGGTGGCGCAGTGGTTAGCACCGCAGCCTCACAGCTCCAGCGACCTGGGTTCAGTTCTGGGTACTGTCTGTGTGGAGTTTGCAAGTTCTCCCTGTGACCGTGTGGGTTTCCGCCAGGTGCTCCGGTTTCCTCCCACAGCCAAAGACTTGCAGGTTGATAGGTAAATTGGCTATTGTAAATCACCCCTAGGTGGTAGGAGAATGGTGGGGATGTGGTAGGGAATATGGGGTTAATGTAGGATTAGTATAGATGGGTGGTTGTTGGTCAGCACAGACTCAGTGGGCCAAAGGGCCTGTTTCAGTGGTGTAACTCTAAATTTAAAAAAAATTTTCTTGATGCTTGTGGACGATTTTCTGCGGGGAGGATCTGAGGCATTTGAGAAATTTGTGGTAGATAAAGTTCTGCAGGAATTTAAAATTGGAAGTCGGGATCCGGAGCTTTTAAACATATAGGGTTGAATATTAGGCAGACTAAGTTGGGGTAACCCTAAATCAACAGTCTTATCTACAGAATGTTAATAGGATCCCAATAAATCGGGCCAGATCCTCACAAAAGGAAGACTCTGCAACCAAGGAAGATGTACACCAGATAAGGAGCTTAATCGGGCAGTTGAATTGGTTGTGTACACAAACTAGGCAGGATGCTTGCTATGATGTATTAGAATTGAGCACCATGCTGAAACATGCTACTGTTGGGGAGGTGCAGAAAGCAAATAAGACATTGAAGAAATTGAGTTTTGACAAATGTACACTCAAGTTTCCAGTCTTGGGTGACCCACAAGAAATGAAATTGGTCATTTTTAGTAACGCCCCACATGCTAATATTCCTGATGGTTATTCGAGCTCAGCAGGGTTCATTATATTTTTGGTGGGAAGAAATGATAACTGTTGTCTGTTAGCCTGGGAACTGAAGAAAATAAAGAGGATAGTTAAAAGCACCTTAGCTGCTGAGAGACTTGCACTGTTAGAAGCGATAGATATGAATATGTATTTATCGAGTATTTTAGAGGAACTCATATAAGGGGCAATTGGAGAAGAGTTTTCCTATAGAATGCTACATAGATAACCATTCTCTCAGGGACAATGTCCATTCAACAAAAAGTGTTGCAGAAAAGAGGTTGAGGATTGATCTCATGAGTATAAAAGAAATGTTGGAAAAAAAAGAAATTTCCAAAATAAAATGGGTTGAATCAAGTCATCAGTTGTCAGATTGTTTTACTAAGAGTGGTGCTTGTTTGAAAAAACTGTTGGATGTCCTCGAAGAGGGCTGTCTCATGTTATAAGAAGTCAGAAAAACGTGGAATTTTTTTTAACGATAAGATCGCTCTTTCTTTAAACAAGTTTTTTTGAAGCTGGAATATACAGCATGCTAATGGCTGGTGCTGTTGAAAGTTAATGATCAGTAATGTAAAGAAAAATGTGTCATTATTTTGTTTTTTTTATTTCTTTTTCATCCACGGAGAAGACTCGGAGGGCGGAATTCCGGACCGGTAAGTATAAAAAACTTACCTCGGGTAAAAAAAAATAGAAAAAGTGACGTCACAGGAAAGCTGTGACCTGATTGGCTGGTAGGGAATTTGCACTGAATTTGAAAATAAAACATTGATAAAAATTGATTAAAACCCTAATTAATAAGTAGAGTAACTAAACCAGAGGGAGGAGATTATTGTATTTAGTTAGCATTTAATATTTATAGTAGAAATCTAGCACCACGGACCATATAGGTAATTGTAACATAATTTAGTAAGGATTTAATAAGTATTTATTTATTTTAAATTAATTTATTAATTAGTGCTAGAAATGTCAGTTAGAGGGGTGAAGTGCTTCACTTGTGAGATGTGGGAGGTCCGTGACGCTTCCAGCGTTCCGGACGACTACATCTGCAGCAAGTGTATCCAGATGCAGCTCCTCACAGGCCACATGGATCGGTTGGAGCGGCAACTGGATGCACTTAGGAGCATGCAGGTGGCAGAAAGTGTTATAGACAGGAGTTTTAGGGAAGTGGTTACACCCAAAGTGCAGGCAGATAGATGGGTGACTGCTAGAAGGGGCAGGCAGTCAGTGTAGGAATCCCCTGTGGCTGTCCCCCTCTCTAACAAGTATACTGTTTTGGATACTGTTGGGGGGGGTATGGCCTATCAGGGGAAAACAACAGTAGCAGCCAGAGCAGTGGCACCACGGTTGGCACTGTTGTTCAGCAGGGAGGAACAAAGCGCAGAAGAGCAATAGTTACAGGGGACTCTATAGTCAGGGGCACAGATAGGAGCTTCTGTGGACGTGAAAGAGACTCCAGGATGGTATGTTGCCTCGCTGGTGCCAGGGTCAAGGATGTCTCTGAACGGACAGGGGGCATGCTGAAGGGGGAGGGTGAACAGCCAGAGGTTGTGGTACACATCGGTACCACCTACATAGGCAGGAAGAGTGATGAGGTCCTGCAGGGGGAGTTTAGGGTGTTAGGTAGAAAGTTAAAAGACAGGACCTCCAGGGTTGTAATCTCGGGATTACTCCCTGTGCTACGTGCCAGTGAGGCTAGAAATAGGAAGACAGTGCAGCTAAACACGCGGCTGAACAGCTGGTGTAGGAGGCAGGGTTTCAGATATCTGGATCATTGGGATCTCTTCAGGGACAGATGGGACCTGTACAAGAAGGACGGGTTGCATCTAAACTGGAGGGGCACAAATATCCTGGCTGCGAGGTTTGCTAGCGTCACTCGGGAGGGTTTAAACTAGTGTGGCAGGGGGGGTGGGAACCAGAGCAGTAGGACAGCAGGTGAAATAAATGAGGGGGAACTAGTAAATATACAGGGCATTGGTGAGACCACAACTGGAGTACTGTGTACAGTATTGGTCTCTTTCTTGCAGGAAAGATGTAAATGCATTGGAAGCAGTTCAGAGAAGGCTCACTAGACAAATACCTGGAATAAGCAGGTTGTTTTATGAGGAAAGGTTGGACAGGCTAGGCTTGTATCCGCTGGAGTTTAGAAGAGTAAGAGGGGACTTGATTGAAGCAGATAAGATCCTGAGGGGTCTTGACAGGGTGGATGTGGAAAGGATGTTTCCTCTTTTGGGAGAATCTAGAACAAGGGGTCACGATTTAAAAATAAGGGGTCGCCCATTTAACACAGAGATGAGAAATTTTTCCTCTCAGAGGGTCGTGACTCCTTGGAACTCTCTTCCTCAAAATGTGGTGGAAGCAGAGTGTTTAAATATTTTTAAGGAAGAGGTAGATAGATTCTTGATAAGCAAGGGGTGAAAGGTCATGGGGGGGGGGGGGTAGGCCTGACGCTACAATAAGATTGGCCATGATCTTAGTGAAGGGCAGTGCAGGCTCGAAGGGCCGAGTGGCCTACTCCTGCTCCTAATTCGTATGTTCGTATATTCGTATGTGTGTTCGAGTTCTCAGCAGCAGCAAGTTGCCGAGGAGCACTGGACAGTTTTCAGTAGGACGGACAGAGAGGACTCAATACAAACCAAAATAAAAGCAGAAATCTCTGGTAACTTGTTGCCAAGTCAATCAGCATATCGAATAAGAAAGGACAGGCTAACATTTAAAGTGTGGAACCTTTATTTAGTCACTCTTCCTATCTATCCTTCATTGGCTTAGAGTTTAATTCTCCTGATTAGGAGGTGTCACTGCATTAAAGGTGTGATATAAATGGAAGCTTTTGTCACTTTTAGAACTCACTGGATCTGCACCTGGGATGGTACCCTGTCTTTTCCCTTTGGGGAAGTTTATGGACCTTCTGCCTAACTTCAGCACCCACCATTTTGGTGCTGAATTCCCGTTTTTGCACGTTTTGTTCCATGACATTTCACCAGGCAGTTGTGCTCAGTGAAAAGAAGTAGCCTTCATATCTGTGAGCTCTTGACAAGGGTTTGCTCAGAGGCGGGAGGTTCATGCAGACTGCACAGCCCAATGCCAATGACAAGGGAACAAGACGAAATGGTACCAAGCTTCACGGAGCTTAGCGTGACCAGCGAGGAGCTGCAGGGGAGGCAGTGGTAATGTCACTGGACTAGTAATCCAGAGGCTCAGGCTAAAGCTCTGTGGACATGGGTTCGAATCCCACCATGACAAATTTGAATTAAGAAATAAAAAGCTAGTCTAATGGTGACCATGAAATCAATGTTGATTGTTGTTAAAAACCCATCTGGTTCCCATCATCAAGCAGCAGCAGAATTGTATTCACCCACAATCTGTAATCTCATGGCCTGGAATATCCCCTACTCTAACATTACCATCAAGCCGGGGGACCAACCCTGGTTCAATGAAGAGTGCAAGAGGGCAATCCAGGAGCAGCACCAGGCATACTTAAAAATGAGGTGTCAACCTGGTGAAGCTACATCACAGGACTACTTGCATGCCAAATAGCTGAAGCAGCATGTGATAGACAGGGCTAAGCAATCCCACAACCAACAGATCAGATCTAAGCTCTGCAGTCCTGCCACATCCAGCCATGAATGGTGGTGGACAATTAAACAACTAACAGGAGGAGGAGGCTCCACAAATAGCCCCATCCTCAATGATGGGGGAGTCCAGCACATCAGTGCAAAAGATAAGGCAGAAGCATTTGCATCCATCTTCAGCCAGAAGTGCCAAGTGGATGATCCATCTCGGCCTCCACCTGAGGTCCCCAGCATCACAGATGCCAGTCTTCAGCCAATCTGATTCACTCCACGTGATATCAAGAAACGGCTGAAGGCACTGGATACTGCAAATGCTGTGGGCCCTGACAACATTCTCGCAATAGTACTGAAGACCTGTGCTCCAAAACTAGCCACGCCCTTAGCCAAGCTGTTCCAGTACAGCTACAACACTGGCATCTACCTGGCAATGTGGAAAATTGCACATGTATGCCATGTCCACAAAAAGGAAGACAAATCCAACCAGGCCAATTACCGCCCTATCTGTCCACTCTCGATCATCAGCTAAGTGATGGAAGGGGTCATCATCAGTGCTTCAAAGCGGCACTTGCTTAGCAATAACCTGCTCAGTTTGGGATCCGCCAGGGCCACTCAGCTGCTGACCTCATTACAGTCTTAGTCCAAACATGGACAAAATAACTGAACTCAAGAGGTGAGGTGAGAGTGACTGCCCTTGACATCAAGGTATCACTTGACCAAGTATGGCATCAAGGAGCCCTAGCAAAACTGGAGTCCATGGGAATAAAGGGGAAAACTCTCCACTTGTTGGAGTTTTACCTGGCACAAAGGACATTGATTGTTGTTATTGGAGGTCAATCATTTATGCCCCAGGACATCACCACAGGAGTTCCTCAGGGTAGTGTCCTAGGCCCAAACATCTTCAGCTGCTTCATCAATGGCCTTCCCTCTATCATAAGGTCAGAAATGGGGATGTTCGCTGATGATTGCACAATGTTCAGCACTATTCACAAATCCTCAGATACTAAAGCAGTCTGTGTCCATTTGCAGCAAGACCTAGATAACATCCAGGCTTGTGCATATAAGTGGCAAGTAACATTTATGCCACACAAGTGCCAGGCAATGACCATCTCAAAGAAGAGAGAATGTAACCATCTCCCCTTGATGATCAGTGGCATTACCATCACTGACTACCCCACTATCAACATCCTGGGGGTATCATTGACCAGAAGCTGGACTGGATCAGCCACATAAATATTGCAGCTACAAGAGCAGGTCAGGGGCTAGGAATTCTGTGGTGAGCAATTCATCTCTCATCTCCCCAATGCCTGTCCACCATCTACAAGGCACAAGTTGGAGTGTGATGGAATACTCTCCACTTGCCTGGATGGGTGCAGCTCCAACAACACTTCAGAAGCTCGACACCATCCAGGACAAAGCAGCCCGTTTGTTTGGCACCCCATCCACCACCTTCAACATTCACTCCCTCCACCACCAACGCACAGTGGCAGCAGTGTGTACCACCTACAAGATACACTGCAGCAACTCACCAAGGCTCCTCCATCAGCACCTTCCAAAACGGCAACCTTTACCACCTAGAAGAAGGGCAGCAGATGCATGGGAATACCATGACCTGCAGGTTCACCTCCAAGCCACTCACTATCCTGACTTGTAACTATGTTGCCATTCCTTCACTGTCGCTGGGCCAAAATCCTGGAACTTCCTTCCTAAAAGTACTGTTGATATACCTAAACCCCAAGGACTGCAACGGTTCAAGAAGGCAGCTCACCACCACCTTCTCAAGGGCAATTATGGGGAGGCGGTGGCGTAGTTGTATTGCCACTGGACTAGTAACTCAGAGACCCAGGGTATTTCTCTGGGGACATGGGTTCAAATCCCACCACAGCAGAAGGTGGAATTTGAATTCAATTAATAAATCTGGAATTAAAAGCTAATCTAATGACGGCCATGAAAACATTGTCGATTGTGGTAAAAACCCATCTGGTTCACTAATGTCCTCTAGGGAAGGAAATCTGCTGTCCTTACCTGGTCTGGCCGACATGTGACTCCAGACTCACAGCTATGTGGTTGACTCTTACATGCCCTCTGAAATGGCCTAGCAAGCCACTCAGTTGAATCTAACTGCTACACAGTCAATAAAAAGGAATGAAAGCGGACGGACCACCCAGCATCGACCGAGGCACTGGAAATGACAATGGCAAGCCCAGCACTGTCGACCCTGAAAAGTCCTCCTTACTAACATCTGGGGGCCTGTGCCAAAGTTGGCAGAGCTGTCCCACAGACTAGTCAAGCAACAGCCTGACATAGTCATACTCACGGAATCATACCTTACAGACAATGTCCCAGACACTGCCATCACCAGCCCCGGGTATGTCCTGTCCCACCGGCAGGACAGACCCACCAGAGGTGGTGGCACAGTGGTATACAGTAGGGTGGGAGTTGCCCTGGGAGTCCTCAACATCGACTCTGGACCCCATGAAGTCTCATGGCATCAGATCAAATATGGACAAGGAAACCTCCTGCTGATTACCACCTACCGCCCTCCCTCAGTACTCCTCCAATTTGAACACCACTTGAAGGAAGCACTGAGGGTGGCGAAAGCACAAAATGTACTCTGGGAGGAGGATTTCAATGTCCATCACCAGCAGTGGCTCGGTAGCACCACTACTGACCGAGCTGGCCGAGTCCTATGTGGCAGGTGGTGAGGGGACCAACAAGAGGGAAAAACATACTTGACCTTGTCCTCACCAATCTGCGTGCCGCAGATGCATCTGTCCATATAGTATTGGTAGGAGTGACCACCGCACAGTCCTTGTGGAGACGAAGTCCCACCTTCACATTGAGGATACCGTCCATCGTGTTGTGTGGCACTACCACTGTGCTAAATGGGATAGATTTCGAACGGATCTCGCAATGCAAAACTGGGCATCCATGAGGCGCTGTGCGCCATCAGCAGCAGCAGAATTGTACTCAAACACGATCTATAACCTCATGGCCCGGCATATCCCCCACTCTACCATTACCATCAAGCCAGGGGGCCAACCCTGGTTCAATGACGAGTGCAGGAGGGCATGCCAGGAGCAGCACCAGGCATACCTCAAAATGAGGTGTCAACCTGGTGAAGCTACAACGCAGGACTATCTGCGTGCCAAACTGCATAAGCAGCATGCGATAGACAGAGCTAAGCAATCCCATAACCAACGGATCAGATCGAAGCTCTGCAGTCCTGCCACATCCAGCCGTGAATGGTGGTGGACAATTAAACAACTAACTGCAGGAGGTGGCTTCACAAATATCCCCATCCTCAATGATCACATCAGTGCGAAAGATAAGGCAGAAGCATTTGCAACAATCTTCAGCCAGAAGTGCCGAGTTGATGATCCATCTCAGCCTCCTCCTGCAATCCCCAGCATCACAGATGCCAGACTTCAGCTAATTCGATTCACTCCACGTGATATCAAGAAACGACTAAAGGCACTGGATACTGCAAAAGCTATGGGCCCTGACAATATTCCGGCAATAATCCTGAAGACCTGTGCTCCAGAACGTGCCGCGCCCCGAGCCAAGCTGTTCCAGTATAGCTACAACACTGGCATCTACCCTGCAATGTGGAAAATTGCCCAGGTCTGTCCTGTACACAAAAAGCAGGACAAGTCCAACCCGGTCAATTACCACCCCATCAGCCGACTCTCAATCATCAGTAAAGTGATGGAAGGTGTCATCAACAGTGCAATCAAGCGGCACTTGCTTAGCAATAACCTGCTCAGTGACGCTCAGTTTGGGTTCTGCCAGGGCCACTCAGCTCCTGACCTCATGACAGCCTTGGTTCAAACATGGACAAAAGAGCTGAACTCAAGAGGTGAGGTGAGAGTGACTGCCCTTGACATCAAGGCAGCATTTGACCGAGTATGGCATCAAGGAGCCCTAACAAATCTGAAGTCAATGGGAATCAGGGGGGAAACGCTCCGCTGGCTGGAGTCATACCTAATGCAAAGGAAGGTGGCTGTGGTTGTTGGAGGTCAATCATCTGAGCTCCAGGACATCACTGCAGTAGTTCCTCAGGGTAGTGTCCTAGGCCCAACCATCTTCAGCTGCTTCATCAATGACCTTCCTTCAATCATAAGGTCAGAAGTGGGGACGTTCGCTGATGATTGTACAATGTTCAGCACCATTCGTGACTCCTCAGATACTGAAGCAGTCTGTGTAGAAATGCAGCCAGACCTGGACAATATCCAGGCTTGGGCTGATAAGTGGCAAGTAACATTCACGCCACACAAGTGCCAGGCAATGACCATCTCCAACAAGAGAAAATCTAACCATCTCCCCTTGACATTCAACGGCATTACCATCGCTGAATCCCCCACTATCAACATCCTAGGGGCTACCATTGACCAGAAACTGTACTGGAGTAGCCATATAAATACTGTGGCTACAAGAGCAGGTCTGAGGCTAGGAATCCTGTGGCGAGTAACTCACCTCCTGACTCCCCAAAGCCTGTCCACCATCTATAAGGCACAAGTCAGGAGTGTGATGGAATACTCTCCACTTGCCTGGATGGGTGCAGCTCCAATAGCACTCAAGAAGCTCGACACCATTCAGGACCATGCAGCCCACTTGATAGGCACCCCGTCTACAAATATTCACTCCCTCCACCACCGACACACAGTGGCAGCAGTGCGTACCATCTACAAGATGCTCTGCAGTAATGCACCAAGGCTTCTTGGACAGCACCTTCCAAACCCGCGACCTCTACCAACTCGAAGGACAAGGGCAGCAAATGCATGGGAACACCACCACCTGCAAGTTCCCCTCCAAGTTACACGCCATCCTGACTTGGAACTATATCGCCATTCCTTCACTGTTGCTGGGTCAAAATCCTGGAACTCCCTTCCTAACAGCACTGTGGGTATACCTACCCCAAATGGACTGCAGCGGTTCAAGAAGGCAGCTCACCACCACCTTCTCAAGGGCAATTAGGGATGGGCAATAAATGCTGACCTGGCCAGCAACGACCACATCTCAGGAACGAATAAAAAAAAAAATTAGGGATTGGCTATAAGTGCTGGCCTAGCCAAGGATGTTCACATCTCATGAACGAATAATCTGCCCAAGCATGGGCCCCATGAAACTTTGTTCCTGGCAGTGTGCAGCCATGCTTTGTGTTTGAATGCATGTTTAGTTTAGCCTTGGTGCTATATAGCAGCCATTCTGGAGAATGTGTAAATCTGGCATCTGCTTGCTCTTGAATGCAGCCTGTGGCTGACAGGCCAGAATGACTGATGTCGATGCATGTAGACAATGGGTGTTAGGCATCGTTTCCCCCCGGATACGGGGGAGGTACCAGAGGTTTTCAGAGTAGCAAATGTGACACCCTTATTCAAGAAAGGGTGTAAGGACAGTCCTAGCAACTGCATTCCAGTTAGTTTAACATCAGTGGTGGGTAAGGTTTTAGAAACAATAATCAGGGAAAATATCAACGGATACTTAGAGAGATTTGACTTAATTAAGGATAGCCAGCATGGATTTGTAAAAGGCAAATCATGCTTGACTAATCTAATTGAATTTTTTGATAAAGTAACAGAGAAGGTTGATGAAGGGAATGTGGTGGATGTTGTTTATATGGATTTTAAGAAAGCATTTGATAAGGCATCACATAAAAGGCTGGTTAATAAAATTGAGGCTCATGGAATAGGAGGGTCAGTGTCCAATTCGATAAAAAATTGGCTTCAGGACAGAAAACAGCGAGTCGTAGTAAATGGTTGTTTTTCAGACTGGAGGATGGTAGAGAGTGGTGTTCCCCAAGCGTCAGTGCTGGGACCACTGCTTTCATTTGCTATAAATAAATGACTCAGATCTTGGAATACAGAGTAGAATCTCAGAATTTGCTGATGACAACAAACTTGGAGATGCGGCAAACAGTGAAAATGATATGAATCGCTTATAACAGGACATAGATAGGCTAGCAGAATGGACAGAGAGGTGGCAGACTAATACTGACATGTGTGAGGTGATGCATTTTGGCAGAAAGAATAGGGAGAGGTAATATATACTTAATAGCACAGTTCTAAAGAGTGCAGAAACAAAGGGACCTGGGGATGCATGTGCATCGATCTTTGAAGGTGACAGGACATATTCAGAGAGTGGTTCGTAAAGCATATGGGATCTTGGGCTTCATAAACAGAGGCATGAGTGCAAAAACCTGGAAGTTATGCTGAATCTTTATAACGCTCTGGTTAGGCCCCAACTAGAGTATTGAGTCCAGTTCTGGTCACCACACATCAGGAAGCATTTTAGGGTCCTTGAGAGGGTGCAGAGGAGATTTACCAGAATGGTTCCAGTTATGGAGGATTTCAATTACAAGGTTAAGTCAGAAAAACTGGGGTTGTTATCCTTAGAACAAAGGAGATTGAGGGTAGATTTAATAGAAATTCAATCGAAAAATTATGACAGGCTGAGATAAGTTAGAGGAAAAACTGTTCCCATTGACAAATGGTACAAGGAGAAGGGGTCACAGATTGAAAGTTTTGGTGCAAAAGATGCAGGGGGAATATGAGGAAGCACTTTTTTTTTATGCAGTGGGTGGTAATGACCTGGAACACGCTGCCCACAAGGACGTTGGAAGTGGAGACGATCAATGAGTTCATGCAGAGGTTGGATGAGCAATTGAGAGAAATAGACTTGCAGGGCTATGGGGATCGAGCCAGGGAGTGGGACTGTCTGCATAGCTCCGTGGAGAGCCGGCATGGTCCTGATGGGCCGAATGGCTCATTCTGTGCCGTAAATGACTCTATGTCATTAAATCAGAATATTTTCCTGCAGGACAGGCAGACCCACAACCAAAGGGAGCAGACCGAGACAGGAGCTGGTGTCCCCAATCCTCGTCTCCTGACCACAGCAGAGAAGGCGGCAGCACAGATAGTTGGAGAGGTGTAAGGAACATACGGACAAGGAGCGGAAGTAGACCATTTGGCCCCTCTAGCCTTCTCCGCCATTCAATAAGATCACGGCTGCCCTGTTTGTGTTTCGAATTCCATACTCCCATCTACCCCAGATAACCTTAGATTCCCTTGCCTCACAAGAATCTATCTACCCCCATCTTAAAATTATTCAATGACCCTGCTTCCACCACCTTCTGAGGCAGAGAGTTCCAAAGTCGCACAACCCTCTGAGAGAAAAAAAATTCTCCTCATCTTTGCCCTAAAAGGGCGACCCCTAATTTTAAAACAGTGTCCCCGAGTTCTGAACTCACCCACAAGAGGAAACATCCTTTCCATATACACCTTGTCCAGACTGTTCAGGATCTTATAAACTTTAATCAAGTCTCCCCTCACTCTTCTAAACACCAGTGAAAACAAGCCCAGTCTGTACAACCTTTCCTCATAAGACAACCCGCTCATTCCAGGTATCATTCTAGTAAACCTCCTCTGAACCACTTCCAATGCATTTACATCCTTCCTTAAATAAGATGACCAAAACTGCACACAGTATTCAAGATGTGGTCTCACCAATGTCCTATATAACTGAAGCATAACATCCTTAACACCAATGTATCTACTACCTTATTAGCCACCTCTTTTAAGACCCTAGGATGAAGTCCATCAGGATCCGGGGACTTGTCAGCCCGCAGCTCCATCAGTTTGGTCAGTACCGTTTCCCTGGTGATTGTAATTTCACCAAGTTCCTCTCTTCCTTCCACCTCCTGATTTGCAGCTTTTGCCAGAAATTTTTTTGTATCCTCTATAGTGAAGACAGAAGCAAAATATTTGTTCATTGCATCCGCCATTTCCTTATTATCTACTATTAGCTTCCCATTCTCACTCTCTAGAAGACCAACACTCATTTTACTTACTCTTTTCCTTTTTAAATACCTGTAGAAACTCCTGTTATCCAATTTTACATTTCTAGCTAGCTTCCTCTCATACTCTAATTTCTTTCTCCTGATTAACCTTTTAGTCATTCTCTGCCGTTCTTGATATTCTGAGCAATCATCTGACCTGCCACTCATCTGTGCACAATTATATGCCTTTTCCTTAAGTTTGATGCTTTCTTTAACCTCTTTAGTTAACCATGGATGATGGGTCCTCCCCTTAGAGTTTTTCTTTATAGCAGTAATATACTTATCCTGAGTATTCTGAAACATCCCCTTGAATGTCTGCCACTGCTTCTCTATTGATCTATATCCCAGCTAGTAACCCAGTTCACTTCAGCTAGTTCAGCTTTCATGCCCACATAGTTGCCCTTATTCATGTGAGTCTTAGACTCACTCCTCTCTTTCAAACTGGATGTAAAATTCAATCATATTGTGGTCACTGCTACCTAGAGGTGCCTTTACACTGAGGTCATGTCCCTTCCTGCCATTCACTGACCTTCATTTCCCATATTACTATTCTGCTCTCCTGACTTGACTCTATCCCTTGGTTTGCTTCGTCTACCCAGGCTTGATCCCTCACCCTCCTTGTTTAGTTTAAAGCCCTCTCTACTTCCCTAGTTAGGCAATAACAGATGGTGAGGCAGGATCATCAAGATGTAAGGATGATGGATGAAGTGTCAACTTTGCAATTGCAACCACATGTGCACATAGGAGGATCCTGTAAAAATGTGACAACCTCATGTTATGATGATGCTTAATGTGCTTCTGGTTGTTTTCCACTGCAGATGCCCACACTTGAACGACAGGGCGCCATAAATTCAAAAACACCGCCTCTGAGGAAGATGACACCAATGCCCCAGATGATGCACCGTCACTGCCTCTTCTTCCACCTCTGCCAGCATAGATACATCCACATGGTCCACTGGGGGGTTTAAGATTAGAATCTGGGCCACAATCTGGTGGGCAAGGCACAGACACGTCCCAGCAGCAGAGGGAGCAAGTGCCAGCCGGGCCCCTTGACAATCGGAGAAGTGCTGGGGACCAGGCGCCTGCTCAGCCCCACAATGATGAGGATTCTCTGTTTGAGCTACAAGAAGTCTGCTAGAAGTGCGGCAATCTCATGAAGAAAATATGTCAGAAATTTCTGACGTCATGCGTGACTTTGCATGTGCCATGGAGGAGTCCATGCAAGCCAAGGCTTCTGCCATGTCCCAGGTATATGAGCGTATGGCTTCCTCAGTGGAGGGTTTGGCGAGCTCCATGGCGAGTCTGGTTGAGCACTCAACCCATATGCAATCTGAGCTACACTCCATCGCTGTGGCTATGGGCTTCATGCAGCAGAGTCTGAACAAGAAGGGGACGAGGAATCTGGATCTTCCTCCAGGTGACCGTTCCCTTCAGGGAGACAGGCAAGTGCCATAGTGCACCCAGATGGAGGAAAAGCACTTGCTAGCTACCCTAGGGCCTTCCTCTCAGGACACCCCCAGAGTAGGTGGCATCTTATCTTCTCCCCCGACAGTGACCCCTTATCTCCAGCAGGCGAGTCCAAGGGGTATGCTCAAGCACCAGTGCTGGAAACTCCCAGTAGGATGGACCCCTCAAGGCCCCAAACCTCCAGAGGTTGCCCGTCACGGTGGCAGCGCAATGAGTAGACTCCACCTCAGCTACTAATGTCGTGGTAGCACCAAGACGTAATGGTAGGAAACTCAAACTGAAGGAATTATAAGCACGAAGGTGGCACAGGTGTTTAAAATAGTTTTTCTGCAAATGTTGATATTTCTCAGGATGTCCTTCTCCTTGGCACTCTGGTGACTACTGATTAGGATGCACACCATCTGGATCTCTCTTGCCTCTCACCTTTCCAGATCTAATAAGGCCGTTGAAGTGATTCCGGCAGTACACCCAGTTCCTCCTCACCACTCCTCTGCTCCTCGTGTGCCACCTCCAGCCATGCTTTCTTGATGAGTCTTGGAGGCCTCTTGTTATCACTGGCAGGGAAAATAATGTTCCTCTGTGCACTCACTGCCTCCAGCAGGACTTCCAGCAAACTATCAGAAAATCGGGAGGGCTGTTTGCTGCCCTGAGACCGGGGGGCTTCGCTGCCCTCTGATCTGGTCGTGGCTTCATCTTCTTCATTCTTGCAATGGCTGCCGCTCACCCTTTAAATTAGGCCCACTTGTGTGTTGGTATCACCTCCCTCCTGCGTCCACCCCTGCAGATTGGGCAGTGAATGCGACTCACGGCCAATTAAGTGATTCCCATACAAAAAGTGCGAGGTGCACACGTTTTCATGTCATTGCAGGGTTGGGCGTCAGAAGTCATCACAACATAAGGGTCCTGATCCAGAAATTGAAATCCCACCCAACAAGTCAACAAGTCTGTCAGTTCCTTATTGTCCATTATAGTTTTGTCCGCATCTGCCTTTAATGAACTCATTCCCTTTTAGAGCTTATTTTCTCTTTATATAGTTATAAAATCTTTTGCCTTTTGCTTTGTTATCAATTGCAAGTATTTTTCGATTTCCCTTTTTGCACCTTATTATTTTCTTTGTATCCCCGTTGCTTTTTTATAGCTCTACTAGTCTGCTGGATTTCCACTTTTCCTTGCATTTGTTTTAGCTTGACAGTGGTTCTTATCTCATTTGTTGGCCATAGTTCATCAAGAACACAAGTGGAGCCTTTACCTTTTAGGGGTAGTTATTGGTTTTATGCCATATAATTCTTTGAATACTTCCCACTGTTTGTCTGTAGGTTGACATATTAAGAGTTCAGTCCAATTTACTGCAGTCAATTTATTTCTCACCACTTTGAACCTTGACTTCCTGCAATTTAAAACCTTGGATTATGGCTTTGCCTTCTCCCTCTGATCCCTAATGTTCAATTCAATCATATTATGGTTACTATTTCTAAAATCTTCCTTACATCAGATTGATAACTAATATCTATTTGTTACTAATCACTAAAATCTGATATGGCCTCTTCCCTTGTTGGTTCTAAAACATGGGAAACTAGTAGGCAAGTACCACAACTTCATGCCCTTGATGTGTTTGAATGCTGACTCTCTCAGTAAGGTGCTGGTATAACAAAGCTTTTGGAGGAGCAGAGCAATTCAGACTGCAACTTCCTGATTTCCGTGTTTAACTGTGCAAGTGCTTTACTCCTTAATAATCGTGATGTTTCACTGATAGTCTCACCGTTATTCTTGCCACAAATTCCAGGCCAATATTTCCCATCTTAGCTACATTGTTTTTGCTGCATGCTTTCCCTTATCTTCATATTTATACATTCTGCACTACATCACTGCTTTCAGGAGATGGGTAGTCTTGCATCCTTTACTGTTCTTTAATTCGACCCATGATGTTTTCAACTGCCTGATCATCCTTACTGAAATCTCTTCTTTCTATTGCTGTCATTATACTTTTATTATCAATGTTACTACTCCTCCTCCTACTTTCACAATTTTCCTGTCCATTCTAAAGATCATATAGCCTGGAATATTTAGCTCCGAATCATGCCCAGCTTGTACCCAGGTCTCAGTAATGGCTACACACCATACCCTTTAAGATGAATTTGTGCTTCTAACTCACTTGTTTTATTTCTTCTGTTACTTACACTTATGTACAGAACATTTATTTGACCAACTGTCCCCACCCTGTCCATATGTCCTGCTGGTCTTTTTTCCCCACACTTTTTGATTCGATGTTGGTTTTCCCCTCCTAGCTCCTAATTAGGTTAAATCTTTCCCCACTTACCCTTTCCACAAAGACATGACTGCCATCTTGTCTGTGTTACCTTCCTTTTCGACATTTACAGAAGTGTCCAGTAATATCAAAATGATTAAATTATATGCAATTAGGAATTTTTAGTCTTTATGCAAGTTTTAGTATTAGAAAAACAATAAAGCAAAACTATACATTTGAAAATATCAGTTTCCAATTCTACTCATTGCTATTAGTGTCATACATTCTTACATACAAGTAAATAGAAACTGAACCTTCTGTAGAAAATTATTTAAAACCATGTTTATCCCACTTGAGACACACCATCCTAACTTACATAGAACTCTGTGACTCAGTTAAGTGGTTTTGCCATCCATGGAACAAAAATTATATTTCATGGTCAAATATGGAGCAATCACTATTTAAGTACTATTTATAAAGGGCAGATGTTAAATGCTGCAGCCTGAAACTGTTCAAAATCACTTTGGTATTTTAGAGCTTACACCTGCCTTTAAGTAGACACATCCTTTTTTGATCCCCTCATAGAACAAAACCCTGCACCTGAAACAGGCCCCACCTACATCAATCTATATTTACCCACTTCAAAAATGAAATGAAAGAATAAAAAGGTAATCCTTAAATTGCACATATAAGTACAAGAAAATCATTTGAAACTGGATAAGTTTCATCAATTAAAGATCACAAATTTTTGTGCTGTAAACTGAAGAGCACATGTAAAAATTACCTTTCTTCAATTATCAGGGAATGTTTGTCAGCAACTAGAAGCCAATGCAGATTTTAAACTTACATTCTCACCTCTTCAGTTATGCATAAGGTTCATTCATGCAACAGATATATACAAAGTTAAAATCTAGTAAATCATACTATGTCAGTAATGATCCATGGAATTGGCATGGGTAAGGGGCATTTTTAGTTTATTTTAAATGAGGTTAAATATTATCCAGTCCTTGATCTGATCTCTATTAAACATTTTATCAAACAGTCTATGGATAGTAGAGAAAAAAATAAAATTCTGAAAATACATTGGGTGGGGGGGGCGGGGGGGTGGGGGGGGGGTTGGTGAAACGGGTCTATGCCAGCAGAGCAAAACCGGTTCATAGCGAATCGGCAGCCGATTTTTTTCACCGCGCCAGCTTTTATTTTCCATTGACTTGGAAAATATTGCCAAGACTTTTAATTTCAAACTAAGCAAAAATGACAGTGAGACTAGGAAACGCGTCTCCAAAAAGAGTTTGAACTACCATTCTGTGAACTTAAGTGGAAAGAATATTGGGTACAGTGAAAGGTAGACTGTCAGTTTACTACGAGCCCATTTCACGCTGCTAGCATAGATCAGTTTCACCCCCAACTAAATTTCACAGGAGAAAAACTGCATGTAGTTTCAACCATTGCATTATTCAAATTGTATTTGAGCCTGAAAAATGTACAGTACTTATTCATTACTATTGCACCAAGGAGGAGGATAGAGTTTCAGAGAAAGACTTCAAAATTGAGTCTTTATTGGAAAGAAAAAATTAAGGGGAATCTAACAGAGGTTTTGAAAATTATGAAAAGTTTGAAGTGGGTGAATGGTGAAAGATTGTTTCCAATGAACCAGGCATGAACTTAATTTAATCACAAGAAGAGATAAGCTGGAATAATTTTTTTTTACAGTTATTACAAGTGGCAATTGAGGCAGAGATTATGATGCCATTTAAAAGGGAATTGGATAAATATTTGAAAAGTAATATGAAAAGGTATAGGGAAATGATTGGAGCAGGTACTTTCAGTTGAAGATCCAGCATTGGTACAGGCCCAATGGCCTACAATTTCTATGACTCTGTTACCACAAATCAAATCGTGAACGCATGTTTCTGTGCTATCACAAATAAGGTCCACTTCAGAAGTTGGTTTCATGACTGTATTGTTCAAGATATGTGCAAACATCATCTTGGGTTGGTAAAGGAAGGGAACTCCATGACCCAAGACCATTGCTGCAAAAGTAAAGTTATTCCATGTACACCTTCCTTCTTCTATTCAGTGATACAAATTTGAGTTAACTGATCAATAATGCGTGTGCAGAGAGTAGAAAAAACAGCAAGCTGAAAATATAGCAGCAGGTCCATAAGCATATGAAATGAGACTAACATTTTGGAAACAGACCCTTTATAAGAATGGGAAAGGGCAGCCCTTATAAAAAGTAAAAAATGGAATGAATGCCATTGACAATAGTACTCAGTTTAACGAGAGAGGGAGTGTGTATGCGTGCCCATGCATGCAAGAGAGGAAAAGGATGACATGTGAAAACAATTAGCATAAATCTCAGATTATTTAAAATTAACTTCCAGTAGCGTTAACATGATATAAGACCTTTAATGAAGAATTCTTGATCATTATCAAAACTGGTCATCATTGTAAAGTTGAAATCCATAGAATTAAAAAAAAAATTCTTAACTCGTGTAATAAACTAAAATTGAGGTCAAAATAGACAGTGTAAAATACATACCACTAAGAACTCCTTCTTGTCCACCATTTCATTGCCATCAGTATCAAACATGTTGAAAGCTATTTTAAAACCTGCATGGGGTTCTGCAACATATATACAAAATACCAATACATTAGTTATAAAAGAACAACAACAAACATATGCAAAATGTATACTTCACGTTTCTGAGCTTCAATTCCTTTTTTAATTGTATAAATCTACAAGTGATGTAAGGGACAAAGCTTTAATTGATACAGTGTTCGAAATATTAAATAGGCATTTATGGTATAACAAAAGCTTATTTATATAGCACATTTAATGTAGTAAAATGTTCCAAGGCACTCAAGAGTGATATCGATGAAATCATATATAATACTATCAACTCATAAGAGACTAGGATAAGAAATTACAGGTAAACCTCCTTAAAAGTGTATGAAATTATAATGCAAACTGTGGTATGAACCAATAATGTAAAAGCAAGATTTTTTGTGTTTACGTTTATGACATTAAAATCTACCAAAAAGAAGCTTGAAGGTACAAATGTTATATTATGCATAAATGTATGTAAAAGGAATGTTGGTATTTTCTAGATATATGCTGTTTAAATGGACCATACTGCTTTCTCCTTCATGTCCTTTGGTTTATACTAATTTCCTGCTTCATTGAGGATATTTCATCGTTATTGAGTCTTTTTTTGTTAGAAGACATGCTGCTCAGTTTCCAGCACTTAAAATTATATTCAATCGTTGAGAAATATTACCAACTAAATATAAAAAAACAAGCCGCACCATTTATATAGTGCCTTTAATATGGGCAAACATCCCAAGGCGCTTTAATGTTTTGCAGCAAATTTTCCTTACTACCAATGGGGAATACACTGCTGAGAATAAAATTAGTGAGTAGTTCATCCAATAACAGAATTTAGAACAGTTCCAAATGAATTAACTGAAATACATAGCAACCTGTTACCATCTGGAATAAAAAGACAGGTTAACACTCATCAGAAAATAAAAAAGGAAAATATAGAACTGGCAAAAACTAAAGTTAAGAGAAAACACAATCTCAAAATGGAATGGAACAAACTGGAATGCAGATAGTTAAGGTCTGAAATTGCTTTAGTTCAGACTCAAGGGCTTCTAAGTGCATAGGGGGAGATGGGTTATGAAAGTTTGCACTGAGCTTGGTTGGAAAAGTTGGGGTGGCATATATTAGCAACTCCTGACTTGCACCGATTTTTCCATTCACTTTGATTTGTTTTGGTGATTCATATATAAAAAAAAAACTTTCATAAATTCTTTTTCAGTTTTGAAAAAGGCCGCCACTTAAAACTTTAACCTCTTTTGTCTTTTCAGATGTTGACAAATCTGCTATGTACTTCTAGCATTTTCTGTTGTTACTTCAACAGTTTGATATTAGGCTAACACTTCACAGAAATTTTTAATGTATCAAAAAGGTGATAATTACTGAAATAATGGTGATACAAATTAATAATGAAAGCTACTAATGGTTTATTTTTGTTCTTCAATTCATAATTTATTGTTTGCACCTTAACAAAGATTAGAAACATGCAGTTGTGAAAATTGCTACTCTGCTGTTTACTTATATCCATAGGCAAAATGGTAAAATGTAGAATTTTAAAATGTGCACAGCACCTTAGTTAAAATTATTAAACATGCTAGTTTCAGACTCACTTGTTAGTATGCACAAAAGAAACAAATATTCTGTGTAGGCAATCAGACCTAAAAAGGGGGAAAAGTGGCATTTTTGATTATTTTGGAATAAGAAAAAAAAATCAACTGCAGGTTAGTCAGCATGTGAAACAGACTGTTTCAAATATCACAATTCATCAGAATACTTCCGGAGAGTACAATCTGGAATCTCGCAATGTTTTTCAGTAGTATACTGACAATTTTGTATTCTAAGTGAAAATGCTTACAATCAAGGTTTTTAATCCTTTTGGAAAAGTTTCCTGTTTATACTAAAAATGAAGATGATAAAGTGCATTTGTTGAATAGTGTTCTGCCTTACAACTTGTTGCTTTCATTCCCTAAAGTGTATAAAGATAGAGAACAAACATAATTGACCTTTTAAATAGTTACAAATGCAAATAAAATTGAGGTACCCCTATGACATTCAACTATAGATAAGATGCTCTTGGATTTTGATAAGAGGATGTAAAATATCCTTAGGTAATCACTTAATTAATGTGAATCCTTTTTAAAAATGTTGCTTTTATTTGTTTCACAAAGAGATTGCCATCTAACAAAGAAGAGCATCTGTCGGGCAACAAGTAACTAAACATGAAGAAAACTGTCTAACAGTCTCTGAAAGCATTCTGCCCTTTGTGGTAGTAGACTGTGACCTGTGCTCAGATAGTTCTGGTTGACTGCATTGAGTGTTATGGGAGAAAGATTTTGGAATGGTCACCAAAGAAAAAGAAGGGACTTCCAGCAAGACGACAAAGGTGACAGAAAGATCATTGTGTAGGAACCTTGAGAAAAAATAAATAGAAAATATGCACGTTGATTGAATTTTTTAATTTCATCAATAAAATATCCAATAAAAGGATGAAAATGTTACCCTTGTTGAATGGATTTTTATACCATAATCATGCTAACAAACAAAAATATAAACAAAGGCCCTAAAATTCCAGGGTTCCTGCTCCACCGCTAGAATTTTGATGGGGCAGGACCACTCGTCACTAACTCTGCAGAATATCAATCCTGTTTCAAATCAAGGGGACAGGGTCATTTAAACTTTGGGACCCACAGCCAACGACCATAGAGGCACTGCAGAGGCATCCAACCTGATGAGATCCTGAAAAGTTGAAGTAGCACCCTGCTAGTCCAATGGAGGGAGCTAAAGACCTTTACTGGGCTGAAGGTTAAAGTTTTAAAAAAATGTATTCCCCAAATAACTTTGGCAATTCTTAGGGAATTTCCTCTCACTGCGATAAAAACAGAAAATACTGGAAATACTCAGCAGGTCTGGCAGCATCTGTGGAGAAAAACAGAGATAACAGCCAGAATTTTATCCAGGCGACAGGGGTCCCAACCACTGGCTGAAGTCCTTCTGGGGAAGGCTTGCCGGTTCATGTGTCAATTAGGCACTTAAGTGGTCAGCAACGGTCCTTTCCCGGGGTCAAAGACCAAGGCAGCGGAAGTCCAGTTGGCTGAGAGCTGCTGGCCAATCAGAGGCTGGCTGCTCTTTCACTGAGCAGCGCCACCACGGGGGCAGTAGCTACTGCTGGTGGAGCACCCACCTGAGGCCTAGGAGTGGTGCTGGACCCAGGCCACAGGTAGGTTAGGTCAGGAATGGGTCGCACTGGGGAGCAGGTGTAGGAATATAGAGGAGTCAGCATCAAGGGCAGGTGGTAGCTCTCAGCGGTCCCCCCCACCCTTCCCTATGCCGGATCCCTTGTTAAGGCACTGTGCCTTCTTAATGAGGGGCCCCCCTACCCCAGAGCTGGCAAGCAACCTGCACTGGTTTGCTTATCGTGCTCCCTGTGTGGCGACCGGCCTGCCCGCCGCTGGGCTAATTCCAGCAGGATGAGACCCTTAATTGGGCATTAATAGCCCACTTAAGGGCCACAATCGGTGCTGAGGCAGGATGGCCATTCACAAGCCTTCCCACCCCAGACTTAATTTGAGCGGAGGGAAGGTTCTTTCCCACCCCCATCCCACCCAATTATATCTCTCCCCGACTCCAAACCTGATGCAGGCGAGAGTATAAAATTCCCAACGTTTCAGGTCTGATGAGAGGTCACATGCCTGAAAGGTTAATTTTGTTTCTCTCTCTACAGATGCTACCAGACCTGCTGGGTATTCCCAGCATTTTCTGTTTTTATTTCAGATTTCCAGCATCTGCAATATTTTGCTTTTGTCCTCTTTCCACTTTCTTAAAACCCATTTCAGAACCTACACCTAAGGCTAAATTTTCGCCACGGTGGGAGGAAACAGGAGCCGCGTCTGTTTTTGGGTCAGAAGTGGTAAGCCCTTCATTGATATGAAGACGGGTTTCCTGTCCACTTACAGCCAGTGAGGGCAGGAATGGAGGTGGTCAGGTGAAGTGTGGGATTCATTTAGACACCGCATGGTAGCCATCACCGAGGCTACTGGTTGTGCTGAGGGAGAAATCTGTGGTTTGTGCCAAAGCCTTCCACTGCACCAGAGGGAAGCAGGATATCACAGGGGAGGCCTGGAATTTGGGGCAGGGAAGACCCTCGCTTCATCGATGCCAACCTGGAATTAATGCTGGAGGCCAGGAGGGAGAGGAGGGAAGTCCTCTTCCTGAAGGGTGGTAGGAGCAGGCCACCTTGTTGTGCAGCAGGGGCACCTCTCTGTTCAGCATCATCTCCCTCTGCCTCCAATTCCTCCCCCTCTCTTACCTCCTGCTCCTCCCCATCCTCAAGGTCCACACCTCTCTGGAGTGCCAGGTTATGTTGAGTGCAGTAGACCACCACAATGACTGAGATCCTTGCAGGAGGATGTTAGAGGGCACCACCTGACCAATCCAGGGACCGGAATTGCATCTTCAGAAGCCCGACGGCCTGTTCAATGGTTGTCTTGCTGAGCATCTGGCATTGGTGGTATTGCCTCTGTGCCTTTGTCTGGGGCTCCTGTAGGGGGGCCGGTAGCCATCTCTTCCAGGGATTTCCCTTGTCCCCTAGGATCCATCCATGCACTTTGAGATTGGACTGAAGATCTGAGGCATCCTGGACTAGCGGAGTACGAAGGAGTCATGGCAGCTGTCAGGAGACCAAGCGTAGACACGGAGGAAGCTTTTGTTGTGGTCGCTGACCAATTCGACATTGAGGGGAGTGGAAGCCCTTCTTGTTGATGGATCTCACTGGCTGGTCACTGGGTGCCTTAATGGTCACTTGGGTGCAATCGATGATGCCTTGCTCCTGGGGGATTGCAGCGATGGTGGCGAAACCCAATGCCCTCTGTCCCTGTGAGGCCATGTCTGTCGTTAAATGAATATGCTGTCCAGTTCTAGCAAAGAGGGCACCAGTGATCAGCAAATGCAGTGGTGTGTAGCTCTTTGCGAGATGCCACTAAGGTCCACAGCAGGTCCTTGAAAGGAGCCAGAAGTGAAGAAGTTCAAGGCCACAGTGACTTTGACAGCCACTGGCAGGGCATGGCGACCAGTGTTGCGAGGTTTGAAGTGTTCAGTGACGAGGGCACAGATGTCGGTGGCACTGGTTCTCAGCCACCTCCAAGTAGCTCCATTTTCAGTGGCCGATCCTGTGTTGAGGGTTTGGCCTCCGTTGCCTTCCTGCCCTTCTTTCCTCTCCCCTGCCTTCCTGATGCCTGGGGTTCTACCTTTCCTGCGGAGGGTGTCGCCCTTCATCACCACTGTGCCAAAAATCTGACATTTGTTCCTGCATTCCCAGCTGGAGCCTTCCTTCTGGGCAGGTGGCTGCCCAATTGTCCTTGGCAGCCTTGCCTCCTGTTCCTCTGTCCCCACGATGCCAGGGGGTGCCAACCCCATTAAAAGCCCTTGGCGCTGTGTGCCCACTCCCCCGCCACCTTTGCAGCACCAAGGGCACCCCCTTACCAATTGCTCGTTCCCCCTTTGCCTCACTGACCCTTTTATGAGGCTGGGGTGTTGCCCTGGGGCAGCCATGACTAGCTCCCCACTCTTTACCTGCCTGCCTTCAGCTGGTCAGTTTCTGAAGATGTGGGTAAACTGTCCTTCCCTTTAAAAAAATTAAAGGTTAGCGTCTGACAAGCTTTTAATGAGCTTTTAAACCGTGTTAATTGGCTTCAATTGCTGGGAGAGTGGGATTTTCAGGGTCCCCCCGCCTCCATTCCCGTCTTCTGGGGGCTCTGAAAATTCAGTCCCTAGGCTCAGTAGGATGCGCCGATTGGAGCGTGCGCTTATTGGAGTTACCAGATAGGCTGGAAACATTCCCAAATTCTCGCCCAAATGTACACGGAGTGGAACATATGAGTACATTATATCTTCTGAAAGGAATTCAAGTTATAGGTTGCAATAGGATGGAAACCTAGCAGATACGTGTTATGCTCCAAGTTTCTGCCTACCTGCTTTCCCCATGCCATGAATTTTGGCCCTGATGTTTATAAAAGTTGAACCTGCTGTAAAGGTTAATTTTCTGAATGCACACTTGCAGAACACAACTGTGCTGGCTGAGACTGCATATTGGGAAATATTGGGCATGCTCACGATTTTCCATCCATTAAAATTAATGGGCAGAAAATCGTGAGGTGATGCATGCCCAATGTAAATTCTGAATGGACAACGCTCCGTGTGATGAAAAAGACAGGTAGCTAAAAGAGCGAAGGAAAGAAACTCAGGTAGATATAGCACCTTACCAATGGATTACCTTTGAAATCTCTTTGACAACTATTTGAGCAGGCAAACAGAGCCTCAGTTTATTGTCAAACTAGCAGAGACCCACAAAACATTTACGGTGAAATTAGTATCTTTATTTCAACAACACTTCTTTAAATCCCTATCTCATGCCATTCCATCCTTCCCATCCATCCCTCTCATGGCCATATTCATCCCATTCCTTTTATTCCTCTCATTTCATCCCCATTCCATCCCCCATCCCACCTCTTCTTCCCAGGCCAACCCATCCCCCATGCCATCCCTCCCATGCCATCCCATCTTCCATGCACTCCCCCACTCCATGCCTTTCCACAAACCGCACCGCCCTCCCCCTATGATGTCACCCCACCCTCACTCCAATCCCTTCAGCGGGTAACTTTATTGTTAGGCTCCCTTTACCTTCCACGGTTTATGTTTCTCCACCAACCAGCTCCCCCCCCACCCCAATCTCCCAAGCTGCCACCCACCAACTGTCCCTCCCATGTTGTTTCCTCCCCCCCGCAAACCCCCAATCCTTCCAGCCAGGGTAACTTTAACTTTGTTGTTGGGCTCTCCTTACCTTCTGCTGTTCTTTTATTCCACCAACGCCGCACCACCCCCCCCCCATCCTGCCACTGCCATGAGCCATTGACAAAAGCATGTGTGTCATGCACTCCAGTCCTCCAAGACTGCATGGTGGGGGGGGGGGGAAGAGAATGGGACAGCATGGGAATGGGCGACATAGGAAGGGGGAATGCATGGTCGGTATGGAATAGGGGATGGGGATGACATTGAAAGAAGGGGTGGGATGGGGGATGGGATGGAGATTAAATGAGAGGGGTAAAAGGAATGGGATGGGTATGATATGAGAGGGATGACATGAGAGGGATGGCATGGGAAGGATGGGAATTTAAAGAAGTACTGTTGCAACGAAGATACCAATTTCACTGCAAATGTTTTGCAGGTCTCTGCTAGTTGTACTAATCTGTGGAAGGAATAGATTAAATGACTTTTTCATATTCTATACTTTATGCCCCTAATTCATAAAATGATCTAATTCTACTTGCACTGCATCTTAAGGTTGCAGTAACATAAAAAGAGAGAGCAAGTTGGTGACAACTGACACTCTGGGAACCATTCCAGAGAGGACCTTAATTATCCTTTTTGCTGTCAGGTGGGGTTGGACCACAATTAACATGTGAAAGATTTGGAAACATTCAGTACAGTAATTCACTGATCTTGTGCTTACAGTAGGGAGCTGACCTTGAAGGGGACATGGGTTAGAGAATTGTTGCTATGGTGTTGTGACCCTATCTCTGACCAGCATTCCCCTTTGAGTGCGGCTCCGTTAAGAGCACAGGATTGGCAACTTTAGCCGAATATAAAAGACTTTCAAAGCACATTAAGGACCATGAAATTAAAGGCAAATTAGTTAAATAGATTAAAAACGCATGTGACAATGGAAAAGAACATAATTGAAAATGGAAAAAAAACAGGCTGGGGGCCAACTACCCTCCATAAACTCCAGCTTGTCCAATACTCCACTGTGCTAAATTGTACTCGCCTAATCTTCAATAATCTACTGTCATGCTAGGCCCCCATTTGCAAGAATGAGGCACATTAATTTTGTCATGAACATTGATTTTGAACTGTTACTGGAGTGAAGAAAGGACTTGTTAAACAGATCAACCGTGTCTGGAAAATACATTTGCATATTAACAGACAGTGTCTGGAAGGACAAAGCAGCCATTCCCTGAGAAATTCAACCCACAATGGACTTTTGATCACCAGATGTTGAAGGTGGGGAAGCTCGCATTCCAGGTTGACTCCTAAGATGGCCGAATACACAAACGGACATGGTCAAACCAGCTAGTCACATGACTAACCTGCTGGGCAACCTGAGTTTTTTGAATTTGTACGAACAGTTTGGGCAGAAAGCAGAATGCTCCTGGACTGAGAAGATCTCCCCTGGCTGGTTTGCCACAACCTCTCCTGTCTGCCTGCTCCCATCTCTTTCTCACAAGCCTTTGAATCCACTGAAGACACATGAACTCCAAGAGATAAAAGTCTCCTACAGCAAATAAGGCAGTCTCCATTATAAATTTGGATGTAGAAACTTATCATGGAAAGTTTTCAGAACAACTGCATAGAGATAAGGTTTTTAATATATTTCTAGTCAATATCCCATGCCGTTGCTAACAGGCATTCAAGATCAATGGAATATTTCACATAAAGGAGATAACTGCACAAAGATAGGGGAGGGGTGAGGAGAGTCAGAGGAAGGGATGGAGAGGAAGAGAGAGCGGAGGAAAGGTGACAATGGGAAGATTAGGGGAGAACTTCCCATTTTAAATTTGTTCATTTTTGTCCTCATATTTCTATGTACTTTGATTTTCTATTTACAGTCAAATAGAAATGCTTATGACAATTTGAGAAACAGAATAGTAATGTTGATTGGACCTAGGAGTTTCTTTGCAATATCGGATGAAGAGCTTCTCCATTCGTGGTAGAGTGTAATTACAGCATGACAAGTTGACAAATAGAGGGCTGGATTTTGTTCCCAGCCCGACGTCGGGTTCTGTGGTGGGGGCAGAGAACTCGAGTGGCAGCGGCCACCGCTGAACCCAACACTGGGATTGTCGGGCCCGATCATCCCAGCGGCAGGGAAGCTCCGTGGCAGCCCCTCCGCTGATCTGTGATGGGACCCGAGTTAGCACATGTAAATGACATACTTGCATGAATTAAAATGCAAACTGCAGTGATCTTACCTTCAGCTCCTGATCTTCAGGGCGACATGCAGCACTCACAGGCCTTCACTTTCCTGTCCAGGGAAAGGTGGCACCACCGAGGTGGGGAAGGGGTGAACTCTGTAGTCTGATGGGTATGGAGTGGGGAAGGGGTGAACTCTGTAGTCTGACGGGTATGGAGTGGGGAAGGGGTGAACTCTGCATTCTGATGGGTATGAGAGTGGGGGGGAAAGGGGTGAACTCTGTGTTATGTTGCACGCAGGCTGTTTGCAGGGCTGGTAGCCTTTTAAAAATGGCCTTCAACAGATGGTGCCCTGAACAGTGTCACCGAAGCCTCCCCCGTTACGTGATTGGGGGAGGTGGCTGCTGTCAGTATGTAAAGTGGCCGCTCACCACATAATCGCAGGAGCGCAGGTCCCGTGGGGGACAGCAGCTATGTTCCATGCCCGCTACTGTTCCCGGCAGCGGGACTACAAAATCCAGCACTCCAAGGTCTCTCATTTCTTCTACCCCTCTCAATATCCTTCCGTTTATTGTGCATTTTATTGCTTTATTTGCTCTCCCCAAATGCATTACCTCACACTTCCATGGATTGAATTCCATTTGCCACTTTTCCACCCACTCATCCATACCATTGACATCATTCTGGCGTCTACAGCTATCCTCTTCATGATCAACGACACGGCCAATTTTTGTGTCATCAGTAAATTTCCCAATCATTTCTCCCACATTTAAGTCCAAATCATTAATATATACCACAAACAGCAAGGGACCAAACACTGAGCCCTGTGGAATGCCGCTGGGAACCACCTTCCATTCGCAAAAACATCCGTCGAATACTACACTTTGTTTCCTGTCACTGTGCCAAATCTGGATCCAACCTGCCACATTCCCCTGTTTCCCATGGGCTTTCATTTTACTTACCAGTTTGCCATGCGGGACCTTGTCAAATGCCTTACTAAAATCCATGTAGACCACATCCACTGCACTACCCTCATCAATCTTCCTTGTTGCTCCCTCAAAAAACTCAATCAAGTCAGTAAGACATGACCTTCCCAGAATAAATCCATGCTGACTATTCCTGATTAATCCGTGCCTTTCTAAGTGGCAGTTTATCCTGTCTCTTAGAATTGATACAGCCCCCATTGCTTATAGCAAGTACACTGCTGCCAAAGTGATATCCCTACTATACTTGTTGAACGATTTATTGATGAACATTGATATATTTTGTGATTTTAGCTCTCTTGCTAAGGAGTGTAACTACTGAAATTTGCCTCTCAATCTTCAATTCACCTATGAGATTCTCCTCTTGTTGAGGCAATCACGATTCATGATTAGGTATCTCCTGAATTGAAGATATATTATTAAATAGATAGCTTTGCAACAAGGAAAATTGCATTTAGATCAGTGTTGTCTAACATACAGCCCACAGGCCAGGACCGGCCTGTATGTGTAAATTGTACCCAAGGCCATTCCTCATCCTCGCTGGGGCTCCGTGATTGGAGATGGGAAATTTCCCATTGTCATCTTCTTGCAGAGCAGCCTTTTTAATAACATCGCACTATCAGTTTCACAGCTCAGCTGCTGAAGCAGGAATGCACTTTTCAACTTTGACAGATTCTGAAGAAGGGTCACTGACCTGAAATGTTAACTCTGCTTCTCTCTCCACAGATGCTGCCAGATCTGCTGAGTATTTCCAGCATTTCTTGTTTTTATTTGACAGATTCGGGGTTTTCCGACTTTTTAAAAATTCATTCATGGGATGTGGGTAACGCTAGCCAGAGAAGGTGGTGGTGAGCTGCCTTCTTGAACCGCTGCAGTCCATTTGGGGTAGATATACCCACAGTGCTGTTAGGAAGAGAGTTCCAGGATTTTGACCCAGCGACAGTGGGTCAACAACGGCGATATAGTTCCAAGTCAGGATGGTGTGTGACTTGGACGGGAACTTGCAGGTGATGGTGTTCCCATGTATTTGCTGCCCTTGTCCTTCTAGTTGGTAGAGGTCGCGGGATTGGAAGGTGCGGTCTAAGGAGCCTTGGTGCATTGCTGCAGTGCATCTTGTAGATGGTACACACTGCTACCACTGTGCGTCGGTGGTGGAGGGAGTGAATATTTGTAGATGGGGTGCCAATCAAGTGGGCTGCTTTGTCCTGGATGGTGTCGAGCTTCTTGAGTGTTGTTGGAGCTGCACCCATCCAGGCAAGTGGACAATATTCCATCACACTCCTGACTTGTGCCTTGTAGATGGCGGTCAGGCTTTGGGGAGTCAGGAGGTGAGTTACTCGCCACAGGATTCCTAGTCTCTGACCTGCTCTTGTAGCCATGGTATTTATATGGCTACTCCAGTTCAATTTCTGGTCAATGGTAGCCCCTAGGATGTTGATAGTGGGGGATTCAGCAATGGTAATGCTGTTGAATGTCAAGGGGAGATGGTTAGATTCTCTCTTGTTGGAGATGGTCATTGCCTGGCACTTG
Source organism: Heterodontus francisci (assembly GCF_036365525.1). Classification (NCBI taxonomy): domain Eukaryota; kingdom Metazoa; phylum Chordata; class Chondrichthyes; order Heterodontiformes; family Heterodontidae; genus Heterodontus; species Heterodontus francisci. Next base: position 114,647,219 of record NC_090371.1, read on the forward strand.
TGTGGCGCGAATATTACTTGCCACTTATCAGCCCAAGCCTGGATATTGTCCAGGTCTTGCTGCATTTCGACATGGACTGCTTCAGTATCTGAAGAGTCACGAATGGTGCTGAACATTGTGTAATCATCAGCGAACATCCCCACTTCTGACCTTATGATTGAAGGAATGTCATTGATGAAGCAGCTGAAGATGGCTGGGCCCAGGACACTACCCTGAGGAACTCCTGCAGTGATGTCCTGGAGCTCAGATGATTGACCTCCAATAACCACAACCATCTTCCTTTGCTCTAGGTATGACTCCAGCCAGTGGAGGGTTTTCCCCCTGATTCCCATTGACCTCAGTTTTGCTAGGGCTCCTTGATGCCATTCTTGGTCATATGCTGCCTTGATGTCAAGGGCAGTCACTCTCACCTCACCTCTTGAGTTCAGCTCTTTTGTCCATGTTTGAACCAAGGCTGTAATGAGGTCAGGAGCTGAGTGGCCCTGGCAGAACCCAAACTGAGCGTCACTGAGCAGGTTATTGCTAAGCAAGTGCCACTTGATGGCACTGTTGATGACACCTTCCATCACTTAGCTGATGATTGAGAGTAGCCTGATGGGGCGGTAATTGGCCGGGTTGGACTTGTCCTGCTTTGTGTGTACAGGACATACCTGGGCAATTTTCCACATTGCAGGGTAGATGCCAGTGTTGTAGCTGTACTGGAACAGCTTGGCTAGGTGCACGGCAAGTTCTGGTGCACGGTAAGTTCTGGAGCACAGGTCTTCAGTACTATTGCCGGAATATTGTCAGGGCCCATAGCTTTTGCAGTATTCAGTGCCTTCAGTCGTTTCTTGATATCACACGGAGTGAATCGAATTGGCTGAAGTCTGGCATCTGTGATGCTGGGGATTTCAGGAGGAGGCCGAGATAGATCATCAACTCGGCACTTCTGGCTGAAGATTGTTGCAAATGCTTCAGCCTTATCTTTCGTACTGATGTGCTGGGCTCCCCCATCATTGAGGATGGGGATATTTGTAGAGCCACCTCCTCCAGTTAGTTGTTTAATTGTCCACCACCATTCACGGCTGGATGTGGCAGGACTGCAGAGCTTCGATCTGATCCGTTGGTTATGGGATTGCTTAGCTCTGTCTATCGCATGCTGCTTACGCAGTTTGGCACGCAGATAGTCCTGTGTTGTAGCTTCAACAGGTTGACACCTTATTTTGAGGTATGCCTGGTGCTGCTCCTGGCATGCCCTCCTGGACTCTTCATTGAACCAGGGTTGGTCTCCTGACTTGATGGTAATGGTAGAGTGGGGGATATGCCGGGCCATGAGGTTACAGATTGTGGTTGAGTACAATTCTGCTGCTGCTGATTGGCCACAGCGCCTCATGGATGCCCAGTTTTGCATTGCTAGATCTGTTCGAAATCTATCTCATTTAGCATGGTGATAGTGCCACACAACATGACTGACGGTTTGCTCAATGTGAAGGCGGGCCTTCGTCTCCAGAAGGACTGTGCGGTGGTCACCCCAACCAATACAGTCATGGAAAGAAGCATCTGCAGCAGGCAGATTGGTGAGGACGAGGTCAAGTATGATTTTCCCTCGTGTTGGTTCCCCCACCACCTGCCGCAGACCCAGTCTAGCAGCTATGTCCTTTAGGACTCGGCCAGATCGGTCAGTAGTGGTGCTACCGAGCCACTCTTGGTGATGGACATTGAAGTCCCCCACCCAGAGTACATTTTGTGCCCTTGCCACCCTCAGTGCTTCCTCCAAGTGGTGTTCAACATGGTGGAGTACTGAGACATCAGCTGAGGAAGGGCAGTAAGTGGTAATCAGTAGGAGGTTACCTTGCCCATGTTTGACCTGATGTCATGAGACATCATGGGGTCCGGAGTCGATGTTGAGGACTCCCAGGGCAACTCCCTCCCTACTGTATACCACTGTCCCACCACCTCTGCTGGGTCTGTCCTGCCGGTGGGACAGGACATACCCGGGGATGGTGATGGCAGTGTCTGGGACATTGTCTGTAAGGTATGATTCCGTAAGTATGACTATGTCAGGCTGTTGCTTGACTAGTCTGTAGGACAGCTCTCCCAACTTTGGCACAAGCCCACAGAGGTTAGTAAGGAGAACTTTGCAGGGTCGACAGGGCTGGATTTGCCGTTGTTGTTTCCGATGCCTAGGTCGATGCCGGGTGGTCCGTCCGGTTTCATTCCTTTTTATTGACTTCGTAGCGGTTAGGTACAACTGGGTGGCTTGCTAGGCCATTTCAGAGGGCATGTAAGAGTTAACCACATAGCTGTGGGTCTGGGGTCACATGTAGGCCAGACCAGGTAAGGACAGCAGATTTCCTTCCCTAAAGGACATTAGTGAACCAGATGGGTTTTTACAACAATCGACAATGGTTTCATGGCCATCATTAGACTAGCTTTTAATTCCAGATTAATTGAATTCAAATTCCACCTTCTGCTGTGGTGGGATTCGAACCCATGTCCCCAGAGAAATACCCTGGGTCTCTGGGTTACTTGTCCAGTGATAATACCACTACGCCACCGCCTACCCGCCGGAAAACCCCAAATCTGTCTGATGTTGGGAAGCGTGTTCTTGCTTCACCAGCTGCGCTGTGAATCTCAGCGCGATATTTTTCAACATACTGACCGAGCACAAAGCTGCGGTGCTGAGCTCTCCCACTCAGTGCAACTGTCAAAAAGAGGGAGAGTTGGGGGCGGGGGGGGTGGGGGCGGGTTGTGGCAGGGGAAACAGAGAGAGAGAGAGAGAGGTGAAAAACAGAGAGAGAGAGAGAGGGAAAACACAGAGGGGGGGGGCAGAGAGAGGGGAGACAGAGAGAGAGGGAACGGGAGTGGGAGAACACAGAGAGCAAAGACGACACAGAGAGGGGGAAACAACACAGAGAGTGTGAATCACAGGGAGAGAGAGAAACAGAGATGGAGATTAAGATCACTCGTGACAGATGGGTATCTATCCAAAATACTCTGCATTGCGATATCAAGTATGCGGGCAGAGATTGATTACTTTTGCAAGCAAAATCAATGCCAGGTATGAGACTAAATCATTTTCAATATAGTGACGAGAAAGTAAGTCAATAAGTTAGTCTTCTCATTTCAAGCTTCTTCACAAAAATGCACATTTGTTGTTGTTTTTATTAGTAAGATGATTTTTTAATGCCATTACCTTTCGAAATTTGCTCACCGGCTTCCTGGGCTGAGCAAAAATCATAATGTGGCCCTCTGCCCGGAAAGGTTGGACAACCCTGATTTAGATAAATCCAGTCAGTCCTTTAAGACTCTTACTGGAATCCTAAAAACGTAAACTTTTAAAAATAATTGTGGATTAGAGATTAGCGTTCAAATGTTCAGTCTAATTTATTGAAGCTAAATGTATGGGCTGGATTTTGTTCTCAGCCTGACATCGGGTTTCGTGGTGGGGGGTTGTGGCAGGAGAATTGGATCGGCAGCCTCGAACCCAACGCCAGGATTGCCGGGCCCGATCTTTCCGGCGGCAGGGAAGCCCCGTGGAGGCCCCTCCTCTGCGACGGGACCCGAGTTAGAATACCTCTCTGCATACATTGCCATGTGATCCGCCGCGATATTCCCATCCGTTCCCGAGCTTCAGAACGGCATGCAGTACTCAGGGGCCTTCGCTTTCCCGCCCAGAAGAAGCTGACACCATGGAGCAGGGGTGGGGTTACGACTGCATTTCTGAGTATAGATGGAAGTGGGAGGGTGGGGGAAGGAGTCAACTCTACATTCAGTGTATACATGGGGGTGGGGTGGGGGGAGGGTCAACTCTGCATTCAGTGTATACACGGGGTGGGGGAAAGGTTAACTCTACATTCAGTGTATACATGGGGGGAAGGGTCAACTCTGCATTCAGTGTATAGACAGTGGATAAGGGTCAACTCTGCATTCAGTGTATACATGGGGGGCGGGGTCAACTCTGCATTCAGTGTATACACGGGGTGGGGGAAAGGTTAACTCTACATTCAGTGTATACATGGGGGGGGAAGGGTCAACTCTGCATTCAGTGTATAGACAGTGGGGAAGGGTCAACTCTGCATTCAGTGTATACATCGGTGGGGGGAAGGGTCAACTCTGCATTCAGTGTATACAGAGGGGGGGAAGGGTCAATTCTGCATTCAGTGTATATATGGGGGGGGGAAGGGTCAACTCTGCATTCAGTGTATAGACAGTGGATAAGGGTCAACTCTGCATTCAGTGTATACATGGGGCCGGGGGGGGGGGGGGCGGGGGGAAGGGTCAACTCTGCATTCAGTGTATACACGGGGTGGGGGAAAGGTTAACTCTACATTCAGTGTATACATGGGGGGGAAGGGTCAACTCTGCATTCAGTGTATAGACAGTGGGGAAGGGTCAACTCTACATTCAGTGTATACATGGGGGGGAGGGTCAACTCTGCATTCAGTGTATACACGGGGTGGGGGAAAGGTTAACTCTACATTCAGTGTATACATGGGGGGGGAACGGTCAACTCTGCATTCAGTGTATAGACAGTGGGGAAGGGTCAACTTTGCATTCAGTGTATACATCGTGGGGGGGGAAGGGTCAACTCTGCATTCAGTGTATACAGAGGGGGGGAAGGGTCAACTCTGCATTCAGTGTATATATGGGAGGGAAGGGTCAACTCTGCATTCAGTGTATAGACAGTGGGGAAGGGACAACTCTGCATTCAGTGTATACAGAAGGGGGGAAGGGTCAACTCTGCATTCAGTGTATACACAGGGGGGATGGGTCAATTCTGCATTCAGTGTATACCTGGGGGCGGGGGGGGGGGAAGTGTCAACTCTGCATTCATTGAATACACGGGGGGGGGGGGGGGTGGGTGTTGGGAAGGGTCAACTCTGCATTCAGTGTATGCATGGAGGTGACGGGGGCAACTCTGCATTTTGTTTGCAGAGCTCGCAGCCTTTTAAAAATAGCACCAGCACCTACTCACAAATCAGGTCACGTGATTGGGGATGCCCCATCAATATGTAAAATGGCTACATGCCGCATAATCACAGCAGCATGGCATCGTGGGTCCCGTGGGGGATTACAAAATCCAGCCCAATAAATCACAAGTTCAATGCTAACGCTCTGCTGTGATATTTGTGACCTCAAATTCCCAAACAATGCCCTCTCCTCAGGTACTGTCCCACTCCCTTTCAAATCTGCCATTAACATCACCCTCATCATAAAAGCAACCCTTACCCTCTCTGTTCATACCCCTCATCTCCAACTTTCTTCCCCTCTCTAAAGTTCTTGGAACATGCTGTTGCCTCCCAAATCCATGTCCAACTTTCCCGCAACTCTGTGAATCTCTCCAGTCAGGTATCCATTCCTGCCAGAGGACTGAAACAACTGTAATCAAAATCACAAATGAAATCCTCTATGACTGTGACCATGATGCACTCTCTCTCCTCACCCTTCTCGATCTGTCTGCAACCTTTTGACATGGTTGACCCCGCCACTGCCTCTGTCATCAGGCTAAGATAAGCTAAACTTTCCACCAATTAAAAATGGGAAGACCAAAGCCATTGTCTTCAACCCACATCACTGTTTCCATCCCCCTCCATGGCAACTGCCTCAGGCTGAATCAGACTTTCAGCAGAGCATCTGATTCCATATCCTCACTATCACAAAGTTCGCCTAATTCCACCTCCGTACATCGCCTGTCTCCCCTTTGCTTCAGCCCATTCTCTGCTAAAACCCTCATCCATGCTTTTGTTACCTCCAGACATGACTATTCAAATGCTTTTCTGGTCAATCTCCCACCTTCCATAAATTTGAGCTCACCTGCTGCCTGTATCCTAACTTGCAACAAGTCCTGTTTTCCCATCATCTCTGTGCTGGATAGCCAACATTGGCTTTCGGTCCAGCAGCACTTCAGTTTTAAAATTCTCATCCTTGGTTTCAAATTGCTCCACAGCATTGCCCCTCTCTATCTCTGATACCTCCTTCAACTCTACAACCTCCGAGAAATCTACATTCCTCCAATTCTGGCCTCTTGTGCATCCTCCACTTACCTCGCTGCATCATTCCTAAGCTCTGATTCCCTTCCTAAACCTCTCCATCTCTTCAAAGCTCCTTAAAACCAACTTCTTCAACCAAGCTGTGAGTCACCTGTTGTAATGTCGCCTCTTCTTTGACTCAGTGTCAACTTTGGTTTGATTACATTCCCGTGAAGTGCTTTGGGATATTTTACAATGTCGAGTGGCGCAGTGGTTAGCACCGCAGCCTCACAGCTCCAGTGACCCGGGTTCGGTTCTGGGTACTGCTTGTGCTGAGTTTGCTAGTTCTCCTTGTGACCACGTGGGTTTCCGCCGGGTGCTCCGGTTTCCTCCCACAGCCAAAGACTTGCAGGTTGTTAGGTAAATTGGCCATTGTAAATTGTCCCTAGTGTAGGTAGGTGGTAGGAGAATGGTGGGGATGTGGTAGGGAATTTGGAATTAATGTAGGATCAGTATAAATGGATGGTTGTTGGTTGGCACAGACTCGGTGGGCCGTAGGGCCTGTTTTAGTGCTGTATGACTCTATGACTATGACTCTAAAAGTGCTATATAAATGTAAGTTGTTGTCGATACCATGGCCAAAAAAACTGTGGAAGTGTAGGTGTGTTATTTATCAGATAACTCCTAATTTACTAACCAGTGTGTGAAGAGAATACTGCAAAAGTCCAACTTGTTGTTGACACCACTTAGAGCTTATTAAGTACAATTATAATAGATAGTTGCACCTTAATGAGGTCTTCGCTACCTCCGGAGAATACTTGGCATCAGGTGGCAGGACCGTATCTCCAACACAGAAGTCCTCGAGGCGGCCAACATCCCCAGCTTGTACACACTACTGAGTCAGCGGCGCTTGAGATGGCTTGGCCATGTGAGCCGCATGGAAGATGGCAGGATCCCCAAAGACACATTGTACAGCGAGCTCGCCACTGGTATCAGACCCACCGGCAGTCCACGTCTCCGCTTTAAAGACATCTGCAAACGCGACATGAAATCCTGTGACATTGATCACAAGTCGTGGGAGTCAGTTGCCAGCGTTCGCCAGAGCTGGCAGGCAGCCATAAAGACAGGGCTAAAATGTGGCGAGTCGAAGAGACTTAGTCGTTGGCAGGAAAAAAGACAGAGGCGCAAGGGGAGAGCCAACTGTGCAACAGCCCCAACAAACAAATTTCTCTGCAGCACCTGTGGAAGCGCCTGTCACTCTAGAATTGGCCTTTATAGCCACTCCAGGCGCTGCTTCACAAACCACTGACCACCTCCAGGCGCGTATCCATTGTCTCTCGAGATAAGGAGGCACAAAAGAAAGAAAAGGAAGAATGAGGCGCAAACTCTTCAATGAACAGCTGTTTCTGCCCGAAATAGCCAACACGTTTAACACGCTGCAAACAGCAACTTTGTAATTGACCGTAATAGCAAGGGCAAGTGCTATTGCCCGATGTAAATAATTGCCCAGTTTAAAAATGGGCAGTTTAAGTGGTGATGTACTTTTTCTCAAATGCTAATAGAAATATGACACGATGCATTTTGGCAGAAGGGACAACAGCACAATTCTAAACAGTTGTACAGGAACAGAGGGAGCTTGGGGCTCATGTGCAGATTCTTGAAGGTGGCAGGACATACTGAGAGAGTAGTTAGCAAAGCATATGGGATCTTGGGATTCATTATTACAGGTATTGAGTACAAAAGCAGGGAAGTTATGCTGAACCTTTATAAAGCTCTGGCTCAGCCTCAACTAGAGTATTGCGTCCAGTTCTGGTCACCACACTTTAGGAAGGATGTGAGGGTCCTTGAGAGGGTACAGAGCAGATTTACCAGAACGGTTCCAGGAATGAGGGATTTTAGCTATAAAGTTACAGAGCGTTTCCTGACAACACAGCCAAGTGCTGACGTCATCATTGCAGTCTAAACTGCACACATATGCAGAACGCTTTTATCCTGCCAGTAAGATGCTGTGCATGCGCAGCCTATGTCAGCACCTGTGAAGAGAGTGGGGAGTGGGAAAGGACGGGAGCGGGAAAGAAGTAGAGCAGGGTACCGGGGCAGAGAGGATCTCTTCCCCGCCTGTCTGCTCTTAAATTTGACACACAAAATGAATTCACTGTGTGATTCTCCCATGATCGCCACATTTGCTTCCCCTCTCCTTCCCCTGGCACCGCTCCCACCCTCCTCCACCCCTGGTTCCGCACCATCCCAAGCAGCGATTGCAGAATGGAGTGGGGGAAGAGAGGCGCTAATTGAAGGAGCGATCGTGGAGGGAGCAGGGAACTCTCTGGAGGGTATGGACGTGGTGATGCGATTGTGGCCGTTGAGGAGGTTTAAGTTCAATTCGCTTTTTATGTGTCAAATTGAGCAGCGCCATCTTTATTACTGGCAGTTGCCTGAGACGTCGCATACAGTGGCATTTCAGTTGATGAGGCTGCATTTGCACATGTGCCAGTACTGCGTCACCTAGTGGTTGCATTGTCAGCAAATGCGGTCATAAAGTTAGGTGGAAAAACCTGGGATTGTTCTCCTTTGAGCAAAGGGTATTGATGGAAGATTTGATAGAACTGGAGAAGATTATGACAGGTTTAGATAAGGTAGACAAAGAAAAACTGTTCCAATTAACTGATGGTACAAGGATTAGGGGAGACAGATTTAAGGTTTTGGGCAAAAGATGTGATGAAGAACTTTTTTTATGCAGAGTGGTAATGAGTTGGAACTCGTTGCCTATGAGGGTGGTGGAAGTGAAGATCATTAATGATTTCAAAAGGAAATTGGATGGGCACCTGAGGGAAATAAACTTGCAGGATTATGGGGACAGAGTAGGGGAACGGGACTGACTGGATTGCTCTACAGAGAGTCGTCATGAACTTAATGGGAAAAATGGCCTCCTTCTGTGCCGTAATGACTCTATAGGTCAGATTTTATTCTGACGACCTGAGTCCCGGCAGTGAGCTGGAAGGCAGGGGGAGAACCTGCCTCGGACCCCCTGCCGGCCAATTGGAAGGCTGACAGCTCTGCAGTACTGGCAGTGCCACCAGAAGCAGTGACCACTGCTGATACTGCAGGAGGCCCAACAGTAAGAGAAAATGGGGAAGACCTCAGGCCAGGTAAGTGGGGTCGGGGTTGCCGTGGCCATTCAGGCAGCTCCTGGTGATGGAGTGCAGGGTGGGAGTATTTGGTGAGGGGTCTTCCCGGGGGACCCTGGATTGCTCCCAAAGGAGGGATTCCCCTTTCCGATCCCACTCAAAGGGCGCCAGGCTTTACCTGGTGGAGTCTCCCCATGGCGACAGGCCCCTCCGCCTTCCACAAAATTAATTGGCCTCTTTAGGGCCTCAATTGGCCTAGGATGGGAAGGCCATCCTCGGCTTTCCCTGCCCTGGACAAAATGTCGGCAATGTCGGGAAAGGGGCCCCTGCCATTTTATTTAACCCCCTCCCGCCTCCATGTGCAAAATACAATTCTGCCCTTTGACCCTATAACAATACTGGGGAACTGTTTTGTTGAGATGCTGAGATAGAATGTGCGGGGGTGCTGAATTTGTATACAATGATGAAATCACAAGATTGGTTAAGCACCCATGAATGTTGTCAACTAGTTCAAACTTCAAAACACAGAAATAAAACCAAGATGTTGAAATTAATCATAATTTTAACAACTTTAATTCTTTGCAATATTCATTTTATATTAAAATTGGGCAGAGTGGTCTAATCATCAAAAAGAGTATTCACATTAAATTATACGCACACTTTAGCTATACTTAAGATAATAGATATATTTTTACTAAAATCTGACAAATCCTCAGGACCACATGGCCTATATCCTAGGGTTCTAAAAGAGGTAGCTGCAGAGACAGTGGATGCACTGGTTATGATTTTCCAAAATTCCCTAGATTCTAGAATGGTCCCAGCAGATTGGAAGTTAGCAAAAGTAACACCACTATTCAAGAAAGGAGGGAGAGAGAAAGTAGAGAACTACAGGCCAGCTAGCTTGACATTAGTCATCAGGAAAGTGCTGGAATCTATTATTAAGGAGGTCTTAACAATGCACTTAGAAAATCATAGTATGATCAAAGGTAACAAGGTTTTACGAAATCGTGTTTGACAAATGTTTTAGAGTTTTTTGAAGATGTAACTAGTAGGGTAGATAAAGGGAAACCAGTAGCTGTAGTATACTTGGATTTCCAAAAGGCAATCGATAAGGTGCCACACAAAAGGTTAATACTAGGGATAAGGGCTCATGGAGTTGGGGGTAATATATTAGCATGGATAGAGGAGAGGATTGGCTAACAGACAGGAAGCAAAGAGTACGGATAAACGGGCATTTTCAAGTTGGCAGACTGTAACTAGTGGAGTGCTGCAATGATCAGTGCTGGGGCCTCAGCTATTTACTATCTATACTAACAACAAGACCAAGAGACAGAGAGTAAAGTATCTAAGTTTGTTCATAATACAAAGCTAGGTGAGAATGCAAGCTGTGAGGAGGACACAAAGAGGCTGCAAAAAGATATAGATATGTTAAGTGCAACAAGGTGGCAGATGGAGTATAATGTGGAGAAGTATGAGGTTATTCACTTTGGTAGTAAGAATAGAAAAGCAGAATATTTTTAAAAGGCATGAAACTTGTAAATGTTGATGTTCATAAGGACTTGGTTGTACTCATACAAGGAACACAAAGTTAGCATGCAGGTACAGCAAGCAATTAGGAAGCCAAATGGCATGTTGGCCTTTACTGCTAGGAGATTGGAGAACACGAATAAAGAGGTCTTGCTACAATTGTACAGGGCTTTGGTGAGACCACACCTGAGTAGTGTGTGCAGTTTTGGTCTCCATATTTAAGGAAGGATATACTTGCATTGGAGGGGGTACAGCATAGGTTCACTAGATTGGTCCCTGGGATGAGAGGGTTATCCTATGATGAGAGGCTGAGTAAATTGGTCTATGCTCTCTGGAGTTTAAAAGAATGAGAGCTGATCTAATTGAAACATTTATGATTATGAAGGGGCTTGACAGGGTAGACACAGAGATGTTGTTTCTCTTGACTAGGGAATCTAGAACACAGAGCAAAGTCTCATATAAGGGGTCGATCATTTGGCCTGAGGAGAAATTTCTTCAAAGGGTTGTGAATCTTTGGAATTCTCTATAGAACCATAGAAAAATTCTGACACAGAGGGAGGCCATTCAGCCCATCATGTCCATGCCAGCCAAAAAAATTAGTCGCCTAATCTAATCCTACCTTCCAGCACCTGGTCTACAGCCTTGCTGGTTACAGCACTCCAGGTGTATGTCCAGGTAATCCCAGAGGATTGTGTGAATATATTTAATGCTGAGATAGGCAGATGATTGGTCTCTTAGGGAATCAAGGGACATATAGAGCAGGCAGGAAAGTGGAGTTGAAGTCCAAGATCAGCCATGATCATATTGAATGGCGGAGCAGGATCGACAGGCCGTATGGTCTACTCCTGCTCCTATTTCTTATGTTCATTTATACAGTGCCATATGATGTCTGAAAATGCTTCACACAATTAATTTTGAAGTGCAGTTGCAATGTAAGGCAAATGCGGCAACTAGCTTGTGCCAGTAATAACACACGAACAGTGATGAGATGAATAATCAGTTAATCTTCATTTTTGGCAGTACTTGTTTGAGGTAGGAATGTTGGATTAGACATGGGTGTTTTCTTTGAACACTGGTATGGACACTTTCTATCCATCCATAGCACTGGAACAAGTAGACGCTACCTCAGTTTAACATCTCATCCGAAGATCAGCACCTATAATAATGTAGTACTCACTGTGTACTGCACTAGAGCATCAGTCTGAATTACATGCTCAGGTCATGGACTGGGCTTGAACCCACAACTTTCTGACCCAGAGGCAAGAGTGCTGCCAACTGACAGGCTTGTAAATAAATTGGTACTGTTGATATAGTTGTGTAAAGGAAGTGCGCACTACATTTTGATTTCCATTATTTCATCTCAGCAAGTTTTGGGAGATCTGACTCGGTCAGATTCCACTTCAACATTTTCCTCTGGTAAAATAAAATTGATCTTAAAAAGGAACACACAATATCTGTTCTTGAAATAGATCAGATAATGGATGCTTCTATAGTAAATATAGTCTTGCAGCGGTCTAGCAGGATTACACAAGAACCTGCAGGATTCAAATCCAAAATTCTTCCCCTCCAGTCAAGTTTGTGACAATACTACCCTCTGTTAAAGTTCTCTCCAGGAATAAGCAATGTTTATATTACAAAAATACTTAATACCCACTGAATTACAAAGTGTCGCTGTGTTTCTTTGTGAATGCCTTCAAATTCTAGTTCAAATAACTGACAAGGCAAAAGTTCAAATAGATGTTGTTAAGCAGAAAAATTCCACAGCAACACCTCACAAAAAGCTTTCTTACATACACTGTAACTCAATGCTACTCTAACAGTTAATTCTATTCACAATGATCTGTAGTAAGAACATAAAATTGTCTTGCTAGCCAGGGACCTCAAACAGACTTAGACATTCTCGAGGGCCTTCACAAGCCCTTCTAAAGATGAGCTTTGTTTGACGGCTAGCATAATGCCTTTGTGAGTGACTTTGCTTTGGTTTGAAACTCAACACTGGGATTAACAGGTTTCAACCCAGTTCTGGTGCTCAGTTTCAGTTCCAACATAGGTATTTGGTCTGAGTGTGGAAAAGTACCTACATCACAGGTATTCAGAGTGTAGGAATTAACTCTTCAAAGCTCTAATGGCAGCTTTATCCATCAACAATGAGCAACATTCTGGAAATGTAAGGTTTTTAAAAATCACAAACTCGTACCAACAAAAGGCATGAAAATCACAGTAATTTCGACATTTTTTCATAGGTTATGCTTTTGAAATTACAATAGACTGCACTCTCTTGTTTCAGAGACATTTAGTTTTTCAAGTTTAATATTTACCTCCCTACACACAAATTGTGAACATCACCAAATGTTTTAAAGCTTTGAAACACGAATGTCAAATTACATCAACCTCCTTTTGGGGACTAAGTATTAGCTTTATGTTAATAGAAATAGGAAACATATAGTAGTGGTAAGTTGAAGCACAATTAAAGTGCACAAGAATGAAAAAAAAATGTATGATCCTCTTAAAATTTACTGGTGCATACCAAGGCTGTCAAACCACCTTTTAGCAGAAATTGCATTTTAGATCCTTTAATTACTAGTACCAAGCTACCGTAGGACCTTGTTTATTTTGGAAATACAACAGAATATAAAACATTTTCATTCATATATACACAATGTTTTAAAAGCATTTTTATCCTCTCCCAATTTTCATCTAATTTTTATGCTGTCCCATCTAGAGCAATTTTACTTTATTTAAAAAGAACTACTGCAAGTAATGATTACAGAAACAAATGTACACAACTTTATACCACTGGCCACACTTCCAATTAAAGGATAGAATGTTAAATTAATTGGCAAATGAAAATCTCTTGTTCTCCATATACTTTGGTCATGGCATGCTATATTCTCTCAAAGACCACTGACTTCCACACTTTCGAGCTCAGTCCCTTGACCAGTGAAACCCTTAAAAGATGCTTGTTACCTCCTGAATCAATTATTCCAACACCCTCCTTGCTACCCTTTGTGCTGCATAAACTCCAACTTGTCCTCTGCTACTTGTATGCTATCCCAAACTAAGTCCTGCTCACCCATCTCTCCAGTTTTTAATGACAAACATTGGCTTGCCATCCCTAAATGCCTCATCTTTAATCCCTCCACAGCTTCTCCTCACCTTAACTCCACAACCTCCATCACATCTAGATCGCTTTGAACTCTCGGTTTCTCTGACTCTGACCTCTTGGACATCTCTCCCCTTTCACTTCACTCTGCTTTGCCAGAGCCGTCAGCCATTCAGCTCTCCTGCCTGGAATTTCTCCCTTATACCTCTCTGCCTCTCCACCTTTCTCTCCTCTTTCAAAAACCTCCTTCAAGCTTTTGGTCACATCTCCAAATCTCTAATTTTCTGGCTTGGTGTCCATTTCCCATATTGCTTTCATAAAGTGTTTTGGGACCTTTTTACATTAACGGTTCTAGATAAATGGAATTTGTTTTTGCAGTTTTGTTGACAATATGCAATATGTGTTGCAGTACTAGACTATCATGTTTTTGAAGAATGCCAAATTAAAAGAACAGAATGCATGCAACATTAAAATGTTTACAAGTACAAAACAGTGCTTGATGGAATGCAGTCTTCAAAGTTGGCATACATTTCTTCCCCTCCACCCAAACTTTAAAAATACTATTTCAAACCAGCTTCAAATTACATTAAACTTTCAATTGTCAGAAAAAAAGCATCTCACCACACTCAAGTTTTCTTTTTTAAAAGTGTGCTTTTTGTCTCCTATTGCATTTCTATTGATGTCATTACTGCAATGCAATTTATATGCATGCAACTTTTATGGAACTATAACAATGTTTGTGGTATCTAAACAGCAATGAAAAGTGCATTTTCAGTCAGTGTCAATGATTTTTGAGCCCAGCTGCCAAAAAGCGACAAAATATTAATTTACCAGATTGAATCATACCAAAATCAGCCTCCCCACTGATAATAAATGTTCCCTTTCGAACAAAGCCACTTGAAATGTGCTGCATGAAAATGCATCAAGGGAACAAACCAATCAAACCAAAAGTTTCATGTAATCAGGTTTTGATGTGGTTTGACATTATGGCCGGGATTTTATGAGTCCGGTGGCATTCCTGACAGTGGGACCGGAAGTTGGCGTAACTTCCACTTCTGCCATTTTTCCCGTATCCCATGCATGTATGTAAATGAACGGTGCTGCAACTGGCACGGGAGACACATGTGATCATGCGGCACGGGCGGCTTTTCATTGGTGGAACCTGCCGTCCCTGGCACCATGAGCGCCACAGCTTTAAATAATTCTGTGTTTCAAGCCTCAAGGAGCAGCAGCCTTTGTGTTTTTTTTATTTGCTTGTGGGAAGTGGGCGTCGCTGGCTAGGCCAGGATTTGTTGCCCATCCCTACTTGCCCTTGGACTGAGTGGCTTACTAGGCCATTTCAGAGGGCATTTTTTAAGAGTCAACCACATTGCATGAGTCTGGGGTCACATGTAGGCCAGACCAGGTAAGAATGGCAGATTTCCTTCCCTAAAGGATATTAGTGAACCAGATGGGTTTTTACAACAATCGACAATGGTTTCATGGTCATCATCCAGACTGATTAATTGAATTCAAATTTCACCATCTGCCTTGGTGGGATTCAAACCCATGTCCCCAGAGCATTAGCCTGGGTTCTGGATAACTAGTCCAGTGACATTACTAACACACCACTGCCTCCCCTGTGTCTTCAGTTACCAAAATTAAATCTTTTACTTATTTGTAACTGCTCTTTCCTTCTTTAATTTTTCAAACCAAGAACCAACTCCCCATCATTTTTTTTTCACTGCAGTAAGAGCAAAGAAAATGTTAGCCAGCACGTAGCATCCCGCCCCACAGTTCAGTGATGTCTCCCTGCAGGTTCTTCTCCAGGCCGTCAAGGAAAGGTGGGATGTTTTCTTCCCTGCAGATGGAGTCAGAAGACCCTCCTGTCTGACCAAGGCGGCCTGGATGGAAATAGCAGAGGAGGTCTCGAACTGTGGGGGGAACGCAGCAAACCTGCAAACCTATCAAAGACTTGCTCATATCGGCGAGGGTATGTGGTCTTGGTAAAGCTGTTCCATTGTTTTTCTCCCTGGCTCCGTCTCTTTAAGACAGAGGACAGACAAGGCATGCAGTGGAATGCATGAGCAGCGTTGGTACCATACGCTTACTGATTGCCAATTGTCAGCTTTGTGCACATTGTTGATGTGCTTGGATGTAATGTGCGAAAGCCAGTCCTGAATAAGTGATGTTGATGCATGTTACAATGGTTGTGACGCATCTTTTGACATGTCATTAAATCTGCACTGTCTTCTGCAGGATAAATGCACCCACAACCATCATGAGCGGGCAAAGACATGTGGAGGTGTCCCAGACATCAGGGTGCTGCCACCAGCTGAGGAGGAGGTGGCAGAAATAGCGAGAGAGGAGGGAGGTAGGGCAATCACAGATGGCGAGGCAGAATCCTTAAGACGTAAGGATGAAGTGTCATCTCCACTCTTGCAGCCACATGTGCACACCAAAGCAAAGTGTATGAACTCATATTCAGCTGATGCTCAATGTGTCTCTGTTTGTGTTCCAACTGCAAGTCACAGAATGCCGCAAGGCCCAAGACTCCTCCTCTGGGGAGGAGAAGTCATCAATGCAGTAGAGGGTGCATCATCACCCGCCTCTTCTTCTACCTCCGCCAGCGCAGATACATCCACACAGTCCTTTGAGTGTTTAAGATTAGAATCTGGGTCACAATCAAGACCAGGCCCCTGCTCAGCCCCACACTCATGATGATCCTCTGTTTGTTGCTACGAGAAGTTTGCTAGATGTGCAGCAAAGCCATGTGGAAAATATGTCTTGGATGCCTAAGATCATAGGATCATGTGTGCCATGAAGAAGTCCATGCAAGCCATTAGGTTTGCCACATCCCAGGCTTATGGGTGTATGGCTTCCTCAGATGAGAGTTTGGCGAGTTCCGTGGCGAGTCTGGTGAGCACTCGCTCCATATCCGCTCTGACCTGCACTCCATCGCTGTAGCCATGGGCTCCATGCAGCAGGATCTAAATGAGAGGGGGACGAGGAACCTGGACCTCTTTCCGGTTGCCCCTTCCCCTCTGAGAGACAGGCAGGTGCCATCATGCACCCATATGGAGGATGAGCATGCCAGCTGCCCTGGGGCCTTACTCTCAGGACACCTCCAGGGTAAGCAGCGTCTCGTCCTCCAGCGCCCCCCCACCCCCGGCATTGACCTCCTTAACTCCGGCAGGCGAGCACAAGAGGGATACTCATGCACCAGTGCTGGAGACCCCCAGAGGGATGCAGCCATCAAGGCCCCGTTCCTCCAGAGCATGCCCAAGGTCACTCACAGCAACGGGGCACTGCACTGAGCAGACTGCCTCCACCTCAGCTGCTAATATCAGGGTAACACCTATATATAGTGGGAGAAAGTGGAAAAAGAAACAGTTTCAAGCATAAAGGTGGCATGGGTGCTGTAAATATTGTGCACATATTGCAGAGGTTTAGATACATCCTTGATTACTTTAATATTTGATGCACTCTTGAAAATCATTTGCTTTGTTTCCGATGAAAAGGAAGATGTTAATTGGAGACCCATGATAGTAATGCATTAATGCTTGCAAAGCATTTCAGAAAAAGTGCCTAGTGTCCATTTATCATTTTGATTTGTCTTCAGTCTTCCATGATGGCTGTTTGGCATTTGCAGATTTTTCACCATTTTCACTACCAACATGCCTTACATTTGTGGTTCTGCGGTCACACTCTTATTTTCCTTGCATTAGTGCGTTTTCGGTTCCATCGCAGCCCTGAGAAGATTTGGTCTTCCGGTCACATCAAAGTGCTGCAACGTGCAGTTCCCTATGTTAATGCCTTGATGCAGGACAATTTTTTCTAATGGAGTTGCAGGTATCTTTTAATGAAGTTGATAGCATATAGGCCATTAGGCATATCTCCACTGCAGATCAATGTTCTGTTGTCAGAAGAGCCCTTCATTTTAATTACAGCAATGAATAAGACCTCAGGCGTATGTGAGCATATTTGAAGAATTTTTTTTTTCCTCCTTCCAACGTTCCTTTATGAAGTGGCTTAATGTTGGCTGAAACGTGCAAATATGAAGTTTTCCCTGATGCCTCTTGTATGGTCCTTATATCTATAACGACATTGTTGTCTTCCTCCTCACCCTCTTCCTAGTCATCCTCATCTGAGGAGGACTGGTGTTCCTTCTGTTCCTCTGCCTGCAGAATGTTGCTGTGTCTATTTGCCAGGTTGTGCAAGGCACAGCAGACAATGATTATTCGTGAGACCCTCTGTGGCACACACTGGTGTCATCAACCACGTACAAAGGGGGTAAACCTTGTCACCTAGGATCCAGCTGTCTACTTCAGCTGGTTCCTCAGAAACTGCTGGCAGCTGGGAGTTCCTCAAAATGTGAGTCATGACAGCTCCCTGGGAAACTTGCACAAACATGCATGATTCTTCTCCTGTGGTCACAAACCAGTTGTACGTTCAAAGAGTGAAAGCCTTTGCGATTCACAAATGCAGCAGGCTGGTCCCAGAGAGCTCAAATGGCCACATGAGTGCAGTCGATCACTCCTTGCACTCTAAGGAACCCAGCGATGGTGCAAAGGCTGCAGACCTTGCTGCCTGGCTGTCCTCATCTACAGGTAAGTAGATTAAATCATTGGCACGATAAAATAGGGCATTGATCATCTCTCTGGTGCACCTATGGGTCGCAGACTGTGACATGCCACATATATCGCCTGTTGATCGTTGGAAGGCCCCACTATCAAAAAAATTGAGTGCAGCAGTAACCTTGAGGGAAACTGGCATGGGATTCCCACCAAACCCAAGCGGTTGCAGGTCATGCTGCAAGATCCTACAAATTTCTGTATCCATTTCACATGACATCCTTAGGCGTCTCTGGCATTGCCTCTTTGACATTTGAAGGTAATTTGTCCTTGGCCTGAGGGTGCAATGATGTGCCAGTGCCTGTCTTTGATAATGCTGTTCCTGGATGTTGACATTCGGAGCATCCTCACCTTCTGGTTCTGCCTGTGCTGGCATTCAGGAATCATGCACTGGGGGAAAAGAGCCCTCCTTATTCGCTCCCTCTGCTCTTCTTCCTGTGGTAGTAGCAAACTGGATATGTGAGTCCAATGTCACTGCAGCTTTTCAAATAATGAAATAAGCAGAGCGTTCCAAATCAGCCCTCTATTGCCAGTCAGCTGAACCATCGAGGTAATGAGCAGTTCACTTTGATGTGCCTTAAAATTGCAGCCAGGTGGAAATCCCACCCACCATCATTTGTCTCCTCCCACTCTCCTTGCAATCCTCGAGTGGCCACCTGGTTTGCATTGGAGAAAATGGTACGTGTACAATTTAGGGCAAGTTTCCCTACCTTCCAACCTCCTCCTGCAAGCTTCCAGCCTGCACCCATCACCCTTGACCCACCCAATGTAACCTTAACCCTTCCCTCTGTTACCGTTGAACTTCACCCCATTACCGTGTACAATGTCATAATCAATTTATTCATGCCATCCTTTCCCCCTGTTCTTACTCCCATTACCATTGACATGCCGACTCTGGCCCTTGATCCTCCTCAAATCGACCTTAATATTATTGCCGAGTCCCACTCCCTATGATGTCGCCAAATACCCAACCCTAAGTCTTGGTCTTTCCCTTTACAGAATCCATTTGCCCCCATTGACTGTGACTGTTCTCTCTGTCAGCCAGTACCCTGAATTTGCTCCACAGGTTCCTGATGTTAATAGCACTCACCCCTCCCTTTGGGCCCCTCATGACCATCTGTTGACTGTAATGCTCAAATTAACCCAGGACCCCTGCAGCCACCCACATCCAGCTTCAGCAGCAATAACAACCACTACACACCCTGGACGCTCCTCTCCTCTCCTCCCTCCCCTGTTCCTCCATGTATCCGATCACCCCACCTTTTCCTCCCCGGGTACCCTCCCCTGTTCCTCCATGCACCCGGTAACCCCACCCTGTCCTCCCCGAGTACCCTCCCCTGTCCCTCCACATACACACCCTCACACCTTCGCCAGCACCTCCTGAGAAGAATCATCTTTGCTGGTGCTGAGCCTGGACGCAAAATCCATTCCAATGTTGGCATTCGTTTTGAAGATGAGTTCAAGAAAGAAAAATAATGACCTCAGACTCAACTGCACAAAGCAGACTGTTACACACCACATTGAAACAAACGTGAACCGGGTAGCATGGGAACAGCGCTTGCTAGTCACTTAATCTGGCAGCTAGGATTTAATTGAAACTAAGTGTAGGGTCATGAGTATTCATGGCATGTAAATGAATGCAAAGCTGCAATCCACCACTGTGTAGGTAAAACCCTGGAATGCTGTAAACCTGGCACCGACGTAATTCCAGTAAAAAACCCACCATTGGGAATCCGAAAAAACATCTCCCGCCTAATTATATTAGCCCCAAGTCACACATTCCACCATTGCAGGGCCCATAAAATTCCACCCTATGTGTCAATATCTTGGGTTGTCACTGATACCAGTATTGGCCACAAAGGAGCTTTCTCCACATATGTCGTGGGTTCAGAATGAGTGATATGAAGCATTGCCAATTTATCAAGAGAATTTCACTCACCTCTATCATGCAAAGTTCGAAAAAGTCTTGAAGATCCTTTCCATACTGGAGGAGTTTCTGCAAGCATATTTTCCAATTCCTGTAAAACCATGTATAGAAATAAAGTGCTGCAAATAAGAAAAGTTACTTCTCTAGAAGTTGTTTTTTTAGGTAGATTTTCATCCACAGGTCTGTTCTAAAGTATTTTGTTAAAGGTGCTAATCCCACCTCAAAATAACAGTCCTCTGGTCTAAAATTATTTGCATGATGAGAGCAACAAGTGAAAACTCAAATATACCTAGGGAAGACACTATGTGTGGGATTTTATCCAGGCGACATGACCACCACCAAAAGCACTACCGAGGCTCAGGCATCACCTCCCCTGGGGATGGCCCGCCGGATCAAGTGCCAATTTAGCACTTAAGAGAACAGCGGCGGGCCTTCCCTGGGATCAAGGACCCCAGTGGCGGAAGTCCCGCCTGCTGGGAGCTGCCAGCCAATCAGAGGCCAGCAGCTCTTTAATTGAGCAGGGCCACTGCGGAGGTGTCAATCAAGTGGGCTGCTTTGTCTTGGATGGTGTCAAGCTTCTTGAGTGTTGTTGGAGTTGCACTCACCAAGGCAAGTGGAGAGTATTCCATACAGCCCTGACTTGTGCCTTGTAGATAGTAAACAGACTTAGTGGTGTCAGGAGGTGAGTTACTTGCCAAAGAATTCCCAGTCTCTGACCTGCCCTTGTAGCCACAGTATTTATATTACTGGCCCAGCTAAGTTTCTGGTTAATGGTAACACCCAGGATGTTGATGGTGGAGGCTTCAGCAATGGAAATGTCATTGAATGTCAAAGGAAGATGGTTAGTTTCTCTCTTGTTGGAGATGGTCATTGCCTGGCACTTGTGTGGAGTGTTTGTTATTTGGCAGTTATCAGCAGAGGAGCGTGAAGTTATATATTTTGGTAGGAAGAATGAGGAAAGGAAATATAAAATAGAGGATACAATTCTAAAGGGGGTGCAGGAGCAGAGGGACCTGGTGGCATATGCACACAAATTGTTGAAGGTGGCAGGGCATATTGAGAAAGTAGTTAATGAGCCATATAGGATCCTGGGCTTTATATATAAGAGGCATAGAGTACAAAAGCAACACAGGTTTGGCCTCAAATGGAGTATTGTGTTCAATTCTGGGCACCACACTTTAGGAAGGATGTGAAGGCATTAGAGTGGGTGCAGAAAAGATTTACAAGAATGGTTCCAGGGGATGAGAGACTTCAGTTACAATGATAGATTGGAGAAACTAGGGCTGTTCGCCTTAGAGAAGAGAAGGTTGAGGGGAGATTTCACAGGTGTTCAAAATCATGAGGGGTCAGAACCTCAGGACAACTGACTTAAGGCAAATGGCAAAAGAACCAAAGGCGACATGATGAAAAACTGTTTATGTGCAGCGAGTGCTAGGTACTGAATGCACTGAGAGTGTGGTGGAGGAAGATTTAATCATGGCTTTCAAAAGGGTATTGGATGATTGTCTGAAGAGAAAAATTTTGCAGGGCTATGGGGAAAAGGTGGGAGAGTGGGATGAGCTGAGTTGCTCTTGCAGAAAGCTGGCACGGACACGCCAGGCCAAATGGTTACAGCACAGAAGCAGACCATTCTATGATAATGAGTAACTCTTCTGAAGTATCTTATATTTTTATCCCATGCTTTCTAAATGATTTAATCAACCTACTAGCTGCTGTGTTAATAGTAAAGTGATACTACAAATAGTTAGTTTATTTTGCAGCTACTTGATTGAAATCAGATTTCAGATTTTCTATAGCAGCTTTTAAAAAAATAAGCCAGTTTTGCACAGCAAATGTGAGGGTGCAAGTATGAATGGTTTAAATATGCTATTGAATATTTTGATACATTGTGAATTTATTTAAAAGATAAAGTAACTTTTTAAAATCCTTTTTTAAAAAACTAATTCACACCAACACGAGTATTAGTAGTGCACACAAATTCTGAACATAATGTACTCAGCAAGCATGCTAAATATTTTAGATTTGTAGATTTAGCTTTTCACAATTATTCTGTGTGTAACTATGCAATCATTTCAATTTATAAGTTTTCAACTTAACATTAAACCGATAGTAAAAAATGAAAACTATTTTGATATAGTAATATTGCTGTTTCTGAATAAGCATCGTACAGAATTTTGGATATTCCTTCTCCTTTCTTATCTTTTGACAAATTAAATATGATTTCAGTAGCGATACATTTTAAACACCTTGGAGGCAAGTTTCACTTTTGGCGGGAAAGGCGTGGAAAATTGGCAGTAGTGAATCAGTCACCTGTAGTGCACCCACCCAATTTTTCTTTCCATTATAAGAAGGAAAATCGGGCGGGGTGTATAACAGTAACAGTTTTCCACCCCCAACCAAAAGTTACAATTGTCCCCACTGTCCCAAGATCACTCACCTGTCTCGAGAGTGATTTCCGAGACTTAAAACCTGCAAAAGAAAAAAGATATAGTTAATTTATTTCATTTATTGCATTGTATTAACAGTGGAAATAAAATTGATAGCTATATGTTAAAATTCACAAATTGATGCTCATTAATATCATTGCACATTTGAGCCAAGAAGGTTAAAGGGTAACTTGATAGAGGTATTCAAGGTTATAAAGGGTTATGATAAAATAAATAGTGATAGATTGTTTTCGCTTGTTAGTGAGAAGGCACAAATTTAAGATGCTTGTTGTTGAAACAAAGTTTACAATTGCATTTAAAAGAAAATAGATTGTTGCATGAAAACGAATATTAATAGTTAAGCAGGGAAGTATGAGCAGACTAAAAAGCTTGTGGCAAACAACATCAATGCAAACTTGGTGAGAAAAATGACCTTTTGTATGCTTTAAAGGATCGTTTGTTCCTTTATACGTTTCAAAAAGTTTTAACAGCAGTTATGCATTGACAGCTGTGATGAGATTTTCCAATTAAACAAAATAAAGTCCCAAAAATTCACCATTGTTCTTATGTACGTCTTCTGGATTCTTTCTTTGTACCCAAGCAAAGCCTCCACCTTGCCTTCATAAGGTGAATGTAGTAAGAAGGGTGGGGGGGGGGGGGTGTGGAGAGGGGGAAGGACCATGAGCAGTCACTCTGAACATCAGATTTTCCATGCCTTCATCAAAACCTGACACATAGTCACCATATATAACTGTCCAGATATTGCGCACATCATGAGCATCATGGGACAGGACGTCAGAAATGCTCCATCCATCAATATCGGCGACCATGCTCTGGAAATGGTTCAAGAGTTCACCTACCAAGCTCAACTATCACCAGTAACCTGTCTCTCGATGCAGAAATCAACAAGCGCATGGGAAAGGCATCCGCTGCTATATCCAGACTGGCCAAGAGACTGTGAGAAGATGGCGCACTGACATGGAACACAAACGTCCGAGTGTATCAAGCATGTCCTCAGTACCTTGTTCTACGTCAGCCACGCCTGGAAAACGTATGTCAGCCAAGAGCGACATCTCAATTCATTCCATCTTCGCTGCGTCTGGAGAATCCTTGGCATCAGGTGGCAGGACGGTATCTCCAACGCAGAAGTCCTCATGGCGGTCAACATCCCCAGTATATACACCCTACTGAGCCAGCGGCATTTGCGATGGCTTGGCCATGTGAGCCACATGGAAGATGGCAGGATCCCCAAGGACACATTGTACAGCGAGCTCGTCACTGGTATCAGACCCACCGGCCATCCATGTCTCCGCTTTAAAGACGTCTGCAAATGCGACATGAAGTCCTGTGACATTGATCACAAGTCGTGGGAGTCAGTTGCCAGTGATCGCCAGAGCTGGCAGCCAGCCATAAAGGCGGGGCTAAAGAGTGGCGAGTCGAAGAGACTTAGCTGTTGGCAGGAAAAAAGACGGAAGCGCAAGGGGAGAGCCAACTGTGTAACAGCCCCGACAACCAATTTTATCTGCAGCACCTGTGGAAGAGTCTGTCACTCTAGATTTGGCCTTTATAGCCACTCCAGGCGCTGCTTCACAAACCACTGATCACCTCCAGGCGCTTACCCATTGTCTCTCGAGACAAGAAGGCCAAAGAAGAAGATATTGCACATCTCCTTTATGTGCCAATCTGGGGGGGATAGGCTGTGATTAAAGAGGCAAAGATTAAGAACAAAACATATTTCCCTGCAAAGGAGACAGAGGGAAGTATTCAGAAATGTCCTTTGGCACTTGTCAATTAGATTATCTAGGAATTAAAATGTGGCAAGTGTCCTAATGCACCTGTTGTGGCAAGCTTTCCTTCAACTCAGAAAGCTCACTCTGTTCAGGGGTGGAGGTTCCCAGAGGGTATGATCCTTGCATGAGTGCCAGATCATTCATTCACAGAACCAAAATGTTTAAAATATCATGCAAAATGTCAAAAAAAATCACAAGATAATCACAGATGAGGAAGGCCCTTTGGCATAAACTTCATCCAACCAGGAGATTCTGAACATTCTTCCATTCCAGCCTTCAATTGTTCTTTTTTTACTATTCGTCCATCGGATGTGGGTGTCACTGGCTAGGCCAGCATTTATTGCCCATCTTTAATTGCCCTTGGGAAGGTGGTGATGAGCTGCCTCCTCGAACCGCTGCAGTCCTTGGGATGTAGGTACATCCACAGTGCTGTTAGGAAGGATGTTCAGGATTTTGACCCAGCGACGTAAAGGAATGGCGATATAGTTCCAAGTCAGGATGGTGTGTGGCTTGAAGAGGAACTCGCAGGTGGTGGTGTTCCCATGCACCTGCTGCCCTTGTCCTTCTAGGTGGTAGAGGGTTTGGAAGGTGCTGTTAAAGGAGCCTCGGTGAGTTGTGGCAGTGTATCTTGTAGATGGTATACACTGCTGCCACTGTGCGCGGTGGTGAAGGGAGTGAATGTTGAAGGTGGAGGATGGGTGCCAATCAAGTGGATTGCTTTGTCCTCAATGGCGTTGAGCTTCTTGAGTGTTGTTGGAGCTGCACCCATCCAGGCAAGTGGGGAGTATTCCATCACACTCCTGACTTGTGCCCTGTAGATGGTGGACAGGCATTGGGGAGTCAGGAGGTGAGTTACTCGCCGCAGAGTTCCTAGTCTCTGACCTGCTCTTGTAGCCACAGTATTTATATAGCTATTCCAGTTCAGTTTCTGGTCAATGGTAGCCTCCAGGATGTTGATAGTGGAGCATTCAGCAATGGTAATAATATTGAACATCAAAGGGAGATGGTTTGATTCGCTCTTGTTTGAGATGGTCAATGCCTGGCACTTGTGTGGCGCGAATGCTACTTGCCACTTATCAGCCCAAGCCTGGATGCAGGCTGCTTCAGTATCTGAGGAGTCGCGAATGATACTGAACATTGTGCAATCATAGTGAACATCCCCACTTCTGACCTTATGCTGGAGGGAAGGTCATTGATGAAGCAGCCGAAGATGGTTCAGCCTCGGACACTACCCTGAGGAGCCCCTACAGTGATGTCCTGGGAATGAGATGATTGACCTCCAACAACCACAGCCATCTTCTTTTGTGCTAGGTATGACTCCAACCAGTGGAGAGTTTTCGCCGGATTCCGACTGACTCCAGTTTTGCTTGAGTTCCTTGATGCCATACTCAGTCAAATGCTGCCTTGATGTCAAAGGCAGTCAATCTCACCTCACCTCTGGAGTTCAGCTCTTTTGTCCATGTTTGGACTAAGGCTGTAATGAGGTCAGGAGCTGAGTGGCCCTGGCGGAATCCAAACTGAGTGTCAATGAGCAGGATATTGCTGAGCAAGACATTTTAGTTACTAATGATGGTAGCAGTATCCAATTTACATGTGAAGGTTAAACAAATGGAGAATTAGAAACAGTCCCTTCTAGCAGAAAACATTTTGAGAGCTAAAGTTCTATATATTTGAGTCCTGAAGCAAAATTGCTTCGGGCCAATGGCAGTAGATTACGCTCCCACATCCATTTCATCAAAAATACCTGTTGAAGTACATGCATCGTTCAATCTATTAATGCCAAAGTAATATTTTATCTCTAAAAGACTAAAAAAAACTTTTGTGATTTTCTTTAGTAATGTTTTTGTCAAGCTGACATTTGTTACTGCTAGAAAATGGAACGTCTGCCATTTTAGGCACCCAGAGTCAGCAAAAAATACTTTCTGGTAAGGTATAACATGCGTTAGATGCATAGTAAAGCTTCCTCTATTCTACCCCTACAATACAGCAGTAACCTAAGCTTCCTCTATTCTACCCCAACAGTACACCAGAGCTTCAATCTAAGAGCAATTTCTACTGCAGTAGCAGTAAATGACTGTGAAATAAGAAAGCCAAAGAAAATAATATATTTTTTCACACAAGAGACAAGAACTGGAAACTATTGGTATCCAATGGTTGAAAAGATCAGAGTAGTTCTTATATGGGACACAAAATTGTCAAAGATGAGAAATAATATAATGCATAAGCTACCTGCTTTAAAGAGACCCTATGCTTGGCATTTCCCTACTTCGTAACCCTGCCGATCCCCTGAAATATGGAAGAACAAATGAAGGTAGACTTGATATAGTGCTCAGCATAAATCTGAAGATTAAAAAAAAATAGCTATACTCACCATTTATATGCCATAAAGGCCTTTTTAAATAGGTTTGTAACTGTTCGTTTTGCTTATTTGGAGATTTTTTAGCTTATCTGTAACTGTATGAAAAATTGTGTGAATATGATCTTTTGTCAACAATAATATTTTTTATCAGGACTGGCTTCTCTTTTCTAATAGGCTGAGAGGGTGTTTCCTCGTTTATGATAGACTGAGAACTAAAATTAAGCAATTTTCGGTTGTAAGGATAGCAGGTTGGAACAAATCAAGTTTTATTGCTCAGCCAACATAATCCTTTCCTACAAGCAAATCTTACAAGTATTCATTGGTTTTGGACTGTAATTAACCAATCATAATAGTTTGCTAATAACCGAGTCAATTACCTCCTTTTGATACATGACTAGTTTTAACAAGGCTGCAGAGGAGGTCACCTGACTTTAAATTGGTACTTTTACACACCACTTCAAACACCATTAAAGTTACAAGTAGTATGGAAGATCAGTTAAGTGATGGATGAATCAATGCAACCTGGCTAATTGATCTCCCAAGGAGATTTTTATAATGATTGCCAAAATGCCTGACTACCTTTGCTGAAAAGCCAAAATTGTCTGGAGCTAGATGCAGAACACAAAGTGTTTTAAATGATTAGATTATTGATCATGTATTCTGATTAGCAAAAAAAAACTCAATCTATGGAAGATGCGCCATACAGAAAATATGAAAAGCAGAAAATAAATCCTATTTTGATCAGTATGCTTATTGTATATTAACATAGATCAATCATGTAAAAGATAGCACCAGTGATCCAGTTAAGGGGTTCAAATTGCAAGAGTCAAGTTTGAGCAGTTTGCTTCTCAGCAGTACCTTCCGACTGTACTACTGCCTATAATATATTGATATTTAATGTTAACATTATATGAAGGGTAATGAATTTGATTTTTTTAAAAGAACACTCCATACTAATCAGATTCCTCGCCATGGTAAATCTGATCATTCACTTGTGCTTGTCATATGGTTGCAAATTCATAGAATAGTCTATTACACTCAAATGTGCATACTTTAGGACACACAATGCAAAGTATTAGAAATGCATGGCATGGTATAATGGTGTTTTTGTGTCAGCTATGGCTCAGTTGGTAGCACTCTCTCCTCTGAGTCACAAGGTTCCAGTTCAAGGAATACTTTAGGACTTGAGCATCAAAATCAAGGCTGGCACTCCAATGCAGTACTGAATGAGTGTTGCACTGTCAGAGGTGTGGTCTTTTGGATGACACGTTAAATGGAGGACACATTTGCCCTCTCAGGTGGATGTAAAAGGTTCCATGGCACGATTTTGAAGAACAGCAGGGGAGGTATCCCTGATGTCTTGGCCAATATTTATCCCTCAATCAACATTACACAAATAAAATAAATTATCTGGTCATTATCACATTGCTGTTTGTAGGGGTTTGCTGTGCGCAAATTGTCTGCTGGGTTTCATACATTAGAAAAGTGAGTGCATAAATGTAATTCTTTCTTTCTTTAAACATCTAAAAGCGACTACTTACTTCAAACAAATGATGGTCACCATTGTCCAATTTACTTTTTGCATGGACTCATTAGAAAATAGTCAGAAAACACATCTGTGCAATATTTTGCACTTTTTTAAAAAAAGAAACACATTTTCGGTTTACTCTGTACAACTTACCATTTTCCAGCCTGCTACACAAAATCATTCAGAACATACCAATAGTTTCTTTTCTCTGGGGAAAACCTTTACTTGGAAAGGTTTTTTTAAAAAGCATTTTTATAAACAGCATTTCATTTTTTCCTTGTCTTATTAACTTACATCAATTTTCTTCTCCTCTGACGTTATTGACCCCTTGCTGAGACACCATGGGTACCAGTGACTTTGATCATCTTGCCTTTATTCATGTGTGACAGTAAGTATTGGTAGGTTGCTTGATTGTGGAGAACATTACAGCCTGATAACATGATGCAGGGGATAGTAATCAGGAGCCTGAACCGTGGATCGTTTTCCCTTCTCTAATTTCAGTGGAACAGAGGCAAACTTTAGCAAACTGTCCCAGTTCAACTTAGTACAAAGGAACATACTCAGGATCTTCCTGGTCTGTATTGCAGTTATTGATTGGATACACTAATAGAGTCAACCAGGAGTTGAATGTTTTTCTTTTACATTAACTCCTTTCATCACAATAATAACTTGTATTTACACAGCTTCTTTAGCATAGTAAAATGTCCCAAGGCACTTCACAGTAGCATTATCAAATAAAATTGGACATGAAGCCACATAAGGGGGTGTCGGGCACTTGGTCAAAAAGGTAGGTTTTAAGGAGAATCTTCTTAAGCAGGAAGGAGAGGTAGAGAGGCAAAGAGGTTTAGGGAGGGAATTCCAGAACTTAGGGCCGAGGCAGCTCAAGGTATGGCCACCAATAGCAGAATAATTAAAATTGGGGTTGGAGGAGAGAACAGAGATCAGGAGGGAGCAAGGCCATGGAGGAATTTGAAAACAAGAATGAGAATTTTAAAATCAAGGTGTGCTTAACTGGGTGCTAGTGTAAGTCAATAAGCACAGGTTAGTTTCAAGAATGAACCTCTGAACATTTCATAAACTCGCACACTGGAACACAAAGACATTTTTATTTTCCATAGTACTGACAACATAGCTATCAACAAAAGTTAGGAACTTTAAAACAAATCAATTTAATTATTTCTGCCAACTGGATGCTCACTGTTGCTAGTCTAAATGTTCAATTCATGTTTTCCCCATGGTCTAGTCTCCTGATGCAGTCACCTACTTGCTTTGTGGCAGAACATTTGCTATGTAATTACTTACAAAGCTTTGGTAGGATTTTAAAAAATTACAATTTACGATGCCAAAACTTAAAATAAAACTTTCCCAGACAAATGGGAAACACAGGGAAAACACACAGTGGCTGTCTATCTACATAGCAACCTGTGTAAAGAGACTTCAATGATGGTGCCCAATTTTACAGCAGACTCTAGAAACTGAATGAGGTTTTCGAATTGGACTGGCTACGTAAATAAGAGTGATCTTCAAAAAATGAATACTTTGTTGGGTGGGTGTGACCTATAGAATTCAATATTTCTTGAGAACTCTAAAACTGAAAGCCATAGAGAGTAGTTTCAACTGACACAAGCAACTGAGGATGCCAAGGAAACAGGTTGGATACTGGGACTGCAAACTCTGACACCTCATAACACTACTTAACTCTTTCTTTCCTAATGCTTCACTTCTCTACTTAAGGGAAGTCTGAATGCTAGCTTTCAAAAGCAAAATGAATACACAACTTATAATTTGTATACAACTGTAACATTACACTGGTGATTTTTTTCTGCCAGTACCAATTGTAATCCAATGTTACAAAACATTATAGGATAAATTTCTCCTGTGCTCCCTGCTACAAGTGCAATATCAGTGAATTTATCCTTACATTTTGTAACATGCAGAAAAATTGTCTGAAAAAAATTAGCTTTACTGTAAAACTGTAGTATCCGCATTAACAGAAAGCGTAAACCTGCAAATAAGCAACATAAAGGGCTGCATTTTAAAGCCCCTCTGCCGTCGGGAACATTGGCTGGGGGGCAATGAAGATTGGTGCGGCGTAGGCCCGCCACTGACCCCAACGGCGACAGGCCCCATGCCAATCTCGGCGGCAGAAGCGAGGCCTCATGGCGGTCACCCTGCCACTCGGCGACGGGACCCCCATTTCAATATGTAAACTAATTTACATATCTGATTTAATAAGGGTCCTGTCACCTCCTTAATTGCCGCACCGATCTTTATTCGGGTGTCTGACCATGCCGTGCCTTTGAATCCTCGTTTGGGGAAAAGTGGTGCGACACCCATGCGGAGGGGGAGGAGGATTGTTTCTGTGTGTGGAAGTGGGGGAGTGGGGTGACATCGCTGCGGATTGGTCAGGGGGGGTGATGGGAAGGGGTAAAGGGCAAAGGTGCCGAACTTTGGTGGGGAGAAGGTCAAATTCTTATTAAACAAATTCCGGGGGGAAATGGGCGGGAATGTTTTGAAATGCCATTGGGGAGGTGATGGGGGGGGGTGGTGGGAAAATGAATTTAATGGTAATTTAAGTTTCTTTTTGGTCATTGAACTGACCTGGCCCTTTAATTTTAAAATCTCCATTGAGGGCTGTAAGCCCTTTAACAATGGCGCTGTTGTCCAAGCGTGATATGGCGCCTGTGCACGCAGGCCGCATTGTTTTACACCTGCGCCTACATCAGCGGTGGACTCTTAAAATGCAGCCCAAAATGTTCACAGAATAATTTTTCTGTCCTCCCTCAAAATATTAAACATCGTTAGGGACAAGAGTAGGCCAGACAGCCTGTTCAATTCAATTACCCATTTGTTGATAAAAATCTTAACTCCATTTACCCAAGTTGATTACATAACCCTCAAAACCCTTATCTGTCAGCAATCTATCAATTTCAGTTCTGATATTTTCAGTTGACCTCGCCTCACAGCTTTTTGGGGCAGGGTGTTCCAGATTTCCACTACCCTTTGGGCTGGATTTTGTGCTGGAGGCAGGGCTCTTGGCGCCGGGCCAATTGGTCTCTGGATGGGAAGGCTGTCGTTGGCCTATCCTGCCCCCGGGAAGATCGCTGGATGACCGGGAGGCGACGGGCCCTCCACCCCACTGCCCCCTACCCCCGCCCACTGCCTCTGACCACACCTCAGGGGGCCTCACAAAATCTGGGCCTTTGTGTGTAGAAGTGCTTCTTGACATCACCTTTGAATGGTATAGCTGTGATTTTAAGGTTATGCCCCCTTGTTCTGGACTTTCCCAACAGAGGAAATAGTTTCTCTATCTACCCTATCAAATTGTTTAATCATCTTTAATACTTCAATTAGATCACCCCTTAATCTTCTATTCTCAAGGGAATACAAGCCTGTGCAATCTGTCCTCATAATTTATCCATTTTACCCCCAGTATCATTCTGGTGAATCTGCACCATACTGCACCCATCCGAAGGGCAATATATCCTGATGTATAGTGCCCAGAACTGAACGCAGTACTCTAGATGGGGTCTAACCAGAGCTTTATATAACTGTAAGTTCAGTAATTATATATTGTGATAAGAGATAGAGATAGAGATACCGCACTGAAACAGGCGCTTCGGCCCACCGAGTCTGTGCCGACCATCACTCACCAATTTATACTAATCCTACACTAATTCCATATTCCTACCACATCCCCACCTGCCCCTATATTTCCTTACCACCTACCTATACTAGGGACAATTTATAATGGCCAATTTACCAATCAACCGGCAAGTCTTTGGCATGTGGGAGGAAACCGGAGCACCCGGAGGAAACCCACGCAGACACAGGGAGAACTTGCAAACTTCACACATGCAGTACCCAGAATTGAACCTGGGTCACTGGAGCTGTGAGGCTGCTGTGCTAACCACTGCGCCACTGTGCCGCCACATAACAATCAAGATACACTATTTTAGAGTCTGAATGCAAACATATTTAGGATTTCTTGTCAAGATATGAAATGGTGACAATAGTGACATACAACTGAACAAATTCAGTTCATTGAAAGATTCAACTTTGATATTCAGTAACCAGAAGCTTTGTTCTTATTGTCCATACATCCAAAACATTGAAGTCAATGGGAATCAGGGGGAAACCTCTCTTCTGGCTGAAATCATAACAAGCACAAAGGAAGATGGTTGTGGTTGTTGGAGGCCAATCATCTCAGCCCCAGGACATCACTGCAGGAGGTCTTCAGGGCAGCATCCTAGGCCCACCCACCTTCAGCTGCTTCGTCAATGACCTTCCCTCTATCATAAGGTCTGCACTGGGGAGGCTCACTGATGATTGCACAGTGTTCGTTCCATTTGCAACTCCTCAGATAATGGGCTAGATTTTGCGTGCCGGTTGACGGCGAACTGACAGCGTCACTCAGGGTTCCAACGCAGTTTGCACTGTTCGCCAGACTCCTCCTCCTCCCCCACTCACCCAGAGCTGCCAATCAGTGAAATCAGCAAGAATTTCAACTTTCCCGGTCCCACATCACTGTTAGAAACTGCACAGCAAATTACACCTTGTTCAGTCAGGTGCAACTGGGTTTTTAACAGCGAAATGAATGATAAAATTTGATGAACACAGAACTTGTCCTGAAAAAATAATTTTGTAATTGTGGAGTGCTGTTAAATGATTATTTAGTAGATTTTTAAAGCTAAATTTGTTAATTTTTTAAAAAACGTGTTTCAGACTTTTTAGCTTCTACCTTCACCCCCATGTGCATGCCCCAACTTTATATTTTTCTAAATTAAAAATTTTTAAAGTGATTTTATTTCCTATTTGGGTGGCTGTGAAAATCCTTTCGTGTGACTGGCTGCTTGGACAGCCTGATGACATCACTCCAGCTCCACACTGGGAATTCCCAGTAAAGAACAATACAATCAGTTGCAGTACCACTGCATGGTGCTAGAGGTGAAATTCTTACCTCAGAGATTGATAGATCTTGCATCGAGGATTACTTTGAAGACAGCGGTTAGCACCCTTGTTTTACCGCTGACCACAAACTCCAAGCCAATGAAGCAGTCTGTTCTCGCATGCAGCAAAACTGGGACAAATTTCAGCTTTGGGCTCTTAAATGGCAAGTAACATTTGTGCCACACAACTGCCAGATAATAACCATCTCCAACAAGAGTCTAACCACCTCCCCTTGACATTCAACAGCAGTACCATTGCTGAATTCCCCATTATCAACATCCTGGGGGCCATGATTGACCAGAAACTTAATTAAATGAGCCACATAATTACTGTGGCTACAAGAGCTGGTCAGGGGCTGGGTATTCTGCAGCGACTAACTTACCTCCTGACTCCCCAAAGTCTTTGCACCATCTATAAGGCACAAGTCAGGAATGTGATAGAATACTCTCCACTTGTCTGGATGAGTGCAGCTCCAATAACACTCAAGAAGATCAACGGCATCCACAACAAAGCATGCACCTTGATTGGCACTCAACCACCGTGGCTGCAGTGTGCATCATCTACAAGGTGCACTGCAGTAACTCACCAAGACTTCTTCAGCAGCACGTTACAAACCCATAACGTCTATCATCTAGAGAACAAGGGTAGCAGGCACATGATAACATCACCACTTGCAAGTTCCCCTTCAAGTCAAACACCATCCTGACGTGGAAATATATCACCGTTCCTTCATCATTGCTGGGTCAAAATCCTACACCTCCCTACCTAACAGCACTGTGGGTGTACCTACACCACATGGACTGCAGCAGTTCAAGAAGCCAACTTACCTCACCTTCTCAGGGGAATAAATGCTGGCCTAGTCAGTGACATCCAAGTCCCATAAACAAATAAAAAAAGCCTCAAATAATA
The DNA here is from genome assembly GCF_036365525.1 of Heterodontus francisci. Lineage (NCBI taxonomy): Eukaryota > Metazoa > Chordata > Chondrichthyes > Heterodontiformes > Heterodontidae > Heterodontus > Heterodontus francisci. The sequence goes on from NC_090371.1 coordinate 114,681,430, forward strand.
ATACACTTAATAATGCAAGTTTAGAACAGCAAAAATAAAGCTATTGGGACAGTAAAGATATGTGATCCATGATAATATGAATATTTCAATTCTACATCACAAGATTTGGTCACAAGATTAGGATGTTTTAGTCTTTGTTTTAAATTACACTCTACGAAAAGACACATTAACATGTCATATAGATTTTTTTTAAAAAGACAGTCTAACCATTTCTCCAGCAGCAGTAAATACATCTAAAAATTATCCAGCCCTATGATTTTTCTTGTATTGTTTTACATCCAGATGTGAAAATTGTAGTCTTTGTAACAGAACTCAGTGAAAACAAAATTAAAACTGCATATCCTTATAATGGAAACAGTACAATGTTGAACTAGACATTTTATGTATTTAGTTAGGAGTAAAGAGGTTTACATAAGCATTTGCATTGGTACCAAATCCAAATTATTGTTTATGTACCAAGACAATAAACTAACCAATGTCCCTATTGACTCTAATTGCCCATCATCAACATACTTCACACAATTAGCTTTAGTATGTACATAATTGCAGTCTTTTTTATGACTAGGACATAAAGCTATAAATTTCATTAAACTGTTACATCACATCTTTTGAGTCAGGACCCTTCAAGAATCTAAACAAGTCGAGATCTGTGGCCAATATGGAGGAATGCAACATACTCAAAGAATACATCTTATTCTTATAAGAGTAGAGGGATAGAGTTGCATTGGAAGCAGTTCAGAGAAGGTTCACTAGGCTGATTCCTGGGATGAAGGGGCTGTCTTGTGAGGATAGGTTGAGTAGGTTGGGCCTATATTCGTTGGAGTTTAGAAGAATGAGAGGTGATCTTATTAAAACATATAAGATTCTGAGGGGGCTTGACAGGGTAGATGCTGATAGAATGTTTCCCTTCATGGGTGAATCTAGAAATATGGGGCACAGTTTAAAAATAAGGGGTCTCCCATTTAAGACGACAATGAGGAGAAATTTCTTCTCCCAGAGGGTCGTTAATCTTTGAAATTCTCTTCTCCAGAGAGCAGTGGAGACTGGATCATTGAATATATTCAAGGCTGGGTGAGACAGATTTTTGATCTACAAGTGTTATAAAGTACCAGCAGGAAAGTGGAGTTAAGGGCACAATCAGATCAGCCATCATCTTATTGAATGACTGACCAGGCTCGAGGGGTTGAATGGCCTACTCCTGCTCCAATTTCTTATGGTTTTACAAAAAACAGATTATCTGGTCATTATCACATTGCTGTTTGTGGGAGCTTGGTGTGTGCCAATTAGCTGCCGTGTTTCCTGTACTACAATAGCGACTACACTTCAAAAAAACTTTGTTGACTGTAAAGCACTTTGGGACATCCAGTGGTCGTGAAATGTGCTATAAAAAGTCTTTCTTTCTTCCCAGTGTGGTGCACTGGTCACTGTAGACAGGGGGCATCTTGCAGGACAGGTGAAACTGAAATTTTAACATCAGAGCAAAAGTCGAATTAAAGCTATGCATACAAGGGCTACAGCAACAGTTGGCATGCAACAATGGAAAGGCTTATGGTGAATACGCTGGGACGGACAAAAAGGGAAAGGAATGCTTCTGTACTGCCAAATAGGCCTTGAGAATTGGATCTTGGATGACAATGTGGCTAGCTGGTCTCCTGGACACATTGCCTAAATGATTACTGTTGCCATTTTGAACCTCTGCATGAAAAAATACTGGCAAGTAAAATCCAAAGATGTTTTATAAGTACATAAAGAACAAGAGGATAACTAAGGAAAAAGTAAGTCGATTAAGGACCAATAAGGTAACCGTGAGTGGAGTTGGAGGATGTGGATAAGGCTCTTAATGAATAGTTTGCAGCTGTCTTCACAAAAGAGGGGGCCAATGATGACATCATAAGCAAGGAGGAAGAGTGTGCCATCTTTACCTTATCAAATTCTTTTAACATTTTGAATGCCTTGATCAGATGGCCCCTCAGTCATCTATATTCAACGGAATACAATGCAAGTTTACACAAACTCTCTTCAAAATCTAACCCTTTCAGCCTTCTGCTTCTGGTGAATCTGCACTGCACTCCCTCCAAGGCCAATATATCCTTCCTGAGGTATGGTGCCCAAAATTGAACAAAGTAGATGGGTTCTGATTTGTACTCACTTCCAAATTTCTATGCTCCTCTAAAGTTCCTAGTTTCTCACCATTCAGAAAATACTCACACTAGCCCACATTGAACACTATTTCCCAAAATTTTGACCACCTATTTAATGTGTCGGTGTCTTTGCAACTTTCTGCTCCCATCTGCACTATTTACTGTTCCTCCTAACTTAATGCCATTTTCAAATTTGGATCTATAGCTCTACATTCTTTCATCCAAGTCACTAATAAATAGGACGAAAAGTTGAGGGGCCAGAACAGATCTCTGGGGCACACCAATAGTCACATCCCATCAATTGCTGTACCGTAATTTTCAGAATATAATACACCCCCAAATATATGCACCTAGACTTTCATGGACAGAAAGTCAAAATTGTCTTATTTAACCATGTATAATACAGACCTAGACTTTTGCAATGCTGCAGTCAAAGTGATCCAGTATTGACAAAAGTAAAACGCCGTGGCTTACTTTGCATTTTTTTTTTTAAGTTTAACGTGTTCTCCCCTCTCTGTCTTTCATTTTCTCTTATTCGTTTTATTTTTTCCTCCTTTTAAAAAAAAAATCATGCACTTCACCAAAACGGCCAATCCTGCTGTTTGCATACCAGAAAGAAATGTATTAAAGTTTTCTTTTTTGCTTGATTGATTGAATGTAGCATGTGGCATACTAACACTTAACATGGCAGAAAAAAAGAGCAATTTACAAGGCAGCCTTCAAACTTAAGTGATAGATGTTGCTGAAAACCATGGTAATAGAGCAGCAGCACAGAAATTCTATGTTAATGAAGCAAACATTAGACTTTGGTAAAACTGAAAGGACAAGCTAAAGTCCCAAGGCAATCAAGCCAAGGACCCTGGATGTGGAAGAAAGGCTCAGCACCCACAGCTCAAGCAGCAAACCTTTGGAACATATTCACCAAAAACAAGAAAGTGCTGCAGTCAGCACTGTAGAAATTTGTTTGAAAGTCTTTTATATCACAAAAGCTTTGTACCGCAAAAGCATCTTTAAAGAATCTCCAGAAGGCTGCTGCCTTTTCATGCAAAGGCATGACATATCAATATGTCGATGCAGTTCAATCTCGCAACACATGCCTGATGATTTTCATGACAAGCTATGTGAGTACCTGCGTTATATAAGGCTGCAAAAGCAAAACCACTGTAGCAATCCCATGTTGCCAACACAGATCAGATACCCTTCGTAGTTGATATTCTGTTCAGTCAAACCATGGCTGTTAGCTGCCATATATTATCATCAAACAAAAATCTCACCCAAAGAATATCACATGGCCAAAAGTTATGATCATCCAGGAACATGAAAAAGGTTGTTACGACCGAGGCGGGAGGAGTGCACTGTTAATTCAGTCCCACTTCTCCACAGGTCACAACATATCAGTAAATTTTCCCACTTACTGAAACAGTCAATTAGATACTCTATTTGTCCCCAGAATAAACACACCAACCAGGCTTCTTTAATAAACAACAAAATTATCTGTTTATTATAAACCAAGTCTTAACCAATAATGAAGTAAATAAAAAACACGAATTGAGATATTAAAGCTCCTTATTTTTTTCTCCTAGCCCTCACACAAACTCACATACACAAAGAAATAGAAGGAATTTAAAAAAACAGACTGAGATGCAGATATGTAAGTCCTTTGTTTTGGTGAGGTGTGCCAAAGTGAATAGGCGGCTGCCACTAGGAATCTTTCCAGGCGAGGTTGATGAACAATCTGTTTGGGTAGGTGTTCAAGTCTCATGTCATTCATTTGTTACAATTCAGTTTTGAACTGGCTTTTAATTGACAACAGTTTCTTTTAACAGACAGAGGACACAGCTGTGGTGTTTAGCACACCTGAAAAAGAGCTCTCAACCACTTAAACTGAAGGAATAGAATTTTAGTCTGTTTATTATTATCTCTCAAAATTCTAAAAAAAAGTCAAGCCAAAACAGAGATCTCTGGTAATTTAAATTGAAGGAAGGGAAGTTAGACTGTGACAATCATTTTTCCCTCACAAACTCTAAAGTCAGATTGATTCTGTTGAAAATGTTTGCAAGTCATTATTTGTTGAGATTCGCTGGAGAAGGAAAGCAACATTCGGTGAGGACTTCAAACAACATTCTGTGAAGACTTCAAGAAACATTCTGTGAGGACTTCAAGCAACATTGGACTGTAAATTTGCAAGGACTCTAAATTTTTCTATTTTAAATGTTGTTTATATCTTCATAGTGTTTAAGAATTTAATTCTTCTAATTAGAGAGCTAATTTGTTGATTTAAAGACAGCTGGTTTGGTTAGCTCATTCGGGGGGTTAATAGATGGTACAATTTGATTTTAGATTTTTTTTAGATTTAGAGATACAGCACTGAAACAGGCCCTTCGGCCCACCGAGTCTGTGCCGACCATTAACCACCTATTTATACTAATCCTACACTAATCCCATATTCCTACCACATCCTCACCTGTCCCTATATTTCCCTACCACCTACCTATACTAGGGGCAATTTATAATGGCCAATTTACCTATCAACCTGCAAGTATTTTGGCTGTGGGAGGAAACCGGAGCACCCAGAGGAAACCCACGCAGACACAGGGAGAACTTGCAAACTCCACACAGGCAGTACCCAGAATTGAACCCGGGTCGCTGGAGCTGTGAGGCTGCGGTGCTAACCACTGCGCCACTGGTTGTGTCTTTCTTTAATTTGCAAAATTTTAAATGATATGTTGGGCCATCTACGGAGCGATCAGTTTGAATTATCAGTGCGTCTCTCCACCACAATCAGAATCGTATATTTTGATTGGGGGCCTTGACTGGAGTCATCAGTATAACAACATAATTTATGCAAAGATCTGATGAATTCTGCACGTTAAGATCAATGGGGATGATTAACTGATCTGCAGCAAAGTCATTTAATCATATTTATCATCTGCATGGTTTTAAACATCTAAAATGCACAAGTTTTGCTTACAAATCTGTGTTAATGCAAAAGGTTGTGTTAACATGTTTGGGAGGACCTTAATGGTTGTATTTATTTACTGAAATTATCGCAAGCAGCAACTGATATAATAAATTCACTTGTCTTTGGAAAAGTAACTGCAACAGTGTTATTAAACAGGGAACATTATGGGCTGGATTTTGTTGTCCTGCTGCTGGGAGTGGCGGCAGGTGCAGAAAATGGTGGCCGCTCCATGCGGGATCCGCGCCGTCATGATTTTGCAACGGGCGGTCACTTAGCATATTCACAGTGGCTGCCCCCCAATCATGTGGCGGGGGCGACATTGGCGACGCTATTCATGGCATCACTTGATGTGGAAGCTGGAGCTGGCACCATTTTTAAAAGGCTGCCAGCCTGCAGACAATTCAGCAAAATGCAGAGTTGACCCCTTCCCTATACAAATACTGCAGAGTTGATCCCTTCCCCCCTTCCCTATACAAATACTGCAGAGTTGACCCCTTTCCTATACAAATACTGCAGAGTTGACCCCTTCCCCACATGTGGCGCCAGCTTTCACTGGACAGGAAAGTATTTTTTTATTAATTCATGGGATGTGGGCATCGCTGGCCAGGCCAGCATTTATTGCCCATCTCTAATTGCCCTTGAGAAGGTGGTGGTGAGCTGTCTTCTTGAACCGCAGTATACCCACAGTGCTGTTAGGAAGGGAGTTCCAGGATTTTGATCCAGCGACAGTGAAGGAATGGTGATATAGTTGCAAGTCAGGATGGTGTGTGACTTGGAGGGAAACTTGCAGGTGGTGGTGTTCCCATGCATTTACTGCCCTTGTCCTTCTAGTTGGTCAAGGTCGCGGGTTTGGAAGGTGCTGTCTAAGGAACCTTGGTGAGTTGCTGCAGTGCATCTTGTAGATGGTACACACTGCTGCCACTGTGTGTCGGTGCCGGGTAAATGCCAGTATTGTAGCTGTACTGGAACAGCTTGGCTAGGGGCGCGGCAAGTTCTGGAGCACAGGTCTTCAGTACTATTGCCGGAAAGTGAAGGTGCGTGAGTGCTGCAAGACTCGGTGGGCTGAAGGGCCTGTTTCAGTGCTGTATCTCTAAATTATACTAAACTAAGTCGCGTTGAAGATTGGGAATTGAAGGTAAAATCGCTGTAGATTACGTTTAAATTAATACAAATGTTTAATTAGCATATGGAAAGCAGGGTCCCGTCACAGGGCATTGGAGGGGCTGCCACAGAGCTTCCCCACCTGCAGGAAGATCGGACCCAACAATCCCAGCATCGGGTTCAGTGTTGGACTGCTGCTGCTCCGATTCTGCGCCCTTCCCCCACCCCCACTCTGTCACGGAAACAACATCGGGCTGGGAACAAAATCCAACCCTATGTGTGCTAGTACTCCATCTTTAAAGTGGTTGGTAAGTACCATACAACTATAAAATCTTCTTTCCCATTTAAAACAATATTTAAATTTCCACACTTTGCAGTAGTCTCACAATAAGTTGGGAATCTACTGCTCACGGCTGACAGCTTGCTGAAACACCACACCAGTTGAACTCAATATCTTGACGTTCAGTGTTAATATTTGAGAACTAAACAGGACAATCCAAAAGTAGGATTGACCATTTGAACTGATAGTTTGTGGCTTTTAGGCAGAAAATTATAGTTTAATGTTTTCAGCCTGTGCTTATTTAACTAGGAATCAATGTTCTTAATATGAAGAAATCTGATGCCATCACTTCAGATAATATGTATTCTTCCATTGGCTCCATCTCCAGCGAGAGCTAAAACAGATTGTACTCCAATGTCTGTCAGCTGTCGCCACAAAATTAATACCTCTAACATTGCAATCCTACTATTTAAAGACAGGTAGCCTGCTAGAGTATTACACAGGCTGACTGGCAAATCATTTCATGGGCATTAAGTTAGCAGGCAGAATTGAAATGAAATGTGTTGCAAAAATGCACATAAAAACAACCATTACTGCATGTGTTAGAGTAAGTTGCTCCATGATTCCCTTTGCATCGCTGTGACACATTCAGGAATTAATCATTTTATTTAATAAGCCAGTTACAAGAGCGGCATTCACTGTTCCCCAAAGTCTGTCTCACAGCCTTACAGGATGCTGAAATGAAAAGGCATGGCTGCACCAGCAACATGGTGTCCTTCACCCACCTGGGCAGCAGATGCCCTTTGCACAAACTGCTCTCATTTCTTCTATATACACATACTAAAATCTATCTGAGACCTTCATCCTTGACAGGGTGAGGGTGGGGTGGGGGAATGTTGTCAATCCTTTAAACCCACAGAAAGGTCATTATTTCTCAGAAACCACATCAGACAGTAATTCCCCTGGTGATCATCGAATATAAAGCAATATGAAGTCAATGTGAAATCATTTTAGAAGCAATCTGAAAATTTGGCAAACTTCTTGAAACCTCTCACGGACACCTAAGGGGCTGCAGATCCCCAGTTGGGAGCCACTGGTCTAGAGGAGGTGTAAATGAGAAAAGCAGAATAATCAACAAGAGCTACCATCCAAAAGCAAAAAACAAAGGGGGCTGAGGTTATGATCTGAAATTGTTGAACTCAATGTAAAGCCAGGAAGGCTGTAAAGTGCCTAAGCGCTGGGAGCCTGATTTAAATTTGACAGTTGCCAGAACTCGGGAAACTCACAGGAAAAGGGAATCGGAAGCTGCTGGCTCCAGAAGGTAAGCACACTTTACAGCACTTCCTGCGGACCAGGAGGAGCAAGAGTGCTCCCCCAGCTCCTCAAGGAAGCCTTTCCTCATCCGATTGTGGCCTACCTACCTCCCCCAAGCACTGATCTCCAGCCTTCCCTCCTCAAGTGATGGCCTCTCTTTTCCTTCCTTCCTTATAGTGTTTTGGGTGACACTTTGTCAACATTTTCAATAGAAGTGACTAAAAAATATTTAAATGTGGAGGCGGAATCTAGTTGGTGATTATAATACTAGGTACAGTTATCAAAATGTTCTTTAAAAAGAAATTGAACTTGGTTTCTTGTAACTAATTTAAAAAGAATCAAATAATAATAATGATAAAACCAAAGGCAGGTGCAAAAGCAATGGTAGATGTTAATTCCAGTGGCAGAAAATGAACTGGTCTCTTATGCACCTCATAGATGTGGGAAAACCACAAGAGGCTCCAACATTTTGATATTATGTCAGAAACATCTTAAAATCTAGGAGTTCTCTTCAAAATTCCCTAAAAAGGTGAGCTAATTTCAGTGACTTTCTCCAAAAACGTATGGTATGAAGGACACCAGGAACAAAGAAAAATGAGCTTTGCTTTCCCTTAAAAACTGCAAGACAACTCCATTAACTTAATGTGGAAAAAACTTGTACTCTGAATATATTGTATGCATAAGGTAAGACTGAATGTACTGGGCATGGCATGAAAAATCCTTTACAAGTTCCAGCACAGAAGGAGGCCAATTGGCTGATCATGCATGTGCTGGCTCTTTGAAAGAGCTGTCCAATTTAATCCTACATCCCAGCTCTTCCCCCATAACCCTGCAAATTAGTCCTCTTTAAGTACATGCCCAATTGCCTTTTGAAAGTTTATATGGAATCTGATTCCACCACCTTTTCTAGTGCATTCCAGACCTTAACAACATAGAAACATAGAAAATAGGAGGAGTAGGCCATTTGGCCCTTCAGGCCCACTCTGCCATTCTAATTCAGTACCCTGTTCCCACTTTTCCCCCATATCCCTTTGGCATTAATATATCTATCTCCTTCTTGAATATATTTAATGATTTGGCTTCCACTGCCTTCTGCAGTAGAGAATTCCACAGGTTCACCACCCGCTGAGTGAAGAAATTTCTCATCTCGGTTCTAAATGGCATACCCCGTATCCTGAGACTGTGATCCCTGGTTCTGGACTCCCCAGCCATCGGGAACATCCTCCCTGCATCTAGCCTGTCTAGTCCTGTTAGAATTTTATAGGTTTCTATGAGATCCCCTCTCATTCTTCTAAACTCTGGCGAATATAGGCCTAGTCGACCCAATCTCTCCTCATACATCAATCCTGCCATCCCAGGAATCAGCCTAGTAAATCTTCTTTGCACTCCCTCCATGGCAAGAACAGCCTTCCTCAGATAAGGAGAACAAAACTGCACACAATACTCCAGATGTGGTCTCATCAAGGCCCTGTATAACTGCAGTAAGACATCCTTGCTCCTGTACTCAAATCCTCTTGCAATGAAGGCCAACATACCATTTGCCTTCCTTACATGCTAGCTGCACCTGAATGCTTGCTTTCAGCAACTGGTGTACAAGGATACCCAGGTCTCATTGCACCTCTCCCTTTCCCAATCTATCACCATTCAGATAACAATCTGCCTTTCTGTTTTTACAACCAATTGGTTAACCTCACATTTATCCACGTTATACTGCATCTGCCATGCATTTGCCCACTCACCCAATTTGTCCAAATCATATTGGAGCCTCTTTGCATCCTCCTCACAGCTCACTTTCCTCCCCAGCTTTGTGCCGTCTTCAAACTTGGAAATATTACATTTAGTTCCCTCACCCAAGTCATTAATATATATTGTGAATAGCTGGGGCCCAAGCACTGATCCCTGTGGTACCCCACTTGTCACTACCTGCCACCCGGAAAAAGACCCGTTTATTCATGTTCTCTATTTCCTATCTGTCAACCAATTCTCAATCCATGCCAGTATATTACCCCTAATCCCATGTGCTTTAATTTTGCTCACTGACCTCTTATGTGGGATATCAAAAGCTTTCTGAAAATCCAAATACACCACATCCACTGGTTCTCCCTTATTAACGGGTTGAAGGATTATGGAGAACGGGCAGGAAAGTGGAGTTGAGGCAGAGATGAGATCAGCCATGATCGTATTGAATGGCGGAGCAAGCGCATGGGGCTGAATTGCCTACTCCTAGTTATGTTCTTATCTATTCTACTGGTTACATCCTCAAAAAACTCCAGTAGATTTGTTAAGCATGATTTCCCTTTCATAAACCTATGCTGACTTTGTCTAATCCTGTTTATACTTTCCAGGTGTTCTGCTATCACATCCTTTATAATAGACTCTAGCATTTTCCCCACTACCAATGTAAGGCTGACTGGTCTGTAATTCCCTGTTATTTTCTCTCCCTCCTTTTCTAAATAGTGGGGTTACATTTGTCACCCTCCAATCTGTAGGAACTGCTCCAGAGTCTTTAGAATTTTGTAAGATGACCACCAATACATCCACTATTTCCAGGGCCACTTCCTTTAGTACTCTCGGATGTAGATTATCAGGCTCTGGGGATTTGTCAGTCTTTAACCAAATTAATTTCCCTAGCACTTTTTTTTTAACTAATACTGATTTCCTTCAGTTCCTCCCTCTCATTAGACCCTTGGTTCCCTAATATGTCTGGGAGGTTATTTGTGTCCTCCTTGGTGAAGACAGAACCAAAGTATGTGTTTAATTGTTCTGCCATTTCTTTGTTCCCCATTATAGTTTCCCCCGTTTCTGATTGTAAGCGACCTACATTTGTCTTCACTAATCTTTTTCTCTTCACATATTTATCGAAGCTTTGACAGTTTTTATGTTCCCCGCAAGTTTACTCTCCGACTCTATTTTCCCCTGCTTAATCAACCTCTTTGTCTTCATTTGCGGAATTCTAAACTGCTCCCAATCCTCAGACTTGCTGCTTTTTTGGCAATTTTATATGCTTCCTCTTTGGATCTAATACTATCCCTAATTTCATTTGTAAGCCATGGTTGAGCCAACTTTCCAGTTTTATTTTTGCGCCAGACAGGAATGAATAATTGTTGTAATTCATGCACACGTTCTTTAAGTATTATCCATTGCCTATCCACCGTTAATCCTTTTAGTAGCCACTTCGTGCCTCATACCTTCATCGTTTCCTTTATTTAGATTCAGGACCCTAGTTTCAGATTCAACTACTTCACTCTCCATCTTAATGAAGAATTCTATCATGTTATGGTCGCTCCTCCCCAAGGGACCCCGCACAACAAGATTGTTAATTAATCTTTTCTCATTGCACAATACCCAGTCTAGGATAACCTGTTCTCCAGTTGGTTCCTCAACGCATTGGTCTAAAAAACCATCACGTACACACTTCAGGAAATTCTCATCCACAGTATTATTGCTAATTTGGTTTGACCAATCTAATGTAGATTAAAGTCACCCATGATTACAGTTGTACCCTTATTGCATGCGTCTCTAATTTCCTGTTTAATGCCATCCCTTACATCTCCAATACTGTTTAGGGGCCTATAGACAACCTTCACAAATGTTTTCTGCCCCTTGGTGTTTCTTAGCTCCACCCATACATATTCCACATCACTAACAACGCTCTGTGAAAACATTCTCCTCAGTTCCCTTCTTGTCCTTTTGCCAATTACTTTAATTCTATAATCTCTGGTTACCGACCCACTCTGCAGTTTCTTCCTACTTACGTTACCAAAACCCCTCATAAGTTTGAGTACCTCTATTAGGTCTCCCTTTAATTTTCTCTTCTCTAAGGAGAACAATCCAAGCTTCTTCAATCTCTCTACATAACTGAAGTTCCTTATCCCTGATATCATCCCGGTAAACTTCCTTTATACTCCCTCCAAGGCCTTGACATCCTTCCTGCAGTGTGGTGCCCAGAGCAGCAAACAATACTCCAGCTGAGGCCTCACCAGAGATTTGTAAAGTATTAGCAAGGCTTCATTGCTTTTGTATTCAATGCCCCTATTTGCAAAGTCAAGAATCCCAAATGCTTTCTTCACCGCTTTATCAACTTGTCCTGCCACCTTCAAAGTTTTGTGAATTTGCACTCCCAGGGTCCCTCTGCTCTTGCACCCCTCCTCAAAATAGTAGCATTTAGAATATACTGCCTCTGCATGTTGTTTCACCCAAAGTGACGGCACAGTGGCGCAGTGGTTAGCACCGCAGCCTCACAGCTCCAGCGACCCGGGTTCGATTCCGGGCACTGCCTGTGTGGGGTTTGCAAGTTCTCCCTGTGTCTGCGTGGGTTTTCTCCGGGTGCTCCGGTTTCCTCCCACAAGCCAAAAGACTTGCAGGTTGATAGGTAAATTGGCCATTATAAATTGTCACTAGTATAGGTAGGTGGTCGGGAAATATAGGGACAGGTGGGGATGTGGTAGGAATATGGGATTAGTGTAGGATTAGTATAAATGGGTGGTTGATGTTCGGCACAGACTCGGTGGGCCGAAGGGCCTGTTTCAGTGCTGTATCTCTAATCTAATCTAATCTAAAGTGCATCACTTCACATTTATCCATATTAAATTACATCTGCCATGTGACAACCCATTTCACCAGTCCGTCTATATTCTGCTATCCTCTTGACAATTTATTACACTGCCAGGCTTTGTATCATCTGCAATCTGTACTGCCTATACCAAGGTCCAGGACATTTATATGCAGCAACAAAAGCAATCATCCAAATACCATCCCCGGGGGAACACAACTGCATACTTCTCTCCACTCAGAAAAGCATCAGTTCACCATTATTCTCTGCCTCCTATCCCTTAGCCAATTACCTACCCAAGTTACCACTGTCCCTTCAATACCATGTGCTAATTTCTGAATATGTCTGTTATGTGCATTGAATGCTGCTTGAGTGCAGTGTGAAGAAGGGAGTTTGGTAAGTGAGGGATTTTCAAGATTAATCTCTCACTAAAGTCTAGTGTTTGTTTACATTTAGCAATTAACTAAAATAACTGTTTAAGAGGCAAGTTAAGTTTCTTCCAGTTTTAAACAGGGATATACAAGCTCTCTGAGAGTAGCTGTAGCTAGTAATTTGGTTTCTGAGCTCTAGCAGAGCTTTAGCAAAGCTAACTCATCATTATTTTTCAGACAATCAAAATTCAGGAGTCTCAGAGTGCTGCTTGAGTGCACAGAGTGTGAAGAAGGGAGCTTGGTGAGTGATGGAGTTTGGTGAAGAGGGGAGCTATAAATTAAGAAAAATAAATTTAACTAATACAATAAAGATGGCAGAACAGGTGATGTGTCGCAGCTGCAGCATGTGGGAGCTCCTGGATGCCACGGCAATCCATGGCAACCACGTCTGTACTAAGTTACTGTGGCTCGAGGAGCTTCTGCTCAGAGTAGATGAGCTGGAGGCTGAGCTGCAAACATTTTGATGCATCAGGGAGGGGGAAAGTTACGTGGACACTTTGTTCCAATAGGCAGTCACACCCCTTCGGATAAGGTCGGCTGATTTGGTCAGTGGTCAGGGACAGGAGGATGTGGCTGCAAATCAGGCAGGTAATGGGGATGGCGAAGGTGGGAGTGGTGCAGCCTCAGCTCTTGCAATTGAGCAACAAGTTTGAGGTTCTTGCAGCTTGTATGGACAAGAGCAAGGGCTGTCATGTAGATGAGCAGACTGACCATGGTACAGGAAGCCATTCAAATGGGGGAAGTTAAAGGAATGTAGTGGTAGTAGGGGACAGTATAGTCAGGGGGATTGACACTGTTCTCTGTAGCCGACAGCAAGAGTCCAGAAGGCTGTGTTGCCTGCCCAGTGCCAGGGTTCAGGACATCTGCACGTGGCTGGAGAGGGGGAGGATCCAGTGGTCGTGGTCCACATAGGTACCAACAACATAGACAGGACTAGTAAAGAGGTTCTGCATAGGGAGTATGAGGAGCTAGGCTCTAAATTAAAAAGCAGAACCTCAAAGGTAATAATCTCTAGATTATTACCTGAGCCATGTGCAAATTGGCATAGGGCAAATAAGATTACAGAGATAAATGTGTGGCTCAAAGACTGATGTGACAGAAGTGGGTTCCAGTTCGTGGGGCACTGGCACCAGTACCGGGGAAAGTGGGGGCTGTACCTTTGGCACGGACTTCACCTGAACTGTGCTGGGACCAGTGTTCTAGCGAGTCGTATAACTAGGGATTAGAACATGCTTTAAATTAGAGGGGGGAAGGGATCATGCCGGAGACGACTAAGTAAATTGAAGGGAAATGACAAGGCAATAGATAAAGGTAGCAATAAAGGTAATGTTGATCAGAGTAGGGCAGGAAGGGACAGTGATTGCAAACTTAAGAGTGTGCCAGCTGTTATGACCAAGGTGGGAGGAGTGCACTGTCTTTTCTAGTTCCACTTCTCCACACAACATATAGTTAAATGTTTACCCAGTTACCAATCGGTCAATCAGAGACTCTGCTCTTTATCCCAGAAAAAAAATACACCAATCAGGTTTATTTAATAAACACCAAAATTATCAGTTTATTATAAAACAAGACATAACCAGTAATGAAGCAAGGCATTAACACACAAAATGAAATATTAAAGTTCCCTTTTACCTTAGCCCCTCACACACTCCGGTTAACCGAAAAATAAAGAGATTTTCTCTTTAGAGCTCTGTTACAAAAACAAGACAAAAAAAAAATACTTTGGCCAAATACTTGCTAATTCTTGGAGAGAAAAAGAGAGGATATGGAAAGATGTCAGTTGCCCCTTTTTGGTTTGGCTTCCCAAATATGCGTAGATGGGTGTTACCGGGATCTTCCTAGAACAATTCTTTTCAGGAGACGTTGAAGATCAGTTTGGCAGGCTTTCTAGAAGAAATGCAGCATCAGTTTCTCTATTTCTTATACTTGATTCTCAAAGAGATGGAAGAGGGTACTGATGGTGACTACTCTTGGCTGGTTTTCTCCAACTGCCTTAAAAACAATTCACATCCCAACACATGGTCCAAAGCAAAACCAAAAACAATATCTCTGGAGTAAAGCCTCCTGACCCCTCGAAGTCTTGACCTGTCATTTCTCTGTAAACATCTCCCCTTCGTCCAAGGTTCTTATTGTTTATTTATTTTGATTGGTGACAGGTGGTCTCCAATAGATGTTGTTTTTAACACTCATTGATTCTTCCAGTAAGTTTTTTCAATGAACTGTCAACAACTAAGAAAAGTCCAGCTTCTGTGAAATCTTCAACTTCCTCCACAAATCCATCTCCACAATTTAAATATAAGTCCTGAAAATGTATACTTAACACAAACATAGAAGCACTGTCATAACACCTCCATCCTTCGAGGAATGAAACACCATTTTCAAATGCGTTTCATTACAAAGTATGGGAAAAAACAGAAGATAAAAAATATTAAAACACATTTACACATTCATTCTCGTTCACTCTTTACCCTAGCTAATACAGTTCTGCTTTGTACCATCATTGTACTCAGATAATTCAAACCAAAGTTAAATCATCCGCAATTACATTATTTTTCCCCGCAATGTGGATAATCTTTAAGTCATAAGGCTGCAAAAGTAAACTCCATCGGCATAGTCTGGCATTCTGGTTTTTGAATTTTTCCACAAAGGCTGGAGAGTTATGATCAGTGTCTCTCTGTAGTCATGGCGGACATAGACATCAAAATGTTTAAGAGCTAGTAATAAGACTAGGGTTCTTTTTCCACGGTTCAATATCTTTTTTGGTGTTGATTTAGCTTTTTGGAAAAGTATCCCATTGGCCTTTCTATGCCTGATTCATTGTCTGGTAATAGGACTGCACCGAGCCCCAGGTCATTAGCATCAATTGTTACCTTCAAGGACTTAGCGAAATTTGGAGCAACCAATGCTGGTTCATGAATCAAAATGGCTTTCAGCTTCTCAAAAGCTGCTTGGCACTCCCCTGATCACACTACCTTGGTTTTCTTTTTTTGTGGCAAATCTGTCAGTGGAGCAGCTATAGTACTAAAATTTGGTACAAACTTGCAGTAGAAACCACATATCCCCAAGAATCTCGTGATTTCTCGCTTAGTCCTAAGGGTGGGAAACTCGGCCAATGCTTGTATTTTCGTTGTTCTTGGCAACACTTGTCCTTGCCCTACTATATGACCAAGGTACATTACACTGGCTTTTGAAAATTGACTTTTGGCAAGGTTTATCAGTAAATCAGCCGACTGTAATTTTCTAAACAGAGCTTCTAGTTGTTCCAAGTGGTCCTTCGAAGTGTCACTGCATACCAGCACATTGTCAAGGTAAACCACACAGTTAGGAACAATGGCTACCGTTTGGTTCATTAGGCTCTAAAAAGTGGCTGGGGCATTTTTTAGCCCGAATAGCATCACTCGGCATTGGAAAAGGCTGTCTGGTGTGACAAAGGCCGATATTTCTTTACCTCGGGTTGTTAAAGGAACCTGCCAGTATCCGTTTAACAAATCTATTTTTGTAAGAACTGTGGCACTCTGTCAATACAGTCTTCCAAGTGAAGAATTGGGTAGGAGTCTGCCTTTGTTACTGCATTAACCTTTCTGTAGTCTATGCAGAATCTAGTTGAACATCAGGTTTAGACATAAACACCACTGGGGATCTCCAGCTGCTTTGACTGGGTTCAGTTAGATGGTTTTCCAGCATGTGTTGGATTTCTGCTTCTACCTGGGCCCGTTTCTCTGGACTTAAATGATAAGGGTGCTGTTTTATAGGAAAGGATTCCACTACACCTACATCATTTATGGCTAAGGTTGTATATTCTGGCTTGTCCCTACAGACTATTTTACATGCTGTGAGTAGCCGTGTCAGGTCTTCTCATTGTTCTGCATCTAAATATGAAAGCATAGTGCCCAATCGACCTAAAGCTTCAGTGTTGGCTAACCAGATAGGAGGAGGTTCAATTTAAGAATTGTCTAGGTCTCCTTCTGCCTCATCCTCACTGTCCTTTTCATTCTTTACTGTCCCTAAAATCTGACATACCTGTGCTTGCTTATCCTCTTGCCGGCGATGATATTATTTCAACACATTGATATGACACAGCCGATTCTTTTTCCGGTGATCTGGGGTGTCAATCAAATAATTTGCTTTACAAATTCTTTTGACCACATTATATGGACCACTGAACCGTGCTTTCAGCAGTTAAGCCTGTAAAGACAGTAATACTAACGCCTCATCCCCTGGTTGAAATGTTCGGGTCTTGGCATGCTTGTCTGCCCATTTCTTCACAGTTATTTGGGAAACTTTAAGGTGTTCCTGAGCCTCTTTGCAGGCTCTCGTGAGCCATTCCTGGAACACAGATACATAATCTAATACATCCCTCTGTTCTAAAAAACTTTCTTTAATTAGTTTTAGAGGACCTCTTATCTCATGTCCACCGCAGCCTCACAGCTCCAGTGACCCGGGTTCAATTCTGAATACTGCCTGTCTGGAGTTTGCAAGTTCTCCCCGTGTCTGCGTGGGTTTCCTCCGGGTGCTCCGGTTTCCTCCCACATGCCAAAGACTTGCAGGTTGATAGGTAAATTGGCCATTATAAATTACCCCTAGGATAGGTAGGTGGTAGGGAAATATAGGGACTGGTCGGGATGTGGTAGGAATATGGAATTAGTATAGGGTTAGTATAAATGGGTGGGTGATGATCGGCACAGACTCGGTGGGCCGAAGGGCCTGTTTCAGTGCAGTATCTCTAAAAAAAAAATAAAACTGGTAGATTCATTCGGTGAATCCTAGTGGCGAACAAAAGAAATTCGAGCCCTTCATCCAGGGAGAAGACTCGGAGGGCGGAGTTCCGGACTGGCAAGTATAAAAACCTTACCGCCGGGATTCGCGGATACTGCAGCTAAACACGTGGCTGAACAGCTGGTGTAGGAGGGACGGTTTCAGATATCTGGATCATTGGGATCTCTTCAGGGACAGGTGGGACCTGCAAAAGAAGGATGGGTTGCATCTAAACTGGAGGGGCACAAATATCCTGGCTGCGAGGTTTGCTAGTCTCACTCGGGAGGGTTTAAACTAGTGTGGCAGGGGGGTGGGAACCAGAGCAGTAGGTCAGCAGGTGACATAACTGAGGGGGAACTTGTAAATAAGGCCAGCAAGACTAAGAGGAAGAGCAGGCAGGGAGATGTTGCTGAGCACAGCGGGACTGGTGGTCTGAAGTGCATTTGTTTCAATGCGAGAAGTATAGCAGGTAAGGCAGATGAACTTAGAGCTTGGATTAGTACTCGGAACTATGATGTTGTTGCTATTAGAGACTTGGTTGAGGGAAGGACAGGATTGGCAGCTAAACGTTCCAGGATTTAGAAGCTTCAGGCGGGATAGAGGGGGATGTAAAAGGGGTGGGGGAATTGCATTACTGGTAAAGGAGAATATCACAGTGTACTGCAGGAGGACACCTCAGAGGCGTCATGCAGCGAGGCAATATGGGTAGAGCTCAGGAATAGGAAGGGTGCAGTCACAATGTTGGGGGGTTTACTACAGGCCTCCCAACAGCCAGCAGGTGATAGAGGAGCTGATATGTAGACAGATTTTGGAAAGATGTAAAAGCAACAGGGTTGTAGTGGTGGGAGATTTTAACTTCCCCTATATTGACTGGGACTCACTTAGTGCTAGGGGCTTGGATGGGGCAGAATTTGTAAGGAGCATCCAGCAGGGCTTCTTGAAACAATATGTAGATAGACCAACAAGGGAAGGGGCCGTACTGGACCTGATATTGGGGAATGAGCCCGGACATGGTGGTCGAAGTTTCAGTAGGGGAGCATTTCGGGAACAGTGACCATAATTCTGTAAGTTTTAAGGTACTTGTGGATAAGGATAAGAGTAGTCCTTGGGTGAACGTGCTAATTTGGGGGAAGGCTAATGATAACAATATTAGGCAGGAACTGAGAATTTAGATTGGGGGCGGCTGTTTGAGGGTAAATCAACATCTGACATGTGGGAGTCTTTCAAATGTCAGTTGATTAGAATCCAGGACCGGCATGTTCCTGTGAGGAAGAAGGATAAGTTTGGCAAGTTTCGGGAACCTTGGATAACGAGGGATATTGTGAGCCTAGTCAAAAAGAAAATGGAAGCATTCGTAAGGGCTGGGAACAAATGAAGCCCTTGAGGAATGTAAAGAAAGTAGGAAGGAACTTAAGCAAAGAGTCAGAAGGGCTAAAAGGGGTCATGAAAAGTCATTGGCAAACAGGATTACGGAGAATGCCAAGACTTTTTATATGTATATAAAGAGCAAGAGGGTAACTAGGGAAAGGGTTGGCCCACTCAAGGACAGAGGAGGGAATCTATGCGCGCAGCCAGAGGAAATGGACAAGGTACTAAATGAGTATTCACCAAAGAGAAGGACTTGGTGGATGATGAGTCTAGGGAAGGGTGTGTAAATAGTCTGGGTCATGTCGATATCAAAAAGGAGATGGTGTTGGGCATCTTGCAAATCATTAAGGTAGGTAAGTCCCCAGGGCCTGATGGGATCTACTCCAGTAATACTGAGGGAGGCAGGGGAGGAAATTGCTGGGGCCTTGACAAAAATCTTTGTATCCTCATTGGCTACAGGTGAGGTCCCAGAGGACTGGAGAATAGCCAATGTTGTTCCTTTGTTTAAGAAGGGTATCAAGGATAATCCAGGAAATTATAGGCCGGTGAGCCTTACGTCAGTGGTCGGGAAATTATTAGAGAGGATTCTTCAGGACAGGATTTACTCCCATTTGGCAACAAATGAACTTATTAGCAAGAGGCAGCATGGTTTTGTGAAGGGGAGGTCGTGTCTCACTAACTTGATCGAGTTTTTTGAGGAAGTGACGAAGATGGTTGATGAAGGAAGGGCAGTAGATATTATCTACATGGACTTCAGTAAAGCCTTTGACAAGGTCCCTCATGGCAGACTGGTACAAAAGGTGAAGTCACACGGGATCAGAGGTGAGCTGGCAAGATGGATACAGACCTGGCTCAGTCATAGAAGACAGAGGGTAGCAGTGGAAGGGTGCTTTTCTGAATGGAGGGCTGTGACTAGTGGTGTTCCGCAAGGATCAGTGCTGGGACTTTTGCTGTTTGGAGTATATATAAATAATTTGGAGGGAAATGTAGCTGGTCTGATTAGTACGTTTGCGGTCGACACAAAGGTTGGTGGAGTTGCTGATAGTAATAAGGATTGTCAGAGGATACAGCAGGATATAGATCGGTTGGAGACTTGGGCGGAGAAATGGCAGATGGAGTTTAATCCGGACAAATGTGAGGTAATGCATTTTGGAAGGTCTAATACAGGTGGGAAGTATACAGTAAATGGCAGAACCCTTAGGAGTATTGACAGGCAGAGAGATCTGGGCGTACAGGTCCACAGGTCACTGAATGTGGCAACGCAGGTGGATAAGGTAGTCAAGAAGGCATACGGCATGCTTGCCTTCATCGGTCGGGGAACAGAGTATAAAAATTGGCAAGTCATGCTGCAGCTGTACAGAACCTTAGTTAGGCCACACTTGGAATATTACGTGCAATTCTGGTCGCCATACTACCAGAAGGATGTGGAAGCTTTGGACAGGGTACAGAAGAGGTTTACCAGGGTGTTGCCTGGTCTGGAGGGTATTAACTATGAGGAGAGGTTGGATAAATTCAGATTGTTTTCACTGGAACGACGGAGGTGGAGGGGCAACATGATCGAGGTTTACAAAGTTATGAGTGGCATGGACAGAGTGGATAGTCAGAAGCTTTTTCCCAGGATGGAAGAGTCAGTTACTAGGGGGCATAGGTTTAAGGTGCGAGGGGCACAGTTTAGAGGGGATGTGCGAAGCAAGTTGTTTTACACAGAGGGTGGTGAGTGCCTGGAACTTGCTGCCGGGTATGGTGGTGGAAGCAGGTACGATAGCCACATTGAAGAGACATCTTGACAAATACATGAATAGGATGGGAATAGAGGAATACGGACCCCGGAAGTGCAGAAGGTTTTAGTTTAGACAGGCAACCAGATCGGCGCAGGCTTGGAGGGCCAAATGGCCTGTTCCTGTGCTGTACTGTTGTTTGTTCTTTGTTCAATCATGGGGATATTCATGACAATATGCCTTAATCATCATTGTAGGGTCTGATGGTACCTTTCTAAAGCCCCTTGTGTCTGTGGATGGTATGTTGAAGACTTTAACTGTGTTATACCCAAATTATCCCTAACTTCCTGAAAAATTTTAGACATAAAATTGGAACCTTGATCTGACTGAATCTCAATCGGTAAACCATATCTATTGAAGAACTGGGTTAATGTCTCCACCACTACCGTAGCAGAAATTGTTCTCAAAAGACTGGCCTCTGGGAACTGATTAGCCATATCCATGATAGTGAATATATATTGGTGTCCCGCTTTTGTTTTCAATAAAGGGCCTATTCAGTCTCCAAACACCCTGCTAAATTGTTCCGCCTAAACTGGTATGGGAATTAGATGCACCGGTTTTATGGCAGGTTGTGGTTTTCCCACAATCTGGCACATATGGCACATTTTACAAAACTGCACCACGTCCTTGGAAAGACCTGGCAGTAAAAATGTCGACCTCTACATGATTGGGTCTTCCGGATCCCCACATGTCCCGCTATCGGAATTTCATGGGCTATCCTTAATATTTCCTGGCAATACATGGGCGGTACCACTATCCATTCTTTGTCCGCAAATCTGTGAGGAGGTCTCCATTTCCTCATCACAATACCATTTTTAATATAGTATCCTTCAGGAACTCCCTTTGCTTCAAGCTTCAGTTTGAGCTGATTTTGCCACTTTATTTAACTCTGGATCGGCTTGCTGAGCCTTGATCAGAGAAGACTTACTGAACATTTCCTTCAGATTACCCAAATCCCCAATGAAAGTTTCAGATATTTGCCTATCTGTCTGTGGTGCCAACTTTACCTCCGACAACGGAACTTGTTTAGCCATTGCTCGGGTCACTACACATGAAGGTAAAATTCTGGCAACTTTTCCTGCAACTGTTCTGTTTTTTTTGAACTTCACTTGGTTTTTCCGTGACTCCTGGAGAAGCAACTACCTTCGCTCCGGCTAAATCATTCCCCAGGAGTAGGTCAACTCCGTCGACAGGCACCGTTCCAGACATTAGGTCACACTCTCGGTGCACCCGATACAAAGGTACAGGTATATACTCCCCACCAATACCATTTACTAAAAGCCTGGCATTCAGTGTGCTCTCATAGAGTCATAGTTATACAGCACAGAAACAGGCCATTCCACCCATCGTGTCTGTGCCGGCCATCAAGCACCTAACTATTCGAATCCCATTTTCCAGCACTTGGCCCATAGCCTTGGTAGTAGACTATGGCATTTCAAGTGCTCATTTAAATACTTCTTAAATGTTATGAGGGTTCCTGCCTCTACCACCTCTTCAGGCAGTGCATTCCAGATTCCAACCACCCTCTGGGTGAAATTTTTTTCCTCAAATACCCTCTAAACCTCCTGCCCCTTACCTTAAATCTATGCCCCCTGGTTATTGACCCCTCTGCTATGGGAAAAGGTTTCTTCCTATCTAACATATCAATGCCCCTCATAATTTTGTATACCTCGATCATATCTGCCTTCAAGCCTTCTTTGCTGTGAGGAAAACAACCCTAGCCTTTTCAGTCTCTCTTCATAGCTGAAATGCTCCAGCCCAGGCAACATCCTGGTGAATCTCCTCTGCACCCCTCTCTAGTGCAATCACATCCTTCCTATAGTGTGCTGCCCAGAACTGTACACAGCACTCCAGCTATGGCCTAACTAGCGTTTTATACAGTCCATCATAACGTCCCTGCTCTTATATTCTATGCCTCGGCTAATAAAGGCAAGTATCCCATATGCCTTCCTAACCACCTTATCTACCTATGCTGCTGCTTTCAGTGATCTATGGACAAGTACACCAAGGTTCCTCTGACCCTCTGTACTTCCTAGGGTCCTACCATCCATTGTATATTCCCTTGTCTTGTTAGTCCTCCCAAAATGCATCACCTCACACTTCTCAGGCTTAAATTCCATTTGCCACAGCTCCATCCATCTTATCAGCCCAACTATGGTTCTCTGGTGGAAAAGTTATGCCTTTTCCTAGCAAAAGAGTTTGGGTGGCTCCTGTATTCCTAAGTATAACTATAGGTTTACCTGCCTCACTTGAGGGATAAGGAGTTACTTTTCCTTTTGACAAGAATTCCTCATAACTATCAGGTATCTTATTCACATCCCCTGCACTCACAGTGGTTTTTGTACTTGGCCTTACTGCTGCAGTCAGAGGTACAGCTTGATCTGTCGTACTCTCGGTCAAGACCCCTTTCTTTACATTGGCTTTGTGCACCCCAATAAGTCCCATGGGTTTACCCCTCAACTTCCAGCATTCTGCATGAAGGTGTCCCACCTTGTGGCAATGATAACACTTAGGCTTTCGGACCTCACTTCCACCCTCAGCATCTTCCTTTCTGGCCTGAGGAGGAGATCTCGGGGCGCTCCTAGCTGTCTGTTCTTGTCACCAGCTACTAACTTTCCTTTCACCCTCCCACCTTCTATCCTTCTTGGGTTTGTGGGGGTGACAGACAAAGAGTTTGGGCTTAGAGACAAGATCATAATCATCAGTGATTTCTGCTGCCTGTCTGGCTGTTGAAACTTGCTGGTTCTCTATATGGGTTCTTACTAACAGAGGAAGTGAATTTTTAAATTCTTCCAGGAGAATTAGTTCTCCAAGGTTCTCATGCATGGCTTCTACCTTTAGTGCCCACATCCAACATCAAAATTAATTTGCTTTACCCTCTCAAATTCTAAATAAGTCTGCCCAGGCTTTCTCTGGAGGTTCCAAAATTTCTGCTGGCAAGCTTCAAGGAACAACTCATAAGCAGCGAGAATAGCCGTTTTTTGCCTTCTCATAATCTGCAGAAGTCTCCTCAGAAAGCAGAGCATAAACGTCATGAGCTCTACCCATCAATCTGCTTTGCATAAGCAGTGTCCAGCTTTCCTTTGGCCACTTCAGCTTTCTGGCTATCTTTTCAACAGAAATGAAAAATGCCTCTATGTCCCTTTCCTCAAATTTCGGGAGGACTCATACAAATTTAAATAGCTCTCCATTGGGTCCTGAGCTGGAGTCAGATCTTTCCCCAATATTTTCACTGGAGTCAAGACCGCCCCTTCGTCTTAGTTCCATCTTTTTTAATTTGAATTCCCTTCCTTCTCTTTCACTTTCTCTTTTAAATTCAAGCTTAAGGTTTTCCAATTCTATTTCTTTGTCAAGTACAAGCTGCCTCATCTGCAAATGAATTTTAGCCAATTCAACTGTACTACCATGTGGTTTGCCTTCTTCTTATTGCAAATGCTGTGCCATTACTGCAATTATGTCTGTTTCTTAGCTCCTGGTTTTAACTCTAACACCAACAATTCTGCCAATCCTTTAGCCTAGCCTTGGTTAAGTTTCTCAAAGCACTCAGGGACACATCCTCCTTCTCCAGAAAGGTCGGAGCAACGGACAAAGACATTCCGGTAGTGTAAACTTTACTCTAATGCACAAGAAATGTGCTTTTTTTCCTTTTCAATTCCTCTTTTCAATTATTATTACCCCACTTACAATTATACGTGTTCGGCGTTAGGTTATCCCCCACAAAGCCCCCAATTATATGTTACGACTGAAGTGGGAGGAGTGCACTGTCTCCTCGAGTTCCTCTTCTCCACAGGTCACAACATATATTTAAATGTTTACCCAGTTACTGATACGGTCAATTATAGACTCTGCTCTTTATCCCAGAATAAAATACACCAACCAGGTTTCTTTAATGAACACCAAAATGATCAGTTTATTATAAAACAAGACATAACCAGTAACAAGGTAAAGCATTAACAAAGAGTGAAATGTGACAGCTTCCTTACGCACACACTGGTGAACCAAAAAATACATATTTTCTCTTTATTGTTCTGTTACAAAAAGAAAAAAAAATTCGGCCAAATACTTGCTAATTCTTGAAGAGAAAAAAAGATATGGCAAAATGTCAGGGGAGGGGGTGGCTTAGTGGTATTGTCACTGGACGAGTAACCCAGAGACCCAGCGTATTGCTCTGGGGATATGGGTTCTAATCCCACCACAACAGGTGAAATTTGGATTCAATTAATAAATCTGAAATTTAAAAAAACTAGTCGAATGATGGCTATGAAACCATTGTTGATTGCTGTAAAAACCCATCTGGTTCACTAATGTCCTTTAGGGAAGGAAATCTGCTGTCTTTACCTGGTCTGGCCTACATGTGACTCCAGACCCACTGCAATATAGTTGACTCTTACATGCCCTCTGAAATGGCCTCGCGAGCCACTCAGTTGTATCTAACCACTACGAAATCAATAAAAAGGAATGAAACCGGACGGACCAACCGGCATCGACCTAGGCACCGGAAACGACAAGGGCAAACCCAGCCCTGTCGACCCTGCAAAGTCCTCCTTACTAACATCTGGGGGCTTGTGCCAAAGTTGGGAGAGCTGTCCCACAGACTAGTCAAGCAACAGCCTGACATAGTCATACTCACGGAATCATACCTGACAGACAATGTCCCAGACACTGCCATCACCATCCCCGGGTATGTCCTGTCCCACTGGCAGGGCAGACCCAGCAGAGGCCGCGGCACAGTGGTATACAGTCGGGAGGGAGCTGCCCTGGGAGTCCTCAGCATCAACTCCGGACCCCATGAAGTCTCATGGCATCAGGTCAAACATGGGCAAGGAAACCTCCTGCTGATTACCATCTACCGCTCTCCCTCAGCTGACGAGTCAGTGCTCCTCCATGTTGAACACCACTTGGAGGAAGCACTGAGGGTGGCAAGGGCGCAGAATGTACTCTGGGTGGGGGATTTCAATGTCCATCACCAAGAGTGGCTCAGTAGCACCACTACTGGCCGAGTCCTAAAGGACATATCTGCTAGGCTGGGTCTACGGCAGGCGGTGAGGGAACCAACAAGTGGGAAAAACACACTTGGCCTCGTCCTCACTAATCTGCCTGCCGCAAATGCATTTGTCCATGACAGTATTGGTAGGAGTGACCACCACACAGTCCTTGTGGAGACGAAGTCCCACCTTCACATTGAGAATACCCTCCATCGTGCTGTGTGGTACTATCACCATGCTAAATGGGATAGATTTCGAACAGATCGCGCAATGCAAAATTGGGCATCCATGAGGCACTGTGGGCCATCAACAAAAGCAGAATTGTACTCAACCACAATCTATAACCTCATGGCCTGGCATATCTCCCACTCTACCATTACCATCAAGCCAGGAGACCAACCCTGGTTCAATGAAGAGTGCAGAGGGCATGCCAGGAGCAGCACCAGGCATACCTCAAAATGAGGTGTCAGCCTGGTGAAGCTACAACACAGGACTACTTGCTTGCCAAACTGCGTAAGCAGCATACAATAGACAGAGCTAAGCGATCCCATAACCAATGGATCAGATCTAAGCTCTGCAGTCCTGCCACATCCAGCCGTGAATGGTGGTGGACAATTAAACAACTAACTGGAGGAGGTGGCTCCACAAATATCCCCATCCTCAATGATGGGGGAGCCCAGCACATCAGTGTGAAAGATAAGGCTCAAGCATTTGCAAAATCTTTAGCCAGAAGTGCCGAGTTGATGATCCATCTCGGCCTCCTCCTGAAGTCCCCAACATCATAGATGCCACACTTCAGCCAATTTGATTCACTCCGCGTGATATCAAGAAATGACTGAAGGCACTGGATACTGCAAAAGCTATGGGTCCTGACAATATTCCAGCAATATTACTGGAGACTTGTGCTCTGGAACGTGCCGCGCCCCCAGCCAAGCTGTTCCAGTACAGCTACAACACTGGCATCTACCCAGCAATGTGGAACATTGCCCAGGTATGTCCTGTACACAAAAACAGGACAAGTCCAACCCGGTAAATTACCACCCCCATCAGCCTACTCTCAATCATCAGTAAAGTGATGGAAGGTGTCATCAACAGTGCCATCAAGCGGCACTTGTTTAGCGATAACCTGCTCAGTGACGCTCAGTTTGGGTTCCACCAGGGCCACTCAGCTCCTGACCTCATTACTGCCTTGGTTCAAACATGGACAAAAGAGCTGAATTCCAGAGGTGAGGTGAGAGTGACTGCCCTTGACATCAAGGCAGCACTTCATCGAGTATGGCTTCAAGGAGCCCGAGTAAAACTGGAGTCAATGGGAATCAGGGGAAAAACTCTGGTTGGAGTCATCACTAACGCAAAGGAAGATAGATGTGATTGTTGGAGGTCAATCATCTGAGCTCCAAGACATCACTGCAGGAGTTCCTCAGGATAGTGTCCTCGGCCCAACCATCTACAGCTGCTTCATCAATGACCTTCCTTCAATCATAAGGTCAGAAGTGGGGATGTTCGCTGATGATTGCACAATGTTCAGCACCATTCGCAACTCCTCAGATACTGAAGCAGTCCGTGTAGAAATGCAGCAAACCCAATATCCAGGCTTGGGCTGATAAGTGGCAAGTAACGTTCACGCCACACAAGTGCCAGGCAATGACCATCTCCAACAAGGCAGAATCTAACCATCTCCCCATGACATTCAATAGCATTACAATTGCTAAATCCCCCACTAACAACATCCTAAAGGTTACCATAGACCAGAAACTGAACTGGAGTAGCCATATAAATACCGTGGCTACAAGGGCAGGTCAGAGGTTAGGAATCCTGCGGCGAGTAACTCATCTTCTGACTCCCCAAAGCCTGTCCACCATCTACAAGGCACAAGTCAGGAGTGTGATGGAATACTCTCCACTTGCCTGGATGACTGCAGCTCCAACAACACTCAAGAAGCTCGACACCATCCAGGACAAAGCAGCCTGCTTGACTGGCACCCCATCCACAAACATTCACTTGCTCCACCACCGACGCACAGTGGCAGCAGTGAGTACCATCTACATGATGCACTGCAGCAACACACCAAGGCTCCTTAGACAGCACCTTCCAAACCAATGACCTCTACCAACTAAAAGGGCAAGAGCAGCAAATACATAGGAACACCACAACCTGCAAGTTCCCCTCCAAGTCACACACCATCCTGACTTGGAACTATATCGCTGTTCCTTCACTGTCGCTGGGTCAAAATCCTGCAACTCCCTTTCTAACAGCGCTGTGGGCATACCTACCTCACATGGACTGCAGCAGTTCAAGAAGGCAGCTCACCACCGCCTTCTCAAGGGCAATTAGGGATGGGCAATAAATGCTGGCCTAGCCAGCGACGCCCACGTCCCATGAATGAATAAAATAAAAATAAAAAGTTGTCCCTTTTTGGTTTGGCATCCCAAATACGGGTAGACAACTGTTACTGGTATCTTTCTAGAACAGTTCTTTTCGGATGACATTGAAGATCAGTTTGGCAGGCTTTCCAGGAGAAATGCAGCATAAGTTTCTCTATTTCTTATGCTTGATTCTCAAAGAAGGTGCTGATGGTGACTGCTCTCTTGGCTGGTTTGCTTCAACTGCCTTCAAAACAGTTCACACCACAAAACACTGTCCAAAGCAAAACCAAAAATATCGCTGGAGTAAAGCCTCCTGACCCCTATAAATCTTGACCTGTCACTTCTCTGTACACATCTCCCCTTAGTCCAAGACTCCTGTTGTTTATTTATCTTAATTGGTGACAGTGGTCTCCAGTCGAGGTTGTTTTTAGCACTCCTTGATTCTTCCAGTAAATGTTTTCCATCAAGTATCCCTTCAATGAACTGTCAACACCAAAGCAAAGTTCAGCTTCTATGAAATCTTCAGCCTTCTTCACAAATCCATCTCCACTATTTAAGTATTTGTTTTTGATGTTTTATATTTAACAAAAAAATATAGAGGCACCGTCATAACACAGCAGATAGGGCCAGAGTTTACAAAAACAGTAAAAAAAAAACTGAATTATGGCTTGGTGTTTGAATACCCGCAGCATTCGCAATAAAACAGGTGAATTGTCAGCTCAAATAGAAATTCATATGTATGATCTGATAGCCATTACAGAGACGTGGCGACAAGGAAACCAAAGCTGGGACCTGAATATCCAAGGGTACATGACACTCAGGAAGGACAGGAAGCTGGGAAAAGGTGGTGGGTAGCTCTGTTAATTAAAGAGGGCTTTAGTACTGTAGCAAGAGATAACCTTAGTTCTAAAGCTCAAGATGTAGTATCAGTTTGGGTGGAACTTCATCAATGACCTTCCTTCCATCATAAGGTCAGAAGTGGGGATGTTCGCGAATGATTGCACAATGTTCAGCACCATTCACGACTCCTCAGATACTGAAGAGGTCCGTGTCGAAATGCAGCAAGACCTGGACAATATCCAGGCTTGGGCTAATAAGTGGCAAGTAACATTCATGCCACACAAGTGCCGGGCAATGACCATCTCAAAGAAGAGAGAATCTAACCCTCTCCCCTTGACATTCACCACATTACGATCGCTGAATTCCCCACTATCAACATCCTGCAGGTTACCATTGACAAGAAACCGAACTGGAGTCGCCATATAAATATTGTGGCTCAAGAGCAGGTCAGAGACTAGGAATCCTGCGGTGAGTAACTCACCTCCTGACTCCACAAAGTCTGTCTGCCATCTACAAGGCATAAGTCAGAAGTGTGATGGAATACTCCCCACTTGCCTGAATGGGTGCAGCTCCAAAAACACTCAAGAAGTTCGACAATATCCAGGATAAAGCAGCCCGCTTGATTGGCACCCCATCTACAAGCATTCACTCCCTCCACCACCAACGCACAGTGGCAACTGTGTATACCATCTACATGATGCACTGCAGCAATGCACCAAGAATCCTTCGACAGCACCTTCCAAACCCATGACCTCTACCACCTAGAAGGACAGGGGCAACAGATGTATGGGAACATCACCAGCTGCAAGCTCGCCTCCAAGCCACACCATCCTGACCTGGAACTATATTGCCAATCCTTCACCATCACTGGGTCAAAATCCTGGAACTCCCTTCCTAACAGCACTGTGGGTGTACCTGCTCGACATGAACTGCAGCGGTTCGAGAAGGCGGCTTACCACCACCTCCTCAAGGGCAATTAGGGATGGGCAATAAATGCAGTTCTAGCCAGCGACGCCCACATCCCATGAACGAATAAAAAAAAAACTAAGAAACACTAAGAAGCAGCAAGCGGCAGAAAAGATTGGTCGGAATTGTTTATAGGCCAAAGCGCAGTTGTAATGTAACTCACTGCATAAATTAGGAAATTAGAGGTGCATGTAACAAGGACAATACAGTAATCATGGGGGTTTGCAATCTACATATAGACTGGGTAAATTTTATTGGTACTAATGTTGTGGAGGATGAATTCTTGGAATGTATGCAAGATGGTTTGCTAGAGCAGTAGGTTGAGGAACCAACTAGGGAACGGGCTATTTTAGATCTAGCAATGTGCAATGAAAAAGGCCTAATTAATAATTTTATTGTAAAGGAGCCTGTAGGAAAGAGTGACCATAATATGATAGAATTTTAGAGTTTGAAAGTGATGTAGTTCACTCAGAAACTAGGGTCTTAAATCTTAGCAAAGGAAACTATGAAAGTATGAGTGGAAAATTGGCTATCGTGGATTGGGAAACTACGTTAAAAGGTTTGAGAAGTAGACAGGCAATGGCTAACATTTAAAGAACTAATACATAGTTGACAACAAAAATACATTCCTTTAATGCATAAAAATACAGCAAGGAAAGTATTCCACTGTAGCTAACAAAAGAAATCAAGGATTGTATTAAAGCAAAGGAAGAGGCGGATAAAGTTGCCAAAAGAAAAATGGTAAACCTGCAAATTTGGAGCATTTCAGAATTCTGCAAAAGAGGATCAAGAAAAAGATTAAGAAAGGGAAAATAGAACATAAAAGTAAACTAGCGAGAAACATAACAATGGACAGTAAAAGCTTCTCTAGGTATGTAAAAAGGAAAAGATTAGCAAAGACAAATGCGGGTCCATTAGAAGCAGAGTCAGGAGAATTTATAATGGGAATAAGGAAATGGCAGAGAAACGAAACAAATACTTTGTGTCCGGCTTCACAGAGGAAAATCCTAAAAACCTCCCAGAAATAATAGAGAATCAAGGGACTAGTTTAAATGAAGAACTGCAAGATATTATTAGTAAAAAAAATAGTCCAAGAGAAATTAATGGGGCTTAAAGTAGATAAATACCCTGGACCTGATGATCTACATCCCAGAGTGCTGAAAGAGGAGGCTGTAGAGATAGTAGATGCATTGGTGGTCATCTCTCAAAATTCTATAGATTCTGGAATGGTTCCTGCAGATTGTAAGGTGGCAAATGTAACCAAACTATTTAAGAAAGGAGGGAGAGAGAAAACAGGGAACTACAGACCTATTAGTCTAACATCAGTCGTAGGGAAAATGCTAGAATCTAAAATAAAGGATGTGATAACAGGACACTTAGAAAATAATGGTAGGATTGGGCACAGTCAACATGGATTTATGAAAGGGAAATCATGTTTAACAAAACAGTTGGAGTTTTTTTGGAGGATATAACTAGCAGAATTGATAAGGGGAACCGGTGGATGTGGTATATTTAGATTTTCAGAAAGCTTCTGATAAGGTCCCACACAAGAGGTTGGTAAACAAAATTAGAGCATATGGGATTGGGGGGGGGAATACACTGGCATGAATTGAGAACTGGTTAGCAGACAGAAAACAGATGGGTCATTTTCAGATTGGCAGGCTGTGACTAGTGAGGTACCACAAGGATCAGGGCTTGGGCCCCAGCTATTCACAATCTATACCAATGATTTGGATATGGGGATTAAATGTAATTTTCCAAGTTTGCAGATGACACAAAACTAGGTGGAAGTGTGAGTTGTGAGGAGGATGCAAATATGCTTCAAGGGGATTTGGAAAGGCTAAGCGAGTGGGCAAAAATTTGGCAGATGGAATACAATGTGGAGAAATGTGAGGTTATCCACTTTGGTAGGAAAAACAGAAATACAGAGTATTTCTTAAATGGTGAGAGGCTGGGAAGTGTTAAATTTCAAAGGGTCTTGGGTGTCCTTGTTCATGAGTCACTGCAAGCTAACATGCAGGTACGGCATTCACTTAAGAAGGCAAATGGTATGTTGGCCTTCACTACAAGAAGATTTGAGTATCGGAGTAAAGATGTCTTACTGCAATTATACAGAGCCTTGGTGAGACCGCACCTGGAGTATTGTGTGCAGTTTTGGTCTCCTTATCTAAGTAACTTGCCATTGAGGGAGTGCAAAGAAGGTTCACCAAACTAATTCCTGGGATGGAGGGATTGTCCAATGAGGAAAGTTTAAATAGACTGGGCCTTTATTCTCTGGAGTTTAGAAGAATGAGAAGTGATCTCATTCAAACATGCAAAATTCTTACAGGGCTCGACAGGGTTGATGCAGGAAGGAAGTTCCCCCTGGCTGGCGAGTCTGGAACTAGGGGACACAGTCTCAGAATAAGGGGCAGGCCATTTAGGACTTAGAAGAGGAGGAATTTCTTCACTCAGAGGGTGGGGTGAATCTTTGGAATTCTCTGCCCCAGAGGGCTGTGGAGGCTTAGTTGTTGAGTATGTTCAAGACTCAGACCGATAGATTTCTACATATTAAAAACATCAAGGGTTATGGGGATAGTGCAGGAAAATGGTGTTGAAGTAGATGATCAGCCATGATCTCATTTAATGGCGGAGCGGGCTCAAAGGGATGAATGGCCTATTCCTGCTCCTATTGCTTATGTTCTTATGTGGTACTTTATCAAATGTCTTTCATATATAATACACACGCACACACATACACACCATCTACTGCACTACCTTCATCGACCCTCAGTTCTTCACAAGAACTCAACAGGTTAGACCAACATGATTTGCCTTCAACAAATCCTTATTAACCCATTTTACTCCTGGTGGGAATTAATTTTGTCCCCAACAATAATCTCTCAAAGTTTTCCCACCACTGAAGTTAAACTGATTGGTCTGTAGTTACCAGGCTTCTCCCTCTCCTCTTTTTTAAACAGGGACGCAACATCTGCAATCCTCCAGTTCTCTTGTGTCACTCCCATGTCCAAGAATGATTAAAAGATTGTAGTCAAAACTTCTGCGAGCTCCACCCTAACTTTCCTCAACAACCTAGAATGCATCCCACCTGGACCAGGGGATTTCTTATTTTTGATGTGATGCCAAACTATTTAGTACCTCCTTTCTATTTTTAACCATCCAATATCTCTGTTCTCCCTCTACTTCATCTTTTTCCATCCAATTCCTCAATCCTGCCCACTGCCTCCTGTAGAAGATTTCCTTTTAGGCCCGAACTGGCCTCACCATTCATTAAACGACTCCTCTACTTTGGATTTTGGGGTTCCTTTTATGTTACCCACTAATCTTTTCTCATACTCTTTCTTTGCCCTTCTTGCATCCTTTTACAATTTTCCCTGGTACTCTGTATTCTGTTTGGTTTTCGATTGTGTTCTGTACCTGACGTTTGTCATAAGCCTCCATTTTTATTTTCTTTTAACCTCTATTTCCTTTGTCATCCAGGGAGCTCTAGCTTTGGATGCCCCACCTTTCCTCCTTATGGGACTATGTTTGGTTTGTATCCAAACAATCTCCGCTTTGAAGGCCTGCCATCGCTCATTCACTGTTTTTCTGACCTATCTCCACCTGTACTAGATCCCTTCTCAAAACTGAAATTGGTTCTCTTCCAGTTGGGCATTGTCACCTTTGATTTTTCTTTGTCCCCTTCCATAACCACTTTAAAACTATTTATATTATGATCACTATTACGCAGATGTTCTCCCACTGAAACACACTTGCCCTATTTCTTTAATCAGAACTAGATCCAGCAGTGCTTCCTTCCTCGTTGGGCTAGAACGATACTGATTAAGAAGTTCTCCGAGAAACACTTTAGGAATTCTTCACCCTCCTTGCCCTTTTTTTCTGTTTCTCTTCCAGTCTATATGAGGGTAATTGAAGTCCCTTACGATTACTGCTCTTTTTTTTTTACATTTCTCTGAAATTTGCCTACAGGTTTGCTCCTCTCATTCTCACTATTTTGGGGGTCTATAATGAACACCTAGCAATGTAACAGCACTTTTTCTGTTGCTTAAAATGGTCATATTTAAAATAATTTTGACAGTACAATGTACTTACGCCTTGGTTCATCGGTAGTAACAGATTCAATGAAATCTCGTGGAGTCATATATAGCTGACCTTCATGTTCCATTGACGTAAACAGCCTAAATCTTTGCTCTTGGGAAGAAACATATCGTTCCACACCTTCAATATCAGATTCTTCCATTGTGTTCTGTAAGGCATAAAATCTAGTTGTTGGTCTTCATTTTTTGAATACTTATTATTACATACCTTATACTGTTATTCCAACATGGAAATATGCAGAAGCCACTTTAGTATGAAAATTGAGATCACATATCTGACCAGATCCACTTCATTCTTTGAACAAAAGCTTTCTCTAAATACCAAAAGTTTAAATGAAGGTCTTTGAATGGGCAAGATTAAGAAAGACATTGCCTCTCAAAACCTGCACATGAAGAAGCATCAACATGACTTTCCCTTCCTCAGCGATATAATGGAGTGCTTCTTTTTAATCATAGAAGACACTGCAAATTTAGCATCAGTGCAAGGTGATTTCAGCTTTGCACCAAGGCCAAACTGGCAGTGTACATCTTGACCCAGGGCCCAACCTAATTCCTGGATAGGGCAGTCTCAAACTCCTTTAATTTGAAGCATAAGTTTAGGACAATGTCAAACCTGGCTTACAAAGGGCTAAGGATTGGACTTGTTGGGTAAACCCACCTAACCTCAATTTAAGTGTTCAGTGAGTAGGGATGCTCCCTTCCCACATTCTGAACATTAATATTTTTAACTGTTAGGAGAGAACTCTTGCTCATGGATGTATTTAGGCATATACACAACTTGCTCTTGGGCAAGACTATTATTTGCACCTACTGGGTGGTAGCCAGACAATGCAAATATAGTAAAAGCAAAATACTGCGGATGCTGGAAATCTGAAATAAAAACGAGAAATACTGGAAATACTCAGCAGGTCTGGCAGCATCTGTGGAGACAGAAGCAGAGTTAACGTTTCAGGACAGTTACCCTTCTTCAGAATGCAAATATAGTTCTACCTGGCTGAGTCCCAAATGCACCCTTAGTGCAGTGCTTAAATCCAGTTTAGAACAAAAGGAAAATTAATCACAACAGAATTTTTATCACTGGCACGAAACAAACCAAGCAATCTTCAGATTCGCAGGATGAGAACAATGGTGATTTGTCCAACTGCCAGAAATAGAAAAAGAATCATTGTGTCAGTGCAGGATAGATAGATTTATATGAGGCTAAAAAAATTGCATTTTTTATATTTTAAAAGTTTTAAAAAGGACTATATCCCTCATGATTTTCCCTGTTAGCTATCTGAGCTTAGAGTCATAGTTTTATTTACGGCATAGAAGGAGGCTATTCAGCCCATTGAGTCCATGCTGGCTCACCATGGAGCAATCCAGTCAGTTCCACTCCCCCACTCGATCCCCTTAGCCCTGGAAGTTTATTTCTTTCAAGTGCCCATCCAATTTCCTTTTGAAATCATTGATTGTCTCCACTTCCACCAACCTCGTGGGCGGTGACTTCCAGGTCATTCCCCCTGCAACCCTTACTCAAAACCTTAAATCTGTGTCCCCTAGTCCTTGTACCATCTGTTAATGGTAATAGTGTTAACTTATCTAAGCCTATCTTATTTAATCTTGTACAGCTCTATCAAATCTCCCCTCAATCTCCTTTGCTCCAGAGAGAACAACCCCAGCTTTTGCAACCTAACCTTGTAACTAAAATCTCCCATCCCAGGAACCATTCTGGTAAATCTCCTCTGCACCCTCTCAAGGAGCCTCACATCCTTCCTAAAGTGGAGTGACCAGAATAGGACGCAATATTTAGGGCCTAAGCAGAGCTTTATAAAGGTTCAGCATAACTTCCCTGCTTTTGTACTCAATGCCTCTATTTATAAAGCCCAAGATCCCATTTGCTTTGCTAAACACTCTCTCAATATGTCCTGCCACCTTCAAAGATCAACTCACATGCACCCCCAGGTCCCTCTGTTCCTACACACTCTTTAGAACTGCACCATTAGGTCTATATTGCCTCACCCTATTCCTTCTGCCAAAATGCATCACCTCATACTTGTCTGTATTAAACTCCATCTGCTGCTTGTCTGCCCATTTTGCTAGCCTATCTATGCCCTGTTGCAGGCAGTTCGTATCATCTTCACTGTTTGCCACTCCTCCAAGTTTGGTATCATTGGCAAATTTTGAAATTCTACTCTGTATTCCAAGATCCAAGTCATTTGTATATAGCAAAAAAAAAGCAGTGGTCCCAACACTGAACCATGTGGAATGCCACTGTCCACTATCCTCCAGTCTGTAAAATAACCATTTACCGCAACTCACTGCTTTCTGTCCTTAAGCCAATTTTTTTTATCCAATTGGACACTGCCCTCCTACTCCATGAGCCTCAATTTTGTTAACCAGCCTTTTATGTAGCACTTTATCAAATGCTTTCTTAAAATCCATATAGACAACATCATCACATTCCCTTCATCAATCTTCTCTGTTACTTCATCAAAAAATTGAATTAAATTAGTCAAGTATGATCTACCTTTTACAAATCTGGCTGTCTTTAATTAACTCGAACCTCTCCAAGTGCCTGTTGCTTTTTTCCCTGATTATTGTTTCTAAAACCTTACCCACCATTGATGTTAAACTCATCAGCCTGTAATGGCTAGGACTGTCCTTACACCCTTTCTAGAATAAGGGTGTCACATTTGTCACTCTCCAATCCTCAGGTACCTCCCCCATATCTAGGGAAGATTGGAAGATTATGGAAAACCCTTCTACTATCCCCACTCCCACTTCCTTTAGCAACCTGGGATGCAAGCCATCAGAGCAGATGACTTATCTAGCCTAAGCTTAGCCAGCCTTTCCAGTACCTCCTCCCTCTCAGTTTTTACCCTATACATTGCCTCTAATCTCTCCACCTACTGATATTTTGTCAGATTCTTCTTCCTTAGTAAACACAAATACAAAGTACTCATCAAGTATATTAGCTTTGCCCTGTGCCTTTCAGCATATATCACCCACTTTGTCCCTAATAGGTTCCACTCCATCTTTTACTACCCGCTTACTATTTACATGCTGGTAGAAGATTTTTGGGTTCCTTTTTATGTTGACTGTCATTTTATTCTCATATTCTCTCTTTGCCAGTCTTATTTTTCCTCTTCACTTGCCCTCTCAACTTACTCTAATTGGTCTGGTTCTCACTTGAAGCATTCACTTGACATGCATCATACACCCTCTTTTTTTGTTTTATCATTAT
The DNA here is from genome assembly GCF_036365525.1 of Heterodontus francisci. Classification (NCBI taxonomy): domain Eukaryota; kingdom Metazoa; phylum Chordata; class Chondrichthyes; order Heterodontiformes; family Heterodontidae; genus Heterodontus; species Heterodontus francisci. Next base: position 114,718,592 of record NC_090371.1, read on the forward strand.
CTCTATCTCCCTCGTCATCCAAAGAGCTCAGTTTTTGGTTCCCCTACCTTTCGCCCTTGTTGGAATGTACCTAGCCTGTACCTGAAGCATCTCCTCCTTAAAGATAACCTACTGTTCCATTACAGTTTTTCCTGTCAGTCTTTGGTTCCATTTTATCCTGGCTAGATCACTTCTCATTGCATCGAAATTAACCCTCTTCAAATCTAGCCGTTCTACCTTATATCGTCTAAACCTTATGATATGATGATCACTCTTACCCAAGTATTCCCCCACAGACACTTGGTCCACTTGGCCCATGAGCACCAGACCCAGCCATGCCTGCTTTCTAGTTGGACCAAGAACATACTGATCAAGTAAATTCTCCTGGTCACAATCCAGAAATTCCTCCTTTCCCTTTACTCTAAAATTATCCCAATCTATATTTGGGTAATTAAAGTCCCCCAGTATCACCACTCTATATTTCTTGCATATCTCTGTGATTTCCCGATGGTGAGCAGAGCATGCTGAAATGAAGAATGTATTTTCATATAACACTTTAAGTTATATTACAAGATGGTAAACATTTTCCTTGATTTCAATTTAAAGGAAAAACTTGAATTTATATATCACCTTTCTCAACCTCATGACATCCGAAAGCCCTTTACAGCCAAAGAAGGACTCTTGAGGTGTAGTTACTGCTGTCGTGCAGGAATAGTGGCAGCTAATTTACACACAGCCAGCTCCCATAGCCAGCAATGTGATAATGACCAGATTATTTGTTTTAGTGATGTTGGTTAAGGGATAAATATTGTCCAGGACACCACAGGGAACTCCCCTGCTCTTCTTCGAATAGGGCCATGGGTTCTTTTACATCCACCCGAGGGGGCAGAGGAGGCCTCAGTTTAATGTCTCATTGAAAGAAGGCACCTCCAACAGCGCAGTGCTCCTTCAGTACTGTACAGGAGTGTCACCCTAGACTTTTGTGTTTATGTCTCTAGAGTGAGACTTAAACCCACAACTTTCTGACCCAGAGGAGAGAGTGCTACCACTGAGTCACGACTGACACTTTAGCACCCAACGTTATGATGTGAAATACACAGCATGGTTTCAGGCCAACAGTATTCAGACAACATGCTGAATACTGAATGAATGTAGACATTAAAACAACAGAAGCATGTATGAAATTGAATATTTGAGGATGAGAAAAAACATTTAACTATAGCAACAGCGGAAGATAATATAAATGAGAGCTACAAGCCAAAGTTCTGCCATAGAAAATTGATTTAATACCACACAAATATGGTCTTTGTTTAAAGAACATGGGATTAAATTAAAAATACTTGAGTAAAAGCACAGAAAAGGCGGGACGTCTAGTGACATTAGAGGTGGTGACAGCTGCACAGAGAACAGCTCCAAACTGTCGAATTAAAAACTAGCTGAAATCTGTTTCAAAAGCTTTGGTAGCCAGTCAACACTTTATGAAAGTCAAATGCCCCTTTCCAAGCATGAAGAGGATCTTGAAGATCTCCAAAGAAATCAAGAAATAACTATAAATATTCAACGAATCCACAATATCTATTTATGCATCTAATTGATTGCAGTATATTGGCGAATGGTCATGATAAACCTTATATCTTAATATTTTATGAAAAAACTATGGTATGGTCACTTTAAAAGGGTTCTGCAAAATTTATTTGGGAAATTCTCTCGACCTCCTTTCTCTGTATTGGAGGAAATCACTAACTTGTATGCAGATTGACACTTCAAAGGTAAACAATTCACCTCTGTTTGCTGGGGAAGACTCACAACCTACCTAGGTAATAGATATAATTCATAAGGCTCACTGGGCTGTTTCCTGCACAGAATTTGAGTAGTTTTTATATACGATGAGATGTGTACTTCAAAGAGCCATTGAGTGCGAGTAAGGGGCTTTTCCAGTGAGGGGGTAATAATGCACTAGATATTCAGCTTTGCATTGCCCTAAAAGGTGGTTGATAGCCTAAGGCTAGTACCTGAATAGCTTCTTTGATATCTGTTAAACCTAGTCTGACTGACTGTTTTGCCACTGCCAAGCGTCCAATATTTGGTAAGCTTCAAATGATTGCAAGCAATATACGTTTATCTTACTTTGTCACAGCTTTTGACTAATTGTGGAAAGTGTCTTTTTAAATATGTACTTGGGACTTGGATGACATTGGCTGCTTTATTGCCCTTCCCTAGTGGCTCCAAGGTGTGGTGGGCCATCTTCTTTAGCTACTGTAGTCCTTGTACTGATGGTGCTCTCACAACATTAGGTAGGGAACGTCAAGATTTTAACACAATTATGAATAGTGATTCATGTCTAAGTCAGAATGGTATGTGACTTCAAAGGGAACTTGGAAATTATGCTATTTCCACACACTGTTGGCCTTGCCCTGCACAGTAGTAGAAATCACAGGTTGGGAGGTGCTGCTGAAGTAAGCTTGGTGAACTAATGCAGTACATCCTGTAGATCATGCACGTTATAACCACAGTGCACTGGTGGTAGAGAGGGCAGAAATGGACTCCAGTGGCAGGAGCAACCACCAAGCATTCTGCTCTGTGCTGGATAATATTGAGCTTCAAATATTATTGCAACTACGTCCATCCTGGCAAGTGGTAAACAAGGTATCATAGAATGGTTACAGCACAATAGGAAGCCATTCGGCCTGTTGTGTCCATGCTGGCTCTCTGCAAGAGCAATTCAGCTAGTTCCACACCCTCGCCTTTTCCCGGCAGCCTGCAAATTTTTTCTCTTCAGATAATTGTCCGATGCTTTTTTGAAAGTCAAGATTGAATTTGCCTCCACCACACTCTCAGGCAGTGCATTCCAGATCCTAACCCTCGCTGTGTAAACAAGTTTCTCCTCAAGTCACCATTGCTTCTTTTGCAAATCATCATAAATTGATGCCCTCTGGTTCTCGATCCTTCCGACAATGGGAACAGTTTATTCCTTTCTATTCTGTCCAGCACCCTCATGAGTATGAACACCTCTATCAAATTTCCTCTTAAGCTTCTCTTCTCCAAGGAGAACAGCTCGAGCTTCACCAATTTATCCATGTAACTTTTTTAAATTCATTCATGGGATGTGGGCATCGCTGGCTAGCTTTATTGCCCATCCCTAATTGCTCAAGAAGGCGGTGGTGAGCTGCCTTCTTGAACTGCTGCAGACCATGTCGGGTAGGTACACCCACAGTGCTGTTAGGAAAGGAATTCCAGGATTTTGACCCAGCGACAGTGAAGAAATGGCGAGATAGTTCCAAGTCAGAATGGTGTATGACTTGGAGGGGAACTTGCAGGTGGTGGTGTTCCCATGCATTTTCTGCCCTTGTCCTTCTAGTTGGCAGAGGTCGCGGGTTTGGAAAGTGCTGTCTAAGGAGCCTTGGGGCGTTGCTGCAGTGCCTCTTGTAGATGGTATACACTACTGCCGCTGTGCGTTGGTGGTGGAGGGAGTGAAATGTTTATGGATGGGGTGTCAGTCAAGCGGGCTGCTTTGTCCTGGATGGTGTCAAGCTTCTTGAGTATTGTTGGAGCTGCACCCATCCAGGCAAGTGGAGTGTATTCCATTACCCTCCTGACTTGTGCCTTGTAGATGGTGGACAGGCTTTGAGGAGTCAGGAGGTGAGTTACTCACCGCAGGATTCCTAGCCTCTGACCTGCTCTTGTAGCCATGGTATTTATATGGCTACTCCAGTTCAGTTTCTGGTCAATGGTAACCCCCAAGATGTTGATAGTGGGGGATTCAGCGATGGTAATGCATTGAATGTCAAGGGCAGATGGTAAGATTCTCTCTTGTTGGAGATGGTCATTGCCTAGTACTTGTGTGGCACGAATGTTACTTGCCACTTATCAGCCCAAGCCTGGATATTGTCCAGGTCTTGCTCCATTTCTACTGCTTCAGTATCTGAGGAGTCGCGAATGGTGCTGAACATTGTGCAATCATCAGCAAACATCCCCACTTCTGAACTTATGAATGAAGGAAGGTCATTGATGAAGCAACTGAAGATGGTTGGGCCTAGGACACTACCCTGAGGAACACCTGCAGTGATGTCCTGGAGCTCAGATGATTGACCCCCAACAACCACAACTATCTTCCTTTGTGCGAGGTATGACTCCAACCAGCAGAGCGTTTTCCCCCCGATTCCCACTGACTTCAGTTTTGCTCGGGCTCCTTGATGCCATACTTGATCAAATGCTGCCTTGATGTCAAGGGCAGTCACTCTCACCTCACCTCGAGTTCAGCTCTTTTGTGCATGTTTGAACCAAGGCTGTAATAAGGTCAGGAGCTGAGTGGACCTGGCGGAACCCAAACTGAACAGGTTATTACGAAGCAAGTGCCGCTTGATAGCACTGTCGATGATACCTTGCATCACTTTACTGACTGAGAGTAGACTGGCTGGGTTGGACTTGACCTGTTTTTGTGTACAGGACATACCTGGGCAATATTCCACATTGCCGGGTAGATGCCAGTGTTGTAGCTATACTGGAACAGCTTGGCTAGGGGCGGGGCAAGTTCTGGAGCACAGGTCTTCAGTACTATTGCCGGAATATTGTCAAGGCCCATAGCTTTTGCAGTATCCAGTGCCTTCAGTCGTTTCTTGATATCACGCGGAGTGAATCGAATTGGCTGAAGCCTGGTATCTGTGATGCTGGGGACTTCAGGAGGCAGCCAAGATGGATCATCAACTCGTCACTTCTGGCTGAAGATTGTTGCAAATGCTTCAGCCTCATTATTCGCACTGATGTGCGGGACTCCCCCAAGATTGAGGGTGGGAATATTTGTGGAGCCACCTCCTCCAGTTAGTTGTTTAATTGTCCACCATCAATCATGGCTGGACATGACAGGACTGCAGAGGTTAGATCTGATCCATTGGTTATGGGAATGCTAAGCTCTGTTTATTGCATGCTGGATATGCAGTTTGGCACGCAAGTAGTCCTGTATTGTAGCTTCACCAGGTTGACACTTCATTTTGAGGTATGCCTGGTGCTGCTCCTGACATGCCTCCTGCACTCTTCATTGAACCAGGGTTGGTCTAATGGCTTGATGGTAATGGTAGAGTGGGGAATATGCCAGGCCAAGAGGTTACAGATTTTGGTTGAGTACAATTCTGCTGCTGCTGATGGTCCACATTGCCTCACGGATGCCCAGTTTTGCATTGCTAGATCTGTTCAAAATCTATCCCATTTAGCACGGCGATAGTGCCACACAACACAACACAATCTCATTTTGAAAAGCTGGAACCTGTCATAGCCGCTAAGCGCACTGCACTGTTGAATTACAAGAAAGCCCCCAGCGAGTCAACATCCGTAGCAAAAGGAGCCAGAAGCACTGCACAAAGAACAGCCAGGCGCTGTGCAAATGACTACTGGCAACACCTATGCAGTCGTATTCAGCTGGCCTCCGACACCGGAAACATCAGAGGAATGTATGATGGCATTAAGAGAGCTTTTGGGCCAACCATCAAGAAGATCGCCCCCCCCTCAAGTCTAAATCATGGGAAACGATCACTGACCAATGCAAACAAATGGACCGTTGGGTGGAGCACTAACTAGAACTGTACTCCAGGGAAAATGTTGTCACTGATACCGCCCTCAATGCAGCACAGTATCTGCCAGTCATGGATGAGCTGGACGAACAGCCAACAAAATCGGAACTCAGTGTTGCCATTGATTCTCTAGCCAGTGGAAAAGCCCCTGGAAAGGACAGCATTACCCCAGAAATAATCAAGAGTGCCAAGCCTGCTATACTCTCTACACGCTTGTGCTGGGATGAGGGAGCAGTACCACAGGACACGCGCGATGCCAATATCATCACCCTCTATAAGAACAAGGGTGACCGCGGTGACTGCAACAACTACCGTGGAATCTCCCTGCTCAGCATAGTGGGGAAAGTCTTCGCTCAAGCCATTTTAAACAGACTCCAGAAGCTGGCTGAGCGTGTCTACCCTGAGGCACAGTGAGGCTTTTGAGCAGAGAGATCCACCTTTGACATGCAGTTCTCCCTTCGCCAGCTACAGGAGAAATGCCGCAAACAACGGATGCCCCTCTATGTTGCTTTCATAGATCTCACCAAAGCCTTTGACCTCGTCAGCAGATGTGGTCTCTTCAGACTACGAGCAAAGATCGGATGTCCACCAAAGCGACTAAGTATCATCACCTCTTTCCATGACAATATGAAAGGCATAGCGGTGCCTCAGCAGACCCCTTTCCTATCCTGAGTGGCGTGAAACAGGGCTGTGTTCACGCACCTACACTGTTTGGGATCATTTTCTCCCTGCTGCTCTCACATGCGTTCAAGTCTTCAAAAGAAGGAATTTTCCTCCATACAAGATCAGATGGCAGGTTGTTCAACCTTGCCCATCTTAGAGCGAAGGCCAAAGTAAGGAAGGTCCTCATCAGGGAACTCCTCTTTGCTGACAATGCTGCATTAACATCTCACACAGAAGCGTGTCTGCAGAGACTCATTGACAGGATTGCAGCCGCCTGCAACAAATTTGGCCTAACCATCAGCCTCAAGAAAACGAACATCATGGGACACAACATCAGAAATGCTCCATCCATCAATATCAGCGACCACGCTCTGGAAGTGGTTCAAGAGTTCACCTACCTCGATATAACTATCACCAGTAACCTGTCTCTCGATGCAGAAATCAAAAAGCGTATGGGAAAGGCGTCTGCTGCTATGTCCAGACTGGCCAAGAGGGTGTGGGTAAATGGCGCACTGACACGGAACACAAAAGTTCGAGTGTTTCAAGCCTGTGTCCTCAGTACCTTGCTCTAAGGCAGCGAGGCCTGGACAATGTATGTCAGCCAAGAGCGATGGTCTCAACTCATTCCATCTTCGCTGCCTCCGGAGAATCCTTGGCATCAGGTGGAAGGACCATTTCTCCAATGCAGAAGTCCTCGAGGCAGCCAACATCCCAAGCATATACACCCTACTGAACCAGCGGCGCTTGAGATGGCTTGGCCATGTGAGCCGCATGGAAGATGCCAGGATCCCCAAGGACGCATTGTACAGCAAGCTAGTCACTGGTATCAGACCCACTGGCCGTCCATGTCTCCGCTTTAAAGACGTCTGCAAACACGACATGAAGTCCTGTGACATTGACCAGAAGTCGTGGGAGTCAGTTGCCAGTGATCGCCAGAGCTGGCGGACAGCCATAATGGCGGGACTAAAGAGTGGCGAATCTAAGAGATTTAGCAGTTGGCAGGAAAAAAAGACAGAAGTGCAAGGAGAGAGCCAACTGTATAACAGCCCCGGCAGCCAATTTTATCTGCAGCACCTGTGGAAGAATCTGTCACTCTAGAATTGGCCTTTATAGCCACTCCAGACGCTGCTCCACAAACCACTGACCACCTCTAGGCGCTTACCCATTGTCTCTCGAGACAAGGAGGCCAAAGAAGAAGTACCACACAACACGATGGAGGTTATCCTCAATGTGAAGGCTGGACTTTGTCTCCAGAAGGACCGTGCGGTTGTCACTCCTACCAATACTGTCATGAACAGATGCGCCTGCAGCATGCAGATTGGTGAAGACAAGGTCAGGTATGTTTTTCCCTCTTGTTGGTTCCCTCACCACCTGCCGTAAATCCAATCTAGCAGCTATGTCCTTTAGAACTTGGCCAGCTCAATCAGTAGTGTTGCTACCGAGACACTCTTGGTGATGGACATTGAAGTCCCCCACCCAGTGTACATTCTGTGCCCTTGACACTTGCAGTGCTTCCTCCAAGTGGTGATCAACATGGAGGAGTACTGATTAATTAGCTGAGGGAGGGCGGGAGGTGGTAATCAGCAGGAGGTTTCCTTGTCCATGTTTGACCTGATGCCATGAGACTTCATGGGGTCCGGAGTCGATGTTGAGGACTCCCAGGGCAACTCCCTCCTGACTGTATACCACGGTGCTGCCCCTCTGCTGGGTCTGCCCTGCCAGTGGGACAGGACATACCCGGGAATGGTGATGGCAGTGTCTGGGACATTGTCTGTAAGGTATGATTCCGTGAGTATGACTATGTCAGGTTGTTGCTTGACTAGTCTGTGGGGCAGCTCTCCCAACTTTGGCACAAGCCCCAGATATCAGGAAGGAGGACTTTGCAGGGTCGACAGGGCTGGGCTTGCCATTGTCATTTCCGGTGCCTAGGTCGATGCCAGGTGGGCCACCTGGTTTCATTCTGTTTTATTGACTTTGTAGCGGTCCCTTGTCCCTGGGACCAATCTTGTAAATCTTTTTTGCCCCCTCTCTAATGCCTTCAGATCCTTCTTAAAGTGTGGTGCCCAGAATTGGACATAATACTCCAGTTAGCTCAGGCTATTGCCCTGGGGACATGGGTTCAAATCCCACCACAGCAGCTGGTGGAATTTAAATTCAATTAATTATTACAAAAAAAAATTTGGAATTGAAAACTGGTCTCAGTAAGGGTGCCAAGAAACTATCATCGATTGTCGTAAAAACCCATCTGGTTCACTCATGGCCTTTAGGAAAGGAAATCTGCTGTCGTAACCTGGTCTGACCTAAACGTGACTCCAGACCCACAGCAATGTGGTTGACTCTTAACTGCCCGACGAAATGGCCTAGCAAGCCACTCAGTTGTCAAGGGAAATTAGGGATGGGCAATGATGGCTTTGCCAGCGATGCCCACATCCCATGAAAGAATTTTAAAAAGTTGAGGCCAAACCAGTGTTTTATACAGGTTTAACAAAGAACAAACAACAGTACAGCACAGGAACAGGCCATTCGGCCCTCCAAGCCTGCGCCGATCTTGATGCCTGCCTAAACTAACACCTTCTGCACTTCCAGGGCCCATATCCCTCTATTCCCTTACTATTCATATATTTGTCAAGATGTCTCTTAAACGTCGCTATCGTATCTGCTTCCACCACCTCCCCTGGCAGCAAGTTCCAGGCACTCACCACCCTCTGTGTAAAAAACTTGCCTCGCACATCCCCTCTGAACTTTGCCCCTCGCACCTTAAACCTATGTCCCCTAGTAACTGACCCTTCCACCCTGGGAAAAAGCTTCTGACTATCCACTCTGTCCATACCGCTCATAACTTTGAAAACCTCCATCATGTCGCCCCTCCACCTCCGTCGTTCCATGAAAACAATCTGAGTTTATCCAACCTCTCTCATAGCTAATGCCCTCCAGACCTGGCAACATCCTGGTAAACCTCCTCTGTACCCTCTCCAAAGCCTCCACGTCCTTCTGGTAGTGTGGCGACCAGAATTGTACGCAGTATTCGAAGTGTGGCCTAACTAAGGTTCTGTACAGCTGCAACATGGCTTGCCAATTTTTATACTCTTATACCCCAACAAATGAAGACAAGCATGCCGTATGCCTTCTTGACTACCTTATCCACCTGCGTTGCCACTTTCAGTGACCTGTGGACCTGTACGCCCAGACCTCTCTGCCTGTCAATACTCCTAAGGGTTCTGCCATTTACTGTATACCTCCCACCTGCATTAGACCTTCCAAAATGCATTACCTCACATTTGTCCGGATTAAACTCCATCTGCCATTTCTCCGCCCAAGTCTCCAACTGATCTATATCCTGCTGTATCCTCTGACAATCCTCATCATTATCCGAAACTCCACCAACCTTTGTGTCGTCCGCAAACTTACTAATCAGACCAGCTACATTTTCCTCCAAATCATTTATATATACTACAAACAGCAAAGGTCCCAGCTCTGATCCCTGCGGAACACCACTAGTCACATCCCTCCATTCAGAAAAACACCCATCCACTGTTACCCTCTGTCTTCTGTGACTGAGCCAGTTCTGTATACATCTTGCCAGCTCACCTCTGATCCGTGTGACTTCAACTTTTGCACCAGTCTGCCATGCGGGACCTTGTCAAAGGCTTTACTAAAATCCATATAGACAACATCCACCGCCCTTCCCTCATGAATCATCTTCGTCACTTCCTCAAAAAACTCAATCAAATTAGTAAGACACGACCTCCCCTTCACAAAACCATGCTGTCTCTCGGTAATGAGTTCGTTTATTTCCAAATGGGAGTAAATCCTGTCCCGAAGAATCCTCTCTAATAAGTTTCCCTACCACTGACGTAAGGCTCACCGGCCTATAATTTCCTGGATTATCCTTACCACCCTTCTTAAACAAAGGAACAACTTTGGCTATTCTCCAGTCCTCTGGGACCTCACCTGTAGCCAATGAGGATGCAAAGATTTCTGTCAAGGCCCCAGCAATTTCTTCCCTTGCCTCCCTCAGTATTCTAGGGTAGATCCCATCAGGCCCTGGGGACTTATCTACCTTAATGCTTTGCAAGACACCCAACACCTCCTCCTTTTTGATAATGAGATGACTAAGACTATCTGCACTCCCTTCCCTAGGCTCATCATCCACCAAGTCCTTCTCCTTGGTGAATACTGATGCAAAGTACTCATTTAGCACCTCACCCATTTCCTCTGGCTCCACGCATAGATTCCCATCTCTGTCCTTGAGTGGGCCAACCCTTTCCCTAGTTACCCTCTTGCTCTTTATATATGTGTAAAAAGCCTTGGAATTTTCCTTAATCCTGTTTGCCAATGACTTTTCATGACCCCTTTTAGCCCTCCTAACTCCTTGCTTAAGTTCCTTCCTACTGTCTTTATATTCCTCAAGTGCTTCATCCGTTCCTAGCCTTCCAGCCCTTACAAATGCTTCCTTTTTCTTTTTGACTAGGCTCACAATATCCCGTGTTATCCAAGCTTCCTGAAACTTGCCAAACTTGTCTTTCTTCCTCACAGGAACATGCTGGTCCTGGATTCTAATCAGTTGACGTTTGAAAGAGTCCCACATGTCAGATGTTGATTTACCCTCAAACAGCCGCCCCCAATCTAAATTCTTCAGTTCCTGCCTAATATTGTTATATTTAGCCTTCCCCCAATTTAGCACCTTCACCCGAGGACTACTCTTATTCTTATCCACAAGTACCTTAAAACTTATGGAATTATGGTCACTGCTACCGAAATGCACCCCCACTGAAACTTCGACCAGCTGGCCAGGCTCATTCCCCAATACCAGGTCCAGAATGGCCCCATCCCGAGTTGGACTATCTACATACTGTTTCAAGAAGCCCTCCTGGATGCTCCTCACAAATTCTGCCCCATCCAAGCCCCTAATACTAAGTGAGTCCCAGTCAATATTGGGGAAGTTAAAATCACCCACCACTACAACCCTGTTACCTTTACATCTTTCCAAAATCTGTCTATATGTCTGCTCCTCTACCTCCCGCTGGCTGTTGGGAGGCCTGTAGTAAACCCCCAACATCGTGACTGCACCCTTCCTATTCCTGAGCTCCACCCATATTGCCTCGCTGCATGACCTCTCTGAGGTGTCCTCCCACAGTACAGTTGTGATATTCTCCTTAACCAATAATGCAACTCCCCCACCCCTTTTACATCCCCCTCTATCCCGCCTGAAGCTTCTAAAGCCTGGAACATTTAGCTGCCAATCCTGCCCTTCCCTCAACCAAGTCTCTGTAATAGCAACAACATCATATTTCCAAGTACTAATCCAGGCTCTAAGTTCATCTGCCTTACCTGTTATACTTCTCGCATTGAAACAAATACACTTCAGACCACCAGTCCCACTGTGCTCAGCAACATCTCCCTGCCTGCTCTTCCTCTTAGTCCTACTGGCCTTATTTACGATGTCCTCCTCATTTACTTCACTAGCTGTCGTACTGCTCTGGTTCCCACCCCCCTGCCACACTAGTTTAAACCCTCCCGAATGACGCTAGCAAACCTTGCAGCCAGGATATTAGTGCCCTTCCAGTTTAGATGCAACCCGTCCTTCTTGTACAGGTCCCATCTGCCCCTGAAGAGATCCCAATGGTCCAGATATCTGAAACCCTCCCTTCTACACCAGCTGCTTAGCTACACTATCTTCCTATTTCTAGCCTCACTGGCACGTGGCACAGGGAGTATGCCAGAGATTACAACCCTAGAGGTCCTGTTTTTTTAAACTTACTACCTAACTCCCTGAAACCCCCCCTGTAGGACCTCATCACTCTTCCTGCCTATGTCATTGGTACCGATGTGTACCACAACCTCTGGCTGTTCACCCTCCCCCTTCAGAATGCCCTCTGTCCATTCAGAGACATCCTTGACCCTGGCACCAGGGAGGCAACATACCTTCCTGGAGTCTCTTTCACGTCCACAGAAGCGCCTATCTGTGCCCCTGACTATAGAGTCCCCTATAACTATTGCTCTTCTGCGCTTTGTCCCTCCCTGCTGAACAACAGTGCCAGCCGTGGTGCCACTGCTCTGGCTGCTGCTGTTGTTGTTTTCCCCTGATAGGCCATCCAAAACGGTATACTTGTTAGAGAGGGGGATAGCCACAGGGGATTCCTGCACTGACTGCCTGCCCCTTCTAGCGGTCACCCATCTATCTGCCTGCACCTTGGGTGTAACCACTTCTCGAAAACTGCTGTCTATGACACTTTCCGCCACCTGCATGCTCCTAAGTGCATCCAGTTGCCACTCCAACCGATCCATGCGATCTGTGAGGAGCTGCAACTGGATACACTTCCTGCAGATGTAGTCGCCCGGAACGCTGGAAGCATCACGGACTTCCCACATCTCACAGGTGAAGCACTTCACCCCTCTAACTGACATTTCCAGCACTAATTAGTTAATTGATATAAAATAAATAAATACTTATTAAATCCTTACTAAATTATGATACACTTCACTATGTGGTCCCTAGTGCTAGATTTCTACAATAAATACTAAATGCTAACTAAATACAGTAATCTCCTCCCTCTGGTTTAGTTACTCTACTTATTAATTAGTTAATTAGTGTTTTAATCAATTTTTATCAGTTTTATTTTCAAATTCGGTACAGATTCCCTCCCAGCCAATCAGGTCACAGTTTTCCTGTGACGTCACTTTTTCAGTTCTTTTTTCCCATAACATAACTTCTTTACTTTTGGACTCTATGCCCCTGCTTATGAAGCCCAGGATACCGTATGCTTTATTTACTGCTGTCTCAAACTGCCCTGCTACCTTCAATGATTTGTGCACATATACCCCCAGGTCCCTCCGTCCTGAAACTCCTTTTAGAACTGTATCCTTTATTTTAAATTGTCTCTCCTCATTCTTCCTTCCAAAATATATCACTTCACACCTCTCTGCATTAAATTTCATCTGTCATGTGTCCGGCCATTCCACCAGCCTACGTCCTCTCGAAATCTATCACTACCTTCCTCATAGTTCACAATACTTCCAAGCTTTGTATCATCTTCAAATTTTGAAATTGTGCCCTGTACACCAAAGTCTAAGTCATCAATGTTTATCAGGAAAAGCAAGGGTCCTAGCACTGACACCTGGGGAACCCCACTATATACCTTCCTCTGGTCCGAAAAACAAACATTCACCATTACTCTCTGTTTCGTGTCTCTCAGCCACCTTCATATCAGTGCTGCCACCGTTCCTTTTATTCCATGGGCTCTAACTTTGTGACAAGCCTGTTATGTGACACTTTATCAAATGCCTTCTGGAAGTTCATCAACACAACTGCATGATCCTAACAATCCTCACTGTTACCTCATCAAAAAAACTCAATAGTTACTTAAACATTATTTTCCTTTAACAAGTCCCTGCTGGCTTTCCTTAATTAATTTGTCTAAGTGACTTAATTTTAGAGTCAGAGTCATAGAGTTATGCAGCACAGAAACAGGCCCTTCGGCCCATCGTGTCTGAGCCAGCCAACAAACACCAATCTATTCTAATTCAATTTTCCAGCACTTGGCCCATAGCCTTGTATGCTATGGCATTTCAAGTGCTTATCTAATTACTTCTTAAATGTTGTGAGGGTTCCTGCCTCGACCACCCCTTCAGGCAGTGCATTCCAGATTCCAACCACCCTCTGGGTGAAAACATTTTCCTCAAATCCCCTCTCAACCTCCTGCCCCTTACCTTAAATCTATGCCCCCTGATTACTGACCCCACGCTAAAGGAAAAAGTTTCTTCCTATCTATCCTATCAATGCCCCTCATAATTTTGTATACCTCAATCAGGTTCCCCCTCAGCCTTCTCTGCTCCAAGGAAAACAACCCTAGCCTATCCAGTCTCTCTTCATAGCTGAAATGTTCCAACCCAGTCAACATCCTGGTGAATCTCCTCTGCACCCTCTCCAGTGCAATCACATCCTTCATATAGTGTGCTGCCCAGAATTGTACACAGTACTCCAGTTGTGGCCTAACTAGCGTTTTATACAGCTCCATCATAACCTCCCTGCTCTTATATTCTATGCCTCGGCTAATAAAGGCAAGTATCCCATATGCCTTCCTAACCACTTTATCTGCCTGTGTTGCTGCCTTCAGTGATCTATGGAAAAGTACACCAAGGTCCCTCTGACCCTCTGTACTTCCTAGGGTCCTACCAACCATTGTATATTCCCTTGCCTTGTTAGTCCTCCCAAAATGCATCACCTCACACTTCTCAGGATTAAATTCCATTTGCCACTGCTCTGCCCATCTTACCAGCCCATCTATATCGTCCTGTAATCTAAGGTTTTCCTCCTCACTATTTACGACATCATCAATTTTCGTGTCATCTGCGAACTTACTGATCATACCTCCTATATTCACGTCTAAATCATTAATGTACACTACAAACAGCAAGGGTCCCAGCACCGATCCCTGCGGTACACCACTGGTCACAAACTTCCACTCGCAAAAACAACCCTCGACCATCACCCTCTGCCTCCTGCTACTAAGCCAATTTTGGATCCAATTTGCCAAACTGCCCTGGATCCCATGGGCTCTTACCTTCTTAACCAATCTCCCATGCGGGACTTTATCAAAAGCCTTACTGAACTCTGTGCAGACTACATCAACGGCTTTACTCTCATCTACATATCTAGTCACCTCCTCGGAAAATTCAATCAAGGTGTTAGACATGTATTAGAATTTTGTTCTGGATTATCATTTCTGAAAGCTTTCCCACCACCGTGGTTAAACTGGCTTGTAGTTGCTTGACTTAACCTTACATACTTTCTTGAACAAGGGTATAATATTTGCAATTCTCCAGTCCTCTCGCAGCACCCCTGTATCTAAGGACGTCTGGAAGATTATGGTCAGTGCCTCCACAACTGTCACCCTTATTTCCCTCAGCATCCTCAGATGCAAGCCATCCGGTCCTGTTGATTTATCAACTTTAAGTACAGCCAACCTTTCTAATACTTTCTCTTCATTAATTTTTAGCCCATTCTGTTTCTTAATTACCTCCTTTCACTATGACTTTGGCAGCATCTTCTTCCTTGCTAAAAACAGATGCAAAATACTTATTTTGTACCTCAGGCATGCCCTCTGCCTCCGTACCTAACTCTCCTTTTCGGCCTCTAATCACCCCACTCCTCCTTTTACCATCCTTTTACTATTTATATATCTATAAAATACTTTTGGATTTGCTTTTATGTTAGCTGCCAGTCTCTTCTCATACTCACTCTTTGCTTCTCCTATTTCTTTTCTCACTTCCCCTCTGAACTTCCTATATTCAGCCTGGTTCTCACTTTTATTATCAACCTGACATCTGCTACACGAAACATTTTTCTGCTTCACCTCACTCTCTTTTTCATCAGCCAGGGTGCTCTGGCTTTTTTTGTACTACCTTTCCCCTCGTGGGAATGTACCTCAACTGTACCTGAACTATCTCCTCTTTAAAGGCAGCCCATTGTTCTGTTATAGCTTTGCCTGCCAAACTATGATTTCAATTTACTTGGGCCCTCCCCCAATTTTTATTTTTACTCTAGACTGCTCCTTGTCCTTTTCCATAGCTAATCCAAACCTTATGATACTATAATCACTGTTCCCTAAATGTTCCCCTACTGCCTTTTGATCCACTTGACCCACTTCATTCCCTGGACCCAAATCCAGCAATGCCTCCTTCCTCATTAAGCCGGAAATATACTAATCTAGAAAATTCTCCTGAACACATTTCAGAAATTCTTCTATAATAAATAAAAGCAAAATACCGCAGATGCTGGAAATCTGAAATAAAAACAAGAAATGCTGGAAACACTCAGCAGGTCTGGCAGCATCCATGGAGAGAGAAGCAGAATTAACTTTTCAGGTCAGTGACCCTTCATCAGAATTCTTCTCCCTCTCTGCCCTTTACACTATGAATACCCCAGTCTATGTTAGGATAGTTAAAGTCCCCCATTATAACTACTCTATAATTCTTGCACCTCTCTGTAATTTCCTTGCAATTTTTTTCTCTATATCTTTCTCATTAGTTGGTGGACTATAGAATACATCCAGTAATGTAATGGTACCACTATTGTTTCTTAGCTCTAACCAAATAGATTCTGTCCTCGACTCCTCTAGGCCATCCTTTCTCTCTAGCATTGTCACGTTCTCCTTAATCAATACAGCCACCCTCCTCTTTTCTTTCCTTCCCTATCTTTGCTGAACACCTTGCATTCAAGAATATTTAATACCCAATTCTGCCCTTTTTTGACCCAGGTCTGTTATCGCCATACCATCATATTTCCACATGGCTATCTGTGCTTGCAACTCACCTGCGTTATCTACCACAGTCCGTGCATTCACATAAATGCACAGGAAACCTAATTTAGGCCTTGTTGCATTGCCTCTTACTCTAACTTCACCTAATACCTTACTATTTCTCACTCTAGTGCTATCTGTCTCTCCCAATTCTTTGTGCACCTTGTTTTTCCTCTCTAATGTTACCTCCTGGTTCCCAACACCCTGCCAAGTTAGTTTAAACCCTCCCCAATAACACTAGCAAAGTACACCTCAAGGACATTGGTTCCAGCCCTTTCTGGTGCAATCCGCCTGTACAGGTTTCATCTCCTCCAGAACCAGTCCCAATGTCCAAGAAATCTTAAGGCTCCCTTCTGTATCTCTCCGGCCATCTGCCTCTATCCTCCAATTCTATACTCACTAGCATGTGGAACTGGGAGCAATCCGGAAATTACAACCATTGAGATCCTGCTTGCTAGTTTCTTTCCTAGTTCCTTAAACTCTGCCTGCAGGACCTCATCTCTCTTTCTACCGATGTGGTTGGTACATATGGACCACAACTGCTGGCTGTTCACCTTCCCTCCTCAGAGTGCTCTGCAGCCGCTCAATGACATCCTTGACCCTGGCACCAGGGAGGCAACATCCTGTCGTGCCCAGCAAAGCCATATCATATTTCTACTTTTAAGATACAAACTTTATTCAAGGTGGACTCTTTAAAATTGACTTTCCCTTTTTAGAAAAGGTGGTTCAAAAGATGGCTGCCAAAGGTCAGACAACCTGGCCTTCTGTATTTGAACACTGCTTCACTGTCTGTTAAGGACAAAAGGATACATTCCAGGCTAAGAGTTGTCAATTACACCCATTCTGAAACCATCAAGATGCATTCCTGAATTGAATGGGTTATTTTGAAACAAACAAAGTGTGAAGTAGCCACATTATAACAGGATTATACTCATTCAGACATTAATGGATGGCCATGGATTCCACGTCCTGGTCCATATTGTGGTCACATCAGAGGAGAAAAACCATGTGTCAAGTACCAGAAATGCTAATGATAAATTGTGACCTTAAAAGGTAAGCCTCTGGAGAGAGTGAGAGAGATCACCAGAACATCACAGAAAAGTAGTCCAACCAGTGGCTGTGGAAAGAAATCCGGCCAGGTAAGGAAGCAGCCCTGTTGCAAATTCTACACTACAACTTGCTGCAGCAGAGAACTGAAAGTGGCCTACCACCACCAATCTGAAATCTTAAATGCCAGAAAACTACAACACCTCAACAAGTCAAGACTACAAACAATCCAGGCCTGCATCTTTAAAATAAATTGTTCCATTTAGAAGATTTACTGAAAACCATGAACACCTACCAGACCTTGAACCCTTACCCTTTGCCTTCTATCTATCTTCTCTTGAGTGCATGTGAGAGTGAATGCATGCATGAGTCATGTTGCGAACATTTCAGGAATGAATATTGTTCAATAAATAGTTAATCTTCTGTTTTAAACCTACAAGAAAACCTGTCACTGTCTGCTTATTTGGCAAGTAAATCACTCAGGGGCTAACACATTATTTTAAAAACATGACTACGGTCAGTTGGGAGGTGAACAGAGGGAACCACCCACACCCCTTATACCTGGCCGTAATAATACTATCCTGAAATCATGCCTGCAGTCGCGGAAAAGCCTGCTTGTTCCCCTAACTATAGAATCCCCTTTTACTCTTGCTTTCCCAGTTTTCTTCCTGTCCACCCCATGCAGCTGAGCCAGCCATGATGCCGTGGACTTGACTTTGGTTGCACTCGCCCGAAGAACCATCGGTCTCACAGGTATTCAGAACTGAATACTGGTTGGAAAACGACATGTACTGCGGTGACTCCTGCACTACCTGCCTGGTTCTATTGGACTGCCTGGCAGTCAGCAATTCCCTCTCTGCCTGCATACCTTTAATCTATGGGGTGATCATATCCAGAAAGGCACTATCCACAAAACACTCAGCCTCATGGATACACCGCAGTAATGCCAGCTCCTACTCATGCTCCGAAACCCAGAGCTCAAGCTGCTCCAACTGACAACACCTCCTGTACACATGGTTGTCCAGGACACAAGGAGAGAGAGAACTATTAACAGTGTCAGCTAACATGGGGACAAGGACGGGAACTTGGGTGATCAGCAGTTTAGTGGGAATAGGGTCGAGGGAGAAGGAGACTGGTCTTGTGAACAAGATGAGCTCAGAGAGGACATGAGGGGAGACAAGAGAGAAACTAGAGAAAGATGTGAGTTCAGGGCTAGGGCAGGGGGAAGCTTTAGAGGAGGTTTGGCCTGGTGGGCTAGTGGAAGGGAGGGAAGCAGCACAGGCAACTAATTGGATGGTCGCGATCGCAGTGACAAAGTCCATGATCTCCTTGCACTTAATGTGACAGACACAGCTGGCAGAATTTTAAAGGAGCTGGACCGCTTGCAGCTGTGGAAATGGCAACAGGTCGGGAACCCAATTCTCAATGGAGCATGATGACGACCGGCACCTGTCAATGAAAAGATTTCTATTTAAAAGGACCCCAGCAGGGGTCAGAATGGTTCCACTGCAGATCGATTGTTGAGGCTTCATTAACCATAAGAATGGAAGTGCAACATGGGAAGGCTGCCCCTGCCCACCTGTGCACCACCACCTCCCCATCCCATCACCTGCACCACCCTACCCCCCTCCCCCAACAGTTCTCAACTCTTCCCTGAAGGTATGCTGTGGGTTGTGAGGAGCCACAGATAAGTATTTTTCTCCATGGATGGAGGATGAGACCAGCCTCTCAAAGCAAACAGGCATGGATGGAAGTAGCAGATGATGAGCAGCAGGAGTGTGGTCCCTTACGGCTGGGTTCAGTGCCATAAGAGGTTCAGAAACCTCATGAGGGCAGGAAAGGTGAGTGGCATCCCACATTCAGGTGCCAACCCCCCAAACTCTGAATTCCTCAGCATTCTCCTGCTCACCACTCCTCAGAAGAACCCACCTTTCAGCTGACTTATTCCTCTTTCTTGAGGCACTTCCTCACATCCCCATCCGAAAAGCCAAAACTGATATTCACCCTCATCTTAATGACATCTCACACCCATCCCTCACAGTCATCCTCCACAAATACTGTCATTCCACCCTCTTGCGGTCATAACGCTCTGCATTTGCTCCTTGCAGGAGACCAGAGTGCAGATTTCCAGGGAGACACAGAAAACCAGGGGTGGCACCAGTGATAGCCACTCTGACCACTGCGGATGAGGTGGCCATGGAGATAGGCAGGGTGGCGAAGTGCATGGTCATTAGTGATGGAGAGATGGGGGTCTCCTAGATACCTGGTGACAGACTTTTATATCACTGCCACATGACACATAACAATCACTAATGCCCATTTGCTGTCACCACTGACTGAAATATGAACATCTGCACAATGATGACTTAGAACTCTTTCGCCATGTTAGTTCTAATTCATCTCTTTCATTTCTCACAGGTCTGTTAAGCATGACACAAGAGCTGGAGCGGGAGGAGACTGAGAATTCGTCAGAGAATATCGCGCACTCTGAGGAAGCATTGTCACATGACTCATGCGCCCCCTCCACCATTGCAGAAACACAGCTCAGCGGGGACTCCAAAGGAAGACAGCTAGGTTGTCTCCTAGTGAGGTTCGCATCACCAGTGAGCAGGAGCAAGAGCTGGAGACAGAGACAGCAGTGGAGAGTCCCCATCATAGGGTGAAGGACACTCCAAGCTCTGCTCAGCTGGATGCAGATGCTGAGTCTCAGGAGTCATCCATGAAGAATTCTGAAGCAGCAACAGAAAATGTGTGAGCTTCTGTCAGCATTTCCAGAGGCACTGTACACCTGTGGAGAGTAACTGCAGGAGTCTGTCTCGAATATCAGTGCCATGATGTCTCAGGCCTTTGCACTGATGTCAACCTACATGAAAGAATGGCCACCTGCATGTAGCATCAGATGTGGCAGGCAATTGTGCATACTTGCCCTCACTCAGTCTGCCACTTTAAAAAGGATGGAAGAAAGCCTCACTTTGGCCTCAATGAAATGCAGTAAAGTGCTCTCCAGGTCGTGACTATCAGGGAAGTGTGGGTGCATCATGAGAGGGAAGATGGAGAATGAGCACATGGAAGTGAGGCCTCTGCTCAACATGCTCCTACTACTATTCCTTGCTCTCCCACCTCTCATTCAGAGCCCCACATGCTGCCCTGCCCTGATGACCGAAAATGCCTCTGCTTAGGTGCAGGTGGGGCAGTCTTTGGTCGGGCACCATGGGCTCCAAATCCCAGAGGACATCCAAATGGGCAGCTCAGCTGTCAGAGCAGGGGAATGAGCAGCCTGCCTCCAGCTCTGCTGAAGCGACGGAGGTAGCACTACATAGTAGTAATAGGTAAAGGAAGACTTTTTAGTTGCACAAGGGGATTCACTCAGGTGATTATAAATATGTCACTGCTTGATGTATTTGGAATGTAAATGAATGAACAACAACTTATATTTATATAGCACCTTTAATGTAATAAAACATCCTAAGGCGCTTCACAGGAGCATTATAAATGAAATATAACATTGAGTCACAAAAGGAGATACTAGCTCAGATGACCAAAAAGCTTGGTCAAAGAAGAAGGTTTTAAGAAGTGTCTTAAAGGAGGAAAGTGAGATGGAGAGACGGAGAGGGAATTCCAGAGCTTAGGGCCTAGGCAGCTGAAGGCACAGCCACCAATGGTGAGTAATTAAAATCAGGAATGCTCAAGGAGCTCGGAATTAGATCAGTGACGACATCTTGGTGGGTTCTGGGGTTGGAGAAGGTTACAGAGTTAGAGACGGTCACAAGAATCATCTTGTCAATTGGAGCCCTCTGTATCTGACTGGCTTCATCAGTAGCAAAGTGGACATAATTGGCATCCCTGCAACCATGGCATCGGTTACCTGGGAGATGCCCTTGCGCGCAGCAGATTGTGCAATCTTGCAAATGCCACCAGCAAATCCCTGGAAGGAGCCGGAGGTGAAGAAATTCAGGGCTGTGGTGGCCTTGATGGCCATTGGCAATGTGTGTGCACATGGTCCACTGGGAACAAAGTCTTGTTCCAGGAGGCTACAGATGTCAGCACCGACCTGCCATGAAAGTCTGAGCCTCCTGAGGGATTGTTGCTCAGTCACGTTGAGAAAGCTGATCCTCTGCATGTATACCCTGCATTTGGGATATTGTCTCCTTCAAGCTGAAGCCTTGTGTCCATCCCATCTGTCCTATGGAGCTGCACAGGGCTGAAGAGGAGGCAGCTGTAGCAGCTGTTGGTGTTACTCCTGCTGTTCCTGGTGCTGTTGGTGTTGCTCCTCCTGTTATTCATCAGAGCTCCAAGGTAGAGCTGTGTAAGTTGCAACCATGTTGCTGTGAAGGATGCCAGCAGGGAAGTGCAAATCAAGGTGAGTAAAGTCCAAGGCAGCAGAAATGACCTCCAAAATGTTGGAAATGACCTAGAAAGCAGTGAAAGCACATTCCCAGAACAAGTCCTGAGAGCAAAAGCCTTTTACCTAGGCAAGGAAGCAACTGTGCTGTCTTTAAAGGCTGTCCAGTCTGTCAATTTCACAGAACCATCAATTCCCACTGTACTCTCACCTTGTTGATCCTGGTGAGTTTCACACAGGTCATGAAACCCATGTATTGGCTGTTAAAGCAAGAATGCTGGGTTAAATTTAGAATTAATTGTCTCTTAACATATTTAAATGACAGACCTGACATCCCACAGGGGTTTCTCATACTTCCAAACACGTGCTGGTAAAAGGCAGAAGACAGCGGGATCATGTCGGGTTTCTGACACACCAGCACATTTTTATGGATTTAATTCCCCCGCCTGCACTGGAACCCGCCCCACTCGTGTGTTAAAATTTTGCCCAACTAGTCACCAGACGTGATCCATAGATTTCTAGTTTTATATAATTTATTTCAAAAGTAAGTCACATAATTTGGTGAAACTGGCATTGCATTGACTAACTTTTTAAACTAGCTACTAATTCATTTCACACAAGCTAAAGGAACAGCATCACATCTATCAATAAGACACATCGCAACCTTCTGACCACATTAAGTTCAACAACTTCAGATCATAACCACTGCTCCCATTTTTTTGTACTAGTAATGGTCTGCAGTTTTCATTTACACCCACTCTAAACCAATCGTTTGTTTCTTTATTGTCAAATTAACACTTCGTTTTTGCCTTGCACCATCATCCCTTTCATCAATCACTCCTGCCCTCCAAGCCAACACAGACTTTTGTTCTTTCGTCCAACCAACATCCTTTTCCCCTTGGTAATTGCTTAATAACTGATAAATCTTTAACTACTGATACAAAAGCAAAATACTGTGGATGCTGAAAATCTGAACAAAAACAGAAAATGCTGGAAATACTAAGCAGATCTGACAGCATCTGTGAAGAGAGAAATAATGTCTGTGACCTTTGATCTAGCCTTCTGATGCAAGGTCTCAGACCTGAAACATTAACTCTGTTTCTCTCTCCACAGATCCCGCCTGACATACTGAGTGTTTCCAGCATTTTGTGTTTTTTTATTTCTGAACTTGCAATGATACCAAACCTGCAGAGCGTCTGACCTAGTAATCTGACCTGCTGTTATTTATTTCCTCAGTATGTTAAATGACCTTGGAAGAATTCCCATCTCTTATCTCCCCCCACCGCTCCCCGCAGTTGCTCTGGTCTCTGATCACCCTCACCCGATCTACTCCCCTCCGGCCACCCAAGTCTCCGATATCCCTCCACCCTTCCTGGCTCTCAATCTGCTACCATCACTGCATCCCCCACCTCCGCACCTACCCCACCCCCGCCCCCTCAGTCCTATAAGGGCTCTGATCTCCCCACTCACTCCCCAATCCCGTAAGCCTTCAAACTCCCATCATCCACCCAAGCCTCCGATCTTCCTCACCCACCAACTTCTGATCTGCGCCCACCTGCCCCACCTGTCTTACCATTACAGCCTTCCCCCAACCCTCTTCATCCTGGTCTCCAATCTCCCCTTGTCCACACCCAACCTCAGCCTCTGATCTCCCCCCACCCCCATCCTCCGACCCTCACCCCCCCCCCCCCACCACCTACTGCAGGCAGGAAACAGAGAAAAATGTTAAACAGGTTCTGCCGTTAAATTCGGCAGGGCCTGAGGAAACCTGTCCTTCCAGGTTTCCCGACTTCCATCCAGTACTCACCGTTCGCTCCCTGCCTTTGAGTAATAATCTAACCTAAAGCTTTACCATTTTGTAACTGAATTAAAATACTTTTCAGATTTTAAAGTTCTTTAACTCAAGTCCTTGAAGTTTTCCTGCCACAATCCCCATTTTTCTTTTGTCAAATTCTCAGGCATTTATAAACAAAACACTGCAAATTAATGTTCCTTATAAGCGGGTTGCACTACATCATTATCTTAAGTACCAACTAAAAGCAAGGTTCATCGCCAATCCATTGTCTCACATTACCTTGAGCCAACACCACAAAATTTTTACTCAATGTTTCACATTTGGCTTTCCCATGACGACATGATTGACTTCCAGATAAAGGATTTACAAACATCCAAGGAAAACAAATCCCAAACAAGTAGATAAAGCTTTAAGGATGTAAACTGAGACAATTTAATCTTTTACCTAACTTAATACAACACATTAGCCTTTCAGCATGCTAGGAACATCCTCATCAAATGATAATAGAAGCAACCTATGGTAAGCGAGGGGAAAAAAATGTCTCCAACAGCTAATTCTGAACTACCCAATAAATACATCATTCTGCCTTCGTACTAGCACACAACCCAAACAAATGGAACATAAGGAACTGACCTGAAATCTAAAAGTTTGCATTAACGAAAAAACTATATGATTCATGAGCTGTATACTATTTTTTTTCATTATTCCTGTGACTATAACTGTCACAAAAATTATTTTTATATAAAGAGGTTGTGAACTATAAATCAAGAAGGAATTACAAATGACGATACTGGAATCCTGCTTTGACCACATTTCTCCAAGTCTTGGTTTTTTTCAGTAGATAGGAAATTATTTTGAATTGGGTAACACCACTTTATAATCAATGTTCCCTCTAATGTCCATTTACTGTGCATGGCCTATTTATCGTGCAAAAATTTGTCGTGCAGGGAACGAACAGGCTGTGCACTGAGTGGTCCCTTTCAGATTGCCATGCAGCCACGCATGTATGCATCTTAAAGGGACCGCTGCTTGTGCACAGCTGTTCGTTCCCTGCACGACAAATTTTTGATTGCTGTGCAGCCACGCGCGCATCTTAGAGAGAACATTGTTTATAATGGCCAATGTTAATACACAAACACTACAGCCTGGATTTTGTGGCAGAAATAATGGTGCGGCAATCAGCCTTCGCCGTTATTAAAAAGTAAATTGGAGAGCAATTTCCGACAACCACACGTGCAAAGTTAAATGCAGAAATCAAGAACTTCCTGTCCAACTTGCCCTGCTCCTCCAGAACCACCTCTGGGCCAATATCTACTTGAGAGTCATGCCGTTGAAACACATGGACTTGCATAAAGTTGCAGTACGTATGTGATAAATACCCAATAAATGTGCCTGAAAATGTTGGGGCTTCTCTATTCCAGTGTAATTGAATTTTTAATGGCATGATAAGTCTTAATTACTGACAAACAACCTCTCTGGCATTGAAAATTAACTTATATTAGTGTGGAGTCTCATTACTTCAGATTTTAAATATTGGTGGAGTTTTTCTTTTACGTTTTGTCTTTTATCTCTCTCTCTCTCATTTAATCCCACCTTTATTTCCCTCTCTCTTTTTTGCTTTTTGTACACGATTTGGCATTTGAATTAAATGTTCTAACTTACACTTCCTACTTCAGACTCTGCGTGTTTCAGCAAGGATTCTTCAATTTGATTGGTTAAGGAGACACACCATTGTTTGCCCTGTTCACACAGCTATCAGATCCTTTGCAGAGGGTGCTGCGCTGTCTTGGATTTCGAATTACTGCAAATTACAGTGCAACAGTCGATAAAAAATAATTAAGTTAGAGCTTGCAGTGTCTGTCAGAACTTCGCACTTCGGGAAGGACTGTCAGCCATGTTGAAGTCCAAGAAGGTTCCAGCTCAATCAGAACCAAAACTGGGGGGGAGGTGGAGGAATTGATGTGACCAGAAAAGGTAAGTGATTGGTTGGTGAACAATTTCTCTTTAACTCTTATCTAAGGAATTTTAATTGGTGTTATAACATTAATTGGAATAATAATAAGAATCTTCTGAGACTCAGGTAATTTATTAGTAAGATTTTATTCAGAGGAGTGAAGTTTACCAGCAGTAGTAAAGCTTTTTAAAAGTGGGGCTTAATTATAAAACAAAGAAAAATAAATTAACAGAATAAAGATGGCAGGGCAGGTGATGTGTTGCAGCTGCAGTGTGTGGGAGCTGGTGGATGTCAGTGTGATCAATGGCAAATGTGTCTGCAGTAAGTGTCTGGCTCAAAGAGCTTTGGCTCAGAGTCAATGAACTGGAGGCTGAGCTACAGACACTGATGTATCAGGGAGGACGAAAGTTATCTTGACACTTTGTTGCAGAAGGCAGTCACACCCTAAGGATAGGGTCTTTTGATTTGGTCAGTGGTCAAAGAGAGGAGGGTGTGACTATGAGTGAGGCAGGTAAGGGGATTGAGAAGCCAGAAGTAGAGGAGCCTCAGCCGTTGCAATTGTTCAACAGGTTTGAGGTTCTTTCAGCTTATATGGATGAGTGTGAGGGCTGCTGGGTGGATTAGCAAACTGACCATGGCACTGTGGTACAGGAAGCCATTCAAGTGGAGGGAGTAAATAGGAATGTAGTAGTAGTAGTAGGGGACAGTATATTCAGGGGGATAAACACTGTTCTCTGCAGCCAAGAGCAAGAGTCCAGAAAGCTGTGTTGCCTGCCTGGTGCTAAGTTTCAGGACATCTGCTCAGGGCTGGAGAGGAACTAGCAGTGGGAGGGAGAGGATCCAGTTGTCGTGGTCCATGGGGCTACCAGCAGCATAGATAGGACGAGGAAAGAGGTTCTGCAAAGGGAGTATGAGCATCTCGGGGCTAAAATTAAAGCAAATTGATATAAGGTAAATAAGATGAAAGAATAAAAATGCTTTGACAACTCTATCCTCATTCCCAGTAACAGTTCTAACCTGATGACCCCCCCCCCCCACTCATCCCAGACCGCACCCACCCCCCCCCCCACCCCCTGAGGAAGTTCTGTCCCCAGCAAGGCCCCAAAATTCACCTTTGTAACTTTATTGAATCTGCTCTTAGATTTCCCTGCTCCATTGGCAATAGCTCGCGGAACCTTATGTGGATGTCAAGGGCTTGGAGAGGGTGCGGAGGGAGATTTACCAGAATGGGAGCAGGAATGAGGGACTTTAGTTATGTGGAGAGACTGGAGAAGCTGGGATTGTTCTCCTTGGAGCAGAGAAGGTTAACGGGAGATTTAATCGAAGCGGTCAAAATCATGAAGGGTTTTGATAAAGTAAATGAGGCGAAACTGTTTCCACTGGCAGGAGGGTCGGTAACCAGAGGGACACAGATTTAAGATAATCGGTAAAAGAACCAGAGGGGGAGATGAGGAGAATTTTTTTACGCAGTGAGTTATTGTGATCTGGAATGCGCTGCCTGAAAGGGTGATGGAAGCAGATTTAATAATAACTTTCAAAAGGGCATTCGATAAATACTTGAAGGGGAAAAATTTGCAGGGATATGGGGGAAAGAGCGGGGGGAGTGTGGGACCAATTGGATAGCTGTTTCAAAGAGCTGGCACAGGCACGATGGGCTGAATGGCCTCATCCTGTGCTGTAAGATTCTCTGATTCTATAAGATTAGAGTGTTAAATGCATGGCTCAAAGATTAGTGTGGGAGAAGTGCATTTCAATTCATGGGGGACTGGAACCTGTAAGTGATAGCTGTACTGTTGGGACAGTTTTCACCTGAACTGTGCTGGGACCAGTGTTCTGGTGAGTTGAATAACCAGGGTGGTAGAGAGGGCTTAAACTACATAGTGGAGGTGAGGGATCAAGTAAACGAAGATGTGATAATTTAAAAACATGAGAAGGAAAGATAGCAATAAAGGTAATAATAATCAGAGTGTAGCAGGAAGAGACAGAGCATACAAATTTAGTGTGCCAGCATATAAGGTTGTGAACTAACAGAGGGGAGGGGAGGGTGCGGGGAGGTTTAGAAATCCAAAGAGAAAGGTCGAGGCACGGAACAGTATAGTGTTGTGGGTAAAGACAAGCAGAATGGGGCAGGAAGGGACAGAGTGTTTAACAAAACTTGTACATCAGTGAATGTCACTGTAGGAAACAGAAGTAAAATAAATGAAATTAAAGGTTCTTTATCTGTGTGAAGCATCTGCAATAAGTGGCACAAATAGAAGTAAATGATTTAGATCTAATCATCATCATAGAGATGTGGTTACATGGTGATCAATGGTGGGAAATAAATATTCCACCATACACAATATTTCGGAAAGACGAATGGCAAAGGATGACAAAAGGTAATTAGTGAGAATGGTTCTGGACTCAGAAGATCATGAAGGAGAATCAGTATGAATGGAAATTAGGAATAGAAAGAATCAAGAAACGCTGGTGGCAGCAGTTTATAGGCTCCCCCCAACGGTAGGTGTAGAACAAAGAACAAAGAAAATTACAGCACAGGAACAGGCCCTTCGGCCCTCCAAGCCTGCGCCAATCCAGATCCTCTATCTAAACATGACGCTTATTTTCTAAGGGTCTGTATCTCTTTACTTCCTGCCCATTCATGTATCTGTCTAGATACATCTTAAAAGACGCTATCGTGCCCGCGTCTACCACCTCCACTGGCAACGCGTTCCAGGCACCCACCACCCTCTGCGTAAAGAACTTTCCACGCATATCCCCCCTAAACTTTTCCCCTTTCACTTTGAACTAGTGACCCCTAATATTTGAATCCCCCACTCTGGGAAAAAGCTTCTTGCTATCCAACCTGTCTATACCTCTCATGATTTTGTACACCTCAATCAGGGCCTCCCTCAACCTCCGTCTTTCTAATGAAAATAATCCTAATCTACTCAACCTCTCTTCATAGCTAGCGCCCTCCATACCAGGCAACATCCTGGTGAACCTCCTCTGCACCCTCTCCAAAGCATCCACATCCTTTTGGTAATGTGGCGACCAGAACTGCACGCAGTATTCCAAATGTGGCCGAACCAAAGTCCTGTACAACTGTAACATGACCTGCCAACTCTTGTACTCAATACCCCGTCCGATGAAGGAAAGCATGCCGTATGCCTTCTTGACCACTCTATTGACCTGCGTTGCCACCTTCAGGGAACAATGGACCTGAACACCCAAATCTCTCTGTACATCAATTTTCCCCAGAACTTTTCCATTTACTGTATAGTTCACTCTTGAATTGGATCTTCCAAAATGCATCACCTCGCATTTGCCCTGATTGAACTCATCTGCCATTTCTCTGCCCAACTCTCCAGTCTATCTATATTCTGCTGTATTCTCTGACAGTCCCCTTCACTATCTGCTACTCCACCAATCTTAGTGTCGTCTGCAAACTTGCTAATCAGACCACCTATACTTTCCTCCAAATCATTTATGTATATCACAAACAACAGTGGTCCCAGCACGATCCCTGTGGAACACCACTGGTCACACGTCTCCATTTTGAGAAACTCCCTTCCACTGCTACTCTGTCTCCTGTTGCCCAGCCAGTTCTTTATCCATCGAGCTAGTATACCTTGGACCCCATGCGCCTTCACTTTCTCCATCAGCCTGCCATGGGGAACCTTATCAAACACCTTACTGAAGTCCATGTATATGACATCTACAGCCCTTCCCTCATCAATCAACTTTGTCACTTCCTCAAAGAATTCTATTAAGTTGGTAAGACATGACCTTCCCTGCACAAAACCATGTTGCCTATCACTGATAAGCCCATTTTCTTCCAAATGGGAATAGATCCTATCCCTCAGTAACTTCTCCAGCAGCTTCCCTACCACTGACGTCAGGCTCACCGGTCTATAATTACCTGGATTATCCATGCTACCCTTCTTAAACAAGGGGACAACATTAGCAATTCTCCAGTCCTCCGGGACCTCACCCATGTTTAAGGATGCTGCAAAGATATCTGTTAAGGCCCCAGCTATTTCCTCTCTCGCTTGTCCACCTTAATGCCTTTTAGAATACCCAACACTTCCTCCCTCCTTATGCCGACTTGACCTAGAGTAATCAAACATCTGTTCCTAACCTCAACATCCTTCATGTCCCTCTCCTCGGTGAATACCGATGCAAAGTGCTCGTTTAGAATCTCACCCATTTTCTCCGACTCCACGCATAACTTTCCTCCTTTGTCCTTGAGTGGGCCAATCCTTTCTCTTGTTACCCTCTTGCTCCTTATATATGAATAAAAGGCTTTGGGATTTTCCTTAACCTTGTTTGCTAAAGATATTTCATGACCCCTTTTAGCCCTCTTCATTCCTCGTTTCAGATTGGTCCTACATTCCCGATATTCTTCCAAAGCTTCGTCTTTCTTCAGCCACCGAGACCTTATGTATGCTTCCTTTTTCCTCTTAGCTAGTCTCACAATTTCACCTGTCATCCATGGTTCCCTAATCTTGCCATTTCTATCCCTCATTTTCACAGGAACATGTCTCTCCTGCACGCTAATCAACCTCTCTTTAAAAGCCTCCCACATATCACATGTGGATTTACCTTCAAACAGCTGCTCCCAATCTACATTCCCCAACCTACATTGTACTGTTGGACAGAGCAATAAACAAGAGATAAAAACAAGAAATGCTAGAAATACTCAGCAGGTCTGGCAGCATCTGTGGAGAGAGAAGCAGAGTTAACGTTTCTGGTCAGTGACCCTTCATCATAACAAGAGATTATTGGAGTTCTAACAAAGTCAATGTAAAACTTGTGGGGGACTTTAATCTTCTTATAGTCTAGGACAATGAAATTGGCAGGAGTGGTCTAGTTGAGTCCATCGAACGTTTTCGGGACAGTTTCTTGGAGCAAGACATTGTGGAACCAACTAGCGATAAAGCTATCTTAGATCTAGTATTGTGTAATGAAGTATTGTTAATTAGAAATGTCATAGTAAAAGATCCACTGGGAAATAGTGATCATAATAACATTGAATTCCATGTTAAGTTTTAAAATGACATATTCCAATCACAAACCAGAATCTTAAACTTAAACAAAGCCAATTACATAGGTATGAGTGGAGAATTGGGCAAATAAATTAAAAGGTATGTCAATAAATGAACAGTGGGAAACCTTGTTCAACAAAAATACACACTTTAGAAAAACAAAATTTCAGCAAGAAAGACCCATCTGTGGCTCACTCAGGAAGTTAAGGATAGTATTAGGATTGGGAGTGTTTTAGAAGCCAGCAAAGGGCCACCAAAAAGTTGATAAAAAGGAAAAAATGGAATGAGTAAACTAACCAGTAATATAAAAACAGATTGTAAGCTTTCATAGGTATATAAAAAGAGTAGCTAAAGTAAACGTTCTTCCCTCAGAAGCAGAGACAGGAGAAATTATGGGGACTGAGGAAATGGCAGAAGCATGGAACAAATATTTTTTCTGTCTTCACAGTAGAAGATACAAGTTTCATACCAGAAATAGATGGTAACCTAGGGGCTAAAATGAGTGAGGAAATTAATATCAGTAGAGAAAACTGACCTTGTACATCAACTCCAATTCCGACACTATCCCCTGCAACCTCCCCCCCCCCCTCCCCCATCCCTTAATTCCCTCAGCACCCAAAAATCTCTCGATCTCTGACTATAATATATTCAATGACTAAGCCTCCACAGTGTGGAAATTGTGGAGACACTGGCTATAATCTTCCAATCCTCCTTAGCTACAGGGATAGTACCAGAGGACTGGAGAATTGCAAATGTTACACCCTTGTTCAAGAAAGGGTGTAAAGATGAGCCTTGCAACTACAGGCCAGTCAGTTTAACGTCAGTGGTGGGAATGCTTTTAGAAACGATAGTCCAGGAAACAAATTAGGAGTCACTTGGACAAATGTGGATTAATTAAGGAAAGCCAGTACAGATTTAAGCACAAATCATATTTAACTAATGAGTTTTTTGATGAGGTAACAGAGGGTTGATGAGGGAGGACATACTAGAGGGTCTGACATCCTTGAAAGTGGATAAATTGCCAGGGCCGGATGGATTGCATCCCAGGTTGTTAAAGGAAGTCAGGGAGGAAATAGCGGATGTGCTGAGGATCATCTTCAAATCCTCACTAGATACAGGAGAGGTAACAGACAATTGGAGGTCTGCGAATGTTTTAACATTTTTTAAAAAGGGTGCGAGGGATAGGCCAAATAATTACAGACCGGTCAGTCTGACCCTGGTGGTGGGTAAATTGTTAGAATCTATTCTGAGGGACAGGATAAACTGCCACTTAGAAAGGCACAGATTAATCAGGAGGAGTCAGCATGGATTTGTTAAGGGACAGTCATGTCTTACTAATGTAATTGAGGTTTTTGAGGAAATAACAAGGATTGATGAGGGTAGTACAGTGGTTGTGGTCTACATGGATTTTAGTAAGGCATTTGACAAGGTCCCACATGGCAAATTGGTCAGTAAAATGAAAGCCCATGGGATACAGGGGAATCTGACAGCTTGGATCCAGAATTGGCTCAGGGATGTTTTTGTGAATGCAAAGCTGTTTCCAGTGACATTCCACAGGGTCCAGTGTTGGGTCCCTTGCTGTTTGTGATATACATTAATGATTTGGACTTAAATGTGCGAGGCATGATTGGGAAATTTGCTGATGACACAAAAATTGCCCATGCAGTTGACAGTGAATATAGCCGTCGACTCCAGAAACATAGAAAATAGGAGTAGGACTAGGCCATTTGGCCCTTCAAGCCTGCTCCACCATTCATTATGATCATGGCTGATCATCCAACTCAGTAGCCTGTTCCGGCTTGCGCCCCATATCCTTTGATCTCTTCAGACCCAACAGCTATATCTAACTCCTTCTTGAATACATACAATGTTTTGGATTCAACTGCTTTCTGTGGTAGTGAATTCCACAGGCTCACCACTCTCTGGGTGAAGAAATTTCTCCTCATCTCAGTCCTGAAAGGTTTACCCCGTATCCTTAGCCTATGACCCCTGGTTCTAGACTCCCCCACCATCGGGAACATCGTTCCTGCATCTACCCTGTCAAGTCCTGTTAGAATTTTATAGGTTTCTATGAGATCCCCCCTCACTCTTCTGAACTCCAGCGAATATAATCCTAACCGACTCAATCTCTCCTCATACGTCAGTCACGCTATCCCAGGAATCAGTCTGGTAAACCTTTGCTGCACTCCCTCTATAGCAAGAACATCCTTCCTCAGATAAGGAGACCAAAACTGCACACAATATTCCAGGTGTGGCCTCACCAAGGCCCTGTATAATTGCAGCAAGACATCCCTGCTCCTGTACTCGAATCCTCTCGCTAAGAAGGCCAACATACCATTTGCCTTTTTTAACCGCTGGTTACACCTGCATGCTTACCTTCAGAGACTCGTGTACGAGAACACCCAGGTCTCACTGCATATTCCCCTCTCTCAGTTTATAGCCGTTCAGATAATAATCTGCCTTCCTGTTTTTGCTACCAAAGTGGATAATCTCACATTTATCCACATTATACTGCATCTGCCATGCATTAGCCCACTCACTCAACTTGTCCAAATCACCCTGAAGCCTCTCTGCATCCTCCTCACAACTCACCCTCCCACCCAGCTTTGGGTCATCTGCAAATTTGGAGCTATTACATTTAGTTCCCTCATCTAAATCATTAATGTATATTGTGAAAAGCTGGGGTCCTAGCACCGATACTTGTGGTACCCCACTAGTCACTGTCTGCCATTCGGAAAAAGACCCATTTAACACTACTCTTTGGTTCCTGTCCGCCAACCAATTTTCTATCCATCGCAATACACTACCCCCAATCCCATGCGCTTTAATTTCACATGCTAATCTCTTATGTGGGACTTTGTCGAAAGCCTTCTGAAAGTCCAAATAAACCACATCCACTGGCTCCCCCTCATCAACTCTACTAGTTACATCCTCGAAGAATTCTAGTAGATTTGTCAGGCATGATTTCCCTTTCGTAAACCCATGCTGACATGTTTGGTTGAGTGGGCAGAGAAGTGGCAATGGAATTCAATCCTGAGAAGTGTGAGATAATGCATTTGGGGAGGGCAAATAAAGCAAGGGAATAAACAATAAACCGGAGGATATTGAGAGGGACAGACGTGAGAGACCTTGGAGTGCATGTCCACAGGTCCCTGAAGGTGGCAGGACAGGTAGATAGAGCGGTGAAGAAGGCATTTGGAATGCTTTCCTTTATTGGCTGAGGTATAGAATTCAAAAGCAGGGATGTAATGCTAGGACTGTATAAAACGCTGGTTCGGCCACAGTTGGAGTATTGTGTACAGTTCTGGTCACCACATTACAGAGAGTACAGAGGAGATTTACAAGAATGTTGCCAGGGCTTGAAAATTCAGCTATGAGGAAAGATTGGACAGGCTAGGGTTGTTTTCCTTAGGACAGAGGAGGCTGAGGGGTGACTTAATTGAAGTGTAGAAAATTGAGGGGCCTAGATAGACAGGAAGAACCTATTTCCCCTAGCAGAGAGGTCAATTACCAGGGGGCAGAGAATAAAGGTGATTGGTAGAAGGATTAGAGGGGACATAAGGGAAAAACGTTTTCACCCAGAGGGTGGTGGGTGTCTGGAATTCACTACCAGGAATGGTGATGGAGGCAGAAACCCTCAATTCTTTTCAAAGATCCCTGGACATGCACTTGAAGTGCTATAACCGGCAAGGCTATGGACCAGGTGCTGGAAGGTGGGAATAGATTGGGCGGCTAGTTTTTTCAGCCAGCATGGACACAACAGACTGAATGGCCTCCTTCTGTGCCGTAATTTTGCTATGGTTCTACATGGTGAATATGGCCTTCCAGAAGGTGTTTAATAAAGTGCCACATAACAGGCTTGTCAGCAAGGTCATGGAATAAAAGGGATAGTGGCAGCATGGATACAAAGTTGGCTGAGTGACAGAAAACAAAGAGTAGTGGTGAATGGTTATTTTTCAGACTGGAGGAAGGTATGTAGTGGAATTCCCCAAGGATCGGAGTTGGACACTGCTGTTCTTGATCTATATTAATGACCTAGACTTGAGTATGCAGGGCACAATTTTAAAATTTGCAGAGGACGTAGACAGGCTTGTGGAATGAGTGGACATGTGGCAGCTGAAACTTAATGCAAACAAGTGTTAAATGATACATTTTGGTTGGAAGAACAAGGAGATGTAATACAAAAAAAGGATACAATTCTAAAGACGGTGCAGGAGCACAGGGACCTGCGGATATATGTGCATAAATTGTTGAAAGTGGCAGGGCAATTTAAGAAAGTGGTTTGTGAGGCATATGGGATCCTGGGCTTTATAGAGGCATAAAGCAAGGAGGCTACAATAAACCTGCATAAAACACTGGTTCAACCTCAAATGGAGTATTGTCCAATTCTGGGCACCACACTTTTTTAAGAATGAAGACACTGGGGAGGGTGCAGAAAAGATTTACAAGGATGGTTCCAGGGATGAGGGACTTCAGTTATGAAGGTAGACTGGAGAAGCTGAGGCTGTTCTCCTGAGAAAAGAGGCAGTTGAGCGGAAATGTGATAGAGGTGCTCAAAATATTGAAGGGTCTGGACAGCAGATAGGGAGAAACCCTTCCCATTGGCGGAAGGGTTGAAAACCAGAGGACACCTATTTTAAGATGAATGGCTAAAGAATCTAAGTTGGCATGAGAAACTATTTTACACAGCGAGTGGTTAACATCTATATGCACTACCTGAGGGGTGGAGGCAGATTCAATTGTAGATTTCAAAGGGTACTGGATAATTATCTGAAGGTAAAACATTTACAGGGCTATGGGATAAGGTGGGGGAGTGGGACTAGTGGAGTTGCTCTTGCAGACAGCTGGCATAGACATGACAGATCAAATGGCCCCCTTCTGTGTCGTAACCATTCTGATTCTATATTCCATCTGCCATGTTCTTGCCCACCGACTCAACCTGTCTATATCCCTTTGCAGCCTCTTTGTGACCTCCTCAGCTTACTTTCTCACCTAATTCGGTTACATTACACTTGATCCTCCTAAGTCACAGATATAGATTGTAAATAGCTGAGGTCCAAGCACTGATCTTTGTGGTGCCCCACTAATTACAGCCTGCCCACCCAAATAATGACCCATTTATTCCACCTGTTTTCTGTCTGTTAATCAATTCTCAATCCATACTAATATTACTCCCCAATCCCACAAGCCCTAATTTTGTGTAATAATCCCTTGGATTATTACCTTATCAAATGCTTTCTGAAAATTCAAATACACTACATCCACTGGCTCCTCTTATCTATCCTTCTCATTACAACCTAACAGATTTGTCAAACATCATCTCTCGCCTCAGAGTCAGAAGGTTATCAGTTCAAGTCCCGTTACAGGACTTGAGTATAAAAAACCTAGGCTGACACACCGGTGCAGTACTTCAGGAGTGCTGCACTGTTGGAGGCGCCATCTTTGTAATGAGACATTAAACCGAGATCCTGTCTGCACACTCGGGTAAATATAAAAGATTCCAGAGCATGGTAGCTATCCCAGGTGTCCTGGCCAATATTTATTCCTCAATCAAAATCTGAAAAACAGGTTATCTGGTCATTATCACATTGCTTTTTGTGAAAGCTTGCTGTGTAAATTGGCTGTTAGTTTCCTACATTACAACAGTGACTACACTTCAAAAGTGCCTCACTGGCTGTAAAGAGCTCCGGGGCATCCTGAGGTCATGAAATGCACTATGTAAATGAAAGTCTTTCTTTTTATTTTTAAATCTCTGATTCTGCCTCTCATATGATTTTCTAAGTGCCCTGTCATCACATCCCTAATAATAGATTCTAGCATTTTCCCTATTACTGATGTCAGGCTAACTGGCCTGTAGTAACCTCCATGAGTAACAAAGTATCATGTCAATGCAGTCTACCTTTTTTCCAATAATCGAAGTACACACAATCATACTACTCTGTTCTAATACCCCTTCCCACGTGCCCATCACCTATTCTAGTGCTAAGTGCCACTTGAGGGCTAGGATTGCATGTGGTTGGCTCATTCAGTGCAGAAGAGTTGTGGGATTGAGGTGGCCCTCGTGTCATATCAGCTTGCTCCTGGGCAGCTTAGTTATGCCTCCTACTGGTGAAGTGTTATAAAGGGAATGGCTGGAGGTGCACTGCTGTCCTAGAATGCAGGATTGTGCAGCTGTGACGGCTGGGGTGGTATGTCTCATCATTACCATCCTCCTCCTCCTGTGCTCTCTGGTGCTGTGTTGGATCTGCAGGAAAGGAAGGTAGAGCTAAAATAGGTGAGTAGAGGGATGCCAGGGCAACAGCATAGGTACTTAATGACTTGGTGCTGATTAAGGTGCACACTGGACAGCTCTTCGTATTCTTCCTTGCACGCACTTCACCCTCTTAAAGCAACACTCACACACCTAAACCTTCACAGTACTTTCTTTTTGATAGAACAACAAAAAGCATTCTGCAAAAAAGCTAAGTCATTCAATATCCCTCCTTTTAAAGGAGGTGGACGTCTGGCAAATTAGGAGGCCACATTCAAAATCTTGTTCTAATAAGAAATAAGCACAGAATTGACTATGGATATAAAAAAGGTTAAGATAGTGGCTTTATCGTAGACCTATGATAAATCTTTTAAGCATCTCTATCCATTCAAAGAGCTATTGTTGCTTGTATTCCAGACAAATGGTGGTAATCACTTCAATTGTTCATGTCTTTGCTCTTTCTTTAGTTAAGATTATTTCATTTTTCAAAAGCATGCATCCCTTGATCTTTTAAGAATGAAAACATAGTACAATATTTCTGTTAGGTAGCCATTGTTCTTTTTCTCCCTAAATAAAGATGAACAGGAGCAAAGGCTTTTATTACTTTTGGTTAGAGTTCACTTTCAAAGTACTTTATCTAGCGCCTGCTATTGTGTGGCTAAAAATAACGTGTGTATGTACAGTGTGGGGTCTGGTTATAGTTGTAATGTTTAGTGTGATCCCTTTTTGAGCTAGGCAACAGAGCAGTGTGGAGAGCACACTGTTGCCTCCCAAATTCATATTCTTTCCTGCAAATCCATGTATTAATTTCTCCAATCAAGTTTGTATTTATTTATTTATTTTTATTTAGAGATACACCACTGAAACAGGCCCTTCGGCCCACCAAGTCTGTGCCGACCAACAACCACCCATTTATACTAATCCTACATTAATCCCATATTCCCTACCACATCCGCACCATTCTTCTACCACCTACCTACACTAGGGGCCATTTACAGTGGCCAGTTTACCTATCAACCTGCAAGTCTTTGGCTACGGGAGGAAACCGGAGTACCCGGCGGAAACCCACGTGGTCACAGGGAGAACTTGCAAACTCCGCACAGGCAGTACTCAGAACTGAACCCGGGTTGCTGGAGCTGTAAGGCTGCGGTGCTAACCACTGCGCCACTGTGCCGCTCTAATCAAAGTCACAAATGACATCCTCTATGACATTGACCATGGTACACTATCCCTTCTCATCCTTCTTGATCTTTCTGCAGCTTTTAACATCGTTAACCACACCATCCTCCTCCAATGCCTCTGCTCTGTTGTCCAGCAGTAGGGCTACCCTTGCTTGATCTTGCCTATCCAACTGCAGGCACAGACTCCAGCAATGGAGTTTCTCCCCATCTCCACAACATTACCTCTGAAATCCTACAAGAATCTATCTGTAGCGCCATCCTATTCATCTACATCCTGCCCTGCAGCAATATTATCTAAAGATATAATATTGGATTCCACATGTATGCAGATGGCATACACCTCTACCTCTCTTTACTCTTACACTGCCTCTTTGTTGTCAGCCTATTTATCTGAGATCCAGTATTGAATGAGCTGCAATTTCATCCAACTATTAAACATTAGAAAGACCAAAGCTATTGCCTTTAGCTATTACCCAACTGTCATGAACTGTTTCCTCAACACTGATTCCATCCCACTCTCCAGATCATGCCATCCCCATCCTATTTGACTTTGACTTATTGAATGGATTGTTATCTCGGGGAAGGATATCAGCTCAAAGTATTTGGCATAGACATAAGGAACCAAAAAAAGGTGTATGTATTAAAGGGAATGGTAATATAACACACCACTGACCACCTCCGGGCGCTTACACATTGTCTCTCGAGATAAGGAGGCCAAAGATAAAATATAACATACTAATTAGGAACAACTTCCAGATAAATTGTCAGTAAATCAATGAAGGCATTAACCCAGTGTCTCCCTATGGTTAAGACCATTTTTTTTTTTAAACATATATTGCTCCTTGGGAGCAGTTATTGCCCATCCCTAATTGCCTTTGAGAAGGTGGTCGACAGCTGCCTTCTTGAACCTCTGCTGTCTGTGCAGTGGAGCTACACCCACGCTAACTGAAGGAACAGTAATATAGCTCCAAGTCAGAATGGTGAGTGGAGGGGAACTTGCAGGTGGTGGTATTTCCATCTGCCTGCTGCACTTGTCCTTCTAGGTGGTAGATGTCATGAATTTGGAATGTGCTGTCAAAGGAGGATTAGCAAGTTGCTTCAGTGTATCTTGTAGATGGTACACACTGCTGCCATTGTATGCCAGTGCAGGACGGAATGAATGTTTAAGGTGGTGAATGGGGTGCTGATGAAGTGAGCTGCTTTGTCCTGGATGGTGTTGAGCTTCTTGAGTCTTGTTGGAGCTGCACTCATCCAGGCAAGTGGAAAGTATTCCATCACACTCCTGACTTCTACCTTGTAGATGGTGGACAGGCTTTGGGGAAGTCAGGAGGTGAGTTACTCACTGCCAAATTCCAAGCCTCTGGCTGCCATAGTATTTTTTATTTTATTTAATTTTTTATTTAGAGATACAGGCCCTTCGGCCCACCGAGTCTGTGCCGACCAACAACCACCCATTTATACTAATCCTACATTAATCCCATGTCCCCTACCACATCCCCACCATTCGCCTACCTACACTAGGGGCCATTTACAATGGCCAATTTACCTATCAACCTGCAAGTCTTTGGCTGTGGGAGGAAACCAGAGCACCCGGCGGAAACCCACGCGGTCACAGGGAGAACTTGCAAACTCCGCACAGGCAGTACCCAGAACTGAACCCAGGTCGCTGGAGCTGTGAGGCTGCGGTGCTAACCACTGCGGCACTGTGCCACCCATATTTATATGGCTGATACAGTGAAGTTTCTGGTCAATGGTAACCACAAGGATATTGATGGTGGGGCATTCAGCCATAGTAATGCCATTGAATGTCAAAAGGAGATGTTTAGATTCTCTTGTCAGAGGTGGTCATTGCCTGGTACGTTATTGGCATGAATGCCACTTATCAGCCCAAACCTGAATATTGTCTAGAATTTGCTGCATGCAGGCACAGACTGCTTCAGTATCTGAGGAGTTGCAAATGGTACTAAACATTGCACAATCAGTGAACATCTCCACTTCTGACCTTGTATTGGAAGGAAGGTCATTGAAGCAGTTGAAGATGTTTGGGCCTAGGACACTACCCTGAGGAACTCCTGCAACAATGTCCTGGGGCTGAGATGATTGTCTCCCAACAACCACAACCATCTTCCTTTGTGATAGGTATGACTCCAACCAATGGAGTTTTCCCCCCGATTCCCATTGACTTCAATTTTGCAAGGGCTCCTTAATGCCACACTTGGTCACATGCTGCCTTGATGTCAAGGGCAGTCACTCTCATCTCGCCTCTAGAATTCAGCTCTTTTGTCCATGTTTAGACCAAGGCTGTAATGAGGTCTGGCACTGAGTATCCTGGCAAAACCCAAACTAAGTATCAGTGAGCAAGTTGTTGCTAAGTGTCGCTTGATAGCACTGTCAATGACACCTTCCATCACTTTACTGATTGAAAGTAGACTGATGGGGTGGTGATTGGATTTGTCCTACTTTTTGAGAACAGGACATACCTGGGAAATTTTCCAGTGTCGGGTAGATGCCTGTGTTGTAGCTGTGCTGGAATAGCATGGCTAAGGGCGCGGTTAGTTCTGGAGAACATGTCTTCAGTACTACGGCTAGGATGTTGTCAGGGTCCATTGCCTTTTCTTATCTAGTGCCTTCAGCCATTTCTTGATCTCAAATGATATATTTTAGGCTAAATTAGGAAGGGATGGAGTACAAATCAAGAGGAGGTACA
Source organism: Heterodontus francisci (assembly GCF_036365525.1). Classification (NCBI taxonomy): domain Eukaryota; kingdom Metazoa; phylum Chordata; class Chondrichthyes; order Heterodontiformes; family Heterodontidae; genus Heterodontus; species Heterodontus francisci. The sequence goes on from NC_090371.1 coordinate 114,759,402, forward strand.
TTTGTGATAGCTGACTATTTGAACACAATTGAAAAATAATCCTAAATTAAATTTAGATCCACTACACAAAGCTTTGGGGCAATGTGGATTAAATATGAATGTCAACTGTTGAAGTGGTGTTTTTCCCCATAGTACTTCAACCTGTGACAATGAGGTTTAATTGACCCATAACAGTCTAGCTTGAACAGGGAAGATTAGCCTCATCAGCAAAGGTTCTCTCTAAGTTCAGGTCTTTATTGATTGTAAAATAAAGCAACTTGATTTCTATTTGGCCTTACCTTGATACAATATTAATCAGTCCACAGTTAGAAGACTGGAGAAATGTGTCATGGCACATGCAGGATTACAGTATCCAGTTCGTACAACAAAGGGTTTCAACTGTTACCTCCTCCTGAGTCATATGACTAGATATTGGATAGTAAAGCTAAAATCTTGACTATAAGGTATACAGGATTTGCTAACCATGATGTTGATCCTGAGTGTATCAAGTACAGCTCTGAAAGTTGTAACACTCCTCTTGAATAATGCATGCAATTCTGATCATTCAACACTACTACTGTCCTTGACCAAACACAGAAATTAGCAACCCAGACTAATCAGCCAGTATGGGTTTAAATTATGAGCAAGATTAAGGAAATTGATTTCCTTTGGAAGGTAACAGTAAATTTTAAATTATGAAGGTGATAAATTTGTTCCAGGTAATTTATTCAATGGGCAAACTGTTCAAATAATTGAGGGACATGCTAAGAATTAGGATATTAGAAAATAGAAATCAGACAAAACATTTTTTTACACAAAGGTCAATAAAGTTGTGGAATATAGGGAAGGCCATTAAAGTGAAACTATAAATAGCTTTAAAAGGCAACGGGAATAAAGAAGATATTGAGGGATATGATGAGAAGGCAGAAAAGTGATTGCTTTGCTGTTCCTAAACCTTGTATTTTGATGCATCTGCAAACTAGTTTTTCCTGTTGCATCAATCACACAGCAACACTTAAATTCAGAGACCTGTGGCTTGGCTTAACTTACTTGTCTGACAGATGGATACTGTGTATGTTAAATAATTGATGGTCAGATTCAAAATTATTCACGACTACTTCCTTACTCAAGTGCTTCAAATACTTTGAATATTAAACAGTTATGGATTTCTATTTTCCACTGCTCCAAATAACAAGTTACTTATTTAAGTAATGAATCACTTGTATGCATGACATGGATCCTCAAACAGAAGTGTAACCTGTCAAAACAAGATATATAGTAAGTGTTTATAAAAACGATAAAATGCCTCCACTCTGCTGTCCTACATAGGAGTATGCCATTCAGCCTGCTCTGCCATTCAATTAGATCATGGCTGATCATCTACCTCAACGCTGCTATCCCCATATCCCTTGATATCATTAGTATCTAGATATCTATCAATTTATGTCTTCCACAGAGAATTGCAAAGATTCACCACCCTCTGAGTGAAGAAACTGCTCCTCCTCTCAGTCTTAAATGGCCTACTCCTTATTCTGAGACCATGTCCCTGGTTCTAGCCTCACCAGGCAGGGGAAACATTGTTACAACCGCAGCAGGAGAAATGCACAGTCAATTTAGTCCCATTGCCCCACGGGTTGCAGCACATTAAGCTTTCATGCCCAATTGGAAAACAGCCAAATTAAACACTCTAGTAACCCAGAATGAAACAGGCCAAACCAGGTATCTTTAGACAACGACAAATTCCCCACCAGGATGGTTTGAGGGCTCTCTGCTTCTTCCTTGAACAGAGGCCCAACCAGTCCCCATCTACCACCACCCTCCTCTGCCTGGCTGAACTTGTTCTCACATTGAACAACTTCTCCTTCAACTCCACTCACTTCCTTCAAGTAAAAGGTGTTGCTATGGGTACCCACATGGGTCCTAGTTATGCCTGTCTTTTTGTGGGATATGGCGAACATTCCTTGTTCCAGTCCTACTCAGGCCCCCTCCCCCAACTCTTTTTCCGGTACATTGATGACTGTATCGGTGCCGTTTCCTGCTCCAGCCCCGAACTGGAAAACTTTATCAACTTTGCTTCTAATTTCCACCCTTCTTTCACCTTTTCATGGTCCATCTCCGACACTTCCCAGAGATGGAGATAGAGAAGTTGAGAAAGGGAAAGGGATAGGCTGCCTACTAATATCCATTATAAGCCCACCGACTCCCACAGCTACCTCGACTACACTTCTTCACAACCTGCCTCCTGTAAGGACTCCATTCCATTCTCCCAGTTCTCCATCACCGACGCATCTGTTCTGATGATGCTACGTTCCATGACAGCGCTTCTGATATGTCTTCCTCTTTCCTCAATCGAGGATTCCCCCCTACTGTGGTTGACAGGGCCCTCAACCGTGTCCGGCCCATTCCCCGCACCTCTACCCTCACCCCTTCCCCTCCCTCTCAGAACCGCGACAGGGCTCCCCTTGTCCTCACTTTCCACCCCATCAGCCTCCACATCCAAAGGATCATCCTCCGCCATTTCTACCACCTCCAGCGTGACGCCACTACCAAACGCATCTTCCCCTCCCTTCCCCTGTCAGCATTCCAAAGGCATCGCTCCCTCCGTGACACCCTGGTCCACTCCTCCATTACCCCCACCACCTCGTCCCCTTCCCATAGTACCTTCCCCTTCAATCGCAGGAGGTGTAATACCTGCCCATTTACCTCCTCTCTCCTCACTATCCCAGGCCCCAAATACTCCTTTCAGGTGACACAGCGATTTATTTATACTTCTTTCAATGTAGTATACTGTATTCGCTGCTCACAATGTGGTATCCTCTATGTTGGGGAGACCAAACGCAGACTGGGTGACCGCTTTGTGGAACACCTCCGCTCAGTCCAAAAGCAGGACCTCGAGCTTCCGATTGCTTGCCATTTCAACACTCCCCCCTACTCTCATGCTCACATCTCTGTCCTGGGATTGCTGCAGTGTTCCAGTGAACATCAACGCAAGCTCAAGGAACAGCATCTCATTTACCGATTAGGCACACTACAGCCTGCCGGACTGAACATTGAGTTCAATAATTTCAGACCATGATGGGGCCCCCATTTTACTTTTCTTTTTAGTTATTTTTTTCTTTTTCCTTTTTAAAAATTTTTTTTGGTGTTTATTTTATTTCATCTTAGTTTGTTCAATTTGCCTACCCACTGTTTTTTCATGTTTGTACTTGCGGCTGTTCAATTTTCAGTCCGTTAACACCCTATCTGTACTAATGCTTTGTCTTTCAACACACCGTTAACATATTGTTTGCCTTTGCTCCATGACCTTCTGGTTAGCTATTCTGTGACCTTGTCCTATCTACACCTTCTCCTTTGTTATCTCTTGCCCCACCTCTGCTTTACTTGCTTATAACCTTTTACAGTTCTAATATTTACCAGTTCTAAAGAAGGGTCACTGATCTGAAACGTCAACTCTGCTTCTCTCTCCACAGATGCTGCCAGACCTGCTGAGCATTTCCAGCATTTCTTGTTTTTATAACTATTTATTAAACAAAATCTTAAACACTAAGATAAATCTATATCTGTAGACCTTCTAACTTATTTTTATCTAACCCCCCCCCCCATTCACACACAGACATTCAAAAATAACAGTAGTTAATTGTTTTTTTTTTAAAAGTGGAGATTTTTTTTTTAAATTAGCGCCTCAAGAATAAATAAATTAAGTCTTTGTAGATTACGTTCCTGATGGATGAGGTCTTCAAATGTGGATTTGATGAAAATAGTCCTTCAGAAGATAGGCATTCTACTCTTCAGCTGCAGCAAGCATGAAACAGTTCTTTGAATGATGAGCTCAGCAATTCAAATGGTTTCTTGACAAAGAAGGCTTTTCTTTACTCAGGGAATTAACTTAATTTGTACCTTCCTGTTGAATTTTTTCTGAGAATAAAACTGCTCCTTTTTCTTCATAACGCCTCACTGGAAAATCTCTCCAAACTAACTGGTTTCTGCCAGTTCCCCACACAGCCAAGTGGAAACATTACCATCTAACCTCTCTCTCTCTTTCTCTCTTGCTGCTGCAGACGGTCTCAAATTCCAAAATATTTTCTCCCTTAAAGATGCACCATTTTAGTAGTCTTAAAGGCACACACACTGTTTTAAAATCAGAAGAAAAAAAATAATTACAGATCAATGACATAATCTACATCCACTCTGTCATGCCCTATAATATTTTTCTAAGTTTCAATGAGATCACCTCTCATTCTTCAATTCTCTAGAGAATACAGGCCCAGTTTCCTCCAATCTCTCCTCTTAAAACAATCCCGCCATCCCAGGCATTAGTCTGGTGAACCTCCATTGCACTCCTTCTATGGCAAGTATATCCTTCCTTAGATGAGACCAAAACTATACACAATACTCCAGGTGTGGTCTCACCAAGGCTCGATATTTGCAGCAAGACTTTAACCCTGTACTCAAAACCCCTTGCAATGAAGGTCAACATACAATTTGCCTATCCTTACAGGATAGCGTGTAATTGATACACATTTCACACCTACCCGAAAGTAAAAAATTGTTAGATTCAGTATGATGAAGACACAAGTACATATTAAACACAAATCATATTGTCAAACAGATTTAAACATACCTGATAAGAAATTGTTAATGTAAAATTTATAGTTCTTCCTTTTAAACAAAGTCCCAATTCCAAATGGATTCTAATCTAATTTGCAATTATAAATTTCAGTGCAACTGGACAGTTTGCACTGCTGATTCCTAGCAGTGCACCTACTTTGGTGTAATTTAACATAGATTGGAATGCTGGATGTATCTGCACCAATGCATTCTTAAACTGCTTGCATTGGATTTGTATATTACTATGAAGAGTACATCCCTCTGGAGGTGCACTTCAAAAGTACTTGACTGTCTAATTCCAGCTTCTATCCCAGATAAAAGTTGACAGTCCCAGAAATGCAGATCACTTAAATAAACCACCAGATCAAAAACAGTCCTGTGTGTCATGTTATGACTGAGGTGGGAGGCGTGTACTTTTTTTTTTCAATTCCCCTTCTCCACAGGTCACAACATATATTTAAATGTGTACCCAATTACCAATATGGTCAATCATAGACTCTACTTTTATCCCAGAATAAAAAGCACCAAATTGTTACAGTGCAGAAAGAGGCTGTTCGTCCCATTGTGTCCGCACCAGCTCTCAAAGAGCAATTTCCATTTCCTCCACCTTCTCCCCATAACCTTAAACATTCTTTGTTTTCATATAACTGTCTAATTCCCTTTTGAATGCTTCAATTGAACTTGCCTCCACAACACTCAGGCAGTGCATTCCAGACCTTAACCATTTTGTGAAAAAGTTTTTCCTCATGTCACTTTTGCTTCTCTTACCAAATACTTTAAATCTGTGCCCTCTCGTTCTTGATCCTTTCATGAGTGGGAACAGTTTCACTCTATCTACTGTTCAGACCTCTCATGATTTTGAATATCTCTATCAAATCACCTCTCAGCCTTCTCTTCTCCAAGGAAAACAGTCCTAACATCTCCAATATATATTCATTACTGCAATTCCTCATCTCTGGAACCATTCTCGTGAATCTTTTTTGTCCTCTCTCCAATGCCCTCACATCTTAAAGCATCCAGAAATGGATACACTACTCCAGCTGAGGCTGAACTAACATCTTATACAAGTTCAACATAACTTCCTTGCTCTTGTACTCTATGCCCCTATTAATAAAGCCTGGAATACTGTATGCTTTATTAACCACTCTCTCAACCTGTCCTGCCACCTTCAATGACTTGTGCACATATACACCTAGGTCCCTCTGATCCTGTACCCCCTTTAAAATTGTACCCTTTATTCTATATTGTCTCTATGTTTTTCCTACCAAAATGAATCACTTCACATTTCTCTGCATTGAACATCATCTGCCACCTATCTGCCCATTCCACCAACTTGTCTATGTCCTTTTGAAGTTCTACATTATCCTCCTCACAGTTCACAATGCTTCCAAGTTTTGTATCATCTGAAAACTCTGAAATTGTGCCCTGTACACCAAAGTTTAGGTCATTAATATACATCAGGAAAACCAAGGGTCCAACACTGATCCCTAAGGAATTCCACTATAAACCTTCCTCCAGCCCGAAAAACATCCATTAACTACTACTCTTTGTTTCCTGTCACTCAGCCAATTTTGTATCCATGTTGCTACTGTCCCATTTATTCCAGGAGCTACATGTTTGCTCAAACCTGTGTGGCACTGTATCAAACGCCTTTTGAAAGTCCATGTACCCCACATCAACAGCATTGCCCTCATCAACCCTCTGTTACTTCCTCAAAACTCCAAGTTAGTTAAACATGATTTTCCCTTAAGAAAGCCATTTCTTTAATTAACTCACATTTGTCCATGTGACTATTGATTTTGTCCTGTATTACTTTTTTTTCCTAGATGTTTTCCCACCACCAAAGTTAAATTGACTGGCCTGTAGTTGCTGGGCTTATCTTTACACCCTTTTTTGAACAAGGGTGTAATGTTTGCAATTCTCCAGTCCTCTGGCACCACCCCTGAGTCTAAGAAAGACTGAAATTATGGCTAGTGCCTCTGCAATTTCCACCCTCACTTCCCTCAGTATCCTTGGCTGCCTCTCATCTGGTCCTGGTGCTTTATCCACTTTAGGTACAGATAGTACATAGTTCCTCTTTATCAATTTTAAACCTCTCTAGTTTCTGACTTACCACCTCTTTCAACACTTGCCTGAGTTGCATCTTCTTCCTTGGCAAAGACAGATGCAAAGTATTAATTTAATACCACAACTATGCTCTCTGCCTCCAGATGTAAATCCCCTTTCTGGTCCCTAATTAGCACCACTCCTCCTTTTTCCACCCTTTTACTATTTATATGCTTATAGAAAACTTTGGGATTTCCTTTAATGCTAGCTGCCAGTCTCTTTTCATGCTCTCTCTTTACTTCTCTTATCCACTTAAAGTGGATAAAACACCAGGACCAGATGAGATGCATCCAAAGATACTGAGGGAAGTGAGGGTGGAAATTGAAGAGGCACTGGCCACAATTTCAGTCTTTCTTAGACTTGGGGGTGGTGCCAGAGGACTGGAGAATTGCAAACATTACACCCTTGTTCAAAAAAGGGTGTAAAGATAAGCCCAGGAACTACAGGCCAGTGAGTTTAACTTCGGTGGTGGGAAAACTGGCAGGAAAACCAGTAGGTGAACAATGGGCTTCAAAGAAGAGATAGTTTGGGCACAGTCAAGATATGTTCCCTCAAAGGGGAAACAGAGCAAACAAATCCAGAGCTCACTGGATAACAAAAGAGGCAGAGATTAAGATAAAGAAAAAGTGTGCTTATGACAGATACCAGGTAGAAAATTAAATTGAAAACTAGGCTGAATATAGAAGGTTCAGAGGGGAAGTGAAAGAGCAAATAAGAGAAGTATTTTATTCGCCTCACTCCATTCTTACCTCATTGAAGTTGGCCTTCCCCCACTTAATTATTCTTACCCTGGATTGCTCTTTGTCCTTTTCCATAGTCAGCCTAAACCATATGATACAATGATCACGATCCCCTTAATGCTCTCCTACTGATACTTGATCCACTTGGCCCACCTCATTCCCAAGAACCAGGTTTAGCAGTGCTTCCTTTCTCATTGGTCTAGCAACAAACTATTGCAGAAAATTTTCCTGAACACACTCTAGGAACTCTTGCCCCTCACTGCCCTTTACACGACTGTTATCCCAGTCTATGTTTGGATAATTAAAGTCCCCCATTATAACCACCCTATAATTTTTGCACCTCTCTGTAATTTCCTTGCAAATTTGTTCCTCCATGTCCTTCCCACTAGTTGGTGGCCTATAGACAACACCGAGCAATGTAACTGCACCTTTTTTGTTCCTTAGCTCTAGTCAAATTGATTCCGTTCTCGACCCCTCTGGGACATCCTTTTTCTCCAGCATTGCAATGCTCTCACTCAATATCGCTACCTCTCCCCCTTTTTTTCCTTTCGTATCTTTCCTGAAAACCTTGTATCCAGGAATATTTAACACCCAGTCCTGCCATTCTTTGAGCCAGGTCTCTGTTATAGCCACAATATCATATTTCCACATGGCAATCTGTGCCTGTACCTCACCAGTCTTATCAACCGCACTCCGTGCATTCACATAAACCCTGATTCAGACTTCATTACTTTCTCCCTTACTCTGACCCCACCTAATAACGTACTATTCCCTACTCTCGTGCTAACTATCTCTCCTCAGTATTCTGTGCACCCCAGACAAGTTACCAGTTATGCTTCCCTCTAATCTGAGTACCCTCTCAGGTTCCCATCTCCCTGACAATTTAGTTTAAACCCTCCCCAACAGCACGAGCAAATCTCCCTGTGAGGATATTTGTCCCAGTCCTGCTAAGATGCAACCCGTCCATCTTGCACAGGTCACACTTGCCTCAGAATGGGTCCTATTGTATCAGAAATTTGATGCCCTGACTCATACACTAGTTCTCTAGCCATGTGTTCAATCGCTCAATTCTCCTATTCCTATGCTCACTTGCACATGGGACTGGGAGTAATCCTGAGAATACTGCTTTTGAGGTCCTGCTTTTTAATCTCCTTCATAGCTCCTTAAAATCTGGACCTCTTTCCTCCTTCTTACTTATACCATTGGTACCAATGTGGACCATGACCTCTGGTTGTTCACCCTCCCCCAGAAGAATGTCCTACAGCCTCTCCATGACATCCTTGACACTGGCACCAGGGAGGCAACACACCATCCTGCAGTTTACTGCCGCAGAAAAGCTTGTCCATTCTCCTAACTAATGAATCCTCTATCACTACTACTCTTCTACTTCTCTTCCTCCGCTCCTGTGCAGCCGAGCCATCTGTGGCACCACAAACTTGGCTCTGACTGCACTTCTCTGAGGAACCATCACCCTCACCAGTATCCAAAATGGAAAAACAATTAGCGAGTGAGATCGCATCAGGGGACTCCTGCACTACCTGCCTTGTTCTCTTCGGCTGCCTGGCGGTCACCCGTTCCCTATCTGCCTGCATGCTCCTAACCTATGGTGTGCCCACCTCCCTAAACATGCTATCCACATAGTTCTCCGCCTCGCGGATGCACAACAGTGACTCCAGCCGTCGCTTGAGTTCCAAAACCCACAGCTCAAGCTTTTGCAGCCGATGACAATTCCTGCAGATGTGTTAACTGTCATACCTTCCAGTCTAGTTACCCAATTAACCTTAGCCAGTTCTCCCCTAAGATTAATGTTTGTGTTTGAAATGTCACTTTCATACTTAACATGAAATTCATTTGTATGATCAATATTTCCCAGTGGATGTTTTACTATGACATTGCTTATCAACCCTGCTTCATTACACAATACAAGTCAGTTCTACAACATATTGCTCCAAGAAACTGTCATGAAAACATTCACAAACTCATCATCTAGACCAGTGTTGCCAATTTGATTGTCCCAGTCTATATGCAGATTGAAGTCCCCTACAGTTAATACATTACCTTTTTTTATACACACTCCAATTTCCCATTTAATTTCCTGTCCAAAAATATAACTACTGTTAGGGGGGCCTGTAAACAACTCCCACCAGTGTTTTCTGCCTCCTGCTATTCATTTCCACTCAGACTGATTCTACTTCATGATCTGCTGAGGCTAGATCCCTTCTTAGTAAAGAATGACATAAGTGCATTAATATCAGGGCTACCCTTCCTCCTTTGCTATTGTCTGTCTCTCCAAAATATTGTGTAACCTGGAATATCCCTTTTGTTTTCGGAGGACCAGGGGACTGCTGGGTAAGTAAAAACTATATATTTGGGTAGTTTAAAATCTCTTTCTTTTAGTTTTGGTGGCAGCAGTTTGACAGCAGCTGAGGTTCACAGGGAGGTGGTGTTAGCAATTTTGGAAAGTGTGAAAATAGATAAGTCCCCTGAGCCAGATGGGATTTATCCTAGGATTCTCTGGGAAGCTAGGGAGGAGATTGCAGAGCCTTTGTCCTTGATCTTTATGTCGTCATTGTCGACAGGAATAGTGCCGGAAGACTGGAGGATAGCAAATGTTGTCCCCTTGTTCAAGAAGGGGAGTAGAGACAGCCCTGGTAATTATAGACCTGTGAGCCTTACTTCGGTTGTGGGTAAAATGTTGGAAAAGGTTATAAGAGACAGGATTTATAATCATCTTGAAAAGAATAAGTTCATTAGCGATAGTCAGCACGGTTTTGTGAAGGGTAGGTCGTGCCTCACAAACCTTATTGAGTTTTTCGAGAAGGTGACCAAACAGGTGGATGAGGGTAAAGCAGTGGATGTGGTGCATATGGATTTCAGTAAGGTGTTTGATAAGGTTCCCCACGGTAGGCTATTGCAGAAAATACAGAAGTATGGGGTTGAAGGTGATTTAGAGCTTTGGATCAGAAATTGGCTAGCTGAAAGAAGACAGAGGGTGGTGGTTGATGGCAAATGTTCATCCTGGAGTTTAGTTACTAGTGGTGTACCGCAAGGATCTGTTTTGGGGCCACTGCTGTTTGTCATTTTTATAAATGACCTGGAAGAGGGTGTAGAAGGGTGGGTTAGTAAATTTGCGGATGACACTAAGGTCGGTGGAGTTGTGGATAGTGCCGAAGGATGTTGTAGGGTACAGAGGGACATAGATAGGCTGCAGAGCTGGGCTGAGAGATGGCAAATGGAGTTTAATGCAGAAAAGTGTGAGGTGATTCACTTTGGAAGGAGTAACAGGAATGCAGAGTACTGGGCTAATGGGAAGATTCTTGGTAGAGTAGATGAACAGAGAGATCTTGGTGTCCAGGTACATAAATCCCTGAAGGTTGCTACCCAGGTTAATAGGGCTGTTAAGAAGGCATATGGTGTGTTAGCTTTTATTAGTAGGGGGATCGAGTTTCGGAGCCACGAGGTCATGCTGCAGCTGTACAAAACTCTGGTGAGACCGCACCTGGAGTATTGCGTGCAGTTCTGGTCACCGCATTATAGGAAGGATGTGGAAGCTTTGGAAAGGGTGCAGAGGAGATTTACTAGGATGTTGCCTGGTATGGAGGGAAGGTCTTACGAGGAAAGGCTAAGGGACTTGAGGTTGTTTTTGTTGGAGAGACCCTCTGAGACATATAAGATAATCAGAGGGTTAGATAGGGTGGATACTGAGAGTCTTTTTCCTCGGATGGTGATGGCAAACACGAGGGGACATAGCTTTAAGTTGAGGGGTGATAGATATAGGACAGATGTCAGAGGTAGTTTCTTTACTCAGAGAGTAGTAGGGGCGTGGAACGCCCTGCCTGCAGCAGTAGTAGACTCGCCAACTTTAAGGGCATTTAAGTGGTCATTGGATAGACATATGGATGAAAATGGAATCGTGTAGGTCAGATGGTTTCACAGGTCGGCGCAAAATCGAGGGCCAAAGGGCCTGTACTGCGCTGTAATATTCTAATTCTAATTCATTTCCCAACCTTGATCTCCTTGTAACCATGTCTCTGTAATGGCAATTAGACCTAGATAATTTGCCTCTATTTGTTCCACTAGTTCATCTATCTTATTATAGATGCTTTGTGCATTGAGATAAAGGAACTTTAATTTCATTTTTTCACCTCCCATTCCCTGCAATGACCTTATTTGCCAATGTACAATTTTTGTTAAACTCTCTGTCCCTTCCTGTCCAATTCTGTTGGGAGCTGCCCACATCACTATCCTGCTCTGATGCCCTGACCTCTCTCTTTGGATTTCTCAATTACCCTTCACACCCCTCTCTCCCCCCCCCCCCACCTTGTTAGTTTAAAGCCCTTTCCACAGCCCTAATTATCCAACTGGCCAGGACACTGGTCCCCGCCCAGTTCAAGTGAAGCCTGTCCCAATGGAATAGCTCCCTCTTCCCTGAATACGGATGCCAGTGCCCCAAGAATTGGAACCCATTCCCACACCACTCTTTTTGAGACACGCATTTCGTACTCTAATCTGCTTGACCCTGTCCAATTTGCATGTGGCTCAGGTAACAATCTGGAGATGATTGATTTTAGTTTGGACCCTAACTCCTCAAATTCTCTAAGCAGATCATTTCCAGTTCTACCCAGGTCATTGGATCCTCCCCATCCCGCTACAGGTTCCTCTCCAGCCACAAGGAGACGTCCTTAACCCTGGCACCAGGCAGGCAACACAGCTGTCTGATCTCCCAGTTGCAGCTGCAGAGAACAGTATCTTTTCCCCTGACTATACTGTCTCCTATCACTACCACATTCCTCTTCACTACCCACCCCAAGCCCCACCCCACTGGAATGGTGCCATGGTCAGTCTGCTCATCCACCTTCCAGTCCTTCTCTCCTACACTGGTAGCAAAGTTTGTTGGACAAGGTCAGGGGATTTTAAAAAGGGAACTTTCATATTTCAATCTGTGTTAATGCTTTGCTTCATTACTGGATAAGTCTTGTTTGATAATAAACTGATGACTTTGTTGTCTAAGAAACCTGGTTGATGTATTTTTTTTCTGGGATAAAGCATAGAGTATATGACTGAATCGGTTACTGGGTAAAAACTTAAATATATGTTGTGACCTGTGGAGAAGTGGAACTAGAAAAGACAGTGCACTCCTCCCGCCTCAGTCGTAACATTTAGTCTTTTTTCCTGCACCATTCAGCTCACATACAATTTATGCCATAACTTGTTGGAAACAAGAGCAATAGGGCATCCAGGAACTAAGTGAATGATGGGGCCAACAGTCTATCTTAACCACTGAGATTTAAGGATTGAGAAAGAAACAGGAACAATGGAGGACAGTGAATTAGTGAAATCTTGTATAGAAATAGAGCGAAAGAAAGATTGTATTAAGAGAATGAAGAGACAAAGGAAAAATACATACAGATTATTTAAGTTTAAAATATATTTAACAAAACTTTACTACATGCAGGATTGAGACTCACCAGTTTAAACTCTTCCTTTTCTGGGTTGGTGGTTGATTAGTATTGCATTAATTATCTCATAATTAAAAGGATACTTGCATGGTTAAGTATGAGCCTGGAGTTTCTGCAGCAAGTTTAATGAACAATTGCTGTGCAAATTCAGCCAGTCCTTCAAAAAAAATAATGGGGAAGTTGAGGGCAAGGCACCATTTGTTGAAGGCGAGCAGCATAAATCAACCAGCAGGTTATGCACATTCCCAACTCGTGGTATATCATTTATTCCCCTTGCTGGCTGATTTGTGCATTAAGAACAATGTGCATTGTAAATGCACTGTTTTTCCAGGAAGATTTTGCCCAATGAAAATCCTTATATTTAGCATTTATTGCAACACTATTTATGGAGTATGTGGCACCCATTGTACCTTGTTGCATGATAGGTTTGACAACTCTTTCTCTTTCCACAAATACTAACATTTCAGGTTAATGCCTCTTCAGAATTGGGAACACTTCAAGATGGAGCAGTTTTTATACAAGGCAGGGAATTGAGGGGACGGGAGAAAAAAGCCAAAAGGGAAGGTCTGTCATTGGGTAAAAGGCAGGAGAGATTAAATGACAAAAAGGATGGCAGTGCAAGGCATAAAGATATGGTAACGGGACAAGAAACAAAATATGTCTATAGAAGGCGTATATGTAAAAAGCAGAATAATCAACAGCTGCCATCCAAAACCAAAGACAAAAACGGGAACAGAGTTTATGATCTGAAATTTCTGAACTCTATGTTCAGTCCAGAAGGCTGTAAGGAGCCTAGTCAAAATATTATGTGCTGTTTCCCAAGTTTATTTTGAGCTTCGTTGAAACAGTAGGCTGAGGATAGAAAGGTCAGAGTGGGAGTGGAGCAGACAATGAAAACGACAGGTGACCAGAAACACAGGGTTGCGCTTGCATACTGAATGGAGGTGTTGGTGATTCTGATTTTCACTTTTGCATCTCTGTTTCCTTACTTGTCCTATTACCATCTCTTTTGCCATTTTATTTCTCCTGATTTCCACTCTATAACAGACCTTTCTTATTCTTTACTCCCCTCCAACCGCAAACCCCCCAAACCCACCTTTCCCTGCCGTGCTTAAAAAAAATGTTAATCTTGAAATACTCCGAGTTCTGACCAAGAGACAGAAGCAGTTATGGTGACAGGTCATCACCCTAAAATGTTACCTTTCTCCAAGGATGCTATCAGACCAGAGTTTTTCCAGCATTTTCTGACTTCTCTTTTTCAGATTTCCAGAATCCACATTATTTTGCTTTTATCTCAGTTGCTTCAAGTAGATTTTAGCAAGGCTTTTGACAAGGTCCCACATAGCAGATTGGTCAGAAAATTAAAAGCTCATGGGTTCCAAGGCAAAGTGACAAATTAGGTCCAAAATTGGCTCAGTGGCAGGAAGCAACGAGTTATGGTCGACAGGTTTTTTTGCAACAGGAAGGCTGTTTCCAGTGGGATTGCGCAGGGCTCAGTACTGGCTTGCTGTTCATGGTATATATCAGAGTTAGACTTAAATGTAGGGGGTATGATTAAGAAGTCTGGAGATGATACGAAAATTGGCCGTGTGATTGTTAATGTGGAACAAAGCTGTAAGACATCAGGAAGGTATCAATGGACTGGTCAAGTGGGGAGAAAATTGACAAATGGAATTCAATTCAGAGAAGTGTGAGGTAATGCATTTGGGAAGGACAAACCAGGCAAGGGAATACACCATAAATGGTAGGATTCTGAAGTATAGAGGGTGACCTTGAAGTGGCATGTCCAGATTCCTGAAGGTAGCAAGATAGGTAGAAAAGCTGGTCAAGAAGGCTTCCTTTTCTTTATTGGTTAAGGCCTAGAGTATAAACGTAGGGAGGCTATGCTAGAACTGTATATATTTAAAAAAAACTAGACTGCATACAGTTTTAGTCACTGCATTATTGGAAGGTTGTGATTGCACTAGATGGGGTACAAAGGAGATTTACAAGGATAAAAGCAAAATACTGCGGATGCTGGAAATCTGAAATAAAAACATGAAATGCTGGAAATGCTCAGCAGGTCTGGCAGCATCTGTGGAGAGAGAAGCAGAGTTAACGTTTCAGGTCAGTGACCCTTCTTCAGAACTGCCAAATATTAGAAATGTGAAAGGTTATAAGCAAGTAAAGCGAGGGTGGAGCAAGAGATAACAAAGGAGAAGGTGTAGATAGGACAAGGTCACAGAATAGCTGACCAGAAGGTCATGGAGCAAAGGCAAACAATATGTTAACGGTGTGTTGAAAGACAAAGCATTAGTACAGATAGGGTGTTAACGGACTGAAAATTGAACAGTCGCAAGTACATACATGAAAAAAAGTGGGTAAACAAACTGAACAAACTAAGATGAAATACAATAAAATAAACACTAAAAATAGATTTTAAAAAAAGAAAAAGAAACTAAAAATAAAAGTAAAATGGGGGGCCCGTCATGCTCTGAAATTATTGAACTCAATGTTCAGTCCGGCAGGCTGTAGTGTGCCTAATCGGTAAATGAGATGCTGTTCCTTGAGCTTGCATTGATGTTCACTGGAACACTGCAGCAATCCCAGGACAGAGATGTGAGCATGAGAGCAGGGGGAGTGTTGAAATGGCAAGCAAACGGAAGCTCGGGGTCCTGCTTGAGGACTGAGCAGAGGTGTTCCACAAAGCGGTCACCCAGTCTGCGTTTGGTCTCCCCAATGTAGAGGAGACCACATTGTGAGCAGCGAATACAGTATACTACATTGAAAGAAGTACAAGTAAATCGCTGCTTCACCTGAAAGGATTGTTGGGGGCCTGGGATAGTGAGGAGAGAGGAGGTAAATGGGCAGGTATTACACCTCCTGCGATTGCAGGAGAAGGTGTCATGGGAAGGGGACGAGGCGTTGGGGGTAATGGAGGAGTGGACCAGGGTGTCACAGAGGGAATGATCCCTTCGGAACGCTGACAGGAGATTTAAGAGGATGTTGGCTGGAATGGAGAACTTTAGCTCTGAGGAGAGATTATATAGGCTGGGGTTGTCCTCTTTGGAACAGTGGATGCTGAGGGAGATGTAATTGAGGTGCATAGGTAGCGTGGATAGGAAGAACCTGTTTCCATTAGCAGTGAGGTCAATAACCAGGGGGCATAATTTTATAGTAACCGGTAAAAGGATTGGAGGGGAGTTGATGAGAAAGTATTTCACCTAGAGGGTTGACGGGGTCTGGAACTCACTGCCTGAAAGGGTGGTAGAGGCAGAAACCCTCATTGCATTTAAAAGACCCTTGGATATGCACTTGAGGTGCTGTAACTACAGGACTACTGGAAAATGGGATTAGACTGGATGTCTTTTTCTTCCTGAGACAAACACAATGAATGGCCTCCTTCTGTGCCATAAATCTTAAGTGATTCCACCTCTCCTCACCCCTCAACTGGTATAGTGGACCAATTGCTGGGCACCACTAATACCAAGACCACTGTTCACCTCTGCTGATCCCTAGAATAAGCTCTGTTGGCTCTCCATTTTCCACTGGACAATCTCCAGAAATGCACTGTCAGGCAAACCCCCGACCTGCCAAGGTTGAGGCACACGTGAATTTGCCACATGAACATTAAAACTTAAAATTGTATGCCCCTGACTGGAAAGACACTTCCATGGTCACTGACAGTGTTGGAACAGGGACAAAGGGTCATGCCCTGGCTCATTCAACTAACAATGAACTTTTGATTACCAGACGTTGAAGGTGGGGGGAGCTAGCATTCCAGAGACTAAGGTACAATCCACAAACCTCGACTGCTTCAAATAAGGAGCTAGTCACATGACTAACTTGTTGGGCAACCTGGGAATTTTTTTGAATTTGAACTGCCAAAAAAGGATTTTGAAGTGACAAAGCCATGTGATCATGGAGTAAAGATCTCTCCTGGAACTGAAGCAAGAAGACCTCTCTCCTGCCTGTCTCCATCTCTTTCCCACAGAACTGAATCTTGTGAAAACACGTGAAACTCAAAGAGAAATGTTTCCTCCGTGAACAAAGTTTTAAGACTATTGGGCCCCAACAAAAAGCAAGACTACTTACAAAAGGAGTACAGTGAGCTCAAAGCACTGTAACAAGATATTGCCTCAAACTGTTCCACTTTATCTTTTCTTTTTTATGTCCCTATTTGCATGTGTGTATCGTATGTGCATGCTAGTGTGGGCGCGTCATATATCTGTAGGCATGAACCGTATTAAAGGTTAAGTTTTTTAAGGTTTAATAAAATTTCATCTTTCTTCTTTAAACCTGAGAAAGCCTGTGCGAATTGGTTTTTGCCTTATAACTGGAAAACTGTGAACAAGAATTCACAAAGGGGAGCTCAAAACAGTGTATTTAAAATTAAACCCTGTTACAATAAGACCAGGTGAAGATAGTAGCAGACCCCTAGACACCTTTCGCACCTGGTCATAACATGCACCCACTGACTCTGCCCCTCGAACAGCAGCTGGACTCACTCATCCTCCAGCTGCTGAATCAAGCTTGTGCAAGTCAATTTCACCACACCGCAGGACAACAGACTTGAACTTTGAATTCTCTCATTGTCTCCTGCCTATTTTGTTTACAATCAGGACATATGTAGCCAATTTTTTGCGATTCCTATGTGAGCTGTGTCCATTTGCATATGCATTTTGGGTGCCCCTCAGACCTGAAACCATTTTATCTGCATTTCTATTCATGGCTTGATCTCTCTTGGGGCCTATCTCATTGGGTGCCTACAGCATCAGTTGTGGCTCAGTAGTAGCACACAATTTAAGCTGACACTTCAGTGTCGTACCAAGGGAGTGCTGCACTGTCATCTTTCAGCTGAGACAGTAAAACATTTCACTTCTCACAAACATAAGATCCCATGGCAATATTTTGAAGAAGAGAAGCCTGACCAATATTTACCCCTCAATCAACATCACTAAAACAGATTATTTGGTCAGTATCACAGTGCTGATTATGGAACCTCGTGTGTGCAAATTTGCTGCCATGTTTCCTGCATTACAATAGTTACTTCACTAGCTGCAATGCATTTTGGAACATCCTAAGATCATGAAAGATGCATTTAAATGCAAGTCTTTCTTTCTTCCTGTCACCAATCACTTATCCTCCCTCAGACATCACCCCGCCCACCTCCCCCAAAACACCCGCTGAATCTATAACCCAACCCATCATTACTCACTGGCATCTTACTCAGCACTGCTGCCCAAGGCTTGAATCTTCCTTGGATAAGCGCACAATCACCCTCTATGCCTTTCTTGCATTCTCAGCAAGGGACATCAAAACACCCGTTGGAAATAAAAAAAAAATCAAAACACCCGTTAATGCCTTATGAGCAACAACCCCAACAAACCCATCCTACCAGCTCGACCTCATTTACTGCAACCACTGGAGCTAATCTTGCCAACCTCCTTCCTATCACAGTCACTCAACTCAGCGCTGCCCCTTGCACTCTGCCAAAGGACCAACCATCACTGTAACCTCATCCAGACTTAAAACCTTATTTTCCCTTTAAAGGCTCATTACAATCTGCGAAGTGAGCAAAACTGCAGTAGTGAAAACCTATCCTCCTGGAGTTGACCGCACAGCAGTCACCAAATCCTTAAACTCACTGGTTCAGCTGCTATTATACCTCAAATCTTGTAAAGTCAAAACACAGTAAAGTGATGTGAAATATGCCATATAGTTGTCCTAACAATTTTCAAATTCAATTCTGAAGATAAACTTCAAACTGCCATTGCTATAAAAGTAAGATGGAGAGTGAAGGAACATTGAAGAATGAGATTACCATTATAAAAAAGGTATAAAAGGCACTAGAGAAGATGCAAAAAATATTTACTTGATAGCAGAACTGAGAGATTAAAACTATCAAGTAAATATTGAACAGACTAAGGGAATTTTCTCCAGAAAAGACTAGATTGAGAGGTGATCTGAAAGAGGCCAATAGATTATGAAAGGGTTTGACAGAGTAGATGTAGAGAAGATGTTTCCACTTAAGAGCGAGACCAGAACTAAGGGACATCAATATAAGACAGTCAATAATAAATCCAATAGAGAATTCAGGAGAAACTTCTTTAGCCAGAGAGTGATTAGAATGTGGAATGCACTACAACAAGGAGTAGTTGAGGCAAGTAGCATAGATGCATTTAAGGGGAAGCTAGATAAGCACAAGAAAGGAATGGAAGGATATGTCAATGGGGTTAGATGAGGAGAGGTGGGAGTAAGCCCGTGGAGAAAACACTGGCATGGATCTGTTGGGCCAAAGAGCCTGTTTCTCTGCTGTAAGTGCTTTGTAATATCCTTCAAAGTGGTAGTACAATGTTATAAAAGTTTAAAAAATGTTAACAAAAATTAAACACAGATTCCATGATAAGAACATAGGACAGCAGTAGGGCACTTAGCCCTAAGCCTGTTTTGCACCATTCAATCGGATCATGGCTGATCTGTGACCTAACTCTATATATCTGACTTTGCTGATGTACCAGCAAAGAAGGAAGTAAAAACTGTTCAGCAATCATGCACAGTTCTTTTAATGTATACAACCAGATTCAAACAGTATGCTTTGAAAGAACATAAATAGGAGCAGGAATAAGCATTCTGCCCCTCAAGACTGCTTCTCTGATTACAGCAAATCTGATTGTGGCCTTGACTCCACTTTCCTGCTGCGCCCCCACCCACCCACCCCAATCCCATCACCCTTGACTCCCTTGTAGATCAAAAATCTGTCTAACTCAGCCTTGAACATATTCAATGACCCAGCCTCCACTGCTCTCTGGAGTAGAGGATTCCAAAAATTAACGACCCTCAGAGAAATGAAATTTCTCCTCATCTCTGTCTAAAAGGGCGATCCTTTATTTTGAAACTGTGCCCCCTAGCTCTAGATTCCCCCACGAGGGGAAACATCCTCTCAGCATCTATCCTTTCAAGGCCCCTCAGAATCTCATATTTCAATAAGATCACCTCGCATTCTTCTAAACTCCAATGATTATAGGCCCAACCTGCTCAACCTTTCCTCATAAGACAACCCCTTCATCCCAGGAATCAGCCTAGTGAACCTTCTCTGAAATGCTTCCAATGGACCTCTATTCCTCCTTAAATAAAGAGACCAAAACTGTACGCAGTACTCTAGGTATAGTCTCACCAAAGTCCTGCACAGTTATAGCAAGACTTCCCTAATTTTATACTCCATCCCCCTTGCAATAAATGCCAACATTCCATTTACCTTCCTAATTACTTGCTGTACCCGCATGCTAACTTTTTGTGGTTCATGTATAAGGACACCCAGATCCCTCTGTACCACAGCATTCTGCAGTCTCCATGTAAATAATCTGCTTTTCTATTATTCCCACAAAGTGCACAACCTCTATCTTTTTTCCACATCATACTCCATCTGCCAAATTTTTGCCCACTGACTTACTCTATCTAATATCTCTCTGCAGATACTTTGTATTCTTGTCACAACTTGCTTTCCTACCTGTCTTTGTATCATTCACAAATTTGGCTACAATACCTTCATCCAAGTCATTAATACAGATCGTACTGGGAAATTGTTCCCATTGGCAGAAGGGTCGAGGAATAGAGGACAGATTTAAGGGAGTTGGCAAAAGAACCAAAGGCCACATGAGGAAGCTGTTATTATGCAGTGTGTGGTTATAATCTGGAATGCATTGCCTGAAAGTAGTGGAGGCAGATACAACTGTGGCTTTCAAAAGGGAACTAGATAAGCACCTGAAAGGGTGGGGGAGGGGGGGAATTGCAGAGCTACAGGGAAAGGCAGGGGAGTGGTACAAGCTAAATTGCTCTTGCACAGAAGGAGATCATTCGGCCTATCGTGTCCATGCACATGTAGTCCTAGGTCTCTTTGTTCCTGCATCCCTTTTAAAATTGTACCCTTTAGTTTATATTGCCTCTCCTTGTTCTTCCTACCAAAATGTATCACTTCGCACTTTTATGACTAGATGGAGCTTCAATTCTCCCTCCTCACTTAGCACTATCAGGAGACCAGGTAGCTCAGTTGGCTAGTGTGAGATTCAGAACATCAACAGCACGAGTTCAATTCCTGTTCCGCTCTGAGGAAGGCAACAGGAAACCACCTCATACACCCTCTTCTGTAGTCGTGCTCATCTCGCCTATGTGGAGGACAAAAAGAGCACCTACCCTTGGGCAGAATACCGGCATGGCACTTACCACTATGCAGTTTCAGAATATTCAAAATTAGGACAAAACACTTGGCTTCCCAATCTAGATATTAGAAGGAGGGTTAAATATTTACAGTTCATTTTAATTTTAAATAGATTTGCATGTATTTACTTCAACCTACTACCCACCAGCCCTGAGTCCTGCCTAAACCAAATTCCCAGCTGAGACCTTCAGAACACTCCCACTCTGCTTCTCTTTGAGCCCAACCTGACCCCACACCCTTCAAGGACTTGACTATGAAATGTAGGCTGATACTTCAGTGCAGCAGCATTGAGGAAGTGCTGCATTATTGGAGGTGTCAATTCTTGGATAACTAATTAAACTGACTCTTGTCTGCGTGTTCAGGTGGACAAGAGATCCATTGTACTATTCAAAGAACAAAGGAATTTTGCTGGAGTCCTGACCAATATTTCTACCTCAACCAATCCAAATCAGCTGATTCTTTTTTTGTAGGACCTGTGTACAATATAGCTTCCATATCTGCCTACATAATTTCAAAAGTAATTAATTGACTGGGTAGCACTTTGGAATTGCCAGAAGATATGAAAGACACAATATAAATATAAGTTTGTCATTTTCCAATAAGTTTTCCATGTTTTCCTCTTGACCTTCCCTGATTTTTTTTCATTTCCTTTTTGCAGTTTTAATTATTGCTAATTTAATACAAATTAGTCTTTATGCTATTTCCACCTTCCCTCCCCTCCCCAACCATCAACTTCCATTGCCTGGCACATTCTAGCTGAGTCTTTTGGCACCTCCAATTGTGTCCCTTTGATCTCACCTGCCCCTACTCCACATCAACTGCTATCGTTTTTTTACTTTAATTATGCTTTTCTTGCCCGAGATTCTACCCAACATTTCATTATTTCCATCTTTTATTCAACTGTAATTTTGCTTAACAATATTTAACTGAATATTCAGATAGAGAGACAAGACCAACAAGATAAGCCAGCCCGACAGAGACATTCTTGCTCACATTCATTGTTTCTATCCTTTCAGCGTGTCGCTATCTGCAGGCAGATTGCCATTTCCTCGATTTTGAGGCAACCCAGGAACGCGCAGATGGCCGTGTCGGCTGGGATGCTGCTGAACAACAGCTGCAACTGGGACTGAAGCACAGCAGCTCAATTGAGTGACAGGCGGTCTGAGACCAGTGAGGTGGATGCTGCAGCATCTCAACAAGCGGATAATCGACACTACATGTTTGTAAAGGGCGTGCGTTCTGAATGGAACTGTTATTAGTGAAAATGTTGCATAACAATTAGTAAATGTTAATATGATTCTTGCCAATCTTGCTGTTTGTTGTGGTTGGTTTTTTTGCGGTTAATTGTTAAATTGGGACGGCTTTGAGAAAAGCAGCATCCATTGCAAAGATCCTCTGGTGAAGCCCCGCAAACACCTACCTTGACCTTTCCTGTGGCTTTCACAGTCGGGACACTCAGCGGTGCGGGCACATCCCCGCAGAGGAGCCGCTCCCTCCCCCTCCTCCTGCTCCTCCTCCCGGTCTCCGACTCCAGGTAATAATAATACCAGCAGGAGCCGCCGATACCGCAGACAACTGCCAGCCAGAGCCCGGCCCCCGGCACAGGCCGCGCTCCAAATAAGCCAGCCTGCCTCCGGGAGGCAGACTGAGTGAAAGCGGCCGCCTGCCACAGCCTGGAGTCGAGATGCTGCAGCGAGAGGAATCTCCACATCGCGGCCATCGCAGCGGTCCGTTAGCGAGCAGCTGCCAGGCTGCAGCTATCGCGAGAACTGCAGCAGCGCGTGCCCGGCGTAGGGGCTGCTGCCAGGGGTGGGCAGGGCTGCTCTGTGCCAGGGGTGGGTAGGGCTGCTCTGTGCCAGGGGTGGGCAGGGCTGCTCTGTGCCAGGGGTGGGCAGGGCTGCACTGTGCCAGGGGTGGGTAGGGCTGCTCTGTGCCAGGGGTGGGCAGGGCTGCACTGTGCCAGGGGTGGGCAGGGCTGCTCTGTGCCAGGGGTGGGCAGGGCTGCACTGTGCCAGGGGTGGGTTGGGCTGCTCTGTGCCAGGGGTGGGCAGGGCTGCACTGTGCCAGGAGTGGGTAGGGCTGCACAGTGCCAGGGGTGGGCAGGTCTGCCCCATGCCAGGGGTGGGTAGGGCTGCACAATGCCAGGAGTGGGCAGGTCTGCACTGTGCCAGGGGTGGGCAGGGTTGCCCCATGTCAGGGGTGGGTTGGGCTGCTCTGTGCCAGGGGTGGGTAGGGCTGCACAATGCCAGGGGTGGGCAGGTCTGCCCCATGCCAGGGGTGGGTAGGGCTGCACAATGCCAGGAGTGGGCAGGGCTGGACTGTGCCAGGGGTGGGTAGGGCTGCTGTGTGACAGGGGTGGGCAGGGCTGCACTGTGCCAGGGGTGGGCAGGGCGGCTCCGTGCCAGGGGTGGACAGGGCTGCTGTGTGACAGGGGTGGGGAGGGCTGCCTTGTGCCAGAAGTGGGCAGGCTGCTCTGTGTCAGGGGTGGGCAGGTCTGCTCTGTGCCAGGGTTGGGCAGGGCTTCCCCGTGACAGTGGTGGGCAGGTCTGCTCTGTGCCAGGTGTGGGCAGGTCTGCTTTGAGCCAGTGGTGGGGAGGGCTGCTCTGTGCCGGAGGTGGGCAGGTCTGCTCTGTGCCAGGGTTGGGCAGGTCTGCTCTGTGCCAGTGGTGGGGAGGGCTGCTCTGTGCCAGGGGTGAGCAGGGCTGCTGTGTGCCACGGGTGGACAGGGCTGCTGTGAGCTAGGGGTGGGCAGGGTTGCACTGTGCCAGGGGTGGGCTGATCTGCTCTGTGCTGGGGTGGGCAGGTCTGCTCTGTGCCAGGGGTGGGCAGAGCTGCTCTGTGCCTGGGATAGGCAGGGCTGCTCTGTGCCAGTTTTGGGGAGGGCTGCCTTGTGCCAGAAGTGGGCAGGCTGCTCTGTGCCAGGGGTGGGCAGGTCTGCTCTGTGCCAGGGGTGGGCAGAGCTGCTCTGTGCCAGGAGTGGCCAGGCTGCTGTGTGCCAGGGGTGGGCAGGTCTGCTCTGGGCCAGGGGTGGGCAGGTCTGCTCTGTGCCGGGGTGGGCAGGTCTGCTGTGTGCCAGGGGTGGACAGGGCTGCTGTGTGCCAGGGGTGGGCAGGGTTGCACTGTGCCAGGAGTGGCCAGGCTGCTGTGTGCCAGGGGTGGGCAGGTCTGCTCTGGGCCAGGGGTGGGCAGGTCTGCTCTGTGCCGGGGTGGGCAGGTCTGCTGTGTGCCAGGGGTGGACAGGGCTGCTGTGAGCCAGGGGTGGGCAGGGTTGCACTGTGCCAGGGGTGGGATGATCTGCTCTGTGCTGGGGTGGGCAGGTCTGCTCTGTGCCAGGGGTGGGCAGAGCTGCTCTGTGCCTGGGATAGGCAGGGCTGCTCTGTGCCAGTTTTGGGGAGGGCTGCCTTGTGCCAGAAGTGGGCAGGCTGCTCTGTGCCAGGGGTGGGCAGGTCTGCTCTGTGCCAGGGGTGGGCAGGTCTGCTCTGTGCCAGGGGTGGGCAGAGCTGCTCTGTGCCAGGAGTGGCCAGGCTGCTGTGTGCCAGGGGTGGGCAGGTCTGCTCTGGGCCAGGGGTGGGCAGGTCTGCTCTGTGCCGGGGTGGGCAGGTCTGCTGTGTGCCAGGGGTGGACAGGGCTGCTGTGTGCCAGGGGTGTGCAGGGTTGCTCTGTGCCAGGGGTAGACAGGTCTGCTCTGTGCCGGGGTGGGCAGGTCTGCTTTGTGCCAGGGGTGGGCAGGGCTGCTCTGTGCCAGGGGTGGGCAGAGCTGTTCTGTGCCGGGAGTGGGCTGGTCTGTTCTGTGCCGGGAGTGGGCAGGGCTGCTCTGTGCCAGGGGTAGTCAGGTCTGCTCTGTGCCGGGGTGGGCGGGGCTGCTCTGTGCCATGTGGGGACTGCCCTGTGCCGGGGTAGGAGGGGGCTCCATGTGCCAATAGAAGGGTGCAGATTGGGGATGGGTGTGAAATCCTTGCTGCCGCTGACAGGGTTCATCAGCAACCTGCAATAATGAATCATTCCAAATCAGAAGTCACAAGTGAACCACATGCACTAATACTTAAAAAAAACTTTTGGAATGTTCCAATCTTCCTAACTCAAAAAACAGATTGTCCTGCCTCGAGCTGGACAGGTAGCAGCTCTAAATTGAACTAAATGGTGGTGTGACTTTGAATTCTGACCCATACACATAGCTATCCAGCTTAACTCATTTTGGTTTCAAATATTTTACACTAACAGGTAAATAAAAGTGCATATCATTAAAAAGTTTGAAATCTGTCTCTTTTGGTGAAAAGTAAATTGATCCTTAACGTTTGCTTGACATTGACAGCTCCATAATCTGAATACGTTGGTCTGCTAGAATTATTCAAAATCGTTTACACGTTAAGTTTTAGCTCACCTTAAATTAGCACTGCACATATTTTAAACTGTAAATGCTGGAAATAATTCTAGGATTTTCTGTTTTATTTTAGATATCCAGCTTTTACCGCTTCCCTTCAATTATACCGCATTTGCATAATCTCATCCTAATATATTTTTTTAAAAGAGGTTTCTTCATAACAGGCAAATGTGGACTCATTCCATTGCTGCAGTGCTACACTTGCCAAAATGTATTAGATGCATTTGAGCTAAGCAAGTTATTCTCCATAAAAACATATGTATCGTCTGGATCTCCAGTCCTTTTTCGTGGATTATAAATGTGTTTTGGAAATATATATTTCTAAAAATGCAGAGAAGAAATGCATATGAGTTATAAAGTCCCAAGATAGCTTGGCCTGTGTGGAACAACCAGCCAGAACAGGCCAGCTGCAAAAGGTCAACTGCAATACTGCTCTGTTGGCAACAGGGCTAAGTTTCTGTGGCATATGATTTATATCAGACAAGACAAGATGTTTGCACACAGACAAAACATAATACTCTTTACACTGTTTATACATGGGAATCCATTTTCTTTGGTCTTTAAGTTGCTTGTGATATTGCTTCATGCTAAAGTTGTCATTGTGATGAAAGAGACCTCCTGTAATGCAAATAATGGACTTTCAGTGATATTGCCATGGATTGCAAATTTTGTTTGGTCGCAATTTTGGTGACACAACCATTTTACATGAAAGAAAAGGAAAGAGAAAGAATGGAAACTAATGAAAGAATTATACAAAAAGGTACAATTGAATGAATGAGATGATGATTGAAGCTGTTAGAAGCCAGAGAAGGGGAATTGGGGAATTTGAAAATGAAAGCAAAATCAAAATGCTATGATGGGCAATAATAATACTCTTCTTTAGGGATACAAAAGGAAGCTGTCCTATTCAAGTCAAAGTCTGTTTGATGAGTCATTATGAAAGGAACCCATCAGGTGAAACTGTTGAAAGAGAGAAAAATAGTTTTGAACCTCCAAGAAACAGTTTAAATTAATTGGATTCCCACAATGATCAGAAATTAAAGGAAAAGAAACGTGATATTATTTAAATAATTTACAAAGGTTTAACCTAGAAATGCAATTTTAAAATTATTTTTGTCTACTCAAGGAGTTAGGTGGAAAGATGCTAATCATGTGTTTGTTGTCCTTTTATAAAGTAAGTTAGAATCACAGATTGGTTACAACACAGAAAGAGGCCATTTGGCCTGTCATGTTCATGCCGGCTCATTGCAAAAACAACTCACCTCGTCCCACTCCCTCGCCTTTTTACTGTAGCTCTGCAATTTTTTCTCTTCAGATAATTATCCAATTCTCTTTTGAAGGCCTCAATTGAATCTGCCTCCACCACACTCTCAGGCAATGCATTTCAGATCCTAACCACTTGCTGCGTGAAATGATTTTCCTCATGTTGCCATTGCTTCTTTTTCCAATCGCCTTAAATCAATGTGCTGTGGTTCTCGAACCTTCCGCCAATCTTATCTATCCTATTTACTCTTCCCAGACCACTCAGATTTTGAACACCTCTATCAAATCTCCTCTTAATCTCCTCTTCTCCAAGGAGAACAGTCCCAACTTCTCCAATCTCCTCATCCCTCACAAAAAACAATCACAACAAAACCCAAAATCCTAAAACTTGTGGCCAACCATTTCAAAATTGAAACTGAAGAACTGGAGTCAGGCATAGAATCTGAGACAAACAGAATAGCATTAGACAAAATACAGCTGGAACAGTGGAGACTAGAGCTAGGTTCCAAGAAAAGGAAAGGGAGAGACAGGAACAGAAGGAGGAGAGAGAATTCTAGCAAAGGGAGAAAGAAAGAGCTTTCCAGATGAAGAAGCAGGAAAGAGAGTTAAGGCTGCCCGAACTGAATAGGGAAGGTCCAGTGTACCCAGTGAAGGCACCACTAGTGAGGGAACTACCCCAAGTTCAGGACCAGTGCTGAGCTGTTAAAGTTCTCCCAATTGATACCAAAGGTTGATGATGGGGATATGGAAGCATGTTTCATCTCATTTGAAAAGCTTGCAAAACAGTTAAAGTGGCTTGTGGAGGGCTGGACCCTGCTACTGCAAAGCAAATTAACAGGAAAAGCCCATAAGTTTTATTCCCTATTCTCTATCGAGAGTTCAACAAAATATGGGATGGCCAAAAATGCGATCCTGAGCGCATATGAGCTGGCACCAGAGGCTTACCACCAAACATTCCAAACTCTTCGAAAACATCCTGAACAAACTTGCATCAAATTTGAAAGGGTTAAGCAGCATGCTTTCACCTGATGGATACCAGCACTTAAGATAGAGCCCACCTATGAAAACGTCAGAGGTGATTCTCCTCGAGGAGTTCAAAAACTCACTTGCCCTTTCCATAAAAAACCATGTGGAGGAACAAAAGGTTCCTAGAGCCAGGCAGGCAGAAACCCTGGCTGATAATTATGAGCTTGTCCACAAGCCGTTTCCCCAAGGGAAATCCTTCCCGAGTCACCTCCAAAAACCTGAAAAGGATAGAAGGTGGGAGGGTAATAGAAGGATGAACAGCAATGGGAAAGAATGGCTAGCTGGAAACACAGGGGGCCTGCCTCAAGCCAAAAAGGAAAATGCTGAGAATAGGAGTGATGCTGGAAAGCTTGTATGTTTCCACTGCAACAAGGCAGGTCACCTTTGAGCTGACTACTAGAAGTTACAGGGAAAATCCATAGGATTAGTCAGGGTACACCAGACCAGTTCAGGAAAAGGGGCCCTTATGGAAAGCACAGCAGACCAAGCTGTGGCTCTAACTGCAGGAATAAGTAAATAAAAGCAAAATACTGCGGATGCTGGAAATCTGAAATAAAAACAAGAAATGCTGGAACCACTCAGCAGGTCTGGCAGCATCTGTGGAAAGAGAAGCAGAGTTAATGTTTCGGGTCAGTGACCGTTCTTCAGAACTAACAAATATTAGAAATGTCAAAGGTTATAAGCAAGTGAGCCGGGGGTGGGGCAAGAGACAACAAAGGAGAAGGTGTAGATTGGACAAGGTCACATAGCTGACCAAGAGGTCATGGAGCAAAGGCAAACAATATGTTAATGGTGTGTTGAAAGACAAAGCATTAGTACAGATAAGGTATGAACGAACTGAAGATTGAACAGCAGCAAGTGCAAACATGAAAAAAAAACAGTGGGTAAGCAAACTGAACAAACTACAATGAAATGAAATGAAAGAAAAAAAATTGTAAAAAATGTAAAAAAGAAAAAAGAAAAAATAACTAAAAATAAAAGTAAAATGGGGGGCCCGTCATGCTCTGAAATTATTGAACTCAATGTTCAGTCCGGCAGGCTGTAGTGTGCCTAATCGGAAAATGAGATGCTGTTCCTCGAGCTTGCGTTGATGTTCAGTGGAACACTGCAGCAAGCCCAGGATAGAGATGTGAGCAGGGGGGGTGTTGAAATGGCAAGCAACCAGAAGCTCAGGGTCCTGCTTGCGGACTGAGCGGAGGTATACCGCAAAGCGGTCACCCAGTCTGCGTTTGGTCTCCCCAATGTAGAGGAGACCACATTGTGAGCAGCGAATACAGTATACTACATTGAAAGAAGTACAAGTAAATCGCTGCTTCACCTGAAAGGAGTGTTTGGGGCCTGGGATAGTGAGGAGAGAGGAGGTAAATGGACAGGTATTACACCTCCTGCGATTACAGTCCCTGTAAATGAGTCCCTGTAAATGTACATCTTTGAGTGCAGGAGAATTTAACAAAATCTCTGAGAGTTGCAAGAATCTTGGAAGGAAAAGTGACCCCACACCCTCACAGCATTTAAAGTGATTTGCAGGGACAACCCTGGGTGCACAACCCTAGACCTACATGATGTGGATGTAGGACCGACCCCTCCCATATCACAAAATCCCGATTGCCCAGGTCTCAGGAAACTGACCCAGTTTTGGGAGGAAATTCAGTAAAAGCTGGAGCACAAGCTGATTGAGCTCAGCCAGATCTGCTGGAGTTACCCAGTTGTGCTGGCGCCCAAGCCCAATATCTCAACAAGGCTCTACATTGATTACAGGAAGGTTAATGCAGTGACCAGAGTTAACTCCAATTCCCCACCTGGAAGACTGTTTTGATAGAGTCGGAAGCGCCAACTACATAACCAAAATAGACTTGTTAAAAGGATACTGGCAGGTTCCGTTAACCACCCGAGCTAAAGAGATCTCGGCTTTTGTCACCCCAGATGGCTTATTCCAGTACTGGGTGATGCCATTTGGATTAAAAAATGCCCCAGCCACCTTCCAAAGGCTAACGAACCAGGTAGTGGCTTGCCTATCCAACTGTGTTGTGTATCTGGTTGATTTGTTCGTATACATCTGGGGGGACCACCAAGATCAGTTAGATGCCCTCTTCCAAAGGTTACAGTCGGCTGACCTAGTGGTAAATCTCACAAAGAGCGAGTTTGTTAAAGCTCAGGTAACCTATCTTGGGCATGTTGTGGATCAAGGGCGGGTGCTGCCCAGAGCAGCGAAGGTACAGGCATTGATGGATTTTCCCGTCCCCACAACGAAAAGGGAAATAATGCAATTTTTGAGGATGTGTGGGTTTTACCGCAAGTTCATCTCAAACTTCAACAGTATAACTGCCCCACTGACAGACTTGTTACAGAAAAGAGAGAAGATAGTGTGGTCAGGGAGGTGCCAAACAGCTTTTACGATACTGAAAGCCATCTTAACCAACTAACCGGTGCTAACAGCTCCAAACTTTAACAAACCATTTAAAATGGCAGTGGATGCTAGTGACCTAGGGGTAAGTGCTGTCCTGCTCCAAGGTGATGAATCAGGCATTGAGAGACCAGTTGGGTATTTCTCTCAGAAATTAAATAGACATCAAAAGAGGTACTGTACTGTGCAGAAGGAAACTCTGGGTCTGTTACTGGCTCTCAAGCACTTTGAAGTATATATCTGAAATGGATATAGAGAGGCCGTAGTTAATACTGACCACAATCCTTTGACATTTGTGGAGACATTCAAAACCCAGAATGCAAAACTATTTCAATGGAGTCTGCTTTCACAACCTTATCACTTAAAGATTAGCCACGTTGCAGGCAGAAACAATGTGACAGCTTATGCTTTATCTCTAACTCGGCACAGAATCATCCTGGATGAAAACTAAACTAGAGCACAGTTATGGCAGTGTGAGATTGATAAGTGAATGTTTGAGGATGAGTGTGTGTCTACAGTCTTTTTTATTTTTACAACTTTATAATGAAATGCTCCTGTTGTCACACTTCATTTCACATGGGTGGAGGTGTCACAAAAATGTGCTAGATCAAATGATGATTTTCTTTTCATCCACCAGCTGAAACCCTGAATATTAAACTGGTGGAGGTGAACCAAAAAAAAAACTTGCAAGCTTTGAACTCTGTCTGATGCCCATGAGCACCCAGGCATATTTCCTGCTGCAGACTGTAGTGTTCAGTGGTTTAATTGATCTGTGTTTGATAATATTTGTTTGTTCACAGATCGATGTTCACTGTGCTAATGAATTAAGCTTGGTGGGGGTGGGGGGGGGGCAGCTATTGAGAGTCGAGAACCTTCTGGAAAGAACAGACAGAAACCTCCTTCAGCTACACAGTTTAGAGAGAACTTTCTGGAAAGAAATATCCCTCGAAAGAATCCGTCACATTGCTGTCTGCCAGAGAAACCCTGAATCAGCATCCAGCTCTTCAAACTGGAAGCTGGAGAACCACTGAATCAGTGTCCACCTCTTCAAACCAGAAGCCTCAGGACTACTGAATTCAGCCTGAAGCTAGCTGAGTCACCAACCTCCACAGACTGTATACCCCTTTTATTTCTCTGGACTCCAATTCGACCAATCTCTCCTTCCCCACTCTGTAATCTATTTATGTGTGTGTGTGTGAAAGTTGGAGTGTGTTTTATTATTTTAACTTAGATCATTTTCATTCCAATAACATTAACCTCTTTCTTGGTTAAACTCAAGAAAACATGTCCAATTGGCTCTTTTTATGACCACAGTGCAAAAACAAGTAAACACTCACTGAATTGATAAGTAATAAAATAAAGCAATTTAAAAAAATACATCTGTTGTAGTCAAACAAGGAGGGGGAAAAGAGGAGAGCCCTTCGACTCCTCCTCACCTGATCGTAACACCGTGCTAAATGGAATAGATTCGCAACAGGTTTGGCAGCTCAAAACTGGGCATCCATGAGACGCTATGGACTATCAGCAGCAGCAGAATTGTATTCAACCACAATCTATAACCTCATGACCTAGTATATCCCTCACCCTATCATTACTATCTAGCCAAAGGATCAGCCCTCGTTCAATAAAGAGTGCAGGACAGCATGCCAGGAGCAGCACCAGGCATACCTAAAAATGAGGTGTTAACCTGGTGAAGCTACAACACAGGACTACTTGTATGTCAAACAGCGGATGCAGCATGCAATAGATCGAGCTAAGCAATCCCATGAACAACAGATCAGATCAAATTTCTGAAGTCCTGCCACATCAAGTCGTGATTGGTGGTGGACAATTAAACAACTAACCGGAGGAGGAGGTGGCTCCACAAATATCCTCATCCTCAATGATGGAGGTGCCCAGCACATTAGTGTAAAAGAAAAGGCTGAAGCATTTGCAACCATCCTCAGCCAGAAGTGTTAAGTGGATGATCCATCTCGGCCTCCTCGTGTGGTCCCATCATCACAGATGCCAGTCTTCAGCCAATTTGATTCACTCCACTTGATATCAAGAACCGGCTGAAGGCATTGGATAGGGCAAAGGCTATGGGTACCGACATAATCCTGGCAATTGTACTGAAGACCTGTGCTGCAGAACTAGCTGCACCCCTAGCTAAGCTGTTCCAGTACAGCTACAACACTGGCATTTGGTCAACAATGTGAAAAATTGCCCAGGTATGTTCTGTCCACAAAAAGCAGGAAAAGTCCATTCCAGCCAATTACCAACCCATCAATCTACTCTGAATCATCAGCAAAGTGATGGAAGGAGTCGTCGACAGTGTCATCAAACGGCACTTAGATAGCAAAATCTTGCTCACCAATGCTCAGTTTGGGTTCTGCCAGGGCCACTCAACTCCAGAACTCATTACAACCTTGGTCCAAATATGAACAAAAGAACTGAACTCAAGAGGTAAGGTGAGAGTGATTGCCCTTGATATCAAGGCAGCAAGTGACTGAGTGTGGCATCAAGGAGCCCAGGCCAAATTGAAGTCAATGGAAATCAGGGGGAAAAATCTCCACTGGATGGAGTCATACCTAACACAAAGGAAGATGGTTGTGGCTGTTGGAGGCTAATCATCTCAGCCCCAGGACTTTGCTGCAGGTGTTCTTCAGGGTAGTGTTCTAGGCCCAATGGTCTTCAGCTGCTTCATCAATGACTTTCCCTTTGTCATTAAGGTCAGATGTGGGGATGTTCGCTGATGATTGTACGATGTTCAGAACCATTTCCAACTCGTCAGATACTGAAGCATTCCATGTCCATATGCAGGAGAACCTGGATAATATTCAGGCTTGAGCTGGTAAGTGGCAAGCAACATTCATGCCACACTAGTGCCAGGCAATGACCTTCTCAAACAAGAGAGAATCTAACCATCTCCTCTGATATTCAATGGCATTACCATCACTGAATCCCACACTATCAACATCCTGGGGGTTACCATTTACCAGAAACTGAACTGCAGCAGCAACATAAGTACCGTGGCTACAAGAGCAGGTCAGAGGCTAGGAATTCTGTGGCGAGTAACCCACTTCTTGACTCCCCAAAGCCTATCCACCATCTACAAGGCAGAAGTCAGGAGTGTGATGGAATAGTCTCCACTTGCCTGGATGGGTGCAGCTCCAACAACTACTCAAGAAGCTTGACACCCTCTAAGACAAAGCAACCTGCTTGATCAGCACCCCATCCAACACCTTAAACATTCACTCCCTCTACCACCGACGCACAGTGACAGCATATATACCATATACAGGATACACTGCAGCAACTCCCCACGCCTCCTTTGACAGCACCTTCCAAATCTGCAACCTCTTCTACCTAGAAGGACAAGAACAACAGACACGTGGGAATGCCACCACCTGCAAGTTCCCTTCCAAGCCGCACAGCAACCTG
The DNA here is from genome assembly GCF_036365525.1 of Heterodontus francisci. Lineage (NCBI taxonomy): Eukaryota > Metazoa > Chordata > Chondrichthyes > Heterodontiformes > Heterodontidae > Heterodontus > Heterodontus francisci. Next base: position 114,792,988 of record NC_090371.1, read on the forward strand.
ACTTGGAAATATATCACCGTTCCTTCACTGTCACTGGATCAAAATCCTGGAACACCCTTCTTAACAGCACTGTTGGTGTCCTTATACCAGATGAACTGCAACAGTTCAGGAATGCAGCTCACCACCACCTTCTCTAGGCGAATTAGGGATGGGCAACAAATGGTGTACTTTGCAACCACACCGACATCCCATGAAATTTGTAAAAAAAAAAAATTCATTGACTCAACTACCTCCTCATTCAGTATGACTTTGACAGCATCCTCTTCCTTGGTAAAGACAGAGGCAAAATAATCATTTAGTACCTCAGCCATGCCCTCTACCTCCATTTTTGGTCCCCAATCGGCTCCACCCCTCCTCTTACTACCTTTTTACTATTTATATCCCTAAAGAAGAATTTTGGATTCCCTTTTCTGTTAGCTGCCAGAATCTTCTCATATTCTCTTTCTGCCTCTCTGATTTCCATTTTCACTTCCCCTCTGCCCTTAATTGTACGATCAACCTGACCTGTGTCATACACATCCTTGTTGTGCTTTATCTTACTCGCTATCTCTTTCTTCATCCGGGGAGCTCTGTCTTTCCCCCTTGTGTGAATATACCTCAGTTGTACCCAAAGTACCTACACTTTAAAGGCAGCTCATTTCTGCATTACAGTTTTTCCTGTTAAATATTGATACCAAATTTAATAAAAGTAAAATACTGCGGATGTTGGAAATCTGAAATAAAAATGGGAAGTGCTGGAAATACTCAGCAGGTCGGGCAACATCTGTGGAGGCAGAAGCAGAGTTAATGTTTCAGGCCAATGACCTTCCATCTGAAATTGATTCCAATTTACCTGGGCTAGATCACTTCCAAACCCACTGAAATTGACCCTCCTCGAATTAAGTATTTTTTCTTCTTTGTCCTCCTTGTCTCGAGAGACAATGGGTAAGCGCCTGGAGGTGGTCAGTAGTTTGTGAAGCAGCACCTGGAGTGGCTACAAAGGCCAATTCTAGAGTGACAGACTCTTCCACAGGTGCTGCATATAAAATTGGTTGTCGGGGCTGTTACAAAGTTGGCTCTCCCCTTGCACTTCTGTCTTTTTTCCTGCCAACGCCTAAGTCTCTTCGACTTGCCACTCTTTAGCCCAGCCTTTATGGCTGTCCGCCAGCTCTGGCGATCACTGGCAACTGACTCCCACGACTTGTGATCAATGTCACAGGACTTCATGTCGCGTTTGCTGACATCTTTAAAGCGGAGACATGGACGGCCGGTGGGTCTGATACCAGTGACGAGCTCGCTGTACAATGTGTCCTTGGGGATCCTGCCATCTTCCATGCGGCTCACATGGCCAAGCCATTTCAAGCACCGCTGGCTCAGTAGGGTGTATATGCTGGGGATGTTGGCCACCTCGAGGACTTCTGCATTGGAGATACGGTCCTGCCACCTGATGCCAAGGATTCTCTGGGGCAGCGAAGATGGAATGAATTGAGACGTTGCTCTTGGCTGACATACATTGTCCAGGCCTCGCTGCCATAGAGCAAGGTACTGAGGACACAGGCTTGATACACTCGGACTTTTGTGTTCCGTGTCAGTGCACCATTTTCCCACACTCTCTTGGCCAGTCTTTCCCATGCGCTTGTTGATTTCTGCATCGAGAGACAGGTCACTGGTGATAGTTGAGCCTAGGTGGTGAACTCGTGAACCACTTCCAGAGCGTGGTCGCCGATATTGATGGATGGAGCATTTCTGATGTCCTGCCCCATGATGTTCGTTTTCTTGAGGCTGATGGTTAGGCCAAATTCGTTGCAGGCAGCCGCAATCCTGTTGATGAGTCTCTGCAGACACGCTTCTGTGTGGGATGTTAATGCAGCATCGTCAGCAAAGAGGAGTTCCCTGATGAGGACCTTCCGTACTTTGGTCTTCGCTCTAAGACAGGCAAGGTTGGACAACCTGCCCCCTGATCTTGTGTGGAGAAAATTCCTTCTTCTGAAGACTTGAACGCATGTGAGAGCAGCAGGGAGAGGAAGATCCCAAACAGTGTAGGTGCGTGAACACAGCCCTGTTTCACGCCACTCAGGATAGGAAAGGGGTCTGATGAGGCACCGCAATGCTGAATTGTGCCTTTCATGTTGTCATGGAATGAGGTGATGATATTTAGTAGCTTTGGTGGACATCCGATCTTTGCTAGTAGTCTGAAGAGACCACGTCTGCTGACGAGGTCAAAGGCTTTGGTGAGATCTATGAAAGCAACGTAGAGGGGCATCTGTTGAACATGGCATTTCTCCTGTAGCTGACGAAGGGAGAACAGCATGTCAATGGTGGATCTCTCTGCTCGAAAGCCACACTGTGCCTCAGGGTAGACGTGCTCAGCCAGCTTCTGGAGCCTGTTTAAAACAACTCGAGCAAAGACTTTCCCCACTATGCTGAGCAGGGAGATTCCACGGTAGTTGTTGCAGTCACTGCAGTCACCCTTGTTCTTATAGAGGGTGATGATATTGGTATTGCGCATGTCCTGTGGTACTGTTCCCTCATCCCAGCACAGGCAAAGCAGTTCATGGAGTGCTGAGAGTATAGCAGGCTTGGCACTCTTGATTATTTCAGGGGTAATGCCATCCTTTCCAGGGGCTTTTCCACTGGCTTGAGAATCAATGGCATCACTGAGTTTCGATTTTGTTGGCTGTTCGTCCAACTCATCCATGACTGGCAGAGACTGGGCTGCATTGAGGGCGGTCTCAGTGACAACATTTTCCCTGGAGTACAGTTCTAGGTAGTGCTCCACCCAGCGTCCATTTGCTTGCGTTGGTCAGTGATTGTGTCCCCTGATTTAGATTTGAGGGGGGTGATCTTCTTGATGGTTGGCCCAAAAGCTCTCTTAATGCCATCATACATTCCTCTGATGTTTCCGGTGTCGGAGGCCAGCTGAATATGACTGCATAGGTGTTGCCAGTAGTCATTTGCACAGCGCCTGGCTGTTCTTTGTGCAACGCTTCTGGCTACTTTAAGTGCTACGGATGTTAACTCGCTGGGGGCTTTCTTGTAGTTCAACAGTGAAATGCGTTTAGCGGCTATGACAGGTTATGACAGCTATGACAATACTCTAGATTACTCCTTGTCCACTCCCTTAACTAACCTTTCTTTTATTCTTTCATAACACAAGAACACACAAGAACAGAAGAACCCAAGAAGTCGGAACAGGAGCAGGCAATTTATTCCTTCGAGACCGCTCCGCCATTCAATGATATCCATGGCTTCTACTTCAAGACCATTTTCCTGCACTATTTCCGTAACCCTTGATGTTTTTAACATGTAGAAATGTATCGATCTCAGTCTTGAACATACTCAACGACTGAGCCTCCGCAGCTGTCTGCGGCAGAGAATTCCAAAGATTCATCACCCTCTGAGTGAAGAAATTCCTCCTCATTCATGGGACATGAGTATTGCTGGCAAGGCATTTCTTGCCTATCCATAATTGCCTTTGAGAAGGTGGTGGTGATCCACCTTCTTAAACCGCTACAGTCCATGTGGTTCGAAGAACATGAACAGAACTGTTAGGAAGGGAGTTCCAGGTTTTGACCCAAAGACAGTGAAGGAACAGCAATATAGTTCCAAATCAGGATGCTGTGTGACTTGGAGGGAAACCATTTCCAGGTGCCAAACAAACTCCTGAGGGAAACCATCACTGGCCGTAGTTTCAAGGGGAGACCCCTTAATTGGCATTGAGGTGGTTTTGACAGTCAATTAGCTGTGGGGGCAGGAATGGAGGAGGGACTGTTCAAGTGCAGGCCCAATTTAAACAGACCACGGCAGCCATTACTGTGGCTGCCTCTTTAGTGCTTTAACTTCAGTTTGAAAGAACAGAGAAGCATTGAATTGTGGAATGTCTCAGGGGAGCTAGAGGCCCAGAACGCAGGGCAGGGCAGCTCCTCGATTTGCTGATGTGGACCTGGAGGTCCTCCTTGAAATCGTAAGGAAGAGGAGGGAGTTCCTCTTCCATGAGGGTGGCGGGAGGAGGCCACCCTCCCAAACTAAGAAGGCCTGGACGGAGATAGCAGACAAAGTCAGCAGAAGGAGTGTAGCCTGCAGAATTTGGATCTAGTGTTGGAAGAGGTTTAATGACCTGATATGCTCTGGCAAGGTGAGTGCAACCGCCAAACATCAGGACAGGCTTCTGGGTATTCACTCTCCCAGCAGACACACCAGCTGATGAGCCTGAGGGTGCATGCTGCCCCTGAACATGAGAGCAGTGTGTGCCCAGGACACTTACTCACCCCTCAGAATGGCTCAGAGCCATAGTGCTGCTGAGGACCTGCCAGCAGTGAAATGTGCAGTTCCTAATGAATTGGAACTGCTGGCATTGGCCACAGAGGACAGCACTGCCTTATCTCGCTCTCTTTTGTCCTTGCAGAAGAAATGAGATCATAATGCTTGGGAGAGGGCCCAGACTGGAGGAGCGGTACCCTTCCTTCATGTGATCACATCCATGGAGGAGGGTGCCATGGACATTGCCAGGGTTGGTGACCATGTGGAACTCAAGCAAGGTGAAATGGGCATCTGTGGTGGAGATGGAGATGGTGGAGTGCAATGCATTCATTAAGGGGGTGCAATGCACTCCACCTCGACTGACAGCATACCTAACACTGTGTTGCACTGGGAAGCATCAGCACATGCAGAGGCTTCTATAGTATAATGTAATATAGGATTGTTACTGGGCAAAATACGTAAATAGTCTGTGAGCATCATCACAAAAAGTGATGTAACCGAACTTGTACAGAACCTCCTGTAGACTGTAAGTGGAAGCCACAAATGCAAGATGTGTGTAAATAAATTCCTGTTCCAGTAACCATCAGTCTTTTAGATATTCTGACTAAGCCTTAATAGTTATCAGAATATTATATGGTGGCAAAGGAAAACTGAAGTAAAGATGGAAAAATCACTGCCCTTACCAGAGAACTTTGAAAAAGTAGCTGGACAGAACTAAGCCGAGGCATGGCTGAAATGGGTCCAGAGGTTTGCAAGGTATCGGACTACATCGGGTCTTGGGCAGAAGCCAGACAAAGAGCAGGTCAGTATGCTATTGTATGCTATGGGGGAGTGTGCAGACAACATCCTCATTACAAAAGATATTGATGAAGAGAAAGCTACGCATTAACAAGTCATTAAGGCACTGAAGACTTAATTTAACGTAAGGATAAACTTAATCGTCTCGCACACTAAATTTAATGAGCCTACTCAGCAGAGGAGAGAGGGCATTTGTGTATCAATGACATTTAAACTTGGTGAAAATTGTGAATATGGCAGTTTACAGGAAGAGCTGATTAAAGACAGGATTGTGGTCAGAGTAATAGACGATGCCCTCTTGGATCATTTACAGTCAAGGGATCATCTTGCGTTAACCAAAGCAATTTAGTTAAGCAGGCAATCAGAGGTTAGAAAAATTAATCTAGTTGTCATTCGAGTGAACAGGGAGAGTCCGATCTCGACAGTAGCAGACTCCACTGAATATATAAAGAAAGTAAAAGTGAAAAATGGCGGTCAAAGATAGGAAAGGCGGTAAGAGCATCTAGAGGCTGTAGCATCTAATTACAGTAGGTGAGGTGAGTGAGGCATCGGTGGGAAAATTGTCCAGCCAGAGAAGTGGAGTGTTTCTTATGTAAAAAGAGGGGACACTTCCAACTGGTATTTCGCAGTAAGAAACAAGCGCTGAAAAATATAAAAGGAAAATCCAAACAAATTAAAAATGTTAAGGATATACAGGATGTACAATCTGTTGAAATACTGGGCTGGGCAGCGTCAGCAGGCGATCTTGAGCACAGCGGCACATTTAAATATGCAGGGTGACTGCCCCCACCCCCCCCCCCACCCAATCACGTGGTGGGGGCAGCCTTGGTGACACTGTGAATGCTGTCAGCTGTCTTTGTGCAGGCACTGGCGCCATTTTTAAAGGGCTGCCAGCCCTGCTCAGAGACTGCAGAGCTGAACCCCATACATCCCCACCCCACTACACTAAAAATAAATGTTTGGCCCGTTCCCACCACCCCACCAGCCCCCCACTACACTAATCTCATGCAGGCCCCCACCTGCCAAGAATGAGGCACATATTTCGCCACATGAACATTAAAACTTAAAATTGTTGCTGGGAAGAAAAGAGAGCCTATCACAAGGAATTGCCAGGCCTGTCGCCGGAAAAACCTTTTTTGCATACTAGCAGACAGTGTTGGAACAAAGAAACCAGTCTCTGCTTCCCCAATACACAGAAGACGTGGTCAGACCAGTTTAGTCACATGACTAACTGGCTGTTGGAGTTCTTTTGAATTTGAACTTGCCACAGAATTTTAAAACTCAGAAAGCTGTTTGCTCCTGGACTGAAAAGACCTCTCTCCTGTATGCTCTCATCTCACTCTCACCAGCTTCGGAAACCATGGATGGCACAGGAACCCCAAGAGAGAAAAGTCTCCTACTGTGAACAAGGTTTAAGAAGAATGCTGGCCCCCAATGAAAAGCAAAACTACCTACAATCAAAGACTCTACAGTGAGCTCGAAGCACAGTAAAAAAAAACCCTCTTCAGAGATTGCCTCAAACTTCTCCACTATTTTTCTTCTGCTCTTTTCTGTCTCTATTTGCATATGCATATTGTGTATGCATGCTAGCGTGGGGCGCGGCGTGTATTTGTAGGCGTTAACCGAATTAGAGTTTAAGTTTAATAAAATTTCACTTTTCTTCTTTAAACCTAAGAAAACCTGGTGTGCTGGTTTCTTTGTCTTATAATTGGAAAGCGGTGAACAAGGATTCACCAAGGGGGAGCTCAAAACAGTGTGTGTTTAAAAATTAAAACGCTGTTATAACAAGACCAGATGAAGGCTGAAAGAGACTGCTAGACACCTTTCTCACATGGTCATAACACTAAAAATAAATGTTTGCACCCCCCCCCCCCCCACTACACTAAGAATAAATGTTTGGCCTGTTCCCTGCCACCCCAAACCCCACTCCCACCAATACACTGACCCCTTCTCCCAACAACTGCACAATGTGCAGAGGTCACCCCTCCCCCCACCCCACACTCAAAATGCAGAGTTGACCCCGTTACCCCCCCCCCCCCCCCACTACACTAAAAATTCTCTGATCCCCCTTCCTCACATCGGTGGCGTCAGCTTTTTCTGGATGGGAAGGTGAAAGCGTGGGAGTGTCGCCCGTTGCACTGACGATCTGGATCTGACAGTAAGATCGTGGAGAACTGGATTTAAATGTATGCATAAAGTTAATTTCAATATTTAAAGTTGGGTCTCATCGACGAGTAGTGGGGGGGGGGGGGCCGCCACGGAGCCTCGCCGCTGCTGGGAAGATTGGGCCCAGCAATCACAGCGTCGGGCTCTGTGGCGGGCTGCTGCCACTGCGATCTTCCAGCCACCCACCCCGACATCGGGAGCTCAATAAAATTCAGCCTACGGTTTCTTGGATAAATCCACAGAGCAAGTGAAGATTGCAGGACGGCAGAAATTCTTGTAGCAGGCAACAAGACAACATTCAAACTGGACACTGGAGCAGCAGTTTCAGTACTGTCAGACACAGAACCATGGCTGAAGAAGATAAGCCTTAAACCTACAGGTACAAAATTGTATGGGCCTGGAGGCATGGAGTAGAAGGTAATAAGAGAGTTGAAAATGCTTCTGAGTTACCGGGGAAAAGAAAATCCTGAGATATTATACATAATCAAGAATCAAAGTTGATCACTCCCAAGCAGAAAGGCTTGTATAGACCTACAGTTAATATGTAGAGTAGAAGAGCTTAAAGGTGCAGAGGAACAGCCCAGAAATTTTAGGGTTGAATTCCCTAAATTATTCAAAGGATTGGGAAAACTAAAAACTGCATACCGCGTCACTTTGAGAAAGAATGCAGAACCATTGTGTTTATACACACTGAGGAAAATTCTGCATCCACTCCTAGAGAGTTAAGAAAGAAATCGAATTAATGACCAAACAGGGAATCATTTCACCTGTGATAAAGCCTACAGAATGGTGCTCAGGTATGGTTCCAGTGAAGAAACATAATGGGTTGGACTTTACCAAACCCATGACGTCGAGCTCCGTGGCAGCGGGTGGTGGGGTGGGGGTGGGGGGTGCCGTGGTGTTGGGGGGTGGGGGGGTGGTGGGCGGAAGATTGTTTTGGCAGTGATCCTCCACGGAGGCTGACACCGGGAGGGTCCGGCCCGATCCTCCTGGCGGCGGTGAGGCTCCATGGAGGCACCCCTGCCACTGGGCGACGGGTACTGAATTAAAATATTTAAATGAATGGCATGAATAAATTTAAATAAACTTACCTTTAATCTTCTGTATCCTCCGCAATCCTCAGTGTGGTGGCCAGCACGCCTGCATCTTCAATTCCCCGTCTGGGGAAAACACTTCCGGATTTTATGCTGAGCAGGTGGCCGTCACGCGCCGTCCCATTCACAATTTGAAAAGCTGGCAGGTCCTCAGAAGTTGTCGCCAGCGATGGTAAGTTCTGTTATTCAGGGGTCTCACTCTGCATTACGCAAGGGAGGAGGGAAGGGGGATATTCAGGGGTCTCACTCTGCATTACGGAAGGGAGGAGGGAAGGGGGATATTCAGGGGTCTCACTCTGCATTACTGGAGGGAGCCACTGCGATTCCACCCTCCGTAATGGTTGGCAGCTCTGTGCCATTGACTGCCTCTGTCATTGAAGGAGCAATGGCACTGAGTCACTCTGTATGCGGGGAGAGTGCCAGATATGGTAGGCGTGTGAAGCTTATACGTCTTGTGGGCCGATCGATACAGCTTGTTCAATCTTTATGTGGTCATGTGATGCCACTCTTAGTGGGAGCTAAGACGGGCAATGCCATACCACACAGCTGCAGCATGAAAGCACCTGATGTACCACTCAATATCAATCTCTGCCCTGTCAGGAACCTTCGAAGAGTTGAAGAAACTGAGTTGAAATGCAACTTGAAGATGGGGATGGTTCACCCTATATTCATTCATGCGCTCCTTGAGAGGATCCATATGTGTAACAGGCAAAATCGACAGGCAGATGCAGCACACAAAGAGGCCCCCGGTCGTGAGCAGCAGCACCCAAGGAGAGCTCACCACTACAGATCGCCACACATCTACAGGTCCCGCATGATATACCTGCAGATGTTAGAGTTCCAGTATTGGAGACGGCGGCGGATGTCGAAAGAGGCGGTGACACATCTCTGTGCCATGCTGAATTATGACCTGCAGCCCAGGGGCTTTGGGGGGCATCTTATACCTGTGGCCCTCAAAGTGACAGCAGCTCTCAATTTTTATGCCTCTGCATCATTTCAGGGGCCCACCGGAGACCTTTGTGTGGTCACACAGTCAACAGTGCACCGCTGCATCAGGGAGGTCACCGGTGCCCTGTTCTGGAGGGCTGGTGACCATACCCACTTCACGACGGACCTTGAAAATCAAGCCCAAAGGGCCACCGGTTTTGGCTCCATTGCGGGATTCCCATAGGTGCAAGGGGTCATAGATTGTACCCATGTGGCCATCAAGGCTCCCGTCGGGTGACCAGCTGAATACAAAAACCGTATGGGCTCGTATGTGATCACCGGAAGTGATTCATGCAAATCTGTGCCTGCTGCCTTTATGCCTTCAGCCTGCGCCAGTCACAGTTGCCATTGTTGTTCACTGAAATGCTTCAGATGGAGATGGTGGCTTCTTGGAGACAAGGACTACCCCTTGCAGACATGGCTCCTGACACTGGTGAGACACCCCAGCACTGCTGCAGAAGAGAGATACAACACCAGCCATGGAGCTACAGGAGCCACCATAAAGCAGGCGATTGGCATGTTGAAAATGTGATTCCGCTGACTGGATAGATCGCATAGTGCCCTGCAGTACAGGCTGGAAAGGATAGCTCGCATCGTTGCTGTTTGCTGTGCTCTGCACAACTACACAGTCAATAGGGGGGGAGGCCTTGCAGGATGAGGAGAGACATGAGCAGGACTCATCCTTGGGCGATGAGGATGCTGAGGTCTTACAGCAAGGAAGGCACATGGGAGAACAGAGAACATCCAGGCACAGCATGCAAGGCGAGTAGCGAGCTTGGGATGCACTGCAGTATCTCATTGATTGAAGGTTCTCAACGCCATAGGAAACACTGTGGGCTCTGCACGCCACACAGCACCCTCATTCACCTGTTGTGTAGCAGTCCGCATCTGCAACATCTTTGTGTCCACCATTACTGGCAACAGAATACTGAGCCATTGTCCATATTACGGCAGCCTTGGAGATGCACATGAGTGATACTGGCATGGCAGTGATGTTATTCCATACATTGGCAATTCTGGAAGGCCAATGATGTAATGGGAGGAGCCATGATCTGTACATGCTGGCACACTTCATGCACACAGTAAAAGCAATGCAATGTTAGTGAAGATGATTTTGTTTCCGGCCTTGCTAGAGTGTTGTGTCACCCATGCAGACCCATCTGTGTCAGGATGCTTTTTGAAGATGCTTGCAGATTCTCCTACACAGTGCCACTTCTGCGCTAGCAGCCTGGCTGTAGGAAGGCTGCTGCTACGATAGCCCTTTGGCTGTGGATGACTTTATCGGTCGTACCCTATGCGCATGAGGCCTAGAGGGCTCTAACTGGCTCAGAGAGTGACTGTTCATCCCCTTCTGGGATTGGATACTTTGACACTAGATAGCCCCACGGCTACTCACCTTCTCTGCCACCTCCAGCCAGACTGCCTTGTTCAGGTGGGAGAGCTTCTTCATACCATTGCTGGGGTAAAGGACCTCCCGCTTTGCCCACACAGCCTGGAGGAGAATGGGCAGGGAGGCTTCACTACACTGTGGGGCCACCCTAGAGCACCCCTCTGCCATCCTCGGCTTTTGGAGTAGTCCGTTAAATGCAAAAGTGACTCCACCATGTAACTGCTCTGACTTCTGTCTACAAGGTTTTTCATGCACATGTTTGAAGACCTATGCAGGACTAGTGAGGAAATCTGTGCTGTTGTCATGGTTTTTCAACTATTACACATCGATGCGTGTTCACGAACACTTTGCTTCTGCAGCAGCTGATCATATTTATTGGTGTAATATTTCTAGTTGGCAATGCAGCTAGAATATGAACATATCTTCCTGTTTTTTTAACACAGATTGTTTAATTGCAGTTACATGTATTTTCACATAACAGTTGACAGTGAAATGAATACAGATTCCAAACGCGTATTAGTCTGCGGCTTTTCACAGTCAGATGATTAGAAGGTCATAGTATGTAAATATTCTTCAATTATTGTTTTATTTCTGTTGTGTATTTGCATTTTATGGTACATTTAAGTCTCACGTCCTGGAATATGCAAAATTAAGATTATTCACCCAGGTGCGGCACGCCTATAAGAAGCAATGTAATACTCGAGTGGAAGAAGAGGATCGCAACTTCACAGGACACTGGTACGCAGCAGGGTGAGTGTGTGGCAGCAAAGCAGAAAGTGCTTGGGTAACTCAGGTCAGAGGCTAGGAATCCTGAGGCGGGTAACTCACCTCCTGACTCCCCAAAGCCTGTCCACCATCTACAAGGCACATGTCAGGAGTGTGATGGAATACTCTCCACTTGCCTGGATGGGTGCAGCTCCAACAACACTCAAGAATCTTGACACCATCCAGGACAAAGCAGCCAGCTTGATTGGCACCCCATCTACAAACATTCACTCCCTCCACCACCGACACACAGTGGCAGCAGTGTGTACCATCTACAAGATGCACTGCAGCAATGCACCAAGGCTCCTTAGACAGCACCTTCCAAACCCGCGACCTCTACCAACTAGAAGGACAAGGGCAACACAAACATAGGAACACCATCACCTGCAAGTTCCTCTCCAAGTCACACACCATCCTGACTTGGAACTATATCTCCATTCCTTCACTGTCGCTGGGTCAAAATCCTGGAACTCCCTTCCTAACAGCACTGTAGGTGTACCTACCCCACATGGACTGCAGCGGTTCAAGAAGGCAGCTCACCACCACCTTGTCAAGGGCAATTTGGAATGGGCAATAAATGCTGGCCTGGCCAGCAATGCCCACATCCCATGGATGAATAAAAAATAAAACTCAACAGGTCAGGCTGCATCTGTGGAGAGAGAAGCAGAGTTAACTTTCAGGTCTGTGAACTTGGTCAAGCTTCAGTAGTGAGGTAAGTATTCCTTTGACAGCTGTCAGGAAGCAGGTGCTGGGGTGCTTTAAATAGGGCCCCAGCACCTGCTGCACAACTGTCAAAGGGTTCCTCACTGTGCCAAATGTCCCGCCTCTCTCCACGTAATATGGGGGTGGGGGGAGGCTTGGCGCAGTAATGTTAATGAGCCCCCGCGCATAATATTGTGGGGGCTCTGCGGTGGCCACTAATTGCAGGCACCCCGCTGAGTTTAAAGGGCGCTGCCAAGGAGCGTGGCGCCCGGCTAAAATTCAGTCCAATGGGTCTAGCGGATGGTGGGAAGGGGTGAACTTTAAACTTTGTGCAGTCTGACAGGGGAAGATCAGATTTAAAAGGTAAGTGTTCGGGGAAGAAGGGCAAATAGTTAATGTAATTGCTATTGGGGGGTTGGAAAGGTCGGAAAATTTGATAAATTTTGGTGGAGGTATATCTTTAAAAATTTAAATATTCCAGCAGGGCTGGCTGTCCTTTAAAAATGGCGCCAGCACCTGCGCACAGGCAGCTGATGCCATGGCTGGTGACAGACAGCCCAGCTCCTCCACGTGATTGGGGGGGGGGCGGGCCGCCCCAGCTATTTAAATGAGCCTCTGCGTGGGAGATTGCGGCTGCTCTTTGGCGTGTGACCCGCGCATGCAGGCTGCCATTTTCTGAGCTCGCCGCCGACATCGGCAGCATGCTCTTCAAATCCAGCCCAATGGGTCCATTCAAATGTGTGTAGAAAATAGATCCAATGTTATCAGTAGATGAGAGTTTGGCAAAGCTAGGGAAAAGCACAATTTTCACTAAATTAGACACTAACAGTGGATTTTGGCAATTACCATTGGATGAAGAATCTGAACTTTTGATTTTTCTAACACTATTTGTAAGATTCTGTTTTAACAGATTTCCATTCGAAATTATGTCAGCACCAGAAATCTTTCAAAGGATGATGTCGAGAATCCTGGAAGTATTAGATGGGATCATTTGCCACATGACGATGTGTTGATCCACGGTGCCAATCAGCAGGAACACAATATGAGAGAGAGAGCAGTGTTGCAGAGATTGGAGGAAACAGACCTCACGTTGAATGAGAAAGGTATCTTTTCACAGCAAATGGTGAGATTTCTAGGACATATTATTGATGGGTCTGTCATCAGAGCAGATCCACAAATGACAAAAGCAATAAAAGACTTTCCAGAGCCGAAAACATTACAGAGTTGCAAAGGTTAATGGGAATGGTCAATCAAGTGGGGAAATTTCTACCGAAGTTAGCCATGATAAATAAGCCATTACGACAGTTGTTAAAAAATGACAATGTCTGGTGTGGGAGAGAAACACAACAAAAATCCTTTGAGCAAATGAAGAAGATGCTAGTTTCTTCAGTATTAGCCCATTATGACACAAAGTTATCAACCATCACAGCAGGCGATGTGTCATCAACAGGACTAGGACCAGTCTTATTTCAGGTGCAGAGAGATGGCAGATGCAGACCTGCATATTTTGCATCCCGTTCATTAACAGAAACAGAGCAAAGATACGCATTCATAGAAAAGGAAGCATTGGCAGCCCCATGCGAATTGTGAAGTAGGTTGAAGATCCAACTTTCTATACTTTGAAGAACACTCAAGGCACAAGTGAATACAGAAAACTTGGTGAAAGTGAGGGAGAGAGAGGATAGAGAGTAGTCTCATCAATCAGAGAATTATGACAGATGTCACAGAACCAAAAACTTGACAGACATCCAACCTGAAGAATCAATTGGGTTAGAGACCAGAGAAGGTATGGAGAAGTAGTCAAACAATCACCATATCCATGATCATATGTTGCCCAAAAACTGGCCAAGAGGCGATAAGAAGAAGCAGCAAATACTAGAGGACCAATCATCTCAAGAAGTTGATGAACCAATAATGCTGCAATCAGTCACCAACCCAGAGGATAACCCAAGTGAAGAACTTGACTCATCAAATAGTTCTACTGAAGTACAAAAGAATAAGAAGGAAGAACTGGAAGACTCAAAACCTCAAATTCCTTGAAAAAAAAGAAGAATGCTTTATGGCAGACTTGCAAAAATGCCACAGTAGTTAACAATCTGAAAAGAGAAGTCAGAGACTTGGGGATGGATGGAGGAGGTGATGGAAATGTAGCAAAATGTACTGGGCAGAATATGTATATAGCCTGTGAGCATCATCACAGGAAGTGATGTAACCAAATTTGTACAGAACAAGGTGGAGCATGTAAGTGGAAGCCACAGATGCAAGACGTGTGTAAATAAAGCGCAGAAGCAGCAAAGCTCAGAAGAACACCATCACATCTTACAAGTGCACCCTCTACCAACGCAGATACAGTTACCATGGCGAGTCATCGTGCGTGGTTAGATAGGGTGACACTGGGTGTTGAGGACATCATTAGCATGCAGGAAGAGGTGCTAGAGACAGAGGCAGCTGTGGGCTGCCTCTCAGAGAAGAGAGGACAGCTACAGACCTGCTCAATTGGGCACAGATGCAGGACCTCAGCAATCACAAGAAAGGAAGTGCTACCTAGAGTAGCAGGAACAGATGTGCTCCCACATGTCAGAATTGTGCAAGGTCATGGGCTGAGAATGGAGGAGTCCATCCAGCTCATGTGCACCACAATAGCTCAGGACTTTGAGCACATGAGTTCCTCCATTGAGAGAGTGGCCAGCCTCATGGAGAGCCATATGCCACAGCATTTGGAGTGCATGCAGGAACTGTGCACTGACATACACTGGATGCATGCCACAATCTGTAGCAAGGACCGGTCAGTGGCGCTGATGGTGCAGGGATGTTTGGAGGGGATGCCAGTTGCACCTCAGCTGGTGCCCCACTCCGGCCATCTGGAGCACCAGCCAAGGGCTGAATATATCACTGAGGAGAATGCGGGTGCCACCCCTCAAGGTGAGCATCTGTGCGGCAGGGTCCAGTGATCGAGGCTGACCTTGCAATGATTGCAAGTGCAGCAGCCTCTGGAGGTGCCCCCACAGGCAGCTCTATGACAAGGATGACCGCCACATGTATCTCAGCCGCAGCCAGAGACAAGTGAGCAGGCTGCCTCCACTTCCTCTGAGGTTCCAAGGGGACATTGCATAGTGGTGGCCAAGCATGGAAGCCACCGTGTCGAGCAGAGAACTGAGTGGGTCACTGGGGTATCTTCTACCTGTAATTGTGCACTGCTTTCCTTTATGAGCACCATGTAAATATTGATACATGAAGCCAGATGTGTGAGCCTCCTGTTATTAATGACAGTACATCAAAAGAGGGATGAAGTGGTGAAGGCAATCAACAGTCCATAAATGGTGACAGTAAAACATCTGGGCAGATGTACATCCTTCATTGATGGTGAGAATTTACATGTTCCAGGCTGTTTCTTCAATGGAAATGTTTGCACTGGCAGCTCAGAATGAGTTGCATACCACGCTGTTGCTCCTGGATCAGATTATCCCTGATATTAATGGCACCCTGACGAGACGCTCGAGCCCCGCCCCATGCCTGGCCACCTCCCTGTGCAGCCTAGTCACCTCAGTGTCCTGCATCTTCCCCCTCCACCTTTTCTTTCTCCTCCTCTTCCATGTACAGCTCCTCCTCTTCCTCTAATGAGCTGTGCCATTCCAGGGCCTCACCATCTTCGAGGTTGACACCTCTCTGGAGGGCCATGTTATGGAGAGCGCAGCAGACCACCACAATGAGCGAGACCCTTGTAGGAGTGTACTGCAAGGTGCCACCTGACTGGTCCAGGCACTGGAAATGCATCTTCAGAAGCCCGTTGGCCTGCTCAGTGGTTGTCCTAGTGAGCAGATGGTTTTGGTTGTATCGTCTTTGTGTCTCTGTCTCAGGCTCTTGCAGAGGAGTGAGTAGCCATCTCTTCAAGGATATCCTTTGTCCCCTAGAATCCATTCATAAAGCTTGGGGGGTTGGAATGAAGAGCTGCGGCAGTTTAGACTGGTGGATGATGATGGAGTCATGGCAGTTGCCAAGAAAGTGAGTACAACATGGAGGAAGCTCTTGTTGCGACCACAGACCAGCTGAATATTGAGGCAGTGGAAGCCCTTCCTGTTGGTGAATCTGACTGGGCGGTCACTGGGAATCTTGATGGCTACATGGGTGCAATCGATTATACCCTGCACTGGGGAGAAGCCAGCAATGGTGGCAAATCCCACTATTATTTGTGCCTGTGAGGTCACTTCTGTCTGGAATTGTATGTACTGTCCAGCTCTGGCAAAGAGGGCATTAGTGAACTGCAAGATGCAGTAGTATGCAACCTTTTGCCAGATGCCACCAAAGTCCACAGCTGATCCTTGGAATGAGCCAGAAGTGAAGAAATGCAAGGCCACAGTGACTTTTTCTTCAAGAATTTACAACAACTTGGCCGAAGTATTTTTTTGTTAAAGTTGATCTCTGTGGAGCCAGTTTTTCATTTATCTTTTTTTCCCCTTTAACTGGTGTGTGTATGCACGTGTGTGTTAGGTTATTTTAGAAGGGTAAATATTTATACTTTTATATTTCAATCTGTGTGTTAATAAGATTTGCATCTTTATTGAATAAGTCTTGTTTTATAATATATCAACAATTTTATTGTTTATTAAAGAAATCTGGTTGGCTGATTTTTATTCTGAAACTAATATAGATAAAGTATATAATTGGCTGTATCAGTAACTGGGTAAAACACTTAAATATATGTTGTGACCAGTGTAGTAGTGTAACCAGAGAAAGACAGTGCATTCCTCCAACCTCAGTCATAACACTAAAGCCAGAACATGTGGAGTAAGGAAACAAGTAGCAGAATGGATACCAAGCTGGCTACAAAACAGAAAACAGAGAGTAGGGTTAAATGTATTTACTTAGACTAGCAAGAGGTGAGAAGTGGTGTTCCATAGGGATCAGTGTTGTTCACCATTTGCATAAATGATTTGGACTTGAGAATCAGAAGTACAATTTCAAAATTTGTGGACGACAACAAATTGGGCTGTCTAATTAACACAGAGGAGGACTGCAACAAAATAGAGGAAGAAACTAATAAACACGTAAAGAATGGGTATGTAATGGGCAAATTAACTTTAATATAGATAAGTGTGAGGTGGCACATTTTGGTAAAACAAATCTTCCTTTGTGCGAGGTACGATGCCAGCCAGTGATCCCCATTGACTTCAATTTTACTAAGTCACCTTGATGTTACACTGGGTCACTTTTATTTTTATATCTAACAACCATCAAACAGCCCCCTTAAGTTGCAGTTGGAATGTTTAAGAACTGCAGTTGGGCATTATTTGCTCTCGGGATGTGGTGTACGCTACCAGACAGCATTTATAGCCCATCCCAAGTTATCCTGAGAAGGTGATGGTGAACTGAATTCTTGAATAACTAAGTGTTTCTTTTTACAGCTAACTGGCTTGCTAGGCCACTTCAGAGAGCATGAAAAGTTAACCACATAGTGTGGGTTAGGGTCATATAGTGAGGACTAGTGTTTCTTCAGTGCCGGGACTGAAAAATCAGCTCTAAAATGCCAAACTTCACCTAAAATCGAAAGGTTGTTTCCTAACATATGTGTTAGATAAGCTGAATTACAGAAATGTTGGCTTAATGTAGGGACTAAACTCTTGTGCAAAGCTTGTGTTTGATTTAATCCTGATGAAAACCTTCCTTTATCATCATGATAGGAACCTATAATTAATATTAAAGAAGAAGTCCACCAAATTTGCATTCTTACCTCAGATTTCCTGAATGTACCCGCTTTGACAAAATGAGTCTCATAGGCAGGTTAAACTTTCAAGTAATTACTTTAATTCATACATATGTGGCATTAGTAAAGTCACAGATAAAATGTAATTAAAATAAAAATAGCATTTCCAAAATACTTGCAATTTCTACTGATCAATTATTCTGAAGTCTTGGCTCTCATTCGCAGGCAGTATCCAAAGGCCACTCTCGTCTTTTAAACAAAATGATCAGTGAATCGAATAGAACAGCCACCCAAGGTTGTTTTCGGTCACCAACTAATTTAATCTCCTTCATCAAACTTCAAATTGGACACATTAGGGGTGAATTTTCACAGGAGTTACAAACATATAAACATATGAAAAAGACTGACAAAATAAGACTTGCTGGTACATCGAGACTGTCTCATTCAGTCTTGTTGCGACTAGGTAATATGACCCTCAATGTTGTTCGTCGACCAACAGTCTCCCAGGAAAGACCAAAAACAGATAAAAATAGATTTTAGGACAATACAGGGAAAAAGAAACCTTGGAAATTCCTCTCCAATCTCTGAGTTCAGGAAATAACAGAGACCACACGGGATATAACCCAATATCTCAAATGCTTTTTGTACGCATTGATATCAGCCTGCTCCTTTTTTGACCATTTGTACTCAGTGCACTAGCTGGTGGCTTATTATAAAGATCAATGTTCTCCTGACAGTGAACCTAGCTCTACACTTACGTAACTTGAATCAAGTCCCGTTGTTCTTCCTAACTTAGCTAATTTAAATAATGTGTCAATCTAGTCCCTTCATTATTTTCAAGTCACACTAAAGTCTACATTTTCTAGAGTAATAAGGCCCAGCTATCTGAGCCCACCATGATAACTACGGGTTTTCCCTAGATGATCTGCTGAGTGCTATAAGGACCATTAAGGAAGTGGTGCTTCCCACAAGCAAGAAAACAAAACCTGCTGCTACAGCAAAGAAGGTGTGTGTAGAGGTGCCAGAAGAAGACAGCAGCAGGAATGTGACAACAAGGTCATGGATGCCATAAACAGTTTAATAACTCAACAAAGTCAGGAAAGGCTAGCAAATGGCTATATGAACCCAAATCTCGGTATGAACATCTATTTTGGATTCCACAAGTTGGTAGATGGACTAGATCAGGCCTTGCAAGGAGACATCACTATTTCCATCACTTTGCTCTCCCATAGACAGGTCTGATGTCCCACTGACCAAAGGAGGGAGGATGGCAAGATGGGCTTGCAGTAGGTGGTGAAAAAACAAACACGAGGGCATACGAACATACGAATTAGAAGAAGGAGTAGACCACTCGGCCCCTCGAGCCTGCTCTGCCATTCAACAAGATCATAGTTGTAACCTCAACTCCACATTGCCGCCTACCCCGACAACCTTTCATGCCCTTGCTAATCAAGAATCTATTTATCTCTGCCTTAAAAATATTCAAAGACTCTGTTTCCACTGCCTTTTGAGGAAGAAAGTTCCAAAAACCCACGATCCTCTGACAGAAAAAATTTCTCCTCATCTCTGTCTTAAATGGGCGACCCCTTATTTTTAAACCCCTAGTTCTAGATTCTCCCCCAAGGGGAAACATCCTTTCCACATCCACCCTGTCAAGAACCCTCAGGGTCATTTATGTTTCAATCAAGTCTCCTCTTACTCTTCTCAACTCCAGCGGACACAAGCCTAGCCTGTCCAACCTTTCCTCATAAGACAACCTGCCCATTCCCGGTATTAGTCTAATAAATCTTCTCTGAGCTACTTCCAATGAATAATAAAAGCAAAATACTGCAGATGCTGGAAATCTGAAATAAAAACAAGAAATGCTGGAAATACTCAGCAGGTCTGGCAGCATCTGTGGAGAGAGAAGCAGAGTTAAAGTTTCAGGTCAGTGGCCCTTCATCAGAACTCCCTACTTTTGTATTCAATTGCCCTCACAATAAGTAATAACATTCTCTTAGCTTTCCTAATTACTTGCTGTACCTGCATACTAAACTTTTGCGATTCATGCACTAGAACACCCAAACCCCTCTGCATCTCAGAGCTTTGCAATCTCTCACCACTTGGATAACATGCTTCTTTTTTATTCTTCCTGCCAAGGTGGACAATTTCACATTTTCCCACATGATACTCCATTTGCCAGATCTTTGCCCACTCACTTACCCTATCTATATCCCTTTGTAGCCTCCTTATGTCCTCTTCACAACTTACTTTCCTATCTCTGTGTCATCAGCAAATTTAGCAACCATACCTTCAGTTCCTTCATCCAAGTCATTTATATAAATTGTGAGGAGTTGAGGCCCCAGCACTGATCCCTGTGGCATACCACTCAGTACATCTCCAACCAGAAAATGACCCATTCATGCCTACTCTCTGTTTCCTGTTAGCTAGCTAATCTTCTAATCATGCCAATGTGTTACCCCCTATACTATGAGCTATTATTTTCCACAATAACCTTTGATTTTAAAAAAATGTTTTATTCATTCATGGGATGTGGATGTCGCTGGCTAGGCCAGCATTTATTGCCCATCCCTAATTGCCCTTGAGAAGGTGGTGGTGAGCTGCTTTCTTGAATTGCTGCAGTCCATGTGGGGTCGGTACATCCACAGTGCTGTTAGGAAGGAAGTTCCAGGATTTTGACCGAGTGACAGTGAAGGAATGGCAATATAGTTCCAAGTCAGGATTGTGTGTGGCTTGGAGTGGAACTTGTAGGTGATGGTGTTCCCATGCATTTGCTGCCCTTGTCCTTCTAGTTGGTAGATGGTGTGGGTTTGGAAGGTGCTGTCTAAGGAGCATTGTTGCATTGCTGCAGTGCATCTTGTAGATGGTACACACTGCTGCCACTGTGCGCCGATGGTGGAGGGAGTGAATATTTGTGGATGGGGTGACAATCAAGCAGGCTGCTTTGTCCTAGATGGTGTCGAGCTTCTTGAGTGTTGTTGGAGCTGTACCCATCCACCCATCCAGGCAAGTGGAGAGTATTCCATTACACTCCTGACTTGTGCCTTGTAGACGGTGGACAGGTTTTGGGGAGTCAGGAGGTGAGTTACTCGCCGCAGGATTCCTAGCCTCTGACCTGCTCTTGTAGGCACGGTGTTTATATGGCTACTCCAGTTCAGTTTCTGGTCAATGGTAGCCCCTAGGATTTTGATAGTGGGGGATTAAGCAATGGTAATACCATTGAATGTCAAGGGGAGATGGTTAGATTCTCTCTGGTTGGAGATGGCCATTGCCTGGGACTTGTGTGGCACAAATGTTACTTGCCACTTATCAGCCCAAGTCTGGATATTGTCCAGGTCTTGCTGCATTTCTACACGGACTGCTTCATTATCTGAGGAGTCGCGAATGGTGCTGAACATTGTGCAATCATCAGCGAACATCCCCACTTCTGACCTTAGGATTGAAGGAAGGTCATTGATGAAACAACTGAAGATGGTTGGGCCTAGGACACTACCCTGAGGAACTCCTGCAGTGGTGTCTTGGGGCTCAGATGTTTGACCTCCAACAACCGCAACCATCTTCCTTGGGATGTTCCCTGGGATGTTACTTGTATCCTCTATAGTGAAGACCGATGCAAAATACCTGTTCACTTTATCTGCCATCTCCATACTTTCCATTATTAATTCCCCAGACTCACATTCTATAGGATCAACGCTCATTTTGTTAACTCTTCTTAAAATATCTCTAGAAACTCTTGCAATCTGTTTTTATATTTCTAGCTAGCTTTCTCTAATTTTTCCCTCCTAAAACCTACTTGATCTTGTCCTCACCAATCTATCTGTCACAGTTGCATCTGTCCAAGACATTATTGGTAGGAGAGACTACTGCGCAGTTCTTATGGAGACAAAATCCTGTCTTCACACTGAGGCTACCCTCCATCATGTTGTTTAGTTTAGTTTAGAGATACAGCACTGAAACAGGCCCTTCGGGCCACCGAGTCTGTGCCGACCATCAACCACCCATTTATACTAATCCTACACTAATTCCATATTCCTACCACATCCCCACCTGTCCCTATATTTCCCTACCACCTACCTATACTAGGGGCAATTTATAATGGCCAATTTACCTATCAACCTGCAAGTCTTTGGCATGTGGGAGGAAACCGGAGCACCCGGAGGAAACCCACGCAGACACAGGGAGAACTTGCAAACTCCACACAGGCAGTACCCAGAATTGAACACGGGTCGCTGGAGCTGTGAGGCTGCGGTGCTAACCACTGCACCACTATGCCGGTTGTGTGGCACTACCACCGTGCTAAATGGGATAGATACAGTTCAGAGCTAGCAACTCAAAACTGGGCATCCATGAGGCGCTGTGGGCCATCAGCAGCAACAGATTTGTATTTAACCACAATCTGTAATCTCATGGACCGGCATATCCCCCAATCTAACATTACCATCAAGCCAGGGGACCAACCTTGGTTCAATGAGGAGTGCAGGACAGCATGCCAGGAGCAGCACCTGGCATACTTAAAAATGAGGTGCCAACCTGGTGAAGCTACAACACAGGCTAAACAGCATGCAACAGACAGAGCAAAGCAATCCTACACACAAAGGATCAGATCAAAGCTCTGCAGTCCCACCACATCTGGTCATGAATGATGGTGGACAATTAAACAACTAACCAGAAGCAGAGGCTCCAAAAACATCTCCATCTTCAATGATGGGGGACCTCAGCACGTCAATGCAATAGACAAGGTTGAAGCATTTGCAATCATCTTCAGCCAGAAATGACAAGTGAATGATCCATCTTGGCCTCCTCCTGAGGTTCCCACCATCATTGATGCCTGTCTTCATTCAAGTCAATTCACGCCATGTGATATCAAGAAATGGCTGAAAGTATTGGATACAGCAAAGACCATGGGCCCTGATAACATCCAGCAGTAATACTGAAGAGTTGTGCTCTAGAACTAGCCATGCTCTTAGCCGAGCTGTTTCAGTACAGCTACAACACAGGCATCTACCCAACAATGTGGAAAATTGGCCAGGTATATCCTGTCCACAAAAAGCAGGACAAATCCAATCTGGCCAATTTGTGTCCCATCAGTCTCCTCTCGATAATCAGCAAAGTTATGGAAGGTATCATTGACAGTGCTATCAAGCAGCAGTTACTCAGCAACAACCTGCTCACTGATACTCAGTTTGGGTTCTGCCAAGCAACTCAGTTCCAGACCTCACTAATGTTTTAGTCCAAACATGGACAAAACAGCTGAATTCCAGTGGTGAGCTGAGAGTGACTGCCCTTAACATCAAGGCAGCATTTGACCAAGTGCAGTATCATGGAGCCCTAGCAAAATTTAAGTCAATGGGAATCAGGTGGAAAACTCTCCACTGGTTGGAGTCATACCTAGCATAAAGAAAGATGGTTGCGGTTGTTGGAGGTCAATCATCTCAGTCCCAGGATATCACAGCAGGAGTTCGTCAGGGTAGTGTCCTATGCCCAACCATCTTCAGTTGCTTCATTAATGACCTTCCTTCCAATATAAGGTCATGCCATCCACCACCTTAAACATTCATTAGCCCCACCAATGGTGCACAGTGCCAGCAGTGTATACCATCTGCAAGATGCACTGCAGCAAATAGCCAAGGCTCCTTCAACAGCACCTTTCAAACCTGTGACCTCTATCGCCTAGAAGGACAAGTGTACAGATGCATGGGAACACCACCATTAGCAAGTTCCCCTCCAAGCCACACATTATCCTGACTTGGAAATATTCCCTTCACAGTCACTGGGTCAAAATCCTGGAACTCCCTCCCTAACTGCACTGTGGGTATACCTACACCACAAGGTGTGCAGCAGTTCCAGAATGCTGCTCACCACCACCTTCTCAATGCCAATTAGAGGTAAGAAGTGGGGATGTTCACTGATGATTACACAGTGTTCAGCACCATTTGTGACTCCTTAGACAACAAAGCAGGCAGTGCCCGCATGCAGAAAGACCTGGACAACATTGAAACTTGGGCTGATAAGTGGCAAGTGACTTCGTGCCCCACAAGTTCCAGGAAATGACCATCTCAAACAGGTGAGTATCTAACCATCTCCCCTTGACATTCAACAGCATTATCATTGCTGAATCTCTTACCACCAACATCCTGGAGATTACCATTGATCAGAAACTTTACTGGACCAGCTATATGAATACTGTGACCAAACGAGTAGGCCAGAGGCTGGAAATTCTGCAGCGAGGAATTCACCCCCTGACTTCCCAAAGTCTGTCCACCATTTACAAGGCACAAGTCAGGAGTGTGATAGAATAAGCTCCACTTGTCTGTATATGTGCTGCTCCCACAACACTCAAGAAGTTCAACACCATCCAAGACAAAGCAGCCCACTTGAGCGACATTTCATCCACCACCTGAAACATTCACTACCCCCACCAATGGTGCACAGTGGCAGCATTACGTACCTTCTACAAGATGCACTGCAGCAACTAGTCAAGGCTCCTTCAACAGCACCTTCAAAACCCGCAACCTCTATCACCTAGAAGGACAAGTGCACAGATGCTGGGAACGCCACCATTGGCAAATTCCCCTCCAAGCCACACATTATCCTGACTTGGAAATATTTCCTTCACTGTCACTGGGTCAAAATCCTGGAACTCCCTCCCTAACAGTACTGTGGGTGTACCTACACCACAAGGACTGCAGCAGTTCCAGAATGCTGCTCACTACCACCTTCTCAATGCCAATTAGAGATGAGCAATAAATTCTGGCCTTGCCAGCAATACCCACATCCCATGAACAAATAAAAGAAAGGACCTGGCAAGTGCAGACCTGTCTCAGGACATCTGCATGCCTCATCCACTGTCACCCCTTCAATCAATACCCAATACAGTGACACAAATTCAGCTGGTCCACACTGCCCCTGCAGGTGTGCAGAAGGAGCAGTCAGTGGCAGGCCCCTCATGGATTGCAGCTCCTGAGTTTCATTCTGCCATGGTGCAGGTGTTAATATCCTATTGCTTTTTGGGGGGAAGAATGCTGTACGCCATACTGCTTTAAGGCAGCAAGCCCCACAAACTGATTCAAAGACAGCATTCTTGTTGCCCAGGATACGGCCATTCAGGAACAGAGATCAAGAGATACATTGTTACAATATAATTTTGAACTGGCTTATAGTGAAAAAACAGACTGTTCTAACTCACTGAGAAAACAGACAGACTGCTGTGTGTTAGCACCTGAAAAGAGTGCTCTCAGACCATTTAAACTGAAGGAAGAGAATTGTTTATTTATTATTCTCTCTCAAAATTCTAAAAGTCTAGCCAAAACCGAGTTCTCTGATAATTTAAACTGAAGAAAGGGAAGTTAGACTGTGACAATCTTTTATCCCTCAAAAATTCGAAAGCCAAATTGATTAATTAAAAAGTGTTTGCAAGTTGTTAATTGTTGAAATTCATCGCTGGAGAAGGAGCAACATTTTCAACTTCTGAATTAGACTACGGACTGTTCTACTGTTGAACCTTTTTTTTCTCCATCGGATGGCTGTTAGGACTTCAAGCAACCTTGGACTGTTCCACATCCAAGAGGAGCGTAAATCTGCAAGGAGTCTAATTTTTAAATGTTGTTTATATCTTAGTAGTGTTTAAGAATTTAGTTTTTCTAATTAAACAGTTAATTTGTTGATTTAAAGACACCTGATTTAGTTAGCCTTGTTCAGGGGTTGATAGATGGCACAATTTGGCTAGGCCTTTCTTTAATTTGGAAAGTTTAAAAATGATATGTTAGGTGACCTGTGGAGGGACAGGATTGAATTAACAGTGCATTTCTCCCACCACAATCAGAATCGTATATTTTGAGTGGGGGCTTTGACCGGAGCGGTCGGTCGTAACATATTAATTGGGGGCTCGTCTGGGATTTGAATCATATCTTAATTGGGGGCTCACTTGCAGTTGAATCATATTTAATTCAGTGACTCATGTCTGGGATCAGAATCAGACTAATTTGCAGGGCTCGCATTTGGAATCATATTAATTATTCGTCTCTGGGATAATATATTTCAATTGGGGTCTTGCGTTTGGCATCATATTTAGTTGTTCTCGAGTCTGGGATTATATCAATACAATGACTCCTGACAACGCAAAACATGCCCAGAGCGATTGCGGATGTCATCAGTGTGTGCGGGTATTTGCCAGCTTGCCAGTATGAATGCACGAACGCACGCTCTAACGTTAATACGCACTGGTGTCCTCACCCCTCAACTGATAAATTGAGCAGTGCCATCTTTATTACTGGCAGCTGCCTGAGATGTTGCAGTGACGTTTCGGTGGATGAGGCTGCACTTGCGCATGTGCCAGTACTACGCCACCTAGTGTTTGTCTCCTGAGCAAACACAGCTTTTTGCTTTCAAAGTGATTCCTGACAACGCAGCCAGCCACTGACGTCATCAGGCTGTGCCAAGGTGCGCACATGCGCAGACGGTCTCCTGCTCTCTGCGCATGCACTGCGTTCCGACTTGCCAGGACTGGTTAGCGCATGCATTGATTACATCATCGCATGACGTGTGCATCTTCGGGCAACGCGCCTGGTCAGCCCTCTGGCCCGCTTGCTCGCTCACCCCCTCCGCAGCCCGCTCCGCTCCCGACCCCGTCCCCGGCCCGCTCCACTCTGCTCCCCACCCCCACCATCCCTAGCCCGCTTGGCTCCCCCCCCCCCACACCATCCCTGGCCCGCTCGCCTGCTTGCTGTCTCCCTCCCGCCATCGTGTGCTGCCATGTGTTTAGGTGAGGTTGCCTTCGTGTGATTATTTGAGCAGCGCCATCTTTAGTCCTGGCAACTGCCTGAAATCACAGACTGTGACATTTTAGTGGCACATGCTGCATTTGCGCATATGCTACAGCAGTGCCACCTAGTGGTAGCGTTGTCAGCAAACACAGCCTTATATCAATTGGAAACTCGATTGTTGGGATCTAAATCTAACACAAATTACAAAGAAATAAAAGAACCAACTCTCTTGTATAATAAGGTACAGTCTATACCATTGCAATGGTTGTAGTGGTTGTAGCAGAATTTTTGGGAAAGCAGCATGTTTCCCTAAGTGACTTGATAACTTTAACTAAGAACAAATTTAAAGAATTGGCAGAGAAATTGGGGTTGGAATTGAAATCAGGTACCAAAAAAGCAAAGATAATTGACATCATGGCCATACATCTGGAATTAGTCGAAGAAGAAAATGATGATGAAGGGAAATACGAGAGACAAGAAGGTAGTAGATCCAAGAGTGATGCAGTGGTAGTGGCTAGGATTCAGTTAGAAATGAAAAAACTTAAGGCAGAAAAAGAACTTAAAAAACTTAAATTGGAGGAAAGGGAGAAAGAGAGAATAAGAGAAGAAAGGGAAGTTAAGTTAAAAGAGATGGAACTAAGATAAGACGGTAGTCTTGAATCCAGGGAAAATTCAGGTCAGGAAGAATATGAATTTAGATCAGAACCCAGCGAGGAGTTGTTTAAATTTATACAGGTGCTTCCTAGATTTGATGAAAGGGACATAGAGGCATTTTTCATATCTTTTGAAAAAATAGCCAAACAGATGAAATGGCCGAAAGAAAGCTGGACACTGCTTAAACAGGGCAGGTTGGTAGGCAGAGCTCATGATGTTTATGCCATGCTTCCTGAAGAGGCTTCTGTAGATTACGTGATGGCAAAAAAGGCTATTCTCGCTGCATGTGAGTTAGTCCCTGAAGCTTACTGTTCGAAGTTTAGGAATTTATGGAGATTGGCTGGGCAGACTTATTTAGAATTTGAGAGGCTGAAGCAAATGAATTCCAACTATTGAATATGGGCATTAAAGATAAAAACCACATATGAGAACCTTGGAGAATTGATTCTCTTAGAAGAGTTTAAAAACTCCATTCCTTCAGTAGTGAGAACTTATATAGATAATCTGAAAGTTTTGAAACCTAGGCAAGCAGAGGAGATTGTTCATGATTTTAAGCTTGTGAATAAGCCAACCTATTTTTTCCGTCACCCCCATAAACCCGAGAAGGATAGAAAGTAGGAGTGTGAAAGGAAGGGAAGTAGCCGAGGACAAGAAGGAACAAGCTGGGAATGCCCCAGAATCACCTCCTCAGGTCAGAAAAGAAGGTGCTGAGGGTAAAATTGAGGTTTGCAAGCCAAAGTGTTATCACAACAAAATGGGTCATCTTCGTACAGAGTGCTAGAAATTGTGAGGTAGACCCATAGGACTTGTTGGGATACGCAAAGTTAGTGCAGAGGAAAAGACTCTGACAGAGTATAGCAGACCAGGCTATAGCTTTAATGACAGCTGTGAATGTGAAACCAGATACTAAAACTAAAAGGAGGGCAGAGGTTAAGAATAAAATACCTGAGAGTGATAATGGATTTCTGTCAAAGTGGGGAGTAACTCCGTATCCTGTAAGTGAGGCAGAAAAACCTATCATTATACTCAGGGGCACAGGAGCAATTCAAACTCGCTTGCTGGGGAAAGATATAAGGTTTCCACCAGAGCACCTTGAATGTTAAAGTTTTATTTAATGAAATTGGCAGGGAGTATATACCCATACCTTTGTATAAAGTATGCCTAGAGAATGACTTAATATCTGGATGGTGTTGTCCACAGTTTACCAGCAAAGGGAATTGATCTACTCCATCCATTGTTGGAGGTAAAAGGAGCACCACAAATAGAAAGCCAAACATCTGAAACCTTATTTGGGGATTTGGATAATCCAAATGAGATGTTTAACAGATCGTCTATCATTGCAGCACAGCAAGCTGATCCAGAGATATACCGAATAGCACAGACAACTCTGTCAGAAGCTGAGGTGAAAGAAGTTCCAGAAGGCTATTATATGGCAAAGGGGTTTTGAGGAGAAAATGGAGACCGTCTCATAGGCCTGCCGATGAAGAGTGGACAGTTGTTGAACGGATAGTGGTACCACCTAAATATCGACAAGGATTATTAAGGTTAGCATACAACATTCCTTTTGCAGGACATAGGGAAATTTGGAAGACCAAATCAGACATAAGCCAACATTATTATTGGCCAGGTCGTACAAAGGATGTGAGACAATTTTGTAGGGCATGCCATACCTGCCAAATCGTGGGAAAACCACAACCTACCATAAAACCAGGGGATGAGGTATTAGTGTTGTTGCAGGGAGAACCATCAAAAGCATGTTTCAGTGGCCCATAGAGAGTGATCAAAAGAGCGTGTAAGGTAGATTATTTGATTGACATCCCTGATCGCCGGAAGAAGAACCGGTTGTGTCACATTAATATGCTCAAACCATATTACCGCAGGGCGGAGGATAAGCCAGTACAGGTATATCAGGTAATCGGGACTGTTGAGAAGGAAGAGGATAGTGAGGATGAAGCAGAATTAGGACTAGGAAATTCTCAGATTGAATCTCCAACTATCCAATTAGCGAATACAGAATGGCTAGGAAAATTAAACAATAGGCTTTTACACTTAGAGGCAAAATAGCGTGAAGTCCTAACCAGGGTTTTCACAACATTTCAAAAGGTTTGTAGGATAAGCCAGGATGTACAACCTTAGCCACACATAATGTGGGTATGGGGGAACCATTGTTTATAATAACATCCTTGTTGCTTAGGTCCAGACAGACAGGCCCAAGAGGTACAATGCATGCTGAAACTAGTCAGGACAGCTGGAATTTGCAGGTCGTCTTATTGACTAAACCTGGTGGGTTGGCTCAAACTTGCATAGACTCAAGAAAAGTCACTGTGGTAAAGAAGACAGACTCCTACCCAAATTCTTATTTAAAGGGCTGTATGGACAGAGTGGGCAACACAATGTGTCTTAAAGAGACAAATGTGTTGGAGGAAACCTGTCAAATTTGTTTGACACCCCAGGGTAAGAAAAAATCAGCTTCTATTACACTGGACAGGGTTTTCCAGTGTCAAATGATGCCACATAGGATAAGGGATATTCGAGAAACTACTCAGAGAATAATAAACCCAGTAGTGGCCAGTGCTCCTAGCTGTGCAGTTCACCTGGCTGAGGTGATGTACAATAGGGACACTTGGAAGGAAAACACAAAACAATTGGAAGACTATGCTTGGAAATTTGAAATGGGTTAATTGGGACTACCTTTTGAAAATTTAAAACTGAAATGTCCTGGTGGAATTTGTTGCTGTAGTCATAACATTTCAGAAAAGTGTATGCTTGTAAATGCGAAAAAACATGTGTTAGCGTTTTTTTTTCAATTTGTGTTTTTTACCCATTGTAATGAACCGCATTTCAGGAATGGCTTTTCACCATGCTATCCTGACCAACACTAAACTCTCTAAATTTCATGCCTGGTGTATAATAACTCATCTTCACTTTGTCTTTCTTTTCTCTTACTTTGCTATTGATGTCAGACTTAAGCAAACTAAACATTGTCCAAGGTGAGAAACCTGTGGGGTCATTCTGTAAGGAAACAGAAAATTGTCCACCTATGTCGAAGGGTAACATGGGAATCATTGCCTAGCTTGTTACCTAAAAAATACATTTACAAAAACCTCTTCACAACCTGCACACTCCTTTCTGTAGCACCCTTCTATGCTGGGCGATATGGTGGTGCCAGAGTGTGTTTGCCTTCATTCTTACTCAGAAATATTCAGAACTCTTCTGACGTAAACTGCGGGCCGTTGTCTGACACCAACACCTATGGCAACCCATAAATTGCAAACAAAGTTCTCAACACCACAGCAGTTTTGGCAGTTCTGGTATTGGGCATAAATTCAACATTTTCTATAGCTATTTACCAAAGCAAAGGACGCTTTCTCTTCCACTTCAAAGAAATCAACATGCACTCGTTCCTATGGTTTCCTTGTGTTTGACTATGGAATAAAAGGAGCTTTGGTTGGATCATTTCTCATTCTGAGACACTTCACAACTTTTCATCTATTCTTCAATATCTCTATCTACCTTTGGATACCGAAAATAGCTTCTTGCTATTGATTTCATATGGACTATCCCTGTGTGCTCTTGATGTAGTTCCTCCAACAATCTCTCTTTAAATCTTGGCAGAATAATGACTCTTAAACCCCAAAGGAGACAGCCTAGATCTGCACTCAGTTCATTTCTATGTGTGCAATGCTCCTCTTTAGGCCAACCATTCATGACATAATATAACACTTGACTGAGCATCACATCCCTGCGAGTTTCTTCACTAGTTTCCCTGGCAGACATTGGCATGTCATTTGTGAATGGAAAGTAATTCACAAGTAACTCAATAGCTAACAATGAATCAGTCTTCAAGGGAAATGTTGAAAGAACATCTGCATTTGCATGACCTGCTGGCTTACGATATTTAATATCGTACTGATGGGCCATAAAAATCAATTCCCACCGCTGAAGAAGTGCTGCCAATAGGAATGGTACCCCCTTCTTTGAGCCGAAGATGATTGTAAGGGTTTGGTGGTCAGTTAACAAAGTGAATTTCCTACTGTACAGGAACTTTGTAACACCACATATGATGGCTAATGCCTCTTTCTCAACTTGTGAGTAATTTTGTTCTGACTTTGTTAACGTATGTGAAGCATATGCTATAGGCCTCTCCACACTGTCTTCCATTATGTGAGATAACACCACACCTAATCCTTGTTGTGAGGCATCACATGCTAAAACAAGTTGGTTCTTGGAATCATAGAGGGCCAAAACAGTATCATTAGTCAGTACTTTCTTCACTTCTTCAAATGCTTTCTAGCACTCAACAGAGCACTCCCAAGCACTTCTGTTTTTGAGCTGTTTATACAGTGAGGCGAACGTGTTAGCTAAGTCAGGGATGAACTTAGAATAATACACGACAACCCCTATGAATGTTCTAAGTTCTTCTTTGTTCTCTAGTCTCTTTGCTTTCAAAATCCCCTAACCTTCTCCTGCATTGGGTGAATAACTTCACCATCTATTTGGTGACTCAGGTATGTTACTCTTAACACCATGAAGAAACACTTTTTTGCTTTGATGCCATACTCTTGAAGTCGATCTACGACTTTGTTCAACCTTACAATGTGCTCTTCCTCTGCTTTACTGCTAATTAGAATGTCATCCAAGAAGCAGCACATGCCATTCATTCCATTGAGTACCTGATCCATGATGCTCTGGAAAACTGCAGGAGCAGTAGACACCCCAGATGTGAACCTTTCGTCCTGGTCCAACCCTTTGTGTGTATGAATGGTAAGCAATTCCTTGCTGTTGTCAGTTAATTCTAATTACAAGTATGCATTTGGCATATCTATCTTACTCAACACCTTCCCATTGGTTAAATTAGAAAACAAATCTTCACTGGTAGGCAGTGGGTAAGTATCATTTTCGATCACCTTATTTACAGTTTGCTAGTAATCTCCACAAATCTGAACATACCCATCTACTTATTTAACTACCACAATGGGTGCAACCCATTCACTGCTCTTCACCTTATTAATTGCCCCTGATCTTTCAAATCTATCTAACTCTTCACTTATTGCTGCCAACTGGCCATAAGGCATTGGCCTTGGCTGTACATTTTCCTTTATTTTGACTTCAGCGTTGTGATGCCTAATTTTGTTATTTGATCCTCCTTGCTGAAAAGCCACTTTGTGCTCTCTTAATGCTTTGTCAATGTCAGGCATATTCTTACTGATCCCAACTATAAATAACTCAGCCCAGTTTAACTGTATCTTCTTAAGCCAATTGCTTCCTATCAGGGAGAATTTGTTCCCTCCAACTACTACCAATGGCAAGTGTGATGCAGTCATCATATGTATACTGAGTTATATACAGCTTGTGTTTGTTTTTTTGAGACAGTTCCTGATTTGAAATTGAAACTGGAGGCTTTCAAGTTTTTGGGGCGTCAAACAAACAGCCCTGTGACTGAGAAAAAAAGTTTCATTTACCAAGGACATGCGACTGGGAGGTTACGCTTCAGCCTCAAGAAAATGCTACGGTGTGTTGAAGCCAGCTACAAAGCTGTCTGTGTGTTTTATTTTTGACAAGAAGGTTTTTGAGAGTTGAGAAGGACACTTCAATGGATGGGAAATCAGCCAGATTGTTTAAAGAGACAGGCTAAGAACTGCAAGTTTTTGGGCATCCATGAGAGGCTGCTTGGAACAGAATCAAATTACAAAGCAGCTGGTTGAAGCAGTTTGACTGCAGGAAAAGGAGCCTGGACTGAGGGCTGACCATTGATGAATGAGGGTGGTGGTGATAGGAGATTTTAATTTTCCCACCATTGACTGGGATTCACTTAGTGTTAGAGGTCTAGATGGAGCAGAATTTGTAAGGAGCATCCAGGAGGGTTTTCTAGAGCAGTATGTAAATAGTCCAACTCGGGAAGGGGCCATACTGGACCTGGTGTTGGGGAATGAGCCCGGCCAGGTGTTTGAAGTTTCAGTAGGGGACGACTTTGGGAATAGTGATCACAATTCCGTAAACTTTAAAATACTCATGGACAAAGACGAGAGTGGTCCTAAAGGAAGAGTGCTAAATTGGGGGAAGGCCAACTATACCAAAATTCGGCAGGAGCTGGGGAATGTAGATTGGGAGCAGCTGTTTGAAGGTAAATCCACATGTGATATGTGGGAGGCTTTTAAAGAGAGGTTGATTAGCGTGCAGGAGAGACATGTTCCTGTGAAAATGAGGGATAGAAATGGCAAGATTAGGGAACCATGGATGACAGGTGAAATTGTGAGACTAGCTAAGAGGAAAAAGGAAGCATACATAAGGTCTAGGCGGCTGATGAAAGACGAAGCTTTGAAAGAATATCGGGAATGTAGGACCAATCTGAAACGAGGAATTAAGAGGGCTAAAAGGGGTCATGAAATATCTATAGCAAACAGGGTTAAAGAAAATCCCAAAGCCTTTTATTCATATATAAGGAGAAAGAGGGTAACTAGAGAAAGGATTGGCCCACTAAAGGACAAAGGAGGAATGTTATGCTTGGAGTCAGAGAAAATGGGTGAGATTCTAAACGAGTACTTTGCATCGGTATTCACCGAGGAGAGGGACATGACGGATGTTGAGGTTAGGAACAGATGTTTGATTATTCTAGGTCAAGTCGGCATAAGGAGGGAGGAAGTGTTGGGTATTCTAAAGGGCATTAAGGTGGACAAGTCCCCAGGTCCGGATGGGATCTATCCCAGGTTACTGAGGGAAGCGAGAGAGGAAATAGCTGGGGCCTTAACAGATATCTTTGCAGCATCCTTAAACACGGGTGAGGTCCCGGAGGACTGGAGAATTGCTAATGTTGTCCCCTTGTTTAAGACGGGTAGCAGGGATAATCCAGGTAATTATAGACCGGTGAGCCTGACGTCAGTGGTAGGGAAGCTGCTGGAGAAGATACTGAGGGATAGGATCTATTCCCATTTGGAAGAAAATGGGCTTATCAGTGATAGGCAACATGGTTTTGTGCAGGGAAGGTCATGTCTTACCAACTTAATAGAATTCTTTGAGGAAGTGACAAAGTTGATTGATGAGGGAAGGGCTGTAGATGTCGTATACATGGACTTCAGTAAGGCGTTTGATAAGGTTCCCCATGGTAGGCTGATGGAGAAAGTGAAGGCGCATGGGGTCCAAGGTGTACTAGCCAGATGGATAAAGAACTGGCTGGGCAACAGGAGACAGAGAGTAGCAGTAGAAGGGAGGTTCTCAAAATGGAGACGTGTGACCAGTGGTGTTCCACAGGGATCCGTGCTGGGACCACTGTTGTTTGTGATATACATTAATGATTTGGAGGAAAGTATAGGTGGTCTGATTAGCAAGTTTGCAGACGACACTAAGATTGGTGGAGTAGCAGATAGTGAAGGGGACTGTCAGAGAATACAGCAGAATATAGATAAATTGGAGAGTTGGGCAGAGAAATGGCAGATGGAGTTCAATCAGGGCAAATGCGAGGTGATGCATTTTGGAAGATCCAATTCAAGAGTGAACTATACAGTAAATGGAAAAGTCCTGGGGAAAATTGATGTCCAGAGAGATTTGGGTGTTCAGGTCCACTGTTCCCTGAAGGTGGCAACGCAGGTAAATAGAGTGGTCAAGAAGGCATACGGCATGCTTTCCTTCATCGGACGGGGTATTGAGTACAAGAGTTGGCAGGTCATGTTACAGTTGTATAGGACTTTGGTTCGGCCACATTTGGAATACTGCGTGCAGTTCTGGTCACCACATTACCAAAAGGATGTGGATGCTTTGGAGAGGGTGCAAAGGAGGTTCACCAGGATGTTGCCTGGTATGGAGGGCGCTAGCTATGAAGAGAGGTTGAGTAGATTAGGATTATTTTCATTAGAAAGATGGAGGTTGAGGGGGGACCTGATTGAGGTGTACAAAATCATGAGAGGTATAGACAGGGTGGATAACAAGAGGCTTTTTCCCAGAGTGGGGGATTCAATTACTGGAGGACACGAGTTCAAAGTGAAAGGGGAAAGGTTTAGGGGGGATATG
The DNA here is from genome assembly GCF_036365525.1 of Heterodontus francisci. Classification (NCBI taxonomy): domain Eukaryota; kingdom Metazoa; phylum Chordata; class Chondrichthyes; order Heterodontiformes; family Heterodontidae; genus Heterodontus; species Heterodontus francisci. The sequence goes on from NC_090371.1 coordinate 114,828,250, forward strand.
CGTGGAAAGTTCTTTACGCAGAGGGTGGTGGGTGCCTGGAACGCGTTGCCAGCGGAGGTGGTAGATGCGGGCACGATGGCGTCTTTTAAGATGTATCTAGACAGATACATGAATGGGCAGGAAGAAAAGAGATACAGACCCTTAGAAAATAGGCGACATGTTTAGATAGAGGATCTGGATCGGCGCAGGCTTGGAGGGCCGAAGGGCCTGTTCCTGTGCTGTAATTTTCTTTGTTCTTTGTTCTCTTTGTTCTTTGATAGCTGTCTTCTCTGACTGAAAGAGTTATCTGTGGTACCATGCCATCAAAATGGTAGTTGGTAAGGCTGATGTTGTTCGCGAGGTAACAAGACCAAATCATTAAAGGGAAGGTTGCATCGCTGGCTATTGATGGAACCTCATTACTTCTGTATCTGCATCCTGGAGGACATAACTTGGAAAGCTACCTGAGGAAGATACTGATTTTGTTGCACTGTGAGACTTTGCAGTGCCACCTCAATGATAAGACTGTTCAGTGGATATGTAGGAACATAGGAGCAGGAGTAGGCCATTTAGCCCATTGAGCCTGCCCCGCCATTCAATATGATCATGGCTGATCATCCACCTCAATGCCCTTTTCCCACACTATCCTCATATCCCCTTATGTCATTTGTATTTAGAAATCTGTCAATCTCTGCTTTTAGCATACTCAATGACTGAGCTTCCACAGCCCTCTGGGGTAGAGAATTCTAAAGATTCACAACCCTCTGAGTGAAGAAATTTCTCCTCATCTCTGTCCTAAGTGGCTTCCACTTTATTTTGAAATTGTGTCCCCTAATATTGGACTCCCAACCAGGGGAAACATCTTAGCTGCATCTACCCTGGTCTATCCCTTTAAGTATTTTGTCGGTTTCAATGAGATCACCTGTCATTCTGCAAAACTCTAGAGAATTCAGGCCCAGTTTCCCCAATCTCTCTTCATAGGACAGTCCTGCCATCCTGGGAACAAGTCTGCTGAACCTTCGTTGACCTCCCTCTATGGCAATAATCTCCTTCCTAAGGTAAGGGGACCAAAACTGCACACACTACTCCAAGTGCTGTCTAACCAAAGTTCTATACAATTGAAGTAAGACTTCTCTACTCCTGTACTCAAATCCTCTTGCGATAAAGGCTAACATACCATTAGTCTTCCTAATTGCTTGCTGCATCTGCATGTTAGCTTTCAGTGATTTATTGACAAGGACACCCAGGTCCCTTTGTACATTTACACTTTCTAATCTCTTACCATTTAAGAAATACTCTACACATTTATTCCTCTTACCAAAGTGGATAACCTCACATTTTTCCACATTATATTCCATCTGCCACATTCTTGCCCACTCACTAAGTCTGTCCAAATCCCCTTGAAGCTGCTTTGCATCTTCCTCACAACACACATTCCCACCTAGTTTTGTGTCATCGGTGAACTTGGAAATACTACATTTGGTCACAACATCCAAATCATTGATATATATTGTGAACAACTGCAGCCCAAGGACTGATCCCTGCGATACCCTACTAGTCACAGCCTGCCAACATGAGAATGGCCCATTTATTCCTACTCTCTGCTTTCTGCCTGTTAACCAATCCTTAATCCATGCCAGTATATTACCCCCTATCCCATGTGCTTTAATTTTGCTAATCAACCTCGTGTGGCAGACTTTATCGAAAGCTTTCAGAAAATCCAAGTATACCATGTCCACTGACTCCCCTTTATCAATTCTGTTAGTATCATCCTCAAAAAACTCCAACAGGTTCGTCAAACATGATTTCCCATTCATAAATCCATGTTGACTATGCCCAAGCAGATCACTATTATCCAAGTGTCCATTTATCACATCCCTTAGAATAGATTCTAGCATTTTCCCAATGACTGATGCAAGGCTAACAAGACCTGTAATTCCCTGTTTTCTCTCTCTTTCCCTTCTTAAATTGTGGGGTGACATTTGGTACCTTCCAACCTGCAACAACCTCTCCAGAATCTATGGAATTTTGGAACATGATCAGCAATGTATCTATTATCTCCATAGCTACCACTTTCAACCAACTTTGATGCATCTGCAAATTAACTTGTAACATTTAAGATATGTATGTATATATATATATATATATATATATATATATATATATAGCAATTTAACTGTTAGTTCATGTTCAATTTCTATTAGTTTTGGTCTGAGTGTTAAAGTAAAATTTAGAAAAGTGAAATCTTTCCATTTGGTTTTTGGCTTCCTAAATTGGGGCCAGTCAGTAAATTCACTGACTGTGCATTTTTGGTTTGTTGGTGGTTTGCACTGGGATCATAACACAAGTAATAGGATGCATCATCATATTCCAGGCAAATGCTAACTTGACCAATCACTGGGATACTGTTATTGGAATAACTGGTCAGTTTCACACCAATTTAGCGAAAAGGAATGCGCCTTAGGGATGTCTTGTACTCTCCTAAGATAACAGACACTGCTGCAGCTGTATTAACAATGAAAACAATGAATCTTCTCCTTTCATTTCTACTGTGAGCACTGAAATTATATCTTCAGCCCTGTTACTCTAATCTTATATATATTGTTTTTGTTGCTCTCTGACAGAGTACAACTCTTGATCTTCCTGCTTGATAACATCAATTTCTGTTTCTATATCAATCAGATGCACATTCAAGGACTTCCAGGCTCCCAAACTAGCGTTTGATGTACTCTGACCTCGACCTGGTTCTTCACCCCGAACTGATGCTTTGCTCCAACCTGGTGCTTGACTACGACCTGATATTTGGCTGCAACCTGGAGATTGACCACCACCTGAAGTATGACAGTTTCCTCTACTTCTGCATGCAGTCTGGATATGACTGACATTCCCACAGGCATAGCATTTTGACTGGAAATTGAAACTGGCTATTGTGGCAATGGTGACATCTTGAACTTCTGACCCTGAGACTGTGGGGTCGGCTGCCATGGACTGGATCCCACTGAAATCCAATGGACCTCGTCTGCCGACTTGGAAAAAGAGCTCCCTTGCAATTTGCAACTATTTTTCCTGCCATTTCCAAGGCTGTGGCCTCATCACAGGCCTCCCTCCATGTTAGTTTATTTACTTTTTTCAACAGCTTGGCCTGGATTTTATTGTTCTACAGGCCTCCCATGAAATAGTTTCGAAAATTTATCTCTAACTTCTCACCATACCCACAATGTTGGGAGAATTTCTTTAACTCAATATAATCTGTTACAGACTCACTTGGCAACTCTTTCCTTTGACAGAATGCAACTCTCAGTGCAATTTCATTTTTTTTAATTCATTCATGGGATGTGGATGTCACTGGCTAGGCCAGCATTTATTGCCCATCCCTAATTGCCCTTGACAAGGTGGTGGTGAGCTGCCTTCTTGAACCGCTGCAGTCCATGTGAGTTAGGTACACCCACAGTGCTGTTAGGAAGGGAGTTCCAGGATTTTGACCCAGCAACAGTGATGGAACGGTGATATAGTTCCAAGTCAGGATGGTGTGTGACTTGGATGGGAACTTGCAGGTGGTGATGTTCCCATGCATCTGTTGCTCTTGTCCTTCTATAGGTTGCGGGTTTGGAAGGTGCTGTCTAAGGTGTCTTGGTGCGTTGCTGCAGTGCATCTTGTAGATGGTACACACTGCTGCCACTGTGGTAAAGGGAGTGAATGTTTGTGGATGGTGTGCCAATCTGCTGCTTTGTCCTGGATGATATTGAGCTTCTTGAGTGTTGTTGGAGCTGCACCCATCCAGGCAAGTGGAGAGTATTCCATCACAGGCCTGACTTGTGCCTTGTAGATGGTGGACAGGCTTTGGGGAGTCAGGAGGTGAGTTACTCACTGCAGGATTCCTAGTCTCTGACCTGCTCTTGTAGCCACGGTATTTATATGGCTACTCCAGTTCAGTTTCTGGTCAATGGTAGCCCCTAGGATTTTGATAGTAGGGGATTCAGCAATGGTAATGCCATTGAACGTCAAGGGGAGATGGTTAGATTCTCTCTGGTTGGAGATGGTCATTGCCTGGCACTTGTATGGCGCAAATGTTACTTGCCACTTATCAGCCCAAGCCTGGATATTGTCCAGGCCTTGCTGCATTTCGACACAGACTGCTTCAGTATTTGAGGAGTCGCGAATGGTGCTGAACATTGTGCAATCATCAGCGAACATCCCCATTTCTGACCTTATGATTGAAGGAAGGCCATTGATGAAGCAGCTGAAGATGGTTGGGCCTAGGACACTGCCCTGAGGAACTCCTGCAGTGATGTCCTGGAGCTCAGATGATTGACCTCCAACAACCACAACCAACATCCTTTGTGCTAGGTATGACTCTAACCAGCAGAGAGTTTTCCCCCTGATTCCCATTGACTCCAGTTTTGCTAGGGCTCCTTGATGCCATACTCGTCAAATGCTGCCTTGATGTCAAGGGCAGTTACTCTCACCTCACCTCTTGAGTTCAGCTCTTTTGTCCATGTTTGAACCAAGGCTGTAATGAGGTCAGGTGCTGAGTGGCCCTGTCGGAACCCAAACTGGGTATCACTGATCAAGTTATTGCTAAGTAAGTGCTGCTTGATGGCACTGTTAATGACACCTTCCATCACTTTGCTGATGATTGAGAGTAGACTGATGGGGCGGTACTTGGCCGGGTTGGACTTGTCCTGCTTTTTGTGTACAGGACATACCTGGGCAATTTTCCACATTGCCGGGTAGATGATAGTGTTGTAGCTATACTGGAACATCTTGGCTAGGGGTGCGGCAAGTTCTGGAGCACAGGTCTTCAGGACTATTGCCGGAATATTGTCAGGACCCATTGCCTTTGCAGTATCCAGTGCCTTCAGTCGTTTCTTGATATCACGTGGAGTGAATCGAATTAGCTGAAGACTGGCATCTGTGATGCTGGGGATTTCAGGAGGAGGCCGAGATGGATCATCAACTCGGCACTTCTGGCTGAAGATTGTTGCAAATGCTTCAGCCTTATCTTTCGCACTGATGTGCTGGGCTCCCCCATCATTAAGGATGGGGATATTTGTGGAGCCACCTCCTCCAGTCAGTTGTTTAATTGTCCACCACCATTCACGGCTGGATGTGGCAGGACTGCAGAGCTTAGATCTGATCCGTTGGTTATGGGATCGCTTAGCTCTGTCTATTGCATGCTGCTTATGCAGTTTGGCATGTAAGTAGCTCTGGGTTGTAGCTTCACCAGGTTGACACCTCATTTTGAGGTATGCCTGGTGCTGCTTCTGGCATGCCCTCCTGCACTCTTCATTGAACCAGGGTTGGTCTCCTGGCTTGATGGTAATGGTAGAGTGGGGGATATGCCGGGCCATGAGGTTACAGATTGTGGTTGAGTGCAATTCTCCTGCTGCTGATGGCCCACAGCGCCTCATGAATGCCTAGTTTTGCATTGCTAGATCTGTTCGAAATCTATCCCATTTAGCACGGTGATAGTGCCACACAACATGGTGGATGGTATCCTCAATGTGAAGGCGGGACTTTGTCTCCACAAGGACTGTGCGGTGGTCACTCCTGCCAATACACTCATGGACATGTGCATCTGTGGCAGACAGATTGGTGAGGACAAGGTCAAGTATGTTTTTCCCTCGTGTTGGTTCCCCCACCACCTGCCACAGACCCAGGCTAGCAGCTATGTCCTTTAGGACTCGGCCAGCTCAGTCAGTAGTGGCGCTACTGAGCCACTGTTGGTGATGGACATTGAAGTCCCCCACCCAGAGTACATTTTGTGCCCTTGCCACCCTCAGTGCTTCCTCCAAGTGGTGTTCAACATGGAGGAGTACTGACTCATCAGGTGAGGGAGAGCAGTAGGTGGTAATCAGTAGGGGGTTACCTTGCCCATGTTTGACCTGATGCCATGAGACTTCATGGGGTCCAGAGTCGATGTTGAGGACTCCCAGGGCAACTCCCTCCCTGTCCGGTGGGACAGGACATACCCAGGGTTGGTGATGGCAGTGTCTGGGACATTGTCTGTAAGGTATGATTCCGTGAGTATGACTATGTCAGGCTGTTGCTTGACTAGTCTGTGGGACAGCTCTCCCACCTTTGGCACAAGCCCCCAGATGTTAGTAAGGAAGACTTTGCAGGGTCGACAGGGCTGGGTTTGCCGTTGTCGTTTCCAGTGCCTAGGTCAATGCTGGGTGGTCCGTCCGGTTTCATTCCATTTTATTGACTTCGTAGCGGTTAGGTACAACTGAGTGGCTTGCTAGGCCATTTCAGAGGGCATGTTCAGTTCTGGGTACTGCCTGTGCGGAGTTTGCAAGTTCTCCCTGTGACTGCGTGGGTTTCCACCGGGTGCTCTAGTTTCCTCCCACAGCCAACGACTTGCAGGTTGAAAGGTAAATTGCCCCTCGTGTAGGTAGGTGGTAGGAGAATTGAGGGAAGGTGGCGATGTGGTAGGGAATATGGGATTAATATAGGATTAAAGCACTTAAAGCAGCCAGAAGCACTGCACAAAGAACAGCTAGGCGCTGTGCAAACGACTACTGGCAACACCTATGCAGTCATATTCAGCTGGCCTCCGATACTGGAAACATCAGAGGAATGTATGATGGCACGAAGAGAGCTCTTGGGCCAACCATCAAGAAGATCGCCCCCCTCAAATCTAAATCAGGGGACATAATCACTGACCAACACAAACAAATGGACCGCTGGGTTGAGCACTACCTAGAACTGTACTCCAGGGAGAATGCTGTCACTGAGACTGCCCTCAATGCAGCCCAGCCTCTACCAGTCATGGATGAGCTGGACATACAGCCAACTAAATCGGAACTCAGTGATGCCATTGATTCTCTAGCCAGCGGAAAAACCCCTGGGAAGGACAGCATTACCCCTGAAATAATCAAGAGTGCCAAGCCTGCTATACTCTCAGCACTACATGAACTGCTTTGCCAGTGCTGGGACGAGGGAGCAGTACCACAGGACATGCGCGATGCCAATATCATCACCCTCTATAAAAACAAAGGTGACCGCGGTGACTGCAACAACTACCGTGGAATCTCCCTGCTCAGCATAGTGGGGTAAGTCTTTGCTCGAGTTGCTTTAAACAGGCTCCAGAAGCTGGCCGAGCGCGTCTACCCTGAGGCACAGTGTGGCTTTCGTGCAGAGAGATCGACCGTTGACATGCTGTTCTCTTTGTTCTTTAGAAAATAGGCGACATGTTTAGATAGAGGATCTGGATCGGTGCAGGCTTGGAGGGCCGAAGGGCCTGTTCCTGTGCTGTAATTTTCTTTGTTCTTTGTTCTCTTTGTTTATGTAAGAATTAACCACATTGCTGTGGGTCTGGAGTCACATGTAGGCCAGACCAGGTAAGGAGAGCAGATTTCCTTCCCTAAAGGACATTAGTCAACCAGATGGGTTTTTACAACAATCAACAATGGTTTCCTGGCCATCATTAGACTAGCTTTTAATTCCAGATTTATTAATTAAATCCAAATTCCACCTTCTGCTGTGGTGGGATTTGAACCCATGTTCCCAGTTCAATACACTGGGTTATTAGTCCAGTGATAATACCACTACACCACTGCCTCCCTCTTAGTTGTACCATAATGGGAGTCCAGAATCTCATTTGTTTCAATGTATCTCATAGTACTGGGGTCTGTTGGCCAACACTGGTAAGACACTACATTAAAAGCATTTGGCCCCATCATGGTGAGGAAGACATTAACGTTATCCTCATTGCTTACTTCATTTGCTTTCATCCAAATGTTAAGCCTTCGTTCATAATTACTCCAGTCATCTTTATCAGGGTTGAATTCCCCCACTGACCCCAAATAAGTTTCTTCATGCCATTATTTCCATGCAACTACAGATACTACTCAGTCTAAATTCGAATCTGTTCACAGTTCATATTTGACTCACTGAGCTGTACAGGAATGCATGGAGCGATCTTTCTAAACCACTCAAACATCCTCAAATTTAACTTCAATGTTTCCAAAAAGTGTCACAATGTTCTCTGGTACTTGATTATTCGAATGAAATGTAAAGAAAACCTTCTTCATCACCATCTTTCTGTTGTGTTTGGACTGGAAATAATGCACTGAAACTCTACTTAATCGGCTATGTTTCCTGCATTACAACAGTGACTAGCCTTCAAAAAGTACTCCATTGGCTGTAAAGTGCTTTGAGATGTCCACTGGTTATGAATATGCTATATAAATGCAAGTTTTTCTTCCTATTTCCTTTACTCAATATAACCTCCCAACAGAGAGGGCAGTATTACAAAATAATCAGCTATTACCGTATACTGCACTCTACATAGAAGTGGCAGCGATGTCAAGATAAAGACTAAATAGATCATAGAGGAATAGTTCACTGATGTTTCAGGTTTTTATGATTTGATTTTTGTAGCACATTACAATATTTGTCCCTCAAATCATTCCCGTGTGCCTCGTGATTGAATGGTGACTTCACAATCTGGTTTTTATTTCCAAGGTGTGGAAAGTGGATATACATCTTGGTCACAACTTGCAGGATGTGAAGGCAGTGCCTTAATGGTTACAGGACTGTTTGTGTTAGGGAGAATCGTTGTATGACAATGGTATAGTTGACAGCTCTCGCTCTGTTTTGAAGATGAGAGTCACATTTTCTATTTTCCAATTCTTCGGGATTTGAATTCTAAAAGAAAAATCTGCAGGAGATCTCATAATCGTTTCAGCAAATTCCTTCAGAACCTTGGGATGAAAGTTATCAGAACCAGGACCCTTATTTACCTTGAGCTTAAACAACCTCCCGATTTGTCCTTTATCATGATTTATTTTTTTCACTGTACTTTCACCTTCAACGTGTACCCCAATTCTGGCATTTCTCCTCCCACCCCATATCTTTTTTGAACACTGTTGAAAAATAACGGTTAAGTAGGGGAAACGATGAAATCAAAGAACGCCCACTGTAGTTTCTGCACATTTCTATCTGACTCGCATACCTGATCAAACGGACCTCAGTGGTTAATTTCTAATAATCACTTCCCAACACTAGTGCATAACACCGTTATATATCTTTCACTGTTGCATCCTATTACGTTGCTGGTTATTGACATAAATTACTGAGTTTTATATGAATTAATTATCCTTTTGTCAGAATTTGGAGTTCTTTCGTTTAAATTTACACCTGTAATGTCAAAGATTGAATATGCCGTTGTACTTCCAATGTTATATTTGCAGTGACTTACTGTTCGTTTCGTTGCCAGTATAGTGATCTATGCTACCCGAATCTGCCACCAGCAAAATTTCATAAATGGAAACGAAACAAAGATCTTTTCCATGTGTTACACATAATAATTAATAGAAAGCAAACACTGACGTGTGCTTTATGGAGAATTTGAGTTCTTTATTTCATGTAAAATAACCTGGTGTTCTGTAAAGTTGTGCATCATTAGATAATTACGTTAATATCTGCGATATCTGAAAACAATGATCTCTATCAATCTCTTTGAGTGGCTTCAAAATGCTATCCCTCTAATACTTAAAAACAATAGTGGACGGGTAATAGTAAAGATCCAGGGGATGTATTATTAAAGGTTACTGTGTTCTAGACAATGAAGAACATACAATTTAGATATGAGGTTTACCGATCTTGCATTGAGAGCAACAACAAAGGAGTTCGGCGAATGTATGCTCAGATATTGTTCTCCATTACCTGAATCATTTGATTGGATTACAGCCTACTATTTTCTTTTTTTAAAAAAAACACTTAACCAGTATCCTTAATATGAGGTCTTCCCTGCCCAACTTAGTTTGCTGTTTATGCCGACAATGTAGCATGCAAGCAAACTCCACCGAAGCGTGCCACCAAAGTTAACCTGGTCGTTCATTAGTTAATACAAAATATATCATATACGAAGTGTTATTTCTAGGTAATCATATCCAGATAATCTGCATTTATTATGTCATAACTATTAAGCCTGCTACTGTGAATGTCAGAGTGGATCAATCATATAGAGTGCCGTAATTGGGATGCCAGGACAAACACCAATAAAATGGAATAAGACTATAGAAATAGAATGATACTTAGGAATTATTAAAGATGATTCGAAATAATCTCAACACTCAATACTGTCTTATCATCATTCCTAAGGTAAGCATGACATGTCATGTAATCAAACAATCCATAACAAATTTTAAATTTAATACGGAAAATGTTCAAGAGGCCACCCAATGTAGAGAATAAATATTGATTAACAATATTTCATATTACAATAATTTCTGATTTACATGTTATACATTACAAAATACAATCGTTTCCAACGTGTAAGGACCGCATCACCAGTCTTCAAGTAGTCATAAAATTTGCTTTGAGAAGGTAATGTTTGAATGTGGGATTTTTCGAAACTTTGATCTGCTCGCTTTGATATCACACTACAATCAGACAGAAATTTCAAAGAGCTGATCAGTGGAAGTGTTAACATTTCAGTTATTATATTGACACAGATATGCTTTGAGATTGCAATTATAGCGGTTAGCGGGTCCCACCACATGACATCATAGTTTACAAAGTGCAATAATACAACAGACACCTGTTATGAGGTCGTTGATACTCGTTTTGTGTAATTCATCATTACTGTTTAAGACGAAAATATAATTAAGTTGGAAATCTCTCCGTTGCTGGAACATTGCCAGCTTGATTCGTACGCACACGCACTCTTTTTGGCATCGGCCCTCATGCTCTGTGGAAGGATAGTTCTTGACAAATGGATTAAGTAAAGCAATGGAGTTATTTATCTCGTTAATATATATTATCAAGGTGACCGCAGTAATAAGGGACCAATTTCGTTAACATTGGAACCATGGCGATTATCAAAACAAAACCGAAGACAGACCTTGCTCTAAGTTCTTAAGCAGACCCTAAATATTAGATAAACATTTTAGAATGGTCACTGAGAGTACCCTTATGTTGTCCCAAATGACTATTGTGCTATTTTTGCTATGTTGAATAGATTAGATTTAGAAGGGAGATGCCGGCGTTCTTTTTCAGCTGTTTATTAAGAATTCTGTTTCAATACTTCCTGGAATTGTGCGATTGATAAATAGATGCAGATACGTGTTATGTCACCAATACCTACACCCCTTTACAGTTTCTCGACCATATTTTGGTAAAGGGCTAAATCACAATAATAAGGCCACCCATCTTTTAAAAAGTAAAATGACTTCGAAATGCAACTTATTTGTTGCTATCCAGAAAGGGACGTTACATAGTTTTTATCTTTGAAGTTCAGAATGTAAGCACGGTTAAAGTTGCTTTTCTGCATTTGTTAAACATCGCTTTAACAGCGCTAGAGTGTGTTATGATATCAATGCTGTATTTGCGATTGAAGTTTGGTTCCAGAAATCACAGGGTTTTTTTTACGCTTTAATGTGTCTGGGCAGGTACAAGTCTTGGGTAACGCCTCCACTTGTACCTTCCCTTGCACCTGTTCCACGTAATACACACACATCAAGCAGTACTTATTAAATCAAACTCCCCGATGTTTATATAAAATGCATGTCATAGACCAGGGAAATAACTCGAATATATTACTATCTTGAGTAAAAGGTAAGAAGAGAAAGCTTTTCAGCACCAAATCTTTGAACGGAGATTTTGAGCACAGCGTATTGTTTTATTACATTGTCAATGTTCTGGTTGTACTGTTACTATGTTGAACATTGTAAGATCCTGTTGTGGTGCAGGCTTCAGTTGAAAGTAAATAAATGCAAACTTTGGCGATGTGAATGAGACGAGTTTATTAGCATATGCCCGGAGGGCTTATTTACATACGGTATGTATATAAACAGTGGACTAATCTGATCCGATTCATAACAGCACCAAACTAGAATATGTTACTCCCGGCGCGAAGCCTCTGCGCTGTTAATAGCATGAAATAGGCAGTTTACTAATGAGTGGAAACCAGGCGAATAATCGGGGGCGTAACCTTTAATTTCGTATTCGTTATTTTATTTCTGAGTTTTTTTTTCCGTTTTCTATTTTAGTGTTGAACTGTTTCATTGGTTGTGATCAGCGGCTCACCATGGCTCCGTTAGCCGACATCGGGAGCTACTTGGGCAGTCTGGATGCTGGACACGTCGCGGCTCCATTCTTTCTTCCTGCCGCCGACGCCCCAGTCCTCCTGAGCGATCACCTCGCCCAGACCGAAAGCAGGTTATCTCGAAGCACCAGTACGGACTTAGTGCATTTGCAGGGAATTCTGCGAAGGAGACAGCTGTACTGTAGGACTGGCTTTCATTTGGAAATCCTTCCAGGTGGAACAGTGCAGGGGACCAGGCAAGACCACAGCCGATTCGGTAGGTATGCTTTTTTTTTTAAAAAAATTGTTGCTTCGTCAACTTCACATACATTACAAAATACAGTTACATTGAAATGTGCGATGAAGTCTGACTTATTCCTATCACAGTCAGAAATAGGTTTATCTGGATTGCTTTGATTTTGCCACTCTGACCTCATCCCCACTGTTTTTGGTATTTAGCCTATTTGTTCCTTTCGGTTTTTATTCATCAATTCTTTTTGCAGGCATGCATTAATCGTTTGTGAAATACGCAGATTTTGTGGATATTCAAATACTTGGATGAATTTTTATATATTTAGAAATAAGGTGCCACTCACGTAATGTGCGGTTACGTGTATTTTTGAATGACCCAGCTTGTTTAAAAAGATTGACTGAAATAGACAAACATCTTTGAAACACATTGCCCTGCCTAATACAAACTTTTGTTTTGGTGGGGTGGGGGCCGGACACCAAATAGTTTAATCATAATTACCTTTTTATTTTTTCATGACGCTTGAACAACTTTCTGGGGTCTCCACCAGGACATCAGTACAGAAATATCAGACAACATACAAACATAAAATTCAAATACTTTCAGCATGACATCACCATTTTGAGGCATTCTTTTAAACTTCTAACATTTATTCTGCCCTATTCACCTTCTTACTGATGTGGTCTCGACAGGAGATGAATCACTCTTTTTTGCCATACTTTCAAGCAGGTATAATTCAACAAAACGTCTATCTTTAACACGCCGAGTCGCTAATACGTTGAGGCACTTTTAAGACTGGGTATAATTCAGAAAGAATTACAAAATTCCCCATTTAAGAAAAATTAAACGACTTATTTGCAGAATTGTAGTAACACACGGAGAACATTTATAAATCACACTGGTGCGATCCTTAGCGGCGCAGGCGATATAATGCACAACTTTCAATATTTTAGGACATCTAGGAAAACGCATAAAATGAATGGTGCCGACCCACAGGCATTAGATTACTGATCGGGTCCCCAACCTTCTCAGACACCGACCGCTCTTACCAGGTCGCAGTCTTCAGTTGTCCAATCTTTGGAGTTTAACCAGAATAACTTCACCAGGAGCCCACTGTCCGTGCGCCAGATTCGATCTGCTTTCTCACTTAAGCTCCACAGATACCTAACCAATGTCAAAGATACTTTCGGGGAGTTGGCGATTCTCCAACTCAATCGACTGGGGAAGCAACATGAATATAGGTTTAGTATTCGGAAATTTCTACCTCTCCATGCGGCAAATAAGTGCCATCTTATTGCAAAAGTTCTTTAACAAAACACACACACATTTTACCGTGGTATAGTCACTCCTGTGTTAGCAAGAGACCGATATGGAACGGTGCCCAAAGCACCTTCAGTTTTTGGCAGGCACCTGCGGAAATTCTAGAGACTATGTGGGTAGTATTATAATCCCAGAATGATGCAGCTACTTAAAAAAAAAATCATTCTGTTTGTTATTTTGGGCACACATTAAAATCCTGTCCGCTCTGAGGGTTATTCCTATGTGTTAAGTACAATACAAAGTACTGCAGGGCAACGCGCCATCGTCTAACGAAACATTTTAATTTTTAACTTACTCAAAATGATTTTGAAAATACAAACTTTCAAGCTTTTTTGCCTTCTGTTTCATAGGCATTCTGGAATTCATCAGTATAGCTGTGGGATTGGTCAGCATTAGGGGAGTGGATAGTGGTTTGTACTTGGGAATGAACGATAAAGGAGAATTGTACGGCTCGGTAAGTAACACTATTTATTCAAACTAATCCCAAAACTTATATCAGAAAAAATAATTGTAGTGTGAACATTTTGTGACAATTCTTGTACTTAAATCTATACCGTAAGGCCATAAATGCACAACACGACCCTATCCGTTTCTATATTCACTGCTTCTTAAGAATGCTAAAAGACTTTAATATTTTAAGTAATTATATTAGAGGAAGAGTACAAAAGGTTCTTCAATCTGAGAATTATTAGTCAAAAAGCATCATGATTTTTATGGTATTGCATATCTTAAAAACGTTATTTTTTATCAGTTTGAGTTAAAACAATAAATACTGGTGTAATGTAGATGAGTTTCTGTAATCATGTGCATTACTTTTTTTAAAAAAAACTATTGTTATTCAGTTTTTAGTTAGTATAAAAACATACATTTATGCTAATTTCTCCAGTATCTTCAAAGCATCAAAATGAGCAACTGTATTTTTTAAATGAGATTTTTAAGTTGCCCCGTCTTTGTTTAGTGTTTGTTAAAGGGAGATTGTGGCTGGCTGGGGAATTGCTGGGAAAGGTCAATTCCTAGGAAAGCTAGGATTAACCTGGCTTGAAAATGCTGTTCTAATTCTGGTATGTTTAGCACAGAGGAAAGTTTAAGCTCCAACAGGTACTATATGTGCTCTATGAATGTACTGCAAGTTCTGCTTTTGATTTGTTGTTTTAATTTCTAGATTCATTGTATAACTGTCCAGATACAATCTATTATATAACTGCTTTTTAAATATCTATTACATTGCATTCTTAATCTAGATGTCAGGAAATACAAGTCTGCAAGTTTTACAATTCAATACTGCTAATTAAGCGATCTCACTCAGATAGATAGTAAGCATAGATCATCTTGGAAACAAAAGTAACACCTTGGTGCAATGGGGTGGTCTGAGACTTTGATTAGGGAATATTACAGGGAGATGGAACTCTGCACTACATAAAATCTAAACAAAGTTGCTGATACTGTGACTGGGTGCAAGGAGAAAATAATTTTCAGTTTACTGCAAGGGTGTTAGCATTTTTGTTCCAATTAATGTAATCTGGGTTATAAAAGACAAATACCTATCCAGAATATTAATTCAGGAAGTGGGTCGTTAAAGTGATTAATATATTTTGAAATTACATTTCCTGTTTTGCGACTATTCCTGTATTTATGATGATAAAACAATGTGCACCAAACCTGTCATATTAAAATGGGAATCTTGCCGGTAATCAGATATACTTAGTAGCAATGAATATTATTGCATTTGTCACAGTAATGCTGGTAGATTAGTATAATTTATTGAAACTATTGCAGCAATTAATGTCCTAAAATAAATACAAGTGGTGCATAAATAATCCATAGGAAGGAAAGTTGATTCCAAGCTACAGTATTTTCATTTATTAACAGTCAAATTATTATTTACACACCTTTTTCCTGTAATGGATTTAAATTCCAGCAGGGGGTGCCCAAATGGCAATTTGCCTGCAGTGGGTTCTGGCCGAGCTCTCTGACCCATCAGGAGCACTTTCTTTCTAAAGAAAGAAATATAATTTTCCATATAATATGGATTGAAGAATTGGCCATCTTATATCAGTCTATTCAACACTAACCACAAAAAAAGTTCCAAAAACAAGAATAACATTGCTTTAAAGAATTTGCTTTTTGTGACTGAGTATAGGTGTCGTATTGTGGTCATGTTTTTTTTAGAAGAATTGGCTAATTATTGAGGGAGGTTTGCCACAACAAATTAATTCAGACAATATCACATGCACAATTGTATTTTAAGGAAGAAAGCAAAAGTAACATTGTTGACACTTGTGAAAAATAAAACAATGGCTGTAAACATCACTGGTGGGAATCTTTCTGATTTTTATGCTGGTTCTTTCATAATCAAAAAATAAAGATACCTCAAATTTGATTAATAAGTTGCTTCTTCTTGCATGTTTTTCTACCTTTTAAAACAAGGACATTTATTGTAGTAGACTTTTCTGGTTCTGCACATGGGCATATTGGATTGCCTGTACATAATACAGTACATAGAAGGAAACTGGGCGAGAGTATTGCATGCCTTAGAGACACCTGCCTGATTTCCTGTCCATTAATTTAAATAGATGGTTAATCCTTTGTGACCTTGACCACTGAGCAGGACAGGAACAGCCATGTTGTGTGAATACCATCACCTCCTTCTAAGTCACACACCATCCTGACTTGGACGTATATCACAGTTTCTTTATTGTCAATGGGTCAATATTGTGACAGCACTGTGACCACAAGGATTGCAGCAGTTCAAGGAGAAATTCTGCCATCTTTTCAGGGTCACTTGAACAATAAATGCAGCCTTGCCAGTACCATCCACATCCCAAGAACAAATAAAAGAAATTGGGCAAGCTCCCTTATCAGCATGCACTTCTCCCTGTTTGATTTTGTACTATGCACTGTGCCCAGGTTTTCCAATATGCCCAGGCACAGAAACAAGAACATTTGCATATTATTTATCTGTAGAATCTTTATACTGCTGTCTTGGTAATCAAAGTTAATTACACTGAAAAAATTTGTGTGTATATGATTAGTCTTTTTCTACCTACAAACATAGATATTTTATATTCTGAAATATGCTGTTATCTAGGAAGTAAATTCACCAACACAGTCAATCTGCTTTATAATCTTACAGAAAATTGTAAAGAATCAGTACTTTAGCTTAGTATTTTACAGTGATACTTTATGTCTTCATTTTCTATTGCTATCTTTTTAGGAAAAACTGACAGCAGAATGCATCTTTAGAGAGCAATTTGAAGAAAATTGGTACAACACATATTCTTCGAACCTATATAAACACAATGACACAGGACGACGATATTTCGTTGCACTCAATAAAGATGGATCTCCAAGAGATGGGAGTAGATCCAAAAGACATCAGAAGTTTACACATTTCTTGCCAAGACCTGTGGATCCTGAGAAAGTACCTGAACTCTACAGAGACTTATTAGGATATAGTTGAAGCTGTCCAACTTCTGAAGAATAAGAATTATTTCCCCTGTTCTTCACAGAAACAAGGATGTAGAACATCAGCTTCCAACAGTTGCAAGCAGTTGGGAGAATTGTTTGAAAAGGATACCTAGTCAGAGATGTGGCCTTAGTTTCTTCAAATGAGAAGCACTTCAAATGTGCAATTACCTGTTCAGGATTTTACACCTTAAAACAATGAGTTCACAACTTACTGACATCAGTAATGCTATATTATAGCAGCAGATGAAGGGAATTGGCATATTTTGATCATAGACTTTAATCTATGATGCTGCTGGTGCCTTCTCTCTGGGATGCAAGTTAAATTGACATAGTCGTGCCACAAAAATGTTCCTTCATGTAACTGTGGAAAAACACCACCTGGGCTTGGTGGAGATAAGCAAGGAGTCATCCTAAAATATCCAATATGAAGACCACTACTAGACTTTTCACTCTTGCCATAGAGTATCAGAACAATGAAAGAGTTACTTACAGCACGATGGTATGACTTCCATCAAAAATGATGGGCAAAATTTAAACTCATGCTGTCTTGGGCAACATTGGCAGGAGTCATTTTACAGTTCTTTTGGGATGGATGTATTTAAAAAGGAAAAGAGTAATTAAAGTGAGTGATGGCTCCTTAGAGGGTGAGACTGTAGAATTAATAATGGGAAACAAGGGAATGGCAGAAGTGTTGATCAGGCATTTTGTGTCTGTCTTCACTGTAGATGACACAAAAACATCCCAAGAATACTTGAAAATCAAGAGCTAAAAGGGAGGGAGGGACTTAAAACAATCACAATCACTAGGGAAAAGGTACTGGGAAAACTATTAGAACTAAAGGCTGACAAGTCCCCTGGACCTGATAGTTTGCATTCTAGGGTCATAAAAGAAGTGGCTGCAGAGATAGTAGATGCATTGGTTGTGCTCTTCCAAAATTTCCTTGATTCTGACAAGGTCCCAGCAGATTGGAAAATCACAAATATTCAAGAAAGGAGGGAGACAGAAAGCAGGAAACTATAGGCCAGTTAGCCTAACATCTGTCATTGGGAAAATGAGAGAATCCATTAGTAAGGAGGTAAAAGCAGGACATTTAGAAAATCATAATACAATCAAGCAGAGCAAACATGGTTTTGTGAAAGAGAAATCATGATAGACAAATTTATTAGAGTTCTTTGAGGAAGTAACAAACAAGGTGGATAAAGGGGAAATTGTAGAAGTGGTGTACTTGGATTTCCAAAAGGCATTCAATAAGGTGCCCCATCAAAGATTACTATACAAAATAAGAGCTCATGGTGTGGGGGGGGGGGGGGGGGGGGTGGGGACATATTAGCATGGATAAAGGATTGGTTAGCTAACAGGACACAGAGAGTAGGGATAAATGGGTCATTTTTGGGTTGGCAAGATGTTACTAGTGGAGTGCCACAGGAATCAGTGCTGGGGCCTTAACTATTTACAATCTATATCAATGACTTGGATGAAGGGACCGGATGCATGGTTGCTAAATTTGCTGATGACACAAAGATAGGTAGGAAAGTATGCTGTCAAAAGGACGTAAAGAGTCTACAAAGGGATTTAGATAGGTTAAGTGAGTGGACAAAATTTTGGCAGATGGAGTATATCGTGGGAAAATGTGAACTTGTCCACTTTAGCAGGAAGAGTAGAAAAGCAGTATATTATTTGAATGGAGAGATACTGAAGAACTCTGTGGTAGAGAGAGATCTGGGTGTCCTGGTACATGAATCATAAAAAAGTTGATATGCAGGTACAGCAGGTGATTAGGAAGGCAAATGGAATGTTGGCATTTATTACAAGGGGAATTGAGTATAAAAGTAAGGAAGTGTTGCTGCAGCTGTACAGGGTCTTAATTAGACTGCATCTGGAGTACTGTGTACAGTTTTGGTCTCCTTGCTTAATTAGAAATACTTCAGAGACAGTTCACTGGACTGATTCCTGGGATGAAGAGTTTATCTTATGAGGAAAGGTTGAGCAGGTTGGGCCTGTACCCATTTGAGTTTAGAAGAATGAGAGATGATCTTATTGAAACATACAAGATCCTGAGGTGACTTGACAGGGTGGATGCTGAGAGGATGTTTCCCATTGTGGGGAGTCTCAAACTAAGGGACACAGTTTAAAAGTTAGGGGTCTCCCATTTAATACTGAAATGAGGAGAATGTTTTTCTCTCAGAGGTTCATTAGTCTGTAGAATTATTTTCCCCAGAGAGCTGTGGAGGCTGGGTCATTGAATATATTTAAGGCTGAGTTAGATTTTTGATCAACAAGAGAGTCAAGGGTTATGGGGGAAAAGACAGGAAAGTGGAGCTGAGGCCACAATCAGATCAACCATGATCTTATCGAATGGTGGAGCAAGCTCGAGGGGTCGAATGGCCTGCCCCTGCTCCTAATTCTTGTGTTCTTATGTTCTTGTATGTATTTATACAATTCCGAATTACATATATTTATTTTATATAATTATTTATTAAGCAGAGTTTATTTTTACTGAGAAATGTACAGGTGAGATAAAAAAAAAACACAGAATTAACTGTGCCAATATCCTTTCAGAGGGTTCTCTCAATGCAAACAGTGATTACTGCATAATGGAACAAAATGTACTATCCATAGACTTTCCCTTCATGGAGCATTTTTTAATTATCGATAATAATCTATATGTAGCTGTCTCTTGACTGTACTATGAGAGAAGCATCAGTTTTTTATTTTATAAAGAATCCTTTCCAGTTCTGTACTGAATGCAATACACATTCAAAAGGGAATTAAAGTATTGAAAATGTTTCACTGTCTTCTTTCATCTTAAGATCTAACAATGAAAGAACAATCATTTTTCATGATTAAGGTTTTAGGATTGAGTAATATTATAAGGCTATCCAAAAGAGGTTTTTGTTGAATTGAGACCTTACCTGTTATAGATCAATTGGGATGGGTTTAATTAGTTGTGTTTTAAATAGCATTTTTGTTACATACTTATGTAGGATGCCAGCAGTGAAAGTATCTTTTTCTCATAGTTGATACATCACAATTTCAGCACTGTTTTCTCTTTTTCTAATGGGCAAATAATAATGAGTTGGTAAATTGAATATTTAATGCCTTGTGTGAAATATCTGCTAGACCCCACTCTAACGTTTGGCTGTATCCAAACCCCTAACTTTGAAAAAGCTATCAGATAGGGAAACATTGAATATTTTCTAAATATTTACAGTTCTCCACATCTTTTGAATACCTAAGTTAGCATCTATTCAAACAAGGAAAAAATGAAAATAAATGTTGATCCTTAATGTATCTTGGTAAATGTAGATTTTGACATTTATACAGTATGCACTTAAGTTATTTTCGCTCAGGGAATTCTGTTTTCATAAGTCCTTTATAAGACTAGAGCTAAAGCAAAGCATAATCCAAACTGACAGGCTGCAGGTTAAAATTGTTTATAGCATAGTAATCAACAATATTAAAGTGAATAATTCACATTTGGATCTATTTTTATTTATTCCAAGCCAGATAATTTGCATTTTAAAGATAAAGGCGTAGCTCTTGAGTTTAATGGAATTAAAAATCAGGACAGACACAAAGTGGGCTGTCAACTCACTATTACTCATTTTACATGATTGCATAAAGTCAAGATCTACCCCAAATATCAAGGTACAATTTAGATTAATATAGATTAGAAAGGAAATAAGTAGTATTGCTATATAAAAACTTTAATTTTAATTATCAGAGTTCTACAAATGTTCAACTTCAAAGCCATGTGATATGAAAACAATTCCTAATTATTATCTTACAATTCCTGAAGGCAATACTTGCACTGGTCAGAATTAAATAACAGTTACTATTTGACAGATACATTTAGAAACAACTTTAGACCCTATCTCTTCAATGCTGCCAGAATATATTAAATAATGCAATAGATGACAGTCACCGTGCATTACTATTGTCTGACAATCAAGAAAAATCTTCAGAAGTGGACTGCATCAACAGTCCTTTTGAATTATGGATCTTTTATACTTAAGACTACAATGATAACATGAGACACAAGCACAATATTCTGTAGGAATATTGTTGCAGTACACCTGAACCATTTCTCCTAACCCTGGTTGTAGTATATTTTAGCATATGTAATGAACATTCATGAACATAATTATCGGCAGCGCATGGCCCAAGTCAACAGCTGTGATAAATGGTGTCTAAAATATGTTTTGCGTGATGAGATATTTATTTAACAGGAAAAAAAAAATCAATGTCTATTGCCTTAGGACAGAAAAAGCATATTGTAAAATACACATAGAAAGACAGCTATGCTAACTTCTTACATCTGGTGTACCCTCTGTACATTTTGATATGTGAGAAGGGCTGAATTTATTGGATCTAATAGCCTTTTCCTTAAAATTCTTATCCTTACTTCTAATTTAATGCCAATGGTGGTCATTAAAATTACATCAAAATAAATGGTTACCTTCTGAGAATGCAGGTTTGGGCCAGTTAAGGAATGACAGGAAGATGATATGAAGAACATTCAAATGGCAATGCTATCACACAAACTATTACAGTGGAAAAATGTTTCTTTTGAAAACTGTCACCTAAACTGAACAATTTCGCCAAGCACAATTACACTAAATAGTCCTATTTTATCAAATAAGGAGGAAATCTTATTATCTGTGCTGGCTTGCATGTGGCATAACCTACTCTATAATGCTTCAATGCATAGAATTTTAGAAGACAAAATCTGGCCATTCGGTCCAACTGGTCCAGGTTGGTGTTTATGTGTGCACCCTTTCTTCTTAGGGTGCAACCAGCAATCCAGGCAAAATTGTGATCAAAATTGCACTGGTTTCCGAAGTGAAGTTATGGTTCAAGTTTCCATTCAAATTCATTTGCATAATCACAATTGTAAAATCTTCCATGAATGAAATTGTTTATTTTTTTTCCCTTGCA
The DNA here is from genome assembly GCF_036365525.1 of Heterodontus francisci. Lineage (NCBI taxonomy): Eukaryota > Metazoa > Chordata > Chondrichthyes > Heterodontiformes > Heterodontidae > Heterodontus > Heterodontus francisci. The sequence continues at coordinate 114,850,239 of NC_090371.1, forward strand.
TGAAAAAATATTCCTTGATATATTTACGAATGGTAGCCTGGTGTAGTTTTAGAAATACACCTAAAAATGGGCTTATCACAATAAATAAGCATTTAAATAAGAATGTCTCGTCCACCACCTGTGAGAAACCTGATTTGAAATAACTGAAAATGACTTTAAGAACCTAAACAGAACCATGTACTAGTTTAATTGGTGTACACTAGACATTTCTTAGTAAATTAAATATTTTTTAATATTTAAAAGCTGATAAAAGGTGCCTACAATTGCCCATGTGCCTGAAAAATGGTTAATTTTAAGAGCCTACTTGAAGGCCCGCAATTGGCGGGAAGTCTAAAAATTAGGACCAGACCGTTCAGGAGAGATGTTCGGAAGCACTTCTTCATGCAAAGGGTGGTAGAGGTTTGGAACTCTCTCCCACAAACAGCAGCTGAAGCTAGAACAGTTGTTAATTTTAAATGTGAGATAGATTTTTGTTAAGCAAAGATATTAAGGGATATGGGCCATATATGAAGTTAGGCCGCGGATCAGCCATAATCTCATTGAATGGCGGGACGGGCTTGAGGGGCTGAATGGCCTACTCCTGTTCCTATCTTCCTATTTTCCTATGGAAAGAAATCATGCTGACTAATTTGGTCATGGACAGTCTTCATTGTTTCCAATTTCTCTCATGTTGCACCCCACCTAGTGGCTTGGCTAAAACTAACTTAATTTACCCAGATTATTTATCAGTTATAAAATACCCGTACATTTTGTATAAACCATTAAGATGTTGAATCAATTTTTCACAAAACAAGCTTTATGCGATTTTATTCATTGTTTGATGAGGTGTTTACAAGATATTCTAGTTAAACATAAAATCTTGTTTTACAACAGGTTCTCAGCCTAGTTCAATTCAAATATAAATTAGCTAACCATCTTAAAATGAAGTAAGTTTGACTGTTAGTAAAATATCAGTAATATGTTAGTTTGAGAGACATATTCAATTTTGGAATATATTAGTTTGAGAAACTTATTCAATTTTGGAGCTGGGATTGAAAAAATATTTTACTAGGACAATTACTGCTGTTTAACCAGTTCACAGAATGTTCTGTGTAGATTAGAATTATGGGGCTGAATTTTAATCGCGGCCGTGTTCTGGCACAGCACGCTTTCAACTTGGCGGCCTTCTGATACGGAAGTGCCGCCAAGGCACCCCTGCGATATTACTCATTTAAATAGAGAGGGCGGAGCGGCAGCCCTGATGACATGTAGTGGGTGGCCACTGCGTCCCCGGCAACGGTGTCCGGCGCCACTGCGCAGGCGCAGGTGCCATTCTTAAAGGGCTTTAAGCCCTTAGAAGTAATTTTAATTTTTACAGGTACATAATGCCCCCCAAAAATGGTCATTTAAGTGGCAATTATTGTCAAAAAATACTTTATCTCCTTCCTGAACATCCCCGCCCCCCCCCCCCCCAACATTCTAACATTTGGCCTCTAACCCCTTCCTACCATTCAAACAACCAATTAAATTAGTTTTCCCGCTCCCCCACCCCTCCCGTCCTGAAAATTTTATTCCTTTCCCCTCCCCACCGGGTTCTTGCCTCGGAACTCCGTATGGAGTTCCAAAGGTGCGTGAAGCACGGACAACGGCCATAAAATCGGCATGGGACGGCTGTCGGCAGCAGGTAAGTTTATTTGCATCTCTTTAGTGTTAATTTGCATATACTGATGAAGGGCCGTCTGCCAGGTGGTGGTGGGGCAGCGCCAAGGTCCCCCCCGCCATCAGTAATATGCGGTGGGCCCTTCTCAACATCATGGGTTGAGGCGGGCCTCACCCTGCAGAATTTTACCGGCCCCTACGCCGCGACCCCCGGCTTCGAGGGCTTGGTAAAATTCAGCCCATGGGCTGGATTTTACCAGCCACCTGACATTGTGGATCATGGTGGGGAGGCCCGTAAAATGCTTGCGGGAGTGGTCCGCCATGACTCAAGATGCTGAGAAGGCCCCGCTGCATATTGCACCAGTGAGTCACTGGTGGGGAGGGGGGAGGACTGAAATAATCAGGGTGGGGGGGGGAGCAGCAGGGAAAACGTTTTTTTATTGGCTGTGGGAATGGTGGGAAGGGGTTGAAGAGCAAAAGTGACGAGGTTGGGGGCAAGTTCAGGGTGGCAATAAAATTAATATCTGCCATATTGGCATATAAAACACCCATGGGGGGGGGGGGGGTGGTGGAGGTTGGGAAAGGGCCTCCTGCTTTTGATTTTTATTTCAAAAACTTAACAACGTACTTTCTCTTTAAATATTCAAATTTTTGTTATGGGCTTGAAGTCCTTTAAAAATGGTGCCGGCACCTGCACGGTGGCGCTGGACACCATTGCTGGGGATGGAGTGGCCACCCCCTCTACGTCATTGGTGGGCCGCTCCGCCCCCTCCATTTAAATGAGCCCCATGCAAAATATTGTGGGGACTCAGTGGCAGTGCTTTTGTGTCAGAAGGCTGCCGGTTTCAGAACGCGCTGCCGTGAAGTGTGGAGTGCTAATCAAATTCAGCCCTCTATATTTAATAAAAAACCCATGGAACATGATTGATAACCCACATGTATGCTTAGTTAATAACTCGGTTAATAACAGTTACTAATGGAGTTGATAGTTAATAAGCAGCAAAGCATAGAAGAGTTACACTCAGCTCACTCTCTGGGGTATAAATGGTATCCCATAGGTCTTTTTCATCTATACTGATAAAATCGGAAGATAAAATTAGAAAAAGTCAGCTTGATTTTAGCTTTGCAAGTGGGTTCATTTTGAATGGATTAAAATCGGGCCCATTTGACACTACTTTTGAAGTGTGAAATAATTGCTGAATGGATTGTGGAGGCTTTTGGCACTACTACTTTGAACAGTTTTTCTCTTAATTCCATTTGTTCTTAGCTATGCCAGTCTATGTAAGATAGGAAATAAAATAATGGAATTGATTTTCTTATTAGATATGTCTCCTTAACTAAAGCAATGAGTGTGACATTTTCTGATATAAAACCAACATTTCTTTTTCAAAGGGAAAACCTCTTATAGCCCTAGAATTAAAAGGGACCATTCTTCTCCTCGCTGTTTTATAAGAAAAACATATCTTGCTTTTTGGATGGCAAGCATCAATTTGAGGACGTTTTAAAAAATAATAGAAGAAGGATTTTGGTGCACGGTGCCATTGGTGCCACACTTCTTATGCCAATGCTGCAACACTAATATTCATTCACTAATATCCATTATGAGCACAGAAACACCCTCAAGTGGGTCAAATAACATGCTTCAGATGCTGATGCATTAAAAAATAGAATCAAATGATATACGTGCAGTCTGGTTGCAGGCAAAAATTTTGATGCCAAAACTTAATATGACTTGTGTTGGTACACATAATGAAACAAAGGAAGGCTCATTGTTCTGTCATTAGTACAGATGGGTCAATTTGGTTATCACCAGAATGAACAATAACTTATTATTTCTACTCAAACAAAAATAAGATTGTAAAGTAGAATCATCAAGGCCTTTAAGTCAAGGCAACTAAGGATATATTCACATTATAACTATAGCATCAGTGCAAAGGCATTTTGATTTCACTTCACTTTGCAACAGTACAGTTATAATGTAAATGCAGTCTGAATACAGATTCAGGACCCAGAGCAAAGAGCAGTGAGATTCCCTGGAAGACAGAGTTTAACTCTGCTTTGGAGTCAATTTGTGCCTTGACACCTGATTTGTACTCCACAAGTTTAAGGTCAGTGTGAAGCTGCAATGGGTGTGCACTCATGTTAAACTTTTAGTGTAAGGTAAATGTTATTTATTGATCAAGAAAATTCTCTTATTCATTTTGATTCAATTACAAATTTCCAGTGCACTTTTTTTTTAAAGATTAATGCTTCAAATATATTCTTAAAACAAATCTTCAAAACTATTTAAATACTGTAACAAGACCAAGTTTTGTACACATAGCCAAAGGTGGTATCTATTAAAGCAATTTTCAGTGTTTATTGCCACTGATTCCTAAAATGTGCGGGTCTACTTTAATCACAATTCATACAAACTATGTGTCTTATTACTGTATGGTTCATCTTAGTTTTAATTTTTTTTCATATTCTTATTCATCATTATTTTCTGTTTAAAACAAATTCCATGGCAATCAAATCCCTTGTCGTGAACAGCCTGTGGGATGTTTAACTAGAGATAAAATCTTTAGTTCTGACACTCTAATGTTTGTTTATTTTTATCCGATAATTCTAGCATGACATTTGTTGAAGGATGACAGAGGTCATAATGCAACATCACTCTTGCACTTATACGAAGGGTAGGGAATGAAATATGATCACTTAATAGCACATCGCAAGTCGCAAAAACTCACCATAATTTATCTTTGTCAAAATTGCAAGTTTTTGAATGCTTCTGACAGAGCTATTATTCTTTTGTTGAACAGATGAAATAGTCGTTCTTTAAATGTACCCACACTACTTAGAAATAAGAGCCTTTGGTGAGGGTATTTGAAGGTCAGAAAAATGCTTTATGTAAAGCTGGTATTTGTTTCTACTCAGCTGACACTAGTGAATCTGTAAAGCCCCTTGTGCATTTACTTGCTGATTACTGTAATAATACATTGAATTGCCAGCACTGGCACACATTCCTTTATAATGATTCTTATACTCAATAGATTATTCAATCTAGCATCATTCAAGCATTTAGTTAATTCTAGCTTATGTAGCTGACAAAAAACCTGATTTTGCCCATTCCGAGGGACTGTTGCACACAGATGTAGAGATTTCAAAAAAGATTTTGAAAGGACTTTGATCTTAAGTACTATATGTATTCTGTATTGAAAAATGTTATAACAAGAGTGGAAGTGAACAGCATTTATATGTCAAGAGTAAACATGGTATGATTTATGTTGTTATCTAGTGTATATTTCATTTTACACCATGCTACATCCTTTGATATTACCCATCCTTCCTCAGCACACTGGTCAATATCTTGAAAATCCCCTTCTTAGGATGAAGAATTAATTTCGTGGGGCCATCTGTGCAGATAAATGATAAAGATAAAGAAAAGATAAAACATAATGCAGCACTGAATCATGGAGCTATGATGAAGTTCTAGCTCAGTGACTCAAATAACAAAGGTTAAATACAAATAAAAATTACAGTTTGACCCATGTTTACAGAACTGAAGCAAAACTGTATGTTTTAATTCCATAGAGTATGAGGACTCCATTATAATCACATATATTGGGATGAATTTTACTCTCCCGCTGTTGCCAGGAGCGGGGTGAAAAAAATGGCAGCCTGCACGCACTGGCTGCGCGCCGCAACGCCGTCAAATCAAATGCGCGGCAGCTCATTTAAATACACTGGGTGGACCGTGCAACCCAATCATGTGACGGGACGGCCTCAGCAACACAGTGAAAGGTGCCAGCTGCGTCTGTGCAGGCGCTGGTGCCATTTTTAAAAGGCTGCCAGACCTGCCACAAAAAGTGCAGAGTTGAACTCCGTACTCCCCCACCACTACACCACAAATAAATTGTTGCCCTGTTTGTCTCCCACCACCCCCCCCAACCAAAACACTTACATTGCATAATTGCCCTCTCCTCCAACAAAACACTTAAATTGCCGAGTAGACCTCTCCCGCCCCTCCCCATACACTGCACAAAATGCAGAGGTCACCCCTTCCTCCCCACCACACTAGAAATGCTGAGGTGACCCCCTACCTCTCAGACTACACTAAGAATCCTTAGTTTCCCCCCTTTACCACATCGGTGGCGCTAACTTTTCCTGGATGGGAAAGTGAAGGCGTGTGAGTGCCACCCATCACATGGAAGACCCTGGGCAGCTGGCAAGATTGTGGTGAATGGTATATAAATTGATTCATTGCCTTTATTCAAATATTTAAAGTTGGGTCCCGTCACCGAGCACCGCCACTGGGAAGATCAGACTCAGCAATCCCAGCGTCTGGCTCCATGGCGGGCTGCTGCCAATACGATCTACTGGGCACCCCCCGCACCCCCCCCCCCGCCATGGAGCCCGATGTCGGGAGCTTAACAAAATCTGTTATCTTTACAATAAGTTGCTGAAGTGAACCCTGACCCTAGCCTTGTGATTCACTGTTGCAGTATGTTTTATTTTCGACAGTCCCATATTTTGAGTTCTTCATTTGCTCTAAAGGAATTTTCAAATGTTGGCCATTCATATTGTGACGGAAACCATACCTGCAAAATGAGACATATTAATTCCATCATAAAGAACATTATTTTTCAACTGTTACTGGACTTTAAATAATTTGTTTAAAAAGACCACAACAGTGGCTGAAAACATGGCTGCACATTTACATTCTAAAAGACAGTTGTTGAAGAAGACAATGGGAGTGCCTTCCTGATTCAATTAGCCAGATGGATTTTGTCAATAGTGATGCTCAAGAGACATTGAACATGTAAGAGCCAGAATTCCACCTTCCACCCCACCCCCACCGAAAGTGTCTGGTGAGCTTGAAGGAATCCACATATCTTGCAGATGAGGATACTGTAAACAAAGACTAACTTGCTGGCCAGTCTGGGTTTTTTTTTTTATTGTGCCTGACACAGAACAGTTTGGGGAAGATACTGCAAGTGAACTTCAAGAAGAGAGCACCTCTCTCTCACACGCAAAGTTCCAGTGACCCATGGAAGTAACTCAAGCCTCAAGAACTGTGAAACAAGTTTGAAAGTGTGCACTGAGCCGCAACGAGAACTGCAAGACTTAACTTCAATCAAAGGCTTTACATCCAATCCAAAACCAGTGACTAAACTCCAGCTATTACTTCAAACCTTTCCCCTTCTTTCTCCTCCTCTGTCTCTATTTGAGTGTGTGTTTATCGCGTATGCATGCTAGCATGGTCGCGTTGCGTATTTTTAGTAATTTTAACTGAATTAGGTTTAAGGCTAATAATGTTATGACCGACTGCTCAAGTCAAAGCCCCCAATTAAAATATATGGTTCTGATTGTGGTGGGAGAAATGCACTGTTGCTTCAGTACCGGCCCTCCACAGATCGCCTAATATATCATTTTTAAACTTTCCAAATTAAAGAAAGACCCAACCAAATTGTACCATGTATTAACCACTGAATGAGGTGAACCAAACCAGGTGTCTTTAGATCAACAAATTAACTATTTAGTTAGAAAAACTAAATTCTTAAACACTACTAAGATATAAACAACATTTAAAATAGAAGAATTAGTGTCCTTGCATATCTACGCTCCTGCTGAAGTGAAATCTTCCAATGTGGAATTGTTCAAGGCTGCTTGAAGTCCTCACAGCCATCCGATAGGGGAAAAAAAATGCTCTTCAATCGTCGAACAGTCTGTAGTCTAGTTCAGCAGTTGAATTGTTGCTCTTCTTTTCCAGTGATCAATTTCAACAATTACAGTTCAGCAGTTAAAGGAATTTGGTTATTTTCTTTTCAGAAATTAATCTGGCTTGACATCAGAATTCTGACAGTATAATAAATAGGGTTTAAATAAACTGCGAGAGAACTCTCTTTTTCCTTCATTATATGCTGGTTGATAGTCTGTTTGTATGTCTCTTAACTGTGTCTCAAAAGCAAGTTTTTCAACTAGTTTCAAATGTCAATCGGCAACAATATATCTCTTGATCCTCAGTCTCTGAGTGGTTGTATCCTGAGGCAACCAGAAGGCATTCTTTGAATCACAGTCTTTTTTTTAATTCATTCATGGGATGTGGGCATCACTGGCCAGGCCAGCATTTATTGCCCATCCCTAATTGCCCTTGAGAAGGTGGTGGTGAGCTGCCTTCTTGAACTGCTGCAGTCCATTTGGGGTAGGTATACCCACAGTGCTGTCAGGAAGGGAGTCTCTGAGTGGTTGTATCCCTGGGCAATGAGAATGCATTCTTTGACTCAGTCTCTGGAGCTTGTTGCCTTAAAGCAGTACTGCTCCTTTTCCAGCCTTAAAGGCATACTGCATTCTTCCCTGAAAAAAAAACTACAGGATCATAACAATAAACTTGCACCTTTCTTGCTTAAATCTGAGAAAACCTGTCTGGTTGATTTCTTTGTCATTACAATTAGAAAGCAGTGAGCAAGGATTCAATGAGAGGAAGCTAAAAACACGGCATTTAAAAATTAAACCCTGTTCCGGTCAAAACAGGAAAAGGCTGAGTGGGGAGCCCTAGACCCCTGCCTCACCTGTTTGTAACAATATTAAGAGGCAGGAGGTACCTCACATATTATCAGTGGTGGTTGAATAACAAGGCTGACCAAAATGTCATTAGCATGTTGCAAAGTGTATTTTCTTGTATTGAATCTTCTCAAACATAATTTTTATTGCTTACTTTTTTTTTAAAGAATGAATTGAAGCAGCAGGAGCCTTAAAGATGAGCTGTCATTCTCTACAGCAATCCTGCATGTGATTTATTGGTTTAAGGTGTTACCATTACTTGTGGCAATCATTTTGCAACAAGTTGTGCTTACATGCATAACATTTAAAATTGTCCCAAGGTGCATTACAAAGGAAGCGAAAAATAGATAAATGAAATAAAGGAAATAGTGGCAAACCATAGTCATAGAGCTATACAGCACAGAAACAGGCCCTTCGGCCCATCACGTGCGTGCCGGCCATCAAGCACCGAACTATTCTAATCCCATTTTCTAGCACCTGGTCTGTAGCCTTGTATGCTACAGTGGGAGTGGTCACCAAAAACTTTGTCTAAAAGATGCATATTAAGGATTTAAAACTCTAGCATTGAGGAGCATGGGCTGGGGAGAGTGGGAAAGTGCAAGTAGATGTGAGACAGGATGGCCATTGAGTTTTGAAAAAGTTGAGTTTATGGAGTGTTGGAAATTGAAGTATAATGAGCAGAGTATTTCAAAAATTAAACTTAGGGTTGACAACATACGGATAAAATTTCAAGGGCAATGGGAATAACATAGGAGTGGACGTGAGCAATTTAGTGGAGGTGGAAATAAGTGTCTTGGTAATGGATTGGACCCTTGGTTTTGCACATCCTGAGTCTGCAGTCAAAGAGAGTGATGGCATTATTGAACAGGTTTATGGAAAGGGCTGAAAATGAAGGTTTTGGTCTTCCTAGTGTTAAGTTCTTCTTAGTTTTTGAAAAAAAAATTGACTTATCCATGACTTGATGCCAGTAAGTCTGACAGCCTGGAGGTCATTTTGGAGTCAACAGAAGTGGTGCAGAGGTAGAGCTGGGTGGGGTCAGCCTAGATATAGAATTTGACTTTGTGACGATAGATAATGCCGCTATGTGGCAACAGGTAGATGAGGAAGAGTAGGAGACCAAGTATAGCTTCCAGTAGCACCCAGGCAATGATTGTACAGAGACAGAAAGAGAAGCTGCCCTGGATATGCAATGGTGTGTTGGGACAGGTAGGAATGGGGCATGCAAGAGTGGTTCCATGGTGCTGGAGCAGTGGCGATGGATGAGAATGGTGTGAAGAGGGTAGCAGCTGAACTGCAGTCAAACAGGGACTTTTGGGAAAAATGGGAACAGAGCTGGGCGACAATAAAAGGGGGTGGAAAGGGGGCAATAGTTGGAGAGGATGAATGGGTTAAGTGTAGGAATTTTCAGTGGGGATGATTATGGTGAAGCGACGCATCTCAGACAGCAACCTTTGGATATCCTTGTTTTACCGCACCTCTGCCCCTTGGCAGAATTTTCTTTATCATTTGGATGTAAATAACAGTGAACACTGTTATTTTGAAAGAAAAATCTGGCCCAATGTACATTAAAAACAAGAAAAGCAGAAAGTTCAATAATCTGGGAAAATTATAATCAGTATTATCTTCACTACATTAAACTGGTAAAGGAAAAGCCCATTCAATACTGTTTAATTAACTCACCACTAGCAATAACACAATTAACTAGATTGGTAGTATAAGAAAACTGATTGGCAACCTAAGTGCAATACATGGCTGTAAATAATGAGTCAAATTCTGCTCGAGGTTTGTGACCCTTACACCATGATAGCATCAGTTATGTGATTCCGTACTCCTTCATGTCCTACATCTTCCTTATCTTTATTACCGTCTCACCTATGGCATTTGGAACAGCTTTCATCTTCACCGCAGCACCTTAAAAACACAGTTTAGTAACTTGAACCGAAACCACCTCCAACAAGCTATAAATATTAAGTCTTATATATTATTACGAATTTTAAAAAATGTCTGACAGATACAAGGGAGTGATTGAACCTTGGGGTTCTAATGACATTGCAAATCACTCAAACTTCAATGCAGCAGTTTACAACATCATTGCAATCATTAGAATCCTTGATAAAATTATTGCTTTTTTCACCGTCAGCTACAGTGACATCATTGGCTAGTACTATATTAAAGCATTGAAAGAAATGCATAGAATTTTCTTATCTGAAGGGTGAAAAGGTTACTTCAGCAATAACAATGGGTGAACCAATACACAATTTTTGCTGAACCACTGATGTAGCATTTTCTGTTTTTTCCCCACAACTTTTCCTCTTTCTCTCGCATCCTCTTCTGAAGACTGTAGGATATATTTTCCAGTGGGCAGGATTCATCCGACTTATGTGGAACATGCAAGTAGGAGCATGGAAATCCCTTTTACTGGATCCCCACCCAACTAGTGCAGTGGGTGATTTTCACTGATGTGTGAAATGTCTGAAAGGCTAATGACTTTATAATGCAAATTTGAAAGCCGATTCTGATTTAATGTTGATGAGCGCTTACCAGATTCCTTAATTTTCTTGCTGGGAATGTGATGTGCTCAAATTATCCATATAAATTAGATGATGAAGGTCAGGCACATATTAAACTTTTAGCAAGCAGCAGCATAAAGATGAGATGTTTTACAAAGGAGTATTTTTGATTGCAGACTTTAATTGCAGATTTTCCAGAACAGTGGATTAGTAATTATGGAGATTTCTTTCTTGCTGAATTTTTGGTAGCCAGATTTTTGATTGTTTCAATTAAACAATTGACTATAGGAACCCCTTTATGTGGGAGGTAATAATTTTTAAAATCTCAAAACTGGCCGCCATCTGCCTCCAACTTACCCATTTCTGGTTTTAACAGAGACAGGTTGGCGGCAGGTGATATACTGATTTCAGGAGGTGAGGCTGTGAGCAAAATCTTTTAAGGAGGCTGCGTACCTCCATTTTAGGAGGATATATATTTTTAACCCATGAAAGCTTTGTTTCCTGGGTCTCGGGAATCCGAGCAGGTACAAGGAAGCGAGAAGGGCTGGATCCATGAGGTAAGTATATTTACAGCACAGCCTGTGGGACAGAAGGAGCAGTAGTGTTTCTCTGGCATCCCATCATCACCTTCACCTGATCTCTTACTTACCTGGCGTCTGCTCCTTGGCTGCTTTCCTGCCTGAGAGGCAACCAGCCTATCAACCAAACTGGCTGCTGGATGGGAAAAAAAAATTAGATGTCCTGCAGTTAATTTCTGCATGACATCTGGGAAACTCTTACTTTTGGGATCAGAAAGCATCCCCCCCAACCTAACTTGCTTCATGGTTCCAAGTAAATTATTTGCACCCTTGGGAAATCGGGAAAACTCCACCGAACTTCGGACCCATTATAACTTTGGTGTACCATTGGCGGAAAACCTGGATAAAGGGTGTAAATGGTAATTTTTAGCCATTTACACGGATCCTCTGGGAGCTCTAATGATCTGCTGAAGAATCACTGTAGAAATAACAGGTTCTTATTCTGCACTGCATGTGTCCTTTCTCCTTTCCTTTCCTCAAGACAGTGGTTCATACTGTCATATGATTACTGTGATGATATATCAGCTAAAATATGAAAATTTATAGATGCTCCTTTAACCCCAGTAAGTACCATATCAATTAAGCAACTTGCTAATGCAGACTCCAGGGGTAGACTTTAACTCCCTATACCTGACAGAAACCAATGTTTAAAATAGAGCAGGGAACTTACCCATTCTTTTCCCACCCTGATCCAGCCAACTGCAATGTTAAATTGCAGGTGACAAGGAGACCCAACAGAAGTCATGGAGTCCAATGTACTATTTTTAACCTGAAGCCTGAATGGGGGAAGCAGTAAGGCCTGTTGGATCAAAGCTGCCAAGAACAGGAGCCAGGACTAGAAGCCCAGAAGTTTATAATTTTTTTTCAGTTTCCTGTGGGCTATGAGGAATAAGAATCCCTCTTGGAACACTTAGCTTGTTTCCCTGGGTCTCCAGTGGCAGCCTCCTACCACCCAATTCTAATGGCCAAGTAATCGCTTCCCTCTGATCTCTCCCCACTTTTGGTTGGGAATTTGGCAAATGACACCGTTATAATTTGCCGATTCTGCCTGTTGTCACTCCCGGATAGGCACTTGCTATGTGCAATTTGCTGCATTACCACCCAGGAATTAGAATCGAGCCCAACAATTCAGCTAGTCTGCAAGATGGGGTTGAATTTTTGCCATGGAGGTGGGAAACAGGAGCTGGGCTTGTTTTCGGGTCAAAAACCTGCCTCCGGTGGGAAACTGATGAAAGTTAAGATTGTCATGTGGGGAAGCCCTTAATTGGTATGGAGACGGGTTTCCTGCCCACTTCGAGCCAGTGGAAGCAGGAAAATAGGTGGGCCAGATGAAGTGTAGGACTTACTTAGACACCAGAAAGCAGCCATCACTGACGCCGTTGGTTCTCCTGAGGGAGAGATCTGCAGTTTGTGCAAAAGCATTCCATAGAATCAGAGGGAAGCAAGATGTCACAGGGGAGCGGCAGGCCTGGCACCACCTGGCTGCCCTTCGCTTCATCAATGCTGACCTGGATCTAATGCAGGAGGCCGTGAGGAATAGGAGGGAGGTCCTCTTGCCAGATGGTGGCAGGAGGAGGCCATCTAGTCGTGCAGCAGGGTCACCTGTCTGTTCAGCATCATCTCCCTCCATCTCCTCTTACTCCTCCTCTCACCTCCTGCTCCTTCCCTGATGAGCTGTCTGCTTCCAGGACCTCACCGTCTTCAAGGTCCACACCTCTCTGGAGGGCCATGTTATGGAGAATGCAGCAGACCACCACAATGACTGAGACCCTTGCAGGAGGGTATTGGAATTGCATCTTCTGAAGCCTGATGGCCTGCTAAATGGATATCCTAGTGAGCAGGTGGCATTGATTGCATCGCCTCTGTGTCTCTGTCTGGGGCTTCCACAGATGGGTGTGTAAGCATGTTTTCAAGGGATATCACGTCCCCTAAGATCCATCCACACACTTTGGTGGTTGAAGTGAAGATCTGAGGCAGCCTGGACTGCAGGAGGATGAATGAGTGATGGCAGCTACCGGGAAAGTGAGTGCACACATGGAAAATGCTCTAGTTGTGGCCGCAGAGCTGTTGAACTTTGAGGGAGGGGAACCCCTTCCTGTTAATGGATCTCACTGTCCAGTCACTGGGTGCCTTGATGGCCACATGAATATAATTGATGATGCCCTGCACCTGGGGGAATCCAATGATGGAGGCCAAACCCAATGCCCTCTGTGACTCTGAGGCCATTTCTGTCATTAAATGAATATGCTGTCCAGCTCTGGCAAAGAGGGCATTACTGACCTGCGAGATGCAACCATTTGTGAGATGCCACTGAGGTTTGCAGCTGATCTTTGGAAGGAGCCAGAAGCAAAGAAGTTCAAGGCCACAGTGACTTTGGTGGCCACTGACAGGGCATGGCGAGCAGTGCTGAGATGTGTGTTGTCTTTGGTGATGAGGGCACAAATGTCTGTGACCATTTGCCTGGAGAGTCACAGTCTCCTGCAGCACTGATTCAGGTAGCTCTGTGTTTGGTGGTATATCCGTGTTGAAGGTTTGGCCTCTGTTGCCTTTCTGCTCCTCGTCCCTCTCACGTGCCCTCCTGATGCCTGGAGTTTTGTCCTTCTTGTGGAGGGTGTTGCTCCTCATCACCACTGTGACAAAAATTTGACAGTCTTGTCCCCATTGGATACTGGAGTCTTCTTTCTGGGCAGGTGGCCACCCAATTGGCCTTGGAAACCTTGCTCCCTCCTCTTCTGATCCGTGATGCCAGGGGGTGCCGACCCCGTTCAAAGCCCGATCGCTGAGTGCTTGTCTCCTTTCCTTAGTCAGTAAGGTTTGGCTTATTGGTAATGGTTCTTCATTCAAGTGGCCATTTTTATGTTTAAGCATACACCGTGGCTGCTGGTGTACATTCCAACTGTGGCTGATATCATAGTCAGATTAACTTGACTCATCCACCATCTCCTCCCTAATCTGGGGTCATGAACATCAATAGTAGTTCTCCCAGTACTGCCTTGGGTGATATCAGCTATCTTAGCACAGACCAAGGATCACACCACACATTACTGGTCAATTTACTCACTGAGCTATCAGCACAATCCTGCAAGTCAATTTGATGTCATTTATAAATGTAATTGACTTAAATTCAGAATTAAAAATCCCAATGAAAGGATTCTGTGTTAAGGTGATGGAATAAATTGAAACAATTGTCATCCCAACTGTGCAATATTAAAAAGAACCAGGAGATTTCACAGATAGGCTATGAAATGCATCATAAAAGTGTGAGATAACTACTTCCAGAAAAACACAAACTAACTCTTTTGACTGTACAATAAAGTAAGAAAGTGTTTGAGGCAGTACTCTATGCAGCTACACTAGAGGAGTTGCACAATCTTGCGAAAACATTTTGCACAATGAAGAAGAAATTGCGAACAGATCTGCATCTGAGAATATCACCCAGGTGACTGTGCACAAAAGCTGGGTAAGCTATGAAAACAAGTTCCTGATGGCCCAGTGGCATAGTGCCTTGATGTACTGATGTATTTATTCTTTAGAGAGCCATAAAATATAGCTTTTGTCTGAATCCACATACAACAAATCTACAATATCAGTTGAAACATTCCCATTCCCCAGCTGTCATCGCATAAAGCTCCTTGCCTGTTCAGGAAATAAACCTGCCATAAAACTTCCTCAAGATTGTAATTGGAGATCCTTCAGGTTATTTTCTGTTACATACTAAATTATAGTATTTCTATAATACTTCCTTCTTGGGGTTGCATGGACTAAAATACAGTAGGAACAAAATACAAACTATTAACACAAATAGAGTAATTTGTCCAAGCAGATAATTGACATTCTGTACCAAAATCATCACATAGTACTTTGTAGGCAGATTCTTCCTTGCCTTAACCTAGTATTGGACTATTATTGACCTTATTTCCTCTGGAGATCTTCCTTCCATGGCCTCCAACCTCATAGTCCCCCAACGCCAAATAGCTCGCTTCTACCTCCTTCCCAAAATCCACAAACAGACCCATTGTTTCAACCTGTTCCTACCCCACTGAACTGATTTCTTCCTATCTCAACTCTTTTTTTTTATCCCCTTGTCCAGTATCTTCCCACCTACATCTGTGACTCTTCTGATACCCTCCATCATTTTAACAGTTTACAGTTTCCTGGCCTTAATCACCCTCTTCACCATGGATGTCTAATCTCTCTACACCTCCATTTCCCACCAGGAGAGTCTGAGAGCTCTCCGCTTCTTCCTTGAAGGAAGGCCCAACCATTCCCCATTCACAACCAACCCTCCTCTATCTGACTGAACTTGTTCTCACATTGAACAACTTCTCCTTCAACTCCACTCACTTCCTCCAAATAAAAGGTGTTGCTATGGGTGGCTGCATGGGTCTTAGTTATGCCTGCCTTTTTGTGGGATATGTGGAACATTCCTTGTTCCACTCCTACTCAGGCCCCCTCCCTCACCTCTTTTTCCAGTACATAGATGACTGTTTCAATGTCATCCAGAACTGGAAAATTTCACCAATGTTGCTTCCAATTTCCACCCCTCTTTCACTGCACATTGTCCATCTCTGACTCTTCCCTTTCCTTCCTTGACTTCTCTATCTCCATTTCTGGGGATTATCTATCAACCAATATTTACTATTAGCCCATTGACTCCCCTAGCTACATTGACCACACTTTCTCACACTCTCCTTCCTGTAAGGACTCGATTCCATTCTCCCAGTTTTGCCATCTCTGTTGCATCGGTTTGGACGATGCAAACTTCCATACTACCGCCTCCGATATGTCTTCCTTTTTCCTCAACCGA
This sequence comes from Heterodontus francisci, assembly GCF_036365525.1. Classification (NCBI taxonomy): domain Eukaryota; kingdom Metazoa; phylum Chordata; class Chondrichthyes; order Heterodontiformes; family Heterodontidae; genus Heterodontus; species Heterodontus francisci. The sequence continues at coordinate 114,866,315 of NC_090371.1, forward strand.
CGATTCCCCCCAACTGTGGTTGACTCTGTATGTTCCATTTCATGCACTTCTGCTCCCACCCCTTCACCCTCTCCCAGAATCACAATATGATTCCCCGTGTCCTCACCTTCCACCCAACCAGCGTCTGTATTCAATAGATCATCCTCCGCCATTTCCACCACCTCCAGCATGATGCCACCACCAAACACATCTCCTTCTCCCGTCCCCTTTCAGAGTTCCAAAAAGACCATTCCCTCCGTGACATTCTCGTCCACTCCTCTGTTACCCCAAACACACCCCTCCCTTTCCTACAACACCTTTCCATGCAAGCGCAGGAGATGCAACACCTGCACTTTTATCTCCACCCTTCTCACCGTCCAAGGCTCCATACACTCCTTTCAGTTGAGACAGGGATTTATTTGTACTTTTTTCAATTTAGTATACTGTATCCACTGCTCGCAATGTGGTTTCCTCTACACTGGGGAGACCAAACGCAGACTGGGTGACAGCTTTGTTGGATGTCTCCATTCAGTATGCAAGTGCGACTCCAAGCTTCCTGTCACCAGTCATTTTAATTCTCCACCTTGCTCCTACTCTGACCTTTCGGTTCTTGGTCCGCTGCAGTGTTCCAATGAAACTCAATACAAGCTTGAGAAACAACAGCTCAGCTTTCGACTGGGCACTTTACAGCCAACCGGACTCAACATTGATTTCAACAATTTTAGATCGTAATTTCTGCCCCCAATTTGTTTTGTTTTGCTTTGCTTTTTTTCTCTCTTATTTCCTTCTCTTTGCATTCGAATGGTAGCTACCCTGCCATTCACAGCTTCTCTTGACACATCTTTTGTTTCTTTACTTGTCCCATTACCACTCCGTTTGGTTTTGAACCATGAAGTCTTTTAATCTCTCCTGTCCTGCACCTTACCACAAGCCTTCCCTTTTGTTCGTAATCCCACCCTCCACCCTTTCGCTTGCTCAAAAACTATTACATTTCTAACTTTTCCCAGTCTGATGAAAGGTCACATTCCTGAAAAGTTAACTCTGTTTTTCTCTTCACAGATGCTGTCAGACCAGCGGTGTATTTCCAATATTCTCTGCTTTTATTTCAGATTTCCAGCATCTTCAGTACTTTGCTTTTATATCGGTATATCGTCACAGGCTCAAGGCTGAAGCCTATGGCTTTAGCAGTTACTCTCAGTTAATATCAAGTTGTTCCTCCAGAACAATAAAAAGTAAAAAAAAACTGACTTAAGCCGAGTTTGATCCAGAGTAGAGGTATGAAAAAAAATCACAGAATCACAGAATAATACAGTGCAGAAAAGGCCCTTCGGCCCATCGAGTCTGCACCGATGCATTAAAAACACCTGATCTGTCTACCTAATCCCATTTGCCAGGACTTGGCCCATAGCCTTGAATGTTATGACGTGCCAAGTGCTCATCCAGGTACTTTTTAAAGGATGTGAGGCAACCCGCCTCTACCACCCTCCCAGGCAGTGCATTCCAGACCGCCAACACCCTCTGGGTAAAAAAGTTCTTCCTCAAGTCCCCCTTAAACCTCCCGCCCCTCACCTTAAAATGTGACCTCTCGCAACTGACCCTTCAACTAAGGGGAACAGCTGCTCCCTATCCACCCTGTCCATGCCCCTCATAATCTTGTACACTTTGATCAGGTCATCCCTCAGTCTTCTCTGCTCCAGCGAAAACAACCTAAGCCTATCCAACCTCTCTTCATAGCTTAAATGTTCCATCCCAGGCAACATCCTGGTGAATCACCTCTGCACCCCCTCCAATGCAATCACATCCTTCCTATAATGTGGCGACCAGAATTGCACACAGTACTCCAGCTGTGGCCTTATCAAAGTTCTATACAACTCCAACATGACCTCCCTGCTTTTGTAATCTATGCCTCGATTGATAAAGGCAAGTGTCCCATATGCCTTTTTCACCACGCTATTAACCTGCCCTTCTGCCTTCAGAGATCTATGGACAAACGCGCCAAGGTCCCTTTGTTCCTCGGAACTTCCCAGTGTCAGGCCATTCATTGAATACTTCCATGTCACATTACTCCTTCCAAAGTGTATCATCTCACACTTTTCAGCGTTAAATTCCAACTGCCACTTTTCTGCCCATTTGACCATCCCATCTATATCTTCCTGTAACCTAAGACACTCCACCTCACTGTTAACCACTCGGCCAATCTTTGTGTCATCCGCGAACTTACTGATCCTACTCCCCACATAGTCATCTATGTCGTTTATATTAATGACAAACAATAGGGGACCCAGCACAGATCCCTGTGGTACGCCACTGGACACTGGCTTCCAGTCACTAAAACAGCCGTCTGTCATCACTCTCTGTCTCCTACAGCTAAGCCAATTTTGAATCCACCTTATCAAGTTACCTTGTATCCCATGTGCATTTGCTTTCTTGATAAGTCTCCCATGTGGGACCTTGTCAAAGGCTTTGCTGAAATCCATGCAAACTACATCAACTGCACTACCCTCATCTGCACACCTAGTCACATGCTCAAAAAATTCAAAAAGATTTGTTAGGCATGACCTCCCTCTGACAAAGCCATGCTGACTATCCCTAATCAAATTTTGCCTCTCCAAGTGGAGATAGATTCTCTCCTTCAGAATTTTCTCCAATAGTTTCCCTACCACTGACGTGAGACTCACTGGTCTGTCGTTCCCTGGCTTATCTTTACAACCTTTCTTAAATAGTGGGACCACATTAGCTCTTCTCTGGCACCTCCCCTGTGGCCAGAGAGGAATTAAAAATTAGGGTCAGAGCCCCTGCAATCTCCACCCTCGCCTCCCACAGCATCCTGGGACACAAATCATCCGGACCTGGAGATTTGTCCACTTTTAAGCCTTCCAAAACCTCCAATACCTTGTCACTCCCTATGACAATTTGCTCAAGAACCTCACAGTCTCTCTCTCAAAGTTCCATATCTACATCCTCATTCTCTTGGGTGAAGACAGATGTGAAGTATTCATTCAACACCCTACCAATGTCCTCTGGCTTCACTCACAGATTTCCCCTTTGGTCCTTAATGGGTCCTACTCTTTCCCTGGTTATCCTCTTCCCATTGATATACTTATAGAATATCTTGGGATTTTCCCTACTTTTACCAGCCAGAGCTTTCTCATATCCCCTCTTTGCTCTCCTAATTGCTTTCTTGAGCTCCATCCTACAATTTCTGTATTCCACTAATGCTTCCATTGATTTGCTCTCTTTGTATTTGCTAAAAGCCTCTCTTTTCCTTCTCATCATACCCTGAATGTTTCTGGTCATCCATGGTTCTCTTGGCTTGTTGCTCCTACCTATTACCCTAGAGGGAACATGTTGGGCCTGTACCCTCCCCATTTCCTTTTTGAATGCTCCCCACTGCTCTTCTGTAGATTTCCCGACAAGTAACTCTTTCCAGTCTACCTTGGACAGATCCTGCCTTATTTTACTAAAATTCGCTCTCTCCCAATCCAAAACCTTTTTTTGCAACTTGTCTATTTCTTTCTCCAAGCTTAAATTGTACCATGTTATGGTCGCTATCACCAAAATGTTTCCCCACCAACACATCAACCATCTGTCCGGCTTCATTCCCCAGAATTAGGTCCAGCACTGCACCCTCCCTTGTTGGATCCTCTACATATTGAGCTAAAAAGTTCTCCTGTATACATTTTAAGAACTCCACTCCATCTAAGCCCTTAACACGATGACTATCCCAATTAATGTTGGGAAAGTTGAAATCACCTAATATAATTACCCTATTATTTTTACACACCTCTGCAAATTGCTCACATATTTGCTCCTCAATTTCCCGCTGACTATCTGGGGGTCTATTATAAACACCTAGCAATGTGGCTGTCCCTTTTTTATTCCTAAACTCTGCCCATAAAGCTTCATTTGATGCCCCATCCAAGATATCATCTCTCCTTACTGCAATAACTGACTCCTTAACTAATATTGTAATGCCCCCTCCTCTTTTACCCCCTCCTCTGTCTTGCCTGAAGATTCTATATCCCGGGATATTGAGCTGCCAATCCTGCCCCTCCCTCAACCATGTCTCCGTGATGGCTACGAGATCACAATTCCACGTGTCAATCATTGCCCTTAACTCATCCTTTTTACCTGCAATACTTCTGGCATTAAATTAGAGGCCTTCCATCCTGGTCTTACTCCCTTGAAACTTACTTCCGCTGTATTCCCTCTGACTTGTTTGTTTTCCTGTGCTTAGCTGTGTCCCTATTCTGCTAGGAGTCTGCATCCCCTCCCCCTGCCAAATTAGTTTAAACTCCTCCCAACAGCACTAGCAAGCCCACCAGCAAGGATGTTAGTCTCCCTCTGGTTCAGATGTAGACCGTCCCGCTTGTACAGGTCCCACCTTCCCCAGAGATGGTCCCAGTGGTCCAGGAATCTAAAACCTTCCCTCCTGCACCAACTCTTAAGCCACGTTTAATCAGGGAAGACTTTTCATGTCTTGATTTTAATTTACTCCACCCCCCCACCTCCAAGGTTTCCATCAGGGATTTTTTTCTCATGGATATTTATTCCACCGTTTTTTGGTAATTTTTCCTTCTCTGTCTCAGGAAAGCAGGTGCCGAGTGTACAGTCCTCTCCAGCTGTCACAAACCCCTCCAGCTGTCACAATCCCCTCCAGCTGTCACAAACCCCTCCAGCTGCCACAATCTCCTCCAGCTGTCAATCTCCTCCAGTTGCCACAATCCCCTCCAGCTGCCACAATCTCCTCCGTCTGCCACAAACTTCTCCAGCTGTCACAATCTCCTCCAATTGCCACAATCCCCTCCAGCTGCCACAATCTCCTCCAGCTGTCAATCTCCGCCAGTTGCCACAATCCGCTCCAGCTGCCACAATCTCCTCCAGCTGTCACAATCCCCACCAGCTGCCACAATCCCCTCCAGCTGTCACAATCCCCACCAGCTGCCACAATCTCCTCCAGCTGTCACAATCCCCTCCAGCTGCCACAATCTCCTCCAGCTGTCAATCCCCACCAGCTGCCACAATCTCCTCCAGCTGTCACAATCCCCTCCAGCTGTCACAATCTCCTCCAGCTGTCAATCTCCTCCAGTTGCCACAATCCCCTCCAGCTGTCACAATCCCCACCAGCTGCCACAATCTCCTCCAGCTGTCACAATCCCCTCCAGCTGCCACAATCTCCTCCAGCTGTCAATCTCCTCCAGTTGCCACAATCCCCTCCAGCTGTCACAATCCCCACCAGCTGTCACAGTCCCCTCCAGCTGTCACAAATCCCTCCAGCTGCCACAATCTCCTCCAGCTGTCACAATCCCCTCCAGCTGTCACAATCCCCTCCAGCTGTCACAATCTCCTCCAGCTGCCACAATCTCCTCCAGCTGCCACAATCTCCTCCAGTTGCCACAATCCCCTCCAGCTGTCACAATCTCCTCCAGCTGTCACAACCTCCTCCAGCTGTCACAGTCCCCTCCAGCTGTCACAGTCCCCTCCAGCTGTCACAAATCCCTCCAGCTGCCACAATCTCCTCCAGCTGTCACAATCCCCTCCAGCTGTCACAATCCCCTCCAGCTGTCACAATCTCCTCCAGTTGCCACAATCCCCTCCAGCTGTCACAATCTCCTCCAGCTGCCACAGTCCAGTCCAGCTGCCACAAACCCCTCCAGTTGCCACGGTCCAGTCCAGCTGCCACAATCCCCTCCAGCTGTCATGATCCCCTCCAGCTGTCATGATCCCCTCCAGCTGCCACAATCCCCTCCAGCTGCCACAATCCTCTCCAGCTGTCATAATCCCTTCCAGCTGCCCCAATATCCTCCAGCTGCCACTATCCCCTCCAGCCACTACAATCCCCTCCAGCTGCCACAATCCCCTCCAGCTGCCACAATCCCCTCCAGCTGTCACAATCCCCTCCAGCCACTACAATCTTCTCCAGCTGTTATGTTTATGCTGGGTTGCTGGATATATTATGTATATCAGATTTATCTCGGAGCAATGCAGGTATCATACTTGCATTAAATCACCAACTGTTTTTTAAAATTTTTTCAGGGGTTGTGGGCACTCACCAGCATTTATTTCCCATTCCTAATTGTTCTTGAGAAGGTGGTGGTGAGCTGACTTCTTGAACTGCTGCAGTCATAGGGGTGTAGGTACACCAACAATGCTGTTAGGAAGGGAATACCAGGATTTTGACCAGCGACAGTTAAGGAACGGCGATATAGTTCCAAGTCAGGATAGTGTGTGGCTTGGAAGAGAACTTGCAGGTGGTGGTGTTCCCATGTATCTGCTGCCTTGTCCTTCTAGGTGGTAGAGGTCGTGGGTTTGGAAGATGCTGTCGAAGGATCCTTGGTGTGTTGCTGCAGGGCATCTTGTAGATGGTACACGCTGCTGCAACTGTGCGTCAGTGGGCGATGGAGTGAATATTGAAGGTGGTGGATGGGGTACCAATCAAGTGGGCTGCTTTGTCCTGGATGGTGTTGAGCTTCTTGAATGCTGTTGGAGCTGCACCCATCCAGGCAAGTGGAGAGTATTCCATCACACTCCTGACTTGTGCCTTGTAGATGGTGAACAGACATTGGGGAGTCAGGAGGTGAGTTACTCACTGCAGGATTCCCAGCCTCTGACCTGCTCTTGTAGCCATTTTATTTATATGCCTACTCCAGTTCAGTTTCTGGTCAATGGTAATCCCCAGGATGTTGATAGTGGGGGATTCAGTGATCATAATGCCATTGAATGTCAAGGGGAGATGGTTAGATTCTCTCTTGTTTGAGATGATCATTGCCTGGCACTTGTGTGGCACGAATGTTACTTGCCACTTCTCAGCCCAAGCCTGGATATTGTCCAGGTCTTGCTGCATTTCTACATGGACTGCTTCGGTATCTGAGGAGTTGTAAATGGTGTTGAACATTGTGCAATCATCAGCGAACATCCCCACTTCTGACCTTATGACTGAAGGAAGGTCATTGATGAAGCAGCTGAAGATGGTTGGGCCTAGGACACTGCCCTGAGGAACTCCTGCAGTGATGTCCCTGGAGCTCAGATGATTTACCTCTGACAACCACAATCATCTTCCTTTGTGCCAGGTATGACACCAACCAATGGAGATTTTTCCCCCTGATTCCCATTGACTCCAACACTTTAAAATATATCAGCTCTTAGAAGATCTCAGTACATTGTCTTCTCAAAGCAGTCAGTGTGTTTTCTGTCAAAGATTCTATTTCTGTCTTTTAGGTGCAGTTTTAACTTTTAAGCTCTACCCATAGCAGGCTTAAACAATCAAACACAGTGAACACAGATAAGTGGACAGACTAATGCAATCAAACGCAAATAAGTTAAATACTGCACTTTTCCCCCTTTTGACTACATATATTATTTTTGAATTAAAGTATTCTAAACATCAGACATATATATACATCAAGTTATTTCTTACTGTTCAACTTGTCTGTTTTGTCTAAGGACAGAAATAGTCTTTGAGATAGGAAGGTCTCTTAGGTCTCGATTTGATTTACGGATTAGAGTTTGTGGATCTGTTTGTTCAGCTTCATGAGGCGGATGATCAATATCACTCATAGCAAAAGGAAATGTGTCCTCATAACCACTATCCTCAAAATATCCTGGTCTTCTCCCTATAAAATGTCTCGCATTCCACTTGCTGTTGTCATCCAACAGATAAGCATTGGTCCTGAGCAAATATTTAATCTGCTTTGGACCTGATTCTGATGAAGCAAGTTTGTGGTCATGATTTGGTTGTTTGATTCAAACCGAATCTCCAACTTTAAATTGTGGTTCACTTGTGCCTATATGTTTGTCAAAGTAAGCTTTTGCTTTACCTTGTCACTTTGCGATTTCATCTGCTTTTGCTCTGACATCCTCGTTAACTGATAGTGATGGCTTAAGAATGATCAGTAGCATGCGAAAGTTACGACCCATCATAAGTTTCTCTGGTGTTTTTCCGGTCAGAGAGTGTATGGGCTTTACTCCAGCTGCTGTCACTCTGTAACCTAGAAAGTCAATTACGTGTGCCGCAAATGTGCATTTGTCCTTGTTGAGCATCAAATTGTGTTTTACAAGTCAATAATGTTCAGCTTTGTCCCTTCTGTGGACAACAACGTCATCAAGTCGGTTGAGCGTCCCCTTAACATCCGATAAGACTAAAGAAACAATCTTCTGGAATGCGCCAGGTGCTGAACTTAGTCCATATGGCATTCTGTGGTACTGAAACACACCTTCATAGGTAACAAAAGCTGTAAGATATCGGCTTTGCTCTGCTAGAGGTATCTGAAGATAACTCTGTCACATGTCAAGCTTTGTGAAGACTGTGGAGTCATGAAATGATACTGACAGTTCTTGAATTGTAGCAGGTGGATACGTGTCTTGTATGATAGCTTTGTTGACTGCCTTTAGGTCAATGCATAGTCTAAGTTTGCCATTTTTTTGTTGTGCAATCACTAGATTTGATATCTACGGTGATGAGTTGATTCGCTCAATGATACTGTCTGCTTCTAATCGTTTCAGCTCCTGTGACACTACAGCATGGATTGCAAATGGCAACCGTATCAAATTTTGTGAAACTGGTCGAATTGATGTGTCAATGCGAGGAGCGTGACTGTACTCTTTGATCTCCCCAAATCCAGTAAGTAAGGAAGGATACTGCCATATATAATCTGCATTATCAATCTCATTAATGTGTGCTCCAGTCAGGTCTTCAAGTTTGAATCCAAGCCTATTGAAAATGTTTATTCCTAATAAGGCTTTGGCTTTTAGCTACATTGAAAGTGAGCCTGTCTAGTGTGACCATTTTGTAGCGTACTGGAACTGGAATGATAGTGTCGTCATAAGCTTGAAGAGTGTCTGTTGCAGGAGTGAGAAAGAATAGTGAAAAATGCCGATGATAGCTTTTCACTTAAAATAGATACTTTCTCGCCAAGATCAATAAGAAGTGATACTGAGATGCCTATGATCACGACTAAGCACTCTTTAAACTGACCTGTTGCTTTACTTTTTGTGATGGAATATACATGTTGTATCTCACTCTCAGGAAGAGACTCCCCCACATGTCGAACTGATGAAGTTGTTTTTGTTGATGATCCGCATATCTTTGCAAAATGGTTCCACTTTAAACATGAGTTCCACTTTTTCCCTCGAACTGGACATGACGTTGTGACTTGATGAGCATTTCCACTATTTGGGCACAGTTTTGAAGATAACTGACCATGATGAGGTTGCTCAGGTCTTCTTGTCCTTAACCCTTGCACTGAAGCTGGTTGGGCAAGATGTGTCTGCAACCCTGAGTCTAAGGGTGCATCTGTGTTTACCTCTTCAGATCAAACATGGCAGATTCGATCTGGACTGCCAAGGTAATGGCTTTTCCAAGGTTAAATCATCATCCTCCATGAGGATATGTTTCCTAATTAGTGGAATTGAAATCTTTTCAATTAATTGGTCACCAAACAGTTTGTTGGTTAGTGTGCCAAATTTACATGTAGCTGCCAAGTGCTGCAATGCTGTCTCCATGTCCCAGGGATCTCTGGAAGAATGCGTATCATTCTATCATCACACTTTTCTTTGGCCCAGAATATTTTTGGAGAGCACTGACCGCCATATCAAATGTAAACGTATTTTCTGTGTGTGGCTCGAATATGCGCTGGCCTTTTGCTCCGAGACAATGTACAAGAATCACTTTTTTACAGTTTGCTGATATATCTGGGCATCCCCGTAACGAGGAAGTAGGTCTTGAACCCAAACATCCATCACTCCCAGCACAAGGGAGGATTTCCTGGTGTTGGAAGAAAAGGTTCTGGAGCTGGCAACATTAAATTTTATTGAATCGTCTTTGTCACCACATTTTTGTTATGGTTGCTGGATATATTACGTATATCTGATTTATCTCAGAGAAATGCAAATATCACACTTGTATTAAATCACCAACTGGTTTATTTACAGTGTCATGATACTGTTGTTTTTTTGGGGGGAAATATGCAGTGTGTCTTTAAGACAGCAAAGAATCAGTACTGCTTTAAGACAGCAAGATCAGAAGTTACCAAGGAAAGCGCATCTTAGTTGCCTGGATACAATCATACAGAGAAGGAGAACAAGCCAGCCTTAGAAGTTAGCAAGGAAAGTGCATCTTGGTTACCCCAGATACAGCCATTCAGAAACAGAGAACAGGATATACAATGCTGCCATTTAACTTTGAAACTAGCTGAAAAACTGGCTTTTGCAGAGACAGTTGAAAGACAGACACAGACACAGCTGGGTCAGCATGAACTGAAGCAGAAATCTCAATCAATTTAAACTGAAGAAATTGAATTTAAAATTCTAAATGTTAAACCAGATTGATTCTTTTCAAAGTGGATGCGTGTGGTTGATCTGCTCTGGTCATCGCTGGAAAGAAGAGGAGTTTGAAGCTTCGGATGTTGGACTGGATTTCTTTACCTCATCTGACCCTGGAATATTATGAGTGGACTTTTGAATCAGAGGATTGTTCAGCAGGAAGCGTAAATCTACAAGGACTTTATTATTATCAATATTTTTAAATATTGATTTATCTTAGTAGTGTTTAATATTTTAGTTTTCTCTAATAAACAGTTAATTTGATAATATATAAAGATACCTGGTTTGGGTTCGCCTCATTCTAGGGTTGATAGATTGTTCAATTCGTCTGTGGCTTTCTTGGATTTGGAAAAGCTTAAAGATATGTTATGCAATCTGTGCAGTGACGGGACTGAATTGACAGTGCTTGCTCCCACCGCAATCAGAATCATATATTTTGATTGGGGACTTTGTCTTGAGTGGTCGAGTCATAACAACAGCACTTTAAAATATATCAGTTCTTACAAGACCTCAGTACAATGCTTTCTTAGAGCAGACAGTGTGTTTTCTGTCGAAGATTCCAGTTGTGTTTTAGTTTCAGTTTAACTCTTAAGCTCCACCCAAATGCTTAAGCAATCAACACAGTGGCTGGAATTTTATGGTGGATGGATGGGAGCCAGACTCCAAACTGAAAGTTGGTGGTGAACCCTCTTCCGCCTAGCCTGGGGATCCGTCCCGTATTTTACAGGTCCCCTGGCTTTAATTGTCCAGAAGCGGGACTTCCACCCACTTGAGGGAGGAGGTCCCACCTCAGTGAGCTGCCGGCCAATCAGCGGGCCGGCAGCTCTTAGTCTCAGCAGTGCCACTGGGAGCGGTGGCCACTGCAGGGACTGCAGCCCACCCGATGCCATGATCGAGGAGGGAAGGTAAATAGGGGCATGCCTCACCAGGGGGATTGGTCCTTCCCTGGTGAGGCTGGAGTGGATGTTTGGGGGGAGGGGGTGTCTTGGGTCCCGGGGGTGGGTTGGGAGGTGGGGGCAGCCCTCAATCGGGCACCCTGTGCCCGACTGCCATTGCCCCCCACTGGGGCGCGGAAAGGCCGACAGCTATTGCTGGCCGGCCTTTCACATCCCCAGCACACCCACTTGCCACGGATAAAATACCCGTGGAGGTGGGTGAGGGCCCTTAAGTGGCTGTTAAGTGGCTACTTAAGGGCCTTGATTGACCTCAGGCAGGCAGGCGGGCTTTTTCCCACCCGCCGCCCGATGCCGTAAACTTGTCCGGAGGTGGAAGCAGGGCGGGTAGGCCTCGTGGAGCCTGCCGCTCAATTTAAGCCGCCCCCACGCCGTTATCCGAACCATTGGGGGGCAGCGTAAAATTCCGGCCAGTGAACACAGATAAGTGGACAGACTAATAAAATCAAACCCAGATCAATCAAACACTACATCAGCCTCTATAATCCTTCCAGTTACCACAATCCCCTCCAGCAGTCACAAGCTCCTCCACCTGTCACAATCTCTCCAGCCTCTACAATCTCCTCCAGCTGCCGCAATCACGTCTAGCCTCTAAAATCTCTTCCAGCCTCTACAATCTCCTCCAGCCTCGACAATCTCCTCCAGCCTCTACAATCTCCTCCAGCTGCCACAATTCCTCCAGCCTCTACAATCTCCTCCAGCCTCTACCATCTCCTCCAGCCTCTACAATCTCCTCCAGCTGCTACAATCTCCTCCAGCCTCTACAATCTCCTCCAGCTGCCACAATTCCTCCAGCCTCTACAATCTCCTACAGCCTCTACAATCTCCTCCAGCTGCCACAATTCCTCCAGCCTCTACAATCTCCTCCAGCCTCTACAATCTCCTCCAGCTGCTACAATTCCTCCAGCCTCTACAATCTCCTCCAGCCTCTACAATCTCCTCCGGCTGCCACAATCCCTCCAGCCTCTACAATCTCCTCCAGCTTCTACAATCTCCTACAGCCTCGACAATCTCCTCCAGCCTCTACAATCCCCTCCAGCAGTCACAAGCTCCTCCACCTGTCACAATCTCTCCAGCCTCTACAATCTCCTCCAGCTGCCGCAATCCCGTCTAGCCTCTAAAATCTCTTCCAGCCTCTACAATCTCCTCCAGCCTCTACAATCTCCTCCAGCCTCTACAATCTCCTCCAGCTGCCACAATCCCTCCAGCCTCTACAATCTCCTACAGCCTCGACAATCTCCTCCAGCCTCTACAATCCCCTCCAGCAGTCACAAGCTCCTCCACCTGTCACAATCTCTCCAGCCTCTACAATCTCCTCCAGCTGCCGCAATCCCGTCTAGCCTCTAAAATCTCTTCCAGCCTATACAATCTCCTCCAGCCTCTACAATCTCCTCCAGCCTCTACAATCTCCTCCAGCTGCCACAATTCCTCCAGCCTCTACAATCTCCTCCAGCTGCCACAATTCCTCCAGCCTCTACAATCTCCTCCAGCTGCCACAATCCCTCCAGCCTCTACAATCTCCTCCAGCTGCCACAATCCCTCCAGCCTCTACAATCTCCTCCAGCCTCTACAATCTCCTCCAGCTGCCACAATCCCCTCCAGCCTCTACAATCTCCTCCAGCCTCTACAATCTCCTCCAGCTGCCACAATCCCTCCAGCCTCTACAATCTCCTCCAGCTGCCACTATCCCCTCCAGCCTCTACAATCTCCTCCAGCCTCTACAATCTCCTCCAGCTGCCACAATCCCTCCAGCCTCTACAATCTCCTCCAGCCTCTACAATCTCCTCCAGCTGCCACAATCCCTCCAGCCTCTACAATCTCCTCCAGCTGCCACAATCCCTCCAGCCTCTACAATCTCCTCCAGCTGCCACAATCCCTCCAGCCTCTACAATCTCCTCCAGCTACCACAATCCCTCCAGCCTCTACAATCTCCTCCAGCTGCCACTATCCCCTCTAGCCTCTACAATCTCCTCCAGCCTCTACAATCTCCTCCAGCTGCCACAATCCCTCCAGCCTCTACAATCTCCTCCAGCTGCCACAATCCCCTCCAGCCTCTACAATCTCCTCCAGCCTCTGCAATCTCCTCCAGCCTCTACAATCTCCTCCAGCTGCCACAATCCCTCCAGCCTCTACAATCTCCTCCAGCTGCCACAATCCCTCCAGCCTCTACAATCTCCTCCAGCTGCCACAATCCCTCCAGCCTCTATAATCTCCTCCAGCTGCCACTATCCCCTCTAGCCTCTACAATCTCCTCCAGCCTCTACAATCTCCTCCAGCCTCGACAATCTCCTCCAGCCTCTACAATCTCCTCCAGCTGCCACAATTCCTCCAGCCTCTACAATCTCCTCCAGCTGCCACAATTCCTCCAGCCTCTACAATCTCCTCCAGCTGCCACAATCCCTCCAGCCTCTACAATCTCCTCCAGCTGCCACAATCCCTCCAGCCTCTACAATCTCCTCCAGCTACCACAATCCCTCCAGCCTCTACAATCTCCTCCAGCTGCCACTATCCCCTCCAGCCTCTACAATCTCCTCCAGCCTCTACAATCTCCTCCAGCTGCCACAATCCCTCCAGCCTCTACAATCTCCTCCAGCTGCCACAATCCCCTCCAGCCTCTACAATCTCCTCCAGCCTCTGCAATCTCCTCCAGCCTCTACAATCTCCTCCAGCTGCCACAATCCCTCCAGCCTCTACAATCTCCTCCAGCTGCCACAATCCCTCCAGCCTCTACAATCTCCTCCAGCTGCCACAATCCCTCCAGCCTCTATAATCTCCTCCAGCTGCCACTATCCCCTCCAGCCTCTACAATCTCCTCCAGCTGCCACAAACCCTCCAGCCTCTACAATCTCCTCCAGCTGCCACAATCCCTCCAGCCTCTACAATCTCCTCCAGCTGCCACAAACCCTCCAGCCTCTACAATCTCCTCCAGCTGCCACAATCCCTTCAGCCTCTACAATCTCCTCCAGCCTCTACAATCTCCTCCAGCCTCTACAATCTCCTCCAGCTGCCACAATCCCTCCAGCCTCTACAATCTCCTCCAGCTGCCACAATCCCTCCAGCCTCTACAATCTCCTCCAGCCTCTACAATCTCCTCCAGCTGCCACAAACCCTCCAGCCTCTACAATCTCCTCCAGCTGCCACAATCCCTCCAGCCTCTACAATCTCCTCCAGCTGCCACAATCCCTCCAGCCTCTATAATCTCCTCCAGCTGCCACTATCCCCTCTAGCCTCGACAATCTCCTCCAGCCTCTACAATCTCCTCCAGCTGCCACTATCCCCTCTAGCCTCTACAATCTCCTCCAGCCTCTACAATCTCCTCCAGCCTCTACAATCTCCTCCAGCTGCCACAATCCTTCCAGCCTCTACAATCTCCTCCAGCTGCCACAATCCCTCCAGCCTCTACAATCTCCTCCAGCTGCCACAATCCCCTCTAGCCTCTACAACCTCCTCCAGCCTCTGCAATCTCCTCCAGCCTCTACAATCTCCTCCAGACTCTACAATCTCCTCCAGCCTCTATAATCTCCTCCAGCTGCTACAATCCCTCCAGCCTCTACAATCTCCTCCAACTGCCACAATCCCCTCTCGCCTCTACAATCTCCTCCAGCCTCTGCAATCTCCTCCAGCCTCTACAATCTCCTCCAGCTGCCACAATCCCTCCAGTCTCTACAATCTCCTCCAGCCTCTACAATCTTCTCCACCTGTCACAGTCCCCTTCAGCTTTGCCAATCTCCTCCAGCTATCACAATCCCCCGGTAGGTGGGAGACAATGACCATCCATATTTCACAAGGATGACAAGCCTATTTGAGGTTATTCGTGTGCTCATGTGTGGTGAAAATCAGTACTGCTCCATGATCTTACCTGATGTTATTGCTGCTTGGGGGATTGAACCCTGCCCGAGGTGGGAATTCTCAATATGGTTTTATGACACCAGGAATTCCCACTCACAGGAATTCCACAGCACCAGAGCTTTTCTATCAATTGGCTCAGATTAAGAGAAAGAAAGTTTTGCCTGCTACACTTTTAATGATACATTTGCATCATCAACCCTTCCTCTTTAGCTGTGAGGGTCTGGAAATAATCTGGAAATAAAGAGAAATTAAATGGCCGATTTAATGCTTCCTGCTCAAAATATCAGCCTCAGTGTAGAATATTCAGGTTCTCAACTCAGTCTCAGTTGTGTGGAGTCAGGTAACAGTCTATTATAGTTCTTGCATACTGAAGTAACCATATGTTTCCAAACTATACATTCCACAGAAGTTGTCTGAAAAATGGCCCATGCCCTGTAATTTCTAATTTTGCATTCCTAACTAGAGTGTTGATTGCCGAGAGTGTGGCTGGTAATTTGGTGCAGGAGGCAGGGCTTTAGATTCCTGGGACATTGGGACTGGTTCTGGGGGAGATGGAACCTGTACAGGCCGGACGGGTTACACCTGAACAGAACCGGGACTGAATTCCTTACGGGACATTTTGCTAGTGCTTTTGGGGAGGGTTTAAACAAGTTTGGCAGGGGGATGGGGACCTGAGGCCAGACTCAGTTGGGACAAAATCAGAAATGAAAGTTGAAGGCAGAAAATTAGTGGATGAGTCTGGAAAGCAGAGGAAACAAAGGTTATATATAAAAAAAAGAGTTTGGCAGTGCTCAACGGTA
Organism: Heterodontus francisci; assembly: GCF_036365525.1. NCBI lineage: Eukaryota > Metazoa > Chordata > Chondrichthyes > Heterodontiformes > Heterodontidae > Heterodontus > Heterodontus francisci. The sequence goes on from NC_090371.1 coordinate 114,882,216, forward strand.
TCTATTTCAATGCAAGGAGTATAACAAATAAAGTAGGTGAGCTGAGGGCACAGATAGACACATGGCAGTATGATATCATAGCTATTACGGAAACATGGCTTAAGGAGGGACAGGAATGGCAGCTCAACGTTCCTGGTTACAGGGTTTTCAGACATGATAGGGAGGGGGATAAGAAAGGAGGAGGGGGAGGGATTTTGGTCAAAGAAACAATTACAGCTGTGAGGAGGGATGATATGTTGGAAGGTTCATCAAATGAGGCCATATGGATTGAGCTAAGGAACAAAAAAGGGGCAATCACACTGCTGGGTGTGTACTATAGACCCCCAAACAGTCAGAGGGAGATAGAAGAGCAGATATATAGACAAATGTCTGATAAGTGCAATAACAATAGGGCAGTAATAGCAGGGGATTTTAACTACTCCAATATTAACGGGGATAGTTTTAGTATGAAAGGAATTGAGGGAGCAGAATTCTTGAGGTGCATTCAGGAGAACTTTTTTGGCCAGTATGTAGCAAGTCCAACAAGAGAGGGTGCAGTTTTAGACTTCGTTTTAGGAAATGAAGCCAGGCAGGTGGAAGGAGTGGCAGTGGGAGAGCATTTTGGTGGTGGTGATCATAATTCAGTCAGTTTTAATATAATTATGGAAAAGGACAGAGATAGAACAGGAGTTAGAGTTCTTAATTAGGGCAAGGCTTATTTTACTAAACTGAGGAGTGACTAAGCGAAAGTGGACTGAAAACAGCTACTTGAAGTTAAACCAGTGTCAGAGCAATGGGAGGCATTCAAAGGGGAGATTTAAGGGGTTCAGGGTAAACATGCTCCCACAAAGAAAAAGAGTGAGACGGCCAAATCTAGAGCCCTATGGATGTCAAGGAGTTTACAGGGTAAGATAAGGCAGAAAAGGAAAACTTCTGTCCGACACCGAGAACTCAATACTACAGAATGCCGAGAGGAGTATAGACAGTGGAGGGGTGAAATCAAAAAGGAAATCAAGAAAGCAAAGAGAGGGCATGAAAGAATATTGGCAAGCAAAATCAAGGTGAACCCAAAGATGTTTTATCAATACATTAAGAGTAAGAGGATAACTAAGGACAGAGTAGGGCCCATAAAAGACCAAAGGGGTAACCTATGTGTAGGGGCAGAAGATGTTGACCTGGTTCTTAATGAATACTTTGCGTCTGTCTTCACAAAAGAGGGGGGATGTTGCAGATATTATAGTTAAGGAAGAGGAGTGTGAAGTATTGGATGTGATAAACATAGGGAGAGAGGAAGTATTAATGGGATTAGCATCCTTGAAAGTGGAGAAATCACTGGGGCCGAATGAAATGTACCCCAGGCTGTTAAAAGAAGCCAGGGAGGAAATAGCGGAGGGTCTGTGCATCATTTTCCATCCTCACTGGATATGAGTGTGGTGCCAGAGGTTTTGGAGGACTGCTAATGTTGTACCTTTGTTTAAAAAGTGAGCGAGGGATAGAGTGAATAATTACAGGCCAGTCAGTCTAACCTCAGTAGTGGGCAAATTATTGGAATCAATTCTGAAAGACAGGATAAACTGTCACTTAGAAGGGCACGGATTAATCAAAGATGTCAGCATGGATTTGTTGAGGGAAAGTTTTGTCTGAATAACCTGATTGAATTTTTTGAAGAAGTAACAGGGAAGATAGATGAGGGTCTACATGGATTTTAGCAAGGCTTTTGACAAGGTCCCACAAGCCAGACTGGTTAAAAAAAAAGCCCATGGACTCCAGGGAAATGTAGCAAGCTGGATGCAAAATTGGCTCAGTGGCAGGAAACAGAGGGTAATTGTTGATGGGTGCTTTTGTGACTGGAAGGCTGTTTCCAGTGGCTCAGTACAAGGCCCCCTGCTTTTTGTGGTATATATTAACAACTTGGACGTAAATGTAGGGGGCATTATCAAGAAGATTGCAGATGACACAAAAATTGGCTGTGCGTTGATAGTGAGGAGGATAGCTGTAGCAGGAAGATATCGATGGACTGGTCAGGTGGGCAGTAAAGTGGCAAATGGAATTCAACCCAGAGAAGTGTGAGGTGATGCATTTGGGGAGGTCAAACAAGGAAAAGGGATATCTGATGAATGGGAGAATACTGAGATGTGTAGAGGAAGTGAGGGACCTTGGAGTGAATGTCCACTGATCCCTGATGGCAGCAGGACAGGTCGAGGAGGTTGTTAAGAGGGCATGTGGAACCCTTTCCTTTATTAGCGGAGGTGTAGAATATAAGAGCAGGGAGGTTATGCTGCAACTGTATAAATCATTAGTTAGGCCGCAACTTGAGTACTGAGTGCAGTTCTGGTCACCTCATTACAGAAAGGATGTAATTGCACTAGAGACGGTACAGAAGAGATTTACGAGGATGTTGCCGGGACTGGAAAATTGCAGCTATGAAGAAAGATTGGATAGGCTGGGGTTGTTCTCCTTGGAACAGAGGAGGCTGATGGGAGATTTGATTGAAATGCACAAAATTGTGAGGGGCCTAGATGGAGTGGATATGAAGGACTTATTTACCTTAGCAGAGAGGTCAGTGACTAAGGGGCATAGATTTAAAGTATTTGGTAGAAGATCAGAGGGGAGATGAGGAAACATTTTTTCACCCAGAGGGGTCTGGAGCTCACTGCCTGAAAGGGTAGTAGAGGCAGAAACTCAACACATTTAAAAGGAGTCTTGATATACACGATGGGCCAAGTGGCCTCTTTCTGTGCCATAGACTTTCTATGATTCTATGAGTGTGTATCAGAAATTTGGGAAATGTTCTGAACAATTTTCCAAACAGATAAGTGCATGGCAGGAAACTCATGTGTACCCAATTTTCCAATATGCTCTCCAGGTGGCTTAATCTCCCTGCTGGAAATGAAAAGTCATAATATTACTCCCCTTGTGTCTTCAGCACTTGTATTCCCCTTTCAGGCATTCGTACATTTCTGTTTCTTTTCTTCACTCTATGTGAAGGAATGTTGAGTACACCTGTAATTTAAGTTACAACAAGCACAAGTATCTCATTTCACATTCAGGGTAACTAGCTTTGTTGCAAAAGTTATATATTGATTGACTTTTTTGAGTTGTCAGAATTTTTGAGTTTTTTTTTAAGTTGTGGTCAGCTCTTGCTAATTTTTAATGTTGCAAGTATGCAAGGACTTTTCCAATGTTCCTTTGCACTTGCTTGAAAATGTTACAAACTCTATGTAATGATTTCCCATTCAGATCCAGGTACTGAAAGCTTAGTGATTGAAATGCATCTACCCGACTCTGTGCAACTGAGCAGTGGAAAAATAATGATCATCGCCACCAGCACACTGTCCAGTATATTAATTACAAAGGGCAGGGTCAAAAGTGGGATGTGAAACAAAAATTAATGCTCAATATGCCAGCAACAGAATGCAATCTGATGTGCAAGAAATATCGCCCAGAACAAGCAAAAGCTAAGATGATCATAAACTGTTTTTTGGTTGCATTGTCCACTGTTTATCTGAGGATATACATCTATTCCATTGTTATTCCTGAGACAGTGTTTGTTTCAGCGTTATATGAATACTTCGTATTCGTGATACTTGAATTCAGCCAGTGGTCAAGTACAGGAGGGTGTGACGGCGAGTGAGGCAGGTATGGGGATCCAGAATTTAGTTTTGGAGGAGCCTCAGCCAGTGCCCTTATCCAATAGGTATGAGGTTCTTTCTCCCAGTGTGGACGAAGGCACAGACTGTAGGGAGGATAAGCGAACTAACCACAGCACCGTGGTTCAGTGCGCCATTCAAGTGGGGGGGGGGGAGAAAAGAGAAATGTAGCTGTTATAGGGGATAGCATGCTTCGGGGAGTAGATACCATTCTCTGCAGCAAAAATAGAGAGTCCCGAAGGCTGTGTTGCCTACCTGGTGCCAAGGTTAAGGACATCTCTTCTGGGCTGGAGAGGAACTTGGAGTGGGAGGGAAAAGACCCAGTTGTCGTGGTCCACGTAGGTACCAACGACATAAGTAGGACTAGGAAAGAGGTTCTGCTGAGGGACTATGAGCAGTTCGGGGCCAAATTAAAAAGCAGAACCACAAAGGTAATAATATCCGGATTACTACCTGAGCCACATGCAAATTGGCGTAGGGTAAATAAGATTAGATAGGTAAATGCGTGGCTCAAAGATTTCTTTTGGGCCTCCTTATCTCGAGAGACAATGGATACGCGCCTGGAGGTGGTCAGTGGTTTGTGAAGCAGCGCCTGGAGTGGCTATAAAGGCCAATTCTGGAGTGACAGGCTCTTCCACAGGTGCTGCAGAGAAATTTGTTTGTTGGGGCTGTTGCACAGTTGGCTCTCCCCTTGCGCCTCTGTCTTTTTTCCTGCCAACTACTAAGTCTCTTCGACTCGCCACAATTTAGCCCTGTCTTTATGGCTGCCCGCCAGCTCAAAGATTGGTGTGGGAGAAATGGGTTCTGATTCATAGGACACTGGCACCAGTACTGGGAAAAGAGAGAGCTGTTCCGTTGGGACGGGCTTCACTTGAACCATGCTGGGACCAGTGTCCTGGTGAATCGTATAACTGGGGTTGTAGGCAAGGCTTTGAACTAAATAGTGGGGGGGGAGGGTTCAATTGAAAGGAAGTTTAAAAAGTTGAAAAGTAACAAGAGAACAGAGGTGCAGGATAGTGAAGGAGCATACATTAATCAGAGGAAGGGACAGAGTATACAAGCATAAGAGTACAGCAGAAATTAGAACCAGAGTAGGTAAAAAGTCAAAGCTTAAGGCTCTTTATCTGAATGCACGTAACATTTGTAACAAGATAGATGAGCTAACGGCAGAGATAGAAATAAATGAATATGATTTGATAGCTATTACAGAGACGTGGTTGCAGGATGACCAGGACTGGAATCTTAATGTTCAAGGATATTCGACGTTCCGGAAGAATAGACAGAAAGAAAAAGGAGGTGGGGTGGCTTTGTTATTAAAGGAAGAAATCAGTGCAGTTGTGAGCAATGATATAGGTATAATAGATTGTGATGTAGAATCAGTTTGGGTGGAAATAAGGAATAACAAGGGAAAGAAATCACGGGTGGGAGTGGTCTATAGGCCCCTGAAGACAAGCCTCTCTGTAGGACAAGATATTAATCAGGAAATAATGGAGGCATGTAAGAAGGGCACTGCAATTATCATGGGTGATTTTAATCTGCATATAGACTGGACAAATCAAATTGGCAAGGGTAGCATGGAAGATGAATTTGCCTCAGGGATTGTTACTTAGAGCAATACGTTGCAGAACCTACCAGGGAACAGGCTATTTCAGATTTGGTATTGTGTAATGAGGTAGGATTAATAAGAGATCTCGTAGTTAAGGACCCTTTAGGGGTAAGCGATCATAACACGGTAGAATTTCAAATTCAGTTTGAGGGTGAGCAACTCGGGTCTCAAACCAGTGTCCTCAACTTAAACAAGGGCAATTACAGAGATATGAAGAAAGAGTTGTCTAAAGCGGGCTGGGAAGATAGACTACAGGGGAAGTAAGTAGATGAGCAGTGGCAGACTTTTAAGCAGATATTTCATAACACTCAGCAAACATTTATTCCAGTCAGAAGGAAAGACTCGAAGAGAACGATGAACCACCCGTGGATAACAAAGGAAGTTAAGGAGAGTATCAAATCAAACACAAAGGCGTACAATGTGGTGAAAACGAGTAGTAGGTCAGAGGATTGGGAAATTTTTAGAAACCAGCAGCGGATGACTAAAAAACTAATAAAGAGGGAGAAAATTGATTATGAGAGTAAATTGGCAAGAAATATAAAAACAGTAAGAGCTTCTACGGGTATATTAAAAGGAAGAGAGTAGCTAAAGTAAGTGTGGGACCCTTAGAGGATGAGACTGGGGAATTAATAACAGGGAATAGGGAAATGGCAGATAATTTAAACCAATATTTTGCATCAGTCTTCACGGTGGAGGACATTATAAATATCCCAACAATAATAGATGAGCAAGGTGTAAATGAGAGGGAGGAACTTGTAACAATCTCTATCACGAGGGAAAAGGTGCTGGACAAACTGATGGGACTAAAGGCAGACAAGTCGCCAGGACCTGATGGCCTGCATCCAAGGGTTTTAAAAGAAGTGGCTGCAGAGATAGTGGAGGCATTGGTCATAATATAACAAAACTCATTGGATTCCGGTAGGGTACCAGCGGATTGGAAAACCATTAATGTGATGTCCCTATTCAAGAAAGGTGTGAGACAGAAAGCAGGAAACTACAGACCAGTTAGCTTAACATCAGTCATTGGGAAAATGCTAGAGTCCATTATCAAGGAAGAAATAGCAGGACATTTAGAAAAACATAATGCAATCAAACAGAGTCAACATGGTTTTATGAAAGGGAAATCATGTTTGACAAATTTGTTAAGAGTTCTTTGAGGATATAACAAGCCGAGTGGATAAAGGGGAACCAGTGGATGTAGTGTATTTGGATTTTCAGAAGGCGTTTGATTAGGTGCCACATAAAAGGTTATTGTACAAAATAAGAGCTCAGGGTATTGGGGGTAATGTGCTGGCATGGATTGAGGATTGGCTAACACACAGAAGGCAGAGAGTTGGGATCAATGGGCCTTTTTCAGGTTGGAAAGCCGTAACTAGTGGGGTGCCACAAGGATCAGTCCTAGGGCCTCAACTATTTATTATCTATATTAACGACTTAGAGGAAGGGACAGAGTGTAGTGTATCCAAATTTGCTGATGATACAAAAATAGGTGGGAAGGCATGTTGTGATGAGGAAACAAACAATCTGCAAAGGGTTATAGGTAGGTTAAGTGAGTGGACAAAAACTTGGCAGATGGTATTCAATGTGGGAAAGTGTAAGGTAATCCACTTTGCTAGGAAGAATAAAATGGCCGATTATTATTTAGATGGAGAAAGACTACATAATACTGCAGTACAGAGGGATCTGGCTGTTCTTGTGCATGAAACACAAAAGGTTAGCATGCAGGTGCAGCGAATAATTAGGAAGGTAAATGGAATGTTGGCCTTTATTGCTAAGGGGTTAGAGTTTAGAAATAGGGAAGCCTTGTTACAACTGTACAGGGTGTTGGTGAGGCCACACCTGGAGTACTGCGTATAGTTTTAGTCCCCATATTTAAGAAAGGATATACTAGCATTGGAGGCAGTTCAGAAAAGGTTCACTAGGCTGATTCCTGGGATGAAGGGGTTGTCTTATCAAGAATGGCTAAGCAGGTTAGGCCTTTATTCATTGGCGTTTAGAAGAATGAGAGGTGATCTTATAGAAACATACACGATTTTAAGGGGGCTTGACAGGGTAGATGTTGAGAAGATGTTTTCACTAGTGGGGGAATCTCGAACTAGGGGACAGAGTTACAGAATAAGGGGACACACATTTAAAACTGAGATGCAAAGGAATTTCTTCTCTCAGAGGGTGGTGAATCTGTGGAATTCTCTGCATCAGAGAGTTGTGGAGGCTAGGTCACCAAATGTATTTAAGGAGGAGGTAGATAGATTTTTGAAATCTCGGGGAGTCGAGGGTTAGGTGGAGCAGGCTGGAAAGAGGAGTTGAGGCCTGGGGCAGATCAGCCATGATCTTATCGAATGGCAGGGCAGGTTTGAGGGGCTGATTGGCCTACTCCTGCTCTTATTTCTTATGCTCTTATTCAGCAAGAATGAAAAATTGCCATAATGTACAGGGCTATGGACTAAGAGCTGGAAAGTCGAATTAGGCTAGATAGCTCTTTTTGGCCATCAAAGACACAATGGGCTGAATGGCCTCCTTCTGTGCTGTAAATCTTCCATGTTTCTATTTAACAGTTGGTGACCTGGTTAATGCAGCTGTGTACTGGATACTGTGATATGTGACTGATGTGCCCTGTAGCTGACTGAAAGAAGCCAGTGGCAAACAAGCTCTGATGACTTTGAGAACAACTGGCTCTCAAACAGACAGCAAGATTGCAGGAGGTTGCAGCGGTCAGCAACAGCCTGCCTGGAGGCGTGCAGCTTTGTCTTACATTCCCCCTCAGACATTTGGTCAATCCACACTGTGTGCTGGGCAAGGCCTCCTATGAGTGGCTTCCCTCACCTGCTGTCCTCTGAGAGACTCAGCTCCTGGTGGCTTTGGTTGATGAGGCTGCAGCTGTTGTATCTCCTGCAAATCTTCCTGCATCCAGAATAAAGTGGAACTCACAATAAGCAACTGAAGCTTACAGAGTGTGATAAGACCAAAAAACTGTGAAAGAAGCAATTTGAAAGCTGGAAACTCCCCTGTCAAATCAGCAAAAAGATTCACTGATTCACTGTACAGCAGCTGAGAGCACCTTTTAATACAGCTTCAATAGCTGTCACGCACAAAACCTGCCAGGTTTTACTGTCAAATCCAGGACTAGGCAAGGCTGCCATGATTTTCAGTTAAAATGGCATTGGGGTCTGGCTAATTCCACCAAAGCATGACTTTTACATTTTTATCAGATCCTACTTCTCCTGAATTTGAAGTTAAAATGGCAGCAGGCGCAAATACATTGGGAACTCAGTGGGTAGGGTTAAATTGGGGCGTGTATGTATAACATGGAATAGCTGCACTATGAAATACTATTTATTGTTGTTTTTTGCCTTTGGAAACATGGGGTTTTGAGGACAGGATCTTGACCCTTTAAAAATAATTACGAGTCTCGACCCTGCGCTTGCCGGCAATGCGCCCGCCAGTGCGATCTTATGGGAGGCTGCCTCCGCCTCCGATGTACAATTAAGGATGCCGGGCTGGTTCTTGAGGCTGCAGGCCCAATCAGCAGCCTTGGAAGGATGACAACCTCACTGGCAGAGGTGGATGCTGTCGCTGTAGGAGGAAGACCATGAGGGCGCCTCATCTTGAGGCGTCCTCTGAAGAGGCTTGAACTTTGATATACTAAATGGTGGCCACAGCTGGAAGGCCACCCCTGTAGAAGGGAAACTCCTCCACAGGATGGATCGCAACTATACCCGCTGATCCCTGTGGCTCCAGTGGAGGGGAACTGAAAGAGGTTTCGTGGGCCCCCCGGCCCACTGCCGGCAAGATGTCTCCAGGCACCTGCTGGGCTTTGGCCTTAGTGAAGGGGCTCATCTGCCGCTGGGAAGACCCTGGTAACATCCCCAATCTGTCCACAAATAAGCACTTAATTATTCAAATTGGCTACATGTCGCTGCCAGGAGGGTAGCCATTGCCGGTTTCACCCTGCTTCCAGCAAGGTTGGCCGGTGGCGGGAATGCATCTGCCTGCCAAACCAACACGCTCCTTTCCAACTTTCTTTCTGGTCCCTCCTTCAAGCCCACTTCGGTGGGACTGGGAAGATTCCACTCATAATGTTATTTCCTATTTTCTGATGCCTTCCTGTGCCCAGTCCTAAATCTTTTAGCTTTGCCTTAACATTAGAAATGTGTTGGATTTAGAGTTTCTGCCACTAACTATCTGTAGGCATGTCTTTTGGGTAAAACTTGGTAAGAAGCAGCCTAAAGATGTTCTTTCCCCTCGGGTACAAGTTATGGTCTGAAGTTTGAACAGCAGGGAACTAAATTCTGTATATAAAACTATTTAGGACCTGGGAAAACATCCCACTTCAGGACAAATGCCTACTCTGGAGAAAATAAACGACTAATTTATTTTGTTCAGCCTAATTGTTATTGTTGGCCCTACAATATCTGTCATAAAATACAAGCTAATATTTGACTCCACCTCTTTTTTTCTACACTGGAGAGAGAAGAAAGGCAGTCTTGTCTAATTCTTCTGAATGTTACTGCAGTGTGGGCTTCTCCTAGGTTTTTCGATTATAAAATAACTTCATAAAGCATATTTGAAAGCTATTTGTGTTGTACATGCATTCAGCATCAGAAGACCGAATTAAAACCCAAGTGTTTCAATGAAAAAAAACTTCATAACAAATAGCTTCTCTGCATCCGAATACAGGGTCATGTCTACCATAAAATTCAGTTTGCAATATCCAAGAGCGTTGAGGATCTTTCTCAAGTCGTCTGACACTGACACACTTCATAAACTTTATTGATCGAAATGAATTGTAGCATGAAGTATGGCCAGTTGGTACATCGGCACAGTTTTTGTCAGAATTTTACAGTCCGCATTAACTAATGATATTGGTCTGTTGGTGGTAAGTGCAAGTGAATCTTTTGTTTTTTGTGGGAGTACAGAGAATTGAACTAAGGTCATGGTCACGGGAGGATGCCAGAGGACTATGTGTTGTTAAAAGTTATTAAGTAACATTGTCATGACATAGAACTTTGAGGACAATCCATCCAGACCTAGTGATTTATCCAAGGCCATGCTTCTAATAGCAGTTTCACACTATGATAGGGAAAAGAATCTCGAGACGATCTCCCTGCTGGGAACAGATTGGGTGGTCTAGGAAAAGGGTTCAGCTCCTCTCCTCCTTACATGGAGTGGAAGTATTGTTTAAAGGAGAAGTGCATGCTACAGAACTGTTCAGAACCTTCAATATTATAAATGATGACATCTGCAAACTTAACAGCATCTCTCAGTTGCCCCTTGTCTGTGTATTTTATGCTTTAAAACTGTTAGTGACAGATATCAGACAGATACTGTAGAATTACTTTTGATGTAATATACAAAATTCACTCAATTGGCATCATTAGTGTAACAGCAAGCTGCAGAATAAAGCTTCCATTTAAATTATGCTACATTTAATTTGTATGACAAGATAATTGTTGCAACTCTAAAGTCAATCAGATACATTCCAAATGAAATTCCACAGTATCGTGCCGTAACCAGTAACGAAAAATGCATTAAAGAAAAAGTAAAAGAAAGAGCTTGTATTTATATTGTGTCTCCCACAACCTGAGGACATCCCATAGTCAATTAAGTACCTTTAAAGATAAAATATACAGTCCAAGTCAAAAATTGTATACTGTATGCCAATAATTATCATGTGTAAAACACCTATCATTGTTATATTATTGTGATTTCTTTGTGATTTAAAAAAAAGTAAACTCTACTAAGAAAAATATGGAAAGCAAAACTTCAGTGTAAATCAGAGAATAAGGTGATGGGGAGACTTTCCACTGCCAGGTACCCATTTCAGCCTTGAAAGATGGGAGGCTGGCAGTTGGAAAACCTGTTGGGGATCTTGTGCACTCATTTGCCCACCTGAGTCAATTTTGAGGCAGCCCTTTAAATGGGCAGCCATCACACCCTCCCAAAAACAGTGGAAAGACTGAAAATCAGTTGCTATACCAGTTGTAGGAGCCTGCTTGTAAATTTTAAGTTTGGAAAGTAGGCCTTAAAGAATGATGGAGATAGGGAAATAAGAGATAAAAGCAAAATACTGCGGATGCTGGAAATCTGAAATAAAAACAAGAAATGCTGGAAATACTCAGCAGGTCTGGCAGCATCTGTGGAGAGAGAAGCAGAGTTAATGTTTCAGGTCAGTGACTCTTCTTCGGAAAATAAGGAGAAATAAGAGGATTGCTGCCAGATACGGGTTTGTGATTAACCATCTGCTGCTGCTTGCACTCATCCTACTTTGTATCACTTTCTGGCACATTCTGCAACCCTTTACCATAACTCTATTGAAATCGAAAAGTGAAGGCTGTGCTGAAGAATACCATTGCAACCTGCCATTCTCTTTTCTTTCTTTAGGTGTGTTACAGGGAACAAATGTAGGGCGTACCAGTAATTCACAATACATGCCATTATTCACTCTATGCCTTGGACTCAGCTCCTCCTTTCCCTTCTGGGAAAGGATCTCTTCTGGCTCTGATTCTGTCTTCACCTGGAGAGAAAGCTACAGCTGCTTCCCACTCAGATCACCACTTAAAATTGCATCAGTGAGATCATCAGGACATGATATGCATATATAAGGAAGGACCCCAATGGCTTTGTGTGGGTGTTTTTGCCATCTGCTTAGTCGAACAGGTTAAACTTTGGAACAGCAGGTTCTTAGTGGCTTTCTGGTAGTTAAGTAACTTGGACAATTTTAATTGCCCACTTGTTTAGTTTCGTCTAGATGGGTAGGGTTAACATAATCTCTTAAAACTTTGTTGCAGTGATTATTCTTGCAAAAATTTGCAAGTATGTTTCATCAGGTGGTAGGAATGTGATATTTTGAGTTACCTAAAAGATGAAAGGTGCTGGTGAAGATATATGTGTGGAATGCAGACACGGGGCCAGCTTCCACATGTATGCTGATGATACCCAGTTCACCACGACTTCTCTCGACATACTGTGTTATCAGACTGCAGTCTGACATCCAGTCTTGACTGAGTCACAGTTTCCTTCCGCTAAACATTGGGAAGACCAAAGCTATATTTTTGGCTCTGCTACAGGTTCTGTTCTCTTGCCACTGATTCCATTCCCCTTCCTGGCCACTGCCTCAGGCTGTACTAGACTGTTTTATGTGCATATTGTGCATTATTCACTTCTTATGAGAAGTATTTAACTTCATATCATTATATAAAAGACATTAGTGAGCCAGTTGAATTTTTAACAAGATTTTTACTGATACCAATTTTTTCATTTCCAAATTTATAAAAGAGCTGAATTCAAATGCTCTGACAGCTGGCATAGTAGAATTTAAATTCACATTCTCTGGATTATTTGTCTGGACCTCTGGATTACTAGTCCATGACTATAGGAACAGGAGTAGTCCATTCAGCCCCTTGAGCCTGTCCTGGCATTCAATGGCTGATCTGTATCTTAACTCCATCCAACCACCTTGGCACCATATCCTTTTATACCCTCGTCTAGCAAAATTCTATCGATCTCAGACTTAAAATTATTAATTGAGCTAGTAAACTATATTGTGTAGGAAAGAGTTTCACACTTCTACCACCCTTTGCATGAAGAAGTGTTTCCTAACTTCTCTCCTCAATGACCTAGCTCTAATTTGAAGGCCCTTTGTCCTAGAACCCCCACGAGTGGAAAATGTTTCTCTCCATGTACCCTATCAGTTCCCTTCAAAATCCTAAAAACCTCAATCAAATCATTGCTTAACCTTTTAAATTCCAAGAAATACAAACCTAGTTTATGTAATCTCTTTGCATGATCTAACCCTTGGGGCCCTCGGCGGTGGAGCCTTGGTTTTAATATTTAAATTAATTTAAAAACATGCAAATAAACCTACCTGATCCCGAGGGCCCTTCCAAGCCGATATTCCATTCAGAGTTCCGAGCTGAGACACTGGTGGGGAGAGGGGAGGAGTGAAATTATCAGGGACGGAGGGCGGGGTGGGGGGGGGGGGTGCGGGGTTGGCGCGGACGAAGTGGGTAAAATACTTTTTGTTGGCTGTGGGGATGGTGGGAAGGGGTTGAAGGGCAAATGTGATGAGGTTGGTGGGGGGGCGATGTTCGGGTTGGGAACAAAATTAATTTTCGTGATATAGGCCAATTAAAAAGAGATTGTTGTGGGGGTGGGGTGGTGGGGGGGGGGGGTGGTTGCTGTTGGGAAAGGGCCTCCAGCTTTTAATTTTTTTTAAAAGAAAACACATAGTAATGTAACTTTAAAAATTAAATTTTTTCCGAAGGGCTTGAAGCTCTTTAAAAATGGCGGTGGAGCCTGCGCCGGACACCGTTGCTGGGGACGGAGTGGCCGCCCCCGATGACCTACAGGGGGTGGCTGTTCCACACCCTCCATTTAAATGAGCCCCCGCTTGAAATATCGTGGAGGCTCAGCGGCCTGCAAGTCGCGCGTGCGTGTGCCTTCTTTTAAGCTCGCCGCCGTTCTTGGCAGCGAGCTTATAAAATTCAGCCCCACTAGTCACTTCCTTCCAATTTGGTTATATACCCATTATCCCTACACTCTGTCATCTACTGCCAAACCACTCAGCTAACCAAGGTAATAATTTGCCTACAAGCTTTAATTTTAGCTAACAGTCTGTTATGCAGAACCTGTTATGCCATATGGAATTCCGTATAAACTTCTTCTTTTGGGCCTCCTTATCTCGAGAGACAATGGATACGCGCCTGGAGGTGGTCAGTGGTTTGTGAAGCAGCGCCTGGAGTGGCTATAAAGGCCAATTCTGGAGTGACAGGCTCTTCCACAGGTGCTGCAGAGAAATTTGTTTGTTGGGGCTGTTGCACAGTTGGCTCTCCCCTTGCGCCTCTGTCTTTTTTCCTGCCAACTACTAAGTCTCTTCGACTCGCCACAATTTAGCCCTGTCTTTATGGCTGCCCGCCAGCTCTGGCGAATGCTGGCAACTGACTCCCACGACTTGTGATCAATGTCACACGATTTCATGTCGCGTTTGCAGACGTCTTTATAACGGAGACATGGACGGCCGGTGGGTCTGATACCAGTGGCGAGCTCGCTGTACAATGTGTCTTTGGGGATCCTGCCATCTTCCATGCGGCTCACATGGCCAAGCCATCTCAAGCGCCGCTGACTCAGTAGTGTGTATAAGCTGGGGGTGTTGGCCGCTTCAAGGACTTCTGTGTTGGAGATATAGTCCTGCCACCTGATGCCAAGTATTCTCCGAAGGCAGCGAAGATGGAATGAATTGAGACGTCGCTCTTGGCTGGCATATGTTGTCCAGGCCTCGCTGCCGTAGAGCAAGGTACTGAGGACACAGGCCTGATACACTCGGACTTTTGTGTTCCGTGTCAGTGCGCCATTTTCCCACACTCTCTTGGCCAGTCTGGACATAGCAGTGGAAGCCTTACCCATGCGCTTGTTGATTTCTGCATCTAGAGACAGGTTACTGGTGATAGTTGAGCCTAGGTAGGTGAACTCTTGAACCACTTCCAGAGCGTGGTCGCCAATATTGATGGATGGAGCATTTCTGACATCCTGCCCCATGATGTTCGTTTTCTTGAGGCTGATGGTTAGGCCAAATTCATTGCAGGCAGACGCAAACCTGTCGATGAGACTCTGCAGGCATTCTTCAGTGTGAGATGTTAAAGCAGCATCGTCAGCAAAGAGGAGTTCTCTGATGAGGACTTTCCGTACTTTGGACTTCGCTCTTAGACGGGCAAGGTTGAACAACCTGCCCCCTGATCTTGTGTGGAGGAAAATTCCTTCTTCAGAGGATTTGAACGCATGTGAAAGCAGCAGGGAGAAGAAAATCCCAAAAAGTGTGGGTGCGAGAACACAGCCCTGTTTCACACCACTCAGGATAGGAAAGGGCTCTGATGAGGAGCCACCATGTTGAATTGTGCCTTTCATATTGTCATGGAATGAGGTGATGATACTTAGTAGCTTTGGTGGACATCCGATCTTTTCTAGTAGTCTGAAGAGACCACGTCTGCTGACGAGGTCAAAGGCTTTGGTGAGATCAATGAAAGCAATGTAGAGGGGCATCTGTTGTTCACGGCATTTCTCCTGTATCTGACGAAGGGAGAACAGCATGTCAATAGTCGATCTCTCTGCACGAAAGCCACACTGTGCCTCAGGGTAGACGCGCTCGGCCAGCTTCTGGAGCCTGTTCAGAGCGACTCGAGCAAAGACTTTCCCCACTATGCTGAGCAGGGAGATTCCACGGTAGTTGTTGCAGTCACCGCGGTCACCTTTGTTTTTATAGAGGGTGATGATGTTGGCATCGCGCATGTCCTGGGGTACTGCTCCCTCGTCCCAGCACAGGCATAGCAGTTCATGTAGTGCTGAGAGTATAGCAGGCTTGGCACTCTTGATTATTTCAGGGGTAATGCTGTCCTTCCCAGGGGCTTTTCCGCTGGCTAGGGAATCAATGGCATCACTGAGTTCCGATTTGGTTGGCTGTATGTCCAGCTCATCCATGACTGGTAGAGGCTGGGCTGCATTGAGGGCAGTCTCAGTGACAGCATTCTCCCTGGAGTACAGTTCTAGGTAGTGCTCAACCCAGCGGTCCATCTGTTTGCGTTGGTCAGTGATTATGTCCCCCGATTTAGATTTGAGGGGGGTGATCTTCTTGATGGTTGGCCCAAGAGCTCTCTTCATGCCATCATACATTCCTCTGATGTTTCCGGTGTCTGAGGCCAGCTGAATATGACTGCATAGGTGTTGCCAGTAGTCGTTTGCGCAACGCCTAGCTGTTCTTTGTGCAGTACTTCTGGCTGCTTTAAGTGCTGCGGATGTTAAATCGCTGGGGGCTTTCTTGTAGTTCAAAAGTGCAATGCGCTTAGCGGCTATGACAGGTTCCAGCTCTTCATTATGAGATTGAAACCAGTCTGCATTTCTCTTCGCACTTTTGCCGTAGGTGGTCAAAGCTGACTCATAGATGGCGTCTCTGATGTGGGCCCACTTGGTCTCAGCATCCCCTGTGGGAGTGTTTTGAAGGGCTGTTACAAGTGAATTTAGAAATTTTTGTAACAGCTGTGGGTGAGAAATTCTGCTCGTGTTGATGCGCGGGTGGCCCTTCTGCTTGGAATGATGCAACTTCTTTGGTCTGAGTCTAACCTTGCTGCACACCAGGGAGTGGTCGGTGTCGCAGTCCGCACTGTGGAAGCTGCGTGTGATTTGAACACTGTTTAAGGCGGCTCGCCTTGTGACAATGAGGTCTAGCTGGTGCCAACGACGTGATCTTGGGTGCCTCCATGAAACCTGGTGACAGGGTTTAGTGTGAAAGAACGAGTTGGTGATGCAGAGGTTATGATAGGTACACAACTCAAGCAGTCTCTGCCCGTTCTCATTCATCCTTCCAACGCCATCGCGCCCAAGGCAGGAGGGCCATGAGTCATGGTCGGCCCCAACCCTGGCATTAAAGTCCCCCAGCAGGAATAGGTGTTCGGTGTTGGGGATGCTGCTAATGATGTTATGGAGTTATTCATAGAACTGGTCTTTAGCTTCAGGTGCGGAGCAGAGTGTTGGAGCATAGATGCTGAGTAGGTGTACTGGACCAGAGGTGGTGAGCAGTCGGATGGACAGTATGCGTTCCGAGCCATTTGAGGGAGGCTCTATCATGCTGAGCAAGGAGTTTCTGATGGCGAAGCCCACTCCATGCTGTCTTGGTTCTTCAGGATCCCTGCCCTGCCAGAAGAAGGTGTAGTCTTGCTCTGCTAGAGATCCACTCGCGGGGAGGCGAGTCTCCTGAAGTGCTGCAATGTCCACATTGAATCTACTGAGCTCGTTGTTAATGATGGCGGTCTTCCGAGAATCGTTGATTTGTGTAAGGTCTTCCGACAGGCCAGGACACATAGTTCTGACGTTCCAGCTTGCAAAGCGAAGGGCTGGTACCTTCTTTCCTTTTTTCATGTTGTTTGGTGCGGTGTATCAGTCCACCTTTCGGGCAATGACCCTGAGCTCCAAGCACCCATTGAAGCAGGCAGACTGTGGCGGGACAGAACCTTATTGACCGGGGGCTGCCCGGTTTGAGGCGGGCGGTAGCTGTCCAGTGAGGTGCAATGACCTCTCCCACCGACAAAGGCAACCCGTGGCGCCCAGTTTCTACGCCAATTTATCTGGACTTATAACCCGTAACTGCTGCCTTCCGTGTTGTTTTAGTCGCTGTGAGGCAACTATGGAGTGACCTCTCCATGGCGCATGCCTGGGCAAATTTATGGAGGTTGAGAGTTGCCCAGTCGTCAAAACCCCCCTCTCGGCCTTTCTGGTGGGGTCCATAGATAGATACATCCATAGATACTCCCCTGTCTACTACTTTAGCTACCTCCTCAAAAAAAATTCAATTAGGTTCATTAGACAGGACCTACATTTTACAAATTCCTGTCGGTTCTCTCTAATCAGTTGAAATTTTTCTCAGTGTTCAGTCACGCTGTCCTTAATTATAGATTCTAATAATTTCCACACTACAGATGTTAGACTAACAGGCCTATAATTTCCTTTCTTAAATACAATTATATTTGCAATTTTCCAATATGAAAGGCAGTTCCTGAATTAAGAAAGCTTTGCACAATTATAGCATCTGGAATTTGCTCACCTTTAAAACCCTGGGGTGGAAACCATCAGGTCCTGGGGATTTGTCACTCTTTAGTGGTGTTATTGTTTCTCATACTGTTCTCTTAGTTTTGTTAATGTTAGTGAGTTCCAGTCCTAATTTCATTATTAATTCCATGGAATGTCATGTATATTATCCTATTACAACAGTGACTACACTTCAAAACTACATAATTGGTTGTAAAGTGCCTTGGGACATCCGGTGGTCGTGAAAGGTGCTATATAAATGCAAGTCTTTCTTTTTCCTCTACTGTGAAGATAGACATAAAGTAATTATTCACCAAGTCTGTCATTTCCTTAGTTTCATTTACAATATTACCCCTAATGGATTTTAAAAGGCCCACATTATTCTTCACTACCTTTTCTCTTCCAATACATTGTAAAACCTTTTTGTGTTAATCTTGATATCCCTTGCAAGTTTCTTGTATTTTTGCAGCTCTTACTGTCTTTTTTGTCTACTGTTCTTTATATCTCTACTAGTCTCCTGGTTTTATACTGTTCTTTGAACTTTTATATGCTTTTTCCTTTTGTTTTACATTATCTCTCACCTCTTTTGTTGACCATACCTGTTATAATTTCTAAGTAGAGCTTTTGTCCTTTAGGGATATACACTGTTGAGATATTAAGCTAAATTCTTTTTTGAATACCTCCCACAGTTCATCTGTTATTTTACCCAATAACAGTTTTGACCAGTTTGCTGTCGACAGCCTCTGTCTCATCCCACTAAAGTTAACCTTACAAAAATTTAGAACCTTGTGTTAACCCTGCGTTAAATTTATTCTTTTCAAACCTAACATTGGTTTGATCATATTATGATCACTGTTAGATAACTGTTGCCTTACTGGTTAAATTATTAACTAATTCTGGTTCATTGCTCATTATAAGTCTCACATGCTTGCCTTCTTGTTGGTTCTAGATAGTAGATGGTACACACTGCTGCCACTGTGTGTCGGTGGTGAATGGAGTGAATGTTGAATGTGGTGGATGGGGTGCCAATCAAAGGGATTGCTTTGTCCTGGATGGTGTTGAGCTTTTTGAGTGTTGTTGGAGCTGTCCATCCAGGCGAGTGAAGAGTATTCCATCACACTCCTGACTTGTGTCTTGTAGATGGTGGACGGACTTTAGGAAGGCAGAAGGTGAGTTGCTCACCACAGAATTCCCAGCCTCTGACAAGCTCTTGTAGCCATAGCATTTATGTGGCTGTTCCAGTTCATTTTCTGGTCAATTGAAAAATGCAAGCAAGTTAGTTAAACAGGATTTTGCCTGAACAAATCCATGCTAGCTTTCCTTTATTAATCCACATTTGTCCAAGTGATTATTAATTTTGAACCAAATTATCATTTCTAAAAGCTTTCCCAACACCGAGGTTACATCCCCAGGATGTTTACAGTGGGGGAATTCAGCAATGGTAATGCCATTGAACATCAAGGGGAGATGGTTAGATTCTCCCTTGTTTGAGATGGTCATTGCCTGGTAGTTGTGTGGGGTGAATGTTACTTTAATTATCCTAATATAGACTGGGACAGTAATAGTGTATAGGGCAGAGAGGGCAAGAGTGTCTAGAGTGTGTGCAGGAGAATTTTCTACATTAGTCAAATGAGGAAAGAGGCATTGTTGGATCTGGTTCTGAGGAATGAATCAAGTGTCAGTAGGGGAACATTTAAGGGACATTGGTCATAGTATCATAAGGTTTAGGTTAGCTCTGAAAAAGGGCAAGGGGCAATCCAGCGTAAAGATAATTAATTGGAGGAGAGCCAACTTCAATGGAGTGAGAACTGATCTGACCCAAGTAAATTGGAATCAAAGCTTGAAAGGAAAAACTAACTGAACAATGGACTGCTTTTAAAGAGGAGATAGCTCGGGTACAGTCAAGGTACATTCCCACGGTGGGGAAAGGTAGGGCAAATAGATCCGGAGCTCCCTGGATGACGAAAGAGATAGAGAGTATGAACCAGAAAATAATAAAAAGGTTGTAAAAGGAGGAGTGGGGCCAATTAGGGACAAAAATGGGGATTTACGCATGGAGGCAGAGGGTATGCTGAGGTACTAAATGAGTATTTTGCATCTGTCTTTATCAAGGAAGAAGATGCTGCCCAAGTCACGGTGAAAGAGGAGGTAGTTGAGATGCTGGACGGGCTAAAAATTTATAAGGAGGAGATATTAAATTAGCTGGCTATACTTAAAGTTGATAAGTCACCAGGACAGGATGAGATGCATTCAAGAATACTTAGGGAAGTAAGAGTGGAAATTGTGGAGGCACTGATCATAATTATCCAATCCTCCTTAAATAGAGGTGTGGTGCCAGAGGACTGGAGAATTGCAAATGTTCAGGAAAGGGTGTAAGGACAAGCCCAGCAACTACAGACCAGTCAATTTAACCTCGGTGTTGGGAAAGCTTTTAGAAATGATAATTTGGTTCAAAATTAATAATCACTTGGACAAATGTGGATTAATAAAGGAAAGCTAGCATGGATTTGTTAAGGCAAAATCCTGTTTAACTAACTTGCTTGCATTTTTCAATGAGAAAACAGAGAGGGCTGATGAGGGTAATGCAGTTGATATGATGTACGTGGACTTCCAAAAGGCATTTGATAAAGTGCCACATAATAGGCTTGTCAGCAAAGTTAGAGTCCTTGGAATAAATGGGACAGTAGCAGCATGGATATACCATTGACTGAGTGACAGGAAACAGTGAGTAGTTGTGAATGGTTGTTTTTGGGACTGGAGAAAGGTATATACTGATGTTCCGCAGGGATCAGTTTTGGGACCCTAGCTTTTCTTGATATATATTAATGACCTAGACTTTGGTGTACAGGGTGCAATTTCAAAATTTGCGGATGACACAAAACTTGGAAGTATTGTGAAATGTGAGAAGGATAGTGATAATTTCAAGAGGACATATAGAGGCTGGTGGGATGGGCAGACAAGTGGCAGATGAGATTTAATGCAGAGAAGTGTGAAGTCATTTATTTTGGTAGGAAGAACAAGGAGAGGCAATATAAAATAAAAGCTACAATGCTAAAGGGATGCAGGAACAAAGGGACCTGGGTGTATACATACGAACATACGAACATATGAATTAGGAGCAGAAGTAAGCCATTCAGCCCCTCGAGCCTGCTCCACCATTCAATAAGATTATGGCTGACCTGTTTGTGTCTTGAATTCCATATTCCCATCTTCCTCCAATAATCTTTGATTCCCTTGCCTAACAAGGATCTATCTACCTCCGCCTTAAAAATATTCAATGACCCCGCCTCCACCACGTTCTGAGGCAGAGAGTTCCAAAGTCGCACAACCCTCTGGGAGAAAGAAATTCTCCTCATCTCTGTCCTAAAAGGGCAACCCCGAATTTTACAACTGTGTCCCCTAGTTCTGGACTCACCCACAAGAGGAAACATCCTTTCCACATTCATCTTGTCAAGACTGTTCAAGATCTTATATACTTCAATTAAGACTCCACTCACTCTTCTAAACTAATCCAAGCTCAGTCTGTCCAACCTTTCCTCATAAGACAACCCGTTCATTCCAGGTATCAATCTAGTAAACCTCCTCTGAACCACCTCCAACGCATTCATATCCTTCCTTAAATAAGGAGACCAAAACTGCACACAATATTCGAGATGTGGTCTCACCATTGCCTCATCAATGTATAAATGAAGCATCACCATTTTACTTTTATTTTCAATTCCTCTCGTAGTAAAGGATAGCATTCCATTAGCCTTCTTTATGACTTGCTGTACCTGCATACTAACTTTTTGTGATTCATGCACTAGAACACCTAGATGCCTCTGCACCTCGGAATTCTGCAGTCATTCTCCTTTTAAGTAATACTCTGCTTTTTTATTCTTCCTGCCAAAGTGAACAACTTCACATTTTCCCACATTATACTCCATCTGCCAGATTTTTGTCCACTCACTCAACCTATCTATATTGGTCTGCAAGCTTCTTATGTCCTCTTCACAACATACTTTCCTACCTATATTTGTGTCATCTGCAAATTTAGCTATCAAGCCATCTCTCCCCTCATCTAAGTCATTGATATAAATTATAAAAAGTTGAGGCCCCAGCACGGACCTCTGCAGGACTCCACTCATCACATCCTGCCAATCAGAATAGGACCCATTTATGCATACTCTCTGTTTTCTGACATCCAGCCAATCTGCTAACCATACTAATATGGTACCCCCTACACCATGGGTTCCTACTTTGCGCAAAAACCTTTTATGTGGCACCTTCTCAAATGCCTTTTGGAAATTCAGGTACAGTACATCAATGGGCTCCCTTTTATCCACAGCACATGTTACTCCTTCAAAGAACTCCAATAAATTGGTTAAACATGATTTCCCTTTCACAAAACCATGCTGACTATTCCCGATTACCTTGAGTTTTTCTAAGTGCCCAGCCACAACCTCCTTAATGATCAATTCTAACACCTTCCCCATGACAGATGTCAAGCTAACTGGCCTAAAGTTACCTGTTTTCTGCCTCCCCCACTTCTTGAATACAGGGGTTATATTTGCTACTTTCCAGTCTGATTGAACCTTTCCAGAATCTAGCGAATTTTGAAAAATTATCACCAACGCATCTACTACCTCAGTAGCCACCTTTTTTAAGACCCTAGGATGAAGCCAATCAGGACCTGGGGCCTTGTCAGTCGCAGCTCCATCAGTTTGCTCAGTACCGTTTCACTGGTGATTATAATTTCCCCAAGTTACTCTCTTCCTTCCACCTCCTGATTTACTGCTATGTTTTTTGTATCCTCTATAGTGAAGACAGAAGCAAAATAGTTGTTCATTTCATCTGCCATTTCCTTATTATCTACTATTAACTTCCCATTCTCACTCCCTAGAGGACCAACACTCACTTTATATACTCTTTTCCTTTTTAAATACCTATAGAAACTCTTGCTTTCTGTTTTTACATTTCTAGCTAGATTCCTCTCATGCTCTAATTTCTTTCTCCTGATTAACCTTTTAGTCATTCTCTGCCATTCTTTATATTCTAACCAATCATCTGACCTGCCACTCAACCTTGCGCAATTATATGCTTTTTCCTTAAGTTTGATGCTTCCGTTAACTTCTTTAGTTAACCACGGATAGTGGGTCCTCCCCTTAGAATTTTTCTTTATAGTAGGAATATACTTATTCTGAGTAATCTGAAATCTCCCTTTGAATGTCTGCCACTGCTTCTCTATTGATCTATCTCCTAGCCTAGTAACCCAGTTCACTTCAGTTAGCTCAGCTTTCATGCCCACATAGTTGCCCTTATTTAAGTTTAAAATACTAGTCTTAGACTCACTCCTCTCTTTCAAACAGGATGTAAAATTCAATCATATTGTGGTCGCTGCTACCTAGAGGTGCCTTTACTCTGAGGTCATTAATTAATCCTGTCACATTACACAATACCAAGTCTAATATAACCTGCTCTCTGGTTGGATACAGAATGTGCTGCTCTAAGAAACTATCTCGAAAGCATTCTATGAACTCTTCATCCAGGCTACTATTGCCAATCTGATTTTTCCAGTTCATATGTAAATTAAAATCCCCCATGATTATTGCTGTCTCTTTATCACAAGTACACAATATTTCTTCTTGTATACTTCACCCTACATTGTGATTACTGTTGGGAGGTTTGTAGACCACTCCCACGAGTGACCTCTTTCACATAGTATTCCTCATCTCCACCCAAACAGATTCTACATCCTGAACCAAGGTCATCTGTAACTATTGCACCAGTGCCATCCTTGATTAACAATGCTACCCCTCCACCTTTTCCTAGCTTCCTATTCTTCTTGAATGTCACATACTCCTCAATATTCAGGACCCAATCCTTGTCATCCTGCAGCCACATCTCTGTAATGGCTGTCAGATCATATTTATTCACTTCAATGGGTGCTATCAGTTTGTCTACTTTGTTATGAATGCTATGTGCATTCAGATTCAGTCTTTAGTTTTGTCTTTTTGTTATCTTTGTAACATCTAGTCTTGACTGTTGGTGTGGTCTTAGGTCTTTTCTCTCTGTCCCTTCCTGCCATTCTCTGACCCTCACTTCCCATATTACTATTCCGCTGTCCTGCCTTGACTTTACCCCTTGATTTGCTACATCTACTCAAGCTTGATCCCTCTCCCCCCTAAACTTGTTTAGTTTAAAGTCCTCACTATTTCCCTGGTTATACGGTTTGCTAGAACACTGGTCCCAGCATGATTCAGGTGCAGACCGTCCCAACACTACACCCCCCCACTTTCCGCAGTACTAGTGCCAGTGCCCGACAAACCGAAACCCACTTCTCCCACACCAGTCTTTGAGCCACGTATTCATTTCACTAATCTTATGTGCCTCAGCCAATTGGCATGTGGCTCAGGTAATAATCCAGAGATTATTACCCTTGAGGTTCTGCTCTTCAATTTGGTGCTTAGCTCCTAATACTGTCTAAACAGAACCTCTTTCCTTGGTCCTACCTATGTCGTTGGTACCTACATGGACTATGACAACTGGATCCTCCCCCTCCCACTCCAAGTTCCTGTCCAGCCCTGAGCAGATGTCCCGAACCCTGGTACCGGGCAGGCAACACAGCCTTCTGGACTCACGCTCTCGGCTGCACAGAACAGTGTCAATCTTCCTCACTATACTATCCTCTACTACCATTACATTCCTCTTTGATCTCCCCCACTTGAGTGGCTTCCTGTACCACAGTGCCATGGCCAGTCTGCTCATCCACCTTGCAGACCTCACTTTCGTCCACACAGGGTGACAGCACCTCAAACCTGCTTGACAACTGCAAAGTCTGAGGCTCCTCCAATAATGTCTGCTCGGTCCCTTTACCTGCCTCACTCATGGTCACATCTTCCTGTCCCTCACTGCTGACCAAAACAGATGACCCTGTTCTAAGAGGTGTGACCATCTTCTGGAACAAAATGTCCAGATATTTTCCCTCCTCCCTTATGTTACGCAGTGTTTGCAGTTTGGCTTCCAGATCAATAATCCTGATCCGGAATTCCTCTAGCTGCTTACACTTTCTGCAGACGTGTTTGTCCTGGATTGCCTTGGCATCCAAAAGCTCCCACATATCACAGCTGCAACATAACACCTGTCCTGCCATTGTTACTTATGCTATTAGTTAATTTACTTTAATTACTTTCTTAATTAACTTAGAATAATTCCTATGTATAGTAGTAATCATACATGGTTGCAGGACAGGTTGAGAAAATGGGTAATAAAGAATATGGAATCCTAGGCTTTTAAATAGTGGCATAATAGAGTAATTTAATAGAGTAATTAAATAGAGTATAAAAACAAGGAAGTTATGATAAACCTGTAGAAAACAGTGATTCGACCACTTCTGAAGTATTGTATCCAGTTCTGGCCACACTTTTGGAAGAATGTTAAGGCATTAGAAAGGATGCCAAATAGATTCACGAGAATAGTTTCAGGGATAAAAAACTTCAGTTGCATGGATAGGTTGAAGAGGCTGGGGCTGTTCTTCTTGGAGAAGAGAAAATTAAGAGGAGATTTAATAGAGGTGTTCAAAATCGTGAGGGGCCTGGATAGAGTAGATCGCGAAAAACTGTTTTAAAAAATCAAAACGAGCCATTTAATTACCATCAAAATAGGTTTAATCGATCAAGGTCTGGAGCTGCATGACTCTTTAATGAGCTACTAATGGCTCCGGAGCCGCAGGTTGCAGAACCCTAACCTAGAAGGACAAGGGCAGCGAATACATGGGATTTCCACCATCTGCAAGTTCCCCTCCAAGCCACACATCATCCTGACTTGGAAATATATTGCCCTTCCTTCGCTGTCACTGGGTCAAAATCCTGGAACTCCCTCCTTAACAGCATTGCAGTGGTTCAAGAAGGTGTCTCATCACCACCTTCTGAAGGGCAATTAGATGTGGGCAATAAATGCTGACCTTGCCAGCAAAGCTCACATTCCCATGAACGAATAAAAACAATCCCACTGTCATCCATTCACGACACTAAATCAAGGTAACTTATGGTCATTACTTGCTTCCAATGTTGTTATGACAATAATAAAAAATGTGCATATGATGTCACTTTGCCATTAACATCTCCTTTCAATGTGCCTGCTTCTATTTGCGTAGAATATTCAAAATTCACCATTACAGTTGGCATAAAATTCGAGAAGTTATGACGGTCGGTAGGACATTGCTTTTTTCTTTTCCCCTGTCTTCCCAAGTTTTCTCCAGAAAGTTCCCTTCTTTTTAAGAGGAAAATGATGCCTTTATATTTAAGATGATCGTTGATTCAAGATACAGAGGTAGAATCCCATAGGGGTTGTGTAATCTCCCACCTTGACTTTGGTTGAAGATTGATAGAAACCTTGGAGAAACAATGTAAACAGCCACTTCTCCCAATCTTCTGCTGAGATTAGGAAAGTCTTGTGAAGGTTACTGGTGTGCGTTATGACCATTAACATGGAGGCAGTAGGTTTATACTGAAAAATGAGCTATACTTATCTGTGTGATCCTTTAATCAATACTCTCACTGTGCTGCAAACTTTGAATCATTTCACACACTATCATTTTCTTTTCCAATGCCAAAATGGCTATGATGGCTATCCTCAAGATGCTGCACTGTGAGACATTGAGCTGAAATGACAGTCATCAATGACCAAGATCCCTGGCCATCACTGGGCGACAACAACTCGTTTACACTGCAACCATTGATCAAGTTAATCAAAGAAGTTCCCCATAAACCTTTGGCTAAATTTTATGGAGGCAGCAGGGGCCCTGATGCCAGGCCAGGAAGTTGCAAGGAACTCCGCCTCAGCCGTTGGGGACCCCGGGCTGCACTTTATGGCGCTCAGGCAGTTAACTGCCTAGTGCTGGGGTGCCCATCCCTTTAAGGATGGGGATCGTACCTTGAAGAGCTGGCAGCTCAACAGTGCCTGTGGGAACAGTGGCCACTGTTGGGACTGCACCCAGCTAGAAGAGGCAATATGGACGCCAACGTCGGAAGCAGGTAAGTTGATGTGGGTTTGTCGCGAGCTAGTCAGGCAGGCCCCAGTGAGGGAGGGGGGTGCGTTGATTGTTGAGGGTGAGGGGGAATGTTTGTGCAGGGGCAGCCTTTGCCAATGGGGGGACCACAGATTGCCCAATCAGGAGGGCACTGCCCCCCCAAGCCTGCAGGGAGGTCGCTTGGTTCTACTGGGCAGTCTCCCCACGTGCGGGAGGTGGAGGGGGGGTCACCAGCAGTGGTAGAAACAGGCCCTTAAGTGGCCATTAATTAGCTTCTTAAAGACCTCAATAGGCCTTTGGGCAGGAAGGCTGTCCTCAACCTTGTCCCCCCCCACCAAAATTCAATGGCATCTGGAAGGCGAGGCCAACCCACTAGCCTTCCTTCACCATTTATGCGCTGACCACCTCCCTGCCCATCCCTCGAGGGCTGATAACATTTAGCCCAAGCTTAGTAAAAGCATGTTAAAAGTGCAGTGACAGATTTTGTGGTAGAAATGATGATGAGGATATCAGCCAGGGATAGACACCTGATGAAAGGTCACTGACCTGAAACATTAACTCTGCTTCTCTCTCCACAGATGCTGCCTGACCTGCTGAGTATTTCCAGCACTTTCTGGTTTTATTTCAGATTTCCAGCATCTGCAGTATTTTGCTTTTATTATAGGCACCAACATGTTGAACCACAAACATTTGACAAAATTATTGACTCAACCAAGGACACCGAGGCAATTAATCTGTATATAAAGGGTATAGTCGACCAAATGCCATCAAAATACAGTCCGATTTAAAACACAGTTCTCTCTATAAATAAAATAGCTAAGCATACGAATGTCTCTTGCATGCTTCTTGGGCTAAATCAGTAAACTGAAAATATAATTCAAGCTGAAGTTAGCTACAGGTAGCTTCAAAGCCTGTAGATATGTTTGTTTCTCTCTGATCATTAACACTGTAAACATCAGATCAAATAAACATGAAGTTATAGGACAAAGTCTAGTCAGCGTGAACCACCCTAGCAGTAACTGAGGAAATATTACCTTGTCGTTTGGCTAATAAATACATTTTATATTTACAAGTTACATCAGATTATCGTGCCTTTTACAATTGGGCACTCAATCATCAGGTTGTTGTGTAAGGGGTTTTGTTTTGCATGTTTTTCAAAGTAACTTTTATTTAAGTACAGCTACATCAATTTGAGACATTTACTATGACTGGCATTTAATAAGAGAGTGACACTCAAGGTTGGAGCTACAGTGACCATACTTAAATGTGTGGAGCCCCATTATCTCATCTTGAGCACAATAACATTCCCAATGTAATTAAAATTAAATACTGTGTATGCCTTCTTGCAAATCTTTTGATCGATCACTGATATTAACACTAGTTAATTGATTGAGGTATACAAAATTATGAGGGGCATTGATAGGATAGATAGGAAGAAACGTTTTCCCTTAGCGGAGAGGTCAATAACTAGGGGGCATAGATTTAAGGAAAGGGGCAGGAGGTTTAGAGGAGAGTTGAGGAGGAATTTTATCACCCAGAGGGTGGTTGGAATCTGGAACACACTGCCTGAAGGGGTGGTAGAGGCAGGAACACTCACGACATTCAAGAAATATTTAGATGAAACACCATAGCATACAAGGCTATGGGCCAAGTGCGGGGAAATGGGATTAGTTAGGACGGGTGCTTGATGGACGGCACAGGCATGTTGGGCCAAAGGGCCTATTTCTGTGCTGTAAAACTCTATGACTCTAGACTCTAGTATCGCGTTTCCCCCAAGCGAATGTCAAGGCCAGGACCTGTTCTGGATCATCAGGTTTCCATTAAAAAAGTTGCTGATGAAATGGCACTCATGGAGATTTTTATATAAATTAATCCAGCATAAAAACACAGTAGTAAACACCTCAGTGCAACATTAAAACTGAAGCAGTTAATTAAAATGGACTATAGGCTAGGAGTAATAAGCAACATCTATATATTAAAATACTAAAAGTTGTGACATGCGTGTGTGGAATGAGAAATCCTTTTATCAGTATTAGGCATCTTAACTAAAATTACCTTTAAATTTGGAAGTGCACTGAACTGCAGCGTTACTTATTACATTTCTGAAACCCTGTTAGAAGGTTGTCCAAATGAATACACTAATTCCAAGAGAAATGTAATGAAGTCTCAGAAAACCAGGAGACTGTTTCGCTGTCGTTATGTTCATTCGCAAATCATCAGAAATGCACTTTATAGTTCCATGTGGAGCTGTTTGCTTTTGAAAGTTGCTATTGGGGCAAAATTCCCTCTGTTAAAAATCTTGCGGGGGTGGGGGTGGTGGGTGGATGGTGAGTGGAAATACAGCTATCAAGGATAAGTGAGGAATATCCTGCTGTTAACAGACGCATTGGGTGAATCCAGGTAGAGGGAACTGTCATTAACAGCAATAACACGAGACGGTGCTGGGTCAAGTCTGTTCCAATCTTTGTGAGCCTAGCCTCCCTTCATAAATAGGGCAGAATGCAGTGATAAATTGCTCAAACTGACTAGGGTGTAAACAACAACAAGCTGAATTTATATAATGTCTTTAACCTACTAGACTTTCCCCAAGTGCTTCTCAGGCCTGTTAAACAGTTGGATGCTAACATTTGCACAGCAGAATCCAAGGGTCAAGCAGGCACAATGGTAATGTGAGAAATGGAAAGCTTCGATCAAGACATTTAAAATTATCACAGACCTTAAAATGTTTACTATGGACACTGGTGACCACTGATATCAGACCTCATCATTATTAAATTTGAAAGCAACTTCCAGCAATCGCACATGTGCAGTTAAATGTGGAAATCAGGATCTTCCCACAGCTACAGCATACTGCTGTGTTGTTAGGTTTGTATTAATAGTGTTGTAGGGCATTCTAGAGAAGTCAGACTCTGGTAAAGGTTAACTAACAACCCTATTATTTACAGTTACAGTTACTATATACACTCTCCATAAGCCAGCTACGCTAGCATCCTTCGTGCTGCTATACCTTCTTCTTCGCAAGCTTATCCCATGTGACTGTTGTATCATTGCT
The DNA here is from genome assembly GCF_036365525.1 of Heterodontus francisci. NCBI lineage: Eukaryota > Metazoa > Chordata > Chondrichthyes > Heterodontiformes > Heterodontidae > Heterodontus > Heterodontus francisci. The sequence goes on from NC_090371.1 coordinate 114,912,083, forward strand.
TGTACAATGGGAGGGGTCTCTCACTGTCTTTGGTATTAACCCTTTACATCCTTATACTACATCTTGCCCAAGACTTTATACAACATTTTTCCAAACATATATATATTTATGACTTCTCTACTACTCTCTCTCTCCTCCCACAAAGTCTCTGACTTTACCGATTCAGTCTCATTGGAGGTTTGACAACTCTCCCCGATCTGGTTGTATTCTGTCTGGGACGATCCGTAGTCTTCATAGGAAGTCTGGGTTGCTGACTTGGTGTTTTCGTTTCTACGGGTTGTAGTATTTTTTCCGGTTTGGGATTGTTAATCTTCATCTGGAGTTTGCAGATAGATTATTGCCTGTTGCTTTTCTGGAATAGGAATGATATTCCTCTGATTCCTTCGTATGTTCTCTTCATTTGTTTGTATAACATACAATCGCTGATAGACCTCATGTTTATGGATTACTGTGGAACCTTCTCGTTCCATTTCACGTATCCAAACATTTTGGCCATTGTTTAATTTGGGTAAGATTCTCGCTTGACATCTCCTATTGTAATTCCAGATTGTTTCCTTCTGAAGGAGTTTTCTCTTGCTCAAACTTTTTCATAGTCTTGAGTCTTCAATTGTTTCAATTGCATTAATTGTTGAGGTAATACTGGAAGCTATATTCTTAACTTCTTTCCCATCAGTAATTCTGCTGGTGATAATCCAGGAGTGAGAAAGAAAGATCTTCATTTTTCTTGAGTGAAGATTTTATGGTTCTCACACCTCGTTCTGCCTCGCCATTGGACTGTGGATACCTCTGTGAGCTCGTAAGATGCTGAAAGCCTTTCTTCACGGCAAACTGGTTAAAACATTAGTTTGCGAACTTCTTGGCTCCACAACATTGACAAGGTTTTCTAATTTCATGCACCTTCTCACCTGGATGTTTTTTCTGTTCTCAAAGTGTTTCCCTGGTTTTGGCTTAACCAGTTGGATGGACATTGGACTCCTTCTCATCCACAGCTTGTCTCAACTCATAGGATGTCCCTATTCCGTTTGTGAGCTTCAACTTGCCTTACAATTTGAATGGCCTTTTCTAGTATAAGGTCTTCCTTGAATTGCAACATGTCTGACAACGATTCATCTGCTATGCCGATGACTATCCTGTTTCGGATTATTTCTGCCTTTAATATGCTGTGTTCGTATTCTTCTGCCAATCTGTAAAGGTCATTAATACAGGGGTCTACAGATTAACCAATCTGTGCCCACTTATTAAATTTGGCTCTTTCCAAGATTTTATTATCACAGAGATTAAAATATTTTTCAAAGGCTTGGAGCACCTCTTTGAATTTATCGGTAGCTTGGTGATCCCTTGTTGAACAATTACGTCGTCCGCAATTGCAGCTGCTGAATCATTCAACTTCAGATTTTGTATGGAGTTGCGAAGCAATTCTAAACCTTAGGAGCCTTTTTCTCCATGATAGCCAATTTTGAATTGGATTGGGTCCCTCTTAATTCTGGAAACTCTTCGCTATTCCCAATTTTGGATCCATATTGCTTTCTTCTTAGACCTTTTAGGGTGTTCCCCTTTAAGAAATTATGCTTGTTTTTTTTTTTACCAGGCTTGGTTGCTTTAATGGAGGCTCCAGATGTTTTTGTGTGTTCTCTGCTGTTTTAATAGGCTTTTTTAGGGTTTTCCCCTTTCTTTTGTTGGCCAGGGGCTGCAAGAAGTACAGAATCTGTTACAAACTGCTAGATTGTTTGTGAACTATAGTAACCTGAGCTCAGACACTGCCCTGTGCTGGTAAAAAACAGTTTGAACTAATTAATTTATGTGACAAGACAAGGGAGAGATCACAGGAATAGAGCCTTATTTGGACATGGTGTGATACCGGGGTCTTTGGGCCTGGGCCAATAAGGAGAAGATATGAATGAGGTGAGCAGACCTAAGCCAACAGGAAAGAGACAGCAAAGTTTTGAAGAGATAAGAAAGAGAATAAGTATAGAGAATCTCGGGCATAGAGCCAGCAAGAAACTCCGGAGACCAACCATCGCGGAAGTGGAAGACCCTGCGTGAGCAATGCGGCGACGATGTAAAAGAGAGAGAGAACGGAATGCCTGGCCAGCGTCAGCTCTCCCCTTTTTCGGGTATTATCCTTTGTTTTCTGTGACTAGGTCAGGGAAAGGTCAGAGAAACCTAGTGGGTGTGTTTATCGATTCTAGTTAGCTTTGTTATTAACTGTAAAACCCAGTTTGAGTTGCATGCTTTTGTCTAACCAAGTGTTAGCCTTATTCTTACATTGTACAACAACGTGAATAAAGTAAATTGATAGTTAAAGAAAGGACTGAGTTTCCTCCTCTTTGTACTAAGCCATTAACCGTAGTCAGTGGATTAGGTGGAGGGTGGCTCTCCTGTAACCCCAATATCCCAAACACCCAGTCTGAGCCTGAATTAAGAGGACTTAGTCCCACGTGACGGCCAGGATCAAGTGGGTGAAGGGAATAAAGGGGCCAAGGGGGAATTAACTCCGTGCCAAGGTTTACATAATTGGCGTCCCTGGGTGGGCATGAGGATCAATCTCTCCGTTGAGTCAGCGGGAGACTCGAGCCGAACCGAATTGGCACAGTACAGAGAGAACAGGAACTTAGGGGTTAATTCGTAGCTACTAACATAAGATGACGAATCAAAGGAAATCTCCAAGCCAAGGAGACTTGGATTGTTATGATTGTAAGGGATTCCTCCAAAAATACGTAAAAGGGAAGTGGCCGCAATACAGGGAGTATGCACATTACACTAGCGACAAGGGAAAACCCATAGGGGAAGCCCTTTGGAAGATTGCACAAGCAAAGATATCAGCTAGGAAATTTAAGAAAATACAGAAGTCAGTAGCTATCGGCTGTTACTTGAGGAATGGATAGAATGCCAACAGCAGGCTAAAAATGAGCAGAAAAGACTAGAGGAAGAGATTTAAAAACTCCATGAGGAGACAACCCGCCTTAGTGTAAAAGTAACCGATTTGCAGGGACAGAGAAGTGCAGATTTGATGCATATGAACCAAAATCAGTTACAGTGCGAAAAACTAGTTACGGAAAAAAGTAGGCGAGAGTGAGAAGCCCAAGCAGCTAAAGCTGAGGTGGAAGGATGGAAACAACAATGTAGTGATCTAAAAACTGCCATGAATGTGATTCAGAGAGCAGCTCAGGAACAGAGAAGTAATGCAGGTGATCACACAAAGTGTCAAAAATACATAGCGAGACTGCAAGAGCAGCTAGCCGCGCAGAGAGGTATAATCTGTGCTTTTGCACCCGAAGGAAGTGAGGAGAACGGTGAAGGGGGCATAGATTGGAATGAATTAGCAGACGAAGCGGTTAGATACGGCCATGATCACAGAGACCCTCTGCCCGAGGATCCTCCGCCAGCATATGAGCCAGAGCCAAAGGAGTCATCGGCCCCCATGGCCCCCCTTGTGACCACTAGAGCAGCGATAGGGGCAGATGGCCAGGTGGCAGCTGGCCCGCGTATGACATATTCCACTCCAATGGGGGTACAGCAATTGAGGGATATTCTGAAAGATATTGGGACGTGCGCACCCGGGGATGATCCTAGGGAGCTGTTCCAAGCGGTCAGTCAACAGAGAGGAATACACGGCTTAGATGATGCTGAAGAAAGAAAATTAATTATAATGTGCCTACACCCACACATACACTCCGCCCTACCGGAGGAGCAAAAACTCGGTCGAGGCACAAATGAAGCTTTAAAAGAACAAGTATTAAACGCTAATGGGTGCTAACAGAGGGGACCCAGTGGAGGCGCTAACGAAATGCTATCAAATAAAAGGTGAACATCCTGTCGCGTTTGCAGCTCGCATCTGGGCGGTGTTTCAAGGGGTATATGGCGCAAACCTAGATAGAGCAAATCCAACGCCAGAGATTAGAAATCGATGGCTGAGAACGCTGGTGTTGCATGGCACTGAGGAGTCAAGAAGGGCACGAGATCAATTTGATCCCTCTGATAACACGCACACAGAGGCTTTGGTACTCAGGAGGATGGTTAGAGCATGGGAGAAGGAAACAACAAAATTCTCCAAGGCCCCTGGGTGAAAGGCGATGCCTGTCAAAGATCAGACAATAACCTGGAGAAATGAAAGGAGGGGAACAACACAGGGGGCACCCCACCCAGCCGTTCAGACAGGAGGAAAGGGTAGAGGCATTGGGAGATGAACCGTCCCAGGAACAGGGAGAACTCCGGGTGGGCCAACCCACTGCTATAACTGTGGCCAGGAGGGACATTTCAAAAGAGAATGCCTAGACCCGAGACGAGAAAATGCAGGTCGGGGAGGATGCCAGAACAAACACCAGAGCCTACCCGTGGAAGGACTGAATAGATCAAATCCTCAATGTGATATACTAGAGATAGCACTGTCTCTCGGGTCGTACCCCGAACCACAATGACGGTTGCAGGCCTCTCTGTTATGGGTGTGTGACACGCGGTGGGATAACACAGGGAGACCCCTAGTGAATGGTAGGGTTGGAGGCTGCCCTGTCACATTCCTTTGGAACACTGGAGGATCCCGAACCACTGTAAACACCACCAATGTTAGTAAAGTAGATTGGAAAATTCTAAGTAAATTTGTTTTAAGTGGATTCACAGGACGTTCACAAGTGGGATATGTGAGCGTACCGCTGGAAGTCAGTGTGGGGGACGTAGCAATAGAGCACTCAGTGGTTCTCATTAAGTTACCCAGAGAACAAGAACATATATTAGGGTATGATTACATGACTAAAGCGGAACTCTGTTTTGACCCTGTTAATTGCACGATTTGGCAAATGCCCTTGGGCATGGGTAGTATAGATCACACATCCGTCCCGGTGGGGGAATACCAGGATAGGATATGCACATTCGGGGAAATGTGGACAAGACCAGAAGAAATGAGTAGCGATCGTGAAGTACAACAAATTAGCACACGGAATTCAGTAGTATTTGCTCGGCATAAACATGATTGTGGGAAAATGACCGGGAGTGTGTGTATACAGGGTCCAGACCCTAAACCACAGAAGCAGTATGATTTTCCAAAATGGGCAGAAGAGGAGGTGGGAAAGGTGATACAGAATTTGCTGCTACAAGGGATACTAAGACCGGTAGCCTCCACTAACAACTCGCCTATTTGGCCAGTGATGAAACTGGATGGTAGCTGGCAACTAACGATAGACTACCGAGAATTAAATAAGGTAACCCCGTTAATGGCCCCCACCGTAGCAACTAGCCCAGAGACTTTAGTTAAACAAAATGAGGATGCACAGTCGTTCACGGTTTTAGACATAAGTAATGGTTTTTGGACTATTCCACTGGAGAAAGAATGCCAATATAAATTTGCGATTATCTTCCAAGGACAACAATATACATGGACCGCCCTGTTGCAGGGATTCCATAATTCCCCCGTCTATATTTCACCAGTGTCTAAGGGAAGGGTTAAAAGGATTCTCAAAGCCTGAATGTCTGGTGCAGTATGTAGACGACTTACTGCTACAAACTGAAACAGAACAGGAACATTATCAGTTACTAAGTGAATTACTACAATTGTTACACGAATTGGGACTAAAAGTAAACCCTAAAAAAGCGCAGGTTATGAAACAGAAGGTTACTTACTTGGGAATGATCTTGACACCGGGAAAGAGAGAAATTGACCAAAGAAGGGTAGTAGCGGTTGGCAGACTCCCTGTCCCACGGGATGTAAAAGGGTTGAGATCCTTCCTGGGTTTCGTGGGATATTGCAGGGACCACATTGATGGATTCGCTACAAAAGCGGTCCCATTAATGAAGTTATTGAAAAAGAATGTGACGTGGGAGTGGAAAACTGAACACACACAGGCCATTTCAGATTTAAAGCAGGCACTAGCTGTTGCGCCTGCTCTGAAAACCCCAAATCCAACTGAGCCGTTTTCATTGGAGGTAGCTACCACAGACACCACCCTCTCGGCAGTTCTGTTACAGGTGACGCATGGGAAATTGAGACCAGTAGCGTATGCCTCGCGTATGCTTTCACCGGTAGAGCAAGGGTATACGACATGCGAGAAATATTTGTTAGCTGTTTTTTGGGCAGTACAGTATTTTACTTACATTGTGTGACTGAACCCACTTACAATATTGACAGAAGATACCCCCGTACAGTTACTATTAGACGGTAGGATCAAAGACGGGTCAGTAAGTCAGAACCGAATTGCTAGGTGGACACTATTGTTGCAAGGAAGAAACATAAGCGTAAAAGGGGTAAAAAATACCACTATGTTGGCAGACAACCTTGTGTATCAAGGCGAGAAACATGAGTGTCAAATCATGATAGCAAATGATTCCAAGGGACCATTTGTATCGAAACAAAGAGGAGGGTGTAGGAGTGGATTCGAGAAAGCAACGGGGCCCGAAAGCAAAGATGCAAAGGAAAAAGAACCCCACTTAAAAATTTTTGTGGATGTTTCCTCATCGGTACAGGATGGCGAGAGGCAAACTGGATGCGGGATATATGTAGAAGACGAACACGGACAGGAAAAATTTAGCGCAGCCTTAAAATTGCCTAACACCATGAGCGCGCAGGCGGCATGATTAGCAGCCGTCGCATATGTGGTTGGCCACCCGGAATACTTCCCGCCCGGATCAGTTATATATTCTGATAGCATGTATGTCTGTAATAGCCTCAGGGAACATTTGCCCTTATGGGAGGCGAGAGGTTTTGTCTCAGCGGATGGGAAGCCCCTTCCATCGGCCCCATTATTAAGATACATCTTTGAAGGAGCACAGAGGAAAGGATATGGGATCACGAAGGTAAAAGCTCATTCAAAACTTACTCCGGAAGGGAACAGGAAAGCGGATGAGCTAGCCAAACAAGGTGCTGTTAGTGGGCAGGAATGGCAGCCACCGATTGAGGAAATTGGGGAACAGAAGGGGAAACAGGTTAAGGTAATGGATTTAACAGAGGAGCAGAAGAAAGATGGAGAATTGAAAAAACTGATAGAAGGAGTAGAGTCAGACACATACAAAGAGTATAAGGGGGTCTATATTCAGGATGGAGTGGTTTTATGTGAAGGAAAATTCGTAGTGCCAGAGGGGGGATGAAACCTAATAATCCACTGGTACCATGACTTATGGGGACATAAAGGGACAGAGAGTACCCTGGAAAGGATAAAGGAGGTGTGCTGGTGGCCTGGAATGAAAGGTGACGTGGAACACTACGTCAAGAATTGTTTGATCTGTGCACAACACAACCCCGATAGAAATGTCAAGAAAGGGGCCCTCTGACATGCTAGACCAGTAGAAGGGCCTTGGACTAATTTACAGATAGACTATGTAGGACCGCTAACCCCCCCACTCCAGGAGGCTTTAAGTACATTCTAGTAATAGTAGATACGTTTACCAAATGGATGGAAGCTTTCCCAACCAGAACAAATACAGCCAAAATCACCGTGAAAATTCTGTTAGAAAGGGTATTCACTCGGTGGGGTTTACCCCGAAGCATAGAATCAGATCAGGGAACACATTTTACAGCCCAAGTCATGCATGCATAAATGTAATGACCCTCGTTGGGGTCAAACAGAAATTCCACATACCCTATAGACCACAGTCTAGTGGAATTGTGGAAAGGATGAATCGGACATTGAAAAACATGATAGCTAAAATGGTACAGCAGCACAAGACGACCTGGCAGGTCATTCTGCCCTATGTGTTGATGGTAATCAGGAATACCACGGCACATCAACAGGTTATACTCCCTATAAACTCATGACGGGAAGGGACATGAGAGGAATGGAGGGGTTGGTAGGTTTGGACTTGTCCGAACCCGAGGTGAAGAGTATTATATCAGAAAAATGGGTGCAACAACTAGTAGAAGCAGTGAGAGAAGCAAATTACGTGGCAGCTCACCAACAAGGAAAGAAGAGACAGCAAAGCAAGGCTTATTTTGATGCGAAAGCCATCCCGATAGAGTTGGGCCCCGGACAAAGGGTAATGATCAGAATATACCAGCCCACCTCATTCTTGAGTCCAAAGTTCACCGGTCCCTATGAGATAGTAGATAAAGCTAGTCCCATCTGTATACAAAGTATTGACGACACCAGATAAGTGTGGCTGGTATCACATTAATCAGTTAAAGTTAGTAGGAGAAAAACAAGATAATCACAGTTGGCATGTGATGCTTGATGCTACCGATGTTTCGACCGAAGGTCAGGGAGATCAAGAGCAGGATCAACTGTGGATCCAAGTGGAAGTGTTTGAAAGACAACCTGATGTTGTACGTCCACATACAGAGAGAAATCGAGGGAAAAAACGAAAGAAAAATAAAGAAAACAGGGGAAGTAAGTGGGCTAGAAGAAATGGACGGTTAGAATCAGAAACAAATTGGGAACAAGATATAGACAGTCTGGCTCAGTGTATGGAGAGACTGGACTTAAAATACGATAAAAAAGAAACTGTAAATAAGAGCAGAAATTACACTTGTATATTACAGGTCCAGCCCACAATGAAGAGGGTGATACATTTCATTGCTTTTGGATTGACCATATTTGGGACTATAGGTGAACCCGCATCGGAGCTGTCACGATGAATGAACGCGCCTGAAGCAGTGTTGATGCGGGAAGACTATCCCGTGGCTAGAAACAACTTTGCTCCACAGATCAAGATAGTTCGAACCAACAAAGGAGAGCGAGAAGATTTAAATTTGTATTATGCGGGAGTAGATGGGTTGGTGTGCGCGGAAAAAACATTGGGTATACCGGAGGGAATAGAAGTTTGACCTTAACTAACAGAATGTTAGGCACCTGTGACGTGGATAGAGGAAGATATTATGTTGGGGCAGTGTTTCATATTCCCCGACATGGAAGCAATTTGACCTACCCTTTAAAGAGAGTCCATAACGTGGGCAAGTACCAAGAGGGTATTTGGATATCTTTAAGTAACCCACCATCTCTTGCCATTGTAATGGATGGTGTTGAGAAAGGGGTAGATTTGTCAAAATGTCATCAAGGGGGGAATCACTGGGCCTGTCCGGAAGAGACAACGAGACAGAAACTTACAAATTGCGGGCTCAGCACCTATGAAAATTGTTCATTGTCCATTTTGCCTGTTAATAACCAGACCTTTTTACAATATGCCCTTGTGGGGCAAACGTATTACATAGCCACGGCTGCTATGAACTACAACAAGGGATGGAAACAGTGCCCTCTGGAGGGACACAATGTAGCCATTCACAATGTAACCTCGGACTTGGTTGTTGGTGGACAAGTCCTGCCTAAGCCAATAACGAGGATAGTGATAAAGGAGAATCTCACGATCCAACATACTGATACAGATCAAGAGGTACGGGAATATATTGCCACCGAATTACCACCCATCCCATACTTAATAGCGGATTGGGCACAAATAGCAGAAGAGGCAAAAGAGATAATTCATCAATGGAATAAACACACTAAAACAATTAGAACTCATGTTGACAAGGCAAATGAACAGCTGCGTGACCCAGGGTTTTGGAGTATATTTTGGAATTGGGGATCTTATGTTTAAATACATCCATGGGTCAGAATTGTAGCACATATTGGTGTCATAGTGTTTCTATATACGCTAATAATTGTTGTACTCAATGTATATCAGCTTAGAAGGTGAAAAAATGAAATTTTGCGAAGATTGGATGATGGGACTATAGTGAAACAAAAAGAACGGTTATCAATATAAACAAAAACTGTAAAAAAAACCTGTATATACTGAGGTTTCTAAACATATCTTTTTGTATGTAACGGTATTGCACACCCATTGGGGGACAATGACGTTCTCAGGAATGGTTCACAGAGAAGGGAAACTTGATGATCCTAAGGTAAGTATCTTTGGATCAAGAAGGGGGAGATGTTGGCCAGGGGCTGCAAGAAGTACAGAATCTGTTACAAACTACTGGATTGTTTGTGAACTATAGTAACCTGAGCTCAGACACTGCCCTGTGCTGGTAAAAAACAGTTTGAACTAATTAATTTATGTGACAAGACAAGGGAGAGATCGCAGGAATAGAGCCTTATTTGGACACGGTGTGATACCCGGGTCTTATGGCCTGAGCCAGTAAGGAGAAGATATGAATGAGGTGAGCAGGCGTAAGCCAACAGGAAAGAAACAGCAAAGTTTTGAAGAGATAAGAAAGAGAATAAGTATAGTGAATCTCGGGCATTGAGCCAGCGAGAAACTCCGTAGACCAACCATCGTGGAAGTGGAAGACCCTGCGTCAGCAACGCGGCGACGATGTAAAAGAGAGAGAGAACGGAATGCCTGGCCAGCGTCAGCTCTCCCCTTTTTCGGGTATTATCCTTTGTTTTCTGTGACTAGGTCAGGAAAAGGTCAGAGGAACCTAGTGGGTGTGCTTATCGATTCTAGCTAGCTTTGTTATTAACTGTATAACCCAGTTTGAGTTGCATGCTTTGCCTAACAAAGTGTATAAGCCTTATTCTTACATTGTACAACAACGTGGATAAAGTAAATTGATAGTTAAAGAAAGGACTGAGTTTCCTCCTCTTTGTACTAAGTCATTAATCATAGCCGATGGATTAGGTGGAGGGTGGCTCTCCTGTAACCCCGATATCCCAAACACCCAGTCTGAGCCTGAATTAAGAGGACTTAGTCCCACGTGACGGCCAGGATCAAGTGGGTGAAGGGAATAAAGGGGCCAAGGGGGAGTTGACTCCGCGCCACGGTTTACACTTTTATAAATTCACATTGTTTTTTTCAGGCTTGGTTGCCTTAAAACAGGTGTCCCAGCTGTTTTTGAGAGTTCCTTGCTGTTTTAATAGACTTGTCTAAGGTTTTCCCCTTTCTTTGAGAAATGCTGTTTGTTTGTTTTTTCAGGGTTAGTTGCCTTAATGGCAGTGTTCCAGCTGTTGGCAAGAGTTCCCCACTGTTTTTATAGGCTTTTCTAGTGTTTTCCCCTTTCTTGGAGAAATGCAGTTTGCTTGTTTGTTTCAGGCTTGTTTGCCTTAATGGAGGTGTCCCTGCTGTTTTCGGGGTTTCCCACGCTTTCTTTTTTACTTTCTGAGCACAATGCCTTTAGAAAAATACAAAGAACAAAGAACAAAGAACAGTACAGCACAGGAACAGGCCATTCGGCCCTCCAAGCCTGCGCCGATCTTGATGCCTGCCTAAACTAACTCCTTCTGCACCTCTGGGGCCCATATCCCTCTATTCCCTTCCTATTCATGTGTTTGTCAAGATGTCTCTTAAACGTCGCTATCGTATCTGCTTCCAGCACCTCCACTGGCAGCAGGTTCCAGGCACTCACCACCCTCTGTGTAAAAAACTTGCCTCGCACATCCCCTCTAAACTTTGCCCCTCACACCTTAAACCTATGTCCCCTAGTAACTGACTCTTCCACCCTGGGAAAAAGCTTCTGACTATCCACTCTGTCCATGCCACTTATAACTTTGTAAACCTCTATCATGTCGCCCCTCCACCTCCGTCGTTCCAGTGAAAACAATCCGAGTTTTTCCAACCTCTCCTCATAGCTAATGCCCTCCAGACCAGGCAACATCCTGGTAAACCTCCTCTGTACCCTCTCCAAAGCCTCCACGTCCTTCTGGTAGTGTGACGACCAGAATTGCACACAATATTCTAAGTGTGGCCTAACTAAGGTTCTGTACAGCTGCAACATGACTTGCCAATTTTTATACTCTATGCCCCGACCGATGAAGGCAAGCATGCCGTATGCCTTCTTGACTACCTTATCCACCTGCGTTGCCACTTTCAGTGACCTGTGGACCTGTACGCCCAGATCTCTCTGCCTGTCAATACCCCTAAGGGTTCTGCCATTTACTGTATACCTCCCACCTGCATTAGATCTTCCAAAATGCATTACCTCACATTTGTCCGGATTAAACTCCATCTGCCATTTCTCCGCCCAAGTCTCCAACTGATCTATATCCTGCTGTATCCTCTGACAATCCTCATCATTATCCGCAACTCCACCAACCTTTGTGTCGTCTGCAAACTTACTAATCAGACCAGCTACATTTTCCTCCAAATCATTTATATATAATACAAAGAGCAAAGGTCCCAGCACTGATCCCTGCGGAACACCACTAGTCACATCCCTCCATTCAGAAAAACACCCATCCACTGATACCCTCTGTCTTCTATGACCGAGCCAGTTCTGTATCCATCTTGCCAGCTCACCTCTGATCCTGTGTGACTTCAACTTTTGTGCCAGTCTGCCATGCGGGACCTTGTCAAAGGCTTTACTGAAGTCCATATAGATAACATCCACTGCCCTTCCTTCATCAATCATCTTCGTCACTTCCTCAAAAAAGTCAATCAAATTAGTAAGACACGACCTCCCCTTCACAAAACCATGCTGTCTCTCGCTAATAAGTTTGTTTGTTTCCAAATGGGAGTAAATCCTGTCCCGAATAATCCTCTCTAATAGTTTCCTTACCACTGACGTAAGGCCCACCGGCCTATAATTTCCTGGATTATCCTTGCCACCCTTCTTAAACAAAGGAACAACATTGGCTATTCTCCAGTCCTTTGGGACCTCACCTGTAGCCAATGAGGATGCAAAGATTTCTGTCAAGGCCCCAGCAATTTTTTCCCTTGCCTCCCTCAGTATTCTAGGGTAGATCCCATCAGGCCCTGGGGACTTATCTACCTTAATGCTTTGCAAGACACTCAACACCTCCTCCTTTTTGATAATGCCATGTGGGAAATCCTGGATGCTTCTCATGACGGATGGCCTACTCCTGTTCCTATTTCTTACAACCTCATGTGCAGCAAGTGCTGCCAGCTCGAGCTCTGGCTTTTCGAGCTTGAGCAGTAGCTGGAGTCAATACGGGGAACCTACGAGAATGTGAGCTTTGTGGATAACACGTATCTGGAGGAGGTCACCCCGCAGCTTAAAAATGTGAAAGCAAAGAGGGAATGGGTAACTGCCAAAGGACAAAGAGGACCAGGCAGGCAGGACAGGGATCCCATGAGTGCATTGCGTTCTCCAATCAGTATTCTGAATACTGGTAAGAGTGATGGTTCCTCTGCGGAGGCCAAGCCCATGGCACCAGTGGTTGCTCAGCCACACGGGGGCAGGAGGAAGAAGAGCAGAAGAACAATAGTGGTAGGGGATTCGATAGTGAGGGGAACACACAGGCTGTTCTGCGGCCGCAAAGGTGACTCCTGGATGGTATGTTGCCTTCCTGGTGCCAGGGTCAAGGATGTCACTGAGCGGCTGCAGGGCATTCTTACGAGGAGGAACAACCAAAAGTCGTGGTCCAGATCGACACCAATGACATAGTCAGAAGGAGGGATGAGATCCTGCAAGCAGAGCATAGGGAGCTAGGAGAGAGACTGAAAAGCAGGACATCAAAGGTAGTAATCTCTGGATTACTCCCGATACCATGTGCTAGTGAGTACAGAAATAGGAAGATAGAGCTGATGAATATGTGGTTGGAGAGATGGTGCAGCAGGGAAGACTTTAGATTCCTGAAGCATTGGGACTGCTTCTGGGAGGTGGGGTGGAAGCTGTACAAGCTGGACAGGTTGCACCTCAACAGGGCTGGGATTAATATCCTCGCAAGGGGTTTTGCAAGTGCTGTTGGGGAGGGCTTAAACTACTTTAACAGGGGGGTGGGAACCTGAGAGATTCAGAAGGGAAAGAAGACAAGTTGGAAATGGAAAGCAGAAAATTAGTATCCATGTTTGGAAGGCAGAGGAAGCAAAAGCTAGAAAATAGACAACAAAGGAGTTTGGCAGTGCTAAATGTTATTTATTTCAGTGCAAGAAATCTAGAGAATAAGGCAGATGAGCTGAGAGCACAGATTGACATGTGGGAGTATGATGTCATAGCTAATACAGAGACATGGCTGAAAGAAGGGCAGGAATGGCAGCTCAACATTCCTAGTTACAGGATTTTCAGATGAGATAGAGAGGAGGAATAAAAAAGGACCCAGGCTCGCAATATTGATTAAAGAAACAATTATAACTCTGAGGAGGGATGATATAGTAGAACAGGGGTCTGCAACCTTAATGACAAGACGAGCCATTTTTAAAAATTTAGTCAAAAATGTAATATCTTAAAAGCCACAATGCTGTTATTCAAGCACGAAAAATAACGATAAGCAAGACAGAGACATGTTTATGGACTTCTATGCAACATTGTTTCACTGATGCTCATAAATGTACATGTATTAATATCAATAAAAGAGGACATATGATTATCAACGATATTTTAAAGTTTTGCCAAAAATTTGCTAATTGAATGATGCTTTCTCACAAGTACAATGTTAATAAGTGTTTAAAACATCAAAACAAGCCATTTAATTGACATCAACCTCTTACTTAAATGAAAAAAAACACCTCTTACTTTAATGCGACTTCAGCTGCTGGATTTCTTTTGATAGCTGTTTGATATCTGACAGCATGCTGTCGTTTTCAGTTTCAAGCAGGACAGTAAACTTTCATTGTTCAATTGGCTTCTCAACTTGCTCTTTATGAAATTCATACTTAAAAACACTTGCTCACACTGGTAAGTCGATCTAAAGATAGACAGTATGCCATATGCGTAACTCTTCAAGTTACAGTAAATGTCTGGCAAAGAATTCTAAGCTTCAAACACAATTTTGCCTTGTTTTTCAAGATCATACATTTCAGCCCATCTGTGTTGAAGTGCCAAGGTAGATTCCTCCCTTTCTAAATCTTCAAGTTGGGTTACCAAATTTTTTAACTTAGAGACCCACATATCCCTGCCCTGCAAATCTGCCAGTTCAAGTTCTAATTCTGCTTGGCTTACTCCTGAAAATGCTGAAAAGCTGAGTACAGAGGTGTCTGCTTCAAGAGGTTTGAACACAAATTGTAAAGTTGTCCTTTCCTTTCTAAATTCCTGAAAACATCCTGCAAAAACTTATTGCATTTTCAGAAACACATCTTTCAGGTTTTCTTTGTCAAGTATACCATTTATCTGTTCTTTGAATTGTTTCTCTGATGGGAAATGAGCAAGGGAGCCTATCTCGATGTCTCTTGCAAACAGTGCTAGTTAATGCTGAAAAGTGAGAGGGCTGTGTTTCCCTTTTCTTGTAGTTTTCTGTTGAGGTTGTTTAAATGTGCTGTGATGTCTGTCATAAAGTAACATTTCAGCAGCCACTGTGGATCTGTTAACTCTCCATAGTCACAGCCCTTTTCTCACATGAATACCTTAATTTTTTCCAAACAGGTTGAAAAACGCGAAAGAACTCTACCCCGAGAAAGCTAGCGGACCTTGTGGAGAAGAAGGTCTGCATATTGACAGTTGACCTCTTTAAGAAGTTCGCAGAACTGCTGGTGGTTTAATCCTTTCACCATTATTTTGTTTACTATCCTTTAACCAGGGATATCATTAACCCAGAGTTGAACAGTAAGGGAGCTTCGGAGGGAGCTTACAGCCCAGGAGCCATCTTGAAACCTTAGCGAATGTAATCACCTCTGGAAGTCTGCCAAAAGATGCTTCACCTCCAGAAGGACGTGGATGAGCTTTCCGGACGTCGATGGTGGGCACTGAGGCTTATTACCTGCACCAGCTTTCCCCCCCCCCCTCCCCTCCCTTTACCCCCCACCTTTCCCCCCTTCCACCCCCCCGTCCCCTTCCCTGCTCCACCCTCTCAGCTCACCCCCTCACAACCCCGTCCCAGCCCGCGCCCCCTTGCACTATCTTCCCCCGCACCCCCTTCGCCTGCACCCCCTCCACCCCCTTACAGCCCCCTTCCCAGCTCCCCCTCGCACCCCCCTCCCTCTACCCCTCCCCCTCACATCCCCTCCTCTCACCGGCACCATCATACACCTGTGTAGGGGCCCCAACAACCCCACTGCCTTGTGGGCGTCTTGGGAGAGACCAAGGCTAAGGGAGTAAACCCTAACAGATAATCCGGAGCGGAACCCTGTAGGCGGTCATGTGTCACCTTTGGCATGTTTCCGGCAGTTCCTGCAGCCATACTGGTGCCAAACGTCGTGTTCTGCACTCCTTTGGACCCCACCAGAAAGGCCGAGAGGGGGGTTTTGACGACTGGGCAACTCTCAACCTCCATAAATTTGCCCAGGCATGCGCCATGGAGAGGTCACTCCATAGTTGCCTCACAGCGACTGACACAACACGGAAGGCAGCAGTTACGGGTTATAAGTCCAGATAAATTGGCATAGAAACTGGGCGCCACGGGTTGCCTTTGTCGGTGGGAGAGGTCATCGCATCTCACTGGACAGCAACCGCCCATCTCAAACCGGGCAGCCCCCAGTGAATAAGGTTCTGTCCCGCCACAGTCTACCTGCTTCAATGGGTGCTTGGAGCTCAGGATCATTGCCCGAAAGGTGGACTGATACACCGCACCAAACAACACGAAAAAAGGAAAGAAGGTACCAGCCCTTCGCTTTGCAAGCTGGAACGTCAGAACTATGTGTCCTGGCCTGTCGGAAGACCTTACACAAATCAACGATTCTCGGAAGACCGCCATCATTAACAACGAGCTCAGTAGACTCAATGTAGACATTGCAGCACTTCAGGAGACTTGCCTCCCCGCGAGTGGCTCTCTAGCAGAGCAAGACTACACCTTGTTCTGGCGGGGCAGGGATCCTGAAGAACCAAGACAGCATGGAGTGGGCTTTGCCATCAGAAACTCCTTGCTCAGCATGATAGAGCCTCCCTCAAATGGCTCGGAACGCATACTGTCCATCCGACTGCTCACCACCTCTGGTCCAGTACACCTACTCAGCATCTATGCTCCAACACTCTGCTCTCCACCTGAAGCTAAAGACCAGTTCTACGAGCAACTCCATAACATCATTAGCAGCATCCCCAACACCGAACATCTATTCCTGCTGGGGGACTTTAATGCCAGGGTTGGGGCCGACCATGACTCATGGCCCTCCTGCCTTGGGCGCTATGGCGTTGGAAGGATGAATGAGAACGGGCAGAGACTGCTTGAGTTGTGTACCTATCATAACCTCTGCATCACTCACTCGTTCTTTCACACTAAACCCTGTCACCAGGTTTCATGGAGGCACCCAAGATCACGTCGTTGGCACCAGCTAGACCTCATTGTCACAAGGCAAGCCGCCTTAAACAGTGTACAAATCACACGCAGCTTCCACAGTGCGGACTGCGACACCGACCACTCCCTGGTGTGCAGCAAGGTTAGACTCAGACCAAAGAAGCTGCATCATTCCAAGCAGAAGGGCCACCCGCGCATCAACACAAGCAGAATTTCTCACCCACGGCTGTTACAAAACTTTCTAAATTCACTTGTAACAGCCCTTCAAAACACTCCCACAGGGGATGCTGAGACCAAGTGGGCCCACATCAGAGACGCCATCTATGAGTCAGCTTTGACCACCTACGGCAAAAGTGCGAAGAGAAACGCAGACTGGTTTCAATCTCATAATGAAGAGCTGGAACCTGTCATAGCCGCTAAACGTATTGCACTGTTGAACTACAAGAAAGCCCCCAGCGATTTAACATCCGCAGTACTTAAAGCAGCCAGAAGCACTGCACAAAGAACAGCCAGGCGCTGCGCAAAAGACTACTGGCAACACCTATGCAGTCATATTCAGCTGGCCTCAGATACCGGAAACATCAGAGGAATGTATGATGGCATGAAGAGAGGTCTTGGGCCAACCATCAAGAAGATCGCCCCCCCTCAAATCTAAATCAGGGGACATAATCACTGACCAATCACTGAGCACTACCTAGAACTGTACTCCAGGGAGAATGCTGTCACTGAGACTGCCCTCAATGCAGCCCAGCCTCTACCAGTCATGGATGAGCTGGACATACAGCCAACCAAATCGGAACTCAGTGATGCCATTGATTCTCTAGCCAGCGGAAAAGCCCCTGGGAAGGACAGCATTACCCCTGAAATAATCAAGGGTTCCAAGCCTGCTATACTCTCAGCACTACATGAACTGCTATGCCTGTGCTGGGACGAGGGAGCAGTACCCCAGGACATGCGCGATGCCAATATCATCACCCTCTATAAAAACAAAGGTGACCGTGGTGACTGCAACAACTGCTGTGGAATCTCCCTGCTCAGCATAGTGGGGAAAGTCTTTGCTCAAGTCGCTCTGAACAGGCTCCAGAAGCTGGCCGAGCGCGTCTACCCTGAGGCACAGTGTGGCTTTCGTGCAGAGAGATCGACCATTGCCATGCTGTTCTCCCTTCGTCAGATACAGGAGAAATGTCGCGAACAACAGACGCCCCTCTACATTGCTTTCATTGATCTCACCAAAGCCTTTGACCTGATCAGTAGACGTGGTCTTTTCAGACGACTAGAAAAGATTGGATGCCCACCAAAGCTACTAAGTATCATCACCGCATTCCATGACAATATGAAAGGCACAATTCAACATGGTGGCTCCTCATCAGAGCCCTTTCCTATCCTGAGTGGTGTGAAACAGGGCTGTGTTCTCGCACCCACACTTTTTGGGATTTTCTTCTCCTGCTCTTTCACATGCGTTCAAGTCCTCTGAAGAAGGAATTTTCCTCCACACAAGATCAGGGGGCAGGTTGTTCAACCTTGCCCGTCTAAGAGCGAAGTCCAAAGTACGGAAAGTCCTCATCAGGGAACTCCTCTTTGCTGACGATGCTGCTTCAACATCTCACACTGAAGAGTGCCTGCAGAGTCTCATCGACAGGTTTGTGGCTGCCTGCAATGAATTTGGCCTAACCATCAGCCTCAAGAAAACGAACATCATGGGGCAGGACGTCAGAAATGCTCCATCCATCAATATTGGCGACCACGCTCTGGAAGTGGTTCAAGAGTTCACCTACCTAGGCTCAACTATCACCAGTAACCTGTCTCTAGATGCAGAAATCAACAAGTGCATGGGTAAGGCTTCCACTGCTATGTCCAGACTGGCCAAGAGAGTGTGGTAAAATGGCGCACTGACATGGAACACAAAAGTCCAAGTGTATCAGGCCTGTGTCCTCAGTACCTTGCTCTATGGCAGCGAGTCCTGGACAACGTATGCCAGCCAAGAGCGACATCTCAATTCATTCCATCTTCACTGCCTCCGTAGAATACTTGGCATCAGGTGGCAGGACTATATCTCCAACACAGAAGTCCTCTAAGCGGCCAACATCCCCAGCTTGTAAACACTACCGAGTCAGCGGCGCTTGAGATGGCTTGGCCATGTGAGCCGCATGGAAGATGGCAGGATCCCCAAAGACACATTGTACAGCGAGCTCGCCACTGGTATCAGACCCACAGGCCGTCCATGTCTCCGCTATAAAGACGTCTGCTAACGCGACATGAAATCCTGTGACATTGATCACAAGTCGTGGGAGTCAGTTGCCAGCATTCGCCAGAGCTGGTGGGCAGCCATAAAGACAGGGCTAAAATGTGGCGAGTCGAAGAGACTTAGTAGTTGGCAGGAAAAAAGACAGAGGCGCAAGGGGAGAGCCAACTGTGCAACAGCCCTGACAAACAAATTTCTCTGCAGCACCTGTGAAAGAGCCTGTCACTCCAGAATTGGCCTTTATAGCCACTCCAGGCGCTGCTTCACAAACCACTGACCACCTCCAGGCGCGTATCCATTGTCTCTCGAGATAAGGAGGCCCAAAAGAAAGATCCTTTAACCAGGGATATCATTAACTCAGGAGGAAATGTTTGGGCACAGAGTGCTTCTTGGTGAATTTTGCAATGAAATGTTCCCTCACAGTCTTCACAAATAAAGGCATGCATGTAATTTTTTGAATAATTTTGTTTTTGTTTTTAAAATCACTGTACAGCTACCCTGAGTCTTTGATAAAGCACTATTTTACGTATTCACCACAGGTGAACAGCTCTCCTCATTTCACAATCTCTTGAGCTGCCACAAAACTAGCAGTTGTTGAGCTACCTAATAATTTCACCCACATAGCAAATGTGTTTCTAGATTTCTGATGATTTCACCCACATAGGGAACATGTTCCTAGATTTCTCCGTCTTGTTCTTCAGCTTCTCCACTGCTTGCTTTCAGGCATCTCCAGCTGGATGGTGTTTGGCTAAAGCACTGTGCTTTTTAGTGAAATGCCTCTCAAGATTTGATTGCTTGTTGAAAAGTTTCTCATTGCAAATGAGACACACAGAGAGGCCAGCCAAATTTGGGATGAATGCGAATGAATCAATCCATACATCTTGAAACTCTCGATTTTTACCTTGAATACTTCTCTTCTATGCAGCCATTTCTAAAACAGCCTCAAAACAAGGGGCAGAGTAAGTTTGTTCCTTCAATGATTTATCTGCCTGCATGCACACAATGCACATGCTCACAAACACTGCCTCAACACCAGGGCTCGAGTGAGACCACTCTTTTATTGAGTAATGTGCCTGCCTGCACTTGCTCAACAGTGGATGGTGGGCGATAGTGAAGGACGCCATTGTTCCTGGCGAAGCATTCGATAGGCAAGAATGTTTAGACCGCTAATTTTTTTTAATGTTTCTGCATTGGGAGCACCGTGGGGGAGCAATTCCCTGAAAACTCATTGCATTCAATGTTTGAAAGATGCATTCATTCAGGAGTCACTCGGGAGCCACACATTGGACCCC
The DNA here is from genome assembly GCF_036365525.1 of Heterodontus francisci. NCBI lineage: Eukaryota > Metazoa > Chordata > Chondrichthyes > Heterodontiformes > Heterodontidae > Heterodontus > Heterodontus francisci. The sequence continues at coordinate 114,932,596 of NC_090371.1, forward strand.
AGGGAGGTGCATGTGGCTCCAGAGCCACAGGTTGCTGACCCCTGTGTTAGAAGGATCATCAAATGAGGCCATATGTATTGAACTGAAGAACAAAAATAGAGAGGTCACAATATTGGGAGTGTACTATAGATCCCTAATCAGTCAGAGGGAGACAGAAGAGCAAATATGTTGGCAAATCTCTGAGAAGTGCAAAAACAATAGGACAGAAATAATGGGGGATCTCAACTACCCTAATATTAACTAGGACAGAATTAGTGTGAAAGGTACAGAGGGAGCAGAATTCTTCAAATGCTTTCAGGAGAACATTTTTAGCCAGTATATAGCAAGCTCAACAAGAGAGGGGGTGGTTCTGGACTTCGTTTTAGGGAATCAAGCTGGGCAGGTGGGAACGGTATCACTTGGGGAGCACTTTGGTGGAAATTATCATAATTCAGTTAGATTTAGGTGTAGGGGCAAAATTTAAAAAGGAAATTATGAAATCAAAGAGAGTGCATGAAAAAATGTTCGCGAGTAATATCAAGGAAAACCCAAAGTGTTTGTCCTTTGTAGTCAAAGATGACCATGACATCAACTAAAATTCATTGAGTTAAGTTTCAGGTGCAATGTGTTTGAGAATGACTAATCAGGCTAATTTGAGCATAAAAAGGTCTGCTGCATGTTGGATACACATGTATTGTTGGTACAGGAGAGGTGTTTGAGGCTCTGGACTTGCGAGGCTCACATTTTCTGTTGGCCAGTGCAACTCTCTTCTGTTCATAGGAGATGGCGCCTTTGCTGATGAGACTGTGCCATATCGAGCCATCTTATACGAGGTTCTCCCATGTCTCAAGGGCGATGTTGAAACTTTTTAGCGAGACCTTCAGGATGTCCTTGAAGTGCTTTTTCTGGCTTCCATATGAATGCTTTGCTTCAATTAGCTCACCGTAGAAGAGCTTTATTGGCAAACGCTCACCAGGCACTCTGGCAACATGTCCTGCCCATCTTATTTGAGCCCTCTTCAGCAGGGATAGGCATGCCGGTCAGGGAGAGAATTTCAGTATTAGGAACCTTGTATTGCCATCTGATCTTGAGTAGTCTCTGCAAGCAACTCATGTGAAAATGGTGTAGCTTGCTTTTGTGTCTGGAGTAAACTGTTCATGTTTCACGAGCATACAAGAGAGTGGGAAGGACAACCTCTCTGTTACCTTCACTTTTGTTGAGAGACTATTTCCTCTTCACTCCCAGACAGTTTTGTGTTGCTTGCCAAAGGCAATGCTGGCCTCAGCTCTTCTGGCATTGACTTTATCGTCAACGTGAACTGCTCTGGAGAGGGTGCTACTGAGGTCAGTAAATGTTTTGACTCTTTCAAGCCTTTGACCATTGACTGTAATAGTTGGCTTTACATATAGTTTTTGTGGGGTAGGTTGGTACATAACTTTAGTCCTTTTGGTGCTGATAGTGAGACTGAAGTTATCACCTGCAGATGAGAAGTGATCGTTGTTGGGCTGGATTTTGTTGGCCCCCTGAGACGAGCTCAGAGGCAGGTAAGCCCATAGAATCACGGCCACTTAAGGGCCTCTTCCCGCCACTGGGATTTAATTCCCTCGTCCATAAGCAATTTGTGGCACATGGAGGGCCCCGGCCAGGAAACAATGCACCTCCCAGGCCCACCACCGGGCTTTATGCCTACCCTCTCACCCCGCTATGCCAGGGCCTTCCAGACTGGCCCCTTCAACCCCGCCTCACTTACCTGAGGTCTGGGGTTCCAGTGCTGGGTCTGGGTCTGAGGCCTCTGCAGTACTGGCAGTGGCCATCACTAGTGGTGGTGCTGCCGATACTGCTGAGCTGCCGGCCCTGTGATTGGCCAGCAGCTCTTGAGGTGGGACCCCGATCTTTAAAAGGATGGGGATCTCGGCGCCGCAAACATTGCCTCCAGAACAATGGAGGATCACTATGGTAGGGGGCAAGGGGAAACGCGAGAAGGTGAGGTGGGGTTTCCCCACCTTTTCGGCTGGGAGATGCACCTCCTCCACAAAATCCAGACTATTGTGTTTCTTTTTTTCGACCAGGTATTTAGGGCACATTCATCAGTGAAAAGAAAGTCACGAACCAGAGCTTGATGCACTTTGGTTTTGGCTTGTAGTCCTCAAATTATAGACTTTGCCATCTGTGTTATGTCTAATGTGGATGCCAGTATCACTAACATAGAATGTTTCAGAAAGGATGGCACAGAACATCACGCTGAATAGGGTAGGAGCCAACACACAGCCCTGCTTCACTCCATTTGTGACTGGGAAGGCGTCAGAAGACTCTCCACCAACCAGGACATGCCGTTGTGGATTACCGTACCATAATGATGAATTTTTCTGGACAGTCAAATTTTGCCATGATCCTCCTTCGGCCCTTACGAACTGTATCAGATCAACAAATGTTGAGTACAAGTTGCAGTTCTGCTCTTAGCATTTCTCCTGGAGCTGATGTGCAGCCAACACCAGGTCAACTGCACCATGACCTTTTCTGAAGCTGCATTTACGCTCTGGCAGAAGGTCCTCTTCGAGATGTCGTCTCAAGCGGTTTATGAGCACTCTTGCAAGTATTTTCCCAGCAATACACAGGAGGGAGATTCCTCAATGGTCTCGCAAGCTTGATGATTTCCCTTCCTTTTCTAAAGGTGGACAATTGATACATCTTTGAAATCCTGAGGAATGGCTTCCTCGTTCCACATTATCTGGAATAGTTTGGTGAATTTGTCAGTGAGTATTGTGCCTCCTGTCTTGTATATTTCGCCTGGTATTGCATCTGACCCTGGTACCATGCTGCCCATTAAGAGACTGATTGCTTTCAGTATTTCAGCTTTGTTGGGGTGTCAGCAAGTAACATGTTGACTTCAATTTGGGGCAAGAGGGCAATTGGCTCATTATTGATTGTTGAAGATGAATTAAGAACATTGTTAAAATTCTCTGCCCACCTCTCCAGGATTTTGGCCTTGTCTGTAATCAGCGTGGTTCCAACAGCGCCGAGGAGAGAAGAATTTCAGGAGGCCTGTGGACTGTGGCTTATCTTCAGAGCATTATAAAAGCATTCAGTGATCCTGCATCTCTCTAAGCTTTGACTGAATGATTTTACAGATGTTGTTGAAGGCGACTTTCTTTGAAGCAGGTTGTTTTGATAGGGTCTAAGGAGCTGATGTTTCTCATCCAACAGAATCTAAATCTCATTGTTTTCATCAAACCAGTCCTGGTGCTTACAGGTGGTATTTCCCAGATGTTCTAGGGTGCTGGAGTGCACCAGCTCTCTGAAGATTGTCCAAACATCCTCTACACTTCAAGAGACAAATTTAAGACCATCTAACTGGCAATCCAAATCTTCTGAGAAGTCGTGCCTCACAGTATCTCTTGGGCTGAATATGGATGTTGAGTTTTGAGACAATGGGCTTAATTTTGTGTTCCCGTCTAAGGTGGGTTCAAAGGTGTGGGGGGATGGAGAATTGCTGCGGAGCCGCTTGCCCTGAAACCCGGCGCTGTGCTGCAGTGTCCTGATTATATCAGAGGTGGGGAAGTTTAATGGCAGTATTGATGCCCTGACGTGACGGCAACCTAATTTAAATTGCTGAAATTCTGTTTACCATGAATTTGAATGTAATTTTTTTCGATTCTCCAAATGATCCGTAATTTTGTGGATGACTTGCGGCAATCATGTGCCTTCAGATTTGTGGCCCTGAAAAGCTGGCGGCACTGAGGGAAGAGGCCTCGGTGCCGCGAAAGGGAAGGTAACCTGACCATTGCAGCATAGCGGAAGTGGAGGGTACTGTGGCCATTACTATGCCAGGGTTGCGCTGCAAGGGGGTTCTGTGTACCAGGGATGCACTGCAAGGGTGTTCTGTGTACCAGGGTTGCGCTGCAAGGGGGTTCTGTGTACCAGGGTTGCACTGCAAGGGCGTTCTGTGTCGCAGGGTTGCGCTGCAAGGGGGTTCTGTGTACCAGGGGTGCTCTGCAAAGGGGATGTGTGTACTGGGAGTCTCAGCAAGGGGGTTCTGTGTACCAGGGTTGCGCTGCAAGGGGTTCTGTGTACTAGGGGTGCACTGCAAGGGGGCTCTGTGTACTAGGGGTGCACTGCAAGGGGGCTCTGTGTACCAGGGTGGCGCTGCAAGGGGGTTCTGTGTACCAGGGTTGCAATGCAAAGGGAATGTGTGTACTGGGAGTCTCTGCAAGAGTGTTCTGTGTACCAGGGTTGCGCTGCAAGGGGGTTCTGTGTACTAGGGGTGCACTGCAAGGTGGCTCTGTGTACCAGGGATGCGCTGCAAGGGGGTTCTGTGCACCAGGGGTGCTCTGCAAAGGGGATGTGTGCACTGGGAGTCTCTGCAAGGGCATTCTGTGTACCAGGGTTGCACTGCACTAACGTTCTGTGTAGTGGGGGTGCTCTACAAAGGGGATGTGTATATCAGGGGTGCTCTGCAAGGGTAGAGGTTGTGTGTCTCAGGGGGCCATTGGAGGGTATCATAAATGATGTTGTAATGTGTGTGATGTCTTGCACACAGCTGGAAAAGATGGTAAACCAACACTAACCTTTACTTTTGAAGAACATCAGGCATCCAGACGTGCTTAAATTGACAAACATATTTGGCTGGTCAGGACATCTCTGTATCTGAAGGAAGCCGGAGGCCTCAGGGCACTTCCCGTGGGTCTCATACACCATATGTTTCTGGATTCCCTTGTCGAGTTGAGGCAGCTGTGCCTGACCCTGAAGCTCCAAGTTGTGAACAGCAGCAGCCAGCAAGGCTTAAAAGGGCCCAAGTACGCCAGAGAATCTGCAGGACTCGCATCACCTACCTCCAGATATCTGAGCAACACTGCCAGCGAAGGCTACGGTTGTCCAGGGAAGCAGTCACAGTTCTATGGGGCCTTCTGCATGACGATTTGCAACCAATGAAATTTGGAAGTCACCCTATGCCAGTGGCGCTAAAGATAACTGTTGCACTCAACTACTACGCATTGGGTTCTTTCCAGGGATCCACTGGGGTCATGTGTGGGGTGTCTCAGGCTGCAGCACACTGCTGCATCAAGCAGGTGATCGATACCTTGTTCAAGAGGGCCGGCGACTACGTGCACTACCAGACAGACCCTGAGAGTGATGCCCAGATGGCCATCGGATTCAAGGCGTTAGCTGGATTCCCAGCAAAGTGTAATAGATTGCATGCATGTGGTGATTACAGCTCCCAGGGACCAACCAGCTGCCTTCATCAATGGGAAGGGCTTTCATTCAATCAATGTTCAACTGGTCTGTGACCGCCAAAAGCATTTCCTGCAGGTGTGTGCCGCTTCCCACGCTTGCCTTCAAAGGGCTTCTTGGGGACAAGGGCTACCCATTGATAGCTTGGCTTCTGACATCTGTGTGGAACCCTCACAATGCTGGGGAGCAGAGGTACAATGCTTGTCACGGACCCATCCGAGTGACCATCGAGCAGGCATTGGTCTGCTAAAGATGAGGTTCTGCTGCCTTGAAAGAGTCTGGTGGAGACCTGCAGTATGCCCCACCAAGGGTGCCGTGTATTGTGGTGGTCTTCAGTGCTCTGCACAATCCAGCAATTCAGAGGAGGGAGGCCTTACATGAGGGAGAGATGCGTGAGTGCCAAACATCCTTCGACGAAGAGGGCGCAGAGGAGAGTCAGGGCCAAGCAGCTATGGAAGAAGACAACGATGGAGGCCAGAGATGGTGAGCAACATGCAAAGGCAGTAAGGGACCACATCATAATGACTGGCTTTTAGCCACCCTGATGTCCACTCAATGAGAATCCAATAAAGACTGACCTTTTTTAATTCTTTCATGGGATATGGGCACCACTGGCAAGGCCAGCATTTGTTGCCCATCCCTAATTGCCCTTGATAACTGAGTGGCTTGCTAGGCCATTTTAGAGGGCAGTTAAGAATCAATCACATTGCTGCTGGTCTGGAGTCACATGTGGGCCAGACAAGGTAAGGATGGCAGATTTCCTTCCCTAAAGGACATTAGTGAACTAGATGAGTTTCTATAACAATCGATGATAGTTTCATAGCATCATTCCTGAGACAAGCTTTCAATTCCAGATTTTTAAAATTAATTAATGGAATTTAAATTCTACCAGCTGCTATGGCAGGATTTGAACCCGTGTCCCCAGGACATTCGCCTGCATTGCTGGATTAGTAGCCTAGTGACATTACCACTATGCTACCTTCTAAAAGCCTATGGGATTTAGGGAAATGTAGCAAGCTGAATACAAAATTGGCTCAGTCGCAGGAAACTGCAGGAAAAAGAGGGTAATTGTCGGCATGTGTTTTTGTGACTCAAGGGCTGTTTCCAGTGGCGTTCCGCAGGGTTCAGTACTGGGTCCCCTGCTTTTTGTGGTATATATTAACGATTTGGATGTAAATGTAGGGGACATTATCAAGAAGTTTGCAGATGCCACTAAAATTGGCCGCGTGGTTGATAGCGAGGAGGACAGCTGAAGACTGCAGGAAGATATTAATGGACTGGTCAGGTGGACAGAAAAGTGGCAAATGGAATTCAACCCAGAGAATTGTGAGGTGATGCACTAGGGGAGGTCAAACAAAGCAAAGGAATACATGATTAAAGGGAGAATACTGAGAGGTGTAGGGGAAGTGAGAGACCTTTTAGTGAAAGTCCAGAGATCCATGAAGGTAGCATGGCAGATCGATAAGATGGTTAAGAAGGCATATAGAATCCTTTCTCCTTTATTGGCTGAGGTATAGATTATAAGAGCAGGGAGGTTATGCTGGAACTGTATAAATCATTAGTTAGACCACAACTTGAGTACTGTGTGCAGTTCTGTTCACCTCATTACAGAAAGGATGTAATTGCACTAGAGATGGTGCAGTGGAGATTTATGAGGATATTGTGAGGACTGGAAAAATGCAGTTCTGAGGAAAGATTGGAAAGGCTGGGGTTGTTCTCTTTGGAACAGCGGAGGCAGAGGGGAAATTTCATTGAGATATACAAAACTGTGGATAGAGTGGAGGTGAAGGGCCTATTCACCCTAGAAGAGAGGTCAGTGCCTAGGGGATATAGATTTAAAGTGATTGGTGGAAAGATTAGAGGGGAGATGAGGAAACATTTTTTCACCCAGAGGGTGGTAGGTGTCTGGAACTCACTGCCTGTAAGAGTAGTTGAGGCAGAAAGCCTCAACTCATTTTAAAGGTTTCTGGATATACACCTCAAGTGCCAGAACTTGCAAGGCTAGAGACCAAATGCTGGAAAGTGGGATTAGGCTGGGTGGCTTGTTTTTCGGCTGGCGCAGACCCGATGGGCCAAGTGACCTCTTTCTGTTCCATAAACTTTCTATGATTCTATCTTCCTCCTTCCACCACCTTCCCTTCTGTGTTCCCTGAATGCAGACCAGCAACATCATGTGCTAGAGCCCATGAGAGAGTTCTTCAGTCAAATTGTCATGATAATGAGGCCCACGGTCACATTGGCACTGCACGAAGAGGTATGTTGGAATTCGAGGTTCACAATTAAGGCATGTTGGAAGCTATTTTTCACACAAGGAAGGCTAACGATTGGCACAAAAGAGCTTTTAAATTGTACATTAAATATTGGAGTCACTCATGAATATCCATGTGTGGCTAGGTGATTTTCTTTATATGCTTGTCGGAGCTCCTATGCGGTATGACCCCTGCGCTAGCAGCTGTGCTGGAGGCAGGTTGCCCCTTGGTCTGAGATAAATTCAGTGAGTGTCCTCTGGGTGCCTGTGGCCTAGAGAGCATGGTGGCTGAGGGTTTCCTGCACTGGTGCAGGACTCTCCTCAGGCGTTTTGGCTGCTGGAGCTGGGCTTAATGGCGGAGGGTCTGAGGAGCCGGTGTCCACACTCGAAACATGCTGAGGGGAGCCCCCAGAAGTGGAGCTTCCCTCTCAAGGCTCATTGGAACCGTCCTGCTGACCAGAGAAGGACTAGGAGAAAAAAAGTCTCCAGACTCCTGATCCTTCTCTCACCTTGCCACTGCTGATCTGAGCTCATGGCCAAGACGAGAGTTTGCAGGTTGTGGCGCAACTATGGAATTTGGCTTTCTATGAGGGTCGTAACCTCTCAATGGAGGAAACCATGCGCTCATAAGCCGGGGACATGGCAGCACTCACGCCATGGATGGACTCCCCCATTGTCCACTCATGGCTAAGCATGACCTCTGACATCTCCGCCAGATGTTGCCTTATCTCTCTCTGCAACTCCAGCATGCCCAATACTGCCGACACCAGAGGATCATCATTAGCCTGGGTCTCAGCATGGGCCTGGCCAACCACTGTCCTCCAACTGTCAGAGGCCTTGGCTGTCTCAGCATCAGCCAGCTGCTCAGATCAGTATGTGGTGCTCTCACCGGCTTGTGACTCTGATTTTAAAGCCAAGCGATTACCCATTGAGGTGAAAGTATCTGCACTGGTGGAAAGTCATGGGATGATGCATCTTCTGAGTGCTTGTCCTTCTCAGAGGTTGACGGGAGTCCCTCTCGGGCTGAAGTCACCTGTGAACACCGACTGCAAGATACAATAAAACATGTGTGGGTTAGGCCACATTAAGGACAACATGTCAGAGGTAGCTCTCCATTATTAATGAATTTTTAACTGATCAGCAATAATCACTTTCCTATGCAGGGACCCTGATCCCCCAGTCTGATATAGTGCGTCCACCTTTGCACCCTGCTAGTTTCATGGCCTCTTCTTTGGCCTGGCTGAGAGGACACATGTCTGGCACTTCACTAGCAGTCTGGCTGCCTCCCTCCATTAACGGGCCTTCTTCTCCTGCAAAAGGAAGGAGGCTACAATAATAAATTGGCATATGTTTCACCATGACTGTTCTCATCAACAACTGGGGTATGTAATGTATCTCATACTAATGCACCCGGTCATGGGATTTACTTGGGCTGAGGTATAACCGACGGTGACTTACTTCACAGATGCATGAGGACATAAGGAGGCTACAAAGGGATATAGATAGGTTAAGTGAGTGGGAAAAGATCTGGCAAATGGAGTATAATGTGGGAAAATGTGAAATTATCCATTTTGGCAGGAAGAATAGAAAAGATGCATATTACCTAAATGGTGAGAGATTGCAGAGCTCTGAGATGCAGAGGGATCTGAGTGTCCTAGTGCATGAATCACAAAAGGTTAGTATGCAGGTTCAGCAAGTAATTAGGAAAGCTAATAGAATGTTGTCGTTTATTGTGAGGGGAATTGAATAAAAAAGTAGGAAGGTTATGCTTCAGTTATATAGGGCATTGGTGAGACCACATGTGGAGTACTGTGTACAGTATTGGTCTCTTTATTTAAGGAAGAGGTAAAGACGTTGGAAGCAGTTCAGAGAAGGTTTACTAGACTAATACTTAGAATAGGCATGTTGTCTTATGAGGAAAGGTTGGGCAGGCTAGGCTTGTATCCACGTGAGTTTAGGAGAGTAAGAGGTAACTTTATTGAAACATACAAGATCCTGAGGGGTCTTGACAGAATGGATGTGGAAAGGATGTTTCCCCTTGTGGGAGAATCTGGAACTAGAGATCACTGTTTAAAAATAAGTGGTCACCCATTTAAGACAGAGATGAGGAGAATTTTTTTCTCTCAGCAGGTTGTGAGTTTTTGTAATTGTCTTCCTCAAAAGGCAGTGGAAACAGAGTCTTTGATTATTTTTAAGGCACAGATAGATAGATTCTTGATAAGCAAGGGGGTGAAAGGTCAGTGAGGGTAGGGGGAATGTGGAGTCGAGGTTACAATCAGATCAGCCATGATCTTATTGAATGGTGGAGCAGGCTAGAAGGGACGAGTGGCCTACTCTTGCTCCTAATTCATATGTTCATATGTTCTTATGTTCATGAATCTGTTATTACCCCCCCTGTCTTTGGAACGGCAGTGCCATCCTTACCATATAACATACTGTGTAGTGACACCCAAATCGCACAAAGCAACTTTGGAACGTAGCAGTTACCTTGGCTGAATGCAGGAGGTCATTGACACTCTTCCTGCATTGCACCGAGTTGCATCGTGTAACCCCACGACTTCTAACCTCGCCTGAGATCTCCACCCAGGCTTGCTTGGTCAGGCAGGAGGACCTCTTCTTGACATCACAGGGGAGCACTTACCTTGCAGCCTGGAGGAAAATCAACATGGAAGCACCACTGAAGCATGAGCCCACACTTGCTCTGACTTCTGACATCCTCAACAGTCTTCCCAGTCGGGCTGTTTGTTGAAGTTGCAAGTGATGTAAATTTAGAAATTTTTCCAATGAATGGGCTGCAGTAGAATGTAAGGAAAGAATGAATGCAGGGCTGGAAGGCTTTTAAAGATGTCATCAGCACCGATTTCGATATCAGCTGATACTGTGATTGGCATTTCACTTGTTGCCCACGCCATACGATTGGGATGATGGCCGCCTCCATTATGTTAAATGGTCGCCTGCCGTGTAATTGTGGTGGTGCGGCTGCTCACGTGACACGCCGGACCGCCGTCATTTTGCATGCCCACCGCCAGTCCTGGCAGTGCGATCATTAAATTCAGCCCAATGAGTCTGTGGTTGGCCCAACAATCTGCTCCCACATGACTTGGATCACTCTGACATACTGCCTGTCCTTCTTTCTGACATTAACGTAGTCAATTAGGTGCTAGTGCTTAGAGTGATGGTGCATCCAGGATATCTTGTTTTAGCTCGGCAGATGGAATACAGTGTTGATGAGGTGGTCATGCTCTGAATGTGTCTTCAGCAGAAGAGGGCCGTTGATGTTGCTACTACCAACTTCGTTTCTCCCTATAACTCCCTCTCAGGTCTGATGGTCTGTGCCATCTCTGGTGTTGAAATCACTGAGGCTGATGCATTTGTCTGACCTTGGCACTGCAGCAATCAAAGATACTAGCTCTTTAAGAAATTTCTTATTCACTCTTCAGGATTTGTCATCATAGGTGCATAAACAGTGACAATGGTGTCATGATATTTTTCCTGTGAGGGCAAGTCACAATATCATGAGTCTGTTGTTTGTGCCTTTTGGGAGGCTGGCATGTTTGGGCACTAGGTTGGACTTGATAGCAAATCCTACTCCTGCTTCATGAAGCTCTTCACTACTGCAATCACTCCAAAAGAAGGTGTATCCAGCCCCAGCTTCTGTAATTAGCCCTTCATCACCTAAACGAGACTTACTTAATGTTGCTATGTGGATGTTCTCTTTCAACCAGGGCTGTTCTTTTCCCTGGCCTGTCTGCTCTGGCATAGTCCATGGGTGTTCACATGTTCCATGTGCCAATGGCAAGAGTTGTTACCTTTGTCCTCTTTTCACTTGTTGTTTGCCCGCTGTAATGGGATCCCCGTCAGTCACAGTAAACTGTCGGGGTAGGTGAAGCAGAAAATGTTTAGTGCACCTTTTCTAGTCCCTTCCTCATGCCATGGAAGTGAGCAGTGCAACCTTGCAGACAGCTGCCTAGCTGTTCAGGGGGCTGCCGAAGTCCTACAGCACTTCAATCCGGTGGAAGACGACCCAATGGTTCGAGCCGCCTGTGTGCCAGGTTGTGGCTGCAGCTTCTCATCTGCTGCTTCATCGCTCCTCCAACACCACAGGACTTGAAGTCTGAATGATGAATGAATTGATGGGTGATGTCATGACTTGTGCATGAAATGGATTATAATGAGGGAGCGTTGCACTGTGTCAGCCTCACTCTTGTCCATGCACATCTGAATCCAGTGGCAAGACAAAGTCGATACGCCTGGAGATGATTCTGGATGCAATGGATGACCTTGATACCTTGAGTGCCTGACCACGCTCTTAGCGCTCCACATCACTTTTCTTAGTCGCTGTTATGGCTGTTGAATTCAGATTGAACTCTTCCGCCCACTCTGCCTAGTAAGACTTCGCATGGAAGGATAGGCAGATCCTAACTCACTGCTGGGGAGACACATCAGTTAACCTCACCTGGTTTCTCTTGTCTGTTGAGATGGTTTGCCGGGGTGTGGCCACTGTCTAATGCAACAACTACTTAGAGCCACAGATGAGAGCTGGGTGCCAGTGAAGACCAATGAAAGGTGAGCCACCCCAAAGAGTGCAATAAGCCCCCCACTTTCAGATGTACTCCACCTCGCAGATGCATCCCGCACACACCAAAAATACATAAAGAGCAAGAGGATAGCGAAAGAAGGAGTAGGGTCCATTAGGGACCATAAGGGTAACCTGTGTGTGGAGGCAGAGGATGCTGGCATGGTTCTTATTGAATACTTTGCATCTGTTTTCACAAAAGAGAGAGATGATACAGACATTGCATCAGGGAGGAGGAATGTGAACTATTAGATAGATTTAGAAGTCCTTGGAATTCTCTTCCTCAAAAGGCAGTGGAAGCAGAGTCTTTAAATATTTTTAAGGCAGAGGTAGATAGATTCTTGGTAAGCAAGGGGACGAAAGATTATTGGCGGTAAGCAGTAATGTGGAGTCGAGGGTACAATCAGATCAGCCTACATGATCTGGCCTACTCCTGCTCCTAATTCGTATGTTCATATGTTAACGCAGTGAGAGAGAAAGTATTAAGGGGTTTAACATCTTTGAAAGTGAATAAATCCCCACACCTGGAGGAAATGTATCCTAGGCTGTTAAGGGAAGTAAGAGAAGAAATAGTGGAGGCTCTGACTATCATTTTCTAATCCTTTCTGGTGACAGATATGGTGCCAGAGGACAGCTGCCATATACCATTGTTTAAAAAGGGAGAAAAAGATAGACCGAGTAATTACAGGCCAGACAGTCTAATCTCAGTGGTGGGAAATTATTGGAAACAGAGGGACAGGATAAATCTCCATTTAGAAAGACACGGATTAATTAAAGACAGTCAGCATGGTTTTGTTAATGGAAGGTCGTGTCTGACTAACGTGATTCAATTTTTTGAGGAGGTAACAAGGAAGGTTTTTTTTTAGAGATACAGCACTGAAACAGGCCCTTCGGCCCACCGAGTCTGTGCCGACCATCAACCACCCATTTATACTAATCCTACACTAATTCCATATTCCTACCACATCCCCACCTGTCCCTATATTTCCCTACCACCTACCTAGACTAGGGGCAATTTATAATGGCCAATTTACCTATCAACCTGCAAGTCTTTGGCATGTGGGAGGAAACCAGAGCACCCAGAGGAAACCCACGCTGACACAGGGAGAACTTGCAAACTCCACACAGGCAGTACCCAGAATTGAATCCAGGTCGCTGGAGCTGTGAGGCTGCGGTGCTAACCACTGCGCCACTGTGTTGATAAGAATAGTGCATTTCATGTAGTCTATATGGATGTTAGCAAGCTTTTGATAAGGTTACAATTGCGAGTTCCGAAGAAGGGTCACTGACCCGAAACGTTAACTCTGCTTCTCTTTCCACAGATGCTGCCAGACCTGCTGAGTGAATCCAGCATTTCTTGTTTTTGTTACAATTGCAGACTGGTTATGAAAGTAAAAGCCCATGGGATCCAAGGCAAAATGGAAAGTTGACTCCAAAATAGGCTCAGAGGCAGGAAGGAAAGAGTAATGGTGGATGGATTGAAGACTGTTTCTAGTGGGTTTATGCAGTGCTCAGGCCCCTTGCTTTTTGAGGTATATATCAATGATTTGGACTTTAACACAATGGGTATGATTCAGAAGTTTGTAGATGATACAACAATTGGCGGTCTGGTTGATAATGAATAAGGAAGCTGTACACTGCAGGAAGATATCAATGGACTCGTCAGGTGGGTGGAGCAGTGGCAAATGGAGTTCAGTGTGGAGAAGCATGAGATAATGCATTTGAGGAAGGCTAACGAGGCAAGGGAATACACAATAAATAGTAGGATACTGAGATGTGTAGAGAAACAGAATGTCCTTAGAGTGCATATCCACAGATCCATGAAGGTGGCTGGACAGGTAGATAAGGTGGTCGAGAAGGCATACAGGATACTTGACTTTATTAGCTGAGGCGTAGAATATAAGAGCTGGGACGTTATGCTGGAACTGTATAATACATCAGTGAGGCCACAGCTGGAGTACTGTATGCAGTTCTGGTCACCGCACTGCAGGAAAGATGTGATTGCACTTGAGAAGATACAGTGCAGATTTACAAGGATGTTGCCTGGACTGGAGAATTTTAGTTATGAGGAAAAATTGGATAGGTTAGGGTTTTTCTGTTTAGAAAAGAGAAGACTGAGGAGAGACCTAATTGAAGTGTACAAAATTATGAGGGTCTAGATAGAACCCACTTGGATGAGGGGTCCATAACCAGGTGGCATAGATTTAGGGTAAAAGTTAGGAGGTTTAGAGGGAATTCGAGAGCAATTGTTTTCACCCAGAGGGTGATGGAGATCTGGAACTCACGACCTGAAAAGGTCGTAGAGGCAGAAACATTTAAACTCAACATTTCATAACATTTTAAAAGTACTTGGATATACACTTGAGGTGCCGTAACCTACAAGGCTACAGACCAAGACCTGAAAAGTGGGGTTAGGCTGATTGGCTCCTTGTTGCCTGGCACGAACACAATGGGTCAAATGGCCTGCTTCTGTGCAGTAAATTTTTATGATTTTTATGATTCTATGATTCTAGAACAGGTTTCTTGTTCAATCAATGGCCACAGGCGTGATATGGACCCACATGACGCGATCCCAACTCTAGTATTTAAAGGGACACTCCAAAAATGCAAGTTGAAGGAGCTTAAAGTTGGGAAGAAGAGAGAAGTAAGGGTCAGAATGGAGTCTAGATGGACAAAGACTGTGCTTCACTTCACTGACACCTCACTGGATGTGCTGCTGGGGGCTGTGAGGTGAGAAATACTCTTCCCTGTCAACCGGAGGAAGAAGCCTGCAAGAATTCGTGGGTGGAGGTTGTGGAGGAGGTTAGAAGTAGAAGTGTGGCAATACATTCCTAGATTCAGTGCAGAAAGTGGTTTAATGGCATAAGAAGGACAGGAAACATGTGTACAATGGCACATTTACCTACATCCTGCAATGCGCATCTCACCGCACTCTGCCATGTCAAGACTACACCATTACATTACTCCTCACACCCACTTGTCTTGCAAGTGTACCCAACATTCTCTTTCTATACACTTCCTCACACCCCCCACTTAACCATCCACCACTCCCACTACCCCTCATCCTCTCCCTCATTGTCACCCGCACCAAATACACACGTCATTACACTCACCGATAGGTCTGTTCTTTCCCTCCTTGCCGGAGAAGAGAGCACAGAACACCAACGAGAAGGACAGAACTGGAGGGATCTTCGACAGATCACGCACCTGGCAACTCCAGAGGAGGAGACACTGTAGATACATGGATTTTCGGCATCCCTGGCTATCAGCGATGGGAAGACAGGAAGCTCCCAATGCTTTGGTGACACAATTAAATTAAAGTGACATTTTGACTTAGTTTCAACAGTGAATGAAATATGATCAACTTCATAATGATAACTTGTAACATTCTCATATATTTTCTCTTCCACAGTGCCTTCATGCGTGCAACAAGAATTAGTGGACGTGGCAGTCAATGAGTCTCAGAGCAGGTCACATCCTCTGAGGATGCACCATCACAAGATTCACTCAGACCAGCTCAGATACTAACCAGTAAGGCAGAGAGTTGGGTTTTCACCTGGTGGCTCACACTTCACGAGTGAGAAAGAGTAGATCTTGGAGACAGGGGCAGCAATGGAGAGTCCACGTTGAAGGGCGCAGCCCTGTCCAAGTTCTGTTCAGCTGGACATATATATTGTACCCTGGGGACTGTCGATGATGAGGAGAATCATTGAGTGGCAGCAGGCAATGTGCAATGCACTGACAAGCCTTCAAAGTGGACTCACCATGATTGCAGAGATTGGAGGAACCTGCCTCAAGCATGAGGGTGATAATATTGCCAGGCTCTGAGATAATGTCCTCTTCCATGAATAGAATGGCCAACGTCACACTCCAATTAAATGAGTCCATGCACGCCTTCAACACCATCGTGCAGACTATGGATGCCAATATGTCTGCCACCTTAAATAGCTTGATAGCTACCTTAGTCTTGACTGTACAGTACCCCACTGATCTGCACCAAAGTATTCTCCAGCACAGTGGTAGCAGTGAAGTGTGGCTCGGCCATGAAAGGCATGATGATGAAAGGGGTCATGGAAGAGGGGACTCTACTCAAGCCACTTCCCGTTCTTATCCATAACCCACCTCTTAGTCAGTAGCCCGCATGCTGCCTCATCTCCCAATGATTGAGTCTGCTCCTGCACAGGTGCAAGTGGATAATCATTGGTGGGGACCATCAGGTCTCGAAAAACCCATAAAGCATAGGCCAAGAGCATCTCAGCAGTCAGAGCAGGGATCTCGGCAGCTTGCCATTACCCATGCTAAAGCCAAAGTTGTTGTACCAAATAGGAATAGTAGAAAAAGGAACAATAAGTTGAACAAATTTGATTGAATTTTCCAAGGAGGTGACGAGGTGTGTAGATGAGGGTAAAGCTGTTGATGTAGTCTACATGGACTTCAGTAAGGCATTTGATAAGATCCCGCATGGGAGGTTGGTCAAGAAGGTAAGAACCCATGGGATCCAGGGCAATTTGGCAAATTGGATCCAAAACTGGCTTAGTGACAGGAGGTAGAAGGAGATAGTCGAGGGTTGTTTTTGCAATTGGAAGCCTGTGACCAGTGGTGTATCGCAGGGATCGGTGCTGGGACCCTTGCTGTTTATAGTGTACACTAATGATTTAGACGTGAATATAGGAGGTATGATCAATAAGTTCGCAAATGACATGAAAATTGGTGGTGTTGTAAATAGTGAGGAGGAAAGCCTTAGATTACAGGACGATATAGATGGGCTGGTAAGATGGGCAGAGCAGTGGCAAATGGAAATTAATCCTGAGAAGTATGAGGTGATGCATTTTGGGAGGACTAACAAGGCAAGGGAATATACAATGCATGGTAGAACCCTAGGAAGTACAGAGGGACCTTGGGGTACATGTCCATAGATCACTGAAGGCAGCAGCACAGGTAGATAAGGTGGTTAGGAAGGCATATGGGATACTTGCCTTTATTAGCTGAGGCATAGAATATAAGAGCATGGAGGTTATGATGGAGCTGTATAAAACGCTAGTTAGGCCACAGCTGGAGTACTGTGTACAGTTCTGGTCACCACACTATAGGAAAGATGTGATTGCACTGGAGAGGGTGCAGAGGAGATTCATCAGGATGTTGCCTGGGCTGGAGCATTTCAGCTATGAAGAGAGACTGGATAGGCTCGGGTTGTTTTCCTTAGAGCACAGAAGGCTGAGGGGGGACCTGATTGAGGTATACAAAATTATGAGGGGCATAGATAGGGTAGATAGGAAGAAATGTTTTCCCTTAGCAGAGGTGTCAATAACCAGGGGGCATAGATTTAAGGTAAGAGGCAGGAGGTTTAGAGGGGATTTGAGGAAAAATGTTTTCACCCAGAGGGTGTTTGGAATCTGGAACACACTGCCTGAAGGGGTGGTAGAGGCAGGAACCCTCACAACATTTAAGTAGTATTTAGATGAGCACTTGAAACGCCATAGCATACGAGGCTATGGGCCAAGTGCTGGAAAATGGGATTAGAATAGATAGGCTTGATGGCTGGCATGGACAGGGTGGGCCAAAGGGCCTGTTTCCATGCTGTATAACTCCATGACTCTGTGACTCTAAGCTTTGTACATTTGTGGGCAGCCAACTGGGAGATTTGGATATGTCTGGGCAAGAGTCCTGTAAGTATCTGGAGGCAAAATAGTTGAGGGCAGTGGTAACTTTGACAGTCACTGGTATCCAGTACTTCCAGGAGGCTGCGTATGTCTATCACCACCTTATGCAACATTCTGTGCCTCCTGAGACATTGGTGTTCAGACATGCCATGGAAACTGAGCCTCTGCCTGTAGCTCCTGTTTTGCAGGTTGTGCTTCCTGTGAGCTGCACCTCTCTGCTATTTCCTTCTCTGCTTGTCCCCTGACTGCTGTGCAACTATAAATCTGTGACCAGCAGTCTGCAGGTGCTGGTCACCTTGGTCCTCATCTGAGGTCCAATCTAAGGCAGCATAAGCAACGCCCATCCTGATCTGATACAGCAAACCTCCAAAGTGTAGAAAATTACCTCTCAGCAAAAGTATTGCAAACAAACTCTTTTCCACTAGCAGGTAAGAAAGCAGATTTGAGCACTGAATCTTTTGGGCCTCCTTATCTCGAGAGACAATGGATACGCGCCTGGAGGTGGTCAGTGGTTTGTGAAGCAGCGCCTGGAGTGGCTATAAAGGCCAATTCTGGAGTAACAGGCTCTTCCACAGGTGCTGCAGAGAAATTTGTTTGTTGGGGCTGTTGGACAGTTGGCTCTCCCCTTGCGCCTCTGTCTTTTTTCCTGCCAACTACTAAGTCTCTTCGACTCGCCACAATTTAGCCCTGTCTTTATGGCTGCCCGCCAGCTCTGGCGAATGCTGGCAACTGACTCCCACGACTTGTGATCAATGTCACACGATTTCATGTCGCGTTTGCAGACGTCTTTATAACGGAGACATGGACGGCCGGTGGGTCTGATACCAGTGGCGAGCTCGCTGTACAATGTGTCTTTGGGGATCCTGCCATCTTCCATGCGGCTCACATGGCCAAGCCATCTCAAGCGCCGCTGACTCAGTAGTGTGTATAAGCTGGGGATGTTGGCCGCTTCAAGGACTTCTGTGTTGGAGATATAGTCCTGCCACCTGATGCCAAGTATTCTCCGAAGGCAGCGAAGATGGAATGAATTGAGACGTCGCTCTTGGCTGGCATACGTTGTCCAGGCCTCGCTGCCGTAGAGCAAGGTACTGAGGACACAGGCCTGGTACACTCGGACTTTTGTGTTCCGTGTCAGTGCGCCATTTTCCCACACTCTCTTGGCCAGTCTGAACATAGCAGTGGAAGCCTTACCCATGCGCTTGTTGATTTCTGCATCTAGAGACAGGTTACTGGTGATAGTTGAGCCTAGGTAGGTGAACTCTTGAACCACTTCCAGAGCGTGGTCGCCAATATTGATGGATGGAGCATTTCTGACATCCTGCCCCATGATGTTCGTTTTCTTGAGGCTGATGGTTAGGCCAAATTCATTGCAGGCAGACGCAAACCTGTCGATGAGACTCTGCAGGCATTCTTCAGTGTGAGATGTTAAAGCAGCATCGTCAGCAAAGAGGAGTTCTCTGATGAGGACTTTCCGTACTTTGGACTTCGCTCTTAGACGGGCAAGGTTGAACAACCTGCCCCCTGATCTTGTGTGGAGGAAAATTCCTTCTTCAGAGGATTTGAACGCATGTGAAAGCAGCAGGGAGAAGAAAATCCCAAAAAGTGTGGGTGCGAGAACACAGCCCTGTTTCACACCACTCAGGATAGGAAAGGGCTCTGATGAGGAGCCACCATGTTGAATTGTGCCTTTCATATTGTCATGGAATGAGGTGATGATACTTAGTAGCTTTGGTGGACATCCGATCTTTTCTAGTAGTCTGAAGAGACCACGTCTGCTGACGAGGTCAAAGGCTTTGGTGAGATCAATGAAAGCAATGTAGAGGGGCATCTGCTGTTCACGGCATTTCTCCTGTATCTGACGAAGGGAGAACAGCATGTCAATAGTCGATCTCTCTGCACGAAAGCCACACTGTGCCTCAGGGTAGACGCGCTCGGCCAGCTTCTGGAGCCTGTTCAGAGCGACTCGAGCAAAGACTTTCCCCGCTATGCTGAGCAGGGAGATTCCACGGTAGTTGTTGCAGTCACCGCGGTCACCTTTGTTTTTATAGAGGGTGATGATGTTGGCATCGCGCATGTCCTGGGGTACTGCTCCCTCGTCCCAGCACAGGCATAGCAGTTCATGTAGTGCTGAGAGTATAGCAGGCTTGGCACTCTTGATTATTTCAGGGGTAATGCTGTCCTTCCCAGGGGCTTTTCCGCTGGCTAGGGAATCAATGGCATCACTGAGTTCCGATTTGGTTGGCTGAAATTGCCCTGAAATTAATTCAGCTCCATCAGTTGCCACTGTGTGCTCTCCATGTTTTCATTGTTGAGTTTCAGGAAGCCCAGGAAAACTGTGGACCTATTGTTAAAGTTAAAAGACTGTATCAATATCTCTCTAATTGAGTGATTAATAATTGCTAATTGGAAACCTGCCTCTCCTGAAGGGGTTGTGCGTATGCAGCTTAACGCACTCCAGTGAAATATGGAAGTCATTGGGTTGGAGCCAGCTTCCTGCTGCACTGCCAATTTTTCTGATTTTAACCCCCCTACCTGCCCCCAAATCCAAGCACTCCTCAAGATGAACATTCAATCTGAGTGGCTCACTAAGAATTCTTCATTTTGATTGGTTAAGGAGTTACACAGTTGCTTGCCCTGCTCACAGAGGGCACAGATCCCCCTGTAAAGGGTACAGCGCAGAAATGGCTGTCTAATTGTAGCGAATTCCAGAGCAAAAACCAGAGGAAATCTGTGGGCAAGTGTAAGTGTAATGAAGGGCTGACTTCAAAATCCGGGCCATTGTAGTTAGGTTTTAAAAACAAGCTAATGCTGTAAATAAGT
Organism: Heterodontus francisci; assembly: GCF_036365525.1. Classification (NCBI taxonomy): domain Eukaryota; kingdom Metazoa; phylum Chordata; class Chondrichthyes; order Heterodontiformes; family Heterodontidae; genus Heterodontus; species Heterodontus francisci. Next base: position 114,953,108 of record NC_090371.1, read on the forward strand.
TCACACGCAAAAGGAAGTTAGGGTTTAATCGGAGCAGTAGTGCAAGCCAGATCTAAATCTGCACATCTTTGGTTGGTTTTGCAGCTGGAACACTTGGAGATTAGGTACATGATTTCAAGTTTTGTCTTTTTAGATTAGGATCAGAGAACATTGGAAATTACAGGGCTTTTCTAGTCATCTCAACAGATGTGATCTTCTCCGTGATATTAAAATTTGATGCACAGATTTTTATTAAAATATGATAGATTATGTGGGTATACAAATGAAAGATGGCATGTAGCCCTTTTATTAAATAGATACATGTTCAAAAGAAATCTTTTATACTTTTAACATCCCACGCTGTGTCACCTGGATTTCAGTGCAGACCAACTCCTCCCTTCTGTTCAGCTGCATCCTTTAAACATAAACTGCTGCCAATATTACTCTCAATATAATTTTTTAACCCTAAAAGGTGTATCATTCAAAAAAGGCTAATTTTATTTCTATAATACAAGTATAACTTCTTGTTGATGTTGAATAACTGTTATAACAAATTGAATAAGCTTTTTCAGTGTAATAAAAATGGTTATCATATTTCAGAAGTTCGTCATTTTGTTATTGGTGAACTTTTACTGAACGGTATTCTGCTAATTATCCCCTGCAGTTTAGTACATATGATTGAATCATTTGTCTCATAAAAGCTCCAATATGCCAGGTAGCCTCTCAGACACTGACTTTCTATCCTGGAAAGACCATTATTTGGAAGACTTGCCACCTCATTTAAGTTACATTTACAAACATCGGAATCTTGAGACTGAATTAAACTGTTGTAGTATCTTTGGATGAGTTTTCACAATGTAACTTTTAGAAGTGGGCACCTTGTACACAGAGACAACACTAATTCTCCAGATGACCTTTCTACATTAGTGAGGTCACCTTGGTTTTGCATGAGTTGTCTTTCCCAAGGTACTCCAATCAGTTACTTTCACTCCCAGAACTCCTTCGCTACTAATTCAGTCTCATTTTGCAATTCTGGGTGGCCAGAATACAGACTTTCCTGCTATTATGCATAACAAGATTCACATTCACCTAGAGATGATTTGTATTGCTACAGAATACCCTTCTCCAGCTGTTTCAGTATCACAAGTTTTGTCTCCCAACAACATGCACTGGAGAAGCCATGAGAATTAATAATTGGATTCTGTGCTTTATACACGACTTCAAGCTTTCTGTCTCAGAGGACACAAATGCAAGCTTCTTTGACTGTGGTGCACTTTTTATGATCAAGTGACTGATAAGTCTAAAATAAATTATATGAATCCAAAAGTATAATGGATATTTTCCAATGCAACAACTGCTCATAACCTCCATTGCTGAATCTTTCATACATGTCTTTTTTACTTCCAGATTCAACTATTCAATCCTTCTAATTGGCATCCCATTCCTTTCTCTTCATAAACTACACAAAGTCTTATGTGACTAACAATCTCTTGCTCACTGACCTTCATTTGCCTCCCATTTCTTAACATATTATAATCTACATCTTGTTTACAAATTCCTTGTCCTATCCTACCTCTGCAAGAGAATTAGATGCATTATGTAAATTTCAAAAATGAAAAATTAGCTGTTTTTAACTTGGCACATTTATTATTAGAGCCTGGTCTCAGTTGGTCAACATTTGAAAAACTACAAAGATGGAATTTAAGAAATAACAGGCAGAATGATTTTGGATCATTTTAACTTTCCCCAGTAGTGTAAAAGGTGTGGTAGCAGATTGGCTGCCCATTATACAGCCTGCTTCATCCTCCTTTCCATTGACCTCAATGGAAAAGTGGGTGAAGTGTATAAAGGGTGACCCATTGTTACGGTCAATTTTTCTGCACCCACTGAAGTTGAAAAATACCATTCGTCTGTTAAGGTTATTTGGATACAAAATGCACTGGTAATGTAGGCACAATTAATTCCAAGTACAAATGCACAATTTACTGCTGTTGTATATCGTACAAGGAACTCCATATTATCATGAGTAGCATCCCCAATACCGAACATCTGTTCCTGCTGGGGGACTTTAATGCCAGGGTTGGGGCCGACCATGACTCATGGCCCTCCTGCCTTGGGCGCTATGGCATTGAAAGGATGAATGAGAATGGACAGAGACTGCTTGAGTTGTGTACCTATCATAACCTCTGGACTGTTGGGATCTCTTCAGGGACAGATGGGACCTGTACAAGAAGGACAGGTTGCATCGAAACTGGAGGGGCACAAATATCCTGGCTGCGAGGTTTGCTAGATCGGGAGGGTTTAACGAGTGTGGCAGGGGGGTGGCAACCAGAGCAGTAGGACAGCAAGTGAAATAAATGAGGGGGAACTAGTAAATAAGGCCAGTAAGACTAAGAGGAAGAGCAGGCAGGGAGATGTTGCTGAGCATAGTGGGACTGGTGGTCTGAAGTGTATTTGTTTCAATGCGAGAAGTATAACAGGTAAGGCAGATGAACTTAGAGCTTGGATTAGTACTTGGAACTATGATGTTGTTGCTATTACAGAGACTTGGTTGAGGGAAGGACAGGATTGGCAGCTAAATGTTCCAGGATTTAGAAGCTTCAGGCGGGATAGAGGGGGATGTAAAAGGGGTGGGGGAGTTGCATTACATGTTAAGGAGAATATCACAGCTGTACTGCGGGAGGACACCTCGGAGGGGTCGTGCAGCGAGGCAATATGGGTGGAGCTCAGGAATAGGAAGGGTGCAGTCACGATGTTAGGGGTTTTCTACAGGTCTCCCAACAGCCAGCGGGAGGTAGAGGAGCAGATATGTAGACAGATTTTGGAAAGATGTAAAGGTAACAGGGTTGTAGTGGTGGCTGATTTTAACTTCCCCTATATTGACTGGGACTCACTTCGTGCTAGGAGCTTGGATGGGGCAGAATTTGTAAGGAGCATCCAGGAGGGCTTCTTGAAACAATATGGAGATAGTCCAACTCGGGATGGGGCCATACTGGACCTGGTATTGGGGAATGAGCCCGACCAGGTGGTGGGAGTTTCAGTAGGGGAGCATTTCGGGAACAGTGACCATAATTCCATAAGTTTTAAGGTACTTGTGGATAAGGATAAGAGTAGTCCTCGGGTGAAGGTGCTAAATTGGAGGAAGGCTAATTATAACAATTTAGGCAGGAACTGAAGAATTTAGATTGGGGGCGGCTGTTTGAGGGTAAATCATCTGAGATGTAGGAGTCTTTCAAACGTCAGTTGATTAGAATCCAGGACCAGCATGTTGCTGTGAGGAAGAAGGAAAAGTTTGGCAAGTTTCGGGAACCTTGGATAATGCGGGATATTGTGAGCCTAGTCAAAAAGAAAAAGGAAGCATTCGTAAGGGCTGGAAGGCTAGGAACAGACGAATCCCTTGAGGAACATAAAGACAGTAGGAAGGAAATTAAGCAAGGAGTCAGGAGGGCTAAAAGGGGTCATGAAAAGTCATTGGCAAACAGGATTAAGGATAATCCCAAGGCTTTTTATACGTATATAAAGAGCAAGAGGGTAACGAGGGAAAGGGTTGGCCTACTGAAGGACAGAGAAGGGAATCTATGTGTGGAGCCAGAGGAAATGGGCGAGGTACCAAATGAGTACTTTGCATCAGTGTTCACCAAAGAGAAGGACTTGGTGGATGATGAGCCTAGGGAAGGGAGTGCTGATAGTCTCAGTCATCTCATTATCAAAAAGGAGGAGGTGTTGGGTGTCTTGCAAAGCATTAAGATAGATAAGTCCCCAGGGCCTGATGGGATCTAACCCAGAATACTGAGGGAGGCAAGGGAAGAAATTGCTGGGGCCTTGACAGAAATCTTTGCATCCTCATTGGCTACAGGTGAGGTCCCAGAGGACTGGAGAATAGCCAATGTTGTTCCTTTGTTTAAGAAGGGTAGCAAGGATAATCCAGGAAATTATAGGCCGGTGAGCCTTACGTTAGTGGTAGGGAAATTATTAGAGAGGATTCTTCGGGACAGGATTTACTCCCATTTGGAAACAAACGAACTTATTAGTGAGAGGCAGCATGGTTTTGTGAAGGGGAGGTTGTGTCTCACCAATTTGATTGAGTTTTTTGAGGAAGTGACAAAGATGATTGATGAAGGAAGGGCAGTGGATGTTATCTATATGGACTTCAGTAAAGCCTTTGACAAGGTCCCTCATGGCAGACTGGTACAAAAAGTGAAGTCACACGGGATCAGAGGTGAGCTGGCAAGATGGATACAGAACTGGCTCAGTCATAGAAGACAGAGAGTAGCAGTGGAAGGGTGCTTTTCTGAATGGAGGGATGTGACTAGTGGTGTTCCGCAGGGATCAGTGCTGGGACCTTTGCTGTTTGTAGTATATATAAATGATTTGGAGGAAAATGTAGCTGGTCTGATTAGTAAGTTTGCGGACGACACAAAGGTTGGTGGAGTTGCGGATAATGATGAGGATTGTCAGAGGATATAGCAGGCTATAGATCGGTTGGAGACTTGGGCGGAGAAATGGCAGATGGAGTTTAATCTGGACAAATGTGAGGTAATGCATTTTGGAAGATCTAATGCAGGTGGGAAGTATACAGTAAATGGCAGAACCCTTTGGAGTATTGACAGGCAGAGAGATCTGGGCGTACAGGTCCACAGGTCACTGAAAGTGGCAACGCAGATGGATTGGGTAGTCAAGAAGGCATACGGCATGCTTGCCTTCATCGGTCGGAGCATAGAGTATAAAAATTGGCAAGTCATGCTGCAGCTGTACAGAACTTTAGTTAGGCCACATTTAGAATATTGCGTGCAATTCTGGTCGCCACACTACCAGAAAGACGTGGAGGCTTTGGAGAGGGTACAGAAGAGGTTTACCAGGATGTTGCCTGGTCTGGAGGGCATTAGCTATGAAGAGAGGTTGGATAAACTCGGATTGTTTTCACAGGAACGACGGAGGTGGAGGGGCGACAAGATAGAGGTTTACAAAGTTATGAGTGGCATGGACAGAGTGGATAGTCAGAAGCTTTTTCCCAGGGTGGAAGAGTCAGTTACTAGGGGACATAGGTTTAAGGTGAGAGGGACAAAGTTTAGAGGGGATGTGCGAGGCAAGTTCTTTACACAGAGGGTGGTGAGTGCCTGGAACTTGCTGCTGGGGGAGGTGGTGGAAGCAAGTACAATAGTGACATTTAAGAGGCATCTTGACAAATACATGAATAGGATGGGGATAGAGGGATATGGACCCCGGAAGTGCAGAAGGTTTTAGTTCAGGCAGGCATCAAGATCGGCGCAGGTTTGGAGGGCCAAATGGCCTGTTCCTGTGCTGTACTGTTCTTTGTTCTGCATCACAAACTCGTTCTTTCACACTAAACCCTGTCACCAGATTTCTTGTAGGCACCCAAGATCACGTCGTTGGCACCAGCTGCACCTCATCGTCACAAGGCGAGCCTCCTTAAACTGTGTTCAAATCACACGCAGCTTCCTCAGTGCGGACTGCGACACTGACCACTCCCTGGTGTGCAGCAAGGTTAGACTCAAACCAAAGAAGCTGCATCACTCCAAGCAGAAGGGCCACCCGCGCATCAACACGAGCAGAATTTCTTATCCACAGCTGTTACAAAAATGTCTAAATTCACTTGAAAAAGCCCTTCAAAACACTCCCACAGGGGATGCAGAGACCATGTGGGCCCACATCAGAGACGCCATCTATGAGTCAGCCATGACCACCGATGGCAGACGTGTGAAGCGGAATGCAGACTGGTTTCAATCTCATTTTGAAGAGCTGGAACCTGTCATAGCCGCTAAGCGCATTGCACTGTTGAACTACAAAAAAGCCCCCAGCGAGTTAACATCCGTAGCGCTTAAAGCAGCCAGAAGCGCTGCACAAAGAACAGCTAGGCGTTGCGCAAATGGACTACAGGCAACACCTATGCAGTCATATTCAGCTAGCCTCAGACACCGGAAACATCAGAGAATGTACGATGGCATTAGGAGAGCTTTTGGGCCAACCATTAAGAAGATCGCCCCCCTCAAATCTAAATCAGGGGACACAATCACTGACCAACGCAAGCAAATGGAACGCTGGGTTGAGCACTACCTAGAACTGTACTCCAGGGAGAATGTTGTCACTGAGACCGCCCTCAATGCAGCCCAGTCTCTGTCAGTCATGGATGAGCTGGACGTACAGCCAACAAAATCGGAACTCAGTGATGCCATTGATTCTCTAGCCAGCGGAAAAGGCCCTGGGAAGGACGGCATTACCCCTGAAATAATCAAGAGTGCTAAGCCTGCCATACTCTCAGCACTCTACGAACTGCTATGCCTGTGCTGGGACGAGGGAGCAGTACCACAGGACATGAGTGATGCCAATCTTCTATAAAAACAAAGGTGACCGCGGTGACTGCAACAACTACTGTGGAATCTCCCTGCTCAGCATAGTGGGGAAAGTCTTCGCTCGAGTCGCTTTAAACAGGCTCCAGAAGCTGGCCGAGCGTTTCTACCCTGAGGCACAGTGTGGCTTTCGAGCAGAGAGATCCACCATTGACATGCTGTTCTCCCTTCACAGGCTAAATGCCGCGAACAACAGATGCCCCTCTACGTTACTTTCATTGATCTCACCAAAGCCTTTGACCTTGTCAGCAGACGTGGTCTCTTCAGACTACTAGAAAAGATCGGATGTCCACCAAAGCTACTACGTATCATCACCTCATTCCATGACAATATGACAGGCACAATTCAGCATAGCGGCGCCTCATCAGACCCCTTTACGATCCTGAGTGGCGTGAAACAGGGCTGTGTTCTCACACCTACACTGTTTGGGATTTTCTTCTCCCTGCTGCTCTCACACGCGTTCAAGTCTTCAGAAGAAGGAATTTTCCTCCACACAAGATCAGGTGGCAGGTTGTTCAACCTTGCCCGTCTTCGAGCGAAGACCAAAGTACGGAAAGTCCTCATCAGGGAACTCCTCTTTGCTGACGATGCTGCATTAACATCTCACACTGAAGAGTGTCTGCAGAGTCTCATCAACAGGTTTGCGGCTGCCTGCAACGAATTTAGCCTAACCATCAGCCTCAAGAAAACGAACATCATGGGACAAGACGTCAGAAATGCTCCATCCATCAATATCGGCGACCACGCTCTGGAAGTGGTTCAAGAGTTCACCTACCTAGGCTCAACTATCACCAGTAACCTGTCTCTCAATGCAGAAATCAACAAGCGCATGGGAAAGGCTTCCACTGCTATGTCCAGACTGGCCAAGAGAGTGTGGGAAAATGGCGCACTGACACGGAACACAAAAGTCCGAGTGTATCAAACCTGTGTCCTCAGTACCTTGCTCTACGGCAACGAGCCCTGGACAACGTATGTCAGCCAAGAGCGACGTCTCAATTCATTCCATCTTCACTGCCTCCGGAGAATCCTTGGCATCAGGTGGCAGGACCGCATCTCCAACACAGAAGTCCTCGAGGCGGCCAACATCCCCAGCTTATACACACTACTGAGTCAGCAGCATTTGAGATGGCTTGGCCATGTGAGCCGCATGGAAGATGGCAGGATCCCCAAGGACACATTGTACAGCGAGCTCGCCACTGGTATCAGACCTACCGACCGTCCATGTCTCTGCTTTAAAGATGTCTGCAAATGCGACATGAAGTCCTGTAACATTGATCACAAGTCGTGGGAGTCAGTTGCCAGCGATCGCCAGAGCTGGCGGGCAGCAATAAAGGCGGGGCTAAAGTGTGGCGAGTCGAAGAGACTTAGCAGTTGGCAGGAAAAAAGACAGAAGCGCAAGGGGAGAGCCAACTGTGTAACAGCCCCGACAACCAATATTTTCTGCAGCACCTGTGGAAGAGTCTGTCACTCTAGTATTGGCCATTATAGCCACTCCAGGCACTGCTCCACAAACCACTGACCACCTCCAGGCACTTACCCATTGTCTCCCGAGACAAGAAGGCCAAAGAAGAAGAAGAAGATGTTGTACATTACCAGCATCAGTAATTTAAAGCATCAAATAAAACATTAGGAGTAATTCTGCAAATTACAGAGTTTAAAAGTGTGAAATGAGCCTTTAATAATGAGTCAGACTTTATTTTTGCTGGCACTTACATGAACCAAATGCCCTGAAAGTGCTAAATAAGACATGTTGGAGCAAGAGCTGATCATTTTAATTGAAGAATTTAGGAGGAATATCTTCAATCTTAAGCTCAGAACGTCATCTGTGTACAGCATTTGTACATCAACATATTTGAACAGAACAACCCTCTCAAAAGTACTTTGTGCATCTGGAGAAATGGAAATAATGACACAAGGACTAAAAGCCTGCCAATGTTTGGGAGTGGCATCTCCATGGCTGGTAGAAGTTTCCCATCTGACAGAGATTCATCCCAAGGACGGGTGAAGTGGAAGCAAGATCATTTATTTTTAATGTTATTCTCCTGCTGCTTTACAAAACCTGCTTAACATCCAAATAATTGTGTTTGTACTTCCCTCCCAAAGTTCCTTATTCTGAGTTCCATTATTGGGTTTTCTTTGTACCTCCTGTAGTGGATTTGCAGTATTAGGCTAAGATATATGTATTTTATTTATTAGTTTATTGGTTCAAAAACTTTATTTGGTACTTTAAATTGTAAAAAAAAGCTGATATTTAATCAATCAGTTAGTTAATTCGTAACTTGGCAGATGGATGTTATGGCAGCCAAAGGCAAATTTTTGCCCTGTAGCCGTGTAACACCTTGAGGAGCAAAATGCTGAAGTGTGATGCTCCGAGTGCATAATTTAAAGGTTTGGCACCTTGAAAGACGTTGTATAATGGATGTGTATTGGTTGGCAGGTTTTTGATTATATGGAGGTTTATTTATTTTTCTGTTATTGAATGCTTGTTGGAACAAACCTTTCTTTTGGCAGGACACTTTTATATGTTGGATAATTACCAGTTCAAAATAGAGTAGGAAAATGCTGTGGAGGGAGTATGGTAAAATGGCCCTGTGCCAGCTACTTATACTATTTGAAGTATTCCAGCAAATGTACCACATCTTTAATTTCTAAATCCAAATGTATTTAATGAATGTATGCATGAAGAATGTGGTTTGCCTTGTGAAAGATAATCTATCAAATTTGTTGAGTGTTTTTACCATCAATACAATAGTTACATTTATATACACCACATTTTTTTTATTTATTCATGGGCTGTGGGCATCATTGGCAAGGCCAGCATTTATTGACCATCTCTAATTGCCTTAGAGAAGGTAGTGGTGAGCTGTCTTCTTGGACCGTTGAGGTTTATCTGGTGTCGGTACACTTACAGTGTTGTTCGGAAGGGAGTTCCAGGATTTTGACCCAGTGACAGTAAAGGAACAGTGATATATTTCCAGGTCAGGATAGTGTGTTACTTGGAGGGGAAATTGCAGTTGGTGGTGTTCCCCTGCTCCTGATATCCTTGTTCTTCTAGGTGGTAGAGACCGTGAGTTTTGAAATGCTGTCAAAGGAGCCTTGGCAAGTTGCTGCTGTGCATCTTGTAGATAGTACATACATCTGCCACGGTATGTCAGTGGTGGAGGGAGTGAATGTTTAAAGTGGTGGATGGGGTGACAATCAAGTGGGCTGCTTTGTCTTGGTTGGTGTTAAGCTTCTTGAGTGTTGAGCTGCACGCATTCACGTAAATGGGGAGTATTCCATTACACTTTTGACTTGTCCCTTGTAGATGGTTGTCAGGTTTTGGGGAGTCAGTTAGTTACTTGTTGCAGAATTCCCAGCCTCTGACCTGCTCTTATAGTCACGATATTTATGTGACTGATCGAGTTTGGTTTCTGGTCAATAGTAACCTAATGGTGGGGGATTCAGCGATGGTAATGCCATTGAATGTCAAGGGGGTGATGGTTAGATTCTCTCGTGTTGGAGATGGCCATTATGTGGTACTTGTGTGGCACGACGATTACTTGCCACGTATCAGCCCAAGCCTGAATGTCATCTAGGGTTTTTCTGCATCCAGGCACAGACTGCTTCATTATCTAAAGGAGTTACAATGTTCACCAAACATTGTAACTACCTGGTTGTTTAGAAATCTTAAAATAACTGAGATTGAATCATGATTTTGCTAATAAAGTAATCAATAGCTTTGTAGCTGATAACTTTGCTATATGAATCAAATTAAATGGTCAACTTATGATCAAATATTTTTCTTACAGATAGAAACAACTGAATGTTATTTCAGATGGGCCTTAGTTTATGACATGCCCTAAAACTCAGAATTTTTTTTTACTGAGCTTTATTCCATTCCTCGTAATTTTTGATTTACTTGCTAACTTTCTTCTTTGGCAATAATTCTGGATCCCTATAACAAGTTGAAATTGTTGCTTTTAGTATATTGCTTTTAGTGCCTATTCACAACGGGGAAAATGTACTAATTATGTGCACCAGCTCTTATTACCATTGTTATAAAATATTTGGCCAGCATTCAAACAAAATTAGACATTACTGTGGACCTACAGGAGTATTGAACTATACCACTAAGATAGCAAACTGCAATGGTGATTTGGGCTCTTTTGCATTGTCTCTGTGTTATATAGCCAGAGAGAAGAAATTAAAGCTTTTAACTTAAAATTTCTGGGTTCCAGGATGCAGAATACAGGTTGAGTTCTTGTGGAGGAGGTGTCTGGGATTTAAGTGGAGAATATCATGCTGCAAGCATAGGATTAAACCATGAGTTTAATAAGTCAATGAACATTTGGAAAATCCACCCCAAAATGTTTCACAAACTCTTGTGATTTTCAAAAGTGGGCGAAAAACTCAGCACAGATTAAAAATATGAACATAGAGCAGAGCTAGTTAAGTAGTTGAATTACATAGGCTAAACAAAACTCCGTTGTAATCCCCAGTCTTTGCCCAGTTAGTTGATCTCAACAGAATTTTAGTACAGGCACTAGAATTGGTCTCAGTGTCCCTTGGGATTAAGAACAAAATTCAGCCAGGATCTCAGCCCCTGATTGCTATTCAGTGACTGCTGCTAGTAATGCAAATGTGTTGGGTGAGGAGAGCCTTGGCTGTAATGCTTTCACAAGTGACTAGTCTATTGACATTTACTGTCTTAACTTCACATAATGGTTACTTGAATGAGATGGGTAACAAAGTTAATGCCTTCAAGAGAGGAGGAGGAGGAGGGAAGTGGAGAACGTTAACCGAAAAAAAATTCAATGCATCAAACAACTAAAGTGGCATGAACATTAGTTAGAATTACCTACAGAAAAATATGGCTTCTGTTTTCTGCACCATAACAACAATGACAAAATCTGCATTACCTGAACTGTGAAATATACTTCAGCCTGCAATGTCTCTATTTAAGACTTTTTCTCCTTTAATGCTGCTGTGGTTTTCGAATAGCTACATGATTACATTGAAAATCTTTTCTCGGATTTGGCTTAAGAACTTGACTTCTAACCATTTATTTGATGTAGGAGTTTAACTAAATGGAATACAGGATTAAAGTCTTTTTATTGAGAATCCAGTTTCCTTTTCTATTGCACTTCATAGTAACTTTAACATTTAGAAACTTGGCACCTTAACAACAAAAGCAGACCTAGAGAAAAGTTCTAATTTTTGCAACAGAATAAATACAATGATACTTCATCATGCTTATGTAAGTGTATTATAAAATAAACATTTAAATCAGTACCACTTTAACCAGATCTGACTTTTCTAGATGTTATTATCCAACATTTATTTGGTTAAGCATTTAATTATATCAAGTAAATTATATCATGTATAAAATTTTTTGTAAATTGATGAAGACAATAGTCCTCTTTAATAGAGAGGCTCAACCCATTGCTGTCTTTTTGTGTTTGGGTGGTCTTTATATATTAGTGTCTCAATATACTCTTTGCTCCTCGTACACCTCCATGAGCTGAATGATAGCATACAGTTATTCTAGTCCCATTCAGCTTCAGTGTCAGTTGACTACAATCCACATTCAATGCCATTTATCTGCTTCTTACAGCACCTGTAACTCAATATGATAATTCAATGTCACCCATAGCCAACGAAGCCCCTTCTCTCCTTAAAAGAATCAACGTTCCAGTGTCATAAATAATCCATTCTGCTGCTTGTGATTTGCAGTTTCAATGAGCTATACAATGACCCATTAAGTTTTGCTTGGGACTGAGCAAATGTTTTTTGTTCTAATTTGGCAGAACCAGATGTGATATGGAGAACAGGTACCCCTGGGAGTTGTCAACTGACATGGCAGTGAAGTGGGCCTCAGAAAAGGGAAGATAACTCATCCATGGAGAATTCATTGACCCTCATCTCTTTGTTTTGGTCCTTTAAAGTCTGCCAATTATATAGGACAATTCTACTTTTGCAGAGCCCACAGATAGCCATTCTGCTGAAATACATGTCAAAGATTTTCTCCAGAGGAGTATTTTGAGAAAGCACTTCAGGTTACTTTGCTTAGTTCATGATCAAGGATATTCTATGATTTATTCGGATTCGTTAATTGTTTAAAAATTCCAGTCGTATTGGGACTGGCCTGAGTAAAGCAGGCAGAATAAGCATGTTGTTACAGATACTTAATCTTTGATATATCCTTTGGCAGTGATAGTACTTCTAATAAAAAACACAATTATTAAACAGGTATTTAAGTACAAAAAACACTAGTGATTAGTTCATTAAATATTTACAATTTTAAAATACAAGTTCTATTTGCACCTCAACAGACACTGACAATCTGCTACCATACCCAAGTGGTTATTCTTTATGTGCAATCATGGACATGGAGCAATCACAGGCTACAAAACTATGAAGACCATCTCAGCCTAGTCCATTCCTGTCCTTACCCAATGCCCAAACATTGCCCTTTCCAGTAGTAGTCACTGGATACTAATCAGAACTAAGAACCATGGTTGATTCTTTTTTCCTCTGCTCAGGGATATTGAGGTCAAATGTAACTATTGTAGCACTTCTACTGTGAGGGTGGTAATATCTGGACTAGATTAATCTCCTGGAGACATGGATTCAGATACCATCATAGCAGCTGGTGGAACTTAAATTCAAATTAATTAATAAAATTCAATTAATTAAAAAATCTGGAATTGAAAGCTAGTCTCAGTAATGGTGCCATGAAACTGTCATTGATTGCCATAAAAACCCATCTGGTTCACTAAGGTCCTTTAGGAAAAGAAATCCACCATCCTTACCTGGTCTGGCCTACATGTGACTCCGGACCCATTGCAATGTGGTTGACTCTTAACTGTCCTCTGAAATAGTCTTACACTAAGTTCAAGGGCAATTAGGTATGGGCAACAAATGCTGACCTTGCCAGTGATACACACATCCCATGAAAGCATTAAAAAAGCTGAAATTAGCTAACTCAGCAAGGAGGAGATTTGGGACCTTCCTGATGTGTATGTCCCTGTACCCACTCAGCAGCATGTATAATATTTAGTTTAACAATGCCTAAATAATGTGCCCACTACTTATACTAATCTTTGAGAAACCAGGGGATAAATGTTAACTTTCCTTTCCACTAACTTCAATAGGAAGCAGTAAACTCATCTTAGAGCTTTAGCACATTTTAAATTAACATTTCAAAATGTTTTACTTACTTTTTTTTTCTATTTCTCTCTGTACCTGATCTGACTCTCACCCATTCTAAGTCACCCGCTTTCTCCTTTGTTCCTCTTTCTTTTGCAATCTTTAAATCTCATTGTTTAGGGAGATAAACTGTTGGTCCCATCATTCGCTAAGTTCCCAGATGCCCCTTTGACCTTGCTGTAATATTATCAGCTCGCATTACCAGCAATGTATTGGGCAAATGCCGAAGAGTGCAGGAAAAGGTCTAGCTTATTGCATACTGGGTAAGGTGCCCTGTTCCAGCAAGATTTGGGCCAATGTGACATAACATAAGACATAACGTAAGAAAATATGTGGACATTAGGTGAAGACTGGATTAGCTTGACTGTGATAACCTCCATTCACTAAGATACACTTTTCAAGATAGAAGGCCTCTTGAATACAGTTCCAGAAGGCAGTCAGTAGCTTTGGGAGAGGGAAGGGAAATGGAGAGAGAATTGTAAAATAAGAACTAATTGTCCGGGATGTTAAATTCCAGAAAGCTTGTTATGGAAAGATAATGCTGGACCTTATATTGATTCAATTTCACATTTATTGTGCTGAAAAAAAAGGATTACAGACATGTAGCTTCTCACTCAAAATCTCTCCCAGTCCCAATGAGTATCTGCTTATAAGTGCTCAACTAAAACCCCAATCAACACCCTACACCTGCATATAATCAGAATATTGACGCACAATTAACAGATTCCCTTCTTTCTCTTACAATACAACTTAGAGTCACTCAGACAACATTTCAAAATAAATTCCATATTATGCACCAAATATATTTCAAATATTTCAAATTAAGTCAAAATAAATTCCACCTTGGGTACAAAGTTTTTTTTTACATTTTGAGACGACTCTCCTCTTGCACCTCTTAACAATTTCCTTGTGCTTGCCTTTCTTTCTGTGAAACAATTGGATAGCTGATGACTTGCATCTACCGATTTAAGTTTGGAGATTTCCTTTCTCTCCAGCATTTGTTTCAATCCAGCAAGATTAATACGTAGTCTTTTCTTACTCTCACTTTTTGTAGAGTGTACATTGTCCCACAAAGAATGATTATCCACATAACATTGACTGGGTATCCTATCTTCGGGATGTCCCTTGTTCAGAATTTCAGCAAGATATTTAACAAATAGAACCCCACGTCCACTGCCTCCACAAGACCCAGGGCTGAATTTTACTGGCCCCTCGATGCCAAGGGTCGGGGCCAGTAACAGTCTGTGGGGAGAGGCCTGCCTCAACCCCCGATATTGAGAAGGACCCGCCGCAAATTACGGGGGGGGGGGGGGGGCGGGGGGGACCTTGGTGTGGCCCCCTTGTCACATGGTGGTGGCACCCCAATTAGAATATGTTAAATGGTACTTACCTCTGCAGATTATGCATCCCACTGCCTCTCCATGGACACTTCCTGATTTTACTTTAAAGGGGCAGCAGTCACATACCCTCCTGTTCATGATTAGAAAAGCCAACGGGTCATCGGAGGCAGAAGGTTTTGCGACAGAAGGCAAGTTCCTTTTGCAGGAGTCCCACTCTGCATACTGGAAGGAAGTGGGGGGGATACTCAGGGGTCTCACTGAACTTGGTCAAAGACCTGAAAGTTAACTCTGCTTCTCTCTCCATGGATGCTGCCTGACCTGCTGAGTTTCTGCAGCACTTTCTGCTTTGCTGCCAGATTGACAGTAGCCCCACTCTTCAGCAGTCAGGTAAGTATTTCTTTGACAGCTGTCAGGAAGCAGGCACGGAGGGCGCTTAAAATAGGGCCCCAGCACCTGCTGCACAACTGTCAAAAAGGTGTCTCACTGCGCGGAATGTCCTGCCTCTCCCCACGTTATCTGGGGAGGGGGGGGGTGGGGCTCGGCGCAGTGATGCTAATGAGCCCCTGTGCGAAATATCACGGGGGCTCTGCGGCGGCTGCTGAATGCAGGCAACCCGCTGAGTTTAAAGGGTGCCACCATACAGTGCGGCACCCGAATAAAATTCACTCCCAGTGCTTCCGCTGCTAATGTGCTTTTAATAACCCATTTTATTTTCTTAGCATCCCAAGCTAAAGGACAACATTTCCCATTTTTCATCCATCAGAAATATTATGAAGCCAGCCACACTAAAATACCCATCAGCAAGATTAGCATCACTAAAAATTAGCTTCATGTTCTTTGAGTCACCTAAGGATGGGGACTTCAGTACACATTTCTCCGGATTTAGTTTTTTCACCGTTTTATTTGCTCTTAAAATATTCTCAACTTTTGGATGTTTCATCATTGTGCTTAATGCCAGCACTTCAAAACTACCATCAGGCCTAGTCTGAGAGCACAACCAGTTTATTTGACCCACCAGGCTTCGCAATTGCTCAATCTCTGCTTTAGGTAGACCATCATCTTCCTGAACTAACATGGTAACCGGGATGGGAATAACACTTTCTAAATAGGATTGTTGATTCAAACTTATTCCAGACTTAGTCTGCATAATATCTAAACCAATATATTTAAAGGCCCCACAAGCCTGACTCCCAATCTTAAATTCTGCCCTAATCTTAACATATTTCTCAAAATCCACAGTACCACCCCATAAGAAATCATCAACATGCATCATGAAGATGCCTGAAAGTTTCCCTTTATGATACCAATTGAACATTGCAGAATCTGCTTTTAGTTGAACACAACCAATTTTCAACAAAACAGATCTCACCAAGAAATACCACACCCTGGAAGCATCATTAAGGCCATAGATGCACTTGTTCAGTTTCCATAATTTTCCTTCTGTATCTGTTGCCTCTTTGGGTTGTTTCAGATACACTTCTCTCTGAAAAGTATCACCTTGTAGAAATGCAGTTTTTACGTCAATGGATCTACATTCCCATGAACATGTGGCCAAAAGAGCCAAAAAGATTTTCAAGATTACTTTTCCAGCTGTAGGAGAGTCCACTCTAACATCAGTATCACCCAGTCGCTCTTCAAAACCCCTCGCAACCAACCTCGCTTTAGCCTTATAAGTTCCATCGGGAATGACTTTTTCAGTACAAATCCATCTATGTGACAAGGCTGGCTGTCCCCTTACTGGTACCTCAGAATAAACTTCAAACTCTCTCCAACTCTAATTCCTTATGTTTTGCTTCTCTTATTAGTTTATCCTCAAGTTTATTGGTGGCCACTAAAACCCCACGTCATGAGGACTTCTGCTTCTAGTTCTATTCCGAGACTGTTCTCTAGCCTTCGTTTCATTGTGGAATCTGTTCATACTACTGCCTCTATTAGCACTTTGATGTCTTTCGGAACTACTGCTAGAAGATTTTCCTCGAACTTTATCGGAGGCTCTTTCTCCAGTATGTGATTGCTTCCTTACACAAAAGCCATTTCCTAACCCACTATCAAAACTTGCACTGTGCTTTCTTACCCTCCACTCTTTCACCCCATTCTGCCAGTCCACAGCTCTGGCCTCTTGGCCATCATCTTGAACATTTAACCAATATTTAAACTTGCCTGTAGATTTTCCTGTACGCCCCACAATTGTCATGTCGCTCCATTTATCAGACCCCTCTGGAATATATGTCACCCGAGTACCTAGTCAAGGCAATTGGACTTTGGATGTGATAGCTCTTTCCCTGAGCATCATCCAACTCTTGATCTACTTGTGCCTCAGGACCTTCTTCACAAAACACATGAGTATTTGAGGTACAAAGTGCCTTTTTTCCCCTCTATCAGATTCTCAGAATCTGAGATTTTGTAATCAACCCCGAATAATTGTGAAGAATGAACCTTAACAATTTGATTTCCATGCTTGATAACTATTGTCTTACCACCCCAACCGATTACCTTACCAGGGCCCTTCCATTCCCTATGGCCTTCTTTTTTATAATAGACTAAATCTCCTAAACTAAATTCCATCTCAGATGGCCTTACACGATGTCTTAGAGCTCTGTAAATTTCTCAGAGACCTCAGCCTTGATGAAAGCCCATCTCACTGCATGTAAAGCATTCAAATGTGTTTAAAAAAAGGAACTAATTGCAGTACCTTCTAGAGCTGGTGGATTGTCACACAGTACAGAAGGCAATTTGGGATTCCGTCGCATGAACTGCCAATGCCAGGGCAGTTGTCAACTTGCAGTTTGGCTGGTCAACTAAGATTTTATGTAACATTTTATCAACCACTGCATGGTTCCTTTCACAAAACCCATTGCTGAAAGGACTTTCAGCTGCAGTATGCATAACCGTAATGTTCAAGTTTTCACACATCCTTGAAGCCCTCATTGGCAAATTCCCCTCCAGTATCAGTCAAACTTAACTGGTGCCTGAAGCCTAGTCCCTATCCATTTCTCCATAATTTTGTCTGTAATCACTCTTTTGTCCTTACTATTTATTATTGTAGAAAGACTAAATCTAGTTGCTAGGTCTATAAAATGTAGAATGAAAATATTCTTGTCTTTGTCCCACACCTTTAAATCCATAGCAATTATCTTGTTAAAGTCATGTGCCAATGGAAGATTGACAATAGGATGTGATGGAGTCCTCTTATAAATCTCACACTTTTCACTAATTTCTTCTATTATACTTGTATACTCTTCATCAATCACTCCTGCATCTTTTAGTAGGGTTTTAATCTCTGACAAGAAGGCTGAGCAAATTGTCTTTGTAATTTTAAAAGAATTTGCCTTTTATCTCTCTGATTCATAACACCTGATGCTATTAATACATCGCTAACACCCTGACTAGAAACATCAGGTTTTGTTGAGTCTACAATAATGCCCTGACTGGGTAAATTGCAAATTCACTGGTTTCCCAAAAATGATTGCCTTATCAAGCTCCATATCAAGTTTCATCTGTGCCTTTTTCACTGAAGGCTTACTCAAGAGTAAAGGTATCTCACTGGAGACTACATCAGTACTGATAAAGTGGCTTATTCCAGCTATTTTACATGGGATTACGACTCTCTTCAGTAACCAGTTCCACATACTGTCGACGTACAAGCAATATCCAGTACTGCACAGTTGAACAAATCCGCAACCAACACATTCATCACAGGAATAAAACTCCTCGTGACCAGTACAATTCGTTCAGACCCTTCAGTATCTTCCTCTTCTGCCTCAGAATTTTCTGCGTCATGTGTTATTTTGAAGACTCTGCACCTCTGCTTAGGGCAGTTCATTGCATAATGATACTTTGAGTCACATCTGAAGCACCTATTAGTTGTTCCTTGGGCATTCCTGGGATTCATTCACCTTTGATTGCTGTTCCAACCCTGTCTTCCACTGTAATATTTAGACCTGCTAAAGGTGCTTTCATCCTCATTCCTCCTGTTTTTAACTCTTCCATTATACTTAAGCTTGCTTCCAGTACCTGGATTATTTCTAAATCTTGTAAACATGGAGTCCGCTATCCTTTGTATCACCACAGAATGCCCTGCTTGTTCAGCAGGACTGCAGGAAATGACTTTCCCCAGGAAATCTTTAAGGCCGTGGACGTTTGGTCCACCAGGGAGTCTTTGAACAAGAACTGTACCCCAGTTAGAACCAAGAGCCTGTCCATATGTGACATCCTAGCAATTTAAAAGTGAGCACTGAACCTGGGATCTCCAAATTGAATTTCCTCAATCTTTTATACAGTCTGTTAAAGTCCATAATATATTCCTCCACTGAATAACCATCTGTTTTCCAAAATCTATCAAAGTCTGACCAGGCCTCATACGCATTCAATAGGTCATATATCTTGTAAATTTAATCCAAGAATTCTAACAGAAGATCCAACCCTTCATCAGTATCCAACTGACGAGCATCCAGTTCATAAAACACTTTACTTCTGAATTGACTTTTGGTAGGAAATGACAACATCAATGTAACTGGTGTCCACATATCCACTTCATTCTTCCACTGGTCATATGGTTCAGACTCCGAGAATACCAGAGGGCAATCATACTCTGACAATTTGCACTTGCTTTCTGCCATATTTTTCACAATAGCCCTTGAGACTTTAGTATTCTATCCAAAAACAAAATCCTATTTTCCAACCTTCAGCTTTAGGCAACCATCCTCTGCTACCATGTTAAATTCCAGAAAGCTAGTTATGGAAAGATAATGCTGGAGCTTATATTTACTCAATTTCACATTTATTGTACAGAAAAAAAGGATTACAAACATAGAGCTCAACCCTCTCCCAGTCCCAGTGAGTGTCTGCTCAACTAAAACCCCAATTAACACCCTTCACCTGCATACAATCAAACCATTGACACACAATTAACACGGGGCAGGTCCTTTCAGGTTCACTTAAAATTTTGGCAGTAACATGTCATGTTGAAGATACCATGGCCTGGAATTTCCACAAGGTTCCATTGGTTTTTGCAGTGCCATTCACTCAAAATCGGCCAAACCATTGCAAAGATTGAGGAATTTCAACTACAAATTGCATCCTGTATAAATCAGTTTTTCATAATCTTTTTCGTTGATTTAAAAAACAGTGCGCTGGAAACTGGCCTCCACCCCCACAAAACTGGCCACACCCCCAGGTTGAAATAACCACCATGGCACGTTTCCACTCATCATGCCCAGACTTTACTTAGATGCAAGGACACTAAAAGGCACCTATGAAAAGCTTTTAAATATTAAAAATTATTTAATTTGCTAAGAAACTGATTACTGCACACCAATGTAACTAAAAAGAACTACACAGATCTATTTACTAAAGTCATTTTCAGTTACATAAACTTGGGTTACTCACAGGTGGCAGACTAAACATTCTGATTAAAACTGCTTTTTTTGTGTGGTTAATGCTTATTCAATTGTATTAATAAAATGGCACTAGTTTGCCACTCTTAAATATATCAAGGAATATATTTGAATGCAAAAAATAATTTTGTTCTAAAATGCTGCCTGATTGCACTGATTCATGGCAGATTGTATGTTCAGTGATATGCAAATGATGTTGAGTAGAAACAAGTTAAAAAAGCACTTTATAAAACTCGGGTAGTTTTGAGACCAGTTTGTGTCAGGATTGTGTCAGGATTGCCGATTGTGCCCAAAGCAGAAACTCTATCTCGATGTCAAGAATAGTGCAGCTGCTGTGTAGAGAACTGCCTGAGAAAATGGGCTGCAATTTATGGTCGCACTGCCGAAATCGGCAGTGGGCATAAACATGTAGCGGTGCCGCCGCGATATTAAGCGCTGCGGCTCATTTAAATAACCGGGGTGGACCGCCCACCCTGATGATGTGGAGGGGATGGGCTGTCCATCCCCGGCAATGGCATCAGCCACTTGTGCACAGGCGCTGATGCCATTTATAAAGGGCTTCAAGCCCTACATTTCAATTTACATTTTTAAAGATATATCGATTTTAAAAACTTAAATAATTTGATCCTGACTGTCTCCGACACCCCCAATAACTGTTGGAATAATTACCTGCCCTCCCCCCCACCTAAAACATTTACCTTGTGCACCTGAGCTTGCCCCCAGCAAAGTTCATAAACTTTACAATTTAACCCTTCCCACCATCGATTTGCTTTTGGAGGGGCTGAGCAGCCAGTAGTTCCTGGCTGTCTGAAAGCACAAAAGCCTAGGAATGGGTAGAGGTAATGGAAGTGGGGTGGGGAAGTTCCATATTCACTTCATCAACTAATAAAATGACTTTGACGTTGAAGGGATCCGAAGGCATGGGAATGCCAGCCACCGGCACCATTATTGCACCGGGACAGACGGCGAGAGAGAGAAGATAATTAATTTAAATCATTTGCATATTTAAATTTGGCTCCCATCATCGAGCGGCGGCGGGGTCTACCATGAGGCCTGGCTGCCGGCAATATCAGGCCGGGGCCTTCCAGTGTCAAGGCTCGTGGCGGGCCTCTGCCGGAGGCATTTTCTGGCCTCCCCAACACCCCAACCTCACCATGACTCCTGACATCGGGGGTCTGTAAAATTCAGCCCAATGTGTGACATTCACAGGTGGAAAACAGCACAAAAAGGGCAGATTTCTCAGTGGTATGTCTCATGCCCCAAAGACGTCTGAAATGAGAAGTGCCTGATTTAGCACTCCTTCCTGAAACTGGGCAATGCTGAGCCCAGCAACAAAAAGGTAAGTTTCTTAAAAAGAAGCAAAGAATGTTGCCGACCTCAGCTCAGTTCCCTTATGATCAACTGCCCTCCATAGTCTAATTCAAATGAGGCCCAAGTCCCATTTTTGATCAAGTCTCTCTCGGCTTTATCCAAATAAAGCTCTGTGTGTCTGAGATAAGTCTTTCGTATGACTGAGATTTAGATGTGAACAAACTTCAATTAAAATAGTTTGAGTGATAGCTGAAACTATATCATCATGCAAAACAAAATAAATATTTTGAATTTATTTATCGCTTTTAGGTAATGAAGCTTTTAAATTAAAATAATTTAATTATAACTGTATAACTGTTGCTGATATATTTTATAGCTGTTAGACTTTGTTAAGAAAATTGTGGAAAACACAACAGGCTGTTAACATCTCAAAAGAGGAATGAAGGACTAACAATTTGTGTAGAGACTCTTCATCAGAGCTAAAAGATAAGACAGTTTCTTAACTGGACAAAATAAAGGGGATCGTCGAGTTAAGAATCAGGAATGTTGGCACAGAGGAATTAATGGGTTAAACAGGCAGCAAAAAAATTTTTGGAAAGCTGATAAGTCATGAAACTAGTGGATGACATATAAAAGATTATTTTAGTGAGGCAATGATTAATGAAATAACTAAACCAAATGGTGAAAAATTATGGGAAAGATCTACACAACAAAACTGGTAAGAAAATATAGGGAAAAGAAAGCAAGTACAGGAAATATGAAATAAAGTGAAAAATATTGAAACCACACAGCAGGTAGGAAAGACAGATCAACAGCTCAAGGAGTGACTGCTCTCCAAGCAAAACTGTGTTCTAATAAAGGGTCACTCAGAATATCAACTGCCTCATCTCAAAGCCAACAGAACCAACATCAATCCCTAGCATATTTTGACTCTAAGTAAACGAGGGAGAAAGCTAAGGCCTTAAGTTGCAAAAAACAATTTTCAGACCCAAGGCTAGAGATCCTAGGAGGTGCTGTTCCAAAAGTTTGCATTGAACCTGATTGGAGCAATATTGGTGGGAAAGATGGAGAGTTCAGAATGGGAATGGGGGAGGAGTTCAAGTGATGAGCCAAAGGGAGGCCAAGGTGACAAAATTGAGATGTTTGGCGTTTGATCACATAATCAGCCTTTGGTCTTCCCAATGCAGAGAGTGAGTGGGGAATATAGTATACTAGATCAGAAGAAGTACACATAAATTGCTATCTCAGAAGAGTGTTTAGTGCCTTAGGCAGTGGTGAGACAAGAGGCAGGTCTTGCATCTGCATGCTACTTGGGAGACTCCCATGAAGGAGGTTTGGAGAGTTGTGACAAATCAATCAGGAACAAACTTAAAAATTCATGAAAATATTGTAAGTCTGACTTATTAATATGTATGAGAAGCAAAGAAAACATCGAGAAATTTCTAGGAAAGGATGAATTTTCTGGAGGAAGACATAACATTCTTATTTCATAAAATAATTCATAATATGTTAATGATCATACACTTCCTTTCTACTTTTTTCCATTATAAATGCCTATGTCCAAGTTTACAGTGGAAATTCACTATGTCAACTTGTCACAATGTAATTATACCCTTCTGCCATTGGTGGCACTGCATTGCTCCATTGATCTGTTAGTTTTTTTTGTCTCCTGAACATAAGAATTATATTTTAAACATACAACAATCTTTTGTATTTTAATGGTGTTGTTTTAAGCAACTCCATTTTACTGACAACAGATGGTAATCTATATCCATTCTGCAAAATATCTGTCTATGTCTCCTACTCGGAGGTAGTCTGCTGCATTTTCCAGTAAAAACCTACCTAATTCCCTCACCCAGAGTAGATCTTCTTTACTGTTTCAGTGGACTTAATGGGTTTGTTCATATTTTTGTCACCTCTATCTCAGTTAGATTAAGGATTTTCAAGCAGTCCAGTTGGAGGCAGATGTGCTAAAGAATAATCAGACTGACTTTCTTTGCAGGCTACTAAAGCAATGCAGGTGTTGAACAAGGTGTTCTCTTCAAAATTCCATCATTCTCTGATGTCTGGCTCTTTTGTGTTTGTCAGCTGGTGGCTTTCACACACAACCTGAAGGAAAACAACATTTCTAAGCTTTGTTGTCTGTCTTGCGCTTCAGAAGGTAAATCTGCCAGCCAATTATTAACTCATCAGTATTAACAACACCACAAGAAATGGAAGGGATTCAGCTGCACTTTAACCCTTTGAATACCAAATTTCCTTTGATGATTTCACAATAACATTTATACTGGGTTACCGTTTCCCACAGAACACTTGTTAAATGGACAATAGTCTATGAATCTGGAACGTTGAACTTTATAAATGAGTTAGAAAAAGTACAGACCACAACGTTTATTCATTCATGTTGTTTTCTGAGTAGGTAGCACATGGTTAATTAGTTATATTACCTACTCAGTGTACAAAGGCTACTCCAGCACTCAATATGTTAATACCCATTGGTGAAGACATGGCAAAATAAAGGTGTTATTTTGTGACTCAATACATTCAAAACTCTTCTTTTTCCTATAATTAACAACAGTGGTGTTACTTAAATGCTGGTGATTACACTACTAATAAAAGAGTTGTAGGATTAACGTAGAATGGGCTAACAAAGACAGTTTAGAGTGGGAATTTTGTAATGTGTTGTTAGTGGTTACCTTCACTTTATTTTATGAGTATTTAGGACTGCAATTAGCACCAGGAAAGTCAACCTAAGTAAACAGCATTAAAGGCTTAGTTCTGGGCATTAAGATTAAAGTGTCCACTATTTTAGCTTTATGTTGTGATATCATATTGAGGATACCATCATTTTGCTGACACAGGCCCAGCTAATAGCAATGGTGCCTCCAACAGGAATGGAATGTACAGGTCTCTGTTCAGGATGTTCAAAAGTAGTTGATTGGTATAGTTGTAGAAGTAGGAATATGTGCAGAAATGTCAGGGAGGTTTACAAAATCCCAAATTACTGTCATGTGGTCAATGTGGATGAAGTTAGACTGGTCAGGTTGTTTAATATGTGGTCAGAATGAGGGTCAGGTTGTTTAGCATGTGGACATATTGGGCACATTTTTAACTAGATGCCTATGCATAAAACTAGCCCTGTGGTTTAGCTATATCTTGTAAACTCACCTGATTTTTCTTTCAACTGACTTCAATGGAAATGACAATCTGCCAGTGTTTATAACTGAAGGTCAATCAACAACAGTAGTTCTAGACCCAGCAGTAAGTTGATAATCTGTCCCTATAGGTTTGTGTAGTTAGTATGGATTGGTGTGGACTAATGTGGGTGGATTGAAATGGTTAATTTGAATTAGTGCAGACTAGTCAAATTGGTTAGCAGAGTTATGTCAGGATGGGCTACTGGGGTGGGGTCAGAATGTGCAAGTATAGTAACAGGTTGGGTCATGTGCTCAGTTAATGGGTTAGAGTGACTTTGTGTAGTCAGAATGGCTTACTGTAGTATTGGTGCAGTGGGTTAATATAATATGGTCACAATGAGTTCATGTGATATTGTTGGTGTGGATCATTGTGGTGCGGTCAGAGCTTGTTAGTACAATATTGTCAGGATTGGTTACTATGGCATACTTAGAATGGAATAATGTGATGCAGTTAGAGTGGGTTATGTTATGCCAGTTTGGTCACTGGAATCTGAAAATAATAAGGGAGTTAATCATGAGGAGGATTCATGAGGCTGTGAGTCTCATTTGAACACAACATTTGAAATTGAATCCTGACCAGCCGGGTTTCCTGAGCCTCGGGAAACCCACCAGTTAAATAGTGGCAAGGGTCTGCTGGATCAGGAGGTAAGTGCCTTTCCATCTATCTGTTGTATCTAGTGAGCCTGCCTGGCTAACTCCTGTGATTGGACATCCCCCAACCCTTCAGATCTCCCCCACGAGGTCCCTGGCCTCACCCAAGGCCTCTGACCATGCACTCCCACGAGGCCTCCAAGCAGTTCACGCAACGCACCCCCCCTGATTCCCTCCCCCCATTTTGAGGCGATGATCTCCCCCCATCCCAAGTGTTTTGATCTCCCCCTGCAACCTCCAACCTCACCCCCATAACCACCCAGGACTCCGATGCACCCCCCTCCAGACCCAAGATTCTGCCACCACCACACCCCCTCCACCACCACCTCAGGATGCACTGCCACCTCTCCACCACACCCTGGTTGGGACGCAAACCTACCTGGTTCTTTTGACAATGACAATCATAAATGATTGATGGCTACTTTGTCCAATCAACACGCTCCACTGATTGGTCTCTTTCCAATCAGAAAAAGTGGAGGATTATTTTATGGTTTGTTAAAAACATATATTAATGATTTACATATATATATATATATATGTGCATATAAGTTTGTATATTAAAATAAATAAAAGTTACTTATTGATAAATGCACACCAGCGTTGTTTCCATTGTTTAAAACCTAATCTTAGTTTCTAATGTATGAATCTATCTATTCCAGAAACCAGAAGTTGGCATGTCGTATGATTGCCATGTTGGATGTTTGACATGTTGCAGCACTAATAAATGATGAATCTCTGTTCCTCTTTGGAGCTTTCCAAGCAATCAGTGTGTATCAAGGTGGTGCTTATCAAAGTCAGTGGGTAAATTTATTATTTGTGTTAATAACATTTAATTTATCGCTATTGAAGCAGTCTCTGATTAAAAACCTTTTTATTTCAATATGTTTCGGGTGAAACTTGTTACAGAAGCGGTTTAGCTCATGGACCCCCTGGAAAATCTCGACGTACTCTTGTGGGTCACGGATCCCAGTTTGAGAACCACTGCTCTAGGTGTCTATATTACTAGTTTATAGGGATTTTTGTGATTGAAACAAATACGAACATACGAATTAGGAGCAGAAGTAGGCCATCCGGCCCCTCTAGCCTGCTTCACCATTCAAGAAGATCATGGCTGATTTGTTTGTGTTTCGAATTCCACACTCCCATCTACCCCCTATAGCCCTTGATTCCCTTGCCTAACAAGTGAAGAAGGGTTACTGACCCGAAACGTTAACTCTCCTTCTCTTTTCACAGATGCTGCCAGACCTGCTGAGTGGTTCCAGCATTTCTTGTTTTTATTTTAGATTTCCAGCATCCGCAGTATTTTGCTTTTATTTAAGAATCTATCTACCTCCACCTTAAAATTATGCAATGTCCCCATCTCCACCATCTTCTGAGGCAGAGAGTTCCAAAGTCACACAACCCTCTGATAGAAAAAAATGTCTCCTCATCTCTGTCTTAAAAGGGTGACCCCTCACTTTAAAACAGTGTCACCTAGTTCTGAACTCACCCACAAGAGGAAACATCCTCTCCAGATCCACCTTGTCAAGACTGTTCAGGATCTTATAAACTTCAATCAAGTCTCCACTCACTCTTCTAAACTCCAAAGAATACTAGCCCAGTATGTCCAACCTTTCCTCATAAGACAACTCGCTCATTCCAGGTATCAATCTAGTAAACCTCGTCTGAACCGCCTCCAATATATTTACATCCTTCCTTAAATAAGGAGACCAAAACTACACACAGTATTCAAGATGTGGTGTCACCAATGTCCTGTATAACTGAAGCATAACATCCTTACTTTTATTTTCAATTTCTCTCGTAATATAGGATAGCATTCCATTAGCCTACTTTATTACCTGCTGTACCTGCATACCAACTTTTTGTGACTCCAGCACTAGAACCCCTAGATCCCTCTGCACCTCGGAATTCTGCAGTCATTCTGCATTTAAGTAATACCCTGCTTTTTTATTCTTCCTGCCAAAGTGAGCAACTTCACATTTTCCCTACTCCATCTGCCAGATTTTTGCCCACTCACTCAACCTATCTATATTGGTCTGCAAGCTCCTTATGTCCTTTTCACAATATAATTTCCTACCTATCTTTGTGTCATCTGCAAATTTAGCTATCAAGCCATCGCTCCCCTCATCTAAGTCATTGATATAAATTGGAAAAAGTTGAGGCCCCAGCACAGACCCCTGCGGGGCTCCACTCGTCACATCCTGTCAATCAGAAAAGGACCCGTTTATGCATACTCTCTGTTTTCTGCCAGCCAGCCAATCTTCTATCCATGCTAATATGGTACCCCCTACACCATGAGCTCCTACTTTGCGCAATAACCTTTTATGTGGCACCTTGTCAAATGCCTTCTGGAAATCCAAGTACATTATGCCAATTTATCCACAGCACATGTCACTCCTTCAAAGAATTCCAACAAATTGGTTAAGCATGTTTTCCTTTTCCCAATACCATGTTGACTATTCACTTGAATTTTTCTAAGTGCCCAGTTACAACCTCCTTAATGATCGATTCTAACATCTTCCCCACAACAGACATCAAGCTAACTGGCCTGTAGCTACCTGTTTTCTGCTTCCCCATTTCTTGAATAAAGGGGTTATATTTACTACTTTCCAGTCTGATGGAACCTTTCTGGAATCTAGTGAATGTTGAATAATTATCACCAATGCATCTACTACCTCACTAGCCACCTCTTTTAAGAACCTAGGATGATGTCCATCAGGACCCAGGAACTTGTGAGCCTCCATCATAGGTCAATACCACTTCCCTGGTGATTGTAATTTCCCCAAGTTCCTCTCTTCCTTCCACCTCCTAATTTTCTGTTGTGTAAGAATAGGGAGGAGCTATTGCAACCATACAATAGCTTTACTCTGTCAGTGGCTGCTAGGATAACATGGGCAATAGCTTAAAAAGATTTAACACTAAATTAGTAAAATGCCCAGGAGGTCAGACAGACTGCCTAAACACTTTTTAAATGCTGCTTCACTTTAGAGTTATAATCAGCTAGTGTTTGGCCCAAGCGATTTGAGACAGCCTCCTGGAGAGGTTCAGATACTGCTTAACTTTATTGCGCTCGGTGGTAAGATCAGGGCCTGTTTCCCAAGTTAGATTGCCACATTCATGTTGATGCAGAGCTGAAACTTCTTCACACTGTTGTGAACGTGGCAGCTTGAATGGAGCTTGAAAACCCGAGCGTGTAGTTCAAAAATATGTGGCTAGCATAGTTACCAAAAAAAGTATCTTAGGACTTGATATTTTAATTGTTGGTAATTTTGATTTTCATTTGATTTTTACCTCAGGATAACAGCAATGATTTTACCATTAGTCAACAACCAAAGGAGTGGAAGAGAGTAATTGGGGGATGGGATGGTAGAATTATTGACCTCTGTCAGCAACACGAGAATTTCTGACCTTGTGCTGCTATTTTTTATTCAACAGATTAAAACAAGTTTCTTCTCTTGAATACAGCTGGACTTCTGTCCTCTAAGGGGCAAGGCATCAGGGCTGCAAAATTTGACTCCTTAGCTCCGGTAGTTTCTGTACTATGGGTGCTGGCTTAGTAGCAAAATGGCATCCCTGCCACGTATGCCCACTTCTCGTGCTGCCCAAACCAAACACCATCTTGGTGAGAGCGTTACATGTGTGCGCCGTGTTTGCAGTTTAGGTAGGTAGTGATGCCAGTCAGCATGTAATGCTGATTTGATTTGGGCGGCATAGTGGCGCAGTGGTTAGCACCGCAGCCTCACAGCTCCAGGGACCCGGGTTCGATTCCGGGTACTGCCTGTGTGGAGTTTGCAAGTTCTCCCTGTGTCTGCGTGGGTTTTCTCCGGGTGCTCCGGTTTCCTCCCACAAGCCAAAAGACTTGCAGGTTGATAGGTAAATTGGCCATTATAAAAATTGTCACTAGTATAGGTAGGTGGTAGGGAAATATAGGAACAGGTGGGGATGTTTGGTAGGAATATGGGATTAGTGTAGGATTAGTATAAATGGGTGGTTGATGTTCGGCACAGACTCGGTGGGCCGAAGGGCCTGTTTCAGTGCTGTATCTCTAATCTAATCTAATCTAATGTCAGACCTGCCATTTTGGACCTCTGCACTCTAGTCAATCCCTCTCTCAAATATGCATTCAGCAGCAAGAAGCTCCCCGCCTCTGCCAGGGCTATTGAAAGGAATCAATAGCTTGCAAGTTAGTTGCTGATTATTTTCTATTGGCTCTGTTTGAGTTTGTGGAAGTGCTGGTCATTTGCAGGAGTTGTTAAGAGTTGGTAAAGTCTGCAGGGAGTGGTGCTGCACATGGGAAAGGATTTGTTTGTGGCTGCAAGGACTCTGAGCACAGCACTTGCTCCCATTTGGGTTACAGTTTCAGTCCCCCTTGTGCTGCAGCATATGGGGGAGATGCTGCAGGGGCAGCAAAGAAGACAAGCAGTTTACAAAGTGAGAAAGAGGGGGGAAGGGCAACAGCAGGAGACATGACCCATCTAGGGTCTTCCGGGAGCACTTCTCCTAAGCCAGGCGCAGTGTGTTCAGTATAAAAGCAAAATACTGCGGATGCTGGAAATCTGAAACAAACACAAGAAATGCTGGAATCACTCAGCAGGTCTGGCAGCATCTGTGGAAAGAGAAGCAGAGTTAACGTTTCGGGTCAGTGACCCTTCTTCGGAACTGACAAATATTAGAAAAGTCACAGATTATAAACAAGTGAGGTGGGGGTGGGTCAAGAGATAACAAAGGAGAAGGTGCAGATTGGACCAGGCCACATAGCTGACCATAAGGTCACGGAGCAAAGGCAAACAATATGTTAATGGTGTGTTGAAAGACAAAGCATTAGTACAGAATAGGTGTGAATACACTGTCCTGGGATTGCTGCAGTGTTCCAGTGAACATCAACGCAAGCTCGAGGAACAGCATCTCATCTACCGATTAGGCACACTACAGCCTGCTGGACTGAACATTGAGTTCAATAATTTCAGAGCATGACAGCCCCCCATTTTACTTTCATTTTTAGTTATTTTTTCTTCCTTTTTTTTTTACATTCCTTTTTACATTTTTTACAATCTTTTTTTGCATTTATTTCATTTCATCTTAG
Organism: Heterodontus francisci; assembly: GCF_036365525.1. Classification (NCBI taxonomy): domain Eukaryota; kingdom Metazoa; phylum Chordata; class Chondrichthyes; order Heterodontiformes; family Heterodontidae; genus Heterodontus; species Heterodontus francisci. Next base: position 114,983,624 of record NC_090371.1, read on the forward strand.
TTTGTTCAGTTGGCTTACCCACTGTTTTTTTCAGGTTGTTTTTCTTCAGGTTTGCACTTGCTGCTGTTCAATATTCAGTGTATTCACACCTATTCTGTACTAATGCTTTGTCTCTCAACACACCATTAACATATTGTTTGCCTTTGCTCCGTGACCTTATGGTCAGCTATGTGGCCTGGTCCAATCTGCACCTTCTCCTTTGTTATCTCTTGCCCCACCCCCACCTCACTTGTTTATAATCTGTGACTTTTCTAATATTTGTCAGTTCCGAAGAAGGGTCACTGACCCGAAACGTTAACTCTGCTTCTCTTTCCACAGATGCTGCCAGACCTGCTGAGTGATTCCAGCATTTCTTGTGTTTGTTGCAGTGTGTTCAGTATCTGTGCTTCAACAAGGAGGTGGTCACAGAACTCTGATACTTCTTGGAACCATATCTGCAACTCAGAGCAAGACGAGGGCGATGCTGCCAGTGAGTATGAAGGTGACCATGGCCCTGAATTACTTTGTGTTGGGATCCTTCCAGGCTAGAGCTGGCAAAGTATCTAACATCTCATAGTTCACCATCCTGAGAGAGGAGCCTCTGTATGCCAGGAGAGGGGTCTTGATTGCCTTATGTCTAAACACAGAGAAGCAGGAGGAGTGTGCATGTGGCTTTGCCAGGATAGTGGGCTTCCCCAAGGTGCAGGATACCATCTGCTGCACACTCGCGGTTGTGCGGGCTCCTCTCAATGTACCGAACCACAAAGGTTATCACTCACTCAATGTGCAGTTGGTGTGCAGCCACGATCTACATCATGCAGGTAAGTGTCCACAGTCCTGGCTATATTCATAATCCATTCACCCTTCTCCAGTTTGTTGTGCCAGCAATCTTGCAGCCACCACGTCTAACCAGAAGGTGGCTGCTGGGTGACAAGGGCTATCAGCTCTACACTTGGCTGATGACTCAACTCTGCAACCAAATGGCACATAGCCAACCTTCATATAATGAGAGCCATGCTGCCATGAGAAACATCATCGAACAGACAATTGATGTGCTGAAGCAAAGGCTCCACTGCCTCGACTGCTCTAGAGGAGCTCTTCAATACATGCTTGAGTGGGTGTCACGATTTGTGGTGGTCTGTTGCATCCTCCACGACCTGGCCATCAAGAGGGCTCAGTCCTTGCTACCATGACTTCACGAACAGGTCAAGAGAAGGATGAAGAGGAGGCAGCCGGCACATCCATGTTCCAGATGGCTGTCCATGAACACATTATTTGACTCTGGTTCCCATGAATAAAACCCCAGATCCCCAATATTTAACAGCCCCACACCTTACCATCCCTCTGTTATAGACCACCACAGCATCCTCTTGGTTACAATCTTGAAATAAAAGCCACCACAAAACTGCCATTCCATACCAACATTATTTAACAAAACATCCAATACTCTATACAATACTCAACTAATCAATATTGTGCATTCCCTTCGTGCCTGTCTTGAGGGTGCCTTTGCCAGTCATACTGCTCCTATGCAGTGCTACTCAATGACTGCAGCAAGGCTGGTGGAAGGCTGCTGACTTTCAGTGGGAAGACTGAAGATGGTCTTGGAGGACTCACTCAAGCAGCTCTGGGCCTTGTGGGCTAGGCTTTGGACTACACCACTTCTGCATGGGCAGGCTGGGCTAGTGGCTTGCAGGCAATGGCATTAGTGCTTCTGCAAGCCACACATTCACATCTCACATTCAACTGTGGCAGGCATATCACCCAAAAAACATTGCACCACACTAACTGATATACTTCCTTCTCTTTTGCAGGACAAGGTGGCCCATAGCGGCTGCCAGCAGTAGCTGGCAGGTGGAGTGGCGGTGGTGGGAGCATGACTGCTGTCACCATGAGAAAGGAGAGCAGGCTAATGCTCCACTGAGCCACTGTCACTCCCCTGGGGTAGTCCTTCAGCAATTTTTGTAATCTGTTGGAAGACAGATTGCTGGACTACTGTGAGAGCCTGCATGCCCCTTTGAGAACACATCCGTAATGGTCTCAAGCCGAGCCTGCATGGTATCAAGCTGAAATTACTTGGCCTCAATTTGAGCCTCATCTGCAACGCTCAGATATTGGGGGATTTCTGCTTGTACTACAATGGGAGTTGAGACCTCAGCCATCAGACACTGCATCATAGTTGTATCTGCAAGCATTCCAATGAAGTTAGCTGCCACTTCCAAGCTGAAAAGGATGGACTCGAAGCTCTGCACAAAGCCATGTTCCAAGTTGGATCTGGGCTTATCCATGCTCCTTAACAGTGACAACAGGCTCTTTGGCAGGACTGCTAATGCACCAAGCCTTTCTGTGTGCATGACCATCAAACTTTTTCTGCAGGCCCACCCATCACATTCCTCATCTGAGTCCTCTCCAGCAGAACCTGTGTGCGACCTTGTCTCTGGGGAGCTGTTACCCATATGAACCTTTCCCCCTGGCCTCGCTGCAGCCCACTCATGGCCTGTGACTCACCATGTGGAGATCCCACCTCCATGCTACTGTCTAAAATTTTCCCTTTGGCAGTAGCTGAGCTGGTGGCTGTGAGTGTGAGATTGACTAATGGTTTTTATTCCTTCTCAGTCTCTTCTTCTTTTAGGCCTTCAGCCTGCCACACCACTGGCTGGCCAGACAGCAATTTTTGGGTATCTGAAAGCATAAATGTACAAGGGTAAGGTTGGGCTGAGGGAAAGGTAGTGGGTGGGGGAGAAGCAAGAGATGCATGGCTACACCATCTGCAGATTGTAAGTCATAATAGATTGTGGAATGAGGGTGAAGTGGAACTTGAGAGTTGCATTGGCAGCAATATACCATCATCCTCAATGGTTTCAGCCATGCCACTGGCCACAGCCTCAGTGACAGCCACTCCAGTGATGGCCAGAACTGTCTCCTCTACGGGGGTGAGGAGATGCAGCTGTGCCTGCCCCTGCTTCTTAGCTGCTGCTGGCAGCCGCTATGGACCACCTTGTCCTGCAAAAGAGAAGGAAGTATATCAGTCAGTGTGGTGCAATGTTTTTGGGTGATGTGCCTGCCACAGTTGAATAACTGGTAAGTGTGCAAGATGTGAGGTGTGAGTGTGCGGCTTGCAGAAGCATTAAATGTGAGGGTGAATGTGATGTATGAGTCGTGGTTGATGGAGATTATTGGTAGGTGAGTGAAGAGGGTGCGGTGAATGGTGTGGTGTGTGAAGCTAGTGGTGCAGGTGGTGGGATATGACATTGTGAAGATGCATTCACTGACCTTGACCACTTGTCTGAGATCATTCAACTTCATTTGGCACTGCATCCATTGCATTGACCAGAATGGCTGCCTGCTCTCATAACCTTCTCAGTATCTGTCTGGAGGGCCTCCTGGCCCCCTGAGGGAAGAAGATCTCTCTTTCACACCCTCCACCTCCTGCACCAAGACCTCCAGTGTGGCATTCGAGAACCTTGGGGCACACTCTCTGGCCTATTGTGCCATTTCAGTAGTTTCTTCCTGGCCTTCCACTTTTCTTTAATCAGTTTCATTGCTGTAGCCAAATGCACTTTGCCTTTAAGAGGAACAGTGTGACTTTAAGTAGTGAAGGCCAGCTTAAAGTGGTGCTAAACTTGCACTAACTTGGACCTTCCTGCTGAGGCATGCAGCACTCAACAGTACATTTAGCACTGGGCTGCACATGACAATCATTATAATTAGCAGACAGCATGAAGTTTGTGTGCTGCCTGCATCACCTTGAACAGGCAGTGGTTAATTGCACATCGTGATCCCCACACCTGATTTTGGGGCTATTCAATTTTGCCCCCCAGATGTGTATTTAAACAGCATCTGCTTGGTTAAAGAGGCTGAGTTTGCATGCATGTACTGACTTCACTATTTAAACAATGCAAACATTCCTAATACCTGTATTTAAAAGGGAAAAAGGGAACGGGCAGCAAGAAAGGTATCGCATTTGATGAACCCAGCCTCCACTTGACACACCAAAACTTTCCAGCTGTTCATTGTTGCTACCCTTAGCACAAAACATAACAAGATAGAACCCGTGACCATTGATTTGCACACTTCAATCTGTGATTTACCAGCACCACAAAATGTATAAAGCAGTTGATAGATTTACCACCTGTTGCTGGGTCTCTTGGAGGAATATCCAGACTTCAAAATCTTAGTTACAAACTTTGATTATTATTTTGCAAATAATTTCTTGGATACAGAGGAAAATATGTGCCAAGATTTTTATGATAGAGAATAATTTTTCTTGATAAATATGAAGAATTGTATTGTATTACATTTTCTGTTTTCTTCATAGCCCTTGTACTGGTAAATTTATTATGATGCAAGACTAATCTTTCAGTAAATACTTATCAACCTCACTCTTATATCACATTTTCAATTGGTGATTTTTCTTCCTGCCTGTGAGGAGGTGCCTGCCCACGACTCAGTGCCCCACAGATAGGTGGCACAGATTAGAAATGGAAGCTTGTGTCTCGTAATTCTGTGCAACAATTGCCACTCATATCTGTTCAATTTTTCCAAATAAACGGCGTGAAATTTGGGTGCTTAACACTTTCTTTTGGGTGCTATGAGTGGCCTTAGAGGTCCAAAATGGCATTCATGGTGCACGCACACTTCTGGTGGAAGTCAAAGCAGACACCATATTTGTGAGGGCATTAATGCACGCAGTGAGCATCTCCTGGAGGTATGCAGAGTAGACAGATCCTGATGTCCATTATTGTGTAACAGTGATGTGAAGTCAGCGCCGCCATTTTGGAGCTCAGCGCTCCAGCTAGTGCCTTCTTTAAATCATGAACAGCTGAAAATGAGTTCAGCAGCAGGAAGGAATCTTCCCACCAGTGCTATTTAAAGGGATCATCAACTACTTTAGGACTAATTTCTACCGGCTGTTGCTGTGATTGTACAAGTATTTGGTGTTTTCTAAAGTTCTTTAAAGTTGCTAAAGTCTAAAGGCAATGGTGTGGCAGCTGCTGAAGGACTTGGTCCTGACTTCAAGGTTTCTACACAAACCAATTGCTCCCAGACCTGGGTGTACTAGTAGGCATTGCCCTTGGAATACAGCATGACTGGGAAAATATGCAGAGGCGACACAAAGCAGAACAAGCTGCTAGAAGAAGGAGGAGGAGGAAGAGGGAGAGAAGGTATCTCAGCAGGATGCCAAATCCACTCAGGGTGTTCAGGGAGCAATTCTCCTATCTGGACCTCAGCAAGGAACATCGTGTCAGATGTCCTCACTGAAATCCGCCACCTATTGCAGCCATAACTGCAACCTCAGAGAAGGGTGAGCATCACATTGCCAGTGGCTGTGAAGGTGATTGTGGCCAATAATTAGTATGCAACAGGGTCCTTTCTGACTGGAGGTGGAGATATTTGCAACATCTCCCAGTTTGCCATCCACTGTTGCAATAGGAAAGTCACTGAGGCTCTGGGCTAAGTTTTCAATCTTAGTTAAAACCTGAGGCCTTCTTGTGGGCTGGTGGGCCCCCCCCCGATCAGGCACCCTGTGCCCCACGGAAGGCCACCCCCTAAGCTCCAATTGCCCCCAATGCATGACAGTTCCCCCCCCCCCCCACACTGCCCCAACCAAACCCCCCTTGTCTCACTGGGGCCTGGCTGATTATCTCTGGTGAGGCCCCAAACACTCACATTCTTTCCTGGGCCGTCCTTCCTTGTCCTGCTGAAGCTTGATGTAGTCCCAGCAGTGGCCACTGCTCCTGGTGGCGCTACTAGGATTAAGAGCTGCTGGTCCACTGATTGGCCAGTAGCTCCAGTATGGGGGACTTCCTGCTTCAAGGAGGTGAAGTCCCACCCATGGCCACTTAAGGGCCTGGGGAGCGAAAAATCCAAGCGTGGCTCCCCAGGCCTGGCAGAGGCGGACTCGGCACTGACTTTTTGGCCGGTGGGCAGGGCCTCCCGCCCAACATCAAATTTCGACCAGTGAGTGGCAAGTGACACCGGGGTGACAGGCCTCCAACTCTGTATAAATAAGCACATGCACGAGCTGAGCAGATTGAGTGCCCATAGTTCTCCTTAACATTGTCAGATCAAGTGGCCAATTGCATCACTGAGACATCAGGAAATCTCATATATGGAGCACAATTGAACAGGGGCATCACTGAAGAGCGGACTCATCAATTTCCTGTACAATTGTAGAAAGACTTCCCTACTTGTAAACACCATTCCTCTTGCAATAAATGCCAACATTTCATTTGTCTTCCTAATTACTTGCTGTACCTGCATGCTAACCTTTTGTGGTTCATGTATAAGGACACCCAGATCCCTCTATACTGTAGCATTCTGCAGTCTCTCAAAATAATATTCTGCTTCTCTATTATTCCTGTCAAAGTAAATAACCTCACATTTTCCCACATTATACTCCACTGCAAATTTTTTGTCCACTCACTTAACCTGTCTACATCACTTTGGAGACTGGGAGTTTATCCTGATGATGGGGGTCTCGACATTTGGAAAAAGTGACACTGAAGACCCAGTGTTGCCTATTCTGTGGGATGCCCGCTGAATCTAGTGCCAATTCGGCACTTAAGTGGACAACGGTGGGCCTTCCACAGGATCAAGGACCCTGGTGACGGATGTCCCACCCTCAGAGAGATGCCGGCCAACCAGAGGCTGGCAGCTCTTTCAATGAGCAGCGCCACCGCAGAGACAGTGGCTGCTGCCAGTAGAGCACCTACCTGAGGCCCAGGAGCATCGCTGGACCCAGACCACAGGTAGGTCAGAGTGGGAGGAGTCTCACAGGGTGGGGGTGGCGGGGGAGGGCTGGGTGTAGGGGGGTCAGTAGCAAGGGTGGAGGGGGGGGTGTCTCTCATGGGAACTCCCTCTTCCCAATGCCGGGTCCCTCGTTCAGGCACTAAGTACCTTTTAACGAGGGACATCCCCCCCAGAGCCAGAAACAGCCTGCACAGTTTTTCGTGCCGTGCTATCCGTGAGGCAACAGGGTCGCTTGCCGCTTGGCGAATTGAGGTGGCAGTGGGAAGGGTCCCTTAATTGGGCATTAATTGCCCAGTTAAGGGCTTCAATTGGCAGTGGGGCAGGTAGGCTATTCACAGACCTTCCCTCCCCAGACTTAATTTTGGTGGAGGCAGAAAGGTGTCGGGGGAACCCCCCCCCCCGCCACCCCACAACCCCCGCCACTGTCCCACCCGATTTTATGCTCACTCCACTTCCAAATACGCCATAGGGGAGAGGATAAAATTCACCCCTTTGTGTCTTTCTCAAAAATTGCTTTCCTACCTCTCTTTGTATCATCAGCAAGTTTGGCGAAAATGCGCTTGATCCCTCCATTCAATTCACTAATATAGTATGTAAAATAGTTGAGGCGCCAACACTGGTCCCTGTGGCACTCAACTAGTTACAGTTTGCTAATCTGAAAATGCCCCTTTATCCTGACTGTTTCCTGTTAGTTAGCCAATCCTCTATCCATGTTAATATATTACCCCTAACACCACGAGCTCTTATCTTGTGCAGTAACCTTTTACATGGCACCTTATTTGGAAATCCAAATACACTACATCTACTTGTTCCCCTGTATCCACCCTGCTTGTTACATTCTCAAAGAACAGTAATAAATTTGTCATACACAATTTACCTTTAATAAAACAGACTCTGCCAAATTGCATTATGATTTTCTAAATATCCTGCTACTACTACCGTAATAATGGATTCTAGCATTTTCCCAATGACAGAAGCCTATAGTTTCCTGCAGCAGCCTGTGAAGGAACCCCCACGGGTACCACCATGACAAGGACAGAAGCCACAGGCATCTTAGCCACGAACCGAGACAAGGGAGCAGGCTGCCTCCACCTCATCCTCAGCTACAGTGGGAGAACCCCACAGAAGTGGATGGAAATGGAAGGCACCACATCGTTAGATCCATTTTATAGGTCAGTTGTTGATGTTTTCTCAGTCTTTATGTCTATTGAATTCTTCTTTAATATATTGTTCATTAGGCCTACTAGCAGACTTGTGTGATGTCATTGTTTGATGTCAGAAGGGACATGGAGTTGAGGGCTGGAAGTGTGCATGGTTAGGCGGGCGGGGGCTGGTTTCATGTGCCAATGGTTTGTATTGAGGGAGGTTGTTGGTGGTGGGTGGTGTGTTTTCTTGTCTTTGTGCTTATTAACAAAAAAAATCAAGGCACAAACCATGCATTAGGGATTGGTTAACACACAAATACGTAGGTTCATTTATTAAGGAGTTAAAGGGTGGGTAGCATGACAGAGCAGAACTTGTACACAGGTCTGGTTTGGTTGCTCCCTCACAGCAGACTAAGACAGAACATGATACATTGCATCATTTCCCCTCTAGTAATGTATAGAGAAAACATAACCATACCCACTTAAAGGTATACCACACATTCCCTTTTTTTAACCTAATAAACAGCCCTCCCTTACAAATAAGCCTAACTATTCAGAATATTTGGAAATGCTTATTTATACATTACAGAGTTAAGAGTTAAGAAACTCATAAACATATATAAGACCCTGAAGCACAGTGGCGGTTTACATATACACCTCGACTTAATGACTGCAATGTTAGCTTGAGGTTGTGAAATCTTCTCAGTGGTCTGTGTGAGTGTCATGCTTGGATGTGGCTTTGGGTTTTGCCTTGGATCTTGTCTTGGATGCAATGAAGTTACATGGTGTTTGAGGATTAGGTACTTCCCTGATTTGCCCTTTGTTCTGTCTCACCATGGCACCATTGGGTGTGATGACCTCATATAACCTCAGCTCTGGAGAGATTCTTGTCACTTCAGCAGGTTTCCATGTACCTTCTGTGAGATGCTGAATTTGAACCTGTCGTCCCATCTTTAAATTTGGTAATTCTTTGCCTGCTTTCCTGTCTTGTACATCTTTCATCCTCCCCTGTCCTTTCAAAAATTAATTCTCAGGGTCTGGAAAGGTAGATTGACAAAACTAGCTAGATTCATTTGCACTGGTCTGCCAAATGTGAGTTCTGCCGGTAATGGGATGGTTACACGTAGAGGTGTTGCCCTAAGGTGTAGCATTGCAATGTGTCGATCTTGTTTAATTCTGAAGTGCAGACAGACCAAAGACTTCAACATATGAACAATTCTTTTGAACATGCCGTTAGGTCTGAGATGGCGTGGAGATGAAGTAGTGTGATCTATTCCCCACTGTTCACACCTGTTCCTGAATGGCTTTCCAGCAAATTGAGGCCCGTTATCTGAGATTACCTCCCTGCTTGCCCCAAATAAACTAAAAATAGCATTTAATGTGTGTGCTACAGTTGTGCAATTGACGGATTATAGGATACTTGGAAAAATCATCATGGACAACTAAGAAACTGAATGAAGGGCAAAGAGTATGGATACGAGACCTAGAAAGGGAAGGTACTGTAATCACAAAGATGAAAACTCCCAGAGATCGTATGTGGTACACACAACAGAAGGGAACATACGTAGAAATAGGAGAAACGTTATCCCTATTCCCCAGAAGCAATAGTCCAGCATTTATTTGGAAGACTCAGATAATGAAGAAACCCAGAGCAAACAGAATACTACAATCCTCAATAAAAATCAACCAAGTCAGTGATCAAGACTTACAAGGAAGATCATCCCAGTCAGACTAGAACAATATCAAGGAGAGTCATGAAACCTCCTAACAGACTAAATCTGTGAAGTCAGAGATTTTGGGGGGTGGGGGGGTAGTAGGTAAAGTCAAGAATGTAAGTATGTTCAAGAAAATGTATGAATAAAGACTTGGGGGGAGATGTAGAGGACCTGAAAGGGTTAATGTTGGAGACAGTGACAGAAACCCCTCCCAGTATAGTGATGATGATGCAATAGTCACATGCAAGAAGAGAGTAGCAGTATGAAAGCATGAAGGATGCTAACTAGAGAGGCTTGTGAAGAGTGTAAATAGAGATGTGTAAATAATAAAAGAGTTATGAGTTAACCTTATCCAGACTCTGAGACTTTATCAACAACACCCTAGCTACTCTATAACTACAACAACAACTCACAAGAAAGTCAGTAAACATTCGCTATTGGCAAAAATAGACATGAGGCAAGTGCCAACATACTGCTTTGGAGAGTTCTGCAACTAAGAAATCATCTCCATGGATGTGGAAGAGGTCAGAAGCAATCTTGGCACAAGGATAAGTAGGAATCTTGTGTGGTTAAAAATGGTTCCTTGTGCTGATTTGGCATATTTTCCTGACATGCACTTCTGAACTGTGACTTCAAAGTCATCGTTCATAGCTGGCCAATAGACTGTCTCTCTTGCTAGCCTCCTCGTACAATCTATGCCCATGTGTGACTGATGAAGTTGATATAGTATGTCACATTACAATGATTCTGGTATGACTCCCTGGGATATGCCTAGCTCATCCTGAGAAGTGCAAGACTGTCTCACGTGCTCGTGGATGTACTGAATGGAGTCTGGCCATCCTTTGATAATTGTTTTCCAGAGTTCCTGCAGTGTTGAATCTTTCGCTGTTTCCACCTGTATTTACTGACACTTCTGTTGTGCGAAATTCATCAGGTCAGTTTGGAGAACATCTTCAAGTTCAATTTCGAGTTTGTTGCCTTCTATTAGTGTTCGCCCAGTTTCTTACACTCTCGTAGTCCCAGACATCCAATCCTGGAAGCAATTTTTTTAGCAACATAGGAAGTTGTGTTTTTATCTTCCTGCCAATCAGTAACTCTGCAGGTGATAGTCCACACATCATCAGTGCGTAGAAAATAGATAAATTGGAAGTGAGGTTGGAAGGTCTTCATTCTTCTTCAATAAGGACTTTATGGTTCTTATATCACTCTCTGCTTCACCATTCGACTGTGGATAATGTGATGAACTTGTGAGATGTTGAAATCCCATTCTTGTCACAAACTGTGTGAAATATTCATTTGCAAACTGGCCCATTGTTTGACAGTACCACTTCAGGGATACCATGTGTTGCAAAGATGTCTTGTAGAGTTCTTATAACTGCTTCTGTTGTTGTTGAATACAACCTTCTCACTTCTATCTATCTTGAGAACTAATCGATGATGATTATACAGGACTTTCTGTTGAACATAAATAAATCTATACCTATACTTTCCCATGGTCTGGTTGGAAATTGAATAGCTATCAGAGGTTCACACTGTTCTGGTCTTGGTATTGCACAGATCTGGCAGTTCTGTATCACATTTTCGATGTCTTTGGATATTTCTGGCCACCACACTGATGATTATGCCTTTGCTCAACACTTCATTGTTCCCATATGGTCTTGATGTAGACATTCCAAGATATCCAATCCAAGTGTACTGGGAATGAGTAGTCTGTCATTATAAACTAGTAAATCGTCGATGATTGTTAAGCATTTTCTATATTCATATTAAGTTTTCATTGTCTTAGCATAGATGTTTTTGTGGCCACCTTTGTGTGCAATACTGCCTTCTACAAATACATTCTTCATCGCTTTTTTGGGCATGATGAATTTCTTGCAGTTTCTGTATACTTGCTGGCTGTGTTGCAGTATGTTGTGAATATGACTTTATCTCATTCACAAAATTCACATCTTCAGGTCTAAGCACGCTTTTCTGCTTAAGAGGGAAAATTCTTGATTTTGCAAGTTGTATAGGGTTTCCATACTTTGTCTCTCTCTATATTGGAAAGTTGCTTGAAGCTTACCCTTCACTTTCAGTTGGATCACACCTGGACCATGCAACTGTGTGCCTGCAGGTTGTAGGCAATGTCTCATCAACCATGGCTCTTGGTCTGACAGGACTGTGACACTAGCACTAGTGCCCAATTTGAAATTTGTGAGATGTCTATTTACATAAATGTCCGACATCCAAAATCCTTGATTTGGGTCATTAACTTCTCCTTGGAAAGCTCCTGGTTCCTTTTGTGCTGGAAGTTGATGCACTTCATTCACTGCTCTTTGAGTGATGGTCTTCTGCTTTGAGATTTTGAGCGAAGAGGTCTTGCTCTGGCACATTTTTTCCGTAAAGACTTGTCTTTTTACAGTTGAAACATTCTGCTTTACTAGCAGGACACTGTTCCTGTCTGTGGATCTTCCTGGCTCCAAAGCACTGGCATAGTTTGCTGGTGTCATGCACCTTCTCACCTGCGTGTGTCTTTTTCTCTATAGATTGCCTCTCCGTCTTCAGCTTCAAGGACTGCACAGTCATTGGATTTAGTCTAATCCAAGGCTTCTCCTCAGCCCTCAGAATGGCTCTATTTTGTCTTTAACTTCTGCCTATCATACGATCTGAATTGCTTTCTAGAGTGTAAGGTTATCTTTTGACTGTAAGAGATTTGATAAAGTCTCATCAGCTATTCCCACAACTATTTGGTCCCTTATCAGTTCCGCTTCAATTCTGCATAGTCACATCCCTCAACCAATCTGTACAGATCATTTGTAAAATAATCTATGGATTTGCCTATCTTTTAGACTCACGTATTACATTTTTCTCTTTCCAGAATTGTGTTACTTTTTAAAATGAAATATTTGTCGAGGGCTTGTCGCACATCTTCAAATTTTTCAGAAGCCTCCTTTATTCCATGCCTCACAATCATGTCATCCACAATTGCACCCATAGAATATAAAAGGGTATTTACTTGTCCTGCTTCTAATTTAGTATGCAACTGGGAAGCTATCTTAAATTGTAGGAATCTTTTTCTCCATAAGGACCAATTTTGTACCTGATTGGGTTCTTCCTGATCATGGAAGCTTTCAGGCCTTCTAAATCTCAAATCCATTTTGTTTTCACGGGATTTGTTAAGCTTTTTAGGATGTTCCCTATTATGTTTATGCCGGGTTTCTGGATATATTATATATCTGCTTTATCTCACAGCAATATAAATATTACACTTGCATTAAATCACCAACTGGTTTATTTAGAGCACTTTAAAGTATCTCAGCACTTACAAGATTTCAGTACAATGTCTTCTCAGAACAGTCTATGTTTAGTAGAACATTCTAGGTCTGTCTCTTTTTAGTTTCAGTTTCAAACTCTTAAACTCCATCCATTGGCTTAAGCAATCAAGCACAGATAAGTGAACAGACCAATACAATCAAAACCAGATCAATCAAACACTACATTCCCCTTTCTTTTTAAATTGTCTTACTTTAATGGAGGTGTTTGCGCACTTTTTGGGGGTTTCCCACACTTTCTGGGAGTTCTCACCACAGTCTGGTTGAGCAATGGCTGCCAACTTCCCCCAACTCCCGAGTCACCTTTTCACTAGAGATCGACCTCTTTCCCAACCCAGTGCACCATTATCCAACAACGTCCCCTTTTAAAATTTTTTCACCCGATCCTGGACTGTTGCCCAGATCTGTGACATGGAACCTGATCGCTGGACCTGGATGATTCATTGCAGCCCACCACGCTTCTATGGTGCAGTCTGAATGCCTGCACAGCTGACTCATCGACTGTCTGGATCTTCTTCAACTGTGGAGCAGCTCTGGAGCTCTTTGCAGTCCCCCAACAAAATCTGCTGTTATCTAGGTGTTACTTCACTAGGTAAGGTGTTTTCCGTACATTCTGGTTGTTTTAACTGGTGCCATCATATTGTGTGTTGTTGTTGTAGCTAGGGTGTTGTTGATAAAGACTTGGAGTCTGGATATGGTCAACTAATAATTATTTAATTATTTACACATCTCTATTTACACTCTCCACAGCCATCTCTAGCTGGCATCCTTCGTGCTTCTACTATCTTTTTCCAAAGTCCATTATTATGTGACAATTACATCATCATCACTACATTGGGAGGGGTTGCTCTCACTGACTCCAACATTAACCCTTTCAGGACCTTATACTATATTTTTGATGACAGATGATCTGAATCGTAACAAATACTTCTGACAGTACAATGGCATCTATGTGTTCTGCAACATGGACGGTGTGGAATGCATGCCCACCGTGCCTCACAGCGTCTTGATCATCATTGTCGATGAAACATAGCTCTGTGTGTTGCTTAGTTAAAACTGAGAGAGTAGATTTAGATTAGATTAGATATACAGCACTGAAACAGGCCCTTCGGCCCACCAAGTCTGTGCCGACCATCAACCACCCATTTATACTAATCCTACACTAATCCCATATTCCTACCAAACATCCCCACCTGTCCCTATATTTCCCTACCACCTACCTATACTAGTGACAATTTATAATGGCCAATTTACCTACCAACCTGCAAGTCTTTTGGCTTGTGGGAGGAAACCGGAGCACCCGGAGAAAACCCACGCAGACACAGGGAGAACTTGCAAACTCCACACAGGCAGTACCCAGAATCGAACCCGGGTCCCTGGAGCTGTGAGGCTGCAGTGCTAACCACTGTGCCATCTTCCAATTTAAGCTTGGGAGTTTTGTGGACATTTTTGCAATATTGCCCGGACCTTTCTTCCTCTAAGCTGTTTAAAGGCTGTTTTACTGATCAGGGTTCGAATACTGCAAATGCTTTAAACACACAGCAGTGTTTCAGTTGCTTGTAGTTCCTCTATTCACCACAGCTTGTTCTATTGCTGATGCAGCAATTGGAATGAGCGGCGCTGTTGCGCACGAAGCTGGGTTGTGGTGGGAACGCATCAAGATGCTCCACAAAGCGAATAATCACACCAAAGGCTTTTCCAGCCTTCTTCAACTTTCAGTTTTACCTGTTGTTTTTGTAACCTTACTCACCATGGTTCTTGGTTCTTGGTTTTCAGAAGCTGGTCTCTCGACAGCTATAGCTCTCTGTAGCTCTCCTTGCTGCAAGTGCCCTGTTTCTGCACCTGTTGTCTGTTGGTCTGCGCCCTACTGTGACATCTGGCTATGTCTTTGGAGCCAGACTTCTTGCATAGGCGGTCCCAGTGTCCTTTTGCATTGCACACCTTGCATAGATCTCAAAATGCAGGACAACTTTGCGCTAAGTGGGACAAACCACACTTACCACACAGCTTGCTTGCATATTGTGACCTGGTTACTGTGCCCATACTGTCAGTTGCACCTAGTTCTTGCAGATACTGTTGTCCAGCTACAATGGATTCGTATTTCCTGCCAACTTCTAGCAGCGCATCAATGCTGTAACATAACCTAAGAGGTCTTTGGAAATACTTCATTTGGTGTTGAGACAATTAACAGCTTCATTATTCACTCTGACAGCTCAGTTTCTGAAACATTGCATTAATTGCCCTTACTACAGCCTCTACTGGTGAATTGATCTATTGATTCCTGTGGCTGTTGCCTGTAGGACATCAATTGCAGGTGATGAATTCTAAAATTCACTTTTACCCGAAGCTGATCTTCTAGCACTTTGCATATCTTTGCGGGATCTTTCTGGTCCTCTTCAGATAAGCCAGAGTTATATACTCTTTATAACCCCTCATTTCCAACTGCTATCTGCTTCTTTGGTTCTGCAACTGCTTGGTCTATGAAGCATAACTGCATTCTTTGTTTAAAAAGTTTGAACTTGGATAGGATATCAATGGCCTTCCTGTTCGTGCTGGGAAATTTTATCCCTCTGTTGTTCTTTTGCTTTCTGCTCTATATTTAACCTTGTTCAGCTTTGTGTGTGCCTTCAGCACTGTACTTACTTTAACTTTTCTATTTGTGGATTAAAACTTGTTTTATTAACTCTGTGCTGTTCCCCCTTTAAGAAATTCTTTTTGTTCAGGCTAGCTGCTTTGACAGAGTGTAACAGGTGCTTGACAGTGTTCTCTGTTTTTTCTCTTTCAACACTTCGCTTGCATGTGGACACATTTGTTTGATAGGCAGTTCAAGGGTTTTCCCCTTTCCTTTTTTCCCTAGAGTTTATTTATCTTCTTCACACTTGACTGGTTTAATGATTTTTCAGTTTGACTGCTTTAATGGAGACTCTGCTGTTTTGGGGGGTTTCCCACACTTCTTTCACTATTAGACTTTGTTTATTTTGCAGTTTGCGCACTTTTCAAGACTTTCCCCTTTTTTCCTCTTGCTCACACGGAGCCTTTAGAAAATGTTTTTAAAAAAAAAACTCTTCAAAGGCTTTTTTTAAACCAGGACTTCTCAATTGTCGGCAGAATGACTCACATGATCACTTACTTTTCAGCCATATTTCTGTTCTATGGAGCTTTTCGCAGCCTTCTAAGTTATGTCGCTTTCTTTCACTCTTTTCAGGTACTTGTTCTAAAGTTTCTTCACTTGTTTGCTGTTTTACCCGTGGTCTTCAAGCTTATGTCTTGTCTTTTTACCGCTGCTGCCACCATATTATGAATTTCTTTCTGCTATCTTAAGCAACACAAGGAGGTACATGGATTTCAGTTCCTTGAAGATCTCTAGAATTTTATTTACAGCTAAACCAGTACGTACAACACAGAACAAACTATATACAGAGCATTTGTCCAGGGTATTGTGCAGAGTGACTATGGCTTGTAGTCACATGCCTTCATCCCAGTACTTAGTTCATTAGCATACTGAGTTCTTAAAGGGACATCACTCTTAAAGCGATCATACAACACTAATGAGCTCCAAAATGGGCTGAACAATCTGTTAAATAGAGACTTGCGGATTGCTGCCACCCCCTTCCCACCCTTCCTTTGAAACTTGCATCGCATTCTGGAGGCAGGATCCATTGACTCATCTGAAATTGTAATTTTCAAAGTGCGCCTGCATCCGACCTTTCCCTCACGGACTTTTGAAAATCTGCATTCTAAGAGCTGAATGCATTTTTTTCATTATTGTCAGAGCGCAGCAGTCACAGCGATTGCAGGCTTCCCCATGATTTAGGGTGCCATTGACTGTACTCCAACACTTTTCGGGCATTCTGAAATGTATTACAACTGGAAGAGATTCCACTCCCTTAATGTTCAGCTGGTGTGCGACCGTATGCAGCAAACCATACAGGTCAATGCCCAGTATCCTGACAGCAGTCATGATGCCTTCATTCTGCAGCAGTCTGCTATGCCAGCTGCATTTGAGCCACCACGACAAGCCAGAGGATGGCTACTGGGTGACAGGGCTGATGGTTCTAGTGTGCAGCCCATGCACATGTGGGCAGCATGCATACAACAAAAGCCAAGAGACCATGTAAAATGTGATAGAGCAGACCAATGGTGTTCTGAAAGAATGCTTCTACTGCCTGAACCACTCTGGAGGAGCCCTGTAGTACTCGGTAGAGCTGGTGTCAAGATGTGTCATGGTCTGCTGCATGCTGCACAACTTCACTATCATGAGGGCACAACTTTGTCACTGGCTGTTTGGCAAGCAGCTGAGGAGCATGGGAGGAGGAGGACAAAGAGGAAGGGAGGATTCAACCCCGACAGCCCCTTTTTGCTTGGGCTGTCCATGAACAACATATCTGACTATAATATCAGTGTACACTACCCCAATTACCCAATCACCAACAGTCCCAAATCTTCCCTTCCATCTGTCACTGACCATTAGAGTGTCCACTTGGCCACAATGGAAAAATAAATCTCAACACAAGATAAACATTCCAAACCAAATTTATAAATCAAAGCATGTCGTATTGCATGCAAATGTCAACTAATCACCCTTGTGCATTCCCATAGTGCCTGTCTTTGTGTGTGCCAATGCATGACCTATTGTTCTTACGTAGACTTCTTCTGCAGCCTGCCCAATTGAAGTCCTCATCTCAGCCCTCTGCAGCTGAACTCGTATACAAGCTCAGCCTCCAGGGAGCTACCACCTGCACTACCCTTGTCTCCTGCCATGGCCACAGGCCATTCGTGCCCATTGCCTCACCACATATTCATTTGCCTCTAAGCTTTCCTCTAAATTACACACACTGTCAGTATACGAGCTGATGGCTGTGAGTTTGAAATCAAGTGCAGGTGTTTCTTCATCACCTTGATCTTCCACACTGCCTGGCCAGGTTGGGTATCTGGAAGGAGAAAGGCACAAGGTTAGGGCTATGTTGAGGGGAGGGGATGACAGTAAGAGGTACATATTTGCATCATCTGCAGCTTCTAAATCAGAAGAGATTGTCAGGTGAGGGGGAAGTAGGATGTGAGAGGTAAGATTAAGTGTGAGGATACCCACATCTTCTATCATTTCATCCCTGCTGTTGGCCATGGCCTCAGCAATGGCTACACCAATGATGGCGAGCCTCGTCTCCTCCATCAGGATAAGGGCATGCAGCCATGCCTGTTCGCCACAGGTTAGCACCTTCTGTCTCGGTTGTGTGCCTCTCTGGCTTGTCCTGCAAGAAAGCAGAAAATGTGTCAATGAGTGTGGTGCAATCTGTTTGGCTGATGTCATTGTCATGTTTTAATAGCTGGCAGTGTGCGAGCTGTGAGATGTGGGTGAGGCTTGTGAGGGTGAGTTGAAGTCTTGGATGCTAGGTAAGTGTCCTGATTGATAGAGAATGTTGGTAGGTGAGTGAAGGTGGTGTGGTACATTGAGCAGTGTGCGAGGCGAGTGGTGCAGCTAGTAGGAAATCCATTTGAAGATGCATTCATTGACCTTGACCACTCCTGTGAGGTCATTGAACTTCTTGCGGCACTATATCCAGGTCCTCCGGGCTTGATTCCTGCCATGGCTATCTGGTCCCACTGCCTTCTGAATGTTTGTCTGGAGGGCCTTCCGGCTCCCCTGTGGATAGAACAGACCTCTCTTCTCTGCACATCCTCCACCAAGGCCTCCAATGCAGCATCAGAAGTACTTGGAGCCCCCTCCCTCCCATGTCGTGCCATTATTGAGTGTTTTACAGGTCAGAATCAGTTGTAGACCCACTTCCAGCACTTGCTGCAGCCGCAATGCACCTCCCTTTTAAGAAGGCTGACTTTAAGTAATGCAGTCCAGCTTTAACTGTTGCAAGCCTCACATGGTTTTGGGCCCCCCTCAATAACGAGTTAGCATTGGCTGCACACCGCAATCATGTAAATGAGCAGGCAGCACAATGTTTGCATTGGAAAGAGTGGGCATGGGTTAATCCTGCATCACAATTTCCCCCACCCGTTTTCAGGGGCTATTGAATATTGCCCCCAAAAACCTTAATGATGAATTTATTACTTAGGAGGCTTTAATAGATATTCTACAACAATGGTGTATGAATGCTATCTGCAACCAAATATTCCTCTTTAGAGTACAAAGGCATGTATATCCCTTCCCCACTTTATTCTATGTCAGCAGGGACTTTCTGTTTTTATAAAAATTAAATGTTAAAAAAAGAGATAAACACTGCTCCTGTGGCTTCAGCCACAATCAACAGCTGCTCACCCGGCACATATAATTAGGAATATATGTTTGGAGAAATGTTTGTGTAATTTTGAAGAAGGATTTTTTTCTCCGTGTGTGACTGTTGCTATTCAGAGGGCAAATCCCAGCCTACAATGTCTAAACTGAGTTACATTCTGGTTTTGAATTTATTAACCTGAACTGCCCCAATTTGGTTGCTCCTCATTGAAGGCAGAAAAGATAGATCTCAGTCCAGTCAGGAAGGCTTTTAAATACAAGCTCATGTTTTCATTGCATTTAATTCATTGTGATTCAATGGGGGCTTGGGGATTAAGTGGACGGCGGGTCTTCATGTGCCTTTGGATTCCAACCATTAAAAAGCTGTGATGGGTAGGCAGCCATGTCCAGCACTGCATAGAGGGAGAGGGGGTAGTGGAGGCCATTGGAGGTAGTGAGGATACAGTTTTAACTAGTGAGCTCTATTCGGGACTTAATCTCTTACAAATCTTTTTCTCGGTTGAAAAGATAACAAAAGATAGAGAAGTAACAAACTCTTACCTGACATACAACATTTAATTTGATATTATCTATCTAGATGTCACTTTATTAGACGTTAGGTGGATACAGAATGATGACACTGCTCTACATCCAACTCCATATACTTATTATCGTGAAATAATACTTCAGGCAATAACCTCATATTCTCTTATTTTAGACAGATTATGTCAAAGATGTATCGATAGTGGCAAGGTGTACTGATTATTACAATGGCCAGCTTAGAATGACTGAAGAAATCTGATTGTAATGTTAATGTAATACAAAAAACTGTACACGAGGTTATTTACGAAGTATTTTCTTTTCCCAGCTGGTAGAACAATTGCTCTTTCTATAATCAACCCATTGTGAAAAGTAGCTCAAAACTACATTATAATTTTCCTGAAATAAAAATGGAAAATGCTGGAAATACACAACAGGTCAGTCAGAATTCATAAATTGAAAAGACAGGTTCTGACAGCAATAACTTGTTTTTTCTTTTTATAGGTGCTGACTGAGGCACAGTGTGGCCAGAGTTTTACCCTTGGCAGATGGGAGCCATCCACCAACTGAAAAGTCGGTGATGAACCCGCCTCCGCCTGGCCTGGGGATCTGATCTGCATTTTGTGGTCTCCAAGCCTTCAAATGGTCTGAGGCGGGACTTCCACGTCAGTGAGGCAGGAAGTTCCACCTAATGGAGCTCCTGGCCAATCAGAGGGCTGGCAGCTTTCTATCCCAGCAGCGCCACAGAGAGTGGCAGTCACTGCTGGGACTGCAAACCTGCCATTGCGAAGAAGATGTCGGGGAACCCCGGAACCAAGGTACGTTTTTGGTGCCTCGCCGGGGTGATTGGTCGGTCCTTGGCAAGGCAAGGGCGGTCAGTTGGGGGCACAGGGAGTGTGCTAGGTTGGGGGTGGTTGGGGCAGCGGGGGTGGACCTCCATCTGGCACAGGGTGCCTGATCATGATGGCTCCTCCACCCAGGCCATCAGAGAGCCATCTGCTTTTGTCAGGTGGCTTCTCTCAGGCCTGGGCCGCCCACGGGTAAAATCCCCGTGGAGGTGGATGGAGGGCTTAAGTGGCCATTAAGTGGCCACTTAAGGGCTTTGCTTGGCCTGGAGCGGGTGGGTTGTTTTTTGCCATTGCAGCCCTGCGTAAAGTGGCGGCGAAGGTGGGAGCGGGTCGGGAAGGGCCTCACCCCCCCCCGAGCCTGCTGCTCCATTTTACACCCCTTGCTCTTTGGGGGACGGCGGGGCGTAAAATTCCGGCTGTATTTTCAGTATGTTCTGTTCCTGTTTCATATTTTATAGCACTTGCAGTCTTTCCTTGTTATTTAAAATTTTTCTGTATCATTTTTAGAAAATGAAGTAAATGACATAAAATTTCACAGAAATGGCAACATGGAAACAGGCCATTCGGCCCAGTTGTCCATATTGGTGTTGAATCTCTACTTGAGCAGTACTTTCAATTCGTGTTTCCACATCCCTTTACCTCCTTTCCTTCAACCACCTACCTAGCCTATTCTTAAATGTTAATATGGTCAATGTTTCAATCACTAACTCCAGTAGTGGATTTCATAGCTTCACAACATGCATACAAGGTTTCTCCTGCTGTCAGTTCTAAATCTCCTACATTTTATCCTTATATCTATACAACCTTATATCTATGCCCACTCATTCTAGACCCCTCAACCATTGGAAACAATCTGTTTCAATCCACCCTGTCTCACCCTTTCATAATTTTAAAAATCCCAATCAAATTGTCTGTTAATTGCCTCTGTTTATGCAAAAATAGTAAATGTGAGTGTTCTGCACAACATACAACTGTATATTTATATACCAATATCCTAAATCAGGTTAACAAGTCTTCCAATAAAGTTTTACGATAAAGCTGTAATATACAATTTATGATACATATCAATCATCAATTAAAATAATATGCAACACTTATTAAGTAAAAATTCAAGGCATTGAATAATATTCTATACAATAAAGACTGAGCAAATAGTAGCTA
Source organism: Heterodontus francisci (assembly GCF_036365525.1). NCBI lineage: Eukaryota > Metazoa > Chordata > Chondrichthyes > Heterodontiformes > Heterodontidae > Heterodontus > Heterodontus francisci. The sequence continues at coordinate 115,005,299 of NC_090371.1, forward strand.
TAATTAGAAAAATCCTGTATTTATCTGAATTGCTTTTTAACCTCCATTGTCATATCGCTGCCTTTTCACTTAAGTTAGGTATCAGGATGTCAAGCATGAGGATATAACCAATCAAATACATGTCTGAAACCCATTAGAAATGCCAATTGTTTGATTTGTCCATAGGGACCACAATTGATGATTTTTGTTCTTTGTTTGTCCTAAGGGCAAGGAAACAGGTCAACTGGTTGAATCACTTCTTTTCCTTTTTAAAATTCTTTTGACTTTTGGGAGTAATTTAATCAACGGGACAGGCCCTGGGTTAGATTTCCACTGTAATCAGTGAATGTGCATTGATTCTGAATAATACGAAATGGAAATGAGGTAATGCTGCAGCTTTGTAATGAAAACTGAACACTCAAGCCAGTTAAACTGCTATAAAACAAGGCGCCTTCTATGTTACATTTCTTCTATTTTTCAAGCAAGCTTGTACAGTACATTGGGCTGAATTTAGTGTGGCTGTTTGGTGCGGGAATAGTGGAGGGCGGGGGGTGGGGGGGTGGTGGGAGCCAGAGTTGTGACGTCAGTTCAGCAGTGGGAAAGGACCGAGGTGGCATTGCCCCCCCACCCTGATGCAACAAGACTATTATTTAAATTGTAGAGCACTTGCGTTTATTACATTAGCATCGCGATTCAATAGGGAGCTTGGGATTAAGTGGACGGCGAGCAGCCCTCATGTGCGTTCGGATTCCTGACCATTAAAAACTGGCACACCGAGGTGAGGCCTCAGTGCCGTGATGGATAGGCAGCCGTGTCCAGCACTGCATAGAGGCCGAGGGGGTAGTGGAGGCCATTGTCAGCCTGCAGTGCTGTGTGCTCTGCAAAGGGTGTCGGGGTCTTGGGTGCTCTGTGAGGGGCGGGGTCAGCTTTTTGAGTGCTCTTCAAGGCGGTTTGTGGTCTTGGGTGGAATTGCCAGCTGAGCAGGGTGTCAGGTGGTCTGCAAGGGGCTTGGGTTTGGGTGGCGGTATCAGATAACCGAACTGTTAGGTGATATGTTTGGTTGCCCATACTGCTGGATGACAGGGCCAGTTATCAGCAACAGTGAGCAATTAGGGCCATCAAGGAGTCTTCTGGGAGGAATTGCAAAAGCTGGTGTGTGCCCACCTCCTGGGAAGAAGCCACAATTCCTACATACTTCAACATTCCCAGGTGCCACAGTTTTTCAGGCCCCCCACTTGCCTTCAGGGATGGATTCTCATGGACAAGGGCTACCCATCGAAGACATGGCTACTCATGCCTTTTTAAAAATTCTTTCATGGGATGTGGGTGCCGCTGGCTAGGCCAGCATTTATTGCCCATCCCTAATTGCCCTTGAGAAGGTGATGGTGAGCTGCCTTCTTGAACTGCTGCAGTCCATGTGAGGTAGGTACACCCACAGTGCTGTTAGGAAGAGAGTTCTAGGATTTTGATCCAGCGACAGTGAAGGAATGGCGATATAGTTCCAAGTCAGGATAGTGTGTGACCTGGAGGAGAACTTGCAGGTGGTGGTGTTCCCATGCATTTGCTGCCCTTGTCCTTTTAGTTGGTAGTGGTCGCGGGTTTGGAAGGTGTTGTCTATGGAGCCTTGGTGCGTTTGAGGAACCCTCACAATGCAGCGGAGGAGAGGTAAACACCTGCTGTGGCTCCACCTGAGCGCAACAATCGAGAAGGCCATTGGTCTACTGAAGGTGAAATTCCATTGCCTAGATCGATCCATAGGAGCCCTGCGCTATGCCCCAGGCAGTGTTATGTATCATGGTGGTTTGCTGTGCTCTGCAATCTAGTACTGCAGAGGAGGGAGGCCTTGCATGATGATGACATGACTGAGCGACACTCCACCGTTGAGGAGAACGTGGACGAGGGTGATGAGCAGGCAGCACTAGATGTTGAAACCCTTGCACCAGAGGCCAGGCAGATTGAGCAACGAGCCAAGGAGGCAAGAGACAATCTTACACTTACCCAGTTCCAGCCACCAAGATGACCACTCAGACAAAAAACAATAAAGACTCACCTTAATGCATGCAGTTGCCTCCTTTCTATTCGTCTTCCGTGCCTAGCACCCGACTGAATCACGTGCTATGTCCCTTGGGAGATCATATTCAAATGAGGGCTGTCCCTACATTGGCAGTCCAGTAAGGGGGAAGGGGGAAGTCTGCAGCTCACAATTAAGGCATGATAGAAAAATTTCAAATACTTGTGAACCTCCAAGTGACTCTCGGTGTTTTTTTTTATACCTTTACAAGTGCCTCTATGGGATTTGAACCCACCGCTAGCTGCTGGGCAAGAGGCAGGCTGCTGATCAGGCTGCCCCTTCGCCTGTGATGACTTCGGCGACCGTCCTCTGGCTGCCTGAGGCATGGAGGGCCCCAGCTACCTAAGGGTTTCCTGCACAGATGCAGGACTCTCCTCAGGCATCATGGCTGCTGGAGCTAGACTCACTGGCAGAGGGGCTGAGGAGCTGGTGTCTACACTTAGAGTGCCCTGATGGGAGCCCCCAGCTGTGGTCAGTCTCTCCTCCTCCCTTTCAAGGCTCACTTGAACCCCCCTGCTCACCAGAGAAGGATGAGGAACTGGAGAAGACTCCAGGCACCTTGTCCATCTCTCGCCTTGCCAGTGCTGCATCGAGCTCTTGGCCAAGGCGCTGTTGTGCATGTCTGCGCGCATCTGTGGGATCTGGCTATCCATGAGCGTCACTAACCTCTCGATGGATAAAGCCATACACTCACATACCTGAGACATGGCAGCACTCATAGCATGGATGGACTTCTCCATCGTCCATTCATGGCTGCACATTGCCTCTGGTACCTCCGCCAGATGTTGCAATGCAAGCAGGCCTTTAAATATGGTGCCAGCACTTGCTCTGGAGTCATCTAACATGTCTGGCTGGATTTTATAAGCTTGCCGCCGATTTCAGCGGACAGCTTCAAAAATGCGCTGACGTGATCTCAAGTACGACGGCTCATTTAAATAGCCGGGACAGGCCGCCCCCTTCCCCCTGATCACGTGGTGCTTGTGCGCAGGCACTGATGCCATTTTTAAAGGGCTGTCAACCCTACTGGCTTTTTAAAAATATTTAAAGGTACATGGCATAAAATTAAATGAATACATTTATTTTGTCCCTCTCCCATCCCCCCAATAACAATTGGACAGGCGTCCGAAGGTGCAGAAGTGCCGGTCGCTGCTCTAAAGATCGCGGCGGGTCAGTAAGATCCCAGGTGAGTGCATGTTAATTTATTAAGTTTATTCATTTGCATATGTTAATTCAGGTCCGGTCGCCTAGTGGTGGGGAGGCCGCCACGGTGCCTTGGCAGAGGATCGGCCCGTCCCTGCCGGTGTCGAGGTCTGTGGCGGGCCTCATCCGGGGCTGTCTTCAAGCACCCTGCACCATGGATCTCAACGTCGAGGCTTCTTAATATCCAGCCCATCGTCTCACATGCCGTCCCAGCCGCGTGATTGGGCGGGCACCCCCCCCCCGCCTCCATTTTGCAAAATGGCTGCCGCATAATCGTGGTGGGCCGACCACCTACGTGACTAGCGGGAACGGCGCCCACTTGTGGGTCCACTGCTGAGAACCATGTCAGGCTTACTAAATGCAGCCCATTGTGTGCAAACATGTGATTCAAAATGCACGACCGGCCATCAAATATCATACCCGGAGCACTGCAAAATTGAGGTGAGACGATAGCTTTCTGAGTAACTTGATTATCTAAAAACCGACATCAATGATCAAAAAACAACATTTAAACATCACAGGTACAATTCGCGTATCCAATTACATAAACAAAAATGTTGCATGTGTAACTATCCAGTTAAGAAGTATCATGAGGTATTCACAACTGGACATTCTCATGTTTTGAGAAATTGGTAAATACAATTGAAATACAGAAGCACACATTAGATATCTGAAAAAAAAAGATTTAAAAATTTCATTCGATTTTTGAACAGTTTGATCAGTTTGAATAGTTCATATAGTTATTATAGTTATTTTATAAACTGCTCCTACACCAGTACCCACAAATCCATGGAGGATTGTTGAAATAGGACTGATGTGAAAACTATCATTTCAATGGGGAAATCCATTCTCCCTCTCTCTGGCATTCTTTATCACCAATGTGTATTCACTGTGCATGAAAGAAGAGTTTCCAAGTGGACACGTAAATATTCTTTCTGACAGATTATGGAGTAAGTGGTGGACAGTCATGTGGAAACAGTGCCATGATGATAATCAGTACCATTTTACCACCTGTAATGCACAAGGAAATGTAAGATTGTTAGGGCAAGATTGGAGGATGAGTCCATAATTTGATCTGTTGTGCAGTACAGGCAAAATACATTGTTAGAATTCCAAATTGTATCCTTGCTACCAACAGAAGACAGACTTGGTAAATTACTGTTATTTAAGTAGTGAGCTCAATACGTGGAGTGCTCATGTAGGCGACAGTATGGGTTAAGCTGTGAGATAAATGGAAGTATGACTTCGAGTGAATCCTATATGCTCTTTCTGGTGAGTATCTGTGATTATACATTTCAGGCATGGAATACTTGAAAACGTTGAAAGAACAGGGAGATATTTCACCCTGAAAGATAGGGCTGAATTTTCTGTTGTGGCGGTGGCCATAAAAAATGGCAGCCTGCATGCGCAGGCTTTACTCTGTGGAGCTGCACAATATTAAACGCAGTGGCTCATTTACATGGCTGGGGTGGACCGCTCCCCCCCAATGACGTGGAGGGAGCGGGCAGTCCGTCCCCGGCAACGGTATCCAGAGCCATTGTGCAGGCGCCGACGCTATTTTAAAGGACTTCAAGCCCTTAAATTTCATTTGAATTTTTAAAGAAATATTCACTTAGAATTTATTCAAACAACTTAAATAAATGTTTCAAGCCTCTCTCCCACGCCCCCAATAATCAAACAATCAATTGCTTGCCCTATCTGCCCCAAAATACTTACCTGACCTTCCCCCAACAAAGTTCACAAACTTTAATCTTTAACCCTTCCCACAACCCCCTTGACCAATGAAATTAGTTTTACCTTGGTCTCCCCTTGAACTGAGAAATATATCTGCTCCCCCCACCCCACCAGTGTTCTGCCTGACAACAACACATGGAGATCCATGCCAGCCGCTGGCTCCAATATGGCAACAGAATGGATGGCAGGAGTGGGTAAGTATTTAATTCAGTAATTAGCATTTTTTAAAATATGTAAATTTGTCTCCCATCGCCGAGGCCTCGCCGCTACTGGCAATATCGAGCTGGGCCTTCCCAGCACTGAGGTCCATGGCGGGCCTCTCACGGAGGCATTTTACGACCCCCCCCCTCCCTGCCATGACCCCCTATGTTGGGTGGGTCTGTGAAATCCAGCCCAAAGGAATTTGCAAAGAACTTAGTTCCTTAGGGGAGTGTCGTAGGCCCAAACATCTTCAGCTGCTTCATCAATGACCTTCCCTCTATAATATGTTCAGAAGTGGGGATGTTTGCTGATGATTGTACAATGTTCATTCGCAATTACTCAGAAAGTGAAGCAATCTGTATCCACATACAGCAAGACCTGGACAACATTCAGAGTTGGGCTGAAACGTGGCAAGTAACATTCACACCACACTTGTGCCAGGCAATGGAGATCTCCAACAAGAGAGAGAATCTAACCATTGTCCTTTGACATTCAACAGCATTATCATTGCTGAATCCTCCACTCTCAACATCCTGGCGGTTACCATGGACCAGAAACTGAACTTGAGAAAGCAGATTAACAAGGCTACAAGAGCAGGTCAGAGGCTGGGAATTCTGCAGCGTGTAACTCACCTCCTGACTCCCCGAAGTCTGTCCATCATCTACAAGGCACAAATCAGCATGTGATGGAATACTCTCCACTTGCCTGGATGGGTACAGCTCCAACAACACTCAAGAGCTCGATACCATCCAGGATAAAGCAGCCCGCTTGGTTGGCACCCCATCCACCACTTTCAACATTCAAGTCCACCTCCTCCGATGCACAGTGGCAGCAGTGTGTACCATCTACAAGATGCACTGCAGCAACTCAAGATGCCTCCTCTGACAGCACCTTCCAAACCCGCGACCTCCACCACCTAGGAGGAGAAGGGCACAGATGCATGGGAACACCACTACCTGCAAGTTCCCTTCCAAGTCACACACCATCCTGACTTGGAACTATATCACCGTTCCTTCACTATCGCTGGGTCAAAATCCTGAAATTCCCTCCCTACCAGCATTGTGGGTCTACCCACACCAAATAGACTGCAGCAGTTCAGGAAGGCAGTTCACCACTACCTTCTCAAGGACAATTAGGAATGGACAAACAATGCTGGCCTTGCCAGCAATGCCCACATTCCATGAAATGAATACAAAAGAATTATTTGCTGAGTTCAGCGGTGAAGTGAAGTCTGTGGGCTGGATCTTGTTCTCCTGGTGCCAGGAGTGGCGGCTGGTGCAGAAAATGGCAGCTGCCACGCACGGGTCCCATGCCACCGCACCGCATGATCTTGCATCACTTTACATATGCACAGCAGCTGCCCCCCTCCCCATCATATTGCTCGACAGCCTTGGCGTCATTCATGGTGTCACCTCTTGAAGGAGAAGGTGCTGGCGCCATTTTTAAAAGGCTGCCAGCCCTGCAAACCGCACAACAGAACGCAAAGTTCACCCTTCCCCTCCCTGCCCCACCATAAGTACAACAGAGTGCAGAGCATACCCCTTCACACCCCCCCAAACCCAACATAACGCAGAATTCAGTCCTTCCCCACATTGTTGGCACCAGCTTTCCCTGGACATCAGTGCCGCATGTCGTGCTGAAGATTGGGAACTGAAGATAAGATCGCTGCGGGTTACATTTTAATTCATGCCAAGTTGTAAATTAAATATGTTAACTCGGGTCCCATTGCAGAATGGCGGAGGGGCCGCCACGGAGCTTACCCACTTCCAGGAAGATCGGGCCTGGCAATCCCAGGGCCAGGTTCCGTGGCAGCTGTTGCCACTCTGATCTTCCAGCTCAAGACCCCACCCCCGCCACGGAACCCGACATCGGGCTGGGAACAAAATGCAGCCCTGTATGTGTGAGGGGATGTTCAATGCGACTCATGCAAATTTGTAGTGCAGCCATTTCTGGCTTCAGTTTCCAACTGATACTGTTCAAATGAATTTGTTGCAGCAAATGTTCATTGTTCCTAAGTGGAATTTAAAGCAGGCTATCCACAGTTGTACTGAGGAGGTTGCTTCAATCATTATCAGCCAATCAGAATATGTGTATTTTGACTGGTGTTATTAAATCGCATTGTAAACAGTCAGTTAATCATCAAAACCAGGCTGAGAATAAATACCATGAAATCTAGCTGTTGAGCTATCCACTCGATCATCTTGTGTGGCTATCTGTGCATTTTTATTCTTCTGTGGGGCGGCGCAGTGGTTAGCACCGCAGCCTCACAGCTCCAGGGACCCGGGTTCAATTCCGGGTACTGCCTGTGTGGAGTTTGCAAGTTCTCCCTGTGTCTGCGTGGGTTTTCTCCGGGTGCTCCGGTTTCCTCCCACAAGCCAAAAGACTTGCAGGTTGATAGGTAAATTGGCCATTATAAATTGTCACTAGTATAGGTAGGTGGTAGGGAAATATAGGGACAGGTGGGGATGTTTGGTAGGAATATGGGATTAGTGTAGGATTAGTATAAATGGGTGGTTGATGTTCGGCACAGACTCGGTGGGCTGAAGGGCCTGTTTCAGTGCTGTATCTCTAATCTAATCTAATCTACTTAATCTTGCCTCGTAAGCCCTCAGAAAACCCACTATTTCAGCCTTGGGGCTGGATTTTTAAAGCTGATTTATATGAGTATGGAGGCGAGCACAATTTGAAGATTGCGTTCATGGAGGTTGGCACTGGGACCCGCCGCCTCCAGAACACGATGCCATTTTTGAAAGGACGATGGCAGTGAGGGAACGGGTTGGGTGCACGTTTTCAATTAATTACCTGTTGAGCTCATTGAAGAGTTCATTAACAGACTTGTCAGCAGCAGGTTTTAATTTTTAAAGGCTTGGAATGTGGAGGACACCACGACAGGGTGTTCAAGACATGAACACTGTAGTGGAGGGCGGGGGTGATGGGGAGCCATGAGGGCTATGGGAAATGTCGATTAGAAGACTGCAGGGGCCCCCCAAAAAAGTTCAGCTTCTTCAAAATTTCCACAGACTGGCCATTGCTGCATTTGTAAGACTTGCTTTTCTCAGTGGTGAGTGGCAGGAACCGGAGAGGGACATGAGACCGCTGGCATCACTGCAACAGCTGGGGTTGGCAGGGAAAGGTCCAGTGAATGCACAACGTCCAGTTGAGGGAGATTGGATGGGAACAGGCTATGCGGATATTGGACAGAACAGCTTGGATGAGCAGCGGCAGATGCAAACTCCTCGATAGCAGGAGGTCAGAGGGGCACAGTGGCGGTGGAGGTGGGGGGAGGGGGGGGTGGTGAGGCGGGGTGGATGGAGACTGGGGATGGGATGCTGCAATGGGAGGAAGGTGCTAACCAAGACATCAGGTGCACAACCCAAGAGTCAGCTCCCTGCAAATGGCAGAACGCCAGTGCCATAGGAGGCTGTATCTATCCAGGCAGATGGTCTCGGTACTGTGTGCTCTGATCCACAATGACCTGAGGCACAGGATCAGGAATAGGCCATTTGGCCCTTTGAGCCGGCTCCGCCGTTCGATAAGATCATGGCTGATCTGATTGTGGGTCTCAACTCCACCTTCCTATCTGCCCCTCATAACCTTGGCTCCCTTGTCTACCAAAAATCTATCTAACTCAGTCTTGAGTAAATTCAATGACCCAGCCTGCACTGTGTTCCGGGAAGAGAATTCCACAGACTAACAATCCTTTGAGAGAAAAAAATTTCTCCACATCTCCATCCTAAAAGGGAGCCCTCTTATTCTTAAACTTTGTCCCCTAGTTCTCGTCACCCCACAAGAGGAAACATTTTTCTGGTATCCACCTTATCAAGACCACTTAGGATCTTTTACATTTCAATAAGATCATCTCTTATTCTTCTAAACTCCGATGGGCAAAGGCCCAACTTGTTCAACCTTTCCTCATAAAATAAGTTCTTCATTCCAGGAATGAGTCGACTGTACCTTCCTGAATTGTCTCTAATGCAATTGTACCCTTTTTCAAATAAGGAGACCAAAACTTTTTTTTATTCATTCATGGGATGTGGGCGTTGTTGGCTAGGACAGCATTTATTGCCCATCCCTAATTGCCCTTGAGGAGGTGGTGGTGAGCTGCCTTCTTGAACCGCTGCAGTCCATGTGGGGCAGGTATACCCATATTGCTGTTAGGAAGGGAGTTGCAGGATTTTGACCCAGCGACAGTGAAGGACCGGCGATATAGTTCCAAATCAGGATGCTGTGTAGCTTGGAGAGGAACTTGCAGCTACTGCCTTGTCGTTCTAGGTGGTAGAGGTCGCAGGTTTGAAAGGTGCTGTCTATGGAGCCTTGGTGGATTGCTGCAGTGCATCTTGTAGATGGTACACACTGCTGCCACTGTGCGCCGGTGGTGGAGGGATTGAATGATTGTAGATGGGGTGCTTATCAAGCGGGCTGCCTTGTCCTGGATGGTGTCGAGCTTCTTGAGTGTTGTTGGAGCTGTACCCATCCAGGCAAGTGGAGAGTATTCCATCACACTCCTGACTTGTGCCTTGCAGATGGTGGACAGGCTTTGGGGAGTCAAGAGGTGAGTTACTCGCTGCAGGATTCCTAGCCTCTGACCTGCTCTTGTAGCCACGGTATTTATATAGCTACTCCATTTCAGTTTCTGGTGAATGGTAACCCCCAGGATCTTGATAGTGGGGGATTTAGCGATTGTAATGCCATTAAATCTGTACCACCGAGTTCTGCAATCTCACCATTTAAATAATATACTGCTTTTCTATTCTTTCTGCCAAAGTGGACAAGTTCACATTTTCCCACATTATACTCCATCTGCCAAATTTTTTGCCCACTCACATATCCTATCTATATCCCTTTGTGCACTATTTAGCTCCCCTTAACAACTTACTTTCCTACCTATCTTGATGTTATCGGCAAATGTAGCTAGCATACATTCGGTCCCTTCATCCATGTCATTGATATAGATTGTAAATAGTTATGGCCCCAACACTGATCCCTGTGACACTCCATTAGTTACAGCTTGCTAACCTGAAAGAGACCCATTTATCCTTACTCTCTACTTCCTGTTAGCTAACCAATCCTCTATCCATGCTAACATGTTACTGCCTACAACATGCGCTCTTATTTTGTGTAGTACCCTTTGATGTGGCACCTTATCAAATGCCTTTTGGAAATCCAAGTACACCACATTTATAGGTTCCCCTTTGTCCACCTTGCTTGTTACTTCCTCAAAGAACTCTGATAAATTAGTTAAACACAAGGGTGACACAGTGGTGCAGTGGTTAGTATTGCAGCCTCACAGCTCCAGCAACCTGGGTTCAGTTCTGGGTACTGCCTGTACAGAGTTTGCAAGTTCTCCCTGTGACTGTGTGGGTTTCTGCTGGGTGCTCTGGTTTCCTCCCACAACCAAAAACTTGCAGGTTGATAGGTAAATTGGCCATTGTAAATTGCCCCTAGTGTAGGTAGGTGGTAGGAGAATTGAGGGAAGGTGAAGATGTTGTAGGGAATATGGGATTAATGTAGGATTAGTATAAATGGGTGGTTGATGGTTGGCACAATCTTGGTGGGCTGAAGGGCCTGTTTCAGGACTCTATGATAATTTCCCTTTCACAAAATCATGACACCCATGGCAGTCCCTCACCTGCAGCTATCAAAGTCTCCATTGCCCTAAATTTCTATGAAATCTGTTCATTCCAGGGATCAGCTGTGGACCTGGGTAGCAGTAGGCAAGTCATGGATGCCATTTTCAGGAGGACAGGGGACTACATCCACTTTGACACAGATGGGCTTGTGCAGGCACAGAGGGCATTAGGCTCAGCCTCTGTTGCTGGATCAGGGATGGGCACTGATATGTTGTGCCACAGATATTTGACAAAATTATTGACTCAGCCACGGACATGGGGACAATTAATACCAATTAATGCCATCAAAACACAGTCCAATTTAAAACACATTTCTCCCTATAAATAAAATAGCTAGGCATACAAACATCGATGGAGAGCAGCACAACTGTATTAGCTAGCTAGCAAGCAAAATAGTATGCAATGTCAATGCGAATTACTTTTGTTGACAGAATAGGGATAGCTACACCATGTCATGGGTGGTAGATGGACCTTGTTGGATGACCTCTGTGGATTCACACTGTGTCAGGAGTGCAACTTATTCCAATAAACTATAAACCTCAAGGAGAGGATTCTTATGGTTATTGAGGTGAGGCAGTAGAAAAATCACCAATAGGAACATGGAACATTTCTCACACTGCTATTGTCAGAAGACAACTTAACCCATGGTCAATGTTTGTGCAATTTCTCCACCTGCTTGTAATATGTGTCTGAAGACAGGGCAGCCAACAAAAGGGCAGTGATCTCCAAATCAGAAGAATTTTATAGGATGGAGCAGATAGTACTTCAGCAGAGTCATGTAAAACAGAAAAGCAGATTGGGACAGGAAGGGACAGAGAGGTTAATGGTAAGTAGCCAAGACTAGTTTATTCATCTTGACAGGCTGTTAAACTAGATCCTGGATTTTAAAATACAGAAATAACAGAATCTCACATGGAGAAAATGTCATTTACTCACCAAAGCTGGTGACAAAATTAGATCAACATAATTACAAATAAAGAGTGCCCTTCAGTTCCTCCAATAATATAATTCTCTTAAATTCACTTATGTGTATATCTCAGTCTATCACTGTCAATTTTGATTCAGCTCTGATAAGATAATTAACAAAAAGCTTCCCTGTAAAAAGTTGAGTGGTTGTTATTGCATATATTATTCAATTACGAAATGTTTAGTCACTATCTGTAAGATTGTACTCCAGACTAACCAATTTATGTCTAAGCCATATCTCTTACTGTTAACAAAGGTGCACTTGTAATGTAATTATATGATACAGACAACTCTCAAATGATATTGGCCATTCATGTTATCTTCCCTCAAACTGAATAGTAAATGATGCACATTGCAGTTACTGATCTTTGACATATTTGTAAAGCTTGCCCTTTTATCCAATTTGTGGCAAAAAAATGGTTAATGACAGTTTCTAACATGGTCATTGAAACATAATCAATTTTTGCTAGGTCTTCCCCAACAGTTTTTAAAACTGCAAATGCAGCATGGATTTTGTTAAGGAATTGTAGACAGTTCATCAAAGATTAAGGTGCATTAAAGCTATCATTACATTGTATTTACTAACTATTGGATATGGGTCAGTAGCATCCTGTTTTCACCAATATCATTCAGGTCTAATACACCATACTCTTGTATTCATGAGAAACTTACAGTGCTGACTTCTGGTGATTTTTTGGATTTTCTTGCCTGTTCTGGAACAATGTGATTCCAAATGGATAGCAGTGGAATTATGACATTTATACAGAAATAAAAGACCAGTAACTTCAACATGTCACTGAGATAGTTGTTAAGTTATTTTAAAACTCAAGGTTAAAGGCTCAGAGCAGGTGTCCAAACGTTTTGCTTGGGGAGCCACATTACAATTGTTGCCTTATATAGGGGTCCGGTGAGACAATATCGGAAAGATAAAGGCATTACAAATGTGTTTTATTAATAATCAAAACAACAACAAATGTGCATTTTTGTGAAGAAGCTTTAAGTGAGAAGACTAATTTATTGACTTACTTTCTCGTCACTATGTTGGACACGGATTTAGTGAGATACCTGGCATTTTTTTGCTTGCACAAGTAGTCAATGTCTTCCCACACACTTGTGTAACAATGCGGAGTATCCTGGATAGATATCCATCTGTCAGGAGTGATCATGATTATTCTCTCTCCCTTCTCTCTCACTCTCTCTCTGTCTGTCTCTCTGTGTGTCTCACTCCCCTCCCTCTCTGTGTCCCCCCCTCTGTGTTGTCCCCCCTTCTGTGTGTTGCTCCTTCCCCTATTTTAGTCATTTCCCCCCCTCTGTGTTGTTCCCTCCCTCCCTTTGTCATCCTTGCTCTCTCTATCCTGTCTCTCTGTCCCCTCCACCTCTATCTGTCCCCCGCCTCTCCCTCTCTCTGTTGCCCGCTTCCTCTGCCCCCCTGCTCCCTCTGTCCCCCCACTCTCTCTCTCTGTCGCCCCCTCTCTCCACATTCTCCCCCCCCACTCCCCCCACTCTCCCCCACTCTCTCTCCCCCACTGTCTCTCTCTCTGTCCCCCCCCTCTCTCTTCCCCTTCTCTCTCACTCTCTCTCCCTCTCCCCCACACTCTTTCTCCCCCACACTCTCTCTCCCCCCAGTCTCTTTCCCCCCATGCTCTCTCTCCCCAGTCTCTCTCTCTCTCTCTCTCTGTGCCCCGTTCCGACCCCCACTCTCTTTCTTTCTCTCTGGCCGTTGCTGAGAGCAGGAACAGCGCTTCTGAATTTGGACAGCTTCCTGGTTTTCCGGTGGACTTTTAACAAACATTGGAACCCACTGGCAAACCCAGCATCTGTCCGAAGTTCAGAAAGTGCTGTTCTGCTTCAGCACCTGTCAGCTGTGAAGCTGACACTTGCGATTTTAAAAAAAAGCTGGTCCATTGAAGCCAATAGGAAATTTCTCATCCCTGAAAATACCAGTCATGGACCTCAAAATTGTTCACTATGGACACTGGTGTCATGTTGTCAACCTCTGCACTGGATTCCCCCAGGTGCAGGATATCATTGCTTGCGCTCATGTGACCATTAAGGCACCCAGTGAGATCCATCAACTGGAAGGGCTTCCACTCCTTCAACGTCCCACTGGTTTGCGACCACAACAGGATCTTCCTCCGTGCGTGCTGTCACTTTCCTGTCAATTGCCATGACTCCTTCTTCCTCCGCCAGTCCAGGCTGCCTCAGATCATCACTCCAACCCCCAAAGTGTGTGGATAGATTCTAGTGGACAAGGAAAATCCCTTGAAAAGATGGATACTGACCCCTCTATGAGAGACCCACGCAGGGACACAGAGGAGAAGCAACCAATACCACCTGCAGGCCAACCATTGAGTGGGCCATTATTCTGCTGCCTGCATTGGGTGGGTGGCTCCCTCTAATACTCTCCTGCAAGGGTCTCTGTCAATGTGGTTATCTGCTGCTATCTCCATAACATGGCCCTCCAGAGAGAACAAAGAACAAAGAACAGTACAGCACAGGAACAGGCCATTCGGCCCTCCAAGCCTGCGCCGATCTTGATGCCTGTCTGAACGAAAACCTTCTGCACTTCCAGGGACCGTATCCCAAGGTGTGGACCTTGAGGAAACGAGGCCCTGAAAGGAGACAGATTATCGGGGGAGGAGCAGGAGGTAAGAGAGAAGGAGGAAGAGTTGTCAGAGGGGGATAACACTGAATAAAGAGGTGCCCCTGCTGCACAACAAAATGTCCTCCACCTGCCACCCTCTGGGAAGAGGACCTCTCTCCTCTCCCTCATGCCCTCCAGCATTAGATCCAGGTGCGCATCAATGAAGCGAGGGTCTGCCCTGCCCCAAGTGCCAGGCCTCCAGCTTCCCTGTGAAATCTCGTTTCCCTCTGGCGCTGTGGAAGGTGGGTCTCTCCCTCAGGACAGCCAACAACCTCAGTGATGGCTGCTGTGCAAGTCTACATGAGCCCCACACTTGATCTGATCCACTTGATTTTAAATTCCACTGGCTCTAAGAGGACGGGAAACCTGTCTCCATACTAATTAAGGGCTTTCCTATTTGAAAATTGCAATCTGAATCAGCTTCCCAGAGGAGGCAAGTTTCTGATACAAAACCAGACCCGGTTCCTGTTTCCCATCTCCATCAAGAAAATGCAACCCTTGGTTTTTCACATAGTCTTTTCTCTGGTTAAACACCTTCCCCTGGTGTAGCAGTTGCACCTCTGAGTCAGAAGGCTGTGGATTCAAGCCACTCGCCAGAGATATAATGGGCGGCACAGTGGCGCTGTGGTTAGCACCGCAGCCTCACAGCTCCAGCGACCCAGGTTCAATTCTGGGTACTGCCTGTGTGGAGTTTGCAAGTTCTCCCTGTGTCTGCGTGGGTTTTCGCCGGGTGCTCCAGTTTCCTCCCACCACCAAAAGACTTGCAGGTTGATAGGTAAATTGGCCATTATAAATTGTCCCTAGTATAGGTAGGTGGTAGGGGAATATAGGAACAGGTGGGGATGTGGTAGGAATATGGGATTAGTGTTCTTTTCTTTCTTCTTTTGGGCCTCCTTATCTCGAGAGACAATGGATACGCGCCTGGAGGTGGTCAGTGGTTTGTGAAGCAGCGCCTGGAGTGGCTATAAAGGCCAATTCTGGAGTGACAGGCTCTTCCACAGGTGCTGCAGAGAAATTTGTTTGTTGGGGCTGTTGCACAGTTGGCTCTCCCCTTGCGCCTCTGTCTTTTTTCCTGCCAACTATGTGTAGGATTAGTATAAATGGGTGGTTGATGGTCAGCACAGACTCGGTGGGCCGAAGGGCCTGTTTCAGTGCTGTATCTCTAAATAAAAATTAAAATAAATAATCTAGGCTGACACTTCACTGATGAACACTGCACTGTCAGAGTCGCTGTCTTTTGGATGAAATGGTAAACTGCTGTCTCATGAATCCTTACAAGTTGTACGTTTTGAAGAGGAGTTGGGGATTTCTTTGGTATCCTGGCCAACATTTATCACTGTACCAACATCACTGAAACAGATCATCTGGTTTTATAACTCATTGCTGTTTGTGGGATTTTGCTGTGCGCATATTGGCATAAAAAGTATAAATACTATTTTCGTGGGGTCAGGCAGAACAGGAGTGCTCCTCTGGGCACCACAAAGGATGTTTGGTCGACTACTGACCTGTGTTTCATACTTACCATTTTTGTTGCACCCTCCCAATCTTTACAACCGATGACAACATACCTGAGCACTAGCTGGGTGAAATCTTGGTCGCTCAATATTTGTTGGCCACCTGCCATTGGATGCCAATCTGCATTACTGAGGCTTGGGCATGAAAATGGATTAAGCATCTCCCTGGCGGCATGCCTGGGCATTGTGCTGGCTGCCTGGCTGGGAATTAAAATTCCCTTTTACTGTCTGGGCTAACAGGTGAAGAATGGTAACTTGGGCGAAGTACTGCAGGGTGACTGGTGCTTGTGAAACCACATCCAAGCAGGAGTCAAATCCTGTAGGGGAAACTTGACAAAGAAAAGAAAATCAAAAGCTTAGTATTTAATTAATACAAAAATAAATGCAGTAAATATCACATATCAAAGGGGATAAAAGTGCTCTTAGTGCTTAGAGAATCCATTAAATGAGGTTAAAAATCTTTCTTTTTCTTATTACACTCGCAGGAAGCACTATTTCACTCTGTGCACTATCTGTGGGATCAGAGCAACCAAAAAGCCATTCAGAACACACCTCCAAAAATACAGCTGAAGGAAATGTTGAGCTTAATGAGATCAAAACTGTAAAGCTAAGCTGCACTTTATTTTAATTGGCTCAGGTAAAAGTATGGGAAACACAATGAAAAAGACAGTGTGTTAACTGATGCAGGTAATGGCAAGTATTCTGCATTTTGGATATGAGAAAATTATTTGCAGGAGGGCATCTGGCTGAACTTTTCATATGGCTTATTGTCGGCTACAAGATAAATCGGCCTGGATTTTCTGAGACCTTCTAGCCTGATTTTGGACAGTAGTGCGGCCGACCAGCAGGGGAGATAAATTCGCTGGGAAGTTGTTATAGCAGATCCCCTTTAATTGATGCTAATTCCAAGATTTTTTTTACCAGCAGCAATGATGGCTACGGATACACCCAGACAAATATGCCATCCATCACAATCTCTGTAATTGCTACCATAGCAACGCTGGATGTTACTATAGGTAGTGGAGGAGTTCTTTAAATTTTAAATCCTCTAAGGAGTGGAGTTAATCGCTTCAGGAAGAATTGAGTAGGAAAGAAAGTGGGTGGGTGACAGGGAAGTTTTATACTTTACTGAGATGAGGAATTAGGAATTGGCAGAGTCTCTCAGTGTGGGTTTCAAAAATAGATATGGGAAAATTTTATCGAAGCACCACAGCATAAAAAGGAAATGGATATACTACTGTGGCAGGTTACAAAAAATAATTGCAGAGACTCAGTTTTAATCATACCCTTCCTGAAAGATATTGGGACTTAAAGTAGGGGAAATCTATATATACAAAGAACTTTACTGAAGTTATAGTACTTCAAGAATCTTCTCTTAAACAGCAGTGAGGGAGCCAGCCATCTGCCTCGAACTGATGTGGAGGATTAATGAATTAAACCGAAGTAAGAGAACATTTGGCGGTAAATCTTTGTCTTGATCACCTGGGGGGACCATAGAGGGGAGAATCTGGTGTACTCCTTTAACTCCATTAATTTCAATCTACCTCTTGTGGCCTCGTGATTATAAAGTTGTTAATGGTAAAATTGAAATAAGAACAGAACAAAAAATAAAAACTATTATGATATTGAATTTCAGGACAGCAGACTTTGAGAGGATGAAATGCTGCAGGAATGTACACAATTATGTACAAGGAATTCAAGAAAGTAACATTATATTGGGGATGGAGTTATAAGCTTGAGCGCATAATAATAAGATAATAGCCAGCAAGTTCCTGAGTGCTCCTTCCATACTGCCACTGAACTTTGCTGGAAGTGTAGCGGAAAACCCTGTTTGTAAGCAGAATAATCATGACATTTTTAGCTTATTATTTTGTAGTGTAAATAATTAAAAAATGATAAAGAATTCTATAACGAACACTAACAGTCGCCATCCCCTGTTCCCCATTCAGAAAGGGTAATTGTGAACATCACAGTCTACAAATACATCTCAAGATTTTTGGTTACTATTTGTTTTCTTTGGAACAAAGGATGCTGAGAGGAGATTTAATTGAGGTGTATAAAATTATGAAGAGCCTAAAGAAAGTGAATAGGAAGGACCTATTTCCATAAGCAGAGAGGTCAATACCAGGGGACACAGATTTAAAGTAATTGGTAAAAGGGTGTTGAGGAGTAATTTTTTTCACCCAGAGAGGGTCTGAAACTCACTGTATTAAAGGGTGGTAGAGGCAGAAATCTTCATCACAATTAAAAAATACTGGAATGTGCACTTGAAGTGCCGTTACCGACAGGGCTACAGACCAAGAGCTGGAAAGTGGGTTTAGGCTGGTACAGACAAGAAAGGCTGGATGGTTTCCATCTGTGCTGGAAATTTTCTGTTTCTATGTTTCTTTAATAGGTGTATTGTATAGAAAAATAAATAGCTTTCATTTTGTGGTACAGTTCTTCAGTTCTGCCTTCTCATAAGCAGAAATTTTTAAGCATCTTTGTCTTTCTTTTCCTCCTCCAGAGATGGCTTTGAACAGACATAATGGTCCTGATATTTATGGAGAGGCACATCGGGAGGAGTTCTGGATGGGAAACTCAGAAGTATGGGTTTCTCAGACATCCTGCAGATATTAAGTGCTGGATATCTTTTCATTTTTTACTGCAGATTTCCCTCCCGACAGCCAGCCTGATTGATAGGTTGATTGCATGTTAGGTGTGAAAGCCTGCAGCATAAAGCGGTAGCCGAGGAACAGAGAGCAGGGAAAGAGGCAGGGAGCCATCACGGTCGGGGGTTCCTTTGGTTAGGAGGGTGGAAAGATTGTGCAGAGGAAAGAACGACAAAGTAACTGTTTTAGGAGATAGGTGCATATGTTTCTTGAGGACAAGGTGTTCTTGTTGCTGGATCTAACTGAACAACATCTTTCACATTTTGGCAGTGGGCTTCCAGCCAAATAGACAGCCTGACTGACAGGCTGACTGCCTGTTGGGCAGGAATGTAGCTGGGGAGCAGATGCCAGGCATGTTGGTGTGTTGCAAGGGTTGTGGGTGGGGGGGAGGGGGGGGGGGGAGGGTTGGTGGTGGTGGTGGTGGTTGGGAAGAATTCAGAGATTGTGGTGTTGGGGAGATTTTAGGGGAGAGTTGGAGATTGTGTGGGAGAGTCAGAGAACCTCAGGTGGATAATGAGGTTAGCTTCTTGGGCCTGGAGGAAACATTCCTGCTCCTCTTGGCCCACAAGCAGAATTGTAAATGCACTTGCCTTATGGATCTGACCCTTCTTATCCCCTTTGACCTGCTAGGTTCCCGATCCCCAGGAAACCCAGCCAAAGTTAATTAAAATTTTTTTAAAACTGTTAAAATGGAGGCTTGCAGCTTCTTTAAAAGATTTCAGTGACCGACTTGTCTCCAGAGAGCAGTTTGGTTGCCATCCCTCACCCGTCTCCTCCATTAAAACCAGAAGTGGGCGGGTTGGAGGTGGGTTTGAAATTTTAAAATGTTTTACTTCCCACCTAACCCAAACCCATCTGTTCTTGGGGGAGGTTAAGATTATTTTCATTGAGCGTTGTCCACCAAGACCCCTTTCAACTTCATCCTTAGCTACTTTACCACCGTTCATGATTATATATGTTGTCTAGTTTGCCTTTCTATGTACAATATTTTACGCTTATCTGCATTAAGTCTATTCTGACATTATTCAGCTCATTCTCATTTCTGTCAAACTCTTTCTATAGTTTCTGGGTTGCCTGTTTTGATTTCATTGCCCCTCTGAGTTTGGTGTCATCTGCAAATTTAACCAATTTGCATTAGGTTTCTGAATCCTAATCATTGATGTAAATTAGAAATGATCATGGTCCCAACACTGAATCCTCACTTGAGCACTGTACTCCATTCAAGTATTTCCTCCCATCCTACATTACTCCTCTTCCCAGTGCCTGCTCATTTCTACCCTATAGGCAACTTCTTATCCGTACCCCAATTTTCTTTGAATCCCAAAAGTTTTGAACTTAATTAATAATCTTTCATGTAGAACTTTATCAAATGCTTTTTTGGAAGTCTAGGTACACATTGTCATTCCATAGCTGACTTAAGTTGTTACTATCTCAAATAAATAGAGGAGGTTTGTCAGTCAGGATCTTCCCCATCTGAAGTACACGAACATTCAAAACACAAGAAACTAAAATACAAATCCCATAAATGATCCTTCAATCCTCTATACATTAAAATTCAAATTCCCATACACTGACATTCACAATTATATACTAACATTCAATCTCATACCCTCAAACTCATAGCATAACATTCAAGCTCTCTACAATAATATTAAAATCCCCAAATACAAAAATTCAAACTTCTATTAAAAAATATTCATCAAAATTCAAACCCCATACTATAAGTTCAGACTCCAATATTCTAAAATTTAATACCATATACACTTAACCTTATATCACATTAACTAAAACTCATAACCTAACATTCAAACACCATACACTAAGCTTTAAAGCCATTACACTAAATATCAAACCTCACAAATTTTAGGTCAAACCATATACACCAGAATTCAACCTCACATTCAAACTTCATACTGTTTAATTCAAACCCCTATATATTAAGGTGAAATGCCACAATCCTAAATATTATATCCCACACACTGAAAATCAAACCCCATACATTAAGGTGCAACGCCACTATCCTAGATTTCATACCCCAGATGCTGAAAATCAAACCCCATACATTAACTTTCAACCACATACACGAATATTCCAAGAACGTACTGTCAAATTCGAACCCAAACACGAACATTCAACCATATACATTAGTTCAAATTCACAATCCTAAGTATCAGACTCCATACACCAAAGATCAAACTCCTTACAATAAAATTAAATGGCTGGTGCTTTTCTCTTTCTAACTCAGTCTGTGCTGCTCCATTATAGTTCACTGCTACTACTCCAGATCTGCTTATCTTGATGGTGCTACCTCTGCTATCTTGTCCACTGCCCACTCTCTAAAGTTACTGTTCTTCTTTGGATTGGAATGTTTTCAATTTTGTAGGCTGAGGGATTGGAATAAAGTCTGTTTTATGATTGATAGAAAATACTACTACTTCTTTGATCTAAAGCAGGAGTCTGCAACCTGCAGCTCCGGAGCTGCATGCAGCTCTTTAACATCTCATTTGCGGCTCCTAACCTTTTCCAATTGGATCGGATTAACACGAAAAAAAGCCTAAAAAAAGTCAAGAAAGATAAAAAAGCTAATCATTATGTTGCACTTTACGATTTTAAATGATTATTTTAACAAAAGACATCATCGTGATCTAAATCAACCTGTTTGTGTGGTATAGAGACACCATCTTCTTTTTCTTTGGCCTCCTTGTCTCAAGAGACAATGGGTAAGCGCCTGGAGATGGTCAGTGGTTTGTGAAGCAGCGCCTGGAGTGGCTATAAAGGCCAATTCTAGAGTAACAGACTCTTCCACAGGTGCTGCAGATAAAATTGGTTGTCGGGGCTGTTACACAGTTGGCTCTCCCCTTGCACTTCTGTCTTTTTTCCTGCCAACTGCTAAGTCCCTTTGACTCGCCACTCTTTAGCCCCGCCTTTATGGCTGTCTACCAGCTCTGGCGATCACTGGCAACTGACTCCCACGACTTGTGATCAGTGTCACAGGACTTCATGTCGCGTTTGCTGACATCTTTAAAGCAGAGACATGGATGGCTGGTGGGTCTGATACCAGTGACGAGCTCGCTGTACAATGTGTCTTTGAGGATCCTGCCATCTTCCATGCAGCTCACATGGCCAAGCCATCTCAAGCGCCGCTGACTCAGTAGTGTGTACAAGCTGGGGATGTTGACTGCCTCGAGGACTTCTGTGTTGGAGATACGGTCCTGCCACCTGATGCCAAGGATTCTCCGGAGGCAGAGAAGATGGAATGAATTGAGACGTCGCTCTTGGCTGACATACGTTGTCCAGGCCTCGCTGCCATAGAGCAAGGTACTGAGGACACAGGCTTGATACACTCGGACTTTTGTGTTTCGTGTCAGTGCACCATTTTCCCACACTCTCTTGGCCAGTCTGGACATAGCAGTGGAAGCCTTTCCCATGCGCTTGTTGATTTCTGCATCGAGAGACAGGTTACTGGTGATAGTTGAGCCTAAGGAGGTGAACTCCTGAACCACTTCCAGAGAGTGGTCGCCGATATTGATGGATGGAGCATTTCTGACGTCCTGCCCCATGATGTTCGTTTTCTTGAGGCTGACAGTTAGGCCAAATTCGTTACAGGCAGCCGCAATCCTGTCGATGAGACTCTCCAGACACTCTTCAGTGTGGGATGTTAATGCAGCATCGTCGGCAAAGAGGAGTTCCCTGATGGTCTTCGCACTTAGACAGACAAGGTTGAACAACCTGCCATCTGATCTTGTGTGGAGGAAAATTCCTTCTTCTGAAGACTTGAACGCATGTGAGAGCAGCAGTGAGAAGAAGATCCCAAACAGTGTAGGTGCGAGAACACAGCCCTGTTTCACGCCACTCAGGATAGGAAAGGGGTCTGATGAGGCGCCGCTGTGCTGAATTGTGCCTTTCATATTGTCATGGAATGAGGTGATGATGCTTAGTAGCTTTGGTGGACATCCGATCTTTGTTAGTAGTCTGAAGAGACCATGTCTGCTGACGAGGTGAAAGGCTTTGGTGAGATCAATGAAAGCAACGTAGAGGGGCATCTGTTGTTCGCGGCATTTCTCCTGTAGCTGTCGAAGGGAGAACAGCATGTCAAAGGTGGATCTCTCTGCTGGAAAGCCACACTGTGCCTCAGGGTAGACACGCTCCGCCAGCTTCTGGAGCCTGTTTAAAGCGACTTGAGCGAAGACCTTCCCCACTGTGCTGAGCAGGGAGATTCCACGGTAGTTGTTGCAGTCACCGCGGTCACCCTTGTTTATACAGAAGTTGATAATATTGGCATCGTGCATGTCCTGTGGTACTGCTCCCTCATCCCAGCACAGACAAAGCAGTTCATAGTTGGTTGCGATCATTATTGTTTCTAATATAACTGAGATGATAAATTGTTCTGAATCACTATTATGACCACGGCAGGAGTAATGCTCCGTTAATTCAGTCCCACGACTCCACAGATCACAGCATATCAAGAAAGTGATCCACCTACCAAAGAATAGCCAAATTAGATACTATTTGTCCCCCAGAATAAAGCATACCAAACCAGGTTTCTTTAAACAACAACAACATTAACTATTCTGTTACGACCAGGTGAGAAAGGTGTCTAGGGGTCTTTTACTGTCTTCACCTGGTCTTATTGTAACAGGGTTTAAATTTAAACACAGTGTTTTGAGCTCCCCCTGTGGTGAATCCTTGTTCACCACTTTCCAATTATAAGGCAAAGAAATAGCATCAACAGGCTTTCTTATGTTTACAGAAGAAAAGTGAAATTTATTAAACCTTAAACTTAAACTCTAATATGGTTAATGCCTATGGATATACGACGTGTCCATGCTAGCATGCACATGCGATACAGTCATGTAAATAGGGACAGAAAAGAGAAAAATAAAATGGAGAGGTTTGAGGCAATCTCTGAAGAGTTTCTCTTTTACTGTGCTTCGAGCTCACTGTAGTCCTTTTGTAAGTAGTCTTGCTTTTCATTGGGGCCCAGTATTCTTCTTAAACCTTGCTCACTGTAGGAAACTTTTCTCTCTTGGTGTTCGTGTGTCTTCAATGGTTTCCGAAGCTGGTGAGAGTGAGATGAGAACAGACAGGAGAGAGGTGTTCTCAGTCCAGGAGAAAACAGCTTTCTGATTTCAAATTCCTTGTTGAAAGCTCAAATTCAAAAAACTCCAACATTCATGTGATTAAACTGGCCTGACCACATCTGTTTGTGTGTTCAGATGTCTTAGTAGTTAACCTGGAATGCTTCAATGTCTGGTAATCAAAAGTCCATTATGGATTAAATTGGAGCAGGGGATAGCTCCTTTGTCCTTTGAAGTACTGTCTGTTGATATGCTAATGTCTCTCTCCAGCCAAAGTCTGCAATTGTTTTTTTTAAAGCAAGCTCTTTCTTCACCGACAACTGTTTAAAATCAATGTTCATGTGATAAAATTAATTTTCCTCATTCTTGGCAGGTGGGGGGCTTGCCTGACAATATATTAGAAAAGAAATAATAAGTCTTAAACAATGAGATAAATCTATATATGAAAATATTTTTTCAAAACTCCTTATTCTTCCTAGCCCTCATGCATACACACATACATACAAAAAACGGTTAACTGGGGGAAAAGGATTTTTTAGTTTACAGCTGTTTTTAGGAATAAAAAGGGAAAAAATAAAATGATTAAGTTTATTACGTTCTGGTAGGATGTTTTTGGTATGGTGACGTGTTCCAGAATTGAGTAGCTGGATGCCACTTGAAGTCTCTCCAGGCGAGGTTGATGAACAGTTTGGAATGGGTAGGCATTCAAGGCAATTTGTCTGCAGCAGGCGTCACACAGGTCTTTCAGCAAAGGTGTAGCAACAGGTCTGCTTGAGTTTTGAAGCAGTCGTCTAGCAGTAAAAGCTTTCTTGAGATTTCAGGATCTCCCAAAACACAGGAGGCCACAGGAACCACTCGAGACAGGGATTCTTCAAAGACTGAAGGCAATAGGAATCTGCTACCTCTGACATACAGGGATTCTTTGAAAGGCAGTCTTCCGCGACAGAGAGAAGTAACTATTTTTTTCCTGGGTGTTTTTTCTCTCTCTCCTGGCAGATCACAGCCACATTTCAAATGCAGGATTTCTTTTTCAAGAGATGCAAGTCTTCCTTTACAGAGAGAGATCTTTCTCTCCAGTCTCCAGGCAGGTCACAGCCAGATTTCAACTGCTTGCTCCTTGCCCAGCTCACTGGTCTTTTCACAATCCAAAAAATGAAACTAACTTCAACAATCAAGTTATTTGATAATCATAAATATTGACCTGTCATTCCATTGCTGAGTTGCTTGAAAACAGTATCACTCAGTTCAAACCCACCAGGTTTCAGCAATCAATCTCCACAGAAAAAAATCCTTTCCTCAGTTTATAAAAACACACAGAATTCTAAGTTTCAATACAAAAACAAAACTCTTGTAACAATCACAAGAATCAATAGCCTAAAAAATTGTCTTATTTCTACACTTCTAAGCTAAAGTTGTTTTTAAAGGTGACTTTACATACAAAATTATTGTAAAAAAGTCCAAAAACTTGATAATTCAGTCTTCAGTCTATTTTAATTTCAATTGTTTTCCTATTGACACATAATGTCAATAAATATAATATTTATTATATATGCAAATTATGCATTCTACCAGAGACACTTGGCAATTTGCCAGTTATTTGGTTTAGAAATGCTGAATTTTTGTCTTGTGCCTCCCAATAGTTTTTATTTTCAGCAAATTAAAAAAAAGACTTTTCAGGTAAAAAAGGTGCAGATAACTAGGGCTGAATTTTATAAGCTCACCGCTATTCTTGGCAGCAAGCTCAAAAGAAGGCACGGCGTATGCGCGACTTGCACGCCACTGAGCCCCTGCGCTATTTCAAGCCCTTAGGAAAAAAATGAATTTTTAAAGCAACATTACTGTGAATTTTCTTTAAAAAAAAATTAAAAGCTGGAAAGCTGGAAGCCCTTTCCCAACACCGCCCCCCCCTCCCCCAACCAATGATTTTTTTTATTGGCCTATATCACGAATATAACTTTATTCCCACCCCGAACATTGCCCACCAACCTTGTCACATTTGCTCTTCAACCCCTTCCCACCATCCCACAGGCAATAAAAAATGTTTTCCCTCCTCCCCCCTCCCCACCAGTGTCTCGCCTTGGAACTCTGAATGGAGATCCGAAGGCATGGGAGTTTCTATCGGCGGCTGTAATATCAGGGTGGGACGGCCGCCAGAACAAGGTAGGTTAATATGAATGATTTTACTTTAATTATAATATTAAATGAAGGCCTCGCTACCAAGCAGCGGGGCCGCATTGTGGCCTTGCTGCTGCCATTAAAATGCAGAGTGGCCTTCTCGGCGTCGGGGTTCATGGCAGTCCTCTACCGGAAGAATTTTCCGGGCTCCCCGCCTCGACCCCCGATGCTGTAGGCCTCATAAAATTCAGCCCCTGGTCTAAAGGCACCAATGATGGACCATCCTTTTAAAAGTGCCCAGGCCTAAATCAGGAAAAGAAACTCATGAATGCAAGCATCCAAATAGAATATAAGTGACCTTGGTTTTCTGGGGCCAGATAATGGGAGATCTAGCCCAGAGACTGTTTCCCGGACACCCACCCTTTATTGTACAAGAGTTTTCTTCTACCCAGTATAATTATATTTTTGATGATCATTCATGTGTTAGGGTCACTTTTCAACTCCCACTTTATCTATCCTTTCCACAAAATAAAAAGCTAAATGGTACCAATTCTCACTTTGCTTGCAAAGTAATTGCAATGAAAGTAGTATGTGCCTACAAACTTCTACAATGTATTTTTTAGGAATGGGTGTCCAACCTATGGCGTTATGGATCACTGAGCCTTGGCATTCAGTCTTCAAAGCCCAGGCAATGCAGTATAATTTGCATTTATATTTCTTATTTTCTGGTTATTCTTGATTGAATTTTGTGCACCTGGAGTTTTGGAAAGGGCTGTTCTGAACGCTTTTGCCTCATTGGTGAATAAGTCCTTTATATCTGGCCCCTGAGGGTCCCTTTTTGCAATCAAAAAGACAAAAGTTAGGCTATTCCTGTTATGCAAATAAAATTCAAAGAAAATTAAGATCCAAGGTTATTTAAAGGGAAAATAGCACTTTATCTTAACTTAGATGACAACTTTTAATTTACAAGTGTAAATATATCAGCAAAGCAGCTATTTAACAATATTCTGATATGTGAAATACAGACTAGCTGTCACTTGCTAAGTACTCTTTTTGTAATCTCATTTATTTTCTAAGCAGTTCTTCTAATGATAAATTTAAACACTTACATAGAGTATGAATGGATAGGCTAAAGATGCACCTAACACTAGGCATCCAGCTTCATTATCATTGAGCTGACGAGCTGTGGACATCTGATGAGCATCCCAGGTAGCTCACTGGAGAAGAGGACTCAAAGATTGGGCTATTGTGATGCCAGCTGCAGCCCTCAGGTAAGATGTTAAAGGGGACAGGGGATGGATGGGAAGGAAGGTGATCGAGACGGAAGGCAATTATCAGTTCTTTGACCATTAAAAAAAAAATCGGCTCCCTGATAATGAAGGAGATGAAATTGTACTTGGGTGTGGTACTAAGCCACACAGACTAGAATGATTCAAGTTTTTCCTGGCCTGTTCCAAGCTAGTTGTTCTCAGTCAAATTTTTTTTTATTTGTTCATGGGATATGGGCGTTGCTGACAAGGCCAGCATTTATTGCCCATTCTTAATTACCTTGAAAGGGTGGTGGTGAGCTGCCTTCTTGAACCGCTGCAGTCCATGTGGGGAAGGTACACCCACAGTGCTGTTAGGAAGGGAGTTCCAGGATTTTGACCCAGCGACAGTGAAGGAACGGCAATATAGTTCCAAGTCAGGATGGTGTGTGGCTTGGGGGGGAGCTTGCAGGTGGCAGTGTTCCCATGCAACTGCTGCCCTTGTCCTTCTAGGCGGCAGAGGTCGTGGGTTTGGAAAGTGCTGTCGAAGGAGGCTTGGTGAGTTGCAGCAGTGCATCTTGTAGATGGTACAGACCGCTGCCACTGTTTTTGGTGGTGAAGGGAGTGAATGTTTGTGGACAGGATGCCAATCAATTGGGTTGCTTTGTTCTGGACAGTGTCGAGCTTCTTGAGTGTTGTTGGAGCTGCACCCATCCAGGCAAGTGGAGAATATTCCATCATACTCCTGACTTGTGCCTTGTAGATGGTGGACATGCTTTGGGGAGTCAGGAGGTGAGTTACTCGCCACAGAATTCCCAGCCTCTGACCTGCTCTTGTAGCCATGGAATTTATACGGTTAGTCCAGTTCAGTTTCAGGTCAATGGTAACCCCCAGGATCTTGATAGTGGGGGATTCAGGAATCGTAATGCCATTGAATGCCAAGGGGAGACGGTTAGCTCCTTTCTTGTTGGAGATGGTCATTATCTGGCACTTGTGTGACACGAATGTTACTTTCCACTTATCAGCCCAAGCCTGGATATTGTCCAGGTCTTGTTGCATTTCTACATGGACTGCTTCAGTATCTGAGGAGTTGCAAATGCCGCTGAACATTGTGCAATCATCAGCAAACATCCCCACTTCTGACCTTATGATTGAAGGAAGGTCATTGATGAAGCAGCTGAAGATGGTTGGGCCTAGGACACCAACCTGAGGAACTCCTGCTGATGTCCTGGAGCTGAGCTGATTGACCTGCAACAACCACAACCATCTTCCCTTGTGCTAGGTATGACCCAACTAACAGAGAGTTTTTCCCCTGATTCCCATTGACTCCAGTTTTTCTCGGGCTCCTTGATGCCATACTCGGTCAAATGCTGCCTTGATATCAAGGGCAGTCACTCTCACCTCTTGAGTTCAGCTCTTTTGTCCATGTTTGAACCAAGACTGTAATGAGGTCAGGAGCTGAGTGGCCCTGGCAGAACCCAAACTGAGCATCACTGAGCAGGTTATTGCTAAGCAAGTGCTGCTTGATGGCACTGTTGATGACACCTTTCATCACTTTACTGATGATTGAGAGTAGGCTGATGGGGTGGTAATTGGCCGGGTTGGACTTGTCCTGCTTTTTGTGTACAGGACATACCTGGGCAATTTTCCACATTGCAGGGTAGATGCCAGTGTTGTAGCTGTACTGGAACAGCTTGGCTAGGGGCGTGGCTAGTTCTGGAGCACATGTCTTCAGTACTATTGCCGGAATGTTGTCAGGGCCCATAGCCTTTGCAGTATCCAGTGCCTTCAGTCGTTTCTTGATATCACGCGGAGTGAATCGAACTGGCTGAAGACCGGCATCTGCGATGCTGGGGGCTTCAGGAGGAGGCTGAGATGGATCATCAACTGGGCATTTCTGGCTGAAGATTGTTGCAAATGCTTCCGCCTTATCTGTTGCACTGATGTGCTGGGCTCCCCCATCATTGAAGATGGGGATATTTGTGGAGCCACCTCCTCCTGTCAGTTGTTTAATTGTTCACCACCATTCATGGCTGGATGTGGCAGGACTGCAGAGCTTACATCTGATCCGTTAGTTGTGGGATCGCTTAGCTCTGTCTATCGCATGCTGCTTACGCTGTTTGGCATGCAAGTAGTCCTGGGTTGTAGTTTCACCATGTTGACACCTCATTTTGATGTATGCCTGGTGCTGCTCTTGGTATGCCCTCCTGCACACTTCATTGAACCAGGGTTGAACCCCCGGCTTGATGGTAATATTAAAGTGGGGGACATGTCGGGCCATGAGGTTGCAGATTGTGGTTAAGTACAATTCTGCTGCTGCTGATGGTCCACAGCGCCTCACGGATGCCCAGTTTTGCATTGTTTGATCTGTTCGAAATCTATCCCATTTAGCACGGTGGCAGTGCCACACAACAGGATGGAGGGTATTCTTAATGTGAGGACGGGATTTGGTCTCCACAAGGAATGTGCGGTGGTCACTCCTACCAATACTGTCACGGACAGATGCATCTGCGGCAGGCAGATTGGCGAGGACGAGGTCAAGTATAATGTTCCCTCACCACCTGCTGCAGACCCAGTCTATCAGCTATATCCTTTAGGACACAGCCAGCTTGGTTATGAGTGGTGCTACCGAGCCACTCTTGGCGATGAACATTGAAGCCCCCCCACCCAGAGTACATTCTGCACCCTTGCCACCCTCAGTGCTTCCTCCCAATGGTGTTCAACATGGAGGACTACTGATTCATTACCTGGGGGGGGCGCACGGTGGGCTTAGTCGGTAATCAGCAGGAGGTTTCCTTACCCATGTTTGATCTGATGCCATGGGGTCCGGAGTAGATGTTGAGGACTCCCAGGGCAACTCCCTCCTGGCTGTATACCACTGTGCCGCCATCGCTTTCTGTGAGAGAGGACATACCCAGAGCTGGTGATGGCGGTGTCTGGGACATTGTAAGATACGATTTGGTGACTATGTCTGTGTCAGGCTGTTGCTTGACTAGTCTGTGGGACAGCTCTCCCAACTTTGGCACAGGCCCCCAGATGTTAGTAAGGAGGGCTTTGCAGGATCGACAGGGCTGGGTTTGCCATTGATCTTTTCCAGTGTCTAGGTCGATGCCGGGTGGTCCGTCTGGTTTCATTTCTTATTGACTTTGTAGCGGTTTGATGCAACTGAGTTCCTTCCCTAAAATGTATTAGTGAACTGGATGGGTTTTTAACAACAATGGTTTCACAGCCATAATTAGACTAGCTTTTAATTCCGCATTTATTAATTGAATTCAAATTCCACCGTTTGCCGTGGAGGGATTCAAACCCTTGTCCCCAGTGCAATACCCTGGGTTTCTGGTCCAGTGATAGTATCACTATGCCACCCCCTAAATGCCAATGAAGGTGTTACAATTGGCCTCAATGTTCCAGGATAGATTAAAGGAAAAATTAGACTCGGTTCCCTGCTATGTTTACCATATTTTAGCCTAGAAATTTGACTGCTTATTCCTCTTTTTTTTGGGTGCTAGACAAGCTCCTAATATGGCAGGCATAAATTCATTTTAAGCCAGAAATGCACCGCCTGCCAAATTGGTGTACGCAGAAACATAGGTGTCCATGGCTCATGCCTGAAACAGAGCTCTTGAGAGTGTCGTGAATTATTTGGTCTGTCTTCTGCTTCTGGCACATAACATGGGCAAGCTTGAAGATTGTGCATTTAGTTTTCAGGGCCTGGCTATCATCACACTGCATTTACTTTCTCCATCTACAATCTGCTGTTTGTCAGCACCAAATCTGTTTCTCTCACCTCATGTGCCTTTTGGGCTGTAACTTAAAATCTAATGATCTTAATCTAGAACTTGTTTTTTCGATTTATTAAAACTATGCTTTGCTTCCTGAGAGACTTTTTTTAGTTGTGGATGATCAAGTATTAATATGAATGTGTTTGTCAAGTAGAAAGTAGATCATTTTTGTTTCATCGACAAATAGACTTGTGTTTTGGGGTAAATAATGAATCTTTGAATAGGTGACTAATAGAACTGGCCAAAATAATGTTAAAAATTACAATGTTTTACAGTGATCACCCACACATAAGCACAAGCACATACATACATATACACACACACACACGCACAAACAGATACACACACACACACGCACAAACAGATACATACACACACACGCACAAACACATACGCACGTACGCACACAAACTTAAAATTACCACTAAATTCCCTTGAAATAACACACCAATTTCACAGTCCCTTAAAAATAGTTTTTGACATTGATCAATCAGGTGTTAAATCCACTACCATCCGCTTTGATTGTCATTGTAGCTACAAACTAACACTGGGGTAATTTGTCGAATGACTGAGATGTCAGGCAGATGAGATGTCACAGTTACTAAACACTGCTGATGGAGGCCATTCAAAAGGTATATTTCCTTTGAATGTATCTCTGGGTTTGACAGAGCTGTGTTGTTTTTCCCTCTGATCCTCTTCGGCCACCTCTGTGAAAAACCTGATCAATTCCATGTATTTTGCCTAAAGGTTTTTAGAAGGTGGAGCTCCATTCCAGGTGTGCCACCTGCAGGCAATTATTTTCTGACACAGAAAGTGAAAATGCAATCAACTTGCCTATAATTGGCTGTAAAATCACTGAGAAGCATGCTAAGATGGCCTGACATAGGATAAGAGATCAGAGGAACAGTTTTAAGAAACATCTATTTGGCTTCTAAGTCAGAACTGTGATTCCAGTGCCTCTCCCCTCAACAGCTGGTGCACCAGAAAAATAAAATGGTCAGGGAAAAACCCTGTGCAAATTAATTCTTCTGGAGAAAAGAAATAACTATTTACAAGAAACTTCTTAGGCTCATATAGTTTGAGAATATGCTGCCAAAAGAACAAGATGTAATCTACTGGCAGGGTAATTTTTATTTGTTTGTCTTTATCCACTCTTCTTGCACTGATTTCACATTTAAATGGCAAACTACAGATGCTTCAATCAATTATTTAAAAAGCATTTCCTCAGGAAAAGTAAAACTGTCCACAGAACTATAATTGAACAACTGGTCTAATGATACAGGCATATTTGCAAACTAGAAAAAAATTGAATTGTAGCTTATATTTTAAATTCTTGGATCCATATTTTCCTTGTGTAAACAACACCGAGAAAGATATGAGGAAATAATTTGTATTCATTATCAGCTAAATGTGATTCCTTGCCATTGTTAAGTGCTGATATCTACATAACAAAAGTGGAGGGGAAGGTATCCTTTTTAAATGTTTTGTTAGTCACTTGTAAAGTCAAGAATGTGCTTGTTGAACAAAATTCCTGGGGTTAGAGAAAGCCCAAAGCCTGATGACTGCTTGAGGGGGTGGTGGCGGGGGGAGTGGGGAATGTCTGTGGTGGAACCTAGTTATACCAGGATTCCACTCTGTCTGGAAAAGGTCTTTTGCTTTTGTATTAGTGTCAAAGGTCTCCTCCTTTAGACACTAAAAAGCTATTTACAAAATTGTGCTCCCAGTCGAAAGCCTCACCAACTTGCAGAGAATATCATGAACTGACGCCCACCCTCCTCATGAAAATGAAAGGATGAAAAATCATGGGGTGAGGTAGGAGTATGCCTGAATTTCCAGAGGTGTCATTGTGCCAAGTAAATGATTTTGTAAAATGACAGCTAATATTTTCTGTTCTTCTCACCATCAAATTCAACTTATTCCATCCAGTGCTGTGTCAGCTTCAAATGAGAGAAATTAATATATTTGAATAAAATAAACACTAAATAATTTACATGGAAAATGTTAATACATTAACATTATGACATACATTAACACATGTTAGAAATATTTATGCTTCCAGGAGCAAGTTTAGGAATGCGATCAAAAGATAATGTCTGCCTAATTAACAACAAAGCAGAAAATTCAGATCTCATAATTCCCACTTAGCAGCTCTATCTCAGAACAAATTAAGCCCAATTGAATGATTTATTTGGCATTTATATTTGTTTAACGATTAACCAGAAGCACATTCCAGCTCCTCCATCTCAATTTTATACATTTTTAAACTTATGTAACAGCTGCTCAACTCTAAACATTACTTGAACATAGACTGAAAAGCATTGGAATACAAGAAAGAATTAGAGCTCTGGTGCATTTGAATATGCTGACCTTTCCCAGCACCAGGCATAAAACATACAATTTAAATGGTTTTCCTCCAGTAAAATACTAAGAGCAACTTTGTTCTCCTTTAAAAGTATTAATGTACATCTTTGTTATTCTTTCATGGAATGTGGGCATCACTGTCAAGACCAACATTTGTTACTCATTCTTAATTGCCCTTGACAACAGAGTGGCTTGCTAGGCCATTGCAGAGTCAAACATTGCTGTGAGTCTTGAGTCACATGCAGGCCAGACCAGGTAAGGACATTATTGATCCAGGTTTTTAGATCAATTGATGATAGCTTCATGGCATCAGTAATGATACTATCTTACAATTCCAGATTTTTAAAAAAAGTAATTGAATTTATATTCTTCTAGCTGCCATGGTAAGATTTGAACCCATGTTTTCAGGGCTTTGGATTATAAATCCAGTGACATTACCACTATGCCACCATCTCCTCAACTAGTTATCAAATTAGTAAGTGTATTTCAGTTACCTCCAGTTGAATTTGTACCTCATGAATTTGATAGTATGGCCCATTAGAAAATGGCAAATCAGCATGTACTTAGACTAATCATCATTTTTGCAATTGTCACAGTTAGCAAACTGCTAAATCACCACCACTTCCAAAGAGACAAAGATAATTCTGACAAAATGCCACTGACTTGAAATGTTAACTCTGCTTTTCTGGTCCAATTAAGATGCTGCTTAGCCTTTAGAGAGTTTTCAACTTTTTCAGTTTAGGCAAATTCAGCTATTCAGTGAGGAAAGCAGCAATGCACAGGTGATGGCTCCTTGCAACATTCAAAATCCCAGTTTTCTTACTGAAAGAACATGCATAGCAAACAAAGGTCACCTTTCAGAGCTAAAGGTAGGCAAGTTCTTGTCCAAACTGTGTGAGTGTATCAAGAACAAAATGCTGGAAATCTGAAATAAAAACAGAAAATGATAGAAATACTCAGCGGGTCTGGCAGCATCTGTGGAAAAAGAAACAGAGTTAACTATTCAGTATAACCTCTGAACTCTTCAGCATGGCGTCTTTTGTTCTTTGTTCTTCTGACTCTTGGAGAGCATTTCCCATTCCGTCACACAATTCCCAATAATCTGAAGAACCTTGAAAATAAAGCAGACCTTCCTATACCTCACAGGCTTGACTGGCACTTCAATTTGCAAAGTCCTCTTCTGGATTGTCATTATAGGCTTATACGCTCATTAGGGGGTTAATGATTGATTGAGCACTATTAATTACAAGTTTATTTTTTTCTCTCATTGGCTGCTATTTGTGTGTTAATTGTAATACATCTGAGCTGTTAGAATGAATGCTGAGTAGAGTTCTTTGTTCCTGCAAAAGTACTGAAAATCAGCAGCAAAAAAACTCAGTTTAACACCCAGTCAGTAGTTTAAGAGCAAATTAAATCATAAAGATGATTTTGACATATTTCTTCTTACATTTTCTTTTCATACAGGAAGAAGGATTTGTTTATTTAGATTAAGCTTTGGATTGCTCCTGGCAGTTCCAGGAAAGTTGATTATTGACCAGCCAGCCTTATTCAGGTTGGCTCCAGGTGAATTTGCAATCCACCACCCTAATGAATAGTCCTCACTGGGCAAGAAGAATTTCTGGTAAGCTATGCCATTTCAGTTGGTTAAATTCCAACAGAACCCTTGAAAAAATTTGAAGGGTGAATACCTGAAATACTACTACCTCTCAATTGCTCTTTAGAAATGTTAATTCACTTGCTATGATCATAGAAATTGCTAGATGAAAAAAGACCAAGACCATGATAGCAAACATGGTTTGTTTTCTACCATCCTGGTAGTCGCACAATACAATAATAGAGCTATCACAGCAATCAAACTCTATAATTTAGTCTACAACAGACCCAGACATAAAGTGAGGACACTCCAATGGTGTAAAGCATTCGGAACCGTAGGTCCAAAGTCACCTGTTCCTCCCAAGCATGCCACACTTATCATATGACATGTATGAAATTACCTGGATACGGTATACCAAAAGAATTAGGGGGAAAAATTGGATATCCCCAAAAACTGGAGCGCAGATTGTGATGCACGATTAACCCACACCCGTTCCTTCCAATGCTACCTGCTCATTTATATGATTTTAGTGTGCAGCCAGTGCAGAGTGCAATGTTGAGTGGCTCCACGCCTGAACAGGGAGTGCAAAATTGTGAGTGACTAGCACAACTTAAAGCCAGCCTGGACTTCTTAAAGGGAAGGCCTGTTTTAACTGGAGTGGTGCTGAATGTCATTCTAAAGGTGGGTTTGACTTGGGAAGACACAAGAATGGCACAACATGGCAGAGAGCAGGCTCCATGTTTCTCTGACGCTGCACTGGAGGCCTTGATGCAGGAGGTTATCAGGAGGAGATATGTCCTCTAACCATAGGAGATCAGAGGCTCTCCAGACAAACACTGTGAAAGCAGTGGCAGCAGATAATGATTGCGGTCAATGCCAACAGTGTAGCCCCGAGGACCTGGATGCAGTGCAGCAAAAGGTTCAGTGACCTCACACGAGTGGTCAGGGTTAGTGAATGCATCTTCAGATGACTATCCCATCAACTGCACCACAAGTTCACACACTGCTCAATTCACCCCACCCCCATCATTTACCTACAAACAAACTTTATCAATCACGGTTTGTACTTCACATTTAAAGCTTCACCTCAACCTCACAAATATCACACTGCTGCAAGCCTCACACCCACACCGCACAATTGATATCCAATGTGTCAGCTTCCACTGCAGGACAAGTAGAAGCCAAACAATGTCTGAGTGTGGAAGCTCATACCAATGTTATGCAAGATCAACTTGTTGCTTTGCGAGTGCAATTTGTTGCCATGCAAGCTAAGACTGCTGCCATCATGGCTGTGCATACCAGGACTTGCAATCTGTCCTCCAACATATTGCTAGGATTGCTGAGGTGCCTTCCTGGGGGAATGGCAGTGGCAGGGGTGAGAGAACGAATGCTATCTTCCTGAGAGAGGGAAGTAGGTTCATGCTCCACAACTACTGCCACCCATGCTGAGCAGGTGCAGGCCAAAGCTAGGCTTTCTAGGCCCAGAGCTACTCGACGCCATCCTGCAAGTCCATCTGCAGTCTCTCCCACTGAAAGTCAGGAGCCTTCCGCCAGCCTTATTGCAGTCATTAGGGTAACATTGCATAGGAGCACTAGGACAAGCAAAGGCACATGGGAGACAGGCACGAAGAGAACTCACAGGGGTGATTGGTTGACTTCAGTTTGGAATATTGGATGGTTTGATTTATAAAATTGGTTGGGAATGTTTGTTTGTGGTGGCTTTTATTGTAGCATTGTGGTAAAGAGGATGATGTGATGGGCAGTGATAGAGTGATGGTATGGTGTTGAATGGGGATTTGGGGTTTTGTCCACTGGTACCCCAGATGAGCTGATTACAGACAGCCCTGTGGAAAGGGGCTCTGTTGGTTGCTTCCTCCTTTCCTCTTACTCCTCCTCCTCTTCCTCTTCCTCCTCGTCAGCTGCTTGTCATATACCTGGTGACAAGGGTTATGCCCTCATGCTAACGAGGTTGTGCAGGATGTAGCAGACCATGACAAGTCGTGACACGTGCCCTGAAAAATACTGTGGGCTCCTCCAGAGTGTTCCAGGCAGCGGAAGTGTTGCTTAACCACCCCAATGATCCGCTCGCTGACATTATATGGGGCAGCATGACTCTAGTTATATGCATGCTGTCAATGTATTCATAGGTTGTGCACCGGATTCATGAGCCATGTGGTCAGTGGATATCCCTTGTCACCCAGTGCCAGCTATGGCTCATGTGGGAGCCCTCTTGCCTGTGAGTTAGAATGTTGTGAGTTCAAGTCCTGTTCCAGGACCTAAGCCACAACAATCTAGGCTGACACTCCAGTGCAGTACTGTTGTTATCATGTTACTGTGTGTGGAAGCTTGCTGTGTGCCAATTAGCTGTTGCATTTTCTACATTACAAATGACTAGACTACAAAAGTACTTCATTAACTATAAAGAACTTTTGGTGGTGATGAAAGGTGGTGTGTAAGAGCAAGTATTTCTTTCTGGTTTCGCGTGGTGGCTCAACTGCTGATGGTACAGTGGACTGGTGTAGAATAAGAGCATCATGGTCTGCTGCCAGGGTACTGGACATTGA
Source organism: Heterodontus francisci (assembly GCF_036365525.1). Lineage (NCBI taxonomy): Eukaryota > Metazoa > Chordata > Chondrichthyes > Heterodontiformes > Heterodontidae > Heterodontus > Heterodontus francisci. The sequence goes on from NC_090371.1 coordinate 115,042,630, forward strand.
CCTGCATGATGTGCTGTGTATGGCCACACAGCAGCTGAATATTGAAGAACTGGAATCTCTTCCAGTTGCAGTATACCTCTGAATTTGCATGCAGTGCCTGCAAAACGACATGTATGCAGTCAATGGCACCTTGAATCATGGGGAAACCTGCAATCCTGGTGAAGCCAACAAGAAGGTTCTGAAGAAGGGTCACTGACCGGAAACATTAACTCTGCTTCTCTCTCCACAGATGCTGCCAGACCTGCTGAGTATTTCCAGCATTTCTTGTTTTTATTTCAGATTTCCAGCATCCGCAGTATTTTGCTTTTATTATATTGGAACTGTTCAGTTTAAAATGCCATTACCTAGTAGCACCTCTGGGCCTGTGTCAACATGAATGGGTTGTAAGAACTGGGCACAGATGTCATTATTCCCCAGAGAGTGTCAATAAATTTGCTTCCTTATGGCCCAATCTAATGGTTTCCTGCTTTTGCTTAGTGTTTCTTTACTTGGACATATTTGTATTTACACTGATTTTTGTTCACTTCTCCTTTCATTCTTTCTAACGCTTTACCTGGGTCAACCTCAAGTGATCTCATTCTAATCATTTACATGATTTTTCTTTTAGGGTACTATATATGCTGGTTTCCTCTGGCCTGCGGACCTCCTAAATTTGACAGGTTAGGGTGGATGACCTGTTTCTGGATCACTGCTAGGAATACCTAGGCAGCCATCTGGTGTTGTTTAAGAAAGCTCCAATGAAGAATCACTCATCTATTTTCTGCCCCCTGGCCTTTGCAGGGTGGTGCCTAGCCATGGGTTGATATCTCCCACAGCACCATGGGTTCAAATGGAAATTCAGCAGAGTAGCATTATAAAACCTGTGCCAAGTGACTCACCTCCTGGTCTCCCCAAAGCATGTCCACCATCTGCAAGGCATAAACCAGGAGTGTGATGGAATACTCTCCACTTGCCTGGATGAATGCAGTCCAACAGTACGGACTATCCTGACTTGGAAATGTATTGGCGTTCCTTTACTGCTGTTGGGTGAAAACCTGGAACTACCCACCCCTCCCCCCAAACAGTATAACTCCACCACACAAACTGCAGCGATTCAGGAAGGTGGCTCGCCATCACCTTCTCAAGGACAACTAGGGATGGGCAATAAATGCTGGCCTTGCCAGTGGCAAGCACATCCCCTGAATGAATAAATAAACTATAGTGATGGGCATCACAATTCCATTGTGGCACCTCACCACACCATTATTTTATTGTTTTCTTTATACAAATCTATGCTTTTACCCTTGTTATGCCATCATGTCTGGAACATGCCATCCGGGCTCTGTTGTGAAGCACTTCTTAGAAGCTAAATTGTTTGATCCTGTATCTGGGTATCAAATAAATCTATGAGAGGACTGATAGCTACATGGCAAACACTAAATGAAACATTGCTTACCAGCAGCATATACACCACGCAACCTACAATCCCACAAGCACTATCATTTGCATGTTATTCTCTAAAATTGTTGGATTGACACGTTCTTGTGCAAAGGATAACTAAATAGCATTTTCACAAATTTTAAGCAAGTCAAATCGTTTCACAGGACATCAATATGTCAAAATGTCAATGTTAAATAGGGTACGTAATGCCATTTATATATATAAATGTATGAACATAGCATATATTCTGATTTATTCTATGTATTTGTATTAAGAATAAAGAATTAGTGTATCTGGATGGTGAGTTGCTAGAACTTACCTGTAATCATCAACCTTCTTGTTGTCCTGACATTCAGTGTCCTTGGCATTAAGTGTGTTGGGGGTTGGAGAGTAATCAGCATTTTTTTAATCTCCTGGGCCTGCTCCTTCATTTCCCAATCCATTCTGAAGGCTTATTCCCAATACAACAAAATCAAACCTATAGATTCATTGAGAAACGGCTCGGTAATTGACTTTTAAATTGTTAACAGTGAAGCAAGCCCACTTTTTGTACAAAGTGCAATGAGGAAAATTAACACCTAATCCCAGGCTAAGTGGTGAAAGGAGAGTAAAAGTAGTGGAAATAACCAGCTGGGCAGCCAGTGGCTTAAAGACTGTTAGCCCGGGTGGTTCCCAGCATTTAATAGAAGAGGGAAAAAATCTCTGTGACGATTTCTGGTGATTAGTCAGAAATGCCATAGACAAAAGCCACAGCAGAGTATCACTGTCTTTCAGAGGGAACAGTTTGACCTTTCACTCAGTGGTGTCACCACTGACCGATTCTGACAGCTTTAACTATAAGAAGAATGCTGGAAAGATTCCTATTCCTTACCTTAGAATAGCTAAGATTTTTCTTTTCTGAAGAATTGTCTTGCTGCTTTAAAATTAAGTTAGCTGACGTATCTGGTGACTTGATAGGAAAACAGGAGCCCTGAAAAAAATACTCTGCAGGACTTTGAAGCCAATTTTTTTTTAGCTGCCTGTTGCAAGCACAAACAGAACCTCACTGAAGTAATTGCATTCACACTTTTAAAAGTTATTCTAATCATTATGTTAGTATTAACATGTTTTCATTTAACTTTCCCCAAAAGATCCCGACTGTCTGTTTATTTGATTTTTAACCCCAATTCCTTTCAATGATAGATATTGCAGTGAGAATCATTGCAGGAAGTCAAGAATTGTTTCAAGTGAATTGAGTGACTGTACATACAAATATGTAAACATGCTTGCATTTTTGTGATTCTCCTCAAATTATCAAATTTCTTACCAGATTTGGTAAGTTTTTGTTTCACCGTGCCCTGCGCAAGGACATTATCATCAACCAATATGATGTACTTTACACTGACTAAATTAAACAAATCCCTCAAACACACTGCTATACTACTGTTTGAGACTGGCACCTGCTTAGACAGATACAAAATCAATGGTGAGTTATACTGGTGAGGCAAAAAAGCGATTGACAGATGCATGATTAAATAAATGCTTAGAACTCTACTTCTTGCATCCAAATGCCAGTTTTTAAAGAATTCATTCATAAGATGTGGGCATCGCTGGCTATGCCAGCATTTATTGCCCATTCCTAATTGCCCTTGAGAAGGTGGTGGTGGGCCGCCTTCTTGAACCGCTGCCGTCCACGTGGGGAAAGTACACCCACAGTGGTGTGAGGAAGGAAGATCCAGGATTTTGACCCAGCGACAGTGAAGGAATGGCAATATAGTTCCAAGTCAGTATGGTGTGTGGCCTGGAGGGGAACTTGCAGGTGGTGGTGTTCTCATGCAACTGCTGCCCTGGGTGGTAGAGGTTGTGGGTTTGGAAAATGCTTTCAAAGGAGCCTTGGTGAGTTGCTGTAGTGCATCTTGTGGATGCACTGCTGCCACTGTGCGTCGGTGGTGGAGTGAGTGAATGTTTGTGGATGGGGTGCCAATCAAGTGGGCTGCTTTGTCCTGGATGGTGTCGAGCTTCTTGTCGAGCTTTTTATGTCAACAAACAGCTAACAGGATGGTTGGCTTTGCCAGCATACAAACGTTTAAAAATAATGCTTAGAAGATCCATGGGTGCTCCAGTTAACTGCCCGGAAACATTGCAAAGTTCACTTTACACTGAATACTGTTATGCTAGTCAGTGCGAGGCTTTCTGGACGTGGTCTCATAGAACTTGCCAGCATTTGATCTCAACTGTCTTCACTTTCTCAATTGTACTCCATAGTTTGTATTTATGAGAGGCTGATTTAGATTTAAACCATGCTGTGTAACTGACCTGAAAGATATTGCACTGTACATAAATTAGTGGTTTCTGGTTGCAATTCTTTTCTGCATCATAAGCAAAGTCCGAACAATTCTCTAGTTACCAGGTTGTATTGGCTAAGAATAGACACTAACAGCATTTTTTGTTTGAAGTTGCGTAATCACTACACTGCAGTAATTCACAGAGACCTTTGCACAGAAGCGATCTTCAAACAGAATAAGAATGAAAAAAGAATGATTTGTTTTGCAAGATCAAACATTCTGGCAGTGTTTTTGGCTTACTGGGGTATAAAGTCTGCATTAGAGTGTGAGCTGGGGCAGTGAGATGGATCTAAGACCTTTTACCCAAATCCCAGAGGAATCAGGCAGGCCTTGTCCATGAAAAGTGAAAACTGTAAAAGAATTTCACTCAGACAGATTTGTGAAGGTATTGTTAGATAACTGAAATAATAATTTCAGTTCATCCCACATTCTTTTAGTTTACAACAGTTGCAAAGATAAGGTATTACAGAGTGGAATTCTTTGTAGAAAATGACTGGGTAAATGGTTCTGCAACCACTTGCAACCCCCCACAATGACCCCTCGACCCCCACCTCCCCCCCCCCCCCACCCTCTGTATCTTCGTCTTTGAGGACATCAGTAACAAATCTGCACCAACATATAATTAGAATTAAAATGGTATTACATTTGCACCAGTTCGTACTAAAAATATTAAACCAGATGCTGTCATATAATTTTTAACAGTACCAATATGTATTATTATTTTTTTATTTGATCATGGGATGTGAGTGTCACTGGAAAAGCCAGCATTTATTGCCCACCCTAATTGCCCTTGAGAAGGTGGGGGTGAGCTACCTTCTTCAACTGCTGCAGTCCTTGGGGTGTAGGTACACCCACAGTGCTGTTAGGGAGAGAGTTCCAGGATTTTGATCCAGCAACAGTGAAGGAATATAGTTCCAAGTCAGAGTGGTGTGTAACCTGTAGGGCAGCTTGCAGATGGTGGTGTTCCCATGCATCTGCTGCCCTTGTTCTTCTAGGTGGTAAAGGTCACTGGTTTGGAAGGTGCTTTCAAAGAAGACTTGGCGAGTTGTTGCAGTGCATTTTGTAAATGGTACACACACATTGCTGCCACTGTGCTCCAGTGGTGGAAGGAGTGAATGTTTAAGGTGATCGATGAGGTGCAAATCAAATGGGCTGCTTTGACTTGGATGGTATGGAGCTTCTTGAGTGTCGTTCGAGTCGCATTCCTGCAGGCAAGTAGAGAATATTCCATCACATTCCTGACTTGTGCCATGTACATGATGGACAGGCTTTGGATATCAGGAGGTGAGTTACTTGCCACAGAATTCCCAGCTTCTGTTGTCCTCTTGTAGTCATAGATTTTATATGGCTGGTCCAATTAAGTTTCTGGACAAATGTAACCCCCAGGATGTTGATGGTGGGGATTCAGCGATGGTAATGCTGTTGAATGTCAAGGGGTGATGGTCAGATTCCCTTTTGCTGAGATGGTCATTGCCTGGCACTTGTGTGGCTTGAATGTCACTTGCCACTAATGAGCCCATGCTTGAATTTTGTCCAGGTCTAGCTGCATGCAGGCATGCATTGCTTCAGTATCTGAGGAGTTGTGAATGGTACTGAACACTGCAATCATCAGGAAACTTCCCCACTTCCAACCTTATGATGGAGGGAAGGTCAATGATGAAGCTGCTGAAGATGAGGAAGTCCTGCAGCGATTTACTGGGTCTGGGATAATTGGCCTCTGACAACTACAACTATCTTCCTTTGTGTTAGGTATGACTCCAACCAGTAGAGAGTTTTCATCCCTGATTCGCATTGACTTTAATTTTGTTAGGGCTCCTTGATGCCATACTCGGTCAAATGCTGCCTTGATATTAATGGCAGTCACTCTCACTTCACCTCTTGAATTCAGCTCCTTTGTCCATGTTTGGACCAATGCTGTAATGAGATCTGGCACTGAATGGCCCTGGCAGAACCCAAAGTGAGCATCGGTGAGCAGGTTATTGCTGAGTAAGTGCCAGTTGATAGGACTTTCACTTCCATCACTTCGCTGATGATTGAGAGTAGACTGATGGGGCAGTGAAATAAAATTGGCCGGATAGGATTTGTCCTGCTTTTTGTGGACAGGGCATACCTGGGCAATTTTCCACATTGTTGGGTAGATACCTGCTTTGCAGCTGTACTGGAACAGCTTGGCTAGGGGTACAGCTAGTTCTGGAGCACAAGACTTCAGTACAACAGTCGGAATGTTGTCAGGGCCCATAGCCTTTGCAGTATCCAGTGCCTTCAGCGGTTTCTTGATATCACATGGAGTGAATTGAATTGGCTGAAGATGGGCATCTGTGATGCTGGGGACCTCAGGAGGAGGCTGAGATGGATCATTTACTCAGCATTTCTGGCTGAAGATGGTTGCAAATGCTTCAGCCTTGTCTTTTGCACTGATGTGCTGGGCTCCCCCATCATTGAGGATGGGGATATTTTTGCAGCCTCCTCCACTGATTAGTTGTTCAATTGTTCACCACCATTCACGACTGGATGTGACAGGACTGCAGATCTTTGATCTGATCCATTGGCTGCGAGATCACTTAATTGAGAACTAGTGAAAGTTCATGGAACTGAGACGTTAACTCTGTTTCTCTCTCCACAGATGCTACCAGACCTGCTGAGTATTTCCAACATTTTCTGTTTTAATCTGAGAAAAGATCACTTAACTTGAGATAGGACAGCAAAGTTTTCTTTAACTACAGCAGGTTGCTACAAACCTTCCGGTTTATAGAGCTTGGAATAGAAATCATAACATTTTGACTTCATGTTAGCAGGGTAGATGAGCTTTGGACAATCCCTTGATGCTGACTGGTGGGATATTCTCCTAAAAAAGGACAGGTGATGTGATAACACAGGAGTACAGTTTACCTCCAAAAAGGAAGATGAACAATCTTGTCTTTCCTCCAGAAACTGCCACACCACATACAGCTATTAACTGATATTTATCTGTACTTTTTGATCCTTGCTGTTCTCTCTTTTTCAGCCCTTCCTTACACCTCTCCTCCTTCTTTCTCTCCTCTCAGATTCTCTCTTCTTTTTATTTTATAACCTTCTTTCTTTCTTTGGTATTTAGCTTTTACCTCCTCACCTCTCCATTTTACTTCTTGTTTCCCTCCCCCTTTTTTGTTCTAAAGTAAACAAAGATCAAGTCACACGGGAAGGTGACAAAGGGAGGGAGGAGAGCAAAACACTGGAATTTTTTGAAGAATTAATCCCTGATTTATATTTCTTACCTTCCCTATTCCTCGAATTCAAATTTATCTTGCAGACCTACAGATATTTCTATAGGGTATGTATCTTTCTTATAATGATTACATTAATATGTGCTCAGTACTACCTTTCAGCAAGCTGTGCTCATGTACTAACTTGAGTAAATAAATTAACATAAAGTCAAAAAAAAAAGACAGATACTATATTAAATCAGAATTCCTCACTTAACTAGCGTTCAGGCTGTGATACACATACATAGATGCAGACATGAACTCAATGCAACCGTGCAAACCAAACTTTAATTTTCTTGAACACATGCGACATTTTTAAACAAGTGTACTTTATTTGCACTAAGTCTCGGAGGACAAGTACCTGCCCAGTAACATAGGTTGTTAAAGGGCTATAGTGGTCGTAAGTCTGCTCTATTTATCCCAATGATTACTTCACCTTCAGCACTTTTGGAAAGAAGTAGTTGTCCTTCTCCACCCACTTCCTTTTCCATGTCAGTGATATCCCATGTTTCAATTCTATTATCCCTCCAACAAAGAACTCTTTTTGGCTTTACGATTACGGATTAGCATGCTCCTGCAGACAGTGTCCAGACCCTCTGCCCGCAACTCCCCTCCCCCAACCATTTTTCTCCTCTAGCTGCCTTAAAGTCAGAGATAGTCTGTGTCATTTGGATTTTAATTTGACTGCATTGATATCTTCTGGTCCAATTTTCATTGACTGTAACATCTTTAATGCTCACTGGCTAATTTCAAATGTTCTTGAAATGTGTGGCTTTATATAAAAGAAAATACTTTAGTTGTTTTAAAAAGTATGAAAAATGAAAGCAATGATACATAGAAAATTTTTGCATGCACTTTGTACATAACGATGGACATTAAAGGTTTCTTTGGTTTCTGGTACCTGAATACTCAGGAGGTGAGCCCCTCTAGAATGTTACTGTATACATGTGCATGCTCACACATGTACACCCCCACCCACCCAGCGCACACTGTACACATACTCACTTACACACTCACACAACCATCGCTGGACAGTTACTCATCCATACACTTACACACAGCCACACAGCCCTCACTATACACATGCATACACATCTCTCACTGTAGGCATGCACTTATCCCACTGCACACATGCATGTACACATACTGCACACTTACAAATCTCCTCACCGTGAGTTTTTTTTGCTTGTTCTTGGGATGCGAATGTCACTGGCAAGGCCAGCATTTATTGGCCATCCCTAATTGCCCTTGAGAAGGTCTGGTGAGCCACCTTCTTGAACTTCTGCATTCTGTATGGTGTAGATACACCCACAGTGCTATTAGGGAGGGAGTTCCAGGTTTTTGACCCAGCGATGATGAATAAACAACAATATAGTTCCAAGTCAGGAAGGTGTGATTGAGAACTTGCAGGTGATGGTCATAGTAATATATTTGTATATTTTGCTAATAATGTAATGACGTGATGATGTAATGATGTAAATAAATATTTCCTTGAACTGGCTATGCTTGGTATCCATTTTACCTGCCAGTGCCACCCGAATATATTGCAGAAAATAGTGACGAAGATGCAGCAAACAGCAGCAGGGACTGCAGTGAATAAGATCAGCCAGCTCCCAGTGACCTACCTGCTCGGATGGTGGTTACTTTGGCTGGATTGTGCGAAGCCTGGGCCTCAAACTGTCTCCTCAGCTGAATGGAAAATCACAGGGTCCTAATGTGCATTGGATTTATAGTACTCGTTGGGGTAAGAGAATATTTTCAACTGCCGACTAGACAGATTTTAGGTATCACTGTTACAGACAGCTGCAGTGAAATGTTTATTGGCTTACTGTGAATTTGGAAAAGGGACACTGTGGCTGCATCCACAGGATACATCGAAAGGCTAAGAACATACGAGAGGACTGGAGAACCATTCAGTTTGTATGTTGAAAGAATGGACATGTTTTTCAGAGTTAATAACATTTTCAAACTTGAAGGTAAAAGTGAAGAGGTCAAGGCTTAGAATAAGGCAATTCTTGAGTGCAAGAAAACAATTTTGTTAACAGAAATTGACCCAGAAGTGTATGACACACTAAAAAATCTTCTTGGTCCCAGCAAGGCAAACGATGTGCCATTCAAAACAATAAACACCAAGTTGAAGGAACATGTTAACCCTAAGCCACTAGAGATAGCAGAAAGCTATAAATTTGTAACCAGAAATCAGAAAAGTAGTGAAACAGTTGATGAGTACATTGTGGCACTGAAGAATTTATCACTACATTGCAACTTTGGCATCTTCTTAGACCATTGTCACACACACCGGAAGTGCGATGATACAACAATCATGGAATAACGCTGAAGAGTCATGAAAAACAGATCTTGTCTTTAAAAAATGAACCTTTATTTTTTAAAAGTGAACAATGGTCCAAAATGTCTGCCAAAGACAAGGGGATTGGCCTTCTGTGTATTCAAACTGGCTGATAAAGAAAAAGGACAAATCTTCAAAGTCAAAAGATGTTAAGGAAACTGATCTTACACCAATCCTAAAACATTCCAGAATTGAATGTCGTCTTCTGAAACAAAGGAGATGTGAAGTAGCCGTATCCTGGGCGATTGTGCAATCACCAGGGGAAGAGAGGAGAATGTCTCCTACCAGGAGGTGAGAGGTGACACAGCTTTTTTTTATTCGATCATGGGATGTGGGCATCGCTGGCTAGGACAGCATTTATTGCCCATCCTTAATTGCCCTTGAGAAGGTGGTGGTGAGCTGCCTTCTTGACTCGCTGTGGTCGATGCGGGGTAGGTACACCCACAGTGCTGTTAAGGAGGGAGTTCCAGGATTTTGACCTAGCAACAGTAAAGGAACAGCGATATAGTTCCAAGTCAGGATGGTGTATAGCTTGGAGGGGAACTTGCAGGTGGTGGTGTTCCCATGCATTTGCTTCCCTTGTCCTTCTAGTTGGCAGAGGTTGCGGGTTTGGAAGGTGCTGTTGAAGGAGCCTTGGTGCGTTTCTGCAGTGCATCTTGTAGATGGCGGCGTAAAGCTGACATCCAATTTAAGATTGTCAGTAGGGCTTGCAGTGTTTGCAGCATTTGCATGTACTGGAAGCTACCTATATTAATGCAAAAGGCCCTGTTCTTTGCAGACAGAAAGAATATGTACAAACATTGTGCCTGTTTCAGCTGAACAAAATAAGTGACAGCCATTCGCTGGTTCATTCCTCAGGGCAATGCCTTGACCAATCACAGTCAAGCTGCCTGGTTTAAATTTTAAACAAAGCTTGGCAGTTAACTGTTAGTCACCATAAACTGGTGCACTCGCCATGGCAATGCCTCTACCAATCAGAGTTCACTTGTCAACCAATCAGCATTCTCTCCTTCTGCAGTATAAGTTGTTGTTTTTCCATTACATTGGTTATTCTAGCGATTGTCCTGATAAGTGCAAGACGAAAAGCTTCGACAACAGGTCTCTATTTCCATCACACTCCTGACTTGTGCCTTGTAGATGGTGGACAGGCTTTGTGGAGTCAGGAGGTGAGTTACTCACCACAGGATTCCTAGCCTCTGACCTGCTCTTGTAGCCACAGTATTTATATGGCTACTCCAGTTCAGTTTTTGGTCAATGGTAACCCCCAGAATGTTGATAGTGGGGGATTCAGCAATCATAAAATGCCATTGAATGTCAAGGGGAGATGGTTAGATTCTCTCTTGTTGGAGATGGTCATTGCCTGGCACTTGTGTAGCGTGAATGCTGCTTGCCACTTATCAGCCCGAGCCTGGATATTGTCCAGGTCTTGCTGCATTTCTACACAGAAGAGTCGCAAATGGTGCTGAACATTTTGTAATCATCAGCGAACATCCCCACTTCTGACCTTATGATTGAAGGAAGGTTATTGATGAAGCAGCTGAAGATGTTTGGGCCTAGGATACTACCCTGACAAACTCCTGCATTGATGTCCTGGAGCTCAGATGATTGACCTCCGACAACCACAACCATTTTTCTTTGCGCTAGGTATGACTCCAACCAGCGGAGAGTTTTCTCCTGATTCCCATTGACTCCAGTTTTGCTAGGGCTCCTTGATGCCATACTCGGTCAAATGCTTCCTTGGTGTCAAGGGCAGTCACTCTCATCTCACCTCACCTCTGTGCAGATTATTACTGAGCAAGTGCCACTTGATAGCACTAGTGATTGACAGTAGACTGATGGGGTGGTAATTGGCTGGGTTGGACTTATCTGGCTTTTTGTATACACAACATACCTGGGCAATTTTCCAGATTGTCGGGTAGATGCCAGTGTTGTAGCTGTACTGGAACAGCTTGGCTAGGGATGCGGCAAGTTTTGGAGCACAGCTCTTCAGTGCTATTGCCGGAATGTTGTCAGGACTCTTAGCCTTTGCCGTATCCAATGCCTTCAGTCGTTTCTTGATATCACGAGGAGTGCTGGGCTCCCTCATCATTGGGGATGGGGATAGTTGTAGAGACACCTCCTCCAGTTAGTTGTTTAATTGTCCACCGTCATTCACAACTGGATGTGACAGAACTGCAGAGCTTAGATCTGATCTGTTGGTTAGGGGATCACTTAGCTCCATCTATCGTATGCTGCTTACACTGTTTGGCATGAAAGTACTCTTGGGTTGCAGCTTCACCAGTTTGACACCTCATTTTGAGATATGCCTGGTGCTACTCCTGGCATACCCTCCTGCACTCTCCATTGAACCAAGGTTGATCCCCCGGCTTGATGGTAATGGTAGAGTGGGGGATATGTCAGGCCATGAGGTTACAGATTGTGGTTGAGTAAAATTCCGCTGCTACTAATGGCCCACAGTGCCTCATGGATGTCCATTTTTGCATTGCTAGATCTGTTAGAAATCTATCCCATTTTGCACGGTGGTAGTACCACACAATACGATGGAGGGCATCCTCAGTGTGAAGACGGGACTTTGTTTCCACAAGGACTGTGCGGTGGTCACTCCTGCCAATACTGTCATGGACAGATGCATCTGTGACAGGCAGATTGGTGAGGATGAGGTCAAGTATGTTTTTCCCTCTTGTTGGTTTCCTCACCAAAATTTCATGAAGCAGAACGCTATCAAACATATTCTGACTCCTCCTTACCATTCAACATCAAATGGACCAGCTGAAAGATCTGTTAGGATAGTTAAAAAAGCACTCAGGAAACAATGCATTGATGTTCAAATTTCAGTATGAAACAGTAACTGGCCAATTTCCCACTGAAATGTAGAACAACCCCACACACCACTATAGAGTATACACCTGCTGAGTTTTTGATGAAGAGAAGTTTAAGGACATGTTTGAGTCTGGTCCTACCAAAATTAACTGTTAAAGTTGAACACAAACAGTTCAGTCAAAAAACATCAGTATGTAAATGGATACGATATAGTTGCGATTACGGAGCCATGGCTGCAGGGTGACCAAGGATGGGAACTGAACATCCAAAGGTATTCCATATTTAGGAAGGACAAGCAAAAAGGGAAAGGAGGTGGAGTAATGCTGTTAGTAAAAGAGGAAATCAATACAATAGTGAGGAAGGATATTAGCTCAGAGAATCCTGATGCGGAATCTGTATGGGTGGAGCCAAGAATCACCAAGGGGAAGAAAACATTGGTGGGGGGGCTGTATATAGACCCCCAAACAGCAGTGGTGATGTAGAGGATGGCATTAATCAGGAAATTAGAGACACATGCAATAAGCGTGCAACTGTAAATATGGGTGACTTTAATCTGCATATAGATTGGACAAACCAAATTAGCAATAATACTGCAGAGGAGGAATTCTTGGAGTGCGTACGTGATGGTTTTTTGGACTAATACATTGAGGAACCAACTAGAGAACAGGCCATCCTAGACTGCGTATTGTGTCATAAGTAAGGATTAGTTAACAATCTTGTTGTGCGGGGTCCCTTGGGGAAGAGCGACCATAACATGTAGGAATTCTTCATTAAGGTGGAGAATGAGAGAGCTGATTCCGAGACCAGGGTCCTGAATCTAAAGAAAACTATGAAGGTATGAGGCGTGAGTTGGCTATGATAGATTGGAGAATGTTAATTAAAAGGTTGACAGTGGATAGGCAATGGCTAGCATTTAAAGAGCACATGGATGAATTACAACAATTGTTCATTCCTGTCGGGCACAAAAACAAAACAGGAAGGGTGGCTCAACCGTGGCTAACAAAAGAAATTAGATCCAAGGAGGAGAAATATAAAATGGCCAGAACAAGCAGCAAACCTGAGGATTGGGAACAGTTTAGAATTCAGCAAAGGAGGACAAAGGGATTGATTAAGAAGGGGAAAATAGAGTATGAGAGTAAGCTTGCAGAGAACATAAAAACTGACTGTAAAAGCTTCTGTAGATATGTGAAGAGAAAAAGATTAGTGGAGACAAATGTGTATCCCTTACTGTCAGAAATGGGGGAATTTATAATGGGAAACAAAAAAATGGCAGACCAATTAAACACATACTTTGGTTCTGTCTTCACAAAGGAGGACAAAAATTACCTCCCAGAAATGTTGGGGAACATAGGGACTAGTGAGAAGGAGGAACTGTATGAAATCAGTATTAGTAGGGAAATGGTGTTAGGGAAATTGATGGGATTGAAGGCCGATAAATCCCCAGGGCGTGATAATCTACATCCCAGAGTACTTAAGGAAGTGTCCCTAGAAATAGTAGATGCATTGCTGGTCAGTTTTCAAAATTCTATAGACTATGGAACAGTTCCAACAGATTGGAGGGTAGCGAATGTAACCCCACTATTTAAAAAATAGGTGGAGAGAAAAAACAGGGAATAATAGAACAGTTAGCCTGACATCAGTAGTGGGGAAAATGCTCGCGTCCATTTTCAACGATGTAATAGCAAAACAATGACAGGATCGGACAAAGTCAACATGGATTTACAAAAGGGAAATCATGCTTGACAAATCTATTAGAATTTTTTGAGGATGCAACTGGGAGAATAGATAAGGGAGAACCAGTTGATGTGGTGTATTTGGACTTTCAGAAGGCTTTCAATAAGGTCCCACAGAAGAGATTAGCATGCAAAATTAAAGCACATGAGATTGGGGGTAAGGTACTGACATGGATAGAGAACTGTTTGGCGGACAGGAAACAAAGAGTAGGAATAAACGGGTCATTTTCTGCGTGGCAGGCAGTGACTAGTGGGGTACCGCAAGGATCAGTGCTCGGACCCCAGCTATACTTCTTCTTTGGCCTCCTTGTCTCAAGAGACAATGGGTAAGCACTTAGAGATGGCCAGTGGTTTGTGGAGCAGTGCCTGGAGTGGCTATAAAGGCCAATTATAGAGTGACAGGCTCTTCCACAGGCGCTGCAGATAAACTTGGTTGTCGAGGCTGTTACACAGTTGGCTCTCTCCTTGCACTTCTGTCCTTTTTCCTGCCAACTGCTAAGTCTCTTCGACTCGCCACTCTTTAGCCCAGCCTTTATGGCTGTCTGCCAGCTCTGGCGATCACTGACAACTCACTCCCACGCCTTGTGGTCAATGACACCGGACTTCATGTCGTGTTTGCAGACGTCTTCAAAGCGGAGACATGGACGGCCGGTGGGTCTGATACCAGTGACGAGCTCGCAGTACAATGTGTCCTTGGGGATCCTGCCATCTTCCATGCAGCTCACATGGCCAAGCCATCTCAAGCGGCGCTGGCTCAGTAGATGCTGGGATGTTGGCTGCCTCGAGGACTTCTGTGTTAGAGATATGGTACTGCCACCTGATGCCAAGGATTCTCTGGAGGCAACGAAGATGGAATGAGCTGAGACGTCACTCTTGGCTGACATATGTTGTCCAGGCCTCGCTGCCGTAGAGCAAGGTACTGAGGACACAGGCTTGAAACACTCGGATTTTTGTGTTTCGTGTCAGAGTGCCATTTTCCCACACTCTCTTGGCCAGTCTGGACATAGCAGTGGACACCTTTCCCATGCACTTGTTGCTACCCCATCTGTACACAATATATATTAATGATATAGATGAGGGAATTAAATGTAATATATCCAAGTTTGCAGATGACACAAAGCTGGGTGGGATTGTGGGCTGTGAGGACGATGCAGAGAAGCTCCAGTGTGCTTTGGACAGGTTGAGTGAGTGAGTAAATACATGGCAGATGCAGTATAATGTGGATAAATGTGAGGTTATCCACTTTGGTGGCAAAAACTGAAAGGCAGCTTATTATCTGAACGGCGATAGATTGGGAAAGGGGGAGGTGCAGTGAGACCTGGGTGTCCTTGTGCACCAGTCCCTGAAAGTAAGCATGCAGGTGCAGCAGGCAGTTAAGAAGGCAAATGGTATGTTGGCCTTCATAGCGAGAGGAGTCGAGTACAGGAGCAAGGATGTCTTGCTGCAATTATACAAGTCCTTGGTGAGACCACATCTGGAGTATTGTGTGCAGTTTTAGTCTCCTTATCTGAGGAAGCTGTTCTTGCTATGGAGGGAGTTCAGTGAAGGTTCACCAGACTGATTCCTGGGATGGCAGGACTGACGTATGAAGAGAGATTGGGTCGATTGGGCTTGCATTCAAAGAAAGAACAAAGAAAATTACAGCACAGGAACAGGCCCTTTGGCCCTCCAAGCCTGCGCCGATCCAGATCCTCTATCTAAACATGTCGCCTATTTTCTAAGGGTCTGTATCTCTTTGCTTCCTGCCCATTCATGTATCTGTCTAGATACATCTTAAAAGACGCTATCGTGCCCGCGTCTAACACCTCCGCTGGCAACGCGTTCCAGGCACCCACCACCCTCTGCGTAAAGAACTTTCCACGCATATCCCCCCTCAACTTTTCCCCTCTCACTTTGAACTCGTGACCCCTAGTAATTGAATCCCCCACTCTGGGAAAAAGCTTCTTGCTATCCACCCTGTCTATACCTCTCATGATTTTGTACACCTCAATCAGGTCCCCCCTCAAACTCCGTCTTTCTAATGAAAATAATCCTAATCTGCTCAACCTCTCTTCATAGCTAGCGCCCTCCATACCAGGCAACATCCTGGTGAACCTCCTCTGCACCCTCTCCAAAGCATCCACATCCTTTTGGTAATGTGGCGACCAGAACTGCACGCAGTATTCCAAATGTGGCCGAACCAAAGTCTTATACAACTGTAACATGACCTGCCAACCCTTGTACTCAATACCCCGTCCGATGAAGGAAAGCATGCCGTATGCCTTCTTGACCACTCTATTGACCTGCGTTGCCACCTTCAGGGAACAATGGACCTGAACACCCAAATCTCTCTGTACATCAATTTTCCCCAGGACTTTTCCATTTACTGTATAATTCACTCTTGAATTGGATCTTCCAAAATGCATCACCTCGCATTTGCCCTGATTGAACTCCATCTGCCATTTCTCTGCCCAACTCTCCAATCTGTTTATATTCTGCTGTATTCTCTGACAGTCCCCTTCACTATCTGCTACTCCACCAATCTTAGTGTCGTCTGCAAACTTGCTAATCAGACCACCTATACTTTCCTCCAAATCATTTATGTATATCACAAACAACAGTGGTCCCAGCACGGATCCCTGTGGAACACCACTGGTCACACGTCTCCATTTTGAGAAACTCCCTTCCACTGCTACTCTCTGTCTCCTGTTGCCCAGCCAGTTCTTTAGCCATCTAGCTAGTACACCCTGGACCCCATGCGTCTTCACTTTCTCCATCAGCCTACCATGGGGAACCTTATCAAACGCCTTACTGAAGTCCATGTATATGACATCTACAGCCCTTCCCTCATCAATCAACTTTGTCACTTCCTCAAAGAATTCTATTAAGTTGTAAGACATGACCTTCCCTGCACAAAACCATGTAGCCTATCACTGATAAGCCCATTTTCTTCCAAATGGGAATAGATCCTATCCCTCAGCATCTTCTCCAGCAGCTTCCCTACCACTGACGTCAGGCTCACCGGTCGATAATTACCTGGATTTTCCCTGCTACCCTTCTTAAACAAGGGGACAACATTAGCAATTCTCCAGTCCTCCGGGACCTCACCCGTGTTTAAGGATGCTGCAAAGATATCTGTTAAGGCCCCAACTATTTCCTCTCTCGTTTCCCACAGTAACCTGGGATAGATCCCATCTGGACCTGGGGACTTGTCCACCTTAATGCCTTTTAGAGTACCCAACACTTCCTCCCTCCTTATGCTGACTTGACCCAGAGTAATCAAACATCTGTCCCTAACTTCAACATCCGTCATGTCCCTCTCCTCGGTGAATACCGATGCAAAGTACTCGTTTAGAATCTCACCCATTTTCTCTGACTCCACGCATAACTTTCCTCCTTTGTTCTTGAGTGGGCCAATCCTTTCTCTAGTTACCCTCTTGCTCCTTATATATGAATAAAAGGCTTTGGGATTTTCCTTAACCCTGTTTGCTAAAGATATTTCATGACCCCTTTTAGCCCTCTTAATTCCTTGTTTCAGATTGGTCCTACATTCCTGATATTCTTTCAAAGCTTCGTCTTTCTTCAGCCTCCTAGACCTTATGTATGCTTCCTTTTTCCTCTTAGCTAGTCTCATCCATGGTTGCCTAATCTTGCCATTTCTATCCCTCATTTTCACAGGAACATGTTTCTCCTGCACGCTAATCAACCTCTCTTTAAAAGCCTCCCACATATCAAATGTGGATTTACCTTCAAACAGCTGCTCCCAATCTACATTCCCCAGCTCCTGCCGAATTTTGGTATAGTTGGCCTTCCCCCAATTTAGCACTCTTCCTTTGGGACCACTCTCGTCTTTGTCCATGAGTATTCTAAAACTTACGGAATTGTGATCACTATTCCCAAAGTAGTCCCCTACTGAAACTTCAACCACCTGGCCGGGCTCATTCCCCAACACCAGGTCCAGTATGGCCCCTTCCCGAGTTGGACTATTTACATACTGCTCTAGAAAACCCTCCTGGATGCTCCTTACAAATTCTGCTCCATCTGGACCTCTAACACTAAGTGAATCCCAGTCAATGTTGGGAAAATTAAAATCTCCTATCACCACCACCCTGTTGCTCCTACATCTTTCCATAATCTGTTTACATATTTATACCTCTATCTCACGCTCGCTGTTGGGAGGCCTGTAGTACAGCCCCAACATTGTTACCACACCCTTCCTATTTCTGAGTTCTGCCCATATTCTGGGATATTTAGTTGCCAATCATGCCCTTCCCTCAACCAAGTCTCAGTAATATCAATAACATCATACTCCCAGGTACTAATCCAGGCCCTAAGATCATCTGCCTTACCTACTACACTTCTTGCATTAAAACAAATGCACCTCAGACCACCAGTCCCTTTGCGTTCATCATCTGCTCCCTGTCTACTCTTTCCCTTAGTCACGCTGACTTCATTATCTAGTTCCTTACAGGCTGTAGTTACTACCTCCTTACTGTCCACTGACCTCCTCATTTGGTTCCCATCCCCCTGCCACATTAGTTTAAACCCTCCCCAACAGTGTTAGCAAAAGCACCCCCAAGGACATTGGTTCCAGTCCGGCCCAGGTGTAGACCGTCCAATTTGTAATAGTCCCACCTCCCCCAGAACCGGTCCCAATGTCCCAAAAATCTGAACCCCTCCCTCCTGCACCATCTGTCAAGCCACGCATTCATCCTGACTATTCTTTCATTTCTACTCTGACTATCACGTGGCACTGGTAGCAATCCTGAG
Organism: Heterodontus francisci; assembly: GCF_036365525.1. Taxonomy (NCBI): domain Eukaryota; kingdom Metazoa; phylum Chordata; class Chondrichthyes; order Heterodontiformes; family Heterodontidae; genus Heterodontus; species Heterodontus francisci. The sequence continues at coordinate 115,061,264 of NC_090371.1, forward strand.
ATTACTACCTCTGAGGTCCTACTTTTTAACGGCTCCTAACTCCCTAAATTCTGCTTGTAGGACCTCATCCTGTTTTTTACCTATATCATTGGTGCCTCTGTGCACAACGATTCAATTAGATTAGTCGAGCGCGATCTGCTTTTTACAAATCCATGCTACAGCTCCCTGGTTAACTCAAACCACTCCAAGTTTTCGTGCCTTTTTTCCCCTGATTATTATTTCTCAAAACTTGTCCACCACTGATGTTAAACTTACTGGTCTTTTTAATTCATTTTTGGGATGTGGGCATCGCTGGTAAGGCCAGCATTTAATGTCCATCTAGAGAAGGTGATGGTGAGCCGCCTACTTGAACCATTGCTATCTATGTGGTGTAGGTACACCCACAGTGCTACTCAGGAGGGAGTTCCAGGATTTTGACCCAGTGACAGTGAAGTAACAGCGATATAGTTTCAAGTGAGGATGTTGTGTGGTTTGGGGGTACTTGCAGGTGGTGGTCGTTCCATAAGTCTGCTGCCCTTGACCTTCTAGGTGGTAGAGGTCGAGGGTTTGGAAATTGCCATCAAAGGAGTCTTGGTGAATTGCTGCAGTGCATCTTGTAGATGGTACATACTGTAGTTACTAGGAATGTCCTTATACCCTTTCTTGAATAAGAGTGTCACAATTGCTACTCTCTAATCCTTTCCCCGATATCTCAGCAAGATTGGAAGATTATGGCAAGCCCTGCTGCTATCTCCACTCCCACTTCCTTTAGCAACCTGGGATACAAGCCATCTGGACTGAGTGACTTATCCACTCTAACAATAACCAGATTTTCCAGTTCATCATTCCTATCAATTTTCACCCCATTCATAACCTCTACCATCGCTGCTTTTACTGATATTTTATCAGCATCCTCTTCCTTAGTAAACTCCAATACAAAGTACTCATTAAGTATTCTAGCCTTGCCCTGAGCCTCTGAGCATATATCACCCTCTTTATCCCCAATGGGACCCACCCGCCTCTTAATACCCACTTACTATTTACATGCTGGTAGGAGATTTTTGGGTTCCCTTTTATGTTGACTGCCATTCTATTCTCATACTCTCTCTTTGACAGTCTTATTTTCCTTTTCACTTCCTGTCTCAACTTATTGCATTTGGCCTGGTTCTCGCTTGAAGAATTCTCCTGACATGCATCACACACTCTCGTTTATTGTTTCATCACATTAGAACCATAGAACCATAGAAAAGTTACGACACAGAAGGAGGCCATTCATCCCATCATGTCTGCACTGTCTGAAAAAACTAGCCACCCAATCTAATTCCACCTTACAGCACCTGGTTCGTAGCCTTGCAGTTTACAGCACTTCATGTGCATGCCCAGGTACCTTTTAAACAAGTTGAGGGTTTCTGCCTCCACCACCAATCCGGGCAGTGAATTCCAGACACCCAACACCCTCTGGGTGAAAATGTTTTTCCTCATGTTGCCTCTAATCCTTCTACCAATCATCTTAAATCTGTGGTCCCTGGTAATTGACCTCCCTGCTACGGGAAACAGGTCCTTCCTGTCTACTCTATCTAGGCCCCTCATATTCTCTATCTCCCTTTCATCCAAGGAGCCCTAGCTTTGGTTCACTTAGCTTTCGCCCTTGTTGCAATGTACCTAGCATGTACCTGAAACATCTCTTCCATAAAGATCACCCATTGTTCCGTTATCATTTTTCCTGTCAGTTTGGATCCCCTCTCATTCCATTAAAGTTAGCCCTCTTCCAATTTAGAAGTTTGACTTTAGATTGTTCCTTACTCCTTTCCATGGCTAATCGAAACCTTATGATACGTTGATCACTCTTACCCAAATGCTCCCCTACAGACACTTGGTCTACTTGGCCCACCTCATTCCCAGCACCAAATCCAGCATTGCCTCCTTCCTAGTTGGACTGAGAGCAAACTGGTCAAGGAAGTTGCTTCTCAACTCTAACCAAATATATTCTGCCTTTTGCTCCCTCAAGGACATCCCCTCTTTCCAAAACTATAATGTCTTCCCTAATCAGTACTGCCACCCCAGCTCCCTTTTTCCCTTTTCTATCTTTTCTGAACACTTTGTATGCTTGAATATGAAGTACCCAGTCCTCACCATTTTTAAGCCATATTTCCATTGTTGCCACTTCATTATATTCCCATACGGCTAGTCGTGCTTGTAGCACACCAACTTTATTCACCACACTTTGTGTGTTTACACACATCCATTGCAATCCCGTCTTTATATTCCTCATAGTCCTTCTTAGTCTGCTCCTATCCAATATGGCACTACTTTCTTCCCTAGTAATATACAACACCCTCACCCTTTTATGCACCTTATTCCTGTTTTCTATTTCTAAATGCTGGTGCCCATCCCCCTGCCAATTTAGTTAAAATCTTTCCCAATCACACTAGTGAACCTCCCTGTGAGGACATTGGTCCCAGTCCTGTTGAGGTGCAACCCCTCATTTTTGAATAGGTGCCTCCTGCCCCAGAATTGGTCCCAAAGCCCCAAGAATCTGAAGCCCTCCCTCCTGCACCATACCTCAAGCCACTCATTGATCCTCCCTATTTCTACTCTCGCTAGTGCGTGGCACTGGGAGTAATCCAGAGATTTCTACTTTTGATGTGCTGCTTTTTAACTTCTTCCCTAGCTCTGGAAAATCTGATCATAGGACCTCAATGCTCTCTCTATGTTGTTGGTACCGATATGTGACACAACTTCTGGCTCACTTCTTTCCCCCTGCAGAATATTCTGCACTCTCTCCATGATGTCCTTTGCCCTGGCATCAGGACTCATGCAAGACTCATGATGATGGTTACAGAAATGCCTCTTTGTCCCCCTAATTATGGAATCTGCAATAATGGCTGCATTTCTACTCTTTGCTGTTCCCTCCTGTGTAGTCCCTCGCCCCTTGGTGCCATAGTCTGGACTACATTCCTTCAAGGTATCGTCACTCCAGTAGTCTACAATGTTGAGTACCAGTTTGAAAGTGGCACACATCTTGGCAACCCTTGCACTTCCTGCATCTTCCTACTCCTCCGATGGCCAGTCTACTATCCTGAACTCCTAATGCCTGCGGGGTGACCACATTTAGGAACGATCCAGGAAGCTCTCCTACTGCTTAATGCTCCGCAGTGATCCCAGCTGCCTCTCAAGCTTGGAAATCCTGAGCTCAACTGCGAGCAGCTGGAGACACTTCCTACATATGTGGTCCCCCAAGACACGTGAATAGTCCTGAAGTTCCCACATGACCCAGGAATTGCAAGTAAAAGGTCTCAGCTACCCATCTATGATTAAAAGCAGTTCTGTGCTAATACTCTTATTATTAATTCACCCCCTTAGTGTTTTACTTACCCTGATTGAAAAACATTTAATTCCCCACTCTTAGTTTAAGCCAATGCCCTAGCTTAGAGAAAAAAAGAGAAATACTCTCCAACACTTACCTGCTTCCCTGTGATGTCACACTGTTTTTTTTTGTACTCTTGTTTTGAACGCAATCCATCAGCTCCCAACAGAACTCTTTATATCCCGGCTTCTGTTCCTGCATTCGCTGCTGCTGCTTCTGGTCTGGGTCCTTGTGATGCTATTCTTTATATCCATGCTTTATATACCATGTGTCTGCTTCCCTGGTTCTTCAAGGTGATAAAGGTCGCAGGCTTGGAAGGTGCTGTCGAAGGATCCTTGGTGAATTACTGCAGTGCATCTTCTAGATGGTACACACCGCTCTCTCTGTGCACTGGTGGTGAAGGGAGTGGATGTTTCAGTTGGTGGATGGGGTGCCAATCAAGTGGACTGCTTTCTCTTGGATGGTGTCGAGCTTCTTGAGTGTTGTTGGAGCCGCACCCATCCAGGCAAGTGGAGAGTATTCCATCATGACTTGTGCTTTTTTAAATAGTTTGGGGTGTCAGGAGGTGAGGTTCTTGCTGCAGAATTCTCAGCCTCTGACCTGCTCTTGTAGCCACAGTATTTATAGGGTTTGTACAGTTAAGTTTCTGTTATGATAACCCCCAGGATGTTGATGGTGAGGGATTCAGCGATGGTAATGTCATTGAATGTCAGGGGGAGATGGTTGGATTTCCTCTTGCTGGAGTTGGTGATTGGCTGGCATTTGTGTGGGGTGAATGTTACTTGCCAATTATCAGCCCAATCCCAAGATACTGCTTCAGTATCTGAGTGGTACTGAGCACTGTTCAGTCATCAGTAAACATCGCTACTTCTGACCTAATCCTGCAGGGAAGGTCATTAATGAAGCAGCTGAAGATGGTTGGGCCTAGGACACTTCCCTGAGAAACTCCTGGAGTGATATCCTGGAACTGAGATGATTGGCCTCCAATGACCACAACCATCTTCCTTTGTCATAGGTATGACTCCAACCAGTTGAGAGTTTTCCCCCTATCCTATTGACTTCAATTTTGCTAGGGCACCTTGATGCCACACTCTGTCAAATGCTGCCTTGATGTCATGGGCAGTCAGTCTCATCTCACCTCACCTTTGGAATTCTGATCTTTTGTTCATGGTTAGACCAAGGCTGTAAAGTCAGGAGCTGAGTGGCCCTGATAGAACCAAAACTTGGCATCGATGAGCAGGTTATTGCTGAGTAAGTGCCATTTGATAGCACTGTCAACGACACCTTTCATCACTTTGCTGATGATTGAGAGTAGACGGATGGGGCGGTAATTGTCAGATAGGATTTGTGCTGCTTTTTGTGGACAGGGCATACCTGGGAAATGTTTTACATTGCCGGGTAGATGCCAGTGTTGTAGCTGTACTGGAACAGCTTGGCTAGGGGCACGGCTATTTCTGCAGAACAAGTCTTCAGTAGTACAGCCGAAATATTGTCAGGGCCTAATGCCGTTGCTGTATCCAGTACCTTCAGCCATTTCTTAACATCACGTGTCTGATATCGAATTGTCTGAAGACTGGTATGTTGGTGAGGACCTCAGGAGGAGGCTGAAATGGATTATCCACTCGAAGGTGGTTGCAAATGCTTCAGCCTTGTCTTTTGCACTGATGTGTTGGGCTCCCCCTACATTGAGGAGGGGCTGTTTTTGGAGCCTCCTCCTCCAGGTATTGGTTAATTGTCCACCACCATTCATGACTGAAAGTACTTGACTAGTATGTGGGCTAGCTCTCCCAATTTTGTCTTAAGTCCACAGATATTAGTGAGGAATACTTTGCAGGGGTGACAGTCGTGGTGCCTTGGTCGATGCCGGGTGATCTGTCCAGTTTTCTTCTTTTTCAACTTTCTTTCATGTTTTGATAAAACTGAGTGGCTTGCTAGGCCAGTTCAGAGGGCAGTTAAGAGTCAACCACATTGCTATGGGCTGGAGTCACATGTCGGCCAGACCAGGTAGGGATGACAATTTTCCTTCCCTGAAGGACATTAGTGAACTAGATGGCGTTTTACAGCAATCCATTAGTTTCATGATCATTATTAATGAGACTAGCATTTCATTCCAGATTTATTAATTAATTGAATTTAAATTCCACTGGCTGCCACGGTGGGATTTGCACTCATGTCATTGGAACATTAGTCCAGGCCTCTGGATTACTAGTCCAGTAACATTACCACTATCCTATCATCCCCTGTAACTAGTGCTATGGACAAGGTTTAAAATGAATAAAGCATTGGGTGGAATAAAAGTTGAATAAGCAGAGGAGAGAAAAGTCTTGTGGTGTTGTTGCACTACCAAAAGTACAGCAGGGTGGTGAATCAGAGGCACAGTCCTTTCCCTCTTCCCCAGGCAGGCAGCAGATCTTGGAATGGAGCTGAAGCAAAATAGGCAAAAATGACACTCACAAAGCCGAGGAGCCACCCGAAAACATAAATTGGTTCTTCTGATATTGATTGCAGTTTGCCCCTTATCTTCAGTCCTTGCACTTAGCCTACAACTGGGTCCATATCTCCTCTCAGCAGATGCAAGTCTCATTGGGTCTATCAAGGCTTAGGATGAAATTCTGGAAGCCTGGGAATTCCCCAAAAACTCCCCTCCCCATCAAGCTGCCAGTGTAGTAGGGGCAGGTGGAAGTGCTTGTCCTCCTCCCTCACCCTGGTTTGGAATTTGTTAGGCACATAAAGAAAGGGTGGAAACTGGGCCCCTAATTACAACCCCACAAGAATTGTTCTCTTAGAGTCTGCTGTAAAAAATGAAAGCAACAACTAAAATGTCAAAGTGGTTAATATCTTTAACTTCTATTCACCTAATTTATTTTCTTTCTAAAATGAATACACATTCAGGAGCTTAGTTTGCATGGATGGCACATTAATCAACCCAAGAGTGTAAATTTCTTTTGCATTCTATCTTAAAGAGGTTGTTAAACCTGTTTATTTTAGTTATGCTAATCCGTGTGATGCCAGAAGAAATTAAACATTTTTAGTTTGATAGAAATTAAAAATTGTAGGTGTTCCCTTAGTGCGGTTCTTTATGTTTACACTCTAATGAACTAAAAGAACATCTGAAAAAAGTAAAAAGGAGAATGAGCCCCATCACGGTTCACCAAATCAGTCAGATGTTGCAACTTTATATCTCACCCTCCCCAATTACTTAGGAACATAGGATTTAGGAGCAGGAGTAGGCCATAGGGGAGGCGGTGGCGTGGTGGTATTGTCACTGGACTAGTAACCCAGAGACCCAGGGTATTGCTCTGGGGCCATAGGTTCCAATCCCACCACAGTGGAATTTGAATTTAATTAATAAATCTTGAATTTAAATTAAAAAAGCTGGTCTAGTGATGACCATGAAACCATTGTCGATTGTTGTAAAAACCCATCTGGTTCACTAATGTCCTTTAGGGAAAGAAATCTGCTGTCCTTACCTGATCTGGCCTATATGTGACTTCAGACCCACAGCAATGTGGTTGACTCTTACATGCCCTCTGAAATGGCCTAGCAAGCCCTCAGTCAAGGCAATTAGGGATGGGCAATAAATGCTGGCTTGGCCAGTGACGCCTACATCCCATGAACGAATAAAAAAAAATTTGGCCTTTCGAGCCTGCTCCGCCATTCAATAAGATCATGACTGATCTGGTTGTGGTCTCAACTCCATCTTCCTGTCTGCCCCCAATAACCCTTGACTCCCTAGTCTATCAAAAATCTATCTAACTCAACCTTGAATAAATTCAATGACTCAGCCTCCACTGCTTTCTGGGGAAGAGGCTTCATCAGACTAATGATCCTTTGAGAAAAAAAAATCTCCACCTTAGAAGGGAGACCTCTTATTCTTAAACTGTGTCCCCTAATTCTACTCTCCCCACAAGAGGAAACATCCTCCCAGTATCATCTCTATCAAGTCCCCTCAGGAATCATATATGTTTCAATAAAATCACCTCTCATTCTTCTGAACTCCAATGGGTATAGACCCAATCTGTTCAACCTTTCCTCATAAGATAAGCCCTTCATCCCTGGAACTAGTCGAGTGAACCTTCTCTGAATTGCTTCTAATTCAAGTATATCCTTTTTCAAATAAGGAGACCAAAACTGTACACAATACTCCAGATACGGTCTCACTAAAGTCCTGTACAGTTGCAATAAAACTTGCCTACTTTTATACTCCATTCCCCTTGCAATAAATTTGTGGTGCTCATCCTGAGAGAGGTAAAAGTAAAAGAAAAAATAAAACCTGTGGCTAATTAGAGCAAAAATAAAATTAGGGCAACTCTTCTCTGATTCCCTAAAGCAATTAATATACTTTTGCTATAAAAATACTTTTATGCCTGTCTCACAAAGAGATAAATTACATAAGGTTGTCTCTTTGTGACCTCCTCATCATAATTGTACACTGCTAGACAGCTTGATCTGAGACAAAAACAGAAAGTGCTGGAAATACTCAGCAGGTCTGGCAGCATCTGTGGAGAGAGAAACAGAGTTAACGTTTCAGATTGGTGACCATTCATCAGAACCGACAAAAGTTAGAAATGTAATAGGTTTTGAGCAAGTGAAAGGGGGAGCAGGGAAGAACAAAAGGGAAGGTGTGTCATAGGGCAGAGGGCAGGAGAGATTAACTACAGAGATGTCACAGAATAAAAGGCAAAGGGAGTACTAATAGTTGTAGTGAAAGACAAAGCATGAGTCCAGATACAGTGTTAATGGCAGAATAATGAACAGTTCTGTCTGAAAGCAAAAGCACGACAAACAAGTTTAAAACAGGCACATGGTTATAAATAAAATAAAACAAATGAAAAAAATTGATAGTCATGCTCTGAAATTGTTGAGTCCAGAAGGCTTTAGCGTGCCTAATTGCAAGATGAGGAACTGTTCCTCAAGCATACATTCAGCTCTATTGGAACACTGCAGGAGGCCAAGGACAGAAATGTGGGCGTGAGAGCAGTGTGTTGAATTAAAATGACAGGTGACTGGAAGCTCAGTGTCATGCTTGCGGACTGAGCGTAAGTGTTCCACAAAGTGGTCACACAATCTACTTTTGGTCTCCCCAGTGTCGAGGAGACTGTATTGTGAGCAGCGACTCCAGAATGTTAAATTGAAAGAAGTACAAGTAAATCACTGCTTCACCTGCAAGGAGTGTTTGGGGCCTTGGATGGTGAGGAAAGAGGAGGTAAAAGGGAAGGTTTACACCTCCTGCGATTGCATAGGAAGGGGATGAGGTGTCAGTGGTGATGGAGGAGTGGAGCAGGGTGTCACGGAGGGAATGGTCCCTTCGGAATGCTGACAGGGGAGGGGAGAGGAAGATGTGTTTGGTAGTGGCATCACACTGGAGGTGGCAGAAATGGCAAAGGATGATCCTTTGGATGTGGAGGCTGGTGGGGTGGAAATTGAGGAAAGGGTAACTCCTTGCAGTTCTGGGAAGGAAGGGAAGGGGTGAGGGTAGAAGTGCAGGAAATGGGTCAGACATGGCTGAGGTCACCACATAATTATGCAAACAATTTTACAGAGTTGGCCCTTTCCATGGCTACATTAATCTTTTAAGCCATCAGATAATTCCAAACTATCACTAGTGATCTGCAACATATCACAGAGTTGGCTGTCCATTGATGTATCAAACAAGCGACAGAAGCCATGTTTGCAATGGGCAACAACCTTTCCTGTGGATTGGAAATGTCAGCTTGACAATTCCTGAGTGTCAGCCTTCCCATAATTGCAGCTGGTAATGTTCTACAGGGGACATAATCTCAAAATAAGGGGCATGACATTTTAGACAGATGAGTTGGAACTTCTTCACTTAAAGGGTGGTGAATCTTTGGAAGTCTCTACCCAGAGGTCAAGCATTGAGCATGTCCAAGACAGAAAACAATAGATTTGTGGAAACCAATGACATCAAGGGAAATGGAGATAGTGTGGGAAAGTGATGTCGAGGTAGATGATCAGCCATAATCTAATTGGATGGTAGAGCAGGCTTGATGGGCTGAATGGCCTACTCCTGTTCCTATGTTCCTAAGACAGTAGATTCGTGCACCTGGGAGCCATTGGCACACCCCTGGGATGGCACCTCCATAATCGATTGAAACATAGTTGATTGAAATATATAAGATCCTGAGGCGTCTTGACAGGGTGGATGTGGAAAGGATGTTTTAACTTGTGGGAGAATCTAGAACTAGAGGTCACTGTTTAAAAATAAGTGGTCGCCCATTTAAGACAGAGATAAGGATAACTTTTTTCTCTCAGAGGGTCGTGAGTCTTTGGAACTCTTTTCATCAAAAGGTGGCGGAAGCAGAGTCGTTGAATATTTTTAAGGCAGAGGGAGATAGATTCTTGATAAGCAAGGGGGTGAAAGGTTATTGAAGGTAGGCAGAAATGTGGAGTTGAGATTATAATCAGATCAGCCATGATCTTATTGAATGGCAGAGCAGACTCGAGGGGTCGAATGGCCTACTCCTGCTCATAGTTCGTATGTTCGTATCTTAGTAATCTGTTGCATGGCAGATTGTTGGATCGCTGTGGGACCTTGCATGTCCATTTGAGCACTGGCATCCGCAGCCACAATGGCAGCAGTCTGAGCTTGCAAGGCAGCAAGCATGGATCTCATGATCTCAATCTAAGTTTCCACTGCAGCACTTAGAGGTTGCGTGGTTTCTGTCTTTGCTGCAATGGAAGCTGAGACCTTTGACCCTCAGATGAGGCATCTTGTTTGGATCCACAAGTACTCTCATGGAGTTTGTCACTACTGTTAATTGTATATAAATTGTATGCAGGTAGTGGACATTAACTAGGGAGTCACTTGTGCCCTTAGAAAAAGGAACAGACTGAAACTATGGTTGTTTGGTGAGGAAGTGCAAGTTTGTAATGTGTATCTCTCTAAATAAATGCTGATGAAAATGTGTAAAGATTGTCTCCAGTTCTGTCCTTCACCACCTGTCTCTCTGGAGTAGAACAACCATTTCCATTTTGAAGAATTCTTCATGAGGCCCTGTGCTCCTTGACAGTGACAGCAGGTTCTGTGACAGGCCTGCCAATTCACCAAGCACCTTTGTTCATGGCCATCAACATTCTCCTGTATGCTTCCCCATTGAAGTATTCATCTGAGTCCCCTGCAGCAGATCTTGTCTGTGGCCTCACCCTCTGGTGAGCTGGCACACATGCTATTCTTTCCCTCCACCTGTATGCAGCCCACTCATGCCCCTTGATGCACCACCTGCTGATCCTGCCTCTATATGACCTTCTGAATTAAGCACAGTGACAGTATCTGAGCGGATAGCTGTGCATGACAGATCAACTGATGGTACTTCTTCATCAGACGTTGCTCTTTACTGTGCGCCTCATCGTCAGGCATCATTCTCTGGCCAGGTGGTAGGTCTTGGGTATCTGAAAGCAAAAATGCAGAAGGGGAGGGTTGGGGTGAGGAAAAGGGGTGGGTGGAAAACAAGGGGTCCATGGCCACGCCACCTGCAGATTGCAATTCATGCCAGATAGCAGGATGAGGGTAAAGGGGGATTTGAAAAGGTGCATAAAGCAGGAACATACAATCGTCCTGAATATTATGAATGATGCCAGATGCAACAGCCTTAGTAACTGCCAGCCCTATAATGTGGAGCACCATCTCCTCTAAAGGCTCAGGAGATGCAGACATGCCTATCTCCCACCAGTTCTTTGCTCCTGCTTCCTCTTTATTTTATTTAGAGATACAACACTGAAACAGGCCCTTCGGCCCACCGAGTCTGTGTGACCATCAACCACCCATTTATACTAATCCCACATTAATCCCATATTCCTACCATATCCCCACCTTCCCTCGATTCCCCTACCACCTACCTACACTAGGGGCAATTTATAATGGCCAATTTACCTATCAACCTGCAAGTCTTTGGCTGTGGGAGGAAACCGGAGCACCCGGCGAAAACCCACACAGTTACAGGGAGAACTTGCAAACTCTGCACAGGCAGTACCCAGAATCGAACTCAGGTTGCTGGAGCTGTGACGCTGCGGTGCTAACCACGGCGCCACGGTGCCACCTGTGTGAAAAAACAAAACAAAGAAAACAAAACAAACAAAAACAAAAAACAGAATTAAAGAAAATCCCAAGGCTTTTTATACGTATATAAAGAGCAAGAGGGTAACCAGGGAAAGGGTTGGCCCACTCAAGGACAGAGAAGGGAATCTATGTGTGGAGCCAGAGGAAATGGGTGAGGTACTAAATGAGTACTTTGCATCAGTATTCACCAAGGAGAAGGACTTGGTGGATGATGAGCCTAGGGCAGGGAGTGTAGATAGACTCAGTCATCTCATAATCAAAAAGGAGGAGGTGTTGGGTGTTTTGCAAAGCATTAATGTAGATAAGTCCCCAGGGCCTGATGGGATCTACCCTAGAATACTGAGGGAGGCAAGGGAAGAAATTGCTGGGGTCTTGACAGAAATCTTTGCATCCTCATTGGCTACAGGTGAGGTCCCAGAGGACTGGAGAATAGCCAATGTTGTTCCTTTGTTTAAGAAGGGTGGCAAGGATAATCCAGGAAATGATAGGCCGGTGAGCCTTACGTCAGTGGTAGGGAAATTATTAGAGAGGATTGTTCGGGAAAGGATTTACTCCCATTTGAAAACAAATGGACTTATTAGCGAGAGGCAGCATGGTTTTGTGAAGGGGGGGGTCGTGTCTCACTAATTTGATTGAGTTTTTTGAGGAAGTGACGAAGATGATTGATGAAGGAAGGGCAGTGGATGTTATCTATATGGACTTCAGTAAAGCCTTTGACAAGGTCCCTCATGGCAGACTGATACAAAAGGTGAAGTCACATGGGATCAGAGGTGAGCTGGCAAGATGGATACAGAACTGGCTCGGTCATAGAAGACAGAGGGTAGCAGTGGAAGGGTGTTTTCTGAATGGAGGGATGTGACTAGTGGTGTTCCTCAGGGATCAGTGCTGGGACCTTTGCTGTTTGTAGTATATATAAATGATTTGGAGGAAAACGTAGCTGGTCTGATTAGTAAGTTTGCGGACGACACAAAGGTTGGTGGAATTGCGGACAGTGATGAGGATTGTCAGAGGATACAGCAGGATATAGATCGGTTGGAGACTTAGGCGGAGAAATGGCAGATGGAGTTTAATCCGAACAAATGTGAGGTAATGCATTTTGGAAGGTCTAATGCAAGTGGAAAGTATACAGTAAATGGCAGAACCCTTGCGAGTATTGACAGGCAGAGAGATCTGGGCGTACAGGTGCACAGGTCACTGAAAGTGGCAACGCAGGTGGATAAGGTAGTCAAGAAGGCATACGGCATGCTTGCCTTCATCAGTCGGGGCATAGAGTATAAAAATTGGCAAGTCATGCTGCAGCTGTACAAAACTTTAGTTAGGCCACACTTAGAATATTGCGTGCAATTCTGGTCGCTACACTACCAGAAGGACGTGGAGGCTTTGAAGAGGGTACAGATGAGGTTTACCAGGATGTTGCCTGGTCTGGAGGGCATTAGCTATGAGGAGAGGTTGGATAAACTCGGATTGTTTTCACTGGAACGACGGAGGTAGAGGGGCGACATGATGGAGGTTTACAAAGTTATAAGCGGCATGGTCAGAGTGGATAGTCAGAAGCTTTTTCCCAGGGTGGAAGAGTCAGTTACGAGGGGACATAGGTTTAAGGTGAGAGGGGCAAAGTTTAGAGGGGATGTGCGAGGCAAGTTATTTACACAGAGGGTGGTGAGTGCCTGGAACTTGTTGCCGGGGGATGTGGTGGAAGCAGGTACCATAGAGATGTTTAAGAGGCATCTTGACGAATACATGAATAGGATGGGAATAGAGGGATACAGTCCCCGGAAGTGCAGAAGGTTTTAGTTTAGACAGGCATCAAGATCGGCGCAGGCTTGGAGGGCCGAATGGCTTGTTCCTGTGCTGTACTGTTCTTTGTTTTGTTTTGTTTTGCAATGGAATTGCATTTTCAGCATTCCAATGATGTGTTCAATGATGGTTCTGGTGGATGTGTGGGTGACATTGTACCTCTCTTCAGCATTGCTTTGGGGATGATGTATTGGTGTCATCAAGAATGTACAAAGTGAGTAATACTTGACACCAGGATTCAGCCATCCACTTCGGCTGATTCCTCGAAATCTGCTGGCAGCTGGGAGTTCCTCAAAATACATGACAGCTCCCTGGGAAACATGCACAAACATGCATGATTCTTCTCCTGTGGTTGCAAACCAGTTGCACATTTAAAGAGTGGAAACCTTTGCGATTGACAAAGTCAGCAGGCTGGTCCCAGGGAGCTCTAATGGCCACATAGCATAGTCGATCACCCCTTGCACTCTAAGGAACCAAGCGATGGTGCCAAAGATCATAGACCTTGCAGCCTGACTGTCCTTGTGTACCGGTAAGTAGATGAAATCATTGGCATGTCAAAAAAGAGCATTGATCAACTCTTTGATGCACCTGTGGGTTGCAGACTGTGAGATGCCACATATGTCACCTGTGGATCCCTGGAAGTTGGAGAACAAATTGATTGCAGCAGTCACCTTGAGGGCAACAGGAATGGGCTTCACACTGAAGCCTAACGACTGCAGGTCATGCCGCAGGATTGTACAAATTTCGATGACCATTTCACATGACAGCCTTAGGCATCTCTGGCATTAACTCTCTGACATTTAAAGGTAATTTTTCCTTATTCTGAGGATGTGATAATGTGTTCCAGGATATTGTTGTTCAGAGTATCGTCACCTTCCTATTCTGCCTGTTACTGGTGCTCAGGTAGCCTGAGTTGAGGGAAAAGAGCCATCCTTAGTCTCTCTCTTTGCTCTTCTTCTATGGTACTAGACAAATTGGGTGTATGAGACCCATGTCGCTGCAGCTTTTCTGACCAATAAATAAGCAAACCGTGGCGATTCAGCCCTCTGTTGTCAGTGAGCTGAAACATCAAGGCAATGAACAGCTCCCTTGTATCTGCCTTCAAATTGCAGCCAGGTAGAAGACTCACCCACTGTTGTTTGCCTCCTCCCACTCTCCTTGCTCTCCTTGAGTGTTCACGTGGTTCCCATTTTCATTGGAAAAAATTGTCTGTGTGGTATTCAGCTCAGGTCTCCCCACCTTCCAACCTCCTCCTGCTATCAACATGCCAACTCTCACACTTGAACCTCCTCACATCAAACTGACCATTGTTATCGAGTGCCATTTCCCCCCATATGAAGTTGTCGAATACTCACACATTAGTCTTGACCTGCCCCCCTACAGAATCTATTTGCCCCCATTGACTGTGACTGTTCCCTCTGCTAGCCATTACCCTCAATTTACCCCATAGCTCCCTGATGTCCACAGCACTCATCCCTCCTTTAGGCCCTTGCCAAATAACTTCACACAGTACTGATCTAATCTACCCATCACCCCCTCACTGACAACTTGCATCTTCACCATCAACAGCAACCATTCAACAACCTGGACACTCTACCCTTCCCTGCTCCTCCATGCACCCGATTGCCCCACCCTTCCCTCCCTGATCACACTGCCCTGCTCCTCCATGTACCCTGTTACGACCAGGTGAGGAAGGGGTCTTAGGATCCCCTTTCGCCCCTACTCTGGTTGGACCGCAACAGGGTTTGTTCTTTTAACACAGTGATTTAGATTACCACCTCGAATACAATTACAAATGAACCAATCAGACAGGTTTTCTTGAGTTTAAACAAGAAAGATGTAAATTTATTAACCTTATCACTCTAAACCGGTTAAAATTACTAAAATATCTGACACATCCATGCTCACATTCATACGAGAGGCACACACACACACACACAAATAGATATAGAGGGGGAAAAAAAAGAATTGGGTGGTTGAAGTAAAGTCTGTAATAAATGGAATTCAAATACTGAGTTTCAACGTCCTTAGTCGAAGTTAAAGTCTTGAAGTTCTCGCTGGGCCATGCACAATTCAGGCTTGCTTCTCTGGTTCTGGAAGGCCAAACAGAGGCTTGATTGTTGCCTGTGAGGGTCTGTAGATTTGAAGTTAGCTATAGCCGAGAGTCCCCTGGGACTTTGCGGGAGAGGGAGAGAGAGGTGCTTTCTTCTTTGGAGTTCAGTTGCAGTCTTTTTACCTTCTGAGGCTCAATTCACAAACTCAGAGTTACAAAGGAAATTATATCATGTGACCACCTCTGTTTGAAAACAGAAGTTTCTGGATGGTTTTTTGAAATTCGAAGTTCTTCAGACATACTTGGAGGGGGTTGGCTCTTTCAATGTCAAAGGATGTCAATGGCTTTTGACCACCACTATTGACAAAAACCATTCTAGGTGATTGAATCAGAGCATACCCCCTATTGTACTGACCAGCCTGGGTAATTACCAATGTCTCCGGTCGGTCTTTGCATTCTCATATGCAAATTGTGCATGGCCATCTTTGGCTGTTCCAATCTGCTTTTAAAAAGTTATTTATAATAATGTCCAGTAAAAAGTCTCAGGCAAAGTTTTATGTGACAAAATTAATATTTTCCCATTTGGATGTGGGTTTTCTGTCACAACCCAATCAACCCACCCTTCCCACCCCAACTACCCTGCCTTGCTCCTCCATGTAGCCCCCGCCCATGCTTTCGTTATCATCCCCTGAGAAGATTCACCCTTGTTGGAGCCAAGTCTGGAGGCAAGCATCCATAGCAATGCTGGCCTGGAGGCAAATGTCCATTCCAATGCTGTTGTTAGCTTAGTGGATGAGTTAAAGGGAGAAGGGCACAGACCTGAGACACAACTGCACAAATCCGACTGCTGTACGTCACGGTGAAACAATTGTAAACTGGCTGGTGCAGGAATATTGCTCGCTGTTCACTTAATCTGGCAGGTAGGACTAAATTGTGAGTATGCGTCGGGTACTTATATCACCCACATGACTCCAAATCCGCCATGGCGGACAGCGTAAAATACCCCTTGGAGAGCAATCAAAAAAAAACTTCCAAAACATAGAGGACTGAGGAGGTCTTCTCCTGGCTCCATTAAACAACTGCAGCTCATTGTCAACTGACCTTTAACTCTTTCTCAATGCCTTCCTTCTCTCAGAATTACCTGTGGGCCTTACACTGGCTGAATTTAGATAGGCACTGACAGGTGAATGGTGTTACAGCACCTGAATACTGCAGGGGAGTATTCTCAAGGAAAAGCTTAGGACAGAACCTCATCAGAATTTTACACTACCTATGGAAGTGGGCTGGAGGCGGGGGGCTGGCATAAAATTGAGTGGGAAGCGGGGGTTTTTTTTGATTAGATTAGAGATACAGCACTGAAACAGGCCCTTCAGCCCACCGAGTCTGTGCCGAACATCAACCACCCATTTATACTAATCCTACACTAATCCCATAGTCCTACCAAACATCCCCACCTTTCCCTCTATTTCCCTACCACCACTAGTGACAATTTATAATGGCCAATTTACCTATCAACCTGCAAGTCTTTTGGCTTGTGGGAGGAAACCGGAGCACCCGGAGAAAACCCACACAGACACAGGGAGAACTTGCAAACTCCACACAGGCAGTACCTGGAATCGAACCCGGGTCCCTGGAGCTGT
Organism: Heterodontus francisci; assembly: GCF_036365525.1. Lineage (NCBI taxonomy): Eukaryota > Metazoa > Chordata > Chondrichthyes > Heterodontiformes > Heterodontidae > Heterodontus > Heterodontus francisci. The sequence goes on from NC_090371.1 coordinate 115,078,177, forward strand.
GAGGCTGCGGTGCTAACCACTGCACCACTGTGCCGCACGTTGTGGTTCGAGTCTTCTTCCTGCCCCCGCTTGAACTTTATGAGCAGCGGGGGAGGTCACAATCCGCCCGTCCGCCTCAGGCCACTTAAAGCTCTTAAGTTGCCAATCAATTGCCACTTAAGGGTCTCTTCTTGTGACCGCTGGTATATTACCAGCAGCAGATGGGCGACTCAGCACCTCAGGAGGTTGCTCAGTAAAACCTGGCAGACTCCTTGCGAGCTGTAGGGGGGCGTCCTGATTAGGCACCCTGTGCCCCACGGAGGGCCCCCCCAACAGCACAAGCTGCCCCCGCTGGAGCACATTTCCCAACCCCCCAACTGACCCTCCCTCCACCATTCAGACCCTTGAATCTCTTGTCCTCTTGCGCCATCACTGTGTGCTGCTGAAGTTGCCTCCAGTTTGAGGTGCAATCAACTTTCGGTCTCATTTTGTCTTATATCGGTGATCTTTTGCAATAAATATCCATTATGTATCTCACAGTATTAGACCAGGTTAAATTAAAATAGGAATGCAAATCAATATTATCTAGTGAAATAGACTATTTGAAAACTATAGAAGAAGCATGCCATTGTAAGGGGTGCATGCTACAGCGAAGTTGTTCTCCAAAGTTACTTTTTTAAAGTAAAGATGGTTGGCATCCTTCCAACAATGAAAGATGATGGACATGCAGCAAACAATCTATTTAAGTGGGGTATCTTCTCTTAGAATCATAGAAAGTTTACAGCACAGAAAGAGGCCAGTTGGCCCATCGTGTCTGCACCAGCCAAGTATTTTTTTATTAAAGGGAGTAATTAAGTAATCTAAAGGTAAGGCATGGCAGGAGATCTCGCACCCATCAGATGCTCCTCCTGTGCTATGTGAGAAATCAGGGACGCTTCCAGTGTCACTGACAACCGTGCGTGCAGGAAGTGTATCTGGCTGCAGCTAATGGCTACCCGCATTATGGAGCAGGAGCTGAAGGTGGATTCACTGTGGAGCATCTGTGATGCTAAGATCACCGTGGATAGCACGTTTAGTGAGGTGGTCACACTGCAGGCAAATGCTGCAAAGGCAGAAAGGGAATGGGTGACCACCAGGTAGAGTAGAGGAAGGCAGGTAGTGCTGGAGTCCCCTGTGGCCATCCCCTCTCTAACAGATATACCACATTGGATATTAGAGTCATAGAGTCATGCAGCACAGAAACAGGCCCTTCGGCCCATCGTGTCTGTGCCGGCCATCAAGCACCAACCTATTCTATCCCATTTTCCAGCACTTGGCCCATAGCCTTGTATGCTATGGCATTTCAAGTGCTCATCTAAATACTTCTTAACTGTTGTGATGGTTCCTGCCTCAATCACCAATTCAGGCAGTGCGTTCCAGATTCTAACCACCCGCTGGGTGAAAAACATTTTCCTCAAATCCCCTCTAAATCTCCTGCCCCTTACCTTAAATCTATGTCCCCTGGTTATTGACCCCTCCACTAAGGGAAAAAGTTTCTTCCTATCTAATCTATCAATGACCCTCATAATTTTGTATACCTCAATCTGCTCCAAGGAAAACAACCCTAGCCTTTTCAGTCTCTCTCCAAAGCTGAAACCCTCCAGCCCAGGCAACATCCTGGTGAATCTCCTCTGCACCCTCTCCAGTGCAATCACAACTTTCCTATAGTATGGTGCCCGGAAATGTGCACAGTACTCCTGCTGTGGCCTAACGAGCGTTTTATACAGCTCCATCATAACCTCCCTGTTCTTATATTCTATGCCTCGGCTAATAAAGGCAAGTATCCCATATGCCTTCCGAACCACCTTATTTACCTGTGCTGCTACCTTCGGTGATCTATGGACAAGTACACCAAGGTCCCTCTGACCTTCTGTACTTCCTAGGGTCCTACCATCCATTGTATATTCCCTTGCCTTGTTAGTCCTCCCAAAATGCATCACCTTACACTTCTCAGGATTAAATTCCATTTTCCACTGCTCTGCCCATCTTACCAGCCCATCTATATCATCCTGTAATCTAAGGCTTTCCTCCTCACTATTTACGACACCACCAATTTTCATGTCAGCTGTGAACTGACTGATCATACCTCCTATATTCACGTCTAAATTATTAATGTACACTACAAACAGCAAGGGTCCCAGCACCGATCCCTGTGGTACACCAGTATACTCCCAGAAACAACCCTCGACCATCACCCTCTGTCTCCTGCCACTAAGCCAATTTTGGATCCAATTTGCCATATTGCCCTGAATCCCATGGGCTCTTACCTTCTTAGCCAATCTCCCATGTGGGACCTTATATTGTTGGGGGAGACGGCTCAGGGGAAAGCAGCAAGCGCCGAGGTCATGGCACCATGAGTGGCTCTGCAGCACAGGAGGGGAGGAAGAAGAGTGGCAGGGCTATAATGAAAGGAGATTCAATCGTAAGGGGAACAGACAGGTGTTTCTGCAGCCGCAAAAGAGACTCCAGGGTGTTATGTTGCCTCTCTGGTGCTAGGGTAAAGAATGTCTCTGAGTGGCTGCAGGGCATTCTGAGGGGGGAGGGTGAGCAGCCAGTTGTTGTGGTACATATCGGTACCAGCAACATAGGTATCAAAAGGGATGAGGTCCTACAAGCTGAATATAGGGAGTTAGGATGTAAACCGAAAAGTAGGACCTCAAAGGTAGCAATCTCAGGATCACCAACAGTGCCACGTGCTAGTGAGACCAGAAATAGCAGGATATATCAGATGAATATGTGGCTGGAGAAATGGTGTAGGGGGGGAGGGATTCAGATTCCTGGGACATTAGGACCGGTTCTGGGGAAGATGGGACCAGTACAAGCTGGACGGGTTGCATCTGGGCAGGACCTGGACCAATTTCCTCATGGGGTGGGGCGTGTTTGCTAGTGCTGTCGGGGAGGGTTTAAACTAGAATGGCAGGGGGGATTGGGAACCTGAGCAGAGAGACAAAGGAGGGGGAAACAAGGATAGAAATGAAAGACAGAAAGGTAAGAAGCAAAATTGGAAGGCAGAGAAAACAAAGGCGAGAAACAAATGCAAAATAAAGCTAAGAGGACTAACAATGTTAAAAAGACAAGTGTAAAGGCATTGTGTCTTGATGCGCAGAGCATTCGCAATAAGGTAGATGAATTAACAGCACAAATAGATATAAACGGTTATGATGTAGTTGTGACTACGGAGACATGGCTGCAGGGTGACCAAGAATGGGAATTGAACATCCAGGGGTATTCAATATTTAGGAAGGACAGGCAAATAGGGAAAGGAGGATGGGGTAGCATTGTTAGTAAGGGAGGAAATCAATGCAATAATGAGGAAGGATATTGGCTCGGAAAATCATGATGTAGAATCTGTATGGGTGGAGTAAAGAAACACCAAGGGCCAGAAAACATCGGTGGGGGTTGGCTATAGGCCGCCAAACAGTAGTGGAGATGTAAGGGATGGCATTAACCAGGTAATTAGAGACGCATGCAATAAGGGTACAACTGTAATCATGGGTGACTTTAATCTACATATAGATTGGTCAAACCAATTTAGCAATCATACTGTGGAGGAGGATTTCCTGAGTGTGTACGTGCCGTTTTTTTAGACCAATGCTTTGGAGAACAGGTTATCCTAGACTGGGTATTATGCAATGAGAAAGGATTAATTAACAATCTTGTTGTGCGGGGTCCCGTGGGGAGGAGCAACCATAAAATGATAGAATTCTTCATTAAAGATGGAGAGTGAAGTAGTTGAATCCGAAACTAGGGTCCTGAATCTAAATAAGGGAAACTACGAAGGTATGAGGCACGAGTTAGATATGGTAGATTGGGGAACTTTACTAAACGGGTTGATGGTGGTTAGGCAATGGATAATATTTAAAGAACGTATGCATGAATTACAACAATTATTCATTCCTGTCTGGCACAAAAATAAAACCGGAAAGGTGGCTCAACCGTGGCTTACAAAATAAATTAGGAATAGTATGAGATCCAAAGAGGAGGCATATAAAATTGCCAGAAAAAGCAGCAAGTCTGAGAATTGGGAGCAGTTCAGAATTCAGCAAAGGAGGACAAAGAGGTTGATTAAGTGGGGGAAAATAGAATATGAAAGTAAACTTGCAGGGAACATAAAAACAGACTGTAAAAGCTTCTATAAATATGTGAAGAGAAAAAGGTTAGTGAAGCCACATGTAGATCCCTTACAGTCAGAAACAGGGGAAATTATAATGGGGAACAAAGCAATGGCAGAACAATTAAACACATACTTTGGTTCTGTCTTCACAAAGGAGGACACAAATAACCTCACAGAAATGTTAGGGAACCAAGGATCTAATGAAAGGGAGGAACTGAAGGAAATCCGTATTAGTAAAAATATAGTGCTAGGGAAATTAATGGGGTTAAAGGCTGACAAATCCCCAGGGCCTGATAATCTACATCCTAGTGTACTATTGGTCCATTGATTCTCTCGCCAGTGGAAAAGCCCGCAGGAAGGACGGCATTACCCCCTGAAATAATCAAGAGTGCCAAGCCTGCTATACTCTCAGCACTCCACGAACTGCTTTGCCTGTACTGGGATGAGGGAGCAGTACCACAGGACATGCGCAATTCTAATATCATCATCCTCTATAAGAACAAGGGGAGTGGGGAAAGTCATTTTAGACTGACTGCAGAAGCTGGCTGAGCATGTCTACCCTGAGGCACAGTGTGGCTTTCAAGCAGAGCAATCCACCATTGACATGCTGTTCTCCCTTTGCCAGCTACAGGAGAAATGCCGTGAACAACAGATGCCCCTCTACGTAGCTTTCATAGATCTCACCAAAGCCTTTGACCTCGTCAGCAGACTCTTCAGACTACAAGCAAAGATCGGATGTCCACCAAAGCTACTAAGTATCATCACCTCATTCCATGACAATATGAAAGGAACAATTCAGCATAGCGGTGCCTCATTAGACCCCTTTCCTATCCTGAGTGGCGAGAAACTCTCGTACCTACACTGTTTAGGATCTTCTTCTCCCTGCTGCTCTCACATGCATTCAAGTCTTCAGAAGAAGGAATTTTCCTTCACACAAGATCAGATGACAGGTTGTTCAACCTTGCCCTTCTTAGAGCAAAGACCAAAGTACGGAAGGTCCTCATCAGGGAACTCCTCTTTGCTGACGATGCTGCGTTAACATCCCACACAGAAGAGTGTCTGCAGAGACTCATCGACAGGATTGCAGCTGCCTGCAATGAGTTTGACCTAAGTATCAGCCTCAAGAAAATGAACATCATGGGACAGGACGTCAGAAATGCTCCATCCATCAATATCGGCGATCACGCTCTGGAAGTGGTTCAAGAGTTCACCTACCTAGGCACAACTATCACCAGTAACCTGTCTCTCGATGCAGAAATCAACAAGGGAAAGGCGTCCGCTGCTATGTCCAGACTGGCCAAGAGAGTGTGGGAAAATGGCGCACTGACACGGAACACGAAAGTCCGACTGTATCAAGCCTGTGTCCTCAGTACCTTGCTCTACAGCAGCGAGGCCTGGACAATGTATGTCAGCCAAGAGCGACGTCTCCATTCATTCCATCTTCGCTGCCTCCGGAGAATCTTTTGCATCAGGTGGCAGGACCATACCTCCAATGCAGAAGTCCTCGAGGCGGCCAACATCTCAGGCATATACACCCTACCGAGCCAACGGCGCTTGAGATGGCTTGGCCATGTGAGCCGCATGGAAGATGGCAAGATCCCCAAGGACGTATTGTACAGCGAGCTCGTCACTGGTATCAGACCCACTGGCCGCCCATGTTTCCGCTTTAAAGACGTCTGCAAACGTGACATGAAATCCTGTGACATTGATCACAAGTCGTGGGAGTCAGTTGCCATAAAGGCGGGGCTAAAGAGTGGCGAGTCAAAAAAAGACAGAAGCACAAGGAGAGAGACAACTGTGTAGCAGCCCCGACAACCAATTTTATCTGCAGCAGCTGTGGAAGAGTCTGTCAGTCTAGAATTGGCTTTTATCCAGGCGCTGCTTCACAAACCACTGACCACCTCGAGGCGCTTACCCATTGTCTCTCGAGACAAGGAGGCCAAAGAAGAGTACGAAAGGAAGTAGCCCTGGAAATAGTGGATGCATTGGTGGTCATCTTCCAAAATTCTATGGACTCTGGAGCAGTTCCTACAAATTGGAGGGTGGCAAAAGTAACCCCACTATTTAAAAAAGGAGGGAGAGAAAAAACAAGGAATTACAGACCAGTTAGCCTTATATCAGTAGTGGGGAAAATGCTAGAGTCTATTATAAAGGATGTGATAGCAGAACACCTGGAAAGCGTAAACAGGATTGGACAAAGTCAGCATGGGTTTATGAAAGGGAAATCATGCTTAACAAATCTACTGGAGATTTTTGAGGATGTAACCAGTAGAATAGATAAGGGAGAACCAGTGGATGTGGTGTATTTGGATTTTCAGAAGGCTTTTGATAAGGTCTCACATCAGAGGTTAGTGAACAAAATTGAAGCACATGGGATTGGGGGTAATCTACAGGCATGGATGGAGAATTGGTTGACAGACAGGAAACAGAGAGTCGGAATAAACGGGTCTTTTTCCAGGTGGCAGGCAATGACTAGTGGGGTACCGCAGGGATCAGTGCTTGGGCTCCAGCTATTCACAATATATGTTAATGAGTTGGGTGAGGGAACTAAATGTAACGTTTCCAAGTTTGCAGACGACACAAAGCTGGGGATCAATGTGAGATGTGCAGAGGATGCAAAGAGGCTCTAATGTGATTTGGACAAGTTGGGTGAGTGGGAAAATGCATGGCAGATGCAGTATAACGTGGTTAAATGTGAGGTTATCCATTTTGGTTGTAAAAACAGAACAAAGTAATTCATGACAACGCTACGTCATCGCACACATCATCAGGATGCGCCGCGGTGCGCACATGCGCAGACGGTCTCATGCCCCCTGCGCATGCGCTGCGGTCCGGCTTGCCAGGACCGCTTTGCGCATGCGCAGATGACACGGTACGCGCATGCGCACACAGTCTCCTCATCTCTGCACATGCGCTGCGGTCCGACCTGCCAGGACCGTTGTGCACATGCGCAGATGACGTCATCGCATTATTTCGTCTTCCTCGGGTACGCGCCAGTTTGGCCTCTGCGCATGAGTCAAAGCTTCGGCGCGACTTTTTGAAAGTGGAAGGAGGAGAGGTTTCGTCGGGCATTTTCTCGCATTTTATCTGAATTATTTATTCGTTTTGGAGACTTGCTTCATTTTTATTTGACACAGGAGATTGTTCCAAGGTAAGTTGCTCTGCCTTTGTAAGTTGCTCTGAAAACATTTCCATTGTCTGGGCCACCGCATGTTCTCCATGGACCATACATATGCCTGCCTGTTCAAATCTCCACTTCCCCTACCTGCGGTACCCTCTCCTTGCTGCTCAGTTACACAGTCACCTGCTCCTACACCCATCAGGGCAGTGCACATGGGCACACAGTTACCTGCTCCTACACCCATCAGGGCAGTGCACATGGGCACACAGTTACCTGCTCCTACACCCATCAGGGCAGTGCACATGGGCACACAGTTACCTGCTCCTACACCCATCAGGGCAGTGCACATGGGCACACAGTTACCTGCTCCTACACCCATCAGAGCAGTGCTCATGGACACACAGTTACCTGCTCCTACATCCATCAGAGCAGTGCTCATGGACACACAGTTGCCTGCTCCTACACCCATCAGAGCAGTGCTCATGGATACACAGTTACCTGCTCCTACATCCATCAGAGCAGTGCTCATGGACACACAGTTACCTGCTCCTACACCCATCAGAGCAGTGCACATGGGCACACAGTTACCTGCTCCTACACCCATCAGAGCAGTGCACATGGGCACACAGTTACCTGCTCCTACACCCATCAGAGCAGTGCACATGGACACACAGTTACCTGCTCCTACACCCATCAGGGCAGTACACATGGGCACACAGTTACCTGCTCCTACACCCATCAGAGCAGTGCTCATGGACACTCAGTTACCTGCTCCTACACCCATCAGAGCAGTGCTCATGGACACACAGCCACCTGTTTCCCCATCCGACGTTGAAACAACCATGCAGAGCCTTGTGAGACTCCGCAATTGCCAGTTGCTGCCTGTCAAGCAGAGAGGGCGTCCAAAGGGGTCAAGCACTTGGGGAACATTCAGCAAGAAGAGACTGAGCACTAAAAGAAACAAGCATGCCGTGTCCAGTGGTAGCAGAAATGTGAATGCTCTTGCTGTGAACACAACTGGTGATAGTAGGAGGCAGGATTAAATGGGAATGGATGGAAAGACGCGCGAGTAACATAACCACTAGCAGGGAACTGCTGGGCTAAATGGCCAGCTTTATGTTCATAGCCCAAAAGAAATGTGCTTCTTTTCCAGCACCCTCACATCATTCATGTTTTCCCTGAGAGCAGCATTGAACCATCACGAGATAGGGGCAGTAACATCATCCTGCCTCCTACAGCTGAGGTGGGTACTAAGTGATTCATTGGCGGTGTTATCAGTACATGCCTTTACCGCAGAACACAAAGCATGCTCAACAGTAATTTCATTGGAGGGAGGGAAGCTCTGACACTGATGTTCTTCCCTTATTTTCTTTCATGTAAAACGTGCCCTTGAGAAAACAATCCTTGACACTTAAGGACGGCATTCAAGCAAAGGAGGCAGTGCGGGAGAGGACGCAAGGATGTGCTGATTCCTGCATCTGAGGTGGGTAATAAGTGCTTCATTGGCGACGTTATCAATTGGTGCCTTCACTGCAGAACTTAAAAAGGTGTGCACAACAGTAATTTCAGTGGATGGAGGGAGGCAAGCTCTGACTCTGATTTGCTTTATTTCTTTTCATGTAAAACATGCCGTCGAGAAAACAATCCTTGAGACTTAAGGTCAGCATTCAAGCAACAAAGGCAACTGGATCATGCTACGGAGCTCATCACGATGTAGAAAGGAACATTGCATTTATGGATGAATTGGGAATGCACATTGGGATGCGCTTGGGGAACATTCACCAAGAATAGACTGAGCTCAGACTCTTGTGACTTTGCCTTCTTCACATGGACAATACAGTAGTGGAATAGAGAGCCAAGCGTTTATTCACCACAAGGCTCACCAGGAACAATCTCTTTAGCTGTGCATAGCAGAGACTCGGCCTGTCTGTCTAACGGGAATGCTGGACACAACACTCATGTATCCATGCACAGCAGTTCCTCGGATACTTAATGAACTTAATAAAACTTTTCAATAATTAAACCCAGAATTGTTGAGGTTTTGTTTTGCATGCTATTTCCCCGACTTTGCAACTGCACTTCAGATATTCAACTATGGTGGGGGGGTAGAGGGAGGGGTGGGTGAAGAGGGGGAGGGGTGGGGAGAGCGGTGAGGGGTGGGGAGAGGGAGCATGCAAAATGCAGGGACCAAACAGTTCCAATGCCTGAAGTACTGAGGAGAAGTAGGGAAAGCAACTGGGTAGGGGAGAAAGCAACTGGATTGGGCATCCGCAGCTGGAGGGAACAGCTGAATGGAGAGGGCCGGAAGCGAGAGGCCGTAGAGAGCCGCGGGGAGCGAGCGTGCGAAGACCTTGGTGTCACCGGGTCCAGGGACTGGCCAGTAAGTCTTTTGCTGTTGTGTTTATGGCGCATGCACAGAAAAAGGCACTCCTCTTCCGTTCCGCTGCTCCCCCACCCCCCACTCTCTCCCCTTCCTCCCTCTCCCCCCAGCTCTCCCCCTCCCCCCTTCCTTACCCCTCCCTCTCCCTCTTTCTCCCCCCCTCCCCCCTCTCCCTCTTTCTCTCCCTCTCCCTCTTTCTCCCCCTCCCCCTTCCTTACCCCTCCCTCTTTCTCCCCCCCCTCTTTCTCCCCCTCCCTCTTTCTCTCCCTCTCCCTCTTTCTCCCTCTCTCCCTCTTTCTCCCCTCTCCCTCTCCCTCTTTCTCCCCCCTCCCTCTTTCTCCCCCCCTCCCTCTCCCTCTTTCTCCCCCCCTCCCTCTTTCTCCCCCCCTTCCTTACCCCTCCCTCTCCCTCTTTCTCCCCCCTCCCCCTCTCCCTCTTTCTCCCCCCCTCCCTCTCCCTCTTTCTCCCCCTCCCTCTTTCTCCCCCCCTCCCTCTCCCTCTCCCCCTCCCTCCCTCTTTCTCCCCCCCTCCCTCTCCCTCTTTCTCCCCCCCTCCCTCTCCCTCTTTCTCCCCCTCTCCCTCTTTCTCCCCCCTCCCTCTCCCTCTTTCTCCCCCCCTCCCTCTCCCTCTTTCTCCCCCCTCTCCCTTTTTCTCCCCCCTCCCTCTCCCTCTTTCTCCCCCCTCCCTCTCCCTCTTCCTCCCCCTCTCCCTCTTTCTCCCCCCCTCCCTCTTTCTCCCCCCCCCCCCGCCCCCCGGAACCGCTACCGCTGGTCTCCCCGCGCTGCTGTCCCCAGCCCCCGCGCTGATCTCCCCGGCCCCCGCGCTGCTCTCCCCGGCCCGCTCCACTCTCTCACTCCAGCCATTGTATTCTGCCACGTGTTTGTTAGCTTTCATCTCTGTGATTCTTTGAGCAGTGCCATCTTTAGTCCTGGCAGCTGCTACAGTCGCAAGCTGTGACGTTTTCGTGGCACATGCTGTATTTGCGTATGTGCCAAAACAGCGCCACCTACCGATCGCGTTGTCAACAATTGCGGTCAAAACAGAAAGGCAGATTATTATCTGAATGGTGATAGATTGGGAAAGGGGGAGGTGCAACAAGACCTGGATGATCTTGTACACCAGTCGCTGAAAGCAAGCATTGAGGTACACGAGCAGTTAGGAAGGGCTAATAGTATGTTGGCCTTCATTGCAAGAGGATTTGAGTACAGGAGCAAGGATGTCTTACCTGGAGTTATACAGGGCCTTGGTGAGACCACATCTGGAGTATTGTGTGCAGTTTTGGTCTCCTTATCTGAGGAAGGATGTTCTTGCCATGGAGGGAGTGCAAAGAAGATTTACTAGACTGATTCCTGGGATGACAGGATTGATATATGAGGAGATATTGGTTCAGTGAGGCCTATATTCACTAGAGTTTAGAAGAATGAGAGGTGATCTCACAGAAACCTATAAAATTCTAACAGGACTAGACAGGCTCAATGCAGGGAGGATGTTCCCGATGGCTGGGGAGTCCAGAACCAGGGGTCACAATCTCAGGATATGGGATATGCCATTTAGAACCGAGATGAGGATAAATTTCTTCACTCAGAGGGTGGTGAACCTGTGGAATTCTCTACCGCAGAAGGCAGTGGAGGCCAACTCATTCAGTATATTCAAGAAGGAGACAGATATATTTCTTAATGCCAAAGGGATCAAGGGATATGGGGAGAAAGCGGGAACAGGGTACCACATTAGATGATCAGACATGATCTTTTTTGAATGGCAGAGCAGTCCCAAAGGGCCGAATGGCCTGTTCCTGTTCCTTTTTTCTATGTTTCTATGAAAAATGAGCCAATCACTATAATCCCGCCTTCCAGCATTTGGTCCGTAGCCCTGCAGGTAACGGCATTTGAGGTGCATATCCAGACAATTTTAAATGAGTTGATGTTTTCTGCTTCTACTACCCTTTCAGGCAGTGACTTCCAGACCCCCATCATCCTCTGGGTGAAAAAGATTTTCCTCATCTCTCCTCGAATCGTTCTACTAATCACTTTAAATCTATGCCCCCTCATCACTGACCTCTCTGCTACGGCAAATAGGCCTTTCACATCCACTCTATCCAGGCCCCTCACAATTTTATACATTTCAATCAGATCTCTCCTTAGCCTCCTCTGTTCCAAGGAGAACAACCCCAGACTATCCAATCTTTCCTCATAGCTGCATTTTCCAGTCTCGGCAACATCCTCGTAAATCTCCTCTGTACCCTCTCTAGTGCAATTACATCCTTTCTGTAATGAGGTGACCAGAACTGCACACAGCACTCAGGTTGTAGCCTAACCAATGATTTATACAGTTCCAGCAAAACCTCCCCTTGACTTTCAATGGCATTACCATCGCTGAAACCCCCACTAACAACATCCTAAGGGCTGCCATTGACCAGAAACTGAACTGGAGTAGACATAGAAATACCGTGGCTACAAGAGCAGGTCAGAGGTTAGGTATCCTGCGGTGAGTAACTCACCTCCTGACTCCCCAAAGCCTGTCCACCAACTGCAAGGCACAAGTCAGGAGTCTGACGGAATACTCTCCACTGCCTGGATGGGTGCAGCTCCAACAACACTCAACAAGCTCGACACCATTCAGGACAAAGCAGCCCGCTTGATTGGCACCCCATTCACAACATTCACTCCCTCCACCACTGATACACAGTGGCAGCAGTGTGTACCATCTACAAGATGCACTGCAGCAACGCACCAAGGCTCTTTAGCAAGCACCTGCCAAACCCACGACCTCTATCAACTAGAAGGACAAGGACAGCAAATGCATGGGAACACCACCACCCGCAAGTTCCCCTCCAAGTCACACATCATCCTGACTTGGAACTATATCTTCGTTCCTTCACTGTCGTGGGTCAAAATCCTGGAACTCCCTTCCTAACAGCACTGTGGGTGTACCTACCTCACATGCAGCAGTTCAAGAAGGTTGCTCACCACCACCTTCTGAAGAGCAATTAGTGATGGGCAATAAATGCTGGTCTAGCCAGCGATGCCCAAATCCCATGGATGAGTAAAAAATATATATCTTCTATACCTTGGCTAATAAAGTAAAGGATTCTATATGCCTTCTTCACCACCTTATCGACCTATCCTGCTACCTTCTGGGATCTGTGAAAATTAATTCCAAGGTCCTTCACTTCTTCTACACATCTCAGTATTCTCCCATTAATCATGTAATCCTTTGCCTTGTTTGACCTCCCCAAATGCATCACCTCACACTTCTCTGGGTTGAATTCCATTTACCACTTTTCTGCCCACCTGACCAGTCCATTAATATCTTCCTGCAGTCTACAGCTATCCTCCTCACTATCTACCACACGGTCAATCTTTGTGTCATCTGCAAACTTCTTGATCATGCCCCCTACATTTACGTCTAAATCATTAATAAGTACCACAAAAAGCAGGGGACCCAGTACTGATGCCTGCGGAATGCCACTGGAAGCAGCCCTTCAGGTGCGAAAACACCTGTCAACAATTAACTTTGTTTCCTGCCACTGAGCTAATTTTGTATCCACTTGCTGCATTTCCCTGGATCCCTTGGGATTTTAATTTTTCACCATTCTGCCATGTGGGACCTTGTCACAAACCTTGCTAAAATCCATGTGCTCATCATCTGCACTCCCCTCATCAATATTCATTGTTACTTCTTCCTCAATAATTCAATCAAGTTAGTCAGACATGACCTTCCCTTAACAAATCCATGCTGACTCCCCTTTATTGATCTGTGTCCTTCTAAGTGACAGTTTATCCTGTATCTTAGAATTGATTCCAATAATTTTCCCACTATCGAGGTTAGACTGACTAGCCTGTAATTATTCGGTCTATCCCTCACTCCCTTTTTAAACAAAGGTACAACGTTATCAGTCCTCCAATCCTCCGGCACTACACCTGTATCCAGTGGGGACTGGAAAATGATGGTCCGGTCTTCTGCTGTTTCCTGCTTCTTTTAACAGCCAAGGGATACATCTCATCCGGCCCTGATGATTTATCCACTTTCAAGGATGCTAATCCCATTAATACTGACTCTCTCCCTATGTTTATCACATCCAATACTTCACACCCCTCTTCCATAACTACAATATCTGCATCATCCCCCTCTTTTGTGAAGACAGATGCAAAGTATTCATTATGAACATCTTCTGCCCTGACACCTAGGTCTTTTTTGATCTTTTATGGGCCCTACTCTCTCCTTAGTTCCTCTTACTCTTTATGTATTGATAAAACGTCTTTGGGTTCACCTTGGATTGTGCTTGCCAATATTCTTTCATGCCCTCTCTTATCTTTCCGAATTTCCTTTTTGATTTCACCCCTCCTCTTTCTATATTCCTCTCGGATTTCTGCAGTATTGAGTTCTTGGTGTTGGACATAAGCTTTCCTTTTCTGCCTTATCTTATCCGGTAAGCTCCTTGACATCCATAGGGCTCTAGATTTGGCTGTCTCACCTTTTTCCTTTGTGAGGACATGTTTACTCTGAACCCCTTGAATCTCCCCTTTGAATGCCTCCCACTGCGCTGACACTGATTTACCTTCAAGTAGCTGTTTCCAGTCCACTTTCGCTAAATCACTCCTCAGCTTAGTAAAATTAGCCTTGCCCTAATTGAGAACTCTAACACCTGTCCTATCCTTGCCCTTTTCCATGATTATGTTAAAACTGACTGAATTATGACCACTACCACCAAAATGCTCCCCCACTGTCACTTCTTCCATTTGCCCATCTGCATTTCCTAAAACTAAGTCTAAAACTATGCCCTCACTTTTTGGGCTTGCTACATACCGGCCAAAAAGGTTCTCCTGAATGCACCTCAAGAATTCTGCTCCCTCAATTCCTTTCACACTAAAACTATCCAGTTAATATTTGGTTAGTTAAAATCCCCTACTATTACTGCCCTATTGTTTTTGCACTTCTCAGAGATTTGCCTACATATCTGCTCTTCTATCTCCCTCTGACTGTTTGGGGGTCGATAGTACACTCCCAGCAGTATAACTGCCTGTTTTTTGTTCCTTAGCTCAATCCATATGGCCTCATTTGATGAACCTTTCAATATATCATCCCTCCTCACAGCTGTTTCTTTGATCAAAATTGCCATTACCCCTCCTTTCTTATTCCTCCCCCCACCCCCTTCCTATTGTGTCTGAAAACCCTGTAACCAGGAATGTTTAGCTGCTGTTCCGGTCCCTCTTTAAGCCATGTTTCTGTAATAGCTGTGATATCATACTGCCATGTGTCTATCTGTGCCCTCAGCTCATCTGCTTTATTTGCTATACTTCTTGCATTGCAGTAGATACCCTTGAGCACTGCCAACCTCTTTTTTTTTTCTAACATTTGCTTCCTCTGCCTTCCAGACTCATCCATTAATTTTCTGGCCTTCCATTTTTATTTCTGATTTTATCCCAACTGAGTCTACCCTCAGGACCCCATCCCCCTGCCAAACTAGTTTAAACCCTCCCCAACAGCACTAGTAAAATGTTCCGCAAGGAAATCAGACCCGGCTCTGTTCAGGTGCAACCCGGCCAGCCTGTACAGGTCCCATCTCCCCCAGAGCCGGTCCCAGTGTCCCAAGAATCTAAAGCCCTCCCTCCTGCACCAACTTTTCAGTCACACATTCATCTGTCCTATCCTTCTATTCCTGCACTCACTTGTGCTTGGCATTGGGAGTAATCCAGAGATTACTACTTTTGAGGTCCTGCTTGCTAATTTCGTACCTAGCTCAGTAAACTCTTTCTGCAGGACCACATCCCTCTTTCTACCGATGTCGTTGGTACCAATGTGGACCATGACTGCTGGCTGTTCACCCTCCCCACTCAGGGTGCTCTGTAGCTGCTCAGTGACATCCTTGATCCTGGCAGCAAGGAGGCAACACACCATCCTCTCACCTTTACATGGTCCCAACACTTCCCTTCCCTTCCTTGACTTCTCTGCCTCCATCTCTGGTGTTAGACTGTCTACTAACATTCATTATAAGCCCAACGACTCCCACAGCTCCTCGACTACACTTCTTCACACCCTGCATCCTGTAAGGACTCCATTTCATTCTCCCAGTTTCTCCGTCTCCGACGCATCTGTTCTGATGATGCGACCTTCCATGACAGTGCTTCTGATATGTCTTCCTTTTTCCTCAACTGAGGATTCCCCCCCACTGTGGTTGACAGGGCCCTCAACCGTGTCTGGCCCATTTCCCGCACCTCTACCCTCACCCCTTCCCCTCCCTCCCAGAACCGCGACAGGGCTCCCCTTGTCCTCCCATCAGCCTCCATATCCAAAGGAACATCCTCCGCCATTTCCGCCACCTCCAGCGTGATGCCACTACCAAAAGCATCTTTCCCTCCCTTCCCCTGTCATCATTCCAAAGAGACCGCTCCCTCCGCGACACCCTGGTCCACTTCTCCATTACCCCCACCACCTTGTCCCCTTCCCACGGCACCTTCCCTTGCAAGCGCAAGATGTGTAATACCTGCCCATTTACTTCCTCTCTCCGCACTATCCAAGTCCCCAAACACTCCTTTCAGGTGAAGCAGCAATTTACTTGTATTTCTTTCAATGTAGTATACTGTATTCGCTGCTCACAATGTGGTCTCCTCTACATTGGGGAGACCAAACGCAGACTGGGTGACCGCTTTGCGGAACACCTCTGTTCAGTCTGATGGGCATAACCCCGAGCTTCCAGTTGCTGGCTAATTCAACATATCCCGCTGCTCTCATGTTCACATCTCTGTCCTGGGATTGCTGCGGTGTTCCAGTGAATATCAACGCAAACTTGAGGAACAGCATCTCATTTACCGATTAGGCACACTACGGCCTGCCATACTGAACATTGAGCTCAATAATTTCAGAGTATGACGGGCCCCCCATTTTACTTTTATCTTTAGTTATTTTTTCTTTTTTCTTTTCTTTTTTGTGTTTATTTTATTTTAGTTTGTTCAGTTTGTTTCTACTGTGCCTACCCATTGTTTTTTTTTCATGTTTGTGCTTGTGGCTGTTCAGTTTTCAGTCCATTAACACCCTATCTGTACTAATGCTTTGTCTTTCAGCACACCATGAACGTATTGTTTGCCTTTGATCCATGACCTTCTGGTCAGCTATTCTGTGACCTTGTCCTATCTACACCTTCTCTTCTGTTATCTCTTGCCCCACCCCTGCTTTACTTGCTTAAAATCTTTTACATTTCTTATATCAACCAGTTCTGAAGAAGGGTCACTGACCTGAAACGTTAACTCTGCTTCTCTCTCCACAGATGCTTCCAGACCTACTGAGTTTTTCCAGCACTTTTTCTTTTTATTACATGATCCTGTATTCATGTCAGCGGCCACAGAAACGCCTGTCTGTTCCCCTGAATATCAAATCTCCTGTCACTATCACTTTTCCAGTCTTCCTTGTGCCCCCCTGTGCAGCTGAGCTACCCATGGTGCCACGGCCTTGGCTCTGGCTGCACTCCCCAGACGAACCATCACCTTCCTCAGTATTCAGAACTGAATCCACTTGGGGAGTGAGATGCACTCGGGGATCTCCTGCACTACCTACCTGTTTCTTCTTGGCTGTCTGGTGGTCACCCATTCCCTCTCTCCCTGCATATTCTTAAGCTGTTGGGTGACCACATCTATAAACATGCTTTCCACAATGCTCTCAACCTCTTGGTGCACCTTTGCTGTTGGCAATGAAGGCTAATCCTTGAAAGGCAGGTTCTGCCACAAATGCTTCATATGAAACTGCCAAGAGATGCTGGGAGTTGTTTTTGACATTGGTGCCTGTTGCCAAGCTGCTGTAGCCACTGGCCGTCGTGGTAGTGCACACCAGTCCACAGGATGTGTTGCCATTTCCCAGCTAGTGACTCCCAGGTGCGACATTTAGGGCCTTCATGTCACACTTACAAGCATCCTTGAAGTGGAGCTTTGGGTATCCCACAGGTTGTCTGGCCCCAGCTATTTCACCATACAGAAGTTCCTTGGGTATGCGACTGTCTTCCTGCAGATGTATAAAAGTAAAAGGATTGTGTAATTTATGTAGTAGATTTCTGCAGAGAAATTCTTCCCAGCTTGGGTGTCTCCTGTTTAACAGTTAGGTTGGTTATAAGTTTTGATTTCTGGCTTTCTTTACACAGCTAAACTCTCATTTACTTGCTGGTGATGAAATCAGAACAGAGCCATGGTGTAGTTCTGGAGGCCCAAAAAGAACACAGTACTTCTTCAAATAGCTACGGAAAACTGGGCATCCATGAGGCACTGTGGGCCATCAGCAGCAGCAGAATTGTACTCAACCACAATCTGTAACCTCATGGCCCGGCATATCCCCCATTCTACCATTACCATCAAGCCAGGATCAATGAAGAGTGCAGGAGGGCATGCCAGGAGCAGCACCAGGCATACCTCAAGATGAAGTGGGTGGCACAGTGGCGCAGTGGTTAGCACCGCAGCTTCACAGCTCCAGCGACCCGGGTTCAATTCTGGGTACTGCCTGTGTGGAGTTTGCAAGTTCTCCCTGTGTCTGCGTGGGTTTCCTCCGGGTGCTCCAGTTTCCTCCCACGGCCAAAAGACTTGCAGGTTGATAGGCAAATTGGCCATTATAAAATTGCCCCTAGTATAGGTAGGTGGTAGGGGAATATCAGGACAGGTGAGGATGTGGTAGGAATATGGGATTAGTGTAGGATTAGTATAAATGGGTGGTTAATGGTTGGCACAGACTCGGTAGGCTGAAGGTCCTGTTTCAGTGCTGTATATCTAAATCAATAAATCAAATCAACCTGGTGAAGCTACAACACAGGACTACTTGCATGCCAAACTGCATAAGCAGCATGCAATAGACAGAGCTAAGTGATCCCATAACCAACGGATCAGATCTAAGCTCTGCAGTCCTGCCACATCCAGTCGTGAATGGTGGTGGACAATTAAACAACTAACTGGAGGAGTTGGCTCCACAAATATCCCTATCCTCAATGATGGGGGAGCCCAGCACATCAGTGCAAAAGATAAGGCTGAAGCAGTTGCAACAATCTTCAGCCAGAAGTGCCGAGTTGATGATCCATCTCAGCCGCCTCCTGAAGTCCCTAGCATTACAGATGCCAGACTTCAGCCAATTCGATTCACTCTGCATGATATCAAGAAACGACTGAAGGCACTGGATACTGCAAAGGCTATGGGTCCTAACAATATTCCGGCAATAGTACTGAAGACCTGTGCTCCAGAACTTGCCACACCCCTAGCCAAGCTGTTCCAGTACAGCTACAACACTGGCATTTACCCGGCAATGTGGAAAATTGCCCAGGTATGTCCTGTACACAAAAAGCAAGACAAGTCCAACCCAGCCAATTACCGCCCCATCAGTCTACTCTCAATCATCAGTAAAGTGATGGAAGGTATCATCAACAGTGCCATCAAGCAGCACTTGCTTCGCAATAACCTGCTCAGTGATGCTCAGTTTGGGTTCTGCCAGGGCCACTCAGCTCCTGACCTCATTACAGCCTTGGTTCAAACATGGACAAAAGAGCTGAACTCAAGAGGTGAGGTGAGAGTGACTGCCCTTGACATTAAGGCAGCATTTGACCAAGTATGGCATCAAGGAGCCCTAGCGAAACTGGAGTCAATGGGAATCAGAGGAAAAACTCTGTGCTGGTTGGAGTCATACCTAGCGCAAAGGAAGATGGTTGTGGTTGTTGGAGGTCAATCATCTGAGCTCCAGGACATCACTGCAGTAGTTCCTCAGGGTAGTGTCCTCGGCCCAACCATCTTCAGCTGCTTCATCAATGACCTTCCTTCAATAACACTTACATGTATTAGATGTCCTCTGCCCCCACCCCTAAAACACTTACTTGGAAGAATTGACCTTCCTCCCCCAACAAACTAATCAAAGTACAGAGGTCACCCCTTCTCCCCCACACTAATAATGCACATTTGCCACCGTATCCCCCTCCCCACTACACTGAAAATCATAAGTATCCCATTTCCCCACATCAGTGGCTCCAGCTTTCCCTGGACTTGAAAGTGAAGGCGTGTGAGTGCCGGTGGCCACTTGGAAGATCCCAGGCAGCAGGTAAGATAGGTGTGAATTTTATTTAAATTTGTTCAGGAACTTCATTTACATATGTAAAGTTGTTTCCTGTCGCCCAGCGATGGGGGTGGGGTGGGGGGGCCACCATGGAGCCTCGCCTCCACCGGGAAGATCGGTCCCAGCACTCCTGGCGTCAGACTCTGTGACAGGCCACCGCTGGTACAAATCTTCCGGCCTCCCCTCACCCCCCACCCATCCCACAACGGATCCCAACGTTGGGACCGCAACAAAATCCAGTCTGTAGACGTGAGAGCAGGGTGGTGAATTAAAAAGGCAAGCAACTGGAAGCTCGGGGTCATGCTTGTGGACTGAGCGGAGGTGTCAGTAGCAGTCACCCAATCTGCATTTGGTCTCCCCAGTGTAGAGGAGACCGCATTGTGAGCAGCAAATACAGTATACTAAATTGAAAGAAGTACATGTAAATCGCTGCTTCACCTGGAAGGAGTGTTTAGGGATTTTTTAAAAATTCATTCATGGGATGTGGGCATTGCTGGCTAGGCCAGCTTTTATTGCCCATCCCTAATTGCCCTTGAGAAGGTGGTGGTAAGGGGAGAGGAGGTAAAAGAGCAGGGGTTATACTTCCTGTGATTGAATGGGAAGGTGCCATGGGAAGGGGATGAAATGTTGGGGGTGATGGAAGAGTGGACCAGGGTGATTATTTTTTACCACGTGCCAGTCTTAAACTTGTTTTTCATGTTTGTGCTTTCAGTCAGAGCTGTTCATCATCCCGCCATTAACACTCTCTCTGGACAAATGCTTTTCTTTTACTACAGCTATTACTACTCCCTCTGCCTTTTGTTCCATGACATCTATGTCACTTATCTATGCCCTCCACCCTATCAGAGCTCTCCTTTTGTTCTTCTTCCCCCCCCCTTTCTCCTTTCACTCACTCAAAGCCTATTGCATTTCTAACCTTTGCCAATTCTGATGAAAAGTCACAGACCTGAAATGTTAACTCTGTTTCTCTCTCCACAGATGCTGCCAGACCTGCTGTGCATTTCCAGCACTTTCTATTTTTTTGCAAACAAAAGTAAAAATTGTGCCTCCTACAAGCCTATTGTTTGCGAACCTGAATTACAGAATCACAGAATTGTTGCAGCACAGAAGGAGGTCATTCAGCCTATCATGTCTGGACTGCCACTCCACAGCCTTCTCCCTGTAGCCTTGCACATTCTTCCTTTTAAGATAACAATCCAATTCCTTCTTGGATGCCTCGATTGAACCTGCCTCCATCACACTTTCAAGCAGTGCATTCCATATCCTAACCACTCACTGCGTGAAAGATTTTTCCTCATGTTGCTATTGCTGCTTTTGACAATTACCTTCAATCTGTGCCCTCTTGCCCTCGATCCTTCCACCAATGGGAACAGTTTTTCCCTAATTTACACTGTCCAAACCCCTCATGATTTTGAACACCTCTATCAAATCTCTCAACCTTCTCTTCTCTGAGGAAAAGTGTCCCAACTTCTCCAATCTGTCCATCTAACTGAGGTTCCTCATCCCTGGAAACATTCTTGTGAATCTTTTCTGCACTCTCTAATGCCTTCACGTCTTTCCTAGAGTGTGGTGCTCAGAACTGGACACAATACTCCAGTTGAGGCCAAATCAGTGTTCTATACAAGTTTAACATAATTTCCTTGCTTTTGTACTCTATGCCCTATTAATGAAGCCTAGAATGCTGTATGCTTTATTAACCACTCTTTCAATAGGTTCCTGATTAATAAAGCAATGGGAAAACTTGGTAGGACGGTAGAGCTCTGTCTTTTCACTATTTGGGCTTGTGTTTAAATCCAAATGTGATTGATTTGATAAAATACTTCTCCATGTGATTACATCCTACATGAAATGAGTTTGGGCACTGTCAACCTCAATCACAGCACAGAACTGTCTACAATGATACAAATTATAAAACTAACAGAATACACAGGCGTATGTGCTCTATAATTTTTAATTAAATAAATATTATGGTGAAGTCTGTTAAGATGACAAGTTGTGATAGACGGATGCAGGTTTGTTTGGGAGATAAAGAATGCACAATCTCAGTTGCAGATGTTTTCTTTGATTCACCTAGTGTGAACTTTGATACAGTTACTAAGGTTTTTCACTGCATGTGAATAGATTTTCACCTAATTTTAAAGCAATTTATAATAGGTTTCAGTGTGAAAAGCATTTAGTTTTCATTGGAAGAATTTGCTCAACAATGAAAGAGTCTATTTATATATTTAATTATTATTTGTATGTATATTATTAAAAAGCCTTCAATGAGCTATGAATTTAATAAGCCCAGGATACTTCTGGAGCATAAGATTACATTTTATGCATACTGTATTAGCTAACGATAAAATAAAATTGTGTTCGTAAAAAGTTGTTAATTGCCAAAATGCTGTTGCTCTCATGCAAGAAATGTGTTCAATATGATGGACAGAAGTATCTTTGGTTTTACATTTCAAAGATCAAATGATAAAAGGGTTTAGATAAACAGACAATTTGTGCACAGTAAACAGAGGAACTGAGCAACAGAAAACAAAGAACCTTTTTGTATGCTTGAACTGATAGTTCTCTTATATCAAAGGCAAGATGATCCACTGAAACAAAAAAGATTTATCTTTGAGCAGGTAGGGAGATGAGGGCTACTTCTGGAAATGGTGAAATCACAATGCAGAACAAATACATGGCATGCGATTTTCATTATCTATGCAGGTAGCAAGAACTATGTGAAAAAAGTGCTTTAAATAGGAACAGTTTTTTTGATTTCAGTTTGATTGGGCCCACATTCTATTATACAAGAGCAACTGTAGTAATCTATCATGTGCATCCTACAAATCTCAAGGAACAGCACCACATTTTTTGATTAGGCACTTAAGAGGCTTCCGGACTCGACATTGAGTTCAACAATTTTAGATTGTTACCTCTACTTCCATTTTGTTTCCTTTTTCTTTGCTGGTTTTGATTTTTCTCTCTTGCTTTTTTTTGCTTTCAAATGGTAGATGTACATCATTCTACCACTTAAACCTCCTCTAGACACATCTTTTATTTCTTTACTTGTTCCGTTACCACTTCCTTTGACCTTGCACCATGAATCCTTTTGTCATTTAATCTCTCCTGCCTTCCACCCTATTACAGAGCTTCCATTTTGCTCTTTTTTCCATCCTCCTCCCTGGAGTACTACATGCAGTTTTGGTCCCCTTACCCTCAGAAGGATATTATTGCCATACAGGGAGTGCAACAAAGATTCACCAGACTTGTTCCCGGGATGGCAAGACTGTCCTATGAAGAGAGTGGGGAAACTGGGCCAATATTCTCTAGAGTTTTGAAGAATGAAAAATGATCTAATTGAAACCTAAAAAATACTTAAAGGGAGAGACAGAGTCGATTTAGGTAAGATGTTTCCCCTGGTTGGGGAGTCTATAACCAGGGGACACAATTTCAAAATAAGGGGGAAGCCACTTAGGACTGAGATGAGGAGAAATTTCTTTACTCAGAGGGTTTTGAATCTTTGGAATTCTCTACCCCAGAGGGCTGTGGAAGCTCAGTCATTGAGTATGTTTAATGCAGAGATTGACAGATTTCCAAATACCAATGACATAAAAGAATATGGGGATAGTGTGGGGAAAAAGGCATTGAAGTGGATGATCAGCCATGATCACATTGAATGACAGAGCAGGCTCAATGGGTTGATTGGCCCACTCCAGTTCCTATATTCCTATGTATTTCAACTTTAGCTAACAATCTCTTATGAGGAGCTTTACCAAATGCCTTCTGGAACTCCATATAAATAATATCCATAGACATGCCCCTGTCCACTGCTTTAGTAATCTCATCAAAAATTCAATCAGGTGACTAGAATCATCAGGGGGCTCAATCTATATTGGTTGACACTACTTAAAGCCAGCCTGCATTTCTTAAAAGGGAGGTGTACTATGGCTATCGCAGGTTCTGAATCTGACTCTGGAAAGGCATAAAAATGGCTCAACATGGGGGAGAGCCGGGGCCCAGTTTTTCAGATGCTATACCTGAGATCTTGGTGGAGAAGGTGGAAAGGAGGAGAGATGACCTGTATCAGCAGGGGGGCAGGAGACCCTTCAGACATACTTTGAAAAGGCAGTGGGAGCAGATAGCCATGGAGATCAATGCTAGGAGTTTAGTCCCAAGGACCTTGATGCAGTGCCGCAAGATGGAAGCAAGGTCAGTGAATACATCTTCAAATTTTTTTTTATTCATTCATGGGATGTGGGCATCTCTGGCTAGGCCAGTATTTATTGCCCATCTCTAATTGCCTTTGAGTAGGTGGTGGTGAGCTGCCTTCTTGAACTGCTGCAGTCCATGTGAGGGAGATACACCAGAGTACTGTTAGGAAGGGAGTTCCAGGATTTTGACCCAGTGACAGTGAAGGAACGGCGATATAGTTCCAAGTCAGGATGGTGTGTGACTTGGAGGGGAACTCGCAGGTTGTGGTGTTTCCATGCATTTGCTGCCCTTGATCTTCTAGTTGGTAAAGGTTGCGGGTTTGGAAGGTGCTGTCTAAGGAAACTTAGTGTGATGCTGCAGTGCATCTTGTAGATGGTACACATTGCTGCCTCTGTGCGTTGGTGGTGGAGGGAGTGAATGTTTGTGAATGTGGTGCCAATCAAGCGGGCTGCTTTGTCCTGGATGGTGTCAAGCTTCTTAAGTGTTATTGGAGCTGCACCCATCCAGGCAAGTGGAGAGTATTTCTTTGCACTCCTGACTTGTGCCTTGTAGACGGTGGAGGGGCTTTGGGGAGTCAGGTGGTGAGTTACTTGCTGCAGGATTCCTAGCCTCTGACCTGCTCTTGTAGTCATGGTATTTATATGGCTACTCCAGTTCAGTTTATGGTCATTGGTAATGCCGAGGATGTTGATAGTGGGGGATTCAGCGAGCGTAATGCTGTTGAAAGTCAAGGGGAGATGGTTAGATTCTCTCTTGTTTGAGCTGGTCACTGCCTGGCACTTGTGTGGGGTGGATGTTAGATCCCATTTATCAGCCCAAGCCTGGATATTGTCCATGTCTTGCTGCATTTCTACACAGACTGCTTCAGTACCTGAGGAGTTGTGAATGGTGCTGAACATTGTGCAATCATCAGCGAACATCCCCACTTCTGACCTTATGATTGAAGGAAGGTCATTGATGAAGCAACTGAAGATGGTTGGGCTCAGGCCATTACCCTGAGGAACTCCTGCAATGATGCCCTGGAGCTCAGATGATTGACCTCCAACAACTGCAACCATCTTTCTTTGCGTTTGATATGACTCCAACCAGCGGAGAGTTTTCCCCCTGATTCCCATTGACTTCAGTTTTGCTAGGGCTCCTTGATGCCATACTCGGTCAAATGCTGCCTTGATGTCAAGGGCAGTCATTGTCCCCTCACAGAGTTCAGCTCTTTTATCCATGTTTGAACCACTGCTGTAATGAGGTCAGGAGTTGAGTGGCCCAAACTGAGCATTACTGAGCAGGTTATTGCTAAGCAAGTGCCACTTGATGGCACTGTCGATGACACCTTCCATCACTTTACTGATTGATTGAGAGTAGGCTGATGGGGCAGTTATTGGCCAAGTTGACCTTGCCCTGCCTTTTCATGTACGGATATACCTGGGCAATATTCCGCCTTGCCAGGTAGATGCCAGTGTTGTAGCTATACAGCTTTGCTAGGGGCACGGCGAGTTCTGGAGCACAGGTCTTCAGTACTATTGCCGGAATATTTTCAGAGCCCATAGCCTTTGCAGTATCCAGTGCCTTCAGTCGTTTCTTGATATCACGTGAAGGGAATTGAATTGTCTGAAGTCTGGTATCTGTGATGCTGGGAACTTCAGGAGGAGGCCGAGATGGATCATCAATTCGGCACTTCCGGCTGAAGACGGTTGCAAATGCTTCAGCCTTATCTTTCACACTGATGTGCTGGGCTCCCCCATCATTGAGGATGGGGATATTTGTGTCGCCACTTCCTCCATTTAGTTGTTTAATCGTCCACCACCATTCACGGCTGGATGTGGCAGGGCTGTAGATCTTAGCTCTGATCCATTGGTTATTGGATCACTTAGCTCTGTCTATCGCATGCTGCTTACGCTGTTTGGTATGCAAGTAGTCCTGTGTTGTAGCTTCACCAGGTTGACACCTCATTTTGAGGTATGCCTGGTGCTGCTCATGACAAGCCCTCTTGCACTCTTCATTGAATCATGGTTGATCTCCTGGCTTGATGGTAACAAAAGAGTGGGAAATATGCCGGGCCATGAGGTTACAGATTGTGGTTGAGCACAATTCTGCTGCTGATGGCCCACAGCACCTCATGGAGGTCCAATTTTGCATTGTTAGATCTGTTTGAAATCTATCTCATTTAGCATGCTGGTAGTGCCTCACAACACAATGTGAAGGCAGGACTTCTTCTCCAAGGGCTGTGGGGTGGTCACTCTTACCAATACTGTCATGGACAGAAGCAGCTGCAGCAGGCAGATTGGTGAGGACGAGGTCAAGTATGTTTCTCCCTGATCACCTGCCGCATACTAGTCTAGCAGCTATGTCCTTTAGGGCTTGGTCAGTAGTGGTGATACTAAGCCACTCTTAATAATGGACATTGAAGTCCCCCACCCAGAGTACATTCTGCACTCTTGCCACCCTCAGTGCTTCCTCCAAGTGGTGATCAACATGGAGTACTGATTCATCAGCTGAGGGAGGGCAGTCGGTTTCCTTGCCCATGTTGGACCTGATGCCATGAGACTTCATGGGGTCCAGAGTCAATGTTGATGGCTCCCAGGGCAACTCCCTCCCGACTGTATACCAGTGTGCTGTCACCTCTGTCCTGTCAGTGGTACAGGACATACCTGGGAATGACAGTGTCTGGGAAATTTTCTGTAAGATATGATTCCATGAATATGACTATGTCAGGCTGTTGCTTGACTAGTCTGTGGGACAGCTCTCCCAACTTTGGCACAAGCCCCTAGATGTTAATAAGGAGGACTTTGCAGGGTGGGTTTGCCGTTGTCACTTCCAGTGCCTAGGTCAATGCTGGGTGGTTTGTCCAGTTTCATTGACTTTGTAGCAGTTAGATACAACTGACTGGCTTCTTGTTAGGCTATTTCAGAGGACATTTAAGAGTCAACCACATTGCTGTGGGTCTGGAATCACACGTAGACCAGACCAGGTAATGACAGCAGATTTCCTTCCCTAAAGAACATTAGTGAACCAGATGGGTTTTTATAACCATCATAAATGGTTTCATGGCCATCATTAGACTAGCTTTCAATTCTTGATTTATTAATTGAATTCAAATTCAATTTTGTTGTGGTGGGATTAGAACCCATGTCCTCAGAGAAATATTCTGGGTGTTTGGGTTATTAGTCCAGTGATAATACCACTACGCCACTGCCTCCCCTTAATGCAATATTCAATCAACTACACCACTAGCCTCAGCCACTGCTCCAATTACCACACCCGCATTATTCGGCTACCAACAATCTCTTTCAATTCGGACTCATCCCTAACATGCATATGCTTCACCTTACCCTCACATACTTTACACTCTGGCAAACCTCACTTAAATCTCACAGCTTTCACACACTACTAGTTATTCATTGATGGCAACCACATTATCCAAACGACACTCACTGACACACTTCAATTTCTCTTGCCGGAGAATGTAGCGCAGAACTCAAGGCAGCAAGAACGTACAGAGGGAGATACATGCCTGCATGTACTGACCCCTATGGAGGAGAAAGTGCTGGCGGTGTTGGTCATTATTGAGTGCCATTGCTGAGGACAAGGCTAGTGGCAAGGCTGAAACCATCAAAGATGACTGCATGCTCATACCTAATCCTTCTTGCATCTCACACTCCATCCTCCTCTCTCTGATTTACAAACTGCAGGTGGTATAAGCAGGTACCTCTTACTTGCCCACCTCCCAGCACCATAACCTTACCCTTGTACCTTTTACCTTTCAGACACCAAGTAGTGCAACCTGGCTAGGCAGTGGAGGACGATCAAGAAGAGAGTAATGAAGACATAGAATTGTCACTTGTTTTCGCACTTGCAGCACTAGCAGAGATACCGACACTGCACGTGTCTTTGAGGAAAGATTAGGGGCGGGATCTGCATGTGGTGAGACAAGTGCACAAATGCTTTGCAGCCAAGGCATGGGGCGAGGATAGTGCAGGTGCCAGCTCATTGGAGGGTGAGGTCTCACATGAGCTCTGCTGCAGAGGAGCAGATGAGGACTTTGATGGGCCAGCTACAGAAGAAAGTTGACGGGTATGCACAACAAAATGCTTGGTGCATTGGGAAGCATGCCAGAAAGCCTGCATTCAATTCCAAGGAACAGGGAGTCTGGCTCCAACTTGGCACTGCACTTTGGGCAGAACTTGGAGCCCATCTTTTCCATCATGGAACTGGTAGCCAATTCCATTCACACCCTTGTGGACCCAACTGTGATGCAACATCTGATAGTTGATGTCTCAGTTTCCATTGCAGTACAAGCAGCTTCCACCCAAAGTCTGAGTGCTGCAGTGGAAGTTCAAACTGCTGGCATGCATGGTCAGCTTGCTTCCATGCAAGCTGAGATTGCTGCCATCATCCTGTGGATACCAGTTCTTAAAGGGACTTGCAGGGTATTAGACCTGTCCAGCAACCTCCAAGGAAGACAGCATTCATACACCAACCCTGCCAGTGTCTTTGCATTGCCTGTCAGCCAGCCAACCCACACTGCTCCCATCCATGCTGAGATGGTGCAGTTTAAAGCCGGTCATTTTATGCCCAGAACAGCTTGAGATCATCCTCCAAGGCCACTTGCTGTCTCCTCCACTGAGATTCAGTAGATGCATTGGAAGCAGTTCAGAGAAGGTTTACTAGACTAATACCTGGAATGGGCGGGTTGCCTTTTGAGGAAAGGTTAGACAGGCTAGGCTTGTATCTGCTGGAATTTAGAAGAGTAAGAGGCGACTTGATTGAAACATACAAGATCCTGAGGGGTCTTGACAGTGTGCATGTGGAAAAGATGTTCCCCCTTATGGGAGAATCTAGAACTAGGGGTCACTGTTTTTAAAAATAAGGGGTTGCCCATTTAAGAGAGATGAGAAGAAATTTTTCTCTGAGGGTTGTGAGTCTTTGGAACTCTCCTCCCCAAAAGGCAGTGGAAGCAGAGTCTTTGAATATTTTTAAGGTAGAGGTAGATAAATTCTTGATAAGCAAAGGGGTGAAAGGTTCACAGAATCATTAGTGTGGAAGGAAGCCATTCGGCTCATCGTGTCCGCACTGGCTCTCTGAAAGAGCAATTCCCTCAATTCCGTTCCCTTGCCTTCTCCCCATAACCCTGCACATTCTTCCTTTTTATATAACTGTTTAATCCCCTTTTGAATGCTTCAGCTGAACCTGCCTCCACCACGTTCACGGGCAGCGCATTCCAGACCTTAATCTATCTTCATAACTGAAGTTCTTCATCCCTGGAACCATTCTCGTGACTCTTTTCTGTACTCTCTCCAATGCCTTCACGTCTTTCCTCAAGTGCGGAGCCCAGAACTGGACGCAATACTCCAGCTGAGGCCAGACTAGTGTCTTATACAAGTTCAATGTAAATTCCTTGTTTTTGTACTCTATGCCCTTATTTATAAAGCCCAGGATACTGTATGCTTTATTAACTGCTGTCTCAACCTGTCTTGCCACCTTCAATGACTTATGCACATATACACCTAGGTCCCTCTGCTGCTGCACCCCTTTTTAGAATTGTGCCCTTTATTCTATATTGCCTCTCCAGGTTCTTCCTACCAAAATGAATCACTTCACATTTCTCTGCATTGAACTTCATCTCCACCTGTCAGCCCATTCCACCAACTTGTCTATGTCTTTTTGAAGTTTTACACTATCCTCTTCACAATTCATAATGCTTCCAAGTTTTGTATCATCTGCAAACTTTGAAATTATGCCCTGTACACCAAGGTCTAGGTCATTAATATATATCAGGAAAAGCACGGGTCCCAACATTGATATAAAAGCAAAATACTGCGGATGCTGGAAATCTGAAACAAAAACAAGAAATGCTGGATTCACTCAGCAGGTCTGGCAGCATCTGTGGAAAGAGAAGCAGAGTTAACGTTTCGGGTCAGTGACCCTTCTTCGGAACTCCGAGTTCTGAACTGAGTTCCGAAGAAGGGTCACTGACCCGAAACGTTAACTCTGCTTCTCTTTCCACAGATGCTGCCAGACCTGCTGAGTGAATCCAGCATTTCTTGTGTTTGTGTTTTGGTCCCAACATTGATTCCTGGGGAACTCCACTAGAAAACTTCCTCCAGCCGGAAAAACATCCATTAACCACTACTCTTTGTTTCCTGTCACTCTGCCAATTTCATTTCCATGTTGCTACTGTTCCTTTTATCAGGAGTAGGCGTCAATGCAGAGTTGAGGTTACAATCATATCAGCCATGACCTTGTTGAATGGTGGAGCAGGCTCGAGGGGCTGAGTGGCCTACTCCTCCTATTTCATATGTTCCTATGTCAACCAGCCGTGCTGCAGCCACTGGGGTAGGACAGGCACTGGCACATGGAAGACGGACAGAAAGGAAATGCACAAGTGTGATTAAGTTGATGTTTGTATACAATATGGCATAATTTCATTTATAAATTTAGTTTGTAATATTTATTTTGTGTTAGCTTTTATTTTTGCATTATGACTGAAACAGCTGTGATTGTCAGTGACAGAGGGAAGGTAAGGAGTGTGGAACTATTGGTGAATAGGGAATTGGGGTTGAGGTTACTGGTATTGAACTTAAATTAATTTTTCTTTTACAGTCTGGGCAGAAAGAGGCTGTCTAGGTTGCCACCTCTTTTCTTCCTTCTCTGCTGCCTCCTCTTTCTTCTCTTATGTCACAGGACTGTCACAGAATAAATGCACTGTGACTGCTGTCAGGAAATCAGGCATTGACCTGTATGATGCGCTGCCTATGGTCACGCACCAGCTGCATGTTGAGGGAGTGGAATACTTTTCAGTTCTGGCACATGGCAGCGTTACAAACAGCAAGAAGAAATCAACCAGCAACTAACCTGTAAGTAGTTCTGGCGGGAGTAACTATGACTGTTTTGTCTGTGTTTTTTTTTGAGTCATAGTGGGCCTACCTCCACGTGGTCCCACTGGAAATGGCACGGTACTTCTGGCTTACATGTTCTTATCTTGCCTTTGGGTAATTTGACGCGTGGTTTGTCAGTTGTGCCTTACCGGCGGAACAGCTGATGTGAAATCGGCTCTGGTTGGTGTGGTCTGTGCAGATCAATAGGGTTTTTAAAAGAAAACATGGAGGGTCTTTGGAGACTCACTCCAAATGGATGGGATTCAACCAAAAATATCCCTGTTTTTATTCTAAATTCAGCTGATAAAAATGGAAAATACTGTAAATGTTCCGGCCGATATCCTGGAGCTAACTTAAAGAACTTAGCTGCAAGAATGCAAATATGCGCCAGTACTCAAGCAAAGGTAGGATGACTTAACATCTTTTATGGAGCCCAAGAAGATATTGGGATTACAATTAAACTAACTTAAACTGCACAACGGTAGGGAAAACACGATTAGTTGGAATCCTTTGAAGGAGGTTAGGTTGTTTTTTTTTTACAATTCAAGCTTGGGAATATTATCTGAGGCCTCGGAAAATTATGATGAAGTTAAGAAGGTTATAGGAGGTAATGGATTGAATTTAGTAGTAGAGATATACAATAGTGATTAAGTGGTCTATGGGGTAGACAACTTCATGTATTGAGGAGGCTAGATATTCTTTCAAATCTTGTAAAAAGTAATTTAATTTGGAAATATTCTAGTTTCCTCCCCCCCCCCCCCCTCCACCTTTACCCTAGATACACTAATCCCGGATTTGGAATCTTGTGGACGATCCACAGTAAAAATCGAAACATGCGCGAACATGTCTAATTTTAATTAGTCTTGAAGTATCTATTTAAGGTCTCATAAGATAGTCTTTCTTGCTAGTTCCCACTGTAGTGGTTTTCACGTGTTCTTTCCCGCTGCAGTGCCTCCTCTTTCTGCCCAGACAATCTTGATCAGGTACCTGGTCTTCGTTGGCTAAACGACTAGTGAAAGAACACAAGACAGCTGTTGATCTGTGTAGATCGGATACTTATCTCGCGATGGTATAATTTCAAAAATGGATGACCCTGGTAGGTCAGAAGCCTGGTTAGCAACCGTCCCAGCTTTATAAAAAAAAGTCCCTGCAGATGCGTCTGTAGCAGCGCTCTGTGCAAAGTGCCGATGCTACATTAGTTCTAGTTCCATCTTTGATGGACTAGGGAAAACGTGCTCCTCCACACAGACTGGAGAGGAGGATTTGAGACTGTATAGACACTATTCCCTACCTTATTGGGAATTGAATTTGGGAGCCAGACCTAAAGGACCCACTATCCCAGTAGAGGACGTCAAGGATTTAGAGTTTGATAGAGTGGTATATCTACCTGGAAGAACAATACATGTAGAAACAGGTACCTTCCTTAATTCCAAATATAAAGATTTGATTAAGGAAGACAAGATTCTGATTAATTATGAATCACTGGCCTGTAAGATATCTGATGCCACTGCATATATAGAAAGAGTGGTAATCGAGCCACATCACGATAGAATAGCGGCGCAGGAGGTGGTAATCTGTTATCCTATCACGGGTTATTCTGCAAAATTTGTGATCTCCTTCTTTCTACTATTGGCTTGTTTAACACTCATTTGACCAAGAAACATCATATCAAGAATTTCATACCAAATGCACGTGCTGCAATAAGAGTGGAGAATAACATGCAATCGCGTGTCATCATGCAAAATGCAAGGGAGTGGGACTACCTACACAAGCAGGTGAGTTTGCTGTGACAGTTGCCAACTAAAGTATGCAACGAAGACAGGCCTCAGTCAGCATGAGAGGCACAGGCATGCTAAGTTGCATAATGAGGATTGCCTCGCAGCTCAGAAGGCCATAGATAAGCCAGGTAGAGGGGACTATAAGTGGTCTGAGGAAGAGACCAATCTCCTCAGAGAATTGGAACTGAGATTTAAAGGGCACAGGAACATCAATCTGCAAATAGCTAGTGTCCTCCAAACAATTCTCAGATAAGCAAAGAGTTTTCAGGTTAAACTTACAACTCCCAATAATAAAGCCAATATTAATAAATTTGCTAAATACTCAGGTCGAAGAGACTGCAATAGTCTGATGAAGCCAATAGAGTTAGAGAAGGTAGATGTAGCCATCAAGGGGATTTACGAGAAATGTGCAGCAGGACCGGATGGAATGGGCTTGGACGGTATCCGAGATATTCATGAGGAAGATGATACACGCCACCCCTGCCGCTTCTCCCTATGGCTGAATGCGAGTACCATCCCTTAGTCTCTGAAAAGGAGCTGAACAGTTCTCATCCCAAGCCCGATGATTTAGAATGCCTGAAAAACATTGATAACTGCCAACCTATCACATAGGTCCAATGCTTCCTTGCCTGTTTACAAAAATCATGGCAAAGTGTCTCAGTGAGTCAGTTGAGATTAACCCAAGACAGAAGGGCTTCTTAGCAGCCACTCCCGGATGCAAAGAAAATATTGCAGTGTTGGAAAATATCATAAAGGGAGCTAAGAATAATCATAAAGACCTAGCAGTTGTCTTTGTTGATCTCGCAAAAGCGTTCGACTCTGGACATAAATTACTCACAGAAGTGTTACAGAGAATGGGTCTACCAAAAGACTTTATTGCTCTGAAGATTTATATTCTGGTAATACAATGGTAACTGAAGGAAACAAAACTGTGACCAATCTAATAAAAACTGACAGAGGTGTCAAGCAGGGTGATTCTTTATCACTGATTTTGTTTAACATCTCCATGGATCTGTTGGTGTGCTTCCTACAAAAGCCTGAGTCGGGAGTTTCTATGCCCCTGGGAGCCAGAAGGGTCAACTACTCCACACTGGCCTTTGCTGATGATACAGCCCTCCACAGTGATTCTTTATGTTGGGATGAAACAAAGCCTAAAACTTGTCCAGTCTTTTTGTGAGAATGCAGGACTCCCAATAAACATCTTGAAGACAAAGGGATTTCACTTGTAACGGGAACACCTTTTTACGTAACAACAAGGATAACTGGAGGTTAAAGGACAGACCCATTCTCCTATATTCCACCAGGGGAAACTGAGAAATATTTAGGTGCCTGTGTCAATCCTTGGGCAGGCTTGGCAGAGGGCGATGGGATAGAGAGGCTGAAGTCCTGGACGTTAAATCTTAAAACAGCAGCTCTCAAACCAGTTCAAAGAATTGAAATCTTAAAAACATATCATCCCAAGGCTATACCAACATCTGATCCTTACAGATGTCTCTCCAAATACTGTCGTAAAGTTGGACCAAATTATCAAGAATACTACAAAACAATTCCTACACCTTCCACCTCACACAATGGATGGCCTCCTGCATTCCAGCAATAGAAACGGAGGGCTTGGTATGCTGAAACTTGAAGTGCAAATTTCAGTTGCGATAGTTCGGAAACGCGAGGCACTGGATAAATCTAATAAAATGATCTGGGCATCATTTCAATTCCGAGGTAGGACGAACATCAATACTATCGAACGGCTGAGATGGTTAAAGGTCCTTTGGGAGATTGAAGAATTTCTTCAACATAGATACCCCGTAAGAGGACGACTTCAAGGTACCCACTTTGGACATATAAGCACTGAGTAGAGTGAAACCTGTGAACATGCTGGGTAGAGAGAGTGGGAATTTACAAGATGGGTTGATCTGAAGAGCCAAGGAGCTGGGATTTCTTACCACAATGACAATATTTCGAATTCATGGATTAAGCCAGTGTTTAATATGAAATCATCTTGATTTATTAACAGTCTATTGCTACGTTGTAACTTGTATCCTACCAGGTCGACCTTAACAAGAGGTTAACCCTATGCAATAAAAACTTGTCGGAGGTGCAAGGCTCGTAATGAAACTTTTGCTCGCATTTCAGGTTGCTGCCCATTCGTTAAAAATGCACGTATAAAATGTCATAACAAGATATTGGACCAACTTCAGCAATACATCTCTAAGTACGACTGAACATCTTATCTCGAGCCTAAGCTTATAGCCAAGGATGGTTCCCTGTAGAAACCCAATATAATATTTAAGAAGGACAACAATTTAGCCATGATTGATGTTATAGTCCAGTATGAAGAAAATGAAAAGGCACTTGAAATGGCATGGGAAGAGAAAAGACTGAAATACTAACATTTGGGAGCGGAGATAATGGAATTGATGGGAGGGTCTGAGCTTGAGTACTTCGGTTTCGTAATGGGAGCCAGAGGCAAATGGTTAGAAAGAAACAACACCACCCTCATGCGATTCCTGAAGGTTCAAAGATTTAAATCATTTGCTCAGCAGATCTCCAAGACTGACAATTACCCTAATGCTGGAACTGTTACAAATTTTCTGTGATAGGTAGAGACATTTTCATCTTATGGAAATTACAGTCCAGCCGAAGAGCTGATGCTGATGTTGACATTCACTGATCCCCGACATGGAGTGCTAGAGACAAAAAAAATGGTGGTTTTCGGGGGTGTTGTGACTATAGAATGATGGGTAATGTAGTATTATAGGGTTTGTTTGATTTTTATTTAATTGAAAGATGTCCATCTTCATGTTCCTGCCACCCCCCTCGCGGCATAGGATCAGTACTAGTTTAAGATCTGATATCCCTTGCCCTAATATCAGCATGGCCTTTTTTGTGGTAATGCTAGGGGGGTGTCCACTCATGGATAAGCCACACAAAGACTCGAAAGAGGCACTCAGGTAGTGAATGTAGTAAAATAACTCTAGTGCGGGTCAAAGAGAAAAAAGAACAAAGAAAATTACAGCACAGGAAACAGGCCCTTCGGCCCTCCAAGCCTGCGCCGATCCAGATCCTCTATCTAAACATGTCGCCTATTTTCTAAGGGTCTTTATCTCTTTGCTTCCTGCCCATTCATGTATCTGTCTAGATACATCTTAAAAGACGCTATCGTGTTCGCATCTACCACCTCCGCTGGCAACGCGTTCCAGGCACCCACCACCCTCTGCGTAAAGAACTTTCCACGCATATCCCCCCTAAACTTTTCCCCTCTCACTTTGAACTCGTGACCCCTAGTATTTGAATCCCCCACTCTGGGAAAAAGCTTCTTGTTGCCCACCCTGTCTATACCTCTCATGATTTTGCACACCTCAATCAGGTCCCCCCTCAACCTCCGCCTTTCTAATGAAAATAATCCTAATCTACTCAACCTCTCTTCATAGCTAGCGCCCTCCATACCAGGCAACATCCTGGTGAACCTCCTCTGCACCCTCTCCAAAGCATCCACATCCTTTTGGTAATGTGGCGACCAGAACTGCACGCAGTATTCCAAATGTGGCCGAACCAAAGTCCTATACAACTGTAACATGACCTGCCAACTCTTGTACTCAATACCCCGTCCGATGAAGGAAAGCATGCCGTATGCCTTCTTGACCACTCTATTGACCTGCGTTGCCACCTTCAGGGAACAATGGACCTGAACACCCAAATCTCTCTGTACATCAATTTTCCCCAGGACTTTTCCATTTACTGTATAGTTCACTCTTGAATTGGATCTTCCAAAATGCATCACCACGCATTTACCCTGATTGAACTCCATCTGCCATTTCTCTGCCCAACTCACCAATCTATCTATATTCTGCTGTATTCTCTGACAGTCACCTTCACTATCTGCTACTCCACCAATCTTAGTGTCGTCTGCAAACTTGCTAATCAGACCACCTATACTTTCCTCCAAATCATTTATGTATATCACAAACAACAGTGGTCCCAGCACGGATCCCTGTGGAACACTACTGGTCACACGTCTCCATTTTGAGAAACTCCCTTCCACTGCTACTCTCTGTCTCCTGTTGCCCAGCCAGTTCTTTATCCATCTAGCTGGTACACCCTGGATCCCATGCGACTTCACTTTCTCCATCAGCCTACCATGGGGAACCTTATCAAACGCCTTACTGAAGTCCATGTATATGACATCTACAGCCCTTCCCTCATCAATCAACTTTGTCACTTCCTCAAAGAATTCTATTAAGTTGGTAAGACATGACCTTCCCTGCACAAAACCATGTTGCCTATCACTGATAAGCCCATTTTCTTCCAAATGGGAATAGATCCTATCCCTCAGTATCTTCTCCAGCAGCTTCCCTACCACTGACGTCAGGCTCACCGGTCTATAATTACCTGGATTATCCCTGCTACCCGTCTTAAACAAGGGGCCAACATTAGCAATTCTCCAGTCCTTCGGGGCCTCACCCGTGTTTAAGGATGCTGCAAAGATATCTGTTAAGGCCCCAGCTATTTCCTCTCTCGCTTCCCTCAGTAACCTGGGATAGATCGCATCCGGACCTGGGGACTTGTCCACCTTAATGCCTTTTAGAAAACCCAACACTTCCTCCCTCCTTATGCCGACTTGACCTAGAGTAATCAAACATCTGTTCCTAACCTCAATATCAAAGAACAAAGAACAAAGAAACTTACAGCACAGGAACATTCCCTTCGGCCCTCCAAGCCTGCGCCGATCCAGATCCTCTATCTAAACATGTTGCCTATTTTCTAAAGGTCTGTATCTCTTTGCTTCCTGCCCATTCATGTATCTGTCTAGATACATCTTAAAAGACGCTATCGTGTTCGCATCTACCACCTCCGCTGGCAACGCGTTCCAGGCACCCACCACCCTCTGCGTAAAGAACTTTCCACGCATATCCCCCCTAAACTTTTCCCCTCTCACTTTGAACTCGTGACCCCTAGTATTTGAATCCCCCACTCTGGGAAAAAGCTTCTTGCTGCCCACCCTGTCTATACCTCTCAAGATTTTGTACACCTCAATCAGGTCCCCCCTCAACCTCCGCCTTTCTAATGAAAATAATCCTAATCTACTCAACCGCTCTTCATAGCTAGCGCCCTCCATACCAGGCAACATCCTGGTGAACCTCCTCTGCACCCTCTCCAAAGCATCCACATCCTTTTGGTAATGTGGCGACCAGAACTGCACGCAGTATTCCAAATGTGGCCGAACCAAAGTCTTATACAACTGTAACATGACCTTGCAACTCTTGTACTCAATACCCCGTCTCAATACTCCGGACCTGGGGACTTGTCCACCTTAATGCCTTTTAGAATACCCAACACTTCCTCCCTCCTTATGCCGACTTGACCTAGAGTAATGAAACATCTGTTCCTAACCTCAACATCCGTCATGTCCCTCTCCTCGGTGAATACCGATGCCAAGTACTCGTTTAGAATCTCACCCATTTTCTCTGAATCCATGCATAACTTTCCTCCTTTGTCCTTGAGTGGGCCAATCCAATTCTTCCAAAGCTTCGTCTTTCTTCAGCCGCCTAGACCTTAAGTATGCTTCCTTTTTCCTCTTAGCTAGTCTCACAATTTCACCTGTCATCCATGGTTCCCTAATCTTGCCATT
Organism: Heterodontus francisci; assembly: GCF_036365525.1. Lineage (NCBI taxonomy): Eukaryota > Metazoa > Chordata > Chondrichthyes > Heterodontiformes > Heterodontidae > Heterodontus > Heterodontus francisci. Next base: position 115,116,345 of record NC_090371.1, read on the forward strand.
TCTACCCCTCATTTTCACAGGAACATGTCTCTCCTGCACGCTAATCAACCTCTCTTTAAAAGCCTCCCACATATCAAATGTGGATTTACCTTCAAACAGCTGCTCCCAATCTACATTCCCCAGCTCCTGCCGAATTTTGGTATAGTTGGCCTTCCCCCAATTTAGCACTCTTCCTTTCGGACCACTCTCGTCTTTGTCCATGAGTATTCTAAAACTTACGGAATTGTGATCACTATTCCCAAAGTAGTCCCCTACTGAAACTTCAACCACCTGGCCCGGCTCATTCCCCAACACCAGGTCCAGTATGGCCCCTTCCCGAGTTGGACTATTTACATACTGCTCTAGAAAACCCTCCTGGATGCTCCTTACAAATTCTGCTCCATCTAGACCTCTAACACTAAGTGAATCCCAGTCAATGTTGGGAAAATTAAAATCTCCTATCACCACCACCCTGTTGCTCCTACATCTTTCCATAATCTGTTTACATATTTGTACCTCTATCTCACGCTCGCTGTTGGGAGGCCTGTAGTACAGCCCCAACATTGTTACCGCACCCTTCCTATTTCTGAGTTCTGCCCATATTGCCTCACAGCTCGAGTCCTCCATAGTGCCTTCCTTCAGCACAGCTGTGATATCCTCTTTGACCAGTAATGCAACTCCTCCACCCCTTTTACCTCCCTCTCTATCCCGCCTGAAGCATCGGTATCCTGGGATATTTAGTTGCCAATCATGCCCTTCCCTTAACCAAGTCTCAGTAATAGCAATAACATCATACTCCCAGGTACTAATCCAAGCCCTAAGTTCATCTGCCTTACCTACTACACTTCTTGCATTAAAACAAATGCACCTCAGACCACCAGTCCCTTTGCTTTCATCATCTGCTTCCTGCCTACTCTTTCCCTTAGTCACGCTGACTTCATTATCGAGTTCCTTACAGGCTTTAGTTACTACCTCCTTACTGTCCACTGACCTCCTCATTTGGTTCCCATCTCCCTGCCACATTAGTTTAAACCCTCCCCAACAGTGTTAGCAAAAGCACCCCCAAGGACATTGGGTCCTACCTGCTGCTTATTGTGTGTTCGACTGTGCAAACTTGAGAGGCTGTCAGCTGGACCATTGAGCTCTAAAATGGCAGCTTGGCATCAAATCAGCATTGCACGTTGATTTGACATGATCTGCCTGCTCTGCATACCTCCAGATGTCAACTGTGCATGAGCTAACACCTTTAAGATGGCATCCCGCATGCTGTGTCTCAGGCATATGCGCGCATGTCTCTGGTGCCATTTGGGAACTCCAAGGCCACTCATGGTGCCCAAAAAACAGGTGCTACTGAGCTCAATTTTTTGCCTGATGTTTTCGACAAAACAACATCAAATACTTACAGGAAGGAGGAATAATTGTACAATTAATGTTTTCTTCAGCTGCTGAGTAATTAGTTGAACCATAAGTGGTCTTTCGTAGAACAGAATCTTGTAAGTTTCTTTTGACAGTAAGATCTTCAGGAAATCCTCTAACACAAGTGGTATAATTTTGACTTGCCAACAGTGTAAAATGCATGATATTTGTTCAGCTACCTGTTAAACTCGTCTCCCGATTATATTAGGTCATCTCACAACAGGTGCTGTTGGAGGCAATTATCAAATGTGGCAAGGTGTCTCACCAAAGTGATCTTGGGGGATCAGAGCACAGAACGACTTAGAGACTTTGTGTTGGAAGGGGAGATTGTCATTGGACAGCTGAATTTTTTTTCCTTTCCGAATAAATCCCTAATATACTCATTGTTACGAAGAATGAGAGGTGCTCTTATTGAAACATAAAAGATTCTGAGGGCACTTGACAGGGTCGATGCTGAGAGGACGTTTCCCCTTGTATGGGAATCTAGAACTAGGGGGCACAGTTTCAAAATAAGAGGTCTCCCTTTTAAGACTGAGATGAGGATGAATTTCTTCTGAGTGTCATTGATCTTTGGAATTCTCTTGCTCAGTGAGCAGTGGAGGCTGGTTCATTGAATATATTCAAATCTGGATGAGATTTTTAATCTAGAAGGGAGTCAAATGCTATGGGGGGGGTGGGTGGTGCAGGCAGGAAAGTGGAGTTAAGGCCACAATCAGATCAGCCATGATCTTATTGAATGGTGGAGCAGGCCCGAGCAGCTGAATGGCCAACTCCTGCTCCTATTTCTTTTGTTCTTATATTAATTCTGGTTCAGTTATGTATGGCCAATTGTAGGCAATGACACTGGATTGTCATTGGACAGCTACACATTTTCCCATACCTAATAAATCCCTAATTTTAGTTTAATTGTGCAAGTTAAATTCTAGTAGAGAGTTGCAGTGGGAGGATACAGGACATTTACAGCTTCTCTGCGAGTGTTTCATGCAGATTGTTTGGATTGAATATTAAAGGTACACCTATAGCAACTCTGTGAATTCCCTCTATAGTCATGTTAATCTTAAACTCTTTCACATATGCACAGTGGCGCAGTGGTTAGCACTGCAGCCTCACAGCTCTAGGGACCTGGGTTTGAATCTGGGTACTGCCTGTGCGGAGTTTGCAAGTTCTCCCTGTGTCTGCGTGGGTTTTTGCTGGGTGCTCCAGTTTCCTCCCACATCCAAAGACTTGCAGGTAATAGGTAAATTGGCTGTTGTAAATTGCTCCTAGTGTAGGGAGGTGATAGGGAATATGGGATTACTGTTTTCTTTCTTTGTCCTCTTTATCTCGAGAGACAATGGATAAGCGCCTGGAGGTGGATTACTGTAGGGTTAGTATAAATGGGTGGTTGTTGGTTGGCACAGACTCGGTGGGCCGAAGGGCCTGTTTCAGTGCTGTATCTCTAAAAAAATAAATAAATATTATTTATCTATTGTTTGTGTGTAGTCCCTGGGGAAAGAATAATAATCAAAATAATTAACACTCATGGCCACATACCTCCCTATCTCTGTAAAATCCTTCAGCCAACAACCACACCGAACTCTCCATTCCTCTGACTCTGGCCTCTTATGCTTTCTCCTCTCTTTCCTCCACCAGTGATGGCTATGTTTTCAGCTTCCTAAACCCCATACTGTGGAATGTCCAGCCGGGATGTCTCCACCTCTCCACTTCCCTCTCTCCCTTTAAAATCTTTAAAAGCAACCCCTTTGACCAAACTTTTTTTTTGTCTGCCCTTCTATTAGCTCCATGAAGCATTTTGGGGCATTTTTCTATTTTAAAGACATTACACAAATCAAGTTATTGCAATAATCACAGAATTTGTAGAAGCTTCTTTATATTTATCAAATATAAATTACTGTGAAAGTACTAATGTGAGGAACAACACTAGAGTTCAAGTAGTTAACTATGTAGTGCAGAAACTTAGCTTGTATTTTTGTGAGCTTGTAAAAGTGAAAAACGAAGTACTTCTGATCATTTCTGGTAATTCTAAACTGACTAAATTGTAATTAAAACAATTCAAATTGCTAATTATTATCTCTCAGGCTCCTTTTTTCACAGTCTCTTCCTGTATGAATTATAATACAGTCACATTTATTCTTGTGCACTGCTGACTTATGACTTGGCACCTTACAATGAATTAAGGATGACTATTCATTTGGAAGTTCAAGATATGCTGCATTCTGCATGAGGAAGATAGGAACACGAATAGAAGTAGTAGGAAAAGCCCATTGCAATCCACCTGACCTGCTTCAGTGTCGAGAAAATATGACATCTTATGACACCTCTCCTACCTATTTATCAAATTTTTCTTCTATTGAATTTGCTGATACAATCAGCCTCCACTGTTTTCTTTGGCAGTCCATTCCATGCATCCATAGCATTTGCACACAGTAGTTAAATCTAGCTGCCTTTTCACCTTCCTTCTTCTAGGTTTAAGATAATATCCTCTTGTGCAGAATCTCTATGTTAAACATAACTGGTATAAAGAAGAGGAGTTTGTGATGGGCCACCAAATGCAGATGCAAACAACTACTGAAGCATCTCTGTCAGACACATCACTCTCCCAGTAGCTGTACTTGGATATCTCAGCAGGCACCTTTCTTCACCACTTTTACTTCACAAGGCAGTCTGTCACACAGTCATTCCATCTGCTGCACAATGACCTGCAGACAGCATCTGCACCAGGGTCAGTTCATTCAGTCAAAGTGAAGGCTACCACAGAAAGAAGCCTTCAGGAGACTGAATCCTCCCAGTCAACCGGAAGAGACATCTGCACTATCAAGCAGCTGAAAGCACACCTGCTAATGGTGACGCAATGAAAATTGGGGATGGTCAAGAACCCAGAACTGGAGGGGCTGAGATCTTCGGTGGTTAGGACAGGAGGAGATTAGAGGTAGGGAGGAGTGAGGCCTTGGAGGGATTTAAATACAAAATGAGAATTTTTAAATCAAGGCATTTCTGGAATGGGAGCCAATGTAGGCCAGTGAACTCAGGGGTGATGTGAAACCAGGACTTGGTGTGACTTGGTACATTGGCTGATGGACAGCGTAACGTTCATCTGATGGCAGGATCATCCTGAATGCACGTGGCACCTATTTGGGTCTTAGGGCTCTTCACATCAACCACTTGACCTTCATGAATCAAAATGGTTTAAAACTCAATTAATGTTCAAATGTTAACACGTCATCATTCTGCATGTCAGTGGACATTATTCATAAAGCAATCATGATACTCTCTTGTCCAGTTTTTCACCATAAGCTTGCTATTTAAAGGAGGAAAAACAGAGGGTGCCTCTGAGGAGAATATGATTAACTGCTGTATTCATGACTGCAGATTCAACTGTGAAGCCCTGAATAACAGAGCAACTCTTTGGCCTGGAAGTTCTAGCATCTGCTTACTGATCTTTAGCTGCCCTCTGCACCCTTACCCTTAAGAATAATGTGCCGTACAGCTTAGGTGCAATGAAAGAGTGTACAAAAGGTTGCATGCAAAGCTTCAACTGATGCTTGGTGGCGGGTGGGGGTGGTGGTGTTAGAGTTGCTGACTTGAGGTTTTGCCAAGGTTTTTTTTGCCTTAAAAGGGTTATGAAATTGAAGACGACGGTTATTGCTACGCTCCTGATACCAATAAGCTTCTTCATTTGTAGTCCTGTGTAGGAGCTGAATGGACAATGTTCATTCAGTGGGCAACTTTCTCCCATGCACTGGCACTGTGCTTTTACTGGAACATGGTCTTCAGCTCCCAAAACGGTCACCCTGTAGCGCGAACTCCAACTCAACAGAATTAGGGGAAACAGTGTTGCCCACAGGCAATTTACTGCCACCACTACAACTTTCCCTTTTATGGTAAGCTGCAGCACTTTAAGAGCTGCTTCATCACTGGATTGTACATTCCTTCATATACTTCAGCTTCCAAACTTCAGCTAGGTCAAACTCCCTATGCCAGCATTTACTACGGGACCACACAATCTGTCAAAAATTAAATCAGGAAAGCCAGATCCTACGTGAGGTTGCATTTTTCAGGATGTTTTCATATATTATATTATAAAATTTGGGGTGACCAGCCATCTAAGCAGGAGTGCCTGTGGTTTATGCCAATATGATCTCATTTTTGCTGGGATTGTAAAACCTACACTTAGATATTTTTGGTGTCAAATATCCCAGAAAGAGTATTTTTATTTGTCCAGAATTCTAGGTAAATGTGTACCATCTCTAGAAAATTATCAGAGAATCCTTTTCAGTGAGCTGAATTCGGGTTGTGAGGTCTGTTGATATTCGGTATACCTAATTTTCCAGGATTTTAAAAGTAAGGTGGAATTTGACCTCATGAGGTGTCAAGGTCAGTGAATGCATCTTCAAATGCCCTATCCAACCAGCTGCACCACTAGCCTCAGCCACTGCTCAATTCACCACATCCCCATCACTCACCTCCCAACAATCTCTATCAGGACGCGTAGATGACATTCATATGTTTTACCACACCCACTTAGCACTGCTGCATGCCTCACACCTACATCTCACACCTAGCACACATTGTCAGCTATTCAACCATCACAACCACATCAGCTAAAAGATTGCACCACAGTCACTGACACACTTCCCTCTCTTTTGGAGACAAAGGTGGCACATATCTGGTGTCAGCAGGAGGTAACTGGAGGGAACGGACACACCTGCCTGTCCTAACTCCCATGGAGGAAAATGTGCTGACCTTTATTGGGTCAGACATTGCTGAGGCTGTTGCTAGCGGCTGGGCTGAAACAAACAAAGATGACACTATCCTCATACCTATTCTTCCTTCTCACATGCAACTTCACCCTCATCTCACATTCTCTTTGGATTTACAAGCTGGCGATGGTGTAAGCATGTACCTCTTACTTCCACCCCTCCCTGCACCACAAACCTACACTTGTGCCTGTTTCCTTTCAGCTACCCATGTAGTGCAACCTGGTCAGGTAGTGGAGGAGGAGTATGAAGAGAGTGATGCTGAAGACACAGCATCGTCACTTGATTTCACATTTGCAGCCACCAGCTCAGCGACTGACATTGCACTTATCTCCAGAGGAGAGATTAGAGGGGACACCTGCACTTTGCGAGACACTGGGAATAAGCTGCAGCCATAGCAGGGGGAATGGGTAACGCAAGTGCCAAGAGAGTTATACTGCAGAGGACTCAGATGAGCACTTTGATGTGATTGTTATGCATAACAAAATTCTTAGTGCATTGAGAAGCCTGTCAGAAAGCCTGCAGTGAGTGTCAACCAGCTTTACCTAGACTCTGAGCCCATCCTTTCCAATATGGAAGTGATGAACAACTCCATTTGCATACTTGTGGACCCAACCATAATACAGCATCTAATGGCTGATGGCTTCCATTGTCACACAGACAGCATCCACCCAACCTCTGAGTGTTACAGTGGGAACTCAGACCACTGTCATGCAAAATCAGCTTGCTGCCATGCAAGCTCAGACTGCTGCCGCCATGGCTGTGGATTATAGTATTCAAAGGGGCATGCAGAGTGTTACAGCAGTCCAGCAATCTGTCCTCCAGCAGATTACTAGGATTGTTGAGATGCCACCCTGAGGAGTCACAGTGGCTCCACACAATGCAGATTTCTTAGGAAGAGAGCATTCATCCTCCCACCCCTTCCACACCACCTTTGCCCTTGCCGTTGCCTGGCAGCCAGCAAGTCCGGACTCCTTCTATGCCTAGAGCTGCTCAAGGTTGTCCTCCAAGGCCACCTACAGTCTCCTCTAAAGAATGTCAGCAACTTTCCACCAGCTGCAGCTGCTGCATAGGAACATGAGAACAGACAAAGGCACGCAGAAGATGAGCATTAAGGGAATGTACAAGGGTGATTATTGCCTTTTGCATGCAATATAGCATAATTTCATTTATAAATTTGGTTTGGATGTTTGTTTTGTGTTGACTTTTATTTTTGCATTGTGACCAAGAGGATGCTGTTCTGCTCAGAGGCAACATAAGCTGTTGCAAGTGGGGAATTGGGGTTGTGGTTACTGGTATCGTATTGAGATGAGTTTTTCACAGACAGTGTGGACAGAATGGGGCTGTCTATGCTGTCTCCTCCTGTCCTCTTCATCTTCTTCCTTTTCCTCCTCTGCTACCTCCCTCCTCCACCTCACCCCCTCCCTCTTTTTCAGTAGCTTGTCCTGCTCTGCGTGGCCTCTGTTCATTCTCCAAGAGTGCACCCATGCCTAGGAGCAACTAGTTTGTGCAGAAGCCTTGAAGTCAACAAAACGTCATTCAGCACCTGATGTACCACTCCTTGTAGTCATGAAACTACAGCTTAAAACAACTATAGAAAACACCAAACCCTTGTAGAATCGTACCAAAAGGCAGAAGAAATCAGCCAGCAACTAACCTGTAAGTAGTTGAGGATTCCTTTAGAAAGTGCTGGTGGGGGTCCTTCCTGCATTTCAGTGCATTTTCAGCAGTGTGAGATTAAAAAAGGGAATTAGCTGAGTGTTGAGCTCCAACATGGTACCGCTGGTGTTAAATGAGTGTTGCATATGGTTGACATGATCTGCCTGCTTTTACATATTTCTGGAAAATGTTAACTACGTGGGTGGTATTGCTTGCACCAATAGGTCTTCCTGTGCGATCCGCCCCACAAGACGGTGCGCGCACTACATCTGCAATTTTGGAGCTCTAAGGGCACTCAAAGCACGAAAAAAAGGATGCCAATGAGCCCAATTCTCATCCCCTCAGTATTATCTGAAAGCAATGAAAGTTGGGAGTGTGCACAACTAGTCATTGCATTCAGCACTGAAAGCGGTGAGAAACACAGAGATTTACAGACGTCTTATGATAGCTAAACTCTTGTCTAGATCAAAGAATAGCTCCGTTTCTATTTGCAAAATACACTGGCTTAATTCAAACCCTTATAGTGCAGTGTGATTGATGACAACAAATATACCTGTTAGGGTTTCAAACAGAAGCAAATCACAACATACTGATCTTACAGGGAAAATTATTATTAACTGTCAGACGCTTTGGCAATTATACATTTTGCTCTGCCAGAAAATGTCAATTTTTTTCACATCAGAAAGCACTGAAATATGTTGTTGGTTTGCAATGAGGCCCATCTAAGAACTGGATACCTTAGATCTATGGCCGGGAAATCCCTTGGAACTGCTCCCACTCTGTCGGCAGTACTTCACTGGAAAGTGCAGCAGACACTCCGTTTGCATGTATAAGCAGGGTTTCACCACACATCCAGCTAAATCATGCCAGTGGAGTGGTAGTAGCTCCAAGAATTAGCCTGGTCAGATGTAGTTATCAAATTTATTCATCTATCTTTGCAAGGTTGAGTGCAACCAAAAACTAGAAATAAAATGCACATAGAAATAAAATGTGTGGTTTTAATATTGTGTTTGTCGGGATGAATTTGTTTCAAATTGAAACTGCTTGATACAGTAACTATTATCTATAGATAAGTGACAGATACGATTCGTACATTCGACAGATACGTTTGATGTTTCATAGTTTTAAAATGTAACATGGGAGCATGTTTTATGAAAAAAACATCAAAAGGAGAGTGAACCAGTTTTGAGAGATGGGGAAGGTCTCTTAGTTCTGTCCTATGTTTTCAACATTTATCATCATGCTCACTTTGTGTGATAGCCTGACACTTTCATAGCTTTAAAACATGTCTCCTGCCTTTTTCAGTCTAGATTATGACCAGTTTGATCAAACACCCATCAGATTCTTGATGGGTGTTCTGACTATTATATTTGGTGGAAGGTTCAGCACATGAACATCCCACACAATGAAATGCATAGCAGGAATGACACGAACATAAATACTGTCTCTATGTCACTGCAGGATTACACCACATCAAATGTTTACTTTGTCCTTATTTATTCACTTGAGCAGGAATTCATTATACTTGGCTCACACGACAACACTTGAGTAACTGAATCTTGCCCTTGAGGATGAACATAATCTTACATGGCATTTGAAGGAAACTAAACCCAGTCAGGTGAACTTAATTTCCTTAATCATGTTACAATGTTTCCGTTTCTGTTTATAGTTGCATGAGAGAACACACTACTGGGCTATACATAAATTGGTAGTAGCTGGTAGTGTTCTCGCATACTTAATACATATTCTGCAATCTACTGTGGAAAACAAAACACGTATGTCAGCCAAGAGCGACGTCTCAATTCATTCCATCTTCGCTGCCGCCGGAGAATCCTTGGCATCAGGTGGCAGGACCGCATCTCCAACACAGTAGTCCTCGAGGCGGCCAACATCCCCAGCTTATACACACTACTGAGTCAGCGGCGCTTGAGATGGCTTGGCCATGTGAGCCGCATGGAAGATGGCAGGATCCCCAAGGACACATTGTTATTAGTAGGGGGATCGAGTTTCGGAGCCACGAGGTCATGATGCAGCTGTACAATACTCTGGTGAGGCCGCACCTTGAGTATTGCGTGCAGTTCTGGTCACCGCATTATAGGAAGGATGTGGAAGCTTTGGAAAGGGTGCAGAGGAGATTTACTAGGATGTTGCCTGGTATGGAAGGAAGGTCTTACGAGGAAAGGCTGAGGGACTTGGGGTTGTTTTCGTTAGAGAGAAGGAGGAGGAGAGGTGACTTAATAGAGACATACAAGATAATCAGAGGGTTAGATAGGGTGGATAGTGAGAGTCTTTTTCCTCGGATGTTGATGGCAAACACGAGGGGACATAGCTTTAAGTTGAGGGGTGAAAGATATAGGATAGATGTCAGAGGTAGTTTCTTTACACAGAGAGTAGTAGGGGCGTGGAACGCCCTGCCTGCAACAGTAGTAGACTTGCCAACTTTAAGGGCATTTAAGTGGTCATTGGATAGACATATGGATGAAAATGGAATAGTGTAGGTCAGATGATCGGCGCAACATCGAGGGCCGAAGGGCCTGTACTGCGCTGTAATGTTCTAATGTTCTAATGTTCTAATTGTACAGCGAGCTTGCCACTGGTATCAGACCTACCGGCCGTTCATGTCTCCGCTTTAAAGACGTCTGCAAACGTGACATGAAGCCCTGTGACATTGATCACAAGTCGTGGGAGTCAGTTGCCAGCGATCGCCAGAGCTGGCGGGCAGCCATAAAGGCGGGGCTAAAGTGTGGTGAGTCGAAGAGACTTAGCAGTTGGCAGGAAAAAAGACAGAAGCGCAAGGGGAGAGCCAACTGTGTAACAGCCCCGACAACCAATTTTCTCTGCAGCACCTGTGGAAGAGTCTGTCACTCTAGTATTGGCCTTTATAGCCACTCCAGGCGCTGCTCCACAAACCACTGACCACCTCCAGGTGCTTACCAATTGTCTCCCGAGACAAGGAGGCCAAAGAAGAAGAGAAGAAGAAGAAGACTGTGGAAAACAAAACACTGCACTAATGCTGTGTTACTGTCACATCATCCAAAATACTACTGTACTGTAAGGCATTACTACTGAAGGCATTACATTTTCTACATTAAGTTATTCTGCTTTCCTCTTCACACTATTGGAAAAACACACTGATGAAGCAACCATTTAAAGTCAAGAAAAACAACATTAATTGAAAGTCATCACCTGACACATATTTTGAACGATAACATATTTTTAAGTGTATTCAGAAAAGCAATCGTATCTTAGGGGCTGAAAACGTACCTGGTGCACTCTCACTATAACTCCTGGGATATGGGCTTCTCTGGCAGTTGCCACAGGGCCTTGCATGCAGTAGACCTTCACCCACCCCAAATAAGGTCAGTAGCCCATGAGTGTTGCATCCAGGGTGGAAACACCAGGCCAGATGTTTCCTTGTCCATGGCCTAATAGCAAAGTACGCCTAGTGAGATCTTGATGGGATCAGTGTTGAAGGCTGGGATAGATGACCCACAGGTTTCTGCTTTTTAAAACTTATAGTCTGGAATTTTACGACCCCAAATGAGTGGGCTGGTGGTGGGTGGGGGGAGGGGGTGGTAGCCGTTCCCGTCCCCGCTGCAATTTTACATGAGGTGGCGGTGGCGAGTAATGGCCCATACGCCCTAGGCTAATTAAGGCCCTTAAATGGTGAATTAATTGGCACTTGAGGATCTCCGCCCATCACGGCGAATAGTTTACCCTTGGCTGGCGGGCAGCTGAGGCCTCAAAAAGCTCGCTGGGTGAAACCAGGTGGCCTTCTTGCGGGCTGGTGGGGGTCCCCCCTGATCGGGTACCCTGTGCCCCATGGAGGGCCGCCCCGAAGCTCCAAACGCCCCCAATGCACAACAACCCCCCACCCCCCTAACCGACCCCCCTTGCCTCACCGAGACCCGACTAATTGTCCCCGGCTAGGCCCTAAAAACTTACCTCAGTTCCGGGGTCGGCCTTCATCTTGCTCTTCTGCCTGGGTATAGTCCCAGCAGAGACCACTGCTCCCGGAGGCGCTGATGGGACCAAGAGCTGCACACCCGCTGATTGGCCGGCATCTCCAATAGGTGGGACTTCCTGCCTCAAGGGGCCTCCTGCCCAACAAAAAATACCAGCCATAATGTCATGTGAAACTCTTAATTGGATTACAAGTTCATATTCCACAAATGCTATTATCCAAGTCCATACTTGTAGATAATGAAAACATGTCCTTTCTAATAAATTAGTGATAGAAGTAAAATGGTCTAGTGAATGATGCTGGTTTTGCCAAGAATACTTACAACTCATTTTCTATTTTACAATTTTATATTATAAACACATAAATACCAGTCTACTGCTCAGCATTTATCTTGTTACACTGCCGATGGATAGTTCTTTACAAATTGTGTTTAAATTTATTACTTATATCAATTTGTACCATATAAATATTCATGTAACTATAGGTCCATTAAGCAATAAAATTAAACTATTATTACATTTGCATTCCACAATTAAGGAAAAACATTTCTCTATGCTGTATTAGTAATTTTTACCTCATTAATATTTATGGAGAAGCAACCAATTTTATTGTAAATCCATATAAAGAAAAGCAGAAATAGCCAATAAACATCTGTCAAATGCAGAGGTGGATGTTTTCAGGTGAAATCATCAAATATTCAAAGCAACAAAATCTTAAAATTTTGTAATTTGGTTATTGGTTGTAGACATGCATAGGCATTTTCCTGATTTGTATTAGAAAAGCAATGTTATCTCTTAAGCTTTGAACAGATATCTGAAATCTCATCTGATGCTAATTTTTGTTAGAAATTGTTCAACATGGAGTTTAATGTGATAATATTACAACTTTCTGACTCAGATCTGAATAGTCTATCTCTACCTCTGCTGAAGCCACAGAAGATGTACTTTGTACATGTTGTAGACATTAGTGAACCAGATGGGTTTTTACAACAATTGATAATGGTTTTATGGTCATCGTTAGAATAGCTTTTTTTAATTCCGGATTTATTAATTGAATTCAAATTTCACTATCTGTTGTGGTGGGATTCAAACCCCAGAGCATTAGCCTGGGCTTTGGATTACTAGTCCAGTGACATTACCACGACGCCACCGCCTCCCCATGATAACCCATGAAAGAGTAGTTTCACTAATTTATGCAATTCAAACCCTTCAATTAGATTACAACCTTGCAATCACTCCCAATTATCCACTATTCTCCTTCAGATCTCACAATCACATCTCCCATCATCTGTGATAATCTGCCACAAGCTTTAGGCACAATTTAACAAGCCCATGCTTCACTGTCTACCAGACCCACTTCTTTGGTATAACACTCCCATCTCACTCGGTCCCCTAAATCCCAACCTGCCTTCCAACATCCAGTGTTGTTACCCCCACGACTCCATGCCTCAACCCACTACCTGCCCTCACCCAATGTTTTGATGCTAATGTCCACACTCCACCTTCCACTCAAATTCACTTCACCCATACTTAGTTTCCCCCAAAGACTCCCACTTAGTCCATTATTAACTCTACAGAATAGAAATGTAATAGTATTTGTTGGATATACAAGTTCCTTGTAATTGTAGCAATCTTGCTAAACCATCAATAATGGCATCCCAGTTATTGAACATCATAACACAACATTGGCAGATTGAACATTAATGGACATAATGTGCACTGCAGTTTCTATGAGCAGAAAAGCTCATCAAAATGTAAAATTGAAATAGTCCATATGGTAAAGAACACATTCAGCAGAGAATACTTTCAATATAATTTCAGGCTTCAGATAACAATTTTTCTTAATTTGTTTTGTTCAGCCAGCATTTATTGCCATCTCTAATTTGTCCTTGAACTGAGTGGCCATTTCAGAAGGCATTTTAAGAGTCAACCACATTGCTGTGCGTCTGGAGTCACATGTAGGCCAGACCAGGTAAGGGCGGCAGATTTCCTTCCCTAAAGGATCTGTACTTGGGTATACTGAGCATAATTTCAAAATTTGTAGATGGCAAGCAACTCAGACATATATTAAACCATGAGAAGGATATCAATTCCCTAGAAATTATAAAAATGGGAGGTGATCCTAATAAAACATAAAAAAATCTTCAGGGGCTTGATAAGGTAGATGCTGGGAAGATGTTTCCCCTGGCTGGGCAGTCTAGAATTAGGGCTCAGAAAAAGGATTCAGCAGTTCAGGACTCGGACAAGGAGAAATTTCTTCACTCAAAGGGTTGTGGATCTCTGAAATTCTCTACCCTAGAGAACTGTGAATGCTCAGTCATTAAGCATATTGAAGACAGAGATAGATTTCTGGATACTAATATAATTAAGAGATATGAGGATAGTGTGGGAAGCTGGAGTTAAGGTGGAACATCAGCCACAATCATATTGAATGATGGAACAAGCTCAAAGGGCCAAATGGCCTACTCCTGCTCCTATTTCTTATGTTCTTAACAGACTTCAGGAGGAGATAGGCAAAATGGGCAGACATATGGCAGATGAAATTTAATGCAGAGAAATATGAAGTAACACATTTTTGTAGGAAGCATAGGGAAAGGCAATATAAATTTAATGGTATAATTTTAAAGGACGTGCATGTTCAGAAAGACCTATAGTTATGCACACAAATCTTTGAAGATTCAAGACAAGTTGAGAAGACTGTTAAACGCATCTGGGGTCCTTGGCTTTATAAGTAAAGGCATAGAATACAAAAGCAAGAAAGTTATGCTAAACCTTTGTAAAACACTGGTTAGGCCTTAGCTGGAGTATTGCGTTGAATTCTGGGCATCACACTTTAGGGAGGAGGTTAGGGTCTTAGGTAGGTTGCAGAAGAGATTTACTAGAATGGTGCCAGAGATGAAGAATGCCAATTATGTGGAGAGACTGGAGAAGCTGTAGTTGTTCTCCTTAGAGCAGAGAAGGTTAGGGGAGTTTTGATAGAGGTGTTCAAAAATCATGAGCGCTCATGATAAAGTAAATAAGAAAAAACTGTTGCCAGTGGCAGAGGGTCAATAACCAGAAGAGACTGATTTAAGGTAATTGGTGAATGAGCCAGAGGTGACATGAGGAAACATTTTTTACATAGCGAATTGATGTGATCTGGTATGCACTGCTCGAAAGGGTGGTGGAAGCAGATTTAATAGCAACTTTCAAAGGGGTGTTGAATAAATACATGAAGGACAAAAAAAATTACAGGGTTTTGGGAGAAAGAAGAAAGGAGTGGGGCTAATTGGATAGCCCTACCAAAGAGCCAGCACAGGCACTTAGGGCCAAATGGCCTCCTTCTATGCTGTACCATTCAAAGATTCGATCAAAAGCTTTTCCCTCAGTCTGAACCTCAATGGTGAATGTCATGGTGGTGTCAAAGTAATTTTTATCTATATCCATGAGCTATTAAAAATTTTGCCTGCAAAGTTGTTCTCTGTAGTGCCACTAGTGCTGGTGCTACAGAAGCCCTGAACTCAAGAAATGCCATCTGGACTATGTCCGGCCATGCCTGGTGCAGTGTGCCCTGACTGACAGGGCTCTACTGGGGGTGTGTCATGCGTGGGCCGGAAGCATGCAGACTGGACTGATTGTGATGATGTCAAACAGTCTTTAATGCTAATTTGGTGCTTGATCTGCCATTCTGGACCATGCAGGTCCAGTTAATGCCCTCTCTTAAACACTCCCAGTTGAACATCATGAAGCCACATCCCTTGTCACCAAGCGTACAGTGATTATCTCAGGGGGGAAGAGAAGATAGAGAAGGAAGAAGTGGAGGAGGAGGAAGAGGAAGAAGGGAGGAAGGGGGAAGGCATCCAACAACCCTTCCCTTTGTACAAGATGTCTGTGAGCAGTTACACAAGACTCTGGTTCTCCTGAGATGTCATCTCCTCATTATAGTTGCTCCAGAGTTCCCCACCTTTCAATTCAGCTGCTACATGCCACCACAGAGTCCTCTTGGCCAAAGTCCTGAAATAAAAGCCATTCTATAACAACTTTATTTGACGCTACTTCCAATAATACATACAAAACTGAACTAATCATCCTTGCGCATTCCCTTAGTTCTTGTCTTATGAGTGTCTTTGCCTGTCCCAGTGCTCCAACACTGTGCTATCCCAGTGGCTGCAGCATGGCTGGTGACTTTCAGTGGGGGAGACTGCAGATGGCCTTGCAGGACAACCTTGAGCAGGTCTGGGCCTTGCGGGCCTGGCCTCAGACTGTACTGCCTCGGCATGGAGAGCAGCAGTCTGGACTTGTTGGCTGAGGCAACAGCAGAAGCACTGGTGGAGTGGCAGTGACAGGTGCATGAATGCTGCCATTCTGAGAGAGGACACCAGGTTCATGCTCCACTGGGCCACTGCCACTCCCCTGGTGCAGCGCCTCAACAATCCTAGTAATCTGCTAGGGTACAGATTGCTACACTGCTGTGAGAGTGTGCATGCGTGCAAAATCTCCCAGGCTATATCAGTAGCATTTAAGCAAGCCAGATGATAGAATGGTTCCCTCTCAGTCTCCAACAAAATCTACATAGTTGATTTTCAAACTTAATGAAGAAGAGGCAGTGGCCAAATTTCAAAAGCTTTATTGAGCTAACATTTAGAGTTTTTTTTAAAAAAAAGAGGCTATGCAAAAGAACATAAGAAGTAGGAGCTGGAGTAGACCATATGGTCAATCGAGCCTGCTCCACCATTCAAAACTATCATGGCTGATCATAGGATTCAACTCCACTTTCCCGCCCATCGCCATACCCCTTGATTCCCTGAAAGACCCGGATGGTGAGACCTGCCTTCTGTTTTCCTGCCTGGGAAACTGCCAATTGTCTATTCAGCTCTCCACAAATGATGATGGGGAAGTAGTATTTGACTATGAGCTTGCTTGCCCCACTCGCGGGATATGGGGTTACTCTCCCTTCAGGCACAAAATCCTGATAAACTTCAGGAATGCTATTAAATTTTCCTGCACCTACAACAGTATGTTTTCTGGGCCTTACCACTGCTTCAGTTAAATCCACAGCTTGTTCAGCTGCACTTTCCATCAGGGTCCCTTCTCCTTCACTGGGCAGCTGTGCTCTGATTAACCCTGTAGGCTTTCCCTGTAGTTTCCAGCAGTCAGCTCTTAAATGACCTACAATGGAAGCACACAGGTCTCTGGGTCTCACTCCTACTTACAGCACCTTCCTTTTGGGCAGATGGAGGGCCCCCTGTGTCTCCTGTTTTTCTTTCTCTCCCAGGACTGCTTGGGCTCCTATCACCTTCCCATCCTTTGTCCTTTTCGAATTTGTGGGTGTGATTAGGAAAGCTTTTCTCCTGGGGAACCGACTTGTATATTAGAGCAAACTCATCAGCTAGAACTGCGGCTTGCCTCGCTCTGTGAACTTTTTGTTCTTCTACATGAGTCTTTATGGAGAGGGGGAGAGAGTTTTTAAAATTTTCTAGCAAAATTACCTCTCTGAGGCTTTCATAATTGGGCTGCACTTTAACAGCCCTCAACCACTGGTCAAAAGCTGCTTTTTTCTCTCAATCTCCAAGTAAGTTTGATCAGCTTGCTTCCTGAGGGTTCGAAACTTCTGGTGGTAGACTTCCATTGCTAGCTCATATGCCCCGAGGATAGCATTTTTTGTCAGTTCATAATTTGATGAACTCTCATCTCGCCACAGGGAATAAATATCATGGACTTTTCCTGTTAGCTTACTTTGCACCAGAAGAGTCCATCTCTCAGCCGCCCACTTTAACAGCCTTGCAAGTTTCTCAAAAGATACAAACAATGCTTCTACATCTCCTTCAATGAATTTTGGAATCAACTGGGAAAATCTTAACACTTCTGTACACAGCCCCACAGTTATATTTTCTATGCTTTCACTGCGGTTACTCTGTTGCCCCCTAGTTAACTCAAGCCGCTTCAGCTCTCTTTCCTCCCATTCCTTCTGGAAGTTTTTTTCTCTCTCTTTCTTTTCTAACTCAAGTTTCGTCAGTTCCAATTGTATCTTTTCCAACAATAACCTATCAGAGTCTATTTCTAATCCTGTTTCTGATTCTTCAGGTTTGAGGGAAAAATGATTCATCACTAGTCTTAGGAGTTCAGATTTCCTAGCCTTGGCATGGACAGTGATCCCACACTGCTCAGCCATATTTCTCAACTCTTCCATTTAACTTATCCCAAATATCTTCATCCTGGCTTGGGGAGTTACTGGCTTCACTCGCAGACATGGTAGTATTCTAGCACACACAACCACAAGAAAACCTGTATTGAAATCGTTTCTCTTTTTGATTGGGATCAATTTGACTTCCCACTTCCAATTTCTCATTTGTCTGTGGGTCAAATTCCGGACAAGCCCCCACATTTCTGTTACGACCAGGTGAGGCAGGGGTTTAGGGATCCCCTCTCAGCCTTTCCCTGGTTTGGCCATAACAGGGTTTTATTTTTAAAATACCGTGCTTTCAGCTTCCCCTCAGTGAATCCTTGCTCACTGCTCTCGAATTGTAATGGCAAAGAAATCAACCAGATAGGTTTTCTCAGATTTAAACAAGAAAGGTGTAAGTTTATTAACCTTAAAACTCTAATTCAGTTGAAACTACTAAAGATACGTGATGCGATCATACATGATAAACACACACACAAATAGAGACAGAGGAAGAGAAAGAATTTAAAGTTTGAAATAGTAGATGGAAATTCAATCACTGGTTTTGAGTGGGATGTAAAGTCTTTGATTGAAGTTAAGTCTTGCAGTTCTTGTTGGGGCCCAGTGTACACTTTCACCTGTTTAGCTGGTACCAGAAGGCTGCAGGAATCTTCTCTCTTGAGGCTTGAGTTACTTCCGTGGGTCCCTGGAACTTTGTGTGAGAGGGAGGGAGAGAGAGATAGAGAGGTGCTGTCTTCTTGAAGTTCAGTTGCTGTCTCTACCAAAACTGTTCTGTGTCAGGCACAATTCAAAAACCCCAGGTTGGGCAGCACGTTAGTCATGTGACTAGCTCCTTGTTTAGAGCAGCCTCGCCTGTGAGATTTGTGGATTCCTTCAAGCTTACCAGACACTCTCAGTGGAGGAGCGAGGCGGGGGGTGGTGGTAGTGATGGTAGTGGTGGAATGCCAGCTCAGTGACTCTCAACGTCTCTTGATCATCACTATTGACAAAATCCATCTGGCGAATTGAATCAGGGAATACTCCCATTATCTTCTTCATGCAACTGTCTTTTAGAATACAAATGTGCAACCATGTTTTCAGCCACTGTTGTGATCTTTTAAACAAGTTAGTTCAAGTCCAGTAACTGTTCAAAAACAAAGCTCCATATGACAAAATTAATATGTCTAATTTTTGGCAGGTATGGTTTCCGTCACAGTGACCTTTGTGGAATTGTTTAGCTTTCTTCAGTGATCCTCCTCCTGCAGCCATGCCAAATTTTGCTACTAAATGGCAGTGGGCTGCCTCGTACTGGTGGGAATGCTGCTGGAAGCCTCACCTATATAGGTAATTAACCCTGAGCCTGGATAATGGGTCAGAGTCACAGCAGGGTTGGTGGCAGTATCATTCCCAAATACCTTCCATTGAGAAGAGTAAAATCCAGGCCT
The DNA here is from genome assembly GCF_036365525.1 of Heterodontus francisci. Lineage (NCBI taxonomy): Eukaryota > Metazoa > Chordata > Chondrichthyes > Heterodontiformes > Heterodontidae > Heterodontus > Heterodontus francisci. Next base: position 115,135,706 of record NC_090371.1, read on the forward strand.
TGGCATCTATTGCCATCCCAATTTAGGTTCTCTTTTTAAAAAAAATTATGAATTTTGAAAGCAAATAGAGAGCCTCTAATTATCACTTATGTTTTGTTGCTGGTCAGAAAATGTAAACATTCTGATAGTGACACCTGTGAAATAGGCAGAGAGTGCAAGACAAGTGCAGAGATACACTTCAAAGAACATCTAATTTAATACTTACAACGATCTCTTAAAAAGTTACAAAATATCCTGTCACTTCTGACCGACACCAGGGAATTGAATCTGTGTGGGGATTCTCCAAATCATCCACTGTAACTTTCAGAAAAGTTCTGTGGAAAGGCAGTTTATGTAATTTCTGTGCATCTTTCACTGAGGTTACAATAAACAATAGGGAGAATCCTTATGGAAATTAATAGTGCAGGATTCTACCAGTGAGGCAAACTGCATATTCCACCCTCCCACCCCACCTCCCTACTCGGTTTTCAATTCAACTTCCTCTTCTATAGTTCTAGCAAACCTAAACCTCCATAATGCTGGCAATTATGTCAAATATCACTACAGTGCTGCCAAACTTGAATGTCATCTGGATATTTACATTCATTGGCAGTGCCTTACAGATGGTAGATGTTGTCTTTAGATCTTCCTAAAGAAGATGGATAAGCTTCATTGCAGCTTGCCTTTTAAGCTGCAGCCTCCTTCTTCCTTTCTTCCCAGGTAGCTTTGGCTGATACCATAACCCTACTGTGTTGTGCATCTGAAGGACTTGATGAAGCACCTTGCATATAACTGAATATCATGAGCCATCCTTTCCAACCTTTGCTAGTTCTCTTCTGCCAATTGCAGTGTGAGTGGTTTTCAGGCTGAATTGGAACTCCCCCGCAAGATCAGTATCCGGCTTATCCAGATTTTTGACCCTCTATCATTCAGATCAGCTGTTAAAAGAGGACCAATTCACTGGTTCAAATGAATGTAAAGGATTCCATTGCACCGTTTGAAGAAGAGCAGGGAGTTCTCTTGGTCTTTACTAGCTCTCAGTGCCTGCCGCTGTACTTTTGGTTCTTCTGGCACATCATGAACAACTTGCCTGCATTAAAATGCCTCCTAAATGTTTCCTGAAAACATTAATACTCCTCGGGCACAAAGACGGTAACTTTCAACTTTGGTGGCAGTAGAAAACTGTTAACAAATTGGTTGTGCATTATACATCCCTCCCAGGAAAGAAAAATTGGGGAGGGTGTATAATGGGGCCCAAGATCAATAACACCAGTTTGCTTCTACCTCTGCTGAAACGTTAGGAGCTGCACCACATAGAAGTGCCACGAAAAGGAAGAGTAAAGACTTGAAGTCGCACAAAGGCAATCATGTGGGTGAGTTTTTACGCATTTTTAGAATGTCAAGTTTCTGTCTTATATATGAGTCGCATAATTATTATTATTTTGCACTACTTTCCCGCCTTGTCCATTCTTGCTTGCTGGGGCTGGTAAGTGGTATTTTCAGTTGTGTGATGATGAATGGGAAGTCATGAATTGACACTGAGCAATGGGAGGCTGTGGTCGGGAGACTTGGTTGTTTGCAGGACTGCTTTAAGTTAATGGCATTGAACAGGGTTGGGGGGGTGGGGGATGGGGTGCAGAAGTGACTTTTGCATATGGTTGTTGCGCAACCTAAGTGAACCTCACAATAATGAGGAGATCCTGGGCAGCAATGCGTGTCCCTGGTAGTACATTGCCTACATCACCTTGTGCTTCCCCCACTCCTCCTCCTCCTTCTTGTCTTCTTCCTCCTCCTCGGAATGTTCTGAAGAAGCTCTGTGCTCTGCGTCTTGTTCCTCCTGCAGGTCCAAACCTCGTTGCTGCACCATGTTGTACAGAACGCAGCACTCCGCTATCATTCTGGATATCCTGGCTGGTGTGTACTTCAGACCCGTCCAAGCACCTGAAGCACATTAGCAGTATGCCAATGACTTGTTCAATACATATCTGGTGGTCGTATGGCATTAAATGTATTGCTCCAGTTCCTCAATTATTGTGTTTCTGAGAGCTGTCATGAATCCCATTTTATGTTGTATCCTTTGTCTCCAAGCAGCCAGCCAGTAACTCTGCTCAAGTTGCCAAGAGATCAGGAAGGGTGAATTGTTGCAGGACAAAAACATCATGGCAGCTACCAGGGAATCTTGCACATACCTGCATTAAGAACTTTTTCTGGTTGCACACCAGCTGTACATTGATGGAGTGGAAGCCCTTGCGGTTGATGAACACTACTGCGTGATCTGTCAGTGCCTTAATTCCCACATGCATACAGTTGATAATGCCCACTCGCTGCGGGAAGCTAGCCAGAGTCACAAACACGCCCTTTCTGACTGTCGTCAACACAGGCAAAGTTGACATAATTGCCTTGCCTGGCAAATCTGTCAGTCACCTGTATTTTGCATTTGTTGCCAACAACTGCGAGATCCTGTAAATGTCTCCGAGACAGCCCTGGAAGGATCCAAAGGCAAAAAAGTTGAGGGTGGTGGTGATTTTGACAGCTACTGGCTAAGCGTGGCCATCAGGTTTCCTACACTACAACAGTGACAGCACTTCAAACTACTTCATTGGCTGAGGGACATCCTGTCATTCTGAAAGGTGCTAGATAAATGCAAAGTTTTCTTTCATTCAGGCCCAGCTGGCAGCAGGTCTTGTTTCAACAGGCTGCAGATTCTGCCACCACCTGATGTGACACCCTAAGCCTTCTGAGACACTGGTGTCCGAAATGTTGAGGAAGCATATCCTCTGCCTGTACACCTGTGTGCTGGGTATGACCTCCTGCAAATGCACCTCTCTGCGGCTTCCCCTCTCTCTTGTGGAGCTGCAGGTCTGTGAGCAGCAGGCTGCTGCTGGTGCAGGTTCTGCTACACTTGGTGCTCCTGCATCTGGTCCTTATCTGAAGTCCAACGTAACATAACGTAAGTGACACCAATGCTGATATGATAGAGCAGAGCTCCAAAGTGCAGATCGGACCGTTGCACCTCCAAAGTGTCGATGACAGCTCAAAAGTATGTAAAGTCATCTCCAAAGTGCATAAAGTAACCTCTCAGCACATGTATGATGAGCAAACCCTTTCACAACAAGGAAGAAGAAGGATCTGGCGTCACTGTCAGAGGGGCTGAGGAACTGCTGCCCGCACCAGGAGCACCCTGAAAGGAACCCCCAGCTGCAGGAGGGCAGCTGCTTCTTCTCCCTTGCAAGGCAGACTTGTGCTCCCTGTTGACCGAGAGGGGAGAGGACCTGGTGGTGACTCCAGCTTCCCCATCTCCCTCTCGTCTTTCCATTGCTGCCTTGAAATAATGGTCAAGAGGACAATTAACAGCCCGGCACCGGGATTCCTGTCCCTTTAAAGAAGGGGATCCCGCCTTCAAGAGCTGCCGGCCAATCACACGCTAGCAGCTCAGCAATATCAGCAACGCCATTCGAAGCGGTGGCCACTGCCGGTACTACAAGAGGCCTTGGACCCAACCCTAACGTTGGAGCCTGGACCCAAGATAAGTGAGGCAGGGTCACCAGGACCAGACCAGCAGGCTCCAGTGAGGTGGGGATAGGGTGGTCATTTAGTGCTGGGGGAGGGGGGTTTAGGGAGGTGTGGGTTTTCCCGGTGGGGGCCCCCTGTGAGCCACAGATTGCTAACGGAGGAGGGCGCCCCCCCCCCCCCCCCACCCAGTCCTGCCACAAGGTCACCTCGTTTTTCTCGCGTGGCGGAGGCTCTACCACCCCCCCCCCCGACCCCTGGTTGCTGGTTAAACCCCAGCAGCAGTGTGAAGTGGCCCTTAAGTGGCTGTTAATAGGCCTCTTAAGGGCCTCAATTGGCCTACGGCGGGAAGGCAAGGCCGTCTTTGGCCTATCCTGTCCCTGACAAAATTGCATTGTGATGATGAGGCGACGGGCCCTCCACCCCCAGCCTTCTGTCATAATTCTAAGGGCCTCCCCTGCCTCCAAACTTGTCTTGGGGGGCCCATAAAATGTATCCCACTGAGTGCTCTGCTGGATGTGGCTGTCTATCAGAGCTGCCAATCTTTCAATGGAGATGCCACTTGTGCACCAGTCAGAGGCAGTGCAGGACTCAAGGCCTGGATGGGCTCCTCCATCATCTGCGCTTGTGCGAGCATTGCCTTTGGCATCTCTGCCAGATGTTGCCTGATCTCTCACTGCAGTTGCAGCATTTCCTGTGATGCTACTGACATCAGAGGCACATCATGAGCCTGGGGCTCAGCAAAGGCCTGGCCTCCCATAGTCCTCCGACTGTCAGAGGCCTGGACTGTCACAGCTCTCCGTCAGTGCTTGAGTGCATCTGTGCTGTGTCCAACAGATTGTGTGTCCGAATCTAACTGCAAGCACAAACCAACTGACGTGAGAGTATCTGCGCTGGTGGAGGGTACAGGGGTATGAGGCGATGATGGACCTTCTGAGGCTCTGCGCTCCCTTTCAGAGGCGGCAGGCTCTCCCACAGACCCGGCAGCCTTTTGTTGATGTTCTGTGTGACCTGCATGAGAAAACAAGAGTCAGTCAAGGGTCTCAGGTCTCCCCTTCTGACATAACAAACACACTAATGTTGGAGATCCCAGTAGGCACCAGATGCCTCATAAGCAGCATGGCTCCATCGCTGTAGATACACCTTTTCCGACCTTACTCCATGTCTTCAGATGGTGCCCCTGTCTCTCTGTCTGCAACACACGGTCCATCCTGCATCCTTGCTAGCTCCATGGCCGCCTCCTCCATTGGGCTCAGCGCGTGTATTTTTGTCAATCCATCGCTGGTCTTGCCCGCTCTCTGCCATTGTGTGCTATTATCCCCTGCGGAAACAAAGATGAATGTTTTTGGTCTTCTAGCGGGGACAAGCCCAAGACATACAATAGTGGTGATCCAGCAGTAGCTGCTGGGGGTACACAGATGCCTTCTGTATGTGGCCCCCTCGTGGGGTGTTTTCAATGAGAAACAGTATCCATTCAAAACCCTGTTAGTGATTTCTCAGGCAGCTTGTCTTCAATCTCTGACCTTTTGCCCACAATGGATGGACATTCCCTCTCCACCCAATGCACTCTCCTACTCTGACACATGCAAGGCCCAAGATGTCAAGGGTTGATGAGGTACTCACTTTTGCTGTCCAGATGAGGTCATTGAACCACTTGCAGCACTGGATCCAGGTCCTGGGGGTGAACCCATGACTGCTGACCTCCTTGTTTTCTGAAGCCAGGCTTGCTTGGTCAGGCTCCCAGTCTTCTCCTCCAATCCCTGGGGAAGACGACCTCCCACCTTTTCCTGGCAGCCTGAAGGAGAACCTGGAGAGAGGCATCGCTGAAGTGTGGCCACCCGGGTCTTCCTTCTGTCATCGTTTTACTACCTCTCTCCCTGAGGAATTCCTTCCACTTGGCCAGCAAACATTGGGCTGAATTTAGCGCAGCTGTTTGGAATGGGAATGGAGGAGTGGGGTGGGGGGTGTTGGTTGCAGAGAATAGCAACAGATCAGCTGAGCTAATTTAACAGATTAGACAGGACATGGAAAGGGTAACAAATTATGGGCCATCCTCAGTAAATCCTTAATGCTAGTAGTAGCTTAGATAATGGCTATTTTAGCCAAGAGAGTAAGTATCATGAACATTTTAGAAATATGACAGATACTTTTCATGTGACATTTTGAAGCGTGATGTAAACGCTTCCATTCACTGTAGACATGAACTAGACACAGAACTTCAAATCACAGGCTAATAAAAGTATCTCTAGAATGATCACACAAGCTCACTTTGGCCATGCATATAAATCATTTGTCCTCATTTTACACTGCTTTCAAACTACAATGTCTAGCTCAGCAAGATTCGGTTCATTGCCCTAGAGTGTATATAACAACGAGCTGTTAGATCAAAGCATTTGGATTGGAAATTCCCATTGGCATTGAAATAGATCTTTGTGGACCACAGGTACCGTGTTCAGATTAGGGCAGAATTATTTCACAACATTTTTATATGTCTATTTTGTGTGTTGGTACTTTTAAATGAAAATAATGCACATATGTTGCTGAGCAGTTTAAGGTTGAAGTTATAGTGTCATATTGTGATACAAAGTGATTTTTGAGTGTGCATCAATGTGAAAAGTGGCAGGGGTAATGTTCCCCTCTGACTCCCAGAAGCACTCAAAGCTAATCAGTGTGAAATATTATCTGAGAAACTGTCTCTCACTACTTTGACTGTCGTATCAGCTTCAATATAACAGCAACCCAGATATGCAAAGATACTTATTAAAAGTTGCTAGTCTGGAAAAATTTTAACACTTTACATTAATTTTTTAATGTTAGGAGAAAACAACTATTCTTGCCATCTTCTAACAATAAACATTAGCTGCTGAGGATTAATATGTGAATGGAGCTTTTTAGCTACTGTATCTTTGTGCAGGCCATATTAAGATCAACCTGCAATATAACAAAGATATGCTGACTGCAAATTGTAGCTTCAGTGGTAACTGCAGTATAACTGCCGTCTAATACAAATTATGTCGCTGAACAGTTTAAATTAGTGGCAGTCTTAGATTCATTAAGGCTCAAACTTCAGGGATTCTATAATGTATAAATAAATAATTTTATTAATTAACTATATTAGCTGATCAGATTTCTGTAATTTATTAAGAAACACTTTACTTTGACAACAAGATTTCCTTTTTTAAAAGATTTAGTCAATTCTGTAATCAAAACATTTTAAAGTAGTAGAAAAACCCCACAAAAGTACCTTTGGCTGTTTGAAAAATATTTATCCCCTTAGAGTACCTTAACATAAATAGGACAATCCTCTTTGGAGTAACAGTAACAAAATGAAAAAACTAGAAAGAGAAAACATAGTCTTGCCAATTGAATAAGTCAGACTATGTTAAAGATGCTGTTTGAATTGGATGGGTGTCAGGAAGCTGCCTGAGCATGTTCAAAAAAAAACCTGTCGAATTGGAAGTGTCTTCTAGTTGTTTTTTTGATGTACTTACAACAAAGTTGCTGTGGCTTGAGGTTTGCTCCCTAAAATGTGCAATAAAATATCCAAAATATCAGCTCACAAGTATCTCCAGCTGGCATTGCTAATGGATCTTTAAGTAACTTCAAGCAGCAACCTGTGCCAACTAAGTAACAGAAAAAAAGGTTTTGGAGTTAACTATGATGCTGCTTCGTGCCAGCCATTGCCCAGTACTTCACCCAAGTGAACATGCGTCATGCGATAAAAACAAGAAATGCTGGAAATACTCAGCAGGTCTGGCAGCATCTGTGGAGGGAGAAGCAGAGTTAACGTTTCAGGTCAGTGACCCTTCTTCAGAACTGGCAAATATTAGAAATGTGAAATGTTTTAAGCAAGTGAAGCAGGGGTGGGGCAAGAGATAACAAAGGAGAAGGTATTGATAGGACAAGGTCATAGAGCATAACCGACCAGAAGGTCATGGAGCAAAGGTAAAAAATATGTTAATGGTGTGTTGAAAGACAAAGCATTAGTACAGATATAGTGTTAACGGACTGAAAACTGAACAGCCGCAAGTACAAACATGAAAAAAAACAGTGGGTAAGCAAACTGAACAAACTAAGATGAAATAAAATAAAATAAACAAAAAAATATATATAAAAAAAGAAAAAAGAAAAAATAACTAAAAATTAAAGTAAAATGGGGGGCCCGTCATGCTCTGAAATTATCGAACTCAATGTTCAGTCCGGCAGGCTGTAGTGTGCCTAATCGGTAAATGAAATGCTGTTCCTTGAGCTTGCGTTGATGTTCAATGGAACACTGCAGCAATCCCAGGACATAGGTGTGAGCATGAGAGCAGGGGGGAGTGTTGAAATGACAAGCAACCGGAGGCTCGGAGTCATGCTTTGGACTTGAGCGGATTTGTTCCGCAGAGCGGTCACCCAGTCTGCGTTTGGTCTCCCCAATGTAGAGGAGACCACATTGTGAGCAGCGAATACAGTATACTACGTTGAAAGAAGTACAAGTAAATCGCTGTTTCATCTGAAAGGAGTGTTTAGGGCCTGGGATAGTGAGAAGAGAGAAGGTAAATGGGCAGGTATTACACCTCCTACGACTGCAGGGGAAGGTGCCATGGGAAGGGGAAGAGGTGGTGGGGGTAATGGAGGAGTGGATGAGGGTGTCGCGGAGAGAACAATCTCTTCGGAATGCTGACAGGGGAAGGGAGGGGAAGATGAGTTTGGTCATGGCATTACACTGGAGGTGGCGGAAATGGCAGAGGATGATCCTTTGGATATGGAGGCTGGTGGGGTGAAAAGTGAGGACAAGGGGAACCCTGTCACAGTGATGGGAGGGAGGGGAAGGGGTGAGGGTAGAGGTGTGGGAAATGGGCCGGACACGGTTGATTCGTCATGCGAGTTTAGATAGAATAGTTAAGATATTCCACTTTTGTGTATTTGAAATTGCATCTTCTGCTTGCCATAAAGCCATGCCCTGCAGATTTTACACCCTTGGGGTCATTTACACAATCTTGGTGGATTCTCTGTAGCAAGAGACCAGTGGAATGTGAAAGGTTAGTGAAGTGCAGAGTTTAACCCCAGTGGAAGGTAAACCTTGAGCAGTATTTGAGGTTAAGCCACAAAGTTGTTATTTTACATTTTATGCAACTTTTAAGAGAAACAGTTTAATTTTATATGAGGGAATGAACTACACCCATGGTATGTGCTACCTCTGATGTGGGAGGTTCTGAATCGGTTGTGTATCCAACATGACTATAAACAGGATTTGCCTGTATGCTCAAGTTTCTGAGCTTGAAGAACAATGGCATGGATAGTGTCCTAGGCTGAACCATCTTCAGCTGCTTCATCAATTACCTTCCCTACATCATAAGATCAGAAGTGGGGATTTTTGATGATGATTACACAATGTTTAGCACCATTCTCAACTCCTTAGGTACTGAAGCAGCCTGTGTCTGAATGCAGCAAGACCTCCAGGCTTCGGCTGATAAGTGCAAGTAACATTCATACCTCACAAGTGCCAGACAATGACCATCTCAAGCAAGGGAGAATCTAACCAACTCCCCTTGACATTCAATGGCATGACCATCGCTGAATCCCCTACTATCAACATCCAGGGCATTGCCATTGACCAGAAGCTGAACTGGAGTAGCCACATAAATGCTGTGGCTACAAGTGCAGGTCAGAGGCTAGGAATTCTGCAGTGAGTAACTCACCACCTGACTCCCCAATACCTGTCCACCATCTGCAAGGCACATGTCAGGACTGAGATGGAATACTCTCCACTTGCCTGCATGGGTGTAACTCCAGCATGACTCAAGAAGCTCGACACCATCCAGGACAAAGCAGCCCACTTTATTGGTACGCCATCCACCGCGTTCAACATTCGCTCCCTTCATCACCGATGCGCAGTGGCAGCAGTGTATACCATCCACAAGATGCACTGCAGCAACGCACGAAGGGTCCTTCAATAGCATCTTCCAAACCCACGATCTCTACCACCTAGAAGGACAAGGGCAGCAGATGCATGGGAACACCACCACAAGTTCTCCTCCAAGCCACACACCATGCTGACTTGGAACTATATCACCGTTCCTTCACTGGGTCAAAATCCTGGACCTCCCTTCTTAACAGCACCATTGGTGGACCCACACCCCAAGGACTGTAGCGGTTCAAGAAAGCAGCTCACCAGCACCTTCTCAAGGGTAGATAGGGATGGACAAAAAATGATGGCCTAGACAGCTCTGTCCACCATTTCCTGGAAGCCGAATTACAGGAAATGGTCATCTCATGTGCAAAGAAGTTGATGTAGTAAAAAGTGGGTCAAAGTCCATTGGTATTGTCATGCTAGGTCCCCACCTGCCAAGAATAAGGAACATTAATTTTTCATGAACATTGATTGTAAACTGTTATTGGAGCAAGGAAATGACTTGTTGAACAGATCAGCCATAGCTGGAAAAGACATTTGCATATTTACAGACAGTGCTTGGAAAGACAAAGAACCATTTCCTGACACATTCAACCCACAATGGACCTTGATCTCCAGGTAGTGTATGTAAGAGGAGCATTCCAGAGACTACTAAAGTGATACATTCCAGGACTAGTTAGACCAGCTGGTCACATGACTAACAGGCTGTTCCAGGGTCTTTTGAACTAGCCATAGAGAGTTTGAACGGAGAAAGACTGTTTGCTCCTAGACTGAGAAGATCTCTCCTGTCTGCTCCCATCTCTTTCTCACAAGCCTCTGAATCCACTGAGGACACTTGAACCCCAAGAGAGAAAAGTCTCCTACAGTGAATAAGGTTTAAGAAGAATACTGGGCCCCAATGAAAAGCAAGATCTACCTACAATCAAGGACTCTACAGTGAGCTCGAAGAACCGTAACAAAAACTTTTCAGATACCTCTTCAAGCTTTTCTATTTTATTTTTCTTTTGCTCTTTTCTGTCTCTATTTGCATGTGTATCACATATGCATGCTAGCATGGGTGCGTTGTGTACTCATAGGTGTCAACTGAATTAGAGTTTAAGTTTAATAAATTTCAACTTTTCTTCTTTAAACCTAAGAAAACCTGTTTGTGTTGGTTTCTTTGCCTTATAATTGAAAAGCGGTGAACAAGGAATCACCAAGGGGGAGCTAAAAACACTATGTGTTTAAAAATAAACCCTGTTATAGTAAGACCAGGTGAAGGCTGAGAGGAACTCCAAGACACCTTTCTCACCTGGTCGTAACAGAATGGAGAACAAGCAAGTGGTCGGACAGGGATCCCATAAAACATTTGAATTTGGAAACTATTTGGTATGGAATGCTATTGACAATAACAACACCTCATGAGCAAACCATGGTAAAATGCAGAAGTAGTTGTAGAAGGGGGAGGGGGGCGGAAATTGGAATGCAGGGATGAAGTAGTTATAGGGGATTATATGGTTCATAGAATAGTCAGGCACTATAGTAGCTGCAGTTAAAAGCCCCGACTGGTGTGTTGTTTTCCAAGTACCAGGGTAAGGAATATCATTGAGTGGGTACAAAAGCGTTGGCTGAGAGAAAAACAGAGAGCAGTCAAGGTTCATGTTGGAAACAATGACTTAGGAAGGACTTGAATTAGGGTTCAATAAAGAAGGTTGCAGGAATTAGGAGATATAAATCTCAGGATTACTCCTGTGGGATGAATTTCCATGTGGTTTCTCCTACTCCTTTGTTGTACCTTCAGAAGAGCTGCAGTAATCTTGTAAAAATGGCACAAACAGGTTCATATTAATCCAAGATTCCATTACAGCAGGGAATCATAAGGATGTTATAGGGGATGACACAAAAGCTGAATTGAATAAAGTGGAAGGGTTTCAATGTTCTCTAGATCACTTAGTTCAACAAGGAAAGAGGCAGTACTGGATCTAGTTCTAATAAATGAAATGGGGCAAATAGGCAATGTAAGGGTTCTGGGACATCCAGGAAATAGTGATGATTATATAATTAGTTTTGATATAAAAATGAAACAAACATGAAGGTACTTAACTGGCAAATTACAATGAGATAAAAAAGGACCTAGCCCAGATAAATTGGCAATAAAATTGGCAGATAAAATGATGGAGAAACAATGGGAAACTCCTAAAGAATAAATGATTTTTTAAAATATTCTTTCATGCAATGTGGGCATCGCTGGTAAGGCCAGCATTAGTTGCCCATACCTAATTGCCCTTGAAAAGGTGATGATGAGCCACCTTCTTGAACCGCTGGAGTCCTTCAGGTGCGGGTACACCCACAGTGCTGTTCGGAAGGGAGTTCCAGGATTTTGACCCAGCTACAGGGAAGGAACGGCGATATAGTTCCAGTTCAGGATGGTGTGTGGCTTGCAGGGGAACTTGCAGGTGGTGGTTTTCCCATGCATCTGCTGCCCTTGTCCTTCTAGGTGATAGAGGTCGTGGGTCGTGATGAGGACTTTCTGTACTTTGGTCTTCGCTCTTAGACGGGCAAGTTTGAACAACCTGCCACCTGATCTTGTGTGGAGGAAAATTCCTTCTTCTGAAGACTTGAACGCATGTGAGAGCAGCAGGGAGAAGAAGATCCAAAACAGTGTAGGTGCGAGAACACAGCCCTGTTTCACGCCACTCAGGATAGGAAAGGGGTCTGATGAGGCGCCTCTATGCTGAATTGTGCCTTTCATGCTGTCATGGAATGAGGTGATGATACTTAGTAGCTTTGGTGGGCATCCAATCTTTTCTAGTAGTCTGAAGAGACCACGTCTGCTGACAAGGTCAAAGGCTTTGGTGAGATCAATGAAAGCAATGTAGAGGGGCATCTGTTGTTCTCGGCAATTCTCCTTTAGCTGTCGAAGGGAGAACAGCATGTCAATGGTGGATCTCTCTGCTCGAAAGCCACACTGTGCCTCAGGGTAGACACGCTCCGCCAGCTTCTGGAGCCTGTTTAAAGCGACTCGAGCGAAGACTTTCCCCACTATGCTGAGCAGGGAGATTCCACGGTAGTTGTTGCAGTCACTGCGGTCACCCTTGTTATAGAGGGTGATGATATTGGCATCGTGCATGTCCTGTGGTACTGCTACCTCGTCCCAGCACAGGCAAAGCAGTTCGTAGAGTGCTGAAAGTATAGCAGGCTTGGCACTCTTGATGATTTCAGGGGTAATGCTGTCCTTCCCAGGGGATTTTCCGCTGGCTAGAGAATCAATGACATCACTGAGTTCCGATTTTGTTGGCTGTACGTCCAGTTCATCCATGACTGGCAGAGACCTGGCTGCATTGAGGGCGGTCTCAGTGACAACATTTTCCCTGGAGTACAGTTCTAGGTAGTGTTCCACCCAGCGGTCCATTTGCTTGCGTTGGTCAGTGATTGTGTCCCCTGATTTAGATTTGAAGGGGGCAATCTTCATGATGGTTGGCCCAAAAGCCCTCTTAAAGCCTTCTAGCTATGAAGAGAGGTTGAGTAGATTAGGATTATTTTCATTAGAAAGACGGAGGTTGAGGGGGGACCTGATTGAGGTGTACAAAATCATGAGATGTATAGACAGAGTGGATAGCAAGAAGCTTTTTCCCAGAGTGGGGGATTCAATTACAAGGGGACACGAGTTCAAAGTGAAAGGGGAAAAGTTTAGGGGGGATATGCGTGGAAATTTCTTTACGCAGAGGGTGGTGGGTGCATGGAACGCTTTGCCAGCGGAGGTGGTAGACGCGGGAATGATAGCGTCTTTTAAGATGTATCTAGACATATACATGAATGGGCAGGAAGTAAAGAGATACAGACCCTTAGAAAATAGGCGACAGGTTTAGATAGAGGATTTGGATCGGCGTAGGCTTGAAGGGCCGAAGGGCCTGTTCCTGTGCTGTAATTTTCTTTGTTCTTTGTTCTTTGTAATGCCATCATACATTCCTTTGATATTTCCGGTGTCAGAGGCCAGCTGAATATGACTGCATAGGTGTTGCCAGTAGTCATTTGCGCAGCGCCTGGCTGTTCTTTGTGCAGTGCTTCTGGCTGCTTTAATTGCTACGGATGTTAATATGGTTGGTCCAGTTCAGTTTCTGGTCACTGGTAACTGCAAGAATGTTGATAGTGGGTTTGCAGTGATGGTAATGCCATTGAATGTCAAGGAGAGATGGTTTGATTCTCTCTTGTTTGAGACAGTCATTGCCTGGCACTTGTGTGGCATGAATGTTACTTGCCACTTATCAGCCCAAGCCTGGGTGTTGTCCAGGTCTAGCTGCATTTCTACATGGACTGCTTCAGTATCTGAAGAGTCACAAATGGTGCTGAACAGTGTGGAATCATTGGCGAACATCCCCATTTCTGACCTTATGATAGAAGGAAGTTCATTGATGAAGCAGCTGGAGATGGTTGAGCCTAGGACACTACCCTGAGGAACCCCTGCAGCGGTGTGCTGGGGCTGAGAGGGTTGGCCTCCAACAGCCACACCATCTTTGTGCTTGGTATGACTCCAACCAGCGGAGAGTTTTCCCCCTGATTCCCATTGACTTCAATTTAGCCAGGACTCCTTGACACAGGATACTGACTAGATATATTCCAATACAAAATAAATCTGGCACTGCAGAAGTAGAGTTTCTTGGAGAAGAATACAGATTAAGATTAAAATAAGAATTAAAAAAAGATTATGTGACAAATCTAGGGATAAAATATACAAAGGAAAATCAACGAAGTCAGTAGATTGCAGCTTAATGCCTCACTCTAAGATTTGAACAAATAATGTAGGTTAATACGTCAATGCAATATTGAGCGACTGAGGGGCTTTCAGATGAGACATTAACTTGTTTCTTGTTAAGGTAGATGAAAAATTTGCCATGGGACTAATTAACGCGCAGTCAGCATTCCTTATGTCCTGAAAAACATTGCTTCCTTAACCAATACCACCAGATTTATCATTCTGTGGGACTTTGTTATGTGAAATTTGCCTGAATTAAAATAATGGAGAGAGGAATGTCAAGTAAGAGAGTTAAGCATATATTTATTAATACTGCTAATAGGAATTTCTCAGCTTATATGTTAATATCTGGGCTTAATTGTAGTCGTGTTTTTCATGAAATTTTATGAAAAATATCCAAGAACAGATTTGACTTCCATGAGTTTCAAACGCAAAGTTACTTTTATTCTGCATTGGATCATATAACGTATGGAGCTTGTCTCCGAGTTTATACAGAGTAAGTAGTTGAACAGAATTCATTCTGCATACATCTGTAATTAAATTAAAAACAGATGTCATAAGCTAAATTAAATATTTAAGACATGCATGCAGATACATTCTGGCTGCTGGGTGGGCAATCCACTCAAAATTTGGTCTATATTCAAGATAAATCCAGGCAGGCCTAGTTTGGGTCCTGGTAACAGAACACTTGAATTACAGTTCCATTTGTAGTCTCCTTTTCCTCCTTAGGGTCAGTGTACATGCCATTTTCACCATGTTGCAAGCTAGGTTGCTAAACCTCCTGGATTGTTCTTGAGTCTCCAGGAATTATGGATAATCTCCTGGCTGCTGCTGCAAGCAACCTGTGCAAAAAAAAATCATACGTGCATTGAAAGAAACAGAGATGGGAAAGAGGCTGTTTGACTGCCTGTCACAAATCATCCAATTGGGTAACAGGAATTCTCTTTGCCTTCCAATTAACATAGGAAGGTGGTGTGCCACAATGATGGGTCTGTTGGGAAACCAATGGCAAGCACGTGGACCTGGAGCAGTTGGAGATGAGAAGTAATGTAATGAAACCTTCCAGAATATGTCCAATCAGAATTGAAAACAACCTCTACTCCATTATTGCTGGCAGAACCTGCAGCCACCGTGCTCCTGCAGCTTAGATGTAATTTTCTAATACCATCTGCCTTGCCACATCCCTTCCCATCTTCAAACATTCACTTCTTCAAACACACCTTCAACTCTCCTAATTCTCCACCCAAGCACCTGCTCAGTGTTTGTTTTCTCAGTGCCTTTCTGAAGCATCTTGGGATGTGTCCCTGTATTAAAAATGTGATCTACCAGTAACAACAATAGCAAGTTATATTCATGTAGCGCCTTTAACATAATAAAACATCCCAAGGTGCTTCACAGGAGCTTTATAAAACAAAATTTGATACCAAGTCATATGAGGCAATATTAGGGCAGATGGCAAAAATCTTGGTCAAATAGTGAGATAGAGAGGTGGAGAGGTTTCGTGAGGAAGTTCCAGAACTTAGGGCCCAGGCAGCTGAACCACAGCTACCAATAGTGGAGTGATTAAAATCAGGGATGCTCAAGAGGTCAGAATTATATGAGCGCAGCTATCTCAAAAGGTTGTGCAGCTGGAGGAGATTACAGAGATAGGGAAGGATGATGCCTTGGAGGAATTTGAAATCAAGGATGAGAATTTTAAAAACAAAATTTTGCTTGACTGGGAGCTAATGTAGGTCAGTAAGCATAGGGGCGCTGGGTGAACGGGACTTGGTGTGAATGAGGACATGGACAGCAGAGTTTTGGATGACCTCAAGTATGTGGAGGGTAGATTGTAGGAGGCCAGGCAGGAGTGTGTTGGAATAACCAAGTTTAGAAGTAACAGAGGAATGGATGAGGTTTTCAGCAGTAGATGAGCAGAGGCAGGAGTGGAATCGGGCAGAGTTACAGAGGTGAAAATAGGCAATCTTAGTGATGGTGCAGATATGTGGTCAGAAACCCATCTGTGCAAGTTGTTATTGATGCAGTTGCTGTTTGTAGGACTAGATTTTTTCCCAGTTGCAGTTGGGAGCATGATTAATGTCAGCAGTCAAATCTGACCAGATATCATACCTTATGGTAGAAATAAAGTGAATTACTTCCAGACTTTGTAATTTACATGTTTGTAATTGCCAGTGATAATTGCAACCGAATCTGAAAATGTCCTTGTTGGATCCCCATAGTATTGCAAGGTGAGGTCATTTAGAAGATATTGTCGTCCCCATGATTGCAATTTTTTTGAATAAACTTAGGCAACTTCTGCAGGCCTATCTTGTGTCTTGCTGGCATTGCTAGTGATGTCCACTATTAACAACCCTCAGGAAAACACAGCATAGCAATTCCATTTGTGCTGCCGAAAGCAGAAGCAAGTTTTTAAAAATGTGGCAGTAGAATCATTCAATTATAGGATACAGTGCAGATGGCGACCATTCAGGCCATCATGCCTGTGCCGGCTCTTTGAAAGAACATTCCAATTATTTTCACTCCCCTGCTCTATCCCCATAGCCCTGTGAACTTTCCCCCCTTCAAGTATTTATCCAATTCCTTTTTGAAAGATATTATTGAATCTGATTCCACCACCTTTTCAGGCAGAGCATTGCAAACCATCACAACTCACTGTGTAATTTTTTTCCCTCATCTTCTGCTGGTTCTTTTGCCAATTGCCTTAAGCCTCTGTCCTTTGATTACCATCAGTTCTACCACTGGAAACAGTTTCATCTTTACTTTATCAAAATTGTACATGATTTTGAACACCACTATCAAATCACTGTAACCTTTTGTGCTCTGAGGAAAACAACTCAATTTTCTCCAGCCTTTCCATGTAACTGAAGTCCTGCATCCCTAGTACCGTTCTAGTAAATCTCTTCTGCACTGTCTCTAAGGTCTTGACATCTTCCTAAAGTGATGGTGCCCAGAATTGACCACAATATTCACTCTGGTCTATGACCAGTATTTTCTTTTTTTTTATTCATTTAGGGGATGTGGGCGTCGCTGGCTAGTCCAGCATTTATTGCCCATCCCTAATTGCCCGTGAGAAGGTGGTGGTGAGCTGCCTCCTTGAACCATTGCAGTCTTTGAGGTGTAGGTACACCCACAGTGCTGTTAGGAAGGGAGTTCCAGGATTTTGACCCAGCAACAGTGAAGGAACAGCGATATAGTTCCAAGTCAGGATGGTGTGTGGCTTGGAGGGGAACTTGCAGGTGGTGATACTCCCATGCATCTGCTGCCCTTGTTCTTCTAGGTGGTAGAGGTCATGGGTTTGGAAGGTGCTGTCTAAGGAGCCTTGGTGAGTTGCTGCAGTGCATCTTGTGGATGGTACACACTGCTGCCACTGTGCATCGGTGATAGCGGGAGTGAATGTTAACAGTGGTGGATGTGGTGTCAATCAAGTGGGCTACTTTGTCCTGGATGGTATTGAGCTTCTTGAGTGTTGCCCATCCAGGCAAATGGAGATATTCCATCACACGCCTGACTTGTGCCTTGTGGTTGGTGGACAGCCATTGGGGAGTCAGGAGGTGAGTTACTCACCGCAGAATTCCTAGCCTCTGACCTGCTCTTGTAGCCACAGCATTTATGTGGCTATTCCAGTTCAGTTTCTGATCAATGGTAACGCCCTGGATGTTGATGGCGGCGGATTCAGCAATTGTAATGCTATTGAACATCAAGGGGAGATGGTTAGATTCTCTCTTGTTTGAGAAGGTCATTGCCTGGCACTTGTGTGGCGGGAATGTTACTTGCCACTTATCAGCCCAAGGCTGGATGTTGTCCAGGTCTTGCTGCAGATGGACACATGCTGCTCCAGTATCTGAGGAGTCATGAATGGTGCTGAATGTTGTGCAATCATCAGCAGCCATCCCGACTTCTGACCTTATGATGGAGGGCAGGTCATTGATGAAGCAGTTGGAGATGGTTGGGCCTAGGACACTACCCTGAGGAACCCCTGCAGTTGTGTCCTGGAGCTGAGAGGATTGGCCTCCAACATCCATCTTTCTTTGTGCTTGGTATGTCTCCAACCATTGGAGAGTTTTCCCTCAATTCCCATTGACTCCAGTTTTGCTAGGGCTCTTTGATGCCATACTCGGTCAAATGCTGCCTTGATGTCAAGGGCAGTCACTCTCATATCACCTCTGGAGTTCAACTCTTTTGTCCATGTTTGGACCAAGGTTGAAATGAGGTCAGGATCTAAGTGGCCCTGGTGGAATCCAAACTGAGTGTCAGTGAGCAGGTTATTGCTGAGCAAATGCTGCTTGATCACACTGTCGATGATTCCTTCGATCACTTTGTTGATGTTCGGGAGTAGACTGATAGGGCGGTAATTGGCCCAGTTGGATTTGTCCTGCTTTTTGTGCACACGGCATACCTGGGCAATTTTCCACGTTGCTGGGTAGATGTCAGTGTTGTAGCATAAAGGTTTAGCGTAACTTCCTTGCTTTTGTACACTATTCCTTTATTAATAAACCTGAGGAGCCCTTATTACATTTTAACAGCCTTCTCAACTTATCCTACTACCATCAAAGACTTGAATACAAAGACCAACAGGTCTCTCTGTTCCTGTACCTACTTTAAATTTGTACTCTTTAGTTCATATTTCATTTCCTCATTCTTCTGACCAAAATGGATCACTTCATATTTTTCTGCATTAAATTTCATCTGCCATGTATCTACCCATTTCACCAGTCTGCCCATGCCTTCTGGAGTTTGTTACTATCCTCCTCACTGTTTACTACAGTCCCAAGTTCCTTGTCATCTGCAAACTTTGCAACTATGTCCTTTATACCCAAGTTCAGGTCATTAATATATATCAGAAAGAGCAGCGGTCCCAGAATTAACCCCTTGGGGACACCACTGGAAACTTTCCTCTAGTATGAAAATCAGTCCTTTCTGCTTTCAGTCCTTTAGCCAAATACGTATCCATAAAGTCATAGCTCCTTTAATTCCAGTGTTTATCAGTTAGTGTAATCTTGAGGAAGGTATGTTATGAAAGCACGCAAACAGAGAAAGTATAATTTTTACATTGATGCCAAAGGATTAACTTTATTTATGCAGTAGCTATGTGTTCAAGACATAAACTTGGCATTTGGCCACTAATACTCTTTAATTTTGCTTCTGTTGAAGTAGTGAGCATCCCCTCACAATTTAGAAGACATAACTAGCCCCGTTTTTGTGTAATCGTGTAAATCAGTCCTAATTAGTTAAGTACTGGTGCAATTTTTTCAGATTGGAACAGTGCCAATACCACTCAGTTTTAATAGTCAGGTTATGTGTATAATTCACAGAATCACAGACTCATTACAGCACAGAAGGAAGCCATTTGGCTCTTCGTGCCTGCGCAGGCTCTCCGAAAGAGGAATTTACCTAGTGCCACTCCCGGCTTTCTTTCTGTAGCCCTGCACATTCTTCCTTTTCAGATAACAGTCCAATTCCTTTTTGAATGTCTTGATTGAACTTGCCACCACCACATTCTCAGGCAGTGCATTCCAGATTTTAACCACATGCTGCGTGAAAATTTTTTTCCCCGTGTCGCAATTGCTTCCTTTGCCAATTACCTTAAATCTCTGCCCTCTTGTTCTCGATCCTTTCACAATGGGAACAGTTTTTCCCTATCTACTCTGTCCAGACCCATCATGATTTTGAACACCTCTATCAAATCTCCTCTCAACTTTCTCAGTCCCAGCTTCTCCAACTGATCCACATAACTGAAGTTCCTCATCTCTGGAACCACTCTTCTCAATCTTTTTTGTACTCTCTCTAATGCCGTCACATCTTTCCTAAAGTGTGGTGCCAGAACTGGACACAATATTCCAGTTGAGGCTGAACCAGTGTTCTGTACAAGTTTAACATAACTTCCTTGCCTTTGAACTCCACGACCCTATTAATGAAGGGTAGGATGCTGTATGGTCTATTAACCGTTCTCTCAGCCTGTCCTGCCACCTTCAATGATTTATGCACATATACATCCAGGGCCCTCTGCTCCTGCACCCCCTTTAGAATTGCACCCTTTATTTTATATTGTCTCTCCATGTTCTTCCAACCAAAATGAATCACTTCATACTTCTCTGCATTAAACTTCATCTGCCACTTGTCCACCCATTCCACTAAACTGTCTATGTCCTTTTGAAGTTCTACACTATCCTTCTCACAGTTCACAATGTTTCTAAGCTTCGTATCATCCTCAAATTTTGAAATTATGCCCTCTACACCAAGCTCTAGGTCATGAATATATATCAGGAACAGTAAGGGTTCTAACACCGACTCTTGTGGAACTCCACTACAATCCTTCCTCCAGTCCTAAAAACATCCATTAACCACTACTCTCTGGGCTGAATCGTTTGTTTCCGCTGTCGATGTTGGTGGCAGGCGAAGAGAATGGCGGCCCGCCCGCACGGGAGCATGTCGCAGAGCGGCAGCAATCTTCCATGCAGCAGCTCATTTAAATAGCCGGGCCAGGCCATCCCACCCACGATCACATGGAGGGGGTGCGTTCTCCGTCCCCAGCAATGGGTCAGCTGCCTGTGTGCAGGCTCTGATGCCATCTTTAAAAGGCTATGAGCCCTACCAGTATATTTAAATATTTAAAGCTCAAGTAAATAAAAATAACTAAAGACATTTCTTCTGCCCCTCTCACACCCCACCAATAACAATTTAATTAATTATCGCGAGTGGCGGGTAGCGCCATGACACCTTTCCACCACTGGTAATATCGGGCTGGGCCCTCTCGACATCGGGATACATGGCGGCCCTCTCCCAGGGGCATCTTCAGGTCCTCCCACCATGGACCCAACGTCTCAGGGAGAACAAAATCCAGCCCTCTGTTTCCTGTCACTCAGCTAATTTCGTATCCATGTTGCTACTGTCCTTTTTCATATCCATAGGTTATTATACAGATTTAGATGAGTGTAACATGTGGCCTAATAGTGAGAACAAGGGATTGCGGCAGAGAAATTTATCTCATCACACCAGTATTTTTGGGTAGAAAACAGCACTGGAGGCTACATCTTGGTGTGCAATCTCTGACACCCTATTTCCCCCAGAAGTACATTTGCTACCTAATTGGAATCCAGCTACTGTCACTAGCTATACCAACCTGAGACTGCATGGTAGTGTTGCAGCCAGGTGAGGAGGGGTTGAAGGGCTCCCCTCTTTTCCTTCTCCTTGTTTGACCACACCAGGTTTATTTATTTTTTAAGTGGATTCTTGCCAATTCAGTGGGTATTTAATTGCTTACATGCTGTGATTATAAGAGCCAATCAGACAGGGGTTCTCAAGTTTAACAACGAAAGAGGTTAACTTTATTGTATTTAAACCGATCTAAGTAAAATAATAAAATGCATTCCAACTTTCACACATGCACGCACACACACAAATAAGTTACAGAGTGGCAAAGGATACGTTCATCGAATTAGAGTCCAGAAAAATAAAAGGGGTATACAGTCTGTGAAGGTTGGTGATTCGGCTGGCTTCAGGCTGAATTCGGTGGCCATGTGACTTTCCTTTGGTGGTCCCGAGTCTTCTGGTTTGAAAATGTGGATGCTGATTTGATGGTTCTTTGGGAGATATCAATGCGACTGAATTCATTCGAAGAAGTCTCTGTTTTTTCTGGAAATTTCTCTACCCACTAGCTCCTCCCTCAGGCTTAATTGATTAA
This sequence comes from Heterodontus francisci, assembly GCF_036365525.1. Taxonomy (NCBI): domain Eukaryota; kingdom Metazoa; phylum Chordata; class Chondrichthyes; order Heterodontiformes; family Heterodontidae; genus Heterodontus; species Heterodontus francisci. The sequence goes on from NC_090371.1 coordinate 115,157,504, forward strand.
ACATTGTGAACATCAATTGGTGAACAGACTAACACAATCAAATACAGATCAATTAAACCACTGAACACTACAGTCTACAGCAGGGAATATGTCTCAGTGCTCACGGTCAGCAGGCAGAGTTTGAAGCTTGCAAGGTTTGAGTGGTTCGTCTCCACCAATTTAATATTCAGGTCGCCAGCTGGTGGATTTAAAAAAATCATCATTCAACCTAGCACGTTTTTGTGACACCTCCACACCACATAAAATGAAATGTGACAACAGGTTGAAATTTTAAAAAACTGTACACACACATTCATCCTCAAACATGCACTTATCAATCTTTCACTGCCATAGTGATGCTTTGGTTTAGTTTTCATCCAGCATGATTCTATCACAAAGTTTTTCCCTGCAATGTGGGTAATCTTTATGTGGTAAGGTTGCAAAAGCAGGCTCCATTGAAATAGCCTTGCATTCTGGGTTTTGAAATTTTCCACAAATGTCAAAGGATTGTGGTTGGTATAAGCTACTGTCTCCCTATATCCATTTTGGACATATATTTACTGGCTTGAGAGCCAGTAACAGTTGAGGAGTTTCCTTCTCCACAACACAATATCTCCTTTCATGTTTGTTTAATTTTTTTGAGAAGTACCCAACTGGTCTCTCAATGACTCATCATCTTGGAGCACGACAGCACCTACCCCTAGGTCACTAGCATCAACTGCCATTTTAAATGGTTTGTTAAAGTTTGGAGCTGCTAGCACCAGCTCATTGGTTAAGATGGCTTTCAGCCTCTCAAAAACTGTTTGGCACCTCCCTGACCTCACTAGCTTTACTCTTTTTCTGTAACAAGTTTGTCAGTGGGGTGGCTATAGTGCTGAAGTTTGGGGTGAACTTGCTGTAAAATCCACACATCCCCAAAAATTACATTATTTCCCATTTGGTCATGGGGACGGGTAAACCTATCAACACCTGTACCTTCGCTGCTCTGGGCAGCACCCGACTTTGACCCACAACATGCCCTAGGTAGGTTGCCTGAGCTTTAGCGAACTCGCTCTTTGCAAGATTTGTCACGAGCTCAGCTGTCTGTAGCCTTCGGAAGAAGGCTTCTAACTGGTCTAGATGGTTCCCCCCCAGGTGTCACTATATACTAACAGATCATCCAGATACACTACACAGTTGGGTAGAAGAACCACTACCAGGTTTATCAGCCTTTGGAATGTAGCTGGGGCATTTCCTAATCCAAATGGCATCATTCGGCACTGGAATAAGCCATGTGAGGTGACAAAAGCCGAAATTTCTTTAGTTCGGGTGGTTAACGGAACTTGCCAGTATCCTTTTAACAAGTCTATTTTGGTTATGTAGGTGGTGTTTCCTACTCCATCAATATAATCTTCCAGGTGGGGAATTTAGTAGGAGTCAGCTCTGGTTACTGCATTAACCTTCCTGTAATCAATGTAGAGCCTTGTTGAGTCATCGGGCTTGGGCATCAACACAACTGGGGAACTCCAGCTGCTCTGACTGGGTCATTATGCAAGGCCATCTGTAGTCTCCCCATTGAAAGCCAGAAGCTCTGCACCACTCATGCTGCAACCACTAGGGTAGAACTGCATAGGAGCACTAGGAAAAGCAAGGGCAGATGGAAGACAGGCACTAAGGGAATGCACAAGGGTGATTAGATGACTTTTGCATGGAATATTGAATGGCTTGATTTATATAGTTGGTTTGGAACCTTTGTTTTATGGCAATAATTACAACACCTCTCAGTTCACCATCCACTGCTATTTAAGGGAGGTCATTGAGGCTCTGTCATAGAGTCATACAGCACTGAAACAGGCCTTTGGCCCACCATGTCTGAGCCAACCAACAACCACCCATTTATACTAAATTAATCCCATATTCCCTATCACATCCTACCACCTACCTACACTAGGGGCAATTTACAATGGCCAATTTACCTGTCGACCTGCAAGTCTTTGGCTGTGAGAGGAAACCAGAGCACCCAGCAGAAACCCACACACTCACAGGGAGAACTTGCAAACTCCACACAGGCAGTACCCAGAACCGAACCTGGGTCACGAGAGCTGTGAGGTTGCGGTGCTAACCGCTGCGCCGCTGTGCCACCCTCTGCATTGAAGGAGAGATGAATATATTTAATTCTCTCTTGCCAGAGAGAAGCCCATGGAACAGGCATGTAGCTTAAAACAATGTCTTGATTTAAACTTTCTAATCCTTGTCTTCAAATCCCTCCATGACTTGGCCCCTTTCTATCTGTGTAATCCAGCTTCACAACCCTCTGGGATATCTGCACTCATCTAATTCTGGCCTCTTAAGCATCCTCAATTTCAATCGCTCCACCATTGGTGGCCATGTCTTCAGTTGCTTAGGCCCTAAGCTCTGAAATTTCTTCCCTACATTTCTCCACATCTCATTTTCCTCTTTTAAGACACTCCTTAAAACCTACCTCTTTGACCAAGCTTTTGGTCATCTGACCTAATATCTCCTTATGTGGCTTGGTGACATTTTTAATTTAAAATGTTCCTGTGAAGTGATGTTTTTGTTGTTGCTTTTGGTGGCTTTTAGTGTTGCAATGTTGCTAAGAGGACACTGTGATTGCAATTAAGGTAAGATGTGGGGAATGAGGAATTGGGGTTATGTTCATTCATACCACAGTGGCATGAGTCGATCACGGACAGCCCGGCCAGAAAGGAGCTGTGTTGGTTCTCTTCTCCCTCCTCCTCCTTCTCCTGTCATTATATATCTGGTGACAAGGGCTGTGCCCTCATGATGCTGAGGTTGTGCAGCATGCAGCAGCCTGTAATATTACTTGTTCCTTTGGTATGTGAACTATTGTAAGATTCATAGGACTCCAAGTAATATCCAAAGAATATGTGAGTTTTTAGTATAACTTAATCTAAAACAGATACATACACAGCTACTACAGAAGCCCCATCTCACTTTCTGTCGGTCTACACCCACAACTCTCTGGTCATATGTGACCTTCTCTTACAGTCTGTTAAAGTGGTCCTCTTAAGGTTGTCCCACTTTTGTCCAAAGATAAAAACATATCTACGCTATACAATGATGTTGCGATTTGGACTAACTATAAATGATCAAAACAAAATGTTATCTACAAGTAAGCAAGTTTAATACTCTCTAAAACATAGAGGAGGTTTGCTTATTTGTCCTGATCTGGTTATCGTAAACCTTTTTCAGAGCTGAGCACGTCTTGACGACTCCTCTGAGTCTCTGATGACTCAGCACTCTGGTTAGCATGTTCCTCCTCTGTGCTGGAAGCCTCTGTACGTTTATCTTCAGACTTTGTTACTGAATGTGTCCGCAATGCCATAGGGTTATCGCATGTAGTGTTGTCATACAGCTCTCTGAATTGACCTCAGTTCCATCAGAGAATTGCACCATTAGGTGTATGGACCTCATATGATCTGGACTGGTCGCATATCCTAGCAACCTCTGCAGGATACCAAGCTCCAGATGCATGCTTGAGACTTAGACCTTCTGCTCTACTTACAATCAAACTAATTCTGGTCCTGATTGCCTGTCACGTGGTGCCTTCATATTCCCTTTTTTGAAAAGCTTAGAAAAATGATGATTGGAAAATTCACCGATCATGGGCAATCCATAGGCTTCCGGGTATTTGCTGCAACGAACTGAAGCCCGAGGAGAGACCCCTGGTCATATCAACTCTTCGTGCCCAGACTCCCTGACTTTGTGTCGTTCTTTACATGGACTGACCCGATACACTTGACCTGCATATTTTTTTACCATCTTAGATGCATTACTGACTTCAAGTATTGTGACAATTCATAGACCTCAGTGTACTGCAAGTCCTGCTACAGCTGTTCCAGTTGTGTCTTCAGTATAAAATATTTGTAGTAGCCATTTGGAGCTCCCATAGCTGCACTGTAATGTTATCGTTCCAGTGCACTTGATTGGAGAACTATTGTAGAGAGTCAGCCTCGTTGTGTTGGGTTGTACCATAGATTCCCATTTCTTTAAGTACATGCCCTTCAGTATATGAATGGGAAGAATATTTGAACTTGTTCCGGTGCCGATTGTTGCTCTGAGCTTATGCTTGCCACTCTTCTGTGGACATATAATCCCGATCATGGCGAATGCCTCAGATTGTGTAATAGCATTGACACGTTGATCCAAATTAACTATGTGAAATGCTTGCTCGTTATTTGTGCGAGTCCCTTCTTCATCTCTGTCCTCCTGACAATCTGTCTCTCTACTGTCCTGATGTACCTGCTTGAGGTTTTGTTGTGTTGGCATACCTTTTGTTGCATTTGCCATCCTCTCTTGCAGACATTCTCTCTGCATGTGATCTGCCACCATTCCTGTGTGCTTGGCCTTCCGCACCGACTTACCCAATGTTCTTGCATGGCACAAGCTTTGCATTGGTCCTGGAACATCAGGCAACTACGAATTGGGTGAGTTAGGCCACATTTACCACAGGATTTAGCGGATTTCTGAGCATTGGTTACCATACCAATTGTCATAGACGCCCCCAATGCTTATAACTGTTGGTTCCCAGCCATGATAGCCCCAAATTTCCTTCCATCATTGAGTAGTGCATTTATGGTGTGCCCTTTCTTCTTTTCTAGTGGGTCTTTTTGAAAGGCCTCTAGTGGCGTAGATGCAATTATTAACTTTATAACCCATTCCAATAATTCAATATCTGTGAAGTTGAATTCTTAAGCTTTGTCTTGGAATCTTGCAATAAACTGGTCAATGGACTCATCTTGCCTTTGCCGGTAGGTCATAAGCTCAAGCCTATGTACTCGGAAATTTATCTTCACCTTGAGTTGCTCTTCCAGGAATGCCCACAGCTTGCTAGGGTCCTTCTGGGATCCTTAGCTGACAATCCCAGTGTCTTGATTTATTGCAGGCCCTCGTTGCCCTGTGCAATCTTGATTTTCACAGCTTGTTTCTCTGGTTTGCTCACTTCTTGATCCAGGAAACACAATTCCATCTGCTGTCGAAACTGTTTAAGTTCAGATGCTATGTCCAATGCCTTCCAATCCATAACTGGACACCTGAATGCCATTTTCTGGGTGATTCTGCTTTTTAAAAAAATATATAGGACTTTTCACAGGTTTTGTTTTTCACAGGCACAATTCTCTTACAGACTCTCTGGTTTACAAGTTTTCTGACTCACAAGTAGAGCTTTCTGTTTCCTTTTTTCGACAGGTTCTTTTTTGCAGGCCTGCCCCATTTAAGAGTGAGACAATAGTCACTTTCTTTGTTTACACAGCTTGTTCAAGTTTTTTTAAACACAGAGAGCAATTTTTTTTCTCTCAGGCTTCTCTCTCTCTGCCAAGAGCTACAGCTTGCAGTACCAGTAGCTGCCACAACCAGCCTTTTACTTTGTGCTGGATGTTTAGTGGCACTGTTGAGCTCTTCTCACCATTTTTGGCTTAGACCCCACCCGCAAAGCAAAAACAAAGGGAAAACTAAAGCAGTTGTGGCTGTACTACTTCTTTTCAAATTTTTCGACTCGCTGCCAGATTAGTTGAAAGCTCTGATCTCCTGGCAATTTGCCTACTGTACTCATAGCATTTCAACACCAAAGTAATTCATGACAATGTTACGTCATCGCCGACGTCATCAGGATGCGCCGCGGTGCGCACATGCGCAGACTGTCTCCTGATCTCTGCACAGGCGCTGCGGTCCGGCTTGCCAGGGCCGTTTTGCGCATGCGCAGATGACGTCATCGCGTTACGTCGTCTTCCTTGGGCAACGCGCCAGGTTGGCCTCTGCGCATGCGTCACAGCTTCGGCGCGACTTTTTGAAAGTGGAAGGAGGAGAGGTTTCGTCGGGCATTATCTCGCATTTTATCTGAATTATTTATTCGTTTTGGAGACTTGCTTCATTTTTATTTGACACAGGAGATTGTTCCAAGGTAAGTTGGTCTGCCTTTGTAAGTTGCTTTGAAAACATTTCCATTGTCTGGGCGACTGCATGTTCTCCAGTCCCTGTTGTGAGTTGCTCTGAAAACATTTCCATTGTCTGGGCCACCGCATGTTCTCCAGTCCCTGTTGTGAGTTGCTGTGTGCAGGCAGTACATGTGCTGCAACCTACCGTCTTAACGGTTACTTTCGTTTTTGTAATGTTTTAATGGAGTGCATTCTGTATTTCTTATCTCATCTCATGTTTCCCGTGAGGAGACTGGACTGGCTGCGGCAACAGACTCTCCGCTGGCAGCAAGGACTGGCTGATGAGATGGAGCCATTTACTATGCCCAACAATTGCGCGGAAGCACCTTCGGATGGAGGTGGCCACGCGCTGGACATCAGTCACGTGTCACAAACCCTGGATCCTGAGCGTCTCACCCCCTGGCCTAATGATCTGATGGGCCATACATATGCCTGCCTGTTCAAATCTCCACTTCCCCTACCTGCGGTACCCTCTCCTTGCTGCTCAGTTACGCAGTCACCTACTCCTGCACCCATCAGGGCAGTGCACATGGACACACAGTTACCTGCTCCTACACCCATCAGAGCAGTGCACATGGGCACACGGCCACCTGTTCCTACACCCATCAGAGCAGTGCACATGGGCACACAGTTACCTGCTCCTACACCCATCAGAGCAGTGCACATGGGCACACAGCCACCTGTTTCCCCATCCGCCTTTGAAACAACCATGCAGAGCCTTGTGAGACTCCGCAATTGCCAGCTGCTGCCTGTCAAGCAGAGAGGGCGTCCAAAGGGGTCAAGCACTTGGGGAACATTCAGCAAGAAGAGACTGAGCACTAAAAGAAACAAGCATGCCATGTCCAGTGGTAGCAGAAATGGGAATGCTCTTGTTGTGAACACAACTGGTGATAGTAGTAGGCAGGATTAAATGGGAATGGATGGGAAGACACGCGAGTAACATAACCACTAGCAGGGAACTGCTGGGCTAAATGGCCAGCTTTATGTTCATAGCCCAAAAGAAATGTGCTTCTTTTCCAGCATCCTCACATCATTCATGTTTTCCCTGAGAGCAGCATTGAACCATCACGAGATAGGGGCAGTAACATCATCCTGCCTCCTACAGCTGAGGTGGGTACTAAGTGATTCATTGGCAGTGTTATCAGTACATGCCTTTACTGCAGAACACAAAGCATGCTCAACAGTAATTTCATTGGAGGGAGGGAAGCTCTGACACTGATGTTCTTTCCTTATTTCCTTTCATGTAAAACGTGCCCTTGAGAAAACAATCCTTGACACTTAAGGACGGCATTCAAGCAAAGGAGGCAGTGCGGGAGAGGACGCAAGGATGTGCTGATTCCTGCATCTGAGGTGGGTAATAAGTGCTTCATTGGCGACGTTATCAATTGGTGCCTTCACTGCAGAACTTAAAAAGGTGTGCACAACAGTAATTTCAGTGGATGGAGGGAGGCAAGCTCTGACTCTGATTTGCTTTATTTCTTTTCATGTAAAACATGCCGTCGAGAAAACAATCCTTGAGACTTAAGGTCAGCATTCAAGCAACGAAGGCAACTGGATCATGCTGCGGAGCTGGTCACGATATGGAAAGGAACATTGCATTTATGGATGAATTGGGAGTGCACATTGGGATGCGTTTGGGGAACATTCAACAAGAATAGACTGAGCTCAGACTCTTGTGACTTTGCCTTCTTCACATGGACAATACAGTAGTGGAATAGAGAGCCAAGCGTTCATTCACCACAAGGCTCTCCAGGAACAATCTCTTTAGCTGTGCATAGCAGAGACTCGGCCTGTCTGTCTAACGGGAATGCTGGAAACACAACACTCATGTATCCATGCACAGCAGTGCCTCGGATGCTTAATGAACTTAATAAAACTTCTCAATAATTAACCCCAGAATTGTTGAGGCTTTGTTTTGCATGCTATTTCCCCGACTTAGCAACTGCACTTCAGATATTAAACTGTGGTGGAGGGGTGGAGGTAAGGGGGTAGAGGGAGGGGTGGAGGTAGGGGGGTAGAGGGAGGGGTGGAGGTTGGGGGGTAGATGGAGAGGGGGGAGAGGGGGGAGGGGTGGGGAGAGCAGGGAGGGGTGGGGAGAGGGAGCATGCAAAATGCAGGGACCAGACAGTTGCAATGCCTGAAGTACTGTGGAGAAGTAGGGAAAAGCAACTGGATTGGGCATCCGCAGCTGGAGGGAACGGCTGAATGGAGAGGCCATAGAGAGCTGCGGGGAGCGAGTGTGCGAAGACCTTGGTGTCGCCGGGTCCAGGGACTGGCCGGTAAGTCTTTTGCTGTTGTGTTTCTGGTGCATGCACAGAAAAAGGCACTCCTCTTCCGCTCCGCTGCTCCCCCCCCACTCTCCCCCAGCCCCCCACTCCCGCTCTTCCTCCCCACCCCTCCCTCTCTTCCCCCCCACCCCTCCCTCCTCTCTTTTCCTCCCCCTCCCTCCTCTCTTTCCCCCCTCCCTCCTCTCTTTTCCCCCCTCCTTCCCTCCTCTCTTTTCCCCCCCTCCCTCCCTCCTCTCTTTCCCCCCTCCCTCCCTCCTCTCTTTCCCCCCCTCCTCTCTTCCCCCCCCCTCCTCTCTTTCCCCCCCCCTCCTCTCTTTCCCCCCCCCCCCCCACCCCCGACACCCTCAACGCTACTCTCCCCGGCCCCCGCGCTGCTCTCCCCGGCCCCCGCGCTGCTCTTCCCGGCCCCCGCGCTGCTCTCTCCGGCCCCCGCGCTGCTCTCTCACTCCGGCCATTGTATACTGCCACGTGTTCGTTAGGTTGCCTCTGTGATTCTTTGAGCAGCGCCATCTTTAGTCCTGGCAGCTGCAACAGTCGCAATCTGTGACGTTTTCGTGGCACATGCTGTATTTGCGCAAGTGCCAAAACAGCGCCACCTACCGTTCACGTTGTCAACAAATGCGGTCTTTCAACACATCCCAGGGTCCTGTCTGCAGCCCTAGCTCACTGCACTATTGTGGGGTCTCCTGCCAAATGCTTTCTGCCTGAATCTTCAGCCACTCCAGGTATGCAATCCGCTGTTCTTTGTTCTCTCTTGGTGTGTTCTTCAGCGGAAAAAAAACATTGCCATGATGTAATATTCAGTGGTCTTCAAAAAAATAAATTCTAAACTTTGCCTCCATGTAATATTATTTGTTCCTTTGGTATGTGAACTATTGGAAGATTCACCAGGACGCCAAGTAACATCCAAATAATACGTGGGTTTGTATTATAACTCAAACTATAACAGATATATACAAAGCTACTACAGGAGCCACATTTACACACAGCTTTCTCTGTTAGGCTACACCCACAACTCTCTGGTTATGTGTGATGTGACATCAATTCCTCTGGTGACCTTCACTCACAGCCTCTTAAGGTGGTCCCACAACACAGCTGATGAGGAATCTTGAGATAAAAACAAGAAATGCTTGAAATACTCAGCAGGTCTGGCAGCATCTGTGGAGAGAGAAGTGACCCTTCATCAGAACTGGAATCTTGTGATGTGCTCCAGCAAGTACTTCATTGCTCCTTCAATGTGGTCCAGGCAGCAGATGCTTTGTTTAAGCACCTCCATGGTCTGCTTGAGCATGTTCTGTGAGGCAGCTTGACTTTTGTTATATGCATGCTGCCCATGTGTGCTTGAGTTGCAAACTGAAGTCATGAGACAAGTGGTCATTGGCTAGCCCCTGTCACCCAGTAGCACCCTCTGGTTTGTTGTGGTGGCTCAAATGCAAATGCTACAGCAGTCTGCTGTAGAATGAAGGCATTATGACTGCTTCCAGGATACTGGACATTGACTTGCATGATACGCTGATTACGGTTGCACACCAGCAGGACATTGAGTGAATGGTACATCTCAGAGTTGACATGCAAGTTCCGCAAAGTGACGTGCATGCAGTCGATTGAATCCTTTATGATGAGAAAGCCTAGTATACTGGCAAAGCAACATGCTCGCTCTCCTGGCTTCTCTCTGGCTAGAAAGAATTAGTTGTATTCATCTCTCTTTGCATACAGAGCCCAATGAACTCCCTTAAACAACAGTGGATTGTGAATTGGGAAATGTTGCAAATATTGTCAGCTACAGTCTGAAAAGAGCCTGAAGTTTAAAAGTTCAAGGCCAGTCACCTTCACAGTAACTGGCAATGCCATCCATGCGCTGCTCTGAGGCTGCACATCTGCCTGCAAAAAATGGCAGATTACAGTGAGCACCTCCTTAGTGATATGAAGATGTCATGCACTGTACCTCACTGAGGCTGAGATAGGAGCATTGCTCCCCGAAGAACCTAAGTGGATATGGCCTCCTCCTGCAAGCCCTTCTCCTGCTCCTCCTCCCACCTCTTTGAACAGCTTGTCCTCTGTCTTGTCTCTGCTCAATCTCCCTGTCATGGTGCAGGACAAGGGGGATGGAAACTACAGCACCCATGACTGTGAGCAAGTGGTCTGAGCAGAACACTTGAAGTAAGAACCACAGCCTTCACCACTTGCCACACCACTCTGTGTAGACTTCAGCAACTTTAAATGCCAGTACAAATCACCAAACACTTCTAACTCAGCAGCAGCCAGTAGAAATCAATCAGCAACTTACCTTAAAGTAGCTGATGATCCCATAAAAGCACTGCTGGTGGGGGTGGGGGGGTGGTGGTGGTTCTTCCTGCTGCTCAATGCATGTTCAGTTATGCGAGGTTATGAGAGGGCGTCAGCTGGACCATTGAGGTTGAAACTAACAGCGCCGGTGTCAAATCGGTATTACACGCTGACTGTTGTCACTATTTGCCTACTCTGCATTCTTCCCATACAGGTTTATTGCGTCCGCGCTAATGACCTTCCCGAAATGGCATCTGGCACATCCCGAAGTGTGCACGCATGGCGCAGACAGCATTTTAGCCCAAATGACACCTTTACTGCCAACAATACGGGTGCTTCGCATCCAGATTTTGTGGCCTCAGACTTATAGGCAAAGAGGAATGTGGCCAGGTGATGTGTTACAGTTACAGAGATACAGCACTGAAACAGGCCCTTCGGCCCACCGAGTCTGTGCCGACCATCAACCACCCATTGATACTAATCCTACACTAATTCCATATTCCTACCACATCCCCACCTGTCCCTATATTTCCCTACCACCTACCTATACTAGGGGCAATTTATAATGGCCAATTAACCTATCAACCAGCAATTCTTTGGCTTGTGGGAGGAAACCGGAGCACCCGGAGGAAACCCACGCAGACACAGGGAGAACTTGCAAACTCCACACAGGCAGTACCCAGAATTGAACCCGGGTCGCTGGAGCTGTGAGGCTGCGGTGCTAACCACTGCACCACTGTGCCACCCCTGTGATGGAGTGGAAAGCTGTAAATTTAGGAGCTGATGTAATCGGACTGCATAGAGACCAGAAAGTATGGCTAGCAGTGATCATCAAACTCCAGAGTTAGGAATACACATAGAAAGATATGTCCTTCACTGGATGGCAACATACCCTAAATAAGAAGCAGACACTAAGCTTTGTAGGTCACGTAGCTTACGTAATGGCCATCTAATACTCAAGTCTTGATGCGAGAACCTTCTGCACAGTTCTGGATTGGCACTCAATGCTGGCAGGATGATAGTTGTTCACATCTGAGGTGACATTTTTGCTATCACATAACACCATATTTTTTATTTAGAGATACAGCCCACCGAGTCTGTGCCGACCAACAACCACCCATTTATACTAACCCTACAGTAATCTCATATTCCCTACCACCTACCTACACTAGGGGCAATTTACAATGGCCAATTTACCTATCACCTGCAAGTCTTTGGCAGTGGGAGGAAACCGGAGCACCTGGCAGAAACCCACACAGTCACAGGGAGAACTTGCAAACTCCACACAGGCAATACCCAGAATTGAACCTGGGTCCCTCGAGCTGTGAGGCTGCAGTGCTAACCACTGTGCCACTAGAGTGGCTCCTTTTCTTTTTACAGTCGATGTGGCCCTTCTCAGCAGGTGCACATTTTGTTACATAGGTCCAATGTGTGGAACTCTAGACATTTGGGAAGTCAGCAGGGACAAAGAATGGCTCTTTTGTTCTTTGTTGGTGCTGAGGAAACACTGGAAAGTTGATATGGTGAGGTGACATGCAGAATAAAGCCTTGGTGACTCAAGGAATTAATTTTAACATTGCTGATTGACTGACACAATGACAGTGATCTGACAAGTTGCAGTTGCTTAGGTGAATGCAGCGGTAACTTTCAAAGACGCCTGAAGACATGAACTTCTGTTAGCTTGTCCCATAGAACATACAATATTTTCATAATAAATCTAGTTATCATACATTAAGTGGATCACATACCAATCAATAAAACTAAAATGGCATTTTCAAATAATGAGGAATACTTTTTTATTCCAGAATTCTTTATGACCAACAGGGTTTCGTAATCTTGTAATAAAAGCAGCCGTTATTGTATACTGCACACAGTTGTTTGCTCTACTGCAGAGTACATTAAATACCAATGCCAACGTTGGAGGCATCTTAGCCCTCATTTTAACTTGGGGCCCAAATCAGGTGAACAGGAGCAGGACAAGTGAGAGCTTGAATGATTTTAACTTCCAGGCTCCATTCCAATGTGACTCCATATGACTCCAGGACTCCATTCCATTCTCCCAGTTTCTCCGTCTCCGACACATCTGCTCTGATGATGCTACCTTCCATGACAGCATTTCTGATATGTCTTCCTTTTTCCTCAACCGAGGATTCCCCCCACTGTGGTTGACAGGGCCCTCAACCGTGTCCGGCCCATTTCCCGCACCTCTACCCTCACCCCTTCCCCTCCCTCCCAGAACCGCGACAGGGTTCCCCTTGTCCTCACTTTTCACCCCATCAGCCTCCATATCCAAAGGATCATCCTCCACCATTTCCACCACCTCCAGCGTGATGCCACTACCAAATGCATCTTCCCCTCCCTTCCCTTGTCAGCATTCCGAAGGGATCATTCCCTTCGCGACATCCTGGTCCACTCCTCCATTACCACCACCATGTCGTCGCCTTCCCAGGGCACCTTCCCCTGCAATCGCAGGAGGTGTAATACCTGCCCATTTACCTCCTCTCTTCTCACTATCCCAGGCCCCAAACACTCCTTTCAGGTGAAGCAGCGATTTACTTGTACTTCTTTCAATGTAGTATACTGTATTCGCTGCTCACAGTGTGGTCTCCTCTACATTGGGGAGACCAAACACAGACTGGGTGATCGCTTTGCAGAACACCTCCACTCAGTCCGAAAGCATGACCCCGAGCTTCCGGTTGCTTACCATTTCAACACTCCCCCCCTGCTCTCATGCTCACATCTCTGTCCTGGGATTGCTGCAGTGTTCCAGTGAACATCAACGCAAGCTCGAGGAACAGCATCTCATTTACTGATTAGGCACACTACAGCTTGCCGGACTGAACATTGAGTTCAATAATTTCAGAACATGACGGGGCCCCCATTTTACTTTTATTTTTAGTTACTTTTTCTTTTTTCTTTTTTTTTGTTTTATTTTATTTCATCTTAGTTTGTTCAATTTGCTTACCGACTGTTTATTTTCATGTTTGTACTTGCGGCTGTTCAATTTTCAATCCGTTAACACCCTATCTGTACTAATGCTTTGTCTTTCAACACACCATTAACATATGCTCCATGACCTCCTGGTTAGCTATTCTGTGACCTTGTCCTATCTACTCCTTCTCCTTTGTTATCTCTTGCCCCACCCACCCCAACTTTACTTGCTTAAAATCTTTCACATTTCTAATATTTGCCAGTTGTGAAGAAGGGTCACTGACCTGAAACATTAGCTCTGCTTCTCTCTCCACAGATGCTGCTAGACCTGCTGAGTATTTCCAGCATTTCTTGTTTTTATTTCAGATTTCCAGCATCTGCACTATTTTGCTTTTATTCCAATATGATTATTGGGCTGCCCACCCAATTGCTCTTGGAGATATGGGAAATCCAGACAGGGATCTCAGAGTGAAGCTTGGGCCGTTCTTACTACTGGGCCTCAGTTTATCAATCCAGGACAATCTCCTGCCCAAAACTGCAAGGACTGACATCAGAGCCAATGAGTGGGAACGAGAATTGGGTTGTTACTCCTTGGACACTGGGGACCCAAGGGACTGGTCCTCGGTGTAAAGTTAGCAAGGGCAAGGGTTTTGACAGCTGATGCCAGTGCCGAGAGAGAGAGACAAAACTAGGGCCAGGTGGGCCCTGGGACTCCTTGAAGGGTCTGGGGGAAGCTCTCCTGGCCCATAAGGATTTCACAGCAAAGCAATTCTTTTAAACTTAGCATGGCCTTTTCTGTCTAGTCAGCGACGCTCAGCAGGGTTCATTTTTTAAAAAAGTATTCTTTCATGGGATGTGGGTGTCACTAGTAAGGCCAGCATTTATTGCCCATCCCAAAATGCCCTTACTGGCTTGCAAGGCCATTTAATCGTCATCCACATTGCTGTGGGTCTGGAGTCACATGCAGGCCAGACCAGGTAAGGATGGTAGATTTCACCCCCACCCCCCTCCCCCCCAAAGGACATTAGTGAACCATATGGGCTTTTACAACAATTGACAATGGCTTCATGGTTACCATTAGTCTAGCTTTTTAATTCCAGGTTTATTAATTGAATTTAAATTTCATCATCTGCTATGGTGGGATTCAAACCCATATCCTCAGAGATTTAACCAGGGCTCTGGATTGTTATTGCAGTTTACATTGTCACTGCACCACTGCCTCGCCTGGGGCTATAAGAATTGGTCTTGTGCTGGTCACCTGAATCCATAACGTCATTGGGCTGGGACTTTTAAATTTAAATTATGCCCTTGCTTGCCTGCAGCTGGTGATTTGACCAGCTTCAAAGCTGGAGAAGATAAAATATCGCTACGCAGGACTGGTGCTGCCTCAAGCTGGTAAATGGATTCAGCCTATTGATAATCCCTCCCACACACCATTCTCGCTAGGTGTGTGGGGTTAAAATTGACCCCCTAATACATAATGGTTAAAAAATAACTAATCATATCTGATATTGTATGATTGATGTAAATTGGATGAGTTATACAAACATTGCTATTTGAGAATAGTACAAGCTCAGTTGGTTGTCCAGCAACTGCGATATTCATTTTTGGAAAATCTAAAATGAACCATAACAGCTGCATATATAAGGCATATCATTCATATAAATAATTTTTGGGGCAAATTCTCAACCCCATGCACCGCTCCACACCTTCCAGGTGGTGTTTGGGCAGTTGATGGGCAGACCAATTGTTCCAATCAAATGGTCACAAGGCCTATCTGATTTTGACAGCCATGCCTTATTTGTATTCCATTGGTGGATTGCTCAGGTACTGGGATCACTTACTGGTATCCCACCAAATTGGATTTCTCCCAGGTGCCGAGAAATGCTCTGTTACCTATCTAGGTGATTCAAGTATAACCCAAGGATGAGTGTACAGAAAGCGATAGCTGGTTGCATGCATGGAAAATAAGCTTCTGGGACCGAGGTACTTCTTGTTTCAGACTGATTCCATTAACAGTGATTTATTCTTTTTTATTTGGTATGGTATGTGAACAAATCAGGTATGATGATTTCCAGTATGATGTGAGATGTATCTTTCCTATGTGCTACAGGCCTGGCTAGATGCATGATATAAATAAAAGTGCCATGTGAAGCAGTTCTGATATTTTTGCATTTGAATACTGGCATTAGTGAATTTCTTGGCATGCTAACATTCTACCATCATTATTGGTGATGAGAATAGGAGACCGCTCAACATAATGATGAGCCCACGACCATCTTTTTTTTAGAACTATTTTGCATAAAACAGAAGCATAGATGCATTACAGACAGTAGGCTGAAGCTAAAGTAATTGGAGAGGGCACTTTCATGGAGTTAACAAAGGGAACTCTATATTGTGCCACAGATTAAGGTAATATTGACATTTTCTTCATCATCTTGCCCATTGTTGATCTTGACAAACTAGGTTAAGTATAAATAATATTTTGTTTGATAATTCAGTAATTTGTAGAAGTGATTTGTATGAAGAATAAAGTTGAAGCTGACAATAGAAAGATATTTGACTACAGTGTACCATTAATTCCAACATACATTCTTAAGGAGATAAATGAAATGGCATAGTATCATTACTTTGTAGAATTATAGAATGGTTGCAGCACAAAAGAAGGCCATTTGGCCCATCCAGTTCTTGCTGGCTCTCTACACAAGCTAGACCCACTCCCCTGCTCCTTCCCCATAAATCTCCATTTTGTTTTTCCTTCAGGTGCTTATCCAATTCCCTTTTGAAAGCCAAAATTGAATCTGCTTCCATCACCCTCACTGGCAGTGCATTCCAGATACTCGCTGCATAAAATTTTTTTTCCTCATGTCACCTTTGGTTCTTTTGCCAATCACCTTAAATGTGCGTCCTCTAGTTCTCAACCCTTCTGCCAAAGGGAACAGTTTCTCCCTATCTACTCTGCCTAAACCCCTCATGATTTTGAACACCGCTATCAAATCTCCTCTCAACCTTCTGTTCTCTAAGGAGAACAACCCCAGCTTCTCAAATTGATCTTTGTAACTGAAGTCCCTCATGCCTGGAACCATTTTCGTAAGTCTTTTCGGCACTCTCTCGAAAGACTTCACACCCTTGCTACAGTGCTGTGTATTTTATTATATGCATATACAAAACATCATAATAAAGTCATTTTCCAAGTTATTTTTCATGCACATGAAATTGTCCATGAGTGTTAATTTCCCTCCAAAGGAACTTTAACACTTAACAAACCGCCATCCCGAAGCCTGGGTAATGTTTTGTAGAAAAAACATTTTACGCTTTGGTTGTATTTGCGAAGAGGCACAGAGCCATTTAAAAGAACTGATTTATTGTTGCGAGGAAGATCACACAGCAGTTGCAGGGCATAAAGTAAGTGTAATTACCGACGAGGTAATGAGGATATGGCATAAAGGCAGGTTCGGGTACATTAATTCATCCAGAACACTATGCTACCTAAAGAAAAAAGCTGTCAGTTATTCACAGCTCTGGCAGTCTATTTGTTTGCCTAAACCACTCTATCACTTCTGTGCATTCATTTGAAATTTATTGACAGAAGAACTATTCTCCTGTCTTTAAGGATATAATGGATGTTATTCATTTGTTTTTGTTTGATATAATTGTTTTAACCTGAAAGTTATTTTACTGGAGAAATAAATATAACAGATCCTAAAATTTAAATGCACAATGAAACCAGAACCCAAGTTTTCTATTTTAAAAAAAATATTTCCCACTGTTGTTCTTATATGAGGTCATGTTTCTGGTACAGGAGAACTGATTACAATGGTGCAACTTTTTGAAAGGTATCTTATTTCTTGTGATCAGTCTTGGTTGAATTGACAGTGTATACTATGCAAGTGCTGGATTGCACAGGGAAACCTTTCATACTTCTCATGCTGTAGTAGTAATGTCCTGCTCTTGTCCTATGTTGGATCTGGGGACACTGTTATAGTAGAAACATAGAAAATAGGAGCAAGAGTAGGCCATTCAGCCCTTCGGGCCTGCTCCGCCATTCAAAAAAGATCTTGGCTGATCGTCTAATTCGGTACCCTGTTCCCGTTTTCTCCCCATATCCCTTGATCCCTTTGGCATTAAGAAATATATCTATCTCCTTCTTGAATATATTTAATGACTTGGCCTCCACTGCCTTCTGCGGTAGGGAATTCCACAGGTTCACCACCCTCTGAGTGAAGAAATTTGTCCTCATCTTGGTTCTCCTCATCTCCTCATCCTAAGACTGTGACTCCTGGTTCTGGACTCCCGAGCCATCGGGAACATCCTCCCTACATCTAGCCTGTCTAGTCCTGTTAGGATTTTATAGGTTTCTATGAGATGCTCTCTCATTCTTCTAAACTCCAGTGAATATAGGCCGAATCGACCCAATCTCTCCTCATACGTCAATCCAGTCATCCCAGGAATCAGCCTAGTAAATCTTCTTTGCACTTCCTCTATGGCAAGAACATCCTTCCTCAGAAAAGGAGACTAAAACTGCACACAATACTCCAGATGTGGTCTCACCAAGGCCCTGTATAACTGCAGTAAGACTTCCTTGCTCCTGTACTCAAATCCTCTTGCAATGAAGGCCAACATACCATTTGCCTTCCTAACTGCTTGCTGCACCTGAATGCTTATTTTTAGCGACTGGTGTACAGGACACCCAGGACTCAAAGAACAAACAAAGAACAAAGAAAATTACAGCACAGCTACAGGCCCTTCGGCCCTCCAAGCCTGCGCTGATCCAGATCCTCTATCTAAACCTGTCGCCTATTTTCTAAGGGTCTGTATCTCTTTGCTTCCTGCCCATTCATGTATCTGTCTAGATACATCTTAAAAGACGCTATCGTGCCCGCGTCTACCACCTCCGCTGGCAACGCGTTCCAGGCACCCACCACCCTCTGCGTAAAGAACTTTCCACGCATAGCCCCCCTAAACTTTTCCCCTCTCACTTTGAACTCGTGACCCCTAGTAATTGAATCCCCCACTCTGGGAAAAAGCGTCTTGCTATCCACCCTGTCTATACCTCTCATGATTTTGTACACCTCAATCAGGTCCCCCCTCAACCTCCGTCTTTCTAATGAAAATAATCCTAATCTACTCAACCTCTCTTCATAGCTTGCGCCCTCCATACCAGGCAACATCCTGGTGAACCTCCTCTGCACCCTCTCCAAAGCATCCACATCCTTTTGGTAATGTGGCGACCAGAACTGCACGCAGTATTCCAAATGTGGCCGAACCAAAGTCTTATACAACTGTAACATGACCTGCCAACTCTTGTACTCAATACCCCGTCCGATGAAGGAAAGCATGCCGTATGCCTTCTTGACCACTCTATTGACCTGCGTTGCCACCTTCAGGGAACAATGGACCTGAACACCCAAATCTCTCTGTACATCAATTTTCCCCAGGACTTTTCCACTTACTGTATAGTTCACTCTTGAATTGGATCTTCCAAAATGCATCACCTCGCATTTGCCCTGATTGAACTCCATCTGCCATTTTTCTGCCCAACTCTCCAATCTATCTATATTTTGCTGTATTCTCTGACAGTCCCCTTCACTATCTGCTACTCCACCAATCTTAGTGTCATCTGCAAACTTGCTAATCAGACCACCTATATTTTCCTCCAAATCATTTATGTATATCACAAACAACAGTGGTCCCAGCACGGATCCCTGTGGAACACCACTGGTCACACGTCTCCATTTTGAGAAACTCCCTTCCACTACTACTCTCTGTCTCCTGTTGCCCAGCCAGTTCTTTATCCATCTAGCTAGTACACCCTGGACCCCATGCAACTTCACTTTCTCCACCAGCCTACCATGGGGAACCTTATCAAACGCCTTACTGAAGTCCATGTATATGACATCTACAGCCCTTCCCTCATCAATCAACTTTGTCACTTCCTCAAAGAATTCTATTAAGTTGGTTAGACATGACCTTCCCTGCACAAAACCATGTTGCCTATCACTGATAAGCCCATTTTCTTCCAAATGGGAATAGATCCTATCCCTCAGTATCTTCTCCAGCAGCTTCCCTACCACTGACGTCAGGCTCACCGGTCTATAATTACCTGGATTATCCCTGCTACTCCCCCTTTCCCTATCTATCACCATTCAGATAATAATCTGCCTTTCTGTTTTTATAACCAATGTGGTTAACCTCACATTTATCCATATTATACTGCATCTACCATGCATTTGCCCACGCACCCAACTTGTCCAAATCACATTTGCATCCTCCTCACAGTTCACATTCCCCCCAAGCTTTGTATCGTCAGCAAACTTGGAAATGTTGCACTTAGTTCCCTCACCCAAGTCATTAATATATATTGTGAATAGCTGGGGCCCAAGCACTGATCCCTGCAGTACCCCACTAGTCACTGCCTGCCAACCGGAAAAAGACCCATTTATTCCTCCTCTCTGTTTCCTGTCTGTCAACCAATTCTCAATCCATGCCAGTATATTACCCCCAATCCCATGTGCTTTAATTTTGCACACTAACCTCTTAGGTGGGACATTATCAAAAGCCTTCTGAAAATCCAAATATACCACATCCACTGGTTCTCCTTTATCTATTCAACGCGTTACATCCTCAAAAAACTCCAATGGATTTGTTAAGCATGATTTCCCTTTCATAAACCCATGTTGACTTTGTCCAATCCTATTTATGCTTTCCAGGTTTTCTGCTATCACATCCTTTATGAATAATTGTTGTCATTCATGCACACGTTCTTTAAATATTATCCATTGCCTATCCACCGTCAACCCTTTTAGTAAGGTTCCCCAATCTACCATAGCTAACTTGCGCCTCACACTTTCGTAGTTTCCCTTATTTAGATTCAGGACCCTAGTTTTGGATTCAACTACTTTGCTGTCCATCTTAATGAAGAATTCTATCATTTTATGGTCGCTCCTCCCCAAGGGACCTGCACAACAAGATTGTTAATTAATCCTTTCTCATTGCACAATACCCGGTCTAGGATAACCTGTTCTCCAGTGGGTTCCTCAACCTATTAGTCTAAAAAACCATCACATACACACTCCAGGAAATCCTCCTCCACAGTATTATTACTAATTTGGTTTGACCAATCTTTATGTAGATTAAAGTCACCCATGATTACAGTTGTACCCTTATCGCATGTGTCTCTTATTTCCTGTTTAATGCCATTACTTACATCTCCATTACTGTTTGGGGGCCTATAGACAACCCCCACCAACGTTTTCTGCCCTTTGGTGTTTCTTAGCTCCACCCATACAGATTCCACATCATGATTTTCCGAGCCAATATCGTTCCTCACTATTGCATTGATTTCCTCCTTTCAATCTTCAATCTTTGGCCTCCTTATCTCGAGAGACAATGGGTAAGCGCCTGGAGGTGGTCAGTGGTGTGTGGAGCAGCGCCTGGAGTGGCTATAAAGGCCAATTCTAGAGTGACAGGCTCTTCCACAGGTGCTGCAGAAAAATTTGTTTGTCGGGGCTGTTACACAGTTGGCTCTCCCCTTGCGCCTCTGTCTTTTTTCCTGCCAACTGCTAAGTCCTCCTTTACTAATAACGATACCCCACCTCCTTTCCCTTTTTGCCTGTCCTTCCCTAAATATTGAATACCCCTGGATGTTCAGTTCCCATCCTTGGTCACCCTGCAGCCATGTCTCCGTAATCGCAACTATATCATAACTGTTTATATCTATTTGCGCTGTTAATTCACCTACCTTATTGCGAATGCTCCGTGTGATAAGACACAATGCCTTTACAGTTGTCTTTTTAACATTGTTAGTCATCTTAGCTTTATTTTTCACTAAGGCCTCATTTGTTTTTCGCCCTTGTTTTCTCTACCTTCCACTTTTGCTTCTTACCTTTCTGTCTTTCATTTCTATTCTTGTTTCCCCCTCCTCTGTCTCCCTGCTCAGATTCCCATCCCTCTGCCATTCTAGTTTAAACCCTCCCCGACAGCACTAGCAAACGCCCTCGGAGTCAATTGGTCCCGGTCCTGCCCAGATGCAACCTGTCCAACTTGTACTGGTCCCATCTTCCCCAGAACTAGTCCCAATGTCCCAGGAATCTGAATCCCTCCCCCCTATACCATTTCTCCAGTCACGTATTCATCTGATATATCCTGCTATTTCTACTCTCGCTAGCACGTGGCACTGGTAGTAATCCTGAGATTACTACCTTTTGAGGTCCTACTTTTTAATTTACGTCCTAACTGCCTATATTCAATTTGTAGGACCTCATCCCTTTTTTTAATTATGTCGTTGGTACTGATATGTACCACAACAACTGGCTGCTTGCCCTCCTCCCTCAGAATGCCCTGCAGCCGCTCAGAGACATCTTTAACCTGAGCACCATGGAGGCAACATAACACCCGGGAGTCTCTTCTGCGGCCGCAGAAATGCCTGTCTGTTCCCCTTACAATTGAATCCCCTATCACCAAAGCCCTACCACTCTTCTTCCTTCCCTCCTGTGCAGCACAGCCACCCATGGTGCCATGAACCTGGTTCTTGCTGCTTTCCCCTGAGCCATCTACCCCAACAATATCCAAAGCAGTACATCTGTTAGAGAGGAGGATGGCCACAGGGGACTCCTGCACTACCTGCCTTCCTCTACTCTGCCTGGTGGTCACCTATTCCCTTTCTGCCTTTGCAGCATTTGCCTGTGGTGTGACCACCTCGCTAAACGAGCTATCCACAATGATCTCAACATCGCAGATGCTCCACAGTGAATCCACCCACAGCTCCAGCTCTGTAATGCGGGTAGCCAGTGGCTGTAGATGGATACACTTCCTGCGCTCATGATCGTCAGGGACACTGGAAGCGTCCCTGATTTCCCACATGGCACAGGAGGAGCATATCATGGGTGCGAGATCTCCTGCCATGACTTACCTTTAGATTACTTAGTTACTCCCTTTAATTAAAAAATACTAATTATGCTAGGGGCCTTGTTCTACTCCAAACACTACCCACTACAATCTAAAGTCTTTACCTTTACTTTTGAAGCTAATGGACTGCAGTAGTATAAATTGTAGAAAAAGTAGAAAGACTCACCTGAACCTACTTACCGATCAGCTGCTTCCCTGCGCCCGCGTCACTTTTTAAATCATGACGTCATTTGGAATTCTGCCGCCTGAAGGTCCTGAAGGTATGCCTCTCCTCAACTTCTCTCGGGTCTCGGCCCCTCTGCCTCTAATCACGCCCTTTATCTTTCTCTCTCGCTCCGCCTCTCCTCAGCTCCTCTCAGGTCTTGGGTCTCCGAGTAGTAATAGTAATTTTCACAACTTCACATTTCTACAGTGGTGTAGTACAAGTTGACTCAAGCATCAATTGAGACAATTATTTAGGGATAGATCACATTTGTACAAGGCAGACATCAATGGGGGCTGATTTTTGTCTTGCTAAGTTCTTGTTTAGCAGTGTGAATGTGACACCAACTAAAAAGAGCAAAAGCAGAAATATGCAAGCCTGCCTACAAATTATAAACTATCTTGATTTGGATCTACATCGCTATTCACTCATAGTTGTGAGTCAGTCTGTTGGAATTCCTACCTAACACCATTGTGAGGGCACCATCACCATAAGAACAGTAGCAATTCAAGAAGACAACTCACCACTATCATCTCAGGGTAACTAATAATGGGTGTAAAATGCCATCCTGCCAGTGTTATCCACATCTGGTGAACAAATTTTTAAAAATATTCCCTTACCCTTACACTACCTACTTGCTCCTTTCGATTTCCTAGAACTAGATCCCGCATAACCTCCTTAGTTAAAGAAAAAGTATACAAATCTAGAAAGCACTCTTAGGCACATTATAGAAACCATATTCTCCTTTGAATTATCGTCATTATGGAGTAGACTTCGGAGGAGGCTATTTATGTGCTCCTACTGATATTATTAATTAGTATTAATTTGCCTGCATATAAATGCCAGATATATAGAAAGCTGCTATGATTTATTTGGCGCATAACAATCAACCATGTCAGCCCTCATAACTTGGAGCCATGTATCTAGATGGTTGATTGGTGATCAGGGCTATCCCTCAAGTCATGGCTGATGACTTCAGTAAGTCTTCTGTAGACAGATAGAACAATAGATAACCACAGGATATCTCATAGAGCCGACTATAGCGATTATCAAGTCCCATTTTAGGTGTCTGGTTAAATCATATAGAGCTCCACAATACAGTCCAGCAACAATGTCAAAAATCATTGTAGCATGCTACATACTGGAGAATATCGCAAGAAAGGAAGACTTACTGTTTCTGGAGGTTTAGGACAATGATGATAAAAAGGGAGTTGCAGGATCTCCATCCTCACAGCATGAGGAGGGTGCACAGGAGGAGAGGATGCAGAGCAAGACAGCCAACAATCAGCAACCAGCAGTCAGAGAAAGGAGGGCACAATTGACAACCTAATGCTTTCAATGGATAAATGTTCACTTCACAAAAAAAAACATTCTTGTCTGTTCTCGTTTCACCACAAGGCACAAGTCAGGAGTGTGATGGAATACGCTCCACTTGCCTGGATGAGTGCAGCTCCAACAACACTCAAGAAGCTTGACACTATCCAGAACAAAGCAGCCTCCATGATCGGCACCCCATCCACCCCCTTAAACATTCATTCCCTCCATCTCTGCTGCACAAGGGCAGCAGTGTGTACCATCTACAAGATGCACTGCAGCAATTCACCAAGACTCCTTCGACATCACCTTCCAAACCCACGACCTCTACCACCTAGAAGGACAAGGGCAGCAGATGTATGGGAACACCACCACCTGCAAGTTCCCCTCCAAGCCACACACCATCTTGACTTGGACCTATATCACTGTTCCTTCAGTGTCACTGGGTCAAAATCATGGAAATCTCTCCCGAACTGCACTGTGGGTGTACCTACACCCCAAGGACTGCAGCAGTCCAAGAAGACAACTTACCACCAGTTTCTCAAGGGTAATTAGGGATTGCCAATAAATGATGGCTCTGCCAGTGATGCCATACCCCATGAAAGAATAAGAAAAATCACAAATTCCATCAGTCATAAACATCTGCCAACTTTCTTCATAAGATGTAAGCCGATAATGTTTTCTAAAACTATTAAACCCCCAACCTCTCTATCTTAACACCAACGCTGTGTCTACCTTGTGCCTGCTAATTTACTTTCTTGTGATCCTAATTTACTGCTCCTATGAGGTGCTTCCTGAGTGAGATGAGGTTGAGTGATGGTTCCCCTTAGAGACCTGAAGTGACTCTCATCTCAGGAAAGTAGTTGGCCCAGAAGGTCCATCTTCCAGAAGCCTTTATGTTGCAGTGGAAAGGGATGCTGGGCTCATGTTTAAAGTTTATTTTTGGGAAAGGCATTGGAAAGGCCTTTAAGCAACAGGCTCAATGCCACTTTCTGCAGTGGCATCTGCATCCTTGCAGCTCATTGGTGCTAGGCACAGGCTCAGAGGTGTTGCTGTTCAGTAGAAATGGAAGAATTCCAACCTGGTCTTGGAAGCCCTTTGAAAGTATCCTGTCCTATGGCAGCACTGTTAGTTACTACTCTAGAAGCCAGCAATATTCTTAACAATTGTTCTTGCTGCTTTGATGCCATAGAAAAGTCAGGCAGTCACAGTCTGTACTGCAGGTCATGGAAAATGTCCTGCAGTGTTTTGCAACTGTGGATAACAGAGTCCTACCATGGTCTATTATCTTAACTATATTTGTGGAAAAAAACTCCCCAGCTTCCTATAGAGATTGATGCTCTTTCATCATTGCTCTTCTGAAAACTCAGATTTAAAGTCTCTAGCCTCGTCATGTATTGCTTTCTCCATTGTGAAGAAACAGCACTCCCTCTCTTCCACTCTCAGGTCCTGATTTTTACCAGTGCTTAGTGCTTCACCCAGGGACAGTTCTTCTGATTCACTCGCTACTTACACCCAAGGGGTTTCTCTGGGCTTTTATTTGCATGTTAAGATGGAGTTGGTGAAGAAGTGGCTGGTCTCTTCCTGCAAAGCATGTGATGTGAAATTCAGAAGAGATTGTTTAGTTGTGCACAAAATAACATTTGATATTGAAGAAATAGTTGTTAAGTGTATGGTCATTGCAATACTTGAGAAAGCACAGGAAGCTGAAACTATATTTCCTAGCTTTTACTAACTTGTTGTTGCTTTTGCCCCAACCTCACCATCTCATACAACTTCTCCTGTCTGTCTATCTATGAATGATATCCAAGGCCCTTCCTGCAAATTCAGAGTTTTGAGTTAACTGTGCACCTCCCAGACAGTTCCATGTTCCAATGGCAATAGGCCAACCTATCCTTTGGAGAAAAGAGAAAAGCCTCACAACTCCAGCAACCAGGGTTCGGTTCTGGTTACTGCCTGTGTGGAGTTTGCAAGTTCTCCCTGTGACTGCGAGGGGTTTCTGCTGGGTGCTTCGGTTTCCTCCCACAGCCAAAGACTTGCAGGTTGATAAGTAAATTGGCCATTGTAAATTGCTGCTAGTGTAGGTAGGTGGTAGGGAATATGGAATTAATGTAGGATTAGTATAAATGGGTGGTTGTTGGTCAGCACAGACTCAGTGGGCTGAAGGGCCTGTTTCAGTGCTGTATCTCTCTATGTTTCTAAGTGAAGGCTATATGAGTGGTGGAGGATACGGATAGCAACCATGCCTTGATTACTTTGTCTACCCTTGAGCCGTCATTAGACATCTTCCTGCACTTTGTGGCAAACCTTGCCGTATCGGAGGTAGTACTGATTGCTTCTTCCACTTCCCTCCATATAGCCTGCACCTATCCTCTAATGGAGTTTCCTGTCTTCAGTGTCCAGTAAAGTGGCACTTCTGTGAAACGATGCACCTGAGATTCTGGGAGCCCTTCCAATTACAGATACCCCAAATAAAAACAAGAAATGCTGGAAATACTCAGCAGGTCTGGCAGCATCTGTGGAGAGAGAAGCAGAGTTAACGTTCAGGTCGGTGAGCCTTCATCAGAACTGGCAAAAGTTAGAAATGTAATAGGCTTTAAGCAAATAAAGTGGGGGTGGGGCAAGAGATAACAAAAGTAATGATGTTGATAAGACAGGGTCACAGAAATACCCCAAGACTACTGCTGTATCAGACATTCTTGTTTAAAAGTGCCATTGCTCTTTAACTGGATGTAATTTCTCTCTTACCAATGGTAAAGACTATCAGGAGTAGTATCACTGCTCCAAACCCAGTCTACGTAGCATATAAGGGATTGGGGAGGAAATTGCAGCAAACTAGCAGTGGATCCAAGTGGGAGGCTGATATTCCCACTCAGCTGCTAACCGGCCAATGGGAGGAATAAAATCAGCCCCTTGTATCATTCCTAGTCACAGCTGAAGATAATTATGCAAGTCAACTTAGACCCAAATAATTGGGCTGAATGTTTATCGGAGGCTACAGGACCTGACATTGGGACCGGAAGTGGGTGTGGCTTCCATTGGGGCAATGAATGGCTGGCCGCACTAGGTGCTGGTGCCATCTTCAAAGGGTTGCAAGCCCTGTTTTCACTGCTGCCTGCTTGGAAAGAGCCTCTGTCTGATTGCTGCCTGCTGCCTGCTGCCAAGGTGCTGAATGCAAGCCTGCAGGCAGGATGACAGAAAGAGGACCCCGGATCGCCCCACAGTTCAGCGATGCCTCCCTCCAGACTGTCCTCCAGGCTGCAAGGGAAAGGAAGGAGGTTCTCTTCCCCAGGGAGGGGAGGAGGAGACTGGCCTGCATGACCAAGCAAGCCTTGACGGAGAAAACGGAGGAGGTCAGCAGCCATGGGATCACCCCCAGTACCTGTATCCAGTGCAGAAAGCAGGTCAATGATCTGATCCAATCAGCTGAGATGAGTACTCCATACACTTTCAACCCTTTGGGCTTTGCATGTGGCAGAGTGAGAGAGTGCGTGTGGTGGAGAGGGAGTGACCAGACAGTCATGGGCAATGGGTACATTCCAAATGGATAGGGTTGTGTTGGTGTCAAGTGGAATAAAGAAATTATATTGTCTCATTACATCACCTTACTATTGCTGATGCCCTTTGGGACTTCATTTAAACCCTTCCTACCAAGGGGCTGGAAGCGAAGGACCAAGCCCCGAGCGCTCAACACTTCAGCCTTGCCCCTGTGCGATTAGCACCTGAGCACTGCAGTGCAAAAGGAAGCAGTAGACAAAAGAGCTGCTTAAAGGTCAAGCTTTATTGGTGCAGTTCCAGAAGGTGGTGAGGCTCAAAGGAAACATGAATGTATAAGGGCATCTCGTGTACCTGTTGTGCAATTCTCATGATGCCTTCCCTGCTGTCCCTGGGGTCCTTCATCTGGCACTGTCTGGGCACCATCCTCCTCCACATCCTCATCATCGGAGGAGGCATCGTGCTGCACGATATCCTCAGTGGTCAATGCCTCCCCCCTCTGTAGCGCCAGGTTGTGTAGTACACAGCAGACCACCACTATACACAAGACCCTTGCTGGGGCATACCGAAAGGCTCCACCAGATCAAGCTAGGCACCTGAATCTCATCTTCAGGAGAGCAATGGTCACTTGGGTTAACCTGTGGCAGGTGTTGTACCTTTCCTCTGCCTCTGTGCGTGGGTTCACAAGCGTTAGTAGCCATGTCCTCAGTGGGTAGTCTTTGTCTTCTAGTATCTATCCCTGAAGGTGCATAGAAGGGTGGAGAAGCTGTGGCACCTGAGACTGCTGAAGTATGTAGGCACTGTGGCTGCTTCCTGGGAAACATTCTGAGTCCATTTGCAGTGGTCGCAGACCAGTTGCACATTGAGTGAATGGAAGCCCTTCCTATTGATAAAGGCTGCTGATTGGTCAGTGAGAGCCTTGATGGTCACATACGTGCAGTTGATGACACCCTGCATCTGGGGGAATCTAGCAATGGCCCCGAATCCTATAGCTCTCTCAGCTTGACTGTTTAGGTCACCAGCCCTCCAGAATAGGGCATTGGTGACCTCCTTGATGCATCGATGCGCCGCAGACTGAGATCCCACACATATCTCAGGTTGATCTCTGGAATGTTCTGGTGGCGTAACAGCTCAGTGCCACGGTGACCTTTAGCGACACTGGCATCGGGTGTCCACCAAATCCCATGGGGCTCAGCTCATCCTGTATCATGGCACATAGATCAGTGATAGCCTCCTTGCAGAGGTGCAGTCCTCAGAGACACTGCAGCTTGGACATCTGCAGGTAGTTGAACCTCGCTGCTATACCCTCTCTGGAGGGTAACTTCTTCTGCTGTTGGCGTACCCCTATGCCTCCTTCTCTAGCTTGCCATTCCCGAGGTTGTGGTCCCCCAGCTGGTGGCCCCTGCCTTTGCCTGCACCTCCCTTCCTCCACACTTCTCCTCCTCCTCAACAGGGGCCCCGAAGCCAGGGTGAATGAGGCACATGACAGGTTGCCTCTCTGGAGTGCAAGGCCTTCACAGAAAATGCCTCCCACCCAACCCTTTCTCTCACTTTTCACCTCTGATGAGGTGGCACTGCCCCGATGGCACATTGGTATGGCTCTCCTGCAGTGCTGGGACCACTCCTGACAGTGATTCTTGATGCCCTCTCTCCTCCACCCTCCCTGTCAAGTGACACTGCCTCACCTGATGGCTTCCCAGCGAAGCCAGCACTGAGCTCCTGCCTTCTTGTCACCTCCTTTAACCAGGTGAGGCTCTGAAGCCTGTATGCCATGAGTTAAATTGGACCCAGCAAATAAAATTGCTGTCTATTGGGCTCTTAAATACATTAATTGCCTTCCCACCACATGGCTATGCGAGGTCCGCCATCCATGTCAGCCACCAAAGGTAAAATGCAGAAGGGACATCCCACCATACTGCATCCCTATTTTATGCACCCCCTCCCTCCCTGACTCTGTTCTCATCTCTAATGTTCCCTTAGAATTCAGCCAAATGAGTCCCATTTGCACTTGATCTTTTGGGTGGAATTTGCACCATTTCTAAACCATTTAGAATGAACACAAGCCTGAAGTCAAACATTGGCCCCTCTTCTTTCACAAGAGAATAGACATGAAACAAAGCACAAGCACCAAAGGGCAGGGCTCAGGCAAAAAAACAGTCTTCATTCACACATCCTTCAATTTATTTAATAGACTTAATTTAGATATTGTACTGAATAATACAGCACTACAATATGAGATTGGTATTCCTGGTGGTGGAGGATGTGCTGAGGATAGTGTCGCTGAAGGAGCTTTGGTCAGTTTTTTGTTTCATGGATCAGTAAGGGTAGCTCAGGTACAGTTAAATGAACCTTTGGTCCCTGGAATACAAACATCTAGTGCTTCAGGAGCTACTTTCTCATTTTCGTCACCTTCCTCTTGCATTGGTTCCACTTTTGGATTCTCTTCTTCTTTCGACATGTCTAGGCCTCATGCAACATCTTGGAGATTTTAAACATCCAGTTGGTATTTTGAAATAGTGTTTTAGATGTCTAGACAAAGAACAAAGAACAAAGAAAATTACAGCACAGGAACAGGCCCTTCGGCCCTCCAAGCCTACGCCGATCCAAATCCTCTATCTAAACCTGTCACCTATTTTCTAAGGGTCTGTATCTCTTCACTTCCTGCCCATTCATGTATCTGTCTAGATACATCTTGAAAGACGCTATCGTGCCCGCGTTTACCACCTCCACTGGCAATGCGTTCCAGGCACCCACCACCCTCTGCGTAAAGAACTTTCCACGCATATCCCCCCTAAACTTTTCCCCTTTCAATTTGAACTCGTGTCCCCTTGTAATTGAATCCCCCACTCTGGGAAAAAGCTTCTTGCTATCCACCCTGTCTATACATCTCATGGTTTTGTACACCTCAATCAGGTCCCCCCTCAACCTCCGTCTTTCTAATGAAAATAATCCGAATCTACTCAACCTCTCTTCATAGCTAGCGCCCTCCATACCAGGCAACATCCTGGTGAACCTCCTCTGCACCCTCTCCAAAGCATCCACATCCTTTTGGTAATGTGGCGACCAGAAATGCACGCAGTATTCCAAATGTGGCCGAACCAAAGTCCTATACAACTGTAACATGACCTGCCAACTCTTGTACTCAATACCCCGTCCGATGAAGGAAAAAATGCCGTATGCCTTCTTGACCACTCTATTGACCTGCATTGCCACCTTCAGGGAACAATGAACCTGAACACCCAAATCTTTCTGTACATCAATTTTCCCCAGGACTTTTCCATTTACTGTATAGTTCACTCTTGAATTGGATCTTCCAAAATGCATCACCTCGCATTTGCCCTGATTGAACTCCATCTGCCATTTCTCTGCCCAACTCTCCAGACTATCTATATTCTGCTGTATTCTCTGACAGTCCCCTTCACTATCTGCTACTCCACCAATCTTAGTGTCGTCTGCAAACTTGCTAATCAGACCACCTATACTTTCCTCCAAATCATTTATGTATATCACAAACAACAGTGGTCCCAGCACGGATCCCTGTGGAACACCACTGGTCACACGTCTCCATTTTGAGAAACTCCCTTCCACTGCTACTCTCTGTCTCCTGTTGCCCAGCCAGTTCTTTAGCCATCTAGCTAGTACACCCTGGACCCCATGCGCCTTCACTTTCTCCATCAGCCTACCATGGGGAACCTTATCAAACGCCTTACTGAAGTCCATGTATATGACATCTACAGCCCTTCCCTCATCAATCAACTTTGTCACTTCCTCAAAGAATTCTATTAAGTTGGTAAGACATGACCTTCCCTGCACAAAACCATGTTGCCTATCACTGATAAGCCCATTTTCTTCCAAATGGGAATAGATCCTATCCCTCAGTATCTTCTCCAGCAGCTTCCCTACCACTGACGTCAGGCTCACCGGTCTATAATTACCTGGATTATCCCTGCTACCCTTCTTAAACAAGGGGACAACATTAGCAATTCTCCAGTCCTCCGGGACCTCACCTGTGTTTAAGGATGCTGCAAAGATATCTGTTAAGGCCCCAGCTATTTCCTCTCTCGCTTCCCTCAGTAACCTGGGATAGATCCCATCCGGACCTGGGGACTTGTCCACCTTAATGCCTTTTAGAAAACCCAACACTTCCTCCCTCCTTATGCCAACTTGACCTCGAGTAATCTGTTCCTAACTTCAACATCCGTCATGTCCCTCTCTCGGTGAATACCGATGCAAAGTACTCGTTTAGAATCTCACCCATTTTCTCTGACTCCACGCATAACTTTCCTCCTTTGTCCTTGAGTGGGCCAATCCTTTCTCTAGTTACCCTCTTGCTCCTTATATATGAATAAAAGGCTTTGGGATTTTCCTTAACCCTGTTTGCATGACCCCTTTTAGCCCTCTTAATTCCTCGTTTCAGATTACGCCTACAATCCCGATATTCTTTCAAAGCTTCGTCTTTCTTCAGCCTCCTAGACCTTATGTATGCTTCATTTTTCCTCTTAGCTAGTCTCACAATTTCACCTGTCATCCTAGGTTCCCTAATCCTGCCATTTCTACCCCTCATTTTCACAGGAACATGTCTCTCCTGCACGCTAATCAACCTCTCTTTAAAAGCCTTCCACATATCAAATGTGGATTTACCTTCAAACAGCTGCTCCCAATCTACATTCCCCAGCTCCTGCCGAATTTTGGTATAGTTGGCCTTCCCCCAATTTAGCACTCTTCCTTTAGGATCACTCTCGTCTTTGTCTATGAGTATTCTAAAACTTACGGAATTGTGATCACTATTCCCAAAGTAGTCCCCTACTGAAACTTCAACCACCTGGCCCGGCTCATTCCCCAACACCAGGTTCAGTATGGCCCCTTCCCGAGTTGGACTATTTACATACTGCTCGAGAAAACCCTCCTGGATGCTCCTTACAAATTCTGCTCCATCTTGACCTCTAACACTAAGTGAATCCCAGTCAATTTTGGGAAAATTAAAATCTCCTATCACCACCACCCTGTTGCTCCTACATCTTTCCATAATCTGTTTACATATTTGTACCTCTATCTCACGCTCGCTGTTGGGAGGCCTGTAGTACAGCCCCAACATTGTTACCGCACCCTTCCTATTTCTGAGTTCTGCCCATATTGCCTCACAGCTTGAGTGTTCCATAGTGCCTTCCTTCAGCACAGCTGTGATATCCTCTTTGACCAGTAATGCAACTCCTCCACCCCTTTTACCTCCCTCTCTATCCCGCCTGAAGCATCGGTATCCTGGGATATTTAGTTGCCAATCATGCCCTTCCCTTAACCAAGTCTCAGTGATAGCAATAACATCATACTCCCAGGTACTAATCCAAGACCTAAGTTCATCTGCCTTACCTACTACACTTCTTGCATTAAAACAAATACACCTCAGACCACCAGTCCCTTTGCTTTCATCATCTGCTCCCTTTGCTTTCATCATCTGCTCCCTGCCTACTCTTTCCCTTAGTCACGCTGACTTCATTATCTAGTTCCTTACAGGCTTTAGTTACTACCTCCTTACTCTCCACTGACCTCATTTGGTTCCCATCCCCCTGCCACATTAGTTTAAACCCTCCCCAACAGCATTAGCAAAAGCACCCCCAAGGACATTGGTTCCAGTCCGGCCCAGGTGTAGACCGTCCAATTTGTAATAGTCCCACCTCCCCCAGAACCGGTCCCAATGTCCCAAAAATCTGAACCCCTCCCTCCTGCACCATCTCTCAAGCCACGCATTCATCCTGACTATTCTTTCATTTCTACTCTGACTATCACGTGGCACTGGTAGCAATCCTGAGATTACTACCTCTGAGGTCCTACTTTTTAACTTGGCTCCTAACTCCCTAAATTCTGCTTGTAGGACCTCATCCCGTTTTTTACCTATATCATTGGTGCCTATGTGCACAACGACAACTGGCTGTTCACCCTCCCCCTTCAGAATGTTCTGCAGCCGATCTGAGACATCCCTGACCCGTGCACCTGGGAGGCAACATACCATTCGGGAGTCTCGTTTTCGACCACAGAACCGCCTATCTACTCCCCTTACAATCGAATCCCCTATGACTATAGCCCTTCCACTCTTTTTCCCGCCCTTCTGAACAGCAGAGCCAGCCATGGTGCCATGAACCTTGCTACTGCTGCCTTCCCCTGGTGAGCCATCTCCCTCAACAGTATCCAAAATGGTATACCTGTTGTGGAGGGAGATGACCGCAGGGGACTCCTGCGCTGCCTTCCTGCTCTTTCTCTGCCTTTTTGTCACCCATTCCCTTTCTCCCTCAGCAATCCTAATCTGCGGTGTGACCAATTCGCTAAACGTGCTATCCACTACCTCCTCAGCATCGCGGATGCTCCAAAGTGAGTCCATCCGCAGCTCCAGAGCCGTCATGCAGTCTAACAAGAGCTGCAGCTGGACACACTTCCTGCACAGATCAAGGATCTTATTAATATCAAGAACTTCCAGCCCTATTTATCTACTTGGCAGTTCAAGTCCCTTTCTGACTTATATTATCAAGTAAAGATGGAGCAGAAACTCATTGTTGTTGCACCAACGTCGTTAATTGAACATAGGATTAAGTTGAATTTGAGTTAGTTTACACCATAAAAGCAACAGGTTCAGTGTAATGTGAAAAATGAGTTTGAACCATACTGAATAATCAATAGCTAGAGTAATTTGTTGGCAGTAATTTCTTAAGGGGGAGGGGGAGCAGCCAGAAGTCGTGGTACACATCGGTACCAATGACATAGCTAGGAAAAGGGATGAGGACCTGAAAAGCGAATATAGGGAGTTAGGTTGGAAGCTAAAAGGCAGGACGAGCAGAGTAGTAATCTCAGGATTGATACCGGTGCCACGTGCTAGTGGGGCTAGAAACAGAGAGCGAGTGCAGCTGAACACGTGGCTACAGAGCTGGTGTAGGAGGGAGGGCTTCAGATATGTGGATCATTGGGATACCTTCTGGGGAAGGTGGGACCTGTACAAGAAGGACAGGTTGCATCTGAACTGGAGGGGCACCAATATGCTGGGCGGGAGGTTTGCTAGAGCTCTTCGGGAGGGTTTAACTAGTTTGGCAGGGGGATGGGAACTGGAGCTACGGATCAGTGGATGGGGTAGCTGTTGAGCAGGCAGATACAGAGTGCAGAGAGTCTGCCAGGAAGGTTAGACAGTTGACAGGGCAAAGTTGCAGCCAGTATGATGGGTTGAAGTGTGTCTATTTTAACGCAAGAAGTGTTGGGAATAAGGGTGATGAACTTAGAGCATGGATCAGTACTTGGAGCTATGATGTTGTGGCCATTACGGAGACTTGGATATCACAGGGGCAGGAATGAATGTTGGATGTTCCGGGGTTTAGATGTTTCAAAAGGAATAGGGAGGGAGGTAAAAGAGGTGGGGGAGTGGCATTGCTAATCAGGGATAGTATCACAGCTGCAGAAAGGGAGGTCGTCGAGGAGGGTTTGTCTACTGAGTCAGTATGGGTGGAAGTCAGAAACAGGAAAGGAGCAGTCACTTTGTTGGGAGTTTTCTATAGACCCCCCAATAGCAACAGAGACACGGAGGAACAGATTGGGAGGCAGATTTTGGAAAGGTGCAGAAGTAACAGGGTTGTTGTCATGGGTGACTTCAACTTCCCTAATATTGATTGGAACCTCCTTAGTGCAAATAGTTTGGATGGAGCAGTTTTTGTCAGGTGTGTCCAGGAAGGTTTCCTGACTCAATATGTAGATAGGCTGACTAGAGGGGAGGCTATATTGGATTTGGTGCTTGGCAACGAACCAGGCCAGGTGGCAGATCTCTCGGTGGGAGAGCATTTCGGTGATAGTGATCACAACTCCCTGACCTTTACTGTAGTCATGGAGAAGGATAGGAGCAGACGGGATGGGAAAATATTTAATTGGGGGAGGGGGAATTACAATGCTATTAGGCAGGAACTGGGGAGCTTAAATTGGGAACAGATGTTCTCAGGGAAATGCACGACAGAAATGTGGAGGTTGTTTAGGGAGCACTTGCTGCGACTGCTGGATAGGTTTGTCCCGATGAGGCAAGGAAGGGATGGTAGGGTGAAGGAACCTTGGATGACAAGAGATGTGGAACAGCTAGTCAAGAGGAAGAAGGAAGCTTACTTAAGGTTGAGGAAGCAAGGATCAGACAGGGCTCTAGAGGGTTACAAGGTAGCCAGGAAGGAACTGAAGAATGGACTTAGGAGATCTAGAAGGGGACATGAAAAAGTCTTGGCGGGTAGGATTAAGGAAAATCCCAAGGCGTTCTACACTTATGTGAGGAACAAGAGGATGGCCAGAGTGGGGGTAGGGCTGATCAGGGATAGTGGAGGGAACTTGTGCCTGGAGTCGGAGGAGGTAGGGGAGGTCCTTAATGAATACTTTGCTTCAGTATTCACTAGTGAGAGGGACATGGACGTTTGTGAGGACAGCGTGAAACAGGCTGATATGCTCGAACAGGTTGATGTTAAGAAGGAGGATGTGCTGGAAATTTTGAAAGACATGAGGATAGATAAGTCCCCGGGGCGAGACGGGATATACCCAAGGTTATTACGGGAAGCGAGGGAAGAGATTGCTGCGCCTTTGGCGATGATCTTTGCGTCCTCACTGTCCACTGGAGTAATACCAGATGATTGGAGGGTGGCAAATGTTATTCCCTTGTTCAAGAAAGGGAATAGGGATAACCCTGGGAATTACAGACCAGTCAGTCTTACGTTGGTGGTGTTCAAATTATTGGAGAGGATTCTGAGAGACAGGATTTATGATTATTTGGAAAAGCACAGTGTGATTAGAGATAGTCAGCATGGCTTTGTGAGGGGCAGGTCATGCCTCACAAGCCTTATTGAATTCTTTGAGGATGTGACAAAACACATTGATGAGGGAAGAGCAGTGGATGTGGTGTATATGGATTTTAGCAAGGCGTTTGATAAGGTTCCCCATGGTAGGCTCATTCAGAAAGTAAGGAGGCATGGGATACAGGGAAATCTGGCTGTCTGGATACAGAATTGGCTGGCCCATAGAAGACAGTGGGCGGTAGTAGATGGAAAGTATTCAGCCTGGAGCTCGGTGACCAGTGGTGTTCCGCAAGGATCTGTTCTGGGACCTCTGCTCTTTGTGATTTTTATAAATGACTTGGATGAGGAAGTGGAAGGCTGGGTTAGTAAGTTTGCCAATGACACAAAGGTTGCTGGAGTTGTGGATAGTGTGGAGGGCTGTTGTAGGTTGCAACGGGACATTGACAGGATGCAGAGCTGGGCTGAGAAGTGGCAGATGGAGTTCAACCTGGAAAAGCGTGAAGTGATTAATTTTGGAAGGTCGAATTTGAATGCAGAATACAGGCTTAAAGACAGGATTCTTGGCAGTGTGGAGGAACAGAGGGATCTTGGGGTCCACGTCCATAGATCCCTCAATGTTGCCACCCAAGTTGATAGGGTTGTTAAGAAGGCGTATGGGGTGTTGGCTTTCATTAACAGGGGGATTGAGTTTAAGAGCCGCGAGGTTATGCTGCAGCTCTATAAAGCCCTGGTTCGACCACACTTGGAATATTGTGTTCAGTTCTGGTCGCCTCATTATAGGAAGGATGTGGAAGCTTTAGAGAGGGTGCAGAGGAGATTTACTAGGATGCTGCCTGGACTGGAGGGCATGTCTTATGAAGAAAGGTTGAGGGAGCTGGGGCTTTTCTCATTGGAGCGAAGAAGGATGAGAGGTGACTTGATAGAGGCGTACAAGATGATGAGAGGCATAGATAGAGTGGATAGTCAGAGACTTTTTCCCAGGGCGGAAAGGGCTATCACCAGGGGGCATAATTTTAAGGTGATTGGAGGAAGGTTTAGGGGAGATGTCAGAGGTAGGTTCTTTACACAGAGAGTGGTGGGTGCGTGGAATGCACTGCCAGAGGTGGTAGTAGAAGCAGATACATTAGGGACATTTATGCGACTCTTGGATAGGTACATGGATGATAGTAGAATGAAGGGTATGTAGGTAGTTTGATCTTAGAGTAGGTTAAAGGGTCAGCACAACATCGTGGGCCGAAGGGCCTGTACTGTGCTGTACTGTTCTATGTTCTATGTTCTATCTATGTACTATGCTGGAGGCTGTTCAAAAATATTATAGTAGCCTTAATTTATCACCTCTGTCATATTCAGTGAATAACTTTTCCTGATTTTGTCTGTTTTCCACTATTTCAAAGCCATTAGCATCATTTCATGTTTGTACAAGATTTTGTGATGTGCTTGAGTAACATCATATTGTGTGCATTGTATAATGTAAGTGATGCTTGTAAAAGCTATAATAATCACAATTTTTGATTTGATGGTGGCAAGTGTTATCTCGTGAATTCAAACATAGACATAGATTTTAATGTTTTTAAGTGGTATATGGGAGTGGTCAGATGAAAAAAAGGATAACTTATTGAGGTACCAAGATTCTAAGTCAGGTAAAGTCAGGTAGAAATTGTTTTGGGCCCATTTCTGGATCCCAAAATTGTTGTTGTGCTGCAAATGGTGCCTGATGCCAGAGGCCAGAAGCTAGCCCTAAACTGGGCCTTGGCTCTCATTTGAAACAGCAGGAAAGCTGCCTGTGCCTGTGGGTCTTTAGAGGTGAATCACACCCAAAGGCTCATGTGCTAATAATGCTTATTGGGCTGAAGTTGGAGGTGAAATGTGGGCATGTGCATTGCCGGTAGCAGTCCGAAAGTATGTTATACATGTGAGGAGGTTGTGGGGGACAGAGGAATGGAAAGAGGTGATCTTGATCCAACAAAGGCTCTCGGAAGTGCTGTGGAGTTAGGGGGAGCATTCCTGCTTCTCCTAGCTCTGTAGGAAGGTAGGTAAAGAAGGAAAATGTTTGCTTTCTGGTGGCAGCCATTTCTCAGACTGCAGCAATCACCCAAAAACCTGAGCGCTGACCTATTTTTGTCCTTTGGTAGGATGCATGGAATTGGGGTTTCTGCTGAATTTCTGCTCAAGTGACAGAGAAGAAGCCCCATAGAAATTTACTACACGGGTCCCTGATGTGAAAGGATGATATACTAACCCGTGAGAACAATTTGGTTACAGAAACTATGGGCTACAAACCTAGTGGTTATGCTCGGGTTTGGGAGCTCAGCAAGGGAGCATCTCTTGTACCCCTGTTGAAGGTGGCTGATACAAATTTTAAAAAACAAAAAGTGACATTTCCTTGGGGATCCAAATCATTTCCCAAACCTGCACCAGAGTGGGGCCCATTTTCCGAATCTAGAGGCTGGTACATCTCATCTGTCTTTGAATTGCAGCCTCCAGTCAGCCCTCTTCTGAGCCGGGGAAGCAGAAACTCCCAATGTATGTAATCCCTATCATTCCACCTTCCCCTGGCAAAGCCAATAACACCAAGGGAGTGGAGCCTGGGGTGAAGATCTGCCATAACTGGGTTCCTGTCTTTTTCCAGGTGGCGTCCCCAGATCCCACTGGGATTATGGTTGGAGTTCTGTGGAACCCTCTAGAGGATTTTGTGTAGGCGACGGGGGTCTCGGCTACCGATTGAAGAGCCAGCGAGAGCCCCATGCCAATTAAGTGGAGAGTGGTGGGCCTTCCCCAGGATTAAGGACCCCGGGGATGACATCCTGCCTGCTGAGTGTGGCCGGCCATTCAGAGGCTGGCATCTCTTTTACTGAGCAGCACCACCGCGGAGGTGGTGGCTGCTGCCGGTAATGCACCCACAGATCGTCAAGGGGCCCAGGCCACAGATGAGTCAGGGTGGGAGGGGTTTCACGGGATGGGGGTCATGGGGGAGAGAATGTAGGGAGGTCAGCAGCAAGGGCAGGGGATGGCTGTCAGCGGGCCGCCCCCTTCCCGATGCTGGGTTCCCTGATGAGGCACTAAATGCCTTGGAATGAGGGAGCCCCCGCCCCTCACTGGGAGCCAGCAAGAAACCCACACAGGTTTGCTTATCCTGCTCCCCATCTGGTGACAGGCCCACATGCCGATGGGCTAATACTAGCGGAGGCAGGATGAGGCCCTTAATTGGACATTAATTGCCCACTTAAGGGCCTCAATTGACGGTGGGCCTTCCCACCATGGACTTAATTGGGGTGGAGTTGGGAAGGTGATGGGGTCCCCACCTGCCACCATCCCGCTCGATTAAATGCTCTCCCTGTCTCCAAACTCGCCACGGGGGAGAGCATAAAATCCCCCCACAGTCTTTTCCCTCCCCATGATGAACATTATTCTTTCAGAGACCACCATTAACCATCCCTACCCTCCCAAATGAGCAGAATAAGCAGGAAATGATTAGTGCTCTGTGGGTGAGTTTAATAATGCATATTAACTGTATGAATAGGCTCTTTATAAAGCAGATTTCAACTTACAATTTCCGGTACTTTTTGTTGATGCTTCTTAAGTTGGAGCATGGCTTCTATTTAATGTATTATTCTTCACTTTATGGTTTTATTTGAAGAACGGACACTTTAAAAAAGGTATAAAAGAAGCAGATTATTTTTAAAAATAGAAAATATTGTCATTCAGAGGTTTTGCCTTTTGATCTGCAGACATGCAGCTTTTTATCAATGGTGTAGGATTTCATAAACAAACCATAACTGCAAAGCGAACCTTTATACTAAAATATTAAAATCCTACTTTAGTTATTGCTCTCAGTAGCTTTAAACAGAGTCCCCACTGTTTCTATTGTGATACAGTTCTGTGTGTCCTTGTTCTGAAATTGGCTTTTTAGGTGAATAGGGGATTAACATCTACAGCTTTTTGGAACAACAAACAAAGGTGCAACCTTAATCAAAACACACAAATAAGTGACGTTTCCTGTTTTTATCCCATTAATTGTAAATAGATATGAAGATATAGAAGCCAAGATTAGCTCTGTAACATAAAGCTTTGGCTTTATTTTCTGGCAGCCCTGTGATTTATCCTATTACTAGCAGTAACTGGTAGGTTACTGCCAGACAATGTTCTGATATTGCTTAAGTCAGAAACATAATTATCATTAGTGTTGAAGAGAAGAAGAAGGCAAGAAATCAGACCCAATACCTCTCTGCGGAGTAAGCTGCAACAAAGGAACTTTTTTTTGTTTTGACTTGTATTACCATCACAAATGGTGTTTAAACAAAGAGACAAATGTACACTAGGTGTACTAGCACCCTGTACACTAGACACAGCAGAACTGTGGAGCTGAAATTTAAAAGCAGCTTGGGGTCAAGATCAGAGGCAATTAACCCTTAATTTCAGCACCACAATCCCGACCCTGAGCCATTTTAGGAGAGGCTGGATCAGGTTCAGAATGGCTACACGCCCAGAAGTGGTGGGTATCCAACTGAGGGCAATTAGGGCCAATTATCGCCTATTAAGGTCCTGTTCCCACCCCGACTGGGATTTTCAGTCAACAAAATGGGTGAGAGACATCGGCCTGTACCACAGCCAGACAACCATGGCAGGCTGACATCAGGAAAGGGGGGCTGCTGTGCTTCATCCTGCGAGGGACTACTCCCAACCTGCACCATTTATGGCTGGCGGGCCACAGATGTGGCCGCTGGCCATCCCGTGAAGGGGTTGCCCCTCCGTGATCATGGCTAAGCAGTTGTGGGCATTTTAAATTTAAAAAAACTGACCTCTTCTTCAGAGGGCACCTCCATGTAGAGGCGCCCTCTCTATACCCATCATGAATCGACAGCTCCCAACTCAGTTGGTGGGGCTGCTGATGTGTCAATGCTGAAGGGCCTCCCATTGGCCCTCCAGTCTTGGGAGACAGCCCACCGTCCTTAGTTGGACAATGAGCCCACTCCCTGCCATTAGTTGGCCTGGCCCTTTAAAAAACTGGTTGAGTGTATCTGGAACACCCTGTGCGGGGTCGGGACCCGGAACTGGTCCTGACTTCAGGTTCTCGACTGCGGACTGAAAATCCAGCCCATGGTCTCTTTTATACAGAATGGGTTTCTGCTTTCCTTAGACCTAACACACAAAAGAAATGCTTCCAATGTCCCTGATGACCATGTGTGCAGGAAGTGTATCCAGCTGCATCTACTGTCTACCCGCATTACGGAGCTGGAGCTGTGGGTGGATTCACTGTGGAGCATCTGCGATGCTGAGGACGTCAAGGAGAGCACCTTTAGTGAGGCGGTCACACCGCAGGTAATGACTGCACTGGCAGAAAAGGGATGGGTGACCACCAGGCAGAGAAGTAGGCGCAGGCAAGTAGTCCAGCAGTCCCCTGTGGCCATCTCCCTCTCAAACAGATATACTGCTTTAGATACTGTTGGGGTGATGGTCTCCCAGGGGAAAGCAGCAACAGCTAAGTCCATGGCACCACGGATGGCTCTGCTGCACAGCAGGGAAGGAAAAGGGGTGGAAGAGCTATAGCGATAGGGGATTCTATCATAAGGGGTACAGATAGGCGTTTTTGTGGCCACAAACGTGACTCTAGGATGGTATGTTGCCTCCCTGGTGTTAGGGTCAAGGATGTCATGGAGCGGCTGCAGGACATTCTGAAGGGGGAGGGTGAGCAGTCAGAGGTCGTGGTGCACATTGGTACCAACGACATAGGTAAAAAGAGGGAGGAAGTCCTGCAATAAGAATTTAGGGAGCTAGGTAGCAGATTAAAAAGCAGGACCTCAAAGGTTGTAATCTCTGGATTACTCCCGGTGCCAAGTGCTGGTGAGTATAAGAATAGGAGGATAGAGCAAATGAATGCGTGGCTGAAGAGATGGTGCTGGAGGGAGGGCTTTAGTTTCTTGGATCACTGGGTCTGTTTCTGGCAAAGGTGGGACCTGTACAAGTTGGACGGGTTGCACCTGAACTGAAATGGGACCAACATCCTTGCTGGGAGGTTTGCTAGTGCTGTTTGGGCGGGGGGGGGGGTTGCGGTTTAAATTATTTTGGCAGGGGGATGGGTACAGAGTGGAAGTACAGGAGGGAGTGATGCACAGTCAAATATACAAGAGAAACGGAGTCAGTCTGGAAGGCAGAACAAATATAGACCTGTTAAGGCACAAGGGAAAAATGCAAGGCTGGATTGCATCTATTTTAATGCAAGGAGTCTTACTAGTAAGACAGATGAATTGAGGGCATTGATTAGCACATGGGATTATGATATTGTTGCTATCACAGAGACACGATTGAGGGAGGGGCAGGACTGGCAGCTCAATATTCCAGGGTATAGAATCTTCAGGCGTGACAGGGGAGGGGATAAAAGAGGAGGTGGTATTGCACTGTTGATCAAGGAGTCAATTACTACAGTAAGGAGGGATGATGTCTTAGAAGGTTCTTCAAATGAGGCCATATGGGTAGAACTTAAAAACAAATAGGGGACAAACACTTGGCTGGGAGTGTATTACAGGCCTCCAAACAGTCAGGGAGAGATAGAGGAGCAGATATGTAGGCAAATCTCAGAGAGGTGTAAAAATAATAGGGTAATAATAGTAGGGGATTTCAACTTACCTGATATCAACTGGGATAGTCTCAGTGTAAAAGGCTTAAAGGGGGAGGAATTCTTAAAATGCATACAGGAGAGCTTTTTGAGCCAGTACATAGAAAGTCCTACAAGAGAAGGGGCAGTACTGGACCTAATCCGAGGGAATGAAGCTGAACAAGTGGTCGAAGTGTCAATGGGGGAGCATTTCAGGGATAGTGACCATAACTCTGTAAGATGTAAGGTAGTTATGGAAAAGGACAAAGACAGGCCGGAAATAAAGGTACTGAATTGGGGGAAGGCCGATTTCAATATGATAGGATCTGGCCAGAGTGGACTGGGAGCAGCTACTAGTCGGAAAGTCTACATCAGGCCAGCGGGAGTCATTCAAAGAGGAAATAGTGAGGGTTCAGAGCCAACAAGTACCCATTAAGGTGAAGGGTAGGACCATCAAGTCCAGGGAACCCTGAATGTCAAGGGATATAGAGTATTGGATCAGGAAAAAAAAGGAGGCTTATGGCAGATTCAGAGCACTGAAAACAGCGGAGGCAATAGAGGAGTATAGAAAGTGTAGGCGGCTACTAAAAAAAGTAATTCGGAGAGCGAAGAGGGGACATGAAAAAACACTGGCGGGCAAGATAAAGGAAAATCCTAAGGCATTTTATAAGTATATTAAGGGCAAGAGGATAACCAGGGAAAGAGTGGGGCCCATTAGGGACCGAAGTGGCAATCTGTGTGTGGAGCCGGTGGACATAGGCAAGGTTTTAAATGATTACTTTGCATCAATGTTCACTATGGAGAAGGACAATGTCGGTGTAGAGATCAGGGAGGGGGATTGTGATATCCTTGAACATATTAGCATTGAAAGGGAGGAAGTATTAGCTGTTTTAGCGGGCTTAAAATTGGATAAATTCCCAGGCCCAGATGAGATGTATCCCAGGCTGTTATGTGAGGCAAGGGAGAAAGCAGGGGCTCTGACACAAATTTTCAAATCCTCTCTGGCCACAGGAGAGGTACCAGAGGACTGGAGGACAGTGAATGTAGTACCATTATTCAAGAAGGGTAGTAGGGATAAACCAGGTAATTACAGGCCGGTGAGTCTAACATCGGTGGTAGGGAAACTATTGGAAAAAATTCTGAGGGACAGGATTAATCTCCACTTGGAGAGTCAAGGATTAATCAGGATAGTAACCATGGCTTTGTCAGGGGGAGATCGTGTCTAACTAACTTGATTGAATTTTTCAAGGCGGTGACTAGATGTGTAGATGAGGGTAAAGCAGTTGATGTAGTCTACATGGACTTCAGTAAGGCTTTTGATAAGGTCCCGCATGGGAGATTGGTTAAGAAGGTAAGAGCCCATGGGATCCAGGGCAATCTGGCAAAGTGGATCCAAAATTGGAGGCAGAGGGTGAT
Source organism: Heterodontus francisci (assembly GCF_036365525.1). Taxonomy (NCBI): domain Eukaryota; kingdom Metazoa; phylum Chordata; class Chondrichthyes; order Heterodontiformes; family Heterodontidae; genus Heterodontus; species Heterodontus francisci. Next base: position 115,201,663 of record NC_090371.1, read on the forward strand.
GGTCGAGGGTTGTTTTTGCGAGTGGAAGCCTGTGACCAGTGGTATACTGCAGGGATTGGTGCTGGGACCCTTGCTGTTTTTACTGTACATTAATGATTTAGACATGAATATAAGAGGTATGATAAGTAAGTTTGCAGATGACACGAAAATAGGTGGTGTCGTAAATAGTGAGGAGGAAAGCCTTAGATTACAGGATGATATAGATGGGCTGGTAAGATGGGCAGAGCAGTGGCAAAGGGAATTTAATCCTAAGAAGTGTAAGCTGATGCATTTTAGGAGGATTAACAAGTCAAGGGAATATACAATGGATGGTAGGCCCCTAGAAAGTACAAAAGGTCAGAGGGATCTTGGTGTACTTGTCCATAGATCACTGAAGGCAGCAGCACAGGCAGATAAGGTGGGTTAAGAAAGCATTTGGGATACTTGCCTTTATCAGCTGAGGCATAGAATATAAGAGCAGGGAGGTTATGATGGAGTTGTATAAAATGCTAGTTAGGCCACAGCTGGAGTATGTATAGTTCTGGGCACCACACTATAGGAAGGATGTGATTGCACTGGAGAGGGTGCAGAGGTGATTCAGCAGGATGTTGCCAGGGCTGGAGCATTTCAGCTCTGAAGAGAGACTGAAAAGGCTAGGGTTGTTTTCCGTAGAACAGAGAAGGCTGAGGGGGGACATGATTGAGGTATACAAAATTCTGAGGGGAATTGATAGGTTAGATAGGAAGAAACATTTTCCCTTGGTGGAGGGGTCAATAACCAGGGGGCATAGATTTAAGGTAAGGGGCAGGAGGTTTAGAGGGGATTTGAGGAAAAATTTTTCACCCAGAGGGTGGTTGGAATCTGGAACGCACTGCCTGAAGTGGCAGGAACCCTCACAACATTTAAGAAGTATTTAGATGAGCACTTGAAACGCCATAGCATACAAAGCTACGGGCCAAGTGCTGGAAAATGGGATTAGAATAGTTAGGTGCTTGATGGCCAGCACGGACACGATGGGCCGAGGGGTCTGTTTCTGTGCTGTATAACCCTATGACTCTATGACTCCAACCCATCGAACAGGATTGGAAGCAAGTCATCCTCGATCCTGAGGGACTGCCTAAGTGGAAGAGAGTCTCTCAACATTTACATTGTTTGCATTTATTGACTCATGTTCTTAAGAAGAAAAATGACAATTTACACGTGCATCTTCAAATATAGTTCCCATATTACTTGCATTGTATTCCGTCATCTGACCAGGCTGAGACAATTCAGTCTGCAGAGCATGGACTAATTAACTGCCTACTTCAAATCTACACTGGAATTTCAAATACAATGTAAGTTACACTTGAACTTTAAAGACGTGATTTTTCTGGGTCTGTACGGTGAAGGTCAGAAAATTGAATCAGTCAGAATATTCACCTGTAAAGGAACACACCCAGTATTTCTCTATTTAAAGTAATGAAGGAATATCAGCGGGTTTCTTTACAGGCAAGTGGCATGACCCACTTGAATTGGTGCGCCAAGACGATCCTGTGAGCCTGAATGCAGAGGCAGGAAAACCTCCCCATTAATATATACCACAACAAATTTGTCAAAATTTGATAAATTTGTGATTCTTGCTCTTTTAAATGATTTCTGAATGCAGCCAGCACTACCCGTGCTGTTCATTGGCTGCATGCACCAGCAGGGGACCTGATAATCTGAGTATCCTGTGCTACTTAAAGGCAGCCTGCACCTCTTTTACAGGAGGTACATTGTGGTTGCTACAAGTGGTGGGAGTTTTTTCTAAACTGACTCAGTACTGGCACACTTTGAGCAATGCGAGAGAGTGTGTACCAAGATTTTCAAATAATGTTTGAAGGCCTTGGTGAAAGAGATGGAACAGAGCAAAGGTGTCCTGTATCTGCAGGAGGGCAGGAGACCTTCCAGACACATCCTCAGGAGACAGTGGGAAGAAGTAGTGGCAGAGGTCAATGCCAGGAGTATAGCTTGTTGAACGTGGATGCAGTGCTGCAAGAAGTTCAATGACCTCACACGAATTGTCAAGGTCAATGAGTTCACCTTTAAGTGACATATCCTGCAATCTTCTCCACCAGCCTTTTCCACAGCTCACTTCACTACACCTCCACCACTCAGCTACCAACAATCTCTATCAATCAGGAATCAACCCTAGCATTCACATGCTTTAACTCACCCTCACACACTTTGTACTGCTGCAAACCATGTCCCACATTTCCCAGCTCATACACACTGGCATAAAATTTGGATTGGGAGTCACAGACTACCCAAAAAGGGGGTCGCATTTCTAACTGATTTGAAAGAAGTTTACTAAGAAGCAGCCGTTTAAATATGATACATAAGCTAAATAAACAGAAAAGACAAATGGCCCGTGACAGATGAGGATGGTTTACCAATCCTGCAGGACAAATGGACGGATGACACAGAGTGAGTGCTGATCTTCATACCTTGTGGCGGCAGTCCCTTCTGCTCTCAGTCTTCTTGTGCTAACCAAAGTGTTATGCAGCTCTCCTCTGGTCTTCTTCCGTCCAAAGGAAACTGAAAACTTCTCTCCTGAGCATCTGTTTATATACCTCACTTCTAGAGGCTGGTGGGTATCCCATGTCAGTCACTTGTTCAGTCCTATTTGCTCAATCACCAAGGGACTGGTACCCAAAGTAAACCCGTCTCTGCCCATCACTCTGCCCCCAAAGTCACCTTCCAGCTTATCTTGTGCTTGCTACAATTTGTTAACTCCTGCCAGACATTTTTCTAGAGAGGGTACGAAGCTCCATCTTATCAGCTTCAGGAATGTAATGTTAAAAGCCTGAGCTGGAGTCATGTCCTTAGCAGGGACAACAGGCCTATGTTGTCCTGTGTCTGCCTGCTATAGGTTCCTTCTTAATAAGAGAGAGAGATTTTGATAATATTCAATTAATTTTCTTAAGATTTTATAAGGTTATTGGACAGCCATTTCTTACACTGGTGTTATTCAACCATGACAGCCACAACACTCACTAATACACTTCCCTCTCTCTTGCAGGAGACGGTGATGCATAACAGCAGGCAAAGAACAGCAAAGAACTGGAGGAGGTCAAAGGCACCTGAATGTTTTACCATCCATTCTGGTCATCATGGGAAGGGGCATTGCTGAGGCCATGGTCACTGGTGGGCTTGAAATGATTGATGATGAGCGTCTCTGCATACCTAAACCTCCTTCTTTCATCCTGCTTCTTCCTCATCCCTCAATTTCTTCTGAATGAGAGGCTTCAGATGGTGCAAGCATGCACCTCTTACTTTCTCCTCTCCCCTCACCACAACCCAACCCTTGCCTCTTCTTTTTATTCCAAATTTCCAAAAACTAAAACCTTCCCAGCCAGTGGAGAAAGAGAAAGAAAACTGTGGGTTAATGAGACACCATCACTTGATCTTACACTCACAGCCACCTGCTCAGAGACTGATACTGCATGTATTTTAGAGGCTGGGATAGAGGAGGAATCTGCATGTGGTCAGAAATTGGGCACAAGTGTGCAGGAGCCATGGTTGGAGTGGGGGAAGGGAAATTGTTAGGGCATGTGTCAGCTGGCTGGAGGGCAAGGTTGCACACTTGTTATGCTACGGAGGACTCAGCTGAGGACTTCAATGGACCAGGTTACAGAAGAAAGCTGATAGGTGCACACTCCCATATGCTTGGTGCACTGCCAGAAAGCCTGTGCTGAATCTCTAGGAGCAGCACCAACCTGGCACAGGGCTTTACACAGAGCTTGGAGCCCATCCTATCCACCAGAGGGCTGCTGAAATGAAGGCTCAGACTGCTGCCATCATGGTTTTGGACACCACTGTTCAAAGGGGTTTCCAGGGCATTACCGTGGTCCAAAAATCTGTTCTCCAACAGATTACTAGGATTGCTGAGGCACCTTATTGGGACAATGGCAGTAGGTCCATGGAGTATGATCCTGCTGTCCTCTTTCAGGATGGCAGCATTCATACTCCAACCCGTCACTCGGTCCTCCTCAGAGTGCACAATACTTCCAAGTTTTGTGTCATCCACAAATTTAGAAATTGTGCCCTGCAGACCCAAGACTATATCATTAATATAGATCAAGAAAAGCACTCCATACATTCTTCCTGTTCTTTCACTTCCTGTTGCTTCTCTTCTTCTTCCTCATGATCTTGCTTCTCAGCTGTTGGACTGCAGCGGTTCAAGAAGGCAGCTCACCACCAGCTTCTCAAGGGCAATTAGGGATGGGCAATAAATGCTGGCCTGGCCAGCGATGCCCACATCCCATGAATGAATAAAAAAAAAGCTCCTCACTTGATAGATGGTGGCAAGCGCTGTTCTTCATAACGGCCATGTTCTGTAGTATGCAGCATACTGCCATAAATCTTGATACCCACTCAGCTGGGTACTGTAGAGATCCTCCAAATGTGTCTAGGCAGCAGAAGCATTGTTCGAGGATGCCGATGGTGTGCTCTATAATATTCCTTGGTAGCATGGCTCTCATTGTATGCTTGCTCTGTATGTGAGCCTGGGTTCTGGATTGGCATCAGGGGCCATGTCATCAATGGCTACCACTTGTCGCCCAGTAGCCAGTCTTTGACTTGCCGATGTGGGTCAAATGCAGGTGGCAAAGCACTGCCACAGAATGAAGGAATTATGACTCAGTCAGGATACCAGACATTGACATGCATGATGTCCTGCCTGTGGTCACACACTAGCTGCACATTGAATGAGTGGAATCCCTTTCAGTTGAGAAAAATGGCAGAGTTCACATGAGATGCATACAAGACAATGCGCCTGCTGTCAATGGCACCCTGCATGATGGGGGAGCTTGCAATATGAGCAAATTTTCATGCTTTCTCTGCCTGTTTGTCTTGGGTAGGAGGGAATGAGATGAAGTTGCCTCTCTTTGTATAGAGACTCAGTGACTTTTCTTCCTGTTAGAAGTGTGCACACACATCTAGGGCCTTTGGGAACCTTTCTTGGGGGATAGTGGCATCGTGACAATGCCACTCAACTAGCAAGCAGCAAGCAATTGACAAAGCTAAGCAATCGCATAAACAATGGATCAGATCCAGCTCTGCAGTCCTGCCATATCCAGTCATGAATGGTGGTGGACAATTAAACAACTAACTGGAGGAGGTGGCTCCACAAATATCCCCATCCTCAATGATGGGGGAGCCCAGCACAGCAGTGTAAAAGATAAGGCTGAAGCATTTGCAACAATCTTCAACCAGAGGTGCTGAGTGGATGATCCATCTCGGCCTCCTCCTGCTGTCCCCAGCATCACAGATGCCAGTCTTCAGCCAATTTGATTCACTCCACATGATATCAAGAAACGACTGAAGGCACTGGATACTGCAAAGGCTATGGGCCCTGACAACATTCGTCAAAAGTACTGAAGACCTGTGCTCCAGAACTTACCGCGCCACTAGCCAAGCTGTTCCAGTACAACTATAACACTGGCATCTACCCGGTAATGTGGAAAATTGCCCAGGTATGTTCTGTACACAAAAAGCAGGAAAAATCCAACCCGGCCAATTACCGCCCCCTCAGTCTGCTCTCGATCATCAGTAAAGTGATGGAAGGTGTCGTCGACAGTGCTATCAAGCGGCGCTTGCTTAACAATAACCTGCTCAGTGACCCTCAGTATGGGTTCCGTCAGGGGCACTCACCTCATTACAGCCTTGGTTCAAAAGAGCTGATCTCAAGAGGTGAGGTGAGAGTGACTGCCCTTGACATCAAGGCAGCATTTGACTGAGAATGGCATCAAGGAGCCCGAGAAAAATTGGAGTCAATGGGAATCAGAGAGAAAACTCTCCGCTGGTTGGAGTCATACCGAGCACAAAGTAAGATGGTTGTAATTGTTGGAGGTCAATCATCTGAGCTCCAGGACATCACTGCAGGAGTTCCTCAGGGTAGTGTCCTAGGCCTAACCATCTTCAGCTGCTCCATCAATGACCTTCCTTCAATCATAAGGTAAGAAGTGGGGATGTTCGCTGATGATTGCACAATGTTCAGCACCATTCGCGACTCCTCAGATACTGAAGCAGTCCGTGTAGAAATGCAGCAAGACCTGGACAATATCCAGACTTGGGCTGATGAGTGGCAAGTAACATTCGCACCACACAAGTGCCAGCAATGACCATCTCCAACAAGAGAGAGTCTAACCATCTTCCTTTGACATTCAATGGCATTACCATTGCTGAATCCCCGACTATCAACATCCTGGGGGTTACCACTGACCAGAACCTGAACTGGAGTAGCCATATAAATACCGTGGCTACAAGAGAAGGTCAGAGGCTAGGAATCCTGTGGTGAGTAACTCACCTTCTGACTCCTGAAAGCCTGTCCACCATCTACAAGGCACAAGTCAGGAGTGTGATGGAATACTCTCCACTTGCCTGGATGGGTGCAGCTCCAACAACACTCAAGAAGCTCAACACTATCCAGGACCAAGCAGCCCACTTGATTGGCACCCCATCCACAAACATTCACTCCCTCCACCACTGATGCACAGTGGCAGCAGTGTGTACCATCTACAAGATGCACTGCAGCAACGCACCAAGGCTCCTTAGACAGCACCTTCCAAACACGCAACCTCTGCTACCTAGAAGGACAAGGGCAACAAATGCATGGGAACACCACCACCTGCAAGTTCCCCTCCAAGCCACCCACCATCCTGACTTGGAACTATATCGCCTTTCCTTCACTGTCACTGGGTCAAAATCCTGGAACTCCCTTCCTAACATCACTGTGGGTGTACTTATCCGACATGGACTGCAGCAGTTTAAGAAGGCAGCTCACTACCACCTTCTCAAGGGCAATTAGGGGTGAGCAATAAATGCTGGCCTGGCCAGCAATGAATAAAAAAAAGTACTCCAGAGGTCTTGGCTAATGTCCTGGTGACAAGTGGGCAGCACAGTGGTGCAGTGGTTAGCACTGCAGCCTCACAGCTCCAGTGACCTGAGTTCAGTTTTGGGTACTGCCTATACGGTGCTTGCAAGTTCTCCCTGTGATCGTGTGGGTTTCTCCTGGGTGCTCCGGTTTCCTCCCACAGCCAAAGACTTGCAGGTTGATAGGTAAATTGGCCATTGTAAAGTGCCCCTAGTGTAGGTAGGTGGTAGGAGAATTGAGGGAAGTTGGGGATGTAGTAGGGAATATGGGATTAATGTAGGATTAATATAAATGGGTGGTTGATGGTCGGCACAGACTCGGTGGGCCGAAGGGCCTGTTTCAGTGCTGTATCTCTCTATGACTCTAAGTGCTCAAATCCCACTATGGCAGCTGGTGGAATTTAAATTTAATTACTTAATAAAAACAAATCTGGATTTGAAATCTAGTCTCTAATGGTATTTATCATGAAAACCCACCTGATTCACTAATGTCCTTTAGGGAAGGAAATCTGCTGTCCTTACCCGGTCTGGCCTACAAGTGACCCACAGCAATGTGGTTGACCCTTATCTGCCCTCTGAAATGGCCTAGCAAGCCACTCACTTGTCAAGGGCAATTACGGATGGGCAACAAATGCTGGCCTTGCCCGTGATGCTCACATCCCATGAAAAAATTAAAAAGGAAGCTGATTAGCATCCAAAAAATGTGCACTACAGAGCCCAATTTCTCCCCTTTGATGTTTTTGTGTGTTGAACTCCAAGCATTATCCATATTCAAGTGAATATGAGTTAATTTCACTGGAATTATTTCAGAATATCAGTTATTTCTTTACTTGTCGATCTCTGGCAGTGCTGCTCACACTGCATCGGAGATTTCATCAGAACAGAGTGTTAGGTCATGTAGTGTGACGAGGCCACTAACTTATCAGCATTTATAGTGGCCTTGGGATCTGAGAACACTGGGAAAGAGGCTCTGGAAGTATTGGGATCTGTAAGCATTTGGGAAAACGTCTGGGGTCTGGTAGTATTTGGATCTGTGAGCACTAGGAAGGAGGTCTAGGCTCCGGTCGTATTGAAATCTGGGAGCACTTGGAACAAGGCCTGGCCTCCAGTACAATTGGGATGTGGCTTTACGGTCTGGCACTATTTAAGGGGAGCAGGGTGTGGGAGTCTGTGGCTTAAGACACATAGAAAAAGAAGATTGTGAGAACATTGGGCCAGGCCCTAGAATCTCTGATCAGTTGAGAAGGAATGCTGGAATCTAGGAGCATTATGGAAAGTGATCTCAGGACCTAAGGGTATTGCGGGTTGTTCTGGGGTCAGGGAGCATTAATAACACAGCTTAGGGGTTTTAGCATCTGGAATTGGGAGAAGAGTGGGACTGCAAGGATTGGGATCCACTAGACCGGGAAAAAGATTTTTGACTAATGGCAGCAGCCAGAGTTCAGTAGGAATCAAGGGTTGCTGGGATCTGGAGCACTGAGGTGGAGCATAGGGGCTTGTCCTTGTTTACGTAGATGTTTCCTGTTGTAAATGTTGACATAAAACGTATTACAGAAAATAACACATAGATATGGAATGTGCATATCACCACAAGGACTGTAGCGGTTCAAGAAGGTGACTCACCACCACCTTCTTGAGGGCAGTTAGGAATGGGCAATAAATATTGGCCTTATCAGTGATGCTCACATCCCAAGAATGACTTTTAAAATAAAAGAAAGTATGGTTATAGTAGTGTCTTGCGCATCCTGGATTGGGGGGTGGGGCCGTGCCTTCAGCTGCCTAGATGTTAAGTTCTGGAATTTCCTTCTTAAACCTCTCCACCTCTCCTCTTTGAAGTTACTCCTTCAAAGTTACATCCTTGAGCAAACATTTGGTCATCTGTCCTGATAACTCTTTATATGACTCTGTGCCATATTTTGTCTGATAATACTGCTGTGAAGCACATTGCAATTCTTTTACCATGTTCAAAGCACTGTATAAATGCAAGCTTTTCTTGTAATGGTATTTGCCAAGACATATTCATTGGGAATTCCCTTTGGGCTTCTTTCTCACCACAACTGTAACTTTGGCAGAAATTCAGTTTATGCATGTAATCAAACTTTCCTCCAAACCTCCACTGAAGTTATGGTGGCAGGGAGGGAAAACCCCTGAGAAAATTTCCCTCCTTTGAATTCAAATCTAAACCAGGATAAATGATCAGGAAAATTGTGCCATTACCTGAAGAACCTCATGGTTCATTAAAGGTCTTTAGTGAAAGTAATCTTCCACACCTACCCAGCCTGGCTAGCATATGACTCCAATTCAATACTACTGGTTACTCCTAATGCTCTCCAAAGTGACCTAGCCAGCCATTCATGTTTGCAATTCCTAGAAGAACAGACACTACCAATGTTGATGGACGATCCCTTGGATTTACTCAGTAACTCTCACAAAATACAAATGAGTGTTTTTTTAAAAAAAAATATACAACACCACATACTATTTGTAAGAATTTATAAATAAGACACTACTCAGAGCACCTAGAGATGGACAATAAATGCAGCACAGCCAACATCACCAGATCCCAAGTAAATATATGTAATCTTCTAATAAATAGCATTAAGCTTTCCTAGAATTTGGAGCTATTGAGAGCTTTTTGGCTGTTATGGAGGATTCTACAAGTTGAACATGTAGGTTACTGAAGCATGGGCTAGAAAAGCTGCAGTTCACTTTGAAGCATGTTGTACGTCCGGAAACCACTGCAGCACAGTCTCTCTTAGCAGGGACCCTATTGAATCTCTGATGAATAGCTAGCCAGCTACCATTCAGGCCTCAGGTGGCAATATCACATCCTTCTTGGAAAGGTTTGCTAGTTTATTGGAGAGGGTAATTGGTAGGGGCTTCAGCAATATCATTTGTACCATAGAGTCTATTCCCTCACAAATATGTTGACACAAGTTTGGGAGCAGGGTAAGCTGAATGATGCTATTGTCTCTTTTACTGACAACACTTACGGCCCATTCCACAAACTCCCTCCAATGACTTCACACTCTAGAAAGTGGGCATGGTAAAGGCTACCTGTATTTGTGAATTTGTTACAACTTGCACAGGAACACCTTGGGGCTGCACTTACAAAGGTCGAGAGCCATCTCAATCCAGGAGCCACTTACAGGCACTCAGCCGCCAGACACTTCATGTCTCAGCCATGAGAGTTGTACAAAGAAGAAATACAAGGTTAGGTAATGCACCATAACATGTGCACACTATTAGGAAGGGGAAGCACCAGCAAGCATGAGATTCAGAGACACATTACAATTTATGGCAAAAAATGTTGGCAGTTAGTTTGATTTGTAGGAAAGATATGTGCAGTGAAGAAGAGTAGGCTGGCTGGCAGATACATTGGATCACTGTGCAAGTGTTGAGGGTGGTGATTTATTGCAGGAGATGGGAAGATGCAAGGAAGTCAATTATGGGAAAGGTCAATGGATTGATTAGCAGAAAGTGTCCTTTATCAGGTTCTACTAAATGCCTCTTGTAGCTGGCCACAGGTTTTTGTGATGTTGTTTCTATTGCTTCCTTGGGCTGCTCAGAAATGTCCTCCATATACAGAACAGAAGACTCTTTCTCTGACGACTCCATTGTGGGTATAGCTTTGAATGGCTAAACTCTGGCGAAAGTAGCAGAATGAATATCCTAGAACTGTGACTGGATTGTACTGAAGGACGCCCCTGATCTTTTAAGATTTTGGAATCATTGCTGCAGCGTGCCTATGGTGTACTTGATCTGGCTGAGTATGCACCTCATTTTATCTATGCTTTGCCAATGTCTATCGATGCTGAAGAAGGCTCATGACCCAAGACTTCAGAGGGTATTCCCAGTATCTAAGGATGCAACTCTTAACTTTCTATGTATCAGCATATAACTGAGGCATGCCGTAGAATGAATGAAATGTTGGATAAGCAGGTGTTCACCTGCATTATCCGGTGCAGATGGTTGAACACAATCTAAACATTGATTTGCGTACACTCAGTATTTTAAGAGTGGGTAAATCTTCTGCTGGCAGCCAATTCTACCAGAATTTGGCATGCAACTCTGGCCTACCTGGCTTACATCGCAAGTTGCATTTCCCTATCTCAGAATCAAACTACTTTTACATGCAAAATAACAAATTAAAAATTGCGCAAATGGGAAATGGGTGGGAATTGATAAATGTAACCTTAAAGCAAGCCTAAAAAGATCCTGAAGGCATACAGTGCAGCACATCAAATACATTTTAAATCAATAAAAAGAATGTCCAAGCATTGCTTCCGCATGATACTGTAAATTGTTTGCTGCCCCTTTAAAGGCTCAGATCAACAAGTCAGAATGGCCTGCCACAAAGCATTACAGCAGGGGAATGACATGGAAAACAGTATGGTATCATTTCCTTGTCATTTCTATTTGATATGAGCCTGTCTCTCTGCTTCAGTCAGGACCTCCCTGTGCCTGTAGGTTTGGCCACCTGAAATGCACTTGATACGCAAAGGGGCGAGACCCAGTGCAATGGTTCTCTGTCCCTTTTTGTCTGGATGTAGATACTCTGTGAATTGTCCCAGTGTGTCCATAGCCTTTTTTTTAAACAAAAAATCATAACAATTAACTTTATTTGGGGACTCTTGTCTGTACCTTTGGTGACTGGCTTATTCAGAAGCCTGATTTACCTAAAGCTGCATGGTCACATGAATTTGATCACCCGTATGGTACCGTAGGGATGTAAGAACTATCACTGCCCTTTTCTTGAACTGGGTATGTAGGTATTTGAAACAAAATCATCATCTGGTTTGCTGACTGAAATAAAGCATTAATATCTCTTTTTTTAAATTCTTTAATTAAACAGAGCCTTAAATCAATTTTGCATACAGAACAATCCCAACTTGGGCTGCTATCTTATGCACTTATAGCGCTGGATTTAATGGTCCCCCAGGAGACAGGCTAGAAGGTGGGGGGAGGCCCAGAGAATTGTGACAGAAGGCAGGGAGCAGTGGGCCCGTCGCCTTCTCGTCGCACTGCGATTAGGTCGGGGGCAGGAAAGGCCGAAGATGGCCTTCCTGACCAGAGGCCAATTGAGACCTTTTAGTGGTCAATTATTAGCCACTTTAAGGGCCTCTACCTGCTATCGCTGGCATTAAACCAGTGGTGGGGGTGGGGGGGCCTCCCCTACATGGGGAGGTCGCCCAGTGAATCGAGGTGACTTCTCTGCAGCCTTGGGGGTTTTGGGGGGCACTCCATGGGCAATCAATGGTCCATGGAGGGCTCCCACTGACAAACATCCTACCTCCTGTCACACCACCTCCCCCCACCTACACCCATCATCCACCCTCGCACCCCATCGCCGGCGCCTGCTGGACTAGTCCCGGTGACCCCGCCTCACTCATCTCTTGTCCGGGTATCCAGCACTGGGCCTCCTCCCAGGCCTCCTGCAGTAGTTGCCAGCGCTCCTACTGGCACTGCCAAAACTACTGAGCTGCCGGCCCTCAGATCGACTGGCAGCTCTTGGAGGTAGGATCCCCCCCTTTAAAGGGACGGGATCCTGGTGCTGGGCACTTAAGTGCCTGAGCACCATTGAATCATGGTGGGATGGGGGGCGGGGGGCGGGGAGGTGTAGGGACATGCTCTGAAAGGCCGAGGGGGTGTTCCCCTCCCCTTTTCTGCCTGGTGCCAGAAACACCGCCGGCTCAACTAAATCAAGCCCATACTGGGTCATTGTAATCTTTAGGTTAACTTAATCTGTCAAGATGTAGGCTTGGGTAGCCTGTTAGAATGAGCAAAATACACAATCAGCTGCTGCCTGTGTCCTATGCCGCACCAAATCCTGTTTACCCATCATACCTGTCCTTGTTGACCTACATTGGTCTCGGTCCCCAGTGTCCTCGATTCAAATTTTGAATCCTTGTGTTTAAATACCTTCATAGCCTTGTGCCTTCTTATCTCTGTAATCTTTTCCAGTTCGACAACCACCCCCTACCCCTCTCCAAGGAACTCTCCATACCTCTAACTCTGGCCTCTTGTAGATCACCCATTCCCTTCATCCCACCATTCGTAGCTGTACCTTCAGCTATTTAGGCCCCATGCTCTGGAATTCTTTCCCTAAACCTCTCCATCTTTTCACTTCTCTCTCCATTAAGAACCTTCTTAAAATCACCACTTCGACCCAGCTTTTGATTACCTGCTCCCAAAATCGCTTCCTTTTTCTCGCTATCCATTTATTTTTGATTGCGCGTCAGTGAATTACTTGAAACAAATGTTTTCTTCTTTTTAGTGAGGTTACTTGCATTCATTATACACAAAGTGCATTTAGGAATAATACAAGTTTTTTTCCTTGTATTTTCCACCTTTGTTCCCTCCATTGGAATGCAGCTATTTAATACACACAGTTAATAACATTTTATATAATTTGGAAATGCAGCTGGAGATATTGCACTTCTTCAGAAAATTGATTTAAATGCTTGTGCAAACTCATTACAATAATTAAACAACTGAACAAGAAATAGAAAAAAAAGAAACAAAACTAAAGCAAAAGAAGTTAAGAGATAACTAAAGAAGATTGTAAAAGAATGCCCAGGAACACTGGAGAAAGGTAAGAAGGCTTTGCTGTTTCATGCCAAAAGCATTACCAGAAACTCAACAAAGAATAAAAAGCATTTAACAGCTACAGCTGGTTGCCAGTTTTACTGAAGCATGAATGACCTGTCACAAACAGATATTTGCAAACCTTGTGTTAAACAAGCAGTAACGAATTGGGAACAAATTAGTGCTGCTGTGCTGGGTCAAAACAATTATACTGTTTTTAAATGGAAGAAATGCTTGACTTCCTAGGATGAAAAGGAGGTGCTACTAACATCAGTATAAGAACCATTGCACAAAGTAGCTCTTTGATTCATGCTCAGTATGCACTAGCACATTAATAGTTACGTTTCAAGGTAAACAGACACTTAGGGATTTTTCCCATTTAGAATCAGACAAGGAAAGTTTCAATGAAAGAGAAAACTCAAATCAGCTTCAAGCAATGTTAAGTTGTTCTACACTGGATAGAAGAATATTGTATTGCATTATCCTGCACAATCTGGGCACCTGAGTCGTGAACAATGTGCCGCTTATCAGCAGAACAAAAGATTCCTTCATTAGTTAAATGCTGGGAAAGACGACAGCTGCAAAATCAGGGCCTATAAAGACAGGTAGCATGCTTGGGCCCGAGCAGGAAATGGACTATTCAGTTCGGCTTTAATGTCTACTCTTATTAATTCAGATAGAGTAAGATTAGCCGACATGGAAAGCTTGTAAATGTTTCATGGTAATACTAGATGATGTTAATGGTAGCCTGTCTAGTTTGCGAAGAATAGAAGATAAATAAAGAAGTTTTGTACAATATCATGTGAATAGCTTTCCTTAAACTGTCTGTCTTATGTTTTATTTCAAAGTCCAAAGGCTTGAGTTCTCCTTTTTGATTTAAAAATAAATAATCTTAATATTCAAAATCACATTTTATCAGCAATGTTTGGAACTGATGTAGCACCAACATACCTTAATGTCTTATTTAAAGATAGGTGCCAGTAATTTCTCCTGTATCTTTGGCAGGGTTCAGCAGAAACTCTGGAAGATGAGCATAAGTGGCTGTTTATGGCAATTCTCTGGGGCTTCCTTGATCCTTCACCAAAGTTACATGAGGAGGTCAAGGAATCCAAGTGGAAAAAGACTTCTGAACTGATTTTTAAAATTAATTTCCCATCCTAAAGTTGAGCACTCAGCAGAATTGCTTATTTCATTTTTATATTTATTATTTATTTATACATTTAGTAAGAGTGACATTCTACAACATTTAAGAATAAATTAAAGCAAGCAAGAGAACAAAACCATTTGACTCATCAAACTCATCCTTTTCATGACCATCTACAACCTATCTTAATATCGGTTCTAACCACAGGCCTTCAATCTCACGAGGCATGTTATACTAAAATTCTCTCTGGTCCCCAAAGTTCTAAAGTATTCACTTATTCCCATATATCCACCAGTAAACTCAAGCTAGATGCCTGTCACGTACATTAACCTCTACTTCCCTCACCACCACAACCCCAGCTCCAGAGAATGTTTGTGTATAAGCAATATTTCTTTGTCTCAGACTGTATGTATCACTAATCAGATGTTTTCCACTTTGGCAGAATCTGGCATATTGGGCAGAACTTCTAGGGAGCCTGTGTGGGATTGGGTGCAGAATGTTTATGGCAGGACTTGGGAGCCGACTGCAGTGTTGCATGGCTGGCAGCAACAAAAACTTACAAGAAACATGCGTGCAATCGCCTTATGATCAATCGCATGTGCTAAAGTGGGCCATTAATTTATAAATGCCCCGATACCTGAATGCACAGACATTCCTAGCGTCAATTTTGATAGGGTGTGAATGACTGGACATACATTGGATGATGTTTGGATTCCATTGGATTCCACAAATTTATTTCCCAGAAACTGGGGTAAATGTTTATTAAGACTTTCCAAATAACTAAATCTTTCTTTCTTTCTTTCTTTGTCTTTCTTTATTTATTTCTTTTCTATAATGAAAGTAGATTTTTTTGTCATGCTTCAAGTTGGGGAAATTTCTGTAATTTATGTCATCTAATTAAAATAAAAGCTGTTTTTAAATACTGAACTACAAAGTTCGAATACGCTCACCAGGTTGTTTGACCTGTAATTTAGTCAAGAGGCTTTGTTCTAGGTGAAAATCAAATTATGTATGGTCAAAACACTAACATATGTGGACACCTGTATGAGGTGCAACACTTGCTCATTAGCGAGTGGGTACAGAACAGATTTACTTCAACGTTGCTAGCAATGAGGGATAACAGACGCTGGGGTTGTTCTTAGAGTAGAGAAGGCTAAGAGGAGATTTGATAGAGGTGTTTAAAATCATGCATGGCTTAGATAGAGTAAATAAAAATGGTTTCCAATGGTTGTCAACAGATTTAAAGTGATTGGCAAAAGAACCAAAGGGGACATGAGGAAAAACTTTTTTTCCAACATGTGGCTGGCATTTGGAATGCATTGCCTGATAAGGTAATGGATACATATTCAATAGTAACCTTCAAAGTGGAATTGGATAAATACTTGGAGGAAAAAATTGCAGGAATATGTGGAAAGAGGAGGGGAGTGGGACTAACAGGAATGTTCTTTGAAAGAGCTGACCATAGACTCGATGGGCCAAATGTCCTCCTTCTGTTCTGTACTATTCTATGATTCTATGAGTGCAAAAGTCTTCATTGTGTCTTTGAACATGAATAACCTAACAGCACCATCACCAACAACAACTACTTGCATTTATATGACACCTTTAACATGGTGGAAAGTCCCAAGGCAATCTATTTAGACATCTTTAGGGAACTTTCTCTGAGATGTATATTGCAAACTTTTCTCAATATTATTGATTCTCAATGCATTTATGCCTGGGCTGAATTCTGAGCGTCCAGAAGGAGTGGGAGTGGAGGCGTGAGGGGCCAAAAAATCGGGACAGACGTGCTTGCCCGGAAATCCAACGTTGTGACGCCAGATCTGGATTTTGTCAGTAGTGGGAAAACTTGGAGGCGGCGTTGCCGCCCTGATACAATGGAACTGCCATTTAAATTGCTGAACAGCTTGTTATAATACGTTTGCATTGAAGTGACCACAATTTTATGGGGGGTTTTAAATTTTGTCAATGGCGAACAGGGATTATGAGTCTTCTGATCTCCAGCCGTTTAAATGTAGTAGTACTGAGGCAGTTCAGATGGGAACAAGCTACTCTGACATTGGACAGAGCAGCCAGGATGAGCTTCAGCAGATGCAACCTCCTGGACAGCAGGAGGCCAGAGGAGCACAGCAGGGGCTGCAAGGGGATGAATGCGCTACCCAAGACACCGGGCCTACCGCCCAAGAGTCAGCCACCCTCAAATGACAGAGTGCCAGTGCTGTAAGAGACTGCGCCTATCCACGCAGATGGTGTTGGAACTCTGTGCTTTGATTCAAAATGACTTGAGGCTTCATGGCCCCCTGGACAGTCCCTTACCTGCAGCCATCAAGGTCACCATCACCCTGAACCTCTATGCAACTGGATCGTTTCAAGTATTAGCTGTGGACTTAGGTGGCATCTCACAGTTGGCAGGTCATCATGCCATCAGGCAGGTCAGGGATGCCATATTCTGTAGCGGGGGGGGACTATATCGACTTTGACACAGATGAGCAGGAAGGCTGGCCATGCAATCCCAGATCTCTGGGTGAACTGCAGGCTGGAATGGCAGCAAGGGCCATGCTGATTCAACAGTGCTTCACCTATTCTCCATCGCACCCTTGCAGCTGGGAATCCCATTACTCACCTTCCAGGATACAGAACTATTTCACCACTTTGAGCCTAAACTGGCATAGGCAGCCATGAGCGTGCAGATGGAGCTTTCCTCCATCCACACAAGTCCAAAATTGAAAAGCATGGACACATGGGTGTCTCAGCTCTCCAGGACCCCACCACCGACCCCACAATGCAGCATCACCCTTTGGAAAGGACACATCAACAACACAACTATCAGACTGGTGACAACATTTATATTGTGTGGCATATGCAAATAAAGACAAATATGCTCAGTAGCACCCAGGTGACCAAGGTGGAATCAATGCTGTGGCGCCTTCCTCTCCCTAAAACTTCTAAGGGGTGTGCCCCCTGTGGCAGAGGATGAGATGGAGGCAGCCTGCTCCCTACCCTCTGCCTCTGGCTGAGATGCCTTTGACTTCCATCCTTGTCCAGGAGGTGCCCATGGGGGCTCCTCCACAGGCTGCCACGCTTGCACCATGGCAGGGGCTGCCTCTATCACAGGGCCCTGGCACACAGATTGCTCCTGAGTAAGAGAGGGCAAGTGGCCGAAGGGTGACACTGGAGCCCCTGAGGAGTTGACCCATTGTCACCTGCTTGGACCGTCTCAGCTCTTTCCTGGCACTCGTGGATGATGGAAGCGAGCATTGACGGGGATGCAGCTGGCATCCACCATCAGTGACACTGTGCAGTCAATGCTACAGAGAGTTTCACTCCTGTGCATATCAGCACGCTGCTCCTGCAGCCACAGAATGGTGCTGCATGCATATGGCTCTCCAAGAGGTTGCCCAATCTCAGGGATTCAATCGCATGAGCTCCTCCATTGAGTCATAACGGAGAACATGTGCTACATAGACTCCTCCTTTGCCTGCCATGCCTCCGCATGGCCTCAGGGAACTCCGACAAATGGGAACTTATCTGCCTCTGGTTGTCCAGGAAGGTCCTCCTTGTGTGTGACACCCGAGGCCCAGCAGCTTTTCCCAGTGAAGCATCGCTGTGTCTATCCTCCATTCTCCGAGCAGGTCTGCCTACAGCTGACTCTGCCTTACCCTCCTCCTCCTCCTGCTCACCCTTGGTCTGTGATTAACCCATGGCTGCCCACTCTATACTAGTCTGTTGCCCAACCGGGGTGAGTGTCTCTGCACTGGTGGAGGGTGCCGAGGTGGAATGTGACAATGCAGGTTCTATGGATTCCCCCCAGCTGTGGATGTCGGCACCAATATGGCAGGTTCTCTTGGAAGCCTCTCTGCAACCGGCCCTGTGGGAAACACAACAGAATGGTAATGAGAAGTGATTATCAACAAGTGCCCCAGTACATCCAGCCTCTCATATGACAGCACTCTTAGATCCATAGTCAGCATTGGGCATGGTTTCCTCCATGCCCTTCACCTCAAGAAAAAGCTACCCAATGACCCTGTTGCTCAGGGCCTCCTGTCTCATCATCCTCCACCGAATGTTTCCTTGGAACCTTGGCAATCTCCAGTACTGTCTCTTCCACTAATGTTAAAGTATGGAGCTGGGCCACTCCACCTCCTGTTCTGGCCATTTAGCTTGTATTATGGGCTCTCTTATCCTGCAGGGTGAGAGGAGAAACATTCATAAGTGTGATGCCCTTTCTCATCTTATCAAGTAGGACCTTCAAGTGGGCTGATATCCCTCTCAGTGATGTCCCTATCTGAATGTTGCTCCATATGTGAGGGTGGCTGCGTTTCTGTGCAGTGACCGTTCACTTACTCTGACAATGTGAGGGAGATCTATGGACATTATGTGAGATCAGCTCATGTGCATTCTCGTGCTTAGAAAGTTGGTGCCTGAAGAACCAGGTGCCGCCGTCCACTCACTTATCGGATCACAATAGATCAATCAACCTGCACTGCACCCATGTCCTTCTTGTGGATCTGCATCTGCTGACTTCCGTGGCCATCTCCATCCACGCCGTCTTGGTCTCATTGTGGAGGATTTCTCCACCCTGAGGCTGGGGAAAAGAGCTCTCTCCATTCAGACCGCATCAATGAAAGCCTCCAGAGAGGCATCAAAAAAATGGGGTGCCACCCAGG
Organism: Heterodontus francisci; assembly: GCF_036365525.1. Lineage (NCBI taxonomy): Eukaryota > Metazoa > Chordata > Chondrichthyes > Heterodontiformes > Heterodontidae > Heterodontus > Heterodontus francisci. The sequence goes on from NC_090371.1 coordinate 115,220,935, forward strand.
GATGCATGCCTATGCGCACACAGGCCCTCTGAGCTCCCTGTTGGTGCATCTGTAATGGCAACAGCAAGGTCAGTGATGACTGCCACTTGCCTTTTAAAAATTGCAGTCACCTACCTGTTCCCGCCTCCAGAATACTTCCGGCACCTCTAATTGGGTGCGGGAATTGCTCCCAGTCCAATTATTGTTCGCATTTAAAAATAAATGTTCCGGGCATCGGGTTCCCAAACCCAAAATGAAAATCCAGCCCTTAGTTTTAAAAAGAGTCTACAAACAGACTTTGAATTGTCGGACACCGTTTGACTGGTGTATAGATGAGGAACTGAAACCATTGCACAATCGACGTAACGAGTTGTCATGTGAACTGGGATCCATTAAGTGGGGTCACAGAGTGGTAGTACCTAGTTTTTTCAGAGACAATATTCTGGCAGAACTTCATGTTGAACACATGGGTATAGTTAACATGAAAACCGTAGCCAGAAGTTTTATTTATTGGCCTGGTCTAGGTGGTGATCTAGAATCATTGGTTAGCAAATGTATCATTTGTTAAAACTGCAGGAATAAGCTGCCAAAAACTCCTTTACAACCATGGTCAAGGGCGACTCGTCCATTTCAAAGAGTGAATGCAAACTATTGTGAAACGGAAAGTGACAATTTCTTGGAGCTTATTGACAGTCACTCTAAGTGGATTGAAGTAAAGCCTATGGGTCAAAACACCAATGCCGAAAGGACAGTAGATGAGTTATGGTCCATTTTTGCTTGTCATGGTTTACCAGAGGAGCTTGTCTCAGATAATGGCCCTCAATTTCATTCTGCTCTGTTTTTGAATTTCATAAAGAAAAATGGTAACAAACATACCCTCACTCCTCCATATCATCCGGCATCAAATGGAGCAGCAGAAAGATCTGTAAGAAAAGATAAGGAAGCACTCAAGAAACAAGTGCTACATGGATATTCAAGTTTCAACATGAAATAGAGATTAGCTAATTTTCTGCTGAAGTATAGAACAACTTCACACTCAGCTGCAAAATATACCCCTGCTGAGCTCTTGAAGTGAAGATGAAGAACATGTTTGCATATAGTGTAACAAATTTGACTGCTAAAGTTGGAGGAAAACAGTGCAGTCAGAAATGTCAATATGACACAAACAAAAGAGAATGTAGTTTCAGGAGAAATGAAGCGTTTGTGTCCTAAGCCTCCCTCACAAGTCACACAAGTGGAACATGGGAAATCTCGTAGACGTTTGTGGTGTTAAGAGATACTTAGTTGAAATTAGTGAAAAATGAGGTGTTCACGTAGATCACATGATCCAAGTAAGGGATGATCCAAAACTTGAGCATGACCTGCTTAATAGTGAGCATTTGTCAGAGTGTGAACCAGTTCAGACTTCAGTATCTGAAGTACCAGTTTCAGAAAAAGAAAAGATCTTCTGTAAGTCCTGAACTGAAACCAAACCGTCCAAAACCTGAGTCTACACTATAACTTGTGAGAAGATCAGGACGACTTCATAAACCAATTGTTAGACTCAATTTATATTGCTTAACGAAAAAAAGCATCAGTTGTGCATATTCTCATGATAAAATCATCACATTATACAAAAACAAAGGCAACAGAGGAGACTGCAACAACTACAGAGGCATCTCACTTCTTAGCGTCATGGGGAAGACCTTTGCTAGGGTCATACTTAAAAGATTCCATTTACTTGCAGACCGAGTGTACATGGATACGCAGTACAGTTTCCGTGCCAGCAGATCTACTGTGGACATAATCTTCTCCATATGCCAGATACAAGAGAAGTGTAGGAAACACTTACTTTCATAGATCACACGAAGGCATTCAACACCGTTAGCAGAGCAAGGCTCTACAAGATTTTGGGAAAAATTGGCTGTCCACCAAAGCTCCTCAGTCTCATCCGCTCCTTCCATGACAACATTCAATGCACTGTACAGTTTGATGGCTTCACTTCCGAAAGTTGCGGAGTGACGAATGGAGTAAAACTGGGTTGTGTCCTAGCCCCCAGTCTGTTTGGCATCTTCTCCATGCTCCTGACCTTTGCCTTTCCTAGAGATATGGAAGGAGTCTACTTGCACACTGAGCCAGACGGCAAGCTCGACAATCTATCAATGCTGAAAGTGAAGATAAAAACATATTGCATCCTGATCAGAGAACTCCTCTACACTGATGATGCTGTGATAATCGCTCACACGGAAACTCGGCTACAAAGACTCATGGACTCATGGTGAGGTGAGAGTGACTGCCCTTGACATCAAGGCAGCATTTGACTGAGTATGGCACCAAGGAGCCCTAGCAAAACTGGAGTCAATGGGAATCAGGGGGAAAACTCTCCGCTGGTTGGAGTCATACCTAGCGCAAAGGAAGATGGCTATGGTTGTTGGAGTCAATCATCTGAGCTCCAGGACATCACTGCAGGAGTTCCTCAGGCTAGTGTCCTAGGCCCAACCATCTTCAGCTGCTTCATCAATGACCTTCCTTCAATCATAAGGTCAGAAGTGGGGATGTTCGCTGATGATTGCACAATGTTCAGCACCATTCGCGACTCCTCAGATACTGAAGCAGTCCGTGTAGAAATGCAGCAAGACCTGGACAGCATCCAGGCTTGGGCTGATAAGTGGCAAGTAACATTTGCGCCACACAAGTGCCAGGTAATGACCATCTCCAACAAGAGAGAATCTAACCATCTCCCCTTGACATTCAATGGCATTACCATTGCTGAATCTCCCACTATCAACAGCCTAGGGGCTACCATTGACCAGAAACTGAACTCGAGTAGGCATATAAATACCATGGCTACAAGAGCAGGTCAGAGGCTAGGAATCCTGCAGCGAGTAACTCACCTCCTGACTCCCGAAAGCCTGTCCACCATCTACAAGGCACAAGTCAGGAGTGTGATGGAATACACTCCTGACTTGCCTAGATGGGTGCAGCTCTAACAACATTCAAGAAGCTCGACACCATCCAGAACAAAGCAGCCAACTTGATTGGCACACCATGCACAAACCTTCACTTCTTCCACCACTGACGCACAGTGGCAGCAGTGTGTACCATCTACAAGATGCACTGCAGCAAAGCACAAAGGCTCCTTCGACAGCACCTTCCAAACCCGCGACCTCTACCACCTCGAAGGACAAGAGCAGCAGATGCATGGGAACATCACCACCTGCAAGCTCCCGTCCAAGTCACACACCATCCTGACTTGGAACCATATTGCCGTTCCTTCACTGTCACTGGGTCAAAATCCTGGAACTCCCTTCCTAACAGCACTGTGGGTGTACCTACCTCACATGGACTGCAGCGGTTCAAGAAGGCAGCTCACCACCACCTTCTCAAGGGCAATTAGGGAAGGGCAATAAATGCTGGCATAACCAGTGACGCCCACATCCCATGGAAGAATAAAAAAGAGGAAAAACAACTGTCTCTTACATGCTTGTAACTTGTTCTCCTTGACTATAATTGGCAAGAAAACCGTGGTCATGGGACAAGGTGTTGCATCTCTGCTCCGATCACACTAAATAACATTCCACTGGAAGTAGTTAGTAAGTTCTGCTGCCTTGGGTCCACGGTGACAGACAATCTGTCCCTTGATGCAGATACTCAATATATGCATAGGGAAAGCAGCTACCACTGTAGGGCAACTTGCAAAATGAGCCTGGGATAACACCAAGCTGACCCTTGAGACCAAGCTGATGGTTTATAAGGCCTGCGTTCTCGCCACCTTGCTGTATGGCTGTGAAACATGGGCGACTTACAGCTACCAGGAAAAGAAGCTCAATAATTTCCATCTTCGCTGTCTGCAGCGCATTATGGGTATATCCTGGCTTGAAAAAATGACAAATATGGCAGTCCTCTCAAAGGCAGAGCTGCCAAGTGCGTTGGCTCTCATCAAACAGAGGCAACTTCGATAGATTGGACATGTCCGAAAGATGGAAGACGGTCGTGTACACAAGGACCTTCTGTATGATGAGGTAACTGGGGCCAGACAACCACCGGGTAGCCCAAAATTCTGCTTCAAGGATACTTGCAAGCATGACATGAAGGTCCTAAAAGTTGACTATCACACCTGGGAGTCACTAGCTGGTGAAAGAGGGAAATGGCGACACATCATGTGGACTGGTGTGCACTACCACGATGACCAGTTGCTACTGTAGCTTTGCAACAGGCGCCAACACCAAAAATAACAACTCAGTGTCACTTGGCAGCTTCACTTGCAGCACTTGTGGTAGAACCTGCCTCGCAAGGATCGGCTTTCGCAGTCTTCAGCAAAGGTGCACCAAAAGAAGACACCCCACACTTCTCGGGTCGTGGATAACCAAGTGCAGGAAGTGTCATCAGTTGCAGCAGCTTGAGCTCTGGGTTTCAGAACTTGAGCAGCAGCTGGCGACACTGCAGTGCATCCGTGAGGTTGAGAGCTTCATGGATAGCACATTTATGGATGCGGTCACCCCACAGCTTAAGAGAATGTAAGCAGAGAGGGAATGGGTGACCACCAGACAGTCAAGATGAAACGGGTAGGTAGTGCAGGAGACCTCTGAGTGCATCGCACTCTCCAACAGGTATTTAGTTCTGAATACTGAGGAAAGTGATGGTTCATCTGGGGTGTGCAGCCGCAGCCAGTGCCAAGGCCATGGCAGCAGGGGTGACTCAGCTGTACAGGGGGGCACAAGGAAGAACGGAAGAGCAATAATGATAGAGATTCGATATTAGGGGAACAGACAGGCGTTTCTGTGGCCACAGACATGAATCCAGGATGGTATGTTGTCTCACTGGTGCCAGGGTCAATGATGTCACTGAGTGGCTGCAGAGTACCCTGACTGGGGAGAGTGAACAGCCAGCAGTCATGGTCCACATTCGTATCAACAAAATGGGGGGAAAAGAGGGATGTGGTCCTGCAGAAAGTTTACTGAGCTAGGTAAGGAATTAGCAAGCAGGACCTCAAAAGTAGTAATCTCTGGATTCCTCCCAGTGCCACATGCAAGTGAGTACAGGAATAGAAGGATAAGACAGATGAATGCTTGGCTGAAAAGTTGGTGCAGGGGGGAGGGCTTTAGATTTTTGGGACATTGGGACCGGCTCTGGGGGCGATGGGACCTGTACAGGCCGACGGGTTGCACCTGAACAGAGCCGGGGCTGAATTCCTTGTGGAATGTTTTGCAAGTGCTGGATAACTAAGGAAAGAGTAGGGCCCATAAAAAACCAAAAAGGTGACCTATGTGTAGTGACAGGAGATGTTGGTATGGTTCTTAATGAATACTTTGCATCTATCTTCACAAAAGAGGCGGCGATGCAGATACTGTAGTTAAGGAGGAAGAGTGTGAAGTATTGGATATGATAAACATAGGGAGAGAGGAAGTATAAATGGGATTAGCATCCTTGAAAGTGGATAAATACCAGGGCCAGATGGAATGTACCTCAGGCTGTTAAAAGAAGCCTGGGAGGAAATTAATGGCGGGTCTGACCATCATTTTCCAGTCCTCACTGGATACGGGTGTGGTGCTGGAGATTTGGAGAACTGCTAACGTTGTACCTCTGTTTAAAATAGAGCGAGGGGTAGACCGAATAATTACAGACCAGTCTAGCCTCAGAAGTGGGAAAATTATTGGAATCAATTCAGAGAGACAGGATAAACTGTCACTTAGAAGGGCACGGTTTAATCAAGGATAGTCAGCATGGATTTGTTAAGGGAAGATCTTGTCTGACTAACATAATTGATTTTTTTGAAGAAGTAACAGTGAGGATTGATGAGGGTAGCGCAGTTGACGTGCACATGGATTTTAGCAAGGCTTTTGACAAGGTCCACATGGCAGACTGGTATAAAATAAAAGTAAAAGCCCATGGGATCCAGGGAAATGTAGCAAGCTGGATACAAAATTGGTTCAGTGGCAGGAAACAAAGAGTAATTGTTGACGGGTGTTTTTGCGACTGGAGGGCTGTTTCCAATAGTGTTCCGCAGGGCTCAGTACTGCTTTTTGTGGTATATATTAACAATTTGGATGTAAATGTAGGGAGCACGATCAAGAAGTTTGCAAACAACACAAAAATTGGCTGTGTGGTTGGTAGATAGCGAGGAGGACAGCTGTAGGAAGATATTGATGGTCTGGTCAGATGGGCAGAAAAGTGGCAAATGGAATTCAACCTGGAGAAGTGTGAGGTGATGCATTTCGGGAAGTCAAACCAGGCAAAGGAATACACAATTAATGGGAGAATGCTGAGAGGTGTAGACGCAGTGCGGGACCTTGGAGTGAATGTCCACAGATCCCTGAAGGTAGCAGGACAGGTTGAAAAGGTGGTTAAGAAGGCATATTAAATACTTTCCCTTATTAGTCATGGTGCAGAATATAACTGGGACTGTATAAATCATTAGGTCACAACTTGAGTACTGTGTGCAGTTCTGGTCACCTCATTACAGAAAGCATGTAATTGCACTAGAGAGGGTACAAAGGAGATTTATGAGGATGTTGCCAGGACTGGAAAAAATGCAGCTATGAGGAAAGATTGGATAAGCTGGGGTTGTTCTCCTTGGAATAGAGGAGGCTGAGGAGCGATTTGATTGAAATGTACAAAATTGTGAGGGGCTTGGATAGAGTGGATACAAAGGGCCTATTTACCTTAGCAGAGAGGTCAGTGACTAGGGGGCATAGATTTAAAGTGATTGGTAGAAAAATTACGGCAGAGATGAAGAAAACATTTTTCACCCAGAGGGTGGTGGGGGTCTGGAACTCACTGCCTGAAAGTAGAGGCAGAAATTCTCAACTCATTTATAAGGTATCTGGATATGCACCTCAAGTGCTGTAACCTGCAGGGCTACAGACCAAATGCTGGAAGGTGGGGTTAGGCTGGGTGGCTCGTTTTTCAGCTGATGCAGACACAGTGGGCCAAGTGGTCTCTTTCTATACCGTAAACATTCTATGACTTCAATGATTTCTAAATGATTTCTCAATGGTAAACCTCCTGGAGATTTCTCAATGATTTTCCGCATGGCAGACTGGTACAAAAGGTGAAGTCACACGGGATCAGAGGTGAGCTGGCAAGATAGATACAGAACTGGCTCGGTCATAGAAGACAGAGGGTATCAGTGGATGGGTGTTTTTCTGAATGGAGGGATGTGACTAGTGGTGTTCCGCAGGGATCAGTGCTGGGACCTTTGCTGTTTGTAGTATATATAAATGATTTGGAGGAAAATGTAGCTGGTCTGATTAGTAAGTTTGCGGACGACACAAAGGTTGGTGGAGTTGCGGATAGTGATGAGGATTGTCGGAGGATACAGCAGGATATAGATCGGTTGGAGACTTGGGCGGAGAAATGGCAGATGGAGTTTAATCCGGACAAATGTGAGGTAATGCATTTTGGAAGGTCTAATGCAGGTGGGAGGTATACAGTAAATGGCAGAACCCTTAGGAGTATTGACAGGCAGAGAGATCTGGGCGTACAGGTCCACAGGTCACTGAAAGTGGCAATGCAGGTGGATAAGGTAGTCAAGAAGGCATACGGCATGCTTGCCTTCATCGGTCGGGGCATAGAGTACATAAATTGGCCAGTCATGTTGCAGCTGTACAGAACCTCAGTTAGGTCACACTTAGAATATTGCGTGCAATTCTGGTCACCACACTACCAGAAGGACGTGGAGGCTTTGGAGAGGGTACAGAGGAGGTTTACCAGGATGTTGCCTGGTCTGGAGGGCATTAGCTATGAGGAGAGGTTGGATAAACTCGGATTGTTTTCACTGGAACGACGGAGGTGGAGGGGCGACATGATAGAGATTTACAAAGTTATGAGCGGCATGGACAGAATGGATAGTCAGAAGCTTTTTCCCAGGGTGGAAGAGTCAGTCACTAGGGGACATAGGTTTAAGGTGCGAGGGGTAAAGTTTAGAGGGGATGTGCGAGGCAAGTTCTTTACACAGAGGGTGGTGAGTGCCTGGAACTTGCTGCCAGGGGAGGTGGTGGAAGCAGATACGATAGCGATGTTTAAGAGACATCTTGAAAAATATATGAATAGGAAGGGAATAGAGGGATATGGTCCCTGGAGGTGCAGAAGGTGTTCGTTTAGGCAGGCATCAAGATCGGCGCAGGCTTGAAGGGCTGAATGGCCTGTTCCTGTGCTGTACTGTTCTTTGTTCTTTGTTTGTTGTAAATGGATTGTTTGTTCCATGTCCATCTTTCATAGATGGAAGGATGCCAACCAACCATATTCTCAAAGATTTGTTTGTTTTTGAAGTTGTATAGTGTACTTGTAAACAGTTAATTTTATAAAAATTTTTTAGAGGGATGCAGTGTGATGTATTCCTGTGTTGTGACCATGCCCAGTGCGTGATGAGATCATGAAACATGTGATCTGGCCATCTTGGTGTCTGTCTTTCTTTACAAGTTTCTCCCAATATATAACAGGGTCGATCATTTAGGACTCAAATGAGGAGAAATTTCTTCAAAGAGTTGTGAACCTTTAGAATTGTCTACCCCAGAGGATTGTGGATGTTCCATGATTGAATAAATTTGAGGCGGAGATGGACAGATTTTTGATCTCTTAGCGAGTCATGCCACATGGGGAGCCGGTAGGAAAGTGGAGTTGAGGGAGAAGAAGGCAGCCAGGATCATATTGAATGGCGGAGCAGGCTCGAGGGGCCATATAGTCTACTCCTGCTATTTCTTATGTTCTATGGCAGGCACATCATCCAAGCACACTGACACACAGGCCTGGATTTACCATCCCTCTGGGGTCAGACTGGGAGGCGGGGGAGGAGTACGACAGTAAAATGGCGCGGAAGGCGGGTGGCATGCCCATGATCTTCCCACTGCCATGCCATCACGTCAGTGGTGGGGAAGGTGGCGGACAGCCCTCCTGTCCAGAGGACAATCGAGCCACTTAAGTTGCCAATTCAGGGCCTCGTCCCACCTCCACTGGCATTTTGCCAGCAGCAGGGGTTGGAGATTACCGGTGCCATATGGGGAGACTGTCCGTTAAACCCTGGCAGCCTTCCACCAGGCTCCGGAGGGTCCTCCTTTTCAGGTATTCTTTGGCCTATGGAGGGGCTCCCTTGTAGCAATAGCCACCTCCATGGCTACGACACTGCCTGCCCTCACCAACTACCGACCCCCCTCACACCCCGGTTAAAGGGGCCTGCCTGACTAGCCTCGGCACCCCCAAACCCCACTTACCTGGTTGTAAGGGTGCCATCCATCCTCCTCCAGATTCAGCCCTAGCAGTGTCCACTGCTCCTGGTGATGCTGCTGAGGTTGCTGAGTTGCTGGCCCTCTGATTGGCCAGCAGTTCTTGGGGGCAGGTGGCCATCCTTAATTGGCTGCAGCTGACAAGGTGCCAAGGAGTTGCTGGCCCTCTGACTGCCGAAGCAGGATTGCTCCAAGCTTTTGGGCCAGTTGGCACGAATGCTGGCACCCGCACTAAATTCAGCAGACAGTCACTGACATTCTGTCCTTGCTCTTGCAGGAGAGAGCTACCCACAAGAGTGGGGAGAGCCAGAGGAGCACTACCAATCCATCACTTCAACATCCTCAAGCAGATGGTCCACAGGATAATGGGCACCAATGCCACAGAGCCAGTGGCATCCTGCACTGCCGAGGCCATCTAGATGATGGCAAGTTGCTGCCTTATGCTTCTTCTCCACTTACTCCTCACCCTCTTCTTGAAAGGTTGTCTTGAAATGGAAACTGCTAATGGAGTGACTTTCTGCTCTCCTCCCCACCCCCCTACAACTTCCCTCATCCCTTGCCTCCCCTTAAGCTGCTGTGCTTTAAGATATTCTAGAACTGCCAGCTGCTCTGCCACTGCAACCTCAGGCAGAAGGACTAGAGCAGCAAGAGAGCGCTGAGGAAGAAGCACCATCACTTGACCCAACATTTGCAGCTACCAGCTGAGATATTGGCACATCGTGAATGTTAAAGGCTAGTATAGAGTTGAAATCTGCATGTGGTGAGTCTACGGGCATGAGTGGGCTGCAACCTGGGTAGGGGGAAAGAATAGCTTGTGTGCAAATTCTCCGGAGGGTGAGGTCACAGACCAGTTCTGCTGTAGGGGACTCAGATGAGGTCCTTGTTGGTGCAGACTACAGGAGAACCCTGGTGTAAATTCACACAGAGATGGTGGATTCGCAGGCCTGCCTGATAGCCTCCAGTCACTGGCTTAGGGACGTGAAGGAGTCTGACTCCATTGTGGCACAGGGCATAGTACAGACCTTAGAGCCCATCCTTTCCACTGTGAAAGTGGTGGGCAGCTCCATGGAGCACTGCCCGACTCACCCATGATGGAGTGTCTGCTAGCTGTTGTCTCAGTTTCCACTGCAGCACAGGTGGAGTCCTCCAAATGCCTCAGTGTTACAGTGGAAGTCCTGACACAGGTCATGAGATGCCTGGCTGCTGGCACGCAGCCTCAGACATGGATGCAGATGTCAGTGCTCAACAGGGCATGTAGACTCTCACAGCAGTCCAGCAATCTGTGCGCCAGCAGATTACCACGACTGCGAAGGTGTCCCCCTTGGGGATGGCAGAGGCACGTGGAGCACAAACTTGCTGTCCTTTCTCCAGATGGTAGCACTTATGCTCCTACCACTGTCAATCCACCAGTTTATTTGCTGTTGCCTCTCAGACAGCCAGCCCAGAGTGAGGTAGTGCAGTCCGAAGCCAGGCCCTCAAGGCCCAGCGCTGCTCGAGATCATCCTCCAAGGCCATCTGCAGTCTCACTGAAAGTCAACAGCCTTCCACCAGCCATGATACAATCACTGGGGTGACATTGTGTAGGAGAACCTGGACAGGCAAAGACACCCGTAAGACAGGCAGTAAGGGCACACACAAGGTTGTTTTAGTTTTGTATGTATTATTGGAAGTGTTGTTCAATAAAGTTTTTATGGAATGATTTTTTTTTTCATGGCTATTATTCCTGGATTTTGGCCAAGAGGGCATTGTGTTGTGAATAGCAGAGAGATTGAAAGGTGTGGAATTGTGGAGCAACTGTGATCATGGAATGATGTCTTAGGGGAACCAGAGTCTCAGTAGCCACTCACAGATAACCCATTCATGTGAAGGGGTCCTAAATGCCTCCTCCATGTCTCTTCTTCCCTCTCCTCCTTTTCTTCCTCCTCCTTCTTCCTCATCTTCCTCCTCCTCCTGAGGTGGCCTACAAATGCCTGGTGGCAAGGGCTGTGTCCTGACAATAGCAATTGTTGGATGATGTGTTTGCCATAGCTGAATAGCTGGAGGTATGTGGAAGCAGCGAGAGGTGAGTGTGAAGCTTGCAGAATTGGTAGGTATATGAGGATTAGGTGGAGTACCTGAAAGTTAAGCCTGAGTCTTGAGTATTAGGGACTGCTGATGGGTGAGTAATGGAGGTGTGCTATATTGAGCATTGTGAAAGGCTGGTTGTATGGTGGGTAAGAGATGTCATGTGCAGATGCTTTCACTGACCTTGACCACCTGCCTGGGGTCATTAGACTCCTTGCGGGACTGTTGCCAGATCCTCGTTTCCAGACACCAAGAGTTGACCTCCTTGGCCACCTGCTCCAACTCCCTTCTGAGGATGGTCCTTGAGGGTCTCCTCGCCAGCAGTTCAACCATGGCATCTCTCTTCCTGTCCATCTGCAGCACCATTGCCTTCAGCACCGCATCTGTTACTATGAAACCCTCTCTCTGCCCTGATACTCACTTTGCAATAGTTTACATTGCAGCAATATGCAGTTTCTGTTTAAGGTACATAAGGGCCTTTAAGAAGAGCAGGTTGGCTGTATCACTTGGTCTGCAGACAACACTACTGGCCCGCCGCCCCTGTTGAGTGTAAAGGTCTCAAGCAGTTTGGAGGTGCAGACATCTACATGTGAGCTGCTCATGACAACTCTACAATCACCAAACTTGTGTGTTGCCCACCTCGATCTGTATGAGTGTGGGTACATTGTGAATTGTGACCCCTGTGCCCAAAAAATGGTGTTATCCAATTTCTTAATCATTGTCTCTAAAGCATGTTCTGATGATGTGATAGGCACCACATAAGTGTCCTGCAAGAGAGAGGGCAGAATGTCAGTGACTGTGTAGCACTGTGTTGGGGTGATAGGTCTGCAATAGCTGAATAGTTGGAGGCATTTAGAAGCAGTGAGAGGTAGCTGTGAGGTTGGCAGCATAGGTAGGTGTATGAGAGTGAGTTTGACTATCTGAATATTAAGCATGAGTCCTGAGTGCTAGGAACAGCTGATGGGTGAGTGATGGGGGTGTGGCTCATTGAGCAGTGTGAGAGGTTGGTGGTGCCATTGGTAGGAGATATCCTTTGAAGATGCAGTCACTGATCTTGACCACCCATGTGATGTCATTGAATTTCTTGCGGCACTGCTGCTATGTCCTCAAGGCCAGACTCTGGGAATAGACCTCCCTGGCTATCTGCTCCCATTCTCTTCTCAGGGTTTGCCTTGAGGGCCTCCTGGCCCCCTGCACAAATATTGCTTCTCTCCTCCTTTCCAGCTCCTGACTAGTGCCTCATTGGAAAACCTGAGAGCCCTCACTCTTGTCTGTTGCTAATTTGGTGTGTTTCTTCCTGTAGCCAATTCTGTCACAGACAGCCAACAGCAGCTTTTGTATAATGTTTGCAGCTTCCCTTTAAGAAGGCCAGGCTGCACTTAAGGGCGTGAATTTAATGGGCCCCCCAGAGAAGGTCCAGGAGGTAGGGGGCCCATAGAATTGTGACGGGAGGTGGGGACGGAGGCCTTACTGTCGCAACGCGGTTAAGTTGGGGCAGGAAAGGTCGTTTTTTTTTCCCCCTTGCCATCGCTGGGGTCTGCCAGACTGACCCCGGTGACCCCACCTGACTTACCTGAGGTCTTGATTTCCAGTGCTGGGCCTGGTTCCAAGGCTTCCTATAGTACCAGCAGTGGCCACTGCTCCCAGTGGCGCTGCTGATATTACTGAGCTGTTGGCCCTCTGATTGGCTGGCAAAACTTGGAGGCAGAATCCCCATCTTTAAAGGCCCAAGTGCCGTTGATTGACGCCGGGGCACTCCAAATGGCCAAGGCTGTATCCCCATCCTCATTTCGGCCCTGCGCCAGGAGTCTTGCCGGCGCGACTAAATACAACCCAAGGTGTGCAGGCTGGCTGAAACATGTATTGGCCATGCTTGCTGCTTGGCCCCCTTTCAAGCATGCAGCCAGTCAGTGGCACATTCCATGCTGGGCTGCAAGCTGCAATCATTGAAATGTGGAGGCAGCATCAAATTTATGTAATTGAACATCGCAACTCCGTGCCTCAAAGCAGGCCTAATCCAATATAACAATGGATGACTTACCTAACCTTTGCAGGCACCGAGGACTCTCACCTCAGTGGCACCAACTTTTCAAAGACAGGAAAGTGAAGGCACGTGAGTGCCACGCGTCATGTGTAAGATTGTGAGCGCCTGGTAGGATCGCGGTGAATTAGATACAAATTTATGCAAAATGGTATGTAACAGATTTAAATTACGATCCCGTTGCGGCAGAGGGGCCGCAACAGAACTTTGACACCTCCGAGAACATCAGAAACCAGCATTATGGCCTCTGGTTCTCTGGCGGACGACTCCATGCCGATTTTCCAGCAAAACCCCCCCACCCCCGCCAAAAAACATGCCCTCTAATGGAGCATAAAATCCACCCCAGAGTGTCTGATACAACCATCTGACTATCGGGTTGGTATCTGACATCACAGTTGTATCCCTGAATCTTGATGATTAACCTCTGTACACATGAATACTTTTCTCCAGATCATCTCCAGTGGATTATGATCTGTCTCGACTGTGAGCTCTTTCCCGAATAAGTATGTATGGAACCACGTGATCCTGAAGGCAAGAGTGAGAGTTTCTTGTCCACTATTGGAGTAATGTGCTTGTGTTGGTGACAGAACTTTTGAACAATATGCGACAGGCTTGCCGTCTTGAAGACATGCACCGAGACCTTTCTGTGATGTGTCCACTTCTAATGTCATTGCCTTCCGAGGGTCATGGTATTGGAGACATGACTCGGCTGACTGTTTGTTTCAACTCATTGAAAGCATGTTGGTGATCGCCCTGCCATAGGAATAGCGTGTCTTTCTTTAGCAATTCTCATAGTGGAGAAGCCTTCTCCAGGAAGCAAGGAAGTTGAATAGACCCAGACACCTTTAGAGCTCGTCCTTGTCCTGCGATGACAGCATTGGCTGCATGTCTTCAATCTTCCCAGGATCTAGGCTGATACCTTGAGCTTGAGTAAATGACACTGAAAAAAATGTATGTGATCTGTCTTAATGAAGCACTTTTTGCTGTTGAAACCTAAACCTTTGCATCTGGTGGTCTCCATTAACAAGTGTAGGTTTCTGTCATACTCTTCTTCTGTATGTCCTACTATGGCGATGTCATCCACAATACACACACAGCCTGAGACTCATTCCATTATCCGGTCCATATGCTGTTGAAATATATCCTGGCTGACTGACAGCCCAAATGGTAAATGGAGGAGACAGTACCTGCCAAAGGGAGTTCTGAACATTGTTATCTCTGCGATTCTCTTGACAAGTGTATGGACCAATATCCACTTTTTGCATCTAATTTGGAAAAGTGTTTTGCACCAGCAAACGTTGGGTTTAACTCTTCTAGCATTGATATCTTACGGCTTTGTTTAGCCTCCTCTAGTCTAAACATTGTCGAATTGAACCATCCTTGATTGCAGTCGTGATGGAACTGCACCAGCCAGTGTGATATTGCACTCGCAGAATGATGTCTTGTTTTTCCATTCCATCCAGTTCCGTCTTCAACTTTTCTTGAATGAGTGTACTGTATTTTCGTGGCGGGTTAATTGGCAGCATAGCACCTTCTTCAAGGTGCAGGACTGCATTCCCGTGGAAATTCCCAAACATGTCAAACCAGTCTGGGTACAACCTCTGGAGGTCTTGTACCGAACCAATGAGTAAGCACCTGTTTTGACTGCTGTGCCCTTCTGACTGGGTCAGCTAATGGATGGTGACCATATTAAGTTTGTTGCACGCAGGCAGCCCTGCTACTGCTGTTCCTGACACATCCACTATGTAGAATAGAATCATAGAAAGCTTAAGGCACAGAAAAAGGCCACTTGGCCCATCATGTCTACACCAGCCGAAAAATGTTCCATCAATTCTAATCCTACCTTCCAGCATTTGGTTCGTAGCCCGACAGAATATCGGAGTAGACCATGTTGATTCTTTGTACCTATATTCAAGATTTAGAGAACCTAGGCACTTTATTGTCAAGTCATTTTATGCCATAAGCTTCATACTTGTGGGTTGGACCACACACTTCCATGGTTCATGGTATATGTCCTTGAGAATGCAGAAAGGTAGAGTGTTGGCACATGCACCTGTGTCAATCTTCACTCTCAGTCGATGCTGTTCAGCGTTATTGGGGCAGATGGACTGCAGTGTTGCAAAAGCTTTTGCTTCATTAATGTAATGGACCTGTTCTGCTAAAATGATCATGTGAAATAGCTGCTCACTTGTAGTGTTTTCACCTCGATCCGCCTCATCTATTTTGGTCAGGCATTCCCCCATTTCGTGGATGGGTCTATGCCCTTAGCGATGCCTGGAAGCATCTGGCCTTCCTTCACCTCTGGGTGCTGTACTTCTGCAGTTTGACCGCTGCCTGCTCTGGCTTCTCCCCGCGTTCCTGCTGCTGGACCCTCTGCAAAGTTTGGCCCAGTGTCCTTTAAGCCCACATTCCTTGCATGTGTCTGCATATGCCAAACATCTACGCGGTTGGTAGGAGAGCCTGCAGTTACTGCACAGCTTTTTCTGCCTGAGTGCCTTGGATATTGGACCGACAGGCGTTTCGGACCCTGAGGCTTGTGAACAATGTCTCTCTCCGACAATTGCTTCACATCTGCTTCCATCCTGTAGTATGCTTTCCTTGCCGTGTATCTTCAGCTTTTCCCAAGGGTCATTCTGGAATGCCTCAATAAGAGTGGATGCGACAACCAACTCCATATTTCGTTCTGAGAGTTCAGTATCAGAGAAGTTGCATTCTTTTGCTTTCTTTCTGCATCGGTTAACAAAGTCACCCAAGCTCTCATTGGCTTTCTGTCTATACCGCATGTGTTCCAGGTGGTATACTCTGAAATTAACTTTAATCCTAAACTGCCTTTCTAAAGCTGCCCATAACTTTGATGGATCCTTATGGTCAGCATCAGATTAACCAGAGGTATTGATTCTGCACAGACCTTTGGTTCCTATGGCAATCCTGATTTTTATAGCTTGTTTCTCTGCATCCACAACCTCATGATCTAGGAGGCATAGTTCAATCCTCTGCTTAAACAATTTGAACTTGCCTGGGACATCAGGTGCTTTGCAGTCCATCTCTGGAAATTTGGCTGGCTATGCTTAACCTTTCTACTCTTTTCTCCCTCTGAGGAGCAAACCTTGCTTTAAAAGTTGGAGCAAACTGCAATGTCTGCAGAGTTGAGCAGGAGCCATATCCTGAGCTGTGCTGCTGTAGCATGGGCTTGTGAGCTTGTAGGCGTGAGGGTCCCTGGCGTCAGGGTTGACTAGTGATGCATGGGTTTGGCGATGGCAGGAAGGAATTTGTGCTAAACCATCATGCTGCATTGTTATCTGTGGTTGAAACTACAGTTGATGTTTGTCTTACCAGCTCGGGGCAAAGCCGATTGCCTTTAATCTCTACTCATACCATTGCTCTCCTGATATGAGAGCTGTGATCCAGTTGCAGTGCTTCAGGTAGGGCTTCTGACGTGAATTTTTATTTTCAGTTGCTGATCAATGCTGTCGATTCACTACCGCTGCCACCATTTTGAATTATCCCTTTCTAAACTAATACAAATGAAGCTGAAGGGCACGCATAAAGGTTTGAATGCAGAGCTTTTAATGGACACTTGTTGCTTCAGCTTGTACTTGCTAACTGTGCAAGAGAACTGAATCACATGATATTGCATCACTTCCTATGATTTTATTTTATTCGTTCATGGGATGTAGGCATCGCTGGCTAGGCCAGCATTTACTGCCCATCCCTAATTCCCCTTGAGAAGGTGGTGGTGAGCTGCCTTCTTGAACTGCTGCAGCCCATGTGGGGTAGGTATACCCACAGTGCTGTTAGGAAAGGACTTCCAGGATTTTGACCCAGTGACAGTGAAGGAACAGTGATATAGTCCCAAGTCAGGATGGTGTGTGTCTTGGACGGGAAGCTTGTAGGTGGTGATGTTTCCATACATCTGCTTCCCTTGTCCTTCTAGGTGGTAGAGGTCGCGGGTTTGGAATGTGCTGTCTATGAAGCCTTGGTGCATTGCTGCAGTGCATCTTGTACAAACTACTGCCACTGTGCATCTGATTTGGAGGGAGTGAATGTTTGTTAATGGGGTGAGAATCAAGCGGGCTACTTTGTCCTGAATGGTATTGAGCTTCTTGAGTGTTGTTGGAGCTGTACCCATCCAGGCAAGTGGAGACATATCAGCATGAACATATATTTAAATGATTATATTTAACATACTAACAAATACACTATCACAACGGTTATCCACATAAGTCTGCTTTGAGGCCACCCTTATTGACTATATAAATTAATAATCTGGACTTTGGAAATAATGCAACAAATTCAAAACTTGCTGATGACACCAAACTGTGGGCTATAGCAAATTGTCACTTTGACTACATGGATAACTTTTTTTTATTGAATGCATTGGTGAATAGAGAAACAATTTAGGTCAATGAGGAGAACAGTCAGGGGCAGGATACAGACTGCTGAGCTTTGCATAAGTTTAGGGAGGGTGGAAGATGGGAGGCAGGCAAGGAGGACTTTGAAATAGTCAAGTCTAGAAGTTAAATAAAAAGTTTAGTGGTTTCCATGGAGATGACGTTGCGGTTGCAGTTATAAAGACTTGAGAAGTTACAGCTTTTAACACGAGTGTGGAGGAGGCTAAGGGATGACTTTATAGATGTCTTCAAGATTGTAAAAGGTTCTGATAAGGTGTGCTGCAGCTCTATAAAGCCCTGGTTAGACCACACTTGGAATATTGTGTTCAGTTCTGGTCGCCTCATTATAGGAAGGAAGTGGAAGCTTTAGAGAGGGTGCAGAGGAGATTTACCAGGATGCTGCCTGGACTGGAGGGCATGTCTTACGAAGAAAGGTTGAGGGAGCTGGGGCTTTTCTCATTGGAGCGAAGAAGGATGAGAGGTGACTTGATAGAGGTGTACAAGATGATGAGAGGCATAGATAGAGTGGATAGCCAGAGACTTTTTCCCAGGGTGGAAAGGGCTATCACCAGGGGGCATAATTTTAAGGTGATTGGAGGAAGGTTTCGGGGAGATGGCAGAGGTAGGTTCTTTACACAGAGAGTGGTGGGTGCGTGGAATGCACTGCCAGCGGTGGTAGTAGAAGCAGATACATTAGGGACATTTAAGCGACTCTTGGATAGGTACATGGATGATAGTAGTATGAAGGGTATGTAGGTAGTTTGATCCTAGAGTAGGTTAAAGGTTCGGCACAACATCGTGGGCCGAAGGGCCTGTACTGTGCTGTACTGTTCTATGTTCTATGTTCTATAATTCCATAAGTTTTAAGGTACTTGTGGATGAGGATAAGCGTAGTCCTTGGGTGAAGGTGCTAAATTGGGGGAAGGCTAATTATAACAATATTAGGCAGGAACTGAAGAATAGTGCTGTAGTGTTCTATTGGTTGGTTGGATGGTAATAAGAGAACACAAATATGGGATAACAAAAAAATTGAAGGGAAACAGTTTTGTATGAAGTGAATGGTTAGAAAAAGCAATTTTCTGGCAGAAATTTCTGTTAAGCAGTGCCTATAAATTATTTTAATAAAGAATTAAAAGTTGCTTGAAAAAATTGCATTAAAAGGTATGTGGATCAAGTAGGAAAGTGGGATTAGACTAGGTGGTGGGAAAAATATCAGAGCAGATGAGATGGGCTGAATAGAGTTTCTGGTCGCTGACATAACATTTTATGATTATATGATGTGCAGTAGGCTAAACATTACGGAGCTGGCAGTATGACTTGGGTCTGCTGACCCAAACCACTTTAATTAGGTAATAATGCCAAAACGTCTGTGTAATATACAGTTTAAGGGGAAAGTTTAACTTTGGGTGATAGTGTAAAATGCGCAATATTGATTCAGCTGCCCATTTTACATCTTTCCCGACATTGCCCATTTTATACTATCACCCAAAAGTCCAAATTATTCTCAAATTGCTGACTTTGTGATAGGTACATTTTAATGACACTGCTTTAAAAAACAGAAATTACAGTAAATATTATTTGAATGAGGAAACACAGCATATTCAGTTTTTAGATTTGTTCACACATTTACTGACAAATTAATGCATCATTCTATCTGGTTCATATTGAAATAACAACATTTATGTCTTGTTTTTAAGCACTCGTTATAATGTTGATTTTCATTTTGACTATTTCAAGTTCAGTTTCCTTTTAATATTGCACCTGTATGGTTCTGTACTTCAAGATATTGAGGGTATTATGCAAATCATGCTGTAAACAAAAACTGATGACAAGGACCTTTCAGGAGGTTATCATTAGATAATGTCAACAAGCTGCACGTGACCCCCCAACATACCAGCACTGGGCCTCCTATAGATCACAATCCACTCACCAAGTTTAATGTATTTCATCAAGGTACAATGTTCTCCACCAGTATCCCTAGCAGCTTTTCATCTTTAAGGTGGGAGACCTCTGCAGGGGTGGGGATGGGTTTTTGGCTATTCCCTGAGATCTGGAGAAAGTGGTGGGTCTAGTCAACTCAGCTGAAATACAATACTGTCCTGAAAGTCAAAGCACTTAGTCTGTTACAATACAACTGCTGTCTGTTTTATACTCACTGGCATGTAATATTAGCAAACTGGTTATTATAGAGCAATTAAATCTCTCAAACTTCTGCAGATCCTGATGAAATCTTTACTATTCTATTTTGCCTTTTTTTTGGAATTATAAAAGTCAGATCTCCAAACCACTGCCCACAGTTGATAATAAGGCATCACCTGTACAGTTTTAGTGCATTAACTGAACATTTTATAACATTAGTGATTTGTATCCATGATCATTTTTCTATACATTGATACCTAAAACTATAATTTATGTTCATTCTCTAATCAGCCGTGAACAACAATTTTATGAAAACATGAGTCTTTCTGACTTGTACAATTTTTGTTTATTACATTGTTGTGTCTTTCCTATTTGTCATCTGTTAAATTTGCATTTCAGATTTTACAAGCCAATAATGACAGTGAACCTGCCTTTTCTTTCAGCATTTAGTCATAAATCCTTTTATCTACAGTAAGGAAATATTTTGAATAAATATAGAACTTACATTCTCAATCTTAGCATTTTGTCTAGATAGAATCCCCGTCCAAGTAATGACAATTGTAAGTTGACAATTAAGAAATACTTGTTTCCCCTCAAAACTGTAATTTTTTAATGAATATACAGAATTTTCCATTTGAGAATCAAATGAAATTTACATTTATACATTACTGCTTATGTTGTTTTCCCTGAATTACACTTGCAAAGATACTTTATGAATGGGCAAGTCACTGTGATGAAAAAAAAAGTTCTCTCAGTATGGGCGGGCTTGTTATTGAATCCAGAGTGCAAATGAGTTGTGAGCACCTGAGGTCAGTAAGTCAACCACATTTGTTCCATTTATTATTTGAAGGGTTAAAATGCCAGTCAATTTTACATGACTGAAACATGAAATATTTTGCAGTGTGAGAGTTAAGAGAAAAGATATGCACCACACAGCAGGGTAGTTCTCTGAAAGCAATTCACCATCCAGACAAAACAAAGAGAGGGCACTGTTTGAAATAACCTAAGACTGTCAAGTTCATGTGGGATCTTGTCTGAATTTCAAAACTAATTGAATGCCTGCAGAAAATGTTTTTCTTAGGGTATATCATACATTGACATAATGCAACATGAATTGACTTACTCTAAGCATTACACTGCATTTCAAAAGGAGAAATGTGATTCTTATGTGCAGGTCTTTGATGTGTAAATAACATTGAGAGTTTTTGTTTTGCAGAGAGTGTTTTTTCATGATCCTACATGGCCCATTGCTCTTCTAAGACCTACTTAACATGACCTCCATGTCATTTGCGGATAGATTAGAGGAGAGAAGGAGGCATATATGAGAGATGTTCTTCAAGCGAGTAATTAAACATCTATCCAGTATCATCACACAAAAAAGGTTACCTTGCTGATGTGTTTTGATGTGGCTTTTTTTTTTAGTAATGTGTTCTAAATGGTGTGTATAGGATAAAGTTAAACACCTTGAATTTCTTCAGGGGTTCTCCTAATGTAAAATTAGCTGAAACCCTGAGAAAGGGATAAACAGTTGTTCTGGGTTTCCATTAATCATTCCCCAAAGTTACAACAGGAGATCAGGAGAGCTTCACGGGAATTTCACCCCAAAACCTTACCTTTTTGCATATTATTTTGAATTGGAAAAAAAAGTAGATATTAATTTGTGCAATTTAAGCACAGAAGGAGGCCCTTTGATTTATTGTGCCTATACTAGTGCAAACACCACATTGGTGCTATCTACCATGATCCAATTTCCATGCTTTGTCCCTGGACTTTTAATATTTTTCTTATTTGATAAGGTGCTACATCAAAGGTGATTGCGGAAGATAAAAGCTCATGATGTAGGGGATAACATATTGGCATGGATAGAAGATTGGCTAGCTAACTGGAGAGTGTAGACATAAATGGGTCATTTTCTGTTTGGCAAGATGTAATGAATGGTGTGCCGCAGGGATCAGCGCTGGGTCCTCAACTTTTTACAATTTATATAAATGACTTGGATGAAGGGACCAAAGGTATGGTTGCTAAATTTGCTGATGACATAAATATAGGTAGGAAAGTCAGTTGTGAAGAGGACATAAGGAGGCTACAAAGGGATATAGATAGGTTAAGTGAGTGGGCAAAGATCTGGCAAATGGAGTATAATGTGGGAAAATGTGAAATTGCCTGTTTTGGCAGGAAGAATAAAAAAGAACCATATTATCTAAATGGTAAGAGATTGCAGAGCTGTGAGATGCAGAGGGATCTGGGTGTCCCAGTGCATGAATCACAAAAGGTTAGTATGCAGGTTCAGCAAGTTATTAGGAAAGCGAATAGAATGTAATTGTTTATTGCGAGGGGCATTGAATAGAAAAGTAGGGAGGTTATGCTTCAGTTATACAGAGCATTGGTAAGACCACATCTGGAGTACTGCTTATAGTATTGGTCTCCTTATTTAAGGAAGGTTGCAAATGCGTTGGAAGCAGTTCAGAGAAGGTTTACTAGACTAATACCCAGAATGGGCAGGTTGTCTTATGAGGAAAAGTTGGACAAGCTAGGCTTGTATCCACGTGAGTTTAGGAGAGTAAGAGGTGACTTGATTGAAACATATAAGATCCTGAGGGGTCTTGACAGGGTGGATGAGGAAAGGATGTTTCCTCTTGTGGGAGAATCTAGAACTAGAGGTCAATGTTTAAAAATAAGGGGTGGCCCATTTAAGACAGAGATGAGGAGAATTTTTTTCTCTCAGAGAGTCATGAGTCTTTGGAATTCCCTTCCTCAAAAGGCAGTGGAGGCAAAGTCTTTAAATACTCTTAAGGCATAGGCAGATAGATTCTTGATAAGCAAGAGGGTTTCCTCCCACAGCCAAAGACTTGCAGGTTGGTAGGTAAATTGGCCATTATACATTGCCCCTAGTATAGGTAGGTGGTAAGGGAATATAGGGACAGGTGGGGATGTGGTAGGAATATGGGATTAGTTTAGGATTAGTACAAATGGGTGGTTGATGGTCAGCACAGACTCGGTGGGCCGAAGGGAAGGGCCTGTTTCAGTGCTGTATCTCTAAATAAATAAAAGGGGGTGAAAGGTTATCGGGGATAGGCGGGAATGTGGAGTTGAGCTTACAGTCAGATCAGCCATGATCTTATTGAATGGTGGAGCAGGCTCGAGGGGCTGAGTGGCCTACTCCAGCTCCTAATTCGTATGTTTGTATGTTAACATCTATCCATTTTATCTGAACGATCGTGAACAGTCACTTGTAAGAATACATTCCATACTGCATTTTAAAAAATTCTTCCTACTTCCCCATTATGATTTGAGTACTAATTCTAAATGTATGCGGGAGGACACCTCGGAGGGGTCATGCAGCGAGGCAATATGGGTGGAGCTCAGGAATAGGAAGGGTGCAGTCACGATGTTGGGAGTTTGCTACAGGCCTCCCAACAACCAGCGGGAGGTGGAGGAACAGAAATGTAGACAGATTTTGGAAAGATGTAAAGGTAACAGGGTTGTAGTGGTGGGTGATTTTAACTTCCCCTATATTGACTGGGACTCACTTAGTGCTAGGGGTTTGGATGGCGCAGAATTTGTAAGGAGCATCCAGGAGGGCTTCTTGAAACAATATTTGGATAGTCCAACTGGGGATGGGGCCGTACTGGACCTGGTATTGGGGAATGAGCCCAGCCAGGTGGTCGAAGTTTCAGTAGGGGAGCATTTCGGGAACAGTGACCATAGTTCCATAAGTTTTAAGGTACTTGTGGATAAGGATAAGAGTAGTCCTCGGGTGAAGGTGCTAAATTGGGGGAAGGCTAATTATAACAATATTAGGCAGGAACTGAAGAATTTAGATTGGGGGCGGCTGTTTGAGGGTAAATCAACATCTGACATGTGGGAGTCTTTTAAATGTCAGTTGATTGGAATCCAGGACCAGCATGTTCCTGTTCCTGTGAGGAAGAAGGAAAAGTTTGGCAAGTTTCGGGAACCTTGGATAACATGGGATATTGTAAGCCTAGTCAAAAAGAAAAAGGAAGCATTCGTAAGGGCTGGAAGGCTGGGAACAGACGAAGCCCTTGAGGAATATAAAGACAGTAGGAAGGAACTTAAACAAGAAGTCAGGAGGGCTAAAAGAGGTCATGAAAAGTCATTGGTAAACAGGATTAAGGAAAATCCTAAGGCTTTTTATACGTATATAAAGAGCAAGAGGGTAACCAGGGAAAGAGTTGGCCCACTCAAGGACAGAGGAGGGAATCTATGTGTGGAGCCAGAGGAAATGGGCGAGGTATTAAATGAGTACTTTGCATCAATATTCATCAAAGAGAAGGACTTGGTGGATGATGAGCCTCGGGAAGGGAGTGTAGATAGTCTTGGTCATGTCGTTATCAAAAAGGAGGAGGTGTTGGATGTCTTGCAAAGCATTAAGGTAGATAAGTCCCCAGGGCCTGATGGGATCTACCCCAGAATACTGAGGGAGGCAAGGGAAGAAATTGCTGGGGCCTTGACAGCAATCTTTGTATCCTCATTGGCTACAGGTGTGGTCCCAGAAGACTGGAGAATAGCCAATGTTGTTCCTTTGTTTAAGAAGGGTAGCAAGTATAATCCAGGAAATTATAGGCCGGTGAGCCCTACGTCAGTGGTAGGGAAATTATTAGAGAGGATTCTTCGGGACAGGATTTACTCCCATTTGGAAACAAATGAGCTTATTAGCGAGAGGCAGCATGGTTTTGTTAAGGGGAGGTCGGGTCTCACTAACTTGATTGAGTATTTTGAGGAAGTGACGAAGATGATTGATGAAGGAAGGGCAGTGGATGTTATCTATATGGACTTCAGTAAAGCCTTTGACAAGGTCCCTCATGGCAGACTGGTACAAAAGGTGAAGTCACACGAGATCAGTGGTGAACTGGCAAGATGGATACAGAACTGGCTCGGTCATAGAAGACAGAGGGTAGCAGTGGAAGGGTGCTTTTCTGAATGCAGGACTGTGACTAGCGGTGTTCCGCAGGGATCAGTTCTGGGACTTTTGCTCTTTGTAGTATATATCAATGATTTGGAGGAAAATGTAGCTGGTCTGATTAGTAAGTTTGCGGACGACACAAAGGTTGGTGGAGTTGCGGATAGTGATGAGGATTGTCAGAGGATACAGCAGGATATAGATCGGTAGGAGACTTGGGCGGAGAAATGGCAGATGGAGTTTAATCCGGACAAATGTGAGGCAATGCATTTTGGAAGGTCCAATACAGGTGGGAAGTATACAGTAAATGGCAGAACCCTTTGGAGTATTGACAGGCAGAGAGATCTGGGCGTACAGGTCCACAGGTCACTGAAAGTGGCAACGCAGGTGGATAAGGTAGTCAAGAAGGCATACAGCATGCTTGCCTTCATTGGTCGGGGCATGGAGTATAAAAATTGGCATGTCATGCTGCAGCTGTACAGAACTTTAGTTCGGCCACACTTAGAATATTGCGTGCAATTCTGGTCACCACACTACCAGAAGGACGTGGAGGCTTTGAAGAGGGTACAGAAGAGGTTTACTAGGATTTTGCCTGGTCTGGAGGGTATTAGCTATGAGGAGAGGTTGGTTAAACTCGGATTGTTTTCACTGGAACGACGGAGGTGGAGGGGCGACATGATAGACGTTTACAAAGTTATGAGAGGCATGGACAGTGGCTAGTCAGAAGCTTTTTCCCAGGGTGGAAGAGTCAGTTACTAGGGGACATAGGTTTAAGGTGCGAGGGGCAAAGTTTAGAGGGGATGTGCGAGGCAAATTCTTTACACAGAGGGTGGTGAGTGCCTGGAACTTGCTGCCGGGGGAGGTGGTGGAAGCAGGTACGATAGCGACGTTTAAGAGGCATCTTGACAAATACATGAATAGGATGGGAATAGAGGGATACGGTCCCCGGAAGTGCAGAAGGTTTTAGTTTAGGCAGGCATCAAGATCGGTGCAGGCTTGGAGGGCCGAATGGCCTGTTCCTGTGCTGTACTGTTCTTTTTCTTTGTTCTTTGTTCTTTGTATGCCCCTGCTTGACATTTCACTGCTGAATAGAAATAACAGGCTGAATTTTATATCGGCAACGGGGGTCTTAGGGACGGGCCGGAAGGTAGGGTGTGACCCTGCCTTGGGCCTCGATCGGACCCCTGGCTGAATTCAACGGCGGGCAGGCAATTAACTGCACACCATCTGGGATGCCGGACAACTGGAGGGCCGGCAGCTCAGCAGTACCAATAGTATCACTGGGTGCAGTGGCCACTACTAGTACTGCAGCAGGCAAGGAGCAGTGAACATGGAGACCCAGGGACCAAGATAAGTGGGGTTGGGGTTGCTGGGGCCATTAAGGCAAGCACTGGTGAGGGGGTGGGTGTATTGGTGAGGGCAGAGGGGGTCTTGCCATGGGAGCGGCCATTGATGCCGAGTGGGTGGTGTACCTTCGTGGGCTATGGATTGCCTCCCAATGAAGGGCCATGGACCACCGCCAGCTCACTAGGAGGCTGCCAGGTCTCACCTGGTGGTGTCTTTTGTGGCACAGGCCCCTTTGACATTGGCTAAATACCAGCAGAGGTGGGAGGCAGCCCTTAAGTGGCCCTTAATGGGCCACTTAAGTGGCTTAGTTGGCCTCCCAGTGAACCTCCCATCAGCCACGGTGCCTGCTGCGGCCAAAATGGCATTTGGGCAGGACATCGTTGGGCCCCTCCCCACAATGCCATCCGACTCTATTTTGTGTGCCCCCTGCCTCCCAGCCTGTCTCAAAGGTCTGATTAAAATCCAGCCCAATGTTTCACTACTATCCGCTCAAGCTCTTTCAAAATTTTGAACACTTCTATTATATCCCTCTAATTTTCTCTGCTTTCAAATATACAGTCCAGCTTGTTAAAGTCTCTGATTATATCTAAAGCTCTTATCTCTAGTGTCCTCCTAATGAATGTTTGAATTTATTTCATGGCTCCAACATACTTTTTTATTGGAATACCCAAAATTGCTTGCATAACTTTAACTGCAACCTAAACAATGTCCTGTACAAATTGATCGTCACAAAGATAAACACAGCTTAGGAAGCATTCTGGCTCATCCTCCACAGAAATCTACAGTTCTCCAATCATAGAAGGCAACTGAATCTTCAGTGATCCAGAGTTTTTGGCCCACTACTCTTTCCAGATGACCATTCCAAGTATTATCCACCCTTCACTATGTCATAAAAAAAAGAAATGCTGGAAATACTCAGCAGGTCTGGCAGCATCTGTGGAGAGAGAAGCAGTTCTGATGAAAGGTCACTGACCTGAAATGTTAACTCTGCTTCTCTCTCCACAGATGCTGCCAGACCTGCTGAGTATTTTCAGCATTTCTTGTTTTTATTTCAGATTTCCAACATCTGCAGTATTTTGCTTTTCTTTTACTATGTCTCCTTGCCTTAGCATCACCTTCTTGTTTTAGTGTTCAATGTCCCTACATATAAAATCTGATTAATCCTTTTATAATCCATTTTCCCTCTTTTACTGCTTTATCAGCTACAATCCTGTTTTAAAGATCTGCACATCTCCGATCCTAGATCATTCTGTTCTTCCACTTCCTTGAGAATTTTGTTGATTAAAATACATTTTCTTTCTCTATATTTTCCACAAAAAAGAAAAAAAGACTTGCATTTGTTTAGCACCTTTCACACTCTCATTACATTCCAAAGCACTTTACCAGTGTTACGACTAGGTGAGAAAGGGGTCTAGGGTTCCTTTCAGCCTTCATCCGGTCTTACTATAACAGGGCTTAATTTTAAACACATCGTGGTTTAAGCTCCCCCTTGTTGAATCCTTGTTCACCGCTTTGCAATTATAAGGCAAAGAAACCAGAACAAACAGGTTTTCTTAGGTGTAAAGAAGAAAAGTTGAAATTTATTAAACTTAAATTTAATCTCTAATTCGGTTGATGCCTATGGATACACAACGTGCCCACGCGTGCGTGCATATGTGATACACACATTGTCGTGCTAGGCACCCACCTGCCAAGAATAAGGCACATTAATTTTGTCATGAACATTGATTTTAAACTGTCACTGGAGTGAGGAAAGGACTTGTTAAACAGCTAAGCCATGGCTGGAAAATACATTTGCATATTAACAGACAATGTTTGGAAGGACAAAGCAGCCATTCCCTGACACATTCAACCCACAATGGACTTTTGATCACTAGACATTGAAGGTGGGGGAGCTCGCATTCCAGGCTGACTGCTAAGATGGCCAAATATACAAACGGACATCGTCAAACCAGCTAGTCACATGACTAACCTGCTGGGCAACCTGAGTTTTTTGAATTGTACAAACAGTTTGAGAAGAAAGCTGTTTGCTCCTGGACTGAGAAGATCTATCTCCTGTCTGCTCCCATTTCTTTCTCACAAGCCTCTGAATCCACTGAAGACACATGAACCCCAAGAGAAAAAAGTCTCCTACAGTGAACAAGATTTAAGAAGAATACTGGGCCCCAACAAAAGCAAGATCTGCCTACAATCAAGGACTCTACAGTGAGCTCAAAGACCCGTAACAAAAACTCTTCAGATATTGTCTCAAACTTTTCCACTTTATTTCTTCTGCTCTTTTCTGTCTCTGTTTGCATGTGGGTATTGCATATGCATGCTAGCGTGGGCACATATCTGTAGGCGTTAACCAAATTAGAGTTTAAAGTTAGGTTTAATAAATTTCAACTTTTCTTCTTTACACCTAAGAAAACCTATATGTTCCGGTTTTTTTGCCAGAGAATTGGAAAGTGGTGAACAAGGATTCACCAAGGGGGAGCTAAAAACAAGGTGTGTTTAAAATTAAACCCTGTTACAGTAAGACCAGGTGAAGGCTGAGAGGGACCCCTAGACACTTTTCCCACCTGGTCGTAATAGAAATTTGGGTGCGGGCACCAGAATTGACTCACAGACAAACAAGAAATTGGAAGTGGGAAGCCAAATTGTTCCCAATCAAAAAAGAGCAAATTTTCAATGCAGCTTTTCTTGTGGTTGTGTGTGCTGGAATACTAACATATCTGCGACTGAAGCTAGTAGCTCTCCAAGCCAGGGTGAAATAACTTGGGATAAGTTAAAAGCACTGTCTATGGAGGAGTTGAGGAAAACTGTTGAGCAGTGTCGGATCACTGTACGTGGCAAGGTTAGGAATTCTGAATTCCTAATGCTAGTGGCCAGCCATTTTTCCCTTGAATTTGAAGAAGCAGAAACAGGGTTAGAAGTAGATCCCAATAGGGTATTGTTAGCAAAGATACAATTGGAACAGATGAAAATTGAATTAGAGGAGAACAAAATGAAAGGCAGGAGAGGGAGAGAGAAAGAATATCCCAGAAGGAATGTGAAGAAAGAGAGCTGAAGTGGCTTGTGTTAACTAGGGGGCGACAGAGTAACCCCAGTGAAAGCATGGCCAATATGGAAGAGCGTAATTCAGGGCTGGGTACAAAATTGTTAAAACTAGCTCAATTAATTCCAAAATTCAATGAGGAGATGTAGAAATATTTTTTGTGTCCTTTAAGAAACTGGCAAGGCAGTTAAAAAGGCCAGCTGAGACCTGGCCTCTTTCACTACAAAGCAAACTAACTGGAAAAGCCCATGAGGTTTATTCCCTGTTGCCAGATGAGAGTTCAACAAATTATGAACAGACAAAAAGTGCTATCCTGAGGGCATATGAATTAGTACCCAAAGCCTATCGGCAAAAGTTTAGAACCCTCAAGAAGCAAGCTAATCAAACTTATCTGGAGTTTGAAAGAAATAAACAGCTGGCTTTTGACCAGTGGCTGAGGGCTCTTAAAGTACAGCTCAGCTATAAGACTCTCAGAGAAGTAATTCTGTTAGAGGAATTTAAACACTCTCTCACACTCTCCATCAAGACCCAAGTAGAGGAGCAGTAGGTTCAGAGAGCCTGGCAAGTGGCCATTCTAGCTGATGAGTTTGCTTTAATTCATAAGTCGGTTTCCCAGGGGAGAACCTTTCGTAGTCACCCCCACAAATCTGAAAAGTACAAAGGGTGGGAAGGTGATAGGAGCCCAAGCCGTCCTGGGAAAGAAGAGAAAGCAGGAGACACAGGGAGCCCTCCTTCAGCCAAAAAGGAAGGTGCTGTGAGCAAGAGTGAGACCCGGAGACCTGAGTGCTTCCATTATAATAAAGCAGGGCATTTAAAAGCTTGACTGCTGGAAACTAAAGGGAAAACCTGTAGGATTAATCAGGACACACCTGCTCAGTGAAGAAGTGAACCTGATGGAAAGCACATGAGAGCAAGCTGTGGCTTTAACTGCAGTAAAAGTGAGACCCAGGAAGCTTACTGTTGCAAGTGCAGGAACATTTAATATGATTCCTGAAGCTTATCAGGGTTTTGTGTCTGAAGGGAAAGTAACTCCATACCCCTCGAGTGGGGCAAGCCTGACCTTTCCCCCAGAGAGTGCCGTGAATACCAAAATGGTGGTGAATGGTATTAGAGGGCAGTGTATGCCTGTACCTGTACACCGGGTACACCTGGAATGTGACCTGGTTTCGGACCGGTGACCGTAGAGATTGTCCCTAGTTTGCCTGTGGGCAGGGTTGACCTGCTCCTAGGTAATGATCTGGCGGGGGTGAAAGTGGTAGCTCTTCCAGTAGTGAAAGAAAGACCGCAGCAGGTCAGAGAGACAGGGCCATGGCAGGAGATGGACCCCTGCACCTTCCCTGAATATGTAGTGGATCAGGCCATGATCAAACCAGCTCCCCCAGAGGAGACTGAATTGGCACTGCAGGCAGATGACCAGGTCTGTCTGAGACTTTCTTTGGAAAGTTAGGAGAGCTAGGGAATTAATTAACTAGATTTTTCCTAGCTGAGACTCAGCGAGCCGAACCAGCATTGTGAGAGTTACCACAGGCTGCCCAGACTGAAAGTGAAGCAGAGAGAGTCCCTGATTGCTGCTATTTAAAGAATGAGGTACTGATGAGGAAATGGAGTTCTCCTCACAGACCTGAGAGCAAGGAGTGGGCAGTAGTTCACCAGTTAGTGGTGCCAAAGAGGTAACAGAGATAAATATTAAGGAGGGCCCACAAGACTACAGTGGCTGTACATGCCAGTATACGAAAAACTAAAGCCCACATAAGACAGCAGTTTGACTGGCTAAAACTCCACAAAGATGTGGTGGAATACTTCAAGAGTTGGCACATGTGCCAGGTTGAGGGGAGACCCCAACCTACAGTGAAACTTGCCCCCCTAAGTCCTGTATCAGTGTTAGGAGGACCCTCCAGCAGAGGGCTGGTGAACTGTAAGGGACCCCCGCTGAGAATAAAAGGGGACAGGTGGGCACAAGGCTGGAAAAAGTTTTGAAAGAGAAGGTGAAAAAGTGACCAAGAGGGCAGGTTAAGGGAAGAAAAAAAGCAGAAGAAAAATAGAGTGGAAAGGTTTGAGGCAATATCTGAAGAGTTTTTGTTATGGTTCTTCAAGCTCACTGTAGAGTCCTTGATTGTAGGTAGATCTTGCTTTTCATTGGGGCCCATTATTCATAAATATTTTTTGACCTCGGAGACTTTTCTCTCTTCGTGTTCATCTGTCTTCAACGGATTCAGAGACTTGTGAGAAAGAGATGGCAGCAGACAGGATAGATCTTCTCATCCAGGAGCAAACAGCTTTCTACCCACAAACAAAAACAAGAAATGCTGGAATTACTCAGCAGGTCTGGCAGCATCTGTGGAAAGAGAAGCAGAGTTAACGTTTCGGGTCAGTGACCCTTCTTCGAGCTTTCTACCCAAACTGTTTGTACAAATTCAAAAAACTCAAGTTTCTCAGCAGGTTTGTCATGTGAATAGCTGATTTGACCATGTCCATTTGTGTATTCGGCCATCTTAGCAGTCAACCTGAAATGCGAGCTCCCCCACCTTCAATGTCTAGTGATCAAAAGTCTATTGTGGGTTGAATGTGTCAGGGAATGGCTGCTTTGTCCTTCCAAACACCGTCTGTGTCGCGAATGCATGGTAGTGTGGGGCACATCTCATTCTTGGCATTTGGGGGCCTAGCATGACAACTAGCAATTGGCTACACTTCAAAATCAATGTTGCATTCCAGAAAATCAATATTTAGTTTAGAGATACAGCACTGAAACAGGCCCTTCGGCCCACCGAGTCTGTGCCGACCATCAACCACCCATTTATACTAATCCTACACTAATTCCATATTCCTACCACATCCCCACCCGTCCCTATATTTCCCTACCACCTACCTATACTAGGGGCAATTTATAATGGCCAATTTACCTACCAACCTGCAAGTCATTTGGCTTGTGGGAGGAAACCGGAGCACCCAGAGAAAACCCACGCAGACACAGGGAGAACTTGCAAACTCCACACAGGCAGTACCCAGAATTGAACCCGGGTCGCTGGAGCTGTGAGGCTGCGGTGCTAACCACTGCGCCACTGTTGAATTGCATTTGCCACCATTCTGTTCAAATCCCCTAATAAATGGGTTGGATTTTGTGGTGGCAATGATGGCAAAGCTGTCAGCATTCACTGTCTTTACACTAAAATCCCAAAGTTGCTGTGCGCCAGTCTGCCCTTCTCCAGAGACTTCGCTCTTTAACTCTGTGACGTTAACACTAACAGGGAAAAAAATGGTACTGGATTTGGGATAATCACCCACATATAATGAACTTGCCTCGCCACAAATTTTAGAGCTGATGTTGCGAGGCCGAAGCAGCCTCTTCTGTCAGTTTGGGAATGTTTAATGAGGGCACCGGTACAGGAAGGATAATTTCAATTTGTGAAATGCTTTTGAGACATGAAACTTTTCAACTCTTCTCAAATTTGTCCAACTCTATATCATGGACCTGAATATTTATATGATTTTTAAATGATTTAATTTATATGACTTTTTAACATGATTCTGATATCATTTATTTGACTTTTTAAAGCTTTATGTTTAAATTTATTATTTTTTTAAATGATTCTTATCACATATATCTGACTTTTAAAATTTTTTATTCAAGTTTCTTATCTGTTTACTTTAATGTGACTTTTTAAAATCTACTTACATGTAAAAGACATTATAAAAATGACTTTATTACTTAAATGTTATCTTTTGTGGGTGTATCTTCTGTTCCTGTCAGTTTTCACTGATTCTATGGGTGGAGCTTCAATTCACTGCAACATGTGCTCTGTCCTTTATGCCCCCATTAGGGTATGCTGCAGAACTACGCTGAGGTCTACGTTGTGAGGGAATCCTCCTGCCTTCCCAGTGAAATTCATGCCATGAGAATCGCCTTAGGTAAGTCGACACTTTAGATTGTGGTCAGCAGTTACGGGGAGAAAGCAGAGGAGTGGCACTAGGTAAATAGGTCAGTTCAAGAGCCAGCTGTTATGGCCAAGTGAGGAGGGGGGGTCACAGTCGCCCCTCTTGCCCTTCCTCTTATTTGACCGCAACAGGGTTGATTCCTTTTACACAGTGGTTGTGCTTACCACCTCAGTGAGTGTTTTACCTTTTTCCTTTGATGTGATCGTGAAAGAACCAATTGGACAGGTTTACTTGGGTTTAAACAAGAAAGAGGTAAGTTT
Source organism: Heterodontus francisci (assembly GCF_036365525.1). NCBI lineage: Eukaryota > Metazoa > Chordata > Chondrichthyes > Heterodontiformes > Heterodontidae > Heterodontus > Heterodontus francisci. The sequence continues at coordinate 115,254,247 of NC_090371.1, forward strand.
ATTATACTTAACAATCTAAACCCAATTTAAAAATAATTTTAAAAAACGCTACACATTCACGCACACATTCTCACAACAATCGTAAACACACAAATAGATTACAAAGTGGAAAGTGTTTTTTTTGGTTGGATTAAAGTCCAGAATAAATAAAAGTTAAATACAACTTCAGTGTGGTTGGATGATTTGGTGGTCTTCTGGACAATGTATTCTTGAAGTCCTTGGTTGGCCAAAGTGCACTTTATGGCTGGCCTGCTTTGCTCAGGGTTTCCTTGAAGGCAGACTGGTAGGTGGCTCTCTTCCCCTGCTGTCTCACTGTAGCAGCCTGTAGCTTGGAGGGTCCACAGTTGCAGACAGTTTTCAAACTTGATATTTTCTGGGGAGAGGGAAAGAAAGGGAGGCACACAGATTTCTCTGCTGCTGCAGTCTCAGTTACTGCTAGTCTGTTGTCTGTTAAATAAAATGACAGATGGTCACATGGTTCTCTCAGTCCCCTTTGTCTTTAATGAGGTCCAAAGTCTAAAACCAAAAATCTCTCTAAGATGGCATTGTCAGTGTTTACCCCTCAAGGGACATCTTATGAATGCCACGGGATGCCTTTGAATGTCCTGCTAATGAGGGTGATCTAGATAATCTACTCACTTAGCCAAAGCATTGTCCTGGCTGGGCTTCCTGTTAGACTTCTGGCTCCAATTGGGGCCTTGGAATGTGCAAAGGTGTTTCAGATGCAAATTGCAGTGGCCATCTTGGCTGCCAGTTTTTTTAAAGTCAATTGTAAGATTTTCTCCATTAGAAGTCTAATGTAAGTTTCCAACCAATGAAACTAATAATTCTCATTTGGCAAATAGGGTTTTCTTGACACCTCCACACCACGTGGAATGAAATGTGACAATAGGAGCATTTCATTAGTTGTGGAAAAGAAAAAAAAGAAAACATAGATTAATTGTTACCACTCACTCCTCAAATTCACTCATTAATCTTAGATTTGCTACAGCTGGCTTTGTCTGCAACAGTTATGCTGATTTAATAATTTTTTGGGAATTTTGTCGGGAATGTGTTGTCAAATGGGGGCACTTGTGTGACTCACCAGAAAACTAAAGTGAGGTCCGTGTGGATCTGCTCACTGAAGAGCAATGGCGCTGCTGGTACTGCTGAGCTGCCGGCCCTCTGATTGGTCAGCAGCTCTTGGGGCAGGGTCTCATCCCTTAAAGAAGACATCATCCCCGATGTCAGGCAGTTAATTACCTGCCCACTGTTGAATTTGGCTGGGGGTCCAATAAAGGGCAGAGGCAGAGTTGCCCTTCCTCACCTTCCAGCCAGTCGCCGGGACCCCTGTCACTGAAATAAAACACAGCCCATTGCTTCACGAGAAGACAAATACTCCATTTTATTTCCACCTTGCAAATGTGCTTTGTTGCATAATCTTTCTTCTGAGATCTCCCAAAATCCAACTGAACAGTGTAGGACAGGTGATTTCCCTCACTCCCTGAAAAATTAGTGTCATCTTACGTTTTCTTTTGCCAGTAAGTGCATGCCAAGGCATAGGGAATAGTAATCCTTTCTGATAATAAAAGGAACAACACTGCCTGCTGATGAATGGCAACCTGAGTGCAATCAATTGTACCTTGTACGTGATTGGTACGTGATTGATCGGCCTCTCCTACTTGTGCTGTTGGACTTGATACACATTGACACAAGGTAGAAGATGGCCTCTGATACTCAGTTATGCAACAGCAAACTTCATACTGCGTGATCCTGCTGATGCGTCCTTCTGGTGCCTGCAAGAACCTAGTGGTGGTAGAAATGGAGTGTGTTTGCCATATTCATTTCTACTTCATGCCACATGAGTCTTACTTCTTTGTATCAAGTGTGGGTACAGGGCATGGCAAAAATCTGAATGTGTGTCCCCGTCAAAGTACTGCTTCTTTCAAGGCTGTTTCTGCCTGAGGTCCAGGTAGGAAACATGTTGTGAGGACTCGCTGCATTGGGTACTAAGTGTGATTTCTCGGTTCCAACCCACACAGCAAAATAAAATCCATCGGCGATAATGTGTTATCATTGGCTGACTATTTTAACAGTTTAAATGCTCATGAATGCACTAACTTATTGGTCCCTGCATATCTGTACATTCATCTTTCTATGACGGTGAAGGATATCTTGAAAACCAAAGTCACTGCCTTTTACCAAATGACTGTTGATTTTCTTTTGTCAGTCCTCTGCTGGTAAATCTTTGTAAGCCTCTTAAAATTAGAATAATAATCTCTGATGATTAGAACATTTGTTGAAAGAAACTGTAGAAATTTGGCTCCCTGCCAGATGCTGATTTCTTTTACTTGTATGATATCTTTCCAACATTTTTCTAGCTTTTTTTCTATGTGGTTCGTTTCATATTTGACCTATTTTGGGATGTTGCCAGATTCATTGGCCAACAGCTCAGATATTTTATCCATAGACAAATATACAAAACTTGTTCCGATGAGACTTTTTAAATTTGATAATTTTTTGACCCACTATCCAAAAAAAGTAAGGACATGGAAAAATGATATAGCTTCATTTAATTGGTATTGAAAGAGTGCATCTTGGATTGAAACAAATGTCAAGGAAAGTTATGGTGAATGTCTTTGTGCAACTTTTGTTCATTGCAATTTTTGTTTTAGAAAATGGATAACATATCTATGTCTGACTTTTCTGTACGTCATGTGTTACACTTTTGATAGAATTTGACCCAAAGGAAGGTAACAAGCAGAAATAATTCACAAAATAATCAGATTGGCTTTTGGTGCTTTGCTTAAAGTTATAAAGTGTGAGATGTACAATTGATAAAATCAGTTGGACAGTTACGAATATTCATTTTCTAATATTAAGAAAATGTGCCACTGCATGGAATTTAGAAGAGTTCAAAACCCCATACTTTATTGATTTTTGTTTTTGTTCATATAATAGATAATATATAGTCGAGAATTATGGTAAATGGAGGGAGCCCATTGCACCCATTCCTCTTAATGCAAGGATGCTTAATCTTTGGGAGTTGTTGACTTGATATATGCAGAACACAATTGATTATGTAGAAATGCGAGCTCCCATACACAGGCCCCATGCCCAAACAATGTGATTCCATAAATAAACTATGCAAGAACCTCGATATAGAAAATATAAGTTGTTGTAAGGATATGCTGGAAAATTTCTCTGGTGATCCCGGCTAGGACTCAGACCTGCATCTCCAAGTGTGCCAAACATCTGTCACTCTGAGTTTTGGCATGCCGTGTATATCCCTATGTACAAGGCACTAAGCAGAAGGGAGGCCAAAGGAAATTCCCAGCATGAGAATTCCCCTTCCCTAAGCCTACCTTCTCTAACATCATAGGCTATATTTGAATCAGACAAGGGATTTGATTTAAAAAGCCCTGACTAAATGTTGTCTCCTAGGCTAGGAACCAGCAAATCTAGGCCCCAGCTAATTTTCCAAATGCTCCACGGAACAACCAATGAAATGGCATTGGCCTTGCCTTGCTAGGCCCCATATAACTCTGTGTCCTATATGTTTAAAAGATGTTTGCCAGGTCATTTCTATTAATTCACATCAAAAGTAAGCTTGATTTAAATTATAATCCAGCCTTATAGAATAAATATAATCATGCTCTGCAGTATGTCCATAATATTATGCATAAATTAATGATCAATTGTTGGCCTAATATATAGAGTACTTGATTTTATTTCCTTGAAAACCTGAGGGTACCCCAGGTGCACTTTTGGCACCATATGTTGTTACTTATGTTAGTTGGCTGCTTGCCTTGAAAAAGCACCTGACACAACTGCGCAACTTTGTCGCAGGTGTTAAGATATTGATGTTTCGAAGTTAAATTAGTTTGAGTAGGAACTGAAAGAAGTATTGTTTGATGGGCTTTGCCAACAATTTCAGCTGATAATGCAACCAGAAGATCCCAAGTAATGGGAGCTTCTTATTACAGGGGAGGGGGTTGTTTGGTTGTGAGGGTGGGGTGGACGGGAGAGGCTTGAAGCCTGAGGCCCACTCAACACCTGGTGAATGCCTGTGTGAGCATTTTGAGCACATTGAGCCAATACACCAACTACATGCAAATTCATTAAAGCTCCAAATTTCATGAAAGTGAGGAGAACGTCCCATAATATGGCTGGGCTGCTGGAGTGCCTGAAAAAAATACTGCCCAGTAATCCTGCCCCTGACCCTTTTGGTAGTATATACACTAATCAGGATGGTGTATGAATTTGTGAGGAACCTAGAAATGAGGATATCCTCAATTTGTTGCTGCCCTTGTCCTTCTGAGTGATAGAAGTTGCAGGGGTGTCTGAAGTGAGAGACAGAGAGGAGCGGAGCCTGAGGAGCAGCAGGACCTGAAGTATAAAAAGCGCGCCAAAAACCTGTGTGGGAGAGAGGCAGAGAGGAGTGGAGCCCGAGGAGCAGCTGGACCGGAGGAAAAATCGAAAAGTGACATCAGAGTGACGTAACATTGAACAGTAAGAGCAGGGAAACAGAGAGCAGCTGGGGTCAGTATTCAGGTAAGTTTTTAATTTAATTTAGTTTAATTTAATTGAATCAATATAGAGTAAGACTTGATTGATTTATAAGCACATAAACTAAAGACTAAAGCAGTTTAAAAAAAAACTAAAGACCAGTAGGAAATTTAAATAAATTAAAATCTAATTACATAAAATAGAGATGCAGGACCAGGTGACGTCTTGTACCTGCATGATGTGGGAGCTGGTGGACCCCATTGTGGTTCCTGGTGAACACATCTATAGTAAGTGTTGGCTGCTCAAGGAACTCCGGCTCAGAGTTGATGAGCTGGAGTCTAAGCTTCGGACACTGCGACACATCAGGGAGGGGGAGAGTTACCTGGACGCTGTGTTTGAGGAGGCAGTCACACCCCTTAGATTAACTACCTTGAATTCGGCCAATGGTCAGGGACAGGAGAGTGTGACTATGAGTGAAGCAGGTAGAGGGATCCAGGAGGTAGTGCTGCAGCAGTCTCAGCCATTGTCCTTGTCCAACAGGTTCGAGATTCTTGCTCCCTGTGTGGACGAGAGCAGGGACTGTAGGAAGGATGAGAAAACTGACCACTGTGGAACAGGAAGCCATTCAAATGGGGGGGAGAAAAGAGAAATGTAGTCATAATCGGGGATAGTATAGTTAGGGGTATAAACACTGTTCTCTGTGGCCAGGATTGAGAGTCCCAAAGGCTCTGTTGCCTACCTGGTGCCAGGGTTCAGGATATCTCATCTGGGCTGCTGAGGAACTTGGAGTGGGAGGGGAAATATCCAGTTGTCGTGGTCCACGTAGGTACCAACGATATAGGTAGAATGAGGTTAGAGGTTCTGCTGAGGGAATATGAGCAGCTAGGTGCTAAATTAAAAAGCAGAACCAAATAGGTAATAATCTCCGGATTACTACCTGAGCCACGAGCAAATTGGCAAAGGGTCAATAAGATTAAAGAGGTAAATGCGTGGCTCAAAGATTGGTGTGGGAGAAATAGGTTCGAATTTGTGGGACATTGGCACCAGTACTGGGGAAGGAGGGAGCTGTCTGATGGGACGGGCTCCACCTGAACTATGCTGGGTCCAGAGTCCTAGCGAATTGCATAACTAGGGCTGTAGATAGGGCTTTAAACTAAATAGTGGGGGGGAGGGTTCAGTTGCATGGAAAAACAGGAAGTTAAAGGAGAAGGTAGGAATGCAGGTTAGTGGTGAGGTTGATTGTTACCAAACTGCAAGAAGTATACTGGTTAAACCAGAAGAGAGAAGTAATAAACAGGCAGAATAAAGCATCAGTGCTGAGGGACAGGTTAGGGGGTATAGCCCAAATAAGAGTTCTATATACAAATGCACGGAGTGTTAGGAATAAACTAGATGAGCTGCAGGCACAAATTCACATGGAAGATTATGATGTGGTGGCCATTGTGGAGGCGTGGCTGCAGGATAGTTGGGATTGGGAACTAAATATACCTGGTTATAAAGTTTACAGGAGGGACAGGGAAAATGGCAGAGGGGGTGGAGTAGCCTTACTGATCAGAAATAATATCACCTCATTAATGAGGGAGGATATAATGAGAGGAAAGCATCCAGGGGAAACCTTATGGGTGGAATTGAGGAACAGAAAAGGATCTAAAACTGTAATAGGTGTTGTGTATAGACCCCCTAGTAGCAGTGTGTTAGATTGTATAAATGCACAAATTAGGCAAGTGTGTAACAAAGGCAGAGTAGTAATAAAGGGGGGTTTTAACTTGCACATAGATTGGGAGAGGCAGACGAGCACCTGTCAGAAAGGTAGTGAATTTCTGGAATGTGTCCGGGATAGTTTCCGACAGCAATATGTCCTAGATGTAACAAGGGGACAGGCAATATTAGATTTAGTTATGAGTAATGAGCCACATTTAATTAGTAGCCTAACTGTGTGTGAACATTTATCAAATAGTGATCACAACATGATCGAATTCAAGGTAGCGTTTGAAAGTGAAAAGCATGAATCAGCTACTAGAATTTTAGACTTGGGTAAGGCTGACTTTACCAGGATGAGACAGAGACTGTCTACGGTAAACTGGGTAGATCTGTTAATGGATCAAACGACTGAAGAACAGTGGAGAATATTTAAAGAAACATTTCACAAAATACAGAGCGAGTATATACCCCTGAGAGGAAAAAGCTCCACTTCACAGAAAAAAACAGCCATGGACAACTAAAGAGATTAGGGATAGCATAAAACAAAAAGAAAGGGCTTACAAAAATGCAAAACGCAGCACAGATCCGGCCAAATGGGATCGATACAAAGACCAGCAAAGGGTTACAAAGCAGCTTATAAGAGCTACTAAAAGAGATTATGAAAGGAAACCTGCAAGGGACATCAAAATCAATAAGAAGAAATTTTATAGTTACATAAAGGGAAAGCGGGTGATCAAGAGCAATGTAGGCCCACTAAAAGCTGAAAATGGAGATATTGTCATTGATAATGGGAAAATGGCAGACATGTTGAACAATTACATTGCCTCAGTATTTACAGTTGAAAAGGAGGATAACTTGCCGGAAGTCCCGAAAAGATTAATAGCCGAGAGGGGACAGGGACTTAATACAATTAACGTAAGTAAAATATCAGTAACAAGGAAATTAATGGAACTAAAGAGTGAGAAATCCCCAGGACCTGACGGTTTCCATCCGAAGGTGTTAAAGGAAGTAGGGGAGCACATTGTAGATGCCCTAACTAAAGTCTTTCAGAGTTCCCTAGATTCAGGAGTGGTCCCTCTGGATTGGAAAGTTGCACATGTCACTCCACTTTTTAAGAAGGGTGAAGGGGGAACCAAGGAAATTACAGACCAGTTAGCCTGACATCTGTGGTGGGCAAGTTGCTGGAGTCTATATTCAAGGATAGGGTGACTGAACACCTAGAAAAATTTCAGTTAATCAGGGACAGCCAGCATGGATTCATGATGGGAAGGTCATGCCTGACAAATCTCATTGAATTTTTTGAAGAGGTGACTAAGGTCACAGGGGTGACAGGGGAATGTCTATAGATGTTATTTATATGGACTTCCAGAAGGCATTTGATAAAGTCCCACATAAGAGACTGTTAACTAAGGTAGAAGCCCATGGAGTTGAAGGAAAATTATTGACATGGTTAGGAAGTTGATTGAGTGACAGAGAGTGGGGATAATGGGTAAGTACTCCGATTGGCAGGATGTGACTAGTGGTGTCCCACTAGGTGGGCCTCAATTATTCACATTATTTATTAACGGCTTGGATGATGGCATAGTAAGTCATATATCCAAATTTTCTGATGATACAAAGTTAGGCGGCATTGTAGACAGTCTAGATGATAGCATAAAATTGCGAAGAGATATTGACAGACTAGGTGAGTGGGCAAAACAGTGGCAGATGGATTTCAATGCGGGCAAGTGTAAGATTATCCATTTTGGACCAAAAAAGGATAGAGCAGCATACTTTCTAAATGGGAAGAAGTAAAGTACAGTGGATGTCCAAAGAGACTTGGGGGTTCAGGTGCATAGATCTTTAAAATGCCATGAGCAAGTGCAGAAAATAATCAAAAAGGCTAATGGAATGCTAGCCTTTATATCTAGAGGATTGGAGTATAAAGACACAGAGGTTATGCTGCAGCTGTACAAAACCCTGGTTAGACCCCACTTGGAGTACTGTGAGCAGTTCTGGGCACCACACCTTAGGAAGGATATATTGGCCTTGGAGGGAGTGCAATGTAGGTTTACAAGAATGATACAGGGGTTAAGTTACGAGGAGAGATTACACAAATTAGGCCTGTTTTTGCTAGAATTTAGAAGGTTAAGGGGTGATCTGATTGAAGTCTTCAAGATATTAACAGGAAAAGACAAGCTAGATAAAGATAAACTATTTCCACTGGTTGGAGATTCTAAAACTAGGGGGCATAGTCTAAAATTAGGACCAGATCGTTCAGGGGAGATGTTAAGAAGCACTTCTTCAGGCAAGGGTAGTAGAGGTTTGGAACTCTCTCCCACAAACAGCAGTTGAAGCCAAAACAGTTGTTAATTTTAAATCTGAGATAGATAGATTTATGTTAAGCAAAGATATTAAGGGATATGGGCCAAAGACAGGTATATGCAGTTAGGCTGCAGATCAGCCATGATCTCATTGAATGGCGGGACAGACTCAAGGGGCTGAATGGTACATTCCTATGTTCCTATGTTTCTAGTAACCTTGGCAAGTTGCTGCAGTGCATTCTGTGAATAGTATATACTGTAGCAATACTGTGCTGGTGCTGGAGTCATTCACCACCATTTTCAGGTACTACCACCCCACTCCTGCGAGATGGAAGGTTTTAAAATCCACCCCTTTGTGTGGGACCTCATTTGAATAATTTTATTATTGTAATTAGGATTATTTTTTACCTGCAACGCCACCTCCATTTACAGCCAGAAATTGGACGTCACAAAATTCAATGGACTGGAGGTGAGGTCTGGTGCTGCACTCGTTTACCTGTAAGGCTGCACGCCACTGGTAAATCCTTGTAAAATTGGGACTTGAAGATGTAAGCTACCGATCTATGATAGGATTCTCTGTCCTGCACAATCATAGCATCATAGAATCATGCAGCACAGAAGAAGGTAATTCCACTCATCATGCCAGTGGCGGGCTCTCTGAAAGAGCTACAAATTAGTCGCACACCCTTGCTCTTCCCCTATAGCCCGACAATTTTTTAAAAGTATGTATTCAATCCCCTTTTGAAAGTTACTATTGAATCGCGGCTACTGCTCTTTCAGGCATTGCATACAAGATCCTAACAACTTGCAGTGTTAAAACATTTCAACCCATCTCCACCGTGATTTCTTTTTGCCAATTATCTTAGTTTTCTTTTAACAAGTTTGAAACCCATGGGATAAAAGGGGAAGTAGCAGCATGGATACAAAATTGGCTAAGGGATAGAAAAATGAGCTGTGGTGAATGGCTTTTTTTGGACTGGAGGGAGGTATACAGTGGAGTTACCCAAGGCTCAATACCAAGACCACTGCTGTTTTTGATATGATTTAGACTTGGGAGTGCATGGTACAATTTCAGATGAGACGAAACTTAGAAGCATAGTAAACAATGAGGAAGATAATAAATTTCAAGAGAACATAGACAGGGTGGTGAAATGGGTTAACACATGACAAATGAATTTCAACGCAGAAAGGTCTGAGGTGATACATTTTGGTAGGAAGAATGAGGAGAAACAATTCATGTTAAATGTTACAATTTTAAGGAGGGTGCAAGAAGAGACAGACCTGGGGGTGCTTCTGCAAAAATGTTGGAGGTGTCAGGACAGGTTAACTAAACAGTTAATATAGTATAACGGATTCTGAGCTTTATAAATTGAAGCAGAGAGTACAAAAGCCAGAAGATTATGCTAAAACTATACAAAACACTAGTTTGGCTCCAGCTGGAGTATCGTCACCAATTCTGGGCACCCCACTTTAGGAAGGACATGCCGGCTTTGGAGAGGGTACACAAAAAATTTACCAGAATGCTTCCAGGAATGAGGAATTATGGTTATGTGGAGAGACTGGAGAAGTGGGAGCAGAGAAGGTGAGAAGGAGTTTCGATAGTAGTGGCAGTACAGTGGTGCAGTGGTTAGCACCGCAGCCTCACAGCTCCAGTGACCTAGGTTCAGTTCTGGGTACTGCCTGTGCGGAGTTTGCAAGTTCTCCCTGTGACTGTGGGGGTTTCTGCTGGGTGCTTCGGTTTCCTCCCACAGCCAAAGACTTGCAGGTTGATAAGTAAATTGGCCATTGTAAATTGCTCCTAGTGCAGGTAGTAGGAGAATTGTGGGGATGTGGTAGGGAATATAGGATTAATGTAGTATTAGTATAAATGGGTGGTTGATGGTCGGCACAGACTCGGTGGGCCGAAGGGCCTGTTTCAGTGCTCTATAATGTGCTAAAGGTGTTAAAAACATGAAGGGCTGAATTTTGTTGGGCTCCGTGGTCAGGGAGGCCAGAAGATGGCAGCTGCAGCAGCCTGCCACGGAGGTCGACGCCAGGTTTGCCGGGCCTGATCTTCCCAGCAGTGGTGAGGCTCTGTGGTGGCCTCCCCCCCGCAGCTTGGCGACGGGACCTGACTTTATAGTTACAAATAGCCTACATTATTATGCATCCCTGTGCGATTCCACCATCAGTTTAGGATCTTCTGCTGAACTTGCAGGTACTCACGTGCCTTCACTTTCACGTCCCAGAAAAGCCGGTGCCACCGAGGCGAGAGTACGTGGAGCCTGTGAAGATTGGTAAGTACTGTCCTACTCTCCAGTTCTTTGCAAAGCTGAGTTAAATCGCCTGATTGTCTGAGCTCGGCATCCATGGAGTCGGCTGGGTGGGTGGGTGTTGGGAAGGGGGTCTGTACTCTGCATCCATGAAGTTGTGGGGGGTGGGGGGTGGTTTCCATACCTTTATTCCTTAAAAGGGTCACTCTGTGCCCTTGAATGGTTGGAAGTGGGTCTAGGGGGCTCACCCTGCATTCGGGCAACCATGTTTGGGGGTGGGGGGGGAACAATGGAAGTGGATTAACCCTTTATGTGGGAGGGGGAAGGCTCAAATGTAAAATGTTATAAGCTCCTGTTGCTGGTGCTCCAATGCAGGCAGCTGGTATGATATTATGGTGGTCAGGCTGTCTCGCTCTTATTTAAAGCTAAGACGGGCAACGTCATGCCATATCATACAGCTCATGCTGGAACACAGCTGAAGCACAAATTTGCTTAACTCTCTGCCCAGATAGGTGCCATTGACCTTGTGAGGGAACTGAGTTGAGCTCGAGCATAGAGATGGGGATAGTCCATCCTATCTTTCTGGATCCTCGTGCCGTGATGAGGCATATCTGCCGGAGGTGGAACCAAGAGGCAGGCGCAGCCCATGTGGAAGCTCTCAGACCTGAGCAGCAGCAGCCACCAAGGCACATTCTAGCCCAGAGGCGCCAGCGGGTCTATAGGACTTGGGTGACTTACCAGCAGATGTCGGAGTGCCGGTGTCAGAGGTGACTGCGGATGTCCTGGTAACAGGAGGTAGAAATGTAGCAAGCAACATTAGAAGGTAGGCGAAACAAAGGCGAGCAACAACTAAGTTTAGAATGCAGAATAATGTCAAGAAGATAAGGTTAAGGGCACTCTACCTAAATACACGCAGCATTCACAACAAGGTAGATGATTTAAAGGCACAAATAGAGGTAAATGGGCATGATCTAATTGCCATTACAGAAACGTGGTGACAGGGTGACCAAGACTGGGAACTGAATAGTCAAGGATATTTCACATTTAGGAAGGACAGGCACAAAGGAAAAGGAGGTGGTGTTGCGCTGATAATAAGGGATGGGATCAATACATTAGTAAGGGAGAATCTCAGATTGGAAGAACAACATGTAGAATTCATTTGTGTGGAGCTAAGAAACAGCAAGGGTAAGCAAACACTGGTAGGAGTTGTTTATTGGCCACCAAACAGTAGTGGTAGTGTGGGGCATGGTATTAACCAGGAGATTAGAGAAGCATGTAGCATGGGTAATACAATAATTATCGATGACTTCAATCTGTACTTAGACTGGATAAACCTAGTGAGCGTTAATACTGTGGAGGATGAGTTTCTGCAGTGTGTCAGGGATGGGTTTCTAGAGCAGTATGTTCAGGAACTGACTAGAGAACAGGATATTTTAGATCTAGTATTATGGAATGAGAAAGGGTTAATGAATAATCTTGTAAAAGAACCTTTAGGGATGAGTGACCATAATATGATAGAATTTTACATTATATTTGAAAGTGAGGTAGTCAATCTGAAGCCAGGGTGTTAAATTTGAACAAAGGAAATTATGAAGGTATGAGGGGCGAATTGGATGAGGTGGATTGGGGAAATGCATTTAAAGGTATGACAGTGCATAGCCAAAGGATAGTCTTCAAAGAATTATTATATAGTTTACAGCAATGATACATTCCTTCAAGGCACAAAACCCCCAAAAGTAAAGGCAGTCAACCATGGCTAACAAAGGAAGTTAAGGATTGTATAAGATTAAAAGAAAAGGCCTATAAAGTTGCTAGAAATAGTAGTAAACCTGAGGATTGGGAGGATTTTAGAATACAGCAAAGGAGCACCAAGAAACTGATAAAGAAAGGGAGACTAGAATATGAATGTAAACTAGCAAAAAACATAAAAATAGACTAAAGCTTCGATAGGTATGTAAAAATGAAACGTTTGGCTAAGACAAATGTGGGTCCATGACAGGCAGAGTAAGGAGAATTTATAATGATGAATAGAGAAATGGCAGAGACACTTTGTGTCTGTTTTCACTGAGGAAAATACAAGAAATCTCCCAGAATTAGAGATTCAAGGGACGAGGGAGAATGAGGAATTGAAGGAAATTGTATTAGTAAGAAGGTTGTATTGGAGAAATTAATGGGGCTGAAGGTTAATAAGTCCCCAGGACCTGATATTTTATATCCCAGAGTGCTGAAAGAGGTAGCTACTTGAGATAACAGATGCCTTGGTGATCATCTTCCAAAATTCTATAGATTCTGTAATGGTTCCTATGGATTGGAAGGTAGCAAATGTCATCCCACTATTTAAGAATGGAGGGAAAAAGAAAACAGGGCCTTACATCAGTTGTAGGGAAAATGTTCTATTCTCAATCTATTCTAAAGGATGTGATAAATGGATACTTGGGTAATAATGATCTGATTGGGCATAGTCAACATGGATTTATGAATGGAAAATCATGTTTGACGAACCTGTTGAAGTTTTTTGAGGATGTTACTAACAGAATTGATAAAGGGGAGTCGGTGGACATAATAAACTTGGATTTTCAGAAGGCTTTTGATAAATTCCCCCACAGGAAGTTGGTTAGCAAAATTAAAGCACATGGAATAGGAGGTAATATACTGGCATGGATTAAGGATTGGTTAACAGGCAGAAAACATAGAGTAGGAATAAATGTGCCATTCTCACGTTGGCAGGCTGTGACTAGTGGGGTACTGCAAGGATCAGCACTTGGGCCCCAGCTGTTCACAATGTATATCAATTATTTGAATGTGGGGACGAAGTATAGTATTTCCAAGTTCGCAGATGACAGAAAACTAAGTAGGAATGTGTGTTGTGAAGAAGATGCAAAGTGGCCTCAAGGGAATTTGGACAGATTTAGTGAGTGGGCAAGAATGTGGCAGATGGAATATAATGTGGAAAAATGTGAGGTTATCCATTTTCGTAGGAGGAATATAGGTTCAGTGAATTTCTTAAATAGTAAGGGATTAGAAAGTATAGATGTACAAAGGGACCTGGGTGTCCTTGTCAATAAGTCACTGAAAGCTAACATGCAGGCGCAGCAAGCAATTAAGAAGGCTAATGGTATGTTAGCCTTTATTGCAAGAGAATCTGAGAACAGGAGTAGGGAAGTCTTGCTTCAATTGTATAGAACCTTGGTTGGACCACACTTGGAGTACTGTGTGCAATTTTGGTCCTCTTACCTTAGGAAGAGCGAATGCAACGAAGGCTTACCAAACTCGTTCCTGGGATGGCAGGACTGTCCTATGAAGAGAGATTGGGGAAACTGGGCTTGTATTCGCTAGAGTTTCGAAGAATGAGAGGTGATCTCACTGAAACCTACAAAATACTTAAAGGGATAAACAGGGTAGATGCAGGTAAGATGTTTCCCCTGGTTGGGGAGTCTATAACCAGGGGACACAATTTCAAAATAAGGGGGAAGCCAGTTCGGACAGAGATGATGAGAAATTTCTTTCCTCAGAGGGTTGTGAAACTTTGGAATACTCTATCCCAAAGGGTTATGGAAGCTCAGTCATTGAGTATGCTTAAAGCAGAGATTGACAGATTTCTAAATACCAATGACATAAAGGGATATGGTGATAGTGTGAGGAAAAGGCATTATAGTGCATGATCAGCCATGATCGTATTGAATGGCGGAGCAGGCTTGATGGGCTGAATGGCCTACCCCTGTTCCTATGTTCCTATGTCCAGATAGGCGGTGACACATCTCTGCACACTGCTGAATACTGACCTCCAGCGACTGGGCTTTTTGGACATCCTATGCCTGTGGCCCTCAAAGCGACAGTGGCTCTAGACGTCTATGCCTCTGCATCATTCCAGGGATCCACCGGCGACTTGTACGGGGTTTCGCAATCAGAAGTACACTGCTATATCAGGGAGGCCACCGGTTCCTTGTACAGGAGGGCTGGCGACTATGTGCGCTTCAGGACGGACCCTGAGAGTCAGGCCCAGAGGGTCATTGGATTTGGAGCCACTGTGGGATTCTCACAGGTGCAAGGAGTCATTGACTACACACATGTGGCCATCAAGGTTCCTTGGAGCAATCAGCCACATACCTCAATAGAAAGGGCTTTTACTTGCTCAACGTGCAGCTAGTTTGTGACCACAGAAAGCACTTCCTGCCAGTGTGTGCCCACTTCCCAGGCAGCTGTCATGACTCATTCATCCTGCGCCACTGCTGTTCACTCCACTAGCTCAAATTCAGAGGTGAACTCTTGGGGACAAGGGCTATCTCTTGCTGACATGGCTTCTAACGCCTGTGAGGAACCCCAGCAGTGATGCAGAAGAGCGCTACAGCACTAGCCGAGCTACCATCATGCAGGCCATCGGTATGCTGAAGATGTGCTTCCACTGCTTGGATAGATCGGGTGGAGCCCTACAGTACGCATCAGACAGGGTTGGGCTCATCATTGTGGTGTTCTGTATTCTGCACAACATTGCGGTCCAGAAGGGGGAGGCCTTGCAGGATGAAGAGTTACGGGAGCAGGACACATCTGGGATGATGAGGACACAGGAGGGCACCCAGGAACAACCACGCATGGGAGCACAGAAAGCATTGATGGAGGGCAAACATGGCGAGTGGCAAGCAAGGGATGTCACACAGCACTTGATCATTGAGCACGTCCACGATCCCTGAAGTGCAACATTTGCTCCTCACACCACACACCACCGTCCTGCAGCTAGTCTGAAGTCTTCTGCCTCTGTAACATCTGTCTCTCCAGCATGACTGGCAGCAGCTGACTGAGCCATTGCCCATGTGACTGCATCCGTGCAGTGCCACATCATGCATATTGGCAAGGCAATGATGTTATTCCTTACATTGGCAGTACTGTCAGGCTAATGATGTAATGGAAGGACACATAAGCGACATATTGTGGCATGCATCATTCACACAGGAAATTATACAATTTTCAGAGAAGCACATTTACTTAAATTGCATATAACATAGCCATCTGAGACATGAATACCCATATGTGTCAAGGTGTCTTTTTAAAATGTTGCGGGTGCTCCTTCGCTAGCAGCTGGACCAGAGGCAGGCTGCTGAGCAGGACGCCCCTTGGCCTGGGATGAATTCAGTGGTCGTGCTCTGTGCGCCTGAGGCCTGGAGGGCCCCGGCTGCCTGAGGGCCTCCTTCGCCAGTGCAGTGCTGTCCTCAGGTGTCGTGGATGCTGGAGCGGGACTCACCGGCGGAGGGGCTTAGGTGTTCACATTAGAATCACCTGAAGACAGGAGCGGCGGCGGCTGGCAAACCTGGGCAGAAGCCGAAACATAGAAACATAGAAAATAGGAGCAGAAGGAGGCCGTTCGGCCCTTTTAACCTGCTACGCTATTCATAATGACCATGGCTGATCATCTAACTCAGTAACCTGTTCCCGATTTCGCCCTATACTCTTTAGACCCAAGAGCGATATCTAACTTCTTGAAAACATACAATGTTTTGGCCTCAACTGCTTTCTGTGGTAGTGAATTCCATAGGCTCACCACTCTCTGGGTGAAGAAATTTCTCCTCATCTCAGTCCTGAAAGGTTTACCCCGTTTCCTTAGTCTATGACTCCTGGTTCTGGACTCCTCCACCATCGGGAACATCCTTCCTACATCTACCCTGTCAAGTCCTGTTAGAATTTTATAGGTTTCTATGAGATCCCCCCTCACTTTTCTGAACTCCAGCGAATATGAACCCAACCAACTCAATCGCTCCTCATACGTCAGTCCCACCATCCCAGAAATCAGTCTGGTAAACCTTCGCTGCACTCCCTCTATAGCAAGAACATCCTTCCTCAGATAAGGAGACCAAAACGGCACACAATATTCCAGGTGTGGTCTCACCAAGGCATGGTATAATTGTAGCAAGACATCCCTGCTCCTGTACTCGAATCCTCTCGCTATGAAGGCCAACGTACAATTTGCCTTTTTTACCACCTGTTGCACCTGCCTGCTCACCTTCAGTGACTGGTGTACGAGAATACCCAGGTCTCGCTGCATATTTCCCTCTCTCAGTTTATAGCCGTTCAGATAAAAGTCTGCCTTCCTGTTTTTGCTACCAAAGTGTATAACCTCACATTTATCCACATTATACTGCATCTGCCATGCATTAGTCCACTCACTCAACTTGTCCAAATCACCCTGAAACCTTTCTGCATCCTCCTCACTACTCACCCTCCCACCCAGTTTTGTATCATTTGCAAATTTGGAAATATTGTATTTAGTTCCCTCATCTAAATCATTAATATATATTGTGAATAGCTGGGGTCCTAGCACCGATCCCTGCGGTACCCCACTAGTCACTGCCTGCTATTCGGAAAAAGACCCATTTACCCTACTCTTTGTTGCCTGCCTGCCAACCAGTTTTCTATCCATCGCAATACACTACCCCCAATCCCATGTGCTTTAATTTTACACGCTAATCTCTTATGTGAGACTTTGTTGAAAGCCTTCTGAAAGTCCAAATAAACCACATCCATTGGCTCCCCCTCATCAACTCTACTAGTTACATCCTCGAAGAATTCTAGTAGATATGTCAAGCATGATTTCCCTTTTGCAAATCCATGCTGACATTGCACGATTCTACCACTGCTCTCTAAGTGCTCTGCTATTAAATCTTTGATAATGGACTCTAGAATTTTCCCCACTACTGACGTCAGGCTGACTGGTCTATAAAAATTCCCTGCTTTCTCTCTACCTCCCTTTTTAAATAGTGGGTTTACATTAGCTACCCTCCAATCTGTAGGAACTGTTCCAGAGTCTATAGAATCTTGGAAGATGACCACCAATGCATCCACTATTTCTAGGGCCACTTCCTTAAATACTCTGGGATGCATACCATCAGGCCCTGGGGATTTATCGGCCTTCAATCCCATCAATTTCCCCAACACCATTTCTCTACTAATATTGATTTCCTTTAGTTCCTCTCTCTCATGAAGCCATTTCTGGTATGATATTTGTGTCCTCCTTTGTGAAGACAGAACCAAAGTATGCATTTAGTTGGTAAGCCATTTCTTCGTTCCCCATAATAAATTCCCCTGTTTCTGACTGTAAGGGACCTACATTTGTCATCACCAATCTTTTTCTCTTCACATACCTATAGAAACTTTTACAGTCTGTTTTTATGTTCCCCGCAGGCTTGCTCTCGTACTCTATTTTTCCCTTCTTAATCAATCCCTTGGTTCTCCTTTGCTGAATTCTAAACTGCTCCCAATCCTCAGGTCTGTTGTTTTTCCTGGCAAATTTATATGCCTCTTCCTTGGATCTAATACTATCTCTAATTTCCCTTGTAAGCCATGGTTTGTCTACCTTTCCCATTTTACTTTTGCACCAGACAGGGAGAGACAATTACTG
Organism: Heterodontus francisci; assembly: GCF_036365525.1. Lineage (NCBI taxonomy): Eukaryota > Metazoa > Chordata > Chondrichthyes > Heterodontiformes > Heterodontidae > Heterodontus > Heterodontus francisci. The sequence goes on from NC_090371.1 coordinate 115,272,378, forward strand.
CAGTTCATCAATGCGCTCTTTAAATGTTTGCCATTGCCTATCCACCGTCATCCCTTTAAGCAACGTTTCCCAATCCATCTTAGCCAACTCGCGCCTCATACCTTCGTAGTTTCCTTTACTAAGATTCAGGACCCTTGTCTCAGAATAAATTACGTCACTCACCATCTTGATGAAGAATTCTATCATGTTATGGTCGCTCATCCGCAAGGGGTCTCGTACCACTAGATTGTGAATTATTCCTCTCTCAGTACACAATACGCAGTCTAGGATGGCCTGTTCTCTAGTTGGTTCCTCAACGTATTGGTCCAGAAAACCATCCCGTATACACTCCAAGAATTCCTCCTCTACGGTATTGTGACTAATTTGATTTGCCCAATCTACATGCAGATCAAAGTCACCCATAATTACAGATGTTCCTTTATCGCATGCGTCTCTAATTTCCTGTTTAATGCCATTCACAACATCACCACTACAGTTTGGGGGTCTATATACAACTCCCACTAACGTTTTTTGCCCCTTAGTGTTACTCAGCTTCCACATCGTCAGAGCTAATATCTTTCCTCACTTTTGTGTTGATCCAAAGCAGGAGCTGTAAAAGAGAGGGCGGGGCTCGAGGCCCTGACTTCCCTGAAGATAGGAGTGGCGGTGGCTGGTGGAGCTGTTCTCTCTCTCGACGCACGCTGAGACTCGAAAAAAGCCTTTCAGTGACATCACAGGAAATCTGCAAGGTGATTGGTTGGGTGAGTAGCAGCTGTAAGTGCATTTAAATAGCTTAAAAAAGGGGAAAGTTTTTTTTTGTTGGAAAAAACCTCTAGTGATAAGATGAGTACTACTAAAGTGATTTTTTTAAATTCAGTGCAAACGAGACTCCAGGATGGTATGTTGCCTCCCTGGTGCTAGGGTCAAGGATGTCACGGATCAGCTGCAGGACATTCTGAAGGGGGACGGTGAACAGTCAGAGGTCGTGATACACATTGGTACCAACGACATAGGTAGAAAGAGGGAGGATGTCCTGTAACAAGAATTTAGATTGTAATGGGTAGAACAAGGCCTCTAGTGTAATTAGTATTTTTTAATTAAGGGAGTAACTAATTAATCTAAGGCTCAGTCATGGCAGGAGAGCTCAGCCATCTGATGTGCTCCTCCTGCGCTATGTGGGAAATCAGGGACGCTTCCAGTGTCCCTGACGACCATGTGTGCAGGAAGTGTATCCATCTGCAGCTACTGACTACCTGCATTACGAAGCTAGAGCTGCGGGTGGATTCACTGTGGAGCATCTGCGATGCTGAGAACATCGTGGATAGCACGTTTAGCGACGTGGTCACACTGCAGGTAATGGCTGCGCAGGCAGAAAAGAGATGGGTGAACACCAGGCAGAGTAGTAGGCACAAGCAGGTAGTGCAGGATTCCCCTGTGGCCAGATATACCGCTTTGGATACTGTTCAGGGTATGACCTCCCAGGGGAAAGCAGCAACAGCCAAGTTCGTGGCACCACGGAGGGTTCTGCTACACAGCAGGGGAGGAAAAGGGGCGAAAGAGCTATAGTGATAGGGGATTCGATCGTAAGGGGTGCAGATAGGCATTTCTGTGGCTGCAAACGAGACTCCAGGATGGTATGTTGCCTCCCTGGTGCTCGGGTTAAGGATGTCACGGATCAGCTGCAGGACATTCTGAAGGGGGACGGTGAACAGTCAGAGGTCGTGATACACATTGGTACCAACGACATAGGTAGAAAGAGGGAGGATGTCCTGCAACAAGAATTTAGGGAGCTAGGTAGCAGATTAAAAAGCAGGACCTCAAAGGTTGTAATCTTTGGATTATTCCCTGTGCCACGTGCTAGCGAGTATAGAAATAGGAGGATAGAGCAAATGAATGCGTGGCTGAGGAGATGGTGCAGGAGGGAGGGCTTTAGGTTTCTGGATCACTGGGTCTGTTTCTGGCAAAGGTGGGACCTGTACAAGTTGGACGGGTTGCACCTGAACTGGAACGGGACCAACATCCTTGCTGGGAGGTTTGCTAGTGCTGATGGGGGGGGGTTAAACTAATTTGGCAGGGGGATGGGATACAGAGTGGAGGTAGAGCAGGGGATGAGGCACAGCCAAATATAGAAGAGAAACTGAGTCAGCCTGGAAGGCAGAGCAAATATATACCTGTTAAGGCACAAGTGAAAATGCTAGGCTGGATTGCATTTAATTTAATGCAAGGAGTCTTACTAATAAGGCAGATGAATTGAGGGCATTGATTAGCACATGGGATTATGATATTATTGCTATCACAGAGACAGTTCTGAGGGAGGGGCAGGACTGGCAACTCAATATTCCAGGGTATCGAATCTTCAGGCGTGATAGGGAAGGGGATAAAAGAGGAGGTGGTATTGCACTGTTGATCAAGGATTCAATTACTGCAGTAAGGAGGGATGATATCTTAGCAGGTTCCTCAAATGAGGCCATATGGGTAGAACTTAAAAACAAAAGGAGGGCAATCACTTGCCTGGGCGTATATTACAGGCCTTCAAACAGTCAGGGAGAGATAGAGGAACAGATATTTAGGCAAATCTCAGAGAGGTATAAAAATAATAGGGTAATAATAGTAGGGGATTTCAACTTACCTAATATCAACTGGGATAGTCTTAGTGCAAAAGGCTTAAAGGGGGAAGAATTCTTAAAATGCATACAGGAGAGCTTTTTGAGCCAGTACGTAGAAAGTCGTATAAGAGAAGGGGCAGTACTGGGCTTAATCCAAGGAAATGAAGCTGGACAAGTGGTAGAAGTATCAGTGGGGGAGCATTTCTGGGATCGTGACCATAACTCTGTAAGATTTAAGGTAGTTATGGAAAAGGACAAAGACGGGCCAGAAATAAAGGTACTGAATTGGGGGAAGGCCGATTTCAATTTGATAAAACAGGATCTGGCCAAAGTGGACTGGGAGCAGCTACTTGTAGGAAAGTCTACATCATGCCAGTGGGAGTCATTCAAAGAGGAAATAGTGAGGGTTCAGAGCCAACATGTACCTGTTAAGGTGAAGGGCAGGACCATCAAGTCCAGGGAACCCTGGATGTCAAGGGATTTAGAGTATTGGATCAGGAAAAAAAGGAGGCTTCTGGCAGATTCGGAGCACTGAAAACAGTGGAGGCATTGGAGGAGTATAGAAAGTGTAGATTAGATTAGATTAGAATATTACAGCGCAGTACAGGCCCTTCGGCCCTCGATGTTGCGCCAACCTGTGAAACCATCTGACCTACACTATTCCATTTTCATCCATATGTCTATCCAATGACCACTTAAATGCCCTTAAAGTTGGCGAATCTACTACTGCTGCAGGCAGGGCGTTCCACGCCCTTACTACTCTCTGAGTAAAGAAACTACCTCTGACATCTGTCCTATATCTATCACCCCTCAACTTAAAGCTATGTCCCCTCGTGTTTGCCATCACCATCCGAGGAAAAAGACTCTCACTATTCACCCTATCTAACCCTCTGATTATCTTATATGTCTCTATTAAGTCACCTCTCCTCCTCCTTCTCTCCAACGAAAACAACCTCAAATCCCTTAGCCTTTCCTCGTAAGACCTTCCCTCCATACCAGGCAACATCCTAGTAAATCTCCTCTGCACCCTTTCCATAGCTTCCACATCCTTCCTATAATGCGGTGACCAGAACTGCACGCAATACTCCAGGTGCGGTCTCACCAGAGTTTTGTACAGCTGCAGCATGACCTCATGGCTCCGAAACTTGTTCCCCCTACTAATAAAAGCTAACACGCCTTCTTAACAGCCCTATTAACCTGGGTAGCAACCTTCAGGGATTTATGTACCTGGACACTAAGATCTCTCTGTTCATCTACACTACCAAGAATCTTCCCATTAGCCCAGTACTCTGCATTCCTGTTACTCCTTCCAAAGTGAATTACCTCACACTTTTCCGCATTAAACTCCATTTGCCATCTCTCAGCCCAGCTCTGCAGCCTATCTATGTCCCTCTGTACCCTACAACATCCTTCGGCACTATCCACAACTCCACTGACCTTAGTGTCATCCGCAAATTTACTAACCCACCCTTCTACACCCTATTGCAGGTCATTTATAAAAATGACAAACAGCAGTGGCCCCAAAACAGATCCTTGCGGTACACCACTAGTAACTAAACTCCAGGATGAACATTTGCCATCAACCACCACCCTCTGTCTTCTTTCAGCTAGCCAATTTCTGATCCAAAGCTCTAAATCACCTTCAACCCCATACTTCCATATTTTCTGCAATAGCCTACCGTGGGGAACCTTATCAAACGCCTTACTGAAATCCATATAAAAATGTCATTAGGAGAGCGAAGAGGGGACATGAAAAAAACATTTGCGGTCGATATAAAGGAAAATCCTAAGGCATTTTATAAGTATATTAAGGACAAGAGAATAACCAGGGAAAGAGTAGGGCCCATTAGGAACCAAAGTGGCAATCTGTGTGTGGAGCCGGAGGGCATAGGTGAAGTTTTAAATTATTACTTTTCAACTGTTTTTACTGTGGAGAACGATGATGTAGGTGTGGTGATCAGGGAGGGGGATTGTGATATACTTGAACATATTAGCATTGAAAGGGAAGAAGTATTAGATGTTTTAGCGGGCTTAAAAGTGGATAAATCCCCAGGCCCAGATGAGATGTATCCCAGTCTGTTGTGTGAGGCAAGGGAGGAGATAGCAGGGGCTCTGACACAAATTTTCAAATCCTCTCTGGCCACGGGACAGGTGTCAGAGGACTGGAGGACAACGAATGTGGTACCATTATTCAAGAAGGGTAGCAGGGATAGACCAGCTAATTACAGGGCAGTGAGTCTAACATCAGTGGTTGGGAAACTATTGGAAAAAATTCTGAGGGACAGGATTAATCTCCACTTGGAGAGGCAAGGAATAATCAGGGATAGTCAGCATGGCTTTGTCAGGGAGATAGTGTGTCGAACTAACTTGATTGAATTTTTCGAGGAGGTGACTAGATGTGTAGATGAGGGTAAAGCAGTTGATGTAGTCTACATGGACTTCAGTAAGGCTTTTGAGAAGGTCCTGCATGGGAGATTGGTTAAGAAGGGATCCAGGGCAATTTGGCAAATTGGATCCAAAATTGGCTTGGTGGCAGGAAACAGAGGGTAATGGTCATGGTTTGTTTTTGTGAGTGGAAGCTTGTGACCAGTGGGGTACCGCAGGGATCGGTGCTGGGACACTTGCTGCTTGTAGTGTACATTAATGATTTAGATGTGAATATAGGAGGTATGATAAGTAAGTTCACAAATGACACAGAAATTGGTGGTGTCATTACGAGTGAGGAGGAAAGCCTTAGATTACAGGGTGATATAGATGGGCTGGTAAGATGGGCGGAGCTGTGGCAAATGGAATTTAATCCTGAGAAGTGTGAAGTGATGCATTTTGGGAGGACTAACAAGGCAAGGGAATATACAATGGATGGTAGGACCCCAGGAAGTACAGAGCATCAGAGGGACCTTGGTGTACTTGTCCATAGATCACTGATGGCAGCAGCACAGGTAGATAAGGTGGTTAGGAAGGCATATGGGATACTTGCCTTTATTAACCAAGGCATAGAATATAACAGCAGGGAGGTTCTGATGGAGCTGTATAAAATGCTAGTTAGGCCACAGCTGGAGTACTGTGTACAGTTCTGGTCACCACACTATAGGAAGGATGTGATTGCGCTGGAGAGGGTGCAGAGGAGATTCACCAGGATGTTGCCAGGGTTGGAGAATTTCAGCTATGAAGAGAGACTGAAAAGGCAAGGGTTGTTTTTCTTAGAACAGAGAAGGATGAGGGGGGAAATGATTGAGGTATACAAAATCATGGGGGGCATTGATAGATTAGATAGGAAGAGACTTTTTCCCTTAGCGGAGGGGTCAATAACCGGGGACATAGATTTAAGGTAAGGGGCAGAAGGTTTAGAGGGGATTTGAGGAAAAGATTTTCACCCGGAGGGTGGTTGGAATCTGGAATACATTGCCTGAAGTGGTGGTAGAGGCAGGAACCCTCACAACGTTTAAGAAATATTTAGATGAGCACTTGAAACGCCACAGCATACAAGGCTACGGGCCAAATACTGGAAAATGGGTCTAGAATAGTTAGGTGCTTGGTGGGCCAAAGGGCCTCTTTCTGTGCTGTATAACTCTGTGACTCTATGACCCTGAGGGGGGACCCCTCCTCCCTTTCAAGGCTCGTAGGAACCTCGCTGCTCTCTGGAGAAGGATCAGGAGCAGAAACACTCTCCAGGCCCCTGGTCCCTCTCTTGCCTAGCCACTGCTGCTTCCAGCTCATGGCCAAGGCGAGGGTTTACAGGTCAACGTTGATCATTGGAATCTGACTCTCCATGAGCGTTGTCATCCTCTCCATAGAGGAAGCCATCTGCTCAAATGCCTAGGACATGGCAGCAGTCATGGCCTGGGTGGACTCCCCCATCGTCCGCTCAAAGCTGCACATGGCCAGTGGTATCTTCGCCAGATGTTGCCTTACCTCTCCTGTAGCTCCAGGATGCCCTGTGCTGCCGACAACAGACGCTTGTTATTGGCCTGGGGCTCAGCATGGGCCTGGACACCCACAGTCCTCCGAGTGTCAGAGGCCTCGGCTGTCTCAGCCTCAGCCAGCTGTTAGGGCGGGTGTGTGGTGCTCTCAGCAGCTTGTGACCGAGAATCTAATACCAATTGGATATCCACCGAGGTGAGAGTATCTGCGCTGGTGGAAGGTGCAGAAGTGACCTGAGAGGCTGCATCCTCTGAGGTTGTCTCTTCCTCAGAGGTGAGCGATGTCTGCAGGCTGTCCACGGCCTACTTGGAGCGTCGCCCTGCAAGATACAATGTGAAGAACAGATATTTAGGTTTTATCGAATAAATGTTGCAATAATGACAGCATAGTGTCTTCATATTAAATGTAATTAGGATTCATTCTGTGTTTGGAAATATTCACTCTCCTCACCCGAGACTCCAAAATTGCACGTGCTCCTTGGCTCCCAGCTAGCTCCAGCGTCTCTTCAGCTTGTGTGAGCAGCCTCAGGTCTGGCACCACGCCACGGTCCTGGACGCCTCCCTACTATTGTGGGCCCTCTTCAGCTGGAGGAGCAAGGATGCAGATAACGAACATTGCCATAAATCAACATTACAATTGTAACAACATGAGTGCTTCAACTATGGGTGGGGGATGCTTTGTCTGGTATCCGGACTCACCCTGGCATGGGAGTGACATGCTCTGAGGTGCAAACAAGGTCCACATGTACAGCCCGTCATGTGCCATCAATTTTCCCCGACCTCCCTGTCTCAGACATGTTAGTGGCACCCATGTGACATACCATGTAGAGACACCCATGTCAAACCGAGAAGCTTTACAACGTGCCACTTACCTTCGCCAAGCGCATGAGATCATTGACCCTCTTCCTGCACTGGATCCAGTCTTGACGGGTGACCCCATGGCAGCTTACCTTCACTGCGATCTCCGTCCAGGCTTGCTTGGTCAGGCGGGAGGACCTCTTCTCGGCATTGCTGGGGAAAAGGACCTCCCGCCATTCCCTTGCAGCCTGGTGGAGAGTGAGCAGGGCAGCATTGCTAAACTGTGTGGCCATCCTTCTTCAGATGTCAGCAATTGGCATTGGGGTTGCCAGGGGTGCTGCTTGAAGACTGCTGTGGTGTTGCAGGCACTCCTGGCCTTGCTGCTCCAGCACGACAGCAACAATGAAGGCAGAGCTTGAATACGGGGGTGACTGCCTTTTCAAGATGGCATCAGCACCTGCTCATGACTCAGCTGATGCCGTTCAAGGCGTTGCCGAGGCCACCCCCTCCACGAAATTAGGGGGAGCGGCCCATCCGGTGTATTTAAACAAGCCACCACGCACTAGATCACGGCGGCATGGTGGCGCACGGCCTTTGCGTGCGGGCCACCATTTTCTTCGCCCACTGCCACTCCCGCGGTGGGAGTAGAAAATTCAGCTCGAAGAGTGTAATAGAATAAATAAAAACAACTGTTTTCAATTGCTGCAGGGTCAGTAACCAGAGGGCAGAGATTTAAGGTGATCGGCAAAAGAACCAGAGGTGACAGGAGGAAAAATTAATTTATGCAACTAATGCTTCATATTTGGAATGCCCTGCCTAATAGGGTGGTGAATATCGATTCAATAGTTGTCTTCAAAGGGAATTGGATAAATACATGAAGGAGAAAAGAAATTGCAGGGATATGAGGAAAGAGCAGGGGAGTGGAACTACTGGATTGCTCTTTAAAAGAGCCAACAGAGCCTCGATGGGCTGAATGACATTCTTCTGTTCTGTACTATTCTGAGGCTGTTATCTGAAAATGAGAAATGTGCAGGGTTACGGGGAGAAGGCAGGGGAATGGCATGAGGTGAATTGCTCATTTGGAAAGTCAGTGTGGACACGTTGGACCGAATGGCCTCCTTCGGCACCAACAATTCTGTGATTCCACAATCTTAAATCTGCATCCTCTGGTTATTTTAACTTTCTGCCAGTGGAAACTGTTCATCCCTATCTACTCTATAAAACCCTTCATAATTGTGAACATTACCTGTTAAATTTCCTCATAACCCTCTTTGCTCTAAGGAGAACAATGCCATTTTCTCTAGTGTCTGAATTCCCTCATTCCTGGTACCATTCTGATAAATCTCCTCTGCACCCACTTCATAGAATGACAGGTGTTTCTGTTTCTGCACTCCATTTAAAATTTTACCATTTGGTTTATACAGCCTCTTTTAATTTTTCCCTCCAAAATGCATCATTTCACACTCCTCTGCATTAAATTTCATCTACCATGTGTCTGCCCATTTCACCAATCTATTTACGTCCTCCTTTTTTATTTATTCGTTCATGGGATGTGGGCATCACTGGCAAGGCCAGGATATGTTACCCACCCCTCCTGCAGTCTGTTACTGTCCTCCTAACCATTTATTACATTTTTTGGCTTTGTGTCATTTGCAAACTGTGAAATAATGGCCTTTATGCCTATTTATAGAATGATACAGCACAGAAAGAAGCCAGTTGTCCCCTGGTGCCAGTGCTCTTTGGCAGAACTATCCAATTTTTCCTATTCCACTTCTCTTTCTCCATAGCCCTGCAAATTTTTGTCTTCAATTAATTATCCAATTCCGATTTTGAAAGTTATTATTGAATCTGCTTCACCACTCTTTCAGGCAGTGCGTTCCAGGTCATATTAATTTGCGGTGTAAATAAAATCCTCATCTTGCCTCTCGTCCTTTGGCCAATTGTCTTAAACCTGTGTTCTCTGGTTACCGATCCTTCTGCTGCTGGAAGTAGTTTCTCCTTATTTAATTTATGAACACCTGTATTAAATCTTCCCTCACCCTGTCTGCTTTAAGAAGACAACCCCAGTTTCTTGAACCCTCCAAGTAACTGAAAGCCTGCATCCCTGGAATCATTCTAGTAAATCTTCTCTTCACTTTCTCCAACACCCTTCAGAAAGTGTGGTGGCCAGATTTTGAACATTATGATCTAGTTGGGGGATAACCACTGCTCTATGTCTTTATTTAAAAAGCCAAAGATAACTTATGCTTTTTATCAGTCTTCTTAGCTTGTCGTCCCACTCTGAGACTTGTCAGTGCAATCCCAGGTGGCTGTCCCTGCACCCCCTTTAAAATTGTACCATTTGATTTACATTGCTTCTTCTCATTCTTATGAAGATTCATCACTTCACAGTTAACTCTGTGTTAAATTGCATCGGCCATGTGTTTGTCCATTTCACCATTAATACATATCAAAAAGAGCAGTGGTCCTAATACTGACCCCTCAGGTACACCACTGTATACTTCCCTCCAGACTGAAAAACAACTGCTCACTCCTACTACGAACATAAAAATTAGGAGCAGGAGTAGGCCACTTGGCCCCTCGAGCCTGCTCCATCATTCAATAAGATCATGGCTGATCTGATTGTAACCTCGACTCCACATTCCCACCTACCCCCAATAATCTTTCACCCCTTGCTTATCAAGAATCTATCTACCTCTGCCTTAAAAATATTTAAAAACTCTTCTTCCACTGCCTTTTGAGGAAGAGAATTCCAAAGACTCTCAACTCTCGGAGAAAAAAATTCTCTTCATCTTTGTCTTAAATGGGCAACACCTTATTTTTAAACAGTGACCCCTAGTTCTAGATTCTTCACAAGGGGAAACATCCTTTCCACATCTACCCTGTCAAGACCCCTCAAGATCTTATATGTTTCTATCAAGTTGCCTCTTACTTTCCTAAACTCCAGCTGATACAAGCCTAGCCTGTCCAATCTTTCCTCATAAGACAACCTGCCCATTCCAGGAATTAGTCTAGTAAACTTTATTCTTCTGGGCACCACACTATAGGAAGGATGTGATTGCACTGGAGAGGGTGCAAAGGGGATTCATCAGGATGTTGCCTGGGCTGGAGTATTTCAGCTATGAAGAGAGACTGGATAGGCTAGGGTTGTTTTTCTTAGAGCAAAGAAGGCTTAGATAATATGCTTCTTTTTTATTCTTCCTGCCAAAATAGACAATTTCACATTTTCCCACATTATAATCCATTTGCAAGATCTTTGCCCACTCACTTAACCTATCTATATCCCTTTGTAGCCTCCTTATGTCCTCTTTACAACTTATGTTCCTACCTATCTTTGTGTCATCAGCAAATTTTGCAATCATACCTTCGGTCCCTTCTCCAACTCATTTATATAAATTGTAAAAAGTTGAGGCCCCAGCACTAACCCCTATGGCACACCACTTGTTACATCTTGCCAACTAGAATATGACCCATTTATGCCTACTCTCTGTTTCCTGTTAGCTAGCCAATCTTCTATCCATACCAATATGTTACCCCCTACACCATGAGCTTTTATTTTCCGCAATAAACTTTGACGTGGCACCTTATCAAATACCTTTTGGAAATCTAAGTACAGTACATCCACCGGTTTCCCTTTATCCACAACATATGTTACATCTTCTGAAACTCCATTAAATTGGTTAAACATGATTTCCCTTTTACAAAACCTTGTTGACTCTGCCTGATTACCTTGATTTTTTCTAAGTACCCTGCTATATCGTCTTTCATAATAACTTCTAACATTTTCCCTAAGACAGATGTTAAGCTAACTGGCCTGGAGTTTATTGCTTTCTGTCTCCCTCCCTTTTTGAATAAAGTTCTTACATTCACTATTTTTCAATCTAATAGAACCTTCCCTGAATCTAGGGAATTTTGGAAAATTAAAACCAACGCATCAACTATCCCACTAGCCACTTCTTTTATGACCCTAGGATGAAGTCCATCAGGACCCGGGGACTTGTCAGCCCTCAGCTCCAACAATTTGCTCAGTACCATTTCCCTGGTGATTGTAATTTTCTTCAGTTCTTCACTCCCTTCCATTTCCTGATTTACAGATATTTCTGGGATATTACTTGTATCCTCTATAGTGAAGACTGATGAAAAATACCTGTTCAATTCATTTGCCATCTCCTTATTTTCCCTTATTAATTCCCTAGACTCTCTGCTTTCTGTCTCTTAGCCAACTTGTATCCACGCGACTATTGCTTCATTAATCCGATGGATTTACAAACATATTCTATTCAAGGAACTGACTGAAAAATAGCTTTGCAATGGACACCAAAGTGCAGCAGTTTCTCTGTGTGAAAGTATTTTTGTTTTATTTTTCTAGCTTGTTGGATGGTTTACAACAATTTAATTATATATTGGATGTTGTTTTAATTCCTGTGTTCCTAGTTAATGCAGTATATCGGAACAACTATACCCACAAGTATTAGTACTTCTGTTGGTCAGAAAGAGTTTCCATTCCAGGACCTGGACCTGTTGGAGGTGAAATTGGTCTTTGTAACGCAAAATGAACGTTTCAAATCGGCAGCCCATTTGACCCAATTTAATTTTGAAGTGTTAGAAAGGAAAATCAAGTGGGGTTGATTAACATCCATCTGTTGTGCATGATAATCAAAGATCCATTTCATTCCCGTTTTCACTCTTTGTCATTATGCTTTGGAGTGGAATTGGTTTCGGACAGTGATACGGAATGGGTGATAAAAAATCAACTGCCTGTTTTACATCCACCTCAGCTTCTTCTCCATTAAATTGAATTTTGTTCAAGATTTTGTGTGAGAAAGGTGTCTAGGGGTCCCTCTCAGCCTTCACCTAGTCTTACCAAAACAGTGTTTTTTCATGTCCCCTCTTCACTCTCCGAATTACTTTTTAAAGTAGCCCCTACACTTTCTATACTCCTCTAGTGCCGCCACTGTTTTCAGCGCTCTGAATCTGCCATAAGCCTCCTTTTTTTTTCCTTATCCAATCCCCTATATCCCTTGACATCCAGGGTTCCCTGGACTTGTTCATCTTACCCTTCACCTTAACGGGTACATGTTGGCTCTGAACTCTCACTAGTTCCTCTTTGAATGATGAAGCTGAGTCCTTTGCTGAGTACAGAATGTTCAGCATCAGAGGGTTCGAGGGTATACTGAATACATGGCAAGGGATCAGATCAAAAGGGTATTGCCTGGGATGGAACATTTAAGCTATGAAGAGAGGTTGGATAGGCTTAGGTTGATTTCACTGGAGCAGAGAAGACTGAGGGGTGACCTGATTGAGGTGTACAAGATTATGAGGAGCATGGACAGGGGGGATTGGGAGCAGCTGTTCCCCTTAGTTGAAGGGTCAGTTACGAGGGGTCATAAGTTTAAGGTGAGGGGCGGGAGGTTTAAGGGGGACTTGAGGAAGAACTTTTTTACCCAGAGGTCTGGAATGCCCTGCCTGGGAGGGTGGTAGATGCAGGTTGCCTCACATCCTTTAAAAAGTATCTGGATGAGCTCTTGGCATGTCATAACATTCAAAGCTATGGGCCAAGTGCTGGCAGATGGGATTAGGTAGACAGGTCAGGTGTTTTAATGCATCGGTGCAGACTTGATGGGCCGAAGGGCCTCTTCTGCACTGTATTATTCTGTGATTCTGTGATTCTGTAAAAAGGGGTGGGGTCAGAGGGAAGTGAGGGGAAGAGGGATCTGGAGGGGCATTAGGCCCCATCAGCTGCTGGAGCTTGCGTTCCTGAACACCCGAAAGGAAGAAAAAAAGTTTTTTGTAATGCGTCAGATAAGATGATGGATGAAATGAAACTGTGCAGTAGAACAGCTTTGAGATAAGGTGAGGCGGTGCTTCTGGAGAGAGAGGTCCAGTTTCCAGTTTGTACATGTGGCGGCGCATGTCACTTAGTGTGGATCTCAGGATGCAGCGAGAACAGCAGTCCGAGGAACATTGTGTTTCTCAGAGATACCTGTAATCCTGGGTGGATTCAAAACATGAAGGATGAAACTTCAGTTGGAATCCACATGGAATAAGTCGGAGCTGAAGACCATCACTGAGGAAGGAGATGTGGCTATAAAAACGAGTTATGGTAGACATTTTATCTAATACCAGGAAGAAAATAGAAAGCAATGAAGGTGAACAAGGTAAAAGACACAAATGAAAATCCCATTGGCGAGAAGAGCAGAACTTCTTCAAGGTAGGCATTCCTGGTTGACTGTGTCAGGGAATGGCTGCTTTGTCCTTCCAAACACTATCTGTTAATATGAAAATGTCTTTCCAGCGAAGATGTGGCAATTTTTAAAGCAAGTCCTTTCTTCACTTCAACAACAGTTTGAAATTTAGTGTCCATGGGGTGAAATTAATATGCCTCATATTTGGCAGATTGGGGCCTGCATGACACCTCCACACCCAACAGAATGAAATGCGATTTGAGAAAAGCAGATTTCATTAAAAGTGTCAAGAGAAAAATGTAAAATACAGAAAAAACATGCATTTCTCTCATTCATTCCCATTCATTCATATATCCTAAAACCTATTAAAGCCTACCTTCTCTTGGTGCCAGTGCTGCTTTAATTGTCCCCTTTTTGGCATCACAATAAACATGTGGTTCTTTTTTTGGGGGGAAGTTTCTCTCCTGTTTGCCCATTTCCATGGCTGCCTCGTGTCTTTGTTCCTGCTGAGGTCTGAAAAGCAGGATGGTGGTTTCTCTTTGGTTCTGACTCTGGCGGAGGATTCTTCGCTAATCTCCCCTTTGTCCAGAGGAAACTCCTGCCTGCAGGTATTTGTGCAGCCTCTACTGCACTTGCCTGTGGCATTTCGACTGGGTGAGGCATCACCTACATGGTTTCTCCGCCCCCCTAGAGGTCTTGCTTTGTCACTGTAGGTTCCTGTAAGTGCTGTTAGCAACTCTGGTGGGGTGCTACTCGTGTCTGCATTTATGTAGGAGGATATGGGTCTAACTTTTCACAATTTCCAGGGTTGGCTGACCGGACAGTAGGGGTTTTCATCCGGAATTCCTCTGGGACTTCCTTTAACCTGCCATCTTGGTCACTTTTTCCCCTTCCCTGTCGAACGTTTTGCCAGTCTTGTGCCTACCTGTCCCCTTTTTGTTCTTGGCGGAGGTCCCTTACAGTTCACCAGCCCTCTGCTGGAGGGTCCTCCTAACACCAGTACAGGACTTAGGGGTGCAGGTTTCACTGTAAGTTGGTGTTTCCCCTCAACCTGGCACATGTGGCAACTCCTGCTGTACTGCACCACATCTTTGTGGAGTTTTGGCCAGTCAAACTGCTGTCTTATGTGGGCTTTGGTCTTTCGTATACTGGCAGGTACAGCCACTGTAGTCTCATGGGCCTTAATATTTCTCTCCGGTACCTCTGTGGCACCACTAACTGATGAACTACTGTCCACTCCTTGCTCTCAAGTCTGTGAGGAGAACTCCATTTCCTCATCAGTACCTCATTCTTTAAATAGTAGCAATCAGGGACTCCCTGTGCTTCACTTTCAGACTGAGCAGCCTGTGGTAACTCTCGCAATACTGGGTCGGCTCGCTGAGCCTCAGCTAGGGAAAATCCATTTAATTCATTCCCTGGGTCACCTAACTTTCCAAAGAAAGTCTCCAACAGGCAGACCTTATGGCCATCTGCCTGCAGTGCAAATGCAGTCCCCTATGGGGAAGCTGGTTTGATCATGGCCTGTTCCACTACACATTCAGGGAAACTGCAGGGGTCCGCCTCCCGCCTCTGCCCTGTCTCTCTGACCTGCTGTGGTCTTTGTTTCACTACAGGGGGGGTGGGGGCTACCACCTTCACCCCCACCAGATCATTACCTAGGTCAACCCCGTCCACAGGCAAACTAGGGACACTGGCTCTGAAACTAGGTCGCACTCCAGGTGCACCCGGTGTACCGGTACAGGCAGACACTGCCCTCCAGTACCATTCACAACTATTCTGGTGTTCACTGCACTCTCTGGGGGAAAGGTTAGGCCTTTTCCCAGTAAAAGGGATCTAGTATAAAGCTTGGCTCAGATATAAAATTAAAACCAGACCCGGGACCGACCCGACAACAGCTCACCTGCAGCCGTCGAGCCCAAGTCCTTTTATTTTTTAAATTCCCGACCCGATCCGACCCCAACATTCGGGTTTGGTCGGGTAGCCAGGCTTTAGATCAGTGATCGAGTACAGGTGCCAGTTGTTGATGTACCCGTGTTCAATTAACATCAAAATGCTTAAAAAAAACAATAAACACTGATTTCAAACAGGCAAAGGCGTTGTGACCCTGAGCACTCGTGGAAATAAAAGTATCCACTTCAGGAAATCATGCAACATAACAAACAAGCTTCTGAACTGTATCAAGTTCCAATGTCATTAACAAAAAATAATCTCCACAGAGAACTCAGGTTGGGAAGTTTAATCTCCCTATTTCCAGATAATTTTAAATCCTTGGGCCAAGTATAGATTAAAGCAAGACTTTAATGTTTCTGTACTTATTGCAGTTACTGGTATCTTCCCCGGGCTTGTCAGTTTCTCCTGGACTTGATAGATTGCAGACTATAAGGGGTTAGGTTAATTTCACTCGGGTGCTTTATGTTGGAACTTGTAGCTGTTTCTTTCTCCTCCCTTCCACCACTGCCACCTCACCCCCGCCCCCACCCCCCCACCGCTACCTGCCACCCCGCCACTCTTCTCAGCTCTGATTTCTGTTTGTCCTGATCTCAGCCTCTCTCTCACTCTTTCTTTCCTCGCTGTCAAACCGAAAGTAGGCTTCAGACTCCGCCTTCTCGCTGTCTCTCAGGCACTCAGTTGTTTCTCCACGATTTGGCACTCTCTCGCTGGCTTTAAAAGGACAGCGAACCGCTCTATTTAAAAAAAAACACAGACACATGCACTAAAACGGGCTAAATGAAACATCTAGTAAAAGAGACTTGTGAGGCTATTGTGCTCTGAGCTGCTGGGGTAAGTCCGGTTGAGCATTTCACGCCTCGATATTCATATGAGGGTGTCAGTAATAAGACAACAGCTGCCACCTGTAGGCTACTAAGATATGTCTTCAAACAGGAAGAATAGTGCAGATTTCAGAGCAATGCACTATTCCCGCCTTGGTGTCCTGACTGTTCATTTGAAGATTACTTCCCGGAGCAAGGCAGCACTGTCCACGTCCAGCCCGACCCAACCCGAGCCTGAACACTTAACCCGGAAGAGAGACCCGACCCGACCTGACCTGAACCCGACACATGCCGTTGGGTTTGGTCAGGTTTGGGTCAGGTAGACACGCTTTAATCTAGTGGCCCCTGTGTCCCTGAGAATTATTATAGGCTTACTTGCCCCACTCGAGGGGTATGGGGTTACTTTCCCTTCAAACAAAAAACCCTGATAATGATCAGGAATTCTATTAAATGTTCCTGCACTTGCAACAGTAAGCTTCCTGGGTTTCACTCTTACTGCAGTTAAAGCCACAACTTGTTCTACTGTGCTTTCCATCAGGTTCACTTCTTCACTGAGTGGGTGTGCCCTGATTAACCCTACCAGCTTTTCCTTTAGTTTCCAGCAGTCAGCTTTTAAATGCCCTGCTTTATTACAATGGAAGCACACAGGTCTCCGGGTCTCACTCTTGCTCACAGCACCTTCCTTTTTCCTAGAGGAGGGCCCCCTGTGTCTCCTGCTTTCCTTTCTCTCCCAGTACTGCTTGGGCTCCTATCACCTTGCCACCCTTTGTCCTTTTCAGATTTGTGGGGGTGATTAGGAAAGGTTCTCCCCGGGAAACCGACTTATAAATTAAAGCAAACTCATCAGCTAGAATGGCCACTTGCCAGGTTCTCTGAACCTGCTGATCCTATACATGAGTCTTTATGGAGAGTGGGAGAGAGTGTTTAAATTCCTCTAACAGAACTACTTCTCTGAGATTCTCATCGCTGATCTGTACTTTAAGAGCCCTTAGCCACAGGTCAAAAGCCAGCTGCTTATTTCTTTCAAACTCCAGATAAGTTTGATTAGCTTGCTTCTTGAGGGTTCTAAACCTTTGGCAATAGGCTTCGGGTATTAATTCATGTGCCCCGAGGATAGCACTTTTTGTCAGTTCATAATTTGATGAACTCTCATCTGGCAACAGGGAATAAACCTCATGGGCTTTTCCAGTTAGTTTACTTTGTAGTGAAAGAGGCCAGGTCTCAGCTGGCCATTTTAGCTGCCTTGCCAGTTTCTCAAAGGACACAAAAAATACTTCTACATCTCCTCCTTAAATTTTGGAATTAGTTGAGCTAATTTTATCGAATTTGTACCCAGCCCTGAATTATGCTCTTCCATATTGACCATGCTTTCACTGAGGTTACTCTGTCGCCCCCTAGTTAACTCAAGCCGCGTCAGCTCTTTCTTCACATTCCTTCCTGAAAATTCTTTTTCTCACCCTCACCTGCCTGTCATTTTCTTCACTTTCCTTCTGGAAGGCTTTCTCTTTCTCTTTCTTCTAATTCAAGTTTCCTTTGTTCCAATTGTATCTTTGCTAGTAATACCCTGTCGGAGTCTGCTTCTAACCCTGTTTCTGCTTCATCAGATTCAAGGGAAAAATGGTTGACCATTCACCTTCGAAGTTCAGACTTCCTAGCCTTGCCACGTACAGTGATCCCACACTGCTCAGCCATTTTCCTCAACTCCTCCATAGACAGTGCTTTTAACTTATCCCAAGTTACTTCACCCTGGCTTGAGGAGCTACTACCTTCAGTCGCAGACATGTTAGTATTCAAGCACACAGAACCACAAGAAAACCTGCATTGAAATCTTGTTCTATTTTGATTGGGAACAATTTGGCTTCCCACTTCCAATTTCTCTTGTTTGTCTGTGGGTCAATTCTGGCAGTTTGCACCCAAATTTCTGGTATGACCAGGTGAGAAAGGTGTCCAGGGATCCCTCTCAGCCTTCATCTCTCCTTACCATAACAGGGTTTAATTTTAAACACACCTTTGTGAATCCTTGTTCACCGCTTTCCAATTATAAGGCAAAGAAACCAGCACAAACAGGCTTTCTTAGGTTTAAAGAAGAAAAGTTTAAATTTATTAAAGTCAAACTCTAATTCAGTTAATGCCTACGGATGCATGATGTGCCCCATGCTAGCATGCCTACACAATACACACATGCAAATAGAGACAGAAAAGTGTAGAAGAAAAATAAAGTGGAAAAGTTTGAAGCAATCTCTGAAGAGAGTTTTTGTTATGGTTCTTCAAGCTCACTGTAGAGTCCTTGATTGTAGGTAGATCTTGCTTTTCGTTGGGACCCAGTATTATTCTTCAACCTTGTTCGCTGTAGGAGACTTTTCTCTCTTGGGGGTCATGTGTCTTCAGTAGATTCAGAGGCTTATGAGAAAGAGATGAGATTAGGCAGGAGAGATCTTCTCAGTTCAGGAGCAAACAGCTTTCTGCCCAACTGTTTGTACAAATTCAAAAAACTCAGGTCGCCCAGTAGGTTCATCAGGTGACTAGCTGGTTTGACCATATCCGCTTGTGTATTCGGCCATCTCAGCAGTCAACCTGGAATGCGAGCTCCTCTACCTTCAACGTCTGGTGATCAAAAGTCCATTGTGGGTTAAATGTGTCAGGGAATGGTCCTTTGTCCTTTCCAAGCATTGGCTGTTAACAAGCAAATGTCTTACCAGTCAAGGGTCCATTGTGGGTTGAGTGTGTCAAGGAATGGCTGCTTTGTCCTTCAAAACACTGTCTATTAATATGCAAATGTCTTTCCAGCTAAGATCTGGCAATTTTTAAAGCAAGTCCTTTCTTCACTTCAACAACAGTTTGAAATTTAATGTCCATGTGGCGAAATTAATATGCCTCATGCTTGGAAGGTGGGGGCCTGCATGACAAAGGTAATAGCATTGGATTGTTTCTTTCACGTAGTATCACATAGTATCATTTTAGATTAAAATAATCAATACACAAGCATTTTCATGATTATTCTGTTGTGTATGAGTAACATTAATGATAAGTTACTCAGGATAAAAAGAATACTTACTTATTTTCCTTTCTAAACCTGTTGCCACAGTGCAGAGAAAAAAAATCAGAAAAATAAGGATTGAACAAAGATTTGTTCTTAAGAGAGAACTATTGACAGAGTCTCCATTAAGCGTTGACGGCTACTTAATTTTAAGGTTTGCTGTCATGATGTAAGAATTAATACAATGACAGATTCGAGATTTCACTGTTTCTAATGATTAATATCCACTAGTGAGCACCTGAGGGGAGAGAGATCTTAATCCCATATGTCAGGTTAAAATTAGATTATTAAAGGGGCATTTTTTATTACAATATATTGGTGCAGGGACACTAATCCAGGAAGGGACGTAGATGTCCAGAAAAATCTACAACTGAAAGTGTCTAATAGTTGACAGTAAAAATACTGAATGTCTATTATGGAATATGATTGTTCATTGTCCTTACAGCATCTGTTTTCCATTCTGTTGTGTACTGATTGCAGTAATTTGTGAATCATTTCAGTTGATGCCCATTTGTCCAACAGAATAGCACTTTAACTTTCATCTGAGTGGCCATAGGATGACATTGTTACAATGCAGAAAATTAATTTGCAATTCTCAATAGCATATAATTTTACTGGTAGTTATCCTACATTTCTGTTATTGGCTGTTATGAGCTCTTAAATGGACAATCGGGCAATAACTGGATGGAACACTTAGTAAAAGAATGACACAGATCATTTTGGGACTATTAGTTCTGAAGAAAGACTCATGAGATTGAACTTGTTTTCTCTGGAGGAAGAAAATTGATCCAGGCTTTTAATTTTTCAGGAGAATTGCCAATATTGATGTCAGCAGATTCTTCAATTTAAACTGTGACCACAGAACTAGAATTGATAAATATTAGGTGAGGATCCTGGCAAGTCAAGACTTCCGCCCATCTGTTAATCACCTCCCGACCCCAGCCCAATTTCTAAGTCCAAGGACTATTACATATTATGGGTGGACACCTGTGCCATTTATGGTGCAACTGGGATGCTCACCTCAAGTGGGAAAGGATAATAAAGCAAAGTTTTTCTGAAAAGTGAATTTTGGGGCTAGAATGTTTTGTTCTCTCAGAGTAGTCAATGGAATGCACTCCCATCAAACTCAATTAATACTATGAACATTCATTTCTTGGAAACTGCCCTTTTTTTGTTCAAATGGGCATATAAAGAAGTATAGACAGAGAATATTGGAAATACCCAACAGGTTAGGCAGCATCTGTGGAGAGAGAGATAGAGTTAACATTTAGAACAGCTCTAACAAACAGGCATCGATCTAATTCTCTTTCCACAGATGCTGCCTGACCTGCTCAGTGGTTCCAGCATGCTCCGTTTTTATTTGCTATATTACAACAGTGACAACACTTCAAAAAGCACTTCGCTGGCTGAAAGCTCTTTAGGATGCCCGGTGGTTATGTAAGGAGCAAGTCTGCAGTATTTTGCTTTTGTAAAAGAAGCATAGACTTTGGTAATCAAATTCTTTATGAAGCACGATGGCTCTAAATCTGTTGCAACTATGGAAATGTCATTCCTGCAGTTTTTTTGGGCTGATTACTGAAAATAACTGCTTATACGTTTTGCTAACCCTCACTGCATCCATTACAAAGACCAGGCTTCATTGCAGGCTTCTGGAGGATGAAGGTATAATTTGTAATGCTTCAAAATTCGGGAGGAGCTAGAGGCCTGAGGATTATCCGGAACTGGGCCTCAGGCTGCATCCAAATAATGCCAGGAAATTTATTGCGAGCCCAGGGATTGAACAGAGAATATCATTCACTTTATTTCAGTTTACAGGTTTTACTATGTTTTTTTCATTTGTTTCATGGGATGTGGACATCACTGGCAAGGCCAACATTTGTTGCCCATTCCTAATTGCCCTTTAGAAGGTGGTGGTGAGCTGCCTTCTTGAATCGCTGCAGTCAATTTGGTGTAGGTATACCCACAGTGCTATTAGGAAGGGAGTTCCAGGATTTTGATGCAGTGACAATGAAGGAATGATAATTTATGTGCTCATGTAATCTTCCTTGAATTTGGAAGGTGGCACGATAACACTTGACTAGACTATCACTTTGCCTTTAACTGCCAAACAAATGCATTAAACAGCAAAAGATTAAGAGATCAATAGTAATTATATATTTAGATTTTATAGTAGTTTTTAAATCAGTGTAATGATGTTTACTAAGGAAAATGATGCTGACAAAATATTGGTAGAAATGGAGATGGTAGAGGTAATGAATGGGGTGAAAGTTGAGTGGCAGGATATACTGGAAAGGCTGGCAATGCTTAGGGTGGATAACTCGCCTGGTCCAGATGGCTTGCATCCCAGGTTGCTAAAGGAAGTGGGAGTGGAGATAGCGGAAGGGCTTGTCATAATCTTCCAATCTTCCCTGGATATGGGGGAGGTGCCAGAGGATTGGAAAGTGGCAAATGTGACATCCTTATTCAAGAAAGTGAGTAAGAATATTCCTAGTAACTAAAGACTGGTCAGTTTAGCATCAGTAGTGGGTAAGGATTTAGAGACAATAATCAGAGAAAAAAATTAACTGGAATTTTTATTCTTTCATGGAATGTGAACGTCATTGGCTAGGCCAGCATTTATTGTCCATCCCTAATTGCCCTTGAGAAGGTAGTGGTGAACTGCCTTCTTGAACTGCTGCAGTCCATCTTGTGCTGGTACACCCGCAGTGCTGTGAGGAAGGGAGTTCCAGGTTTTTGATCCAGTGATAGTGAAGGGATGGTGACATAGTTCCAAGTAAGGATAGTGTGTGGCTTGGAGGGAAACTTGCAGGTGGTGGTGTTCCAATGTGTCTTCTGCCCTTGTCCTTCTAGGTGGTAGAGGCCTTGGGCTTGGAAGATGGTGTCTAAGGAGCCTTTGTGAGTTGCTGCTGTGAATCTTGTATATAGTACACCCTGCTGTCATTGTGCATTGGTGATGGAGGGAATGAATGTTTAAGTTGGTTCATGGGGTGCTGATCAAGCGGGCTGCTTTGGCCTGGATGGTGTCGAGCTTCTTGAGTGTTGTTGGAGCTGCACTCGTCCAGGAAAGTGGAGAGTATTCCATCACACTCCTGATTTGTGCCTTGCAGAGGTGGACAGGCTTTGAGGACTCATGAGGTGAGTCACTCAGTACCTGCTGTTCTTGTCACAGTATTTATACGGCTGGTCCAGTTCAGTTTCTGGTCACTGGTAACCCCTAGGATATAGATAGTGGGGGATTCAGTGATGGTTATGCCATTGAATGTCAAGGGGAGGTGGTTAAATTCTCTCTTGTTGGAGATGGTCATTGCCTGGTACTTGTGTGGCACGAATGTTACTTGCCACTTATCAGCCCTAGCCTGAATATTGTCCAGGTCTTGCTGCATCTGGTCACCAACTGCTTAAGTATCTGAGGAGTTGCGAATGGTACTGAACATTGTGCAATCATCAATGAACATCCTCACTCTGACTTTACGATGGAAAGAAGGCCTTTGATGAATATGGTTGTACCTAGGACACTACCTTGAGGAACTCCTGCAGCGATGTCCTGGGACTGAGATGATTGGCCACAACCACAACAATCTTAATAAAAGCAAAATACTGCAGGCGCTGGAAATCTGAAATAAGAACAGAAAGTTCTAGAAATACCCAGCAGGTCAGGCAGCATCTGTGGGGAGAAAAACCAGAGTTAACATTTCAAGTCTATGGCCTTTCATCAGAACTGGCAAAGGTTAGAAATAAGCTTTGAGCAAGTGAAAGGGGGGAGGGGGAAAGAAGAACAAAAGAGAAGGTCTGTGATAGGGCAAAGGAAAGGAGAGATTAAATGACAGAAATGTCACAGAATAAAAGGCAAAGGGAGTGCTAATAGCTGTAGTAAAAGACTAAAAATTAGTCCAGAGAGAGTGCTAATGGCAGAATAATGAACAATTCTGTCCGAAAGCAAAAACAAGAACAAGTTTAAGAAAGGCACATGCTTAAAAAATAAAATAAAATAAATAAAAAAGGCAGTTATGCTCTGAAATTATTGAACTCAATATTGAGTCCAGAAGGCCTAATCAGAATATGAGGTGCTGTTCCTCAAGCTGTGTTGACCTTCACTGGAACACTGCAGCAGGCCAAGGACAGAAATGTGGACGTGAAATGTGGATGCCTGGTCATTGAGTAAATTTAAGGAGGAGATAGACAGATTTTTAATTAGTAATGGATTGAAGGGTTATGGAGAACGGGCAGGATAGTGGAGTTGAGGCCGAGATGAGATCAGCCATGATCGTATTGAATGGTGGATCAGGCTCAAGGGGCTGAATTGCTTATTCCTGCTCCTAGTTCTTACGTTCTTAAGTTCTTAAGTTCTTATGATATCAAGGGCAGTATCTCTCATCTCCCTTGGAAAGGTTTGGGTTAATTAAGGAGAGACCAGCATGGATTTGTAAAAGGCAGATTGTGTTTGACTAATCCAATTGAAATTTTTTTTTTGAAGTAACAGAGAATGTTGAAGAAGGGAATGCAGTGAATGTTGTCTATATGGATTTTAAGAAAGCATTTGACAAAGTACCACATAAAAGGCTGCTTAACAAAATTGAGGCTCTTGGAATAGGAGGGCCAGTGTCAGTTTGGATTTTTTTAAAATGGCTTAAGGTCAGAAAACAGCGAATTGTGGTAAAAGGTTGTTTTTCAGATTGAAGGATATATATATATATGACTTGGATATTGGAATACAGGGTAAAAATTTCAAAATCTGCCGATGATACAGAAGTACAGAAGGTCAGAGGGATCTTGGTGTACTTGTCCATAGATCACTGAAGGCAGTAGCACAGGTAGATAAGGTGGTTAGGAAGGCAGATGGGATACTTGCCTTTATCAGCTGAGGCATAGAATATAAGAGCAGGGAGGTTATGATGGTGCTGTATAAAATGCTAATTAGGCCACAGCTGGAATACTGTGTACAGTTCTGGGCACCAAACTATAGGAAGGACATGATTGCACTGGAGAGGGTGTAGAGGAGATTCACCATGATGTTGCCTGGGCTGGAGCATTTCAGCTATGAAGAGAGACTGAAATGGCTAGGGTTGTTTTTATTAGAGGGAGGACATGATTGAGTCATAGAGAGATACAGCACTGAAACAGGCCCTTCAGCCCACTGAGTCTGTGCTGACCAACAACCACCCATTTATACTAATCATACATTAATCCCATATTCCTTACCACATCCCCACCATTCCCTACCACCTACCTACCTACACTAGGGGTAATTTACAATGGCGAATTTACCTATCAACCTGCAAGTCTTTGACTGTGGGAGGAAACCGGAGCGCCCGGCAGAAACCCACACAGTCACAGGGAGAATTTGCAAACTCTGCACAGGCAGTACCCAGAACTGAACGCAGGTTGCTGGAGCTGTGAGGCTGCAGTGCTAACCACTGCACCACTGTGCCACCCATATTGAGGTATACAAAATTATGAGGGGCATTGATAGGTTAGATAGGAAGAAACTTTTTCCCTTAGCGGAGGGGTCAATAACCAGGAGGCATAGATTTAAGGTAAGGGCAGGAGGTTTAGAGGGGATTTGAGGAAAATGTTTTTCACCCAGAGGGTGGTTGGAATCTGGAATGCACTGCCTGAAGAGGTGGCAGAGGCAGGAACCCTCACAACATTTAAGAAGTATGTAGATGAGCACTTGAAACGCCATAGCATACAAGGCTACGGGCCAAGTGCTGGAAAGTTGGATTAGAATAGTTAGGTGCTTGATGGCCGGCACAGACACGATGGGCTGAAGGGCCTGTTTCTGTGCTGTATAACTCTCTGACTCTATGACTCTATGATACCAATCCTGGAGGTGTGGCAAACAGTGAGGATGATACAAGTCCACTGCAACAGGGCATTGATAGGCTAGCACAATGGGCAGACAAGTGGCAGATGGAATTTAATACAGAGAAGTGTGAGATGATGCATTTTTCCAGAAGGGATAGGGAGAGGCAATATATACTTAAGAGTGTGCAGGGAAGAAGGACCTGGGTTGGTGGGTGGGGGGCGGGGGGGGGGTGGTCATGTGCATAGATCTTTGAAAGTGGGACATACTGAGAGTTGTAGTCCTTGTGGTGTAGGTACAAAAACAGTACAAAACCAGGATTTGACCCAGCGACGGTGAAGGAACGGCAATATAGTTCCAAGTCAGGATGGTGTATGGCTTGGAGGAGAACCATGGCGTTCCCATGCATTTGCCGCCCTTGTCCTTCCAGTTGGTAGAGGACGTGGGTTTGGAAGGTGCTGTCGAAGGAGCCTTGGTGAGTTGCTGCAGTGTATCTTGTATATGGTACGTGCTGCTGGCACTGTGCGTCAGTGGTGAAGGGAGAAAATGTTGAAGGTGGTGGATGGGGTGCCAATCAAGCAGGCTGCTTTGAGGAGTCAGGAGATGAGTTACGTGCCGCAGAATTCCCAGTCTCTGATCTGCTCTTGAGGCCACAGTATTTATGTAGCTGGTCCAGTTCAGCTTCTGGTCAAAGGTATTCCCCAGGATGTTAATGGTGGGGGGTATTCAGCGATGGTAATATGCAATCTGGGGCTTCATAAATAAAGGTATTGAGTACAAAAGCAGGCACGCTATGTTACATCTTTATAAAGCTCTGGTTAGGCCACAACTGGAGTACTGTATCCAGTTCTGGTCACCACACTTTAGGCTATGAGGGTCCTCGAGAGGGTGCAGAAGAGATTTACCAGAATGATCCCAGGGATGAGGGATTTTAGTTACAAGGTTAGGTTGGAGAAGCTGGTTTTGTACTCCTTGGAGCAAAGGAGGTGGAGAGGAAATCTGATAGAGGTGATTAAGATTATGACAGGTTTAGATAAGGTAGACAAAGTAAAGCTGTTCCCATTAGCTGATGGTACAAGGACTCGGGGACATAGATTTAAGATTTCGGGCAGGATATACATGGGGATGTAAGGAAGAACATTTTTACGCAGCGAGTGGTAATGACCTGGAACTCACTGCCTACAAAGGTGGTAGAAGCAGAGATGATCAATGATTTCAAAAGGAAATTGGATGGCCACTTGAAGGAAATAAACTTTCAGTGCTATGGGGATAAAGTGGGGAAATGGGACTGACTGGATTGCTCTACAGAGAGCTGGCATAGACTCGATGGACCAAATGGTCTCCTTCTGTGCCACAATGACTCTATGGCCAGGATTTTAGCATTCCCAGGACAACATGCTGGGAGGCGTGTGGGCCAGTAAAATGTCAGGGAGCCACTTCGGGACAGCTCCCTGATGTAGTCCTGTTGCTGGGGAAGTTTGCCAGTAGCAGGCTGCGTGCCAGAAGAACTGCCCACTGAATGGAAGTGGGCAGCCACTTTGAATAAATAAAGACCCAATGAAGGCCCATTTTTAGGCTGCTGTCATTTTGCCAGTGGCAGAGTGCCCCCTCCCCACCCACCCCTCCCACCATTGGTTATCGATCTTTCAGCCATTGGAAACAGTTTCTCTTTAATTACTCCATCTACTCTGTTCATGATTTTAACACCTCTGTCAAATCTCCTCTTGGACCTTTCTGCTCCAAGAAGAACAACCCCAGCTTCTCCAGTCTATCCATATAACAATGATCTCTCATCCCTGCAACCATTCCAGTATATGTCTTCTGTACCTTCTGCAAAGCCTGCAAGTCTTTCCTAAAGCATGGTGCCCAGAATTGGATACAATGGGCTGAATTTTACCTGCCCCTCGACGCCGTGGGTCGCGGTGTGGAGGCCGGTAAAATTCTGCAGGGAGAGGCCCACCTCGGCCTTCAAGGTCGAGAACAGCCCGCCGCATATTACCAGTGGCCGGGGGTTCTCGGTGCGGCCACCCCCACCGCCTGGCAGCGGGTCCTTCATCAGCATATGTAAAGCAACATTAAACATATGTAAATAAACTTACCTGCAGGCAGCGGCCGTCCCACGCCAATGTTACGGCCGCCATTCATGCTTCGCGCGCCTTCAGAGCTCTGCACAGAGTTCCGAGGTGAGAACCTGATGGGGAGGGGGGAGGAATAAAATTTTCAGGGTGGGAGGGGTGCGGGAGCGGGGAAAACAAATGTTATTGGTTTTGTTGAATGGTGGGAAGAGATGAGCAGCCAAATGTCAGAAGGTTGGGGGGGAAAGTTTGGGAAAGGAATAAAGTTTTTCTGACATTAGGTGCCACATAAATGACCATTGGGGAGGGTTTTTATTTTTATTTTTATTTGATAAACTTTCCCAATGCTACCAGTTTAAATATTAAAATTGTACTGAAGGGCTTAAAGCCCTTTGAAAATGGAACCCGTGACTGCTAAGTCTCTTCAACTCGCCACTCTTTAGCCCCACCCTTACGGCTGTCCACCAGTTCTGGCGATCACTGGCAACTGACTCCTATGACTTGTGATCAATGTTACAGGACTTCATGTCGCGTTTGCAGACGTCTTTAAAGTGGAGACATAGATGGCCGGTGGGTCTGATACCAGTGATGAGCTCACTGTACAATGTGTCCTTGGGGATCCTGCCATCTTCCAAACGGCTCACATGGCCAAGCCATCTCAAGTGCCCCTGTCTCAGTAGGGTGTATATGCTGGGGATGTTGGCCACCTCGAGGACTTCTGCGTTGGAGCCACCTGATGCCAAGGATTCTTTGGAGGCAGCGAAGATGGAATGAATTGAGATGTCGCTCTTGGCTGACATATGTTGTCCAGGCCTCGCTGTCGTAGAGCAAGGTACTGAGGACACAGGCCTGAAATACTTGGACTTCTGTGTTCCACGTCAGTGCACCATTTTCCCACACCTTCTTGGCCAGTCTGGACATAGCAGTGGAAGCCTTTCCCATGCGCTTGTTGATTTTTGCATTGAGAGACAGGTTACTGGTGATAGTTGAGCCTAGGTAGGTGAACTCTTGAACCACTTCCAGAGCGTGGTCGCCGCTATTGATGGATGGAGCATTTCTGATGTCCTGTCCTATGATGTTCATTTTCTTGAGGCTGATGGTTAGGCCAAATTCATTGCAGGCAGCCGCAAACCTGTCAATGAGTCTCTGCAGACACTCTTCTGTGTGGGATGTTAATGCAGCATCGTCAGCAAAGAGGAGTTCTTTGATGAGGACTTTCCGTACTTTGGTCTTCGCTGTAAGATGGGCAAGGTTGAACAACCTGCCATCTGATCTTGTGTGGAGGAAAATTCCTTCTTCTGAAGACTTGAACGCATGTGAGAGCAGCAGTGACCAGAAGATTCCAAACAGTGTAGGTGTGAGAACACAGCCCTGTTTTACGCCACTCATGTTAGGAAAGGGGTCTGATGAGGCACTGGTATGCTGAATTGTGCCTTTCATATTGTCATGGAATGAGGTGATGATACTGAGTGGCTTTGGTGGACATCCGATCTTTGCTAGTAGTCTGAAGAGGCCACGTATGCTGACGAGGTCAAAGGCTTTGGTGAGATCTATGAAAGCAACGTAGAGGGGCATCTGTTGTTCGCGGCATTTCTCCTGTAGCTGGTGAAGGGAGAACAGCATGTCAATGGTGGATCTGTCTGCTTGAAAGCCACACTGTGCCTCAGGGTAAACACGCTCAGCCAACCTCTGGAGTCTGTTTAAAATGACTCGAACGAAGCCTTTCCCCGCTATGCTGAGCAGGGAGATTCCACGGTAGATAGCGTCATAGAGTCATGGTACAGTCATAGAAACAGGCCCTTTGGCCCACCGCGTCCATGCCGACCATAATACCTATCTATACTAATCCCACCTGCCTGCATTAATTCCATATCCCTCTATGCCTTTCTCATGCAAGTACCTGTCCAGATGCCTCTTAAATGTTGCTACTGTTCCTGCCTCCACCACCTCTTCTGGCAGCTCATTCCAGATACCCACTATTCTTTGTGCAGTCACCGCGATCACCCTTGGTCTTATAGAGGGCGATGATATTGGCATTGCGCATGTCCTTTGGTACTGCTCCCTCATCCCAGCACAGGCAAAGCAGTTCATGGAGTGCTGAGAGTATAGCAGGCTTGGCACTCTTGATTATTTCAGGGGTAATGCCATCCTTTCCAGGGGATTTTCCAATGGCTAGAGAATCAATAGCCTCACTGAGTTCCGATTTTGTTGGCTATTTGTCCAGCTCATCCATGACTGGCAGAGACTGGGCTGCATTGATGGCGGTTTCAGTGACAACATTTTCCCTGGAGTACAGTTCTAGGTAGTGCTCCACCCAGCGGTCCATTTGCTTGCATTGGTCAGTAATCGTTTCTCCTGATTTAGACTTGAGGGGGGTGATCTTCTTAATGGTTGGCCCAAAAGCTCTCTTAATGCCATCATACATTCCTCTGATGTTTCCAGTGTCAGAGGCCAGTTGAATATGACTGCATAGGTGTTGCCAGTAGTCATTTGCGCAGCGCCTGGCTGTCCTTTGTGCAGTGCTTCCGGCTACTTTAAGTGCTACGGATGTTAACTCGCTGGGGGCTTTCGTGTAGTTCAACAGTGCAATGCGCTTAGCGGCTATGACAGGTTCCAGCTCTTCAAAGTGAGATTGAAACCAGTCTGCATTCTGCTTCTCACGTTTGCCAAAGGTGGTCATTGCTGAGTCATAGATGGCATCTCTGATGTGGGCCCACTTCGTCTCTGCATCCCTTGCAGGAGTGTTTTGAAGGGCTTTTTCAAGTGAATTTAGAAACTTATGTAACAGCTGTGGATAAGAAATTCTGTTAGTGTTGATGCGCGGGCGGCCCTTCTGCTTGGAGTGATAGAGCTTCTTTGGTTTGAGTCTATTTCAACACTCCCCCCTGCTCTCATGCTCACATCTCTGTCCTGGGATTGCTGCAGTGTTCCAGTGAACTTCAACGCAAGCTCGAGGAACAGCATCTCATTTACCGATTAGGCACACTACAGCCTGCCGGACTGAACATTGAGTTCAATAATTTCAGAGCATGACGGGCCCCCCATTTTACTTTTATTTTTAGTTATTTTTTTCTTTTTCCTTTTTATATATTTTTTTGTGTTTATTTTATTTTATTTCATCTTAGTTTGTTCAGTTTGCTTACCCATTGTTTTTCTTTTCATGTTTGTACTTGCGGCTGTTCAATTTTCAGTCCGTTAACACCCTCTCTGTACTAATGCTTTGTCTTTCAACACACCATTAACATATTGTTTGCCTTTGTTCCACGGCCTTCTTGTCAGCTATTCTGTGACTTTGTCCTATCTATACCTTCTCCTTTGTTATCTCTTGCCTCACCCCCGCTTTACTTGCTTATAACCTTTTACGTTTCTAATATTTGCCAGTTCTGGAGAAGGGTCACTGACCTGAAATGTTAGCTCTGCTTCTCTCTCCACAGATGCTGCCAGACCTGCTGTGTATTTCCAGCATTTCTTGTTTTTATTTCAGATTTCCAGCTTCCGCAGTATTTTGCTTTTATTATATTGGTTTGAGTCTAACTTTGCTGCACACCAGGGAGTGGTCGGTGTCGCAGTCCGCACTGTGGAAGCTGCGTGTGATTTGAAGACTGCTTCCGGAGGCTCGCCTTGTGACGATGAGGTCCAGCTGGTGCCAACGACCATAAAGTTACTCAAGTGATAAAACAGAAAGTGCTGGAAATACTCAGCAGGTCTGGCAGCATCTGTGGAAAGGGAAACAGAGTTAATGTTTCGGGTCTGTGACCTTTCTTTAGAACTGGCAAAAGTTGGGGATGTAATAGGTTTTAGGCAAGTGAAAGGGGGAAGGGTGGGAAGAGGAAGAAAAGGGAAGATCTGTGATAGAGTGGAAGGCAGGAATGATCAATGACAAAAGTAATGATGTTGCCAGGCAAAATGGAGTGGTAATGGGACAGTAATGAAACAAAAGATAATTCTAGAGGAAGTGTGAATGGGAGAATTATGAACAGTTGCCATCCAAAACCAAAACAAAATTAAAAACCAAAAGGAAGAAAGAGGAAACAAAATAGGAACCGAGGTTATTATCTGAAATTATTGAACCGAATGTTGAGTCCATAAGTCTGTAAAGTGCCTAATCGAAAGATGAGGTTCTGTTCCTCAAGCTCAGGAGTATTGACAGGCAGAGAGATCTGGGCGTACAGGTCCACAGGTCACTGAAAGTGGCAACACAGGTGGATAAGGTAGTCAAGAAGGCATACGGCATGCTTGCTTTCATCGATCGGGGCATAGAGTATAAAAATTGGCAAGTCATGCTGCAGCTGTACAGAACTTTAGTTCGGCCACACTTAGAATATTGCGTGCAATTCTGGTCGCCACACTACCAGAAGGACGTGGAGGCTTTGGAGAGGGTACAGAAAAGGTTTACCAGGATGTTGCCTGGTCTGGAGGGCATTAGCTATGAGGAGAGGTTGGATAAACTCGGATTGTTTTCACTGGAACATGGGCGACATGATAGAGATTTACAAAGTTATAAGCGGCATGGACAGAGTGGATAGTCAGAAGCTTTTTCCCAGGGTGGAAGAGTCAGTTATTAGGGGGCATAGGTTTAAGGTGCGAGGGGCAAAGTTTAGAGGGGATGTGCGAGGCAAGTTCTTTCCACAGAGGGTGGTGAGTGCCTGTAACTTGCTGCCGGGGGAGGTGGTGGAAGCAGGTACGATAGCGACGTTTAAGAGGCATCTTGACAAATACATGAATAGGATGGGAAGAGAGGGATACGGTCCCCGGAAGTGCAGAAGGTTTTAGTTTAGGCAGGCATCAAGATCGGCGCAGGCTGAATGCCCTGTTCCTGTGCAGTAATGTTCTTTGTTCTTTGTTCTTACCTTGAGCTTCATTGGAACATTGCAGGAGGCCAAGCAAAGAGAGGTCAGAGCAGGCTTCTTATGCAAGGTGGAGAATTAAATTATTAGATGACCAGAAGCTCGTGATCATGATTTCAGACTGAATGGAGGTGTTCTGCAAAGTGGTCTCCCAGTCTGCTTATGGTCCCCCCAGTGTAGAGGAGACCACATTGTGAGCAGTGAAGATAGTATACTAAATTGAAAGATGTACAAGTAAATCGTTGAAGGAGAGTTTGGGGCTTTGGACAGTAAGAGGAGAGGAGATGAAAGGACAAGTGTCGCATCTCCTGCACTTGCATGGAAAAGTGCTATGGGAAGGGGAGGGGTGATGGGGGTGATTGAGGAGCTGACCAGGGCATCGGAGAGGGAACAGTCCCTTCAGAATGCTGATTAAGGAAAATACTATTTTAAAGTAGCTGTGAGGAATCAGATATTCTATTACTATACTGATTCTGCTTCATTTTGTTCTTGTATAATTTATGTCTCTTAACAAAAACTAGTTAGTGATTTTCAGCCTGAATCAAATGATCTGTCATTACATTAGTCCCCACTGCATTTAGAGAAGGTCTGAGTTATTGAGTAATTTCCAGCGTGCTTTCCCTAATCTCTGTTTATACGAATTAGTCCATTAACAAGCTCTGGAAAGGAATTTATAAAATGAGATACCAGAATGATGATTTGCTATAATTGAAATACAATATGATTTTCTTGATATATAAAAATATTACAGAATCCTAATCATTGGGAGATGTGTTTCATTGATTTCAATCACACAAAAATTGTCTCAGTTCTACAACGGACGTGAAATTCACTCCACCAGCTTACTGCCCAAGCATCAAAGTTAAAAATTACCCCCATTGTTTTTATGCATGCATGTAAAATAAAAATAGGTAATTTCTTTTACCTTGGGCATATTATGTTTAAGAAAATTAGATTGATACAGCACAGAAGGAGGCCATTCAGCCCATCATGCCTGTGCCAGTTCTTTAAGAGAGCTATCCAATTAGTCCCACAACCCCCCGCTCTTTTCACAAAGCCCTTTAATTTTTTTTCCTTTTCAAATATGTGCCCTATTCCCTTTTGAAAATGTTGTAAATATTGTGCACATAAGATTACCTTTCAGCTCTTGGGGTGTATGTTCTAGCTTATAGAATTAAACGTTTGAAGCTGGCACTAGTGAAAAAGGGATTCAATCATCATAGAGATATCAACCAAGGAATTATGGCAAAAACAAGTTATAACAGAGGATATGGGGCATCCCCAGCTTGCACCAGAAGGCTCTGATTTGCCAATATCCTGACGTCATAGAGCCTAACTAACTGATGTGATGCCAGTATCCCTAATTTGGACAACACCTGTTCAGGCAACAAAGTCATATTTCACTCAACAAAGATCAGGCATTCTGCTGCAAGCTGGATCCTGAAGCAGTGCTAATTAAAGGGCCACTCAGCAAGTTGCAGATAAGGTGTTTTGCAGTAACTTTTGCTAAGGCACAGTTGATGGAAGCACTGTGCTGGATTCTTGGAGGTGATTTTTTTTGCCAGTTTCTGAATACAGTCAAGGAGGACAGAGGATTACCTAATCTAGATATGGGGACAGTTGTTGCAGTGCCTCCTGGTCTACAGCATGACTAGGAGGAGGCAGAGATGGGAAGCTTTGTGTGGAGGGAGGGAGGGAGGAGGAGGGGGGAAGAGGAGGAGCAGGAGGAGAAGCAGGTGGAGGAGGAGGAGGCAGGGAGGAGGTATCCTGGAACCCATGTAAGTGGATGGACTGTGAGGAGTGGATTGTCAGTATTTGCTTTCACTGAAACAATCTCTCCATCCTAACATGGACCCACCATTTCCCACTCCTGCATCCATTTTCAGACTTCTCATCACCAAGAAACATTCACCAAACATCTTTAGGCAACAACACATTCAATGATACAAACAGAAATGAAATGCTCACCCTTATGCATTCTCTTAGCGTCTGTCTCCTACGTGTGTTTGCCTGTCCTAAGTTCTCCAAGAAGTGCTACTCCAGTGACTGCAGCATGGCTGGTGGAAAGCTGTTGACTTTCAGTGGGGGAGATTGCAGATGGCCTTGCAGGTTGCCCTCGAGCAACACTGGTCTTGAGGGCAAGGCTTTGGACTGCACTACCTTGGCAGCAGTCTGGATTGGCAGACTGAAAGGCAACAACAGGGGCATTGACGGAGTGGCATTGGTGGGAGCATGAAAGCTGAGAGATGGGAGTAGGCTTGTGCTCCACTGAGCCACTATCACTCCCATGGGGCGGCACCTCAGCAATCCTGGTAAACTAATTGGAGGACAGATTGCTGGAATGCTGTGAAAGCCTGCATGTGCTTTTGTGCACTGAGATCTGTGCATATGATGGTAGCAGTCTTAGATGGCATAGCAGCAAGCATGGGTCTCATGACATCCATCTGAGCTTCCTCTGCAGCACTGAGACCTTGAGTGGTTTCTGCCTGTGATGCTGTGGAAGTTGAGATAGCAGCCAATGGATGGTGCATTATGGTTGCATCCACCAGTGTTCTGATGAAATTGGCCATCATTTCCACGCTGGAAAGGATGGGCTTCAAGCTCTGTGTGAAGTCTTGTGCTTAGTTGCTCCTAAACATTGACAAGAGGCTGTCTGGCATGCCTGCCAAAGCACTAAGCATCTCAGTGCGGATGTTCATCAGCATTCTCCTGTATACTGCACCATCGAAGTCCTCTTCTGAGTCCCCTCTAGCAGAACCTGTCTGTGACCTCACTCTCTGGGCAGCTGGCACACAAGCTACCCTTTTCCCCTGGCCTAGCTGCAGCCCACTGGTGTCTGGTTTCTCACCATGTGCTGCTCTCCACTCTATACTAGCCTGTAAAGTTCGTGGCATGCCAGTATCTGAGCTGGTGGATGGGATTGCAAGATCAAGTGACAATGCCTCATTACAGTAGTGGGTTTGGTCTCCTTCTTCTTCCTGTGTCTGCTGAGGTTGTCCTGGTGGCAGTTCTTGGTTATCTGAAGCATAAAAGCAGAAGTGAGGGTTGGGGTTGCAGAGGTAAACAGGAGGCTCATAGTCACACCATCTGCAGCTTTCATTTCATGTTACATCTCAGAATGAGGATGAAAGGGAGTTACAAAGAGGCATAAGGCAGTCACTTACCAGAGTGCTGGAGAGCCTCTGCAGCGGCAGATACCACTGGTTCCGCTGCTGCTGATCCGATAATTCGGAGAACCATCTCCTCGGGTCACTTGTGTTTGGAATTCTCTTCCACAGCGACCAGTGGAAGCTGGGTCATTGAATATATTCAAGGTTGAGTTGGGCAGATTTTTGATTGATAAGGGAGTCAAGAGCTTTGGGGGGGCAGCAGGAAAGTGGAGTTAAAGCCACAATCAGATCAGCCATGATCTTATTGAATGGTGGGTCAGGCTCGAGGGGCCGAAGCACCTACTCCTGCTCCTGTTTCTTATGTTCTTATGAAGGTGTACCAGCCCTGTGTCAGTTCTCTGTCTCTCCCTTCTATTCTGGGTGATCTTTTCCTGCAAGAGTGAAGGTAGAATGTTAGTCCGTGTGTTGCAAAGTGTTTGGGTAATATGCCTGCCACAGCTGGAGGTCTGTGGAGGCAGTGAGAGTTGGGTGTGAGGTTGACAATATTGGTAGGTGTGTGTGGGTGACTTGCGGCACGTGAATGTTAGACGTGAGCTCTGAGTGCTAGGGAGTGCTGCTGGGTGAGTGAGGGGGGTGTGGTACATTGAGTAGAGTGAAAGGTTGGTGGTGTGGTGTTTATGATGTGGTGTGAAGATGCATTCACTCACCTTGAGCACATATGTGAGGTGATTAAACTTTTTCCATCACTGCTGCCATGTCCTCGTGGCCAGACTCCGGGCATTCTCTCTGGCCACCTGCTCCCATTGCCTTTGCAGGGTCATCCTTGAGGGATTCCTGTCCATCTGTGAAATTACTACCACTCTCCTGGACTCTCCATTTCTAACCAGTGCTTCTAACGTGGAGTCCCTAAACATGGGAGCCCTGTCACTAGCCTGTTGAGCCATTTCCCTGTACCTGTAGCCTTCCACTCCCATTCAGCAGCAGCCTTTACTTCAACAGTTCAGCTTCCTTTGAATAAGGAATCTGTCTTTCAGAAGGGAAGACCAGCAGAGGCTGCAGGCAGCATTTAGGAAAGGAAAGCAGCGCAGGACCCACTCGGCTCAATGCTACAATCATCCAGATGAGGCGAGTATACCAAATTCATGTGCTGTCCACCTCGATCTGAACTGGTCTGGGTAGGTTGAGAATTCGAACCCCATCGGCCACAAAATGGGGCTGTCCAATTTCTACCCCATGCAGTTCTGTGCATTTCTGCCTTCATTCTTCAAACTTTGAAAGGCTGGGAGGTTATTCGGCATATGCTACCGTATAAAGTACTTTAACATTTTATAATTCATTTTTTATGTTGGTTGAAATTTCTTATAGTATTGAGTTGCACTTCCCCTCCCCAATCACCTCTGAGGCAATTAGTCTCAATCCAAACTACAGGCAATATCATGGGCTCTTTTTCATGAATTAAATTATGACTAATCAGCCACTGACTAACTGAGGAATTTGTTTCCTAATTTCTAATTATGACTCCCAAGCTACTGCTGATAGCTGCCAGGGGGAAAGAATAAATCTCAAATTTGGATTGAATGAGATTTAGGGCTGAACTGGCTTGAACTGGAGGGAATACATGTTTTCCCTAATCTCTTGTTTATACAATTTAGTCCATTAACAAGCCCTAGGGAGAAATTTGTAAAATGAGATACTAAAATTACGATTTGGTATCATTGAAATGCAATTGATGTGCTTGATAAAAATTGCAGAAAGCAACTTATCAGTAGTTGTCCCAACATATGGCATAACTCATAATATAAAAAGAAATGAAATGACAGATGTTAGGATATAGTATGACTATTGAGGCTCAACTCTAAATAAAACACATAACAGTATAAAACACTGATGACTGATAAACAATTCATGAAATAATATAATGGTAAATGCAAAAATGTAACATACATAAATATACATTATGCTATATCAAATGACTCTTGAGATGGGATCTACAACAAAAGTAAAATGGGAAAGGTAGCCAAACCAGGCTTACAAGGGAAATTAGAGATAGCATTAGATTCAAGGAAGAGGCATATAAATTTGCCAGGAAAAAACAACAGACCTGAGGATTAGATTAGATTAGATTAGAGATACAGCACTGAAACAGGCCCTTCGGCCCACCGAGTCTGTGCCGACCATCAACCACCCATTTATACTAATCCTACACTAATCCCATATTCCTACGAAACATCCCCACCTGTCCCTATATTTCCCTACCACCTACCTATACTAGTGACAATTTATAATGGCCAATTTACCTACCAACCTGCAAGTCTTTTGGCTTGTGGGAGGAAACCGGAGCACCCGGAGAAAACCCACGCAGACACAGGGAGAACTTGCAAACTCCACACAGGCAGTACCCAGAATCGAACCCGGGTCCCTGCAGCTGTGAGGCTGCAGTGCTAACCACTGCGCCACTGGGAGCAGTTTAGAATTCAGCAAAGGAGGACCAAGGGATTGATTAAGCTTAAAGCAAAATACTGCGGATGCTGGAAATCTGAAACAAAAACAAGAAATGCTGGAGTCACTCAGCAGGTCTGGCAGCATCTGTGGAAAGAGAAGCAGAGTTAACGTTTTGGGTCAGTGACCCTTCTTCGGAACTGACAAATATTAGAAAAGTCACAGATTATAAACAAGTGAGGTGGGGGTGGGGCAAGAGATAACAAAGGAGAAGGTGCAGATTGGACCAGGCCACATAGCTGACCAAAAGGTCACGGAGCAAAGGCAAACAATATGTTAATGGTGTGTTGAAAGACAAAGCATTAGTACAGATTAGGTGTGAATGCACTGAATATTGAACAGCAGCAAGTGCAAACCTGAAGAAAAACAACCTGAAAAAACCCAATATCCATTATAAGCCCACTGACTCCCACAGCTACCTCGACTACACTTCTTCACACCCTACCTCCTGTAAGGACTCCATTC
This sequence comes from Heterodontus francisci, assembly GCF_036365525.1. NCBI lineage: Eukaryota > Metazoa > Chordata > Chondrichthyes > Heterodontiformes > Heterodontidae > Heterodontus > Heterodontus francisci. The sequence continues at coordinate 115,310,473 of NC_090371.1, forward strand.
CATTCTCCCAGTTTCTCCGTCTCCGACGCATCTGCTCTGATGATGCTACCTTCCATGACGGTGCTTCTGATATGACCTCCTTTTTCCTCAACCGAGGATTTCCCCCCACTGTGGTTGACAGGGCCCTCAACCGTGTCCGACCCATTCCCCGCACCTCTACCCTCACCCCTTCCCCTCCCTCCCAGAACCGTGACAGGGTTCCCCTTGTCCTCACTTTTCATCCCACCAGCCTCCATATCCAAAGGATCATCCTCCGCCATTTTCGCCACCTCCAACGTGATGCCACTACCAGTCGCATCTTCCCCTCCCTTCCCCTGTCAGCATTCCAAAGGGATCGTTCCGTCCGCGACACCCTGGTCCACTCCCCCATTACCCCCACCACCTCGTCCCCGTCCCAGGGCACCTTCCCCTGCAATCGTAGGAGGTGTAATACCTGCCCATTTACCTCCTCTCTCCTCACTATCCCAGGCCCCAAACACTCCTTTCAGGTGAAGCAGCGATTTACTTGTACTTCTTTCAATGTAGTATACTGTATTCGCTGCTCACAGTGTTGTCTCCTCTACATTGGGGAGACCAAGCGCAGACTGGGTGACCGCTTTGCGGAACATCTCCGCTCAGTCCGCAAGCAGGACCCTGAGCTTCCGGTTGCTTGCCATTTCAACACTCCCCCCTGCTCTCATGCTCACATCTCTGTCCTGGGATTGCTGCAGTGTTCCAGTGAACATCAACGCAAGCTCGAGGAACAGCATCTCATCTACCGATTAGGCACACTACAGCCTGCCGGACTGAACATTGAGTTCAATAATTTCAGAGCATGACAGCCCCCCATTTTACTTTCATTTTTAGTTAGCTTTTCTTCCCCCTTTTTTTTTACATTCCTTTTTACATTTTTTACAATCTTTTTTTGCATTTATTTCATTTCATCTTAGTTTGTTCAGTTTGCTTACCCACTGTTTTTTTCAGGTTGTTTTTCTTCAGGTTTGCACTTGCTGCTGTTCAATATTCAGTGTATTCACACCTAATCTGTACTAATGCTTTGTCTTTCAACACACCATTAACATATTGTTTGCCTTTGCTCCGTGACCTTTTGGTCAGCTATGTGGCCTGGTCCAATCTGCACCTTCTCCTTTGTTATCTCTTGCCCCACCCCCACCTCACTTGTTTATAATCTGTGACTTTTCTAATATTTGTCAGTTCCGAAGAAGGGTCACTGACCCGAAACGTTAACTCTGCTTCTCTTTCCACAGATGCTGCCAGACCTGCTGAGTGACTCCAGCATTTCTTGTGATTGATTAAGCTTGCTGGGAACATAAAAGCTGACTGTAAAAGTTTCAATAGGTATGTGAAGAGAAAAAGATTGGTGAAGACAAAGGTAGGTCCCTTACAGTCAGAAACAGGGGAATTTATTATGGGGAACAAAGAAATGGCTGACCAACTAAATGCATACTTTGGTTCTGTCTTCACAAAGGAGGACACAAATATCATACCAGAAATGTTGGGGAAAACAGGGCTAGTGAGAGAGAGGAACTAAAGGAAATCAGTATTAGTAGAGAAATGATGTTGGGGAAATTGATGGGATTGAAGGTCGAGAAATCCCCAGGGCCTGATGGTATGCATCCCAGAGTACTTAAGGAAGTGGACCTAGAAATACTGGATGATTTGGTGGTCATCTTCCAAGATTCTATAGATTCTGGAACAGTTCCTACAGATTAGCTACAGGGTAGCTAATGTAACCCCACTATTTAAAAAGGGAGGTAGAGAGAAAGCAGGGAATTATAGACCAGTCAGCCTGACATCAGTAGTGGGGAAAATTCTAGAGTCCATTATCAAAGATTTTATAGCAGAGCACTTAGAGAACAGTGGCAGAATCGGACAGAGTCAGCATGGATTTACGAAAGGGAAATCACGCTTGACAAATCTACTAGAATTCTTCGAGGATGTAACTAGTAGAGTTGATGAGGGGGAGCCAGTGAATGTGGTTTATTTAAACTTTCAGACGGCTTTTGACGAAGTCCCACATCAGAGATTAGCATACAAAATTAAAGTGCATGGGATTGGAGGTAGTGTATAGCGATGGATAGAAAATTGGTTGGCGAACAGGAAACAAAGAGTAGGGATAAATGGGTCTTTTTTGGAATGGCAGGCAGTGACGAGTGGGGTACCGCAGGGATCGGTGCTAGGACCCCAGCTATTCACAATATACATTAATGATTTAGATGAGGGAACTAAATGTAATATCTCCAAATTTGCAAATGACACAAAACTGGGTGGGAGGGTGAGTTGTGAGGAGGATGCAGAGAGGCTTCAGGGTGATTTGGACAAGTTGAGTGAGTGGGCAAATGCAATGCAGATGCAGTATAATGTGGATAAATGTGAGGTTTCCACTTTGGTAGCAAAAACAGGAAGGCAGATTATTATCTGAATGGCTATAAACTGAGAGAGGGGAATATGCAACGAGACCTGGGTGTTCTCGTACACCAGTCACTGAAGGTGAGCATGCAGGTCCAACAGGCGGTAAAAAAGGCGAAAGGCAGGGATGTCTTGCTGCAATTATATAGGGCCTTGGTGAGGCCACACCTGGAATATTGTGTGCAGTTTTGGTCTCCTTATCTGAGGAAGGATGTTCTTGCTATAGAGGGAGTGCAGCGAAGGTTTACCAGACTGATTTCTGGGATGGCAGGACTGACGTATGAGGAGAGATTGAGTCAGTTAGGATTATATTCACTGGAGTTGAGAAGAGTAAGGGGGGATCTCATCGAAACCTATAACATTCTAACAGGACTTGACAGGGTAGATGCAGGAAGGATGTTCCCGATGGTAGGGGAGGCCAGAACCAGGGGTCATAGTCTAAGGATATGGGGTAAACCTTTCAGGACTGAGATGAGGAGAAATTACTTCATCCAGAGAGTGGTGAGCCTGTGGAATTCGCTACCACAGAAAGCAGTTGATGCCAAAACATTGTATGTTTTCAAGAAGGAGTTAGATATAGCTCTTGGGTCTAAAGGGATCAAAGGGTATGGGGAGAAAGCGGGAACAGGTTACTGAGTTGGATGATCAGCCATGATCATAATGAATAGTGGAGCAGGCTCGAAGGGCCGATTGGCCTACTCCTGCTCCTATTTTCTATGTTTCTATGTAAAGAGAAATGTTGTGGCACAGTTTGCTGCCATATAAATGTATCCATTTGCAGTTTCTTACTATGAACTCAGAATCTTGATCATCAATCAACTTGAGTTCAGGGACAGTTCCAACAGGGTAAATCTTAAGCACTTGTGGCTACTTTTTTAATCCGGTCGGCAATAATGATGTATAGTGGCCAAAACGGTAGATTTAGTAAAACAAATGGCAAACTATTGCCTATAGATTTGATTGTGCTGTGATTGAATTTTGCTCAAAAAATGGGCACTGCAAAATCCAATATGGCATGCAATCAATCTGTGCTAAATGTGCACTGCGCACCGTATTGGTTAGAGCACCCTGTAGTCGTGCAGCTCTTTGCCTGAAAATTGTGTTAGGCCCATTGCTTGTGCAAAACAAGTGCTCCTTCTGGTTCTGCATCAAAACCCCAGTCCGCTGCAGGCCAGTTAGCTTGTAAGTTCTTGTTTTTAGAGGTCTAATGTATGCCAAATGTTCAATCTTTACTTCTTGGCTACTCTCACTAGGTTTAGATGCCTGCTGAAGCAAGGTCCCAGGGTGTGGTGCTTGGAGCCACGAGTGAGAGCTTCTGATGAGTCATCAGGACAAAGTGCTAATCCATCGTTCTGGGTGCTGAGGTTCTACTATTAGTGCTCTCCCCGCAAATCCCCATTGGCCCCATCATCGCTGCTGAGCCGACAGACAGGAATTTAGTAGTAGTAGTAGTTGGCTTGTGAGAAGCATAAAATACATATATTCTGCTCTTTGTGTTTCAGAATTGTGCCAAGTTGGCAAGGGAACTTCAGGCTGCTTAGTAGAGACTTTTTGACGACTAACCTATCAATATTGACTTAATCAACATGTAAGTTGCAGTCATAGTTACAAATGATTCAGAATATTTGAGTGAAAATCTATAGCATTCCAAATAAACCCATAAAATGTTGTGTTTATGTTATTTCATTAAGCTATGTGAAAGGTTTGTCCATCATAACAGGTATGTGGCCTGTTAAAGATTTTTACTGTCACATGACCCCTAGTGGTAGTCTTTGCTCAGTGCTTTAGTATTCCTTTTGTTAGATTATATTCATCACTAGAAACATTTGAAAGAAAGACTTGCATTTTACACTTTTACATTTGATTGTCATTGAAGAGGTGACAAGAAATTTCATTACTGAAGTGAGGGGGTTAAATAAGATTCACTATTATTTACAGCTGAAATGATGACATTATCAAATACATTTTAGACACTTCTGTAAGCAGTGCCAAAATCAGGACCTTTACAACAACCACCAACTCTAACAGCACATGGGAAAGCAAGAACCAGATCAAAAACTATAATGTAGCCCCCAGTTGCTGCTGAAATTTTTAATGTTAAAAAACTACTGAGAATAATTATTTCTTTTCTATCATTAGAAACTTCACTGGTGTTTAGTGGACTGACTGAGTTCTTTCTGAACTTTGATTGTAAAGTTTAAAAAGTCAGCTGCATATCAGTTGTGTTTATGTCTCTTCCAGGTGGCCTTGAAAAAAGAGAACTGTATGTGTTTGATAGAATATATAGCGGGCACGCTGCATGTACTGAATTGGCATAAAGCCAGATAATGCTTTGTACCAACACATGATTTATTGTATACTTCCCAGAATGAACCTACCCAGCAACACAAAGGGATTCAAATTGGGCATGGGCAGACATGAGAAATAGACAGAATCACATTTTCCACCTGATATTTAGTGCTCTTGAAGTATAATGGGTGACTGATGCAATGCTGCCTATTTTGTGTTTGTGCCCATGCCCAATTTCACTCCCAAGATCTATTACATGTTCAAATCAGCACCATAAGAAATAACATACCTCCATTATCAGAGGTTAGAAGTGAATCCAGAACCAGGAGCACATAACAAATATGATGGTGCTTACCTTGTGGAATGAAACTTGAACTGCACATTCAGAATTCATATTTCCACAACAAATAAAGAATAAAAATAAAGGAAGTAGTTTTTCAATTAGTTACCTGAGCAAACAACTGGCATTGTGGATCAGTCACCCATTATAGAAGTTGTCTGATTTTCATATCCATTGTGAAAATAAAAATCGACTGTTTGTGCAATCGGAGGATGGTTCACAACACAGCCGGCAGCTAGTCGAAAATCTCCCCTATTTATTTTTAATGTGGAAGCTAGCCAATATGATGGTGGTGAAATTGTAGATAGACATCGAGAATCTAGAACTAGGGGTCACTGTTTAAAAATAAGGGGTCGCCCACTTAAGACAGAGATGAGGATCGGGAGTCTTTGGAATGTTCTTCCTCAAAAGGTGATGGAAGCAGAGTCTTTGAATATTTTTAAGGCAGAGGTAGATAGATTCTTGATAAGCAAGGGGGTGGAAGGTTATCGGGGTAGGTGGAAATGTGGAGTAATCAGTTTAGCCATGAACCTATTGAATGACGGAGCAGGTTCGAAGGGCCCAATGGCAGACTCCTGCTCCTAGTTCGTATGTTCATATAATTTTCATGTGTGTGGAAACGTTTGTTTATGTGAGATCAATGGCAGAATTACATTTGGAAATTTTTTTATTTTTTTAAAAAATTACTTTTTAAAAAGATGACCGGGACAAAGCAGATTTTAAATATGACTCTCTGATAGTTTGTTTTAAAAAAGGCAGCTAGCTGACCACATATTTGAGCAAGTTCCACAGAAAGGCACGTGTTTGAATTGAATGGCTTGATAACCACAATTGGACACTACTCTTAAACAAATCAACCAATTCTGTAACAATTCTAAAATAAAAACAAGAAGTGCTGGAAATACTCAGCAGGTCTGGCAGCATCAATGCTTGTTTTTATTTCAGATTTCCAGCATGCGCAGTATTTTGCTTTTATTTTACTGTAACAATTCTATCAGTTTAAACTTGAATGCACTATCTGTGAGTGAAGCTCGGTTTTTAACCCCCTAGTGATATGACCAAAATAAAGAGGCTAGTTTTTGCAAATAATCAAAAAGAAAGACTTGTATTTATATAGTGCCTTTCATGACCTCAGGACATCCCAAAGTGCTTTACAGCCAATAAAGTACTTTTTATGTGCAGTCACTGATGTAATGTAGGAAACATAACAGTAAATTTGCACACAGCAAGTTCCCAAAAACAGCAATGTGATAATGACCAGATTTCTTTATATTGTTATGAACAGGTAGTTAATCTTTTTTTTTCTCTGATCAAATTTCCTGTTTTTCCAACCACCTGTCCATAAATAGATTAGTGATTGAATTTCTTTCCCTCCCTTAAACCCTAATAATAAATGACCGCAACAACCACACGGATGTTAAAGTTAAAACAAAGAAGTAGGGTTTATTAACACACTCTTAAACTCGGGAAGGGGTTTAACTTCACCGGGAACGCTTACAAACATACATGGTAAGGTTAAAGGCATAAAAAGGCAAGGATTTACGAACTAGAAAATTATCTTAACTACTATCTAGCATGGATTTCAATTAAAACTAGAGTCCTTTTAAAATATCAACAGAAGTCCAAAAAATGGAGATCACTGACTGGAAATGCTGGGTAGAGGAAGGAGTCGCTGAGAATACCTCTTCTCTGACAATTTCGTCTTCTTCTGGCCCTCTTGGATATAAACAGAGCAGCTAAATTGCTGAAGACACCTTCTTTTAGACAGGGAGGAGACTGATAGAAAGCAGGCTTTCCTGCTGTTTTTGCAGCTAGTCTTCTTGTTGAATTTTCATGCTGGATTTTTCAAAGTGTGGCTTCTTTTTAATTTTTCTTGTTGAAAAGGCCTCAGAGAGAAGTCAATGTAGCTTGAAGGCAGTTTTGCTTCTTGCAGGGAGGTCTCAGGCAGAAATGTGTCACAACAGGCAGTTGGGCAAAATCTCAACATAGGGCAACTGTGGATTAGAAACAGGCTGTACCCTCAAACTGTTACAGTTTCCAGTCCAGGCAAGTTGGATAGGTGTTCCCTGGGTCCTCAAACTAGACCCTTTTCAAGTTGCTGTCCCAGCTTATCTCTCTCCTCCATTTTGACAATCGGAACATAGAAGTAAAAACTTAATCATGCTGTATAAAATGACGGGTGACATTAATACTCAGATGCACAAAACACAATTTTGAGGGGGTTCTCATCTATTCGTAACAATATGCTGATTAAGGGAAAGTAATGGCAAGGACACTAGGAATAACTCCCCTGCTGTTCTTCAAAATAGTGCCATAGGATCTTTTAAATCCACGGACTGGACTTTAAAGCCCCTCTGCCATCGGGAACGTTGGCGGGGGGGGCAATAAAGATCGGTGTGGTGGAGATCCACCACCGACCCTGACGGCGACAGGTCCCGTGCTGATCATGGTGGCGGTGAGGCCTCGTGGCAGCCGCCATGCTGCTCGGCGACGGGACCCCCATTTAAATATTGAAAGTAGTTTACATACCTTAATTAATGAGGGTCCCATCGCCTTCTAAATCGCCCCACTGATCTTCATTTGGGCGGCCGACAACGCCACGCCTTTGAATCCCCATTCGGGGAAATGTGGCACGACACCTGTGGGGAAGGGAGATGAGGATTTTTTTCCTCTGTGTGGAGGGTGGGGTGAGCAAGGTTAAAACGAAGCAGATTGGTCAAGGGAAGGTTGATAGGAAGGGGTAAAGGGCAAAGTTGTCAAACATTGGAGGGGGGAAAGGGCACGAATGGCCAGAAATGCCACTGGGGGGCTGGGAAAATGATTTCAAACATTATGAAATTATGTTTTGGCACAATGTGACTTACCTGGCCCTTTAATTTTTGAATGTCCATGAAGAGCTGTAAGCCCTTTAAAAACGGCGCCTGCACATTGGCACTGGACGCATTGCCTGCAACGATCACCCGCCCCCTCCATGTTATCACGGGGAGCAGGCTCCACCAGCATGCAAATGAGCTGCTGCGTTTGAAATCGTGGCAGCTCCATAACGTGTGCCCGTGTGGGCGGCGTGCATTTTTTAATGTCTGCTGTCTACTTCGGTGGCGGACTCTTAAAATGCAACATCACCTGAGAGGGCAGATGGAGCCTTGTTTTAACATCTGAACTGAAAGATAACACATCCAACAGTGTAGCACTCCCTCAGTACTGCACTGGCATATCAGCCTCAATTTTTGTGCTCAAGTCCTGGAGTGGAATTTGAGGGCATAACCTTCAGCCTAAAGTACTGTCTATATTTTTGCCTGTCCCAGGCGATAGTATGGTTAGGGGATGCTCAAGGTTGCATTGCTGTTTGCACAAAGTGCAACTTTTAGGCAAACAACGGCAGCTACACTTCAAAAGTACTTAATTGGCTAAGAAGAGATTTGGGACATCCTAGGATTGTGAAAGGTGCTTTAGAAATTCAAGTCTTTCTTTTTTCTTTGTGATTGTCTTTTCCAGCCCTTCTCATATGTTCATATATTGCATTGCACTTGAAAATACTAGTTTCTCATTTGTTGTCAAAATGCTTAATCATACTTTTTTCCACCTCGAAACTTGATTTTGCCAATATCCGCTTTGTTGGCCTTCCTTCTTAGGGCTGAATTTTTAGAGCCGCCGCGATCTACCACGTGGTGGCTCATTGGCGTGCCCAGGTTGTCCCACCCACTCCCAATCACATGGGGGGGACGGGCTGTTCAAGGCAAGGAACGGCGCCAGCTGACAACTCAGCAGGTGCTGGCGGTATATTTAAACGGCAGTCAGCCCTGCATGCAACCTCCTGCACATTTAAACCTTTGCTGCTAGAGCTGACCAGCTAACAGTGATGTCTGAAGAGCCCCAGCTGTCAAGGAACTACCCCTGCAAGGCAACAGAGATTTTTTTTGATTCGTTCTTGGGATGTGGGCGTAACTGGCTAGTCAGCATTTATTGCCCATCTCTAATTGCCCTTGAAAAGGTGGTGGTGAGCTGTCTTCTTGAACCACTGCAGTCCTTGGGGTGTAGGTACACCCACAGTGCTGTTAGGAAGGGAGTTACAGGATTTTGACCCAGTGACAGTGAAGGAACGGCGATATAGTTCAAGTCAGGATGGTGTGCGAAATGGAGGGGAACTTGCAGGTGGTGGTGTTCCCATGCATCTGCTGTCCTTGTACTTCTAGGTGGTAGAGGTCCTGGGTTTGGAAGGTGCTGTTGAAGGAGCCTTGGTGAGTTGCTGCAGTGCATCTTGTATATAGTACATACTGTTGCCAATGTGCGTCAGTGGTGGAGGGAGTGAATGTTGAAGATGGTGAATGGTGTGCCAGTCAAATGGGCTGCTTTGTCCTGGATAGTGTCGAGCTTCTTAAGTGTTGTTAGAGTTGCATCTATCCAGGCAAGTGGAGAGTATTCCCTCATACTCCTGATGTGCCTTGTAGATGGTGGACAGGCATTGGGGAGACAGGAGTTGAGTTACTCGCCACAGAATTCTCAGCCTCTGACCTGCGCTTGTAGCCACAGTATTGATGTGGCTGGTCCAGTTTAGATTCTGGTTAATAGTGACCCCCAGGATGTTGTTAGTGGGGGATGCAGCAATGGTAATGCCATTGAACATCAAGGGAAGATGTTTAGATTCTCTCTTGTTGGAGATGGTCATTGCCTGGCACTTGTGAGGTGTGAATGTTACTTGCCACTTTTCAACCCAAGCCTGAATGTTGTCAGGGTCTAGTGGCATTTGGACGTGTGTTGCTTCAGTATCTGAGGAATCATGAATGGTGCTGAACATTGTGCAATCCTCAATGAACATACCCACTTCTGACCTTATGATGGAGGGAAGGTCATTGATGAAGCAGCTGAAGATGGTTAGGCCTAGGACACTACCCTGAGGAATTCCTGCAGTGATGTCCTGGGACTGAGATGACTGACCTCCAACAACCACAACCATCTTCCTTGTGCTAAGTATGACTCCAACCAACAGAGAGTTTTCCCCCAATTCCCATTGACTCCAGTTTTGCTAAGCGCCTTGATGCCACACTCAGTCAAATGCTGCCTTGATGTCAAGGGCAATCACTCTCACTTCACCTCTGAAGTTCAGGTCTTTTGTCCATGTTTTGACCTAGGCTGCAATGAGGTCAGGAGCTGAGTGACCCTGGCAGAACCCAAACTGAGCATCAGTGAGCCAGTTATTGCTGAGCAAGTTCTGCTTGATAGCACTGTTTTCGACACCTTCCATCACTTTACTGATGATCGGGATTGGACTGAGAGGGCGGTAATTAGCAGGGTTGGATTTGTCCTGCTTTTTGTGCACAGGACATAGCTTGGCAATTGACCAGGTAGATGCCAGTGTTGTAGCTGTACTAGAACAGCTTAGCTAGGGGCACGGCTAGTTCTGGATCACAAGTCTTCAGTACTATTGCCGGAATGTTGTAAGGGCCCATAGCCTTTGCAGTATCCAGTGTCTTCAGCTGTTTCTTGATATCATGTGGAGTGAATTGGATTAGCTGAAGACTGGTATCTGTGATACTGGGGACCTCAGGAGGAGGCCGAGATGGATCATCCACTCGACACTTCTGGCTGAAGATGGATGCAAATGCTTCAGCCTTTTCTTTTGCACTGAGGTGCTGGGCTCCCCCATTGTTGAGGATGGGTTATGTGTGGAACCTTCTGCTCCTGTCAGTTGTTTAATTGTCAGTGGTCTAATCTCTGGCACCCCTCCACCAGTCCTAGAGCCCTCCTGTGCACTGTAGGCCCTCTTCGCCTGGAAGAGCAAGGATGCAGATGTTGAACGTTGCCAAACAACATAATGACACATGTCACAACAGTGGCGCTAAAACAAAAGGTGGGGGAAGCTCAGTCTGTAATATGGACCCAGCATGTCATGTCATGGAGGTGCGAGGAAGGGTGGCCCTATGGCTCAGTGATGCTTCCCTGCTCATTCTCCTCCAGGCTGCAAGGGAAAGGCGGGAGGTCCTTTACCCCAGCGATGGTAAGAAGAGGTCCTCCTGCCTGACCAAGCAAGCCTGGATGGAGATTGCAGAGGAGGTAAGCTGCTGTGGGGTCATCTGCCAAGACTGGGTCCAGAACGATCTCATGCACTCGGCATAGGTGAGTGGCACCTTGTTGTATGGTTTCGTTTGACCAGGGTATCCCCACACAGAGTGGCACATGGGTGCCACTGCCATGCCAAAGACAGGAAGGTCGGGCAGGGAAGATTGATGTCACATGAGTGGCTGCATGTGTGAAAGTACTCACCCTCATTTGCACCTCAGAACATGGCACCTACATGACAGGCTGAGTCCGTATTACAGACTGAGCTTCCTCCATCTTTTGTTTTAGCGCCCCTGTTGTGACATGCATCATGTCGTTGTTTGGAAATAGTCAACATCTGCGTCCTTGCCCTTCCAGGTGAAGAGGACCCATAATGTATGGAAGGCCTCTAGGACCTATGGAGGGGTGTCAGACATTACATCACTAACACAGGCTGAGGAGGAGGCCCTCAAGCTAGCTGGCAGCCAGGGAGGATGTGCCATTTTGGACATGGAGCTTGGGGTCCCAGCTGAAAATACAGCTCTTTGACAAACATAATGATTACTCAGAACATTTCATTTTTGGACATAATGCTGTCATATTCATGACATGTACACCGTTAAGCCTAAAACTGTACTCTTCACGTTGTATCTTGCAGGGTGATGCACAAAGTTGGCATTCAAGGCCCTGGAGACTTACAGTACCTCTGAGGGAGAGGCAATTTCAGAGGACGCAGTGTCCCATCGCACTCTCGCACCTTCCACCAGCACAGATACACTCACCCCGGTGGGAATCCGTTCAGCTTTAGAGTCTGGGCCACAAGCTGGTGAGAGCACCACACACACACCCAAACAGCTAGCTGAGGCTGCGAAAGGCAATGCCTCTGACAGTCGGAGGACTGTGGGTGGCTAGACCCATGCTGAGCCCCAGGCTGATGATGATCCTCTGGTGTCGACAGCACAGGGCATGCTGGAGCTGCAGGGAGAGGTAAGGCAACATCTGGTGGTGATGCCACAGGCCATGCGCAGCCTTGAGCAGACAATGGGGGGGAGTCCATCCAGGTCATGACAGCTGCCATGTCCCAGGTATCTGAGCACATGATATCTGAACATCAAGAGGTTGGCGACCCTCATTGAGAGCAAGATTCCAATGATCTGATCTCACCTCAGCCATGAGCTGGACATAGCAGTGGCCAGGCGAGAGAGGGACCAGGTACCTGGAGACTGTCTCTGCTCCTGGTCCTTCTCGGGATAGCTTTGAGAGGGCAGAGGCGAGCCTGCGCACCACATCTGGGATCCCCCGTCAGGGTGATTCTAATGTGGACACCAGCTCCTCAGCCCCTTTGCCAGTGAGTCCAGCTCCAGAAGCCACAACATTTGAGGACAGCCCTGCACTGGTGCAGGAGGCCCTCAGACAGCCAGGGCCTCCAGGCCTCAGGCGCCCAGAAGATGACCGCCAAAGTCATCCAAAGCAAAAGGGCATCCTAATTAGCAGCCTGCCTGCAGTCAAGTTGCTAGCGCAGAAATAGCACAGTGAAGGAACACCCACAAATGTTTCAAAAAGACACCATGACACTTATGGGTTTTCACAGGTGGCAGTCTATGTATTAATTCCTTCACACTAAATGTGCTTTTCTAACATGTTTCTCATTTTTACTATGTAAATGACATGTGCCAGCATATACCGAACATGTCTCCTCCTATTACATCATTGGCCTGACAGAACTGCCAATGTATGGAATAACATCATGAAATATAAACAAGAAATGCTGGAAATACTCAGCAGGTCTGGCAGCATCTGTTGGGAGAGAACTGAGCTCTGAAGAAGGGTCACTGACCTGAAACGTTAACTCCGCTTCTCTCTCCACAGATGCTGCCAGACCTGCTGAGTATTTCCACATTTCTTGTTTTTATTTCAGATTTTCAGCATCCGCAGTATTTTGCTTTTATTATTATGGAATAACATTGTTGCCTTGCCAGTGTGCGTGATGTGGCACTGCATGGATGCAGTCACATGGGCAATGGTTCAGTCAGCTGCTGCCAATAATCGTGGAGACACAGATGTCACAGATGCAGAAGAACTGCACAGCAGATGAAGCACGGTGGTGTGTGATGTGGGGAGCATATGGTGCACTTCAGGGATTGCGGAAGTGCTCAGCAATAAGGCATTGTCATGCATCCATTATTCGCTGCTCACCATATCTGCACTGCATCGATGTTCTCCGTCCTCCCATGTGCGTATGCTGCTGCAACTCCTCTGTATCCTCATTGTTCAAAGATGTCTCCTGCTCCCGTCTCTCACCATCCTGAAAGGTCTCCCCCCTGTGTATTGCAAAGTTGTGCAGAGCACAGCATACAGCAATGAGACGCGCAACCCTTTCTGGTGAGTACAGTATGCCCCCGCTTGATCTATCCAGGCAGTGGAAGCGCATTGTCAGCATGCCGATGGCCTGCTCGATGGTAGCTCATGTCAAGCCGTGGCAGGCATTGTATCTCTCCTCTGCATCGTTGGTGGGATTTCTCACCAGCGTCAGGAGCCATGTTTGCAAGGAGTAGCCCTTGTCTCCAAGAATCCACCCCGGATTTGAGCCAGTGCAGTGAAGAGCATTGGCACCTGAAAATGGCGCAGGATGAATGAGTCATGGCAGCTGCCTGGAAAGCGGGCACACACTTGCATGAAGCACTTCCTGTGACCACATACAAGCTGCATGTTGAGGGAGCAGAAGCCCTTTCTCTTGAGGTATGCGGCTGGTTGCCCGGCAGGAATCTTGGCCACATGGATGCAGTCGAGGACCCCTTGCACCTCTGGGAATCCCGCAATAGACCCAAATCCGAAGGCCCTCTGGTCCTAAAGTGAACATAGTTGCAGGCTCTCCTGTAGAAGAGATCGGTGACCTCCCCGATACAGCGGTGTACTGCTGACTGTGAAACCCCATACAAGTCGCCATGGATCCCTGGAATTATGCAAAGACGTAGACGTTAAGAGCCACTGTCACTTTGGGGGCCACAGGCATAGGGTGTCCAGCAAAGACCATTGGCTGCAGGGCATCATTCAGCAGTGCACAGAGATGTGTCATCACCTCTCTCGACATCCACAGATACCTCTGACCCTGGCGCTCTGACATTTGCAGATATGTCATACAGGGCCTGTAGACCCGCTGTCTTTTCTGGCCTCGAATGCGCCTTGGTGGCTGCTGCTGCTCGCGTCTGGGAGCTTCCACATGGATTGTACCTGGTTCCGCCTCCAGCGGATATGGCTCCTCATGGCACGTGGATCAAGAAAGACAGGATGGACCAGCCCCATCTGTATCAGGGCCGGGGCTCCTGGAATTGAGCTCCATGGTGGGCCTCTGTCACAACCATCTTCCTGCCCACCCATTGCCATGGAGCCCGACGTTGTGGGCTTGGTAAAATCTAGCCCATAAAGCCTAATGCCCGCACAAAGTCCTGTTTACCCCTCACTCCCATCCTTGCTGATCTACACAGGCTTCTTGTTACACAGGATCCAGATCTTCATGTTGTGAAGAATAACTCAAAGGGATAAAGAAGATTCTTTGGCCCATTGGCTCTCATCCTTCCATGATATCAGTTACAGTTTTCATATCCACCTGAACAGGCAGACAGGACCTCAGTCAGCATCACTGGAATTACTTGAATGTACCTTTCTTTGCTATATTGCCAGACTTACTATTTCCAGCATTTCTTATTTTTATTTCAGAATTCCAGCATCTGCAGTATTTTTTTTATTTCCTATATTGTTGTTGCTCAGTAGATCATACTTCAAACATTTTTCAGTATTTTAATTGTTTTTTGAAATGCAGAACCAGTTAATTTAGTGACATGCAATGGGCACATTAGCCCCTTTCTCCTTAACATATTATTTTTACTTTACAAATAAACCATGTAAATAGTTGGACTTTGCAACTCAAAATCATTTCAGGGGTGGTACCATCATTTTTTATCATCCACAATTTTGATATACATACCCATTTATCTTAATACTCAGTTTACTGGTATATTTTGCATAAAATAGAATAAATAAAGACATTGTTGCAGCACAAAGGTGCAAGCAGTCCTAAATTGGTAGTCATATTAGCTTCATCTTGTGCCTTACGCATTTAGCTGACTCTTCATCCAAATAAAATTCCTGGATATTGGAAGATCTGCTATAATTTTCAGGATAATCTTATTTACTTGGAGAAAAGCCTTTGAAATGCTGAGAGGAATGGATATGAAAATCAATCTGAGTTTTCAACATTGACAGGGATTGATACCAGCTTTAACTTATATATATATAAGTCCTGTCAACTGATCGAAGTTGACAATGTAAGGATAAGTATGGGCACAAGTGTATTCTGGGTGGGGACTTCAATGTCCATCATCAAGAATGGCTCGGTAGTGTAGTATAATGTACGTAAACTGTTTTTGGGTAAGTTATGTATATGGACCTTAAGCATCATCACAGGATGTGATGTCAGGAGTCTGTACCTCATGCTGCTCAGTGTTCATGTAGATATCTAGTAAGATGACCCTTGTAAATAAACTCCTGTCACTTTGACTGAGAGTCTACTTTCCTCAATACTAATAACCCACTGACAAAATAATACATGGTGGCAGTGGTAAAGATGACTTTTCCAGCATAAGAAAACAGAAATGAGTGAAGACTTTGAAAAAGGCATGAAAAAATCGATACCATTACCAGGAGGCTTCGAGTGATTGGCAGGGCCCAACCAGATCGAAGCATGGCTGAGATGGATTCGACGATTCGACAGGTACCATTCCGCATCAGGTTTAACTGCAGGATCAGACAAAGAATGGGCCAGTGTTTTGCTTTATGCCATGGGAGTCAGTGTGGATGAAATTCTGACTACCCTGGGGATTGGTGAGAAAGAAACCCCATATGACGAGGTGCATAAAGCACTAGATCAGGAAAAATGTAATCGTGGGGAGAGTTCATGTTTGGACCAAGGCTGTAATGAGGTCAGGAGCCCAGAGGCCTTGGCGAAACCCAAATTAAGCATTGGTGAGCAGGTTATTGCCGAGTGGTGCTTAATTGTACTGTCAGCGACATATTCCATCATTTTGCTGATGATCGAGAGTAGACTGAGAGTAAACTATCTTTATCACAAAGATTTTTTACTTCTATCTCCATAACGTCACCTGTCCCTGCACCTGTCTTCAGCATTTCTGTTGCTGAATCTCTCATTTATGCCTTTGTAACCTCCAAACTCAGCTGTTCCGGCCAGTCTCCCATCATTTAAACTCTGTAAACCAGCTCACCATTGGTGGCCATGCCTTCAGCCACCTAGATCCCATGCTCTGGAATTCCCTTCCTCTTCACCTTCACCCTTCCTTAATTAAGGCCCTCCCTAAAATTCAATTTCTTTGACCAATCTTTTAGTTACTAAGATCCTTTCCTCAATATCTTCATAACTGGATTGGTGTCCATTTTTTTTCTGATTATAGCTCTGTGAAGCACCACATGACATTTTTCCACATTAAATGTACCATATAAATGCAAGTTGCTATTGCAAATCCAGCAGCAGACATGAAAACCAATTCCACATTCCCAGCACAGATTGGTGCATGCAAGAGTATATTACAGTAACTTAATGTTAAGAGATAGATTTCCCACGGTGTACTTCTGACGATTGCCATTCACAAGTTGGAGCACAAGAGCATGAAATTGTCCCTTAGGTAATTACACATTAGTCAGCATGGGAGTGGCTCACAAAGCGGAGATGATCAGAGGTGATAGACAAGATGAGAGATAAAGTTAACATCCATTTTCTCCCATTGAACTTACTTTTAGAATATCTCTCTGTGTTTATACATCGACATAAGGCTAAACAAGACTGCAAATGCATTACTATTAAAGCTATTTTATTTTCCAGGTTGCTACTTGTTACAGTGATTATTTCCCCATTGCTCTCTCCCTTTTGATTATCAAATTGACTCCCAATTCCCAGTATCCTCTCTCACGTCCCTAAATAAAGTCTTGATTCCTATTACCGTCTTGTCAAGGTGAAAAAAAAGTAAAACAATGAAGAAAGAGTGGAAAGGAAAGCAATCTGTTGAAGGACATACATTTACTTTAAAATAGGATTGTGAGAGCAGCCCCTAAACTAGAGATTACTAGAGACCCTCAATTAACAGTGAATAATCTTGCTGACAACACCAAGGGAAAATAAACCCTACACATAATGTCATTACTGCACAAATGGTTTGCTGCCCTCAACTAATAGTTAGCAAGTAATCCTGCTAAAATAGCTAGGGGAAAAATATTCATAAAACTGCTACCTGCACATACACACACACATATACATGCTTACTGCATATTCTTTAAAAAAATGCACCCCTAAATCCAAACAATATCCAAAAGGAATGCCATTATCTCTCACTTCACTTCCAAGTCACATATCATCCTGAGTTGGACAGATATCACCACTGGTTCATTGATGCTGGGTCAAAATTCTGGAATTCCTCACCGAACCTCATTTTGGGAGCATCATCACAAGGACTGTAACAGTTTAAGAAGACACATCACCATCTTTTCAGGCAATTAGGGATGAGTAATTGCCAGTGCCACCAATATCCTGAGAAGAAATTTTTTTAAAAAGCTATTCCCAGACAGACATGAAATGTCCTCTTTGTAACGAATTTGCATTCTTCGGATTTTTTTAACTACAGTTGGGAGTCTGTTATTCCTTGAAGAAAAACAATACTTGGGAATGGAGGTGGAGAGAAACGGAACATTATTAATCTAAAGTAGTATCTTTACCTATGCTATAAAAGTAGCAATTTTTCCTAACTGACTGGAGTACTTCCGACTTTTTGAAATAAGAACAAAGCCTGCTGGACCAATTCCATTTATGCCTCCTGGAGCAAAAAGACCCATTCAGGTGGGCTCATCTTTGGCTGACTCCCATTATGTTGAGCAGGGATTGGCATCATTCCGATTACAGCAGTATAATAATTAATTTTTGCTAGCAGCAGGTTGAACCTCAGCTAGTATTGAATATTTTATTTGCCAGTATTTGGGAAAGGTGCCAATCCTTGTCCAATATAACGAGTGCAGGGAGATTACTTCACATAGGTCTTTTCTAGCTGAGAGACCTAACAAGTCAGATATCTACCAGGTTTATTTTGCAATACAAGTTAGAATTTCCACTCAGGTAAGAAACTTTATAAAGAAATTAGAGCTTGTTGTGTGTATGTACAAATACTGGAGTTGCAAGTACGACACCCTACCCTGCACCACCACCCCCCCCCCCCCCAAATACTGTTCAGCTTTAACTGAATTTTGTTTCTGCTATGTTCCTTTGATTGTCCTATCAGTCATATATTGTTGGTTGTTAACCTCAGTTGGTGTGACTAGGATTTAAATGCAAACTGTTTAATTTAAAAAAACAATTAAGATTTCCCAATGTAATGTCTTTCTACAATCACTTAAAACTTGCATGGATACCTGCCCAAGAACTAAACCTGGGCAGACGAGGTGGTTTTAAGCAGTACCTTTAAATATGTATTGTTCATTGGATTTTTAATAAGATTGGTTTCTTTAAGACAAAAGCAAACTTCATTTTTAAATGCACAGTTGTTAATTTAAGGCAAAATGAAAGGAAGGTCACCATTTTCTCCTTAAAGTAGCAAAAATGTGACGTTTTGACTTATTTAATAAATATAAATGATGAACATGGTAATATACAAATAATGTTGCCAGAAATGTGTATTACTTGAGTGAGCAGTAGGAGTAGGGCGTAAATGACAAGTTAGGTGTCTTAATTTATTATAGCAGGATCATTGAAACATGGAAATACATTGATGGGGAATTGTAAATAAAGATAATGGTGGAAATGGGAATAAGTAAAATTTAGATTCAATAGCTTTTGGTTTGAATTAGATGGAACTTCTACAGTCAAGGGAGGAGCTTAAATTCTGTGAGAGTTTCATGGGGCACCTGCTGTAACTTCAGTGACATACTGGTAGAACCTCCAGGAAGCTGATGCAGGAATCTGCCAGTCTCCTGCTGGATGTACAGGAGGAAACCAATGGGAGACTGGTGGAACCCCTCTGGAATTTCAGCCCCAAGCTGTCTACTCACCTTTACTGAAAGCTAGATGTGTTATATGTTGGGATATTTGTTTTTGTAGCTGGTGGTATAAAATACAAAAGAAAATAAATAATATTGAACAGAAAGTGCTGGAAATACTCAGCAGGTCTGGCAGCATCTGCAGGGAGAGAAGCAGAGTTATCTTTTCAGGTCAGTGACCTTTCATCAGAAAATTGAAGGGCTATATCTCTTAACACTGTATCATTTTCTGGTTCTATGGTGTTATTAATGATGCCAGAGCTAAAACTTTCTGATTCCAGATTGAGATGCAGCAGGACATCTGGCTTCCAGGGTGGCATTGACTCTCTTGCAAACTCCAGTGATAGAGTCATTAACACTAAAGGGGCAGTGCCCATAAAATTTACGGTACTTTCTGTGCCTCTGCTCCATGAGTGGCACTTTACTGCTCCATCAAGGGGATGGGCTCTTTGCCCCAAAGACAATCTGAAGTACTCTAAAGCTTGCCGATACTGAAGATACCACTTGCCTATTAGATATTGATCGCTCTGGGATTGTTTTTGTTAGGAAAATGACATTGTGGGACTCACTTCCACTCAATTGCTGCAAATATATCTATAGTATCCATGTGTACTTTCTAAGATGTAGCAGAACTGGCAGAATTTCTGGTGGGTGATGTCATTACTTCCATTCCCTTCTGATGGTTGGGTGGAGGTGGGCTGATGTAAGTCTTCCTTCTGTACTCCCAGGTCAGGACATTTTGGCCCCATGTGTTAATAATATACAGGGATTCAGTATTACACAAATCTAGTAAAAGAAAGAAAATGCTTGCATTTATATTGTACTTTGCACATCCTCAGCATGACCCAAAGTGTTTCACAGCCAGAGAAGTACTTTTGAAATGTAGGGGGGTAATTTTATGCGGTCCATCATGGTGGATTTGGTGGCGTGCAGGGCGATATAGTTAGGTGGGAGGCGTTTTTTTCGGATTCCTGATGGCGGGATATTTTAGAGGAATTAAGTTGTTGGCAGGTTTGACAGCTTCTGAGGTTCCCCCAGCGTGCTGGCAGGTTGCAGTCTTGCATTCATTTAAAGAACATGAATTCTCATTACCGTTTGCATAGTTAGGATTTAGTCCTACCTGCCAGATTAACTGAATGGTGAGTGATATTCCTGTGCCACCCGGTTCATGAATGTTTCAACGTGGCGTGCACAGGTTGTATTTATGCAGTTGAGTCTCAGGACTGTGCTCTTCTCTCTTTAACTCAGCCACTAAACTAATGCCAGCATTGGAATGGATGGTTGCCTCCAGGCTTGGCACCAGCAAGGGGATGGTGGCTACATGGAGCAGCAGGGGAGGGTAGTCGGGCAGGACAGGATGGGGTCTCAGGTGCACGGAGGAGCAGGGGACAAAGAAAGGCAGTGCCCAGGGTTTGTGGCTGGGTGCATGGAGGAGCAGAGGAGGGAGGAGGGCAGAGTCCAGGGTATGTAGCGGCTGATTTTCACAATGTAGCTGGTTGTGTGAAGTTGCAGGGATGGTGGGTTGATGAGTTCCTGTCAGAAAACTGATGGTTATGAGAGGCCTAAAAGGAGGGAGGATCGCTGTCGATGTCGAAGTCCTGTGTGTCCACAGCAGGGTACTGGCTGGCAGAAGGTACGGTCACAGTCAGAGGGAGCAATTGTATATGGTAGGGGGAAGGTTGAGACTTAGGCTGGATATTCGAGGTCATCATAGGGAGGGGATTGGGAATCTGTAAATATATCAAGGTGGATTCTTGGAGGTTCAAGGGTAAGAGTCGGCAGTTGGACAATGACAGGAGTAGGGTTGGGGGGAGGGATGGACATGTATAAATTGATGATGAGCCGGTTCACAGTAATGGAAGGAGGTTTTATGGTAACAGAGGGAAGGATGAAGATTACGTTGGCTGGTTCAACAGTGATTGGTGCACATGGAGGGTGGCAGGAGGAGGTTGGAAGGTGGGCAAACTTGCCTCGTATCACCGATGCAACATTTTCTGGAAAAAGAATGCAAACCAGATGTCCAATCATGGAGTGCAAGTTGATTGGGAGGAAACGAATGATGGTGGGTGGGATCTCCTGCTGCATGCAAGTGTAAGGCACATAACAGCAATCTGCTCATAATTTTCATGGTGCTGCTGAATGGCAGAAGAACGACGGTTTGACAACACTCTTCTCATCTCAACAATTGAAAATCTCCAAAGACATGAGTCTCATGCAAACAATTGCAGAGGGAGAGACTGAGGAGGGATCTTGGCAATCAAAGGATGATGCCTCAATAGGAGCAGAGGAAACACAAGAGGGTGAGGCTGCTCAGAATGAAACCATCCAGGAAAAATATTATCAAAGACGGGCGCTGGCATGTCATCGCATTCTCAGGACAAGGACATATTACCTTCAAATGTCAGAGAGGCAATGCCAGTGTCCCTCTGCTTTTGCCCCGAGCCCGACCCCTACCCGACTCGAGCCCTACCCGACCATCCCTTTACTTACCTTTGGGCTGTGAAGCTCCAGGAAGCTGCATCGCCTGCATGATGACGTCATAGTGACATCACTTGCACACTACGCAGACTTAGTTGTGTCCCGGACTCCCAGCTCAGCTAAGTTTTTTAATTTCAATACTTACCAGCAGAGCACTTACTGTGTGTGTCCGACCTGGTCTCGGCCCGACCCGCCCCAAGCCCGAAAGCCGGATCTGGAAGAGGGGCCTGACCCGACACATGTCGTTGGGACCCGTCGGGTTTAGGTTGGGTAGCAGGCCTTTAATCTGGAAGGGCTCTTCAGTACGTGCCACAGAGGGTGTCACGAATAATCGTTGTCTGCTGTGCCTTGCAAAACCTTGCAATTAGACACAGCAACATTCTGCAGGCGGAGGAACAGGAGGAACACCAGTCCTCCTCAGATGAGGATGTCTATGAAGAGGGTGAGGAGGAGAACAACAATGACAATGATGCCATCATCGACATGAGGGCCATTGAGAGACATGCAAGGGACATCAGGGAGACCCTCATTTATGCACGCTTCAGCCAACAATAAGTCACATCATCAAGGAACGTTGGGAGGAGAAACATAACAATTCCCCACAGAAATTCCCTTTTCCATGAGGTCTTTTTCATCCCTGCAATTTTAACGAAGCGTTGCTGCACTTTCATATGATTAGCATTTGAAATCATCTATGGGCTATGATGAATGCGGCTACCCGCCACTGCAAATAGTGTTAAGTTATTACCGTAGAAAACAAAAGTAAGGTGTGACAGTATTGGAAAAAGTGAAAAATCATCAACAGGAAAACAGCCATCATTGCAGATTGAAGGCTGAAATTCCAATGAGGTATGGACACTGGACATTTCCCGAGATGCTTTGCAAACCTCATTACATTCTTGCCCTAGACCTCCAAAAACCTTCTTTGAATCCATCTGTAGCCAAGCAAATCATGACTGAGAGTGGATCAAATTTTGCAAGAAATAAAATGTTTTAATATGTCTTTGCATTGTTAACACTTCTACACCACCCATGCCATTTTTGTGATCAAAACTCTTTCAATTTCCTTTTTCTCCCACTACGTCGAGGTGCTACCCTGACATTAGCAGCTGAGGTGGAGGCAGTCTGCTCAGTGTGCTGCCCCGTTGTTGTGGATGACTGTTGTGGGCATCCTCTGGAGGAACAGGGCCTTGATGGCTCCATCCTATTGTGGGTCTCCAGCAATGGTGCTTCAGCATTCCTTGTGTACTCGCCTGCTGGAGGTAAGGGGGTCAATGTCGGTGGTGGGACGGAGGAGGATGAGATGCTGCTTACCCTGGGGATGTCCTGAGAGGAAGACCCTGGAGCAGCTGGCATGTGCTCTTCCTTCATCTGTGTGCACGATGGCACCTGCCTGTCTCCCTGGGGGGAAGGAGCACCTGGAGGGAGGCCCAGGTTCCTCATCCCCCTCTCACTTAGACTCACTTAGTGATGGAATGCAGGTCCTCAACCAGACTCACCACAGAGCTTGCCAAACTCTCTACTGAGGAAGCCATTCGCTCAAATGCCTGGGACATGGCAGATGTCATTGCTTGCTCCTCCATGGCACGTGCAAAGCCACGCATGACCTCAGGCATTGCCAGCATATTTTCCACATGGCTTTGCTGCATGTCCAGCAGACTTCTCGTAGCAACAAACAGAGGATCATCATGAGCGTGGGGCTGAACAGGGGCCTGGTCCTGAGAAGTCCTCCAATTGTCAGGGGACCTGGCTGACACATGCTCCCTCAGCTGTTGGGACGTGTCTGTGTCATGCACACCAGATTGTGACCCAGTTTCTAATCTTAAACCCCCCACAGACCATGTGGATGTATCTACGCTGGCGGAGGTGGAAAAAGAGGCAGGTGACGGTGCACCCTCTGGAGCATTGGCTTCTTCTTCCTCCCCAGAGGAGGATTCTTGGGCCACGTGGCATTCTGCTACTTGAGTGTGGGCACCTGCAGTAGAGACAGAAACAGAGGCACTTTAAACATGTGCTTCTCATGAGTTCAAACAATTTCCTTCCGGTTCTACATATGGCTGTAAGAATGGACATGACACTTCATCCTTACATCTTGTGACTCCTGTCTCACCATCTCTGCTCACCCTGCCTCTCTCCTCTCTCACGATCTCTGAGGCCTCCTCCTCAGCCATGATCAGCTCCCTGATGTCAGGGACCCTCCTCAAGTCTTACCACGCTCACACTGGTTGTGGCTTCATTTATCCTGCAGCAGATAGTGCAGATTTAATGACATGACAAATGATGCATCACAACCATTGCATACATGCATCAACCTCACTCATTCTGCATTGGCTTTCGCACGACACATCCAATCACATAAACCATGCCAATCGTCATCATTTAATAAATGGCACCAAGGCTGCTTACGCAGGCCACTGCATTCCTTGCGTACCCTCTGCCTTAAAGACACATAGCCGTGGAAGAAATCGATGGATCAGCCTTGTCAGGACCACTTACCCTCGCTGATCTGAGCAAGTCATTGATGCGCTTGCTGCACTGCACCCATGGTCTAAGAGTTACCCCACGGTTCGAGACCTCCTCCACTACCTCCATCCAGTGATGCGGGAGGGTCTACGCACTCCATCTGCAGGGAGAGGACCTCCTGCCTTTCTCTGATGACCTGGAGGAGAACCTGCAGGGAGGCATCACTGAACCATGGGACGAGACACTGCCTGTTGGCTGCAATTTAATTCTCTTTGACTGTCGGGAAAATAAATGATATGGTGGTGAATTTCATAAAATAAGGGAGGCAAAAGTATTTTGATTTAAGTGAACAAATGAAAGCTTCATCTAAGTTATTCTGAAGGTACTTACATGAAAAGGAGGCTGCTGCTCCTTGAGGCTGAAAGCACAGAATGTTTTATATCCGTGGAGGGTTGGGGCAGTTAAGGTGGGTTCCACTAATGAAAGGCCGCCTCTGCTGTATGATCCTATGTGTTGCCCATGCCCATTGCCGCATGGCTAATTTAGATTAAAAAATGCGTGGTAAATGGGATTTGCGGCAGGAGTGGAAGTGATGACAACTTCCGGTCCTGCCGTTGGGAACACCGCGGCGCTCATAAGCTTCCACCCGTGGTGACTTGTAAAGTATGCAACCTGGCAGCCAATTTGTGCACAATGTGGCAATGGACAGATAATCTGTTTTAATTGTGTTGATTGAGGGATGAATATTGGTGAGGACATTAAGATAATTTCCCACTCTTTTTCAAATAATAGAATGGGATCATTTACATCCACCGAAGAGGGAAGACAGCGTTTGGGTTCAACAGCTCATCTGAAAAGACAGCACCTCCGAAAGTGCAACACTCCCTCAGTACTGCACTCAAGCATCAGCCTAAATGCTGCACTCAAATCTCTGGAGTGGGGTTTGAATCGATGACATTCTGATGAGTGCTACCACTGAGGCAAAGTTAACACCTTTTAAAAGCTTTGAATAGGCTGTATTGTTACCATAGTTACTATGTATGTGTGACATCATCTTCAATGAGCTTGTTTTTTAATTTGCAGGATCTTGGAGCAAAGGGCAAAAGTATAAGTAATCAAACTTTTGTCTGATACCAATCATGGTTACAAAATGTTAAATTGTAAGAAATTAGATTGTGCAGTTAGCAATATCTTTTCACGAATTGGATGTTTTCAGACCCAATCTCTGCATTGGAAAAATGTAGTTATGAGAGACTGCAGCTTTAAGAATACTGCAGCAATCAATTATAACTCTGGCTCCTGAGTCTGCTCCCTGTCCTATAAAACACACTGGAACTTTGAAAAGCAGCTTAGTGGATGTTTCCCTGAGGTGGCACTTTGATTGAAGAACAAGAGTTTGCCTCCAGTTATCAACATATTGTCAGCTGCGTTATTGCTTCTGTACCAGCTTCTGTAATTGGTTATTGACTTGCTGTGTCAAGTATTCATGTTAACATGGAATGGTTGTACCCTTTTGATAGCACCAGTACACTCAGTCATAAGAGGTTAATTGCCCGCATTATCATAGTGGTATGTCCACTATATGTGGCTGAAAAACCGTACTCTCCAAAGCATTAAAATAAATTAATAAACACGTATTAATAATGTCATTGTATTTGCATATAGCAATTAAATTTCTGATACAACTGTCTGGAGATTTATCTGGCACTGGCATCAAACGCAACACAAGTTAAGTAAGATTAAGGAAAAGCGTCAAAGAAAAGCCATAAAAATGTACTATTATTGGGTTTTACTAGCCTTTCAAAAATATGTTTGTGGGAATTAACAGTAACAGATCAAAATATGTCCTGTTATACTGTGAACAATTTAAGAGTTTCCACTTCGGTGCTACAAGAATTCTGTATTTGTGTGATAAGCCACATTTCCCCCAGCACAACTATGATTTAAATGTATCTAAAATGTGACAGCCATGTTCTGCATTCCTATCCTTGACTGATTCTGTCCGAGTGGAAATATGGATAATATGTACAATGCCCAAGGCATGGACTAAGATTTTTTTTGGGGGGGCGAGGGTTAAAAAGCAGGAAACTATATCTTTGAGGGGAATTTTTCGACAGAATCAGTTTTGTTGTGATTTTTTTTTCAGTTCCTGCCTTGCAATAACTTAATTTGGTCCATTCTTGGAGGGGGAAATTATAAATTCCAACATGGAGAAGACTTGTAACCTACTCTCCTCTACATAGTTGTGGTAATAGTTTCCTAGTAGGATGACAGAAAGATCATGACAGACAGCAGTTAAATAAAATGATTTGTAAAAACAGAAAATGCCGGAAATGCTTAGCAGGCCAGGCAGCTTCTGTGAAAATCAATTGTTTGCCTTGCATTAGAAAATTTTGTACTAATTGTACTTAATCAATGAGTTAAGTTGCAACAGTTACTCGAATGATTTCAATGTTTCAGCCACTCTTGATTTTTCTGCTTTTACAGGTTCTTGAGTCATGTGATATCAATGATAAAGGTGCATAAAAACATTGCCGATATCACAGATTATCAAACTCTACTGGCAGAGTGGTACTGTATAAATGGGGATTGAAGTTGCGAGATAATTCTGTCCTCTCCTTTTGTCATAATTATTGGCAATACTGAACTGTGGGTGCTGTACTGCTTTTTCAGAACTATGTAGAAATAGTGCAGGTTGTAAATATAATATACAGGAAGATCAAACAAATCAGATCCAAAGAAATGCTCTTGATGGGCCAAATTAAATTGGGTTGCTCTTTCCAACGTTCTGATTAAGCAAGCTCAGCTTTGCTGGATAAACTAGTCTTCCTGCTCCAAGACCTATTTTATACTCCTTAGAAACTAAGTTTATAACTAATTCCAACCATTTGTTACTGAGCTACATTTTGAGTTAATTCCAAGCCAGAAAAGGTGAGTAAGATTTTAGAGTCAATTATACTACCAAGCCCCTAGTGTCTCAGTTAGTGAGTATAGATGTATATTTGTGATGGTATTGGTGTTCTGTAGAGCTAGGTGTTAATTTCTACGTTCACACTAAAAATTCATCAACTAATTATAAAAAATCAGGCTGAAGAATTAAATATGTAGTCACTCTATGTCTAAACTAACTGGTTAGAACAAGATTTATTTTTTATTTTTTCCCTATTTGCCCCACGTGTGTGCCTCCTTTTTTTATGATTGTAATTCTGCTACTGATTTGCTTGTAAACATAAAAGACTTATCTGAATGAGTTTCCTATCAGTTTTTTCAGGATGGGAATAATCTCAGTAGCAATCTCACAGATGTAATAAATTTAAATAAAGAGAAAAAAATTTATAGAGCGCCTTATTGAATCTCAAAGGACTTCACTTTTAATGAATTACTTTTGAATGACAGTCATTATTGTTATATATGTATAAATGCACCAGCCAATTTGCACACAGCAAGATCCCAAATTGCCTCCAACCCGGGCACTTCTGGTTTTAACGAAGGTGGGTTGGGAAAATCAGATCAATCTGATCTCAGGAGGCGGGTCAGTCATTGAAATCCCTTAAGGAGGCTGCATGCCTTCATTTTAGCGGGCTTTTTATTTTTAACCCATGAAGTCCCAGGAAACTGGGCAGGTGAAAGGAGGCAAGAAAGGCCAGATCCAGAAAGGTAAATCCCAGTGGATTAGGAGGAGCAAACCTCTTCATAGACCCTGATTCACTGAACACCCCCATCTCACCTCCAACCTCCACGATCTACCCCTGCTCTCCACAATCTCCCCCACCCTGCAATGTATCCCTCCCTCCCACCTGTCTCTCCCTCTTCCCTCTATGCTCCCTGGCTGCGGCCTTGTGTCACAGGCTTTCCACCCGACAGGCAGCCAGCCTATCAATCAAGCTGGCTGTACTGGCAGGAAACCTTTGGAAGAAAATTAAAAGATGTCCTGCTGTTAGCAGGATTTTCTAGTTCCACTGTGGAAATTTTACGCTTAATATATAGGTGGAAACAATGTGTAAATGTGTACATAAAGATTTCCTCTTTTGGGAACGTCTTGTAAAATAGTAAACTGGGGAAACTTTCTCCATTGCATTTATGTAAATACATCCCTGTACAAAGCAACCAAAGGAATTCTTACCTTGTAACTTGTAAATAGTAATTAGATTTGAGAATCTTCACCCTGGTTGTAAAAATCGCTAAAAATAATTTTATTTTAAATGCAATTTTTGATGTGTAACATAATTTTTACACTTGAAAAATAGCTATGAGGTATTTCAGCCTTAAAAAAATATTATTGTAAGCATTTAGAAACTGATGAGATACCTAGGTAGGTCTCTGCACCCACAGTAACAACAACAATTTGCATTTATATAGTGCTTTTAATGTAATAAAATGTCTCAAGGCACTTTACAGTAGTTTTATGGAACAAAATTTGACACTGAGCCACATAAGGAGATATTAGGCCAGATGACCAAAACCTTGGTCAAGGAGTTAGGCTTCAAGGAGTATCTTAAAGGAGGAAGGAGAGGAAGAGAGGCAAATTCCAGATCTTAGGGCCTAGGCAACTGAAGGCACAGCTGTCAAGAGGTCAGAATTGGTGAAGTGCAGAGATCTTGGGGGTTGCAGGGCTGAAGGAGATTACAGAGATAGGGAGGGGCAAGGCCATGGAGGGTTTTGAAAAAAGGATGAGAATCTTAAAATTTAAAGTAACTTATAAAATGGAACAATAGCTCACATCCATTTCTTAGCTAAGGTTGAGGAAAACTCACAAGAAGACAAAGGTGATTAAGGGGACTTGATGTGAAAAATGGCCCACAATTTCTGGTGCTGCTTACTTGCAGTGTCAGTTTTGGAATGTGATATCCTTGAAATGTGGATCAAACAAAATGCAGGTATGACGGGGCTTTGCTTTTCACAGAATCTCTGCTCTGATCATTGGACAAGCATAATTTGGATTTAGTCCATGACCTAATCTAAGCTTTAATGGTCCTGGTACCTGTGTAGTCATGTTTGATTCAACATAAGAAAAGCTTGCAGGATGTGATGTACAAATACATGTAAACTAGGCTAGGTGTTACTCCAATTGCCACCGAACAATTGAAAGCTTAAAGACCTTGATTTTAGTGAAATATTCAGTAAACGTACTGTCAAACATAACATAAATCATAATGTTAAATACATTAGTTACTTGGCAAAGTGTCCTCAAATGAATTACAACAAAGCAGTGCAAACCCTAAACAAGGTTGTGATTAATTAAATGTACAGTGCTCTGTTAAAGTTCTACATATATTATTCTAATTGGTGCAATGCAAAGACATTATTTATTTTTTTTATTTAGAGATACAGCACTGAAACAGGCCCTACGGCCCACTGAGTCTGTGCCAACCATCAACCACCCATTTATACGAATCCTACACTAATCCCATATTCCTACCACATCCCCACCTGTCCCTATATTTCCCTACCACCTACCTATACTAGGGGCAATTTATAATGGCCAATTTACCTACCAACCTGCAAGTCTTTTGGCTGTGGGAGGAAACCGGAGCACCCAGAGAAAACCCACGCAGACACAGGGAGAACTTGCAAACTCCACACAGGCAGTACCCAGAATTGAACCCAGGTCGCTGGAGCTGTGAGGCTGCGGTGCTAACCACTGCGCCATTGTGCCACATTGGGGAGGGGATTTTTTTTAACAGAGCAAGTTTTACCTTTTTTATTTGTCAGCAGGAAATTGCATTTTTGCAGAGCCCCTGTGTTTGACTAATCTTCCACCAATATGAATTGTCTTAATTTAAACAACTATTGAATTGGTAAAGAAGGACTTTAATACCAATTGTTCCTTTTAAATTAATTGATTTTCATTTATAACTTTGCACTGATGTGCTGTATTAACTTGAGGACACCTTGGCAAGGAGGTAGGATATTCTAGTGGTTATTTCACTGGACCAGTAATCCAGTAACCTTGACCTTTGATCCAGAGTGAACATGAATTCAATTCCCACCACAGCAGCTGGGGAATTTAAATTCAATTGATTAAATAAATCTAGAATTAAAAAGCTAGTGTCAGTAATGTGAACATGGATTGTCTTAAAAACTGATCTGATTCACTAATGTCCTTTAGGAAATAATCTCTCCAGATCCACAACAATCAGGTTGACTCTGAAATGGCCTAGCAAGTCACTCAATTGCATAGGCATGGGTAATAAATGCTGACCTTGCTCGCAATGCCCACATCCCAGTTGTCACTAGGGGAGAAGTGACAAAGTTAAAGGAACATTTGTGATGCACTGCACAATTTTTTATTTTCCATAAGAAGTATCTAACTACATCAAAACCAATGATATCTGCATGCATTGCTGAGCATTAACATTTAAAAAAAATTGTTTTTGGGATGTGTGTATCGCTGGCAAGGCCAGCATTTATTATCCACCCATAAATGCCCTTGAGACGGTGGTAGTGAACCACCTTCTTGAGCCGCTGCAGTCCATGTAGTGTAGGTACATCTGCAGTGCTGTTAGGAAGGGAGTTCCAAGATTTTGACCTAGCGACAGTGAAGGAATGGCGATATAGTTCCAAGTCAGGTGTGTGACTTGGACAGGAACTGTCAGGTTGTGGTGTTCCCATGCATCTGCTGCCCTTGTCTTTCTAGGTGGTAGAGATCACGGCTTTGGAAGGTATTGTCAGAGGAGCCTTGTTAGAATGCAAGCCTTATCTTGGCAATGATATCCTTGCAATGCCTAAAAATATATATTTTACAAAATGTGCTTTTGAAAAATTATGGCTAACATAAATAATTTATTTTTACTCCTGAAGTGGTAAATCAAAGTTACAAGCATATGTAATTTAAGGTATAACCTGCATGAAAGATGCTTGCAGAAGACTATTCAATTGTTGCACACATTGCTGCACCGTAACTCATAAACAACTGATATGAAAGATGACGAAAATCCATCATGTCCCAAAAAAAGACATGGGACGAAGAAGTTGATACAAATCTTTTATTTCAGTCAACACAGAAAACATCAAAATAAAAGCAAAATACTGCAGATGCTGGAAATCTGAAATAAAAGCAAGAAATGCTGGGAATACTCAGTTCTGATGAAGGGTCACTGACCTGAAACATTAAATCTGCTCCGCTCTCCACAGATGCTGCCAGACCTGCTGAGTATTTCCAGCATCTCTTGTTTTTAACACAGAAAACATATTTGGTTAAAGTTAAATTATGCCATGTTTAAATCTTAATAAAATAAGTTACAACTAAAACTTTTCTTGTGTAATGACACTTTTTAAAGTGTTAAGTCATTCTAACTTAGTACAGCATTAAGATTGAAAATATAGACTACATGACGGTTACTTTCCTCTGGCAGTATGTTACCTAACAGAATTTTTTAAGTTTCCTCATGAACTATCAAGATAGAGCTGCACATCATCAACAGCTATTAGATGCTGCCCTAACATTCCCCTAAAGTTCTTACCATCCTACACCCAGAAGAGAAATTTGAAGCAACTAGTTTAAAAGGCCTGACCTGGAAAAAAGGACCAAAAAACTGGAGATCTCAAGAACAAGCTGAGAAAAGCTCCACAGCTGTGATTAAAGACAAGCTGCTCCACAGCACGGAAGTGTGATTGCCTGCAAATCAATTCCATCAATCGGGTAAGTAATAGTGTTGATTCAAATCTGTATCTTTCAAAGTATTTGAGTAAATTTCTTCTGCTGTTTCCAACCTGCCCGGCAGTGATATTTTATTTTCCAGCTGCAACCTGAGGTCTTTAAGGGCCCTCCTCCTCCTCTTTCCCTCATGCAGCTGCAAAGTTTAAAAAGGCACTGGAAAATCATAAACCAAAAAGAGGGAAAAATAAAGGAAAAAAAGAGGCAAGGAGGCAGGAAAGTGGAGTTGAGGCCCCATCTCAGCCTTGATCATATTGACCGGCAGGGCAGGCTGTGCAGTTTGTTTGTTTGTTGGTGTCATCTTCTTCCCAGCAGGCTGTGTAGGATAAGGATCTGAAAGGGTTAATCTTGAGAGCACGTAAAAATACAAGATCTCAAGAAGAGGCTGAGAAAAGCTCCACTGTTGTGGTTAAAGACAAACTGCTCCACAGAATGGAAACGTGGTTGCCTGCAAATCAGTTCCATAAATCGGGTAAGTTATAGCGCTGATGTCGAGGAATCGCGTTAAAAGCCTTTAAAGGGCTTAAAGTAATTTCTGAATGTATCGGGCTAGAAATAAAATGGGGAAAACCCCATCCTTCGCTCAGACTGAATCTGAAGGCAAAGAGCAGGAAACCCCTGAAAAGTGTGCGAACTGCTGAAAAGTGCAGGAAACCCCCGAACAGAGCAGGGATGATCCATTAAGGCGGCCATGTCTGAACTGAAGAAAAACAAATAAACTGAAGTTCTCAAAGAAAGGGGAAAACTGTAGAACAGCAGGAAACTCTCAAAGAGCTATGTCAACTCCATTAAGGCAAGCTGAATAAACAAAGTGAAGTTCTCAAGCAAAGGGGAAAACCCTAAAACAGCCTATTAAAAACAGCACCTGCGACACCCCATTAAAGCAAGCCGAATAAGCAAAGTGAAGTTCTCAAGCAAAGGGGAAAACCCTAAAACAGCCTATTAAAAACAGCACCTGCGACACCCCATTAAAGCAAGCTAGCCTGAAATAAAGAGTTTCTTAAAGGGGAACACTCTAAAACATTGTCTGTAAAATAAAGCAACATGGATCAAAAATTGGGAATGCTGGTGAGTTTCCAAAGTCCAGAGGCACCCAATCATATTCAAAACTGGGTATTATGGAGAAAAAGATTTCTCAGATACAGAATTGCATCTAAGTTAGACAGTTTGAAGCAGAGCAAGTGAATACACTGTTGTATTCCACTGGGGCTATAGCAGATGATGTGATTGCCAGATAAGGGGCTAAATCTTTCTGTTGCCTTTACCGTAATTGGTGGCAGCCATAAAAATGGTAGCCCGCAAGCGCGGGCTTTACTCCGCAGAGTCACACGATATTAAATGCGGCGGCTCATTTACACAGCCGGGGCAGACCACCCCCCAATGATGTGGAGGGGGCGGGCAGTCCGTCCCTGGCAACAGTGTCCGGTGCTATTGCGCAGGTGCCGACGCCATTTTTAAAGGGGTTAAGCCCTTACATTTAATTTAAATTTTTAAATTTAAGTAAATAAATGTTTCAAGCCCCTCTCCCACCCCTCAATGACCAAACAATTCATTCCTAGCCCGATCCCCCCAAAATACTTACCTTGTGAACCTGACAATCAACCCCCACAAAGTTCACAAACTTAATCTTTAACCCTTCCCACAACCCCCTTCCCACAACCCCCTTTCCACAACCCCATTGACCAATTAAATTAGTTTTACCCTGCTGCCCACCTGCACTGAGAAACTTACCTGCTCCCCCCTCCCCACCAGTGCACGGAGATCCGACAGCGCAGGAGTGCCGGCTGCCAGCTCCAATAAGGCAATGGAATGGATGGCGGGAGCAGGTAAGTAATTAATTCAGTAATTTGCAATTTTTTAAACATGTAAATTTGGCTCCCGTCACCGAGCAGCAGGGGGGCTGCCACGAGGCTTCGCCGCTGCTGGCAATAAGGGACGGGGCCTTCCCAGCATCGAGGCCCGTGGCGGGCCTCTCCCAGAGCTATTTTCCGGGCCCCCCCACCACAAAACCTGATACAGGGGTGGGGACTGTAAAATCCAGCACAAGGGACTGGATTTGAAGAGCTCGCCCGTGCGGGTAGCATGTGAAGGAGCCACCGCAATCTCCTGAACAGCGGCTCATTTAAAGGGCCGGGGTGGTCCTCCACAACCCCTCCCCAAACACGGGGAGGGGGTGGGCAGTCCATCTTCGGCAATGGTGTCAGCTGCTTGTGCGCAGGCTTGCCGCCATTTTTACAGTAACTATTGGCCCTTCCCTCCCCTCCAAAAAACACTTACCTTTTACTTCTGAACTTTCTCCCCAAAACTGCACAAAGTTTAAAGGTTAACACTTCCCAACATCCCATTATGTTTATTTGACCCTGTTACCCCAACCAGCCACACTGAAAATCTTACCTCCTCCCCCCTTCCCACCAGTGTGGCACTGCATTTCCTTGGACGGGGATTTGAAGGCACGTGAGTGCTGGCCACTGCACCAAAGATTGCGGCGGGCCCTCAAGACCACAGGTAAGTTTATTTAAATATATTCATTTTATTGATTTGAATATTTTAAT
Source organism: Heterodontus francisci (assembly GCF_036365525.1). Lineage (NCBI taxonomy): Eukaryota > Metazoa > Chordata > Chondrichthyes > Heterodontiformes > Heterodontidae > Heterodontus > Heterodontus francisci. The sequence continues at coordinate 115,344,788 of NC_090371.1, forward strand.
TCAGGTCCCATCACTCAGTGGTAGTGGGGCTGCCACGGAACTTCGCCATCTCTGGGAGGATCAGGTCTGGCCCTCATGGCGTCGAGGTCTGTGTCGGGCCTCATCCGGAGCCATTTCCAGGTCCCTCCCACCCCCCGCCACGGAACCCGACGCCTGGGGGCGAACAAAATCCAACCTAAGGTTTTATTGAGGCATCTGGCAAATTCAACGAAGTTTTAAAAGCTTTTGATTCTTATTTCAACTTGCAGAGTAAGAAGATTTTAGAAACAAAAGGGTACAAAAACTGGGCGAAACAGTTGATGCTTTTATCAATGACCTATGCAGGCTAGCTGAAGAATGTGGATCTGGAGACGTTAAAGCAGAATTAATAAGAAACTGCATTGTCGTGGGTATTGCTGATGATTCCCTTTAAGATTTTTTGTTGTCTATAGCAGACCTTACCCTGGACAAAGCTTTTCAGCTAGTGAGGCAAGCTGAAGTCCGAAAGAACAGCAGAGCAATCCTGCAGGAAACCTCCTGCAACTGTTCAGTTCCTGTACCACAAGGCTGAAAAAGAGGCACCAGGATAAAAAGTACACTGTGGGGGTTGAGGTGGGTGGGGGTGGTGGGGGGATTGGTGGGGGTGGAAGGGAAAGACACCATTAAACCCTGCCAGCAATGTGGCGCCAAAAGTACCCACTGGCGCAAACAATGTCCTGCCAATAGAACAGGATGTTTTTATTGCAGAAAAATAGGGCATTTCAGTAAAATGTGCCAAAATAAAATCTCGACTACTTCAAATTCTAAAGGAAAAGCATTCAACAATAGAGTGGTTAACAAAGTTAAACAACCTTCTGCAGCAGAGTAATCAAAACATTTTCTGGGTGAGATCAATGATCCAGGTCAGGCATTTTGGTTAGCAGACGTACATGTCAACAGACATATCACTAATGTCAAACTCGACACCGGAGCAAGTGTAACGGTCTTATCTGACAAAGCCGTGGCTTTCCACACACTTTCTGCAACCAACAGAAACTCAGTTACATGGTCAGGAGGGGTAGAACTTGAAGTAAAGGGGAAGTTACAGGTAACACTTCAGTACAAGGGAAAGCAGATATTAGAAACACTGTGGGCTGGATTTTGTTCCCAGCGCGACGTCGTGTTCTATGACGGGGGTGGGGGTGGCGGGCAGAAAATCGGAGTGGCAGCGGATGCCACAGAACCCGACGCCGGGATTGTCAGGACTGATCTTCCCGGCGGCGGGGAAGCTCCAGGGTGGCCCCTCTGCTGCTTTGTGATGGGACCTGACTTCTCATATTTAAATAATACATTTGCATGAATTAAAATATAAACCACAGCGACCTTGCCTTCAGTTCCCGATCCTCAGCGTGACATGCGGCACTCTCGCACCTTCACTTTCCGTCCAGGGAAGGCTGGTGCCACTGAGGTGGGGAAGGGGACAACTCTGCACTTTGTGTATAGGGAAGGGGAAAGGGCGCAACTCTGCACTATTTGTATACGGAAGGGGGGGAAGGGGCAACTCTGCATTTTGTTGAACTGTGCAGGGCTGGCAGCCTTTTAAAAATGGTACCAGCATCTGCTTCCCCATCGGTGATGCCATGAACAGTGTTGCCAATGCTGCCCACCCCTCATGTGATTGGTGGGGGGGGGGAGCGGCCGCCGTGAATATGTAAAGTGGCTGCCAGCCGCAGAATTGCAGCGGCGCGGGTACTGTGTGGCCCGGCTGCCATTTTCCGCGCCCGTCGCCGCTCCCAGGGGCGGGACTACGAAATCCACCCCCAAGAAATCAGGAGTTCTCACTCTTAAGTAAGCTTGTATTGACCACCATCTTATAGAGAAGGTAGAAGAAGTTAAACAACGAGAATCCAGGAGTCACTTTCAGGAGGAATTCCCAAAATTGTCTAGGGAGACTGAGCCAAGACAGAGGGAGAGCCCCCCACCCCGAGCTGAACACTCTGCCAGAAAGCCCACCCAATGGAGAAAGAACCCGCACAACACAGCACAGCCCGCCATGCCACTCAAAGGCTAGCAGAGTGAGAAAGAGAAATGCAGAAAGTTGCTACAGGAGTTCTGCACAGACAGTGAATTTGGGAAGAAGCATGTCCAACAAATTCAGCAGGCGCAGAGGCAAGATCCATGCCTGCCAAAATTGTGAGCAAGCTTGGCCACAACAGAGTCCCACGGGTAAGAGGATGAAAATCTTCTTTGAACACAGATGGCAATTTACCATAGTGGATGATTTGCTGGTATATGACAAGAGACTGGTGATTCCAGAGTCATTCAGAGTCGATATCTTGGATAAAATACACCAGGGTCATATGGGCATAATTAAATGTAAAGCATGGGCTCAGGTGTCCGTGTGGTGGCCAAGAATCTCGAATGATATTGAAGAACTGATTTTGAATTGTGATGTCTCTGCAATTCACAGACAGGATCAGAAAGAACCTCTAATTTCGACCCAATTCCCAACTAGACCATGGGAATGGTTGACAATGGATTTATTATTATTTGATGGAAGATCCTATTTAATTATATCCGATTACTTCTCAAGATGGATCGAGGTTAAACAGATGTACACAACAACAACTGAAGCAGTCATCAGAGTTTTACAAGATGTTTTTGCAACACATGATTTAACTTATCAGGTAGGATCCAATAATGGACCACAATTTGCAAACAATTACTTAAGCATTTTGCGGAAAATATCCACAACCTAATGGAAAAGCTGAGCGAGCAGTCAGAACCATTCAATCTATGATGAAGAAAAATCAAGATTTCCAATTAGCACTTCTGACCTACAGAACTACTCCATTATTATGCAGATTAGCACCATCCGAACTCTTAATGGGAAGAAAACTCCGAACGTAACTTCCAATTCTACCCAAGAAATTACTTCCAGGGTTACCAAGCAAGGATAATCAGAGAGTACAAGACAAAGAAAAATCTTATTGAAAGAAACAAACCCATAATTATAACAGGAAATACTGTACCAGAAACCTACCAAAATTGTCAGAAGGGCAAAAGGTATGGATACAAAACCAAAACAGAGGAGTAATTCTTCAGAAAGAGGAGAATCAACAGAGATCTTCTTTCCTAAGAACTCCAGAAGGTATTACAAGAAGAAATAGACGAAATCTTATTCCTTTACAGAAAAGAAGTCAATCGGTCATACATTTAGATGAATTAGATGTTGAACCAGAAGTTCAGAAAGCACCGGATACTACAAACCTCAATGAAGGCTGTCCAAGTCAAGACACAAGAGATCAGAGAAAGACTTCCAACCTTCTGCATCTGACAGCAATGAGATCAGGGAGTGTTGTGAATCCTCCTGGCAGACTGAATCTATGAAGTCAGAGACCTCGTTGAGATGGGGTAGATGGTAAATAAAAAAGTGAATGTATGTAAATATATTTAGATCAAAACTTGGGGGAGATGTAGTATAAGGGGCTGAAAGGTTAATCTTGAGAGAGTGTATAGAATACCTCCTATCATGATGATGTCAGTGATCACATGTGAGAGAGACTCGAGAATAGATACAGCATGGCTTTTGGAGGAGTCACACAGGCTAGTGTGAAGTGTAAATAATTATAAGGAAATAAAGATTAATGTTTAACCACTACAGACTAAGAATCCCTCTGGCTAGACGAAACAAGATGGCAGGGTACTGAACAAACATGTAACAGGCTCGAGGAGCCATGTGGTCTACTCCTGCTCCTGCTTTTTATTTTCTTAAAGGAAAGATGAAAAAATGAAGAAGATGGAAAGAAATCAGGGAGAAGGAAAGAAAGAGGCAGAACAAAAAGTTACTACTTCAGTTAGTGTAGTTCCCAGAAATGCAAGAAATTTGAATCTGATGATTTATCTTTGAACCCTGATAAATAGGCCATCAGCTGATGTTATAGCATTGAGGAATTTAAAGGCAAATTTCCGAGATTGCCTTTGCCTTGGGACAGGCTTCTGCTGAAATATTTTGCCCAATGGCCTGCTTGCCTGAATTTGTAGTTAAATTAATGGATTCAAATTTCCTCTATTCCACAAAGCCAATCCATCAATCAACACGGTTTCCTGGTGCATTTTGAACTCATTGATGACTCACTTCATGTACACAAGAGGGTGAATTTTATGCTCTCCCCCATGGTAGGTTTGGAGGTGGGAGAGCATAAAATCGAGGCGGGGGAGGGGGGGAATGGTGCCGGGGAGAGTTTCCCCGCCACTATCCCGTCTCCGCCAAAATTTAGTCCCGCCACCAATTGAAGCACTTAACTGGGCAATTAATGCCAAATTAAGGGCCTCATTCTGCCGCCACTGCAATTAGCCTTCTGGTGAGCGATCCTGTTTCCGCACAGAAAGAAGGGCACATTAAACGGCACCTAGTGACTTAATGAGGGATCTGGCATTGGGTGGGGAGGGGGGGTGCTTGCTGGCAGCCATCCTCCAGCCCTTGCTAGCAACCCACCCCTACAACACCTTTCTTGCAACCCCCACCCCGTGAGACCACTCCTGCCCTGACCTACCTGTGGCCTGGGTCCAGCGTCGCTCCTGGGCCTCCAGAAGTTGCAGTAGCCATTGCCTCCACAGTGACGCTGCTCAGTGGAAGAGCTGCCGGCCTCTAATTGGCTGGCAGCTCTCCAAGGCTGGGAATTTCAGCAAAGGGGTCCTTGATCCTGTGGAAGGCCCCCGCTGTCCACTTAAGTACCTAATTGGCATTAGATTTGGCGGGCCTTCCAGAGAAGAGGCAGCGCAGGGTTCTTGGAGTCACTTTTTCCAGATGTCGAGGCCCCCATTGCCAGTATAAAATCCCCACCATGGTGTCCTTCACTCTTTCTTTCCCAGTGTTATGCCAAAGGTGGCTACTATGTACGACACTCGGATGCAGAAGCTCTACAGTTTTCGAGACTTGCTCCCGTTTCCTTTGTTCAATACCCAATTCCCTAACCAAATCAGTGATCTGGGGAATGTACCTGGGGAATGCAGAGGTTTTCCAGAGATGGAGCAGAGCTGCAATTTCTTTGTTTTATCCCATATAGTCGATTAATTGGAAGGTGATGCAGGAGTAAGATGGAGTTTACTTAGAATGTATGTCCATTGATTTGTGATGCTGGTATTTATGCTACTTGTCTAGGCATGCAGCCTATGAATATACAATTGAATATTAATATAGTCAGTGGTTTAATCAACAACATAAGGAAGATTTTATTCACAAAAGAGAGTGGCATTAGCTGTTTCTATGCAGATCTCAGTGCAACAATAAGGTGGATCTAAATATTGTATCACATTGCTAGAGACACAACAAAATTGCACAGCATTTTGTATTTTTATCTCTATGGAGTTGGACAGGTTTAACTCCTGAGTTACAGTTATAGCATTTGTGAGAAAAGTTGTTCTGTGTTGGTTGCCTCAGTGCCTTGAATTTTCCCTGCAACTACAGGGTAACCAAAGGGAAGCAAGGTAGCACAAAACCCACCGTGCATGACTGCACTGAGACCGGAGGTACTCAGCTGTGTTCTCCATTACATGCTGGCTAGTGTCGCCATGCTTATCAAACTTTTCCTAGACAGATTCCAAGCCAAAAAAGGTGAGGACCATCTCCTGAAACTCTGTCAGTTGTTTCATCTTGCATGGTGTTTTCCCTCAGGTGCTTTGCAGGTGATCTGTGACATGCGATAGGGATGGAGTTCTTTCATCATTCCTTCACTGTCGCTGGGTCAAAATCCTGGAACTCCCTTCCTAACAACACTTTGGGTGTACCTACACCACAAAGACTGCAGCAGTTTAAGAAGACAGCTCACTACCACCTTCTCAAAGGCAATTAGGGATGGGCAATAAATTCTGGCCTGGCCAGTGACGCTGGAATCCCATGAACAAATAAAAAAAATGCTATTGCTCTCCAGCAACCCCAACTCCTACTCCACGTGTGCCTTACAGTTTTTGTTGAATAAAAATTTGGGCAGGATTTTGGGTTTTGGATTGGCAATTCGAGGTCGAGTGCTGCAGGCTCATTCAATTTTGTGACTTGGAATTTATTTTTGTAAGTGAGCCGCAGGCATTGGTGCTAAAATTCCATACAACCACCCATCCATGAGCTTTGCCACTGGTCCTGTCAAAGGTTTGGGGTGTTGTTCCTTCATTAAAATGGCAAGAGGGCATATCTAGAGTAAATTAAAAGCAAAAGGAAATCTGAAATAAAAACAAAAAATGCTGAAAATACTCAGTAGGTCTGGCAGCATCTCTGGAGAGAGAAGCAAAGTTAACGTTCCAGGCCACTGACCTTTCATCAGAACTGGCAAAGATTAGAAATGTAATCGGTTTTAAGCAAATAAAGTGGGGGTGGGGCAAGAGATAACCAAAGAGAAGGTGTTGATAAGACAAGGTCACAGAGAATAACTGACCAGAAGGACATGGAGCAAAGGCAAGCGGTGTGTTAATGTGTGCTGAAAGACAAAGCGCTAGTGCAGAGAGGGTGTTATTTGACAGAAAAATGAACAGCCCTGGCCCACAACATATCTAGAGTGCCTGCTCACTGAAGAGGCCAGAAAGTTCTGTGGAAGAGTAGCCAGTAGGGTCTGCCCTGAAATCAACCTCCACTAACTTTGCAAGGGAGCCGCCTTTAAACCATTTTTTCTATTAATTTCCACTTCTGTTTGTGAGATTCAGGCCATGATACTGCCCTATACCCCCATATAAGCCCCACTTCTGCAATTTGGTGGGTATATATGCCTGGTCTTATCAGGTTTGGTTCCTCCCATCTCAGGTTGTTTTTGTGGAGCCCAGAGGAGTACACCTGCTGCTTCTGACTTGGCAAAACTTAACTTCTGGGTTCCTCTTTGGTTGGACAAGTCAGATCGTGCATGGCTTCCGATCCACCCAAGATTGTCCTGAAATGGCAAACAATTTTTATTTTAAAAGAGCCGGCTGCCTGAAACAGGCAGGTCCTCCAGACACCCAGCATAATTCCTGGTGAAGATGACCACACCATCATTTTTGGGGCAATACCACTCCATTTCCACGAGCAAGACTCCTCAAAATCTCCCTTTGTAAATCCCCATCCACTCTTTCCCTGATGACTTTGTTTGCAGGCCCTTCCACTGGACCAAAGCTGAACTTACATTGGAAGTTTGCTGAAAGAGCCACAGATTTTCAAAAAACTATCGAAAATACTGACATACCTCTCTTTTCTCATAAGGCATAACTAGAATTTTAAAATATTGGCATCAATTACATTATCTCAGCACTTTCATGATATTGTAGACTCTAGTCATTGACACTGAACACAAAAGTCCAAGTGTATCAAGCCTGTGTCCTCAGTACTTTGCTCTACGGCAGCGAGGCCTGGACAACGTACGTCAGCCAAGAGCGACGTCTCAATTCATTCCATCTTTGCTGCCTCCGGAGAATCCTTGGCATCAGGTGGCAGGACCGTATCTCCAACACTGAAGTTCTCGAGGCGGCCAACATCCCCAGCTTATACACACTACTAAGCCAGCAGCGCCTGAGATGGCTTGGCCATGTGAGCCGCATGGAAGATGGCAGGATCCCCAAGGACACATTGTACAGCGAGCTCGTCACTGGTATCAGACCCACTGGCCGTCCTTGTCTCTGCTTTAAAGACGTCTGCAAATGCGACATGAAGTCCTGTGACATTGATCACAAGTTGTGGGAGTCAGTTGCCAGCGATCGCCAGAGCTGGCGGGCGGGCAGCCATAAAGGCGGGGCTAAAGTGTGGTGAGTCGAAGAGACTTAGCAGTTGGCAGGAAAAAAGACGAAGCGCAAGGAGAGAGCCAACTACGTAACAGCCCTGTCAACCAATTTTATCTGCAGCACCTGTGGAAGAGTCTGCCACTCTAGAATTGGCCTTTATAGCCACTCCAGGTGCTGCTTCACAAACCACTGACCACCTCCAGGCGCTTACCCATTGTCTCTCGAGACAAGGAGGCCAAAGATGAGAAGATGAAGATGAGTCATTTTTATAACCTAGGCATAAAATGTTTAAAATTCCATGAGCTGACAAAGGAAGAAAGTCCATTTTTGATAGTAATTCAGTTTGATTACATAAGCTGAATTAAAGGGACTTGGCATTGTGAAGGTGTATCAAGAATTTTTTTTTCCCCTTTAAGACCGGTGTGAATTTTCTGCAGCTAAAATGCTCTGAAAAGGATGGTCTGGATCCTGCATCCTTCAGCTGCTGTGGAACATCAGCCAGCTGCCCCATCATTCCATCATCACTGCTGTCATCCTGATTCAGAGATGAAACAGAATTAGGCCAGTCGAGAAGAAAAATGACTTGCTCTGCACTCAAGACTTAGGACAAAAATGTTTCAGTCTTCAGGTAATTTGCTTGATTTTTGGCTCCTTTATAATCTACATCAAAGCTTCAGCAAAAAAAATGAAAGAGAGGGAAAAAAACTGGTATTTAAGCCCACAACAAGATAAATGCATCTCTGTTCTCATGAATGAACTTGGCACTGCTGATGGGTACCTTCCTTTTCTGCTCTGAGTTCTCTAATGTTCTTGTTTATCAAAAACCATCTTAAGAGAGTTTGTGAGATTAATGAACTTACACAAAATGAAAAATCTACATTTTTGGGGGAAAACTGCTAAAAATGAAGGGTACACATTTAGCCTGTGACATGCCTCCACTGCAATTGTTAGTCTATGTCATATCAAATTGATTCAACAATATATATTTTCAGTTGATCTGTACATTGTAGATGAAGTAACTTCCACCAAAAGGTACAATGATATACATTTATTTGTGCAATATACATTTATTTATAGTATTTAAGTTAATATGCTAAGTCAATTTGAAGATTTACAATTAATGAATATTCATTGGATTTGCTTTTTTACAGGAATCTACAATGAATGACTCCCACACATTGAATAACTGAAATCTGTATAGGAACTATTTTTGCTGGTGACTGTAATGTTGTTTTTATTTCTGTAATGGTTGAAGCTATTTAATTGAAACTATTGGCCAAATAAGCAAAAGAAATATAGAAGTCTATAAATAATGGTAGTGTTGGTAAATGAATTTCCCATAAATAATAAGAAAGCAAATTGACAGAAACTGAAAAGATTTGCTTCAGACTCAATCAAAGCTTTATTGTATTGGAGAATTGGTACTAAATTTACAGCATGAACAATTGAAACATTTTTTATTTTCATTTCTTTGACAAATTCATACCTATTAATCGACAAAACTCAAGAAAGCTGATGAACAGCATCAAATAACTAACTGGTCAAAAAAACAACCATCTGAAAAACAACCTTGACCAAAAGCCACCGTTTCAAGATGAATAAGTTAAATTCCTTTTCATTACATTGCATATTAAGATTTTTATTATTGTTTTTCAATCACTTTGTGCAATTCAGGGTGGTTGATTTTAACATTTGGCAGAAATGGGTCAGTTGGTGGGAGCAGCACACCTGCTCCCTCCTGCTATTGCTGCCATGAGGCCTCAGTCTTTTTTAGACTGATTGCTCTTAAATGAGAGGGAGGGGCTGGAGAGTGGTACAGCCAGTTTATTGAAATACACTCTGTCAATTCTGTAGTGCAGAATAACAGAGGGATCCTGGGACATGCCAGCAGGTGGTACACTTTGTCACCCACAATCCATCTGGTTACTTCAGATTTGTCTTTGAAGAGATCAGTGAGGGTAACATTTCCGAAGACAATAGCGTCAAGGCAAGTCCGGCATTGACATGCAGAATTCTTTGCTCTACTCGCACACAATCTGTACACTCAGTGAGTGAAACCCCTTCCTATTCAGGGGCTTTACTAAAGGTGCTCGCAATGCTATGCAAATGTTACCTGGTGCACAATGCACTTTGAGGAACCCAGCAACTCCAATCTGGCTCTATTATGCTAATGGCTGGCATTACAGGCCCTTCATACTGTCAGAGACAAGGTCAGTTCTGTTCGGGTGAAAAGCAAAAAAAAGAAAAATGGTCCAAAAGCTCTTTTGCATCTTTAGTTAAAACTCGCCCAGTTTTTCTTTGGGCTGCAGGGTCCAAATTAAAGCATGACTGCCGGTCTCAGCTAACAGGTATGCTCTTCATTAACGTAGTTAACTGTGGCTGCAAGTCATGGGCTCCGGGCACTTCAATGTCAATCATCCTTATTCTAATATATTATAATAAACTCACAGCTACATCAGTGATTGCACATGGAAAACTCTAGAACAGGGGTCAGAAAAATTTGTTGAAAATAAAAACTATTGGGAGCCGCAAGATGAAATTTCAGTATTTCTAAACCAAATTCTTGGCAAATTGCCAAATGTTTCTGGTAGAATGCATAATTTGCATATATAATAAATAAAATGCATTGAATTTATATATCACTAGAAAAAAATTAAAATAGACCTAACTGAATTATCACATTTTTTGACTTTTTTTAACTATATTTTTATCAGTAAAGTCATCTTTAGAATAAATTATAACTTAAGATGCGTAGAATTAAGACAATTTTTTGGCTCTTGATTCTTGTGATAAAATTATAGCTTCTAATAGCATATTCAGAACAGTTTATCGTCTCAATGTAGTATACTGTATTCACTGCTGACAGTGTGGTCTCCTCTACAGTGGGGAGACCAAGCGCAGACTGGGTGACCACTTTGCGGAACATCTCCGCTCAGTCCGCAAGCAGGACCCTGAGCTTCCGGTTGCTTGCCATTTCAACACTCCCCCCTGCTCTCATGCTCACATCTCTGTCCTGGGATTGCTGCAGTTTTCCAGTGAACATCAATGCAAGCTCGAGGAACAGCATCTCATCTACCGATTAGGCACACTAAAGCCTGCCAGACTGAACATTGAGTTCAATAATTTCAGAGCATGACAGCCCCCCATTTTACTTTCATTTTTAGTTATTTTTTCTTCCTTTTTTTTACATTCTTTTTTACATTTTTTACAATCTTTTTTTTTTGCATTTATTTCATTTCATCTTAGTTTGTTCAGTTTGCTTACCCACTGTTTTTTTTCAGGTTTGCACTTGCTGCTGTTCAATATTCAGTGTATTAACACCTAATCTGTACTAATGCTTTGTCTTTCAACACACCATTAACATATTGTTTGCCTTTGCTCCATGACCTTTTGGTCAGCTATGTGGCCTGGTCCAATCTAGACCTCCTTTGTTATCTCTTGCCCCACCCCCACCTCACTTGCTTATAACCTGTGACTTTTCTAATATTTGTCAGTTCCGAAGAAGGGTCACTGACCCGAAACGTTAACTCTGCTTCTCTTTCTACAGATGCTGCCAGACCTGCTGAGTGATTCCAGCATTTCTTGTTTTTATTTCAGATTTCCAGCACCTGCAGTATTTTGCTTTTAGTTTATCATCTCAGCTGTGTTAGAAACAATAAAGTTCACAACCGTAAAACCTGTTCCCCGAACCATGGTGTAACTATCCCACTTGAACAGGTTTAGTTAGATCATGATGATGCTTTCCGTAAAAATAATCATTTGAGAAAATAAAGTCCAGCATAATGATTACTTTTTATCCCAACAATAAAAACGTGGCTCTTACTTTTCTTGACTTAATTTTTTTTTAGGTTTTTTTCATGTTAATGCGATCCAACTAGAAAAAGGTTGGGAGCTGCAAATGAGATGTTAAAGAGCTGCTGTGGTTCCGGAGTTGCAGGTTGCAGGCTCTTGCCCTAGACCATGACAGAAATACCAGCAAGGCCTCTAAACCCTGTGGAAACTGCTTGACAATTTGGGCTAATGTCTCTCTGCATCAATGCCATAAAGTTGCAGATTCTACCAAAAATCTTTCTCAATGTTCCAGTGTGGGAGTGACTTCTTTTGGTTGCTGGAGCCACAGCAGTAGAAGATTTTGTAGTGTTCATTCTTACAACTCATGAAAATCATAGTTGTTCTGGCTGAAGAACAAGGGAATGAATATTCAGTTTATATCAGAGTACATACATAATGCCTGGTACACTAAATGGAGTATGTGGCCTCTTGATGATGTTGTGTTCCTCTGATTGCTGGCAGTCATGTGGGGAAGGTTATTTATTGCTTTATACTGTTTCCATGTAGTCTCTGATTAGCTGGTGTGGGGTGTTGTGAGTATCCAGGTAGAAGGAATGTTACTTCTCAGTGCATGAAGTGACAGGCACCAGGTTCAGATTCAGAATCAGCTTTATGAATGATCAAATTTGGATCTTTGAGATCAAATCAAATTAAGATTCTGAAGAAATGTGAAATCCCATAAATCTATAATAGCTGGATTATTCTTCATTTAAATTTTCCTGGTTGTTGTAGATTCCATACTGTGTTTTGGTTTATATTTTCATCAGTATACTGTTTGCAGCATTGTCTGTTCATTAATTGATGCTTCAGAATGTCCCTGATTACTCCTTTTCTCTGGCCTAACCATTAATCTGCAAAATAACCACTTTCTTTTTTTTTCTCTCCATCAAATTCTCCTGAAAACATTTCTCTTTTGTTTCAGTCCTCATCAAACTGACAGATACTGTGGAAATCTGAACTTATAATGATGCTGTTCTTGTTCCCTTACAATGAACAAGGGCCTTTCTCAAGCTACGCACAAAGTATAGGAAACAGCATTAGTACAAAGATGGGCAACTACACAAGGAAAAAGAATCATTATCGGACTACACGTCATATCATGTCAAATACTCTACTTTGTTTTGCCAAATCCCTTGCTGTCTAGTACTGAAAATATTCAAAGGCCCGTAAAGCAATGTTGAGATAAGAACAGATAGCACGGACTGACATTTTTCAGCTGGAAAAATCAAATTACTGATTAATAAATGGAAGACGTTCCTGCTTCACACCCTTCTGAATAAAACACTTCCTTGCTATTGATGTATTCTCATATAATTCTTCTTTATTACTTTTTCTGGGTTTTGACTTGTCCACTCTAAGCAAGGTGAATACAATTAAAGCTGAAATCTTTAGCTCTAAGACTGCAGTTTAGAAGGCCATGAAATAATAGCTCCCCCTACTGATATACCATTGTCTAAGTATTGCCACTGACTGAAATGCTATGTGGATATATTTGTTAGTGCTGTGAACCTTTCTTAATTTAAAAATAAGTTACAATTGATTTTGGTTTTCGCTGATACTTTGGAAGTAATTTTCAACTTCTCCACAAGGGACGTGAGGGTGAAAATTACTCTATATAATCCAGTAAAGATTATGGACAGATAACTACACCAAATAGCAAAAAATATAAATAGGATCGATGGCTTTTTTGATTAATGAATTTCCAGGTAACTTTGAGTTTCGCACCACTGAGGAGGTCGTCACACAGCCCATTGACGCAAATGTCTGATGGTTGGCTTCTTGGTGTAGTTGCTAGGTAAAGTTCTCTGGCATTGGGTATTCAGCTGAAAGATGAACTAGTATTTGTTTTCTCAAAACTACGTCAGTGCCGACTGATTGATAGAACAGTAATTGTGTCAGGAAGGCTTAAGCAATTATCCCCTTATATGATTGAAGAAAGGTGTCTTGAACTGAAAAATCATGAAGATTGGGGGAAACGAAATGAACGATTCATTAAAAATAAATTAAATATATATTTTATGCATATTTGATCAATTTCATAGCCTTCTGGACAATATTCTTTCATCCAGCTCAGGATGTGCAATTGTGATAGAATTTGGCTGATTGGCCAAAGAGAAAATACAGTCTTGATTTCCTGTTCAAGAATGGGTTTGAAGTGCAACAGAGAAAAACATGCTAGGGCCAAAAAAACTTTGGGGATTGCATCCTGGAGTAAGTATTGGGGTACATCCACTTGAGACCTCTGGCATTGAACCAACCAAGGTTTACGGGGTCAGAGACAGTCCTTTCATTTACATGACTATAACGGGCACTCCCACCACTAGGGATGTTTATTAGATGCCAGTCTGTCCCCAAAGACTGTAAAGAAAATTAATAAATATAAAGTAGGTAGCGTATCAGATTGCAGAATGTGTGAATTTGTGAGATGGTCCTCGATGACCAAGCCTGTGGTAAATATCTATGTTTTTAGTCTGAGTTCACTGCCATCCAATCCTCCCTTAATCTCTCCCTCTATTTAAACTCTTCTATCCATATTCACGACCATCCCCTTGGCCTTGCCATCACACGAGATCTCGCTAAATCCATTGTGCCAATCACAGATAAGACCATCTCTGGTCAGTTTGTTGTATCACTGTTCACCCACAGCCCCTTCCATCATCCCCCTCCAAAACCCAACTTTCTTCTGTGTCTTTCTCTGGAATAAACTCTCTCCCAATTCACTTATAACTGCACTTTCAAAATCTTAACTATCTAGCCTTTAGCACTCCATTTACTGTGATATTTCTGCACCTACTGATCTGCTTAACCACACTCTCACCTCCTCATTTGATGCTCTAGTTCCCTTTAAAACCATTATTCCCTCTCACTCACCCTGGCTGTTCCCCCAATATAGCTCTCATCTCTGCTCCCTTATTACCAAGAAACACAGACTTGACAGAATATGGCGGACAACTGGTTGAAATATTCACTATGAGACCTGGTGAGACCAGGCAAAACACTATTTGGTCCTGTTCTCATCCATTAAAGCTGCTCACTATTCCAGGATCATGCTGAAATGCAAAGATAACCCTCAGCTTCTTTTCCTTATTGCAAACAGTTTTCTTAAACCCTTCTCTCCTGTTTCCTCTATCCTCATCTCCAACAAGTGTGAGGAGTTCATGGACTTCTTTGTCACTAAGACTGAAGCCATCTATTTCAGCAGCCTCTGCTGCTTTCTTCCCATCCCCTAGCCCACCAGACCAAACTTTCTCTATGGTTCCCCTTTAAAAATCCAACCCTTGACCCCTTCATCCTTGCAAATTACCACTCCATCTCCAACCATCCTTTCCTTTTTAAAGTCCTTGAACGTGTTGTAGGCTCCCGTATCAGTGCCCATCTTTCCTGGAACTCCATGTTTGAATCCCTCCAATCAGGTTTCTGTCCCGCCACATTAATGAAATAGCTCTTATCAAAAAAACATCATGGGCTGAATTTTATAGGCGCGCCTAACAAGTGGACGGAAATCAGGCGGGGATGCGCCGCTGCCGAGCCCCCGTGATATTTCGCACAGGGATTTGTTTAAATGGAGGGTGTGGAGCGGCCGCCCCCTCTTAGTCATTGGGGGTTGCCGTTCCATCCCCAGCAATGGTGTCTGGCGCCACTGCGCAGGCACAGGCACCATTTTTAAAGGGCTTCAAGCCCTTTAGGTGCATTTGAATTTTTAAAGAGATAAAATGATGAAAATTAAAGTAACACATGTAATAACATTCTCACTCCCCTCACCCAAACCCCCAAGGAAGAATCGATGGATTCATTGGACATGCCCCCACAAAAAGATTTTGTGCAGATCCCGACATTCCCCCTCCCACCCTTTAGCAACTTTGAACCTTGGCCCCTTCCTACCATCCCCCCCCATCAATCAAAAGTGTTTCTCCGCTTCCTCCCGCCCTTAAATTTTCACTCCTCCCCCCTCCCCATCAGTGTCACACCTCAGAACTCCGACAGGCATTTCTGTGGCCGCAGACATGAATCCAGGATGGTGTGCTGCCTCCCTGGTGCCAGGGTCAGGGATGTCACTGAGTGGCTGCAGAGCATTCTGAAGAGGGAGGGTGAACAGCCAGCAGTCGTGGTCCACATTGGAACCAACAACATAGGTAGAAAGAAGGATGTTGTCAGAATTTAGGGAGCTAGGTAAGAAATTAGCAAGCAGGACCTCAAAAGCAGTCATCTCCGGATTACTCCCAGTGCCATGCGCAAATGAGTATAGAAATAGAAGGATAAGATAGATTAATGCATGGCTGGAAAGATGGTGCAGGAGGGAGGGCTTTAGATTCCTGAGACATTGGGACCGGCTCTGGGGGAGATGGGACCTGTACTGGCTGGACGGGTTGCACCTGAACAGAGCCGGGATTGAGTTCCTTACAGGATGTTTTGCTAGTGCTGTTGGGGAGGTTTTAAACAAGTTTGGCAGAGGGATGGGGACCTAAGGGTAGACTCATTTGGGACAAAATCAGAAATGAAAATGGAAGGCAGAAAATTAATGGATGAGTCTGGAAGACAGAGGAAACAAAGGCTGGAAAATTAATAAAAAGAGTTTGGCAGTGCTCAAGGGTATTTATTTCAATGCAAGAAGTATAGCAAATAAAGCAGATCAGCTGAGGGTACAAATAGGCATGTGGGAGTATGATATCATAATATCATAGCTATTACAGAAACATGGCTTAAGGAGGGACAGGAATGGCAGCTCAAAAAAGGGGCAATCACACTTCTGGGTGTGTACTATAGATCCCCAAACAGTCAGAGGGAGATAGAGGAACAGATATGTAGGCAAATCTTTGAGAAGTGCAAGAACAATAGGGCAGTAATAGTAGGGGATTTTAACTACCCCAATATTAACTGGGATAGCTTCAGTGTGAAAGGAATTGAGGGAGCAGAATTCCTGAGGTGCATTCAGGAGAATGTTTTTGGCCAGTATGTAGCAAGTCCAACAAGAGAAGGTGCAGTTTTAGACTTAGTTTTAGGAAATGGAGATGGGCAGGTGGAAGGCATGCATTACGGTCAGTCATAATTCAGTCAGTTTTAACATAATTATGGAAAAGGACAGAAATAGATCAGGAGTTAGAGTTCTCAATTGGGGTAAGGCCAATTTTACTAAACTGAGGAGTGATTTAGAGAAAGTGGACTGGAAACAGCTGCTTGAAGGTAAATCAGTGTCAGAGCAGTGGGAGGCATTCAAAGGGGAGATTCAATGGGGTTCAGAGAAAAAATGTTCTCACAAAGAAAAAGCTGAGATGGCGAAATCTAGAGCCCCATGTCCAACACTGAGAACTCAATACTAACTAGAGCCGAGGGGAGTATAGAAAGTGGAGCTGTGAAACCAAAATGGAAATTAGGAAAGCAAAGGGAAGGCATGAAAGGATATTGGAAAGCTAAATCAAGATGAATGCAAAGATGTTTATCAATACATTAAGAGTAAGAGGATAACTAAGGAGAAAGTAGGGAACAGAAAAGACCAAAAAGATAACCTATGTGTAGGGACGGAAGATGTTGGTATGGTTCTTAATGAATACTTTGCGTCTGTCTTGACAAAGGAGGGGGATGATGCAGATATTGTATTTAAGGAGGAGGAGTGTGAAGTATTGGATGTGATAAACATAGGGAAAGAGGAAGTGAAAAGTGAGTCTGGGGAATTAATAATGGATAATAAGGAGATGGCAGATGAACTGAACAGATATTTTATATCGGTCTTCACTATTGAGGTAGAAGTAACATCCCAGAATTAGCTGTAAGTTAGGAAATGGAAGGGAGGGAGGAAGTCAAGAAAATTACAATCACCAGGGAAGTGGTACAGAACAAATTGTTAGACCTGCGGGCTGTCATGTCCTCGGGTCCTAATGGACTTCATTCTAGGGTGTTAAAAGAAGTGGCTAGTGAGATAGTTGATGTGTTAGTTTTAATTTTACAAAATTCCCTAGATTCAGAGAAGGCTCCTTTGGATTGGAAAATAGCAAATGTAACTCCTTCATTCAAAAAGGGAGGGAGACAGAAAGTAGGAAACTACAGGCCAGTTAGCTTAACATCTGTCTTAGGGAAAATGTTACAAGCTATTGTTAAAGATGTTATAGCAGGGCATTTAGAAAAATTGAAGGTAATCAGGCAGAGTCAACATGGTTTTGTGAAAGGAAAGTCATGTTCACCAATTTATTGGAGTTCTTTGAGGGAGTTACATGTGCAGTGGATAAAGGGGAACTGGTGGATGTATTGTACTTAGATTTCCAGAAGGCATTTGATAAAGTGCCACATCAAAGGTTATTGCATAAAATAAAAGCTCATGTTGTAGGGAGTAACATATTGGCATGGATAGAAGATTGGTTAGCTAACCAGAAACAGAGAGTGGGCACAAATGGATCATTTTCTGGTTGGCAAGATGTAATGAGTGGTGTGCCAAAGGGATCTGTGTTGAGGCTCAACATTTTACAAAGAACAAAGAACAACGAACAAAGAAAATTCCAGCACAGGAACAGGCCCTTCGGCCCTCCAAGCCTGCGCCGATCCAGATCCTCTATCTAAACATGTCGCCTATTTTCTAAGGGTCTGTATCTCTTTGCTTCCTGCCCATTCATGTATCTGTCTAGATACATCTTAAAAGACACTATCGTGCCCGCGTCTACCACCTCCACTGGCAACGCGTTCCAGGCACCCACCACCCTCTGCATAAAGAACTTTCCACGCATATCCCCCCTTAACTTTTCCCCTCTCACTTTGAACTCGTGACCCCTAGTAATTGAATCCCCCACTCTGGGAAAAAGCTTCTTGCTATCCACCCTGTCTATACCTCTCATGAATTTGTACACCTCAATCAGGTCCCCCCTCAACCTCCGTCTTTCTAATGAGAATAATCCTAATCTACTCAACCTCTCTTCATAGCTAGCGCGCTCCATACCAGGCAACATCCTGGTGAACCTCCTCTGCACCCTCTCCAAAGCATCTACATCCTTTTGGTAATGTGGCGACCAGAACTGCACGCAGTATTCCAAATGTGGCCGAATCAGAGTCTTATACAACTGTAACATGACCTGCCAACCCTTGTACTCAATACCCCGTCCGATGAAGGAAAGCATGCCGTATGCCTTCTTGACCACTCTATTGACCTGCGTTGCCACCTTCAGGGAACAATGGACCTGAACACCCAAATCTCTCTGTACATCAATTTTCCCCAGGACTTTTCCATTTACTGTATAGTTCACTCTTGAATTGGATCTTCCAAAATGCATCACCTCGCATTTGCCCTGATTGAACTCCATCTGCCATTTCTCTGCCCAACTCTCCAATCTATCTATATTCTGCTGTATTCTCTGACAGTCCCCTTCACTACCTGCTACTCCACCAATCTTAGTGTCGTCTGCAAACTTGCTAATCAGATCACCTATACTTTCCTCCAAATCATTTATGTATATCACAAACAACAGTGGTCCTAGTACGGATCCCTGTGGAACACCACTGGTCACACGTCTCCATTTTGAGAAACTCCCTTCCACTGCTACTCTCTGTCTCCTGTTGCCCAGCCAGTTCTTTATCCATCTAGCTAGTACACCCTGGACCCCATGCGACTTTACTTTCTCCATCAGCCTACCATGGGGAACCTTATCAAATGCCTTACTGAAGTCCATGTATATAAATTTATATAAATAACTTAGATGAAGGGACCAAAAGTATGGTTGCTGAATTTGGTGATGACACAAAGATAAGTAGGAAAGTAACTTGTGAAGAGGACATAAGGAGGCTACAAAGGGATATAGATAGGTTAAGTGAGTGGGCAAAGACTTGGCAAATGGAATATAATGTGGCAAAGAGTGTAATTGTCCACTTTGGCAGGAAGAATAAAAAAGAAGCATATTATCTAAATGGTAAGAGACTGCGGAGCTCTGAGATGCAGAGGAATCTGGGTGTCTACTGCATGAATCGCAAAAGGTTAGTATGCACGTAATTAGGAAAGCTAATAGAATGTTATCATTTATCGCAAGGGGAATTGAATAAAAAATTAGGGAGGTTATGCTCCAGCTATACAGGGCATTAATGCGACCACATCTGGAGTACTGTGTACAGTACTGGTCTCCTTATTTAAAGAAGGATTTAAATGCGTACAGAGAAGGTTACTAGACTAACACCTGGATTGGGAGGGCTGTCTTACGAGGAAAGATTGGATAGGCTATGCTTGTATCTGCTGGAATTTAGAAGACACGAGGCGACTTGATTGAAACATATAAGATCCTGAGGGGTTTTGACAGGGTGGATGTGGAAAGGATGTTTCCCTTTGTGGGAGAATCTCGAACTGGGGGTCACTGTTTAAAAATAAGGGGTCGCGCATTTAAGACAGAGATGAGGAGAAATTTTTTCTCTCAGAGGGTCGTGAGTCTTTGGAACTCTCTTCCTCAAAAGGCAGTGGAAGCAGAATATTTTAATATTTTTAAGGCAGAGGTAGATAGATTCTTGATAAGCAAGAGGGTGAAAGGTTATCAGGGGTAGGTGGAAATATGGTGTAATCAGTTCAGCCATGAACTTAAGGAATGGTGGAGCAGGCTCGAGGGGTTGCATGGCCTACTCCTGCTCCTAATTTGTATATTCGTATGCTTGTATTAATGGGATTAGCATCCTTGAAAGTTGATAAATCACAGGGACCGGATGAAATGTATCCTAGGCTGTGAAAAGAAGCAAGAGCGGAAATAGCAGAAGGTCTGACCATCATTTTCCAGCCCTCACCGGAGGCAGGTGTGGTGCCGGACGATTGGAGAACTACTAACGTTGTACCTCTGTTCAAAAAATGAGTGAGGGATAAACAGAATAATTACAGGCCAGTCTGTCTAACCTCAGTAGTGGGCAAATTATTGGAATCTATTCTGAGAGATAGGATAAACTGTTACTTAGAAAAGCATAGGTTAATCAAGGATAGTCAGCATGGATTTGTTAAGGGAAGATCTTGTTTGACCAACTTGAACAAATCTTTTGAAGAAGTAACAAGAAAGATAGATGAGGGTAGTGCAGTTGATGTGGTCTATATGGATTTTAGCTAGGCTTTTGACAAGGTAGACTTGTTAAAAAAAATAAAATTCCATGGGATCCAGGGAAATGCAGCAAGGTGGATACTAAATTGGCTCAGTGGCAGGAAACAAAGGATCATTGTTGCCGGGTGTTTTTGCGACTGGAGGGCTGTTTCCAGTGGCATTGCCAAAGGCTTAGTACTGGGTCCTCTGCTTTTTGTGGTATATATTAACTATTTGGATGTCAATGTAGGGGGCATGATCAAGGAGTTTGCAGATGACACAAAAATTGGCTGTGTGGTAGATAGCGAGGAGCATAGCTGCAGGAAGATATTGATGTTCTGGTCAGATGGGCAGAAAAGTGGCAAATGGAATTCAACCTGGAGAAGTGTGAGGTGCTGCATTTGGGGAGGTCAAACAAGGCAAAGGAATACACGATTAATGGGAGAATATGGAGAAGTATAGAGGAAGTGAAGGACCTTGGAATGAATGTCCACAGATCCCTGAAGGTATCAGGACAGGTCGATAAGGTGGTTAAGAAGGCATATGGAATCCTTTCCTTCATTAGCCGAAGTATAGAATATAAGAGCAGGGAGGTTATGCTGGAACTGTATAACTCATTGGTTAGGCCACAATTTGAATACTGTGTGCAGTTCTGGTCACCTCATTACAGAAAAGATGTAATTGCACAAGAGAGGATACAGAGGAGATTTATGAGGATGTTGCCAGGACTGAAAAAATGCAGCTATGAGGAAAGATTGGATAGGCTGGGGTTGTTCTTGGAACAGAGAAGGCTGAGGGGAGATCTGATGGAAATGTACAAAATTTTGAGGGGCCTGGATAGAGTGGATGTGAAGGCCAATTCACCTTAGCAGAGAGGTCAGTGACTAGAGGGCATAGGTTTAAAGTGATTGGTAGAAAAATTAGAGGGGAGACGAGGAAAAGCCTTTTCACCCAGAGGGTGGTGAGGGTCTGGAACTCACTTCATGAAAGGGTAGTTGAGGCAGAAACACACAACTCATTCAAAAGGAGTCTGGATATGCACCTCAAGTGCTGTAATCTGCAGGGCTATGGACCAAATGCTAGAAGGTGGGATTAGAATAGGTGGATCGTTTTTTAGCTGGCACAGACATGACGGACCAAGTGGCCTCTTTCTGTGCCTTAAACTTTCTATGATTCTATGATGGTGTGCAAGTTGCGGCCAGTGGCCATAATATCGGTGTGGGATGGCCGCCGGGACAATGCAAGTTGATTTGCGTGTTGTTTTAATTCATTTTAATATTTAAATGAAGCCCCTGCCGCTTGCCATGGGGGGCCGCACCGAGGCCTTGCCACCGCCAGTAAAATGTGGCGGAGCCTTGTCGGCGTCAGGGGTTGTGGCAGGCCGCTCCCACAAGTATTTTACGGGCCCCCCCCCCCACCGCAACCCCCGATGTCGAGGTGCTGGTAAAATTCAGCCCCCTATGTGACTTTGACTTTGGTAAACTTTCCCTTTCTGTCTTTCGTGACCATTGACACAGCTGACCACACCAGCCTCCTTCAATATCTCTACTGTCATCCAGCCGGGTAAGATTGCTCTCACCTGATTCCATATTTTTCTATCTAATCATACCAGAGAATCACTTGCAATGGCTTCTCTTCCAGCTCTCACACCATTTTCTCCAGATCACAAAGATCTATCCTGCGCTCCCCCCTATTTTTCATCTACATATTGCCCCTCCGCAACATCATCTAAAAACACAGTATCGGATTCTACATGTATGCTTATGATGTATATCCCTACCTCACCACAACATCTCTCAATCCCGTTCTTGTCTCTAAATTGGCAGACTTCTTGTCAGACATCCAGTACTGTAAAAGCAGAAATTTGTCATATTTGACCCCAAGGTGAGCTTCTAACCACATATCTGTGACCTCTAAGACTGCCTATTGCCGCCTCCATAAGGTTGCCCAACTCCACCCCTGTCTCAGCTCATCTGCTGCTGAAATCCTCACCCATGCCTTTGTTACTAGTAGACTTCATTATTCCAAAGCACTCCTGGTCAGCCTCGCAGCTTCCACCCTCAATAAACTTGAGGTTATCCAAAACTCTGCTGCACTTACCTAATTCGTACCAATTCCTCTTTACCTCTGCTCACTGACCTACGTTGTTTTCGGTTAAGCAATGCCTCAATTTTACATTTCTTATTCTTGTTTTCAAATCCCTCTGTGGCTTCAACCCTCCCTATCTCTCTTACCTTCTCCAGCCCTACAACCCTTCACAATATCTGTGCTCCTCCAATTTTGGCTTCTTCCACATCCCAATTTTAATTGTTCCACCATTGGCGGCTGTGCTTTCAGCTGCCTGGGTCCAAAACATTGGAGTTCCCTTTCTAAACCTCCAATACTCTCTACCTCTATTTTCTCCTTTAAGATTCGACTTAAAACCTATCCTTTTGGCCATGCTGTTGGTCATCTGCCTCAATATCTCTTATGTGGTGGGTTGTCAAACTTTGAAACACCTTGGGACATTTTACAACTTTAAAGGTGCTATATAACTGCACATTGTTGCTGTTGCTGTAGACATTTTGGCTCAGAGATGTTGAGCTGGAGTTAGAGACACTGTGCCACACAAGGAAGAAATAGTTTACTCCAGAATGTAGTCACTACACACAGATGTAAGAAGTGGAGTGTATCACTGACAGTCAGCAGAGTCAATAGAGGCAAGAATGAAGAAAATGCAGAAACTGATCCTGTCCAACAGACACAATGGGCTGGACTTTGTTCTCCTCCAGGCGTCGCGTTCCGTGGCGGGGAGGGGCCTGAAGATGGCTCTGGGTGAGGCCCGGGATGGACCTTGACACCATGAGGGCCCAGCCGGATCCTCCCGGCAGTGGCGAGGCTCTGTGATGGCCCCCCCACTCCCCGATGTTGGGTAATGGGACCTCAATGAAAATATTCAAATCAATAAATGAATACATTTAAATAGACTTGCCTGTGATCTTGAGGGCCTGCCGCGCTCTTCGGTGAGGTGGCTGACACTCCCGCACCTTCAAATACCCATACAGGGAAACGCAGCGCCACACTGGTGGGTACGGTGGAAGAGGTAAGATTTTTCAGTGCAGGGGTGGGGGTGGGGTCAAATTAATGTCATGAATATAGGGGATGGTGGGAAGGATTGACCTTTAAACTTTGTGCAGGGAAAGATCAGATGTAAAAGATAATAAAAACAAGAAATGCTGGAAATACGCCGCAGATCTGGCTGCATCTGTGGAGAGAGAAGCAGAGTTAACGTTTCAGGTCAGTGACCCTTGATCAGAATGGACAAATATTATAAATGTAAAAGGTTTTAAGCAAGTAAAGGGGGGGTGGGGCAAGAGATAACAAAAGAGAAGGTGTTGAAAGGACAAGGTCACAGAATAGCTGACCAGAAGGTCGTGGAGCAAAGGCAAACAGTATGTTAATGGTGTGGAGAAAGACAAAGCGTTAGTACAGAGAGGGTGTCAACTGACAGAAAAATAGAACAGCCAGGCCCCAAGCACAAACATGAAAAAAAAGTGGGTAGGCACAGTAGAAACAAACTAAACAAACTAAAATAAAACAAACAAACAAAAAATAAAAAATAAAAAATAACTAAAAATAAAAATAAAAAGGGGGGCCCGTCATGCTCTGAAATTATTGAACTCAATGTTCAGTCCGTCAGGCTGTAGTGTGCCAAATCGGTAAATGAGATGCTGTTCCTCGAGCTTGCGTTGATGTTCACTGGAACACTGCAGCAACCCCAGGACAGAGATGTGAGCATGAGAGCAGTGGGGGTTGTTGAAATGGCAAGCAACTGGAAGCTCGGAGTCCTGCTTTCAGACTGAGTGGAGGTGTTCTGCAAAGCGGTCACCCAATCTGCATTTGGTCTCCCCAGTGTAGAGGAGACCACATTATGAGCAGTGAATACAGTGTACTAAATTGAAAGAAGTACAAGTAAATCGCTGCTTCACCGGATAGGAGTGTTTGGGGCTGCGATTGCAGGAGTCACTTTAAACAGGCTCCAGAAGCTGGCCGAGCGTGTATACCCTGAGGCACAGTGTGGCTTTCGTGCAGAGAGATCGACCATTGACATGTTGTTCTCCCTTCGTCAGATACAGGAGAAATGTCGTGAACAACAGATGCTCCTCTACATTGCTTTCATTGATCTCAGCAAAGCCTTTGACCTCGTCAGCAGGCGTGGTCTCTTCAGACTACTAGAAAAGATCGGATGTCCACCAAAGCTACTAAGTATCATCACCTCATTCCATGACAATATGAAAGGCACAATTCAGCACAGCGGCACCTCATCAGACCCCTTTCCTATCCTGAGTGACGTGAAACAGGGCTGTGTTCTCGCACCCACACTGTTTGGGATTTTCTTCTCTCTGCTGCTCTCATATGTGTTCAAGTCTTCAGAAGAAGGAATTTTCCTCCACACAAGATCAGGTGGCAGGTTGTTCAACCTTGCCCGTCTAAGAGCGAAGACCAAAGTACGGAAAGTCCTCATCAGGGAACTCCTCTTTGCTGACGATGCTGCATTAACATCCCACACAGAAGAGTGTCTGCAGAGTCTCATCGACAGGTTTGCGGCTGCCTGCAACGAATCTGGCCTAACCATCAGCCTCAAGAAAATGAGCATCATAGGACAGGACGTCAGAAATGCTCCATCCATCAATATCGGCGACCACGCTCTGGAAGTGGTTCAAGAGTTCACCTACCTAGGCTCAACTATCACCAGTAACCTGTCTCTTGATGCTGAAATCAACAAGCGCATGGGAAAGGCTTCCACTGCTATGTCCAGACTGGCCAAGAGAGTGTGGGAAAATGGCGCACTGACAAGGAACACAAAAGTCCGAGTGTATCAAGCCTGTGTCCTCAGTACTTTGCTCCATGGCAGTGAGGCCTGGACAACGTATGTCAGCCAAGAGCGACGTCTCAATTCATTCCATCTTCGCTGCCTCCGGAGAATCCTTGGCATCAGGTGGCAGGACCGTATCTCCAACACAGAAGTCCTCGAGGCGGCCAAGATCCCCAGCTGATACACACTACTGAGTCTGTGGTGCTTGAGATGGCTTGGCCATGTGAGCCGCATGGAAGATGGCAGGATCTCCAAAGACACATTGTACAGCGAACTCGCCACTGGTATCAGACCCACCGGCCGTCCATGTCTCCGCTTTAAAGACGTCTGCAAACGCGACATGAAGTCCTGTGACATTGATCACAAGTCGTGGGAGTCAGTTGCCAGCGATCATCAGAGCTGGCGGGCAGTCATAAAGGCGGGGCTAAAGTGTGGCGAGTCGAAGAGACTTAGCAGTTGGCAGGAAAAAAGACAGAAATGCAAGGGGAGAGCCAACTGTGTAACAGCCCCGACAAACAATTTCTTCTGCAGCACCTGTGGAAGAGTCTGTCACTCTAATATTGGCCTTTATAGCCACTCCAGGCGCTGCTCCACAAACCACTGACCACCTCCAGGCGCTTACCCATTGTCTCTCGAGACAAGGAGGCCAAAGAAGGAGGTCTTCCGCAAAGCGGTCACCCAATCTGCATTTGGTCCCCCGTGTAGAGGAGACCACATGATGAGCAGCGAATACAGTGTACCAAATTGAAAGAAGTACAAGTAAATCGCTGCTTCACCTGATAGGAGTGTTTGGGGCCTTGGATAGTGAGGAGAGAGGAGGTAAATGGGCAGGTATTACACCTCCTGCGATTGCAGGGGAAGGTGCCGTGGGAAGGGAACGAGGTAATGGAGGAGTGGACCAGGGTGTCGTGGAGGGAATGATCCCTTCGGAATGCTGACAGGGGAAGGGAGGGGAAGATGCCTTTGGTAGTGGCCTCATGCTGGGTGTGGCAGAAATGGCGGAGGATTTTATTTTAGATGTAAAAGATAAGTGTTTTTTGGGGGGCAAAGGGAAAATAGTTACTGTCATTGTTATGGGGGGGGTGGGAAAGGGGCGTTATAGATTAATTTATTTAATTTTGGGGGGTGGGGGTTACTTCCTTAAAAAGTTAAATGTGCCAGCAGGGCTGGCTGTCCTTTAAAAATGCCAGAAGATCATTCTGGCAGAGGCCCGCCATGGTGCCCGAACTTCCCAGCGGTGACAGGACTCTACTTAACATATATTCATAAGGTGAATGAATAAATTAAAATACACTTACCTGGCATCTTACAGGTCTGCCGCGGTCTTCAGAGCAGCAGCCAACACTCCTGTGCCTTCATTGCCCCGTCTGGGGAAAGCAGGCGCCACACTGGTGGGGAAGATTTTTAGTGGGGAGGTGGGAGATGGGGTCAAATTACCATCATTAATGTAGGGAATGGTGGGAAGGGGTGAACTGTGAACTTTGTATAGTTTGCAGGGGTTGGGGATGGTCACATTTGTAAGGTAAGTGTTTTGGGGGGGGTAAGGGTAGATACTTAATTTTATTCTTATTGTGGGTGGGAAAGGGGCGTTAGAATTTTGATTTGTACATTTGTGGGGGGGAGGTGGTGGTGGTTGCCTTTAAAAATTTAAATCTGCCATCATGCTGGCTGCCCTTTAAAAAGGGCGGCAGCACCTGCGCGATGCAGCTGAGACCAATGTTGCTGTTAGAGAGCCTGCCCCCTTCCCGCATATGTGGGCTGCGATTTTTTTCCCAGCGGCGGGCACTTAAAATCCAGCCCTATATGTGTAAGAATGCTGATAAGTTTTTACATTGCTTTTATTTTTTAATCGAGACAAAACTATAAAGCATTTGGTTAAACCATGTTCTCAAAAAAGCCTGTTTCTCTTTGTTATATTCTCAAAAGCTCTTCTTAATACTGTTGTTTTAAAAAAGCTTTTGAAATACAGGCTTGTATTACAACAGGTGGTGTCGTAAGTGTTTGCATCAGATGATGGTTTACATTGGAGGAAGGTTTGGGGAGCAATAAATAAGAATTAACAGTCCAGAGTAAAAAGGGTGTGACACCTCTCATCTTTGGTCAATTCTTAGTATCTGCAAAACAAAAGGTTAGAGTTGCATTCGGAAGGAAGATTACCATAAACCAAAAGGGTATAAGACCTCCAGGCGCGTATCCATTGTCTCTCGAGATAAGGAGGCCCAAAAGAAAGAAAGAAGAAAAGAAAGAAAAAAATAAGACAGATACCACCTTTTATTTTGTTCCAAAGAAGGAAGGAAAGCTGCATCGGAGACCCTGGGATGTGAACAGTCTTGGAGAAGCCATCTATAGAACCTCATTAAATCTTTGCACAGTAAATTTTGGATGCATGACTAACATACACTATTCTGCATGGTTGGTTAGTGTGTTTAAAATGAATATTTTGGTAGAAATAAATGAAATGAATTATCAAACCTATTACAGTCTATTGTGGTATGGAGCTATTTAAAGGATAAGGAGGAATTATCTAATAATATGCGAATCTCAAGACCAAAGTTCCCTCCAATTTCTGTTTGGGGTGTGCGGCTGGCTTGTTGCATTGCACGGTCCCTTTAAAATTGTGGCACCACAACGCATGCACACATCTTAGAGGGAACGTTGCTTGAGTACTGCCTCTTTGTTCCCTGCGTGGCACATTCCCAATTGTCGCATAGCTGCACACCCGCATAGCTCAGAGGGAACATTGCCCGAGACCCACATTACAAGCCTATGCAGTCTAAATGTAATGAATTATTTTTATTTTGTCAGATGCAACATAAATGAGATGCATGGAGTCCAGTTGATTGAAGATATCAAAACAGGTTTATTACAGCTAAACTAGTATATAAAGTACAGAGCTAACTATTTACAGGACCTGCCTCTAGGTGTTACAGTTACAAAGTGGCTCAGGCTTATAGTCACATGACTGCAACTTGGTACTTGGCTGATTAGCATACTAAGATCTTAAAGGGACATCACTCTTCAAGGCAATCACACAACATAAAAAGGCAAAAGGCTTACTTTCAAATATCTGTATCCGGTATGGGAATGTAATTAAAGGTACTACTGGACTCCTTCTCAGAGATTAAAAGTATCCAACCTCCATAGATTCCCTGGCTTTTTCTCAATTTGTAAGTACATGACAATGGTTTGTTACGACCAGGTGAGAAAGGGGTCTAGGGGTTCCCTCTCAGCCTTTGCCTGGTTTAACTGTAACAGGGCTTAATTTTAAAATAACTTGTTTTTAGCTCCCCTTCAGTGAATCCTTGTTCACTGCTCTCTAATTGTAAGGCAAAGAAATCAATCAGACAGGTTTTCTTACATTTAAGCAAGAAAGATGGAAGTTTATTAATCTTAAACTCTAATTCGGTTAATGACTACGAATACGCGATGCGACCACGCTAGCGTGCATACACGATAAACACACACACAGAAAGAGACAGAAAAAGTAGAAAGAATAAAGGGGAAAGGTTTGAGGCAATAGCTGGGTTTCTATTTACGGTCCTTTGAGTTCGATGTAGAGTCTTTGCTTGCTGGTAAATCTTGCCGATTTGTTGGAGCCCAGTGCACGCTTTAAAACTTGTTGCGATGTAGGAATATTTTCTTTCTTGAAGTTTAAATGACTTCAGTGGCTCCAGAGATTAGTGTGAGAGAGAGAGAGAGAGAGAGAGAGAGCTAGCCAGGAGACAGGCTCTCTTCTTCCAAGTTCAGTTACAATCTGCAGTCTGACCCAAGCAGTCCTGTGAGCAGTTCAAAACCAGACCTGGGCTCACAGGTTAGTCATGTGACTTGCTTTTTAACAAACTCCTGTGTTTGTGGATTCCAAAGCTCTCGGTGGGGCGGAGGGGTGTAGTGCTGTCTCTTACATCGACAAGATGTGCATCACCATTGCCCAAACCAATCTCTGTTAATTGAATCAGTGAGCAGTTCCTGTTGTCTTTTCAAGCACTGTCTCTTAGTATGCAAATGCTTTCCAGCCACTGCTAATCTCTTTAAACAAGTCATCTCTTTGCTCCAGCAACAGTTTAAAATTAATGTTCCTATGACAAAATTAATATGCCTCATTCTTGGCAGGTGGGGGTCTTCATGACAGGTGAAATGCCAATGTTATACTGTCGGCCCAGTTCTTCCATTCAGAGAACAAGCTGAGGTGCTGAAATGGTACATTCTTGTCATCACTTTCAATTTCAGAGTCCTTAAAGCAACACCTCAGCTGGAAAGAACTGCATAAGATGGAAACTGTTTCTCTGGTGATTGTTACTGCAGTTTTATGGAGATGTGAGTTATATTTAGAGAAGATTGAAATCCTTACACGAAGATGAGAAGAAAATTTTAATAAGGTGTAAATAGAACTATACAAAAGTTTACATTTCGTTAAGGTTGATTGGGTAAATAGACTAAAACATATGGTGGTAAATAAGCATTTAAAGAAACAATTCAAAATGTTCAACAAAAATACATTTCATTAAAAAACAAAACTTAGCAAGAAAGATCTATCCTTGGCTTATAAGGGAAGTTAACAATAGTATTAGATTAAAAGACAAGGCTTATAATGTTACAAAGAATAGTTGTAAGCCTGAAGATTGAGAGTATTTATTTATTTAGAGATACAGCACCGAAACAGGCCCTTCGGCCCACCAAGTCTGTGCTGACCAACAACCACCCATTTATACTAATCCTACATTAATCCCATATTCCCTACCACATCCCCACCATTCTCCTACCACCTACCTACACTAGGGGCAATTTATAATGGCCAATTTACCTATCAACCTGCAAGTCTTTGGCTGTGGGAGGAAACCAGAGCACCCGGCAGAAACCCACACGGTCACAGGGAGAACTTGCAAACTCCACACAGGCAATACCCAGCACTGAACCCGGGTCGCTGGAGCTGTGAGGCTGCGCCACTGTGTCATCCATTGTAGAAATCAGCAAAGGGTGACCAAAAAGTTGATAAAAAAGGAAAAAATAGAATATGAGGGCAAACTAGCCAGGAATATAAAAACAGATTGCAAAAGCTTTTACAAATATTTAGAAAAGAGAGTAGCTAAAGTAAACATTGGTGCCTCAGAGGCAGAGATAGGAGAAATTATCATGGGGAATGAGGAAATGGCAGAGACATTGAACAAATATTTTGTGTCTGTCTTCACAGTGGAAGACACAAATCACATACCAAAAATAAAGGGTAACCAAAGGGCGAATGAGGGTAGGGAACTTAAATTAATTAATATCAGCAGAAAGAAAAGTTGGAGAAACTCAAGCTTCTAAAGGCCAACAAATCCACAGGACCAGATGGCCTAACATCCCAGGGTTCTAAAAGAGATAGCTGCAGAGATAGTGGATGCACTGGCAATGATTTTCTAGAATTCCCTACATTCTAGAATGGTCCCAGCCGATTGGAAGTTAGCAAATATAACTCCGCTATTCAAGAGAGAAGGGAGCGAGAAAACAGGGAACTACAAGCCAGTTAGCCTGACATCAATTGTCGTGAAAATGCAGGAATCTATTATTAAGGAAGTCTTAACTGTGCACTTAGAAAATCATAATATGATCAGACTGATTCACAAAGGTTTTTCGAAAGGGAAATCGTATTTGACAAATTCATTAGAGTTTTTTGAGAATGTAACTCAAAGCATAGATGAAGGGGAACCAGTTAATATAGTATACTTGGATTTCCAAAAGGCATTTGATAAGGTGCCACACAAAAGATTAATATGCAAGATAAGGGCTCATGGAGTTGGGAATTGAGAACTGGTTAGCAGACAGAAACAAAGCGTAGAGATAAATAGAATGTTTTCAAGTTGGCAGGCCGTAACTAGTGGAGTGCCGCAAGGATCAGTGATGGGGGTTCAGCTATTTACAATATATATTAATGACTTAGACAAAGAGTCTGAGAGTAATTTATCCAAGTTTGCTGCTGATAAAAAAGTTAGGTGGGAATATAAGCCGTGTGGAGGAGACAAAGAGGCTGCAAAGAGGTATAGACAGGTTAAGTGTGTGGGCAACAAGATGGCAGATGGAGTATAATGTGGGAAAGTACGAGGTTATTCACTTTGTTAGTAAGAAATGAAAAGCAGAATATTTTTTAAAAGGCGTGAAACCTGTAAATGTTGATGTTCAGAGGGACTTGGGTGTACTTGTACAAGGGACAGAAAGTTGGCATGCAGGTGTAGCAAGCAATTAGGAAGGCAAATAGCATGTTGGCTTTTATTGCAGGGGATTGGAGTACCATAATAAGGAAGTCTTGCTACAATTGTACAGGGATTTGGTGAGATCGCACCTGAAGTACTCTGTGCAGTTTTGATCTCTGTATCTAAGGAAGGATATACTTGTCTTGGATGCAGTTCAACAAGATTGGTTCCTGGGATGAGAGGGCTGTCCAATGATGAGAGGCTGAGTAAAGTGGACCTATACTCTCTAGGGATTAAAAGAATGAGAGGTGATCTCATTGAAACATACAGGATTCTGAAGGGGTTTGACAGGGTAGACACTGAGAGGTTGTTTCCCCTGGAATCTAGAACATGTGGGCACAGTCTCAGGATAAGGAGTCAATCATTTAGCACTGGGATAAGGAAACATTTCTTCATTCAGAGGGTTGTGAATCTTTGGAATTCTCTATCCCAGAGTGTTGTGGATGCTCCATCATTGAATATATTCAAGGCTAAGGGACAGAGCTTTGGTCTCTCAGGAAATCAAAGGATATGGGGAGCGGATGGGAAAGTGGAGTTGAAGTAGGAGATCAGCCATGATTGTATTGAATGGTGAAGCAGGCTTGAGGGTCTGTTTGGTCTACTCCTACTCCCATTTCTTATAATTAAAAAGAAACAAATTAATAACTGAATTTATCCTGTGGAGAAACTAAGCCATACAGACTAGAAAGTTCTAGGATTAGTCACCAAACCATTCTAAAATGGCAAAACCCAGTGTTAACAACATTATGTTGACTATGATTGACACCTGAATAATCAGTGGGGGAGTGGGAGGGGGTTCAAATTAGCCAGAGTTCCCACCAATAGGGACTGTCCTGTGACTCCTGTTGAAAGTGTATCTATTGGGCCAGGACAGGTTGAGCTGTGTACTGGTGCCTTCTGCAACCAAATAACTTGCTGACACTCACAGATAGGACTCATGCATGAATGATAATCACTACAGAGTGACTCACATCAATCCATGCACAGCATGAATCTAACATATTCCGGAGAGCCAAATAAAAGTAGGCAGGAAGAAAAAAGATGTGGCTGATTCCCAAATAGGACTAATTACAGGAAATTTATTTTTAATGCCAAATTGTAAAATAATATTAATGACTGATCTACCTACCCCTACTTTGCAGATGTCCTTAAAATGATCAGTTGAAGATGTTGTGTAAAGTATCCACTTGCGTGGAAAATCAGTGCGTGAGAGTAATGGGTTAGCCCTATACCCTAGAACTTCGGGACTGAAGCCCTCTCATTTGTAATTATGGACTGGAGTTTGTTATTGTGCCTCCGGAACTGGTGGCGGGCGTGCAAAACGTTATCCGTCCCACACGTGATGTTCGCGGCAATGTCTGAAGCCGAAAAAAATTCATGAAGATAACAACGTATAACTTACCTAACCTTGCAGGCACCGAGGACTCCCTCCTCGGTGGCGCCAGCCTTTCAAATATGGGAAAGTGAAGGCACGTGAGTACCGCACGTCATGCAGAAGATTGTGAACACCTGGTGCGATCCTGGAGAATTATATACTAATGCATGAAAAACAGTATGTAACATATTTAAACTACAATCCTGTCGCTTTGCAGTGGAAGTGCCACCATGGAACCTTGCCGCCGTTGAGAAAATTAGAACCCAGCATTACGGCATCGGGTTCCGTGGCGGGCGAGTCTGCGCTGATTCTCCAGCCCCCCCCGCCATAGAACCTGGCTTCCAACTGAGCACAAAATCAAGCCCAATGTCTCTATGAAATCCTTTTTTAAACTACACTGAGGATGTTATATAAATCTAAGTTGTTGTAATGCATGTCAGTTTAAATTGGGACAAGTCATTGTAAATTAAATGTCTGATTATCTCCACCTAAAAATAAAGGCCGAGGTTTTCTACTTTGTGTTCACCCATCAGCCCATAATTTTTCTCCCATTTACTTTAATGGACAAGAAAATGGAAGGCTGAGGAGTGCAGGAGAGGAATACCTCAGCTTGCTACCCATCAATAGGATGTGTATCTTTTTCTTGTTTAACCCCTGGTAGTAAAATGCTGCTGTCACATAATGGAGCAGCATCTCTTAGTCCAGTGTTTCCCAAATGTTTTTAGTTAAAAAGTTCTAAAGTCAGTGGTTCCCAGGTCACTCTACTTAAATATAATCATCTATTCCTCTCCCTTCCCTAATATCACTTTACTTCTTTATTATCAGTCAAGATCTTTCAGAGCTGTGAGTTATTCACTTAGCATTAAGAGTGTTGCAAACATACTGACACTGGTTTAAGTAGAGATACATAGAGCTGCCCATCCTGCACTGGTGTGTGGAGCTCTACATACATGTTCCACATTGCCTGAGTACAGAACAGCATAAATCTTGCAGTGTAAATCAACACTGTAGGCTCACTGCTCTGAGGCATGTTCCAGGGTCAAACTATTATGTGAGATTAAAGGCATCATCAATGTATCATTGATTCAGTTGTACTCGCACTGTGTATGTATCATTTTCCCAACCCTCAGCTGCTTCTCTGAGTATTTTTCAACCTCATTAACCAACTTTTCAATCTCGATTCTTCTGTAGTCTCCTCCTCTCAGTCTGTCTCAATTTCTGTCTCTGTTCCTCTGTGTTTCTGATTTCTCCTCCATTTTACCATCTCATTGATCTTTTTACTTCTCCAAAAGTCAATTCTGACTCCAGCTTTCCTCATTATAACCGCTCTAGAGTTTGAAAGTGTAAACTATCATTCTAGTCTACACAGGGAAAATGTGGATGGTAATTTTAAAAGAAATCTTTTGCAATAGTAGCTGTCAACTCTTGCTGCTAATCTTTCCCCAAACAAATTATTATTTGCCAGAAGGACTGACTTTAAATGCCTTTGGGGGAAATTTTCACCTTCACCACTTGGGTGGTAAACAGGTGAAACAGATCATCTGCCTGTGATAGACCACGCCTAATTTTAGGATTAGGAAAAGGATTTAGCAATTGTCATTGGGAAGGAGTCAATATTACACAGTATAATTGATGCAACAAAACTGTGAGGCTCAGGCTTACTACATCGAAATGCTACCTGGGATTTATCTCACAACCACAACTAATGTTTCATTTGATATTTGGAACTGCGTAAACCTGTCAATATTGCCAAAGGGAGCAGAATACATTTCTTCAAATGTTTGTTTGAAATGTCCTGCCATTTTCACCTGGGCACATTGGATTCTTTAGCAGAGATTTCAGGGATTCACATCATTACATATCCTAAAGTACTGACAGCATGTTGCTAACCTGTCTGCTGGCTGCCAAATATTATCACGACTTGATGTTTCCCTCTCCTTCAACATCCTGGCAGTACTGCATCTATTCAGTGAAAGGCATCATTACTCTCGAGTGATTGACATCCAAATGGAGAGAATTACTAATATTTTTTTTCACAAATTTTAGATGTTTTTGTGATTTAGATCACCAATGATTTACTTTTAATGAAGATAAATGGATTTTAACAGAGCTGTGGGTATTTGTGAGCAGTGGTGAGAGGAGGCCAAAGAGCTGTAACTATAAATGACAAGCTTGTTATAAACATTTACAGTAAGGTAATGAAGCAGTGTAAATAATATTAATTCAGACATGGTCATGTTTTCCCATTGATTCTTATTATCTTGTATTTGTGTTTTAAAATAAAATGGAAGTATTAATGTACACAGTACATACATATAGTGTTTATTGTTTTGTTTTAAAGTAAGCCACTTTCCCTTCCCTTTCTGTGTTCTGATATGTTATAGTGACTTAAAATAATATCCAGCAAAACTGTCAATTACAAATAAATTATACTTTGATTGGAATAACTTATTACCCGAACAGACTGTAATGTTGCTTGACAAATTTCTTCTCCTGCCCTTTGTTAGTTTCTGCCAACACAGTTTTCTATTTCATTAACAATTAGTTTGTCATTTTTCTTCAGCTAATCAGATTCAACATTCTGACACTATAGAACTGTTTTAATTTCAGTCTCCTTACTCTGTGCTATCATGACTTCTTTCTGCACCATTTCTCCCATCTTACCTTTTCGCATGGCCAACACACCACCCCCACACCCCCAACCCCCCACCTCCGCACTTCCTTTTCTCTGTCAATTTTCTCCCTTTCTGAAGGCATAGTTCCTGCTGGGATACAGTTTCATGGGTGTCAGGTGACCTTTAGCCCAGACAATGAGACCCTTTTTTTTTGTTGGAATTTACGTTGTGGAGCCAATGTAATCCAGCAGGATACAGTGGGAAATTCTTCAGCAGCTGCTTTGCTAGTTTTGACCCTTCCTCCATCACTTCTGGGAATTACCATCAGAAGTGACAGTGAAGAGCAAAGCATGAGTATGTTCGAACACCATGCAAGTGATGGAAGTATGTTGTAGGATACAATTTCTGTCTTTTGGCCCTGGAAATGTTGCGCACAAAGAATGCCTACATGCACAAAATGTTGCTATTGGCTGAAGGAGGGGTGGATTTAAAAATGAAAGGCACTGAATTTCATAGGCCAAGGCACTTTTGGAAGAAAAATACAAACTTATTGTTATGAAGAGCCCATCCTAATCACTGTCAGCTCTGCTATGCTGCACCAGTACTCCAAGGCCTGCTGCAGTCACCAAGAAGTCAAATAGGGAATTCAGAAGAAACTTCTTGACCTAGAGTGGTGAGAATGTGGAACCACATGTGGTTGAAGTGAACAGTATGGATGTCTTTAAGGGAAAGCTAAATAAGCATATGAGAAAGAAGGGAACAGAGGGTTATTCTGATAGAGTTAGATGAGGAAGGATGGTACAGAAAGTGAACATTTCAAACTGCGGAGACCTGTTCCTTTAGATAATGAATTGTTGTTTGAAATTTTAAAAATGTCAAGTTGTAAACTTGAATTTTTTTCTTACTTTTCTTTTTTGTCTCTTTTAACTCTCTTAATCCAATCTTTCCTTCCCTCTCTTTATTTTCCTTTCTGTACTTGATTTGAATCTAATTCACCCATGCTATTTCTCCCACCTTCTCCATCATTCCCTTGTTTACTTCCCAATCCTCCAATCTCTTTGGTGAACAGATACACTGCTACTCTTGCCATTTGTAAGGTCCCAGATGTCCTGTTGCCCTCAGCACCCCATAACCAGCTCACACTTGCAACAAGCTAGAGTGCAAAACAATTTGGAGCTGAAGGATGCAAGGAAAAAGTGTAACAAATGGCAGACATATTGAGATGCCCTGCTCCAGCAAATCCAACTCATTATCTTTCCTTTTTCACTGATTATGTTAAAATGTATCAGTTTCTTTACTCGTTTTTGATGCTTTCTGTCCTTTAGCCTTGAAGAGGAAGTAATGTGAACTCTTATGTCTACAAGATCCAGTTTCTGGAACTCTTAAGGAATTTTTGTGTAGATTGAAGGTTGATGTAACCTTTCAAAAGGTGTTTGACACAATGCCACACAACAGACTTGAGAGCAAACTTGTAGCTCATGGAATAAAAGGGACAGTAGCAACATGGATATGAAACTGGCTGAGAAACAGGAAACAAACAGCAGATTAGGTTTCCACTTTGTGGAACATCTCCGCTCAGTCTGAAAACATGACCCCGAGCTTCCTGTCGCTTGCCATTTCAGCACCTCCACCGCCCACCCCCCCACCCCCGCTCTCATGCCCACATCTCTGTCCTGGGATTGCTGCAGTGTTTCATAATTCAGTTTTTTTTTAACCATGTGCCTGCCTACTTTTTTTTCATGTTTGTGCTTTTAGCTAGGGCTTTCATTGTTCTGTCATTTCACACCCTCTCTGCACTAACGCTTTGACTTTCACTACACCATTAACACACTTTTTACCTTTGCCTTTGCACCATGACCCCCTATGTCTATCAACACTTTCCCTTTTGTTCTCTTTTGCCCCACCCCCACTGTATTTGCTTAAAACCTATTACATTTCTAACCTTTGCCAGTTCTGATGAAAGATCACTGACCTGAAACGTTAACTTGCTTCTCTCTCCACAGATGCTGCCGAACCTGCTGAGTATTTTCCAGCACTTTGTGTTTTTATATAGGAAACAAAGAGTAGTGGTTAATGGATGTTTTTTAGGCTGGAGGAAGGTTTGTAGTGGAGTTCTCCTGATATATATTAATGACCTAGACCTTGGTGTACAGGGCACAATTTCAAAGTTTGCAGATGATACAAAACGTGGAAGCATTGTAAACTGCGAGGAGGATAGTTTAGAACTTCAAAAGGACATAGACAAGTTGGTGGAATGGGCAGACAGGTGGCAGATGAAGTTCAATGCAGAGAAATGGTAAGTGATTCATTTAGGTAGGAAGAACATGGAGAGACAATATTAAATAAAGGGAACAATTCTAAAGGGGCTGCAGGAGCAGAGGGACCTAGGTGTATATGTGCATAAATCATTGAAGGTGGCAAGACAGGTTGAGTGAGCGGTTAATAAAGCATACAGTATCATGGGCTTTATTAATAGGGGCATAGAGTACAAGAGCAAGGAAGTTATGTTGAACTTGTATAAGACACTAGTTCAGCCTCAGCTGGAGTATTGTGTCTAGTTCTGGGCGCTGCACTTGAGGAAAGACGTGAGGGCATTGGAAAGAGTACAGAAAAGAGTCACGAGAATGGTTCCAGGGATAAGGAATTTCAGTGATGGAGGCAGGTTCAATTGAAGCACTCAAAAGGGAATTAGAAAGTTATATGAAAAGGAAGAATGTGCAGGGTTACGGGGAGAAGGCGGGGGAATGGAACTGAGGGAATTGCTCTTTCAGAGAGCCAGTGTCGATACGATGGGCCGAATGGTCTCCTTCTGCACTGTAACGATTCTGTGATTCTGTGAACCATAAAATTCTATCTAAACAAATATCCCTGGCTTTTATCAGCCTTTTGGGACACAGCAATGTCCCAAAAACAGCAATGAGATAAATGACCAGAAAATGGCTGGTATTTTTCAGACCCTTTGGGTACGGGCTGGTAGGGAATGAAGGGTGGGCAGGTAATTAAGTGAGTTAACTGGCCAATTGAAAACGATTTTATGTGTCATGCAATTTTATAAATGGCGTACAGGTTTCACGGGGCTTCAGAGTTTTGCCTTCCTAAAGGAAGCAACATCAAGGCGGCAGATCATGTCTACCTATAAGGAAAGGTTATCAGAATGGCAAACATCGAGGGCCTGGAAGGGCCATGAAGGTAGGGCTAGGCTTAGTGTGTCAGGAATGAGGGGATGTTTAGCTGCACTGAAAAGGAGCCAATTCAAGAGGGCAACAGGCAAGTGATACCTTGGCAAGGGTCACAAGTATGGGAATCAAGAGGGGGACACTGGCAGGGGAAGACAACCTTTGAGGGAGAAGCCATTTATCATGGGCCTCATTCACCAAGGCTTCGGGGACCCCATTGAAGACCACGTGCACCTGAATGGGAGGGAGGGCCAGGCACTTTCAGTGGCACCACAACAGACTATGAGCCCACAGGAGGGACCTCAGCGGCCTCTGAACAGGGCAGAAGGGCAAAGAGGAGAGAGTGAGGGAGGTGGCCGGTGCAGAAGGAGGTACCCTCCAGAGAGGGCCTACAATTGAGGCTCAACTACCTGTAGATGTCTGAGAGGCAATGCCAATGAAGACTACGCCTTTCCAGTGAGGCTGTCACTGTGGTGCTGAACTTCAACGCCACTGGATCATTCCAGGGATCCACAGGGGACATTTGTGGAATCTCGCAGTCTGTGGCACATTGGTGCATCAAGGAGGTCACCAATGCCCTGTTCAGTAGGGCTGGAGATTATGTGTGCTTCCACATGGATCCCAACTCACAATCAGAGAGTTCCATTGGTTCAGGGTCATCACTGGAATCCCCCAGGTGCCAGGGATTATCTACTGCACGCATGTGGCCAGCAAGACTTCAGAACACCAGCCAGCGAACTTCATCAATAGGAAGGGCTTCCACTCCTTCAATGTACAACTGGTCTGCATCCACCGTAAAAGATCCTGCAGGACTGTGCACACTTCCCGGGAAGTTGCCATGATGCCTACATTTTGAGGCAGTCTCAGGTTCCTGAACTTTTCTGCCCTCCCTCCAGCCTTCAGGGACAAATCCTTGGAGAGAAGCGCTACCCACTGAGGACATGGTTTCTGATGCCTGTGAATAACCCACACATTGATACAGAGAAGAGGTAAATCACCTGCCAGGGACAAGATGAGTTGCCATTGAGCAGGCCATTGGTCTGCTGAAGATGAGATTCAGACGCATAGATCGGTCCGGAAGAGCCCTTCGGTATACCCTGGCAAGGGTCTCTCATATCGCCATGATTTGCTGTGCATGGCACAAAATTGCCCTGCAGAGGGAGGAGCCAAGGAAAGTGAGGAGTGGACTGCCTCCTCGGAAGATGAGGATGTGGGGTGGGAAGATGGGCAAGCTGGGCCAGATGAAGAAACCCAGGGGCAACATGACGTTGGACATCAGAATGCACAAGGGAGGCTCATGGTACCTTTATACATTCGAGTTTCCTTTATGACCCTTGTACCTTATCCAATAAATACCTTTCTTTATGTAGCCATCTTTCACCATTCCTTCCCTAATGATGCATTATCTTATTGAACATTCGCACAGAGCTGATCTGGAGAGGCTCTAGACTTGAGACCTCGCAGCATCAGCAATCGCCTCCAGCTTCTTACTAAAGGCTGGGATGCTGGGAAGGGTCAAGACCTTGATGGAGGAAAAAAGGAGGGAGTCCGTGCCTAGCAGTAAAGATTTATTTACAGTCATAATGGAGGTGGACAGTGTAATGATAGACAAACGCTCGCCTGTGAAACCTAATGATTTTCAGTGCACTTCTTAATTTGCTTATGTGAACTTCTGCCCGGTGCTGCCCCTGTGCTGTCAGCTGAGGGGGAGGCTGCCTGCTGACCTTGGTGCCCATGGCTATGGATAACCCTGGCTACCATCCTCAGGATGTTTTGGGCCTGGAGAGTCCCTGCATACTGTGGGCCTCCTGCAAAGAACAGTACTGCCCTCTTTCGGCTCAGATGTTGGATGAACTGGTGACACTGGTAGGGGGGCAGAGGAGTTTCCCCTCCCCAACAAGGCAGACTTCTGTCTCCCTGCTGACCTGAGAGGACAGAGGACCTACTGGTGACTTGAGGTCCCCTGTCCCCCTCTCACCTTGCCACTGCTGCCTTGCACCCATGGTCAAGATGGGGGTATGCAGGTCTGCACAAATATCCAGTCAACACTGAGAGCTCTGCTGGATGTGGCTCTCCATCAGATCTGCCAACCTCTCAGTGGAGAAAGCCACTCATGCACCAGTTAGAGACAATGTCAAGGTTAAGGCCAGGATGAACTCCTCCATCGACTGCATGGCTACACATAGCCTCTGGCATCTGCCAGATATTGCTGCACTGCTCGCTGCAGCTCCAGCATTTTCCTTGTTGCTGCTGAAACCAGAGGCATGTCATGACCCTGGGGCTCAGCATGGGCCTAGCCTCCCAGAGTCCTCTGATTGTCAGAGGCCTGGGCTGTCACAGCCTCCATCAGATGCTCGGGCACCTGTGTGCTATGCTCACCAGCTTCTGTACCCAGATCTAAACTCACGTGCAAATCCACCGAGGTGCATGTATCTGCCCTGGAGTATGAGCTGCTAATGAACCCTCTGAGGCTTCTTCTTCTCCCTCAGAGGTGGCAGGTTATGCAGCATTTTTCACTGGTGTTCGATTTGGCACAACTGACCTGCATGACAGAACAAAGACCTGTAAGGGTCAAGGGCCTGCCATCCCTCCATTGCAGACACCCCTACAATGCAGACCCCTGTGTGCACTGGATGCCTGATGAACAGCATGGCTCTATCATTGTAGATGCAGCGTTGTGCCCCATCTTGGCAGGGTGCCCCTGTCTCTCCATCTGCAATGCTCCTTCCATCCTTGGTCTGGCCAGCTCCATGCTCTCCTCCTCCGTCAGCAAAAGGACATACAACAGTGGCCACCCACCTCATGTTTTTACCCGATCCCTACGATTTTGTGCTATCTTCTTCTGCAGACACAGGGAAGGGAGATATTGGACCCCTAGCGACATCAATCCCAACACATAGGCTGCTGGCAGTGCAGTTGTGCAGTTGCCACTGATGGGGGCACACAGACCCCTCCTGCATGTGTTCCCTTCCCAGGGATCCTGCGAGATTGAAATATGACGGGACCTGCTTTCAGGGCCACCATGACAGGCCACTGACAGACATGCTACATTCCCTGACCCTTTGCCCATATCTGGGGGGTAGATCGTTCTCATCCCAATGCAATGTCCTACTTCATAGAAACATAGAAACAGAAAATAGGAGCAGGAGTAGGCCATTTGGCCCTTTGGGCCTGCTCCGCCATTCAAAAAAGATCTTGGCTGATGGTCTAATTCAGTACCATGTTCCTGCTTTCTCCCCATATCCCTTGATCCCTTTAGCATTAAGAAACGTATCTATCTCCTTCTTGAATATATTCAATGACTTGGCCTCCACTGCCTTCTGCAGTAGAGAATTCCCCAGGTTCACCACCCTCTGAGTGAAGAAATTTCTCCTCATCTTGGTTCTAAATGGCATACCCCATATCCTGAGACTGTGACCCCGGGCTCTGGACTCGCCAGCCATCGGGAACATCCTCCCTGTGACAAATGCAAAGCTCAAGAGGATGAAGTGATCAAAACGTTTGCAATCCAGATGAGGTCTTTGAACTGTTTGCGGCACTGTAACCATGTGTGCAGGATTACACCACAGCTGCTGACCTCCTCAGCGATCTGCAGCCAGGCCTGCTTGGGTGGGCTCGCCAGTCTCCTGCTCCCATCCCCTGGGAACAAGATGTCCCTCCTCTCCCTGACAGCCTGTAATAGCACCTGGCAGGAGGCATCAGGAAAGCATGGGGACTCATGGGGTCTTCTGTCAGCCATCTCTAATCATCCAATGTCATCTCCTCCTCTTCCAGGACTTCCCAATGTAGAGTTCAATACAGGGCTGGCAGCCCTTTAAAAATGGCACCTGACCCTGCCGAGGCATCACC
The DNA here is from genome assembly GCF_036365525.1 of Heterodontus francisci. Lineage (NCBI taxonomy): Eukaryota > Metazoa > Chordata > Chondrichthyes > Heterodontiformes > Heterodontidae > Heterodontus > Heterodontus francisci. Next base: position 115,387,434 of record NC_090371.1, read on the forward strand.
TGATGCCGTGCTCCCCATCTCCAGGCCCGACTCCGACCATGCAATTGGTTGGAGTTCACAGCTCATTCGTCTTGATTGGCCAACCGCTGCTGTATCATATGCGGCCAGAGGCTCCTGCCCCTGATGTACCTTGCGCCCGGCTCTGCACCCAACGGCGGGACTGGCATTCAAAACATAAGATTCAACCCTCTCTGCCCTCTCAAATGGAATTAAAAGATCCCATGGCACTATTCAGTGAAGAACTGTGGAGTTATCCTTGACATCCTGGTCAATATTTATTCCTCAAACATCATCACTAAAACAGATCATTGCTCAGGTGATCGTGCTGTATGCAAATTGACTGTCATGCTTCCAGTGACTATGCTTATGAATACTTCATTGGGTGTAAAAGCTTTGAGACATCCTGAGGCCATCCTGGCGCTACATAAATGCACATCTTCCTTTCATGGGTCAGAGGCCTGAAGCAGCTAGGTTTTGGTGTTGTCACTATTTTAGAGAGGAGTCATTTCCTAAACCTGCAGTTGAAAAAGTTGTACCATTCAAATCTCTTTCCTCACCAGCTCCCCTTCCACTGCCCACATATGCAAATTTTACCAAATCATTTCCAGTATCTTTTACTGTTTCACCTGCTGTTTTGAAATACGAATCCTAAATGAACACTGACTCGGACTTGGAATAATATTTTGACCACCAAAAGCATGCTACAGGACATGCTCTGTGTCAAACAAATATTTAATCACATTACATTTTGGATGATTCTTTTATGAAAAAAGACAAGTTGGTTGAAATTTGCAGAAAACCTTAAGGCAAGCTTACGTCAAAAAACCTGAAGTACAGGCAATTGCTGGCTGCACAGTTCTGCAGTCTTTCAACTCTAAGGGGAGTTCGTGCTAAGCTTATGATATCAAAGAAAGAGAGGATAAGATGGCACTGTACAACGATACGATTGATTCAGATGATTTGCAAAGGAGGAATCAATTATTCACTGTAGAGCTTAGGAATGTTACTGTATAAATGCTAGTTCAAATTCACACTGATTCTAGCTTCAAGCAACTATTTGCTGCTTATGAGTCTACACACATTGAGCTTTTTATAATTTGTAGTTGAAAGATTAATCAGTCACAAATACGAGTTGTCACATGAACATCGCCAAACACGCAGTGTTTATTTTGTTACTGTGAATTATGAACAATTAAATGAAAGGGATCTTAAGAAAACTCATATTTGTTTACCTGGATTATAAGAATTCAAGAACATATCATTAACTAAATGTTCTGCAGCTGATGGAAATAATGAACTAGGGGATAGAAATTGGAACTTATGGTGTTCCTTTTAAAATGATTGCCAATTTCAGGGAGCAGCATCCTGCACGCCAAGAATGCTCAGCTGTTGCCATATGTTATAAGACTTGCATAATTTATGAACACATGAACATATGAACTAGGAGCAGGAGTAGGCTATTTGGCCCCTCGAGCCTGCTCCGCCATTCTATAAGATCATGGCTGATCTGTTTGTGGATACAACTCCACTTTCCTGGCTACCCCTGATACCCTATGACTTCCTTGTTTGTCAAGGATCTTTTGACTACTGCCTTAAAAACATTCAATGACCCTGCCTCAACCTCTATCCAGGGAAGAGAGTTCCACAGATTCCCGACCCACTCAGAGAAAAAAATTCTCTTCATCTCTGTCTTAAATGGGAGACCATTAATTTTTAAACTGTGCCCCCTAGTTTTTGTTTCTCCCACAAGGGAAACATCCTTTCAACATCCACCCTGTCAAGACACCTCAGCATCTTACATGTTTCAATAAGAACACCTCTCATCCTTCGAAACTCCAATGAATACAGACCTAATCTGTCCAACCTTTCCTCAAAAGATAACCCTCTCGTCCCAGGAATCAGTCGAGTGAACCTTCTCTGAACTGCTTCCACTGCAATTATATCCTTTGTTATGACCAGGTGAGAAAGGTGTCTAGGGGTCCCTCTCTGCCTTCACCTGGTCTTACCGTAACATAGTTTAATTTTAAACACATCCTGTTTTTAGCTCCCCCTTGGTGAATCCTTGTTCACTGCTTTCCAATTATAAGGCAAAGAAACCAGCACAAACAGGTTTTCTTAGGTTTAAAGAAGAAAAGTTGAAATTTATTAAACTTAAACTTAAACTCTAATTCAGTTAATGCCTATGGATACACGACACTCCCACTCTAGCATGCATACATAATACACACATGCAAATAGAGACAGCAAAGAGCAGAAGAAAAATAAAGTAGAAAGATTTGAGGCAATATCTGAAGAGTTTTTGTTACGGTTCTTCGAGCTCACTGTAGAGTCCTTGATAGTAGGTAGATCTTACTTTTCGTTGTGGCCCAGTATTCTTCTTAAATCTTGTTCGCTGTAGGTAACTTTTCTTTCTTGGAGTTCATGTGTTTTCAGTGGATTTAGAGGCTTGTGAGAAAGAGATGGGAGCAGACAGGAAAGAGATCTTCTCAGTCCAGGAGCATTCTGCTTTCTGTCCAAACTGTTTGTATATTCAAAAAACTCAAGTTGCCCAGCAGGTTAGTCATGTGATTAGCTGGTTTGACCATGTGTATTTGACCTTGTGTATTCGGCCATCTTAGCAGTCAACCTGGAATGCGAGCTCCCCCACCTTCAACATCTGGTGATCAAAAGTCCATTGTGGGTTGAATGTCAGGGAATGGCTGCTTTGTCCTTCCAAACACTGTCTGTTAATGTGCAAATGTCTTTTCCAGCCACAGCTGATCTGTTCAACAAGTCTTCCCCTCACTCCAGTAACAGTTTAAAATCAATGTTCATGACAAAATTAATGTGCCTCATTCTTGGCAGGTGGGGGCCTAGCATGACACCTTTCTTAAGTAAGGAGACCAAATCTGGCACAATACTCTAGATGTGGTCTCACCAATGCCCTGTACAATTTTAACAAAATATCTCTACTTTTATATTCCATTCCCCTTGCAACAAACGACAACATTGCATTCGTCTTCTTAATCACTTGCTTTACCTACTTTTTGTGTTTCGTGTACTAGGACACACAGATCCCTCTGCATCTCAGAGTTCCGCAATCTTTCTCCATTTAAATAGTATGTTTCTTTTCTATTTTTCCAGTCAAAGTGGACAAGTTCATACTTTCTCACATTATACTCCATCTTCCAAATCTTTGCCCACTCACTTAACCTATCTGTATCCCTTTGCAGACTCTTCACGTCCTCTTCACAACTTACTCTGCTACCTATCTTTATGTCAGCAACAAATTTAGCAACCATACATTCTGTCCCTTCATCCAAGTCATTGATATGAATTGTAAATAATTGAGACCCCAGCACTGATCCCTGTGGCACTCAACCCGTTGCTGCTCACCAACCTGAAAATTACTCATTTATGCTTACTCTCTGTTTCCTGTTAGCTAACCAATCCTCTATCCATGCTAAGATGTTACCCCCAACACCATGGGCTCTTATTTTGCTTAGTAACCTTTGATGTGGTACCATATCAAATGCCTTCTAGAAATCAAAGTACATCACATCCACAGGTTCCCCTTTATCCACGTTGCTTGTTACTTCCTCAAATAACTCTAATAAATTAGTTCAACACGATTTCTCTTTCACAAAACCATGTGGACTCTGCCTGATTCTATTGATATTTTGTAAATGACCTGCTAAAACTTCCTTAATAATAGATGCCGGCATTTTCCCTATGACAGATGTTAAGTTAACTGACCTGTAGTTTCCTGTTTTCTGTCTTCCTCCTTTATTGATTAGCAGAGTTACATTTGCTATCTTCCAATATGATGGGACTTTTCCAGAGTTGAGGGAATTTTGGAAAATTAAAACCAGTGTATCCACTCTCTCAGCAGCTACTTCTTTTAAGACCCTAGGATGAAGTCCATCAGGACCTGGGGTCTTGTCAGCTTTTAGTTCTAATAATTTTCTCAGTACTTTTTCCCTGGTGATGGTAATCGTTTTAAGTTCCTCCCTTCCTTTCAGCTCTTGATTCACAATTATTTCTGGGATATTATTTGTATCCTCTACAATGAAGACAGATGCAAAAAATCCATTCAATTCCTCCACCATTTCCTTCTTTTCCATTATTAATTCTCCAGACTCACTCTCTAGAGGACCAACACTCACTTTACTTACTCTTTTCTTTTTAAAATATCTGTATAAACCTTTACTATCCATTTTTATATTTCTAGCTAGCTTTCTCTCATACTCTAATTTCTCTCTCATTATTCTTTTAGACAGTCTTTGCTCCTTTTTAAATTCTGTCCAGTCTTCTGACCTGCCACTACTCTTTGCTGAATTGTACACTTTTTCTTTCAATTTGATACCATCTTTAACATCCTTAGTTAGCCATGGATGGTACATCCTTCCCCTAGAGTCTTTCTTTCTCATTGGAATGTATCTTTGCTGAATGTTATGAAATATCTCCTTAAATGGCTGCCACTGCATCTCTAATGACCTATCCCTTAACCTAATTTTCCATCTTACTTTAGCCAGTCCTGTCCTCAAAGCCTCATAATTACCCTTATTTCAGTTTAAAACACTAGTCTTAGATCCACTCTTCTCACCATCAAACTGAATACCAAAATCAATCATGTTGTGATCACTGCCACCTAGAGGCACCTTTACTCTGAGGTAATTAATTAATCCTGTCTCATTACACATAACCAGATCTAGAATAGCCTGCACTCTGGTTGGTTCTAGAACGTGCCGCTCTAAGAAACTGTCCCAAAATTACTCCATCAACTTATCTTCCGGGCTACCTTTGCCAATCTGATTCGTCCAATCTATCTGTAGATTAAAATCACCCATGATTATCCCCGTACCTTTCTCACAAGCCCCCATGATTTTTTCTTGTATGCCCCGTCCTACAGTGTGGTTACTGTTAGGGGGCCTATAAACTACTTCCACAAGTGACTTCCTACCTTTACTATTTCTTATCTCTACCCAAACTGATTCTGCATCTTGATTTTTAGAACTCAGGTCACCTCTCTCTATTGTACTAATGTCATCCTTTAAGTAGGCTCCCACATATTTCAGGCAGGCCTATTGTTGCCTGTTTTCTGGCCCGCTCTAAAATCATGGCAAGCCGAACAGCAGCAGGAACAAAGCATTAAAAGGTGCATTGCCCTGGAACTAAGTGAAAGGGTACCTTATAGATATGATACCCAGTGGAAAGGAAAAGGTCAATCTGAAGCACTATTCCAATTTGAAGTACAACTGCTGGACATGGGGACTTAGAGACAAACTGGTAAAAGCTCTGAACTAATGTCATCCTTCAGTCCTTGCAGTAGGGCTTGCGTTGAGGCCTGTGCAATTCCTGGGGGTCAATAGAAGTATTAGAGGCAACCTAAAGTTGAAAAACCGTAAAAGCTTTTTCAGTTTTTATACATTACTCCAGCAATCCTTGGGCCTAAGAGCCTCTTCCTGAAGGCCCTGATTCCTTCAGCCATGCAAGGACTTGTTGGGGGTGGGCTTGTGCCACAATGAGGCAAAGGCAGGCCAATGGTCTGAGCTAGGAAACTGGTGTATGCCTCTCCCCTTACAGGCAGAGCAGACCTAAAATGCACTGCATCTGTTTGGACACCCAACAAGATCCAGCGATACGTTCCGCAACCCATTGTCATGAAACCACAATCTGGGACCACCCGAAAATAGGTGGCCTACCCAAAGGAAAATCCAGGTCAGAGCTGTATGTGCTTGTGTCTGCAGTAGTACTGTGAGCCTTGGAGGAAATGAGAGTGCCTAATGGGTTCAATGTGTGCAACCTGACTGCTGAAACTGAGATTAGTACTTGTTACTCAAGTAACACAAAGTATGGAATGTGAAATATAGTCATTTGGTTACCTTCTCAGAGAATTCCAATGTTTTAGTTTAGAAACTTTCTATCATTCATAAAGTAATTCTAACTTTACCCCTATTATTTTCATTAAGCATTGGGGTGGCACAGTGGCGCTGCGGTTAGCACCACAGCCTCATAGCTCCAGCAACCCGGGTTCAGTTCTGCGTACTGTCTGTGTGGAGTTTGCAAGTTCTCCCTGTGAGCGTGTGTGTTTCTGCCAGGTGCTCTGGTTTCCTCCCACAGCCGAAGACTTGCAGGTTAATAGGTAAATTGGCCATTGTAAATTGCCCCTAGTGTAGGTAGGTGGTAGGAGAACAGTGGGGATGTGGTAGGGAATATGGGATTAATGTAGGATTAGTATAAATGGGTGGTTGTTGGTCAGCACAGACTCAGTGGGCTGAAGGGCCTGTTTCAGTGCCATATGACTCTATGATTACTGAGGTATTTGTTTTTTGACAGGTTCCAAACTATTGAACTTGATCTATGACAGCTTGAGATAAGGTAGAAAAAGAAAAGCTGTTCCCATTAGCTGATGGTACAAGGATTAGGGGATATAGATTTAAGGTTTTGGGCAAGAGATGCAGGGGGATGTGAGGAAGAAATTTTTTACGCAGCGAGTGGTAATGACCTGGAACTCGCTGCCCTCAAGGGTGGTGGAGACAATCAATGATTACAAAAGGAAATTGGATGGGCACTTAAAGGAAATAAACTTGCAGGGCTATGGGAATAGAGCAGAGAAATGGGACTGACTGGATTGTTTTACAGACAGCAGGCATGGACTTTGATGGATTGAATGGCCTCCTTCTGTGCCATAAAGACACTATGACTCTATTGTATTAAGTAATGTTAGTGTAAGTTTGTATCCATAGTCAAATATTGGAAGTTCCCTGACCACTTCTTCTGACTCTGAAATGTTTCTAGGTTTGACAGCTACAGATTGTAGTCTGAATGATGCTGAATAATACAGATAACAAGGCTGAAATTCCTTATGTTGCAATCCCAGCAGTTACTTTCCAGTGCTGACCTGCTGGAGTTTGGATTTTAAAAGCATGTAGATTGTAGGACAAAGGATGTATTGAGGGAGATCGAATGAAAGAATGATTTTCAGTAAGAAATGTTATAATGAAGAGTGTTGCACCTTCTGCGACAGAAAAGATTGGACATAAGTGTGGCCAAGAGCCAATTAAATTTGTAATGTAATTTTTTTCTTTTTATGACTCAGTTGTCAAGTAAAAGCCCAATTCAGAACCTTCTCCCACACAGAAGTTCATGGATTCAAGCATCTCTACAGAAACTGAAGCCCATAATCTGGGTTGACACTTCAGTGCAGTCTGAGGTGTTGTCTTTCAGGTAAGATGTTTAAATCTAGGTTCTCTCTGGCCCCCAGATAAATTCAAAAGATCCCCTGGAAATATTTGAAGAAGAGCAGGAAGTTCTTCTGGTGTCCTGGCCAATACTCTTAGAGTGGGAGTTGCGACAGAGGGAGTGAAATATCTGTGGTTTGAATTTAGTATTGAGTGAGCGAAAGCTTATTATTTGTCGATCTGTATTCTGTCTATTCTATTTCTGTAAGCAGTGTAAAACTGTGAAAGGAACACTACTAGCTGCACAATGGTCAGTCCTAGGAACATGAGACAGGAGAATGACTCCATTCTAATTGTACATTGCACGTACATTTGTATCTCGCACATGTGGCACTATCTGCAGACACACACTGCAGTGGGATTATACACACCCTGGGCTGAATTTTGAAAGCTTGCTGCCGAGATTGGCGGCGAGCTTCAAAAACGGTGCGGCTCATGCACGAGATGTGCGCTGCTGAGCTACCGTGATATTTAGCGCGGTGGCTCATTTACATGGAGGGGGCAGAACACCCACCCCCGATGACATACAGGGGGCGGGCGAGCTGTCCCCGGCAATGACGTCTAGCGCCATTGTGCAGAAACCACTGCCATTTTTAAAGGGCTTCAGGCCCTTCCATTTCATTGAAATGTTTAAAGGCACAGGTTTGGAAAGAAATTAAGAACAAAGAACAAAGAAAATTACAGCACAGGAACAGGCCCTTCGGCCCTCCAAGCCTGCGCTGATCCAGATCCTCTATCTAAACATGTCTATTTTCTAAGGGTCTGTATCTCTTTGCTTCCTGCCCATTCATGTATTAATGTATCAAATTAAAATAAACATTTATTCACACTACCAATCCCCTCTCCCACCCCCCTCCCTATGAATAATCATTTTATTATTTGTCCTATTCCCTCCAAAAAAAGTTAATTTCCTATCATGACCTTTCCCCCCGAACTTTCTTTTCTTTAACCTTCAACCCCTTCCCACCATCCCCTCAACCAATTGCGTTCATTTTTGCTGCTCACCCCTCCCTCCCCTGAAAAATTTACTCCTCCCCCTCCACACCAGTGTCACGACTCGAATCTTCAAATGGAGATCCGAAGACACAGGAGTTCCGGCCATCGGCCAGAATATCAGTATGGGACAGCCATCGGGACGAGGGAAGCGTTTATGCATTGATTAAAATTTATTTAAAGATTTAAATGAAGGCTCTACCGCCGAGTGGCGGTAGGACTGCCCCGAGGCCTTGCCGCCGCCGATAAAATGGGATGGGGCCTTCCCAGTGTCAAGGCCCATGGCAGGCATTTTCTGGAAGTATTTTCCGGGTCACCCCACCAAGACCCCTGATGTCAGGGGCTGGTAAAATTCAGCCCCCTGTCTTATGCTTTCCCATCCATAACCAGAATGACATTCTTTAAAAATTATTAACCATTTTCTAAAACTAAAGAAATCCGAACATACATCATGGACTTCAATAACTTCTTTAAACACACTTCAGGTAAGTCTGAAGGCACAAGGAAAATGTATGGTTTTTCGCTCTTTTAAATTCCACCTTCTGCTCAGCCAACAGGTTTGCAACATTAAGGAATCTGGATGATGCATCTGACACAAACCGAGCATGCCTGAAGCTGCCACACCTTGAAGAAGCCACAGCCTGCACCTCAACCCAACTTCCCAAGTGGGAAGCAGCTCTGGAAGAGATTAAGACACCTGGGAACAAGGCCAAGGCTAAGATTGACAAACAGGAAAGACAGCGTGCTCATGTCATCGGAGACGCCATTGTTTGACACATGGACAGCACACTATGTAAAGGTAAAGCATTGTCCCACATAATACTTTATTCTCCAAATGGTGAACTGGAAATGTGCAATGATAAATTCAGCTGGACCAAAATTACTTAAGAATATAGGAAATCGGAGCAGGAGTAAGCTATCTGGCCCTTTAAATCTGCCATTTAATTTGATCAATAAGATCATGGCTGATCTTGTACTGCAACTCCACCTGCACTATTCCATATCACTTAATTCTCTTAGTATTGTTACGACCGAGGTGGGAGTAATGCACTGTCAATTCAGTCCCATTACTCCACACATCAAAGCATATTATTAAAGTTTCCCACTTACTGGAAATTAGCCAAATTAAACACTCTATTAATCCTCAGAATAAAATAGACCAAACCAGGTATCTTTAAACAACTACAAATTAACTATTAATTAATAAACTAAATCTTAAACAATATTGAGATAAATCTACGTCTAAAGACCTTATAATTTCTTATTCCTCCTCCCTCATGCAGACATGCATACATTCAAAAACAACGGTTAACCGGTTTTAAAATATTTTAAATTCGAGCTGTTTCTTAGGAATAAATAATAGCTGGGCTGTAAGTCTTGGTGATTTATAGGAACATAGGAAGATAGGAACAGGAGTAGGCCATTCAGCCCCTTGAGCCTGTCCCGCCATTCAATGAGATCATGGCTTATCCACGGTCCAACTCCATATACCTGCCTTTGGCCCATATCCCTTAATATCTTTGTTTAACAAAAATCTATCTATCTCAGATTTAAAATTAACAACTGTTCTAGCTTCAACTGCTGTTTGTGGGAGAGAGTTCCAAACCTCTACCACCCTTTGCGTGAAGAAGTGCTTCCTAACATCTCTCCTGAACGGTCTGGTCCTAATTTTTAGACTATGCTCCCTAGTTTTAGAATCTCCAACCAGTGGAAATAGTTTATCTTTATCTAGCTTGTCTTTTCCTGTTAATATCTTGAAGACTTCAATCAGATCACCCCTTAACCTTCTAAATTCCAGCGAAAACAGGCCTAATTTGTGTAATCTCTCCTCGTAACTTAACCCCTGTAGTCCAGGTATCATTCTTGTAAACCTACGTTGCACTCCCTCCAAGGCCAATATATCCTTTCTTAGGTGTGGTGCCCAGAACTGCTCACAGTACTCCAAGTGGGGTCTAACCAGGGTTTTGTACAGCTGAAGCATGACCTCTGTGTCTTTATACTCCAATCCTCTAGATATAAAGGCTAGCATTCCATTAGCCTTTTTGATTATTTTCTGCACTTGCTCCTGGCATTTTAAAGATCTATGCACCTGAACCCCCAAGTCTCTTTGGACATCCAGTGTACTTAACCTCTTCCCATTTAGAAAGTACCCTGCTCTATCCTTTTTGGTCCAAAATGGATAATCTCACACTTGCCCATATTGAAATCCATCTGCCACAGTTTTGCCCACTCACCTAGTCTGTCAATATCTCTTCACAATTTTATGCTATCATCTAGACTGTCTACAATGCCGCCTAACTTTGTATCATCAGTAAATTTGGATATATGACTTACAATGCCATCATCCAAGTCGTTAATGAATAATGTGAATAATTGAGGCCCCAACACAGATCCCTGCGGGACACCACTAGTCACATCCTGCCAATCGGAGTACTTACCCATTATCCCCACTCTCTGTCGCCTACCACTCAACCAACTTCCTAACCATGTCAATAATTTTTCCTCAACTCCATGGGCTTCTACCTTAGTTAACAGTCTCTTATGTGAGACTTTATCAAATGCCTTCTGGAAGTCCATATAAATAACATCCATAGACATTCCCCTGTCCACTACCTTAGTCACCTCTTCAAAAAATTTAATGAGATTTGTCAGGCATGACCTTTCCGTCATGAATCCTAGTTTGGTGAGGTATCCTAGAGTTGAATAGTCAGATGCCATTGAACAGTCTTTAATGGATAGGTGTTCAAAACACTTCGATTTCAGCTGGCATCACACAGTTATTTCAACAAGGAGCATAGCAACAGGTCTATTTATGTTTTTAAATTGGCAGTCTATCAATAGAAACTTTACTAAGATTTCCAGAACTCCGAGAAACACAAAAATGCAACAGAAAATCACTCCTGAGGCAAAGACCTCTTTGAGATTGGAAGTAAAAGGAATTTGATACCTCCAACAATATAAAGATTTCCTTTCCAGAGTTTTTTCCCTCTCCAGGCGAAACATAGCCTATAGACCAAAGTAGATTTTTTTGCTGAGAGTATTATAACTCCTTCAGAGGAGCATGCTTTGCTGGTCTCCAGATCAAACTGGTTCTAGCCAGTCTTTACCCACAGTCAAATGATACAAGATAGCAGGTGGCCCCCTCTCTCCTGCAGTTGCCAAGGAAACAGGCTTGCTGCTGGCACACTCTACGCCCACAGAATCTAAAAGCTTCTCTCTTCCTTAAAGGTATACAGCCCCCTTAGTTTTTAAAAAGAGGAAAAAGAGCTCCCATGGCTGTATCCAAAAATCTATCGATCTCTTGAAAATACTCAATGACTGAGCATTTACACCTCTCTGGGGTAGAGAATACCAAAGATTCATAACTCTTCAAATGAAGAAATTTCTCCTCATCTCCGTCCTAAATGGCTGACCCTTATTCTGAAACAGCGACCCCTAGTTCCAGACTCCCCAGCCGGGGCATCATCCTTCCAGCCCCTTAAGAATTTTATATGTTCAATGAGATCACCTTTCATTCTTTAAAATTCTGGGGAATATAGGCCTAATCTATTCAATCTCTCCTCATAGGACAATCTTCTCACCCCAGGACTCATACAAGTATATCCTTCCTTAAATAAGACACAGTACTCCAGGTGTATCTTACCAAATCCCTGTAAATTGCAGTATGACTTATCTTGTTCACTCATATATTCCAATCCATTTGTTATAAAGGCCAAAATGCCCTTTACTTTCTAATTATTTGCTGTAGCGGCATGTTAACTTTCTGTGATTTGTATACAAGAACACACAGGTCCCTCTGAATATCAACATTTTTCAGTCTCTTATCATTTAAAAAATATTCTATTTTTCTATTCTTCATTCCAAAATGGATAACTTCATACTTTCCCACATTATGTTCCATCTGCCATGTTGTCGCCGACTCACGTATCCTGTCTTTGCAACCTTTTTGCATTCTCCTCACAGCTTACTTTCCCACCTAACTTTGTATAGCCAGCAAAATTGGATACATTGCACTTGGTCCCCTCATCTAAGCCATCAATATAGATTGTAAATAGCTGAGGCTGAAGCACTAATCCTTGCAGTACCGTGTTAGTTACAGCCTGCCAAATCGAAAATGACCCGTTTATTCCTACTCTCTGTCTTCTGTCCATTAATAAATCTTCAATCCATGCTAATATATTACCTCCAATCCCATGAGCCCTAATTTTTGTGTAATATCTTCTACAGATTAAAGGGAAACTATTCACAGGAAAATAGAGATAAATATCACGCTCGATTAAGGATTACATAGGTAGAGACTATTTAGCCCCTCAAGCCTTCTCCACCATTCTATCAAATCATAGCTGATCTGTATCTTACTTCATTTATCTGCCTTCACTCCATATCCCAGGTTTGCGGCTGCCTGCAATGAATTTGGCCTAACCATCAGCCTCAAGAAAACGAACATCATGGGGCAGGACGTCAGAAATGCTCCATCCATCAATATTGGCGACCACGCTCTGGAAGTGGTTCAAGAGTTCACCTACCTAGGCTCAACTATCACCAGTAACCTGTCTCTAGATGCAGAAATCAACAAGCGCATGGGTAAGGCTTCCACTGCTATGTCCAGACTGGCCAAGAGAGTGTGGGAAAATGGCGCACTGACACGGAACACAAAAGTCCGAGTGTATCAGGCCTGTGTCCTCAGTACCTTGCTCTATGGCAGCGAGACCTGGACAACGTATGCCAGCCAAGAGCGACGTCTCAATTCATTCCATCTTCGCTGCCTCCGGAGAATACTTGGCATCAGGTGGCAGGACTATATCTCCAACACAGAAGTCCTTGAAGCGGCCAACACCCCCAGCTTATACACACTACTGAGTCAGCGGCGCTTGAGATGGCTTGGCCATGTGAGCCGCATGGAAGATGGCAGGATCCCCAAAGACACATTGTACAGCGAGCTCGCCACTGGTATCAGACCCACCGGCCGTCCATGTCTCCGCTATAAAGACGTCTGCAAACGCGACATGAAATCGTGTGACATTGATCACAAGTCGTGGGAGTCAGTTGCCAGCATTCGCCAGAGCTGGCGGGCATCCATAAAGACAGGGCTAAATTGTGGCGAGTCGAAGAGACTTAGTAGTTGGCAGGAAAAAAGACAGAGGCGCAAGGGGAGAGCCAACTGTGCAACAGCCCCAACAAACAAATTTCTCTGCAGCACCTGTGGAAGAGCCTGTCACTCCAGAATTGGCCTTTATAGCCACTCCAGGCACTGCTTCACAAACCACTGACCACCTCCAGGCGCGTATCCATTGTCTCTCGAGATAAGGAGGCCCAAAAGAAAAAAAGAACTCCATATCCCTTAATACACTTACATAATAAAATCAATCAATCTCAATCTTGAAAACTCCAATTGTAGTAACATCCACAGCCTTTTTAGGGGAGAAAATTCCAGATTTCTATGCCCCTTTGTGAGATAAATTCCTTCCTGATTTTCCTCCTAAATGGCCCAGTTCTAATTTTAAGGTTTTGTCTCAGTGTTTTTGAATATGCCACCAGAGGAATTTGCTCCTCTGTATCTACACATTTACACTGTTGAATCCTATTAACATTCTAAACACCTCAATCCGATGGAATCGTAGAATAGTTACAGCACAGAAGGAGACCTTTCAGTACATTGAGTGCATGAAGACCCCTTACTTTTCCATACTAAAAGGAATACAAGCTAATGATCTAATTGAATGGTAGAGTAGGCCTGTGGGGCTGAATGGCCTACTCCTGTTCTTAATGGTCAAATGAGCACAGGACCAGTTCCTGATTTGGGAAAAGTTTATGTCAGGTGCTATATGCATGTTCTATATGGTGTCCTTTACTAGTTTTGATTGCCTGAGAATGTCAGAGAGGAATTTCACCAGGATGGTGTGTTGTCTCCTTGGTGCCAGGGTCAAGGATGTCACGGAATGGCTGCAGGACCTCCTTCTGGGGGAGGGTGAACAGCCAGAGGTCATGGTCCACATTGGTACCAATGACATAGGTAGGAAGAGGGATGTGGTCCTGAAAGCAGATTTTAGGGAGTTAGGAAGGAAATTAAAAAACAGGACCTCAAAAGCAGTAATCCCAGGATTACTCCCAGTGCCACATGCTAGTGAGCACAGGAATAGGAGAACTGATCGACTGAACACGTGGCTGGAGAATTAGAGTAGGAGGGAGGGCATCAGATTTCTGAGGCATTGGGACCAGTTCTGTACAAGATGGATGGGCTACACCTTAGTAGGACCGAAACTGATATCCTCACAGGGAGATTGGCTAGTGCTGTTGGGGAGGGTTTAAACTAGCTTGTCAGGGGGATGGGAACCTGAGAGGTAGCTCAAATTGGAAGGAAGTAAAGCTGGTAACAGGAGGTAGAAAAGTAGCAAGCGATATTAGAAGGCAGGAGAAACAAAGGTAAGCATCAGCTAGGTTTAGAATGCAGAATAATGTCAAGAAGACAAAGTTAAGGGCATTCTACCTGAATGCATACAGCATTCGCAACAAGGTAGATGATCTAAAGGCACAAATAGAGGTTAATGGGTATGATCTACTTGCCATTACGGAAATGTGGCCATCGGGTGACCAAGACTGGGAACTTAATTCAACATTTAGGAAGGACAGGAAAAAAGGAAAAGGAGGTGGTGTTGCACTGATAATAAGGGATGGGATCAGTACATTAGTAAAGGGGTATGTCAGATTAGAAGAACAGAATGTGGAATCTGTTTGGGTGGACATAAGAAACAGCAAGGGGCAGCAAACATTGGTAGGAGTTGTTTATAGGCCACCAAACAGTTATGGTAGTGTGGGACATGGTATTAATCAGGTGATTAGAGAAACATGTCGCATGGGTAATACAGTAATTATGGGTGACTTAAATCTGCACATAGACTGGGTAAATCTAACGAGCACTAATGTTGTGAGGACGAGTGTCTGGAGTGTCTGAGGGATGGCTTTCTATGTTGAGGAACCAACTAGAGAACAGACTATTTTAGATCTAGCATTATGTAATCAGAAAAGGCTAATTAATAATCTTGTTGTAAAAGAACCTTTCAGGATGAGTGACCATAATATGATGGAGTATTACATTATGTTTGAAAGTGAAGCCATTCGATCTGAAGCCAGGGTGTTAAATTTGAACAAAGGAAATTATGAAGGTATGAGGGGTAAATTGGCTGAGGTGGATTGGGAAAGTACATTAAAAGGCATGACAATGCATAGTAAAGGCAATCAACCATGGCTAACAATGGAAGATTGTATAAGATTAAAAGGAAAGGCCTATAAAGTTGCCAGAAATATTCGTAAACCTGAGGTTTGGGAGGATTTTAGAATACAGCAAAGGAGGACCAAGAAACTGATAAAGACAGGGAGAATAGAATATGAATGTAAACTAGCAAAAACATAAAAATAGACTGTAAAAGCTTCTTTGGGTATATAAAAATGAAAAGTTTGGCTAAGACAAATGTGGGTCCATTACAGGCAGAGTCAGGAGAATTTATAATGGCGAATACAGAAATGGCAGAGAAGCTAAATGATTACTTTGTGTCTGCCTTCACTGAGGAAGATACAAGAATTCTCCCAGAATTAGAAATCCAAGGGATTAGGGAGAATGAGGAATTCAAGGAAATTAATATTAGTAAGAAGGTTGTATTAGAGAAATTAATGGGGCTGAAGGTTGATAAGTCCCCAGGGCCTGATATTCTACATCACAGAGTTTTGAAAGAGGTAGCTATGGAGATAATGGATGGATTGGTGATCATCTTCCAAAATTCTATAGATTCTGGAATGGTTCTTGCAGATTGGAAGGTAGAAAATATCATCCACTATTTAAGAAGGGAGGGAGAGAGAAAACAGGGAACTACAGACCTGTTAGCCTCGCATCAGTAGTAGGGAATGTGTTAGAATCTATTCTGAAGGATGTGATAAATGGACACTTGGATAATAATGATCTGATTGGGCACAGTCAACATGAATTTATAAATGGGAAATCATGTTTGACAAACTTGTTGGAGTTTTTTGAGGATGTTACTAACAGAATTGATAAAGGGGAGTCGGTGGATGTTGTATGCTTGGATTTTCAGAAGGCTTTTGATAAAGTCCCCCACAGGAGGCTGGTTAGCAAAATTAAAGAACATGGGATAGGAGGTAATATCTTTTGGGCCTCCTTATCTCGAGAGACAATGGATACGCGCCTGGAGGTGGTCAGTGGTTTGTGAAGCAGCGCCTGGAGTGGCTATAAAGGCCAATTCTGGAGTGACAGGCTCTTCCACAGGTGCTGCAGAGAAATTTGTTTGTCGGGGCTGTTGCACAGTTGGCTCTCCCCTTGCGCCTCTGTCTTTTTTCCTGCCAACTACTAAGTCTCTTCGACTCGCCACAATTTAGCCCTGTCTTTATGGCTGCCCGCCAGCTCTGGCGAATGCTGGCAACTGACTCCCACGACTTGTGATCAATGTCACACGATTTCATGTCGCGTTTGCAGACGTCTTTATAACGGAGACATGGACGGCCGGTGGGTCTGATACCAGTGGCGAGCTCGCTGTACAATGTGTCTTTGGGGATCCTGCCATCTTCCATGCGGCTCACATGGCCAAGCCATGGTAATATACTGGCATGGATTAAGGATTGGTTAACAGGCAGAAAACAGAGAGTCGTAATAAATGGGTCATTTTCACGTTGGCAGGCTGTGACTAGTGGGGTACCACAAGGATCAGCACATGGGCCCCAGCTGTTCACAATATATATCAATGATTTGGATGTGGGGGCCAAATGTAATATTTCCAAGTTCACAGATGACACAAAACTAGGTGGGGACGTGTGTTGTGAGGAGATGCAAAGTGCTTCAAGGGGCTTTGGACAGACTTAGTGAGTGGGCAAGAACTTGGCAGATGGAATATAATGTGGAAAAATGTGAGGTTATCCATTTTGGTAGGAGGAACAGATGTGCAGAATATTTCTTAAATGATTAGAGATTAGAAAGTGTAGATGGACAAAGGGACCTGGGTGTCCTCGTCAATAAGTCACTGAGAGCTAACATGCAGGTGCAGCAAGCAATTAAGAAGGCTAATGGTACGTTCGCCTTTATCGCAAGAGAATTTGAGTGCAGGAGTAATGAAGTCTTGCTTCAATTGTATAGAACTTTGGTTAGACTGCACTTGGAGTACTGTGTGCAATTTTGGTCTCCTTACCTTCGGAAGGATATTGTTGCCATAGAGGTTCATCAGACTTGTTTCTGGGATGGTGGGGCTGTTCTATGAAAAGAGATTGGGCGGCACAGTGGCGCAGTGGTTAGCACCGCAGCCTCACAACTCCAGGGACCCGGGTTCGATTCTGGGTACTGCCTGTGTGGAGTTTGAAAGTTCTCCCTGTGTCTGCGTGGGTTTTCGCCGGGTGCTCCGGTTTCCTCCCACATCCAAAAGACTTGCAGGTGATAGGTAAATTGGCTGTTGTAAATTGCCCCTAGTGTAGGTAGGGGATATGGGATTACTGTAGGGTTAGTATAAATGGGTGGTTGTTGGTCGGCACAGACTCGGTGCGCCGAAGGGCCTGTTTCAGTGCTGTATATCTAAATAAAAATAAACTGGGCCTGTATTCTCCAGAGTTTTAAAGAATGAGAGGTGATCTCATCGAAACCTACAAAATATTTAAAGGGATAAACAGGGTAGATGCAGGTAAGATACTTCCCCTTGTTGGGGAGTCTAGAACCAGGGGACACAATTTCAAAATAAGGGGCAGCCACTTAGGACAGAGATGAGGAGAAATTTCTTTACTCAGAGGGTTGTGAATCTTTGGAATTCTCTACCCCAGAGGACTGTGGAAGCTCAGTCATTGAGTATGTTTAAAGTGGAGATTGACAGATTTCTAAATACCAATGATATAAAGGGATATGGGGATAGTGTGGGGAAAAAGGCATTAAAGTGGATGATCAGCCATGATCATATTGAATGACAGAGCAGGCTCAATGGGTTGAATGGCTGACTCCTGCTCCTATGTTTGTATGTTGCAAGGAGTAGGCCATTCGTCCCCTCGAGCCTGCTCCACCATTCAACTAGATCATGGCTGATCTTCTACCTCAATGCCATTTTTTCACACTATCCCCATATCCCTTGATATCTTTAATATTTAGAAATCTATTGATCTCTGTCTTGAACATATTCAATGACTGAGCTTCCACAGCTCTCTGGGGTAGAGAATTCCAAAGATTTTCCACCCTCTGAGTGAAGAAATTTTTCCTTATCTTAGTCCTAAAGGACCTGCCTCTTATTCTGAGACTGTGTCCCCTGGTTTTGGCACCCCACCCCCCCACCAACCCCCGCCACAGGGGAAACATCCTTCTTGCATCTAGCCTGCCGAGCCCTACAAGAATTTTGTATGCTTCAATGAGATCAACGATCATTCTTCTAAATTCTAAAGAATATAGACCCAGTATTCTCAATCTCTCCTCATAGGACAATCCCGCCATCCCAAGAATCAGTCTGGTGAACCTTCGTTGCACTCCCTCTATGGCAAGTATATCTATAACTCTTCCTTCGGTAAGGAGACCAAAACTGCACACAATATTACAGGTGAGATTTCACCAGGCTCTATACAATTGTAGCAAGACTTCTTTACTCCTGTACTCAAATTCTGTGGCAATAAAGGCCAACATACCATTTGCCTTCCTAATTGTTTGTTGCACCTGCATGTTAACCTTCAGTGACTTATGAACAAGGACTTCCCAATCTCTCATGTATCCTCCTCACAACTCACATTCCCACCTAGTTTTTTGTCATCAGCAAACTTGAAAATATTACATTTGGTCCCCACTGCCAAATCATTGACATAGATTGTAAATAGCTGGAGCACAAACATTGATCCTTGTGGTACCCCACTTGTCACAGTCTGCCAATCTGAATGACTCATTTATTCCTACCCTTTGTTTTCTGTCCATTAACTAATTCTCAGTTGATGCCAGTCTATTACCCCCAATCCCATGTCCTCTAACTTTGCTTACTCACCTCCCACGTGGAACTTTATCGAAAGTCTTCTGAAAATCCAAATACACTGCATACACTGTCCCTCTTTATCTATTCTGCTAGTTACATCCTCAAAAACTCTAACAGGTTTGTCAAACATGGTTTCCCATTCATAAATCCATGTTGACGCTTCCCAATCCTACCATTATTTTCTAAGTATCCAGTTATCACATACTTTATAATAGATTCTAGCATTTTCCCGACTACTAATGTCAGGCTAACAGGTCTGTAGTTCCCCGTTTTCTCTCTCCCTCCTTTCTTAAACAGTGGGGTTACATTTGCTACCTTTCAATCTTCAGGAACCGCTCCAGAATCTATAGAATTTTGGAAGATGATCGCCAACGCATCCACGATCTCTACAGCCACTTCTTTCAACACTCTGGGATGTAGATCATTAGGTCCAGGGGATTTATTTACTTTTAGTCCCATTTATTTCTCCAGTACTACTTTCTTATTAATACTAATTTCTTTCAGTTCCTCATTCTTGCTAGTCCCTTGGTCCTCTAGTATTCCTGGGACATTTTTTGTATCTTCCTCCGTGAAGACAGCTACAAAGTATTTGTTTAGTTTCTCTGCCATTCCATTATTCCCCATTGTAAAATTTCCTGCCTGTAGTGGGCCCATATTTGTCTTTGCTAATCTTTTCTTTTTTTACACATCAATAGAAGCTTTTACAGTCTATTTTTTATGTTTCTCGCTAGTTTACCTTCATATTCTATTTTCTCTTTCTTTATCAGTTTCCTGCTCCTCCTTTGCTGAATTATAAAATTCTCTCAATCCACAGGCTTATTACTTTGTTTGGCAACTTTATAGCCTCTTCCTTTAATCTAATACAATTCTCTTGTCCGCCATGGTTGGATCATCTTTCCTGCTGGAGTTTTTTGCCTCAAAGCAATGTAAATATGTTGTAAACCATATATTAATTCTTTAAATGCTAGCCATTGCCTGTCTACTATCATACCTGCTCTGTGGCCTATGGAAGGGCCCCCCGGCAGCAAGGCCCACCGCAGGAAAAAAATCACTTGCCCTCACCCCACCGCTCCACCCCTCGCCAAGGTCTGCCTGATTGGCCCCGGCAACCCCCGACCCCTTTTACCTTCTTGGCAGACTGGCAACAAGGTTGACAGCTGCAGTCCCCACAGTGGCCATGTTCTCGGTGGTGCTGCTGAGACTGAACAGCTACCAGCCCTTCAATTTGCATGGCAACTCTTTGAGATGAGTTTCCATCTTTTAAAGGGACAGGAGCCCCTGCGCCAGGCAGTTAAGTGCTTGAACACCAAAAAATGCAGCTGGGGAGGCCCAAAAACAGCTGAGGCGGTGTTGCCCCCGATTTTCTGCCCTGGCGTCGGGACCTCCACTGACCTAACAAAATCCAGCCCAATACATCCTAGAACCAACAAGGTTAGATATATATTAGATTTAGTAATGAGTAAGGAGCCAGATTTAGTTTATGTGAACACTTATCTAACAGCGATTATAATATGATCAATTTCAACGTATTGTTTAAAAGGGAGAAACCTGAAACAGCTACTAAGATTCTAGATTTAGGTAAGGCTGACTTCAATGGAATGAGACAGTCCATAGTAAACTGGATAAATCTGTTAATGGGTAAAACAACAGAACATCAGTGGGAGGCATTCAAAAAAGGAATTTAATGTGATACAGAATCTGTTTATATGTCTAAAGGCTAAGAGTTCTAATTGCCAAAAAAGACAGCCATGGACAACTAAAGAGGTAAGCGACAACATAAAAGTAAAAGTGAAAACATACAAAAATGCAAAAAAAACGCAGATACTGCTGAATAAGAAAGATACAAGGAGCAACTGTGGATTATGTTTAAGTTGCTAAAATTAGTACAAGTTCCTCAGGTCTCAATTTCAATGCTATTGTTTACATTGCATACAACATTCAAAGCTTGATGTAAAGGATCACAGATTTTTACAAGTGATTTGTCTAGAACCTAAGAGTTTTTATAAGTTAGAACAGGTTTTTCCCACAAAATCTTTAAATTCTTGAAGTGTCTATCAATGATCAAAGCCTGACTGATGTTTTAATCTTAGAAACGAAACAAGGTTCAGATTCTTTGATTATATAATGTAAATCAAAGGGAATATTCTTTGTGCTCTATTCTTTATTCTGATCTGCCCTGAAGTAATATGTAACATAATTTTAGATGTTATCCGTTGTGTGTTCCGGAAATTAAAAGAATGAAATACAGTCAGAAAAATGAGGGGACTGGATAGCACAGTGAATTAAAACATTGCCTTTTACCTGTGAGACTTTTGTCTAAAATAAATTATGTATTACTTTCTGTTGGTTACGATGTGCCTTAAGTAAAATGATTTGGGGCATTCCAATTCTCAGTAAACATGAGGATAATCTGACTCCAAGGTTGGCTGATGTGGAAAATGCAAATGTTATACAAGGCAGTAGGGCATTCTGAGGATTACTGTTCGTATTCACATCGACTTTCCATTTGTTGCAGTAAAACAAGCAACATATTCTCTTCCAAAAGCATTGGCTGTTAAATTTGGCTCCTTAGTGCCCTTTTATCTGGCATTGCAGGTTCCTTTTTATCTCCAAAATGGTGTCCATGGTGCATGCACACACTTGTGGTGCTAGCCACACTAGCGTTGTTATGGTGAAGGCATTAGCACATGGGCAGGGAGCGTCTGCCAGAAGAATGCAGAGTAGGCAAATTGTGACGTTAATCAGCATGTAATGCTGAATTGATGCCAGCACTGCCATTCTGGAGTTCAGTACTCCAGCTAATGCTGCCTTTGAAACATGTGCAGCTGAACATGCATTTGGCAGCAGGAAGAACGCTCTGTCAGTGTTATTTAAAAGAATCATCAATTACTTACAGGTTAGTTGCTAACTGATTTCTACTGGTTTTTACTGTGATTGTAGACATGTTTGGTCATTTTCTGAGTTTTTTAAAGTTGCTAAAGTCTACAGGGAGTGGTGGACAGGTGCTGAAGGACTTTGTCCTGACTTCAAGGGATTTGCACAAATCACTTGCTCCTAGACATGGGTGCAGAAGTTTGCATCCCTCTTGGACTAGAACATGACAAGGGAAATGAGTAGCAGTGACACAGAGGAGAATAAGCTGCTGGAAGGTGGGGGGTAGGATGGGTGGGGGTGGTAGAAGGGTTGCCAGCAGGAGGATATATCCATCCAGAGTGTTCAGTGTTCTTCTACCTCAACTTCAACAAGTTACAGTGTGTCAGATGTCTTTGTTTCACTAAGGAGGTCCTTGATGAAATGTGCTAGCTGCTGCAGCCACAATTGCAGCCTGAGAGCAGGGTGAGGATGGCATTGTCAGTGGCTGTGAAGGTTACTGTGCTCATGAACCTTTCTGCTTCTGGCCCCTTCCAGGCTGAAACAGGCAATATTTGCAGCATCTCAAAGTTTGCCATCCACTGTTGCATGCAGAAGGTCACTACAGCTCTGTATTCCAAGAAAGTTGAATACATTTCATTGTTTCTTACTAGAGAGAACCAGACAGAGTGAGCATGTGGCTTCATGAGGATTGCAGGCTTTTCCGTGGTGCAGGGTGCCATTGACTGCACACTCATCTCTTTGAGGGTGTCACATGTCAATTCTGAAATGTACTGCAACCAAAAGGGTTTCTACTCCCTCAACATCCAGCTGGTGTGCGACTGTACACAACATATCATGCAGATCAATGCTTGGCATCCTTATAGCAGTCATTATTCCTTCATTCTGCGCAGTCCACTGTGCCATCTGCATTTGAACCACCACGACAAACCAGAGGGTAGTTACTGGGGGACAAGAGCTGCCATTGACAATGTGGCTCATGACTCTGGTGCACAATCCAAGGATACATGTGCAACATGCATGCAATGAAAGCCATGCTGCCACACAAAATGTGATGGAGCAGGCTATTGGGGTGCTTAAACAATACTTCCACTGCCTAGAACATTTTGGAGGGGTCCTGCAGTACTCAACAGAGCATATGCCGAGATTTGTGATCGTCTGCTGCATACTGCACAACCTCGTCATCATGAGAGTGCAGCCCTTGCCACCAGCTATATGGTGAGCAGCTCAGGAGGGGAGGCGGAAGAGGAGGAGGAGGAAGGAAGGAAGCAACTAACACAGCTGTTTTCTGACCGCGCTGTCCATGATTGACATATTTGATTGTGATACTAGTAAACATTGTTGGGACTGCTTTCCTGTTCTATTTCATTGTGTTATTTTAAACACCAGAGAATACAGACATAATTTGTAATAACCATAGAATCAGGAATTTAATGAACTCATGTTACACGATCCAACATGAATACTCAGTCAAATCATACCACATGATTCCAGTATGATTACATGATTCTTCATTGAGTTTACAATTCACTATAAGAACTCAGGACATCATACTCCATGATTCCAGCATGACTACAGAATGCGCTAGTTTACTCAAAACTCTTATAGCAATTCTACCTTTGACCTCTACATTGTACTACCACTAAATCACAGTGCATCAAAAGGCACATAACAGTGGCATCAGATTATCATGGAGTCCATCTCAACCTCTCCCAATCATCCTGTTACCATGGCTATATGGTCCACTTGTGTTGTTTAATCACTCTATTGCTTTAAACACAGTGACCAGATCAACATCTCCCCAGACATGGATGAATGACCTTCACATATTCCTTCAGCTCCTCATCCTCACCTTAGGTCTGCTTTACAAAGCATCCCTGTTCAGCAAAGCTGAAAGCTGTTTTACCTTATCGTGTGCTGATCCCACAAACAACCTAAAACATTGAGGTATTGTGGTAGTGTGAACCCAGATTCCCACAAACGCAAGCCTAATTCCTCATTTATCGACAGTCCCACACCTTCCCCTCCCTCTGTCACTGACCATCACAGCGTCCTCTTGGCCACAATGCAAGAATAAAATCCACCACCAAACAAGCATTCCAAATGAAATTTATAAATCAAACCATTCCATATTGCATAGAAACATCAACCAATCACCCTTGTTCAGTTCCTTAATGTCTGTCTGTCTTCTGTATATCTTTGCTTGAGCTAGTGCAACTACCCCAGTAGCTGCTGAATGGCTGGTGGAAGGCTGCTGAATTTCAGTCGGGGAGACTGCATATGGCCTTAAGTAGCTCTGTCCCTAGAAGGCCCAGCTTTGGACTGCGATATCTCAGCATGGGCAGCGGCAGTCTGGACTGACTGGCTGACAGGCAGAAGCAAGGGAGTGAAAGGCGGTGGGAGGACAAAGGCTGTTATCCTGAGAGAGGACAGCAAGTTTGTGTTCCACAATGCCATTGCCACTCCCCCAGGATTGAAGGCAGATTTCTGGACACCTTGAAAGCCCCTTTGAACTATAGTATCTGCAACCACAATGGCAGCAGTCTGACTTTGTGTGGCAGCAAGCTGAGCTAGCATGACTTCAGTCTGAGTTTCCACGACAGCACTCAGACATTGGGTGGTTGCTACTTGTGCTGCAATGGAAGCGGAGACATCAGCAATCAGACACATCATGATTGGGTCCACAAGTGTTCTCATGGGGTTTGTCACTACTTCTACACTGGAAAGGATGGGCTCTAAGCTGTGTGCAAGGTTGTATATCAGGTTGGCTCCTGGTAATTGACTGCTGGTTGTCTGACAGGCCTGCCAATGCACCAAGCATTTCAACCTTTTTCTGTAGGCTGCCTCATCGAAGTCCTTATCTGAGTCCTATGCAGGGCCATGCCCTCCAGCAGACTGGCACCTGTGCTATCCTTGTCCACAGCCCTGGCTGCAGGCCACCCATGCCCAGCGTGTCACCACATCCAGATCCTGAGCTAGATTTTATTCTGGTAGTGGGGGTCCTGGTGATGGGCTGGAAAGTGGGGCCATTTGTCGGATCCTCAGCTGTATTCACCTGCCATATTCACCGTGCAATTAACTGGCACCGTCAGGACTGATGTCCCCTTTAAGGATGGCTGCCCGCCTCCAAGAGTTGCCAGCCAATCAGAGGGCCAGCAGTTCTTAGTCCCAACAGAGCAACCGGGACAAGTGGCCACTGCTGGGACTGGTGGTGACAATGGATGTCAATCACCACACAATGGGAGTGGGGTCGGGGCTCGCTGAGGCCAATTGGGTAGGCAGGTCCCAGCGATCAGGGAGGGAGGAATTAGTAAGGGCAGGCAGGGTTGTGCTGCACTGATGACCCCGCAGTGGGCAACAGAGTGGCCAAGTAGGAGGGCCACCCACTCCGAGCCGACTATGAGGCATGGCACTGTCTCCACGTGGTGCAAGCCCCTCCGATGTTAGCTAAATGCCAGTGGAGGCAGCCATTACAAGGCCCTTAGTGGAGTAATTCTGTAGGTCAGAAGTGCTTACTGCAAATTTTTTTTCAACATTGTTTTAATTGTTCTGACTGCTTACTCAACTTCTCCATTAGGTTGCGGATACCTAGGTGAACTGGTTAGATGAACAAATCCACATTTTTCTGCAAAGTGCATGAAGTAATCGTTTGCAAATTGTTGTCCATTATCAGATACTATCTGATCAGGTATACCATGTGTTGCGAAAACATCTTGTAAAACTCTGATCCCTGCTTCAAGTGTTTTTGTGTACATCTGCTTAACCTCAATCCATCTTGAGAAGTAATCGACTATAATTAGATAGAATCTTCCATCAAAGAAGAGTAGATCCATCACCAACTGTTTTTTAAAATTATCTGTTCATTCAGGGGATGTGGGTGTCGCTGGCTAGGCCAACATTTATTGCCCATCTCCAGTTGCCCTTGAGAACGGCTTCCCTCCATCATAAGGTCAGAAGTGGGGATGGTTGCTGACGATTGCACAATGTTCAGCACCATTCCTGACTCCTCAGATACTGAAGCAGTCCGTGTCCATAGGCAGCAAGGCCTGGACAACATCCAGGCTTGGGCTGATAAGTGGCAAGTAACATTCATGCCACACAAGTGCCAGGCAATGACCATCTCCAACAAGGGGGCGGTACAATGGTTAGCACTGCAGCCTCACAGCTCCAGTGACCCGGGTTCAGTTCTGGGTACTGCCTGTGCAGAGTTTGCAAGTTCTCCCTGTGACCTTGTGGGTTTCCGCCGGATGCTGCAGTTTCCTCCCACAGCCAAAGACTTGCAGGTTGATAGGTAAATTGGTCATTGTAAATTGCCCCTAGTATAGGTAGGTGGGAGGAGAATTGAGGGAAGGTGGGGATGTGGTAGGGATTATGGGTTTAATGTAGGATTAGTATAAATGGGTGGTTGATGGTCGGCACAGACTCGGTGGGCCGAAGGGCCTGTTTCAGTGCTGTATCTCTCTATGACTAAGAAAGAATCTAACCATCACCTCTTGACATTTAATGGCATTATCATCATTGAAACCCCCCACTATCAACATCCTGGGGGTGACCATTGACCAGAAAGTGAACTGGACCAGCCACATAAATGCTGTGGCTACAAGAGCATTTCAGAGGCTGGGAATTCTGTGATGAGTAACTCACCTCGTGTCTCCCCAAAGCCTATCCACCACCTACAAGGCACAAGTCACGAGTGTGATGGAATACTCTCCACTTGCCTGGAAGGGTGCAGCTCCAACATCACTCAAGAAGCTTGACACCATCCAGGACAAAGCAGCTTGGTTGATTGTCACTCCCTTCACCACCTATACACAGTGGCAGCTGTGTGTACCATCTACAAGATGCACTGCAGCAACTTGCCAAGGCTCCTTTGACAGGACCTTCTAAACCCATGACCTCTACCACCTAGAATTACAAGGGCAGCAGATAAATGGGAACACCATCACCTGCAAGTTCCCCTCCAAGCCATGCACCATCCTGACTTGGAACTATATTGCCATTCCTTCACTGTCGCTAGGTCAAAATCCTGGAACTCCCTTCCTAACAGCACTATTGGTTTACCTACACCCCAAGGACTGCAACATGTCAAGAAGGCAGTTCACCACCACCTTCTCAAGGGCAATTAGGGATGGGCGATAAATGCTGGCCAAGCCAGCAATGCCCACATCCCACGAACGAATAAAAAAAATGCTTGCAAGCAGGACATGAAGGCCATAAATTTCAACTATCGCACATGGGAGTCACGAGCTGCCAAAAGAGGGAAATGATGAAACATCCTGTGGTCTGCTGTGCACTACCATGATGACCAGTTGCTACAGCAGCTTGGCAACAGGCACCAATGACAAAAACAACAACTCACAGTGCCACTTGGCAACTTCACGTGCAACACTTGTAGGATAACCTGCCTCTCAAGGATTGGCCTTCACAGCCATCAGCAAAGGTGCACCAAGAGAAGACACCCCACCTAAATGGATTGTTTTCTGCATGTCCATTATCCTTCGTAGATGGAAGGATGCCAAACATCTGTAGCTTGCCTTTATATCACAGAAATTAGACTCTCACATGGCATCAACCAAGTCCACTATGTTACAAGTACACACAGAAATGAACTCTGAAGTCTATGTGGTCACACACCTTTTACTTGCTGCATCAGAGTTCAACAAAAAGTTCCAATACACTCGAACAGAAATTACTTCTTACCACCCTGTCTACCTTCCATGTCAGCGACCTTACTTACCATAGAAGTTAATCTACTACTTCTATCAATACTCCCTACATGATGTGAGGTTGAAAGATGGATGGCTGGGAAAATTTCACTGGAGCTTTTGAGGACAAAGGTAACTCTTGTTTCACTGAAGCTGCTTTCCTTGTGTGTCTGGTTTCCAACATCCTTTCTATTGCTATGTCAAGTGAAGTTGGATCCAGGCTTGAAGCTCCCTCAGATGCAGGCATTAGAGGAGCCTTAAAGAAGCAGTGCATTGTCACTGTCATAAGATATAGCAACATCTGTTGCCATTCCTCCAACCCATTGATGTAGGGCACAGGCTCAGATATGCTACTGGTTGGTGTCAATACAGGGTAAATAGAGACAATGAAGTCTTAGAAAGCTATTGAAATTAAAA
Source organism: Heterodontus francisci (assembly GCF_036365525.1). Taxonomy (NCBI): domain Eukaryota; kingdom Metazoa; phylum Chordata; class Chondrichthyes; order Heterodontiformes; family Heterodontidae; genus Heterodontus; species Heterodontus francisci. The sequence continues at coordinate 115,415,631 of NC_090371.1, forward strand.
TGGGTTGGATTCTAGGCACGGCGGCTCATTTAAATAGCCGGGGTGGGCTGCTCCCCCCACCTCGATCACATGGAGGGAGCAGGCTGTCCGGCCCTGGCAATGGTGTCAGCTGCCTGAGTACGCAGGCACTGAAGCCATTTTTAAAGGACTGTTAGCCCTACTGGCATATCTGAATATTTAAAGAAACATTTAATGAAATGTTTCCCCCAATAACAATTAAATTAATTATTTGCCCTTCCTCCCCAAAAAGCATGTACCTTTACCATCTGACCTCCCCCTCCAACTGCACAAACTTTAAACTATAACCCTTCCCACCATCCCCTACACCCATGACATTATTTTGATCCTTTTTTCACCCCCCCCCCACCCCAACCACACTGAGAAACTTACCTCCTCCCCCTTCCCCACCAGTGTTGCAGCTCGTTTCCTCGGACGGGGATCCGAAGGTGCAGGAGTGCCTGCTGCCAGGCCGAAGATCACAACGGGAAATCAGGAGGTGAGGTAAGTTTATTTAAATTAATTATTTTAATTGATTTAAATATTCAAATTATGGTCCTATCGCCCAGCTGCCAGGGAGCCTCGCCACCACCGGGAGTATCAGGCTGGGCCGCCTCCCCACCCCCGGCGTCATGGTCTGTGGCGGGCCTCATCCAGAGACATCTTCAGGAACCCCCCCACCCCACCATGGATCCTGAGATCAAGGGCTCCTTAAAATCCAGTCCATTGTGTTCAGACTGACCCTCAAAGTATCTATTGAACCAATGGTAACCACTATTCCAGATGTCACCTTTCTCCAGGGTATTTTGCAGGTCATGAAAAGCATCTTGCAAAGCATTTGCAGATGTTTGCAGTGGAGCTTTTCTTCTTCTCCATGATTTTAACCATATGCATGGGCTTATCTCAACTGCCTGTACATGAGATTTCTTCACCCAAATTATTCTTCAACGACTGAATCCCTGAGACCTGACTTTCTGGGCTGCTCAGTTGAGGGCAGTTGTTTACCTCCCTCTCCATGAAGAAACAGCATATTACCTTCTTCTAACTCACCCAATTTTGTTGTCCTGGCTGCCCGTTTTTCAGACACAAAATGAATGCAGTGACTTTAACTTCTCCCCCGCAGTAGCTATTTAAATTTCCTTTTAGTACTTCTTATGGTACCAAATGGGAGGATTTTCCAAACATCAGGCACTGATGCACTTTATACAATTATTTGTTGGGGTCCTTTACACTCAATTACCACCTACACAAAAATGCTGTACTTTTTAAGCAGCAGTGGAATCAGCCAATGGGAACTTATGCCACCCAGTCAGAGCTCAGCCATGATAGTCATAGTTTCCTACCTTAGAGAATAGTCTTCAGATAAAATATAAATTTATAAATTCAGTGCCATGTTATAATGCTATTCAAACACTATTCTAAAAGTATGATTATCAGGCAATTTGTAGAAGGTTTAGATTTTCTGTTTGAAATGGATTTGCAAGCTATCATTATGTTACATTGAAAAACCTGTGTTGTATCAAGTGCTTAAGGGCACAAACAGCGGAAATTGAAACTGCTTGGCTTTATATGTTTAGGGATTGTAAAAAGGGTTAAAAGGGTTTGGTTGCTGTGTTTGGATTCTTAAAAAATTGTCTGAATTCCAATTGGAAAAATATCTCTTCTCTCGATGGAATGAGGTCAAGTAGTTTTATTCTGCTTTGTGATAGGTGCAATCTCATAGCTCAATGATACCTAGTAGTTGGACACAAAATTGGCAGTCTCACTGTGTAAAAGCATAGTGATGATTTGGAATGTAAATTAATTCACCCTTTGATGTCTACAGTGCTTCTCTGGTGTTGGGAGTAAGGAACATTGGCCCAGAATTTGTTGTAGCAGGACATTTAACACAGTCTGCTGTGAGTTAGATTTGTCCTGGCATCTTTAGGTTTTTAAATATTTTGCTTGGCAAGTTGCTGAAAGTGTGAGGTGATAACAGTGCAGTAAGGAAAACTGGGCATCTGGGACCAGACTGAACAGGGCAAGCAATTAATCAGATTGAAGGATTATGATATAAACAGCACAATGACTGAGAAGTAAGTGAAAATTAGAGTGGGTGAATTCAATGTCAAACCAGGTGCAGAAAGAAAACAAAGGGACCATAGTGGAGAGGCCTGAGACATTTTGACATTTGAGCATTATTACAATGGTGCCTAATGGGCATTCTGCTGCATTAGAAGAATTCCAGATGGTCAACTGCGGAAGGGTAGATGGGCACAGTGTGGCAGCAGCCCAAAATATTCTTGAAGAATTTGTAAGTGTCTCACAAAAAATTAATTCAAAGGAGATTTGTGGCCATTATTTCAAATTACCACTTGGCTACAAATTAGTTGGGCCCATTTGTCCCTCAAAATTTAAATTTCACTCCAGTTTACATTTTAAAAGGGATTACCACGACAAACAGGTGGGCACTCCAGCTGCCCATTGGAAAGCCACTTCCAAAATGGCGGCAGTCAAAGTGGCAGCAGAAATGGAGCAGTAAGTGATCTGACAACATTTTTGGGTCACTGTCAGCCAGTTCATGCCAGGTGGGCCAACTTAAAATCAGACCCCACTTCCCATCTTTAAAGAAAATAGAATGAAAATTACAGAGATAATCCTGATGCTCGGACAGAATTTTTCTGTTTCCTACAGAGACCAATAGGGGATACTATAGCTACATGCTTCTATCAAACTGGAGCCTAACACTCTGTGTAGTTACTTATATGACAGGCTGGTATAACCATGAAACAATATAGAGTATCATGGGATTGGGCATTTTAAAGGTTATGCTGCCCTAATATGATTAAAATCATAATAAAAGAGGAGCAGAATCTTAAGAAAAATATAACCTCAAGGAGTGTGAGAGTACGTCTCATTTTTATATTAAATATTGTACAAATAAAAAACTACCGCTGCTCTAAAATATCGTCTTTCTCTGGGAATCCTGAGGGAAAGTTATGATTAATATTTTAATTAATCCTTTAATAAGATATGAAGAAATCTGTCTAAATACTCGCCAGAGAAATTAGTTGCATCCCTAATTTAGATCAACCAAAGTTTCTACACCATTAACATAACTTTGTAATGACAGCTCTGGGAAAATTGTTAAATGATTTGTATTTCCTTCAGCAAGGACAAATAAGCTTGAAAAGAAGCTTGAATCAAAATTGACAAGCACAAACTCAGTTGCGTGGCCGAGAAGTAAATAATTTCAAACTTCTAGTCTAGATTTGTCCCAAATGAAGTTCAGATAGCATGAAGCCCCGACCACATGCAAATCTTCATCATCAACTTCATCACTTCTCAACTTCGACTTTTCCAGTTCTCTTTGTGCACGTGCTCTAGAACTACTCGACATAAGCTTCAATTGATCTATAGCTGACTGCCCTCACCAAATCCAGCAATAAGTCCTGCTCACCTGCCAACCTACCTTTAAAGACCTTCACTTACTCACCATCCTTCCTGATTTCAAAATTTGTGGCCTTGTTTCTTTCTGGACCTGTCTTCCGAAACCTCTTCTCTTCCACTTTGTGAAAACTTACTTCTTCACCTCACTTTTGGCTGAATGTAGCACTCGGATAATTTCACAGGGTCTAACACTTTTTCACTTTGATCTGAAGATGTTGACAGATAATTCACAGGAATGGAAGAAACTTCAAGGAGCATAATTTAGCTTTGCATCAAACCCATTAAGACCTTTCAAGTTGTAGTAGGTTTGAATTTTGCATTTGGTTCTTCAATCATCCCTGTATTGAAGTACTGGATTTTTAATATTAATTCATAAGGATGAGATTTGTGTTTTTGAGGTTTTGACTTCAGAGCTCATAAAAGTGAAGTGTTTACTGAGCTGAATCCCTATCTTGGTCACCACTAATAAACTAATGGGCTTCTTATACTACCAACTTGGCTTATTTCAGTTCACCAGTTCATCCCTATTAATTCCTTTCTTTATAACTTTAATAAAGCAACACCACATACTGGCAGACAATAAATTGGATTTTACTCCCTGTGATATAATACTGCAGCAAAGATGAATACTTGAGTCCAACAGATGCCACACTGGGTGATTTAATGGAGTAATTTGATGAAGTAGTCTTTAAATTAATGGAACCATGTAGTTTTGTGTTCATTATTGTTCTAAATAGCAATCTGCAGCATTTATAATTTCCAAGAATGAAGCCAATAATTTATTAAGATTAACTGGGACTTAAATAAATAAAACTTTCCAATGTTTTGCTGCTGCTGAAAAGGCTGAATTGTGCTGGGTTATGATGGATGCTCTCTTTAACTATTCTTTAAACATGAGCCTGGAAAGTGAATGTAAGTGCACTATTTGACATTCAGAAACATCACAGCCAAGACTTATCATGTCCTCATCTGAGGGAACACTGTATAATAATTATGATGTTCTACATAGTTTTGATCTCCAAAGAAGACTGCTGATACATGGTCAAGAGGAGGATGAGCAAGGAGTGCAAGGCTTGAAGGGTGAATAGCTGAGGCTCCGCTACAGGAAGAGGTTGCACAGGAGAATCCTTTGCAAGCTGCAAAATATCTATATGCAGAATGAAATATGGGATTCCATTTCTGTACTATTATCCATGACCACTGCAGCATGATTCCTGTTTCTTTAGCCACCCTTCCAGAAACACCAAAACATATACATACAGTGATTAGTTTTCTTTTACTTGTTCATGGGATGCAGGCATCGCTGGTTAGGCCAGCATTCATTGCCCAGCCCTAATTGACCTTGAGAAGGTGGTGGTGACCTGCCTTCTTGGACTTCTGCAGTCCTTGGGGTGTAGGTACACCCACAGTGCTGTTGGGAAGGGAGTTGCAGGATTTTGTCCCAGAAACAGTGAAGGAACGGCAATATGATTCCAAGTCAGGATGGTGTGCGGTTTGGAGGCGAACTTGCAGGTGCTGGAATTCCCATGTATCTGCTGCCCTTGCCCTAGGTGGTAGAGGTCGTGGGTTTGGAAGGTGCTGTCGAAGGAGCCTTGGTGAGTTGCTGCATGCTGCCACTGTGGGTCAGTGGTGGAGAGGGTGAATGTTGAAGGTGGTGAATGGGTGCCAATCAAGCAGGCTGCTTTGTCCTGGATAGTGTGGAGCTTCTTGAGTGTTGTTGGAGCTGCACCCATCCAGGCACTTTTTTTTTATTCATTCATGGGATGTGGGCGTCGCTGGCCAGGCCAGCATTTATTGCCCATCCCTAATTGCTCTTGAGAAGGTGGTGGTAAACTGCCTTCTTGAACCGCTGCAGTCCACTCACAGTGCTGTTAGGAAGGGAGTTCCAGGATTTTGACCCAGCGACAGTGAAGGAATGGCGATATAGTTCCAAGTCAGGATGGTGTGTGGAGGGGAACTTGCAGGTGGTGGTGTTCACATGCATTTGCTGCCCTTGTCCTTCTCGTTAGTAGAGGTCGCAGATTTGGAAGGTGCTGTCTAAGGAGCCTTGGTGCGTTGCTGCAGTGCATCTTGTAGATGGTACACACTGTTGCCACTGTGCATCGGTGGTGGAGGGAGTGAATGTTGAACGTGGTGGATGGGGTGCCAATCAAGCAGGCTGCTTTGTCCTGGAAGGTGTCGAGCTTCTTGAGTGTTGTTGGAGTTGCACCCGTCCAGGCAAGTGGAGAGTATTCCATCACACTCCTGACTTGTGCCTTGTAAATGGTAGACAGGCTTTGGGGAGACAGGAGGTGAGTTACTTGCCGCAGGATTCCTAGCCTCTGACCTGCTCTTGTAGTCACGGTATTTATATGGCTACTCCAGATCAGTTTCTGGTCAATGGTAGCCCCTAGGATGTTGATAGTGGGGGATTCAGCGATGGTAATGCCATTGAATGTCAAGGGGAAATGGTTAGATTCTGTCTTGTTGGAGATGGTCATTGCCTGGCACATGTGTGGCGCAAATGTTACTTGCCACTTATCAGCCCAAGCCTGGATATTGTCCAGATCTTGCTGCATTTCTACACGACTGCTTCAGTATCTGAGGAGTCAGGAGTGGTGCTGAACAATGTGCAATCATCAGCGAACATCCCCACTTCTGACCTTATGATTGAAGGAAGGTCATTGATGAAGCAGCTGAAGATGGTTGGGCCTCGGACACTACCCTGAGGAACTCCTGTAGTGATGGCCTGGAGCTCAGATGATTGACCTCCAACAATCACAACTATCTTCCTTTGTGCTAGGCATGACTCCAACCAGCAGAGAGTTTTTCCCCTGATTCCCATTGATTTCAGTTTTACTCGGACTCCTTGATGCCATACTCTGTCAAATGCTGCCTTGATGTCAGGGACAGTCACTCTCACCTCACCTCTGGAGTTCAGCTCTTTTGTTCATGTTGGAACCAAGGCTGCAATGAGGTCAGGAGCTGAGCGGCCGTGGCGGAATCCAAACTGAGCATCACTGAACAGGTTATTGCTAAGCAAGTACCGCTTGATGGCACTGTTGATGACACCTTCCATCACTTTACTGATGATTGAGTGTAGGCTGATGGGGCAGTAATTGGCCGGGTTGGACTTGTCTTGCTTTTTGTGTACAGGACATACCTGGGCAATTTTCCACATTGCAGGGTAGATGCCAGTGTTGTAGCTGTACTGGAACAGCTTGGCTAGGGGCGCAGCATGTTCTGGAGCACAAGTCTTCAGTACTATTGCCGGAATATTGTCAGGGCCCATAGCTTTTGCAGTATCCAGTGCCTTCAGTCAAGTAGTGACACCTAAGTTACAGGATAAAGGTAGCTGGGTGACCATCAGGGGAGGGAAAGGGAATAGGCGCACAGTGCAGGGATCCCCTGTGGCCATCCCCCTCAATAATAAGTATACCGTTTTGGATACGGTTGAGGGGGACGACCTACCAGGGGAAAGCCACATTGGCCAGGTCTCTGGCACTGAGCCTGGCCCAGTGGCTCAGGAGGGAAGGGGGGAGAATAGGAGAGCGATAGTGATAGGAGATTCAGTGGTTAGAGGAACAGACAGGAGATTCTGTGGTCGCGAACGAGACTCCCGGATGGTATGTTGCCTCCCGGGTGCCAGGGTCAGGGATGTCTCGGACCGAGTCGACAGGATTCTTAAGGGGGAGGGGGAGCAGCCAGAGGTCATGGTACATATCGGTACCAATGACATAGCTAGGAAAAGGGATGAGGACCTGAAAAGCGAATATAGGCAGTTAGGTTGGAAGCTGAAAGGCAGGACGAGCAGAGTAGTATTCTCAGGATTGTTACCGGTGCCACGTGCTAGTGAGGCTAGAAACAGAGAGCGAGTGCAGCTGAACACGTGGCTACAGAACTGGTGTAGGAGGGAGGGATTCAGATATGTGGATCATTGGGATACCTTCTGGGGAAGGTGGGACCTGTACAAGAAGGACAGGTTGCATCTGAACTGGAGGGGCACCAATATCCTGGGCGGGAGGTTTGCTAGAGCTCTTCGGGAGGGTTTAAACTAGTTTGGCAGGGGGATGGGAACTGGAGCTACGGATCAGTGGATGGGGTAACTGTTGAACAGGCAGATACCGAGTGCAGAGAGTCTGTGAGGAAGGTTAGACAGTTGACAGGGCAAAGTTGCAGCCAGTATGATGGGTTGAAGTGTGTCTATTTTAATGCAAGAAGTGTCAGGAATAAGGGTGATGAACTTAGAGCATGGATCAGTACTTGGAGCTACAATGTTGTGGCCATTACGGAGACGTGGATATCACAGGGGCAGGAATGGATGTTGGATGTTCCGGGGTTTAGATGTTTCAAATGTAGTGGCACAGTGGCACAGTGGTTAGCACCGCAGCCTCACAGCTCCAGCGACCCGGGTTCAATTCCGGGTACTGCCTGTGTGGAGTTTGCAAGTTCTCCCTGTGTCTGCGTGGCTTTCCTCCGGGCGCTCCGGTTTCCTCCCACATGCCAAAGACTTGCAGGTTGATAGGTAAATTGGCCATTATAAATTGCCCCTAGTATAGGTAGGTCGTAGGGAAATATAGGGACAGGTGAGGATGTGGTAGGAACATGGAATTAGTGTAGGATTAGTATAAATGGGTGGTTGATGGTCGGCACAGACTCGGTGGGCCGAAGGGCCTGTTTCAGTGCTGTATCTCTAAACTAAAACTAAACTAAACTAAAAGGAATAGGGAGGGAAGTGCGGGAGTGGCATTGCTAATCAGGGATAGTATCACAGCTGCAGAAAGGGAGGTCGTCGAGGAGGGTTTGTCTACTGAGTCATTATGGGTGGAAGTCAGAAACAGGAAAGGAGCAGTCACTTTGTTGGGAGTTTTCTATAGACCCCCCCAATAGCAACAGAGACATGGAGGAACAGATTGGGAGGCAGATTTTTGGAAAGGTGCAGAAGTAACAGGGTTGTTGTCATGGGTGACTTCAACTTCCCTAATATTGATTGGAACCTCCTTGGTGCAAATAGTTTGGATGGAGCAGTTTTTGTCAGGTGTGTCCAGGAAGGTTTCCTGACTCAATATGTAGATAGGCCGACTAGAGGGGAGACTATGTTGGACTTGGTGCTTGGCAACGAACCAGGCCAGGTGGCAGATCTATCGGTGGGAGAGCATTTCGGTGATAGTGATCACAACTCCCTGACCTTTACTATAGTCATGGAGAGGGACAGGAGCAGACAGGATGGGAAAATATTTAATTGGGGGAGGGGGAATTACAATGCTATTTGGCAGGAACTGGGGAGCTTAAATTGGGAACAGATGTTCTCAGGGAAATGCACGACAGAAATGTGGAGATTGTTTAGGGAGCACTTGCTGCGACTGCTGGATAGGTTTGTCCCGATGAGGCAGGGAAGGGATGGTAGGGTGAAGGAACCTTGGATGACAAGAGATGTGGAACAGCTTGTCAAGAGGAAGAAGGAAGCTTACTTAAAGTTGAGGAAGCAAGGATCAGACAGGGCTCTAGAGGGTTACAAGGTAGCCAGGAAGGAACTAAAGAATGGACTTAGGAGAGCTAGAAGGGGACATGAAAAAGTCTTGGCGGGTAGGATTAAGGAAAATCCCAAGGCGTTCCACACTTATGTGAGGAACAAGAGGATGGCCAGAGTGAGGGTAGGGCCGATCAGGGATAGTGGAGAGAACTTGTGCCTGGAGTCGGAGGAGGTAGGGGAGGTCCTAAATGAATACTTTTCTTCAGTAGTCACTAGTGAGAGGGACCTGGTCATTTGTGAGGACAGCGTGGAACAGGCTGATATGCTCGAACAGGTTGTGGTTAAGAGGGAGGATGTGCTGGAAATTTTGAATGATATGAGGACAGATAAGTCCCCGGGGCCAGACGGGATATCTTCTTTCTTTTGGGCCTCCTTATCTCGAGAGACAATGGATACGCGCCTGGAGGTGGTCAGTGGTTTGTGAAGCAGCGCCTGGAGTGGCTATAAAGGCCAATTCTGGAGTGACAGGCTCTTCCACAGGTGCTGCAGAGAAATTTGTTTGTTGGGGCTGTTGCACAGTTGGCTCTCCCCTTGCGCCTCTGTCTTTTTTCCTGCCAACTACTAAGTCTCTTCGACTCGCCACAATTTAGCCCTGTCTTTATGGCTGCCCGCCAGCTCTGGCGAATGCTGGCAACTGACTCCCACGACTTGTGATCAATGTCACACGATTTCATGTCGCGTTTGCAGACGTCTTTATAACGGAGACATGGACGGCCGGTGGGTCTGATACCAGTGGCGAGCTCACTGTACAATGTGTCTTTGGGGATCCTGCCATCTTCCATGCGGCTCACATGGCCAAGCCATCTCAAGCGCCGCTGACTCAGTAGTGTGTATAAGCTGGGGATGTTGGCCGCTTCAAGGACTTCTGTGTTGGAGATATAGTCCTGCCACCTGATGCCAAGTATTCTCCGAAGGCAGCGAAGATGGAATGAATTGAGACGTCGCTCTTGGCTGGCATACGTTGTCCAGGCCTCGCTGCCGTAGAGCAAGGTACTGAGGACACAGGCCTGATACACTCGGACTTTTGTGTTCCGTGTCAGTGCGCCATTTTCCCACACTCTCTTGGCCAGTCTGGACATAGCAGTGGAAGCCTTACCCATGCGCTTGTTGATTTCTGCATCTAGAGACAGGTTACTGGTGATAGTTGAGCCTAGGTAGGTGAACTCTTGAACCACTTCCAGAGCGTGGTCGCCAATATTGATGGATGGAGCATTTCTGACATCCTGCCCCATGATGTTCGTTTTCTTGAGGCTGATGGTTAGGCCAAATTCATTGCAGGCAGACGCAAACCTGTCGATGAGACTCTGCAGGCATTCTTCAGTGTGAGATGTTAAAGCAGCATCGTCAGCAAAGAGGAGTTCTCTGATGAGGACTTTCCGTACTTTGGACTTCGCTCTTAGACGGGCAAGGTTGAACAACCTGCCCCCTGATCTTGTGTGGAGGAAAATTCCTTCTTCAGAGGATTTGAACGCATGTGAAAGCAGCAGGGAGAAGAAAATCCCAAAAAGTGTGGGTGCGAGAACACAGCCCTGTTTCACACCACTCAGGATAGGAAAGGGCTCTGATGAGGAGCCACCATGTTGAATTGTGCCTTTCATATTGTCATGGAATGAGGTGATGATACTTAGTAGCTTTGGTGGACATCCGATCTTTTCTAGTAGTCTGAAGAGACCACGTCTGCTGACGAGGTCAAAGGCTTTGGTGAGATCAATGAAAGCAATGTAGAGGGGCATCTGTTGTTCACGGCATTTCTCCTGTATCTGACGAAGGGAGAACAGCATGTCAATAGTCGATCTCTCTGCACGAAAGCCACACTGTGCCTCAGGGTAGACGCGCTCGGCCAGCTTCTGGAGCCTGTTCAGAGCGACTCGAGCAAAGACTTTCCCCACTATGCTGAGCAGGGAGATTCCACGGTAGTTGTTGCAGTCACCGCGGTCACCTTTGTTTTTATAGAGGGTGATGATGTTGGCATCGCGCATGTCCTGGGGTACTGCTCCCTCGTCCCAGCACAGGCATAGCAGTTCATGTAGTGCTGAGAGTATAGCAGGCTTGGCACTCTTGATTATTTCAGGGGTAATGCTGTCCTTCCCAGGGGCTTTTCCGCTGGCTAGGGAATCAATGGCATCACTGAGTTCCGATTTGGTTGGCTGTATGTCCAGCTCATCCATGACTGGTAGAGGCTGGGCTGCATTGAGGGCAGTCTCAGTGACAGCATTCTCCCTGGAGTACAGTTCTAGGTAGTGCTCAACCCAGCGGTCCATCTGTTTGCGTTGGTCAGTGATTATGTCCCCCGATTTAGATTTGAGGGGGGTGATCTTCTTGATGGTTGGCCCAAGAGCTCTCTTCATGCCATCATACATTCCTCTGATGTTTCCGGTGTCTGAGGCCAGCTGAATATGACTGCATAGGTGTTGCCAGTAGTCGTTTGCGCAACGCCTAGCTGTTCTTTGTGCAGTACTTCTGGCTGCTTTAAGTGCTGCGGATGTTAAATCGCTGGGGGCTTTCTTGTAGTTCAAAAGTGCAATGCGCTTAGCGGCTATGACAGGTTCCAGCTCTTCATTATGAGATTGAAACCAGTCTGCATTTCTCTTCGCACTTTTGCCGTAGGTGGTCAAAGCTGACTCATAGATGGCGTCTCTGATGTGGGCCCACTTGGTCTCAGCATCCCCTGTGGGAGTGTTTTGAAGGGCTGTTACAAGTGAATTTAGAAATTTTTGTAACAGCTGTGGGTGAGAAATTCTGCTCGTGTTGATGCGCGGGTGGCCCTTCTGCTTGGAATGATGCAACTTCTTTGGTCTGAGTCTAACCTTGCTGCACACCAGGGAGTGGTCGGTGTCGCAGTCCGCACTGTGGAAGCTGCGTGTGATTTGAACACTGTTTAAGGCGGCTCGCCTTGTGACAATGAGGTCTAGCTGGTGCCAACGACGTGATCTTGGGTGCCTCCATGAAACCTGGTGACAGGGTTTAGTGTGAAAGAACGAGTTGGTGATGCAGAGGTTATGATAGGTACACAACTCAAGCAGTCTCTGCCCGTTCTCATTCATCCTTCCAACGCCATAGCGCCCAAGGCAGGAGGGCCATGAGTCATGGTCGGCCCCAACCCTGGCATTAAAGTCCCCCAGCAGGAATAGGTGTTCGGTGTTGGGGATGCTGCTAATGATGTTATGGAGTTGTTCATAGAACTGGTCTTTAGCTTCAGGTGCGGAACAGAGTGTTGGAGCATAGATGCTGAGTAGGTGTACTGGACCAGAGGTGGTGAGCAGTCGGATGGACAGTATGCGTTCCGAGCCATTTGAGGGAGGCTCTATCATGCTGAGCAAGGAGTTTCTGATGGCGAAGCCCACTCCATGCTGTCTTGGTTCTTCAGGATCCCTGCCCTGCCAGAAGAAGGTGTAGTCTTGCTCTGCTAGAGAGCCACTCGCGGGGAGGCGAGTCTCCTGAAGTGCTGCAATGTCCACATTGAGTCTACTGAGCTCGTTGTTAATGATGGCGGTCTTCCGAGAATCGTTGATTTGTGTAAGGTCTTCCGACAGGCCAGGACACATAGTTCTGACGTTCCAGCTTGCAAAGCGAAGGGCTGGTACCTTCTTTCCTTTTTTCATGTTGTTTGGTGCGGTGTGTCAGTCCACCTTTCGGGCAATGACCCTGAGCTCCAAGCACCCATTGAAGCAGGCAGACCGCCATCATTAACAACGAGCTCAGTAGACTCAATGTGGACATTGCAGCACTTCAGGAGACTCGCCTCCCCGCGAGTGGCTCTCTAGCAGAGCAAGACTACACCTTCTTCTGGCAGGGCAGGGATCCTGAAGAACCAAGACAGCATGGAGTGGGCTTCGCCATCAGAAACTCCTTGCTCAGCATGATAGAGCCTCCCTCAAATGGCTCGGAACGCATACTGTCCATCCGACTGCTCACCACCTCTGGTCCAGTACACCTACTCAGCATCTATGCTCCAACACTCTGTATACCCAAGGATATTACGGGAAGCGAGGGAAGAGATTGCTGCGCCTTTGGCGATGATCTTTGCGTCTTCACTGTTCACTGGAGTAGTGCCGGATGATTGGAGGGTGGCAAATGTTGTTCCCTTGTTCAAGAAAGGGAATAGGGATAACCCTGGGAATTATAGACCAGTCAGTCTTACGTCGGTAGTGGGCAAATTATTGGAGAGGATTCTGAGAGACAGGATTTATGATTGTTTGGAAAAGCATAGTTTGATTAGAGACAGTCAGCATGGCTTTGTGAGGGGCAGGTCATGCCTCACAAGCCTTATTGAATTCTTTGAAGATGTGACAAAACACGTTGATGAAGGAAGAGCAGTGGATGTAGTGTATATGGATTTTAGCAAGGCGTTTGATAAGGTTCCCCATGGTAGGCTCATTCAGAAAGTAAGGAGGCATGGGATACAGGGAAAGTTGGCTGTCTGGATACAGAATTGGCTGGCCCATAGAAGACAGAGGGTGGTAGTAGATGGAAAGTATTCAGCCTGGAGCTCAGTGACCAGTGGTGTTCCGCAGGGATCTGTTCTGGGACCTCTGCTCTTTGTGATTTTTATAAATGACTTGGATGAGGAAGTGGAAGGCTGGGTTAGCAAGTTTGCCGATGACACGAAGGTTGCTGGAGTTGTGGATAGTGTGGAAGGCTGTTGTAGGTTGCAACGGGACATTGACAGGATGCAGAGCTGGGCTGAGAAGTGGCAGATGGAGTTCAACCTGGAAAAATGTGAAGTGATTCATTTTGGAAGGTCGAATTTGAATGTGGAATACAGGCTTAAAGACAGGATTCTTGGTAGTGTTCAGGAACAGAGGGATCTTGGGGTCCATGTCCATAGATCGCTCAAAGTTGCCACCCAAGTTTATAGGGTTGTTAAGAAGGCGTATGGTGCGTTGGCTTTCATTAACAGGGGGATTGAGTTTAAGAGCTGTGAGGTTATGCTGCAGCTCTATAAGGCCCTGGTTCGACCACACTTGGAATATTGTGTTCAGTTATGGTCGCCTCATTATAGGAAGGATGTGGAAGCTTTAGAGAGGGTGCAGAGGAGATTTACCAGGATGCTGCCTGGACTGGAGGGCAAGTCCTACGAAGAAAGATTGAGGGAGCTGGGGCTTTTCTCATTGGAGCGAAGAAGGATGAGAGGTGACTTGATAGAGGGGTACAAGATGATGAGAGGCATAGATAGAGTGGATAGCCAGAGACTTTTTCCCAGGGTGGAAAGGGCTATCACCAGGGGGCATAATTTTAAGATGATTGGAGGAAGGTTTCGGGGAGATGTCAGAGGTAGGTTCTTTACACAGAGAGTGGTGGGTGCATGGAATGCGCTGCCAGCGGTGGTAGTAGAAGCAGATACATTAGGGGCATTTAAGCGGCTCTTGGATAGGTACATGGATGATAGTAGAATGAAGGGTTGGTAGTTAGTTTGATCTTAGAGTAGGTTAAAGGTTCGGCACAACATCGTGGGCCAAAGGGCCTGTACTGTGCTGTACTGTTCTATGTTCTATGTTCTCTGTTCTATTTCTTGATATCACGCAGAGTGAATCGAATTGGCTGAAGTCTGGCATCTGTGATGCTGGGGAATTCAGGAGGAGGCCGAGATAGATCATGAACTCAGCACTTCTGGCTGAAGATTGTTGCAAATGCTTCAGCCTTATCTTTCGCACTGATGTGCTGGGCTCCCCCATCATTGAGGATGCGGATATTTGTGGAGTCACCTCCTCCAGTTAGTTGTTTAATTGTCCACCACCATTCACAGCTGGATGTGGCAGGACTGCAGAGCTTAGATCTGATCCATTGGTTATGGGATCGCTTAGCTCTGTCTATCGCATGCTGCTTACGCAGTTTGGCACACAGATAGTGTTGTGTTGTAGCTTCATTGCGTTGACACCTCATTTTGAGGTATGCCTGGTGCTGCTCCTGGCATGCCCTCCTGCACTATTAATTGAAGCAGGGTTGGTCTCCTGGCTTGATGGTAATGGTAGAGTGGTGTATATGCTGGATATGAGGTTTCAGATTGTGGTTGAGTACAGTTCTGCTGCTGCTGAGGGTCCACAGCGCCTCCTGAATGCCCAGTTTTGCCTTGCTAGATCTGTTCAAAATCTATCCCATTTAGCATGCTGGTAGTGCCACACAACACGATGTAGAGTATTCTCAACATAAAGATGGGACTTAGTCTCAACAAGGACTGTGTGGTGGTCACTCATACCAGTACTGTCATGGACAGATGCATCTGTGGCAGGAAAATTTGTGAGGACGAGGTCAAGTATGTTTTTCCCTCTTGTTGGTTCCCTCACCACCTGCTGTATACCCAGTGTAGCAGCTATGTCCTTTAGGACTCGGCCAGTAGTGGAACTACCGAGCCACTCTTGGTGATGGACATTGAAGTCCCCCACCCAGAGTGCATTTTGTGCCCTTACCACCCTCAGTGCTGCTCAACATGGAGGAGTACTGATTCACCAGCTGAAGGAGGGCAGTCGGTGGTAATCAGCAGGAGGTTTCCTTGTCCATGTTTGACCTGATGCCATGAGACTTCATGGGGTCCAGAGTCAATGTTGAGGACTCCCAGGGCAACTTCCTCCCGACTGTATACCACCTCTGCTGGGTCTGTCCTCCCGGTGGGACAAGACATACCCGGGGATGGTGATGGCAGTGTCTGGGACATTGTCTGTCAGGTATGATTACGTGAGTATGACTGTGTCAGTGTGTAGCTTGTGGGACAGCTCTCCCAACTTTGGCACAAGCCCCCAGATGTTAGTAAGGAGGACTTTGCAGAGTTGACAGGGCTGGGTTTGGCGTTGTTGTTTCCAGTGCCTAGGTCGATGCCAGGTGGTCCATCCGGTTTCATTCTTTTTTATTGACTTCATAGCGGTTAGATACAACTGAGTGGCTTGCTAGGCTATTTCAGAGGGCATGTAAGAGTCAACCATATTGCTGTGGGTCTGGAGTCACATGTAGGCCAGACCAGGTAAAGACAGCAGATTTCCTTTCCTAAAGGATATTTGTGAACCAGATGGGTTTTTACAACAATCGACAATGGTTTCGTGGCCATCATTTGACTAGCTTTTTTTAAAATTCCAGATTTATTAATTGAATTCAAATTCCACCCTCTACATAACCCTGGGTCTCTGGGTTATTAGTCCAGTGACCATATTACTACGCCACTGCCTCCCTTGGAGTGGGGAGTATTCCATCACACTCCTGATTGTGCTTTGTAGGTGGTTGACAGGCATTAGGGAGTCAGGAGGCAAGTTACTCATCACAGAATTCCCAGCCTCTGACCTGCTCTTGTAGCCACAGTATTTATGTGGCTGGTCCAGTTCCGTTTCTGATCAATGGTAACTCCCAGGATGTTGATAGTGGGGGATTCAACGATGGTAATGCCATTGAACATGAAGGGGAGATGGTTAGATTCTCACTTGTTTGAGATGATCATTGCCTGGCATTTGTGTGGCACGAATGCTACTTGTCACTTATCAGTCCCAGCCTGGATGTTGTCCAGGTCTTGCTGCATCAGTATCTGAGGAGTCGCGAATGGTGCTGAACATGGTTGGACCTAGAACACTACCCTGAAGAACTCCTGCAGTGATGTCCTAGGACTGAGATAATTGACCTCCAACAACCACAAACGAACTTCCAAGTCCACCATTTCTGGAAAATAAGACAAGTCATTCCCCTACCTAGCCATAAAACAGTCTGCACAGATAAGGATGGGCCAACTTTCCTCATCTCAGCACTTGCAGACTGCTTAATTCTCAGAGGTTGTGAAGATAAAAGGAGGCATTACAGTCATTATGGCAGATCTCTGTCCCTGCTGTGCTGCACAGGACTTCAGGGCTTTTCTTAGTGTGTGTATATGGGCTCAAATTCCTATGAAAATGACCAGGAGAGGGAGTTCCCACCTTCCACACTCCTTTAGGTCCATCTTAGACTGGACAGTCTGAGGAAGGCCCAGTAACAAGCCAAAAGAGACAGAAACTAAAGGTGAGTAATATTTCTTCTCATATAACACAGTCTGGAAAGCAGCAGCCAGAAGGCACTGATGCCTGCAGCCCCTACTCCTATGTTGCAGCAGCTCTTGATTACTCTGTTGTTTGATTGCCTTTAAGAGTAATGAAGCTTAAGGATCTTAGTATGCTAATAAGCTGAGTACCAGGATGCAGTCATGTGACTACATGCCAGTCTGACTCTGCTGCTGTAACACGAAGAGGCAAGTGCTGTAAGTAATTAGTTCTGTACTGTATATAGTAGTTAGCTGTTTAACAAACCTGTTTGAGATCTTTAAAGAACCTGAACTCCACGCTTCTCATTTACGTTGCATCAGACAACATAAAACAGCTTCTCATTGCATTATGGATAAAAAAAAAGCTTCTCATTGCACCATTTAGAGGCTTCAATAATCACTTTAAAAGCTCTTTGTTTTTCCCTAACAGATCTTTTTCTCTTTGTGGTGTAACTTATAACATAGTATTGCTCATTGGTAACATCAGCCGCATAAGGAATTAAATCATTGGCCACATCATCTGCTATGTCCTGTCAACGATTATACAGAACTATCCTTGGATTTATGATCAACTTTGCCCTTGTGGCTGAGTGCCTTAGCCTGATCAACATTAGTAGAGACCCCATCAACTACTCCAACTTTCACATGTCCTTTGCTGTGAATATTTCCTTTTGCCCAAGATAGCTTAATGAAGAAGACTAGTGGTCCAAAATTTCCCAGTGACATTGAATACAGCAGTTGGAAAGCAAATAATGTGTCAAAAAATAAACCTAAATGATTAATTGCTGGACTGTTCTGTGCCCTATATTGTTGCTACATAATTGGTGAAGCCGGGAAAGGAAACAGAGACCACCCCTGATAGATGGATTGGCAATACTTTTGAAGTTCCAAAATTAACATATTCCAGTTACCTATAAAGAGCAATAAACAGTTAACCATTACCAGAAACCATTCTGTGAAGCCATTCAGAGACATACTGACAGTCTTATGGGGTCCCAGCACTCAGTACCATGCGACTTATGAGGAATGTATATGGATCCACTCGGCGAGGCCTAAACACAATAAAGAATATTCTTCTGCAGACAGGGTTAGCTGAGCACTTTCCTTTTATCATTGGAAGTAAGACTGGTTCAACGATCAGAGCCATGTCAGGGCAGTGTTGGTTCTAGGTTTGTAGGTTGTTCAACTACTTGGGAATATTAGAACCTGAGGTGATGGTCATTAATGAGGATGATGAGAGAGGTTGTCACAGCCGTGCAGTATGATGTAGTTACTTTTACCAGAAGCAATCTCATGGTATTGAGCAGGGCAGAATCTGGATTCAAAGGGGTTCAAACATAATGTGGTGAATCAAGTTGGAAAAATGTTATCAGGAATGATTCTTTCCAAGATTTTGGAAAAAAAAATGTTGATTGTGCATGAGTTGGATAGAGTAGAGGAATCAAAGAATGGTTTTTTGAAGTGAGGCATTAAATAAGAGTTTTGAAGGAAATGGGAATAGTGCTTGGGGGGGTGTGTGGGGGTGGGGGGGAAGCGCTCAACCATTAGTAAGTGTCAGCTGTGGCTCAGTTAGTAGCACTCTTATCTCTGAGTCAAAAGGTTGTGGGTTCAAGTCCCATTCCTGGACTTAAACTTTAAAATCTAAGCTGACACTCCAGTGAAGTACCTCAGTACTGAGGGGGTGCTGCCTTTCAGGTAAGATGTTAAACTGTGGCCCCATCTTCCCTGTCAGGGTGATATAACAGATCCCGTGGCACTATTTCAACAATGAGTTGAGGAGTTATTTCTGGTATCATGGTGTAGTGTTTGCTACTTATAGAATACGCTGCAGCAACTTGCTGAGGCCTCTTTGATAGGACCTTTTTAACCCATGACCTGAATTCTGGATACAAATATGTCCATGAACTTCTGAGATGAGAATATTTGATATGTTGGAGGGAACTCGGAGGAGATGGTTTGTGCCAGAGAAAAGGTGTTTTTGTTTCTTTCTACTCTCCAGAATGACCTTGGAATAGAATGAAGAAATGACTGTAGAAAGGACATAACAATGCATTTTCCCTTTAAGGGGGCTACAGGCTGCCTTTAAGTAGCAGGTGTCCCACTGGATCTAAGCTCTCCCAATCAACAAACTACATATAAGGAATGCAATTAGTGCTGGCAGCTTGTCTATTCAATGCTAATGAGGCTGAACTATGAAATTTGATTGGGCTTCCAGCTGACTGCATTGAGTGGATGGAGCAGACGTCTCAACCACTGCCCACCCAATAGATAGATTGGAAACAAAAATTCCCCCAGTTATGTTTTATTGATAAATTAATTCTGAATTTCACCAGCCACAGCAACAACTTTTTCCATCCCTTGCTACTGTTGTAGTATATCCCAGTATTCATCACTAATATTTTAATGTAATTCGTGAACACATTGTTTGCCACTCTTGTCCAACAGTGCATAAAACTGAACCAATTGCATCTCAGAAAACGAATCCATTGCTACGTTAACTGGAGTTGTTTATGATCTCATTCTCTAAAATGATTAAAAACATATTAACTGGCTGATGTGTACAGTTAATATACAGTGGAAACACTATAAAATGCACAGATAATGTAATAAATCATAATGTGGGTTGAATAAACACTGAGTTATGTCAGTCAGAGTCACAGGTGCATTTACCATTTATCTGCACCAGGGGGCCTTCTTAATCCACCATTTCTGGAAAAACAAGAAAAGATCACACATATCAGAAAAAAGCTGTAAGAACAATAAAAATTAGGCTGTCCTGTACAAGAACCTACATGATGCTGATAGATTCTGATTTACTGGCTACAAAAACATACTTGGAGAGTATTTAAACAATGGAAATTTATCATATTTTATTGGAGCTAATTCGTTCAGGTAATTTCAATGTGTTGGTTTGATGTATCTTTGTTAAAAGTAGCAGATTTGTATCAACACAACAAAACCACTGTGCTAACCATGGGAAATACAGAACATTACAAAGCACTGAAACAATTCCAGCTCATATGAAGCACATGCTGGGAGAATACATATGGAATAAAACAGCAACCAGTCAAATGAGGCTGGTGACTACCAAAGTGTCTTTTAACAGGATGCACTTCAACTATTCATTCTATCATGTTCTACAAATGTCAGTCACATTTATTTTCAAATGCTTCCATGTTTCTTGTATGGGTGTAAACATTCAGCTAATTTTACTAAACTTTTGGTGAGTGAATTGTTGCAGTGCAATATAGATACAGATAGCAAGTGCTGGCTATGTTGCTATAATTAGTAGAAATGTTGCAATGTAGGTTGGATACCGAAAATAAGCTTGGAGGATCATTGCTGGTTTCAATTTTGAAGCTGAACTGAGTAAAATTAGGCTCCTTTGGGATCATTTGTGTAAATTTGTACACTTTAGCCATAATTTTACAAGATCAGGAAAATGGAAATACTCGAATACTCAACTTGGGAGCACTGTCCCCACGGAATATTGTGTGGCAGGCCCTTTCCCATTAATTTGATCACACCCTATGCATGGAATACAGCAGCAAGAAGACAACCTCGCATTCTGATTAGTTATGTGTTATAAATTGTTATACTATCTGTAAGGTGCTAGGAACTAATTAGCTGGGAACTAATTGTTATGTTTAAGCATTCCAGGGGGCCACATTCATGGTTGTATTAGTGAATCATGTGACAGCATGGAAGCTGAACAAATAAACAAAGAACTCCAGTCTTTCCAAGTCTAAAGTGTGATTATTTCTAACATATGGGAACCAGAAGACAACCAGGTGACATAATATGGTGGCAGTGAGTGTCTGTGAGTAACCCTAAAACATTTAAAACACATTTAATGCTGAATTAGATTGGGAAAAATTTACCCAAATTAGTGCGAGAGGAAGAAAAACTCAGTGAATAGTGCGAAACGAAGAACGAGATGTTGACTAGCACAGCAATGAATGCTCAGCTACAGCCCATAATGAATTGGGAAGCTGATGATGTTGTAGAGACATTTGAGCAGTTTAACAAAAGTGCAAATCGACATTAAAGGCCTGCTCGGACCCGACCCAAGCCCGACAGAACCCCATCCGAGCCCGAGCCTGACCCTGCCTGAGTCCTTCCATTTTTTTCCTGCGCCCAACCCGACCCGACCCGACCCGACCATCAGTTAGCCTACCTTCAGTTTTACACTTTGTTCCTTACCTGCACAAGCTTAAAATAACTAACAAAACCACCTTTAAAGTCCAAAAAGTAAATTAACATTAGAGTCACTTACCTGAGGTGGTGATAGAGTGTGTCCGCCCCGGCCCGACCCGACCCAAGCCCGAATACCAGACCGGAAGTGTGACCCGTCCCAAACATGACACATGTCGGGTCTTGTCGGGTTCAGCTCAGGTAGCAGGCCTTTAATTGACATTCAGTAGTTTGCTATGAGGCACCAGTGAAGAGGAGAGGGTCAGATATATCCTTCTGTGGGCAGAAGATAAAGTATTACATTTATCTAACAGCTGGGAGCTGAGTAAAGAGGACAGCAGAAACACAGACAACATTTTTGAAAGATTCAGCACCCATCTCCAGCCAAAGTCAAATCATCTGATATACCAAAATGAATTTCAAGGCCTCAGACAGGAACTAGATGAGCCTATTGACAATTTTATAACAAGATTGAAAAATGCAGCCAGAAAATGTAAATTTAAGGACACAGATGAAAGGCATATAGATCAGCTAATTTGGGGTTCTGCACATCCTGAAGTACAGAAAATGCAAATTGGAAAGGACAATATCACAGGCTGTAGACATTGCCAGAGCACATGAAGCCACACTGTCTACCCAAACAGGTAGCCTTCGGTTAAGCCAAGAGAAAGGTAAAAGGGTTGTTGCAGTGAAACAACAACAAAAGAATGTACACCAAACAGAGAGGAAGATGTGCAGGAGCTGTGGATGATCACATGAATTCACAGACAGAAGAAAATGTCCCGTATATGGATCAACCTGCAGAATTGGCGGTAAGACCAATCACTGGGAAAAGATGTGCAGAACAAGGGAATCAGGTGGTAGACGAGTCACCAGAGCCAGAGTAACAGGGCGAATGGGTAGGGAAAGAAACCAAAACATCCATACCCTGGAAGATGACAGCAAAATACTGTGGATGCATAACAGCATCCTTTGATATGGATGCTGGAAATTGGAAATAAAAGTGCTGGAAATACTCAAGTCTGGCAGCATCTGTGGAAAAAGAAACAGCATTAACTTTTCAGGTCTGTGACCTTTCATCAACAATATCCACAAGTACCGAGAGTAAGAGTTGAATCCAGAACCTTCTGACTCACAGACAGGTGTGTTACCACTAAGCCCCAGGTAACCAGCTTAAAGGGAAGAGAACTTATTTATCAGGCAGAACTGCAGTATAACACAATAATACCTCGTAAGTAGAATTTCAATGTTTACCTTGCAACGAGCACAGCAGCACAAACATTGTGCCAACTTATTAGTAGAGATTTGGTGCAGGAAGGGAAGTGCTCTGTGCACAGAGGTGCTGTTGAGATGCACAGGCAGTTGTTAACATCTTTCTAAATGAACTATTTCCAGGCTAAAGCAGTGCACAACCACATAGAAAGATGGAAACAGACACCGGGCCAGCTATGCTGCAGCTGCTCATTCAGTACGAGGAGATGAACCTAACACTTTTTTGTTGAGAATCTGTCAAGGGGATTGACAAGGGCAAGTTGCCTACACTGACTGAGCTTCTTAATCCTTACAGCAGAGGCTAACTTTGCAAAGCAAGTGCATGCTGCACAAAATACCTTACATTTCTCAGAAGGCATTGTGCTGGGGATGCCTTGTAAATGATCTTTCATTTTTTCTTCCTAGAGGCTCCTTTTGAAGATGAAGAGGGGAGACCAAGTGCAACACAGACTGTGACACATCATGGTAAGGTTGCATTAAGCACCCCACCCTGCCCCAAGCGCCACTACAGACCTTAGCACATTCTAGAAAATATGGTAGGTTTGAGGAAGATGCACTGGGTGAAACAAACTCACAAGTGCAGAGGAGTGCAGATGGCAGGAGAAGTGGAAAGTGGCTGACATCCCACAAAGTATATCTGTTGTTCGAGAAAGGGATTTGTATTCTACTGAACCTGCCTTCAGACAGGAGTAAATGCAGGAGCAAAAAGCTTTCCATATCCTTTGAGTCTGACACGAGCAGCTAGCAGAAAATGTGCAGCAGTGTACTGCAGAGTGAAGTGTTTGATGTAGACTAGAGTCACATGTAGGATAGATAGAGGACATTAGTTTTTAATGCTAATTCAACAGCCTTTATGGTTATCTTTTCTGGTACTAACACAAGATCTCGAGATCAAGAGTAGAACAATAACGGTAACCATTACACTATTATACCCGTATACATTGGAGGTATCATATGAACTGCTCTTATGCAGATCACTGGCCATCCAAGTGGGGTGCCCAGTACCATGGAACATGGCTGAAGACCCCTTGGTCAGTCTGGTCCTGGGCCTGGCAAGGACCACCATCCATAGATCCAGGGTTCACAAGAGAGTACACCCCCTGGTAACTGGAACAGAATCACGCAATGTCTAGGTGCTCTTCTTCAAGACCAGCAGGCAAAGCAAAATGCATGTTGTTTCATTGATGATGGGAATAATATCCTATTCTAACTTGTTGTATGCATTTTTAGTTTATTAGAACCAGTTATTTGAGTGATGCCCTCTGATGTGGTTATTTATTGGGAATTGGCCATTTAAAAAAAATTATTTTGTGATGATAACTTATACAGATTGAACTGAATCTGCTCATAAATATTGCTTTGCTGTATGTACATTACCTGTGTAAAAAAAAAAGCTCAACAATTTACATTTGGCTTTGGCTCACCATGTGTTTTCTTGGTTTACCCAAAGATTGAAGAAGCATTAATAAGGGAAAATGTGAAAGAAATTATATTCAGTTCAATCAGGAGGCGATGCCACTTTCACATTTCACTTTTGTACAAGTAGATATTGGGCAATGCGAATCAACACTGGCACATAAGATGTACAGGATCTGCTAATGAAAGCAACTGAAACCACTCAACCTGATCAAGTATTAAAGACAAGACTCCAAACGTACCAAACTTGTAGTGGGTTTGTTGACAGCGTTGATCCATGATGCTGAAGCCAAGAAAGATATAACATAAAGCTCTAAATTATAACAGAAGTTTAATGATACTGAAACCTTTGCAATCCTGTACTTGTCTGTAAGTCAGACCACAGCAGATGGCAGAGTGCCGTCATTGTTACTACTTCTGCCATGAAGTGAAGGCAGCAAAGAAAAATTTTGGACATCCCCAGGTAGGAATGAGATGTATTGTAAAGACAGATCCTATAAAGACTTGTCCTTCGATATTAGCTGGAGGGGACATACTGCCCGAGATGTGTTAGAACCTAGAGGTTATTTCCTTTCATGAACTAGTCCTTATCATATAACAACAACCTATATTTATATAGTGTCTTTAACATATTAAAACATCTCAATGCATTTCACAGGAGCATAATAAAACAAAATCTGGCACCGAGCCACTTAAGGAGATAATAGATAATTGACCAAAAGCTTGGCCAAGGAAATAAGTTTTCGGGAACATCTTAAAGGAGGAAAGAGAGGTCGCAAGGTGGAGAGTTTTAGGGATGGATTTTACTAGAGAAGGAATTCCAAAGTTAGGGCCTTAGTAGCTGAAGCCACAGCCACAAATGATGGAGCAATTAAAATCAGGAATGGTCAAGAGGCCAGTATTAGAGGAGCGCAGATATCTTGGAGTGTTGTAGGGCTGGAAGAGATTACAGAGACAGGGAAAGGTGAGGCCATGGAGGGATTTGAAAGCAAGAAGGAAAATTTTAAAAACTCGGAGCCAGTTTAGGTCAGTGATCAAAGGGGTGATAAGTGAACGAGACTAAGTGCAAGTTAGTACTTGGTAGCAGAGTTTTTCATGACCTAAGCTAACAAACTAGAACATGGGAGGCTGGCCAGAAGTGCACTGGAATAGTCACATTGAGAGGTAACAAAGCATGGGTGAGGGTTTCCGCAGCAGATGAGCTGAGGTAGAGACGGAGTCAGATGATGTTACGGAGGTGGTAATGGGCAGGCTTAGTTATGGTGTGGAAAGTAGTCAGAAGCTCATCCCGGGGTCAAGGATCAAATATGACACTAAGGTTGCGAACAGTCCTGTCCTTGGAGATGGAAACGGAGGTGGTGGCACACAAAATGGTAAGTTGTGGCATCAGGTGACCTGCCTGACATCGCCCTGCCCTGAGGCCATTTTGTGTGTGGCGGGGAGGTTGGAGGATGACCCTCCCACCAAAGCATCTTAAGTGGTCAGTTAATGGTCACTTTAATCTGCTTCCTGCCTCCCTTCCAATTTCACCAACATCAGAGGGGTCTGCCGCCTCATGGAGATGCTGACAGGTAAGACTTTGTAGCCTCCTGGTAGGCTCAGCAGGGGGTCTCTTCTTTGCGGGCAATCGATGGCCCACAGAGGGTCCCCCGGTGGCTATGTTCGCCCATGTTACAAGACTCTCTCCTCAATCCCTCACCAACCCTTCACCCCCACCCACTTGCTGGAGCCTGCCAGACTGGCCCCCAGGACCCTGACCCAACTTACCTATGTCCCAGGGTCTACAACATCTTCGCCACTTCAGGCCTACGGCAGTAATGGCAGTGGCCACTGCTCCTGGTGGTGCTGCTGGTACTGCAGTGCTGTCGGCCCTCCAATTGGCCAGCAGTTCTGGAGGCAGGAGCTTGCCCCTTAAAGGGACAGCATCCCCAAAGGCGGCGAGTAAATTGGCTGCCTGCCATCAACCGGGGGACCATCAGATAGCTGCTTTCAGGATAAAATCTAGCCCTCTGGTTTAACCTCAGACAGTTGCAAGGGAGAGGAATGGCATTAGTGACAAGGGAATGGAGCTTATGGTGGGACTGAAACAATGGCTTTTGTCTTCCCACTATTTAGTTGGACGAAATTTCTGCTCATCCAGTACTAGATATGGGATAAGCAGTGTGATAGCATAACAACAGTGGAGGAGTCGGGAGAGGTGTGGTAAGGTGGACCTGGGCGTTGTCAACATACATGTGAAAATTGATGTAGTGTTTCCGCATGATGTTGATGAGGGACAGAATTTGGATGAGAAATAAAAAAGTGTCCAAGGATAGATCCTTGGGGGAACAAGAGAGATAACGCTGAGGGAGTGAGAAGAGAAGCCATTGCAGGTGATTCTCTGGGTACATTTAGATAGATAAGATTGGATCCAGGTGAAAGCTGTCCCACCCAGCTGGACAATGGTGGAGAGGTGTTGGAGGAGGATGGTGTGGTCAACAGTGTCGAAGACTGCATTGGGTCAAGAAGGACAATTTGGTTCATTCCGCATGATATCAAGATAACGGTTGAAGGTGCTGGATACTGCAAAGACTATAGACCCTGTTAACACCCAGCTGTAGTACTGAAGACGTGTGCTCCAAAACTAGCCACGCCCTTAGCCAAGCTGTTCCAGTACAGTTACAATACTGGCGTCTGCATAACAATGTGGAAAATTGCCCAGGTATGTCCGGTGCACACAATAAACTCAGCCCCAGGTCATTGCTGCAGGAATTCCTCAGGGGAGTGTCCAAGGCCCAATCATCTTCAGCTGCTTCATCAATGACCTCCCCCCCAATATAAGGTGGCCATCTCCAATGGGAGAGAATCTAACCATCATCCGTTGATGTTCCATTACATTACAAATTTCTGAATCTTCCACCAACACCATCCTGTGGGTCAAAAACAAGAAATGCTGGAATCACTCAGCAGGTCTGGCAGCATCTGTGGAAAGAGAAGCAGAGTTAACGTTTCGGGTCAGTGACCCGAAACGTTAACTCTGCTTCTCTTTCCACAGATGCTGCCAGACCTGCTGAGTGATTCCAGCATTTCTTGTTTTTGTTTCAGATTTCCAGCATCCGCAGTATTTTGCTAACATCCTGTGGGTTATCATTGACCAGAAACCTAATTGTACCAGCTATATCAATACTGTCGCTACAAGAGCAGGTCAGAGACTGGGAATTCTGCAGTGCGTAACTCACTTCCTGACTCCCCAAAACCTGTCCACCACCGACAAGGCACAAGTCAGGAGTGTGATGGAATACTCTTCCATTGGAGATGACCATTGCCTGGCATTTGTGTGGTGCGAAGGTCTTTTGCCACTTATCAGTCTAAGTCTGAATGTTATGAGATCTTCATGCATGCAAGAACGAATTACTTCAGTATCTGAGGAGTCACGAATGGTACTGAACATTATGCAATCATCAGCGAACATTCCCACTTCTGACCTTATATTGGGGGGAAGGTCATTGATGAAGCAGCTGAAAATGGTTGGTCCTCAGACACTCTCCTGAGGAATTCCTGCAGCAATGACCTGGGGCTGAGATGATTGGCTTCTCAGGCCCTCAACCATTTTCCTTTTAGGTATGACTCCAATCAGTGGAAAGTTTTTCCCCGATTCTCATTGACACCAATTTTGCTAGGGCTCCTTGATGCCAAACTCAGTCAAATGCTGTCTTAATGTGGACCAAGGTTGTTATGATGTCTGGAGCCTGGATGAGTGTGGCTCCTACAACACTCAAGAAGCTCAACAACATCCAGGATAAAGCAGCCTACTTGATTGGTACTCCATCCACTGCCTTAAATATTCACTGCCTCCACCAGTGCACAGTGGCAGCAGTGTGTACCATCTACAAGAGACACTGCAGCAACTCACCAAGCCTTCTTCGACAGCACTTTCCAAATCTGCGACCTTCACCACCGAGAAGGACAAAGGCACCATCTGAAAATTCCCTTCCAAACCACCACCATCCTGACTGAGAACAATATCGCTATTTCTTTGTGATGGTCTTGGGACTAAACAGTAATATTCAGTCAGAGGGAGTTACACACAGATCTGCTGCATGTTGTTAAAAACATGGATTCCTTTATTCCCTTACAGATATCTCTGCTGGTATATGTGTGTATGGTCGCCTTAAATGGACAAAATGCACAATGCAATTTTCAAAACATTACATCCCTCCCCTTCTTAGTAAATAGTATGTTTCAATGCTTTGTTTCCAAAAGTGTAAACAATAAATGTAAGCATAACGAACATTCAACTTCACCAGTAACACTATTACATATTCTAACTTCTATGTTAATTTAACAATGCACTCAGTCATATACAATAAGATGAAAGATTTGCTCACCAACTGACAATAGTTCACTTAGTATCATAGGGACTTAAGTATAGTGGACGTTTTCCCTCATGAGTCGGATATTGTCTGACATTAGGTGTAGTTTCATTTAATTCATGTTCTTCATCTGAGATGTTGATGCTGAAATCAGATTCAATGCTTACAAGTGGTGTTTTCAGTACTTTGGAGAATGACGCGTTTCTTTTGATGATTTGCAGTGATCATTGATCCTTTTGTGTTGATCACATCAAATGGTTGGATGTCAAAGAACATAGAACAAAGAACTGTACAGCACAGGAACAGGCCATTCGTCCCTCCAAGCCTGCGCCGATCTTGATGCCTGCCTAAACTAAAACCTTCTGCACTTCCGGGGACTGTATCCCTCTATTCCCATCCTATTTATGTATTTGTCAAGATGCCTCTTAAACGTCGCTATCGTGCCTGCTTCCACCACCTCCCCCAACAGCAAGTTCCAGGCACTCACCACCCTCTGTGTGAAGAATTTGCCTTGCACATCCCCTCTAAACTTTGCCCCTCACACCTTAAACCTATGTCCCCTAGTAACTGACTCTTCCACCCTGGGAAATAGCTTCGGACGATCCACTCTGTCCATGCCGCTCATAACTTTGTAAACCTCTATCATGTCGCCCCTCCACCTCCGTCGTTCCAGTGAAAACAATTCGAGCTTATCCAACCTCTCCTCATAGTTAATGCCCTCCAGACCAGGCAACATCCTGGTAAACCTCTTCTGTCTTTTTTCTTTCTTTTTCTTTCTTTTGGGCCTCCTTATCTCGAGAGACAATGGATACGCGCCTGGAGGTGGTCAGTGGTTTGTGAAGCAGCGCCTGGAGTGGCTATAAAGGCCAATTCTGGAGTGACAGGCTCTTCCACAGGTGCTGCAGAGAAATTTGTTTGTTGGGGCTGTTGCACAGTTGGCTCTCCCCTTGCGCCTCTGTCTTTTTTCCTGCCAACTACTAAGTCTCTTCGACTCGCCACAATTTAGCCCTGTCTTTATGGCTGCCCGCCAGCTCTGGCGAATGCTGGCAACTGACTCCCACGACTTGTGATCAATGTCACACGATTTCATGTCGCGTTTGCAGACGTCTTTATAACGGAGACATGGACGGCCGGTGGGTCTGATACCAGTGGCGAGCTCGCTGTACAATGTGTCTTTGGGGATCCTGCCATCTTCCATGCGGTTCACATGGCCAAGCCATCTCAAGCGCCGCTGACTCAGTAGTGTGTATAAGCTGGGGGTGTTGGCCGCTTCAAGGACTTCTGTGTTGGAGATATAGTCCTGCCACCTGATGCCAAGTATTCTCCGAAGGCAGCGAAGATGGAATGAATTGAGACGTCGCTCTTGGCTGGCATACGTTGTCCAGGCCTCGCTGCCGTAGAGCAAGGTACTGAGGACACAGGCCTGATACACTCGGACTTTTGTGTTCCGTGTCAGTGCGCCATTTTCCCACACTCTCTTGGCCAGTCTGGACATAGCAGTGGAAGCCTTACCCATGCGCTTGTTGATTTCTGCATCTAGAGACAGGTTACTGGTGATAGTTGAGCCTAGGTAGGTGAACTCTTGAACCACTTCCAGAGCGTGGTCGCCAATATTGATGGATGGAGCATTTCTGACATCCTGCCCCATGATGTTCGTTTTCTTGAGGCTGATGGTTAGGCCAAATTCATTGCAGGCAGACGCAAACCTGTCGATGAGACTCTGCAGGCATTCTTCAGTGTGAGATGTTAAAGCAGCATCGTCAGCAAAGAGGAGTTCTCTGATGAGGACTTTCCGTACTTTGGACTTCGCTCTTAGATGGGCAAGGTTGAACAACCTGCCCCCTGATCTTGTGTGGAGGAAAATTCCTTCTTCAGAGGATTTGAACGCATGTGAAAGCAGCAGGGAGAAGAAAATCCCAAAAAGTGTGGGTGCGAGAACACAGCCCTGTTTCACACCACTCAGGATAGGAAAGGGCTCTGATGAGGAGCCACCATGTTGAATTGTGCCTTTCATATTGTCATGGAATGAGGTGATGATACTTAGTAGCTTTGGTGGACATCCGATCTTTTCTAGTAGTCTGAAGAGACCACGTCTGCTGACGAGGTCAAAGGCTTTGGTGAGATCAATGAAACCTCTTCTGTACCCTCTCCAAAGCCTCCATGTCCTTCTGGTAGTGTGGCGACCAGAATTGCACGCAATATTCTAAGTGTGGCCTAACTAAAGTTCTGTACAGCTGCAGCATGACTTGCCAATTTTTATACTCTATGCCCCGACCGATGAAGGCAAGCATGCCGTATGCCTTCTTGACTACATTATCCATCTGCGTTGCCACTTTCAGTGACCTGTGGACCTGTACGCCCAGATCTCTCTGCCTATCAATACTCGCAAGGGTTCTGCCATTTACTGTATACTTCCCACCTGTATTAGACCTTCCAAAATGCATTGCCTCACATTTGTCCGGATTAAACTCCATCTGCCATTTCTCCGCCCAAGTCTCCAACCGATCTATATCCTGCTGTATCCTCTGACAATCCTCATCACTATCCGCAACTCCACCAACCTTTGTGTCGTCCACAAACTTACTAATCAGACCAGCTACATTTTCCTCCAAATCATTTATATATACTACAAACAGCAAAGGTCCCAGAACTGATTCCTGCGGAACACCACTAGTCACAGCCCTCCATTCAGAAAAGCACCCTTCCACTGCTACCCTCTGTCTTCTATCACCGAGCTAGTTCTGTATCCATCTTGCCAGCTCACCTCTGATCCCGTGTGATTTCACCTTTTGTACCAGTCTGCCATGAGGGACCTTGTCAAAGGCTTTACTGAGGTCCATATAGACAACATCCAGCGCCCTTCCTTCATCAATCATCTTTGTCACTTCCTCAAAAAACTCAATCAACTTAGTGAGACACGACCTCCCCTTCACAAAACCATGCTGCCTCTCGCTAATAAGTTTGTTTGTTTCCAAATTGGAGTAAATCCTGTCCCGAAGAATCCTCTCTAATAATTTCCCTACCACTGACATAAGGCTCACCGGCCTATAATTTCCTGGATTATCCTTGCTACCCTTCTTAAACAAAGGAACAACATTGGCTATTCTCCAGTCCTCTGGGACCTCACCTGTAGCCAATGAGGATGCAAAGATTTCTGTCAAGGCCCCAGCAATTTCTTCCCTTGCCTCCCTCAGTATTCTGGGGTAGATCCCATCAGACCCTGGGGACTTATCTACCTTAATGCTTTGCAAGACGCCCAACACCTCCTTTTTGATAATGACATGACCGAGACTATCTACACTCCCTTCCCTAGACTCATCATCCACCAAGTCCTTCTCTTTGGTGAATACTGATGCAAAGTACTCATTTAGTACCTCGCCCATTTCCTCTGGCTCCACACATAGATTCCCCCCTCTGTCCTTGAGTGGGCCAACCCTTTCCCTGGTTACCCTCTTGCTCTTTATATACGTTTAAAAAGCCTTGGGATTTTCCTTAATCCTGTTTGCCAATGACTTTTCATGACCCCTTTTAGCCCTCCTGACTTCTTGCTTAAGTTCCTTCCTACCGTCTTTATATTCCTCAATGGCTTTGTCTGTTCCCAGCCTTCCAGCCCTTACGAATGCTTCCTTTTTCTTTTTGACGAGGCTCACAATATCCTGTTTTATCCAAGGTTCCCGAAACTTGCCAAACTTATCCTTCTTCCTCACAGGAACATGCTGGTCCTGGATTCTAATCAACTGACGTTTGAAAGACTCCCACATGTCAGATGTTGATTTACCCTCAAACAGCCGCCCCAATCTAAATTCTTCAGTTCCTGCCTAATATTGTTATAATTAGCTTTCCCCCAATTTAGCACCTTCACCCAAGGACTACTCTTATCCTTATCCACAAGTACCTTAAAACATATGGAATTATGGTCACTGTTCCCGAAATGCTCCCCTACTGAAACTTCGACCACCTGGCCGGGCTCATTCCCCAATACCAGGTCCAGTACGGCCCCATCCCTAGTTGGACTAACTACATATTGTTTCAAGAAGCCCTCCTGTATGCTCCTTACAAATTCTGCCCCATCCAAGCCCCTAGCACTAAGTGAGTCCCAGTCAATATCGGGGAAACTAAAATCACCCACCACTACAACCCTGTTACCTTTACATCGTTCCAAAATCTGTCTATATATTTGCTCCTCTACCTCCCACTGGCTGTTGGGAGGCCTGTAGTAAACCCCCAACATCGTGACTGCACCCTTCCTATTCCTGAGCTCCACCCATATTGCCTCGCTGCATGACCCCTCCGAGGTGTCCTCCCGCAGTACAGCTGTGATATTCTCCTTAGCCAGTAATGCAACTCCCCCACCCCTTTTACATCCCCCTCTATCCCGCCTGAAGCTTCTAAATCCCGGAACATTTAGCTGCCAATCCTGTCCTTCCCTCAACCAAGTCTCTGTAATAGTAACAACATCATAGTTCCAAGTACTAATCCAAGCTCTAAGTTTATCTGCCTTACCTGTTATACTTCTCGCATTGAAACAAATGCACTTCAGACCACCAGTCCCGCTGTGCTCCGCAACATCTCCCTGCCTGCTCTTCCTCTTAGTCTTACTGGCCTTATTTATATCACCAGCTGTCCTTCTGCTCTGGTCATACTGCTACTGTCATATGGGGTTGTTTGCTTTCCAACATGACCATCACGTTTTACAAGTACTTTATCTCCTGGCTTTAGCTGTGTAGCTCTAAATATTATGTTTCACTCTGCATTTACTTTCATTCGATCCTTCTGTTCTCAATGGCTTTTACGGCCATGTTAGTCATTACCTTCACGGAGGTAACTCAGGAAGATGTGTGCACATAGGATGTGCAAAACCGAGTGTAGCTGAAGTTTTTGCAGTAGTTGAGTGAGGAGTCACTCTGTAATTATGAAGAAAGCAATACAAATCTTGCTTCCATGACTTGCTCTCAGCTGTCACTGTGCATATCACTTTTCGCAATGCACGTATACATCTCATGACTTCACCATTAGCTCTTGGCCAATGGAATGTGATTTCTCAATGAGTGAAACCTAGGTAGCGAGCAAATGTACTGAACTCATTGCTGTTGAATATGGGTCCATTGTCACTTTTCACCATTTGAGGGATTCCAAGCAAGGCGAAAATCTGGTCAAGCTCTGGGATGATTGCTTTCGTTGAAGTTGAAATAACTATTTCTATGATTGGGAATCTGCTGTAGTGATCAGTGACAACAAGCAGGTATTCACCTGTGGGAAAATCTGTGAAATCAATGCTAACTTCAATCCATGGCCTTGGAGGTGCTTCGGACATCTTGAGAGGATCATGAAGTTTTGACATTGTGGTTACTTGACATGGAAAACACTGATTGATTTTGTGCTCTACCATGCAGTCAGTTCCTGGGAACCATACATTTTCCATAAGGAGTTGTTTGTATTTGACAGTTCCCTGGTGACCTACATGTGCTATATCGAAAACACATTCCCTCAATGTGTGTGAAATTACAATACAGTTGCTGTATAATACGAGATCAGATGTAATTGTAACGGTAAGCTCATTTTGAACATTGTGAAGACCTTGTAGTGTGTGAGCGACTTTGTAGATGCTCTCTCCTCACGTCTTTCCAGTTTCGTGATTCCATCGTACATAGTTGCAACACCTCATCTTGTTTTGTTGCCACTTTGATATCAGTTAGTTTTAGTGATTTTGGCACCGCATTTTGGCTTACATAGTTAAGATGTTGCTTGGCAACCTTTTCCTCATGGCTAGTAGGACAGGCTGTCGGCAGCGATGTTGCGAAAGGTAGTTCGCTGGGTTGAGTTTGCTTGGTTGATACTTAACATGGAACTTATACTCTTGAAGTTTGAGTATCCAATGCTCTATTCAAGTGTTTGGTTTGCCATGTGGATGGTTGAACAGACTTACTCATCATCTTTGATGGTTATTACTTCAAACTCACTTCCATACAAGTAGAGATGAAAGTGGAAGATACCCCAGGTGATTGACAGTGCTTCTCTTTCTGTTTGCGAGTAATGTTGCTCAATGGGCATTAGCGATTTGCTTGCCTTTGCAACGATTGATGGGTTACCTGTCTTTTCTTTCTGCATGAGAACTGCACCTTAGCCAACCAGGCTTGCATCCATGACTAGATGGATGATTTTCTCAGCGTTGAAATAGGCATTTGTGCAACTTGCTGACAATTCACATTTTATTTGATGTACCACCTGTTTATGTGATTTAGTCTACTCCCACTTGGTGGACTCTTTTGTCAGATCGTGTAGGAGGGTGGATAACGTACCATGGTCAGGAATGAAGCGACTATGGTACGTGATAAATCCTAGCAGACTCTGGACTTCCTGCACGTTTGTAGGATCCACAGCATTTACAATAGCTTCAACTCAAAGAAAGGTGATACTCACTGAAAACTTGAACAAAGAATTCAATTCTGCTTTCATTGAACAAACACTTGTCTTTGTTCAGGGTGAAGATACATTCTCTGAGACATTGTAGGTATGCATGTCAGCATGTCTTGAGTTCCCTTCAATACGACCATAGATGAGAATGTCATCACTGATGTTCAGTGTGCCTTCAAGTCCTTGAAGTGCAGATTGAATCATGTGCTGAAATACCTCAGCTGCTGAGCTGACTCCAAAGCTGAGCATCTTATATCGAAAAAGTCCAATGTGAGTGGAGAATACAGTAAGATATCTCAATTCTTCTGCAAGCTCGATTTGATGGTAGCCTGCATTGAGGTCACGTTTAGTAAAATATTTAGCATCATTCACTTTCTCAATATCATCAATGATTGCCAGTGTCAAGTGTCTTCCTTGTTGTATGGCTTGATTTGGTAATCACATATCAATGAAGAATCTAATCTGGTTCTCACTCCTGGGTTTCTTGATGACTTGTATGGGTGAGACCCAAGGGGTAGGCTCACCCCCAACTTTCTCAATAATGCCAAGGTCGAGTAGGTGTTGAAGTTCTTTCTCTGTTTGTTTCCTGACATGAAATGGTATTCATTGCCGTTGATGTGCAGCTGGGGGCACATTAGAAGCCTGCTACCAGACCTGAACCCGACGGGACCCGACGACATGTGTCGGATCGGGTCGGGTCAGGCCCATCTTCCGGGGCCGGCTTTCGGGCTTGGGTCGGGTCAGGCCGAGTCCAGGTCAGGTCAGGCCGGACATACATGGTAAGTGCTGTGCTGGTAAGTATTAAAAATAAAAAAACTTACCTGAGCTGGGAGTCTGGGACGAAACTGAATCTGCGCAGTGAGCGAGTGATGTCACTGTGATGTCATCGTACATGCGCTGCAGCTTCTTTCAGGTTCGGTGTCAGGAAGGTAAGTAAAGACATGGTCGGATCGGGCTTGGGTCAGGTTGAGTAGTGGCGGATCAGGTCAGTTCAGGCTCGGGGCAAAATCGGAGGGACTAGGGCCGGGTCGGACTCGGGTCCGCTGTGGTTCGTTCGGGTTCGGGTCGGGTTTTTTTTCCCGACCTAAAGCAGGCCTCTAGGGCACATTAGGGTCTACATGCAGCTTGCATGTAAGACCTTTCAGTTTGCTGATACCAGTGAAACAATCAACATACAGTATGAGGTTGTTTTTGTTATGCGTAGAAATCGCATATCTGACTGTAATCATGTGCAGATCTGTTGCTGTGTGGAAACTGATAAGCGTGTCACATTCTCCAGATATGAAATAGAATACAGTATTCATTCTAGTGTCTTTGGCCGGAATTTTAGGCTGAAAAGTCAGGGGCAAGCCCGCCTCCGCTGGGCCTGGGGAGCCAGGCTGGGATTTTTCGTTCCTCAGGCCTTTAATTGGTCTTGGGTGGGACCTCCACCTCCTTGAGGCAGGAAGTCCCACCAAATGGAGCTGCTGGCCAATCAGCGGACCGGCAGCTCTTAGTACCAGCAGCATCACTCGGAACGGTGGCCACTGCTGGGACAACTTCTTTTTCTTCTTAGGCAGTTCCTTGGGAACGAGAATGACTTTCTTCCACTCCAGGGTTGTGGGTCCTTAGGTGACTGAATAGTCCAATTCTGATCAGCACACTCTGCCACAGGTGTGACGGTGATGTTTGATAAGGCAAGTGAATGGGATGCTTGAATTTCCAAATGCTCCTTCCGCTGTTTGCAATTGGACACTGCCTGGGC
Source organism: Heterodontus francisci (assembly GCF_036365525.1). NCBI lineage: Eukaryota > Metazoa > Chordata > Chondrichthyes > Heterodontiformes > Heterodontidae > Heterodontus > Heterodontus francisci. Next base: position 115,451,951 of record NC_090371.1, read on the forward strand.
ATATCGATGTTGTTTGAACTGGCTGGCACCTTTGCGGATGCGTCTTCTCCATTTTAGGCGGTTTCAGACAAGAGATTCCCATGAACCAGTGGAGATGTCACATTTTTTCAAGGAGGCTTTAAGGGCATCCTTGTAGCGTTTCCTCTGCCCTCCTGGTAGCCTCTTTCCATAATGGAGCTCACAGTTGAAAGCTTGTTTTGGGAGTCTTGTGTCAGGTATTTGGATGGTGTCGCCCGCCAATGTAAGTGACTAGCCATGACCAGTGTCTCAATACTGGGGATGTTGGTCTGAGAGAGGACATTGATACTGGAGTGCCTGTCCTGCCACTGAATTTGCAGGATCTTTCGGAGGCACCTCTGGTGATATCTCTCCAGGGCTTTGAGATGTCTGCTGTACAGTGTCCATGTTTCCGACGCATACAGGAGGGCAGGTAACACTGTGGCCCTGTAGACCATGAGCTTGGTGCCAGGTTTGAGGTCTTTGTCATCAAACACGCTTTTCCTCAGATGACCGAAGGCTGCGCTGGCACACTGGAGGTGATGCTGAGTTTCATTATTGATGTCAGCCCTTGCTGAGAGGAGGCTCCCAAGGTATGGAAAGTGGTCCACATTGTCAAGTGGTTCACCGTGGATCTTGATAGTCGGTGGGGGGGGGCAGTGTTGTGCTGCGGGAGCAGGCTGGTAGAGGACCTTTGTCTTCCGGATGTTTAGCTTAAGGCCCATTCTTTCATACGCCTCTGTGAATGCATCAGTGAGGGTTTGAAGCTCGGCCTCTGAGTGTGCGCATACGAAAGCATCGTCAGCATACTACAGCTCAATGACAGAGGTTGGAGTAGCCTTGGTTCTGGACTGGAGGTGACGTAGGTTAAATAATTTCCTGCTCGTCTTGTGGGGTAGATCTACTCTGGCAGGGAGCTTCATGGAGATGAGGTGAAGTGTTGCAATGAGGAAGATGGAAAAGAGTGTTAGTGCGATGACACACCCTTGCTTGATCCCAGTTTGCACTTGGATTGGATCAGTGGCAGATCCTTTGGCAAGGATTACAGCTTGCATGTCGTTGTGCAGCAGTTGGAGGATGGTGATGAATTTTTCCGGGCAGCCAAATTTGAGGAGGATTTTCCATAATCCCTCCCAATTGATAGAGTCGAAGACCTTTGTCAGGTCAAAGAAGGCCATGTATAAAGGTTGCTTCTGCTCCCTACATTTTTCTTGGAGTTGTCTTGCCGTGAAGATCATGTCCGCTCTGCCTCTTGATGGACAGAATCCACATTGTGATTCCGGTAGGAGCTCTTCAGCCACGGGAAGGAGGCAGTTGAGAAGGACTCTTACGATGACCTTCCCTGTGGCGGACAGCAGGGATACCCCTCTGTAGTTACCACAGTCAATTTTGTCGCCTTTTTTGAAGATGGTCATAATTATCGCATCTCGGAGATCCCCTGGCATGCTCCCCTCCTTCCAGATGAGAGATATGAGACTATTTATTTGTGTCAAGAGTGCCTCTCCGTTGTATTTTAGAATTTTGGTGGGAATTCCGCCTGTGCCGGCGGCCTTATTGTTTTTTAGCTGTCGGGTGGCCATTTCAATCTCATGTCGGGCTGGGGTTGTGCTGAGGCCATGGTGGGTATCATGCTGTGGAATGTGATCGAGGGGACTCGCATCAAGGACTGAGTCGCAATTGATGAGATCTTCGAAGTGCTTCTTCCAACGAGGACTGACTACTTCTCTGTCCTTGATCAGTGCCACTCCATTCTTTGCTCGCAGTGGGGTAGGTCCTTGGGTATTTGGGCCGTAAATGGTCTTGACTGCCCTGAAGAATCCACGCATATCGTAGCTGTCAGCGAGTTGCTTTACTTCCTGCGCTCTTTCAGCCCACAGCTGTTCTTTAGGTCACGGGTTTTTTGTTGAGCCTTGGCCTTCAATTGTCTGTATACCTGCTTTTTTTCCCTCGAAGTTTGGTGATGCTTCCAGTTCAGGAACGCCTTACGCTTGCGATTTAGTAGCTCCTCGATCTCCTGGTTGTTCTCGTCAAGCCAGTCTTGATGTTTCCTGGCCGAGAAACCAAGACTAACTTTGCCAGTGCTGATTATGGTAGCTTTAAGGGCAGACCAGGCATTGTGGACATTCTGTGGTTCCTGTTCATTGAGTGTCACCAAGTTGCTTGTAAGATGCTGCCTGAGCAGGTCTTTCTTCGCAGACTCCTTGATAACGTCGAGATAGTAGCTCGGATTAGGCAACAGTCGGTCCAGTAGTCATCGGCTCCTGTCACGGCATGGGTGATGTGAACATCCTTGCGGTCCTTCACTCAGACGATGATATAGTCAAGCAAATGCCAATGCCTGGAGTGAGGGTGCTACCATGTGGTCTTGCATTTGTCTCTCTGACGAAATAGGATGTTCGTTATGATCAGGCCATGTTCAAGGCATTTCGTCAGAAGAAGGACTCCATTGGTGTTAGCCCTTCCAACACCTTCCTTGCCAATCACACCTTTCCATAGGTTTGTGTCCCTCCCAACTCTGGCATTGAAGTCTCTGAGGAGGATCAGCTTGTCTTCCTTGGGAACAGGGGACAGCAAGTGATCAAGGCTAAAGTAGAATTCTTCTTTGGCCTCATCTGTTGCTTCGAGGGTTGGGGCGTACGTGCTGACAACTGTGGCGTGCTGTTTCTGGGTTAGGGTGAGCCGGAGGGTCATGAGATGATCGTTTAATCCAGAAGGAGGCTTGCTGAGATGGTCAGCTAGTTCATTTTTTATGGCGAAGCCAACACTGTGGAGTCGGTTCTCTTCTCATGGTTTACATTTCCAGAAGAAGGTGGATCCACCACCTTGTTCCTTGAGCTGGCCTTCTCCTGTCTGTCATGTCTCACCCAGGGCACCAATATCAATGTTGTAACAGTGGAGTTCTCGGGCTATGATAGCGGTGCGACGTTCAGGTCTATCATTGCTGGGGTTGTCCATGAGAGTCCTGATATTCCAGGTCCCGAAGTTCATTTTGAGGTGCTGGATGATACCTGTGCATGGGTTCTTTAAATGGGGGGTGGCTGTTGCACACCGACTACCACTTGGTCTGAGTGAAGCAAGATCTTTGTCCAATGGCAGGGAGGCCGAGACAATTAGAGACCAGGCTCCGCTACATGGACAGGGACTAATACATACATAAGCAAGGTGAAGGATGTGCACAGAATGAAGGTAAGTTTTTGGGGCCTTGCTGGGGACAGTTGGCCGGGCCCTGGCGAGACAAGGAGAATCGGTTGAGCTGGGGGGGTGGGGGGAGTGTTGTGCGATGGGGGCAGTTGGAGCTTTAGGGGTGTCCCTCCATGAGGCACAGGAGGGCCCTGCCAGCACGCAAGAAGGCCACTGGTTAATTGGCCACATAATGGCTTTGATTGGCCTGGGAGTAATGGGCTGTTTCTCACCGCTGCTGCCCTGTATAAAATTGCAGCGGAGTCGGGAAGGCATCGGGAATGGCCCCCCACCTCCCACACAACTTTTTGGACCCCCACCACCAGCCCACTAATTGTGGGGGGGGGGGAGCTGTAAAATTCCAATCTTTGAATGAGACTATCGTTTCAAGAGTCCTGAGAACTTTCAGCAGTTTGACACTGTTGTAAAGGTAAATTTTTGTATTCCCTGGTTTGCAGAGAATGGGGCAATCCTAAAGTCTATTGAATGCTTTGTCTCCCATGACATTGACAGATGCTCCTGTATCTATGAGAGCATCTACGTCCGAGCAGCCACTAGTCACTGTCACATGTGGCTGTTTGCTGTGTCTGAGAGAGAGCTCAAAAGTATATTCAGGGTTAAAAACCTCTAAATTGTCTACATTCTCTTGCCTTTTTGCTGTGGTACACATACATGATACCCTTCTGTTGGTATTGGTCTTAGTAGTTGATTTTGCTGATGAGTGACAAACACAAGCAAAACAGTTGGGTTTTCCACAAGCTTTACAATGTTTAGAATCATAGAATCATAGAAAGTTTAAGATACAGAAAGAGGCCACTTAGCCCATCGTGTCTGTGTCGGTCGAAAAACGATCCACCTATTCTAATCCCACCTTCCAACATTTGGTCCGTCGCCCTGCAGCATATGGCACTTGAGGTGTATATCCAGACACCTTTTGAATGAGTTGAGGGTCTCTGCCTCAACTACCCTTTCAAGCAGAGTGCTCCAGACCATTACCACCCTCTGCATGAAAAAGTTTTTCCTCATCTCCCCTTTAATGTTTCTCCCAATCACTTTAAATCTATGTCCCCTCGTCACTGACCTTCCTGCCACAATGAATAGATCCTTCACATCCATTCTATCCAGGTCCCTCAAAATTTTGTACATTTCAATCAGATCTCCCCTCAGCCTTCTCTGTTCCAAGAAGAACAACCCCAGCCTATCCAATCTTTCCTCATAGCCGCATTTTCCCAGTCCTGGCAACATCCTCATAAATCTCCTCTGTACCCTCACTAGAGCAATTACATCCTTTCTGTAATGATGTGATTAGAACTGCACACAGTACTCAAGTTGTGGCCCAACCAATGAGTTATATGGTTCCAGCATAACCTCCCTGCTCTTATATTCTATACCTTGGCTAATAAAGGAAAGGGTTCCAAATGCCTTCTTAACCACCTTATCGACCTGTCCTGCTATCTTCAGGGATCTGTGGACATTCACTCCAAGGTCCCTTACTTCCTCTACACTTCTCAGTATTTTCCCCAACTCCCAAAATGCATTACCTTACACTTCTCCAGGTTGAATTCCATTTGCCATTTTTCTGCCCAACTGACCAGACCATCAATATCTTCCTGCAGCCTACAACTATCCTCCTCTCTATCTAACACACAGCCAATCTTTGTGTCATCCGCACACTTCTTGATCATGCCCCCTACATTTACCTCCAAATCGTTAATATACACCACAAAAAGCAGGGGACCCAGTACTGAGCCCTGAGGAACGCCACTGGAAACAGCCCTCCAGCCGCTAAAACAGCCGTCAACAATTACCCTTTGTTTCCTGCCACTGAGCCAATTTTGTATCCACCTTGCTGCATTTCCCTGGATCCCATGGGATTTTATTTTTTTAACCAGTCTGCCATGTGAGACCTTGTCAAAAGCCTTGCTAAAACCCATGTAGACCACATCAACTGCACTACCCTCATCTATCTTCCTTGTTACTCAAAAAATTCATTCATTTGGTAAAACCAGATCTTCCCTTAACAAATCCATGCTGACTATCCTTGATTAACTCATGCTTTTCTAAGTGAGAGTTTATTTTGTCTCTCAGAATAGATTCCAATAATTTGCCCACTACAGAGGTTAGACGGACTAGCCTGTAATTATTCAGTCTATCCTTCGCTCCCTTTTTAAACAGAGGTATGTTAGAAATTCTTCAGTCCTCCATCACCACACCTGTATCCAGTGAGGACTGGAAAATGGGGTCAAACCCTCTGCTATTTCCTCTCTTGCTTCTTTTAACAGCCTAGGATACATTTTATCCGGCCCTGGTGATTTATCAACTTTCATGAATGCTAATCCCATTAATACTTTCTCTCTCTCTATGTTTATTACATCCAGTACTTCACACGCTTCCTCCTATACTACAATATCTGTATTGTCCTCCTCTTTTGTGAAGACAGACACAAAGTATTCATTAAGAACCATACCAATATCTTCCGCTCCTACACATAGGTTACCTTTTTGATCTTTTATGGGCCCCACTCTCTCCTTAGTTATCATCTTACTCTTAATGTATTGATAAAACATCTTTGGATTCACCTTGATTTTACTTGCCAATATTCTTTCATGACTTCTCTTTGCTTTCCTAATTTCTTTTTTGATTTCACCCCTCCATTTTCTGTACTCCTCTCGGCTTTCTGTAGTTTACCAGTCGCCAGCTCAGCAACGCAGTGATAGTGCATGATCAAGGATCTGGGATCGCGTTCCTTTCAAGGAAAAACTTCTCTGTATTGATCTGAGATCTTTTTTTTTTTGATTATATGGTTGTTTTGATGAGGTGTCCAACACAGCCACAATGTGTTCCCTAAATCTCCAACTTAAAATGCTGTCTGCAAAAAGTAGGCAAACACCTTCCAAAAGCTTCATACCTAAAAGCAATGTTTCTGATTTTTCACCACCCTTGTCATCATTGTGATGTTCTTGGGACTAAACAGTAATATTCAGTCAGAGTTAGTAAGACACAGAGCTGCTGCATGCTGTTAAAAACATGGATTCTTTTATTCCAGGGTTGTCCAACCTTTTTGTATGTGGGACCACATTCCAATTTTGCCTTACATAGGGGGCCAGTGAGACAATTTCGTAAAGATAAAGGCATTAAAAATTTATCTTACAATTAATCAAAACAACAACAAATGTACATTTTTGTGAAGAAGCTTTAAATGAGAAGACTAATTTATTGACTTACTTTCCCTTCACTATGTTGGACACTATTTTAGTGAGATGCCTGGCAATTTATTGCTTGCACAAGTCGTCAATGTTTTCCCGCACACTTGTAGCGATGTGGGGCTGGATTTTAAAGGCCCTCCACCGCCAGGAATGGTGGCGGGGAGGCAATGAAGCTTGGTACAGAGGAGGTCTGCCACCGACCCCAATGTCGGCAAGCCTCGTACTGATCTTGGCGGCGGCAGCGAGGCCTCATTATGGCCGCCTCACTGCTCAGCAACGTGACCTGTATTAAAATATGTAAATGCCTACTTACCATTCAACCTGCAGCATTTCTGCCATCACGTTGCCATCTTCATTCTTGCCACCGACAATGTCGCACCTTCGAATCCCCATTCAGGGAAACGTGATGCAACGCCTTGCAGGGGGAGAGACTTTATCTCTGTGCTGGAGGGGGGAGTGTGGTTAGAACGCCTCGGATTGGTCGGGGGTGGGGTTGATGGGAAGGGGTAAAGGACAGAGGTGACGAACTTTGAGGGGGGGGAGGTTAAATTTTCAACGTCGTAATTCCGGGGGGCGGGGGGGGGGGGGAAGGGCAGTAATGTAGTGATATGCCATTTGGGGGGAAGGGGGTTGGGTGGGAGAATGCCTGGAAAGGTCATCTCATTCATTTTTCCAAAATTTTCCATTAACTGGCCCTTTAAATTTTAAATGTACATTAAGGACTGTAAGCCATTTAAAAATGGCACTGGTGCCTACTTCAGGGGTGAAGTCTTAAAATGCAGCCCATGGAGTATTTCGGATAGATGTCCATTTGTCAGGGGTGATCTTGATTACTCTCTCACTCTGTCCCCCTCTCTCCCTCTCTCTGTCCCCCTCCCTCTCTCTGTCCACCTTCCTCTCTGTGTCCCCCTCCCTCTCTGTCTCTGTCCCCCTTTTTCTCTGTTTTTCCCCTTTCTCTGTCCCTCTCTCTGTCCCACTTTCTCTCTGTCCCCCTCCCTCTCTCTCTATCCCCTTTTCTCTCTATCCCCTCTCCCTCTCTGTCCCTTTCTCTTTCTGTTCCCCTCTCTCTGTTTGTCCACCCCCTCCCTCTCTCTTTTTCTGTCCCTCCTCTCTCGCTCTCTTTCCCCCTCACTCTCTCTGTCCCCCTCTCTCTCTCTCTCTTTTTGCCCCCTCTCTCTTTTCTCCACTCTCTCTCTCTCTGCCCCCTCTCTCTGTGTCCCCCCTCTCTCTGTCTCCCTCTCTTTGTCCCTCTCTCTCTGTCTACCCCTCTCTCTGTTCCTCTCTCTCTGTCTGTCCCCCGCTTTCTCTGTCCCTCTCTCGCTCTCTGCTCCCCATCATTCCTCTCTCTGCCCCTCTCTCTCTCTGTCCCCCCTCTCTCTCACTGTTCTCCTCTCTGTCTCTGTCTGCCTTTCTCTCTGTTCTGCCCCCCCCCGTCCCGTCTCTCTGTCCCTCTCTCTCTTTGTCCATCCCCCTCTCTCTCTGACAGTTGCAGAGAGCGGGAACGCTCAACTTTGTGGTTGATCAGTTTTTGAAAAAAAATCACATGTCAACTTCACAGCTGACAGGCGCTGAAAGAGGAAACAGCAGCTTCCCAACTTCGGACAGATTTGGGTTTTTCCGACGGGTTCCGACTTTTTTTTTAGAAGCTCACTGGAAAACCCCGGTGGGCTGTTGCTCCTCTGCTCAAAAGAGTGCTCTAAAAATCATTTGTCTTCAGCAGCTGACTTCTCCTGTTGCAATTTCACTGCTGGATTCCCTGAGCTCTCGATAACACGACCTGCAACCATTAGATTTAAATCACCCTCCTAACTGCATTGTGGGAGCCTGATTTAAATATTATAATGCAGTATCTCACCTCTACAAAATGGGTTACAGGCACTTCTCACAACCTGTCACCATGGAAATGGAGGCAGTTGTGTACATGGCACTTTTGGGGTCTCATTTTCTTATTTTTAGTTTCAGTCCTCCTTGATCATCTCCTGTCCAGCATAGGGGGTTGATATCGACCTCAATGTTTCAATAAAAGAGCATAAATTGAAAGTAAATACATATGCAAAATATTCAATATAGTACTAGAGATATACTACCAAAAAACTACAGCAAACAACAGTAACTTTCAGAATTATGCCTAAACAGACCAGGCCACTTGAGGAATATGCACCTAATCTATATGGGCAAGGCATATGCGAGGGCAGAGCCATAATCACAGCTCTTGAAATTCAGCACAGGACCTCATTTGATTACCTTTTCTATTTAAAGGTGGACTGTACTTACCTATAGCCTACATTCTGTTTCAAAAATCTTAGCATTCAAAATTCAGCACGTAGTGAATTTGTCACAATCAGAGAGGCTCTGGAACTCCATAGATTTTAAGATTGGGACTTTTGGATTCACATGTGTCACTCCTATCAGAGTAGGAAAAGGAAAATCTAGCCCCAGATCTTTTTTGCAGTAGAAGACATTGATGTAGCTATTGGAATACAGTACTAATATATAATTTGAACTACAGACTTATTTCTTTGAAAAAGTTGCTGTACATCATACTGTGATTGAGAATTTCATACTGTTTTGTACTTCAGGAATTATGTTTACTTATTTATCGGAACGCATCAACAACCTGTACACATTTATCCGCCAAAGTTGTGACAAATCACAAATGCTTAAATGCATTTTTGATCGTCTGTTCATTGGTATGGTAACTGCAGATGAAAATTGTAACTTGAACATATTTTCAATGCAGAACATTATTAGGATAAAGCATGCTAATGATGCAATAAAACAGGAACATGTAACAATCTTGTGATATTTCCATATATGCAAATGAGGTGTTTTATTAGCTATTTCTGCAAGAGAAACAAAACAGGGGAAACATCAGCTAATGCCACATGCTGGGTGCACAAATTGCATTCTTCTGAATTTGGGAACTAATTTCATGAAAATTAGTCATTAGATCGCCCTAATGACTCAGCAGCCGAGACTTTCTGTTGGCCAGTGCCCCATTTTGTGGCAGAAAGCAGTCAGGCAGCAGCAGGAGATGGGATGGAAATCTGTTCAACCAGAAAATGGCCTACATTAGCACTTACTGTATTTTCTGACATCATTTCCAGTGGTTGGCAGATAATATGAATTAGGAGCAGAAGTAGGCCACTCGGCCCCTCGAGCCTACTCCACCATTCAATAAGTCCATGGCTGAACTGATTACTCCACATTCCCACCTACCCCGATAACTTTCACTCCCTTGCTTGTCAAGAATCTATCTTTTTTTTAATTCATTCATGGGATGTGGGCGACGCAGGCCAGGCCAGCATTTATTGCCCATCCCTAATTGCCCTTGAAAAGGTGGTGGTGACCTGCCATCTTGAACTGCTGCATTCCATTTGGGGTTGGTCTACCCACAGTGCTGTTAGGAAGGGAGTTCCAGGATTTTGACCCAGCGACAGTGAAGGTCAATACAGTTCCAAGTCAGGATGGTGTGTGACTTGGAGGGGAACTTGCAGGTGGTGGTGTTCCCATGTATTTGCTGCCCTTGTCCTCCTAGGTGGTAGAGGTTGCAGGTTTGGAAGGTGCTGTCTAAGGAGCCTTGGTGCATTGCTGCAGTGCGTCTTGTAGATGGTACACACTGCTGCCACGTACGTCGGTGGTGGAGGGGTTGAATGTTTGTAGATGGGGTACCAATCAAGCGGGCTGCTTTGTCCTGGATGGTGTCGAGCTTCTTGAGTGTTGTTGGAGCTGCACCCATCCAGGCAAGTGGAGAGTATTCCATCACACTCCTGACCTGTGCCTTGTAGATGGTGGACAGGCTTTGGGGAGTCAGGAGGTGAGTTACACACCTCAGGATTCCTCGCTTCTGACCTGCTCTTGTAGCCACAGTATTTATATGGCTGCTCCAGTTCAGTTTCTGGTCAATGGTAGCCCCTAGGATGTTGATAGTGGGGGATTCAGCGATAGTAATGCTGTTGAATGTCAAGGGGAGATGGTTAGATTCTGTCTTGTTGGAGATGGTCATTGCCTGGCACTTGTGTGGCGTGAATGTTACTTGCCACTTATCAGCCCAAGCTTGATATTGTCCAGGTCTTGCTGCATTTCTACACAGACTGCTTCAGTATCTGAGGAGTCACGAATGGTGCTGAACATTGTGCAATCATCAGCGAACATCCCCACTTCTGACCTTATGATTGAAGGAAGGTCATTGATGAAGCAGCTGAAGATGGTTGGGCCTAGGACACTACCCTCAGGAACTCCTGCATTGATGTCCTGGAGCTCAGATGACTGACCTCCAACAACCACAACCATCTTCCTTTGCACTAGGTATGACTCCAGCCAGCGGAGCGTTTTCCCCCTGATTCCCATTGACCTCAGTTTTGCTCGGACTCCTTGATGCCATACTCTGTCAAATGCTGCCTTGATGTCAAGGGCAGTCACTCTCACCTCAGCTCTGGAGTTCAGCTCTTTTGTCCATGTTTGAACCAAGGCTGTAATGAGGTCAGGAGCTGAGTGGCCCTGGCGGAACCCATTCTGAGCGTCACTGAGCAGGTTATTGCTAAGCAAGTGCCACTTGATGGCACTGTTGATGACACCTTCCATCACTTTACTGATGATTGAGAGTAGGCTGATGGGGCGGTAATTGGCCGGGTTGGACTTGTTATGTTTTTTGTGTACAGGACAGACCTGGGCAATTTTCCACATTGCAGGGTAGATGCGTGTTATAGCCGTACAGGAACAGCTTGGCTAGGGGCGCGACAAGTTCTGCAGCACAGATCTTCAGTACTATTGCCGAAATATTGTCAGGGCCCATCGCTTTTGCAGTATCCAGTACCTTCAGTCGTTTCTTGATATCACGCAGAGTGAATCGAATTGGCTGAAGTCTGGCATCTGTGATGCCGGGGACTTCAGGAGGAGGCCGAGATGGATCATCAACTTGGCACTTCTGGCTGAAGATTGTTGCAAATGCTTCAGCCTTATCTTTCGCACTGATGTGCTGGGCTCCCCCATCATTGAGGATGCGGATATTTGTGGAGCCACCTCCTCCAGTTAGTTGTTTAATTGTCCACCACCATTCACGGCTGGATGTGGCAGGACTGCAGATCCATTGGTTATGGGATCGCTTAGCTCTGTCTATCGCATGCTGCTTACGCAGTTTGGCACACAGATAGTCTTGTGTTGTAGCTTCACTGCGTTGATATCTCATTTTGGAGTATGCCTGGTGCTGCTCCTGGCATGCCCTCCTGCACTCTTCATTGAACCAGGGTTGGTTTCCTTGCTTGATGGTAATGGTAGAGTGGGGGAATATGCCGGGCCATGACGTTACAGATTGTGGTTGAGTACAATTCTGCTGCTGCTGATGGCCCACAGCGCTTCATGGATGCCCAGTTTTGCATTGCTATATCTGTTCGAAATCTATCCCATTTAGCACGGTGATAGTGCCACACAACACGATGGACGGTATCCTCAATGTGAAGGCGGGACATCGTCTCCACAAGGACTTTCCGGTGGTCACTCCTACCAATACAGTCATGGACAGAAGCATCTGCAGCAGGCAGATTGGTGAGGATGGGGTCAAGTATGTTTTTCCCACATGTTGGTTCTCCCACCACCTGCCGCAGACCCAGTCTAGCAGCTATGTCCTTTTGGACTCGGCCAGCTCGGTCAGTAGTGGTGCTACCGAGCCAGTCTTGGTGATGGACATTGAAGTCCCCCACCCAGAGTACATTTTGTGCCCTTGCCACCCTCAGTGCTTCCTCCAAGTGGTGTTCAACATGGTGGAGTACTGAGCCATCAGCTGAGGGAGGGCGGTAGGTGGTAATCAGTAGGAGGTTACCTTGCCCATGTTTGACTTGATGCCATGAGACTTCATGGGGTCCGGAGTCGATTTGAGGACTCCCAGGGCAACTCCCTCCCTATTGTATACCACTGTGCCACCACCTGTGGTGGGTCTGTCCTGCCGGTGGGACAGGACACACCCGGGGATGGTGATGGCGGTGTTTGGGACATTGTCTGTTAGGTATGATTCCGTGAGTATGATTATGTCAGGCTGTTTCTTGACTAGCTTGTGGGACAGCTCTCCCAACTTTGGCACAAGCCCCCAGATGTTAGGAAGGAGGACTTTGCAGGGTCGACAGGGCTGGGTTTGGCGTTGTCGCTTCCGGTGCCTCGGTTGATGCCGGGTGGTCCGACTGGTTTCATTCCTTTTTATTGACTTCGTAGTGGTTAGGTACAACTGAGTGGCTTGCTAGGCCATTTCAAAGGGAATGTAAGAGTTAACCACATTGCTGTGGGTCTGGAGTCACATGTAGGCCAGACCAGGGAAGGACAGCAGGTTTCCTTCCCTAAAGGGCATTAGTGAACCAGATGGGTTTTTATAACAATCGACAATGGTTTCATGGCTATCATTAGACTAGCTTTTAATTCCAAATTTATTAATTAAATTCAAATTCCACCTTCTGCTGTGGTGGGATTCAAACCCATGTCTCCAAACAAATACCCTGGATCTCTGGGTTACTAGTCCAGTGATGATACCACTACGCCACTGTCTACCTCTGCCTTAAAAATCTTCAAAGTCTCTTCTACTGCCATTTGAGGAAGAGCGTTCCAAAGACTCACGACCCTCTGAGAGAAAAAATTTCTCCTCATTTCTGTCTTAAATGAGCGACCCCTTATTTTTAAACAGTGACCCTTAGTTCTAGATTCTCCCACAAGGGGAAGCACCCTTTTCACATCCACCCTGTAAAGACCCCTCAGGATCTTATATGTTTCAATCAAGTCGCCTCTTGCTCTTCTAAATTCCGGGCGGATACAAGCCTAGCCTGTCCAATCTTTACTCATAAGACAGCCCACCCATTCCAGGTATTAGTTTAGTAAACCTTCTCTGAACTGCTTCCAATGCATTTACATCCTTCCTTAAATAAGGAAACGAACACTGTACACAGTACTCTAGATGTGGTCTCACCAATGCCCTGTATAGCTGAAGCATAACCTCCCTGCTTTTGTATTCAGTTCCCTTCACAATAAACAATCACATTCTATTAGCTTTCCTAATTACATGCTGTACCTGCCTGCTAACCTTTTGCGATTCATGCACTAGGACACTCAGATCCCTCTGCATTTCAGAGCTCTGCAACCTCTCACCATTTAGATAATATGCTTCTTTTTTATTCTTCTTGCCAAAGTGGACAATTTCATTTTTTTCCCCATGATACTCCATTTGCCAGATCTTTGCCCACTCACTTAACCTATCTATATCCCTTTGTAGCCTCCTTATGTCCGCTTCACAAATTACTTTCCTACCTATCTTTGTGTCATCAGCAAATTTAGCAACCATACCTTTGGTCCCTTCATCCATGTCATTTATATAAATTGTAAAATGTTGAGGCCCCAGCACAGATCCCTGTGGCTCACCATTTGTTACATCTTGCCAACCAGAAAATGACCCATTTATTCCGACTCCCACTTTCCTGCTAACTTCGCCAATCTTTTATCTATGCCAATATGTTGCCCCCTACACCATAGAACATAGAACATAGAACATTACAGCGCAGTACAGGCCCTTCAGCCCTCGATGAGCTTTTTTTTTTGCAATAACCTTTGATGTGGCACCTTATCAAATGCCTTCTGGAAATCTAAGTACAATACATCCACTGGTTCACCTTCATCCACAGCACACGTAACTCCCTCAAAAAACTCCAATAAATGGGTAAAACATGATTTCCCTTTCACAAAACCATGTTGATTCTGCCTGATTACCTTGAGTTTTTCTAAGTGCCCTGCTATAATGTCTTTAATAACAGCTTCTAACATTTTCCCTAAGACAGATGTTAAGCTAACTGGCCTGTAGTTTCCTGCTTTCTGTCTCCCTCCCTTTTTGAATGAAGGAGTTACATTCGCTATTTTCCAATCTAATGGAACCTTCCCCAAATCCATGGAATTTTGGAAAATTAAGACCAATGCATCAACTATCTCACTAGTCACTTCTTTTAATACCCTAGGATGAAGTCCATCAGGACCTAGGGACTTGTCAGCCCGCAGCTCCAACAATTTGTTGAGTACCGCTTCCCTGGTGATTATAATTTTGTTGAGTTCCTCCCTCCCTTCTATTTCCTGATTTACAGCTAATACTGGGATGTTACTTATATTCTCAATAGTGAAGACCGATGCATAATACCTGCTCAATTCATTTGCCATCTCCTTATTATCAATTATTAATTCCCCAGACTCACTTGCTACAGGACCAACACTCACTTTGTTAACTCTTTTCTTTTTAAATATCTATCGAAACTCTTACTAACTGTCTTTATATTTCTAGCTAGCTTTCTCTCGTACTCTAATTTTACCTTCCTGATCTGTGTTTAAAATCCTTCATGATTGTTGCTGTACCTTTCTGACATGCTGCCATTATTTCTTCCTTTATACCTTGTCTTTCAGTGTGGTTAATGTTAGATGGCCTGTACACCACTCCCACAAGTGACATCTTGCCTTTATGAATCCTCATCTCTACCCAAACTGCTTCTACATCCTGGTTTCCTGAACTTAGGTCATCCCTCTCTATTGCGCTAATACCATCATTAATTAACAAAGCCACACCTCCACCTTTTCCTGGCATCTTGTCCTTCCTCGATTCCATGTACCCTTCAAAATTCAGGTCCCAATCTATGTCATCCTGTAGCCAAGTCTCTGTAATGGCTATCAGATCGTACTTATTTATTTCTATTTGTGCTCTCATTTCACCTGTTTTGTTTTGAATGCTATGTGCATTCAGGTACTGAGCCTTTAGTTTTGTCCTTTTATTACTTTTGTAACCTCTAGCCTTATCTGTTGATTTATTCTTAGATTTTTACGCTGTGTCCCTTCCTGTTACAGTCTGTTTATCATTTCCCATATTTATACATTCCTCTCTTGCCTTGTCTCTACCAATCGACCAATCACTGAAAACAGCTGTCCTTCTTTACTCTTTGGAAGGAGAGGAGCAACAAGGATGCTAGGCTAGTGAGGCTGCACTGCAGGTTAACACACACGAGAATATACAGGCAGAGCACATCTACCCACATTTGACCAAAGAGTAGTGCCTGCAGAAGTTGCCACCAATCTTTGACACACACTACAAACAGACCAATAGTCGTTTTCCACCATAGGTACCCTACTGTCACTACCTGTTAAGGTTACTCCTGCCCTTAACCCACAGCATAATTCCAGGCTGTCACTGGAGCCATCTGTAATACAAACCAAACAACTTTCTACAGATTAAGGCTACCTGACTCGAACCTGACCAGACCCGACAACATGTGTCGGGTCCGGGTTGGGTCAGGTCTCTCTTCCGGGTCCAGCATTCGGGTTCAGGTCGGGTCGGGCTGGGCGTGGACAGTGCTGCCTTGCTCCGGGAAGTAATCTTCAAATGAATATTCAGGACATCAAGGCGGGAAACGTGCAGCCTGGACTCTGCACTCTGCAGTAAAGCCTAGCTACCCAACCAAACCCGACGACATGTGTCGGGTTCGGTTCGGGTCGGGTATTTAAAAAAAATTAAAGGACTCGGGCCTGGGTCGGGTTGGGGTTGGCTGTTGTCGGGTTGGGCCTGGGTCGGGTTTTAATTTTATACCTGAGCCAGGCTTTACTACAGATACATCTACCATTGTTTGCTAGAGTCAGTAAATTAATTTTCTTCCCAATGTCCAACCAACGGAAGCACAAGAGAACACTTCAAGCTTCATATGGCCAGGTTCCTGAAAGTCTAAGGGTTTATAAATTTCTTTTGCATGGTGCTCCTTTGCTGAATGTCACCTTTAAAGGATTCCACTTTCTCAATGTGCACAGACACAAAAATAACCTGTCACATATATATTGGAATGGAGAATACTTAATGGCAAATATGGGAATATAGAATTGCTAGAGGTAAAGCAAAATAATATACTACCAAGCCATTAGTGTGTATGAGGGGATCTTTCCAATATATGTAATTAATTCAATATTCCATAATTTCCTTTTGACCATTCCACTTGTACTGAACTGAGCATTTGCCTGAGCACTGTTTATGTTATAAAGCAAGTATTTGGTGAATAATTTGTGTAAATTATAGATTTGGTTCTTGTTGTTATAGAACAGTTTTTGTGGGGACAAAGTCCCATTTTCATACTGAGGGCAGTCTCCATCATGCTGTGTGGCACTACCACTGTGCTAAATGGAATTGATTCAGAACAGATCTATCAGCTCTAAACTGGGCATCCATGAGGTACTGTGGGCCAGCAGCAGCAGCAAAATTGTATTTCACTGCAATCTGTAACCTCACTCTACCATTAACATCTGCCAGGAGATCAACTCTGATTCCATAAGAAGTGTAAACTATCATGCCAGGAACAGCAGGAGACCTACCTAAGAATGGGATGCCAACCTGGTGAAGCTACAACACAGGACTACATGCATGTTAAAGAGTGGAAACAGGGTGATGGTAGCATCGTGGTAATATTACTGGACTAGTAATCCGGACTCATGCTCCAAAGACATAGGGTTGGATTTTATGCAGCCAGCGGAGGCCCCGATGCTGGTCCAGAAAGGCAAGGGAATACTGCCTCAGCCATTTGGAGGACACCTGTCTGCATTTTACGGTGCCAAGCAGTAGTCACCACCGCTGCTGGTTAAATGCCAGTGGTGGTGCGTTGAAGCCCTTAAGAGGCCATTAATGGAAATTGGATGGCCACTTGAGTGAAATAGACTTACAAGGCTATGGGGATCGAGCTGGGAAGTTGAACCGACAGCATAACTCCGTGGAGAGATGACTTGAACTTGATGAGCCGTAAATGACTCTATCACTCTATGACTCTAATTGGCCTCTGGGTGGGAAGGCTGTCCTTGGCCTTCCCAGCCCCTGACAATATTTAATGGCGTTAGGAAGGCAACAGGTATTCCACCCCAGCCTTTCCTTGCTACATCCTGCCCATCCCTAGAGGGCTGATAAAATTCAGTCCATAAGCTCAAATCCCGTCACAGCAGCTGGGGAAATTTAAAATCCAATTCATTAATAAATGTGGAATAAAAGGCTAGTCTCATAAATCATGATCATGGAACTACTGGATTGTCATAAAAACCGATCTGGAGAGGAAATCTGCAGTTGTTACCCAGTCTGTCCCACATGTGACTCCAGAACCACAGCACTCTTAAGAGCCCTTTGAAATGGCTTAGCCAGCCACACAGTTGTATTAAACCACTGCAGAAAAAAGCGCTGTGGGTGTACCTACACCACATGGACTGCAGAGGTTCAAGAAGGCAGCTCACCACCACTTTCTCAAGGGCAATAAGAGATGGACAATAAATGCTGGCCTTGCCAGCGATGCTCACATCCCAAGATCAAATAAAACAAAAAGCATGCTATGGAGTGAATAGAACTAAGCAATCACACAACCAATGGATTAGATCACAGTTCTGCAGTACTGCCACATCCAGTCGTGAATGGTAATGGACAATTAAACAACTAATGGGAGGAGGCTGCTTCCTGAACAGCCCCATCCTCAATGATGGCACAGCCCAGCATGTGAATGCAAAAGTCAAGGCTGAAGTGTTTCAACCATCTTCAGTCAGAAATGCTGAGTGGATGATCCATCTCATCCTCCTCCTGATGTCCTCAGCATCACAGAAGCCAGTCTTCAGCCAAATTGATTCATTCCATGTGATATCAAGAAATGGCTACAGCCATTGTATCCAATGGATACAGCAAAGGCTATGGACCCCGAGAACACCCCTTTTACCGTGCTAATGGCTTGTGCTCCAGAACTAGCTACGCCTCTAGCCAAGCTGCACCAGTACAGCTACAACACTCACATCTACCCGATGAAGGGGAAAATTACCCAGGAATATCCTGACTACAAAAAGCAGGAGAAATCAAATCCACCCAATTACCATCCCGACCTACATTCAATCATCAGCAAAGTTATGAAAGGGCCATCAACAGTGCTGTCAAGTGGCACTTACTCACCAATAACCTGCTCACTGATGCTCAGTTTGGGTTCCACCAAGAACTCTCGGCTCCAGCCCTCATTACATCCTTGGTCCAAACATGGACGAAAGCGCTGAATTTCAGAGATGAGGTGAAAGTGACTGCTCATGACATCAAGGCAGCAGTTGACCAAGTGTGGCATCAAGCAACCCTAGCAAAATTTAAGTCAATGGGAATCAGGAGGTAAACTTTCCAACAGCTGGAGTCAAACCTAGCACAAAGCAGGATGGTTGTGATTGCTGGAGGTTGATCATTTCAGCCCTAGGGCAATGCTGTAGGAATTCCTCAGAGCAGTGTCTTAGGCCCAATCACTTTCAGCTGCTTCATCAATGACCTTCTCTCCATCATAAGGTCACAAATGGAGATTACACAGTGTTCAGCCTCATTTCTAACTCCTCAGATACTGAAGCAGTCCCTGCCCACATGCAGCAAGACTTGGACAATGTTCAGGCTTGGGCTGTGTTATGACCAAGGTGGGAGGAGTGCACAGTCTTTTCTAGTTCTACTTCTCCACAGGTCACAACATACCTCTACCTTTAGTGCCTGCATCCAACAATCAAAATTAATTTGCTTTATCCTCTCAAATTCTATATAAGTCTCCGGAGATTCCGAAATTTCTGCTGGTAAGCTTCAGGGACTAACTCATAAGCAGCGAGAATAGCCTTTTTTGTCATCTCATAATCTGCAGAATTCTCAAAAAGCATAGCATAAACTTCATGAGCTCTGCCCATCAACCTGCTTTGCATGAGCAGTGTCCAGCTTTCCTTTGGCCACTTCATCTGTCTGGCTATCTTTTCAAATGAAATGAAAAATGCCTCTACGTCCCATTGCTCAAACTTCAGGAAGACTTGCAGAAATTTAAATAGCTCTTTGCTGTGCTGGGCTGGGGCCAATTCTTTCCTCACCAAAATTTTCACTGGAGTCAAGGCCACCCCTTTGTCTTAGTTCCAGCTTTTTAAATTTGAATTCTCTTCCTTCTCTTTCTCTTTCTCTTTCTTTTGCCCTTTTCTCTCTTTCAAGTTCAAGTTTCTTCATTGTCAATTCTCGTTCCTGTTCAAGCTTAGGTTTTTCATCCCTTTTTCCCATTCAAGCTCAAACTGCTTCATCCTAGCTAATTCAACTGAACTACCATCTGGAATGCCTTCTTCTTCTTCCAATTGCAAATGCTGTGCTATTGCTTCAATTATGTCTGCTTTCTTAGACCCTGGTTTTAACTCTGACCTCAATTTTGCTGCCAATGCTATTAGCCTAACCTTGGCTAAGTTTCTGAAATCACTCAGGGAAAGGACCTCCTTCTCCAGAAAGATTGTAGCAACTGATGATTTCATTCTGGTAATGTAAAATTTAATGCACAAAAAAACATTTGTTTTCTTTTCCCCTTTTCAATTATTATTACCCCACTTATAACTGCACATCATCGGCTTTGGGTTATCCCGCACAAAGCCCCTAATTATATGTTACAACCGAGACGGGAGGAGTGCACTGTCTTTTCTAGTTCCACTTCTCCACAGGTCACAACATATATTTTAAATGTTTACCCAGTTACTGATTTAGTCAAACATATACTTTACTCTTTATCCCAGAATAAAATACACAACCAGGTTTCCTTAATAAACAAGAAAGTTATCAGTTTATGATAAAACAAGACTTATCCAGTAATGAAGCAAATCACGAACACACAGATTGAAATATGAAAGTTCCTTTTTCAAATTCCCCACACAAACTCTCAGACACACTGAAATAAAAATAAAGACATTCTCTCTGCAGAGGTCTTTTACAAAAAAAAAAGACTAAAAAAGGAATACTTGCTAATTCTTGAAGACTAAAGAGAAGATATTGAAGGATGTCAGTGTCCCTTTTGGTCTGGGATCTGGGTATATGGAGATGGGTCACTGGGATCTTTTCAGAAGCAGTTGGTTCTGGAGATATTGAGAAATTGTCTGGTAGGCTTTCTAGGAGAAATGTGCTTCAGGGGTTTCAGTTATCATGCTCTGGATTCGCAGGGTTTTTTTCAAAGAGGTAGAGAAAGAGGAGTGACACACTGGACACCACAGTGTCTCTTAGAGAGGTGCAGGAAAGATGAGCTGGGGGGTTCTTTCCAGCAGGCTACAAAAGCAATTGCTTTTCAACACTGTCCACACCCCAACTGAACCAAAACAATATCTCAAAAGCGAAACCACTTCCTGACCGTCATAAATCTTGACATATCATTTCTCTGTAAACACCTCCCCTAAGTCACCAATATTTCAGTTGTTTATTGAGCTTAAGTCATGTGATATCCAGTAAAGGTTGTTTTCAAACGAGACCTCTCAGTGTCCTTTCAGTGAACTTTCAACAAAAAATTCCAGCATCTATGAAATCTTCAGTCTTCCAAAATGAATCCATTTCCACACTTTAAATTTGAGTTCTCTAAATATATTTAACAAAAAATGGAAGCACTTTCATAACAGCTGATATGTGGCAAATAATATTCATGCGACTTAAGTCCCAAGCAATAAGTAAGAGCCTAACTACCTCCTCTTAACACACAATAGCATCACCATTGTTGAATCTCCCACCATCAACATCCTGGGGGTCACCATTGACCAGAAACTTTAACTGAACCACCTACATAAATACTGTGGCTGCAAGAGCAGGTCAGAGGCTGGGAACTCTGCGGTGAGTAACACACTTCTTGACTCCCCAAAGCTGTCCACCGTCTACAAGGCACAAGTCAGTAGTGTGATGGAATACTCTCCACTTGCCTAGATGAATTTAGCTCCAAAAACACTCAGGAAATTCAACACCATCCAGGACAAAGCAGCCCACTCGATTAGCACCCCGTAAACCACCGTAAACATTCACTTCCTCAACCACTGGTGCACTGTATCTGTGGTGTTTACCATTTACAAGATACACTGCAGCAACTCTCCAAGGCTTCGTCAATAGCACCTTCCAAACCTACAACCTCTACCACCTAGAAGGACAAGGGCAGCAATCACATGGGAACACTACCACCTCCAAGTTACCCTCCATATATCACACCATCCTGACTTGGAATTATATTGCTGTTCCCTCAGTTTTGATGGGTCAAAATCCTGGAACTCCCACCCTAACAGGACTGTAGGATCAATGTTCCCTTTCAAATATAGTTGTTGCACGCAGCTAGTTATTTCATTGCACCATCCCTTTAAGCGTTTTTGCTCAGCCATGCACATATGTTATTTCTTACAGAACAAGGCCTGAGTGGTATGTTCCAGTGTAGCTGCGCACCCGTGCAGCTTAGCGGGAATATTGTGTGGGAGTACTTCCGCCACAAGGACCTCAGTGGTTCAAGAGGCTGGCTCAGCATCACCTCCTTAAAGGCAATTAGGGATGGGTAATAAATGTTGACCTTGCCAGTGAGGCCCACATCCCATGAATGAATAAAAGAAGCTCTATTATACACATCCAGGTGGCTGCAAATGTACACCCATGTGTTATTTAATACAATGTAGCACCAAGAATTAGTCCAATTTTATTTTTGGCATGACCGCTTAATAAACTAATATTAGCTTAATATCAGCCTTTATTCCATTTGGATGCTCTTGATTTGCTCTATTTAGAACAGAACAGTTCCTCGGTCATCAATTAGAATCATATGAACAATTTTTCAGGTTTCTAAGATGACCATGTGTCCTTAAGTTTTTCAGATTTCAGCCTCTTATTTTTATGATATATTTAGTCAGTATCTTATATCCATTACATTTGTTTCTCAATTCTTTGAGATTAGATTACTCCAAATTTTTCATGACTACATCATTGCTGATCACATTTATCTCCATGAATGCAAATGCAGTTGTTTTACCAGAATTGGTAATACTATGGACATTAATTATAGCATACATTTCATCATAATGTTTGTGTTTTCATTATTGCACTTATCCCATCCTTAAATGATCCCATTTATGTTTATTACTTTGCTTTTTATGACTATTACCTCCTCACCTCCCCAGACAGCAATTCCAATAAGTCCATTGTAATTTAGTCCTCCAGTTTTCTCTTTGCAACAGATTTTTGCAAAGCATCTGGTACTTTTATTTATTTTTGAATTGTTCCTTCTTAGATTCCTTAACTAATTTTTTAAAAAGCTTTTCTTTTTACATTTACTTCTATACCAGCACTTACGTTTTTTTGTTCCTCTTCCTCTTTTCCTGAAACTGTTTGATTCCTCCCTTGGATATGAATCTGTGACACCAGAGTGAGAAGCCATTATTCATGCATGAGTTCTGACAGTCGGTGTTACAATAGGGGTCATCATAGGGGAAACAATTCTGTTCCTCACCTGACATTCACACATAACTGGATAGTGATCCTAAATCTTTATATCTCTCTTCCCTTCATTAAGATTCTCTTAAAATATATATCTTTGACCAAGCTTTATGCCAGCTGTCCTAATACCTCCTAATGTAGCTTGATAATGCTTCTGCGGAGTAACTTGGAATATTTTACTATTTTAAAGGTGCTGTGTAAATGCATGTTATTATTTATCAGGAGTGGCAACCGTGGTTACTTTTTCTTTTCCTAATTGAGAGGAAATGAGCTTATTGTAATACTCCACTACATTCCCAGCTGACAGTAGCTAACTCAACAGACCCCAGGGATTGAACCTAGGGCCTTCTTGATTCATGTCGCTCAACTATTTCATACCTGGATAATCTTGTAAACCTTTATGGGGCTTAATTATGTTTTATTTACGGTGTTCATTTGCATTCTACTGAGTGCACAGATATCCTTATCCTCTGTAGGATATCCTCCTGTTGTGTTTGGTGATATTTTTTCCTGTATTAATCCCCCACCACTCAGTGGAAGATAGGTGTGTCTGCTGTGATTCTGTTAGTAGTACTCTTACCTATGTGCCTGAAAGTGGTGGGTTCAAGTTCCGTTGACATGCCAGTCCAGTACCGCGGGAGTGCTGCACTGTTGTAGATGCTGTCTTTCAGATGCGACTTAAGCTGAGGCCCTGTCTGCTCTGTTAAGTGGATGTAAGTGATCACATGGATTTTGAAGAAAAACAGGGGAGTTAACCCTCGTGTTCTGGCCAATATTTATCCCTCAATCAACATCACAAAAACAGAATATCTTGTCATCATCACTTTGAAATTTGCTGTACACAAATTAGCTACAGCACTTTTAACATTATAACAGTGACTATACTTCAAAAGTAAAAAGTGCTTTGGGAAATGCTGAGGTCATGAAAGATGCTATGTAAATGCAGGTCTTTCTTTCAAGATAGTAACTCAGGAACAGGAATAGACCATTCAGCTGCTCAAGCCTGTTCTGCTATTAAATTAGATCATGGCTGATGTAATCCTCAACTTAATTTGCCCGTCCTTGATCAATATCTCCTGACACATTTACCTCATTAAAATAGTTGATCACAGTCTTTCAAATTTCAATTGACCAGCATTCCTTGAATTTTAGGAGAGAGAATTCCAGATTTCCAGTACACTTGGTGAAAAAGTGCTTCCTGATTTCATTTCTGAATGGCCTATCTCTATTTTTAAGATTATGCCCCCTTTGTTTTCAAATCATCTACCAGAAAAGCAGCTTCTGTTTTAGGGTCGTAGATTCATAGAGTCATTTACGGCACAGAAGGAGGCATTTGGCCCATCGAGTCCATGCCGGCTCTCCACAGAGCAATCCAGTCAGTCCCACTCCCCCACTTGATCCCCAAAGCACTGCAAGTTTATTTCCTTTGCATGCCCATCCAATTTCCTTTATACTCATTGATTGTCTCTGCTTCCACCACCCTCGTGGTAGTGAATTGTAGGTCATTATCACTCGCTGCGTAAAAAAATTCTTCCTCACATTCTCCCTGCATCTCTTTCCCAAAACCTTCAATCTGTCTCCCCTAGTCCTTGTACCATCAGTTAATGGGGACAGTTTTTTCTTCTCGAACTTATCTAAGCCTGTCATAATCTGTGCACCTCCATCAAATCTCCCCTCAATAAACTTTGCTCCAGGGAGAGGAACCCCAGCTTTTCCAACCAAACCTTCTAACTAAAATCCCCCATCCCTGGAACTGGGGATGGTAGGAACATGGATACGGAATTGGCTGACTGACAGGAAACAAAGAGTAGTGGTTAATGGATGTTTTTTGGGCTGGTGGAATGTTTGTAGTGGAGTTCCCAGGGGTCAGTATTGGGACCCTTGCTTTTCCTAATATATATTAATGACCTTGACATTGGTGTACAGGGCACAATTCGAAAGTTTGTGGATGATAGGAAACTTGGAAGAATTGTGAACTGTGAGGAGGATGGTACAGAACTTCAAAAGGACATAAACAAGATGGTGGAATGGGCAAACAGGTGGCAGATAAAGTACAATGCAGAGAAATGTGAAGTGATTCATTTTAGTTGGAAGAACATGGAGAGAAAATATAAAATAAGGGGAGAGGCGGTGGCGTAGTGATATTGTCACTGGACTGGTAACCCAGAGACCCAGGGTATTGTTCTGGGGACATGGGTTTGAATCCCACCACAGCAGAATGTGGAATTTGAATTTAATTAATAAATCTGGACTTAAAAGCTATTCTAATGATGGCCATGAAACTATTGTCAATTGTTGTAAAAACCCATCTGGTTCTTTAGGGAAGGGAATTTGCTGTCCTTACCTGGTCTGGCCTACATGCGACTCCAGACCCACAGCAATGTGGTTAACTCTTACATGCCCTCTGAAATGGCCGAGCAAACCACTCAGTTCTATCTAACCGCTATGAAGTTAATGAAAAAGAATGAAACCGGATGGACCACTTGGCATCGACCTAGGCACCTGAAATGACAACGGCAAACCCAGCCCTGTCGACCCTGCAAAGTCCTCTTTACTAACATCTGGGGGCTTGTACCAAAGTTGGGAGAGCTGTCCCACAGCTTAGTCAAGCAACAGCTTAACATAGTCATACTCACAGAATCATACCTGACAATGTCCCAGACACTGCCATCACCATCCCCGGGTATGTCCTGTCCTAGGACAGACCCAGCAGAGGTGGCAGCACAGTGGCATACCGTTCGTAGGGACTTGCCCTGGGAGTCCTCAACATCGACTCTGGACCCCATGAAATCTCATGACATCAGGTCAAACATGGAAAAGGAAACCTCCTGCAGATTACCACCTACCGCCCTCCCTCAGCTGATGAGTCAGTACATCATGTTGAACATCACTCGAGAAGCACTGAGGGTAGCAAGCGCACAGAATATACTCTGGGTGGAGGACTTCAATGTCCATCACCAAGAGTGGCTCGGTAGCACCATTACTGACCGAGCTGGCCGAGTCCTAAAGGACATAGCTGGTAGACTGGGTATGCGGCAGGTGGTGAGGGAACCAACAAGAGGGAAAAACATACCTGACCTCGTCCTCACCAATCCGCCTGCCGCAGATGCATCTGTTCATGACCGTATTGGTAGGAGTGACCACCGCACAGTCCTTGTGGAGACAAAGTCCTGCCTTCACAATAAGGATACCCTCCATCATGTTGTGAGGCACTACCACCATGCTAAATGGGATAGATTTTGGGCATTCATGAGGTGCTGTGGGTAATCAGCAGCAGCAGAATTGTACTCAACCACAATCTGTAACCTCATGGCCTGGCATATCCCCCACTCTACCATTACCATCAAGCCAGGAGACCAACCCTGCTTCAATGAAGAGTGCAGGAGGGCATGCCAGGAGCAGCACCAGGCATACTTCAAAATGAGGTGTCAACCTGGTGAAGCTACAACACAGGACTATCTGCATGACAAACTGCATAAGCAGCATGCGATAGACAGAGCTAAGCGATCCCATAACCAACGGATCAGATCTAAGCTCTGCAGCCCTGCCACATCCAGCCATGAATGGTGGTGGACAATTAAACAACTAACTGGAGGAGGTGGCTCCGCAAATATCCCCAACCTCAATGATGGGGGAGTCCAGCACATCAGTGCGAAAGGTAAGGCTGAAGCATTTGCAACAATCTTCAGCCAGAAGTGCCGAGTTAATGATCCATCTCGGCCTCCTCCTGAAGTCCCCGGCATCACAGATGCCAGACTTCAGCCAATTCAACTCACTCCGCGTGATATCAAGAAATGACGGAAGGCACTGGATACTGCAAAGGCTATGGGCCCTGACAATATTCCGGCAATATTACTGAAGACCTGTGCTGCAGAACTTGCCGTGCCCCTAGCCAAGCTGTTCCAGTACAACTACACTAGCATCTACCCTGCAATGTGGAAAATTGCCCAGGTATGTCCTGCACACTAAATGCAGGACAAGTCCAACCCGGCCAATTATCACCCCATCAGCCTACTCTCAATCATCAGTAAAGTGATGGAAGGTGTCATCAACAGTGCCATCAAGTGGTACTTGCTTAGCAATAACCTGCTCAGTGACGCTCAGTTTGGGTTCTGCCAGGGCCACTCAGGCCCTGATCTCATTACAGCCTTGGTTCAAACATGGACAAAAGAGCTGAACTCAAGAGGTGAGGTGAGAGTGACTGCCCTTGACATCAAGGCAGCATTTGACCGAGTATGGCATCAAGGAGCCCTAGCAAAACTGAAGTCAATGGGAATTAGGGGGAAAACTCTCCGCTGGTTGGAGTCATACCTATCGCAAAGGAAGATGGTTGTGGTTGTTGGAGATCAATGATCTGAGCTCCAGGACATCACTGCAGAAGTCCTAGGCCCAACCATCTTCAGCTGCTTCATTAATGACCTTCCTTCAATCATAAGGTCAGAAGTGGGGATGTTCGCTGATGATTGCAAAATGTTCAGCACCATTCGCAACTCCTCAGATACATAAGTAGTCTGTGTAAAAATGCAGCAAGATCTGCATAATATCCAGGCTTGGGCTGATAAGTGGCAAATAACATTCGCGCCACACAAGTGTCAGGCAATAACCATCTCCAACAAGACAGAATCTAACCATCTCCCCTTGACATTCAATGGCCCTACGATCGCTGAATCCCCCACTAGCAACATCCTACGGGCTACCATTGACCAGAAACTGAACTGGAGTAGCTACAAGTGGCTACAAGGGCAGGTCAGAAGCTAGGAATCTTGCAGTGAGTAACCCACCTCCTGACTCCCCAAAGCCTGTCCACCATCTACAAGGCACAAGTCAGGAGTGTGATGGAATACTCTCCACATGCCTGGATGGGTGCAGCTCCAACAACACTCAAGAAGCTCGACAGCATCCAGGACGAAGCAGCCCGCTGATTGGCACCTCAGCCAGAAACATTCACTCCCTCCACCACCGATGCACAGTGGCAGCAGTGTGTACCATCTACAAGATGCACTGCAGCAACGCACCAAGGCTCCTTAGACAGCAAAACCCATGACCTCTACCAACTCAAAGGACAAGGGCAACAAATGCATGAGAACACCACCACCTGCAAGTTCCCCTCCAAGTCACAAACCATCCTGAATTGGAACTATATGAGCATTCCTTCACTGTCGCTGGGTCAAAATCCTGGAACTCCCTTCCTAACAGCACTGTGGGTGTACCTACCTCCCATGCACTGCAGAGGTTCAGGAAAGCAGCTCACCACCACCTTCTCAAGGGCAATTAGGGATGGGCAATAAATGCTGGCCTAGCCAGCAAGGCCCACATCCCATGAATGAATAAAAAAAAATTCTAAAGGGGGTGCAGGAGCATAGGGACCTGGGTGTATATGTGTATAAGTCATTGAAGGTGGCAAATCAGGTTGAGAGAGCACTTAGTAAAGCATACAGTATTCTGGGCTTTATTAATAAGGGGCGGCACAGTGGTGCAGTGGTTAGCACCGCAGCCTCACAGCTCCAGGGACCCGGGTTCAATTCTGGATACTGCCTGTGCGGAGTTTGCAAGTTCTCCCTCTGACCGCGCGGGTTTTCGCCGGGTGCTCTGGTTTCCTCCCACCGCCAAAGACTTGCAGGTGATAGGTAAATTGGCCATTGTAAATTGCCCCTAGTGTAGATAGGTGGTAGAGAATATGGGTTAGTATAAATGGGTGGTTCTTGGTCGGCACAGACTCGGTGGGCCGAAGGGCCTGTATCAGTGCTGTATCTCTAAATAAAATTTAAAAAAATAATTAAGAGCAAGGAATTTGTATGAATTTGTCTGAACCTGTATAAGATACGAGTTCGGCCTCAGCTGGAGTACTATGTCCAATTCTGCGTCGAACTTTAGGGAAGATATAAGGGCATTGGAGAGAGTATAGAAAAGATTCATGAGAATGGTTCCAGGGATGAGGAACTTCAGTTATGAAGATAATTTGGAGAAGTTAGGACTGTTTTCCTTGGAGAAGAGAAAGCTGAGAGGAGATTTGACAGAGGTATTCAAAATCATGTGAGGTCTGGACAAAGTAGATAGAGAGAAACTGTTCCCACTCATGAAAGGATCAAGAATGAGAGGGCACAGGTTTAAAGTATTTGGTAAGAGAAGCAAACATGACTTGGGGAAAATTTTTTCCTGCAGCGAGTGGTTAAGATCTGGAATGCACTGCCTTAGAGTGTGGTGGAGGTAGGTTCGATTGAAGCATTCAAAAGGGAATTAGACAGTTATATGAAAAGGAAGAATGTGCAGTTCCAGGGAGAAGATGGGTAATGAAACTGAGTGAATTGCTGTTTCAGAGAGCTGGTGTGGACATGATGGGCTGAATGGCCTCCTTCTACAGTCTTACAATTCTGTACTACTGTCCCTTTTATTTCATGAGCTATATCCTTGCTCACAAGTCTGTTGTGTGGCACTGTATCAAATGCCTTTTGAAAGTCCATGTACACCACATCAACAGCATTGTCCTCTTCAACCCTCTCTGTTACCTCCTCATAAAACTCCAGCAAGTGAGTTAAATATGATTTTCCCTTAAGAAATCCATGGTGGCTTTCCTTAATTAACTTGCATTTGTCCATGTGACTATTGATTTTGTCCTGAATTATTTTTTCTAGAAGTTTTCCCACTACCGAAGTTAAACTGTAGATGCTGGGCTTATATTTGCACCCTTTTTTGAACAAGGGTGTGCTGTTTGAAGTTTTCCAGTCCTCTGCAACCACCCCGGAGTCTAATGAAGACTGAAAAATTATGGCCAGTGCCTCTGTGATTTCCAACCTCACTTCCCTCAGTATCCTTGGATGCATCTCATCTGGTCCTGGTGTTTTATCCACTTTAAGTACAGATATCCTATCTAATACATCCTCTTTATCAATTTTAAACCCTTCTAATGTCTGAATTACCTCCTCTTTCAACATTGCCTGGGTTGTATCTTCTTCCTTAGTAAAAACAGATGTAAAGTATTCATTTCATATCTCAGTTATGCCCTCTGCCTCCATGTGCAGATCCCCTTTATGGTCCCAAATTGACCCCACTGCTCCTTTTACCACCCTTTTACTATTTATATGTCTATAGAAAACTTTGGGATTCACTTTAATGCTAGCTGTCAGTCTTTTTTAATGCTCTCTCTTTGCTTCTCTTATTTGCTTTTTAACATCCCCTCTGGACTTTCTTTTTTCATCCCGGTTCTCTATAGTATTTTCTACCTGGCATTTGTCATAAGCACACTTTTTCTTCTTTATCTTAAGCTCTACCTCTTTTGCCATTCAGGGAGCTCTAGATTTGTTTGCCCTACCTTTCCCCTTCGAGGGAACGTACACTGACTGTGCCAGAACTATCTCCACTTCGAAGGTAGCCCATTGTTCAGCGATTGTGTTTCCTGCCAACCTTTGACTCCAATTTGTTCACCCCCCAGCTCCATTCTTACCTCATTGAAGTTGGCTTTCCCCTGGTTAATTCTTCTTACACTGGATTGTTCTTTGTCCTTTTCCATAGTCAGCCTAAACCTTATGATACACTGATCACTGTCTCTTAACTGTTCTCCTACTGATACTTGATCCACTTGGCCCACCTCATTCCCAACAACCAGGTCTAGCAGTGCTGCCTTTCTCATTGGAATAGCAACATACTGCTGTAGAAAATTTTCCTGAACACACTCTGGGATCTCTTGCCCCTCACTGCCCTTTACACTACTACTACCACCCCAGTCTATGTTTAGATAATTAAAGTCCCCCATTATAACTACCCTATAATTTTGCACCTCTCTGTAATTTCCTTGCAAATTTGTTCCTCCATGTCCCTCCCAGTAGCTGGTGACCTATAGACAGCACCAAGCAATGTAACTGCACCTTTTTTTTCTCCTTAGCTCAGTCTGATTCTGTCCTCGACCCCTCTGGGATATCCTTTCTCTCAAACACTGCAATGCTGTCCTTAATCAATACCACCACACCTCCCCCTTTTTCCCTTTCCTATCTTTCCTGAACACCTTGTATCCAGGAATATTTAACACATTGTCCGGCCCTTCTTTGAGCCAGGTCTCTGTTATAGCCACAACATCATACTTCCACATGGCAATCTGCGCCTGTACCTCACCAATCTTATTTACCACACTCTGTACATTCACATACATGCACATTAACCTCTGATTTAGACTTTATTACTTTCTCCCTTACTTTGACCCCACTTAATAACTTACTGTTCCCTACTCTCGTGCTATCTATCTCTTACAATATTCTGTGCACCTTGGTATTCCTCTCTGATATTTGTTCCTGATTCCCACACCCCTGACAAGTTACCAGTTTTGCTTTCCTCCAATCTGAGCCCCCTCTCAGGTTCCCATCCCCCTGACAATCTAGTTTAAATCATCCCCAACAGCACTAGCAAATCTCCCTGCGGGGATATTAGTCCCAGTCTCACCCTACCTCTTTTGCCAAAATGCATCATGTCACCCTTGTCAGTATTAAATTCCATCTGCCATTTGTCTGCCTATTCTGCTAGCCTATCTACATCCTGCTGCAGGCAGTTTGTATCAATCTCACTGTTTGCTACACCTCCAGGTTTGGTACCATCGGCATATTTTAAAATTCTACTCTGTATTTCAAGATCCAAGTCATTTATAGATGGTGAAAAAAGCAATGGTCCTAGCACTGACCCTTGGGAAACACCATCGCCTACCATCCTTCAGTCTGAAAAACAATCATTTACCAAAAACTCCCTATTTTCTGACCTTAAGCCAATTTTTTTATCCAATTGATCACTGACCCTCCTGTTCCATGAGCCTCGGTTTTGTTGACCAGCCTTTTAAGTGGCACTTTATAGAAACATGGAAAATAGGCCATTCAGCCCATCGGGCCTGCTGCACCATTCAAAAAAGATCATGGCTGATCGTCTAATTCTGTACCCTGTTCCCACTTTCTCCCTGTATCCCTCGATCCCTTTGGCATTAAGAGATATATCGATCTCCTTCTTAAATATATTTAATGACTTGGCCTCCACTGCTTTCTGCGGTAGAGAATTCCACAGGTTCACCACCCGCTGAGTGAAGAAATTTCTCCTCACCTCGGTTCTAAATGGCATACCACATATCCTGAGACTGTGACCCCGGGTTCTGGACTCCCCAGCCATCGGGAACATCCTCCCTGCATCTAGCCTGTCTAGTTCTGTTAGAATTTTATAGGTTTCTATGAGATCCCTTCTCATTCTTCCAAACTCTAGTGAATATAGTCCTAGTCGACCCAATCTTTCCTCATATGTCAATCCTGCCATCCCAGGAATCAGCCTAGTAAATCTTCTTTGCACTCCCTCCATGGCAAGAACATCCTTCCTCAGATAAGGAGACCAAAACTGCACACAATACTCCAGATGTGGTCTCACCAAGGCCCTGTATAACTGCAGTAAGACATCCTTGCTCCTGTACTCAAATCCTCTTGCAATGAAGGCCAACATACCATTCGCCTTCATAACTGCTTGCTGCACCTGCACCTGCTTTCAGCGACTGGTGTACAAGGACACCCAGGTCTCATTGCAGCTCCCCCTTTCCTAATCTATTACCATTCAGATAATAATCTTCCTTTCTGTTTTGACAACCAAAGTGGATAACCTCACATTTATCTACGTTATACTGTATCTGCCATGCATTTGACCACTCACCCAACTTGTCCAAATCACATTGGAGCCTCTTTGCATCCTCACAGCTCACATTCCCTCACAGCTTTGTGTCGTCTGCAGTCTTGGAAATGTTACATTTAGTTCCCTCACCCAAGTCATTAATATATATTGTGAATAGCTGGGGCCCAAGCACTGATCCCTGCGGTACCCCACTAGTCACTGCCTGCCACCTGGAAAAAGACCCGTTTATTCCTACTCTCTGTCTCCTGTCTATCAACCAATTCTCAATCCATGCCAGTATGTTACCCCCAGTCCAATGTGCTTTAATTTTGCTCACTAACCTCTTATGTGAGGCCTCATCAAAAGCCTTCTGAAAATCCAAATACACCACATCCACTCGTTCTCCCTTATCTATTCTATTAGTTACATCCTCAAAAAACTCCAGCAGATTTGTTAAGCATGATTTCCCTTTCATAAACCCATGCTGACTTTGTCCAATCCTGTTTATGCTTTCCAAGTGTTCTGCTATCACATCCTTTATAATAGACTCTAGCATTTTCCCCACTACTGATGTAAGGATAACTGGTCTGTAATTCCCTGTTATTTTCTCTCCCTCCTTTTTTAAATAGTGGTGTTACATTTGCCACCCTCCAATCTGTAGGAACTGTTCCAGAGTCTATAGAATTTTGGAAGATGACCACCAATGCATCCATTATTTCCAGGGCCACTTCCTTTAGTACTCTGGGATGTAGATTATCAGGCCCTGGGGATTTGTCAGCCTTTAACCTCATTAATTTCCTTAGCCCTATTTTTTACTAATACTGATTTCCTTCAGTTCCTCCCTCTCATTAGACTCTTGGTTCCCTAACATTTCTGGGATGTTATTTGTGTCCTTCTTTATGAAAACAGAACCAAAGTATGTGTTTAATTGTTCTGCCATTTCTTTGTTCCCCTTTATAATTTCCCTCGTTTCTGACTGTAAGGGACAGACATTTGTCTTCACTAATCATTTTCTCTTCACATATTTATAGGTGCTTTTACAGTCAGGTTTTATGTTCCCCACAAGTTTACTCTCATACTCTATTTTCCCTTTCTTAATCAACCTCTTTGTCCTCCTTTGCTGAATTCTAAACTGCTCCCAATCCTCAGAATTGCTGCTCTTTCTGGCAATTTTATATGCCTCCTCTTTGGATCTAATACTATCCGTAATTTCTTTTGTAAGCCACAGGTGAGCCACCTTTCTGGTTTTATTTTTGCGCCAGATAAGAATGAATAATTGTTGTAGTTCATGCACAAGTTCTTTAAATATTATCCATTGCCTATCCACCGTCAACCCTTTTAGTAAAGTTCCTCAATCTATCATAGCCAACTCGCGCCTCATACCTGCATAGTTTCCTTTATTTAGATTCAGGACCCTAGTTTCGGGTTCAACTACTTCACTCTCCATCTTAATGAAGAATTCTATCATGTTATGGTTGCTCCTCCCCAAGGGACCCCGTACAACAAGATTGTTAATTAATCCTTTCTTATTGCACAACACCAAGTCTCGGATAACCTGTTCTCTAGTTGGTTCCTCGACGTATTGGTATAAAAAACCGTCACATAAACACTCTAGGAAATCTTCCTCCACAGTATTATTGCTAATTTGGTTTGACCAATCTATATTTAGATTAAAGTCACCCATGATTACAATTGTACCCTTATTGCATGTGTCTCTAATTTCCTGTTTAATGCCATCCCTCACATCTTCACTACTGTTTGGCGGCCTATAGACAACCCCCACCAATGTGTTCTGCCCCTTGGTGTTTCTTAGCTCCATCCATACAGATTCCACATCATGATTTTCTGAGCCAATATCCTTCCTCACTATTGCATTGATTTCCTCCTTTACTAACAATGCTACCCCCACCTCCTTTCCTTTTTTGCCTGTCCTTCTGAAATTGAATACCCTTGGATGTTCAGTTCCCATCCTTGGTCATCCTGCAACCATGTCTCCATAATCGCAACTATATCAAATGCTTTCTTAAAATCCATATAGACAACATCTATCGCATTCCCTTCATCAACCTTCTCTGTTGCTTCATCAAAAAATTCAATTAGATTCTTCAAGCATTATCTGTCTTTTACAAATCCATGCTGGCTCACCTTAATTAACTCAAACATTTCCAGTGCCTGCTGATTTTTTATTTCCTGTTTATTACTTCCAAAACCTTACCCATCACTGATGTTAAACTAACTGGCCTGTAGTTGTTCGGACTGTCCTTACACCCTTTCTTGAATAAAGGTGTCACATTTGCCACTCTTCAATCCTTTGGCACATCCCCCATATCTAAGGAAGATTGGAAGATAATGGCAAGCCCTTCTTCTATCTCCATCCCCATTTCCTTTCGCAACCTGAAATGAACAAGAACAAAGAACAAAGAAAGAACAAAGAAAATTACAGCACAGGAACAGGCCCTTCGGCCCTCCAAGCCTACGCCGATCCAAATCCTCTATCTAAACCTGTCGCCTATTTTCTAAGGGTCTGTATCTCTTTACTTCCTGCCCATTCATGTATCTGTCTAGATACATCTTAAAAGACACTATCGTGCCCGCGTCTACCACCTCCGCTGGCAATGCGTTCCAGGCACCCACCACCCTCTGCGTAAAGAACTTTCCACGCATATCCCCCCTAAACTTTTCTCCTTTCACTTTGAACTCGTGTCCCCTTGTAATTGAATCCCCCACTCTGGGAAAAAGCTTCTTGCTATCCACCCTATACCTCTCATGATTTTGTACACCTCAATCAGGTCCCCCCTCAACCTCCGTCTTTCTAATGAGAATAATCCTAATCTACTCAACCTCTCTTCATAGCTAGCGCCCTCCATACCAGGCAATATCCTGGTGAACCTCCTCTGCACCCTCTCCAAAGCATCCACATCCTTTTGGTAATCTGGCGACCAGAACTGCACGCAGTATTCCAAATGTGGCCGAACCAAAGTCCTATACAACTGTAACATGACCTGCCAACTCTTGTACTCAATACCCCGTCCGATGAAGGAAAAAATGCCGTATGCCTTCTTGACCACTCTATTGACCTGCATTGCCACCTTCAGGGAACAATGGACCTGAACACCCAAATCTCTCTGGACATCAATTTTCCCCAGGACTTTTCCATTTGCAAGCCATCTCGACCAGGTGACTTATCTACCCTAAGCATAGTCAGCCCTTCCCAGTACCTCCTCCATCTCAATTTTTACCCTATCCATTGCCTCTAGTCTCTTTGCTTTGACTGATATTTTAACAGCATCCTTTTCCACAGTAATTACTGATATAAAGTAGTCATTAAGTATTTTAGCCTTGCCCTGCACCTCTAAATATATATCACCCTCTTTGTCTCTAATAGATCCCACTTCACCTCTTAGTACCCACGTACTATTTAAATACTGTTAGAATATTTTTGAGTTCACTTTTATGTTTACTGCCATTCCATTTTCATTTTCTTTTTTTGCCAGTCTTATTGTCCTCTTCATCTCCCCTCCCAACTAATTGTATTTGGCCTGGTTCTCACTTGAAGAATTCACCTGACATGCAACATGCACCCTTTTGTAATACATCATAATCTCTATCTCCCTCATCATCCAAGGGACCCTGTTTTTGGTTCCCCTACTTTTGCCCTTGTTGGCCTGTGCCTAGCCTATACCTGAAGCATCTCTTCATTAAAGATAACCCATTATTCCATTACAGTTTTTCCTCTCAGTTTTGGTTCCATTTTATCCTGGCCAGATCCTTTCTAAGTGCAATGAAATTAGCCCTCTTCCAATCTAGATGTTCTGCATTACATCGTTCTTTGCTACCTTATCTACCCTATTGATTCATAATTATAAACACCTCAATTAGATCACCCCAGCTCTTTTTTTGGAATTCCTGTTGGAACGAGAGTTGGATTTCTCTCCAGTTTATTTTGTCTATACTCATATAAATTGTAATTGATACCAGGTAAAAGTTGAATGGGACTTGGTTATCGTTTAATCAAATTTATGTTTAATTCAATAACCAACAGGAAGAGCTAAGCACCATAGCTCAGAACACCACCAAATTTGACCCAGGTAAAAGAAATGAAGTAATTCTGTAAGTTATAATTAAGTTATGCCATGTTTAAATTTCAAAAGCCTGACAATGCAGAAGAAGGGTTAGAAGTTCTACAGTTTTGAGATCCTGGGGAAGAATGAGTTAGAGTATGAGATTGGTGTGATGGATCTTAATTCAAGAATTGAGTAATAGGGAGGAACAGCATGTCAGACAACAGACTTGGATGTTAGATGAACCAAGAGAGGAACTTTCAAAGAAGACCTTAACTTAGTAGTGTGAATAAAATAGAGAAGGAAAAGAAAGGCAGTGATATAGAGAGAAAATTGGAGACTAGAAGAGAGAATGCTACTTAGTCTCAGTTGACAAGATCTTCTTTCTTTTTGAGGCGGGTAAGAGAAGTATTAAAAGAACCTCTCCTGATATGAGACCAGTATTAAGTCTTAGGCAAACATAAGCTTTATAGGCAATTAAGAGGAGAAACACATTCGGCAGGAAAGAAGAAACGTTCTTAATGACAGCTTTAGTATAAGGTTGAAAGAAAGTTGATGCGTGTAGAGTGGAACCATCAGCAAAATAATACATAGGGTTAAATGTTGATTGTAGGCCATTATTGAGATGAGTCACAGGACCACAGAATTGTGAATAAAGAATAGCCTTGTAAAAAGGACAGAGCCTCATATTTGTGGGAAAAGAATCAACTGATGATCACCAATAACACAAAGTTGTTTGAGAAGAAGCTAGTTAGTTGTGAACATTGGTTGGGTGGGAGGCCATATAGATGATGGTAATTTATTTAGAAGTGTAAAATTCCAGATTCTATCAAAGGTCTTGAGGCTGTCCAGGGCAATGATAGATGATCACGATGTGTTCAAGAGTAGAATTTCAGAGGCGAGTAATATCAGTGGTAAGATCAGTAACAAATGGCTTTGTCATCAACTGTACCAATAATCATGATTTAGTTCAAGGTGATGTTTAATTTGAAAGTTAATAGTAACTTCTATTTCTTTAGAAAGTACTATTATAAGAGCAATACGGTGGTATTTTTAAGGAGAATACAAGCAAGTTGCTACAGAGGAAAGATGAACTAATAGTAAGAAACTGTAAAGACCTCTCTTGAGTATAATGGGAAGAATACCATCAGGACTAGAGGATTTATCAGAATCCAGAGAGTGAAGTATCTGGTGGATTTGGTGGGGCTAAAACTTAATGTTGATAATAGTGGCCAAACAGAATGGAAGGAGATTATTTGACAAGATCAAGCGTAGAGGTGGAAGTGAAAAATAAACCAAAAAGATCAAATTTCTCTTTAAAAAAGTGAATGCCTACAAATCAGGATAAAATAGGATGGAAGGCAGATTGACAGGAGTCACGAGAGATCGACTTGAGCATGTTACTTATGAAAATGCACAGTCAAAGCTGAATTTAATGAGCCCGCTGCTGATCCCAGTGATAGGCCTGGCAAAGGGCACTGTTCTCATACGTCACATGGGTGCCCACCCCACCGCAATTATGCGGCAGGTGCCCATTTTGCATAGAAAGGGTCTGGTTCCCCCCAATCAGTGGTGGGGGGGGGGGGGTGGTGGAGGCGAGTCGTTGATTACGGCCTCAGATAACTCCAGAGCAGGTGCTGACACTATATTTAAAGGTCTGCCAGCCCTCCATTCACTCCTGTTCCTGGATGCAATGTTAGCCTGGTGCAGCCAACAACTTTGTCCAATTGGGTGCTGTATCCCCCCAACCCCCAACGAGGGCAGAAAATAATGTCAGACCAAAGACACAGGATGGCCCCATGGTTCAGTGATGCTTCCCTGTAGATTCTGCTCCAGGCTGCAAGGGAAAGGTGGGAGGTTCTCTGTCCCCACAATGGCAAGAAGAGGCCTATCCGCCTGACCAAGCAAGCCTGGGTGGAGATTGCAGAGGAGGTTAACAGCCGTGAGGTCACCCAGTGCAACTGGATTCAGTGCAGGAAGAGGGTCAATGACTGAGTGCATTCTGCCAAAGTGAGTGTTCCATATCAGTCACCTTCTAGAGGATTATATGTGACTGTGCAGGAGACCGTGCATCATGTGGAAGGTAGCAGCACTACGGCATTGGCTGAGTGGCTGGGAGTCTGTCTCTTCCTGACTGATGCATGGATGTCCACAGGCCACTTTACTTTATAATTCGCCCTCCCCTCCCCCCTTAACTCCCATGACAGCGAGTGTCGGCATCAGAGACATCGGTTTCCCCAATAGGGGTGGAGGGACTGAATGGTCATGTTGATCTCCACCTGTCTGGGAAATCTCCCTCCTATTATGGGCCCGCTTGTCCTGAAAGAGGAAGGATGGAGATGGTAGAGAATGGCACAGAGGGCCAGATGTACGTCCACTTACCTCCATCAAGGAAGAGTCCTTGGAGCTGATGGGCACCCAGGGAGGCCTTTCAATAGCTGACGGGGAAATTGGTGTCCCTGCGCAAGAGATTAAGGATTGTCTCTTGTTGGCATGTGTGTCAATGTTGCAGTCCGACATCAGGAGAACTGCACAGCCTAACTCACATATGTTTATATTCTCTCATGCAGATAGCCATTTGCAGGGGTCTCCAACCACTGGTGGACAGACCTCCACCTCTGAGGTGCAGGATGACTTAGAGGATGCACCATCCCATGACTTTCTTGCACCCTCCACCAGCACAGATACTTTCACCTCGGTGGGTAACTCCTCGGCTTTAGACTCAGGGTCACAAACTGGTGAGACCATCACATATGCATGCGAGCAGCTGGTGGAGGCTGAGACAATGAAGGCCTCCAACAGTCGGAGGACTGTGGTGGCCAGGCCCAGGCTGAGCCTCAGGATGATGACAAGCCTCTGCTGTCGACAGCACAGGGCATGCTGGAGTTGCAGAGAGGGATAGGGAAAAGCCTGGCTGCGATACCAGAGGTCATGTGCAGCCATGAGCGGACGACGGAGGAATCCATCAATGCTATGACAGCTACCATATCTCAGGCCTATGAGCATATAGCTTCCTCCATCGAGAGGTTGGTGACCCTCATGGAGAGCCAGACCCCACAGATGCGCACAGTCCTGCACACCATCGCCTTGGCCATGAGCTCAATGCAGCAGTAGCAAGGTGACAGAAGGAACAGGAGCTCAGATGATTCTGCATTCTGCATGCTGGTCCTTCTCTGGTAAGCAGGGAGGCTCAAGTGAGCTTTCAAAGGGAGGAGGAGAGGCTGACAGTCACATGTGGGGACTCTCCTCAGGGTGCTCCAAGTGTGGCACCCAACCTCTCAGCTCGAGCAGCTGCAGTGCTTGAGGAGAGTCCTGCACCAGTCCAGGACACCCCCAGGCAGCTAGGGCCTTCTAGGCCTCAGGCAGCCAGAGGATGCCCGCCAATGTCATCACAGGCCAAGAGGCAACCAGATCAGCAGCCTGCCTCCAGCCCAACTGCTGCTGCTGGTATCTATCACACCATGCTGGAGCACACACAAATGGATTAAAAAGATAACATACCAACATTTTGGGTTTCACGGGTGTAGAATATATGTTTTATGTTAAATAATTAAAAGATCAATGGTTCAAATCTTTAGGTTTCTTTGTCTGAAAGCCATTTGCCATTAAGCGTTAATTTTGAAATGTAAACCTCACCCTTCCCCCTTAGGGCAATGTGAATGTGACCACAGTCCTCATTAACATGCCAATGTGGTGACAGCCTTCGTTAACATATACTCTCCCATGGTCACTGGTGCACATTGCTTCCGCTCGCAAGATAGGGACCACAAATGGAAAGGATGTGACAGAGCTCAGGCGCTAAGATGAGCCTTTATTTCACTGTCTGTGAATGGACACTGGGATGGCTGCAAACAAGTCGCTGTGAGGTTGTCGCTTTCCTCCTTAGCGCGGAGCTCTACCTGTCTGGCCTCCTGCCTTGGTACCTGAAGATGTGTCATTTCTGTTGACATAGTCACTCATGGATCTCAGATCCCAACCTTGATGATGGCCAACCCTCTGTTCCAGCTGTGTGATCACACAGACCCAGCACACAGCAGTTTCCCTACCCCATACTGACTCCCCACCCGCCCCACCTTAAACAGCAGTGCTCAAGGCTGCCTACCCTTTCTGTCAATGTGCCCTCTAGCCTTTGTGCCTCCAGGTTTCACCGGTTGAGAATCCGGAGGCACGTCAATGTTGCCCACCGCTCACAGAATCGGTCATTAAATCACTTATAATGATATTTAAATACATTTAAATCAGCAGCTCAGCAATTTAAAATAGGTTCCCATCGTGTTGCATCAACAGTCCTGCTGTGCTTTCCCACCACTGACAAAAAAACGGGCCTGACGTCACAACGCCAGATATCCAGGCGAACGGCTGGGTTGCGCATCTCTGCGCCCTCCCCATCCCCACCCACCCCCCTTCCCACCATGTCCTCAACGATCGCAGAAAGTCCAGCCCTCAATGACCAAAACAGCTTGATGAAAAGGGAAATGCGAATAAAGCAATACTGTAATGAGCAACATGCAATCCAGTTGTTCCTCTCACATAGATGAAACTGTCAGCCCAAATTTTCCTCGCCTATATTAGTGAGGAAACTATCAAAAAAACGTGAAGAGTGAATTAATAAGGGAAGAGACAGACAGGTGGGCAAAAGGGAAAAGATTCTGAGTCAATGCTGATGGAAAGATTTCAAACAGTCTTTATATCTGACTATTGGAAATGTGGGTTTGACATTTTAACTGAGCACAAACATTATCTATGAAAGTACCAGGGAATGAGTATATAGACTGAAATGTTAAAGATGATGAAATAGATATGAATACTTGCACAATATTTTTGTAAAATACTTCTTCTTACAAAGAAAGTGAACTGTTATATTTTGTACTTCTCTTAATACAATATTTGTGCTCATATGAACAAGTCGGTTTACATAAAATGGTCCATGCCTCACATTAACTGAAACTCATGCAAGTTGTGCATAAAATGAATGGGTTAGTACAGCACCGGATTAGCAATTATCCTTTTCTTGAGTTACGCACTGGGAAGATATACTGATTAAATATAGAAACATAGAAAAATGTACGGCACAGAAGGAGGCCAGACGGCCCATCGTGTCAAGGCTGGCCGAAAAAGAGCTATCCAGAGCTATCAAATCTAATCCCATTTTACAGTTCTTGGTCTGTAGTCCTGTAGGTTACAGCACCTCAAGTGATTGTCCACCTTTGATAGGTGGGAAAGCATCATATTGACAGACCTTGACTGCTTTCTGATTGGAAGGTTAGCAGTGGGCTGGAACTTCCAATTGATCATGTGACACTATCATTGACCTACTAACATTTATTGAGAAAGGCTCAATTATGTAATTGGGGTGCATTATTACCAGAAGCACTGCTGCCTATCGGTTTGTGCCACTGGGAAGGAAAAAAATTCAGCGCGACTGCATTTGACATGCCACAGCTGAATAAAAAGGCAAATGTTTTTTGGCAGGGAATAACTGAAAAGTGTAGTAATGAGTCAGGAAGAAGCAACATTGGCTGTGGGGGGCGATGGGGAGAGATCAGCAACAGGAAGAGATGCTAAATTTATCGATGTTTCAGTGGATGTACTTCAAGTAGAAATAAGATCAAGTAGGGGAGTGAGGGGCAGAATCCACATAAGGGTCCAGACTTTAGGGATGAAGTAGCAGAGGCAATGAATGTGACATTCATTACTCCACAAACTGCCATACTGTGTAGGAAGAAATCTAATGACCTCAGAGGTTTGGCCAAGATAAGTGAAGACTCATTCTCGATGCACATCCTGCAGGAATGACAGCGGGATGACTTGTTTCCTTACTTCTTCATCTCTCATTGATGACCAAGGTAACAGGAAAACTATCCTATTCACAGAGAGCCTCAAGAACCAATAATGCACCATGGTAACTCCAAATCAATGTAAGAACTCACATCACTCGCCACAAGGAGCTTTATTTTCTTGAGAGAGGGATTAAATTTTAATCATATCATTTTAATCTAATGGAGAGGATTGTTGTCTGTTGTCGAACCTACCTAATTTTCATTAAGGCCTGCAAACTCTGTTGAGTGGATATCTACAGGCCCAATTTCAATCCCGCACCTGGCAAGAACAGAGCTTGCAGGGAGTTTAAATTGAAGCAGTGCCTCCTCTACCAAATCCATATCCACGTCACACAATGCACCAGTTTAAAAGCAATATTTTGCCGATTAAGCGAGGCCTTCACCCCAGGCAAAATGAGGGCATCATTAAAATAAAATAGTTGGGGGCTGATGATGTTATTCAGATCTCACCTCTATTTTAATATTGTTCGCATATTCGAGACCTGGTGCCAGCCTTGCTAAGAACACCAATATCCGAAAAGAAGGAGAAGATGAAGCAACAAGGCTAAAAGAGTCCAGGAACAGACAACTTGGGTAATGAAAGCAAAATATGGCAGATGGTGAAAATCTGAAATAGAAACTGAAAGTGCTGGAAATACTCAGCAGGTCTGGCAGCATCTGTGGAGAGAGAAACAGAGTTAATATTTTGAGTCAGCTATGACTT
Source organism: Heterodontus francisci (assembly GCF_036365525.1). Lineage (NCBI taxonomy): Eukaryota > Metazoa > Chordata > Chondrichthyes > Heterodontiformes > Heterodontidae > Heterodontus > Heterodontus francisci. Next base: position 115,494,826 of record NC_090371.1, read on the forward strand.
CTTCAGAATGGAAGACTGGTAGAAATGTGATGGGATTTATGCCGTTAAAAAGGGGAAATGGAGAAAGAACAAGAGGAAAGGCTGTGATAGGGCAGAGGGCAGGAGAAATTAAATGACAAAAATGTCATGGAACAAAAGGCAAAGGGAGTAGTAATAGTTATAGTAAAGACCAAAGCACTTGTCCAGAGAGAGTGTTAATAGCAGAATAATGAACAGCTCTGTCTGAAAGCACATGCGCATGGTAAAAAAAAATCAACATGGGGCTCATAGTCTGAAATTGTTGAACTCAATGTTGAGTCCAGGAGGCTGTAAAGTGCCTAATTGGAAGTTGAGGTGCTGTTCCTCGAGATTGCGTTGTGCTTCACTGGAACACTGCAACACTGGAACTCTCTGCCTCAGAAGGTGGTGGAGGCTGGGTCATAGAATATTTTTAAGGCGGAGGTAGATAGATTCTTGTTAGGTAAGAGAATCAAATATTATTGGGGGTAGATGGGAGTGTGGAATTCGAGACAGAAACAGATCAGCCATGATCTTATTAAATAGCGGAGCAGGCTCGATGGGCTGAATGGCCTACTTCCGCTGCTAATTCGTATGGTCGTATGGTATGGTCGTATGCAGCAGGCTGAGGACAAAAATGTGGGCTTGATAGCAAGATGGTGAATTGAAATGGCAAGCAACCAGAAGCTCAGGGCCATGCTTGCAGACTGAGTGGAGGAGTTCTACAAAGCAGTCACCCAATTTGCGTTTCGTCTCCCCAGTGTTGAGGAGACTGAATTGTGAGCAGAGAGTAAAGTATAGTAAATTGAAAGAAGTACACTTAAATCACTGCTTCACCTGGAAGGAGTGTTTGGGGCCTTGGATGGTGAGGAAATAGGAGGTAAAAGGGCAGGTATTACACCTCCTGCGATTACTTGGGAAAGTGCTATGACAAAGGATTGAGGTGTCGGGGTGCTGGAGGAATGGACCAGGGTGTTATGGAAGTAACAGTCCCTTCAGATTGCTGACAGGGGAGGGGAAGACGTGTTTGGTGGTGGCACCATGCTGGAGGTGGCGGGAATGGTGGAAAATGGATGTGGAGGCTGGTGGGGTGGAAAGTGAGGACAAGGGGAACCCTATTGTGGTTCCTGGAGGGAGGGGAAGGGGTGCAAGCATAAGTGTGGGAAATGGGTCGGACACAGTCAAGGACCCTGTCAACCACAGTGGGTGGGATCCTAGGTTGAGGAAAAAAGAAGACATATCAGAAGTGCTGTTATGGAAGGCTGCATCATCAGAACAGATGCAATGGAGACTGAGAACTGGAAGAATGGAATGGAGTCCTTACAGGAGGCAGGGTGTGAGGAAGTGTAGTCGAGTTAGCTGTGGGAGTCAGTGGGCTTATAATGAATATTAATAGACAGTCTGTCTGTGAAATGTAGACTGAGACATCGAGGAAGGGACGGGAAGTATTGGAAATAGACCATGTGAAGGTTTTTACCAAATGCCACTCTTAAACTTGTTTTACATGTTTTTGCTTTCGGACAGAACTGTGCATTATTCTACCATTAACACTCCCTCTAGACAAATGCTTTGTCTTTTACTACAACTATTACCACTCCCTTTGCCTTTATTCCAAAACAACTTTGCAATGAAATTTCTCTCACCCTCTACCCTATCACAGACGTTCCTTTTGTTCTTCCTTCCTCCCACCCCCCCCCCCCCCCCAACCTTCAATGACATAAAACCCATCACATTTCTACCTTCCTTTGGTTTTGAAGAAGAATCATATCTGACTTGAAATGTAACTCTGTTACATTTACCAGACCTGCTGAGTATTTCCAGACCACTAGGGACTATGTTTAGGTGCAATGAAAGACGTGGGTTAGATTTTTAAAAGAAAATTTGATTAATTCTTTTGTGGATAATAATAATGCATAGCAGTTTGTATTCCGATGATAAAAATACAGGAAATTGTTATTCAGTGTCTAACGTTGGACTAGAAATCTATATTCAATTAATAGAGCTCATCAATTTTTATGTTAATATTAAGATGTCGAAAATATGTGCTATACATTATATCAAACAATAAATTTTCCCTTGCTGAGAAGGTTAGCAATTTTATTGTATAAAGAAGATTTGAATGTTTGGTTCTCCCTCAAGAAGTTAGACCTGGCTCCCGTAAATTAACCAGCATCTCAGCTACCATCCACTATGAATATATCAAATTGCCATAATCTTCCATTCCAAAAGAAAGATATTTCTTTTGCACTTATTGACTGTTGCATCATGAAAACTATTCAGTTTTACTTCATGTTACTATCCCAATAGATGGTGCTAGGGTGTTCTTATTGGAACCCTTTCCTCTGTTCTGTGGCGATCATAAAATAATGCTTAAGGTGTTGACTACTGTTCCGTCAGAGTATTATACACAAGATTTAGTGTATGTGTAAAGCAATATCTATTATTGGAGCCACCTTTCTGTGTAATTTTCAACATGGTTAGTCATACTGTTAAGTCAATGGGATAGATCATAAATGTTCATAGCCGTGTCCTTACCCCATACCAGGGTAACATTCAATATTACCGAGCCATGATATTCATCATTAGAGTAACCCAGCAGACTTGGCAGGAAAGTGACCCTGAGCACAATCAAGAATTAGTATTTATTAGGTGCACAATTAGCCCATATATCAGTGATAAAGTTAATACACCCCCTTCTACATCTTTTATCAGTGAACGCAATTTACTTTCTACAGCTGGATAGATATTTGAAATAATTATATGCAACAAGTAATAAAGTTAATTCCCATTACAAAATTGCCATCCATTTATTTCTCACCCAAGTGTCAAACCATTGTACTTTTCTCTACCTTGTAAGAGTACTAGTGTTTCCTAACTCTATTACTCCTACAAAGTGCTCTCCTGGTGGACTGCTCAAAGCTTTTTGAAAGCTGCTGTTGCTCACATTGGGACCCTTACGATGCCTATCATCCTCAAGCCTTGGGTGCTCAAGCCTGTAATGGCTCAGCTGCAGACTGCTGCATCATGGCTGCTGTTGGGACATCACGGACAAGGTGACTTGCTGGCACCATGATGAGCAGTGGTTGAGGGATTGGCAAAGGAGCAGATGTGCTAACATCCTGAGAGAGGCCACTTCTATGAGGTTGGGGGTCGTCCCTTCCACTGATCTTTGGAAGAACAGACTGCAGAAAATAAGTGGCTCCTTCAAAGCCCTTATCTATTTGGTCCACCAATCTCTCCAGGATGGACAACTGTCTCTCTAAGGCGGATCCCTGAGCTTGCACAACAGCTTCCATCAAAGCTGCACAGTGTGGAAACATAGACTCTTATTATGACGGCCCAGATGCATTGTCGCTGGATGTGGCCACATTGGCCAAGGTAGTCTGCATACTGGTGCCATGTAAGATAACACCACACAGACTGATAATGGACTGTCATTAATGATGATGATGAAAATCCGAGCAGCCTATCTGATACCTGGTACAATTCCTTGTGTGATGCCAGCAGTTTTCGGTGCAAGGCTGGGCCCTTGAACTCTTCATCTTTGCCATCCTCAGCAGAGCTGAAAGAAGGCCTTGCCCTTCAACGAGTTCTCTCCTGGGTTGTCACTTCCACTAGTACCTGCTGATGCCCAATAATGCTTGGTGTTTCACCACATGCATACTCCTCTGTATGACGAACTAACCCATGTGCAGTGGGTGAGCTGGACCTTGGGAAGGAGGGCGTGCATGACCATACATCCTCAGGAGGATTTTCCTTCTCTGAGGTTGACAGAAGGGGAAACGTCTGCTGCTGTGAAGGACCTAGAGGAAAGAAAAAGAGACAAACGTTAGAATGACTCATAGAAGCTGGATATGAAGAGGCAATAATTTTGAGAATGTAATTTGAATTAGTGAAGCTTGCTGCATATTTGCTGAAGTGAATGAAAAGTAGACAGCCTGTTCTGGAATACCATCAGCTTTGCCTCCCCTGATTCTCACTCTTTCCCTCGAACCACTGATATCCTAGTCTTCCCACTCTGCCTGGGTGAGGGCGATTACGTTTGTTTGGATCTCCTCCCTGGTCTTGCACCTCTTCCTTCTATGGTAGGCAGTTGTCCTGAAGAAAGAGAGGGAGAGAGTTAGTTAGAGGCTGTTGAGAAGGTAAGTGGAGATGTGTAGGGAGATGTTATGCATATAATGCATGTGTTGAGAGATGGAGAAGCAGCAAGATTGAAGGAGGATGGGAAAGCTATCAACCAAAGGGAAGTGTGTGTAATGTGAAGTGAGTTAGAAGTGGCAGGAGGGGTTGGTGATTGTTCAAGTGGTGGTATGTGAGAAGAAAATGATATTAGTGTGAAGTGTGAGGAGAAGAATGGAAGTATGTTTGGAATGAGAGAGGTTTTTTAGTATGCACTTGTAACTGCATGCTGAAAGATGTGATGGAGGGGAGGGAATTGTTGAGAGTGGTGGGGAGGAGGTGAAAGGATTGTTGTAAGGTTCTACTGAGAGAAGAAGAGTGTTAAAGAACCATACTCAGCTTTGTTGATCTTGTTGGATCATTAAACCTCTTTCTAGATTGAACCCAGGCTCTGGTGTGATGCTGGTTGCACTGACCATGTCCGTTACCCTCAGGATTATACAAAATTGGACCTTGTTTTGCCCGTTTATTGGGCAAGAAAGGTCCAATTTAGCAGGGCTGTGTCCTGCTCCCTCAGAGCATCCAAATATATCTGGCATCACATTGGCTCATCTTAAGGCATCCCTGGATATTGCCTTAAACAGGTGTTAGGCTCTTTGCATATGGTATTGATGGGCCTAATAACTTAAGGACCCCTCTCTAAAACTGTTCAGAACATGATCAGAGCAGCACTAGGCTCGCTGCGTTAAGTTTTTTCTGGTTGGTCTGGGACTTAACGAGCGGCTCTTGTAGGTGTACTCCTCTTAGCTCCACAGCACTGCTACAGGCCACTGCTGGCTTGCAGTTTCTCCCCTTCGCATTCATCACTCCTCTCATCCCCCATCACTACCCACCCCATGATCTACTTGAGTGATGGTTCTGACATCACAGTCAGCCTAAATAGTCCTAGCGAACACCAGTAAGCTACCTCAGGATGCTCAACAAGTATCTGCAACCCTTTGGAATTATACAGATGAGGCCCAATTTCAGATAAGCCTTGAGCCTCTGGTTTCTGGTGTGCACTGAGTGCACATCAACTATTTTGGGCCCAAAGACGATTATAGGGTGATGTGTAGTATGATATGCATTGCATTTGCAGCGTGGATTGGGAGCATGCACTACACACACCATAATTGACTCCTCAGTGCTTGCTTCTGTCCAAGTAGTGGGTGCTATACAATCAAATTACTAGACCAATAATTTGTTTAATATAAATGGGTTAATGCCTCCAATAAAACAATGGTAAAGAAATTTCATATGAACTTGTGAGCATTTGTTCACTAATATTTGCAGTGTAATGCAAAGAGCCTTTCCTTTAACCCTGAATATTATCTTATTTAAAGTCATACAATAAAGCCAAGATATAGATATACATTACAAAAGCAATTTTGATAATTCTTAAAATACTATAGGCATGTTTATTTGATTAAATTATACTTAATGGAGACAAAACAATTAAGTAAACAAGTTAATAGTTCAAAATATTTATAGTTTCTACATCGCAAGGAAGTCTGCAGGTCTGATATATTAGTACTGAATCTATCAGCACTATATTCATCCTAAGAGCTGAAATTCTTTTCTGACTTATCATACTCTACACTTGTATTTTATTGGGGCCGTCTCTCCCTGTTTTCAGCAGCAATTCCTGTGGGAATGTTGAGGTTCATCACCCAAACAGAGCATATGCTCAACGGGACACATTAATTACGCATAAAGGCATTATACATGGCTGGCCTTTATCCATTCTAAAATATGAATTGTGAAATTGTCACTGCAGGTTATTACCATAAACCGTTATGGCAGCTGATACGCTATGGGCCATTTTTAATAATGTCTGCTTATGCAGAATTTAACATATTCCAAGAATCTAGAATATCAATGAGCACCACATTGATAATAACACTGGGATAAAATCCATCTTCCATCAGCACAGTGGAAAATAAAATATACACACATTTATCAACACATCATAGACTTGTTAAATGCCTGTGTAGTTTTATTAAAATATACAAAACATGTTCTAAAACTGAGGACTCTATGATTAATGATGAAAAGCTTATCATCACCTTAAATACAGCGTCTCAGTTGCTCATTTTAATGCATCAAGGAACTGCAGTTTAATTATAGAGGAGCAATATGTTTCAGTATAAAGGTTTCAATAATTCTATCAACAACGACCCAAGCTCATCAAACTCAAAGGGTCTATCTCTATCTACTCAGCAAAATATAAATTTATCATTAACAGTTATTACAAATGCAAATTTTTATTCACTGTTGGAATAAACAAGTAAACAGAGCCATGATACTGTGTTTGTACCCACCCATCTTGCCAGACCATTTCTGTTCTGACAGTTGCCCTCTGGTATATATTTTCCCCTTTGTTATGGAGTCCCAGATTGTTGATAGCAGACTCTCCGATTGTTGATATTGAAACCTTTATTATGACATCCAATCTCTAAGCTAGTTTATTCTTATTATGTGCTTCAATATTACTAGAAAGCTTTAGAAGGATATGGAATAAGTTGAATTGCAATTCACAGTGCCTCAAGCTTGGCCAGCGTGGGTTAACTTGTTTTCAGCAGGAGGAAGGACAACCCTCCCCCTTAACCCCCCAACCCCCGCCTCCACACTCCACCAGCGCTATTTAAAGGAAACAGCTTTCAGGTTAGTTGCAGATTAAATTCTACTGGCTGTAGAAGTATTTGATGGTTTGTTCTGCTATTTTCTGCACGGAGTGTTGTTGCACATACGGGACTTGGTCCTGATTTCAAAGGTTCTGCTCAGACTACATTCTCACAGACATGGGTGCAGTAGTTTGTAACCCCTTGGCCTGCGGCATGACAGGGAGAATGAGCAGAGGTGACCCACAGGAAGCCAAACTGCTTGAAAAGGGAGAGGAGGGGGAGAAGGGCTCTCAGCTAGAGGCCGTATCCACCCAGGGTTTTCAGGGAACAATTCTCCTACCTCAACCTCATCTTTGCTTCACTAAGGAGTGCTCATTGAAATCTGCCACCTGTTGCAGTCAGAACAATGGTCTCAGAGCATGGCAAGGAGGGCATTGTCAGATGCTGTGAAGGTGACTGTGGCCATGAACCTTTATGCGTCGGGCTCCTTCCAGGCTGGAGAAGCTAATATTTGCAACATCTCCCAATTTGCTGTTCACTGTTGTGTAAGGGAAGTCATTGACGTTCTGTATGCAAACAGAATTGAATACATTTCATTCTCTCTTGAATTCCAGAGAGAATCAGGCAGAGAGAGCACATTGCCTTGCAATTATTGCTGTCTTCCACATGGTACCGGGTGCCATTGACTGCATACATGTCACTTTGAGGGCACCGCATGTAAATTCTGAGGTGTACTGCAACTGAAATGGATTCCACTCTATCAATGTCTAGCTGGTGTGCACATCTTGCAGGTCAGTGCTTGGTATCCTGGCAGCGGTCTTGATGCCTTCATTCTGCAGCAAGTCTGCTGTGCCATTTGCACTTCAGCCACAACAACAAACCAGAGGGTGGTTACTGGATAACAAATGCTATTCGTTGATCAACAGAGGGGGGAACACACCAGTAAACCAGCCTGACACATTTATTTCCAATTTTCCCAGCCTCCCTACCTCCAACTCCAAACCTGCCTCCAAGGGCCTGCGCAAATTTTCCCCCATATTCATTGAACTTGACCACTTGTGTGAGGTCATTGAATTTTTTGCGGTGCTGCAGTCAGGTCCTTGGGGCTTGACTCCTGGCATTGACCGCCATGGCTATCTGGTCCCACTGCCTTTACAAAGCTTGTCTGAAGGGCCTCCTGGCTCCCATGGATAGAGGACCTGCCTCTCCTCTCCACCTAGTCCACCAATGCATCCAGTGCAGCCACTGGGAACCTTGCTGTGCCATTATTCACTCTTCTTCCTGCTCGGACTCTCTTCCAGAAAAGGCTCCATCACCTTCTGCAGCCAGGATACACCTCACCTTTAAAATGTGCAGTCTGGTTTAATAGTGCAGGCTAGCTTTAAGTGATGTTAATCTCGCACAACTTGGGCACCCTTCTGAGGTGCGCAGCCACTCAACGGCACGTGTAGCACTAGCTGCATGCAGCTATCATGCAAATTGGTGTGCTGCCTGCATCGGAAGCAATGGGCACAGGTTCACTCCGCATTGTAATCCCTGTGCCCATTTTTGGCAGCTATCAAATTTTATCCCAATTATGTGGAAAGATGATGAACTCATTGACCCTGGTACTACAGCAGTTGGGGACCATGTTGATAAATGTAGAAATCAATATTGCTACTGGAACATTCAAGATACTGTAAAAGATTGACTTTATTCAGCCTTTTATTGTACCACATTTAATAGTTTAAGATTGTGACATTTTCAGCTCAGCACATCCTTCTCTGTGACATTTTGTCATATAATTATCGAATGTGATTTATTCATGGAGGTATGGAGTACGTTAATGACACAGAAAATGCATAAAAAGCATTTGATAAAATTTGTTAAAGATATCAGATGTGAAAGATACAGTTTTAGCCCCACATGAATTATTTTTTAAATCAAACACTGGTGTTTTCATGCTCCATAATTTCCTGTTCTGTTCATGAACAGATGTTATTTTAATAACTCGAATTTGAATGACATTTGCATAATATGACAATTGCACTGATCCCTACAGTGCATCACTTTCTTGAAATATCACTCAGCATTAATTAGGAGTAGCCATTTCCAATGCAACAAAGCTTTTACAGAGCAATGATTTTTCAGTTTTTAGAATAGCTCAGTTAACAGGTCCAATTGTCTCCGAGGCCAAGGATATCAACACTAGTTCTGCCAGCACTAAAGGCTCCTTCCTATTTATTGAAATGACAATAACAATTTACTGTTTTTGCCCATATTTATCCTAGAATGCCAATCAAAATCAGTATGATTAGATGCATTTAGAGTCCTACCCAATTATTTTATTGTTAATTTCAGACACACACATAGCATGGATAAAACCGGAAGGAAGTGATTCTTATTTAATACAAATACAGTTTTTTGAAACTGTACAAGCACAATCTGCCAGTATTATTTTGTATGATTCCAATTTTTTTGTTATTTTGTTTTTCCTCTGTCTGTGTCCAGTAGCCCATATCCTGAATTTCAAAGCCAAATATGGATTTCAAATTGTTTTATACTAACTGCCCTCTTCCTACTGTTACCAAAAGGAATGGTTCCCCTTTTTACCATGAACTACTGAATTCACCTTTTTGAACTAATCACTGACACTTTCCTTTTGTAGTGTGACCCTGCTTGATTGTTTCCCACCTCATATCTCTCCAGATTTTGGCGAGCATTGTTATTACACCAACCCCCACCCCCGCCACCCCAAAAGTCCCAATTCTGTATCTTTTCCATTCCAAAAAATGACAGAACTGATTGTATACTTTCTTTGCCAGTATCTCTCTTAAGCACAGTAGGCTCATTGAAAAAGCCACCTCCCTTTCAACTGAATAATGTCCCTACTGAAATAAATTTGTCCTAATCATCAGACCAACCTTAATTTTTAATCCAAGTCTGATCACTAACCAAACCCTAACCCTCAGCCCAAAATAACTCCTAATTTAAGTCTAAGAACAACTTCCCCCAACTCTAATCTGGCAAGATTTTCTAGCAGTAAGGTTGTGGGAATGGGAACAAGGCAATAAAGAGGGACAACAAGGCTGGTGGGAGCAATAAAGTGGCAGCAAATCAGGACAGAGCAGCAACATGGCCTTCAGAGAGGTGGAAAAGGGGGCAACAAAAGAACACTGGGACAAGTGGAAATCTGATTAAGAAGTTAAAAAGATGAATTTATCTCCATTAACAATGGGCTGCAGTGAGATCTCATGGATCACTTCAGAAGAACCTGGAATGAGGCAGATATACTAATCATTCTCCGATTCTCACCAGATCCAACAACCACTGAAAAAGCCAACTTTAGATATTCAATTATAAAATTAAGAACCAGCACTATAAGCATGCTGTGAGACAAGAACTAAAAAGACATATTAGCATTCTTTAACCCATGCTTATGATCTAGTCCGCACAGTGAGTGTCAACATGTTGCTTCTTTTTGCCAAGTTTCTCTTCTACCCTCCTTAGGCAGTGACTTGTGGCAGATATGTCTCTACAAGTGTCAGCAGTTCCCTATATACTGATTATAGAACCTAGTACTATCTTGGCTGCAATCAATTACTTCAGCACTGATCAGTGATAAAACTTGAAACCATTCTGCCCTGTGTAGGGCTCAGTGCCATACAACAGAATTTATCGACAAGGTGTCAGCCTTTGTTCAATGGCAGCACTCTTGACTCTGAGTCAAATTGTTGTGGGTTTAAACCTCACTCCAGAGATTCGAGCATATAATCCAGGCTGATACCGCAGTACAGTACTGAGGGAGTGCTGCACTATTAGAGGTGATGTCTTTCGGATGAAACGGAGGATCTGTCTGCTCTCTCAGGTGGATGTAAAAGATCCCATAGCGCTACTCAACAAAAAGCATGTTGTCGTCCTAATGTTTTGGCCGATATTTATCCCTCAACCAATATCATTCAAACAGATTATCTGGCCATATATCTCATTTCTATTTGTGCGATCTTGCTGTGCACTAATTGGCTGTCGCATTTCCCTACATTACAACAATGATTACGCTTCAGAAGTACTTTATTGGCTACAAAGTGTTTTGGGACATCCTGATGTCATGAAAAGTGTCAAAGTCCTTTCCTGTTTATTCTCTGAGATTTAAATATCTATTGAGGGGAAATTTCCCAGCCAAATGGAAATGGGTTTTGGCCACTTCGAGATCCAGATGTCATTCTGCCCTCTTCCGGCTTTGCTTAGGGCGGGTTCTGAAGCCAGCGGGGAACCCCTTTGTGCCTGGCAGGAAACCAATTAAGGCAATTAAAAAGGCAACTGAGAGCTTCTTCCCACCCAGCGCATGGGGTCCACACTGTGTGTCTGCACCTTGCCAGGTTAGAGAAAATGGGAACTCATTGTTGAGTGAAACTGATCTGACAGCAACAGATAAAGACTGAAAGCAGCAAGCCTGTGGTCAGCCACATTGAAAGGCTTATGTTGACAGGACCAGTTCTTTCAGCCTAAGCTCACTTATTTCTTTGTGGCCAGCAACTTTGTCCAGCTACAATTAAGTGCCATGGATTCCACTGAGGTCAATCTGGTAGAGAAGTTGTGAGCAAAATTGGAAGGCAGATGAGGTGAAAGCAAATAGGATCGGAATGAGAAATAATGTTAAGACAAAGTTAAGGACACTCTATCTGAATGCACACAGAATTCACAACAAGGGAGATGATTTAAAGGCACAAGTAGAGGTAAATGGGTATGACTTAATTGCCATTACAGAAACATGGTTACAGTGTGACCAAGACTCAGAACAGAATATTCAGGGATTTTCGTCATTTAGGAGAAATAGGCAGAGGGGAATAAGAGGTGGAATAGCACTGTTAATAAGGGACATTAGTGAGAGAGGATCTTTAATTGAAGGAGCAAGATGTAGAATCAGTTTGGGTGGAGCTAAGGAACAGCAAGGGGCAGCAAACATTGGTGGGAGATGTTTATAGGCCACCCAAAATGTAGTGGTAATGTTGGGCACGGAATAAGTCAGGAAATTAGAGCTGCATGTAGCATGGGTAATACAGGAATAATGGGTGACTTCAATTTACATATAGATTGGGCAAACCTAATTAGCACTAATGCTGTGGAGGATGAATTCCTGGATTGTGTACGAGATGGATTTCTGGAGCAGTACATTGAAGAACCAACTAGTGATCAGGCTATTTTAGATTTAGTATTATGCAATGAGAAAGGGCTAATTAACAACCTTGCTGTAAAGGAGCCATTTTGAAATAGTGACCACAATATGATAGAATTCTACATTAAGTTTGAAAAAGATATAGTTTATTCTGAAACTAGGGTCTTACATCTGAACTAAGGAAACTATGAGGGTGTGAGGGGCAATTTGGTTATGGTGGACTGGGAAAATACATGAAAAGATTTGACAGTAGACAGGCAATGGCTTGTATTTAAAGATGTATTACACAGTTTCCAACAAATATACATTTCTCTAAAACACAAAAACTCAGGTGAGAGGTGAATCAAACGTGGCTAACAAAAAAAGTTAAGGATTGCATTGGGTCAAAGGAAGTGGTTTATAAGGTTTCCAGAAAAAGTGGTAAGCTCGAGGATTGGAGCAATTTAGAGTCCAACAAAGGAGGACCAAGAAACTAATATAGAAAGGGAAAAGAGATTATGAACCTAAGCTAGACTGAAACATGAAGACAGACTGTAAAAAGCTTCCTTAGGTATGTGAAAAGGAAATGATTAGCAAGGACGAATGTGGGCCCATTACAGGCGGAGACAGGAGAGTTTGTGGTGAAGAATGAGGAAATTGCAGAGAGACTGAGCAATTACTTTGTGTCAGTCTTCACAGATGAAGACATAGAAAATCTCCCAGAAATACTAGGGAACCAAGGGACTTGTAAATAATGAAGAACTGACAGTAATTTGTATCAACAAAGAGGTAGTACTCAAAAAATTAATTGGATTGAAAGTTGATAAATCCCCTGGACTAGATGAGCTACATCACAGAATATTGAAGGAGGTAGCTATTGAGATACAATTGAGATTGTTACAGGGTAGATGTGGATAGGATGTTTCCTCTGGCTGGTGACTTTAAAACAAGGGGACACAGTCTCAGAATAAAGGGCAGGCCATTTAAGACTGAGATGAGGAGGAATTTTTTTACTCACTGGGTGGTGAATCTGTGGAATTCTCTGCCCCAGAGGACTGTGGAAGCTGATCAGCCATGATATGTTTGAATGGCGGACCAGGTTAGATGGGCCAAATGGGCTACTCCTGCTCCTATTTCCTATGATTCATTCCTGCAGGAACTAAGTCCAGAAGATTCCTCCCATTATGTAATCACATCAATCTGGTCCACTTTTTAAAAAAAACTGCTGGATGTAGGTGATGCTGGAAAATTTGCATTGATTGCCATCCTTGGGCCTTTTCTTTGAACTGATGTGTTCCTTGTGGTGATAGTTAGGAAGTTCCAAGATTATACCTGGCAAATGAAGTTACAGTGGTATATGTCCAACTCAAGGTGATGTGTGACTTGGAGGGGAAGTTGCAAGTGTTGGTGTTTCCATGACATTGCTGGTTTTGGCTTTCTCAATAGTAAATGTACCAGGCAGGGAAATGCTGTCAAAGTCAGTTCAGTGAATTGTTGCAATGGTTCCTGTAGATAACACATACTGCAGTGTTGGAAATACTCAGCAGGTCTGGCAGCATCTGTGGAGAGAGAAGCAAAGTTAACATTTCAGGTCAGTGACCTTTTATTGGAACATTTGCTCATCAAGTGGATTGCATTGTCCTATGTAGTGTAGTGACTGTATCCAAGAAGGTGAGTCATATTTCATCACACACCTGGGCTTGAGGTTTGTCATGGAGAAGTTTTGAAGGATTAAATCAGTCTGCACGTATATCCAGAGTGTTGATATGGTTAGCCTAGTTAAGCTTCTGGTCAGAGACAAGCCCCCAAGATGTCGATGGCTAGGGTTCACAGATGGCATTGTTTCGAAGGTGAAGGGGTGGGGGAGCGGGGGCGATGATTATAGGAACATAGGAAATAGGAGCAGGAGTAGGCCATTTGGCCCATCAAACCTGCTCTGCCATTCAAACATATCATGGCTGATCAACTACCTCTACACCATTTTTCCCCACTATCCCCATATCCCTTGATGTCACTGGTATTCAGAAATCTATTTCTGTCTTGAACATGCTCAATGATTGAGCTTCCACAACACTCTGAGGTAGAGAATTCCAAGATTCACCACCCTCTGAGTAAAGAAATTCCTCCTCATCTCAGTCTTAAATGGCCTGACCCTTATTCTGAGACTGTGTCCTCTGGTTCTAGACTCATCAGCCAGAGGAAACATCCTATCCACATCTACCCTGCCATGCCCAGTAAGAATTTTTGTAAGTTTCAATGAGATCACCTCTGATTCTTCGAAACTCTAGAGAATACAGGCCCAGTTTCTGTAATCTCTCCTCATAAGACACTCCCACTATCCCAGGGATTAGTTTGGTGAACCTCCGTTGCACCCCCTCTATGGCCAGTATATCCTTTCCTAGATAAGGAGACCAAAACTGTACAAATACTCGAGGTGCGGTCTCATCAAGGTTTTATACAATTACAGCAATACATCTTTACTCCTGTACTTAAATTGAACTTTTTCTGGTTGGAGATTGTCATTGCCTTGCACTTAGCTTGCACCATTATTACCTGCCAGTTATAGGTCCAAGTCTGAATGTTCTACATGTCCTGCTCTTGGCTGCTTCATTACTGGAGGATTTATAAATGAAGCTGAACAGCATGGAATCAATCAAGAACAGTCCCATTTCTGACACCTTGTGACAGAGCAAAAGCAATGAATGGAGCAGCTATAGATGGTTGGGCCAAGATTGCTTCCTTAAGAACTTCTGCAATAACGTCTTGGGGCTGTGATGATTGGCTTCTGGCAACTTCAACCATTTTCCTTTACAACAGGTTTGACTCCAGCCACTGCAGAACATTCCCTTTGATCCCTATTGACTTAAGTTTTCCTGGGCCTCTTGGTACTATACTCATGCCTATGCTGTGTGAGTGTAGCTACACTCCCCTCTTCTAGTATTCAGCTCCTGTTGTCCATGTCATGATCAATGCCATAATGTGAGTGGAGCTGAGTGGTTATGGCCAAACTTAAACTGAGCACCAATGAGTAAGTTATTGGTGACTAGGTGTCACTTGATGTTCTTTTGATGACTATTTTATTTTACTGATAATTGGAATGATGCTGATAGTTTATTTTGTAGATAGGACTTACCTGGGCAATATTCCACATTGTTGAGTAAATGCCAGTGTCATAACTGTACTGGAATAACTTGGAAAGGGAATTGGCTAGTTCTGGTGCACAGGTCTTCATGATGCATGTTATTTGTTATGTCCAGTGCTATCAATAGTTCCTTAATGTCATGTGGAGTGAATCAAATTGAATGGGCACTGATATTTATGATGGTGGCTCCTTTGGAGAAGGCTGAGCACTATCTTCCACTTGACATTCTTTCAGCCACTTCAGATGGTGGATCTGCAAATACCAGTTTTTTTTTATCAGCTCTGCAAGTGAAAATTTTCCACAAGGTATTTATTGTTGTTTAATTGATTTTTCAACACGAATGCACGGAACAATCTGAGGCTGAACGGTAAGTTGAATGAAGAGTCATTTATTCCAAAATAACTGACGTACAGGAGAGCTTTGAAATACACGTGCTTACTGTTGTGTTGACTAATACCACTCCAACTGTTGGTTCACCTTTCGGTTTGCATCATTTCCTGTGGTGATGTGTGTTAGAATATTTACATATTCAACAGTTAAAGCAATATCACAACATCCCCTTTTAAATGGAAGTTTCATACATTATAAACTATGTACATAATGAAACAGGATTGTTATGACCAGGTGAGAAAGGTGTCTAGGGGTCCCTCTTAGCCTTCACCTGGTCTTACCACAACAGGGTTTAATTTGAAACACAGTGTGTTTTTAGCTCCCCCTTGGTGAATCCTTGCTCACCGCTTTCCAATTACAAGGCAAAGAAACCAGCACAAACAGGCTTTCTTAGGTTTAAAGAAGAAAAGTTGAAATTTATTAAACTTAAACTCTAATTCGAGTAAATCATATGGATACGCGACGCACCCACACAAGCATGCATATGCGATACACACATGCAAACAGCGACAGAAAAGAGCAGAAGAAAAATAAAGTGGAAAGGTTTGAGGCAATATCTGAAGAGTTGTTGTTACGGTTCTTTGAGCTCACTGTAGAGTCCTTGATTATCGGTAGATCTTGCTCTTCATTGGGGACCAGTATTCTTCTTAAACCTTGTTCGCTGTAGGAGACTTTTTGTCTCTTGGGGTTCATGTGTCTTTGGTGGACTCAGAGGCTTGTGAGAAAGAGATGGGAGCAGGCAGACAGGAGAGGCTGTGGTGAGCCAGCCAGGAGCATTCTGTTTTCTGCCCAAACTGTTTGTACAAATTCAAAAAACTCAGGTTTCCCAGCAGGTTAGTCATGTGACTAGCTGGTTTGACCATGTCTGTTTGTGTATTCGGCCATTTTAGCAGTCAACCTGGAATGCAAATTTCTCCACCTTCAACGTCCGGTAATCAAAAGTCTATTGTGGGTTGGATGTGTCAGGGAATGGCTGCTTTGTCCTTCCAAACATTGTCTGTTAATATGCAAATGTATTTTCCAGCCACAGCTGATCTGTTTAACAAGTCCTTTCTTCACTCCAGTAACAGTTTAAAATCAATGTTCATGACAGAATTAATGTGCCTCATTCCTGGCAGGTGGGGGCCTAGCATGACACCTCCATACCCAGTGGAATGAAATATGATTTGAGAAAAGCATATTTCATTGAAAGGGTCGAGAGAAAAATGTAAGATACAGAAAAAAATATGCATTTCTCTCATTCATTCCCATTCATTCATAAATCCTAAAACGTATTACAGCCTGTCCTCTCTTGATGCCAGTGCTGCTTTAATTGCCTTCTTTTGGGCATTCCAATCAACATGTGGCTTTTTTTGGGGATGTTTCTCTTCCATTTGCCCATTTCCATGGCTGCCTAAGGTC
This sequence comes from Heterodontus francisci, assembly GCF_036365525.1. Taxonomy (NCBI): domain Eukaryota; kingdom Metazoa; phylum Chordata; class Chondrichthyes; order Heterodontiformes; family Heterodontidae; genus Heterodontus; species Heterodontus francisci. The sequence continues at coordinate 115,511,672 of NC_090371.1, forward strand.
TTTGTTCCTGCTGAGGTAATTTTTTTTTTTAAAAAGCGGCAGTAGTTGTTGGGTGTATCCTGAACTGTCTTTCAGTGCTTTGCCGAGTCATTCAAAGGTTTTTGACTTCAGGGGATGGGTGGTTTGCTTTTTCTCCCACTGTGGAGGAGGATTCTTTGCTAATCTCCTCTTTGTCCCAGAGGACACTCCTGCCTGCAGGTGTTTATGCAGACTCTACTGAGCTCCCCTGTGGCACTTCGACTAGGTGAGGCATCACCCTCACAGTTTCTCTGCCCCCTAGAGGTCTTTCTTTGTCTCTGCATGTTCCTGTAATTGCTGTTAGCACCTCTGGTGGGGTGCCTGTAGTGTCTGCCTTTATGTCGGAGGATGTGGGGTCTAATTTTCAAATTTTCTAGGGTTGGCTGACCAGACAGTAGAGGTTTTCATCCGGGATTCCTCCCTGACGTCCTTTAACCTGTCCTGTTGGTCACTTTTTCCCCTTCTCTGTAGAAACTTTTGCTAGCCTTGTGTCTGCCTGTCCCTTTTTGTTATCGGCAGAGATCCCTTGCAGTTCACCAGCCCTCTGCTGGAGGGTCCTCCTAACACAGGTACAGGACTTAGTCGTGCAGGCTTCATTGTAGGTTGGTGTTTCCCCTCAACCTGGCACATGTGGTAACTCCTGCAGTACTGCACCACATCGTTGTGGAGTTTTGGCCAGTCAAACTGCTGTCTTATGCGGGCTTTGGTCTTTTGTATACCAGCATGTACAGCCACTGTAGTCTCGTGGGCCCTTCTTAATATTTCACTCTGGTACCTCTGTGGCACCACTAACTGGTGAACTACTGTCCACTCCTTGCTTTCAGGTCTGAAAGGAGAACTCCATTTCCTCATCGGTACCTCATTCTTTAAATAGTAGCAATCAGGGATTCCCGCTGCTTCATCACTTTCAGACTGGGCAGCCTGTGCTAACTCTTGCAATACTGGGTCATCTCACTGAGCCTCAGCTAGGGAAAATCCATTAATTCACTCCCTGCGACTCCTAACTTTCCAAAAAAAGTCTCAGACAAACAAACCTGGTCATCTGCCTGCAGTGTCGATTCAGTCTCCTCTGGGGAAGCTTGTTTGATCATGGCCTGATCCACTATACATTCAGGGAAACTGCAGGGGACCATCTCCTGCCACTGACCTGTCTATCTGACCTCCCGTGGTCTTTCTTTCACTACTGGGGGGGCTACCACCTTCACCCCTGCCAGATCATTACCTAGGAGCAGGTCAACCCCATCCACAGGCAAACTATGGACAATCCCTATCGTCACCGGTCTCAAAACTAGGTCGCACTCTAGGTGCAACTGGTGTACAGGTGCAGGCATGCACTGCCCTCTAATACCATTCACCACCATTCTGGTATTCACTGCACTCTCTGGGGTAACGGGAGGCCTTTTCCCAGTAAAAGGGATTTAGTGGCCCCGTGTCCCTGAGAATTACTATGGGCTTGCTTGCCCCACTCGAAGGGTATGGGGTTACTTTCCCTTCAGACACAAAACATTGATAACCTTCAGGAATCCTATTAAATTTTCCTGCACTTGCAGCCATAAACCTCCTAGGTTTTACTCTTACTGCAGTTAAAGCCACAGCTTGTTCTACTGTGCGTTCCATCAGGTTCACTTCTTCATTGAGTGGGTGTGCCCTGATTAACCCTACAGGCTTCTCCTTTAGTTTCCAGCAGTCAGTTTTTAAATGCCCTGCTTTATTACAATGGAAGTACACTGGTCTCCGGGTCTCACTCTTGCTCACAGCACCTTCATTTTGGCTAGAGGAAGGCCCCTGTGTCTCCTGCTTTCCTTTCTCTCCCAGGACTGCTTGGGTTCCTATCACCTTCCCACTCTTTGTCCTTTTTGGATTTGTGGGGGTGATTTAGAAAGGTTCTCCTCTGGGAAACTGACTTATAAATTAAAGCAAACTCAGCAACTAGAACGGCCGCTTGCCTGGCTCTGTGAACCCGCTGCTCCTCTACATGGGTCTTTATGGAGAGTGGGAGAGAGTATTTAAATTCCTCTAACAGAATTCTTTCTCTGAGATTCTCAAAGCTGAGCTGTACTTTCAGACCCTTCAGCTACTGGTCAAAAGCCAACTGCTTACTTCTTTCAAACTCCAGATAAGTTTGATTAGCTTGCTTCTTGAGGGTTCTAAATTTTTGGTGATCGGCTTTGGGTACTAATTCATATGCCCTGAGGATAGCACCTTTTTTCAGTCCATAATTTGATGAACGCTCATCTGTCAACAGGGAATAAACCTCATGGGCTTTTCCAGTTAGCTTGCTTTGTAGTAAAAGAGGCCAGGTTGCAGCTGGCCATTTTAGCTGCCTTGCCAGTTTCTCAAAGTACCCAAAAAAATTCTTCTACATCTTCCTCATTGAATTTTGTAATTAATTGAACTAGTTGTAACAATTCTGTACCCAGACCTGAATTGCGCTCCTCCATATTGACCATGCTTTCACTGGCATTACTCTGTCGCCCCCTAGATAACTCAAGCCGCTTCAGTTCTCTTTCTTCACATTCTTTCTGGAATATTCTTTCTCTCTCTCTATCTCCTCTGTCTCTCTCATTCCTTCTCCTGTCTTTCATTTTCTTCACATTCCTTCCAGAAGGCTCTTTCTTTCTCCCTCTCCTGTCTTTCTCTTTCTCTTTCCCTGCCTTCTAATTCAAGTTTCCTTTGTTCCAATTGTATCTTTGCTAGCAGTAAGCAGTCTGGGTCTGCTTTTAACCCTGTTTCTGCTTCTTCAGATTCAAGGGAAAGATGGTTGGCCATTAGTCTTAGACGTTCAGACTTCCTAGCCTTGCCATGTACAGTGATCCCACACTGCTCAGCCATTTTCCTCAACTCCTCCAAAGGCAGTGCTTTTAACGTATTCCAAGTTACTTCACCCTGGCTTGGAGAGCTACTAACTTCAATCACAGGCATGTTAGTATTCAAGCACACACAACCACAAGAAAACCTGTATTAAAATCTTGCACTTTTTTTGATTGGGAACAGTTTAGCTTCCCACTTCCAAATTCTCTCATTTGTCTGTGGGTCAATTCTGGATGCTAGCACCCAAATTTCTGTTACGACCAGCTGAGAAATGTGTCTAGGGGCCCTCTCAGCCTTCACCTGGTCTTACCACAACAGGGTTTAATTTTAAACACAGCATGTTTTTAGCTTCCCCTTGGTGAATCGTTGCTCACCGCTTTCCAATTATAAGGCAAAGAAACCAGCACAAACAGGCTTTCTTAAAGAAGAACAGTTGAAATGTATTAACCTTAAACTTAAACTCTAATACAGTTGACACTACAGATACACGATGCGCCCATGCTTCCATGCATACGCGATACACACATGCAAATAGAGACAGAATAGAGCAGAAGAAAAATAAAGTGGATAGGTTTGAGGCAATATCTGAAGAGTTGTTGTTACGGTTCTTTGAGCTCACTGTAGAGTCCTTGATTGTCGGTAGATCTTGCTTTTCATTGGGGACCAGTATTCTTCTTAAACCTTGTTTGCTGTAGGAGACATTTGTCTCTTGGGGTTCATGTGTCTTCAGTGGATTCAGAGGCTTGTGAGAAAGAGATGAGAGCAGACAGACAGGAGAGGCTGTGGTGAGCCAGCCAGCAGCATTCTGCTTTCTGCCCAAACTGGTTGTACAAATTCAAAAAACTCAGTTTGCCCAGCAGGCTAGTCATGTGACTAGCTGGTTTGACCATGTCCGTTTGTGTATTTGGCCATCTTAGCAGTCAACCTGGAATGCGAGCTCCCCACCTTCAATGTCTGGTGATCAAAAGTCCATTATGGGTTGAATGTGTCAAGGAATGGCTGCTTTGTCCTTCCAAACACTGTCTGTTAATATGCAAATGTATTTTCCAGCCACAACTGATCTGTTTAACAAGTCCTTTCTTCACTCCAGTAACAGTTTAAAATCAATGTTCATGACAAAATTAATGTGCCTCATTCTTGACAGGTGGGGGCCTAGCATGACAGCTTAGTTATGAACAATATTTACACATACATTGACTCCTATGCTTATTCATCAAATATCTCTGAAATGTACAGATGGTCTGCTGACTCGGCCTGATCTAGTAACTGTGAAACTTTATTGAGACTTGGAATTGTCAATTCTTTCCTTTGACTTTTAGGTTTGGGTTGACAATCATCTTTGACTTGAGTGTGGCATGTGCCATTTGTCTGATCTGTACTCTTAGGACTCAAATTCAAACATGGTTTTCATGCTATAGGAGTCAGGCATGATGTTACTAGATAATTCTCTCCGCTGACATCTGTTCCTTCTCAATGTCACTCCAGTTTGTGGTAGTAACTTCATGTGTTCATGGCGCGATACAGATATTTGACACTTCCGCAGGAAACCATGTCTTCTCTTGAGAATGGATCACCCTGGCCTTTTGCGCAATCTCTTGATGAAGTAATTCCATATCTGTATGCTTGTCATGCGTGACATTCATCTTTTCCTGTCTTGCCAGTAGTTTGTCTTGAATTGACGATGATCTCACTAAATGATGACTCAGAAGAGTTATTCTAACTTGCCTTCTGAACTTGATCTCTGCCAGTGATGGTAACCCTGTGTCTATGGATGTTGCTCGTAAGTCCAACATTTTAACTTGGAGATCTTAATTTGTTTCTCTGCATTTCAGAATGATCAACTTTACTGTATGCACCATCCTCTCTGTCAGGCCATTTGATCTTGCATAATGTAGGGATGTAACATCATTGCACATATGTCTTAAAAAGGCTTGCCGATTTCTTGTGGACCATTATCCAATACTATCTCCTCTGGGGAACCAAACAAACTAAAAATTGCGCTCATCGTATTGGCTACTGACACATTTGATATATCCTTCAATTGCCAAATTATAGGGAACTTGGAGAAGTAATTGGTGATGAGTAGAAAATTATTGCCTTTGATGGTAAATGGGTCAGTGGCTATTCTTGACCATGGGTGTGACGGAACATCGTGAGGGTGAAGCGGCTCTCTGTGCTGGCTCGGTTGATGCTCTTGGCATGCATCACGCATCCTCACTGCTCGCACTATGTCAATGTTGATTCTTGGCCAATATATTGTTTCACATGCAAAACGTCTGGACTTTTCAATACCCATGCGACCTTGATTCAATTGTGTAAGGATATCTTGAAGCAGTGTTGCTGGGATTAACACTTGTCTTCCTTTAAAAATAACGGCACTGGATATTCCTAGCTTGTCATGGTATGGCCAATAGGTTCTGAGATCTGTGGGTACCTCTTGCAATGTATCAGGCCATCCAGTGATATAAAGCTTTAGACCAGGATATTTTGAAGTCTCTTCTTGGAGCTTTTCATATTTCCTCTGCCCAAAGCGTATCAGGTCGATATTGTCTTCCAGCTCTATATCGATTTCATCTATTTAGACATTTAGCAGTATGTCTTCTCTTTTCTTGGGAGTGGGTAACCTGCTCAGCGTGTCAGACATAGCCATGAGGTTTCCAGGTTTATATCGAACCTCACAGTTGAACCCTTGTACCTTAATCAATAGCTATTGTAGTCGAGTTGGCACGCTGGTGAGTGGTTTTTGCCAAATCATTGCCAACGGCTTGTGATCTATTTAAACAACAAACTGTTGTCCGAAGAGATATGTGTGAAATCCTTTAATACCTAATACTAGTGCTAACGTTTCCCGTTCTATGTTCGAATAATTCATCTGAGTGGGTGACAAACTCTTGGAACCAAATGCAATTGGTCCACCTTCGTGTAATGGAGATGCTCTGAGATCCTTTTGAAAAGCATGTATCTCAAGTATAGTTTCTTTTCTCGGGTCATAATGCTGCAAACATGCTTCAGTAGAATGAGATTGTTTCAACAAATCAAATGCACCCTGATGATTTGTGTGCCACAAGAATGATGTCTCCTTCTTTTGAAGCTCACAAAGTGATGATGCTTTCTCGTAAAAATTCAGGATGTATTGCGCAAGAAAATTAAACTAACCCAAACACCTCTGAAGGTCTTCCTTTTCTTGACGAGTCTGCATATATTATATATCCTTAACCTTGCTTAGATCCAGTCTTATTCCTGTGTCAGAGTAGATTGAGCTGAAAAGTTGATGTGGCTGACATTAATAGCATATATTTTGCTGATAAATACAAGACCTTCTTGTCTGGCTGTTTCCATGAAGATGTGAAGATTCCTGTCATTGCTGCCGCTTAGTGTTTCCCATGACTGTTATGTCATCTTCTATGCAAACACATCCAGGAATATTTTCAGTTATACCATTCAGGTGCTGTTGGAACAGGTGTTGGCTTACTGACAGACCAAATAGTAAGTGGAAAAAGCAATATCTTCTTAATGGTGTTCTGAAAGTTGTTAGTTCCTGTGAATCTTCAGAAAGGTGGATACTTTTGTTGCAAATCCTGTATGGACTCAATGGGGTCACATATACCTTAATTGTGTTGAATTGGCACATTAATTGTCTCACGAATCGTGATGATCCAGAGTTCACTGCATGCTGGTAGTCCTGCTACCGCTGGACCATTAGTGTCAACAACGTAGAAGATTTGTGACCATGCAGAATTTCTATATCTGCACTTCAACATCAGTGCTCCCACACAAAATATTGGTGAACCATTATATGCAATGAGTCTAACTCTTGTTGGCTGTAGCATAGATTCCCATTTATCCAGGTAGGTATCTTTTAGTATCCGAAGTGACAAAACTGGCATTTGGAGAACTCTTTCCTATTTTGCCAACTACGCAGTGGATGTTTCTTATTGAGCTGTGGTTTGCTATGGCTTATGGCTTCATTATTGCCAGACCTACGGCACGGTTATGCCTAGTGCCCCCTCTGACCACATTCTTTGCAGGTATCTCTGAATGCAGGACAATTTTTCTGCTGGTGTTTCAGACTTGTCACATGCGTTGCTCTAAGGTTTTTTGGCTACCTTGCCTATAGTTGTAACTGCCCCAAGCGCTTGGATGCACTGCCTGCTTGCAGCTATGGCTCTGTATGGCCTGTCTTATCAAGGAGACTTTCAGTGTCATATCCTTTTTCTTTATCCAACACGTCTTTTTGGAAAGCCTCGACTAGGGTTGACACAATCGCTAATTCCTTTATCCTTTTGGGCAATTCTGCATCTGAAAAAATCACAGACTCTCCCTTTCTCAAGGCATCGGGTTTACAAATTGAACAATGATTTCCTTGGGCAGCTGCCTGTATGTCATCCATCAATTGATGGATCCTGAAATTAACCTTGACCTTCAGTTGGTCTCCAAATGTTGTCCACAGTGTGATAGAAACCATACCAAATGGAAACATTAATTTTGTCATATGGAACATTATTTGAATGTTTACTGTTCATTGAAATAACTTGTTTAAAAAGACCATAGGACTGAGTGGCTGAAAACATGGCTGCATATTTGCATTCTGAAAGACAGTTGCATGGAGAAACAATGGGAGAAATCCCTGATCCAATTAGCCAGATGGATTTTGTCAATAGTGATGATCAAGAGACGCTGAGAGTCATTGAATGTGTAAGAATCAGGCATTCCACCCCCCCCCCCCCCTCACCCCCCCCACTGAGTGTGTCTGGTAAGCTTGGAAGAATCCACAAATGTCGCAGGCGAGGCTGTTTCAAACAAGGAGCTAGTTACATGACTAACCTGCTGGCCAACCTGGGGGATTAATGGAATTATGCTCACAGAAGATTTGAGACAGACTGCCTTTTGAAGACAAAAGAGAAGCAAGGCCTCTCTCTCTCTCTCTGTCTGTCTCTCTCTCACTCAAAATTCTAGGAATCCATGAAAGTAACTTAAGCTTCAAGACAGAGGACCCTGCAGTCTTCTGATACCAACAAAACAAGTTTGAAAGTGTGCACTGGGCCCCAATGAGAGTTGATAGACTTAACTTCAATCAAAGACTTTACATCCAACCCAAAACCAGTAACTGAATTCCATCTACTACTTCAAACTTTCTGCCTTTAATTCTTTCTCCTCCTCTGTTTCTATTTGTGTGTGTGTTTATTGCATATGCATGCTAGCGTGGTGACGTTGTGTATTTTTAGTAGTTTTAACTCAGTAAGAGTTTTAAGGTTAATAAACTTACCCCTTTCTTGTTTACATCTGAGAAAATCTGTCTGGTTGATTTCTTTACAAATATAATTAGAGAGCAGTGAGCAATGACTCAATGAGGGGAAGCTAAAAGCACTGTGTTTTAAAAGTTGAATGCTGTTACGACCAAACCAGGAAAAGGCCAAGGGGGCAGCCCTAGACCCTTTCCTCATCTGGTCATAACAGAAATTTGGGGGCTAGCATCAGGGATTGGATTCACAGGCAAACAAGGAATTGGAAGTGGGAAGTCAAATTGATCCAATCAAAAAGGGAAAAGAATTCACTGCAGGTTTTCTTGTGGTTATGAGTGCTAGAATTCCAACATGTCTGCGACTGAAGCCACTACATTCCCAAGCCAGGGGAAAGTAACTTGGGATAAGTTAAAGGCTATGGAAGAGTTGGGAAATATGGCTGAGCAGTGTGGGATCACTTTCTGTGCCTAGGCTAGGAAGTCCGAGCTCCTAATGCTAGTGCCCCACCATATTACTTTTGAATCTGAAAAATAAGAGACAGGGTTAGAAATAGACTCTGACAGGGTATTGCTAGCAAAGGTACAACTGGAACAGAGGAAATTGAATTAGAAGACAGGGAAAGAGAAAGACAGGAGAGAGAGAGAAATACATTTCCAGAAGGAATGGGAGGAAAGAGAGCTGAGACGGCTTGCGTTAAATAGGGGTTGACAGAGTAACCCCAGTGAAAGCGTAGAAAATACAATTGGTGCGGGCTGGGTACGGAGTTTTAAAAATTTTCCCAATTGATTCCAAAATTCAATGAGGGAGATGTGGAAGCATTTTTTGTATCTTTTGAGAAACTGAAGCAAGGCAGTTAAAATGGTCGGCTGAGAGTTGGACACTTCTGCTGCAAAGTAAGCACACCAGAAAAGCCCATGAGGTTTATTCCCTGTTGCCAGATGAGAGTTCATCAAATTATGAACCGATAAAAAATGCTATCCTTGGGGCATATGAGTTAGGAATGGATACCTACCACCAGAAGTTTCGAACCCTCAGGAAGCAAGCTTATCAAAGTTACTTGGAGTTTGAGAAAAGTAAGCAGCTGGCTTTTGACCAGTGATTGAGGACTCTTTAAGAGCAGCCTAGCTATGAAAACCTCAGAGAGGTGTGATTTTTCTAGAGGAATTTAAAAACTCTCTCCCACTGTCCATAAAGTCCCATGTGGAGGAACAAAATATTCATAGAGCGAGGCAAGCTGCAGTTCTGGCTGATGAGTTTGCCCTAGTATACAAGTCGGTTCCCCAGGGGAAAACCTCTAGTCACCCCCCACAAATCCGAAAAGGACAAAGGATGGGAAGGTGATAGCAGCCCAAGCAGTCCTGGGAGAGAAAGAAAAGTAGAAGACACAGGGGGCCCTCCTCCAGCCAAAAGGGAAGGTGCTGGAAATAGGAATGAGACCCGGAAACCTATGTGCTTCCTTTGTAATAAGGCAGGTCATCTAAGCGCTGACTGCTGGGAACTACAGGGAAAGCCTGCAGGGTTAATCAGGACACACCTGCTCAGTGAAGGAGAAGAGACCCTGATGGAAAGCACAGCAGAATCAGCTGTGGCTTTAACTGCAGCAGTGGTAGGACCCAGAAAACATATTGCTACGAGTGCAGGAAAGTTTAATTGGACTCCTGAAGGTTATCAGTATTATGTGTCTGAAGGGAAAGTAACCCCATACCTCTCGAGTGGGGCAAGCATGCACATAGTAATCCTCAGGGACACAGGAGCCACAAGATCCCTTTTACTGGGAAAAGGCCTGACCTTTCCCCCAGAGAGTGCAGCAAATATCAGAATGATGGCAAATGGTATTGGAGGGCCATGTATGCCCATACCTTAGGTGCACTTGGAGTGCGACCTAGTTTCGGGACCGGTGACTGTCAGGATTGTCCCTAGTTTGCTTGTGGGCGGAGTTGACCTGCTCCTAGGTAATGATCTGGCGGAGGGGAAGGTTTTTGCTCTCCCAGTGGTAAAAGAGAGACCACAGGAGATCAGAGAGACAGGGCAGTTGCAGGAGACAGTCCCCTGCAGTTTCCCTGAATGTGTAGTGGATTAGGCCATTACCAAACCTGATCCCCTAGAGGAGACTGAGTTGGCACTGCAGGCAGATGACCATGAGATCTGTCTTTCTGAAACTTTGTTTGGAAAGTTAGAGGACCCAGGAAATGGATTAAATGGTTCTTCCCTAGCTGAGGCTCAGCGAGCTGACCCAGTATTAAGAGAGTTAGCACAGGCTGCTCAGAGTGAAAGTGAAGCAGAGGGAGTCCCTGCTTGCTACTATATAAAGAATAATGTACTGATGAGGAAGTGGAGTTCTCTTCACAGACCTGAGGACAAAGAGTGGTCAGTGGTTCACCAGTTAGTGGTGCCGCAGAGGTACCAGAGAGAAATATTAAGAACGACCCATGAGATTACGGTGGCTGTACATGTCGGTATATGAAAAACCAAAGCACACATAAGACAGCAGTTAGACTGGCCAAAACTCTACAAAGATGTGGTGGAGTACTGTAGGAGTTGCCACATGTGCCAGGTTGAAAGAAACCCCAACCTACAGTGAAATCTGCACCCCTGTGTCCTGTACTGGCGTTTAGAGGACCCTCCAGCAGAGGGCTGGTGAATTGAAAGGGACCCCTGCTAAGAACAAAAGAGGATGGACAGGCACAAGGCTGGCATAAAGTTAGAGAGGAAATGGGAAAAAGGGATAAAGAGGATGAATTACTGGAGGTCCGGAAGGATTCCCAAATAAAACTCCTACTATCTGGTCATCAAGAAATGTTGGAAAAATTAGACCCCACATCCTCCTATGTAAATGCACACACCAGCGGTACCCCACCAGAGCTGCTAACAGTATTTACAGAAACCTGTCAGGAGAAAGAAAGTTCCTTAAGAGGGCACAGTAACAGCGAGGGTGATGACTCACCTAGTCGAAGTGCCACAGGGGAGTGCAGTTGAATCTAGACAAATACCTACAAGCAGGAGTATCCCAGAGAACAAAGGGAAGATAAGCAAAGAATACTCCCTGGTAATTATAGACCTGTGAGCCTTACTTCGGTTGTGGGTAAAATGTTGGAAAAGGTTATAAGAGACAGGATTTATAATCATCTTGAAAAGAATAAGTTCATTAGCGATAGTCAGCACGGTTTTGTGAAGGGTAGGTCGTGCCTCACAAACCTTATTGAGTTTTTCGAGAAGGTGACCAAACAGGTGGATGAGGGTAAAGCAGTGGATGTGGTGTATATGGATTTCAGTAAGGCGTTTGATAAGGTTCCCCACGGTAGGCTATTGCAGAAAATACGGAAGTATGGGGTTGAAGGTGATTTAGAGCTTTGGATCGGAAATTGGCTAGCTGAAAGAAGACAGAGGGTGGTGGTTGATGGCAAATGTTCATCCTGGAGTTTAGTTACTAGTGGTGTTCCACAAGGATCTGTTTTGGGGCCACTGCTGTTTGTCATTTTTATAAATGACCTGGATGAGGGTGTAGAAGGGTGGGTTAGTAAATTTGCGGATGACACGAAGGTCGATGGAGTTGTGGATAGTGCTGAAGGATGTTGTAGGGTCCAGAGGGACATAGATAGGCTGCAGAGCTGGGCTGAGAGATGGCAAATGGAGTTTAATGCGGAAAAGTGTGAAGTGATTCACTTTGGAAGGAGTAACAGGAATACAGAGTACTGGGCTAATGGGAAGATTCTTGGTAGTGTAGATGAACAGAGAGATCTTGGTGTCCAGGTACATAAATCCCTGAAAGTTGCTACCCAGGTTAATAGGGCTGTTAAGAAGGCATATGGTGTGTTAGCTTTTATTAGTAGGGGGATCGAGTTTCGGAGCCACGAGGTCATGCTGCAGCTGTACAAAACTCTGGTGAGACCGCACCTGGAGTATTGCGTGCAGTTCTGGTCACCGCTTATAGGAAGGATGTGGAAGCTTTGGAAAGGGTGCAGAGGAGATTTACTAGGATGTTGCATGGTATGGAGGGAAGGTCTTACGAGGAAAGGCTGAGGGACTTGAGGTTGTTTTCGTTGGAGAGAAGGAGGAGGAGAGGTGACTTAATAGAGACATATAAGATAATCAGAGGGTTAGATAGGGTGGATAGTGAGAGTCTTTTTCCTCGGATGGTGATGGCAAACACGAGGGGACATAGCTTTAATTTGAGGGGTGATAGATATAGGACAGATGTTAGAGGTAGTTTCTTTACTCAGAGAGTAGTAGGGGCGTGGAACGCCCTGCCTGCAACAGTAGTAGACTCGCCAACTTTAAGGGCATTTAAGTGGTCATTGGATAGACATATGGATGAAAATGGAATAGTGTAGGTCAGATGGTTTCACAGGTCGGCGCAACATCGAGGGCCGAAGGGCCTGTACTGCGCTGTAATGTTCTAATACTCCACCACAGTCAGGAGAAAAGGGAACCAAGCACCCCCTAAAGTGATCAGCACTTGCATGACTCATCAGAGCACTGAAAAAGAGATCAGAGTGGATTCACTCACTGCCAACTCCCATGATCCAAACTCCAAACCAGGGCTAATTAAATCTAACCCTCCCCCTGCAGACCTCAGGAGGAACAAAGGCACCCTAGACAGTCATGGAAATGCGCAAACTGCAAATCACATGTTTATTGGGATGCCCATTCCCAACGTATTGCAGGCTGATAGTGAAGTAACTTCAAACCTGTTGGGCAGCACATAACTATCTCACACCCACTGCAAGAAAAGTGGCAGTTTAATCAGCACTGCTACAAAGGAAAGACAGAATGTCACAATTTTAAGATTTCTGAATGAATGAGAACAAATGAGAGAAATGCATGTGTGTTTTCCTGTGCTTTCTATTTTATAATGAAATGCTCCCCCGAATGTCGCATTTTGTTCAGCTGGATGTAGAGGTGTGACGAAAACCATACCTGCCAAATGGGAACGAATGTATGAACATACGAACATACGAATTAGGAGCAGGAGTCCGCCACCCGGCCCCTCGAGCCTGCTCTGCCACTCAATAAGTTCATGGCTGAACTGATTACTCCACATTTACCTACCCTCGATAACCTTTCACCCCCTTGCTTATCAAGAATCTATCTACCTCTGCCTTAAAAATATTCAAAGACTCTGCTTCCACCACCTTTTGAGGAAGAGAATTCCAAAGACTCACGACCCTCAGAGAGAAAAATTTCTGCTCATCTCTGTCTTAAATGAGTGACCCCTTATTTTTAAACAGTGACCCCTAGTTCTAGATTCTCCCACAAGGGGAAACGTCCTTTCTACATCCACCCTGTCAGGATCCCTCAGGATCTTATATGTTTCATTCAAGTTGCCTCTTACTCTTCTAAATTCCAGCGGATACAAGCCTAGCCTGTCCAATCTTTACTCATAAGACAGCCTGCCCATTCCAGGTATTAGTCTAATAAACCTTCCCTGAACTGCCTCCAATGCATTTACATCCTTCCTTAAATAAAGAGACCAGTACTGTACACAGTACTCCAGATGTGGTCTCACCAATGCCATGTATAGCTGAAGTATAACCTCCCTACTTTTGTATTCAATTCCTCTCACGATAAACAATAACACTCTATTAGATTTCCTAATTACATGCTGCGATTCATGCATTAGGACACCCTGATCCCTCTGCATCTCAGAGCTCTGCAATCTCTCACCATTTAGATAATATGCTTCTTTTTTGTTCTTCCAGCCAAAATGGACAATTTCACATTTTTCCGCATTATACTCCTTTTCCAGGTCTTTGTCCACTCATTTAACCTATCTACATCCCTTTGTAGTCTCTTTATGTCCTCTTCACAACTTACTTTCCTACCCATCTTTGTATCATCAGCAAATTTAGAAATCATACCTTCGGTCCCTTCATCTAAGTCGTTTATATAAATTGTAAAAAGTTGAGGCCCCTGTGGCTCACCACTTGTTACATCTTGCCAACCAGAAAATGACCTATTTATACCTACTCTCTCTTTCCTGCTAACTTCGCCAATCTTCTAACCTTGCCAATATGTTACCCCACTACACCATGAGCTTTTATTTTCTGCAATAACCTTTGATGTGGCACCTTATCAAATGCCTCCTGGAAATCTATGTACAATACATCCACCGGTTCCCTTTCATCCACAGCACATGTAACTCCCTCAAAGATCGCCAATAAATTGGTTAAACATGATTTCCCTTTCACAAAACCATGTTGGCTCTGCCTGATTACCTTGAATTTTTCTAAGTGCCCTGCTATAATGTCTTTAATAACAACTTCTAACATTTTCACTAAGATGTATGTTAAGCTAACTGGCCTGTAGTTTCCTGCTTTCTGTCTCCCTCCCTTTTTGAATAAAGGACATTCGCTATTTTCCAATCTAATGGAACCTTCCCCGAATCTAGGGAATTTTGGAAAATTAAAACGAACGCATCAACTATCTCAATAATATAAAAGCAAAATACTGCAGATGCTGGAAAACTGAAATGAAAACAAGAAATGCTGGAATCACTCAGCAGGTCTGGCAGCATCTCTGGAAAGAGAAGCAGAGTTAACATTTCGGGTCAGTGACCCTTCATCGGAACTGACAAATATTAGAAAAGTCACAGGTTATAAGCAAGTGAGGTGGGGGTGGGGCAAGAGATAACAAAGGAGGTCTAGATTGGACCAGGCCACATAGCTGACCAAAAGGTCACAGAGCAAAGGCAAACAATATGTTAATGGTGTGTTGAAAGCCAAAGCATTAGTACAGATTAGGTGTGAATACACTGAATATTGAACAGCAGCAAGTGCAAACCTGAAAAAAAACAGTGGGTAAGCAAACTGAACAAACAAAGATGAAATGAAATAAATGCAAAAAAAAGATTGTAAAAAATGTAAAAAAGAATGTTAAAAAAAAAGGAAGAAAAAATAACTAAAAATGAAAGTAAAATGGGGGGCTGTCATGCTCTGAAATTATTGAACTCAATGTTCAGTCCGGCAGGCTGTAGTGTGCCTAATCGGTAAATGAGATGCTGTTCCTCGAGCTTGCGTTGATGTTCACTGGAACACTGCAGCAATCCCAGGACAGAGATGTGAGCATGAGAGCAGGGGGGAGTGTTGAAATGGCAAGCAACCGGCATCAACTATCTCACTAGCCACTTCTTTTAACACCCTAGGATAAAGTCCATCAGGACCCGGGGACTTGTCAGCCCACAGCTCCAACAATTTGTTTGATACCACTTCCCTGATGGTTGTAATTTTCTTGCATTCCTCCCTCCCTTCCATTTCCTGACTTACAACTAATTCTGGAATGTTACTTGTCTCCTCTATAGTGAAGACCAATGCAAAATATATGTTCAATTTATCTGCCATCTCCTTATTATCCATTATTAATTCCCCAAATACATATTAATTTTGTCAAATGGAACATTACTTATATGTTTACTGGTCATTGAAATAACTTGTTTAAGAAGACCACAGGACTGAGTGGCTGAAAACGTGGCTGCACATTTGCATTCTGAAAGACAGTTGCATGGAGAGACAATGGGAGCAATCCCTGATCCAATTAGCCAGATGGGTTTTGTCAATAGTGATGATCGAGAGACATTGAGAGTCATTGAATGTGTAAAAGCCAGCATTCAACCCACACCGCCAACCACCCCCTCCCCCACTGAGTGTGTCTGGTAAGCTTGGAAGAATCCACAAACCTCGCAAGCGAGGCTGTTTCAAACAAGGAGCTATTCACATGACTAACCTGGGGGCTTGATGGAATTATGCTCACAGAAATAGAGACAGAGGAGGTGAAAGAATTAAAAGGGGAAGGTTTGAAGTAGATGGAACTCAGTTGCTGGTTTTGGGTTGGATGTAAAGTCTTTGATTGAAGTTACGTCTTGCAGCTCTTGTTGGGACCCAGTGCACACTTTCAAACTTGTTTTGCTGGTACCAAAAGGCTGCAGGGTCTTCTGTATTGAAGCTTAAGATATGGATGCATGCTAGTGTGGTCACATCACATATTCGTAGTAGTTTTAACTGAGTTAGAGTTTTAAAGTTAATAAACTTACACCTTTTTTGCTTACATCTGAGAAAACCTGTCTGGTTGATTTATTTACAATTATAATTAGAGAGCAGTGAGCAAGGATTTACTGAGGGGAAGCTAAAAACACAGTTTTTCAAAAGTTAAACGCTGTTACGGCCAAACCAGGAAAAGGCCAAGAAGGGAGCCCCAGACCCTTGCCTCACCTGGTTGTAGCAACAGTTTCAATGGGTCCTTCTGGTCTGCTTCTGTCAGTCCAGAAGTACTGATTCGTTGGAGTCCTTCATTGTCAATCACAATTTTTATCTGAATCACTTGCTTTTCAAGCTCTGTGACAGCAGGATTTAAAAAAAACACAATTCCATGCACTCTTTCTAACATTCAAACTTGTGGAGGAGATCTTGAACCTTTAGTTGATCATTGGATATTTTGTGGTCATGGTGACAAACTTTTTTGTGTACAAGAATTCTCGGCTGGAGCTTTTCCCTTTAAATGCTTTCTTTTTTCAAAAGCTTTCCTTGAAGGAAAAACAATGCAGGTCCGCTGTCCCTGCAGCATTGGACCTCTGCCTCGCACTGAACTCTGTGGCTGCAGCATGAGCTTTCAGCCTGAGATGAGGAAGACTTTGCTCATGAAGCCCTTTTAGCTGGAAAAACATGGTGCACAATGGCAGTGCCGTACCACAGCCTTGACTTGAACCAGCTCTCCTTCCATTTTGTGAGTCCGATTCTTCCCATTTGTTGCCTTTTCTGTCAGCTGCCTTTCAAACAAACTATCCTCTTCATCTACTCACGCTTTCCCTGAGTACTGAATTTTGAGGATGGTCGTCGAATTTGACCTTGTCACAACGCCACCATTTCCTCCAACGATCTGTAATGATGTCCCAATCTTTATGGCCTTCCACAGGAGACACTGTCACCCTCAATGTCATGCTGTTGATCTCTGTCCCATGTCAAACACCTCTCCTAGCATGTTGAGCACCTCTACATTACTGCTATTCTGTTGTGTTCCACTGCCACCATATTGTGTTACTGATTTTTCAACATGAACATCCCAAACAATCTGAGACTGAATGGTAGTTTGAATGAAGGGTTCTTTATTACAAAATAACAGATTTACTGGAGAGCTGTTGGATGCATGTGCTTACCGTTGACTAACACTACTCCAACTGCTGTATCATATGTTGGCTTACATCATTCCTGTGATGATGCATGTTAGACTACCTACATATTCAACAGTCAAAAGAAATATTTATCTCTGCTATACCTGATTCTTCATTGCAAAACATTGCTTCTTGGTTCTCATAGCATCCCTACCTTACTTTAATTATCCTTATACTATTAATGGATATTTAGTGCTGCTTTTGCTAATTTTCTCTCATATTCCCTTATTTTTATTATTCACACTGTAAGCATTAAATGCTTCCTTTTTGCATTTCAAATTTGACTTTATCTCCTTATTTGTTTGCAGAACTTTAGGCTTTGATACACTTGTGTCACCATAATTTAACTTTTCCAATCTAAATCATTTTCAACTTTTCTTTTTCCTTTTCTATTTTGACACTGAACATAATTGTATTGTGGTTATCGTTTCCCAATTGTATCCATACGTTTAGGTTGCATTGCCTTATTATCCAAAAACAGGTGAACAAGAACTTACTTCCCCTTTGGAGTAGATCATTTTGACTTAATGAACAGTCCTAGCCACATTCTAACTAACTTTCCCCTTTCTCACCACAAAAATTTAACGGTTAATGTCAAGTGTATTCAGTTCTGATATGGAACAGACACCTGAAACAGCGTAATCTGTTTTTGCTCTTACAGATGCTGACTGAGCAACTGAATATTTCCAGAATTTTCTGTTTTCAGACACACTTGAGCTTCACTTCGTGAGAACAAAACAAATATGAAGTTATATACATTAACTTTTTAATTAAGTTCTATTATAGAGTTTTTGAAACTCAGTTTCAGAAGTAATTATACTAATAAAAAAACAAAATACTGTGGATGCTGGAAGTCTGGAATAAAAAACAGAAAATGCTGGGAAAACTCAACAGGTCAGACAGCATCTGTGGAGACAAAAACAGAGTTAATGGGCTGGATTTTAAAAGCCCGCCTGCACAGGCTGCACGTCGTGGAGGCCGCCACGATTGCAAACGCGATGGTTCATTAGCATGGCCGCGGAGCCCGCCACCACCACCCCCCCCCACCCCCTCACCCCACAGCAATAACGTGGAGGGGGTGGGCTGAACGATGCCGTAAACGACACAAGGTGATGACTGATCAGGTGCTGGCGCCATATTTAAATGGCAACCAGACCTACATCACTTACAAAGGTGAACTCTAACCTCTTTGTCTGCTGCTGCACACTGCCGAATCCAGAGAAACATCTGGACAACAACATCCCTACAATTTTGAAAGATGTCAGAGGCGCGATCCAGGGTGGTCCCACGTTTCAGCAATGCCTTGCTGCTCAGTCTCCTCCAGGGTGTGCAGGCAAGGCAGGAGATCCTTTTCCCCAGCGATGGCAAGAAGAGGCCCTCCCGTCTAACCAAGCAAGCCTGGATGGAGATTGCAGAGGAGGTAAGCTGTCTTGGGGTCACCGGCCGTGACTGGATCCAGTGCCGCAAGAGAATGAACAATCTCATTCGCTTGGCAAAGGTAAGTGGCACCATCTGACCTGGGTTTTCCCACACAGAGTGGTACATTGGTGCCACTGCCATGCCAAACACAGAGAGGCTGGGCAGGGAGGATTGATGCCACATGGGTGTCTGCATGTGTGAAAGAGTCAATCCCTCGTTTGCACCCCAGAGTATGGCACCAACATGACAGGCTGAGTCTATCTGACATACTGACTGTCACCCACCTTTTGTTGTAACAACCCTGTTGTGCAAAGCCCCAAGTAGTTGTATATCAATGTTTAACATCTGCATCCTTGCTGTTCCAGGCAAAGAGTGCTCACAATGCGAGGGAGTCCTCCAGGACTGGAGGAGGGGTGCCGGACATCCGACTACTGACCCAGGCTGAGGAACAGGCCCTCGAAATACGTGGCGGTCACGGAGGACGTCCAATTTCAGAAGTGGAGCTTGGCTTCCAGGGTGAACATTCATCTCTTTGACAAACGCAATTATTATCAGAAACATTTCGTTATTGGACATAATGCTGTCATATTAGTGATATGCACACCAGTGAACCTAAAACTGAACTCTTTACATTGTATCTTACAAGGCGACGCTTCGAGGTGGCATTGGAGGCCCCGGAGAGTGCCGACACCTATGAGGAGGAGACAATCTCAGAGGAAGCAGCGTCCCATGACACTCCCTCACCTTCCACAAGCGCAGAGACACTCACCTTGGTGAGAATGCGTTCAGCTCTAGAGTCTGGGTCACAAGCTGATAACAGCACCACAAATGCACCCGAGCAGCTGGCTGAGGCATAGACAGTCGAGGGCTCTGACAGTTGGAGGACTGTGGGCGGCCAGGCCCATGCTGAGCCCAAGGTTGATGATGACCCTCTGGAGTCGACAGCACAGGGCATGCTGGTGTTGCAGGGAGAGGTAAGGCAACATCTGGCGGAGATGCCACAGGCCCCATGCCCAGCCATGAGCGGATGATGGGGAAGTCCATCCAGGGCATGATAGCTGCCATGTCCCGGGCAAATGAGCACATGGCTTCCTCCATGGAGAAGATGGCGACCCTCATGGAGAGCCACATCCCACAGATGCACACTGACCTGCAAACCATCATGTCGGCCAGGACCTGGATGCAGCAGTGGCTAGGCGATTGAGGGACCAGGGGTCTAGGCACTGTCTCTGCCCCTGGTCCTTCTCAGAAGAGCAGCAAGGTTCCCACGAGCCTTGAGAGGGAGGAGGAGAGCCAGCTGTCCATATGTGGGGTCTCACCTCAGGGCGATTCGAATGTGGACACCAACTCCTCAGCCCCTCTGCTGGTGAGTCCAGCTCTAGCAGCCACCGACGTCTGAGGACAGCCCTGCACTGGTGCAGGAGAACCTCAGGCAACCGGGGCCCTCCAAGCCTTGTGCGCCCAGAGGATGACCACCCAAGTCATCCAAAGCCAAAGAGCGTCCTGATCAGCAGCCTGCCTCCAGTCAAGCTGCTAGCGCACAGGTTGCACAGCGAAAGAGCACCCGCAAGCGGCTAAAAAGGCACAATAACACATACGGATTATCACGGCTGCAACATACATGTTCTATTAACCTCTCATTAAATGTGTTTCTCTAACCGTGTAATGACGCATGTCAGCATGTGCTGACTATTTCTCCTCCCATGACATCATTGCCCTGGAGCAATGCAAATGTATGGAAAAACATCATCACCATGCCAGTATGCCTGATGATTGAACGGCATGGGCACAGTCACATGGGCAATAGCTCAGTCATCTGCTGCCAGTAATAGTGATGTCACAGATGCAGGAGACTGCCTAGCAGATGCAGCATGGTGATGTGTGAGATGGGGAGCATATTCTGCATGTCAGCGCTCAGTATAAGGCATTGCCGAGCATCCCTTGCTCTTTGCTCGCCCTGTCTGCGATGCCTTGATGATCTCTGTCCTCCCATGTGCGTATGCTGCTGCACCTCCTCTATGTCCTCATCGTGCGAGCATGTCTCCTGCTCCTGTCTTACTTTTCCTGCAAGGCCTCCCCCCTCTGTATTGCAAAGTTGTGCAAACAACATCACACAGCAACGATGCGCGCTCCCCTTTCTGGTGAGTACTGTAGGGCCCCACCTGACTTGTATAGGTAGTGGAAGCACATCTTCAGCATGCCGATGGCCTGCTCGATGGTAGTTCGTGTCGAGCCCTGGCAGGTGCTGTATCTCTCCTCTGCATCACTGGCAGTGTTTCTCACTGGTGTCAGGAGCCATGTCTGCAAGGGGTCGCCCTTGTCTCCAAGACCACGCCTGGATCTGAGCCGGTGCAGTGAAGAGCAGTGGCACTTGGCAGCGGTGCTAAATAAATGAATCATGGCAGTTGCCTGGAAAGTGGTCACACACTTGCATGAAGCATTTCCTGTGTTCACCTACTATCTACAGGTTGAGAGAGTAGAAACCCTTTCTATTCGGGAATGCAGCTGTTTGTCCGACTGGAGCCTTGATGGTCACATGCGTGGAGTCGGTGACCCCATGCACCTATGGGATACTTGCGATGGCCCCAAATCCGACCGCCCTTTGTGCCTGACTCTCAAGGTGTGTGCCGAAGCGCACATATCCAGCGGCTTTCCTGTACAAGGCATCGGTGACCTTCCTGATACAGCTGTGCACTGGTGACTGTGTGAAATGCCATACAGGTCACTGGCGTGTTCCTGGAATGATGCAGAGGTGCAGAAGGTAAGAGCCACGGTGACTTTGAGGGTCATAGGTATAGGGTGTCCAGCTAAGCCCATCGGCTGCCATTCATCATTCAGCAGGGCACAGAGATGCCTCACCTCCTCTCTGGACATGCGCGGCCACCTTTGATACTGGTGATCCGACAGGTGCGGGTATGTCATGGGGGGCCTGTAGACCAGTGGCCTCTCAGGCATCGAAAGCACCTTGGTGGCTGCTGCTGCTCCCTTCCATGAGCTTCCACGTGAGCTGTGCCTGCCTCTTGGTTCGGCCTCTGGGTATGGCTCCTCACGGCACTTGGATCAAGAGAGACAGGATGGACCAGCCCCATCTGAACACTGCAGGTGAACTCGGTGCTTTTTGTGGATCAATGGCAC
Organism: Heterodontus francisci; assembly: GCF_036365525.1. Lineage (NCBI taxonomy): Eukaryota > Metazoa > Chordata > Chondrichthyes > Heterodontiformes > Heterodontidae > Heterodontus > Heterodontus francisci. The sequence continues at coordinate 115,533,458 of NC_090371.1, forward strand.
CTATCAGGGCAGACAGTGATGTACATTGGTGCTTCAGCTGCCTTCCCTCATCACCTGTATGGTATGGTATGACATCACCCATAGTAGCTTTGCATGAAAGTGAGGCAGCATGAACACAGTCATGTTACTGACGTTGTGAGGATGCAACCATCGGCCACATGACCTCTGACCCCATGAAATTTTTGGCCCTTACCCCACACAGAAGGGGTACACATGTAGTGCTATTGCTTCCCTCTCCCCAAAACTGAGTTAGCTGAATACAGGGTCAGCCCCCTTCACCTCTCCACCAAACGCTAGCGTGCGCAGAGTGACCCCCCCTTTACGGTAGAAGGGCACGGGGTCCCTCCATTCTTCCCTGTAGAGTTATGTCCCAGTCATCGGAGACCCCCACCCACCTTCGCCTGCTCCGAGGACTGGCGCTTCGTTGCCGCCAGCTTTTCACGGACGTGAACATGAAGGCACTTGGGTGCCGCACGTCCGAATGAAGATTGAAACCTGCTGCCTGAATTGCTGCTGCCAGCATATTTATGCATGGTAAGTAGCCATTTATGTATATTAATGTGGTTCCTGCCACCGCGCGGCGGGGCAGCCCCCACGAGGCCTCACCACCGCCAAGTTCAGTACAGGACCTGCCGGGGTCGGTGGCGGGCCTCCTCTGTTGTGTCTTCATTCCCCCCCCACCACCACTGTGCCCGGCATCGGAGATCCTTTAAAATCCAGCCCAATGTTTCAGGTCTGCGACCTTTCATCAAAACTGAGAAAAGTTAGAAATGTAATAGGTTTTGAGCAAGTCAAAGTGGCATGGGTGGGAAACAAACAACAAGGAAGGTCTATAATAGGGTGGAAGACAGAAGAGATTAAATGACAAAAGAGTTGATGGTGTAGGGCCAAAGGGAGTGGTAATAGGACAAGTAAAAATAATAGGGGCAGAGATTGTGGTCTGACATTGTTGGCCTGAATGTTGAGTTCAGAAGACTACCTAATCAAAAGATGAGGTGTTGTTCCTCGAGCTTATGTTGAACTTCATTGGAACACTGCAGGAGACCGAGGTCAGAATGAGAGCAAGGCGGAGAATTAAAAGGACAGGCGACCGGAAGCTCAGGGTTGTGCTTGCGGACTGAATGGAGTTGTTCTGGAAAGCAGTCACCCAATCTGAGTTTGGTCTCCCCAGTGTAGAGCTGACCTCACTGTGAGCAGTAAATACAGTATACTGGACAGAAATAAGTACAAGTAAATCGCTGTTTCACTTGGAAAGAGTGATTGGGCCATTGGACGGTGAGGAGAGAGGAGGTGAAAGGACAGGTGTCGCATCTCCTGTGCTTGCATCGAAAGGTGCTTTATGTTTTTGCATTGTGCTTATGATTGGTTTCTTCTTTAGCAATTAGGAAGTAATTATTTGGTGATCACATGATATTAGGTCTCAGCACTTGCCACAAACTCCAAGATCCCAAGTAGTTCTTGGAGATGTATTAACCAGTATCTGGTTAAAACTTACCTGGAGAGCTAGGTTCACTGATTCCATTTGTAACATTCTGTCAGAGTTGCCAAACAAAACCGAAGTGCATTTCTTTAGTTGTGCTATGTTATGTGGTTTGGGTTATTTAAATTATTTATTTAATTGATTTATACAGGCAGCCTAATCTAGCTCCAAGTAGATGTAGGTTGAGTAATCAATATTTCCTGTCAGTAGATGCTCCTTATGGGTATTTCATAGCTGTAAAGGCACTGAGTGTTGATGCTCACACTTTCTGTTGTCAATCCTCTCACTTTCTTTTGGTTTCTTTATAATCAATGGGGATATAGAGTTGGACAACTTTTAATGAATGTTTGTTTTGGAAGTAAGTTATAGTTCTTTAGAAGCCTTAAATGACATTATTAACATGCTGGGGAGTTTCTAGTCAGATTCAGTTTCTGGAACAGCTTTAGATTGCTGGCAATGGAAACACTTGAGGGAAACTTTAGCCTAGTTTCCTGGCAACAATCGTGCAGGTAGACAATTAAAACCAACCAAGCTCCTAACTTGCCTGTGTCCTAACCAGATCTCGTCATTGTCGATTTTTACCAGCACAGGTGTTAAACTGCCCTCCTGAAGCCAGCGGGATCCTTATTTTATTATGCAGATCATCAGACCATGATTGGAATTTTAAATTCAGGCTGAGTAGGAATACTTTCCTGCCAAGTGAAGGCCTGTTAGAAATGAATCAGAAGCAGAAGAGGCTTTCCTTTCGATGGCGAGGTGAAGCAGGAATAACTTTCCTGGGTTCCACAAGAAAGGTTTAAGCCTCCCCTGCCCCAGATCCCTTCCCCTTTTCCACAATGAGGCACCCCCATAACCTCCATCCCTACACTTACCTGACTGGTGTTAAAATTGATCCTTTAGTCTTTACAATCTTCTGGGTCAATGTTAACTGACAGTGGGTTTCTGGATCTATGGGAGTTATTTTCATAGAATAGAATAGAAAGTTTAAGGCACAGAAAGAGGCCACTTAGCCCACCGTGTCTATGCCAGCCGAAAAACGATCCGACTATTCTAATCTCATCTTCCAGCATTTGGTCTGTAACCCTGCAGATTACGGCACTTGAAGTGCATATCCAGACTCCTTTTGAATGAGTTGAGGGTTTCTGCCTCAACTACCCTTTCAGGCAGTGTGTTCCAGACCATCACCAACCTCTGGGTGAAAAAGTTTTTCCTCATCTCCCCTCTAATTTTTCTTTAAATCTATTCACTTTAAATCTATGCCCCCTTGTCACGGACCTCTCTGCTAAGGTAAATAGGCCCTTCACCTCCACTTTCTCCAGGCCCTTCATAATTTTGTATATTTTAATCAGATCTCCCCTCAGCCTTCTCTGTTCCAAGGAGAACAACCCCAGTCTATTCAATCTTTCTTCATAGCTACATTTTTCCAGTCTTCGTAAATCCCCTTTGCTCCCTCTCTAGTACAATCACATCTTTTTTGTAATGAGGTGACCAGAACTGCGCACAGACTCAGGTTGTGGCCTAACCAATGAGTTATACAGTTCCAGCATAACCTCCCTGCTCTTATATTCTATACCTTGGCTAATAAAGGAAACGATTCCATTTGCCCTCTTAACCACCTTATCAACCTGTCCTGCTACCTTCAGGGATCTGTGGACATTCACTCCAAGGTCCTTCACTTCCTCTCTTGCTTCTTTTAGCAGCTTGGGGTAAATTTCATCCGGCTCTGGTGATTTATCAACTTTCAAGGATGCTAATCCCATTAATATCTCCTCTCTCCCTATGTTGATCACATCTAATACTTCATACTCCTCCTCCTTAGCTACAATATCTGCATTGTCCCCCTCTTTCTTCCCACTCGCCGTGAAACTAATTGTCCAACGGAATGGGCAGCAAGCAGCTGCTGGCCTGCAGAAAGTTGGGTGACCAGAATTATAATTACATTCGGAGCACATTAGATGCTGCACTGCAGATTTAAAGAAAACTTTGGATGGACAGCTAAGTCACCAGTCCAGAACAACTAGTATAAATTGACAACAGTAGGATCCAGGCAGGACATCAGTGGGCAAAGAAAGAAAGATTTGCATTTCTATAATCGCCTTACATGACCAAAGGATATCTCAAAGTGCTTTACAGCCAATGGCACACTTTTTGATTTACACTCACTGTTGCAATATCAGAACTGTTGCAGCCAATTTGCACACAGCAATGACCAGATATTATGTTTTTTTTTGGTGATGTTGATTGAGGGATAAATATTGGCCAGGACACCAGGGATAACTCCCCTACTCTTCTTCAAAATAATGCCACAGGATCATTTACATCCACCTGAGAGGACCCTTCTCTCACCTTCACATGGTCCATCTCCGACACTTCCCCTCCCTTTCTCGACTTCTCTGTCTCCATCTCTGGGGATAGGCTGTCTACTAATATTCATTATAAGCCCAACTCCCACAGCTACCTCAACTAAACTTCTTCACACCCTGCCTCCTGTAAGGATTCCATTCCATTCTCCCAGTTTCTCCGTCTCCGACGCATCTGCTCTGATGATACTATCTTCCACGACAGTCCTTCTGATATGTCTTCCTTTTTCCTCAACTGAGGATTCCCCCCCCACTTTGGTTGACAGGGCCCTCAACTGTGTCCGTCCCATTTCTCGCACCTCTACCCTCACCCCTTCCCCTCCCTCCCAGAACCGCGACAGGGTTCCCCTTGTCCTCACTTTCCACCCCACCAGCCTCCAGATCCAAAGGATCATCCTCCGCCACTTACGCCACATCCAGCATGATGCCACTACCAAACACATCTTCCCCTCCCTTCCCCTGTCAGCATTCCGACGGGATCATTCCCTCCGCGACACCCTGGTCCACTCCTCCATTACCCCCACCACCTCGTCCCCTTCCCATGGCACCTTCCCCTGCAATTGCAGGAGGTGTAATACCTGCCCAGTTACCTCCTCTCTCCTCACTATCCCAGGCCCCAAACACTCCTTTCAGGTGAAGCAGCGATTTACTTGTACTTCTTTCAATTTAGTATACTGTATTCACTGCTCACAATGTGGTCTCCTCTACATTGGGGAGACCAAACACAGATTGGGTGACCGCTTTGCAGAACACCTCCGCTCAGTCCATAAGCATGACCCCAAGCTTCCAGTTGCTGGCCATTTCAACACACCCCGCCCTGCTCTCATGCTCACTTCTCTGTCCTGGGATTGCTGCAGTGTTCCAGCGAACATCAACGCAAGCTCGATGAACAGCATCTCATTTACCGAATAGGCACACTACAGCCTGCCGGACTGAACATTGAGTTCAATAATTTCAGAGCATGACAGGCCCCCCCTTTTTATGTTTAGTTATTTTTTCATTTTTTCTTTTTTATTTGGTTATTTTATTTTAGTTTTTTTTTAGTTTGTTTCTAATGTGCCTACCCACTGTTTCTGTTTTTTTAAATGTATGTGCTTGGAGTGCTTTGTGCTTTACAGTCAATTCGCAGAGTTCCCCTCATTCACACACAAGCCCCTTGCAGAGTTCCCCTCATTTACACACAAGCCCCTTGCAGAGTTCCCCTCATTCACACACAAGCCCCTTGCAGAGTTCCCCTCATTTACACACAAGCCCCTTGCAGAGTTCCCCTCATTCACACACAAGACCCTTGGATACTCAGCATAGCAGGCACATAAATGCCATGTGTCGAGCAGAAAATTGAGGCACCTTTGTTGGATCACAGTGTATTAGATTTTAATTTACTTAAAGCAGCATTTACAACATTTAAATGTGATGCTGTCGCATCAGGGCATCAGTACCACCACAGTATTTCCCTGCCTCTGACAAAATTGGCACACTGCAGTACGACGCCAGATTTCGTGGCAGACGGCTCCATGGAGCCATTGAACCCACCTCCAACAAGAGACCAAAATTCAGCTTCTATACAATCCTAGAATAAAGATTGCTTTCTGAACCTTAGAAATATGTAGCTGGTGTGAGAAACAGAATATTCGTCGTCTCTCTGTGGAAACATTAATTTCCACTTGTGAAGGTTTACTCCCTGATGTTAATGTATGGAAACAGAGGTGTTGACAGGTGTACACAATATATGTAACTGCAGCCTGAATCATCAAACAGTATTCCGGTGCACAGGGATTTGAACAGATTGCTCCAGATCTAAAATCTGCAGTTTTTTTTCCAAAAGACATCCTAGTCTAGTCATTGTCTAATTAAGTGATGGGATAATTTGTGGTTGAACCTCCATCAGTTACCAATGGCAACAGGAACTATTTCGGGTTTTGTATAAAGAAGGGGCAATTCACCTATTAGCAGCAATGGTGTGGAGCAACACAAAGCAAAGAAACATCAGTTCAATTCACAAGAGGTCTTTTTTTTACATTAAACTGGAGGTGCAAGTAGATCAGCAGAATTGGATCACTGACAATCAGATATCTGTGCTTTTAATCTCCCTGCATTTTTCAAGACTTCTTGCATTTGCTGCCATCAACAACTATCTGACTTATCCTCTGATTGGACCTTCAACATGTTCACAGATGCATGTCCACATGTCAGGCAAGTAGGTAGGTACCAGAAGATATATTTTTCTATACATGAAGGGAAAGCTGAGCTAATACGTTGTCATGATTGCAAACGTTTTGTGAATCTGAGGTACTCACAGTCTAAAGAAAAAAGCCAGGTATGTTGTTGCCTTCAGTTGCAATTATACAAATTATTATCCCTGGACAACACGATCAGTGTCATGCAGCTTATTCTCTTATGCAATGTCAGCATCAAAATTGTAACATGTGCAAGAACTGCCCTTGAGGATAACAGTCAAATGAATAAACATAAAACAACATTCATAGCCAGCAAAAGCTCATTCAGTCTCAAGTTCCTTTCAGGAGGTGTCAAATGAAATTGAAAAGTTAAGTATTCCAGTGCAGAGAAAAAATGAATAGTGGGACAATGAAGGCCTTGCCTTCAATCTTATAGCTCTAACTGTCAGTTCAGTAGGTAATTGGTATCAGGGGCAAAAAGAATGTCAGTTTAACTGTTCTGCATTGCTGTATGAATAATGAGCTACAGCAATAGTTGCGGTGGTCTAAAATTGGATTGCACCTTACTTCTCCTTGTTGCCTGAAACAGACACATAAGAACCCAAGACACACTAATTCACCCACATCCCACAACAAAAGTCTGCCGCCTGCCATATTGGATCCTGTGTTCCTATAGACATCCAAGGAACCAGTAATATTGAAAAACATCATTCTAATATTTAAATGTTTATGAGATTGGTTTCCCCCACCACCTGATAACTTATCCTGCAAATAATGGCATTAAGGGTCAGAAGCATTATTATAGGGACTAATCACTCCATATAGGTTAATTTTTAGTTTGGCTTGTGAGGCTGCTGGTCAACCTCTGGGCCTTTCTTTGGCTATTTTTTTTGTCCATTCTATGACAGACTGAGTTTTGGGAACAACTTTGTTCTGGTGCTGGACTGCTTGTCTACTTTGCAAATATTTTAGTTCACTCCTGGGTGGCCTGGTTGGGCTGCCTTTGTGGCTGGAGGAGAAGGAGGAGCACCAAAGAATACAGGATTTTTAAAAATTCATTCATGGGATGTGGGCATCGCTGGAAAGGCAAGCATTTATTGCCCATCCCTAATTGCCATTGAGAAGATGGTGGGGAGCTGCCTTCTTGAACCGTTGCAGTCCTTGGGCTATAGGTATACCAATAGTATTTTTAGGAAGAGAGTTCCAGGATTTTGATGCAGTGACAGTGAAGGAACAGCAATAACTTTCCAAGTCAGGTTGGTATGTGACTTGGAGAGGAACTTGCAAGTGGTGGTGTTCCCATACGTCTGCTGCCCTGTGTTCTTCTACATGATAAAGGTCATAGGTTTGCAAGATGTGGTTGAATGAGCCTTGGTGAGTTGCTGCAGTGCAACTTGTAGATGGTACACACTGCTGCCTCTGTCTGTCAGTGGTGGAGGGAGTAGATGTTTAAGGTGGTGGATGGGGTGCCGATCAAGTGGGCTGCTTTGTCCTGGATGGTGTTGAGCTTCTTGAGTGTTATTGGAGCTGCACCCATCCAGGCAAGTGGAGAGTATTCCAGAATACTCCTGACTTGTGCTTTGTAGATGGTGGACCAGCATTGGGGAGTCAGGAAGTGAGTTACTCTCTGAAGAATTCCAAGCCTCTGATCTGCTCTTGTAGCCACAGTATTTATATGGCTGGTTGGTTAAGTTTCTGGTCAATGGTGATCCCCCCCCCCCACCCTGCAAACCAAGGAAGTTGATGATGTGGGATTCAGCAATGGTAATGCTGTTGAATGTCAAGGGGAGATGGTTAAATTTCCTCTTGTTGGAGATGGTCATTACCTGGCACTTGTGAGGCATGCATGTTACTTGCCACTTATCAGCCCAAGCCTGAATGTTGTCAGGGCCCAGCTGCATGCACGCACAGACTGCTTCATTATCTGAGGAGTTGCGATTGGTACTGGACACTATGCAATCATCAAGAAGCATACCTAATTCTGACCTTATGATGGAGGGAAGGTCATTGATGAAGCAACTGAAGATGTTTGGGCCTAGGACACTACCCTGAGCAACTCCTGCAGCGATGTCCTGGGACTGAGGTAATTGGCCTCCAACAACCACAACCATCTTCCTTCGTGCTAGGTATGACTCCAACAGAGGAGTGTTATCCCCCTGATTCCCATTGACTTCAATTTTCATAGGGCTCCTTGATGCCACATTCAGCCAAATGCTGCCTTCCTGACAAGGGCAGTCACTGTCACCTCACCTCTGGAATTCAGCTCTTTTGTCCATACTTGGTCAAGGCTATAATAAGGTTTGAATCCAGGTATGCCTGGCAGAACCCAAACTGAGCATCGGTGAGCAGGTTATTGCTGAGTAAGTGCCACTTCCATCACTTAGCTGATGCTTGAGAGTAGACTGATGGAGCGGTAATTGGCCAGATTGGATTTGTCCTGCTTTTTGAGAACAGGACATACCTCGGCAATTTTCCACATTGCCAGGTAGGTGCCAGTGTTATAGCTGTACTGGAACAGCTTGGCTAGAGGTGCGGCTGTTTCTCAGTCATAAATCTTCAGCACTAAAACTGGGATGTTATCTGGCCAATAGTTTTTGCTGTGTCCAGTTTTGATATCTTGTTGTGTGAATTGAGTTGGCTGAAGACTGGCATGCAGGAGACCTCAGGAGGAGGCTGAGATGCACTATCCACTTGGCACTTATGGCTGAAGATGCTTGCAAATGCTTCAGTCTTGTCTTTTGCACTGACACCATCATTCAGGAAGGGAATGTTTTTGGAGCCTCCTCTGCCTGTTAGTTGTTTGCTTGTCCACCAAATTCATGACTGGATGAGGCAGGACTGCAGAGCTTTGACCTGATCCACTGATTCTGAGATTGCTTAGCTCGATCTATAGCATGCTGTTTCTGCTCTTTAGCATATTTGTAATGCTATATAGTAGCTTCGCTAGTACCTCATTTTTAGAAATGACTGATGCTGCTCCTCCCATTCTCTACTACACTCCTCAGTGAACCAGGGTTGGTTGCTTCACTTGATGTAATGGTGAAATGAGGGATATGCCAGAATATGGAGGTTACATATTGTGGCAGAGTACAATTCTGTTCCTGCTGATGGTCCTCAGCACCTCATGAATGCCCTGTTTTGAGCTGTGAGATCTGTTCTGAATCTATTACATTTAGTACAGTGGCAGTGCCACACAATATGATGGAGGGTTTCTACAGTGTGGAGAAGAGACTTCATCTCACTCCTGAAAGGTCTGGCTCTAATTTTCATTCTATGCCCCCTAGTTCTAGACTCCTCAATTAGCGGAAATAGTTTCTCTCTATCTACACCATCTGTTTCCTTTAATATCCTGAAAACTTAAGATCAAGTCACCCCATGGAATTCTCGGGAATGCAACCATCACTTGTATAATGAGCTACTTACAGATTAGTTGCTGGTTGATTTTTTTTTCTGGCTGCTGCTTCAATTTTACAAGTGTTCAGAGCTTTATACTGTTGTTTAAAATTGCAACAGTCTGCAGGGAATGATGTGGCAGGAACTGAAGGAGTTTTTGCTGACTTCAAGACTTCTGCACAAACCAGTTGCTCCCAGACATGGGTGTACTAGTAGGCATTCCCCTTGGAATACAGCATGACTTGGAGAATGAACAGAGACGACATAGAGCAGTTGCTGGAAGAAGGAGGAGGAGGGGTGGGAGAAGGGCTCTCAGCAGGAGGCTATCTCAGCCCAGGGTATTCAGGGAGCAATTCTCCTACCTAAACCTCAGTGAGGAACAAGGTGTAATATGTCTGTGCTTCAGTAAGAATGTCCTCATTTAAATCTGCCTCCTGTTGCTGCCATGACTGCAACATCAGAGCAAGTTGAGGATGACATTGCCAGTAGCTAGGAAGGTGACCATGGCATTGAATTTCTACATGTCTGGTTCCTTCCAGGCTGGATCTGGAGATATTTACAACTGTTACCTAAGGGAGGTTGCTGAATGAGATTGCTGGTCTACTCAGTGAGATTAACTACATTTCATTCTCTCTTACTAGAGAGAAGCAAGCAGAGTGAACGCATGGCTTCACTAGGATTGCAGGCTTTCCCATGGTTCAGAACGACATTGGCTGCATGCACACTGCTTTGTGAGTACCGCATGTCAACTCTGCCCTCTACTGAAACTGAAAGGGATTCCACTACCTCAACGTTCAGCTGGTGTGTATCACGCAGCGTATCATGCAGGTAAGTGCCCAGTATCCTGGCTTTAGTCATGATGCCTTCATTCTGTGGCAGTCCGCTGTGCCAGGTGCATTTGAGCCATCACGACAAATCAGAGGGTGGCTACTGGGCAACAAAGGCTATCCATTGATGATAAGACTGATGATTCTGCTGCACAACCCAATCACACATGTGCAGCATACATAACATGAGAGCCATGCTGCCACAAGAAACATGATAAGCAGACCACTAGCGACAGAAACAACACTTCCGCTGCCTGAATTGCTCTAGAGGAGCCCTGCACTACTAGACAGAGCAGGTGTCAAGATTCATCATGGTCTGCTGCCTGCTGCTTAAGGGGACAGCTCTTGTCATCATCTATATGGCCAAATATTGTAGAGCAGGAGCGTGAGGAGGAGGAGAAGGAGGACAAAGAAAGGAGGCAACCTAGATAGTCCCTTTCTGGCTGGGATGTTCATGAAGAATTCATCTGAGTACAACGCCAGTAAACACAATACCAATTCCCCATTCACCAACAGTCTCATACCTTCCCTTCCCTCTGTCACTGAGCATTACAGTGTCTACTTGGCCACAATGGAAAAATAAAAGCCAACACAAAATAAGCATTCCAAACAACTTTACAAATGAAATAATTCCATATTGCATACAAAAATCAACTAATCACCCTTGTGCATTCCCTTATTGCCTGTCTTTTGTGTGCCTTTAACTGTCCTACCGTACCCATGCAGTGCTATGCCCTTAGCTGCAGCATGGCTGGTTGATGGCTGCTGGCTTTCAGTGCAGGAGATTGCATGTGGGCAATATCAAGCAACTTTGACCCTAGAAGTCCCTGTTGAGGACTGCACCGTCTCGGCACAGGAGGCAGCAGGGGCTGACTGGCTGACAGGCAGTGGCAAGGGCACCGGTGAAGCGACAGGGGCAGGAGGACAAATGCTGTCTTCTTGAGAGGGGACAGCAGGTTCATGCTCCATGGAGCCACTGCCACTCCCTTGGGCAGTGCCTCAGCAATCTTAGAATTCTGTTGGATGACAGATTGTTGAACTGCTGTGACATCCTTCAAGCCCCCTTGCATATTGTAATGTATAGCCATGATGGCAGCAGCTGATCTTACATGACAACAGTCTGAGCATTCACTGCAACACTCAGATGTTGGGTGGCTGCTGCTTGTGCTGCAATGGAAGCTGTGACATGGGACATCAGATGCTGCATCATGGATGGGTCCACCATTGTGTGAATGGTGTGGTTCACCACTTCCACACTGGGCTCCAAATTCTGCACAAAGCCCTGTGCCAAGTTGGTGCCAGATTCCTCCATGCTCCTTGACATCAATCGTAGGTTTCCCAATGCACCAAGCATTTTGTTGTGTATACCCATCAGCATTCTTCTGTAGGCTGCCCCATCGAAGTTGTCATTTTGACTCCTCTGCAGCAGAACCTATGTATGACCTCGCCCTCCAGAAAGCTGGCACTTGCACTTCCCTTGCCCCTTGTTTGGTTGCAGGCCAGTTGTGGCCTGTCTTTGACCACATGCAGATCCTGCTTCTTATGCTATTCTCTAAATCGCGTGCATTGTCACTATTTGAACTGGCAGCTGTGAATGTGAAATCGAATGACTGTGCATCTTCCTCATCACTATTTTCTTGCTGTTCCTCCACTTCCTGATCAGGTTGCACTTTTGTGGGGATTTGGAAGGAGAAGGGTACATGGGTAGGGTTGCGGTGTGGGTGGGGGAAAAGGAAGAGGTGTATGCTTACACCATCTGCAGCTGGTAAATCAGAAGAGATTGTGGGATGAGGGGGTGGTTGGATGTGAGAAGAAGAATAGGTATGAGGATCTGTCATCTTTGATGGCTTCCGCACACTGTTGGCCAAGGCCTCAGCAATGGCTGTTACCATCTCCTCCACTGGGGTTAGGACATGCAGGTGAATCTGTCAAAGTTGACATGCTGCCTGCATAGCAATCAATGGGCACACGTTAATCACATATCGCGATCCCATCATCTGTTTAGTGGGCTGTTGATTTAGTTCCCCTCCCCACCCCACTCCCTGCCTTTTGTTATTAATTAATATTTGTCTCCTTCATTCACTGGTGATCTGGTGACAAGAATAAAAAGCCAACTATATTGCATTCATATTGATGGAAACAATGGCCAAGATTTATGAAACAGCAACACAAAGAAATCCACTGCAGGGTTTCTGGACATGTATATAAGTCCCATACTATAGATAGCATCTTTGATGTTATGCAGATTGTGCTTCAGAAATATGGGTTAGAATTTTGGCAGAAACCTTAGAGAAATTGAGTAATTGGTTATTTTCAAATGCTTACAGTTCTGCCAATCTTCCACTGAAGTTTCAGCAGTAGATCAGGGGAACCCCTATGAAAATCCCAGCAAGTTGCATTTTACAAATTGCATGACCCACATGTACACAATAATGCTGTGAATATTGTACACAATGCTACAAGGAAAGGACATTGTCATGGTATCCTATTAGTTTTGTTATTGTTGATGTTATAATGTTTGACATGCAGCAAATGATCGCAATCCAGGAAGTCATTTTTCAAGGTGTATTGTAACTTCTGTGACATTGAATACAAAGAGTTATCCAACATATTGATGTAATTTGGTTCATTGTGGAATATTAAATGAAAAAAGCTTTGAAAGCATAACATCTTACTTATTGTCCAAGGTACAGTCTTAAAGCTATTTTTAAAGAATGCAGAATATTTTTTGAATCCTATTACAGAGGTTTGTTTGATGTTCTTCTAGGCTACATTGTTTACAAATTTTGATTTTACTCTTCAAAGGGATGAGCCCTGTATTAATTTTCTCCACAAACAAATGTGCAGCTTTCTGAAGCAATTGTCCAACAGCTTTATAAAGGGAGATGTTATTTTTAGCACTGCAAAAGGTTTTGAATGTGAAGCACTCAAAGCATCTCAAGCAGACAATAGAGAATTGTATCCGAATTTTGCAACCAAGTAATAGCAAGTTAAAATGAAAGATGATGGAGGAGATATCAGGCTTCGGCACTGGCACAACATGGGAAACAATGGAAAAGAAAATCGAGTTGTCTGCAAAACAGGCTGCAGATGCACCATCACCCAGTTTATGCTGTTATCCAAGACAAACTGCACCTCTGCTTTGATACAAAAGCAAAACACTGCTGATGCTGGAAATCTGAAAGAAAAACAGAATATGCTGGAAATACTCAACAAGTCTGATAGCACCATTGGAAACTAGTTTGGCAGGGGGATGGGGACCTGAGGGTAGACTCTGTTGCGACAAAATCAGAAATGAAAATGGAAGGCAGAAAATTTATGGATGAGTCTGGAAGGCAGAGGAAACAAAGGTTAATAAAAAAAAAGAGTTTGGCAGTGCTCAAGGGTATTTATTTCAATGCAAGGACTATAGCAAAGAAAGCAGATGAGCTGAGGGTACAGATAGACACGTGGCAGTTTGATATCATAGCTATTACAGAAACATGGCTTAAGAAGGGACAGGAATGGCAGCTCAACAGGGTTCCTGGTTACAGCGTTTTCAGACGTGATAGGGAGGGGGATAAGAAAGGAGGGGGAATAGCAATTTTGGTCAAGGAAACTATTGCAGCTGTGAGGTGAGATGATATGTTGGAAAGTTCATTAAATGAGGCCATATGGATGGAGCTAAGAAACAAAAAGGGGGCAATCACACTGCTGGGAGTGTACTATAGACAGAGTCAGAGGGAGATAGAAGAGCAGATATGTAGGCAAATCTCTGAGAAATTCAAAAACAATAGGGCAGTAATATTAGGGGATTTTAACTACCCTAGTATTAACTGGGATAGTTTTAATGTGAAAGAATTGAGGGAGCAGAATTCTTGAGGTGCATTCAGGAGAACTTTTTTGCCCAGTATGTAGCAATCCAACAAGAGAGGGGGCAGTTTTAGACTTAGTTTTAGGAAATGAAGATGGGCAGGGTGAAGGATGGGCAGTGGGAGAGCATTTTGGTGGTAGTGATTATAATTCAGTCAGTTTTAACATAATTATGGAAAAGGAAAGAGACAGAACAAGTGTTAGAATTCTCAATTGGGGCAGAGCCAATTTTACTAAACTGAGGAGTGATTTAGCGAAAATGGGCTGGAAATAGTTACTTGAAGGCAAATCAGTGTCAGAGCAGTGGGAAGGGTTCAAAGGAGAGATTCAAGGGGTTCAGATGAAACATGTTCCCACAGAGAAAAAGTGTGAGTCGGCCAAATCTAGAGGCCCATGGATATCAAGGAGCTCACAGGGTAAGATAAAGCTGTAAAGGAAAGCTTATGTCCGACACCGAGAACTCAATACTACAGAAAGCCAAGAGGACCAGTTCTGGTCGCCTCATTATAGGAAGGATGTGGAAGCTTTAGAGAGGGTGCAGAGGAGATTTACCAGGATGCTGCCTGGACTGGAGGGCATGTCCTACGAAGAAAGATTGAGGGAGCTAGGGCTTTTCTCATTGGAGCGAAGAAGGATGAGAGGTGACTTGATAGAGGGGTACAAGATGATGAGAGGCATAGATAGAGTGGATAGTCAGAGACTTTTTCCCAGGGTGGAAAGGGCTATCACCAGGGGGCATAATTTTAAGGTGATTGGAGGAAGGTTTTGGGGAGATGTCAGAGGTAGGTTCTTTACACAGAGAGTGGTGGGTGCGTGGAATGCGCTGCCAGCGGTGGTACTAGAAGCAGATACATTAGGGGCATTTAAGTGACTCTTGGATAGGTACATGGATGACAGTAGAATGAAGGGTATGTAGTTAGTTTGATCTTAGAGTAGGTTAAAAGTTCGGCACAACATCGTGGGCCGAATGGCCTGTACTGTGCTGTACTGTTCTATGTTCTAATATGAAAGTGGAGGGGAGAAATCAAAATGGAAATTAGGAAAGTAAAGAGAGGGCATGAAAGAATATTGGCAAACAAAATCAAGGTGAACCCAAAGATGTTTTATCAATACAATAAGAGTAAGAGGATAACTAAAGAGAGAGTAGGACCCAGAAAAGATCGAAAAGGTAACCTATGTGTAGAGGCGTAAGATGTTGGTATGGTTCTTAATGAATACTTTGCGGCTGTCTTCACAAAAGGGGGGAAAGATGCAGATATTGCAGTTAAGGAGGAGGAATGTGAAGTATTGAATGTGATAAACATAGGGAGAAAAGAAGTATTAATGGGATTAGTATCCTTGAAAGTTGGTAAATCACCAGGGCCAGATGAAATATACCCTAGGCTGTTAAAAGAAGCAAGAGAGGAAATAATGGAAGGTCTGACCATCATTTTCCAGTCCTCACTGGATACAGGTGTGGTGCCGCAACATCGAAGAACTGCTAATGTTGTACCTTTGTTTAAAAAGGGAGTGAAGGATAGACTGAATAATTACAGGCCTGTCAGTCTAACCTCAGTAGTGGGCAAATTATTGTAATCTATTCTGAGAGATAGGATATACTGTCACTTAGAAAGGCATAGGTTAATCAAGGATAGTCATCATGGATTTGTTAAGGGAAGAACTTGTTTGACCAATTGATTGAATTTTTTGAAGAAGTCACAAGGAAGATAGATGAGGGTAGTGCAGTTGATGTGGTCTACATGGATTTTAGCAAGGCTTGACAAGGTCCCACATGGCAGCCTGGTTAAAAAAATAAAATCCCATGGGATCCAGGGAAACGCAGCAAGGTGGATATAAAATTGGCTCAGTGGCAGGACATAAAGGGTAATTGTTGACAGATGCTTTAGCGGTTGGAGGGCTGTTTCCAGTGGCATTCCGCAGGGCTCAGTACTGGGTCCCCTGTTTTTAGTGGTTATTATTAACGATTTGGACATAAATGTAGGGGGCATGATCAAGAAGTTTGCAGGTGACACAAAGCATGGCCGTGTGGTAGATAGCGAGGAGGATAGCTGTAGGCTGCAGGAAGATATTGATGGTCTGGTCAGATGGGCAGAAAAGTGACAAATGGAATTCAACCTGGAGAAGTGTGAGGTGATGCATTTGGGAGGTCAAACAAGGCAAAGGAATACACAATTAATGGGAAAATACTGAGAAGTGTAGAGGAAGTGAGGGACCTTGAAATGAATGTCCACAGATCCATGAAGGTAGCAGGACAGGTCAATAAGATGGTTAAGAAGGCATATGGAATCTTTTCCTTTGTTAGCCGAGGTATAGAATATAAGAGCAGGGAGGTTATGTTGGAACTCTATAACTCATTGGTTAGGCCACAACTTGAGTATTGTGTGCAATTCTGGTCATCTCATTACAGAAAGGATGTAATTGCACTAGAGAGGGTACAGAGGAGATTTATGAGGATGTTGCCAGGACTGGAAAAATGCAGTTATAAGGAAAGATTGGATAGGTTGGGGTTGTTCTCCTTGGAACAGAGAAGGGAAGATCTGATTGAAATGTACAAAATTTTGAGGGGCCTGGATAGAGTGGATGTGAAGGATCTATTCATCTTAGCAAAGAGGACAGTGATGAGGGGGACTTTTTCACCCAGAGTATGGTGGAGGTCTGGAACTCACTGCCTGAAAGGGTAGTTGAGTCAGAAACCCTCAACTCATTCAAAAGGAGTCTGGATATGCACCTGAAGTGCCATAATCTGAAGGGTTACGGACCAAATGTTGGAAGGTGGGATTAGAATAGGTGGTTCGTTTTTCGACCAGCACAGACATGATGAGCCAAGTGGCCTCTTTCTGAGCCTGATTTTCAAAGGGTTGTAGGGTTGGGATCTGGTGTGGCTGGGATTTCAAAAACGTGGTGCTGGATGTCATCTCGGGATCCCGGCGCTTTCTGGACAGTTTTAAATTTTCAAAGGGCTGGCAGCGCAGAGCAGGGTGGGGGAAGGGGTGGTGGGTAGAGAATGGGAAATGCTCTCGATGCCGATTAACGGACCCTTAAGCTGCTTAACGAGCTACTTAAGGGGCCTGTGCAGTCAAGATTAGAATTTTCAATCTTTAATTCGGTGAACTCAAGCAGTCTGGTACACGTTAATGCACAGCTGTTGGGGTCACTGCGGGGACATCAGAAACTTTCTATTTAATGTAAGCTAACCTTTCCTGGATCTACTTGTACTGGTTTAAGTACTCTACCGTCATCTAGCCTGCATGGGCATTTCCATCCCCGGGAACGCTGCTGGCCTCGTAAGGATCTGTCTGCTCTTTTTGGCAAAGCAGTGACAGCCGCAACATGGCTTCCACCTGCCATTGTCACAGGCACCAGACAGGCAGCTCCCATCTCCTGGATATGTTCAGCACCTCTAGTTGGGCGCCAAGCTCGCCTCCTGCCTAATTAGGACATTAGTATTGAAAAATTGTATCGCGAGAGCGCGCAGCTCAAGCGTGGGGTCAGGACCCGGAATTTATCTGGGAATCAGATTCCCGACCCTGTTTTGAAAATCCAGC
Organism: Heterodontus francisci; assembly: GCF_036365525.1. Classification (NCBI taxonomy): domain Eukaryota; kingdom Metazoa; phylum Chordata; class Chondrichthyes; order Heterodontiformes; family Heterodontidae; genus Heterodontus; species Heterodontus francisci. Next base: position 115,551,092 of record NC_090371.1, read on the forward strand.
CCAACGTTTCATGCCTGTGACCTTTCATCAGAACTGGGAAAAGTTACAAAAGTAATAGGTTTTGAGCAAGTGAAAGTATGAAGAAGAACAAAAGGGAAGCTCTGTGATAGGGTGTAGGGCAGGAGAGATTAAATGACAACAGGTATCATGATGCAAAGGCCAAAGGGAATGGTAATGGGACAAGTAAAGAATCAAAAGATGTGTCTAAAGGAGGTGTGAATGGCAGGATAACTGCCTTCTGAACACAAAGTAGAGGAAATAGGAGAGAAACGAGAGAGAAAAAAAAAACAGCAAAGTAACAAGAAACAAAATGTTTAGGGCGGCACAGTGGCGCAGTGGTTAGCACTGCAGCCTCACAGCTCCAGGGACCCGGGTTCGATTCTGGGTACTGCCTGTGTGGAGTTTGCAAGTTCTCCCTGTGTCTGCGTGGGTTTTCTCCGGGTGCTCCGGTTTCCTCCCACAAGCCAAAAGACTTGCAGGTTGGTAGGTAAATTGGCCATTATAAATTGTCACCAGTATAGGTAGGTGGTAGGGAAATATAGGGACAGATGGGGATGTTTGGTAGGAATATGGGATTAGTGTAGGATTAGTTTAAATGGGTGGTTGCTGGTCGGCACAGACTCGGTGGGCCGAAGGGCCTGTTTCAGTGCTGTATCTCTAATCTAATCTAATCTAATCTAATCTAAAATGGGGGCAGGGGTTACAACCTAAAATTGTTGAACTCAACGTTGAGTACAGAAGGCTGAAAATTGCCCAGTTGAAAGATGAGGTGCTGTTCCTTGAGCTTGTGTTGAGCTTCATTGGAACACTGCAGCAGGCCAAGGACAGAAAGGTCAGAGTGGGAGCAAGGTGGAGAATTAAAATGACCAGCAACTGGAATATCAGGGTCACGCCTGTGGACTGAGTGGAGGTGTTTGCAAAGCAATCACCCAGACTGCATCTGGTATCCCCAGTATAGAGGAGACCAGATCATGAGCAGTGAATACAGTATACTAAATTGAAAGAAGTTCAAGCTAATCGCTGTTTCACCTGGAAGGAGTGTTTGGGGCCTTGGATTTTTTTTTAGATTCATTCCTGGGATGTGTATGTCACTGGCAAAGCCAGCATTTGTTGCCCAACCCTAGCTGCCCTTTGAACTGAGTGGCTTGCTAGGCCATTTCGAGGGCATTTAAGAGTCAACCACATTGCTGTGGGCCTGGATTCACACGTAGGCCAGACCAGGTAAGGACAGCAGATTTCCTTCCCTAAAGGACATTAGTGAACCAGATGGGTTTTTACAACAATTGAAGATAGTTTCATGGCACCGTTACTGAGACTAGCTTTCAATTCTAGATTTTTATTATTTAATTGAATTTAAATTCCACTAGCTGGGATGGTGGGATTTGAACCCATGTCCCCAAGACATTAGCCTGGGCCTCTGAATTACAAGTTCCGTGACATTACCACTACGCCACTATCTCCCCATCTCCCAGTGAGAAGGGAGGAAGTAAAAGGCAGGTTTTGCATCTACTGCGTTTGCAGGGAAGGTGCAGTAGGAAAGGGAAGAGGCATTGTGGATGACAGAGGAGTTAACCAGGGTGTTGCAGAGGGAACGGTCCTTTTGGAAAGCTGAAATGGGAGGGGAGGGGTAGATGTGTCTGGTGGTGGCATCACACTGGAGGTGGTAGAAATAGTGGAGGTGATCTATTTGAAATGGAAGCCAATGGAAGCTGAGGACAAGGGGAACTGTTGGCCAGGGGCTGTAAGAAACACAGAATCAGTTACAAACTGCAGGGATTGTTTGACCTGCAGTAACCTGGAGCTTGGACACTGGCCTGTGCGGGTAAAAACCACTTTGAACTAGTTACTTTATGAGACAAGACAAAGGATCAATCACAGGAAAAGGGCCTTATTTGGACACGATGTGATACCGGGGTCTTTGGGCCTGGGCCAATTAAGAGAAGCTGTGAACGAGGTGAGCAAGCTTAAGCCAACCGGAAAGAGACAGCTCAGATTTGGAGAGATAAGAGTGAGGATAAGAATAGAGCTTTTTGGGCATAGAGCCAGCGAAAACTCCAGAGATCAACCATCGTGGAAGCGGAAGACCCTGCGTGAGCGATGTGGCAATGACGTAGAAGAGAGAGAGAGAACGGAACACCTGGCCAGCGTTAACTCTCTCTTTTTCAGGTAATATCCTTTGTATTCTGTGACTAGGTCAGGGAAAGGTCAGAGGAACCTAATGGGTGTGCTTATGAATTCTAGCTAGTTTTGTTATTAACTGTATAACTCAGTGGGAGTTGTATGCTTTTGTCTAACGAAGTGTATAAGCCTTATTCTTGCATTGTACAACAACGTGAATAAAGTAAATTGATAGTTAAAGAAAGGACTGAGTTACTCCTCTAAGTACTAAGCCATTAACTGTAGCTGTGGATTAAGCTGGAGGGTGGCTGTCTTGAAATCCGATATCCCAAACACTCAGCCTGAGCCTGAATTAAGAGGACTTCAGTCCCACGTGACGGCCAAGATCAACTGGGTATAGGGAATAAAGGGAACAAGGGGGAGTTGACTCCGCGCCACGGTTTACAGAACCTTATCATGGTTCTGGGAGGGGTAAGAGCAGAAGCGCATAAGTAGAACAGCCAAGGTTGAGCCCTCCCGTCAACCATAGTGGGAGGGGTCCTCAGTTGAGGAAAAAGGAAGACATATCAGCAGCTTATATCTTCCTTTTCCTCAACTGAGAACTGCTCCACAACGAGGCTGACAGGGAACTTGACTGTGCCCATCCCATTTTCCGCACTTGCACTCTGACCCCTTCCTTTCCTTCCCAGAACCATGATAGGGTTACCCTTGTCTTCACCTTCCACCAGCAGCCTCCACATTCAACAGATCATCGTCTGCCATCTAAGCCATCTCCAGCTTGATGCCACTGCCAAACACATCTTCCCCTCCCCTCCCCTTTCAGCAGTCCCAAAGAACCATTCCCTCCGTGACACCCTGGTGCACTCCTCAGATACCCCTAACACTCCCTCCCTTTCCTACCCCCAGCTGTCCATGCAAGTGCAGGAAATGTAACACCTGCCCTTTTGCCTCCTCTCCCCTCACTGTCCAAGGCTCTAAACACTCCTTCCCAGGTGAAACAGCGACTTACCTGTAATTCTTTCAATTTACTATACTGTATTCGCTGCTCACAATGCAGTCTCCTCTACAGTGTGTGACCAAACTCAGTTTGGGTGATTGCTTTGCAAAGCACCTCCATTCAGCCCACAAGCATGACCCTGAACTTCCACTCGCCGGTCATTTTAATTCTCCACCTTTCTCCCACTCTGACCTTTCTGTCCTTGGTCTGCTAGAGTGTTCCAATGAAGCTCAATGCAAGCTCAAGAAACAACACCTCATCCTTTGATTGGGCACTTTACAGCCTTCTGGACTCAACATTGAGTTCAATAATTATGGATCATAATCTCTGCTCCCATTTTGTTTCATGGTACTTTGCTAGTTTGCTTTTTTTACTCTCATTTCTCTCCTATTTCCTTTACTTTGCTTTTGGATGGCAGCTATTCAGGATCCTGCCATTCACACCTCCTCTAGACATATCTTTTGTTTCTTAACTTGTCCCATTACCACTCCCTTTGACCTTGTATCATGAAGCCATTTGTCATTTAATCTCTCCTGCCTTGCACCCAATCACAGACCTTCCCTTTTGTTCTTCTTCCCACCCTCCCCACTTTCACTTGCTTAAACCGATGACATTTCTAATTTTTCCCAGTTCGGATGAAAGGTCACAGTCCTGAAACGTTAACTCCGTTTCTCTCTCTACAGATGTTACCAGACCAGCTGAGTATTTCTGGCATATTTTGTTTTTATGTCACCCCTGCTCTTTCTTTTTCATATTTGGTAGTGTGATCATCCACCATTGCCATGCTGTTCTCCCTTCGCCAGCTACAGGAGAAATGCCACGAACAACAGTTGCCCCTCTACGTTGCTTTCATTGATCTCACCAAAACCTATGACCTCGGCAGCAGATGTGGTCTCTTCAGACTAGCAAAGATTGGATGTCCACCAAAGCTACTAAGTATCATCACCTCATTCCATGACAATATGAAAGGCACAATTCAGCATAGAGGTGCCTCATCAGACCCCTTTCCTATCCTGAGTAGCATGAAACAGGGCTGTGTTCTTGCACCTACACTGTTTGGGATCTTCTTCTCCCTGCTGCTCTCACATGCGTTCAAGTCTTCAGAAGAAGGAATTTTCCTCCACACAAGATCGGGGGCAGGTTGTTCAACCTTGCCCGTCTTAGAGCGAAGACCAAAGTACGGAAAGTCCTCATCAGGGAACTCCACTTTGCTGACGATGCTGCATGAACATCCCACACAGAAGAGTGTCTGCAGAGACTCATTGACAGGATTGCGGCTGCCTGCACCGAATTTGGCCTCACCATCAGCCTCAAGAAAACGAACATCATGGGACAGGACGTCAGAAATGCTCCATCCATCAATATTGGCGACCACGCTCTGGAAGTGGTTCAAGAGTTCACCTACCTAGGCTCAACTATCACCAGTAACCTGTCTCTCGATGCAGAAATCAACAAGCGCATAGGAAAGGCTTCCACTGCTATGTCCAGAATGGCCAAGAGAGTGTGGGAAAATGGCTCACTGACACAGAACACAAAAGTCCGAGTGTATCAAGCCTGTGTCCTCAATTATAGCCACTCCAGGCGCTGCTTCACAAACCACTGACCACCTCTAGGCGCTTACCCATTGTCTCTCGAGACAAGGAGGCCAAAGAAGAAGAAGGAGAAGGTCATCCATTGAGTGTGTAACTGCCTATTTGCAAAAGAAGCTTCTTTTTCAGGATGAAATACTTCTACAAAGTGAATGTGGTAACCTGGACAGAAAGCAAATAGCACAGCTTAAACAAACAGAATATTTCTGCTCAAGATATACAAATGTTCTTTGTTTCTCACTATCTGACATGGACTATTTGAGTGATGAGTTCAAGGATTTCAAGTTGTTTGACACAGCAGTCTGCTTTCCAGTGGAATTGAGGGAAAAATCATTGAGCTGCACTCTGATCTCACTCAGGTGATAGATCAAAGTGAAAGGAAAGATTTTTCTAAGTTATCAAATTATTTTTTTTTAGTTTTTAGAGATACAGCACTGAAACAGGCCCTTCGGCCCACCGAGTCTGTGCCGACCATCAACCACCCATTTATACTTATCCTACACTAATCCCATATTCCTGTCACATCCCCACCTGTCCCTATATATTTCCCTACCACCTACCTATACTAGGGGCAATTTATAATGGCCAATTAACCTATCAACCTGCAAGTCTTTGGCATGTTGTTCCCCAACTTGTCTGTGCTCCTCCATAGTAATGTGGTGGTGGAATGAGTTTTCAGATTCAGAATGAGCAAGACTGACTTCAGGGCTAACAGTAAGAAAATGGAACCACATGCAAGATTAATCATTTCAGAGACATAAAATGCTTTGAATTTCACCCGCTGAAGAGGGCAAAGAAGATTACAAAGGAATACAAGGAGTAAAAATTGGCCTTTGTGGTGCCTAATTTACAACTATTTTGATGACCAATATCTTGTGCCAACAGGATGATTTTCTCTGATGGCTGCCGAAAATAGCAATAGGTTCATTATGTATGTAAATGAGGAGTCTAATGCCTGTTTTAGGCCCTTTTGCAGAAATTGGTCTGCAATAAGTGGGTCAGGTGTTCGACCTACCCAGCTCAGAAGCCTTCAGCCATGGCCAATAGATTTTCTTTTGAAAATGTTTTCCCCAAAACATTGCTGGAAAGCCAGGAGGACTCTCCCAATACCACAATATTCACAATTGCCATATAGACTGCTCAAACAGACTGCCAGCCTTTCCAGCTCCAATGCTCATCACTGTTGAAGGGGTATGATTTCTAGTCCTTCCTGCTAAATTTGGGCAAGGCATGTTCCTACCCCTGTCTCACTCCTCCTCCTTAATTATTGTATTGTTTTCTCCTGCAGAAAGAGAATGCTGGTGAGTGACTCTTGAAAAGGACAAAGCATATGTGCGGAGCCTCTGCATATAGTGCAAAAGCTGAGAGACGGAGCAGAAGCAAGATGCCAGCAGAATAGGGTGGTGGTCAATGGAAAGCAAGTGGCTAGAGAATGAAGTGAGGAAGGAGTCTTGAGATCAGTTCTTAGTTCTGAGAAGTGGTATTGTATGTCCTTGTGATTGGTGGTGAATTATGTGTTGCAGAAGAGGAACAATTTCAGAGTGCTAGGGGAAAGGTTGAAAGGACTCTTACCAGGTGTTGTGCAGAGATGGAGAAATGAAAAGCTGTACTCACCCTTGTCTGCTCTTGTCAGGATGTTGAAACATTTCCGACATAGGATCCAAGTCCTGAGGGGAGTTATGCCTGGAACTCACAAGCTCAGCCACGTCTCTTCAAATTTTCTGTGTGCAGATCTGCGGAATTTTCTTTCCATTCCTGAAGAAGAGAACACCCCTCTTTACCCTGTACTCTTTCACAAGGATACCCTCTCCACCACCACAGGAGGCATCAGAGACTTGAGGACAGTCTTATGACTCATCTAATAAAAATAATTCTCATGATATGGGTGTCACTGGCAAGACTAGCACTTATTGCCCAGCCCTACTTTCCCTGAGAAATGCTAGTGGGCCTTCTTCTTGAATTGCTGCAATTCATGCGATAAAGGTGCTCCCAAAATTCTACTAGGTAGGGAGTTTCAGGAGACAATGAAGGAAAGTCGATATATGTCCAAGTCAGGATGGTATGTGACTTGCAGGGGGACTTGGAGGTGATGAGGTTCCCATGTACCTGCTCCCCTTGTCCTCATGGAGGCTGGAGGCTGCAGATTTGGAAGATGCTACTGAAGAAGCTTGGTGAGCTGTTGCAGTGTATCCTGTAGATATTACACACTGTAGTCACAGTGGAGGGGTGGATGTTTAGGCTAGAAGATGAGGTACCAAACAAGTAGACTGCTTTGTCCTGGACTCACTGGGATCGAATCAGCTCATTATGGCATATTATTTAGCAATTTGGCAGAAGTAGATGCAACCTCTTTTTAGAAGATGAAGACGCATTTCTGCTTTTAATAGGCCTCAGGAGGCCTGCCAGAAATCCTGCCCTGCAACTGTCAATTATAGTATAATGAGGCCCAGCAGCTGGGCCTTATGCTGCTAACACCGTGTGGTTTACCAACCACACCGCACCCACCTGCTCAAATCCTGCTTCCAGTTAAAATTCCTCCAGTAGCTCAAGCCAACAGGAGGATCCTACTGCAGTCATACCTTGGTGTTAGCAATAACTCTTGCCTCATTCATCACCACATTTGAAAGGAAAGCTGGACACAGTTGACCGAGACACAAGAAAAGCTGATATTTCATGTGGTATAAAACATTAGACATAATCATATCATTAAACTTTTAATGTCATTATTTCTGGGTATATTGGCCTGGAATTTCCTTGGAGCTGCTCCATCCCTGCCATTGCAGCTTTGCTAAAATAATACACTTTCTCACATCTGTCTGCATCACGCTACACTTTGATGAAGGTGCTTTATCATATTCAGTACAGATACAATAGTTCCTCTAATTTGCTAATCCCAGTACAACTCATACTTACAAAATCTCAGTCAGACCTGTTTCTCCAGGCTGCAACATGGCTTCACCTCACAGGTAGAAGAAATAATACAATATACATAGGATAGTGTCAGTGTAAATCATCAGTATTAACACTTTCTCTAATCATAATATCCAGCTCCTAATTTTGTGCACAAGATAATTGCACATTGCTTTATTGGAATCAAAATGATCAAAATTAGACTGCCTAATACTATCTTCCTTTTGGGAAACATAAGTGATAACATTATGATCCTACACATTCTCTATTAGAATTTGAAAAGTGCATATTATGTACTAATGTGCACTGTGGCTCAGTTGATAGCACTCTAACCTCTGAGTCAGATGGTTATGAATTCAAGTTCCCTGCCAGGACACAAAAATCAAGGCTGAAACCAGTGCAGTATTGAGGCCCTATCTGCTCTCTCAGGTGAATATAAAGGAGTGCATGGCTCTTTCCCAAAGAGAAGTTATCCCTGGTGTCCCTCAATCAATATCACAAAAAGGATTATCTGGTCATTATCACATTGCTGTTTGTGGGAGCTTGCTGTGTGCAAATTGGTTACTGTGTTTCCTGCATTACAGCAGTGACAATACTTATTGGCTGTAGAGTGCTTTGGAATGTTCTCTGGTTGTGAAAGGTGCTATATAAATGCAAGTGTTTTTCGTGTGCATGGTGTACTCATAAATTACAAAGTTAAAATCAAATGTTTTAAGTCACTAGTTGCTTCCCTACAGCCTGTGGCGGAGGTTGTAGGAACTGTTTACAGGATGTATGGAATTATAGCAGCAAAATTACTGGATTATAAAATATGCTTGAACTTGTTCAAATGGGAAAAAAATCAGATCCTGTATTTCCTATTATACTCATTTTTTTATCAGATGGTGTCTCATAACATAAATACTGCTACATCTCTGTTGAGTCTATCAGTTGAACTCATGACCACAATTGTCAGCTTTTCAAATACTCCATCACTACAGCAATAGCTGGATAATGTGCTCAACCAATTGGGTACCATATGCTGAAATAGCTCTGTATTAAGGTGAGATGTTGCATAACTCTCCTTGAGTCAAATGATAGGGTTGCTTTCATTGAGCCACTTCTCCAAAGTCCTTTTGTCCTTAATGGCCCATATTAAAGAAACTATTGCAATAACAGCAAAATGGCCCGGATTTTCTTCCACTATCCCACCCAAAACAGTGGGGAAAATCAAATGGTGAGGCTTACCGCAGCCTCTCCTTCCCAACCTTAATTTTCCCTAAAATAAAAGCAAAATACTGCGGATGCTGGAAATCTGAAACAAAAACAAGAAATGCTGGATTCACTCAGCAGGTCTGGCAGCATCTGTGGAAAGAGAAGCAGAGTTAACGTTTCAGGTCAGTGACCCTTCTTCGGAACTGACAAATATTAGAAAAGTCACAGATTATAAACAAGTGAGGTGGGGGTGGGGATGCCTACCTTGAAGAAGTTCTGCTCCTCTCTCCGACGGGATTTTCGTTTGTCTCTTTTACCTTGTTATCTCTTGCCCAACCCCCACCTCACTTGTTTATAATCTGTGACTTTTCTAATATTTGTCAGTTCCGAAGAAGGGTCACTGACCTGAAACGTTAACTCTGCTTCTCTTTCCACAGATGCTGCCAGACCTGCTGAGTGAATCCAGCATTTCTTGTTTTTGTTTCTTAATTTTCCCCTTCCTGACTCTCCCACTGGCGTGACAACTAGTCGTCCCTTCCTTCCTACTGCATGCACAAGCTAATGAGGAAGTGAGGTCTGGGTTTCGGGACCACTTTCCTTCATTTGTCCCTCTAAACACTACTTCCTGAGACATCCAGGTAAAAGCCATGAAATCGCCTCCTTCTTCACCCCAGGAAGATAGGCAGAGGATAGATCATTAAGGGACTCCAGAAGTAACATTGCAAGAGTGAGAAGAGGAGTCATTGCTAGAGATACTTCAGGTACAGTTGGATAGGTAAGAGTGGAACCAAGTGAGGGAAATCACATTGTGTTGGACAAGAGGAAAGACATTGCAGGAGAATTGTGAGGTCAACGGTATTAGTAGCCTTACTGGAGAAATTTAAATATGGAATTGCAGGGAGAGAGGGGCATGGATTTGCAATGCAACAAAGCATTTAAGTATTATGGAGAGGAATGGGAGGTTGGAGATTGGAAGGTAGTTTAGAAAGACAGAGGGGTTAAATTTGGTGTTTTGGGGGATGATGATGGTTTTGGAAAGGGAGTGGAACAGTAGCTGAGGAGAGGGAACCTTTCACAATGTCAACAGCATGAGGACCAGGGAAGGAAGTTGCATGGTCAGCAGTTTAGTGGGAATAGGGTCAAGGGACAGGAGATGGGTCTCATGGACACGATTAGCTCAGAGAGTACATGATGGGAGAAACTAGAGAAAGAAGTGCTTTCAGGTGTAGGGCAGGATAGAGCCCTGGGAAGGTTGGTTTATTGGGCAAGAGGAAGGAGGCAAAGCAGCAGAGGGAGATGTGTGGATGATCTCAACAGAATAATTAATCTGCTTATAAGAACAAGGAACAATCACAACAATCCTCAATTGTATTCCAAAATTTTGTCACGGGGGTGAATTTTCCTGGAGCTCCTCCTGCTCTACTTTTCAGAAACCTCTTTTGGCACAGAATTTCCATCCAATTTGCAATGACAGGAGAAGCCTCAAGAAAATTCACCTGTCCCCGCCTCCTCCAGTTTTACATTTGGATATTGGCTTTAGATTCAGTTACCTGCCATACTTTTAGTCCTTTGGAACTTCAGTACCAAAGAAAATTAAATTCCCACCACCAGATACCACTTCAAGTGATCTAGGTGATGCTTCATTTGAGCTGAACTGTGCCAGAAATGAATGCATGCTTCAAATATTGTTTACATCACTGAATTCTGTAGAGAAAAAATTATCCAAATGCACTGGGAGATAGCAGGTGCACTCACAATGCATTCACACTTCAGAAGTGCTGCAATAATACTGTGTGATTATGTTTTCTTTCATTTTGAAAAATTGCTGGCTGCTTCCTAACTGAGTGACTGGAAAAACTAACATAAGCTAACAGTGAGGAGAAGAATGGCATTCACTGCTCCTTTATGCCAGCTGTGGCTCAGTTGGCAGCATTCTTACTTCTGGCTTACAGAGTTCTGGGTTCACGTCCCATTCCAGGACTCATTACTGAGGGAGTGCTGCCTTGTTAAAAGCCTGTGAGTAGCTCCAAATGAATGCATCTTTCTTTTGGGTAGACCCTATTTGCCCTCTCAGGTAGATGTAAAACATCGCATGACACTATTTCAAAGAAGAGCAGGGGAGTTATGAAAGGTCACACAGATCTGAAATGTTAGCTCTGTTTCTCTCTCTGCCTGACCTGCTGAGTATTTACAGCATTTTCTGCTTTTGTTTGTGTGTGAGTTATCCATGATGTTCTGCCAATATTTATCCCTCAATCAAAGTCACCAAACAGATTATCTGGTCGTTATCACATTTCTGTTTGTTGGAGCTTGCTGTGCGCAAATTGACTGCCACATTCCAACGGTGACTACACTTCCAAAGTACTTTATTGACTGTAAAGTATTGTGAGACATCTGGTTGTCATGAAAGGTGCTATATAAATACAAGCCTTTTTTCTTTTTTGTAGTGTCACAACACTATGACCAAAACTACTACTATCCTTGGACTGAAGTTGTTATATGTATATCTGTTCTATTTCAAAAATACCAGAATTATGATTGTCAGTCTGGAATTGAAGGAGCAAAAATAACTTTTCTTTCCTAACAGTGCCTGATGCTGACTTTTACAAACCTCATAGACATCTGAGTAAACACAGCAGCACTGGAGTTTGATTTAGTAGATTAAAATGAAATTTCTTCATCTTTACATTTTTGCATCATTTCCTACATTACAACAGTGATTTTTCTTCAGAATGGATGTAAACCACATTCGGACTTCTTGAGGTTGTGAAATACGATATATAACAGGTCTTTCTTCCTTATCTGAGGGAGATAAAAGGGGATTTCATGAACCATCTTTTATATAAGTAGTAAGTACAGTTACCTTTTAATAGTTCCCATTAAAATAGCAAAGGAATATTATACAAAGTGTTTGTCCACTGATATTGCAAAAGTAATTTCCAGCCTCAGAAGTCTAAAAGACATGTATCCACATAGGTGGACATGAAATATATGGACTGTCCTCTCAGTAGCATCCCTTCAAAATATTTACTTTGCATGAAGTTCCCTCTGTTTTGGATTGCTTTGTGGTAGCAATTGGAATACAATGGCTTCTTAGAGGCAACCAATGCAAATCTACCACTGAAAAGTCCACTTTAAGGACTGCTGTGAGCCAAATCTACCACATGCAAATAGAGTCAAGGGAGTATGGTTATTTCCACCGATCCACCTCCCCAAATTCTGACCCAAACTCACCTCCAAATTATTACTGTCACTATATTTATGGGTGGCACAGTGGTTAGCACCGCAGCCTCACAGCTCCAGGGACCCCAGTTCAATTCTGGGTACTGCATGTGTGGAGTTTGCAAGTTCTCCCTGTGACTGCGTGGGTTTTTGCCGGGTGCTCCGGTTTCCTCCCACAGCCAAAGACTTGCAGGTGATAGGTAAATTGGCTGTTGTAAATTGCCCCTAATGTAGGTAGATGGTAGGGAATATGGGATTACTGTAGGGTTAGTATAAATGGGTGGTTGTTGGTCAGCACAGACTCAAAGGGCCTGTTTCAATGCTGTATCTCTAAATTAAAAATTAAAATATATATGTGAGAAAAAAGAATACTAAAAGCCTTTGAACAACATCAAAATCTGCCCCAAATAAGCACATCCATCTTTTAGATGAGCTGATAAACAAAGTTTGTTCTCCTGGGCAGATGCAAAAGATTCCATGGCACTATATCAAAGAAGATCAGGGGAGTTATCTCCGATGCTCTGGCCAATATTTATCCATCAATCAACATCACTAAAACAGATTACTTGGCCATTATCACATTGCTTTTGTGGGAGCTTGCTGTGCACAAATGGGTTGCAAAGTTTTCTACATCACAGCAGTGTATACACTTTAAGAATACTTCATTGGCTGTAAAGCACTTTGGGCCATCCTGAGGTTGTAAAAGTTGCTAAATAAATGCAAGTCTTTCTTTCTTTATTCATGCTATGCTGATAAGTGTTGGAGGTGGCATTGTCCCTTTAAATAAAGTTTCATTGCAGACTCGCAGAAGGTCTTGTGAATTGACAAATTAGTTGATAGTTAAGATGGTGCATGAGTGTTTTGAGAGGTTCCCTTTGCATTAAAGAGTTTCCCTACACTCAGGCACTGAGAGGGAAAGGTATGAGAGGTAGTTAGATGAGTGAAGACTGAATGGTAGAAGAATCTACTGACACCACTGCCTAGATTTAACACATTTACTTGTGAGGTTTTTGAGCCTCCTCTAGTATTGTGTGGCAGTTTTCCAGATGGTAGAGGTAGCAGTGACTGCCTCCACCACATTTCAAAATGTCTACATCATCCTCTTGTGGCGCATTCTGCCTTTTCCAAAAGGACTCCACCAATGTGCCTGAGAATCTGAGAGCACTTTCAGCTCCTGCCCCAATGCTAAGGTTTCACTGCACCCCCACCCCCCAACCTACCTCAACCCCCTATCAGGCTGCTGCTGCTTCAGTGATTCTTGCAGAAAATTAATGCTTGTCTTTCAAAGAATGCTCCATAGCTGAATTTCCCTCCCTCTGATCAGTGGCAAGCCTATCAGCAACAATATTAACAGTGCAAACCTGAGCTGAATAGCAAATGAGGGAAATTGCTTTGAGATGGCAGTACTACTTGCCAGTGAGAGGAGAATTCAGCCCATAATGTCTTATCTCATGGATCAAGCGAACACGTTGAGAAATTTGAGTTGCTGAAAGACATGCTCCAATAGATCAAATTAAATATGAGTTGAATATGCCAAGAACTAAATTCGATAGCCCCAGAAAACGGATACAGGAATTGTGATGCACAATTAACTTGTACCCGTTCATTATGATGCAGGCAGCAAGCCAACTTTGTGCTGTCAGCTCATTTCAATGTTTTTAGCATCCAGCTAGGCCAACTACACTGTTGATTAGCTGGATACATCAGTAGGGGTCCAATATTATGAATATTAAAGCTAGTCTGTACCTTTTAAAAGGAAGGTGTATTGTGGCTAGAGCAGGTGCTGGCGGTTGTGCATAAAGTGACTCTGACCTAGGAAACATGGGAGAGTGCGGGCTCCAAGGTTTTTGGATGTTGCACTGGAGGCCTTGGTGGAGGAGGTGGAAAGGAGAGATGTCCTGCAACTATAGGAGGCCAAGTGACCCTCCAGACACGTGCTCAGTAGGTAGTGCGAGCAGATGGCCGTAGAGGTCAATGCCAGGCGTCAAGCCCTGAGGACCTGGATGCAGTGTAGCAAGAAATTCAATGATCTCAAACAAATAATCAATGTTAGTCAATTTATTTTCAAATGTCATATTGTACCAACTGTACCATTAGCCTCACACACTGCCCCCATCACTCATCCCAAAAATTAATCATCAAGACTCATTCCTGACATTCATATGCTTCATTGCACCCTCACAGACTCAGCACTGCTATAAGCTTCACACCCACATCTCACAGGCTAAGCAAACTGTTCAAACTATTCAGCCATGACAGCCACATCATACAAACATATTGCGCAACACTCACTTACACTCTTCCCTCTCTCTTGCAGGACAAGGTAGCGCAATAAATGGAGATAACAGGAGCTAACTGGAGGGGTCAGGCCTGCCTGCATGTCCTAACACTCATGGAGGAGATGATGCTGGCCAATATTGGGATGACCATTGCTGAGACTGTGGCCAGTGGCAGAGCTAAAACCATTGAAGATGACAGTATCCTCATATCTAATTCTCTTTCTCACATTAAACCTACCTCTCATTCCATGTTCTCTTCTGATTTACAAGCTGCAAATGATGTAAGCATGCACCTCTTATTTAGTCCCTCTCTCCACACCATAACACTAGCCTTGAGTCTTTCTCCTTTCAGGTACCCAAGAACTGCAACTTGGTCAAGCAGTGGAGGCACAAGAAGAAGACAGTGATGAGCCACAGGGCAAGGATAGCACCGGTGCCAGGTCACCGGAGGGTGAGGTCGCACATGAGTTCTGCTGCAGCGGACTCCAATGAGGACTGCGATGGGCAAGCCACAGAAGAATGCATGATGGGTATGCATGACAAAATGGTTGGTGCATTAAGATGCCTGCCAGAAAGGCTGCAGCAATGTCAAGGAGCACAGAAGAATCTGGCACCAACTTGGCACAGGGCTCAGCACAGAGTTTGGAGCCCATCCTGCAGCATGGAAGTGGTGGCCAACTCTTTTCACACACTTTTGGACCCAACCATGATACAGCCTCTGATACCTGATGTCACAGCTTCCATTGCAGCACAAGGAACAGCCATCCAACGTCTGAGTGCTGCATTGAATACTCAGACTGCTGTCTTGTAAGATCAGCTTGCAGCTATGCAAACTCAGACTATTGCCATCATGACAGTGGATTACAGTGTGCAATGGGGCTTGCAAGGTGTCACAGCAGTCCAACAATCTATCCTCCAACAGTTTACTAGGACTGCTGAGGCACAGCCTGGGAGAGTGGCAGTGACTCCATGGAGCACAAATCTGCTGTTCACTGTCAGGAAAAGAGCACTCTCTCACTACTGCCAATCTGCCAGTGCGCTTGCTATTGCCCATCAGCCAGCCAGCCCAGACTGCTGCCGCCCATGCCAAGATGGTGCAGTCTGCAGCCGAGCCTTCTACGCCCAGAGCTTCTTGAGGACATCCTCCAAGGCCATTTGCAGTGTACCCCACAGAAAGTCAGCAGCCTTCCACTCTGCAAGGCTCACCCACTGGGGTGGTACTGCATCGAATTCCAGGACAATAAAGGGCACATGGAAGCCAGGCACTAACGGAATATATAAGGGTGATTATGGCATGATTTCATTTATAAATTTGCATGCGTTGTCTTTTGCTTTTGCATCGTGGCCAAGTAGACACTGTGATGGTCAGTGACAGACAGAAGGTAAGGTGTTGTTGAATGGGGACTTGAGGTTGAGGTTACTGGTATTACACTTTGATGGGTTCTTCATGGATAACCTGACCAGAAAGGGGCTTTCTAGGTTTCTCCCTCCCTTCTTCTTCCTTCACATGTTCCTGCTCCTCAGCTGCTCACCATGTAGTTAATGGCCGAGGTTGTGCAGTATGCCAAGTAATGCAGATTTCCTCCAGAGTGGTGAAGGCAGCAGGAGCATTATTTCAGAATATCAATTTCCTACTCTATCACATTAAATGTGTGGCAGTATGGCTTTCATTGCATGAATGCTGCTCACGTGTGGATGAGTTGTAGACTGGAGTCATGAATCATGTGGTTAGCACATAGCCCTTGTTGCCTGCTATTTACCCTTTGGTTTGCCATGGTAGCTCAACTGCAACTGGCACAGTGGACTTCTGTAAAATGAAGGCATCATGATTATTGCAAGGATTCTGGGCATTGACCTGCATAATTCTCTTCCTGCTGTCACACACAGTTGGACGTTGAAGTAATGGAATCACCTTCGGTTCCAGTATAGGGCAGAGTTAACGTCCAGCAGCTGCAAAGGAATGTGCATTCAGTCTATGGTACCCTGAACCATGGGCAAGCCTGCAATCCTAGTGAAGGCTTCTGTCTGGTAAGAGAGAATGAAATGTAGATAACTCAGATTGAGTAGAGAACCTCAGTGACTTTCCTTATGTAACAGTGCAAACTGCAAGATGTTGCAAATACCTCTAGCTCCAATCTGGAAGAAACCAGTTGCATAAAGCTTCATCACATCATGGTCACTGTCACAGCCACTGGCAATGCTGTCCTTGCCCTGCTCTGAGGTCACAGTTGTAGCTGCCTACGGCTGACTCCATGATCATGTCTTAAAGCAGCATAGTGTTAAGCTGAAGACTAAAATTAAACTCTACCAGGACACTGTTCTTACCACCCTGCTGTATGGTGCAGAATTCTGAGCCTGCTATTGGCACCGCTTCAAAGTTCTGGAACACTTCCACCAAAGACACCTGAGGTCTGTCATGAGAATTTGATGGCAGGACAAAATCACCAACAACAAGGTCCTCCATCATGCTGGGCCTGACAGCATGGAGACCACCCTCCAGAAAATTCAACTTAAATGGGCCATGTCTCCTGCATGAATGATTACAGAATCCTTAAGCAGATCTTCTAAGGGGAACTGTCTCAGGGCAAACGAGATCAAGGTGGTCAGTACAAACAATATAAGGATTCTCTAAAAAAGTGCTTTACAAACTTCTGCATTGCTGATCACCTCTCTTGGGAAAACACTGCAGCCGACTGGCCCACATGGAGGCAAGAACTGAAATCTGGTTCAGCATGCTTCGAGGCCCATCTATGCCAAACTTGTAATATCCAATGTGCCCAGAGGAAGGCCAGAGGTTGAGCATCAAATCCCTTATTCATACCTCTCAACCTTCTCTTCCCTAAGGAGAACAACCCCAGCTTCTCCAATCTATCCACGTAACTGAAATTTCTAATCCTTGGAACCATTCTCGTACACCTTTTCTGCACCCTCTCTAAAGCCTTCACATCCTTCCTAAGATGTGGTGCCTAGAAATGGATACAATACTCCAGTTATGGCCAAAACAGTGTTTTATAAAGGTTAATCATAGCTTCCTTGCTTTTGTATTCTATGTCCCTATTTATAAAACTCAAGAACCCATATGCATTTTAATCACTTTCTCAAACTGCCCTGCCACCTTCAATGATTTGTATACATACTTTCTCTGTTCCTGCACCCTGTTTAGAATTGTATCCTTTTATATTGCCTCTCCTCATTCTTCTGACCAAAATATCTCACTTCATATATCACTGCATTAAATTTCACCTCCCACATATCTATCCATTCCACCAGCCTGTCTATACTCTTGAAGTCTATCTCTATCTTCCTCACAGTTCACGATACTTCCAAGTTTTGTATTATCTCCAAATGTTGAAATTGCATCCTGTACAACTAAGTCTAGATCATTAAGATATATCAAGAAAAGCAGTACCAACCCCTGGAGAAACCCACTGCATACCTTGCTCCAGTGCAAAAACAACCATTCACTACTACTTTCCGTTTCCTTTCACTCAGCCAGCTTGGGGCTGGATTTTACAGGCCCCCTGATGTCGGAGGTTGTGGGGGGTGGGGGCGGGAAAATGTCCCCCCTCTCCCCCCACTGCTAGGTGATAGGAGCAGCATTAACATAGCTAAAAGAATGCAAATTAATGTATTAAATACTTACCCGCTCCCGCCCTCCGTTCTGGTGTCATATTGGTGGAGGTAGCTGGCACTGCCGTGCCTTCGGATCTCGATACGGGACACTAGTGGGGAGGGGGGAGCAGGTAAGTATTTCAGTGCGGTGGGGGGAGTGAAGTCAAACTTCTGATTGGTGGAGGGGATGGTGGGAAGGGGTTGAAGTTAAAAGTTAATGAACTTTGGGGGAGAAAGTCAGGGTGGTGAGAGGGCAAGGAATGAACTGAATGGATATTGGGGCGGGGAGGGGGGTGGTGTGGGAGAAGGGATAGAAACATTTCTTTAAGTTTTTAAATTATATCTAAAATGCCTATTCCTTTAAATATTTAAGCGAAAAGTAAGGGCTGGAAACCCTTTAAAAATGACATCGCCGCCTGCGCAGTGGCACCGGATACCATTGCTGGGGACAGACTGCCCACCCCTCCACGTCATTGGGGGATGGGTGGGGTGGTCTGCCCCAGCCACTCAAATGACCCACCGTGCCGAATATTGCGGCAGCTCTGTGACGAGAGGTCTGCACGGGCGGAAGCTTGTCGCCGAGATCGGCAGCGAGCATTTAAAATCCAACCCTTGATATCCATGCTGCCATTGTCCTTTTATTCCATGGGCTTCAACTTTGCTGACAATCCTATTATGTGGCACTTGACTAAAAACTTTATGGCAATCCATGCACACCACATCAACCACATTACCTTCATTAACGCTGTCTGTTACCTCATCAAAAACTCAATCAAGTTTGTGAAACAAATTTAACAATTCTGTGCTGGCTTTCCTTAATTAATCCACACTTGTCCAAGTGACTGTTAATTTTGTCCTGGATTATCATTTCTAAATGCTTTCTCAGCACTGAAGTTAAACTGACTAGCCTGTAATTGCTGAGTTTACCTTTACACACTTTTTTGAACAAGGGTGTAAACATTTGCAATTTTCCAGTTCTCTGACACCACTCTCGTACCGACAGAGGATTGGAAGATTATGGCCAGTGCCTCCACAATTTCTACCCTTACTTCCCTCAGTATCCTCGGATGCGTGCCATCTGGTCCTGGTGATTTACCAACTTTAAGTACAGCCAGCCTTTCTAACACCTTCTCTTATCAATTGATAGCCCATTCAGTATCTCAACAACTTTCTCTTTTACCTGCCACACCATACCATGTAGACTTTTGCAACTTTTATCAAATTCATTTTTATGGGATATGGGTGTCACTGGCAATGTCAGCATTTGTTGCCCATCCCGAATTGCCTTTGAGAATGTATTGGTGAGCTGCCGTCTTGAACCACTGCAGTTCATCTGGTGCAGGTACACTCACATTGCTGTGTTCCAGGATTTTGATCCAGCGACAGTGCACGGTGATATATTTCCAAGTTAAGATGGTATGTGGCTTGGAGGGGATCTTGCAGGTAGTGGTGTTCCCTCGCGTCTGCTGCTCTTGTCCTTCCAGGTGGAAGAGGTCAGGGGTTTGGAAGGTACTGTCGAAGGAGGTGTGGTGAGTTGCTGCAGTGCATCTTGTATCTGGTACACACTGCTGCCGCTGTGCGTCGGTGGTGGAGGGAGTGAAGGTTTAAGGTGGTGAATGGGGTGCCAATCAAGTGGGTTGCTTTGTCCTGGAAGGTGTTAAGTTCCCGGAGTGTTGCTGGAGCTGCACTCATCCAGACAAATGGAGAGTATTTCATCATACTCCTGACTTGTGTCTTGCTGAGGGTGGAGAGGCTTGGGGAGTCAGGAGGTGGGTTAGTCGTTACAGAATTCCCAGTCTATGACCTGCTCTTGTAGCCACGGTATTCATATGGCTACTCCAGTTCAGTTTCTGGTCAATCATAATCCCCAGGATGTTGATACTGGGGGATTCAAAGATGGTAATGCCATTGAATGTCAAAGGCAGATGGTTAGGTTCTCGCTTGTTGAAGATGGTCTTTTCCTGGCACTTGTGTGGTGTGAATGATACATGCCACTTATCAGCCCAAGCCAGAATGTTGCCCAGGTCTTGCTGCATTTGGAGATAGGCGGCTTCAGTATCTGAGGAGTTGTGAATGGTGCTGAACATTGTGTAATCATCAGTGAACATCTCCACTACTGACCTTATGATGGAGGGAAGGTCATTGATGAGGCAGCTGAAGATGGTTGGGACTAGGACACCACCCTGAGGAACTCCTGCAGTGATGTCCTGGGGCTCAGATGATTGACCTCCAACAACCACAACCACCTTCCTTTGTGCTTGGTATGACTCCAACCAGTGGAGTGCTTTCCCCCGATTCCCATTGACTTCACTTTGGCCAGGGCTCCTTGATGCCACACTCGGTCAAATGCTGCCTTGATATCAAGGGCAGTCATTCTCACCTCACCTCTAGAGTTCGGCTGTAATGAAATCAGGAGCTGAGTGGCCCTGGCGTAACCTAAACTGAGCATGAGTGAACAGGTTGTTGCTGAATAAGTGGCTGTTCATAGCACTGTCAACAACACCTTCCATCATTTTGCTGATGATCTTACCTTCCGTGAGCCGAGAGCAGTTGAAACTCTTCCAGCGCGCCGGAGTTTTGAAAAGAAAACCAACAGTGACGTCAGAGGAGAGCTGTAAGGTGATTGGTTGGTGAGTAGCAGCAGTTAGTGCATTTAAATATCTTTAAAAAAAGGGGAAAGTTTTTTTTTGTTGAAAAAAATAACCTCTGGTGATAAGGTGAGTACTACTAAAGTGCTTTTTTTTTAAGGACTTTAGATTGGAGTGGGTAGAACAAGGCCCCTGGTGTAATTAGTATTTTTTATTTCAGGGAGTAACTAATTAATCTAAGGGTAAATCATGACAGGAGAGCTCAGCCCCGTGATCTGCTCCTCCTGTGCTATGTGGGAAATCAGGGACACTTCCTGTGTTCCTGATGACCATGTGTGCAGGAAGTGTAAACATCTGCAGCTACTGGCTATCAACATTATGGAGCTGGAGCTGCAGGTGGATTCACTGTGGAGGATCCGCGACACTGAGGACGTCGTGGATGGCACGTTTAGTGAGGTGGTCACACCGCAGGTAATGGCTGCACACGCAGAAAAGGGATGGGTGACCACCAGATGGAGTAGTAGGCGCAGGCAGGTAGTGCAGGAGTACCCTGTGGCCATCCCCCTCTCAAACAGATATACCACTTTGGATACTGTTGGGGGGGATGACCTCCCAGGGGAAAGCAGCAACAGCCAAGTTTGTGGCACCACGGAGGGCTCTGCTGCACAGCAGGGAAGGAAAAGGGGTGGAAGAGCGATAGTGATAGGGGATTCTATCATAAGGGATGCAGATAGGTGTTTCTGTGGCCGCAAACGAGACTCCAGGATGATGTGTTGCCTCCCTGGTGCTAGGGTCAAGGATGTCTCGGAGTGGCTGCAGGACATTCTGAAAGGGGATGGTGAGCAGCCAGAGGTCGTGGTCCATATTGGTACTAATGACATAGGCAGGAAGAGAGATGAAGTTCTGCAAAGTGAATATAGGGAGTTAGGCAGAAGGTTAAAAAGCAAGACCTCTAGGGTTGTAATCTCAGGATTACTCCCTGTGCCATGTGCTAGTGAGGTTAGGAATAGGAGGATAAGGCAAATGAATGCGTGGCTGATGAGCTGGTGTATGTGGGAGGGCTTCAGCTACTTGGATCATTGGGATCTCTTCTGGTGCAGAGGTGACCTGTACAAGAGGGATGGTTTGCATCTAAACTGGAGGGGGACCAATATCCTTGCGGGGAGGTTTGCTAGTACTACTCGGGAGGGTTTAAACTAGCCTTGCAAGGGGGTGGGACCCAAAGTAGTAGTCTCTCCAATGAGATAGTTGAGGCAAATTTAGAGGTTAAAGCAAGCAAGTCCAGTAGGCAGGCCGGGCAGGAGCAGGACAGGGAGTGTGGAAGGGCTGGTAGGCTAAACTGCATTTACTTTAATGCAAGAAGCCTTACAGGTAAGGCAGATGAACTCAGAGCATGGATTGGTACATGGGACTGTGATATTCTAGCTATTACGGAAACGTGGTTGAGGGATGGGCAGGACTGACAGCTCAATGTTCCGGGGTACCGATGCTTCCCTCGTGACAGAGCTGGAGGTAACAGAGAAGGGGGAGTTGCACTATTGATTAGGGAGGACATCACGGCAGTACTTAGAGAGGATATCCTGAGGGGAACGTCCAGCGAGGCCATATGGGTAGAACTTAGAAATAAAAAAGGGGTGATCACTTTGATGGGATTATACTATAGGCCCCCCAATAGTCAGAGGGAAGTGGAGGAGCATATATGTAAGGAAATCACAGATAGGTGCAGGAATTATAGGGTTGTAATAGTAGGTGATTTTAACTTCCCTAATATTGACTGGGACTGCCTTAGTGCTAAGGGATCAGATGGGGAAGAATTTGTTAAGTGTGTCCAGGATAGTTTTCTGAAGCAGTATGTGAATGGCCCTACTAGAGAAGGGGCTACACTCGACCTCCTCTTGGGAAATGAGGCTGGGCAGGTGGTTGATGTGTCAGTGGGGGAGCACTTTGGGACCAGTGACCATAACTCTACTGGCTTCAAGATAGTTATGGAAAAGGATAGGACTGGTCCTCAGGTTGAAGTCCTAAATTGGGGGAAGGCTCATTTCGATGGCATCAGCCAGGAACTCTCAAAAGTTGAATGGGAGAGGCTGTTTACAGGTCAAGGGACGTCTGTCAAGTGGGAGGCTTTTAAAAGTGAGATTGGAAGAGTTCAGGGCCGGCATGTTCCTGTTGGATTGAAGAGCAAGGCTGGCCAGTTTAGGGAACCTTGGTTGACGAGGGATATTGAGGGACTGGTCAGGATTAAGAAGGAGGCATATGTCAGGTATAGACAGCTGGGATCAAGCGAGTCTCTCGAGGAGTATAGGGGATGTAGGAGTACACTTAAGAAGGAAATTAGGAGGGCGAAAAGGGGCCATGAGATTTCCCTGGCAGATAAGATAAAGGAGAAACCTAAAAGATTTTGTAAGTATATTAAAAGTAAAAGGGTAGCTAGGGAGAGAGTAGGTCCCCTTAAGGATCAGTGTGGTAATCTTTGTGTGGAGCCACGGGAAATGGGCAAGGTCTGAAATGAATACTTCTCGCCTGTATTTACCATGGAGAAGGTCATGGAAGCTAGTGAGTTCAAGGGAGGGAACAGCGATATCCTGGAGCATATCAACATTACAAAGGAGGAGGTGTTGGAAGTTTTGAAGCACATTAAGGTGGATGAATCCCCAGGGCCTGACCAGGTGTATCCTAGGATGCTATGGGAAGCAAGGGGCTATGATTGCTGGGGCCCTGGCAGAGATTTTTGTATCATCATTAGCCACGGGTGAGGTACTGGAAGACTGCAGGATAGCTAATGTTGTGCCTTTATTTAAGAAGGGCAGCAGGGATAAGCCAGGGAACTACAGGCCGGTGAGCCTTACATCAGTGGTGGGAAAGTTATCGGAAGGGATTCTGAGAGACAGGATTTATATGCATTTGGAAAGGCATGGTCTGATTAGGGATAGTCAGCATGGCTTTGTGCATGGGAAATCATGTCTCATGAATTTGATCGAGGAGGTGACCAAGAGGATTGACGAGGGCAGGGCGGTGGACATTGTCTACATGGACTTTAGCATGGCCTTTGACAAGGTCCCGCATGGTAGGCTGGTCCAGAAGGTTCGAACACATGGGATCCAAGGTGAGCTAGCCAATTGGATACAACATTGGCTTGGTGATAGGAGGTAGTGGAGGGTTGTTTTTCAGATTGGAGGCCGGTGACCAGTGGTGTGCCATAGGGATCGGTGCTGGGCCCTCTGTTATTTGTCATATATATCAATGACTTGGATGTGAATGTAGGGGACATGATTAATAAGTTTGCAGATGACACCAAAATTGGTGGTATAGTGGACAGTGAAGAAGGTTGTCTAAGGTTACAACAGGATATAGATCAACTGGGAAAATGGGCAAGGGATTGGCAAATGGAATTTAACGCAGACAAGTGCGAAGTGATGCATTTTGGGAAGTTAAACCAGGGCAGGGCCCTGGGGAGTGTTGTTGAGCAGAGAGACCTTGGGGTGCAAGTACATAGTTCCCTGAAAGTGGCAACATAGGTAGACAGGGTGGTGAAGAAGGCGTATGGCATGCTTGCCTTCATCGGCCGAGGCATTGAGTACAAGAGTTGGGACGTCATGTTACAGTTGTACATAACGTTGGTTAGGCCGCATTTGGAGTACTGTGTGCAGTTTTGGTTGCCACACTACAGGAAAGATGTGATTAAGCTAGAGAGGGTGCAGAAAACATTTACAAGGATGTTGCCTAGTTTGGAGGGCTTGAGTTATAAAGAGAGATTGGATAGGCTGGGGCTTTTTTCCCTGGAGTGAAGGAGGCTGAGAGGGGACATGATAGAGGTATATAAAATTGTGAGAGGCATAGATAGGGTAGATAGCCAGAGTCTGTTTCCCATGGTAGGGGTGACTAAAACTAGAGGATATAGATTTAAGATGAGAGGGAAGAGGTTTAGAGGGGATCAAAGGGATAAATTTTTCACACAAAGAACAGTGGGTATCTGGAATGAGCTGCCAGAGGAGGTGGTGGAGGCAGGAAGAGTAGCAACATTTAAGAGGCATCTGGACAGGTACTTGAATGAGCAAGGCATAGAGGGATATGGAATTAATGCAGGCAGGTGGGATTAGTATAGATAGGCATTATGGTCAGCATGGACGCGTTGGGCCGAAAGGCCTGTTTCTATGCTGTATGACTCTATGACTCTATGACTGTAGTAGACTGATGGGGCAGGTATTGGGTGGATTGGATTTGTCCTGCTTTTCGTGCACAGGACATATCTGGGCAATTTTCCACAATGTCAGGAAGCTGCCAGTATTGTAGCTGTACTGGAACAGCTTGGCTGGGGGCACAGTTAGTTTTGGAGTACAAGTCTTCAGTACTATAGCTGGAATGTTGTCAGGAGCCATAGCCTTTGCAGTATCCAGTACCTTTAGCCATTTCTTGATATCACATGGAGTGAATCAAATTGGTTGAAGACTGGCATCTGTGATGCTGGGGACCTCAGGAGGAGGCTGAGATGGATCATCCACTTGGTACTTCTGGCTGAAGATGGTGGCAAATGCTTCAGCCTTTTCTTTTGCACTGATGTGCTGGGTTTCCCCCATCATTGAGGATGGGGATGTTTGTGGAGCCTCCTTTTCGATTTAGTTATTTAATTGTCTGCCACCATTCACGACTGGATGTGGCAGGACTGCAATGCTTTGATCTGATCCGTTGGTTGTGGAATCAGTTAGCTCTGTCTATTGTGTGCTGCTTCCACTATTTGGCCTGCAAGTAGTCCTGTACTGTAGCTCCACCAGATTGGCACCTCATTTTTAGGTCTGCCTGGTGCTGCTCCTCGTATGCTCTCCTGCACTCTTTATTGAGCTCGGGTTGATCCCTTGGCTTGATGGTAATGGTAGAGTGGAGGATGTGACAGGCCATGAGCTTACCAATTGTGGTGGAATGCAATTCTGCTGCTGCTGATGGCCCACAGCACCTCATGGATGCCCAGTTTTGAGCTGCCAGATCTGTTCTGAATCTATCCCATTTTCAGCATGATGCTGGTGCCACACAACACAATGAAGGCTATTTTCAGTCTGAAGACAGGACTTTGCATCCACAAGAATTGTGCGGTGGTCACTCCTATCAATACTGCAATGGACAGATGTATCTGCAACAGGTCCATTGGTGAGGACAGGGTCTAGTAGGTTTTTCCCTCTTGTTAGTTACCTCACCACCTGCTGCAGTCCTGGTCTGCCAGCTATGCCCTTCAGGACTCAGCTAGCTTGTAGTGGTATTACTGAGCCACACAATGATGGACATTGAAGTCCCCCACCCAGAGCATATGCTGCACCCTTGCCGCCCTCAGTGCTTCTTCCAAGTGCTGTCAACATGGAGGAGTACTGATTATCAGCTGAGGGAGGGCGGTAGGTGGTAATCAGCAGGTGGTTTCCTTGCCCATGTTTGACCTGATGTCGTGAGACTTCATGGGGTCCAGAGACAATGTTGAGGACTCCCAGGGAAACTCCCTCCCAATTGTATACCATTGTGCCACCACCTCTGGTGAGTCTGTCCTGCTGGTGGGACAGGACATACCCTGGAATGGAGATGGTGGTGTCTGGAACACTGGATGTAAGGTATGTTTCCGTAAGCATGATTATGTCAGGCTGTTGCTTGACTAGTCTGTGGATAGCTCTCCCAATTTTGGCACAAGCCCCCAGGTGTTAGTATGGAGGAATTTGCAAGGTCGGCAATACTGTGTCTGCTGTTGTTATTTCTGTTGCCTAGGTCGAAACCAGGTGTTCCATCTAGTTTTATTCCTTTTCAACTTTTGTATAGTGGTTTTGTACAACAGAATGGATTGCTACGCTTTTTCGAGGGCAGTTAAGAGTCAACCACATTGCTGTGGGTCTGGAGTCACATGTAGGCCAGACCAATTCAGAACGGCAGATTTCCTTCCTTAAAGGACATTAGTGAACCAGATGGGTTATTCTGAAAACCAATGGTAGTTTCATGGACACCATTACTGAGACTCGCTTTCAATTCCAGATTTTTATTACTTAATTGAATTTAAATTCTGCTAGCAGCCGTGGTGGGATTTGAACCCCTGTCCCCTGAGTGTGAACCTGGGTCTCTGGATTACTAGTCTATTTACATTACCACAATGCCATCCCGTCTCCCCTAACAGTAGACCAACTGTAGAAAGTGTCAAACACTGGTAGAATCGAAGCAACAGCTGGAAGAACTCAACCAGCAACTAACTTGTAAGCAGTTGATAATCCTTTAAATAGCATTTGTGGGGATGGGGGAAGGGAGTCTTTTCTGCTACTGAACAGGACTTCAGCTGTGCACGATTAAGAGATTGCATTAGCTGGAGTGTTGAGCTTCAAAATAACAGTGTTGGCATCAAATCAGTGTTGCATGCTGATTGATATCATGATCTGTCTATATTGCAAACTTTTGGGGGCTGCACAAGCACCAATGTCCTCACCAACATGGCATTTGGTACGATTCGGCCCAAAAGTGTGCACACATGCTGTGGATGCCATTTTGGAGCTCTAAGAGTACTCGTAGCACCCAATAAATGGGCACATTTATAAATGGGCACAATGATTCCAATTTTTCACGCTCAACTCTAGAATTTCAAAAAGCTGACTGAATGGAGAGACACTCAGGAATTGCAGCATAGTTTTATCTTAGATAGTTCTAGCACTTTGCATATGAATTTCCTCTGGTGAAGATTCAGGAAATATGTTTTGAGTATCCTTTCATACATATTGTTGAAATGTAGAAAGCTGCCATTGATAAGAGATTGGGTTCAACATTTACCTTAGAGTTGTAGCTAAAAAAAGTGCTGACAAACATGCATTTTCTCCTGGGGTGAACTTTTGTCAAAGTCACTGTCTAGGACATCTTTGTGAAAGATGAAGTAGTCCAACTGTCTTGTTGACAAGTTTAAGTTTCTTAAAAATTGAATCTAATTGTGAAACTCTAGCCACCTTGAGATATATTCAGTGTCGCATGAGGAGAATAAAGTGTTTATGGAAGTTTCTTGTTTCATATGCAGCTCCTTTCCTAGTTGCTTGCTGAGCTTAGGCAGATCGTGACATTGGTGCATATGAGAGATAAATGAGTTGTGTTTTGAATAATAATCCGCTGATGCAATCTATTTGATATAAATGTTATGGGAAATGATGAAAATGAAATAGTGTCTTCATAAAAATGATTGTTGGTCACAGAATGGAGGTGATTTACATGCATTGGTGTCCTACAATCAATATCTATATTTATGCAATACAATAGTAATTTTTAGTTATTAAACAGTGAAGTATACTGAATAATTTTTCGAAAGAATTTTGAGGTTTAAGTTCAACAGTAACTTGGAACTTTACTTTGATTCAGACTTGACTATTCCAATGCTGTCCTGCCCCATATCTCACCTTCCACCCTCTGTAAGCCTGAAATCAGTCAGACGAACCAAGGCTGGATTTTGTTCTCCGCCCGACGTCGGGTTTTGCGATGGGTGAGGGATGGGTGGTGGGGGGAGGCTGGAGAATCGGAGTGGCAGTGGCCACCATGGAACCCGATGCCATGCTTGCCAGTTCCGATCTTCCTGGTGGTGTTGAGGCTCTGTGGCGGCACCTCTGCTACTTTGCAACAGTACCCTGCTTTCCATATGATGATTACATCTTTGCATTCTTTTTTCTGTGGCAGTAAACGTGACTTCAGGATAATGAGTTGCCTCCCCGGTGCCAGGGTCAAGGATGTCATGGAGCGGCTGCAGGAGTTCCTTCTGGGGGAGGGTGAACAACCAGACTTCGTGGGTCCACATTGGTACCGATGACAGAGGTAGGAAGAGGGATGAGGTCCTGAAAGCAGATTTTAAAGGGTTAGGAAGGAAAGTAAAAAGCAGGACCTCAAGAACAGTAATCTCCGGATTACTCCCAGTGCCACCTGCTAGTGAACATAGGAATAGGAGAATTGAGTGATTGAACACGTGGCTGGAGAATTGGTGTAGGAGGGAGGGCATCAGATTTCTGAGACATTGGGACCTGTTCTGGGGCAGGTGGGACCTGTACAAGATGGACAAGCTACACCTTAGCAGGACTGGAAATAATATCCTTGCAGGGAGAGTTGCTAGTGCTGTTGGGGAGGGTTTTAATAGTTTATCAGGGGGTTGGGAACTGAGGGGTGGCTCAAATTGGAAGGGAGTAAAGCTGATAACAGGAAGTGGAAAAGTAGCAAGCAACAGTGGAAGGCAGGCGAAACAAAGGCAAGCATCAACTAGGCTTAGAATGCAGAATAATCTCAAGAAGACAAGGTTAAGGGCACTCTACCTAAATGCACGTAACATTCGCAACAAGGTAGATGATTTCAAGGCACAAATAGAGGTAATTGGGAATGATCTCATTGATATTATGGAAACGTGGCTACAGGGTGACCAAGACTGGGAACTGAGTATTCAAGGATATTTGACATTTAGGAAGGACAGGCAAAAAGGAAAAGGAGGTAGTTTTGCGCTGATAATAAAGGAGGATCTCTGTTCGGAAGAACAAAATGGGGAATCTGTTTGGGTGGAGCTAAGAAACAGCAAGGGGCAGCAAACATTGGTAAGAATTGTTTATAGGCCACCAAACGGTAGTGATAGTGTGGGGCATGGTATTAATCAGGAGATTAGAGAATCATGTAGAATGGGTAATACAATAATCATGGGTGACTTCAATCTGCATATAGACTGCGTAAACCTAATGAGCACTAATACTGTGAAGGACGAGTTTCTGGAGCATGTTTGAGATGGTTTTCCAGAGCAGTATGTTGAGGAACCGACTAGAGAACAGGCTATTTTAGATCTAGTATTATGTAATGAGAAAGCATTAATTAATAATCTTGTAAAAGAACCTTCAAGGATGAGTGACCATAATATGATAGAATTTTACATTATGTTTGAAAGTGAGATAGTTCAACTGAAGCCAGGGTGTTAAATTTTAACAAAGGAAATAATGAAGGCATGAGGGGAAAATTGACTGAGGTGGATTGGGGAAATACATTAAAAGGCATGACAGTACATAGGCAATGGATAGTCTTCAAAGAATTACTACATAGTTTACAGCAACTATACATTACTTTAAGGCACAAAAACTTCAAAAGAAACAGCAGTCGACCGTGGATAACAAAGGAAGTTAAGGATTGTATGAGATTAAAAGAAAAGGCCTACAAAGTTGCTAGAAATAGTAGTAAACCTGAG
This sequence comes from Heterodontus francisci, assembly GCF_036365525.1. Classification (NCBI taxonomy): domain Eukaryota; kingdom Metazoa; phylum Chordata; class Chondrichthyes; order Heterodontiformes; family Heterodontidae; genus Heterodontus; species Heterodontus francisci. The sequence continues at coordinate 115,580,800 of NC_090371.1, forward strand.
GATTGGGAGGATTTTAGAATACAGCAAAGGAGGACCAAGAAACTGAATAGGAAAGGGAAATAGAATATGAATGTAAACTAGCAAAGACATAAAAACGTACTGTAAACGCTTTTAGAGGTAAGTAAAAAAGAAACATTTGGCTAAGACAAATGTGGGTCCATTACAGGCAGTCAGGAGAATTTATAATGGGGAATAGAGACATGGCAGAGAAGCTAAATGATTACTTTATGTCTGATTTCACTGAGGCAGATACAAGAAATCTTCCAGAATTAGAAATCCAAGGGACTCGGGAGAATGAGGAGTTGAAGGAAATTAGTATTCGTAAGAAGGTTGTATTGGAGAAATTAAAGGGACTGAAGGTTGATAACTCCCCAGGACCTGATATTCTACATCCCAAAGTGTTGAAAGAGGCAGCTATGGAGATAGTAGATGCATTGGTGATAATCTTCCAAAATTCTATAGGTTCTGGAATGGTTCCTGCAGATTGAAAGGTAGCAAATGTCACCCCACGATTTAAGATGGGAAGGTTAGACAAAACAAGGAACTACAGACCTGTCCACCTTACATCAGTAGTAGGGAAAATGCTAGAATCTATTCTAAAGGATGTGATAAATGGACACTTGGATAATAATGATCTGATTGGGCATAGTCAACATGGATTTATGAATGGGAATATACTGGCATGGATTAAGGATTGTTTGACAGGCAGAAAACAGGGTAGGAATGATTGGGTCATTCTCGCATTGGCAGGCTGTGACTAGTGGGATACCGCAAGGATCAGTACTTGTGCCCCAGCTGTTCATAATATATATCAACGATTTGGATGTGGGGACCAAATGTAATATTCCCAAGTTCACGGATGACAGAAAACTAGGTGGGAATGTGTGTTGTGAGGAAGATGCAAAGTGGCTTCAAGGGGATTTATTGTGAGTGGGCAAGAACGTGGCAGATGGAATATACTGTGGAAAACTGGTAGGAGGAATAGATGTGCAGAGTATTTCTTAAATGGAAAGAGATTAGAAAGTGTAGATGTACAAACGGACCTGGATATCCTCGTCAATAAGCCACTGAAAGCTAACATGCAGGTGCAGCAAGCAATTAGGAAGGCTAATGGTATGTTAGCTTTTATCCCAAGAGGATTTGAGTACGGGAGTAATGAAGTCTCACTTTAATTGTATAGAACCTTGGTTAGACCACACCTGGAATACTGTGTGCAGTTTTGGTCCCCTTACCTTAGGAAGGATATTATTGCCAGAGAGGGAGTGCAACGAAGGTTCACCAGAATTGTTCCTGGGATGGCGGGATTGTCTTATGAAGAGAGATTGGGGAAACTGGACGTGTATTCTTTAGAGTTTCGAAGAATGAGAGGTGATCGCATTGAAACCTACAAAATACTTAAAGGGATGGACAGGGTAGATGCAAGTAAGATGTTTCCCTGGTTGGGGAATCGAGAACCGGGGGCACAGTTTCAAAATAAGGGGGAAGCCACTTAGGACAGAGATGAGGAGAAATTTCTTGATGCAGAGGGTTGTGAATCTTTGGAATTCTCTACCCCAGAGGGCTGTGGAAGCTCAGTCATTGAATGTGTTTAAGGCAGAGTTTGACAGATTTCTAAATACCAATGACATAAAGGGATATGGGGATAGTGTGGGAAAAAGACGTTGAAGTGGATGATCAGTCATGATCATATTGAAATGCGGAGCAAGCTCAATGAGCTGAATGGCCTACTCCTGCTCCTATGTTCCTAAATGTAATCCACAGCGATCTTAGCTTAAATTTGTAATCTTGCATTCACACACCTTCACTTTCCCGTTCAGGAAAAGCTGGCACCACCGAGGTGGGGAAAGAGACAACTCTGCATGATTTTGTGTATGGGGGAAATGGGACTACTCTGCAAGATTTGTATGGGGAAGAGGACGGGGTCAACTCTGCATGATTTAGTGTATCACTAAATTTTGCATTATTTTGAACTGCTTGCAGTGCTGGCAGCCTTTGAAAATTGGCCCCAGCACCTGCTCCTGCATCAGGTGACGCCGTGGACAGTGTCGCCAATGCCACCCCCATCACACCATCAATATGCTAAGTGGCTGACCGCCACGCAATCACGGTGGTACGACGGCGCGGGTCCCATGGGCGATGGCTGCGACGTACCGCGCCTGCCGCACAAACACTTCTGGAATTTGATCCCAGCCCAATGTTGGGTTCTGTAGCAGGGGTGGGGGGTGCAGGGCCTAAGAATAGAGCGGCAGCAGCCGCCACAGAGCCTGACGCTGAGATTGCTGGGCCCGATCTTCCCGGCAGTGGCAAGTCTCCGTGGCGGCACTCCTCCACTCTGAGATGGGACCCTACTTTGCATAATTAGAACAGCTCTCTGCATAAATTTAAATTTAATTCCCTGTGATCTTACCTTCAGTTCCCAATCTTGAGCACACCCTGTGTGCTCACGCGCCTTCACTTTCCTATCCAGGTAAAGCTGGTGCCACCAAGGTGGGGTAAGGCCAAGCTCTGCATTATTTAGTGTATGGTGTCAAGGGTTCAGTTCTACATTACTTAGTGTATGGGGGGGGGGGGGGGTTGACTTTGCATTATTTAGTGTACGGGGGCATGGGGTCAATTCTACAACATTTAATATATGGGGGGAAGGGGTCAACTCTGAATTATTTCGTGTATGGGGCGAATGGGTCAACTTTGCATTATTTAGTGTAACGGGGGACGGGGTCTACTCGGCATTATTTAGTCTATGTGGGGAGGGGGTCAACTCTGCATTATTTAGTGTACAGGGAGGAGGGGTTATCACTGCATTTTTAGTGTATGGGGGAGGGGGCCAACTCTGCATTATTTCGTGGATGGGGGGAGGGAGTCAACTCTGCATTATTTAGTGTATATGGGAGGGGTCAACTCTGCATTATTTAGTGTATAGGGGAGAGGTCAACTCTGCATTATTTAGTGTATGGGGGAGGGGGTCAACTCTGCATTATTTAGTGTATGGGGGGGAGGAACCAATTCTGCATTATTTAGTGTATAGGGAAGGGGTCAACTCTGCATTCTTTAGTGTATAGGGGAGGGGGCAACTCTGCATTATTTAGTGTATGGGGGGAATGGGTCAACTCTGCATTATTAATGTATGGGGGGAATGGGTCAACTCTGCATTATTTAGTGTATGGGGGAGGGGGTCAACTCTGCATTATTAAGTGTAACGGCGGACGGGGTCTACTCTGCATTATTTAGTCTATGTGGGGAGGGGGTCAACTCTGCATTATTTAGTGTACAGGATGAGGAGGGGTCATCACTGCATTTTTAGTGTATGGGGGAGGGGGCCAACTCTGCATTATTTAGTGTATGGGGGAGGGGGTCAACTCTGCATTATTTAGTGTACAGGGTGAGGAGGGGTCATCACTGCATTTTTAGTGTATGGGGGAGGGGCCAACTCTGCATTATTTAGTGTATGGGGGGAGGGGGCCAACTCTGCATTATTTAGTGTATGGGGGGAATGGGTCAACTCTGCATTATTTAGTGTACGGCGGAGGGGGTCAACTCTGCATTATTTAGTGTATGGGGGGAATGGGTCAACTCTGCATTATTTAGTGTATGGGGGAGGGGGTCATCACTGCATTATTTAGTGTATGGGGGAGGGGGTCATCACTGCATTATTTAGTGTACGGGGGAGGGGGTCAACTCTGCATTATTTAGTGTATGGGGGGAATGGGTCAACTCTGCATTATTTAGTGTATGGGGGGAATGGGTCAACTCTGCATTATTAAGTGTAACGGGGGACGGGGTCTACTCCACATTATTTCGTCTATGTGGGGAGGGGGTCAACTCTGCATTATTTAGTGTACAGGGTGAGGAGGGGTCATCACTGCATTTTTAGTGTATGGGGGAGGGGGCCAACTCTGCATTATTTAGTGTATAGGGGGAATGGGTCAACTCTGCATTATTTAGTGTACGGGGGAGGGGGTCAACTCTGCATTATTTAGTGTACGGGGAGGGGGTCAACACTGCATTATTTAGTGTATAGGGGGAGGGGGTCAACTCTACATTATTTAGTGTATGGGAGAGGGTCAACTCTGCATTATTTTGTGTATAGGGGAGGGTTCAAAGCTGCATTATTTAGTGTATGGGGGAGGGGGTGAACTCTATTATTTAGCGTATGGGGGAGGGGGTCAACTCTGCATTATTTAGTGTACAGGGTGAGGAGGGGTCATCACTGCATTTTTAGTGTATGGGGGAGGGGGCCAACTCCACTTTATTTAGTGTATGGGGAGAAGGTCAACTCTGCATTATTTAGTGTCTGGGGGGAGGGGGGTCAACACTGCATTATTTAGTGTATGGGGGGAATGGGTCAACTCTGCATTATTTAGTGTACGGGGGGAATGGGTCAACTCTGCATTATTTAGTGTATGGGGGGAGGGGGTCAACTCTGCATTCTTTAGTGTATGGGGGGAATGGGTCAACTCTGCATTATTTAGTGTACGGGGAGGGGGTCAACTCTGCATTCTTTAGTGTTTGGGGGGAATGGGTCAACTCTGCATTATTTAGTGTACAGGGGAGGGGGTCAACTCTGCATTATTTAGTGTATGGGGGATGGGGTCAACACTGCATTATTTAGTGTACAGGGGAGGGGGTCAACTCTGCATTATTTAGTGTATGGGGGATGGGGTCAACACTGCATTATTTAATGTAAGGGGGGTCAACTCTGCATTATTTAGTGTCGGTGGGAGGGGGTCAACTCTGCATTATTTAGTGTATGGGGAGAGGGTCAACTCTGCATTATTTAGTGTACAGGGTTTGGAGGGGTCATCACTGCATTTGTAGTGTATGAGGGAGGGGGGCCAACTCTGCATTATTTAGTGTATGGGGGGAATGGGTCAACTCTGCATTATTTAGTGTATGGGGGGAGGGGGTCAACTCTGCATTATTTAGTGTATGGGGGGAAGGGGTCAACTCTGCATTATTTAGTGTGTGGGGAGAGGGTCAACTCTGCATTATTTAGTGTATGGGGGAATGGGCCAACTCTATTACTTAGTTTAGTTTAGTTTAGCGATACAGCACTGAAACAGGCCCTTCGGCCCACCGAGTCTGTGCCGACCATTAACCACCCATTTATACTAATCTTACACTAATCCCCTATTCCTACCACATCCTCACCTGTCCCTATACATCCTCACCTGTCTTTATATTCCCCTACCACCTACCTATACTAGGGGCAAATTATAATGGCCAATTTACCTATCAACCTGCAAGTCTTTTGGCTGTGGGAGGAAACCGGAGCACCCGGAGGAAACCCACGCAGACACAGGGAGAACTTGCAAACTCCACACAGGCAGTACCCAGAATTGAACCCGGGTTGCTGGAGCTGTGAGGCTGCGGTGCTCACCACTGCGCCACTGTGCCGCTATGAACTGTGTCGCCAAAGACGCCCCGGCACGTAATTTGGATGAGGCAGCCGCTGTCAATATGTTACACGGCGGCATGATAGTGCAGGTCCCGTTACGGCTGGTCACCGTTTTCTGCGCCCACCGCCAGTCCTGGTGGTGGGACAACAAAATCCAACCCAAAGTCCTATTCACTCATCACCCCTGGTGGAAAGTGAGCTTTAGATGTGATTAGAGATACAGCACTGAAACAGGCCCTTCGGCCCACCGAGTCTGTGCCGAATATCAACCACCCATTTATACTAATCCTACACTAATCCCATATTCCTACCAAACATCCCCACCTGTCCCTATATTTCCCTACCACCTACCTATACTAGTGACAATTTATAATGGCCAATTTACCTATCAACCTGCAAGTCTTTTGGTTTGTGGGAGGAAACCGGAGCACCCGGAGAAAACCCACGCAGACACAGGGAGAACTTGCAAACTCCACACAGGCAGTACCCGGAATCGAACCCGGGTCCCTTGAGCTGTGAGGCTGCGGTGCTAACCACTGCGCCACTGTGCCGCCCAGCTTCTTCTGGCTCCGCTGAGAAAGGCTGTAAACTGACCCTAAAAGGCCTAGATAATTTCCAAAAGTGTTAACTTGATGGCATCTGTGGTAGGCGCCCCAATCAAGAGTGAGTTAATATGTCATTGGGACCAGATTTTGGTGGGAGCTTCATCCACCACCAAAACCAAGAGCAATAAAATGGATAATTTTCAAGATCTGAGCAGGAAATGTAGCTGCTCCATTTTGACCACCCTCCTGCTCTTTTCCCACTCTTAGGGGAAAGTTAAAATTTTCATTACGGTTAAAAAAAATCCTTTGTCAAGATGAATCAGTCAAGAAAAATGAAACTAACTCTCTGGGATGTCCAAATAGGAACATCTATCAAAATCTTTTCATTTTTGTGACTAATAACAAATCACATGATTTCAAACCATGATAAGTGATAAACCACTAATTTCCAGCTGTCTTATTTTTTTCCCCCACCCTCACCACAGCCAGTTTGTTGAGACGATCAGAATGATTGTGTGAATTGCTTTTTGATGAAGTACCTAAGCTTTCAAACAAAGGATATGAATGAGCAAAATGCTCCCTTGATTATCGGGCGAAGCTGCATGACCGACAATTACAGACTTAGATATAATGCAGAAACAAATCAACACAGAGGATAACAGTTGAGGGAAGTCATAGAGAATTCACTGAATAAAACTGAAGAGTCCAGTGAAGGGACAATGAAATTAAATGGTAAAATGGGCCAGTACCAAATGATCATCTCTACGAGGCTGCATTCTTTATACTTTTCAACTACTCTCATTCTATTGTTGATTTGACTTCTGTTCAGATTTCCTAAGTCTTAGCAGATTGGGAGAGGAATATTGATCATTCTCATTGACAAGGAGCAATAACTGGTAAAAGTCAAAATGGAAAGTAGATATTTAATTATAAATATTATATAGTATTTCTTAGAAGATTCCCTCCATGCTTGCATGCATGAATTGAATACTGATGCAAAGTTTTTAACATTATTGCTCCGGCTTTTTACATCTTCATTTTAATTGTTATTGTACTTTAAACATTTTTCCTTTTAATTCAACTTCTTTTGATTATTTTTGTGTTATATCAGTGTTGGCAAATTAGAAAGCTTTTTCTGATTTAGTCAGCTTCAAGTATGCTAAGTCGGATACAGCTGGATCAAATGAACCTCTTTCGCTCTGCCATAAAGTGCACTTGATCCCAATCTTAGATGCATGCTCACTATTCGATTATATGATGGACAAATATTTTTTTCATTTTCCACCCATCCTTGTGGCCTCTGTGAATGCAATTACCAATTCAATGTCAATTTGTAGCAAGTTTGGAAAATAGACACAGTATTACATAAAACGTTCAGCACCAAAACAGGCCATTTGGCCCCACCGATCTATTCCTGGGTTCATGCTGCAGATGAGCATCCTTCCATCTTACTTCAGATCATATAATTACCACATCCTTCTGTTCTTTTCTCTCTCATGTACTTACCTTGCTTCTACTTAAATGTGTCTATGCTAATTACCTTTATTACTCAATGTGGTAGCACGTTCCACAATCTAACAATGTTATGAGTAAAGAGGTTTCTCCTGAAATCCTGATTGTATTTATTAGTGTCTATCTTATATTTATGGCCCCTAGATTTGGAAGGCCCACAAGTGGAAACATGGGGCTGTATTTGATCGAGCCCTTGGAGAGAGGATGGGGTGGTTGTGGGGCAGAAAAAATGGCATGGGAGGCATCAGAGTGTGCCCGATGATCTCCTACCCCCATGCCATTTTGCCCATGTGGGGGAAAATGGAAGATGGCCCTCCTGCCCAATTGAGCCACTTAAGTGGCCAATTAAGGGCCACTTAAGGGCAGCTTCATACCCCCGCAACTAACATTGGAGGGGCCTGCCGCTACCTGGAGACTCCCAGTGGGCTGGTGGGGCTACATCCTTTATAGGCAATCAATGACCCTTGGAAGCCCTTGCCGGGGGCAATGGCCTCCCCCCAGGCAAGACCCCCTTGCCCTCACCAACTTCCCCTTCAACCCCTCACCGGGGCCTGCCTGACTGGCCCCGGCAACCCCGACACCACTTACCTGTGTCCTAGGGCTGTGTCCACAATGCTGCTCTGGGCCAGGTGCAGTCCCAGAAATGGCCATCGTTCCTGGTGGTGCTGCTGGGACTACTGAGCTGCCAGCCCTCTGATTGGCTGGCTGCTCTTGAGGTGGGATTGTATCCCTCAAAAGGGATGGCATCCCTGATGGCGAACAGTTAATTGCCTGCCCGCCACTAAATTTGGACGGGAGTCTGACAAATAGCTGAGACAGGGTTGCCCACACTGTTTTCTGGCCTGTGACTGGGACCCCCAGCACCGAAATAAAATTCAGCCCATTGTTACGACCAAGTGATAAAGGGGTCAAGGGTTCCCTCTCAGCCTTCACCTGGTCTTACCGTAACAGGGTTTAATTTTAAACGCACCATGTTTTTAGCTCCCCCTTGGTGAATCCTTGTTCACTAACTTCCAATTATAAGGCAATGAAACTAGCCAAACAGGTTTTCTTAAGTTTAAAGAAATAAGGTTGAACTTTATTCAACTTAAACTCTAATTCGTATAAAGCCTACCGATACATGATGCGCCCACATACATACGCAATATGCACATGCAGATAGAGATAGGAAAGAGCAGAAGAACTAAAGTGGAAAAGTTTGAGGCAATAACTGAAGATGGTTTTGGTTACTGGTCTTTGAGTTCGCTGTAACGTCCTTGTTTGTAGGTAGGTCTTGCTTTTCATTGGGGTCCAGTGACCTCAAACCTTGTTCGATGTAGGAGACTTTTCTCTCTTGAAGTTCATGTGTCCATAGTGGGTCTAGAGGCTTGTGTGAAAGAGTTGGGAGCAGACAGGAGAGGTCTTCTCACCCCAGGAGCAAACAATCTTTCTCAGTTCAAATTCTTTGTACAATTCAGAAAAACCCAGGTTGCCAAGTAGGTTAGTCATGTGACCAGCTGGTCTGACCACATCTGTTTGTGGATTCTCTTGTCTTAGCTGACCCTAGAGTGACTCTTCTTACACACAATACCTGGTGCTCAAAGTCCATTGTGGGTTTAACTGGAGCTGGGAATAGCCCCTTTGTCCCTCCAAGCACTCTCTGTTAGGATGCAAATGTTTTTCTCCAGTCAGAGCTGAAGTGTTCAACAATTCATTTCCTCGCTTCAGCAACAGTTTAATATCAATATTCATATGACAAAATTAATATGCCTTATTCTTGGCAGGTGGGGGGTCTGCATGCCACCTCCACACCCAAAGGAATGAAATGCAATTTGAGAAAAACGCATTTCATTAACATAGAAACATCGAAAATAGGAGCAGGAGTAGACCATTTGGCCCTTCGGGCCTGTTCCACCATTCAAAAAAAATCATGGCTGATCGTCTAATTCAGTACCCTGTTCCCGCTTTCTCCCCATATCCCTTGATCCCTTTGGCATTAAGAAATATATATATCTATCTCTAAAAAAGGTGGAAAGAAAATATAAGATACAGGAAAAAAAGCATGCGTCTCTCTCATTCATTCACATTCATTCATCAATCCTCAAACTTAGTAGATCCTGTCTTTTCTTGGTGCCAGTGCTGTTTTAACTACCCCCTTTTTGGCATCCCAATAATCATGTGATTCTTTGGGTAAGTTTTTCTTCAGTTTGCCCATTTCCATGACAGCCTAGGGTCTTTGTTTCTGTTGAGGTCTGCAAATGATGGAGGGGGGAGGGTGGGGGGTAGATTTAATTAGCCCTAAATTGGATTTTTTTTTCCTCAGGGGAGTCGTAGTGGGCAAGTCTATCCTGAACTCTCTTTCAGTGCTTTGCTGAGTCATGCAAAAGCTTTTGACTTCAGGGGATGGGTGGTTCTCTTTTTTTCTGACTGTGGGGGAGGATTCTTTGCTAATCTCCTTTTTGTCCTCTGGGACACTCCTGCCTCCAGGTATTTGTGCAGACTCTACTGCACTCCCCTGTGACACTTCGACTAGTTGAGGCATCACCCTCATGGTTTCTGTGCCCCCTAGAGGTCTTTCTTTGTCTCTGCAGGTTCCTGTAAATGCTGTTAGCAACTCTGGTGTGGTGCTTCTAGTGTCTGCATTTAGATAGGAGGATGTGGGATGTAACTTTTCAAATTTTTCAGGGTTGGCTGATCAATCATGAGGGGTTTTCATCCGGGATCCCTACGAGACTTCCTTTAACCTGCTCTCTTGGTTGCATTTTCCCCTTCCCTTTCTAACCTTTTGGCAGCCTTGTGCCTGCCTGTTTCCTTTTGTTCTCAGCGGGGGTCCCTTACAGTTCACCAGCCCTCTTCTGGAGGATCCTCCAAACACTTAACAGGACTCCTAACAGGACTTAGGGGTGCAGGTTTCACTGTAGGTTGGTGTTTCCCCTCAACCTGGCACATGTGGTAACTCCTACACTACTCGACCATATCTTTGTGGAGTTTTGGCCAGTCAAACTGCTGTCTTATGCGGGCTTTGGTCTTTCGTATATCAACATGTACCGCCACTGTAGTCTCATGGGCCCTTCTTAATATTTCTCTCCGGTACCTCTGTGGCACCACTAACTGATGAACTACTGTCCACTCCTTGCTCTCAGGTCTGTGAGGAGAACTCCATTTCCTCATCAGTACTCATTCATTAAATAGTTGCAATCAGCGACTCCCTCTGCTTCACTTTCAGACTGGGCAACCTGTCATCTGCCTGCAGTGCCAATACAGTCTTCTCTGGGGGAGCTGGTTTGATTATGGCCTGATGCATTACACATTCAGGGAAAATGCAGGGTACCGTCTTCTGCCACTGCCCTGTCTCTCTGACCTCCTGCTGTCTTTCTTTCACTACGGGGGGTCGGGGGGGGCGTGCTACCACCTTCACCCCTGCCAGATCATTACCTAGGAGCAGGTCAACCCCGTCCATAGGCAAACTAGGGACAATCCCTATGGTCACCGATCGGAAACTAGGTCGCACTCCAGGTGCACCCTGTGTACAGGTACAGGCATACACTGCCCTCCAATACCATTCACCACCATTCTGGTGTTCACTGCACTCTCTGGGGGGAAAGGTCAGGCTTTTCCCAGTAAAAGGGATCTAGTGGCCCCTGTGTCCCTGAGAATTACTATGGGCTTGCTTGCCTCACTTGAGGGGTATGGGGTTACTTTCCCTTCAAACACAAAACCCTGATAGCCTTCAGGAATCCTATTAACTTTTCCTGCACTTGTAGTAGTAAACTTCCTGGGTTGCACCCTTACTGCAGTTAAAGCTACAGATTGTTCTATTGTGCTCTCCTTCACGATTTCTTCTTCACTGAGCTGATGTGCCCTGATTAACCCTACAGGTTTTCCCTTTAGTTTCCAGCAGTTAGCTTTTAGATGACCTGCCTTATTACAATGTAAGCACACAGGTCTTTGGGTCTCACTTCTGCTCACAGCACCTTCCTCTTTGGCTCTCTTTCTTCGCATTCTTTCTGGAAGGTTCTCTCTCTCTCTCTCTCTCCTGTGTCTCCTGCTTTCCTTTCTCTCCCAGGACTGCCTGGGCTTCTATCACCTTCCCATCCTTTTTCCTTTTCGGATTTGTGAGGGTGACTAGGAAAGGTTCTCCCCTGGGAAACCAACTTATAAATTCAAACAAACTCATCAACCAGAAAGACAGCTTGCCGGGCTCTCTGAACCTGCTGCTCCTCTACATGGGTCTTTATGGAGAGTGGGAGAGAGTGTTTAAATTCCACCAACAGAATTACTTCTCTGAGATCCTCATAGCTGAGCTCTATTTTAAGAGCCTTCAGCCACTGACCAAAAGCCAGCTGCTTACTTCTTTCAAACTCCAGGTAAGTTTGATTAGCTTGCTTCTTGAGGGTTCTAAACTTTTGGCAATCGGCTTCAGGTACTAATTCATATGCCCCGAGGATAGCATGTTTTGTCAGTTCATAATCTGATAAACTCTCATCTGACAACAGGGAATAAACCTGTTAGCTTGCTTTGTAATAAAAGAGGGCAGGCATCAGCTGGCCATTTTAGCTGCCTTGCCAGTTTCTCAAAGGACACAGAAAAACTCTTCCACATCTTCCTCATCGAATTTTGGGACTTGTTGAGCTAGTTTTAACAATTCTGTACCCAGCCCTGAATTATGCTCCTCCATATTGGCCAAGCTTTCACTTGGGTTACTTTGTCACCCGGTAGTTAACCCAAACAGCTTCAGCTCTCTTTCTTCGCATTCTTTCTGGAAGGTTCTCTCTCTCTCTCTCTCTCCTGCCTCTCTTTTGTCTTCACATTCCTCCTGGAAGACTCTTTTTTTGTCTCTCTCCTGTCTCTCTCTTTCTCTTTCCCTGTCTTTTAATTCAAGTTTCCTCTGTTCTAATTGTATCTTTGCTAGCAATACCCTGTTAGAGTCTACCTCTAACCGTGTTCTGCTTCTTCAGATTCAAGGAAAAGATGGTTGGCCACTAGTCTTAGGAGTTCAGACTTCCTAGCCTTACCACGTACAGTGATCCCACACTGCTCAGCCATTTTTCTCAGATCATCCATAGACAGCGCTTTTAACTTATTCCAAGTTACTTCACCCTGGCTTGGGGAGCTGCTAGCTTCAGTTGCAGACATGTTAGTATTCAAGCACACACAACCACAAGAAAACCTGTATTGGAATCTTGCTCTTTTTTGATTGGGATCAATTTGACTTCCCACTTCCAATTTCTCTTGCTTGTCTGTGGGTAAAATCCAGCATGGTAGCTCCCAAATTTCTGTTATGACCAGATGATAAAGGAGACTTGGAGTCCCTCTCAGCCTTCACTTGGTCTTACCGTAACAGGGGTTCATTTTAAACACACCGTGTTTTTAGCTCCCCCTTGGTGAATCGTTGTTCACTAACTTCCAATTATAAGGCAAAAATACTAGCCAATCAGGTTTTCTTAGGTGTAAAGAAAACAGGTTGAACTTTATTAAACTTAAACTCTAATTCGGTTAAAGCCTACCGATACATGATACGCCCATGTTAGCATGTGATACACACATGCAGATAGAGACAGAAAAGAGCAGAAGAAATAAAGTGGAAAAGTTTGAGGCAATAGCTGAAAATAATTTTGGTTACTGTTCTTTGAGTTCACTGTAAAGTCCTTGTTTGTAGGTAGGTCTTGCTTTTCATTGGGGTCCAGTATTCTTCTTAAACCTTGTTCGATGTAGGAGACTTTTCTCTCTTGAAGTTCATGTGTCCATAGTGGGTCTAGAGGCTTGTGAGAAAGAGTTGGGAGCAGACAGGAGAGGTCTTCTCACCCCAGGAGCAAACAATCTTTCTCAGTTCAAATTCTTTGTACAATTCAGAAAAACCCAGGTTGCCAAGTAGGTTAGTCATGTGACCAGCTGGTCTGACCACATCTGTTTGTGGATTCTCTTGTCTTAGCTGACCCGAGAGTGACTCTTCTTACACACAATACCTGGTGCTCAAAGTCCATTGTGGGTTTAACTGGAGCTGGGAATAGCCCCTTTGTCCCTCCAAGCACTCTCTGTTAGTATGCAAATGTTTTTTTCCAGTCAGAGCTGAAGTGTTCAACAATTCATTTCCTCGCTTCAGCAACAGTTTAATATCAATGTTCATATGACAAAATTAATATGCTAATTCAGAAAAACCCAGGATGCCAAGCAGCTTAGTCATGTGACTAGCTGGTCTGACTATGTCTGTTTGTGGATTCTCTCGTCTTAGCCAAGCCTGGAATGTTTCTTCTTATGCACAATACCTGGTGCTCAAAGGTCATTGTGGGTTTAATTGGAGCAGGGAATATCCCTTTTGTCCCTCCAAGCACTCTTTGTTAGTATGCAAATGCTTTTTTCCAGCCACATCAGATCTGTTTAGCAAGCCATTTCCTCACACCAGCAACAGTTTAAAATCAATGTTCATATGACAAAATTAATATGCTAATTTTTGGCAGGTGGCGGGGTCTGCATGACACCATGTTCACTACATCTACACTATTGAAACGCTTCACAATTTGAAGAGCACTAGCAGGTCACCTCTCATACTTCTCTTTTCCATAAAACAAGCAAAGTTCATTTACATCATCAAATCCACTGCTTCAATAGACTCTAATGCAGCTATTTAATCTCCTGGTAGTTCGATCAGTAAAAAAAATCAAATAAAGTTCCAGTACCCACATCTTTTCAGTTCAGTTCTGGCCTGCCTGTTCTTCACAGAAAATGCCTGGCCAAACATAAAGGGGTTGCTGTGTAACATGGAATATTTGATCATGTCAGCCTATAGCGATTTCTGAAATCCCTTTCCCAGCTAAATATTTATCCAGCTAATTTTTGAATGAGTTAGTTAACATCAACAGCTTTTGCTCAGAGCATGTTGCACATATCCAGTATTCTGTGATGTGGTGGTAGAGAAGGGGATATTGAATCTTCAGGCTGCTTAATCTTTCAGCCTGTATCTGTTAGTTCTGCAGAAACAATTTAAGTCAAATATGTACATCATCCAAGCACCTCTCAGTGTGCAGAAATATGAATCACATTTCTCCTCAACCTTCTTTTCTCCAATGAAAACAATTCAACAATATGAGTTATTTTTTATAAGTTAGGTAGATAAATCCCTGAATCATCCTGTTGAACTCTGTACTAACCATCAATGAATTTTGAGTCATTTTGTTCTGGATTGCACTGCCTGAAAGGGATGGTGGAAGCAAATTCAGTAGTAATTTTCCAAAGCAAATTGTATATAAAGATGAAAAGGGAAAATTTCCAGGGCTATGGCAAAAGAGAAGGGGGTGTGGTTGGGGAGGAGGAGTGGTTAATGGGATAATTGGATAGTTTTTTCAAAGCACTGGCACAGGCAGGATGGGCTGAATGGCCTCATTCTGCACTGTATCATTCTATGCATGTTTGGGGAAAGGGCGCTTTAAAGTGCACAATATATTAAAATATTAAAAAGTAGCAATGATAATCTCCAACAAGAGAGAACCTAAACATCTCCCCTTGACATTCATTGACATTATCATCACTGAATCCCCCACTATCAACATCCAAGGGGATACCATTGACCAGAAAGTGAACTGGAGTAAATACTGTGACTACAAGAACAGATCAGAGGTTATGAACTCTGTGGCGAGTAACTCACCTCCTCACTCCACAAAGCCTGTCCACCATTTATAAGGCACAAGTCAGGAGTGTGATGGAATACTGTCCACATGCATGGTTGAGTGCAACTCCAATAACAATCCAGAAGCTTGACACCATCCAGGACAAAGTAGCCTGCTTGATCAGCAACCCATCCACCACCTTAAACATTCACTCTCTCCATCACAAGTGCACAGTGGCAGCAGTGTGTACAATATACAAAGATGCACCAGGCTTCCTTCGACAGCACCGTCCAAACCCGCGACTTCTATCACCAAGTAGGACAAGGGTATCAGATGCATGGGAACACCACCACTTGCAAGTTCCCCTTCAAGTCACACACTGTCCTGACATGGAACTATGTCGCCGTTCCTTCACTGTCGCTGGGTCAAAATCCTGGAACTCCCTCCCTAACAGCACTGTGGGTGTAACCACACCAGATGGTCCACAACGGTTCAAGAGGGCAGCTCATCACCACCTTCTCAAGGGCATTTAGGGATAAACAACAAATGCTGGCTTTGTCAATGATGCTCACATTTCATGAACACATTAAAAGGAATCACCTCACTACTTTACCAAGTTCACTGAATATTTCCATGATGGTTTGGAACAATGGGATATTACTTCTCTTGATCTCATGGTTATAATTTGATTAATGTTAATGTAATTTTAAGTTGAGAGATTATTTTAGGTGAACTGCTCCTCTTGAAATATTATTCCCTATGAAAGGAAAGCCTCCTCTTCAAGAAAAATACTCATAGCATTCCCCCGGTAAGGGAAGCTACTTATTTGATTTTTCCACATTCCATACCTTATTGGCCCATTTCCAAAATAGGATGCCTTCATTATGTACTTGTTTGTATTAATTTAGATTTAACTACATTAAAAACCATCTTCTATTTCTGAGTCCATCTGCTCAAGTAGTCCAAAATCTCATTGAATGCTGTTTATCACTCATATTTTACTTGGCTGCTTACCTTATTATAGTAAGCCAAATTTAATAATATAATAAAAAGCAATCTCCTTCAACTTAATTAAAAATAGTGTGAACAGCAGGGGCACCCAAATAGATACCTGTTTACTTTCACAAGTCACTGCTCTCCAAGTACATATCTGTTCTTGCATCAGTACCCTTTGCTTCCTTTTGCAAAGCCAGTTTTAAATCCATCTGGCTAATTTGTGTTTTGTCAGATTTAATCTTATTTAACAGTCTCACATGTGGAACTTTATCAAATATCTTCTGAAAATCCAAGTAAATGACATTAATTTAATTGACTTAATTCACAAGTTTAGTTATTCTCAAACAATTCCACCAGATTAGTAAAATTTATCCTAATGCTCCTAAATCCATGCTGACATTTCCTTAATGTCTCAATTTTATTTAGATGATCATTGATACTAACCCACATAATACACTTAAAACATTTCTCACTGTAACACTAGGCTGACTGGTGCTGTAATTTGCCTTTGGATATCAGAATAATATATGTGAAGTCACACGGGATCAGAGGTGAGCTGGAAAGATGGATACAGAACTGGCTCGGTCATAGAAGACAGAGGGTATCAGTGGATGGGTGTTTTTCTGAATGGAGGGATGTGACTAGTGGTGTTCCGCAGGGATCAGTGCTGGGACCTTTGCTCTTTGTGGTATATATAAATGATTTGGAGGAAAATGTAGCTGGTCTGATTAGTAAGTTTGCGGACGACACAAAGGTTGGTGGAGTTGCGGATAATGATGAGGATTGTCAGAGGATACAGCAGGATATAGATCGGTTGGAGACTTGGGCGGAGAAATGGCAGATGGAGTTTAATCCGGACAAATGTGAGGTAATGCATTTTGGAAGGTCTAATGCAGGTGGGAGGTATACAGTAAATAGCAGAACCCTTAGGAGTATTGACAGGCAGAGAGATCTGGGCGTACAGGTCCACAGGTCACTGAAGGTGGCAACACAGGTGGATAAGGTAGTCAAGAAGGCATACGGCATGCTTGCCTTCATCGGTCGGGGCATAGAGTATAAAAATTGGCAAGTCATGTTGCAGCTGTACAGAACCTTAGTTAGGCCACACTTAGAATATTGCGTGCAATTCTGGTCGCCACACTACGAGAATGACGTGGAGGCTTTGGAGAGGGTACAGAGGAGGTTTACCAGGATGTTGCCTGGTCTGGAGGACATTAGCTATGAGGAGAGGTTGGAAAACCCGGATTGTTTTCACTGGAACGACGGAGGTGGAGGGGTGACATGATAGAGGTTTACAAAGTTATGAGCGGCATGGACAGAGCGGATAGTCAGAAGCTTTTTCCCAGGGTGGAAGAGTCAGTTACTAGGGGACATAGGTTTAAGGTGCGAGGGGCAAAGTTTAGAGGGGATGTGCGAGGCAAGTTTTTTACACAGAGGGTGGTGAGTGCCTGGAACTTGCTGCCAGGGTAGGTGGTGGAAGCAGATACGATAGCGACGTTTAAGAGACATCTTGACAAATATATGAATAGGAAGGGAATAGAGGGATATGGGCCCCGGACGTGCAGAAGGTGTTAGTTTAGGCAGGCATCAAGATCAGCGTAGGCTTGGAGGGCCAAATGGCCTGTTCCTGTGCTGTACTGTTCTTTGTTCTTTCCTCCTAGTTCTCAGACATAAGACCAGAGGCTTGCTAAATTCATTCCTAATTTCCCTAAGGATTTTGTTCTGCATCTCATCTGGCTGTACTTTGGAGACATCTGATTATGAGTTTCTTCATAACATATTCTTTATTGATGTCAACTACTGTCATAGACCAGCAAGTTCTTCAGAGTTGCTTCAAATCCACAACAATAACTTTGCTGGAAGTGTGATGGTCCTTCTTGTTGGTATCATCAATTTTTCTATTATTTTCCTGTTTTACCTGTTGCAGTGCTCCTTTAATTGTCCTCAACTGATAAAAAATGAAAACGAGGAAGAGACAATAGGAGAAAATGAAGGCAATGTTCAATTTTTTTTGTAGTTAAGCACCAACATTCCTACTAAACTGCGTGGGATCATGGAAACTACCACACAGGCCTTGTTCCGTGCTAACTGATGCACATGCGCTGCTGTGCAAAAACATTTAAAGAGGCTACGCACTGAAAGAGACTGGCTATGCACAATAACTAAATTTTAAAGGGAACATTGATTCGGAACATCAGAACAGAAGGAGGCCAATCAGTCCCTTGGGCTTGTTCTGCCATTTTTTTAGATCATGGCTGATCTGTAGCTTTACTCCATTTATCAGCCATTCCTCCAAATACCTTCATACCCTTACCTATCAAAAGTCCATCAAATATAGTCTTGAAATTTGCAATTGATCTAGCACCCACAGTATTTTGGGACAGACAGTTTCAGATTTCTACTAATCTGTTTGGACAAAGCTTCCTGATTTCACTCTTAAATGGCTTAGCTCTAATTTTAAGAACGTGTGTCCTAATTCTGGAGTTTTCAACAGGAGGAAATTGGTTCTCTGTATATACCCTATTGAAGCCTTCATCGTTTTTAAGGATGGTGGAGTAGCAGATAGTGAAGGGGACTGTCAGAGAATACAGCAGAATATCAATAGATTGGAGAGTTGGGCAGAGAAATGACAGATGGAGTTCAATCAGGGCAAATGCGAGGTGATGCATTTTGGAAGATCCAATTCAAGAGTGAACTATACAGTAAATGGAAAAGTCCTGGGGAAAATTGATGTACAGAGAGATTTGGGTGTTCAGGTCCATTGTTCCCTGAAGGTGGCAACGCAGGTCAATAGAGTGGTCAAGAAGGCATACGGCATGCTTTCCTTCATCGGAAGGGGTATTGAGTACAAGGGTTGGCAGGTCATGTTACAGTTGTATAAGACTTGGGTTCGGCCACATTTGGAATACTGCGTGCAGTTCTGGTCGCCACATTACCAAAAGGATGTGGATGCTTTGGAGAGGGTGCAGAGGAGGTTCACCAGGATGTTGCCTGGTATGGAGGGCACTAGCTATGAAGAGAGGTTGAGCAGATTAGGATTATTTTCATTAGAAAGATGGAGGTTGAGGGGGGACCTGATTGAGGTGTACAAAATCATGAGAGGTATAGGGTGGATAGCAAGAAGCTTTTTCCCAGAGTGGGGGATTCAATTACTAGGGGTCACGAGTTCAAAGTGAGAGGGGAAAAGTTTAGGGGGGATATGCGTGGAAAGTTCTTTATGCAGAGGGTGGTGGGTGCCTGGAACGCGTTGCCAGCGGAGGTGGTAGACGCGGGCACGATGGCGTCTTTTAAGATGTATCTAGACAGATACATGAATGTATCTAGACAGATACATGAATGGGCAGGAAGCAAAGAGATACAGACCCTTAGAAAATAGGCGACATGTTTAGATGGAGGATCTGGATCGACGCAGGCTTGGAGGGCCGAAGGGAATGTTCCTGTGCTGTAATTTTTTTTGTTCTTTGTTCTTCTTTTCTTTGATCTTAAACTTCTAAACTTAAATGAATACAAACCACGTTTATACAACCTGTCCTCACAATTTATCCACTGAAGCCCTGCTAACATTCTGGTGAATTTGCGCTGTACCTCCTGCAAGGCCAATATATGTTTCCTAAGATAAAAGAAATGGAAAGTGCTGGAAATATTCAAAAGGTCTGGCAGCATCTGTGGGGAAAGAAACAGAGGTAACGTTTCAGGTCAATAACCTTTCATAGAATCATAGAATCATAGAAAGTTCATGGCACAGAAAGAGGCCACTTGGTCCATCGTGTCTGTGCCAGCCAAAAAATGAGCCATCCAACCAAATTCCACTTTTCAGCATTTGGTCCGTAGCCCTGCAGATTATGGCTCTTGCGGTGCATATCCAGACACCTTTAAAATGAGTTGAGGGATTCTGCCTCAACTCCTCTTTCAGGCAGTGAGTTCCAGACCCCTACCACCCTCTGGGTGAATAAAACTTTTTTCATCTCCCCTCTGAACTTTCTACCAATCACTTTAAATCTATGCCCCCTAGTCACTGATCTCTCTGCTAAGGTAAATAGGCCCCTCACATCCACTCTATCTAGGCCCCTCAAAATTTTGTACATTTCAATCAAATCTACCCTGAGCCTTCTCTGTTCCAAGGAGAACAACCCCAGCCTATCTAATCTTTCCTCATAGCTGCATTTTTCCTCTCTGGTGCAATCACATCCTTTCTGTAATGAGGTGACCAGAACTGCACGCAGTACTCAAGTTGTGGCCTAACTAATGATTTATACAGTTCCAGCATAAACTCCCTGCTCTTATATTCTATACCTCGGCTAATAATGGATAATATGCATTCTTAACCACCATATTGACCTGTCCTGCTACCTTCAAGGATCTGTGGACATTCAATGTCCCTCAATTCCTCTACACCTCTCAGTATTCTCTCATTAGTTGTGTATTCCTTTGCCTTGTTTGACCTCCCCAAATGCATCACCTCACACGTCTCCAAGTTGAATTCCATTTGCCACTTTTCAGCCCACATGACCAGTCCATCAAAATTTTGCTGAAGTCTACAACTATCCTCCTCACTATCAACCACACAGCCAAATTTTGGGTCTGCAAACTTCTTGATCTTGCCCCCTACATTTACATCAAAATCATTTACACCAAAAAAAGCAGGGCACCCAGTACCAAGCCCTGTGGAACCCCACTGGAAACAGCCTTCCAGTTGCAAAAACACCCGTCAACAATTAACCTTTGTTTCCTGCCACTGAGCCCATTTTGTATCCAGCTTGCTACATTCCCCTGAATCCCATGGGATTTTTTTTTTAACCAGTCTCCCATGTGGGTCCTTGTCAAAGCCTAGCTACAATCCATGTGTATCACATCAACTGTACATCCCTCATCAATCCTCCTTGCTCCTTCTTCAAAAAATGCAATCAAGTTAGATCTTCCCTTAACAAATCCAAGCTTGTTATCCTTGATTAATCTGTGCCCTTCAAAGTGTCAGTTTATCCTGTCTCTCAGAATTGTTTCCAATAATTTGCCCACTACCAAAGTTAGACTAAATGGCCTGTAATTATTTGGCCTATCCCTCAGTCCTTTTTTAAATAAAGGTGCAATGTTAGCAGTCTTCCAATCCTCCGGCACCACACCTGTATCCAGCGAGGCATGGAAAATGAGGGTCAGAGCATCCGTTGTTTCCTCCTTGGCTTCTTTTTTTATCAGCCTGGGATACATTTCATCCAGCTCTGGTGATTTATCTACTTTCAAGGATGCTAATCCCATTAATCCTTCCTCTCTCCCTATTTTATCACATCCAATACTTCACATCCTCCTCCTTAACTACAATATCTGCATCATCCCCCTCTTTTGTGAAGACAGCCGCAAAGTATTCCTTAAGAACAACACCAACATCTTCCACCCCTACACATCGGTTACCTTTTTGGTCTTTTATGGGCCCTACTCTTTCCTTAGTTATCCTCTTATTCTTAAAGTATTGATAAAACATCTTTGGGTTCACCTTGATTTTGCTTGCCAATGTTCTTTCATGCTCTCTCTTTGCTTTCCTAATTTTCCTTTTGATTTCTATATTCCTCTTGGCTTTCTGTAGTATTGAGTTCTTGGTGTTGGAAGTAAGCTTTCCTTTTCTGCCTTATCTTACCCTGTGAGCTCCATGGGGCTCTAGATTTGGCCATCCATCCTTTCTCTTTGTGGGAACATGATTACTCTGGACCCCTTGAATCTCCCCTTTGAATGCCTCCCATTGCTATGACACTGATTTACCTTCAAGTAGCTGTTTCCAGTCCAATTTTGCTAAATCACCCCTCAGCTTAGTAACACTGGCCTTGCCCCAATTGAAAAGTCTAACTTCTGTACTATCTTTGGCCTTTTACATATTGTGTTAAAACTGACTAAATTATAACCACTGCCACCAAAATGCTCTCCCACTGCCACTCCTCCCACCTGCCCAGCTTCATTTCCTCTGCACCTCTCTTGTTGGACTTGCTACATACCGGCCAAAAAAAGTTCTCCTGAATGCCTCAAGAATTCTGCTCCTTCAATTCCTTTCACACTAAAACTATCCCCGTTAATATTGGGGTAGTTAAAATCCCCTATTATTACTGCCCTATTGTTTTTGCACTTCTCAGAGATATGCCTACATATTTGCTCTTCTTTCTCCCTCTGAGTGTTTGGGGGTCTATAGTGCACTCCCAGCAGTGCGATTGTCCCTTTTTGTTCCTTAGCTCAATCCCTATTGTTTCATTTGAAGATCCTTTCAACATATCATCCCTCCTCACAGCTGTAATAGTTCCTTTGACCAAAATTGCCACCCCCTCCTTATTTATCCCCCTCCCTATCACATTTGAAAACCCTGTAACCAGGAACATTGACCTGCCATTCCCATCCCTCCTTAAGCCATGTTTCTGTAACAGTTATGATACCATACTATCACGTGTCTATCTGTGCCCTCAGCTTGTGTGCTTTATTTGCTATATTCCTTGTATTGAAGTAGATACTCTTGAGCACTGCCAAACTCTTTTTTATTTGATAACCTTTGTTTCCTCCGAGTCATAGAGTTATACAACACAGAAAAAGGCCCTTCGGCCCATTGTGTCTGTGCTGGCCATCAAGCCCATTTTCTGATCCCATTTTCCAGCACTTGGCCCATAGCCTTGTAGGCTATGGTATTTGAAGTGCTCATCCAAATACTTCTTAAATGTTGTGAGGGTTCCTGCCTCTACCACCTCAGGCATTGCATTCCAGATTCCCACCACCCTCTGGGCGAAAAATCTTTTCCTCAAATCCCCTCTAAACCTCCAGCCCCTTATCTTAAATCTGTGCTCCCTGGTTATTGACACCTCCGCTAAGGGAAAAAGTTTCTTCCTATCTACCCTATCTATGCCCCTCATAATTTCGTATACCTCAATCAGGTCCCCCTTCAGCCTTCTCTGCTGTAAGGAAAACAACCCTAACCTATCCAGTCTCCCTTCATAGCTTAAATGCTCCAGCCCAGGCAACATCCTGCTAAATGTCCTCTGCACCCTCTCCAGTGCAATCACATCCTTCCTATAGTGTGGCTCCAGCTGTGGCCTAACTAGCATTTTATACAGCTCCATCATAACCTCCCTGCTCTTATATTCTATGCCTCGGCTGATAAAGGCAAGTATTCCATATGCCTTCCTAACCACCTTATCTACCTGTACTGCTGCCTTCAATGATCTATGGACAAGTACATCAAGGTCCCTCTGACCCTCTGTACTTCCTAGGATCCTACCACCCACTGTATATTCCCTTGCCTTGTTAGTCCTCCCAAAATGCATCACCTCACATTTCTCAGGAGTAAATTCCATTTGCCACTGCTCCACCCATCTCACCAGCCCTTCTATATTGTCCTGTCATCTAAGGCTTTCCTCCTCACTATTTATGACACCACCAATTTTTGTGTCATCTGCGAACTTACTTATCATACCTCCTTTACTCACGTGTAAATCATTAATGTACACTACAAACAGCAAGGGTCCCAGCACCGATCACTGTGGTACACCATTGGTCACAGGCTTCCAATCGCAAAAACAACCCTTGACCATCACCCTCTGCCTCCTGCCACTTAGCCAATTTTGGATCCAATTTGCCAAATTGCCCTGGATCCCATGGGTTCTTACCTTCTTGACCAATCTCCCATGTGGGACCTTATCAAAAGACCTACTGCCTTCCAGACTCTTCCACTAATTTTCTGATTTCCACTTTCATTTCTGATTTTGTCCCAACTGAGTCTACCCTTAGGCCCCCATACCGCTACCAAACTAGTAAAACCCTCCCCAACAGCATGAGCAAAATGTTCCAGATCTGTTCAGGTGCAACCCATCCAGCCTGTTCAGGTTCCATCTCCCCCAGAGCCGGTCCCAATGTCCCAAGAATCTAAAACCCTCTCTCCTGCACCAACTTTCCAGCCATACATTCATCTGTCTTATCCTCCTGTACTCACTTGCACGCGGCACTGGGAGTATTCCGGAGATTACTACTTTTGAGGTCCTGCATGCTAATTTTCTACCTAGCTTCCTAAATTCTGACTGCAGAACCCCATTCCCCCTTTCTACCTATGTCATTGGTTCCGATGTGAACCATGACTGCTGGCTGTTCACTCTCCCCCTCAGGATGCTCTGCAACTGCTCAGCGACATCCTTGATCCTGGCACCAGGGAGGCAACACACGATCCTGGAATCACATTTGTATCCGTAGAAACGCCGATCTGCTCCCCTAACTATCAAATCACCTATCACTATGGCTCTTCCAGTCTTCCTTGTACCCCCTAGTGCAGCTCGGCCATCCATGGTGCCATGGCCTTGGCTCTGGTTGCATTTCCCAGATGAACCATCACTCTCATCAGTATTCGTAACTGGAGAGTGAGACTCAATCAGAGGTCTCCTGAACGACCTGTCTGTTTCTTTTTGACTGCCTGGTGGTCACCCATTCCCTCTCTGCTTGCATAGTCTTAAGCTGCAGGGTGACCACATCTATGAACGTGCTTTCCACATGGCTCTCGGCCTCATGATGCACCGCAGTGACGCCAGCTGCTGCTCAAGTTCTGAAACCCGGAGCTCAAGCTGCTGTAACTGACGGCACTTCCTGTACATATGGTCATCCAGGACCCAAGAAGTGTCCTGGAGTTCCCACATAGCACAGGATGCACATTCCAGAGGTTGGAGCAGGCCTGCCATTCCTCTATCTATTAACATATAAACCTCTTGCTACAAGTAAACTCTCCTACTACAAATAAATCCTTATTTCCAGCATTTTCTGTTTTTAATCCAGCATCTGCAGCATTTTATTTTTGTCTGGTGCCCAAAACTGAATGCACTACTTCAGTTGGAGTCTGACCAAGGTGTCTGTAAACTGAACCATCACTCTCACACTTTTGAACTCCAACTACTTTTAAGGCCAACATTACATTATCTTTTCTGATTATTTTTTGTACTTGTGCACTAGCTTTTAGTAATCTGTGCACATGGACACCCAAACTCCTTTGCTCCATCACAACTCCTAGAGCTGGATTTAATGGGCCCCTCTGAGGCGGGCAGGGGGCAGGGGGACCCGTAGAATCGTGATGGGAGGTGGAGGGGAAGCGGTCCCGTCACTGCCTATTAACGGTCACTTAAGGGCCTCTTCCATCTGCTGCTGGGATTTAACCAGTGGTGGGGGGCCTCTGCCAGATGGGGAGGGCACCCTTAATACGAAGCACCCTCCCTGCAGTCTTGGGGGGTGGGAGTGTCCCTCCACCATGGGCAATCTGTGGCCCACGGAGGACCCCTGCTGGTCAAACCTCCACCTCCATGGAGCCCCCTCCCCTGGACTTCACGGCCACCCTTCCACTCACCACCCCCCCTCCACCACCCCACCAGGGCCTTCAGAACTGGCCCCGGCAACCCTGCCTCACTTACCTGAGGTCCGAGTCTCCAGCGGTCTCCCTGGTTCCAAGGCCTCTACAGTACCAGCAGTGACCACCACTCCTGGTGGTGCTGCTAATACTGCTGAGCTGCCGGCCCTCTGATTGGCCAGCAGCTCTTGGAGACTGGATCCCCTCTCTAAAGGATGCAGATCCCGGCATACTTCGCTTCCGGAACAACAGAGTATCACGCCACAGGTGGGAGGGCGGGGGGTTTCAAAAAGGCCAAGGTTTACCCTGCCTTTTTAGCTCTGCACCAGGAGTTCCATTGGCTGTGGAAAATCCAGCCCCTAATCTCTCACAATTAAAGATAATACCTTGATTTGTCTTTCTCAGATCCAAAGTGGTTAATTCCATATTTTTCTTTTATGGAACATGATCTGCCACAGTTTTATCAACTCACTTCACTTAAGTCCCTCTGCAACTTCCTGCTCCCAACCTCACTACCTGTCTAAGTGCTCAGCTCTTCTGTCTCTGACAATATATACCAGCGACTTCCTCAGTACTAATGTTAAACTGACAACTCAGTAGTTGCCTGCTTTCTTGCACCCTCCTTTCTTAACTAATGTGACATTTATAACTTTCCAAACCAAAGTCACAATTCCTGAATCTACAGAACTTTGGAAAATTATGACTAATGCACTTCTACTGTTGATACATTTTTTTTAATACCTTGGGATGTAAATTGTCAGGTCCTGGAGATTTGTCTAGCTTAAGTCCCATTACTTTCTCCATTATTATTTTATTTATTTATATTAATTTCACTAAATTCTGCCTGTTGACTTACTTTTATGTTCTGTGTATTTTGCTGATATTTTGCCTTCGTCTTCCACTGCAAAAACAGATACAAAGTACTTATTTAAGAAATCTGCCAATCTTTATTGTCTATTACAGTCTCTCCTGCATCTGTCTTTAATTGGCTCACATTCCCTTATACCACTCTCTTTCACTGAAAGCATTTGTGAAAGGTTTTCTGTTAGGTTTGATTTTAAATGAATTTGTTTGCTCATTTTGTTAATATTGGGCTAATATTGAACTATTGGTTCTTGAGCAACATTATTGTAATAATTATTGCCACATTGCCATGCTTTGGTGAAAAATGTGAGTCAAGATCAATGCTTTCTTTC
Source organism: Heterodontus francisci (assembly GCF_036365525.1). Classification (NCBI taxonomy): domain Eukaryota; kingdom Metazoa; phylum Chordata; class Chondrichthyes; order Heterodontiformes; family Heterodontidae; genus Heterodontus; species Heterodontus francisci. Next base: position 115,607,370 of record NC_090371.1, read on the forward strand.
ATATGTGTATTTTTTCTTTTCAGATATGGACCTTGGCTTTGCAGTATTTGAATTTTAGACTCTGAATGGGCAACAAATGCTGGCTTTGCCAGCAACGCCCACATCCCATGAAAGAATAAAAAGAAGACTCTGACCTGCACAGTATTTATGTGGCTGCTCCAGTTCAGGTTCTGGTCAATGATAAACCCCAGAATGCTGATAGTGTAGGATTCAGCGATGGTAATGCTGTTGAATGTCAAGGGGAGATGGTTAGATTCTCTCTTGTTGGAGATCATCATTACCTGGCACTTGTGTGGTGCAAATATTACTTGCCACTTATCAGCTCAAGCCTGAATGTTGTCCAGGCCTTGCTGCATATGGACACGACTGCTTCAGTATGTGGGGAGTTGTGAATGGTACTGAACATCATACAATTATCAGAGAACATCCCCACTTCTGACCTTATGATGGAGGGAAGATCATTGATGAGGTAGCTAAAGTTGGGTCAAGGACACTACCCTGAGGAACTCCTGCAATAATGTCTTGGGTCTGACATGATTGGGTTCCAACAACCACAACCATCTTCCTTTGTGCTAGGTATGCCTCCGACCAGTGAAAGGTTTTCCCCCTGATTCCCATTGACTTCAATTTGGCTCAGGCTCTTTGACGCCACACTTGGTCAAATGCTGCTTTGATATCAAGGGCAATCACTCTTACCCCACCTCTTGGGTCATCTCTTTTGTCCATATTTGGACCAAACCTGTAATGACGTCAGGAGCTGAGTGATCCTGGTGGAATTCAAACAGAGCATCAGTGAGCCGATTGTTGCTGTTTACATGAAACTTGATAGCACTGTCAACAACACCTCCCAACACGCTGCTGATAATCGAGAGTAGACTGATAGGACAGGAATTGGCCGGATTGGATTTGTCCTACTTTGTGTGCACAGGACATACCTGGGCAATTTTCCACAATGTTGGGTAGATGCCTGTGTTGTAGTTGTACATGAATAGCTTGGCTATGGCAGCAGCTAGTTCTTCAGCACAAGTCTTCAGTATTGCAGCCGGGATGTTGTCAGGGCCCATAGCCTTTGCAGTATCCAATGCCTGCAGCCATTTCTTGACATCACATGGAATGAATAAAATTGACTGAAGACTGGCATCTGTGATGCTGGGGACCTCAGGAAGAGGCCGAGATGGATCATCCACTCAGCACCTCTGGCTGAATATGGTTGCGAATGCTTCAGCGTTTTCTTTTGCACTGATGTGTTGGGCTCCCCCATCATTGAGGATGGGGATATTTGTGGAGCCTCCTCCTCCAGTTAGTTGTTCAGTTGTCAACCACCATTCGTGACTGGATGTGGCAGGATTGCAGACCTTTGATCCAATCCATTGTTGTGGGATTGGTTAGTTCTGTCTATCGCATGTTGCTTCTGCTGTTTGGCATGCAAGTAGTCCTGGGTTGTAGCTTCGCCAGGCTGATACCTCATTTTTAGGTATGCCTCGAGCTGCACCTGGCATGCTCTCCTGCACTCTTCATTGAACCACTTGTCATGGTGGTAGTGGTAGAGTGAGGAATATGCCGTGTCATCAGGTTACAGATTGTGTTTGAATACAATTCTGCTGCTGCTTATGGAACACAACCCCTCATGGTTGCGCAGTTTTGAGCTGCCAGATCTGTTCTGAATCTATCCCATTTAGCACATTGGTAGTGCCATACAACATGATGGAAGGTATGCTCAGTGTGACGACGAGACTTTGTTTTCACAATGATTCTGTGATGCTTACTTTTACCAATACTGTCATGGACAGATACATCTGCAACAGGCAGATTGGTGAGGACCAGATCTAGTAGGTTTTTCCCTCTTGTTGGTACCCCCATCACCTGCCGTAGACTCATTCTGGCATCTGTGTCCTTCAGGACTCTGCCAACTCGGTCAGTAGTCTTGCTACTGAGCCACTCTTTGTGAACGGCATTGAAGTCCCCCACCCAGAGTACATTGTGTGCTCTTGCCACCCTCAGTGCTTCTTCCTTTAGAGGAGTTTTATCAACTGGTCAGATGCAAAACTACAATACTCCATTCCTCCAATTAAGTCACTGCTGTTAAAGTTCTATTTGTAAGATTTTTAGAGAAACTTCAAACAGCAATGTTGTCATCATACCTTTCTGTAGTATGCTCATTTTTCCTGTAATCACCACTTGAGATCAGTTTCATCTTTTGATTATAGCAGTTTGCTTATTGTTAGCTGTTGTTATGAAAGTGTTTTTGTTTTTTGTTAAAAATATTTTTTAAAGGAATTTATAGTTAAGTTGAAATAATGTTGGATCAGTTTTTTTTAATTAAGAGGACACAGAGGGAGCCAGATTGGCAACAGTGTTGCTGTTTGTCACATGGCTCATGTTAGGCTTCAAACAGAAACCCTGGTAACAGAGGCAGAAAAGTGACAAGCGCTCCTTTGATTGGACAAGCCCAGTAGTAGCAGAGCACACCTGAGATGGGCAGAAAAAAAAACTCAACAAGCTTTTTGATTGTTAGTCAGTATGTGCGTGGTTTTACCTTCTGGAAGGAGATAAAAGTCAAGTCAAAATTAAAAAAATACTGTTGTGACCTGTGGAGAAGTGGGACTGAATTAACAATGCACTCCTACTGCCTCGGTCGTAACATTGTTAAAGTCGGATACAAACTTACACCGATCCAGGCAGACTGCTATCCTACCTAAACATTGTTGATAATGATGCTTGTCCTTTGAAAATATTATCAGCAGAACTGACTTCTATGAGTCCTGTCTTGAGCAGCTAGAATATCTGTATTATATTTGATTAGTATTTCAGACTTTGTGTTAGTATAACTCTTCAAGATTATGAGATGTGTTTGGATACAAAGTGTTGCCCTTACATATGAGGTACTTTAATGTGTTGAATAATAGAGACCACTGAATATCTACTTCTCCTTAGTTAAGATGTTCAATAAAACAGTTCAACTGAGAGCAGACAGATTAAAATAGTTAATTTCTGCTGTTGGCATACACAAATTTCATCATTAAGTGATGGATAATACTGATGCAATCAGCAGATAATATTCTCATAACTTATAATAGCAAAATACTGCAGATATTAGAAATCTAAAATAAAAACAGAAAGTGCTTGAACTGCTCAGTAGGTCAGGCAGCATCCATGGAAAGAGAAATAAGGTTAATGTTTCAGGTTAATGAACTTCCATCAGAATGTTAAGTAATTGAAAATGTTTTTGTTGCAGGTACTGTCATTCTAACCATCCAGAACCTTAGATGACTTAGCAGACTTCAAAGATTCATATCTAACTAAGCCAAATATGTTTTACAAAGGTTTTCTTTTTCCTTTTCTTTAAAAAAGGACTAGGGACATTGTTTTTATTATCAGCATTTTTTTTATTGTTATATGCTATTTTCATGCATCTTTATTATCTTTCTTACAGGACCCCATTGTAGAATGTTGTATATTGCATACTGCCTTCATTTATGCATTTGGTTATCAAACAATGTGGCACAATTCATATTCACTAAAAAGAGATTTAGGTTCAGGGTCTAAGAGCTGGACTCTTCAATCCAATTCTAGAACCAAAATTGAAAGATCACAGACTGCACTAAAATCATTAGCCTGGAATGTCCTCAGAGCTATTCCTGCTTCTCCACTGTAACTTCACCAAAAGTATGGCAGAAACCCTTTTTATTCGGGTTACGATGGCAAAATGGGATGAAATTCCCATATAGGATGATTGCCATTTCTCATCCACATGAAATTGCTCAGTAAGATAATAAAAAAGCTACAACCATGAACAGAAGAATCATTACCATTTTGGCTTACAAACCACATCTAAACTGAGACCCCAGATATATGAGTGCCATAAGACTACTTTTTTCCTTCCTACTAGACCACCGAAGATAAAATGGCACATCAAGCCCCTGCATTTTCCGTCATTTATGCTCTCCCTCTGGCAGCTCCATCAGTCTCTTCCTAAAGTTACCACAAGACACTGGGAAAACATTTATAGAATTCTAAAGCCCATTGGCTGAATTTTGCAGTAAGGCCACTGGTCTTGGTGTCAGGACCGGAATCAGGTACCACTTCCATTTGTGTGTGCAGTGGCCAGCCGTCACATTCTTACAATAGCTAGCCAATTAAGTCTGGGCTGGAATAGCGGCCGTCCACTAACACTTGTTACAAATGTACTTCTATATTTTTTGTTAAGTATTTTTCTTGAATTTCTGAAATTGTGGAGATGGATTCATTGGAAGACTGAAGATTTCATAGAAGCTGAACTTGGCTTTGTTGTTAACAGTTCATTGAAAGGACACTGAGATGTTGTTTAAAAACAACCTTTCTGAAAGTCATGTGCTTTAAGCTCAAGAAACAACAGAAACCTTGGTGACCTGGGGAAGATGTTTACAGAGAAGCCGCATGCCAAGTCAAGAGGTTGACTTTCTGATCTGGGGTTTTGGATATTGTTTTCAAGTTAGATGGGGTGTGAATTGTTTTGAAGACGGTTGGTGTTTGGCCTGCCAAGTATAAGGAAACCCCCCCAGTTCATCTTCCCTTCACCTCTCTGAGAAACCCTGAGAAGTCCCGTGTGTCAACTCATCTTTTCTCCTGTCTTTGGAAAAACCTTGCGATTCAAGTGTGTGTGCTGGTTAAAACCCCTGATGCCACATGTCTCCTGGAAAGCCTTGCAGATGATTTCTCAACATCTCCAGAATGAATTGCTTCTGAAAAGATCCCAGTGACCCATCCCTGTATACCCGGACGCCAGACAAAAAGGGACAACTGGCTTTCTTTCAGATCTTCTCTTTTTTTTTCAGGAATTAGCAAGTATTTGGCCAAAGTATTTTTTTTTTTGTAACAGACTTCTGCAGAGAGAATTTCTGTATTTTTCAGTTTGTGAGTGTGTGTGGGGAATTTAAGAAAGGAACTTTCATATTTCAATCTGTGTGGTAATTCTTTGCTTCGTTACTGGATAAGTCTTGTTTGATAATAAACTGATCATTTTGTTGTTTATTAAAGAAACCTGGTTGGTGTATTTTATTCTGGGATAAAGAGTAGAGTATACGATTGACTGAATTGTTAACAGGGTAAACATTTTAAAGTATATGGTGCCTGTCTGTGTGTCTTCCAGGAGCCTCTGTCTACCTGCCTTGTGATCAAGGAGCCTTTGCCTGCCTGCCTTCCAGGAGATTCTGCCTGCCTGCCGTGTGATCAGGGAATTCAATGGAAGCCTGAAGGATCTACTTTCAGTGGTCACTGACCCATTAAACATTGAGTGAGTGAAAGCCCTTTCTGTTACTAAGGCCATTTGCTGGTCTGTGGGAGCCTTGATGGCCACAGACATGCGGTTGATGACAGCTTGCATCTGGGGATATCCAGCGATGGCCCCCAAACTAATGGATCACTCTGCCTGACTGTCTGGATCAGTGCGGTAGTGCACATAGTCACTGGCCCTCTTGAACAGGGCATTGGTCACCTCCTTGATGCACCAATGCGCAGCAGATTGGGAGATGCCACACATGTCTCCAGTGGGTCCCTGGAAAGATCCGAAGGCACAGAAGTTGACAGCCATGGTGCTCTTCATCGCTACTGGCACTGGGGATCCCATTAGTCTCAGCTCATCCTGTAATATTTTATTTATTTATTCATTCATGGGACGTGGCAAAGCCAGCATTTGTTGCCCATCTCTAATTGCTCTTCAGAAGGTGGTGGTGAACTGCCTTCGTGAACCTCTACAGCCCTTGGGGTGTAGATACACCAACAGTGCTGGTAGGAAGGGAGTTCCAGGATTTTGACCCAGCAACAGTGAAGGAATGACGATATAGTTCCAAGTCGGGATGGTATGTGGCTTGGAGGGGAACTTGCAGGTGGTGGTGTTCCATGCATCTGCTGCCCTTGTCCTTCCAGGTGGTACAGATCGCGAGTTAGGAAGGTACTGTTGAAGGAGCCTTGGTGAGTTGCTGCAGTGCATCTTGCGGATGGTACACACTGCTGGCACTGTGCGTTGGTTTTGAAGGGAGTTAATGTTGAAGGTTGTGGATGGTGCTTTGGTCTGGATGGTGTCGAGCTTCTTGAGTGTTGTTGGAGCTGCACCCATCCAGGCAAGTGGAGAGTATTCCATCACAATCCTGACTGTGCCTTGTAGATGGTGGACAGGCTTTGGGAATCAGGAGGTGAGTTACTCATTGTAGAATTCCCAGCCTCTGACCTGGTCTTCTAGCCACAGTAATTATGTTGTGGCTAGAGCTCAGTTTCTGGTCAATGGTAGCCCCGAGGATGTTGATAGTGGGGGATTCAGTGATGGTAATGCAATTGAACATCAAGGGGAAATGGTTAGATTCTGTCTTATTTGAGATGGCCGTTGCCTGGCACTTGGGTGGCACGAATGTTACTTGCCACTTATCAGTTCAAGCCTGGATGCTGTCCAGGTCTTGCTGCATCTAGACAAATGCTGCTTCGGTATCTGAGGAGTTAGATTGGATTAGAGATACAGCACTGAAACAGGCCCTTCGGCCCACCGAGTCTGTGCCGAACATCAAACACCTATTTATACTAATCCTACACTAATCCCATATTCCTACCAAATATCCCCACCTGTCCCTATATTTCCCTACCACCTACCTATACTAGTGACAATTTATAATGGCCAATTTACCTATTAACCTGCAAGTCTTTTGGCTTGTGGGAGGAAACCGGAGCACCCGGAGAAAACCCACGCAGACACAGGGAGAACTTGCAAACTCCACACAGGCAGTACCCGGAATCGAACCCGGGTCCCTGGAGCTGTGAGGCTGCGGTGCTAACCACTGCGCCACTGTGCCGCCCTGTTGCGAATGGTGCTGAACATGTGCAGTCATCAGTAAACAGCCCCACCTCTGACCTTATGATGGAGAGAAGGTCATTGATGAAGCAGCTGAAGATGGTTGTGCCTAGGGCAACATGGCACACAGGTCACTGGAGTGTTGCAGTCTTTGCTGACCCTGCTGCTTGGACCTCTGGAGGTAGTTGATTCTCGGAAAGTATACTGTCTCCTGGGGATAACCTCTTTTGTGCACAGGAAGCTCTTGCCATGCCCCTCTGTGCCCTTCTCCAGTGAGCCAATCACAGGGCTGATCCTCTTGTTGGTCCTGAGGATGCTGATATGCCTCCATCGGCGCCTGGACCTCCCTCCCTCTTAGCTTATCTTCCTCCTCAATGGGGGCCCGAAGCCGGGGTGGATGAAGCCCATGGCAGGTTACCTCTCTCCTCGTGTAATGCCTTCTATCCAGATGGCTGACCCACCCACTTCCCCGATTAATCTCTTTCCAGCAAGTGCCACTGCTCCAATAGCACCTTTCTCCCCTTCTCAATGATGTCTGTGCACCACCCTCACTGGCACCAATTGCTTTCCACCTCCTTGTTGAAAAGTGTAGCTTTGAAGCAAAAGTATTAGAAAAAAATTATTTCAATAACAGTTTGAATTGTTGCATTTAAAATAAGTGTATCAGGATCAGTGCAAAATGAGAATCTCAGAGTTGTACCAGCATCCACTGCTAATTGCACATAAATAAGAGTCTAATGTCAAAACTGCCATTTCTATCCATTTCTGTCACAGTTTATGGTCAGATTTTAGATGTAACAACTGCCTCAGGATTTGGTAAATTATGATAAGGTGACAAGTTGTCAATATGGCACAGTGCAGCCACTTTGAAGTTTATTACTACACAAAGCGATGCATACCAATTTTGTGTCTTGTTGACAATGTCACTTCTGTCAGCAGTCAATAGAACTCTGCATCTGCTTATGTGAATGAACTGAAATTGATCCAAATTAAGATCAACTTCACTTCAGTACGTTTTCTTTTTGAATTCATTCAAAGGCTGAACCCAAAGTGAGGTGTTAGTCATCCAAGTAAAAACACCAGTGGGAACTTATTTAAATATGCTATCATAATTGCAAGCTTTCAAAATGTAAACAATTGAACAAATAAAGATCAACAATTTTGCACTGGCACGTTGCATTTTCCAGTTGGTTTATTCATTGCTTTTTCCACTTTAGAATTTGATCTGGACCTTTGTCTTTGTTCTACATGCTGTTTGTGCATATGAATTGTTTAATGACATGTTGTATTAATGGTAAAGTTCATTGCACTTGATGTTTCATCTTTTTTTTAAACTGGTAGGCATTGTTTTGTGCAATCTAGGCATCATTTCACCTGATATGACCCAGAACTAACAGGGGACAGCAATACACAAACAACAGAGATGACTGCAACAAAGCTGAGGGTTGCATTGTGATGCTGCTTCCCAGCAAATCAAGAGATAAATCCTTTCAATTCACATTGCAGCCTTTCTGCCAACATATTTAGTTAGATTTAGTGCTAACTTTTTAGGCAGAAAATCCCCTATTGCAAATTATTACCCATTTGTGTTTTCTACCTAACAGTTAAGGACTGACAATAATGGGTATCACCAGAATCATTAAAAAGCAATTAAAGCAATGGCGATAAAGGAGTAGGGAAATAATTGGCTATAATTTACAATTGCAATTACCACCACTGACATTGGCACTTGAGTCTGCCTCAGATGTGTGCAGAGTTTGGCCAGCTGGCACCTTGGGTGAGATTTGACAGATTACATCCCTGAGGAGAGTGGAAGCAAGTGACTGGAGAGGGTGGGGAGTCGATGGAACACTTGAGTCATTAGGTTGACTGGTGAGTCAACTATGTCCAGCTGGGTTGCATGCTTGCATGCATGTTAGTAAACAATCCTACCCAGCAGAGTAAATCGAGACTGACATGCTGCACAGTATGTTCAACAACACTGCTGTTCACAATAGTCCTTCACAACTGCACTGAGCAGAGATTAAGGTGGAAATCTTCAAGATGTCAGATGTCTGTTTTTCAGCAAACAGGAAAAAAGATAACTGGATTTCAGAGTAAATCTGTTCCTTTTTTCCCCAGTCAGGCACCTTGTTTTATTAAACAGAAATTGTCTGTTGCACACTATCAAAATCCACCAATGTACTCACTCTGGAATTTCTGTGGGGGTTTTCGTGATTTTCCATGTTCCATCATACACCTGCTTGAGTCTTGCAGTCACTGGAGAGGTTTTGAGGGGTCAAGAAGTGAGATGTACGTCACAGAGCCTCTTCCCTGCTCTTAGAGTCTTAGTGATGTATTTTTAAAGCCCGCGGAGTTTGGGGGGTGGGGGTAGCAGGTGCGAAGATCGCAATCTTGGAGGTCTGCAATGGTTTCCAAGGCCTCCAGAATGTGACGCCATTTTTAAAGGGATGCCTGGAGGTAGGGAATGACAACCCTTCAAGCCTCCAATTTATTGTCTCTTGAGCTCATAATGGAGCTCTGTAATAGGCTTGTCAGCAGCAATTTGGGATTTGTAAAGGTAGGGAATGTGGAGAATGCCATGTGTGGAACACTGCAGGGTGTACAAGACATGAACATCGCGGCGGGCCAGGAGGGCTCTGGGAAGGGCTGATTAAAATAATGCTGAGGCACAAAATAAAGCACAGCTGCTCCAAAAGTGCCTCAGTGTAGCCATTGCTGGAGCTGTGAGACTTGGTTTTCTCAGTGGTGAATGGTAGGAATCTGGAGAGGGACATGAGCCCACTGGCATCACTGGAGCAACTGGGGTTGGCAGGGTAAGGCCTGGTGAATGTACAAAGCCCATCTGAGGGAGTTCAGATAGGAACAGGCTACTCTGATTCGGACAGAGCAGCCAGGATGTGCTTCAGCAGATGCAATCTCCTGGACAGCAGGAGGCCAGAGGAGCACAGCGGGGGGGCTGCAAGGGGAAGAAAGCCCAAGATATCGGGTCTACCACCCAAGAGTAGGCATCTGCAAATGACAGAGCGCCGGTGCCATAGGAGGCTGCACCTATCCAGGCATATGGTCGCTGACATTTGTATTCTGATCAGAAATGACCTGAGGTCTCACAGCCCCCAGGGCAGTCCCTTACCTGCAACCGTCAAGGTCACCGTCACCCTGAATTTCTATGCAACCAGGTAGTTCCAGGGATCAGCTGTGGACTTAGGTGGCATCTCACAATCAGCAGTTCAGCATTCCATCAGGCAGGTCACGGATGCCATATTACGAAGGGCAGGGGACTACTTCCACTTTGACGCAGATGGGCCTGTGCAAGCATAGAGGGCATTGAGTTTCACCTCCATTGCTGGATTCCCCTAGGTGCAGGTCATAATTTATTAGAAACATAGAAAATAGGAGCAGGAGCAGGCCATTCGGCTCTTTGAGCCTGCTCCGCCATTTATTATGATCATGGCTGATCATCCAACTCAGTAAGCTGTTCCTGCTTTCGCCCCATACCCTTTGATCCCTTTAAACACAAGAGCTATATCTAACTCCTTCTTGAAAACATACAATGTTTTGGCCTCAACTGCTTTCTGTTGTAGCGAATTCCATAGGTTCACCACTCTCTGGGTGATTAAATTTCTCCTCATCTCAGTCCTGAATGGTTTACCCCGCATCCTTAGACTATGACCCCTGGTTCTGGACTCCCTCACCATCAGGAACATCCTTCCTGCATCTATCCTGTCAAGTCCTGTTAGAATTTTATAGGTTTCAATGAGATCCCCCTCACTCTTCTGAACTCCAGCGAATATAATCCTAACCAACTCAATCGGTCCTCATACATCAGTCCCGCATCCCAGGAATCAGTCTGGTAAACCTTTGCTGCATTCCCTCTATAGCAAGAGCATCCTTCTTCAGAGAAGGAGACCAAAACTGGACACAATATTCCAGGTGTGGCCTCACCAAGGCCCTGTATAATTGCAGCAAGACATCCCTGCTCTTGTACTCGAATCCTCTCGCTATGAAGGCAAACATACCATTTGCCTTTTTTACCGCCTGTTAGACCTGCATGCTTACCTTCAGTGACTGGTGTACGAGAACACCCAGGTTTCATTGCAGATTTCCCTCTCTCAGTTTATAGCCATTCAGATAATAATCTGTCTTCCTGTTTTTACTACCAAAGTGGATAACCTCACATTTATCCACATTATACTGCATCTGCCATGCATTTGCCCACTCACTCAACTTGTCCAAATCACCCTGAAGCCTCTCTGCATCATCCTCACAGCAAGAACATCCTTCCTCAGATAAGGAGACCAAAACCTCCCACCCAGTTTTGTGTCATCTGCAAATTTGGAGATATTACATTTAGTTCCCTCATCTACATCATTAATATATATTGGGAATAGCTGGGGTCCCAGCACCGATCCCTACGGTACCCCAGTAGTCACTGCCTGCCATTCGGAAAAAGACACATTTATCCCTACTCTTTGTTTCCTGCCCGCCAACCAATTTTCTATCCATCGCAATACACTGCCCCCAATTCCATGCGCTTTAATTTTTCATGCTAATCTCTTACGTGGGAATTTGTCGAAAGCCTTCTGAAAGTCCAAATAAACCACATCCACTGGCTCCCACTCATCAACTCTACTAGTTACATCCTTGAAGAATTGCACCCATGTGGCCTTCAAGGCATCCAGTGACCGGCCAGTGAGATCCATCAACAGGAAGGGCTTCCACTCCCTCAACTTCAAACTGGTCTGCAACCACAACAAGAGCTTCCTCTATGTGTGTGCTCACTTTCCTGGCAGTTGCCATGACTCCTTCATCCTCCTACATTCCAGGCTGGCTGAGATCTTCACTCCATCCCCCAAACTGTGTGGGAGCCAAGGGAACAAGGGAAATCCCTTGAAGTGATGACTACTGACCCCTCTATGGCAGCCCCAGACAGAGGGACAAGAGGTGAAACAACCAATGTTATCTGCTAAGCAGGCCAACCATTGAACAGGCCATTGGGCTTCTGAAGGTGCAATTTTAGTTTTTGAATTGGTTGTGTGGTGTCTTCCAATATCCTCCTGCAAGGGTCTCAGTCATTGTGACGGTTTGCTGCGCTCTCCGTAAAATGACCCTCCAGAGAGGTGTGGACCTTGAGGACAATGAGACGCTGGAAGGAGACAGTTCATTAGGGGAGGAGCAGGAGGTAAGAGAGGAGGAGAAAGAGGAGGTGGAAGGAGATAACACTGAACAGAGAAGTGTCCCTGTTGCAAAACAAGGTGGCCTCCTCCTGTCACCCTCTGGAAAGATGATCTCCCTCCTCTCCTTCATGTCCTCCAGCATTAGATCCAGGTTGGCATCGATGAAGCGAGGTTCTGCCCTACCCCTAGTGCGAGGCCTCCAACTCCCCTGTGGTATCACGCTTCACTCTGGTGTTGTGGAAGGCAGATCTCTCCCTCAGGACAACAAGCAGCCTCAGTGATGGCTGCTGTGGGTGTCTACATGAGTCCCACATTTGATCTGACTCACCTCCATTCCCTTCCCCACTGGCTGTAAATGGACAGGAAACCTGTCTCCATACCAAGAAAGGACTCACCTTTTGGAAATCTCAATCTGAATCAATTTCCCACCTGGTTTCTGTTTCCCACCACCTTAACGAAAATCCAGTCCATGGCGTTAATAGTTTTGGTTCAGTTAAGCTTGCAGTCATTGGTGATCATTCCACCCCCCACCCCACCAACACCCCCCCCCCACCCCCCACCCCCCACAAGACGTTGACGGTGAGGAATTTAGTAACAGTGGTGCCACTGAACGTCAGGTGAGTTGAATGATTGCGAGAATCCCTGGTAAATTTTGTTTTCCAGATTATTTGAAAATTTTCCAGAACTGACTTACATTTGCATTTTGCAATGAATTAAGTAACTGTTTATGAACAAAAGGTGATTAGACATCATGTGGATAATATTCAACTATCCAAATATCCAACTGAATGGTAACGTGGCAGAGAGTGGATCACTCACCTGTTGATTTCAATGCAACAAGCTCTGTGTTGGATCTACAACAGGCGATTCCAGCATATTACTAGGTGGCAATCTGGAAAATCAGCCTACGAAATGTGGAAAGTCAAAGCCTTTGAACTTAACTGATGGAGCACTTTTTGTTGAAACTCTTTTGTTAAGTCCTTTGCTAATTCTTTCAATACCATTCAATTTAGTTTAAGAGAAACCTCTTTATTGCATTAAAATTCTGAAAGGCCATGCTTCTACTCTTCTGTTTGCAACTGATTTGAAAGCTTCATTATTTTAAAAGGATACTTTTCTTGCTGTTGATTAATTCACAGATCATTTGGTGACATAAGCTGTCATTCATATTTTTCAAATAGCTCTTCACCCTTGTTCTCAGCACGAATATGTTCAACCTTTAGTAAGTGGATGCTTTACCAATTTATTACATTTAACCAACCAGAGGGCACTGCAGTCCTTTGTATTGTAAATCATTTTTATTTAAGAGGCATGTAAAATTGTCAAGGTTGTTCCAAGAACGTTTGGGGGTAGGAAGAAGTGTGCTTAGATTGGCACTTGGTTGATTGTTCAAAAATAATGAAAAATCTTATTTGGAAAATTTCAATCTGCTTTTTTTTTCTTAGTTTTGTGTAATTTCAAAAGAGAACTTAAATTGAGTTATGGGTGAAAAGTCAAAAGCTGAGATCTGCTCAGCCATTAAGCCAGCAGAAGTGCAAGGAAGGAGCTGAAATGGAGGTGATGCAGGAAACAACTGGGAGGTAAATACAGGTAATCCTAAGGAAGGGGGTAAGCTACAGAGAGTAAGACTTTGGATCGAAATCATGAATGTTAAAAAAATTCAAGCAAACACAAGGTGCTTGCTGCAGGCCAAAGAACAAAGAACAAGAACAAAGAACAGTACAGCACAGGTACAGGCCATTCGGCCCTCCAAGCCTGGGCCGATCTTGATGCCTGTTCAAACTAAAACCTTCTGCACTTCTGGGGACCGTATCCCTCTATTCCTATCCTATTCATGTATTTGTCAAGATGCCTCTTAAACGTTGCTATCGTACCTGCTTCCACCACCTCCCCCGGCAGCAAGTTCCAGGCACTCACCACCCTCTGTGTAAAGAACTTGCCTCACACATCCCCTCTAAACTTTGCCCCTCGCACCTTAAACCTATGTCTCATCGTAACTGACTCTTCCACCATGGGAAAAAGCTTCTGACGATCCACTCTGTCCATGCCACTCATAACTTTGTAAACCTCTATCATGTCGCCCTATCATGGCGGCACAGTGGCGCAGTGGTTAGCACCGCAGCCTCACAGCTCCAGCGACCCGGGTTCAATTCTGGGTACTGCCTGTGTGGAGTTTGCAAGTTCTCCCTGTGTCTGCGTGGGTTTCCTCCGGGTGCTCCGGTTTCCTCCCACAAGCCAAAGACTTGCTGGTTGATAGGTTAATTGGCCATTATAAATTGCCCCTAGTATAGGTAGGTGGTAGGGAAATATAGGGACAGGTGGGGATGTGGTAGGAATATGGAATTAGTGTAGGATTAGTATCAATGGGTGGTTGATGGTCGGCACAGACTCGGTGGGCCGAAGGGCCTGTTTCAGTGCTGTATCTCTGTAACTGTAACTGTAACTAAACTTCCACCTCCGTCGTTCCAGTGAAAATAATCCGAGTTTTTCCAACCTCTCCTCATAGCCAATACCCTCCAGACCAGGCGACATCCTGGTAAACCTCTTCTGTACTCTCTCCAAAGCCTCCATGTCCTTCTGGTAGTGTGGCGACCAGAATTGCACGCAATATTCTAAGTGTGGCCTAACTAAGATTCTGTACAGCTGCAGCATGACTTGCCAATTTTTATACTCTATGCCCCGACCGATGAAGGCAAGCATGCCGTATGCCTTCTTGACTAACTTATCCACATGTGTTGCCACTTTCAGTGACCTGTGGACCTGTACGCCCAGATCTCTCTGCCTGTCCATACTCCTAAGGGTTCTGCCATGTACTGTATTCTTCCCACCTGTATTAGATCTTCCAAAATGCATTACCTCACATTTGTCCGGATTAAACTCCATCTGCCATTTCTCCGCCCAAGTCTCCAACCGATCTATATCCTGCTGCATCCTCTGACAACCCTCATCACTATCCGCAACTCCACCAACCTTTGTGTCATCCGCAAACTTACTAAGCAAATCAGCTACATTTTCCTCCAAGTCATTTATTTATACTACAAAGAGCAAAGGCCCCAGCACTGATCCCTGCAGAACACCACTAGTCACATCCCTCCATTCAGAAAAGCACCCTTCCACTGCTACCCTCTGTCTTCTATGACCGAGCCAGTTCTATATCCATCTTTCCAGCTCACCTCTGATCCCATGTGACTTCATCTTTTGTACCAGTCTGCCATGAGGGACCTTGTCAAAGGTTTTACTGAAGTCCATATAGACAACATCCACTGCCCTTCCTTCATCAATCATCTTCATCACTTCCTCAAAAAACTCAATCAAGTTAGTGAGACACAACCTCCCCTTCACAAAACCGTGCTGCCTCTCGCTAATTAGTTCATTTGTTTCCAAATGAGAGTAAATCCTGTCCCGAAGAATCCTCCCTAATAATGTCCCTACCACTGACGTAAGGCTCACCAGCCTATAATTTCCTGGATTATCCTTGCTACCCTTCTTAAACAAAGGAACAACATTGGCTATTCTCCAATCCTCTGGGACCTCACCAGTAGCCAATGAGGATGCAAAGATTTCTGTCAAGGCCCCAGCAATTTCTTCCCTTGCCTCCCTCAGTATTCTGGAGTAGATCCCATCAGGCCCTGGGGACCTATCTACCTTAATGCTTTGCAAGACGTCCAACACCTCCTCCTTTTTGATAATGAGATGACTGAGACTATCTACACTCCCTTCCCTCTACTCATCATTCACCAAGTCCTTCTCTTTGGTGAATACTGATGCAAAGTACTCATTTAGTACCTCACCCATTTCCTCTGGTTCCACGCATAGATTCCCTTCTCTGTCCTTGAGTGGGTCAACCCTTTCCCTGGTTACCCTCTTGCTCTTTATGCATGTATAAAAAGCCTTGGGATTTTCTTTAATCCTGTTTGCCAATGACTTTTCATGACCTCTTTTAGCCTTCCTGACTCCTTGCTTAAGTTCTTTCCTACTTTCTTTATATTCCTCAAGGGCGTTGTCTGTTCCCAGCCTTCTAGCACCTACGAATGCTTCCTTTTTCTTTTTGACTAGGCTCACCGCTGGATCAGAACAAGAAGAAATACAGTTCTAGAGAAGATATGTCAGAAGAGAAATGTTATCCTAATAGGTTTTATTTTTTATATATTAATTGGGAAAATCTAAGGTTCGCAAAATTAGACAGGACCTGAAAACAGGTACGGGGATCATGCTGCATGATTACACTGTTGCTTCCAATACAGGCAGCACACAAACTGCGCTCTGACTTTTAATTTAGATGATTGTCGAGTAGCTTCATACCTGAGCAGGGAGTGCAAAATTGTGAGAGGCTAGTGCCAGTTAAAGCTAGCCTGCACTACTTAAAGCCGGTCCGCACCTTGTAAAGGGGAGGTGCATTGTGGCTGGAGTAGGTCATTCTAAAAGTGATTCTGATATTGGAAACACTCAATAATGGCACAACACGGCAGAGACCGAGCTCCAAGATTTTCTGACACTGCACTGGGGACCATGGTGCAGAAGGTGGAGAAGAGGAGAGATGTCCTCTATTCACAGGGGGCCAAGAGGCCCTTCAGACAAACTTTGCAAAGACAGTGGGACCAGACAGCTATGGAAGTCAATGCCCGGAGTCTAGCCTGAGGACCTGCCTGCAGTGCCGCAAAAAGATCAATAACCTCACATGAGTGGTCAAGGTCAATGAATGCAGCTTCAAATGCCATGTCCCACCAAATGCAACACTAGCATCCCTCATTGCACCAGACCCACATCACTCACCTACCAACACAATTTCTATCAATTGCGACTCATTCATAGCTTCACCTCACCCACACTCACTTTAACACTGCCATAGCTCACAGCTTGCACACACTGCAACCATACTGCCTCATCACCCAAACAGATTTTACCATACTCATTGACACACTTCCCTCTTGCTTGCAGGACAGGGTTGTGCATAAAGAAGCAGCAGCACCCTACTGGCAGGGGACTGGCACAATTGTTTGTCCTCATGCCAATGGCGAGAAGGTGGTCTCCATCATTGGAGTGCCCATTGCTGAGGCTGCAGCCAGTGGCAGGGCTAAAACCATAAAAGAATATTGTATCCTCATCCCTAATCCTTCTTCTGACAGCCCACTCCCACATCACCCCACAATCTCTTCTGATTTAGAAGCTGCAGATGGTTTTAGCATGCACCTCATGTTTCCCCACACCACCCCCCAACATCACAATCCTACCCTTGTGCCTTTCGACTTTCAGACACCCAAGAACTGCAAACTGGCCAGGCAGTGCTGTAAGAGCAACAGGTGGAAGAGCAGGATGTCAGCGATGAAAAAGACCATCACTTCATCTCAAACTCATAGCCAATAGAGCAATGAAGGAGGCTAGTGGTACATATTTATTTAGAGATGCAGCACTGAAACAGGCCCTTCGGCCCACCAAGTCTGTGCTGACCATCTACCACCCATTTATACTAATCCTACATTAATCCCATTACCCTCTCACATCCCCTTCCTTCAATTCCCCTACCTATACTAGGGGCAATTTATAATGGCCAATTTACCTATCAACCTGCAAGTCTTTGGCTGTGGGAGGAAACCGGAGCACCCGGCGAAAGCCCACACGGTCACAGGGAGAACTTGCAAACCCCACACAGGCAGTACCCAGAATCGAACCCAGGTCGTTGGAGCTGTGAGGCTGCGGTGCTAGCCACTGCGCCACTGTGCTGCCCTAAATATGGTGGAACATGTCATTTGAAGCTGTATTCACTGACCTTCAGCACTCAGCTCAGATATTGACACTGCACACTATGGGCTGGATTTTATGGGACCTTTGAAGTGGGGTCAGAGGTGGGGGGGGGGGGCATGGAGAATCACGATGGTTGCTTGGGGTAGAGGGTCCGTTGCCTCCCTGTCACCCATCAATCTCACTGGGGACGGGATAGGCCGACAACGGCCTTCCCGCCCAGAAGCCAATTGAGGCCCTTAAGTGGCCTATTAATGGATCAGCGGAAGAGGGTGCTTATACCATGCAGGGAGGGCGTCTTGTAAAACAAGATATCCTCCCTTTATGTTTGGGGGGGCGGGGGGT
The DNA here is from genome assembly GCF_036365525.1 of Heterodontus francisci. Classification (NCBI taxonomy): domain Eukaryota; kingdom Metazoa; phylum Chordata; class Chondrichthyes; order Heterodontiformes; family Heterodontidae; genus Heterodontus; species Heterodontus francisci. Next base: position 115,625,448 of record NC_090371.1, read on the forward strand.
CACTCCTCCATGGGCAATCTGTGGTGCCAAAGGAGCCCCACTGGGAATCACTTTACCCCCCTCCACCACCCCGGAGCTTCCTCCCCCTGGATTGCATGACCACCCCCTCATACCCACCTAGCGGGGCCTTCTAGACTGGCCCTGGTGACACTGCCTCACCCACCTCTGGTCTAGGATTCTAGCGCTGGGCCCATGTTCAAGGCCTCCCAGTGATGCTGCCAGTACTGCTGAGCTGCCACCCCACTGAATAGCCAGCAGCTCATGGAGGCAAGATCCTTATCATTAAAGGGACTCGGTCCCAACTCGTGAAACTTTGATGTAAAAGACCGGAGGATTGCTCTGTGAGGAAGTGCAGGAAAAGGCCGAGTCGGAGTCCCCTCCGCCTTTTCAGCCTGGTGCCAGGAGCCCCACCTCCTAAACAAAGTCCAGCCCTATAATTGACAGCAGAGTGATGGGATCTGCACACAGTGAGACACTAGACATGAGTGAGCTACAGTCAGGCAGGGGACAAGAGTAGCACAGGTGCTGGCTCACGAGAGGCCAAGGCAGGCAGCACACAAGGTCTGTTGCAGAGGACTCAGTTGAGGACTTTGATTTCGTGGCCTACAGAAGAAGGCTGATGGATATGCAAATGAAATGCTTGGTGCATTGACAGTCCTGCCAGAAAGCCTGCACACACTGTCAAGGAATTTGAAGCAGTCCAGCACCAACTTGGCACAGAGCTTGGAGACTATTATTTTCAGCATGGAAGTGGTAGCCAACTTCATTAGCGCATTTGCAGACCCCACTACGATGCAGCATCGAAGTCGCCCGACAAGAGAAATAAATAGGAGCAGGAGTGGTCAATTCAGCCCTTCAAACCTGCTCTGCCATTCAATAAGATCATGTCTTGTTATTAACATCTGGATGTTGTAATGGAAGCTCAGACTGAAGTCATGCATGCTCAGTTTGCAGCCACACAAGTTTAGACTACTCTCATGCAAGTGGAGTTTGTTGCCATGCAAGCTCAGACTGCTGCCTTCATGGCTGCAGTTACCAATGTTCAAAGGCACTTGCAAGGTGCGTCAGCAGTCCAGCAGTCTCTCCTAAAACAGAGTGTTGAGTCGTCACCCCAGGGTAGTGGCAGGACTCCCTGGAGCATAAATCTGCTGTCCTCTCTGAGGATAACTGCATTCCTCCTCCCACCACTGCCACTTTATCAGCGCACTTGCTGTTGCCTGTCAGTCAGCCAGCCTAGACTGCTGTCACACATGCCAAGCTGGCACAATCCGTAACGGGACCTTCTGAGGTAGCACTCTGTAGGAGCACTAGTACAGGCACAGGCACACAAAGACAGGCGTTAAGGGTTGTCAAGGGTAATTAGTTAATGTTTGTACGCAATGTGGCAAGTTAGATTTACAATTTTGGTTTCAAATGTTTATTTTGTGGTGGCTTTCATTTTGGAATTATGGCCAAGTGAATGGTGCGATGATCAGGGTGGTAAGGTATGGGATTGCTAGTGAATGGGGAATTGGTGTTGCTGTTACTGGTATTGTAAGTAGATGAGTTGAACATGGACAGCCCGAACAGAAAGAGTTGTGTTAGTTGCCTCCTCCATTCCTCCTACTTCTCCTCCACTGGCTATCTATAGCAGGAGGCAAGGGCTGTGCCCTCATGATGGTGAGGTTATGTAGTATGTCGCAGGCCACCACGAATCTTGACACATGCTTTGCTGAGTATTGCAGGGCTTCTCCAGTGCAGTCCAGACCGGAGAAAGAGTTCTTTCAGCACCCCAAATGACATGCTTTTACGAGGATGTTGCTGGGACTGGAAAAATGCAGCTGTGAGGAAAATTGGATAGGCTGAGGTTGTTCTCCTTGCAAACAGAGAAGGCTGAGGAGAGATCTGATTGAAATGTACAAAATTTTGAGGGGCCTGGGTAGAGTAGAGGTGTAGGGCCTATTCACCTTAGCAGAGAGGTCAGTGACTAGGGGACATAGATTTAAAGTCATTGGTAGAAAGATTAGAGGGGTGATGAGGAAAAATGTTTTCACCCAGAGGGTATTGGGGGTCTGGAACTCACTGCCTGAAAGGATAGTTGAGGCAGAAACCCTCAACTCATTTAAAAGGAGTCTGGATATGCACCTCAAGTGCCGTAATCTGCAGGGTTACAGACCAAATGCTGGAAAGTTAGATTAGAATGGGTGGATCGTATTTTGGCCGGCACAGACATGATGGGCCAAGTGGCCTCTTTCTGTGCCTTAAACTTTCTATGATTCTATGCTCCATCACATTTCAAGTGGCAGCATGAATTTCATTGTACGCATGCTGCCTATATGCTACTGGGTTGTGTACCGAAGTCATGAGCCAAAGTGGCAGAAAAAAAGCCTTTGTTGCCCAGTAGCAACCCTTTGGTTTGTCATGCTGACTCAAATGCAGATGGCACAGCAGACTGCCACATAATGAGACATCATGACTCCTGCCTGGATACTGGGGATTGACCTGCATGATATGCAGCTGGATGTTGAGAGAGCGGTATGGGGAACTATTGAAATGCAGTGCCTGCAAAGCAACATGTGTGCAGTCAACGGCACCCTGCACCATGGAAAAGCCTGCAATCCTAGCGAAGCTGCATGTTTGACCCTGCTTCTCTCTGGCAAGAGAGAAGGAAATGTATTCACCTCTCACAGAATCACAGAATTGTGACAGCACAGAGGAGGGCATTTGGCCCATCATGTCAGCACCAGTTCACTGAGTGAGCAACCACCTTCTCCCCATAACCCTGTATATTCTTTATTTTTAAGTAACTATCTAATTCCCTTTTGAATGCCTCAATTGAACCTGCCTCCACTGCACTCTTTGGCACTGAATTCCAGATCCTAAGCACTTGCTGCGTGAAAAAGATTTTCCTCATATTACTATTGCTTCTTTTGATAATTATCTTAAATCTGTGCCCTCTTGTTCTTGATCCTTTCATGAGTGGGAACAGTTTCTCTCTATCTTCTCTGTCAAGATCCCTCATGATTTTGAATGTAGGGTGCCTAACCGGAAAATGAGGTGCTGTTCGTCGAGCTTGCGTTGATGTTCACTGGAACACTGCAGCAGGCCAAGGACAGACATGTGGGCATGAGAGCAGGGCTGGGGGGCTGTTGAAATGACAAACAACCAGAAGCTCGGGGACATGCTTGCAGACTGAGCAGAGATGCTCTGCAAAGCTGCCACTTGAACTGTGATAGAGCATAGAATCATAGAATCATAGAAAGTTCAAGGCACAGAAAGCCTTTTCTTCTCCAAGGAAAACAGTCCCAACTTCTCCAATCTATCTTTGTAAATGAAGTTCCTCATCCCTGGAACCATTCTCATGAATCTTTTCTGCACTCTCTCCAATGCCTTCACATCTTTCCTTAAATGCAGTCCCCAGAACTGGACAGAACTGGACAACCAGTTGAGGCTGAACTAGTGTCTTATACAAGTTCAACATAAACTCATTGTTCTTGCCCCTATTAATAAGCCTAGGAAATTATATGCTTTATTGACTCCTCTCTCAATCTGTTCTGCCACCTTCTATCTCTTATGCACATATACACCCAGGTCCCTCTGTTCCTGCACCCCCTTTAGAGTTGTACCCTTTATTGTAAATTTTCCCTCCATGTTTTTCCTACCAAAATGAATCACTTAAAATTTCTCCACGTTGAACTTCATCTGTTGTTTGTCTGCCCATTCCACCAGCTTGTCTATGTTCTTTTGAAGTTCTATACTATCCTCCTCACAGTTCACAATGCTTCCAAGTTTCGTATCACCTGCAAATTTTGAAATTGTGTCCTGGACAGCAGGTCTAGGTTATTAATATATATTAGGAAGAGCAAGGGTTTCAACACTGACTCTTCACTATGGGCATCCAATCTCTCTACACCTCCATGTCCCACCAGGTCAGTCTGAGGGCTCTCCACTTGTTCCTTGAATAGTGGCTCAACCAGTCCCCATCCACCACCATCCTCCTCCGCCTGGCTGAACTTGTTCTCACATTGAACAACTTCTCCTTCAACTCCACTCACTTCCTTCAAATAAAAGGTGTTGCTATGGGTACCCGCATGGGTCCTAGTTATGCCTATCTTTTGTGGGGTATTTTGAACATTCCTTGTTCCAGTCCTACTCAGGCCCCCTCCTCCAACTCTTTTTGCTGGTACATTGATGACTGTATTGGTGTCGTTTTCTGCTCTCGCCCCAAACTGGAAAACTTCATCAACCTTGCCTCCAATTTCCACCCTTCTCTCACTTTGACATGGTCCATCTCTGACACTTCCCTTCCCTTCCTCAACTTCTCTGTCTCCATCTCTGGGAATAGACTGTCCAATAATATTCATTACAAGCCTACCGACTACCACAGCTACCTTGAATACACTTCCTCACACCCTGCTTCCTGTGAGAACTCCATTTCATTCTCCCAATTTCTCTGACTCAGACACATCTGTTCTGATGAAGCAACCTTCCACAACAGCGCTTCTGATATGTCTTCCTTTTTCTTCAACCAAGGACTCCCCCCTACTGTGTATGACAGGGCCCTCAACTGTATCTGATCCATTTCCCGCACCCTCATCCCTTTCCTTCCCTCCCAGAACAGCGACAAGGTTCCCCTTGTCCTCACTTTCCACCCACTAGCTTCCACAAACAAAGGATCAGCCTCCGCAATTTCCGTCACCCCCAGTGTGATGCCATCACCAAACACATCTTCCGTTCCCTACCCCTGTCAGCATTCCAAAGGGATCATTCCCTCCACAACACCCTGGTCCACTCCTCCATTACCTTCAACACCTTGTCCCCTTCTCACAGCACCTTCCCATGCAATTGCAGGAGGTGTAATACCTGCCCTTTTACCTCCTCTCTCCTCAACATCCAGGGCCCTGAACACTCCTTTCAGGTGAAGCAGGGATTTATTCGTACTTCTTTCAATTTAGTATACTGTATTCGCTGCTCACAATATAGTCTCCTCTACATTGGGGAGACCAAACACAGATTGGGTGAACACTTTGCAGAACATCTCTGCTCAGTCTGCAAGCATGACCCTGAGCTTCTGGTTGTTTGCCATTTCAACACCTCCCCGTTCCTCCACCCCCACCCCCCCCTCCCACCCCCACCCCCGCTCTCATGCCCACATGTCTCTTTGCCTTTGCCCCATGACCTCCTTGTCAGATAATCTCCCCAGCCCTCTGTCCTATCACACACCTTCCCTTTTGTTCCCTTCCTCCTCCACCCCTGCTTTACTTGCTTAAAACCTATTACATTTCTAACCTTTGCAATTTCTAATGAAAGGTCACAGACCTGAAACGTTAACTTTACCTCCCTCTCCACAGATGCTGCCAGATCTGCTGAGTATTTCCAGCACTTTCTGTATTTATCCCAACACTGCCTGTGCGCAGGCGCTGACATCATTTTTAAAGGGTTGTCAGCCCTACCAGTAAATTTAAATATTTAAAGTGAAATGACATTAAAAATAAATAAATACCTCTCTTTTGCCCCTCTCCCACCCCCCAATAACAGGTTAATTAATTATTTGTCCTTCCCCTCTGAAAAATACAGTTATCTTTACCTCAGAGACAACAGAATGATTAAGTTTATCGCAAAATGAAATCTAATTTATCTAAGATTTGTAACTTTAAAAGGACCAAATTCAAAGAAATAAGTGAAGATGTAAAACAAATGGATTTGAGCAGGATGCTGAATAATACTTCAGTAGAAGGTAAATGGAAGACCTTTAAAAGAATGCTGGACATGCAAGACATATACATGTTCATGATCAGCAAGCTCAGACTAAATATGCATGTCCCTAAATCAATTGTCATGTGGGGCTTCCATTTTTCTTTGAACAATATGTTTTAAAAAATCATAGTTGGATTGTGGACACTGATTCATCTGGAATCCTGAAGAAGCTGAACTTTGTGGTTGTATTTAAAATAAGTTACCAGAAGGTTTGGACTGTACGTAAACAAGTTTACTGGAAAGCACCTGTTTGCAAAAAACCCAGCAGGGGATTGTGTTGTGACCCTGAGAGAACTATTTACAAGGAAATGACAGACCATGATTTATAGCTGTCACAGGATTGCTGCTGAACAGTTTTGGTTTCATTTTGAACTGTTAGAAAAGCCAGTTGGTTTGGCTAAAAACCAGAAGGTTGGAGTTTGCTTATTGACCTACCAGGAGAACAGGAGATCCAGCCAGCCCATATCTCTCTTGAAAAACAAATCCTGTGTCAAGTGTGTTTACTGCCGCCTCCTGTATTTGAAGAAATCCTGATTGTTTGCAGAAACCTGGCATCTTTGAAAGAGCATTGCATTGAATGTGAGAATTGAAACCTTTGTTGCTGCACACCTGATGTAAAATCTATGTGAAGCCTTCTGTACCTGCATTTCTTGAAAGCCTACCCAGATTGTTCATCAACATCGCCTGGAAAGAACTGTTCTAGGAAGATTCCTAGTGGCAGCCACTTATTCGCCTTTGGGACATCTCACCAAAACAAAGGACTTCCTTCCATACCTTCTTTTAAGCCTGTGTGGTTTTTTTATTCCTTCTATTTCATTGTAACAACTGTAAACAAAAATCCTATTTTTCCTGGTTAACCGGTTTTATACATATGTGTGTATGCGTGAGGGCTAGGATAAAATAAGGGGCTTTAATATTTCAATTTGTGCATAGGTTTACTTCATTATTGGTTAAGACTTGGTTCATAATAAATGGATAATTTTGTTGCTTATTAAAGAAACCTGGTTGGTGTGCTTTTTTCTGGGGGAAAAATAGAGTATCTGATTGACAGTTTCGGTAAGTGGGAAAAATTTAAACACATGTTGTGACCTGTGGAGAAGTGGGACTGAATTAACAGTGCATTCCTCCTGCCTCAGCCATAACATATTAATTGGGAGCTCCTGTCGGTATTAAACCCAATACCGACAATGTTTAATTGTAAGTGGGGTAATGTTAATCGAAAAGGGAAAATTAAAGAACCAGGTTTCTTGTGTTATAAAGTCTACACCATCGGAATGTCTTTAACAGTTGCTGAAACTTTTCTGGGGAAGGAGGATGCATCCCTCAGTGATTTGCAAAACTTAACTAAGGTTAAGCTAATAACATTGGCAGCACAGTTGGGGGTAGAATTGAAATCAGGAGCTAAAAAAGCAGAGATAATTGGAGTAATAGCCCAACATTTGAAACTGAAAGAAGAAGAAGGCAAATCAGAGGGTAGTGCAGTAGAATTAGCTAAATTTCAGCTGCAAATGAAAAAACTTGAACAGGAAAAAGAACTATGAGGACTTGAGCAGGAACAGGAAATAGAAAAACTTAAATTTGAGTTTAAAAAAGAAATGGCGATGAAAAAGGTTGAGTTTGAGGAAAAGGAGACGGAAAGAGCAAGAAAAAAAGAAGGAAAGGAATTCGAATTGAAAAAGATGGAATTAAGACAACAGAGTGGTCTTGACGCCAGTGAGATTCTGGTGAGGAAGAATCTGAGTCCAGCTCAGGAGCTAGTGGAAAGCTGTTCATATTGATACAAGCTCTCCCTAAGTTTGAGGAAAAGGACATAGAGGCATTTTTCAATTCTTTTGAAAAGATAGCCAAACAAATGAAAAGGCTAAAGGAAAGCTGGATGCTGATTATGCAAAGCAAGTTAATGGGCAGAGCTCATTAAGTTTATGCCATGCTTTCTGAGGAGGCTTCTGCAGGTTATGGGATGGCAAAAAAGGCTATTCTTGCAAATTTCGGAACCTCCAGAGATTGATGGGGCAGACGTATATAGAATTTGACAGGGTAAAGCAAATTAATTTTGATTGTTGGATATGGGTACTAAAGATGGAAGCCATGTATGAGAACCTTAGAGAACTAAACTGCATTCTTGAATTGTTGCAGTCCATGTAGTGTAGGCACACTCACAGTGCTGTTAGGGAGGGAGTTCCAGGATTTTCACAGTTTAGGAATGGCGATATAGTTCCAAGTCAGGATGGTGTGTGGCTTGGAGGGGAACCTGCAGGTGGTGATTTTCCCATGAGTCTGCTGCCCTTGTCCTTCTTGGCGGTAGAGATCGCGGGTTTGGAATGTGCTATTGAAGTATTCTTGGCAAGTTGCTGCAGTGCATCTTGTAGATGGTATATACTGCTGCCACTGTATATTAGTGGGGAGGGAGTAAATGTTTAACTTGGTTGATGGGGTGCCAATCAAGCAGATCGCTTTGTTCTAGATGGTGGACAGACATTGGGGAGTCAGGAGGTAAGTTACCCATTGCAGAACTCCCAGCCTTTGACCTGCTCTTGTAGCCACAGTATTTATATGGCTGGTACAGTTAAGTTTCTGGTCAACGGTAAACCCCCAGGATGTTGGCCCTAGGACACAACCCGGTTGAACTCCTGCAGCAATGTCCTGGGGCTGAGATGATTGGCCTCCAACAACCACAACCATCTTCCTTTGTACTAGGTATGACTCCAACCAGTGGAGAATTTCCCGATTCCCATTGACTACAATCTTGCTTTCTTCTTCTTTATTTCTACCTCAACTCCACCTTCCTGCACTATCCCCATATGCCTTAATTCCCTTAGTACCCAAAAATGAAAAAAAATATTTCTGCCTGGCGGTTCTAGAACCAGGGGACACAGTCTGAGAATAAGGGGCAGGCCATTTAGCACTGAGATGAGGAGGAATTTTTTCACTCAGAGGGTGGTAAATCTGTGGAATTCTCTACCCCAGAGGACTGTGGAGGCTCAATCATTGATTATATTTCTTGATATTAAAGATATCAAGGGATATGGGGCTAGTGCGGGAAAATGGCATTGAGGTAGAAGATCAGCCATGATCTAATTGAATGGCGGAGCAGGCTTGAGAGCCGAATGGCCTACTTGTGTTCCTATTTCCTATGTTCCTATGTTCCTAAATCTATCGACCTCTGTCTTGAATATGCTCAATAACTGAGCATCTACAGCTGTCTGGGGTAGCAAATTCTGAAGATTCACCATCTTTTGCATGAAACAATTGCTCATGTTAGTCCTAAATGATTGATCCCTTATTCTGAGACTGTGACTCCATGTTCTAGATTCCCCAGACAGGGGAACCATTTTCTCAGCATCTATCCTCTCAAGCCCCTTAAGAGATTTACATGTTTCAATTAGATCATTGTTCTACACTCCAGGGAATATGGGCTTCGTTTACTCAATCTCTCCTAATAGGCTAATCTAAACCCGCCAAGGCTCCTTCGACAGCACCTTGCAAACCTGCAATCTCTCCCATCTAGAAGGAAAAGGGCAGCAGATGCATGGGAACACCACCACCCGCAAATTCCCCTCCAAGCCACACACCGTCCTGACTTGGAACTACATCGCCATTCCTTCATTGTCAAAATCCTGGAACTCCTTCCGAATAGCACTGTGGTTATACCTACACCACATGGATTGCAGCGGTTCAAGAAGACAGCTCATCACCACCTTCTCAAGTGTAATTTGGGATGAGCAACAAATGCTGGCCTTGGCAGTGATGCTCATCCCAGGAACCAGTCCAGTGAACTTTTGTTGCACTCCCTCTAGGGCAAGTATGTCCTTAGGTAAGGAGACAAAAACTGCATTCTGTACTATAGACTCGCCAACGACATGCAGAAGCATGGGCACTTTTTAAAATATGATGTCATACCTGCTGGAGTTATATGTCATCAGATACAAATTTATAGTGTTGTGAGATGACTTCTTGATGGGACTTGAATGTTTCAGTGTGCTTGGGGATCAGATCTGACCTGACTCCTGAATTAAACTGCCAAACTTCCATGGATGTGCAGCTGAAACTGCTTTTCATCGATGTGTGTCTGCAATACCACATCCCCAAAAGAATCAAATGACATCATGTTATTTGCCAGTAACTACAAATACAGGTGTGACATTATGACATTCAATCATACTTAACCATGACTACGGTCTCAAAAAGCTTTCCTAATTGGGAACAGAGAGGAATCCAAAATAATTTCACTATTTCAAATGTATTTCCTTGTGCCCAAAAGCAATTTATGTACATTCAATATTATTCAGCACTGCTGTTTTAAAACTATTAGCCTTCTGCAGATGCAATACTCCTTACACATTCATCAGGTAAACAGTTGTAAACAATAAATTCTAAATGGAATGATACAGTTAACTTTAAAGTGAAGATGTGTTCAACTCTTAAATGAACTATAATTGCATCACCTTCTAGCGATCATAACAGCTGCTACTATTCCCATTGAGACAAGGGTATTAGTTTAAATAAAACATTCTGGAAATGTGTAGTGGGTTCATTAGCATGTGTGTAGAGAAAAATCAGATTGACAGATTTTGGTGTCTGAACAAAACCTGTTTTTCCTCTTTATGAACAATAATAAACCTGCTGTGTACTTCCAGCATTTTTTCTTTAATTTAATTATGTTTTAATTTCTTTTCAAAAGCCAAACATTTATTATTTACAGTGAGGCAATTTTTAAGTCCATCTTTATTGAAGTATATTTGAATCTATTTGCAAGTGATGCAAAACATTTAGAAACCACTGATATATAGATGAGGAGTCTGTATCTTGCTTACCTCTGCTGACATGATTCTATCGGTTGCTCTTTTCTGAAATAAAAATTATGATTCTGTTAATTATAAAATGTGTTTAAATAAGGGTTGCAATGATATATCTAAAAGCCATGGAGCTGATAGTGCCATTCTTCACCAAATAGCACTTGAAGTCCACAACTTAATACAATTTGCTTGACAAAAATGTTGAAAATACTTAGCAGGTCTGGCAGCAACTGTGGAAAGAGAAGCAGAGTTAGCGGGTTATATTTTACCAGCCCTTTGGGGACAGGCTGGGATGGGGCGAGCTGTAAAATGGTGCGGAAAGGCAGGGGGTGAGTGCTTGTCGTCTTCCCACTGCCATGCCGTCTTGCCAGCTGTGAGAAAGGTGTCGAATGGCCCTCCCACCCAGAGCCCAATTGAGCCACTTAAGTTGCCAATTAAGGGCATCTTTCTGCCTCAGCTGGCATTTCACCAGCGGACAGGGGCCCTCCGTCACATGGGGAGACTGCCAGATAAAGCCTGGCTGCCACCCGGGAGGCTCCGGGAGGGGCCCCTCCTTATCAGGCACTGTTTGGACCAGAGGGACTCCCTGGTGGCAATGGCCATTCCCATGGCAACAGCACCACCTGCCCTCACCAAAACCACCTCTCTGTCCCTTCCCCCTTTGCTGGGCCCTGCCTGACTGGCCCAGGTGCCCTCAGACCCCAGTTGTCTAGTTTTGAGGACGCATGTTCATCGATGTATGTTCTTAGTGGCACTGCTGAGGCTGTTGAGCTGCCAGCCCTCTGATTGGCCAGCAGCTTTTGGTGGGGGGGTGGGGGGAGGGTGGGGGTGGATGGCCATCCATTTTCATATGGCTGCCGCTGACCACCAAAGTGGGGTCGCCCCTGCCTCACACCCCGCTTTCGGGCCTGGCAGTGGGACCCCTGCCACCAGCACTTTCAGCTCAATATTTCAGGTTTGTGACCTTTCATCAGAACTGAAAAAGCTAGAATTGTAACTGCTATGTCTCCTGGTTCCCAAAAGTTAGAAATGATCACACTTTAAGCTTAAAATGCTGGAGCTCTTTGCTTATTTCATACAGTTCACCATGCTGCTTGTTAATGACTTCCAAGACTGATGTAGTGTTACGTGTCACATGACTGCCATGCAGCAGTGAATGCAGCTCCCTGGAACACACCTACACTTACAATCAGTTCCTAGCTCTTTATGAATACTATAACACTATATAACAGTAACTTTACACTCTATAGACTTCTGGAGTTCAACAGTTAAGAGGCTGCCTCTGGACAGCGGGCAGGTCCCTGATCTTGCAGGCCCAATCAGAGAGCCTGCAGCCTTGGAAGGATGGGTGCTGCCATTGTGGGAGGTGGAATGTCAGCGCATCTGTATCTTGAAGTGCCCTCTGAAGAGGTTAGAACTCAATAAAAAAACCTCTGGCCACAGCTGCGAGGCCACTCCCCCTGCTAGGCTTGACCTTCAGTAGGGAGTTCATCCGCTGCCGTGAAGATCCTGGCAGTGGCCTCAATCAGCCCACAAATGGGCATTTAATTATGCACATTAACTACCCACCACTGACCTGATGCTTTTATCTCAGAAATTCCTCCCGGTACCAACTAGAAGCCCACCCTTGCAGGACTGGGAAGATTTGCATCTTGGCCTCCTTCTGAGGTCCCCAGCATCACAGATGCCAGTCTTCAGCCAATCCAATTCACTCCACGTGATATCAAAAAATGGCTGAAGGCACTGGATACCGCAAAGGCTAAGGGCCCGAACAACATTCCGGCAATAGTACTGGAGCCTTGTGCTCCGGAACTAGCCGTGCCCCTAACCAAGCTGTTCCAGTACAGCTACAACACTGGCGTCTATGTGGCAATGTGGACAATTGCCCAGGTATGTCCTGTATATTAAAAGCAGGACAAATTCAACCTCGATCATCAGCAAAGTGATGGAAGGCGTTGTCGACAGTGCTACCAAGAGGCACGTGCTCAGCAATAACCTGTTCACTGATGCTGAGTTTGGGTTCCGCCAGGGCCACTCAGCTCCTGACCTCATTACAGCCTTGGTCCAAACATGGACAAAAGAGCTGAACACCAGAGGTGAGCTGAGAGTAACTGCCCGTGACATCAAGACAGCATTTGACCGAGTATGGCATCAAGGAGCCCTAGCAAAACTGGAGTCAATGGGAATCAGGGGGAAAACTCTGCGCTGGTTGGAATCATACCTAGCACAAAGGAAGATGGATGTGGTTGTTGGAGGTCAATCATTTCCCTCCCAGGACATCACTATAGGAGTTCCTCAGGGTAGTGTCCTAGGCCCAACCATCTTCAGCTGCTTCATCAATGACCTTCCCTCCATCATAAGGTCAGAAGTGGGGACGTTCGCTGATGATTGCACAATGTTCAGCACCATGTGTGACTCCTCAGATACTGAAGCAGCCCATGTCCATATGCAGCAAGACTGGGACAACATCCAGGCTTGTGCTGAAAAATGGTTTATTTATTTTTATTTTACTTAGAGATACAGAACTGAAACAGGCCCTTTGGCCCACCGAATATGTGCCGACCATCAACCACCCATTTATATTAATCCTACATTCCTACCACATCCCCACATTCCCCTACCTATACTAGGGGCAATTTATAATGGCCAATTTACCTATCAACCTGCAAGGGAGAACTTGCAAACTCCACACAGGCAGTACCCAGAATTGAACCCAGGTCGCTGGAGCTGTGAGGCTAACCACTGCGCCACTGTGCGAACATTCACACCACACAAGTGCCAGGCAATGACCATCTCAAACAAGAGAGAATCTAACCATCTCCCCTGGACATTCAATGGCATTACCATCGCTGAATCCCCCACTATTAACATCTTAGGGGCTACCATTGACCAGAAACTGAACTGGACCAGCCAGATGAATGCTGTGGCTACAAGAGCAGGTCAGAGGTTGGGAATTCTGCGGTGAGTAACTCACCTCCTGTCTCCATCTACAAGGCACTAAACAGAAGTGTGATGGAATACTGTCCACATTCCTGGATGGGTGCAGCTCCAACAACACTCAAGAAGCTCAACACCATCCAAGATAAAACAGCCTGCTTAATTGGCATCCTGTCCACCACCTTCAACATTCATTCCCTCCACCACCGACGCACAGTAGCAGCAGTGTGTACCATATACAAGATGCACTGCAGTAACTCACGGGGGCTGCTTCAATAGCACCTTTCAAACCCACGACCTTTACCAACTAGAAAGACAAGGACAACAGATGCATGGGAACACCATCACCTGCAAGTTATCCTCCAAGCCACACACCATCTTGACTTGGAACTATATCGCTGTTCCTTCACTGTCACTGGGTCAAAATCCTGGAACTCCCTTCCTAACAGCACTGTAGGTGTACCTACACCCCAAGAACGGCAGCGACACCACCACCAGAACATTCTCAAGGGCAATTAAGGATGGGCAATAAATGCTGGCCTTGCTAGCAGCACCCGCATCCCACGAACGAATAAAAGAAAATGCATCTTGAGAGTTACAGTCAGCCATGGTGCAAACAAAATGAGGAAAGACCACACAGCAACTGAGATTGTAAGATGGTTTTCAGTTTGTAGAGTTGGACTGTCATGTAACATCCCCACTGCTAACTTTAGGGCACAGCAAGTTAATTGATGAAACAGCTGAAGATGGTTAAGCTGAGGATGTTTCTCTGAGAAACTCCTGCAGAGATATTTTGGGGCTGTGATGACAACCATCTTCCTCTGCGTCCGGGGTCTTAGTTTAACATCTCATCCAAAAGACAGAACTTCTAAAAATATAGTATTGTCTCAGTACTGTATTGATGTGTCAGCCTAGATTATCTGCTTATGTCCTGGAATAGGGCTTTGAACCTGCTACCTTCTTACTCAGAAGCAAAACTGTGGCACACTGAGTCAAATTGATACTTCCTTACTCAGTGTATATTAATATGTTGTAACTTATATGCATGTTTTACCTGCATTTTCAGAGAATTATATTGTGCTAAAAAGAGTTCAAAACAAAAAAAGATAAATCTGGATGTTAAAGACACATGAAAAAAATTAATTTATGTTTTGGTCAGGAAAATGTGCCTTAATTAATGGATAGCGGGAAAGCCATAAACTATAAACCTAACTTGGGCACATTCGTGACTTTGACTGTGAAGATTTATTTTGAAGAAGGGGAATAAAAGGCAGCACATTTCTGCATAAATCAAACAAATCAGTACATCACTTGAGATTAAAAGCTTGTCGGATGGGCTTCAGTCACAATGATAGCCTTGTGTGAGAAATTGTAAAATATAAATTTCAAACCAACTTGTACTTGTTTACCATCTTGGAGGATAATCCAAAATATTTGTTAAACATTTCAATCCTGTTTGTTTGATGAAAACTACACAAACAGCTCTGAGCAAAACATGTCACTCAATCATATCAGGGAGAGATGCAGTAATCAGGGAATAATGCTAGCATACAGAAATAAAATATTATCCAGCTTTCTCTTCTGATTAATTTAAAAATGTTGTTCTATAATAGTCAATTTCTTGTTGCATTTTGCTGTGGAGTCAAGAGCGATTTGATTTTTTTAAGATCAAGCAATATTAAAGGATGGAGTATAAAGGAACAAATGTGGAGGAGTGAGTAGAAGAAAGGGGATAAGGACACAAATGGGAGGGGAGTTGAGGAGAGGAGTTGAGGAAAGAGGTGAGGTAGTGCTGGAGGATAAAATGAGTGGAGATGGGAAAGGAGGTGAGGAGGGTATAGGGAGAGGAAATGAGGGGAGATGGGGTAGGTAGGTGAGTGCAAAGAGGAGGGAATGGGAGGGGAGGAAGAGATGAAGGGGAGAGGAAAGGAAATGATGCCACTTGGAGGGGGATGAGGGAAAAGTAGTGCTGTGGAAGGGGGATTCAGAACAGTGGGGGTAGAGGAATTGAGATACAAGACAACTAGCCAATGGTAGAGAGCAATATACTGGTGATGGTAGGTGGATGCAGTTCAAGAAGTTACTGTAAAAGGGGAAATAAAGCAGGCAGGGTAGAGTGTTTAGTTTAGTTTAGAGATACAGCACTGAAACAGGCCCTTCGGCCCACCGAGTCTGTGCCGACCATCAACCACCCAGTTATACTAATCCTACACTAATCCCATATTCCTACCACATCCCCACCTGTCCCTATATTTCCCTACCACCTACCTATACTAGGGGCAATTTATAATGGCCAATTTACCTATCAACCTGTAAGTCTTTTGGCTGTGGGAGGAAACCGGAGCACCCGGAGAAAACCCACACAGACACAGGGAGAACTTGCAAACTCCACACGGGCAGTACCCAGAATTGAACCTGGGTCGTTGGAGCTGTGAGGCTGCGGTGCTAACCACTGCGCCACTGTGCCGCCCATCTGAAGTCAGTGGGTGTGTGGCAGGAGTTGGCGTTGAGGGGATTTCAGTTTATCAGGTGATTTGGAATGTGAAATGCAGCCCTTAGGACAGGGAAGATGTTGAAATCTTGTTCATTTAGGGGTGGGAGTGGAGGGCTGAAATCTTGCTCATAGGTGAGACAGCATTGAGGGTCGAAATCTTACTCTGGACCATGGGGTTAGGGCTGAATATTTGCTTGGTGTGAACTGGGGTGTCGTCACAAAGCCTTGCTCAGTGGGTGGAGGGTGCTCTTCGCTCAGCTGGGGGTGGAGCCGGGGAGGGCGGGGGGGATGGTGCGACATGAGGTGATGAAGGATTTTACAGTGGGGTAGAGATGTGGCCTGAAATTCTTGTTACACGCCAGCCATTAGTTGCCCCTCCTATTTCCTACCACCCCCTAAAATCCTATGGGCTGCAGTTGTTCCAATAGGTTATTTATACTTTGGGATGGATTTTATGGCTCGATAGAAGTCAGGTTTATTGTCGGGGGGCGGTGCTTGCCGGAGAATCAGCGTGGAGTCATCCTACATGGAACTCGATACGGTAATATTGGTTCCCGATGTTCTTGGAGACAGCCAAGTTCCGTGGCGGTACTTCCACCCCGACACAATGGGATCATAATTTAAATCTGTTACATGCTGTTTTACATGCATTTGCAATGTGGTTGACTCTTAATTGCCCTCTGTATTGGCCTAGCAAGCTACTCAGTTCAAGGGCAATTAGGGATGGGCAATAAATGCTGGTCTATATCCCATGAACGAATAAAAAAGAAAATTGTACAGAATTCACTGAGATCCTACCAGACATTTGCAATCTTGCGCATGACGTGCGGCACTAACATGCCTTCACTTTCCCATCTTTGAAAAGCTGGCGCCACTGAGGCAAAAGGCATCGGTGCCTGCAAAGGTTAGGTAAGTTATCTGTTGTTATCTAAGGGAAGTGGTTTTTAACTCGGACATTGCCACTAAGCTCAATCTGCAAATGTATTGCATGTGTGAGGGGAGGAGGGAACTGTGCAAGTGCATACTGTTGAGGGGGGAACTTGGCAATTGTGTAGGTGGTATTTGTCAGGGGTCCAGTACAGGTACTTAAATGGTGTTATTATGGTCATGATGGCTCGCATCTTTTAAAAAGTTGTGAGACCAACATCAATCCATCCCATAATGTTAATGCAGAAATCCTGCAGAACCAAAATTAACACAAATGTTTGCCCAGATAGGTGTACTTTTCATTTTGAAGGAAGCTGATGGTCCAAAGAGGATAGAGATGGCTATGATTTCCATTGTTTTCCTGGATCCCCTTGTTGTGCTGAGGTGTCTCCACTGGAGGCAGGCCCAAGAGGTGGCTGTGGCTCAAGAGGAAGCTCCCAGACGCAAGCAGCAGCATCTGCCAAGGCAACGAAGAGCCCAGATACACCAGCAAGTCTATAGAACTTGGATGACGTACCTGCAGATGTCTGAACGAAACTGCCAGAGATGACTGCGGCTGTCCAGAGAGGCTGACACAGACGTCTGCGCACTGTTGAACGATGATTTGCGACCAGTAGGTTTTAGTTGTCACCCTAAGCCAGTGGCCCTCAAAATTACTATGGCTCTAAACTTTTATGCCTTTAGATCATTCCAGGGATCCACCGGTGACATGTGTGGGGTCTCTCAATCCACAGTGCACCGCTGCATCAAGGAGGTGACCAATGCTCTGTTCAGGAGGGCCAGCGACATGACAGACCCTGAGAGTCAGGCTGAGAGGACCATTGGATTTGGGGCCATTGTGGAATTCCAACAGATCCAAGGACTGCACACCTGTGGCCATTGAGGCTCCCATGGATCAACCAGCCGCCTTTATAAACAGGAAGGGGTTTCAATCAATAATGCATAACTGGTATGCGACCACAGAAAGCACTTCCTACAAGTGTGCGCCCGCTTCCTGGGAAGCTGCCATGACTCATACATATTTTGGCAGTCCTAGGTGCTACTGCTTTTCACTCCCCTGCATGCCTTCAAGGGTGAATTCTTGGCGATAATGACATGACTTCTGACACCAGTAAGGAATGCCAGCAATGATGCAGAAGAGTGTTGCAACTTGAGCTATGGATTCACCCGAGTGACCATTGAGCAGGGCATTGGTATGCTGAAGATGCGCTTCCGCTGCCTCAATAGATCTGGTGGAGCCCAACAATACACACCAGACAGGGTTGCGCATATCATTGTTGAGTGCTACATTCTGCACAACAGCACTATAGAAGGGGGAAGCCTTGCGAGATGAAGAAGTATGAGAGTGCATGAGATATCCTCTGACGCAGAGGACACAGAGGGTACATAATGCCAAGCAAACATGGAGAATCAGAGAGTAGTAATGAAGGCCAGACATGGTGAGCAGCGCACAAGGGAAGCAAGGCAGACACTAATAATTTAGAGTTTTCACAATTCATGAATTTCAATAAATATGCTTGCTACCAAAACTCACCAGCATACATGGAGTCTGAAGTCCTCCACCTCTGTTCTATCTGTCTCTGCAGCATGAATGGCAGCAACAAATTGAGCTGGTGCCCATGTGACATCATTTGTGCAATAAAACATCATGCTTATTGGCATGTTAATGATGTCAGTGGTCACATTGGCAATGCTGCAAGGCTTATGATGATATTGCAGGAGTCACAATCACTCCATGGTGGAATGTGGTTTTCAAACAATAAAGGCTGATAATTGGCAGTAAAACACATTTAATTAAAGTACACATAACATACCTATCTCTCCCATGAATACACATGTGTTTCAAGGTGTCTTTTTAATACATTTGTAGGTGCTCCTTCGCAGTATTACCTCCGCACTAGCAGCTGCACTGAAGGCAGGCTGCTTATTAGGCTGCTCCTTGGCCAGTGATGAATTCAGCGGTCATCCTCTGGGTGCCTGAAGCTTGGACGAATCCGGGTGCCTGAAGGCTTCCTGCTCTGGTGCAGGGTTGTCCTCAAGCATCACGGCTGCTGGCACTGGACTCACTGGCGGAGGGGCTGAGGAGCTGGTGTCCACACTCAATTCGCCCTGAGGGAGGATCCCAGATGTGGAGCGCATCCTCTCCTCCTCCCTCTCATGGCTCATTGGAACCTCCCTGCTCTCTGGAGAAGGACTAGGAGCAGGAAAATGTTCCAGACTCCTAGTCCTTCTCTTGTCCTGTCACTGCTGATTTTAATTCATGGGCAAGGGGAGGGATTGCAGGTCATGGCGCATCTGTGGAATGTGGCTCTCCATGTGGGTGACCAACCTCTCGATGGATGATGCCACGTGCTTATATGCTTGGAACATGGCAGCAGTCATGGCATTGTCCGCTCATGGCTGCGCATGGCCTCTGGCATCTCCGCCAGATGTTGCCTGACTTCTCCCTACATCTCCAGCATGCCCTGAGCTGCCAACACCAGAGGCTCATCATCAGCCTGGGATTCAGCATGGGCTTTGAAACAGACTGTCCTCCGACTGTCAAAGGCCTCAGCTGTCTCTGCCACAGCCAGCTGCTTGGGCGTGTGTGTTGTACTCTCACCAGCTTGTAACCCTGATTCTAATGCCAATCAGATACCCACCGAGGTGAAAGTTTCTGCACTTGTGGAGGGGCAGGAGAGTCATGGGATGGTGCATCCTCTAAGTGTTCCTCGTCTTCGAGGTTGCCACTGTTCAATCAATGTCTGGAATCATTTGTGAGCAGCACCCTGCACGATACAATATAAAGAACATTTAGATGTTCTGGTACACATGTCCCAATGATGACAGCATTGTGTATCTCAATAAAATGTAATTTTGGTTCATTCTGTGCTTGTCACTCTCCAACTGGGACCCCGAGTTCGCCGTCAGATATGGCACGTGCTCCTTGGCTCCCAGCTACCTCTGGCACCTCCTCTTTGGCCTAAGACAAAGCCCACAGATCAGGCACCCCGCCACCGGTCCTGGCCGCCTCTCTGCTGTTGTGGACCCTCTTCTGAAAGATCAAGGATGCAGCTATTGTCAAGTTGCAAACACATCTACATCATGTCAATACTAACATGGACCCCTCATCATTTCTCATTCTTCTCTCATACTAACTTTACCTGTCATGGATTTCAGTTGGGCTAATATAGAAATGAGAGAGACTGGTCTTACTTATACAGCCAATCATCTACCATCATTATGCTATGACCTTCCTATCATTGGAATGGCTTTGGCAACCATGGAGCATTACACTTGTGGGCAAACAAATCACAATAAGCTATCTGGAACCATGCAGTTTACCTTGGCTGAGCATAGCAGGTCATTGACCTTCTTCCTGCACTGGACCCAGTTATGCCGGGTGACCCCCACAGCTACTAACCTCTTCTGCGATCTCCGTCCAGGCTTGCTTGGTCAGGCAGGAGGGCCTCTTCTTGCCATCACAGGGGAAAGGGCCTTCCCTCCTTTCCCTTGTAGTCTGGAGGAGAATCAGCAGGGAGGCATCACTGAAACATTGGGCCATCCTTGATTGTACATCTGCCAATGTTATAATGATGTCCAGTGGGGGCTGCTTGCAGATAAAGTAATGTTTTGAAAAGCACAGACTTTTAGCCTCTGGAACCTAATGCTGAAAGAATGCAGAGAGTAAATACAGGGCTGGCAGCCTTTTAAAGATGGCACCAGTAGCTGCTCCAACATCAGGTGACGCTGTGAACAGTGTCATCTATGGCGCCGCCACCACATGATTGGGGGGAGCATCTGCTGTTATTATGCAGAATGGCCTCCCACCGCGTAATTGCGGCAGCGCAGCTGTTAACGTCCCAGGTGGGACTCCCGCCATTTTGTGCACCCGCCGCCGCTTCCGGCAGCTAGATAATAAAATTCAGCCCTTGGTTTCTATTCTCTTTTACTGCAACCCTCCTTCCTAATGATATTTCCATCTTCAGGGATTTATCCCTGTCAACTGTTATATTTTTTCACTGCCATTGACTGACCGTTTCATGTCTCAATGCTCTTGCCCTCCATTAACCTAAATTCCCTTTCCATAGCACTCCTTTCCCCTCCCCTTTCTTTACTACTCCTTCCCCTTTGCCTTCCTCTCTCCTTCCCTCTCCTCTTACCTCTTTCCTCCTCTCCAGCTGTCTTCTCCCTTGCCTCCCAATGTCATATCTGTCCCCCTCCCTCCCATCTGCCACATCCTCATTCTTACAGCTGAAGGGAAAATGTTTGCAGGGCTAGAGGGAAGGGGCGGGGGAGTGGGACTCGCTAAATTGCTCTTGCAGAGACTTGGCAAGGGCTCGACAGGCTGAATAGCCTCCTTCATTGCTGTAACCATTCTACAATTTGCCTCTATCCCTTCCCTGCATTCTTCCAACCTCTTTCCTCTCATTCCTCCCCCCCCCCCATTATCCCAGTCTAGTCCCATTATCTAGCATTTTGACCATCTTTGAGTGACACCACAGAAAGTCAACAAGTATACTGTTAAAAATCTTCCTTTCCAAAACCCTTTTTTCCTGTTATGATCTATGGTCATATTTTAGTGTCTACATCTACCATTGTAAAATGCCAAGTAAACTTTTCCCATTCAATCTTGTTATGTCAACTAAATTGGCTGGACATTGCCATCTATGATGGTGGAAATCTTGAGCTGACATCTTTGGCTGAAGATACTTCTGAACACTTCAGCTTTGTCTCTTGCCCTAATGTGCTAGGCTCTACCATAGTTTAGGATAAAGATATTCATGGAGCTTCTTCCTCTTGTTAGTTGCCTGGTTATCCACCATCATTCCCAACTGAATGTATAAGGGCGAGATCAGATCAGTCGCTCTGTATATCACCTTTTGCTATTTAACATGCGGGATCTCTGTGTTTTAGCCTCCTTAGGTTTCTATCTCATTCTAAGATAAGTCTAATGCTTCTCCTGATGCCCTTTTTCACTCTGCATTGAACCCTAATTGGCTCCATTGGCTTCATAATGATCAAGGAGTGGGGGATCTATTAGATCATGAGGTTCCAGATTGTGGTTGCATACAATTTTGCTGCTGCTGCTAATGACCCCCAATAGCTTGTGGGTACCCAGTTTTGGGTTGGTGGGTCTGCCCTCAGTCTATCCCAGTTAGCACAGCAACAGTACCACACTTTGCAGTGAAAGCTGCCATTACTTTGAAGATGAAACTTTGGTACTACAAACGGGGGCACGCAATACAAATTAATAACACAAACCTTGAAATCCCACCGGGGATCTCTCAGACTCCGACTATAACTAGAGCAGCAGAAGGCTGGGAGAATCCCAATGGTATTTAAATCACTGTCTTCACTTTTGGACCCTCTGTTACGTTTACTTTTGACTAGGCATATAGGCATTGATGGAATTAGATGCAGCTGGGAAAATGGATCAAAACTATTGCTAGTTATTTAATTGGGACAATTTTCACTTCAGGTGTGCATTGGATGACAATGAGCAATATGATTACAACTGTCTACCTGGTGAGAGGACCAAGTCATATGGTTTGGCGTAAACAACAACAACTGCAGATGATGAACTAGAGCCCAGAGTCAGCTTGCTGATCATTCATGTTTCTTCTGGACCCACACATAAATCTATTTAATTCTTCAAAGGTACCTGGTGTTGGAGTGACCTACTGATATATTCACTCTGCCTAGTACCAATGGGCAGAGTGTGTACAGCAACCAATCCATCCATTGCTACTTCAAAATTATACATGGATGCTATAACATCATTTAAAAATAAACATTCTTGGGATGTGGGCATCGCTGGCAAAGCCAACATTTATTGCCCATTTCATATTGCCCTTGAGAAGGTGCTGGTGAGCTGTCTTCTTGAACTGCTGCAGTCCATGAGGTGCAGGTGCACACAGAGCGTGTGGGTGTATGCAGTGCTATTTTCTGTCGTGGTTTGATACAAGTGAGTAGATTGCTCGGCCATTTCAGAGGGCAGTTAAGAGTCAATTATATTGCTGTGGGTCTGGAGTCACATGTAGATTTTCTCCCTGAAGGACATTAGTGAACCAGATGGGCTTTTACAACAATCTGCTTGTTTCATGATCATTATTAATGAGACTAGCATTTTATTCCATATTTATTAATTAAATATAAATTCCCCCAGCTGTCATGGTGGCATCTGAACTCATGTCACCAGAGCATTATCCCAGGTCTCTGGATTACTAGTCCAGTAACATGACCACGATGCTACCATCCCCCTATGGGATCCTTATTTGCATATTAATAGGTAGGGTCCCGACAGGCAGGCATCAGAGCTGTCTATTTCAAGGCCCCAACAAAAATGCCGACAGGTGGTTTGGGAGTGAGAATGAGCTGTATGTGCATCGCTACAAATGAGGTGGGGCTCCCGGTGATGGACCAAAAAGGTGGGGCGGGCGGGCCTGCCACGGCCTTTTCACTCCCCACCATCTCCCGGAGCAATCCTCCAGTCTTTTTACATATAATATTACTGTATTTCGACAGCATTTAATATTTATTGTAGAAATCTAGCACTAGAGACCACATAGTGAAGTGTATCATAATTTAGTAAGGATTCAATAAGTATTTATTTATTTTATATCAATTAACTAATTAGTGATAGAAATGACAGTTAGAGGGGTGAAGTTTTCACCTATGAGATGTGGGAGGTCTGTGACGCTTCCAGCGTTCCGGGCGACTACACCTGCAGGAAGTGTACCCAGTTGCAGCTCCTCACAGACCGCATGGATCGGTTGGAGCGGCAACTGGATGCACTTACGAGCATGCAGGTGGCGGAAAGCGTCATAGACAGGAGTTTTAGAGAACTGGTTACACCCAAAGTGCAGGCAGATAGATGGGTGACTGCTAGAAGGGGCAGACAGTCAGTACAGGAATCCCCTGTGGCTATCCCCCTCTCTAACAAGTATACCGTTTTGGATACTGTTGGGGGGGATGGCCTATCAGGGGAAAACAACAGCAGCCAGAGCAGTGGCACCACGGCTGGCACTGTTGTTCAGCAGGGAGGGACAAAGCGCAGAAGAGCAATAGTTATAGGGGACTCTATAGTCAGGGGCACAGATAGGCACTTCTGCGGACGTGAAAGAGACTCCAGGAAGGTATGTTGCCTTCCTGGTGCCAGGGTCAAGGATGTCTCTGAACGGACAGAGGGCATTCTGAAGGGGGAGGGTGAAAAGCCAGAGGTTGTGGTACACATCGGTACCAATGACATAGATTTTTTAGATTTTTTTTAGATTTAGATATACAGCACTGAAACAGGCCCTTCAGCCCACCGAGTCTGTGCTGACCATCAGCCACCCATTTATACTAATCCTACACTAATCCCTACCACATCCCCACCTGTCCCTATATTCCCCTACCACCGACCTATACCAGGGGCAATTTATAATGGCCAATTTACCTATCAACCTGCAAGTCTTTTGGCTATGGGAGGAAACCGGAGCACCCGGAGGAAACCCACGCAGACACAGGGAGAACTTGCAAACTCCACACAGGCAGTACCCAGAATTGAACCCGGGTCGCTGGAGCTGTGAGGCTGCGGTGCTAACCACTGCGCCACTGTGCCGCCCAGGCAGGAAGCGTGATGAGGTCCTGCAGGGGGAGTTTAGGGAGTTAGGTAGTAAGTTAAAAAACAGGACCTCTCGGGTTGTAATCTCTGGATTACTCCCTGTGCCACGTGCCAGTGAGGCTAGAAATAGGAAGATAGTGCAGCTAAACACGTGGCTGAGCAGCTGGTGTAGAAGGGAGGATTTCAGATATCTGGACCATTGGGCTCTCTTCAGGGACAGATGGGACCTGTACAAGAAGGACGGGTTGCATCTAAACTGGAAGGGCACTAATATCCTGGCTGCAAGGTTTGCTAGCGTCACTCGGGAGGGTTTAAACTAGTGTGGCAGGGAGGTGGGAACCAGAGCAGTAGGACAGCTAGTGAAGTAAATGAGGAGGACATAGTAAATAAAGCCAGTAGGACTAAGAGGAAGAGCAGGCAGGGAGATGTTGCTGAGCACAGCGGGACTGGTGGTCTGAAGTGCATTTGTTTCAATGTGAGAAGTATAACAGGTCAGGCAGATGAACTGAGAGCTTGGATTAGTATTTGGAAATATGATGTTGTTGCTATTACAGAGACTTGGTTGAGGGAAGGGCAGGATTGGCAGCTAAATGTTCCAGGTTTTAGAAGTTTCAGGCGGGATAGAGGGGGATGTAAAAGGGGTGGGGGAGTTGCATTACTGGTGAAGGAGAATATCACAGCTGTACTGCGGGAGGACACCTCAGAGAGGTCATGCAGCGAGGCAATATGGGTGGAGCTCAGGAATAGGAAGGGTGCAGTCACGATATTGGGAGTTTACTACAGGCCTCCCAACAGCCAGCGGGAGGTAGAGGAGCAGATATGTAGACAGATTTTGGAAAAATGTAAAGGTAACAGGGTTGTAGTGGTGGGTGATTTTAACTTCCCCAATATTGACTGGGATTCACTTAGTGCTAGGGGCTTGGATGGGGCAGAATTTGTGAGGAACATCCAGGAGGGCTTCTTGAAACAGTATGTAGATAGTCCAACTAGGGATGGGGCCATTCTGGACCTGGTATTGGGGAATGAGCCCGGCCAGGTGGTCGAAGTTTCAGTGGGGGAGCATTTCGGGAGCAGTGACCATAATTCCATAAGTTTTAAGGTACTTGTGGATAAGGATAAGAGTAGTCCTCGGGTGACGGTGCTAAATTGGGGGAAGGCTAATGATAACAATATTAGGCAGGAACTGAAGAATTTAGATTGGGGGTGGCTATTTGAGGGTAAATCAACATCTGACATGTGGGAGTCTTTCAAATGTCAGCTGATTAGAATCCAGGACCAGCATGTTCCTGTGAGGAAGAAAGACAAGTTTGGCAAGTTTCGGGAAGCTTGGATAACACGGGCTATTGTGAGCCTAGTCAAAAAGAAAAAGGAAGCACTTGTAAGGGCTGGAAGGCTAGGAACAGATGAAGCACTTGAGGAATATAAAGACAGTAGGAAGGAACTTAACCAAGGAGTTAGGAGGGCTAAAAGGGGTCATGAAAAGTCATTGGCAAACAGGATTAAGGAAAATCCCAAGGCTTTTTATACATATATAAAGAGCAAGAGGGTAACCAGGGAAAGGGTTGGCCCACTCAAGGACAGAGATGGGAATCTATGCGTGGAGCCAGAGGAATTGGGCGAGGTGCTAAATGAGTACTTTGCATCAGTATTCACCAAGGAGAAGGACTTCGTGGATGATGAGCCTGGGGAAGGGAGTGCAGATAGTCTCAGTCATCTCATTATCAAAAAGGAGGAGGTGTTGGGTGTCTTGCAAAGCATTAAGATAGATAAGTCCCCAGGGCCTGATGGGATCTACCCTAGAATACTGAGGGAGGCAAGGGAAGAAATTGCTGGGGCCTTGACAGAAATCTTTGCATCCTCATTGGCTACAGGTGAGGTCCCAGAGGACTGGAGAATAGCCAATGTTGTTCCTTTGTTTAAGAAGGATGGTAAGGATAATCCAGGAAATTATAGGCCGGTGACCTTTACGTCAGTGGTAGGGAAACTATTCGAGAGGATTCTTCGGGACAGGATTTACTCCCATTTGGAAACAAACGAACTTATTAGCGAGAGACAGCATGGTTTTGTGAAGGGGAGGTCGTGTCTTACTAATTTGATTGAGTTTTTTGAGGAAGTGACGAAGATGATTGATGAGGGAAGGGCGGTGGATGTTGTCTATAAGGACTTTAGTAAAGCCTTTGACAAGGTCCCGCATGGCAGACTGGTGCAAAAGGTGAAGTCACATGGGATCAGAGGTGAGCTGGCAAGATGGATACAGAACTGGCTCAGTGACAGAAGACAGATAGATGGGTGTTTTTCTGAATGGAGGGATGTGCCTAGTGGTGTTCCGCAGGGATCTGTGCTGGGACCTTTGCTGTTTGTAGTATAAATAAATGATTTGGAGGAAAATGTAGCTGGTCTGATTAGTAAGTTTGCGGACGACACAAAGATTGGTGGAGTTGCGGATAATGATGAGGATTGTCAGAGGATACAGCAGGATATAGATCGGTTGGAGACTTGGGCGGAGAAATGGCAGATGGAGTTTAATCCGGACAAATGTGAAGTAATGCATTTTGGAAGGTCTAATGCAGGTGGGAGGTATACAGTAAATGGCAGAACCCTTAGGAGTATTGACAGGCAGAGAGATATGGGCGTACAGGTCCACAGGTCACTGAAAGTGGCAACGCAGGTGGATAAGGTAGTCACGAAGGCATACGGCATGTTTGCCTTCATCGGTCGGGACATAGAGTATAAAAATTGGCATGTCATGTTGCAGCTGTACAGAACCTTAGTTAGGCCACACTTAGAATATTGCGTCCAATTCTGGACGCCACACTACCAGAAGGACATGGAGGCTTTGGAGAGGGTACAGAGGAGGTTTACCAGGATGTTGCCTGGTCTGGAGGGCATTAGCTATGAGGAGAGTTTGGAAAAACTCGGATTGTTTTCACTGGAACGACGGAGGTGGAGGGGCGACAGAGGTTTACAAAGTTATGAGCGGCATGGACAGAGTGGATAGTCAGAAGCTTTTTCCCAGGGTGGAAGAGTCAGTTACTAGGGACATAGGTTTAAGGTGCGAGGGGCAAAGTTTAGAGGGGATGTGCGAGGCAAGTTTTTTACACAGAGGGTGGTGAGTGCCTGGAACTTGCTGCCAGGGGAGGTGGTGGAAGCAGATATGATAGCGACGTTTAAGAGACATCTTGACAAATATATGAATAGGAAGGGAATAGAGGGATATGGGACCCGGAAGTGCAGAAGGTGTTAGTTTAGGCAGGCATCAAGATCGGCGCAAGCTTGGAAGGCCGAATGGCCTGTTCCTGTGCTGTACTGTTCTTTGATCTTTGTTCTTTGTTCGAAGCATCCCCAGTATATCCTGCAATCTTCATGCACATTAATGAAGGATTGTAGGGCTTTTCAATACCAGTTTTAAGAAAGCCAAAGGATTGACTAGAACCCTGGATAATTACCTGCTTAAAGAGATGAGTTTGGTTAAAAGAACTGATAAAGTGACTGTTCAAGTAGGTATGCTTGGTCAGTTAACCAAATTCAAAAAGTGTTATGCAGACTTCTGGAAGGCTGCTAATCGGAGGCCTTGAGAGACCATGGGAAACTGTTGCAAACACCTGGTGCTGTTTTATAGCATCAGTCTAAGTAAACATGAGAGCGAGAGAGTAAGTTACATGAAAGCTTATTTTTGTTAGCAAGGGTGCAATTGCTTACCTTAAGCCAATCAATGAAGTGTGCTGGGAAATGCATTGAGAGAAATTTTTTCCTGGTGGCAGGGGTCTTGATACCAGAGAAACTGACACCGAGAACCCTGCATTGCCTGTTCTACAGAAGGCTCGCTGAATTTGTGCCAATCGGGCACTTAACTGGACAGCGGCAGGCCTTCCATGGGATCAAGGGTCCCGTCGTCGGAAGTACCGCCCTTGCAAAGCTGCTGGCCAATTAGAGGCCAGCAGCCAATCAGGGGCCTGCAGTTGCAGCACCACCATGGAGGCGGTGGTTGCTGCTGCACGTGCACCTACAAAAGGCCAAGGAGCGGTGATGGACCAGGCCTCAGGTAGGTCAGGGTGGGAGGGGTCCATGGGGTGGGGTCGTAGGGGAGGTCGGGGAAGGCAGTCAGCAGCAAGGGCAGGGGGGTGGTGGCAGGCCCCCATCACTTCCCGATATCAGGTCCCTCGTTAAACCACGAAGTGCCTTTTAATGAGGGACGGCCCCACTCCCACCCCACCTCCATCCCAGAGCCAGGAAGCAGCCCACAGGCCACAGGGTTTTCTGTGTCGTGCTTGCCATGCGGCGACAGGGCTGCCCACTGCATGGCAAATTGTGGCTGCAGCAGGAAGAGCCCCTTAATTGGGGGTTAATTGTCCAGTTAAGGGCCTCAATTGGCAGCGGGGCAGGAAGGCCGGTCATAGGCTTTCCTGTCCAAACTAAATTTTGGAGAAGACTGGAAAAATCAGATGAGCAGAGGTAGCCAAGATGAGGAGTACGTAGAATATTTTCGGGATAATTCTTGGAACAGGACATTCTGGAGCCAACCAGAGAGCAAGCTGGACTCGATCTGGTATTATGCAACGAGATAGAATTATTTAATGACCTCATAGTTAAGGCACCCCTAGGTAGCAGCGATCATAATATGATTGAATTTTACATTCAGTTTGAGGGAGAGAAGAGTGAGTCCAAGACTAATACTTTAAACATAAACAAGGACAATTATGAGGGCATGAAAGCAGATCTAGCTAAAGTAAACTGGCAAATTAGGTTAAGGGATAGGTCAATAGAGATGCAGTGGCAGACATTTAAGGAGATATTTCAAAATAGATACATTCCAATGAGAAAGAAAAATTCCAAGGGTGGGACCCGCCATCAGTGGTTCACTAAAATAGTTAAAGATAGTATTAAACTTAAAGAAAAAGCTTATAATTGCGCAATATGGATGGCAGGTCAGAAGATTGGACAGAATATAAAAAACAGCAAAGATTGATTCGAAGATTAATAAGGAAGGTAAGATTAGAGTACGAGAGAAGCTAGCTAGAAATATAAAGACAGACAGTAAGAGTTTCTATAGATATTTTAAAAAGAAAAGAGTTAACAAAGTGAGTGTTGGTCCTACAGAAAGTGAGTCTGCGCAATTACTAATGGACAATAAGGAGATGGTAGATAAATTGAACGGGTATTTTGCATCGTTCTTCACAATAGAAGATCTTAGTAACATCCCAGAATTAGCTGCAAGTTAGGAAATGGAAGGGAGGGAGGAACTCAAGAAAATTACAATCACCAGGGAAGTGGTACAGAACAAATTGTTAGAGCTAAGGGCACAAGTCCTCGGGTCCTGATGGACTTTATCCTAGGGTCTTAAAAGAAGTGGCTAGTGAGATAGTTGATGCATTCGTTTTAATTTTCCAAAATTCCCTAGATTCAGGGAAGGTTCCTTTGGATTGGAAAACAGCAAATGTAACTCCTTTATTCAAAAAGGGAGGGAGACAGAAAGCAAGAAACTACAGGCCAGTTAGCTTAACATCTGTCTTAGGGAAAATGTTAGAAGCTGTTATTAAAGACATTTTAGCTGGGCACTTAGAAAAATTCAAGGTAATCAGGCAGACTCAATATGGTTTTGTGAAAGGGAAATCATGTTTAACCAATTTATTGGAGTTCTTTGAGGGAGTTACATGTGCTGTGGATGAAGGGGAACTGGTGGATGTCTTGTACTTAGATTTCCAGAAGGCATTTGATACAGTGCCACATCAAAGGTTATTGCAGAAAATAAAAGCTCATGGTGTAGGGGATAACATATTAGCCTGGATAGAAGATTGGCTAGCTAACAGAAAACAGAGAGTAGGCATAAATAAGTCATTTTCTGACTGGCAAGATGTAACGAGTGGTGAGCCACGGGGATCTGTGCTGGGGCCTCAATGTTTTACAATTTATGTTGTTATGACCAGGTGTAAAAGTTGTCTAGATGTTTTCTTAGGTTTAAAGAAGAAAAGTGAAATTTATTAAAACTTAAATTCTAATTTGGTTAACGCCTATGGATATACGATGCGCCCACGCTATCATGCAAATAGGGAGAGAAAAGAGCAGAAGAAAAATAAAGTGGAAAGGTTTGAGGCAGTCTCTGAAGGGGGTTTCTTGTTACTGTTTCTGTGTTTCCAGCTAGCGGTAGAGTCTTTGACTGTAGACAGCTCTTACTTTTCGTTGGGGCCCAGTATTCTTCTTAAACCTTGTTCACGTCGGAGACCTTTCTCTCTTTGAGTTTATGTGTCTTCAATGGTTTCCGAAGCTAATGAGAATGAGATGAGAGCAGACAGGAGAGAGGTCTTTTCCAGTCCAGGACCGAATAGCCTTTCTGCCTTTCAAACACTCTCAGCAAGTTCAAATTCAAACAGCCAGTTAGTCATGTGACTAAACTGGCCTGACCAGGTCTTCTGTGTATTGGAGAAGCAGGGACTGGGTCCTTTGTTCCAACACTGTCTGCCAGCATGCAAATGTCTTTCCAGTCAGGGACTTGGCAATTCCTTGTGATAGGCCCTCTTTTCTTTACAGCCATAATTTTAAGTTGTCATGTTCATGTGGCAAAATAATGTGTGCCTCAGTCTTGGCAGGTGGGGGCCTACATGACAATATAAATGACTTAGATGAAGGGACCGAAGGTATGGTTGCCAAATTTGCTGATGACACTAAGATAGGTAGGAAAGAAAGTTGTGAAGAGGACATAAGGAGGTTACAAAGGGATTATAGATAGGTTAAGTGAGTGGGTAAAAATCAGGAAGATGGAGTTTAATGTGGGAAAATGCGAAGTTGTCCATTTTGGCAGGAAGAATAACAAGAAGCATATTATCTAAATGGTGAGAGGTTGCAGAACTCTGAGATGCAGAGGGATCTGGGTGTCCTAGTGTATGAATCGCAAAAGGTTAGTATGAAGGTACAGCAAGTAATTAGGAAAGCTAATAAAATGCTATCGTTTATTGTGAGGGGAATTGAATATAAAAGTAGGGAGGTTATGGTTCAGCTATACAGGGCATTGGTGAGACCACATCTGGAGTACTATGTACAGTATTGGTCTCTTATTTAAGAAAGGATGTAAATGCGCTGGAAACAGTTCAAAGAAGGTTTACTAGACTGATAGCTGCAATGGACGGCTATCTCATGAGGAAAGGTTGGAAAGGCTAGACTTGTATCCGCTGGAATTTAGAAGAGTAAGAGGTGACTTGATTGAAAAATATAAGATCCTGAGGGGTCTTGACAGGGTGGATGTGGAAAGGATGTTTCCCCTTATGGGAGAACCTAGAACTAGGGGTCACTGTTTAAAAATAAGGGGTCGCCCATTTAAAATAGAGATGAGGGAAATTGTTTCTCTCAGAGGGCCGTGAGTCTTTGGAACTCTCTTCCTCAAAAGGCGGTGGAAGCAGAATCTTTTAATATGTTTAAGGCAGAGGTAGATAGATTCTTGGTAAGCAAGGGGATGAAAGGTTATCGGGGGTAGGTGGTAATGTGGAGAAATCAGTTCAGACATGAACTTATTGAATGGCTGAGCAGGCTCGAGGGGCCAAGTGGCCTACACCTACTCCTAATTCGTATGTTCATATGTACGTATATAGGGGTTAACTTTCAACTGCAGTAGTGAAGAAACTGACAGTATTGGGTAGGCTACCCATTATACATCATCCGATTGACGTCAATGCAAGGAAAACTGTGTGGGCTGGACGAGGAGTGGTCTATCCAATAATCTCAGTCCCCATCCCAACACTGCACCGCCCCCACCCCCAGTTGCACATTACCCTCATAATAATCCTTTTCTATTGACATTTTAAATAATATTAATAAAATACACATGCTCTTCATATGTGACCATTTTAGATGGATTATCATTCTTTATGAATTCACATTAACTATGGCAATAAATCAGAATGAAAAGGTAGGATTAAAATAATCCAAGTTTTGATCTCAGTAGATCTGATATTACCATTCACTCAACATAAACATGTTCTAGCTGCCTAGAAGTGTCACTGGTTATTTCAATGAACACAAAATTAACCACAAAAATGTAAAATGACGAAATTCAGAGTTGACACACAGTCTATGGGCTGGATTTTACCAAGCCCCCGACAGCATGATCTGTGGCGGGGGCGGGGTGCCTGAAGATGGGTCCAGAAGAGGCCCGCCATTGACCTCATGCCGGAGGGCCTGGCCCGATCCTCCTGGCGGTGGCAAGGTTCCGTGGCAGTCACCCCGCCGCTCGGCGACTGAACCCAGATTTGAATACTTAAATTGCTGCTTACCATGCATCACTCTGCATGCTGCTGCAATTCAGCCAGCAGGTCACAATCTTCATCCGGACATGCAGCACTCACGTGTCTTCAACTTCACGTCCGAGAAAAGCTGGTGGAACCAAGGCATCAGTCCTCTGAGCCAGTGAAAGAGGGTGGGTGTGCATCATGTAGGGGGTCTCAACTCTGCATTCATGAAGAGAGGAACCCTATACCCTTCTTCCGTAAAGGGGGCCACTCAGCGCTCGTGAACATTTGTGGGAGGGGAAGGACGCTGACCCTGCATTTGGGGTTTGGGGAGGGGGGAGCAATGGCAGTCCATGACTCCTTTATGTTGGGTGGGGGCCACAACTGGTAACAGGTTTAAGGTCATGTTGCCTGTGGTCCAATCCAGGCAATGGCAATAATTTGACTGTGGTCATGCTGCCCCGCTCTTATTTAAAGCTAAGATGGGCAATGTCATGCCATACCATATAGGTGATGCTGGAACACAGCTGAAGCACCAATTCACATCACTTTGTGCCCTGATAGGTGTCATTGACCTACTGAAGGAACCGAGTTCACCTCCAGCATGCAGATGGGGCTGGTCCACCCTGTCTTTCTTGATCCACATACCGTGAGGAGCCATATCCACTGGAGGCGGAAGCAAGAGGCAGGTGCAGCCCACATGGAAGCTCGGATGTGAGCAGCAGCAGCCACCAAGGCACACTTGAGGCCAAAGAAGACAGCAGGTCTACAGGCCCCACATGACATGCCTGCAGATGTCGGTATTCCGGTGTCAGAGATGACTGCAGATGTCCAGAGAGGGGATGACAGATCACTGTGCACTGCTGAATGATGACCTGCAGCTGATGGGCTTTAGTGGACACTCTATGCCTGTGGTCCTTAAAGTGACTGTGGCTCTTAACTTCTATGCCTCCGTATCATTCCAGGGATCCACCGGTGGCCTGTATGGGGTTTCACAGTCAGCAGTGCACCGCTGTATCAGGGAGATCACCAGTGTCTTGTACAGGAGGGCCGGTGACTATGTTCGCTTCAGGATGGAGCCTGAGAGTCAGCACCAGAGGGCCCTCGGATTTGGGGTCATCGCGAGATTCCCACAGGTGCAAGGGGTCATTGACTGCTTGCATGTGACCATCAAAGCTCCAGTTGGACAACTAGCTGAAAACCTCAAGAGAAAGGGCTTCTACTCCCTCAATGTGCAGCGTGTATGTGACCACAGGAAGCACTTCTTGCAAGTGTGTTCCCGCTTTCCACGTAGCTGCCATGACTCATTCATCCTGCGCCAGTCCCAGGTGCCAATGCTCTTCACTGCACCAACTCAGGGTGGATTCTTGGAGACAAGGTTGACCCCGTACAGACATGGCTCCTGACGCTGGTGAGAAGCCAAACCAGCGATGCAGAGGAGAGATACAATGCGTGCCATGGCTCGACACGAGCTAACATTGAGCAGGCCATCGGCATGCCGAAGATGTGCTTCCACTGCCTGGATAGATCAAGTGAGGGCATACAGTACGCACCAGAAAGGGTTGTGCATATCGTTGCTGTATGCTGTGCTCTGCACAACTTTGCAGTACAGGAGGGGGAGGCCTTGCAGGACGATTGGAGACGGGAGCAGGAGACATCCTCGGACGATGAGGACACAGAGGAGCTGCAGCAGCACACGCACATGGGAGGACGAAGACATTGATGCAGTGCAGACAGGGCGAGCAGAGAGCAATGGATGCCCGACAATGCCTTTTTGCTGAGTGCTTCCACAATCCCTGAGGAGCAGAATATGCTCCACACGTCACAAATCACCGTGCTGCATCTGGTCGGCAATTATTCTACATCTGTGACATCTGTGTCTCCACCATTACTGGCAGCAGCTGACTGAGCTATTGCCCATGTGACTGCATCCATGCAGTGCCACATTACGCACACTGGCAAGGCAGTGATGTTATTCCATACATTGGCAGTTCTGTCAGGTCAATGATGTAATGGGAAGATACATGATCTGTATATGCTGGCACACATCATTTACACAGTAAGAAGGAGAAACATATTAGAAAAGCACATTTACTGTGAAGGAATTAATACAAAGGCGTGTCACCCATGAAAACCCATATGTGTCATGGTGTCTTTTTGAAACATTTGTGCGTGCTCCTTCGTGGTGCTACTTCTGCACTAGCAGCTTGACTGGAGGCACGCTGCTGATCAGGATGCCCTTTGGCTTTGGATGACTTTGGCAGTCATCCTTTGGGTGCCTGAGGCCTGGAGGCCCCAGCTGCCTGAGGGTCTCTTTCATCAGAGCAAGGCTGTCCTCAGATGTCATGGCTACTGGAGCTGGACTCACTGGCAAAGGGGCTGAGGAGCCGGGGTCCACATTGTAATCACCCTGAGGGGGGACCCCAGATGTGGTGCGCCTTCTCCCTCTTGAGGCTCGCAGGAACCTGGCTGCTCTCCTGAGAAGAACCAGTATCAGAGACACTCTCCAGGCCTCTGGTCCCTCTCTCGCCTAGCCACTGCTGCGCCCAGCTCATGTCCAAGGTGAGGGTTTTCAGGTCTGCACACATCTGTGGAACGTGGCTCTCCATGAGGGTCGCCAACCTCTCCATGGAGGAAGCCATGCACTCATATGCCTGGGACATGGCAGCGGTCATGGCCTGGATGACCTCCACCAGCATCCACTCAAGACTGCCCATGGCCTGTGGCATCTCCACCCGATGTTGCCTAACCTCTCCCTTCAGCTCCAGCGTGCCCTGTGCTGTCGACACCAGAGGATCATCAGCATGGGCCTAGCCACACACAGTCTTCCGACTGTCAGAGGCGTTGCCTTTCTCAGCCTCAGCCAGCTGTTCAGGCACGTGTGTGGTACTTTCACCATCTTGTCTTCGAGTTATAGAGAGATACAGCACTGAAACAGGCCCTTCGGCCCACCGAGTCTGTGCCGACCAACAACCACCCATTTATGTTAACCTTACATTAATCCCATTTCCCTCTCACATCCCCACCTTCCCTCAATTCTCCTACTTAAACTAGGGGCAATTTACAATGGCCAATTTACCTATCAACCCGCAAGTCTTTGGCATGTGGGAGGAAACCGGAGCACCCGGAGGAAACCCATGCGGTCACAGGGAGAACTTGCAAACTCCACACAGACAGTACCCAGAACCGGCCCCGGGTCGCTGGAGCTGTGTGGCTGCCGTGCTAACCACTGCACTACTGTGCCGCATTTGTAACCCAGACAGTAAAGCCGAACGGATTCCCACCGGGGTGAGTGTCTCTGCGCTGGCATCAATCCTCCCTGCCCGATCTCCCTGTCTTTGACATTGTAGTGGCACCCATGTGCCACTCTGTGTGGGGACACCCAGGTCAAACGGGACCATACAACAAAGTGCCACTTACCTTTGCCGAGCGCATGAGATCGTTCATCCTCTTGTGACACTGGACCCAGCCTTGGCGGATGACCCCACGGCAGCTTACCTCCTCTGCAATCTCCATCCAGGCTTCCTTGGTCAGGCAGGAGGACCTCTTCTTACCATCGCTGGGGTAAACGACCTCCCACCTTTTCCTTGCAGGAGGAGGAGAGTAAGCAGGGAGGCATCACTTCCTCGCACCTCTGCCATCTCCGATGCTTTGCAGGGGTAGTTGTTGGCAGCTGGGGTTCTTCACACTTCACTGCTGGCTGGGTTGATCTGGCAGCAAAGGTTTAAAAGTGAAAGAGACTGTATGCAGGGCTGGCTGACATTTAAATATGGCACGAGCACCTGCTGATTTGTCAGCTGATGCCATTCATGGCGTTGTACAGCCCGCCCCCTCTACGTGATGGGGGGGGGGGGGGTGCGGAGCAAGCTGGGCATGCTAATGAGCCACCACACGTGAGATCGCGGTGGCTCTGCGGCATGCAGCCCGCACAGGCAGGCCGCCATTTTATTCACCTGTTGGCGAGCTCTTAAAGTCCAGGCCTATGTTCTTGATGCACACAATTCTTTCAGTATTTCTTTAACCAATCAAATGTAAGAGAAATAATCTTATACGTTAGTTAGTTTTAAAATATCTAAAAGTTAACCTCTAACTTTATGAAGAGATAAGACACAGTCTGCTCAAGGCACTTGTGAATATTTGGCCACTTCATGCCATTTTGTCAGCTATGATGGATGGTGTGTATCAAGCCTTTTGCTTCATCACCTCGTTTACATGTAAAACAAGGTCTGCATAGGTATCCTTGATGTCACGATTAACATATAACTGAAAATAAAAAAATAGACAGAATTAAGTGATAAGCATTACATTTTAAAAGGTAGGTATTATCATAGGTAACATACAAAAACAAAAGACAGAAAAAGAATCTGGTCCATCGAGACTGTTCTATACAGTCATTTTTGCTCACTTTCCAATCATTCATTTTACTTCCCAGAAAATTGCAGGCAGTGAAATCCTTAATTTTCAATTTGCATTATTGGTGAGCTGGGCTTGGACTTGTTCAGAAAACTGTAGAGAATCTCCCCTATCTACCTCCCTTATCCAGAGCACTCAGCTGTTGAGCCTACAGATCTGGACCTCACAGGACCTGCCCATCAAAGAACAATGTGTTCTAAACATCAAAGTGTTGGTGCAGTCGTTGAGGACCAGTTTGGGAAGAGGACTCCACCAACCGCGCAGCATTTTAAGTGTGTTTGCGACAATGGCAGGATTGCTTGACTATTTCAGCTTTATATCGACATTTTAATGTATCCCAACATCTATTTGCTTTAAGATAAAAGCAAGATACTGCAGATACTGGAAATATGAAAAAGTTTTTGTGGTGAAATAAAGGCAGGTTGAACCCAGACACATTGTCAGAACAGATTTTCCATCCTTCTCTCTCCTTTTGCTATTTTGCTGTAACTATTTCTATCTCCTCTAGACCCATCTTTTGGTCCATACTTGTCTCATTGTCACTTAATTTTGTCCTGTACCATTATTGCTTTTGTCATTTAATCACAACTGCCCTCCACCCCATCATAGACCTCTCTCCCTTCTTTTCCTGCCCCCTTTTCACTTGCGTAAAAGCTGCTCACCTTTAACATTTTTCAGTTCTGGTAAAAGGTCACGTTGGGCTGAGTTTTCCTGGCACCGTGGAGATGGGGTTAGAGGTGGTGGGGCTGAGAAAATAGGGGGCAGCCACATCAGAACGACTTCCGGACACATTCCAGCGTCCAGGGGAGTTTCCCAAGGTGGACTGGGAACCAGGTTGGCTCCCCGCTCCACTTAGGCAAATAGCCAATAAGTCCAATTAAGCCCACACTTAGGGGCATTTTACTGACGTTGGAGGAGCCCCTGTGTACAGGAACTGCCAGCTCAATCGTGGTGGCCTCCCAGCAGCAGGCTTGGTGGCTATTGGAGTCAGAGGCTCCATGCCTCAATGACAGGGCCGTGGGGATGAAAGGCCATATACGCAGCTGTCACTAGTCCTGTGGAAGGGTTTTCCCTCCACCCCAATGGCTCTACTGGCCTCAGGCCTCTTTATTTCCCTACTTCTATGCAGGCAACCGAGGGCTGCTCCATGTTGAAGTTCCATTGTGCTTGTCTGCCTCAGCAGGGCCAACCTTTCTCAGTGGGACTGTCAGCATGACATTGCTGCAGATCCTCTGATTGCACCAGCAGCCTTGGGTGTCCACCCGCCATCCTTAATTGGATGGTGGGAGCAAAGGTGGCCAATCAGGAGGTCAGCTCCCAGAAGGTTGCGCCAACGGGCACAGTAATGACACGGGTGGGCTCAGGACTACTATATGGTTCCGAAGCCTGCTGGAAAATCCAACCTGTTAACTCTGTTTTTCTCTCTCCTCAGATGCTGCCTGACCCGCTGAGTGTTTCCAGCATTTTCTGTTTTAGATTTCTTTCGTTTTTAATTTCATTATTTTCTTTTCTTTTAATGAATAATCCCTTCCTGGATTTTTCTGTTTCCATGTGAAACACTTTGAATTTCATCTGCCACATATCTGCCCAATTCGCAATTATATTCAAATCCTCCGCTAACATATCCTGTTCAACTTAAGAGTCTACCAATTTTTTTTATAGAATTTGGAGATTGTAGCTTGTGACTTCTAGGCCCAGATCATTTCTAAAGCTGTTAAACAAACAATATCACCGAACAAAAACTTGTGGAACCTCACAGGTAACATTCTCCAAGGTTGATGACAATTCCTGTATCACTACTCTCTCAGTTCTGATTAGAAACTTTTTTCAGCAGATTAAATCATTTGGATTGTCAATGATAAGGTAAATTATACACGATTGATGCAAGGATCAGGCTTGAGGGCCTAATGGACTTTCAGAAGGCATTCTAAAAGGTTCCACATAATTCAAGTTCAAAGAATTAAAGACAAATTATCGATTTGGTTAGGAGATTGGTTTAGCGGTCAAAGACAGAGATTAGGGGTAATAGGTATATACTCAAATTGGAAAGAAATGACTAGTGGTGTCTCATAACAATCTCTGTTGGGGCCTCAATACGAACATAAGAATTAAGAGCAGGAGAAGGCCACTCTGCCCCTCAAGCCTGCTCCACCATTCAATAAGATCATGGCTGATCTTATTGTAACCTTGACTCTACATTCCCACCGCTTTGCTTATCAAGAAACTATCTACCGCTGCCTTAAAAATATTCAAAGACTCTGCTTCCACTGCCTTTTGAGGAAGAGAGTTCCAAAGACCCACGACACTGAGAAAAAATTTACCTCGCCTCTGTCTTAAATGGGCAACCCCTTAGTTTTAAAGAGTGACCCCTAATTCTAGATTCTCCCATCAGGGGAAACATCGTTTCCACAACCCTGTCAAGACCCCTCAGGATCTATGTTTCAATCAAGTCACCTCTTATACTTCTAAACACCAACGGATAAAGATTAGCCTGTCCACCTTTCCTCATGAGACAACCTGCCATTCCAGGTATTAGTCTCGTAAACTTCTCTGAACTGCCTCCAATGCATTTACATCATTCCTTAAATAAGGAGACTAATACTGTACACAGTACTCCAGATGTGATATCACCTGTGTAACTGAAGCACAATCTCCCTGCTATTGTATTCAATTCCCCTCGCAATAAATGATAACATTCTATTAGCTTTCCTAATTACTTGCTGAACCTGCATACTAACCTTTTGACGATTCATACACTAGGACACACTGGGAAACAAATGAACTTATTAGTGAGAGGCATCACGGTTTTGTGAAGGGGAGATAGTGTCTCACTAACTTGATCGAGTTTTTTGAGGAAGTGACGAAGATGATTGATGAAGGAAGGGCAGTGGATGTCGTCGATATGGACTTCAGTAAAGCCTTTGACAAAGTCCCTCATGGCAGACTGGTACAAAAGATGAAGTCACACGGGATCAGAGGTGAGCTGGCAAGATGGATACAGAATTGGCTCGGTCATAGAAGACAGAGGGTAGCAGTGGAAGGGTGCTTTTCTGAATGGAGGGATGTGACTAGTGGTGTTCTGCAGGGATCAGTGCTGGGACCTTTGCTGTTTGCAGTATATATAAATGATTTGGAGGAAAATGTAGCTGGTCTGATTAGTAAGTTTGCGGACGACACAAATGTTGGTGGAGTTGCGGACAGTGATGAGGATTGTCAGAGGATACAGCAGGATATAGATCGGTTGGAGACTTGGGCGGAGAAATGGCAGATGGAGTTTAATCCAGACAAATGTGAGGTAATGCATTTTGGAAGATCTATTACAGGTGGGAAGTATACAGTAAATGGCAGAACCCTTAGGAGTATTGACAGGCAGAGAGATCTGGGCATACAGGTCACTGAAAGTGGCAATGCAGGTGGATAATGTAGTCAAGAAGGCAAACAGCATGCTTGCCTTCATTGGTCTGGGCATTAAGTATAAAAATTGGCAAGTCATGCTGCAGCTGTACAGAACCTTAGTTAGGCCACACTTAGAATATTGCGTGCAATTCTGGTCGCCACACTACCAGAAGGACGTGGAGGCTTTGGAGAGGGTACAGAAGAGGTTTACCAGGATGTTGCCTGGTTTGGAGGGCATTAGCTATGAGGAGAGGTTGGAAAAACTCGGATTGTTTTCACTGGAATGACGGAGGTGGAGGGGCAACGTGATAGAGGTTTACAAAGTTATGAGTGGCATGGACAGAGTGGATAGTCTGAAGCTTTTTCCCAGGGTGGAAGAGTCAGTTACTAGGGGACATAGGTTTTAGGTGTGAGGGGCAAAGTTTAGAGGGGATGTGCGAGGCAAGTTCTTTACACAGAGGGTGCTGAGTGCCTGGAACTTGCTGCTGGGGGAGGTGGTGGCAGCAGGTACGATAGCAACGTTTAAGAGGCATCTTGACAAATACATGAATTGGATGGGAATAGAGGGATACGGTCCCTGGAAGTGCAGAAGGTTTTAGTTTAGACAGGCATCAAGATCGGCGCAGGCTTGGAGGGCCGAATGGCCTGTTCCTGTGCTGTACTGTTCTTTGTTCTTTGACACCCAGATTCCTCTACATCTCAGAGCTCTGCAATCTCTCATCATTTAGATCATATGCTTCTTTTTTATTCTTCTTGCCAAAGTGGACAAT
This sequence comes from Heterodontus francisci, assembly GCF_036365525.1. Classification (NCBI taxonomy): domain Eukaryota; kingdom Metazoa; phylum Chordata; class Chondrichthyes; order Heterodontiformes; family Heterodontidae; genus Heterodontus; species Heterodontus francisci. Next base: position 115,666,721 of record NC_090371.1, read on the forward strand.
TTCACATTTTTCCACATGATACTCCATTTGCCAGATCTTTGCCCTCTCACTTAACCTATCTATATCCCTTTGTAGCCTCCTTATGTCCTCTTCACTTTCCTATCTACCTTTATGTCATCAGCAAATTTAGCAACCATACCTTCGGTCCCTTCATCCAAGTCATTTATATAAATTGTAAAATGTTGAGGCCCCAGCACTGATGCCTGTGGCACACCACTCGTTACATCTTGCCAACCAAAAAAACGACCCATTTATGTCCACTCTCTGTTTCCTGTTAGCTAGCCAACCTTTTATCCATGCCAATATGTTAACCCCTGCACCATGAGTTTTATTTTCTGCAATAACCTTTGATGTGGCACCTTATCAAATGCCTTCTGCAAATCTCAGTACATCCACCATTTTCCATTTATCCACTGCACATGTTACCTCTTCAAAGAACTCCATTAAATTGGTTAAACATGATTTCCCTTTCACAAAACCGGGTTGACTCTGATTACCTTGAATTTTTCTCAGTGCCCTACTATAACGTCTTTACTCATAGCTTCTAACATTTTCCCTCAGACAGATGTTAAGTTAACTGGCCTGTAGGTTCCTGCTTTCTGTCTTCTTCCCATTTTGAATAAAGGAGTTAGATTCGCTATTTTGCAATTTAATGGAACCTGCCTCGAATGCAGGCAAATTTTGGAAAATTAAAATCAGCACATCAACTATCTCACCAGCCACTTCTTTTAAGACCCTAGGATGAAGTCCTTCAGGACCCAAGGACTTGTCAGCCTGCAGCTCCAACAATTTGCTCTGCACCACTTCCCTAGTGATTGTAATTTTCTTGAGTTCCTCCCTCCCATTTCCTGATTGATAAGTATATCAATGGGAAGAGGATAACCTGGGAAAGAGTACGACCCATTAGGGAGCAAGGGGGACATTTTTGGGTGGAGCCAGAGGACATTGGTAGGGTGTTGAACGAATATTTAACATCTGTCTTCACCCAAGAGAATGAGGATGAAGATATGGAACTTGGAGAGAGAGACTGTGAGGTTCTTGAGCAAATTATCAAAGGGAGTGACAAGGTATTGGAGGTTTTGGAATGCTTAAAAGCGGACAAATCTCCAGGTCCGGACAATTTGTGTCCCAGAATGCTGTGGGAGACGAAGGTGGAGATTGCAGGGGCTCTGACCCTAATTTTTAATTCCTCCCTGGCCACGGGGGAGGTGCCAGAGGACTGGAGAACACCTAATGTGGTCCCACTATTTAAGAAAGGTTGTAGAGATAAGCCAGGGAACTACAGACCAGTGAGTCTCACGTCAGTGGTAGGGAAACAATTGGAGAAAATTCTGAAGGAGAGAATCTATCTCCACTTGGAGAGGCAAAATTTGATTAGGAATAGTCGGCATGGCCTTGGCAGAGGGAGGTCATGCTGAACAAATTTGATTGAATTTTTTGAGCATGTGACCAGGTGTGTAGATGAGGGTAGTGCAGTTGATGTAGTTTACATGGATTTCAGCAAAGCCTTTGACAAGGTCCCACATGGGAGACTTATCAAGAAAGCAAATGCACATGGGATACAGGGTAACTTGATAAGGTGGATTCAAAATTGGCTTAGCTGTAGGAGACAGAGAGTGATGACAGACGGCTGTTTTAGTGACTGGAAGCCAGTGTCCAGTGGCATACCACAGGGATCTGTGCTGAGTCCCCTATTGTTTGTCATTTACATAAACGACATAGATGACTATGTGGGGGGTAGGACCAGTAAGTTCGCGGATGACACACAGATTGGCCGAGTGGATAACAGTGAGGTGGAGTGTCTTAGGTTACAGGAAGATATAGACAGGATGGTCAAATGGGCAGAAAAGTGGCAGATGGAATTGATGCATTGGAGGGGGTGCAGAGGCGATTCACCAGGATGTTGCCTGGGATGGAACATTTAAGCTATGAAGAGAGGTTGGATAGGCTTGGGGTGTTTTCGCTGGAACAGAGAAGACTGAGGGGTGACCTGATCGAGGTGTACAAGATTATGAGGGGCATGGACAGGGTGGATAGGGAGCAGCTGCTCCCCTTAGTTGAAGGGTCAGTTACGAGGGGTCACAAGTTTAAGGTGTGGGGTGAGAGATTTAAGGGGGATTTGAGGAAGAACCTTTTTACCCAGAGGGTGGTGACGGTCTGGAATGCACTGCCTGGGAGGGTGGTGGAGGCGGGTTGCCTCACATCCTTTAAAAAGTACCTGGATGAACACTTGGCACGTCGTAACATTCAAGGCTATGGGCCAAGTGCTGGCAAATGAGATTAGGTAGACAGGTCAGGTGTCTTTAATGCATCGGTGCAGACTCGATGGGCCGACGGGCCTCTTCTGCACTGTATTATTCTGTGATTCTATGATTCTGTGATTTACAGCTAATTATGGGATGTTATTTGTATCCTCTGTAGTGAAGACCGATGCAAAATACCTGTTCAACTCATCTACCATCTCCTTATTTTCCCTTATTAATTCTGCAGACTCACTTTCTATAGGACCAATATTCACTTTATTAACTCTTTTCTTTTTAAAATATCTATAGAAATTCTTACTATCTGTTTTTATATATCTAGCTAGCTTTCGCTTGTACTCCATATTTCCCTCCTTATCAATTTATTTGTCATTCTTTGCTGGTTGTTTATATTCTGTCCAATGTTCTGACCTGCCTCCCGTATTTGCGCAATGATATGCTTTTTCTTTAATTTTGATACCATCTTTAACTTTTTTAGTTAACCACATGTAGTGGGTCCTCCCCATGGAATATTTCTTTCTCATTGGAATGCATCTATTCTGTGTGTTCTGGAATATCCCCTTAAATGTTTGCCACTGCATCTCTATTGACCTATTATCCCTTAACCTAATTTGCCAGTTTACTTTAGTTAGCTCTGCTCTCCTGCCCTCATAATTACCCTTATTTAAGTTTGATATATTATTCTTGGACCCATTCTTCTCTCCCTCAAACTAAATGTAAAATTCAATCATATTATGAACACTGCTACTGGAGGGGTGCCTTCACTATGAGGTCATTAATTAATCCTGTCTCATTGCACTAGTAGAGGTCTAGTATAGCCTGCTCTCTGGTTGGCTCCAGAAAGTGCTGTTCTAAGAAATAATCCCAAAAACATTCTATGGCTACTTTTGCCTATCTGATTTTTCCAGCCTATATGAAGATTGAAATCCCTGATGGTTATTGTCGTACCTTTCTGACAAGCTCACATTATTTCTTCCTTCTATTCTACCATGTGTTTACTGTTAGGAGGCCTTTACACCACTCCCACAAGTGACTTCTTGCCTTTATCATTTCTCATCTCGACGCAAAGCACTTCTACATCCTGGTTTCCTGAACTTAGGTCATTCTTCTCTGTTGTGCTAATACCATCACTATTTAACAGAGCCGCCCTTCCACATTTTTGATCCTTCTATCCTTCCTAAATGTCATGTCCCCTTCAATATTCCGGTCCCAATCTGTCATCCTGCAGCCATGTCTCTGTAATGGCTATCAGATCGTACTTATTTATTTCTATTTGCGCTATCAATTCATCTGTTTTGTTTCAAATGCTACCTGCATTCAGATACAAAGCCTTTCGTTTTGCCCTTTTATTATTTTTGTAACCTCTAGCCTTGACTGCTGATTTACTCTTAGATTTGTACTCTGTATCCCTGCCCGTCACGGTCTGTTTATCTTTTCCCATAATAATACCTTTCTCTCTTGCCTTGTCTCTACTCTTTGATTTACCACATCTTCCCAAATTTGATGCCTTTCCCCCACTATTTAGTATAAAACCCTCTCTGCTTCCCTAGTTATGTGGCTTGCTAGAGCACCAGCCCTAGCACGGTTCATGTCTGGACTGTCCCAACTGTCCCAACTTTCCCCAGTGCTGAACCAGTGCCCCTCGAGCCGGAACTCACTTCTACTGCACCAGTCTTTGACTCATGCATTCATTTCTCTAATCTTATTTGCCCAGTGCCAATTTGCATGTGGCTCAGTTAATAATCAAGAGATTATTACCTTTGAGGTTCTGCTTCTTAATTTGGTGCTTAGTTCCTCAAACTGACTATGCAGAACCTCTTTCCTTGTCCTGCCTGTGTCGTTGGTACCTACATGGACCATGATGACTGGATCTTCCCCCTCCAACTGTAAGTTGCACTCCAACCCTGAGCAGATTTCCCGAACCCTGGCACTGAGCAGGCAACACAGCCTTCTGGACTCTTGCTCTTTGCTGCAGAAAACAGTGTCAATCCCCTCGCTATACTGTCCCCTACTACCATTACATTCCTTTTTTCTCTCCCCACTTGAATGGCTTCCTGTACCATCATCAGTTAGCTCATTCACCCTGCAGCCCTCACTCTCATCCAAACAAACTGAAAGAACCTCAAACCTGTTGGACCATTGCAAAGACTGAGGCTCCTGCTCTCCTGCTCTCTGGGCCCCCTTACCTGCCTCAGCTACATCCTTATTCTCCTGTCCCTGACCACTGAACAAGACAGAAGACCCTATCCTAAGGGGTGTGACCGCCTCCTAGTAACTTTTCCCCTCCTTGATGCATTGCAGCGTCTGTAGCTCAGCCTCCAGTTCATTGACTCTGAGCCAAAGCTCCTTGAGCCACAGACAATTACTGCAGACACATTTGCTATGGATTACACTGGCATCCACCAGTTCCCACACACCAGCTACAGCTGCAACACATCACCTGCCCTGCCATTTTTATTGTGTTTTAAATATTTGATTATTTATTTATTTAATTAATAGAAAATACTCACCAGCCAATCTATTAAGATTTGCTACTATTAGTAAATAAAACCTAAATACTACAATTACCTAATTTTTTGAAAGATAAATGAGAAAAACTCTCACCAACCAATCGACTACCTGTTTCCCTGTGGCGCATACTGATTTTCTTTCTCAGAACATGGTTGTTCCGCTCTGGTGGACTGAACTGGCTCGGATAACTCTTTAATGGTTGCCGCCGCTGGTCTCCGGGTCCTCCTCTCTTCCGCTCTTTAATGGCCGCCGATGCAGGTCTCCGGGTCCTCCTCTCTTCCACTCTTTAATAGCCACCACCACCATAAAATTCACTAAATTTATTAATAACTTAAATAACACAATAATTAGAAATATATCCAAGTTTGCCAAAGGCACAACGATTGGTGGCATAGTAAGTAGCATAGATAGGAGCATAACATTTTAAAGAGACACTGACAGATGCCAAACTGTGGCAGATGGATTTCAATATAGTGTAAGGTCATCCATTTTGGACCAAAAAAAAATCCAAGTATGTTTTTAAATAATAAAAAGCTAGGAAAACTGGAGGTCCAAAGAGGTTTAGGGGTCCATGTATACAGATCACTAAAATATAGTTGACAGGCACAAAAAATAAGTGAAAAGGCAAATGGAATGTTTGCCTTCATTACTGGAGGACTACAATATAAAAGGAAGGAAGTTTTTCTGTAGCTATACAAAGCCCTAGTTAGATCATATCTGTATTATGGGCCGGAATTTTACACCCCAAAAACGCGTAGGCTGGTGGCTGGGGTTGGGGGGTGGGGGGCGTAAAATTGAGTGGAAAGTTGGGGGGGGGGGGGATTCCCGACCTTCTCCTGCCCCCCTTGAAATTTTTCGCGGGGCAACGGCGAGAAATGGCCCACCCACCCCAGGCCAATCAAGGCCCTTAAGTGGCCAATTAACTGGAGCTAAAGAGCCTCCCCCTGCCACCGTGGGTATTTTATCCTTGGCTGGCGGGAAGCTGAGGCCTCAAAAAGCCCATCTGGTGAAACCAGGCATCCTCCTTGCGGGCTGGTGGGGGGCCCTTCTGATCGGGCCACACAGGGCCACCCCCGAAGCCCCAACCTCGCCCAATGCACAAAATTCCCCCTCGCCCCCTAACTGACCTCCCTTGCCTTGCCAGGGCCCGACTAATTGTCCCTGGCGAGGCCCTAAAAACCTACCTTTTTTCCAAGGCTGTCCTTCCTGTTGCTTCCGATAGCTGGGTGTAGTCCCAGCAGTGGTCACCACTCCCGGTGTTGCTGCTGGGACTTAGAGCTCCCAGCCCGCTGATTGGCAGGCAGCTCCAAGAGGCGGAACTTCTTCCCTCAAGGAGGTGTAAGTCCTGCCCAAGACCAATTAAAGGCATGGGGAGCAAAAAATCACAGTCTGGCTCTGCAGGCTCGGTGGAGGTGGGCTCACCACCGACTTTTCGGCAGTTGGACTCACGCCCAATGAAAATTTCCAGCCCTGTGTACAGCTCTTGGCACTGCACCTTAAAAAGGATATATTCACCTTGGAAGGAGTACAGCAAAGGCTCACTAGAATGTTACCAGGACCAGACAGATTACATAAACTAGGCTTGTATTCCTTGCAATAAAGGTTAAGGGGTGATTTAATAGAGGTTTTTAAAATTTTGAAGGGAACTGATTGGGTAGATAGAGAGAAACCTTTTCCAAGGTAGTCCAGGACAAGGGGACATAATCTTAAAATCAGAACTAAGCCATTTGGGGAGAAGTTAGGAAACGGTGGTAGAAGTGTGGAACTCTCTTTAGCAAGAAGTAGTAGATTCTAGCTCAATTAATCATTTTAAATTTGAAATCAACAGAGTTTTGCTAGTTAAGACTATTAAGGGATATGGCGTCAAGGTGGGTGGATGGAGTTAGGGTATAGATCAGCCATGATCTCATTGAATGATAAAACAGGCTTGGGGCGGTGAAGTGGCCTACTCCTTTAGTTTAGAAATACAGCACTGAAACAGGCCCTTCGGCCCACCGAGTCTGTGCCGACCATCAACCACCCATTTATACTAATCCTACATTCCTACCAAACATCCCCACCTGTCCCTATATTTCCCTACCACCTACCTACACTAGTGGCAATTTATAATGGCCAATTTACCTACCAACCTGCAAGTCTTTTGGACTGTGGGAGGAAACCGGAGCACCTGGAGAAAACCCACGCAGACACAGGGAGAACTTGCAAACTCCACACAGGCAGTACCCAGAATTGAACCCGGGTCGCTGGAGCTGTGAGGCTGCAGTGCTAACCACTGCGCCACTGTGCCGCCCCTGTTTCTGTGTTCCTATTTTCATAATGGTCTATTCTTATTTCCAGTGCTTTCCCGACTTCATTAATTTCTGCTTGAAGCTTCTCTTATGTGACTCCTGCTTTTTGGCATCAATTTGAAAACACAAAAAATTGTAAAGGAGATTCCGGCCAGAACTAGATAAGAAGTGTACTACTGCTCAGATTCCTACTGTCTCAGTCAAAACAAAAATAGAAATCTGAGATGAAAGACCACAATAACATAACATGTGCTCTCTACAGGAACCCTCATGCAAACCAAAATAACTCTGCCAATTTGGAACATGCAGGGCCAAATGTTGTTAACACTCTAGATTCTGTAATGATATTATTCCTGTTTAAATTAATTGAGCTACATAAGGCTATGCAATATCTATTTTATAATAATTGGGCACACTGATTGAAAATCTTAGCATTCTATAAAGATCAGAGATTACCCACCACACTGGCCTTTCCATCCTTGGCTTCTACACTGTTCCAGTGAAGCTCAATGTGGGTTCCAAGAACAGCATCTTACTTTGATTCTCGGCACTATGCAGCCCTCTGACCTGATCACTGACTTAACAATAGCGGCTATTGATTTGTACTACGTGATGCAGATAATATAGAATGGGTCTGTAAGCCATCGTCTCACCCCTTCCTTGGGTGTTTACCACTGCCTGAGCTATTTGATTTAGAGATACAGCACTGAAACAGGCCCTTTGGCCCACTGAATCTGTGCCGACCATCAACCACCTATTTATACTAATCCTACACAAATCCCATATTCCTACCACATCCTCACCTGTTCCTATATTCCCCTACCACCTACCTATACTAGGGGCAATTTATAATGGCCAACTTACCTATCAACCTGCAAGTCTTTTGGCTGTGGGAGGAAACCGGAGCACCCGGAGGAAACCCACGCAGACACAGGGAGAACTTGCCAACTCCACACAGGCAGTACCCAGAATTGAACCCGGGTCGCTGGAGCTGTGAGGCTGCGGTGCTAACTACTGCGCCACTGTGCATTCATTATTTCTCTCGTGCCCTTCCTTTCTTTATTTGCCATTGTCTGCTAACGATAATTCCACAATCTCCTGTCTTTCTTTTAAGATCATTAAAAGTTTATTCAACCAACATGTACTCTCACATTTTTACCTCTCCCCCACCTCTTTGCTCTGATTTTGCTAAAATGCTTGTTCACTTTTTTCTCAATTGGGATGAGGGGCTGTTTGCCTGAAATGTTACCTTTTCTGTTCTCACCACAGATCCTAACTGACCTGCAGTGAACTTCATTGACATTTCTACACCAGTTAATCAGCTTGTTTGCTGTTGGAGAAGTATTGATGGATCATTTATATCGGTGTTTTGTGACTGACTGCTAGTTTATTTTTATGGCTAGTGAAATCACATTCTGAAATGGTGCATCTTGCAAAGCAATACATTCCCACAAGTCCTAAGGATGGAGTTTGCTGGCGAGTCATCAAATCAAATGAAAAATGGCCATTTCATTAAAAAAAGGAGGAAAATCATTTCCCCCAGCTTTCGTCTAATAAGCACAAGGCTTAGCTTTACTGAAGCAAACAATACTCCACAGTAGATGGTAATCTGCAGCAGTTCCTTTTATTATGCAAATAGTTTAGTTTAGAGATACAGCACTGAAACAGGCCCTTCGGCCCACCGAGTCTGTGCCGACCATCACCACCCATTTATACTAATCCTACACTAATTCCATATTCCTACCACATCCCCACCTGTCCCTATATTTTCCCTACCACCTACCTACACTCGGGGCAATTTCTAATGGCCAATTTACCTATCAACCTGCAAGTCTTTGACATGTGGGTGGAAACCGGAGCACCCGGAGGAAACCCACACAGACACAGGGAGAACTTGCAAACTCCACACAGGCAGTACCCGGAATTGAACCCGGGTCACTGGAGCTGTGAGGCTGCGGTGCTAACCACTGTACCGCTTCTCTAGAAGTAACTAATTGATGTCTCTATTTGAATCATTACTATAGCTGTATATAAAAATCCTTGGAAGACTTGCATTTCGATAGCACCTTTTACAACTTTAGGACATTCCAAAGCACTTTATGGCCAATGAAGTACTTTTAAATCATAGTCATTGTCATAATGTAGGAAATGTGGCAGGTAAAATTAGATTTGCATTTACATAGCAACTTTCACAATCACTGGACATTTGGATTTACAGCCAATGAAGTACTTTATTTTAAAAAGTGTAGTCATTGTTGTAATGCAGGAAAAATTAATATAACATTAATGCATTAATTAGCACAATAGTTGATTTTGCATTTTGTTCAGCTAAAACTGGAACAAGCCTTGTGAGAAAGTTAGTTGAATAGTGACAAATAAGAATTAACCATAAAACTTTTGAAAATAAATCCTGTAACAAATGCAAGATATATATCTAATATAAAGAGGTTATGAGTGAACAGCATAGAAAAGAAAAAGGAGGTAATAAATTGACTCAGTTGCTTTTGAAATGTTAAAATTCTGTTTAAGTTAAATGTGTGGCGGTGGAGATGCTTTATTGACTTTTCTGAAGAGATTTGGAGTAGGTTATAATGAAAAATAGTATATTTTTAATTTTTCTATTTGGTATTTAAAGTGTTTCTATTCTTTGGTGACTAAATGTGTGCATTCCAACTGGTTGTCTGATTTCACAAAGTCAACATCCTGGGTGTTACCATTGACCAGAAACCGGCCATATAAATACTGTGGCTATAAGAGCAGGTCAGACGCTGAAGATTCTGCAGCAAGTAACTCACCTTCTGACTCCACAGAGCAGGAGTCAGCAGTGTAATGGAATACTCTCCACTTGCCTGGATGAGTTCAGCTCCAACAACACTCAAGGAGCTCGACACAATCCAGGACAAAGAAGCCCACTTGATCAGCACCCCATTCACCACCCTAAACATTCACTCCCTCCACTACCGATGCATAGTAACAGCAATGTGTACCATATACAAGATGCACTGCAGCAACTCGCCAAGCCTCTTTCAACAGCTCCTTGCAAACCCATGGCCTCTACCAGCTAGAAGGAAAAGGGGAGCAGATGCATGGGAACACCACCACCTGCAAGTTCCCCTCCAAGTCACACACTATGCTGACTTGGAACTATATCACCATTCTTTCACAGTTGCTGGGTCAAAAACCTGGAACTCCCTCCCTAACAGCACTGTGGGTGGACCTATACCAGATTGACGGCAGCAGTTCAATAAGGCGGCTCGCCACCACCTTCTCAAGGACAACTAGGGATGAGCAACAAATGCTGGCCTTGCCAGTGATGCTCACACCTCATGAAAGAATAAAAAAATTGTGCAGCCTGGTTATTTACAGACTCCTGCCATCCTGAACCTTGCTCACAGAACTTCCTTTTTCCTCCAGATAGCCAGAGCACCTCACTACTGTGCCACTTCTGTTGTATTCCTGCCCTTATATAAGAAGTCTTGACAGTATGCACCACTCCATTCCTAGACCATGCACTATTCTGCCAGGTCGCCTGATGACTTTCCCTTTCAGACCTTCGATCTGGCATTCACTCCAAGCTTTGATTCTCTGCATTCTTCTCAGGCCCAGATTCTAACAGCTCCTAGGACAGTATTTGTACTGTGCTTGGATCTATAAATGCCACCTGTGCAGAAGGGATAGTCTTGCCTATCCCCTGCCTAGCATGGCCCAGAGCCTTGCCCATACATAGCACCCTAAGGTGAGGAAACACTCCTACTTGTTCACTACATTATCTCCAGAGAAATGCTCAGGAAACCTCATATGGAGACGAACATTACTGTTCTAGCCAGATAAACACTGAAATTGGTGTGGTCATGCAAAAGCTGCTTTCATTTCAGACTCCCTGGACTAGTCTCTCAACGACATAACAAACAATATAAGAGACGACCCTGGAGTGTAATAGTGTAATTGCTGCAGTGTCCTTGCTCCCGTGAGGAGATGCCCTAGTGTTCGGTTGCCAATATGCAATGGCAATACATACCTAGTATTATCTAGATAGGGGCGAAAGTTAAACAAATAGAAACAGAGAAGCATAGGATATTATGGGATTGGAAGTGATCATTCTGATTCATCGATTCAATTTCAAAGTTGAAAAAAAATCATACTTTCTCAACCTCTCTTGTCCCTCTATGGCATTCTATGTCACATATTCATCCGTTCGCTCTTTTATTTGCCAACACTGTAAGATAGGAATTTATTCTGTGATATTGTCCTAAATTGGGACGAATTGCAGCAGAACTGGTAGAAAAATTGTGTGGTAAGGCCTAGCAATGCCTCACTGCCCTGACTTGGATTTCCCACCTCACAACCTCCCTTGATGTGTCACTTCCTGCTTCTTCCCCAACCATCATATGCAAATAAGCAAATAATAGTGATGAAAGTAGGGCAAGCAACAGATTTTCCTCCTTTTGACCGGTGTTACTGTTTTCTGGAGCCAACATGGCAAATGCAATACTGGGCTCTGAATAACAGCTTTGAGGTGCTTCCATGAAGAAAGCAGACATTGCAGTTACCTCGTCTCCCTCCAACTGACGCCAGACACTTACCTGCTATAGATTGTGGTCTTGATCAATGGGACATTGCTTCTGATCTTCAAGGTGCTTCTGTTTCTTTAATGGCTCTCAGCAGATCAACAGGAATCTTCTCCTTAAGTTACAGTCATGCCTAGCACAAAGGAAGATGGTTGTGGTTGTTGGAGGGCAATCATCTCAGTCCCAGGACATCACTGCAGGAGCTCCTCAGGGGAGTATCCTAGGCCAAGCCATCTTCAACTACTTCATCAACGACCTACCCTCCATCATAAAGTCAGAAGAGGGGATGTTTGCTAATGATTGTACCTTGCTCAGCACCATTTGCAAATTCTGAGATACTGAAATAGTCCATGTTCATATGCAGCAAGACTTGGATAACATTCAGGCTTGGGCTGATAAGTAGCAAGTTGCATTCACAACACACAAGTGCCAGGCAATGACCATTTCCAACAAGAGAGAATCCAACCATCTCCCCTTGACATTCAATGGCAATACATCACTAAATCCCCCAACATCAACATCCTGGGGTTCCCATTGACCAGAAACAGAACTGGACCAGCCACATAAATAATGTGGCTACAAGAACAGGTCAGAGGCTGGGAATTCTGTGGTGAGTAACTCACCGCCTGACTCCCCAATGCCTGTCCAACATCTACAAGGCACAAATTAGGAGTGTGATGGAATATTCTCCACTTGCCTGGATGGGCGCAGCTCCAACAACACTCAAGAAGCTTGACACCATCCAGGACAAAGTAGCCTGCTTGATTGGCACCCCATCCACCACCTTCAACTTTCACTCCCTCCACTACCAATGTGCAGTGGCAACAGTGTGTACCATCTACAAGATGCACTGCAGCAACTCATCAAGGCTCTTTCGACAACACATTCCAAACCCATGACCTCTACCACCTAGAAGGACAAGGGCAGCAGATGCATGGGCACACCACCACCTGCAAGTTCCCCTCCAAGCCACACACCATCCTGACTTGGAACTATATCGCTGTTCCTTCACTGTCACTGAGCAAAGTCCTGGAATTTCCTTCCTAACAGCACTGTGGGTGTACCTACACCACATGGACTGCAGTGGTCTAGAAGGCAGCTCACCACCACCTTCTCAAGGGCAATTATGGATGGGCAATAAACGTTGGCCTATCCAGCGACACCCACATTCTGTGAAAGAATGCCCACATCCTGCAAAGAAATTTAAAAAATGGATTCCCTTTTGATGGCAGAAACCCTCCCAGGAGCTTGCCGTGTATACCTAATGATCCCTGACATAGGAAAATATGTCAGGGCTGGAGCAGGTGCGAAGGGGCAGGTGGAATTCCTGCCCTGCAGGATCTTTATCCCTCTCCACTGCTGCTCCAAATACTTTCTTCCATATATTTATCACTCTCTGTGTGAAGTAGTTAAATTGAAGCGATCTTTCTTGCCTCTGGAAACAAAAGAAATCACCTGACAATTAAAAGTCAGTAAGATGAGATGCAGGAGTAGCTAAGCAATAATAAATTACTTGTCCCTGAATTACCTCAGGGATTCCTAGATCCTCCGCTGCAATTTCAGCAGGAGATTAGCAGAACCAGCAGAAAAAGAACAAAAATGGAGTGGTGGTGGGGGGGAGCAGTCTTCTCTGCCATTTTTCTGCGAGTTGTGCCGATCTCCAATTGAGGTTGTAGTGGGGCCATGAAAACTCCTTTGGAAAATTTAAGTGACTGTCTAGAGTCTCGGTGAAATTATTATGATGAGGTGCTGATTATGGGATTGTAGATATTGAATTATTCACTAACTGTGATGAATAGTAAATATAGGACAGTTTGTTATCTCATTATCATGCATAACCAATTTGACATCATCTAGAACTGGACGATAATTGTAGACTAATAGACATACTGTAAATATATAACTATTCATTATGCGGGAACAGGCAGTAAATATGAAATAACTGATTATCTGAAAGAATAACATAAACATGAAATATTGTAGGTACTGAAATTCAATGAAGGCCCTGCTGGTCTTGCAACATGACTGTGGCAGACGACCAACAGAAACCTTGGAGAATTTTATCTAAATATGACAGACTATAAATATAGAATAATACATCTAACTCCAATGGACTGTAATATAGAATAATTCATTATTTGAGATCAATCATTTGCCTTACCTTTTTAACATTAGCCTGACTCTTAGGGGATCAGTAAATATAGGATAATTTATTCGCTGTGACAAACTATTTGATCAAGGATTAGTACTGTTCATTAGGTGGGGAATGTCATGTACTACTCTTCCCAGTCTCTAGTAAGGCCTGAAATGTGAAAGAAAATCCAGGAAAAATCCCTCTGACCATTTTTAGGGAAAGCCCTTGATAATTACTTTTGGCTCACTAAGGCAATGGGACTAGTTTCCACTTATAACTTTGTGGTATTAACAGACAAATGGTTAATGACATGTCATTGGCTGATATTTTAGAACAAGTATTGACCCATTTATTTTCAATGGCTTAATACCTCCACTGAAACAGTGGATAAAGGAATGGCAAATAAGCACTTTAAGCGTTTCTTTGCTATTATTGGCAACAGCAATTTCCAGGCAATTACACATTTCATCCTATTCTTGAATAAGTGGGAATAACAAGTTCCCAGACTGGGTTAATACAGTTTTCTGTCACCTGAATACACACTGAGCTGACTTGATGAAATCCTTCTCTTTCTGGTAGTCTCCAAGGGTTTTATGTGAAATGTATGAGGGTAGTTTTGACCCAATGTCTAATATGGGCACACCATACTGCCAAAAATTTAGAATAAGAGTTTATAAAAAAGAGAAATCTGAGTCAGAGAACGAATTACAGTGTTTAGTGTGGGAAGCAGAAAAATTCCCATTGGTGCCGCAACTGGTGTTTATTGAGTGTCAGATTGAGGCATGTTATTGTCAGAAGTAGTTTTTCTGTGCAACTGCTTGCTGCTGATACTGAAGGGTAAAACTGCAATATGTTTCCTCGCCCAGTATTGATATCTTTGCCTTCCTAAGCATAAAGGCTCAAATATCCATAGCAGTGGAGCAGAAAACCAGTGAAACAGCCAGAAAACAGCCCGATGTTCTGTGTTTCCACCAGTTCAGTGATTTATCAGCCTGCTTTATAAGGGAAGAACTTCTGCTCTACCCTTGCAGGGAAAATTTCTTTGTGGACTGGTGGATATGGGGCATTGGGGCTATGCCAAGACCTCCAGTTTCCCCTGGCTCATTTGGGACCTGCTATTGTTGTGGACACCCTTATGCCTGTGGGATGAAGTGAAATGCACTGGCCTCCAGATGGGTGTAAGTGGGCCCCACTGGTTAGAGTTCAGGACAAGGAAAAGTAGTCAATTTTCTTTAATTAATCTTTATTAGCCTCTTTACATAGAGGGCTGATGGGGGACATACATGGTTTCTGGGAAAGGAGGCCAAGCAATTTCCCTCCTTTACTCATAAACTGGAAAAAAGCCAAATTAAATACTCTAGTAACCCCCAGAATAAAACAGACCAAACCAGGTATATTTAGACAACAACAAATTAACTATTTATTTAAACTAAATCTTAAACACTATTAAGATAAACCTATGTCTAAAGACCTTATAACTTCTTATTTTAACCTAACTCCCCCATTCACACACATACACTCAAAAATTGACGGTTAACCATTTTTAAAAATAAGAATGCTGTTTTAAAATTTAGCTGTTTCTTAAGAATAAATAAATAACTGGGTTGTTAGTCTTTGTGGGTTATGTTCCTGATGGGTGAGGAATCCAAGTGTAAAAATAATCAAATGCCACTCCAAGTTTCCACATGGATTTGATGAAACAATCTTTTCTTTATAGGTATTCAAAGCACTTCGGCTGCAGCCAAAGTTCTTTAGCAAGGAGTATAGCAATGAGTCCACTCAGATTTTAAAACCAGCAGTTTGTCAGTCAAAACCTTATTACAAATTCCAGAAAACACAATCAGCCAAGAGAGAGTCAATCTTGATGCAAAGACTTCATGGATTGGAAGTAAAGAAAAGGAATTTTGTTACCTCCAGCAATACAAATGGTCTTTTCAAAGGGTTGCTTCCTCCTTAGGCAATTAACATGGCCTGTAGCTCATTATAGAATTTCTGCTGAGAGAAATAGACAGCTCTTTCCTCCAGTAAGCATGCTTCGCTGGTGTCTCTCTAAACTAGATACAGCTGATTTTCACACACAGTCCAATGGAAACATTATACCATGTGACCTCATCACTCTGCTGTGGCTGCCTAGGTAACAAGTGCAGCTGGCACACTGTTCTCAGATATCTAAAACTTCTCTCTCTGTCTTAAAGGTACACTGTTTTTAACAGAGTCTTAAAGGCACACTGTTTCAAACAGAGGAAATAAAAAACACCCTCTGTGACAATATGAATAAGCAACCCTTATGAGATATAAGAAACTTGACAACTATAACACTATTTACATAAAACATTCAACTGTAACAGGAACATTTGGAACACTTCTCTTCAGGTTGTTGACTACATTTGGAACCATACTGGTTGTCAGCTGACCCAACCAGACATTGTGACAATGACATGTGGGTGTGTTCTTGAACTGTCCGTCCACTCCTCCTGAATATTGTGTTTGAGAGGACTGTCCTCAGTTGTCAATGTGTTGCTTGTTGTCTCCTCATCTTCAAAACGTACAAGGGTACACATGGGCAATGCTGGTTGTTTGTCTTTTGCATGGCTAGCAGAGAGTCTCCTGAGATGAGATCCATTCCTTCACAGGACTGCAACATTTGGTGTTGTCACCTCATATGAACGTGGTTCTTTGCACCTTGGACATGTCTGTTGAGATCTATGTCTGTTCTTGCGGATGAAAGACCCTCACCTTCTGGCCAACGTATAGTGGCAGTAATTCTGCACCCACATTCACATCATGCACATCTTTCATCTTATCTTGTTTCTCATGTAACTGGTCTGTGATCAAGGACGACTTGGTGAGATGATAACTTGGTAGTGAGGTTCTTGCTGGTCAACCAAACATGATCTCAGGAGGCGATGGCAATCTGAAGTCTAATGGCGTTGTGTGAAAATACAATAATGTAACTAGCATATCTTGCCCTGTTTCTGAATACTTTGTTATCAGTGATTTGACTGTCCTGACTGTATGTTCAGCCATCTCATTCAAACAAGGATATTGGGATGATGATGTGACATGGTTGATGGACCATCGTTCACACATATCCTGGAACAGTTTTCCCGTATATTGTGGACTGTTGTTGGATACTGCTCTATCAGGGCACCAAAAAGACTAAAAGTGGCACTAACAGTGTTGGCCTCTTGCTGTACTCGATACATCTCAAAGCTTCTGTACAATAGGAAATTTGGAAAGATAGTCAGTCACTAGCAGATGGTCTTCTCTGCTAACACAGCACAGATCTTTTTCTGTCTTTATCCATTGTGATGATGGCATGTCATGCAGTTGGAGATGCTCTTTTTGTTGACTAGCCTGGTGCTCTTGACACACATCACAAAATCTCACCATCTGGTCAATGTCCTTGCTAATACCGGGCCAGAATACTGGCTTGTGAGCAAGTCGTCTCATCCTCTCTATTCCCATGTGTCCTTGGTGGAGCTGTCCAACTATGTCAGACTGATGTGTCGCCAGAATGAGTACTTGGTGTCCTTTGAATAGTACTCCGTCAGATATACCAATTTCGTCTCTATTTAGCCAATACGTCCCCAGATCCAAAAGGATCTCCTGAATGGTCTCGGGCCAACCCTCTACAATGATCTGGCACAGAGCTCGGAGGTTGGGGTCTTGAGAAGTCTCCCTCTGAAGTTCCTCTGTCTTGTTTTGACTGAAGCATATGAGATCTATGTTGTAGACACCCTCCGAGCTTGCACATACTTCATTCCATCTGGAAGTCAAATGTTTTGTCTCGTGCTTTCCCAGGGTTGGGCAGTCTACTTAGGGTGTCTGATAGGACCATCTCACTACTGGGTTTTTATCTGACATCACAGGTGTAGGCCTGAATCTTGATGAGTAAACTCTGGAGCTGTGGCGATGCACTTTTGTGCAATTTTCTTCAGATCATCTCCAACTCCTTATGATCTGTCTCGACTGTGAACTCTTTCCCGAATAAGTATGTCTGAATCCTGGTGATCCCACAGACAAGAGTGAGAATTTCTCGTTCGATATAGCAGTAATTTGTTTTTGCTGGCAACAGACATTTTGAACCAAATACAACAGGTTTCCCATCTTGAAGAAGATATGCACTGAGACTTTTCTGCGATGCGTCCACTTCTAATGATGTTGCCTTCTGAGGGTCATAGTATTAAAGACATGACTCGGCTAATGGTACTTGTTTTAATGCAGTGAGAGCATGTTGGTGATCATCCTGCCATATGAATGGTGTGTTTTTCTTCCGCAATTTACTTAGTGGAGAAGTCTTCTTCGAAAAGCTACGTACGTATGCAGCAAGGAAGTTGAATAGACCCAGACCCCTTTGGAAGTCGTCCTTGTCCTGTGGTGACGACATTGACTGGATGTCTTTGATCTTCCTAGGATACTGGTGGATACCTGAGCTTGAATAAATGACACAGAAAAAATTTATGTGATCTGCCTTAATGAAGCACTTTTTGCTGTTGAAAACAAATCCTTTGTGTCTGGCGCACTCCATTAACAACTGTAGGTTTCTGATATGCTCTTCTTCCATACGTCCTACTACAGTGATGTTGTCTGCAATACACGCACAGCCTGTGACTTGTTCCGTTCTCCTGCTCATACGCTGTTAAAATACATCCTAGCTGACCGACAGCCCAGATGGTAAATGGAGGAAACAGTTCCTGCCAAAGGGAATTCTGAACATTTTTAGCTCTGCGACTCTCTTGACAATGTCTGTTTTTTGCATCTAATTTGGAAAAATGTTTCACTCCAGCAAACATTGGGTTGAACTCTTCTAGCATTGATATCTTATGAGGACATCTCTTTAAGACTTTGTTTAGCCTTCTCGGGTCAAATTGAACCATCCTTCTTGATTGCAGTAGTGATGGAACTGCACCTGTCCATGTGATGTTGCATTCATCAAATGATGCCTTGTTTTTCCATTCCATTCAGTTCCATCCTCAACTTTTCTCAAATGTGCTCGCTGCATTTTCATGGTCAGTTGATGGCTTTGCACCTTCTTTAAGGTGTAGGACTGAGTCCCCATGGAAATTCCCAACTGTGCCAAACCTCTAGAGGTCTTGTACTGATTCAATAGGTGTGCACCTGTTTTGACTGCTGTGATCGTCTGACTGGGTCAGCTCATGGATGGTGACCATGCTAAGTTCGTTGCATGCTGGCAACCCTGCCACTGCTGGTCCTGAGACATCCACTATGTAGAATAACTGAGTTAACCATGTTGACTATTTAGACCTGCATTCCAGGTCCAGGGAACCTAGGCACTTTATTGTCAAGCTATTGTGTGCCGTAAGCTTTACACTTGTGGGTTGGACTACAGATTTCTATGCCTCATGGTACATGTCCTTGAGGATGCGGAAAGGTAGAGTGTTGGCACTTGCACTGTGCCAATATTCACTCTCAGTTGATGCCATCCAGCCTGATTGAGTCAGATAATCTAGAGTGTTGCAAAAGCTTCCATTTTGTTAACAGAGTGGATCTGTTCTGCGAAGGTGACCGTGTGAAATAGCTGTTCACCTCTAGTGCCTTCACCTCGATCCACCTCATCCATTTTGGTCAGGCATTCCCCCATTTCATCAATGGGTCTATGCTTTTGGTGGTGTCTATAAGTTTCTCACCTCTGGGTGGCATAATTCTGTGGTTTGAGTGCTGCCTGCTCGGGCTTTTTCCTGCGTTCCTGCTGCTGGACCTTCTGCAAAGTTTGTCCCAGTTCCTCTAAGCCCGCATGCCTTGCACGTACCTGCATATGCCAAGCATTTACATGGCTGGTGGGAGAACCCACAGTTACTGTCCACCTTGTTCTGCCTGAGTGCCTTGAATATTGTACCGACAGGCATTTTGGACCTTAAGGCTTGCAAACGCGATCTCTCTGCGACAATTGCCTTATATCTGTGCCCATCCTGCAGTATGCTTTCCATGCCATGTCCCTTCCATTTTTCCATGGGGTCTTTCTGGAACGCCTCAATAGGAGTGGATGCGATAACCAACTCCATATTTCGTTCTGAGAGTTCAGTATCAGAGAACTCGCATTCTTTTGCTTTCTCTCTGCATTGGTTAACAAAGTCGCCCAAGCTCTCATTGGCTTTCTGTCCATACCGCATGTGTTCCAGGCGGTGTACTCCGAAATTAGCTTTAATCTTAAGATGACTTTCTAATGTTGTCCATAGTTTTGATGGATCCTTCTAGTCAGCATCAGATAAACCAGAGGTATTGATTCTGCACAGACCTTTGTTTCCTATGGCAATCCTGATTTTTATAGCTGCTTCTCTGCGGCAACTTTGTGGTCGAGGAAGCTTAGCTCCATCCTCTGCTCAAACAGTTTGAATTCGCCTGGGACATCAGGTGCTTTCCAGCCTGTCTCTGGAAATCTGGCTGCCATTGCCTAAGTCTTCTACTTTTTTCTCCCCCGAGGAGCAAACCTTGCTTAAAAAGATGCAGCAAGCTGTGATGTCTGTAGAGCTGAGCAGGAGCCATGCCCTGAGCTGTGTTGCTGCAACATGGGCTTGTGAGCTGGCAGGCGGGAGAGGCCCTGGCATCGGGGTCGGCTAATGGCGTGCGAGTGTGGTGATGGCGGGAAGGAATCTGCACCAAAACACGATGCTGCACTGATCTCTGTGGTTGAAACTGACATTGATTTTTGTCATTATTGCTGCCACCATATTGTATTACCTCTTTCTAGATTAATATAAATGAAGCTGAAGGGCAGGCATAGAGTTTGAACACTGAGTTTCAATGAATACTTGTTGTTTCTTCAGCTTACACATGTTAATTAGGGAACAGAACTGAATCATATGATATTGCACTACTTCCTGTGATGACATACATACTAACATAAAAATATATTTAAATGATTATATTTAACATACTAACAAATACGCAATCACAACAAAACCTACCTCCTATGGGAAACTGATTGAAGTTAAGATTTTCACATGAAAAAGCCATTAATTGGTACGGAGATGGATTTGCTGCCCACTTAGAGCCACTGGGGGTGCAAAAAGAGGCAGGTCAGATGAAGTGTGGGACTCATTCAGACTCCCATGGCAGTCATCTCTGAGGCTGCTGGTTGGCCTGAGGGAGAGGTCTGCGATTTGTGCCAAAGCCTTCCACAGCACCAGAGGGAACTGAATTTCACTGGGGAGCTGGAGACCTGACACCAGGGGCAGGACAGTTCCTCGCTTTGTTGATGCTCACCTGGATCTAATGTTGGAGGCTGTGAGGGAGAGGAGTGAGGTCCTCTTCCTGGAGGATGGTAGAGGGAAGCCACCTTGGCATGCAGCAGTGGAACCTCTTTGTTTGGCATCATCTCTAAAACTTTTTGTCTACTTATTCTGGTTCAGACATGAGAATTACAGGAATAATCACAGGAATAATACACTCAAATTCTGGATTAATTATCCAACTTTATGAGATTAAATCAAAATATATCAAAACATGCAATACGAACTTATATTCTACTATGAATAACTATTTGGCATTAACAATAAATTGTTCGAAAGGTGAAGCAAGCAAAATACATAGGCACCCGTGAATCGTCAGCTTCACATTGATAGCAGTTCTCCAGTGACTGACCAAGTCACTCCTTCCCTACAATTGCAACATCAATGTTTCTTTAATAGTTTCTTTTATACTCTATAGGCAGAAACAAGATAGTATACTGACAGTAGCTTATAGTGCAATTATTTTTTATTTTAGGTCAAAATACCCTATCACATGCAGTGCCCTTTATTTGAAAAGCCCACACTGGCAATGGCAAACTTCTTTAAACTTCCTTCAGTCAGTTTCTATCAGTTGCTTTTTTTTATTTGTTCATGGGATGTGGGCATCGCTGGTTAGGCCTATCCTTAATTTCCATTGAGAAGGTGGTGGTGTGCTGCCTTCTTGAACCGCTGCAGTCTTTGGGCTGTAGGTACACCCACAGTGATGTTCGGGAAGGGAGTTCCAGGATTTTGACGCAGCGACAGTGAAGGAACGGAGATATAATTTCAAGTTAGGATGGTGTGTGGCTTGGAGGGGAACTTGCAGATGGTGGTGTTCCCATGCATCTGCTGCCCTTGTCCTTCTAGGTGGTAGAGGTCGCAGGTTTGGAAGGTACTGCTGAAGGAGTCTTGATGAGTCTTGTAGATGGCACACAGTGCTGACACTGTGCGATGGTTGTGAAGGGAATGAATGTTGAAGATGGTGGATGGAGTGCCAATCAATTGAGCTGCTTTGTCCTGGATCGTGTTGAGCATCTTGAATGTTGTTGGAGTTGCACCTATCTTGACAAGTGTTCCATTACACTCCTGATTTGTGCCTTGCCGATGGTGGACAGGCATTGGGGAGTTGGAAGGTGAGTGGTGAGCCTCTGACATGATCCTGTAACCACAGTATTTATGTGGCTGGTCCACTTCAGTTTCTGGTCAATGGTAACATCCAGGATATTGATAGTCCCATTGACCATCAAGGGGATATGGTTAGATATGACCAAAATATGTTGCTATGGGTACCCACATGGGTCCTAGTTATACCTGTTTTTTTGTGGGACATGTCGGACATTCTTTGTTCCAGTCCTGCTCAGGTCCCCTCCCCCAACTCTTTCTCCGGTACATTGATGACTGTATCTTTATTCTTTTTATTCATTCATGGGATGAGGGCGTGCTGGTCAGGCCAGCATTTATTGCCCATCCCTAATAGCCCTAGAGAAGGGGGTGATGAGCTGCCTTCTTGAACCGCTGCAGTCTGTGTGGGGTAGGTACACCCACAGTGCTGTTAGGAAGGGAGTTCCAGGATTTTGACCCAGCGACAGTGAAGGAATGTCGATATAGTTCCAAGTCAGGATGGTGTGTGACTTGGAGGGGAACTTGCAGATGGTGATGTTCCCATGCATTTTCTGCCCTTGTCCTTCTAGTTGGTAGAGGTCTCAGGTTTGGAAGGTGCTGTCAAAGCAGCCTTGGTGCATTGCTGCAGTGAATCTTGTAGATGGTACACACTGCTGCCACTGTGCGTCGGTGGTGGAAGGAGTGAATGTTTGTGGATGGGGTGCCTAACAAGCAGGCTGCTTTGTCCTGGATGGCGTCGAGCTGCTAGAGTGTTGTTGGAGCTGCACCTATCCAGGCAAGTGGAGAGTATTCCATCACACTCCTGAATTGTGCTTTGTAGATGGTGGACAGGCTTTGGGGAGTCAGGAGGTGAGTTACTCAACGTAGGATTCCTAGCCTCTGACCTGCTCTTTTAGCCATGGTATTTATATGACTACTCCAGTTCAGTTTCTGGTCAATGGTAGCCCCTAGGATGTTGATAGTGGGGGATTCAGCAATGGTAATGCCATTGAATGTCAAGGGAAGATGGTTAGATTCTCTTTTGTTGGAGATGGTCATTGCCTGGCACTTGTGTGGCACGAATGCTACTTGCCACTTATCAGCCCAAGCCTGGATATTGTCCAAGTCTTGCTGCATTTCCACACGGACTGCTTCAGTATCTGAGGAATTGCGAATGGTGCCGAACATTGTGCAATCATCAGCGAACATCCCCACTTCTGACCTTTAGATTGAAGGAAGGTCATGGACGAAGCAGCTGAAGATGGTTGGGCCTAGGACACTACCCTGAGGAACTCCTGCAGTGATGTCCTGGAGCTCAGATGATTGACCTCCAACAACCACAACCATCTTCCTTTGCGCTAGGTATGACTCCAATCAGCAAAGAGTTTTCCCCCTGATTCCCATTGACTTCAGTTTTGCTTGGGCTCCTTGATGCCATACTCGGTCAAATGCTGCCTTGATGTCAAGGGCAGTCACTCTCACCTCACCTCTTGAGTTCAGCTCTTTTGTCCATGTTTGAACCAAGGCTGTAATGAGGTCAGGAGCTGAGTGGCCTTGGCGGAACCCAAACTGAGCGTAACAGAGCAGGTTATTGCTAAGCAAGTGCCGCTTGATGGCACTGTTGAAGACACCTTCCACCAATTTACTGATGATTGAGAGCAGGCTGATGGGGCGATAATTGGCCGGGTTGGACTTGTCCTGCTTTTTGTGTACAGGACATACTTGGGTAATTGTCCACATTGCAGGGTAGATGACAGTGTTGTAGCTGTACTGCAACAGCATGGCTAGGGGTGCAGCAAGTTCTGGAGCACAGGTCTTCAGTACTATTGTCAGAATAGCCTTCGCAGAATCCAGTGCCTTCAGTCATTTCGTGATATCACACAGAGTGAATCGAATTGGCTGAAGTCTGGCATCTGTGATGCTGGGGACTTCAGGAGGAGGCCAAGATGGATCATCAACTCAGCACTTCTGGCTGAAGATTGTTGCAAATGCTTCAGCCTTATCTTTCGCACTGATGTGCTGGGCTCCCCCATCATTGAGGACGGGGATATTTGTGCAGCCACCTCCTCCAGTTAGTTGTTTAATTGTCCACCACCATTCACGGCTGGATGTGGCAGGACTGCAGAGCTTAGATCTGATCTGTTGTTTATGGGATCGCTTAGCTCTATCTATCGCATGCTGCTTATGCAGTTTGTCATGCAGATAGTCCTGTGTTGTAGCTTCACCAGGTTGATACCTCATTTTGAGGTATGCCTGGTGCTGCTCCTGGCGTGCCCTCCTGCACTCTTCATTGAACCAGGGTTGGTCTCCTGGCTTGATGGTAATGGTAGAGTGGGGGATATGCCGGGCCATGAGGTTACAGATTGTGGTTGAGTACAATTCTGCTGCTGCTGTTGGCCCACAGTGCCTCATGGATGTCCAGTTTTGCATTGCTAGATCTGTTCGAAATCGATCCCATTTAGCACGGTGGTAGTGCCACACAACACAATGGAGGGTATCCTCAATGTGAAGGCGGGACTTGGTCTCCACAAGGACTGTGTGGTGGTCACTCCTACCAATACTGTTATGGACAGATGCATCTGTGACAGGCAGATTGGTGAGGATGAGGTCAAGTATGCTTTTCCCTCTTGTTGGTTCCCTCATCACCTGCCGCATACCCAGTCTAGCAGCTATGTCCTTTAGGACTCGGCTAGTTCTGTCAGTAGATGGACATTGAAGTCCCCCACCCAGAGTACATTCTGTGCCCTTGCCACCCTCAGTGCTTTCTCCAAGTGATGTTCAACGTGGTGGTGTAATGACTCATCAGCTGATGGAGGGCGGTAGGTAGTAATCAGCAGGAGGTTTCCTTGTCCATGTTTGACCTGATGCCATGAGACTTCATGGGGTCCAGAGTCGATGTTCAGGACTCCCAGGGCAACTCCCTCCCTACTGTATACCACTGTGTTGTCACCTCTGGTGGGTCTGTCCTGCCGGTGGGACAGGACATACCTGGGGATGGAGATGGCAGTGTCTGGGACATTATCAGTCAGGTATGATTCCGTGAGTATGAGTATGTCAGGCTGTTGCTTGACTAGTCTGTGGGTCAGCTCTCCCAACTTTGGTACAAGCCCCCAGATGTTAGTAAGGAGGACTTTGCAGGGTCGACAGGGCTGGGTTTGCCATTGTCATTTCTGATGCCTAGGTCGATGCCGGGTGGTCCGTCCGGTTTCATTCTTTTTTATTGGCTTCGTGGCAGTTAGATACGGCTGAGTGGCTTGCTAGGCCATTTCAGAGAGCATGTAAGAGTCAACTACATTGCTGTGGGTTTGGAGTCACATGTAGGCCAGACCAGGTAAGGACAGCAGATTTCCTTCCCTACAGGACATTTGTGAACCAGATGGATTTCTATAACAATCGACAATGGTTTCAGGGCCATCATGAGACTAGCTTTTTAATTCCAGATTTATTCATTTAATTCAAATTCCACCTTCTGCTGTGTTGGGATTTGAACCCATGTCTCCAGAGCAATACCCTGGGTCTCTGGGTTACTAGTCCAGTGACAATACTACTATGCCACAGCCTCCCCAAATTGGTGCCGTTTCCTGCTCCCGCCCCGAACTGGAAAACTTTATCAACTTTGTTTCCAATTTCCGCCCTTCTCTCACCTTTACATGATCTATCTCTGACAATTCCCTTCCCTTCCTTTACTTCTCTGTCTCCATCTCTGGGGATAGCCTGTCTAATAATATTCATTATAAGCCCTCTGACTCCCACAGCTACCTCAATTTCACTTCTTCACACCCTGCCTCCTGTAAGGACTCCACTCCATTCTCCCAGTTTCTCTGTCTCTGGCGCATCTGCTCTGATGATGCAACCTTCCACGACAGTGCTTCTGATATGTCTTCCTTTTTCCTCATCCGAGGATTCCCCCACACTATGGTTGACAGGGCCCTCAATCGTGACCAGCCCATTTCCCGCACCTCTGCGCTCACCCCTTCCCCTCCCTCCCAGAACTGCGACAGGGTTCCCCTTGTCCTCACTTTCGACCCCACCAGCCTCCACCATTTCTGCCATGGCCAGTGTGATGAAACTACCAAAAGCATCTTCCCCTCACCTGCCCTGTCAGCATTCCGAAGGGATTGTTCCCTCCGCGACACCTTAGTCCATTCCTCCATTGCCCCCAACACCTCATCCCCTTCCCATGGCACCTTCCCATGCAATCGCAGGAGTTGTTATACCTGCCCATTTACCTCCTCTCTCCTCACTATCCAAGGCCCCAAACATTCCTTTCAGGTGAGGCAGTGATTTACTTGTACTTCTTTTAATTTAGTATACTGTATTCGCAGCTCACAATGTGGTCTCCTCGACATTGGGGAGACCAAACGCAGATTGGGTGACCGCTTTGCAGAACACCTCTGCTCAGTCTGAAAGCATGACCCCGAGGTTCCAGTTGCTGGCCATTTCAACACCCGCACCCCTACCCCCCAACACCCCCCCCCCCACCCCCACCCCGCTCTCATGCTCACATCTCTGTCCTGGGATTGCTTCAGTGTTCCAGTGAACATCAACGCAAGCTCAAGGAACAGCATCTCATCTACCGATTAGGCACACTACAGCCTGCCGGACTGAACATTGAGTTCAATAATTTCAGAGCATGACTACCCGTGTCCCCCACCTTTTTATTTTTAGTTCTTTTTTCTTTTTATTTGTTTATTTTATTTTATTTTGTATCATTATTAATTTTTTTACCGTGTGCCTACCCACTGCTTTTTTCATGTTTGTGCTTTGGGCCAGGCTGTTCTATTTTTCTGTCAATTAACACCCTCTCTGCACTAACGTTTGTCTTTTAGCACATCACTAACACACCATTTGTATTTGCTCCATGACATTCTGGTCAGTTATTCTTTGTGACCTTGTCCTTTCAAAGTCTTCTCTTTGGTTAACTCTTGCCCCACACCTGCTTTATTTGCTGAAAACTTATTACATTTCTAGCCTTTGCCAGTTCTGATGAAGGGTTATTGACTTGAAACATTAACTCTGCTTCTCTCTCCACAGATGCTATCAGACCTGCTGAGTATTTACAACATTTCTTGTTTTTATTTATGTTTAGATTCTCTCTTGCTTGAGATGGTCATTGTCTGGCACTTGTGTGGTTCGAATGTTATTTGCCACTTAAGCCCAAGCCTGGATGTTGTCCAAGTCTTGCTGCATCTGTACACGGACTGCTTCAGTATCTGAGGTGTCACGAATGGTACTGAACATTGTGCAAACATCCCCACTTCTGACCTTATGATGGAGGGAAGGTCATTGGTGTAACAGCTGAAGATGGTTGGGTCTAGGACACTGCCCTAAGGCGTGCCTGCAGTGATGTCCTGGGACTGAGATGATTGACCTCCAACCACAACCAACTTCCTTGTGCTAGGTATGACTCCAACCAGTGGAGAGTTTTCTCCCTGATTCCTATAACTCCAGTTTTGCTCGGGCTCCTTGATGCCATACTCGGTCAAATGCTGTCTTAATGTCAAGGGCAGTCACTCTCACCTCACCTCTGGAGTTCAGTTCTTTTGTCCATGTTTGGACAATGGCTGTTATGAGGTCAGAAGCTGTGTGGCCTTGGTGGAACATGGCGTGGGGGTTGTTACTTATCCTCTGATGTTCGGCTGGACCCAGCTGCTTTGGCATTCTTCCAAATGAGTTTATGTCTTATCTGAAACGGTTAAAGCTCATTAATTCTTAGGGTCTGCTAATACATTTCAAATACGGATGTTTCATCTCTGAACAATATAGCTTAGTTCAATTTAGTAGTACTGTCTGGAAAAACACAATTACTACAGAATGCGACAGTTCAGCAAGTTCTACCAGAAACCACTAAAATAAAAGCAAAATACTGCGGATGCTGGAAATCTGAAACAAAAACAAGAAATGCTGGATTCACTCAGTTCCGAAGAAGGGTCACTGACCCGAAACTCTGCTTCTCTTTCCACAGATGCTGCCAGACCTGCTGAGTGAATCCAGCATTTCTTGTTTTTCTACCAGAAACCAAACTGTCCTCAGCTCTCAAGGCATGATGGTGACTTGGTCACGCTTTAGCATGAAGTTAATTTTTAGTAAAGCCATTACTGTCATTCATCTTCCTCTACTCCATCTTCGTCCTCCTCTCTCACCTCCTGCTCCTCCCCCAATGAGCTGTCTCTTTCCAGTGCCTCACTGCCCTCAAGATCCCCACCTCTCTGGAGGGCCATGTTATGAAGAGTGCAGCAGACCACCACAATGACCGAGACCCTTGCAGGAGAGTATTGGAGGGCAGCACCCGACTGTTCCAAGCATCAGAATTGTATCTTCAGAAAGCCGATTGTCTGCTTAATGCTTGTCCTACTGAGCAGGTGGCATCGCCTCTGTGTCTCTGTCTGGGGCTCATGCAGAGGGGTCAGAAGTTATCTTTTTTAAGGATTATCCCTTGTCCATTAGGATCCATCCATGCACTTTGAGGTTGGAGTGAAGATCTGAGGTAGCCTGGACTAGTGGATGATGGAAAGTCATGGCAGATTCCAGGAAGGTGAGTGCAATCATGGAGGAAGCTCTTGTTGTAGTTACAAACTGGTTGGATGTTGAGGGAGTGGAAGCCCTTCCCATTGATAGATCTCACTGGCCAGTCACTGGGTGCCTTGATGGCCACCTTGGTGAAATTGTTGATGCCCTGCATCTGGGGAAATCCAACAATGGAGGCAAAACCCAATGCCCTCTGTCCCTGTGAGGCCGTGTCTCTTGTTAAAAGAATGTGCTGGCAAATAGGGCATCAGTGATCAGTGAGATGCAGTGATGTGCAGCTATTTTTGAGATGCCACTAAGGTCCGCAGCTGATCCTTGGAAGGAGCCAGAAGCGAAGATGTTCAAGGCCACAGTGACTTTGATGGCCACTGGCAAAGCATGGTGACCAGTGCTGCGAGGTGTGAGATCTTTGGCAACAAGGTCACAGAAGCCTGGAGAGTCGCTGTCTCTTGCAGCACTGGTTCTCGGTCATCTCCAGGTAGCTCCGTCTTCAGCGGTTGATCGTGTGTTGAAGTTTTGGCCTCTGTTTCCTTCCTGCACTTCTTTCCTTTCCAGTGCCCTCCTGATGCCCATGGTTCTGCACTTCCTGTGTAGGTGTTGCCAAAATCTGGCAGTCATGCACCCTTCCTTCCAGGCAGGCGGCAACCCAATTGTCCTTGGCAGCCTTGCCCCCTGCTCTTCTGCCCCCACTATGCCATGGGGCTGCAAACCCCATTCAAAGCCAGAATCCTGAGTGCCCACTTTCCCTGTCACTTGTACAGTGCCAAGGGAGCCCCCCTTACCAAGTGCTGAGTCCCCCTTTGCCCTGTTGACCCTCTTATGAGGCCAGAGTGATTCCTTGGGACAGCCATGACTGGCTCCCCACTCAGTACTCACCTCCCTTCAACTGATCTGTTTCTGAAGGTGCAGGTAACCGGTGAGCGCCTTTAAAAATTTAAACTGCACCCCTTGACAACCTCTTAATGAGCTTTTAAATAGCTTTCATTGGCCTCAACTGGGAAGAAAACAGAATTCCTGTCCCGCCTTCACCCCACCCTGGTGATTATTTTCAGTGCCTTGAATGGTGTCTTGAAATTGACATGCTGCCCAGCGCTGGCATTTTTGCGGGCCGCCATCCTTCATTCCCAGTGTTGGGAGGACTTCAAAAATTCAGCTCGAGATTCAGCAATGGATTATCCAAAATATCTTTTAAGATAGGAAGTTAGTATACATGTGACATCAGAGATATAATTTTTTCCTTTGTATAATATAGTTTAAAACTTAACATCATGTCTTCTTTACATTTTTGCAAAATGTATAAACTTGCGCAAGAAAAAAAATATTTGGTTGCATTAAAGATTCAGTATGAAATTAGAATCCAATTTTTGGTTACCCTTGACAATAGATAGTACTCATATTGCATTTGACAAAAGTTATATATAAAACACTTTGAATACCTAATATGACAGAACTGGAATATGGGAAAATGAATGATCTGTCGGATGAATAGATGATAGCTTTCAAATTTAATTTATAGACCAAAGAAGAGGGATACTGTTACTTTAAGAACTATGTTCTTATGAAGAAATATGAACACTGTTCCTGCCTTAGTCACATTGTTTGCCATTTACTTCTGTTTCTATATATGAGCAGCTGGAGCACATAAAGTTTGCATCTGGTCTTAACTACTGGCAGGTTTTGACAATGTCATTTGTTAGATGGTGACAAATATCTCCAGGTACTAGTGTGGCAAAGTGATTTTTCAAGCCAGTGCCTCTGACATTTAATCACGATGAAACATGTCACTGGCCAGCATCAATATTACTGAATTATGAGAATTCTGTGATATTTCATAAAATAAATCAATTTATTTCATTATTAATTTGATATAGGCATGTGTTCCTAATTTTTAAAATGTAAATATTTGACAGCTGTAACACTTGATGTGTTTCAATCCTGTGATGTTTATTTTACCTCTTTTTGAAATTATCTGATCTCTGTTCAAGGAACAATTTTGGGGGGTGTTTTCAAACCCAAGAACAGGTGGGTTTGGGTCGGGTGGGCAGTAAACAAAGAGAGAAGATGAGCCTATGTTCTCTGGAGTCTAGAAGAATGAGGGGCGATCTAATTGAGACATACAAGATTCTGAAAGGGCTTGATAGAGTAGAAGCTGAGAGATTGTTCCCACTGGTCAGGGAATCTTGAACATGAGGACGCAGTCTCAGGATAAGGGGTCAATTTCACCCTGAGATGAGGAGAGATTACTACACTCAAAGGGTTGTGAATCTTTGGAATTCTCTATCCCAGAGGGTTGTGGATGCTCCATCATTGAATACATTTAAGGCTGGGATAGATAGATTTTTGGTCTCTCAGGGAACCAAGGGATATGGGGAGCGGGCAGGAAAGTGGAATTGAAGCCCAAGATCAGCCATGATCATATTGAATGGCGGAGCAGGCTTGATGGGCCATATGGTCTACTACTGCTCCTATTTCTTGCATTCTTGTCTTCTGAGTATGAAAAGAAACTGGCAGCTAATATAAAAGGGAATGCAAAAATCTTTCATAGGCATATATACAGTAAAAGGGTGGTAAAAGGAGGAGTGGGGCCAATTAGGGACCAAAAGGGGGATTTACACATGGAGGCAGGGGCATGGCTGAAGTATTAAGTGAATACTTTGCATCTGTCTTTATCAAGGAAGAATATGCTGCGCAGGTCATGGTGAAAGAGGAGGGTTTTTTTTAGCTCCCCCTTAGTGAATCCTTGTTCACTAACTTCCAATTATAAGGCAAAGAAACTAGCCAAACAGGTTTTCTTAGGTTTCAAGAAAAAAGGTTGAACTTGATTAAAATTAAACTCTAATTCGGTTAACGACTACGGATACGCGATGCGCCCACGCTAGCATGCATACGCAATACACACATGCAGATAGAGACGGAAAAGAGCAGAAGAAATATAGCGGAAAAGTTTGAGGCAATATCTGAAGATAGTTTTGGTTACTGTTCTTCGAGCTCACTGTAAAGTCCTTGACTGTCGGTAGGTCTTGCCTTTCGTTGGGGCCCAATATTTTTCTTAAACCTTGTTCAATGTAGGAGACTTTTTTCTCTTGAAGTTCATGTTCCCTCAGTGGGTCCAGAGGCTTGTGAGAAAGAGATGGGAGCCGACAGGGGAAGTCTTCTCATTCCAGGAGCAAACTGTCTTTCCGGGTTCAAAAAATTCTGTGTCTAGTTCAAAAAATCCTGGACAAGCCAGTTAGTCATGTGACCAGCTGGGTTAGCCAGTCCTGGCTTTTGTGGATTGTATCACCTTAGCAGTCTCTGGAATGCTCTGCCTTACACCTTCAATGTCTGATGAATAAAATCCATTGTGGGTTCAATGTTTCAGGGAATGGTCCTTTTGTCTCCACAAGCACTGTCTGTTAGTATGCAAATGTTTTAAGCATATGTCCGGCAGCCCTTGTAACAGGCCTTCTCTTCTTTCCAGCAAGTTTAAAATCAATGTTCATATGAAAAAATTAATGTGCCTCATTCTTGGTAGGTGGGGGCCTGCATGACACTTACTCTAGTGCTATCTGTATCTCCCCGTATTCTGTGCACCTTGGTATTCCTTTCTATTACCACCTGGTTCCCACACCCATGCCAAAGACTTGCAGGTTGATAGGTACTTTGGCCATCAGCAATTGCCCCGAGTATAGGTAGGTGGTAGGGAAATATAGGGACAGGTGGGGATGTGAGAGGAATATGGAATTAGTGTAGGATTAGTATAAATGGGTGGTTGATGGTCGGCACAGACTCGGTGGGCTGAAGGGCCTGTTTCAGTGCTGTATCTCTAAACTAAAACTAAACACCCCTGCCAAGTTACTTTAACCCCTCCCCAATAGCACTAGCAAATTGCCCTGCAAGGAAATTGGTTCTGGCTCTATTTAGGTGTAACCCATCCAGCCTGTACAGGTCCCATCTCTCTCAAAGCTGGTCCCAATGTTCCAGGAATCTAAAACCTTCCCTACTGCACAATCTTTCCAGATACACATTCATCTGCTTTATCCTCCTATTTCCCCAGATTCTGACTGCAGGACCTCATCC
Source organism: Heterodontus francisci (assembly GCF_036365525.1). Taxonomy (NCBI): domain Eukaryota; kingdom Metazoa; phylum Chordata; class Chondrichthyes; order Heterodontiformes; family Heterodontidae; genus Heterodontus; species Heterodontus francisci. Next base: position 115,699,403 of record NC_090371.1, read on the forward strand.
CTCTTTTTGCCTTTTGGCATTGGTACCAATGTGGACCATGACTGCTGGCTGTTCACCCTCCCCCATCAGGGTGCTTTGCAGCCACTCAGTGACATCCTTGGCCCTGGCACCAGGGAGGCAACCTACCATCCTGGATTCATGTCTGCAGCCACAGAAATTACTGTCCGTTCCCAAACTATCAAAACTCCTATCATTATTACTCAGCTTCTTTGACCTCTCAGAGGAGCAGTGCTTCCGTAGGCTGAGATTGTCAAGGAAGGTAGTCACAGACATCTGCAGTCTCCTAGAAAAAAACTGTTATCTTTTGGACCTGGCAGCCCCGCATTGCCAGTCCTGTAAAAGTCACCATGGCCCTCAATTTTTTTTTGCCACTGGCCCCTTTCACAGTGCTTCTGAGACATATTGAGGGTCTCCCTGTTGGCTGCATGTAAATTCTTACAGCAGGTGACAGGTGCCAGAGCTGAGAGTTATGTAAACTTCCCTATGATGACAATGCCAAAATGAGCAGGTACTCAGATTAATCTCTCTGGATGATTCCCACAGGTACAGGGTACTATTGATTGCCCACATGTGGCAATTCGAGGACAACCACAGCAACTAGAGTTTTCATCAGGAGCTGTTATGATGCGTTCATATTGAGGCAATCCAACATCCCAGTCCTTTTCATTCCATGAACTAGACCTAAGGGCTAGTTTGTAGCGGACAAAGAACATCCACTTCAAAATTAGCTGAAGACACCTGTGAGGAACTCCACCAATGAGGCTGAGGAACATTACAACAAGAGCCACCATTTGCGTCATAGAACAAGCCATTGGAGCATTGAAGAAGCACTATATAGTGTTGTGCTGCACCCTGCACAGCATTGCGCAGCAGAGAGGATTATAGGTGGAGGAGGACAAAGGTGCTGATCAAGCATCTTTGAATGAGGAGAATGTTGAAGAGGAGGAAGAGAAGAAATATGAAGACGGGGCACCCCTCACCAAAGCAGCTGTGTATATCACTGCCAGAGATGGCCTCATAGCTAGAAGGGTCAGCTAATTATTGGAACTGGAACAAATGACCAATGACAGCCATCAACAGCACCAACCATCTCCAGCACCACACCCTCCACCCTCGACTTCTGCATTAAGCAGTCCTTCAACCGCAAATACACTCATCACACATCCATCCAATGCGACCCATCATATATTGACATTCATCATGAAACAAGTGAAAGGGCGAGTTGGCACTCAGGACACAATAACATGTAAGGTATGGAAATTAATCAATAAATTTGATATGGTGTTATTAAAAAGAAAAGAAATTTAACAATTAAACATTTTGTCAAACACCCATGTGCATACTCTTGGTGAATTGTAATTCTTTTAACCCCCGCTTCCTCCCGCTTTTACATGCTGCATCTTATATGGCTCTGCCAAAGATCGATCCACCTGAAATTGTGCCATTGGGAGATGAAGCAGCATGTCGGGTACTGACTGAGGGGGGAGGTGAAGCAGCATGTCGGGTACTGACTGAGGGGGAGGTTGAAGCATCATGTCGGGTACTGACTGAGGGGGAGGTGAAGCAGCATGTCGGGTACTGACTGAGGGGGAGGTTGAAGCATCATGTCGGGTACTGACTGAGAGGGAGGTGAAGCAGCATGTCGGGTACTGACTGAGAGGGGAGGATGAAGCAGCATGTCGGGTACTGACTGAGGGGGAGGTGAAGCAACATGTCAGGTACTGACTGAGGGGGGAGGGATGAAGCAGCATGTCAGGTACTGACTGAGAGGGGAGGATGCAGCAGCATGTCGGGTACTGACTGAGGGGGAGGTGAAGCAGCATGTCAGGTACTGACTGAGGGGGAGGTGAAGCAGCATGTCGGGTACTGACTGAGGGGGAGGGTGAAGCAGCATGTCAGGTACTGACTGAGGGGGAGGTGAAGCAGCATGTCAGGTACTGACTGAGGGGGAGGTGAAGCAGCATGTCAGGTACTGACTGAGAGGGGAGGATGCAGCAGCATGTCGGGTACTGACTGAGGGGGAGGTGAAGCAGCATGTCAGGTACTGACTGAGGGGGAGGTGAAGCAGCATGTCGGGTACTGACTGAGGGGGAGGGTGAAGCAGCATGTCAGGTACTGACTGAGGGGGAGGTGAAGCAGCATGTCAGGTACTGACTGAGAGGGGAGGATGCAGCAGCATGTCGGGTACTGACTGAGGGGGAGGTGAAGCAGCATGTCAGGTACTGACTGAGGGGGAGATGAAGCAGCATGTCAGGTACTGACTGAGAGGGGAGGATGCAGCAGCATGTCGGGTACTGACTGAGGGGGAGGTGAAGCAGCATGTCGGGTACTGACTGAGGGGGAGGTGAAGCAGCATGTCGGGTACTGCCTGAGGGGGAGGGATGAAGCAGCATGTCGGGTACAGACTGAGGGGGAGGTGAAGCAGCATGTCGGGTACTGACTGAGGGGGAGGGATGAAGCAGCATGTCAGGTACTGACTGAGAGGGGAGGATGAAGCAGCATGTCAGGTACTGACTGCTGGGGGAGGATGAAGCAGCATGTCGGGTACTGTTATGAGGGGGAGGTGAAGCAGCATGTCGGGTACTGCCTGAGGGGGAAGGATGAAGCAGCATGTCAGGTACTGACTGAGAGGGGAGGGTGAAGCAGCATGTCGGGTACTGACTGAGGGGGGAGGATGAAGAAGCATGTCGGGTACTGACAGAGGGGGAGGTGAAGCAGTATGTCAGGTACTGACTGAGAGGGGAGGATGAAGCAGCATGTCAGGTACTGACTGCCGGGGGAGGATGAAGCAGCATGTCGGGTACTGACTGAGAGGGGAGGATGAAGCATCATGTCGGGTACTGACTGAGGGGGAGGTGAAGCAGTATGTCAGGTACTGACTGAGAGGGGAGGATGAAGCATCATGTCGGGTACTGACTGAGGGGGAGGTGAAGCAGCATGTCGGGTACTGACTGAGAGGGGAGGATGAAGCATCATGTCAGGTACTGACTGAGGGGGAGGTGAAGCAGCATGTCAGGTACTGACTGAGAGGGGAGGGATGAAGCAGCATGTCAGGTACTGACTGAGAGGGGAGGGATGAAGCAGCATGTCAGGTACTGACTGAGGGGAACGGATGAAACAGCATGTCAGGTACTGACTGAGAGGGAGGGATGAAGCAGCATGTCGGGTACTGACTGAGGGGGAGGTGAAGCAGCATGACAGGTACTGATATGAGGGGGAGGTGAAGCAGCATTTCGGGTACTGACTGAGAGGGGAGGATGAAGCAGCATGTCGGGTACTGATTGAGAGGGGAGGATGAAGCAGCATGTCGGGTACTGATTGAGAGGGGAGGATGAAGCAGCATGTCGGATACTGGCTGAGGGGGAGGTGAAGCAGCATGTCGGGTACTGATTGAGAGGGGAGGATGAAGCAGCATGTCGGATACTGGCTGAGGGGGAGATGAAGCAGCATGTCGGGTACTGATTGAGAGGGGAGGATGAAGCAGCATGTCGGATACTGGCTGAGGGGGAGGTGAAGCAGCATGTCGGATACTGGCTGAGGGGGAGGTGAAGCAGCATGTCGGGTACTGATTGAGAGGGGAGGATGAAGCAGCATGTCGGATACTGGCTGAGGGGGAGATGAAGCAGCATGTCGGGTACTGATTGAGAGGGGAGGATGAAGCAGCATGTCGGATACTGGCTGAGGGGGAGGTGAAGCAGCATGTCGGGTACTGATTGAGAGGGGAGGATGAAGCAGCATGTCGGATACTGGCTGAGGGGGAGGTGAAGCAGCATGTCAGGTACTGACTGATGGGGGAGGATGAAGCAGCATGTCGGGTACTGACTGGTGGGGGAGGATGAAGCAGCATGTCGGGCACTGACAGAGCGGGGAGGATGAAGCAGCATGTCGGGTACTGACTGGTGGGGGAGGATGAAGCAGCATGTCGGGTACAGACTGAGAGGGGAGGATGAAGCAGCATGTCGGGTCCTGACTGATGGGGGAGGTGAAGCAGCATGTCGGGTACAGACTGAGAGGGGAGGATGATGCAGCATGTTGGGTACTGACTGAGGGGGAGGTGAAGCAGCATGTCGGGTACAGACTGAGAGGGGAGGATGAAGCAGCATATCGGGTACTGACTGAGGGGGAGGTGAAGCAGCATGTCAGGTACTGATATGAGGGGGGAGGATGAAGCAGCATGTCGGATACTGGCTGAGGGGGAGATGAAGCAGCATGTCGGGTACTTATATGAGGGGGAGGGATGAAGCAGCATGTCGGATACTGGCTGAGGGGGAGGTGAAGCAGCATGTCAGGTACTGACTGATGGGGGAGGATGAAGCAGCATGTCAGGTACTGACTGATGGGGGAGGATGAAGCAGCATGTCAGGTACTGACTGATGGGGGAGGATGAAGCAGCATGTCGGGTACTGACTGGTGGGGGAGGATGAAGCAGCATATCGGGCACTGACTGAGCGGGGAGGATGAAGCAGCATGTCAGGTACTGATATGAGGGGGGAGGATGAAGCAGCATGTCGGATACTGGCTGAGGGGGAGGTGAAGCAGCATGTCGGGTACTGACTGAGGGGGAGGGATGAAGCAGCATGTCAGGTACTGACTGAGGGGGAGTTGAAGCAGCATGTCGGGTACCCACTGAGAGGGGAGGGTGAAGCAACATGTCAGGTACTGACTGAGGGGGAGGATGAAGCAGCATGTTGGGTACTGACTGAGCGGGGAGGATGAAGCAGTATGTCGGGTACTGAGTGAGGGGGAGGTGAAGCAGCATGTCGGGTACTGACTGAGCGGGGAGGATGAAGCAGCATGTCGGGTACTGACTGAGCGGGGAGGATGAAGCAGTATGTCGGGTACTGAGTGAGGGGGAGGTGAAGCAGCATGTCAGGTACTGATATGAGGGGGGAGGATGAAGCAGCATGTCGGGTACTGACTGAGGGGGAGGTGAAGCAGCATGTCGGGTACTGACTGAGCGGGGAGGATGAAGCAGTATGTCGGGTACTGAGTGAGGGGGAGGTGAAGCAGCATGTCGGGTACTGATATGAGGGGGGAGGATGAAGCAGTATGTCGGGTACTGAGTGAGGGGGAGGTGAAGCAGGTTGTCAGGTACTGATATGAGGGGGGAGGATGAAGCAGCATGTCGGGTCAGACTGAGGGGGAGGGATGAAGCAGCATGTCAGGTACTGACTGAGGGGGAGTTGAAGCAGCATGTCGGGTACTGACTGAGAGGGGAGGGTGAAGCAACATGTCAGGTACTGACTGAGAGGGGAGGATGAAGCAGCATGTCGGGTACTGACTGAGAGGGGAGGGTGAAGCAGCATGTCGGGTACTGACTGAGGGGGAGGGATGAAGCAGCATGTCAGGTACTGACTGAGGGGGAGGTGAAGCAGCATGTCGGGTACTGACTGAGAGGGGAGGGTGAAGCAGCATGTCAGGTACTGACTGATGGGGGAGGATGAAGCAGCATGTCGGATACTTGCTGAGGGGGAGGTGAAGCAGCAAGTCGGGTACTGAGTGAGGGGGGAGGATGAAGCAGCATGTCGGGTACTGACTGAGGGGGAGGTGAAGCAGCATGTCGGGTACTGACTGAGGGGGAGGAATGAAGCAGCATGTCGGGTACTGATTGAGAGGGGACGATGAAACAGCATGTCGGATACTGGCTGAGGGGGAGATGAAGCAGCATGTCAGGTACTGATATGAGGGGGGAGGATGAAGCAGCATGTCGGGTACTGAGTGAGGGGGAGGTGAAGCAGCATGTCGGGTACTGACTGAGGGGGAGGATGAAGCAGCATGTCGGGTACTGAGTGAGGGGGAGGTGAAGCAGCATGTCGGATACTGGCTGAGGGGGAGATGAAGCAGCATGTCAGGTACTGATATGAGGGGGGAGGATGAAGCAGCATGTCGGGTACTGAGTGAGGGGGAGGTGAAGCAGCATGTCAGGTACTGATATGAGGGGGGAGGATGAAGCAGCATGTCGGGTACTGAGTGAGGGGGAGGTGAAGCAGCATGTCGGGTACTGACTGAGGGGGAGGTGAAGCAGCATGTCGGGTAATGACTGAGGGGGAGGGATGAAGCAGTATGTCGGGTACTGACTGAGGGGGAGGTGAAGCAGCATGTCGGGTACTGACTGAGGGGGAGGTGAAGCAGCATGTCGGGTACTGATTTGAGGGGGGAGGATGAAGCAGCATGTCGGGTACTGAGTGAGGGGGAGGTGAAGCAGCATGTCAGGTACTGACTGAGGGGGAGGTGAAGCAGCATGTCGGGTACTGACTGAGGCGCTGGTGAAGCAGCATGTCGGGTACTGACTGAGTGGGGAGGATGAAGCAGCATGTCAGGTACTGATATGAGGGGGGAGGATGAAGCAGCATGTCAGGTACTGACTGAGGGGGAGGTGAAGCAGCATGTCGGGTACTGACTGAGGGGCTGGTGAAGCAGCATGTCGGGTACTGACTGAGTGGGGAGGATGAAGCAGCATGTCAGGTACTGATATGAGGGGGGAGGATGAAGCAGCATGTCAGGTACTGAATGAGGGGGAGGTGAAGCAGCATGTCGGGTACTGACTGAGGGGCTGGTGAAGCAGCATGTCGGGTACTGACTGAGGGGCTGGTGAAGCAGCATGTCGGGTACTGACTGAGTGGGGAGGATGAAGCAGCATGTCAGGTACTGATATGAGGGGGGAGGATGAAGCAGCATGTCGGGTACTGACTGAGGGGGAGGTGAAGCAGCATGTCGGGTACTGACTGAGGGGGAGGTGAAGCAGCATGTCGGGTACTGACTGAGTGGGGAGGATGAAGCAGCATGTCAGGTACTGACTGAGGGGGGAGGATGAAGCAGCATGTCGGGTACTGACTGAGGGGGAGGTGAAGCAGCATGTCGGGTACTGACTGAGTGGGGAGGATGAAGCAGCATGTCAGGTACTGACTGAGGGGGGAGGATGAAGCAGCATGTCGGGTACTGACTGAGGGGGAGGTGAAGCAGCATGTCGGGTACTGACTGAGGGGGAGGGATGAAGCAGTATGTCGGGTACTGACTGAGGGGGAGGTGAAGCAGCATGTCGGGTACTGACTGATGGGGAGGGGAAGCAGCATGTCGGGTACTGACTGAGTGGGGAGGATGAAGCAGCATGTCGGGTACTGATATGAGGGGGAGGGATGAAGCAGTATGTCGGGTGCTGACTGAGGGGGGAGGATGAAGCAGCATGTCGGGTACTGACTGAGGGGGGAGGATGAAGCAGCATGTCAGGTACTGACTGAGACGGAGGATGAAGCAGCATGTTGGGTACTGACTGTGACGGAGGATGAAGCAGCATGTCAGGTACTGACTGAGACGGAGGATGAAGCAGCATGTCGGGTACTGACTGAGACGGAGGATGAAGCAGCATGTTGGGTACTGACTGAGACGGAGGATGAAGCAGCATGTTGGGTACTGACTGAGACGGAGGATGAAGCAGCATGTCGGGTACTGACTGAGCGGGGAGGATGAAGCAGCATGTCGGTACTGACTGAGAAGGGAGGATGAAGCAGCATGTCAGGTACTGATATGATGGCGGAGGGATGAAGCAGTATGTCGGGTACTGACTGAGCGGGGAGGATGAAGCAGCATGTCGGGTACTGACTGAGGGGGAGGTGAAGCAGCATGTCGGGTACTGACTGAGAGAGGAGGTGAAGCAGCATGTCGGGTACTGACTGAGAGGGGAGGATGAAGCAGCATGTCAGGTACTGACTGAGGGGGAGGGATGAAGCAGTATGTCGGGTACTGACTGAGAGAGGAGGTGAAGCAGCATGTCGGGTACTGATATGAGCGGGGAGGATGAAGCAGCATGTCGGGTACTGAGTGAGGGGGAGGTGAAGCAGCATGTCGGGTACTGACTGAGGGGGGAGGATGAAGCAGCATGTCAGGTACTGACTGAGACGGAGGATGAAGCAGCATGTTGGGTACTGACTGTGACGGAGGATGAAGCAGCATGTTGGGTACTGACTGAGAAGGGAGGTGAAGCAGCATGTCGGGTACTGACTGAGACGGAGGATGAAGCAGCATGTTGGGTACTGACTGAGACGGAGGATGAAGCAGCATGTTGGGTACTGACTGAGACGGAGGATGAAGCAGCATGTCGGGTACTGACTGAGCGGGGAGGATGAAGCAGCATGTCGGGTACTGACTGAGACGGAGGATGAAGCAGCATGTTGGGTACTGACTGAGAAGGGAGGATGAAGCAGCATGTCAGGTACTGATATGATGGCGGAGGGATGAAGCAGTATGTCGGGTACTGACTGAGCGGGGAGGATGAAGCAGCATGTCGGGTACTGACTGAGGGGGAGGTGAAGCAGCATGTCGGGTACTGACTGAGAGAGGAGGTGAAGCAGCATGTCGGGTACTGACTGAGAGGGGAGGATGAAGCAGCATGTCAGGTACTGACTGAGGGGGAGGGATGAAGCAGTATGTCGGGTACTGACTGAGAGAGGAGGTGAAGCAGCATGTCGGGTACTGATATGAGGGGGGAGGATGAAGCAGCATGTCGGGTACTGAGTGAGGGGGAGGTGAAGCAGCATGTCGGGTACTGACTGAGGGGGGAGGATGAAGCAGCATGTCAGGTAGTGACTGAGACGGAGGATGAAGCAGCATGTTGGGTACTGACTGTGACGGAGGATGAAGCAGCATGTTGGGTACTGACTGAGAGGGGAGGTGAAGCAGCATGTCGGGTACTGACTGAGACGGAGGATGAAGCAGCATGTTGGGTACTGACTGAGAGGGGAGGTGAAGCAGCATGTCGGGTACTGACTGAGACGGAGGATGAAGCAGCATGTCGGGGACTGACTGAGGGGGAGGTGAAGCAGCATGTCGGGTACTGAGTGAGGGGGAGGTGAAGCAGCATGTCGGGTACTGACTGAGGGGGGAGGATGAAGCAGCATGTCAGGTACTGACTGAGACGGAGGATGAAGCAGCATGTTGGGTACTGACTGAGACGGAGGATGAAGCAGCATGTCGGGTACTGACTGAGGGGGAGGTGAAGCAGCATGTCAGGTACTGACTGAGGGGGAGGTGAAGCAGCATGTCGGGTACTGACTGAGGGGGAGGGTGAAGCAGCATGTCAGGTACTGACTGAGGGGGAGGTGAAGCAGCATGTCGGGTACTGACTGAGGGGGAGGGATGAAGCAGCATGTCGGGTACAGACTGAGGGGGAGGTGAAGCAGCATGTCGGGTACTGACTGAGGGGGAGGGATGAAGCAGCATGTCAGGTACTGACTGAGAGGGGAGGGTGAAGCAGCATGTCGGGTACTGACTGAGAGGGGAGGATGAAGCAGCATGTCAGGTACTGACTGAGAGGGGAGGGTGAAGCAGCATGTCGGGTACTGACTGAGAGGGGAGGGTGAAGCAGCATGTCGGGTACTGACTGAGGGGGGAGGATGAAGCAGCATGTCGGGTACTGACAGAGGGGGGAGGATGAAGCAGCATGTCAGGTACTGACTGCTGGGGGAGGATGAAGCAGCATGTCGGGTACTGACTGAGAGGGGAGGATGAAGCATCATGTCGGGTAGTGACTGAGGGAGAGGTGAAGCAGCATGTCAGGTACTGACTGAGAGGGGAGGATGAAGCATCATGTCGGGTACTGACTGAGGGGGAGGTGAAGCAGTATGTCGGGTACTGACTGAGAGGGGAGGATGAAGCATCATGTCGGGTACTGACTGAGGGGGAGCTGAAGCAGCATGTCGGGTACTGACTGAGAGGGGAGGATGAAGCATCATGTCAGGTACTGACTGAGGGGGAGGTGAAGCAGCATGTCAGGTACTGACTGAGAGGGGAGGGATGAAGCAGCATGTCAGGTACTGACTGAGAGGGGAGGGATGAAGCAGCATGTCAGGTACTGACTGAGGGGAACGGATGAAACAGCATGTCAGGTACTGACTGAGGGGGAGGTGAAGCAGCATGTCGGGTACTGACTGAGAGGGGAGGATGAAGCATCATGTCAGGTACTGACTGAGGGGGAGGTGAAGCAGCATGTCAGGTACTGACTGAGAGGGGAGGGATGAAGCAGCATGTCAGGTACTGACTGAGAGGGGAGGATGAAGCAGCATGTCGGGTACTGATTGAGAGGGGAGGATGAAGCAGCATGTCGGATACTGGCTGAGGGGGAGATGAAGCAGCATGTCGGGTACTGATTGAGAGGGGAGGATGAAGCAGCATGTCGGATACTGGCTGAGGGGGAGGTGAAGCAGCATGTCGGGTACTGATTGAGAGGGGAGGATGAAGCAGCATGTCGGATACTGGCTGAGGGGGAGGTGAAGCAGCATGTCGGATACTGGCTGAGGGGGAGGTGAAGCAGCATGTCGGGTACTGATATGAGGGGGAGGGATGAAGCAGCATGTCGGATACTGGCTGAGGGGTGGATGAAGCAGCATGTCAGGTACTGACTGATGGGGGAGGATGAAGCAGCATGTCGGGTACTGACTGGTGGGGGAGGATGAAGCAGCATGTCGGGTACAGACTGAGAGGGGAGGATGAAGCAGCATGTCGGGTCCTGACTGATGGGGGAGGTGAAGCAGCATGTCGGGTACAGACTGAGAGGGGAGGATGATGCAGCATGTTGGGTACTGACTGAGGGGGAGGTGAAGCAGCATGTCGGGTACAGACTGAGAGGGGAGGATGAAGCAGCATATCGGGTACTGACTGAGGGGGAGGTGAAGCAGCATGTCAGGTACTGATATGAGGGGGAGATGAAGCAGCATGTCGGGTACTCATTGAGAGGGGAGGATGAAGCAGCATGTCGGATACTGGCTGAGGGGGAGGTGAAGCAGCATGTCGGGTACTTATATGAGGGGGAGGGATGAAGCAGCATGTCGGATACTGGCTGAGGGGGAGGTGAAGCAGCATGTCAGGTACTGACTGATGGGGGAGGATGAAGCAGCATGTCAGGTACTGACTGATGGGGGAGGATGAAGCAGCATGTCGGGTACTGACTGGTGGGGGAGGATGAAGCAGCATGTCGGGCACTGACTGAGCGGGGAGGATGAAGCAGCATGTCGGGTACTGACTGATGGGGGAGGATGAAGCAGCATGTCGGGTACTGACTGGTGGGGGAGGATGAAGCAGCATGTCGGGCACTGACTGAGCGGGGAGGATGAAGCAGCATGTCGGGTACTGACTGGTGGGGGAGGATGAAGCAGCATGTCAGGTACTGACTGATGGGGGAGGATGAAGCAGCATGTCGGGTACTGACTGGTGGGGGAGGATGAAGCAGCATGTCGGGCACTGACTGAGCGGGGAGGATGAAGCAGCATGTCGGGTACTGACTGGTGGGGGAGGATGAAGCAGCATGTCGGGCACTGACTGAGCGGGGAGGATGAAGCAGCATGTCGGGTACTGACTGAGGGGGAGGATGAAGCAGCATGTTGGGTACTGACTGAGGCGGAGGTGAAGAAGCATGTCGGGTACAGACTGAGAGGGGAGGATGAAGCAGCATGTCGGGTACTGACTGAGGGGGAGGTGAAGCAGCATATCGGGTACTGAGTGAGGGGGAGGTGAAGCAGCATGTCAGGTACTGATATGAGGGGGGAGGATGAAGCAGCATGTCGGGTACTGACTGAGGGGGAGGTGAAGCAGCATGTCGGGTACTGATATGAGGGGGGAGGATGAAGCAGCATGTCGGGTACTGAGTGAGGGGGAGGTGAAGCAGGTTGTCAGGTACTGATATGAGGGGGGAGGATGAAGCAGCATGTCGGGTACTGACTGAGGGGGAGGGATGAAGCAGCATGTCGGGTACTGACTGAGAGGGGAGGGTGAAGCAGCATGTCAGGTACTGACTGATGGGGTAGGATGAAGCAGAATGTCGGATACTTGCTGAGGGGGAGGTGAAGCAGCATGTCGGGTACTGACTGAGGGGGAGATGAAGCAGCATGTCGGGTACTGACTGAGGGGGAGATGAAGCAGCATGTCGGGTACTGAGTGAGGGGGAGGTGAAGCAGCATGTCAGGTACTGATATGAGGGGGGAGGATGAAGCAGCATGTCGGGTACTGACTGAGGGGGAGGTGAAGCAGCATGTCGGGTAATGACTGAGGGGGAGGGATGAAGCAGTATGTCGGGTACTGACTGAGGGGGAGGAATGAAGCAGCATGTCGGGTACTGATTGAGAGGGGACGATGAAACAGCATGTCGGATACTGGCTGAGGGGGAGATGAAGCAGCATGTCGGGTACTGAGTGACGGGGAGGTGAAGCAGGTTGTCAGGTACTGATATGAGGGGGGAGGATGAAGCAGCATGTCGGGTACTGACTGAGGGGGAGGTGAAGCAGCATGTCGGGTAATGACTGAGGGGGAGGGATGAAGCAGTATGTCGGGTACTGACTGAGGGGGAGGTGAAGCAGCATGTCGGGTACTGACTGAGGGGGAGGTGAAGCAGCATGTCGGGTACTGATTTGAGGGGGGAGGATGAAGCAGCATGTCGGGTACTGAGTGAGGGGGAGGTGAAGCAGCATGTCAGGTACTGATATGAGGGGGGAGGATGAAGCAGCATGTCGGGTACTGACTGAGGGGGAGGTGAAGCAGCATGTCAGGTACTGATATGAGGGGGGAGGATGAAGCAGCATGTCAGGTACTGACTGAGGGGGAGGTGAAGCAGCATGTCGGGTACCGACTGAGAGAGGAGGTGAAGCAGCATGTCGGGTACTGATATGAGGGGGGAGGATGAAGCAGCATGTCGGGTACTGACTGAGGGGGAGGTGAAGCAGCATGTCGGGTACTGACTGAGGGGGAGGTGAAGCAGCATGTCGGGTACTGACTGAGGGGGAGGGATGAAGCAGTATGTCGGGTACTGACTGAGGGGGAGGTGAAGCAGCATGTCGGGTACTGACTGAGGGGGAGGGGAAGCAGCATGTCGGGTACTGACTGAGTGGGTGGTGAAGCATCATGTCAGGTACTGACTGAGGGGGAGGGGAAGCAGCATGTCGGGTACTGACTGAGTGGGGAGGATGAATCAGCATGTCAGGTACTGACTGAGGGGGGAGGATGAAGCAGCATGTCGGGTACTGACTGAGGGGGAGGTGAAGCAGCATGTCGGGTACTGACTGAGGGGGAGGTGAAGCAGCATGTCGGGTACTGATATGAGGGGGAGGGATGAAGCAGTATGTCGGGTACTGACTGAGGGGGAGGTGAAGCAGCATGTCGGGTACTGATATGAGGGGGAGGGATGAAGCAGTATGTCGGGTACTGACTGAGGGGGAGGGATGAAGCAGTATGTCGGGTACTGACTGAGAGAGGAGGTGAAGCAGCATGTCGGGTACTGATATGAGGGGGGAGGATGAAGCAGCATGTCGGGTACTGAGTGAGGGGGAGGTGAAGCAGCATGTCGGGTACTGACTGAGGGGGGAGGATGAAGCAGCATGTCAGGTACTGACTGAGACGGAGGATGAAGCAGCATGTTGGGTACTGACTGAGAGGGGAGGTGAAGCAGCATGTCGGGTACTGACTGAGACGGAGGATGAAGCAGCATGTTGGGTACTGACTGAGACGGAGGATGAAGCAGCATGTCGGGTACTGACTGAGCGGGGAGGATGAAGCAGTATGTCGGGTACTGACTGAGAGAGGAGGTGAAGCAGCATGTTGGGTACTGATATGAGGGGGGAGGATGAAGCAGCATGTCGGGTACTGAGTGAGGGGGAGGTGAAGCAGCATGTCGGGTACTGACTGAGGGGGAGGGATGAAGCAGTATGTCGGGTACTGACTGAGGGGGAGGTGAAGCAGCATGTCGGGTACTGACTGAGGGGGGAGGATGAAGCAGCATGTCGGGTACTGACTGAGGGGGAGGTGAAGCAGCATGTCGGGTACTGACTGAGGGGGGAGGATGAAGCAGCATGTCGGGTACTGATTGAGAGGGGAGGATGAAGCAGCATGTCGGGTACTGACTGAGAGGGGAGGATGAAGCAGCATGTCGGGTACTGACTGAGAGGGGAGGATGAAGCAGCATGTCGGGTACTGACTGAGGGGGAGGGATGAAGCAGCATGTCGGGTACTGACTGAGAGGGGAGGATGAAGCAGCATGTCGGGTACTGACTGAGAGGGGAGGATGAAGCAGCATGTCGGGTACTGACTGAGGGGGTGGTGAAGCAACATGTCGGGTACTGACTGAGGGGGGAGGATGAAGCAGCATGTCGGGTACTGATATGAGGGGGAGGGATGAAGCAGCATGTCGGGTACTGATATGAGGGGGAGGGATGAAGCAGCATGTCGGGTACTGACTGAGGGGGAGGTGAAGCAGCATGTCGGGTACTGACTGAGGGGGGAGGATGAAGCAGCATGTCAGGTACTGACTGAGACGGAGGATGAAGCAGCATGTTGGGTACTGACTGAGAAGGGAGGATGAAGCAGCATGTCGGGTACTGACTGAGGGGGGAGGATGAAGCAGCATGTCGGGTACTGATATGAGGGGGAGGGATGAAGCAGCATGTCGGGTACTGATATGAGGGGGAGGGATGAAGCAGCATGTCGGGTACTGACTGAGGGGGAGGTGAAGCAGCATGTCGGGTACTGACTGAGGGGGAGGTGAAGCAGCATGTCGGGTACTGATTTGAGGGGGGAGGATGAAGCAGCATGTCGGGTACTGAGTGAGGGGGAGGTGAAGCAGCATGTCAGGTACTGATATGAGGGGGGAGGATGAAGCAGTATGTCGGGTACTGACTGAGGGGGAGGTGAAGCAGCATGTCAGGTACTGATATGAGGGGGGAGGATGAAGCAGCATGTCAGGTACTGACTGAGGGGGAGGTGAGGCAGCATGTCGGGTACCGACTGAGAGAGGAGGTGAAGCAGCATGTCGGGTACTGATATGAGGGGGGAGGATGAAGCAGCATGTCGGGTACTGACTGAGGGGGAGGTGAAGCAGCATGTCGGGTACTGACTGAGGGGGAGGTGAAGCAGCATGTCGGGTACTGACTGAGGGGGAGGGATGAAGCAGTATGTCGGGTACTGACTGAGGGGGAGGTGAAGCAGCATGTCGGGTACTGACTGAGGGGGTGGTGAAGCATCATGTCAGGTACTGACTGAGGGGGAGGGGAAGCAGCATGTCGGGTACTGACTGAGTGGGGAGGATGAAGCAGCATGTCAGGTACTGACTGAGGGGGGAGGATGAAGCAGCATGTCGGGTACTGACTGAGGGGGAGGTGAAGCAGCATGTCGGGTACTGATATGAGGGGGAGGGATGAAGCAGTATGTCGGGTACTGACTGAGGGGGAGGTGAAGCAGCATGTCGGGTACTGATATGAGGGGGAGGGATGAAGCAGTATGTCGGGTACTGACTGAGGGGGGAGGATGAAGCAGCATGTCGGGTACTGACTGAGAGGGGAGGATGAAGCAGCATGTCGGGTACTGACTGAGAGGGGAGGATGAAGCAGCATGTCGGGTACTGACTGAGGGGGGAGGATGAAGCAGCATGTCAGGTACTGACTGAGACGGAGGATGAAGCAGCATGTTGGGTACTGACTGAGAGGGGAGGTGAAGCAGCATGTCGGGTACTGACTGAGACGGAGGATGAAGCAGCATGTTGGGTACTGACTGAGACGGAGGATGAAGCAGCATGTTGGGTACTGACTGAGACGGAGGATGAAGCAGCATGTCGGGTACTGACTGAGCGGGGAGGATGAAGCAGCATGTCGGGTACTGACTGAGAAGGGAGGATGAAGCAGCATGTCAGGTACTGATATGATGGCGGAGGGATGAAGCAGCATGTCGGGTACTGACTGAGGGGGAGGTGAAGCAGCATGTCGGGTACTGACTGAGAGAGGAGGTGAAGCAGCATGTCGGGTACTGACTGAGGGGGAGGTGAAGCAGCATGTCGGGTACTGACTGAGAGAGGAGGTGAAGCAGCATGTCGGGTACTGACTGAGAGGGGAGGATGAAGCAGCATGTCAGGTACTGACTGAGGGGGAGGGATGAAGCAGTATGTCGGGTACTGACTGAGAGAGGAGGTGAAGCAGCATGTCGGGTACTGATATGAGGGGGGAGGATGAAGCAGCATGTCGGGTACTGAGTGAGGGGGAGGTGAAGCAGCATGTCGGGTACTGACTGAGGGGGGAGGATGAAGCAGCATGTCAGGTACTGACTGAGACGGAGGATGAAGCAGCATGTTGGGTACTGACTGAGAGGGGAGGTGAAGCAGCATGTCGGGTACTGACTGAGACGGAGGATGAAGCAGCATGTTGGGTACTGACTGAGACGGAGGATGAAGCAGCATGTCGGGTACTGACTGAGCGGGGAGGATGAAGCAGTATGTCGGGTACTGACTGAGAGAGGAGGTGAAGCAGCATGTTGGGTACTGATATGAGGGGGGAGGATGAAGCAGCATGTCGGGTACTGAGTGAGGGGGAGGTGAAGCAGCATGTCGGGTACTGACTGAGGGGGAGGGATGAAGCAGTATGTCGGGTACTGACTGAGGGGGAGGTGAAGCAGCATGTCGGGTACTGACTGAGGGGGGAGGATGAAGCAGCATGTCGGGTACTGACTGAGGGGGAGGTGAAGCAGCATGTCGGGTACTGACTGAGGGGGGAGGATGAAGCAGCATGTCGGGTACTGACTGAGAGGGGAGGATGAAGCAGCATGTCGGGTACTGACTGAGAGGGGAGGATGAAGCAGCATGTCGGGTACTGACTGAGAGGGGAGGATGAAGCAGCATGTCGGGTACTGACTGAGAGGGGAGGATGAAGCAGCATGTCGGGTACTGACTGAGGGGGAGGGATGAAGCAGCATGTCGGGTACTGACTGAGAGGGGAGGATGAAGCAGCATGTCGGGTACTGACTGAGAGGGGAGGATGAAGCAGCATGTCGGGTACTGACTGAGGGGGTGGTGAAGCAACATGTCGGGTACTGACTGAGGGGGGAGGATGAAGCAGCATGTCGGGTACTGATATGAGGGGGAGGGATGAAGCAGCATGTCGGGTACTGATATGAGGGGGAGGGATGAAGCAGCATGTCGGGTACTGACTGAGGGGGAGGTGAAGCAGCATGTCGGGTACTGACTGAGGGGGGAGGATGAAGCAGCATGTCAGGTACTGACTGAGACGGAGGATGAAGCAGCATGTTGGGTACTGACTGAAGGGGGAGGATGAAGCAGCATGTCGGGTACTGACTGAGGGGGGAGGTGAAGCAGCATGTCGGGTACTGACTGAGGGGGGAGGTGAAGCAGCATGTCGGGTACTGACTGAGGGGGGAGGTGAAGCAGCATGTCGGGTACTGACTGAGGGGCGAGGATGAAGCAGCATGTCAGGTACTGACTGAGGGGGAGGTGAAGCAGCATTTCGGGTACTGACTGAGAGGGGAGGGTGAAGCAGCATGTCAGGTACTGACTGATGGGGGAGGATGAAGCAGCATGTCAGGTACTGACTGAGGGGGAGGGATGAAGCAGCATGTCGGGTACTGATTGAGAGGGGAGGTTGAAGCAGCATGTCGGATACTGGCTGAGGGGGAGATGAAGCAGCATGTCGGATAATGGCTGAGGGGGAGGTGAAGCATCATGTCGGGTACTGAGTGAGGGGGAGGTGAAGCAGCATGTCAGGTACTGATATGAGGGGGGAGGATGAAGCAGTATGTCGGGTACTGACTGAGCGGGGAGGATGAAGCAGCATGTCAGGTACTGACTGAGGGGGAGGTGAAGCAGCATGTCGGGTACTGAGTGAGGGGGAGGTGAAGCAGCATGTCGGGTACTGACTGAGGGGGAGGTGAAGCAGCATGTCGGGTACTGACTGAGGGGGAGGTGAAGCAGCATGTCAGGTACTGATATGAGGGGGGAGGATGAAGCAGCATGTCGGGTACTGAGTGAGGGGGAGGTGAAGCAGCATGTCAGGTACTGACTGAGGGGGAGGTGAAGCAGCATGTCAGGTACTGATATGAGGGGGGAGGATGAAGCAGCATGTCGGGTACTGACTGAGGGGGAGGTGAAGCAGCATGTCAGGTACTGATATGAGGGGGGAGGATGAAGCAGCATGTCGGGTACTGACTGAGGGGGAGGTGAAGCAGCATGTCGGGTACTGATATGAGGGGGGAGGATGAAGCAGCATGTCGGGTACTGATATGAGGGGGGAGGAAGAAGCAGCATGTCGGGTACTGACTGAGGGGGAGGTGAAGCAGCATGTCGGGTACTGACTGAGGGGGAGGGATGAAGCAGTATGTCGGGTACTGACTGAGGGGGAGGTGAAGCAGCATGTCGGGTACTGACTGAGGGGGTGGTGAAGCAGCATGTCAGGTACTGACTGAGGGGGAGGTGAAGCAGCATGTCGGGTACTGACTGAGTGGGGAGGATGAAGCAGCATGTCAGGTACTGACTGAGGAGGGAGGATGAAGCAACATGTCGGGTACTGACTGAGCGGGAGGTGAAGCAGCATGTCGGGTACTGATATGAGGGGGAGGGATGAAGCAGTATGTCGGGTACTGACTGAGGGGGGGAGGATGAAACAGCATGTCGGGTACTGACTGAGGGGGGAGGATGAAGCAGCATGTCAGGTACTGATATGATGGCGGAGGGATGAAGCAGTATGTCGGGTACTGACTGTGACGGAGGATGAAGCAGCATGTTGGGTACTGACTGAGAGGGGAGGTGAAGCAGCATGTCGGGTACTGACTGAGACGGAGGATGAAGCAGCATGTTGGGTACTGACTGAGACGGAGGATGAAGCAGCATGTCGGGTACTGACTGAGAGAGGAGGTGAAGCAGCATGTCAGGTACTGATATGATGGGGGAGGGATGAAGCAGTATGTCGGGTACTGACTGAGCGGGGAGGATGAAGCAGCATGTCGGGTACTGACTGAGAAGTGAGGATGAAGCAGCATGTCAGGTACTGATATGATGGCGGAGGGATGAAGCAGTATGTCGGGTACTGACTGAGCGGGGAGGATGAAGCAGCATGTCGGGTACTGACTGAGGGGGAGGTGAAGCAGCATGTCAGGTACTGACTGAGGGGGAGGGTTGAAGCAGTATGTCGGGTACTGACTGAGAGAGGAGGTGAAGCAGCATGTCGGGTACTGACTGAGGGGGGAGGATGAAGCAGCATGTCGGGTACTGATTGAGAGGGGAGGATGAAGCAGCATGTCGGGTACTGACTGAGAGGGGAGGCTGAAGCAGCATGTCGGGTACTGACTGAGAGGGGAGGATGAAGCAGCATGTCGGGTACTGACTGAGAGGGGAGGATGAAGCAGCATGTCGGGTACTGACTGAGGGGGAGGGATGAAGCAGCATGTCGGGTACTGACTGAGAGGGGAGGATGAAGCAGCATGTCGGGTACTGACTGAGAGGGGAGGATGAAGCAGCATGTCGGGTACTGACTGAGAGGGGAGGATGAAGCAGCATGTCGGGTACTGACTGAGGGGGAGGGATGAAGCAGCATGTCGGGTACTGACTGAGAGGGGAGGATGAAGCAGCATGTCGGGGACTGACTGAGGGGGGAGGTGAAGCAGCATGTCGGGTACTGACTGAGGGGGAGGTGAAGCAGCATTTCGGGTACTGACTGAGGGGGGAGGATGAAGCAGCATGTCGGGTACTGACTGAGGGGGTGGTGAAGCAGCATGTCGGGTACTGACTGAGGGGGGAGGATGAAGCAGCATGTCAGGTACTGACTGAGACGGAGGATGAAGCAGCATGTTGGGTACTGACTGAGAAGGGAGGATGAAGCAGCATGTCGGGTACTGACTGAGGGGGGAGGATGAAGCAGCATGTCGGGTACTGACTGAGGGGGGAGGTGAAGCAGCATGTCGGGTACTGACTGAGGGGGGAGGATGAAGCAGCATGTCGGGTACTGACTGTGGGGGGAGGTGAAGCAGCATGTCGGGTACTGACTGAGGGGGGAGGTGAAGCAGCATGTCGGGTACTGACTGAGTGGGGAGGATGAAGCAGCATGTCAGGTACTGACTGAGGAGGGAGGATGAAGCAGCATGTCGGGTACTGACTGAGCGGGAGGTGAAGCAGCATGTCGGGTACTGATATGAGGGGGAGGGATGAAGCAGTATGTCGGGTACTGACTGAGCGGGGAGGATGAAGCAGCATGTCAGGTACTGACTGAGGGGGAGGTGAAGCAGCATGTCTGGTACTGACTGAGAAGGGAGGATGAAGCAGCATGTCAGGTACTGACTGAGGGGGGAGGATGAAGCAGCATGTCAGGTACTGACTGAGACGGAGGATGAAGCAGCATGTTGGGTACTGACTGTGACGGAGGATGAAGCAGCATGTTGGGTACTGACTGAGAGGGGAGGTGAAGCAGCATGTCGGGTACTGACTGAGACGGAGGATGAAGCAGCATGTTGGGTACTGACTGAGACGGAGGATGAAGCAGCATGTCGGGTACTGACTGAGAGAGGAGGTGAAGCAGCATGTCAGGTACTGATATGATGGGGGAGGGATGAAGCAGTATGTCGGGTACTGACTGAGCGGGGAGGATGAAGCAGCATGTCGGGTACTGACTGAGGGGGAGGTGAAGCAGCATGTCGGGTACTGACTGAGAAGGGAGGATGAAGCAGCATGTCAGGTACTGATATGATGGCGGAGGGATGAAGCAGTATGTCGGGTACTGACTGAGCGGGGAGGATGAAGCAGCATGTCGGGTACTGACTGAGGGGGAGGTGAAGCAGCATGTCGGGTACTGACTGAGAGAGGAGGTGAAGCAGCATGTCGGGTACTGACTGAGAGGGGAGGATGAAGCAGCATGTCAGGTAGTGACTGAGGGGGAGGGATGAAGCAGTATGTCGGGTACTGACTGAGAGAGGAGGTGAAGCAGCATGTCGGGTACTGACTGAGGGGGGAGGATGAAGCAGCATGTCGGGTACTGACTGAGAGAGGAGGTGAAGCAGCATGTCGGGTACTGACTGAGGGGGAGGGATGAAGCAGTATGTCGGGTACTGACTGAGAGAGGAGGTGAAGCAGCATGTCGGGTACTGACTGAGGGGGAGGGATGAAGCAGTATGTCGGGTACTGACTGAGGGGGAGGTGAAGCAGCATGTCGGGTACTGACTGAGGGGGGAGGATGAAGCAGCATGTCGGGTACTGATTGAGAGGGGAGGATGAAGCAGCATGTCGGGTACTGACTGAGAGGGGAGGATGAAGCAGCATGTCGGGTACTGACTGAGGGGGAGGTGAAGCAGCATGTCGGGTACTGACTGAGGGGGAGGTGAAGCAGCATTTCGGGTACTGACTGAGTGGGGAGGATGAAGCAGCATGTCGGGTACTGACTGAGACGGAGGATGAAGCAGCATGTTAGGTGCTGACTGAGGGGGAGGTGAAGCAGCATGTCGGGTACTGACTGAGGGGGAGGTGAAGCAGCATGTCGGGTACTGACTGAGGGGGGAGGATGAAGCAGCATGTCGGGTACTGATTGAGAGGGGAGGATGAAGCAGCATGTCGGTACTGACTGAGGGGGAGGTGAAGCAGCATGTCGGGTACTGACTGAGGGGGGAGGATGAAGCAGCATGTCGGGTACTGACTGAGGGGGGAGGATGAAGCAGCATGTCGGGTACTGACTGAGGGGGAGGTGAAGCAGCATGTCGGGTACTGACTGAGGGGGGAGGATGAAGCAGCATGTCGGGTACTGATTGAGAGGGGAGGATGAAGCAGCATGTCGGGTACTGACTGAGAGGGGAGGATGAAGCAGCATGTCGGGTACTGACTGAGGGGGAGGTGAAGCAGCATTTCGGGTACTGACTGAGGGGGGAGGATGAAGCAGCATGTCGGGTACTGACTGAGACGGAGGATGAAGCAGCATGTTAGGTACTGACTGAGAAGGGAGGATGAAGCAGCATGTCGGGTACTGACTGAGGGGGGAGGATGAAGCAGCATGTCGGGTACTGACTGAGGGGGGAGGTGAAGCAGCATGTCGGGTACTGACTGAGGGGGGAGGATGAAGCAGCATGTCGGGTACTGACTGAGGGGGGAGGTGAAGCAGCATGTCGGGTACTGACTGAGGGGGGAGGTGAAGCAGCATGTCGGGTACTGACTGAGGGGGAGGTGAAGCAGCATGTCGGGTACTGACTGAGAGAGGAGGTGAAGCAGCATGTCAGGTACTGATATGATGGGGGAGGGATGAAGCAGTATGTCAGGTACTGACTGAGGGGGAGGTGAAGCAGCATGTCGGGTACTGACTGAGAGAGGAGGTGAAGCAGCTTGTCAGGTACTGATATGATGGGGGAGGGATGAAGCAGTATGTCGGGTACTGACTGAGCGGGGAGGATGAAGCAGCATGTCAGGTACTGATATGATGGCGGAGGGATGAAGCAGTATGTCGGGTACTGACTGAGAAGGGAGGATGAAGCAGCATGTCAGGTACTGATATGATGGTGGAGGGATGAAGCAGTATGTCGGGTACTGACTGAGGGGGAGGTGAAGCAGCATGTCGGGTACTGACTGAGAGGGGAGGATGAAGCAGCATGTCAGGTACTGATATGATGGTGGAGGGATGAAGCAGTATGTCGGGTACTGACTGAGCGGGGAGGATGAAGCAGCATGTCGGGTACTGACTGAGGGGGAGGTGAAGCAGCATGTCGGGTACTGACTGAGAGGGGAGGATGAAGCAGCATGTCGGGTACTGACTGAGACGGGAGGATGAAGCAGCATGTCGGGTACTGACTGAGGGGGAGGGATGAAGCAGCATGTCGGGTACTGACTGAGAGGGGAGGATGAAGCAGCATGTCAGGTACTGACTGAGGGGGAGGGATGAAGCAGTATGTCGGGTACTGACTGAGGGGGAGGTGAAGCAGCATGTCGGGTACTGACTGAGGGGGAGGTGAAGCAGAATGTCGGGTACTGACTGAGAGAGGAGGTGAAGCAGCATGTCAGGTACTGATATGATGGGGGAGGGATGAAACAGTATGTCGGGTACTGACTGAGCGGGGAGGATGAAGCAACATGTCGGGTACTGACTGAGAAGGGAGGATGAAGCAGCATGTCAGGTACTGATATGATGGCGGAGGGATGAAGCAGTATGTCGGGTACTGACTGAGCGGGGAGGATGAAGCAGCATGTCGGGTACTGACTGAGGGGGGAGGATGAAGCAGCATGTCGGGTACTGACTGAGAGGGGAGGATGAAGCAGCATGTCGGGGACTGACTGAGGGGGAGGTGAAGCAGCATGTCGGGTACTGACTGAGGGGGAGGGATGAAGCAGCATGTCGGGTACTGACTGTGGGGGAGGGATGAAGCAGCATGTCGGGTACTGACTGAGAGGGGAGGATGAAGCAGCATGTCGGGTACTGACTGAGAGGGGAGGATGAAGCAGCATGTCGGGTACTGACTGAGGGGGAGGGATGAAGCAGTATGTCGGGTACTGACTGAGGGGGAGGGATGAAGCAGCATGTCGGGTACTGACTGAGAGGGGAGGATGAAGCAGCATGTCAGGTACTGACTGAGGGGGAGGTGAAGCAGCATGTCGGGTACTGACTGAGGGGGAGGTGAAGCAGAATGTCGGGTACTGACTGAGAGAGGAGGTGAAGCAGCATGTCAGGTACTGATATGATGGGGGAGGGATGAAACAGTACGTCGGGTACTGACTGAGCGGGGAGGATGAAGCAACATGTCGGGTACTGACTGAGAAGGGAGGATGAAGCAGCATGTCAGGTACTGATATGATGGCGGAGGGATGAAGCAGTATGTCGGGTACTGACTGAGCGGGGAGGATGAAGCAGCATGTCGGGTACTGACTGAGGGGGGAGGATGAAGCAGCATGTCGGGTACTGACTGAGAGGGGAGGATGAAGCAGCATGTCGGGGACTGACTGAGGGGGAGGTGAAGCAGCATGTCGGGTACTGACTGAGGGGGAGGATGAAGCAGCATGTCGGGTACTGACTGAGGGGGAGGTGAAGCAGCATGTCGGGTACTGACTGAGAGGGGAGGATGAAGCAGCATGTCGGGGACTGACTGAGGGGGAGGTGAAGCAGCATGTCGGGTACTGACTGAGGGGGAGGGATGAAGCAGCATGTCGGGTACTGACTGAGGGGGAGGTGAAGCAGCATGTCGGGTACTGACTGAGGGGGAGGTGAAGCAGCATTTCGGGTACTGACTGAGGGGGGAGGATGAAGCAGCATGTCGGGTACTGACTGAGGGGGGAGGTGAAGCAGCATGTCGGGTACTGACTGAGAGGGGAGGATGAAGCAGCATGTCGGGGACTGACTGAGGGGGAGGTGAAGCAGCATGTCGGGTACTGACTGAGGGGGAGGGATGAAGCAGCATGTCGGGTACTGACTGAGGGGGAGGTGAAGCAGCATGTCGGGTACTGACTGAGGGGGAGGTGAAGCAGCATTTCGGGTACTGACTGAGGGGGGAGGATGAAGCAGCATGTCGGGTACTGACTGAGGGGGGAGGTGAAGCAGCATGTCGGGTACTGACTGAGGGGGGAGGATGAAGCAGCATGTCGGGTACTGACTGAGGGGGGAGGTGAAGCAGCATGTCGGGTACTGACTGAGGGGGGAGGTGAAGCAGCATGTCGGGTACTGACTGAGGGGGGAGGATGAAGCAGCATGTCGGGTACTGACTGAGGGGGAGGTGAAGCTGCATGTCGGGTACTGACTGAGAGAGGAGGTGAAGCAGCATGTCAGGTACTGATATGATGGGGGAGGGATGAAGCAGTATGTCGGGTACTGACTGAGCGGGGAGGATGAAGCAGCATGTCAGGTACTGATATGATGGCGGAGGGATGAAGCAGTATGTCGGGTACTGACTGAGAAGGGAGGATGAAGCAGCATGTCAGGTACTGATATGATGGTGGAGGGATGAAGCAGTATGTCGGGTACTGACTGAGGGGGAGGTGAAGCAGCATGTCAGGTACTGATATGATGGTGGAGGGATGAAGCAGTATGTCGGGTACTGACTGAGCGGGGAGGATGAAGCAGCATGTCAGGTACTGATATGATGGTGGAGGGATGAAGCAGTATGTCGGGTACTGACTGAGCGGGGAGGATGAAGCAGCATGTCGGGTACTGACTGAGGGGGAGGTGAAGCAGCATGTCGGGTACTGACTGAGAGGGGAGGATGAAGCAGCATGTCAGGTACTGACTGAGGGGGAGGGATGAAGCAGTATGTTGGGTACTGACTGAGAGAGGAGGTGAAGCAGCATGTCGGGTACTGATATGAGGGGGGAGGATGAAGCAGCATGTCGGGTACTGACTGAGGGGGAGGGATGAAGCAGCATGTCGGGTACTGACTGAGAGGGGAGGATGAAGCAGCATGTCGGGTACTGACTGAGAGGGGAGGATGAAGCAGCATGTCGGGTACTGACTGAGGGGGAGGGATGAAGCAGTATGTCGGGTACTGACTGAGGGGGAGGGATGAAGCAGCATGTCGGGTACTGACTGAGAGGGGAGGATGAAGCAGCAGGTCAGGTACTGACTGAGGGGGAGGGATGAAGCAGTATGTCGGGTACTGACTGAGGGGGAGGTGAAGCAGCATGTCGGGTACTGACTGAGAAGGGAGGATGAAGCAGCATGTCGGGTACTGATATGATGGCGGAGGGATGAAGCAGTATGTCGGGTACTGACTGAGCGGGGAGGATGAAGCAGCATGTCGGGTACTGACTGAGGGGGAGGTGAAGCAGCATGTCGGGTACTGACTGAGGGGGGAGGATGAAGCAGCATGTCGGGTACTGACTGAGGGGGAGGGATGAAGCAGTATGTCGGGTACTGACTGAGGGGGAGGTGAAGCAGCATGTCGGGTACTGACTGAGGGGGAGGTGAAGCAGCATGTCGGGTACTGACTGAGAGAGGAGGTGAAGCAGCATGTCGGGTACTGATATGATGGCGGAGGGATGAAGCAGCATGTCGGGTACTGACTGAGGGGGAGGGATGAAGCAGCATGTCGGGTACTGACTGAGAGGGGAGGATGAAGCAGCATGTCGGGTACTGACTGAGAGGGGAGGATGATGCAGCATGTCGGGGACTGACTGAGGGGGAGGTGAAGCAGCATGTCGGGTACTGACTGAGGGGGAAGTGAAGCAGCATGTCGGGTACTGACTGAGGGGCTGGTGAAGCAGCATGTCGGGTACTGACTGAGTGGGGAGGATGAAGCAGCATGTCGGGTACTGACTGAGGGGGTGGTGAAGCAGCATGTCGGGTACTGACTGAGGGGGGAGGATGAAGCAGCATGTCGGGTACTGATATGAGGGGGAGGGATGAAGCAGCATGTCGGGTACTGACTGAGGGGGAGGTGAAGCAGCATGTCGGGTACTGACTGAGGGGGGAGGATGAAGCAGCATGTCAGGTACTGACTGAGACGGAGGATTAAGCAGCATGTCGGGTATTGACTGAGAAGGGAGGATGAAGCAGCATGTCGGGTACTGACTGAGGGGGGAGGATGAAGCAGCATGTCGGGTACTGACTGAGGGGGGAGGTGAAGCAGCATGTCGGGTACTGACTGAGGGGGGAGGTGAAGCAGCATGTTGGGTACTGACTGAGGGGGGAGGATGAAGCAGCATGTCGGGTCCTGACTGAGGGGGGAGGTGAAGCAGCACGTCGGGTACTGACGGAGGGGTGAGGATGAAGCAGCATGTCGGGTACTGACTGAGGGGGAGGTGAAGCAGCATGTCGGGTATTGACTGAGGGGGGAGGTGAAGCAGCACTTCGGGTATTGACTGAGGGGGGAGGTGAAGCAGCATGTCGGGTCCTGACTGAGGGGGGAGGTGAAGCAGCACGTCGGGTACTGACGGAGGGGTGAGGATGAAGCAGCATGTCGGGTACTGACTGAGGGGGAGGTGAAGCAGCATGTCGGGTATTGACTGAGGGGGGAGGTGAAGCAGCACGTCGGGTACTGACGGAGGGGTGAGGATGAAGCAGCATGTCGGGTACTGACTGAGGGGGAGGTGAAGCAGCATGTCGGGTATTGACTGAGGGGGGAGGTGAAGCAGCACGTCGGGTACTGACGGAGGGGTGAGGATGAAGCAGCATGTCGGGTACTGACGGAGGGGGGAGGTGAAGCAGCATGTCGGGTACTGATTGAGGGGGGAGGATGAAGCAGCACGTCGGGTACTGTCGGAGGGGGGAAGATGAAGCAGCACGTCGGGTACTGACTGAGAGAGGAGGTGAAGCAGCATGTCGGGTACTGACTGAGAGAGGAGGTGAAGCAGCATGTCGGGTACTGACTGAGAGGGGAGGATGAAGCAGCATGTCGGGTACTGACTGAGAGAGGAGGTGAAGCAGCATGTCGGGTACTGACTGAGAGGGGAGGATGAAGCAGCATGTCGGGTACTGACTGAGAGGGGAGGATGAAGCAGCATGTCGGGTACTGACTGAGGGGGGAGGTGAAGCAGCATGTCGGGTACTGATTGAGGGGGGAGGATGAAGCAGCACGTCGGGTACTGTCGGAGGGGGGAAGATGAAGCAGCACGTCGGGTACTGACTGAGAGAGGAGGTGAAGCAGCATGTCGGGTACTGACTGAGAGGGGAGGATGAAGCAGCATGTCGGGTACTGACTGAGAGAGGAGGTGAAGCAGCATGTCGGGTACTGACTGAGAGGGGAGGATGAAGCAGCATGTCGGGTACTGACTGAGAGGGGAGGATGAAGCAGCATGTCAGGTACTGACTGAGGGGAGGATGAAGCAGCATGTCGGGTACTGACTGAGAGAGGAGGTGAAGCAGCATGTCAGGTACTGACTGAGGGGAGGATGAAGCAGCATGTCGGGTACTGACTGAGAGAGGAGGTGAAGCAGCATGTCAGGTACTGACTGAGGGGAGGATGAAGCAGCATGTCGGGTACTGACTGAGGGGAGGATGAATCAGCATGTCGGGTACTGACTTAGAGGGGAGGATGAAGCAGCATGTCGGGTACTGACTGAGAGAGGAGGTGAAGCAGCATGTCAGGTACTGACTGAGGGGAGGATGAAGCAGCATGTCGGGTACTGACTGAGGGGAGGATGAATCAGCATGTCGGGTACTGACTGAGAGGGGAGGATGAAGCAGCATGTCGGGTACTGACTGAGAGAGGAGGTGAAGCAGCATGTCAGTTACTGACTGAGGGGAGGTGAAGCAGCATGTCAGGTACTGATGGAGGGGGGAGGATGAAGCAGCATGTCGGGTACTGACTGAGGGGGGAGGATGTTGCAGCATGTCGGGTACTGACTGAGAGAGGAGGTGAAGCAGCATGTCAGGTACTGACTGAGGGGGTTGTTCAAGCAGCATGTCGAGTACTGACTGAGAGAGGATTTGAAGCGGCATATCGGGTACTGACTGAGGGGGCATCAAAAGGTGAGAAGAGGAAGCATTTTGATTGAAGTTTTCCCTTCTATGTCTCCTTTTGCCATCATTCATTTCCTGGGCTAGTTTCCCATGACTTCCATTGCTCCTCTTAACACCAATGTGGGCAGTGACATATTGTAAGGCCACAGATAAGGTGTCCATCATCCTGTTTAAGTGACAGATATGTTGGCATCCAGAGTCTGAACAGCCACGGTCATGGCTTACATGGATTCATCTCCGGATTACTCCCAAGGCTACGTGCAAGTGAATATTGAAATTGGAAAATACACCAGATGAATGCGTGGCTGGAGAGAGTGTGCAGGATGGAGGGCTTCCAATTTCTGGGGCATTGGGACCGGTTCTGGGGAAGGTGGGACCAGTACAAGCCAGACGGTCTGCACCTGAACAAGACTGGGACAAATATCCTTGCAAGATGGTTTGCTGGTGCTGTTGAGGATGATTTAGACTAGCTTGGCAGGGAACCTGAGCACAGTCTTAGGACAATTTCAGCACAGGGAACAAGAGGCAGAAAATTAGCGAGTGACTCTGAAAGACAGAAGAAGTAAAGGTCAAAAAGTGTGCAGCACAGGAATTTGGCAGTGTTAAAAGGTATTTATTTAAATGCAAGAAGTATATTAAATAAAGCCAATGAGCTGAAGGCACAGATAGACACATGGCAACATGATATCATTGCTATAACGGAAACTTGGCTTAAGGAGGGGCAAGAATGGCAACTCAACATCCCTGGATATAGAGTTTTCAGGCAGGATAGAGAGGGAGATAAAAAAGGAGGGGGTGCAGCATTATTAGTTAAGGAATCAATGACAACTTTGAGGAGAGATTATATGATAAATGAATTATCAAATGAGGCCATATGGGTGGAGCTCAGAAATAAAAAAGGGACAGCCACACTACTAGGAGTGTACTATAGACCCCCAAATAGTGAAAGGGAGGTAGAACAACAAATATGTTGGCAAATTTCTGAATGCAAAAACTATAGGGCAAAAATAGTTGGGGATTTCAACTACCCCAGTATCCAAACTGGGATACAAACAGTGTGAAGGGTACAGAGGGGACAACATTTTTGAACTATTTTCAAGAGAACATTTTTAGCCTGCACATAACAAGCCCAACGAGAGGGGGTGCAATTCTAGATTTAGTCTTCAGTAATGAAGCTGGGCAAGTGGAGGAAGTAACAGTGTGTGACCATTTTGGAGATCATGACCATAATATAGTAAGTTTGAGCATAATCATGGAAAAGATAAACAGGAGTAAAAGTTATAAATTGGGGGAAGGCAAATGTTAAGAAACTGAGAGGTGACCTGGCAATAGTGGACTTGAAGGAAAATCAGCGGCAAACCTGTGGGAGGCAATCAAAAGTGAGATACTGCAGGCACAGTGTAGGCATGTCTCCACAAAGCCAAAGGGTGGTACTGCCAAATCTAGAGCCCCTTTGTTATCTAGAAGCTTACAGGGTAAGTTAAAGCAGAAAAAGAAAGCTTATGATGATCACAAAAATCTTCATACTTTAGAAAGCCTAGAGGAGTATAGAAAGTGCAGGGGTAAATTAAAAAAGGAAATTAGAAAAGCAAAGAGAGGACATGAAAAATTATTGGCAGGTAAAATCAAGGAAAACCCAAAGATGCGTTATCAGTACATTAAGAACAAGAGGATAACTAAGGAAAGGGTAGGGCCTATCAGAGATGTACAAGGGAACTTATGCATGGATGCAGAAGATGTGGACAGGGTTCTTAATGAGTATTTTGTCTCTGTCTTCACAAAGGAGATGGTTGATGTAGACATTGTCGTTAAAGAGGAGGAGTTTGAAATATTGGATATGATAAGCATAATGAGAGAGGAAGTACGATAGGGTCTGACATCCTTGAAAGTGGATAAATCACCAGGGCTGCATTGCATCCCAGGTTGTTAAAGGAAGCAGTGAGGAAATGGCAGATGCGCTGAGGATCATCTTCAAATCCTCACTAGATAAAGGAAAGGTACCAGACAATTGGAGGTCTGCGAATTTTGTACCATTGTTTAAAAAGGGAGCGAGGGAAAGGCCAAATAATTATAGGCTGATCAGTCTGACCTCAGTGGTAGCTAAATTGTAAGAATCTATTTGGAGGGACAGGATAAACTGCCACTTAGAAAGGCACGGATTAATTAGCGATAGCATGGATTTGTTAAGGGAAGGTCATGTCTTACTAATTTGATTGAGATTTTTGAGGAAGTAACAAGAAGGATTGATGAGGTTAGTGCTGTGGATGTGGTCTACATGGACTTTAGTAAGGCATTTGACAAGGTCCCACAAGGCAGTCTGGTCAATAAAATGAAAGCCCATGGGATAAAGGGGAATGTGGCAGGTTGGATCCAGAATTGGCTCAATGACAGGAAACAAAAGGTAGTAGTTGACGGATGTTTCTGTGAATGGAAAGCTGTTTCAAGTGGCGTTCCACAGGGCTCAGTGTTGGGTCCCTTGCTGTTTGTGGTATATATTAATGATATGGACTGAAATGTGGGAGGCATGATTGGGAGATTTGTTGATGACACAAAAATTGGCCGTAACGTTGATAGTGAAGGGGATAGCTGTACACTCCAGAAAGATATCAATGGTTTGAGTTAGTGGGCAGGAAAGAGGCAAATGGAATTCAATCCAGAAATGTGTGAGGTAATGCATTTGGGGAAGGCAAATAAAGTGAGGGAATACAAAATAAACGGGAGGATATTGAGACTTTGGAGTGCATATCCACAGGTTCCTGAAGGTAGCAGGACAGTTATATAGAGTGGTGAAGAAGGCATAGGGAAGCTTTCCTTTATTGGCCGTGGTATAGAATTCAAAAGCAAGGATGTAATGCTGGAACTGTATAAAATTTTGGTTAGGCCACAGTTGGAGTATTGCGTACAGTTCTGGTCACCACATTACAGAAAGGACATAATTGAACTAGAGAGAGTACAGAGGAGATTTACAAGAATGTGAGGAAGAAGGATAAGTTTGGCAAGTTTCGGGAACCTTGGATAAAGAAGGATATTGTGAGCCTAGTCAAAATGAAAAAGGAAGCATTCGTAAGGGCTAGAAGGCTGGGAACAGACGAAGCCCTTGAGGAATATAAAGAAGTAGGAAGGAACTTAAGCAAGGAGTCAGGAGGGCTAAAAGGGGTCATGAAAAGTCATTGGCAAACAGGATTAAGGAGAATCCCAAGGCTTTTTATACGTATATAAAGAGCATGAGGATAACCAGGGAAAGGGTTGGCCCACTCAAGGACAGAGGAGGGAATCTATGTGTGGAGCCAGAGGAAATGGGCAAGGTACTAAATGAGTACTTTGCATCAGTATTCACCAAAGAGAAGGACTTGGTGGATGATGAGTCTAGGGAAGGGAGTGTAGATAGTCTGGGTCATGTCGTTATCAAAAAGGAGGAGGTGTTGGGTGTCTTGCAAAGCATTAAGGTAGATAATTCCTCAGGGCCTGATGGGATCTACCCCAGAATACTGAGGGAGGCAAGGGAAGAAATTGCTGGGGCCTTGACAGAAATCTTTGTATCCTCATTGGCTACAGGTGAGGTCCCAGAGGGCTGGAGAATAGCCAATGTTGTTCCTTTGTTTAAGAAGGGTAGCAAGGATAATCCAGGAAATTATAGGCCGGTGACCCTTACGTCAGTGGTAGGGAAATTATTAGAGAGGATTCTTCAGGACAGGATTTACTCCCATTTGGAAACAAATGGACCTATTAGCGAGAGGCAGCATGGTTTTGTGAAGGGGACGTCGTGTCTCACTAACTTGATTGAGTTTTTGAGGAAGTGACAAAGATGATTGATGAAGGAAGGGCAGTGGATGTTGTCTATATGGACTTCAGTAAAGCCTTTGACAAGGTCCCTCATGGCAGACTGGTACAAAAGGTGAAGTCACACGGGATCAGGGGCGAGCTGGCAAGATGGATACAGAACTGAATCGGTCATAGAAGACAGAGGGTAGCAGTGGAAGGGTGTTTTCTGAATGGAGGGATGTGACTAGTGGTGTTCCGCAGGGATCAGTGCTGGGACCTTTGCTGTTTGTAGTATATATAAATGATTTGGAGGAAAATGTAGCTGGTCTGATTAGTAAGTTTGCGGACGACACAAAGGTTGGTGGAGTTGCAGATAGTGATGAGGATTGTCAGAGGATACAGCAGGATATAGATCGGTTGGAGACTTGGGCGGAGAAATGGCAGTTGGAGTTTAATCTGGACAAATGTGAGGTAATGCATTTTGGAAGATCTATTACAGGTGGTAAGTATACAGTAAATGGCAGAACCCTTCGGAGTATTGACAGGCAGAGAGGTCTGGGCGTACAGGTCCACAGGTCACTGAAAGTGGCAACGCAGGTGGATAATTTTAGTCAAGAAGGCATACGGCATGCTTGCCTTCATCGGTCAGGGCATAGAGTATAAAAATTGGCAAGTCATGCTGCAGCTGTACAGAACCTTAGTTAGGCCACACTTAGAATATTGCATGCAATTCTGGTCGCCACACTACCAGAAGGACGTGGAGGCTTTGGAGAGGGTACAGAAGAGGTTTACCAGGATGTTGCCTGGTCTGGAGGGCATTAGCTATGAGGACAGGTTGGATAAACTTGGATTGTTTTCACTGGAACGACAGAGGTTGAGGGGGCGACATGATAGAGGTTTACAAAGTTATGAGTGGCGTGGACAGAGTGGATAGTCAGAAGCTTTTTCCCAGGGTGGAAGAGTCAGTTACTAGGGGACATAGGTTTAAGGTGCGAGGGGCAAAGTTTAGAGGGGATGTGCGAGGCAAGTTCTTTACACAGAGGGTGGTGAGTGCCTGGAACTTGCTGCCAGGGGAGGTGGTGGAAGCAGGTATGATAGCGACGTTTAAGAGGCATCTTGACAAACACATGATTAGGATGGGAATAGAGGGATATGGTCCTCGGAAGTGCAGAAGGTTTTAGTTTAGACAGGCATCAAGATTGGTGCAGGCTTGGAGGGCCGAATGGCCTGTTCCTGTGCTGTACTGTTCTTTGCTCTTTGTTCTTTGTTGTCAGGGCTCAAAAGTTGCAGCTATGAGGAAAGATTGGATAGGCTAGGGTCATTTTTCTTAGAACAGAGGAGTCTGAGGATGACTTAATAGAGGGGTACAAAATTATGAGGGGCCTAGATAGAGTAGACAGGAAAGACCTGTTTCCCCTAGCGGAGAGGCCAATTACCAATGGGCACAGATTTAAGGTGATTACTAGAAGGATTAGATGAGAAATGAGGAAAAACTTTTTCACCTAGAGGGTGGTGGGTGTCTGGAATTCACTGCCTGGATTGGTGGTGGAGACAGATACCCTCAATTCTTTTAAAAGATAACTGGACATGCACCTGAAGTGCTGTAACCGGCAAGGCTATGGACCAGGTGCTGGAAGGTGGGATTAGGTTGGGTGGCTGGTGTTTTCTTTTTGGCCGGCATAGCCGGGTAATGGTTGAGGGTTGTTTTTGTGAGTAGAAGCCTGTGACCAGTGGTGTACCACAAGGATTGGTGCTGGGACCCTTCCTGTTTGTCATGTACATTAATAATTTAGAAGTGAATATAGGAGGTATGATCAGTAAGTTTGCAGATGATACAAAAATTGGTAGTGTTGTAAATAGTGAGAAGGAAAGCCTTAGATTACAGGATGATATAGATGGGCTGGTAAGATGGGCAGAACAGTGGCAAATGGAATTTAATCCTGAGAGGTGTGAGGTGATGCATTTTGGGAGGACTAATAAGGCAAGTGAATATACAATGGATGGTAGGACCCAAGGAAGTGCAGAGGGTCAGAGGAACCTTGGTGTACTTGACCATAGATCACTGAAGGCAGCAGCACAGGTAGATAAGGTGGTTAGGAAGGCATATGGGATACTTGCCTTTATTAGCCGAGGCATAGAATATAAGAGCAGGGAGGTTATGATGGAGCTGTATAAAACGCCAGTTAGGGCACAGCTAGAGTACTGTGTACAGTTCTGGGCACCACACTACAGGAAGGATGTGATTGCACTGGAGAGGGTGCAGAGGAGATTCACCAGGATGTTGCCTGGGATGGAGCATTTCAGCTATGAAGAGAGACTGAAAAGGCTAGGGTTGTTTTCTTTAGAGCAGAGAAGGCGGAGTGGGGACATGATTGAGGGATACAAAATTATGAGGGTCATTGATAGGTTAGATAGGATGAAACATTTTCCCCTTAGCGGAGGGCTCAATAACCAGGGGGCATAGATTTAAGGTAAGGGGCTGGAGGCTTAGAGGGGATTTGAGGAAAAAAAAAATTCACCCAGAGGATGGTTGGAATCTGGAATACACGGCCTGAAGGGATGGTAGAGGCAGGAACCCTCACAACATATAAGAAAAATTTAGATGAGCACTTGAAACACCATAGCATACAAGGTTACGGGCCAAACGCTGGAAAATGGGAATAGAATAGTTCGGTGCTTGATGGCTGGCACAGACATGATAGGCCGAAGGGCCTGTTTCTGTGCTGTATAACTCTATGACTCTATGAATGGTCTCCTTCTGTGCCATAATTTTTCTGTGGTTCTATGTGCAAGCCATGCTTGAAGTGTCATGGGGATGGGCTCTCTCTCTATTGCAGACATTGTTACAATTCACTGTGCCACTAATCTACTAGCAATTGAGTTGGATTTATCCATTTTCTCTGCTTTGTGGAATGTGTGTTGGGTGCGTTTATCAGTACCTCATATGGTTGGTTGTTGCTGCACCTCTATCATTCTCCTTCTTCCTGATGGCTGCCGGGATTCAGCATCTGTGTCCAGCTGAGTAAAACTCAAAAAGAATTTTGCCCCCACCCCCGCGATGCAGATTCTGCACATCAGTTACTGCCACTAGTGTCTACTCGTGCTTACCTATGAATTGGAATTATGGAATTTGGAAGGCTAAGGGGTCATTTGATCTAAGTTTTCAAAGTATTAAGGAGAGTAGATAGGGAGAAATATTTCCGTTGGTTGGAGAGTCTAAGACTAGGCAGCATGGATTGAAAATTAGAGCCCAATCTTTCAGCAGTGAAAGTAGGAAACACGTTTATGCACAATGAGTAGTAAAGTTTGGAATTCTCTTCTGCAAATTGCAATTGATGTTCGATCAATTGTAAATTTTAAATCTGAAATTGATAGATTTTTGTTATCCAAAGGCATTAAGGGATATGGGGTAAAGACAGGTATATGGAGTTAGATTGCAGATCAGCCAGGATCTATGCTGTAAATGACTCTATTGACCTCATTGAATGGCCTATTCCTGTTCCTATATTTGCATGTTTCTATGCTGCTATATAACCCAATTAACTCTTTGTGTGGACCCACCATGCACTGGTGCATGGCTGTAGGTCCTGTGACAATGCAACCTCAGAAGGAATGAGGTCCTTTGTTGAGTTGTTTTCATGAATCTCCAGAAAACTCTTATTGTATGTGTGAAGGTCCTGGAAGACACAAGAAATCAATATGAATTAGTTGTGGCAAAGCAATGATTTTGCCTGGCACTTGTGTGGTGGGAACATTACTTGCCACCTATTAGCCCAAGCCTGAATGTTATCCAGGTCTTGCTGCATGTGGACACAGACTGCTTCGTTATCTGAGGAGTTATGAATGGAACTGAATGTTTTGCAATCATCAGCAAACATTCTGACTTTTGACCTTATAATGGAGAGAAGGTCTTTGATGAAGCAGCTGAAGATGGTTGGGCCAAGGACACTACCCTGAAGAACTCCTGCAGTGATGTCCTGGAACTGAGATAATTGATCTCCAACAACCAAAACCATCTTTCTTTTCACTAGGTATGACTCCAGCCAGTGGAGAGTCTTTACTGTTTCCCATTGACTTTAATGTTACTAGGGCTCCTTGATGCTATTTTTGTTCCAATGCTGCCTTGATGTCAAGGGCAGTCGCTCTCACCTCACCTCTGGAATTCAGCTCTTTTTGTCCATGTTTGGACCAAGGCTGTAATGAGATCTGGAACCGAGTGGCCCTGACAGAACCCAAACTTACCATTGGTGAGTAAGTTATTGGTGAGTAAGTGCCACTTGATAGCACTGTCAACGACACCTAACATCAGTTTGTTGATGATTGAGAGTAGATTGATCGGGCAGTAATTGGATGGATTGAGTTGGCCTTGCTCTTTATGGACAGAGCATGCCTTTGCAATTTTTCACTTGTCGGATAGATGCCTTTGTTGTAGCTGTACTGGAACAGCTTGGCTAGAACTGTGTCCGGAGCACAAATCTTCAGCAATACAGCCAGGATGTTGTCAGGACTAATAGCCTTTGCTGTGCTCAGCCATTTCAAGTGGAGTGGATAGCATTGATTGAAGACTGGCATCTGTAATGATGGGTATCTTAGGAGGAGGCTGAGATGGATCATCCACTTGGCATTTCTGGCTGAAGACATTTGCAAATGCTTCAGCCTGTTCTTTTGTACTGACATGGTGTGCTCTGCCATCATTGAAGATGATGTTGAATTCCCTGGGTGAAAAATTAATTTGCTCTTCAAAGATATCAATGATGAACACCATGTGGGCCATACAAATAGCAGCCTGTGGCGCTGCCTGCCCCCAGGGAATTGACAGTTGAAGTGGCACTACACAAATGAATTTCCACCCCCCATTCCCCACCGCCCCATCTCTCATCTCTGACTGTCACTTATCTTCATGGCATCTTCTTCTGCAAAAGAAAAATACTACAGACGCTGGAAGTCTGAAATAAAAACAGAAAATTCTGCAAATACTCAGCAGGCCTGGCACCATCTGTGGAGAGAGAAACAGTGTTCATGTTTCAGACTGATGGCCTTCCATCAGAACTGAATCCTCCTCTGCACCATTGAGCTGCTCCATTTGTGTTGGTCCACCTCCAGTCCTCCCCTGGCCTTATAGGAGTGAGTGAAGTGTGATCGTGAGTGACTCAATGCCATGTATTTACCCAATGGGTGCAGTGCATTTGTTGAGCATGACTATCAGACAAACGCAACATATTACAAAAGGATTTGGGTGAGTGGTAGGCGTGGATGGATACATGGTAGGGTGAGGAATTGCATAGAAAGTGAAGGTTGTATGGTTTCGAAACTTGAGT
Organism: Heterodontus francisci; assembly: GCF_036365525.1. NCBI lineage: Eukaryota > Metazoa > Chordata > Chondrichthyes > Heterodontiformes > Heterodontidae > Heterodontus > Heterodontus francisci. The sequence goes on from NC_090371.1 coordinate 115,736,640, forward strand.
GGATGTGAGAAGTGATGTGATAGAGTACGATTGGCAAAACAGAATGAAGCAGGTGGAGGTTTGCACCACGGCATCTAGGTGAATCAGCAAAAATATTCATTTCTCTTGACCTGGTAAAGTCATTAAAGCACTTCCTGCACTGCATCCAAGACCTGGGTGCAATGCACTTGCTGCTCAACTCCTCAGTCTCCTCCAACCATGCCTTCTTGGTGGCAAACACAAATTTCTTCCTCCCACTGCTAGTGAAACATAAAGCCCTCCTGGTCCTGACTGCACCCAGCAGTAATTCAAGGGCAGCATCGTTAAACCAGCCCGTGCTCTTTTTGAATCGATCCTAAACACCTCTTGGCTCTTCCAAATTCCTTTTCTACATTGGCCCTTTAAATAGTGGACATGTGCTCATGTCAGGTGGATACACATTACACCTTGGGCTGAATTTTGCTGAGAGCACACCAAGCCCGACATTGGAATGATTTCCCTCTCGGGAACTCAACCAGGCACACAGCTGGACAGTGGACCCGATCTTCCCGGAGGAGGCCAATTAAAAAGCTGCCTCCGGGGGCACCATCCAATTAGGGATGGTAGACATGCTAAGGACGCAGGAGGGCCAATTGGAAAGTCCAAAGTGAAGGGTGGCTGGCAACCCCACTGTGAATTGTATGTGCTGCTCAGCTGAATGGAGAAGGAGAGAGCAGCACAAGATAGAGATGCAATACTGATACTGGAACAGACAGCCAACTCCTTATGCCCAGCACTATCCGGTGGAATCATCTGCAGGGGAACCGCTTCCAACTGAATGCATTTACCTGCGGATGGCCTGGAGATTACCAATGTGTTCCTTTAAAGATAACTCTGCACATGCATCTCATGGTGCATCGACCCCCTGCTGTGCTCTCATCTCCTGTGAGGACACAGCAGGAGTCCTGGGCACCTCTGGCACCTATCATTGCCCTAGAAATGGGGCGGCACAGTGGCGCAGTGGTTAGCACCGCAGCCTCACAGCTCCAAGGACCCGGGTTCGATTCTGGGTACTGCCTGTGTGGAGTTTGCAAGTTCTCCCTGTGTCTGCGTGGGTTTTCTCCGGGTGCTCCGGTTTCCTCCCACAAGCCAAATGACTTGCAGGTTGATAGGTAAATTGGCCATTATAAATTGTCACTAGTATAGGTAGGTGGTAGGGAAATATAGGGACAGGTGGGGATGTTTGGTAGGAATATGGGATTAGTGTAGGATTAGTATAAATGGGTGGTTGATGTTCGGCACAGACTCGGTGGGCCGAAGGGCCTGTTTCAGTGCTGTATCTCTAAAAAAAAAAAATTCCCGTTAATTGCTACTATAATAACCTTTATTGGCTTCCTGATGCTGCCAGGTGGGTTGCCGTTTGCACACAGTAAACTCCTGGGATATGTAGTTGGATGTGGGAACACATCAGCAGTCCAGCTCAATGCATTTTGTACAATTTTTCCAGCCCCTCCACCTCCAAACCCACCTCTAAGGAGCTGGGAAAACTGCACCCCCCCCCGCTTAAGTCTTAATAGAGTTACTGAATAAAAATATTTATTTGTCAGTGGAAAAAAATGAATGGCACTATATGTGCATATAGTCCTTTAATGGTAATTCTGACTACAAGCTAGAAATTAGATGCACTCCTTTCCACCTCATAATGCCAATGCATTTTTCAATCAGTATGCTGTCAGCCAAAATCCATCATAGATACTCCTCTCTTTGCCATGCCTATCTGTTTTCATTGACAGTTTCCTGATTTGCAACTAACATCTTTTCATATTATTACCAAACCTTGCATTGAAAAGCAAAAAGAACTAATTAGCACAGGAAGCAGGTTGGAAAGAAATCAAGGTAACTGTGGAACCATCCACCAAATTAACCAGTTTCCAGGCCATAACTATCTCCTTTTCACCATGGACGCTCTGTCTCTCTGCACCTCCGACCACAGCAGGATGTCTTCTTTCAAATTAGTATACTGTATTCACTGCTCATGATGTGGTCTCCTCTAAATTGAGGAGACCAAATGCAGATTGGATGATCACTTTGCTGAACACATCCATTCAGTCAGGAAGCGTGACCCCAAGCTTCCAGTTGCCTGTTAATTTAATTCTCTGCTCCACTTCGACTCTGACCTCCCTGTCCTCAACCTCATACACTGTTCCAATGGAGCTGAATGGAAACTCAAGCCTTAAAGACAGCAAAAAGAACATGAGCACCTGCCACAGTACTCCCTATAGACTTTTGAAAGTAGAAATAGCTATGGAAATTTCCAAAAATGTGTAGAATTGTCGCAACAGCCAGAAGGAATCAATCAACAACTAACCTGTAGTTAATGATCTCTTTAGATAGTGCTGGTGGGGAGGAGCGGTGGGCCTTCAGGCTGGTTAATTTGTGTTCAGCTGTATGATGTTAAGAGAGGGCATAGGCTGGATCGTGGAGCTCCAGAATGGCAGCACTGGTGTCAAATCAGCATTGAATACTGATTGATGTATTGTTCTGCCTGCTCTGCATACTTCTGGTGCTAATGCCTATACTAAGATGGCATCCAGTGCAATTCATGTCAGAGGTTTGTACACGCCACATACATCATTTTTGAATCCTGAGGACACACATAGCACCCAAAAAATAGGCTCTACTGAGTCTAATTTCTTGCCCAAGGTCTGTCACAAATTGTCAACCACAAATGGATTTAACTATGGCAGTGAGGAGAATCGGTGAGAACTGTCCACATGACGCGAGATGATGGAGTTATTGAACCATTAACAAGCCCTCGGGTGTTACCTATTGACTTTGAAAGAAAGATGATTTAGTGTGATTTTGTGTGCACTATAGCAAGTTGAGCAGTGTCATAGTGAGATAATTATATCTTTGGCAATAGATTGATGATACTTTGGATGCACTTGTTGCCTCTTGCTGATTTTCAGTGAACCGTGTAATTGATCAGTGCTTTCTCCTATCACAGTTCAACAAGCCACAAATTGTCAAATTGCTTGATTTGCTGCAACAGATTGCAATGTCTGCAAAATATATTCTTGATTGATTTGCCCAATGGGTGCTTGCAACTGTTGACGGAGTTCAGCCAAAATCTCTCTTCACTACAGCAAATGGTTTATATCAGTTCAAAATAATGCTACCTGGGCTCTGTAATGCACCAACAGTTTTTGAGCATTTCAATGCCCACATAACAAATGATCTTCCTTGGTAGACATGGATAGAATTATTAGATATCTATGATATTGCTTTCAGTAATAAAAACCTGGAGATATTTGGGAGGTTTTATCAGGCTTAACTAAAACTAAGCCAGAGAAGTTGCCAGTTTAGTAGAAGTTTTTTGGAGAAAGTGACCCTAGAATGACACTGGTTTGATGAAAACTGTAACTGTGAGAAACAAATCAACACAGCAAGCATTCTTTTCAAATTCTTATTGTTTATGGTATGGAGAGATCACTTCATCAACTGACGGAGCCAGGGTCCCGAATTGCCTACCAAGTTAAGCCTTAACAAAAGTGATAGACAATACTGTGCAATCATAAAAGAATCAAGTTTCAGTACAAATTCACCTTATTTGAGGATAAGGCCTTGCAGATCCATGCTTATGTCTTTCAGAAGACAGCAGAGGATGGGTTAGCAGGAGGTATAGCATTACCTTTGAGTTTATACACAATAGATGCTTCCTTTCCACTCTATTCTACTGACTCTCGCACACTTGATCCAGAGATACTAAACCCCTTTCCTTTAAAAGTGATTTGGAGTTTCAGAGTTCACTGAGTTTCATTGCTGAGTCTGAGATCTGAAATGTGGAACAATGCTGGGGTGATAAACGAAGGATAGGCTAGGGACTGTTTGGGACTGGCATTTATTGCAGACAGAGGGAAGTTATTGGGTCATAATTTGCTGTGGCAGGGCTCTGCTTAGTTAGATTGCCCTTGCATGTTTAGGTTTTAACATTTTTGATGAGGCAAGTTGCGGAAAGTGCGAGCTGATAATGGTGCATTGAGGGAAACCAGGTATCTGGGACTTGAGTGAACTGGGTAAGCAACTGTGTATCTCCATAACCAATCAGATGGACAGCTGTGAAATTAGCAGCTCAAGGATTGAGAAGGAAGTATCAATGTCAAATCAGATACAGAAAGAGAAATAAAGGCAAAGAAAAATTGGATAACGAGAGAGAAAAGAGACAGAAAGGCAAAGTAAAAAAGATATCAAAATGTAAAATTTTACACTCTTAAAATTACCACACTTGTAATAGTTAATTTTCAGTGCCAGAGAAGTTGACTGGCAGTAATTAAAAAGATATCTACCATACAAATACAGCAACTTCACACCATTCAATGCATTTCAATGGTGAGCCAGACAGTGAGATGATGTTTTCCAAAGCTAAAGGTGGGGTGGCGCATCTCGGACAGCAACGTTTGGATTTTTGAGATTAAATGCATCTGCTCCTTGCCTGACGCTGCTGTACCACTTGTGCATAAATAATGGAAGCGTTATTAGCCTCACCACCTTTATTTTGACAGCAAATTATGGCCCAATATTTTCAGTGTGAAAGCGGGAGTTGTTCTTGTGTTCAGGAAATTGTGTCCTGAAAATTAGGTTCTGCCAAATCTCTGGCAGCTGGCAAGCAGTCTAGTGTGGTGACCTCCTGTGCTTCTATAGCCTCCTTTTTCAGCTGCCCCTCTATGGGCTGCTGTTGAAGTGCCACCAGATTAATATATCTTTCTATGATGATGTTGTGCAGAATGCAGCAATCACAGTGATGTAGGATTGTTTGGCTGGTTTGTATTGTAGGACACCCTGATCTATCCAGGGACTAGAAGCACTCTTTCAGAAGGCCAATTGTATTTTTAATGGTAGAGGCCTGGACCTCATTATGTCTGTCTATGAATGCTGCAGATGACCCATGAGCCAAGACAGCAGTGGGTTTTCTTGATTCCCCCAGGAGGTAACCCTTCACTGTTCATTTGTATCGATGAGTAGTGGAATGGAAGACTACAGTAAAATGAAGGCATATGACTACCACCTAGAATTGGAAGGGAATTGCTTGAAGTAGTGCAAGTGATCACACACAAGCTGCATGTTGATGGAAAAGTAGCCCTTATGATTTATTCGTTCATGGGATGTATACTATGCCAGCTATAACTTCCCTCCACTTTGGACAATTATATAGTTGTAGAGCGTATAGGTGAGGAACAACAAGAAAGAAAGAACTTGCAGTTGCATAGTTCTTTTTACAACTGCAGAAAGTCCCAAAATGCTTTACAACCAATTAAGTACTTTTTTTGAAGTGTAACCACAGTTGTAATGTAGGAAATTTGGCAGACAATTTGTGCAGAGCAAGGTCTCAGAAACAGAAATGTGCTGATGATCAGATCATTGTCCCCAGGCATGGGGTCAGATTCCAGATAGGCAAGAAATTATCTTTGGTTTCTCCAGAAGTGATGTGATAGGTCTATAAACCATTGGTAGAGAAGCTGTAGGTATGGACAGATGGGTAAATGCTGGACAATGGAAGAGAGACATTGGAGGAGGATACTATGGTCGACTGTGCCAACAGTCAAGAAGGAGGACATAGAATTACACAGAGCACACAGCACAGAAACAGGCCTTTTGGCCCAACCAATCCATGCCAGTGTTTGTACTCCACTTGAACCTCCATCCATTTTTCCTTATCTAACCCTTATCAGCTTAACCCTCTATTCTCTTCTCCCCATATATTTATCTAGCTGCCCCTGAAATGGAGGATGCTTAGACAAATTACCCGAAATGAATGTAAACTGAACAGGCAAACCCAATTGAACTAACTCAGCTGACTTACTGTAGGATTTTCCTGATCCATTAGCAAAGACAAGTCATCTACTACTCCTAATTAATTGGACAAAAATTATAAATTTTAGCAGATTCCATTATGTGAAAATATCAACATTTAATTGGACAACAAGATTGCAATTATGTAAAATATAAAATATTTGTATTTGATCTGTTTCATAAATTTGCATCAAAAATACATTACCTATTTAAAGTAAAGCAACATTTGGCATACCCAGCAAGTGATTCATTAATTTCCTGCAAGATACAATCAGCTTTTAAGTGCCTACTGTGACTATCCATGGAATCCCCTTCACATAATAAGTTGCAATTTGTCCCAAGGAACTGAGAAAATTTGAGAGTCTTTAAGATGTACTTTTGTCATACAACTTAATGGATTGGAATTGATTAAAGTCAGGGCTGTGGGAAAGGGTGATCTGAAAACAGATCTAGGCTATCTCAGTAAGGTTTCATGGGCTCACAATTAGCACAATCACCAGACTGTACATGTCTATTCTAGGTCAACGTTTTACCCTGACTATACTTTACAAAACCAGCATTATAATGAAAGATTCACAAGATGAAATGCATTTGGGGGGAGGGGGTAATGGGGTAGGGTGTTGTGACATATGTTATAGAAGTCCCCAGTCATCATTGACTTTTGGAGAGGAATCCCTACACAAGTAAGAGGAAATGATTGCATGATTCAAAAAGGGGAACTGTTATGACCAGGTGAGGCAGGGGATCCCCTCTTAGCCTTTTACTGGTTTGACCATATGGCCCATCAAGCCTACTCTGCCATTGAATACAATCATGGCTGATCTTGGGCTTCAATTCCACTTTCCTGCACATTCCCCATATCCCTTGATTCCCTGTAAGACCAAAAGTCTATCTATCCCAGCCTTAAATGTATCCTGATCAGGGTTTAATTTTTAAAACACTGTGTTTTTAGCTTCCCCTCAGTGAGTCCTTGTTCACTGTTCTCTAATTCTAATGGTGAAGAAATCAACCATTCAGGTTTTCTCAGAGTTAAACAAGAAAGGTGTAAGTTTATTAACCTTAAAACTCTAACTCAGGTAAAACTACTAAGAATACGCAACACAACTACATTAGCATGCAAACGCGATAAACACACACACAAATAGAGACAGAGGAAGAGAAAGAATTAAGGGGGAAAGGTTTTAAGTAATAGTTGGAATTCAGTGACTGGTTCTGGGTTGGATATAAAGTCTTTGATTGAAGTTAAGTCTTCAAGTTCTCGTTGGGGCCCAGTGCACACTTTCAAACTGCTTTAGTTGGTTCCAGAAGGCTGCAGGAGTCTTCTGTCTTGAGGCTTGAGTTACTTCTGTGGGTCCCTGGAACTTTGCGTGAGAGAGAGAGAGACAGAGAGAGGGAGTGCTCTGTTGTTGAAGTTCAATTGCAGTCTCTTCCAAAAAACTGTTTTAAACAAAAAGAACAAAGAACAAAGATAATTACAGCACAGGAACAGGCCCTTCGGCCCTCCAAGCCTGCGCCGATCCAGATCCTCTCTCTAAACATGTCGCCTATTTTCTAAGGTTCTGTATCTCTTTTCTTCCTGCCCATTCATGTATCTGTCTAGATACATCTTAAAAGACGCCATCGTGCCCGCATCTACCACCTCCGCTGGCAACGCGTTCCAGGCACCCACCACCCTCTGCGTAAAGAACTTTCCACGCATATCCCCCCTGAACTTTTCCCCTTTCACTTTGGACTCGTGTCCTCTAGTAATTGAATCCCCCACTCTGGGAAAAAGCCTCTTGCTATCCACCCTGTCTATACCTCTCATGATTTTGTACACCTCAATCAGGTCCCCCCTCAACCTCCGTCTTTCTAATGAAAATAATCCTAATCTACTCAACCTCTCTTCATAGCTAGCACCCTCCATACCAGGCAACATCCTGGTGAACCTCCTCTGCACCCTCTCCAAAGCATCCACATCCTTTTGATAATGTGGCGACCAGAACTGTACGCAGTATTCCAAATGTGGCCGAACCAAAGTCCTATACAACTGTAACATGACCTGCCAACTCTTGTACTCAATACCCCGTCCGATGAAGGAAAGCATGCCGTATGCCTTCTTGACCACTCTATTTACCTGCGTTGCCACCTTCAGGGAACAGTGGACCTGAACACCCAAATCTCTCTGGACATCAATTTTCCCCAGGACTTTTCCATTTACTGTATAGTTCACTCTTGAATTGGATCTTCCAAAATGCATCACCTCGCATTTGCCCTGATTGAACTCCATCTGCCATTTCTCTGCCCAACTCTCCAATCTATCTATATTCTGCTGTATTCTCTGACAGTCCCCTTCACTATCTGCTACTCCACCAATCTTAGTGTCGTTTGCAAACTTGCTAATCAGTCCACCTATACTTTCCTCCAAATCATTAATGTATATCACAAACAACAGTGGTCCCAGCACGGATCCCTGTGGAACACCACTGGTCACACATCTCCATTTTGAGAAACTCACTTCCACTGCTACTCTCTGTCTCCTGTTGCCCAGCCAGTTCTTTATCCATCTAGCTAGTACACCTTGGACCCCATGCGCCTTCACTTTCTCCATCAGCCTGCCATGGGGAACCTTATCAAACGCCTTACTGAAGTCCATGTATATGACATTGACAGCCCTTCCCTCATCAATCAACTTTGTCACTTCCTCAAAGAATTCTATTAAGTTGGTGAGACATGACCTTCCCTGCACAAAACCATGTTGCTTATCACTGATAATCCCATTTTCTTCCAAATGGGAATAGATCCTATCCCTCAGTATCTTCTCCAGCAGCTTCCCTACCACTGACGTCAGGCTCACCGGTCTATAATTACCTGGATTATCCCTGCTACCCTTCTTAAACAAGGGGACAACATTAGCAATTCTCCAGTCCTCAGTCACACTGTTTTGTGAGTACAATTCAATTAACTCCAGGTTGGCCAGCAGGTTAGTCATATGACTAGCCTTTTTGCTTGAGGCAGCCTCACCTGCGAGGTTTGTGGAGTCCTCACCGCTTACCAGACACTCTCAGGGTGTGGGGGAGTGGTGGTGGGTGGTGGGGAAGGGGGGTATTGTGGGGTGGAATGCTGGCTTTTACACATTCAATGACCCTCAATGTCTCTTGATCATCACTATTGACAAAACCCATCTCACTAATTGAATCAGGGAGTGCTCCCATTGTCTCTCCATGCAACTATCCTTTAGAATGCAAATGTGCAGCCATGTTTTCAGTCACTGTTCTATGATTGTTTTAAACATGTTATTTCAATGTCCAGTAAACGTTCAAATAATAATGTTCCATATGTCAAAATTAATATGTCTCATTTTGGCAGGTGTGGTTTCCACCACAGAACCAATACTAGGGGAATCAATTTAAGGAAAGCAAGTACAAGATCCTACTTTTCGAGTCACAGAGTTATAGAATAATTTATGGCACAGAAGGAGGGCATTCGGCCCATCGGGTCCATGCTTGCTCTCCACAGAGCATTCCAGTCAGTCCCACTCCCCCACTCGATCCCCATAGCCCTGCAAGTCAATATCTCTTAAGTGGCCATCCAACTTCCCCTTGTAATCATTGATTGCCTCCACTTCAACCACCTTTCCAGATCATTGCCATCCGCTGCACATATTCCCCCTGCATCTTTTGCGAAAACTTTCTATCTGTGTCTCCTAGTCTTTGTACCATCAGTTAATGTGAGCAGTTTTTCCATGGCTAACTTATCTAAGCCTGGCATAATCTTGTACACTTCTATTAAATCTCCCCTCAATCTCCTTTGTTCCAAGGAAAACAAATCCAACTTTTCCAAACGAACTTTGTAACTAAAATCCTCCATCCCTGGAACCACAAGAACACAAGAAATAGGAGCAGAAGTAAACCATATGGCCTATTGAGCCTACTCCGCCATTTAATACCATCATGGCTGATCTTGGGCTTCAATTCCACTTTCCTTCCCACTCCCCATATCCCTTGATTCCCCGTGAAACCAAAATCTATCTATCCCAGCCTAAAATGTATTCAATGATGAAGCATCCACAACCCTCTGAGGTAGAGGATTCCAAAGATTAACAACCATTTGAGTGTAGCAATTTCTCCTGATCTCAGTCCCGAATGATCATTCCCTTATCCTGAGATTGTGCCCCCATGTTCTAGATTCCCCGACCAGCGGAAACAATCTCTCAGCTTCTACCCTATCAAGCCCTTTCAGAATCTTGTATGTTTCAATTAGGTCACCTCTCATTCTTCTAAACTCCGGAGAATATAGGCCCAAAATATTTAGGCCCATTCTGGTAATTCTCCTCTACACCTTCTCAAGGACCCTCAAATCTTTCCTGAAGTGTGGTAACCAGAACTGGATGCAATACTCCAGTTGAGGCCTAACCAGAGCTATGTAAAGGTTCAGCATAACTTCCTGTTTTTGTACTCAATGCCTCTGTTTATGAAGCCCAAGATCCCATATGCTTCAGTAACCATTCTTCAATATGCCCTATCACCTTCAAAGATCAATGCACATGCACTCCCAGGTCTCTCTGTTCCTGCAAACACTTCAGAACTGTGTCATTAATGAGGTATTGCCTTTCCCTATTCCTTCTGCCAAAATGCATCACCTCACATTTGTCAGTATTAAATTCCATCTGCCACTGGTCTGCCCATTCTGCTAGCCTATCTATGTCCTGTTGTAGGCAGTTCATATCATCCTCACTGTCTGCTGCACCACCAAGTTTGATGTCATTGGCAAATTTTGAGATTCTACTCTGTTTTCCAAGATCGTACTAATTTATGTATAGCAAAAAAAGCAGTGGTCCCAACACTGACCTTTAGGGAATACCACTGTCTGCCATCCACCAGTCTGAAAAGCAACCATTTTCTACGACTCACGGTTTTCTGTCCTTAAGCCAATTTTTTTTAATTCAATTGGACACTGAGCCTCCTATCCCATGAGCCTCAATTTTGTTAACCAGCCTTTTATGTGGTATCTTATCAAGCACTTCCTTAAAATCCATATAAGTAACATCCACCACATTCCCTTCATCAACCTTGTCTATTACTTTATCAAAAAATTCAATTAGATTAGTCAAGCATGATCTGCCTTTTACAAATCTGTGATGGCTATACTTAATTAACTCAAAGCTCCCTAAGTGTCCGTTGACATTTTCCTTGACTATTGTTTCTAAAACCTTATCCACCACTGATGTTAAACTAACTGGCCTGTAGTTGCTAGGACAGTCCTTCCACCCTTTCCTGAATAAGGATGTCACATTTTCCACTCTCCAATCCCCTGACACCTACCTTGTATCCAGGGGTGGTTGGAAGATTATGACAAGCCCTTCTGCTATCTCCATCCCCACTTCCTTTAGCAACCTTAGATGCAAGCCATCCGGACCAGGTGACTTATCTCCCCTAAGCATACCCAGACCTTTTAGTACCTCCCCCATCTCAATTTTTACCCTATCCATTGCCTCTACTCTCTTCACTTTTACCAATATTTAGTCAGATTCCATTTCCTTAGTGAACACTGATACAAAGTACTCATTAAGTATTCTAGCCTTGTCCTGCGCCTCTAAGCATATATTGCCCTCTTTGTTGCTAATAGGTCCCACCCTACCTCTTACTACTCATTTACTATTTACATGCTGGTAGAAGATCCTGGGTTCCCTTTTATTTTGACTGCCATTCTATTCTTATATTCTCTCTTTGCCAGTCTAAGTTTGCTCTTCACCTCCCCTCTCAACTTATTATAAATGACCAGATTCTCACTTGATGAGTTCACCTGACATGTATTATGCACCTTTTTTTGTTTCATCATAATCTCCATCTCCCTTGTCATCCAAGGAGCACTGTACTTGGTTTCCCTTCCTTTCGCCGTTGTTGAAATGTTCCTAGCGTGTACTTGAAGCATCTCTTCCTTAAAGATAATCCACTATTCCAATACAGCTCTTCCTGCCAATGTTTGTTTCCATCCTACACTGGTTAAATCCCTTCTCATTGTGTTGAAATTAGCCCTCTTCCAATCTAGACATTCTACCTTTTTGGTCCTCAATATAATATTCGTAGTTTCAGTGTTCTACAATAAAACTATATAAATTAGATAAACCCATTAACATAGAAAGAAGACATATTCCGATTCCTTAGTAATCCCTGCTGTTCTTTCCAGATGATCATGCATTTGAAATAACAATTCTATTAGATGGCTTATTTTAATCTTCTGAGTGCCAATGGATGAATTTAAACATGTTACCATGAAGGGTCAGGATCAATTCACATCAGCAGTTAGCATCAGTCAGCAATGTACCCAATCCACAATGGGACTTGTTAAACAAGAAGGAACTTGTGTTTATATAGCACCTTTCACATCTTCAGGATGTCTCAAATTGCTTCACAGCCAAAAAGTTGCTTTTGAAATGCAGTCACTGCTGTTCTGTAGATAAATTCAGCAGCTAAGTCCCATAAGCACGAATGCGATGAATGACAAGAAAATCTATTTTGGCAGTGTTGGTTGAAGGACATATATTGGCTAGAACTTTTGCAGATGCCTTGTTTTTCTTCGAAACAATGCCATAGGATCTTTTACATTGATCTGGACAGCTCTTAAAATAGAATATTCCCTCAGTACTCTATTGAAATTTAACTGCTTAAAATGAGGCTTAAACCCACAACCACTTGCCTCAGAAGCAAGAGTGGCATTACTGAACCAAGCCAACACTAATAACACCTTATCCTTTGAGTGCTGTTTTTCTGAATTTATGGAATCACACTATTAATCAGATATGGAACTGGGCCAACCACATAAAAGCCATTGCAACTAGAGGCTGAGTATTCTATGGCGAGTGGCTCACCTCCTGACTCCCCAAAGACTCTCCACCACTTACAAGACACAAGTCAGCAGTGTAATGGAAAACTCTCCACTTGCCTGGATGAGTGCAGCTTCAGTAACACCCAAGAAGCTCAACACTATGCAGGACAAAGTAATCAATTTGTTCAGCACCTCATTCACTGGCTTAAATTCACTCCTCCACTTTCAGCCTACTGTGGCTGTAGTGTTGGCTATCTACAGAATGCACTGCAGCAACTTGCCAAAGTCGCTGTTTCTCCCACACCTGTGGTCTCTACTACCTAGAAGGACAAGGGCAGTAGGTGCATGGGAATACCATCATTTCCAAGTTCCCCTCCAGGTCACACCCTTCCTCACTTGGACAGAAATTGTCATTCCTTCATTGTGTCGGATTAAAATCCTGGAATTTGCGACCTAACAGCATTGTGGCAGTACCTTCACCACACAGATTGCAGTAGTTCAAGAAGTTACACCACCATCTTCTCAAGGAGAACTAGGGATAGATAATAAATGCCAGCCTTGCTCATGACACCACATTTGCATAATAAATAAAAAAGACATAAATTATTTTAATGGACTCCTTAGTTAACTGAATTGCTATTTTAAAAAAATGCATGTATCTTTCCCAATGCCTTTTAGGCCCCTGCTAAATGCAACAATCCCAGTGGACAGTAAATGACATTTGTTTCAAAATTACAGAAAATCTTTTGATTGAAGGAGGACAAGAGTGAGGACTGCACTGTTCATGCCCTTCTTTTATAATTCCCTCCCTCCAGATAATTTCATACTGGATTTCCGTTGACTTTTGCAGCAGCCATTACTCTCCTTTTGTCTGATTTATTAGCTGATCGCGGCAAATTGCTACTGAGGACAGATGGAGCCCTCTCACCAATCAGTGACGTCTTGATACTGGCACTGACAAATTGCAGGTCTGAGACAGAAGGTTAAAGAGCTATTGAGAAGGAATGAATTACATTTTGAATAACAGCCAATCCAAAACAAACAACAGGAAAGAACCTTTGTCTGAAAAGTTTTGTTTTCATTTACTACCCACTGTTTTAAGCAATTTTTGTCAGCTTTTTCATTTTCATAAATAATTGCATACACAATTAGCTGACAAGATCCATAAAGCTTTCAGCTAAGTTTTTTTCTCAGTGTAGCTTTTTTGAAGAGAAAGTAAGTCATATCCCCACAAAATAAACACAAAGTAGAGTGACAATGAGACAAAAGGCAGAGGAAACTTACAGGAAAAAAATTGACAGCAGAAGAAAAGCAATATGAGAAAGAACTAATAATTAATTCAGTAAGGAACACATAAACATATAAATATACATCAAATAAGCAATTTGCACTCGTGAATGTTTATCACTTTTCTTAGTATGTGTCTTTCCAAATTTGTATTTGTCAAGTGATGAGTAGATTTTTTCAACTTTGATATTTTACTTTATAAATAAATAGACCTTAATTTGTGACACCTCTCCCACACAGAAACATGTAACCCCTCCCTAAGTTCATCACAAAAACAAATTACCTCCACAGGCTTAGGCTTCAATTATTAACTAACAGCATTGAGAATAGAATGAAAAAGATCTTTGTAATTACGAAATCGTGCAGCTAAACATTCATGTTTTTTCCTATAATTGTATAAACAGGCTTGATAGACTCACAGCACCAGACTCTGATACCTAGAGATATCCATCCCAAAGAACAGAAATTGATTATAAATGAATGATTAAGTGACTTTCCAAATCTACACCCTCTCAATTTGTTATAAAAAAATATAGAATTGAGACAGGTTATTTGGCCCAAGAGCATAATATTCATGTTCATAAATAGTATCTTATAGCAAATATAGAGTATTGCAGTTTGCAATTAATGATGGAGAATATTTTGGAAGAAGAGTGATTGACGCTCAATAGATAGAATATCATTAAAAAAAAATGAAACAAAGCTTAGTGCATTTGCCTATCTAAATAGATTCAAGTGCAATATAAAGAAGATAGCTTGTGTATGAAATTGCTGTTAACACATGGAAGAGTAGATTTTATCTTTTGGGAAGGTGACTGCTCTAGTTTGCCAGCTGCCCACCTGTTCAGGCAGCTAGGATGCAGGAGCTATTTTGAGGTCTGGGTGAGCTGTTGGAAACAAACAATCCCACAATGGAACAAGCAGCCAAAGGAAATAGCCATAGCCCCGTCACTTGAAATTTTCTTAGATCATCTCCATTTATAATTTCTTTATTATCATGACTAACATATCAGCGGGTCATGACTGGTTTAGCTAGCGCTAACCATATTTATAACATTGGCGGAAAATGGATGTTAGACTGTGATACTGTCACAACGAAAGCAGAAGAAGCAGATGCAGAAGCAGAATTTCTATTCTGCTGCAGCACACCAGCTTTGAGTTGGTACAATTTCAGGCAGCCTGGAGGCAAGGTAAGTTCTGGTTGTGAGTTGTAACCATTGTGGGGTGGGAGTTGGGGTGGTTGGTGGTGGAGCCTGGGCAGCAGTGGTCCAGATTATTCTTATGGGGCCTGGAAGTCTAAAACTCATCATCTGGGGGGCTTTTTCAGCTGTTCCACCCCACAAGACTGGTTGGAGAAAGCATGGCGCATGCTCCAACCATTTCTATCCTAAAATAGCAATCGGGATCCTAGTTATGTCATTTGCATTTTAAAACCAGCCTCGTGGCTGGATCCAAAGCCAGTTTGTGGCCAGCACATGGGATGATTCACAGAGCACAAGTGAGCAAGAGTTTGCGGACCTGGTCCCAGAGGAACAAGAAGCACCTGGTCAAAGTAGACAAGCTTTATAAAAGAAGCATTCTTCTTCGCCTGTTGCCAAACATCTCTTCAGCTGAAACTGAGCCACCAGCATCCCAATCAGAGTTTTCCACTTTAAGCTCATTTCCCGGCGGAGCAGCAGGAGAAGGTAGCGACTCTTCGGTGGGTAAGTGAAGGCAACAGGAGCTGTGTTTTAAAAGTTGTACTTACTGTTTTCCTTGTGTTCAAGTTACTTTTGGCGCGGGAGGAACCGGAAGCTGGACGGCAGCAAGGACTCCTGGGTAGGTATTTTCTTTAAAGGTGCGGAGCAGAGTTAACCCGAGACACTACACATGTAGTGTCTCCCACCCATCGTCCTCCTCTAACCTAATAATAAGACCCTTTTTACCCTCCTCCTCTAGCCAAAAAGGACTGAACAGGTAAGCTATTTCACTGTTTTTGTTAATATCTATATTTGTACTTAATTAAGGGGTAATTGAGTAAAAGAAATGGCAGCCAGGGGAGTGCAGTGCTCCTCCTGCAGTATGTTCGAGGTGAGGGGAACCTCCGGTGACCCTGCCGACTTCACCTGCTGGAAGTGCATCCGTCTCCAGCTCCTATCAGACCGTGTTAGGGAACTGGAGCTGGAGCTGGATGAACTGAGGATCATTCGGGAAGCTGAGGGGGTGATAGATAGAAGCTACAGGGATGTCGTTACTCCACAAAACAAAGGCAGCTGGGTAACAGTTAGAGGTGGGAAGAGGTCAGTGCAGAGATCTCCTGTGGTCGTTCCCCTCAGCAACAAGTATACAGTTTTAGATACTGTTGGGGGGGACGGCCTATCGGGGGCAGGCTGCAGTGAACGGGCCTCTGGCACGGGGTCCTGCACTGTGGCTCAGAAGGGAAGGAGGGAGAATGGGAGAGCACTAGTCATCGGGGACTCGATGGTGAGGAGTACCGACAGGCGGTTCTGTGGGCGCAAGCGAGACGCACGGATGGTTTGTTGCCTACCTGGTGCCAGGGTCCGTGATGTTTGTGATCGCGTCTTCAGGATCCTTAAAGGGGAGGGGGAGCAGCCAGAGGTCGTGGTGCACATTGGCACCAACGACGTAGGAAGGAAGGGTGGCACAGATGTTAGAAGTGAGTTTAGGGAGTTAGGCTGGAAGCTGAAAGCTCGGACGGACAGAGTTGTTATCTCTGGTTTGTTGCCGGCGCCACGTGATAGTGAGGCTAGGAATAGGGAGAGAGCACAGCTGAACACGTGGCTGCAGGAATGGTGTAGGAGAGAGGGCTTCCAGTTCTTGGATAATTGGACTGCATTCTGGGGAAGATGGGACCTGTTCAAACAGGACGGGCTGCATCTGAACCAGAGGGGCACCAATATCCTGGGAGGGAGGTTTGCTAGTACTGTTCGGGAGGGTTTAAACTAGTTTGGGAGGGGGATGGGAACCGGACTTGTAGTCCAGGGACCAGTGGGTCCACTCAGAAAGACAAAGAGTGTAGTGAGGTATTGGGGAAGGTAGCACTGTCGCAGAGGACAGATGGGCACGGAGAAGGGTTAAAGTGCGTATACTTCAACGCAAGAAGCATCAGGAATAAGGTGAGTGAATTGAAGGCGTGGATGGGCACTTGGGACTACGATGTTGTGGCCATCACTGAAACGTGGATAGGTGAGGGGGAGGAATGGTTCTTGGAGGTACCTGGTTATAGATGTTTTCATAAGATTAGGAATGGTGGTAAAAGAGGTGGGGGGGTGGCATTGTTAGTTAGAAATAGTGTAACAACTGCTGAAAGAATTTTCGAGGAGGATCTGCCGACTGAGGCACTGTGGGTTGAGGTCAGGAACAGGAAAGGAGCAGTCACCTTGATGGGAGTTTTCTATCGGCCCCCCAATAGCAGCAGGGAGGTGGAAGAGCAGATTGGGAAACAGATTTTGGAAAGGAGCAGAAGTCACAGGGTAGTAATTATGGGGGATTTCAACTTCCCAAATATTGATTGGCAACTCTTTAGATCGAATAGTTTGGATGGGGTAGTGTTTGTGCAGTATGTCCAGGAAGCTTTTCTGACTCAGTATGTAGACTGCCCGACCAGAGGGGAGGCAATATTGGATTTGGTACTAGGTAATGAACCAGGGCAAGTGATAGAGCTGTTGGTGGGCGAGCACTTTGGAGATAGTGATCACAATTCTGTAGCATTCACTGTGGTAATGGAGAGGGATAGGTATGTGCAACAGGGCAAGGTTTACAATTGGGGGAAGGGTAGATATGATGCTGTCAGGCAGGAACTGAGGAGCATAAGTTGGGAGCATATGCTGGCAGGGAAGGGCACGGTCGAAATGTGGAACTTTTTCAAGGAGCAGATAGTAGGGGCCATTGATAAGCATGTCCCTGTCAGACAGGGAAGGGATGGTCATGTGAGGGAACCGTGGTTGACAAGAGAGGTTGAGAGTCTTGTTAGGAAGAAGAAGGATGCGTATATAAGGTTGAGGAAAAAGGGCACAGGCATAGCTCTGGAGGGATACAAGATGGCCAGGAAGGATCTGAAGAAAGGGATTAGGAGAGCTAAGAGAGGGCATGAAAAATGCTTGGCGGGTAGGATAAAAGAAAACCCCAAGGCCTTTTACGCGTATGTCAGAAATATGAGGATGACTAGGGGGACCGTAGGTCCGGTCAAGGACAATAGCGGGAGACTGTGTGTTGAGCCGGAAGAGATAAGTGAGGTTTTGAATGAGTACTTCTCTTCGGTATTTACGAATGAGAAGGGGTGTATTACTGAAGAGGACGGTGTGAAACAGACTGGTAAGCTCGAGGAAGTGCTCGTTAGGAGGGAAGATGTGTTGGGGTTTTTGAATAACTTGAAGATAGACAAGTCTCCCGGGCCTGACGGGGTATATCCAAGGATGTTATGGGAAGCAAGGGATGAAATTGCAGAGCCGCTGGCAATGATCTTTTCATCTTCTCTGTTGACGGGGGTGGTACCAGGTGATTGGAGGGTGGCAAATGTTGTGCCCCTGTTCAAGAAAGGGAATAGGAACAACCCTGGGAATTACAGGCCAGTTAGTCTTACTTCGGTGGTAGGCAAGTTGATGGAAAAGGTGCTGAGGGATAGGATTTCTGAGCATCTGGAAAGACACTGCTTGATTCGGGACAGTCAGCACGGTTTTGTGAGGGGTAGGTCTTGCCTCACAAGCCTGATTGAATTCTTTGAGCAGGTGACCAAGCAAGTGGATGAGGGTAAACCAGTGGATGTGGTGTACATGGATTTTAGTAAGGCATTTGATAAGGTCCCCCATGGTAGACTTATGGAGAAAGTCAGGAGGCATGGGATAGTGGGGAATGTGGCCAGTTGGATTAAGAATTGGCTAACTGATAGAAGGCAGAGAGTGGTCTTAGATGGTAAATACTCAGCCTGGAGCCCAGTTACCAGTGGCGTGCCACAGGGATCAGTTCTGGGTCCTCTCCTGTTTGTGATTTTTATTAACGACTTGGATGAGGAAGTCGAAGGGTGGGTCAGTAAATTTGCAGATGATACAAAGGTTGGTGGAGTTGTGGATACCGAGGAGGGCTATTGTCGTCTGCAAAGGGACTTGGATAGGTTGCAGTGCTGGGCTGAAAAGTGGCAGATGGAGTTTAACCCTGAAAAGTGTGAGGTCGTCCATTTTGGAAGGACAAACACGAATGCAAAATACTGGGTTAACGGTAGGGTTCTTGGGCATGTGGAGGAGCAGAGAGACCTTGGGGTCTATGTGCATAGATCGTTGAAAGTTGCAACTCAAGTGGATAGGGCTGTGAAGAAGGCATATGGGGTGTTAGCGTTCATTAGCAGAGGGATTGAATTTAAGAGCCGTGAGGTGATGATGCAGCTGTACAGGACCTTGGTAAGGCCTCATTTGGAGTACTGTGTGCAGTTCTGGTCGCCTCATTTTAGGAAGGATGTGGAAGCCTTGGAGAGGGTGCAGAGGAGATTTACCAGGATGTTGCCTGGAATGGAGAATAAGTCTTACGAGGAAAGGCTGAACATTCTAGGCCTCTTCTCATTAGAACGGAGAAGGATGAGGGGTGACATGATAGAGGTTTATAAGATGATCAGGGGAATAGATAGGGTAGACAGTCAGAAACTTTTTCCCCGGGTGGAGCAAAGCGTTACAAGGGGTCATAAATTTAAGGTGAAGGGTGGGAGATATAAGGGGGATGTCAGGGGAAGGTTCTTTACCCAGAGAGTGGTCGGGGCATGGAATGCCTTGCCTGGGGAAGTTGTTGAGTCAGAAACTTTAGGGACTTTCAAACGGCTTTTAGATAGGTATATGGATAAAGGAGAATGATGGGGTATAGATTAAATTGTCCTTGACAGAGGACAAAGGATCGGCACAACATCGTGGGCCGAAGGGCCTGTTCTGTGCTGTATTTTTCTATGTTCTATGTTCTATGTAAGCTGTGCATGAATTCCCTCCTTTGATTAAGCATGCACCCAATCTTAGATAGTGGTGGAGCCTGGGCAGCAGTGGTCCAGATTATTCTTATGGGGCCTGGAGGACCAAAACTTATCGTCTGGGGGCCCAAGGCTTGTCTACAAAGTGGAAATTACCTAGACCTGGAAATACAGGCAGGTTCAGACGCATCCCTCTTGGCAAATGACAGAAGCTCACCAACCAACTTATAATTGGGTGGAGAATGGGAGGAAAATTGGCCCAAAACCTAGCGACATTGCTGTTTCTATCCATTGGATTTTAATATTCATTTATATTTAGTTTAAAATGCTTAACTCAAACTGAATCCCAAAAATTCAATCTTTTTTTCAGAACTGAATTTAAAATCACTAAAGTGGGCACCAACGTATCTACTTATTACATTCTAGCAAGCCTGCATTTCAATAGTTTCTCAGTGAAAGCACTCTCGGTAGTTATGTTTAAAGCCAATCAGCCTTGCTTCATTTCGATTTGGCCCATACTTGTTTTGAGATAAGTGCTGAGCCAAAACAGATTTACATCTGTCACTTCTACATGCATGGCTCTTGTTCTTTTGGCTGTTCTTGTATGATCCACATAACCTTCATGTGGATTACATTAAAATGTACCTGACAAATAATAAAACACCTTGGGACATTTTATTATGGGAAAAATTTTATATAAATAAAAGTTGTTGTTGTTGTTAACATGGTAATCACCTCGGTGGAGTTGGAATCCTCTTGTGAGTAAGATTGTACCTTAAGATTGCCTGAGTGACTTTTGGGGGAAGGTTTTCTGCATGCTTGGCACAACAAAATTATAAACATGTTTAAAAAGAAACATTTACAACAGCACCACATCTGCCACCCTGAGAAAATCATTTTCCAGTGTTATTTTTATAAACTGTGAGACTTTGATGCTCATTCATATCGACATTAAAGTTATTAGCGAAATATTGCCACCTGACCATTGCTGACTCTTTAGATTCTTGTACGAACAGCTGGCAAATTATTTAATCTGTGTGTTCCAATCATCCAACTGTTCAGACTACTAGTAAATGATTTGGAGGGCCGTGCTTCCTTCGTATTTACTGATAAATTCAAGTTGTGTGACCAGGTGATAAATATGAAGGAGAAAAACCGTTTTCAAAGAGATATGGACTAATTAAGCAGATGTGCTAAAGAAAGACAGATGGATTTTAATGTAGATAAATGTAAGTTAATGCATATTGGAATGGGAACCATGAAATATACATGCATGATAAACAGATATATTTATTAAAGATGGAAAATTATTTTATCATGATTACTGTTATTAACTGAAACTTTCTCAATTGCATTGCAAAGATGTTACCGGCACAACAATGCATATATTAGGAAATGCCTCAAGGCAGTTGATAACGAGTTAAAACCAACTGTAAAATCAAAAACCTTTGGTAAATCTACTTTTGGAATGTGTGTGCAATTTTGGACGTCCATCCTTCAAGAGAATATTTGGTCACTTGAAAGAATTTAAAGAGTGTAGCAAGGTTGTCACTGGGATTTAGAATTTTTAATTATGAGCATTCGAAAAGTCACAATATTCTCTTCATATCTAGTTAGAGCTGATATAATTGGAGAAAAAGGATGAAGAAGGAACATGACGTACTGATGATGCAGTTAACATCAACTGAAAATTCAGAAGTTGCTGACATTAAATCTAATGGGAAATAAAAGAGTCATGGATTTGAAAGTACTGGAGGTTGAAAGTCCACAGCCCTTCTACTGTCACCCTGCCACAACTCCAGTGGCCATGAATGTAAAAGGTCAAAACTTGGTGTCATGGACTTGCATTATTTTTTCTCCTCGGATTAAAAACTCTGCGTGTGCCTTTAAGACTGTTAAAAATACAGAGCACCTTTAAGGGAGGAGAACGTTCTGGAGACACAGTGTACCACAGCTGCATTTTTGGTTACCCTGAGCAACAGCAGTAGAGAGAGAGGTCACATGGTATGATGTGTCTATTTGACTGTGTGTGAAGCTGGCAGGGACCAGTCTGAACCAATTTGTTCTGAGAGGCTTTCCAGTGAGGCGATCTGAAGAAAGGTGCTGTTTTATTCTCTCTCAAGAAAAATTCTACAAAGATACAAGCCAAGTTAATTCCCTGAATAAGGAAGAAAAGCTTTTCTTTTCAACAAATTATTTGTATTGCTGTGCTCATCATTGAAAGAACTGTTTAATGCTACTGCAGCCGAACTGTTTGAATGCCGATCAAAACCAGAGTATATTCATCAAATCCAGATGAAGACTTCGAGTGAATTTTGATTATCTTCACATCAGAAGATCTCATTCACTGGGAACGTAAAACGCAAAAAACTTATTTACTTTATTCTTAAGAGACAGATAATTTTTAAAAACTCTACCTTTAAAACCGGACCACTGTTATTTTTGAATGTATGTGCATGAATGCAGGAGTTAAATTAAATTAAGAAGTTATAGGTCTTTAGACATAGGTTTATCTTAATAGTGTTTAAGATTTAGTTTTTTTTAATAAGTAGTTAATTTTTTGTTGTCTAAAGTTACTTGGTTTGGTCTGCTTCATTCTGGGGATACTAGAGTGTTTAATTTGGCTGTTTTTCCAATTTGGTGAAAGCTTCATAATATGCTGCAACCTGTGGAGTGACAGTGCGTTGCTCCCGCTGCAGTCGTAACATTAGGCTGAGACCTGGATAGACTGCATACTGATTTTATATTGGGAATTCTACAGTGACTTGTAGAACATGTACCTGCTGCAAACAAAGCCAGTGCCCAAGGAAGGCATGGGTCCAAGGGTTGCGCATGGCCAAGGGTAGGGTCGGCATATGCCAGGAAATTCTGTGGGCAGCCAGTACACCAGATGAGAACACATGTATTGTTTGATTCGGTGAGGTCCACCTGGAATTCTAGCCTGGTTCACCTGGCGTCCTAGCCTGGACCTGAAGCAATTTTTTTTTGTTATCTGTTTCCTTGCAATAAGATTTGACTTCATCTCTTACATAAAGGGCTGTGGTGATACTGGTGGCTGCTTCTGTGAGGTGGGGAAGGGGAAAAGTGTTCCAACATCCCATTCAGGCTTGGCACATTTCTGCCACAGTATGTTACCTCCTTCTGTTGGTGGACACCCTAGAAGCATCCCACATGGTGCATTTAGCAGGGTCAGTACTGAATGTTCTGTGTGGGTGCATTCTGGCACTTAGCCTCCATGAACCTTTGGCCACCCAGTCTTTATTTTTCTGCCAAAATTAACGATGACAATATCTCTGCCGACTACAGAACATAGAAAACTAACAGGCCCTATGAAAGATGAGAATATTTTTTGTGCCATACCTTGTGGCACAGGCTCCATAAAAAAAGATTTGAGGGGTAATTTTGCAAAGTGTGGAATGTGAGCACATCAGAAATAGGGGCTATATCATGTTCTCCTCCAGGCGTCGGGTTCTGTGGTGGGGGTGCTGAAGATGGCTCCGGATGAGGCCCGCCACAGACTTTGACACCAGGAGGGACGGCCCAATCCTCCCGGCAGCACCGAGGCTCCGTGGTTGCCCTCCCAGCACTGGGCGATGGGACCCCAATTAAAATATTCAAATCAATAAAATGAATGAATTAACATACACTTACCTGCGATCTTGAGGGCCTGCCGTGATCTCCAAATCTTCAAATCCTTCAAAGCCTTCAAATCCCCATCCAGGGAAAGGCAGCACCATACTAGTTGGGAGGGGTGAGGAGGTAAGACTTTCAGGTTGGGGAGGTAGGTGGTGTGGATGGGAGGGGAATGGGATCAAATAAACATAATGGGTGTAGGGGATGGTGGGAAGGGTTGAACTGTAAACTTTGTGCAGTTTGGGGGGTAAAGGTCAGATGTTAAAGTTAAGTGTTTTTGGGGGAAAAGGCAAATAGTTAATGCAATTGTTATCGTGGGGTGGGAAAGGGGCGTTGGAAATTTATTTGAGAACTTTTGGGGGGTGTGGCTTTAAAATCTTAAATTAGGCGGCAGGGCTGGCTGCCCTTTAAAAACAGCGCCAGCATCTACGCACAGATAGCTGACGCCATTGTTGGGGATGGACAGCCCGCCCCCTCCACATGATTGGGGGAGGCGGGCTAACCCGGCTATTTAAATGAGCCACTGCGCTTAAGATCAAGGCGGCTGTTTGGCATGCAGCCCCCACGGACAGGCCGCCATTTTTTCAGCTCGCCGCCAAGATTGGCAGCAGGCTCTTAAAATCCAGCCCAGGGTTGGTAATTCTGTGGCCCATGCTTCTGTCAATCATCGCTCCATGCCCAGAGCACAGCTTCACAAATCTACCCCTGTGCTGCCAAGCTGATTAACCCTTTCAAGCAATAGCCAGATAATTATCTGATTGGGAGCAGAATTCAAGTTGCAGAGACAAATATAGACTGAGATAATTAAATAGTAAATGAGACGTGATGGTTCCTGTATGTTTGGGCTCGAGGAGTGAATGTTGACTATGGAGAGCAGCCAGCCAGTGCTGAATCATCGTGCTGGATAAATATTTGAATTTGCGCTTGATTACTTTTAGTGCCCAAGGAAGCAGAAATTTTTCTCAAGAGACTTAATAAATGAGCTTGAGTACATGATTTTTTTTCTTTCATGGGATGTGGGCATCACTGGCAAGGCCAGCATTTGTTGCCCATCCAAAATTGCCCTTGAGAAAGTTATGGTGAGCTGCCTTCTTGAACTCATGCAGTTCATCTCGTGTGGGTACACCCACAGTGCTATTAGGGAGGGAGCCAACGACATTGAAGGAACTGTGATATATTTCCAAGTCAGGATGGTGTGTGACTTGGTGGGAACTTGCAGGTGGTGGTGTTGCCATGCATCTGCTGCCCTTGTCCTTCTCGGAGGAGGACGCGTGGGTTTGGAAGGTGTTGTGGAAGGAGGAAGTTGTTGTAGTGCATCTTGTAGATGGTACATACTGCTGCCACTGTGCATCGGTGGTGGAGGGAGTGAATGTTTAAGGTGGTGGATAGGGTGCCGATCTAGCGGGCTGCTTTGTCCTGGATGGTGTCGAGCTGCACCCATCCAGGGAAATGGAGAGTATTCCATCACACTCCTGACTTGTGCCTTGTAAATGGTGGACAGGCTTTGGGAAGACAGGAGGTGAATTACTTGCTACAGAATTCCCAGTCTCTGACCTACTCTTGTAGCCACAGTATTTATATGTCTGGTCCAGTTAAGTCTTTGGTGA
The DNA here is from genome assembly GCF_036365525.1 of Heterodontus francisci. Classification (NCBI taxonomy): domain Eukaryota; kingdom Metazoa; phylum Chordata; class Chondrichthyes; order Heterodontiformes; family Heterodontidae; genus Heterodontus; species Heterodontus francisci. The sequence continues at coordinate 115,761,726 of NC_090371.1, forward strand.
ATAGTAACCACCCTCCCCCCACCCCCCCAGGTTGTTGATAGTGGGAGATTCAGCAAAGGTAATGCTGTCGAATGTCAAGGGGACATGGTTACATTCTCTCTTGTTGGAGATGGTCAAGGCCTGGCGCTTGTGTGGCACGAATGTTACTTGCCACTTATCAGCCTAAGCCTGAATGTTGTCCAGGTGTTGCTGCATATGAACACGGACTGCTTCAGTATCTGAGGAGTTGCAAATGGTACCGAACATCATGCAATCATCAGTGACTATCCTCACTTCTGACCTTATGAAGGAGGGAAGGTCATTGATGAAGCAGTTGAAGATGCTTGGGTCTAGGATACTACCCTGAGCAACTGCTGCAGTGATGTCCTGGGACTGAGATGATAAACCTCCAACAACCCACAACCATCGTCCTTTGTGCTGGGTATGACTCCAACCAGTGGAGAGTTTTCCCCCGATTCCCATTGACTTCAATTTGGCTAGGGTTCCTTGATGCCATACTCGGTCAAATGCTGCCTTGATATCCAGGGCAATCACTCTCGCGAACTCTACTTCAACCCCCCGCACCCCCAATTCTTTCTTCCCCTTTGTATCTATTTGTGTGTGTGTGTTTCTCTTGTGTGCGTGCGAGCGTGGTTGTGTCGCATATTTTAGTAATTTTAACCGGGTTATGGTGATAAGGTTAATAAACTTACATCTCTGTGATGTCCGTTTTCCTGGCATCAGGGAGCCAACACACCATGCAGCACTCACAATTATGCTGACAGAAATGTCTGTCTGTCCCCTAACAATGGAATCGCCTTTAATGTCTGACAAAACAGTTTGCTAAAATTCTGAAGAATCCCTGGAGGAGAGTTTTGAGAGAATTTCCCCATTTGATGAAGATCCTTTTTAGGAACTGCTGCAGGAGATACAGAAGCGGCACACTTCCCAAACACTGTATCAAGTACTGTGAATTTTTCAGTTTGAAATGTTCTATTTTGACAGTATTTATCTTTACATTGATAGAAATTAAGAGTTATGATAAACATATAAATTCAATAAAAATATTCTGTATAAATATTTCACACCACTTGAAAATATCACCTCCAGTAACATTAAAGCGCTTATCGTGCACCGCCTGTAGCAATATACTATATGCCTTTAGACAATTACCACTTCTGAGAGTTTCGAATTAAACATGAATAATATCAAAAAGTTGCACAAACATCACACAGAAATATTCATTTCAAAAAGTTTAGGCTGAAGCCAGAATGTTCCACAAAGCCAGCTGCGTTTACAATGAAACTTATTTAGCAAATACTAATGTTGAAAATTTAGCCCAGTTTCCTGCAGTGCTGATCTCACTTTCAATAAGTTCTTCCATATTTTCCTACATTTCTACTTTGAATCTGCCATAGCAAAGATAACAGTGAATCGGAAGGCACGTGGTCAGTTCCTCTGAACAATTTGACAAATATATAAACAGTGTGGCAATGTGTAGTCTTAAAAGCAGCTTTTATGCTGAAGTGTGGCATTCATCAAAGGCCTACTCCCAGCTGGTGGTTCTCTCCTCAGTGGAATCAGCCGGCGTGCTTCTATTTGGATCATGTTTGTCAAAGTGTCATGGATTCGTGTGTGGAGAATCCAAGAGTGTGCTGAGTCTGTTCTCCAGCTTCAGACTGGCCCATGTTTAATACTGTGTGCAATTTATAAAAAACATGATCTTTGTCACCATTCTATGATTCTATTATAAATTGAGCTGGGCCTCTGGCTCCAGAATTTTTAAGCCCTTATTAAAAAGGTTGTGGTCTGGACAATTCCTACTGCTGAGAATTTCAAAGTACTGATGAATAATATAATGCTGATACTCAAAAAACATCCCAACCCATTATTTCACTTTGCCTAGGCTGAAAGGGCAAAGGATGAAAGTTTAGATTAGGAATGGAGAAGGACAAGGAACAATCTAATATAAAAGCAAAATACTGCAGATGTTGGAAATCTGAAATAAAAACAAGAAATGCTGGAAATACTCAGCAGGTCTGGCAGCATCTGTGGAGAGGGAAACAGAGTTAACTTTTCAGATCTGTGACCTTTCATCAGAACTGACAAAGGTTAGAAATGTGATAGGCTTTGAGCAAGTGAAAGGTGGAGGGTGGGGGGGGGCGGGGTGGGGTGGAGAACAAAAGGGAAGGTCTGTGATTGGGCGGAGCACAGGAGAGATTAAATGACAAAGATGTCATGGAACAAAAGACAAAGGCAGTAGTAATAACTGTAGTAAAGGACAAAGCATTTGTCCAGAAAACGTGTTAACGGCAGAATAATGAACAGCTTTGTCTGAAAGCAAAAACATGAAAAAATATTTGAAGACTTGCATATGGTAAAAGAAAATCAAAATGGCGGTCATGGTCTGACGTTGTTGAATGCAATCTTGAGTCCAGAGGGATGTAAAGTGTATAATCAGAAGATGAGGTGTTGTAAAATAAAAACAAGAAATGCTGGAAGATGAGGTGTTGTTCCTCGAGCTTGTGTTGAGCTTCACTGGAACACTGCAGCAAGCCGAGGACAGAAATGTGGGCATGAGAGCAGGATGGTGAATTAAAATGGCAAGTCACCGGAAGCTCGGGATCATGCTTGTGGACTAAGCAGAGGTGTTCCAGAAAGCGGTCACCCAATCTGCATTTGTTCTCCCTAATGTAGAGGAGACCGCATTGTGAACAGAAAATACAATCTAAATACAATCTAATACTGGAACAATCTAAAGTAGAACCTCTAAATTGGAAGAGGGCTAACTTCAGTGGGATGAGAACCAAAGACTGGGTGATTTTTAAGAAGGGGATGTTTAAGGTACAGGCTAGGTACAATCCTACAAGGGTGAAAAGCAAGGGAACCAAAGCCAGGGTCCTTCGATGAAGAGGGGATAGAGAATATGATGAAGCAAAAAAAAGGTGTATGATGCATGTCAGGTGAATTCTCCAAGCAAGAACCAGGCCAAATGCAATAAATTGAGAGGGGAAGTGAAGAGGAAAATAAGACTAGCAAAGAGAGAATATGAGAATAGAATGGCAGTTAACATAAAAGGGAACCCAACAATCTTCTTCTGGCATGTAAACAGTAAGTGGGTAGTAAGAGGTAGAGTGAGGCCTATTAGGGACAAAGAAGGTGATATATGCTTAGAGGTGCAGGGCAAGGCGAGAATACTTAATGAGTACTTTGTAATAGTGTTTACTAAGGGACAGGATGCTGATAAAATATCAATAGAAGTGGAGATGTTAGAGGAGAAAACTGATAGGAAGGATATACTGAAAAGGCTGGCTATGCTTAGAGTGGATAAGCTGTCTGGTCTGGATGACTTGCATCCCAGATTGCTAAAGGAAGTGGGAGTGGAGATAGCAGAAGGGCTTGCCATAATCTTCCAATCTTCCCTGGATACAGGGGTGGTACCAGAGGATTGGAGAGTGTCAAATGTGACATGCTTATTCAAGTAAGTGTGTAAGGACATTCCTGGTAACTATAAGCCAGTTAGTTTAACATCAGTGGTGGGTAAGGTTTTAGAAACAATAATCAGGGAAAAAATATCAACAGTCACTAAGAGAGGTTCGAGGTAATTAGAGAGAGCAAGCAGAGATGTGTAAAAGGCACATCGTGCTTGACTAATCTAATTGAATTTTGTGATGAGGTAACAGGGAAGGCTGATGAAGAGAAAGCAATGGATGTTGTCTGCATGAATTTTAAGAAAGAATTTGCGAAGTGCCACCTAAAAGGCTGGTTAAAATAATTGAGGCCCATGGAATAGGAGAGTCAGTGTCAGCTGAGATAAAAAATTGGCTTAAAGACAGAAAACAGCGAGTCGTAGTAAATGGCTGTTTTTCAGACTGGAGGATGATAGACAGTTGTGTTCCCCAAAGGTCAGTGCGAGGACCACTGCTTTTTCTGATGGCTGCATTTGCTGACAACACAACCACTAGGTCGTGCTGCACGGGCACATGCGCAAATGCATCCTGTGCCACTAAAACGTCACAGTCTGCGACATTCAGGCAGCTGCCAGGACTAAAGACAAAGTAAACACATGGCAGCACACAATGGCCGGAGAGAGCTAGCGGGTGGGAGGGGGGTGGCAAGTGAGCGGGCGAGGGGGTGGGGAGTGAGCGGGCGGGGGAATGGCTAGCGAGCGAGCAGGCGGGGGTGGAGAGCGAGTGAGCGAGCAAGCCGGGGGGAGCAAGCGGGTGGGGTGGAGCGAGCAGGTGGGGTGGGAGAGAGCGGGTGGGGGGAGGAGAGTGGGCGGGTGGAGGAGAGAGTGCTGGGGGGGGAGACCGGGCTGGGGGGAGGCTGCACTCCCCCCTGCTCTCTCCCCGCTTGCCCGCGTAACACAATGACGTCATCTGCGTACGCGCCAACCAGTCCTGGAAATCCAGAATGTAGCGCATGCGCAGAGTGCAGGAGCTAATTTGCACATGTGCGCAGCTTAGCGCAGTCTGATGATGTCTGCAGCCAGCTGCGTTGTCAAGAATCACTTTGTTTTTTGATATGTATATTTCTATATATATAAATGACTTGGATATTGGAACACTGAGTAAAATTTCAAAATTTGCCGATGATACCAAACTTGGAGGTGTGGCAGACAGTGATACTGTAGTGTTTGATTGCAGTAGTCTGTCCATTGATCAGTGTTCACTGTGTTTGATTGTTTAAGCCTAGCTGAAACTGAAACTAAAAGAATGAGACAGGGACTGTTCTGAAAAGACATTGTACTGAGATCTTTACCGTGCTGAGATATTTCAAAGTGTTGTAAATAAACCAGTTGATGATTTATTACAAGTCTGATATCCACATTGCTCTGAGATAGATCTGATATATACAATATGCAGCAACCTGGCAAAAACATAACAAAAACGTGGCAATGAGGATGATTCAGCAAAATTTAATGTTATCAGCTCCAGAACCATTTCTTTCAATGCTGGGAAATTCTCCTTTGTGCTGGGAGCAATGGATTTCAGGGCTCAAGACCTACTTACTCGCTACAGGGATGAATAGACCATATGTAGCAGCGAACTGTAAGAAAGTAATACTTGTACATTGTCTCAGAACAGAAGGCAGCGTATATTCGAGCAGCTAACAGAAGATACATCCATGTTTGATATGGCAGTAAATGCTCTCGATAAATACTTCAGGCCAAAGAAACATGTGATGATAGACCGATATGCATTCCACCAGAGATCCCAGGACATGGTGAGTCCATTAAACAATATGTGGCAGCATTGCAGCAATTTGCAGCTACATGTAAATTTGGCACACTAACCAATGAACTAATTTGTGGCCAATTAATTGAAAAGACTTCAATTCCACAAATTAGAGGATGTCTCCTCATAGAGGATGCTGATTTAACCATGGAAAAAGGCGCAACTTTGGCAGTCCAAATTGAATCTGCCATGTTAGATTCAAAGATGCACACAGATGCATCCTTAAACTCAGAATTGCAGGCACAGCTTGCCCAACCAGCTTCAGTGCAAGAGTTAAAGACAAGAAGGCTTCAGCAACCTCATCAAAACAAGCAAAAAGTGTAACTCATGTTTAAAATTGAACCATTTTGCAAAGATGTGCAGATCGTCAAAGAAAAAGACTTCATCGTTCGACGTGTGGGGTAATCTCTTCCTGAGAGTAAGGTACAACATGTATTTACCATCACAAAAAGCAAAGCACCAGGTCATTTTATGGAATGCTCAGTCGAGATTGCAGGTATCTCAGTGTCACTTCTTATCGCTGTCAGTGTGAAAGTATCTAATTTGAGTGACAAACTTTATCATCGGTATTTTTCACAATTCTCTCACACTCCTGCAACAGACACTCTTCATGCTTACAATAACACTATCATTCCAGTTTCGGGGATGATCACAATCACCCTAGACAGGTTCACTTTCTATGTAGCTAAAAGCCGAAGTCTTATGGGGGTAAACCTTTTCGATAGGCTTGGATTCAAACTTGCTGACCCACTGGAGCACACATTAATGGAATTGATGATGCAGGTTATACACGCCAGTATCCGTCCTTATTTACTGGATTTGGGGAGATCAAGGGGTACTGTCACACTCCTCGTGTTGACACATCAATTCTACCAGTGTCACAAAATTAGAGATGGTTGCCATTTGCAATCCCCATGCTGTGGTGTCACAGGAGCTGAAACGATTAAAAGCAGATGGTATAATTGAGCGAATTGACTCATCGTTGTGGATATCAAACCTAATCATTGCACAATGAAAAAATGGCAAACTTAGACTATGCTATCATACCAGACAAGTATCCACTTCCTACAATTCAAGAACTGTCAGCATCATTTCATGACTCCACAGTCTTCACAAAGCTTGATATGCGATGGAGTTATCTTCAGATATCTCTAGCAGAGCAAAGTCAATATCTTACAGCTTTTGTTACCCTTGAAGGTGTGTTTCAGTACTGCAGAATGCCCTATGGACTAAGTTCAGTACCTAGCACATTCTAGAAGATCATTTCTTCAATCTTGTCAGATGTCGAGGGGACACTCAACCTACTCGATGATGTCATTGTCCACGGAAGGGACAAAGCTGAACATGATCAACGCAGTGCTCACTCCACTTACAAAACACAGTTTGACGCTCAACAAGGACAAATGCACATTTGCGGCACCGGAGATTGACGTTGTGGTTACAGAGTGAAAGCAGCTGGAGTAAAGCCGACACACTCTCTGACTGGAAGGACACCAGCCTTCCTTACGATAGGTTGTAACTTACGCATGCCACTGACCAGTTAACGAGAATGTCAGAGCGAAAGCAGATGAAATCGCAAAGCGACGAGGTAAAGCAAAAGCATACTTTGACAAACATACAGACACAAGGGAACTACAATTTAAAGTTGGAGTTTGGGTTTGAATCAAATGGCCAAATCGTGACCACAAACTTGCTTCATCAGTATCAAGTCCAAAGCAGATTAAACATTTGCTCGGTACCAATGCTTATTTTTTGAATGACAACAGCAAGTGGAATGCGAGATGTTTTATAGGGAGCAAACCGGGATATTTTGAGGATAGTGGTTGTGAGCATACATTTCCTTTCCCTATTGATCATCCGCCTCATCGAGCTGATCAAACAGATCCACAACCTCAAATTCATAAATTTAATTACAGACATAAGAGACCTTCCTATTTCAAAGACTATTTCTGTACTTAGAGAAAACAGACAAGTTGAACACTAAGAAATAAGAATGTATATATGTTCATTGTTTAGAATACTTTAATTAAAGATTTTGGCCGGTATTTTACAATGCTCCCGATGTCGGGCTCCGTGGCAGGGGGTGCTGGAAGATCGTTCCGACAGTGTCCCGCGACAGAGCCTGACATTAGGAGGGCCGGGCCTGATCTTCCCGGCGGCGGCGAGGCTCCGTGGTGCCCTTCCACCGCTGGGCAAAAGGACCTGGATTAAAATATTCAAATTAGCAGATTGCATGCATTTAAATAAAATTGATTCCAATCTTACTGTCGGGCCGTAATTTTCTGAGCAGCGGCCGACACTCACGCATCTTCACTTCCCTGTATGGGGAAAGCAGGCTTGTAGTGGTGGGGAAGGGGGAACTTAGGATTTTTAGTTAGTGGGTGAGTGGGAGACAGGATCAAATTGACATCATTAGTGTAGGGGATGGTGGGAAGGGGTGACCTGTGCTCTTTGCTCAGTCTGAGGGTCTAAGGTCAAGTGTGGAAGGTTTGGGGGTGGGGGGGGCGGGTAGAGGGAAAATAATGAATGTTATTGTTATTGAGGGGTGGGAAAGGGGTGGAAGATTTTTAGTTAGTACAGTGGAGGGGGGATATAACTTTAAAAATTTAAATTAGCCGGCAGGGCTTTAAAAATGGTGCCAGTGCCTGTGCACAGGCAGCTTGTGCTATTGCTGGCATTGGAGAACCCGTCCCCTCCATGTGCCCGACTGGCATATTATTGTGGGCCGCTTTTTTTTTCGTTTGCTGCCACTCAATGTCTTTCGGTAAAAGGGGGAAAAATGTAGTGTTTGATTGATCTGGGTTTGATTGTATTAGTCTGTCCATTGATCAGTGTTCACTGTGTTTGACTATTTAAGCCTAGTTGAAACTGAAACTAAAAGATAGAGACTGTTCTGAGAAGACATTTTACTGAGATCTTTACAGTGCTGAGATATTTAAAAGTGCTGTAAATAAACCAGTTAGTGATTTAATAAAAGTGTGATATCCACATTGCTCTGAGATAAATCTGATATATATGTATAATATCCAGCAACCCAGCAAAAACATAACAAATAACAATCGACTATAACAGGACATAAATAGGCTAGCAGAATGGACAGACAGGTAGCAGATGGAATTTAATACAGAGAAGCGTGTTGTGATGCATTTTGACAGAAGGGATAGGGAGAGGAAATATAGACTAAATGCAACAGTTCTGAAGAGTGTGTAGGGACAGAAGACCTGGGGGTTCATGTGCATAAATCTTTGAAGGTAGAAGGACATATTGAGAGAGTAGTTAGCAAAGCATATGGGATCTTGGGCTTAATACATAGAGGTATTGAGTACAAAAGAATGGAAGTTATGCGGAACCTTTATGAAGGTCTGGTTAGGCCACAGCTGGAGATGTGCTGGTCACCACACTTTAGGAAGGATGTGAGAGGATGCAAAGGAGATTTAGCAGAAAGTCTCCACGGATGAGAGATTTTAGGTACAAGATTAGATTGGAGAAGCTGGGGTTGTTCATCTTGGATCAAAGGAGATTGAGGGGAGATTTGATAGAGGTGTACAAAATTATGACAGGTTTAGGTAAGGTAGACAAAGAAAAGCTGTTCACATTAGCCGATGGTACACGGACTAGGGGACACAGATTTAAAGTTTTGGGCAAGAGATGCAGGGGGTATGTGAGGAATAAGTTTTTTTTATGCAAGGGGTGGTAATGATCTGGAACTTGCTGCCTATGAGGGTGGTGGAAGTGGAGACGATCAATAATTTCAAAAGGAAATGGGATGGACACTTAAGGGAAATAAAATTGCAGGGCTACAGGGATAGAGTTGAGGAATGGGACTGATTTCTCTACAGAGGGTGTACATGGGCTCGATTGGCTGATTGGCCTCCTTCTGTGCTGGAATAATGACTCTGTGACTCAATGACTCTATCTCTTTGCAGGAACACAGGAGTTAAAGCCTTACCCTTTAATGGTGGCTAGTTGTGTCCCCAACCACACCCCCCCCCCCCCCCCCCAACACACACACACAGGTTTAATCAAGAGGTCCGTAGTCTTGGGCTCCTTGCAAGAATTTGTGCCAACACTGATTCTGCTTAGACAGAAATGTGGGTCATAGCACTTGAAGTCAATTTATTTTCCAAATATGCTATGCCAACGCCTTCTCCTGACGACTCAGCGAGTCAATGTTCACAATGCAAAATATATTATGATTTTCTTTCAAACTATTTCAAATATTTATATTGATAGGTGCTCCCATTGTCATCCCAAGAGCTTTAGTGTACCTTTGGTATCATGGCATTTATTTCTTAAATGTCAGCATATGTAAATCACAATGAAAGGCAGCAGCAACACAAGAGAGAGAATCACATTCACTACAATGAAAAAAGACTCCTTTTAAGATGAAGTTTTTGGCTGCAAGCAAAACAGCTAGTTACTGAAGTACAGCCCTAAAAATGTCATCAGTAGCTTAGGGAGATCCATCTGCACTTTCCAGGATATACATCTGAAATTAAATTGTACTTTTTGTTAAAATTAAAGTGTTATTTTAGTCCTAAAGAATGAATTTCGTAGCAACAAAGAACTGTGCAGCCAATCACAAAGCACCTGCAATAATGATATTTTAACAATTGTTAAAAAGCTAATAACCCACTTGCACTGAATAGGGTACAGAACGTCATGTCTTGCAAATATATCTCAGGAATTTGGTAGTGTGTTGACAATGATTTTCTGTCTGTGGATGGAAACTTTTGAGCAGCAGATCCAATTTCCCAATATATGCTCTCAGTGGACAAAGCTCTGTGTTTTTTTTTTAATTTGTCCTTGGGATGTGGGCAACACTGGAAAGACCAGCATTTATTGCCCTTCCCTAATTGATCTCGAGAAGATGGTGGTGAGCTGCCTTCTTGAACTGCTGCGGTCCATCTGGTATAGGTAGGGAGGGAGTTCCAAGATTTTGACCCAATGACAGTGAAGGAACATTGATATATTTCCAAGTCAGGATGGTGTGTAGCTTGGAGGGGCACTTGCAGGTGGTGGTGTTCCCATGAAGTTGCTGCCCTTGTCCCTCTAGGTGGTAGAATTGGTTTGGAAGGTGCTGTCGAAGGAGCCTTGGTGAGTTGCTGCAGTGTATCTAGTAGATGATACACACTGCTGCCACTGTGGGCCAGTGCTGGAGGGAGTGAATGTTTAAGGTGTTGGATGGGGTGCCAATCAAGCCGGCTGCTTGTCCTGGATGATGTCTAGCAGCTTGAGCGTTGATGGAGCTGTAGATGGAGGCAAGTGGAGAGTATTCCATTACACTCCTGACTTATGACATGTAGATGATGGTCAAGGTTTAGGAAGTTTGGAGGTATAATACTTGCTGCAGAATTCCTAGCTTCTGACCTGTTCTTGTAGCCACAGTATTTATATGGCTGGTCCAGTTAAGTTTCTGGTCAATGGTGATCCCCAGGATGTTGAAGGCTGGGGATTCAGCAATACAATGATGCCATTGTATTTTAAGGGGAGATGGATAGATTCTCTCTTGTTTGAGGCACTTGTGTGGTGTGAAAGTTACTTGCCACCTATCAGTCCAAGCTTGAATATTGTTCAGATTTTGTTACATGTGAGTTTGGGCTCTTTCATTATCTGAGGAGTTGCAAATGAAATTTAATGCTGTGCCATAATCAGCACTTCTGACCTTATGATAAAGGGCCCTTAATGAAGCAGCTGAAGATGGTTGGGCCTAGAACACTACTCTAAGGAACTCCTGTAGCGATGTCGTGGGGCTGAAATGATTGACCTCCAACAACTGCAACCAATTTCCTTTGTGCTAGGTATGACACCAACCGTTGGAGAGTTTTCCCCTGATTCCAATTGACTTCAACTTTACTAGAAATCCTTGATGCCATACTCACTCAAATGCATTCTCTCCTCACCTCTCGAATTCAGCTCTTTTGTCCATGTTTGAACAATGGCTGTAATGAGGTCAGGAGCTAAGTGGCCCTGGCAGAACTGAAACTGAGCATCAGTGAGCAGATTGTTGCTGAGTAAGTGCCACTTGATAATGCTGCCGATTTCACATTCCATCGTTTTGCTGATGAGTGAGAGTAGACTGATGGGGCAGTAATTGGCTGGATTGGATTTGTCCTGCTTTTTGTGGTCAGGACATACAATTTTCCACATTCTTGGATAGATGCCAGTGTTGTAGCTGTACTGGAACAGCTTGGCTAGGGATACAGCTAGTTCTGGAGCAGAAGTCTTCAGCACTGCAGCTGGGATGTTGTTGGGTCCCATATCTTTTGCTGTATTATTGAGTACATAAATGTGCAAAATGATTCCTGACTTTGCTTTGGAGTAGAAAATAACGCAACAACAGTAGCAAAGAAAGAGTAGGTTACTGACAATGTCCTGGAAGAGCTGTATTCAAGGAATGATGGACCAACAAGATATTTATTTGGAGCAGGATGTACTTACCCTAATTCAATGATGAAGCATTATTGATAAGAGTGAACATGATACCATAGCCCTGAAAAGTATGGCAGGCAACCTGGAAAAAGCTGCTTGACATGAATGAAGTAGCCAGTGAAAATGAATGTAAATTCGGAAGTTGGAATACCTGACCTTTGTCGGCATGCAGGAAGGTTTCACATGCCAATAATGTAAATCTGGAATAATCAACAACAATTTAATGAGGTGTGTGTTGTAGGTGACATTAGCAAGGTTGTGCAAATGTTATTGTACCCATCATGATATGAAAAAGAATGTGCTTCAGGCAGCAATTTGCAATGACAAATGCAGCCTGTTTGAAGGGGAAACTGTCCTTCATGAACAGGGTGTATGAGAAAAGGTACTTGTACCCAATGCTTACAGTGCTAACATTGTCTCAACAGAACAATTTGCATTTACATAGCACCTTTCAAAGCACTTTATAGCTAATAAAGTCCTTTTTGAAGGGCAGCCAGTGTTAGAATGGAGGAACCATACAGACAATTTGTGCACAGCATGGCCTTACACACAAGAATGACCAGATAATCTGTTTTTGTGCTGTTGATTGAGGGATAAACAAGACACTTGGGAGAACTCCCCTGCACTTATTCAAAATAGTGTCAGGGAATCTTTTGTATCCACCTGCTCAAGCTCCTGGAGTGTGACCTGAACCCAAAAACTTCTAACTCAGAAGCAAGAGTGTTACCACTGAGCCATGACTGGCACAAAGTAGATAAGTTCAACATTAATATCCATATTGAGGAATAGGTGAGAAGATTGCCTGCAGAGTAATATCTTAATAAATAACATTTAGCATGGATTTACTAGGGCCAAGTCCTCCTTGACAAACTGCCCCTATTTTTTAGGATTTTATAAATAAAGGTAATAGTGGACGTCCCAACGATATTGTTTTTCGTGGATTTCTAGATGTTCTTTGCCACAGTCAGGCATGAAATCTGGCTAACTAAAGTCAAATTCATGAGAATCCAGGGTAGATTATGAAACTGGATAAGAAATTTAATAAAACATATAAAAATCAACATGAGTGAGCAGTGTATTTTTTTTTTCACTGGCCAGCATTTACTGCCCATCCATAATTGCCCCTGAGAAGGTGATGGTGAGCTGCCTTCTTGAACTGCTGCAGTCCATGTGGTGTCGGTACACCCACAGTGCTGTTAGAGAGGGAGTTCCAGGATTTTGATCCAATGATATAGTTCCAAGTCAGGATGGTTACTTGACGCTGATCACAATGGGCTGAAGGACCTGCTTCTGTGCTGTGTAACTCTATGACTCTATGGTGTGTAGTTTGGAGGAGAACTTGCAGTGCATCTTGTAGATGGTACACACTGCTGCCTCTGTGCATCGGTGATGGAGGGACTGAATGTTGAAGGTTGTGGATGGGGTGTCAATCAGGTGGGCTGCTTTGTCTTGGATGTTGTTGAGCTTCCTGAATGTTGCTGAGCTGCACCCATCCAGTCAAGTGAAGAGTATTCCATCACACACCTGACTTGTGCCTCGTAAGTGATGGACAGCCTATGAACTGCTTTTTTAACCAATGTATTTATATGGCTACTCCAGTTCAGTTTTTGGTCAATGGTAACCCCCAGGATGTTGATAGTGGGGAATTCAGTGATGGTAATGCCATTGAACATCAAGGGGAGATGGTTAGATTCGCTCTTGTTTGAGATGGTCATGACCTGGCACTTGTGTGGTGTGAATGTTACTTGCCACTTATAAGCGTAAGGCTGTCCAGGCCTTACTGCATATGGACACGGACTGCTTCAGTATCTGAAGATCGTACAATCATCAGCGAATACCCCACTTCTGACCTTATCATGGAGGGAAGCTCATTGATGAAGCAGCTGAAGGTTGTTGGGCCTAGGGCACATGTTAGAATTGGGGAAGTGCTATATGGAATACACTGGGGTCAGTGTTTGCATGTTTATTGTTCTTTTACTGACATTAATAACCTGGATGCAGAAATTAATTGTGAACTTATCAAATTCGAAAAGAAAGGAATGCAGTAGCGATGGATAATGCAATTATGGTTTTACAGGAGAATTTAGATCTGTTCCATAAAACATAAATGCACAAATAGGCCATTTGGTCCTTCAAGCCTGTTCTACCATTGTGGTTAGCTGTGTAGTTCTACTTTGGGAATTCCATATTCCTTAGCACTCCCACTTCCCAAGTATATATTTGTCTCTGTTTTAAACACATCAATTTACTATTATACATATTGGGAAGATAAAAGACAAATTAAGTTCAGTGCTGACAATGATATTGCATATCAGAGGATTCATCAGCAATATAAAATTAGAGGAAAGGAAATAGAATCATAGAATGGTTACAGCTTAGAATGAGGCCATTTGGCCCATTGTCTCTGTGCTGGCTCTCTAGAGGACCAAGCCACCTAATGCCACAGCCCTGCCTTCTCCCCATGTCCCTGCACACTCTTCCTTTTCAGATAACAATCCAATTCCCTCTTGAAGGCCTAAATTGAAACTGCCTCCATCACATTTTCAGGCAGTGCATTCCAGATCCTAACAACTTGCTGCGTGAAAAAGTTTTTCCTCATGTCGCCATTGCTTCTTTTGCCAATGACCTTAAATCTGTACTCTCTGGTTCTTGATCCTTCCACCAATGGGAACAGTTTCTCCCTATCTACTCTGTCCAGACCCCTCATGATTTTGAATATGTCCATCAAATCTCCTCTCAACTTTCTCTTCTCCAAGGAAAACAGTCCAAAATTCATGTAGCTGAAGTTCCTCATCCTTGAAATCATTATCATGAATCTTTTCTCCACCCTCTCTAATGCCTTCACATCCTTCGTAAAGTGTGGTGCCCAGAACAGGATGCAGTTGTGCACAATGTGCATAAATAATTCACAAAGTAAGTAAAATGTTGAGATGGATAACCAAACATAGTCAGTGGGGTATACATCTACAGAAGTGTTACAAATTTCACAACTCTACTGTGGATATTCTTGTGGTCTCAGCATCATTAATCCTGATCCCTATCATCTGGAGTGCACCTTTACTTGAGTATTAAATTGCATAGATAAAGTGAACCAAAATTTACTTTTAAGTTCAGTCAAGCTCAAAGTGTGATATGTTGAAAAAGACATACCATGTATTGTAATCAAAGATGTTAGGGAGTTAACAGTCCTAGGATCCTGAAGGAGTTGAGGGAAGAATGTAGGACCATTAAGAACAGAAGTAGGCCATTCAGCCCCTGGGGCCATTTCTGTCATTTAATTAGATGATGGCGGATCTGCACATCAACTTTATTTTTCCATGTTTGCTCCATATCCCTTACCTAACAAAAATCTATCAATTTCATGCTTGACAGCTCCAATTGTCCAAGCAGTCACAGCCTTTTGTTGGTCAGAATTCTAAATTTCTCCCACCTTTTTTTGTGAAAAAGTACTTTCTGATTTCTCTCTTGCATTACTATCCCAACCATATATACTATTCTTCCTATCCAAGAGATTGACTTGAATGGACATCTTCAAAGAATCAAAAGAGAAAATTAGAAATAGCAAAGAGAAAATGGATAGTTTCTGTGGAGTTGACCAGAAGCTATAAAAAAGTTACTCGAGAGAAATTTGGGTGTACTTATTGGCAGAACTTGGAAGTCAGTTCTGTGAAAATATAGAAGCAGGTTACTGATTGCAAGTTATCAGAGTTTTGAGGTTCTAGACTGAAGCAGGGAAGAGCAATTTATAGATTCAGTAGAGTTAAATCTGGTGAGATTAGAGTGCATGCAGTTAGCCTGAACTTACAGTATGAAACAGTTTCACATTGATGCTGCAGTTGTTAGGATGGGGATTGTGATACGATGTCTTGTTTGATGGGAACACAGAAAAGACAATTGGGTGCTGAGTTTTGTGATTTTCCAGTGATTGATTGGGAGCTCAGCAAATCAGGCACACTGACTGCAGTGCATCCATTCTCTGATCTACATTGCTCTTGGAAGCCTTGCAAAATTTACCTTGCATTACAAATGAAGCTTTAGAGAACAAAGGATAAAAATCTCACAGCATTATGCCACCAAAAGTGTAGTACC
Source organism: Heterodontus francisci (assembly GCF_036365525.1). NCBI lineage: Eukaryota > Metazoa > Chordata > Chondrichthyes > Heterodontiformes > Heterodontidae > Heterodontus > Heterodontus francisci. The sequence goes on from NC_090371.1 coordinate 115,777,463, forward strand.
ATATTGACTGGGCAATGAATTCACCCCAAAACCCAGGAAAGAGTCATTTAAATATTAGATGCGAGTATTTGCACCTGCATCAACACAATGGTGACCCCCCCGCCCCCCCACCCCCCCTACCATCCCTATCAGTTGAGCCAGCGTAATCGCAGAGCAGCATTTGATTGTCATTTGCTATTACACTTGAGGGGCACTTGCAGTTCAAGATGGAAACTATATCTACTGTCAGCAGATAGATTCCACTGGGACAATTCGAGGTGTATCTGCTGAGATTCCCAGGGTAGAACAAGAATGCCTGTGGATCAATCCTGCAAACTGCTGCAGTGATACATGTGGGGGCAGCAGAAGAAGGATCCACTTCTTCCAGTTTGGAATTTCTTAGATGTTTGTGAATTGAGCAGAAACCCAGAAGATCCAGGTTCTGACCTATTTTCTAACCTTTGCATTTGCACTGTCAGTGCACAATTTCTACCCTCAGATGTGGAATGATTCGGTAGAGCAGTTACAGCAGTTACCTTTTCCTTGCCTTCAGCATTAATTCTTGTACTGTATCTGTTTCCTCGCTGCTGAGTTCTTCTGATCAGTCACCTACTTGTCACTCGCAGAACACCTTGCATATTTAGCATTATAGTCAGCCACTGGGACACATTTTTTGTGAATTCTTTGCTGCTTTTCCATGCGAGTAAGATTACTTGTAACCATTTTAATGTAATTCTGCTGCTTATATCACTGGCATTCCCAATTGCATCAGGGATTATTGATGACACTGGTAGCCATTGTTACCAAGGAGATAACCTTGAATAGGCCTCCTGAACGTGGACATGTTATGGTTCAAAAAGCATACATGTATATTGAACTTTCTGGCTCTGTTTACTAATTGAATACCTTGGCTACTAATGCAGCGATTGCTGCTGCCTTCCACAAGTGTAACTTGCAACATGAATGCAATCTTTTGTGCTACTATTCCAAATAATATGGGTGGGTGTGAATAATTAGGCAAACCTCAATCAGTAGCAAACACCAAGCCAATTTTAAAATTTAAATTGTGTCTATAATCTTACTTGACATTTTATGTGCATCATAATGATTGGCAGAGTAATGCTGAACAGAATAGTAATGGAATCAACTTCCAGATTTGGAAGGTAAATGTTTCCATGGGAGTTTATTATTTGAGCAAGTTCTGTCATTAAGTTTACCTATTAGGGTAAATTTTGTATGATCCTCTGATAGTGTTGTTTCTTACAAAATTTTCACTGTAGTTTTAGAAAATCTACGTAGTAGCAGCACAACTAGAATAAACACCTGAGAATTCCTGTAGGAAGAAGTGTTTGTGGAAGGGGAGTTATGTATGCAAGGCCTGAAAAATGGTGAGTCCTCATATTGCTTACTTTCCACCCACTGTGTGCAGCATTTTAAATTTCTGATCTGGTTGCCTGCACTCCTGCGCTTGCTTTCAAGCTTCATTACCAATTCAAGTTAGATTCTGAATAGTAGTTAACAGCCAAGCCTGTGATCTTCCTGTTTTCATGCACCACACGCACAATTGCACCCATTTCAAAAGGATGTTAAGGAACAGCTGGGTTCTTGCGTGTTGGGTACAGATCCCTTAAAGCTGCACTGCTTGTCTCAGATTTTCTGCTTATGTGTTTGCCTGCTTAGCACAGAAAAGAAAAAAATTCCATTTTAAATTCCTTTTGCCATTATGTACGAGCAAGCTGTGGGGATTGTTTTCAGTGCCTCTCCTGCACAGCATCTAATGGCTGAAGATGAAGAAGAGCAAGATAATAAAAAAGGATACTGAAGGTATCAGGTGGCAACAAAGATGAACTGGTCACACCCACCATTATTTAATGTATTCATTGTCAGGAAGTGGCCATCGCTGGCAAGCCCAGCATTTATTGCTTATCCCTTGAGAAGGTGGCAGTAACTCATCTGCTAGAACTGCAGCAGCCCAGTCCATAATGCTGTTAGGCTGTAAGTTCAAGGATTTTGATTGTATGACCAGTTAGCTGGCAATGATGGATAAGCTGGAGACCTGCAGGTAACCTCCAGCAAAAGGATTTTTGTTTTATTCATTCATGGGATGTGAACATTGCTGGCTAGGCCAGCATTTGTTGCCCATCCTTATTTTCCCTTGAGAAGGTGGTGATGAGCAGCCTTTTTGAACCGCTGCAGTCCATGTGGTGTAGGTACACCCACAGTACTGTTAGGGAGAGTTCCAGGATTTTGACCCAGTGACAGTGAAGGAATGGCTATATAGTTCCAAGTCAGGATGGTGTGGTGAACTTGCAGGTGGCGGTGTTCCCATGTGTCTGCTCCCCTTGTCCTTCTAGGTGATAGAGGTCACGTGTTTGGAAGGTGCTGTCAAAGGATGCGTGGTGAGTGGTTGCAGTGCATTTTGTAGATGGTGCACACTGCTGCCACTGTGCGCCGGTGATGGAGGGAGTGAATGTTTAAGATAGTGAATGGGATGTCGATCAGCAGGCTGCTTTGTCCTGGATGATGTCAATTTTCTTGAGTGTTGTTGGAGCTTCACTCATCTAGGCAAGTGAGGAGTATTCCATCGTACTCCTGACTTGTGCCTTGTAGATGGTGGACAATTTGTGCTGGACAGGTTTGGGGAGTGAGGAGGTAAATTAGTCTCTGCAGAATTCCCAGCCTCTGTCCTGCTCTTGTAGCCATGGTATTTATGTGTCTGGTCCAGTTAAGTTTCTGGTCAATGGTAACCCCCAGGAAGTTGATGGTGGGGGAATTCATCAATATTGAATGTCAAGGGGAGATGGTTAGATTCTCTCTTGTTGGAGGTGGTCATTGCCTGGCACTTGTTTGATGTAAATGTTACTTGCCACCTATCAGCACAAGCCTGAATGTTGTCTGGGTCTTGTTGCATGCAGGCACTGTCTACTTCATTATCTCAGGAGTTGTGAATGGAATTGAACACTATACAATCATCAGCAAACATCCCCACTTCTGAACTTAAGATGGAGGGAATGTCATTGCTGAAGAACCTGAAAATGGTTGGGCCTAGGATGGAGAAACTCCTGCCGCAGTGTCCTGGATCTGAGATGATTGGCCTCCAACAATCACAACCACCTTCCTTTATGCTTGATATGACTCCAACCAGTGGAGAGTTCTCCCCCTGTTTCCCATTGACCTCAATTTTGCTGGAGCTCCTTGATGCCACACTTGGTCAAATGCTGATTTGATGCCAAGAGGTCACTCTCACCTCACGTCTGGAATTCAACCCTTCTGTCCATATTGGGGCAACGGCTGTAATGAGGCCAGGAGCCAAGTGATCCTGGTGGAACCCAAACTGAGCATCAGTGAGCAGGTTATTGGTGAATAAGTGCCACTTGATAGCACTATCAGTGAGAACTTCCATCACTTTGCTGATGATCGAGAGTAGACTGATTTTTGTAGACAGTACATACCTGGGCAATTTTCCACATTTCTGGGTAGATGCCAGCATTGTAGCTGTACTGGAACAGCTTGGCTAGGGGCACAGTTCTGAAGCAAAAATTTTCAATACTGCAGCTGGAATTTTGTCAGGACCCATAGTCTTTGCAGCATCCAATGTCTTCAGCCGTTTCTTGATATCATATGGAGTGAATCAAACTGGCTGAAGACTGGCATCTGTGATGCTGGGGACTTAAGGAGGAGGCAAAATGGATCATCTATTCCCACTTCTGGCTGAAGATGGATGCAAATACAGCTTTGTTTTTTGCTCTGATGTGCTGAGCTCCCACATCATCGAGGATGGGGATGTTCGTGAAGCTTCCTCCTCTGGTTAGTTGTTTAATTGTCCACCATCATTCACAATTGGATGTGGCTGGATTGCAGTACTTAGATGTGATCATTAGTTGTGGGATCACTTAACTCTGTCGATTGCATGCTGCTTCCACTGTTTAGCATGCACGTAATCCTGTGTTGTAGCTTCACCAGGTTGGCACCTCATTTTTAAGTATGCCTGGTGCTGCTCTTAGGTGCTCTCCTACACTCCTCATTGAACCTGGGTTGGTCCCCTGGCTTGGTGGTAATGGTAAAGTCAGGGATATGCTGGGCCATGAGGTTATAGATTGTGGTTGAATACAATTCTGCTGCTGCTGATGGCTCACAGCACCTCATGGATGCACAGTTTTGAACTGTTAGATCTGTTCTGAGTTTATTCCATTTTCAGCTTGGTGATAGTGCTTGGTGAATGAATTTGGCCTAACCATCAGCCTCAAGAAAACGAACATCATGGGGCAGGACGTCAGAAATGCTCCATCCATCAATATTGGCGACCACACTCTGGAAGTGGTTCAAGAGTTCACCTACCTAGGCTCAACTATCACCAGTAACCTGTCTCTAGATGCAGAAATCAACAAGCGCATGGGTAAGGCTTCCACTGCTATGTCCAGACTGGCCAAGAGAGTGTGGGAAAATGGCGCACTGACACGGAACACAAAAGTCCGAGTGTATCAGGCCTGTGTCCTCAGTACCTTGCTCTACGGCAGCGAGGCCTGGACAACGTATGCCAGCCAAGAGCGACGTCTCAATTCATTCCATCTTCGCTGCCTTCGGAGAATACTTGGCATCAGGTGGCAGGACTATATCTCCAACACAGAAGTCCTTGAAGCGGCCAACACCCCCAGCTTGTACACACTACTGAGTCAGCGGCGCTTGAGATGGCTTGGCCATGTGAGCCGCATGGAAGATGGCAGGATCCCCAAAGACACATTGTACAGCGAGCTCGCCACTGGTATCAGACCCACCGGCCGTCCATGTCTCCGCTATAAAGACGTCTGCAAACGCGACATGAAATCGTGTGACATTGATCACAAGTCGTGGGAGTCAGTTGCCAGCATTCGCCAGAGCTGGCGGGCAGCCATAAAGACAGGGCTAAATTGTGGCGAGTCGAAGAGACTTAGTAGTTGGCAGGAAAAAAGACAGAGGCGCAAGGGGAGAGCCAACTGTGCAACAGCCCCGGCAAACAAATTTCTCTGCAGCACCTGTGGAAGAGCCTGTCACTCCAGAATTGGCCTTTATAGCCACTCCAGGCGCTGCTTCACAAACCACTGACCACCTCCAGGCGCGTATCCATTGTCTCTCGAGATAAGGAGGCCCAAAAGATAGTGCCACACAACACAAGGGAGGTTATCCTCAGTGTAAAGACAGGGAATTCGTTTCCACAAGGATTGTGTGGTGGTCACTCCTACCAATGCTGTCATGGACAATCTGCGACAGGCAGATTGATGAGGAGAAGGTCAAGTTGTTTTTTTCCTCTTGTTGATTCTCTCACCACCTGCCACAGGCCCAGTCTGGCAGATATGTCCTTTAGCACTCAGCCTACTCGGTCAGAAGAGGCACACATGGTGATGGACATTGAAGTTCCGCCATCCAGACTACATTCTGTGTCCTTGCTAGCCTCAGTGTTTCTTTCAAGTGGTGTTCAACATGGAGGACTACTGATTCATCAGTTGAGAGAGAGTGGTAGGTGACAATCAGAAGGAGGTTTCCTTGCCCATGTTTGACCTGATGACATGAACCTTCTTGGGGTTTGGAGTCAATGTTAAAGATTCCCAGGGACATTCCCTCCCGATTGTATATGACTGTGCCACCACCTCGAGTGGATCTGTCTTGCTAGTAGGCCACACATACCCAGGATGGTGATGGAGAAGTCTGCAACACTGGCTGTCAGGTGAGTATGACTATGTCAGACTGTTGCTAGTCATGGGACAGCTGTCCCAATTTTGGCACAAGTCCCAGCAATTAGTGAGAAGGACTTTGCAGGGTCGACTGGGCGGGGTGTTACTTTGTAATTTCTGAGGCCTTGGTCGATGCCTGGTGGTCTGCCAGATTTTATTCTTATTTGACATTTCTTAGCAGTTTGTTACAACTGAGTGGCTTGCTAGGCCATTTCAGAGGGCAGTTAAGAGTCAGCCGTATTGCTGTGTGTCTCGAGTCACATGTAGGTCAGACCGGGTAAGGACGACAGCTTTCTTTCCCTGGCGGACATTCATGAACCAGATGGGTTTTCTCAACAATCTAGTAGTTACATGAACATCATTACTGATACTAGCTTTTCATTAGAAATTTACTAATTAATTGAATTTAAATTCCCCCAGCTGCTGTAACCTTTATAACATGGCCTCATCCATGAGGTCTATGCAGCGATGGGTGGGCGAGATGAGCCAGCCAGGCATCTCCCCGTTTCCAGGAGCTGAACCACTCCAGGCAGCTAGAGGAGTGCATGTAGGGCCTGAAAGGGCAGGGGAGGACAGGCGCAAGGCAATGGGGGCTCCTCACAAGGCGCTTCGATAGCTGAAGGTAGATCCTTGGCCCTTTTGACGGTGACACCATCGCAGCATGCTGGTCTGATGATTGAGGAGGACCCTGCACAGATGCAGGTGGCCCTGAATGTGCTGGACCCCAGTAGGGCTCAGGAACCCAGAGGACGCAAGCCATAGCCATCTAATGCACTGGAGCAAGGAAGGCAGCAGGCTGTCTCCACATCAATTCCAGGCTCAGGGACCACCCCATGGAAGTGACCGTAAGCGAGTGCATAAATGCATGGACGAGCACTTGGAGTTTCACTGGGTGATAATTTGTTAACTGCAGAAGAATTTAATCTTTAATGAGAGTTAAAGGTCTTGATATTCATGTATAATGATTGGTGTATTTATTTTTAGGCAACAGTTGACCGTGACCAGATGTGGAATCAAATAGATGGATGGTATATAAAAGTGAGGGCCTAGTGAGTGCCTTTGGTGACAGAAGACCTTGGCATATAGTGCTGACGGGTACAGAGAAATGCTAAGGGTCTCCAATGAAAGGTGAGCAAGGCTGCCTCTTGGAGAGAACTTGTTGGTTGTCCTCATGTGAAGCGTCTGGCTGATCAGAGAGTCGTGAATCTCTCTACTACGCATGTCACTGTCCAGTGAGCTGGGGCCCTTGGCATCATCTTTATTGGATGGCACCTGTCCAGGCACTTCATGCTTATCCTCCTCTTCTGAGGATGTGGCTCACTCAATGTTTTCCTCTAGCTGCAGCGCTACTCCCCTCTGGAGTGTTAGGATGTGCAATACGCAGCAGATGACAATAATGCGAGACACCCTCGAGAGTGCATATTTCAGGGCTACCCCCAGATCTACAGAGGCATCTAAAACACATCTTCAAAAGGCCAATGACCTGCTCGGTGGTAGCCCTTGTAGTCTTCTGACAGTGATTGTGGGTGTCCTCTGACTTGGAATTGTGTATAGGGGTCAGAAGCCGTGACTTCAGTGGATATTCTTTGTTTCCCAGGAACTAGACATGAAGATGTTTGGGTGGCTTGAAGAGTTGAGGCAATTGGGTCTGGTTGTAGGAGTTGTAGCAGCTTCTTGGAAACAACATTTACTGGAAGTCACCTGTCTTCAGATAAATACCCAGCAGGGGCTTTTTGACTTGGGGAGATGTTTACAGAGAAGTGACAAGTCAAGATTTATAGTGGTCAGAAGGCTTGATTCTTGAGATATTGTTTTTAGTTTTGGTTTGGACAGTGTGTTGGAGTGTGAACTGTTTTGAAGACAGTTGGAGAAAAACAGCCAAGAGAGCAGTCACCATCAGCACCGTCTTCCATCTCTGACAACTTCCTGAGAATCAAGTGTAAGAAACAGAGAAACTGATGCTGCATTTCTCCTGAAAAGCCTGCCAGAAACCCCTGTTGTTGCATTTCTCCTGGAAAGCCTGCCAAACTGATTTTCAACGTCGCCTGAAAAGAACTGTTATAGAAAGATCTTCGTGACAACTGTCTATGTGTATTTGGGATGCCAAACCAAAAAGGGACAACTGACATCATTCCCTATCTTCTCTTTTTTCTTCAAGAATAAGTAAGTATTTTGCCATAGTATTCTTCTTTGTTTTTTTTTATAACAGATCTCTAAAGAGAAAATCTCTATTTTTCAGTTAACCAGTGTGTGTATGTGTGTGTGTGTGTGTGAGGGGCTCAGGTAGAAGGGCACTTTCATATTTCACTCTGAGTGTTAATGCTTTGCTTTGTTACTGGTTATGTCTCGTTTTATAAATAACTGATAATTTTGTTCTTTATTAGCAAAACCAAGTTGGTGTATTTTATTCTGAGATAAAGAGTGGAGTATATGATTGACTGTATTGGTAACTGAGTAAACATTTAAATATACATTGTGACCTGTGGAGAAGTGGAACTCGAAAAGACAATGCACTCCTCCCACCTCGGTCATAACTCTTCCATAAAGGACATTCGTGAACCAGATGGGGAATTACAACAATTGATAATGGCTTCATGGTTAGACTTGCTGTCAATTCCAGCTTGATTAATTGAATTCAAATTTCACCATCTGCCATGGTGTGATTCAAACTCATATCCCCAGAGCATTAGCATGGGCCTCTGGATTACTATTCCAGTGACAGTACCACTATGCCAGTACCTCCCCAATGCATCAACACAAGTTCCAGCATACCGTACAGCTCCACCACCACCTCCCTGGAGAGACGCAGGGAGGGGGAGCTTTATGTTCTCCGACCCAACGGGTTTGAAGATGGGGAGAGTATAAAGTTGGGTGGGATAGTGGCCAGGTTCCCGCCACCATCCTGCCTCTGCCAAACTTTATTCCTGTGAATGGTCATCCTGCCCCACTGCCAATTGAGGCTCTTAACTGGGTAATTAACCCCCAATAAAGGGCTTCTTTTTGCTATAGCCACAATTAGCTGTGCAGCGGGTGGCCCTGTCACCACACGGGAAGCATGACACGGAAATCTGTGTATCATAAGTATATTATTAATTCTTGCCAGGAACAAAAGTATCGACATTTTAATATTATAACATTAATACTACAAGAGAACACATTTATTTGATACATTCTGATATGTGTTATATCATCACAATAATCTTCTTCTGAGAAACTAATAGACTTATTATATATTGTAATTAATTATATATATTAACCAAGCAAAATTAACAGTAATATAAATCTTGCATATAAAACGACGTTGTTGTTGATCGCGCTTATGACAACTCATGCTGTGCATGCAGAAGCCTGTCTGGTTCCTGTGACATCACGCAAGTGGTGGAGATGAGGGTTCTGGCCTGTTCTCTCTAATGGCCTTGGCCAGAGCATTGTACGTCAGTGACCTGCATTTTGGACCAGCCCGCAGAACACACAGAGGACCCTCACGGATCACACTTTGAGAACCACTGACCTAGAAGAAAACCTGTTTCCCGTGGGACCTGGCAGTCACGCATGTGAAAGTCACAATCTCAAATTTTTTGTCTTCTAGTTCTTTCCAAGGTGCTCCTTGAGACATAGGGGATCTTGCAGTCAGCTCAAGGTAAATAGATAAAAAACTGATGACTTATGGATGCGAGGTATGTAAACTTTTCCTGTGATGAGAATAGCCAGAATGAGCAGGCACTAGGATCCGCGTCTCAGGCTGATTTCCCACAGGCACAGGGTGCCATCAATTTTTGTATTTATTCATTCACAGGATGTGGGCAGCACAGGCAAGGCCAGTGCTTATTGCCCATCACTAATTGCCCTTAGATGGTGGCAGTGAACTGCCTTCTTGAACCACTGTAGTCCGTATGTTTTTTGTGATGGTTTGACACATCTGAGTGGCTTGCTCGACCCATTTAAAAACATGGAGTCATGGAGTTATACAGCCCAGAAACAGGTCCTTTGGCCCACCGTGTCTGCGTTGGCCATCAAGCCTATCTATTCTAATCCCATTTTCCAGCACTTGGCCCATAGCCTTGTATGCTATGGCATTTCAAGTGCTCATCTAGATGCTTCTTAAGTGTTGTGAGGGTTCCTGCCTCTACCACCCCTTCAGGCAGTGTGTTCCAAATTCCAACCACCCTCTGGGTGAAAACATTTTTCCTCAAATCCCCTCTGAACCTCCTGCTCCTTACCTTAAATCTATACCCCCTGGTTATTGACACCTCCGCTAAGGGAAAAAGTTTCTTCCTATCTACCCTATCTATGCCCCTCATAATTTTGTATACCTCTATCAGGTCTCCCCTCAGCCTTCTCTGCTCTAAGGAAAACAACTCTAGCCTCTCTTCAGAGCTGAAATAGGACCATTAAGAGTTAACCATGATGGCCTGGGAATGGAGTCTAATATAGGCCAGACCAGATAAGGATGCCAGGTTTCCTTCTCGAAAGGATGTTCGTGAACCTATTGGGTTTTTACAACAGTTCAATAACTTCATGATCACCATTACCAATCCTAACTTTTTATGCCAGACTTTTTGGGCCAAATTTTGTTTGGCAGACGCCATTCTCACCATCTGGACTGCAAGCAAGTGTGCACGACATCGGGGGCAGAAGCGGCCTACTGCACGCAGTCCAGCGGTGGCCGGCCAATTAAGGGAAATGAGGCTCGGGGATGACCAATTACATGGTCAGTTATGTGGGCAGAGGCGCCAGCATCAGCTGATGCCACAGCTTGTTGCTGGCGCCATTTTTAATGGGCTGTCAGACCTGCATTCAATCTTGCTTTCTGCAGTGATAGACTTCTGAAAGGCTGCAGAGTGATGGCTGAAAGTAGACCCCGGGTGCCCCCACGCTTCAGTGATGCCTCCCCCCAGGTGCTCCTATAGGCTGCCAATGAAAGGCGACATATACTATTCCCTAGGGACAGGAGGAGGAGACCAGGGAGCCTGACTAAGCAAGCCTTGCTGCAAATTGCGGAGGTGGTCAGCAGGCGTGGTGTCACCCAAAGGACTGTATTCAGTGCTGCAAGCGGCTCAATGACTGATTCCAGGCAGCGAAAGTGAGTACCGCTTAAAGCCTTCAGCTGGAGGAGTGTGCATTAGGTCGAGAGTGGGTGCCCATCTAGACATGGGCAAAGGATCAGGGGATCGAGATAAACTGTCTGAGGCCTGGCGTAATGGCCCTGAAAGGAGGCCGTTTGTCATTGGAGACTCTCATAAGGTCCCTGGAAAGGGACCAGATGCAGGAGGCATCTGTGTGCCCCTATTAGTAACAGCTGGACTACCAGCAACCTAAGTTTTGGGATTATTTTAGCTGGGTGACTAACAGCTTGCATCCCTCTGTCTGCACACAATCACAGAGAGTGGGCCAAGATGGGAAGTTGGCTATTAATTCTACATGGAGCTGGCTAGGTCACAAGATGGAAGAAGCATTGCAGATGGAGAGACAGGGGTATGCTCCCAAGACAGTGAGTAAGGTCATCATGGGGCACAAGGGTGCATCTGCAGCGATGGAGTCATGCTGTTCATCAGGCATCCCGTGACTACAGGGATCTCTAGCATAGGGGTGTTTCCTCTGTCAGGAGGGAGGCCCTTGGCCCTTCAATGTCTCTGTTCCCGCATGCAGGTAACGCGGTGCCTACTGGTAGAGCCTCCGAGACTGTGGGAGACCCTACCTCCTCTGAGGGGAACGACGGAGCCTCAGAGCGTCGAGAATCACCTCATACCCCTACGCCCTCCACCAGTGCAGATACTCATACGTCAGTGGGTATGCACCCGAGTTTAGATCTGGGCACACAATCCAGTGGACGCAGCATACATGCACCTGAGCTGCTGACGGAGGTTGTGAGAGCCCAGGCCTCTGAAAGTCAGAGGACTATGGGAGGCCAGGCCCATGCTGAGCTCCAGGCTCATGATGTGCCTCTGGTCTTAGCAGCATCACAGGAAATGTTGCAGCTGCAACAAGAGGTCCGGCAACATCTGGCAGAGATGCCAGAGGCAATGCACGCCCAAGCACGGATGATGGAGGAGTCTGTCCAGGCCTTGAGTGCTGCATTGTCTCTGACTGGTGCACAAGTGGTGTCCTCCATTGAGAGATTGGCAGCTCTCTTGGAGAGCCACATTCGGGAGAGCACTCAGTGTCTGCAGGATATTCGTGCAAATCTACTTACCCTCGTCTTGACCATGACCAAGGCAAGAGGGGAACAGGGGTCCTGAAATCACCACCAGGCCTTCACCCTCTCAGGTCAGCAGGGAGGCAGAAGTTTGCTTGCAAGGAAGGAGGAGTGGTTGCTTCCCACTTCTGGGGGCTCCTGTCAGGGTGCTCCTGATGAGGCCAGCAGTTCCTCGGCCCCTCTTCCAGTGACGTCAGATCCTCCTTCATCCCTGACAACAGAGGGTGCTACTGCTTCTGCGCAGGAGGACCCTGACATGCAGGGCCCACCAGGCCTCAGAGAATTAGAGGACAACTACCAACGGTTTCCCTAGCCAAGGGGCAGCAAGGCCAGGAGCCTGCTTCACTTCAGCTGACAGCTTAGGGGGAGCACATCATAGGAATACACACAAAAGAATAAAGAAGAGCAAATCAGATACTGAAGCAGTATGTGTAGAAATTCAGCAAGATCTGGACAATATCCAGGCTTGGACTGATAAGTATCAAGTAACATTCGCGCCACACAAGTGCCAGGCAATTACCAGCAACAAGAGAGAATCTAACCATCTGCCCTTGACATTCAATGACATTACCATCACTGAATCCCCCACTATCAACATCCTAGGGGCTACCATTGACCAGAAACTGAAGTGGAGTAGCCATATAAATACCGTGGCTACAAGAGCAGGTCAGAGGCTAGCAATCCTGCGGTGAGTAACTCACCTCCTGACTCCCCAAAGCCTGTCCACCATCTACAAGGCACAAGTCAGGAGTGTGATGGAAAATTCTCCACTTGCCTGGATGGGTGCAGCTCCAACACCACTCAAGAAGCTCAACACCATCCAGAACAAAGCAGCCCGCTTGATTGGCACACCATCCACAAACATTCACTCCCTCCACCACCGACGCACAGTGGCAGCAGTGTGTACCATCTACAAGATGCAATGCAGAACGCACCAAGGCTCCTTCGACAGCACCTTCCAAACCCGTGACCTCTACCACCTCGAAGGACAAGAGCAGCAGATGCATGGGAACATCACCACCTGCAAGTTCCCGTCCAAGTCACACACCATCCTGACTTGGAACTATATCGCTGTTCCTTCACTGTCGCTGGGTCAAAATCCTGGAACTCCCTTCCGAACAGCACTGTGGGTGTACCTACCTCACATGGACTGCAGCGGTTCAAGAAGGCAGCTCACCACCACCTTCTCAAGGGCAATTAGGGATGGGCAATAAATGCTGGCATAGCCAGTGACGCCACATCCCATGAATGAATTAAAAAAAGCACGGGGTTTTCACAGGTGAGTATGCATTGTGGATGGAAAGAGTAATGTTTACTGTCATGGTCAGTATAGAATTTTATCCAACAAACAAGATCTCCATTCTATTCCATATGACCTTTGGTTCTTTGTTTCAACCCTGCCTCTGTGAAAAGTCTCAAGGCGAGGGATCAGGCTGCGAGCGGTCCAGTCTGGACCCTTGCCAGCTCAGTGCTGCATAACTGATTAATGAGCTTTTGTTCCCCGAAGGAAAGAAGGTGACAATAGGGCTGCATGAAGGTAATTATTTATTTGTCAAAATACAACTGGCAGTATGGATCAGAGGAAATGCAAATGTATAAAGGCATCACAAGCCTCCTTTGCACATATCTCATGGTGTCTCTCCTGTTGTCCCTGGCGTCCTTCATCCAGCAACACTTGGCCAGCTTCCTCCTCTGCATCCTCATCGGCCGAGGAAGCATTGTGCTCCTCACATTCCTCATTGTTCAATGCCTCCCAGGCATTGTAGTGCCAGGTTGTGCAGTGCACAGCAGACCAACACGATATGTGAGACCGTCACCAGGGCATACTCAAAGGTTCCACTGGACTGATCTAGGCATCTAAATATCATCTTCAGTAGACCAATGGCCCACTCTATGGTTGCTCGTGTTGTCCCATGGCGGGCGTTGTAAATCTCCTCTGCATCTGTGTGTGGGTTCTTCACAGTGGCCAGTAGATATGTCCTCAATGGACAGCCCTTGTCTCCAAGGATCCATCCCTAAAGGCCTGAGGGAGGCCGGAAAAGTTCTGGCACCTAGGGCTGCCTCACAATGTAGACATTATGGAAACTTCTCAGGAAGCATGCACAGACCTGCAGGATCTTTTATGTTAGTCTCACACCAGTTGTACATTGAGGGAGTGGAAGCCCTTCCTGTTGACAAAGGCTGCTGGCTGGTGTTTAGGAGCCTTGATGGTATGTAGTCGATGACACCCTGCAACTAGGGAATTCAGCGATGGCTCCAAACCTGATGGCCCATTCAGTTTTAGAGTTGGAATCTGTGTGGAAGTGCACGTAGTTGCCTGCCTTCCAGAAAAGGGAAATGGCGACCTCCTTGATGCACTGATGGGCCACAGGCTGTGAGATCCCACACATATCCCCATTGGATCTCTGGAATGATTCAGAGGCATAGAAGTTCAGTGCCAGCATGGATCCTTGAGAAACACCACTGTCTACCATCCTTCAGTCTGAAAAACAACCAGTTACCACAACTTATATAATAAAAGCAAAATACTGCGGATGCTGGAAATCTGAAATAAAAACAAGAAATGCTGGAATCACTCAGCAGGTTTGGCAGCATCTGTGGAAAGAGAAGCAGAGTTAACGTTTCGGGTCAGTGACCCTTCTTCGGAACTGACAAATATTAGAAAAGTCACAAATTATAAGCAAGTGAGGTGGGGGTGGGGCAAGAGATAACAAAGGAGAAGGTGCAGATTGGACCAGGCCACACAGCTGACCAAAAGATCACGGAGCAAAGGCAAACAATATGTTAATGGTGTGTTGAAAGACAAAGCATTAGTACAGATTAGGTGTAAATACACTGAATATTGAACAGCAGCAAGTGCAAACCTGAAAAAAAACCTGAAAAAAACAGTGGGTAAGCAAACTGAACAAACTAAGATGAAATGAAATAAATGCAAAAAAAGATTGTAAAAAATGTAAAAAAGAATGTAAAAAAAAAGGAAGAAAAAATAACTAAAAATGAAAGTAAAATGGGGGGCTGTCATGCTCAGAAATTATTGAACTCAATGTTCAGTCCGGCAGGCTGTAGTGTACCTAATCGGTAGATGAGATGCTGTTCCTCGAGCTTGCGTTGATGTTCACTGGAACACTGCAGCAATCCCAGGACAGAGATGTGAGCATGAGAGCAGGGGGGAGTGTTGAAATGGCAAGCAACCGGAAGCTCAGGGTCCTGCTTGCGGACTGAGCGGAGATGTTCCGCAAAGCAGTCACCCAGTCTGCGCTTGGTCTCCCCAATGTAGAGGAGACCACACTGTGAGCAGCGAATACGGTATACTACATTGAAAGAAGTACAAGTAAATCGCTGCTTCACCTGAAAGGAGTGTTTGGGGCCTGGGTTGGTGAGGAGAGAGGAGGTAAATGGGTAGGTATTACACCTCCTGCTATTGCAGGGGAAGGTGCCCTGGGACGGGGACGAGGTGGTGGGGGTAATGGAGGAGTGGACCAGGGTGTCGCGGAGGGAACGATCCCTTCGGAATGCTGACAGGGGAAGGGAGGGGAAGATGCGACTGGTAGTGGCATCACGCTGGAGGTGGCGAAAATGGCGGAGGATGATCCTTTGGATATGGAGGCTGGTGGGATGAAAAGTGAGGACAAGGGGAACCCTGTCGCGGTTCTGGGAGGGAGGGGAAGGGGTGAGGGTAGAGATGCGGGGAATGGGTCGGACACGGTTGAGGGCCCTGTCAACCACAGTGGGGGGAAATCCTCGGTTGAGGAAAAAGGAGGTCATATCAGAAGCACCGTCATGGAAGGTAGCATCATCAGAGCAGATGCGTCGGAGATGGAGAAACTGGGAGAATGGAATGGAGTCCTTACAGGAGGTAGGGTGTGAAGAAGTGTAGTCGATGTAGCTGTGGGAGTCGGTGGGCTTATAATGGATATTGGTAGACAACCTATCCCCAGAGATGGAGACAGAGAAGTCGAGGAAGGGAAGGGAAGTGTCAGAGATGGACCATGTAAAGGTGAGAGAAGGGTGGAAATTGGAAGCAAAGTTGATAAAGTTTTCTAGTTCGGGGCGGGAGCAGGAAACGGCACCGATACAGTCATCAATGTACCGGAAAAAGAGTTGGGGGAGGGGGCCTGAGTAGGACTGGAACAAAGAATGCTCGACATATCCCACAAAAAGACAGGCATAACTAGGACCCATGCGGGTACCCATAGCGACACCTTTTACTTGAAGGAAGTGCGTGGAGTTGAAGGAGAAGTTGTTCAATGTGAGAACAAGTTCAGCCAGGCGGAGGAGGGTGGTGGTGGATGGGGACTGGTTGGGCCTCTGTTCCAGGAAGAAGCGGAGAGCCCTCAAACCGTCCTGGTGGGGGATGGAGGTGTAGAGCGATTGGACGTCCATAGTGAAGAGGAGGCGGTTGGGACCAGGAAACTGGAAATTGTCAAAATGACGTAGGGCGTCAGAAGAGTCACGGATGTAGGTGGGAAGAGACTGGACCAGCGGAGAAAAGATAGAGTCTAGATAGGAAGAAATAAGTTCAGTGGGGCAGGAGCAGGCTGACACAATGGGTCTGCCGGGACAGTCCCGTTGTGGATTTTGGGAAGGAGGTAGAAGCGGGCTGTCCGGGGTTGTGGGACTAGGAGGTTGGAAGCTGTAGAGGGAAGATCTCCAGAGGAGATGAGGTCAGTGACAGTCCATTGGACGGTGGCTTGATGTTCGGTGGTGGGGTCATGGTCCAGAGGGAGGTAGGAAGAGGTGTCTGTGAGTTGGCGTTGAGCTTCTGCAAGGTAGAGGTCGGTACACCATACAACAACAGCACCACCCTTGTCTGCAGGTTTGATGACCATGTCGGGGTTAGACCTGAGAGAACAGAGTGCCTCAAGTTCAGAGGGGGACAGGTTAGAGTGAGTGAGGGGGGCAGAGAAACTTACATGCTGTTTTCTGTCCTTGAGTCAATTTTTTATCCAATTGGACACTGACCCTCCTATTCCATAAGCCTCAGTTTTGTTAACCAGCCTTTTATGTGGTACCTTATTAAACGCCTTTTTAAAATCCATATAAACAACATCCACTGCATTCCCTTCATCAAAAGTGTCTGTTACTTCATCAAAAAATTCACTTAGATTTGTCAAGCATGATCTGCCTTTTACAAATTCAATAGGGCCATCCTTAATTAACTCAAACCTCTCCAAGTGTGTGTTGATATTTTCCCTGAATATTGTTTTTAAAACCTGACCCACCATTAATGTTAAACTAACTGGTCTGCAGTTGCGAGGACTGCCCTTACATCCATTCTTGAATAAGGGTGTCACATTTGCGACTCTCCAATCCTCTGACACCTATTCCATATCTAGGGAAGATTGCAAGATTATAGCAAGCCCACAATAGGTGATCTCTCCCTAAGTACAAGTCCTTCCCTGCCCATTACCTCCCTTGGAATGGCACCCCTGCAGTTCTGGGACCTTTGCCCCCACTTTGCAGATGATAGTCAATGCCCTCCCTTCTCCACCCTGCCTGGTAGTTGAAGCTACCTCTCCCGATGGCTCCCCTTGCAGCCAGCAATGAACTCCCACCTGAAGGTTGCCTCCTTGAAGCATGTGAGTCTCTGAAGTTCCGTGAGTCCTGTGTGTCATTAATAAAATTAAAAACCATGAATAAAATCGCTGTCAATAGACCTCTTAAATACCTTAATTGCCCACCACGTCAACGTCTGATTTCTACCCTCCGTCTTTGCCACCAGGGACAAAATTTGGATGGGATGTCATGACGTCAGACTTCCTGGCTGATTTCTCCCATCCCTGATTTTATGTGCCCCACCACCTCTGTTCCTGTCCCCAAGGTCCACACAAAATTCGGCCCTTTGTTTATTTTACTGATTACAAATTCAGCAACTGCCAAGATGAGATTTGAACTCATGCCCAGAATTTTATGCCCCCACATTGTGAGTGGGTTATCAGGCGGTAGGGGGGCAGGGATGCATAAAATTGAGTGGGAGGGTGGCAGTTGCCATGCCCGCTGCCTACCCGCCTCCGCTGGTATTTTATCAACATTGGGGTAGGTGTCAGTGGCCCACCTGCCCTTGGGCCAAATGAGGCCCTTAAATGGCTAATTAATGGCCATTTGCAGTCCTCTTCCCACCACAGTTGGTGAGGGGTGGCCATACCATGTGTACCCTGGCAGCCTGAATGTAGGCTTGTGGGGCCCCTCCTTCTTCTGCACTCTATGCCTCACAGAGGACCCCCACAGTGGAACGAGCCACCCCAGCTTGATCCCCCTGCCCTAGCCTCTCAATGGCACCCCCTTCCCGCTCGCCTGTCTGACTGGTCCTGGTGAATGCGCCCCACTTACCTGAACTCCGGGCCTCCATCGCTTGCTGGGTCCAGAGCCGGATGCAGTCCCAAAAGTGGCCACTGCTCCTGGTGGCACTGCTCGGACTGAAGAACTGCCGGCCCTCTGATTGGCTGGCAGCTCTTGTAGGCAGGACATCCTGCCTCATGGGGTGGAAGCCATGATCTCAGGCAACAAATTGCCTGAGCCACGCAATATTGCATCCTGGCTACATGGGCTGACAGAGGCAAGCTCATCCTCAACTTTCCAGGTGATGGGTATTATTAATCCAGGTCTCTGGATTACCAGCCCAGTCACATACCCACTATGCTACTGTACCCTTGCTGCATTACAAATACCCCCCAGATCAACCAGAAACATTCTTCAACTGCAAGGGATTGTGCGACCACAAGGAAAGGCTCATGCAGGTCTGAGCCAGATGCCCTGGGAGCTTCCATGATGCTTTCATACTATGGCATCCCTGACGTGTTCATACCTGGAACCAGCCTTCAGGGCAACAAAGGATACCCCCTTCAAACTGGTCTGATGACACTTCTGAGGAATCCCACTAATGAACACCAAGAGCACCACAACACAGCCATATGGCAACCAGATGTGCCATGAAGCAAGTCAACAGCATGCATAAGATACGCTTCAGGTGCCTGGAGATTCATCATCATGCATTTGAGAACTCAACTTGGCACTCAACATGCAAGAATGGTGAACATAAGAAAGTGGTGAAAATTAATACATTTTATGTGAATTAAGAGGTTAAAGGTACTTAGATTTCATATTTATAAATACCTATATGTATTCCCTTGATGAACTGCGAAGGTTTCCTTTTCCATTCCATAATAACCCTATATGGTACAACCCTTGTGCTTTTAGCAGAGGTAGTGGCATGCTGCCCTGATTCCTGCTGTGAATTTTGAGATGCTTGCACTGATGTTGGAGCCTGTGAGGACCACGCCAAAGTATGCTCCACCTGCACCAGCACAGCTGGAGAGGAGGTAGCATCCTGGGAACTGTTTGAATAATTTTCTAGGACCAGTGCAGTGATCTATGTAGTCGACACACATGTTTTTATCCTGTGTATGTGCTGAAGGGGCTTTTAGATTCAAATGAACTTATTCTGCTGAACGGTCCACTGGATTTTCTGGCAGAAAGTGAGAATGCAAGCGTCTTATTTTAAAATGCTGCATCATAATTTATACAGAAATACAAATAGAGAATAGACAGCAGGTCAGGCAGCACCTGTAAACAGAAGTGACAAGTAATTTAAGTGAGTATATTTTGGTGGAGGCATAAACAACAACTTGTCACCCTTGAAGATCTGGAACAATATTGCAGAATCTTCTATATTCATTCACATAGGGTGCAGTGTGCAGTGTGGGAGAAAGCTCACCTGCAGGGATAATAAAAGACAACAATTTGCATTTATATAGTGTCTTTAACGTAGTAAAACATTCCAGAGATTAAAGGGGAAAGAAGCTTTCCATTTTGATCACACCTCTTTCTCCAAATTGATTCATTCAGATAACGGTGAGGAGCAGCATTTACAGGCCACGTCAAGTCCATTGCAATCAGGTAGTTGAATAGTCAATTAATACTGAATGAAAGATCTATTTCATAATACATTGTCATGAAAACATGGTATGCTGAATGATGATTTTTAATTCATTGGTTGGAAACCTACATTAAACTTTCAAAAGGGAAGCTGGAATCCTGCATTAAACTTTTAAAAAGCTGGCAGCTAAGATGGCCACCACACTTTGCATTGAAATATCTCACATTCCAAGGCATCAAAGTGGAGAAGCATGTCTAAAAAGCTCGCATCCAGGACAATGGCTTGAAGAGTTGAGTAAATTATCTGGAATCACCCTCATTAGCAAGGCTCCAAGCCATCTTGGAGCATTCACACTAATGGAGATGTACCTCCAGGGGGTAAACATTGAAACAATTAGACCTGAGAGAGATTTGGGATTCTTAGACTTTGGATCTCATTAAAGTGAACAAAAGAATACATTGAAACAATCATGTGACAGTCTCCTCAGTCTGTGTGAAAACTTGGAGTTTCTGTTACACATAGTAGACAAGCTTTGAGAGCTATTCAGTGCAGGACCCCAGTGGGGCTCTCTTTCTCTCGCTCTCTCTCCAGATAACACTGCAAGTTTCGAACCCTGTCCAAGTCAATCTTTGCTACAGACAGAGACCGTGGGGAGAAAACCATTTACATCACTGTCTCCAAGAAAACCCTGAACCAGGTGGATCAGCTGCAATTGAATTTCTACCAGTCAGAGACTTCAAAACCACAAATTCAGCTGGAAGACAACTGAATTACCAGACCCCACAGACTGTATATAATTTTATTTGTTTTGGAATCTAATCCAACCAAACTATTCTTCATCACTCTGTACCCTATTTGTGTGTGTGTGTGTGTGTGTGTGTGCGTGTGTGTGCGTGAAAGTTGGAGCATAGTTTATTATTTTACTTTGATTGGATTTTGATTTTAAGTACAATAAGCTAACCTCTTTCTAGTTTAAACTCAAGGAAATCTGTCCGATTGGTTCTTGTATGATCATAGCACATAAAGGGTTAAACACTCACTGAATTGGTAAGCACATCCACTGTTTAAGAGAATAAACCCTGTTGTGGTTAAACAAGGAGCCCTTTCGACCCCTGATCGTAACAACGTGTATTGAATATAATACACAGCTACTAGGGAAGGTTCGTCATGAAAATATATATTCAAATTGTCATTTTTTTTCCAAACAGTAACAGCAACAGGAAGTCAGCTGCTTCCACTGAATGTCTCAGGCCTCTAAGTTCTGGTGTTTACACTGTGACACAGCAATTTGTTAATAATAAGCAGTTGGGATCATCAGTTTATAACCATAAAGCTGACTGCAACGTTAGATATTCAGCAGGATATCCTCAATCAAACATAATAGTTCCCTGAGCACATATATAGGATAAAAACATGCAGATCTCCGTCATCCCTTAAACCTTCAAAAATGTCTAAACTGCAGGGATTAATGCAATGCTCTCAGATCTCAAGCTCAAATAATTTCAGTGGAAAATAAAGTATCTTCATAATGCCACCCTGAGAGGTAGTCAGCCAGTTTCCCCTCATTCTTCTGACACAGTCCAACTATTTGCTCACCTCTTGGCCATTTTGTCTTACTGCTGAGTAGCGCTTGGAGAGGATTGCAGCCCCGACACAGACTCTCCACATCTGTCCCAGCCACCAGTGTCATGCTCACTTATCAGGTGTGAATCACCAGGTAAAAACTCAACTAACCTCTCTAAGTGGACCCACCAAAGTGTGGTTATTTACACTGGTGCATGGCTATTAGTCATGTGACAGTGCAACCTCAGAAGGAGTGAGATCTTCTGAGGAATCGTCCTCATAGATACCCTGTGACACTAGCAATACGGGCAAAGGCCCTGGAAGTCAAAAGAGAGGGATATAATTTGGTCCTGGTAAAGTCACAACCTTGACAGTCAACATACTCAGTCTCCTCATTTATGAAACAAAGTTAGCGGGGTGGATTTTGTGGTGCCGCGGGGACTCCCAGCACTGGGCCAGAAAGGTGAGGGGAACCCCGCCTCAGCCTTTCCAAGCCCCCCAGGTGCGACCTTGCGCTGTTCTGGCACTTACGTGGCTGGCGCTGGGATTCCCGTCTTTAAAGGGACAGGAATCCTGCCTCCAAGAGCTGCCGACCAGTCACAGGGCTGGCAGTTCAGCAGCATTGGCAGCGCCAGCTTGAGCGGTGGCCACTACTGGTACTGCAGAGGCCTTGGACTCAGACCCAGCGCCAGAGACCTGGACCTCAGGTAACTGAAGCAGGGGTACCGGGGCCAATCCGGAAGGCCCTGGTGAATGCGGATGGGAGGGTGGGCATTGAGTGCAGGGGGAGGGGATCGAGGGAGGTGGTGTTTTTCCCGGCCACGGATTTCCCACAGAGGAGGGTCCCCCCCATCCCCCAAAGCCTGCAGGAAGGACACCTCATATTATTGGGCAACCTCCCTGCGGGGCGGAGTCCCTCGGTGCTGGTTAATTCCCAATGGCAGAGAGAAGAGGCCCTTAATTGGCTGTTAATAGGCCATTTAAGGGCCTCAATTGGCCTCTGAGTGGAAAGGCTGTTGTCAGCCCACACTGCCCCGACAGAATTGCTTGGTGTTGGGGCGGCGAAGGGCCCTCTGCCCCCTCTGTCTCCTGTCGCAATTTTATGGGCCACCCCTGCCTCTGATCCAGCCTCAGGGAGGCCCTTAAAATACAGTTCAGCATATGTGTGTCTGAGCTATTTTTAATTCTGTCACCAGCAATCTGAAAGCTCCCTCTCTCTCCACCTCCTATGAGAGGGATGCAGATATGCCATTTATTTCCAAGATCTCCTTCTCTCCACCCGTTAGTGGATTATTCATGGATGGCCACCTCCAGTTCTCTCCCCTAACTTGCATTTTGTGCTTTCTTCTCCTACAATTGGCCAGATAACAGACCTGAGAGTGAGTGAAGGTGAAGTATTTACCTGATGGGTGCAGTACATTTGGAAAGGGTGACCATGAGACAGATGCATCACATTGCATAATTGGGGTGAATGGCAATGATGGATCAATAAATGGGGAGACATTGAAGTGCATAGAAAATGAAGGCTGGGTGCTGCTGAATGCTGAGTGGATGAGTGAAGTGATGTGATAGAGAAGACTTAGCAAGACAGAGTAAAAGGGCATGGGGTTAACATACAGGATGCATTGAATCAGCAAATTTCCTGATCTGTTTAGATCATTAAACTGCTTTCCGTAATGCACCAAAGATCTGGGGACAACACTCCTGCCGCTCACCTCCTCCAGTATGTCCCTTCTCCTCCTCCTGATTGCACCCAGCAGAAATTCCAGTAAGGCATCATTAAACCTGGGCACTGCCCTTGCTCTGTGTCCACCATTGATCCTGAACACCTCCAATTTACATTTGTGGATCGTCCCTTTAAATACAGC
This sequence comes from Heterodontus francisci, assembly GCF_036365525.1. Classification (NCBI taxonomy): domain Eukaryota; kingdom Metazoa; phylum Chordata; class Chondrichthyes; order Heterodontiformes; family Heterodontidae; genus Heterodontus; species Heterodontus francisci. The sequence goes on from NC_090371.1 coordinate 115,800,653, forward strand.
TGAGAGCCCATCGTGCAAGCATGCATCACATCTATTGCACAGCTTGGAGATGTGAAAAACAAAAGTTAAAATGAATTAATTCAATTGAGTTGAGATTGCAGATTCTGACCCGCTCAGTTGACTTTGGTGTTTCCCCCTTGCAATTCCACCCCTTGCATGAAAGCCACCTTCAGATTAATATCAAAGCTTAAGAGTTTGGTAGAAAAATCATCCAGAATTTTCACTTTAGAGCTCATTCCCTAGTTGGAAAATCATTAGCAAGATTAGCTGGAAGATCTGCACAGTGCTTATATTAAGTGGTAGTGTCAGTTTATGCAATTCCCTAAAGTAAATTGCGTCAGTTGTTTAATAAGAAGATTTAAGCCCCAAACTGGTAACCTCTGTTGGAGGAAATCAATTATATCTGCATGTGTTGAGTTTCTATTAAATTACTTATCCTTGGTGGTTTATGTTGCAGATAAAATACTTTAAACTATTTGTTCGTGTATCCCGTCTCCAATGTCATTACAATACAGTCTACCTCAACTGTCTTTTTGTCTCAGTTTCCTACTGTTCCTTTGATTTTTTTTTTAACCTGCATCTTTCTCTGAAGGTGGATGAAAAATATAACAGAAAAAAAACTAGCTGAATAGCAATAGAAGAGTTCTAGAATTTTTTTACAAGATTTTTATAAATTTTGAAGGAAACAGATCTACTAAAAAGACATTGAGCTTCATTGTTAGATGCTTTTTCTGTTATGCCTGATGTGTGTATTGACAACGTTCACATTGCTAGCTGAAAATTATTCAGGTAACCATCTGTATGCCATCACTAAATAAAGTATAGAAAATACTGTAGGGCTGGTTTCAAACATACGGGCCTGGTAGAAACCAATTGGGTGGACAATTAAAATGGCCCTTGCAACCTACCCGCACCAATCTTAAGCTGCTCTCCTGAGTCTGCAAGAGGAAAACCCAATGGAAGGGAGGAGGGTCCTTCTTTCAATATGCTGATCAGACTCTGATTCTGGCATGAGAGCCTCGTTGCAACTTTAATCAGAGTTTTAAGCATGGAAGTCGATGTGGCTTTCCTGCCAAGGCCAACACAGCGGGCGAAGGAGTTGGATGAGAAGAAGGCCAGAAAGGTAAGTGAATTTTATGTTTCTTCACAAAATCACAGAATCGTTACAGTGTGGAAGAAGGCCATTCAGACCATCGTGTCCGTTCCGGCTCTCCAAAAGAGCAATTCCCTCAGTTCCATTCCCCTGCCTTCTCCCCATAACCCTGCACATTCTTCCTTTTCATATAACTGTCTAATTCCCTTTTGAATGCTTCAATTAAACCTGCCTCCACCATGTTCTCAGGCAATGCATTCCAGACCTTAACCACTCGCTGCGCGAAAAGGTTTTTCTTCATGTCACTTTTGCTTCTCTTACCAAATACTTTCAAGCTGTGTTCTTTCATTGTCAATCCTTTCATGAGTGGGAACAGTTTCTCTCTATCTACTTTGTCCAGACCCATCATGATTTTGAACACCTTTATCAAATCTCCTCTCAACCTTCTCTTCTCCAAGGAAAACAATCCTAGCTTCTTCAATCTATCTTCATGACTGAAATTCCTCATCCCTCAAATCATTCTCGTGAATATTTTCTGTACTCTCTCCAATGCCCTCATGTCTTTCCTAAAGTGCAGCGTCCAGAATTGGATGCAATACTCCAGCTGAGGCTGAACTAGTGTCTTATATAAGTTTAACATAACTTCCTTGCTCTTGTACTCTATGCCCCTAATAATAAAGCCTAGGATACTGTATGCTTTATCAACCGCTCTCTCAACCTGTCTTGCCAGCTTCAATGACTTATGCACATATACACCTAGGTCCCTCTGCTCCTGCAGCCCCTTTAGAATTGTACCCTTTATTCGATATTGTCTCTCCATGTTCTTCCTACCAAAATGAATCACTTCACATTTCTCTGCATTGAATGTCATCTGCCACTTGTCTGTCCAATCCACCAACTTGTCTATGTCCTTTTGAAGTTCTACACTATCCTCCTCACAGTTCACAATGCTTCCAAGTTTCATATTATCTGCAAACTTTGAAATTGTGCCCTGTATACCAAGGTCTATGTTATTAATATATATCAGGAAAAGCAAGGGTCCCAACACTGATCCCTGGCGAACTCAACCACAAACCTTCCTCCAGCCTGAAAAACATCCATTAACCACTACTCTTTGTTTCCTGTCACTCAACCAATTTTGTATCCATGTTGCTACCATCCCTTTTATTGCCTGAGCTACAAGTTTGCTCACAAGTCTGTTGTGTGGCACTGTATCAAATGCCTTTTGAAAGTCCATGTACACCACATCAACAGCATTGCACTCATCAATCCTCTCTGTTACACAGAAACATAGAAAATAGGAGCAGGAGTAGGCCATTCGGCTGTTCGAAGCTGCTCCACCATTCATGACAATCATGGCTGATCATCCAATTCAGTAACCTGTTCATGCTTTCGCCCATAACCTTTGATCCCTTTAAACCCAAGAGATATATCTAACTCCTTCTTCAAAACAGACAATGTTTTAGCCTCAACTGCTTTCTGTAGTAGCGAATTCCACAGGTTCACCACTTTGGGTGAAGAAATTTCTCCTCATCTCAGTCCTGAATGGTTTACCCCGTATCCTTAGACTATGACCCCTGGTTCTGGTCTCCCCCACCATCGGGAACATCCTTCCTACATCTCCCCTGTCAAGTCCTGTTAGAATTTTGTAGGTTTCAATGAGATCTCCCCTCACTCTTCTGAACTCCAGCAAATATAATCCTAACCAATTCAATCTCTCCTCATACGTCATTCCCGCCATCCCAGGAATCAGTCTGGTAAACCTTTGCTGCATTCCCTCTATAGCAAGAACATCCTTCCTCAGATAAAGAGAACAAAACTGCACACAATATTCCAGGTGTGGCCTCACCAAGGCCCTGTATAATTGAGCAAGGCATCCCTGCTCCTGTACTCGAATCCTCTCGCTATGAAGGCCAACATACCATTTGCTTTTTTTACTGCCTGTTGGACCTGCATGCTTACCTTCAGTGACTGGTGCACGAGAACACCCAGGTGTCGTTGCATATTTCCCTCTCTTAGTTTATAGCCATTCAGACAATAATCTGCCTTCCTGTTTTTGCTCCCAAAGTGGATAACCTCACATTTATCCACATTATTCTGGATCTACCATGCATTTGCCCACTCACTCAACTTGTCCAAATCACCCTGAAGCCTCTCTGCATCCTCCTCACAACTCACCCTCCCACCCAGTTTTATGTCATCTGCAAAATTGGAGATATTACATTTAGTTCCCTCAGCTAAATCATTAATATATATTGTGAATAGCTGGGGTACTAGCACTGATCCCTGCGGTACCCCAGTAGTCACGGCCTGTTATTCGGAAAAAGACCCATTTATCCTTACTCTAAGTTTCCTGTCTGCCAACCAATTTTCTATCCATCGCAATACACTATCCCCAATCCCATGCACTTTTACAGGCTAATCTCTTAAGTGGGACTTTGTCGAAGGCCTTCTGAAAGTCCAAATAAACCACATCCACAGGCTCCCCCTCATCAACTCTACTAGTTACATCCTCAAAGAATTCCAGTAGATTTGTCAAGCATGATTTCCTTTTCGTAAATCCATGCTGACTCTGTCCGATTCTACCACTGTTCTCCAAGTGCTCTGCTATAAAATCTTTGATAATGGACCTAGAAATTTCCCCACTGCTGACGTCAGGCTGACTGGTCTATAATTCCCTGCTTTCTCTCTACCTCCCTTTTTAAATAGTGGGGTTACATTAGCTACCCTCCAATCTGTAGGAACTGTTCCAGAGTCTATAGAATCTTGGAAGATGACCATCAATGCATCCACTATTTCTAGGGTCACTTACTTAAGTACTCTGTGATGCAGACCATCAGGCCCTGGGGATTTATTGGCCTTCAATCCTATCAATTTCCGCAACACCATGTCTCTACTAGTACTGATTTCCTTTAGTTTTTCTCTCTCACTAAGCCCTGTGTTCCCCAACATTTCTGGTATGATATTTGTGTTCTTCTTTGTGAAGACAGAACCAAAGTATGCATTTAGTTGGTCAGCCATTTCTTTGTTCCCCATAATAAATTCCCCTGTTTCTGACTGTAAGGGACCTACAATTGTCTTCACTTATATTTTTCTCTTCACATACCAATAGAAACTTTTATAGTCAGTTTTTATGTTCCCCACAAGCTTGCTCTCGTACTCTATTTTATCCTTCTTAATCAATCCCTTGGTCCTCCTTTGCTGAATTCTAAACTGCTCCCAATCCTCAGGTCTGTTGTTTTTCCTGCAAATTTATATGCCTCTTCCTTGGATCTATTGCTATCTCTAATTTCCCTTGTAAGCCATGGTTTGGCTACCTCTCCCGTTTTACTTTTGCACCAAACAGGAATAAACATTTGTTGCAGTTCATCCATGCGCTTTTTGAATGTTTGCCATTGACTTTCCACCGTCACCCCTTTAACTAACGTTTCCCAATCCATCATAACCAACTCGCACCTCATACCTTCATAGTTTCCTTTACTAAGATTCAGGACCCTTGTCTCAGAATCAACTGTGTCACTCTCCATCTTGATGAAGAATTCTATCATATTATGATCGCTCATCCCAAGGGGTCTCGCACAACTAGATTGTCAATTATTCCTCTCTTATTACACAATACCCAGTCTTAGGATGGCCTGTTCTCCAGTTGGTTCCTCAACGTATTGGTCCAGAAAACCATCCCATATACATTCCAAGAAATCCTCCTCTATGATATTTTGACTAATTTGATTTTACTAATCTATGTGCAGATTAAAGTCACCCATAATTACAGATGTTCCTTTATCGCATGCATCTCTAATTTCCTGTATAATGCCATTCCCAACATCACCATGATAGTTTGGGGGTCTATATACAACCCCCACTAACATTTATTGCCTCTTAGTGTTTCTCAGCTCTACCCAGACAGATTCCACATCGTCAGAGCTAATATCTTTCCTCACTATTATGTTAATTTCCTCTTTAACCAGCAATGCAACTCCACCGCCTTTTGCTTTTTGTCTGTCCTTCCTAAATACTGAATACCCCTGGATGTTCATTTCCCATCCCTGGTCACCTTGCAGCCATGTCTCCGTAATCCCGACTATATCATACCCGTTTACATCTATTTGCGCGATTAATTCATCCACTTTATTGCGAATGCTCCACACGTTAAGGCACGAAGCCTTAAGGCTTGTCTTCTTAACATTACTTGGCCCCTTCCCACTGTTTTACACTGTGGCTCTGTTTGCTTCTGGCCCTTGATTTCTCTGCCTATCACTTTTCTTATTCCCCTTACTGTCTTTTGTTCTTGTCTTTGATCCCCCCTCCTCTGACTCCTTGCAAAGGGTCCCATCCCCCTGCCATTTTAGTTTAAACCTTCCCCAACCACTCTAGCAAATCCTCCCCCTAGGACATCAGTCCAGGTCCTGCCCAGATGTAATCCATCCAGTTTGTACTGGTCCCACCTCCCCCAGAACCATTCCCAATGTCCCAGAAATCTAAAACCCTCCCCCTCACACCATCTCTTCAGCCATGTATCCATCTGATATATCCTGCTATTTCTACTCTGACTAGCACGTGACACTGGTAGTAACCCTGAGATCACTACCTTTGAGGTCCTACTTTTCAACTTACTTCCGAACTCCCTATATTCTGCTTTTAGGACCTCATCCTTTTTACTGCCTACGTCGTTTGTACCAATGTGTACCATGACCATTGGTTGTTCACCCTCCCCCATCAGAATGCCCTGTAACTGCTTTGAGACATCCTTGATCCTAGCACCAGGGAGTCTCTTTTGCGGCCACAGAAACATCTATCTATCTATTCCCTTTACAATTGAATCCCCTATAACTATTGTATTCCCACACATTTTACTCCTGCCCTGTGCAGCAGAGTCAACCATGGTGCAACGAATTGGGCTGTTGCTGCTTTCCCCTGAGAGGCCATCCCCCCAACAGTATTCAAAGCAGCATATCTGTTTTGCAGGGGAATAGCCACAGGAGATTCCTGCACTGCCTGCCTAGTAGTCTTGCTCTGCCTGGTAGTCACCCATTCCCTTCCTGCCTGTGGGCTCTGAGCCTATAGGTGCTATCCACGATACTCTCTGCCTTGTGGATGCTCCACAGTGTTCCCAGCTGCCGCTCCAGCTCCAAAACCCAGGCTTCCAGGAGCTGCAGCTGGAGACACTTTCTGCACACTGGAATTGTTCCCAGCTTCCTTCATAGAGCATGAGGAGCACACCACGGCTTTGAGCTCTCCTGCCATGACTCAACCCTTTAAATTAAACCTTTTGGAAGATCTTAATATCAAATAATATCAATTACTCTAGGGCCCTTCTTCCCTGGTCCTCGTTACTACAGAACTCCCTAAAAAACACTACTTACTATATATGAAAAAAACTGTAGACCTTTCTTACCTTAGTTACTAAGCCAGCTATTTTGAGCTATTCCCTAACAGCAGTGACTCACCAACCAATCACCTTGCAGCTTTCCTGTGACGTCACTGTTGGCTTTTTTTTTCAAAACTCTGGTGCGCCTGAAGAGGTCCGACTGCTCTCACACTGGTCTAACTGCTCTCCATTCCTGAAGGTAAGTGAAGGCCCGCGCTGGATTTATCCGCTCCTGGTTCTGGTTGTTTCCACACAGGTCCGACTGCTCTCCGCTCCTGAAGGTAAGTCCTCAAAAAACTCCAGCAAGTTAGTTAAAAATGATTTTTCCTTAAGAAATCCATGCTGGCTTTCCTTAATTAACTGGCATTTGTCCATGTGACTATTGATTTTGTCCCAAATTATTTTTTCTAGAAGTTTTCCCACCATCGAACTTAAACTGACTGGCCTGTAGTTGCTGAGCTTATCCTTACACATTATTTTGAACAAGGGTGTAACGTTTGCAATTCTCCAGTCCACTGGCACCACTCTCAAGTCTAAGGAAGATGAAAAATTATGGCCAGTGCCTCTGCAATACCACCCTCAATTCCCTCAGTATCCTTGGATGCATCTGATCTGGTCATGGTGCTTTATTCACTTGAAGTACAGACAGCTTATCTAACACTTCCTCTTTATCAATTTTAAACCCCTCTAGTGTCTGACTTACCTCCTCTTTCAACATTGCCTGGGTTACATCTTCTTCCTTGGTAAAGACAGATGCAAAGTATTCATTTCATACCCCATCTATGCACTCTGCCTACAGGTGTAAATCCCCTTTCTGATCCCTAATCGGCCCCACTCCTCCTTTTACCACCCTTTTATTCTTTATCTGCCTATAGAAAACTTTGGGATTTCCTTTAATGCTAACTGCCAATCTCTTTTCATGTTCTCTCTTTGTTTCTCTTATTTGCTTTTTCACTTCTCCTCTGAATCTTCTATATTCAGCCTGGTTCTCAATAGTATTCTCTACCTGGCATCTCAAAAGCACACTTTTTCTTCTTTAGCTTAATCTCTACCTGTTTGTCATCCAGGGAGCTCTGGATTTGTTTGCCCTACATTTCCCCTTCAAGGGAACATACCTTGACTGTGCCCTAACTATCTCTTCTTTGAAGGTAGCCCATTGTCCATCTACTGGTTTTCCTGCCAGCTTTTGACTCCAATTTATTTGCCCCAGCTCCATTCTTACCCCATTGAAGTTGGCCTTCCCCCAGTTAATTATTCTTACCCTGGATTGCTCCTTGTCCTTTTCCATAGTTAGCTTAAACCTTATGATATAATGATCACTATCCCCGAAATGCTCGCCTACTGATATTTGATCCACTTGGCCCACCTAATTCCCAAGAACCAGGTCTGGCAGTGCCTCTTTTGTCATTGTACATAAAACAGCAACAAAATACAATGGTCCTGGGGTGGAAGACCAGCGAGGCCTATGCAGATGAAGTTTGGGAGTTAAAATCTCCTGGGCCTCACACAGCAAAGGTCCAGATGGTTTGACACCTCCTCGGCCCCCTCTTGCAGAGCTCCTGCTCCTAGATGAAAAAGGCTCTTGCATTTTAAAATCTATTACAGTCTAAAAACATGATTAAATACACACTGATTAAAACTTTCAGGTGTATGGTTAAACCATAACCCCTTCATTCAATATTTTATTACTGTCGTCAATGTTTTGAAACAGATACTAGTCAAAAGCAAATAAAATATTCTGGGACATTAGAATGTCCCAATTCTAATTGGTAAAAAAAAATTTATGTAAAAAAAGATTGTTTACTGTAATGCTTTTCAAGCTATTATTAAACTTTCTAAATGTAAAATATAGTTGTGATGGCAATATAAATTACCAGGGACTCTGACATCTCCTTCAAAGCCTTTTGGAAACCATGTGATAGTGATATGCTCATTATTACCACAGAGATGTTTCGTACATGTCAATAATTTCTTGCTAATTAAGGAGCTGTGCAAAATTGTGTATCATGGCACAGCCACTGCCCTGTCTCTTCCCAGCTTCTTAAACAAATCATTATTTTGTCTTTATGAAGAATTAAGGAAAAAAATGCATCATTGCAATCAGGTCATTCAAATAAAATATATTGCACTGTTCCTTTTATTTGTGAATCTATTTTTCAAATGTTCTAACTAACTGACCACACAGCTGATTTTCTTTCAGTCTGAATCACTGCATTCACCACTTCTGTAGTGGAAGAAAGGTAATAAACTATTGCTACAACACATATTGATTTTTTAGAATCTACTGTGGTGAACAAAGATAATAACGAGGCATTCTTTGCTGTAAACTAAAAACAATGAAGTACATGAGGAAAATACACTACAGTTACACTCATTCTGGCCAGATTTAATTTACCTCCAAACCCTTCTTATCTAATACTGAGGACTACATTTTCTGATGAAGTATGGGCAGCAGTATCTCCAATGCAAACATTACCCAAAGGATTGGACAAGAGATCGAAATGCATTCTCCTTCCAATACTAGCTAACTTTTGAAATCATATTCACATTCATTAGAGATGGTAGAACTGCTTTCTGTCCCAGAAAGAGAGAGGCCATCTTGTCTATTAGCTGTGCTTCAAAATTAATCAATGTACAATTGGGAATGATTTCTCCCTCCCCTAGCCATACCACCTCTGTCCTACACATTTGGCATGAACACTTAAATGTCTACAGAGCTCTGGACCAAGTGGGATACATCATCATATCCTGAAGAAATGTGTGGGAAAAAAAATCAAATGAAGCTTAGGTTACTATTTTTAGAAACTTGACATGTGCTAGCACTGTAACTGGGACTGGAAGCAAGCAGAGGACTCAAAATTCAAATGAAAATTTAACACGATACAGAAATTGAAATGACACATAATTTATGATATTTCTGGTAGAAATGCCAGCTTATCTTGAAGGGCATTATTGACATTCATCTAAAAAGCATGGAAACCATAAACTGCCATCAGCATGCTTACAGAAACAATTGGCCTGATAACCCAGAGGCTGGTACTGATGGGGGCAGGGATAGTAGGTTAGTGGGCACAAAACATAGAAAATGATTCAGTGTAGCAGAATTCAACATGGCTACCCAATTATAATTTTACTTCTGGGTTTCACGTTGTCAATGCACAACAGTGGGCATGATGTGCACTCACATCACATAATCTCAATGTGATTATTTAAAGGGCCAATTCAAAGATGGCATTTGGAGAAAGTAGGAGTTTGTGCAAAAGATTGCAGAGATTAAAAATGTACTTGGGATGGTCAAGGACTGTGCCCTAGTTTAATGACTCATCACTTGATGCTATGCTGGCTGCAATGAGAAGCAGCAAGGAAATAATCTTCCCCAGCAAGGAAGGAAGAAACCTGCCGTTGTCACCAAGAAGGTATGATTAGAGGTGGCTGAGGAGGTTAAAAGCAGGAGGACTGTTTCCTGTTTCAGGTTCTAGGAATCCAGGGTCAGGAGGAAGTTCTTTAATGACATAACTAGGTCAGGAAAGGTGAGCACAGTTGCATGTTCACTAACATCCTGTAGTGCACCCCCATCACTTTGACTTGTCAAGGTAAACCCTTATATCACTCTTCACACCCACTAACTTTCAAGAACACCCATTATTCTCCTTCTGTGCAGTTCCTCAACTTCCCATGTATCCATCCACCACTGCGGGTAGGGTTTCCCATTTCCGATGTTTTAACCTACCTAACCGCTGCTACCTGGAGGTTAGGGTTAATATTCCTTTTTGAAGAATCTAAAAATCTTCAGCTCATTTGTCTCTTTAATCAAAAAGGCCCTGATATTTATGTGAGGAGGGTGTAGGGTAAATTCTACGAGGTCAGGGAGACAGAGGTTCTGCTGAATTTAATTGCAGAGCCTTATTATAATTTTTTATTCCTTTTCCCAACTGACAGCCAGCCAAATCGAGAGGCTGTCTGGCTGCCTGGTGGGAAAACCTGGCAGGAATCTTTGGGACTGATCCAGGCAATCAGATGGAGGGACAGGCTGCAGATCAGGGCTTGGGGATCAGATTGGATAACGAAGTAGGCTTCAGATCAGTTGTTGGACAAGGGGTGGTCGACAATTATAGCAGGGGCTAGAGAGGGCTGTGATCAGCCGAAGGGAAGCCAAAGGTTTCCTTGAGGGGCTGGGGGAAGCATTCTTGCACCTGGCAGCTCCCACCTCCATTTCACTGCTGGGTTTCCTGAGCCTTGGGAAATCTAGCTATCAGCAGTTAAATTTAAATCAGTCACCCAACTGCACTGTGGGACCCTGATTTAAATATGGTAACAAAGCTCACTGCTTGTCAAGATGGGAGACTCATACATCTCACTAATCAGCACTTTAAAATTAACACGTACGTAGCGCATTAGAAATGCATTCCCCATTTATTAGGGTTAACACCCCTCACCCCATTTCCTCCCCCAATCTTCTCTCACACATCATGGTAGGCTTAATATCAAGGCCCAAAGGTCTGTAACTAAATCGAAAAATATCATCATAGTTTGATTTACATAGTGAGTTATCACAGTGACATTTTTCAAAGTGTTTCATAAATAAATTGTTTTGAGGTTTGACTGTTTTTAATAAGTTGCAGTCATTTAACACCAGCAATGTGCCATAAAGAACAAAGAGATGAATAATCAGTCTAACACTTTGGCAAGTCATGAGTGAAACATGTTTTATAAATACAAGTTCTTTCTTATCTGTTTTTCTCATGCTATTGTGCTGAGGGAAGAATATTAGCCAGGAGAACTCCCTGCTCTCCTTCAAAAAGTGCCATAGGTTCATTAATAATGAAAAAATCTAATGGAACAGACAGTTGGGAGTTTGGCTTAAAGCCTCATTTTTAGTTAAAATAAATTTAATGCACCAGGTCCATAAATTGTTCAGCAATGGCTCAACCATGTTGAGGAAGTAAAGTCTGTACCTTTTCTCACATCTCAACTAACAGTTCAAGGCCTAGAAATTGGATTGTGCAAGGCCTGTTTTGTGGCCTCCTAAGCATCCAATAAGGCATGCAGGAAGCAGATGAAAATGTGCCGCCCACCATATTGGATCAGGCTTCTCTAGTGGCATGAAGAGCGCGTGCCAGAAGTATTTAAAGTGCTGAATTCATTATTGAAATCAAGGTCCTGAGCTTTTTGCAGGACCCTGTTCTGCTTTTGGTATGTCTCAGTGCCTGATTCAGCACATGCTGAAATAGTACAGCAACACATGGTGCTAACTGCCAAGAAGGACCTCTCACCAGCACTAGTTCAAATCTACTCCCCTATAATCTGACGGGGGGCTGGGCGTCAAAATATGGATCACATATAGTTTGTTCCATTCATACTGGATGAAAGTTACCAGCTGGGTTGCTGAAACTGTATTAATAGATTCACAGGGTTGAGTTGCAAAGAACAGGCTGGATTTTGTTGTCCCGCTGCCAGCAGTGACAGTGGGTGCAGAAATGGCGGGTGCAGAAAATGGCAACCGTCCTGCGCGGGACCCGCACCGCCGTGCCATCATGATTCTGCGGTAGGCAGTCACTTAACATATTCATGGCGGCTGCCTCCCCCAATCATGTGGCGGGGGCAGCATTGGTGACACCATTCACGGCATCACTTGATGCGGAAGCAGGTGCTGGCGCCATTTTTAAAAGACTGCCAGCCCCGTAGACAGTTCAACAAAATGCAGAGATCCCCCTTCCCCCCCCCTTCCCTCTATGAATGCTGCCAAGTTGACCCCTTCCCCACCTCTATGGCGCCAGTTTTCCCTGGACAGGAAAGTGAAGGCACGTGAGCGCTGCATGTTGCACTGAAGATTGGGAACTGAAGGTAAGATCGCTACGGGTTACATTTAAATAAATGCAAACATCTATTTAGCATATGGAACGCAGGGTCCCATCGAAGAGGTGCTGCCAGGGAGCTTCCCCGCCACCAGGAAGATTGGGCCGAGCAATCCCGGTGTTGGGTTCCATGACGGTCGCTGCTGCTCCAATTCTCTGGCCACCTCCACCACAGAACCCAATGTCGGACTGGGAACAAAATCCAGCCCAACATGTTTTCCTGAACATGATTAAACAGCTATTCACAAGCATCAGTGAGTATGACATGGATTTCATGAGTGACTGTCCCTATAGAGGCTGGCATTATATTGACTTGACTGATGACAGCACATCCCAATGTGCCCATAACTACATTTCTGATACGGGGCAAGTTTAATGTTTTCCCAAAAGTGTTTGGCTTGTCAGGTTTCTCAATTCACCATGACAATAAATAGGATGCAAGAAGAACTTTCTTATCTGATGCACAGGCACATAGCAATAGAGTTTTTCTGGTTGTTAACTGTGAAGCTACCATTGAAAAAAAACAGGCCAGTTTTTCCTTGATGAGTGACTTACAGGCTTCAAAATTTTGCTTGCAATCTTAGAGAATTGTTTGACCCTGAACGAAACTTTAAATTCCTTATCATATCCATTCCCAGAAGCACCTACTTCTACCTCCACAACAATGCCTGCTCTGTCCCTATCTCAGTTCCTCCACCACTGAAATCCTCATGCATTTCTTTGTTATTTCCAGATTCGACTACTCTAAATGCCTTCCTCTTCCCTCCAGAAGCTTTAACTTGTCTAGAATGCTCCTGTCCCTCCAGAAGCTTTAACTTGTCTAGAATGCTCCTGTTCTTGTCAACCCAGAGCAAGTCCTGCTCACCCATTGTTTGGTCCTTATTGACCTTCATGGGCTCCTCTTCCATTGGACGGCAGTCCTTGCAGTAGCCTCTTAATTGGCTGTTTACGGTAAGCTGCTGTCCAGGGTCCCGCTGCCCGCCTGCCAGTCACATCCTACTTTCAGTTATGGTGGCGGGACTACTTACCTCTTGGAAAGTTTCCGGCCCTCCTGATAACCCATTTTTTTCAAAATTCCAGCCCTTCTGACAACCTATTTTTTTCAAGTCAGCTTTCAATCACCCCTTCTAATCTCTCTCTTAATTCATCATTCATTTGCCTATGCTCCTAGGCGAAACAACTTGGGAGTTTTGTTATCACATTAAAGGCACAATATAATTTCAAGTTGTTGTTATTCACTGTCATACTGCTGCAGCCAAAACATTAATTCTGTGTTTTCTACTAATGTATTGCATGTAACACTAACCAGCACAAATTGGGAGCTGTATTTACCAAATAATAGCTTTATTGTAATAGTTGTTCCTCCCAATTTCAACCACAACTCTACCTTGCTGCAAAGACTGGTTCACATTCAGTCTTCACATCTACAGCTAACCTGAAACTGACAAATTGAGAATTGAGAATTTTAGTCACTGCTACTTTGTTGCATAAATATGTCTCACCAACAGCTATTCAATGACAAATTGGTTTTCATTCTAGTTATTTCTAAAGATAGACATGTTTTCCTCCCAGAAGCATTCACTTCTGCTTTCTGGGTAGACGTCCCTGCTCTGACACTCTCCCTACTTTTTATTTTAATCTCCGAGGTACACTTTCACTCTGCCAAGATACTTCCATGTTATTCTCTTTGAACCACTCACCCTTCCTTAATGTTTTCTAACTCCCTGTTAGCCTGCTTCCTAAGATACTCAATGGACTCAATGAGCCAAATGGCCTCCTTCTATGCTGTAAATGGTTCTATGACTTTTTGACGTTATGAGTTCATGTTGTCTGGATTACTAGCACTGTAACATCACCACTATATGACCACTACCTATAGTCACACATATTTTAATAATGATTTGTAGTGCACATGAAATAGAAGCAAATTTAATATTGAAAGGTTCAAGTTGGCTTCATTTGGGTCTGTCTTCCCCAATAATTGGTTTAATTGGTGTTTTAGTCATTTGGCCACGTTTAAATTCAATTGGAAAAAAGTTTTGCCAGTAATTACAGTAATATTTTCATTACTGCCAATGGAACCAGAACAGTACCAGATGCAGGCTAATACTGCGCAAGGTACATTCAACGATCATATAAGTTAGGAATGGAGATTTGCAGCATACATGAGTGGTAAATCAACACATGCCAACTGGTGGCTTCAAATAATTACGAGAATTACAAGAGTTTTTTTAAGAGTGCAACCAAGGTAGAACAGACAGCTTCAAGGAACAGTAAAAGGGACATCAGAGTGAATGACAGAAATAAATTGCAGTATGTTAAAACCTATAGAGAATGGCCAGTAAAGTTCTTTGCAAAGAGTAGGTTCAAAAGCTTAATGAAAATTGGATGCTGATCCCAGTCACAGTATTGTTGATACACTAGATATTTTGTTCATTGAGATGGTACAAAATGCAGCTGTCATTCATCCAAAATTATCTCAGTTGTAGTCGGCTTGCAGAAATAAATCTCTATCAGATGTGGAAGCACAGGGCTTGAGGTCAGAATTATCCAGAATTTCATATGTTGCACTGAACACTGACACTGGTAACAGTAATATTGCTGATAAAACATCCAATTTTGCTCTGTTTTTACCATATCCCTGACTACTGTCATTATGTGATACAGCTTGCTGCGTTTGGAATGAGAGCAGATACTTCAAAGTTAGGGGTTATAAAGGTTACTTTCTCGATTTGCCAAAGCGAATAAGTAACTATTCAAACAGAAAGAATGACATCTCATTCATTTCAGAAATCTGTTTCTTCTATTAATTGATCTCTCATCTCAATTCAGCTTTATAAAGGTCAGTTGCTCGGATTCAAATAATCTCAAACTAATCAAAATTGGTGCCAAATGTCACATTTAAAAATGACGAGGCATAAGCCTGAACTGGTCGAAAGTGACCCTCTTCATATTAATTTGTACAAATCTAAATTTGGACCAATTCAAATTAAGTTTCCTTCGTTGTGAAGCTACATGTGTGTGTGGTCAATGTCAGAAAGCATGGCTTCTGTTATTGCCAGTGCAGGTAAACAGCATTTGTTTCCTTTGTGCTTTCTGTCTCTAGTGGCAGAGTGGATTTATTTTAGGAGCAACCATTTCTGGGGTGCTTTCCCCTTTTATTTTATTACGCTTCCACAATGAATATTGAGCTTGGATTTTCTAAGCTTAAAGCAGCTGTTGCTTTGCCAAAAATGTAATTGTAATCACTGTTGGATATTTCAGTTAGATGAGAGGAGCATGTGCGCTTGTTTGGCATCTGTCCATTTGGTTTCTGAGAGGAATGTGTAGGGGTGAAATTTGTGATGGGCGATAGCCCAAAACAGGCATTAGAAAATCAGCAGCTTGTTTTATACTCTGCTAATGGAAAAGAACATGGGGAGGGGAGGGGGTGGGGGGGTGTGGGGGGTGGGGTGCGGCAGAGTGTAAAATGGGCTGCCAATTTGCTATTGCAGATTTTGTGCGACTGTCCAAGTTGAATTTCACCGTCTGTGGTCTCTACATTAACAGATAAATTAATCTTGAAAAGTGCACAGTTCACATGGTAAAATAGATGCTTTACCAGTGATAAGTTGGCTGGGTGAAAACTAATGCAATTTGGACATAAAAAGCAAGGAAAGAGTTGCATTTATACTGCAATTTTCATGACTTCAGGATGTTCAGAGGTAGTAATCTCAGGATTGCTACCAGTGCCACGTGATAGTCAGAGTAGAAATGAAAGAATAGTCAGGATGAATGCGTGGCTTGAGAGATGGTGCAGGAGGGAGGGGTTCAGATTTTTGGGACATTGGGACCGGTTCTGGGGGAGGTGGGACTATTACAAATTGGACGGTCTACACCTGGGCCGGACTGGAACCAATATCCTTGGGGGTGCTTTTGCTAACGCTGTTGGGGAGGGTTTAAACTAATGTGGCAGGGGGATGGGAACCAAATGAGGTCAGTGGAGAGTAAGGATGTAGTAACTAAAGCCTGTAAGGAACTAGATAATGAAGTCAGCGTGACTAAGGGAAAGAGTAGGCAGGGAGCAGATGATGAAAGCAAAGGGACTGGTGGTCTGAGGTGTATTTGTTTTAATGCAAGAAGTGTAGTAGGTAAGGCAGATGAACTTAGGGCTTGGATTAGTACCTGGGAGTATGATGTTATTGCTATTACTGAGACTTGGTTAAGGGAAGGGCATGATTGGCAACTAAATATCCCAGGATACCGATGCTTCAGGCGGGATAAAGAGGGAGGTAAAAGGGGTGGAGGAGTTGCATTACTGGTCAAAGAGGATATCACAGCTGTGCTGAAGGAAGGCACTATGGAGGACTCGAGCTGTGAGGCAATATGGGCAGAACTCAGAAATAGGAAGGGTGCGGTAACAATGTTGGGGCTGTACTACAGGCCTCCCAACAGCGAGCGTGAGATAGAGGTACAAATATGTAAACAGATTATGGAAAGCTGTAGGAGCAACAGGGTGGTGCTGATAGGAGATTTTAATTTTCCCAACATTGACTGGGATTCACTTAGTGTTAGAGGTCTAGATGGGGCAGAATTTGTAAGGAGCATCCAGGAGGGTTTTCTAGAGCAGTATGTAAATAGTCCAACTCGGGAAGGGGCCATACTGGACTTGGTGTTGGGAAATGAGCCGGGCCAGGTGGTTGACGTTTCAGTAGGGGACTACTTTGGGAATAGTGATCACAATTCCGTAAGTTTTAGAATACTCATGGACAAAGACGAGAGTGGTCCTAAAGGAAGAGTGCTAAATTGGGGGAAGGCCAACTTTACCAAAATTCGGCAGGAGCTGGGGAATGTAGATTGGGAGCAGCTGTTTGAAGGTAAATCCACTTTTGATATGTGGGAGGCTTTTAAAGAGAGGTTGATTAGCGTGCAGGAGAGACATGTTCCTGTGAAAATGAGGGGTAGAAATGGCAAGATTAGGGAACCATGGATGACAGGTGAAATTGTGAGACTAGCTAAGAGGAAAAAGGAAGCACACATAAGGTCTAGGAGGCTGAAGAAAGACGAAGCTTTGAAAGAATATCGGGATTGTAGGCGCAATCTGAAACGAGGAATTAAGAGGGCTAAAAGGGGTCATGAAATATCTTTAGCAAACAGGGTTAAGGAAAATCCCAAAACCTTTTATTCATATATAAGGAGCAAGAGGGTAACTAGGGAAACGATTGGCCCACTCAAGGACAAAGGAGGAAAGTTATGCGTGGAGTCAGAGAAAATGGGTGAGATTCTAAACGAGTACTTTGCATCGGTATTCACCGAGGAGAGGGACATGACGGATGTTGAGGTTAGGGACAGATGTTTGATTACTCTAGGTCAAGTCGGCATAAGGAGGGAGGAAGTGTTGGGTATTCTAAAAGGCATTAAGGTGGACAAGTCCCCAGGTCCGGATGGGATCTATCCCAGGTTACTGTGGGAAGCGAGAGAGGAAATAGTTGGGGGCTTAACAGATATCTTTGCAACATCCTTAAACACGGGTGAGGTCCCGGAGGACTGGAGAATTGCTAATGTTGTCCCCTTGCTTAAGAAGGGTAGCAGGGAAAATCCAGGTAATTATAGACCGGTGAGCCTGACGTCAGTGGTAGGGAAGCTGCTGGAGAAGATACTGAGGGATATGATCTATTCCCATCTGGAAGAAAATGGGCTTATCAGTGATGGGCAACATGGTTTTGTGCAGGGAAGGTCATGTCTTACCAACTTAATAGAATTCTTTGAGGATGTGACAAAGTTGATTGATGAGGGAAGGGCTGTAGATGTCATACACATGGACTTCAGTAAGGCGTTTGATAAGGTTCCCCATGGTAGGCTGATGGAGAAAGTGAAGGCGCATGGGGTCCAAGGTGTACTAGCTAGATGGATAAAGAACTGGCTGGGCAACAGGAGACAAAGAGTAGCAGTGGAAGGGAGTTTCTCAAAATGGAGACGTGTGACCAGTGGTGTTCCACAGGGATCCGTGCTGGGACCACTGTTGTTTGTGATATACATAAATGATTTGGAGGAAAGTATAGGTGGTCTGATTAGCAAGTTTGCAGACGACACTAAGATTGGTGGAGTAGCAGATACTGAAGGGGACTGTCAGAGAATACAGCAGAATATAGATAGACTGGAGAGTTGGGCAGAGAAACGGCAGATGGAGTTCAATCAGGGCAAATGCGAGGTGATGCATTTTGGAAGATCCAATTCAAGAGTGAACTATACAGTAAATGGAAAAGTCCTGGGGAAAATTGATGTCCAGAGAGATTTGGGTGTTCAGGTCCATTGTTCCCTGAAGGTGGCAACGCAGGTCAATAGAGTGGTCAAGAAGGCATACGGCATGCTTTCCTTCATCGGACGGGGTATTGAGTACAAGAGTTGGCAGGTCATGTTACAGTTGTATAGGACTTTGGTTCGGCCACATTTGGAATACTGCGTGCAGTTCTGGTCGCCACATTACCAAAAGGATGTGGATGTTTTGGAGAGGGTGCAGAGGAGGTTCACCAGGATGTTGCCTGGTATGGAGGGTGCTAGCTATGAAGAGAGGTTGAGTAGATTAGGATTATTTTCATTAGAAAGATGGAGGTTGAGGGGGGACCTGATTGAGGTGTACAAAATCATGAGAGGTATAGACAGGGTGGATAGCAAGAAGCTTTTTCCCAGAGTGGGGGATTCAATTACTAGGGGTCACGAGTTCAAAGTGAAAGGGGAAAAGTTTAGGGGGGATATGCGTGGAAAGTTCTTTACGCAGAGGGTGGTGGGTGCATGGAACGCATTACCAGCGGAGGTGGTAGACGCGGGCACGATAGCGTCTTTTAAGATGTATCTAGACAGATACATGAATGGGCAGGAAGTAAAGAGATACAGACCCTTAGAAAATAGGCGACAGGTTTAGATAGAGGATTTGGATCGGCGTAGGCTTGGAGGGCCGAAGGGCCTGTTCCTGTGCTGTAATTTTCTTTGTTCTTTCTTCTTATGTTCCAAAGTGCAATTAGATAATAAATAAGTGTAGGATTAACCAGCTAGTTAGGGAAGACTTAAACTTTAGAGGATTCTGAATATTAGCACCTGCAAAGATTGATCTGAATTAGTAATTCAAATATGCCAAGATCCCTGCATATAGCAATTAACAAAATCAGACAAAGATGCCAGACCTCATACCCAGCCAGATGAAAGGATAACTATTTTGTAGGATGCCGCTACAATGTGTACTATTTTTACATAACTAACCATTCACTTACAGTTCTAGCGGCATTCATGGTAACTGAAGATTAATTACATTTAAGGTAATTTACTAGGAAAAATGTGAACATACTAAAAGTAGGCTTTTTAGTTGGTGCAGTGCATTGTCATTGGTAAAGTCGAAGTTTGTGAACTTTTGTTGGGGGGGAAGGTCAGGTAAGTGTTTTTGGTGGGGGAGAGGGCAGGTAATTAATCCTATGGTTATTGAGGGGGATGGTGAGAGAGGGTCAGGATCAATTTATTTAATCTTTTAAAATCACTATGTCTTTAAATATTTGAAATGAAATGTAGTGCTCAGAGCCCTTTAAAAATGGTGTCAGTGCCTGTGCAAAGGTGGCTGATGCCATTGCCGGGGACGGACTGTCCTCTTCCTTCACGTCACAGGGTCAGGGACCGCCCCAGCTATTTAAATGAGTCGCCACATTTAATATCAAGGCGGCTCCATGACGTGCAGCCCGCGTGGGCAGACTGCCATTGTTTAGTCCACAGCCGATTGCGGCGGCGGAAGTATAAATTTCGGCTCGTAGTCTTTTCTCACTCTCACTTTTTGTAGAGTGTACACTGTCTCACAAAGAACGATTATCCACGTAACATTCAATTGATATCCTATCTTCACGATGTCCCTTGTTCAGAATTTCATCCAAAATATTTGACATATAGAGCCCCATATCTAATGCCTCCATAAGACTCAGTGTTTTCGCAGCTAAAGTGTTTTTAACGACCCGTTTTATTTACTTAGCCTCCCAAGCTAAAGGACAACATTTCTCAATTTCACCCATCAGAAATATTATGAAACCAGCTGCACTTTATTATCCATCTGCAAGATTAGCCAGTGAAGCATCACTAATAATTATTAGCTTCATGTTCTTTGGGTCACCTAAGGATGGAAGCTTTAGTACACATTTCTCCAGATTTAGTTTTTTTAATGTTTCATTTGCCCTTAAAACATTCTCAACTTTCAGATGTTTCATCATCGTGCTTGACTCCAGCACATCAAAACTAGCATCCAGCCTAGTCTGAGAGTACAACCAGTTTAATTGACCAATCAAGCTTTGCAATTGCTCAGTCTCTGCTTTAGATAGATCATCATCTTTCTGTGATGACCTAACACGATTAACCAGGATGGGACTAACACTCTCTAAATTATTTATTTTTTTTCTTTGGCCTCCTTCTCTCGAGAGACAATGGATAAGCGCCTGGAGGTGGTCAGTGGTTTGTGAAGCAGCGCCTGGAGTGGCTATAAAAGCCAATTCTAGAATGACAGGCTCTTCCACAGGTGCTGCAGAGAAATTTGTTTGTCGGGGCTGTTACACAGTTGGCTCTCCCCTTGCGCCTCTGTCTTCTTTCCTGCCAACTACTAAGTCTCTTCGACTCGCCACACTTTAGCCCCGTCTTTATGGCTGCCCGCCAGCTCTGGCGAATGCTGGCAACTGACTCCCACGACTTGTGATCAATGTCACAGGATTTCATGTCGCGTTTGCAGACGTCTTTAAAGCGGAGACATGGACGGCCGGTGGGTCTGATACCAGTGGCGAGCTCGCTGTACAATGTGTCTTTGAGGATCCTGCCATCTTCCATGCGGCTCACATGGCCAAGTCATCTCAAGCGCCGCTGACTCAGTAGTGTGTATAAGCTGGGGATGTTGGCCGCCTCGAGGACTTCTGTGTTGGAGATACGGTCCTGCCACCTGATGCCAAGTATTCTCCGGAGGCAGCGAAGATGGAATGAATTGAGTCTTCGCTCTTGGCTGACATACGTTGTCCAGGCCTTGCTGCCATAGAGCAAGGTACTGAGGACACAGGCCTGATACACTTGGACTTTTGTGTTCCGTGTCAGTGCGCCATTTTCCCACACTCTCTTGGTCAGTCTGGACATAGCAGTGGAAGCCTTTCCCATGCGCTTGTTGATTTCTGCATCGAGAGACAGGTTACTGGTGATAGTTGAGCCTAAGGAGGTGAACTCTTGAACCACTTCCAGAGAGTGGTCGCCGATATTGATGGATGGAGCATTTCTGACATCCTGCCCCATGATGGATTGTTGATTTAAAGTTATTTCATACTTAGTCTGTTTAATATCTAAACCAATAAATTTAAAGGTCCCACAAGTCTGACTCCCAATCTTAAATTCTGCCCTAATCTTATTAATCACTTATTGCTCAAAATCCGCAGGACAAAATCCCATAAGAAATCATCACCGTGCATCATGGAGATGCCTGAAAGTTTCCCTTTTTGATACCAATAAAACATTGCAGGATCTACTTCCAGGTGAACACAACCAATTTTCAATAAAACTGATCTCACTGAGAAATACCACACCCTGGATGCATTATTAAGGATAAGACACATTTGTTCAGTTTCCATAGTTTTCCTTCTGTATCTGCTGCCTGCATCTGGTGATTTCAGAAACACTTCCCTCTGAAAAGTATCACCTTGCAGAAATGTGACTTTTATGTCAATGGATCTACACTCCCATGAATATGTGGCCAAAAGAGCTGAAAAGATTCTCAAGATTACTTTTCCAGCTGTAGGAGAGTTCACTGTAACATCGGTATCCCCCAGGCACTCTTCAAAACCCCTTGCAACTAACCTCACTTTAGCCTTATAAGTTCCATCGGGAAGGACTTTTTCAGTACAAATCCATCTATGTGACAAGGCTGGCTGGTACCTCAGAATAAACTTCAAACTCTCTCCAACTATCTAATTTCTTATGTTTTGCTTCTTTTGTTACTTTATCCTCAAGTTTATTGGTGGCCATTAAAAATTCACGGTCATGAGGACTTCTCCTTCTAGTTCTATTCCAAGACTGCTCTCTAACCTCAATTTCATTGTGAAAATTGCTCAAACTATGGCCTCTGTTAGCACTTTGATGTCTTTTGGGATTACTGCTAGAAGATCTCCCTCGCACATCATCGGAGGCTCTTTTGCTAGTACGTGATCGCTTCTTTACGTAAGAGTTACTTCCAGACCCACTATTAGAACTTGCACTACGCTTTCTTACACTCCACTCTTTCACCCCATTCTGCCAGTCCATGGACCTTACTTCTTGGCCATCATCTTAAACATTTAACCAATATTTAAACTTGCCTGTAGATTTTATTGCATAATTATTGCATCCTCCATCTATTAGACCCCTCTGGAATATATCTCACCCAAGTACCTACTTGGGGCAATTGTCCTTTGGATACGATAGCTCCTTTTTGAGCATCTTGATCCCTCACGTTACCATCCAACCCTTGATCTACCTCATTCTGTTCCTCAGGACATTCATCACTAAACACATGAGCATTTGAGGTACAAGGTGCATTGTTTCCCTCTTATCAACAGCTCAGATTCTGAGATTTTGTAATCAACCCCGATCAATCGCGAGGAATGAACCTTAACAATTTGATTTCCAAATCTCCTGAATTAAATTCCACCTCAGATGGCCTTATATGATGCCTCAGAGCTCTCTGAATTTTCTCAGGGACCTCAGCCTTGACGAAAGCCCGTCTTCCTGGATGTAAAGCATTCTAATGTGCAGGAAAAAATTGAACTAATTGTAGTATCTTCTCGAGCAGGTGGACTGTCGCACAGTACAGAAGGCAATTTGGGATTCTGCCCATAGACCAATTGGTAGGGACCATATTTTCCAACCATCTGAATTGAATTCTTCGCATGAATTGCCCATGTCAGGGCAGTTGTCAACTTGCAGTTTGGCTGGTCAGCTAAGATTTTATGCAGCATTTTATCAACCACTGCGTGATTCCTTTCACAGAGCCCATTGCTGAAAGGACTTTCAGCTGCAGTATTCATAAACATAATGTTCATGTTTTAACGCATTGTTACGACCAAGGCAGGAGGAGTGCACTATTAATTCTGTCCCTCTTTTCCACATGTCACAACATATTATTTAAAATTTTCCCACTTAGTAACACAAGCAATCATATACACTATTTTTCCCAGAATAGAACACACTAGCCAGGTTTCTTTAAAGATCAAAAAAATATCAGTTTTTTAGAAAACAAGTGTTATGACCAGGTGAAAAAGGTGTCTCAGGGTCTGTCAGGTAAACCTGCCAAGACTGAGGCACACATGATTTCACCACATGAACATTAAAATTTAAAGTTGCAAGCCGCTGACTGGAAGGACATTTGAATAGTACTAGCAGTGTTGGAACAAAAGGGACCCAGTCGTTGCTTCACCAATAGACAGAAGAAGTAGTCAGACCAGTTTTAGTCACATGACTGGCTGGCTGTTGAGATTTGAACTTCTAATAAAGGATTCGAACTCAGAACGCCATGTGCTCCTGGAACTGAAGCAAGAATTACAGCCTCTCTTGTCTGCCTGCTCCCATCCTCTTCCCAAGGAACTGAATCTGCTGAAAACACGTGAACAAGGTTTAAAAAGAACACTGGGCCCCGAGAAAGCCACACTACTTACAAAAGGACTAAACCATGAGCTCGAAGCACCATAACAAGATATTGCCTCAAACTATTCAACCTCATCATTTCTTCTCTTTTCTGTCCCTATCTGCATGTGTATATCACATGTACATGCTAGTGTGGGGCATCATACGTCTGTAGGTGTGAACCGTATTAGAGCTTAAGTTTAAGGTTTAATAAATTTCATCTTTTCTTTAAACCTAAGAATGCCTGTTTTTGCTCATTTATTTGCTTAATTTTAAACACATTGTGGTTTAGCTCCCTCTTGGTAAACCCTTGTTCATCGCTTTCCAATTATAAGCAAGAGGGAGCTAAACCACAATGTGTTTAAAATTAAACTCTGTTACAGTAAGACCAAGTAAAGACAGCAAAAGACCCCTTGACACCTTTCTCACCTGGTTGTAACAGAAATTTGGGTGCTAGTGTCTGGATTTTTACCCACAGACGAACGATTGAAATTGGAAGTGGGAAGCCAAATTGTTCCCAATGAAAAGAGCAAAAAATCAGAACAGGTTTTCTTGTGGTTGTGTGTGATTGAATACTAACATGTCTGCAACTGAAGTGAGTAGTTCTCCAAGCCAGGGTGAAGTGACTTGGGATAAGTTAAAAGCACTGTCTATGGAGGAGTTGAGAAAAATGGCTGAGCGGTGTGGAATCACTGTACATGGTAAGGCTAGAAAGTCTGAACTCCTAAGGCTAGTGGCCCACCATTTTTTTCTTGAATCAGAAGAGGCAGAAGCAGTATTAGAAATAGAATCTGACAGGGTATTGTTAGCAAATATACAACTGGAAAAGAGCAAACTTGAATTTGAGGAAAGGGAGAGGGAGAAAGAGAGAGCCTTCCAAAAGGAACATGAAGAAAATGAAAGGCAGGAGAGAGACAGATAGAGAGAAAGACAGGAGAAGGAACAAGAGAGAGAGAGAGAGGAGAGAGAGAGAGAAAGAATATTCCGGAAAGAAGGCGAAGAACAAGAGTTGAACCGGCTTGAGTTGACTGGGGGGGGGGGCGACAGAGTAACCCGAGTAAAAGCATGGCTAATATGGAGGAGCACAATTAAGGGCTGGGTACAAGATTGCTAAAACTCGCCCAACTAATCCCAAAATTCAATGATGAAGATGTGTAAGGTTTTTTGTGTCTTTTGAGAAACTGCCAAGGCAGCTAAAATGGTCAGCTGAGACCTGGTCTCTTTTACTGCAAAGCAAACTAACTGGAAAAGCCCATGAGGTTTATTCCTTGTTGCCAGATGAGAGTTCATCAAATTATGAACTGATCAAAAATGTTATCCTCGGGGCATATGAATTAGTACCCGAAACCCATTGCAAAAGTTTAGAACCTTCGAAAAGCAAGCCAATCAAACTTATCTGGAGTTTGAAAGAAGTAAGCTGTTGACTTTTGACCAGTGGCTGAGGGCTTTAAAAATCCAGCTCAGCTATGAGACTCTCAGACAAGTAATTCTGTTAGAGGAACATAAAAACTCTATCCCATTCTCAATAAAAGCCCATGTAGAGGAGCAGCGGCATCAGGGAGCCGGGTAAGCAGCCATTCTGGCCAATGAGTTTGCTTTAATTTATAAGTCGGTTTCCTGGTGAGAACCTTCCCTAATCACACTCACAAATCTGAAAAGGACAAAGGGTGAGAAGGTGATATCTGCCCAGGCAGTCCTGGAAGAGCAAGGAAAGCAGGAAGCACAGGGGGCCCTCCTCCAGCCTTAAACGAAGGTGCTGTGAATAGGAGTGAGACCCGGAGACCTGCGTACTTCCATTGTAATAAGGCAGGGCATTTAAAAACTAACTGCTGGAAACTAAAGGGAAAACCTGTAGGGTTAATCGGGGACACCTGCTCAGTGCAGACGGGATCCTGATGGAAAACACAGAACAAGCTGTGGCTTTAACTGCAGTAAGAGTGCAATCCATGAAGTTTGCTATGACTAGTGTAGGAAAAGATAATAGGATTCCTGAAGGTTATCAGGGTTTTGTATTTGAAGGGAAAGTAACTCCATATCCCTCGAGTGGGGCAAGCAAGCCCATAGTAATTCTCAGGGACACATGGGCCAACAGATCCCTTTTACTAGGAAAAGGCCTGACCTTTCCCCCAGAGAGTGCAGTGAAGACCGGAATGGTATTGGAGGGCAGTGTATGCCTGCACCTGTACACAGGGTGCACCTGGAGTACGACCTAGTTTTGGGACCGGTGACTGTAGGAATTGTCCCTTGTTTGCCTGTGGATGGGGTTGACCTGCTCCAGGGTAATGATCTACTGGGGGTGAAGGTGGTAGCCCCCCCAGTAGTGAAAGAAAGACCGCAAGAGGTTAGAGACACAGGGCAGTGGCAGGAGATGGTTCCCTGCAGAGTCCATGAATGTGTAGTGGATCAGGCCATGATCAAACCAGCTCCCCCAGAGGAGACTGAATTGGCACAGCAGGCACATGACCATGAGGTCTGCCTGTCCGAGACTTTCTTTGAAAAGATAGGAGACTCAGGGAATGAATTAAATGGATTTTCCCTAGCTGAGGTTCAATGAGAAGACCCAGTATTGTGAGAGTTCGCCCAGGCTGCCCAGTCTGAAAGTGAAGCAGAGGGAGTCCCTGACTGTTACAATTTAAAGAATGAGGTACTGATGAAGAAATGCAGTTCTCCTCACAGACCTGAGGGCAAGGAGTGGACAGTACTTCATCAGTTAGTGGTGCCACAGAGGTACCAGAGAGAAATATTAAGAAGGGCCCACGAGACTACAGTGGCTGAACACGCCAGTATACGAAAGACCAAAGCCCCCATAAGGCAGCAGTTTGGCTGGCCAAAACTCCACAAAGATGTGGTGGAGTACTGCAGGAGTTGCCACATGTGCCAGGTTGAGGGGAAACCCTAACCTACAGGGTAGATGCAGGGAAGATGCTTCCCTGGTTGGGAGTCTTGAACCTGGGGTAGACAATTCCAAAAATTCACAACCCTCTGAGTAAAGAAATTTCTCTTCATCTCTGTCCTAAGTGGCTTCCCCCTTATTTCGAAATTGTGTCCCCTGGTTCAAGACTCCCAACCAGGGAAGCATCTTCCCTGCATCTACCCTGTCTATCCCTTTAAGTATTTTGTAGGTTTCAATGAGACCACCTCTCAGTCTTCGAAACTCTAGAGAATACAGGCCCAGTTTCCCCAATCTATCTTCATAGGACAGGGGAGGAATAAAAAGTGTGGGAATACAATAGCTATAGGGGATTCAATTGTAAGGGGAATAGATAGATGTTTCTGTGGGCGCAAATGAGACTCCAGGATGGTATGTTGCCTCCCTGGTGCTAGGGTCAAGGATGTCTCAGAGCGGTTACAGGACATTCTGAAGGGGGAGGTGGTTATTGCTAAGCAAGTGCCACTTGATGGCACTACTGATGACACCTTCCATTACTTTACTGATGATTGAGAGTAGGCTGATGGGGCGGTAATTGGCCGGGTTGGACTTGTCCTGCTTTTTGTGTACAGGACATACCTGGGCAATTTTCCACATTGCAGGGTAGATGCCAGTGTCGTAGCTGTACTGGAATAGCTTGGCTAGGGGTGCGGCAAGTTCTGGAGCACAGGTCTTCAGTATTATTGCTGGAATATTGTCGGGGCCCATAGCTTTTTCAGTATCCAGTGCCTTCAGTCGTTTCTTGATATCACACAGAGGGAATCGAATTGACTGAAATCTGGCATCTGTGATGCTGGGGACTTCAGGAGGAGGCCAAGATGGATCATCAACTCAGCACTTCTGGCTGAAGATTGCTGCAAATTCTTCAGCCTTATCTTTCGCACTGATGTGCTGGGCTCCCCCATCATTGAGAATGGGGATATTTGTGGAGCCACCTCCTCCAGTTAGTTGTTTAATTGTCCACCACCATTCACGGCTGGATGTGGCAGGACTGCAGAGCTTAGATCTGATCCATTGGTTATGGGATTGCTTAGCTCTGTCTATCGCATGCTGCATTCGCAGTTTGGCATGCAAGTAGTCCTCTGTTGTAGCTTCACCTGGTTGACACCTCATTTTGAGGAATGCCTGGTGCTGCTCCTGGCATGCCCTCCTGCACCCTTCATTGAACCAGGGTTGGTCTCCTGGCTTGATGGTAATGGTAGAGTTGGGGATATGCCAGGCCATGAGGTTACAGATTGTGGTTGAGTACAATTCTGCTGTTGCTGATGTCCCACAGCACCTCATGGATGCCCAGTTTTGCATTGCTGGATCTGTTTGAAATCTATCCCATTTAGCACGGTGATAGTGCCACACAACACGATGGACGGTATCCTCAATGTGAAGGCGGGACCTCGTCTCCACTAGGACAGTGCGGTGGTCATCCTACCGATACTGTCATGGACAGAAGCATCTGCGGCAGGCAGATTGGTGAGGACGAGGTCAAGTATGTTTTTCCCTGGTGTTGGTTCCCCCACCACCCGCCGCAGACCCAGTCTTGAGCTGAACTCAAGAGGTGAGGTGAGAGTGACTGCCCTTGACATCAAGGCAGCATTTGACCGAGTATGGCATCAAGGAACCCTAGAAAACTGGAGTCAATGGGAATCAGGGGGAAAACACTTCGCTGGCTGGAATCATATC
Source organism: Heterodontus francisci (assembly GCF_036365525.1). NCBI lineage: Eukaryota > Metazoa > Chordata > Chondrichthyes > Heterodontiformes > Heterodontidae > Heterodontus > Heterodontus francisci. The sequence goes on from NC_090371.1 coordinate 115,829,209, forward strand.
TCGCTCAAAGGAAGATGGTTGTGGTTGTTGGAGGTCAATCATCTGAGCTCCAGGACATCACTGCAGGAGTTCCTCAGGGTAGTGTCCGAGGCCCAACCATCTTCAGCTGCTTCATCAATGAGCTTCCTTCAATCATAAGGTCAGAAGTGGGGATGATTGCACAATATTCAGCACCATTCGTGAATCCTCAGATACTGAAGCAGTCCGTGTAGAAATGCAGCAAGACCTGGACAATATCCAGGCTTGGGCTGATAAGTGGCAAGTAACATTCGCGCCACACAAGTGCCAGGCAATGACCATCTCCAACAAGAGAGAATCTAACCATCTCCCCTTGACATTCAACGGCATTACCATCGCTGAATCCCCCACTATCAACATCCTAGGGGCTACCATTGACCAGAAACTGAACTGGAGTAGCCATATAAATACCGTGGCTACAAGAGCAGGTCAGAGGCTAGGAATACTGAGGCGAGTAACTCACCTCCTGACTCCCCAAAGCCTGTCCACCATCTACAAGGCACAAGTCAGGAGTGTGATGGAATACTCTCCACCTGCCTGGATGGGTGCAGCTCCTACAACACTCAAGAAGCTCGACACCATCCAGGACAAAGCTGCCAGCTTGATTGGCACCCCATCTACAAACATTCACTCCCTCCACCACCGACGCACAGTGGCAGCAATGTGTACCATCTACAAGATGCACTGCAGCAATGCACCAAGGCTCCTTAGACAGCACCTTCCAAACCCGCGACCTCTACCAACTAGAAGGACAAGGGCAGCAAATACATGGGAACACTACCACCTGCAAGTTTCCCTCCAAGTCACACACCATCCTGACTTGGAACTATATCGTCGATCCTTCACTGTCACTGGGTCAAAATCCTAGAATTCCCTTCCTAACAGCGCTGTGGGTATACCTACCCCACACAGACTGCAGCGGTTCAAGAAGGAAGCTCACCACCACCTTCTCAAGGGCAATTAGGGATGGGCAATAAATGCTGGCCTGGCCAGTGATGCCCACATCCCATGAATGAATAAAAAAATATGGTGGTACACATTGGTACAAACGACGTAGGTAAAAAAAAGGATGAGGTCCTAAAAGCAGAATATAGGGAGCTCGGAAGTAAGTTGAAAAATGGGACCTCAAAGGTAGTGATCTCAGGATTACTACCACGTGCTCATCAGAGTAGAAATAGCAGGGTATAGTGGATGAATACGTGGCTGAAGAGATGGTGTGAAGGGGAGGGTTTAGATTCCTGGGACATTGGGACCGGTTCTGGGGGAGGCAGGACCAGTACAAATTGGGCAGGTTACACCTGGGCAGGACCAGGCCTGATGTTCTAGGGGGAGTATTTGCTAGAGTGGTTGGGGAGGATTTAAACTAAAATAGCAGGGGGATGGGAATCTTTGCAAGGAGTCTGAAGAGGGGGGATCAAAGACAAGAACAAAAGACAGTAAGGGGAATAAGAAAAGTGATAGGCAGAGAAATCAAGGGCCAGAATCAAACAGGGCCACAGTGAAAAATCATCGGAATGGGCCAAGTAATGTTAAAAAGACAAGCCTTAAGACTTTGTGCCTTAACATGTGGAGCATTCGCAATAAAGTGGATGAATTAATTGCCCAAATAGATGTAAACGGGTATGATGTAGTCGGGATTACGGAGACATGGCTGCAAGGTGACCAGGGATGGGAAATGAGCATTCAGGGGTATTCAGTATTTAGGAAGGACAGACAAAAAACAAAAGGCGGTGGAATTGCATTGCTGGTTAAAGAGGAAATTAACGCAATAGTGAGGAAAGATATTAGCTCTTACAATGTGGAATCTGTATGGGTCGAGCTGAGAAACACTAAGAGGCAATAAATGTTAGTGGGGATTGTATATAGACCCCCAAACTGTAGTGCTGATGTTGGGAATGGCATTAAACAGGAAATTAGAGATGTGTGCGATAAAGGAACATCTGTCGTTATAGGTGAATTTAATCATATGGATTGTGAAAATCAAATTAGTCACAAAACCGTAGAGGAGGAATTCTTGGAATGTATACGGGATGGTTTTTTTGGACCAATACGTTCAGGAACCAACTAGAGAACAAGCCATCCTAGACTGGGTATTGTGTAATGAGAGAGGAATAATTGACAATCTCGTGGTGCGAGACCCCTTGGGGATCAGCGACCATAATATGATAGAATTTTTCATCAATTGATGTAATTGATTCTGAGTCTAGGGTCCTGAATCTTAGTAAAGGAAACTACGAAGGTATGAGGCGCGAGTTGGTTATGACGGATTGGGAAACATTACTTAAAGGGATGACGGTGGAAAGGCAATGGCAAACATTTAAAGAGCACATGGATGAACTGCAACAATTGTTTATCCCTGTCTGGCGTAAAATGGGAAAGGTAGCCAAACCATGGCTCACAAGGGAAATTAGAGATAGCATTAGATCCAAGGAAGAGGCATATAAATTCATCAGGAAAAACAACAGAGTTGAGGATTGTGAGCAGTTTTGAATTCAGCAAAGGAGGACCAAGGGATTGATTAAGAAGGGGAAAATAGGGTACAAGAGCAAGCTTGTGAGAAACATAAAAACTGACTGTAAAAGTTTCTCTAGGTATGTGAAGAGAAAAAGATTGGTGAAGACAAATGTAGGTCCCTTACAGTCAGAAACAAGGGAATTTATTATGGGGAACAAAGAAATGGCTGACCAACTAAATGCATACTATGGTCTGTCTTCACAAAATAGGACACAAATATACCAGAAATGTTGGGGAACACAGGGCTTAGTGAGAGATAGGAACAGAAGGAAATCAGTATTAGTAGAGAAATGGAGTTGGGGAAATTGAAGGCCGATAAATCCCCAGGGTCTGATGGTCTGCATCCCTGAGTACTTAAGGATGTGGCCCTAGAAATAGTGGATGCATTGATGGTCATCTTCCAAGATTCTATAGACTCTGGAACAGTTCCTACAGATTGGAGGGTAGCTAATGTAACCCCACTATTTAAAAAGGGATGTAGAGAGAAAGCAGGGAATTATAGACCAGTCATCCTGACATCGGTAGTGGGGAAAATTTTGGAGTCCATTATCAAAGATTTTATGGCAGAGCACTTAGAGAACAGTGATAAAATTGTGCAGAGTCAGCATGGATTTACGATTTGCTTGACAAATCTACGAGAATTCTTTGAGGATGTAGAGTTGATGAGGTGGAGCCAGTGGATGTGATTTATTTGGACTTTCAGAAGGCTTTCGACAAAGTCCCACTTAAAAGATTAGTGTGTAAAATTAAAGCACATGGGATTGGGGGTAGTGTATTGCGATAGATAGAAAATTGGTCGGCAGACAGGAAACAAAGAATAGGGATAAATGGGTCTTTTTCCGAATGGCAGGCAGTGACTAGTGGGATACCGCAGGGATCCGTGCTAGGACCCCAGCTATTCACAATATATATTAATGACTTACCTGAGGGAACTCAATGTAATATCTCCAAATTTGCAGATGACACAAAACTGGGTGGGAGGGTGAGTTGTGAGTAGGATGCAGAGAAACGTCAGGGTGATTTGGACAAGTTGAGTGAGTGGGCAAATGCATGACAGATGCAGTGTAATGTGGATAAATGCGAGGTTATCCACTTTGGTAGCAAAAACAGGAAGGCAGATTATCTGAATGCTATAAACTGAAGGAGGGGAATATGCAGCAAGACCTGGGCGTTCTCATACACCAGTCGCTGAAGGTAAGCATGCAAATCCAACAGGCGGTAAAAACGGCAAATGGTATGTTGGCCTTCATAGCAAGAGGATTCGAGTACAGGAGCAGCAATGTCTTGCTGCAATTATACAGGGCCTTGGTGATGCCACACCTGGAATATTGTGTGCAGTTTTGTTCTCCCTATCTGAGGAAAGATGTTCTTGCTATAAAAGGAGTGCAGCGAAGGTTTACCAGACTGATTCCTGAGATGGCGGGACTGACGTAAGAGGAGTGATTGAGTCGGTTAGGATTATATTTGCTGGAGTTCAGAAGAGTGAGGGGGGATCTCCTAGAAACCTATAAAATTCTAACAGGACTTGACAGGGTAGATGCAGGAAGGACGTTCCCAATGGTGGGAGAGTCCAGAACCAGAGGTCATAGTCTAAGGATACAGGGTAAACCTTTCAGGTCTGAGATGAGGAGAAATTTCTTCACCCAGCGAGTGGTGAGCCTGTGGAATTCGCTACCACTGAAAGCAGTTGAGGCAAAAACATTGTATGTTTTCAAGGAGTTAGATATAGCTTTTGGGTCTAAAGGGATCAAAGGGTATGGGGCGAAAGCAGGAACAGGTTACTGAGTTGGATGATCAGCCATGATCATAATGAATGGTGGAGCAGGCTCAAAGGGCCGAATGGCCTACTCCTGCTCCTATTTTCTATGTTTCTATGACAGTCCTGCCATCCCGAGATGAAGTCTGGTGAACCTTTTTTGCACTCCCTGTATGGCAATAATATGCTTCCTAAGTTAAGGGGATCAAAACTGCACACTGCTCCAGCTGCTGTCTAACCAAGGTTCTATACAGTTGAAACTAGACGTCATGACTCCTGTACTCAAATCCTCTTGTGATGAAGGCTAACATACCATTCGCCTTCTTAATTGCTTGCTGCACCTGCATGTTAGCTTTCAGTGACCTATTGACGAGAACACCCAGGTCCTTTTGTGCATCTACATTTTCTAATCTCTTAGCATTTAACAAATACCCTGCACATCTATTCCTCCTTCCAAAATGGATAACCTCACATTTCTCCACATTATGTTCCATAATATTTTATTATATTCTCCATAATTTTGTCTATAATCACCTTATTGTCCTTGCTATTTATTATTGTAGAAATACTAAATCTAGTTGCTAGGTCTATAAAATGTAGAATGAAAATATTCTTCTCTTTGTCCCACACCTTTAAATCTTTGGCAACTGCATTGTTAAAGTCATGAGTCAATGGAAGGCTGACAATAGGATGCAATGGTGTCCTCTGATACTTTTTACATATTTCACACTTTTCACTGATCTCTTCTATGATACTCGTATACTGTTTATCAATCATCACACCTGTATCCTTTAGTAGGTTTTTAATCTCTGACAAGAAGAGTGAGCCAATTGTCTGTGTAACTTTAAGACAATTTGCTTTACATCTCTCTGATTCCTAACACCTGATGCCATTAAGACTGTTCTAACAATCTGACTAGAAACATCAGGTTTTGTTAAACTGCCAATTCACTGACTTTCCCAAAACAATTGCCTTATCATGCGCCAAATCAAGTATCATTTCTGCCTTTTCCATTGAAAGCTTACTCAACAGTAAAGGTATCTCGCTAGAGACTATATCAGTACTGATAAAGTGGCTTACTCCAACTGTTTTACATGGAATTACTGCTCTCTTCAGTGACTTCAATGTGTTGTCATCACCAAACCTAAAGCTGGTTGTACTTTTATACTCCTTAACCTTGCATTGATCCTCACTACTAAGTGAATCCAGATAACATTGTAACCAATCAGTTCTATAAACTATCGATGTGCAAGCACTATCCACTACAGCACTGTTGAACGAATCTGCAACTAACACATTCACCACTGGACTAAAACGCTTTGTGAAAATGTGTTCATATTCATCAGCATCTTCCTCTTCTGCCTCAGGATTCTCTGCATCATGTGCTATTTTGAGGACTCTGCCCCTCTGCTTAGGGCAGTTCATTGCATAATAATACTTTGACCTACATCTGAAGCACCTATTAACTGTTCCTTGGGCATTCCTGGCATTCATTCACCTATGATTGCTGTTCCAGTTCTGTCTTCCACTGTAATAGTTAGACTTGCTAAAGGTGCTTTCATCCTCATTCCTCCTGTCTTTAAGTCTTCCTTTGTACTTTTGCCTGCTTCCAGTATCTGGACCATTTTGAAATCTAGTAAATATTGAGTCCTCCATTCTTTGTGTCACCACAGAATGCCCTGTTTGTTCTACCAGGGCTGCAGGATATGGCAGTTTCCACAGGAATTTATTTAAAGCAGCAGACATTTCACCCAACAGGGTGTCTTTGTCCAAGAACCGAACCCCAGTTCGAACCAGAGGCCTGTCCATATGAGACACCCGAGCACAATCTAGCAATTTAAATACTAACACTGAACCAGGAATCTCCAAATTGAATTTCCTTAGTCTTCTGCACAATCTGTTAAAGTCCATAACATATTCCTCCATTGAATGACAATCTGTTTTCTGAAATCTATCAAAGTTTGACCATGCCTCATATGCATTCAATAGGTCATCTTTCTTATAAATTTCATCCAAAAGTTCTCACAGAAGATCCAAACCTTCATCAGTATCCAACTGATGAGCATCCAGTTCACAAAGCACTTTACTTCTGATTTTACTTTTGGTAGGAAGTGACAACGCCAAGGCCAGTCCTTGTTTCCACTTTGGTAGAGATGTAACCCATGTCCATATATCCACTTCATTCTTCCACTGGTCATATGGTTCAGACTCAGAGAACATCGGAAGGTAGTCATACCCTAATAATTTACACTTGCTTTCTGCCATACTTTCCACAATAGCCCATGAGATTTTAGTTTTCTATATAAAATAAAAATTCCTATTTTCTAACCTTCAGCTTTAGGCAACCATTCCCTGCTAACATGTTAAAGTCTAGAATGCTTGTTATGGAAGGATAATGCTGGAGCCTATCTTCATCAGTTTCACATTTATTCTGCAGGTTAAAAGGATTACTACAATGTAGTTCCTCACTCAAAACCCTCCCCCAGTCTCAGCAAGTGTCTGCTTATAATTGCTCAAGTAAGACACCAATTAATACTCTCCACCTGCATAGAATCAAACAAGTGATACACAACTAACAGATTAACATGCACCATGGGTTTCAGGCACTGTACTGGAGGTCTTGGTGGAAGAGGTGGAAAGAAGGACTGACATCCTGTAATTGCAGTGGAGGGCAGGAGCCCCTTCAGATAGGTGCTCAGATGCTATTGGAAAGAAATAGTTGTGGAGGTCAATTTCAGTAATGTTGCTACAAGAACATGGATGCAGTAGTGGAAGAAGTTTAATGCTCTCACAGGAGTTGTTCAGGTCAGTGACTTCCATCACTCACCTATCAACAATCGTTAATGATCAGGACTGAGCCCTAACATTCATTTGCTTTATCTCACCCTCACACACTTAGGACTGTCAAAAGCTTTGCATCCACAACCTACAGCTCGCACACACTCGCAGCTACTCAACCGTGACAGCCACTTCACATATTGAAGAACACTGACTGACACATTTTCCTTTTTCTTGCAGGAGAAGGTGACACATAACAGCAGGCAATAGCAAAGAACTGGAGGAGGACAACCACACTTGCAAGTTTTAACACTCATGGAGGAGATGGTGCTGACCATCTTGGGAAGGGGCATCGCTGAGGCCGTGGCCCCTCGAGGGGCTGAGGAGATTGATGATGAGGGTCTCTGCATTCCTAATCCTCTTTCTTTCATCCCACTTCTCCCTCAAACCCCCAATCTCTTCTGGTTTAGAAGCTGCAGATTGTGTAAACATGCACTTCTTAATTTCTCCTTTCCTTTCACCATGTCCCAACCCTTGTCCTTTTTATCATTTGATGTCCAAGAACTAGAGTCTTTCCAGCCAGTGGAGGAAGAGGAAGAAGACAATGAGGATGAAGAGACACCATCACTCAATCTTATACTCACAGCCACCAGCTCAGAGACTGAAACTGCACTCTACGGCTGAATCTTATGGGCCTCCTAGGGACGGGCATGGAGGAGGGGCCCATAAACTTGTGTGGGAAGGTGAGGTTGGAGTGCCGGGGGTCCCCCAAATGGCATTTTGGGCCCAGCATTGGACCCCCGCTGACTGCATAAAATCCACCCCGCTATTCAAGAAAGGAGAGAGAAAACAGGAAACTGCAGGCCAGTTAACCTGACATTTGTTGTTGGGAAAATGCTGGAGTCTTAACAATGCACTTGGAGAATCTTAGTACGATCAGACAAAGTGAACATGCTTATATGAAAGAGAAATCAGGTTTGACAAATTTATTAGAGTTGTAAGCCAACATGTTTTTACCTTTTAATGTACAATCTCCTTTTCACCATGTAACTGTTCCTTTATTTTCTTTTGTATTAATGAATGTCGACTGGTTGCGGTGGAGTCCCATGTGTTTGGAGTCTGTCTCATGGTGGCAACATGGAGCATCGAAATACCCAGACTGAAGACATCTAAGAACTGTATTGTGGGCCTGAAGGTGCAAGGCAGGATGGTCAATTTTGGTCATGACAGAGCCTTGCCAGAATTAGCAAGGTCTGCAAAATCAATTAAACTGCAATAGTGCTGGAATCCGGGAAGAGATCCAGGCCTTGCTCGCTAAGAGCTAAAAAAAAAGTCTGTCTACACCAGCCTGAAGATTGATAACAGTGGCACAGATAATGAAGCAGAGAAAAGGTCTTTGTTGTCTGAAGCAGTGGGCCTTGAAATTCCTGCATGAGGCCAAAGTTGACAACCACCTGGAGAAGTAATTGCCTTGTTTTGAAGAGGACAGTGAGGTAATTGCAGACCAATTAAAAGAGTTAAAGACAGATTTTACCTTATATAGAACAGGGCTATAACAAAAAAAGTCTAAAGAAAGAGCCCATGGAACATCTTTGCAGCAGTGGTTAGGGTGGCGTGGTCGGCCATCCGGAAGTCGCACACGGAAGATTGACCACCGAGATGGATTCCGGCTCGCAAGGCTGCTAAGCAACTGATATTATCGTGAGCATGTACTATTGCTTATTGGTATAATAAAGGTGTACCACATCTAGTGGAACAGTATCCAAATTGTTGTGTGCCATTGACACCCAGAGTAAAGGCTAGAACCTTTAGACCAGGTAGAGGGTCAACCTGTTGTTTGAGGATGTAACTGGTAGGGTAGATAAAGGAGAACCAGTAGATGTTGTGTACTTGGATTTGCAAAAGGCATTTGATAAAGTACTACACAATAGGTTAATATGCAAGATAAGGGCTCATGGAGTTGAGGATAATATATTAGTATGGATGGATGATTGGGTAACGGACAGAAAGCAGAGATTAGCGATAAATGGAGCATTTTCAATTTGGCAGGCTGTAACTAGAGGAGTTCTGTAAGAATCAGTACTGGGGCCTCAACTATTTACAATCTATATTAATGACTTAGATGAAGAGACAGAGGGTAATGTATTTCAGTTTGCTGGCAATACAAAAGTTATGTGGGGAGTGTAAGCTATGAGGAATACACAAAGAGGCTGCAAAGTGATATAGACAGGTTATATATGTGGGCAACAAGATGGCAGATGCACTATAATTTGAGGAAATGTGAGGTTATTCACTTTGGTAGTAAGAATAGAAAAGCAGAATATCTTTTAAATGGTATGAAACTTTAAAATTTTGATGTTCAGAGAGACTTGCGTATACTCGTACAAGGAACACAAAAAGTTACCATGCAGGCAAAGCAAGCAATTAGGAAGGCAAATGTCACATGTTGCCCTTTATTGCAAGGGGATTGGAGTAGAAGAATAAGGAAGTCTTGCTACAATTATATAGGACTTTGCATACCTGGGGTACTCTGCACAGTTTTGGTCTCCATATCTAAGGAAGGCTATACTTGCCTTGGAGACGATGCAGTGAAGGTTTATTCAATTGGTTACTAGGATCAGAGGGTTGTCCTGTGATGAGAAGCTGAGTAAACTGGGCCTATACTCTCTGGAGTTCAGGAGAATGAGAGATATTCTCATTGAAACATACAAGATTCCGAAGGGGTTTGACAGAGTGGACACAGAGATGTTTCCCCTGGCTGGGGAATCTACCACAAGGGAATACAGTCTCAGGATAAGGGGTCGGTCATTTAGGACAGAGATGAGGAATTTCTTCACTCAGAGGGTTGTGAATCTTTGGAATTGTCTATCCCAGCTGGTTGTGGATACTCCATCATTGAGAATATCCAAGAATAAGATTGATAGATAATTAATCTCTCAGGTAATCAAGGGATATAGGAAGTGAGCAGGAAAGTGGAATTGAGATAGAACGTGGTTGTCCAGCATGCGGCCCGCGGGCTAGAATCCAGTCCGCCAAAGGTTTCAATCCGGCCTGCCAATCCTCTGTGACTGACAGCGGGTTGCCTGGGGAGTGAGTGCTGACTGGTGACTTGTGGCACAGGCACACTGGGATCGGCCGCCCCTCCTGCTTTTATGCCGTTAAGGGAGAGAGTGAGTGAATGGCTGCTGCGGGAGAGAGGGGGAGAGAGTGAAACTGAGGGGAGAGCTGGAAGTGGGCTAGCACACAGCCAGAGGTGGCCACAGAGAGAGAGAATCAGACATTCTACACAATCGTGAAGAGTTAAAATTCCTATTTAATAATTGAGGAGTAAAATGGCAGGGAGGATCGATGCCTCTTAGAGACCCGCCAAACCTTCATTGCTAGCGGTTTCATTGGGCGTTTTAATGACAAAAATGACCACCACCTGGGTCGATGTTGCTTTTAAGGAGGCCGATTAGTGGTGCATCCTGGTCACCTTGCTTCCTCCCTCTCCCACCTCCAAGCCCACTACACAACCACGTGCTGCGCTAAAGAGACTGTACGATTTTGAAGGCCCTGGTCTTATTTGATTTTGGCAGGGGAGCTCTGAACACCAGACAGAAGTCCCGGTGCAGCTCGGTTCTCTACAGCTTCAAGAACATTGGCTGGCCAGGACACCAGCAGAGACCTCGGGCAGGGAGTGGCCGACAGCTGCTCACAATGCATTTGTGGAGTCAGGAGGAGAATTCCTGCTCCTTCAAGCTCCATGAAACAATCACCAATCCTGGGGAAGAAAATACACCATCAAATAATCAGACGGAGCCATCCCCTCCTGATAAATGCCGCAACAGTTCTGAGCTCTTAGTGCCAGCAGGGAGACCCCCATGTGCCTGTTAGAAAACCATACTTCTCTCCATGAACTTAATCCAGCTGTAAACCAACACCAACCCATGGAGCAGAGGGAGAGAAAGAAGGGCGGAGAGAGATAGAGAGAGGAGGGGGAGAGAGAGATGTGGGGGAGAGATGGAGATGGGGGGAAGAGATCGAGAGAGAGTGGAGAGAGAGATAGAGAGAGTGATGAAGAGAGTGAGGGGAGAGAAAGATGGAGAGAGAGGAGGAAGAGAGATGGAGAGAGGAGGGGGAGAGAGATGGAGATGGGGGGGAGAGAGATGGAGAGAGAGGAGGAAGAAAGATGGAGAGAGGGGGGAGAGAGATGGTGAGGAGGAGAGAGATGGAGAGAGATGGAGAGAGGCGGAGAGAGATGGAGAGAGATGGAGAGAGGGGGGATAGAGATGGAGATAGAGGGGGAGAGAGATGGGGAGACAGGAGGGAAAGAGATGGACAGAGGGAGGAGAGAGATGTCGAGAGGGGAGAGAGATGAAGAGAGAGGGGGAGAGAGATGGAGAAAGAGGGAGAGAGAGATAGAGAAAGGGGGAGAGAGATGGAGTAGGAGGGGGTTAGAGATGGAGAGTGGGTGGAGAGGTGGAAAGAGAGTCGGGAAGAGATGGAAGGGGGAGAGAGATGGGGGAAGAGAGAGGGGGGAAGAGAGAGATAGAGGAGAGAGTTAGACACAGAGAGGGGAGAGAAAGAGCAAGATCACTCCTGACAGATGGACATCTATCTGGAATACTCTGCATCGCTACACCAACTGTACAGGCAGACATTGATTACTTGTGCAAGCAAAAATAATGCCAGGTATCTCACTATATCAATGTTCAATATAGTGATGAGAAATTAAGCTAATAACTTATTTAAAGCCTGTTCACAAAAATGCACATTTTTTGTTGTTTTCATTAATAATAAGATACATTTTTAATGCCTTTATCTTTCTGAATTTTTTTCACTGGCTGACAAAATTTGTAATGTGGCCCCTCATGCGCAAAGGTTGGACACCCCTGAGGTAGATCAGCCATGATCTTATTGAAGAGCAGAGCAGGCTCGAGGGCCTGAATGGTCTATTCCTGTTCATACTTCTTATGTTCTTGTGTTCTTATGTAATTTAGAGGCTATATATTTAGAGGATTGTTCTGCATGTGGTGAGACACCGCCATGTGAGCTGGTGCTAGGTGCTAGCTCACCGGAAGGTGAGGTCACATGCAAAATTATAAAAGCAAAATACTGCAGATGCTGGAAATCTGAAATAAAAACAGAAAGTGCTGGAAAAACTCAGCAGGTCAGGCAGTATCTGTGGAGAGAGAAGCAGAGTTAACGTTTCAGGTCAGTGACCTTTTATCAGAACTGGCAAAGGTTAGAAATGTATTAGGTTTTAAGAAGTGAAGGGAGAAAGTGGGGAAGAGAACAAAAGAGAAGTTCTGTGATTGGGCAGAGGGCAGGAGAGATGTCATGGGACAAAGGCAGAGGCAGTGTTAATGGTTGTGGTGAGAGACAAAGAAATAGCCCAGAGAGAGTGTTAATGGCAGAATAATGAGCAGCTCTGTCCAAAAGCACAACATGCAAAATCACACATTAGTCTCACATTGGTGCTGCTGCAGGCGACTCAGATGAGGACTTCAATGGGCAGACTACAGAAGAAGACTGATAGGTATGCACAATGAGATGCTTGGTGCTTTGCAACGCCTGCCAGGAAGACTGTGCTGCATGTCAAGGAGCATGGAGGAGTCCAGTACCAACTTGGCACAGGGCTTGGAGTCCATCCTTTCCAATGCTGAACAAGTGGTCACCTCCATCAGCACACCTGTGGAACCCACCATGCCACAGCATCTGATAGCTAATGTCTCAGCTTCAGCATGAACAGCTTTCATCAAAAGTGGAATCTGAGACTGGAGCCATCATGGCTGTGGATACCACTGTCCAAAGTGGTTTCCAGGGTGTCCAGCAGCCCATCAAACTGCTCTCCATGACATGACAAAAAGTAGAATGTGGAGCTGTGCTTTCTGTGAAACAATTCTAGCCAAAGGTCTTGTTGTAATGTATTATTTAACTGTTGCTAACTTTTGTTTTTTAGTAGCTGCTGATTTAATATGCTGCTTCTCCTTAATTTGGTCATTTTTCCAGCACTGACAGCTCATAGACTTGACTTTGTTAATATCAATTTGCTCTTTGAAAGAGTTTTTTTCCAGAAATTTCAGTTTATTTGAATGCATGCTCCCTCCTGATAAAAGTGGATTTTTTAAAAGATAAATTTATGTTTCAAAATAATCTAAGATGATTGGTATTTGAATACAGAAGTCCATGGAGATTAATAGTTAACTAAACAGAGATTAATGGATACCTTGGTGGAAGCTTTAAGACTACAGTAATTCAACTGAACAACACTGATGGCATCAGTTCAGTAGTTTACGAATCTTAACAAAATCCTAAGATCGAATTACACATGCCAACCACTGCACTCAAAGTGGTTTAAAATAAGTAGTATATAGTGACAATATGGAGAGTCCTGAAATGTTCTGTACAATGTGTTAGTTCCCTGAAGAACTTCATTACCAGACTGAGTTTACGGCAGGTGCTGAGATAACCAACACAAGGGAAACACTACTTGACCTCGTCCTCACCAATTTACTGCACCTGCCCATTACAGTATTAGTAGGAATGACCACCATGCTAATAGATAGATTCAGAACAGATCTAGCTCAAAACTGGACATCCATGAGGTGCTGTGGGCCAGCAGCAGAATTATAATTCACCATAATCTGTAACCTCATAGCCAGGCATATCTCTCACTCAACCATTACTATCGAGCTAGGAGACCAACCCTGGCACAATGAGGAGTGTAAAGGAACATACTGGGAAGCTAACCTGAAACTTATATGCCAAATTGGTGAATGTACAAAATAGGGCTAATTGCATGCTGAACAGCAGAAGCAGCATACTATAGACAGAGCTAAGTGATGCTAAAGCCAGTGGATCAGATCAAAGCTCTGGAGTCCTGCCATATCCAATTGTGAATGATGGTGAGCAATTAAACAATTAATGGGAGGAGGAGGCTTCAAGAACTTCCCTATCCACAATGATGATGGAATCCAGTGCATGAGTACAAAAGACAAGGTTAAAGTGTTTGCAAACACCATCAACCAGAGATGCCAAGTGAATGATCCATCTCACCCTGCTCCTAAGGTCTGCACGATCACAAATGCCAGTCTTCAGATAATTCAATTCACTCCATGTGTCAAGAAAGAGCTGACACAGTGGTACAGCAAAAGCTATGGGCCCCAACGACGTCCTGGCTGCAGTGCTGAAGACTTGTGTTCTAGAACTAGCTGCACCTCTAGTCAGGTATAGTACAGTGACAACACTGACCTCGACCCAACATTGTGGAAAATTGCCCAGCTATGTCCTGTCCACAAAAAGCAGGACAAATCCAATCCAGCTAATTACTATCAGTCTACCCTCAATCATCAACAAAGTGTTGGAAGGTGTCATTGGCTGTGCAATCAAGCAGCACTTACACAGCAATAACGTGCTCACCAATGCTCAGTTTGGGTTCCGGCAGCATGCCTCAGCTCCAAACCTCATTACGGCCTTGGTCCAAACACAGACAAAAGATCTGAATTCCAGTGGTGAGGTAAGTGTGACTACCCTTGACATCAAAGCAGCATTTGAGTGAGGGTGGCATCAAGAAACCAAGGTAAAACTGAAGTCCATGGGAATCAAGGGAAAGTTTTCCACTGCCTGGAATCATACCTATCAAGGTAAAATGGCTCTTGTTGTTGGAGGCCACAGGACATCGTTGCAGGAATTCATCAGGGCAGTGTCCTAGGCCTAGCCATCATCAACTACTCGATCAATGGCCATCCCTCCAACATGAGGTCACAAGTGGGGATTTTCACTGATGACTGCACCATATTCAGGTCCTTTTGCAATTTCTCAGATAATGAAGCAACCCGTGCCCACATTCAGCAAGATCTGGACAATATTCAGGGTTGTTCTGATAAGTGGCAAATAACATTTGCACCACACATTGCCAGGCAATGACCATCTCAAACAAGAATCTAACCATCTTCCCTTGACATTCAATAGCATTACCACTGTCAAGTCCCATAATATTAATATCCTGGGAGTCACCATTGACCATAAACTTAACTGGACCAGCCACATAAACACTGTGGCTCCAATAGCAGGTCAGAGTTTGGGTATGCTGTGGCAAATGACTCACCTCCTGTCTCCCCAAAGCCTTTCCACCATCTACAAGACACAAGTCAGGAATGTGATGGAATACTCTCCACTTGCCTGGATGAGTGCAGCTCCAAAAATACTCTAGAACTCAACACCATCCAGGACAAAGCAGCCCACTTGTTTGGCACCCCACTCACCACCTTAAACATTTACTCCCTCCACCACTGTTGAAACATGGTTGCAGTGTGTACCATCTACAACATGCACTGCAGCAACTTGCCAAGGCTTCTTTGACAACACCTGCCAAACCTCTGATCTCTACCACCCAGAGGAACAAGGGCAATTGGCTTTTGTTCACCTCCAAGTCACACACCATCCTGACTAGGAAAGATATTGCTGTTTCTTCATCATCACTGGGTCAAAAACCTGGAATTCCCTCTCTAACAGCACTCTGGGTGTACCTACACCACACGACCTGCAGCGGTTCAAGATGGCGGCTCACTACCACCTGCTCAAGGGCAACTAACGATGGGTCATAAATGCTAACCTTGCCGGTGATGCCCACCTCCCATGAATGAATAAAAAGATATGATGCAGTTGCCGTAACAGCCTGCATAATAAATTCAAGACCCGCA
Source organism: Heterodontus francisci (assembly GCF_036365525.1). Classification (NCBI taxonomy): domain Eukaryota; kingdom Metazoa; phylum Chordata; class Chondrichthyes; order Heterodontiformes; family Heterodontidae; genus Heterodontus; species Heterodontus francisci. The sequence continues at coordinate 115,844,962 of NC_090371.1, forward strand.
AGGATTTCTTTTGTCTTTGCAAATATTTTTGATTTCCCACTGTTCTCTGACAATGGTGATTGGCTGATGTGTTCAGTGAAATTCTGATCACAGCATTGCATGTAACTGGCATTCTAAAATGATACAGTGCATTGAAAGAGAAAAGAACTGCCACAGGATATGTTATATTTTCCCAGGCTACTTAGATCTTGCTGACAAAATGTTAACTGAGGATAAATTTTGTGAAGCCCGAGAAATAATGTAAGCAACTGGGATATTGTAAATAAATCCTTTGGGCAATATTATAATAATTACTATGTCTTAATAACATTTTCATGATTATTGTACTGACAATTATCTTTCTGGTTTGTGCACATGCCAGTTTTCTAAACTGTTCTTATGCAGCCTTTCGAAGTCATCTCTGTTGCTTAGCATATGACAATAAGTGAAAGTCAACTGTGCCTTGTTATATATGCAATGTTTGCTCAGAAATGTAGGGAAGAAAATAGCTTACTTAAAAAAAACTTAATTATTGGTGGTGTAAATGTATACATCAGTACATATTGTTTTTCCGGTATTACAATTAATAGGCTGCTCAGTGTGAAAAGGACGTTTTTTGTGTTATCTATGCTTTCCAAAAGCACAGAATTGCCATGATTACACAATGATGACCAAAGGATTGTGTGGAATGTAGGCCTATGTGCATAAGCATATGGTCTTTCTGACAGTAAATTACCTTTATTATTCAGAATTTGACAGTATGCTATCTTTGTCTCATTATGAAGTGATGTTAGAATAATTGGGGGGAAAAAGCTTCATGGATGACCCTTACCAGCTGAAATTTACAGAACAATGAGCATTCACATTAAGTTCAATAATTATTCAGTCACCAGGATTAGATGGGAGATAATTTTGTACTTCTGGAACACAACCGGCAGGCCTGCAGTCTTTCATGTAATATTGGTTCAAATGTCAGAGATGACTAGCGAACTATTGATTATTCATAATAACCCCGTACCTTTCTTCTGATGGTCCAATAAGCTACAGTAGTTTCAGTAGTCAATGCTTTTTTTTTGCAATGGGTTCAAATGTAGTTTTCAGGTGTTTATCTTCTAAGTTGGAAGAAGCTAAATTTTGATTTGTCAAATGTCAAGCATAAATCTGTATCATAAATCCAAACTGATCTGAATTTGATTTGTTTATGCCTAACCAAACACTAGGCTTTGTTTGCTCTACATGGACAAGTTTTATTTAAAATGACAGAATTTTGTTGCTTGGAAACTTGCAACTTTCAGTGGAAAGTTGAAGAATATGGTAATGTGGTCACATGCAGCATGTTACAATATTTTAGGCACATTGGGCAATAATTGTTTGGAGAGGACAACAACAACAACTTGTATGTATGCAGTGTATAAATGTAGTTTACCTTTAATGTAGTAAAACGTCCCAAGATGCTTCACAGGAGTGTTATCAAACAAAATTTGACACTGTACCACATAGGAGATATTAGGGCAGATGAACAAGATCTTGATCAGAAAGCTAGGTTTTAAGGAACGGGTTAAAGGAAGAACAAGGGGAAGAAAGGCGCAGTAGTTGAGGGAGGGAATTCAGGAGGTTAGGACTTTGCCTCCTCTGTGTTCCCTGTTCACTATAGGATATATGCATCCCAATTATTGCTACAGATCCGATATACAAATCCGGCTGTCTGAAAACGGAATTATCTGAAAACCGGAATTACCGAAAAGTTTTGAAAATATTTAGATGCAACAACAATTTGGTGTCAACCGATCATAATTATTTGAATTAAATTTGAAAAGGCTGAAGACACAGCTTTTTATAGTATTTTTATAGTATCCTCCTTAAAGAGTAATGTTAAGTCAATGCTTTTTTTAAGTTTAATTTTCTCTTTCAGTCAATTTCTACCCGACTTGTTTTAAAATTGTGAAATGGCGTCAGCGACTGGCAGATCCTCCCCCCGTACACCCCCACTCCCTGTCCCAGGGCTCGGCTCCAGTTGGCCAGGGATGGTACTCAAGCAGATAATAACCGAGGTTATCCTTGGGCTCTGGCTGACTTGGAGGGTAGTTGTCAGCTCCATGTGTCTAAAATCCAGGAAAATCCCGAAATCCGACATGGTCTCAGTCCCGAGGATGCCAGATTTTGCATATCGGACCTATACCTTATTAGCCTACGTAACTTAAGTTTTCCCTGTGTCCATTCACTGGCACACTTTGGTTGCCGCTCCAGACCCAAGCCTGTCACCACATTTCCACATTATTATTTTCCTCCCTCTTTTTACTTCTTTTCTCCCTGCCCACCTAAACCCTTTTCTCCTGTTGTTACGCCTCCTTTCATTTCTCCCCACTTGGGTACTATGCCCTCCAAAATCTCCATCCCAAACCTTCAGTACTCCTTGACCTTCCCACTCTCCTGAGACCATCCCAGGCTTGACTCCCTCTTAGATAAGGCTACAGTTTCCCTCTGTCCCTCTCGGTATTCTCCAAAGGGCCCATCAAGGCACTCGTCGCTGCCTGATTACGAGTAGCAACCAACTGCCCCACCCTACTCTCTCGCTGACCTCCCATCCAGCGCGCTGTCTGGGGGCTATTCTTGCCAATCTCCTCCCTGTCCAACTCACCCTTCCCAGACCTGATCCTGTGTACTCTTGCCAGTGGCTCAGTTCTCATCACCCCTCGATGAATCTCCCTCCGGAATGTTCATTCACTCGTGAACAAAGTCCTTGCAATCCATGAGCTTATTGTGGATGATTACATCAACATCATGGCCTTGATGGAAACCTGGCTGAGGGGTGATGACACATTTCCCCCTAATTGAAGCTACCCTGCCTGGCTATACCTTTCACCACTTGCCTCGCCTAGACAGTCACACTGGTGGTGTGGTGCTTATTATCAAATCACACCTTGGCCTGATCCCCCTACTCCCCTGGCACCTTCTCTTCCTTTGAGTATCTCACCTTGTTCCATCCTCTCATCTCTCATTTAAAGTCCTCGTTCTCCACCACCTGCCCAAATACCATGCCAATTTTCTCAATTAGCTATTTTCACTGCTTTCCACCCTCAGTCTCTGAAGTGATTTCAACCTCCCCTTCAATTCATCATGTTCTCTCTTCTCACTGCCCTCTTTAATCTATCCCTCCATGTAAACTCCCCAATCCATAGTCACAGTCACCCCTTTGAACTTGCCATCTCATGTGGCCTCACCACTCCCTTTGTATCTAACATAGATAGGGCCATCTCTGATCACTTCCTTATATGGCTCTCCACCTACATCCTTCTTCAGCCTCAAAACCCTACTTCCTTCTGTTTCTGCCCCTAGAAATAAATCTCCCCAAACTCACTTAGAACTGCATTTTCAAAATGTTAATTGTTTAGCCTTTGGCCCTCTGCTCGCTACGACATTTCTGCAGCTACTGATCGACTTAACCACACCCTCACCTCCATCTTTGATGCCCTAGTCCTCATTGAAACCATTACTCTTTCTCATCCTGGCTGTTCCCTCGAATACGGCCCTCATCTCTGCTCCCTATGGCATTGGTATATAGAAATCAGTGACTCTGTATAGTTACTTTGAATAATCTTTACCCGACTGAATAAACACTGACTCTGTACAGTTATACAGTGATCGATCCTTATGTTGCTGAATAAACCCTGACTCTGTGCAGTTGCACAGCGAGCGATCCGTAGACTGGTGAGCCAACTGTGACTCTGCAGTGCCACCACCTGGTGGGAGGTCAAGGCATTGAAGTGGATGATCAGCCATGATCGTATTGAATGGCGGAGCAGGCCTGATGGGCTGAATGGCCTACTCCTGTTCCTATGTTCCTACGTTAAGTCCAAGGGATGCAGACTTAAACAGATATTGTGGACAACTGACTTAGCCATTTACCACCAGATCTGGCTGGAACACATAAAGCACTATCGGGTCCTGCTCTCATCTGCAAAAATTGTTCACTATTCCAGGATCATCCTGGAATGCAAAGATAACCCTTGGTTTCTTTGCTCTAGTACAATCTGTCTTCTTAAATACTTCTCCCCTGTCTCCTTTATTCTCATCTCTAACAACAAGTGCAAGGAGCTCATGGAATTTTTTTGTCACCAGGATTAAAACCATCCAATCAGCTACTCTGCCACTTCCCTCCCATCCCTTAGCCTACCAGGCCAAATCTCATCTAAGGCTGCCCCCACCCTAGCCCTGAACTTGTTCCCTTCTCTAGTTTCTCTCCTAACCTACCTCATGCCCTCTTCATCATTGGTGGCCGTGCCTTCAGTTGCCTGGGGCCCAAAGCTCTGGAATTTGCCCCCTACTTCTCTCTGCCTCTCTAATCTGCTTTCCTCTTTTAAGATATACCTTAAAATCTACATTTTTTGCCAAGCTTTTGGTCATCTGCCCTAATATCTTCTTATGTGACTCGGTGTCATATTTTGTTTCATAATGCCCCTGTGAAACACTTTTATTACATTAAAGGTGCTAAACACTTTTGTCGGTGGTTTTGGCAGCTGAAGCCACAGCCACTAATGGTGGAGCAATAAAAAAAATCAGGAATTCTCAAGAAGCCAGAATTAGAGGCACATAGATATCTTAGAGCACAGTGACGCAGTGGTTAGCACCGCAGCCTCACAGCTCCAGTGACCTGGGTTTCGATTCTGGGTACTGCCTGTGCGGAGTTTGCAAGTTCTCCCTGTGACTGCATTGGTTTCTGCTGGGTGCTCTGGTCTCCTCCCACAGCCAAAGACTTGCAGGTTGATAGGTAAATTGCCCCTAGTGTAGGTAGGTGGTAGGAGAATGGTGGGGACGTGGTAGGGAATATGGGATAAATGTAGGATTAGTATAAATAGGTGGCTGTTGGTCAGCACAGACTCGGTGGGCTGAAGGGCCTGTTTCAGTGCTGTATCACTATGACTAGAGGGCTGGAGAAGATTCCATAGATAGGGAGGGGTGAGGCCATGGAGGGATTTGAAAACAAGAATGAGAATTTTAAAATCAACATTTCTTTAACTGGGAGCCAATGTAGGATAGTATATGCAGGGGTGATGAATGAATGAAACTTGGTGTGAGTTAGGACATGTGCAACATAGTTTTGGATGACCTCAAGTTTACGGAGGGTCGAATGTGAGAGACTAGCCAGGAAAGTATTCGAATAGTCAAGTCTAGAGGTGACAAAGGCATGAATGAGGGTTTCAGTAGCTGATGAACTGAGACGAGGGCTGAGTCAGACAATATTACGCAGGTGGAAATAGATGACGTTAGTAATGGTGCAGATATGTGTTTGGAAGCTTGACTCAAGGTCAAATATGACACCAAGGTTGTGAGCTGTCTGATTCAGACTCAGACAATTGCCAGGGAGAGGGTTGGAATCACTTGCTAGGGAATGGAGTTTGTGGCGGGGACCAAACACATTAGCTTTGGTCTCCCAATATTTAGTTGGAGGATCTTTCTGCTCATCCAGTACTGGTATAAGAATCCTGGAAAATCCCTACATCGGATTTTCTTGCCAATTGATGAGCGCTAACTTAAATACATGACTGACTGATTGTAAATTAGAGTTTTTACTAGTTGTGATATGCTAATGTATTTATACCGAGCTATATTTTTTAACGCTGTTTGTAATATGTCCTGGTTAAAAGTGGCTGAGAGGTGACATGATGGGAAATTCTGGTCTGGACCTTTACTGACCACGTGTTTATTGACCCCCAAGGGCTGAATTTTCAGGGGCCCCGAAGTTGAGAATGGAGGCCAGGGTTGGGGGAGGGAGGTGGGGGCCAAAAATATGGCCCCTAGGCAGCATGTCAATTTCAAAGCACCTATCCCAGGCCCAGTGATACTCACCAGGCCGGTGAGGAGGAGTGGGGGGAGCAGGACAGAAATCCCACTGTCCTCCCCATTGAGGTCAATTAAAGTGGGAGGGTGCAATATTTAAAATGAACAGCTGAAAGGAGGCAGGTACATAGTGGGAAGCTAGCTATTCGAGGGTCAATGGGGCAAAGGGGGCTGGGCACTTGGTAAGAGGGTGCCCTTGATGCTGCATAGGTTGCCAGGATAGTAGGAACTCAGTGCCCGAGCTTTGAATGGGGTTGGCACCCCCCCCCCACCCCTCCCAGCATCATGGGGGGAGAAGAGCAGGGGTCAAGGCTGCCAAGGACAACCGGGCAGCCACTTGCCAGAAGGAGGATTCCAGTTTCCGAATGGGGGCAAAACTGTCAGATTTTGGGCCCAGTGGCAATGAGCGCCAATACCCATCACAGGAAGGGCAGAACCCCAGGTATCAGGAGGCACAGGAGAGGAAAGAAGCACAGGAAGCCAAGGAAGCCATTAGAGTAGGATAGACAAAATTACACCTGTAGTTTAATGCAGTCATTTGAGGAGCTGTAATCTTGGTTGCATCACACACTCAGCTTTTTTTCACAATGTTTTAAGTAGAGAAAATGTTGTTAATTCTGATTTATAAAGTAGAAAATGTGTATTGCAATGACATGTCTCTTGACAGGATCTTCACATATTTAGAAGGCTGCGTTAACATTGTTATTTTGCATTGAAATAATTTTTACAAATTAGAGTTGGCTTCAAAATATATTTTGCTCAATGTATGCTCAAGGAACAGCATCTCATCTTTCGATTAGGCACTTTACAGCCTTCCAACATGGAGTTCAACAAATTCCGTTCAGAAACCTCCCTCCTTTTTTTTCAGAAGGCAGCTGTTGGTAATGATTCTGTTATTCCCACTTACAGCTCTTCTGGATCCATCTTTTGTTTCTTTACTTGTCCCATTAACACCTCCTTTTGTCTTGCACCATCATCTCTTTTGCCATTTAATTTCTTCTGTCTCCCACTCTATCACTGACCTAAACCTTTGTTCTTTCCTCCTCTCCCCGCCCTTTCCCTACCTCTGTACTTGTTTAAAATCTGTTACAACTTGAACTTTTTCCAGTTCTGATGAAAGGTTGTTGACCTGAAACATTGGCCTGGATTTGAGTCTGTCAGCAAATATCATGCAGGGGGGGGCGGGGTCTGCTTTGAGGTCTGATTTCCTGAATGTCCTGCAGTTTTTAACTGCAGTTTTTAACTGCAGGGCTCCTTTAAAATGATTTCTGTCAGTTACCTGTCCACAGGTAGCCTGATCAGGCTAGAGGCCTGTTGGGCAGGAAGCCTACAACACAAGGCCACATCCGAGGAGACCAGGTAGGTCTAGCGGCGAGAGGTGTTTTAGAGATCAATAGGCGGTGGGGAGAAGATCCCAATCACAGGGAGGGGGTCTGATTGTGAAGGGGTGGTCCCAATCGCAGGATCGGTTCTGATCACGTAGGAGACATCCAGTTGAGTGTGGACATCTGGATCACGTGTGGCTGTCCTAATTTCAGAGGGGGATCTTGATCATGGGCTAGGAGTTTTTCGATGTTTGGTGAGGTCCAATGTTGCTTTGGAGGCTTCAATAGTGTTTGGGAAGGGGCTCGATGGTGCTCGGAGGGCATCCTGTTGTAGTCAGGGGTGTCCAATGATGGTCAGGTGAGCACGTGGTGATGTTGGGGTTCGAAGTGGAGGGATCAGACAGATTGCGGGGATGTGTGGGGTGGTTAGCTTGTTGGACCAGGGATACACACTTCTGCTCTCCTGATCTACAAGTAATGCTACTTACCACATGGATTCAGCCCTTTTAGTTTAGAGTTTAGAGATACAGCACTGAAACAGGCCCTTCGGCCCACCGAGTCTGTGCCGACCATCAACCACCCATTTATACTAATCCTACACTAATTCCATATTCCTACCATATCCCCATCTGTCCCTATATTTCCCTACCACCGACCTATACTAGGGGCAGTTTATAATGGCCAATTTACCTACCAACCTGCAAGTCTTTGGCATGTGGGAGGAAACCGGAGCACCCGGAGGAAACCCACGCAGACACAGGGAGAACTTGCAAACTCCACACAGGCAGTACCCGGAATCGAACCCGGGTCGTTGGAGCTGTGAGGCTGCGGTGCTAACCACTGCGCCACTGTGCCGCCCCTTGTGGAGTTTCCTGAGACCTAGGAAACCCAGTCTACACAAATTAAAAATACAATGACTATAATCTCCTCCAGCCCCACAACACTCAGAAATATCTTCTTCTTTGGCCTCCTTGTCTCGAGAGACAATGGGAAAGTGCCTGGAGGTGGTCAGTGGTTTGTGGAGCAGCGCCAGAAGTGGCTATAAAGGCCAGTTGTAGAGTGACAGACTCTTCCACAGGCGCTGAAGATAAAATTGTTTGTCGGGGCTAATACACAGTTGGCTCTCCCCTTGCGCTTCTGTCTTTTTTCCTGCCAACTGTTAAGTCTCTTCGACTCACCATTCTTTAGCCCCGCCTTTATGGCTGCCCGCCAGCTCTGGCGATCACTGGCAACTGACTCCCACAACTTGTGGTCAATGTCACAGAACTTCATGTTGCATTTGCAGACGTCTTTAAAGCGGAGACATGGACGGCCGGTGGGTCTGATACCAGTGACGAGCTCGCTGTACAATGTGTCTTTGGGGATCCTGCCATCTTCCATGCAGTTCACATGGCCAAGCCATCTCAAGCGCCGCTGGCTCAGTAGGGTGTATATGCTGGGGATGTTGGCCGCCTTGAGGACTTCTGCTTTAGATTAGATTAGATTCGAGATACAGCACTGAAACAGGCCCTTCGGCCCACCGAGTCTGTGCCGAACATCAACCACCCATTTATACTAATCCTACACTAATCCCATATTCCTACCAAACATCCCCACCTGTCCCTATATTTCCCTACCACCTACCTACACTAGTGACCATTCATAATGGCCAATTTACCTATCAACCTGCAAGTCTTTTGGCTTGTGGGAGGAAACCGGAGCACCCGGAGAAAACCCACGCAGACACAGGGAGAACTTGCAAACTCCACACAGGCAGTTCCTGGAATCGAACCCGGGTCCCTGGAGCTGTAAGGCTGCGGTGCTAACCACTGCGCCACTGTGCCGCCTTTGGAGATACGGTCCTGCCACCTGATGCCAAGGATTCTCCAGAGGCAGCAAAGATGGAATGAGTTGAGATGTCGCTCTTGGCTGACATATATTGTCCAGGCCTCGCTGCTGTAGAACAAGGTACTGAGGACACAGGCTTGATACACTCGGACTTTTGTGTTCCATGTCAGTGCGCCATTTTCTCACACCCTCTTGGCTAGTCATAAATATCTACACTACTCAAATTCTGGCTTTTTAAATACTGTTGAGCTTAGTTGCTCCACTATTGGCAGCTAGGTCTTTGACTGCTGGGGTTCAAAGCTCTGAAATTCCTTCCTTACACTTCTCCACCTCTCTGTCTTGCTTCCCTCCTTTAAGATGTTCCTTAAAACTTACCTCTTTGACCAAGCTTTTAGTCATCTGCCCGAATATTTCTTTTGTGGCTTGGTGTCATATTTTGTTTTATTTTGTCTCTGTGAAGCACTTTGGAATGGTTTATTATTTTAAAGGTGCTATATAAATACACATTGTTGTTGTTATTGAAATGAAGGCAGGCAGCCTTATTATAATATTTAACAGACCAACCGGCCTCCCGCGAGTGGATTGGTTGCCCATCCTTCAGCCTGCCTTCATTAAAAGCAGAAGTGGATGGGTTCAAGGCAAATTGTGTTCCTGATTCAAAATTTGAATTTTGACCTCTGACGTGACCCTAATGTACCAGTTTTGGGAGTCCATTAATTCTGTGTCTCTCCACTGATTGTAATACTGATTTGGATCGCAATACTAGAAGTGATGGTTCCACCAGTATCCCATAATCTTCCAACTAATAGTAGCAGTAAACATCAGCCATTGGCAATTATCTGCTGTGCTTTATTTATCGGGGATAGGCAGGAAAATGGTGTTGAGACTATGGTCAGATTAGCCATGATCTTATTCAATGGCAGAGCAGGCTCGAGGGGCCAAATGGCCTACTCCTGCTCCTATTTCTTATATTCTTATGTTCAAACAAATCCCTATGTTGAACACCCTCCCACTGTACTGCATTTTGATTCTCTGAAGTATTTTTTTTCTCAATAAACAGCAGCTTTGCCCATTCAATTATAATGCTGTGCTTTCCTACTGAACCATTATTTTCCTCTATTCCTTAGTGTGATTTGAATTCCCTAATATGATACTCCCACTGCCAAATTCTGACCTAGAAATGATAGCATCATGCTAATTTTTCAGACACAAAAAGGGCACCTAAGTATTCCAAACATTGGGTGGCACACACGCAGAAGTCCCAGAACGAAAATGCACGATCCACCAGATTGGATTGGTGCCACCATATGCATCCAGGATGTGCACCAGTAGTATTCAAAAACCTCACTATAATGTTATAATCAGGGTCCTACGCTGATTGTAGCACCCTTTTGTGAGATTGTCTTCCCCAATGCTTGCCTCGCCATATGATAAATTCACCTAGCGCATCACGGAACAAAGTCAATAAGGACCCTGCTGGAGCACTATATACAAGGTTTATCCCTTCCATACAGGTTAGGTATCGGTTTCCCCTATTAGATTTCTGGTCATGTTCTCTGCCTTTTTTTTGGTTACTGTCTTTATGACCCTTAACTTTTAATCTACAGGGTCATTCTCGGTTTCAATAGGTGATTTCCACAACACCTCCCAGTTCACTGTACACTTTTTTTTTTAACACAAAAATCTTCTTCCAGATGGACCAACTGAAGCACGAGGAGAGAGCACAATCCGGCCAATTACTGCGCATCAGTCTACTCTCAGTCATCAGAAAACTGATGAAATGTGTCATTGACAGTGCTATCAAGTGGCATGTACTCAGCAATAACCGACTCACCAATGCTCAGTTTAGGTTCCACCAGGACCATTCGGGTCCAGGCCTCATTACAGCCTTGGTGCAAACATGTACAGAAGAGCTGAATTCCAGAGGTGAGGTGAGGTTAGCATAACTGCCCTTGACATCAAGGCAGCATTTGACCGAGTGTGGCATCAAGGAGCCCGAGTAAAATTGAAGTAAATGGGAATCAGGGGGAAAACCCTACATGAGTTGGAGTCATACCTAGCACATAGAAAGATGGTTGTGGTTATTAGAGGCCAATCATCTCAGCCTCAGGACATCACTCTAGGAGTTCCTCAGAGTAGTGTCCTAAGCTCAAACATCTTCAGTTGCTTCATCAATGACTTACTCTCCATCAAAGGGTCACAAGTGGGGGTCTTTATTATGATTGCACAGTGTTCAGTTCCATTCGCAACTCCTAAGATAATGAGGCAGTCCATGCCAGCATGCACCAAGACATGGACAAAATTCAAGCTAGGGCTGATAAGTGACAAGTAACATTTGTGCCACACAAATGCCAGGCAATGACCATTCCAACAAGAGAGAATCTAACCATTTCGCTTTGATATTCAATGGCATTACTATCACTGAATCCCCCATTGTCAATATCCTGGGGATCACTATTGACCAGAAACTTAACTAATCCAGCTACACAAATGCTGTTGCTACAAGTGCAGGTGAGAGGCTGGGAATTCTGCAGAAAGTAACTCATCTCCTGACTCCCCAAAGCCTGTCCACCATCTACAAGGTACAAATCAGGAGTGTGATGGAATACGCTCCACTTGTCTGGATGGGTGCAACTCCAGCAACACTCAAGATGCTCAACTCCATACAGGACAAAGCAACTTGCTTGATTGGCACCCCATCTACCACCTTCAACATTCACTCCCACCACCACCAATGCACAGCGATAGCAGTGTGTGCCATCTACAAAATGCACTACAACAACTCACCAATGCTCCTTCGACAGCACATTCCAAACTAACAACCTCTACCATTTGGAAGGACAAGGGCAGCAGATGCATGGGAACACCACCACCTGCAAATTCTACTCCAAGTCACACACCATCCTGGCTTGGAATTATATCACTGTTCCTTCACTGTTTCTCAGTCAAATCTTGAACTCCCTCCCTAACAGCACTGTGGGTGTACCACATGGACTGCAATGGTTCAAGAAGATGGCTCACCACTACCTTCTCAAGGGCAATTAGGGATGGGCAACAAATGCTCGCCTTGCCAGCAATGCCCATATCCCATGAATGAATAATAAAAGCTTAAGCTTAACAAGAAAATAAAGCATAATCTTAGCTCCCAAAAATGGGTTGTTTGGGGGCATGTCGGACATTAAAATGCAAAAAGTCTGGAACAGGAACTGAACCAGACTTGAACCCAGTCACCTCTGGTTTTAATGGAGGCAGGATGAGGGATAGGCAACAATCCACTCATGGGGAGTAGGTTGTCATTTAAATATTATAATGAGGCTGCCTGTCTTAATGTTAACAGTCATTCTATTTTTAACCACATGCAGCTGTGCTTTTCAGGCCTCAGGAAACTTGGCAGCTAAAAGAAAACAAGTAGGGCTGAATCCATGAGATAAGTGACTCTACAGCAATGTTTGTGGACCAGAAAACCAGGAGTGTTCCCTCCAGTCCCAGCAAGGTACCCAGTAGACAGAACCACCAACTGTGATCTGTCTGCTTCACTCCATGAGCATCTTACCCTGCTACCATGATCTGTTTCTCCTTTACTGCCATCCGCCCCCTCGTCCATCATTGGATCTCTCCCCAATGGATTTTCAAACATCACATGTGACATCAAGGAGCCCTAATAAATTGAAGTCAATGGGAATCATGGAAAACTCTCTGCTGGTTGGAGTTGTACCTAGCACAAAGGAAGATGGTTGTGGTTGTTGGAGGCCAATCATTTCAGCCCCAGAACATTGCTGCAGGAGTTCCTCAGGGTAGTGTCCTAGGCCCAACCATCTTCAGCTGCTTCATTAATGACCTATCCTCCATCTTAAGGTCAGAATTGGAAATGTTAGTTGAAGATTGCACAGTGTTCTGTTCCATTTGCAGTTCCTCAGATACTGAAGCGTCCATGCCCATATGCAGCAAGACCTGCACAAAATTCAGTCTTGGGCTGATAAGTGGCAAGTAACATTCTGGTGCCAGGGACAAGGATGTCACTGAATAGCTACAGAACACCTTGAAGGGAGAAAGTGAACAGCCAGCAGTCGTGATCCACATTGGTACCAATGACCTAGATAGGAAGAGGGATGTGGTCCTGCAGAAAGAGTTTAGTGAGCTAGGTAAGAAATTAGCAGGTAGGACCTCAAAAGTAGGAATCTCTGGATTACTCCTAGTACTAAACACAAGTGAGTATAGAAATAAGAGGACATAGCAGATAAATGTGTGGCTGGAAAGATGATGCAGGAGGGAGGGTTTTAAATTCCTGGGAGACTGGGACCAGTTCTGGAGAAGATATGAGCTGTACAGGCTGGACAGATTGCACCTGAACAGAGCTGGGATGAATTTCCTTGTGGGGCTATTTGCTTGTGCTATTGGGGAGGGTTTAAAAGACTTGGTGGGCGTGGGGGAGGGCCTGGGAAACAGGAGAAAATGCAAGACAGAAACACCAAGGTGCACAGAGAACTGGGAGAGACAGATAGCACTAGAGAACTAAATAATAATTAGGTGGGATCAGAGTGAGAGTGTTAGAGAAGGGATTAGTTCTGTATTAGATGGGAGTGGATTGAGAAGGACTACATGGAACGCAAAGACAGGATTACAATATATGTATGTAAACACACAAACGACCGGATTTTATTGTCGAGCAGAGGGTGCAAAACACACTGATGGTGGCCTCCCCAACCCCCCAATCATGTGGTAGGGGCAGCAACAGGGACGCTGTGAACGGTGTCACCTGATGCAGAAGCAGTTGCTGCTGCCATTTTTAAAAGGCTGCCAGCCCTGCAAACAAAATGCAGAGTTGACCCCTTCCTCTCCTCAGTGATGCCAGCTTCTCATGGACAGGAAATTGAAGGCACATGAGTGCCACACGCTGAGCTCAAGATCGGGAACGGATGGGAAGATCGCGGCGGATGACGTTGAAATTTATGCAGGGAGGTATTTTAAATATTTAAACAAGGGTTATAGAGTCATAGAGTCATGGAGTCGTACAGCATAGAAACAGGCCAGTCGGCCCAGTGCGTCCAAGCTGACCATAATGCCTATCTATACTAATCCCACCTGCCTGCATTAATTCCATATCCCTCTATGCCTTGCTCATTCAAGTACCTGTCCAGATGCCTCTTAAATGTTGCTACTGTTCCTGCCTCCACCACCTCCTCTGGCAGCTCATTCCTGTAACAGTTGGGGAAGGGTTTCCTGTAAAACAGTTCAGTTTGTGCATCTGTTATTCTGTCTGAGTTCCATGGCCAATGCAAACATTTAGGTTGGCAGGCAACGAAGTTCTGATTTCCGAGGTTCACTGACTCACAGAGTGAAGGGGGCAGCCTGCTTCCATCAGCTTTTGCCATGTTATATTTAAAGCTCCTGGCCCAGTTATGTGGAGTAATTTTACTTTTATAAGACAGTTTATTAAATTACCCCTTTGATCCCCTTTAAACCTCCTCCCCCTCACCTTAAGTCTATGCCCTCTAGTTTTAGTCACCCCTACCATAGGAAACAGACTCTGGCTATCTACCCTATCTATGCCTCTCATCATTTTATATACCTCTATCATGTCCCCTCTCAGCCTCCTTCGCTCCAGGGAAAACAGACCCAGCCTATCCAATCTCTCTTTATAACTCAAGCTCTCCAAACCAGGCAAAATCCTTGTGAATCTTTTCTGCACCCTCTCTAGCTTAATCACATCTGTCACAGCACGGTGGAGGTGTGGCCATGGAGCTTCCCCATCCCTGGGAAACTCAGGCCTGGCAATCCTGGCATTGGGTTCTGTGCCACCAACCGCCACTTCAATTCTTCAGCACACTGCCGCCACAAAACTCGATGTCAGGCTGATCACAAGGTCAAATCCAAAGTGTGGTGCATAAGATTGGTTAACAACAAGCACAAATAGCAGTGTGGAAATATGATGTAGTAGCAATAACGGAAATGTGGCTTAAAAATGGCAAGGACTGGGTGCTTAATATACAAGGATATAAAGTGTTCAGAAAGATGGAGAAGGAATAAAGGGAGGTGGGGTGGCATTACTGTTTAGGGAAGACATTGCAATGTTGGAAAGGGAGGATGCCCTTGAAGGGACAAGGACAGAATCATTTGGTTAGAGTTGAGGAGCAAAAAGGGTATGATCACATTACTAGGGGTATTCTAAGGGCCTCCAAATAGTGAGAGAGAATTAGAGGAGCAAAACCGCAGGGAAATCATAGAGATGTGCAAGATCTATAAGGTGGTGATATTGGGGGACTTTAATTTCCCAAATGTCGATTGTGTTAATTTTAGAGTAAAAGGTAAGGAAGGGGAGACATTTCTGAAATGTGTTCAGGAGAACCTCCTTAATCAGTATGTTCTCAGCCCAACTAGAAAGGAGGCATTGCTGGATCTGGTGCTGGAAAATGAGGTGGGTCAAGTGTTTGTGGGGGAGCAACTAGGTAAGAGCAATCAACGTATCATAAGATTTAGACTAGTAATGGAGAAAAGCAAGGAACAAAATAACGGAAAACATCGAGATTGGAAGAGGGATAATTTCAACATGATGAGAAGGGATCTAGCCAGGGTAGAATGGAATCAAAGAGCTGTATCAGAACAATGGGTTATCTTTAAGGAAGAGATGCTTCAGGTACCGGATAGGCACATTCCAACAAGGGCAAAAGAACAGGGCTTCTTGGATGACAAGGGAGATAGAGATTATGATGAAATAAAAGATTAGGGTGTATGATGCATGTCAGGGAACTCTTCAAGTGAGAACCAGGCCATATACAATAAGTTGAGAGGGGAGGTGAAGAGGAAAATAAAACTGGCAAAGAGAGAATATGAGAGTAGAATGGCAGTCAACATAATAGGGAACCCGAAGATCTTCTACTGCCATGTAAATAATAAGCGAGTAGTAAGAGGTGGAATGGGGCCAATTAGGGACAAAGAGGGTATTATATGCCTAGAGGCACAAGGCAAGGCTAATATGCTTAACAAGTACTTTGTATCAGTGTTCACTAAGGGAATAGAATCTCACAAAATATCAGTAGAAGTGGAGAGATTAGAGGCAATGGATAGGGTAAAATTGAAAGGGGGCAGGTACTAAAAAGACTGGCTATGCTTAGGGTAGATAGGTCACCTGGTCTGGATGATCTGGATCTCAGGTTGCTAAAGGAAATGGGGATGGAGATAGTGGAAGGGCTTGCCATAATCTTCCAATCTTCCCTGGATATGGAAGAGGTGTCAGAGGATTGGAGAGTGGCAAATGTGACACCCTTATTCAAGAAAGGGTGTAAAGACAGTCCTAGCAACTACAGGCCAATGAGTTTAACATCAGTGGTGGATTAGGTTTTAGAAACCATAATCAGAAAAAATCAACACACACTTGGAGAGGCTCAAGTTCATTAAAGATAGCCAGCACGTATTTGTAAAAAGCAGATCATTCTTGACTAAGCTAATTGCATTTTTTGTTGATGTAACAGAGAAGGTTGATGAAGGGAATGCAGTGGATGTTGTTTATATGGATTTTAAGAAAGCGTTTGATAAGGTGCCACATAGAAGGCTAGTTAACAAAATTGAGGTTCATGGAATAATAGAGTCAGTGTTTAATTGAAGAAAAAATTGGCTTAAAGACAGAAAACGAGTTGTAGTAAATGATTGCTTTTCAGACTGGAGGATGATAGACAGTGGTGTTCTCCAAGGGTCAGTGCTGGCACCACTGCTTTTTTTGCTATATATAAATATCTTGGATCTTGGAATATAGAGTAGAATCTGAAAATTTGCCGATAACACCAAACTTGGAGGTGCGGCAAACAGTGAAGATGATATGAATCTCCTGCAGCAGTACGTAGGTAAGCCAGCAGAGTGGGCAGACAGGTGGCAAATGGAATTTAATACTGAAAAGTGTGAGGTGATGCATTTTGGCAGAAGAAATAGGGAGATGCAATATAGACTTAATGGCACAGTTCTAAAAAATGTGCAGGAACAGAGGAACCTGGGGGTGCTTGTGCATAGATCTTTGAAGGTGGCAGGACACATTGAGAGAGTGGTTAGTAAAATATATGTGATTTATAAGGATGTGATTTATTACTTGGGGTCCTTGCCCGTCTAAGAGCGAAGTCCAAAGTACGGAAAGTCCTCATCAGAGAACTCCTCTTTGCTGACGATGCTGCTTTAACATCTCACACTGAAGAGTGCCTGCAGAGTCTCATTGACAGGTTTGCGTCTGCCTGCAATGAATTTGGCCTAACCATCAGCCTCAAGAAAACGAACATCATGGGGCAGGACGTCAGAAATGCTCCATCCAACAATATTGGCGACCACGCTCTGGAAGTGGTTCTAGAGTTCACCTACCTAGGCTCAACTATCACCAGTAACCTGTCTCTAGATGCAGAAATCAACAAGCGCATGGGTAAGGCTTCCACTGCTATGTCCAGACTGGCCAAGAGAGTGTGGGAAAATGGCGCACTGACACGGAACACAAAAGTCCGAGTGTATCAGGCCTGTGTCCTCAGTACCTTGCTCTACGGCAGCGAGGCCTGGACAACGTATGCCAACCAAGAGCGACGTCTCAATTCATTCCATCTTCGCTGCCTTCGGAGAATACTTGGCATCAGGTGGCAGGACTATATCTCCAACACAGAAGTCCTTGAAGCGGCCAACACCCCCAGCTTATACACACTACTGAGTCAGCGGCGCTTGAGATGGCTTGGCCATGTGAGCCGCATGGAAGATGGCAGGATCCCCAAAGACACATTGTACAGCGAGCTCGCCACTGGTATCAGACCCACCGGCCGTCCATGTCTCCGCTATAAAGACGTCTGCAAACGCGACATGAAATCGTGTGACATTGATCACAAGTCGTGGGAGTCAGTTGCCAGCATTCGCCAGAGCTGGCGGGCAGCCATAAAGACAGGGCTAAATTGTGGCGAGTCGAAGAGACTTAGTGGTTGGCAGGAAAAAAGACAGAGGCGCAAGGGGAGAGCCAACTGTGCAACAGCCCCGACAAACAAATTTCTCTGCAGCACCTGTGGAAGAGCCTGTCACTCCAGAATTGGCCTTTATAGCCACTCCAGGCGCTGCTTCACAAACCACTGACCACCTCCAGGCGCGTATCCATTGTCTCTCGAGATAAGGAGGCCCAAAAGAAAAGAAATAAATAGAGGCATTGAGTATAAAGGCAGTGATGTTAGGCTGAACCTTTATAAAGCACTGGTTAGGCCCCAACTGGAGTATCACATCCAGTTCTGGTCACCACACTTCAAGAAAATTTGAGCGTACTTGAGAGGGTGCAGAGGAGATTTACCAGAATGATTCCAGGGAAGGAGGATTTTAGTTACAAGGGTAGGTTGGAAAAGCTGGATTAGTTCTCCCTGGAACAAAGGAGGTTGAGGGGAGATTTAATACATGTGTGCAAGATAATGACAGGCTCAGACAAGTTAGACAAGGAAAAACAGTTCCCATTAACTAATGTTGCAAGGTCTAAGGGACACAGATTGAAGGTTTTGGCCAAAAGATGCAGTGGGAAATATGAGGAAGAATTTTTTTACGCAGCGAAAGTGGAGACAATCAATGAATTCAAGAGGAAGTTGGATGGACACTTAAGGGAAACAGAATTGCAGGGCTACGTGGATCGAGCGGGGAAGTTGGACTGACAGCGTAGCTCCATGGAGAGCCGGCATGGACTCAATGGGCCGCATGGCCTCCTTCTGTGCCATAAACGACTCTGTAACACAATAAGTCTATGAATCTCTGACAGTCACACCACACAAATGCCAGGCAATGACCATCTCCAACAAGCGAGAATTTAACCAAAAACATCAAAAATCTGCAAGTAAAATCTTTTCTATTTTACTGGTCTTGATCAATACGAACCAATAATCAGAACAAGAACAAGGTAATTAATAACAGTGACTATGATATTCTGTTCAGTTAATGTTGCTGGCATCATTGAGCACAACGCTTGGTGGGAATTAATCTTGTTACTACCATGGCATCCAGATAATCATGCGAACATATGAATTAGAAGCAAGAGTAGGCCATTCGGCTCCTCTAGCCTGCTTTGCCGTTTGGTAATGTCATGGCTGATCTGATTGTAGCCTCAACTCTACTTTCCTGTCTCCCTGCTGTAACCTTTGACTCTCTAGTCAATCAAGAATCTATCGAACTCAACCTTAAAAATATTCAATGACCCTGCCTCCACTGCTCTCTGGGGAAGGGAATTCCACAGACTAACAACCCTCTGAGAGAAAAAATGTTTCCTCATCTCTGCCTTAAATGGGAGACCCCTTATTTTTAAATTTTGTCCCCTGGTTCTAGTCTCTCCCATAAGGTGAAACATCATTTAAGTTTCCACCCTGTCAAATCCCTTCAGGATCTTTCAATAAGATCATCTCTCATTCTTCTAAACTTCATTGGATACAGGCCCAGTTGTCCAAACTTTCTCCCTGGGATAACCCCTTCATCCCAGGAATTAGTCGAGTGAAGCTTCTCTGAACTGCTTCCATTGCAATTATATCCTTTCTTAAGTAAGCAGATCAAAACTATGCACAAAGAACAAAGAACAAAGAACAGTACAGCACAGGAACAGGCCATTCGGCCCTCCAAGCCTGCACCGATCTTGATGCCTGCCTAAACTAAAACCTTCTGCACTTCCGGGGACCATATCCCTCTCTTCCCATCCTATTCATGTATTGGTCAAGATATCTCTTAAACGTCGCTATCGTACCTGCTTCCACCACCTCCCCCGGCAGCAAGTTCCAGGCACTCACCACCCTCTGTGTAAAGAACTTGCCTCACACATCCCCTCTAAACTTTGCCCCTCTCACCTTAAACCTATGTCCCCAAGTAACTGACTCTTCCACCCTGGGAAAAAGCTTCTGATTATCCACTCTGTCCATGCAGCTCATAACTTTGTAAACCTCTATCATGTCGCCCCTCCACCTCCGTCGTTCCAGTGAAAACAATTTGAGCTTATCCAACCTCTCCTCATAGCTAATGCCCTCCAGACCAGGCAACATCCTGGTAAACATCCTGCACAGTGCTGCAGATGTGATCTCACCAACGCCCTGTACAACTAGGATCATAAGATCAAAAGAAATAGGAGCAGGAGTAGGCCATTCGGCCTGTCAAACCTGTTCTGCCATTCAAACAGATCATGGCTGATCACCTGCCTCTACGCCATTACCACTACAGTTTGCTGGCTTATAAGCAACTCCCGTCAATGTTTGCTGCCCTTTGCTGTTTCTTAGCTCCACCCAAACTGATTCTACATCTTGCTCCTTTGAGCTAAGATCCTCTCTCACTAATGTACTGATCTCATTCCTTATTAGCAGTGGTACCCCACCTCCTTTTCCCCTCTGCCTATCCCTTCTAAATGATCACCCTGTAACCATGTCTAGGTAATGGCAATTAGATCATACCCATTTACCTCTATTTGTGCCTTAAAACCATCTACACTGTTGTGAATGCTGCATGCATTCAGATAGAGGGCCCTTAACTTTGTCTTAATATTATTCCCCATTCTGATCCTATTTGATATTTGCCTTCATCTCGTCTGCCTTCTAATTTTGCTTACTACTTCTCTATTACCTGTTACAAGTTTTGTTTCCCTCCAATCTGAGCTCTCTCTTAGGTGCCCAACCTCCAGACAATTTAATTAAAATCCTCCCCAACAGCACCAGCAAACCTCCCTGCAAGGATGTTAGTCCCGGTCCTGCTAAGATGCAACCCGTTCATCTAGTACAGGTCCCACCTACCCCAGAACAGGTCCCAATGTCTCAGAAATCTGATGCCCTCCCTCCTGCTCCAATTCTCCAGCTACGTGCTAAATCGTTTAATCCTCCTATTCCTATGCTTACCTGGAACTGGGAGTAATCCTGAGATTACTGCCTTTGAGGTCCTGCTTTTTAATTTCTTTTCTAACTCCTTAAAATCTGCTTTCAGGACCTCATCCCTCTTCTTACCTATGTCATTGGTACCAATGTGGATCACGATCTCAGGCGCTTCGCTCTCCCCCAGAAGACTGTCCTGCAGCCACTCTGTCACATCCTTGACCCTAGCACCGGGGAGGCAACACACCATCCTGGTGTCACATCTGTGGTCGCAGAAATGCCTGTCTGTTCTCTAACTGACAAATCTCCTATCACTGTTGTCCTTCCACTCTTCTTGCTGCCTGCCTGTGCAGCTGAGCCACCCGTGGTGCCACAGACTTGGCTCTTGCTGCACTCCTCTGAGGAACTGTAGCAAAACTTCCCTTCTTTTATACTCAATTCCCCTTGCAATAAACCACAACATTCCATTTGCCCTCCTAATCACTTGCTGTACCTTTTGTGTATCATGTGCCAGGACACCCAAATCCCTCTGTACTGCAAAGTTCTGTATTCTCTCTCCTTTTAAATAATATACTGCTTTTATATTCTCCATGCCAAAATAGACATGTTCACATTTTCCCACATTATACTCCATCTGCCAAATTTTTGCCCACTCAAATATAACACATAAGATTCTGAGGGGTCTTGACAGGGTGGATGTGGAAAGGATGTTTCCCCTTGTGGGAGAATTTAGAACAAGGGATCACTGTTTAAAAATAAGGGTCGCCCATTTAAGTCAGAGATGAGGAGAATTTTTTTCTCTCAGAGGGTCATGAGTCTTTTGAACTCTCTTCCTCAAAAGGCAGTGGAAGCAGAGTATTTGAATATGTTTAAGGCAGAGGTAGATAGATTCTTGATAGGTAAGGAGGTGAAAAATTATTGGGGGAAGATGGGAATGTGGAGTTGAAGTTACAATCAGATCAGCAATGATCTTATTGAATGACGAAGCAGGCTCGAGGGGCCGAGTGGCCTACTCCAGCTCCTTTTTCGTATGTGTGTAAGTATAATCTCCTTAATAATAGATTCTAGCATTTGCCTTTGACAGATGTTAGGCTAACTGCCCTAGTAGTTTTCTGCATTCTGTCTCCCTCCTTTCTATCTCAGCAGCTGCTTCTTTTAGGATCCTAAGATGTAGCCCATCAGGTCTGGGGGCTTTTTAGTTTTTAGTTTTAGAGATACAGCACTGAAACAGGCCCTTCGGCCCACCGAGTCTGTGCCAACCATCAACCACCCATTTATACTAATCCTACACGAATCCCATATTCCTACCACATCCCCACCTGACCCTATATTTCCCTACCACCTACCTATACTAGGGGCAATTTGTAATGGCCAATTAACCTATCAACCTGCAAGTCTTTGGCATGTGGGAGGAAACCTGAGCACCCGGAGGAAACCCACGCAGACACAGGGAGAACTTGCAAACTCCACACAGGCAGTACCCAGAATTGAACCCGGGTCGCTGGAGCTGTGAGGCTGCGGTGCTAACCACTGCGCCACTGTGCCGCCCCTTTAGTTCTAATAATTTTCCCAGTACCCCTTCCCTGGTGATTCTAATTGTTTTAAGTTCTCTCTCCCTTTCACCTCGTGATTTACAAGTATTTCTGGGATGTTATTTGTGTTCTCTACACTGAAGACAGACACAAAATATCAGTTCAATGCTTCAGCCATTTCTTTATTTTCCATTATTCATTCCCCAGACTCACTCTCTGGAGGACCAACATTCACTTTAGTTACGCTTTTCCTTTTTAAATACTTATAGAAACTCTTAATATCCATTTTTATATTTCTAGCTAACTCTCTCTAATATACTAATTTCTCCCTCTTAATTAGGAGTGCTGTAATGAAAGCTCAGACTGAGGTCATGATATCTCTGCTGTTGCCATGCAGGCTCAGCTTGGTATCATGCAGCCTCAGACTGTTGCCATCATGGCTGCAGCTACCAGTGCTCAAAGGGCCTTGCAGGCTCTCTTCAGCAATCCCTCCTCCAACATACTACTAGGATGTGTGAGGCACCACCTGGGGAGAAAGGCCATGACCCCATGAAGCACTGCCGAATTTTGCAGTTGCATGTTCATTCGCAAAACTTTGCTGTAATTAAAAGCTAATTTTTCCTTTTGACTTTTGACATTAATATGGTTCTTGTTTTGGGCTCTGAAAGCTTAGGACCAGAAATTGGACTTGTGCCTGTAAATCCAAGATAGTGAACATGAGCATGAAGTGAAGAACACTACTTCTATAGCCATATCCACTTTTCACTAAAGTTAATGAACAATGAGAAATATTCCCCCAATTCACCTTGGTGTGCAATGAGGTTCACCCACTATGTGATGAAATATTGACTTATAAAAATCAGATTGACTGGAATTCAGGAAGCATTGTTGTGAGATTTAAACAATTATGGCTGTCTCCTTGAGATAATCTGCAGATAAAGAGCTGGTTCTGGTGGTTGGAGACCTCAGAAGTGAAGAGATCAGGCTCCTCATTGTAGTTCAATCTTCCAACTCACTGCTCTCAGCAACAACAATTTCTGTTGAACATTTCGGGAAGGCAAATGCTTCACATCTTGAAAGCTTATATGTGCCTCTGATTTTAATGACCAATTATTATTCACTTTCAGCATGATTACACATCTGCAAAAGCTTCAGCAAAAATCTATAATATTATGCCAGCTTATGCACATTTGCAGCACTTGCAACATAATTAAAGGAAATTATTAAACCTCAAAAAACTTTCTGAATATCTGAATAAATAATAGATTTTGGGGTGATTTGATTAATATCTTAAAAACAATTAAAGGAAGTTTTAACATTCAATGAATTGAGAAATTTGCAGAGATTGTTTGAATTATATAGTTTAGGAAAAAACTGGGAACATTTATATCGGCATGGAGCTAGGTTAAATGTCAGAAAGTTTTTTTTTTGCAGAGGGTCATCAACTTTTAGAACAAGTTGCTGGTTCGTCCAGTGGGTATGGACTAGCTGTAAATTTTCAAAAGGGACCTGCATGAGTTTCTGGATGTGAGAGAAAGCACTGTGTACAAAAGATAGGTGGGGTATTGTCTCATGAAATGTGGTCTCTCTGTACTCATTTTGACTGACTTCAGGACTCAGTGAGAAATTTTCCAGATTGGTTGATGAGGGGATCATCATGTTATTCTAATGCAACATGATTGTATGGTACAAACTCATTAGATCAGCCCATCTTCTCCTGTCAGTCATTTTTGTCTATTTGCCAAAAAAAGCAGTAGTCCCAGCACTGATGCTTGGGGAACACCACTGCCTACCATCCTCCAGTCTGAAAATCAACCATTTACTACCACTTGCTGTTTTCTGTCCTTAAGCCAACTTTTTATCTAATTGGACATTGACCCTCCTATTCCATGAGCCTCAATTTTGTTAACCAGCCTTTTATATGGTACCTTACCAAATGCTTTCTTAAAATCCATACAAACAACATCTACACCATTCCCTTCATCAATCTTGTCTGTTACTTCATCAAAAAATTAAATTAGGTTAGTCAAGAATGGTCTGTCTTTTAAAAATCTATGCTGGCTATCCTTAATTAACTCAAACCTCTCCAATTTGTTGTTGATTTCTTTGCTAATTATTGTTTCTAAAACCTTACCCACCACTGATGTTAAACGAACTGGCCTGTAGTTGCTAGGACTATCCTTACACCTTTTCTTGAATAAGGGTGTCACATTTACCACTCTCCAATTGTCTGACACCTCCCCGTATCCAGAGAAGATTGGAGATTATGGCAAACCTTTTTGCTATCTCCATCCCCACTTCCCTTAGTAACCTGGGATGTAAGTCATCCGGAGCGGGTGACTTATCTACCCTAAGCATAGCCAGCCTTTTTAGTATCTCCCCTTGCTCTCAATTTTTACCCTATCCATTGCCTCTACTCTCTCCACTTCTACTTATATTTTGTCAGATTCCGCTTCCTTGTGAACATTTATACAAAGTACTCACTAAATTTATTAGCCTTGCCTTTACATGTATATCACCCTCTTTGTCCCTAATAGGTCCCACTCCACTTCTTACTACTCACTTACTATTTACATGCCAGTAGAAGATCTTTGGGTTCCCTTTTATGTTGACTGCCATTCTATTCTCATATTCTCTTTGCCAGCCTTATTTTCCTCTTCACCTCCCCTCTCAACTTATTGTATATGGCCTGGTTCTCACTTGAAGAATTCACTTGTCATGCATCATATACCCTCTTTTTTATTTATTTATTTCAAGATACAGCACTGAAACAGGCCCTTCGGCTCACTGAGTCTGTGTCGACCATCAACCATCCATTTATACTAATCCTACATTAATCCCATCTTTCTTCTTCTTTGGCCTCCTTATCGCGAGAGACAATGGGTAAGTGCCTGGAGGTGGTCAGTGGTGTGTGGAGCAGCGCCTGGAGTGGCTATAAAGGCCAATTCTCGAGTGACAGGCTCTTCCGCAGGTGCTGCAGAAAAATTTGTTTGTTGGGGCTGTTACACAGTTGGCTCTCCCCTTGCGCCTCTGTCTTTTTTCCTGCCAACTGCTAAGTCTCTTCGACTCGCCATTAATCCCATATTCTTACCACATCCCCACCTTCCCTCAATTCCTCTACCACCTACCTATACTAGGGGCAATTTACAATGGCCAATTTACCTATCAACCTGCAAGTCTTTGGCTGTGGGAGGAAACCAGAGCACCCAGCAGAAACCCACGCAGTCACAGGGAGAACTTGCAAACTCCGCACAGACAGTACCCAGAATCGAACGCGGGTCGCTGGAGCTGTGGTGCTAACCACTGCACCACTGTGCCGCCCTAATCTCTGTTTCCCTCGTCATCCAAGGAGTTCTGTTTTTTGTTCCTTTACCTTTCGCCCTTGTTGGACTATATCTAGCCTGTACCTGAAAACCTTTGTTTTTTTTAAAATCATGATGGTTATGATATTCCATTCCTTTATAAGCAGAACTCATGAACTGTCAAATCAAGTTAGTGGCAAGAAAACAACAAGGTGTACTACTATTAAGCATCTGTTAACTGTGCTATTAGTTCTCATAATTGGAATTAAAGTAGCTGTTACCACTGCATCAGTTGTGGGAGGTGAAAACCTTGAGTTAGTAGTACCATAGCTGAAACTCCAAGAGAAAATGGCTGTCTTAGTGAATCTATTGGAAGAATGCTCATGGATGAAATTTGCAGCAGCTTATCTTCAGCGTGGTGGCTTACACAATCATGAAGGCCCATTGACTGTGAGCATAGGAGGAGGTGACCAACCAAGTACTCATTGTGTACAAACCAAGTTAACAGTTAAGAAGATCTGCCAAAACTTTCACTGACATTTAGAAGGACAACAAAGTACGTGCATTTAATCTAATCTCACAATTCACTTTTTGTCATCATGTATAAGCACCACAACAACCGAGCACATGCTTTATATGTAGTAGGATGACCCTGCCAAAGGTGGTTGAATTGAGCAAAGGTCCTTTGATCTCTATGCCAATAGCAGGTGCCAGCACTACCAGACAGCATCTAGGGAGCCTGCCCATTGAAGAAGCTACAAATTGGAGTAAAACAGTGGCTGGCTCAGAGGAGGTGTTACAGAAAGAATTAAATATCACCACCCCCTACCTCTTCCATCTCTTCCCCCTCCCCTGCAGTGACTGCCTTTATAAGGTGTCCTCATTTAAATCTTTTAACGCAGGAGAGGTACTTTGGTGAATTCATTGGACAGAAAATGCTCTCTGCAGTTCATAAAAAGGCAACTGTTTGTGTAATGATAATTTATGATACAAGTATGGTAGGTGAATGGAGCCTTCAAAGGCTCCATTGTCCAAGACTTGGACAATATCCTGGCTTGGGCTGAGATGTGGCAAGTAACATTTGCGCCACACAAGTGCCAGGCAATGACCATTTCCAACAAGAGAGAATCTAACCATCTCCGCTTGACATTCAATGGCATTACCATTGCTGAATCCCCCACTATCAACATCCTAGGGGCTACCATTGACCAGAAACTGAACTGGAGTAGCCAGCATGTCAGAGGCTAGGAATCCTGCAGCGAATAACTCACCTCCTGACTCCCCAAAGCCTGTCCACCATCTACGAGGCACAAGTCAGGAGTGTGATGGAATACTCTCCACTTGCCTGGATGAGTGCAGCTCCAACAACACTCAAGAAGCTCGACACCATCCAGGACAAAGCAGCCCGTTTGATTGGCACCCCATCCACAAACATTCACTTCCTCCACCACTGACGCACAGTGGCAGCAGTGTGTACCATCTGCAAGATACACTACAGCAACGCACCGGCACCTTAGACAGCACCTTCCAAACCTATGACCTCTACCAATTAGAAGGACAAGAGCAGCAAATGCATGGGAACACTACCATCTGCAAGTTCCCCTCCAAGTCACACACCATCCTGACTTGGAACTATATCGCAGTGCCTTCACTGTCACTGGAACTCAATTCCTAACAGCACGGAGGGTCTGCACATGGACTGCAGTGGTTCAAGAAGGCAGCTCACCACCTCCTTCTCAAGGGCAATTAGGGATGGGCAATAAATGCAGGCCTGGCCAGTGACGCCCAAATCCCATGAATGAATAAAAAAAACATGGTGTTGCTGTGGCCGGATGTTTCCCCTTCAGTCAAAATGCTTGGTACATGTATTCTACTTCCAAGTGTCCTCTTTGTTGGAGGAATACGTTAGGTCGACAGTTGCTGGGTGTCAGTGTTTGGCTGCAGTAAGGGAGATAGCCTATTCCTCCTTCTGCATCCAAACATGCTTTTCCAAATGAAGGCACCACATCCAATGATGAAGTGGTTGCCTGGATGATTGATAACTCAACTGTGGTCATGAGTGGGTGGCTGGAAGATTGGGATGAGATATTTTGCTGATAGACTTAATCATCATTTGTGTCAACTCATGCCATTATCCTGCTGTTGAACACTCCCTCAGTATGACCAGAGATATGTGTGAGAGTGGGTCACTGGGCTGCAAGAGATAGGTGAAATCTTACAATATTACGAGTTTAATGTGATTGTCTGACATAGTTAATCCAAAGCAATCAGATGGCTTTCCATTAGAGTTCAAGGTCTTCATAGACTAAGCCAAAGCAAAGAAAAGTTAACCCTAAACTTAGAACTTCAGGCATGGGGTGCTACACCGAAGTGGGCCTTGGTGTTCAATGTGGGTACGTACCATCCATTGGGCCCTGAACCCTGGGGAATCCAGCAATTCAATAGACTGAATAGATTTTTCATGATGCTGCCTAGGAATGAACCCAAAACTATTGAATTCTCCAGCTCTGTTGAAGATGGCATTGGTGTCCTGGCATATGCAGACTCAGTTAGCTCCCTGGCTGATGTTACATAAATCCATGGTTGCAGCTTAGAAGATTCCTGTGACATAAAAATTGACAAATGTGACAGCAACAGACAAAGCTGTTTAATTTCCTAATCAGGACTGTTGGTCAGCATGGAAAGGTAGCATAGTTCACTAAGGGTTTTCTCAGTGAATTCAAAGCCGAGCTCCTCATTCAGGCCTTCATAAGATCTGCAGGGCCTATACACCAGTTTCTGGGGGAAGCAACAAAGGGTTGGCTTAATCCCCTTTAGATGCTGCCTCACTCTTGTTTGTTCAAATCCTCCCCCATTAAAGAGGGAAAGGTGCTATATAACAGTAAGTTTTTTTCTTTATAACTAAAATGTAACATATTCCCTTTCTGATATTATGTGTGAATATTGATTTAAAATCAAACATTATACTGTATGCATGTTTGAACATTTTCCTCACATTTGAGGGTGAAAGAAGTGGAGAGTCAGGAAGACATGTTTTGATCTTCATAGTGAAGGATTCAGTCAATTACTGCTGGTCCAGTTCTGCTCATTTGTCTAGTTTGATTTTCCAGCATCGCTTGTCACTTTGAGGATTCCAATCGACACGTCATTTCTTAGGCTCCCAGTCTCCATTCCACTTTTTCTAACTCCTTGTCATCCACTTGTTCTCAGGTTATCAGTCTTCCTATGCTCTCTTTAGGCCTTTGATGTTCTGCTCTGTGCTGTGAGATAGAATTACAGAACTGTTACAATGCAGAAGTAGGCCATTCGTCCCATTGTGTCCTCATCGGCTCTCCTAATGAACATTTCACCAAGTTCCATTCCTCCACCTTCTCCCCATAACCCTGCACATTTTTTCTTTTCTTATAACAGTCTAATTCCCTTTTGAATGCTTCTGTTGAATCTGCCACCAACAGCACTCTGGCAGCGCATTCCGGAACTTAACCACACTTAACTCCAAGAAAAACAATCCCAACTTCTCCAATCTATCTTCATAACTGAAGTTCCTCACCCCTGGAACCATTCTCGTGAATATTTTCTGCAACCTCTCTAACGCCTTCACATCTTTCCTAAAGCGCCGCACCCAGAACTGGACACAATACTTCAGCTGAAGCTGAACTAGTGTCTTATATAAGTTCAACATAACCTCCCTGCTCTTGTACTCTATGCCCTTTTTAATAAAGCCCAGGATACTGTATGCTTTATGAACCGCTCTCTCAACCTGTCCTGCCACTTTCAATGACTTCTGCAAGGAACAGTCATGAAATTCATATTAAAAGCAAAAGACAGCAGATGCTGTAAATCTGAAATAAAAACAGAAAGTGCTGGAAATACCCAGCAGGTCTGGCAGCATCTGTGGAGAGAGAGACAGAGATAACGTTTCAGGTCTATGACCTATCATCAAATTCAAATTTCCTGCTCTGTGAGAAGCTATGATAAGTACTGGAGAAAGAGCACTGTTGTTGGAAACTAGGGAGATGTTATAGACAAGGGTTGCTTTATACCAGTTATATACAGTAAGCAATTTGTTCAAAATTCCATCCACAAGAATTCTCTTGTAACAAAATATTATTACAGAAGCTAAGGAAAGAATTTTTGCTAAATCTTCCTGATATTTTATCTATATTATTAACATTCTAACACAGCCGATTTGCATGCTCTTTGGTATACGTACTTAACATTAATGCATTTATGGTATGTGTGTGACTGTACTGACTCTTTCTACTTAAAATTCTATTGGAGTTCTCAGATTTTAGAAGATTAAAGTGTTCCTATATTGGTCTCTTTTTGTAATATGGCAAAGCAATATTTTTTCCTTTATTACATTGCATTTCATTCTGTGCATTGATGATTCTGTTCCTTCTGTACAGAGCAATGTGTGCCAGACTTAATGAAACTGCAGTGGGCTGATTGCCTGTTTTGGAGTTTTCATTCTTATCCATAATCTAATATAAATTCCTGTATGATCAGATGTGGATTTGGAAACTAGGCTAGATTTTAATTTACTAAGCCTATTTTGTTTTAAAGGTTGCACTTGAATAAATCGGCAGTTATTTTTCAAGAATTTCCTGGTTTAACAATGCTTTAATGTATACATTTGATTCCTAGTTAACTTCAATATATATATTTTTTAAATTATGTGAGAACTGACATTTTTGTAAAGGGATAGTGAAGAAACATACATTAGGGGCTGCATTTTACATGTCCACAGTCCGAAATTGGCAGTGGACGGAAACAATGGAGGTCCGCCCGCATGGACCGCTCGTTGTGGAGCCGCTTTATATAAGCAGTGGCTCATATAAATGACCGGGGCGGACCGCCCCCCCCGATGACATGGAGGGGGCAGTCCGTCCCCGGCAATGGCGTCAGCAGCCTTTATGCAGGTGCTGAAGCCATTTTTATAGGGCTTCGAGCCCTTCCATTTAATTTTAATATTTAAAGACATAGTCATTTAAAATTGTTTTGAAAAAAAGAAATAAATGTTTCTAGCCCCTCTCCCACCTCCCCCCCCCCCCCAATAACTACAGACTTCATTCCTTGCCCTCTCCCCCAAAATACTTATTTTGTGCACCTGACCTTCCCCCCCCCTCCAAAGTTCATAATCTGTGCACCCACCATCTCCTACACCAATCGGATGAGTTTGAAACCTGCTGGCCCCCCCACCCCCTGTACTGAAAAACTTACCTGCTCCCCCCTCCCCACCAGTGTTCCACCTCAGATCCCAGGATGGGTAAGTAATTCATTTGTTTATTTAAATAAATTAATATATGAAAATTTTGATCCTGTCGCCGAGCGGCAGGGTGACCGCCACTAGACCTCACCGCTGCCGGCAATATTGGGCTGGCCTTCCTGGCATTGAGGACCGAGGCAGGCCTCTGCTGGAGGCATTTTCCGGTTCCCCCACCCCCCCCCCACCCACCAGGACCCCCGACATCAGGGGGTCCGTAAAATTCAGCCCTAAGTCTCACAGTTTTTAAAATCCTGAAGTAAGTAGCATTAAATGAGTTAAGTAATACTGTGATTCATTCTGATTCTGAAGGAGCATATTTTCATATTTGGATTTGTGAGGGTGGAGTACAACATGAATTTTCTTTTCAGTACTCGTGGCTAGATGTTACTAATCAATGTGTTTGAATTTATAGTGCCATCTGGATTTATTTGATGGAAAGGTTTTAAGGTTTGTAGGTAGCTAAAATTCTATGAGATTTTTGATTTCACAATGCACTGCTGTAATATCCAATGCATGTTTTAGGAACATGAAAGTGCACATTTGTCCTTCTGTCTCGATAAAACTGAATAACCAATTTGCTCAATGTGCTCCATTAGCAACCACAAGACATAGATCTTTGTAAGGCGTTTTTTGTTGTGATAGTAGTCATTTAAAGAATGTGTTTTATCAGCAAACTGTACAGCACAGATTTATAAGTTAGCCGGCCCAGTTTGCATGTCACCGCATACCTAAAGGATCTAGCAGTTTTATGTCTATACCAAGGTGAAATAGAGTTAACGATAAATCACACATGACCCAGTTGCAAATATATTAAAACACTTGAATGTGGATTCTTTGTCTAATCATTTTGATTTCCTCCTGTGGGGTCATGTCCTGCAGATAGTGGCTGAATACCAGCTTGTGACAAAAGCAGGTTTAGTTTTATTTGGTGTTGAACTTGAGGAGTGCAAGGCAAGGTAAGGGGTGAAATATCAGGTGAGCTTTACTTGTTGGAGCCAGCAGCAAACTGAACCAGTGGTTAGATTCAAGATAGTGGCAACATTTTGAAGAACAAGGATGTTATCCCAAATGTTCTGGCCAATATTTATCCCTCAATCAACATCACAAAAACAGAGTATCTGGTCTTTATCACATTGCTGTTTGTGGGAGCTTGCTGTATGCAAATTGGCTGCTCATCTTCCTACATCACAGCAATGACTACACTTCAAATTACTACACTTTGGCTGTAAAGCACTTTGGGATGTGCTGAGATCGTGAAATGCACTATATAAATGCAAGTATTTGTTTCTTCTTACTGTTATAATTTGACTGTATTGTAATCTAAAGAATAACTCATTCTAAAATAATCTGCTATAAACAAGACTGTTGAACTATTATAAATTAAAGTATTTTGTACTATGGGATTATATTCTCTGGGAGCTACATTGCGAGTGTCTGACTTCATTAGACTCCTTAACAGCCAACAATGAAAAGGATAATTTTTCCTTCTGTTTGGACTGAATTACAAATTGAATCCCAGAGACAAAAATACATTTTTTTCATCCATTATTAATTCAGTCCTTGCTGTAAACTCAGTTCTATCGTGGCAGTTTGATTTTTCCTATAAATATGCAGGTTTTGTAATTGTGAACAAGTTTGCATTTTTGACCAAATACATGATATTTTAGTACTTGCTTCTGCTATTTTTCTGTTTCAGCAGCAATCTCCACCATGCTTCATTCAGACATTTCAACAATCTCATCTTACTCTGAGTACACAGACAGTGATTCATTTCATTTGGCAGGCAATGCCCTACTGAATCTCTGGGAGAAAAAAATGACATTCATATTGGTCTCATCAGGGAAAATGACTTAAGTGCCTTGTCACAGAGTCCTTCATGGCCTTGCAGTTTAATGCTTCAATATATGAATGGTCTTTAGTATGGATGCCATGTTTGATTTAACATGAGAAGAAGCAAGAAATGAAATATCAAATGATACTGTGGGAATATTGTGAATTATGTAAGCTGCCTTTAGAATTCCATTGCAAGCTCTATTTTTCACAACAGCCTAAATTATTTATTTGTTTATTTATTAATTATTTATTAACATATAAATGTGAAAACTTAAGGGCTTATTGTTATTTGTGAATAAAAAATCAAAAATAATTTTAGAATTAATTAATTTGGATTAATATGTATTTGGGGTTTGAGCATTTATGATTCAGATTTTTTTAACAATTTATTTTTTAGTCCAGCATTTAATGTAAGTAGGATAGCTGAGTATTTGGATCAATTCAACTTTTAAGTTGGAGAGTCCAAAATTTGGATTTTCTGAGCATTTCCAAACCAGGAGCTAGATTTTCATCGGGAAAAGGGAATGGAACGGAATGATGGGGCTGCAATTTTGTGCTACCCAGCATTGTGACAGCTTCCCGACGAGGTTCCAAAGTGCGATGATTTTGGAACCGAGGTCAGGAAGTGGGGCCTGGCAACCCGCCCAAATATAGTAATTGGTCAACTGAGGGTGTAAACGAGTTACTAACAGCAAAATACTGCAGACACTGGAAATCTGAAACAAAAACAAAAAGAGCTGGAAATACTCAGCAGGTCTGGCAGCATCTGTGGAGAGAGAAGCAAAGTTAACGTTTCAAGTCTGCGACCTTTCATCAGAACTGGCAAAGTCAGACATATAGTCAGAGCTGTTCGTTATTTTGCTATTAACAGTCTCTGTGGACTAATTCTTTGTCTTTCACCACAAGCATTAACACACGCTCTGCCCTTGTCCCAGGACAGCTTTGTTATTTAATCTCTCCTGCCCTATCAAACACCTTCCCCTTTGTGTTCTCCCCCACCCACTCCTCTTCACTTGCTTAAAACCAAATTCTTTTCTAATCTTTGCCAGTTTTGATGAAAGGTCACAGACCTGAAACGTTAACTTTGCTTCTCTCTCCACAGATGCTGCCAGACCTGTTGTATAAATGAGTTAGTTTGCTGCTCGTTAAGGGCCAGTCTGCAATTTTTGAAACAAGGCATGAGAACTATGCTGAATCGCAAGCACATCTATGAGGAGGAGGTGGTAACGTAGGGGGGAGCCAGTCATGGCCATGCCATTCGATGATATGGGCTCATAAAAGGGTGGAAGGTTCAGAAAGGCACTCATCCATTGGCACACAGTTGTCATTGCATGAGCAAAGTCCTCTGAGCAAGTTGTGTGTGAGGTCTGAGATAGTTGTGCAAGGGGGTCGTGAGCTTGCAGTGAGGGCTACTGGTACCCCTGAGAAAGTGGTGAGGTAAGTGAAAACAATTGAAATCATTAAAGCAATTGT
Organism: Heterodontus francisci; assembly: GCF_036365525.1. Taxonomy (NCBI): domain Eukaryota; kingdom Metazoa; phylum Chordata; class Chondrichthyes; order Heterodontiformes; family Heterodontidae; genus Heterodontus; species Heterodontus francisci. The sequence goes on from NC_090371.1 coordinate 115,879,159, forward strand.
CAACACTTACCTGGGGGAACAGCATAAAATACCTTTTTGTTCACTCCTGGCCAGAAAACCTCACCATTGTGAAGGAAAATCTTTGGACTATACATTGGTTATCCCCCAAAAATGGTGCAGGGATCTCGATGCGCGATTAACCCATTCCCATTAAATGGAATGCAGGCAGAATGCCAACTTTGTGCTGCCTTTGTGCTAATTCTAACAATTGGTGCAAGCAGCCAGCACTCCACGTGTTGTTCATCGGTTGTGTGCATCAGCAGGGAAGCTCAATATAATTAGTAATTTGCACTACTTAAAGCTAGCCTGCACCTATTAAAGGGGAAGTGCATTGTGGCTGGAGCATGTGCTGTGAATCATTCCGCAAAGGGTGATCACAGGCGCCAGCTTGCCGGAGTACAAGCTCACACATTAGTTCTGCTGTAGAGGACTCAAATGAGGATTTTGATCGGCCGTGCAACAGAAAAAGGTTGATAGGAATACACAACGAAATGCTTTGTACTCTGGGAAGCCTGCCAGAAAGCTTGCAGTCAATGTCAAGGAGCATGGAGGAGTCCAGCACCACCTTGGCACAGGGCTTTGTGCAGAGCTTTAAGTCCATCCTTTTCAGCATGGAACTGGTGGCCAGCTCCATTAACACACTTGTGGAACCAACCATGATGAAGCTTCCAATGTCTGATGTTTCTGCTTCCGTTGCAGCACAAGCAGCAGCCACCCAAGGGCTGCAATGGAAGGTCAGACTGAGTACCATCATGGCTCTGGATACTAGTGTTCAAAGGGACTTCCAGCAGTCCAGTAATCTGTTCTCCAACCAATTACTAGGATTGCTGAGGCATACCCCGAGAGAGTGGCAGTGTTTCCATGGAGCAGAAACCTGCTGTCCTCTCTCAGGATGTCAGCATTCATGTTCCCACCAGTACCAATCCATCAGTGCCCTTGTTATTGCCTGTCAGCCAGCCAGCCCGACTGCGGCAACACATGATGAGATGGTGCCATCTGAACCTGGGCTTGCTAGGCCTAGAGCTGCTTGAGGTCGTCCTCCAAGATCATCTGCAGTTTCCTCCACTGAAAGTCAGCAGCCTTCCACCAGCCATGCTGCAACTACTGGGGTAGGACATCATAGGAGCACTAGGCCAGGCAAAGGCACACAGAAGACAGGCACTAAGGGAATGCACAAGGGTGCTTTAGCTTATTTTTGTATGCAACATGTCATGATTTAACTTATAAATTTGCATTGGAATGTTTATTTTATGTTGACTTTTATTTTTGTCTTGTGATCAAAAGGATGGCCAGCAACAGAGGGAAGGTAAGGTGCTGTTGATGAATGGAGAATTGGGGTTGAGATTACTTTTATCATTGTTAAAGTACCACAAAGTATGGAAGAAATGGCTGTGAGGAGAGGCCATATTGCGCAGGAAAAGTGGCTGTGAGGAGAGGCCACAAAATGTTGGAGAACCAACTGTGAGGAGAGGCCAAAACCACAGGAGAAGTGGCTGTGAAGAGAAGCCACTCGATGACGCAAGGAAGAATCTGAAAGAAAAATTCTAAATCTGAAAAGTGACCCCAGAGTAGCAGTGGAGCCTGAGGAAATACAGCTAAATGATTAATTTATTTTACAGCTAAGTATAATTTATCATATAATTAAGTTTGGTGCTCAATTGATTAATCAGATCTGGAGGATAACATTAAAATTAACTAAAAAGCAGATACTAACTTGAAAGGGATTTGAACTTTCATCAAATGAAACTCTAGCATATATAATTTTTTTTATTTGCTCATGGGATGTGGGCATTGCCGACAAGGCTAGCATTTACTGTCCATCCCTAATTGTCCTTGAGAAGATGGTGCTGCCTTCTTGAACTGCTACAATCCTAGTGGTAAATAAAAGTTAAGTAAATAATAAAATAAAGGAGCTAATAACCAAAAACAAAGAGCAGAGCAAAGTAAAAGTGGGAACCAGAGCAGCTTATAAAGGCGCCCCCAATTGAAATTTAATTTTAATTAAATAATGAAATAAATAAAAAAAAGATTAGGTAGGGATGGCAGTGTAGGTGGTGTGCCGCAACTACAGCATGAGCTGGAGTTTGTGAAGAGCATCGCGATCCCGGACAATCCCTTTGTAGTAAGTGTCTGCATCTCGAGGAAATGCAGCTCAAATCTGTTGAGCTGGCATTTGAGGTGCAGATATTAGGAACATAGGAAGATAGGAACAGGAGTAGGCCATTCAGCCCTTCGAGCCTGTCCCGCCATTCAATGAGATCATGGTTGATCCACGGCCTAACTCCATATACCTGCCTTTGGCCCATATCCCATAATATCTTTGCTTAACAAAAATCTATCTATCTCAGATTTAAAATGAACAACCGTTCTACCTTCAACTGCTATTTGTGGGAGAGAGTTACAAACCTCTACCACTCTTTGCCTGAAGAAATGCTTCCTAACATCTCTCCTGAACGGTCTGGTCCTAATCTTTAGACTATACCCCCTAGTTTTAGAATCTCCAACCAGTGGAAATAGTTTATCTTCATCTAGCCTGTCCTTTCCTGTTAATATCTTGAAGACTTCGATCAGATCACCCCTTAACCTTCTAAATTCTAGCATAAACAGGCCTAATTTGTGTAATCTCTCCTCGTAACTTAACCCCTGTAGTCCAGGTATCATTTTTGTAAACGTACGTTGCACTCCCTCCAAGGCCAATATATCCTTCCTAAGGTGTGGTGCCCAGAACTGCTCACAGTACTCCAAGTGGGGTCTAACCAGGGTTTTGTACAGCTGCAGCATAACCTCTGTGTCTTTATACTCCAATCTTCTAGATATAAAGGCTAGCATTCCATTAGCCTTTTTGATTATTTTCTGCAGTTGCTTGTGGTATTTTAAAGATCTATGCACCTGAACCCCCAAGTCTCTTTGGACATCCACTGTATTTAACCTCTTCCCATTTAGAAAGTATGCTGCTCTATCCTTTTTTGGTCCAAAATGGATAATCTCACACTTGCCCGCATTGAAATCCATCTGCCACAGTTTTGCCCACTCACCTAGTCTGTCAATATCTCTTTGCAATTTTATGCTATCATCTAGACTGTCTACAATGCCGCCTAACTTTGAAACATCAGCAAATTTGGATATATGACTTACTATGCCATCATCCAAGTCGTTAATAAATAATGTGAATAATTGAGGCCCCAACACAGATCCCTGCGGGACACCACTAGTCACATCCTGCCAATTGGAGTACTTACCCATTATCCCCACTCTCTGTCGCCTACCACTCAACCAACTTCCTAACCATGTCAATAATTTGCCCTCAACTCCATGGGCTTCAACCTTAGTTAACAGTCTCGTATGTGGGACTTTATCAAATGCCTTCTGGAAGTCCATATAAATAACATCTATAGACATTCCCCTGTCCACTACCTTAGTCACCTCTTCAAAAAGTTTAATGAGATTTGTCAGGCATGATCTTCCCGTCATGAATCCATGCTGGCTGTCCCTGATTAACTGAAATTTTTCTAGGTGTTCAGTCACCCTATCATTGATTATAGACTCCAGCAACTTGCCCACCACAGATGTCAGGCTAACTGGTCTGTAATTTCCTTGGTTCCCCCTTTCACCCTTCTTAAAAAGTGGAGTGACATGTGCAACTTTCCAATCCAGAGGGACCACTCCTGAATCTAGGGAACTCTGAAAGACTATAGTTAGGGCATCTACAATGTGCTCCCCTACTTCCTTCAACACCCTCGGATGGAAACCGTCAGGTCCTGGGGATTTCTCACTCTTTAGTTCCATTAATTTCCTTGTTACTGATATTTTACTTACGTTAATTGTATTAAGTCCCTGTCCCCTATCAGCTATTAATTTTTTCGGGACTTCCGGCAAGTTATCCTCCTTTTCAACTATAAATACTGAGGCAAAGTAATTGTTCAACATGTCTGCCAATTCCCCATTATCAATGACAATATCTCCATTTCCAGCTTTTAGTGGGCCTACATTGCTCTTGATCACCCGCTTTCCCTTTATGTAACTATAAAATTTCTTCTTATTGATTTTGATGTCCCTTGCAAATTTCCTTTCATAATCTCTTTTAGTAGCTCTTATAAGCTGCTTTGTGACGCTTTGCTGGTCTTTGTATCGATCCCATTCGGCCGGATCTGTGCTGCGTTTTGCACTTTTGTAAGCCCTTTCTTTTTGTTTAATGCTATCCCTAATCCCTTTAGTTGTCCATGGCTGTTTTTTCTGTGAAGTGGAGCTTTTTCCTCTCAGGGGTATATACTTGCTCTGTATTTCGATAAATGTTTCTTTAAATATTCTCCACTGTTCTTCAGTCGTTTGACCCATTAACAGATCTACCCAGTTTACCGTAGACAGTCTCTGTCTCATCCCGGTAAAGTCAGCCTTACCCAAGTCTAAAATTCTAGTAGCTGATTTGTGCTTTTCACTTTCAAACGCTACCTTGAATTTGATCATGTTGTGATCACTATTTGATAAATGTTCACGCACAGTTAGGCCACTAATTAAATTTGGCTCATTATTCATAACTAAATCTAATATTGCCTGTCCCCTTGTTACATCTAGGACATATTGCTGTAGGAAACTAATCCGAACACATTCCAGAATTTCGCTACCTTTCTGACAGGTGCTAATCTGCCTCTCCCAATCTATGTGCAAGTTAAAATCCCCCATTAATACTACTCTGCCTTTGTTACATACTTGCCTAATTTGTGCATTTATACAATCTAACACCTCAAAACTGCTACCAGGGGTCTATACACAACACCTATAACAGTTTTAGATCCTTTTCTGTTCCTCAATTTCACCCATAAGGTCTCCACTGGATACTTTCCCCTCATTATATCCACCCTCACCAATGAGGGGATATTATTTCTAATCAGTAAGGCTACCCCACCCCCTCTGCCATTTTCCCTGTCCCTCCTGTAAACTTTATAACCAGGTATATTTAGTTCCTAGTCCCGACCATCCTGCAGCCACGTCTCTGCAATGGCCACCACATCATAATCTTCCATTTGAATTTGTGCCTGCAGCTCATCTAGTTTATTCCTTACACTCCATGCGTTTGTATATAGAACTCTTATTTGGGCTATACCCCCTAACCTGTCCCTCAGCACTGATGCTTTATTCGCCTGCTTATTATTTCTCCTGGTTTAACCAGTATACTTCTTGCAGTTTGGTAACAATCAGCCTCACCATTAACTTGCACTCCTACCTTCTCCTTTAACTTCCTGTTTTTCCACACAACTGAACCCTCCCCCCCACTATTTAGTTTAAAGCCCTATCTACAGCCCTAGTTATGCGATTCGCCAGGACTCTGGTCCCAGCATGGTTCAGGTGGAGCCCGTCCCATCGGAACAGCTCCCTCCTTCCCCAGCACTGGTGCCAATGTCCCACGAATTCAAACCCATTTCTCCCACACCAATCTTTGAGCCACGCAGTTACCTCATTAATCTTATTGACCCTTTGCCAATTTGCTCGTGGCTCAGGTAGTAATCCGGAGATTACCACCTTTTTGGTTCTGCTTTTTAATTTAGCCCCTAGCTGCTCATATTCGCTCAGCAGAACCTCTCACCCCATTCTACCTATATCGTTGGTACCTACGTGGACCATAACAACTGGATCTTTCCCCTCCCACTCCAAGCTCCTCTGCAGCCCAGATGAGATATCCTGAACCCTGGCACCAGGTTGGCAATAGAGCCTTCGGGACTCTCGATCTTGGCCACAGAGAACAGTGTCTATGCCCCTAACTATACTATCACTGATTATGACTACATTTCTCTTTTCTCCCTCCACTTGAATGGCTCCCTGTACCATGGTGCTGTGGTCAGTTTGCTCATCCTCCCTACAGTCCCTGCTCTCGTCCACACAGGGAGCAAGAATCTCGAACCTGTTGGACAAGGACAATGGCTGAGGCTCCTGCAGCACTACCTCCTGGATCCCGCTACCTGCCTCACTCATAGTCACACCCTCTGTCCCTGACCACTGGCCAAATTCAAGGTAGTTAATCTAAGGCTTGTGACTGACTCCTGAAACACAGCGTCCAGGTAAATCTCCCCCTCCCTGATGTGTCGCAGTGTCCGCAGCTCAGACTCCAGCTCATCAACTCTGAGCCCGACTTCCTCGAGCAGCCAACACTTGCTACAGATGTGTTCACCAGGAACCACAATGGGGTCCACCAGCTCCCACATCATGCAGGTACAACACATCGCCTGACCCTGCATCTCTATTTTGTTTAATTAGATTTTAATTTGTTTTTCAAATTTCCGACTGGTCTTTAGTTTTTAAACTGTAAAATATTTCTCCTATTCACCTTAATCTGAAATCAATTTAGAATAGGTAAATTAGCAGTTACTTATCAACCAATGAACTTACGGTTTTCCTGTGATGTCACTCTTTGTTTTTTTTCACTCTGTTTTTACTCCCTTAAATTACCCCCAAATTAATTTATTTACACTAGGAACCTTGATTCTCACCCTTGGCCACAATACCTACTATATTAATAAAAGAACTGTAGACCTTTCTGTTTAGTTACGTACCAAACTATTTAGAGTTATTCCCTAACAGCAGTAGCTCACCAAACAATCACCTTGCAGCTTTCCTGTGATGTCACTGTTGACTATTCAAACCTCCGGCGTTGACTGAGTGAACTCTCTCTCTCTCTCCCAGTCTCTTTATGCTCTGGCTCCGCTCTCGCTGTTTCCCGCTGTCAGAGTGAATTCTCTCGCTCTCGATCCCGGTCTTTTTGTGTTCCGGCTCCACTCTCACTGTTTCCCGCTGTCTGGATGAACTCTCTTTCTCTTTCTCTCCCGGTCTCGTTATGCTCCAGCTCTGCTCTCGCTGTTTCCCGCTGTCTGAGTGAACTGTCTCTCTCTCTCCCATTCTCTTTATGCTCCAGCTCTGCTCTCACTGTTTCCCGCTGTCCGAGTGAACTCTCTCTCTCTCTCTCCCGGTCTCTTTATACTCCGGCTCTGCTCTCACTGTTTCCCGCTGTCTGAATGAACTCTCTCTCTCTCTCTCTCCCTGTCTCTTTATACTCCGGCTCTGCTCTCACTGTTTCCCGCTGTCTGAGTAAACTCTCTCTCTCTCCCGGTCTCTTTATACTGCTGCTCTGCTCTCACTGTTCCCCGCTGTCTGAATAAACTCTCTCTCTCTCTCCCGGTCTCTTTATACTCTGGCTCCGCTCTCACTGTTTCCCGTTGTCCGAGTGAACTCTCTCTCTCTCTCTCCCTGTCTCTTTATGCTCTGGTTCGGCTCTCACTGTTTCCCGCTGTCTGAGTGAACTCTCTCTCTCTCTCTCTCTCCCGGTCTCTTTGTGCTCCGGCTCCGCTCTCGCTGTTTCTCACTGTCTGAGTGAACTCTTGCTCTCTCTCCCGTTCTCTTTATGCTCCAGCTCTGCTCTCACTGTTTCCCGCTGTCCGAGTGAACTCTCTCTCTCTCTCTCCCGGTCTCTTTATACTCCGGCTCTGCTCTCACTGTTTCCCGCTGTCTGAGTAAACTCTCTCTCTCTCCTGGTCTCTTTATACTCCTGCTCTGCTCTCACTGTTTCCCGTTGTCCGAGTGAACTCTCTCTCTCTCTCTCCCTGTCTCTTTATGCTCTGGTTCGGCTCTCACTGTTTCCCGCTGTCTGAGTGAACTCTCTCTCTCTCTCTCTCTCTCCCGGTCTCTTTGTGCTCCGGCTCCGCTCTCGCTGTTTCTCACTGTCTGAGTGAACTCTTGCTCTCTCTCCCGGTCTCTTTGTGCTCCGTCTCTGCTCTCACTGTTTCCCGCTGTCTGAGTGAACTCTTTCTCACTCTCCTGGTCTCTTTGTGCTCCGGCTCCACTCTCTCTGTTTCCCGCTGTCTGAGTCTGAGCGGGCAATGGTAGGGTGGGAGGATTTTAGTTACCTGGACACCTTGATCCAGGAGTCAGTCACACCTATTAGGTTACGGTAGTGGTACAAGTCTGGCTAGTGGTCAGGGACATGACAGTGTGACCGCGAGTCAGGCAGGTAAGGTGGAGTGCTGGAAGAGTCTTAGCCTTTGCTCCTATCCAACAGGTACAAGGTTCTTCCTGCCTGTGTGGATACTTGACGTTCAGAAGAAATAGGCACAACGGAAAAGGAATGGAGTATCCCTGATAATAATGGCTAAAGACAGTAAAGATAAAAGGGTATTAGCGCAGATACAATCAGTTTGGGTGGAGGTAAGAAATAACAAGGGGCATAAAACGCTAATGGGAGTAGATTATTAGCCCCCTAACAATAGTTGTAGTGTCAGGCAAAGGATAAATCAGGAAATTAGAGGTGCATATAACAAGGGTAATAACATAATCATTCAGCCTTATTCTTCATACAGGCTGCACGAAACAAATTTGTAGTAACAGTGTGGAGAATGAGTTCATGGAATGTATACAAGGTAGTTTTGAGATCAGTATGCTGAACAACCAACTAGGGAACAGATTATTTTAGGTCTAGTATTGTTCAATGAGAAAGGATTAATTAATAACCTGGTGAAGAATGATCATAAAATGATAGAATTTAACATTGACTGTGAAAGTTATTCTGTTAAGTTAAAAACTTGGGTTTAAATCTGAACAAAACAAACTATGAAGGTATGAGGGGTGAGCTGGCTGAGGTAGGTTGGGTAATTAGCTTAAAAAAGATATGATGGTGGATAAGAAATGACAAACATTTCAAGAATTAACAACGACTAAAATTTGTATTTATATAGTGCATTCATGTAATAAAGTATCCCAAGGCACTTCACAGAGGCATTATAAAATGAACTATGACACCAAGCCACATAAGGAGATTTTAGGACAGATGACCAAAAGTTTGGTCAAGAGGTAGGTTTTAAGGAGTGTCTTAGAGGAGGAAAGAAAGGTAGAGAGGCAGAGAGGTTTAGGGATGGAAATCCAGAGCTTAGGGCCTTAGCAGCTGAAGGCACAGCCACAATGGTGGAGTAATTATAATGGGAGACGCTTAGAGGAGTGTAGATATCTTTTTATTCATTCATGGGATGTGGGTGTCACTGGTGAGGCTAACATTTATTGCCCATCTGGAATTTCCCTTGACAAAGTGGTGGTGAGCCACCTTCTTGAACCACTGCAGTCTTTGGGGTGCAGGTACACCAACAGTTCTGTTAAGAAGGGAGTTCCATGATTTTGACCCAGAAACATTGAATGAACGGCGATATAGTTCCAAGTCAGGATGGTATGTGGCTTAGAGGGGAACTTGCTGGTGATGGTGTTCCCATGCATCTGCTGCCCTTGTCCTTCTAGGTGGTAGAGGTCACAGGTTTGGAAGATGCTATCGAAGAAGCCTTGGTGAGTTGCTGCAGTGCATCTTGTAGATGGTACACACTGCTGCCACTGTGCGTAGGTGGTAAAGGAAGTGAATCTTGAAGTTTGTGGATGGGGTGCCCATCAAGCAGGCTGCTTTGTCCTGGATGGTGTTGAGTTTATTGAGTGTTTCTGGAGCTGCACTCATTCAGGCAAGTGGAGAGTATTCCATTACACTCCTGACTTGTGCCTTGTAGATGGTGGACAGGCTTTGGAGAGATAGGAGGTGAGTCGCTCACCGCAGAATTCCTAGCCTCTGACCTGCTCTTGTAGCTACAGTATTTATGTGGCTGGTCCAAATCAGTTTTTGGTCAATGGTAACCACCAGGATATTGATAGTGGGGGATTCAACGACGCTACTGCCATTGAATGTCAAGGGGAGATGGTTAGATTCTCACTTGTTTGAGATGGTCATTTTCTGGCACTTGTGCGGCGCAAATGTAACTTGCCACTTATCAGCCCAAGCCTGGATGTTGTCCAGGTCTTGCTGCATCTGGACACGGACTGCTTCAGTATCTGAGGAGTCGCTAATGTTGCTGAACATTGTGCAATCATCAGCGAACATCCCCAGTTCTGACCTTGTGATGGAGGGAAGGTCATTGATGAAGCAGCTGAAGATGGTCGGGCCGAGGACACTACCCTGAGGAACTCCTGCAGTGATGTCCTGGGACTGAGATGATTGATCTCCAACAACCACAACCATCATCCTTTGTGCTAGGTATGACTCCAACCAGCGAAGAGTTTTTCCCCTGATTCTCATTAACACCAGTTTTACTAGGGCTCCTTGATGCCAAACTTGGTCAAATGCTGCCTTGATGTCAAGGGCAGTCACTCTCACCTCACCTCTGGAGTTCAGCTCTTTTGTCCATGTTTGGATCAAAGTTGTAATGAGATCAGGAGCCGAGTGGCCCTGGCGGAACATAAAGTGAGTGTCAGTGAGGTTATTGATGAGCAAATACCGCTTGACGGCACTGTCGTCAACCCCTTCCATCACTCTGCTGATGATTGAGAGTAGTCTGATAGGGCGGTAATTGGCTGGATTGGATTTGTCCTGCTTTTTGTGGACAGGAAATAACTGGGTAATTTTTCACATTGCTGGGTAGATGCCAGTGTTGTACCTGTACTGGAACAGCTTGGCTAGGGGCATGGCTAGTTCTGGAGCACAAGCCTTCAGTCCTATTACCGGAATGTTGTCAGGGCCCATAACCTTTGCAGTATCCAGTGCCTTCTGCCATTTCTTGATATCACATGGAGTGAATTGGATTGGCTGAAGACTGGCATCTGTGATGCTGGGGACCTCAGGTGGAGGCTGAGATGAATCATCCACTCAGTACGTCTCTCTAAAGATGGATGCAAATGCTTCAGTCTTGTCTTTTGCACTGATGTGCTGGGCTCCCTCATCATTGAGGATGGGGATATTTGTGGAGCCTCCTCCTCCTGTTAGTTGTTTAATTGTCCACCACCATTCACAACTGGATGTTGCAGAACGGCCGAGCTCAGATCTGATCCATTGGTTGAGGGATCTCTTAGCCTAGCCTATTGCATGCTGCTTCTGCTGTTTGGTATGCAAGCATTCCTGTGTTGTAGCTTCATCAAGCTGACACCTCATTTTTATGTATCGTTGGTGCTGCTCCTGGCATGCCCTCTTGCACTCTTCATTGAACCAAGGTTGATCCCCTGGCATGATGGTAATGGTAGAGTTGGGGTGAGGGAGACAGAAACAGGAAACTACAAGCCAGTTAGTTTAAAATCTGTCATACGGAAAATGTTAGAAGCTATTATTAAAGACATTATAGCAGGGCACTTAGAAAAATTCAACCTAATCAGGCAGAGTCAACACGGTTTTGTGAAAGAGAAATCATGTCTAACCAATTTATTGGAGTTCTTTGAGGGAGTTACATGTGCTGTGGATGAAGGGGAACTGGTGGATATATTGTACTTAGATTTCCAGAAGGCATTTGATAAGGTACCACATCAAAGGTTATTGCAGAAAATAAAAGCTCATGGTGTAGGGGCTAATATATTGGCATGGATAGAAGAAGGCTAGCTAACAGGAAACAGAGAGTAGGCATAAATGGGTAATTTTCTGTTTGGCAAGATGTAACGAGTCATGTGCCACAGGGATAAGTGCTGGGGCCTCAACTGTGAGATGTGCTGTGAGATGCAGAGGGAAATGGGTGTCCTAGTGCATGATTCAAAAAAGGTTAGTATGCAGGTTCTGCGGGCCATTAGGAAAGCTAATAGAATGTTAGTGGTTATTGCGAGGGGAATCAAATACAAAAGTAGGAAGGTTATGCTTCAGCAATACAGGGCATTGGTGGGACCACATCTGGAGTACTGTGTACAGTATTGGTCTCCTTATTTAAGCAAGGATGTAAATGCATTGGAAGCAGTTCAGAGAAGGTTTACTAGACGAATACCTGGAATGGGTGGACTGTCTTATGAGGAAAGGTTGGACAGGCTGTGCTTGTATCCACTGGAGTTTGGAAGAGTAAGAGGCGACTTGATTGAAACATATAAGATCCTGAGGGGTCTTGACAGGATGGATGTGGAAAGGATGTTTCCCCCTTGAAGAAGAATCTAGAACTAGGGGTCACTATTTACAACAATCGACAATGGTTTCATGTTCACCATAGACTAACTTTTATTTTTTAATTCCAGATTTATTAATTGAATTCAAATTTCACCATCTGCTGTGGTGGGATTTGAACCCATGTCCTCAGAGCATTAACCTGGGCTCTTGATTACTAGTCCAGTGACATTACCACTGCACCACCACTTCCCCTTAAGGAGACCCCATCAGAGGACGAGGGGCTGCCACTAGCGTGAACGTTCTATTGCTCTTCAAGCAAATCTAACTGTATCCCTCTTTCGGCTTGCAGGAGAAACTGGCCCATAACACCAAGGAGACTCGAGGACTGATGGTGGGATCCCTGATGTGCGCCAGCAGAGGACGAGACTCTGGAGTTAGCAGGGGCCCAGGGCAGCTGTGCAATCATGGACGGTGAGAGTGGAGTGTCCGCACAAGAGAGTGAAGAGACATTGGACTGGATTTTGTAGTCCCGCCACAGGGAGCAGTGGCGGGCATGGAACATGGCAGCCGTCTCCCGCGGGACTCTCGGCGCCGCACTTCCATGATTACTTGCGGGTGGCTACTTTACATATTGATGGCAGCCGTATCCCAATCATGTGGCAGGGACAGCCTCAGCGATGCCATGATCAGTGTCACCTGATACGTGAGCAGGTGCTGGTGCCACCTTTAAAAGGCAGCCAGCCCCGCATTCAAGTTCTGCCTGCATTGTTGGGAAGAATGCTGGAGCAGAAAGGCCAGGAGTATGTTACAAATCTTAGCAGTCTGCAGGCAGCACCCATGGGCATTCCTGTGGCTATGTTGGAGGTCCGAGCAAGGGGAGTGCCACGGTTAAGTGATGCCTCCTTGATCATCCCCTCTTGGCTGAAAGGGAATGGCGAGGGGTCCTTTTACCCAGCGATGGCAAGAAGAAATCTTCCTGCCTGACTGAGCAAGCCTGAATGGAGATTGCTGAGGAGGTCAGCAGTCGGGGGGGTCACCCGACGAAACTAGGTCCAATGCAGGAAGAGGGTCAATGACCTCATGCACTTGGCAAAGGTAAGTGGCACATTTCAAAATTGTTCAGTGTGAACTGGTTGGCACAGCACGGTATGCCACATGGGTACCACTGCCAATTTAGAGGCATGGGGGTCAGGGAGGATTGATGGCACATGACTGGCTGCATATGCGCATCAAATCACCTTCGTTAGTACCTCAGAGCACATCAGATCCATGACATGGTGAGTCCGTATACCAGACAAAGCATCCTCTAGGTGTCCATGAAACACCCATGTTTCTACAACCGTGATGTTGATTTATGGCAATGTTTGTTATCTGCATCCTCTTCCAGGCGAAGAGGGCCCACAATAGTAGGGAGGCATCCAGGACCGTGGCGGGGTGCCAGACCTAAGGCCGCTCACGTAAGCTGAAGAAGAGGCGCTGGAGTTAGCTGGGAGCCAAGGAGCACGTGCAATTTTGGATGTGGAGCTTGGAGTCTCGGGTGAAGAGAGTGAATATTTCCAAACACAGAATGAATCCTAATTACATTTAATATGCAGACACCATGCTGTCATTATTTCAACCTTTATACCATAACACCTTAAATTTCTGTTCTTTACATTGTATCTAGCAGGGTGATGCTCCAAGTTGGCCTTGGAGACCCTGGGAACTATCAGCACCTCTGAGGAAGAGACACACCTGCACTTTGCACCAGCGCAGATACACTCATCATGGTGGGTATCCGATCAATATTAGATTTGGGTCACAAGCTGCTCCCACACAAGCGCCCAAACAGCTGGCTGAGGCTGAGACAGCCAAGGCATCTGACAGTCAGAGGACTGTGGGTGGCTAGGCCTATGCTGAGCTCCAGGCTGATGATGTCGGCAGCACAGGACATGATGGAGTTGCAGGAAGAAATAAGGCAACATCTGGCGGAGTTGCTGGGGGCCATGCACAGCCTTGAGCGGACAGTGGAGGAGTCCATCCATGCCATGACTGCTGCCATGTCCCAGGCATGTGAGCGCATGGCTTCATCCATAGCGAGGATGGTGACCCTCTTGGAGAGCCACATTCCACAGATGCACCATGACCTGCAAACCCTCCCCTTGGCCATCAAATCAGCAATGGCAGGGCGAGAGAAGAACCAGGAACCTGGAGAGTGTTCCTGTTCCTAGTCCTTCTCTGGAGAGCAGTGAGGTTCCAATGAGCCTTGAGAAGGAGGAGACACTGCGCTGCACATTTGGGGTCTCCCCTCAGGGCGATCCGAGTGTGAACATTGGCTCCTCAGCCCCTCCGCTGGTGAGTCCAGCTTCGGCAGCCACGACGCCTGAGGACAGCCCTGGATTGGTGCTGGAAGGCCTCAGGCAGCCGGGGCCCTCCAGGCTTCAGGCGCGGAGGATAACCACCGAAGTCATCCCGGGCCAAGGGGCATGCTGATCAGCAGCCTGCCTCCAATCCAGCTGCTAGTGCAGAGGTCATACCACGAAGGAGCACCCATTTTAAAACATCTTAAAAAGATACCTTGACACAAATGAGTATTTATGGGTGAGATGGCTATGTCATTTGTAGTTTAATTAAATGTGCTTTTCTGACAACTTCAGCCTTTCTTGTGTAAATAAGGTATGCCACCATGTATCGATTATGTGTCCTCCAATTGCATCATTAGCCTGACAGTATAGTCAATGTAAGGAATAACATTATTGCCATGCCAATATGCATGATGTGGCACTTCATGGATGCAGTCACATGGGTAATGGCTCAGTTAGCTGCTGCCAGTCGTACTGGAGAGACAGATGTTACAGAGACAAAAGACTTCAGACGACATGCATGATGGTGGTATGTTGTGTGCTGAGCATATGTTGCACTTCAGGGATTGTGGAAGTGCTGATGAATCAGTCGTTGTCTTGCCTCCCTTGCTCGCTACTTGTCTTGTTGGCCTTCCATCACTGCTCCCGGTGCGTGGTTGTTCCTAGATGCCATTTGTGTCCTCATCATCCCAGGATGTCTCCTGCTCCAATATTCCTTCATCCTGCAAGGCTTCCCCCTCTGGACCACAATGTCTTGCAGAATGCAGCACACTACAAGGATGCACCCAACCCTGTCTGGTGCATACTATCGGGCTCCACCTGATCTATTGAGGCAGCGGAAGCGCATCTTCAGCATACCGATGATCTGTTCGATGGTAGCTCGGGTGGAGCTGTGGCAGGCGTTGTAGTGCTCCTCTGCATCGTTGCTGGGGTTTATCCCCAAGAATCCATCCCTGAAATTGAGCGGGTGAAGTGAACCGCAGCGGCAGCTGACACTGGCGCAGGATTAAGGAGTCATGGCAGCTGCCTGAGAAGCAGGCACACACATGCAGGAAGCGTTTTCTGTAGTCGCATACTGGCTGCACGTTGAGCGAGCAAAAGCCCTTTCTGTTGAGGTATGCAGCTGGTTATTCCGTGGGAGCCTTGATGGCCACATGCTTGCAGTTGATGACCCCTTGCAGCTGTGGGAATCCCGCAATAGCCCCAAATCCAATGTACCTCTCGGCCTGATTCTCAGGGTCCGTCCTGAAGCACACATAACCGCAGACCCTCCTGGACAAAGCATTGGTGGCCTCCCTGGTACAGCAATGTACTGCTGATTGCAAGACCCGACACAAGTCAGTGGTGGAACCCTGGAAGCGGAGGCTTAGAAATTTAGAGCCACTATCACTTTGAGGGCCACAGGCATAGGGTGACCACCAAATCCCATCAACTGCAGGTCAGTATTCAGCAGTGCACAGAGATGTGTCACCGTCTGTCTGGTCATCCACGGTCGTCTCTGACATTGAAACTCTGACATCTGCAGGTAAGTCACCCGAGTCCTATAGACCCGCTGGCATCTCAGGGCTACTCTGCACCTTGGTGGTTGCTGCTGCTCGCGTCTTGGAGCTTCCACACGGGCCGCACCTGCCTCTTGTTTCTGCCTCTGGCAGATACGTCTCATAACAGGACAAGGATACAAAGACAGGGTAGACCATCCCCATCTCTATGCTCCAGGAAAACTCAGTTCCTTCACAATGCTAATGGCATCTATCTGGGAAGAGAGTTGTGTTAGTTTGTGCTTCCATTGTGTTCAAGCATGAGCTGTATGGTATGGAACAATGTTGCCCGCACAAACTTTAAATACGAGCGAGCCAGGCTGACCTCCGTACTATCATTTGAGTTGTCTGCAGTGGACCACCAGCAACAGGAGCTTATAACGTTTCGCATTTGTACCCTCCCCCCACAGAAGTGGTTCATCCACTTCCAGTGTTGCCCCCCTACCCCCAACATCAGTGCCCGAATGCAGGATGACCCCCCCCTACACTTACCTCATCCATGAACGGGTACAGAGTGGCCCCCTTTATGAAACAAGGGTGCGGGGTTACCCCCCCCTCCCACCCCACAGCATGGATGTAGAGTTCCGACCCCCTTCTCACCAACCCCGTCCCCCACCCCTCCATCATGGAAGCAGAGTTCCGACCCTGCTCAAGCGATTTAACTTGATTTAACTCGGCTTCACAAAGAACACAGCGGAGAGCAGGACCATTCTTACTGACCTTCACAGGCTCCAAGGACTCTCGTCTCATTGGCACCGGCTTATCTAGGACGGGAAAATGAAGGTACGTCAGTGCCCCATATCCAGCTGAAGAACAAAAACACGCCGGGATACATGATAATTTTGCAGAGAGGTTTTTTACCTCTGCAAACTCAGATTCCATTGCAGAGCAGCAGAGGGGCTGCCGCAGAGCTTCCCCATCGCCGGGAAGATCGGGCCTGGCAATACCACTCCAATTCTCCGGTCCCCCTCGCCGCCATAGAACCCAACGTCGAGCTGGGAACAAAATCCAGTCCATTGTGTTTGTGTGTCTTCTACCACACTTCTGGAGATCCATATCATACATGGTTTACATGAGGAGATCTGAACAATCTAATCCACAATTGTTTGTGCTGACTCATGCAGGTCGTGGAACATTGGAGATAGGGTAGATAGGAAGAAACTTTTTCCCTTAGCGGAGGTGTCAATAACCAGGGGGAACAGATTTAAGGTAAGGGGCAGGAGATTTAGAGGGGATTTGAGGAAAAGTTTTTCACCCAGAGGGTGGTTGAAATCTGGAACACACTGCCTGAGAGGGTGGTAGAGGCAGGAACCCTCACAATATTTAAGAAGTATTTAGATGAGCCCTTGTAATGCCATAGCATACAAGGCAACGGGATAAGTGCTGGAAAATTGGATTAGAATAGATAGGCTTGATGGACAGCGTGGACACGGTGGGCTGAAGGGCCTGTTTCTGTGTTTCATAACTCTATGACTCTATGACAAACTCAGCCTCTGGGACAGGGGCCTGCCATTGACTTTTGAGGAGGAGGACAAGCGGTCAGAGGATGCACCGTCACATCATTCCCCTGTGGGTATGCACTCAAGCTTAGATTCAGGGTCACTAGCTGGTGGAGCTCCACACATGCTCAAACAACTGATGGAGGCTGTGATAGCTGAGGTAATTGACAAGCGGAGGACTGTGGCTGGCCAGGACCATGCGGAGCCCCAGGCTGATGACGAGCCTCTGGTTTCAACAGCACAGGACATGCTGGAGTTGCAGAGAGAGGTAAGAGAACATCTGGAGGAGCTGCCAGAGGCCATGTGCAGCCATGAGCAGATGATGGAGGAGTCCATCCATGCCATGAGTTCTGCCATGTCTCAGGTATGTGAGCACAGGGCTTCCTCCACCGTGAGGCTGGTGACCCTATGGAGAGCCAGATCCCACAAATGCATACAGACCTGCACATCATCACCTTGGCCATGAGCTCACTGCAACTGCAAGGTGAGAGAAGACCAAGGCCCCTGGAGTCTGCTCCACATCCTCGTCCTTCTCTGGTCAGCAGGGAGGTTCAATTCAACTTTTAAAGGAAGGAGGAGAGGCTGACTTCCACACCTGGGGGCTCCCCTCATGGCACTCTGAGTGTGGACAGCGGCTGCTCAATCCCTAGGCCAGTGAGCCAAGCTCCAGTAGCCGCAATGACTGAGGAGGCTCCTATTCGTGCACAGGAACCCTTCAGGCAGTCGGGCCCCTCCAGGCCTCAGGCCATTAGAGGATGCCTGCTAAAGTTATCCCAGGCCAAGGGGCAGCCAGCTCAGCAGCCTGCCTCCACCTCAACTGCCAGCACAGAGGTCGCATCACATAGAAACACATGAAAATGTAACAGGACGAGCACCTAGATGTACTTGGGAATTCATGGGTGTATTACTTGTGGTATTTGCTTTGGTTTCTGCAATTGGTGCAATAAATAGAGATCAGGTTCTTTGCTGTAAATGGCTCATCCCTTCATAGTTGAATTGTGAGATGCAATCTTTACCTTTGCTCCTTCAATAGGCTGCCAGTACAGGCACAGGCTGTGTTTGTTAAGCATCTCAGATGTGTGGTGAAGATGAGCACTCGGCACTGGAGTGAGATAGGGAGAAGGTGACAAGTGGAATACAGTGAGGTGAGTCTGTGTTGAGTTAACTTTGAGAGGCCATCGTTGTGGCAGGGAGCAGGTATGTATGAGATTGTGTTGTGCCAACCTTGCACATTTATCAATGGTCCTGGCCTCTGGTACAAGGGAAGCAAGTGCTCATTAGCCTCCTTCACATCCTCCTCATCAAATGAGGACTGGTGATCAATCATGTCCTCTACATGAAAGGTCTCCCCACTCTGCAGAGCTAGATTGTGCAGAGCACAGCAGACCACCATGATACGCAAGACCCTCACTGGGGAATACTGCAGGGTTCCACAGGATCGATCCACTGTTATGACAGACCGCTCAAGACAAAGCCCCCAATTAAAATATGAAATTATGATTGTGGTGCAAACAACGAACTGTCAATTCAGTTCCACCACTCCACAGATCGTCAAACATATCACTTTAAACTTTCCAAATTAAAGAAATCCACAGCCGAATTGAATGATCTGTGAACCCCCCGAATGGGGCGAACCGAACCAGGTGTCTTTAGATCAACAAATTAACTGTTTATTAGAAAAACCAAACTCTTAAGCAATACTAAGATATAAACAACATGTAAAAATAGAAAAATTAGTATTCTTGCAGATTTACACTTCCCGATAAACAGTCCTCTGATTAAAGTCCATTCGCAGTCTTCCAGGATCTGATGAGGGAAGAAAAAATGTCCAACATCCGAGTTTCGACTCCTCTTTCGTCCAACGATGACTACTGCTGATCAACAACTCGCAAACACTCTTCAATGATAATAAAAATGATTATAAGAGATAATAAAAGTCACAGTCTAACTTCCCTCCCTTCAGTTTACATCACCAGAGATATCTGTTCATTTTTTTTAATTTTTGGCCTTTATTCCTCAGGCCCCCTTTATATACATATTTACATTTCTAAAATAACTTTATTAAAAACAGATAAATAAACCAAAAACTCAAATTAAAATGCCATTCTCGGCATCGACGAAGCACTCCAGTCCCTGCGGTGCCCACCGGCTGCGGAAGGCCTCAAGCGTACCGGCGGACACTGCATGCTCCTCCTCCAGGTACACCCGGGCGCGAACACAACCGCGGAAGAGGGGCAGGCAATCGGGGAGGACGGACCCCCCGACGGCCCGCAGCCTGGACCTGTCAATTGCCACCTTGGCCAGGCCCAGGAGCAAACCGACGAGGAGATCCTCCTCCCGGCCCACGCCCTTCCGCACCGGGTGCCCAAAGATCAGGAGCGTGGGACTGAAGTGCAGCCAGAACTTGAAGAGCAGCCCCTTCAAATACTCAAAGAGGGGCTGCAACCTCGCACACTCCATATATATGTGAAACACGGACTCATCCAGGCCGCAGAAAATACAGGCGGCCTGGGAGTCCATGAACCTACTTAAAAGTCTATTGCACGGGACTGCCCTGTGCAACACCCTCCACCCCAGGTCCCCGAGGTAAAGGGGGAAGATTCCTGCGTAGAGAGACCTCCATCGGGGTTTCCCCTCGCCGCCAGATGGCAACGCAGACCGCCAGGGCGTGTCCGGCCGACTGACGAGGGCGAGGAAGTGGAGAGTGTGCAGGAACAGCCCGTACAGGAAACCCCTCCGCGCCAATTGGAATGGCACTGAGGGCATTTCCGAGAGACGGCTCGGGTTGTGCGGGACCGGCTCCCGAGGAGGGTTTCGGGGCCTGGGTTCGATGAGCAGTTCCGGCCGAGCAGGGGTCAGCTCGGCCGGAATCGCTGCGCACTCCTGAGCCCCCTCACCACTCGCAGTGAGGGTCGTCCCGGGGGCTTCAGCTACTCCTCCGCCCGCCGGTCCGTCTCCGGAGTCGGCCGCCCGGACAGCCGAGGCGCTCTCCTCCGCAGGCGGGGGAGCGCCCTGACTGGAGGCGACCAAGAGATTTCTGTTCAGTTCATGCTGGCCGAGCTGTGGCTGTCTGTTAGAACAGTCTGTCTCCACTAAAAGCCATTTCAAAATTTAATTGCAGCATTGATCCTCAGTCTCTGAGTGGCTGTGTCCAAGGCAATCAGGACGCACATTTTAAGCTGGTTGGTACCCACTCTGTATGGTTGTATCCAACGGCAACCAAAATGCACCTTCTCGATAACTCCTGAGGCTTGCTTGTTCTTAAAGCAGTATTGATCCTTTGCTGACTTAAAGACACACCACATAATTCCCTCCAAAAAACAGTAGGATCATAACACGAGGCACCAGAATCTTATTTCCAGCAGGTCAATGGCCTGCTTGGCAGTCATTTGGGTGGAATCATGGCAAGTGTTGTACTTTTCGTCTGCTGTATTGTGAGGGTTCCTCACAGGTGTGAGTAGCCATGGCTTCAATGGGTAACCCTGGTCCCCGAGAATCCATCCCTGAATGTGAGCAGGGGACCTGAAAAGCTGTGGCACCTGAGACAGTCGAAGTATGTAGGCGTCAGGGTTGCTTCCCGGTGGTCGCAGAGCAGTTGTATGTTGACAGAATGGAAGTCCTTTCTGTTGATGAAGGTGGCTGGCTGCTCTGTGTGGGTCTTGATGGGCACATGCATGCAATTGATCACACCTTGCACCTGGGAGAATCCAGCAATGGCCCTGAAGTCAATGGCCCTCTCTGCCTGACTGTCAGGGTCAGTCCAGTACCTCTTGAGCAAAGCATTGGCCACCTCCTTGATGCTGTGGTTTCTGCCTGGGATACCCCAGACATGTCCTCAGTGGATCCCTAGAAAGAGCCAGATGTGTAGAAGTTGAGTGCCACAGTGATCTTCAGAGCCACGGGTATTGGGTATCCACCGAAACACATGGGCCGCAGCTCGTCCTGCAGCATGATGCATGAGTTGGTGATAGCCTCCCTGGAGAACCACAGCCTTCGCTGACACTGTTGCTCTGACATTTGGAGGTAGCTGAGGTGAGTCTAGTACACTCTCTGGCACAGATAGGCCCTCCTTGGTGTGGCTGGCTGCTGCCTGTCTCTTATTGGAGCTTCATAGGCGGGCCCAGCTGGATCCTGGCCCTTCCTCCCTTTGACCCGCTGCTGCATGGCACAGGTGTCCACAAAGATGGGGTGTATGAGGCCCATGCCAGCTGATTTTTACCCCTCCTCAGTGCTGTCCTTGCAGAAACAAACTTACCTTGGGACTTTCCCATCACTCCTCCCTAGCGCTAATGCCCATCAGTGCCCATGCTTGCAGAGAGCCAAGCACCCGAGATTATACCCAGCTGACCCTTGCACCAGCGATTGAGCCCACCTGACCCTTGCACCCAAGAGTGAGCCCATCCATGCAGATAGCCCATTACTTGAGAGTGAGCCCACCCATGTAGAGAGCCCAGCACCCAAGACTGAGCCATTTGAGCCCAGCACCCGGGGAGTGAGCCCACCTGCGCAGAGAGCCCAACATCCGAGAGTGAGCCCACCTGTGCAGAAAGCCCAGCACTGCAGGCTGACATTGGTCACCGCTTCCACTCTTCCCTTATCCAATGCTCCCCATGGCTGCCTTCCCACTGTGTCAATGTGGCTTTGTCTTGGTGCCGCAACCTTTAAATGACTAGGGATCTGAAGACACATGATCCCTGTGCGTCAATGACTAAATTTAAAACTCCTCATTAAACTGTGCTCACTGCAGTGTAAATGCATTTTAATTAGCTGTGTAACAATTTAAATTGTAGTCCTGCCATGCTGGGACGGCAATGCCGCCTTGTAGCTTTCCTGCCGCTGACAAAATCCGGAACTGGCGGTTTCCGGGCAAGCACGTCCACCCTGATTTGTCTGGATAAAATCCAGCCCAAACAGTGCAAAATAGACACAGCTATGCAATGCTTTTTTTTAGTACCATCATGTGTTTTCCTTTGAAGTTCAGTACAAACTCATAACATTGTTACTTTGATAAGGCAATTACCATTTTCCAATTTGAAAGGCTAACTTGTATGAAAACTGCTGTAGTGTAAAACTGAAGTTCTGTTGTTTGCCTGAATATCTGTCCAACTCTATGAATTTTTTTTAAAACTCAGATCTTTTTCTATATTGCTGATTATTTATTAGTTTAGGAAATAGAATATGTGAAAAATAATATCACACTTGAACCTTCTGTTCCTTCAGGGATACTAATGAGATTGCATAAATTATGGTGTTTAAAATGATCCTCTGAAACAATATCTATTCTTTATTCTCTCCATTTTTTAAATATGCTGCCTATTGAAATGTAGCCTCCATTTGCTGTTTGGTCATTGTGCTCTGACCTCCAGTTCTTTCAGCTTCTGACTAATCACATTCGTACATTACCTCAGGGCGAGAATTTTATCCTTCATTTCTGTCCAAATTATTAATTCCAGAAGCAGAAGAGACCATTCTTTGTCCTCCAAATCGCTTGCCCTCAAGTGTATGCTTACAGCAGGTGAGGAGACGGATGATTAATTTCTTTTTTCTTTCTTTGCACTTCCAATAAATGGGCGGCACAGTGGCGCAGTGGTTAGCACCGCAGCCTCACGGCTCCAGCGACCCGGGTTCAATTCTGGATACTGTCTGTGTGGAGTTTGCAAGTTCTCCCTGTGTCTGCGTGGGTTTTCTCCGGGTGCTCCGGTTTCCTCCCACAAGCCAAAAGACTTGCAGGTTGGTAGGTAAATTGGCCATTATAAATTGCCCCTAGTATTGGTCGGTGGTAGGGAAATATAGGGACAGGTGGGGATGTGGTAGGAATATGGGATTAGTGTAGGATTAGTATAAATGGGTGGTTGATGGTCGGCACAGACTCGGTGGGCTGAAGGGCCTGTTTCAGTGCTGTATCTCTAAAAAAAAATATTTTTCCTGTTTATTTTCCTGCTTTATATTCATTTTTCATATTTAATTGCTTAGTTTCTTTCTTCATCCTTTTTCATAATTTCCCCTTTCCCTTTTCCTTCTAAACATACGCCACAGTCTTACATTAGAAATGCGGAAGGTTACTACAAAAGTGTTTCTATATTTTTTGTTAAGTATATGTTTTTGGGAACTTATATTTAAATTGTGAAGATGGATTCGTTGGAAGGCTGAAGATTTCATAGAAGCTGTACTTTGCTTTGTTGTTGACAGTTCATTGAAAGGACATTGAGGTGTTATTTAAAAACAGCCTGCTAGAAGTCATGTGCTTTAAGCAATAAACAACAGAAACTTTGGTGACCTGGGGGAGATGTTTACGGAGAAGTGAGAGGGTAAGACTTATAGGGGTCAGGAGGCTTGATTCTTGAGATATTATTTTTGGTTTCGCTTTGGACAGTGTATTGGGGTGTGAACTGTTTTGAAGGCAGTTGGAGAAAACCAGCAGCCACCATCAGCTCACCCTCTTCCATCTCTTTGAGAATGTCCTGAAAATCAAGTGTAAGAAACAGAGAACCTGATGCTGCATTTCTCCTGAAAAGCCTGCCAGAAACTCCTGATGTAGCATTTCTCCTGGAAAGCCTGCCAAACTGATCTTCAATGTCGCCTGAAATGAACTGCTCTAGAAAGATCCCAGTGACAGCCATACATGTGTATTTGGGACACCAGACCAAAAACGGACAACTGACATCTTTCCATATCTTCACTTTTTTCTTCAAGAATTAGCAAGTATTTGGCCAAACTATTCTTGTTTGTCTTTTTTTTTGTAACAGATCTCTGCAGAGAGAATTTCTGTATATTTTTCAATGTGTGTGTGAGTTTGTGTATGGGGAATTTAAAAGAGGGAAGTTTCATATTTCAATCTGTGTGTTAATGCTTTTTTTTATTGGTTGAGTCTTGTTTTATAATAAACTGATAATTTTGTTGTTTATTAAAGAAACCTCGTTGGTATATTTTATTCTGGGATAAAGAGTAGAGTATATGATTGACTGCATTGGCAACTGGGTAAACATTTTTAAAAAAATGTTGTGAACTGTATAGAAGTGGAACTAGAAAAGACAATGCAACTCGATCATAACATATAAGTGGGGGCTCTGTGCAGGATAACCCAATGCTGGTGACATGCAATTGTAAGTGGGGTAATAATAATTGAAAAGAGGAAAAGTAAAAAAAAAAACAGGTTTCTTGTGCATTAGAGTAAATTTTACGCTATCGGAATGCCATTGTCAGATGCTACAACCTTTCTGGGGAAGGAGGATGTACCCCTGAGTGATTTGAGAAACTTAACCAAGGCTAGGCTAAAGGATTTGACAGAACTGTTGGTCTTAGAGTTAAAGTCAGGAGCTAAGAAAGCAAACATAATTGCAGTAATAGCAGACCATTTGAAATTGGAAGAAGAAAAAGGTAAACCAGATGGTAGTGCAGTTGAATTAGCTAAAATTCAGTTATAGATGAAGTAGCTTGAGCTTGAACAGGAAAAAGAGATGAAAAAACTTGAACTAGAATTTCAAAGAAAAAGTGAAAGTGAAAGAGGGGGAATTTGACTTAAAAAAGATGGAACTAAGACGAAGGGGTGGTCTTGACTCCAGTGAAAACTTTGGTATGGAAAGATCTGACTCTAGCCCAGAACACAGTGGACAGCTGTTTAAATTTGTACAAGCCCTCCTGAAGTTTGAGGAAAGTGACATAGAAGCATTTTTCATTTCTTTTGAAAAGATAGCCAGACAGATGAAGTGGCCAAAGTGGACATTGCTTATGCATGGCAGGTTGATGGGCAGAGATCATGACCTTTATGCCATGCTTTCTGAGGAGGCTTCTGCAGAGTATGAGATGGTAAAAAGGCTATTCTCGCTGCTTATGAGGCAGAAATTTCAGAACCTCCGGAGACAGCCTGGGCAGACTTATATCGAATTTGAGACGATAAAGCAAATTAATTTTGATTGTTGGATGTGGACCCTAAAGGTAGAGGCCATGTATGAGAACCTGAGGGAAATAATTCTCCTGGAAGAATTTAAAAATTCACTCCCTCTGTTAGTAAGAACCCATGTAGAGAATCAGAAAGTTTCAACAGCCAGACAGGCAGCGGAAATTGCTAAAGATTACGAGCTTATTTATAAACCCAAACCCTTTGTCCGTCACCCCCACAAACTTGAGAAGGATAGAAGATGGGAGTATGAAAGGGAGAAAAGTAGCTGGGAACCAAGAAGAAACAGCTGGTAACACCCCAGGATATCCTCCTCAGGCCAGAAAGGAAGATGCTGAGAGTGGAAGTGAGGTCCGCAAGCCTAAGCATTACCATTGTCACAAGGTGGGACACCTTCGTGCAGAATGTTGGAAGTTGCAGGGGAAACCCATAGGACATATTGGGGTGCACAAAGACAATGTAGAGAAAGGGGCCCTGATTGAGAGTATGACAGATCAGGCTGTAGTTCTGACTGCAGCTGTGAGGCTAAGTCCAAAAACTGCTGTGAGTGTGGGGGATGTGAACAAGATACCCGAGAGTTACTGGGAATTCTTGTCAAAATTAAATGTAACTCCTTATCTCTCAAGTGAGGCAGGCAAACCTATAGTTATATTTAGGGATAGAGGAGCCACACAAACACTTTGGCTGGAAAAAGGCATAACTTTTCCACCAGAGAGCGCACTGAATGCCAAGGTTTTAGTGAGTGGTATTGGCAGGAAGTATATACCCATACATTTGTATCGGGTGTACCTAGAGTGTGACCTAATATCTGGAACGTTAACTGTAGGAGTTGGCCATAGTTTGCCTATGGAAAGAGTTGACCTACTCCTGGGGAATGATTTGGCTGGAGCGAAGGTAGTAGCTTCTCCAATAGTCACGGAAAAAACAAGTGCTGTCAATAGACTGAACAGTTGCAGGAAAAAGTTCCAGGAATTTTTCCTTCATGTGTCGTGTCCTGAGCGATGGCTAAACAATTTCCATTGTCAGAGGTAAAATTGGCACCACAGTCAGATAGTCGAATATCTGAAACTTTCTTTGGGGATTTGAATAATCTAAAGGAAATGTTCAATAAATCCCTAATCAAGGTTCAGCAAGCCGATCCAGAGTTAAATAAAGTGGCACAATCAGCTCTAACTGAAGCCGAGGCAAAGGGAGTTCTAGAAGTCTACTATATTAAAATAGGATTCTGCTGAGGAAATGGAGACCTCCTCACAGACCTCCGGACGAGGAATGGACGGTTATTTACCAGATAGTGGTACCGCCCAAGTATTGCTGGGTAATATTAAGGATAGCCCATGAAATTCCTAATGTGGGACATGTGAGGATACGGAAGACCAAATCACGTATTGGTCAACATTTTTACTGGCCAGGTCTTTCCAAGAAATGCTGGAAATACTCAGCAGGTCTGGCAGCATCTGTGGAGAGAGAAGCAGAGTTAACGTTTCAGGTCAGTGACCCTTCTTCAGAACCTTCCTTCAGATAAAGTAAATTATTTGATTGACCTCCCAGATCGCCGGAAAAGGAATCCTTCCTTCAGATAAAGTAAATTATTTGATTGACCTCCCAGATCGCCGGAAAAGGAATCAGCTGTGTCATTTCAATATGTTGAAACAATATCATCGCCGGGAGGAGGATAAGCAAGCACAAGTATGTCAGGTAGTAGGGACAGTGAAGGATGAAATGGATAGTGAGGATGAGGTAGAAGGAGACCTAGACAATTCTCAAATTGAACCCCCGACTCTCCGGTTAGCTCATACTGAATTGCTAGGGAGATTGGACACTATGCTTTCATATTTAGATGCAGCACAATGAGAAGACCTAACAAGGCTACCCAAAGCATTTAAAAGAGTCTGTAGGGACAAGCCAGGATATACATCTTCAGCCAAACATGATGTGAAATGTAAGGGAATCCTTTCCTATAAAACAGCCTCCTTATTGCTTAAGTCCAGAGAAAGAGGCCCAGGTAACAGCAGAAATCCAATACATGCTGGAAACCACCTAACTGAACCCAGTCAAAGTAGCTGGAGTTCCCCAGTGGTGTTAGTCCCTAAACCTGATGTTCAACTAGATTCTGCATAGACTACAGAAAGGTTAATGCAGTAACAAAGGCAGACTCCTATCCAATTCCTTGCTTGAAAGACTGTATTAACAGAGTGGGTAGTGCCATATTTCTTACGAAAATAGATTTGTTAAAGGGATACTAGCAGGTTCCTTTAACACCCTGAGCAAATGAAATATCGGCCTTTGTCACACCGACGGTCTTTTCCAATGCTGAATGATGCTATTCAGGCTAAAAAATGCC
The DNA here is from genome assembly GCF_036365525.1 of Heterodontus francisci. Taxonomy (NCBI): domain Eukaryota; kingdom Metazoa; phylum Chordata; class Chondrichthyes; order Heterodontiformes; family Heterodontidae; genus Heterodontus; species Heterodontus francisci. Next base: position 115,906,636 of record NC_090371.1, read on the forward strand.
CAACAACTTTTCAGAGACTAATGAACCAAGTGGTAGCCAGTGTTCCTAACTGTGTGTACCTTGATGATGTGCTGGTATATAGTGACACTTGCAAGGACCACTCGAAACAAGTGGAAGCTCTGTTTAAAAATTTGAATCAGCTTATTTAGTGGCAAACCTTGCCAAAAATGAATTTGCAAAAGCAAGGGTAACCTATCTCGAGCATATAGTAGGGCAAGGACAAGTGTTGCCAAGAACAGCAAAAGTACAAGCATTGGTAAAGTTCTCTACCCTTAAGATGAAGCAAGAAATCATGAGTTTTTGGGGATGTGTAGTTTCTACCACAAGTTTGTACCAAATTTTAGTACTATAGCTGCTCCACTGACAGATTTGTTAAAAACCAAAGTAGTGTGGTCAGACAAGTGCCAAGCATCTTTTGAGAGGCTGAAAGCCATTTTGATTAATGAACCAATGTTGGCTGCTCCAAATTTCACTAAGCCCTTCAAGGGAGCAATTGATCCCAGTGACTTGGGGGTCAGTGCAGTCCTGTTACAAGATGATTAATCAGGCATAGAAAAGCCAGTGGGCGACATTTGCAAAAAACTAAATCAACATGAAAAAGCTATTTAACAGTGGAAAAAGAAACTCTGGGCTTATTACTAGCTCTTAAGCATTTTGAAGTCTACGTCTGCCTCAACTACAGAGATACACTGGTATATACTGATCATAATCCCCTAGCCTTTGTGGAAAAATTTAAAAGCTGGAATGCCAGACTATTCTGATGGAGTTTACTATTGCAATCTGATCACTTAAAGATTATCCACATTGTGGGAAATAATTATGTAATTGCAGATGCTTTGTCTAGAATCTAACATTGCTTTGAGTTATTTGAGTGCAAAGATGGTACAAAGCAAAACTGTATTAGCTACAGGTAAAGATTGAATGAGAATGAGTGTGCAAATGTGTTTAATATTTTTCATCTCTTTTTTTACGCTTTGTAAAGAAACACATTTAAAAATGGAATTTCATTCCTCCAAGGATGGAGGTGTTATGAAAGTGCTTCTATATTTTTGTTAAGTATATGTTTTTGGGGACTTATATTTAAATTTCGAAGATGGATTCATTGGAAAGCTGAAGATTTCATAGAAGCTGGACTTTTCTTTGTTGTTGACAGTTCATTGAAAGGACATCGAAATGTTGTTTAAAAACAGCCTTGCTGGAAGTCATATGCTTTAAGCAATAAACAACAGAAACTTTGGTGACCTGGGGAAGATGTTTACGGAGAAGTGACAGATCAAGATTTACAGGCATCAGCAGGCTTGACTCTTGAGATATTGTTTTTGGTTTCACTTTGGACAGTGGGTTGGTTGTTTTGAAGACAGTTTGAAAAAAACAGCCAAGAGAGCAGCCATCATCAGCTTACCCTCTTCCATCTCTTTGAGAACATCCTGAGAATCAAATGTAAGAAATAGAGAAAATAATGCTGCATTTCTCCTGGAAAGCTTGCCAAACTGATCCTCAATATTGCCTGAAAAGAACTTCTCCAGAAAGATCCCAGTGACAGCCGTCTATGCGTATTTGGGACGCCAGACCAAAAAGGGACAACTGACATCTTTCAATATCTTCTTTTTTTCCACAGAATCACAGAAACACAGAATAATACAGCGCAGAAGAGGCCCTTCGGCCCATCGAGTCTGCACCAATACATTAAAGACACCTGACCTGTCTACCTAATCCAATTTGCCAGCACTTGGCCCATAGCCTTAAATGTTATGACGAGCCAAGTGCTCATCCAGGTACTTTTTAAAGAATGTGAGGCAACCCGCCTCTACCACCCTCCCAGGCAGTGCATTCCAGACTGTCACCACCCTCGACACAACTCCAACATGACCTCCCTGCTTTTGTAATCTATGCCTCGATTGATAAAGGCAAGTGTCCCATATGCCCTTTTCACCACCCTATTAACCAGTCCTTCTGCCTTCAGGGATCTATAGACAAACACGCCAAGGTCCCTTTGTTCCTCGGAACTTCCCAGTGCCAGGGCATTCATTGAATACTTCCGTGTCACATTACTCCTTCCAAAGTGTATCACCTCACACTTTTCAGCATTAAATTCCATCTGCCACTTTTCTGCCCATTTGACCATCCCATCTATATCTTCCTGTAACCCAAGACACTCAACCTCACTGTTAACCACTCGGCCAATCTTTGTGTTATCCGCGAACTTACTGATTATACCCCCCACATAGTCATCTATGTCGTTTATGGGGGGACCCAGCACAGATCCCTGTGGTACGCCACTGGACACTGGCTTCCAGTCACTAAAACAGCCGTCTGTCATCACTCTCTGTCTCCTACAGCTATGCCAATTTTGAATCCACCTTATCAAGTTACCTTGTATCCCATGTGCATTTGCTTTCTTGATAAGTCTCCCATGTGTATTTGCTGAAATCCATGTAAACTACATCAACTGCACTCCCCTCATCTGCACACCTGGTCACATGCTCAAAAAATTCAATCAAATTTGTTAGGCATGACCTCCTTCTGACAAAGCAATGCTGTCTATTCCTAATTAAATTTTGCCTCTCCAAGTGGAGATAGATTCTCTCCTTCAGAATTTTCTCCAATAGTTTCCCTACCACTGACGTGAGACTCACTGGTCTATAGTTCCCTGGCTTATCTCTACAACCTTTCTTAAATAGCGGGACCACATTAGCTGTTCTCCAGTCCTCTGGCACCTCCCCGGTGGGAGAAAGGAATTAAAAATTTGGGTCAGAGCCCCTGCAATCTCCACCCTCGCCTCCCACAGCATCCTGGGACACAAATCGTCCGGACCTGGAGATCTATCCACTTTTAAGCCTGCCAAAACCTCCAATACCTTGTCACTCCCTATGACAATTTGCTCAAGAACCTCACAGTCTCTCTCTCTCTGAGTTCCATATCTACTTCCTCATTCTCTTGGGTGAAGACCGATGTGAAGTATTCATTTAACACCCTACCAATGTCCTTTGGCTCCAACCACAGATTTCCCCCTTAGTCCCTAATGGGTCCTACTCTTTCCCAGGTTATCCTCTTCCCATTGATATACTTATAGAATATCTTGGGATTTTCCCTACTTTTACCAGCCAGAGCTTTCTCATGTCCCCTCTTTGCTCTCCTAATTGCTTTCTTCAGCTCCATCCTACACTTTCTGTACTCCACTAATGCTTCCATCGATTTGCTCTCCTTGTATTTGCTAAAAGCCTCTCTTTTCCTTCTCATCATACCCTGAATGTTTCTGGTCATCCATGGTTCTCTGGGCTTGTTGCTCCTATCTATTACCCTGGAGGGAACATGTTGGGCCTGTACCCTCCCCATTTCCTTTTTGAATGCCCCCCACTGCTCTTCTGTAGATTTCCCGACAAGTAACTCTTTCCAGTCTACCTTGGCCAGATCCTGCCTTATTTTACTAAAATTCGCTCTCCCCCAATCCAAAACCTTTTTTTGCAACTTGTCTATTTCTTTCTCCATAACAAACTTAAATTGTACCATGTTGTGGTCGCTATCACCAAAATGTTCCCCTTCAAAAATATTTGGCCAAAGTATTCCTTTATGTCTTTTTTTTTGTAACAGACCTCTGCAGAGAGAATTTCTATATTTTTTTCAATATGTATGCGAGTTTATGTGTCGGGAATTTAAAAAGGGGAACTTTCATATTTCAATCTGTGGGTTAATGCTTTCCCCCTTACTAGTTAAGACTTGTTTTATAATAAATTGATAATCCTGTTGTTTATTCAAGAAACCTGGTTGGTGTATTTTATTCTGGGATAAAGTGTAGAGTATATGATTGACTGTATTGGTAACTAGGTAAACATTTTAAAAAATATATGTTTTGACCTGTGGAGAAGTGGAACTAGAAAAGATAGTGCTCTCTTCCCACCTCAGTCATCACAAGGTTAAAAAGTAAAACTTATTACATAAAGTGGACAGTATGTTGTCTCAAATGTTCTTCTGTGGTCTGGGCAGAGTGTGCGAAAGACAACTGGTTCTAATTGAAACAAAGCACTACTGTGATTTACAAAGAAAGAACTTGAATTTGTATAACATCTTTAATGATTGCAGGATGTTCCAAAGTGCTTCACAGCCAATTCATCATTTTAAAGTGTAGTCACTGTTATAGTGTAGAAAATGTGGCAGTCAATTTGGGCACAACATGGTCCCACAAATTGTAACAAGATAATGAGCAGATAATTCGTTTTTTAATGATGTTGTTGAGGGATGAATATTGGCCAGGGCAGCAGGAAGAATTCCCTTTCTTTGATAAGAACCACCTCAGAGGGCAGATGGGACCTCAGTTCAATGTCTCAACCGTAAGACAGCACCTTCAACAAGGCTGCATTCTCTCATTACTGTGCTAAAATGTTAGCCCTGATTCTGTGCTCAAGACTCCCCACAAACTTTCGACTCAAAGGCAAGAGTAGTACCACTGAACCAAGCTTGTCACCTTGATAATTAATTTTTATTTAAACTTCAGTGTGGTATCTTGGAACAATCCTATAATTTAGACTAAAAACTATTATTAGCTATACTAAAAGAAGCTGAGTTACATTGTGATGTGGGAAAGGGACAGAAATTAGATTAAAAGCTATAAATGCTGAGTCCTCACCTAATGTTGGGATTTCAACGGGGCCTCCACTTTAAAGATCAGGATAGACTGATGGGCTACATATATTCCATTAATGTGCACAAACTTTCCTTTTCAATTGAATAGAAAAGGTACCCATAGTTTTTGTAGGGCAGTCCAAGATCAAATGTTAGGTGGGATCATGACAATTTTATTTGGGTTGCGTAATTGGTATTGCATCATGACTAGGAATTCAGATTTTAACATAAGAACAGTCGAAGTGGAGTTCTTTTGGGCCTCCTTATCTCGAGAGACAATGGATACGCGCCTGGAGGTGGTCAGTGGTTTGTGAAGCAGCGCCTGGAGTGGCTATAAAGGCCAATTCTGGAGTGACAGGCTCTTCCACAGGTGCTGCAGAGAAATTTGTTTGTTGGGGCTGTTGCACAGTTGGCTCTCCCCTTGCGCCTCTGTCTTTTTTCCTGCCAACTACTAAGTCTCTTCGACTCGCCACAATTTAGTTAAGTTCATTATATACAACAAAGGTTAACTCTCCTAAAATAATATCTGATTATCTTTTCAATAACTTAAATCATTTTGTCTTCATTACATTGCTTTGTAGATTATTCCAAACATTTATCACTCTGAGTAGTAAAGGAGTTTTTATATTTTGGTTTAACGCAGCTCTTTATAATATCAATGCAATTTTATTCAAACCTCATGATCTAAAGCACCAGACCTAATAACTCTATGCATTATAGTATGATAATTTCTGACCATGCTCCCATGTGTAAATGGGAAGACAAAAAGGCACACCCCTAGTTCTGGAATAAAAACAAAAAAGATCAGTTCTGATGAAAGGTCACTGACCTAAAAGGTTAACTCTATTTCTCTCGCTACAGATGCTACCAGACCTACTGAGCATTTCTAGCGCTTACTCTTTTTATTTTAGAAGGAAGAAGGAAGTTGTATTTATATAGCACTTTATCACATCCTCAAGGTTTCCCAAAGTGTTTCACAACTAATGCCATTGTAGTAAAAGTAAAACAGTCAATCTGCACACAGGAACATCCCACAAACAACAAATGAGATGAATAACTAGCTAACCTAACTTGGTGGCATGGCTTGAGGGAGAACTCCCTGGTCTGACTGGGATTGGTGGGCCACCAAGAACATTGATAGAAATAATTGTTCTTATGCTATTTGTCAAATATCACCAATCTTAAAATTCACTTGAACTCGACGAACATGAAGGAGAGTGATCCCGAATTTCTTCTTTCATTTCTGCATGAAAACTCTGCAATCTGGGCAGCAGGGAATGATAATTGGGGATTAGTCAGTTACATCACGTCCCCACCTTTCTCTGCCCATCAACTTTGGGAGCGGATGCATGATACGAGGGCAATGCATTGGACAGATAATCAATGATATTACTAAATTCAGCAGAACCAGCGTGTAGTAATTTACATGTTTTTTTCCTGCCTCACCCACTACAATCAGGACCATTTACTTTGCAGCAAGGTGATACAGTGATTTCTCTGCCCACTTCCAGTCTAAGATAGGCATTGGGAAAAACAGCATTTCAACATTTCAATTGTCAACTTCAGAAACTAAGCAGAGGCTATGACAACATTGCTTTCAGCCAACAATAGAATCGTCACAGTAGGCCTTTTGTACATAAGTAATTAGTTTTGCTGCACTGCTCAGCAAGTAAACAGAATTTAGAAGAGATAGCTGAGATCATTGAAAATGACAACTTTTCCATGACAAACCAAAACAAATCAAGAATGGCTTCAAAAACTTGTTGGCAAGTTAGAATTGTAAAAACCTTGTAAAGGATCTGGCTCAAACAGCTTTGTGTCTGGGTTTTATAAGGCATGCGTAGCTACGCTTTTCTGAAATGATTATGAGGCAGGAGGATAGGGAAACATGCTGAGATCATGCACCTTGCTTTGATCTCAGTTCTACATTGAAGCAAAAAGATTTTTTTGATTGCAGTAGTTGCTGACATAGTTCATTCATGAATGCAGCTACAACATCATTTCCAAGATGCTGACTTGCTGATTAGAAAGAAGTTTCTTTTCTTTGATGGGAGTTGATCAACTGTGATTAAACAGCGACTTGGACAGGATAGTCTGAGGAAATTGTTGCATGCCATTTTGTAGGCATAGATTGTGGGCCAGGCATTACTGTTCTATTGGCAATGAGCAGGCATTTACCAGATGACTCAATCACTCCAGTAGCTTGCTGTCTGTCAGTTTGGTTTGGAAAACAATTTTGATACTGGATAATTACCTTTGCTATGGCCAGGTGGGAAATGGTGTTGCTGGTTTCCACTGTTCACTTCCCAACTGACCACAGACAGTGTTTTTGTTTAAATAGTGTTTCAGCCCCGGTGTTTGGCTTGGCAAATAAACAAACAGTGACAGGTTTTCTCATAGGTTTAAAACAGAAGATTAAATATTTATTGAACAATATTCATCACCCGAAATGTTTGCAACACCACCCACGCATGCATTCACTTTCAGAGGCACACACAAGAGAAGATAAATAGAAGGGAAAGGGAGGTGTTAAGAGTTCAAGGTGTAAAAGTCTGTTCAAGTCTGTTGTTTCAGGAAAACCTGTGAGATCCGCTCAGAAGGTGAGTTTTAAAGTTGCAGCCTGTTTGCGGGTTTTCTTATATTTGCTGGGTTGCTGAAGACTTCTGGCAGTTCATATCAGTTTGAAGATGGTGCTGATATTCTTAGCTCATTTTTCACAGGTGGAGGAGTTGTTTCAAAGGCACTTTCTTTTCTCTGCTGCAGTTGATTTTCAGCAGGGTTCAAATGTGTTAGCTGGAACTGCTCTCTCTCTCTGTCTCTCAGCCTTGTTCTGAAATTCAAGATCGATTTCGATGTTGACCATGTGTTTGGAGAGACCAGACGGCGGTTGATGACTTGATGACTGAACTGGAAAGACCACCATTGTTCTTCAAAATGATTAGCTTTCAAGGTAAACTCATCAAGTCTTAGTTTTGCCCATGTGACTTTAGGTTTCAGTTCCTGTTGGGCTGTACTATAGCTTTTGATGGCCCCATTTTGATAATATTAGGGCTGTTCACACTTTATTGTGGTGAAGGGTAGCTGGAGATGTAGAGCTGAATTTTTCCAGCTTGTCACCATCTTGGCGGTGAGCTTCAAAAATGGCGGGGTTCATGCGCGACATCTACTCCGCAGAGCCGCCATGATATTTAGCGTGGCAGCTCATTTACATTGCAGGGGCAGACCAGCCCCCTCCCCCGACGATGTGGGAAGGGGCTGGCGCTCCTTCCCTGGCAACGGCGTCCGGCACCACTGCGTAGGCACGGCGCCATTTTTAAAGGGCTTCAAGCCCTTCCAAATCATTTACATTTTTAAAGTTATAGGGTGTGTGAATTTTAAATTAAAAACTTACTAAATGTTTTGATACCCTCTCCCACCCCACAATGACAAAACAGATTATTATTTGCCCTCCCCCGCCAAGAAAAACTTCTCTTTTGTCCCGACCTTTCGCCCCAAAGGTTTAGACACTTTGAACCTCCCCACCACCCCCTAGACCAATCAGAAAGGTTTCACCCTGGTCCCCTCACTGCCAGAAAACTTACCTCCTCCCCCCTCCTTACCAGTGTCCCGCATCGGACTTCTGGTCAGAGATCTGAAGGCACGGGAGTCCGGACAACCAGCCGGAATATGGCAGTGGGACAGCTGATGGGAGCAGGTAGGTAATTAATTCTTTTATTAACATATTTAAATCCTGCTCCCATCGCCGAGTGGTGGGGGGGGGGGGGGGCCACCACGAGGCCTCGCCACCACCGGTAAATTAGGGTGGTGCCTTCCCGGCATCGAGGCCCATGGCAGGCCTCTCCCGGAGGCATTTTCGGGGCCCATCCCGCCACGATCCCCAATGTCAGGGGGCTGGTAAAATCCAGCCCACAGAGACTAGGAGTGCCTTTGTCTTAGTTCATTTTTTGTATCGCTCACATCCATGTGTGTTAAGCTGCCTCATTTCCACGTAGGTGGGGTTAATTGGTTTTAGTTCTAGATGTGTAGTTTAGTGCTGGAGTTGGTCTGGATCATGTGACTTGTCCTCTATTTTGTTGACAGCAATTGTACCAGTCTTTTAAAAATTGTTCTTAATTTTTATATCTTCAGTTTTTGTTTTTGTATTTTCATCGTTGCACTTCTCATGAGTGTGACACTTTGCACTTATATCCTTGAAGTATCAGAGAATCTGTATTTCTTTGCTCCCTCTTTAATATACCAGGTATGATTACTCTTTCTCAGAAATATGAATTGTGTTACTATAGAACTACTCAATTTCAAAATACAATGATATTTTAACATCATAAAATTTTACTTCAGGGGAAACAGAATCTTAGAGCCCATTCCCCGCACCTCTACCCTCACCCCTTCCCCTCCCTCCCAGAACCGTGACAGGGTTCCCCTTGTCCTCACTTTTCATCCCACCAGCCTCCATATCCAAAGGATCATCCTCCACCATTTTCGCCACCTCCAGCGTGATGCCACTACCAGTCGCACCTTCCCCTCCCTTCCCCTGTCAGCATTCCGAAGGGATCGTTCCCTCCGCGACACCCTGGTCCACTCCTCCATTACCCCCACCACCTCGTCCCCGTCCCAGGGCACCTTCCCTTGCAATCGCAGGAGGTGTAATACCTGCCCATTTACCTCCTCTCTCCTCACTATCCCAGGCCCCAAACACTCCTTTCAGGTGAAGCAGCGATTTACTTGTACTTCTTTCAATGTAGTATACTGTATTCGCTGCTCACAGTGTGGTCTCCTCTACATTGGGGAGACCAAGCGCAGACTGGCTTTGCGGAACATCTCCGCTCAGTCCGCAAGCAGGACCCTGAGCTTCCGGTTGCTTGCCATTTCAACACTCCCCCCTGCTCTCATGCTCACATCTCTGTCCTGGGATTGCTGCAGTGTTCCAGTGAACATCAACGCAAGCTCGAGGAACAGCATCTCATCTACCGATTAGGCACACTACAGCCTGCCGGACTGAACATTGAGTTCAATAATTTCAGAGCATGACAGCCCCCCACTTTGCTTTCATTTTTAGTCATTTTTAGTTATTTTTTCTTCCTTTTTTTTTACATTCCTTTTTACATTTTTTACAATCTTTTTTTGCATTTATTTCATTTCATCTTAGTTTGTTCAGTTTGCTTACCCACTGTTTTTTTCAGGTTGTTTTTCTTCAGGTTTGCACTTGCTGCTGTTCAATATTCAGTATATTCACACCTAATCTGTACTCATGCTTTGTCTTTCAACACACCATTAACATATTGTTTGCCTTTGCTCCGTGATCTTTTGGTCAGCTATGTGGCCTGGTCCAATCTGCACCTTCTCCTTTGTTATCTCTTGCCCAACCCCCACCTCACTTGTTTATAATCTGTGACTTTTCTAATATTTGTCAGTTCCGAAGAAGGGTCGCTGACCCGAAACGTTAACTCTGCTTCTCTTTCCACAGATGCTGCCAGACCTGCTGAGTGATTCCAGCATTTCTTGTTTTTGTTTCAGATTTCCAGCATCCGCAGTATTTTGCTTTTATATATAGGAGTGTTCCTCCAATTCTCACGAGGAAGCCCATGCCATATGCCCTTCCCCTCACGTCCAGCAGCCCCCACCCACCCTCCCTCCCTCAACACTTACCTGAACCCCTGCTGTTGCCCTCTGCTGCCGAATTCCTGCTCCCACCCACTGACCATGTAATAGATCTGGCCAGGTCTGGCAGGTCACTGAGAACATTAATGGAAATAATTGTGCTCATGCAAATGTGGCCATGCTGTATTAGCTGTGGTTTCAACATGGGCAAGAAACAAGGATGGCATCATGGGTGATAATGTTGTAATATGACCCCTATTTTCAATTATTAATGAGGCTATCTCCATCTAAATTGAGGGTCACCCAAAAGTTAGAATGGGCCAACAACAAGCAGTAAGGCAATGCTTCAATTCTGCTCCCATTTTGGTCCAGTTATCAATGGTACAAATGGGACAGTAGTGAGATATAAATCACCACAGTGCACCTAGCAAAGAAAAACATCCCAAAGCAACTCAAAAACAAATCAAATAAGAACTTTTAACATATATTACACCAAACTTCACCTGTGGCATCATAATGAGAAATTCTGAAATGTGACATTGCACTTAAATCCTTTGCCTCTCTCTCTCTCTGTAACTTTCTCAACCCTACGTATACCATTTCTTTTGGCTTCATCCTTTTATGCATCCTCCTGCCTTTAGCTCATCATTGGCAGCTTTGTTTTTGGCCATCTATGTCCCTTTTTTTGTTCTTTCATGGGATGTGGGCATCACTGGCAAGGCCAGCATTTGTTGTCCGTCCCTAATTGCCCTTGACAAACTGACTGGCTTGCTAGGCCATTTCAGAGGGCAGTTAAGAGTCAACCACATTGCTGTGGGTCTGGAATCACATGTAGGCCAGACCAGGTAAGGATAGCAGATTTCCTTCCTTAAAGGACATTTGTGAACCAGATGTGTTTTTACAACAATTGATAGTTTCATGGCACCATTACTGAGACCAGCTTTCAATTCCAGATTTTTATTAATTAATTGAATTTAAATTCTACCAGCTGCTATGGTGAGATTTGAACCTGTGTCCCCAGGACATTAGCCACTCTCAGGAATTTTGTCTGCAAAGCCTTCCGTCTCTCTTACTTTAAAAGCGTCTTTAAAAGCCACCAAGATTTCAATTGCCATTCCTTATTTCTCCTTCTTTAACACAGCATTCAATGTTTTCCTTAAATCTTTGTGAAGTACGTGTGATGTTTTTCTACATTAAAGATTGTTGTTAATCTTGATTTCCTTGATCACAGACCTTAGAAGATTATATACATTAGTACTTTAATTCCATCTGTTTAGGCCTCTATTTCAATCTTTTGGACTATTTCTTCATATTTAAATATTGGGTGAACAGTGATTCTAATGGCAATCATTTTTATGTAACGGAACAAGCCTTTCCTACCCTAATCTCAAATCTTGGAACGGTTTGCAAAGCTTTGATTACATTTATGGGAGATTAAATTATCCAGTTTAGTTACTGTGCAATGTTTATTCAGGAATGTAACCATTACAATTGGGACACTTCATTATACTGGTCCTCAGGGCAACTGGTTGGAATTAAATTGAATACATTGAATTAATTTACCATTTAAAGAAATTGTCTACCAATGCTCGTTTAATCCAGATGATTACATACCATTCAAAAATGAAAAAAAAAGGTTCAGAAACAACTGCAAACCATCACCAACAAATTTAATCAAAGCTTTGCAAATCATTCCAAGGGGTAGGAAAGGTTTGGACCTTGACATAAAAATGATTGCCATTTGAATCACTGTTCACCTGACATTTAAATATGAAGAAATAGTCCAAAAGATTGAACTAAAGGCCTAAACAGATGGAATTAAAGTACCAACAAAAACAACCTGCACTTATAAGGGTTCGCATGATAATACTCTGATGCTTGTGCAGAATCATATTAGATTTGAACACAGGACAGAATTAGGCTACTGTGTTTGCAGCCCTAACTTTGATTTATACTTGGTTCGAGCAAATTTCTACACTGGCAGTGGAGCCTGGTATTTTCTATATAATGACCTTAACATAGCAAAACCTTTCAAGCTGCTTCAGAAAGAAAAGGGGAGAGGAAAAGAATGAATACTGAACATGAAAGGAGTACTTTATGTTGTCTTAGGCAACATAAATGAGATGCGTGGAGTCCAGTTATGCTGAAGATCTCTAACAGGTTTATTAACAGCTAAATTAGTCTGTACAGTACAGAGCAAACTATTTACAGAACCTTCGTCTGGGTGTTCCAGTTGCAGACTGACCCTGGCGTGTAGTCACATGACTACATCCTGGTACTTAACTCATTAGCATACTGAGATCTTAAAGGGACATCACTCTTAAGGCCATCATATAACATCCCCTTTGTTTCCAAAGATAAGTCTTGTGCGCTACAAGGAAAAACACATAATATTAGATAACATCATTGAGTCATAGAGTTATACGGCACAGAAACAGGCCCTTTGGCCCATCGTGTCTGTGCTGGCCATCAAGCGCATATCTATTCTAATCCAATTTTCCAGCACTTGGCACGTAGCCTTGAATGCTATGGCGTTTCAAGTCCTCATCTAAATACTTCTCAAATGTTGAGGGTTTCTGCCTCTACCACCCCTTCAGGTAGTGTCTTCCATATTCAAACCACCCTCTGGGTGAAAAAGCTTTTCCTCAAATCCCCTCTAAACCTCCTGCCCCTTACCTTAAATCTATGACCTGGTTATTGACACCTCTGCTAAGGGAAAAAGTTTCTTCCTATCTACCCTACCTATGCCCCTCATAATTTTGTACACCTCAATCAGGTCCCCCCTCAGCCTTCTCTGCTCTAAGGAGAACAATCCGAGCCTATCCAATCTCTTTTCATAGCTGAAATGCTCCAGCCCAGGCAACATCCTGGTGAATCTCCTCTGCACCCTCTCCAGAGCAATCACATCCTTCCTATGGTGTGGCGACCAGAACTGCACACAGTACTCCAGCTGTGGCCTAACCAATGTTTTATACAGCTCCATTATAACCTCTCTGCTCTTATATTCTATGCCTCGGCTAATAAAGGCAAGTATCCCATATGCGCTCCTAACCACCTTCTCTACCTGTGCTGCTGCCTTCAGTGATTTATGGACAAGTACACCAAGGTCCCTCTGACCTTTTCTACTTCCTAGGGTCCTACCATCCATTGTATATTCCCTTGCTTTGTTAGTCCTCCCAAAATCCATCACCTCACACTTCTCAGGATTAAATTCCATTTGCCACTGCTCTGCCCATCTTACCAGCCGATCGATATCGGCCTGTAATCTAAGGCTTTCCTCCTCACTATTTACGACACCACCAATTTTTGTGTCATTTGCGAACTTACTGATCATACCTCCTATATTCACGTCTAAATCATTAATGTACACTCCAAAGAGTAAGGGTCCCAGCTCCGATCCCTGTGGTACACCACTGGTCACAGGCTTCCAATCGCAAAAACAATCCTCGACCATCACCCTCTGCCTCCTGCCACAAAGCCAATTTTAGATCCAATTTGCCAAATTGCCCTGGATCCCATGGGTTCTTATCAAAAGCCTTACTGAAGTCCATGTAGACTACATCAACTGCTTTACCCTCATTTACACACCTAGTCACCTCCTCGAAAAATTCAGTCAAATTTGTTAGACATGATCTCCCCCTGACAAAGCTATTCTTGGTTGATCACTGCCTCTCCAAGTGGAGATTAATCTTGTCCCTCAGAATTTTTGCCAATAGTTTCCCGACTACTGATGTTAGACTCACTCGCCTGTAATTACCTGGTTTAACCCTACTACCCTTCTTGAATAATGGTACCACATTCACTGTCCTCCAGTCCTCTGGCACCTCTCCTGTGGCCAGCGAGGATTTGAAAATTTGTGTCACAGCCCCTGCAATCTCCTCTCTTGGCTCACATAGTTGGCTGGGATACATCTCATCTGGGCCTGGGGATTTATTCGCTTTTAAGCCCGCTAAAACCACTAATACCTCCTTCCTTTCAATGCTAATTTGTTCAAGTATATCAAAATCCCTTTCCCTGATTTCTACACCTTCATCGTCCTTCTCCATAGCGAACACAGATGAAAAGCAATCATTTAAAGCTCTACACACAGATTGCCACTTTGGTCCCCAACAGGCCCTACTCTTTCCCTGGTTATCCTCGTTCTCTTCTTCTTTGGCCTCCTTGTCTCGAGAGACAATGGGTAAGTGCATGTAGGGGGTCAGTGGTTTGTGGAGCAGCACCTGGAGTGGCTATAAAGGCCAATTCTAGAGTGACAGACACTTCCACAGGTGCTGCAGAAAAATTTGTTTGTCGGGGCTGTTACACAGTTGGCTCTCCCCTTGCGCTTCTGTCTTTTTTCCTGCCAACTGCTAAGTCTCTTCGACTCGCCACACTTTAGCCCCGCCTTTATGGCTGCCCGCCAGCTCTGGCGATCACTGGCAACTGACTCCCACGACTTGTGATCAATGTCACAGGACTTCATGTCGCGTTTGCAGACGTCTTTAAAGTGGAGACATGGACGGCCGGTGGGTTTGATACCAATGACGAGCTCGCTGTACAATGTGTCCTTGGGGATCCTGCCATCTTCCATGCGGCTCACATGGCCAAGCCATCTCAAGCGCTGCTGACTCAGTAGTGTGTATAAGCTGGGGATGTTGGCTGCCTCGAGGACTTCTGTGTTGGAGATACAGTCCTGCCACCTGATGCCAAGTATTCTCCGGAGGCAGCGAAGATGGAATGAATTGAGACGTCGCTCTTAGTTGACATATGTTGTCCAGGCCTCGCTGCCAGAGAGCAAGGTACTGAGGACACAGGCTTGATACACTCCTGTGCGCCATTTTCCCACACTCTCTTGGCCAGTCTGGACATAGCAGTGGAAGCCTTTCGCATGCACTTGTTGATTTCTGCATCGAGAGACAGGATACTGGTGATAGTTGAGCCTAGGTAGGTGAACTCTTGAACCACTTCCAGAGCGTGGTCGCCGATATAGATGGATGGAGCATTTCTGACGTCCTGTCCCATGATGTTCGTTTTCTTGAGGCTGATGGTTAGGCCAAATTTGTTGCAGGCAGCCGCAAACCTGTCGATGAGACTCTGCAGACACTCTTCAGTGTGAGATGTTAAAGCAGCATCGTCAGTAAAGAGGAGTTCCCTGATGAGGACTTTCCGTACTTTGGTCTTCGCTCTTAGACGGGCAAGGTTGAACAACCTGCCCCCTGATCTTGTGTGGAGGAAAATTCCTTCTTCTGAAGACTTAAACGCATGTGAGAGCAGCAGGGAGAAGAAAATCCCAAACAGTGTGGGTGCGAGAACACAGCCCTGTTTCACGCCACTCAGGATAGGAAAGGGGTCTGATGAGGTGCCGCTATGCTGAATTGTGCCTTTCATATTGTCATGGAATGAGGTGATGATACTTAGTAGCTTTGGTGGACATCCAATCTTTTCTAGTAGTCTGAAGAGACCACATCTGCTGACGAGGTCAAAGGCTTTGGTGAGATCAATGAAAGCAATGTAGAGGGGCATCTGTTATTCGCAGCATTTCTCCTGTATCTGACGAAGGGGGAACAGCATGTTAATGGTCGATCTCTCTGCACAAAAGCCACACTATGCCTCAGGGTATACGCGCTCGGCCAGCTTCTGGAGCCTGTTTAAAGCGACCCGAGCAAAGACTTTCCCCACTATGCTGAGCAGGGAGATTCCACGTTGTTGTTGCAGTCACCGTGGTCACCCTTGTTCTTATAGAGGGTGATGATATTGGCATCGCGCATGTCCTGTGGTACTGCTTCCTCATCCCAACACAGGCAAAGCAGTCCATGTAGTGCTGAGCGTATAGCAGGCTAGGCACTCTTGATTATTTCAGGGGTAATGCCGTCCTTCCCAGGGGCTTTTCCGCTGGCTGGAGAATCAATGGCATCACTGGGTTCCGATTTTGTTGGCTGTACGTCCAGCTCATCCATGACTGGTAGAGGCTGGGCTGCATTGAGGGCAGTCTCAGTGACAACATTCTCTCTGGAGTACAGTTCTAGGTAGTGCTCAACCCAGCAGTCCATTTGCTTGCGTTGGTCAGTGATTGTGTCCCCTGATTTAGATTTGAAGGGGGCGATCTTCCTGATGGTTGGCCCAAAAGCTCTCTTAATGCCATCATACATTCCTGTGATGTTTCCGGTGTCTGAGGCCAGCTGAATACGACTGCATAGGTGTTGCCAGTAGTCATTTGCGCAGCGCCTGGCTGTTCTTTGTGCAGTGCTTCTGGCTGCTTTAAGTGCTACGGATGTTAACTCGCTGGGGGCTTTCTTGTAATTCAACAGTGCAATGCGCTTAGCGGCTATGACAGGTTCCAGCTCTTCAAAATGAGATTGAAACCAGTCTGCATTCCTCTTTGCACGTTTGCCATAGGTGGTCAAAACTGACTCATAGATGGCGTCTCTGATGTGGGCCCACTTGGTCTCAGCATCCCCTGTGGGAGTGTTTTGAAGGGCTTTTACAAGTGAATTTAGAAATTTTTGTAACAGCTGTGGATGAGAAATTCTGCTTGTGTTGATGCGCGGGTGGCCCTTCTGCTTGGAGTGATGCAGCTTCTTTGGTTTGAGTCTAACCTTGCTGCACACCAGGGAGTGGTCGGTGTCGCAGTCCACACTGTGGAAGCTGCGTGTGATTTGAACACTGTTTAAGGAGGCTCGCCTTGTGACGATGAAGTCCAGCTGGTGCCAACGACACGATCTTGGGTGCCTCCAAGAAACCTGGTGACAGGGTTTAGTGTGAAAGAACGAGTTGGTGATGCAAAGGTTGTGATAGGTACACAACTCAAGCAGTCTCTGTCATTCTCATTCATCCTTCCAACGCCATAGTGCTCAAGGCAGCACGGCTATGAGTCATGGTCAGCCCCAACCCTGGCATTAAATTCCCCCAGCAGGAACAGGTGTTCGGTGTTGGGGATGCTACTAATGATATTATGGAGTTCCTCATAGACTGGTCTTTGGCTTCAGGTGGGGAGCAGAGTGTTGGAGCATAGATGCTGAGTAGGTGTACTGGACCAGAGGCGGTGAGCAGTCGGATGGACAGTATGCATTCCGAGCCATGTGAGGGAGGCTCTATCATGCTGAGCAAGGGGTTTCTGATGGTGAAGCCCACTCCATGCTGTCTTGGTTCTTCAGGATCCCTGCCCTGACAGAAGAAGGTGTAGTCTTGCTCTGTTAAAGATCCACTCGCAGGGAGGCGTGTCTCCTGAAGTGCTGCAATGTCTACATTGAGTCTACTGAGCTCGTTGTTAATGATGGCGGTCTTCCAAGAATCGTTGATTCCCTTAATATACTTTTAAAACGCCATGGGATTTTCCTTTATCTTGCCTGCCTGTGTTTTTTCATGCCCCCTCTTCGCTCTCCTAATTACTTTTTTAAGTACGTTTCTACACTCCTCAAGGGCCTCTGCTATTTTCAGCCCTCTGAATCTGCCATAAGCCTCCTTTTTTTCTTTATCCAATCCTCTATATCAATTGACTTCCAGTGTTCCCTGGACTTGTTGGTCCTTCCCCTTTATGGAAACATATTGGCCCTGAACTCTCACTATTTCCTTCTTGAATGACACCCACTGGTCTGATGTAGACTTTCCTACAAGTAGCTGCTCCCAGTCCACTTTGGCCAGATCCTGTTTTATCATATTGAAATTGGCCTTCCCCCAATTCAGTACCTTTATTTCCATCCATCTTTGTCCTTTTCATAACTACCTTAAATCTTACAGAGTTATAGTCACTATCCCTGAAATGCTCCCCCACTGACACTTCTACCAATTGTCCAGCTTCATTCCCTAAAATTAGGTCCAGTACCGCCCCTTCTCTTGCAGGACTTTCTACGTGCTGCCTCACAAAGCTCTCCTGGATGCACTTTAAGAATTCCGCCCCCTTTAAGCCTTTTGCACTAAGACTATCCCAGTTAATATTGAGGAAGTTGAAATCCCCTACTATTATTACCCTATTATTTTTACAGCTTTTTGGGCGGCACAGTGGCGCAGTGGTTAGCACCGCAGCCTCACAGCTCCAGCAACCTGGGTTCAATTCTGGGTACTGCCTGTGTGGAGTTTGCAAGTTCTCCCTGTGTCTGCGAGGGTTTTCTCCAGGTGCTCCGGTTTCCTCCCACAGCCAAAAGACTTGCAGGTTGGTAGGTAAATTGGCCATTATAAATTGCCCCTAGGATAGGTAGGTGGTAGGGAAATATAAGGACAGGTGGGGATGTGGTAGGAATATGGGATTAGTGTAGGATTAGTATAAAATGGGTGGTTGATGGTCGGCACAGACTCGGTGGGCCGAAGGGCCTGTTTCAGTGCTGCATCTCTAAAACTAAAACTAAACTAAAAACTCTCTGAGATCGGCTTACATATCTGCTCCTCTATCTCTCCCTAACTGTTTGGAGGCCTGCAGTGCACTCCCAGCCAAGTGATTGCCCCCTTTTTGTTTTCAAGTTCTACCCATATGGCCTCATTTGAGGAACCTTCTAAGATATCATCCCTCCTTACTCCAGTAATTGACTCCTTGATCAATAGTGCAATTCTTTCTCTGCATTCAGTTTCTGTTGCTCTGCCTTCAGCCTGCTAAGATACTCCTCTTTTACACGCACCCTTGTCACGCCTGAAGATTTTATACCCCGGAATATTGAGTCGCCAGTCCTCCCCTTCCCTCAACCATGTCATGCGATAGCAATATTCCCATGTGTTAATCAATGCCCTCAATTCATCTGCCTTACTTGTAAGATGCCTTGCGTCAAAATAGATGCAATCCAGCCTTGCATTATTCGCTTGTGCCTTAACAGGTCTATATTTACTCTGCCTTCCAGAGTAACTTAGTTTCTCTTCTATATCAAAATTAGTTATACGGGATATAGATTATAAAATTTACAAGTATAAGGATACGGATTGTGAAATTTACAAGTGCAGAGGCTTAAAGTTTTGGTGGTTTGACAACTCTTGCTTGGGGAGTTTACCTCTCATCTGTTGCTGTTTTTTCTGAAATTTCTTTCTCTGTATTCAGTTTCTGTTGTTTTGCCTTCAGCCTGCTAAGATACTCTGTTGCTTTTCTCAGGATGACCACTTTTGAAGTCTTGTCATTCTTGGGAAGTTCTGACACTTCATCTCAAACAGCCAACAGACAATGCTTCAACTCATTCCTCCTCTGCCTTTTCGGGGCATTGCTTGTCCTTCGCCTCTCCCTATCCTCCGCGTCTGAAGGCCTGGGGCTCAAGGTCAAGGACTTGTTGGGGAAGGAGTACTTTGTTGCATGGAGGTGCCTGTCCATTCTGGCTTGTTTTGATGCTGGCGGTTCTCGAGAAAGCAGAGGTGAGCATGAAGCATATTTGTGCTGTTGCTGGATTTCCAGACTGCACCGTTTGATGCTGGCCAGAGTCTGCAAGCGGGTTCCGGTCCTTGGAGATTTCACTTTGGGAATGCTCCCCAGTGCCAGCCTTTGCTTCTCAATGGTTACAGCATCATTCTCTTCTTCTGAGTCACTGGAGCATGAGAAAACACTGCCTGTTGACAAAGAAATTTCACCATCTGAAATTGGATCTTTATTCTGCTGGTGTGGTGTCTCTGAGACGGGGCTGAAGCTCTCCAAACCAGAATCACAGAGCTCCTGGAGGAACTGTGACTCAATCTCAGACATCAAGAGGCTGGACAGAGGGAGCACATCCTCTGAGGTGCAGCAGGGCATCGCCTTTGGAGTTTCCCATGGCTTCGAACCTGTCTGGGTGCAATTGTTGTAAGCCCCGAATTGACTCAATGCCCAACCCTTGGTCTTTTCTGCTGTAATTGGTACCTTGGTGATCTCATGGACAGTTATAATGTTGAGGTCCTTACATGCTGGTAGTCCTGCCACTGCTGGTCCACTCATGTCTACCAGGTGAAATATTTGTGGTTTCAATGCTGACTTGCCATAGCTGCATTGCATTGTTAGTGTGCCACTGCAAGGGGTTATATGCAGATAACTTTGCAGTTGTCGGTTGTACTATTAATTTCCAATGACTCCAGTACATATCCTTCAGGATTCGAACTGGTAGGATATTTGCACTAGCTCCGGTGTCAATCCTAACACTGAGTGTGTGTCTGCCAACTTTCTTTGGGCACATGATGTTAATATTAGCAAAAGCTTCCAGTTGTTTGACCTCATCAACATGATGTGTCAGGTTCACAAATGGAAATGCCTGCTCGTCTTTTGGCTGAGAATTGCTTCGCTCTGAGACTTGTCTCAGGTCTGTCTTGCTGTGGACTTCATGTATCAACTTGTGTCTCTGGTGTCTCCTTGCTGTTGTTACACTTTTGCTGCACCCGTCTTATGTTTGCTTGTGTCCAACTGTGACTTCTGGCTGCATCTTTGGAGCTGGATTTCTTGCGTAGGTGGGCCCAGTGTCCTTTTGCATCTCATCCCTTGCACAGATTTGTGATGAATGGGACAAATCACACTTACCACACAGCTTGCTTGCTCTTTTCGACCTGGTTATTGTACCGATACTGTTAGATGCACCTAGTGCTTGTAGATGCAGTTGTCCATCGACAATGGCTTTTTATTTCCTGCCATCTTCTAGCAGCGTATCAATACATTGACCTTTCTTTTTCCCCAAGTAGTCTTACTGGAATACTTCAATGGGAGTTGAAACAATCACCAGCTCCATTAGTCACTCTGACAGCTCAGTTTTTGAAAATCACATTTATTGCCCTTACTACAGCATCTACTGATGAACTGATCTATTGATTCCTGTGACTGTTGTCTGTCGGATATCAATTCCAGGTGGTGAATTCTAAAATTCACATTAATCGGAGCTGATCTTCAAGCACTTTCCATATCTTTGTGGGATCTTTCAGGTCCTCCTCCGATAAACCAGAAGTATTGATTCTGTGAAATGATTCATTTCCAACTGCTGTCAGTATTTTTACAGCCTGCTTCTCTGGTTCTACAATCACTTGGTCTGTGAAGCATAACTACATTCTTTGTTTAAAAAGTTTGAATTTGGATAAGATATCAATGGCCATCTTTCTGCTGTTCTTTTGCTTTCTGGTATTTTTTTAACATTGTTCTATTCACTTTGTGCTGTTTCCCCTTTAAGAAATTCTCTGCTATTTAGACTCGCTGCTTGGATGGAGAGTAGCAGGTGTTTGATTGTGTTCTGTGCTTATCCTGCTTTAGATTAGATTAGATTAGATGAGAGATACAGCACTGAAACAGGCCCTTCGGCCCACCGAGTCTGTGCCGAACATCAACCACCCATTTATACTAATCCTACACTAATCCCATATTCCTACCAAACATCCCCACCTGTCCCTATATTTCCCTACCACCTACCTATACTAGTGACAATTTATAATGGCCAATTTACCTATCAACCTGCAATTCTTTTGGCTTGTGGGAGGAAACCGGAGCACCCGGAGAAAACCCACGCAGACACAGGGAGAACTTGCAAACTCCACACAGGCAGTACCCGGAATCGAACCCGGGTTCCTGGAGCTGTGAGGCTGCGGTGCTAACCACTGCGCCACTGTGCCGCCCTGTGCAGCACTTAAGCTTGTCTCTTTACACAGCTGTTCACTAGGCAACAAAAAACAGTACAGCACAGGAACAGGCCATTCAGCCCTCCAAGCCTGCGCCGATCTTGATGCCTGCCTAAACTAAAACCTTCTGCACTTCCGGGGACCGTATCCCTCTATTCCCATCCTATTCATGTATTTGTCAAGATGCCTCTTAAATGTAGCTATCGTACCTGCTTCCACCACCTACCCTGGCAGCAAGTTCCAGGCACTCACCACACTCTGTGTAAAGAACTTGCCTCACACATCCCCTCTAAACTTTCCCCTCGCACCTTAAACCTATGCCCCCTGGTAACTGACTCTTCCACCCTGGGAAAAAGTTTCTGACTATCCACTCTGTCCATGCCGCTCATAACCTTGTAAACCTCTATCATGTCGCCCCTCCACCTCCGTCGTTCCAGTGAAAACAATCCGAGTTTATCCAATCTCTCCTCATAGCTAATGCCCTCCAGACCAGGCAACATCCTGGTAAACCTCTTCTGTACCCTCTCCAAAGCCTCCACATCATTCTGGTAGTGTGACGACCAGAATTGCACGCAATATTCTAAGTGTGGCCTAACTAAGGTTCTGTACAGCTGCAGCATGACTTGCCAATTTTTATACTCTATGCCCCGACCGATGAAGGCAAGCATGCCGTATGCCTTCTTGACTACTTTATCCACCTGCGTTGCCACTTTCAGTGACCTGTGGACCTGTACGCCCAGATCTCTCTGCCTGTCAATACTCCTAAGGGTTCTGCCATTTACTGTATACTTCCCACCTGCATTAGACCTTCCAAAATGCATTACCTCACATTTGTCCAGATTAAACTCCATCTGCCATTTCTCCGCCAAGTCTCCAACCGATCTATATCCTGCTGTATCCTCTGACAATCCTCATCATTATCCGCAACTCCACCAACCTTTGTGTCATCCGCAAACTTACTAATCAGACCAGCTACATTTTCCTCCAAATCATTTATATATACTACAAACAGCAAAGGTCCCAGCACTGATCCCTGCGGAACACCACTCGTCACATCCCTCCATTCAGAAAAGCACCCTTCCACTGCTACCCTCTATCTTCTATGACAGAGCCAGTTCTGTATCCATCTTGCCAGCTCACCTCTGATCCCGTGTGACTTCACCTTTTGTACCAGTCTGCCATGAGGGACCTTGTCAAAGGCTTTACTGAAGTCCATATAGATAACATCCACCTTGCTAAATCTCTTCCTGCCTTAACCAATATCTTCAAAAACTACCTGTTTGTTCAATTGTTTTTCTTATTGGAGTTTGTTTTTGTTCTTCCCGCTCGAGTGGCTATGTGAATGGAGACTCTTCTTCATGCTCAAGTGGTTTAATTTTTTTTAAACTTTGGCTATGTGAATGGAAGCTCTGTTGTGTTCGGAGGTATCCTGCACTTTTTGCTATCGGACGCCTCCTGTAATAGTGCCGCCTCGATCGGCCCAAGAAAAGAATTGGGTTTCCTTATTTTTATTTCATGGAGCCTTTGGAAAAAGTCAATCTTTTAAGCACTTCAAAGCTTGTTTTTTTTCAAACAGAGATTCCACAACTGTGGCACAACGACTCACTTGATTGCATGAATTTATTTGCAGGATGTCATTCTGAGCTCTGTCTTCTACAGCTGAAAGTAAGTCCTTTCTTCGTTCCACTGTTTGGGCCAGTATTTCTTTTGAACTTTCTCTCGTGGCTGTCGTTTTATTTTCATAGCTGTTTTACTCGTGGTCTTCGATTAAACTTTGCCTTTTCACCACTGCTGCCACCATATCATGAGTTCTTTTTGTTGTCATATGCAACATAAATGAGATGCATGGAGTCCAGCTATGTTGAAGATTTCCAACAGGTTTATTAACAGCTAAACTAGTAGGTACAGTACAGAGCAATCGATTTACAGAACCTTTGGGTGTTACAGTTGCAGAATGACCCTGGCTTGTAGTCACATGACGACATCCTAGTACTTAGCTCATTAGCATACTGAGATCTTAAAGGAACATCACTCTTAAGGTGATCATACAACAGAACAGGAACTAGGAGAAGAGTTAGGGGTAGCAATTGAAGATCAAACAGGTAGTTTTTGAAGACGTTGGTTAAGGTGGGAAGAGATGAATTGATGGAAAATGGAGATTCCAGATGCACGGTGCAAGTGCAAAATAGCTGAAGGCTCTGTCACTGAAAGTAGAGTGAAATGAGGGATGTGTGTAGCAGACTAGAATTAAAAGGAGCAGAAACAAATAAGCTTCAATAGTTTTAGTCCTAGCTGACTTATCGTATTTTACTGTCTGTTTTCAGACCTACCCAACTGCTGTCAATATTTGCCAGAAAATTAGGTTAGCTTCAAAAAGAAATCTACTGCAGAAGGTTTTACGGTCTTGAACCAAGAAAATACAATTAGATTTTATCAAGTACTGTGCATTTTGAATTCTACATTACATCATAAAGCAAACCATATGTATTCTGTAATATATGATCTGGATTCTTCATGCATCCAATTATCCATGAGTAATTGGCTTTGCAGACTGAAATGAAAGTGGATTATAGGACAGGTGGGAAATTACAGTTCTCCTTAACAGGATCCAACTACTGGAGTAGGGTCACAGTGATGCCTGCTTTTTGTGTTCTCATATTTGCTTTTCATTGTAATATTCTTCTGTCATTTCTTTTGCCTCACTGTAGAAAGCAATAACCTATCTCATTCGTTTCATTTGTGTGCATTGTATTTTCATCTTAGTTTCTGTTTTTACATCTTTCACTTTCCTTTCTGACAGTATCAAATTACAAATCAGTTTACATGACTCCAAGGAGTTGAATTTTCTCTGGAAGCATATTGGTTAATAATGTGTTTTCTTAAAATTCCTTTGTATGCTGTTTAAATGCAATTCATAACTTATTTAAAGTAAATGGGTGGTGACTGTTTCAAAGGACCACCAATGCACAGTGACAACAATGTGTACCATCTACAAGATGCACTGCAGCAACTCACCAAGCCTCCTTCGACAGCACCTCCCAAACCCTTGACCTCTGCCACCGGAGCAGCAGATGCATGGGAATACCACCACCTGCAAGTCCCCCTCCAAGCCACACACCATCCTGATTTGGAACTATATCGCCGTTCCTTCACTGTTGCTGGGTCAAAATCCTGGAGCTCCCTTCCTAACAATACCGTTGGTGCACCAAAACCCCAAAGACTGCAGCGGTTCAAGAAGGCAGCTTACCACCACCTTCTCAAGGGCAATTAGGGATGGGCAATAAATGCTGGCATAGCCAGCGACGCGCACATCCCATGAATGAATTAAAAAAAGGAGCATTATCAGATAAAATTTGACACCAAGCCACATGAGGAGATATTAGGACGGGTGACGAATAGCTTTGTCAAAAAGGTAGGTTTTAAGGAGCATCTTAAAGGAGGAGAGTGAGCTGGAAGGTTTAGAGAGGGAATTCCAAAGCTTAGGGCCTAGACAACTGAAGGCTCAAGTGCCAATGGTGGGGTGATAAAAATCAGGGATACACAAGAGGCCAGAATTGGAGGAACGCAGAGTTCTTAGAATGTTGAGGGCTGGAGAAGATTACAGAGATTGGATGGAGTGGAAAGATCTGAACATAAGGTTGATCATTTTAAATGCGAGGCATTGCTGCACCAGAAGCCAAACTAGGTCAGCGAGCACAGGATGATAGGTGAACAGTAATAAGTTAGGATAGCAGCTGCAGAATTTGGATGAGTTCAATTTGATGGAGGATGAAAGATGCATGACCAGAGAGCATTGAATACTCATGTATGGAGGTAACAAAAGCAAGAATGAGAGTTTAAGCAGCACATGGGCTGAGACAGGGGTGTAGAGGGGTGATATTGTAAAAGTTTGAGTGCACATGGTTTCTCAATGGCCTGATCGTTCATTGCTAAATTTGCCTGGGCTACCACACGGTGTCACATCTCTTATTCTGTGGCCAATTCATCCTAATACTCCAGGATTATCTTGGTGAACAAGGACAATCTCAAACTACTCCAGTGTTAAAAAGCAAACTCAATCTCTCTGTCCTCTCAAACTACCCTCTATCTCCCATCCATCCTTCCTTTCTAAAAGCCTCAAATCACTACCTCTACTCAACTCTTTGCAGATAAATTGGCAGGTCCAGAAAGTAATATCTATATTGATATAATTCCAAGAGTCAATAAAATGTTATTAAAAAAATCTGAATGAGAGTTACAATAACTTGCAGCAGCAATAATGGAAGTTCAAAACTGAAATCATTCTGTTTAAAACTCTTGCCAATAAGTTCTGGCCCAAGGCACTGATCCATCTCTCTTCCCAGCTGCTCACTCAGATTGAACCTGGCTGTGTAAAGCTTTGTTGTCCTGCCTGACTCTCACCATTCCTTTCTGTTCTGCCAAGTCCCCTCCATGATCTAGCTCAGTGGAACTGTCCTCTCCTGCTTCTATTCTTGCATGTCCCATATTATGCAATAGCGCATCCTTCCATACTTGCAGAGTCACCTCCAGTGCACATCAAAGCTACATCTTTGGTCCTCTTCTGTTCCTTCAACTAGCTATCTCCTTTATTTAAGAATCAAATTTCTCAAATCAGTCAACCCAGCTTTGTTCAATTCCTTTTGAAATATTATTATTGCTGCAAATGCATGTAACTCTATTCAGATTCGTTCAATAGCATTCTATTGTCTTCTGAAGCTTTGCCAGTGTTTTTCCTAACATAGGTAATGGCCTGGAGTTTGCTGTGAGTGATGAAGGAAAGGCTTTCTCCATTCATCTCACGTACAAATGTTTACAAACCTTTCATGGGCTTCTCAGCGCAGATTTCAAGTCTTCTGGTGTCAGGTGGAATTGCGCACCCTTACGGATGGCGAAGCAGCAGGTAATAAACAGGGAATATAAATTACATTGAAACCATTGCACAGAAAGAAAAAATCATGATTAGGATGTGCATATGGAATGAGGGAGATATTTCAGTACAATAGCACAAAAAACTTAATTTGAAAAAAAAATTGCAACATTAATCTTCTTCTGAATGGTGGATACTCCACAACTGTAAAATTAAATTTTCAGAGTCAGAGAAGTTGTCCAAAAGTATATATCACCATTAAAAACTCAATAAATCTGGATTCTATAACTCTAACCTTTGAATCTATCTTTAGTGCAGAACTAGTGAGCTATTCAGCCAAGCTCATACCATGATTTCTATTTTGATTCCATTGGCAAAGGCTGGAAAAGTGCTCCTATGGAGGATCAGGCTATCACTGACACCAACTGCTGGACTTCCGCTTTTAAGTGGCCTTTTGCAGACCACAGAAGCTGCTGTCAGCTTTAGCCAATAATAATGGTAAGCGCTGACAGCCACACCATTGTTAGTACGGCAAGATGTGGGCTATTAATTTCTAGACCTGTCAGCTCTCAGTGTTCTTTATTTAAACATTCACTTTAGTTTAAAAATGTATTTTAATGTGTCTTCTTAAAGCGTTCGCTGGACTAAACTAAATATCATTGGGCTGGATTTTATTTTCTCGCTGCCTGCTCAGAGACTGCAGAGTTGCCCCCAATTCCCCACTCCATCCAACTACACAAAAATAAATGTTTGGCCTGTCCCCCCTACCAATACACTAAAATTGCAGAGTTGACCCCTTCTCCCCACAACTGCACAAAGTGCAGAGTTGACCCCCTCTCCCCCCATCAACTGCATAAAGTGCGGAGGTCACCCCTTTTCCCTCACACTAAAAATGCAGAGTTGATCCCATTCCCCCTCCCCCCACTATACTAAAAATTCTCTGATCCCCCCCTTCCCCACCTCGGTGGTGTCAGCTTTCCCTGGACGGGGAATTGAAGGCGTATTAGTACCACCCGTCGCACTGAAGATCTGGATCCGAAGGTAAGATTGTGGGGAATTGGATTTAAATGTATGCATAGAGTTTATTTCAATATTTAAAGTTGGGTCCTGTCACCAAGCAGCCAGTGGCTGCCACAGAGCCTCACCGCTGCTGGGAAGCTCGGGCCCGGCAATCCCAGTGTCAGGCTCCGTGGTGGGCTGCTGTCACTGTGGTCTTCCAGACCCCCCCTGCCACAGAGCCTAACGTCGGGAGCTCAACAAAATTCAACCTATTGGGTGCTCCTTTGACTCTGGATTGCTGCTTGTCCCTATTTGCTCCATTCCATCATTGAGGCCAGTCCTTTGGTCCTGTTCATTGTAATTATTTCCTAAGAACCGCTTACCTTTGATCCCTCACTCACCTTCTTCACAAAAACCCACCTCTCATAAAATGCTTTTGGTTCCCTCTTAATTATTTTTTCTATCTCTTCTCTTCACCTCCTCCACCGCACCCCCCTCCCCCCCACTCACCCCATCACCACGTAACTTTTGGAGCAGTTTGTGCCATTCTTCTACATGAGGAATGTTACTCAAATGCATGCTTTTGTTGCTGCTTCTCCCTCCAGATATCAACAGGAGACATTACTCAGATCAGCTGGGATGCAGTCACTGCATCATAGAGATAAAACTATGCTTCATGATCATCTATGTGCATCAAGCACAAGATTATCAAACTGCACCAGCTGGACAAAACAATGCAATTTTTCAATTGTGATGCATCCTCAAACCATTCATTGGTCTTGCTTATTATTTGTGCACATGCAGGCAATGCTCTCTCTTTTATTAACAGAAAGGATTAATGTTTAATGGTATGAAACCATCACCAAAATATTATGGAAGCTGATAATTTTCCAGAGAATGGTCATTATGCACATAACGTAGAATGAAAACAGGAAAGGTTGCTTCAGTTTTTAATTAGATTCTCCGCAATTTTCAGAATTCTCTTATTATTTTGAGTAAATCATAGAATTAGAGATCAAAATGAATTATTCTATGGTTCTTTTTGAAAGCCTACAAATTTTTATTTCTTTGTGTATGACCACTTGATTTCAGATGTAATATTTGATAAGTAAGTAATTTAAACATTTTAGTCTCTGTCATATTGATTACTAAATAAACAAGTATCTTAAAAGTGTGTCTCATGTTATTAGGTTTGAAATGTACTTTATAGATTCTATATACAACATGCGCAGTTTGGTTTCTTCAGCTCTGTCAAGGTAATCTATGACCCAAGCAGTCAGGGGTCCATCCCACTGAGAGCCAAGTATGGAGGAGAACTCAAGGACAGGGAGGCAGTCAGTGCTCACTGGAGGGAACATTTTGAAGAACTCCTCCACCAAGACTCTGTCTCAGACTTAAATGTTCTGAACTCCATCCCTCAACACCCCGTCCGGCCCTGTCTTGGTCCTACTCCAGTCCAGAGCAAGGTTGAAAAAGCCATTCAACAGCTGAAGAACAAAGCCTCTGGAGCAGACGGAATCCCTGCTGAAACATGGCGGAGATACAATCCTGGCATGACTGCACAATCTCATACCCCTCATCTGGGATGAGGAGTGCTTGCCGGGAGACTTCAGGGACATGGTAATCATGACTGATCAAGAAGGGAGACAAGACTGATTGTGGCAACTACCGAGGAATCTCCCTGCTGTCTGCCACAGGGAAGATCATTGCAAGGATCCTCCTCAATTGTCTCCTCCCAGCGGCTGAAGAGTTCCTTCCGGAGTTGCAGTGCAGTTTTCGTCCATTGAGAGGACCCACAGACATGATCTTCACTGCTTGGCAAATCCAAGAAAATTGCAGGGAACAATACCAATTGCTCTACATGGCCTTTTTCAACCTCACGAAAGCCTTTGGCTCTGTCAACTATGAAGGCTTATGGAACAGCCTACTGAAATTTGGTTGCACTCAGAAGTTTGTCATCATCCTCTGTCCACTCCACAAAGACATGCAAGCCATGATCCTCAACAATGGAGCCATCACAGACACTATCTCAGTTAAGACCGGGTTCTAGCAAGGCTGTTTCATCGTGCCAACCCTCTTCTTCATTTTCTTCTCTGCAATGCTATACTTCATCTCCAGCAAACTACCTGCAAGCTTGGAGATAATCTACAGAAAAGTCAGGAAACTGTTCAACCTACACTTACTTCAATCCAAAATCCAAATCAGCCCAACTTCAGTCATCGAGCTTCAGTATGCAGATGACACTTGTGTGTGCGCTCACTCAGAAACGGAGCTCCAGATCATTGCCAACTCCTTCTCCAAAGCATCTGAGAAAATGGGTCTTTCACTAAAGACTCGGAAAACAAAGGTCCTATTCCAACCAGCTCCCACAGTGCAACATCTCCCCCCATCAATCAAAATCAATGGTGAGATCCTGAAAAATGTGCATCATTTTCCATTTCTTGGGAGCATCCTCTGGGCGAAGGCAGACATGGACAATCAGGTTCATCATCGCCTCCAAGGTGCCAGCTCAGCCTTCGGCAGTCTGAGAAAAAGAGTATTTGAGGATCTGAACTCAAACCTGAGGCTAAGATCATGGTTTACTGTGCAGCAGTGATCCCTGCGCTCCTATATGCTTTGAGGACTTGGACAATCTACAGCAGGCACCTCAAAGCACTGGAGAAATACCACCAGAGGTGCCTCCACAAGATTCTCCAAATCCTGTGGCAAGAAAGGCAGTCCAATAGCAGTGTACTCTTCCAATCCAACCTGCCCAGCATTGGGGCACTAATAACACAAAACCAGCTCTGCTGGGTGGGATATTTCTAAAATAAAATTTTACTTGGGATGTGAGCATCGCTGGCTAGGCAAGCATTTGTTGCCCATCCCTAATTGCCCTTGAGAAGATGGTGGTGAACCACCTTCTTGAACTGCTGCAGGCCATGTGGTGTAGGTACACCCACAGTGCTGTTAGTGAGGGAGTTCCAGGTTTTTGACCCAGCAACAGTGAAGGAATAGCGATATAATTCCAAGTCAGGATGGTGTGTGACTTGGAGGGGAACTTGCTGTTCCCATGCGTCGACTGCCCTTGTCCTTCTGGCTGTTAGAGGTCGCGGGTTTGGAAGGTGCTGTCGAAGGACGCGTGGTGAGTGGTTTCAGTGCATCTTGTAGATGGTACACACTGCTGCCACTGTGCGTCGGTGGTGGAGTGGGTGAATGGTTGTGAATGGGGTGCCGATCAAACGGGCTGCTTTGTCCTGCATGGTGTCAAGCTTCTTGAGTGTTGTTGGAGCTGCACTCATCCAGGCAAGTGGAGAGTATTCCATTACACTCCTGACTTGTGCCTTGTAGATGGTGAAAAGGCTTTGGGGAGACAGGAGGTGAGTTACTCACTGCAGAATTCCCAGCCTCTGGCCTGCTCATGTAGCCACAGTATTTATATGGCTAGTCCAATTAGGTTTCTGGTCAATGGTAATCTCCAGGATGTTGATAATGGGGGATTCAGCGATGGTAATACCATGACCTCCACCACCTAGAAGGACAAGGGCAGCAGATGCATGGGAACACCACCACCTGCAAGTTCCCCTCCAAGCCACACACCATCCTGACTTGGAACTATATCGCCGTTCCTTCACTATCGCTGGGTCAAAATCCTTTAACTCCCTTCCTAACAGCACTGTGGGTGTACCTACAACCCAAGGACTGCAGCACTTCTAGAAGGAAACTCACCACCACCTTCTCAAAGGCAATTAGGTATGGACAAGCAATGCTGGCCTAGCCAGTGAAGCCCACATCCCATGAACGAATAAAAAAAATGTCTCAGGTTGGCAGACTGTTACTAGTGGGGTACCTCAAGAATCAGTGCTGGGGCTACAGCTGCTCACAATCTATATCAATGATTTGGATGTAGGGACGAAATTTAATATTTCTAAATTTGCTAATGATACAAAACTAGGTGGGAATGTAAGTTGTGCGGAGGATGCAAGGAGGCTTCAAGGGGACCTGGACAGGCTAAGTGAATGGGCAGGAACATGGCAGATGTAATATAATGTGAAGAAGTGTGAAGTTATCCACTTTAATAGAAAAAGCAGAAAGACAGAGTATTTCTTAAATGGTGACAGGTTGCGAAGGGTTAATGTCCAAAGGGATCTGGGTGTCCTTGCTCATGAGTCACTAAAAGCTAGCGTGCAGGTGCAGCAAGCAATTAGGAAGGCAAATGGTATGATGGCCTTCATCGTAAGGGGTTTTGAGTACAGGAGTAAAGATGTCTTGCTGCAATTGTATAGAGCCTTGGTGAAACCGCACCTGGAGTATTGAGTACAGTTTTGGTCTCCTTATCTAAGGAAGGATATACTTTCCATAGAGGGAGTGCAACGGAGGTTCACCAGACTAATCCATGGGATGACGGGATTGTCTTATGAAAAAGACTGCAGAAACTGGGCCTGTATTCTCGAGAGTTTCGAAAAATGAGAGGTGAATCGCATTAAAACTTACAAAATTCTTACAGGACATGACAGCGTGGATATAAATAGGATGTTTCCCCTGGCTAGTGAATCTAGAACCAGGGAACATAGGCTCAGAATAAGGGATAGGCCATTTAAGACTGAGATGAGGAGGAATTTCTTCACTCAGTGGGTGGTGAATCTTTGGAATTCTCTACCCTAGAAGGCTGTGGAAACTCAATCATTGAGCACGCTCAAGACAGAAATCAATAGATATCCGGAAAGTAATAACGTTAAAGGGATATGGGGATAGTGTGGGAAAGTGATGTTGAAGTAGGTGATCAGCCATGATCTAATTGAATGGCGGAGCAGGCTCAACAGGCTGAATGGCCTACCCCTGCTCCTATGTTCCTGTGTGGCACCTTATCAAATGCCTTTTGGAAATGCAGGTACACCACATCTATAGGTTTCCCTTTATCCACGTTGCTTGTTACTTCCTCAAAGAACTCTAATAAATTAATCAAACATGATTTCACTTTCACAAAACCATGCCGACAGTGATTGGTAGATGGTGCAGGAAGGGATGTGGAGATGGTGCAGGAAGGTTTAGCTTAGGTAGAAGATCAGCCATGATATTATTGAATGGTGCAACAGGCTCGAGGGGCAGAAGGCCTACTCCTGCTCCTATTTCTTATGTGCTTATGGAGAAGCTGAATTGCTGCAGTGCATCTTTTAGATGTAATTTTTTTGGCCACAAATTGCCATTGATGCAGTATCAATAAACGATTTTAAAAGGGAATTAGAAATTTCCTTGCAAAAGAGGAACGTGAAAGGGTATGGGAAGCAAACAAGGGAGTGGCATTAGACCAGATAGCTCATGTAGAGAAAAGTCCAGTGCAGATTTGATGGGCTGAATGGCATATTCTGGTTCTGTGAAATTTAATGATTGAACAGAACATAGTCAAAAGATTCTTGACAGCTGTGGCTCCAGCTCCATCTCTGATTAGGCTATCTGTTTGACTTAAAATAAATCTACCTCAGAATTTTTAAAATGCTATTTTAGGTAGCATTTGCTGTTTGTAATAGAGAGGATATGGGGTCAGATCCTTAGCTCATTAACAATTAGTTGCCACCAATTTGCTTGTCTGTAAATTGCATCAGGGCAATCATAATGGTGAACCTTTAGCATAATTTACATTGAGTGGAAAATAAAATTAATATCAGTGAAAAAGAACTTTTCAGAGTTAATTGTCTGTAGAATTATACTGGTTTCATGCAAATCCTATTTATCCTGCAGCAAATACATTGTCTTAGTTACAGTTGCAGTTCTTGGCATCAGTCATGTAGCTGGTCTACATTTATACCTCAGAGGTTATGCCAACCACAAACAAAATCCCAATCAATTTAATGATTCCCCTCCCCACCACAAATTTTCTGGATTAATTGGTTACACTAAGTTACTAAGAGAATCCTCAGAATATTCTCATCAATCCAAATACACTTTAAGCTTGACATCTGACACATTAATATGCTGTGACATCAGTCAACTGGGGCTAGATTCTTCAATGAGATGACATAGATGTACCGAGGTCATTTACCCTTGCAGAATTTTCATTGACCTGAATTTGATTCCCAGCTAATACATTTTCAGGAATCGTGTTGAAAAATTGGAACACATGACATGACTTCAGCCATTAAAAAAAAGTCAAAAGAATAATCCTGGAATTTCTATTGACATCTATAATGTGGAATAATATTATAATTTGTTGAATTACAACAGCGACTACATTTCAAAAATACTTAATTGGCTATAAAGCGCTTTGGGGAATTCTAAGGTTGTGAAAGCTGTTATATAAATACAAATCTTTCTTTCTTCTCTTTGCCTTGTGGACAGTCAGTATTTGACGTGTGCTATGTTTAAGTGGGTTGAATTTTCAGGGGCTATGAAAATTGTAGGCAAGATCTACTACGCTATTGCTGTAGTTACAGCAATGTTCGAATTGGCCTACCAGTGGGACTCCTGGGCAATTGCCTAGATTCAGTTAGACAGGAAAGTCCACCTCAAAGTCACCAATCCAAGCTGTGGAGAAATCAACATCTGTAGAATTTCTATTTGTCAGAGTGCCCAAACTCTCTTCATGAAGGACACCCCTCCCACACTTAGGTAAATCCAGATCGCTTAGGTGCAGGTCGGCAAAAGCTAGGCTTTAGGAACCCCACTTGTGTATAGAGTTGGAGTTTAATCAGCTAAAGTCAATACAAGGCAATGAAATGGTCATGTGCCTGTCAAATTATTTCCCCTAATTCTGCACTGGTTGTCAATCTTCCCACTGCTTGTCCAGATGGTACCACCATATCTGCTGGGGCAGTGGCTTGCAGGACTATCTGGAGTTGAGTAGGATAAATTCTAGCCCTGTGATTGCACTGATAGAAGTGATAAATATGGGTATGTATTTATCGAGTATATAAAGGGCAATCAGAGAAAATTTTTCCTATAAAATGTTATATAGATAACCATTCTCTCTGGAACAATGTCCATTTGACAAAAAGTATCACAGAAAAGAAGTTGAGGATTGATCTCGCAAGCATAAAAGAAATATTGGAAAGAAAAGAAATTTCCAAAATAAAATGGGTCGACATAAGTCATCAGCTGTCGGATTGTTTTACGAAGAGAGGTGCTTGTTCAAAGAAATTGTTGGATGTCCTCGAAGAGGGCCATCCTGTGTTATGATAAGTTAGGAAAACGTGGATTTTTTTTTGTTAAGATTGCTTTGTAATTCTTTAAACAAGTTTTTTCTTTTTTAAAAAATAGGGGAATATACAGTCTGTTAATGGCTGGTGCTCTTGAAGGCTGATGGTATAATAATGTAAGATACATTTTTCTTTATCATTATTTTGTTTCTCTTTCATTGTATATATATATATATGTATTTAATTGAAAGAAAATAGGGGAATCTGTTAGTGTCGAACAAGTTCCGTTAATGCATGTTAAATACCTCGTGGTTGAAGGTAATAGGGTGAACAGGTGTTGGGTGTTGCTTAGTTAATTGAACTCAGATGTATATATCAAGAGCCAGCCAGCACTGGCTGGGTGATGTTAGGAGTGGAGAAGTAAGCTCTGTGGCAAGCAATAAACAGTCTCCACCAAAGTATCCTAGTCTCTGTCTTCTTCATAAACAGGCTTGGAAGGTTCTCCAATAATGTGCATTATTTTACAGGACTCCTTCATAATACTGCAGTGCACCATGGAGTGGCTCCAAGGATTTCTACAGCAGAGCTTTCATATGCGAGTTCCTAAAGTTTCCATGGTGCGTTTTCCACAGAAGCCCAGAATTTAGCCAGAGAGCTTAAGTTATTCTTTTGGAAAGGGTCATCTCTCCCAACCTTGGTATGATTGGTGATCAGTTATAATAAACCTTGAGAGGGGACTAAGCTGATCTCATTGGGACCAGTAAACCTGCATTAAGGTGAATAGTCACTGTACCACACATGAGGAGTTCTTAGTACCTATTGTTCATCTAGTGAGAGCGCAAACCCATGCTTGTTAGTTGTCCAATGGTCAACTAGTCACTATATTCCCTGGGGGAAAAATAAGTAGGGCTTCACTGGGATTGAAATGGCTCTAAATTGACACCCCAGCATTGGAAATTTAGAACTGAACCAATCCTCTGTGACAGACTCCATAATCAGATATGTGAACTAAGCAGGTCTGCAGTACTCGGCTCATCAAAGGAAACTGGTGGGATAGACCCATTTTATTTTGGAAATTTCTTTTCTTTCCAATATTTCTTTTATACTTGTGAGATCAATCCTCAACTTCTTTTCTGTGATACTTTTTGTCAAATGGACATTGTTCCAGAGAGAATGGTTATCTATATAACATTTTATCGGAAAAATTTTCTCTGTTTGCCCCTTATATACTCGATAAATACATACCCATATTTATCACTTCTATCAGTGCAAGTGTCTCAGCAGCTAAAGGTGCTTTTAATTACCCTCTTGATTTTCTTCAATTCCCAGGCTAATGGACAACATTAACCATTTCTTCCAACCAAAAATATAATGAGCCCTGCTGCGCTCGAATAACCATCGGGAAGATTAGCGTGTGAGGCTTTACTAAAAATTACTAATTTCATTTCTTCTGGGTCATCCAGTGTTGGAAACTTGAGTGTACATTTGTTGAAACTCAATTTCTTCAATGTCTTATTTGCTTTCAGCACTTCCTCAACAGTAGCATGTTTCAGCATGGTGCTCAATTCTAATACATCGTAGCAAGCAACTGGCCTACTTTGTGTACACAACCAGTTTATTTGCCCGACTAAGTTCCTTAACTGGTCTCCTTCTTCCTTGGTTGCAAAGTGTTCCTTTTGTGAGGATCTGGCCTGATTTATTGGGATCCTATTAACATTCTCTAGGTAAGACTGTTGATTTAGGGTTACCCCCAACTTAGTCTGCCTAATATTCAACCCTATATGTTTAAAAGCTCCGGATCCCGACTTCTAATTTTAAATTCCTGTAGAACTTTATCTACCACAAATTTCTCAAATGCCGCAGATCCTCCCCACAGAAAATCGTCCACATGCATCAAGAAAATGCTTGCTAGTTTTTCTTCATGGTACCAATAAAACATTGCCAGATCCACTTTTAACTGAAAACAACCAGCTTTTAGTAGGACGACCAAACTGAAAAATAGCACACCCTGGATGCATCGGTTAGCCCATAAACACATTTGTTTAGTTTTCATAGTTTCCCCTCTATATCTCCAGTTTCTTTTGGTGGCTTTAAAAATACTTTCCTTTGAAATTTC
Source organism: Heterodontus francisci (assembly GCF_036365525.1). Classification (NCBI taxonomy): domain Eukaryota; kingdom Metazoa; phylum Chordata; class Chondrichthyes; order Heterodontiformes; family Heterodontidae; genus Heterodontus; species Heterodontus francisci. The sequence continues at coordinate 115,943,456 of NC_090371.1, forward strand.
TCCCCTTGCAAAAATGCTGCTTTGATGTCAATGGACACATATTCCCATGAATGTGTCGCAAAAAGGGCTAGGAAAATCCTCAAAATTGCTTTTCCTGCTGTTGGGGAGTCCAATCTAACTTCTTGGTCGCCTAGTCGTTCCTCAAATTCCCGAGCTACAAGTCTGGCCTTAGCTTTATATGTACCATTGGTAAGTACTTTCTCTGTACAGATCCATCTATGGGACAATGCTGGTTGTCCTCTATCTGGCACCTCCTTGCATACACCAAACTCTCTCCAACTGTCAAGCTCTTTTTTGTTTTGCATCCGTTACCAAATTACCATCTAACTTGTTAGTAGCCACTAAAGCTTCTCTAACATAAGGGTTCCTACCTCTTGTGGCACTCCTCGCCTGCTCTCTGGTCCTTGCTCTTGTGAAACTACATCCCCTACTAGATTTCCTATCCCTTTCTGGACTACTACTACTCAACCTGTCCCTCCTATGACAGGACTTCCTTTCACAGGTTTGTGACCTTTTCCTTGCACTATGCTCATCTTCAGGCCCACTGAACTTACACTATGTTTTCTGGCCTTCCACATTTTCACTTCCTTCTGCTAATCTATAGGTATGATATCCTGTCACTTGTCTTGCACATTCAGCCAATGTTTGCATTTCCCTGTGGCCTTTCCTCCCCTTCCTATAATGGTGGCTTCCCTCCATTCACTATGCCCCTTCTGGCATATACGTCACTCGAGTCCCAGCTTTCGGTAGTTGACCTTTGGGATAAATAGCCTTATCTTGATCTTCACCATCACTTGGTCCACTCTCAGTCAGCCCATTATCTTCCACAATCTGTTGCTCATAGAGGTCCAATATATGTGCATGCGAAGTCCATGGTGCATCATTAGTGTCCATCATTTGTTCAGATTCTGTCAATATATAATCAGTGCCAATAAGCCACGACAAATGTACTCTCACGGTTTGGTTGTCATGTTGGAAAATCACCGTTTTGCCATCAGTGCTTATAACTTTTCTTGGGCCTCTCCATTCTTTCATCCCTTCTCTTTTGTAATACACCATGTCCCCGGTATTAAAATTCTTTTCTGATGGCCTGATCTGATACCTCAAAGCTCTCCTGATTTTTTCTGAGACCTCCACCTTAATAAATGCTCTTCCCCCTGCATGCATGGCGAACAAATGTTCCACAAATATTGAACTAATTGTAGTCCCATTTAAAGCCAGGGGATGATCCTGCTTTACTGAAGGTATTTTCAGATTTCTGCCATAAACTAATTGATAGGGACTGTAGCCCCCAACCATTTGAAGCGTGTTTTTTGCATGTACTGCCCAGGCCAGAGCAGTCATCAATTTACACTTTGGCTGGTTGGCTAAAGTTTTTTTGGAGCATTTCGTCAATCATGGCATGATTTCTTTCACAAATCCCATTACTAAAAAGGACTTTCTGCTGCTGTGTGCATTGCTATAATATTAATATTTTCACACATAATCCTGAACTCATCATTGGCAAATGCTTCTCCATTGTCAGTTAGAAATCTAGCTGGTGCGCTCAGTCCCGTTCCTATCCACTTTTGCATTATCTTGTCCACTATTACTTTTTTGTCTTTACTATAAATTACTGTTGACAGATTGAACCTAGTTGCTATGTCTATAAAGTGTAGAAGAAAAATATTTCTGTCTTTATCCCATACCTTCAAGTCCATTGCTACGTTTCATTAAAGTCCCTTGCTAATGGGAGACTCACTATGGGTCACGATGGCATCCTCCTGTATTTTTTTTAACAGATATCACATTTTTCACTGATATCCTTGAGAAGTTTAGTGTAGTCATCATCTTTTAGCAGAATCTTCAACCTATGACAAGATGGATGTGCAAAGTGACAATGTAGTTTTGAAATAATTTGCCTTTTCTCCTTTAAATCCCGACCTCCAGATGCCATTAATACCTCTTTAACATCCTGCTTAGAGATGTTAGGTCTTGCTAAAGGAATACAATGATGTCCCGACTGTGTAAACTGCCAAGCTACAGATTTCCCAAAGACAATCACCTTATCATGTTCCATATCCAATTTCATCTGAGCCTTTTTCATAGATGGTTTACTTAACAGCAAAGGTATTTCACTGGATACATCAGTACTAATAAAATGGTTTCCCCCTGCTATTTTACGCAGAACTAACATTCTTTTTAGTGATTTCAATGTGTTGTCATCCCCAAACCTGAAACAGGTAGAACTGTCATATTCTTTGACCTTACTTCAGTCTTCCTTACTTAAAGAATCCATGTAACACCTTAACCACCTTAACCAGTCCACTCCACGTACCGTGGACGGACACCTACTTTCTAGTACAATGCAATTGAACAATCTGTGACTAGGACACTCATTACTGGACTGAAGTTACTTGTGACCAGTACAATTCTTTCTGATTGATCCGTCGCGTCATCCTCACCTTCCAAACCTTCCATATCATGTGTCATCTCAAAAACCCTGTTATTCCTTTTTGGCTAATGCAAAGCATAATGATACATGGAGTCACATCAGAAACACCTGTTCACCACCCCTTGGTTATTCCTGGTGTCAATCCTTCTGCCATATTTGCCTAATTCCTGCCGTCTATTATAGCTGCCAAAAGGGTTTCTATCCTCATTCATTTTGTGTGTGATTCTCCTTTCGTACTGACAATTGGGCCCCATATTTGAATGGCCTCAAAATGCTGCTAGCATTGTCTCCTCCACCTTCAGTGTCACCGCTGAAGAGCCCACTTGCACCATGAAAGTGGCCAGAAGATGTCAGGGCATCAGACATCTGATCAAAAAGCATATCTCTTTCTTTGAATCTAACTCCGGTTAACACCAAGAGCTTATCCATGTTTGATATCCTAGCACAATCCAATAATTTGAAGGCAAGTGCTGATTTAGGAATTACAAAGTAGAATCGCTGCAACCTTGCATATAGTCGGTTAAACTCCATAATATTGTTTTCTATGGAAGAAAAACCCATTTTTCTAAATTTATCAAAATCCAACCACAGCTCGTAGGCACTTAATAAGTCATCTTCCATATAAATTTTATCTATAAATTTTAAGAAATTGTCCAAACCTTCCTCTTTGTCCAAATGATGAGCCTCTAGTTCTGAGAACACTTTACACCTGATCTTGCTTCTGGCGGGAAGTGAAAGTGCAAGGGCTATTCCTTGCTTCTTTTTTGGTAAAGGCGCAACCCTTGTCCATAGATCAACTTCATTCTTCCATTGATTGTAAGGTTCGGCTTCACAAAACAGTGGTGGAAAATCATATCCTGACACCTTACACCTGGTTTCAGTAATCTTTCTTTAAAAAGAAATTCCAATTAGAGTCTTCTCAAAAAAAACTCCAATTCTAATCTCCTGTCTGAAAACAAATCTTAGTCTCCACTCTTCACTTTCAGGCAACCATCCTCTGCTACCAATGTTAGAGAAATCTCCAAGCTGTTTGTGAAGAAGACACTGAGACTAGGATGCTTTGGTGGAGACTGTTTATTCCTTGCCATAGAGCTTACCTCTCCACTAAAGAACAACTTCTTTATATTAACTAATCAATACCCAACCCTTATTCATTCTATTACCTTCAACTACTAGATATTTAATATCCATTAACAGAATTTGTTAGACACTAACATGGTAGCCCTCGCTACCCAAGCTGCCATATAAAGCATGCTTTTTCACACATCTCCCAATGCCATGAGATCAACATTTTGGCTCATTAGTTGAAGTGTATTGCAAGCGAGGTCAGATCACTTGTGTTGTGCATCTTACAGGATACACTCTCCTCTAGTTCACTCTTTAACTCCCCTATAATGGATAACTAATCTAAGCTGGTGATCAGGAGGGAGAGTGACGGATTTTAACTGGAGCCGCATACAAGTTGGAACAGCAGAGATAGCCACACTGGCAGCTCAGTGTGTGACTTGGACCTTTTTAGCTGTTGGGCCTCATTAAAATAATCGAGAACGGTCTCCCACCAGAAACTAGCACAAGTGTCATCAGGGCTGGTAGGGTCAGGAGCACGAGGATGCCAGAACCCAAAGGAAATTGTCCCTGTCATAAAATTAGTGCTGGCAGGGACTTTGGAAACTGATGTTGGTGCTAGAGGGGAGAAACAAGACTGGGCCTAGGGAGGATCAAAGACCACTTGTGAGGAATGGGGAAGCAATCCTTCCCATCCCGGTCCTCAAGGACCCTACAAAAAAGATTTTTTTGAAATCACATTGATCTCTTTCAGCTCAAATGCCATTGTGGTACCAATGAGATTATTGGATTATGATTTTTCTATGTAAAGTAAGCTCCTGTTTACCCTGAATCAAGGTAACTAAAAATTACCTCACCACCATTCCCATTAGGTGGAGCTGGTGGGGGAAGGGATGGTTAAAATCTACCTCAGAGATTGAGCGCCAGGGAGTTCTGTGAATTGGCATGAACTGGATATACTGGGGTTTGGCTCCCCATCATCTCACAAATTTAGAGAAAGAGAGGGGCAAGGTAGAGTAAGCAGACTTAAAATAGACATAGAAAATCTGCAGGTGTCCATTTTCCAGCAAAAATGCCAGATTTTGCTGCCTACAGCTGCTGAAGCTAAACCCACTGAAGTTTATGGAGTCTGGGGAAGAAGATCTTTGGCATGTGGGATCACATTGAAAGCCTCTGCCAGCAGAAGAGGCTGCAAATGACATTTACATGGCTGGCCAAAAGGGGCGCCACGCCATTGAAACTCCCTCTCTGCGTCTCCCTCTCCTTCTCCTCAGTTAAAACCATGCTTAAAAATCCAAACTTTTGTTCATTGCTCCCAATATCACTTTATTTTTTGTCTTAACATCCATTTTATCTGATTAATCCTTTGTGAAGTGTTTGGGATGTTTTTCTACATTAAAAGTATTATATAAATGCAATTATTATTGTAAAGCAATAAAGGTTATTTAGAAAAATGAGTGTAAAAAAATTGATGGCTGATGTCACTATAAGGGCAACTGACGTCTCAGTAGAAGTGCTGATATTTTCATTCTCAATTCCTGAGAAAATGTAATATTGAGATTACCTGCAGAACTCAAATAACTTTAGCTTTTATGTTTCATTGGTTACTGCCCCCTCCTGAGTTCAGTACCATTGACTTCCTCTTAGGGTATCTTTCTTACTGCCTAACAGATTTGATGGAATACACTTCTCTGATCTATAGTGCTCTTATGGTATTAAAATCAACCACAACTTGGACTTGTTCCTTCCATTATTCTGGAGCTTATTTGTCTTTTAATGGCTGTAGCATTAACCATTGCAGCTTTTCACCATAGTGAAGTTCATGTTTGGTTGTGAACCTTTCTGCTGTTAAAGGGCATCCATCCTAAGAAAGGAAATTTGTGCTTCTTGGCACAAATGGGATGAATTTCCACTGGGCTTTTCAAAAACCCATGGAAAACCCCAAAAAATGGAACATGGGAACTGGAGTAGGCCATTTATCCCCTTGAGCCTGTTCCACCATTCAATGAGATCATCACTGATCTGTGAGTTAGCTCCATATACCTGCCTTTGCCCCATATTCCTGAATATCTTTGGCTAACAAAAATTTATCAACCTCAGCTTTAAAATTAACAATTGATCTATCATTATTGGTCATTTACGGAAGGGAGCTCCAAACCTCTACCACCTTTTGCGTAAATAAGTGTTTCCTAATTTCACTCCTGTAAGGTCTGGCTCTAATTTGTAGTCCTTGACTCCCTAACTAGCAAAATTTATTTCTCTCTATCTACCTTATATGTTCCCATAGTAACTTGAAAACTTCAATCAAGTCACCCCTTAACTTTCTAAATTCCAGTGACTCCAACCTTAGTTTGTGTAATCTCTCCTAAATGACCCTTGATGTCTAGGTATCCTTCTAGCAAATCTACACTGCATTCCCTCCAAGGCCAATATATCCTTTAAGGTGTGGTGCCCAGAACAGCTCACAGTATTTCAAGTGTGATCTAACCAGTGCTTTGTATAGTTGAAGCATGACTTCTACCCCCTTGCATTCTAGTCCGCTAGATATAAGCCTGCATTCCATTAGTCTTTTTAAATTATTTGCTGTACCTGTTCATGGCATTTTAATGATCTGTGTATCTGGACCCCAAGTCTCTCTGAAGCGCCACTATTTCTAGCTTTTCACCATTTAGAAAGTACCATGCTCTATCCTTTTTAGATTCAAAGTGGATGGCCTCACTTTTGCCTACATTGAAATCCATTTGCCATTGCTTTTCCCATTCACTTAATCTGTCAATATCTCTTTATAATTTTATCTACACTGCTTACAATACCACCTATCTTTGTGTCAATGGCAAATTTAGATATATGACTTTCTATCCCCTCAACTAAGTAGTTAATGAATATAGTGAATAGTTTAGATCCCAATACAGAATCTTGAGGGTCACTACTTGTCACCTCCTGACAATTAGAGTAGCTGTTCATTATCCCTCCTCTGTCTCCTGCCACTCAGCTAATTTCCTAACCCAGCCAATAATTTGCATTCAACTGCAGGAGCTTTAACTTTAGCTAACATTCTCTAATAAGGGATTTTCTGGAAGACCCCATAAGTAACATCCATAGACGTTCCCCATCCACTATTTTAGTCACCTCTTCAAAAATTTCAATCAGATTCATCAGGCATGACCTACCTTTTACAAATCCATGCTGGCTCTCTCTGATCAGCTGAAAATGTTTAAGGTGTTCAGTCCTATCCTCAGTTATAGACTCTAGCAATTTTCTTACAACAGATTGCAAACTAACTGGTTTATAATTCCTTGGTTTCCTTCTGTCACCTTTCCTATGCTGCTTTTTCAGTGTTAACACCAGCTTTTCCAAGTTACAGCAGATGAATGGGAAAGCCTCCATGGAAACTCAACCCCCCAAATGTCTGCAGGCACGGTATTAAATGGGTTAAGTGCAGTGTAAAGCACTCTCCAATAATGTGTCTTTACCCAAATCTCAGGAGAGCACCTCCACTTCAGCTGGATGAACCTTGCAATCCCCCAACCAACCGTTCTATAACTTCTCTGAATGAGGTCAAATTAGTACCATAATAATATAAAAACAAAATACTTCAGATGCTAGAAATCTGAAATAAAAACAAAAAGTGCTGGAAATACTCAGCAAGTCTGGAAGCATCTGTGGAGAGAGAAGCAGAGTTAACCTTTCAGGTTTCTTCCAGTTCTGATGAAGGGTCACTGACCTGAAATGTTAACTCTGCTTCTCTCTCCACAGATGCTGCCAGACCTGCTGAGTACTTCCAACATTTTTTGTTTTTATTTCAAATTAGTACCAATTTGTTTCAAATTGTTAGCAGTCTTCTGATGTGGCACCACACCCATTAGAAATTACTTGTGGTCTATCCAAACTCAATTTGTATACAATTATTACAGCGAGCAGAAAACCCTATCTCATGAGAGAAAAGTTCTACAACTTCTTGTCATCAATCCAGCTTTAAGATTTCAAGGTTAATTTTGAGTTTGAGCTCCTTGATGTACACATTGAAAATTCAAGAGCATGCCCCCTCTGATTTTTCAGCAATCAATTTTAGTTTTAATTGATGGAAAGAGTTGTGGGGGGCATAGAGTGATACAGCACTGAAACAGGCCCTTCAGCCCACTGAGTCTGTGCCAACCAACAACCACCCATTTATACTAATCCTACATTAATCCCATATTCCCTACCACATCCCCACCATCAAAAGGGGTAATTTACAATGGCCAATTTACCTGCAAGTCTTTGGCTGTGGGAAGAAACCAGAGCACCCAGTGGAAACCCATGTGATCACAGGGAGAACTTGCAAACTCCACACAGGCAGAACCCAGAACTGAACCCAGGTTACTGGAGCTGTGAGGTTGCGATGCTAACCACTGCGCCACACGTGACCAAGTTTTTAAAATGTGCTTCAGTCAAGTGAAACTTCATGTCAGCAAATTAATGCATAAAATTACATCTTTTTGCTTTAAATAATGTTACTTTTACAATAAACACCCTAAGTTTCACCAATTTCACAGAGTGTAGTACACATGCTTTAGGCATGCACTGTGCCAAATTTTCCACCAATTCATTTATATGGTCTGAAAATAACGTGCAGTGTGAGCCCAAATTTCTGATGTACATTCCTGGTAGGTAAAGTTTCCCATCTGGAAGCTGGAGTGGAAAGTGGTTCCTTAGGTTTTCACCTTTATGCTCTGCTGCATTAAAAATAATGAAGTAATAGATAATAGACCCCATATCCTCTCCATCACCAAGACCATCTACTTCCATCTTTGTAACACTGCCATTCTCTGTCCCTGTCTCAGCTCATCTGCTGCTGTAACCCTCATCCTTGCCTGTGTTACCTCTAGTTCCAACGATTGCAATGCTCTCTGAGCCAATCTTCCACCTTGCATCCGCTGTAAACTTGAACTCATCCAAAACTCTGCTGCCCATGTCCTGACTTGCAAAAGTCCCATTCACCTATCACACTTATGTTCACTAATCTACATTGATTCTTGGTCCAGCAATGCTTTGATTTTAGAATTTTCATCCTTGTTTTTAAATCCATAATTGGCCTCGCTCATCCCTATCTCTGTAACCTCCTCCAGCCTCACAACCCTCTGAGATCTCTGCACTCCTCCAATTCTGGTTCCTTGCACATCGCCCATTTTCTTTGCTCCAGTGGCGGCTGTACCCTCAGCTGCTTAGGCTCTAAGCTCTGAAATTTCCTCCCTTAATTTTCCACCTCTCTCTCCTCCTTTAAGTTGATCCTTGAAATTTACCTCTTTGACCAAGCATTTTGTCACTGGTCCTAATACCTCGTTATGTAGGGTAATGTCAAATTTTGTTTGATAATCACTCTTGTGAAGCACCTTGTGACATTCTACTACATTAAAGGTGCTATATCAATACAAATTGCTGTTAATGTCACACACCCAATACTGGGATTTATGCCGAGAAATGGTTTCATTCAGGGCAGACCAATTTTGCAAACAGCGTCTCAATTGTGCTTCAGGCCCCGTGAAGGCATATGCAAAGGGTCTAAAGCATGTTTCAGGCATGGACCTTGGATGCCTCTTTTTCTGCCATTACCAATATGGCACACTTTTAGAGTGGTATGTGTGTATCCACAGTGCATTGGTTCCCTCTTTATACTTATAACATGGACGCTGCATGTTCTATTCCAGAAAGCCAGTTAGTGAAGGATAGAATTGGAGTCAGTCTTTAAAAACTTGAGTCTAACTTTACAGAGTTGCACAATACAAGCATGCACCTCCTAAACCCAACAACCCCAGTTTTAGCCTGTATCTATTTGAAACCAATGCAACTTAAAAGGGACTAAGAACCCCTATTGAAGGGACACCAGTAATACATGGTAAAAAAAGACTTTAAAGGAGACATAACAAATCAAATTAAAATAACACTTCCAGGAATGTTGACGTGCTCCAGTCATCCTGGTGCCCACCCTGTCTCTATTTATAGGGGGCTCACACAAATGTCCAGTTAATGCCCACCACCTGCATGCAACTAAACACAATTAATATACAATTAACACAGCATCAACCATTTTCCAGGACTTTATCTCTGAAGTAAATATTCTTAACATAGAATCCATATTTTGTTTTATAAATTCCATCACATATTTTCACTACTATGTTGAATTGTGATGACTGATGCTACAATAATGGTGGAAGATTATCGACTAAACAAGTTTTTGTTATTAAAGGTTGAATGAATAAACCCAGTAAAGGCTATTTGTTTTATGAATTTGTGCAGCTGGTATAAAGCTTTGTGCAGAGAGTGAAATTCATAAAATTATGCTCATGTGGAAGTATTACAGTGATTTTTGTTGCTAAGGCAACATTTTAAAAATAATTACAAATAATTTAAATGTTATCAATGTGTGACTGTTGATGCTATATCTCTGACAATTGCATGGTGATTACAGCTCAATCACTAATAGGTTTCCTTTTTTGCACAATTATTTACTGCCGATATTAAGTCATAATTTTTTTAATGTTCAATAATTATTTTAAGAAGTTTAACTGTTGGCAAATAAGGCATTTTCCTCCGATAAATTAAGTCAGCAATACCAATAACATAATAACATACAAAATCCCCAGAAAATTAACTACATAACAATCGTCACTGTATTTTGAGGTTAGTAATTGCATGTGGAATCATTTGAGATGGTTCTGAGAGACATGAAAAGAAAAATGAAAGCCTTTTATCTATTTTTCAATTAAGAAAGGAAAAACCCAGGATTTACAGGCAGAAGTATCAACTCACCATGGAGCAGATGCTGAGGCAACTTCCATCCTTGGGAAAAGGCTGGATCCACATAGTTGCTCACATTGCACTTTTTAACTTTTCAAAACTATTTTCATTGACAGAAGAGTTGGTAATCAGAGGACATAGTTTTGCAATCATTCTCTGGATGTGAGCATTGCTGGCAAGGCCAGCATTTATTGACCATCCCTAATTGCCGTTGAGAAGATGGTGGTGAGCCACTTTCTTGAACCGCTGTAGTTCATATTAGGGAGGGAGTTCCAGGATTTTAACCCAGTGACAGTGAAGGAACAGGGATATAGTTCCAAGTCAGGATGGTGTGTGACCTTACATTAGGATTACATAGGATATATGGTGCAGAAACAAGCCATTTGGACCAACCAATCCAAGCTAGAGTTTATGCTCCAATCAAGCCTCTTCCCATCTTTCCTCATCTAAATCTATCATTGTAACCATCTAGTCCCTTTTCCCTCATATGCTTGTCTACCTTCCCCTCTATATTATTCACTTCAACCACTCCATGTAGTAGTGAGTTCCACATTCTCGTCACACTTTCGGTAAAGTTTAGTTTAGGTTTCTTCTGAATTCCCTACTGGATTTTTTGGTGACTATTTTATATTTATGGCCTCCAATTATGCTGTTCCCCACAAGAAGAAACATTCTCTCCATACCCACTCTATCAAAACCACTCATAATTTAGAAGTGTGATCTAACCAAGGTTTGATACAAGTTTACCGTAACTTCCCCACTTTTCAGTTCTATCTCTCTGGAAGTAAATCCTAGTGCTTGGTTTGTTTTCTTCTGACTTTGCTAATCTTTTAGTAATTGGTATATTTGTACTCCGAGCACAGTGGCGCAGTGGTTAGCACCGCAGCCTCACAGCTCCAGGGACCCGGGTTCGATTCTGGGTACTGCCTGTGTGGAGTTTGCAAGTTCTCCCTGTGTCTGCGTGGGTTTTCTCCGGGTGCTCCGGTTTCCTCCCACAAGCCAAAAGACTTGCAGGTTGATAGGTAAATTGGCCATTATAAATTGTCACTAGTATAGGTAGGTGGTAGGGAAATATAGGGACAGGTGGGGATGTTTGGTAGGAATATGGGATTAGTGTAGGATTAGTATAAATGGGTGGTTGATGGTCAGCACAGACTCGGTGGGCCGAAGGGCCTGTTTCAGTGCTGTATCTCTAATCTAATCTAATCTTTACCCCACATAGACTCGCACTTTCCAAGTAATAAGTAACCTCCACATCCTTCCTACCGAAATGTGCTACCTTGCATTTATCTGTATTGAACTTTATTTGCCAATTATTTGCCCATTCTGCAAGTTTATTAATGTCCTCCTGTAATTTCGCAGAATCACAGATTAACGGAATTGTTACAGCGCAAAAGGAGGCTGTTTGGCCCATTGTGTCTACACTGGCTCGCCGAATGAGCAATTCACCTAATGTCATTCCCTGCCTTCTCCCCGTAATCCTGCACATTTGTCATTTTTGGATAACAGTCTAATTCATTTTTGAATCCCTTGATTGAACCTGTCTCCACCACACTCTCAGGCAGTGTATTTCAGATCCTAACCATTTGCTGTGTGGACTTGTTGCACTCTTCCTCAGTATTAACTATCTCCCCCACCACCCCTGCAATTTGGCGTTATCCGCAAATTTAGAAATTGCATTTTTTGATTCCAAAGACCAAATCATTACTGTAAATTGTGAACAGCAGTGGTCCCAGTACTGATCCTTGTGGAACACCACTTCCCACCTTCTGCCATTCTGAATAACTACCCTTTCCTCCTGCTCTCTGCTTTGTCTTGAAGCAAGTTCACAATCCATTCTGCTACTTGTCCTCTGACTTTGCATTCTCTGACCTTATTCATCAATCTGTTATGGGGCACTTTATGGAAGGCCTTTTGAAAATTCAGATAAATTACATTTACTGCATTATCATTGTCTACTCCCTCTGTTACCTCAAAAAATTCAGTAAGGTTGATCAAGCAAGATTTTCCCTTTTGAATCCATCCTGCCTATTCATTATTATATTTTTCTTTTCTAGATATTTTTCTATTCTCTCCTTTAGTAGGGATTCAATTATTTTCCTCCCAGCAGTGTTAAGCTGACTAGTTTATAATTCCCTGGACATGTTCTGACCTCCTTCTTAAATATTGGAATTACGTTATCTATCCACCAATCTTCAGGCATTACACCTTTTTTTCTAACGAATTATTAAGTATCTGTCATAATGCCTCTGCTATCATTTCCCTAGATTCTTTTAAAATGCATGGATTCAATCCATCTGGACCAGAAGTTTTATCCTCTTTGAGTCAATTAGTTTATTCAATACACCCCTTTTTTATTTTAAATGCATTTATCTCATTATTCAATGTCGTGTCGACTTGTTCTATCTCCCTTGTAAATACCATAGCAAAATTATTATTTCATATTTCTGTCATCAGTCTATCCTGTTTATCTCTTAATGGTCCTATTCCCATCCCAGCCTTCCTATTTTATTGATGTGCCTGCAAAGTACTTTACTATTTTGTTTTATGTTTCTTGATATTTTAAGTTTGTAGACTTGGAGTCAACCTGCAGGTTCCCCTGCATTTGCTACCCTGGTTCTTCAAGGTGGTAGAGGTCATAGGTTTGGAAGGTGCTGTTGAAGGAGCCTTGGCGAGTTGCTACAGGGCATCTTGTAGATGGTACACACTGCTGCCACTGTGCACCAGTGGCGAAGGGAGTGAATGTTTTAAGTGGTGGATGGGATGCCAGTCAAGTGGGCTGCTTTGTCTTGGATGGTGTTGACATTCTTGAGTGTTGTTGGAGCTGCATTCATCCAGGCAAATTGTAAACATTTTATTTTACTTATTCTGGTTCATACATGAGAGTTACAGAAAATAATGGAGCACACTAAAACTTCTGGATTACTCCACTATGAATGACTACTTGGCAGTAATAAATTGTTTGAAATATGAAGCAAGCAAAACACCTACAATTGCCCATGAGGAGTCAATTTCACCTTGTTTGTAGTTCTGTAATGACTAACAAATTCACTCCTCTCCTACGGTTGTAACACTGAAGTTCCTTTGACAATTTCTTTTATATGTCACTTCTAGGGAGGGACAAGATAAATACTGTCAGGGGATTACAGTGCAATTAGTATTAATTTCAGGCCAAAACACCTTTTCACATACAGAGCCCTTTGTTTGAAAAAGCCCATCCTGTCAGTGGAAATCTTCTTTAAGCTTCCTTCAGTCAGTTTTTATCGGTTGGTGGGGGAGGTGGAGAGGTGTTTGTGATGGCTCCTTACCCTCTGATGATCAAAATTGTTAATTCTCAAGGCCTGTTAAAAATTTTCAAACAGATGTTTCATTTCTGTACACTATGGCTTTGTTCAATTTGATAGCAATGTCTGGAAAAACACAATTACTGCAGGGCGGCACAGTGGCGCAGTGGTTAGCACCGCAGCCTCACAGCTCCAGTGACCTGGGCTCAATTCTGGGTACTGCCTGTGTGGAGTTTGCAAGTTCTCCCTGTGTCTGCATGGGTTTTCTGCAGGTGCTCCGGTTTCCTCCCACAGCCAAAAGACTTGCAGGTTGGTAGGTAAATTGGCCATAATAAATTGCCCCTAGTATAGGTAGGTGATAGGGACAGGTGGGGATGTGGTAGGAATATGGGATGAGTGGAGGATTAGTATAAATGGGTGGTTGATGGTCGGCACAGACTCGGTGGGCCGAAGGGCCTGTTTCCGTGCTGTATCTCTAAACTAAACTAGGATACTACAGTTCAGCAAGTTTTAATTTTAAAAGGATGACGACCAGATGCTCTCAGCACTGTCCACAGTTCATCGCAGGGCATGACGGTTAATATGGTCAAGCTTTAGCATGAGGCTAATTTTTGGTAAAGCCATTACTGTCTTACAAAGTGGAGAGTATTCCATTGTGTTCCTGATTTATGCCCCGTAGATTGTGGACAGGCTTTAGGGCATCAAAAAGTGATTTACTCGCTGAAGAATCCCCAGCCTCTGACCTGCTCTTTTAGCCACAGTATTTATATGGCTAGTCAAGTTTCTGGTCAATGGCAACCCTCAGGATATTGATGGTGGGGGATTCACCAATGGGAATGCGGTTAAATGTCAAGAGGAAATGGTTCTCTCTTGTTGGAGATGGTCATTGTCTGGTACTTGTGTGGTGTGCATGTTACTTGCCACTTATCGGCTCAAGCCTGAATATTGTCCAGGTTTTGCTGCGTATGGGCATGGACTGTTTCAGTATCTGAGGAGTCACGAATGGTACTGAACTCTGCGCAATCAGCGAACATCCCCACATCTGACGTTATATTCCACCGATGCACAGTGGCAGCAGTGTGTACCGTCTACAAGATGCACTGCAGCAACGCACCAAACCTGCGACCTCTACCAACTAGAAGGACAAGGGCAGCAAATGCATGGGAACACCACCACTCACAAGTTCCCCTCCAAGTCACACACCATCCTGACTTGGAACTATATCGCAGTTCCTTCACTGTCGCTGGGTCAAATTCCTGGAACTCCCTCCCTAACAACACTGTGGGTGTACTTACCTTACATGGACTGCAGCGGTTCAAGAAGGCAACTCACCACCACCTTCTCAAGGGCAATTAGGGATGGGCAATAAATGCTAGCCTAGCCAGTGACGCCCACATCCCATGAATGAAAAAAAAAATCACTTTGCTGATGATTGAGAGTAGACTGATAGGACGATAATTGGCTGGTTTGGATTTGTACTGCTTTTTGCAGACAGGACATACCTGAACAATTTTCCATATTGTTGGGTAGATGCCAATGTTGTAGTTGTACTGGAATAACTCAGCGAAGGGCGCAGTTAGGTCTGGAGCACAAGTCTTCAGTATTAAAGCTGGGATGCTGTCAGGGCCCATAACCTTTGCTGTATCCAGTGCGTTCAGTCATTACTTGATATCACATGGAGTGAATCGAATTGGCTGAAAATTGGCATCTATGATGGTGGGGACCTTCGGAGGCAACCAAGCTTGATCATCCACTTGGCACTTCTAACTGAAGATGGGTGAAAATTCTTCAGCCTTGTCTTTTGCACTGACCAGCTGGGCCCACCCATCATTGAGGGTGAGGATGTTTGTGGAACCTCCTCTTCCTCCAGTTAGTTGTTTAATTGTCCACCACCATTCATGACTGGATGTGGAAGGACTGCAGAGTTTTGATCTGATCTATTGGTTGTAGGATCGCTTAGCCCTGTCTACAGCATACTGTTTCCACTTATTAGCATGCATATAGGTGCCTGGTTGTCGATTTAAGGCAATTGGCAAAAGCACGAGAAGAGAGATGAATAACAATATTTTTACGCAGTGATTTGTTGCAATTGAGAATGTTGTCTGAGAGGGTGGTGAAACTAGAGGAAAAATCTGCAGGACTATGGGGGAAAGGACAGGGAAATGGGACTAAATGTATTTCAAAGAGCTGGTCCAAACATGATGGGCTGAATAGTCTCCTTCTGTGCTGTACAATTCTCTGGTTCTGTTGACTTTGAAGTCTCGCCATAATTCATTTTGGTTCATCTCTTCTGTCCATGCACTGAAACAAAAGGCATGCACAGAACAGGTGAACCATGCTGGATTATGGGGGGTGGGGGGGGGGGGTGGGGTGCGGACTTTGGCAAACTCCAAATTAACTGATTTTCAGGGTCCTGTGTAAGCAGCATAAACAAGGACAGAAAACAATTGACATAGCAGATGCTTTGATAGTTTTTCCCTCCCGTTCTTGTTTTTATTCAACACTGTGATTGCCAGTCCAGCACAGATTAAGAATCTGATACATTGGGGAAGATGCCAACAGAGGGCTGAATTTTATTCTCCCACCGCAGGGTGCAGCGGCAGGCGAAAAAATTCCCCCCAGTCATGTGGCGGGGGCGGGCTCTGCGACACTGTCAATGATGTTAACTGCCTGTGCGCAGGCACTGACACCAATTTTAAAGGGCTGCCAGGCCTGCGGTGACAGATGAAAATTGTCCCCGTTCCCCCCACAAGTGTAACAAGAAATAAAGTTTGACCCACCCACCGCGCACCACCCCACCTCCCAAACAACACCAGGAAAGCTCAGATTAACCCTTTTCTATCCCAACTGCATGAAGTGCAGAGTTGACCCCTTTCACCCCCTCCAACTGAACTAAGTGCAGAATTCAACCCTTCTTCCCCCTCCCCACTACACTGACAATGCAGAGTTGACCCCATCCCAGCCCCCACTTCACTATAATGCAGAGCTCCCCCCTTTCCCATCTCAGTGGCATCAGCTTTCCCTGGATGGGAAAGTGAAGGCGCTGGAGTGCTGGTCATCACTCTGGAGTTCACGGACAGCCAGCAAGATCACAGTTAAAGGTATGTAAATATATGCATTTCCTTTATTTAAGTATGCAAAGTTGGATTCTGTCACTGAGTGGCGGGGGGGCTGCTATGGTGCCTTGCCACCGCCAGGAAGATCAAGCCCGATAATCCCAGCATCGTGCTCCATGACAGGCCACCACTGGTGCGATCTTCCGGCCCTCCCCCACCCCACCCCCCCAACACCACCACGGTGCCCGATGCCAGGACCTCAACAAAATGCCAGCCAGAATCTATACATTGCTTAATCATGAGCCAAAATATTGCATCTATTAAGGAATACCACTCAAGTTTCACATTTAAAGTCTGAATTGTACAATTTAAGAGCTGTCTTTGAAAACTTTGATTCAGGCGGAAAATCCTGGTAAGGTTATTGGTGAATGGCTCTCATCAATCATTGAAGCAGAACAGAAAACAATGTTGGTTTCAAAACCTGGTAACCTAGTGCGAATGTCAGACTGTTAAGATTCAGACACAGGACTGATGGTTAGTGTCACACATTTGATGGTTTATTGCTGGAATAATATGGCCATTTTAACCAGCAGCCCAATATTAGACCCTAAACAACAGAAAGGAGTGAGTCATCCATCTAACCATGAATTTATATCTTTAAAGCACTTGAAGGATAAAAACAGGCAAATGTTTTGGCTATGCCTGGTAGCTTTGGGCACTGTTGATTGCAATCTGAGAGCTAAATGCTGTTCTACATTCTTGATCAAAATAATGTAACGGCATCTCAATGATTTAACCGACAGGTGCACGTGTTCAATTGTACGGAGCTAACCTGACCACGACAGATCTAGATTCAATCCCTGGTCTACTAAATTAGCAAATAGAGCTGGGGCAGTGGTGGGAATGGTTCAGTCCAACTTACCAAGAAAGTTAACAAAAATCTGCTATGTTTCTGTTAAAAATTTGGTTCTGACATAAATATCTTCTGATTCAATGGACTTATTCTGTCCTGTAAATGATCTGAGCATCATCATTTTATGGGAGTTGACTTACACAGCTCTGCATCTATTTTTCCCGTAACTCCATGTTTGAATCCCTCCAATCGGGTTTCCATTCCTGTCATAGTACCGAAACCGCTCTTACCAAAGTCACAAATAACATCCTCTGTGGCTGTGACAAAGATAAACTTTCCTTCCTCATCCTTGTCGACTCGTCTGCAGCCTTTGATATGGTTGACCATACCATCCTTCTTCAATGCCTGTCCACTGTCATCCAGCTGTCACTGGATTAGTAACCCAGAGACCCAGGGTATTGCTCTGGGGACATGGGTTTGAATCCCATCACAGCAGAAGGTGGGAGTTGAATTCAACTAATAAATCTGGAATCTGAAAAAAAAAGCCAGTCTAATGATGGCCTTGAAACCATTGTCGATTATTGTAAAAACCCATCTGGTTCACTAATATCCTTTTGGGAAGGAAATCTGCCTCCTTATCTGGTCTAGCCTACATGTGACACTAGACCCACAGCAAGGTTGTTGGCTCTTAAATGCCCTCTGAAATGGCCTGGCAAGCCTCTCAGTTGCATCTAACCACTACGAAGTCAATATGGAATGAAACCGGATGGACTACCCGGAATTCGACCTCGGCACCGGAAACGACAATGGCAAACCCAGCCCTGTCAACCCTGCGAAGTCCTCCTTACTAATATCTGGGGGGCTTGTGCCAAAGTTGGGAGAGCTGTCCCACAGACTAGTCAAGCAGCAGCCTGACAGTCATACTCACGGAATCATAACTTACAGACAATGTCCCAGACACTGCCATCACCATCCCCTGGTATGTCCTATCCCACTGGCAGGACAGACCCAGCAGAGGCCGTGGCACAGTGGTATACAGTCAGGAGGGAGTTTCCATGAAGTCTCACGGCATCAGGTCAAACTTGGGCAAGGAAATCTCCTGCTGATTACCACCAATCGCACCCCCACTCACCCCCCGCACCCCTCCCGACAGCTGATGAGTCAGTACTCCTCCAGGTTGAACAGCAGGAAACACTAAGGGTGGCTAAGATGCAAAATGTACTCTGGGTGGGGGACCTCAATGTCCATCACCAAGAGTGGTTCAGTAGCATCACTACTGACTGAGCTGGTCGACTCCTAAAGGACATAGGTGCTACACTAGGTCAGTAGCAGGTGGTGAGGGAACCAACAAGAGGGAAACATATACTTGACCTCATCCTCACCAATCTGCCTGCCGCAGATGCATTTGTGCATGACAGTATTGGTAGGAGTGACCACCGCACAGTCCTTGTGAAGATCAAGTCTCGTCTTCACATTGAGGATACCCTCCATCGTGTTGTGTGGCACGATTACTGTGCTAAATGGGATAGATTTTGAACAGATCTAGCAATGCAAAACTGGACTTCCACGAGGCACTGTGGGCCATCAGCAGCAGCAATATTGAACTTAACCACAATCTATAATCACATGGCCCAGCATATCCCCCACTCTACTATTACCATCAAGCCAGGGGATCAACCCTGGTTCAATGAACAGTGTAGGAGGGCATGCCAAGAGCAGCACCAGGCATGCCTCAAAATGAAGTGTCAACCTGTTGAAGTTACAACCCAGGACTACTTGCATGCCAAACAACATAAGCAACATGCAATAGACAGAGCTAAGTGATCCCATAGTCAATGGATCAGATCTAAGCTCTGCAGTCCTGCCACATCCATTCATAAATGGTGGTGGACAATTAAACAACTAACTGGAGGAGGTGCCTCCACAAATATCCCCATCCTCAATGATTGGGGAGCCCAGCACATTAGTGAAAAAGATAATGTTGAAGCATTTGCAACAAGCTTCAGCTAGAAGTGCCGAGCTGATGATCCATCTCGGCCTCCTCCTGAATTCCCAGCATCACAACTGCCAGACTTCAGCGAATTCGATTCACTCCGCGTGATATCAAGAAATGACTGAGGGCACTGGATCTGCAAAGGCTATGGGCCCTGACAACATTCCGGCAATAGTACTGAAGACCTGTGCTCCAGAACATGCTGCACCCCTAGCCAAGCTGTTACAGTCCAGCTACAACACTGGCATTTACCTAGCAATGTGGAAAATTGCCCAGGTATGACCTGTAAACAAAAAGCAGGACAAGTCCAACCCAGCCAATTACCGCCCCATCTGTCTACTCACAATTATCGGTAAAGTGTCTGCAGAGCCTCATCGACAGGACTGTGGCTGCCTGCAACGAATTTGACTTAACCATCAGCCTCAAGAAAACGAACATCATGGGACAGGATGTCAGAAATGCTCCATCCATCAATATCAGCGATCATGATCTGGAAGTGGTTCAAGAGTTCACCTACCTAGACTCAACTATCACCAGTAACCGGTCTCTCGATGCAGAAGTCAACAAGTGCATGGCAAAGGTTTCCACTGCTATGTCCAGACTGGCCAAGAGGAGGTGGAAAAATGGCGCACTGACACGGAACACAAAAGTCAGTGTTTCAAGCCTGTGTCCGCAGTACCTTGCTCTACGGCAGCGAGGCCTGGACAACGTATGTCAGCCAAGAGCGATGTCTCAACTCATTCCATCTTCGCTGCCTCGAAGATTCCTTGGCATCAGGTGGCAGGACCATATCTCCAACGCAGAAGTCCTCGAAGCGGCCAACATTCCCAGCATATACACTCTACTGAGCCAGCGGCGCTTGAGATGGCTTGGCCATGTTAGCCGCATGGAAGATGGCAGGATCCCCAAGGACACATTGTACAGCGAGCTCGCCACTGGTATCAGACCCACCGGCCGTCCATGTCTCCGCTTTAAAGACGTCTGCAAACGCAACATGAAGTCCTGTGACATTGATCACAAGTCGTGGGAGTCAGTTGCCAGTGATCGCCAGAGCTGGCAGACAGCCATAAAGGCGGGGTTAACGAGTGGTGAGTCGAAGTGACTTAGCAGTTGGCAGGAAAAAGGACAGAAGTGCAAGGGGAGAGCCAACTGTGTAACAGCCCCGACAACCAATTTTATCTGCAGCGCCTGTGAAAGAGACTGCCACTCTAGAATTGGCCTTTATAGCCACTCCAGGCACTGCTCCACAAACCACTGACCACCTCTAGGCGCTTACCCATTGTCTCCCGAGATAACGAGGCCAAAGAAGAAGATGGAAGGTGTCATCAACAGTGCTATCAAGCGGCACTTGCCTAGCAATAACCTGCTCACTGATGCCGAACTTGGGTTCCTCCAGGGCCACTCAGCTCCTGACCTCATTACAGCTATGTTTCAAACATGGACACAAGAGCTGAACTCAAGAGGTGAGGTGAGAGTGACTGCCCTTGATATCAAGGCAGCATTTTATCGAGTATGGCATCAAGGAGTTCTATGGTTCTAAGGAGCCCCAGCAAAACTGGAGTCAATGGGAATCAGGGCGAAAACTGTCTGCTGGTTGGAGTCGTACTTAGAACAAAGGAAGATGGATGTGGTTGTTGGAGGTCAATCATCTCAGCTCCAGGACATCACTGCAGGAGTTCCTCAGGGTAGTCTTCTAGGCCCAACCATCTTTAGCTGCTACATCAATGACCTATTTTCAATCAAAAGGTTAGAAACGGGGATATTCGCTGATGATTGCACAGTGTTCAGCACCATTTCCGACTCCTCAAGATACTGAAGCAGTCCATGTAGAAATGCAGCGAGAGCTGGACAATATCCAGGCTTGAGCTGATAAGTGGCAAGTGCCAGGCAATGACCATCTCCAACAAAAGAGAATCTAACCATCTCCCCTTGACATTCAATGGCATTACGATCGCTGAATCTCCCACTATCAACATCCTGGGGCTACCATTGACCAGAAACTGAAATGGAGTAGCCATATAAATACCATGGCTACAAGAGCAGGTCAGAGGCTGGGAATCCTGTGGCAAGCAACTCACCTCCTGACTCCCCAAAGTCTGTCCACCATCTATAAGGCACAAGTCAGGAGTGTGATGGAATACTCTCCACTTGCCTGGATGAGTGCAGCTCCAACTACACTCAAGAAGCTCAATATCATCCAGGATAAAACAGCCCGCTTGATTGTCACCCCACCCACAAACATTCACTCCCTCCACCACTGACGCACAGTGGCAGCAGTTTGTACCATCTACAAGATGCACTGCAGCAACACAAAAAGGCTCCTTAGATAGCACCTTCCAAACCCACAAACTCTACTACCTAGAAGGACAAGGGCAGCAGATGCTTTGGAACACCACCACCTGCAAGTTCACCTCCAAGCCACACACCATCCTGACTTGGAACTATATCACCATTCCTTCACTGTTGCTGGATCAAAATCTTGGAACTCCCTTCCTAACAGCACTGTTGGTGTACCTACCCCACATGATTGTAGCGGTTCAAGAAAGCAGCTCACCACCATCTTCTCAAGGGCAATTAGGGATGGGAAAGAAAATGCTGGCCTGGCCAGCGATGCCCACATCCCATGAACGAATGAAAAAAAGCTGGATGGGACTGTCCTCACCTGGTTCCATTCTTACCTATCTAATCGTAGCCAGGGAATCACTTGCAATGGCTTCTCTTCCTGCTCCCACACCTTTATCTTTGGTGTCCTCCAAGGATCTATCCTTGGTTGCCTCCTATTTCTTATCTACATACTACCCCTCGGTGACATCATCCGAAAGCACTGCATTGGGTTTCACATGTACGCTGATGACACTTAGCTTTACCTCACCACTACCTTTCTCGACTCCTCCACTGTTGCTAAACTATCAGTCTGCTTATTCGGCATCTATATTTGGATGATCAGAAATTTCCTCCCATTAAATATTGGGAAGACTGAAGTCATTGTTTTTAGTCCCTGCTCCAAGCACCATTCCCTAGCCACAAACTCCGTCCCTCTCCCTGAGAGCAGTCTGAGATTAAGCCAGTCTCTTTACAATCTTGGTATTGCATTTGACTCCGAGTTGAGCTTACGACCTCATATTCGCACCATCACTAAGGCAGCCTATTTTGCACCTCTAACATCGCCTGATTTCTCCCCTGTTGAAACCCTCATTCATGTCTTCGTTACCTCTACACTTGAGTATTCCAACATACTCCTGGCTGGTTTCCCACATTTGACCCTCTATAAACTTGGGTTCATTCAAAACTCTGCTCTTTGTGTCTTAACTTGCACCAAGTCCTGTTCCGCTTTCATCCTGTGCTCGCTGACCTACATTGGCTCCCGGTCAAGCAACATCTTGATTTTAAAATTCTCATCCTTGTTTTCAAATTCCTCCGTGGCCTCCTCCCTACCTCTGTAATATGTTCCAGCCCTACAACATTCCTAGATATCTGCGCTCCTCTGGATCTGGCCTTGATGAAATATCGGTATAGTAGGAATAATTAGGAAAGAATACACTTTATTAGGTAGAATTCAGATATAATGAATACATTACACATTTGGAATTAAGTTTCATTTAATATAATTAAAGATTAAATAAACTGTCGGAATAAAGATTCATTTAATGCAATTAAAGATTGAATAAATCGTCAGTTTTCAAGATCCTGGATTACCTTTTAAAGGCAGGGTTAAAAATTCATGATCCTTTTAGTTAAAAATCCATCCCACCATCTCTACTACATTGGAATGTAAACTAATTGAAGTGAGACACACAATACATGGTACACACCGATAACTATAGTGTTAATAAGCTGATAATGATATACAATATAGACAGGCTGTCTTAAGAAACTGGTACAGAATGGTACCAAAGACCCATTATCAATGATTAATTGCAAAATGGAAGATCACTTATAAAAAAACAGATGTTATGTAACCCTGAGTTATGTGAGAGAGATTAGCAGAGGAGTGATCCTGATTTAGTTTAGCTCCTATAAGGGGTGAAGATCATAAATCAATTCAGCCTCTTGAGCATCCCTAATTTTAATCATGCCATCCTCGGTGGTCGTGCCTTCAGTTGCCTAGCCCTAAGCTCTGGAATACCCTCCTTACAGCTCTCCACTTCTTCACCTAGCTTTCCTCCTTTAGGACATCCCTTAAAACCTACCTCTTTGACCAAGCTTTTGGTCATCTGACTGACCCAATATCTCCTTGTGGTGCAGCTTTGTTTTATGCAAAGAGCCTTGGGATGTTTTGTTACATTAAAGGTACTATATAAATATAAGTTGTTGTTGTAATCATAATACTAGTATGATAGTGTGACTCCAAGCACGTAACAATAGCCTCTGTCATGATCAGGAATGAATATTTATCTTTTGCAGATTTGCTACTTTAATCTATTTGAAGATAGACTAAGTAAACACTTGGTGAGACAAGGATTGACATGAATTGGTAAGCTGCATTATTTCACAGTAAAGTGTACATACAGAACAGCAGCTATTAGATTCACTTAGCTCAAACAGCACAATTTACATTCATGTGAAGAACATATGGTGTACATCCCATATCAGTGGATTATCTTATGCGACTTAAACAAGATACCTTCTAACTGTTCCCTCAGCAGTTCTGACCTCCAAGTCTCAGCAAAGGTCTTTGTAGCATTCTTTCTTAAAACCTGTGCAACATCCTGTTTCCCAGAAGCTTATGTCTTCTATCAGCTTGTTCACAGCCAAAAGTGGATCAATGACTTTCCAACAATGAATGTGTGATGTTTTCTGATTGCTGAAACAGTCCAATGCTAATTATTTACAGTCCATGGATAATCAACACCAATGCCAGGTTTAGCAATTTAAATTAGCATCTTAACTGCCTATTATACTAAAGCAGGGGGTCTGCAACCTACGGCTCACTAAGGACTCATGTGGCTCCCGACCTTGATTGATCAAACCCGTTTTGATGGTAATTAAATGGCTTGTTTTGTTTTTTTAAACTTTTATTAACATTGCACTTGTGAGAAAGTATCATTCAATTAATAACTTTGTTGTAAAAATCTTTAAAATATTGTGGAAATTGTCTTTGCCTTGTTTTTCATTATTATTGGCATTTAAGAAACAGCATTGTGGCTCTTAAGATATTGTGATTTTGACTAAATTTTAAAAATGGCTCTTCTTGTTATTACAGTTGCTGACACCTGTCCTAAACTCTCTTTCAAATATTTGAATATTCTATTTGTTTCATGTGGTATATAAAACGGCAAGTGCCAAAAGCTTTTATTGTGACTGCGTGGGTTTCCGCCGGGTACTCCGGTTTCCTCCCACAGCCAAAGACTTGCAGGTTGATAGGTAAATTGGCCACTGTAAATTGCCCCTAGTGCAGGTAGGTGGTAGAAGAATGGTGGGGATGTGGTAGGGAATATGGGATTAATGTAGGATTAGTATAATTGGGTGGTTGTTGTTGGCATGGACTTGGTGGGCTGAAGGGCCTGTTTCAGTGCTGCATCACGAAATAAAAAATAAATAAATGACATCGGAGGTCAAGCCAAAGTGTACAAAAGTATTTCTCTAAAAATCTCCCTATTCATAAAAAGTCTGTTCTTTCTTGTTCTTTCAAATTTGTCTATCCCGACACATGCGTTTCACACAACAATCTTTAAAGTGTTCAGGTCCTTTATGGTATATGCGCAAATTGCTATTGGCTGTTTGTCTGGTGTCTGCTAGTTCCTTGGATGATGTTGTTAGTGTTCCTTCTTTGGGGAATGTTGTTGCTGTGGTGAGTGTTACTGCTGTGGTCATTGTTGCTGCTCATCTGTTGTGCTGGTTGGAGTACGGTTAACTTCTGGGACTGATGGTCATTCAGTTCCTTGTTCAGTTGGCGAACTCAGATCTGTCTCATCAGCCATCTGCTGTGAAGGAGCAGCTTCTCCAGCTGAGTGTAGATGTCTGCAGTTACGACAATAGATCTGATTGTTCATCTTCATTTTGTATGATCTTCATGCAAGTCCCAAGTTGCGACGTAAAGATGGCCTGAAATCATCAAGGACATACCCGTTGCTGTACTGGGCATACAGAAAAGAAGTGACCACCCAAGATGGCATCTTGTACAAAGGGACTAGAGTCATTGTCGCTAAAGAAATGAGAAAAGAGATGCTGAAGTGTGTCCACATAAGCCATCAAGGATTCGAGCCTCGTCTGAGGAAGACAAGAGAAGTGCTCTACTGACCAAACATGAACAATGAGATTAAGGACCACTTCAGCCAGTGCAGTACTTGCAATGAACATCAAGCTGAGGAAGCTGGAGAGCCCCTCATGACTCATGATATCCCAGACAGACTATGAATAAAGCTTGGAGCAGACCTCTTCATTCCCACTGGGACTGATTGTTCGGTCACAGTTGATTAACATTTGGACTACTGGGAGTTACACCACGAGTGAAGAATTCAGACACTTTATGAACAATTGGAAAATTCAGCACTACACATCATCTCCACACTATCCCCAGTCAAATGGAAAGGCTGAGGTAGCAGTGAAAATTGCCAAAACATCCCACGAATTAATTAAAAAAAACACTTCACTGTTGCTGGGTCAAAATCTTGAACTCCATAATAACAGCATAGTGGAAGTACCTTGACCACATGGCCTGTGGCAGCCAAAAAGAAAGGTTTAGGGCAATTAGGGATGGGCAATAAATGCTGGCCTTGCTGTTGGAATGTACTCCCAGGTCAGAGGCACCTGCAATAAATATTAAATGAATAACTAATAACATATAATTCTAGCCAGCAATGAAATGTTTTCAAGGCACCATGGGACTCAGCTAACTTGACCACATTCCTTACAAGGGATGATTCACATAAATTCAGCACAGTCTAATCAAGTGGCCTCTAGCCGATGCCCTCATGAAATGTCGACAAAGATGGAATGCTGACAAAGATACCAGCCTGTAACAAGGTTAAGATAAGATGTTATGTATACATAAGGCCCAAGGATGGTGAATCAGGGGATCTGGAAGACATCATGTACGCATGAGTAACCCGCTAGCTGTCGAAGAGCATGAGCTGATCACGCAGTCCCCCAATGTCTAGTAACCCATTTCATTGGTTCTACTAATCAATGTATATAATCTATAATCACTATGATTGGACCATGTCCAGCCGGCATGGGCTGAGTAACTGTTTGAAACTGTATAAGTATTGATGATTTTCCTTTGTTCGGTGAAGAGGAATCTGGATTGCCCAGTGGCCTGCTCCCCGCCGGCGTAACCCAATAAACTGTTCGACATTTGGAGCAGACCCGAGTGTCGAGTGATTCTTTCAGATTCATTCCCACTAACACTTGCCAACAATGCATACATCCTGAGAATTAATTTTTGCAATTGGTTCACTCCATTACAGGCATAGCATCTTTCCTGCCTGATTTTTCTCTTAGAGCTGTGCCCAAGAGATAATTAAAGCTCAAATGCAAAAGAGCAAACTATGGTCGATAGCTTTACATCCCTTGATGAGGAAGAGAGCGGCAGTACAGGAGGAGCTGAAACAGAGACTGTCAGAGCCAGGGGCAGAACAAGAAACCGAAAACTGCGGCATCCAGCCTGCCATCCACAGTCATTGCCGCCATCCACTTGTCATCAGTCAACACCCCCAGCAATACGTTTTGAAGTCCATTCTGTGAGTTTGGGCTTCATTCTGTCCCTGACTTGGAAGCAAACAAAGTCAAACTAGTCTCACATTGAATCTTCTGTGAAGTCTAGCCTCTTCACTCTTTGGGTTGAATTTTATTCTCCCGCTGCCAAAGCGGTGGCGGGCGCACAAAATGGCAACGGTCTCGCCGGTGACGTTAGCGGCTGTGATTATGCAGCAGTCGGCCAGTTAGCATAATGATGGCAGCTCTCCCCGCCAATCATGTGGTGGCAGCGACATAGGCAACACCGTTCATGGTATCACCTGATGTTGGATCAGGTGCTGGTGCCATCTTTAAAAGGCTGCCAGCCCTGCATTTACTCTCTGTGTTCTTTCAGCATCAGGTTCCTGAGGCTAAAAGTCTGTGCTCTTCAAAATGTTATTTTATCTGCAAGCAGCCCTCCTGGGCATCATTATAACAATGGCAGATGGATGGTCAAGAGTGCCCCCATGATTCAGTGATGCCTCCCTGCTGATTCTCCTGCAGGCTGCAAGGGAAAGGCGGGAGGTCCTTTTCCCCAGTGATGGCAAGAAGAGGTCCTCCCGCCTGACCAAGCAAGCCTGGACGGAGATCAAGAGGAGTTCTGATGAAAGGTCACTGACCTGAAATGTTAACTCTGCTTCTCTCTCCACAGATGCTGCCAGACCTGCTGATTATTTCCAACATTTCTTGTTTTAATCAAGAGGAGGTTAGTAGGCATGGGTCACCCATCATAAGTGCAGGAAGAGGGTCAATGACCTCCTATGCTCAGCAAAGGTAAGTGGCGTGGTTCCAGATAGATTATTCTGATCTGCCTACCCACAAGTGTAATGCCGCACGGTTGCCAGAGCCATTCCAATGATAGAAAGGTCATAGCGTAATGATGGCAGATGACTGACTGCATAGGTGAGACCAGTCTCCCTCGTTTCTATCTTAGCCCAATTGAGACCCATGACAGGTAGAGTTAGTCTGAGAGAAGAAACATCCCCCAGGTGCTGATGAAGGGTGCATGTTAGTATTGACATGATGTAATTACATTTACAACTTGACAATAGCTGCATCCTTGATCTTTCAGGAGAAGACGGCCCACCACAGCAGGGAGGTGCCCAAGTGAGGTGCCCAACCTGCGGCCTTTGTCTCAAGAACACATGCCATCTCCAACATCAAGCTCAGGGTCACAGCTGAAGAGAGTGAATAAATTGTAATCATATTTTATAGAGATACACCATTGGACAGGTGGGACATGTGGGACATGTGTCCCATAACATCTAAATGTCTGTTCTTTAGATTGGATCTTGCAGGACACCACTCACAAATGATTCCAGATAATGATCGAAAGACAATAACCTCTGAAGACGAGGAACACTTAGAGGATGCAGCATCCCATGACACCCCTGCACCTTCCACCAGCGCAGATACTTTCACCTCGGTGGGTATCCGATCGGCATTAGAGTCAGTGTCACAAGCTGCTGAGAGCACAACACATGCACCCAAGCAGCTGGCTGTGGCAGAGACAGCTGAGGCCTCTGACAGCTGGAGGACTGTGGGTCTCCAGGCCCATGCTGACCTCTAGGCTGATGATGAGCCTCTGGTGTCATCAGCACATGGCATGCTAGAGTTACAGGGAGAGGTAAGGCAACATCTGGCAGAGATTGCAGAAGCCATGCCCAGCCATGAGCAGTCGATGGAGGAGTCCATCCATGCCATGACTGCTGCCATGTCCCACGCTTATGAGCACATGGCTTCATCCATTGAGATGTTGGCGACCCTCATGGAAAGCCATATTCCACAGGTGTGCCATGACCTGCAAACCCTCACCTTGGCCATCAGCAGTTGCAGGGCGAGAGAAGGACGAGAAGCCTGTAGAGTTTTCCTACTCCTAATCCTTCTCCAGAGAGCAGGGATGTTCCAACAAGCCTTGAGAGTGAGGAGGAGAAACTGTGCTCCACATCTGGGGTCTCCCCTCAAGGTGATTTAAGTGTGGACACGCAGTCCTCAGCCTCTCCTCTAGTGAGTCCAGCTTCAACAGCTGCTATGCCTGAGAACAGCCCTGCACCAGTGCAGGAAGCCTTCTGGCTGTCGGGGTCCTCCAGGCCTCAGGCACCCAGAGAACAACCACCGAATTCATCACAGGCCAACGAGTGTCCTGATCAGCAGCCTGCCTCCAGTCTAGCTGCCAGTGCAGAGGTAACACCGCAAAGGAGCACCCACCAACATATTAAAGAGACAGCTTGACACACTTGGGTTTTCACGGGTAAGACAATTATGTCATGTTTTCTTCAATTAAATGTGTTTACCTGTCAATCATCAGCCTTTATCATTTGAAAACCACATGGAGTGATTGTGACTTCTGCAATATCATCATAAGCCTTGCAGCATTGCCAATGTGACCACTGACATCATTAACATGCCAATAAGCATGATGTTTCATTGCTCGAATGATGTCACATGGGCAATAGCTTAATTTGTTGTTGCCATTCATGCTGCAGAGACAGATAGTACAGAGGCAGAGGATTTGAGACAACATGTATGATGGTGAGTTTTGGTAGCAAACGTATTTATTGAAATTCATGGATTGTGAAATCTCAAAATTATTAGGCTCTGCCTTGCCTCACGTGTGCGCTGCTTACCATGTCTGGCCTCCATTACTGCTGTCTGATTTTCCATACATGCTTGGCCTTGTGTGCCCTCTGTGTCCTCTTCATCAAAGGATATCTCATGCTCTTGTACTTCTTCATCTTGCAAGGCCTCCCCTCTCTGTAGTACTATATTGCTTAGAACACAGGAAACCTTAACGATGTGTGTAACCATCTCTGGGGCACACTGAAGGACTCCACCAGATCTATCAAGGCTGCAGAACCGCATCTTAAGCATACCAATGGCCTGCTTGATGGTTGCTCGGATGGATCCATGACAAGCATTGTAACACTCTTCCGCACCATTGCTGGGATTCCTTACTGGTGTCAGAAGCCATGTCATTAATGAGTAGCCCTTATCCCCAAGAATTCATCCTTGAAGGTGAGTGGGGGGGGGGGGAGTGAAAAGCAGTGGTATGTGGGACTGCCAAAATATGTATGAGTCGTAGCAGCTTCCCAGGAAGGAGGCACATACTTGTATGAAACACTTTCTGTGGTCACATACCAGTTGGACAATGATTGAATGAAATCCCTTTCTGTTTATGAAGGTGGTTGATTGATCCGTGGAAGCCTTGATAGCCACATGTGTGCAGTTGATCAACTCTGATGCTGGTTGAAACTTGAATCAATCCGCACTGGTTTGATTTTATTTTACATTTTGCTGTATTCTTCAACTTTTCGTACTGCTGTTTCTGCATTATTGTTGTTATTGACTCTGCTGTTTGCTGATGAGTTTTTACAATGCATTTCGCCTTTGGCACAGACTTCTAAACACAGCGCAGCTGTCAGCAGTTACAACCCTGAGCTCCAACCAGCCTTTGTAGCATGGGCATTGCATTGGGTCTGCCAATAGTTGTCAGGGATGTGAAGAGGAAGAGTCGTTCAGGCAGCTGGAAAAAAAAAGATGTGCTTAGAACTCAGGTGACTTCATCACTCTGCACTGGCACAGGAACAAATCTTCCAGACCTCAGCACAACTACTTGGCCAAGTACGAGGAGACCTCCTTTCACCTCTGTTTCACAAAGAGGTCTATTGAAGTCATTACTGGAGCCTGTCCTGCAGTAAAATCTCATACAGATACAGCCTTTAGCACTACAGTGAAAGTCACCACAGCACTTATCATGTCCACCACCAGATCCCTTCAAGCCACCACTGGCGACACTCGCCACATCAATCAAACTACAGTCCATTGATGCACCACATAGGTCAAAGAAGCTTTGCTTGCCAGTGGAAATACATTTGTCACTTCCACCATATAAAAAGAGACAGCAGCATAAAAGGCACAGCAGGTAGCAAGCCTCCCTAAACTGCAGAAATTTATTGATACTATTATAGAATTTTTTTTGCAGCTGATGGAAGCACCATTAATTGTAATTTAGAGCCAATAACAGGCCCCAAATGTCATTATTAAGGAATGTGCATCAAAATATTGGCAGGACTTTGTCGGGAAAGCACAAAAAAACAGCAGTTGCCACTGGTACTTTTTCCTGGTTTTCTTCCCCTTTCAACCAGTGTGGGTACTAACAGCAGAAAACATACTTCACACAAATGCATTGGGCTCAGTGGGATGACAGTATGATTCACTGTTTTGAAATCTAACAAGATACAATGTCCTTTCAAAATGACATTGTTCTTTTATTCAGTAATGAATAATTACATTTATAATACTGTCTGCAGATAAACTTTCAAAAAAAAATTTCAAATCATTTATAATCAAATGAGATGTCAACTGACAACTGATTAAAACACAATGGACGATTAATCTGGAGAACATTCACTAGTTCATGAGATTGCAATGTGCTTAGTACTTATTTCAGGTTCTAAATGCACAATGAATGGGTAGTGATAAAAAACAGCTAAAATAAATGTATGAAGTGTGATGCAGCAAGTAGATGATGATAATGTGCCTCTATTTGCACAGTTGGGTCCAGACTGAAGATTGCTGTAAAATACCAGCAAAGTAACATGTCAGAGCAACAGTGTTAAGTATGTGGAAATTACATACTGTGAATGTGTCAGTGGTGGATGAAAAGAGGTGAAAATAATATACTGGTTTTATCAGTGTAATCTTAGGCAGGATGCTTTGGAGTCAACACTACAGAAGTTAAGACAGATGGGGCAGAATTTTCCCAGTGGAGGCGGGCTAGGGAGCATGCAGCGTGGGAAAGTCCTGGACAAGGACATCATGTCAGGATCCTGATGTGATCCCACCCTCTTCCAGCTTTCCCTGGTGAGGCTTGCAAGGCCAACGGGAAACCCACATGGGTCTGGCAGGAAACCAATTGTGATAGCTGAAAAGGCAATTGAGAGTCTTTTGAAGCATGGATTTTTTTTTCCCAAAATATACTTTATTCATAAAAATCTGTAAAGACATACATTACAAACCAGTTCCAATTTGACATTCCAGACAGTGCAAAAGAAATCAGTTTCCTTCGATACAGAAAGTGAGTTGCGCCACAACCCTTGCCATTCCATTTTACATGCAATGTACATTTGCATTACACATCAAAACCATAATTTGGTGCATACAGCCCGAGGGGTTTTACATGGGTTCCAGCCACTCGGTATACTATGTCCCTTTCTACCAACAGCACACAAGTCACATACTGCATCTGCAACTTGCCCGGTTAGACAAGCAGCAGCAAATCATTGTAGAGTGAAACTGACCTGATATGAGCAGTATAAAGGGTGAAACCAGCAAGCGTGTGGTCAGTCACAGTAAAAGGCTTGTGCTGACAGGAGCAGTTCCTTCAGCCTAAATTCATTGAATTCAGTGGGGACAGAAACTTTGTGCTACTTATTGCAAGTGCCTTGATACTTCAGAGGCTACTCTCATGTTATTGCCTGTGAGACTTCCCTATGACATGGGGTTGACATATTCTGAAGTTGATTTGACTTCTGAGGTGGAGGTGCAGCTTGCTCCAGCTTGGCAGCCCCAGCGACAGGGGTAACAATTCCGGAAGCAACAGTTTCTTTCTCCACGGCCACATGCAGCTGCATGGAACAGAGTAGATGGACACAAGGCTCCACCTTGAAGGAGGCAATAAATAGCCTTAGCACATTGTCTATTGGCCAAGGGTCAACATCCTCAACCTCTCTGAACAGCAGTGTCTTCGAAGGCTCAGGCTCTCATGCCAGGTGGTCACAGATATCTGCAGCCTCTTGGAAGAAGATCTCTGCGTAAGAGAAGCACGTGGCCACCCATTATCTGTGGCTGTCAAGGTGACCACAGCCCTCAATTTCTTTGCATTCAGGTCCTTCCAGGACTCAGCTGCTGCCATATGTAGTACCTTGCAATTTGTAGTCCATAGCTGCATCAGCCAGATCACCAATGCCTTCTTTGCGAAAGCCTCCAACCATATTCACTTTGTGATGGATGAAGCTAGTCAAGCCCAGGGGGCTGTGGGCTTTGCTTCCCTTGCAGGATTTCTTTAGGTTCAGAGAGTTGTAGACTGCACTCATGTGACAATGAAGGCACCATCAGAACAGCCAGGCATATTTGTCAATCAGAAGAGATTCCACTCCTTTAATATGCAGGTGGTATGTGACCACTACAAGAGGATAATGCAAGTGTGCACCAAGTATCCAGGGAGCTGCCATGATGCCTTCATCGTTTGGCATCCTCAGGTTCCACAGCTCTTCTGTCCACCAGACAGCCTCAGCAGTTGGCTCCTGGGGGACAAAGGATACCCACTGAAGACCTGGCTGATGACCCAGTGAGGAATCCCACCACAGAGGCAATCTTACCATCAGGGACACAATATAGCAAGCCATTGACTTGCTCAAAATGAGGTTCTGCTGCCTTGGCCAATCTGGAATCACCCTTCAATATGCCCCAGAAAGAGTCACCCCGATGGTATGAGTGTGCTGTGCCCTGCACAACATGGCGCTGCAGAGAGCACTGGCGCTGGCACCAGAGGAAGGTGGACAGCGCTTGGCATCCTCGGAGCAGGAGCATTCTGACGTGCCGCTGGTGCCTGCAGCTGCAAACCTGCTTGTCCGAGAAGCCTGTGATACCCTGATCCAGGCTGGCTTCTCTTGAGAATTGTGCTTGCAGCATTGAAATCTTCCCACATAATTAACACCCAAGTGATTCCCTTTGTGCAACTAAGACCTTTTCCTCATACACTATCTATTACTTCTATGTGGTGCTGCCCCTGTGACTTCAGCAAAGCTTGAGACAGGCTGCTCGTTCTCCTGATCTGACACATGAGGTGCCCGTGGCGGGCATCGTCTGGGTTTTGGAGCCTGACAGCCCTGCCAATGACTGCCTCATCTACACCTGTGCAGACTCAGTCATAGGGGCAGGACGCAGCATGTGAGATTCTTTTAGAGCAGGGAGAGCGAGGGCCGTGAATTGGGGGTGCCTTGAGAAGAGCCCACATTGCCATCAGCTCTTTCTCCATTTTCCCTCTCAGGTTTCACCAACACTTGCCTGCTAACCTAGAGCAGGAGAACACTTGGCTGCATGTGAGTGTGATGCTCAGCCACCAAGGCGAGGCTTTGAACAATGTTGTGTAAACTGGCAGCCAGAGTGTGCAGGCAATTGGTGTGGGCCAGCATGCACTGGGTGGCCTGCTGCATCTGACACTCTATGAGGTTGGCCACTCTTTCAATAGAGGTGGTCATCAGCACAAAAGCCTGAGACATTATGACACTTCTGCTAGAGAGAGACTCCTCCAGTTTCTGTTCAAGGGTGTGCACTGTCTCTGGAAATTCTGACAGATGCACACATATTTCCCATTGCTGTTCCACAAGTATCCGTTCAGTGGATGACCCCTGAGGCTTAGTATCTGTGTCCAGCTGACAGAGATTAAAGTGTCCTGCGCCTTCTGACAGGGAGTCTCCACTGCTATCCCTGTCTCCAGCATCTGCTCCTGCTCATGTGATGTGCTCCTTATCACATCATGTGATGGTGCATCCTCAGAGTGCTACACCTCCTCTGAGGACACCTCAGACTCATCCTTCATCTCCTCCGCCAGGACCCGCGAAGCACCTGTGGGAGATAAAAGACATGAGCTAGTGCTGAAAGTTGGTGAAATAGGGTTCCAAGTTAGCATAGTGACTCACATTTAGTGAGTGACAGTTAAGTGCCAACAAGCAGTGTAGGATCTAATGCAGTCACCAGGTTTCTGGGCTAACCCCATCTCTCCATCAGCAATGGCCTGTACCGGTGCCACCGTGCCAAGCTCCATGGCTTCCTCCTCCATTATAGTCAGGATGGCCATGGCTGCAAATCCATGTTCTCTGCCTCTTCCTGGAATTTTAAGCTCTCTTCTTCTGTAATGAGAAAAGGCAGAGAGTTAGGAGTGTGAGAATGAACTGATTGCTGAGGATGGAGGGTTGACACTTGAGGAGGGTGACTATGAGGAATGGGAGCCAGAGGGCAATAGGTTATGGGTGTGTGTGGGTGTTGTCTGTTGAGATGGAGATTTGAGGAGGAGGCTGGAAGGAATGTGTGTGACAGTAAGGTATATTGGTCAGAGGAGTGTTGTCCAGGAGTGTGCTAGACAGGTGAGAGATTGATGGCAGCCATCTGAAGAGTTGCAGGACACTCAGTTTGCTGGATCTCATGAGGTCATTAAACCTTTTCTGGCACTAGATCCAGGTCCTCAGCAGCACACAGCAGTTGCTCACCACCTCAGCAACTTGAAATCATGCCTGCTTGGCTGGCCTCCTCTTGCCATCCTCAGGGAAGAGGACTTCTCTCTGTGCCTTCACTGCTTGAATCGTCACCTCTGGGGCGAGTCTGCGAACCGGGTGGAAGGAACCTTTCCACTTCTTCCATCCATGCTGCAGCTTTTTCCTCCCTCACACTGGATTTTTTTACTGCTAACACTGCTGCCAGTGTGATTCCTGCCGGGGTCCCTTTAAATAGAGATCCTTCATTGCTGCTTTCGGGGTTTCATCCCACCCACCCTCCTTGATTGGTCGGGGAACCCAGAGACAGGTTAATAATTGGTTTACTCTGGGAAAGAGAAACCACAAGGCACGCAAATTAGACAGTCGTTTTCCCGGCCCGAAAATAGTCCCGAGTTCCAGCAGGGACTAAAGTGAGAAGATTTTGCCCATGATTTCTGACATTTTTCTGCAAAGTGGAATAAATGTTTCTGATGTCAGTTGTAAAAAATGATTACAAACCTTGAATTTTATGATGTAGTTATTTTAATTTCAATTTATGATATCTTGCATTATCTTCCTTGCATGTAACACATCCAGCTATTCAGACACCAGGGCACCAAACCAGACAGCATCTTTTACAAATGACTTTTAACACATCTAGGCCCAAGCTTTCAATTATCAAATACATGTCACTGCAGATGACAGGACAACATCTCCCATACCATATGCAATAATAAAGTATCTGTGAAGAACAGTCTCTTCATCTCCCTTAGGGAAAATTTCTATCTGATGAAGTGAATCCTGTTAATGCAGTCACATTCATTCAGGTTTAGGAGCAGATGCTTTCCCTTCACTTTAGATTGGCACAGAAGTGTAAAGATACCAGACAGTTGGGCTGAGCTGTACTAAAAATGAAGTAGATGAATCTAGGCAGGTAATGGTGCAGAGTCGACAGCATTCTATTTCACTAGCAGCTGCTCTGTAAAAATAGTTTGCTGAAACATAAATCGCCACCACCTGCAATGCAAATGAGATACAGCAAAAGTAAAGCCTAGAAATTACTTTTTTAATTCGCTCATGGGATATGAATGTTGTTGGAAAGGCCAGCATTTATTGCCTATCCCTAATTGCTCTTGAAAAGGTGGTGGTGAGCCGCCTTCTTGAACCGCTGCAGTCCATGGGATGTAGGTACACCTACAGTGCTGTTAAGAAGAGAGTTCCAGGATTTTGATCCAGCAACAGTGAAAGAATGGCGATATAGTTTCAAGTCAGGATGGTGTTGGAGGGGAAATTGCAGGTGGTGGTGTTCCCATGCGTCTACTGCCCTTGTCCTTCTAGGTGGTAGAGGTTGCGGGATTATCGAAAGAGCCTTGGTGAGTTGCTGCAATGCATCTTTGACCTCGTCAGCAGATGTGGCCTCTTCAGACTACTAGAAAAGATTGGATGCCCACCAAAGCGACTAAGTATCATCACCTCATTCCATGACAATATGAAAGGCACAATTCAACATGGTGGCTCCTCATCAGAGCCCTTTCCTATCCTGAGTGGCATGAAACAGGGCTGTGTTCTCGCACCCACACTTTTTGGTACACACTGCTGCCACTGTGTATCGGTGCTGGAGGGCATAAATGTTTAAGGTGGTGAATGGGTGCTGATCAATTGGACTTCTTTGTCCTGGATACTGTTGAACTTCTTGAGTGTTTTCTGAAGCTGTACTCATCCAGGCAAGTGGAGAGTATTCTATACACTCCTGGCTTGTGCTTGTAGATGGTGAACTGGCTTTAGGGAGACAGGAGATGAGTTACTTGCAGCAGAATTCCCAGCTTCTGTCCTGCTCTTGAGGCTGCAGTTTTTGGCCATGCTAATTGGTTGGCTAGCACTCTCTTCTCACATAGTATAACGCTGTTGTTTTCCCTTACATTGGTATTCTTGTGGATGTCCTGATGAGTGCAAGACAAAAAGCTTCAACAACATGTCTCTATTTTCAGCAATACTCAGTTCCGTACTACTAACCGACTATTTCCAACCCATTCATTGGAAAACTGAACAGATCGGATGCAACCCTGGTTTGTCAACAATGTCAACAATGAAGAGTAACATTAAGCAGGGTGTAAAATTAACATTCCACACAATCCTGCTTGGCAAGTTAGGTTAAACTCACCCCCAATGTCACTGAGATACAAATGAGTGCAGATGGAATCTCTCAATCTTCCTGTTCGCAGTACCCTGTGCACACAGTTCACTCATATAATGGTGATAAAGACTAGTAGCATTCCAGACTTT
The DNA here is from genome assembly GCF_036365525.1 of Heterodontus francisci. Taxonomy (NCBI): domain Eukaryota; kingdom Metazoa; phylum Chordata; class Chondrichthyes; order Heterodontiformes; family Heterodontidae; genus Heterodontus; species Heterodontus francisci. The sequence continues at coordinate 115,981,133 of NC_090371.1, forward strand.
CAGGAAGTTAGCTATATTTTTTATTGCTACAATCAACATTATAAATTTGGAAGTTGATATCGGCATTTTCTGTTTGAGGTTTCTGAGGAGGAGGACGAAGAATTTAAAAACAGTGATGCAAGGCAAGTTCACTTCCATCAGAACCCATTACTCACACCCACCCTTACTCACCAGAACAGATACACAGATCCAGGTACACCTATCTGGCATTGCTTGAGAACAACTACCTTTGCAGGGTTCACTTCACTAGGGTGACAATGACTGAGTCTGCTCGAATTTGACCATAAACAACACTGACCACAGGGATGGAATTCCGAGTGACAATGGAGGTCCTTGTAGCACTGAACCTTTATGCCTTGGGCTCACTCAAGTTATCACAGGGGTTAACAACAGCATCAGTCAATTAAAAGATCGACCGTTGACATGCTGTTCTCCCTTCGTCAGATACAGGAGAAATTCCATGAACAACAGATGCCCCTCTACATTGCTTTCATTGATCTCACCAAAGCCTTTGACCTCGTCAGCAGATGTGGCCTCTTCAGACTACTAGAAAAGATTGGATGCCCACCACGGCTACTAAGTATCATCACCTCATTCCATGACAATATGAAAGGCACAATTCAACATGGTGGCTCCTCATCAGAGCCCTTTCCTTTCCTGAGTGGCGTGAAACAGGGCTGTGTTCTCGCACTCACACTTTTTGGGATTTTCTTCTCCCTGCTGCTTTCACATGCGTTCAAGTCCTCTGAAGAAGGAATTTTCCTCCACACAAGATCAGGGGGCAGGTTGTTCAACCTTGCCCGTCTAAGAGCGAAGAGCAAAGTACGGAAAGTCCTCATCAGGGAACTCCTCTTTGCTGACGATGCTGCTTTAACATCTCACACTGAAGAGTGCCTGCAGAGTCTCATCGACAGGTTTGCGGCTGCCTGCAATGAATTTGGCCTAACCATCAGCCTCAAGAAAATGAACATCATGGGGCAGGACGTCAGAAATGCTCCATCCATCAATATTGGCGACCACGCTCTGGAAGTGGTTCAAGAGTTCACCTACCTAGGCTCAACTATCACCAGTAACCTGTCTCTAGATGCAGAAATCAACAAGCGCATGGGAAAGGCTTCCACTGCTATGTCCAGACTGGCCAAGAGAGTGTGGGAAAATGGCGCACTGACACGGAACACAAAAGTCCGAGTGTATCAGGCCTGTGTCCTCAGTACCTTGCTCTATGGCAGCGAGGCCTGGACAACGTATGTCAGCCAAGAGCGACGTCTCTATTCATTCCATCTTCGCTGCCTCCGGAGAATACTTGGCATCAGGTGGCAGGACCGTATCTCCAACGCAGAAGTCCTCAAGGCGGCCAACATCCCCAGCTTATACACACTACTGAGTCAGCGGCGCTTGAGATGGCTTGGCCATGTGAGCCGCATGGAAGATGGCAGGATCCCCAAAGACACATTGTACAGCGAGCTCGCCACTGGTATCAGACCCACCGGCCGTCCATGTCTCCGCTTTAAAGACGTCTGCAAACGCGACATGAAATCCTGTGACATTGATCACAAGTCGTGGGAGTCAGTTGCCAGCGTTCGCCAGAGCTGGCGGGCAGCCATAAAGATGGGGTTAAAGTGTGGCGAGTCGAAGAGACTTAGTAGTTGGCAGGAAAAAAGACAGAGGTGCAAGGGGAGAGCCAACTGTGTAACAGCCCCGACAAACAAATTTTTCTGCAGCACCTGTGGAAGAGCCTGTCACTCTTGAATTGGCCTTTATAGCCACTCCAGGCGCTGCTTCACAAACCACTGACCACCTCCAGGCGCATATCCATTGTCTCTCGAGATAAGGAGGCCAAAGAAGTCAATTAAAAGCACTCTCTTGCCTCAAGCAGGTCACTGATGTGCTGTTCATCCACTTCCTCTTGGAAAAGCAGCAGTAGAATAAGAGGGCACTGCAGTTTTTCTGTGCTTCAGGATTCCCCAAAGCTTAGAGCATTAGGAATAGCATTCATCTGACCTTTAGCTCTGTACACACAATGCCATAGTGTTCATGAACCAGAAAGGCTTCTGCTCAGTCAATGTGCAAACTGTCAATACTTGCCAAGCATTCGGCATGATTATTTTAAGACAATCCTATCTACCCATGTTATTTAAAGAAAAAGGGAGAGCAAAGAGTGATGACTCCGAGCAAACTAAGACGATCCATTTTAACCCTGGATCGTGGGATCCTGTAGATCGGTAAAAACAAAGTGAAGGCAGATACAAGACCTTCACCTATGTAGTAAATGCACCAGCTGTCCTGTTCACTTTGCAGTGGCCCAATACTAATATTTACCTCTGCTTTATCTCAATTAATAGGGAGATCATCCTTTGATCTGTACCATTAGAAGTTAATTCACTGGATAAAGTTGAACCAACATATTTTACTATAAATAATCTGAGTGCATATCTTCACTGAACTTTAACTCAACATTTTCCCTTAGTGAGTGTCCATGGCGTGTGTCTTCTGGAAGCTATCCTAGTCATTCTTCTAGGTACTTCCATAGTGGGGGAAGGAAATATGGTGACTTTCTGTAGGACATCACTTGTGATTGAAGTATCCATATACTTCCTTGTGGTAGATCATGAGTTGGTACTGCAACTAATTCTGCGATGGACCCTGCTGCAGTAGCTGGCTAGTACCTCCTCCATTCTCCTCCATTCCATTCCTCCCTGTATGCACTCACTCCCTGTGATTTCAAAAGGCTTCTTCAAAATAATTCAAAGGACTTGACATTTCTACATCCTCTGACTATGTGGGCTTGCTCCCTCCTGTATAAAATTAAAACCTGACCCAGGCCCAACCTGACCACAGCCAACCTGGACCCGAGTCCTTTAATTATTTTTCGCGCCCGACCTGACTCGACCCAAGATGAATAGCGTTCATCCGTTCCGGCAGCAGGCCATTCCTGCAGATGGAGTTGTGGGGAATCATGGGTAAGCCTGATCCCGTGACTTCCTGGAAGCAGCACTGTCCAGCCTGACCCGACCCGAGTCTGAATGCTGGACTCGGAATATCGACCCGACCCGACCTGAACCCGACACATGAAGTTCACGTCGGGTTCAGGTCGGGTAGCCAGGCTTTACACCAGTATATATGTAAATGCAAAAAATATTATAATTTGCAGCTATGCATGTGAAGATGTGAAACAGCTTTAAGGTGAGTTTTTTGTATGAGGCGAAAGACACAGTAGAACAGAGGAAAACTTTATAGAACTTATACTTTGCCTGTTCACTTTATATAGGAAATACTGGGTGGCTTTTCCTTGGCAGATTTTCTCATACTGCTAGATTTCTTTTTTTATCCTTTCTGTTACCTCATCCCTTGCAATCTGAATCAATCAGTCAACGGAGAAAGACATTTAGATTTTTGTTACATTATCTAGCAAGTATTTGTCAGTCTGATAACTTAAAAACATATTTAGATTGTAACTAAATTTGATCTAGACTCTCATAATGGTCTGAGGGGACGTAATTAATTTTGGTGGATTGCTGCAGGGTTCAAAATTATAGCATTCGGCAGAAGGATTTGTCAGTTCCTTACCAAGCTACAATAGGATGATGATCGCAAAACACTATGGGTCCCACATGTACATACTTGCCCACATATTGGGAAATTTTGCATTCAGAGGGACCTGGATGGCCTTGTAGAAGAATCACAGAACAATAATATGCAGGTATAGCAAACAATTAAGAAAGAAAATGGTATATGCTTCCGGCTGCAGAAGCTTGAGCTCCGGGTTTCGGAACGCAAGCAGCAGCTGGAGTCACTTGTGCATCCGTGAGGGTGAGGATTATGTGGATAGCATGTTTAAGGAGGTGGTCACACTGCAGGTTAGGAACATGGAGGCAGAGAGGGAATGGGTGACCACCAGGCAGTCTAAGAGAACCAGGCAGGTAGTGCAGAAGTTCCCTCAGTTTGTCTTGCTTGCTAATTGGTTTTCCATTTTGGATACTGATGAGGGTGAAGGTTCCTCAGGGGAGGGCAGCCAGAGCAAAGCCTGTGGCACTTTGGGGGTGGCTCAGCTGCACAGGAGGGGAGGAAGAAGAGTGGAAGAACAATAGTGATAGGGAATTCGTTAGTCAGGGGATCAGACAGGCAGTAAACTGTGGCAGTAAACATGATTCCAGGATGGTGCGTTTCCTTCCTGGTGCCAGGGTCAAGGATGTCACGGAGCATCTGTAGGACATCCTTCTTGAGGAGGGTGAACAACCAGAGGTCATGGTCCACATTGGTACCAATGACATAGGTAGGAAGAGTGATGAGGTCCTGAAAACAGATTTTAGGGAGTTAGGAAGGAAATTAAAAAGCAGGACCGCAAGAGCAGTAATCTCAGGATTACTCCCAGTGCCATGTACTAGTGAGCATAGGAATAGGAGGATTATTCAATTGAACACATGCTGCAGAATTGGTATAGGAGGGAGGGCATCAGATTTCTGAAGCATTGGGACCGGTGCTGGGGCAGGTGGGATATGTACAAGATAGACAGGATACTCCTTAACAGCACCGGAACTAATATCCTGACAGGGAGATTTACTAGTGCTGTTGGGGAGAGTTTAAACTAGCTTGCCAGGGGGATGAGAACCTGAGGGGTAGCTCAAATTGGAAGGAAGTAAAGCTGGTAACAGGAAGTAGAAAAGTAGCAAGCGACATTAGAAGGCAGGCGAAACAAAGGCAAGCATCAACGAGGCTTAGAATGGAGAATAATGTCAAAAAGGCAAAGATAAGGCACTCTACCTGAATGCAACAAGGTAGATGATTTAAAGGCACAAATAGAGGTAAATGGGTATGATCTAATTGCCATTATGGAACCATAGTTACAGGGGGTCCAAGACGAACTGAATATTCAAGGATATTCTACATTTAGGAAGGACAGAAAAAAAGGAAAAGGAGGTGGTGTTGCACTGATAATATGGGATGGGATCAGTACATTAGTAAGGGAGGATCTCAGATTGCCAGTGTGAAACACTGATAGTGGGAACATATTCTGTATGTGTTAAAGTTTTCTTATTCCCTTCCAGTTCACATCTGCCTTCAGCTAACCAAGCAGTCACTGACACACCTACAGGCCAGTCAGAGACTTAAGCTGAGCTATATCCATGGAGTAAAAGGTACAGTTGCAGAATGGATATGAAATTTGCAGAATAACAGGAAACAGATTAGTGATAAACAATTGTTTTTTGGACTGGAGGAAGGTATAAAATGGGGTTCCCCAGGGGTTGTGTTAGGACCCCTGCTTTTCATGAAATGTGTTAATGACCTGGATTTGGGTGCACAGGGCACAATTTCAAAATTTGTAGATGACACAAAACTTGGAGGTATTGTGAATTGTGAGGAGGATAGCGATAGACGTCAAGAGGACATAGGCTTGTGAAATTGGTGGGCAAGTGGCAGACGAAATTTAATGCACAGTAGTATGAAGTGATTCATTTTGGTAGGAAGAACGAGGAGAGGCAATACAAAATAAAGGATACAATTCTAAAGTGGGTGCAGGAACACAGGGACCTGGGGGTATATGTGCACAAATCATTGAAGGTGGCAGGGCAGATTGAGAAAGCAGTTAATAAAGCATACAGGATCTTGGGCTTTATAAATGGAGGTATAAAGTACAGAAACAAGGAAGTTATGATGAAGCAATATAAAATACAGCCTCATCTGGAGTACTGAGTCGAGTTCTGGGCACCACATTTTAGGAAGGATGTGAAGGCATTAGAGAGGGTGCAGAAAAGATTCACAAGAATGGTTCCAGCCATGAGGAACTTCAATTGCATGGATAGATTGGAGAAGCTGGGGCTGTTCTCCTTGGAGAAGAAAAGATTCAGAGGATGTTTGATAGAGGTGTTCAAAAACATGAAGGATCTGGATAGAGTAGATAGGGAGAAACCATCTCCATTGGTGGAAGGATCAAGAACTAGAGGACACTGATTTAAGGTAATTGGCATACTAAGCAATGGTGACATGAGGAAAACTTTTATTACGCAGCAAGTGGTTTGGATCTGGAATGCACTGCCCGAGAGTGTGGTGTCGGCATATTCAATTGTGGCTTTCAAAAGGGATGAAGTGAAAAACTTTGCAGGGCTACAGGGGAAAGGCTGGGGAGTGGGACGAGGTGAGCTGCTCTTGCAGAGAGCCGGCACGCACATGATGGGACAAATGGCCTCCATTTGTGCAGTGACCATTCTATGATTCTATGATAACTAGGCTACATGGGACTATTATGTGAACTAATTTCTCAAATCTCACTCAGCAACTCTGATTTCCTGATCATTTGAGAAGCAGAATACCAGCCAATTTATACATCCTAAATATGTTTCACAGCTCTTTTTGAGTGGCTAAAATACAAAATATCTAATTATCTTACAAGTCACTGCTTAAAATGGGTGGCGCTAAAATGCCACCCTTCATCATCTGCAGCATAACAATGGTAAAGTGCAACTTCTGGCTGCCAGTAAATTGTATCCTGACCCCGTACGGATTCTTGAGGTCAGGGACATTTGCAAACGTCTGTCAGGTACTTACACTGCCTGTGGTGCATTTTGGTATTCTGTTTTTATTTGTTTGGTGGTTGTGGGGTCCATCCTGCTGGTGGGGCAGGACATACCCAGGGATGGTGATGGTTGTGTCTGGGACATTTTCTGCAAGGTGTGATTCCATGAGTATGACTATGTCAGGCTGTTGCTCGACTGGTCTGTGGGATAGCTCTTCCAACTTTATCACAAGCCCCCAGATGTTAATAAAGAGGACTTTGCAGGGTCGACAGGGATGGGTTTGCCTGTGCCATTTCCGATGCCTAGGTCGATACTGGGTTGTCTGTCCAGTTTCATTCCTTTTCTTCGACTTTGTAGCAGTTTGATACAACTGAGTGGCTGGCTAGGCCATTTCAGAGGGCAGTTAAGAGTCAACCACATTGCTGTGGGTCTGGAGTCACATGTAGGCCAGACCAGGTAAGGATGGCAGTGTAAGGCGGAGGTAGATAGATTCTTGTTAGGCAAGGGAATCAAGGGTTATCAGGGGCAGATGGGAGTGTGGAATTCAAAACACAAACAGATCAGCCATGATTTTATTGAATGGTGGAGCAGGCCCAAAGGGCCGAATGGCCTGCTTCTGCTCCTATCTCGTATGTTCCTTCCCTAAAAGACATAAGTGAACCAGATGTTTTTTTTTACAACCATCGACAATGGCTTCATGGTCACCACTCGATTAGCATTTCATTCCAGATTTATTAATTGAATTCAAGTTCCACCATCAGCCGTGGTGGGATTCGAACCCATGTCCCAGAGCATTAGCCTGGGGCTCTGGGTTACTAGTCCAGTGACATTACCATTACGCCACCACCTCCCACTGTATAGGCTGCAGAGCAGTGTCATGGCTCCAGAATACCAACTTGCAGCCTGAGGATTTCCAAAATATATTTTGATCAATCAATCAAAATATCTTTTAATTGATCGATCGCAGTAAGAAAATGAGCCTTTAAAGTTACTATGAGCTTCACTTCTGCCAACACTAGAACCTGGCCTGCTAGTTCACCGGCTTCCTGCAGACTAACAGAGCACCAGGGGCAATGGAGGCTAAACTGGCATTGTCCTGCCAGACTTGGCTCTTTCACTGAAATCTGTATGAAAGGGAGAGCAAAAAGTCCCAGCTCCCATTTCTGGAGAAAACACTGATGGGCACCTAATGGCGATTCAGTGGAACCAGGTCCCACCTCACAAGCAAAAATGAAAGTGCACAGAATTGGAGGTAACCTTGTGATATGAGCTGATAATTGATTGGGAGGTCAAAGACAGAGAGTAAGAAGAATGTGATCCACAGATGCTGTCAGACCTGCTGAATATTTACAGCACTTTTTGTTTTTATTTCAGAATTCTAGCATCTGCAGTACTTTGCTTTTGTGTTCTAATGTGATCGTTGTCTGTTTGGCCTCAATGTGACAAGTGCTGTTTCCCAGGGATCTATACTGGGGCCTCAACTTTTCACCATATACAACAATGACTTGGATGAAGGAATAGAGAGTTGTATAGTCAAGTTTGCAGATGGCACTAACATAGGAGGCGAGTAAAATGGGAGCTGGAAGCTATAAAGGGAGATAGACAGATCACACAAGTGGGAAAAACTATGGTAGATGGAGCTTAATATGGGGAAGTGGGAGCTTATCCACGTTGGATCCAAAAAAGACAAATCATACTTTTTAAATGGTGAGAAATTAAGAGCTTTAGCGGAGTAAAAAAATTTAGGTATCATTATATACAAATCACTCAAGGCTTGTGCACTGATACAATAAGTAATCAACAGTCTAATGGAAGGAGGGCTTTTTATCTCCATGGGACTGGAATACAAAGGGAAGGAAGTGATGCTTCAGTTGCACACAGCCTTGATCAGACACCATCTGGAATGCTGCATTCAGTTTTCGGTGGCGCACGTCAGGAAGGGTATATTTGTCTTGGAGAGCTACAGGTATGATACAGAGGTTTAAGAGGTTAAAGTATGAGGATAGGCTGCATAAACTTGGCTTGTATTCCTTTGACTTTAAAAGGCTAAGGGAAAAGCGCATGGGGGCATCTAAGCCGAGGGGACACTGTTTCAGAATCAGAGGTCTTCCATTTAAGAAGGAAATGAGGAGGAATTTCTTCTCTCAAAGAGTCGTTAATCTTTGGAGTTCTCTTCCCCAGAGAGCAGTGGAGGCCGGATCATTGAATATATTCACTGTTGAGTTAGACAGATTTTTAATCTACAAAGGAATCAAGGGTTATGGGAGGCAGGCAGGAAAGTAGAGTTAAGACCATAATCAGATCAGCCATGATCTTTTTAAATGATGGAACCAACTTGAGGGGCCAAATGGCCTGCTTCTGCTTCTATTTCTTATGTTCTAATATTCTAAGGTATTTAAAATGGCAAAGGAATTTGATAAGGTGGATTGAAGAATGCATCATCTTAAAATTCAAGCTAGGTCATTTAGGAGTGATATCAGGAAGAATGGTAGTAGCTGAAATTGGTTGGCAGAGGCTGCAGTCTCACCACTGGCGCTTAAGGTCAGGGCGGCAACGCTGCTTCGGGGGGCGGCGGGACCCAGGGACGCATTCGGATGGTGATAGCTAATTAAGTGGCTGTCGCTGCTAGTGGTGGCCATTGTTGGGCTGCACCTGGCAGATGAAGTTGCATCGATGGCTGGCGAGCACCCTTGAAGAGTGTTAAGTGGGATTGGGGGTAGCCGGGACCTGGCAGGCTGGCCCTAGCAATTGAATGGTGGGGTCTTGGTGGACAAGCGCCACTGACGGGGGAGACCTCTATGAGCCAAAGAGTGCTAAAAGAGGGCCTAACCCCACCGGAGACCACTGGGAGGCTGCCAGGTTGAACTGGATGTTCTCCCATGTGGCGGTGGGCCCCGTCCATGGCTGGCAAAATGCCAGTGGAGGCAGGAGGTGCCCTTTAATTGGCCACTTAAGTGGCTCAATTAGACTCTGGGCAGGCAGCTTGTCTGGCATCATTCCCACCACTGGCAAAATGGCATGATGGCGGGAAGACACCGAGCACACCACCTGACGCCTTCCCGTGCCTTTTTGCCAGCCTTCCCACCTCCTCACCCATCCCCAATGGGCTGATAAAATTCAGCCCATAGAACTATCTCCCCAAAAGGCTGTGGATGTTGGAACGACTAAAGGCTGGAATTTTTCGTCAGAGGCAGCAGTTGCACCGCTTGGGCTGAATGCGAGGGCAGGGGAATCCTGCTTTGGCAGGCAGCAGGTCCCAGGGCTGCATTTTGCTGGTGGCAGCCAATCAAGTGGCCGCCGTTGGGGCTGCCAGCCCAATCAGAGGGTCAGCAGCTCAGCAGCGCCACCAATAGCAGTGGTCATTGCTGGGGCTGCGCCTGGAGGATGAGGGTTCATCGATTTCTGGCACCCTTGAAGAGGGGTAAGTAGGGTTGTGGTATCCAGGGCCTGTCAGGCAGACCCTGACGATTGATAGCGGGATTGGGGGCCAGTATCTCAGTGCCTGGTGGCACCAGTGCTGCGGGGTGGCCATTACCACCAGGGGCCCTCCCTTGGGCTAAAGAGTGCCCAAAAAGGGCTCCCCCCAGAGCTTGCCGGGAAGCTGCTAGTTTGCACTGCATGGTCTCCCCAAACGGCAGCAGGACCCCACCCCACACCCCATCACTGACAAAATACCTGCAGAGGTGGGAACTGGCCCTTAATTGGTCACTTAAGTGGCTCAATTGGGCTCCAGGCCGGCAGCTCATCTGCCATCCTTTCCGTCACTGGCAAAATGATATGGTGGCAGGAAAACATTGGGCACACTGCCTGATGCCTTCCCATGCCATTTCCCACCTTCCCACCTCCCAGACGATCCCCAAAGGCCTGGAAAATTCAGCTCAAAATGTTCAAGACAGAAATTGATAGATATCTATTAGATAAAGCTATCAAGGAGTAAGGAGCAAAGGTGAGTAAATTGATTTGAGGTACAGATTTACATGATCTAATCAAATCCTTTGTTTCACCCTCACACAGAGCAATTCATCATCATCGTCGACATCATTAGCAACAACAACAACTTATGTTTATATAGCACCTTTAACATAATAAACCGCCCCGAGGCACTTCACAGGAGGATTACTAAACAAAATATGACATCAAGACACAAAGGGAGATATGAAGTCAAATGACCAAACGCTTGTCAAAGACATAGATTTTAAGAAGCCTCTTAAGGAGGAAGGTGAGGTGGAGATGCGGAGGTGTAGGGAGGGTATTGCAGAGCTTAAGGTCTGGGCAACTGAAAGTGCAGCCACTGACGATGGAGCAGTTAAAATCAGGGATGCACAAGATGTCTTGGAGGGTTGTGGGGCTGGAGAAGATTACAGAGGTAGGGAGGGGTGAGACCATGGAGGAATTTGAAAACAAGGATGAGAATTTTAAAATCATGACGTTGCTTGACCGGGAGCAAATGTAGGTCAGCGAGCACAGGGTGATAGAGGAATGGGACTTGGTGTGAGTGAAGACACAGGGAGTTGAGTTTTAGATTACCTCAAATTTACAGAGGGCAGAATATGGGAGACCAGCCAGGAGTGTTTTGGAATAGTCTAAAGATAATGGAAGCATGAATGAGAGTTTCAACAGCAGATGAGCTGGGCAAAGTCGGGCAATGTTGCAGAGGTGGAAATAGGCAGTCTTAATGATGTCATGTATATGAGGTCAGAAGCTTATCTCGGGGAAAATGTGACACCTAGGTTGCAAATAGACTGGCTTAATCTCAGACAGTTGCCAGGGAAAGGGATGGAGGCAGTAGCAAGGGAATGGAGTTTGAAGTGGAGACCAAAAACAATGGCTTCAGTCTTCCCAGTATTTAATTGGGGGAAATTTATGCTCATCCAGTATTGGGTGTCAGATAAGTAGTCTGATAATTTAGCAACAGTGGAAGAGTCAAGAGAATTGGCAGTGAGGTAGAGCTGAGTGTCGTCAGCATACATATGAAAAGTAACGCTGTGCTTTCGAATTCAGACCAAATATGATGTGATTATGCCAAAAGAACTGAAGATATTTGGGAATTAGCAATTCTAAGTTTGTAATTGCCTGTGGTTGGCCAACTGTAAACTTTACACTCATAAATACACTCATGCCAAAGACTTGCAGGTTGATAGGTAAATTGGCCATTATAAATTGCCCCTAGTATAGGTAGGTGGTAGGGTAATATAGGGACAGGTGGGGATGTGGTAGGAATATGGGAGTAGTGTAGGATTAGTATAAATGGGTGGTTAATGGTCGGCACAGACTCGGTGGGCCGAAGGGCCTGTTTCAGTGCTGTATCTCTAAATCTAAATCTAAATAATATATTACATTAAATTTCAAAGTATTGTGTGGAGCAGGTATTTATTTAGTTATGCTTATGATATCCCTCAGCAACATGGAGATACCTCCAATATATTGACAGAACAGGCTGATAGAACTCATTCGCAGTAAAGCCACTACAGCTCCAGGCACCACAACAGCTCTACGAGACTCATAGAAACTGTCAACTACCACTGTTCAATCTTCCTGTGAAGTGATTCCTCGAGGCCAAGCATGGAAAATCAAAAATTATCACAATCTTCCCACATTGAAAATGGAGTCTTGAAACCCTCTGTCAACAGGGCCAAGATGATACTTAAGATGCAGGACCGACAATTCATTGAAGTAAAATTTCTGAACAGAGGCCAAGAGTTTCTGCTTTGGGCGCAATCAGTGATCCGGGCTCAAATTGCATTCAACATTCCATTTGTTTTCAGAAGTGATTTCTTTCCTTAAGTTTCCCCTCAAACTCATTTGCATATCAGGGAACATAAATTCTTCCATAAACCAGTGCAATTGGGCAGAATTTTAGAACTTATTTTTAATTTTGCATTAAAAAAATTATATTTGATATGTGTAAGAGTGGCAACCTGGTGCAATATTATTAATACAGCTGAAAATGTTTTTTTACTCATGAAGCATTTTTAGTCAGTGTCTAGTCCATCCCCTGTGAGTAACACAATTTTAAATAACTAAAACGGATGTTAAAAAAGCAATACAGAACCATTTACTAGTTACATTGGTGTACAGTAATCAGTTTCTTAGTAAATTGAAAAGAAAAATGTATAAACTCTGAAAAAGTGCCTATTAGTGCCCTTGCACCTAAAACAAATCCCCCCTGTAACTCTGGCAACAAATAGTGTGTGTTGCAGGAACTGTTATTGGGACAATGCAAGAGCAACAGCAGACCCCATCCTGTATGCATTGGTGTTGGTGATAGAAATGTAAAAGAAAATTGGAAAAAAAAATCAGTGTATTGGATTAGTAAAGCAAAAGATAAACAGAATTCCCCAAAAAATATGAGGCAGGAGGGGGAAAAGAGAAAAAATAAATGGGAAGTTCTGTATGGATTGCTGCTAATACATTTTTTCTTACCAAAAAAAGGCTGACAGTTGTGCAACTTGCTCCCATTATTATTCGCTAAATCAAATGCTTTCATGGATTAGGTAAACACAGCTCATTTAACTTTGCGAGTTTAAACAGGTTGGGGCTCTTTTCTTTGGAAAAGAGAAGATTGAGAGGTGACCATTTAGAGGTTTTTAAAATTATGAAGGGGGTTGAAAGAATATATACAGAAAAGATGTTTCCACTTGGGGGGCATCCACAACTATGGGCCATAAATATAAAATAGTCACTAATAAATCCAATAAGGAAGGTGAGACTGTGGAACTCACCATCACAGGGAATGGTTGAGGTGAACAGCATAGATGAATTTGCAACCATCTTCAGCCAGAAGTACTGAGTGGATGATTCATCTTGGCCTCCTCCTGAGGACCCCAGCTTCACAGTTGCCAGTCTTCAGCCAATCTGATTCATTCCACGTGATATCAAGAAATGGCTGAAGGCACTGGATACTGCCAAGGTATGGGCCCTGACAACATTCCGGCAATAGTACGGAAGACTTGTGCTCCTGAACTAGCTGCACCCCTAGCCAAGCTGTTCCAGTACAGCTACAACACAGGCAATGTGGCAAATTGCCCAGGTATATCCTGTGCACAAAAAGCAGGACAAATCCTACCTGGCCAATTACCGCCCGATCATTCTACTCCCGATGATCAGCAAAGTTATGGAAGGGGTTGTTGACAGCGCTATCAAGCGGAACTTGCTCAGCGAGAACATGCTCACTGATGCTCAATTTGGGTTCTTGACATCAAGGCAGCATTTGACTGAGTATGGCATCAAGGAGCCCGAGCGAAACTGGAGTCAATGGGAATCAGGGGACAAACTCTCCACTGGTTGGAGACATACCAAGCACAAAGAAAGATGGTTGTAGTTGTTGGAGGTCAATCATCTCAGTTCCAGGACATCACTGCAAGAGTTCCTCAAGGTAGTGTCCTGGGCCCAACCATCTTCAGGTGCTTCATCAATGAACTTCCCTCCATCATAATGTCAGATGTGGGATGTTCATTGATGATTGCATAATGTTCAGCACCAATCATGGCTCCTCAGATAGTGAAGCAGCCCATGTTCATATGCAGCATAGAGTCATAGAGTCATACAGCACAGAAACAGGCCCATCGGACCATCGTGTCTGTGCCGGCCATCAAGCACCTACCTATTCTAATCCCATTTTCCAGCACTTGGCCTGTAGCCTTGTATGCTATGGCGTTTCAAATGCTCATCTAAATACTTCTTAAATGTTGTGATGGTTCCTGCCTCTACCATCACTTCAGGCAGTGTGTTCCAGATTCGAACCACACTCCGGGTGAAAATTTTTTTTTTCCTCAAATCCCCTCTAAACCTCCTACCCCTTACCTTAAATCTATGCCCACTGGTTATTGACCCCTCCGCTAAGGGAAAAAGTTTCTTCCTATCTAATCTATCAATGCCCCTCATAATTTTGTATACCTCAATCATATGCCCCCTCAGCCTACTCTGCTCTAAGGAAAAGGACCCTAGCCTTTTCAGTCTTTCTTCATAGCTGAAACACTTCAGCCCAGGCAACATCCTGGTGAATCTCCTCTGCACCCTCTCCAGCGCAATCACATCCTTCCTGTAGTGTGGCGATCAGAACTGTACACAGTACTCCAGCTGTGGCTTAACTAGCGTTTTATACAGCTCCATCATAACCTCCCTGCTCTTATATTCTATGCCTCGGCTAAGAGAGGCAAGTATCCCATATGCCTTCCTAACCACCTTATCTACCTGTGCTGCTGCCTTCAGTGATCTATGGACTGGTATACCAAGGTCCCTTTGACCTTCTGTACTTGCTAGGGTCCTACCATCCATTGTATATTCCCTTGCCTTGTTAGTCCTCCCAAAATGCATCACCTCACACTTCTCAGGATGAAATTCCATTTGCCACAGCTCCACCTATCATACCAGCCCATCTATATCGTCCTTTAATCTAAGGCTTTCCTCCTCACTATTTACAACACCACCAATTTTCGTGTCACCTGTCAACTTACTGATCATACCTTCAATATTCAAGTCTAAATCAATAATTGTACACTACAAACAGCAAAGGTCCCAGCACTGATCCCTGTGGTGCACCACCGGTCACAGGCTTGCACTCGCAGAAACAACCTTCGACCATCACCCTCTGCCTCTCCCATGGACCTTCTTAACCAATCTCCCATGCGGAACCTTATCAAAAGTCTTACTGAAGTCCATGTAGACTACATCAATTGCCTTACCCTCATCTACACATCTAGTCACCTCCTTGAAAAATTCAATCAAGTTAATGAGACACAATCTCCCCCTGACAAAGCCATGCTGACTATCCCTCATTAATCCCTGCCTTAGGAGTAAGATGGAATACTCTCCAGTTGCCTGGAGGAGTGCAGTCTAACAACACTCAAAAGCTCAACACCATCCAGGACAAACCAGCCTGCTTGATTGGCACCACATCCACAACCTTCACCATTCACTCCCGTCACCACCGACACACAGTGGCAGCAGTGTGTACCATCTACAAGCAATTCACCAAGGCTCCTTAGACAGCACCTTCCAAACCTGCGACCTCTACCATCTAGAAGGACAAGGGCAGCAGATATATGAGAACACCACCACCTGCAAGTTCCTCTCCAAGCCACACAACATCCTGACTTGGAACTGTATCACTGTTCCTTCATTGTCACTGGGTCAAAATCCTGGAACTCCCTTACTAACAGCACTGTGAGTTTAGCTACATCCCAAGGACTGCAACAGTTCAAGAAGGCAGCTCACCACCATCTTCCGAAGGACAATTAGGGTTGGGCAATAAATGCTGGCCTAGCCATCAATGCTCACATCCCACGATTGAATAAAAAAAACTTAAAGGGACACTAGATAGGTATATAAGGGAAAAAGGAATAGAAGGTTATGTTGATAGGATGAGATGAAGTAAGGTTGGAGGAGACTAGTGTGGAGCAGAAACATTGGCATCGACCAGTTAGGTCAAATGGCCTATTTCTATACTGTAAAATTCTATGTAAGACCATTTAACTTGTTACTTTGTTTCAAAAAGGTAAGCTAACATTACAATGTTGGATTGACCCTATTTGCTGGTTCAGCTAATTAAAGTTAGTACTGCGTCTATTGGCTGCAATTGGTAAGTGATTCAATTACATATGCGATTAAATGCATTAGAGCTACTTGGATAATGGCTTTTCTTAAGTACATTTATACAAGTGCAATTACCTTCATCTAGCCAGGCCCAGGAAGTTGCTGATATCTAGCCATATTCTTGTCAATCAATAGCAGGTGATAAATCTTTTCTTTTGATGATGTACTGCTTTGAAAAATCACTTAACCATGATTCCTGTAAAGTTTACAATGTGATTACAATTTGAAATTTGCCATAAAATAACACAAGAAATGATGGGATACTGGCAGCTCTCCTGTGTCACATTGAAGAACAATAGCAGCAGAAACAGCCATTTTTTCCCCCAAATTTCTAGGCCAAAGTGCCAGTTTCTAGTTGCTGTGCATGTGCATAACTGGTTGGATTTAGTGAGGCCGTTTGGGGCAGGAATGGAGGTGCAGGGGCCGGAGAAAAACATTGGATTCGTCTGCCCTGCAAACCAACCTCGTAACGTTGCTTCCAGATTTAGTCAGTGGTGGGAAAGGTCCAAGGCAGCGGTGTTATCCTGACGTGACAGGACTGCAATTTAAATTAGAGTCATAGAGTGGTACAGCATAGAAACAGACCCTTCGGTCTACTGGGTCCGTACCGACCATAATGCCGATCTATACTAATCCCACCTGCCTGCATTAATTCCATATCCCTCTATGCCTTGCTCAGTCAAGTACCTGTCCAGATGCCTCTTAAGTGTTTCTACTGTTCCTGCCTCCACCACCTCCTCTGGCAGCTCATTCCAGATAGCCACTATTCTTTGTGTGAAAAATTTACCCCTTTGATCCCCTTTAAACCTCCTCCCTCGCACCTTAAATCTATGCCCTCTAGTTTTAGTCACCCCTACCATGGGAAACAGACTCTGGCTATCTACCCTATCTATGCCTCTCATAATTTTATATACCTCTATCATGTCCCCTCTCAGCCTCCTTTGCTCCAGGGAAAACAGACCCAGCCTATCCAAACTCTCTTTATAACTCAAGCCCTCCAAACCAGGCAACATCCTTGTGAATCTTTTCTGCACCCTCTCTAGCTTAATCACATCTTTCCTGTAGTGCGGCGACCAGAACTGCACACAGTATTCCAAATGTGGCCTAACCAACGTCATGTACAACTGTAACATGACATCTCAACTCTTGTACTCAGTACCTCGGCCGATGAAGGCAAGCATGGCATACACCTTCTTCACCACCCTGTCTATCTGTGTTGCCACTTTCAGGAAACTATGTACTTGCACCCCAAGGTCTCTTTGCTCAACAACACTCCCCAGGGCCCTGCCATTCACTGTATATGTCCTGCCCTGGTTTAACTTCCCAAAATGCAACACTTCACATTTGTCTGCATTAAATTCCATTTGCCAATCCCTTGCCCACTTTCCCAGTTGATCTATATCCTGTTGTAACCTTAGACAACCTTCTTCACTGTCCGCTTTACCACCAATTTTGGTGTCATCTGCAAACTTATTAATCATGCCTCCTACATTCACATCCAAGTCATTAATATATATAACAAACAACAGAGGGCCCAGCACCGATCCCTGCGGCACACCACTAGTCACCGGCCTCCAATCTGAAAAACAACTCTCCACTACCATCCATTGCCTTCTATCACCAAGCCAATTTTGTATCCAATTGTCTAGCTCACCTTGGATCCCATGTGTTCGAACCTTCCGGACCAGCCTACCATGCAGGACCTTGTCAAAGGCTTTGCTAAAGTCTATGTAGACAACGTTCACCGCCCTGCCCTCTCCAATCCTCTTGGTCACCTCCTCAAAAAACTCGTGAGACATGATTTCCCACGCACAAAGCCATGCAAACTATCCCTAATCAGACCATGCCTTTCCAAATGCATATAAATCCTGTCTTTCAGAATCCCTTCCAATAACTTTCCCACCACTGATGTAAGGCTCACCGGCCTGTAGTTCCCTGGCTTATCCCTGCTGCCCTTCTTAAATAAAGGCACAACATTAGCTATCCTCCAGTCTTCCGGTACCTCCCCCGTGGCTAACGATGACACAAAAATCTCTGCCAGGGCCCCAGCAATCTCCTCCCTTGCTTCCCATAGCATCCTAGGATACACCTGGTTAGGCCCTGGGGATTTATCCAGCTTAATGCACTTCAAAACTTCCAACACCTCATCCTTTGTAATGTTGATATGCTCATGAATATTGCTGTTCCCTCCCTTGAACTCACGAGCTTCCATGACCTTCTCCATGGATGAGAAGTATTCATTTAAGACCTCGCCCATTTCCCATGGCTCCACACATAGATTATCACAGTGATCCTTAAGGGGACCTACTCTCTCCCTAGCTACCCTTTTACTCTTAATATATTTATAGAATCTTTTAGGATTCTCCTTTATCTTATCTGCCAGGGAAATCTCTTGACCCCTTTTCACCCTCCTAATTTCCTTCTTAAGTGTATTCCTACATCCCTTATATGCCTCGAGGGACTCGCTTGATCCCAGCTGCCTATACCTGACATATGCCTCCTTCTTTGTCCTGACCAGACCCTCAATATCCCTCGTCAACCAAGGTTCCCTCAACTTCCTAGCCTTGCTCTTCAATCTAACAGAAAGATGCCAGCCCTGAACTCTTCCTATCTCACTTTTAAAAGCCACCCACTTGCCAGACATCCCTTTACCTGTAAACAGCCTCTCCCATTCAACTTTTGAGAGTTCCTGTCTGATGCCATTGAAATTAGCCTTCCCTCAATTTAGGACCTCAACTTGAAGACCAGTCCCATCCTTTTCCATAACTATCTTGAAGCCAGTAGAGTTATGGTCACTGGTCCCAAAGTGCTCCCCCACTGACACATCAACCACCTGCCCAGCCTCATTTCCTAAGAGGAGGTCGAGTGTAGCCCCTTCTCTGGTAGGGCCATCCACATACTGTTTCAGAAAACTATCCTGGACACACTTAACAAATTCTTCCCCAGTTGATCCCTTAGCACTAAGGCAGTCCCAGTCAATATTAGGGAAGTTAAAATCACCTACTATTACAACCCTATAATTATAGATAGCTACAGCACATTTGCATGCAAGTGATGGCGATCCAATGGGAGGGCTTGGAGTTCAGTGGACAATGGGTGACTCTTACATGCCTTCAGATCCCTGGCCTTTGTAAGGTGGCGGCACTGAGGCAAGGGCATGACAAGCACGGAATAGAGGAAGAGGAGGAGCGGAGCTCATTGTTGGCCTGCAGTGCTGTGAAATCTGCACGGGTGAGCTTGGTCTCGGGTGGTTTACTGTGTGGGCTTGGTCTCAGGTTGCAATACCGGGTGGGCATAGTCTTGATTAGCAGTACCTAGGTGATCTTGGTCTCGGGTAATCTACATGGGTGGCCATACTGTTAGGTGAACGGATTGGGTAGCCATACTCGTGGGTGAGGGGGCTGGCTCGCAGCAAGAGTGAGCATCGAAAGCCATTAGGGTGTAAGCCGAGAGGACTAGTAAAGGCAAAGGTGCCAAGGCAAGTTCGTCTCTGCAAGGACAGCGCTCTGGATGCCTACTGATCAGCCAGCATGGGACTCATACACCCTGTCTTTGTGGACCCCTCTGGCATGATACAGCACCTCTGATGGAGGGAGGGCCAGGAGGCAGCTGCGCCTCTAATCACTTCGAATGTTAGTAGTTGAGTTGGTGGTTAGTGAATTATGCTAGCATCCAACATTAGATTGGATGGGTGGATGAAGAAAGAGGTTTGACAGTAATCGGGTAGGTAAATATAATCAGGACTCTTTGTTCGATATGGAGTGGCTTATTTGAATGGTCATGTTTTAATTTCTCTTTATTTCTAAAAACCACAGAATGTTCCTCTGAATTTCTTTTTTGTACTGTGGCTGTTCTAGAGAGGAAAGTATATCATTGTATTTATTACTGGAGGCTTTAAATAATCTTTATAATCTTGACTCACATTACTGGGAAACAATATTTTACAAAACAGAAACATTCACAAATGTATTGAAGCTGCATTGACAGTGCCAAAAACTGTCACCAGTAATTTACACATCCCCATTAGCCATGTTAGATATAATAAAATAGGGGGCAGCTGAATTCCATGCACTTCAAAATCTAAAACATCCTCAACAAATGGATTTATGCTTGTTCATGTAAGATAGAATTGCTTTGCCACAGCATGATTCCTGAGCTGACAGTCTTCGTAAATATTAAATAGCTCTGTTAAATACTTTTTCACTATAAGGTATCACTATAATGAAGAAAGTTGTTAGAAAATGGACTCAGTTTACAGCTACCTTTTAATCAGGAGTGTTGTTTTGTGGTTCTACACGATTGATTCCAAATACATTGCCTATATTCCAGCAGATGGAGAGGCCTTCAACGAATAGTGGAAAACCTACATCTCCAATGCACTGGAAAATCTAAATTTCTCATTTTAGCTCATCTTGCTTGTTAGATTACCATTAAATTCTGATAGATTGCCATTAAATATCATACTCTTTGGTATAAACTTCAACCTTATCAAGAATTTCATTCTAAAAAATGTAAAATGTCTACCACTGTGCAAATCTTTCATTCTTGCAAAACACAATGCATGCATAGTTTTCAGTCATTGCGAGAAACCTTAACTAATGTTGTCAACAGATAAATTACATTCTATTCAGCTTCTGACACAACAATAAGGTTATGTTACTTTCAGGAGCAGTGTTTGCCTTGCAGGAGCCTCTTTCAAAAGTTCAGGTTGGGGCTCCTACATTTTACTAGACACTGATACTAAATATTACCTGTTTAACATTGATACGACCAAGGCGGGAGTAATGCACTGTTAATTCAGTCCCACTATTCCACAGGTCATAGCATATTAGTACCCACCTACCAGAAAAATTGCCAAATTAAACATTCTATTTGTCCCCCAGTATAAAGCACACCAAACCAGGTTTCTTTAAACAACAACAAAATTAACTATTTATTAAAAAACTAAGTCTTAAAGAATAATGAGATAACTCTATATGTGAAAGGACTCTTTTCAAACTTCTTATTCTACCTAATCCTCATGCACACACACACACACACATGCAAAAAAAAACTTCAACTGGTTTTAAAAGGAAGTTTTCAGATTACAGTTGTTTCTTAGGAATAATAAAATAACTAGGTTGTAACGTTCTGGTAGGATAGTTCTGGGTCAGTGCGGTGCCCTAGAGTCAAATAGTTGGATGCCACTCAAAGTCTGTCCAGGCGAGGTTGATAAACAGTCTGTGCTGGGTAGGCATTCACGGCACTTCGTCTGCAGCAGGTGTCACACAGATCTTTCAGCAAAGGGTGTAGCAACAGGTCTACTTGGGTTTTGAAATAGCAGTCTAGCCATAGAAGATTTCTTGTGAGTTCAGGATCTCTCAAAACATAAGAGGTACCAGGAATCACTCCTGGTGATTTTTCAGAGACTGGAGGCCATAGGCATTCGCTACCTTTTAAAATGTAGGGTTTCCTCTCAGCAAAGGAGCCTTTCTCCGCAGAGAGCAACAACTCCTCTTTTCCTGGGTGTTTTCCTCTCCAGGGGCCTTTTCTCTCTCCAGGCAGACTACAGCCACCACCTCAAATGTAGAATTTCTTTTTACAAGAGAGGCAAGCCTTCTTTTTCAGAGAATAGGTCTTTTCTCTCTGGTCTGCAAACACAGCCAGCTCCACTGCTAGCTGCTTCCAGCTCCCTGGTCTTTTTCACACTGCAAAACTGAAACTGAAACTCTCACAATAAATTATTTGACAGCCATAAATCTTCCTGTCATTTCCCTGTTGAGCTGCTTGGAAATAGGTGCCTTACAATCTGCACTCAGTTCAAACGCCAAGTTTGGAATGGATGGGCTATCTTATGAGGAAAGATTGGACAGGCTAGGCTTGTATCTGCTTGAATTCAGAAGAGTAAGAAGTGACTTGATTGAAACATATACGATCCTGAGGGGTCTTGAGAGGGTGGATGTGGAAAGAATGTTTCCCCTTGTGGGAGAATCTAGAACTAGGGGTCACTGTTTAAAAATAAGGGGTCGCCCATTTAAGACAGAGATGAGGAGAATGTTTTACTCTCAGAGGTTCATGAGTCTTTGGAATTCTCTTCCTCAAAAGGAAGTGGAAGCAGAGTCTTTGAATATTTTTAAGGCACCCCCTGTATCTCTGCAATCTCTCAGCATTTAGATAATATCCTTCTTTATTATTCTTCCTATCAAAATGGACAACTTTGCATTTTCCTACATTATACTCGAACTGCCAGATTTTTGCCCAGTCACTTAACCTAGCTATATCCCTTTGTAGCCTCCTTATTTCCTCTTCACATCCTACTTTCCTACCTATCTTTGTGTCATCAGCAAATTTAGCAACCATACCTTTGGTCCCTTCATCTAAATCATTTATATAAATTGTAAAAAGTTGAGGCCCCAGCACCGATCCCTGTGACACACCATTTGTTACATCTTGCCAACCAGAAAATGACCCAATTATGCCTACTCTCTGTTTCCTGTCAGTTAGCCAGTCCTCTATCCATGCTAATATATTAATATATCTAGCAAAATATCTAGCTAACAGGAAACAGAGCGCCAGGATAAGCAGGGCATTTTCAGGTAGGAAAATTGTGGAGTGCCGCAGGGATCAGTACTGGGGTCGTAACTATTTACAATCCATAGCAATGACTTGGATGAAGGGACCGAATGTATTATAACCAAATTTGCTGATGATACAAAGAAAGATAGGAAAGCAAGTTGTGAGGAAGGCACAAAGTGTCTGCAAAGAGATGTGGATAGTGTTATGACCAGGTGAGAAAGGTGTCTAGGGGTTCCTTTCAGCCTTCACCTGGTCTTACTGTAACAGGGTTTTATTTTTAAACACACTGTGTTTTGAGCTGCCGCTTGATGAATCTTTTATCACTGCTTTCCAATTATAAGGCAAAGAAATGAGCATAAACAGGCTTTCTTAGGTTTAAAGAAGAAAAGTAAAGTTTATTAGAACTTAAACTTAAATTCTAATTTGGTTAATGCCTACAGATACACTCCGCGTCCATGCTAGCAGGCATATGCGATATGCACATGTAAATAGAGACCGAAAAGAGCAGAAGAAAATTAGTGGAGTGGTTTGAGGCAATCTCTGAAGAGGGGATCTTTGTTACTGTGCTTCGAGCTCGTTGTAGTCCTAGCTTCTAGGTAGATCTTGCTTTTCATTGGGGTCCAATATTCCTCTTAAATCTTGTTCATTGTAGGAGACTTTTCTCTCTTGGGGTTCAAATGCCTTCACTGGTTTCCGAAGCTGGTGAGAGAGATGAGAACAGAGAGGAGAGGCAGTGGCAAGCCAGCAACGAGAGGTCTTTTCAGTCCAGGAGCAAACAGCTTTTGGACTTCAAACACTGTTTCTCCAATTTAAAACGCCCTTAGTTGGTCAGCAGGTGGTCACATGACTGACTGATTTCACCAGGTCACTTCTATGTATTGAGAGCATCTTAGCAGTCAACCTGGAATGCAAGTTTCTCCACCTTCAACATCTGGTAATCAAAAGTCCATTGTGGATTAAATTGGAGCAGGAAATGGCCCCTTTGTCCTTTCCAAGTACTCTCTATTACTATGCGAATGTATTTCCAGTCAAGAGTCTAGTGTTTTTTTTAAAGTTATTTCTTTACTCCAGTAACAGTTTAAAAATCAATGTTTGTGTGGTGAAATTAATGTGCCCCATTATTGGCAGATGGGGGCCTGCATGACAATAGGTTAAGTGAGTGTGCAAATATTTGGCAGATGGAATATAATGTGGGAAAATGTGAGGTTGTCCATTTTGGTGGCAAGAATAAAAAAGCAGAGTATTGTTTAGACGGAGAGAGACTGCAGAATGCTGCGGTACAGAGGGATCTGGGTGTCCTTGTACATGAATCACAAAAAGTTAGCATGCAGGTACAGCAAGTAATTAGGAAAGCAAATGGAATGTTTGCCTTTATTGAAGGGGGACAGGGTATAAAAGTAGGGAAGTCCTTCTACAGCTGTACAGGGTGATCACACCTAAGTCTGGTTTTATGATCCTGTTGAAGGCGGGATCATGGGGGGGTGGGGGGGGGCGGGGGAGGGCGTGGAGAATCCCTGCCACCCCGACGTGACAGTATCATCATTTAAATGTTTTACCTACTGACATACATATATTTGAATGTTTTTCACCACGATTCAACAAAGACATTCTCAATTTTGTGTTTGACATGCGGTACTCACATGCCTTCAGTTTTGTGTCTTTCAAAAGCTGGTTCCACCAAAGTGAGAGTCCTTGGTGCCTTGAGAGAGAAGGTAACTTCACTGGAGTTATGTGGGAAAGTGGAGTTTGCAGCAGACATTGCACTAGGCTGACTCTGCCAGGGGATTGTATGTCGAGGTGGTGGGAGCACTCTACAAGTGGATTATGTTTGAAGCAGAGGAACTCTGAGAAAGTATAGGTTATGTTTGTTGGGGGTGGGTGAATTACAGGGTAGTTTAGATGGTGTTGGTATGGTAATGTTGGCTCGCACTTATGGAAAGGTTGTCAGACCAACATTATTCCATACTATAGAGCTACTGCAGGCATCATGCAGAAGCAAAATTCACACACTTCTTTGCCCAGACAAATTTATTTTAGCTTTTGAAGTAAGCTGACGATCCAAGGAGAATAGAGATGGTATATGCAGAGTTGGCAGTCTTTTAAATATGGCCTTTGTAGTTGGGCTGAGAACACGTTGATCAAGGAGGTTCACCCGAACACATTTCAGAAATTCTTCCCTTTCCTACCTTCCATTCCAGAATTATCCCAATCAATATTTAGGTAATTAAAGTCCCCCAATATTACCACTCGATAGTTCTTGCACATTTCTGTGGTTACCCCGCAGGTTTGCTCCTCTAACTCTCTCTCACTATTTGAAGGCCTATAGAATGCCCCTAGCAATGTGATCATACCCATACTGGATTATGGGAAAATACCATGTAATTGTGCAACTCACAATTCACACCTAGGCTGTGACGCTGATGAGTTCAAGGCCCTTTATCACTTTGAAAATGTTTTTCAAGGTTCCACTGCACTTAATGTTTTATAATATCATTAGAGGGTACACAAAAATCAGGTAATCTGAACTGACTATCTAAGACAACTTCATAGAAACTTAATGCTTCAACCAGAGCCAATAAATTCCTCAGTGCAATGCAACGCAATCGAATTCTGAAAAGATGGCTTTTAGCTTTTAAGATCTGCAACATGTGTTTATAGACCTGAACCAATGACCTTCTAAATAATGCAAAACCAATACATATCGACTTTTCTATCAGTCCAGCTGAATTCAACGAGTGAGGTAAATCTTAAATCTCAGGGTTCAATTAACCTTGGCTATAAATAAAAGCAGCAGTTAAATTTCCATTACAAAGCATTTAACAAATCAATGCTGTGATCCAGAAATGTTTGGGATTGCACAGGCACTTATCAGGCGATTCGCCTGACTAAGACAAACAGGCATTATTGACTAATCTTTAGCGGGAGATAGTTATTTTTATCTATTAGCCATCTACAGATTAGGTTTACAAAACAATTTGAATATGTCCCACGTCCTACCAGTTGTAAAAGATCAAGTGAAACTTACTGGTGGTAATTCTATGAGGAGAGGCTCCTAATATAGAGCCTCGCTACTGGTGAGCACAAATGAGAAAATTGAGGCGACAATGTCTTGCTCACTGACAGCTTCCATTTACAATTTGGTAATATGTGCCCCTGGCATGCTGCCGCAGTACAGAAGTAAAATAATTATCCTTATATGCTCTACCTATCATACAATCAAGTTTTGTGACAGGGACTAAGCATTCCCATTGGCAAGCCAGAGGACGCATAGTTGCCAACCATCAGCTTTTAAGGCAAGTAGTCAGAATTTCTCATCTTCGGTCATACTACTGGTGCGGTGCCCCAAAGGCTTTAGCACTTTTGCAAAAGGCATTATAGATGGTTTCATCACGTTAATGGGGGCTGGAAGGATTGGCAGTTAAGACAACTTTCAGAAAAAGAGAGAAAAATCTTCAAAAATAAACTCATTGCCAATATAGTAAACCGGTAACCTGAGACCTCCTTTTGTTTGGTAGTTTAGAACCATCATGGCAGAAGCTGTATCTGTAGTCCAGCATGCATCACGTATAATACAGCAATGCTTTTTCTTTGTTCAAGTGAGATTCAGTTGCAAGTCTAATATGCTAAACTATAAATAGCTAAATGCATAGAATTGCAAAGAGTGTACAGCACAGAAACAAGCCATTCAGGCCAACTGATCCATGCCAGTGCCCATGCTTCACATGACCCTCTTTCATCCCCTACTTCATTGAAACTTATCAGCATAAACTTGTATTCCTTTCTCCTCAACTATGTATCTAGCTTCCTCCTTAAATGCATCAAGGCCAGTTTCCTCAACTAATTATTTTGGCAGTGAGTTACATATTCTAACCAGTCTTGGGGTCAAGAAGTTTCTCCTAAACTCCCTAATGATTTAATAGTGACTATCTTATACTTATGGCTTGTTACGACCAGGTGAGAAACAAGTCCAGGGTTCCCTTTCAGCCTTCACCTAGTCTCACCGTAACAGGGTTTAATTTTCAACACATCATGTTTTTTAGCTCCCCCTTGGTGAATCCTTATTCACCGCTTTCCAATTATAAGGCAAAGAAACCAGCACAAACAGGCTTTCTTAGGTTTAAAGAAGAAAAGTTGAAATTTATTAAACTTAAACTTTAATTCAGCTAATGCCTACGGATACATGATGTGCCTACGCTAGCATTCATACGCGATACACACATGCAAATAGAGACAGAAAAGAGCTGAAGAAAAATAAAGTGGAAAAGTTTGAGGCAATATCTGAAGAGTTCTTCTTACATTTCTTCAAGCTCACTGTAGAGCCCTTGATTGCAGGTCGATCTTGCTTTTTGTTGTGGGCCAGTATTCTTCTTAAACCTTGTTTGCTGTAGGAGACTTTTCTCTCTTGGGGTTCATGTGTCTTCAGTGGATTCAGAGACTTGTGAGGAAGAGATGGGAGCAGGCGAACAGAAGGGGCTGTGGTGAGCCAGCCAGGAGAGATCTTCTCAGTCCAGGAGCATTCTGCTTTCTGCCCAAACTGTGTGTACAAATTCAAAAAGCTCAGTTTGCCCAGCTGGTTAGTTATGCAACTAGCTGGTTTGACCATGTCCGTTTGTGTATTCGGCCATTTTAGCAGTCAATCTGGAATGCGAGCTCCCCCACCTTCAACATCTGGTGATCAAAAGTCCATTGTGAGTTGAATGTGTCAGGGAATGACTGCTTTGTCCTTCCAAACACTGTTTGTTAATATGCAAATGTCTTTCCAGCCAAGATCTGGCAATTTTTGAAAGCAAGTCCTTTCTTCACTTCAACAACAGTTTGAAATTTAATGTCCATGTGGTGAAATTAATATGCCTCATGCTTGGCAGGTGGGGGCCTGCATGACACCTTCACACCCAGTGGAATGAAATGCAATTTGAGAAAAGCACATTTAATTAAAAGGGTCGAGAAAAAAATGTAAGATATAGAAAAAACATGCATTTCTCTCATTCATTCCCATTCATTCATAAATCCTAAAACTTATTACAGTCTGTCTTTTCTTGATGCCAATGCTACTTTAATGGCCCCCTTTTTGGCATCTCAATAAACATGTCATTCTTTTTTTTTGGAAAGTTTCTCTTCCGTTTGCCCATTTCCATGGCTGCCTGGGGTCTTTGTTCCTGTTGAGATCTGAAAAGGTGAATGGGTGGTTTCTCTTTGCTTCTGACTGTGGGGAAGGATTCTTTGCTAATCTCCCCTTTGTTCCAGAGGACAGTTCTGCCTGCAGGTATTTGTGCAGACTCCACTGCACTCCCCTGTGACACTTTGACGAGGTGAGACATCATTGTCACGGTTTCTCTGCCCATAAGAGGTCTTTCTTTGTCTCTACAGGTTCCTGTCAGTGCTGTTAGCAACTCTGGTGGGGTGCTTCTAGTGTCTGCATTTACATAGGAGGATGTGGGTCTAACCTTTTACACTTTTCGGTGTTAGCTGACCGGATAATAGGGGTTTTCATCCAGAATTATTCCCAGACTTCCTTTAACCTGCCCTCTTGGTCACTTATTCCCCTTTTCTGTCTGATCTTTTCCCAGCCTTGTGCCTGCCTGTTCCTTTTTGTTCTCGGTGGGGGTCCCTTACAGTTCACCAGCCCCATGCTGGAGGGTCCTCCTAAAACTGGTGCAGGACTTAGGGGTGCAGGTTTCACAGTAGGTTGGGGTTCCCCTCAACTTGGCACATGTGGCAACTCCTGCAGTACTTCACCACATCTTTGTGGAGTTTTGGCCAGTCAAACCATTGTCTTATGCGGGCTATGGTCTTTCCTATACCGGCATGTATAGCCACTGTAGTCTCATGGGTCCTTCTTAATATTTCTCTCTGGTACCTCTGTGGCACCACTAACTTGTGAACTATTGTCTACTCCTTGCTCTCAGTTCTGTGAGGAGAACTCCATTTCCTCATCAGTACCTCATTCTTTAAATAGTAGCGATCAGGGACTCCATCTGCATCACTTTCAGACTGGGCAGCCTGTGCTAACGCTCACAATACTGGTTCAGCTCGCTGAGCCTCAGCTAGGGAAAATCCATTTAATTCATTTCCTGGTCTCCTAACTTTGCAAAGAAAGTCTTGGACAGGCAGACCTCATGGTCATCTGCCTGCGGTTCCAATGCAGTCTCCTCTGGGGAGCTGGTTTGATCATAGCCTGACCCACTACACATTCAGGGAAACTGCAGGGGTCCGTCTCCCACCACTGTCCTGTCTCTCTGACATCCTGTGGTCTTTCTTTCACTACTGGGGGAGCTACCACCTTCACCCCCAGCAGATCATTACCTAGGAGCAGGTCAACCCCGTCCACAGGCAAACTAGGGACAATCCCTACGGTCACCGGTCCTGAAACTAGGTTACACTCCAGGTGCACCTGGTGTATAGTTACATTCATACACTGCCCTCCAATACCATTCACCACCATTCCGGTGTTCACTGCACTCTCTGGGGGAAAGGTCAGGTCTGTTCCCAGTAAAAGGGATCTAGCGGCCCCTGTGTCCCTGAGAATTACTGTAGGCTTGCTTGCCCCTCTCGAGTGGTATGGGGTTACCCTCCCTTCAGACACAAAACCTTGATAATCCTCAGGAATCCTATTACATTTTCCTGGACTTGCAGCCATAAGGGTTCTGGGTCTCACTCTTACTGCTGTTAAAGCTACAGCTTGTTCTGCTGTGCTTTCCATCAAGTTCACTTCTTCACTGATCGGCTGTGCTCTGATTAACCCTACAGGTTTTCCCTTTAGTTTCCAGCAGTCAGCTTTTAAATGCCCTGCTTTATTACAATAGAAGCACACAGGTCTCCAGGTCTCATTCCTGCTCCCAGCACCTTCCTGCTTGGCTAAAGGAGACACAAGGCCCCTGTGTCACCTGCTTCTCTTTCTCTCCCAGGACTGCTTGGGCTCCTATTACCTTCCCACCCTTTGTCCACTTCGGATTTGTGGGGGTGATTAGGAAAGGTTCTCCCCTGGGAAACTGACTTATAAATTAAAGCAAACTCATCAGCTAGAATGGCTGCTTGCCGGGCTCTCTGAACTCACTCACATAAAACAAAAGCAAAATACTGCGGATGCTGGAAATCTGAAACAAAAACAAGAAATGCTGGAATCACTCAGCAGGTCTGGCAGCATCTGTGGAAAGAGAAGCAGAGTTAACGTTTCGGGTCAGTGACCCTTCTTCGGAACTGACAAATATTAGAAAAGTCACAGATCCCGTCGGAGAAAAGAGCAGAACTTCTTCAAGGTAGGCATTCCTGGAAGAGAAGTGGCAGTGAATTAAACACTAAAATAAAAGCAAAATACTGCGGATGCTGGAAATCTGAAACAAAAACAAGAAATGCTGGAATCACTCAGCAGGTCTGGCAGCATCTGTGGAAAGAGAAGCAGAGTTAACGTTTCGGGTCAGTGAACTCACTGTTCCTCTACATGGGTCTTTATGGAGAGTGGGAGAGAGTGTTTAAATTCCTCTAACATAATTGCTTCTCTAAGACTCTCATAGCTGAGCTGTACTTTAGGAGCCCTCAGCCACAGGTCAAAAGCCAGCTGCTTACTTTTTTCAAACTCCAGATAACTTTGATTAGCTTGCTTCTTGAGGGTTCTAAACTTTTGGTGATAGGCTTCAGGTAATAATTCATAGGCACGAGGATAGCACTTTTTGTCAGTTCATAATTTGATGAACTCTCATCTGGCAACAGGGAATAAACGCTTTTCCAGTTAGCTTGCTTTGCAGTAAAAGAGGCCACATTTCAGCTGGCCATTTTAGCTGCCTTGTCAGTTTCTCAAAGGACCCAAAAATACTTCTACATCCTCCTCATTGAATTTTGGAATTAATTGAGCTAGTTTTAACAATTTTGTACTCAGTCCTGAATTATGCTCCTCCATATTGGCCATGCTTTCACTGAGGTTACTCTGTCGCCCCCCCGCACCCCCCCCCCCCCCCCCCAAGTTAACTCAAGCCACTACACAAACTCTCTTTCTTTGCATTCCTTCCAGAATATTATTTCTCTCTCCCTCTCCTGTCTTTCATTTTCTTCATGTTCCTTTTGGCAGGCTCTTTCTTTCTCCCTCTCCTCTAATTCAAGTTTCCTCTGTTACAATTGTATCTTTGCTAACAATACCCTGTCAGAGTCTGCTTCTAACCCTGTTTCTGCTTCTTCAGATTCAAGGGAAAAATGGTTGGCCACTAGCCTTAGGAGTTCAGACTTCCCAGCCTTGCCACAAACAGTGATCCCACACTGCTCAGCCATTTTCCTCAACACAGTGGCGCAGTGGTTAGCACCACAGCCTCGCAGCTCCAGCGACCCGGGTTCAATTCTGGGTACTGCCTGTGTGGAGTTTGCAAGTTCTCCCTGTGTCTGCGTGGGTTTTCGCCGGGTGCTCCGGTTTCCTCCCACCACCAAAGACTTGCAGGTTGATAGGTAAATTGGCCATTATAAATTGCCCCTAGTATAGGTAGGTGGTAGGGGAAGATAGGGACAGGTGGGGATGTGGTAGGAATTTGGGATTAGTAGGGTTAGTATAAATGGGTGGTTGATGGTTGGCACAGACTTGGTGGGCCGAAGGGCCTGTTTCAGTGCTGTATCTCTAAATAAATAAATAAAAATAAATAAATAAACTCCTCCATAGTCAGCGCTTTTAACAAATCCCAAGTTACTTCACCCTGGCTTGGAGAGCTACTAGCTTCAGTTGCAGACATGTTAGTATTCAAGCACACACAACCACAAGAAAAGCTGGATTGAAATCTAGCACTTTTTGTTTGGGAACAATTTGGCTTCCCACTTCCAATTTCTTTCGTTTGTCTGTGGGTCAATTCCAGACGCTAGCACCAACATTTTTGTTACAACCAGATGAGAAAGAGGTCTGGGGTTCCCTTTCAGCCTTCACCTGGTCTTACCATAACAGGGTTTAATTTTAAAACACCATTTTTTTAGCTCCCCCTTCGTGAATCCTTGTTCACCACTTTCCAATTATAAGGCAAAGAAACCAGCACAAACAGGCTTTCTTAGGTTTAAAGAAAAAAGTTGAAATTTATGAAACTTAAACTCTAATTCGGTTAACGCCTACGGATACATGACGTGCCCACGCTAGCTTTCATATGCGATATACACATGCAGATAGCGACAGAAAAGAGCTGAAGAAAAATAAAGTGAAAAAGTTTGAGGCAATATCTGAAGAGTTCTTCTTACAGTTCTTCAAGCTCACTGTAGAGCCCTTGATTGCAGGTCGATCTTGCTTTTTGTTGGGGCCCAGTATTCTCCTTAAACCTTGTTTGCTGTAGGAGACTTTTCTCTCTTGGGGTTCATGTGTCTTCAGTGGATTCAAAGGCTTGTGAGGAAGAGATGAGAGCAGGCAGACAGGAGGGGCTGTGGTGAGTCAGCCAGGAGAGATCTTCTCAGTCCAGGAGCATTCTGCTTTCTGCCCAAACTGTGTGTACAAATTCAAAAAGCTCAGTTTGCCCAGCAGGTTAGTCATGTGACTAGCTGATTTGACCATGTCCATTTGTGTATTTGATCATCTTAGCAGTCAAACTGGAATGCGAGCTCCCCCACTTTCAGCATCTGGTGATCAAAAGTCCATTGTGGGCTGAATGTGACAGGGAATGGTCCTTTGTCCTTTCCAAGCACTGTTTGTTAATATGCAACTGTCTTTCCAGCCAAAGGTCCATTATGGGTTGAATGTGTCAGGGAATGGCTGCTTTATCCTTCCAAACACTGTCTGTTAATATGCAAATATATTTTCAGCCAAGATCTGGCAATTTTTTAAAGCAAGTCCTTTCTTCACTTCAACAACAGTTTGTAATTTAATGTTCAATTGGCGAAATTAATATGCCTCATGCTTGGCAGGTCGGGGCCTGCATAACATAGCCCAACAAGTGGAAACATCCTCTCTATGTTTACCCCAACAACGCTTTTCACAGGACTGAATTTAAACATTTGGTCCCACTCACAGTGCGGGGAGGTCGGCAGCTGGTTGGGAAACTGCAAGTTCTTGGATTGATTTTTCAGTAGCTTTTTAACTGAGCCATAGCATTAACATCCCAATTCTGGGTTTCACAACCAATCGGAGCAGGCAGCTGTGAACATATCCTGCAACAGACTGTTGAAGCCTCGGTATTTAGAAGGACACTAGTGGGAGACAGAATGGAACCATTCGACAACTGGCAAGTGAGAGACAACAATTCAAGTGATGGAATCTCAACAAGGAAAGGGTGTTCCCCCCCCACCCTCCCCAACCTTCCTCCCCATTCTATTACCGGAACCCCGGTTTTGGGTACTGCCTGTGACCGCGTGAGTTTCCGCCAGGTGCTCCGGTTTCCTCCCACCGCCAAAGACTTGCAGGTTGATAGGTAAATTGGCCATTGTAAATTACCTAGTGTAGGTAGATGGTAGGAGAATTGTGGGGATGTGGTAGGGAATATGGGATTTATGTAGGATTAGTATAAATGGGTGGTTGATGGTCGGCACAGACTCGGTGGGCTGAAGGGCCTGTTTCAGTGCTGTATCTCTCTATGACTCTATGACATGCCTGGAGATCATGCTGTGGCCAAAAGGGCCCCTGGAGAAAACCTGTTCCCAGCAGCTGTGAGGAAATGTTCTAAGGCCTCTGAAATCAAGCTGGCATGGATAGAAGTGGCTGAGGAAGTGAGAAGCAGGAGTGCGGTCCCTCGCTCATGGATACAGTGCGGCAAGAGGTTCAATGACCTACCCAAGGTAAGAAAGGACCAAATACCAACTGCCTCACTCTGATCATCATTCTTCTGCACAGAACCCCTCAGACCAACACAGCTTGCAGGTCCATCCATTCCTCTTTCCCAAGGCGCCTCCTTGCATCCCTATCAGAAAAACCACATTGACACTCACCTTCATCTTATTGCTATTTCACAACAATGCAGCAAGACGTGGACAATATCCAGGCTTGGGCTGATAAGTGACAAGCAACATTCGCGCCACACAAGTGCCAGGCAATGACCATCTCCAACAAGAGAGAATCTAACCATCTCCTCTTGACATTCTGTGGCATTACCATCGTTGAATCCCCCACTATCAACATTCTGGGGGTTACCATTGACCAGAAACTGAACTGGAGTCTTCTTCTTCTTCTTCTTTGGCCTCCCTATCTCGAGAGACAATGGGTAAGTGCCTGGAGGTGGTCAGTGGTTTGTGAATCAGCACCTGGAATGGCTATAAAGGCCAATTCTAGAGTGACAGACTCTTCCACAGGTGCTGCAGATAAAATTGGTTGTCGGGGCTGTTACACAGTTGGCTCTCCCCTTGCGCTTCTGTCTTTTTTCCTGCCAACAGCTAAGTCTCTTCGACTCGCCACTCTTTAGCCCCGCCTTTATGGCTATCCGCCAGCTCTGGCAACCACTGACAACTGACTTCCACGACTTCTGCAAACGCGACATGATCAATGTCACAGGATTACATGTCGCATTTGCAGATGTCTTTAAAGCAGAGCCATGGACGGCCCATGGGTCTGATACCAGTGACGAGCTCACTGTACAACATGTCCTTGGGGATTCTGGCATCTTCCATGCGGCTCACATGGCCAAGCCATTTCAAGCGCCGCTGGCTCAGTAGGGTGTAGATGCTGGGGATGTTGGCCGGCTTGAGGACTTCTGCGTTGGAGATACGGTCCTGCCACCTGATGCCAAGGATTCTCCGGAGGCAGCAAAGATGGAATGAATTGAGACGTCGCTCTTGGCTGACATACGTTGTCGAGGCCTCGCTGCCATAGAGCAAGATACTGAGGACACAGGCTTGATACACTTGGACTTTTGTGTTCCGTGTCAGTGCACCGTGTCAGTCCCACACCCTCTTGGCCAGTCTGGACATAGCAGCGGATGCCTTTCCCATGCACTTGTTGATTTCTGCATCGAGAGACAGTTTACTGGTGATAGTTGAGACTAGGTAGGTGAACTCTTGAACCACTTCCAGAGCGTGGTCACCGATATTGACAGATGGAGCATTTCTGATGTCCTGTCCCATGATGTTCATTTTCTTGAGGCTGATGGTTAGGCCAAATTCGCTGTAGGCAGCCGCAATCCTGTCGATGAGTCTCTGCAGACACTCTTCTGTTGGGATGTTACTGCAGCAGCATCATCAGCAAAGAGGAGTTCCCTGATGAGGACCTTCCGTACTTTGGTCTTTGCTCTTAGACAGGCAAGGCTGAACAACCTGCCAATTGAACTTGTGTGGAGGAAAATTCTTTCTTCTAAAGACTTGAACGCATGTGAGAGCAGCAGGGAGAAGAAGATCCCAAACAGTGTAGGTGCGAGAACACAGCCCTGTTTCACGCCACTCAGGATAGGAAAGGGGTCTGATGAGGCGCTGCTATGCTGAATTGTGCCTTTCATATCGTCATGGAATGAGGTGATGATACTAGTTTTGGTGGACATTCGATCTTTGCTAGTAGTTTGAAGAGACCATGTCTGCTGACGAGGTCAAAGGCTTTGGTGAGATCAATGAAAGCAACATAGAGGGGCATCTGTTATTTGCGGCATTTCTCCTGTAGCTGGCGAAGGGAGAACAGCATGTCAATGGTGGATCTCTTTGCTCGAAAGCCACAGTGTGCCTCAGGGTAGACACACTCAGCCAGCTCTGGAGCCTGTTTAAAACGACTCGAACAAAGACTTTCCCCACTATGCTGAGCAGGGAGATTCCACGGTAGTTATTGCAGTCACCGCGGTCACCTTTGTTTTTATAGAGGGTGATGATATTGGCATCACGCATATTCTGTGGTACTGCTCCCTCATCCCAGCACAGGCGTAGCAGTTCATGGAGTGCTGAGAGTATAGCAGACTTGGCACTCTTGATTATTTCAGGGGTAATGCCATCCTTCCCAGGGGCTTTTCCACTGTCTAGAGAAGCAATGGCATCACCGAGTTCCGATTTTGTTGGCTGTTCGTCCAGCTCATCCATAACTGGCAGAGACTGGGCTGCATTGAGGGCAGTCTCAGTGACAACATTTTCCCTGGAGTACAGTTCTAGGTAGTGCTCCACCCAGCGGTCCATTTGCTTGCGTTGGTCAGTGATCGTGTCCCCTGATTTATATTTGAGGGTGCCATCTTCTTGATGGTTTGCCCAAAAGCTCTCTTAATGCCATCATACATTCCTCCGATGTTTACATTGTCGGAGGCCAGCTGAATACGACTGCATAGGTGTTGCCAGTAGTCATTTACGCAGCACCTGGCTGTTCTTTGTGCAGCGCTTCTGGCTGCTGGAGTAGTCATATTAATACCATGGCTACAAGAGCAGTCAGAGGCTAGGAATCCTGCGTCAAGTAACTCACCTCCTGACTTCCCAAAGCCTGTCCACCATCTACAAAGCACAAGTCAGGAGTGTGATGGAATCTTCTCCACTTGCCTGGATGGATGCAGCCCCAAAACACTCAAGAAGCTCGGCACCATCCAGGACAAATCAGCCCGCTTGATTGGCACCCCATCCACTCTCTCCACTACCGACGTACAGTGGCAGCAGTATGTACCATCTACAAGATGCACTGTAGCAACACACCAAGACTCCTTCGACAGCACCTTCCAAACCCGCAACCTCTACCACCTAGAAGGACAAGGGCAGCAAACGCATGGGAACACCACCATCTGCAACTTCCCCTCCAAGCCACACACTATCCTGACTTGGAACTATATCACCGTTTCTTCACTATCACTGGGTCAAAATCCTGGAACTCCCTTCCTAACAGCACTGTGGGTGTACCTACCCCACTTGGACTGCAGCGGTTCAAGAAGGCAGCTCACCACCACCTTCTCAAGGGCAATTAGCGATGGGCAATAAATGCTGGCCTAGCCAGCGATGCCCACATCCCATAAATGAATTTTAAAAAACTATCATCACAGTCACTCTCCGAGATGTTGTCCTTCCATCCTCTCAGCACATTCCACTTCTCACACTCAGAATTCTCTTCTCTCTCTCCTTACAACCACATGGCACACAGCACTCACTCATATTGACATGATGTGAGCAGCCAATGAAATATGATGATCTGCACAATGATGATTTTAAACCATTCTCCTTGTCATTTCCAATTCATGGCTGTAATCACCCATAGGTCCTGCAAGTCTCACTCAGGAACTGGTGCCGGAGGATGAGAAATACTCCTCAGAGGAGGTCACAGACTCTGAGGAAGCACCATTACATGACTCATGTGCAACCTCCACCAGCTCAGATACATGCACCTCAGTGGGGCCTCTAAGACAGATATTTGGGATGTCACATGGTGAAGCACACATCACAAGCGAGTTGGAACAGGTGTTGGTGACAGGGACAGCAGTGGAGAGTCCTTTTTGAAGGAAGAAGAACACTTCAAGCTCTTCTCAGCTAGATGCAGACGTGAGCCTGAGGGGTCATCAATGAAGAGGAGTATTCTGGAGCAGCAACAGAAAATGTGTGAGGTTCTGTTAGCCTTTCCAGAAACACTGCACACCATTGAAGAGAGATTGGAGGAGTCTGTCTCCACCATAAGTCTCATGATGTTTCAGGCCTTTGCACTGATGTCTGTCTCCATGGAAAGAGTGCATGCAGCATCAGACATGACAGGCAGCCGTGTGCATGCTGGCCCTCGCCAATAGCGTGCACACTGAGTCCACCAGTTTAAATAGAATGGAGGAAAGCCTCGCCTTGACTTTTTAGCACCTCACTGAAGAGTAGCAAAGTTCTCTCCAGCTCACAGAATTATAGAATAACAGAATTGTTACAGCACAGAAGGAGGCTATTTGGCCCTCATGTCTGCACTGGCTCTCCGAATGAGCTTAGTGCCATTCCCTGCCTTCTCCCCATAACCCTGTACATTTTTCCTTTTCAGATAACAGTCTAATTCCCTTTCGAATGCTTCAGTTGAACCTGCCTCAGGTTCTCTCAGGCACTGCACTCCGGACCTTAACCACACGCTGTGTGAAAAAGCTTTTCCTCATGTCACTTTTGCTTCTTTTATCAATTACCTTAAATCTATTCCCTCTTCTTCTCGATCCTTTCACAAGTTTCTCTCTATCCACTCTGTCCAGACCCCACATGATTTTGAATACCTCTATCAAATCTCCTCTCCAAGGAAAATAGTCCCAACTTCTCCAATCTCTCTTCATAACTCTTGCCTAGTTCTTGCCTAGCAGGGCAGTGTGTGTGGATCATGAGAGGTAAGATAGAGAAAGGGGACATGGAAATGGGGACGCTGCTCAAGGTGCTTCCACTCCTCCCCCTTGCTCCCTTCCCTGGAGCCAGAGCCCCACAAGTTGCCTCCTGCACAGGTGCCGGGGGAGGGGGGGAGGGGAGCAGTGGTGGGGGTAGGGGGTGTTAAGCAGTCTTTGACAGAGTCCTCACAGCCTCCAAAACACAGAGGACGTCAGCCACAAGCATCTGAGCAGTCAGAGCATAGGAACAAGCAGCCTGCCTCTAGCTCTGCTGAAGCCACAGAGTTAGCACCATGTCAAAGTAATAGGAAAAAGGAAGGGCCAAGACCTTGTAGCTTGACAAGGGAAATCACTTGGGTGTTTAAATGTTTATTAAATTGTCACTTTTAATGTCAATGTTCATGTACCATAAATTTTATTTCAAATCTCCATTGTCCAGTCATTCCCATCGTTGCCTTTCACCTGCCAAGTAACCTTCAACCCTGTGGAAAATGGTATGACAAGAATAGAAGATGAGCAATGGGTGTCAGTGAGAGGGATGGATTGTTGACTGTGGAAATGCTTTGTGCTGGGGTCTAAGTGTGGGCACAATGGGTTCAGCATTGGTGTGCCTCCGAGTACAAACTCCAACCTTGCCCCCACAGGGCTGATAAGATTCTGCCCAAGGGCTTCTTCCAGGAGGCTGCAAATGGCAGCAATGATTTGATGTGAGATTATGAGCCTCCTGAGGCACTGGCGCAGAGCCATGTCCAGAAAGCTGATCCTTTGACTATATACCCTGTGTTGTGGTTATCTTCTCTGGCTAGCTGGAGCTCTGTGTCCATCCCTCTGAGCTGTGGAGCAACAGATGGTTGAGGAGAAAGTTACTGCTGTTCCTGCTGATGTTGGTGTTGTTAGTACTGCTGCTCCTTCTTAGCATCAGAGGTTCAAGGTAGAACTGAATAAGCTACACTCCTGCTGATCTGAAGGCTGACAGCAGAACAGTGCAGATTAGAGGTAAAAAACTTCAAAGTAGCAGAAATAACCTCCATAGTCTTGGAAATCACCTCTAAAGCAGTGAAAGCATATTCGAAGAACACATTTTGCAAACAAAAGCCTTTCACTTAGGCAAAGAAGCAACTGTTATATCTCAAATAAAAGCAAAATACTGCGGATGCTGGAAATCTGAAATAAAAACAAGAAATGCTGGAAATACTCAGCAGGTCTGGCAGCATCTGTGGAGAGAGAAGCAGAGTTAACGTTTCAGGTCAGTGACCCGAAACGTTAACTCTGCTTCTCTCTCCACAGACGCTGCCAGAGCTGCTGAGCATTTCCAGCATTTCTTGTTTTTATAACTGTTATTTCTCTGTATTTAAAGGGTTTCCACCCTGCTAATTCCTCAGCCCCGTCTATCTCCACTGCTCTCTTGGCTTGTTCAGCCTAGCGAGCTCAAGGAAGCCCAGGAGACCAGTGTGCTGGCATTTAAAGCCAGGATCTATGGTTTAGCGTGCAGTCAATTAGTTTTTA
Source organism: Heterodontus francisci (assembly GCF_036365525.1). Classification (NCBI taxonomy): domain Eukaryota; kingdom Metazoa; phylum Chordata; class Chondrichthyes; order Heterodontiformes; family Heterodontidae; genus Heterodontus; species Heterodontus francisci. The sequence goes on from NC_090371.1 coordinate 116,020,455, forward strand.
GCCTATGTTAATTTCAGACCCGTCTTTTCCACAGCAGTTTCCTGCATACTCTCACATGCATTTTGGTTAAATGCAGAAGCCAGTAAGTATCTGCTGACTTCCTGAAATGCCAGCCCAACTTTGTGTTTTAACCTCCCATACGCAGTGACACCTGCCTACATCGTCGGGTTATAAAGGAAAATCTAAAAGACCTTAACCAGTTCAGTCCTCAAGCTTCTCTTTTTAGAGAATGAGCCATAGCCTGATCAGTCTTTCCTGATAGATATTATTGTGTTTTCTGTTCTTGTGCTTCCTAAGAGTTCAGACATCAAGGCACTAACCATGCATCAAGGGTCAGTTAACACTTAAATAATGGGTTCCTTTATTGAGGGTAGTAGCATGGCATTACATGGCAAGAGAACATCTGCACATGTCTGATATGTGTCATGAGTTTCTTTGTGTTATCTTGAGCAACACAATGAGGTACATGGATTCCAGTTCCTTGAAGTTCTCTAGAAGGTTTATTTACAGCTAAACTAATAAACACAATACAGAGAAAACTATATACAGAACCTTTATCCAGGATGTTGCTGTGCAGAGAGACTATGGCTTCTAGTCAAATGTCCACATCCTGGTACATAGCTCATTAGTATACTGAGTTCTTAAAGGGACATCACTCTTAAAGTGATCATACAACATCCCCTTTCTTTCCAAAGATAAGTCTCGTATGCTACAAGCAAAAACACATGAAATTGGATAATATCAAAGTAAGTTATACAGGTGAAGGGGTTAAGTAGATATGTGAATTAGAAAGGCAGCTCAGCAGAATATAGTTAAGTCAGGATGGGAAAAAGACAGACAAGCTGTTCGGCCAAAGGCTGGATTAGGGAGTGAGGATTGATAGCTGGGATCTGTACAGACTTCACACAGTCCATGAACTGTGGAAAGTTGTTTAGTGTGAAACAAAGAGATAATAGACCCAGGCTAGACACATCTGGTTTGGATACTGTTTAAGACTAAGAATAGTGTATTCATTAGAGTGCATGATCAATTATCTCTTGTTTGATCATATTACGTGAGAAAAACTGTATATAAGTTTGTATCCTTGTATGTAAATCAGAGCACTATCTCGGACTGCCCGAGGTGGACTCTCCTTGCATATGCTCGAATAAATGATAATTTATCTGTACCTGAGTCTCCTTGTGTGGTGATTGAGTTGTCCCACAACACAGGAATAGAGATTATAAAATTTACAAGTATAGAGATAGGGTTTGTGAAACTTACGAGTGCGGAAGCTTAAGAGTACATATATCATTTCGGTGGTTTGACAGCTCTTCCCGATCTTCTTATGGTGTAACCTTCTGGGATGTGGATTTCATCCTTGTTTTTCAAGCAGCGTCTCCTGCACCTCGGAGAATTTTGTATCCTTTTTGAAGTTTCTCCCTCTCTGTATTCAGTTTCTGTTGCTCTGCCTTCAGCCTGCTAACATACTCTGTTGCTTTTCTCAAGATGAGCACTTTTGATGCCTTACCATTCTTGCGAGGTTCTGGCACCTCATTTCGAAGAGCCAAAAGACAACGCTTCAACTAATTCTTCCTCTACCTTCTTAGGACATTGCGTGACCTTTGCCTTTCCCCATCCTCCGCTTCTGAAGGGCTGGGGCTCAAAGTCAAGGACTTGTTGGCGAGGAGTACTTAGCTTCATAGAGGTACCTGTCCATTCGAACGCATTTTTGTGCTAGCGGTTCCCTAGAGAGCAGATGTGAGGGTGCAGCATAGTTGTGCTGTTGCTGGATTTCCAGAATGCACCGTTTGATGCTGGCCAGAGTCTGCGAGCGGGTTCCGGTCCTTGGACTTTTCCCCTTAGCAATGCTCCCCACTGCCAGCCTTTGATTCTCAATGGCTACAATATCAATCTCTTCTTCTGAGTCACTGGAGTGCAAGGAAACACTGCCTGTTGACAAAGAACTTTCATCATCTGAATTTGGATCTTCATTCTCTTGATGTGGTATCTCTAAAAAGGGGCTGATACTAACCAAAACAAAACCACTGCGATCCCAGAAGAACTGTGACTCAATCTCAGACATCTGAGGGCTGCACCCAGGGAGTGCATCCTCTCTGTGGTGCAGTACGGCATTGCCTGTGAAATCTCCTATGGCATCGAACCTGTCCGGGTACATTTGTCGTAAGTCCTGGACTGACTCAATATGGGTACCCTTGGTCTGTTCTGCTGTAATAGGTACCTTAGTGATCTCATGGATAGCTATGATGTTGAGGTCCATGCATGCTGGTAGAGCTGCCACTGCTGCTCTGCTCGTGTCTAGCAGGTAAAATATTTGTGGTTTCCATGAATACTTGCCATAGTTGCATTGCATTGTTAGGCTGCCACTGCAAGGGATAGGTGACACATTGTATGCTGCTCAGTTTGCTGTTGTTCGTTGTATCATTAATTTCCAATGAGGCCAGTACATATCCTTCAGAATTTGGACTGGTAACACAAGAACGCAAGAAATAGGAGCAGGAATAGACCATATGGCCCATCAAGCCTCTCCATCATTCAGTACGATCATGGCTGATCTTGGGCTTCAACTCCACTTTCCTGCCTGCTCCCTGTATCCCTTGATTCCCTGCAAGACCAAAATTCTATCTATCCCAGTCTTAAATGTATTCAATGATGGAGCATGCACAACCCTTTGGGGTAGAGAGTTCCAAAGATTCACTACCCTTTGAGTGTAGTAATTTTTCCTCATCTTAGACCTTATCCTGAAACAGTGTCCCCGTGTTCTAGGTTCCCTGACCAGTGGGAACAATCTCTCAGCTTCTACACTATCTAGCCCTTTCAGAATCTTGTATATTTCAATGCGATTGCCTCTCATTCTTCTAAACTCCAGAGAATATAGGCCCAATTTACACAGCCTCTCATCATAGGACAACCCCCTCATCCCAGGGACCAGTTTAGTAAATCTTCGTTGCACTGCCTCAAGTACAAGTATAGCCTTTCTTAAATGTGGAGACCAAAACTGCACACGTATTCCAGGTGCAATCTCACCAAAGCCCTGTACAATTTTAGTAAGACTTCTTTATTCCTGTACTCCAATTCCCTTGCAATAAAGGCCAACATGCCATTTGCCTTCCTAATAGCCTGCTGCACCTGCATGTTAACTTTGTGCGTTCCTTGTACGAGTGCCCTCAAGTCTCTGAACATCAACACTTACCAGTTTCACACCTTTTAAAAATATTCTGCTTTTCTATTTTTACGACCAAAGTAAACAACTTCACACTTCCCCACATTATACTCCATTTGCCATCTTGTTGCTCATTCAGTTAACCTGTCTATATCTTTGCAGCCTCTCTACATCCTCCCTGCAGCTTACCTTTCCACTGAGATGTATATCATCAGCAAACTTAGATACATTACTCTCTGTCTCTTCATCCAAGTTGTTAATATAGAGTTTAAATAGCTGAGGACCCAACACCGATCCTTGCGGCACCTCACTATTCACTGCCTGCCAACTTGAAAATGCCCCATTTATGCCCACTCTCTGCTTCCTGTCTGTTCTCTATCCATGCTAATATATTACCCCCAACACCATGAGCCCTTATCTTGCCTGTTAATATTTTATCTGGCACCTTATTGAATGCCTTTTGAAAATCCAGGTATACTACATCTGCGAGTTCCCCTTTATCTACCCTACTAGTTACATCCTCTAAAAACTGTAATAAATTTGTCAAACTGGATCTCCCTTTAGTAAAACCATGCTTACTTGTTCTAATCATACTATGCCTTTTCAAACGCAATGTTAAGACTTCTTTAATAATAGTTTCCAGCATCTTCCCAACGACTGATGTTAGGCTAACTAGCCTGTAGTTCCCTGTTTTCTCTCTACATCCTTTCTTGAAAAGCCATGTAACATTTGCCAACTTCCAATCTGACGGGACCATTCCTGAATCTAAGGAATTCTGGAAAATCATAGCCAGCGCATCCACTATCTCTGCAGCTATCTATTTTAGAACCCTAGGATGTAAGCTATCTGGTTCTGGGAACTTGTCATATTCTAGTCCCTCAAGTTTCTTCAATACTTTTTCTTGGCTGATATCAATATCCTTAATTTCCTCAGTCTTTTTAGCCCCTAGGTTACTGCTTATTTCTGATGTGGAACTTGTGTCTTCTACTGTGAAGACAGACACAAAATATTTGTTCAATGCCTTTGCCATTTCCTCATTCCCATAATGATTTCTCCTGTCTCTGCCTCTAAGGGACCAATGTCGATTTAGCTACTCTTTTTTATGTACTTATGTAAGTTCTTACAATCTGTTTTTATATTGCTGGCTAGTTTACTCTCATATTCTAATTTTTTCCTTTTTATCAATATTCTGGTGGCCCTTTGCTGGTTTCTAAAACATTTCCAGTCCTCAGACTTGCTACTATTTTTTGCCACATTGTAAGCCTCTTCTTTTAGTCTAATACTCTCCTTAACTTCCTGAGTGAGCCACGAATGGGTCTTTCTTGACGGGTTTTTGTTTTTGAATGGAATGTACTTTTGTTGAACCCTTTGAATTGTTTCTTTAAATGTTTCCCACTGTTCATTTACCACCATACCTTCCAGTCTATTTACCTAATTAACCTTAGCCAGTTCTCCTCTCATAGCTTCGTAATTGGCTTTGTTTAAGTTTAAGATTCTTGTTTGTGATTGAAATGTGTCACTTTCAAACTTAACATGAAATTCAATGGTATTATGATCACTATTTCCCAGTGAATCTTTTACTATGACATTACTTATTAACCCTGCTTCATTATACAAGATGAGATCTAAGATAGCTTTATCTCTAATCAGTTCTACAATGTATTGCTCCAAGAAACCGTCACAAAAGCATTCTACAAATTCATCTTCTATACCACTGTTGCCAATTTGATTTTCCCAGTTGATATGCAGATTAAACTCCCCCACAATTAATACATTACCTTTTTTACATGCTCCAATAATTTCCCATTTAATGTTCTGTCCAATAATATAACTACTGTTAGAGGGCCTATCACTACTCCCACCAGGGTTTCCTGACTCCTGCTATTCCTAATTTCCACCCAAGCTGATTCTACTTCATGATCTACTGAGGCCAGGTCCCTTATTATCAATGTCCTTATGCCACCCTTTACTATCAGGGCTACCCCTCCTCCTTTGCCATTCTGTCTGTCTCTGAAATATTGTGTACCCTGGAATATTCCTTTCCCAATCTTGATCTCCTTGTAACCATGTCTCAGTAATGGCAATTAGATGTAGGTCATTTTTGTCATATTTGGATATTTGCATTAGCTCCCATGTCAGTCTTAGTCCTGAGTGTGTGTTTGCCAACTTTCTTTGGGCATATGATATTAATAGTAGCAAAAGCTTCCACTTGTTTGACTTCATCAACACAATGTGTCAGGTTCACAATGTGAAATGCCTGCTTATTTTCTGGCTGAGAATTGCTCCGCTCTGAGTCTTGTCTCAGGTTTATTTCGCTGTGGACTTTGTGTATCGGTTTGTGTTTACATAGGTCTCTGGTACACTGCTTGCTGCTATTGCTGTGCTACTGCATCTGTCTTCTGTTTGATTGTGTCCTATTGTGACTTCTGGTTGCGTCTTTGGAGTCAAATTTCCTGCCTAGGCGAGCCTAGTGTTCTTTTGCACCATATGGCTTGCACAGATCTTGAAATGCAGGGCAACCTCACAGTGAGTGGGACAAACTGCACTAACCACATGGCTTGCTTGCTTTGCGTGACCTAGTTACCTGTGCCGATACTGTCAGCTGCACCGAGTGCTTGCAGATGCTAATGTCTGGATACAATGGTTTCAAATTTCCTGCCATCTTCTAGACGCGCATCAATGCTGTGACATTTCATTTTTCACCAAGAGGTCTTTTTGAAACGCTTGAAATGAAAGGTGTTGAGTCATTCACCAGTTCCATTATTCACTCCGACAGCTCGGTTTCTGAAAAATTGCATTCGTTGCCTTTACCACGGGATCTACTGATGAATTGATCTATCAATTCCTGTGGCTGTTGCCTGGAGGATATCATTCCAGGCGATGAATTCTAAAATTCACTCTTACTGGAAGATGACCTTCTAGCAATTTCCATATCTTTGCAGGATCTTTCTGTTCCTCTTCAGATAAGCCTGCGGTATTGATACTGTATAACCCCTCATTTCCAACTGCAATCGGTATTTTCACAGCCTGCGTCTCTGGCTCTGCAACTGCTTGGTCTGTGAAGCAGAACTGCATTCTTTGTTTTCAAGTTTGAACTTGGATGGTATATCAATGGCCTTCCAATTCATGTTGGGAAATGTGCTGGCCATCCTTCTGCTTTTCTTTTGCTTTCTACTCGATATTTAACTTTGTTCAGCACTGTGTGTGGCTTCAGCACTGTTGTACTTTTGTATTTGTATTTAAAACTTGTTTTCTTAACTCTGTGCTGTTCCTCCTTTAATTGCTTAGCAAAAATCTGCTCAGTGTCGCTCAGTTTGGGTTCTGCCAGGGCCACTCAGCTCCTGACCTCATTACAGCCTTGGTTCAAACATGGACAAAAGAGCTGAACTCAATAGGTAAGAGTGACTGCCCTTGACATCAAGGCAGCATTTGACCGAGTATGGCATCACGGAGTGCTAACAAAACTGCAGTCAATGTGAATCAGGTGGAAAACTCTCCGCTCGTTGGAATCATACCCAGCTCAAAGGAAGATGGTTGTGGATGTTGGAGGTCAATCATCTGATCTCCAGGACATCACTGCAGGAGTTCCTCAGGGTAGTGTCCGAGGCCCAACCATCTTCAGCTGCTTCATCAATGACCTTCTTTCAATCATAAGGTCAGAAGTGGGGACGTTCACTGATGATTGAACAATGTTCAGCACCATTAGCGACTGCTCAGATACTGAAGCAGTCCATGTAGAAATGCAGCAAGACCTGGACAATATCCAGGCTTGGACTGATAAGTGGCAAGTAACATTCGCAACACACAAGTGCCTGGCAATGACCATCTCCAACAAGAGAGAATCTAATCATCTTCCCTTGACATTCAATGGCAGTACGATCACTGAATCCCCCACTATCAACATCCTGGGGGTTACCATTGGCCAGAACCTGAACTGGAGTAGCCATATAAATACTGTGACTACAAGAGCAGGTCAGAGGCTAGGAATCCTGAGGCAAGTAACTCACCTCCTGACTCCCCAAAGTCTATCCGCCATCTACAAGGCACAAGTCAGGAGTGTGATGGAACACTCTCCACTTGCCTGGATGGGTGCAGCTCCAACAATACTCAAGAAGTTCGACACCATCCAGGACAAAGCAGCCCACTGAATTGGCACCCCATCCACAAACATTCACTCCCTTCACCACTGACAAACAGTGGCAGCAGTGTGTACCATCTACAAGGTGCACTGCAGCAACACACCAAGGTTCCTTAGACAGCACCTTCCAAACCTGCAACCTCTATCATCTAGAAGGACAAGGGCAGCAGTCGCATGGGAACACCGCCACTTACAATTTCCCCTCCAAGCCACACACCATCCTGACTTGGAACTATAACACCATTCCTTCACTGTCACTTGGTCAAAATCCTGGAACTCCTGTCCCAACAGCACTGTGAGTGTACCTCCCCCACATAGACTGCAGCGGTTCAAAAAGGCAGATCAGCACCACCTTCTCAAGGGCAATTAGGGATGGGCAATAAATGCTGGCCTAGCCAGTGATGTCTACATCCCAGAAACGAATAAAAAAAAATTCTTCACACTAGCTGCTTTGATGGAGTGTAACAGGTGCTTGACAGTGATTTTCTTTTCACTTTAGCACTTGGCTTGCATGTTTACACATCTGTTTGATAAGCAGTTCAAGGATTTTCCCCTTTACTTTTTTTGCTAGAGTTTATTTATCTTCTGCAAGCTTTACTGGTTTAATGGTTTTTCAGCTTCATTGCTTTGATGGAGACTTGGGGGTTTCCTGCATCTTTTTCCATTATCGGACATTGTTCTTTTTAAGTTCACATGCTTTTCAGGGTTTTTCCCTTTTTTCTTTTGCTCACATGGAGCCTTTAGAAAATGAATTTTTAAAAACTCTTCAAAGGCTTTTTTTATTTAGGATTTCTTGATTGTCGGCGCAATGACTCAGTCAATCGCTTGTTTTTCAGCCACGCTTCCATTCTATAGAGCTGCTCTCAGCCTCCTAAGGTATGTAGTTTTCTTTCATTCTTTTCAGGTACTTGTTTGCTGTTTTACTCGTGGCCTGCAAGCCTTTATCTTGTCTTTTCATCACCGCTGCCACTATGTCAGAAGTTTCTTTGTGTTATCTTAAGCAATACAATGATGTATGTAGATTCCAGTTCCTTGAAGATCTCTGGTAGGTTTATTTACAGCTAAATTAATACACACAATACAGAGCAAACTATTCACAGAACCTTTGTCCCATGTGCAACAGTGCAGACACTCTATGTCTTCTAGTCACATGACTACATCCTGGTACTTAGCTCATTAACATACTGAGTTCTTAAAGGGACATCACTCTTAAAGTAATTATACAACAGTATGTTTGATGATCAGCAGCATACTGAGAGTGAGAATGAGACTCAGTCACATGGTGTGTTACATCATTCCCTCTCTAGCAAGGTGCACTGAAAATATAACCACACCCACTTAAAGGTATACACCATCCCCCATTTTTCAAACTAAAAAGCTCTTCCTTATAATTAAACATAACAATTTACAATGCAAGAAAGATGTGTGTCTATGCATTGCAGAACACTGATCTAGAAAACTGCGGCAGTCGGCTCACACACCCCGACTTAGTAACTGTAATGTTGGATTGCGGTTTTTGGATCTCCTCACAATAATCTGTGGGAGTAGTATGTTTGGATGTTGCATGGAATGTGGTCTTGAATCTTATCCTAGATGCAATAGTTACCTGGATGTTGAGAATGATGTACTTCTCTGATTTGCCCTCTGTTTCTTCTCACAGTTGCACCACTGGGTATATTGAGCTCGGATGACCTTGGCTCTGGACAGATCGTGTTACTTCAGCTGGCTGCCATGCACCTTCAGTGGGCTGCTGAACCCTTACTTGCTGTCCTATCCTTAGGTCTGGCAATTCTTTACCTGCTTTCCTGTCATGCACATCTTTCATCTTCCCCTGTTATCCAAAAATGCCTCTCTCACTTCTGGAAGGGTTGAGTGATGGAAATGAAGTAAATTTGTACGTCCTGACTTACCAAATAATAATTCCACCGGTGAGAGTATAGTTGCGCTCAGAGGTGCTACTCTGAGGTGAAGCATAGCAATGTGTAGATCCTGCTTGGTGTTCCTACACTTCTGAATTATTGATTTCACAGTGTGAACCATTATCTCAGCCATGCCATTGAATCTTGGGTAATGCTGAAATGACGTAGTGTGGTCAATGCCCCACATTTTGCACATGTCCCTGAATGGCTTCCCCGCGGACTGAGGTCTGTTATCTGATAGGATCTCCTTGGGTACTCCAAATAGGCTGCAAATGGCACTTAGTGTTTCAGCAACTGTCGTGCTCATGTACTGTGCAATTGATGGATGATAGGATACTTTGAGAAGTAGGCAGTGACAACTAAGAAATCATCCCCATGGGCATGGAATAAAGCAGATGCAATCTTGGCCCATGGATGAGTAGGCACCTTGTGAGGAATGAGCAGTCCTTTTGCTGATTTGATAGCCTGCTTATCGAGTTCAGAGACTCCCAGGTTGATGAACCAAAGCTCTGTTCTTTGTTTGAACAGCCTAAACTCTGATAATAAATTGGCCACTTTCCAATTAATGCTTGGCAATTTTGCAGTCATTCTTCAGGACTTTCCTGCTGCTTTTTGTGTTTGAAAATGATGGCCAGAATTTTACGCTACCGGGGTGAGCGAATGGTGGTAGGGGGTTGGCGTAAAATGGAGCTGGAGGACTACCCGACCCGCTCCCGCCTCCGCCGCCACTTTACGGAGGGCAGTGGTGGCGAAAAATGGCCAGTCCGTCCCAGGCCAATCAAGACCCTTAAGTGGCCACTTATTGGCCACTTAAGGGCCTTCACCCGCCTCCACACAGATTTTACGCATGACAAGAGGGCGTCCTGGAGCCGAGAGAAGCCACCAACGAAAGCAGACGGCTTCCGAGCCTCCCGGGATGGCCCTCATGGTCGGGCACCCTGTGCCCAATGGAGAGCCACCCCCACTACCCAACCACCCCCAAGACCCAACACGCCCTCCTTCCCCCCATTCGAGCACTCTTGCCTCACCGGGGCCCAACCGATAACCCCCAGCCAGGCAACTAAAACTTACCTTCCTTCCCGGCTCCCTGACATCTTGTCTTCATGCATTCCCAGCAGTGGCCACCACAAGCAAACAATGCCAGGTATCTCACTAAATCAGTGTCCAACATAGTGGTGAGAAAGTAAGTCAATAAATTAAGCTTCTCATTTAAAGCTTCTTCAGAAAAATACATATTTGTTGTTGTTTTGATTAATAGTAAGAACATTTTTTAATGCCTTTATCTTTCCGAAAATGTCTCACTAGCCCCCTATGTAAGACAAAAATTGTAATGTCACCCCCTCCACGTGAAAAAGTTGGACAACCCTGCGGTAGAAGTTCAGCCATGATCTAGTTGAATGACAGAGCGGGCTCGAGGGGCCGAATGGCCTCCTTCTGTTCCTATTTCCTGAGTTTCCATTGCAACCAATGCACCACTATCTCTGCAGTCACTTCTTTTCAGACCTGAGGATGCAGGCCATCAGGTCCAGGGGACTTGTCAACCTTTTGTCCCATTTGTTTTCCTAGTACTTTTTCTCTAGTGATAGTGATTGTTTTAAGTTCCTCCCTCCCTTTGCCTCTTGATCTTCTACTATTCTTGTGATGCTTTTGGTGTCTTCTACTGTGAAGACAGATGCAAAATACTTTTTCAAAGTCTCTGCCATTTCCTTGTTTCCCATTGTTAATTCCCCCGTGTCATCATCTAAGGGATAAATGCTTACTTTAGCTACTCTTTTCCTTTTTATATATTTGTAGAAGCGTTTACTGTCTGTTTTTATATTTATTGCTCTTTTACTCTCAGACTCTACTTTCTCCCTCTATTATTTTCTTAGCCGTCCTTTTCTGGTTCCTAAAATTTTCCCAATCTTTTGGCGTACCACTAATCTTCACAACATTTCTTTCAATTTGATACCATTCTTATCTTTGTTAGTTAGCCATGGACGGTGCATCCTTCTTGAAGATGGAATGTATCTTTGTTGAGAATTATGATATATCTTCTTAAATGTCTGGCACTGCTTCTCACTAGCTGATGAAAGAGGACATTGGCAACACCTCTTGTGGGTTGGTATGCACCATCACGATGACCACTGGCTACAGCAGCTTGGCAACAGGCGCCAATGCTGAAATCAACAACCCAAAATGTCACCTGACAGCTTCATGTGTGACACTTGTGGCGGAACCTGCCTCTCAAGGATTAGCTACCACAGCTATCAGCAAAGATGTATCATCTGAAGACATCCCATCTAAATATTAAAACAAAATACTGCAGATGCTTGAAATCTAAAACACAAACAAGAAATGCTGGAAATACTCAGCAGGTCTGGCAGCATCTGTGGAAAGAGAAGCAGAGTTAACATTTCAGGTCGGTGAACCTTCATCAGAACTGGCATATATTAGAAATGTAAAAGGTTTTAAGCACGTACAGTGGGGGTGGGGCAAGAGATAACAAAGGATAGGGTGTTGATAGGACAAGGTCACAGAGAATAACTGACCAGAAGGTCATGGAGCAAAGGCAAACGGTATGTTAATGGTGTGCTGAAAGACAAAGCATTAGTACAGAGAGGGTGTTAATTGACTGAAAACTGAGCAGCCAGGCCCCAAGCACAAACATGAAAAAACAGTGGGTAGGCACTGTAGAAACAAACTAAACAAGCTAAATTAAAATAAACACAAAAAAAAAAGAAAAATGAAAAAGTAACTAAAAATAGAAATAAAAAGAGGGGGCCCGTCATGCTCTGAAATTATTGAACTCGAGGCTGCTCAGTTTTCTGTCCATTAACATCCTCTCTGTACTAATGCTTTGTCTTTCAGCACACCATTAACATATTGTCTGCCTTTGCTCCATGACCTTCTGGTCAGTTATTCTCTGTGACCTTGTCCTATCAACACCTTTTCTTTTATTATCTCTTGCCCACCCCTGCTTTACTTGCTTAAATCCTTTTACATTTCTGATATCTGCCAGTTCTCATGAAGGGACACTGACCTGAAACATTAACTCTGCTTCTCTCTCCACAGATGCTGCCAGACCTGCTGATTATTTCCAGCATTTCTTGTTTGTGTTCCCATCTAAATATATTGTTTGCTACGTGTTATTCATCTCTTGTAGATGGAAGGATTCCAACACACATCTTTACTGTATTACTTTTTAACTATTTTCCCAGTCCACGATAACCAACTCTGTCTTCATACCCTTGTAATTGCCTTTATTTAAGCTTAAGACACTGGTTTCAGGCCCAAATTTCTCACTCTCAAACTGAATGTGTAATTCTATTACGTTATGATCACTCTTGCCTGGACGATCCTTTACTATGTGGTCATTAATTAATCCTGTCTCATTACATATTATCAGGTCTAAAATAGCCTGTTTCCTGGTTGGTTCTAGAATGTATTGTTCTAAAAAACTGTCTTTAATATACTCTATGAACTCATGAACAAAAATGTTTAATGCTTTCATTTAAATTAGATAGTAACTGTGTTTGCTTGCTTACATTCAAGAGCACTCTTAACTTTTCAAGATATGAAAGCAGCAGGCAAGGAAGCCCAGGAAAATTAAGGGAACCAAATGAGGAAATCTTGCATTGATTCATTGGTTTCTGAAAGCAGGCTGGCTGAGCATTTAGTTAGAAGTATTTCCAAAATCAGAGATAGCAGTGGATTGTGGAGTCTTTCAGCTTCAACTCCATTGATTGCAGTTACTTGTTACTGAAATTACTTTCACCAAACCGAAGAGTCAGAATTTCCCATGCATAGGAGGAGGTTATCTTCACAGTGCTGGCTATGTCCTTCCTGAAACATTTGACCTACGTCTCCATTACGTAAGGCTTATGCAAGGATCTGGAAGTGCAACTCACCAACAACCTGTCCCCAACTTTGTTTGATAATCTGGCATCATATCTGAATACAGTGGTGGTGATAATATTTCGACCAGAGATAATGTAGAGAATGTGAACAACATTATTATAATTTGTATATGAAGCATTTAGTCTTGTTGAAATGGTTGTCTTTCTTAAAAGTCCTATTATAGATGTTAGGATTCAAGAAAAGCCAGACTGACATGGCTTGAAAAGAGGGAAACTTTAGAAATACAACAATATCAAAATATTATTAAAATGATAGATTTTAAAACTGTTTAGTTCAGGAGCTATCAGTACTATTATGGCCAGGAGAGGAGGGGGGGTCACAGTCGCCCCTCTTTCCCTTCCTCTTATTTGACTGCAACAGGGTTTTCCTCTTAAAACAAAGGTTGGGCTTACCACCTCAGTGAGTGTTTTACCTTTTACCTTTAATGTGATCGTGAAAGAACCAAACACACAGGTTTTCTTGAGCTTAAACAAGACAGAGGTGAGTTTATTATACTTAACAGTCTAAGCCCGATTTAAAAACAATAAAAAAACATGCTACACATTCACACGAGAATTTTTTTTATTCATTTATGGGATGTGGGCATCACTGGCTAGGCAAGCACTTAATGCCCTTCCCTAATTTCCCTTGAGAAGGTGGTGGTTAGCTGCCTTCTTGACCCACTGCAGTCCATGTGGGGTTAGTTCCAGGATTTTGACCTAGTGACAGTGACGGAACGGCGATATAGTTCCAAGTCAGGATGGTGTGTGGCTTGGAGGGGAACTTGTAGGCGGTGGTGTTCCCATGCATCTGCTGCTCTTGTCCTTCCAGGCAGTAAAGGTCGCAGATTTACATACTCACACAAATAGATTACAGAGTGGAAAGCAGGTTTTGTGGTTGGATTAAAGTCCATAATAAATTAAACTTACATTCATAATCTGTGAGCTTGGATGATTCAGTGGTCTTCCAGGTGAAGTTGTATTCTTGAAATCTTTAGCTGGTTAAAGTGCGCTTTATGGCTGGCTCAGGGTTTTCTAGGAGGCAGTCTTGTAGGTGGCTGTCTTTCCCTGTAGCAATCTGTAGGCTTGAAGGATCCACAGTCGCAGATGGTTTTCAAACCTGATGTTTTCTGGAGAGAGAGAAAGGGAGGCACACAGCCTTTTTTTGCTGCAGCACACTCAATTACTGTTTGTCTGCTTCTGTGTAACAAAACTCCCAGATTTACATAGCCTGGGGAGAGAGTCACATGGTTCTCTCAATCTCCTTTGTTTTTAATGAGGTCCCAATTCTAAAAGCCCCAAACCTCTCTCAGGTGGTATTGACAGTGTATACCCTTTGGAGGGATGTCCCACTAATGAGGGTGATCTGGATAATCTACACAGTTAACCAAAGCATTGTCCTGGCTGGGCTTCTTGTTTGACTTGTGACTCCAATTCGATATTCTGGAATGTGAGGTATTTCAGATGCAAATTGAGGTGGCCATCTTAGCTGCCAGGATTTTCTCCACAAAAAATCTCATGTAAGTTTCCTACTAATTAATTAATATCTCTTATTGAGCATATAATGTTTTCTTGACAGTACAAAAGATATGATCCAAACCAAATTGAGAACTGAAGTATCTCGAGTTTTGGCTGTTTTAGGTTTCTTTGTAAATGCTTAAACTTTTCTTCATTGATTTGGTTTGTGATGCTTTCACACTATATGGGCTGGATTTTATAAAAAACAGTGATGGATCGCACGTCAAAAAGTCACCGCGATCTCAAACACAGTGGCTCATTTTAATAGCGGAGGCGGGCACCCCCCCACCTCCCGATCACTTGGAGGGGGCGGGCTGTCCATCTCCGGCAATTGCATCAGCTGCCTATGCGCAAGTGCTGATGCCATTTTTAAAGGGCTGTCAGTCCTACCTGCTAATTTAAATATTTAAAGAGAAATTGAGTAAAATTCAATAAATATATTTCTTTTGCCCCTCTCCCACCCCACCCCAATAATAATTAAATTAATTATTTGCCCTTCCCCCAAAACAATTATCTTTACCATCTGACCTGTCCCCCCAAACTGCACAACTTTAAACTACAGCCCTTCCCACTATCCCCTACACCCATGCATTAATTTGACCCCCTTCCCCCCAACATCGCACTGATAAACTTACCTCTTCCCCCCTACCCATCAGTGTTGCACCTCGGTTCCCCGGATGGGGATCTGAAGGCATGGGAGTGCTGGCCACCGGGCCGAAGATTGCAGCGAGATGTCAATATTAATGGTAAGTACATGCAAATCTATTAATTTACTTTATTTGCATATGGTGACTGTGCTCCCGCCGCCGAGCGGTCAGGGGCCGCCATGGAGCCTCGCCACCGCCGCCGGGAGGATTGGGCCCGGCCCCTCAGCAGAAACAACAGAGTTTTCTAGGTTGTCATGCATTCGGGCCAATGGAATGTATGTTGCGCCTGCTGGATTATGCTTCATAACAGAAACATGGGAATCAAGGCAACACTGAACACAAAGAACTAGTGGAAATTGAAGCAATCATTCATATCAGGGTATAACTAGAGTCAAGACATTGTTGCCCCAATCTACACAGGGCTTGCTGTTAAATTCTGCAATCAACAGGTCACAGGGCTCATGCTGTTTGTAACACATACATTCATCACACAGTACTGACATCAGCAGGAACCACCCCATCCCACATTGATATAAAGTGCAACAGTTTTATACTATTGGGTAGACCACACCAGCATAAAGTATGGTGTTGGATTGAGGTCATGGCTTGTGTTTCCACCCAACAAAAACAGAAGCAGCTACTTCACAGCCCAAATGCAGAAACTTGGCCAAAGAATGAAATAATAAACACATGGCATGAGAAAAGAAATAATGTATCACTAGAATGTAATGTCATGAAGGATTCATGCCAAAAAATATTACTCATAATGGCAAACTCCATAGTAGCTGCATGAATAACTAACTACAGATGCTTGTCTTAAGGACCAGCATCATTTGTAACACTATTGAAACTGTTAGTTTAACCTTATCATTTATTGAGAAATGAATGCATTAACACGACAACAGAGGGAGTTTGCTAAAAGCCTCAGTGATCTTTTAATTTTTTTCTACATTATTGTAAGCTGTATTACGCAAAAATAAAAAGTTTTAATAATTAATCGCAATTGGTTGTTTTTAGGGGTGATAATTGGTATTTGGTGATAAATTTTCCACTTCTGGGCTCAGACTCACGTTAGAAGTGCATATTGCCAATTTGCTCATTTTGAGCCTGTGATTTTCCACCTATTAATTTTAATGGACAGGAAATCAAATTCCAGGAATGCACAATTTAGCAATATGTACTCCTGGCATGTGGCCCCAGTGCAGAAGTAAAATAATTATCCTTACATTCTCAATTTCTTAACAAGATTGGTAATCGCATTGAAAATCCAAACAGGAATGCACAGATATATTAAATGCAGATAGAACATGTTGGAAGTACACAGCAGGTCAATCAGCAACTGCAAAAGGAAAAGACAGATTATGATGTTTTGGGTGTGTGCCTGTAATCAAAGCTGAAGAACTGAAGCCTGAATCCAGCCTTCAGTTGTGATGAAGGATACATCTCAAAAGATCATAACTTCTATTTCTCACTATGGATGTGGACCAACCTTCTGTATATTTCCAGAAGTTTCAGTTTTTATTCCTGATTTCCAAAATTTACAGTTTTCCTTTTCACTTTAGGAAGGCATGGCCTAGAGATTTTATCCCATAGCACCATTTTTCAGACCCTAAATGGCCTCCTAAGCCTCCAATATGGTATGCAGGAAGCACACTCGAATAATGAGCAAATAGTGCCCCGCCCACAATCTTGGTATAGGCATAAATATAGCTGTCCAGGGACTGCAGTAAATGGGGGAAAGTCTGGAAGATTCTCATGGGGGAAAAAACGCAGAAAAGTGTCTCATTCACCATGTGGAGGGAGGTGGAAGCAGCACGGAGTGCCAACTCTCTCACCCCCAGAGTCTTAAATGGACCAGCCATGTAAATACAATGGCTACAACAGCAGATCAGATGCTGGGTATTCTGCAGAGTGACTCACCAGATCTGGAGATCAAAGCTAGAAAAGTCCAATGAAATGACTTTCTTCCTCAGGCACCTGTAAATGTTCATCATGTAAATTAATTGCTGAACAAGTAAACCCTTCACACTCCCCTGTGGTTAAGGGGATCAACAATTGTACCACATAATATATATTGCCAACTTTGCTAACAGGATTTAAAATAAAATCATTCATGGGATGTGAGCATCGCTGGTAAGTCCAGTATATTATTGCCTATCCCTAATTGCCTAATTGTCCTTGAGAAGCTGGTGGTGAGACACCTTCTTGAACCACTGCTGTCTGTGTGATGTAGGTATACTTACAGCGCTGTTAAGTAGGATGTTGACCCAGCGATGATGAAGGAACGGTGATATATTTCCAAGTCAGGATGGTGTATGACTTGGAGGGAATCTTGGAGGTGGTGGTGTTCCCAATCGTCTGCCGCCCTTGTCCTTCCACAGAGGTAAAGGTCACGGGTTTGTGAGATGCAGTCAAAGAAGCCTTGGCGAGTTGCTGCAGTGCATCTTGTACATGGTACACACTGTTGTCATGTTGTGGCAGTGGTTAATGGGTGCGAATAAAGCTGTCCTAGATGGCGTTGAGGTTGTTGAATGTCATTAGAGCTGCAGTAATCCAGGCAAGTGGAGAATATTCCTTCACACTTCTGACTTGTGCCTTGTATGTAGATTCATGGATCCATTGTTGTAGCTTCAGTATTTATATGGCTGGTCCAGTTAAGTTTCTGGTACAATGGTGACACTTAGGATGTTGATGACGGGAATTCAACAATTCAACAAATGTCAAGGGGAGGTGCTTAGACTCTCTCTTGTAGGAGATGGACATTGCCTGGCATTGTGTGGCAGAAATGTTACTTGCTATTTAATAGCCGAAGCCTGAATTTTATTCAGGTCTTTTTGCATATGAGCACAGACTGCTTCATCTGATCTGAGGAATTGCGAATGGAACTGAACTCTGCAATCATCAGCAAACATTCCCTCTTCTGAATTTATGATGGATGGAAGGTCATTGCTGAAGCAATTGAAGATGGATAAGCCCAAGACATTGCCCTGAGGAACTCCTACAGCAATGTCCTGAGGTTCAGATGCATGGTCTCCAATAACCACAGCCATTGTTGTTTGTGATAGGTATGACCCCAGCCAGTGAAGAGTTTTCCCCAATCCTCATTGGCTTCAATTTTACTAGCACTCCTTGTTGCCTCACTTAATCAAATGTTGCCTTGATGGCAAGGGCAATTACTCTCACCTCACCTTTAGAATTTAGTTCTTTTGCCCAAGTTTGGACCAAGGCTGTAATGAGGTCTGGAGCAGAGTGATCCTGGCAGAATACAAAAATGGGATCTAGTGAGCATGTTATTGCTGTGTAAGTGCCACTTGATAGCACTATCAATGACACCATCCATCACTTTGCAGATGACTGAGAGTAGACTGATAGTGCAACAATAGACTGGATTAAAGTTATCCTGCTATTTTGTGAGCAAGTTATATCTGGACAATTTTCCACTTTGGCAGGTAGATGTCAGCATTGTAGCTGTATTGGAGCAGCTTGGGTAGAGGTGACTCTGGTTCTGGAGCACAAGTTTTCACCACAGCTGGGATGTTGTTAGGAACCATAGGGCTGAATTTTATGCCACCCAAGTGGGTCGGATGGTGGCGTGGGGACAGCGTAAGATTGAGCGGGAGGGCTTCCCGCCCTGCTCCTGCCTCCGGCCAACTTTACGGCGGTCGGGCGGGGCAGGGGGAGGGGGGAGGGGCAAACGGCCACCCACTTCATAGCCACTTAAGGGCCCTCGCCCACCTCCATGGGCAAGCGGTGTGCTGGGTACATGAAAGGCTGCCCAGCGATAGCTGCCGCCCTTTCCGCGCTCCAGCGGAGTGCCGTGGCAGTCGGACACAGGGTGCTGATTGAGGGCCGCCCCTGCCTCCCAACCCACCCCCAGGACCCAAGACACCCCCCTCCCCCCAAACAATCACCCTTGCTTCACTGCCACGACCGATCACCGCCACCTCCCACCCCACTCCACCCCGGCGAGGCAAGCCCAACTTATCTGAAATCAGGCAGGCAGCTGCAAACCTGTCGATGAGTCTCTGCAGCTACTCTTCAATGTGAGATGGTAATGCAGCATCGTCAGCAAAGAGAAGTTCCCTGATGAGGACTTTCCATACTTTGGTCTTCCCTTTTAGACAGGCAAGGTTGAACAACCTGCCACCAGATCTTGTGTGGAGGAAAATTCCTTCTTCTGAGGACTTGAACGCATGTGAGAGCAGCAGGGAGAAGAAGATCCCAAACAGTGTAGGTGTGAGAACACAGCCCTGTTTCACGCCACTCAGAATTGGAAAGGGGTCTGATGAGGCCCCGCTATGCTGAATTGTGCCTTTCATATTGTCATGGAATGAGGTGATGATACTTCGTAGCTTTGGTGGGCATCCAATCTTTTCTACTAGTCTGAAGAGACCACGTGGCACAGTGGCGCAGTGGTTAGCACCGCAGCCTCACAGCTACAGCGACTGGGGTTCAATTCTGGGTACTGCCTGTGTGGAGTTTGCAAGTTCTCCCTGTGTCTGCGTGGGTTTTCTCCGGGTGCTCCGGTTTCCTCCCACAAGCCAAAAGACTTGCAGGTTGGTAGGTAAATTGGCCATTATAAATTGCCCCTAGTATAGGTAGGTGGTAGGGAAATATATAGGGACAGGTGGGGATGTGGTAGGAATATGGGATTAGTGTAGCATTAGTATAAATGGGTGGTTGATGGTCGGCACAGACTCGGTGGGCCGAAGGGCCTGTTTCAGTGCTGTATCTCCAAACTAAACGTCTGCTGACGAGGTCAAAGGCTTTGGTGAGATCAATGAAAGCAACGTAGAGGGGCATCTGTTGTTCATGGCATTTCTCCTGTAGCTGGCGAAGGGAGAACAGCATGTCAATGGTGGATCTCTTTGCTCGAAAGCCACACTGTGCCTCAGGATAGACACGCTCAGCCAGCTTCTGGAGCCTGTTTAAAGCGACTTGAGTGAAGACTTTCCCTACTATGCTGGAGCAGGGAGATTCCACGGTAGTTGTTGCAGTTACCGCGGTCACCTTTGTTCTTATAGAGGGTGATGATATTGGCATTGCGCATGTCCTGTGGTACTGCTCCCTTGTCCCAGCACAGGCAAAGCAGTTCGTGCAGTGCTGAAAGTATAGCAGGCTTGGCATTCTTGATGATTTCAGGGGTAATGCCGTCCTTCCCAGGGGCTTTTCCACTTGCTAGAGAATCAATGGCATCACTGAGTTCCGATTTTGTTGGCTGTACGTCCAGCTCATCCATGACTGGCAGAGACAGGGTTGCATTGAGGGCGGTCTCAGTGACAACATTTTCCCTGGAGTACAGTTCTAGGTAGTGTTCCACCCAGCGGTCCATTTGCTTGCGTTGGTCAGTGATTGTGTCCCGATTTAGAATTGAGGGGGGCAATCTTCTTGACGGTTGGCCCAAAAGCTCTCTTAATGCCATCATACATCCCTCTGATATTTCCTGTGTCAGAGGCCAGCTGAATATGACTGCATAGGTGTTGCCAGTAGTCATTTGCGCAGCGCCCGGCTGTTCTTTGTGCAGCGCTTCTGGCAGCTTTAAGTGCTACGGCTGTTAACTCACTGGGGACTTTCTTGTAGTTCAGCAGTGCAATGCGCTTAGCGGCTATGACAGGTTCCAGCTCTTCAATGTGAGATTGAAACCAGTCTGCATTCCGCTTCACACGATTGCCATTGGTGGTCATTGCTGAGTCATAGATGGTGTCTCTGATGTGGGCCCACTTGGTCTCTGCATCCCCTGTCGGAGTGTTTTGAAGGGCTTTTTCAAGTGAATTTAGAAACTTACGTAACAGCTGTGGATGAGAATTTCTGCTCGTGTTGATGCGCGGGCGGCCCTTCTGCTTGGAGTGATGCAGCTTCTTTGGTTTGAGGCTAACCTTGCTGCACACCAGGGAGTGGTCGGTGTCGCAGTCCGCACTGTGGAAGCTGGGTGTGATTTGAACGCTGTTTAAAGAGACTCGCCTTGTGACGATGAGGTCCAGCTGGTGCCAAAAACATGATCTTGGGTGCCTCCAAGAAACCTGGTGACAGGGTTTAGTGTGAAAGAATGAGTTGGTGATGCAGAGGTTATGATAGGTACATAACTCAAGCAGTCTCTGTCCATTCTCATTCATCCTTCCAATGCCATAGTGCCCAAGGCAGGAGGGCCATGAGTCATGATCGGCCTCAACCCTGGCATTAAAGTCCCCCAGCAGGAATAGGTGTTTGGTGTTGGGGATGCTACTAATGATATTATGGAGTTCCTCATAGAACTGGTCTTTAGCTTCATGTGGGGAGCAGAGTGTTGGAGCATAGATACTGAGTATGTGTACTAGACCAGAGGCGGTGAACAGTCAGATGGACAGTATGCGTTCCGAGCCATTTAAGGGTGGCTCTATCATGCTGAGCAAAGAGTATAACAAGTAAAGTGGATGATGGGGATGCTGTAGATGTAGCAAATCTGGACTTCCAGAAGGTTAACAAAAGGTTAATACACAAGGTAAGATCACATGAGGTTAGGGCAATTTATTTGCTTGGATAGAGAATTGGCTAACCAACAGAAAACAGAGAGTCGAGATAAATGGGTCCTTTTCTGGTTGGCAAGATGTAACTAGTGGGGTGCCACAGGGTTTGGTCCTTGGGCCCCAACTATTTACAATCTATATTAATGACTTGGATGCAGGGATAGAAGGTACTATAGCCAAATTTGCAGATGACACTAAAATAGGTGGGATAGTAATTTGCAATAAAGAAATAAGAAATTTACAAATGGATATGGATAGGTTAGGTGAAAGGGCCAACTTTTGGCACATGGAGTTTAACGTGGATAAGTGTGAGGTTATCCACATTTATCAGAAGAATAGAAAGGCAAATTGTTATCTAAATGGAGAGAAACTTCAGAGTGCTTCGGTGCAGAGGGATCTGGGTGTCCTCGTGCATGAATTGCAGAAAACTAGTATGTAGGTGCAGCGGGTAATAAGGAAGGCAAATGGAATTCTGGCATTTATTGCTAAAGGAATAGAGTATAAAAGTAGGGAAGTGTTGCTGCAACTGTACAAGTCATTAGTGAGACCGTATCTGGAGTATTGCATACAGTTTTGGCCCCCTTACTTGAGGATGGATGTAGTTGCATTGGAGGCAGTTCAGAGGAGGTTCACTTGATTGATTCCAGAGATGAGGGGTTTGACTTATGAAGAGAGATTGAGCAGTTTAGACCTTTACTCTCTCGAGTTTAGAAGAATGAGAGGAGATCTAATTGAGCTGTAGAAGATGATTAAGGGGATTGACAAAGTAGATGTAGAGAGGATGTTTCCTCTGGTGGGGCAATCTAGAACAAGAGGTCATAGTTTTAGGATAAAGGGTAGCAGATTTAAAACAGAAATGAGGAGAAATTACTTCACTTAAAGCGTCGTGAGTCTGTGGAATTCACCACCCGGGAGTGCAGTGAATGCCGGGACATTGAGTAAATTTAAAGAGGAGATAGACAGATTTTTAATTAGTAAAGGGTTGAAGAGTTTTGGAGAATGGGCAGGAAAGTGGAGTTGAGGCCAAGATGAGTCATAGAGAGATACAGCACTGAAACAGGCCCTATGGCCCACCAAGTCTGCGCTGACCATCAACCACCCATCCATACTAATCTTACATTAATCCCATTTTTCCCTCTCACATCCCCACCTTCCCTCAATTCTCCTACCTACACTAGGGGCAATCTTTACAATGGCCAATTTACCTATCAACCTGCAAGTCTTTGGCATGTGGGAGGAAACCGAAGAAAACTCATGCGGTCACAGGGAGAACTTACAAACTCCACACAGGCAGTACCCAGAACCGAACCCTGGAGCTGTGAGGCTGCGGTGCTAACCATTGCGCCACCATGAGATCAGCCATGATCGTATTAAATGGCGGAGCAGGCCCGAGGGGCTGAATTGCCCACTCCTGCTCCTAGTTCTTATGTTCTTATGTTCATGGTGGCTGGAGTCAATATTCAGGAGTCCCAGCACCAATCCCTCCTGAAAATATACCACTGTGCCATCACCTCTGGTGAGTCTGCCCTGCTGGTGGGACAGGACATACCCAGGGATGGTGATGGAGAAGTCTGAATGTTGGCTGAAATGTATGATTCTGTGAGTATGAATATGTCAGGCTGGTGCTTGACTAGTCTGTGGGACAATGCTCGCAGTTTTGGCACAAGCCCCCAGATATTCCTCAGGAGGAATTTGCAAGTTGACTGGGCTGAGTGTGCCTTTGTCAGGTTTGAATCTGGTGTCCATGTCTTACTATAGTTTCCCATAGCAATTTGGACACAACTGAGTATGTAAGAAGCATTACATGGAATTTATGTACTCTGTGTAAGAAGACCTGGTTGAAAGAGTCTCAATAGAATGATAAACTATTGGAAATAAATAATTGCATTGCATTCATAACTAATAACTTTCCATTTTTAAGTAGTTGTATTTTTTTATTGGCATACACTCTTACTGTTCATATTAAATCAAAAGATAATTTTAACTCTTTCTAATGTTGAAGTTAATTTTTTTTAAATCTGAATTTAACATTCCTGTGAACTTATCCATTGAACCACAAAATGGCATCATTGGGGCACTCTGTGAACACTCACTCGACTGCACACAGATGACAAATCATAACATCTGTGAGAAAATAAATGTATAGAGAAAATAGAAAATAGGGCTCCAGTTCTGAGCTCCAGGGCAATACTCAGGGCTACAGGCAATGAATCAAGTGAGATCATCTGAAATGCTTGTAGAGATACCAGTTTCTTAGAGAAAGAAGCATTTGCAATAACAATTAAATGAAGTAAAGCAACTTCCTTGCATGGTATTAGAGAATCAGGACCGGAGCATGAAAATAGCAGACATACTGTGTCACATACTTTACACACATTGTGTGCAGTTTTGGTCTCCTTATCTGAGGAAGGATGTTCTTGCTATGGAGGGAGTGCAACGAAGATTCACCAAACTAATTCCTGGGATGGCAGGACTGACGTATGAAGAGAGATCGGGTCGATTAGGCTTGTATTTGCTAGAGTTTAGAAGAATCAGAGGGGATCTCATAGAAACCTACAAATTCTAACAGGACTGAACAGACTCGATGCAGGAATGATGTTCCTGATGGTGGAGGAGTCCAGGACCAGGGGTAAGCTATTTAGGACTGAGCTGAGGAGAGATTTCTTCACCCAGAGAGTGGTGAACCTGTGGAATTCTCTGACCACAGAAAGCAGTTGAGGCCAAATCATTAAATATATTCAAGAAAGAGTTAGATATAGTTCTTAGGGCTAATGGGATCAAGGGATACAGGGAGAAAGCAGGAACAGATTACTGAGTTTGGATGATCAGCCATGATCATATTGAATGGCAGAGCAGGCTCGAAGGGCCGAATGGCCTACTCCTGCTCCTATTTTTCTATGTCGCTATACTGTAATAAAACTAAAGAGTTAGAATCATAGAAAAGTTATAACAAAGAAGGAGGCCATTCAGCCTGTCATATCCATGCTGGCTCTCTGCAAGAGCAATTTACCTCGTCCCACTCTCCCACCCTTTCACTGTAGCTCTGCAAATTTTTTCTGTTCAAGTGCTATCCAACTCCCTTTTGAAAGCCATGATTGAATCTGCCTCCACTGTACTCTCAGTGCATTCCAGATCTCGCTGCGTAAAAAAGTAATTCCTCATGTCACCGTTCGTTCTTTTGCCAATTACCTTAAATCGGTGTCCTCTGGTTCTCAATCCTTCCGCCTATGGGAATGGTTTCTTCCTATCTACTATGTCCAGACCCTTCATAATTTTGAACACTTCTAGCAAATCTACTCTCAACTTTTGCTTGTCTAAGGAGAACAACCCCAGCTTCTCCAATATATCCACATAACTGAGGTCACTCATCCCTGGAATAATTTTTGTAAAACTTTTCTGCAACTTCAATGCCTTCCCATCCTTCCTAAAATGTGGTGCCCAGAACAGGGCACAATACTCCAGTTGAGGCTGAACCAGAGTTTTATAAAGGTCCATCATAACTTCATTGCTTTTGTATGCTATGCCTCTATTTATAAAGCCCAGGATCCAGTAAGCCTGCTTAAGCACTTTCTCAACCTGCCCTGCCATCATTGATTTGTGCACATATATCCCCAGGTCCCTCTGCTCCTGCACCCCCTGTAGAATTGTGCCCTTTATTTTATATTGCCTCGCCTTATTCTTATACTAAAATGTACCACTTCACAATTTTCTACATTAAATTTTATCTACCGCATGTCCATCCATTCCACCAGCCGGTCTATGTCCTCTTGAAGACTATCATGATCTTCTTCACAGTTCACATTACTTCCAAGTTTTGTGTCGTCTGCAAATGTTGAAATTGTGCCCTGTACACCCATTAAAAATGCCAAGAAAAGCAGTGGTCCTAGTACTGACCGCTGGGGAACCCCACTTCACCTAGTCCAAAAAAACAACCATTCACCACTACTCACCGTTTCCTGTCACTCAGCCAACTTTGTATCCATGTGGCCACTGTCCTTCTTATTCCATGGGCTTCAACTTTGTTGGCAACTTTTCATTGTGGCACTTTATCAACTGTCTTTAAATTTACTGATAGATATACCCACAAATACAAAACCAGTATTACTTTCACTCCCAAATTCCTATCACCAGATCTTTGAGCACAAAGTTAAACAACGTTCGTTTTCATTCAAACCCACCAGTCCTTTTCTCTCATTCTCCATCCATCAAAATGTGTATCAACTCCACCTACAAACGCTTGTCATGTTAATTTAGATTCGAACCACACCCGATACATTGTCTCAGGCTTTATCAGACTGTTCACAACCTCGACATTGTATCTCACACCAAGCTGAGCTTCCAAGCCAATATTTTTTTTTGATCCATCTCAGCCTCCTCCTGAAGTCCCCTGCATCACAAATGCCAGTCTACAGCCAATCCGATTCACTCCACGTCATATCAAGAAACAGCTGAAGGCACTGGATACTGCAAAGACTATGGGACCTGACAACGTTCCGGCAATAGTACTGAAGACTTGTGCTCCAGAACTTGCTGTGCCCCTAGTCAAGCTGTTCCAGTAGAGCTACAAAACTGGCATCTACCCAGCAATGTAGAAAACTGCCCAGATAGGTCCTGTCCACAAAAAGCAGGACAAATCCAACCCGGCCAATTACAGCCCTGTCAGTTTACTCTTGATCATCAGCAAGGGGAAGGGGTTGTCGACAGTGCTATCAAGCAGCACCTGCTCAGCAATAACCTACCCAGTGCACTCAGTTTGGCTTCCACCAGGGCCACTCAGCTCCTAACCTCATTATAACCTTGGTCAAAACATGGACAAAAGAGCTGAACTCAAGAGGTGGGGTGAGAGTGACTGCACTTGATATCAAGACAGCATTTGACCGAGTATGATATCAAGGAATCTTAACAAAATTGAAGTCAATGGGAATCAGGGGAAAACTCTCTGCTGGTTAGAGTCATATCTAGCACAAAGGAAAATGGCTGTGGTTGTTGGAAGTCAATCATCTCAGTCCCAGGATATCACTGCAGAAGTTCCTCAGCGTAGTGTCCTAGACCTAAAGCTCTTCAGCTGCTTCATCAATGACCTTCCCTCCATCATAAGGTCAGAAGTGAGGATGTTCGCTGATGTTCAGCACCATTCGCGATTCCTCAGGTAATGAAGCAACCCATGTCCAGATGCAGCAAGACTGGGACAACATCCAGGCTTGGGCTGATAAGTGGCAAGTAACATTCACACCACACAAGTGACAGGCAATAAATATCTCAAACAAGAGAGAATCTAACCATCTGCCCTTGATGTTCAATGGCATTGCCATCGCTGAATCCCCCACTATCAACATGCTGGGGGTTCTCATTGTACAGAACTGAACTGGACCAACCACATAAATGCTGTGGCTACAAGAGCAGTTCAGAGGCTAGGAATTCTGTGGCGAGTAACTCACCTCCCGTCTCCCCAGTGCCTGTCCACCATCTACAATGCACAAGTCAGGAGTGTGATGGAATACTGTCCACTTGCCTGGATGGGTGCAGCTCCAACAATACTCAAGAATCTTGACACCATCCAGGACAAAGCAACCTGCTTGATTGGCATCCTATCCACCACCTTCAACATTCACTCCCATCACCACTGAGACACAGTGGCAACAGTATGCACCATCTACAAGAGGCAGTGTAGCAACTCACCAAAACTCCCATGACAACACCTTCCAAACCTGCAACCTCTCCCACCGAAAAGGACTAGGGCAACAGATGCATGGGACCTGAGATGCAGAGAGATCTGGGTGTCCTAGTACACAAAACACAAAAAGTTAGCTTGCAGATACAGCAAGTGATTAAGAAGGCAAATGCAATGTTGTCATTTATTGCAAGAGGAATGGAATATAAAGGTAGAGATGTTTTGCTACAGTTGTACAGGGCATTGCTGAGACCACACCTAGAGTATTGTGTACAGCTTTGGTCTCCTTACTTAAGAAAGGATATAATTGCATTGTAAGGAGTTCAGAGAAGGTTCACTTGAAAGCTTGGATAGGTTGGGTCTGTATTCATTTGCATTTAGAAGGATGTGTTACAAACCGGTAGTTAATTTTAAAAAAAACAATTTCTCTGTCTTTTCCACCACCTGTCCATAAGCAGATTGTGATTGAATTATTCTCCCTTGTACACTGACTTGTAAAGTACTGCAACAATGCTGTTGTTAAAGTTAAAACAAAGAAATAGCGTTTATTAACACACTCTTGAAATCGGGTGGGGATTAACTTCACAACTCACGCTCACAAACATACAAGGAAAGGTAAAGGCCTCAAAAGGGCAAGGACATTTACTAAATAGAAAATAGCTTAACTGCAAACTAACAGGGCTTTCAGTTGAAACTAGAGTCCATTATTTAAATTAACAGAAAGTCCAAACCTGGAGGAAACTGAATGGAAATGCCGAGTGAGGGTAGGAGTCGTTTAAACCTCTTGTCTTACACTTTCTTCTGCTTGCACTTTCAGAGATATGTTGAGATTCTGATGTCACCCTTATTTGACAAAGATAAAAACTGGCAGAGAGCAGCCTTTCTTGCTGTTTTGCAGTCTGTGGCTTCTGTTCTTCTTTCTTGCAGGAAGCCTCAGAGAAGTGAAATGCAGCTTCAAGGCAGCTGTGTTTTTGAACAAGCTCTTCCCTCAACTGATGCTGTTTCAAATCCAGGCAGGCTGAAAAGGTTGACTTCTGGATCATGTGACCAGACCCCTTCGAGTAGCTGTCCCACCTCCTCCGTTTTAACAAGTGGGACACAGAAGTAAAATAACATAACATGCTGTGTACAATGGCAGTTGACAATAGCACCCAAATGCACAAAAATACAATTTACAGTTGGTTCTCATCTGTTCATGACAGATGAGAGGTGATCTTATTGAAACATATATGATCGTGAATGGATTGACAGGGTGGATGTTGAAAGGGTGTTTCCCTTTGTGGGAGAGACTAAAACTAGGGGGCATAGTTTAAAAATAAGGCACCTCCCATTTAAGACAGAGATGAGGAGAATTTTTTTTCTCTCAGAGGGTCGTGAGTCTGTGGAACTCTCTTCCTCAGAGAGTGGTGGAGGAAGGGTCATTGAATGTTTTTAAGGCAGAGATAGACAGATTCTTGACCAACAAGGGAGTCAAAGGGTATTGGAGGTAGGGAGGAAAGTGGAGTTGAGTTCACAAACAGA
This sequence comes from Heterodontus francisci, assembly GCF_036365525.1. Taxonomy (NCBI): domain Eukaryota; kingdom Metazoa; phylum Chordata; class Chondrichthyes; order Heterodontiformes; family Heterodontidae; genus Heterodontus; species Heterodontus francisci. The sequence goes on from NC_090371.1 coordinate 116,049,413, forward strand.
TCCGCCATGATCTTATAGAATGGCGGAGCAGGCTCAAGGGGCTGAATAGCTTACTCTTGCTCCTAGCTCAAATGTTTGCATATTTGTATAACACCACCACCTGCTAGTTCCCCTCCAAGCCATGCACCATCTTGACTTGGAACTATATCACTGTTCCTTCACTGTTGTTGGGTCAAAATCCTGGAATTCCCTCCCTAACAGCACTGTTGGTATACCGACATCCCAAGGACTGCAGCAGAAGGCAGCTCACCACCAACTTCTCAAGTGAAATTAGGGATGAGCAATAAATGCTGGCCTAGCCAGTGACGCCCACATCCCACGAACAAATAAAAAACAAACAAAAAAATCCTCTTCAACCTCTGTAACACTGTCTGCCTCCATCCTTACCTATCTGTCCCTGAAACCCTCATCAATGCAGGTCCCCTCAAGACTCAATTATTGCAATGTTCTGGCTAGTCTCCTATTCTCCACGCTTTGTAAACTTCAGCTGCTCCAAACCTCTGCTACCCATATTCTATTTTGTGTCATGTACTGCTCACCTATCAAACATCCATGCATGCCTACGTTGGCTCCTGGTATCCCAATTCCTCCAACTTAAAATTCTCATCCTTGTGTTTAACATATTTCATGACCCAGACCTCATTATGTCAGTCATCTTCTCCATCCCTACTTCCCCTGACCTCTCCATTCCTCCGGCTCTGGTCCTTTGTATGTGTCCCCTTCCCTCCTCCTTTGCCCCAATTTTGGTGACCCTGCCTTTAGCTGTCTAGGCTGTATGTTCTGGAAATCCCTCCCTAAACCCCTCTGCCTCTCTATCTTCCTCTCCTCTATTAAGTTCTTCCTTAAAGCCACTCCTCTTAATACCTCCTTTCTTTGTCTTGGCATCTATTTGTGCCTGATTACACCTCTGTAAAGCACTTTGAGATGCTAAAGATACCGTATAAATGCAAGTTGTTTTGTTTTTGTTTTTGTTTTTGTTAATTCCTGGCCTCAACATATGAATCACCTTTGCACCAAGATTACCATTAATCATTTTTGTAACACAAGTAAATAAGTACATCCGAAAATTCATCTCTTCTAACAAAACTTTGAACAGAATTCTTGTAAGGAAAGAGTCTATGGTTTAAACTTTTTATCAATAAATGATACATCCAGGTGTTTATTCCAGATAGAGGTAAAAATCATGACAAAAGTTTATCATATCATCAGATTGTGCCAATATAAATTGTATTTAACTGCCTGTCAAACAAAATATGGTAAGAAAACATGAGTGTTTACATTCAGAGAGCTTTAATACAAATGCAAAATGCAGTGGATGATAGACATCTGAAGTAAAAGTAGAAAATGCTGGAAATACTCAACAGGAGGAGAGAGAAACAGAGTTAATGGGTTGAATTTTATGCCGCCCCTGGCCAACTTTACAGCAGGTCCGAGGGGGGGAACGGCCTCCCCACCCCAGGCCAATCGAGGCCCTTAAGTGGCCACTTAATGGCCTTCACCCGCTTCCATGTGTATTTTACCCGTGGCAAGCGGGGGTGCTGGGGACGTGAAAGGCCGGCCAGCAATAGCAACTCGAATTAAAAGAACAACCTCCAGCTGGTGGATTAGCAGAAAGACACATCACCTGATGTGAGGTCACAGAGCAGAGAAGGCACAAAGGTCATGGAGGTCACGGGTTTCACATAGTCATTGGGGTTTACCCCTGCCTCCCAACCCACCCTCGGGACCCAAGACGCACCCCCCCTCCCCCCAAACAACCACCCTTGCCTCGCCGGCACAACCGATCAACCCCCCGGCAAGGCAACCCCAACTTACTTGCAGTCCCGGCTCCATGGCAGCCTCCTCAATTGGATGGGCTGCAGTCCCAGCAATGGCTCCCACTGGCGCTGCAGGAACTAAGAGCTGCCGGCCCGATCATTGGCCGGCAGCTCACTGAGGCGGGACTTCCTCCCTCAAGTGGCTGGAACTCCCACCTCGGGACAATTAAAGCCTGGAGACCTGTAAAATGCAGGTCAGATCCCCAGGCTAGGTGGAAGCGGGTTCACCACCGACCTTTATGTCGTGGCGAAGTCCAGTCCGCCTAAGGTAAAATTCAGCCCAATGTTTCAGGTTGATGACTTTTTGTCAGAACTGGAAAAAAATAGAGATCTAACAGGTTTTAAGCAAGTACAGAGACAGGGACATAAAGAATGGCCACTTGTACCAGATGGTAACCATTGTCTATGAAATAATAAAAAAGTCAATGTCTTCAACAACAACAACTTTCATTTATTAAGCGCCTTTAACATACACAATTATATCCACTGCAACTCCATGTAGCTCCTTTTCTTTTAACTTGGGAGCAGTGCTGTGGTGTTTGTTTGCATTTATTAGGTTTGCTTAGACAAGCTGATACTGTCATTCCAGTTAATGGATCCTTCTTCCTCCAGAGGGAACATTTGCACAAGCACTTATTGATTCTCTATGCATCTTGCAGCACTTGCTGAGTAGAACAATTAGATAAGAGAACAGTTTGTTCATCACAAGGGTAATGTTTGCATTTGCAAGGTTTGTCCCAGATCACACCACCAGCAGACTATTACAAGACGTACTGCAGAGATTAGCAATCGAGGTGGACCAGTGCAGCCTTACATAATTCACAAGCATCCAAGATCTGGCTACAATCCTTTTTAACAACCTACTGGAGAATGTTTTGTTAGTGTCTCTTTTTGTATTGCAAATGAAATGATTCAGCCCTGGATAGGGTTTGTCATTAAAACAGTGAGAATGCTCATATTTATGTTCATCCTGTTTAGGAATAAGAGGAAGCTTTCACACACTTTATGGCTTTAAAGTGTTTCAATGACAGACTGTTACCAGGTTGTTTATTAAAGTTAGAATTAGCTCAACTGCCAGGAAAAAATAGGCTTGGACAGCATACTTATTTTTTTCTTATTAAGGAACTCTTATGATTATGGTTAGTCCTGCGTGCTTGTTCTGAGTTGCTTATTTTTTGTTGCTAACTAAGATGATGTGATATTATATCCTGCATGCCCCAATAGTTTATCCGAGTGCTGACAAAGGGAACCTGCACATTCATGAGACACGTAAAGCCTGAGTCTGTTTTCTGTAATATTGGGCTGGATTTTCCCTGCGGGCTTCTGAACCCCACCATCAGGCACGAATGGGAGTCAGAAGCCTGCACTGTGTGGGGAACAGTTACTCATTGTGATTTTCCATGAGCGGCCAATTCATGGCCAGAGGGCAGGTTCAATGGTCAATTAAAGAGGGCAGGCAGGTTCTTGAAGTTGGAGGGCCAATCAGAGGCCTTCCAACTTGGAAACAGCAACAGGATGCCATGACAGGTAAGTGAGAGAGAGGACGCTTCAAAATGGAGGCACCCTTTCTCCAGCTTTTTCAAATTTGAAATAAAAAATGGCTTTTGCAGCCAGGCCACCACTGTGGAGATGGGTTGGGGGAGGGGAGCATGGGTAGGGGAACCATGCAATAGGCAGCTTGTCGCTGCTACTGCACAAGAGCAGGCAGGAAGGGCCTCTAAGCCTGCCTGGTGTGCTGGCCTTCCTGTCTGCTGCTGGGAGGCCCCCTCCAGGTATTTAAACTAGCCCCCTGTGGGAACCTGGATTCCGACTGGAAAATTCCAGTCAGGCTCCTTCAGTTGGCCTTAAATGGCCCTTAATGACTCTAAACAACCACCCACTGCATGCTGTCACCAACCCCCCCACCCCTCCCACACCAATCATCCTTCCTCCGGAAATATGGCCCGGGAGCAGGATGGAGCTGGGGAACTGGCATGCAGGCCAGGGGCGCTATTTTTAGCTCACGCCCATCTCCGTTCCTGATAATCTGGTGAGTCTTAAAAATCAGGCCCATCGTGTTGACACATGTTTGTAGAACCAGAAAAGGATGTCAACTTGGCTCAACGGGTAGCACTTTTTCCTCTGAATCAAAATATTGTGGGTTCAAACCCTACTCCCCCCAACAGCACTATTTAAAGGTATCCATCCAATCTGCAGGGTAGTTGCTCATTGCCATCTACTGGCTCTTGCAGAATTTATATGCTTACTGGGTTCTTGAAAGACTTCTGGAAAGTTGATAAAATCTGCAGGGAATGCACTTCACTTTGGGAAGCCATTGGCTGCTACTTTAGGCCTCTGAGTACAGCACTCACTCCCAGTCATGGGGGCGATAGTTTCAATTCCCCCTTGTGTTGCAGCATCAGAGGAAGATGGAGCAGAGGCAGCAAAGAAGACAAGCTGCTTGCAGAGACAAGAGGAGGAGAGCTCTCAGCAGGAGGCCTTACCCACCTTGTGTCTTCTCGAATCTCTTTGCCTTCCTCCAACTAAGACAGAAGCAGTAGGCCGAAATTTATTCGGCAACGGGGGCCCCGGCGGTGGGCTGGAAGGCAAGGGTGAGGGGGGGGGTTGTGGTTAAACCCACCTCGGCCCTCTGTTAGACTCCCATTGCAATTACATAATGGGAAGCCAATTAACTGCCCGCTGCTGGGGATGCTGCCCCTCTAAGGAACGAGCTCCTGCCTCCAGAGCTGCTGGCCAATTGGAAAGCCAGCAGTTCTGGAGTAGTGGCAGCACCACCCGGAGTGGTAGCCACTCTGGTACTGCATGATGCCCTGCAGTACTGAGGACTTCGGAAACCCCAGGACAAGCAAGAGGGGTTGGGGTCCCTGGTGCCATTCAGGCAGGCCCCGGTGAAAGGTTGGGGGGAGTTAGTAAGGGGTGGGGTGGATCTTCCCAGGGGACATGGCCATCGGCACGTTCCATGTGGCAATGGTCCCTCCATCCTCCATAAAATCGGAGTGGAGGCGGTAAGAGGCCTTGAAGATAAGGGCGTCAATTGGCCTGGGGTGGGAAGGTCGTCCTCGGCTTTCTCCATAATGGATAAATTAGCAGGAGGCCTGTGCGATGCTGGGAATGGCACTCCTTGCCATTTTGTTTGCTACCCCCACCTCCATGCCTGTCTCCAGGGCAGAAGAAAATCCTGGCCAGTGTGTTTGCCATTTATTCTTCACTGCGGTTGTGGTCACAAAACTGTGCCATCTCTTGGAACCAGACCTGCAGCCTGATAGCTGGAGGAGGATGGCGCTGTCAATGGCCATCAAGATGACTGTGGCCCTGCATATTTTGCCAACAGATTCTTCCGGGCTGGAACAGCTGGCATAGCCAGCATCTCACAACTTGCCATCCATCCTGAAAGTCACAGAACTCTGTACGCTAGGAGAGAGAATTTAATTCTCTTCTATCTGTACAGAAAGAGATAGGAGGAGCGCACAGGTGGATTTGCCAGGATAGCGGGCTTCCCCATGATACTGGGTATTGTGTATTGTTGTTGCGTAGATCAAAATTTTTTTTATTCATTCATGGGATGTGGATGTCGCTGTCTAGGCCAGCATTTATTGCCCATCCTGAATTGCCCTTGAGAAGGTGGTGGTGAGCTGCCTTCTTGAACTGCTGCAGTCCATATGGTAAGTATACCCACCAGTGCTGTTAGGAAGGGTGTTCCAGGATTTTGACTCAGCAACAGTGAAGGAACGGTGATACAGTTCCAAGTCAGGATGGTGTGTGGCTTGGAGGGAACTTGCAGGTGTTGGTGTTCCCATGTATCTGCTGCCCTTGTCTTTTTAGGTGGTAGAGAATGCAGATTTGGAAGGTGCTGTCAAAGGAGTCTTGGCGAGTTGCTGCGCCACATCTTGTAGATGGTACACACTGCTGCCACTGTGAAAGGAGTGAATGTTTGTGAATGGGGTGCCAATCAAGCGGGCTGCTTTGTCCTGGGTGGTATCGAGCTTCTTGAGTGTTGTTGGAGCTGCACCCATCCAGGCAAGTGGAGAGTTTTCCATCACACTCTGACTTGTGTCTTGTAGGTGGTGGACATGCATTGGGGAGACGGGAGGTGAGTTACTCACCACAGAATTCGCAGCCTCTGACCTGCCTTTTGTAGCCACAGTATTTATGTGGCAGGTACAGTTCAGCTTCTGGTCAGTGGTAACCCCCAGGTGGTTGATTGTGGGGGATTCAGCAATGGTAATGTCATTGAACGTCAAGAGGAGATAGTTAGATTCTCTCTTGTTTGATATGGTCAGTGCTTGGCACTTGTGTGGCGCAAATGTTACTTGCCACTTAGCAGCCCAAGCCGGAATGTTGTCCAGGTCTTGCTGCATCTGAACATGGGCTGCTTCATTATCTGCGAAGTCACGAATGGTGCTGAACATTCTGCAATCATCAGCGAACATCCCCATTCTGACCTTATGATGGAGGGAAGGTCATTGATGAAGCAGCTGAAGATCTTTGGGCATGGGACACTACCCTGAGGAACTCCTGCACTGATGTCCTGGGACTGAGATGATTGACCGCCAACAATGACAACCATCTTCCTTTGTGCTAGGTATGACTCCAACCGACAGAGGGCTTTCCCCTGATTCCTATTGACTCCTGTTTTGCTGGGGCTTCTTGATGCCATACTCAGTCAAATGCTGCCTTGGTGTCAAGGGCAGTCACTCTCACATCACAGACATCTCAGAGTCTTTATAGGGCTAAACAATAACTTTTTTATTATAATAAAAGCAAAATACTGTGGATGCTGGAAATCTGAAATAAAAACAAGAAATGCTGGAAATACTCAGCAAGTGTGGCAGCATCTGTGTCAAGAGAAGCAGAGTTAACGTTTCAGGTCAGTAACCCTTCTTCAGAACTGGCAGATATAAGAAATGTGAAAGGTTTTAAGCAAGTAAAGCGGGGGTGGGGCAAGAGATAACAAAGAAGACGATGTAGATAGGACAAGGTCACAGAGAATAATCGACCAGAAGGTCATGGAGCAAAGGCAAACAATATGTTAATGGTCTGTTGAAAGACAAAGCTTTATTACAGATAGGGTGTTAATGAACTGAACAGCCACAAGCACAAACATGAAAAAAAAGTGGGTAGGCAAACTGAACAAACTAAGGTGAAATAAAACAAAATAAACACAAAAAATATAAAAAAAAGAAAAAATAACTATAAATAAAAGTAAAATGGGGGGCCCGTCATGCTCTGACATGATTGAACTCAATATTCAGTCTGGCAGGCTGTAGTGTGCCTAATCAGTAAATGAGATGCTGTTCCTCGAGCTTGCGGTGACCCATGCTTCCGGTTGCTTGCCATTTCAACACTCCCCCCTGCTCTCATGCTCACTTCTCTGTCCTGGGATTGCTGCAGTATTCCAGTGAACATCAACGCAAGCTCGAGGAACAGCATCTCATTTACCGATTATGATTCATTATGATCATGGCTGATCATCCAACTCAGTAACCTGTTCCTGCTTCCCATCATAATCATCACCACTACAGCTCGCCGTCTCAAACATTAACTGGGTACCATCAACTGCACACATTTGTGGCTTTGTGGACACTGCCTCTCAATGGTGATCTAGATTATAACTGCAAAGGGTACTACTCATTTAATGTGAAATTGGTGTGGGACTATGCTCAGCACATCATGCTGCTGAATGCCCGCTATCCTGGCAGCCGTCATAGCCCTTCATCCTATGCCAAACTGCTGCGCCATCAATCTTTCAGCCATCATGTCAAACCAAAGGGTGGCTGCTCGGCGACAAGGGTTATCCGCTTTACACCTGGCTAATGACATCCCTTTGCAACCCCACCAACCATGGCTAGCATTTATATAATGAGAGTGATGCTGCCATAAAGAATTTCATTAAGCAGACCATCTCCTACACAGTGCTACCCCAGCGGTCGCCATATGGCTAGTGGAAGGCTGCTGACTTTAAATGAGGGAGACTGCAGATCGCCTTACGGGGTGCACTCAAGCAGCTCTGTGCCTTGACAGCCCGGCTTCGGACTGCATCACCGCGGCACAGGTGACAATAATCAAGGCTAGGTGGCTGACAGGCAATAGCAGAGAGACGATTGGCGTAGCAGTGCTGGGTGCATGAATACTGTCGTTCTGAGGGAAGGTTCATGCTGCACAGTGCCATTGCTATGGCCCTGGGATGGTGCATCAGAAATCTGGGAGGACAGATTGTTCGACTGCTGTGACAGCCTGCATGCCCCTTTGAGCACCGATATGCACAGCAATGATGGCAACAGTCTGAGTCTATACGGCAACAATCAAAGAACTGAGAAAGAATCAAGACTAAGGTTATACCCAAATGGGTAGTGGGCATGACATAGGAACATAGGAATAAGAGTAGGCCATTCAGCCTGTCGAGAATGCTCCATCATTCAATTAGATCAACGCCACTTTCCCACTTTATCCTCATATCCCTTGATGTCATTAGTATCCAGATATTTATCAATTTCTGTCTTGAACTTGCGCAATGATTGAGCTTCAACAGTCCTCTGGCATAGAGGATTGCAAAAATTCACTACCCTCTGAGTGAAGAAAATCCTCCTCATCTCAGTCTTAAATGGCCTACCCCTTATTCTGAGGTTATGTCCCCTGGTTCTAGACTCACCAATCAGGGGAAACATCCTATCTACATCCACCCTGTCATACCCTGTAAGAATTTTGTAAATTTCAATGAGATTACCTCTCATTCTTTGAAATTCTGGAGAATACAGGCCCAATTTCCTCACTCACTCCTCATAAGGCAATCCCGTCATCCCAGGGTTTAGTCTGGTGATCCTCCATTGCAATCCGTCTGTGGCAAGTATATCCTTCCTTAGATGAGGAAACTAAAACTGTACACAATACTCCAGGTGCGGTCTCATCAAGGCTCTATACAACTGCAGCAAGACTTCTTTACTCCTGTACTCAAAACCCCTTGAGCTGAAGGCCAACATACCATTTGCCTTCCTAATTGCTTGCTGCACCTGCATGCTAGCTTTGAGTGACTCATCAACAAGGACACCCAGGTCCCTTTGGACATCAACACTTCCCAACCTCTCACCGTTTAGGAAATTCTCTGCCTTTTTGTTTCTCTACCAAAGTGGATAACTTCACATTTATTCACATTATATTCCATCTGCCATGTTCTTGCTCATTCGCTTAGCCTGTCCAAGTCCCCTTGAAGCCTCCTTGCATCCTCCTCACCATTTGCATTCCCACCTAGTTTTGTATCATTAGCGGATTTGGAAATATTACATTTGGTCCCCACATCCAAATCATTGATATAGATTGTCAACAGCTGTGGCCCCAGCACTGATCCTTGTGGTACCCCGTTAGTAACAGCCTGCCATCCTGAGAATGACCTGTTTATTCCTACTCTCTGTTTTCTGTCCGTTAACCAATTTTCAATCCATACCAGTATATTACCCCCAATCCCATGTGCTCTAATTTTGTTTACTAACCTCATGTGGGACCTCATCAAAAGCCTTCTGAAAATCCAAACACACCACATCCACTGGTTCTTCTTTATCTATGCTACAAGTAACATCCTCAAAAAACTCCTACTGGTTTGTCAAACATGATTTCCCTTTCATAAATCCATGCTGATTCTGCCCAATTAGATCATTATTTGCTAAGTGTCTAGTTATCACATCCTTTAGAATGGATTCTAACATTTTTCCTACTATGAACGTCAAACTAACAGGTCTGTAGTTACCCATTTTCTCTCTCCCTCTTTTCTTAAATAGTGGGGTTATATTTGCTACTTTCCAGTCTGCGGGAACCTTTCCAGAATCTAAAGAATTTTGCAAGATAATCACCAATGCATCCACTATCTCTCTAGCCACCTCCTTCAACACTGTGGCATGTAGCTCATATGGTCCAAGGGATTTAAAAACTTTCAATCCAGTTAATTTTTCCATGTACTTCCTCTTTACTAATACTAATTTCTTCCAGTTCCTCATTTTCACAAGTCCCTTGGTTCCCTAGTATGTTCTGGGAGATTTTCTGTATTGTCCTCCATGAAGACAGACACAAAGTAATATAGTTTCTCTACCATTTCCCTACGCTCCATTATAAATTCTCCTGTCTCCACCTGTAATGGACCCACATTTCTCCTTGCTAATCTCTTCCTTTTCACATACCTAAAGAAGCTTTTACTGTTCACATTTATGTTTTTATCTAGTTTGCATTCATATTGTCTTTTTCCTTTCTTTATCTTTTTGTTGGTCATCCTTTGCTGGATTCTAAATTGCTCCCAATTTTTGGGCTTACCATTTTTTCTGGCAAGCATATAAGCCAATTCCCTTGATCAAATGCAATCTTTAACTTCTTTTGTTAGCCATGGTTGATTCATCTTTCCTGTTGGGTTTTAGTGTCTTAGAGGAATGAATATTTATTGTAGACCATGTAATATTTCTTTAAATACTAGCCATTGCCTATCTACTGTCAGAGTTTTTAGTGTATTTTTCCAATTCACTACAGCCAACTTACCCCAAACACATTCATGGTTTCTTTTGTTCAGATTTAAGACCCTAGTTTCAGAATGAACTATATCACTTTCAAAGTTAATGTAAAATTCTATCATATTACGGTCACTATTTCCCGAGGTCTCCTTTACAGCAAGGTTATCAATTATCCCTTTCTCATTACATAATACTGAATCTAAAATAGTCTGAACCCTAGTTTGTTTTTCAATGTACTTCTCCAGAAATCCATCTCATACACACTCCAGAACTTCATCCCCCACATGATTAGGTTTACCCAGTCTTTATGTAAATTGAAGTTGTCCTTTATTACTGTATTACCCATTACCCATAAGATCCATGCACCTCTAATTTCCTGAATTGTACTATGTCCAACATTACCATTACTGTTTGGTGGCCTATAACCAACTCCCACCAATGTTTGCTGCCCCTTGCGGTTTCTTAGCTCCACCCAAATTGATTCTATATCTTGCTCCTTCGATCTAAGATCCTCTCTCACAAATATCCTGATCTTGTCCCTTATTAAGACTGCTAACCCACCTCCTTTTCTTTTTTGCCTATCCTTGCAAAATGACGAATATCCTTGAATATTTCAGTTCCCGTTGTTGATCACCCTGTAACCATATCTCTGTAATGGCAACTAAATCATACCCATTTACCACTATTTGTGCCTTCAAATCATCTACCTTGTTGCAAATTCAGATAGAATGCCCTTAGCTTTATCTTTTTAACATTATTCCACATTCTGACCCTAATTGAGACTTGCCTTCGCTTCGTCTGTCTTCTAATTTCACTTACTACTTTTCTACTTCCTGTTACCAGTTTTGCTTCCCTCCAATCTTCCCTTCTTGGCGCACTCAGATTATCAATTTCCTTATTGCTTCCTTGCTCTGTTACCTTGTCCTCTATCTCTAAATTATCACATCTTCCCTCACTTTATCCCTTGCCCCCACTATTTAGTTTAAAGTCCTCTCTACCGCCCTAGTTATACGACTCGCCAGAACACATAGACCGTCCCAATGGTACAGCTCCCACTTTCCACAGTTCTGGTGCCAGTGCCCTATGAATTAAAAACTTGAATGCAACAGCTGTACTCACAAATTTTGACTTACCTCACTAAAATTATAAAGTTCTGAAATACATTTTCCATCTCTTTGCTCAATGGCAACCAACTCTCATTTTAGTTTTGTGAATTCCTTACAGTTCTGTACTGATGTGGCTATAATAGAAAACATTTGTTTGAGAAGAACTCATTCTGCAAACATGTTGGCACTACTTTCCTTCTGATGGGTTCCCATTACATAAGGAATGCCGGTGCTCGGAAAAAGGATACAGGGTGAATTTTTAAGACCAAACAAAAATTTTTTAAAGTTGCACAGATGTTGTACTATTAAGGGAACTTAACACAGAACCTTTTTTCCTAGAGTTGGCCCAGGTAATTATAAAGCACAATAATTTTACCCTCTGATTCTTTTACACGTTTGTTTTTATAGGTTCCGCATTATAGTATAATATTTATAATTGATGCTTGATTTGCTTTATAGATGCAGTCAATAATGCTGAGTAATGCATTTTCTTTAAGTTAACCAGTATGATATGCTTACAATTTTCCATCCACACTTCAACTTTTACAAATAGACACTGATGAGAATTAACTTAAACAGGAAATTCAATGAAAAAAATCTTTAATTTTATTAATTTATTAAGTTTTTCATTTAATTGTTGTGAATTTTCAGTTCTTAATTCCTTGGCCAAAGCATTATTTAATTCACATTAGTAGGCCATTCAGCCCATTCAGCCTATTTCACCTATCAAAAAGATCATGCTTGATCTGCACCTTTCTATTTGCTCACCTTTGAGCCATATATCCCTTGATAATCTTGTAAGACTGGACAAGCCTAAGAGGATTTCAGCAAGAGCCCATGAAAATATGGGGTGCAGGTTGGAGGCAGATTTTAACCTTCTCGGATAGGTCGGTAAGGAAATGGGTGGGCAGTTAAAAGAAGTTAATTTTGGATCATGATCACAATATGGTTCCAATGTACCCTTGAGGGTCTAATCAGAAGTGCGTTTGGACACCTGCAAGTAAACTACTTGCCAAAGTTGGGGTCTTAAATAGTGCAGGCGGATGGGTACTTGTCATAGTAATGTCCGGAGGAGATGATAATGAGGTTCTTTTGTAATTGGATTTGACTTACCTTTAAATTTAATGTCTTCAGCATGGGTTTCGCAGGGCTTGGGAAACTGACCAGTAAAAAGAAGGCTAAAAAGTGAACCGCAGTTCAAGTGGGTGTTTAAACTTGTCATTGCCCCACCTGAATAAAAGCTCACTTATTACTGTTGTCTCAGTTCCCTTTGGCAGTGTTTGGCAGAGAGTTGATACAGCGTTTTCTAAACTTTGAAAACTTTTAAGAAGGCAAGATCCAGAAGGCACATTGGAAGTGTTTGACAAGTAAGGTTAATGCAGGTCGACACCATATTTTCGAGGAGCTATCATGATTCATTCATATTGCAGCAGTCCAACATTCCACCCCTTTCATCCCAGAAATAAGTGTTAAGGGCTGGTTCTTAGGTAACAAGGTGCATCACCTTCCAACTGGGCTTATGACAGCTGTGAGGAATAATGAGGTGCAAGAGTGCAATGACGAATGACATATGGCCACCGGGTGTGTCATAGAGCAAGCCATCAGAATGTTGAAGATGCGCTTCAGGTGCTTAGGTAGGTCCGGAGGTCCCCTTCAAGTCGCCAACAAGGGTGTTCAGAGTGATAATGATGTGCTAAGTTCTGCACAATATTGCACAACACAATGGATTGCAGGTGGAGGAGGATGAAGCGGCTCTTGACTCATCTTTGAATGAGGAGAACAAAAAGGAGGAGGAGAAGGAAGTGGATGAAGATAGGGCACCCATCACCAGACTAGCCATGTAAATCGCTGCCTGGGATACCAGGGATGCCCTAATAATGCAAAGGTTTAGCTAGCATTGACTCACAAGGAAAACATAACAAATTAAATCATCTGGCCTACACTCATCACCAGCACCACTCTCCTCCCCCCACCCTCTTTTGCACTAAATAGTTCTTCAACCACTTCCACCCAATGTGTTCCATTGTATATTGACATTCATCATGAAATAAATGAAAGGGTGAGTGGACACTTGGAACATAATAACAGAAAAGTCATGGAAGTGGTGCTAAGAAATAAATTGTATGTGTCCTCATTAAAAAATGAAATTATAAATGAAAGTAACATTTTGTCAAACACCCATGTGCATAATCTTGGTGAAATACAATTGCTTTCTCTTACACTTCCCATCACTTCTACGTTATGCATCCAGTGTAGTTTCAGCAGAGGTAGAGGCAGGCTGCTCCAATTAAAGCCTGGCTACCCGACTCAAACTCGACTAGACCCGACTACATATGTCAGGTTCAAGTAGGGTCAGGTCGAAATTCCGAGTCCAGCATTCGGGCTCGGATCAGGTCGGGCTGGACACTGCTTTCGGGAAGTCACAGGATTAGGCTTACTCGTGATTCCCCACAACTCCAACTGCAGGAATAGCCTGCTGCCGGAACAGATGAAGGATATTCGTGTCGAGTCAGGTTGGGTCGGGCGCGAAAAAAGTTAAATGGTTCGGGCTCGGGTCGGGTTCGGGTTGGCTGTGTTCGGGTCGGGTTTTAATTTTATACCTGAGCCAGGCTTTAGCTCCAATCCCTGCCCTGACTGCTGAGATGATTTTGACCTGTGACCTCTGGGTTTCAGAGCCCCGCCAAAGACTGCTCCACCTGCACCTGTGCAGGACCAGACTCAGCCATCAGGACACAAGGAAACATGGTAATGGCTGAGTTGATGGTGTTGAGGGGTGGTGAAGGTGTAGTGGTGGTGTAACAGGTGAGAAGTGGGAATGCTTTGACTGGTGTTCTCAATTCCACATCACTCCTAGCACTCTGTTGCTGTGCAGCTTGTTGGAAATCAGTGAAGCATTTTGATGTATCTGTCATTTTTTAAAGGTGGCAGACATGTTTGTTCGTTCTCTCTCTCTCTCTCTCGTTCTCTCTCTCTCTAGTTCTCTCCTTACCTAGGACTCTACGCAGCTGTTCCTGCCACCAGTGTCTGCGCATGTTCACTTGTGAGCTTCGAATCATCAGGTGAAAAGCCAAATAGCTAGGTGAGAATTTCCGGGGTGCATGACTGTAGGTCCTATGATGATGCATTGTCAGAAGGAATGAGATTGTCTGAGGAATCATCCTCCTGCATGCCCAGTAACACTGGCAGTATGTGTGAAGGCCCTTAGAGACAAAGGAAAGGGATATGATTTAGTTGTGGTAAAGTCACAACATCTTCACAATTACCATACTTATCATTCAAGAAATAAAGTCAGCATATGTGCGTCAGGCGCATTTATAATTCTGCCACTGGCTGATGGAATTTGAACCCCTGCCAGGTTCCTGGAGGGGGTGGGGGCCAGTTTAGCTGCCTGGAGGCAGGCCGGGGTGGTGGTGGGTGTAATGCTGCAGGCTTAGAGGCCTTCCCTGCCTGCCTGGGTGCAGCAGCTGCTGCAGACCACCCTGTAGAGAGGTTCCTCCCCCATCCCCCATAGGTTCCTCCCCCATCCCCCATAGTGGTGGCCAGGCTGCAAAAGTCATTTTTTCTTTTAAATTTGAAAAAGTTGGAGAGAGGGCACCTCCATTTTGAAGCACCGTCTCTCCCATTTACCTGCCATGCCATCCTGCTGCTGCTGCTTTCAAGCTGGAAGGCCTCAGATTGGCCCTTCAGCTTCAAGAGCCCACTGTCTTTAGTCGGACAGTGAGCTCACCCTCCAGCCATTAATTGACCATGCTGGGGAAAATTACATTTCGTGACTGTTCCTCACTCAGTGAGGGCTTCTGACCCCCATTTGAGTCTATGAGCAGGGTTCAGAAGTTCGGAGGTAAAATCCTGCCCCAGGTATCTGAGTTCCCTATCTCTCCATCTCCAACTGAGATGGATGTGCCACTTATCTCCATGCCATTATCCTCTGCATTGCTGGCTGGACTAATTCTGACCATCCACCTCCAGTCCTTTCCTTTTCCTTTGTGTTTTGTACTCGCTTCTCCTACAAGAGGAGAAAGAACAGATGTGTGAGTGAGTGATGGTTGGGTATTCACCCAATAGATGCAGTGCATTTGGTGAGGGTGACAATAAGACAGATGCATCACAATTGCATGAGGACTGAGGTGAGCAGCAATGATGGATGGATAAATGGGGAAGTAATGAAGTGCATAGAAAGTGAAGGCTGGGTGTTACTGAAAGTTGGTTGGCTGTGCAGAGTGATGTGATAGAGTACAAGACAGCTGGCAAGACAGATAGGCAGGTGGTTGTGCTTGTTGAAAGCCAATCATCTCAGTCCTAGGACATCATTACAGGAGTTCCTCAGGGCAGTGTCCTAGGCCCAACCATCTTCAGCTGCTCAACCTTCTCAGTAATAGATTCCAGGGCTCAGCACCTTTTCTAAATTGAGCAGAGCTTTGGGGATCACCATTGACATAAAACTTAACTGGACCGACCATATGAATATTGGGGCTACATGAGCAGGTCAGAGGCTGGGAATTCTGTGGCGAGTAACTCAACTCCTGGCTCCCCAAATCCAGTCCTCCATCTACAAGGCACATTTCAGGAGTATGAGGGAATATTCTCCAATAGCCTGGATGGGTGGAACTCCAACATTCAAGAAGCTCATCACCGTCCAGGACAAAGCAGCCCACTTGATTGGCACCCCATCCATCGCCTTCAACATTCATTCCCTCCCCCACCGGTGCACAGTAGCAGCAGTGTGTACTATCTATAAGATGCACTGCATCAACTCGTCCAAGCTTCTTTGACAGCACCTGCCAAACCCACGACCTCTTCCACCTTGAAGGACAAGGGTAGCAGATGCATGGGAACACCACGACCTGCAAGTTCCCCTCCAATCCACACTCCGCCCTGACTTGGAACTATATCATCATTCCTTCACTGTTACTGGGTCAAAATCCTGGATCTTCCTCCTTAAAAGCACTGTGGGTGTACCTAGATAACATGGACTGCAAAGATTCAAAAAGGTGGCTCACTACTACCTTCTCTAGGGCAATGAGAGATGGGCAATAAATTTTGGCCTTGTCAGTAATGCCCACATTCCAGGAACAAATTTTAAAAAAGACTGAAAGGGAGTGTATCCCACAGGATGCAAGGTGAATATGCAAATGTCCTCGGTTTCCCTGACTTGGTTATATCATTAAACCACTTCGTACTTTGTATCCAAGACCAGGGAGCCTGCTCATCTCCTCAGTTAACTTCAACCACACCTTCTTGGAGAGAGCCAAAGGTTTCTTTCTCCAATTACTGTGGAAAAGTATGTCCTTCCTGCCCCTGACCGCACCCAACAGCAATTCTGGTAATGCATCTTAGGAGCATAGGAACAGGAGTAAGCCATTTAGCCCTTAAAGCCTGTTCCACCATTCAGTGAGATCATAGCTGATCTGCAACCTAACTCCATATACTGGCCTTTGCCCCATATCCCTAATAGCTTTAATTAACAACAATCTATTAATCTCATTTCTAAGATTAACCATAGATCGAGCATCAATTGCTGTTTGTGGAAGAGATTTCCAAACTTCTATCACCTTTTGGGTTGGATTTTATGGGCCCCCTGGAGATGGGTTCAGAGGTGGGAGGGCCAATAGAATTGCAATGGGAGGCAGAGTGCGGGAGGGCCCGTTGCCTCCCCATTGCAACATAATTTTCTCGGGGGGGGCAGGATAGGCCAACAACGGCCTTCCCGCCCAGAGGCCTATTTAAACAGGTGTGGGGGTGGGGGGGGGGGGGGGGTGGTGCCATCACAAGGGGAGGTCGCCCAGTGAAATGAGGTGACCTCCCTGTGGGCTTGGGGAGGGGTTGCCCTGCTCTGTGGGCAATCTGTGGCTCATGGAGGGCCCCTGCCAGGAAAACCTGAACCAGCCTGAACCCCCCTCCTCTGCACTAAATGCCCACCTTCACCACCCCCTCCACCCCTGCCAGACTGGCCAGCCCCGGTGACACCACCTCACTTACCTTGGATCCAGCTCCAGCACTGGGCCAGAGTCCAAGGCCTCTTGCAGTACGAACAGTGGCCACCGCTCCTGGTGGTGCTGCTGATACTGCTGAGCTGCCGGCCCTCTGATTGGCTGGCAGTTCTTGGAGGCGGGATCCCTGTGTTTAAAGGGATGGGGATTCCGGCACCAGGTTGTTAATAGGCCCGGCACCATATACTTATTCTTTGGGAGCTCCAGCTGGCCAAGGTGGATTTCCCCCCCACCTTTTAGGCCCAGCTCCAGGAGTCCTGCTCTGGACATAAAATTCAGCCCTGTGTGTGTAGAGGTGTTTCCTAATTTCCCTCCTGAAAGTTCTGGCTCTAATTGTTAGGTTATGCCCATGTCCTAGAGTCCTGAGCCAGCGAAAATACTTTCTCTCGATCTACCCTATCTGTTCCCTTTGATAAAATCACCCCTTCACCTTCTAAATTCCAGGGAATACAACCATCGTAGTACAAAGAACAAAGAACAGTACAGCACAGGAACAGGCCATTCGCCCCTCCAAGCCTGCGCCGATCTTGATGCCTGCCTAAACTAAAACCTTCTGCACTTCCGGGGACCGTATCCCTCTATTCCCATCCTATTCATGTATTTGTCAAGTTGCCTCTTAAACGTCTCTATCGTACCTGCTTCCACCACCTCCCCCGGTAGCAAGTTCCAGGCACTCACCACCCTCTGTGTAAAGAATTTGCCTCGCACATCCCCTCTAAACTTTGCCCCTTGCACCTTAAACCTATGTCCCCAGTAACTGACTCTTCCACCCTGGGAAAAAGCTTCTGACTATCCACTCTGTCCATGCCGCTCATAAATTTGTAAACCTCTATCATGTCGCCCCTCCACCCCCGTCGTTCCAGTGAAAACAATCCGGGTTTATCCAACCTCTCCTCATAGTTAATGCCCTCCAGACCAGGCAACATCCTGGTAAACCTTCTCTGTACCCTCTCCAAAGCCTACATGTCCTTCTGGTAGTGTGGCGACCAGAATTGCACGCAGTATTGTAAGTGTGGCCTAACTAAGGTTCTGTACAGCTGCAGCATGACTTGCCAATTTTTATACTCTATGCCCCGACCGATGAAGGCAAGCATGCCGTATGCCTTCTTGACGACCTTATCCACCTGCGTCGCCACTTTCAGTGACCTGTAGACCTGTACGCCCAGATCTCTCTGCCTGTCAATACTCCTAAGGGTTCTGCCATTTACTGTATACTTCCCACCTGCATTAGACCGGCACAGTGGCACAGTGGTTAGCATTGCAGCCTCACAGCTCCAGGGACGCGGGTTCGATTCTGGGTACTGCCTGTGTGGAGTTTGCAAGTTCTCCCTGTGTCTGCGTGGGTTTTCTCCGGGTGCTCCGGTTTCCTCCCACTCGCCAAAAGACTTGCAGGTTGGTAGGTAAATTGGCCATTATAAATTGTCACTAGTATAGGTAGGTGGTAGGGAAATATAGGGACAGGTGGGGATGTTTGGTAGGAATATGGGATTAGTGTAGGATTAGTATAAATGGGTGGTTGATGGTCGGCACTGACTCGGTGGGCCGAAGGGCCTGTTTCAGTGCTGTATCTCTAATCTAATCTAAAATGCATTACCTCACATTTGTCCGGATTAAACTCCATCTGCCATTTCTCCGCCCAAGTCTCCAACCAATTTGTATCCTGCTGTATCCTCTGACAATCCTCATCGCTATCCGCAAATCCACCAACCTTTGTGTCGTCCCCAAACTTACTAATCAGACAAGCTACATTTTCCTCCAAATCATTTATATATACAACAAACAGCAAAGGTCCCAGCACTGATCCCTGCGGAACACCACTAGTCACAGCCTTCCATTCAGAAAAGCACCCTTCCACTGCTACCCTCTGTCTTCTATGACCGAGCCAGCTCTGTATCCATCTTGCCAGCTCACCTCTGATCCCGTGTGACTTCACCTTTTGTACCAATCTGCCATGAGGGACCTTGTCAAAGGCTTTACTGAAGTCCATATAGACAACATCCACTGCCCTTCCTTCATCAATCATCTTCGTCACTTCCTCAAAAAACTCAATCAAATTCGTGAGACACGACCTCCCCTTCACAAAACCATGGTGCCTCTCGCTAATAAGTTTGTTTGTTTCCAAATGGGAGTAAATCCTGTTCCGAAGAATCCTCTATAATAATTTCTCTACCACTGACGTAAAGCTCACCGGCCTATAATTTCCTGGATTATCCTTGCTACCCTTTTTAAACAAAGCAACAACATTGGCTATTCTCCAGTCCTCTGGGACCTCACCTGTAGCCAATGAGGATACAAAGATTTCTGTCAAGGCCCCAGCAATTTCTTCCCTTGCCTCCCTCAGTATTCTGGGGTAGATCCCATCAGGCCCTGGGCACTTACCTACCTTAATGCTTTGCAAGACGCCCAACATCTCTTCCTTTTTGATAACGACATGACCCAGACTATCTACACTCCCTTCCCTAGACTCATCATCCACCAAGTCCTTCTCTTTGGTGAATACTGATGCAAAGTACTCATTTAGTACCTCGCTCATTTCCTCTGGCTCCACACATAGATTCCCTCCTCTGTCTTTGAGTGGGCCATCCCTTTCCCTGGTTACCCTCTTGCTCTTTATATACGTATAAAAAGCCTTGGGATTTTCCTTAATCCTGTTTGCCAATGACTTTTCATGACCCCTTTTAGCTCTCCTGACTCCTTGATTAAGTTCCTTCCTACTGTCTTTATATTCCTCAAGGGCTTCGTCTGTTCCCAGCCTTCCAGCCCTTATGAATGCTTCCATTTTCTTTTTGACCAGGATCACAATATCCCTTGTTATTCAAGGTTCCCGAAACTTGCCAAACTTATCCTTCTTCCTCACAGGAACATGCTGGTCCTGGATTTAAATCAACTGACGTTTGAAAGACTCCCACATGTCAGATGTTGATTTACCCTCAAACAGCCGTAGTAAAAGCACAATATTGTGGATGCTTGAAATTTGAAATTAAAAACAGAAAGTGCTGAAAATACTCAACAGGTCAGAAGCATCTGTGGAGAGAGAAACAGAGTTAACATTTAAAGTTGATGACCTTTAATCAGAACTGGGTACCCTGAATTGGTCAAAGTTGTTATTGCATTTCCCAGGAGATTACATGACTGCTGGTGGATGGAGAGAATTCAGGGAGGGTGACGAGGGGGTGGATGGGGATGGTGCTGGGTTACAAGGAAAGGGTCATTCTGCCAATTTGCAACATTGCTGAATGAGACAGACTCAATTGACTAGCTGATCTTTTTCTGTCTGTCTGTAGTCATATACACATGTGCAAAAAACACATTCAATCCGAGATTCTATGTAAAATATTTATATGATCAAAACACAATTATTTCCAGTTAACCACAAAATAAATACTTAAATTGCTGAAATATGTTGCAAAATTATTTTAGGATATAGATCGTATCCTATCACTTGTTCACAAAGTGGTTTTATAGCTAATTAATCATGTAGGACAACTGCTAATAATTTCAAATATATTAATAACTAATGAGAACATTTATGTTTGGCTTTGAATTGTGTGACCCCCATTTACCAACTAATTTTCAGAAAATGATAAAGCTTGAACATGGATTTCTAGTAAAGAGCTGTATATTGAAGATGCAGCATTTGTTTAGTAATTACAAAATTAAAAAAAGATGTCAGCTTGAAATCCAGCATAATAATTACAATATAAAAACAGAGCTCTATGGGGATTAAATTGGATAACCCCAAAAATGGGCGCAGAGATCATGATGTGAGATTAACTCGTGCCCTCTGATTAAACTGCAGGCAAGATGCCAACAATGTGCTGCCTGCTTATTATCATGCTTTCTGCATGCAGCTGGCACTCCCAATGCTGTTGATTGGCTGCACACATTAGTAGGGGCCCAATATTGCGAGTGCCTAGCACAATATGCAGCTAGCCTGCACTATTTAAAAGAAAGGTGCATTGTGGCTGCTGGGGGTGTGAACATCTCTTGGAACACTGCTGTGCAACAAAGAACAATGGCTGAGTGGGAGGAGGGGGGATGGGGGGGCAGGGGGGGTGTTGGGGGGGTGGAGCGTGCACCAAGGTTTTCAGATGTTGCACTGGAGGTCCTGGTTGAAGAGGTGGGATGGAGGAGAGGTGTCTTGTATCCTCAGGAGGCAGGAAGCCTTACAAGCACTTGCTCACAAGGTAGTAGAAACAGATAGCCGTGGAGGTCAATGCCAGGAATGTTGCTCCAAGAACTTGGATGCAGTGCAGGAAGAAGTTTAGTAATCTTACATGAGTGGTCAAGATCAGGGAACGCATCTTTAAATGGCATATCCACCACTAGCCTCATCCATTTCTCAATTCATTTCATCCCTAACCCTCACCTACCAAAACTCTCTATCAATCAGGACCCATATCCAACATTCATGTGCTTCACCTCACCCTCACACACTGAGCACTGTTGCAAGCTTCAATCCCACATGTCACAGCATACAAACACTGCCGGATATTCAACCATGACAACTACATACCCAAATATATTGCAGGAAACTCACTTTCCTCTCTCTTGCAGGAGAAGGTGGCATATAACAGCAGGCAGCAGCAGCAAAGAACTGCCTGGTTTAACACCGAAAGCGGAGATATTGTTGGCCATTATGGAAAGGGGCATTGCTGAGACCCTGGCGATCAGTTGAACTGAAATGATCGATGATCATGTATCTGCATAACTAATTTTCCTTCTCTCATCCCCCTACTTTCTCAGCCCTCAATCTCTTCTGACTGAGAAGCTGCTAATAGAGTAAGTATACACTTCTTCCTTTCTCCTCTCCCCTCACCACAACCTAACCCTTGTACCCTTTTCATTTCCAATATCAAACAACTAGAACATTCCTAGTTAATGGAGGAAGAGGAAGATGATGAAGAGACACCATCACTCAATCTTACATACTCAGCCACCAGCCCAGATACTGCCACTACTCATATTTTAGAGGAGGGACCTGCACATGGTAAGGCACTGAGAAAAGTATCCTGCAGGAACCACACCAACATACAGCTTACCATGTCGGACTACACTCACAGCTCCCTGGTCTTGGCTGATGCAACATCACTTCCTCCAATGACGTTCACTTACAGCTTCTTAAAGTGGTCCTCTCAAGGCAAAGGATTGCTGATGATTGCACAGTGTTGAGTACCATTCACAACTCCTCAGATACTGAAGCAGTTGGTGCCCTCATGCAGCAAGACCTAGACAACACTCAGGCTGTTAAGTGGTAAGTAACATTTGTACCACACAAGTGCCAGGCAATGACCATCTCCAACAAGAGAGAATCTAGCCATCTCCCCTTGACATTCAATAGCATTACCATCACTCAATATCCCGCCATCAAGATCTTGTTGATTACCATTGACCAGAAACTTAAGTGGGCTGTTTGGGAATGGCCTTGAGAGAACCACTTTAAGAAGCTATAAGTGAATGTCATCGGAGGAAGTGATGTCACATCACCCATGACCAGGGAGTTGTGACTGTAGTCCAACAGAGCAAGCTGTGTGTTGACGTGATTCCTGTAGTAGCGATATTATTTATTTATTTATATATATATCATGGGTGATTTTAATCAGCATATAGACTGGACAAACCAAATTGGCAAGGGTAACATGGAAGATAAATTTGTAGAGTGCCTCAGGGATTGCTTCTTAGAACAATACATTACAGAACCTACAAGGGAACAGGCTATTTTAGATTTGGTAATGTGTAATGAGGTAGGATTAATAAGAGATCTTGTAGTTAAGGATGCTCTAGGGGGAAGTGATCATAACATGGTAGAATTTCAAATTCAGTTTGAGGGTGAGCAACTCGGGTCTCAAAGCAGTGTCTTCAACTTAAACAAGAACAATTACAGTGGCATGAAGAAAGAGTTATCTAAAGCGGGCTGGGAAAATAGTCTAAAGGGAAAGTCAGTCTATGAGCAGTGGCAGACCTTTAAGCAGCTATGTCATAAAACTCAGCAAACATTTATTCCAGTCAGAAGGAAGAACTCAATGAGATCGATGAACCACCTATGGATAACAAAGGAAGTTAAGGAGAGTATCAAATTAAAAACAAAGGCATACAAAGCAGCGAAAACAAGTGGTAAGCCAGAAGATTGGGAATTTTTTTAGAAACCAGCAGCGGATGACTAAAACACTAATAAAGAGGGAGAAAATTTATTATGGCAGTAAATTGGCAAGAAATAACAAAACAAACAGTAAGAGCTTCTATGGGTATATAAAAAGGAAGAGAGCAGCTAAAGTAAGTGTGGGACCATTAGAGGATGAGACTGGGGAATTAATAACAGGGAACAGAGAAATGGCAGATAATTTAAACCAATATTTTGCATCGGTCTTCACGGTGGAGGACACTATAAACATCCCAACAATAATAGATGAGCAAGGTGTAAATGGGAGGGAGGAATTTGTAACAATCGCTATCACGAGGGAAACGGTGCTGGACAAACTGATGGGACTAAAGGCAGACAAGTCGCCAGGACCTGATGGCCTGCATCCAAGGGTTTTAAAAGAAGTGGCTGATGTCCCTATTCAAGAAAGGAGGGAGACAGAAATCAGGAAACTATAGACCAGTTAGCTTAACATCTGTCATTGGTAAAATGCTAGAGTCCATTGTTAAGGAAAAAATAGCAGGACATTTAGATAAACATAACGCAATCAAACAGAGTCAACATGGTTTTATGAAAGGGAAATCATGTTTGACAAATTTGTTAGAGGTCTTTGAGGATAAAGGGGAACTGGTAGATGTAGTGTATTTGGATTTTCAGAAGGCTTTTGATAAGGTGCCATATAAAAGGTTATTACACAAAATAAGAGCTCAAGTTATTGGGCGTAATGTATTGGCATGGATTAAGGATTGGCTAACACACAGAAGGCAGAGAGTCGGGATTAATGGGTCTTTTTCAGGTTGGAAAGCCGTAACTAGTGGGGTGCCACAAGGATCAGTCCTAGGGTTTCAAACTATTTACTATCTATATTAATGACTTGGAGGAAGGGACAGAGCGTAGTGTATCCAAATTTGCTGACAATACAAAAATAGGTGAGAAGGCAAGTTGTGATGAGGACACAAAGAATCTGCAAAGGGATATAGATAGGTTAAGTGAGTAGGCAAAAACTTGGCAGATGGTGTTCAATGTGAGAAAGTGTGAGGTCATCCACTTTGGTAGGAAGAATAAAAAGGCAGATTATTATTTAGATGGAGAAAGACTACAAAATACTGCAGTACAGAGGGATCTGGGTGTTCTTGTACATGAAACACAAAAAGTTAGCATGCAGGTACAGCAAGTAATTAGGAAGGCAAATTGAAGTTTGGCTTTTATTGCTAGGGGGTTAGAGTTTTAAAATAGGGAAGTCTTGTTACAACTGTACAGGGTGTTGGTGAGGCCACACCTGGAGTACTGTGTACAGTTTTGGTCCTCGTATTTAAGGAAGGATATACTAGCATTGGAGGCAGTTCAGAAAAGGTTTACTCGGCTGACTCCTGGGATGAAGGGATTGTCTTATCAAGAACAGCTAAACAGGTTAGGCCTTTATTCATTGGAGTTCAGAAGAATGAGAGGTGATCTTACTGAAACATATAAGATTCTAAGGGGGCTTGACAGGGTAGATGTTGACAATATGTTTCTACCGGTGGGGGAATCTCAAACTAGGGGGCATAGTTACAGAATAAGAGGTCGCACATTTAAAACTGAGATGCAAAGGAATCTCTTCTCTCAGAGGGTGGTGAATCTCTGGAATTCTCTACCTCAGAGAGTTGTGGAGGCTAGGTCACTAAATGTATTTAAGGAGGATGTAGATAGATTTTTAAAATCTCAGGGAGTTGAGGGTTATGCGGAGCAGGCCCGAAAGAGGAGTTGAGGCCTGGGACAGATCAGCCATGATCTTATTGAATGGCGGGATGGAGTTGAGGGTCTGAATGGTCTACTCCTGCTCCTATTTCTAAAGTTCTTATGTTATTCCTATATATATATTAAAATAAATATGTAATGTGTTCTAATTAAATTATAATAAAAAGCACATTTACTTTGGATAGTACTTGGTATCCTGTGAATCTTACACTAGTTCACATACCAAAGGAACAAGAAATATTACCTGGTTGTAATGTTTGGGATATATTTTTCTGAAGACCGCCAAATATTACACAGTGGCAACATTGGATTTTTCCTGAAGAACACACCAAGAGAAAAAAGAGCAGCTTATTTCCTGTCTGGAGTGGATGAAGATTCAGGTGGAGTGCAGCTAGCAGGAGACCCCACAACATTGCAACAAGCTAGGACAGCAGGCAGGACCTCAGGAGGTGTTGAAAATCTAAGAGTAGGCAATTTTCCAGGGGATCGAAGCTTTCAACTAAACTGGCAGTGGATCGAAAAATTTGAAAAGAAGTAGTACAGCCATAACTCCTTTAGCTTTCCCTTTTCATGTTTCATGGGCGGGACCGAAGCCAAAAAGAGTGGGAAGGACTCAACAGCGCCACTGGAGGTCTAACACAAAGTAAAAGGCTGGCTGTGGCAGCTACCGGTACTGCAAAATGCAGCTACCTGCAAAAAAACTGCTCTGACTTAAAAAAAACAAACAAGCTTTGTAAACAAAAAGCAGCAGTCTCTCACTCTTAAAAGGGGCAGGACTGCAAAAAAAAACATGAGCCTGTCTGAAAAAGGAAACAGAAAGCTGTACCTGTGAGACAGAAAACCTATAAATTTGAGCGCCTGTACAAGAATTGTGCCTTTGAAAAATAAAACTTGTAAAAAAGCCTGTATTTGTGAAACAGCAGGTTTATCCAGAAAAATAGCTTTCAGGTGTCCAGTTGTGGACTGGAAGGCATTGGTCATAACATCTGGATCAAGAAGTGAGCAAACCAGCGAAACAAGCTGTGAAAATCAAGGTCACACTGGGCAACAAGAGCCTGCAATGGGTTAACACAATAGGATTGTCACCTAGGATCAGAAGGACCCTAGCAAGTTATGGGCAGTCCTGCTGGAGCATTTCAAGTTGAAGGTCAATTTCCGAGCACATACGTTTGAGCTTATGACTTACCGGCAAAGGCAAGATGAATCCATTGACCAGTTCATTGCAAGGCGCCGAGACAAAGCTCAAGAATGCGAGTTCATAGAAATTAAATTGTTGGAACAGATTGTAGAGCTAGTAATAGCGTCTTTCAAAAGGAACAGCTAGAAAAAAAGCACACCATAGATGCACTACTTAATGATGGGAGGAAATTTGAAGCCATCATAGAACAAAACAAAGACAAAGAACAAAGATAATTACAGCACAGGAACAGGCCCTTCAGCCCTCCAAGCCTGCGGCGATCCAGATCCTCTCTCTAAACATGTCGCCTATTTTCTAAGGTTCTGTATCATGGCTGGGTATCAGCTGTTAAAAGCATTAGGGGTGGCTACGACAATTGGTATGGTATCCAAAGTTCAGAAGTCTGCTAAGCCTTGTGGCAAATGTGGCCTGACTCACCCAATTTGCAGTTGTCTGGCATACCTTGACCAGTGTAAAGCTTGTGGCATTCAAGAACATTGAGCAAGGCAGTGCAAGAGGTCAAGCACAGATAATGCACACAGGAATTGTGGCAGATGACATGCAGAGAGAATGTCTGCAAGACAGGATGGCAAATGCAATAAAGGTATGCCAACACACAACAAAAGCCCAAGCAGGTACATCAGGTCAGCAGAGAGACTGATTGTCAGGTGATCACGGGTGAAGAATGCACTTGTGTAAACAACAAGCAAACATTTCACATAGGTAATTTGGATCAATGTGTGAATGCTATTACACAATGTGAGGCATTCGCCATGATCGGGATTAAATGTCCTCAGAAGAATGGCAATCATAAATTCAGAGTACAAATAGACACCAAAGCAAGTGAAAATATTCTGTTCATCCGTATAGTGAAGGACGTGTACTTAAAGAAATGGGAATCAATGGTACGGCCCACCATGGCTAGGCTGACTGCCTACAATGTCCCCAATCAAGTGCACTGGAACGATAATCTTGCAGTGCAGCTATGGAAGTTCTGAATGGTTACCACAAATGTTTTATATTGTCGACACAACTGGACCAGCTGTCACGGGACTTCCAGTATGCCGAGGTCTACGATTTGTCACAATACATGAAGTCAGTAATGCACTGAAGATGGTAGAAAATATCCAGATCGAGTGTATCGGGTTGGTCCATGTAAAGGACGACACAAATGTTCAGAGTTTTGACGCAAAGTGGCGATATGACCAGGAGTCTCTCTTCAGGTTTCAGTTTGTTTAGCAAGTGCCCAGAGGCCAGAGGGACTGCTGGTGATTGGTGATGTTGCCAATCATCATTTTTCTAACGTGTCGAAACAAGGGAAGATGAAGGCATCATATGACAGGCAAGTAAAACCAGAATTAGCTCGAATGCGAGTAGGACAGAAGGTTAACGTCCTCAATCGTGCATCTGGAACTTGTTATCATGCAGAGGTTGTGAAGATATGTGACCAGCCCAGATTGTACAAGATCCAGACTCCTAATGGTGCGACTCACAGACAGAACTGAAGTCAACTCAGAGAGCTGTATGACATCATTACATGTGACAACCTTATGCCATCACGGGAATGTTCAAAGACAAAGTCTGAAGTTGAATGTATAGAGGCTACAAGCACAGAGGAAGAACATGCCAACCAGAGATCTGAGTCACCAGAGTCTCAGAGGAGTCATCAAGATGGGCTCAGCTCTGGGAAGAGGTTGACAATAACAAAATTGGGGCGAATAAGCAAACTTCCCCTATGTTTCAGAGAGTGTTAAACTTGCTTAGTTATAAATACCATTTTGTTTTAATCATGGATAGTTAGTCTGAACTGCAGGATCATTGTATATTGTACATAGGTGTCAATCTTTGGAGATATGAGGGATGTTGTGGGACAACCTTAAGAGGACAACCTTAAGAAAATGTAAGTGAAGATCACCGGAGGAAGTGATGTCACGTCACACATGACCAGACAGTTGTGGGTGTGGTCCAACAGAGTAAGCTGTGTGTTGGTGTTGTTCCTGCAGTAGCTATTAGATATTTATGTTCTAGTTAAGTTATAATAAAAACCTACGTTTTCTTTGGATATTACTTGGAGTCCTGTGAATCTTACAATAGTTTACATACCAAAGGAACAAGCAATATTACATGGACCAACCATATAAATACTGTGGCTACAGGAGCAGGTCAGAGACTGGAATTCTGAGACAAGAAACTCATCTCTTGATTCCCCAAATCCTGCCCACCGTCTACAGGGCACAAGTCAGGGGCTGGATATTATTATCCCTCCGCCAGGAGCGGGTGAGCAAAATGGTGGTGGTCCCACCTGTGATGGTAGCGGCTGCACCACCGTGAGTACACTGCGGGTGGCCATTTAGCAGAATTATGTCAGCCATCTCCCCCAGTCATGTGGTGGGAACGGCATTGATGACGCCGTTAACAGTATCACCTGATGTTGGATCAGGTGCTGATGCCATCTTTAAAAGGCTGCCAGCCCTGCATTTACTCTCTGCATTATTTCAGTATCAGGTCCGTGAGGCTAAAAGTCTGTGCTCTGCAAAATGTTACTTTATCTGCAAGCAGCCCCCTTGGGCATCATTATAACAATGGCAGTTGGACGATCAAGAGTGGCCCCATGCTTCAGTGATACCTCCTTGCTGATTCTCCTCCATGCTCCAAGGGAAAGGCAGAAGGCCCTCTTCCTCAGCAATGGCAAGAGGAGGTCCTCTCACCTGACCAAGCAAGCCTGGATTGAGATGGCAGAGGAGGTCAGCAGCCATGGGCGTTGTGCAGAAAGAGGGTCAATGACCTCCTATGCTCAACCCAGGGAAGTTGTGCAGTTCTAGATATTTTGTTGCGATCTGCTTTCCCACAAGTCTAATGCCAAAGTGTAATGCCACACAGTTAACACAGCCATTCCAATGATAGTAAGGACATAGCAAAATGAAGACAGATGATTGCATAAGTGAGGCCAGTCTCCCTCATTTCTATCTTAGACCAATTGAGACCCATGATGGGTAGAGTCAGTATGAGAGCAGAGACATCCCCCAGGTGCGAGGGGCCCATGTTAGTATTGACATGATTTCAATAAGTTTGCAACTTAACAATAGCTGCATCCTTGATCCTTCAGAAGAGGGCCCACAACAGCAGGGAGATGGCCAGGGTTGGTGGCGGGGTGCCTGACCTGCGGACTCTGTCTCAGGCCGAAGAGGAGGCACTCGAGTTAGTCGGGAGCCAAGGAGCACATGCCATATCCAACATCGAGCTCGGGGTCCCAGTTGAAGAGAGTGATTATTGACAAACGCAGAATGAATTTAAATTACATTTTATTGAGAAACGTAATGCTGTCACCATTGTGACATGTACCATAACATCTTAATGTCTGTTCGTTATTTTGTATCTTACAGGGCGCCACTCGCAAATAATTAGAAATAATGAGGCAACGATGACAACCTCTGAGGATGAGGAACACTTAAAGGATGCACCGTCCCATGACTCTCCAACATCTTCCACCAGTGCAGATACTCTCACCTCAGTGGGTATTCGATTGGCATTAGATTTGGGGTCACAATCTGATGAGAGCGCCAAAAGCGCACGCAAGCAGCTGGCTGCGGCAGAGACAGCCGAGGCCTCTGGCAGTTGGAAGACTGTGGCTGTCCAGGCCCATGCTGAGCCCCAGACTGATGATGAGCCTCTGCTGTCGACAGCACAGGGCATGTTGGAGTTTCAGGGGGAAGTAAGGCAACATCTGGCAGAGCTGCCACAGGCCATGAGCGGATGATGGAGGAGTCCAGCCATGCCATGAATGCTGCCATATCCCAGGCATGTGAGCACATGGCTTCATCTATTGAAAGATTGGCGACTCGCATGGAGAGCCACATTCCACAGATGCGCCATGACCCGCAAACCCTCGCTTTGGCCATGACTTCAGATAAAAGCATGGTGACTTTTCCCACTCCTAGTCCTTCTCCAGAGAGTAGGGTGGTTCCAACGAGCCTTGAGAGGGAGGAAGAGAAGATACACTCCACATCTGGGGTCTCCCCTCAAGGCGATTTGATTGTGGACACAGACTCCTCAGCCCCTCCGCCAGTGTATCCAGCTCCAGCAGCTGTGATGTCTGAGGACAGCCCTGCACCAGTGCAGTAAGTCTTCAGGCAGCTGGGGACCTCCAGGCCTCAGGCACCCAGAGGACGACCACCGAATTCATCAAAGGCTAAGGAGTGTCCTGATCAGCAGCCTGCCTCCAGTCTAGCTACCAGTGTAGAGGTAACACCGCAAAGGAGCACCCGCAAATGTATTAAAGAGACAGCTTGACACTCATGGGCTTTCACGGTGAAACAGATATGTCATGTTTTCTTCAACTAAATGTGTTTACCTGCCAATCATCAGCCTTTATTGTCTGAAAACCACATTCCACCATGAAGTGTTTGTGTGTCTTTCAATTCCATCATAAGCTGTACAGCATTGCCAATGTGACCATTGGCATCATTAACATGCCAATATGCATGATAAGTACACAAATGATGTCACATGGGCAATGACTCAGTTTGTTGTTGCCCTTCATGCCGGAGATACAGATGTGATGGAGGCAGAGGACTTGAGACTACATGCATGATGGTGAGTTTTGTTAACAAACATAATTATTGAAATTCATGGATTGCGGAAACACGCAATTATTAGCCTCCCTTGCTCACTGCTCACCGTGTCTGGCCTCTATCATTGCTCTCTGATTTTCCTTGCACGCTAGGCCTTCTGTGCCCTCTGTGTCCTCTTTGTCGAAGGTTGTCTCATGCTCCTGTAGTTCATCTTGCAAGGCCTCCCCACTCTGTAGTGCGATGTTGTGTAGAACACAGCAGACTACAATGATGCATTCAACCCTGTCGGGGGTATACTAAAGTGCTCCACCAGATCCATCGAGGCAGCAAAACCACATCTTCAGCATACCACCGGCTTGCTCACTGGCTGCTCAGGTGGATCCGTAGCAGGCGTTGTAACGCTCTTCCACATCATTGCTGGGGTTCCTTACTGGCGTCAGAAGCCATGTCATTAAGGGGCAGTCCTTATCCCCAAGAATTCACCTTTGAAGGCGAGCGGGGGTTGGAGGAGTGAAAAGCAGTGGCACCTGAGACTGCTGAAGTATGTATGAGTCATGGCAGCTGTCCGGGAAGGGGGCATACATTTGTAGGAAGCGCTGTCTGTGATCACATACTAGTTGGACATGAATTGAATGAAACCCCTTTCTGTTTATGAAGATGGCTGGATGGTCCGTGGGAGCCTTAATGGCCACAGGTGTGTAGTCGATCACACCTTAGACCTGTGGGAATCCCGCATTGGCCCAAAACCCAATGGCCATCTTGGCCTGACTCTCAGGGTCTGTCCTGTAGCATACATTGTCACAGGCCCTCCTGAACAGAACATTGGTCACCTTCTTGATGCAGCACTGCACTGTTAATTGAGAGATCGAAACATGCTACCAATGGATGCCTGGAATGATCCAGAGACATTAAAGTTTTGGGCCATGGTAATTTTGAGGGCCACAGACATAGGGTGAGCACCAAAACCCACTCATCACAAATCATTGTTCAACAGTGTACAGAAGTCTGTGCCAGCCTCTCTGTATAGCCACAATCATCTCTGGCTGTTGTGCTCAGCCATCTGCAGGTATGTCATCCCAAGTTCTATAGACCCATTGGCATATCTGGGCTCTTCTTTACTTTGGCAACTGCTGCTGCTCGTGACTGGGAGCTTCTTCTTGAGCCAGAGACGCCTCTTGGGCCCGCCTCCAGTGGAGATGCCTCAGCACAGGAAGGGGATCCAGGAAAACTGTGTAAATCATACCCATCTCTATCCTCATTGTAACTTTGGCTTCCTTCAAAAGGTAAAGTACACCGATCTGGGCAAAGATTTGTGTGAATTCTGGTTCTGCAGGATTCAGGCATGAGCTCTATGGTATGGATTGATGTTTCTCATACAAACATACGAACATACAAATTAGGAGCAGGAGTAGGCCACTTGGGCCTTCAAACCTGTTCTGCCATTCAATAAGTTCATGGCTGAACTGATTACAACACATTTCCACCTACCCCCAATGACCTTCCACCCCCTTGCTTATCAAGAATTTATCGACCTCTGCTTTAAAAATATTCAAAGACTCTGCTTCTACCACCTTTTGAGGAAGAGAATTCCAAAGACTCATGACCCTCTGAGAGAAAAAGTTTCTCCTCATCTCTGTCTTCAATGTGCGACCCCTTATTTTTAAACAGTGACCCCTAGTTCGTGATTCTCCCACAAGAGGAAACATCCTTTCCGCATCCACTCTGTCAAGACCCCTCAGGATCCTATATGTTTCAATCAAGTCACCTCTTACTCTTTGAAATTCCAGCGGATACAAGCTTAGCCTGTTCAATCTTTCCTCATATGACTGCCCGCCCATTCCAGGTATGAAGTCTAGTAAGCTTTCTCTGTACTGCCTCCAATGCATTTATATCCTTCCTTAAATAAGGAAACCAGTACTGTACACAACACTTCAGACGTTGTCTCACCAATGCCCTGTTTCGCTGAAGCATAACCTCCCTACTTTTGTATTCAATTCCCCTCGTGATAAACGATAACATTCTATTAGCTTTCCTAATTATGTGCTGTACCTGCATACTAACATTTTTCAATTCATGCACTTGGACACCCAGATCCCTCTGCATCTCAGAGCTCTGCAATCTCTCACCACTGAGATAATATGTTTCTTTTTTATTCTTCCAGCCAAAGTGGACAATTTCCCACTTTCCCACATTATATTCCATTTGCCAGGTCTTTGCCCACTCACATAACCAATCTATAGCCCTTTGTAGCCCCTTTATGTCCGCTTCACAAGTTACTTTCCTACCTATCTTTGTGTCATCAGCATATTTAGCAACATACCTTCAGTCCCTTCATCTAAATCATTTATATAAATTGTAAAATGTTGAGACCCCAGCACAGATCCCTGCGGCACACCACTTGTTACATCTTGCCAACCAGAAAATTACCCATTTATGCCTACTCTCTGTTTCTTGTTTGCTGGCCAAACTTCTATCCATACCAATATGTTACCCCCTACACCATGAGCTTTTATTTTCTGCAATAACCTCTGATGTAGCACCTTATCAAATGCCTTCTGGAAATCTAAGTACAATACATTCACCGTTTCACCTTTATCCACTGCACATGTAACTCCCTCAAAGAACTCCAATAAATTGGTTAAGTATGATTTCCCTTTCACTAAACCATGTTGACTCTGCCTGATTACCTTGAATTTTTCTAAATGCCCTGCAAAAACATCTTTAATAATAGCTTCTAACCTTTTCCATAAGACAGATGTTAAGCTAACTGGCCTGTAGTTTTCTGCTTTCTGTCTCCCTCCCTTTTTGAATAAGGGAATTACAGTTGCTATTTTCCAATCTAACGGAACCTTCCACAAATCTAGGGAATTTTAGAAGATTAAAACTAACGCATCAACTAACTCACTAGCCACTTCTTTTAACACCCTAGGATGAAGTCCATCAGGACCCAGGGACTTGTCAGTCTGCAGCTCCGACAATTTGTTCAATACCACTTCCCTGCTGATTGTAATTTTCTTGAATTCCTCCTTCCCTTCTATTTCCTGATTTACAGCTAATACTGAGATGTTACTTGTATCCTCAATAGTGAAGACCGAGGCAAAATATCTGTTCAATTCATCTGCCATCTCCTTACTATCTATTATTAATTCCCCAGACTCACTTTCTATAGGACCAAAACACTCACTTTGTTAACTCTTTTCTTTTTTAAATATCTATAGAAACTCTTACTATCTGTCTTTATATTTCTAGCTAGCTTTCTCATATACTCTAATTTTACCTTCCTTATCAATCTTTTAGTCATTCTTTGCTGTTTTTTATATTCTATCCAATCTTTTGACCTGCTTCCCACCTTTGCGCAATTTTAGGTTTTTTCTTTAAGTTTGATACTATCTTTAACTGTTTTAGTTAACCATGGCTGGCAGGTCTCACCCTTGGAAGTTTTCCTTCTTGTTGAAATGTATCTATTCTGTGTATTCTGAAATGTCCCCTTAAATATCTGCCACTGCATCTCTATTGACCTATCCCTTAACCTGATTTGCCAGTTCACTTTAGCTAGCTCTGCTTTCATGCCCTCATAATTCACCTTCTTTAAGTTTAAAATACTAGTCTTGGACCCACTCTTCTCTCCCTCAAACTGAATGTAAAATTCAATCATATTATTATCACTGTTACCTAGGGGTGCCTTAACTATGACGTCATTAATTAATCCTACCTCATTGCACAATACCAGGTCTTGTATAGACTGCTCTCTGGTTGGCTCCAGAATGTGTTGTTCCAAGAAATTATCCCGAAAGCATTCTATGTACTCCTCATCTAGGCTACCTCTGCCCATCTGATTTTTCCAGTCTATAGGTAGGTTAAAATCCCCCATAATTATCGCTGTACCTTTCTGACAAGCTGCCATTATTTCTTCCTTTATACCCCATCCTCTTTGGCCTCCTTATCTCAAGAGACAATGGATAAGTGCCTGGAGGTGGTCAGTGGTTTGTGAAGCAGCGCCTGGAATGGCTATAAAGGCCAATTCTAGAGTGACAGGTTCTTCCACAGGTGCTGCAGAGAAATTTGTTTGTCGGGGCTGTTACACAGTTGACTCTCCCCTTGCGCCTCTGTCTTTTTTCCTGCCAACTACTAAGTCTCTTCGACTTGCCACACTTTAGCCCCGTCTTTATGGCTGCCCGCCAGCTCTGGCGAACGCTGGCAACTGACTCCCACGACTTGTAATCAATGTCACAGGATTTCATGTCACGTTTGCAGATGGCTTTAAAGCGGAGACATGGACAGCCGATGGGTCTGATACCAGTGGCGAGCTCGCTGTACAATGTGTCTTTGGGGATCCTGCCATCTTCCATGCGGCTCACATGGCCAAGCCATCTCAAGCGCCGCTGACTCAGTAGTGTGTATAAGCTGGGGATGTTGGCCACCTCGAGGACTTCTGTGTTGGAGATACGGTCCTGCCACCTGATGCCAAGTATTCTCCGGAGGCAGCGCAGATGGAATGAATTGAGACGTCGTTCTTGGCTGACATACGTTGTCATACCCCATCCTACAGTGTGGTTAATGTTAGGGGCCTGTACACCACTCCCACAAGTGACTTCTTGCCTTTATGATTTCTCATCTCTACCCAAACTGCTTCTACATCCTGGTCTCCTGAACATAGGTCAACCCTCTCTATTGCGCTAATTCTCTCAACTTTTCAAAAAGTGCAAGCCATCATGATCATACCAATACCATTTAAGTTACCTGCACTGGACCCCCCCATCCCCAAAAAAATTATACATTTTGCCGAGTTCTGTACCCTCCCCCGCAACAGTATCCACTTGCAGAGTTCCAGCAGCACCAACCCCCCTTCCAATTTCTTCAGATTGAGCTTCGTGGCAATGCCCGATTTCAAAATAAATTACACAAGATAACAATGGATAACTTACCTAACCTTTGCAGGCATGGAAGACTCCCCCTTCAGTGGCGCCAGGTTTTCAAAGATGGGAAAGTGGAGGCACTTGCATGCCGCACATCATGCAGAAGATTGCGAATGCCTGGTAGGATCATGTTGAATTAGATACAAATTCATACAAAACAATATAGAATCATAGAGAGATACAGCAAAGAAACAGGCCCTTTGGCCCACCAAGTCTGTGCTGACCAATAACCACCTATTTATACTAATCCTACATTAATCCCATATTCCCTACCACATTCCCACCATTCTCCTAACACTACACTACACTACACTACCTACACTAGGAAATTTACAATGGGCAATTTACCTATCAACCTGCAAGTTTTTGGTTGTGGGAGGAAACCAGAGCACCTGGTGGAAACCCACGCGGTCACAGGGAGAACTTGCAAACTCCACACAGGCTGTACCCAGAACTGAACCCCGGTCGCTGGAGCTGTGAGGCTTCAGTGCTAACCCCTGTTCCGCCAATATGTAACAGATTTAAATTACGATCCTGTCGTGTCACAGTGGAGGCGCCCCCACAGAACTTTGCTGCCTCCAAGAAATTTGGAAACCCGTATTACGGCATCCGCTTCCATGACGGACAACTCTGCGCCGATTCTCCAGCACCCCCTGCCAAAAAAAAACCTCCTAACGGGGCATAAAATACAGCCCCAGGAGTGTGATGGAATAGTCTCCACTTGCCTGCATAAGTGCAGCTCCAACACCACTCAAGAGGCTCAACACCATCCATGACAAAGCAGCCCACTTGATCGGTACCCCATCCACCACCCTCTACATTCACTCCTTCCACCACTGATGCACAGTGACAACAGTGTGGACCTTCTACAAGATGCACTGCATCAATTCACCAAGCATCCTTCGACAGCACCTTCCAAATCTGCAGCCTGTACCAGCTAGAAGTAAAGGGCAGCAGATGCAAGTTCCTCTCCAAGCCACACGCCATCCTGACTTGGAACTATATGGACATTGCTTCACTGTCACTGGGTTTATTAACCCGGAACTCTGTCCCTAACAGCGCTGTGAGTGTACCTACACTACATGGACTACACTACATGAAGGTCGCTTACTGCCTCCTTCTCAAGGGCAATCAGAGATGGACAACAAATGTTAGTATGCCAGTGATGTTCACATCCCATAAACAAATAAAAAAGAGAGGACACAGGCTGAAGCATGGGACTCTAAAATGGCAGTGCTAGCATCAAATAAGTATTACACACCAATTGGAATCATAATCTGCCTCCTCTGCTTGCTGGAGGTGGTCATTAAACACACATGCACAAACCCCTTTACCAAGATGGCATCAGAAGTCTCCGTGGATGGCATTTTTGTAGTTTAAGAGGCCTCATAGCACCCCAAAAATGGACATTAGAGCCAGAATTCTGAAGAGATGGCAGAAGTCCTGCCGCTGAGGCCAAAAACAGGAGGCGACCCCGTTTCAGTAGGTGGCGGGACGCAGGGCTACATTTTGCCAGCGGCAGTTAACTAATTGGCTGCTGTTGGTGCTGCCATCTTATTGAGGACAGCAGCTTGTCTCCAAGAGTTGCTGGCCCAATCAGAGTTCCAGCAGCTCAGCAGCACCACGGCTAGTGGTGGCCATTGCTGGTGCTCCAACTGAAGGTTGAGGGCACATCAATGGTCGTGCACCTTCAAAGTCAGGTAAATGGGGTCTGGGGTTCTGGAGCCTGTCAGGCAGACCCCAGCAAAGGGGAATGAGGGTCAATGAGGGCAGGTGGCACCATTGCCGTGGGGGTTACCATTGCTACTGAGTGGTTCCTCCATGGGTCAAAGAGTGCCCCAAAAGGAGGGCTCCCCGGCCGAGCCCTCTGGGAGATCACTTGGGTTTAATTGGCGGTCTCCCATTCAGCGGCGGGCCCTCCTGACACTGTCAAAATGCCAACAGAGGCAGGAAGAGCCCCTTAATTAGCCACTTGAGTGACTCAATTGGGCTCTGGATGGATGGGCAGTCTGCCATCTTTCCCACCGCTGGCAAAATGTTGGGTACTCCACCCGATACCTTTCCACTCCATTTTGCTGGACTTCCCGCCTCCTGAGCTGGTAAAATTCAGCCCTACAGAGCTGAATTTCATCTCCTATGAATGTGAAAGAGAAGCTAAAAAGAAACACTGGGATAAATCTCTATCCTTGACCCCTATGGTAATCTGGCAGTCTGGTTCGCTCGCCTGTTCTCGAAGGAATGATTAGTTCTGTAATAGGTGGACAATCTGTTATGCCAGAGTACCGCCCATGGGTGAAAAGGAATATTTATCCCAATGGTTTTAAAGGGACATGAATAGTCACAAGGTCATTGTTGAAGACACTTTAATTCGTATGGGTAAAAATTGCAGTCAGAGGGGAGAGTCACTCCCGGCAGGAAATGGGGTCTACAATTTGGGCTGGAATTGAGAGCTGCACGCATGTTTCATACAGGCGCTTCTTTGGCCTGGTAGATTTACATAGGGATCAACTTTATCAGGGTGGCATTATGCCCAACCTACCCTTTTAAGGCCTTGTGGGACCTAATATTTACCCAGCGCAGGTGTAGATACCTTTTTGGGCTGATGGCATGATAAATTAGAAGAGAGGGAATGATCATCGTCAAAGAAGGAGCTAAAAGGTCTGGAAAGACAAATTTATAAAAAAAAATACCTAACCTCATGAGCCCATTTTAGAGCCCTAATTTCCCCTTCTAAAGCAGAAGGATGATTCTCTGACTGCTCCTACTCAGCAGAATGAACACTTCTGTTGTACCATAAAGTCATTGCGTCCAGAAGGAGGCCATCAATGTTGCCACTCTGTAGAGCAATTCAGTCAGTCCCATCCCCCTGCTCTATCCCTATAGACCTGCAAGCTCATTTCTCTCAAGTGCTCATCCAATTTCCACTGCAGGACCAAGGGCTGAGAGCCGAGTACCATTCTGACTATTCCAATAAATCCACATTGGAATTGGAATGGGGTCTGTACCAAGAAACAATGGTGTGTGGAAGTCCTGCTCTGTCACATTTCCAGTCCCAGAAAGGATCCAGTTTCCTGCCCCGAAATCTATTAACTGGGATTACTTCTCGAAGACTTTGTTAATGGTTTCACTGTTAGCCTACCACAGGGTTCAAGGGAACACAAGCTAAAGAATAATAGAAGCTTGTAACACATAACTAAATTCAGATGACATTATAAATGATAAGAGTGAATCTCAAACACCTTATGATTTTTAACTATTCAATGTGTATGTCTTTAAAACACACTTTAGCTTATATTATACTAATTAAATTCTCCAGTAGATTTTGAAGGGGAAGCATTGGGCGATATTTTTGCTCCCTTTCGACTCTGCCCAGACCTGAACCCATTTTCCTGGATTGAGTAATTAAGGATGCAGTACAAGCTCCCAATGGCTTTTCCATTGATAAAGGTAGAGTCTGCTGTGGTGAGACCATAAAATGCCCACAGTGCTAGGACCACAACTGTGTCACCGGATAAGAGCTCATGGTGTTGGAGCTAATATATTAACATGGATAGAAGATTGGCTAACTAACAGGAAACAAAGAGTCGGGATAAATGGGTCATTTTCAGGTTGACAAACAGTAATTAGTTCAGTGCCATCGGGATCCGTGCTGGCGCCTCAAATATTTACAAATTATATTGATGATTTGATGAAGGGACTGAGTGTATCGTACCAAATGTGCTGATGATATGTTGATAGGTAGGAAAGCAAGTTAAGGAAGACACAAAGTGTCTCAAAGAGATTTAGATAGGTTATGTGAGTGGGCAAACATTTGACAGATGGAGTATAATGTCGGGAAATTTGAACTTGTCGATATTGGTGGGAAGAATAGAAAAGCAGAATATTGTTTAAATGGAGAGAGACAACAGAATGCTGCAGTACAGAGGAATCTGGGTGTCCTTGTACATGTATCACAAAAAGTTAGCATGCAGGTACAGCAAGTAATTAGGAAGGCAAATTGTATAAAGCCTTGGTGAGACTGCACCTGTGTATTGTGTACAGCGTTGGTCTCCTTATCTAATGAAGGATATACTTGCCATAGAGGGGGTGCAAAGCAGATTTGCCAAACTAATCCCTGGGATGGTGGGATTCTCTTCTGAGGAGAGTTTGCAGAAACTTGGCCTATATTCTCTAGAGTTTCGAAGAATGAGAGATGATCTCATTGAAACTTATAAAATTCTATGGAGCATGACAGGGTAGATGTGGATAGGATGTTTACCCTAGCTGGTGAGTCTAGAACCAGGAGACAGAGGCTCAGAATAAGGGGCAGGCCATTTAAGACTGAGATGAGGAGGAATTTCTTTACTCACAGGGTGGTGAATCTATGGATTTCTCTACCCCAGAGTGCTGCGGAAGCTCAATCATTGAGCACGTTCAAGACAAAAATCGATAGATTTCTGAATACTAATGACATCAAGGGATATGCAGCAGTGGAAATTTCAGTTTGAAGAGAGAGAACTACTTTTTAAGGTAAAAGTCTCTCACATCTTGCTTCTGTTGGGAGACACAGATTTTCCTTTCTCTGTCGACTGACAATGGACCAGGATGTGGCTACCTCACATCTTAGTAAAAGCAAAATACTGCAGATGCTGGAAATTTGAAATAAAAACAGAAAGTGCTGGAAATACTCAGCAGGTCAGGCAGCATCTGTGGAGAGAGAAGCGGAGTTAACATTTCAGGTCTGTGACCTTTCATCAGAACCCTTCTTTGTTTCAGAAGAACCTATTCAATTCAAAAGTATCTCTTGATAGGTTCAAAATGGGTGCAATTGACACCTCTTAGCTTTGGAATGCATCCTTCTGTCCTTGCCAGACAGTAGACAGTTTGAATACACATGGCCAGGTCTTTTGACCTTCGATGGCCATTTTGAAGCACATTGTCCACTTTTTAAAAAAAAGTCAATTCTTATAACTCTTCAGGCGGAGTTCTTGTATTTTCAATCACTGCACTTTACGTGCGCATAACAGGGGATATACTTGCATTGGAAGCAGTTCAGAGAAGGTTCACTCTGCTGATTCCTGGGATGAGGGGTTAACTTATGAGGAAAGATTGAGCAGGTTGGGCCTTTGCTCATTGGAGTTGAGAAGAATAAGAGATGATCTTATTGAAACATAAGATTCGGAGGAGGTTTGACAAGGTAGATGCTGAGAGGGGGCACAGTTTCAAAGTAAGGGGTCTCCCACTTAAGACAGAGATGAAGATTTTTTTCTCTCAGAGGGTCACTAATCTTTGGAATTCTCTACTCCAGAGAGCAGTGGAGACTGGGTCATTGAATATATTGAATATATTCAAGGCTGAGTTAGACAGATTTTTGATCTACAAGGGACTCAAGCGGGCAGACAGGAAAGTGGAATGAAGGCTACAATCAGGCCAGCCATGATCTTATTGAATGGTGGAGTGGACTCGAGGGGCCAAGTGGCTCATTCCTGCTCCTATTGACCTGGACCAGCAAATTTGGAAATATTACAATTGGTCCCCACATCCAAATCATTTACATAGATTGTGAACAACTGTGGCCCCAGCACTGATCCTTGCAGTACCCCACTTATAACAGCCTGCCATCCTGAGTGACCCATCTATTCCTACTCTCTGATTTCTGTCTGTTAACCAATTCTCAATCCATACCAGTATATTACCCACAATCCCATGTGCTCTAATTTTGTTTTCTAACCTGTGTGGGACCTTATGAGCCTTCTGAAAATCCAAATACACCCTATCCACTGGCCGTCCTTTATCATTGCTACAAGTAACATCCTCAAAAAACTTCAACAAGTTTGTCAGACATGATTTCCTTCGCATAAATCCATGTGACTCTGCCCAATTTTACCATTATCTTTTAAGAGTCCAGTTATCACATCCCTTATAATATATTTTAACATTTTCCCTACTAAAGCTCCCAGCTGCCTTTACACAAGGCTGGAGATCCTGTCCTAAATGCCATGGACAGGATTATTTGCAAAGCAGGCTGCTGGTGTCTGCAAGGATGCATTACCAAAGGCCAATTGGACCCAAACAGATCTGCCATTTTAATGTGGATTGTTGTTCCCTGGACGCCAAATGGACTAAAATGAATTTTCTTTTAATTCTTTACATCCCATTAAACCATTCTGATTACTGAAGGTACTGATTGCTTCGGGGATTGATTACCTTACTCTAGTAAAACTTTGAGCCATTCAGAATATTTCAAAAGGACTTATGCATGAGTTTTGTGAAGGCTTTCCAAGGGTGTAAATAGAGGAGATTCAGGAAATTCCCCAAGACACATATTGAGATGGTGGCAAGGCTTGCGGGGGTGGGTGGCAGGTGGAACAGAAGATCTGTCAATGATTTTCCCAATGGAAATTTCAAGACCCAGTTGAAATGTGGTGTAATCCTGGCAGAGCCACCTTCCAGACCTTTTGGCATTACTGCATCTTAGATCTTGAAATCAGCGGAGCAGCCAAAGATATGCAAACAGTGGCTAAAATGATTCATTTATGCTGTTTCCTTGGAGGTTCTGCCATTCTCCTGTTGAAGTAATGACTAGGACAACCCCATGGAACCTCATGACCAAACTGTAAGTTATTTTATCTGAAGTTATTTTAACACAAATTCTATCACTTGTGTGATATAAGGTTAATATTACATTATATGTGTTTACAATTGTAGTGCACTGCTGTTAAGTTAGAATGAGAAATATATGCGCAGCTGGGAATGGTGACAGTTACGGGCTTTAGGAGCCTGCAGGATTGTTAAAACTTCCAATAAACTTTTACTAAAATTTTTACTGCAGCCAGTATCAACTTTTTAGAACTTTTTTTTGGTATTGATCAGAGACAATTTTGGTTTTGCTTTTGACAGAACTTGGGAGTCTAAGCCCACAAGATGATTTTGATTTGCTTCCCACCTCACCGTAAGAGCTTCTTAGGAGCAGCTATGACATTCCCTATGGACATACCCATGGCTATTATTACAACAGAGAAGCAGCAGCAGGAGATGATAGAAGAAAGAAAATGAAGGCAGCGATTAAGGAGGATGCATGCCAAAAGGTATATATTTGTAAAGAATATTCACGCAGAACAGGCCCTATGAAAACTATTGTAAGGAGATGCAGTTTAAAAAAGAGTGTACTTCACCAAGGAGACAATAGAGATCTGTACCATCTGCAGCACAAAGATCCACAGCATGGTCATTTGTCCACCTTGCTTTCTCTATGGCTATCGAGGGTGATGACTGCACTGGACATGCTGGTTTGCATTTCAAGTGAAAATGACAGAGAAAGAGAAGAATAACAGAAAAATGGAAAGAGAAAAGGAATAGTTGGTTTAGGTCTCAGATTACACTGAAAAAGTGAGAGTCTAGAGTGACGTGTCGTTGAAAGCTCTGCAAACAAAGAAAGTATACATGTTTCTCAAAATGCTCATAGCTTTCCAAATAGAAGACAAGATTTCCCATAGCTCTGTCTTCTGCACTCTATGCTGTGCAACATCCTTTGTAAGAAACAGCTGTTGAATTCTTGATTGCACACAGAACCCAGTCACTTGCAGAGTCTGAAGGGTATGGATCACAGGTTAACCTGAATAAAACATGTTTTAAATTATTGCAAAAGGGGAAGATGGTGTCACAGAACAGAAGAGTAAGATCAGATGGTGATGTCAGTGGTGTCTGTCCCACTGAAGAATGAAGTGAATTTTGAGTAGCCTGAAGTGGCACATGGATATTAAAAACTGCTGACTCTGTAATAGAGGGGAAAGTTTAATAAGAACTCAGAGTGAAGGAACGTCTCAAAGGAAAATGGTGTCAAAAGTTTCAACAAAATGACCTTTGAAATGGAAGACATGGCATGGAATTTAAGCAAAGCAGAAATCTTATCTAGCAACAGAATTCTGTGCTTTATAGGAGCCCTATGGACATCAAGAAATATTTTGCAAACCTTTTGCCGGTTTGCAAATTATTTTGTGCTGTTTTCATTGGGATGACATTACATATCAGTGATGCAAATGTTCAGATATGAGTTACATGATTTCATTATTTGTTGGTAAAGAACAAACTTGGCTAATCTATGAAAAGGATATTCCTTTAATGGTTTTTCTGAAGTCAGCATAATACACAGGTTGGAGGAGGGTGGGGGGGGGATGTTGTGCAAGGGTGCGGTTGGGGAAAGAGAGGTGGTGGCATAGTGGTATTGTCACTGGACTAATAAACTAAAAACCCAGGGTATTGTTCTGGGGACATGGGTTTAAATCCCACCACACCAGAAAGTGGAATTTGAATTCAATTAATAAATCGGAAATTAAAAAGCAAGTCTAATGATGGCCATGAAACCAGTATCAATTGTCACAAAAACACATCTGGTTTACAAATGTATTTTCAGGAAGGAATTCTGCTGCCCTTACCTTGTCTGGGTTGTGATACCTTTTGACTCCAGACCCACAGCAATGTGGTTGACTCTTACATGCCCTCTGAAATGGCCTAGCAAGCCACTCAGTTGCATCAAAACTGCTACACAGTCAATAAGAAATGAAACCGAATGGACCATCCAGCATTGACCTAGGCACTGGAAATGACAACAGCAAAGCCAACCCCGTTGACTCTGCAAAGTCCTCCTTCCTAACATCTGGGGGCTTGTGCCAAAGTTGGGAGAGCTGTCCTACAGACTAGTCAAGCAGCAGCCTGACATAGTCATACTCACAGAATAATACCTTACAATGTCCCAGACACTGCCATCACCATCCCTGGGTACGTCCTGTCCACCAGCAGGACAGATCCATCAGTGGGATACAGTTGGGAGGGAGTTGCCCTAGAAGTCCTCAACATCGACTCCAGACCCCATGAAGTCTTATGGCATCTAGTCAAACATGGGCAAGGTAACCTCCTGCTGATTACCACCTACCACTGCCCACCCCCCCCCCCCACCCTCAGCTGATGAATCAGAACTCCACCATGTTGAACACCACTTG
This sequence comes from Heterodontus francisci, assembly GCF_036365525.1. Lineage (NCBI taxonomy): Eukaryota > Metazoa > Chordata > Chondrichthyes > Heterodontiformes > Heterodontidae > Heterodontus > Heterodontus francisci. The sequence goes on from NC_090371.1 coordinate 116,094,330, forward strand.
GAGGGAGAATGTACTCTGGGTGGAGGACTTCAATGTCCATCACCAACAGTGCCTTGGCAGCACCACTACTGACCGAGTCCTAAAGGACATAGCTGCTAGACTGGGTCTGCAGAAGGTGGTGAGGGAACCAACAAGAGGGAAAAACATACTCGACCTCAACTTCACTAATCTGCCTGCCGCAGATACATCTGTCCATGACAGTACTGGTAGGAGTGACCACCACACAGACCTTGGAGAAGAAGTCCTGTCTTCACGTTGAGGATTCCCTCCATCGTGTTTTGTGGCACTACCATCGTGCCAAATGGGATAGATTTAGCACAGATCTAGCAATGCAAAACAGGGCATCTATGAGGCACTGTGGGCCATCAGCAGCAGAAGAATTGTACTCAACCACAATCTGCCAACTCATGGCCCAGCATATCCCCCACTTTACCATTACCATCAAGCCAGGGGAACAAACCTGGTTCAATGAAGAGTGCAGGAGGGCATGCTAGGAGCACTACCAGGCATACCTAAAAATGAGGTATCAACATAGTGAAGGTACAACCCAGGATTACTTGTGTGCCAAACAGCATAAGCAGCATGTGATAGACAGAGCTAAGTGATCCCACAACCAACGGATCAGATCTAAACTCTGCAGTCCTGCCACATCTAGTCGTGAATGGTGGTGGACAATTTAACAATGAACTGGAGGAGGTGGCTCCACAAATATCCCCATCCTCGATGATGGGGGAGCCCAGCACCATCAGTGCAAAAGATAAGGCTGAAGCATTTGCAACAATCTTCAGCCAGAAGGGCTGAGTAGATGATCCATCTCGGCCTCCTCCTGAAGTCCCCAGCATCACAGATGCCAGTCTTCAGTCAATTTGATTCACTCCGCATGATATCAAGAAATAACTGAAGGCACTGGACACTGCAAAGGCTGTGGGCCCTGACAACATTCCGACAATAGTAGAAACATAGGAGCAAGAGTAGGCCATTCAGCCCATCGAGCCTGCCCCGCCATTCAATACGATCATGGATGATCATCCACTTCAATGCCTTTTTGCCACACTATCCTCATATCCCCTTATGTCATTGGTGTTTAGAAATCTGTCAATCTCTGCTTTAAATATACTCAGTGACTGAGCATCCACAGTCCTCTGGGGTAGAGAATTCCAAAGATTCACAACCCTCTGAGTAAAGAAATTTCTCCTCATTGCTGTCCTAAATGGCTTCCCCCTTATTTTGAAATTGTGTCTCCTGGTACTAGACTCCCCAACCAGGGGAAACATCTTAGCTGCATCTACCTTGTCTATCCCTTTAAGTATTTTGTAGGTTTCAATGAGATCACCTCTCATTCTTCGAAACTCTAGAGAATACAGGCACAGTTTCTCCAATCTCTGTTCATTGGACAGTCCTGCCATCCCGGGAACAAGTCTGGTAAACGTTTGTTGCACTCCCTCTATGGCAATAATATCCTTCCTAAGGTAAGAGGACCAAAACTGCACACAGTACTCCAGGTGTGGTCTAACCAAGCTTTTATACAATTGAAGCAAGACATCATTGCTCCTGTACACAAATCCTCTTGCGATAAAGGCTAACATACCATTAGCCTTCTTAATTGCTTGCTGCACCCGCATGTTAGCTTTCAGTGACTCAGTGAACTCCTCTTTGCTGATGATGCTGCATTAACATCCCACACAGAACAGTGTCTGCAGAGTCTCATCGACAGGATTGCGGCTGCCTGCAACAAATTTGACCTAACCATCAGCCTCAAGAAAACTAACAGCATGGGACAGGAAGTCAGAAATGCTCCATCCATCAATATCGGCAACCACGCTCTGGAAGTGGTTCAAGAGTTCACCTACCTAGGCTCAACTATCACCAGTAACCTGTCTCTCGATGCAGAAATCAACAAGTGCATGGGAAAGGCGTCCGCTGCTATGTCCAGACTGGCCAAGAGGGTGTGGGTAAATGGCGCACTGACACGGAACACAAAAGTCCGAGTGTATCAAGCCTGTGTCCTCAGTACCTTGCTCTATGGCAGCGAAGCCTGGACAACGTCTGTCAGCCAAGAGCAACATCTCAATTCATTCCATCCTCGCTGCCTCTGGAGAATCCTTGGCATCAGGTGGCAGGACCGTATCTCCAACCCAGATGTCCTCGAGGCGGCCAACATCCCCAGCATATACACCCTACTGAGCCAACAGCGCTTGAGATGGCTTGGCCATGTGAGCCGCATGGAAGATGGTAGGATCCCCAAGGACACATTGTACAGCGAGCTCGTCACTGGTATCAGACCCACCGGCCGTCCATGTCTCCGCTTTAAAGACATCTGCAAATGCAACATGAAGTCCTGTGACATTGATCACAAGTCTTGGGAGTCAGTTGCCAGTGATCGCCAGAACTGGCAGATAGCCATAAAGGCAGGGCTAAAGAGCGGTGAGCGAAGAGTCTTAGCTGTTGGCAGGAAAAAAGACAGAAGCGCAAGGAGAGAGCCAACTGTGTAACAGCCCCGACAACCAATTTTATCTGCAACGCCTCTGGAAGAGTCTGTCACTCTAGAATTGGCCTTTATAGCCACTGCAGGCGCTGCTTCACAAACCACTGACCACCTCTAGGCGCTTACCTATTGTCTCTCGAGACAAGGAGGCCAAAGAAGAAGATGAAGATTGACAAGGACACATAGGTCTCTTTGTACATCTACACTTTCTAATCTCTTACCATTTAAGAAATATACTACACATATATTCCTCCTACCAAAGTGGATAACCTCACATTTTTCCACATTATATTCTATCTGTCACGTTTTTGCCCACTCACTGGGCTGAATTTTATGCCGCCCCAGCGGGTTGGATGATGGAGCGGGGGCAGATGGGGGTGGCGTAAAATTGAGTGGGAGGTTCTGGGAGGCCTTCCCACCCATTCCCGTCTCCGGCCAAATTTACGGAAGTTGGGCAGCGGGGGTGGGGGGGGAAAGTCCTGCCAGCCCGAGGCCAATCAAGGCCCTCAAGTGGCCACGTAACAGCCATTTAAGGGCCCTCGCCCACCTCCACGATTATTTTACCTATGGCAAGTGGGCGTGCTGGGGACTTGAAAGGCCGCCCAGCGATAGTTGACGGCATTTCCGTGCACTGGGTGGTGGAGGTAGGTGCCATGGCAGTCAGGCACAGGGTGCCGGATTGATGGCCGCCCCTGCCTCCCAACTCACCCCCAGGACCCAAAACGCCCACCTTCTCCCCAAATGGCCACCCTTGCCTCACCGGGGTGCGCCTGATTCCCTCGGCGAGACATCGACAACCTACCTTGGATACCAGGTCCATGGCATCGTCCTCGGTCGGCTGGGCTGCAGTCCCAGCAGTTGCCACCACTCCCAGTGGTGTTGCTGAGACTAAGAGCTGCCGGCCCGCTGATTGGCCAGCTGCTCACTGAGGCAGGACCTCCTCCCTCAGGCGGGTGGAAGTCCCGCCTCGGAAAAATTAAAGCCCAGGGATCCATAAAATGCAGGCCGGATCACCGGGCTAGGCGGAAACGGGCTCACCACCGATTTTTATGTTGGTGACGAAGTCCCGTCCGCCTATGATAAAATCCAGCCCACTAATTCTGTCCAAATCCCCTTGAAGCTGCTTTGCATCTTCCTCACAACACACATTCCCACCCAGTTTTGTGTCATCCATGAACTTGGAAATACTACATTTGGTGCCCACGCCCAAATCATTAATATATATTTTGAACAGCTGGGGCCCAAGCACTGATCCTTGTGGTACCCCATTAGTCACAGCCTGCCAATGTGAGAATGACATGTTTATTCCTACTCTCTGCTTTCTGCCTGTTACCTAATCCTTAATCCATGACAGTATGTTACCTCCTGTAACATGTGCATTAATTTTGATAAACAACTTCCTGTGAGGGAATTTATCAAAAGCCTTCTGAAAATCCAAGTATACCACGTCCACTGACTCCCCTTTATCAATTCTGTTAGTAATAACCTCAAAAAACTCCAACAGGTTCATCAAACATGAGTTCCCATTCATAAATCCATGTTGACTATGCCCAATCAGATTATTATTGTCCAAGTGTCCATTTATCACATCCTTTAAAATAGATTCCAGCATTTTCCCAACGGCTGATGTAAGGCTAACAGGTCTATAATTCACCTTTTTCTCTCTCCCTCCCTTCTTAAATACTGGGGTGACATTTGCTACCTTCCAATCTGCAGGAACCACTCCAGAATCTATAGAATTTTGGGAGATGATCACCAATGCATCCACTATCTCCATAGCTACCCCTTTCAACACTCTGGGATGTGAGATTTCAGGTCTTGGGGACTTATCAATCTTCAGCCCAATTAATTTCTCCAATACAACCTTCTTACTAATACTACTTTCCTTCTATTCCTCATTCCCCCTAATCCCTTGGATCTCTAATTCTGGGAGATTTCTTGTATTTTCCTCAGTGAAGACAGACACAAAGTAATTATTTAGCTTCTCTGCCATTTCTCTATTTCCCATTATAAATTCTCCTGACTCTGCCTGTAATGGACCCACATTTGTCCTAGCCAAACATTTCCTTTTTACATATCCGTAGAAGCTTTTACAGTCTGTTTTTATATTTTTTGCTATCTTACATTCATATTCTATTCTCCCTTTCTGTGCTCCAGAACTAGTTGCACCCCTAGCCAAGCTGTTCCAGTACAACTACAACACTGGCATCTACCCAGCAATGTGGAAAATTGCCCAGGTATGTCCTGTACACACAAAGCAGGAGAACTCCAACCTGGCCAATTACCACCCCATCGTTCTACTCTCAATTATCAGTAAGTTGATGGAAGGTGTCATCAACAGTGCTATCAAGCGGCACTAGCTTAGCAATAACCTGCTCACTGATGCTCAGTTTGGGTTCCACCAGGACCACTCAGCTCCTGATCTTATTACAGCCTAGGTTCAAACATGGACAAAAGAGCTGAACTCCAGAGGTGAGGTGAGAGTGACATCAAGGCAGCATTTGACCCAGCATGGCATCAAGGAGTCCTAGCAAAACTGGAGTCAATGGGAATCAGGGAGAAAACGCTCCACTGGTTGGAGTTATACCTAGCACAAAGGAAGATGGTTGTGGCTGTTGGAGGTCAATCATCTCAGTCCCAGGACATCACTGCAGCAGTTCATCAGGCCCAACCATCTTCAACTGCTTCATCAATGACCTTCCTTCAAGCATAAGGTCAGAAGTGTGGATGTTCGCTGATGATTTCACAATGTTCAGCAACTCCTCAGATACTGAAGGAGTCCATGTAGAAATGTAACAAGACCTGGACAATATCAAGGCTTGGGCTGATAAGTGGCAAGGAACATTTGCGCCACACAAGTGCCAGGCAATGACCATCTCAAACAAAAGAGAATTTAACCATCTCCCTTTCAGCGGAGACAGAGCGAGAGAGAGGAGCATGGCGGGAGCGGAGTTTAAAAAGCGTGCCAAAAGACCAGAGTCGGAGACCGGAGACAGACAGAGTGGGAGCGGAGCAAGGAAAAATCGAAAAGTGACATCAGTGTGATGTCACAATCAACAGTGAGAGCAGGGAAACAGAGAGACGCTGGGGTGAGTATACAGATAAGCTTGTAATTTACTTTAAATATAACACAGCATAACACTTGATCGATTTATTAGACTATATACTAAAAACTAAAACGAATTTTATAATTTATAATACAGAGTGAGAAAGAGACCAGAGGTGAATGTACTAGTTCAAATTAGGACCACTTAATACATAAGCTGTATTAAGTATTATTAGGGTTTATCAGTATTTGTAAGGTTTACTAATAGTAGTAAGGTTTATTAGTATTGGCAAAGCTTTATTGTCATTGGTAACATCTATTAGACTCACGGCATGCAGATTAAAAGCTGAGTGTAGAGATTTGAGCTTGGTGAGTGGTGAGTTCAGTGAAGGGGGCAGAGGTGCTCCATTTTTCCATTTTACCTCTTTTTTTGCATTCTTTTAACCCTCCAGTATTTGGTTCTTGCTTCAGTGCAGTGGAAGGAGCTGTTTGGTGAGTACCTGGTAAGCTGTGACATCACAGGCAAGCAGGTAGGTGATTGGTTTGGTAAGAATCTACCTGTTTGGTGAGTATCTGGTATGTGATTAAGGTCCATTCTAATCATAATGTTTAAAATAGTAAAAGAACTAGTGGTAAGCTTAATAAAATATATATAAAAAAGGAAAATAAAATAAATAATTGAATAAAATAATTAAGGAGTGAATTAAAGCACATTAAGGATGGCAGGACAGGTGATGTGTCATGGCGACAGCATGTGGGAGCTCCTGGATACCTGTGTGATCCAGGGCAAACACATCTGCAGTAAGTGTTTGCGACTCGAAGAGCTTCAGCTCAAAAACATTGAACTGGAATCTGAGCTGCAGACACTGCAACACATCAGGGAGGGGGAAAGTTACCTGGACACTTTGTACAGGAGGCGGTCACACCCCTTAGGATAGGGTCTTCTGATTTGGTCAGTGGTCAGGGACAGGAGTGTGTGGCTGCAGCTGAGATAGGTAAGGGAACCCAGAGGGCAGGAGTGCAGGAGCCTCAGCCTTTGTGATTGTCCAACACGTTTGAGGTTCTTTCAGCTTGTTTGGATGAGAGTGGGGGCTGCAGGGTGGATAAGCAACCTGACCATGGCACCATGGTACAGGAAGCCATTCAAGTGGAGGGAGAAAAAAAGAAATGTAGTGGTAGTGGGAGATAGTATAGTTAGGGGGATTGACACTGTGCTCTGCAGCAAAAAGCAAGAGTCCAGACGGCTGTGTTGCCTGCCTGGTGCCATGGTTCGGGAGATCTGCTAAGGGCTGGAGAGGGAGGGGGAGGATCCAGTTGTCGTGGCATATGTAGATACCATGACATAGGCAGGAAACGGAAAGAGATTCTGCATAGTCAGTATGAGGAACTAGGCACCAAATTAAGCAGCAGAATCTCAAAGGTTCTGCTGGATTATTACCTGAGCCACGTGCAAATTGGCATAGGGCAAATAAGATTAAAGAAATTAATGCGTGGTTCAAAGACTGGTGTGGTAGAAGTGGGTTCCAATTCATGGGGCACTGGCATCAGTACTGGGGAAAGTGGTGGCTATACTGTAGGGATGGTCTACACCTGAACCGTGCTGGGTTCTAGCGAGCCACATATCTAGGGAAGTAGAGAGGGTTTTAAACTGAATAGTGGGGGCAAGGGATCAAATTTGGGAAGATGTGGTAAATCAAACAGACAATGCAAGAGAGAAAGGTACTAAAATGGGAAATGATAAACAGACTGTGACAGGAAGAGACAGAGAGTGTAAATCAGCAAATAAGGCTAGAAGTTACAAAAATAATAAAAGGACAAAACTGAAGGCTCTGTATCTGAATGCACGTAGCATTCGAAACAAAACAGATGAACTGAGACCGCAAATAGAAATAAATAAATATGATCTGATAGCCATTAGAGAGACATGGCTGCAGGATGACATAGCCTGGGATCAGAATATTGAAGGGTACATGACAGTTAGGAAGGACATGAAGCTAGGAAAAGGTGGAGGGGTAGCTCTGTTAAGTAATGATGGTATTAGCACAATAGAGAGGGATGACCTCTTGAGTGGTGTTGGAGCCACACCTATGCAGGCAAGTGGGGAGTATCCCATCACACACCTGGGGCTGGATTTTCTGTTCCGTTAGGAGTTTTCTTTTAGCAGGGGCTGCTGGAGAATTGGCGCAGAGTTGTCCATCACAGAAGCCGATGCTGTAATAACAGTTTCAAAATTTCCTGGAGGTGGCGAAGTTCCATGGGGGTGCCTCTTCCGCAACACGACAAGATCGTAATTTAAATCTATTACATATTGTTTTGTATGAATTGTATCTAATTCAATGTGATCCTACCAGGCATTCGCAATCTTCTGCATGATGTGCAGCACGCAGGTGCCTTCACTTTCCCATCTTTGAAAACCTGGCGCCACTGAAGCATGAGTCTTCTGTGCCTGCAAAGGTTAGGTAAGTTATCCATTGTTATCCTGTGGAATTTTTTTTTGACATCGGGCATTGCCACGAAGTTCAGTCTGAAGATGTCGGGAGGAGGTTGCTGGAACTCTACAAGTGGATACTAATGGGGGAAAGGGTGGAACTCTGCAAGTGGATACTGTTGGGGGGGAGAGTGCAGAACTCGACAAATGTATAATTTTTGGGGGGGATGGGGGTGGTCCAGTACAGGTAACATAAATGGTATGGTCATGATGGCTCGCACTTTTAGAAAAGTTGAGAGAATTAGCTCAATAGAGAGGGATGACCTAAGTTCGGGAGACCAGGATGTAGAAGCAGTTTGGGTAGAGATGAGTAATCATAAAGGCAAGAAGTCACTTGTGGGAGTGGTGTACAGGCCACCTAACATTAACCACACTGTAGGGTGGGGTAGAAAGGAAGAAATAATGGAAGCTCGTCAGAAAGGTACAGCAATAATTATGGGGGATTTTAACCTGCATATAGACTGGAAAAATTAGATGGGCAGAGGTAGCCTAGATGAGGAGTACATAGAATGTTTTCGGGATAATTTCTTGGAACAATACATTCTGGAGCCAACCAGAGAGCAGGCTATACTAGACCTGGTATTGTGCAACGAGATAGGATTAATTAATGACCTCATAGTTAAGGCACCTCTAGGTAGCAGCGATCATAATATGATTGAATTTTACATTCAGTTTGAGGGAGAGAAGAGTGGGTCCAAGACTAGTATTTTTAACTTAAAGAAGGGCAATTATGAGGGCATGAAAGCAGAGCCAGCTAAAGTGAACTGGCAAATCAGGTTAAGGGATAGGTCAATAGAGACAGAGTGGCAAACATTTAAGGGGACATTTCAGAATACACAGAATAGATACATTTCAACAAGAAGGAAAAACTCCAAGGGTGGGACCTACCATCCGTGGTTAACTACAACAGTTAAGATGGTATCAAACTTAAAGAAAAAGCCTATAATTGTGCAAAGATGGTCAGAAGATTGGTCAGAATATAAAAAAAACAGCAAAGAATGACTAAAAGATTGATAAGGAAGGTAAAATTAGAGTATGAGAGGAAGTTCGCTAGATATATAGTAAGAGTTTCTATAGATATTTGAAAAGGAAAAGTTAACAAAGTGAGCACTGGTCGAATAGAAAGTGAGTCTGAGGAATTAATAATGGATAATAAGGAGATGGCAGATGAACTGAACAGATATTTTGCATCAGTCTTCACTATTGAGGATACAAGTAACATCCCAGTATTAGCTGTAAGTCAGGAAATGGAAGGGAGGGAGGAACTCAAGAAAATTACAATTAGCAGGGAAGTGGTACAGAACAAATTGTTGGAGCTGCGGGCTGACAAGTCCCTGGGTCTTGATGGACTTCATCCTAGGATGTTAAAAGAAGTGGCTAGTGAGATAGTTGATGTGTTAGTTTTAATTTTCCAAAATTCCCTAGATTTGGAAAGCTAATAGAATGTTATTGTTTATCGTGAGGGGAATTGAATATAAAAGTAGGGAGGTTATGCTTCAGCTATACAGGGCATTGGTGAGACCACATGTGGAGTACTGTGTACAGTACTGGTCTCCTTATTTAAGGAAGGATGTAAATGTGTTGGTGGCAGTACAGAGTAGGTTTACTGGACTAATATCTGGAATGGGCGGGCTGTCTTGCGAGGAAAGTTAAGACAGGCTAGGCTTGTATCTGCTGAAATTAAGAACAGTAAGAGATGACTTGATTGAAACATATAAGATCTAGAGGGGTCTTGACAGGGTGGATGTGGAATGGATGTTTCCCATTGTGGTAGAATCTCGAAATAGGAGTCACTGTTTAAAAATAAGGGGTCGTCCATTTAAAGACAGTGATGAGGAGAATTTTTTTTTTCTGAGGGTCGTGAGCCTTTGGTATTCTCTTCCTCAAAAGGCGGTGGAAGCAGAGTTTTTGAATATTTTTAAGGCAGAGGTAGATAGATTCTTGATAAGCAAGGGAGTGGAAGGGATAGTTGGAAATGTGGAGTAATCAGTTCAGCCATGAACTTCTTGAATGGCAGAGCAGGCTCGAAGGGCAGAGTGGCCTGCTCCTGCTCCTAATTCGTATGTTTGTATGTTCGTATTCAATGGCATTACGGTCACTGAATCCCCCACTATCAACTTCCTGGGGGTTACCACTGATCAGAAGCTGAACTGATAGCCATATAAATACTGTGGCTACAAGAGCAAGTCAGAGCAGAGGAATGTGTAGTGTTTGACTGATCAGATTGATTGCTTAAACCTCTGGGTAGAGCTACAGAGCTCTCGAGAGCAGCTTCAGTACATGGATGGTGTCCAATGCATGGAACAATGTTTAGAAAAATGGAGAATTAAAATTGCGAATAAGATGTGTGCACAATCTAACATGCAATTATGTGAAGGTATGCACATAACATGACATTTAACTCACATTCCATGTGTCACCAAACTTAATGACGGTGGCCAGTGACAAATGACTGATGGGATTCTTCAACTTAATTCCATATATGCCATCCATCAATTAAGCCATAGGAATGAGGGAGTATTTGCTTTCTCCATTTGAACAACTGAAAGTTCAGTTCATATCTCCTTTTAAGGGAAACTACCTTCATCGCAATTATTGGCAAACCTGCTGAGGGAAAGGGAAAAGAAGAACCATATTATATTACAGTTATGATAAAATTATAGATAGGATAGATTAAACTTTTCACGAATGATACCTTAATATTTCATTATGATTTATGATAAACTAAAAATGATTCATCAAATACATTTCCATGAAAGTGCCTCTATCAGTTTATCTATATAAATCAATATAAGGATATTACTGACATTCAGTACATTGTCAGTACTGCTTAAAGTTTCTGACGCTGAACTTCTAAATGACAAAATTACAGTGGGAGATTTGGAAAACCCCACAGAATCTCAGAGCCTCGTTCCCTATATTAAAACAAGCTGGAAAAGTTATTTTGTTAGTGAACCTCGTGAGTCACACTATCTATGACCAATTTTGTCACTTATAAATGGTACATTCCTCATTGCTTTCCCTTTTACTGCCTCCTTCTTCCTGTCAGTACATTATCTTAAGTAATATAATGAATTTATTCTCCGGTTTGGGGCTTCACCTGCAGGGAGCAAATATCAGGAATTCAATGCTGCACTCACCTAATTTTCTGTCTATTATTTGAAAGGGCAGTATTTTAAATACAAGCAAATTCCCACTTGCACTTCTATTTCTGGATTTAGTTGCACTGGCAGGCACCTGGTGCCGGGTTGGAAAGATGAGGGTTAACCCCCAGACATGATTCAACAGCACTCAGGCACTCAAGTGCCTGGCACCGAGATCCTTGTCCCCATAAAGACGGGATCCCATCTCCAAGAGCTGCCAGCCAATCAGAGGGCCAGCAGTTCAGTAGTATCAGCAGCACCACTGGGAGCGTTGGCCACTGCCGATACTGCACCAGACCGGGAACCAGGCCCAATGCTGGAGACTGGGACAAGAGGGTGGTGGGGCGGGTTCACTGAGACCAGTCCGGCCGGCCCCAGCGTTGGAGGTGGAGGAGAGTGGGTGTTGAGGGCAGATAAAAGTGTTAATGGAGGGGTGGCCTTTGCTGCCAGGGCCCTCCATGAGCCACAGATTGCCCTCGGAGGAGGCCCCTCACAACCAAGCCCGCAGGGAGGTCACCTCATTTCACTGGGTGACCTCCATACATGGGGGAAGATCCACCCACAGATGTTTTAATGCCAGCAGCTGTGGGAAGGAGCCCTTAAGTGGCTAACAATTGGCCACTTATGGGCCTCAATTGGTGTCTGGGTGGGAAGGTTGTCTTCAGCCTTTCCTGCCCCCAACTTCATCATGGTACGATAAGAAGGCAATGGGCCCTCCACTCCCTGTCTCCCGCTGCAATTCTATGGCCCCCCTTTCCTCCCAGTCACTCTCCGGCAGGCCCATTAAATCCATCCCTAGTGAGCAAAAATCTATCCTCAAAGTAAGAATTCATAAAACTACACCTCAAATGTTCCCAGTGTGAAGAAAGATCAACAAATAGAAACACTAACTTTGGTTCTTTCTCCACAGATGCTTTTGGCGTTTTCCAGCATTTTCTGATTTTACTTCTGATTTCCAGCATCTGCAATATTTTACTTTTTTTTTACGTTTCAGTCAGTTTGACATGATTCCTTAATTTTTACTTGCATTATTAGGTACAATAATCCACTCTTTCGAAAAAGGCAACAAGGAAATTGCACAATAAAAAGACTTATGAAGTGAAGCCAATTTTATCATTTCAGTGGCTGCTCCTGCTGCAAAATTTGATCATCTATTGAAATGTTATTCATGTTGACAAAACACTAGACCATGAATGCAAACAATGCATACAGAAGTGTAACAACTTTATTAATGAATCTGCATTATGAGGTTCACTGAAGATCAGTCAGTTACAGTATCCTGCTACCGGGCCACTGCCAGTACAAAGAACAAAGAACAGTATAGCACAGGAACAGGCCATTCGGCCCTCCAAGCCTGCGCCGATCTTGATGCCTGCCTAAACTAAAACCTTCTGCACTTCCGGGGCCCATATCCCTCTATTCCCTTCCTATTCATATATTTGTCAAGATGTCACTTAAACGTCGCTATCGTATCTGCTTCCACCACCTCCCCTGGCAGCAAGTTCCAGGCACTCACCACCCTCTGTGTAAAAAAACTTGCCTCGCACCTCCCCTCTAAACTTTGCCCCTCGCACCTTAAACCCATGTTCCCTAGTAACTAACTCTTCCACCCTGGGAAAAAGCCAGGTGATGGACTGATTTATGTTGTTTTGTTTCTCTTCAGGCCTTACTAAACACATTATGACCTGGAGCTTCAGCGCAATTCCCCCGATGTTGGGGTAACCAGTGCAATGATCATAGAATTTTAAGCGCAAATTCTGTTCAGGCAACTCAAGTTTCTGCATTCGTCTAAACAAACATGGTGCTGGAAGCAGGTCCCACCCACAAAACTGGCCGTATCCCCAGGGTGTATTATTCAACATTGGGAGATTCTGCTAATTATGCTCATTTGCTGGCCTTCAAGAAGGCCCCAAAAATTAAGTTGGAACTTTTGGGTGCAAGGGCAGAAATAGGTGCATTTTGAAAGGTTTTGAATGATTCATTTTTAATTTGCCAAGAAACTTCCTACTGTAACACAATCTTAACTAGAAAATCAATTTGTATGTTTTAAAAAAGTCATTTGCAGTAATTTAAAATCAGGTCACTCACAGACAGTTGATTGACTTTGTTTTTGCTTTCATGGGGGTGGGGTGGGGTGGGGAAGAAGGGGCTGCGTGCGCAGCAGCGAGAGCCAGGAAGCGAGTGTGGGGACATCAGAGCATTGAACCGCAGGGAGGCTATATTCAATTGGCAGATGTGCTTTCACCAAATCAAGAAACAGGAAACAGTCTGTGATCCACAACTATTTTATTCTCAAACCACATGTTCAGTACAAATAGCAGTTTCCACTCTTCCCTTCTGGACTCTCTCCCTATCCAGAAGTAACTCTCCTGATTAGGGAAAGACCCAACCCTTAAATAAAAGCTGCAATGAGCATCACCTGCTCTCTATTAACTCTGAAATAAGTCCCAGTTAATTAAAGGGACCAGCATTTTCAACATTGTCAGGCAGTGCTGCAGCACTTTAAACAGGGAGGCTGGAGGGGGTGAGAGCGCGGGGCTCCGGGGAACCGTTATCGTGGGGAAAGCTTAGAGACCAGAGGCTTGTTACCGGGGAGAGAGGGGAGGGCTCTGAGGGCTCAGAACCAGGGGCTATTCCAAGAGATATTTCTGTGTCCAGTTTGAGTGATATTTGTTGGGCCCAATTTTAGTGAATCTGATATACGCGGTGGCCAGTTTAAGCGATCTTTGTTGTGATGTTGAGATATTTGCTGTGCCCATTTTAAGTGATATTTGCTGCAGCCTTGGGGGTATCCGGTCCCGGCGGCTAGTGTGGCCTTAGGTGTTCCAGTCTCAACAGTGAGTTTGCAGCCTCAGGAGGCCCAGTCCTGACGGCCTCCTTCATGTGAGGGAAGGGGTGGGGGACTGTGGGAGTGAACAGGAGGGCAAAAAGTAGGGAGGGTTGGAGGTAGAAGGAGAGGAGGCTGTCGCTGAAGGTTTCTGGGAGAGCAGGTATCTAGGGTGGGGGTAGTTCCTAGGGAGGAGGGGGTGGGGGCTGTAACAGGAGGAATCTTGGAGAGGGAGAGAATATCTGGGAGGGGGAGACAAAGGGTGAGATAGTCTTGAGGGTGGGTTTGGATGTGGTGGTTCTTGCAGAAGGAATGTGGAAGAGGGGTGACGGATGTTTAGAGGTGGATGAGGGTGGGGGGGGAGGTTGGTGGTGGGTGGTGTAGGGAATCTGTGTGTGTTCCTGTGCCTGTCTACACACCTTGCATATGCCCATGTGTTAATTGTGTTCATGTTACATAGCAGAACTTCCTCTCCAACCATCTTGGACCTCTTTGCATTGGATCAAGACCTTGCTCTTTCAAAACTGTGTGCAATGGCCACATCACATTACAGGAATTCACGCACCGGCATCTTTCACTCCTCAAATAAAGTTCAGGACCTTGAACATCAGGACCCCCATGGACAATCCCTACATCGACAGACCTGAGCACCACACTGCTATCTTAGCTCGGAAACTCAGGTGGTATGACATCAATATTGCTGCCCTGAGTGAGTCATGATGGGCAGGAGAAGGCCAGCTCGAGGAACAAAATGGCCAGTGCACTGGAAGGGCAATCTAGAAGAGGAACACCTTCATGCGGTGGGCTTTGCCATCAAGAACGAGCTGTCTGTATCTTAATGCGTCCCCCTGTGGGATAAGTAACAGCCTCATGACCCTCTGGCTCACTCTTATGAGGAATCAGTACACCACTGTCGTCAGTGCATATGCTCCTACTCTAGATGCAATCAACGAAGCTAAAAAGGGATTCTACTCTGACCTTGAGCAATCCCTGGTCTGAGTCCCAGTGGGAGACAAGCTGATTCTCCTTGGTGACTTCAATGCCAGAGTCAAGAAGGACACAAACATCTGGAGGGTGCGATTGGCAAGGAAGAGTAGGGAATGCAAACTCCAATGGAGTCCTTCTCCTGATAAAATTCTTAGAACATAACTTTGTCATAACCAACACCCTGTTTTGTCAGAGACAAGCACAAGACCTCATGCCAACACCCACGATGCAAGCACTGGCACCTGCTTGACTACATCATCGTCCAAGTGAGAGATCGCAAGGATGTCCGCGTCACTCTTGTGATTAACAGGTGCTGATGGTTCGATCTGTCATTTCCATCAACCTGGCTCCGAAACAGCAACAGCAACAGAAGCACTGCCGCAAGAAAACTAACATCGAAGGTCTCAAGGATCCCGCAAAGGCAGCTTTTCTCAGCCAGCGCCTCAAAGGCAACCTCTCGAGTTCCAGCCAAGAGGAGCTGCAGTGTGTCCATAGTGCCTGGTCTACTCTAAAGTCCGCCATAGTCAGCACTGCGAAGAGGTTCTACCAGGAATCACAAAGACTAGTTTGATGAGAATGACCAAGAGATACAGGAGCTAATCAAACATAAGCATAAAGCATTCATAGACTGGAAGCATCACCACAATCCAAGAGAAAAGCAACAGACCTATAGGTGTCTGAAGGCAGCAGTACAATGAAAAGCCAAAGACATAAAGGACAAATAGTGGGTGGAAAGAGCGAGTAAGATCCAACAGCTTGCAGAGAACAACGACATGAATGGGTTTTTCAGCATTGTCAAGATCTTCTATGGCCCAAACACTCAAGGGCCTACTCTGCTGAGAGCCAAGAACAGAGAAGAACTCACCAAGGGCAGATAGGTACATTTTGAAGAGCTCCTCAACTGAGACTCTATCTTTGACTCAAGTGTACCTGACTCCATCCCTCAGTGCATTACCCAGCCCTGGCCAGGAATGAAGTAGAGAAAGCCATTCATCAGCTGAAAATCAACATGGCCTCTGGAGCAGATAGAATCTCTGCCAACATCTTAAAACATGATGGAGATTAACTCCTGGCATGATTGCACAATCTCAAATCTCTTATCTGGGAAGACTTGCACATGCTGTAATTGTGACCATCTTCTAGAAAGGAGACAGGTTCAATTGTGGTAATTATAGGGGTGTCTCCCTGCTGTCTGCCACAGTGAAGATCATTGCAAAGATCCTCCTCAACTGTCTCCTCTAAGTGGCTGACGAGCTCCTCCCAGGGTCGCAATGTGGATTTCACCCACTAAGATGCACTACAGATATGATCATCACTGTGTGGAAAATCCAGGAAAAATGCAGGGAGCAGCACCAACTGCTGTACATGGTCTTTTTTGACCCGTACAAAAGCCTTTGACTCCATCAATTGTGAGGGTTTATGGAGAGTCCTCCTCAAATTTGGCTGCCCTCAGAAATATATCACCATCCTTCACCTCCTACATGTTGACATACTAGCTGTGATCTGTACCAACCACAGACCCTATCTCAGTGAAGACTGGAGTCAAACAAAGATGTGTCATTGCACTAATCCTCTTCTTCATCTTCCTCGCTGCAATTCTGTACCTCACCTCCAGCAAGCTCCCCATAGGAGTGGATATAGTCTACATGACAGATTAGAAATTATTCAACCTTTGGCACTCCCATTTCAAAATCAAGGTCCCTCCAGCTTCAGTCATTGAGCTTCAGTATGCCGCGAAGTTTGTGTATGTACTCACTCGGACCCTGAGCTCCAAGTCTCTAGGACAAAATCTATTTAGTTAGAGATAAGTAACAATAGAAGTACCATTACGCAACTGTGTGTATTCTATAAGCCTCCAACTAGTGGGGAAGGTATAGAGGAATAAATTTGCAAAGAAATTACAGAGAGGTGCAACGACTATTGAGTAGTTAAAATGGGGTATTTTAGTTATCCTAATGTAGACTGTGATAGTTATAATGTAAAAGACAGAGAGGGGGGAAAAGTTTCTAAAGTGTGTTCAGGAGAATTTTCTGCATCAGTATGTTTCCAGTCCAACAAGGAAGAAGACACTGCTGGATCTGGTTCTAGGGAATGAGGTGGGACAAGTGGATCAGGTGTCAGTAGGGGAATATTTAGGGAGCAATGATGACAGTATCATAAGATTTAGTTAAGCTATGGAAAAGGACAGGAAGCAATCCAGAGTAAAGATAATTAATTGGAGGAGGGCCAATTTCAGTGGGGTGAGAATGGATCTGGTCCAGCTAAATTGGACTCAAAAATTGGCAAGTAAAACTGTAATTGAGCAGAGGAGATAGTTTGGGTACGGTCAAGGTACATTCCCACGACTGAGAAAGGTAGAACAAACAAAGCCAGAGCTTGATGGATGATAAAAGAGGTAGAGAGTAAGATGAAGCAGAAAAAAGGATGTGTTTGACAGATGTCAGGTTGATAATAAAAATGAGAACCATTCTGAATATAAAAAGTTCAGAGAGGAAGTGAAAAAAAAGTAAGAGCAGCAAAGAGACAGTAGGAGAAGAAACTGGCAAACAACATAAAAGGGAATCCAAAAGTCTTCTACTGACATATAAATTGTACAAGTGTGGTAAAAGTATGAGTGAGGCTAAATGGGGATTTACACATGAAGGCAGAGGGCATGCCTGTGGTGCTAAACACGTACTTTGCATCTGTCTTTACCAGGTTAGAAGATGTTGCCCAAGTCATGGTGATAGAGTTGGTAGCTGAGACACTGGATGGGCTAAAAATTGATAGAGAGGAGGTATCAGATAATTAGGTATTAAAATTAATAAGTCACTACAACCAGATGAGATGCATCCAAGGACACTGACGGACGTAAGGGTAAAAATTGCAGAGACACTGGCCATAATCTTCCAATTGTCCTTAGATACAGGGGCTGTGCTAGAAGACTGGAGAATTGCAAATGTTACACTCTTGCTCAATAAAGGGTGTAAGGAGAAGCCCAGCATCTACAGGCCAGTCAGTTTAACCTCGGTGGTGGGAAAGCTTTTAGAAAGATATGATTTTAGATAATTCAGGACAAAATTAACAATCGCTTGGACAAATGTGGATTAATTAAGGAAAGCTAGCAAGGATTTATTAAAGGAAAATTGTATTTATCTAACTAGCTTGAGTTTTTTGATGAGGTGACAGAAAGTGCTGATAAGGGTAATGCAGTTGATGTGATCATAGAGTCATAACGGCACAAAAGGAGGCCATTCAGCACATCAAGTCAATGCCGGCTTTCTGCAGAGCAGTCCAATCAGTCTCATTAACAGGCTCTATCCCAGAACTGGCAGATAGCCATAAAGGCAGGGCTAAAGAGCGGTGAGCGAAGAGTCTTAGCTGTTGGCAGGAAAAAAGACAGAAGCGCAAGGAGAGAGCCAACTGTGTAACAGCCCCGACAACCAATTTTATCTGCAACGCCTCTGGAAGAGTCTGTCACTCTAGAATTGGCCTTTATAGCCACTGCAGGCGCTGCTTCACAAACCACTGACCACCTCTAGGCGCTTACCTATTGTCTCTCGAGACAAGGAGGCCAAAGAAGAAGATGAAGATTGACAAGGACACATAGGTCTCTTTGTACATCTACACTTTCTAATCTCTTACCATTTAAGAAATATACTACACATATATTCCTCCTACCAAAGTGGATAACCTCACATTTTTCCACATTATATTCTATCTGTCACGTTTTTGCCCACTCACTGGGCTGAATTTTATGCCGCCCCAGCGGGTTGGATGATGGAGCGGGGGCAGATGGGGGTGGCGTAAAATTGAGTGGGAGGTTCTGGGAGGCCTTCCCACCCATTCCCGTCTCCGGCCAAATTTACGGAAGTTGGGCAGCGGGGGTGGGGGGGGAAAGTCCTGCCAGCCCGAGGCCAATCAAGGCCCTCAAGTGGCCACGTAACAGCCATTTAAGGGCCCTCGCCCACCTCCACGATTATTTTACCTATGGCAAGTGGGCGTGCTGGGGACTTGAAAGGCCGCCCAGCGATAGTTGACGGCATTTCCGTGCACTGGGTGGTGGAGGTAGGTGCCATGGCAGTCAGGCACAGGGTGCCGGATTGATGGCCGCCCCTGCCTCCCAACTCACCCCCAGGACCCAAAACGCCCACCTTCTCCCCAAATGGCCACCCTTGCCTCACCGGGGTGCGCCTGATTCCCTCGGCGAGACATCGACAACCTACCTTGGATACCAGGTCCATGGCATCGTCCTCGGTCGGCTGGGCTGCAGTCCCAGCAGTTGCCACCACTCCCAGTGGTGTTGCTGAGACTAAGAGCTGCCGGCCCGCTGATTGGCCAGCTGCTCACTGAGGCAGGACCTCCTCCCTCAGGCGGGTGGAAGTCCCGCCTCGGAAAAATTAAAGCCCAGGGATCCATAAAATGCAGGCCGGATCACCGGGCTAGGCGGAAACGGGCTCACCACCGATTTTTATGTTGGTGACGAAGTCCCGTCCGCCTATGATAAAATCCAGCCCACTAATTCTGTCCAAATCCCCTTGAAGCTGCTTTGCATCTTCCTCACAACACACATTCCCACCCAGTTTTGTGTCATCCATGAACTTGGAAATACTACATTTGGTGCCCACGCCCAAATCATTAATATATATTTTGAACAGCTGGGGCCCAAGCACTGATCCTTGTGGTACCCCATTAGTCACAGCCTGCCAATGTGAGAATGACATGTTTATTCCTACTCTCTGCTTTCTGCCTGTTACCTAATCCTTAATCCATGACAGTATGTTACCTCCTGTAACATGTGCATTAATTTTGATAAACAACTTCCTGTGAGGGAATTTATCAAAAGCCTTCTGAAAATCCAAGTATACCACGTCCACTGACTCCCCTTTATCAATTCTGTTAGTAATAACCTCAAAAAACTCCAACAGGTTCATCAAACATGAGTTCCCATTCATAAATCCATGTTGACTATGCCCAATCAGATTATTATTGTCCAAGTGTCCATTTATCACATCCTTTAAAATAGATTCCAGCATTTTCCCAACGGCTGATGTAAGGCTAACAGGTCTATAATTCACCTTTTTCTCTCTCCCTCCCTTCTTAAATACTGGGGTGACATTTGCTACCTTCCAATCTGCAGGAACCACTCCAGAATCTATAGAATTTTGGGAGATGATCACCAATGCATCCACTATCTCCATAGCTACCCCTTTCAACACTCTGGGATGTGAGATTTCAGGTCTTGGGGACTTATCAATCTTCAGCCCAATTAATTTCTCCAATACAACCTTCTTACTAATACTACTTTCCTTCTATTCCTCATTCCCCCTAATCCCTTGGATCTCTAATTCTGGGAGATTTCTTGTATTTTCCTCAGTGAAGACAGACACAAAGTAATTATTTAGCTTCTCTGCCATTTCTCTATTTCCCATTATAAATTCTCCTGACTCTGCCTGTAATGGACCCACATTTGTCCTAGCCAAACATTTCCTTTTTACATATCCGTAGAAGCTTTTACAGTCTGTTTTTATATTTTTTGCTATCTTACATTCATATTCTATTCTCCCTTTCTGTGCTCCAGAACTAGTTGCACCCCTAGCCAAGCTGTTCCAGTACAACTACAACACTGGCATCTACCCAGCAATGTGGAAAATTGCCCAGGTATGTCCTGTACACACAAAGCAGGAGAACTCCAACCTGGCCAATTACCACCCCATCGTTCTACTCTCAATTATCAGTAAGTTGATGGAAGGTGTCATCAACAGTGCTATCAAGCGGCACTAGCTTAGCAATAACCTGCTCACTGATGCTCAGTTTGGGTTCCACCAGGACCACTCAGCTCCTGATCTTATTACAGCCTAGGTTCAAACATGGACAAAAGAGCTGAACTCCAGAGGTGAGGTGAGAGTGACATCAAGGCAGCATTTGACCCAGCATGGCATCAAGGAGTCCTAGCAAAACTGGAGTCAATGGGAATCAGGGAGAAAACGCTCCACTGGTTGGAGTTATACCTAGCACAAAGGAAGATGGTTGTGGCTGTTGGAGGTCAATCATCTCAGTCCCAGGACATCACTGCAGCAGTTCATCAGGCCCAACCATCTTCAACTGCTTCATCAATGACCTTCCTTCAAGCATAAGGTCAGAAGTGTGGATGTTCGCTGATGATTTCACAATGTTCAGCAACTCCTCAGATACTGAAGGAGTCCATGTAGAAATGTAACAAGACCTGGACAATATCAAGGCTTGGGCTGATAAGTGGCAAGGAACATTTGCGCCACACAAGTGCCAGGCAATGACCATCTCAAACAAAAGAGAATTTAACCATCTCCCTTTCAGCGGAGACAGAGCGAGAGAGAGGAGCATGGCGGGAGCGGAGTTTAAAAAGCGTGCCAAAAGACCAGAGTCGGAGACCGGAGACAGACAGAGTGGGAGCGGAGCAAGGAAAAATCGAAAAGTGACATCAGTGTGATGTCACAATCAACAGTGAGAGCAGGGAAACAGAGAGACGCTGGGGTGAGTATACAGATAAGCTTGTAATTTACTTTAAATATAACACAGCATAACACTTGATCGATTTATTAGACTATATACTAAAAACTAAAACGAATTTTATAATTTATAATACAGAGTGAGAAAGAGACCAGAGGTGAATGTACTAGTTCAAATTAGGACCACTTAATACATAAGCTGTATTAAGTATTATTAGGGTTTATCAGTATTTGTAAGGTTTACTAATAGTAGTAAGGTTTATTAGTATTGGCAAAGCTTTATTGTCATTGGTAACATCTATTAGACTCACGGCATGCAGATTAAAAGCTGAGTGTAGAGATTTGAGCTTGGTGAGTGGTGAGTTCAGTGAAGGGGGCAGAGGTGCTCCATTTTTCCATTTTACCTCTTTTTTTGCATTCTTTTAACCCTCCAGTATTTGGTTCTTGCTTCAGTGCAGTGGAAGGAGCTGTTTGGTGAGTACCTGGTAAGCTGTGACATCACAGGCAAGCAGGTAGGTGATTGGTTTGGTAAGAATCTACCTGTTTGGTGAGTATCTGGTATGTGATTAAGGTCCATTCTAATCATAATGTTTAAAATAGTAAAAGAACTAGTGGTAAGCTTAATAAAATATATATAAAAAAGGAAAATAAAATAAATAATTGAATAAAATAATTAAGGAGTGAATTAAAGCACATTAAGGATGGCAGGACAGGTGATGTGTCATGGCGACAGCATGTGGGAGCTCCTGGATACCTGTGTGATCCAGGGCAAACACATCTGCAGTAAGTGTTTGCGACTCGAAGAGCTTCAGCTCAAAAACATTGAACTGGAATCTGAGCTGCAGACACTGCAACACATCAGGGAGGGGGAAAGTTACCTGGACACTTTGTACAGGAGGCGGTCACACCCCTTAGGATAGGGTCTTCTGATTTGGTCAGTGGTCAGGGACAGGAGTGTGTGGCTGCAGCTGAGATAGGTAAGGGAACCCAGAGGGCAGGAGTGCAGGAGCCTCAGCCTTTGTGATTGTCCAACACGTTTGAGGTTCTTTCAGCTTGTTTGGATGAGAGTGGGGGCTGCAGGGTGGATAAGCAACCTGACCATGGCACCATGGTACAGGAAGCCATTCAAGTGGAGGGAGAAAAAAAGAAATGTAGTGGTAGTGGGAGATAGTATAGTTAGGGGGATTGACACTGTGCTCTGCAGCAAAAAGCAAGAGTCCAGACGGCTGTGTTGCCTGCCTGGTGCCATGGTTCGGGAGATCTGCTAAGGGCTGGAGAGGGAGGGGGAGGATCCAGTTGTCGTGGCATATGTAGATACCATGACATAGGCAGGAAACGGAAAGAGATTCTGCATAGTCAGTATGAGGAACTAGGCACCAAATTAAGCAGCAGAATCTCAAAGGTTCTGCTGGATTATTACCTGAGCCACGTGCAAATTGGCATAGGGCAAATAAGATTAAAGAAATTAATGCGTGGTTCAAAGACTGGTGTGGTAGAAGTGGGTTCCAATTCATGGGGCACTGGCATCAGTACTGGGGAAAGTGGTGGCTATACTGTAGGGATGGTCTACACCTGAACCGTGCTGGGTTCTAGCGAGCCACATATCTAGGGAAGTAGAGAGGGTTTTAAACTGAATAGTGGGGGCAAGGGATCAAATTTGGGAAGATGTGGTAAATCAAACAGACAATGCAAGAGAGAAAGGTACTAAAATGGGAAATGATAAACAGACTGTGACAGGAAGAGACAGAGAGTGTAAATCAGCAAATAAGGCTAGAAGTTACAAAAATAATAAAAGGACAAAACTGAAGGCTCTGTATCTGAATGCACGTAGCATTCGAAACAAAACAGATGAACTGAGACCGCAAATAGAAATAAATAAATATGATCTGATAGCCATTAGAGAGACATGGCTGCAGGATGACATAGCCTGGGATCAGAATATTGAAGGGTACATGACAGTTAGGAAGGACATGAAGCTAGGAAAAGGTGGAGGGGTAGCTCTGTTAAGTAATGATGGTATTAGCACAATAGAGAGGGATGACCTCTTGAGTGGTGTTGGAGCCACACCTATGCAGGCAAGTGGGGAGTATCCCATCACACACCTGGGGCTGGATTTTCTGTTCCGTTAGGAGTTTTCTTTTAGCAGGGGCTGCTGGAGAATTGGCGCAGAGTTGTCCATCACAGAAGCCGATGCTGTAATAACAGTTTCAAAATTTCCTGGAGGTGGCGAAGTTCCATGGGGGTGCCTCTTCCGCAACACGACAAGATCGTAATTTAAATCTATTACATATTGTTTTGTATGAATTGTATCTAATTCAATGTGATCCTACCAGGCATTCGCAATCTTCTGCATGATGTGCAGCACGCAGGTGCCTTCACTTTCCCATCTTTGAAAACCTGGCGCCACTGAAGCATGAGTCTTCTGTGCCTGCAAAGGTTAGGTAAGTTATCCATTGTTATCCTGTGGAATTTTTTTTTGACATCGGGCATTGCCACGAAGTTCAGTCTGAAGATGTCGGGAGGAGGTTGCTGGAACTCTACAAGTGGATACTAATGGGGGAAAGGGTGGAACTCTGCAAGTGGATACTGTTGGGGGGGAGAGTGCAGAACTCGACAAATGTATAATTTTTGGGGGGGATGGGGGTGGTCCAGTACAGGTAACATAAATGGTATGGTCATGATGGCTCGCACTTTTAGAAAAGTTGAGAGAATTAGCTCAATAGAGAGGGATGACCTAAGTTCGGGAGACCAGGATGTAGAAGCAGTTTGGGTAGAGATGAGTAATCATAAAGGCAAGAAGTCACTTGTGGGAGTGGTGTACAGGCCACCTAACATTAACCACACTGTAGGGTGGGGTAGAAAGGAAGAAATAATGGAAGCTCGTCAGAAAGGTACAGCAATAATTATGGGGGATTTTAACCTGCATATAGACTGGAAAAATTAGATGGGCAGAGGTAGCCTAGATGAGGAGTACATAGAATGTTTTCGGGATAATTTCTTGGAACAATACATTCTGGAGCCAACCAGAGAGCAGGCTATACTAGACCTGGTATTGTGCAACGAGATAGGATTAATTAATGACCTCATAGTTAAGGCACCTCTAGGTAGCAGCGATCATAATATGATTGAATTTTACATTCAGTTTGAGGGAGAGAAGAGTGGGTCCAAGACTAGTATTTTTAACTTAAAGAAGGGCAATTATGAGGGCATGAAAGCAGAGCCAGCTAAAGTGAACTGGCAAATCAGGTTAAGGGATAGGTCAATAGAGACAGAGTGGCAAACATTTAAGGGGACATTTCAGAATACACAGAATAGATACATTTCAACAAGAAGGAAAAACTCCAAGGGTGGGACCTACCATCCGTGGTTAACTACAACAGTTAAGATGGTATCAAACTTAAAGAAAAAGCCTATAATTGTGCAAAGATGGTCAGAAGATTGGTCAGAATATAAAAAAAACAGCAAAGAATGACTAAAAGATTGATAAGGAAGGTAAAATTAGAGTATGAGAGGAAGTTCGCTAGATATATAGTAAGAGTTTCTATAGATATTTGAAAAGGAAAAGTTAACAAAGTGAGCACTGGTCGAATAGAAAGTGAGTCTGAGGAATTAATAATGGATAATAAGGAGATGGCAGATGAACTGAACAGATATTTTGCATCAGTCTTCACTATTGAGGATACAAGTAACATCCCAGTATTAGCTGTAAGTCAGGAAATGGAAGGGAGGGAGGAACTCAAGAAAATTACAATTAGCAGGGAAGTGGTACAGAACAAATTGTTGGAGCTGCGGGCTGACAAGTCCCTGGGTCTTGATGGACTTCATCCTAGGATGTTAAAAGAAGTGGCTAGTGAGATAGTTGATGTGTTAGTTTTAATTTTCCAAAATTCCCTAGATTTGGAAAGCTAATAGAATGTTATTGTTTATCGTGAGGGGAATTGAATATAAAAGTAGGGAGGTTATGCTTCAGCTATACAGGGCATTGGTGAGACCACATGTGGAGTACTGTGTACAGTACTGGTCTCCTTATTTAAGGAAGGATGTAAATGTGTTGGTGGCAGTACAGAGTAGGTTTACTGGACTAATATCTGGAATGGGCGGGCTGTCTTGCGAGGAAAGTTAAGACAGGCTAGGCTTGTATCTGCTGAAATTAAGAACAGTAAGAGATGACTTGATTGAAACATATAAGATCTAGAGGGGTCTTGACAGGGTGGATGTGGAATGGATGTTTCCCATTGTGGTAGAATCTCGAAATAGGAGTCACTGTTTAAAAATAAGGGGTCGTCCATTTAAAGACAGTGATGAGGAGAATTTTTTTTTTCTGAGGGTCGTGAGCCTTTGGTATTCTCTTCCTCAAAAGGCGGTGGAAGCAGAGTTTTTGAATATTTTTAAGGCAGAGGTAGATAGATTCTTGATAAGCAAGGGAGTGGAAGGGATAGTTGGAAATGTGGAGTAATCAGTTCAGCCATGAACTTCTTGAATGGCAGAGCAGGCTCGAAGGGCAGAGTGGCCTGCTCCTGCTCCTAATTCGTATGTTTGTATGTTCGTATTCAATGGCATTACGGTCACTGAATCCCCCACTATCAACTTCCTGGGGGTTACCACTGATCAGAAGCTGAACTGATAGCCATATAAATACTGTGGCTACAAGAGCAAGTCAGAGCAGAGGAATGTGTAGTGTTTGACTGATCAGATTGATTGCTTAAACCTCTGGGTAGAGCTACAGAGCTCTCGAGAGCAGCTTCAGTACATGGATGGTGTCCAATGCATGGAACAATGTTTAGAAAAATGGAGAATTAAAATTGCGAATAAGATGTGTGCACAATCTAACATGCAATTATGTGAAGGTATGCACATAACATGACATTTAACTCACATTCCATGTGTCACCAAACTTAATGACGGTGGCCAGTGACAAATGACTGATGGGATTCTTCAACTTAATTCCATATATGCCATCCATCAATTAAGCCATAGGAATGAGGGAGTATTTGCTTTCTCCATTTGAACAACTGAAAGTTCAGTTCATATCTCCTTTTAAGGGAAACTACCTTCATCGCAATTATTGGCAAACCTGCTGAGGGAAAGGGAAAAGAAGAACCATATTATATTACAGTTATGATAAAATTATAGATAGGATAGATTAAACTTTTCACGAATGATACCTTAATATTTCATTATGATTTATGATAAACTAAAAATGATTCATCAAATACATTTCCATGAAAGTGCCTCTATCAGTTTATCTATATAAATCAATATAAGGATATTACTGACATTCAGTACATTGTCAGTACTGCTTAAAGTTTCTGACGCTGAACTTCTAAATGACAAAATTACAGTGGGAGATTTGGAAAACCCCACAGAATCTCAGAGCCTCGTTCCCTATATTAAAACAAGCTGGAAAAGTTATTTTGTTAGTGAACCTCGTGAGTCACACTATCTATGACCAATTTTGTCACTTATAAATGGTACATTCCTCATTGCTTTCCCTTTTACTGCCTCCTTCTTCCTGTCAGTACATTATCTTAAGTAATATAATGAATTTATTCTCCGGTTTGGGGCTTCACCTGCAGGGAGCAAATATCAGGAATTCAATGCTGCACTCACCTAATTTTCTGTCTATTATTTGAAAGGGCAGTATTTTAAATACAAGCAAATTCCCACTTGCACTTCTATTTCTGGATTTAGTTGCACTGGCAGGCACCTGGTGCCGGGTTGGAAAGATGAGGGTTAACCCCCAGACATGATTCAACAGCACTCAGGCACTCAAGTGCCTGGCACCGAGATCCTTGTCCCCATAAAGACGGGATCCCATCTCCAAGAGCTGCCAGCCAATCAGAGGGCCAGCAGTTCAGTAGTATCAGCAGCACCACTGGGAGCGTTGGCCACTGCCGATACTGCACCAGACCGGGAACCAGGCCCAATGCTGGAGACTGGGACAAGAGGGTGGTGGGGCGGGTTCACTGAGACCAGTCCGGCCGGCCCCAGCGTTGGAGGTGGAGGAGAGTGGGTGTTGAGGGCAGATAAAAGTGTTAATGGAGGGGTGGCCTTTGCTGCCAGGGCCCTCCATGAGCCACAGATTGCCCTCGGAGGAGGCCCCTCACAACCAAGCCCGCAGGGAGGTCACCTCATTTCACTGGGTGACCTCCATACATGGGGGAAGATCCACCCACAGATGTTTTAATGCCAGCAGCTGTGGGAAGGAGCCCTTAAGTGGCTAACAATTGGCCACTTATGGGCCTCAATTGGTGTCTGGGTGGGAAGGTTGTCTTCAGCCTTTCCTGCCCCCAACTTCATCATGGTACGATAAGAAGGCAATGGGCCCTCCACTCCCTGTCTCCCGCTGCAATTCTATGGCCCCCCTTTCCTCCCAGTCACTCTCCGGCAGGCCCATTAAATCCATCCCTAGTGAGCAAAAATCTATCCTCAAAGTAAGAATTCATAAAACTACACCTCAAATGTTCCCAGTGTGAAGAAAGATCAACAAATAGAAACACTAACTTTGGTTCTTTCTCCACAGATGCTTTTGGCGTTTTCCAGCATTTTCTGATTTTACTTCTGATTTCCAGCATCTGCAATATTTTACTTTTTTTTTACGTTTCAGTCAGTTTGACATGATTCCTTAATTTTTACTTGCATTATTAGGTACAATAATCCACTCTTTCGAAAAAGGCAACAAGGAAATTGCACAATAAAAAGACTTATGAAGTGAAGCCAATTTTATCATTTCAGTGGCTGCTCCTGCTGCAAAATTTGATCATCTATTGAAATGTTATTCATGTTGACAAAACACTAGACCATGAATGCAAACAATGCATACAGAAGTGTAACAACTTTATTAATGAATCTGCATTATGAGGTTCACTGAAGATCAGTCAGTTACAGTATCCTGCTACCGGGCCACTGCCAGTACAAAGAACAAAGAACAGTATAGCACAGGAACAGGCCATTCGGCCCTCCAAGCCTGCGCCGATCTTGATGCCTGCCTAAACTAAAACCTTCTGCACTTCCGGGGCCCATATCCCTCTATTCCCTTCCTATTCATATATTTGTCAAGATGTCACTTAAACGTCGCTATCGTATCTGCTTCCACCACCTCCCCTGGCAGCAAGTTCCAGGCACTCACCACCCTCTGTGTAAAAAAACTTGCCTCGCACCTCCCCTCTAAACTTTGCCCCTCGCACCTTAAACCCATGTTCCCTAGTAACTAACTCTTCCACCCTGGGAAAAAGCCAGGTGATGGACTGATTTATGTTGTTTTGTTTCTCTTCAGGCCTTACTAAACACATTATGACCTGGAGCTTCAGCGCAATTCCCCCGATGTTGGGGTAACCAGTGCAATGATCATAGAATTTTAAGCGCAAATTCTGTTCAGGCAACTCAAGTTTCTGCATTCGTCTAAACAAACATGGTGCTGGAAGCAGGTCCCACCCACAAAACTGGCCGTATCCCCAGGGTGTATTATTCAACATTGGGAGATTCTGCTAATTATGCTCATTTGCTGGCCTTCAAGAAGGCCCCAAAAATTAAGTTGGAACTTTTGGGTGCAAGGGCAGAAATAGGTGCATTTTGAAAGGTTTTGAATGATTCATTTTTAATTTGCCAAGAAACTTCCTACTGTAACACAATCTTAACTAGAAAATCAATTTGTATGTTTTAAAAAAGTCATTTGCAGTAATTTAAAATCAGGTCACTCACAGACAGTTGATTGACTTTGTTTTTGCTTTCATGGGGGTGGGGTGGGGTGGGGAAGAAGGGGCTGCGTGCGCAGCAGCGAGAGCCAGGAAGCGAGTGTGGGGACATCAGAGCATTGAACCGCAGGGAGGCTATATTCAATTGGCAGATGTGCTTTCACCAAATCAAGAAACAGGAAACAGTCTGTGATCCACAACTATTTTATTCTCAAACCACATGTTCAGTACAAATAGCAGTTTCCACTCTTCCCTTCTGGACTCTCTCCCTATCCAGAAGTAACTCTCCTGATTAGGGAAAGACCCAACCCTTAAATAAAAGCTGCAATGAGCATCACCTGCTCTCTATTAACTCTGAAATAAGTCCCAGTTAATTAAAGGGACCAGCATTTTCAACATTGTCAGGCAGTGCTGCAGCACTTTAAACAGGGAGGCTGGAGGGGGTGAGAGCGCGGGGCTCCGGGGAACCGTTATCGTGGGGAAAGCTTAGAGACCAGAGGCTTGTTACCGGGGAGAGAGGGGAGGGCTCTGAGGGCTCAGAACCAGGGGCTATTCCAAGAGATATTTCTGTGTCCAGTTTGAGTGATATTTGTTGGGCCCAATTTTAGTGAATCTGATATACGCGGTGGCCAGTTTAAGCGATCTTTGTTGTGATGTTGAGATATTTGCTGTGCCCATTTTAAGTGATATTTGCTGCAGCCTTGGGGGTATCCGGTCCCGGCGGCTAGTGTGGCCTTAGGTGTTCCAGTCTCAACAGTGAGTTTGCAGCCTCAGGAGGCCCAGTCCTGACGGCCTCCTTCATGTGAGGGAAGGGGTGGGGGACTGTGGGAGTGAACAGGAGGGCAAAAAGTAGGGAGGGTTGGAGGTAGAAGGAGAGGAGGCTGTCGCTGAAGGTTTCTGGGAGAGCAGGTATCTAGGGTGGGGGTAGTTCCTAGGGAGGAGGGGGTGGGGGCTGTAACAGGAGGAATCTTGGAGAGGGAGAGAATATCTGGGAGGGGGAGACAAAGGGTGAGATAGTCTTGAGGGTGGGTTTGGATGTGGTGGTTCTTGCAGAAGGAATGTGGAAGAGGGGTGACGGATGTTTAGAGGTGGATGAGGGTGGGGGGGGAGGTTGGTGGTGGGTGGTGTAGGGAATCTGTGTGTGTTCCTGTGCCTGTCTACACACCTTGCATATGCCCATGTGTTAATTGTGTTCATGTTACATAGCAGAACTTCCTCTCCAACCATCTTGGACCTCTTTGCATTGGATCAAGACCTTGCTCTTTCAAAACTGTGTGCAATGGCCACATCACATTACAGGAATTCACGCACCGGCATCTTTCACTCCTCAAATAAAGTTCAGGACCTTGAACATCAGGACCCCCATGGACAATCCCTACATCGACAGACCTGAGCACCACACTGCTATCTTAGCTCGGAAACTCAGGTGGTATGACATCAATATTGCTGCCCTGAGTGAGTCATGATGGGCAGGAGAAGGCCAGCTCGAGGAACAAAATGGCCAGTGCACTGGAAGGGCAATCTAGAAGAGGAACACCTTCATGCGGTGGGCTTTGCCATCAAGAACGAGCTGTCTGTATCTTAATGCGTCCCCCTGTGGGATAAGTAACAGCCTCATGACCCTCTGGCTCACTCTTATGAGGAATCAGTACACCACTGTCGTCAGTGCATATGCTCCTACTCTAGATGCAATCAACGAAGCTAAAAAGGGATTCTACTCTGACCTTGAGCAATCCCTGGTCTGAGTCCCAGTGGGAGACAAGCTGATTCTCCTTGGTGACTTCAATGCCAGAGTCAAGAAGGACACAAACATCTGGAGGGTGCGATTGGCAAGGAAGAGTAGGGAATGCAAACTCCAATGGAGTCCTTCTCCTGATAAAATTCTTAGAACATAACTTTGTCATAACCAACACCCTGTTTTGTCAGAGACAAGCACAAGACCTCATGCCAACACCCACGATGCAAGCACTGGCACCTGCTTGACTACATCATCGTCCAAGTGAGAGATCGCAAGGATGTCCGCGTCACTCTTGTGATTAACAGGTGCTGATGGTTCGATCTGTCATTTCCATCAACCTGGCTCCGAAACAGCAACAGCAACAGAAGCACTGCCGCAAGAAAACTAACATCGAAGGTCTCAAGGATCCCGCAAAGGCAGCTTTTCTCAGCCAGCGCCTCAAAGGCAACCTCTCGAGTTCCAGCCAAGAGGAGCTGCAGTGTGTCCATAGTGCCTGGTCTACTCTAAAGTCCGCCATAGTCAGCACTGCGAAGAGGTTCTACCAGGAATCACAAAGACTAGTTTGATGAGAATGACCAAGAGATACAGGAGCTAATCAAACATAAGCATAAAGCATTCATAGACTGGAAGCATCACCACAATCCAAGAGAAAAGCAACAGACCTATAGGTGTCTGAAGGCAGCAGTACAATGAAAAGCCAAAGACATAAAGGACAAATAGTGGGTGGAAAGAGCGAGTAAGATCCAACAGCTTGCAGAGAACAACGACATGAATGGGTTTTTCAGCATTGTCAAGATCTTCTATGGCCCAAACACTCAAGGGCCTACTCTGCTGAGAGCCAAGAACAGAGAAGAACTCACCAAGGGCAGATAGGTACATTTTGAAGAGCTCCTCAACTGAGACTCTATCTTTGACTCAAGTGTACCTGACTCCATCCCTCAGTGCATTACCCAGCCCTGGCCAGGAATGAAGTAGAGAAAGCCATTCATCAGCTGAAAATCAACATGGCCTCTGGAGCAGATAGAATCTCTGCCAACATCTTAAAACATGATGGAGATTAACTCCTGGCATGATTGCACAATCTCAAATCTCTTATCTGGGAAGACTTGCACATGCTGTAATTGTGACCATCTTCTAGAAAGGAGACAGGTTCAATTGTGGTAATTATAGGGGTGTCTCCCTGCTGTCTGCCACAGTGAAGATCATTGCAAAGATCCTCCTCAACTGTCTCCTCTAAGTGGCTGACGAGCTCCTCCCAGGGTCGCAATGTGGATTTCACCCACTAAGATGCACTACAGATATGATCATCACTGTGTGGAAAATCCAGGAAAAATGCAGGGAGCAGCACCAACTGCTGTACATGGTCTTTTTTGACCCGTACAAAAGCCTTTGACTCCATCAATTGTGAGGGTTTATGGAGAGTCCTCCTCAAATTTGGCTGCCCTCAGAAATATATCACCATCCTTCACCTCCTACATGTTGACATACTAGCTGTGATCTGTACCAACCACAGACCCTATCTCAGTGAAGACTGGAGTCAAACAAAGATGTGTCATTGCACTAATCCTCTTCTTCATCTTCCTCGCTGCAATTCTGTACCTCACCTCCAGCAAGCTCCCCATAGGAGTGGATATAGTCTACATGACAGATTAGAAATTATTCAACCTTTGGCACTCCCATTTCAAAATCAAGGTCCCTCCAGCTTCAGTCATTGAGCTTCAGTATGCCGCGAAGTTTGTGTATGTACTCACTCGGACCCTGAGCTCCAAGTCTCTAGGACAAAATCTATTTAGTTAGAGATAAGTAACAATAGAAGTACCATTACGCAACTGTGTGTATTCTATAAGCCTCCAACTAGTGGGGAAGGTATAGAGGAATAAATTTGCAAAGAAATTACAGAGAGGTGCAACGACTATTGAGTAGTTAAAATGGGGTATTTTAGTTATCCTAATGTAGACTGTGATAGTTATAATGTAAAAGACAGAGAGGGGGGAAAAGTTTCTAAAGTGTGTTCAGGAGAATTTTCTGCATCAGTATGTTTCCAGTCCAACAAGGAAGAAGACACTGCTGGATCTGGTTCTAGGGAATGAGGTGGGACAAGTGGATCAGGTGTCAGTAGGGGAATATTTAGGGAGCAATGATGACAGTATCATAAGATTTAGTTAAGCTATGGAAAAGGACAGGAAGCAATCCAGAGTAAAGATAATTAATTGGAGGAGGGCCAATTTCAGTGGGGTGAGAATGGATCTGGTCCAGCTAAATTGGACTCAAAAATTGGCAAGTAAAACTGTAATTGAGCAGAGGAGATAGTTTGGGTACGGTCAAGGTACATTCCCACGACTGAGAAAGGTAGAACAAACAAAGCCAGAGCTTGATGGATGATAAAAGAGGTAGAGAGTAAGATGAAGCAGAAAAAAGGATGTGTTTGACAGATGTCAGGTTGATAATAAAAATGAGAACCATTCTGAATATAAAAAGTTCAGAGAGGAAGTGAAAAAAAAGTAAGAGCAGCAAAGAGACAGTAGGAGAAGAAACTGGCAAACAACATAAAAGGGAATCCAAAAGTCTTCTACTGACATATAAATTGTACAAGTGTGGTAAAAGTATGAGTGAGGCTAAATGGGGATTTACACATGAAGGCAGAGGGCATGCCTGTGGTGCTAAACACGTACTTTGCATCTGTCTTTACCAGGTTAGAAGATGTTGCCCAAGTCATGGTGATAGAGTTGGTAGCTGAGACACTGGATGGGCTAAAAATTGATAGAGAGGAGGTATCAGATAATTAGGTATTAAAATTAATAAGTCACTACAACCAGATGAGATGCATCCAAGGACACTGACGGACGTAAGGGTAAAAATTGCAGAGACACTGGCCATAATCTTCCAATTGTCCTTAGATACAGGGGCTGTGCTAGAAGACTGGAGAATTGCAAATGTTACACTCTTGCTCAATAAAGGGTGTAAGGAGAAGCCCAGCATCTACAGGCCAGTCAGTTTAACCTCGGTGGTGGGAAAGCTTTTAGAAAGATATGATTTTAGATAATTCAGGACAAAATTAACAATCGCTTGGACAAATGTGGATTAATTAAGGAAAGCTAGCAAGGATTTATTAAAGGAAAATTGTATTTATCTAACTAGCTTGAGTTTTTTGATGAGGTGACAGAAAGTGCTGATAAGGGTAATGCAGTTGATGTGATCATAGAGTCATAACGGCACAAAAGGAGGCCATTCAGCACATCAAGTCAATGCCGGCTTTCTGCAGAGCAGTCCAATCAGTCTCATTAACAGGCTCTATCCCTGTAGTGCTGTAAGTTTATTGCCCAACCAACTTCCTTTTGAAATCATTCATTATCTCCGCTTCCACCAACCTTGTAGGCAGCAAGC
This sequence comes from Heterodontus francisci, assembly GCF_036365525.1. NCBI lineage: Eukaryota > Metazoa > Chordata > Chondrichthyes > Heterodontiformes > Heterodontidae > Heterodontus > Heterodontus francisci. The sequence goes on from NC_090371.1 coordinate 116,128,589, forward strand.
TCCAGGTCATTACCACTCACTGCGTAAAAAATTCTTCCTCTAATTCCCACTGCATCTCTTGCACAAAACCGTAAATCTGTGTCGCCTAGTCCTTGTATGATTAGCTAATGGTTTTTCTTTGTCCACCTTTTCTAAACCTGTCATAATCTTGCACACCTCTATCAAATCTCCCCACAATCTCCTTTGCTCCGAGGAGAACAATCTAACTTCTCCAACCTAACCATACAGCTAAAGTCTTTCATCGTGGAACAATTCTGGTAAATCTCAAGGATCCTCACATCCTTCCTAAAGTGTAGTGACCAGAACTAAACACAATATTCTAGTTGTGGCTGAACCAGAGCTTTATAAATGTTCAGCATAACCTCCCTGATTTTGTACTCACAGGGGCACAGTGGCGCAGGGGTTAGCACCGCAGCCTCACAGCTCCAGCGACCCGGGTTCAATTCTGGGTACTGCCTGTGTGGAGTTTGCAAGTTCTCCCTGTGTCTGCGTGGGTTTTGTCCGGGTGCTCCGGTTTCCTCCCACAGCCAAAAGAATTGCAGGTTGATAGGTAAATTGGCCATTATAAATTGCCCCTAGTATAGGTAGGAGAATATAGGGACAGGTGAGGATGTGATAGGAATATGGGATTAGTGTAGGATTAGTATAAATGGGTGGTTAATGGTCGGCACAGACTCAGTGGGCCGAAGGGCCTGTTTCAGTGCTGTATCTCTAAATCTAAATCTAAAATCTCTAGTTATGAAGCCCAAGATCCCATATGTTTTGCTAACTACTCTCTCAATACGTCCTGTCACCTTCAAAGATCAGTGCACATGAGCCCCTAGGTCCCTCAGTCCCTGTAAACTCTTTTGAACTGCACCATTTAGTCTATATTGCCTCTTCCTATCCATTTTTGCCAAAATGCATCACCTCACATTTCTCTATATTAAATTCCATCTGCCGCTTGTCTGCCCATTCTGTTAGCCTATCTATATCCTGTTGCAGTCGATTAGTGTAATCCTCACTCTCTGCCACACCTCCAAGTTTGGTATCATCAGCAAATTTTGACATTTTACTCTCTATTCTAATATTGAAGTCATTTATATATATCAAAAATAAAGTTGTCCCAGCACTGAACCCTTGAGGAACATTACTGTCTACCATCCTCTGGTCTGAAAAACAACCATTTACTAGAGCTTGTTGTTTTCTATCCTGTAGCCATTTTTTTATCCAAGCTGACCCTGACCTCCTCTTCCATGAGCCTCAATTTTGGTAACCAGCCTTTTATGTGGTACTTTGTCAAAAGCTTTCTTAAAATCCATATAGACAACATCCACCGCATTCCCTTCATCAACCATCTCATTCGAGTGTGTATTCAAAAGAATCAATCCTTTTCTGGTTTTACAATGGGCTAATTTAACTTGTCTGCTGAAAGAACATGTCAGAAATTCAGATGGAAGCTGCTCATGATTTTCTGATAATTAAAATTACTCCCAAAATGTCAGCAATTTTCAACTTGTAACAAGTGGATGGTTTCTTCATCATTGCATTTCCGAATACATTACTCACTGCCAATGCTAATTTTAGCTCCAAGCTGATAGTGTTGCTCCAGAAGCAGACTCTCTTTTGTGGACTGGTCTCTGGAAATCCCAATTATGCAATAACTTTTGCCAGACTAAGAATTCCAGCTCACAACGCATGGCAGCATTGCCTCCCACAGCAAAGCAACTGTGTGAGAAGTATGAGTTCAGATCAACAAACGGAGCATATTAAAGAAGAAAAGAGGGAAAGATGGAAGGAGTGCACCTCTCCATACAGACAAGGAGACAAAATGTCCATATAAACTGGGGAACATCTCTTTAAGAAACAGTGAGAGAGAGGGGGAGAAGAAAAAGGAGGGGATATGGATAAGGGAAAGCTTATGTTAACAGAGAGACGAAGAGAAAGTGGAGAACTTTTAGAAATAAATTGGGAGAGAAGGACTTCTAGAAACAGAGAAGAAGAAGGAGAGAGAGAGAGAACATTACAGCACGGCAAATAGCCTTCCAGTTTCTTTTACAAACCTAGATATTGGGCTTTCTTATCAAAGTTTTCTAGAGATACACAGAATACAGCAAATCCTTTGCTAGAATATCAATTGTATTAATTGTGATCAGTGGAGATGTTTGTTTGATAACTATTTTAACACATCTTACTTTCCACCATATTGCTCTATATAATGCTGTAACCTTATCCTTTGAACACATCTCTATGCTCTGGCTCTGTTCCTGACAGATTCAGCTCATTACATGTGGAATAATCAATAAGTGGGAGAAAGTCAAAAGCTTACAGGATGTTCTAAATTGCAAAAGTAGCTCAACAACAAATCATGAACATAAGATTCAATTACCGTTTTTAGCATCCTCTCACATAGAATTATAGAATCTTACAGCACAGGAGGTTATTCCACCTGTTGAGCCTGTGTCAGTTCTTTGAACAAGGCACTAGAAGGAAATAAACTTTCAGGGCTATGGGAATTGAGCAGGGGAGTGGGATGGACTGGATTCTTCTGTGGAGAGTTGGCATGGACCCGATGGGCCAAATGGCCTCTTTCTGTGCTGTAGATGACTTCACGGGCTGAATTCTCTTCTCCCGTCACTGTTCCCAGTGGCGGGCAAAAAAATGGCGGCCCACACGCACGGGCCACGCGCCACCATGCCACCGTGATCTAGTGCACGCGGCTCATTTAAATATGCAGGGTGGGCCGTTCCCCCTCCCCCAATCACGTGGCAGGGGTGGGCTCTGCGATGGCACGAACAGTGTCAGTTGCCTCTCTGCAGGAGCTGGTGCCATTTTTAAAGGGCTGCCAGACCTGATCAGTTGAACCCTGTTACACCACCCCCACTACACTGTAAATATATTTCTGACCCGTACCCACTAAATACAATGAAAATAAATGGCCGCCCCATTCCCCCCACCACCCACCCCACAAAACGCTTACATTGAAGATTTGACCTCTCCTCTCCACAACTGCACAAAGTCACCTCTTCCCACCTCACTCACACTGGAAATGCAGAGTTGACCGCCACCCCAAAATACACTAAAAATCGTACGTTACCCCCTTCTCCACCTTGGTGGTGTCAGCTTTCCTTGGACAGGAAAGTGATGATGCGTGAGTACTGCCTGTCTCACGAAAGATCCTGGACAGCCGGTAAGATAGCGGGGAATTGCAGGTAAATGTATTCATCAGGTTTATTTAAATATTTAAAGTCAGGTCCTGTCGCTAAGTGGCGGGGGGGCCACCGCGGATCCTCTCCGCCACCGGGGTACTCAGGCCCGACTGCCATGGCGGGGGCGGGGGGGAGGCCGGAAGATGGCAGCAGCAGTGGTCCGCCATGGAGACTGACGTCGGAAGCTCAACATAATTCAGCCCTGGAAATCTAAGACTCTATATCAAGAAATTATGGACACACTCCCCATGATATTCCATCCAGCTTTAATTAATTACAAAATTGCGTGAAGTAATGAGTAATTGACAGTGTTGTTGGGCATGTGATCTCAATATCATTTTCACATGGCTTAACCTTCTTCTATATTTGCTGGGGAAATGGTAATCTGAAAAAGAGTGCGCAAATGTTTGTTGATCATTGTGGTTTTATTTGGTTGCTGCTTACTGGTTATCTCCAAAAATGGTTTACAACATGGGTGAAAAGGGCAGACTTCAGAAACATGGAAAGACCAGTGGCATTGTATACAGAGGAGAAGTTGTCATAGTGATCAATTCGAATGATCAGAATAACTGCTCCAAGCCAGCAAAACAGAGTAAGCCCAAACAATAATGAACAGCTCGAACAGGGCACATGATGACAAAGGGCAGTCAGCATCCAAACGTATGCTGGATGGAAAGCAGGGGCAGGTCTGGAGCTTCTTGTGTAAGTCAACATTCTCAGCAATCACTCTGATGAAGCCAAAGTACTACTCACAACTATTCAACAAAAATCTAAAAACTGCACGAATATGTGCTGTGTTGGATAAATTCATACCACAGTTCCATACTTTGGTGAAAAAGAAATATTCACGTGAAGTATATTTACCTGCGTTGTATGTAAGGAATTTTCTACTAAAATGAGTGCATGTGGCTAAAATGGTGTTGTCATGGTCATGCCGGCGACTAGTCCATGATTTCTATTGGATAATTCTATTTCAGACCAATATAGGTAGGATGAGTTTGAAATATCACCACCCATGAACAAATAGTTTGACAGCCCCTGAGACCTTTCATGGGTCCGCGACATGGGGCTGGCCCTACAGGTGGGCGATATGGCCAATCACCCAGGTTCTGTGGTCAAGAGAAAGTGAATAAGCAGCGCTCGGAGGCATGCCGTGCTCCCTTCGAGCTCCTGCTGTACCCCTGCTCCTCTAGTGTTCTCTCTGAGCACTGCACACCTGTACTCCTGCTATCTCTGTGCTCCTGCATTCTCAGGGTTCCTGTTTTCTCCGTGCTCTGCTTCCCCTTTGCTGCCCCTCTGCTCCCCTGGTGCTTTCTCTGAGCTCTCCTCTCTCCATGCTCCTGCTCTCTCCATGCTCTGCCTCTCTCCGTGCTCTTGCTCTCTCTGTGCTATTGCTCTGTCCGGGTTGCTTCTCTCTCCGTTGTCTTGCTGTCTCGGTGCCCCTGCTCTCTCGCAGCTCCTTCTCTCTCCATGCTCCTGCCAAGGAGAGACAAAGTCTGCAGAGAGAAGCAGGCACATCCATCTCACTGATATTTGTAAGAAAATACCTTTTTCCTCAAAAACATTATTAAAGCACTCTTTAAATGCAGTACTTTCATATTATGAGTAATGTATAATATTCTAATTTAGGTGGGGGGGTGGGATTATCTATGATTACAAATCTATTTGAAAAGGGTCCTTCAACCAAACAAGTTTGAGACTCTATGGTTGAAACCATTTCTCTGGGGTTTCTGCAGATTTTTCACAAAAGTTATGACAGACAACTGAGAAAGTCTCCATAGAAATTAACGGCATCAATGTCTACATTCATATGTGAATTGAATTGAATGTGAATTACTGGTCTCAGAAGAGGGGCAACTTTTGAATAACAAAACTATGAAACTATATAAACCATAAAAGAACATTATGTACCCAACAATAAGTAAACATACTATAAGGAAGTGGTAGAAACAGTTGTCAGTCATTTATATTGGTCACAGAGGGCAATTTTATGTGCCCCCCTGAGGCGGGGTCGGAGGTGGGGCAGCAGATAAAATCGCGATGGGTGCCAGGGCAGAGGACCCATCATCGCCCCGTCACAAAGCCATTTTGCCAGGGGCGGGATAGCCTGACGATGGCCTTCTCGTCCAGAGGCCAGTTGAGGCCTTTGAGTGGCCGATTAACAGCCACTTAAGGTCCTCTTCCTTCTGCTACTAGGATCTAACCAGTGGCAGGTTTGCCTCTGCCATGCAGGGAGGGTGCCTTTTAAAATGAGTCGCTCTCCTGGGGGCTTGGGAGTGTCCCTTAATTGTGGACAATCTGTAGCCCATGGAGGATCCCCACCGGCAAAACCTCCACCTCCATTGGACGCCCTTCCCTTGGACTTCATACCTACCTACCCTCTCACTCCCCCTTACCTTCCAGACTGTTGCCAGAGACCCCACCTCACTTACCTGAGGTCCCGGTTCTAGTGCTGGGCCTAGGTTCAAGGCCTCTGCAGTACCGGCTGTGGCCACCACTAGCGAGCTGTTGGCCCTGTGATTGGCTGGCAGCTCTTGGAGGTGGGATCCACATCTTCAAGGTAATGGGAAACCTGGCATGAGACACTTAAGCAGCAGAAGTAAGGGGACATGAAATGGCTAAGGCACGGCTTCCCCCGCTTTTTCAGCCTGGTGTAAGGAGCCCCGCCTCCTCCTCAAAATCCAGGTCAGAGAATGAGAGACCATCACAGTGCACTCAAGTAGAAAAAAAACAAATAGCCTCATTCTCTTGAGTCAGAAGATATGGGTTGAAGCCCTACTCCAGAACTTGCATACATAATCTAGGCTGATACTGCAGTGCAATGCAGTAGAGGCAGTGCTACGTTGTCAGAGGTGCTATATTTTGGATGATCCCACGGTGTAGAAAGAGGTGGCTGCAGAGATAGTAGATGCATTGGTGATCATCTTCCAAAATTCTATAGATTCTGGAATGGTTCCTGAAGATAGGAATGTAGCAAATGTAATCCCACTATTTAAGAAAGGAGGGAGAGAGAAAATAGGAAACTACAGACCTGTTAGCCTGACCTCAGTAGTAGGGAAAATGCTAGAATCTATTATAAAGGATGTATTAACTGGACATTTAGAAAATAATGGTAGGATTGGGTAGAGTGAACATGGATTTATGAAAAGGAAATCATGTTTGACAAACCTGTTGGAGTTGTTTGAGGATGAAACTAGCAGAATAGGTATGGGAAAACCTGTGGATGTGGTGTATTTGGATTTTCAGAAGCTTTTTGATAAGGTCCCACACAGGAGTTTAGTAAGAAAAATTCGAGCACATGGGAATGGGGGTATTATACCGGCATGGACTGAGAATTGGTTAATGGACAGAAAACAGAGAGTAGGAATAAACGGATCATTCTCAGGTCGGTAGTCTGTGACTAGTGGGGTACTCCAAGGATCAGTGCTTGGGCCCCAGTTCTTCACAATCTATACCTGGGGACCAAATGTAATACTTCCAAATTTGCTGATGACACAAAACTAGGTCAGAATGTGAGTTGTGAGGAGGATGCAAAGAGGCTTCAGGGGATTTAGACAGGCTAAGTGACTGGGCAAGAACACGCCAGATGGAATATAATGTGAATAAGTGTATAAGTGTGAAGTTATCCACTTTTGTAGGAGAAAGAGAAATGCAGAGTATTTCTTAAATGGTGAGAGATTGAGAAGTGTTGATGTCCAAAGGAACCTACGTGTCCTTGGTCATAAGTCAATGAAAGTAAACATGCAGGTGCAGGAAGCAATTAGGAAGGCAAATGGTATTTTGGCCTTCATTGCAAGAGGATTTGAATACAGGAGTAAAGAAATCTTGCTACAATTGTATGTAGCCTTGGTGAGACCGTACCTGGAGTATTGTGTACAGTTTTGGTCTCCTTGCCTAAGGAAGGATATACTTGCCATAGACAGAGTGCAACAAAGTTTCAACAGACTGATTCCTGTAGTGGAGGGATTGTCTTGTGAGGAGAGATTGAAGAGATTGGGCATATATTCTCTAGAGTTTAGAAGAAGGAGAGGTGATCTCATTGAAGAATACAAAATTCTTACAAGGCTTGACAAGGTTGACACAAGAAGGCTAGGGGATGGGGGGGAGGGGGGCTGGGGGGCAGGGGTGCACTCTAGAACCAGAGGACGCAGTCTCAGAATAAGTAGTAGACCATTTAGGATTGAGATGAGGAGGAATTTCTTCACTCAGAGGGTGGTGAATCTTTGCAATTCTCTACCCCAGAGGACTGTGGATGCTCAGTCATTGAGTATATTTAAAGCAGAGATTGACAGATTTCTAAACACCAATGACATAAGGGGATATGAGGATAGTGTGGCAAAAAGGCATTGAAGTGGATGATCATCCATGATCGTATTGAATGGCGGGGCAGGCTCGATGGGCTGAATGGCCTACTCTTGCTCCTATGTTTCTACTATTGTCGGAATGTTGTCAGGGCCCATAGCCTTTGCAGTATCCAGTGCCTTCAGTCATTTCTTGATATCATGCGGATATCACCCTAGGGGGCTGTGGAGGCTCAGTCATTGAGTGTCTTCAAGACAGAGATTGATAGATTTCTAGATATTAAAGATATCAAGGTAATGGGGGTAATGCAGGAAAATGGCATTGAGGTAGAAAATTAGTCATGATCTAGTTGAATGGCAGAACAGGCCCGAGGGCCCTACCCCTGATCCTTGTTCCTATGTTCCTGTCAGGAAAACCCTACATGTCAAATCGGACATACTAATTTCATTGGTTAGAAACTTTGAATTAGAATTAGAACATTACAGCGCAGTACAGGCCCTTCGGCCCTCGATGTTGCGCCGACCTGTGAAACCATCTGACCTACACTATTCCATTTTCATCCATATGTCTATCCAATGACCACTTAAATGCCCTTAAAGTTGGCGAGTCTACTACTGCTGCAGGCAGGGCGTTCCACGCCCCTACTACTCTCTGAGTAAAGAAACTACCTCTGACATCTGTCCTATATCTATCACCCCTCAACTTAAAGCTATGTCCCCTCGTGTTTGCCATCACCATCCGAGGAAAAAGACTCTCACTATCCACCCTATCCAACCCTCTGATTATCTTATATGTCTCTATTAAGTCACCTCTCCTCCTCCTTCTCTCCAACGAAAACAACCTCAAGTCCCTCAGCCTTTCCTCGCAAGACCTTCCCTCCATACCAGGCAACATCCTAGTAAATCTCCTCTGCACCCTTTACATAGCTTCCACATCCTTCCTATAATGCGGTGACCAGAACTGCACGCAATACTCCAGGTGCGGTCTCACCAGAGTTTTGTACAGCTGCAGCATGACCTCGTGGCTCCGAAACTCGATCCCCCTACTAATAAAAGCTAACACACCATATGCCTTATTAACAGCCCTATTAAGGTAGCAACCTTCAGGGATTTATGCACCTGGACACCAAGATCTCTCTGTTCATCTACACTACCAAGAATCTTCCCATTAGCCCAGTACTCTGCATTCCAGTTACTCCTTCCAAAGTGAATCACCTCGCACTTTTCCGCATTAAACTCCATTTGCCATCTCTCAGCCCAGCTCTGCAGCCTATCTATGTCCCTCTGTACCCTACAACATCCTTCGGCACTATCCACAACTCCACCGACCTTAGTGTCATCTGCAAATTTACTAACCCACCCTTCTACACCCTCTTCCAGGTCATTTATAAAAATGACAAACAGCAGTGGCCCCAAAACACATCCTTGCGGTGCACCACTAGTAACTAAACTCCAGGATGAACATTTGCCATCAACCACCACCCTCTGTCTTCTTTCAGCTAGCCAATTTCTGATCCAAAGCTCTAAATCACCTTCAACCCCATACTTCCGTATTTTCTGCAATAGCCTACCATGGGGAACCTAATCAAACGCCTTACTGAAATCCATATACACCACATCCACTGCTTTACCCTCATCCACCTGTTTGGTCACCTTCTCGAAAAATTCAATAAGGTTTGTGAGGCACGACCTACCCGTCACAAAACCGTGCTGACTATCACTAATGAACTTATTCTTTTCAAGATGATTATAAATCCTGTCTCTTATAACCTTTTCCAACATTTTACCCACAACCGAAGTAAGGCTCACAGGTCTATAATTACCAGGGCTGTCTCTACTCCCCTTCTTGAACAAGGGGACAACATTTGCTATCCTCCAGTCTTCCGGCACTATTCCTGTCGACAATGACGACATAAAGATCAAGGACAAAGGCTCTGCAATCTCCTCCCTAGCTTCCCAGAGAATCCTAGGATAAATCCCATCTGGCCCAGGGGACTTATCTATTTTCACACTTTCCAAAATTGATAACACCTCCTCCTTGTGAACCTCAATCCCATCTAGCCTAGTAGCCTGAATCTCAGTATTCTCCTCGACAACATTTTCTTTCTCTACTGTAAATACTGATGCAAAATATTCATTTAACACTTCCCCTACCTCCTCTGATTCCACACACAACTTCCCACTATTATCCTTGATTGTCCCTAATCTAACTCTAGTCATTCTTTTATTCCTGATATACCTATAGAAAGCCTTAGGGTTTTCCCTGATCCTATCCACCAATGACTTCTCGTGTCCTCTCCTTGCTCTTCTTAGCTCTCCCTTTAGATCCTTCCTGGCTAGCTTGTAACTCTCAAGCGCCCTAACTGAGCCTTCACGTCTCATCCTAACATAAGCCTTCTTCTTCCTCTTGACAATCGCTTCAACTTCTTTAGTAAACCACGGCTCCCTCGCTCGACAACTTCCTCCCTGCCTCACAGGTACATACTTATCAAGGACACGCAGTAGCTGCTCCTTGAATAATCTCCACATTTCGATTGTTCCCATCCCCTGCAGTTTCCTTCCCCATCCTACGCATCCTAAATCTTGCCTAATCGCATCATAATTTCCTCTCCCCCAGCTATAATTTTTGCCCTGCGGTATATACCTGTCCCTGCCCATCGCTAAGGTAAACCTAACCGAATTGTGGTCACTATCACCAAAGTGCTCACCTACATCTAAATCTAACACCTGGCCGGTTTCATTACCCAGTACCAAATCCAATGTGGCATCGCCCCTGGTTGGCCTGTCTACATACTGTGTCAGAAAACCCTCCTGCACACACTGGACAAAAACTGACCCATCTAAAGTACTCGAACTATAGTATTTCCAGTCGATATTTGGAAAGTTAAAGTCCCCCATAACAACTACCCTGTTACTCTCGCCCCTGTCGAGAATCATCTTCGCTATCCTTTCCTCTACATCTCTGGAACTATTTGGAGGTCTATAAAAGACTCCCAACAGGGTGACCTCACCTCTCCTGTTTCTAACCTCGGCCCAGACTACCTCAGTAGACGAGTCCTCAAATGTCCTTTCTGTCGCTGTAATACTCTCCTTGATTAACAATGCCACACCCCCACCCTCTTTTACCATCTTCTCTGTTCTCACTAAATCCCGGAACCTGCAACATCCATTCCTGCCCCTGCTCTACCCATGTCTCCGAAATGGCCACTACATCGAGATCCCAGGTACCAACCCATGCTGCAAGCTCACCCACCTTATTCCGGATGCTCCTGGCGTTGAAGTAGACACACTTTAAACCGGGTTCTTGCTTGCCAGTGCCCTCTTGCGTCCTTGTAACCTTATCCCTGACCTCACTACTCTCAACATCCTGTACACTGGCACTACAATTTAGGTTCTCATTCCCCTGCTGAATTAATTTAAACCCCCCCGAAGAGCACTAGCGAATCTCCCCCCCAGGATATTGGTACCCCTCTGGTTCAGGTGAAGACCATCCTGTTTGTAAAGGTCCCACCTACCCCAGAAAGAGCCCCAATTATCCAGGAAACCAAAACCTTCCCTCCTGCACCATCCCTGCAGCCACGTGTTCAACTCCTCTCTCTCCCTATTCCTCGCTTCGCTATCACGTGGCACAGGCAACAACCCAGAGATAACAACTCTGTTCTCGCTCTAAGCTTCCACCCTAGCTCCCTGAATTTCTGCCTTAAATCCCCATCTCTCTTCCTACCTATGTCGTTGGTGCCTATGTGGACCACGACTTGGGGCTGCTCCCCCTCCCCCTTAAGGATCCCAAAAACACGATCCGAGACATCACGAATCCTGGCACCTGTGAGGCAACACACCAACCGTGATTCTCTCTCGTTCCCACAGAACCTCCTATCTGTTCCCCTAACTATGGAGTCCCCAATGACTAATGCTCTGCTCCTCTTCCCCCTTCCCTTCTGAGCAACAGGGACAGACTCTGTGCCAGATACCTGTACCCCATTGCTTACCCCTGGTAAGTCGTTCGCCGCAACAGTATCCAAAACGGTATACCTGTTGTTGAGGGAAACGGCCACAGGGGATCCATGCACTGCCTGCTGGTTCCCTCTCCTTCCCCTGACGGTAACCCATCTACCTACTTCTTTTACCTGAGGTGTGACTACCTCCCCATAACTCCTCTCAATAACCCCCTCCGCCTCCCGAATGATCCGAAGTTCATCCAGCTCCAGCTCCAGTTCCCTAACGCGGTTCTCGAGGAGCTGGAGTTGAGTGCACTTCCCGCAGATGCAGTCAGCAGGTACACTCTTGGCGACCCTTACCTCCCACATTCTGCAGGAGGAACATACAACTGCCTTAACTTCCATTCCCTCTATTCTAAATTCCCAACAAATCGACCAGCAGTCCCCTGGTCCTCCGAAAACAAAAGGGAATTAACTTTTAAACTTACACTGAAATTGACTTCCCAGCTGTAAGCTCGCTCTCGCACCTTCGCTACTGTCAAGCTGCAGTCATCAAAACTAAAAGAGGTTTGATTCGACTTTTAATAGAAAAGTTCTAAAAGTTAACTTTTAATAAACTAGCAGCCAAGATGGCCACTGTCATTTACATTTGAAATACCAGGAGATTGGACTGGAGACAAAAAGTCTAACAGAAGCTCAGCCAGGACAATGGCTTGCTCAAAGTGACTTAATTACCAAGAATGGTTTTATTAGCATGGCTGTCAAGGCCATTCCCACCCATTGACTTTGAAAGAGCCAACCCCGTCCAAGTCTGAATGGACATCCTGAGGTATCTAGCACCTTGAATTTCATTAGAAGATTCCAGAAAAAAACTCATTAGAAACAAAGGGGATTGATGGAACCATGTGACCGCCGGCTCATCTCTGGAGAAATTAAAGTTTTGTGACACAGACAGGCAGTAACTGAGAGTACAGCAGTGAAGATGGCAGCTGCTTCCCCTGTGTCTCTCCCTCTCCATCTCCAGAAAATATCAAGAAAAGAACCGGCTGTGACTGGGGAACCCTCCAAACCTACAGACCGCTATAGCCAGCAACCAGGGGAAGAGAATCAGCAACCAATTCTGCCTTGAGGAGCCTTGAGCAAAGCAAGCCAACAACAGTGCACTTGTACCAGCGAGGACTTCAAGACTAAATCTTCAGCCGAGGACCACTGGACTCATGGACTGTATTTAAATTCCATTTATTCTGGACTTTAAGCCAACCACCAAATCTGTTTTCCTCTGTAATCTATTTGTGACTCTCGTGTGAATGCATGCATGAATGTGTAGCATACTTTTAGTATTTTAAACAGGCTTAGAGTGTTAACTTAACTCTTTCCTGTTTAAATTCAAGAAAATCCATGAGGCAGAAAACAGGTAACTGTAAGTTAGTTAGCTTGACGTCTGTCGTGGGAATGTATTAAAATTGATCATTAAGGAGACTATAGCTGGGCACTGAGAAAACTTCAAGGTAATTGGGAATAGTCAGCATGGCTTTGTGAAAGAAAGATCGCATTTAACCAATTTATTGGAGTGCTTTGAAGGAGTAACATGTGCCGTGGATAAAGGAGAGCCTGTTAACGTACTGTACTTGGATTTCCAGCAGGCATTTGACAAGGTGCCACATAAAAGGTTATTGCGTAAAGTAGGAGCTCATGGTGTACAGGGTAACATATTAAGCATGGATAGAAGATTGGCTGGCTGGCAGAAAACAGAGACTATGCATAAATGGGTCATTTTCTGATTGGCAGGATGTGATGAGTGGAGTCCTGCAGGGGTCTGTGCTGGGGCCTCAACTTTTTCCAATTTATATCAATGACTTGGATGAAGCGATCGATGGCATGGTAGCTAAATTTGCAGATGACACAAAGATAGGTAGGAAAGTATGTTGTGAAGACGATATAAGGAGCTTGCAGACCGATATAAATAGGTTGAGTGAGTGGGCAAAAATTTGACAGATGGAATATAATGTGGGAAAATGTGAAGTTGTTCACTTTGGCAGGAAGAGCAAAAAAGCAGAGTATTACTTAAATGGAGAACAAATGCAGAATTCTGAGGTGCAGAGGCATCTAGGTGTTCTAGTGCATGAGTCACAAAAAGTTAGTATGCAGGTACAGCAAGTAACAAAGAAGGCTAATGGAATGCTATCCGTTATTACGAGAGGAATTGAAATTGAAAGTAAGGATGTTATGCTTCAGTTATACAGGGAATTGGTGAGACCACATCACAAATACTTTGTGCAGTTTTGGTCTCCCTATTTAAGGAAGTATGTGAATGCGTTGGAGGCGGTTCAGAGAAGGTTTACCAGATTGAGACCTGGAATGAGCGGGTTGTCTTATGAGGAAAGGTTAGACAGACTGGGCTTGGAGTTTAGAAGAGTGAGGGGAGACTTGATTGAAGTATATAAGATTCTGAATGGTCTTGACAAGGTGGATGTGGAAAGGATATTTTTTCCTGTGGGTGAGTCCAGAACTAGGGGGCACTGTTTTAAAATTAGGGGTCACCCTTTTAAGACAGAGATGAGGAGAATTTTTTTCTCTCAGAAGGTTGTGCGACTTTGGAACTCTCTGTCTCAGAATGTGGTGGAGGTGGGGTCATTGAATAATTTTAAGGTGGGGTAGATAGATTCCTTTTAGGCAAGGGAATCAAAGGTTATTGGGGGTAGAGGGACGTGTGGAATTTGAGACACACAGATCAGCCATGATCTTATTGAATGGCGGAGCAGGCTAGAGGGGCCGAACGGCCTACTTCTGCTCGTAATTCGTATGTTTGTAAAACCTGTCTGATTGGTTCTTTTGTAATCACGTTAGAGGAACAAGGTCAAACACTCACTGGGGTGATAAGCACAACCACAGTTTTTAAAAAGGAATAAACCCTGTTGCGGTCTAACGAAAGGAAGGGAGAAAGGGGAGCCTGAGACCTCCTCCTCACTTGGCCATAACAGTTCCTATGAGACTTTAAAATGAGGCACAATCTAATTGTTCATTGATTCAGGTGAACAATAAGCATTCAATGACACTATTGGAAGAGCCTATGTCCATATCTCCTTCAACCAGAAAGAACTCTCGGAAAGAGTAGAACTAGTTATTCACCTTGATGCTGTTTTGAAGGATCTTGTTGTGTGCAATATGACTACCATGTTTGCATAACAACAGAGCCTGCACTTCAAAAATAACTCATTGCATATGAAATACTTTGGAATATTTCTGATATGATAGGATGCTGTAAAACTCAAGACTTTTGTTTTTTCTTTTCAATCACATCAAATCAAACTACATCAGAAATCTTTCCCCCCATCCCTAATCATTTTTAAATAAATAGATCTATCAATATAAGTGTTCAAAAATTCTTCCATCCCCTTTTCTTCTGTAAAAATTAAGCCTCTTATCTTTTGTCAAGTGAATTCTTCTGCTCGGTGAAATAATAACTTCAACAAATAATGTGAGATGAAGGGTGTAATTAATATGTCAACCAAATTATTTTAAATGGGTTCACATCTGTGTGAAAATAGCAGACAGAGGAATGTCAAATCAATACCTTGTTTTTCCACTATTATCACCAACAATAATTTCTGGTCTTGTATCATCATCACAGCTTGACAGCACTTCTTTTGAGTTAATGTCATACTTTCTATTCATGATTTCTGTAAAATTCTGGGAATCGATTTTATATAGACGCTCATCCACTGAATTCAGACAACCCAAAATGTTTCTTTTCAGATATTCACAGCTGCCAGAGAGGGTAACAGTTAACCTAAATCTTGATTCAAACCTGCATATTAGGGACAGTGTGAACCTATTCTTTCATGACAAACATTCAAAAAAAAAATTCTGAATATATTGATTGCAATTGCAATTTATTTGTATTCTCGGAGCATAGTGCAATAATACATCAACAGCAGACTGAAATATTGGAGAAGAAGTTGGTCTTGGGTAACTTCATTAAAAAGGAATATTGACTTTGAAATCAATTTACCCCTACCACATTCTTTACTTTTACTGTTCCTGAACTTTATCACACTCATTGTAAAGGAAACTCTGATAAGGATTTGATAGTACATATAGAAAGAAACTATTTCCTCTGTTGGGAGAGTCCAGAATAAAGGAGCATAACCTTACAATTACAGCTAGGCAGTTTAAGGCAGATGCCAGGAACCACTTCCTCACACAAATAGTAGTGGAAATCTGGAACTCTGTCCCTTAAAAAGCTGTTGAGGGTCAGTCAATTGAAAATTTCAACATTGAGATTGCTAGGTCTTTGATGGGCAAGCATATTAAGTGTGATGGAACCAAGATGGGTAGATGGAGTTAAGATACGGATCAGCCATGATCTACTTGAATGGCAGAACAGGCTCGAGGGGCTGAATGGCCAATTCCTGTTCCTATATTCCTATAAGAAATATATCCTATCCAATGCATTTTAACATCAAAAGGCCTGTTATAATAATGCCATTTATTTCACATAGATAGGCTGCCAAAATTCTCATTTGTTTCTTATTTCGTGTATTCCATGATCACATTGGGGTCCATTACCACAATCTGTTAATATCCATTTGTCATGTCAGCCTGGCTATTGCTAATTTTATTTGTAATTTATGGTTTGCCAACATGTTTTGTGAAAAGATCTGTTTTAAAGAAATATTTCTGTAATGTTTTCATTTGTTTAAGGGTCCACTATACGATGGTGCAATTTCCACATCCAGAAGGTGCCATATACCAACTCATAATCAAATGATAACATGTCTCTACGATGTCTACTTTTATTTTCTTGGCAAATGTAATTAGGGACACAAAAACATTCTTAGTTGACCATTCAGTTCTTTATATAAAATTAAATCTGTTCTGCTAATTATTTCTCTTTTTTACTGTACAAGTAACTTCAAGTGCTTGCAGCTTTGGCTGCAGAAAATTGTATTGCAATATTTGGGTTTACAGCCACAACAAATTGAATATGGCTTATAACATAGCAAATGCCAAAGTCAGTAAAAGATTTGTTGCTCTAGTGATGCATTGCAGTCTGCCTCATTTTCCCATATGTCATCTGTGACTGAGTTTATCTAACACAAGAACAAAAACATTCAGTTTGTTTTTAAATTTCAGTCGATAAGAAACAGCTTACATTTATGTAACATCTTTCATTTCCTCAGGATGTCCCAAAATGCTTTATAGCCAGTAAATACATTTTCTTGGAGGCCAACACAATAGCCAATTTATGCTCAGTAAGGTCCAACAAACGCCAATAAAGTAAATGACCATACTTAATTAATGGTAATGGAGAATTCTACCATCAGCAGATCAGATAGACTCTTTTGCAGATGTGACAAGTGTACCAAATGATATGCTGCCTCTCATTTCTAAGGGTGAATAATGTCATACAACAAGAGGGAAAACAACATGGGAAAGGAGGGTGCGTATTTAATATGCACCAAATAGTCATTGTGCATATTAAAAACAATGAGATAGAAAGAAATATGCGTCCCATCTGGCAAAGGCAGTTAAGGAGCTTGCCATCAGATTGAAAAATAAAACCTCAAGGGTGGTTCTCTACAGATTGCTTCCTGTTGCAGGTAAAGGAGAGGAAGATTAGGAAGGTCAATATGTGATTGCAGGGCGAGTCCAAGAAAGAAAGGTTCACATTCTTGGGGCATTGGAGTAAGTTTTGGAACAAGGGGAAGCTAAACTGATGAGACAGCATGTACCTGAACCAGAACAGCAACAACGCCCTGACAGATCAGTGGAGGAGGATTTAAAGCAATATAATGGGGTGAGAAAAGTCTTAAGTGGGTAAGCAAGATTAAATTAAATAATTGGAACAGGAGCAGAAGACTCAGTGGAAATAGTGATGAAATATTAGAAGAAGGCTTTGAGGTAGTGAGAGATAAGACATTATTATAGAAAGGCAAGGGGATATCCAAAAATAATTGAGAAAACCAAGAAAATGAATAAATGGCAATATTGAAGTCAGAATTCATTGGTATGTAAATGAATGAGCGAAATATTAAAAGTAAAACTGGAGAGTTAGAATAATTAATAATTATGGAGATAAAAGAGATGTGATTAAGCTTGGAAAGGACTCGAACTTGATCTTCCTGGTTATAATATTTTATAGTAGGATAGTGAGGGAAGAAAGATTATTGGACAGTAGTATTTGGGAAGGATTCTATCACAGTGGAGGTAAGCTAGGCATTAAACAGGGTGCCACTAAAAGGTAAGTAACTAAAATTGAAGCCACGAGGATTCAGGGGAAATCCTGAGAATGGATAAAAAAATTGGCTGAAGGGTAGAAAACAATGAGTATATGTTGGAAATATTACCTCAGGAAGGGGTTGGGAGTATTCAGTAAGATGCATCAGTGGTTGGTATTGGAACCACAAACATATTTAATTCATATTTATTATCTGGGTTCAGAAACCCATTAAAAACTGGCTGTTAAGTTATAGACTCTATTGGGTAGAATGATGGCAGATTAAATGTAATGTAAATTGTATAAAATGGTGCATATAGGAAGGAAATATAGGGAATACACATATTTCATGAATGGAAACCAA
Organism: Heterodontus francisci; assembly: GCF_036365525.1. Taxonomy (NCBI): domain Eukaryota; kingdom Metazoa; phylum Chordata; class Chondrichthyes; order Heterodontiformes; family Heterodontidae; genus Heterodontus; species Heterodontus francisci. The sequence goes on from NC_090371.1 coordinate 116,146,600, forward strand.
CTTAGGAGTTTCAAACGCGTCATTAGACAGCTTCAACTACAGCTGATCAGCAATCAACAAAGCCAACAGAATACTAAATTATATAGCAAACAGTAGAATACGAATAAGAGGAACTCCCGCTCCAATTGTATAGTGCTTCTTGTCAGACTAGACCTTCTTCATCTTCTTTGGCCTCCTTGTCTCGAGAGACAATGGGTAAGCGCCTGGAGGTGGTCAGTGGTTTGTGAAGCAGCGCCTGGAATGGCTATAAAGGCCAATTCTAGAGTGACAGACTCTTCCATAGGTGCTGCAGATAAAATTGGTTGTCGGGGCTGTTACACAGTTGGCTCTGCCCTTGCGCTTCTGTTTTCTTTTCCTGCCAACTGCTAAGTCTCTTCGACCCGCCACACTTTAGACCCGCCTTTATGGCTGCCCGCCAGCTCTGGCGATCACTGGCAACTGACTCCCACAACTTGTGATCAATGTCACAGGACTTCAAGCCGCATTTGCAGACGTCTTTAAAGCGGAGACATGGACGGCCGGTGGGTCTGATACCAGTGGCGAGCTCGCTGTACAATGTGTCTTTGGGGATCCTGCCATCTTCCATGCGGCTCACATGGCCAAGCCATCTCAAGCGCCGCTGACTCAGTAGTGTGTATAAGCTGGGGATGTTGGCCGCCTCAAGGACGTCTGTGTTGGCGATACGGTCCTGCCACCTGATGCCAAGGATTTTTCGGAGGCAGCGAAGATGGAATGAATTGAGACGTCGCTCTTGGCTGACATACGTTGTCCAGGCCTCGCTGCCGTAGAGTAAGGTACTGAGGATACAGGCTTGATACACTCGGACTTGTGTGTTCCGTGTCAGTGCGCCATTTTCCCACACTCTCTTGGCCAGTCTGGACACAGCAGTGGAAGCCTTTCCCATGCGCTTGTTGATTTCTGCATCGAGAGACAGGATACTGGTGATAGTTGAGCCTAGGTAGGTGAACTCTTGAACCACTTCCAGAGCGTGGTCGCCGATACTGATGGATGGAGCATTTCTGACGTCCTGTCCCATGATGTTCCTTTTCTTGAGGCTGATGGTTCGGCCAAATATGTTACAGGCAGCCGCAATCCTGTCGATGAGTCTCTGCAGACACTCTTCAGTGTGAGATGTTAATGTAGCATCGACAGCAACGAGGAGTTCCCTGATGAGGACTTTCCATACTTTGGTCTTCGCTCTAAGAACAAAGAATAAAGAACAGTACAGCACAGGAACAGGCCATTCGGCCCTCCAAGCCTGCGCCGATCTTGATGCCTGCCTAAACTAAAACCTTCTGCACTTCCGGGGCCCATATCCCTCTATTCCCTTCCTATTCATGTATTTGTCAAGATGTCTCTTAAACGTCGCTATCGTATCTGCTTCCACCACCTCCCCTGGCAGCAAGTTCCAGGCACTCACCACCCTCTGTGTAAAAAACTTGCCTCGCACATCCACTCTAAACTTTGCCCCTCGCACCTTAAACCTATGTCCCCTAGTAACTGACTCTTCCACCCTGGGAAAAAGCTTCTGACATTCCACTCTGTCCATGCCGCTCATAACTTCAAAACCTCTATCATGTCGCCCCTCCACCTCCATCGTTCCAGTGAAAACAATCCGAGTTTTTCCAACCTCTCCTCACAGCTAATGCCCTCCAGACCAGGCAACATCCTGGTAAACCTCCTCTGTACCCTCTCCAAAGCCTCCATGTCCTTCTGGTAGTGTGGCGACCAGAATTGCACGCAATATTCTAAGTGTGGCCGAACTAAGGTTCTGTACAGCTGCAACATGACTTTCCAATTTTTATACTCTATGCCCCAACCGATGAAGGCAAGCATGCCATATGCCTTCTTGACTACCTTATCCACCTGCATTGCCACTTTCAGTGACCTGTGGACCTGTACGCCCAGATCTCTCTGCCTGTCAATACTCCTAAGGGTTCTGCCATTTACAGTATACCTCCCACCTGCATTAGACCTTCCAAAATGCATTACCTCACATTTGTCCGGATTAAACTCCATCTGCCATTTCTCCACCCAAGTCTCCAACCAATCTATATCCTGCTGTATCCTCTGACAATCCTCATCATTATCCGCAACTCCACCAACCTTTGTGTCGTCCGCAAACTTACTTATCAGACAAGCTACATTTTCCTCCAAATCATTTAGATATATACTACAAATAGCAAAGGTCCCAGCACTAATCCCTGCGGAACACCACTAGTCACATCCATCCATTCAGAAAAACACCCATCCACTGATACCATCTGTCTTCTATGACCGAGCCATTTCTGTATCCATCTTGCCAGCTCACCTCTGATCCTGTGTGACTTCACCTTTTGTACCAGACTGCCATGCGGTCCCTTGTCAAAGGATTTACTAAAGTCCATATAGATAACATTCACTGCCCTTCCTTCATCAATCATCTTCGTCACTTCCTCAAAAAACTCAATCAAATTAGTAAGACACGACCTCCCCTTTACAAAACCATGCTGTCTCTCGCTAATAAGTTCGTTTGTTTCCAAATGGGAGTAAATCCTGTCCCGAATAATCCTCTCTTATAGTTTCCCTATCACTGATGTCAGGCTCACCGGCCTCTAAGACAGGCAAGGTTGAACTACCTGCCACCTGGTCTTGTGTGGAGGAAAATTCCTTTTTCTAAAGACTTGAACTCATGTGAAAGCAGCAGGGAGAAGATCCCCAACAGTGTAGGTGCGAGAACACAGCCCTGTTTCACGCCACTCAGGATAGAAAAGGGGTCTGATGCGGCACCGATATGCTGAATTGTGCCTTTCATATTGTCATGGAATGAGGTGATGATACTTAGTAGCTTTGGTGGACATCCGATCTTTTCTAGTCGTCTGAAGAGACCATGTCTGCTGACGAGGTAAAAGGCTTTGGTGAGATCAATGAAAGCAATGTAGAGGGGCATCTGTTGTTCGCGGCATTTCTCCTGTAGCTGGCGAAGGGCGAACAGCATGTCAATGGTGGATTTCTCTGCTCGAAAGCCACACTGTGCCTCAGCATAGACACGCTCAGCCAGCTTCCGGAGCCTGTTTAAAGCGACTCGAGCGAAGACTTTCCCCACTATGTTGAGCAGGGAGATTCCACGGTAGTTGTTGCAGTCACTGCGGTCACCCTTGTTCTTATAGAGGGTGATGATATTGGCATCGCGCATGTCCTGAGGTACTGCTCCCTCATCCCAGCACAGGCAAAGCAGTTCGTAGAATGCTGAGAGTATAGCAGACTTGGCACTCTTGATTATTTCAGGGATAATGCCATCCTTCCCAGGGGCCTTTCCGCTGGCTAGAGAATCAATGGCATCACTGAGTTCCGATCTTGTTGGCTGTATGTCCTGCTCATCCATGACTGGCAGAGACTGGGCTGCATTGAGGGCAGTCTCAGTGACAAAATTTTCCCTGGAGTACAATTCTAGATCATGCTCCACCCAGAGGTCCATTTGCTTGCATTGGTCAGTGACTGTGTCCCCTGATTTAGATTTGAGGGGCGCGATCTTCTTGATGGTTGGCCCAAAAGCTCTCTTAATGCCATCATACATTCCTCTGATGTTTCCGGTGTCGGAGGCCAGCTGAATATGACTGCATAGGTGTTGCCAGTAGTCATTTGCACAGCGCCTGGCTGTTCTTTGTGCAGCGCCTCTAGACCTTGTGTGCTGTATCCAGTTCTGGTCACTGAGGCACAGTTGACACATAATAAAAGCCCTAAGGCAATGCAGAGAAGAGCCACGAGGCTGATGAAAGACTGAAGAAACTTGAGCTTTTCAGTAATGAAAGGAGATGATTGAGAGTTGATTTTATTGATGGTATATAAGATAATAAATAGTATGGAAAAGGTACATCCGAAAAGGATTTCAAGCACAACTATGAAAGGAAAACAAGGAAACACAAGTTCAAACTCGTGAAATATAGGGCTGCATTTTACAAACTCGCCGCCGAGAGCTTCAAAGATAGCTGCCCGCATGCGCGGGCTTTACTCCACGGAGCCGCCGCGATATTAAGCATGGCAGCTCATCTACATGGCCAGGGCAGACTGCCCCCCGCCCCCATGACATGTAGAGGGTCGGCGTTCCGTCCCTGGCAATAGTGTCCGACTCCACTGCGCAGGCGCCAATGCCATTTTTAAAGGGCTTTCAGCCCTTAAATTTAATTTAAATTTGTAAACTTACATGAGTGTTAAAAATTAAATTACATTATCCCGACCCTCTCTCATCCGGCCGGTTACCATCAAATTTATTACTAGCCCTTGCCGCCACCCCCCCACCCCCCCCACAAAATCTTACCTTGCGCTACCGACCGTCACCCCTAAAGTTAATAAACTATGAACTTTACCCCTTCCCACCACCCCCTAGACCAATCGAAAACATTTTACCCCACTCCCCACCCACTGCCCTGAAAATCCGAAGATCCAAAGAGATCCAAAGGCGTGGGAGTGCCAGCCGCCGCCACCAATATGACACCAGAACCGATGGCGCAAGCAAGTAAGTATTTAATTCATTACTTTAAATACATTAACATATTCAAATTGTGATGCCACCGCTGGGCAACAGGGGAGCCAGCAGGAGGCCTCACCACTGCCAACAATATTGGGCTGGGACTTCCTGACATCGAGGCCCATGGTGACCCTCTCCTGCAGCTATTTCCAGGCCCCCCCACTACGACCCCTGATGTCGGGGTTCTGGTAAAATCCAGCCCATAAATTTAAGTCTCAAATCAGGAAGTCTTCACACAAAGGGCTGAATTTAACCTGTCCATTGATGGCGGGTATAACAGCATGGGCGGACGGAGAATTGCAACACAACCGTCTGCCTGGAAATCTGGCGTTGTGACACCGGTTCTGGATTTTGTCAGTGGTGGAGAAGCATAATGGCAGCATTGCTGCCACAAGATGGCTAGAACCTATTTTAAATTGCTGAAATACCAATTTACATGCATTAAAATATAATTAAAGTGATTTAATGATGGGTGTGTGATTATGTGAATGGTGGGTTGCACTCATGTGCCTTCAGAGTCACGACAGGTGAAACCTGGCAGCACTAGGTGAGAGAACACATTACCGTGATAGGTAGGCAGCCTTGAGCATTGCTGCATTGGGGAAGAGTGGGGTTTAGAGGCCATTGTGGGACTGTGTTGTTATGTGCTTTGCAGGGGGTTCAGGGACTCTGGAGGCTCTGCAGGGGGGTCTGGGGTTCTGGGGGTTCTGCAAAGGGGTTTGGGGTTTAGTGTACTCTGCAAGGCGGTTTGGGGTCCTGAGAGCTCTGCAGGGGGGGTTATGTGCGAGTGTGGTGGGGGGACAGTATAGGGATGATTAACTGATATCTTATGGGTCTGATTGTTCACACTGCTGGAACAGAGAGTGTGTCATCATCAAGGTTGGGTTCTGAGGTGCATCAGCGACTGTGCCAACACAATTGTCACATCCTCAGGTGCCAAGGCAGGAGGCCAGACGGGTGAAGCAATGTGTGAAGAAGGCAAGAGACAACCTCATAATGACTCATTTACAGCCACCCTGGTGTCCATTCACAGACAGTCAAACAAAGAACTCTGTTGCCTCCATCCCATGTTTTACTTGTCTTGTGACCGGCTGCAATGTGCGGAGAACATTTGTTAACGAGGGATCTCACCACATATTAATGAGTGCTGTTGTCACATTGATATTGCTCTAAGGGGGAAGGCGAAGGGCAGCAGCTCAAAATTAAGGCATAATGGCACATGGCTTCCAGACAATGAAGCCTAATGATTTGAACAAAGGCTCTTTTAATTCTTTACTAAAAATATATATATATGTATGTGCTACACCTGTGAGACCCAATGTGCTGCTATGTGCTCTTCTTAATATGTTTGCAGGTTCTCCTATGCAGTGTGATCCCTGCGATAGCAACTGGGCTGGAGGCAGGCTGCTCATCAGGCTGCCCCTTGGCCTGTGAAGGCTTTGGTGGCCATCCTCTGGCTGCCTGAGGCCTGGAAGGCTCCAGTGCAGGACTGTCCTCAGGATTTGCGGATGCTGGCGCTGGGCTTACTGGCAGAGGGGCTGAGGAGCCTGTGACCACACTTGGAGCTCCTTGAGGGGAGCTCCTAGATGTGTCTGGTAGCCTCTCCAAATCCCGTTGAAGGCTTTCTTGAGCCTCCCTGCTCACCAAAGAAGGACCAGGAGTTGGAGAAGGCCTCGGGCTCCCTTCTCTCACCTTGCCACTGTTGAGTTGGGCTCATGGCCAAGGCGATGGTGTGCAGGTCTGCGCACATCTGTGGGATCTGACTCTCCATGAGGATCAATCACCACCTCTTGATGGAGGAAGCCATGCGCTCTAATGCCTGGGATATGGCAGCAGTCATGGCATGGATGGACTCATCAATCATTGGCTCATGGTTGCACATGACCTCTGGATCTCTGCCAGATGCTGCCTTACCTCTCTCTGCAACTTTTGTTTTATTCATTTCATGGGATGTGGGCATCGCTGGGCAAGCCAGCATTAATTGCCCATTCCTAATTGCCCATGAGAAGGTGGTGGTGAGCTGCCTTCTTGAACCGCCGCAGCCCATGTGGAGTAGGTATACCCACAGTGTTAGTGGAAGGGAGTTCCAGGATTTTGACCCAGCGACAGTAAAGGAAGAGCGATACAGTTCCAAGTCAGGATGGTGTGTGGCTTGGAGGGAACTTGCAGGTGGTGGTGTTCCCACGCATTTTCTGCCCTTGTCCTTGTAAGTGGCAGAGATCGCCAGTTTGGAAGGTACTGCCTGAGTAGCCTTGTTGCGTTGCTGCAGTGCATCTTGTAGATGGTACACACTGCTGCCACTGTGCGTCAGTGGTGAAGGGAGTGAATGTTTGTGGACAAGGTGCCAATCAAGCAGGCTGCTTTGTCCTGAACGGTGTCGAGCTTCTTGAATGTTGTTGAGCTGCACCCATCCAGGAAAGTGAAGAGTATTCCATCACACTCCTGACGTGCCTTGTCGATGATGGACAGGCTTTGGGGAGTCAGGAGGTGATTTACTCACTGCAGGATTCCTTGCCTCTGACATGCTCTTGTAGCTACGGTATTTATATGGCTACTCCAGTTCAGTTTCTGATCAATGGTGACCCCCAGGATGTTGATAGTGGGGGGGCGGGGGGTTCGATGATCGTAATGTCGTTGAATGTCCAGGGGAGATGGTTAGATTCTCTCTTGTTTGAGGTGGTCATTTCCTGGCAGCTTCAGTATCTGAGGAGTCGCAAATGGTGCCGAACATTGTGCAACCATCAGCGAACATCCCCACTTCTGACCTTATGATTGAAGGAAGGTCGCTGATGAAGCAGCTGAAGATGATTGTGCCTGGGACATAACCCTGAGGAACTCCTGCAGTGATGTCCTGGAGCTGAGATGATTGGCCTTCAACAATCACAACCTTTGCTCTAGGTACGATTCCAACCAGCGAAGAGTTTTCCCCCTGATTCCCCTTGACTCCAGCTTTGCTAGACTTCCTTGATGTCATACTCAGTCAAATGCTGTCTTGATGTCAAGGGCAGTCACTCTCACCTCACCTCTTGAGTTCAGTTCTTTTGTCCATGTTTAAACCCAGACTGTAATGAGGTCTGGAGCTGAGTGGCCCTGGCGGAACCCAAACTGAGTGTCACTAAGCAGGTTTTTGCTAAGCAAGTGCCGCTTGATAGCATTGTCAATGACACCTTCCATCACTTTACTGATGATCGAGAGTAGACTGATGGGGCGGTTATTGGCTGGGTTTGATTTGTCCTGCTTTTTGCGGACAGAGCATAGCTGGGCAATTTTCTGCATTGCTAGGTTAATGCCAGTGTTGTAGCTGTACTAGAACAGCTTGCTAGGGACGCGGCAAGTTCGGGAGCACAAGTCTGCAGTACTATTGCCGGAATGTTGTCAGGGCTCATAACCTTTGCAGTATCCATCCTGCCCTGTGCTGTCGACACCAAAGGCTCATCAACATTCTGGGGCTCAGCATGGGCCTGGACACCCACAGACCTCTGACTGTCAGAGCCTCGGCTGTCTCAGCATCAGCCAGTTGCGCGGGCATGTATGCAGTGCTCTCACCAGCTTGTGACCCTGAAACTACAGCCAGGCACAAACCCACTGAGGTGAAAGTATCTGTGCTGGTGGAAGCAGAGACATGTAGTGGTGCATCCTCTGAATTCTCCTCCTCAGAGCTTGACAGCTGTCTCCCTTCAGTTGGAGCCTCCTACAGACACAAACATATGTGGGTTTGGCTTTGCAAATCTCCAGATGTGTAATGTGGGTCTCCAACATTAATGCTAATGCCGACTGGACTCAATCCTCACTGTCTTGTGCAGGGACTCCAATCTCCCTGTCCGATATTCTGCAGTTGTCCTGGGTGCCCGCCTGCTCCAATGCCACTTGCTCCGCGATGGTGAAAGGACGCAGATCCGGGAGTCCTCCGCCAGTCTGATCCATCTCCCTCCTATTATAGATCTTTTTGTCCTGCAAGAGGAAGGATCTAGATAGTTGAGAGTGGCAGACAGTTCAACATGAAAGTTCTGCTCATGTCAGCCCCTTGTCCCCTACTGAAGGATCTGATGTCTCTCATGCTGACACACGCTGTCAGGGGAATTAAGGGGAGTGTGCTATGAAGGAAAGTGGCCTGTGGCCAAGAGGCAGCCATGCATCTGTCAGCAAGAGATAAAACCCTAACCAATCAGCCAATGCTGCAGTATTGCTACCCTCCCCATGTCACGCAACCTCCCACGTTGTCACATGCAATGCTCAGAATTGCGATTGGTATGGAGCACTAACCTTGGCAGAATGTAAGAGATTGTTGACCCTCTTCCTGTACTGGATCCACTTGTGCTGGGTGACCCCATGGCTGCTAAGTTCCTCTGAGATCTCCCCACCCAGGCTTGCTTGGTCAGATGGGAGGACCTCTTCTTGCCATCGCTTGGGAAGAGAATCTCGCACCTTTCCCTTGCAGCTGGGAGGAGAATGTGCAGGGAGGCATTACTGAACCATGGGGCCATCCTGTGTCTTGCCTCGGCCATTGTTTCTGCCCTCCTTGGGGTGTGGGGGGAGTAGGGGAACTAGTCAGACAGAGTTGTAGGCTACACAAAGCTGCCAATGAATCCAAGACAGAGGTGAATGCAGAGCTGGCAGGCCTTTAAATATGGTTCCAGAACCTGTTCCAGAGTCATCTGAAGCTGTAATCAATGATTTGTCTTCGGATCCCAACACATAACTGGGGGAGACCCATGCCTCCCTTATGCAAAAATGCCACATGCCATATAATCTCAAATGGCACCCTTTTGAAGCCCACCGCCAACTCATTAAATTCAGCCCAAAGAGTGCTAAATGTTCAGAATGGAGCTCCAGGTAAAATAGTGGAGGAAAGTGTCCTAATTTTATTAAAGAAACACTTGGATGCTGCAATGGGGGAAATTAAAGGATCTTTCTGGATGGATGAATTGTGATCACCCCAATGACCTGCTTCATTTGTATTTATCTTGTGATTTTGTGAATTAAAGAAGTTGTCAAAACTAGCAGTTAGTACAAGTGAAATGAAGTGTTGCAAAGATTTCCAATTAGCCTTCAAAAAAATACTTGGAAGATGTCAAGGACTTGATACAACACTCCATGTCCTATTAATAACTTTTTTTATCAGCTACACCTGTAATACCACCATTAGCATCCTCATAAGGTTCAATATTATTGATCAAAGGAATATTAACAATAGATTTTCTGATGAGTGGCATCTTTTCTTGGAGTGCAGATAGGCTTTGGACTGTGTAATTGTGTAAGGGTACATTTTGCCTGCTGCACACTCGACTCACACAGTGCACAATTTTGTATGTTATCTTTTAGGCCAACAGTATTGTCAGATAAAATATGCAAGAGCTTTATTTGAATGGTGAATTTCATTTAAATGATATGGTAATGCATCTTCATGCAAATCCCTGATCTTCAAGTCAGGATTGCACTGTGTGCTCAGTTGCCATTCAGGCAGATTCACTTTTACCAATGGGGCCTGCACTTATAGTGTCATGAAAACCCTACATGTCAAATGGGAAATATTAATTTCATCAGTTGGAACCTTGCCGAGAGACTTTTACTGGAAATTCTGATAAATAACTTTTTTTTTAAATGGCCACTGCAATTTACATTTGAAGCACCAAAGGATAAGACTGGAGATAACATAACTGACTCAAACTAGCCAGAACAATGGAGTGCTCGCTGATTGAATTACTTGAAATGGCTTTATCAACACGGTCATCAGGAGCCATCAACACCCATTGACTTTGAAAGAGCCAACCCGCACCAAGTGTGACTGGGCTAGAGCCTTGAATCTTGGAGACAATTCCAAAAATATAGAAACACAGAAAATAGGAGCAGTAGGCCATTCGCCCCTTCAAACCTGCTCCGCCATTCGTTATGATCACGGCTGATCATCCAACTCAGTAACTTGTTCCTGCTTTCTCCCCATATCCTTTGATCCCTTTAGACCCAAGAGCTATATCTAACTCCTTATTGAAAACATACAATGTTTTGGCCTCAACTGCTTTCTGTGGTAACGAATTCCACAGGCTCACCACTCTCTGGGTGAAGTAATTTCGCCTCAACTCAGTCCTGAAAGGTTTACGCCGTATCCTTAGACTATGATCCCTGGTTCTGGACTCCCCCACCATCAGGAACATCCTTCCTGCAGCTACCCTGTCAAGTCCTGTTAGATTTTTATAGGTTTCTAGGAGATCCCCCCTCACTCTTCTGAACTCCAGCAAATATAATCCTAACCGACTCAATCTCTTCTCATACAGTCCCGCCATCCCAGGAATCAGTCTGGTAAACCATCGCTGCCCCCCTCTATAGCAAGAACATCCTTCCTCAGATAAGGAGACCAAAACTGCACACAGTATTCCAAGTGTGGCCTCACCAAGGCCCTGTTTAATTGCAGCAAGACATCCCTGCTCCTGTACTCTAATCCTCTCACTATGAAGGCCAACATACCATTTGCCTTTTTTACTGCCTGTTGGACCTGCATGCTTACCTTCAGTGACTGGTGTATGAGAGCACCCAGGTCTCGTTGCATATTCCCCTCTCTCAGTTTATAGCTGTTCAGATAATAATCTGACTTCCTGTTTTTGCTACCAAAGTGGATAACCTCACATTTATCCACATTATACTGCATCTGCCATGCATTTGCCCACTCACTTAACTTGCCCAAATCACCCTGAAGGCTCTCTGCATCCTCCTCACAACTTACCCTACCACCCAGTTTTGTATAATCTGCAAATTTGGAGATATTACATTTAGTTCCCTCATCAAAATCATTAATATATATTGTGAATAGCTGGGGTCCTAGCACGGATCCCTGCGGTATCCCACTAGTCACTGCCTGCCATTTGGAAAAAGACCCGTTTATTGCTATTCTTTGTTTCCTGTCTGCCAACCAATTTTCGATCCATCGCAATACACTACTGCCAATCCCAGGTGCTTTAATTTTACAAGCTAAACTCTTATGTGGGATTTTGTCGAAAGCCTTTTGAAAGCCTAAATAAACCACATCCACTGGCTCCCCCTCATCAACTCTACTAGTTACATCCCACAAATGAATTTAAAAAACCTGCCATTGGCAGTATTGGCTTGTGGTTGATATTTCAACTGATAGTCCAACCTGGTGAAGCAGAGCCTGCAAAGGCAGTTTCCTTAAAAATAAATCTCAGTTAAATGTATCTGAGTGTACTGTTACACAAGGTGCGGAGGGGGTCGCAGGCTTCCCTTTCACCCCTTCTGTGGTTTGACCGTAACAGGGTTTATCCTTTTTACACAGATTGAACTTAACGCAAGGAGTCTTACTAGTAAGGCAGATGAATTGAAGGCGTTGATTAACATATGGGAATATGATATTATTGCTATCACAGAGACATGGTTGAGGGAGGGGTAGGACTGGCAGCTCAATCTTCAGGCATGATAGGGGAGGGGGTAAAAGAGGAGGTGGAATTGCACTGTTGATCAAGGAGTCAACTACTGCATGAAGGAGGGATGATATCTTGGAAGGTTCCTCAAATGAGGCCATATGGGTAGAACTTCTCAGGGAAATGCACGACAGAAATGTGGAGGTTCCTCACATAAGTGTAGAACGCCTTGGGATTTTCCTTAATCCTACCCGCCAAGACTTTTTCATGTCCTCTTCTAGCTCTCCTAAGTCCATTCTTCAGTTCCTTCCTGGCTACCTTGTAACCCTCTAAAGCCCTGTCTGATCCTTGCTTCCTCAACCTTAAGTAGGCTTCCTTCTTCCTCTTGACAAGCTGTTCCACCTCTCTTGTCATCCAAGGTTCCTTCACCCTAACATCCCTACCCTGCCTCATCGGGACAAACCTATCCAGCAGGCGCAGCAAGTGCTCCCTAAACAACCTCCACATTTCTGTCGTGCATTTCTCTGAGAACATCTGTTCCCAATTTATGCTCCCCAGTTCCTGCCTAATAGCATTGTAATTCCCCCTCCCCCAATTAAATATTTTCCCATCCCGTCTGCTCTTGTCCCTCTCCATGACTATAGTAAAGGTCAGGGAGTTGTGATCACTATCACCAAAATGCTCTCCCACCGAGAGATCTGCCACCTGGCCTGGTTCGTTGCCAAGCACCAAGTCCAACATAGTCTCCCCTGTAGTCGGCCTATCTGTGTGTTGGCTTTCATTAACAGGGGGATTGAGTTTAAGAGCCGCGAGGTTACGCTGCAGCTCTATAAGGCCCTGGTTCGACCACACTTGGAATATTGTGTTCAGTTCTGGTCGCCTCATTATAGGAAGGATGTGGAAGATTTAGAGAGGGTGCAGAGGAGATTTACCAGGATGCTGCCTGGACTGGAGGGCATGTCCTACGAAGAAAGAATGAGGGAGCTAGGGCTTTTCTCATTGGAGCGAAGAAGGATGAGAGGTGACTTGATAGAGGGGTACAAGATGATGAGAGGCATAGATAGAGTGGATAGTCAGAGACTTTTTCCCAGGGTGGAAAGGGCTATCACCAGGGGGCATAATTTTAAGGTGATTGGAGGAAGGTTTCGGGGAGATGTCAGAGGTAGGTTCTTTACACAGAGAGTGGTGGGTGCGTGGAATGCGCTGCCAGCGGTGGTAGTAGAAGCAGATACATTCAGGGCATTTAAGCGACTCTTGGATAGGTACATGGATAATAGTAGAATGAAGGGCAGGTAGTTAGTTTGATCTTAGAGTAGGTTAAAGGTTCGGCACAACATCGTGGGCCGAAGGGCCTGTACTGTGCTGTACTGTTCTATGTTCTATGTTCTATGTTCTATGTTCTTAACTTAAAAACAAAAAGGGGGCAATCACTTGGCTGGGAGTGTACTACAGGCCTCCAAACAGTCAGGGAGAGATAGAGGAGAAGATATGTAGACAAATCTCTGAGAGGTGTAAAAATAATAGGGTAATAATAGTGGGGGATTTCAACTTCCCCAATATCAACTGGGGTAGTCTTAGTGAAAAAGGCTTAAAGGGGGCGGAATTCTTAAAATGCATACAGGAGAGCTTTTTGAGCCAGCATGCAGAAAGTCCTACAAGAGAAGGGGTGGTACTGGACCTAATCCTGCGGAATGAAACCAGACAAGTGGTAGAAGTGTCAGTGGGGGAGCATTTCAGGGATAGTGAACATAACTCTGTAAGATTTAAGATAGTTATGGGAAAGTACAAAGATGAGCTGGAAATAAAGGTACTGAATTGGGGGAAGGCCAATTTCAATATGATAAAACAGGATCTGGCCAAAGTGGACTGAGAGCAGCTACTTGTAGGAAAGTCTACATCAGACCAGTGGGAGTCATTCAAAAAGGAAATCATGAGAGTTCAGGGCCAACATGTTCCCGTAAAGGTGAAGGGTAGACCAACAAGTCCAGGGAACCCTGGATGTCAAGGGATATGGAGGATTGGATAAGGGGGATAAAGGAGGCTTATGGCAGATTCAAAGCGCTGAAAACAACGGAGACCCTAGAGGAGTATAGAAAGTGTAGGGGATATCACAGAATCACAGAATAATACAGTGCAGAAGAGGCCCTTCGGCCCATCGACTCTGCACCGATGCATTAAAACACCTCACCTGTCTACCTAATCCCATTTGTCAGCACTTGGCCCATAGCCTTGAATGTTATGACGTGCCAAGTACTTTTTAAAGGATGTGAGGCAACCTGCATCTACCACCCTCCCAGGCAGGGCATTCCAGACCGTCACCACCCTCGGGTAAAAAAGTTCTTCCTCAAATCCCCCTTAAACCTCCCGCCCCTCACCTTAAACTTGTGAACCCTCGTAACTGACCCTTCAACTAAGGGGAACAGCTGCTCCCTATCCACCCTGTCCATGCCCCTCATAATCTTGTACACCTCGATCAGGTCACCCCTCAGTCTTCTCTGCTCCAGCGAAAACAACCCAAGCCTATCCAACCTCTCTTCATAGCTTAAATGTTCCATCCCAGGCAACATCCTGGTGAATCGCCTCTGCACCCCCTCCAGTGCAATCACATCCTTCCTCTAATGTGGCAACCAGAATTGCACACAATACTCCAGCTGTGGCCTTACCAAAGTTCTGTATAACTCCAACATGACCTCCCTGCTTTTGTAATCTATGCCTCGATTGATAAAGGCAAGTGTCCCATATGCCTTTTTCACCAACCTATTAACCTGCCCTTCTGCCTTCACAGATCTATGGACAAACACGCCAAGGTCCCTTTGTTCCTCGGAAGTTCCCAGTGTCAGGCCATTCATTGAATACTTCCGTGTCACATTACTCCTTCCAAAGTGTATCACCTCACACTTTTCAGCATTAAATTCCATCTGCCACTTTTCTGCCCATTTGACCATCCCATCAATATCTTCCTGTAACCTAAGACACTCCACCTCACTGTTAACCAGTCGGCCAATCTTTGTGTCATTCCGCAAACTTACTGATCCTACCCCCCACACAGTCATCTATGTCGTTTATGGGGGGACCCAGCACAGATCCCTGTGGTACGCCACTGGACACTGGCTTCCAGTCACTAAAACAGCCGTCTGCCATCACTCTCTGTCTCCTACAGCTAAGCCAAGTTTGAATCCACCTTATCAAGTTACCTTGTATCACATGTGCATTTGCTTTCTTGATAAGTCTCCCATGTGGGACCTTGTCAAAGGCTTCGCTGAAATCCATGTAAACTACATCAACTGCACTCCTCTCAACTACACACCTGGTCACATGCTCAAAAAATTAAATCAAATTTGTTAGGCATGACCTCCCTCTGACAAAGCCATGCTGACTATTCCTAATCAAATTTTGCCTCTCCAAGTGGAGATAGATTCTCTCCTTCAGAATTTTCTCCAATAGTTTCCCTACCACTGACGTGAGACTCACTGGTCTGTAGTTCCCTAACTTATTTTGACAACCTTTCTTAAATAGTGGGACCATATTAGCTGTTCTCCAGTCCTCTGGCACCTCCCCCATAGCCAGAGAGGAATTAAAAATTAGGGTCAGAGCCCCTGCAATCTCCACCCTTGGTACTTAAAAAAGTAATTAGGAGAGCGAAGAGGGGACATGAAAAAAATAATGGCTGCCAAGATAAAGGAAAATCCCAAGGCGCTTTATAAGTATATTAAGGGCATGAGGATAACCAGGGAAAGAGTAGGGCCCATTAGGGACCAGAATGGCAGTCTGTGTGTGGAGCGGGAGGACATAGGTGAGGTTTTAAATGATTACTTTTCATCTGTGTTCACTTTAGAGAAGGACGATGTAGGTGTAGAGATCAGGGAGGGGGATTGTGATATACTTGAACAAATTAACATTGAAAGGGAGGAAGTATTAAGCTGTTTCAGCGGGCTTAAAAGTGAATAAGTCCCCAGGCCCAGATGAGATGCATCCAAGGCTATTATATGAGGCAAGGGAGGAGATAGCAAAGGCTTTGATACAAATTTTCAAATCCTCTCTGGCCGCAGGAGAGATACCAGAGAACTGGAGGACAGCGAATGTGGTACCATTATTCAAGAAGGGTAGCAGGGATAAACCAAGTCATTACAGGCCAGTAAATCTAACATCAGTGGTAGGGATTGGGAAAAATTCTGAGGGATAGGATTAATCTCTACTTGGAGAGGTAGGGATTAATCAGGGATAGTCAGCATAGCTTTGTCAGGGGAAGATCATGTCTAACAAACTTGATTGAATTTTTCGAGGAGGTGACTAGATGTGTGGATTTGGGTAAAGCAGTTGATGTAGTCTACATGGACTTCAGTAAGGCTTTTGATAAGGTCCCGTATGGGAGATTGGTTAAGAAGGTAAGAGCCCATGGCAATTTGGCAAATTGGATCCAAAATTGTCTTCGTGGCAGGCGGCAGAGGGTGATGGTTGAGGGTTGTTTTTGTGAATGCAAACCTGTGACCAGCGGTGTACAGTAGGGATCGGTGCTGGGACCCTTGCTGTTTGTAGTGTATATAGGAGGTATGGTCAGCATTTATTGCCCATCCCTAATTGCCTTTGAGAAGGTGGTGGTGAGCAGTCCATTTGGGTTGGTATACCCACAGTGCTGTTAGGAAGGGAGTTCCAGGATTTTGACCCAGCGACAGTGAAGGAACGGTGATATAGTTCCAAGTCAGGATGGTGTGTGCCTTGGAAGGGAACTTGCAGGTGGTGGTGTTCCCGTGCATTTGCTGCCCTTGTCCTTCTAGTTGGTAGAGGTTGTGGGTTTGGAAGGTGCTGTCTAAGGAGCCTTGGTGTATTGCTGCAGTGCATCTTGTAGATGGTACACACTGCTGCCACTGTGCGTCGGTGGTGGAGGGAGTGAATGTTTGTAGATGGGGTGCCAATCAAACGGGCTACTTTGTCCTGGATGGTGTCGAGTTTCTTGAGTGTTGTTGGAGCGACACCCATCCAGGCAAGTGGAGAGTATTCCATCACACTCGGGACTTGTGCCTTGTAGATGGTGGACAGGCTTTGGGGAGTCAGGAGGTGAGTTACTCACCTCAGTATTCCTAGCCTCTGACCTGCTCTTGTAGCCACGGTATTTATATGGCTACTCCAGTTCAGTTTCTGGTCAATGGTAGCCCCTCGGATGTTGATAGTGTGGAATTCAGTGATGGTAATGCCGTTGAATGTCAAGGGGAGATGGTTAGATTCTCTCTTACTGGAGATGGTCATTGCCTGGCATTTGTGTTGGACGAATGTTACTTGCCACTTATCAGCCCAAGCCTGGTTGTTGTCCACGTCTTGCTGCATTTCTACATGGACTGCTTCAGTTACTGGGGAGTCACGAATAGTACTGAACATTGTGCAATCAGTGGACAGTATTCCATCACACTCCTGACTTGGCAGTGAGGGTGATTCTAACCTTGAGCTTTTATGTGACTGGATTCTTTCATATTACACATACAAGGAACATATACAACACATAAATGCATCAAGCAGGTCATCTTTTTGTTGTTTACTAGGGAAAATATATTACCACGTCCCTGATGAAAATGTAACAGCAGAACATCGTCTCAAGATCATCATTATCTGTTGTGGAGTACACACCCATTCGGAGAGACGAAACAGTGCAGCAGCTGAAGTAGGAGGCACTGCTGCATGAGTGAGCTGGGAAGAGCATTGACAATAACCCTGAAGACATCTTACTGACACAGCTTTGCAACCAGCAAATGCAGTGTGAAAACTGAGCTGCCCGATTCATTCCCATTTCCTATGCCCACATATGTACTAATCAAAGTTCAATACCCAAGTATATCTTAACCAAAGATTATCTAACTATGTGAACCTTCTTTGCTCTTCTAATTAGGAGGAATAAGCACATTGGCTGTCTGTTGCCTGTGGGAGTTTCTTGGGATTGAAATGGTCTGATATTTCCTTATGCTGGCTCATGATATTACACTGTAACTGTTGTGCCTTGTGAGATGCAATGGTGACTGCCTAGTGAAACCCACTCATCAGATATCTACTGTCATTTGAGTAGGGCTGAGAGCTGAATGGGCTAGATGTTGCATCACTATGAAAGAATGAATCCTCATGTGAGCCAATTCCGGCTATGCCCCTGCTTTTAGGCAATACTTGGCATGTCCACCGGAACTGCTTATAGGCAACTGGCGTAGATGCTTTCCAGGACAGTATCCATGATCTTACACTAAAAATTCAAAAGGAGCTCATCAACATCAAGCTGGACAAACATCCAAGGCCAAACATCAACAAAACAAAAGGTAATAGTCAAGGATGGATCTCACTGCAAGTTGTCATCCGAATTGGAAATGGTGGCAAGTCCCGAGAAATGTATTTGGTTTCTGTCACCAGGGTTTACAGATTAAGGCCTTACTTATTGTTTTCTAAGCAATAAGAGGTTGTGCTTCCCCCAAAGGCTACTGAAGTGTCATGCACGGAAGGAGCTGTGATGAAATAAACAATGAAATGGACCATTATGAATTTAAAAAGTCTGCTAAACAAAATCAAAAGAACATGGAACACTTCTACACAATCAAAATGAAGTAGTCTCAATGTGATCCCTCCTGTACTGAAAATCCACAAACTCATCTGTAAAGATGAGGCTCATTAACCTTGTCTGAAATAGTTCTGGGAAGAACCTTTTTGAAATTGAAAGGAGCTATTATATATTAATGACTCTGATTGACATGAATGAACTAACAGAGGATGCTGGAGACAGTCATACTCGTAGCCAAACCAAGATGAATGAAATGTGAAGCAGCAACATTATAACAGAATGTTTCCCATTCAAACATAAAATGATGGCCATGGTTATCATCTTGGCCCATTGTGTGGTCACAACAGGGGAGAGAATCATGCATCTCCTGGCAGAAACTCTAATGTGATAGATTAAAATGGTAGCTCTCTGGACAGAGAGGCAGGAGATCAAGCCAACAGCACTAAAAGCCTGTGAGAAGGATCCAGCAGGCAAAAGAAGAACCCTGCTGAACAAGGGCAGCCACCACAGCAGAGACATCACAAAGTGACTTTGAGACTAACCATTTGTGAATGTAACAAACTATACACAACCATCTTTGGGTTCTATTACGACCAATGGATCTCGACAATACCTCCGCACATTTAAGACTTGAATAATCAGACCTGCAACTTTAAAAAAAAAGACTTTTCCTCACAAGAAGACTCAAAAATCTTCTGTAAACTACAAACACCTACCTCACTTGGGATTTTAAACTTTCTCTGACTCTTTTCTCTCTATCTATTCTTGTGTATGTATGTTTGGGTGAATGTGTGCGTGTGAGTGAGATTGTGATCATTTTGGGGTTTGCTTAAAAACTGTTTTTTAACCTATGAGAAAACCTGTCATTTATCTGTTTATTTGACCTAAAGACACTCAGGGTTAAAGCATCATTTTAACAAAACATGATTGTGGGCAGTTGGGAGGAGAACATTGGGAACCATCCCAATCCCTTACCACTTGTCTGTAACAGAAGACATATATCAAATGCTGGTTAAAGAGCTACTGCCCAGTTCCATCAGGAGATCAGCAATGTCTGTACCAGAATACTGGTGTAAAGTTTAAGACATGTGGCCAAATTTTATTTTTGAGATGCTGGTCCCACTGTTGGGGCAGGAACCGGGTGTGAGGCATGTTTAGGGCAGCAGCGACCGCTGTACATGATTCATTGGCAGCTGACCAATTAATCCTAATGAACTGTGACACTGACCAATTGCGTGGTTGGTGTTGGGCCCGGAGGCAGGGAGCGTGGTATCAAGTGACGCCTTGGCATGTGCTGGCACCATTTTTAAAGATTGAATTCTGCATTATGAAGACCTGGGTGAGGAGGAGGTAATTGCAGAATCTGAAGAAATGGCTGACAGGAGATTCTGCACGGCCCCACTCTTCCCTGATTCTTCCCTCCAGGTGCTTTTGCAGGACATCTTGTTCCTGAGGGAAAGCAGAGGAGGTCAGCGGCTTTGGGATCACGCCGCGCACATGGACTCAGTGCCGCAATGGCTCAACGACCTCATCCAGACTGAGAAATGTTTAATGTTGTCATCCTCTTGGTCCATGCATCTGACAAAGCAGGACAGTGCATTGGGAGGAGAGGGATCAACCCCGCCTCTCCAGAGATGGGAAAAGGGTCAGAGGATGCAAAATGACTGACAGCGGCATGGCAAGGTAGTCCTGAAAGGAGGCCCAGTGTCATAGTGCAATCTTGTGAGGTTCCTGGAAAGGGCCACATACAGGAGGCATCTGTGTGCCCCCCCCCCCCAGTGACAGTTGGACTGCCAGCAGCCTTTGTGTTGGGTTCTCGCTGGGGGGGCCAACATCTCCCTTCCCTTTGTCTGCAGGAAAAGATAGCACACTATCAGAGACTGCGTGCCAACACCGGCTGTGGGCTGTCCATTCTGCATGTTTTAACACGATAGAGGAGGAGGCCATAGGCCATGGAGCTGGCTGGATAGCAAGATGGCAGTAGCATTGTGGACAGAAAGGTAGGACACCTTCCCAAAACAGAGTAAAATCGCCATGGGACACAAGGCTGCATCTGCATTAATGGATCCATGCTGCTCATCAGGCATCTGGGGCCCACAGGGGTCTACACCATAGGGGTGTGTGCTATGGCAGGAGGGGGAGGCCCTTGACCCTTACATGTCTCTGTTCTCTCATGAAGGTAAAGTGGTGCCAGATCAGACAGCCTCCAAAACTGCCGGGGAACCTGCCACCTCTGAGGAGAAGGATAAAGCCTCAGAGGGTCCATCGGCACTTGATTATCCTGCATCCTCCACACCTCGGTGAGTTTGTGCTCGAGTTTAGATCGAGGCACACAACCTGGTGAGCACAGCACACACACAAGCAGCAGACAGAGACTGTGAGAGCCCAGGCCTCTGACAGTCAGAGTCCTGTGGGAGGCCAGTCCCATGCTGAGCCCCAGGTTCATGATGTGCTTCTGATGTCGCCAGCATCATGGGAGGTTAGGCAGTATCTGGCAGAGATGCCAGAGGCAATGCATGCCCAAGCGGGGACGATGGTGGAGTCCATCCAGGCCTTGAGTGCTGCACAGTCTCTGACTGATACACAAGTGGCGTCCTCCATTGAGAGATTGACAGCTCTAATGAAGAGTCACATCCAGCAGAGCACACAGTATCCGCAGGACATTCGTGCAGACCTGCATCCCCTCATCTTGACCATGGGTGAAAGGCAGCAGTGGCAAAGCGAGAGGGGGACAGGGGACCTGGAGTCACCACCAGGTCCTCTTCACTCTCAGGTCAGCAGGGAGGCAGAAATTTGCCTTGCTAGGAAGGAGGAGCGGCTGCCCCCCGCAGATGGGAGTTTCTCTCAGGGTGCTCGAGGTTCAGCCAGGTGCTCCTCTGCCCCTCTGCCAGTGACGCCAGATGTTTCTTCATCCCTGCCAACAGAGGGTGGTACTGGTTCTGTGCAGAAGGCCCGCAGCATGCCCGAGCTCTCCAGGCCTAAGGCATCCAGAGGATGACCGCCAAGGTCATCCCTAGCCAAGGTCAGCAGCCTGCCTCCACCTCAGCTGACAATGTAGAGGAAGTATCACATAGGAATTCATGTAAGAGAATAAAGATGTGCACATGGAATCATGGGATTATCACCGGTGAGTGTGTTTTTCACATGCGAAGGGCAGGATCTATTGTGAATGTAAATAAATTGTTTCTGTTAAGCATAGACTCCCTCCCTTATCTTCTGTCAAGTCTTTGGCCCTTCACTCCAACTCAGCCTCTGTGAAGAGACTGAAGGTGGTAGAATATGCTGCGAGGGGACAACTCTGGAGCCTCACAAGATTTGCGCTGTGTGAATGTTCAATAAGCCACTGCATCCTTAAGGAAGGAAGGCGACAACATGTCTGCTTAAAGGTAGGTTTTGATTGGTCAAGCTACAACAGGCAATAAGAATCAAAGGAAACAAGAATGTATAAGGGCATCGCGAGTCTCCCTTGCACATACCTCATGGCCACTCTACTGTCTCCCCTGGGGTCCTTTATCTGGCCCAGCTTGCCCATCTTCCCGTTCCATGTCCTCATCATCCAAGGAGGCAGTCTGCTCCTCACTTCAGTAGCCATGTCCTCAGTGGGTAGTCCTCATCTCCAAGGATCCATCCCTGAAGGTGGGAGGGAGGCCAGAAAGATTCTGGCACTTGGGACTGCCTCAAAATGTAGGCATAGTGTTTACGGTGCTTGCAGACCAGTTGTACGTTAACGGAGCGGAAGCCCTTCCTGTTGACGAAGGCTGCTAGCTGGTGTTCAGGAGCCCTGATGGCCACATGGGTGCAGTCAATGACACCTGCATCTGGGGGAATCCAGTGATGGCTCTGACCATGATGGCCCTCTCAATTTGAGATTTGGGATCCGTGCAGAAGTGCACATAGTTTCCGGCCTTCTTGAAAAGGGCATTAGTGTCCTCCTTGTGTCGCTAACTGTGAGAACTCACACATGTCCCTGTGAATTCCTGGAATGATCTGGTGGCATGGAATTTCAATGACCTTCAGGCCACTGGCATCGGATTCCCACCAAATCTCCTGGGGCACAGTTCATCCTGCATCATGGTACACAGGTCTGTAATGGCCTTCCTGGAGAGGTGGAATCTTTATTGAAATTGCCTTTGGTCATCTGTAGGTAGTTGAGCCTTGACCTTTAGACCCTCTCTGAAGGGTACTTCCTGTGTGGGGAAGCTCCCTCTCTCTCCTCTGCACTTTTCTCCACCGTCTGGAAGCCACTGCTTCCCTCCTGTGGCCTCACAGTTGGTTGCAGTGCCGCTGCAGGTGACTGGCCCTCCCTCTTGCTCTGCTGCACCTCGTCTTCAACAGGGTCCCCGAAGCCTGGATGAATGAGGCCCATGATAGCTGACCTATCCCTGATAGCAAGCCCTTACCCGCCACCGGCACCCACTTGTTGCTCCCACTTGTGAGCCTTGCCCAGGTGTTACTTGCCCAATTAAGAGGCTGCCTCTACATTTGCTGTCCAATTAATTGGGGTAGGAGGCCCAATCTGAGGGCCTGAAGCTCTGGATGCCTGGCAGCTCCATTGGGAGAGGTAGCCAATGCTGAGGCAGGGTGGAGACTGTAAGGGTGCCTCAAAATGGAGGATCTCCATGTAGCATTCTGAAAATGTAAAAGTCATTCAGGTGTCATCTCTCAGGCCATCATTGTGGAATTGGGACCCCTCCACATAATGGCTTGTGGCTATGGTCTTCTCATCCCAATGGCTCCATGCTGGGGTGATTAAGAGAAGGCACCAATGGCTCGCTGGCCTGTTGCTGGGAGGCCATCTCCATGTACCGGCCAGGTTCCAGCCTCATCTTGGGGGGGAGGGGGTGGGTGCCATCTGCCACCAGTAAGCTACTGGCAGTGCCATACACCTGTCCCCAATTGGCCCCTTAATGGGCCTATTTGGCTACCCGACACTGCCGGAAATGTGACCGCTACCGTGTTGGCCTCACCTCAGGCAAGAGTGCTTGGAGGCAGGAACGTTTCAGGTGGCTAACAGGGCCAGCTAATTTCCAAGTTTCTTTGGCATGGGACTGGGAAAGATCCCTCCTTTAGGAACTCAAACAATTCAGGATTGGACTTTGGGTACTGTAACAGTTATGAAGCAGCCATTTATAAAATAGTTGTGACCAAAATCCCTCAATGTAATTTTGCCAGTGATCTGCATTCCTGACCCTGCAACAATATCAGGAAGCCAGGGTGGTAATATTCCGAAAGTATAAGTGGGGACATGAGATATGGTACCATACATGCTCAGGGATGTTGGCTGAAAAGTTCAAGAACAATAGAAATTGACCCCCCCCCCCCCCCCCCCCGCCACACGCCCCCGCATAATAATGACTGATTGATTTGATTTCTATTGCTTCCAGTTTTCTGGTTGTTTTGGAACAAGTCCCAAGACACAAGCCTGGATATTCCTGTAGACTTCACTTCCACTGATGTCTTGCCAGCATCCTGTCACTTGGTGCACAAGAGGTAGCAGGGACAGGAAATCCAATTGGTGACAACATCCTGTTTCCTCTTATACATCAGGCTAACCATGGGTTTGGAACTTCCATTTTCCCCTGTCTTCTGTGGAAATTCTCTCCAGTCATCTTCAGGCTTCCAGATCCCACTCGATTTCCTTTGCCTGGTGGCCCTTTTACAGTGGATCACTGACACAAGTGCCAAGGAAATTTAGTATCATTTTGATTTTGCCGACAATATGTGGTACTTTGGCTGGAAACGTCCACTGAAATTATGGAGCAGCAGCAGCAGCAGCCACAAATATCATTATCTAGCATTAGAGTGTTGAACAGTTCAATGGATTTATCAATGCACTGTTTCAGGTTTCAGCATTCTGTTTTCATTTGTTGTTTGTCATGTTATTCCAGCAGTAGAAAAGGCTGTTATTCTTTATCTCTCCTCCTCAAAATCTTCCATGCCTTCAGATCATTTTTCTTATAAAGCCGTCTCTTTTAGGTTTACAACGTTTAACCTTGAAACAGGGTAGACTAAGTTTTTTTGTCTTTGAAGGCTCTATGGGTGCATATCATAAAGTTTTTTTGGGCGGGGTGCACAAATACGTTTAAATCCATGTTCACATTAATTTGAACATTTTTCAAGCAACTCAGGCGAACAGAACTCAATGTTTTGATTTAGGACTTGTCCACCAATGAAAAATCTTTGACCTGTTCAAACCTCCAGGCCCAGACCTCAAACCCCCAGAATACTGAGGGAGGCAAGGGGCCTTGACAGAAATTTTTGTATCCTCATAGGCTACAGGTGAGGTCCCAGAGGACTGGAGAATAGCCAATGTTGTTCTTTTGTTTAAGAAAGGTAGCAAGGATAATCCAGGAAATTATAGGCCGGTGAGCCTTACATCAGTGGTAGGGAAATTATTAGAGAGGATTCTTTAGGACAGGATTTATTCCCATTTGGAAACAAATGAACTTATTAACGAGAGGCAGCATGGTTTTGTGAAGGGGAGGTCGTGTCTCACTAATTTGATTGAGTTTTTTGAGGAAGTGACGAAGATGATTGATGAAGGAAGGGCAGTGGATGTTGTCTACATGGACTTCAGTAAAGCCTTTGACAAGGTCCCTCATGGCAGACTGGTACAAAAAGTGAAGTCACACGGGATCAGAGGTGAGCTGGCAAGATGGATACAGAACTGGCTCGGTCATAGAAGACAGAGGGTAGCAGTGGAAGGGTGCTTTTCTGAATGGAAGGCTGTGACTAGTGGTGTTCTGCAGGGATCAGTGCTGGGACCTTTGCTGTTTGTAGTATATATAAATGATTTGGAGGAAAATGTAGCTGGTCTGATTAGTAAGTTTGCGGACGACACAAAGGTTGGTGGAGTTACCGATAGTGATGAGGATTGTCAGAGCATACAGCAGGATATAGATCGTTTGGAGACTTGGGCGGAGAAATGGCAGATGGAGTTTCATCCAGACAAATGTGAGGTAATGCATTTTGGAAGGTCTAATACAGGTGGGAAGTATACAGTAAATGGCAGAACCCTTAGGAGTATTGACAGGCAGAGAGATCTGGGCGTACAAGTCCACAGATCACTGAAAGTGGCAAAACAGGTGGATAAGGTCGTCAAGAAGGCATACGACATGCTTGCCTTCATCGGTAGGGTCACAGAGTATAAAAATTGGAAAGTCATGCTGCAGCTGTACAGAACCTTAGTTAGGCCACACTTAGAATATTGCGTGCAATTCTGGTTGCCACACTACTAGAAGGATGTGGAGGCTTTGGAGAGGGTACAGAAGAGGTTTACCAGGATGTTGCCTGGTCTGGAGGGTATTAGCTATGAGGAGAGGCTGGATAAACTCAGATTGTTTTCACTGGATCGACGGAGGTGGAGGGGTGACATGATAGAGGTTTACAAAGTTATGAGTGGCATGGACAGAGTGGATAGTCAGAAGCTTTATCCCAGTTGGAAGAGTCAGATACTAGGGGACATAGTTTTAAGGTGCGAGGGGCAAAGTTTAGAGGGGATGTGTGAGGCAAGTTCTTTCCAGAGGGTGGTGAGTGCCTGGAACTTGCTGCCGGGGGAGGTGGTGGAAGCAGGTACAGCAGAGACGCTTAAGAGGCATCTTGACAAAACATGAATAGGATGGGAATAGAGGGATACGGTCCCTGGAAGTGCAGAAGGTTTTAGTTTAGACAGGCATCAAGATCGGCGCAGGCTTGGAGGGCCGCATGTCCTGTTCCTGTGCTGTACTGTTCTTTGTTCTTTGTTCAGGCTAACAAACTGCAAACAGGATGCAGAGTCAAGTAAGAAATAAGACACAAATAGACATGAGTTGCCTGGGTTTGAGAGCTGAATTGCAAGAGCCATGTGTGGCCCATGGGCTGGAGTTTGGACAGTCTGCCTGAAATGCTTTAAGCCACTATAATTGGCAATTACTTCATGCAATCTGACAATCACAGCAAATAAATCCACTCTTGCCAATCATTTGAAAGATGTTGATTCAGCTGGAAGAGACATGTCCGAGAAATTCTAGCTGTCAGGTTAAATTTATCCACACAGACTTTTCTCCCTCCATTTTCATGTCTAAGTGTGATGGATTATAGGTAAAATAGGCTTAATTAGGTACACTTAATTAGATATAGTTAATATATTATAGTTTAGAATTAGGGTAGCACAGGGGCCTTGTCAATTGCCCCTAGTGTCGGTAGGTGGTAGGAGAATGGTGGGGATGTGGTAGGGAATATGGGATTAACGTAGGATTAGTATAAATGGGTGGTTGTTGGTTGGCATAGACTCGGTGAGCTGAAGGGCCTGTTTCAAAGGACAAAGAACAGTACAGCACATGAACAGGCCATTCGGCCCTCCAAGCCTGCGCCGATCTTGATGCCTGCCAAAACTAAAACCATCTGCACTTCGGGGGACCGTATCCCTCTATTCCCATCCTATTCATGTATTTGTCAAGATGCCTCTTAAACGTCGCTACCATATGCCTCCTTGACCACCTTATCCACCTGCGTTGCCGATTTCAGTGACCTCTCGACCTGTACGCCCAGATCTCTCTGTCTGTCAATACTCCTAAGGGTTCTGCCATTTACTGTATACTTCCCACCTGCATTAGACCTTCCAAAATGCATTACCTCACATTTGTCCGGATTAAACTCCATCTGCCATTTCTCCGCCCAAGTCTCCAACCGATCTATATCCTGCTGTATCCTCTGACAATCCTCACTGTCGGTAACTCCACCAACCTTTGTGTCGTCCGCAAACTTACTAATCAGACCAGCTACATTTTCCTCCAGATCATTTATATATACTACAAACAGCAAAGGTCCCAGCACTGATCCCTGCGGAACACCACTAGTCACATCCCTCCATTCAGAAAAGCACCCTTCCACTGCTACCCTCTGTCTTCTATGACAGCACAGTGGCGCAGTGGTTAGCACTGCAGCCTCACAGCTGCAGGGACCCGGGTTCGATTCTGGGTACTGCCTGTGTGGAGTTTGCAAGTTCTCCCTGTGTCTGCGTGGGTTTTCTCCGGGTGCTCCGGTTTCCTCCCACAAGCCAAAAGACTTGCAGGTTGGCAGGTAAATTGGCCATTATAAATTGTCACTAGAAGAGGTAGGTGGTAGGGAAATATAGGGACAGGTGGGGATGTTTGGTAGGAATATGGGATTAGTGTAGGATTAGTATAAATGGGTGGTTGATGGTCGGCACAGACTCGGTGGGCCGAAGGGCCTGTTTCAGTGCTGTATCTCTAATCTAATAAACAGAGCCAGTTCTGTATCCATCTTGCCAGCTCACCTCTGATCCCATGTCACTTCACCTTTTGTATCAGTCTGCCATGAGGGACCTTGTCAAAGGCTTTACTGAAGTCCATATAGGTAACATCCACTGCCCTTCCTTCATCAATCATCTTTGTCCTCAAAAAACTCAATCAAATTAGTGAGACACGACCTCCCCTTCACAAAATCATGCTGCCTCTCGCTAATAAGTCCATTTATTTCCAAATGGGAATAAATCCTCTCCCGAAGAATCCTCTCTAATAATTTCCCTACCACTGACGTAAGGCTCACCGGCCTATAATTTCCTGGATTACCCTTGCTACCCTTTTTAAACAAAGGAACAACATTGGCTATTCTCCAGTCCTCTGGGACCTCACCTGTAGCCAATGAGGATGCAAAGATTTCTGTCAAGGCCCCAGCAATTTCTTCCCTTGCCTCCCTCAGTATTCTGGGGTTGATCCCATCAGGCCCTGGGGACTTATCTACCTTAATGCTTTGCAAGACACCCAACACCTCCTCCATTTTGATAATGTGATGACTGAGACTATCTGCACTCCCTTCCCGAGGCTCATCATCCACCAAGTCCTTCTCCTTGGTCAATATTGATGCAAAGTACTCATTTAGTACCTCGCCCATTTCCTCTGGCTCCACAAGTAGATTCCCTTCTCTGTCCTTGATTGGGCCAACCCTTTCCCTGGTTACCCAGTTGCTCTTTATATATGTATAAAAAGCCTTGGGATTTTCCTTAATCCTGTTTGCCAATGACTTCTCATAACCCGTTTTAGCCCTCCTGACTCCTTGCTTAAGTTCCTTCCTACTGTCTTTATATTCCTCAAGGGATTTGTCTGTTCCTAGACTTCCAACCCTTATGAATGCTTCCTTTTTCTTTTTGACGAGGCTCACAATATCCCGCGTTATCCAAGGTTCCCGAAACTCGCCAAACTTATCCTTCTTCCTCACAGGAACATGCTGGTCCTGGATTCTAATCAACTGACGTTTGAAAGACTCCCACATGTCAGATGTTGATTTACCCTCAAACAGCCGCTCCCAATCTAAATTCTTCAGTTCCTGCCTAATATTGTTATAATTAGCCTTCCCCCAATTTAGCACCTTCACCCAAGGACTACTCTTATCCTTATCCACAAGTACCTTAAAACTTATGGAATTATGCTCACTGTTCCCGAAATGCGCCCCGACTGAAACTTCGACCACCTGACCAGGCTCATTCCCCAATACCAGGTCCAGTACGGCCCCATCCCTAGTTGGACTATCTACGTATTGTTTCAAGATGCCCTCCTGGATGCTCCTTACAAATTCTGCCCCATCCAAGCCCCTAGCACTAAGTGAGTCCCAGTCAATATAGGGGAAGATAAAATCACCCACCACTACAAACCTGTTACCTTTACATCTTTCCAAAATCTGTCTCCATATCAGTGCTGTATCTCTAAATAAATAAAATAATAAATAAATTAGAGATTGAAAAATGATCTGTTTTCAAGACTCACTGACATTCCCCTTTATGAAGGTAGAGTTAGAAATTTCAAGGTCTTTCAAGATCCCTGTTACAATAGAAAGTGAACCAGAAACATCTTTTAAGTTGGGAAATCCATTTCAGCATTTCTGTTGCTCGGGGCTTGGAGGATAAACACACATTGAAATATCCTGTGTCACATCAGTAGGAGGTAGCAATAAACTTAATTGATAGTGTTGGTTGGTGATGTGGAGAGTTTGACTCAAAAGGTTGTTACAAGGTACCATAAAACACAATTATAGATAATAAAACAATAAATGGAATGGTATTTACAGAAACAAGAGGTTAAGTAAACACAATTATAAACATTTTGACCAGATAAATGCTCACAACTTCAAGAGCAGGGGAATTCCAACAAAACATTAAGGGGAGAAGTTAGTTAATGATACTACCAAATATGTATCTTAAAAGCAGGAAACACACACACAGAAAGGTAACTCCTATTTGCTAAAAGGTCAGATGCTACTTTAGAAACATTATAAACATGAGAGGTTCTGGAGCAAAAATTAGAAGTGTTGAATTCCTCAACAATCCTTCTAACCCTCTGGCTTACTCTGGAATTTAAGGTAAAAGTTTACTTTAAATGTTGATGGATTTTCTCAGATATTTTGCTATAACATTAGCAAGGTTAACCTTTTGGATTCTATGTTAGAAATAAGATTATTTGTTACATCTCTTAGTAATAGTTAATATTGTGATATACTTATCCACTTCAAAGTGTAATGCATGTTAAATTCTTTAATAAATATATAAAAGTTAATAAATCGTGTCATGTAGTATTCTGTATACAACTACAAGAACCCCTTCTCTGTGTCTCTTTGAGTGGAGAGACATGTATTGAAGATAGTTTCCCATACCCTTATAATATCTGGGATATTTATGACTTAGCCATAATTGTTTTAAAAATCGGCTATCCACAAGATGGTAATATTCTCTGTTAGTTTTCTTTCTTTGAGGGAAAACTAGTTAAGTTCTTTGGACCCAAATAACTGTCTATAAGAATTTGTCTGGTTTGAACTTAATTAAAGGAAATTCATATGGATGTACTCCTGATTTGGTATAGTCTCTATAAGGGGTTAAAGTCATAAATCACTTCATAAGAATATTAAGAAAATGAAATATGTTTACTGATTATTTTGTTTCAGCTTCAGAACGCTATTGTTACAAGACCAGAGAGAATATATCCCTTTTGTCATTTTTTTTAAAGTGAACAGGAATATATGGGAAATCATAGTCATCAGATCTGATTCCTTTAATGGGTGGCCCTGGTAAAGATAAAAGATTCCACAACATGCAGGTAAACCCAGACTTCTGGGTTTCCCATTTGAAATGCCAAACACTGCCCCCCGCCAACTAGACTCACAATACCAGAGAAGCTATCATTTCAGTTGCGCTGCATGTTCGACCCTGATTTCAAGGTCACTTCTGGAGGCACTGCACTGCCACTGTCATACAATAAGTGGCAGATGCATTGTTCACAGAAGCCAGCACCTACATCAGTTTTCCCATGGACCCCCAGTAACAGTGAGAGAGGGTACACTTATTTTATTGAGTTGTAGGAATCCCAAAAGTGCAGGGTGTGATTGAATGCAAACATAGAGGAACAAGTGCTCCATTGGACAATGCTATCTGCACTATCACCAGGAATGGGCTTCACTCCCTCAACAAAAAGTAAAAGAACTACAAGTGCAAGAAATCTGAAACAAAAATTTAAAATTCAATTACCTGCTGATAAACGGTTATACCAGAACATTAACCTGTCTGATTTCTCCACAGAAATCAGGTGCGGGCAGTCACCTGAGCAGATAGGGCAAGAGAGGCATGTGCTGCTATTCAGGGATCCCACTCCATCATACAGTGCCCTTACCATTTTGCCACTAGTACTGGGACCATACTCTGATTGATCACCGATCAATGGCAAAGCACATGTAATCATTCCAATCACATCACTAAAGCCCTGAGAGATGGTTGGCTGCAAACCTGCAAAGCCGTTTGAGATAACCCTCACTAATCTATTGCTCAGGCCTCTACAGTAGCAGTCTGAGCATCCACTTCTGAAGCTAATACTTGCCTTAGGTCTGTTTTGTTTGAGGGATTCATTGCAGATCAGCCAGGAGCAAACACACACTGCAAGGGCTGGTAGGAAGGAATCCATGACCCTCAGGTCCACATATTGGGAGTAGGCTCCTCCAATGAACTCACCATTTCAAATTTTGGGGGATGATAATGGTCAGCACCATCATGATCTGATAGAACTATTTTTATAAAAGCTGGACTTCTGAGATTTGATTCTCAAGGTTCCTTAGCTAAAGAAGTGTATCTTGTTATCCTGGAGCCACTTTCATCTGCTTCCTCCCGTTCCTGTCTCAGCTCCTTCTGCCCACTCATTTTACAGCCTAGGTGCTCCCCTCCAAGTCACTATAGAATGGACCCCCTTCCTAGGTGGGTATATTAGAGCTAGTATTTATCAGAGTCACCATGTGTGATGTACAGCTGGCAGAGATGGAAGCAGAGGGGTCTGAGTGATCATTCTACTCTTTTTCTTTTCTTCCTGTGTCATATCCAAGGCAAATGATAAATGAAAATCTCCTGCTGAGGTACAAAGTTTATATGTGACTTTCATTATATGGAGATACACAAGGATTTAATGATATCTTTCATGACAGATTATGGACGGAATTTTATGAGACCCGCAGAGCTGGGTTTGGAGGCAGGGCAGGGAGGGAAATAGGAAAGGTCAATGTTAGGTCAATGGGCCGACACATTCCTGCGTCCGGGCGATCTTGCCAAAGGTGGGTGAGCAATAGCAGTGGCTACCCACCCAGCAATGGTGGGTAGCCAATATTTACAAATTATGAAGATAATTAGGGGGATGGGGAGAACTCCACCAGGATCTTTGCAGAGTCGAAGCGGCCTCCCGCTGAGTGCCGAACCTGGCAGCTATTGGAGGGGACCTCCTGGAGGTAATCCAGGTGGCCATTGGAGCCGGAGCTCCATGTCCCAGAGTTGAGGCTGCAAGCAGGAAAGGCCACACTCACGACCCAAGCAAATCCCTGTCTGCTCTGAGAAGTTGATTTGTTTCATCCCTCATTAGTTTTGATTTTGATCTACGTCTGTGAGGGTGCTTCTGTTTTGACTGAATAATGCCCACTTCTTCTTGTCAGGCTGCAGCTTTCCAAAGCTGCAGACCTTTGATTGGGCCTGCAGCCTCAGGAATCCACTCATCATCCTTAATTGACCTTAAGAGGCTGCCTCCGGGAAGATCCCTCAGGCGGGCAGGACTCACAGACCATCAGGGATGGGACCGTTGTTTGTCCCCGATGGAAAAATATTTTCAAAGGCGGTAAGATTCTATCCTCTGTGTGTTTCTCTAGCATAATGAGGAAAAGAAGAATGTAATAACTAGCCTTCAGCTGGCACATGCCCTCCAGCTTCCCTGTTTCTCATTCGCTCTATGATCTACCTGTTCAGCAATTTCAGGTAATCCACCCCTATGTAATGAGTGGATGGAATACTGGGCAACCACCACCAAAGGCACACCTATAGCACTGAGTATGTGTTATCTTCCAGAAGAAAGCAAACAGTGTGACTAGTCACCAGTTACTAATACATTGACCCCGATCTAG
Source organism: Heterodontus francisci (assembly GCF_036365525.1). NCBI lineage: Eukaryota > Metazoa > Chordata > Chondrichthyes > Heterodontiformes > Heterodontidae > Heterodontus > Heterodontus francisci. Next base: position 116,179,421 of record NC_090371.1, read on the forward strand.
ACTGGGGTGTGTTTTCCGAGTGGGATGGAGGAGTTGTGCCCGCATGCTGTGAAGTTTTGACTCCACAGTACATGTGCATTTTTTCCAGCAGGTAACTTGCCCAGAAGCCAGCCTGGAGGAGGCCACAGCCGAGGAGCAGGTAGGGACCCTGCTGCTGTGCTAATGATAGGGTTGGGAGAAGTGGGAGGGGGTTGGGTTCGATTCTTGGTTGGTCTGATCCCATGACGGAGGTGGTCAGTGATCCAGGAAGGGGGTCAGTTGGCAATCTTGGATGGTTGGCGGGGAGGCCATCCTGGACTGGGTGAGGGTAGATTGGTGATCCAGGAGAAGGGGTGGACAGTGATCCTGGAGGGTGGGAGGTGATTCTGAGTGGGGGGAGGGGGAGGTTGACAATAATGGAAGTGGTGGGGAGTGGGGCAATAGTCAAGCAGTGGGGCGATGGAGAACCTGAAGGGGGGAAATTCAACAATCCTGGATCGGGAATGAGTTTGGCAATCCTGGAGCGTGAGTCAATAATTTAGGGGCCATGTCCAATTACAGGGGCTTTTCGATCCTGGGGGATGGAAGCTGGTAAGCTTTGGCTCTGGGGGAAAGGCACCCTGCTCCTCCTGCTCACCAGCAGTGCTGGAAAATTCATAGACCTCTTCCATACAGCAGTCCTCACCTCCCTTTAGCTGTTGGGTCACCCAAGTCCCAGTAAACCTAGTCAGCCAAAGTTAAACCTGGAGGACAGATAAAATCTCAGGCATGTTGACTCATTATAATGTTTAAATGGCCAAACCACCTCCTTGGAGTGGGTTAATTGCCTGCCTCTGTCCAGTCTCCATTAAAAGCAAATGTAAATGAGTTGGAGGTTGGTTCGGGCCAAAATTTGAGATTTTTAAAAACGTCGTGTGCCATCCAACCCAAATCCACCCATTAAAAATCCCCTCAATTATATAAAAACAACTGACAGAAAACAAACCATTATAGTGCTTTGAATGCATGCAGTGGCTAAGTATAATCACTTGAGGCAAACAGTGCTTCTGTTCAAGCAAGGCTGTGAGAGAAGGCATTTTTGTCAGTGAAAGAACAGGAGGTAAGTGTTTATGTTGTACCTCCTGCACGATTGTGGTTAGGCAGAGAAGGTTTTCTAAACAGTGAGGGAAAGATGTTTGTAAATGTGAAATGAGGTTTAGTGCAGTTCTTTGTCATAAGATCCCACAGCCTCCTTTTACCCTAGTTTAAACACTAATTTGTTTTCAGCACTGTGGGCTGGATTTTACCAGCCCCTCAACGCCATGGGTTGTGGCGGGGAGGCCCGAAAAGTGCTAGCAGGAGCGGCTCGCCACGACCCACAATGCCGAGAAAGGCCCACCGGATATTAGCAGCAGCAGCAAGGCCTCGGTGCAGGCCCCCCCCCACCCCCCCCCAACTTGGCGGCGGGACCTTCATTTATATAGAAAAATTAGATAAATAAACATGCAGATGAATGTACCTACCGCCGGAGGAACTCTGTATGGAGTTCTGAGGTGAGATACTGGTGGGGAGGGGGGAGGAATAAAATAATCAAGGTGGAGGGGGCGGTCAGTGTGGGGAAGCGTGGAAAACCTTTTGCATTGGCTGTGAGGATGGTGGGAAGAGGTTTCGAGACAAAGGCAATAAAGTTCGTGGAGGAAGGGTTGTGAGCGAGAACTCTCATTTTTGGGGATATATGGAAAAAAACTGGCTGCTTACTCATTGGGTGAGTAGGAGAGGGGATTGCAATGTCAACAGACCTTTATTTGAAGGTGTTAATAAAACAGTCCCTTCAAACATTGAAATTTCAGCTAAGGGCTTGAAGTCCTTTAAAAATGGCACTGGCGCCAGCGCGGTGGCCGCGGACGCTGTTGCCGGGCACGTGGTGGCCGCCTCCTCTATGTCATCGGGGGTGGCTGCTCCACTCTCTCCATTTAAATCATCCCCTGCGTGCAATATTGCGGGGGCTCGGCAGCGGCACTTCCATATCGGAAGGCCACTGACTTCACAGCGCACGCGCTGATTAAATTCAGCCCTGTTATATTGCTGAGCATGGGCTGGTGAAAGTGTCACTGGCTGCTATGGTCACCACTTTCCACTATACCTTGATATTCCCTTTTGTTGTTCAGTTGCAATTGTGCCCAAACATTAAAGCTTATCACTACTACATTTGAACCAGTCATTACTAATGAGTCAGTGGGTTTGAATGCCAGTGGTACTGAGACTTCTAGACATCTTGTCCAAACAAACATGCCTCACACCATCCACCAGAATTTTTTTTCAAGCCTTTCCATTTAAGATACTGTAGTGCTTTAAATGATGCAGCTGCTAACACATACCAACAATGGCAGGTGGGTTTACCAATGGAGCGGTTACAGCAAGATTATGGCTGCAAAGTAAAAGCAGCTCTGAGGAAATTCTAGGCCGAAATGTTATCCAAGTGCCAAAACATCATCAGATTAGTTCAATAGATTTTCTTCCTTCATGTATTGTGATTCATGTGATATTAATGAACCTTAATGCAGCTGCATGAAATTGTACTGCCTGCTATTGATAATCAATTTAAAATAGTGGTTGCAGCTATTTCATGCAACTCCATTATTTTTTTCTAATTGTAACTTTTGTCTGTTGTATAACAAATCATGATATGGCACAGAACCCACTGGCATCCATAGAAACACTGCAAAACCATTGTGCGAACTGATCAAGTAAGCAAAAATGGTAACAATTACAGCAATAGTGAAAGAAATAAAAGCTAGCTATTGTACTAATAGTTAATTTTTTATCTTTTCAATTCTGTTTTCATGTTGCCTTTGTCTTTATATCTAGTTTGGTTTTTAAAAGATTTACACGACTATGAACACTTCCTACGAACAGGAGTGTGAAATTTTCTAGCAATATTTAATTATTCAGTCTTTTTAGAAATATGTTTCTTTGAAAGCAAACAGCCTAAGTTTTGATGCATTAGCTCTCTGTGCTTGCTGACAACTTTTAATCCTGGCAAAACTCATATTTTAATAATTCAGCCACGGTCTATTAGGAGACAATTACAGATAATGTATCTTGGCAACATATGAAGGATAACTAGAATAGTGCATGCAATAAGGTTATCAGAACACCGTTTTTTAACCAAAAAAGTATTATTGATTTTGCAATCATTCCTGTGACAGATTTTCTCTCAGATTTTTTTCCAAATTGACTATTAACAGCAAGAGTGGGAAATGGATTTTTTCCTTTTGCTATTTCATATGTGATAAAAATAGATTTGCACAGGTTTATACCCCAGAGATTTGAGCTCAGGCAACCAGTCACATTTTCGCACTGCTTAATAAAGCTGAGAGCTTAATGTGATATTGATCTTCCATCTTCAAGTCTATTATTATATCCCATGACATCTGACATTATTCATTTTGCAGTTAATTTGTTGCTTAGCCACTTTAATTTATGTCATAAATTAGGATAATACAGCATATGTTTAATTTTGGAATGGTCAGTTATACTGAGCTCTAAAATAAGATTGCAAAGAAAAGTCAACATGCCCAAATCCCACTAGCACTGTTGCACTGCTGAAAAGCAGGGACTTCTGTTCCCAAGACATTGTGAGGTCAGATATTTTGAATAAAGAGGTGTGCAGGCCATGCAAACCGAGCCTGCAGCACCTCAGGTACACTGCAGAGTGGGGGTTGGGGAGCAAACCCACAAAGAAATGTGAGATAGGCCCCAAAGGGGCCTTGAATGGTTCATGATGGTTGAAAATAGTTGTGGAATAGACAAATGTAAAATCTGCTATAACAATAGAAAATGCTGGAAATACTCAGCAGGTCCAGCAGCATCTGTGAAGAGAGAAAGAGTCAACATTTGAAGTTGATGACCTCTCGTCAGAACTGGAAAAAGTTAGAGCTGTAACAGGCTTTAAGCAAGGAAAGAGGGGAGTGGGGGAGAAAAAACAAAGGGAAGGGCTATGATAGGTTGAGTCATACCTAGCACAAAGGAAGATTGCTGTGGTTGTTGGAGGTCAAACATCTCAGCGTCAGGATGTTGCTTCAGGAGTTCCTCAGAGCATTGTCCTCAGCACAACCATCTCCAGCTGCTTCATCAATGACCTTCCCTCCAATATAAGGGCAAAAGTGGGGATATTCATTGATGATTGCATAGTGTTCAGTACCATTCGCAACTCTTCAGATACTGAAGCAGTCCATGCTGGCATGCAGCAAGATATTGACAACATTCAGGCTTGAGTTGCTAAGTGCCAAGTAACATTAGCACCGCACAAGTGTGAGGTAACGGCCATCTCCAAAAAGAGAGAATCTAACTATCTCCCCTGAACATTCAATGGCATTACCATCGCTCAATCCCCGACCACCAACATTCTGGGGATTACCATTGACCAGAAACCTAGTTGGGCCAACTGCATAAATACTGTGGCTGCAAGAGCAGGTCAGAGGCTGGGAATTCTGCAGCGAGTAACTCACCTCCTTCCTCCCCAAAGCGTGTCCACCATCTACAAGGTAGAAGCCAGAAATATGATGGAATACTCCCCACTTGCCTGGATGACTCCAGGTCCAATGACACTCAAGAAGCTCGATACCATACAGGACAAAGCAGCTCGCTTGATTGGTACCCCATACACCACTTGAAACATTCACTCCCTCCACCGCAGGTGCACAGTAGCAGCAGTGTGTATCATCTACAAGGTGCACTGCAGCAACTCGCCAAGCCTCCTTCAACAGCTCCTTCTAAATCCACAACCTATACCACTTAGAAGAACAAGGGCTGCAGGTGCATGGGAATACCACCACCTGCAAATTCCCCTCCAAGCCACACACCATCCTGACTTGGAAAAAATATCACTGTTGCTTCACAGTCACTGAGTCAAAATCCTAGAACTCCCTCCCTTACAACACTGTACCTGCACCTATGGACCACAGAGTTCAGAAGGCATCTGACCACCAACTTCTCAAGGACAATTAGGGGTGAACAATAAATGCTGGCCTTGCCATGTCCCATGAACAAATAAAAAAATGGGGGCAGCTGTTATGATCTGAAATTGCTCAAAGCAATGTTGCGTTCGGAAGTCTGTAAAGTGTTCCACAAATGATGATCTAACCTGCATTTGGTCTCCCCATCACAGAGGAGACTGCACCATGAGGAATGAATACAGTATACTAAATTGAAAGAAGTATACGTTTCCTGGGACAAAGAAAGAAAGACTCTATAAGAAGGATGAACCATCCATGGCTAACTAAGGAAGTTAAAGATGGGAGCAAATTGAAAGAAAAGGTGTACAGTGCTGCAAAGTTAAGTAGTAGCCCAGAAGATTGGGAACATTTTAGGAACCAGCAAAGGATGACGCAAACAAAAATGTGGGGATATTCGAATATGAGAGCAAGCTAGCAAGCAATATAAAAGCAGATAGTAAGAGCTTCTACCAGTATATACAAAGGAAGAGAGTCGCTAAAGTAAAATGGTGGCCCCTTAGAGGATGAGACTGGGAATTAATAATTGGAAAATAAGGAAATGGCAGAGACTTTGAACAAGTATTTTGCATCTGTCTTTATGGTAGAAGACACTAAAAGCATCCCAAGTATAGCAAAAAATCAAGCGGCAAAAGGGAGGGAGGAGCTTGAAACAATCACTATCACTCGAGAAAAAGTACTCGGAAATTTGAGGAAGCCAGAAGACAACAGAAAAGGACTGCAAGGGGATGCAGGAGCTACCCAGAACATAGAGTGTATTGCCCAAGAGTCAGGTACTTGCAAATGACTGAGCGCCAATGCCTTAGGAGCCTGCATCTATCCAGGCAGACTGTCTTGGACTTTTGTGCTCTGATCTGCAATGACTTGCGGCCTCGCCACCCCATGGCAGTCCTTTGTCTGTAGACGTCAAGGTTACTGTGGCGTAGCATTTTTATGCAACTGGTTCATTCCAGGAATCAGCTGGGGATCTAGGTAGCATCTTACAGTCGGCAGCTCATCACGCCATTAGGCAGGACACGGATGCCCTATTCCAGAGGGTGGAGATTGCATCCATTTTGACACAGAAGGGCCTGTTCAGGTACAGAGAACATTACAGTTTGGCACCATCGATGGATTCCCTTATAACAGATGACCCCATAATCTCACCTTCCAGCATAGAGAGCAATCATGTAGCAATAACCCATATCTGACGAGTCCCATTGTTACTCATGACCATAGGGAATGAGGTTTCCACTGCCAACATTCTCCAACATGACTGAACATGGAAATATAGCAATCCCAGGACACACCCCGGGCCCCCCCACCCATCCAATGAAACTCCAATCCCCATTTTGACATGAAGCATTAATAACATACATATCAAATTGATAACATAAGCAATTATTATTAAAACAAAAACAAAACAACAGACAAATGTAGAAAACAGCATCTGGGTGACCCATTAAGTGAGATTAACAGCATGGCAACCTTTCTTTCCCTACCATGTTGACAGGGTGCTCTCCCTGTGGCAGAGGATGAGGTGGAGCAGCCTGCTCCCTACTCTCTGCCTCTGGCTGAGATGCTTGTTGCTTCCATCCTCGGCTTGGTGATGTCTGTGAGGGATCCTCCACAGGCTGCCATGCCTGCATCATTGCAGGGGCTGCCTCTGTCAGAGGGTCTTGGCACACAGATGGTTCCAGAGTGCCCCTAGAGGGATGGTCCCTTTTCTGCTTCTTCAACTGCCTCAGCCCTTTCCTAGCACCCTTGGATGCTGGATGAGGCCACCGACTGGACGCAGCTGCCATCCACTCTGAGCATCGCAGCGCCATCAGTGACACTGACGGTCTGTGCCACAGAGAGTCTCACTCATTCTGTGCATATCAGCATGCTGCTCATGCACCCACTCAGACTGGTGCTCCACATGGCTCTCCAAGAGGTTGCCTAATCTCTCAATGGAGGAGCTCATGTGCTCGAAACCCTGAGTCATGATGGAGCACAAGCCCTGCATGGTCTCCTCAATTGCCTGAGCTTGGCTCCTCAAGGCCTCAAGGATGTTTGACAAACGGGAACTTATCTGCCTCTGATTCTCAAGGAAGACCCTTCTTGTCTGTGACACCTGAAGACCATCCTCCGAGGGGGACAGGCCACAGCTAACTCTGCCTCACTCTCCTCCTCCCAGTCATGCATGATGTGAGGTTCCCCGTTCTAAGCTAGTTTGTGACCTGACTGATATGAGTGTGTCTGCACTGGTGGAAGGTGCTGAGGAATGATGTGATGGTGTTGGCACCAGTAGCTCTCCACCCACCGAGGAGGATGATGATGTTTGACCTTCAGCACTGCGCTCCCTCTCAGTTACTGTGCCTGTGGGAGATACTAGAAAGTGGTTATGAGAACTCAGTCTACTCATCGTGTGCCCCCAGACAAACATCACCATACAAGATATCGGTTGAACAGCCAAATCGTGCATTGGGCAGGTGTGTCCTCCATGCCCTTCACCCCAAGCTAGAGTTATCAAATGATCCTGCTGATCTTGGCCTCCCATCACCCCATTCCCCATGGACTGGCGTGTCAGCACCCTGGCAATATCCAGCACCAGCTCCTTCATTTGTGTTAGACTGTGCAACTCAGACACCACCACACATTCTGGCCCTTTCATGGGCATTGTGGGCTCTCTTTTCCTCAAGGATAAGAAGAGGTGGTGGAGTAGTGGTAATGTCACTGGACTAGTAATCAGAGGCCTAGGTTAAAGCTCTGGCAATATGGGTTTGAATCCCATCACAGCAGATAGTGAAATTTGAATTGAATAAATAAATCGGGAATTAAAAGCTAGTCTAATGGTGACTATGAAACCATTATTTATTGTTGTAAAAACCTGTCTGGTTTACTAATGTCCTTTAGGGAAGGAAATCTGCCATCCCAACCTGGTCTGGCCTACATGCAATTCCAGACCCACAGCAATGTGGTTGACTCTTAACTGCCGTTTGAAATGGCCTAGTAAGCCACTCAGTTCAAGAGCAGTAAGGGATGGGCAACAAATGCTGGCCTTTCCAGTGATACCCGCATCCCATGAAAGAATTTTTAAAAAAGGAAGATTCATGAGTAGGATGCCCTCCTTCACCTATTCCAGCATGACATTCACATGGAATGGTGCACTCCTCAGTGATGCCCCCTTCTGAATAGCGCCCCAGAAATGAAGATGGCTGTCATCTCAGTGATACAACTGGCCTCTTGAACTGACAATGTAAGGAAGACCTACAGATATTCTGTGAGTCCAGTTTATCTGCATGTTGCTGCATGCAGAGCTGGTCACCTGTCACCCGGGTTCCACCTGGCACTCAGCTTTCCAGACCTCATAAGGTCATTGAATCTCACTCACCATCTCCATCCATGCCTTTTTTGTTTCCTTCAGTGGTTTCTTTCTCCCAGATGGTGGGAAGAAGACGCCTCTCCTCTCACTGACAGCCTCCATTAATGCCTTGAGTGAGGTGTCGGAGAATCATGGGGCCACCCATGAATGTCTGCCTGTTCCATCATTTCTCTGAAAAGTCCCCTCCTGTGCCATTTCTTCAGCTAGTGGCAAGCCCAGCCATGGCTGCCACTTGCCTTTTCAAAGGGCCCTCACTTCCTGAATCCCACCTTCATGCCTGTCCCAATGCCGCTAATTGGGTGCCACTCTTGCCCCCTGGCCAATTACTGCTTTTGCATTTGAAAATAGTGTCGCTGATGTAGAGCAGTGTCGGGACCCAGAAATGATCCGGGTGTCAGGTTGCCGACGCCAGAAAAAAGTTGAAGACCATGTTTCAATAAGTCTGATAAGAAATGAAACAGGACACAAAGAATGTGGAGATGTGGAGTGAGATATTAAATTGCCGGTGGGGACGAGCACAGGTGCGGGCCACTTTGAAAATCATGCTCTCAGAGGTTGCCACTGGATCCCAATGACTCTGGAATGCTACACAATCTTTAAAGTGAGGGCAGATAATGGGGAGAGTCAGGAACCTGCATGCTGCCAATTAACTGGTAGTTAAACTCCTTGATGTGCTCATTAGCAGACGACAGAGGAGCAGCTTTACATTTTAGTAAAGCTTCATAGATTGGCTGGTGAGTATTTCCTATTGTTATGACCAGGTGAGAAAGGTATCTAAGGGTCCCTTTCAGGCTTCACCTGGTCTTACTGTAACAGGGCTTAATTTTAAACGCACTGTTTTTTTAGCTCTCCTTGGTGAATCCTTGTTCACCGCTTTCCAATGATAAGGCAAAGAAACCAGTGAAAACAATCTGAGTTTTTCCAACCTCTCCTCATAGCTAATGCCCTCCAGACCAGGCAACATCCTGGTAAGCCTCCTCTGTACCCTCTCCAAAGCCTCCACGTCCTTCTGGTAGTGTGGCGACCAGAATTGCACGCAATATTCTAAGTGTGGCCTAACTAAAGTTCTGTACAGCTGCAGCATGACTTGCCTATTTTTATACTCTATGCCCCGACCGATGAAGGCAAGCATGCCGTATGCCTTCTTGACTACTTTATCCACCTGCGTTGCCACTTTCAGTGACCTGTGGACCTGTACGCCCAGATCTCTCTGCCTGTCAATACTCCTAAGGATTCTGCCATTTACTGTATACTTCCCACCTGCATTAGATCTTCCAAAATGCATTACCTCACATTTGTCCAGATTAAACTCCATCTGCCATTTCTCCGCCCAAGTCTCCAACCGATCTATATCCTGCTGTATCCTCTGACAATCCTCATCACTGTCCGCAACTCCACCAACCTTTGTGTTGTCCGCAAACTTACTAATCAGACCAGCTACATTTTCCTCCAAATCATTTATATATACTACAAAGAGCAAAGGTCCCAGCACTGATCCCTGCAGAATACCAGTAGTCACAGCCTTCCATTCAGAAAAGCACCCTTCCACTGCTACCCTCTGTCTTCTATGACCGAGCCAGTTCTGTATCCATCTTGCCAACTCCCCTCTGATCCCATGTGACTTCACCTTTTGTATCAGTCTGCCATGAGGGACCTTGTCAAAGGCTTCACTGAAGTCCATATAGATAACATCCACTGCCCTTCCTTCATCAATCATCTTTGTCACTTCCTCAAAAAACTCAATCAAATTAGTGAGACACGACCTCCCCTTCACAAAATCATGCTGCCTCTCGCTAATAAGTCCATTTGTTTCCAAATGGGAGTAAATCCTGTCCCGAAGAATCCTCTCTAATAATTTCCCTACCACTGACGTAAGGCTCACCGGCCTATAATTTCCTGGATTATCCTTGCTACCCTTTTTAAACAAAGGAACAACATTGGCTATTCTCCAGTCCTCTGGGACCTCACCTGTAGCCAATGAGGATGCAAAGATTTCTGTCAAGGCCCCAGCAATTTCTTTCCTTGCCTCCCTCAGTATTCTGGGGTTGATCCCATCAGGCCCTGGGGACTTATCTACCTTAATGCTTTGCAAGACACCCAACACCTCCTCCTTTTTGATAATGAGATGACTGAGACTATCTACACTCCCTTCCCGAGGCTCATCATCCACCAAGTCCTTCTCCTTGGTGAATACTGATGCAAAGTACTCATTTAGTACCTCGCTCATTTCCTCTGGCTCCACACATAGATTCCTTTCTCTGTCCTTGAGTGGGCCAACCCTTTCCCTGGTTACCCTCTTGCTCTTTATATACGTATAAATAGCCTTGGGATTTTCCTTAATCCTGTTTGCCAATGACTTTTCATAACCCCATGTAGCCCTCCTGACTCCTTGCTTAAGTTCCTTCCTACTGTTTTTATATTCCTCAAGGGATTCGTCTGTTCCTAGCCTTCCAGCCCTTACAATTGCTTCCTTTTTCTTTTTGACGAGGCTCACAATATCCCGCGTTATCCAAGGTTCCCGAAAGTTTGCCAGACTTATCCTTCTTCCTCACAGGAACATGCTGGTCCTGGATTCTAATCAACTGACGTTTGAAAGACTCCCACATGTCAGATGTTGATTTACCCTCAAACAGCCGCCCCCAATCTAAATTCTTCAGTTCCTGCCTAATATTGTTATCATTAGCCTTCCCCCAATTTAGCACCTTCACCCGAGGACTACTCTTATCCTTATCCACAAGTACCTTAAAACTTATGGAATTATGGTCACTGTTCCCGAAATGCTCCCCTACAGAAACTTCGACCACCTGGCCGGGCTCATTCCCCAATACCAGGTCCAATACGGCCCCATCCCTAGTTGGACTATCTACGTATTGTTTCAAGAAGCCCTCCTGGATGCTCCTTACAAATTCTTCCCCATCCAAGCTCCTAGCACTAAGTGAGTCCCAGTCAATATAGGGGAAGTTAAAATCACCCACCACTACAACCCTGTTACCTTTACATCTTTCCAAAATCTGTCTACATATCTGCTCCTCTACCTCCCGCTGGCTGTTGGGAGGCCTGTAGTAAACCCCCAACATCGTGACTGCACCCTTCCTATTCCTGAGCTCCACCCATATTGCGTTGCTGCATGACGCCTCCGAGGTGTCCTCCCGCAGTACAGCTGTGATATTCTCCTTAACCAGTAATGCAACTCCCCCACCCCTTTTACATCTCCCTCTATCCCGCCTGAAGCTTTTAAATCCTGGAACATTTAGCTGCCAATCCTGTCCTTCCCTCAATCAAGTCTCTGTAATAGCAACAACTACCTAGTTTTGTTTCAACTGCAAAATTGTAAATATTAAATTTCCTTTTTTTTCTGGCAAGGTAATGTATCAAAAGACTGCCCAATCTTCACTGCAGTGCAAACGCCTTCTTATTTCCTCTCTCTCACAGGATAAGATAGCTCATAATTTGAAGAATCTGAGCCACAGGTGATGGCCTCCCCAACAACGGATCTCGAACCTCTCATAAGAGAGAAACCTTGAGTTGCTAGGGAACCCTGAGGTTGATCCTGTTGGGAATAACAATGCAGGAGAACTAGTGGCAACCAGAGCTTTGCCTAAATTATCTGAAGCATGCCTGAATAAATATTTAAAGTGCAAACACACTAGCAAGTAAGTTGATCAAGCTACAGATGAATTGTCATGGTACCTGCATAATTTTGTAATATTTCTTTATTTTCTTTTACTCTTGATAACCCAAACACCCATCAGAAGAGACGGAAGATGTGGAAGAAAAAGGCACTTTTGCACAGCCAGAATTCACAATGTTTGCAGTGCTACCTGGAACCAAAAGGAACAGCATGAACATTTGGCTCTGTGTCCCCCCTGACGTGGTAGCTTCCAGACAAGTCACAGTATTCAAGGTCAATGCTTTGACCATTGACGTTCAGACCTTGTACTTAGAACCTTGGGAAACATTTCTCATGGTCTGTAGGATCTAACTGATACCATCAGATATACAGTCCTGCTGAACAATAGTCATTCAGATCAATGACCCAGCTCAATGATAGAATAGGTTTTCATGATGCTGCCCTGTCTTCTGATAACCCTTGTAAATATATATGTACACAATAAGACCAATGTGATATGCAGTCCATTGTTCTGAAGTTAGTCTGCTCTTTGCTTTTTGTGTGTTTGAAAGGATATTTGAAGGTCTGTTTGCAATGGAGTATAGAACACTTACTTAGGCATCGACCTAGGTACCGGAAACGACAATGGCAAACACAGCCCTGTCGGCCCTGCAAAGTCCTCCTTATTAATATCTGGAGGCTTGTGCCAAAATTGGGAGAGCTGTCCCACTGACTAGTCAAGCAACATACTCATGGAATTATACCTTGCAGACAGTGAACCTGACAACACCATCACCATCCCCGGGTATGTCCTCCCCCACTGCCAGGACAGATCCACCAAAGGTAGTGGCACAGTGATATACAATTGGGAGGGAGTTGCCATGGGAGTCCTCAACATTGACTCTGGACCCATGAAGTCTCATGGCATCAGGTCAAACATGGGCAAGGAAACCTCCTGCTGATTACTATCTACCGTCCACACTTGGCTGATGAATCAGTGCTTCTCCAAGTTGAACACCATTGGAAGAAGCACTGAGGGTAGCAAGGGCACAAAATGTACTCTGGATGGGGAAATTCAATGTCCATCACCAAGAGTGACTCAGTAGCATTACTACTGACTGAGCTGGCCAAGTCTGAAAGGACATAGCTGCTAGACAAGACTGAAGCCTTTGCATCCATCTGCAGCAGGTGGTGAGGCAACCAACAAGAGGGAGAAACCTACTTGACCTCGTCCTCACCAATCTACCTGTCACGGATGCATCTGTCCATGACAGTATTAGTAGGAGTGACCACCGCACAGTCCTTGTGGAGACAAAGTCCCGTCTTCACATTGAGGATACCTAAAATAGTGTTGTGTGGCACTACCACCGTGCTAAATGAGATAGATTTCGACCAGATCTAGCAATGCAAAACTGGGCATCCATGAGGCATTGTGGGCCATCAGCAGCAGCAGAATTGTATTCAACCACAATCTGTAATCTCATGGCCCAGCATATCCCCCAGTCCACCTTTACCATCAGGCCAGAGGACCAACCCTGATTCAATGAAGATTGTAGGAAGGCATTCCAGGAGCAGCACCAGGCATACCTAAAAATTAGGTGTCAACCTGGTGAGGCTACAACGCAGCATGTGATAGACAGGGCTAAGTGATCCCACAACCAACGGATCAGATCTAAGCTCTGCAGTCCTGCCACATCCAGTCATGAATGGTGGTGGACAATTAAACATATAGCTGGAGGAGGAGGCTCCATAAATATCCCCACTTTCAATGATGGGGGAACCCAGAACATCAGAGCAAAAGACAAGACTGAAGCATTTATATCCATCTTCGACCAGAAGTGCTGAGTGGATGATCCATCTTGGCATCCTCCTGAAGCTTTGGACCTTCGTATACCGACATGTACAGCAACAGTAATCTCGTGGGCCCTTCTTAATATTTCTCTCCGGTACCTCTGCGGCACCACTAACTGGTGAATTACTGCCCACTTCGTGTTCTCAGGTCTGTGAGGCGCACTTAATTTCCTCAACAGTACCTGATTCTTTAAGTAGTAGCAATCAGGGACTCCATCTGCTTTACTTTCAGACAGGGCAGCCTGTGCTAACTCTCGCAATACTGGGTCGGCTCACTGAACCTCAGCTAGGGAAGATTTATTTAACTAATGCCCTGGGTCTTCCAACTTTCCAAAGCAAGTCTCAGACAGGCAGATCTCATGGTCATCTGCCTGCGGTGCCAATGCGGTCTCCTCTGGGGGAGCTGGTTTGATCATGACCTGATCCACTACACATGCAAGGAAACTGCAGGGGTCCGTCTCCCACCACTGCCCTGTCTCTCTGACCTCCTGCGCTCTTTCTTTCACTAGAGGGTGGTGGGCTACCACCTTCACCCCCGCCAGATCATTACCTAGGAGCAGGTCAACCCCCCCCACAGGCAAACTAGGGACAAACCCTACAATCACCAGCCCTGAAACTAGGTCGCATTCCAGGTGTACCCGATGTACAGAAACAGGGATACACTGCCCTCCAATACCATTCACCACCATTATGGAGTTCACCGCACTCTCTGGGGGAAAGGTCAGGCCTTTTCCCAGTAAAAGGGCCTCTGTATCCCTGAGAATTACTATGGGCTTGCTTGCCCCACTCAAGGAGTATGGGGTTACTTTCCCTTCAGACACAAAACCCTGATAACCTTCAGGAATCCTATTAACTTTTCCTGCACTTGCAGTAGTAAAGTTCCTGGATTTCACTCTTACTGCAGTTAAAGCTACAGCTTGCTCTGCTGTGCTTTCCATTAGGGTTCCGTCTTCACTGAGCAGATGTGCTCCGATTAACCCTACAGGTTTTCCCTTTAGTTTCCAGCAGTCAGCCTTTAGATGACCGGCCTTATTGTAATGGAAGCACACATGTCTCCGGGTCTCACTCCTGCTCATCGCATCTTCCTTTTTGGTTAGAGGAGGGCCCCCTGTGTCTCCTGCTTTTCTTCTCTCCCAAGACTGCTTGGGCTTCTATCACCTTCCCACCCTCTGTCCTTTTCAGATTTGTGAGGGTGACTTGGAAAGGTTCTCCCCTGGGAAACCGACATAAATTAAAGCAAACTCATCAGCCAGAACTGCAGCTTGCCGGGCTCTATGAACCTTCTGTTCCTCTACATGGGTCTTTATGGAGAGTGGGAGAGAGTTTTTAAATTCCTCTAACATAATTACTTCTCTGAGATTCTCATAGCTGAGCTGCACTTTAAGAGCCCTCAACCACTGGTCAAAAGCCAGCTGCTTACTTCTTTCAAATTACAGATAAGTTTGATTAGCTTGCTTCTTGAGGGTTTTAAACTTTTGGCAATAGGCTTCGGGGATAGCATTTTTTGTCAGTTCACAATTTGATGTACTCTCATCTGGCAACAGGGAATAAACCTCATGGGCATTTCCGGTTAGCTTGCTTTGTAATAAAGGAGGTCAGGTCTCAGCTGGCCATTTTAGCTGCCTTGCCAGTTTCTCAAAGGACACAAAAAATATTTCTACATCTTCCTCATTGAATTTTGGGATTAGTTGAACTAGTTTTAACAATGCGGTATCCAGCCCTGAATTACGCTCCTCCATATTGGCCATGTTTTCACCGGGGTTACTCTGTCGCCCCCTAGTTAACTCAATCCATTTCAGCTCTGTCTCTTTGCATTCCTTCTGAAATGTTCTTTCTCACTTTTTCTCCTCTGCCTCTCGTTCCTTCTTCTGTGTTTTTTTTTTCTTCATGTTCCTTCTGGAAGGTTCTTTCTTTCTCCCTCTCCTCTAATTCAAGTTTCTTCTGTTCCAATTGTATCTGTGCTAACAATACTCTGTCAGAGTCTACTTCTAACCCTGTTTCTGCTTCTTCAGATTCAAGGGAAAATGGTTGGCCACTAGGCTTGGGAGTTCAGACTTCCTAGCCTTGCCACGTCCAGTGATCCCACACGGCTAAGTCATTTTCATCAACTCCTCAATAGACAGTGATTTTAACTGATCTCAAGTTACTTCACCCTGGCTTGGGGAGTGTCTAGCTTCAGTTGCAGACATGAATCTAAATAAAGGAAACTATGAAGGTATGGGGCGCGAGTTGGCTATAGTAAATTAGGGAACTTTACTAAAAGGGTTGATGGTGGATAGGCAATGGATAATATTTAAAGAATGTGTGCATGAATTACAACAATTATTCATTCCTGTCTGGCGCAAAAATAAAACCGGAAAGGTGGCTCAACCGTGGCTTAAAAATAAATTAGGGATAGTATTAGATCCAAAGAGGAGGCATATAAAATTACCAAAAAAAACAGCAAGTCTGAGGATTGGGAGCAGTTTAGAATTCAGCAAAGAAGGACAAAGAGGTTGATTAAGCGAGGGAAAATAGTGTATGAGAGTAAACTTGCAGGGAACATAAAAACTGACTGTAAAAGCTTCTATAAATATCCGAAGAGAAAAAGATTAGTGAAGACAAATGTAGGTCCCTTACAGTCAGAAACGGAGGAAATTATAATGGGGAACAAAGAAATGGCAGAACAATTAAACACATACTTTGGTTCAGTCTCCACAAAGGAAGACACAAGTAACCTCCCAGAAATGTTAGGGAACCAAGGGTCTAATGAGTGGGAGGAACTGAAGAAAATCAGTATTAGTAAAAAAATAGTGCTAGGGAAATTAATGGGGTTAAAGGCTGACAAATCCCCAGGGCCTGATAATCTACGTTCCAGCATATTAAAGGAAGTGGCCCTAGAAATAGTGGATGCATTGGTGGTCATCTTCCAAAATTCTATAGACTCTAGAGAAGTTCCTACAGATTGGAGGGTGGCAAATATAACCCCACTATTTAAAAAAGGAGGGAGAGAGAAAACAGGGAATTACAGATTAGTTAGCCTTACATCAGTAGTGGGGAAAATGCTAGAAAATGCTACAAAGGATGTGATAGCAGAAGACCTGGAAAGCATAAACAGGATTGGACAAAGTCAGCATGGAGTTACAAAAAGGAAATCATGCTTAGCAAATCTACTGGAGCTTTTTGAGGATATAACCAATAGAATAGATAAGGGAGAACCAGTTGATGTGGTGTATTTGGATTTTCAAAAGGCTTTTGATAAGGTCCCACATAAAAGGTTAGTGCGAAAAATTAAAACACATGGGATTGGGGGTAATATACTGGCATGCATTGAGAATTGGTTGACAGACAGAAAACAGAGAGTAGGAATAAATGGATCTTTTTCCGGGTGGCAGGCAGTGACTTGTGGGGTACCGCAGGGATCAGTGCTTGGGCCCCAACTATTCACAATATATATTAATTACTTGGGTGAGGGTACTAAATGCAAAATTTCCAAGTTTGCAGACGACACAAAACGGGGGGTGGGGGGTGTGATTGTGAGCTGTGAGGAGGATGCCACGAGGCTCCAATGTGATTTGGACAAGTTGGGTGAGTGGGCAAATGCATGGCAGATGCAGCATAACATGGGTAGACGTGAGGTTATCCACTTTGGTTGTAAAAACAGAAAGGCAGATTATCTGAATGGTAATAGATTGGGAAAGGGGAAGGTGCAACGAAATCTGGGTGTTCTTGTACACCAGTTGCTGAAAGCAAGCATTCAGGTGCAGCAAGCAATTAGGAAGGCGAATAGTATGTTGGTCTTCATTGCAAGAGGATTTGAGTACAGGAGCAAGGATGTCTTACTGCAGTTATACAGGGCCTTGGTGAGACCACATCTGGAGTATTGTGTGCAGTTTTTGGTCTCCTTATCTGAGGAAGATGTTCTTGCCATGGAGGAAGTGCAAAGAAGATTTATTAGGCTGATTCCTGGGATGGCAGGATTGATGTATGAGGAGAGATTGGGTTGACTAGGCCTATATTCACTAGAGTTTAGAAGAATGAGAGGGGATCTCACAGAAACCTATAAAATTCTAACAGGACTAGACAGGCTCGATGCAGGGAGGATGTTTCTGATGGTTGGGGAGTCTAGAACCAGGGGTCACAATCTCAGGATATGGGGTATGCCATTTAGGACCGGGATGAGGAGAAATTTCTTCACTCAGGGTGGTGATCCTGTGGAATTCTCTACCGCAGAAGGCAGTGGAGGCCAAGTCATTAAATAAATTCAAGAAGGAGAAAGATATATTTCTTAATACCAAAGGGATCAAGGGATATGGGGAGAAAGCAGGAACAGGGCACTGAATTAGATGATCAGCCATAATCTTTTTTGAATGGCGGAGCAGGCCCAAAGGGCCAAATGGCCTACTCCTGCTCCTATTTTCTATGTTTCTATATGAGCATTCAAGCATACACAACCACAAGAAAACATGTATTGAAATCTGGCTCTTTTTTGATTGGGAACAATTTGACTTCCCACTTTAAATTTCTCTTGTTTGCCTGTGGGTCCAATCCGGGATGGTAGCCCCCAGATTTCTGTTACAACCAGGTGAGAAAGGGGTCTAGGCTCCCTCTCAGCCTTCACCTGGTCTTACCGTAACGGGGTTTTATTTTAAACACATCGTGTTTTTAGCTCCTCCTTAGTGAATCCTTGTTCACTACCTTCCAATTATAAGGCAAAGAAACTAGCCAAACAGGTTTTCTTAGATTTAAAGAAAAAAGGTTGAACTTTATTCAAACTTAAACCCTAATTTGGTTAAAGCCTACAGATCCAAGACGTGCCCTCGCTAGCATGCATACGCAATACACACATGCAGATAGAGACAGAACAGAGCAGAAGAAAAATAAAGAGGAAACATTTGAGGCAATCTCTGAGGAGGGTTTTTGTTACAGTTCTTCGAGCTCACTGTAGTGTCCTTGAGTGTAAGTAGATCTTGCTCTTTGTTGTGGCCCAGTATTCTTCTTAAACCTTGCTCACTGTAGGAGACCTTTCTCTCTTGGGATTCATGCATCTTCAGTGGATTTGGAGTTCTGTGTGAGCCAGACAGGGGAGGGCTTCTTCAGCCCAGGAGCATATTGCTGTCTCTCTGTTCAAAACTCTTTGTACAGTTCAGAAAAACCAGGTTGCCAAGCAGGCTAGTTATGTGACCAACCGGTCTGACCACGTTTGTTTGTGAATTCGGCCATCCCAGCAGCCATCCTGAAATTTGAGCTCCCTCACCTTCAATATCTGGTGCTCAAAGTCCATTGTGGGTTAAATTGGATGAAGGAAGTCATCCCTTTGTCTCCACAAGCACTGTTTATTAACATGCATATGTATTTCCAGCCAAGGGCCTGGTGATTTATTTTTTAAACAAGTCCTTTCTTCACTTAAGCAAAGGTTTTCTCATCAATGATCACCTTAATATGCCTCATTCTTGGCAGCTGAAGGGGTCTACATGACACCATATTGAACCCCATGGTAAGGTTATGGTAAGAGGAAGAGAAGAAAAATATTTCTCTGTCTGATGCTTCTGAAAGAATCCTCTCTTTAGTTTAATATGTAACATAAAGATTTTTTTGATCATTACAGTCAAAGTTAATATTCCTTACAAAACGTGAGGAAATTCAAAATCTGTGAACTTTATATCAATTCCTGTTTTGACAAGTCATGCTGGTAACTTACCCCTCTGTTCTACAAACTTAAATTAAGTCAGGTTCAGTTGTGTGGAAATGGCAGAATTTCTGGGACAGCAGCTTTTTTTAACACTCATAATTCTCACATATGCTTTCATATATCACACTGAGGATAAGCACATCTACTGCAGCAGCAGTGATGTGAGAGTGACTGCCCTTGTTATCAAGGCAGCATTTGACCAAGTATGGCATCAAGGAGCCGTAGCAAAACTGGAGTGAATGGGAATCAGGGGAAAACTCTCCACTGGTTGGAGTCATATTTAGCACAAAGAAAGATGGTTGTGGTTGCTCCAGAACATCACTGCAGGAGTTTCTCAGGCTGGTGTCTGAGGCCCAACTATCTTCAGCTGCTTAATCATTGACCTTCCTTCAATCATAAGGTCAGAAGTAGGATGTTTACTGATGATTGAACAATGTTCAGCACCATTCACGACTCCTCAGATACTGAAACAGTCCATGTAGAAATGCAGCAAGTCCTGGACAATATCGAGGCTTGGGCTGATATGTGGCAAGTAACATTCGCAACACACAAGTGCCAGGCAATGACCATCTCAAAAAAGAGAGAACTAACCATCTCCCTTTCACATTTAATGACATTACGATTGCTGAATCCCCCACTATCAACATCCTGGGGGTCACCGTTGACCAGAAACTGAACTGGAGTAGTCATATAAATACCAAGGCTGCAAGAGCAGGCAGAGAGTAGGAATCCTGCAGCGAGTAATTCACCTCCTGACTCCCCAAAGCCTGTCTACCATCTCCAAGGCACAAGTCAGGAGTGTGATGGAATACTCTCCACTTGCCTGGATGGGTGCAGCTCCAACAACACTCAAGAAGTTCGACACCATCCAGGACAAAGCAGTCTGCTTGATTGGCACCCCATCCTCAAACTTTCACTCCCTCCACCACCGATGCACAGTGGCAGCAATGCGTACCGTCTACAAGATGCACTGCAGCAACGCACCAAGGCTCCTTAGACAGCACCTTCCAAACTGGCTGCTTCTACCAGCTAGAAGTACAAGGGTAGCAAATGCATTGGAACACCATCACCTGCAAGTTCACCTCCAAGCCACTCACCATCCTGACTTGGAACTATATCTCCGTTCCATCACTGTCGCTGGGTCAAAATCCTGGAATTCCCTTCCTAACAGCGGTGTGGGTGTACCTACCCCACATGGACTGCAGCGTTTTAAGAAGGCAGCTCACTGCCATCTTCTCAAGGGCAATTAAGGATGGACAATAAATGCTGGCCGAGCCAGCGACACCCACATCCCATGAATAAATGAAAAAAAAACAAGGACCACGTGCCTGATCTACACCAGGGAGGTTGGTGAGTATGAGATCAAGCAGGTTACTTCCTCCTGTTGGTTCCATCACCACCTGATAGAACTACAGTCTGCCATTTATTTCCTTCAGGACTCATGCAGACAGCTTGATCAGTCTTGGCACTTCTGAGGCACTATTTATACTGGACACTGAAGCCTCTCATCAATTCTATGCCCTTGCACATTGTGAAAATTCCACCACATACTGCTCTGCTCACACAAGGTAGACATATGTGCATGCATTGTAAGAAAGAAAGGTTTTTATTTATTTTTTTTACTATGAATCTCAGGTACAATGCAATATATGTGGTGTGTGTTATTTTAGTCAGCAAAGAGTTAACTGCTGGTGTATGGAAACCTGCTTGATTAGATTAGCTGGAGTGATTAGGGACAACATGTTGTGTGAAGAGAAAATGGCTAAGAAGTTAGAACAATTCAGAATGATTAAATGGACATAAGAAAAAGTCTGTCTGGAGAGTTCAGGCATTCAGACACAGACTAACAATAGGGACTGTAGGAAACAATGGGTCAACTCTTACTGCATACGGTGCTAAAATATGTATTTAACTGAGACCACATTATGTTATAGAGACAAGTAGAGTGTGTCAAGAATCTGGCAACCATGCAAAAACAGCAACAGAGGGTATTAGTGTGGGATAGGTCAGTGGTCAAACCTGCTGCTATAAGAACTGCAGGCTTGCCAACATATCTTTATGTATTATGAATCAGGTGGGTCCTGTTTAAGCTGAAGCACCTATTGTAATACTTGTCAACCTTATACTATCTCTCCGTATGAGACGGTGTGCTGTCATTCTTATACTGTGGGTAAACTTTATGCTTTTGTATGATTAAAAGTGCATGAACTTTCAGTAATTATAGAGTTAGTTTTAGACATTTGCAACTATTAGGAAATTACAGCTTGCCTAAAACAAGGGTCGACAGTGTTACACAAGCAGACAGTGTGATTAAACATTGGAGCCAGTTGGCATGGGCTAGGACAAAGTGTAACTGAAGAGTGGAATGTGTTCACTGTGTACAAATAATGTGATGAATAATATGATTAACCAGACAGCTGGGCCAGACTGAAAATGTAGATTGAAGAAAGAGCTTCATAGGAAGAGGAACATAGGAACAGGAGTAGGTCATTCAGTCCATCGAGCCTGCCCCACCATTCAATATGATCATGGCTGATCATCCACTTCAATGCCTTTTTCCCCACACTATCCCCATATCCCCTTATATCATTTGTATTTAGAAATCAGTCAATCTCTGCTTTAAGCATACTCAATGACTGAGCTTCCACAGCCCTCTGAGTAAAGAAATTTCTCCTCATCTCTGTCTTAAGGGGTTTCCCCTTATTTTGAAATTGTGTCCCCTAGTTCTAGACTCCCCAACGAGGGGAAACATCTTAGCTACATCTACCCTGTCTATCCCTTTAAGTATTTTGTAGGTTTCAATGAGATCACCTCTCATTCTTCAAAACTCCAGAGAATACAGGCCCAGTTCCCCCAATCTCTCTTCATAGGACAGTCCCGCCATCCCGGGAACAAGACTGGTGACTCTTCGTTGCACTCCCTCTATGGAAATAATATCCTTCCTAAGGTGACGGGACCAAAACTGCACACAGTACTCCAAGTGCGATCTAACCAAGGTTCTATACAATTGAAGCAAGACTTCACTACTCCTGCACTCAAATCCTCTTGCGATAAAGGCTAACATACTATTAGCCTTCTTAATTGCTTCCTGCACCTGCATGTTAGCTTTCAGTGACTTAATGACAAGGACATCCAGGTCCCTTTGTACATCTAGACTTTCTAATCTCTTACCATTTAAGAAATACTCTGCGCATCTATTCCTCCTACCAAAGTGGATAACCTCACATTTTTCCACATTATATTCCATCTGCCACATTCGTGCCCACTCAGTAAGTCTGTTCAAATCCATTGAAGCCACTTTGCATCTTCCTCACATTCCCACCTTCTTTTGTGTCAACCGTGAATTTGGAAATGCTACATTTGGTCCCCACATCCAAATCATTGATATATATTTTGAACAGCTGGGGCCCAAGCACTGATCCCTGTGGTACCCTACTAGTCACAGCCTGCCAGCATGAGAATGACCTGCTTTATTCCTACTGTCTGCTTTCTGCCTGTTAACCAATCCTTAATCCATGCCAGTATATTACCTCCTGTCCCATGTGCTTCAATTTTGCTAACCAGCCTCCTGTGGGGGACATTATCAAAAGCTTTCTGAAAATCCAAGTATACCACGTCCACCAACTCCCCTTTATCAATTCTGTTAGTCACATCCTCAAAAAACTTCAACAGGTTCGTCAAACATGATTTTCCATTCATAAATCCATGTTGACTATGCCCAATCAGATCATTATTATCCAAATATCCATTTATCACATCCTTCAGAATAGATTCTAGCATTTTCCCAATAACTGATGTAAGGCTGACAGGTCTGTACTTCCCTGTTTTCTCTCTCCCTCCCTTCTTAAATAGTGGGGTGACATTTGCTACCTTCCAATCTGTAGGAACCACTCCAGAACCTATAAAATTTTGGAAGATGATCACCAATGCATCCAATATCTCCATAGGTACCTCTTTCAAAACTCTGGGATGTAGAATATCAGGTCCAGGGGATTTATCAACCTTCAGCCTCATTAATTTCTCCAATACAACCTTATTAATACTAATTTCCTTCAATTCCTCATTCCCCCTAATCCCTTGGATTTCTAATTCTGGGAGAATTCTTGTACCTTCCTCAGTGAAGACAGACACAAAGTAATAATTTAGCTTCTCTGCCATTTCTCTATTCCCCAATATAAATTCTCCTGACTCTGCCTGTAATGGACCCGCATTTGTCTTAGCCACACATTTCCTTTTTACGTAAAACTTTTACAGTCTGTTTTTATGTTTTTTGCTATCTTACATTCATATTCTATTCTCCCTTTCTTTATCAGTTTCTTGCTTCTCCTTTGCTGTATTCTAAAATCCTCCCAATCCTCAAGTTTACTACTATTTCTGGTAATTTTATAGGCCTTTTCTTTTAATTTTACACTATCCTTAACTTCCTTTATTTTCCACGGTTGACTGCCGGGGGTTTTTGGGGTTTTTGTGCCTTGAAGGAATGTCTCTCTCTTTGGCCTCCTTGTCTCGAGAGACAATGGGTAAGTGCCTGGAGGTGGTCAGTGGTTTGTGAAGCAGTGCCTGGAGTGGCTAAAAAGGCCAATTCTAGAGTGCCAGACTCTTCCACAGGTGCTGCAGATAAAATTGGTTGTCGGGGCTGTTACACAACTGTAAACTATGTAATATTTCTTTAAAGACTATCCATTGCCTATGTACTGTCATACCTTTTAATGTATTTTCCCATTCCACATCAGCCATTAACAAGAAAACTATTAATTAGCAACCAATGAGAAAGCAACTAACGAACCTAAAACCAAAAAAGGAATGAATGAGACCAGAGACTGAACCACCAGAATACGTGATTAGAACTGTATAAAAATCCCCAGACCCTGTCCGAGGTACTCTAGCAATTACTGAAGACCTGAAGAGGAACTGAGGGGAGAACATACTCTCGAGTCTGAGTTTTGGGAAAGCAAGGACTCGTGGACAGTCCTTTCTTATTGCCTATTGTTAAGTACACCTTAATAAATTCTGGTTGCTTGACTATGCTTTGGCTGTTAATCCTGTCTCACCAAACTGGTTGTCTTGTTCAACTAAAGTAAAGCAAAGGGATATTTTTTCCACAGCATGCTTCTATGAGCAGAGCTCTGCATACTAGCATCCATGTCAACAACTTTTTTTTTGATTTAGAAAAAGCTTGTTAGACCACTTGGGGATAAAAATTGACTAGCTCCATTAATCGGATGCAGGGGTTGCAATTTGCAACCTGCCTGGGCTGGTTCCAGTGGAGGTGGGTAGCACGCAAAGTTGGTACTACCATCTCATTTCAATGATTGTAGCATAGGGCCAGGCACCTCCCACGCTGCTGGCTGCCTTTATGTGCTGCCGGCTGCTTCTACATTCAGAAGGGGGCCTAGCAGTGTTGTGCTGATAGCACATGGTGCAACCAGCCTTCTGTTTTCAAAGGAAATCTGTCCCACTGAAAGGGAAGCTGCACTGAGTGACAGGAGGCTGCTGCTAAATACTATTGCTGCAATTCTAAGCAAGGAAAATGGAACACCAGATCAGTGGGGAGGTGGGGGTGAGGGTGTTCCAGGGTCATGGATGCATGCTGGAGGCCTTAGTGGTGGAGTTGGACAGGAGGAGAGATGCCATGATTCCACAAAGGCCAGGAGACCCTCAAGGATCACCCTCAGAAGGGATTGAGAATAGGTGGCCAAAGATATCAATTTCCGGATTCTGAACATGAGTAACTTGCAACAATGCAGCAAGAAGTCTAATGACTTCACACTGATGGTCAAGGTCAGTGAATGCATCTTCACATTGTTACGGACAGGAGAATGATAGAGATGACTCCTCCTTTTCACCTCTTGACTGACTGAAGATAGTGTGTTTAAAACATGTGTTTTAGCTCTTGAATGCTTTAATTGTCAGGAAAAGACAAATGACAGGTTTTCTCATAAGTTTTAAAAGAAAGATAAATGTTTATTGTTCAACACCCAAATTTACACAACTACACCCATTCTCACACTCATATAGATGTACACACACTCAAAAAAAGATAGCAGTTATAAAAGTAGCATTCATTTAAGTCTTATGATTTTAAAAGTTCTCTGTTACACTTGCTTTACCCTGGGATGAAGACTTGAAATGATACTGGCCTGTAATCCTTTTTTTGTCCACTGAAGAAAAGCTCTGGAGGTTTAGGAGGACAGATCTGTTGTTGTTTTATGTTCGCAGTAGCAGATTTCTCTTGTAATACTCCAGTCAAGGTTCAATGGCGAGGCCCTGGAATGATTCCTCAGGTGGAGAGTTCAAGGCCAACTCGAGTCTCTGCCTACATGTGTTTTAAAGCTGGTGGTCTTAGGCAGGGTTTTAGTCTTCATTGGCATAGATGTTTCTGACACTGTCTGCTCAGCATGTGCCTTACCAGAAACCTAGGGCTGGATTTTGTTGTCCGTTAGATGCAGAAAATGGCAGCCGCCCTGCATGGGAGCAGTGCCACCACACAGTCACTTAACATATTGATGATGGCCGCATCCCCCCCCAAATCACGTGGTGAGGGTGGCATTGGCCATGCCATTCATGGCATCATCTGATGTCGGAGCAGGTGCTGGCACCATTTTTAAAAGGATGTCAGCCCTGCAAACAGTTCAAAATAATGCAGACTTAACCCTGTCTCCCCACAAAATATTGCAAAGTTGATTCCTTCCCCCCTTATCCTTACACACAATACAGAGTTGACCCCTTCAACTCCCCCCCCATCTATACTCAGAATGCAGAGTTGACCCTTCACCCCCTCCCCCACATCTATACTCAGAATGCAGTGGGGTCTCCTTCCCCTCCTTGGTGGCACCAGCTTCTCCTGGACACGATAGCGAAGGCACGTGAATGCCGCACGTCTCTCTAAAGATCGGGAATGGATGGGAAGATCACGGCGGATAACATGGTCATGTATGCAGATAGCTATTTTAAATATTTTAACCAGGTTCCTGTTACAGAGTGGTGAAGGGGCTACCATGGAGCTTCCCTGCCGCCAGGAATATCAGGCCCGGCAATCCCAGCATCAAGTTCCGTGGCAGCTGCTGCCGCTCCGATTCTCCGGCACCTCCCCCACCCCCCCCAAGCCAAGCCATGAAACTAAACATTGGGCCAAGAACAAAATCCAGCCCCTAGTTTCTGTCATGTGACCAGAGCATCTCTTTCCATTGTCCTCATAAATAGTTTCTGATGGTTAGGCCATATTCAGACAATGGAGTTTGGGTATCACTCATCCACATACCATCTTGAGCTTTTCACACCCTTTTTCTCCATTTCAAGTTTGGGGTTGAAGAGTCTGCGACAGTATTGTGAAACCGATTTTTTTTTAATGAATTGGAGAAATGCAGCCATTACTACAGGAAGCGTCATTTGCATTTTAATGACTTCGCCAAGACTTGTTCAGACATGAAAATTATTTCGGGGGTCTTGCAGATCCATGTGTATTGACACGAAAGGAAAGGTCATCTGACCTCTCAACTACATTTTGTTTTACAGGAAAGTATCTATTTCAGGTTTATACTTCATAAGTTTATATTAATACTTCATAAGTTCTCATTGTGTGAGCATGACGACATGACATCTCCTAACCACTGCACCACTAGTCTCTCCTGCTCATTGCATGACACCCCCATCGCTCATCCAGCAGCACTCCCTGGCACTCAGGACAAATGCCTAACATCCAGATACTCCACCTTATCCTTGCACACTTACCAATGCTGCCAGTTTCACACCCACCTCTCACTGCCTACACATACCTCCAGCTATTCAGGAATATCACCCAAACACAGTGCAACACAATTGCTGACATTCTTTCATCTCTGTTGCAGGAGAAAGTGGTATACTATACAAGAGCAGAGCAGAACTGGTAGGGGATAAGGATGCCTATATCTCCTGAGCCCCATGGAGCAGGAAGCTCTCAGCATCATGAGGCCATCTATAACACAGCCAGTGATGTCCTGTACTGTGAGAACATGGGAGGATGATGGTATGTTCCTGCCTTATTCAGCTGTCAACTTCAAACTCACCCTCATCCTGCTATCCGGCAAGCTGCGGATGATGTGACCATAGACCTCTTGCTTCCCACCACATCATCACTTTCCTCGCAACAATCTTCTCCTTCTGATTTCCTGCTTTCAGACACCTAAGAACTGTCTTATGCCCAGCCAAGCAGCCCCAGCAGAATGAGAGAGAGCTGACTATTATCTAAACAGTTGACCAGTTGAATGTACTGCTAGGTGCACTGACTGTGAATTCAAAGCTTGTACTTTTTCTGCGACAGTCATTTAGTGGAAAACTAAACTGAAAGATTCAGAGTTCAGGAGAAGACAGAACTGGTCAGGGCCAGTTAAAACAAACAGTCATAGGATCAGAGTTGTGACCAGAGACATGTGACTGGAGCTCAGTTTTCAGTTTACTAGATTACAGTTTGCAGTGTGTTGAAGCAAGCAGCAAGGTGTGATTATTTTAAAGAGACAAGGCTGCTGTAATTGGAATCTGTTTTTCTGGGAGCCAGCCCTTGGCAAATACAAGTTGCTTCAGCTGTTTTCAGTGACTTAAAAAGTTACTTAAGGTGACACTGGTGGAGCTATGTTATCAGGACTGCTGTGAGCAAAATACAGAAATTCCAGAAGGATGCGCAGTTTTGGTGGAGACGGTATAAGTGGAGTTCAGATTGCAGGGGAACTGCTATCGAATGGAAATTGGTGTTTGTATCTTGGAACATGGGAACTGGAGATCGATTGAAATGTTTAAAGACCTGAAGGACCTTATGGCTGTAACTGGTACTGCCTTTGCTGAGAGGACTGCCCAAAAAACTCATGAGATCTATCTTTGTTACATTTAATAATTGATGTGTAATCTTTAAGCTATATATATAGATCATGATTTAACTGTTGGTTCATGTTTAATTTTTGTTGGTTTTGGCTTGAGTGTTAAAGTAAAATTTCTAAAAGTGAAATCTTGTCTGTTTTTTTGCTAAATTGAGGTCCATCAATGGATTGAATTCTTTTCGTTTGTCGTCAGCATGGTGATCATAACAGTAATCCAAATTTGAGCAATGGATGTCACATCAGCCAGTAGGGCTGTGGGGTGTTAGGACAGCACACAGAGGACTCCCGCACAGACACCCTTCTCAACGTGGATTGCTGTGCGTGACATGTCAAAAGTGGTTGTTGGCACTGTATGGGCCTCTCAGAGGGGGATCGGCTTCCCTAATGTTGCTGGAGTTCAAATTCGTGTCCTTTGCCCTTTTCTAAATTTATCTGACCACGTGGATATTAATTTTAAAGCTTAAAAAGTTAACTTTGCACTCATTGTTGTCTAACTGCAAAAGGTGAGCAGCAGAAGTAATGTGCAAATGATGGGCTCAAGGAGGTCTCTCAAGGCTTGTGATAAATCAATTCACACTCAGATTGCTTGACATAAGCTGCAGCACATTTAAGATTCTGCATTGATGCATTACAGAAATCATTTCAAATCAATTTAAAGTCTTCATTGTAACAGCTCCACCAAATAGAATGGAACATGAAAAGGTCACTCAGCCCATTGAGCCCTCTTCATTCAACTCATTTAGACTTTGAAATTATGCTGTTTGAAGATAATAAATCATACTAAATTTTTTGTCCACTTTTTGATGACAGTATATACCTGGTTTAAATGAATAAAATAATGCCTCTATTAAAAAGCAAACAAAGGAATGATATACAAGTGTTGCAAGTGTTTGTACACTAATATTTTCACAATGTAATTTCAAGGCCTTAATCTCTGGAAGAAAGTGAATAACTAGAGGTTAAACTTTCAAGATAAAACTTCTGAATCATATCTCTACAGGAACTCAAACTAATTGAAGTAACATTTGCTCTTTTTTAGCTCAGTTTAATTTGTATTCACTTTTCTTTTGTTTGTCTCAGCAGACAAAGTGGAAGAGTAGGAGTTAGAAAGAGGCGGTGCTGATGTAAATTATTGACATTTTCAGTGAAATGTGAAATGTTGGACTGCATACTTAGAATCTTAAAAGGGAATAGTGATGAGGTATGCTAATGAATCCTAATTTCCAGATGCAATGTCACAAATGTAGACTCAGTTGACCCAGTTAAAAGGCCCATGTGGAATCACCCGCTGGTTAATTTAGAGACCATTCACAAGAGTAGGGAAATTTGATAAGAGAACAAAATTAAAGGCTTTGTATCTGAATGCACAAAGCATTTGGAATAAAATTATTGAATTAACAACGCAAATGGAGATGAATGGGTATGATTTAGTGGTGATTACTGAGACATGGTTGCAGGGAAACCAGATTTGGGAATTGAATATCCAAGGGTACTCAGTATTTCGGAAGGATAGACAGGAAGAAAAAGGAGGTGGTGTAGCTCTGTTAATAAAGGAAGAGATCAGTGCTGTAGTGGGAAATGATATAGCCACTGGAGATCAAGATGTAGAATCAGTCTGTGTAGAAATAAGAAATAGCAAGGGAAAGAAGACCCTGATGGGAGTAATCTATAGGTCCCCAAACAGTAGTCACGCAGTGGGGCACAGTATAAACCAGGAAATATTGGGGGCTTGTAAGAAAGGTATGGCAATAATCATGGGTGATTTTCATATGCATATAGACTGGATTAATCATATTGGCAAGGGTAGCCTCAAGGGAGAGTTCATTGAATGTATTAGAGATTGTTTTTTGGAGCAATATATTGTGGAACCAACCAGGGAGCAGGCTATTCTAGATTTGGTATTGTATAATGAGGTGGGATTAATTAATGATCTCATAGTTAAGGATCCTCTAGGGAAGAGGTATCATAGCATGCTAGAATTTCAAATTCAGTTTGAGGGCGAGAAACTGCAGTCCTACACTAGCGTCTGGAGTTAAACAAAGGTAATCGCAAAGGCGTGGGGACAGATTTGGCCCTAGCGGACTGGGCTGGAAGATTAAAATGTAGGACAGGGGTTGATGAGCAGTGGCAGATGTTTAAGGAGATATTCAATTCCTCCCAACCAAAATATTTTCCAGAGAGGAAGAAAGATTGTAAGAGGGGAAAAAACATCCATGGCTAAGCAAGGAAGTTAAGGATAACACAAACTAAGGCATACCATATTGCAAAGGCCAGTGGCAGGCTGGAAAATTGGGAAACTTTTAAAGATCAACAAAGGGTTACTAAAAAAAGTAATAAAAAGAGCAAAGGTAAATTATGAAAGAAAAGTAGCACAAAATATAAAAACAGATAGCAAAAGTTTCTCTAAGTATATAAAAGGGAAGAGACTAGCTAAAGTGAATGTTGGTCCCTTGGAGGATGAGACTGCAGAGTTAATTGTGGGGAACAGAAATGGCGGAGACACTCAATCAGTATTTTGCCTCAATTTTCACGGTGGAGGACACTGGTACCATCCCAATAGTAACAAGTAATGCAGAGGTTATAGAAAGGGAGGAACTTAGAACAATCATCATCACTAAGGAAAAACTACTGAGCAAACTATTGGGATTGATGGCAGACAAGTCCCCAGGGCCTGATGGCCTACATCCTAGGGTCTTAAAGGAAGTAGCAGTGGAGATAGGAGATCCATTGGTTATAATATTCCAAAATTCCCTGGATGTGGGAAAGGTTCCAGTGGATTGGAAAAATGCAAATATAACCTCCTTGTTGAAAAAAGGAGGGAGGCAGAAAGTAGGAAACTATAGACCAGTTAGTTTAACATCTGTCATTGGGAAATTGTTACAATTCATTATTAAAGAAGTAAGAACAGGACATTTAGAAAGTCAAAATGCAATCCATCAGAATCAGCATTGTTTTATGAAGGGTAAATCATGTTTGACTGCTTTGCTAGAGTTCTTCGAAGATGTAAGAAGGAAAGTGGATTCTGGGGATCCTGTAGATGTAATATATCTGGACTTCCATTTGATAAGGTGCCGCACAAAAGGTTAATACACAAGGTAAGATCACATGGAGTTAGGGGCAATTTATTAGCTTGGATAGAGGATTGGCTAACCAACAGAAAACAGAGTGTCGGGATAAATGGGTCCTTTTCTGGTTGGCAAGATGTAACTAGTGGGGTGCCACAGGGTTCGGTCCTCGGGCCCCAACTATTTACAATCTATATAAATGACTTGGATGCAGGGATCGAAGGCACTATAGCCAAATTTGCAGATGACACTAAAATAGATGGGATAGTAAGTTACAATAAAGAAATAAGAAATTTACAAATGGATATGGAGAGGTTAGGTGAATGGGCCAAAATTTGGCAGATGGAGTTTAACGTGGATAAGTGTGAGATTATCCATTTTGGTCGGAAGAATAGAAAGGCAAATTATTATCTAAATAGAGAGAAACTTCAGAGTGCATCGGTACAGAGGGATCTGGGTGTCCTCGTGACATGAATCGCAGCAAATTAGTAGGCAGGTGCAGCAGGTAATAAGGAAGGCAAATGGAATTTTGGCATTTATTGCTGAAGGAATAGATTATAAAAGTAGGGAAGTGTTGTTGCAAATGTACAAGGCATTAGTGAGACTGCACCTGGAGTATTGCGTACAGTTTTGGCCTGCTTACTTGAGGAGGGATGTATTTGCTTTGGAGACAGTTCAGAGGAGGTTCACTAGATTGATTCCAAAGATGAGGGGTCTGTTTTATGAGGAGAGATTGAGCAGTTTAGGCCTTTACCCTCTAGAGTTTAGAAGAATGAGAGGAGATTTAATTGAGGTATATAAGATGATTAAGGGGATTGACAAAGTAGACATAGAGAGGATGTTTCCTCTGGTGGGGCAATCTAGAACAAGAGGTCATAGTTTTAGGATAAGTGGTGGCAGTCTTAAAACAGAGATGAGGAGAAATTACTTCTCTCAAATGGTCATGAGTCTGTGGAATTCACTATCCCAGAGTGCAGTGGATTTTGGGGACATTGAGTAAATTTAAGGAGGAGATAGACAGATTTTTAATTGGTAATGGGTTAAAGGGTTATGGAGAATGGGCAGAAAAGTGGAGTTGAGGCCAAGATGAGATCAGCCGTGATCATATTTAATGGCGGAGCAGGCTCGAGGGGCTGAATTGCCTACTCCTGCTCCTAGTTCTTTTGTTCTTATCTGGTTCTTGCTTAGGAAATGCTGTGGGAGCGTGTACTGAACTTTACTGAATTGGGAGGTAATGATTTAAACAAGTTTGTGGAGAGCTAAAGCACTGACATATGATCCGTATTCTTGGATTTTCCCTGGAGTCCTTGGCAGAACTGTGGACTGTCTTAGTCCTGAGTAAAGTTTGAGCTCTTGTACTAAAATTAATGGCCAATGGTTCACTCTGCTGCTTGGATGAATAGTTTGCCTGTTATACTTTCATGAAAAATTAGTATAATCTGAAAACAGACTTTTCTGAATATGCAAATAAAAATGTCCTCTCTTCATGAAAATTGAAGGTTATATTTGTTATACAAAATAATATTTCATTATATATACTCATTAGATGTGAAGATATCAATTTTGGACCTCTAAAGTGCATTGGTGCCCTAATCTGGGCAGGTGGTGGTGAAATTATACCAGGCCTCCACTTATTTTTCTGTCTGCTGAAAGTTCTTCTGAAAATAAGAGGTGGGGGGAACCTGCTTCTTCCAGCTGCTCATCCCATGCAGAAGTCACTGAAAGAAGCAGGACTGTTGGGAAATGCTGGCCGTTAAAGTTTTCACCAATTCTGCCTGAATTTCTCCATCACAATTTACACCAGTGTTAAGCAGGCATACTTGTTTGTCAGGAACTGTCATTTAAAAGGCTCATTTTCTTATGGCAATCAATCTTTGACTCACACTGACAGCCCACTTACGCTGTGGCAAGGGGCTGCAGTGAAAAGCCTCTCAGATTAGGTACCTCAATCATGCTAGAAATGTTGTGGTGGCTGCCCTCAGTGTGTTATTGCTTCCGATCCTGGGATTTGGGTCAAGGTTGTTATGGCTTGTGAGGAGAACATGACTTGTTTGCGGTGCTGTTATGATAACCAGAGCAAGCTACCTTTAAGACCCTGGTCGGAATTGTATGTTGGGTGGGAGGTCCCGCCCACTGGCTGAAAAGTCGGGGCCTTTGCGGGGCCTGGGGAGCCACGCCATGATTTTTAGCTCCCCAGGCTCTTAATTGGTCTTGGACCTTAATTGGTCTTGGGCAGAACTGCCACCTCCCTGAGGCAGGAAGTCCCATCTAATGGAGCTGCCCGCCAAACTGCAGATCGGCAGCTCTTTGTCCCAGCAGTGCCACCGGGGGTGGTGGCCACTGCTGGGCCTACACCCAGCCATCGGAGGCAAGGTGAAGGATGGCCCCAGAACTCAAGTAAGTTTTTGGAGCCTCGACGGGAACAATCGGCCGCGTCCTGGCAAGGCAAAGGGGGGGGTCAGTTGGGAGGCAGAGGGCAGAGAAGTGTTGTGCATTGGGGATGGTTGGGGCTTTGCTGGCAGTCCTCCATGGTGCACAGGGTGCCTGATAAGGAGGCACCGGCCTCCCCCCCCACCAGCCCGCAAGAAGGCCACCTGGTTTTATCATGCGGGGTTCTTGGGGCCTTTGCCGTCTGGCCACTGAGGGTAAAATACCCGCAGCATTGGGAGCAGGCCCTTAAGTGGAACTTAATTGGCCACTTAAGGGCCTTGATTGGCCTGGGGCGGATGGGCCGTTTCTTGCCATCACCGCCCCACGTAAAATTGCAGCTGGGGAGGGAGTGAGTCGGGAACGGGCACCCCGCCTCCCACTCAATTTTAGGAAGCCCCCCCCCCCACCCCTGCCACCAGCCCGCTTGTTGGGGGGCACTAAAATTACAGCCTCTGCGTGTTACCTGATGTGAATCTATTTATACTGGCTCCCTCTAGTGGCTAGGGTCACACACCCATATAGACACACGGGAATAAAGGTGGCTGCTTACAGAGTGGAGCACATGTAAGAATGCTGAAACTTGTGTGTCTTTTCTGTCAACCAAACCAAACAAGGGTTAGGGACACATCCATCAATATTGAACAGAGAAAATCTGACATTTGTTTACATTGTTGAGTACATAGCGATCAGAGGAAGTCATTCTTAGAGGAACTTCTCACATTCATAGAGTCACAGAGAGTCATTACATCAGAGAAGGAGGCCATTCGACCCAATGAGTCCATGCCGGCTCTCCATGGAGCTATCCAGTCAGTCCCATTCCCCTGCTCAATCCCCATAGCCCTGCAAATCTATTTCTTTCAAGTGGCTATCCAATTTCCTTTCAAAGACATTGATTGTGGGCAGTGAGTTCCAGGTCATTATCATCCATTGCATAAAAAACTACTTCCTCATATTCTCCATGCAGCTCTTGCCCAAAACCTTCAATCTGTGTCCCCCTAGACCTTGTACCATTTGTTCATGGGAGCAGTTTTTCTTTGTCTAACTTATCTAAGCCTGTCATAATCTTGTACACCTCTATTAAATCTCCTCTGAATCCCCTTAGTTCTAAGGAGAAAGCTCCAGTTTTTCCAACCTAACCTTGGAAATAAAATCTCCATCCCTGGAACCATTCAGGTAAATCTCCTCTGCACCCTCTTAAAGGCCCCCACATCCTTCCTAAAGTGTAGTGACCAGAACAGGACAGAATACTCTAGTTGGGGCCTAACTAGAGCTTTGTAAAGGTTCAACATAACTTCCTTGCTTTTAAACTTAACATCTCTGTTTATGAATCCCAAGATCCCATATGTCTCAATTTGTTCTGCCACCTTCTAAGATTGATGCACATGCACTGCCAGGTACCTCTTTTCCTGCACACTCTTTAGAACTGTGCCATTCCTATTCTATGAGCCTCAGTTTTGCTAATTAGCCTTTTATGTGGTACTTTCTCAAATGCTTTCTGAAAATATGTATAAACAATATCCACCACATTCCCTTCATCAACCTTCTCTGTTACTTCATCAAAAAATTTAAAAAATCCCCAATTTGTAATCAGTTAGCTAACCTCAGGTCTGCTGGCAGTGGGGGTGGCCTCAGAATCTATAATCCCTGGCCATGATATTAGTCTGAAGTTACTTCCAGGGATGGGGGTCGAGGAAGGATTGGAGCCTTTACCAATTGCACTGCATTCATTGGGTGAATACATCACCTTCCTTGACTAACAGTTTTTTTTTGCACCTTTTAGGAGAAGGGAATGAAAAATACAAGGGAGAGGGAGGGGACTGGGGTTGGCCACCACAAATAGTCCAGTTAACAGATGCATAGGAAGATGGCCAGAAGATAAGTGGCATATCGGCGCCTGTCTCAAATGGAGATGGAGAGACGGGGAACTTGCAGATGGCTGGTGACAGAATTACAACATTTCTGAAAAACATGTGCAGAATTTATTTGATTAACAACTGAACTATGAGAAGACTGAGCATGGTGATTGTCAAGATTCTGACTTTGCTATGACTCCCCATGGTTGAGTCTGCCCTTGCACAGTTGCCGGTGGAGCAGTCTTTGTTGAGGCCTTCAGAGTCTCCAAAACCCAGAAGGTTAAGGCCAGAAGCATATCAGCAGTCAGGGCAGGGGTCTGAGCAGCCTGCCTCTACCTCGCTGAAGCCACACGGGAGGCACCAGTAAGAGGTGTAAGTTCAAGGAGTTCTAATTGACCGGAATATGCACATGACTGTTTGACAAAATGTAACATTGTTTAGGTTCCTTCCTTTATAATGCCACATAAAATTTATTGCTTAGCAACACTTCCATATCTTGCCAATTATTGCGTCCAGAGTGCCAACTCACCCTTTCATTTGTTTCCTGATGAATGTTGATATATAACGGAACCCATTGGGTGGTTGAGCAATGGGTGGATGCTTGGTTGAAAGACTGTTTAGTGCGTAGGGCAGGTGTGGTGGGAGTGGACTGCAGCATTTAATTTTATACTTTTTGCATTGGGTAAACCTTTGAAATGTTAGGGCAACCCTGATACCCTCGGTAGTTATGGAAGCAGCTGGTGTGGTGATGGATGCCCTAACTTCATCCTCCTCCTTCTCTATTTTCTTCTCCTCTGAAGGTGAGCAAAGAGCAGCTTCATCCTCCTCCATCTGCAGTCCTCTTTGTTGTGCAATATTGTGCAAATCTCGGCAGATCATTATTATTCTGGACACCCTCGCTTGCGAGTACTGAAGGGGACCTCCAGTCCTACCTAAGCAGCTGAAGTAGATCATCAACATTCCGTTGGTTTGCTCTATGACACACTTCATGGCCATGTGACTTTTGTTTTAGTGCTCCTGCACCTCATTGGTTGGGTTCCTCACAGCTGTCACAAGCCCAGTTTGAAGGAGATATGTCTTGTCTCCTAAGAACCAGCCCTGAAGACTACTTCCTGGAATCCTGAACTTGTCAGTTTGAAAGCCTCTAAGTTTACAAAAAACTGTATCTGCACAAGAACTCTCTGCCAAATGTTTGCCTGAGGGAACTGAGACACCAGCTGTAATAAGGGAGCTTTTACTCAGATGGAGAAATCACAAGTTCAAATCGCCACCTGAACTGTGGCTCAATCTCACCTCCATTTCACTTGTCAGTTTCCCAAGCCTCAGGAATCCTCGACTGCAGATTTTAAACTTAAAGCAAAATAAAATTCAGTTGAACAAGACCTCAGTGATATCTCCTAAGGATATTCATTGCTACAATAAGTATCCACCCCCTGTATTAATTAAATCCCCGACTTCCATGAGTAGGTTACTCGCAAGCATTCAGATGCACCTGCGTTAAACCCAAAAGTGGCTTGTTGGAGCTGGGTTGCAGTCTCGATTTCAAATTCACCTTTTTCCCCCAGTTAGGGAAGATAATGTCCATCAGGATTCCCTCTCTAATTGGACCATATAACATTTTACTGGTGGTAGATATTAGGTTGAACAATGTTTTAGCCATCGCTGGTGGTTGCCTAAAACAAGCACTGTGTGCATATGAGAGCCCTGACAACTGCTTTAGACACTCTTGTCACAAAATTCAATATCGCAGAGCGGAACAGGAGCTGGGCCTTCTCCACTCAGGATTCGTAAGCAATCTTCTGCCACCAAAAGGTACAAGTGCTTTTTTTGAAATTGTTGTTTGGAGCCAGGTGGAGAAGGACTTCTGTCCCATCTAACAGTATATCAATCAGAATTAAAACAGAAAGTGCTGGAAATACTCAGCAGGTCAGGCAGCATCTGTGGAGAGAGAAGCAGAGTTAACATTTCAGGTCTGTGACCTTTCATCAGAACTGGACCTTCCCCCATCCACAACCTCACTGCCACTCCTTACCCTCCCCACTCTCCCAGAATGTACCTTCTTTCTTCAAATGGACAAGCTGCCTGTGGAGGCAAGACAGGAGCTGCCTGCTCACCCAACTTATATTAACAAAATCCGAGGCCCAATGTTCTTGATCACACTCTTGTGTTAGGAGATCCACACAATCAGCCCTTTTATATCTATATAGCCCTCGAACCCTTTTCGCATATCAGCATGCTGTTGGGTTGTATTACAGTAATTTTATCTGTGAAGCCTTTTGAAGAAGTGACTTGCAGCTTGAACATATGTTCTGCTGTTAAAACATATGCATGAGAAAGTGGAAAGTGCTGTAAGGTTGTTTGAAGGCCTGTCATGGGCCAGCAGTAAAAGTGGAACAGTCTGACATAAAACCATGTGTGGTGTATAAATGTGAACCATTGACCTGGTAAGTAGTACCATTGGGCAATCCGACCTTAATAACTTCCTGAAGATGTACCATCTTCCTGGTCATATGATTGACTCTGTCAACTCCTCCTCTGGAAAGCATGCCCTCAAGTCCCAAACAGGGCAAATGTCCTTGCAACAACAGCTCCACTTTACCAGCAATAGTGGAAAAGGTTCAGGTACTGCACTGCTTCACAGATATATCCTATCCTGTACATTATTTCACCACAAAAGTTTTCCAGCCACTCATTTTAGTCCATTCAGCCTTCAGAAAGGGTAATAGATAAATGCAAAACATTTTCAGTTTTTGGAATGGCTGGACCAATTTGTTTTCCCCTGCTTCCAATTACCATTGAATGACCACATCTCTCTAAATTGTGGCTGCAATTCTTGAAGGGCAGCTGTTGCCTGCAGTTTCAACTAACCCCTCCCCCTCCCACTTTGGTAAGTTCCCAGCAACAGACCCATTATAATTCAAGAGCTAAACATGGATAGTCAATCCCAATGGTTTAGCCCAGTGTGACTGTGACTCTGCAAAGCTGGCTGTACACCATTTTCAGTGCTGACACACAGAATCAAGCAAATTCACTCAATTTCTTTTTCTTACAAGGCGATTTTTAACAATATCTTTGGTAGGTAGAGCGAGGTTTTGTGCAATATGTTTGATAAGGCAATGACAGTTGGAAATATCCACCTTAAAAGAGGAAAAAGCAATTAACCAATGTTGCAGAATAACATTAAGCGTTCAAAGAAAAAAATGACACAGGCATCCTCAACAGCTATTGGTCACATCATTGACCACATACACAAAACGTTTGGGGTATAATGCACAAAATCACACACATGATGCAGAACTTCATATGCTAAGAGCATGAATTAAAAACGTGCATGCAGAGGTCAGTGGGACCTGCAGAATCTTCCATCCAAAGTGGACAAGAAATTCAGTGGTCCTCCCTGACCTTGCAACCAGAATTTTAGACGATTGCTTCTGGTAGGTGAACCTCCTGTATTATTTTTATCCACAGTATTTTTCATGCTCAGCTCTATGTAAGTTCCATCTAGCTGCCAGGAAAGACAGCTACTATACTGACTGCTCCATAATCACCATCAATTCCACTATAATTGGGTGGCTGGGACTGAACTTAGAGTGGGAGAAGCCAGCTCTGCTAGCTTTTCCTTTCCCTAAGATAATGTTGTGCCATAGTTCGGCCCTCCATCCAAAACTTGAACAAGAAGGGCCTGTACTGCGCTGTAATGTTCTATGTTCTATGTAAAAACTGATTAAGTATACTCCCAGTATTGGCAGACAAGCTCAGGTGGCAGGAGGCCCAATGGGAGTCAACCATCTGGTTGGGAGGCAAGCACTCTATATTTCACATCCTTCTGAATTATGAAAGTACATTTGGCTGATTTTTTGCATGCTTCTAACAATACCTTATGAATACTGCAATCAGGAGCTAGTGCTGCAGTTGATGCAGGGTACATTCGTCTACTGTTTATTACATAAACAAACAAGGCCCTTGGTCGAGATGCAGTTCAGTATAAGAGCAATTCTGCATGATCTTGCATCAAAGAAAAACAGAAATCCAGTAATAATTGATCTGATCCTTGGACAAATTTCAAAAGCCTGGCCAATACAATAGGATATGTGTGAATGAGGGTCAGAAAAAGATTCCAACTACATATGTTCAGTTCTTACCTTTCAGACGTGAAATATCATAGAATTTTACTACTTTTACAATGTGTAATTTCCTTAAAATATTTTAATGCGCTTCATCCCACGCGCAAATTCACTTTTGAAATGGAACAGTCTAATGAGCTCCCTTTCCTCAATGTGCAAGTTGAGAAATCCACTAATGTAGTTCTTTACTACTGTCTACTGCAAGCCTATCTTCACTGGTCAGTATACGCATTGGGATTCCTACAGCTCCACGTGCTGTAAGATTGGTCTTTTTGGCAATTTTGTAAATAGTGCCCGAGTCATTTGCTCACCATGCAAGCTTGACGCTGAAATAGGGTGCATCAAAGGTATCGTGTGAGATAATGTCTACCCCGATTAAATCATTGCCCATTGTGTATCGTGGATACTCACGAATGGACCTAAGGCCACTACTTTTGGACTTTAAAAGTGCCTGGTCTACCACAATTTACCCTAGAAGTGTACGTTATCTCAAAAATTTGAGCAACAGGTGAAACGAGCCATTTCACACTGCCACTATGCAGTAGCAACACAAATACTATTTTCCACTAACAAGATGCTGCTGTCAAGCCAAAAATATGTACTGCCTACCGCACAAATGAGTAATGTGGTATATGAATTCCAGTGCCAGTGTCTTGCCAGGTACCTAGGCCGTACGTCCCACT
Source organism: Heterodontus francisci (assembly GCF_036365525.1). Classification (NCBI taxonomy): domain Eukaryota; kingdom Metazoa; phylum Chordata; class Chondrichthyes; order Heterodontiformes; family Heterodontidae; genus Heterodontus; species Heterodontus francisci. Next base: position 116,219,876 of record NC_090371.1, read on the forward strand.
GACTGGCGAATCGTATCAAACAGCACGTCCCTTCGGCTGTACGTAATAGGCAGATTACTGCCATTCTCAATCAGTCTATATTTGCAAAACTCAAAACGCAATGTCTAATGTCAAATGTGATTCCGCGATCAGATAGCACTTATTGAACAATGCCATGTGTGCTGAGAATAACACTAACAACCAGTTTAAGATGATCAGTTGGCCTTGCAATGTGGCTCACTTACACTTGATAGAAGCTACATGTATTCATATGCAGGAACCTGTCCTCTGCAGGCAAAAGGAACATGTCCAGGCATTGTGCCTTTTTTGAATTAATCAAAAGCATGGGGGAACCATAGTTCCCTGGTGCATTCTCCATGGTAACATCTCGACCAATCAGAGCCAACCTGCCAACCAATCAGCACCCTTTTCTCATGCAGTATAAATTGTTGCTCTCTTTGAAATTTGACATTCTTGCATTGGGCTTGATGACTGCAAGACGAAAAGCTTTGAAAGCATGTCTCTTTTTTTTCAGCAATACTCAAATTCTGTGCTACTAAGTGACAAAGAACAAAGACCAGTACAGCACAGGAACAGGCCATTCGGCCTTCCAAGGCTGCGCTGATCTTGATGCATGCCTAAACTAAAACCTCCTGCACTTCCGGGGTCCGTATCCCTCTATTCCCATCCTATTCATGTATTTGTCAAGATGCCTCTTGAACGTCTCTATGGTACCTGCTTCCACCACCTCCCCCGGCAACAAGTTCCAGGCACTCACCACCCTCTGTGTAAAGAACCTGCCTCGCACATCCCCTCTAAACTTTTCCCCTCGCACCTTAAACCTGTGTCCCCTAGTAACTGACTCTTCCACCCTGGGAAAAAGCTTCTGACTATCCACTTGACTATCCATGCCGCTTATAACTTTGTAAACCTCTCTCATGTCGCCCCTCCACCTCCATCGTTCCAATGAAAACAATCCGAGTTTATCCAACCTCTCCTCATAGCTAAGACCCTCCAGACCAGGCAACATCCTGGTAAACCTCTTCTGTGCCCTCTCCAAAGCCTCCACGTCCTTCTGGTAGTGTGGCGACCAGAATTACACACAATATTCTAAGTGTGGCCTAACTAAAGTTCTGTACAGCTGCAGTATGACTTGCCAATTTTTATACTCTATGCCCCGACCGATGAAGGCAAGCATGCCGTATGCCTTCTTGACTACCTTATCCACCTGCGTTGCCACTTTCAGTGACTTGTGGACCTGTACTCCCAGATCTCTCTGCCTGTCAATACTTCTAAGGGTTCTGCCATTTACTGTATACCTCCCACCTGCATTAGACCTTCCAAAATGCATTACCTCACATTTGTCTGGATTAAACTCCATCTGCCATTTCTCCGCCCAAGTCTCCAACCGATCTATATCCTGCTGTATCCTCTGACAATCCTCATCACTGTCTGCAACTCCAGCAACCTTTGTGTCATCCGCAAACTTACTAATCAGACCAGCTACATATTCCTCCAAATCATTTATATATACTACAAAGAGCAAAGGTCCCAGCACTGATCCCTGCGGAACACCACTAGTCACATCCCTCCATTCAGAAAAGCACCCTTCCACTGCTACCCTCTGTCTTCTATGACCAAGTCAGTTCTGTATCCATCTTGCCAGCTCCCCTCTGACCCCTTGTGATTTCACCTTTTGTACCAGTCTGCCATGAGGGACCATGAGGGCTTTACTGAAGTCCATATAGATAACATCCACTGCCCTTCCTTCATCAATCATCTTTGTCACTTCCTCAAAAAACTCAATCAAATTAGTGAGACACGACCTCCCCTTCACAAAACCATGCTGCCTCTTGCTAATAAGTCCATTTGTTTCCAAATGGGAATAAATCCTGTCCCGAACAATCCTCTCTAATAATTTCCCTACCACTGACGTAAGGCTCACCGGTCTATAATTTCCATTATCCTTGCTAACCTTCTTAAACAAAGGAACAACATTGGCTATTCTCCAGTCCTCTGGGACCTCACCTGCAGCCAATGAGGATGCAAAGATTTCTGTCACGGCTCCAGCAATTTCTTCCCTTACCTTCCTCAGTATTCTGGGGTAGATCCCATCAGGCCCTGGGGACTTACCGACCTTAATGCTTTGCAAGACACCCAACACCTCCTCCATTTTGATAATGAGATGACTGAGACTATCTACACTCCCTTCCCTAGGCTCATCATCCACCAAGTCCTTCTCCTTGGTGAATACTGATGCAAAGTACTCATTTAGTACCTCGCCCATTTCCTCTGGCTCCACACATAGATTCCCTTCTCTGTCTTTGAGTGGGCCAACCCTTTCCCTGGTTACCCTCTTGCTCTTTATATATGTATAAAAAGCCTTGGGATTTTCCTTAATCCTGTTTGCCAATGACTTCTCATAACCCCTTTTAGCCCTCCTGACTCCTTGCTTAAGTTCCTTCCTACTGTCTTTATATTCCTCAAGGGATTCCTCTGTTCCTAACCTTCCAGCCCTAACGAATGATTCCTTTTTCTTTTTGACAAGGCTCACAATATCTCGCGTTATCCAAGGTTCCCGAAACCTGCCAAACCTATAATTCTTCCTCACAGGAACATGCTGGTCCTGGATTCTAATCAACTGACGTTTGAAAGACTCCCACATGTCAGATGTTGATTTACCCTCAAATAGCCGCCCCCAATCTAAATTCTTCAGTTCCTGCCTAATATTGTTATAATTAGCCTTCCCCCAATTTAGCACCTTCACCCGAGGACTACTCTTATCCTTATCCACAAGTACCTTAAAACTTATGGAATTATGGTCACTGTTCCCGAAATACTCCCCTACTGAGACTTCGACCACCTGGCCGGGCTCATTCCCCAATACCAGGTCCAGTACAGCCCCATCCCTGGTTGGACTATCTACGTATTGTTTCAAGAAGCCCTCCTGGATGCTCCTTACAAATTCTTCCCCATCCAAGCCATGAGCACGAAGTGAGTCCCAGTCAATATGAGGGAAGTTAAAATCACCCACCACTACAACCCTGTTACCTTTACATCTTTCCAAAATCTGTCTACATATCTGCTCCTCTACCTCCCGCTGGCTGTTGGGAGGCCTATAGTAAACCCCCAACATCGTGACTGCACCCTTCCTATTCCTGAGCTCCACCCATATTGCCTCGCTGCATGACCCCTCCGAGGTGCCCTCCCGCAGTACAGCTGTGATATTCTCCTTAACCAGTAATGCAACTCCCCCACCCCTTTTACATCCCCCTCTATCCTGCCTGAAGCTTCTAAATCCTGGAACATTTAGCTGCCAATCCTGTCCTTCCCTCAACCAAGTCTCTGTAATAGCAACAACATCATAGTTCCAAGTAGTAATCCAAGCTCTAAGTTCATCTGCCTTACCTGTTATACTTCTCGCATTGAAACAAATGCACTTCAGACCACCAGTCCCGCTGTACTCCGCAACACCTCCCTGCCTGCTCTTCCTCTTAGTCTTACTGGCCTTATTTACTAGTTCCCCCTCATTTATTTCACTTGCTGTCCTACTGCTCTGGTTCCCACCCCTCTGCCACACTAGTTTAAACCCTCCCAAGTGACGCTAGCAAGCCTCGCAGCCAGGATATTTGTGACCCTCCAGTTTAGATGCAACCCGTCCTTCTTGGACAGGTCCCATCTGTCCCTGAAGAGATCCCAATGGTCCAGATATCTGAAACCTTCCCTTCTGCACAAGCTGTTCAGCCACGTGTTTAGCTGCACTATCTTCCTATTTCTAGCCTCACTGGCACGTGGCACAAGGAGTAATCCCGAGATTACAACCCTAGAGGTCCTGTCTTTTAACTTTCTACCTTACTCCTTAAAATTACAATGTTTCCAAATTTTCAGCTGCTTAATTTTAAGTAATAATCTATTCAGGGACTATCATTTGTGAAATTAGAGAATTAAATATTCTCAAACTACAGAAATTGCTGTCAGGAGTGCCTTGGCTATGGATCCTCATCAAATAAAGGAAATTGGAAACCTTGTTGTGAGAAGGAAGAATTGAGACCAATTCTGGGCATGGTCTGGTAATTGGCATAATATTACTATAAGAGCTGATTTCCTGACTGAATCCTCCTGGCAAGGAGAGACGCTCACAGGAAGTGCCATTTGGGAAATTGTGTGCTGGCAGCCACTGATTTCCCATCGATTCATTTAAATGGTTGGGAAATCAATGCCTATGGGCCCATGATTCTCCGTCTAGTGCGACATGTGATTGTCATTCCTTCTCCGGAATGCAGGAGTGGTAAGTCAGCCTATATATATCCTCCTAGTTGTGAACGTAGTTGATATTGAAAACAACTTTTATTTATATAACACCATAGAAAAATGTCTAAAGTGCTTAACAGAAGCCCAATTGAAAGATGCAGTGGGGTGGGTGGGAGAGAAGAACTGTTTAGTCATGATAGTCTGGCCATCATGGTGCGGGGCTGGCTTGATGAACTAGATGGTCTTTTCCTGCCCATCAATTTTGTACATTTTGTATGTTCATGTGTAAATATTAGTTTGCAGCAGCCATTCAATTAGCAACAAGTTTGCAGTCAGCTTTACAATATGCAATTAGTTTACATTCAGCAATTTTATTAGGCATTTTGGTGGAGGGTATTAAATTGAAAGTCCATTTAAATTGTTACATGCACCAAAAAACTGTTTCTGGAAATAGCTTACCTATGGCTTGTGGAGCTAATTTATTGCCTGATCCTTTGGTAGATCATTTTCATAATCCCATCAGTTGACTTCTTTTTGGAGGCATTCAGTGTAACATATATCTTAGCCATCTTCCTGTGTCACTTTCTCTTTCTGGGCCAACTAACCAGCAGGGGCTTTTTTGATACTGTGGTCCTATGCCCGAGCTTCACACAGTACTCATAGGTATGAGATTAAATACTATGGTAATAAACCCATAAAAGGTGGCCATTCAGCCCATCATGTCTGTGCCAGTTCTTTGCTAGAGCAATCAAAAACTAATCCCACTGCTCTGTTCTTTGACCATATCCCTATAACCTTCCTCTGCTTGAAATAGTAGTCCAATTTTCCTTCCTTCCTTTTTGAAGAAGTAGTTGTGTGCAGAATTTGAAGGGAAAAAGTGTTGATCAGTCTCCATCACATCTGTTTCATTTCGTGCAGTAGCTGCTGTGTTGTAGAAGGTTTATGTTTACAGTCCAGAGACTGTAAAGCTCCAATAAATAAAGGACAAAGGAACTTTGTACAAATACATTAACAGATTGGCATGTTAACATTCACACTGCATAAATTCAAGGCCATAAACCTGAGATTTCCGAGGAAATTACATAGTGCCTGTGTGAAGTGGGTGCAGGGGACAATCTTGGAAGGTCTAAGGCCTGTTCAAAATTGATTAAGGAGTTGAATTTGTGCTGAAGAAGCCTTGGTAAGTTGTGAAAGTGCATTCTATGGATCGTACACACCGCAGCCACGGTGCTTCGGGGAGGAGGGAGTGGATGTTTATGCTGCTGTACGGGTGCCAATCTTGGATGACTTGGATGGTGTTGAATTTCTTGAGCATTATTGCAGTTGTACCCATCCAGGCAAGTGGAAAGTATTCCATTACATGCTTGATCAGTGCCTTATAGGTGGTAGAGAGGTTTTGGAGAGTTCGCAACCACTGAGTACCTGACCTCTGACCTGTTCTAGGAGCTGTGACATTTATGTAGCTTGTTCAGTTGAGTTTCTGGTCAATGGCAACCCTCGCGTTGCTGATGGTGGGAAATTCGCCAATGGCCATGCCATTGAATGTTAAGGGGAGATCGTTAGGTTCTCTGTTCTTGGAGGTGGTTATTGCCTGGCTCTTAGGTGGCAAGCAACATTTGCACCGCATAAGAGCTCAAGCCTATATATTGTACAGTTCTCGCTGCATGTGGGCATGGACTGCTTCATTATCTAAGGCATACGAATTGATCTGAACACTGTGTAGTCATTAGTGAACAGCACCATGAGTGAACCTTTTGAGAATGGGAAGACTATTGTTGAAGCGGCTGTAGATAGTTTTGCCTAGAGCTTGCCTAGAGACACAGATAATTCTGGAGCACAGGAAGGATGTTTTTGCGTCCCACAGCCTTTGATGTGTCCAATGCACTCAGACAGTTCTTGACATTACGTGGAGTGAACCAAATTGGCTGAAGATGCAAATGTGCTGCCGGGGGGGTCCTCAGGAGGAGCCCAACAAGGATCATCTGCCTGGCACTTATGGCTGAAGATGGCTATGGACTCTTCATCGGGTTATCTTTTGCCCTCATTGAGGGTGAGGATGTCATTGAGCCTGCTCCTCCCATTAGTTGTTTAATTGTCCACCATCAATCATGACTGAATGTGGCAGGACTGCAGATCTTTGACCTGATCCATTGGTTGTGGGAACTCTTAGCTCTGTCTAATGCAGGGAACTCCATCCTTTTCACATGCGGGGCCACATTACAATTTTTGTCCTACATGGGGGCTGGTAGGCAAATTTCTGAAAGATAAAGGCATTAAAAAAATTATCTTGCTATTAATCAAAGCAACAACAAATGTACATTTTTGTGAACAAACTTTAAATGAGAAGACTAATATATTAACATAATTTCTCTTCACTATGTTGAACACCTGATATAATGAGGTACCTGGCATTGTTTTTGCTTGCATGCTGTCTGCCCGCACACTTGATGCAGTGATGCAGAGTATTCCAAATAGATGTCCGTCAGGACTGAATTTGATCTCTTTTAATCACCCCTCTCTCTGTGTCTCACCTACCCACCTCACCACCCCCCCAACACCCACTCTCTGTCTTCCCCCTCTCTCTGGGTGGAATTTTATGCTTTTCCCCCTGCCCAACCATGGTGGGTTTGGAGGTGGAGAGAGGATAAAATCAGGTGGGATAGTGGAGGGAGAGGGGGTCCCCGGCATCAGCCCACCTCCGCCAAAATTTAGTCCCGGGCGGGAAAGCCTGTGAACAGCCTTCTTGCCCCATCACCAACTGAGAGCCTTAACTGAGTAATTAACCCCTAATTAAGGGCCTCTTCCCGTCGGAGCTACAATTACTCATTCGGCGAGCGGCATCATTGCTGCATGGGAAGCATGGCTCAAAAAACCATGCAGGCTGCTTCCCGGTTGCGGATGGGGTCTCTCGTTCAAAGGTACTTAGTGCCTGCCAAGGGAACTGGCATCAAGAAGGGGAGGGGCCTGCTGAGGGCCAACCCCTGCCCTTGCTGCCAACCCCCATACCGTGAGACCCCTCCCGCCCTGACCTACCTTGAGCCTGGTTCCAGCACCGTTCCTCAGTGTCTGGTCACTGCAGTTACAGGAGCAGCTGCTGCCTCTGGGTTGGTGCTGCAGCTGCCGGCCTCTGATTGTCCGGCAGCTCTGCAAGGCCGGAACTTCTGGCGGTGGGATCCAAAATCATACAGAAGGCCCACCATTGTGCAGTTATGCTGGACAAACAGCTATGCTGTTCCAGTATAGCTACAACACTGGCATCTACCCGGCAATGTGGAAAATTGCCCAGGTATGTCCTGTACACAAAAAGCAGGACAAGTCCAACCTGGCCAATTACCGCCCCATCAGTCTACTCTCAAACATCAGTAAAGTGATGGAAGGTGTCATCAACAGTGACATCAAGCAGCACTTGCTTAGCAATAACCTGCTCAATGACGCTCAGTTTGGGTTCCGCCAGGACCACTCAGCTCCTGAACTCATTACAGCCTTGGTTCAAACATGGACAAAACAGCTGAACTTGAGAGGTGAGGTGAGAGTGACTGCCCTTGACATCAAGGCAGCATTTGACCGAGTATGGCATCAAGGAGCCCTCGGAAAACTGGAGTCAATGGGAATCAGGGGAAAAACTCTCTGCTGGTTGGAGTCATACCTAGCGCAAAGGAAGACGGCTGTGGTTTCTTAGAGATTAGAGATTAGAGATACAGCACTGAAACAGGCCCTTCGGCCCACCGAGCCTGTGCCGAACATCAACCACCCATTTATACTAATCCTACACTAATCCCATATTCCTGCCAAACATCCCCACCTGTTCCTACATTTCCCTACCACCTACCTATACTAGTGACAATTTATAATGGCCAATTTACCTATCAACCTGCAAGTCTTTGGCTTGTGGGAGGAAACCGGAGCACCCGGAGAAAACCCACGCAGACACAGGGAGAACTTGCAAACTCCACACAGGCAGTACCCGGAATCGAACCTGGGTCCCTGGAGCTGTGAGGCTGCAGTGCTAACCACTGCGCCACTGTGCCGCCCCTAACTTATTGGAGGTCAATCATCTGAGCTCCAGGACATCACTGCAGGAGTTCCTCAGGGTAGTGTCCTAGGTCCAACCATCTTCAGCTGCTTCATCAATGACCTTCCTTCAATCGTAAGGTCAGAAGTGGGGATGTTTGCTGATGATTGCACAATGTTCAGCACCATTTGTGACTCCTCAAATACTGAAGCAGTCTGTGTAGAAATGCAGCAAGACCTGGACAATATCCAGGTTTGGGCTGATAAGTGGCAAGTAACAATTGCACCACACAAGTGCCAGGCAATGACCATCTCCAACAAGAGAGAATCTAACCATCTCCCCTTGACATTCAATGGCATTTCCATTGCTGAATCCCACACTATCAACATCCTAGGGGCTACCATTGACCAGAAACTGAACTGGAGTAGCCATATAAATACCGTGGCTACGAGAGCAGGTCAGAGGCTAGGAATCCTGCTGCGAGTAACTCACCTCCTGACTCCCCAAAGCCTGTCCACCATCTACAAGGCACAAGTCAGAAGTGTGATGGAATACTTCCCACTAGCCTGGATGGGTGCAGCTCCAACAGCACTTAAGAAGCTCGACACCATCCAGAACAAAGCAGCCCACTTGATTGGCACCCCATCTACAAACATTCACTCCCTCCACCACCAACGTACAGTGGCAGCAGTGTGTACCATCTACAAGATGCACTGCAGCAATGCACCAAGGCTCCTTCGACAGCGCCTTCCGTGACCTCTACCATCTCGAAGGACAAGGGCAGCAGATGCATGGGAACATCACCACCTGCAAGTTCCCGTCCAAGTCACACACCATTCTGCCTTGGAACTATATCGCCGTTCCTTCACTGTTGCTGGGTCATAATCCTGGAACTCCCTTCCTAACAGCACTGTGGGTGTACCTACCTCACATGGACTGCAGCGGTTTAAGAAGGCAGCTCACCACCACCTTCTCAAGGGAAATTAGGGATGGGCAATAAATGCTAGCATAGCCAGTGACGCCCACATTCCATGAATGAATTAAAAAAAAGTGCCTGATTGGCACTAAATTCGGTGGGTCTTCCGGATAAGAGCCAATGCGGGGATTCCGGCGTCGGTTTTCCCTGATGTCAAGACCCCTGCCGCCAGCACAAAATTCCACCCTCTGTGTCTCCCCGTCTCTCCGTGTCTCTCTGTCCCTACTTGTACTGTACCCCAGTGTTATACAGTGATAGACTTGTACCCAGCAGTACTGCATCTCAGTGTTATGCAGTAATTGACCTGTCCCCACCAGTACTGTATCTCAGTGTTATACTCTGACACCTGTATAGCAATGCAGTGGAACAATCATCAGTGCTGTAAATATTTCACATGGGCAGTGTTTTCAATGTAGTGGGTTTTTATTGGCAATAACAGGCCAGTTGGGAATAATGGGGAGGCTCCAGACATGTGCTGTGACATTTCCCATCAGGAGAGAACTGATGAATATCATCACTGCTTGGGTTTCTGTTGAGTCTCCTGTCCAACCAGGCCCTTGATATGGGCCTTGCCAGTGGGCTCCTCATTCCTACAGTGTCAGTTCTCAGTACAAGCCCAATAATGCTGGCGAGACACATCCCTTCACTAGAGACCAAACAACTACAGGGAAACAAAAATAATATGTTAAAACCCCACTGAGACACTTGCTTACTCCTGTTCGAAGAGCAACTGGCTACGTAGCAGCTGTCCCCATATGCTCAGGTTACATTGCTCACCTTCCTCAGCAGCTCGTGAGACAGGTAGGACAAGCATGCGGTATCCAGCGCTCCAGTCTGGTGAATGTTGTGACCACTGCTCTGCCGGTGCACCCGATCCTTGGCCAACCTGCTGTTGGTCACACAGGATTGGCGTGCCGGATTCAAACTTTTGGCTGGCCGGATTATGGCCTGCGGTCCTTATGTTTGACAACCATGGTCTATAGCATGCTGCATCTGCTGTTTGGGATGAATGTAGTCCTGTGTTGTCGCTTCATCAGGCTGGCATCTCATTTTCAGATATGCCTGGCATTGGTTCCAGCTTACGCTTCCACACTCCTCACTGAATCAGAGTTGATCATGTATCTCGATGGTCATCAAGGAGTAAGGGATATGATGGGCCATGAGATTACAGATTGTGGTGAAATATATTCTGCAGCTGCTAATGGCCCACAGACCTTATGAGCTGCTATCAGTTTTGATCTTAATCTATTTCATTTCGTGTGGTGGTAGTGCCACATGACATGATGGTTGTTCTCAGTGTGAAGATGGGACATGGTCTCTACAAGAACAGTATTGTCATGTATAGGTGTATCTGCTACAGTTAGATTAGTAAGGACAAGGCCAAATCAGGTTTTTGCCTTGTGTCGCTCCTCTCAATACCTGCTGCAAGGCCAGTCTGGCAGCTGTGTCCTTCAGGACTTGGCCAGCTGCATAAGTGGTGATACGATCGAGTCACTCTTGTGATAGAGATTGAAGTCCAGCATCCAGGATATATTCTGTGTGCTATCATTCACCCAATCTTTCATTGTAACTTGGGTATAAAGTCTGTACAAACTATCAAGATGTGTCAATTACATTTAAGTTGTTTCTCTGGGGTTTTCAGAGATCTTTCCCTCAAATTCCAATGGACAACTAGAAGAACCCCTTCCATGGAAACATACTACCTAAGTGCTGACATATCAATTTTTCACACTGGTCGTGTGTGCCCTAGTGTAGCTACATGAATGTGCAAGTGATTGCTTGGCAGTGGTTGGATATATAGCTTCCATGGTAGTTTAGTAGTAGTACTTGCTCAGTTTACCATTGGGCTGGTGACATCACAAATACAACTTTTTGTCCAGTGATTCCCCGATAAACTTGTCCTAGCTCTGCACCCTGCACACCTGAAAACTACTCAGGGTTAAAATTGACCCCAAATTAGGATTCAGTTGTTAATTTTAATGTTTTGAGTGTTGGTAGAGTCACAAATTGAGCCCTCGATGCTAGATTATTGAACCTGCTCTTCCATCAAATGAGGCTTTGCATTGGACACACTAGCTCTTATAATCTACATCTTAACTTTCTTGGAGGTCACTCCCAGGCATGATCAAGCACCTGACATGGCTCTTCAGCACCCTGGCAGTGCTCTCAAGCATCTGCCTAGCTGTTGCATGTATTTGGTTGTATCTCTCATCAAATTTGGTCAGTGAGACATGAAAAGGCATCATCGGCCATGGCAGTAAGGGGCAAGCTTTCTCACTGAGGATCCATTATTCTAAATGGCATTGAACATGTATTACAAGATAATAAAAAATGAGAATGGACAGAATCTAAAGCTTCAATATAATCTTACTGCTCATACAGTGTCTTAAATTGGTCTTACTGTCAATCAGTCCTTTATGTGGTATTTTGTCAAATGCTTTCTTAAAATTCATATGAACAACATCCATTGCTTTCTCTTCATCAACAATCTCTGTTACTTCTTCACTCCAGCAATGGCTTAAAATCAACATTCATATGACAAAATTAAAATGCCTCATTCTTGGCAGGTGGGAGTCTGCATGACACCAGTTTAACAGGTGGTGAGAATCAGGGGACATAAGTTTAAATTATGCAAGATTAGAAACAGACTGGATGTTAGGCAGTTCTTCTCTTCCCAGAGAGTACTGTACCCAAGGAATACTGGTATGACGGGTGCTGGCTCTCCTATACAACATCATGAGGAACTGGACCAGTACTTGACTGGGGCAGAGATCACATCGTAGAGAAGATCAGCACCAAAAAGGCAAATGTGACATCTTTATTCAAGAAAGGGTGTAAGGACATACCTAGTAACTGCAGGCCAGTCACTTTTAACATCAATGTTGGGTACAGTTATAGAAATAATAATCAGAGAAAAAAATCAACAGGCACTTGGAGAGATTTGAGTTAATTAAGCACAGATTTGTGGAAGGCAGATTGTGCTTGACTAAGCTAATTGAATTTTTTGATGAAGTAACAGAGATTGTTGATGAAGAGAAAGCAATGGATGTTGTTCATATGAATTTTAAGAAAGCATTTGACAAAATACCACATAAAGGACTGATTGACAAATTTGAGGCTCATGGAATAGGAAGGTCAGCGTCAGCTTGGATAAAAAGTTGGCTTAAGTACAGAAAACATCAAATTGTGGTAAATGGTTGTTTTTCAGACTAGAGGATGGTAGACAGTGCTGTTCCCCAAGGGTCAGTGCTGGGACCACTGCTTTTTATGATATATATGTAAATCACTTGGATGTTGAAATACAGAGTAAAATTTTAAAATTGCTTTTGATACTTATTTTGGAGTTGTGGCAGAAAATGAGGATGATACCAATCAACTGCAACAGGACATAGATAGGCTAGCAGAATGGGCAGATAAGTGGCAGACTGAATTTAAGACAGAGAAGTGTGAGGTGATGCATTTTGGCAGAATAGATAGAAAGAGGCAATATAGCCTTAATAGCGCCGTTCTAAAGAATGTACAGGGACAGAGGCACCTGGCGGTTCACAAGCATAGATCTTTGTAGGTTGCTGATGGCCAAGGAGAGTATATGCATGTCTGCATGCATCTGTGGGATCTGGCTCTTCGTCAGGGTCACCAACCTCTCAATGGAGGAAGCCATGCGCTCACATGCCTATGCCATGACAGCACACATGGCATGGCTACACTCCTCCATTGTCCGCTGCATATTGCCTCTGGATGCTCCTCCAGATGTTGCCTTACCTCTCTCTGCAACTCTAGCATGTTCTGTGCTGTCGACACCAGAGGCTTGTCGTCAGCCTGGGGCTCAGCCTGGGCCTGGCCAAGCACAGTCCTCCAACTGTCAGTAGCCTCAGCTGTCACAGCCTCTGTCAGCTGCTCGGGCATGTGTGTGTGGTGGTCTCACCAGCTTGTGACCCTGAATCGAAGCCCACCAGCATGAGGGTATCTGCACTGGTGGAGGGTGCAGGGTAATGATGTCACGGGGCATCCTCTGACTGCTCCTCCTCCTCCTCAGCGGTCAACAGCAGGCCCGCCCATCCCAATGGCTGCGCTTGCCCCTGAGGTGCCTTGACCTGCATGAGAGAACACATTTGTGGGTTAGGTTGTTCAGATCTCCTCATGCTAACCATGTGTGATGTGGTTCTCCAGAAGCGTGGAGGAAGTCACATGAACACAATGTCTCCTCACTCTCTTGTGTGGACACTCCAGTCCCACTGTCTGTGATTGCTCGGCAGCCCTGGGCTCCTGCTAGCTCCAGGACCACCTCCTCTGCCTGCCTCAGAGCAGGCACATCAGGGGTCCCATCGCCAGTCCTTGATGTCTCCTTGGTGTTATGGGCCCGTTTCACCTGCATGGAGAAAGTGGGACACAAGTAGAGCTTGCACAAAGCACTTATGCTAGTGGCAGTCCCTCATCCCCTGATGGCGTCTCCCAAATGGTTCCTTCTCATGTCCAATCTCAGTAAATGTAGTGGGAGGTGAGTTCTGAAAGAAGGCAGCCTGTCGCTGAGATGCAGCCAGGCATCTGATAGGATGTGGTGATGCCTCACCTCCTTGCCACCGCCTTTGTAGTCTCTTCTTCCCACGTCTTGCTACCTCCTGCATAGCCACATGCAAGTCCCAAAGAGGAGATGGGTATGGAGGACTCACCTTGTGGAAGCAAAGGAGATGGCTGACCCTCCTGCAGCATTGGACCCATTTTTCAGGGGAGATGACCCCCATGGCTGCTAACCTCCTCTAAGATCTCCATCCAGGCTTTCTTGGTCTAGCGGGAGGGTCTCTTCTTGCCATCCCTTGGAAAGAGGACATCCCGTATTTCCCTTATAGCCTGGAGGCGAATCTCCAAGGAGGCATCGCTAAACTGTGAGGCCACCCATTGTCATACCTTGGGCCTGGTCCCAATTGGCTCCTGGTCCATCTATTGGATTCTCAGTCCTGGTGCATGGGCACAGTGGGGGGTCCAGCAGAAACAGCTGCTGAAGAGGAGAATCCAGAAGCAATAGCAGTAGGGTGGGGGTGGAGGGGTCCAGCAGAGACAGCAGCAGAACGGGGGACCGGCAGCAACAGCGGCAGAGGGGAGTCCAACAGCAGCAGCAGAGGGGTGGGGTCCAGCAGAAACAGCAGCAATAGAGGGGGGTCCAGCAGAAACAGGCATGGGGGTTGGGGGTGGGGGGTAGTTTCAGCAGCAGCAGAAGCAGTAGAGGTAGGTCCAGCAGTAAGAGCAGCAGCAATCGAGGGGTCCACAGCACTCGTACAAACATACGAATGAGGAGCAGAAGTAGGCCTTGTGGCTCCTCCAGCCTGCTCCGCCATTCAATAAGATCATGTCTGATTTGTTTGTGTCTCGAATTCCACACTCCCATCTACCCCCAATAACCTTTGATTCCCTTGCCTAACAAGAATCCATCTACCTCCACCTTAAAAATATTCAATGACCCCACTTCACCACCTTCTGAGGCAGAGAGTTCCACTCCAGATTCACTGCATCAGTAAAAGGCAGCAGTACAAGCAGGGGTGGCAGCGTTTTAAAGATGGTGCCAGTACCTGCATTTTTGTCAGCTGACGCTGCCATCAGTGCCTTGGAGCCTGCCTCCGGCCTGCAATAGGGTGGACCCCACGCTTCAGCTATGGCAATTGGCGATCCTGGGCTTCCCCCTTCTACTGTGCTAGATTGTGCAGAGTACAGCAGACTACCACAATGTGCGAGACCCTTGCTTGGGAATACTGCAGGGCTCCTCTGGATCGATCAATGCACCAGAATCACATCTTCAGCAACCCAATGACCTGCTCAGTGGTTGCTCTGAAATGCTGTACCTCTCCTTTGCTGCAGTTCGAGGGTTACTCACAGTCTTGAGTAGCCATGTCTTCAATGCATAGCCCTTGTTCTTGAGAATCTAACCCTGAAGGCAAGTGGGCGGCCGGAAAAGCTGTGGCACCTGGGACTGTCGACGTGGGCACACACCTGCAGGATGTGCTTCCAGTATTCACAGACCAGTTATACATTGATGGAATTGAAGACCTTCCTGTCGATGAAGACTACTTGCTGCTCCCTGGGAGCCTTGATGACCACATGTATGCAATCTATCACACCTTGCAATTGTGGGAATCCAGCAATGGCTCTGAAGCCAATGCCTATATGTAGGATATCTCTTTCCTTTCTTCCTTGAACAGAGGTCCAACCAGTCCCCATCCACCACCACCCTCCTCTGCCTGGTTGAAATTGTTCTCTCATTGAACAACTTCCCTTTAACTCCACTCACTTTCGATTAGGTGCTTTACAGCCTTCCAGACTCAACATTGAATTCAATAATTTCAGACTGTAATCTCTGCCTCCATTTTGTTTCCTTTTCCTTTGCAGGTTTTGGTTTTACTTTTGTTTCTCTCTTGTTTTTGCTTTCGGATGGCAGCTGTTCATCATCCTGCCATTCACACCTCCTCTGGACACATCTTCATACCCTTGGAACTGCCTTTATTTAAGCTTAAGACACTAGTTATGGACCCACATTTCTCACCCTCAAACTGAATGTGAAATTCTGTCATGTTACAATCACTCCTGCCTACAGCATCATTTACTATGGAGATTTTTAATTAATTCTGTCTCATTACACAGGTCCAAAATAGCCTGGTCCCTCGTAGGTTCTAGAAGGTATTGTTCTAAGGAACTGTCCCAAATACACTCTATAAACTCATCCTCCAAGCTACCTTTGCCAATTATTTGTCCAAGTGATGTGAAGATTAAAATCTCCCACCATTACTGCCATACCTTCCTTGCAAGCCCCCATTAGTTCTTGATGTCCTACTTTGTAGCTACTGTTACGGGACCTATAAACTACTCCCGCAGTGACTCCTTTGCCATTTCTTATCTCCATCAAAACTACATATAGACTGGATGAATCATATGGGCAAAGGTAGCCTAGATGGGGAGTTCATAGAATGTTTTCAGGATAGTTTCTTAGAACAGCACATTCTGGAGCCAACCAGAGAGAAGACTATACTAGACCTGGTATTATGCAATGAGATAGGATTCAGTGATGACCTCATAGTAAATGTGTCCCTCAGTAGCAGAGATCATAATATGTTTGAATTTTGCATTCAGTTTGAGGGAAAGAAGAATGAGTCCAAGACTAGTATTGTAAACATCTTTTCTTTTTTCTTTTTCTTTTGGGCCTCCTTATCTCGAGAGACAATGGATACGCGCCTGGAGGTGGTCAGTGGTTTGTGAAGCAGCGCCTGGAGTGGCTATAAAGGCCAATTCTGGAGTAACAGGCTCTTCCACAGGTGCTGCAGAGAAATTTGTTTGTTGGGGCTGTTGCACAGTTGGCTCTCCCCTTGCGCCTCTGTCTTTTTTCCTGCCAACTACTAAGTCTCTTCGACTCGCCACAATTTAGCCCTGTCTTTATGGCTGCCCGCCAGCTCTGGCGAATGCTGGCAACTGACTCCCACGACTTGTGATCAATGTCACACGATTTCATGTCGCGTTTGCAGACGTCTTTATAACGGAGACATGGACGGCCGGTGGGTCTGATACCAGTGGCGAGCTCGCTGTACAATGTGTCTTTGGGGATCCTGCCATCTTCCATGCGGCTCACATGGCCAAGCCATCTCAAGCGCCGCTGACTCAGTAGTGTGTATAAGCTGGGGATGTTGGCCGCTTCAAGGACTTCTGTGTTGGAGATATAGTCCTGCCACCTGATGCCAAGTATTCTCCGAAGGCAGCGAAGATGGAATGAATTGAGACGTCGCTCTTGGCTGGCATACGTTGTCCAGGCCTCGCTGCCGTAAAGCAAGGTACTGAGGACACAGGCCTGATACACTCGGACTTTTGTGTTCCGTGTCAGTGCGCCATTTTCCCACACTCTCTTGGCCAGTCTGAACATAGCAGTGGAAGCCTTACCCATGCGCTTGTTGATTTCTGCATCTAGAGACAGGTTACTGGTGATAGTTGAGCCTAGGTAGGTGAACTCTTGAACCACTTCCAGAGCGTGGTCGCCAATATTGATGGATGGAGCATTTCTGACATCCTGCCCCATGATGTTCGTTTTCTTGAGGCTGATGGTTAGGCCAAATTCATTGCAGGCAGACGCAAACCTGTCGATGAGACTCTGCAGGCATTCTTCAGTGTGAGATGTTAAAGCAGCATCGTCAGCAAAGAGGAGTTCTCTGATGAGGACTTTCCGTACTTTGGACTTCGCTCTTAGACGGGCAAGGTTGAACAACCTGCCCCCTGATCTTGTGTGGAGGAAAATTCCTTCTTCAGAGGATTTGAACGCATGTGAAAGCAGCAGGGAGAAGAAAATCCCAAAAAGTGTGGGTGCGAGAACACAGCCCTGTTTCACACCACTCAGGATAGGAAAGGGCTCTGATGAGGAGCCACCATGTTGAATTGTGCCTTTCATATTGTCATGGAATGAGGTGATGATACTTAGTAGCTTTGGTGGACATCCGATCTTTTCTAGTAGTCTGAAGAGACCACGTCTGCTGACGAGGTCAAAGGCTTTGGTGAGATCAATGAAAGCAATGTAGAGGGGCATCTGCTGTTCACGGCATTTCTCCTGTATCTGACGAAGGGAGAACAGCATGTCAATAGTCGATCTCTCTGCACGAAAGCCACACTGTGCCTCAGGGTAGACGCGCTCGGCCAGCTTCTGGAGCCTGTTCAGAGCGACTCGAGCAAAGACTTTCCCCACTATGCTGAGCAGGGAGATTCCACGGTAGTTGTTGCAGTCACCGCGGTCACCTTTGTTTTTATAGAGGGTGATGATGTTGGCATCGCGCATGTCCTGGGGTACTGCTCCCTCGTCCCAGCACAGGCATAGCAGTTCATGTAGTGCTGAGAGTATAGCAGGCTTGGCACTCTTGATTATTTCAGGGGTAATGCTGTCCTTCCCAGGGGCTTTTCCGCTGGCTAGGGAATCAATGGCATCACTGAGTTCCGATTTGGTTGGCTGTATGTCCAGCTCATCCATGACTGGTAGAGGCTGGGCTGCATTGAGGGCAGTCTCAGTGACAGCATTCTCCCTGGAGTACAGTTCTAGGTAGTGCTCAACCCAGCGGTCCATCTGTTTGCGTTGGTCAGTGATTATGTCCCCCGATTTAGATTTGAGGGGGGTGATCTTCTTGATGGTTGGCCCAAGAGCTCTCTTCATGCCATCATACATTCCTCTGATGTTTCCGGTGTCTGAGGCCAGCTGAATATGACTGCATAGGTGTTGCCAGTAGTCGTTTGCGCAACGCCTAGCTGTTCTTTGTGCAGTACTTCTGGCTGCTTTAAGTGCTGCGGATGTTAAATCGCTGGGGGCTTTCTTGTAGTTCAAAAGTGCAATGCGCTTAGCGGCTATGACAGGTTCCAGCTCTTCATTATGAGATTGAAACCAGTCTGCATTTCTCTTCGCACTTTTGCCGTCGGTGGTCAAAGCTGACTCATAGATGGCGTCTCTGATGTGGGCCCACATCAATAAATAAGGGTAATTATGAGGGCATGAAAGCAGAACTAGCTAAAGTGAAATGGAAAATCCTTTATTCAATAAGAGGAGGAGACAGAATGCAGGAAACTACAGGCCAGTTAGTTTAACATCTGTCTTAGGGAAAATGTTAGAAGCTATTATTAAAGACATTGTAGCAGGGCACTTAGAAAAGTTCAAGGTAATCAGGCAGAGTCAACATGGTTTTGTGAAAAGGAAATCATGTTTAACCAATTTATTGGAGTACTTTGAAGAGGTAACATATGCTGTGGATAAAGGTGAACCGGTGAATGTATTGTACTTAGATTTCCAGAAGGCATTTGATAAGGTGTCACATCAAAGGTTATTGCAGAAAATAATGCTCATGGTGTCGGGGGTAACATAGTGGCATGGATAAAAGATTGGCCAGCTAACAGGAAACAGAGAGTAGGCATAAATAGTTCATTTTCTGGTTGGCAAGATGTAATGAGTGGTGTGGCGCAGGGATCAGGGCTGGGGCCTCAACCTTTTACAATTTATATAAATGACTCGGATGAAGGGGCCGAAGGTATGGTTGCTAAATTTGCTGATGACATAAAGATAGGTAGGAAAGTGAATTGTGAAGAGGACTACAAAGGGATATAGTGAGTGAATGAATGGGCAAAGATCTGGCAAATGGAGTATAATGTCGGAAAATGTGAAAGTGTCCATTTGGCAGGAAGAATAAAAAAGCATATTATCCAAATGATGAGCGATTGCAGAGCTCTGAGATGCAGTGGGATCTGTGTGGCCTAATGCATGAATCACAAAATTTTATTATGCTGGCTCAACAAGTAATTAGGAAAGCTAACAGAATGTTATTGTTTATTGCGAGGGGAACTAAGTACAAAAGTAGGGAAGTTATGCTTCAGCTATACAGGGCATCGGTGAGACCACATCTGGGGTATTGTTTTTGTCTTGTATCCACTGGAGTTTAGAAGAGTAAGAGGTGACCTGATTAAAAATATAAGATTCTGAGGGGTCTTGACAGGGTGGAGGTGGAAAGCAGGTTTCTCCTTGTGGGAGAATCTAGAACATGGGGTTACTGTTTAAAAATAAGGGGTCACCCATTTAAGACAGAAATGAGGAGACATTTTCTTCTCTCAGAGGGTCGTGAGTCTTTGGAACTCTCTTTCGCAAAAGGCAGTAGAAGCAGAGTCTTTGAATATTGTTAAGGCAGAGGTAGATAGATTCTTCATAAGCAAGGCAGTAAAAAATTATTGGGGGTAGGTGGGAATGTGGAGTTGAGGTTACAATCAGATCAGCCATGATCTTATTGAGTGGCGGAGCAGGCTCAAGGGGCCAAGTGGCCTACTCCTGCTCCTAATTCATATGCTCCTATGTAAACTGATTCTACATCTTGATCTTCTGATCATTTTTCCCTATTGCACTGATCTCATCTTTTCTTAACAGATCTACCCCACCTCCTTTTCCTTTCCACCTGTCCTTCTGAAATATGAAATACACTTAAATATTCAGGTCCCAGCCTTGGTCATCTTGCAATCATGTCTCAGTCATGGCCATCATATCATATTCATCTACTTCTATTTGTGTTATCAATTCATCCATGTTGTTACGAATGCCACGAGCATTCAGATAAAGAGACTTTAATTCTGTCTTCTTACCATTTTTCCCCACTCTGACCTTATTTACTGGTGTACCATTATGTTTGTATGCTCTGTCCCTTCCTGTGACACTCTGGTTCTCATACCCAAATCATTACCCTGCACTATTGCCTTGTCTTTTCTGTTTAACTTTCCAAATCTCCCCTTATGTGAACCCTCCCCCCCCACTATTTAATTAAAGCCCTCTCTACTGCACTAGTTTTATGATTCATCAGGGCACTGGTCCCAGTGCGATTCAGGTGAAGGCCATACCAACTGTACAGCTCCTTCTTTCCCCAGTACTGGCATCAGTGCCACATCAATCGAAACCCACTTCTCCCACTCCTATCTTTGAGCCACACATTCAACTTTCTGATCTTATTGACCCTAGGCCAATTTGCTAGTGGCACAGGCAGTAATCCAGAGATTATCACCTTTGTGGTTCTGTTTTTTAATTTAGCCACAGATGCTTATACTCCCTCAGCAGAACCTCTTTCTCATTCCAAGTTCCTCTCCAGCCCCAAGGAGATATCCTTAACCCTGGCACGGGGCAGGCAACACAGCCTTTGGGACTCATGCTCTTTATCCCCCTACCTGTACTGTCCCCTATTATTATTACATTCCGTTTAACTCCCCTGACTTGAAAAGTTCCTCCATTGCTACCTTCTGGATCTCCATACCTGCCTCTCTTGCAATCTCACCCTCCTGTCCCTGACCATGAACCAAATTTAAAGCATCTCGCCTAAGGTGTATGACTGCCTCTTGGAACAAAATGTCCAGGTAACTTTCCCGCTCCCTGATGCATCGCAGTATCTGTAGGTCAGTCACCAGCTCACCAACTCAGACACTTACTGCAGAAGGTTGTTGCTGTGGATAACACACCAGCTCCCACATGCTACAGATCCAACACATCACCTGCTCTGCCACCTTCACTGAATTTTATTTAACAAATTAGTTCAGAAATATCACTCAACAATTATCTGTAGTTATATCCATTGGTTTAACTAGTTAAGATATAAATGTAATGCAATACTTATTATCTCCCCAGGACCACTTTAAACTATTGCCCCTGTTTAGAGAAAAATAAAACTTAAAACTCACCCACTTGCTTGCTTACCTTGCTTCCAGGCTTCAGCTCTCTCATCTTGCTGCTGGTCTCCAGTCCCTTTCCCAGACCAATCATTTTTGTAAAATGTCAGAACAGCACCTCCTCCCTCAATACACCGAATTCTTTCACTTACCAAATTCCCAAGTTCACACTCTGTCTCAAGCAGCACTCAATCTCAAGCTTCTACCTTCCAACCTGCTTACTTCATGTGGTCCTAATAGAACCCCACAATATATCTTCCTCCAGTCTGAAAAACATCCATTCACCATTACTGCCTGTTTCCTGTCAGTCAGCCAACTTCATATCCATGCTGCCACTTTTCCTTTTATTCCATGGGCTTAACTTTGCTGGCACACCTATTATCTTGCCCTTTAGAAAATGCCTTTTGGAAGCCCTTGTACAGCACATCAACTGCATTACCCTCATCAACACTCTCTGTTACCTACATCAAGTGACACCTCATTGAAGCAGGGCACAGCCTTTGATGGCCCTGATTCCATCTGTGAATTTTTTGCATTGTCTCAAAATTCTCCCAGCTTCTCTAAATTCCACCTTTGAATGGGCCCTTTAAAAAGCTGAGATGACATCGCATCTAATGGGTATGCATCACTCCCGCTCACACACACTAGAGATGCAAAATCTAGAAATAAAGTAATAATGAGGCATCCATGTTGAAAATGGACATTCCCCTGTACCTTACAAACCTCCCTGTTTTACACCTGCAATCTCCAGGCTTCTGTTCCCCACCACCTCCCCCTCCCCGCATGCACGCACATGAGCGCACACTCAGATCCTGTTTCACATTTCATGCGGGGAGATGGTGGTGTAGTGGTACTGTCACTGAACTAGTCATCTAGAAGCCCAGGCCAATGCCCTGGGGACACTGTTAAATCCCACCAGGACAGCTGGTGGAATTTAAATGCAATTAATTAATAAGTTCAATTAATAAAATAAAATCTGGAATTAAAAGCTAGTCTCAGTAATAGTGCACTGAAACTATCATCAATTATCACAACAGCCCAGCTGGTTCACTAATGTTCTTTAAGGAAGTAAATCTGCTGTCCTTACCTGGTCAGGCCTCCATGTGACTCCAAACCCACAGCAATGTGGTTGACTCTTAACTGCCCTCTGAAATGGCCTGGCAAGCCACTCAGTTGTCAAGGGCAATTAGGGACGGACAACAAATGCTGGCCTTGCCAGTGATGCCCACATCCGACAAAAGAATATTTTAAAAAATTGCTACCTGTTGTGGGAGCAGGGATTAAAATTTCTGCTATTATTTCCAACAGATCTCCATCTAACAGATGCTAATTTCGGTGGGACCTTGCTGAATTGGCTGTCATGTTTGTTTACATAACAACAGTGATTATACTTCAAAAGTAATTAATTGGCTGTACTTTGAGATATGAACAATGCTGGTAAAATATGTTATTTTTTTCTTTACAGGGACCGGAATAGTCTCCAGTCGGGCAGTACCATGTTTATCCTGTCCAACTCCTAACTGGCTCTTATTTAAATTCTCCAGGTCATAATAAAGTTCTGTCCATGCTTTCTTTATGAATGGGCAAAAATTGTATTTGTGGTTAGAAAATGTTAATTGTTTGCAGAGTACAGGCAGGAGCATCCATACTTTCAATATATTTAAATTACGTCTGGCTAAGTTTAAAATGTTCTCTGCGCACCCCGTAGTCCTGAATGCTTTTTTAAAAAACGGGCCTGACATCACACCGAAGTTATAATCTATACAAGATTAACCTCAATGGTGTTAGACAGGCTTTCCGTGGGGTTGCCCGCTACCCCTTTCTAAATCAGATTGGACCTTGCTCCGCAGTTACCACTCCACCAGAACGGCAAAGTGATTTCTGCTTTCCAGCAACACTAAAGCTACAGTCTAAATATACCCTTTCTTACATTTTCGAAAATGGAAGTTTTCCAGACCTCACAGCTGTGAGCAACTTTTTTTTAAATAGTTCTGAACCCCTGATATACACTGAAACTGACAAGCAGGAGTGCGAGCAGCTTAGGGTAATAGAAGAAAATGTTCAATTTAAATCTAGTTCAGAAAATGTACCATTTTATCATGTCAAAGATGGATTTCTATTGCAATTTTTGCCAACACTGTTTATTAGTCCTTCCAGTAAAAGTTGCAGTAGAAAAATCAATTTTGGTGAATGTGAGTCACATGAATCCAACCGGAAGCACACATTGATATAATTTTAACATAGCTGCCCTTAATAGCAAGCCTGCTCGAAACTCTGACCAAATCACCATACTTCTCGGGAATCCAAGTGTTAGGTCTCCTAAAATTCACCTGTAACAGTTGAACACATGCCCATTGAGCCACCAAGTTGAATTGAGCTGTAAAGTTACGAGATGTTCCATGTTGATAACCATATGGTTTGATTACTGCTTAGCCTAATTGATTCTGGTTCCCATTTGACAAACTGCAAAGAACTCATAATCACCGCATCATTAATTTTAGCTGGTGTTAGCTGGAAAGAATTTACCAGGGGCATAGATAGATGGCAGATGTCTAAAGGACCTACAAGTCTCATTACTACAGAAACTCTCTGTCATTACTTTCATTAATATTCATAAAGATAGTTACAATATAGTCAGCTGCCGAGATGACATTGCAAGCACTATGTAGCTTGATTAGAATATCAAGAAAAAAATTCTGAGGTCACAAACTCTGTCGTACCCATGGTGTCAGCGCTTCAGGTGTCATTTTGATACTCAAATGGAGTCTGCGCAGCTTGCACTCACTTCTGTCAGGACCCACATCAAACATCATCTTGGTGAGGGTGTTACCGTGAGCATTAGAACTGTACATAGGAAGTGTGCAGAGTCGGCAGATTGAGGAGATCAGTCAGCATGTAACCCTGATTTGATGTCAGTGTTGCCATTTTTGACCTTGCCGTTCTACCTAATGCCCTGCCCTTAACAGACACAGCTGAACTTGTGTTCAGCAGAAAGAAGATGCCCCCACTGGTGCTATTTAAAGGGACCATCAACAACTTGCAGGTTAGTTCTGATTACTTTCTATTAACTCCGTTTGAATTTCTGGAAATGCTGGGTATTTAAGAGTTGGTTACAGTTGGTGAAGTCTGCACAAGGGGAAGGCCTTGGTTGAGCCTGCAAGGGCTCTGGACACACAACTTTTTCCATGGCGCTGTAGTTACCCATTATTCCTCCCTTTGGCCTTGCACCACCAATTCTTTTGTCTTTTAATCTCTCCTGTCTTCCACCTTATCACAGACCTTCTCTTTATTCTTGTTCCCACCTCCCCCTTTCACTTGCTTAAAATATTTCAAGCTTTTCCCAGTTCTGATGAAAGGTCATAAAACGTTAACTCTGTTTCTCTCTCCTCAGATGCTACCTGCCCTGAAGGGTATGTTAGATATCTTGTCAGCTCCAGCCTGGAGGGAACCCAACTCGATGAAATTCAGGGCCATGGTCACCTTCACAGGCCCTGGCAGTGTTGTCCTCACCCTGCTCTGAAGCTGGAGATCTGGTTCCAAGAGGTGGTAGAGTTCTGCGAACACCTCCTGCATGAATCTTTGATGATGTACACGCTGTTCCTGGTTTAAATGGAGGTAAGAGAAGTGCTCATGAAAGATCCTAAGTGCTTCAGGCTTCCTTCTGAGAGCCCTTGACCCCCTCCTCATCCCTCTGCAAGCAATTTGTCCCCTTATTTGCTGTCTCTGCTCCATCTCCCTCTCATGCTGCAGCCCACGGGTATGAAGACAGAGTTGGCTAAAACGGACTGGGAAAATAGGCTAAAAGGTAAGATGGTAGAGAAGTAGTGGCAGACATTGAAGGAGATAATTCATAACTCTTAACGAAGATATATTCCATTGAGAAAGACTCGTCCAGAAGGATTTATCATCCCGTGATTAACGAAGGAATGTCAATGCTCATGAGAAGTGCAGTGATGAAAATACAGAAACAAACTGAAGAATTTGAAAAAAAATTAGGGCAATTTTAAAAGACTGGTACATTTGCTGTCAACAAAACGGAGGACAAATCACATGACCCATATCTACTCCTGCACTAAAATCCACATCCATGCCTACTAGAACTGAAACCAATTAATGTCATCTGCACGGAAATGAGTCAGCTTATCATACATGGATGTGAGCTATTACACAAAATGAACTAAGACAAAGACTCTGTCCAGACTCTGTCTCCAGCTATCCTTCACTACAATTAGAAAATTGGGGCCATCAAAAGTTGTACCAGCTCACCAAGAAATGAAATCTAATATCACATTGACGAAGCTAACACTAAGTTCACCTTTCCAGGTAATCGTTTTGAAGAACAAAGTGGTCTTTCCAGTTCAGAGCATCAGTCATGAACGTCAGTCTAGGCTCTTCAGCCACATGATCAATATTGAAAGACATCTTGAATTCCAGCATAAGGCTGAGAGAGAGAGAGATCAGTTCCAGATAACACCGTTGATTCCTGCTGAGACAAGTTGAAAGCCAACTGCAGTAGAGAAAAGAGAGTCAACTCCACTCACTTCCTTCAAATGAAAGGTGTTGCCATGGATACCCGCATGGGTCCTAGTTTTACCTGTCTTTTTGTGGGGTATGTCGAACATTCCTTGTTCCAGTCCTACTCAGGCCCCCGCCCCCAACTCTTTTTCCTGTACAATAATGACTGTATTGATGCTGTTTCCTGCTCTCGCCCCAAACTGGAAAACTTCATCAACTTTGCTTCCAATTTCCACCCTTCTCTCACCTTTGCATAGTCCATCTCCGACATTTCCCTTCCCTTCCTCGACTTCTCTGTCTCCATCTCTGGCAATGGACTATCTAATAATATTCATTATAAGCCCACCAACTCCCACAGCTACCTCGACTACACTTTCACACACCCTGCCTCCTGTTAGGACTCCAATCCATTCTCCCAGTTTCTCTGTCTCCGATGCATCTGTTCTGATGATGCAAACTTCCATAACAGTGCTTCTGATATGTCTTCCTTTTTCCTCAACCAAGGATTCCCCCGCACTGTGGTTGACAGGGCCCTCAACCGTGTCCGACCCATTTCCCCCGTCTCTGCCCTCACCCTTTCCCCTCCCTCCTAGAACCGCAACAGGGTTCCCCTTGTCCTCACTTTCCACCCAACCAGCCTCCATATCCAAAGGATCATGCTCTGCCATTTTTGCCACTTCCAGCGAGATGCCACCACCAAACGCATCTTCCCCTCCCTTCCCCTGTCAGCATTCCGAAGGGTTTGTTGCCTCCGCGATACCCTGTCCACTCCTCCATTACCCACAACACCTCGTCCCCTTCCCACGGGACTTTCCGATGCAATTGTCAGTGGTGTAATACCTGACCTTTTACCCCCTTTCTCCTCACCATCCAAGGCCCCAAACATGCCTTTCAGGTGAAGCAACGATTTACTTGTACTTAGTTCAATTTAATATATTGTATTCGCTGCTCACAATGCAGTCGCCTGTACATTTGGGGACCGAATGCAGATTGGGTGACTGCTTTGCGGAACATCTCCGCTCAGTCTGCAAGCATGACCCTGAGCTTCTGGTTGCTTGCCATTTCAATTCACCATCCTGCTCCCATGCCCACATTTCTGTCCTTGGCCTGCTGCAGTGTTCCAGTGAACATCAACACAAGCTCACGGAACAGCATCTCATTTTCTGATTTGGCACTCTACAGCCTTCCAGACGGAACATTGAGTTCAATCATTTCAGAGCATGACTGGCCCTTCTTTATTATGTTTTTATTTTTATTTTATTTTATTCTGTTTATCTTTTTTTTACCCATGTGCCTGCCTTAAACTTGTTTTTTTATGTTTGTGCTTTTGGACAGAGCTGTTCATTATTCTGTCATTAACACTCTTTCTGCACTAATGCTTTATCTTTCACCACACCATTATCACACTCCCTTTGCATTGGCCCCATGACCTTCTTGTCAGTTAATCTCTCCTGCCCTCTACCTATTACACACCTTCCCTTTTGTTCTCTTACCCCTCACTCCCACTTCACTTGCTTAAAACCTAATACATTTCTAACCTTTGCCAATTCTGATGAAAGGTCACAGACCTGAAACATTAACTCTGCTTCTCTCTCCACGGATACTGCCAGACCTGCTGACTATTTCCAGCACTTTCTGTTTTTATTTCAGATTTCTAGCATCCGCAGTATTTTGCTTTTATTTATATTAGAGAAAAGAGAGTGCCTTTTAAACCACTCTTCCACCTGTGTTAACTGAACTAAGAAATCAGCACTGTCTTCAAACTGAAGTGAACCACCAGAAGACCTCAGCAACCCAACAATCAGCAAACAGGCCTGCAACTTTAAAACTCACCTTCTGAGAGGATCAGTTAATGGGAACAGTTTTTCCTTGTCTAACTTATCTAAGCCTATCATAATCTTGCACACCTTTGTTAAATCTCCCTTCAATCTCCTTTGTTCTAAGGAGAACAACCCCAGCTTTTCCGACCTAATCTTGGGATGGATTATTATGAGCCCCCCAAGGGCAGTGTCGGAGGTGGGGGTGGGGGGGGGGGGGGGTTGCCCATAGAATCATGATGGGTGATGGGGGAGGGCAGAGCCAGGGTGGGGTGGGGGGGTGCGCAGAAGGCCTGTCACTGCCCTATCGCCAAGCGATTTTCCCACCGTCAGCCTATTCCACCCAGAGGCCAATTGCATCCCTTAAATGGCCTATTAACAGCCACTAAAAGGCCTATTCTCTCCCTGTCACTGGAAATTAACCAGTGGCGGGGTGGGTGGGGTGCAGGGTGGTGGTGGTTGAGAAGCTCCACCATGCCGGGGAGAGTGCCATGCAAAACGAGATGCCCTCCTTTTGGGCTTGGGGGTGGGGATCCTTCCTCCGGGGGCAATCTGTGGCCCATGGAGGGCCCTGACCGGGAAACAATGCACTCCCCAGGACCCCTCTCCCCCTGGACTTTACGACCACCACCCCCCCCCAGCCCCCATCGCTGGTGCCTTCTGGTCTGGCTCCAGCAACCCCGTCTCACTCACCTGAGGTCCGGGTCTCTAGTGCTGGGCCTGGGTCCGAGTCTTGTGCAGTACCGACAGTGGCCAATGTTCCTGGCGGTGCTGCCGATACTGCCGAGTTGCTGGCCCTCTGATTGGCCAGCAGTTCCTGAAACTTAGATTTAAAAAGACTGAAGGATTGCTCAGGGTGGGGCGGGGGGTGGGGGTGGTGGGGGGGGGTGGTGGGGTGATGGGGTGGTGTCACAAAAAGGCAGAGGTAGGCTTTCCCTTTCCTTTTTGGCCCAGGGCCAGGAGCCCCACCTCCAACACAAAATTGCCCCTTGTAACGAAAATCTCCTATCCCTGGAACCATTCCGGTAAATCTCCTCTGCACCCTCTCAAGGACCTCACATCCTCCCTGAAGTGTGTTAACCAGAACTGGACACAATACTCCAGTTGGGGTCTAACTAGAGCTTTATAAAGATTCAGCATAACTTCTCTGCTTTTTAACTCAATGCCACTATTCGTTAAACCCAAGATTCCATATGCTTTACTAACCACTCTTTCAGTATGTCCTGTCACCATCAAAGATCAATGCATCTGCATCCCCAAGTCCCTCTGTTCCTGCACTCTTTAGAATTGTGCCATTAAGTATATATTGGCAGGAAGAATAGGAAAGCAGAATATTATTTAAATGTAGAGAGACTACAGAATGCTGTAGTATTGAGGGACCTGGGTGTCCTTGTACATGAATCACAAAAAGTCATCATGCAGGTCCAGCAAGTAATTAGGAAAGTAAATGAAATGTTGGCCTTTAGTGCAAGGGAGATGGAGTATAAAAGTAGGGCAGGCTTGCTGCAGCTATGCAGGGCATTGGTGAGACCACACCTGGAGTACTGTGAACAGTTTTGACCATATTATTTAAGAAGGGACATACTTGCATTGGAATCAATTCAGAGAAGGCTCACTAGGCTGATTCCTGGGGTGAGGGGTTTGTCTTACACATTGGACTTTGGAAGATTGAGAGCTGATCTTATTGAATCGTATAAGATTCTGAGGGGCTTGACAGGGTAGATGCTGAGAAGATGTTTCCCCTCATGGGGGAATTGATAACAGGGGGCATAGTTTCAAATTAAGCAGTCTCCCAGATGGAGATGAGGAGGAACTTCTCTCAGTGTTGTTAGTGTTTTGAATTCTCTTCCCCAGTGGAGGCTGAGTCTTTGAATATATTCAAGGTTGAGTTGGACAGATTTTTGATTGAAAAAGGAGTAAAGGGTTGTGGGGAGAGGTGGTGGAGGCAGGCAGGAAAGTGGAGTTAAGACAACAATCAGATCAGCCATTCCTGCTCCTACTCCTATTTCTTATGTTCTTATGACCACTACTTTTCTTGATATATATTAATGACCCTTCAAAATTAGCAGAAATCCAATGTGAGTTTGACAGAGTTGTTGTGGGTTAAGATGGTGCTTGAGTGTTTACAAAGGTAGTCGCTTGTGTAAGGGATTTTCAAAAAAAATGTATTCTCATGGAGGCGGCTGATGGGGATAAAGCTTCATTTATTGTCCATCCTCTGGTTGGCCTCATGAGGGTGGTGATGATACTGCAGTCCTTGTGGTGATGGTAGTTTCACAATGGTGTTAAGCAGGGAATTTCATGAGTAGATTTTCATGATGCCCAAGTGATAACAGAGAAAGTGTATGAGAGGTAATGGGGAGAATGAGAATACTCCATCAGTAATACAGGATGTGAATTGAATTGCCTTCACCACCTTTGTGGAGTCCTTGATCTCTTCCAGCACTGTGTGATGCATTCTGTAACCACACTCGACTTCCCTCCCTCTCAGTGGTAGTAATCCAATGAGTAGCACTGTTACTGCCCTTAACTCACCCTGGATGGATAATGAGGGCCCTGGGTGGAAAAAACAGTAGGCTATTGGTAGAGTTACTTGGGTAGGTGGAACTCCCCTGCATTGCTAACTTGCCAATGGGAGAAGTTACTGTACAGTCTTTTGATTACTGATACAGTATCCTGATGTGATGAGCAAAGATAAGAAGCATAAGAAATGTCATCAGCTTTGGCACCCATCCCCACTTATATCAGAATATAGGCATCCTCCACAGAATCAGTTGAACATTTGAAATGACTAGTATCATAATAATTATTTTACAAAAATCAACAGCTTTTCGATAATATAATAGAATTTTACAAATTTGGTAATGTGACTGTTTCCCTACATAATGGCATGTCTTTATTAAGTAATAATGCCACAATATTAATGTTTCCCTTTTCGAAAGATTAATCTTTCTTATGCGTGGGTGTGCTGGGGCAGTGTATATACTTTGGAAGATAGTAAGTGATGATACTAATTACAAAAGATGATTTATTGCAGGAAAAGATTGGATGTAAAAACTGAACCTCAGACTAACAGCAGAACGGAGAAAAGTCTGCCCTTGACTTTACTTTATCAAAATGAATATATTGTTGGAAAGGTGACAGGGAAAAAAATGGATTCAGCATACAGATGAACAGTAATGTCTCAAAAAGTAAACAAATGGCTAAATTTGCAGTATAATAGATTATAATGATGATAGCCCTAGAAGTTATACCAGTGTTATTGCAGTATTAACTCAGCATTGCTTTAAGATTTTAAACGTTACTAAGTGTGCTTGTTAAACTCCCCCCGCTCCCCCGGGTATTCTCTCATTGACTTCTTCTGTGCTATGGCTGTGTCTCAGCTTGTAGGTTGTGGATTTAATTGTGTAATTCAAGCATATGTGTTGATTTTCAAAATGTATACTGCTAAACATTAATGAAGAAACATGAAAACTATGAAGAGGAAAGTTATTGCAAACCATTATCATGGACAAAATAAACTTTGATTTGGAAAGGCACGGATGAATCAAGGAGAGGTAATTGTGTCAAATTATCTTGGTTGAATTCATTGAGGTACATTCTTTTGGGCCTCCTTATCTCGAGAGACAATGGATACGCGCCTGGAGGTGGTCAGTGGTTTGTGAAGCAGCGCCTGGAGTGGCTATAAAGGCCAATTCTGGAGTGACAGGCTCTTCCACAGGTGCTGCAGAGAAATTTGTTTGTTGGGGCTGTTGCACAGTTGGCTCTCCCCTTGCGCCTCTGTCTTTTTTCCTGCCAACTACTAAGTCTCTTCGACTCGCCACAATTTAGCCCTGTCTTTATGGCTGCCCGCCAGCTCTGGCGAATGCTGGCAACTGACTCCCACGACTTGTGATCAATGTCACACGATTTCATGTCGCGTTTGCAGACGTCTTTATAACGGAGACATGGACGGCCGGTGGGTCTGATACCAGTGGCGAGCTCGCTGTACAATGTGTCTTTGGGGATCCTGCCATCTTCCATGCGGCTCACATGGCCAAGCCATCTCAAGCGCCGCTGACTCAGTAGTGTGTATAAGCTGGGGATGTTGGCCGCTTCAAGGACTTCTGTGTTGGAGATATAGTCCTGCCACCTGATGCCAAGTATTCTCCGAAGGCAGCGAAGATGGAATGAATTGAGACGTCGCTCTTGGCTGGCATACGTTGTCCAGGCCTCGCTGCCGTAGAGCAAGGTACTGAGGACACAGGCCTGATACACTCGGACTTTTGTGTTCCGTGTCAGTGCGCCATTTTCCCACACTCTCTTGGCCAGTCTGGACATAGCAGTGGAAGCCTTACCCATGCGCTTGTTGATTTCTGCATCTAGAGACAGGTTACTGGTGATAGTTGAGCCTAGGTAGGTGAACTCTTGAACCACTTCCAGAGCGTGGTCGCCAATATTGATGGATGGAGCATTTCTGACATCCTGCCCCATGATGTTCGTTTTCTTGAGGCTGATGGTTAGGCCAAATTCATTGCAGGCAGACGCAAACCTGTCGATGAGACTCTGCAGTCATTCTTCAGTGTGAGATGTTAAAGCAGCATCGTCAGCAAAGAGGAGTTCTCTGATGAGGACTTTCCGTACTTTGGACTTCGCTCTTAGACGGGCAAGGTTGAACAACCTGCCCCCTGATCTTGTGTGGAGGAAAATTCCTTCTTCAGAGGATTTGAACGCATGTGAAAGCAGCAGGGAGAAGAAAATCCCAAAAAGTGTGGGTGCGAGAACACAGCCCTGTTTCACACCACTCAGGATAGGAAAGGGCTCTGATGAGGAGCCACCATGTTGAATTGTGCCTTTCATATTGTCATGGAATGAGGTGATGATACTTAGTAGCTTTGGTGGACATCCGATCTTTTCTAGTAGTCTGAAGAGACCACGTCTGCTGACGAGGTCAAAGGCTTTGGTGAGATCAATGAAAGCAATGTAGAGGGGCATCTGTTGTTCACGGCATTTCTCCTGTATCTGACGAAGGGAGAACAGCATGTCAATAGTCGATCTCTCTGCACGAAAGCCACACTGTGCCTCAGGGTAGACGCGCTCGGCCAGCTTCTGGAGCCTGTTCAGAGCGACTCGAGCAAAGACTTTCCCCACTATGCTGAGCAGGGAGATTCCACGGTAGTTGTTGCAGTCACTACGGTCACCTTTGTTTTTATAGAGGGTGATGATGTTGGCATCGCGCATGTCCTGGGGTACTGCTCCCTCGTCCCAGCACAGGCATAGCAGTTCATGTAGTGCTGAGAGTATAGCAGGCTTGGCACTCTTGATTATTTCAGGGGTAATGCTGTCCTTCCCAGGGGCTTTTCCGCTGGCTAGGGAATCAATGGCATCACTGAGTTCCGATTTGATTGGCTGTATGTCCAGCTCATTCATGACTGGTAGAGGCTGGGCTGCATTGAGGGCAGTCTCAGTGACAGCATTCTCCCTGGAGTACAGTTCTAGGTAGTGCTCAACCCAGCGGTCCATCTGTTTGCGTTGGTCAGTGATTATGTCCCCCGATTTAGATTTGAGGGGGGTGATCCTCTTGATGGTTGGCCCAAGAGCTCTCTTCATGCCATCATACATTCCTCTGATGTTTCCGGTGTCTGAGGCCAGCTGAATATGGCTGCATAGGTGTTGCCAGTAGTCGTTTGCGCAACGCCTAGCTGTTCTTTGTGCAGTACTTCTGGCTGCTTTAAGTGCTGCGGATGTTAAATCGCTGGGGGCTTTCTTGTAGTTCAAAAGTGCAATGCGCTTAGCGGCTATGACAGGTTCCAGCTCTTCATTATGAGATTGAAACCAGTCTGCATTTCTCTTCGCACTTTTGCCGTAGGTGGTCAAAGCTGACTCATAGATGGCGTCTCTGATGTGGGCCCACTTGGTCTCAGCATCCCCTGTGGGAGTGTTTTGAAGGGCTGTTACAAGTGAATTTAGAAATTTTTGTAACAGTTGTGGGTGAGAAATTCTGCTCGTGTTGATGCGCGGGTGGCCCTTCTGCTTGGAATGATGCAACTTCTTTGGTCTGAGTCTAACCTTGCTGCACACCAGGGAGTGGTCGGTGTCGCAGTCCGCACTGTGGAAGCTGCGTGTGATTTGAACACTGTTTAAGGCGGCTCGCCTTGTGACAATGAGGTCTAGCTGGTGCCAACGACGTGATCTTGGGTGCCTCCATGAAACCTGGTGACAGGGTTTAGTGTGAAAGAACGAGTTGGTGATGCAGAGGTTATGATAGGTACACAACTCAAGCAGTCTCTGCCCGTTCTCATTCATCCTTCCAACGCCATAGCGCCCAAGGCAGGAGGGCCATGAGTCATGGTCGGCCCCAACCCTGGCATTAAAGTCCCCCAGCAGGAATAGGTGTTCGGTGTTGGGGATGCTGCTAATGATGTTATGGAGTTGTTCATAGAACTGGTCTTTAGCTTCAGGTGCGGAGCAGAGTGTTGGAGCATAGATGCTGAGTAGGTGTACTGGACCAGAGGTGGTGAGCAGTCGGATGGACAGTATGCGTTCCGAGCCATTTGAGGGAGGCTCTATCATGCTGAGCAAGGAGTTTCTGATGGCGAAGCCCACTCCATGCTGTCTTGGTTCTTCAGGATTCCTGCCCTGCCAGAAGAAGGTGTAGTCTTGCTCTGCTAGAGAGCCACTCGCGGGGAGGCGAGTCTCCTGAAGTGCTGCAATGTCCACATTGAATCTACTGAGCTCGTTGTTAATGATGGCGGTCTTCCGAGAATCGTTGATTTGTGTAAGGTCTTCCGACAGGCCAGGACACATAGTTCTAACGTTCCAGCTTGCAAAGCGAAGGGCTGGTACCTTCTTTCCTTTTTTCATGTTGTTTGGTGCGGTGTATCAGTCCACCTTTCGGGCAATGACCCTGAGCTCCAAGCACCCATTGAAGCAGGTAGACTGTGGCGGGACAGAACCTTATTGACCGGGGGCTGCCCGGTTTGAGGCGGGCGGTAGCTGTCCAGTGAGGTGCAATGACCTCTCCCACCGACAAAGGCAACCCGTGGCGCCCAGTTTCTACGCCAATTTATCTGGACTTATAACCCGTAACTGCTGCCTTCCGTGTTGTTTCAGTCGCTGTGAGGCAACTATGGAGTGACCTCTCCATGGCGCATTGAGGTACATAGGAACATAGGAAATAGGAGCAGGCCACTCAGCCCGCCGAGTCTGCTCCACCATTTAACTGGATCATGGCTGATCATCTACCTACTATCCCCATATCACTAGATGTCATTAGTATTCAGAAATCTATCAATTTCTGTCTTGAACATGCTC
The DNA here is from genome assembly GCF_036365525.1 of Heterodontus francisci. Taxonomy (NCBI): domain Eukaryota; kingdom Metazoa; phylum Chordata; class Chondrichthyes; order Heterodontiformes; family Heterodontidae; genus Heterodontus; species Heterodontus francisci. The sequence continues at coordinate 116,254,911 of NC_090371.1, forward strand.
AATGATTGAGCTTCCACAGCCCTCTGGGCTAGAGAATTCCACAGATTCACCATCCTCCAAGTGAAGAAATTCCTCCACATCTCAGTCTTAAATGGCCAGCCCCTTATTCTGAGACTGTAACCTCCGGTTCTAGATTCACCAGACAGACAAAACATCCTATCCACATCTACCCTTTCACGCCCTGTAATTAGAATTAGAATTAGAATATTACAGCGCAGTACAGGCCCTTCGGCCCTCGATGTTGCGCCGATCATTGACCTACACTATTCCATTTACATCCATATGTCTATCCAATGACCACTTAAATGCCCTTAAAGTTGGCGAGTCTACTACTGTTGCAGGCAGGGCGTTCCACGCCCCTACTACTCTCTGCGTAAAGAAACTACCTCTGACATCTGTCCTATATCTTTCACCCCTCAACTTAAAGCTATGTCCCCTCGTGTTTGCCATCCTCATCCGAGGAAAAAGACTCTCACTATTCACCCTATCTAACCCTCTGATTATCTTGTATGTCTCTATTAAGTCACCTCTCCTCCTCCTTCTCTCTAACGAAAACAACCCCAAGTCCCTCAGCCTTTCCTCGTAAGACCTTCCTTCCATACCAGGCAACATCCTAGTAAATCTCCTCTGCACCCTTTCCAAAGCTTCGACATCCTTCCTATAATGCGGTGACCAGAACTGCACGCAATACTCCAGGTGCGGCCTCACCAGAGTTTTGTACAGCTGCATCATGACCCCGTGGCTCTGAAACTCGATCCCCCTACTAATAAAGGCTAACACACCATATGCCTTCTTAACAGCCCTATTAACCTGGCTAGCAACTTTCAGGGATTTATGTACCTGGATACCAAGATCTCTCTGCTCATCTACACTACCAAGAATCTTCCCATTAGCCCAGTACTCTGCATTGCTGTTACTCCTTCCAAAGTGAATCACCTCACACTTCTCCGCATTAAACTCCATTTGCCATCTCTCAGCCCAGCTCTGCAGCCTATCTATGTCCCTCTGTACCCTACAACACCCTTCGACACTATCCACAACTCCACCGACCTTCGTGTCATCCGCAAATTTACTAACCCACCCTTCTACACCCTCATCCAGGTCGTTTATAAAAATGACAAACAGCAGTGGCCCCAAAACAGAACCTTGCGGTACACCACTAGTAACTAAACTCCAGGATGAACATTTGCCATCAACCACCACCCTCTGTCTTCTTTCAGCTAGTAAGAATTTTGTAAGTTTCAATGAAATCACCTCTCATTCTTCGAAACTCGAGAGAATACAGGCCCAGTTTCTGCAACTTCTCCTCATAAGACAATCCTGCCATCCCAGGGATTAGTCTGGTGAAACTCCATTGCACTCCCTCTATGGCAAGTATATCCTTCCTTAGATGAGATCAAAACTGTACACAATACTCCAGGTGTGGTCTTACCAAGGCTCTATACAATTGCAGCAAGACATTTTTACTCCTGTACTCAAATCCTCTTGCAATGAAAGCCAACATACCATACATAAAAAAGAAGAGTGACCAAGGTGGATCATCCACTCAGCAGTTCTGGCTGAAAATTGTTGCAAATGCTTCAGCCTTTCGCACTGATGTGCTGCACTCCCCCATCATTGAGGATGGGGATATTTGTGGAGCCACCTCCTCCAGTTAGTAGTTTAATTGTCCATCACTAGTCACTGCTGGATGTGGCAGGACGGCAGAGCTTAGATCTGATCCATTAGTTATGGAATCGCTTAGTTCTGTCTATCGCATGCTGCTTACGCGGGTTGGCACGCAAGTAGTCCTGTGTTGTAGCTTCACCAGTTTGATACCTCATTTTGAGTTATGCCCGGTGCTTCTCCTGGCAACTCCCAGTTATCCCATCAGGAGGCTGTGACGGACCTAGCTCCTTTTGAGGAAAGGGAAGAGGAGGGACAGCAATGGTCCCTAATCAAGCCAGCGGGACCAATGCCCCCCACCTCTGCCCTCCAAGTACCCTATCCCCACTTACCCAGGAAGCAGTGGATGTCGTACATATTGACTTTTGGATGCTTGTTAAAAAGATGGAAGTCCATGGAATTAAGGTGAAAGTTGTGGTATGGATTCAAAATTGACTCAGTGACAGAAAACAAAGGGTGATGATGGATGGATGTTTTTTCAGACTGGGAGGTGGTTTGTTTTGATGTCAATTTTGGACTCATTACTCTTTTCAAATTTTATAAATGACCTAAACTTGGGTGAAGGGAGCAGCATTATGTAGTTTTCAGATGATAGAAAACTTGACAAAGTAGTAGATCTTGAGAAGAATATGAATTAGGAGCGGGAGTAGGCCACTCGGCCCCTCGAGCCTGCTCCGCCATTCAATAAAATCATGGCTGATCTGATGTAACCTCAACTCCACATTCCCACCTACCCCCAATTACCTTTCACCGCCTTGCTTATCAAGAATCTATCTACCTCTGCCTTAAAAATATTCAAAGACTCTGCTCCCTCCGCTTTTGAGGAAGGGAGTTACAAAGACTCACGGCCTTCTGAGGGAAAAAAATTCTCCTCATCTCTGTCTCAAATGGGTGACCCTTTATTTTTGAACAGTGACCCCTATCTCTAGATTCTCCCACAAGTGGAAATATCCTTTCCACATCCACCCTGTCAAGACCCCTCAGAATCTTATATGTTTCAATCAAGTCACCTCTTACTCTTCTAAACTCCAGCGGATAGAAGCCTAGCCTGTCCAACCTTTCCTCATAAGACAACACGTCCAATGAAGGTATTGGTCTAATAAACCTTCTCGGAATTGCTTCCAACGCATTTTTGTCCTTCTTTAAATAAGAAGACCAATACTGTACACAGTACTCCGGATGTGGTCTCACCAATGCCCTGCATAGCTGTAGCATAACCTCCTTACTTTTGCATTCAATTCCCCTCACGATGAACAACAACATTCTATTAGCTTTCCTAATTACTTGCTGTACCTGCATACTAACCTTTTGTAACTCATGCACGAGGACACCCAGGTCCCTCCGCATCTCAGAGCTCTGCAATCTCTCACCATTTAGATAATATGCTTCATTTTTATTCTTCCTGCCAAAATGGACAATTTCACATTTTCCCACATTATGCTCCATTTGCTAGGTCTTTGCCCACTCACTTAATCAATTTGCACAATCAGTTAACCTATCTATATCCCTTGCCCTCTTCACAACTTACTTTCCTAGCTACCCTTGTGTCATCAGTAAATTTAGCAATAATATGTGTAGGAGCGGAAGATATTGATATTGTTCTTAATGAATACTTTGCGTCTGTCTTCACAAAAGAGGGGGACAATGCTGATATTGTATTTAAGGAGGAAGAGTATGAAGTATTGGATGTGATAAACAGAGGGAGAGAGGAATTATTAATGGGATTAGCATGCTTGATAGTTGATAAATCACCAGGGCCAGATGAAATGTATGCTAGGCTGTTAAAAGAAGCAAAAGAGGAAATAGCAGAGGGTCTGACCATCATTTTCCAGTCTTCACTGGATACAAGTGTGGTGCTGGAGGATTGGAGAATTGCTAACGTTGAATCTCTGTTTAAAAAGGGAGAAAAAGATAGACCGAATAATTACAGGCCAGTCTAACCTCAGTCTTCTTCTTTGGCCTCCTTATCTCGAGAGACAATGGGTAAGCGCCTGGAGGTGATCAGTGGTGTGTGGAGCAGCACCTGGAGTGGCTAAAAAGGCCAATTCTAGAGTGACAGGCTCTTCCACAGGTGCTGCAGAAAAATTTGTTTGTCGGGGCTGTTACACAGTTGGCTCTCCCCTTGCGCTTTTGTCTTTTTTCCTGCCAACTGCTAAGTCTCTTCGACTCGCCACACTTTAGCCCCGCATTTATGGCTGCCCGCCAGCTCTGGCGAACGCTGGCAACTGACTCCCACAACTTGTGATCAATGTCACAGGACTTCATGTCGCATTTGCAGACGTCTTTAAAGCGGAGACATGGACGGCCGGTGGGTCTGATACCAGTGGTGAGCTCGCTGTACAATGTGACTTTGGGGATCCTGCCATCTTCCATGCGGCTCACATGGCCAAGCCATCTCAAGCGCCGCTGACTCAGTAGTGTGTATAAGCTGGGGATGTTGGCCGCCTCGAGGACTTCTGTGTTGGAGATACGGTCCTGCCACCTGATGCCAAGGATTCTCCAGAGGCAGCGAAGATGGAATGAATTGAGACGTCGCTCTTGGCTGTCATACGTTATCCAGGCCTCGCTGCCATAGAGCAAGGTACTGAGGACACAGGCTTGATACACTCAGGCTTTTGTGTTCCGTGTCAGTGCTCCATTTTCCCACACTCTCTTGGCCAGTCTGGACATAGCAGTGGAAACCTTTCCCATGCGCTTGTTGATTTCTGCATCTAGAGACAGGTTGCTGGTGATAGTTGAGCCTAGGTAGGTGAACTCTTGAACCACTTCCAGAGCGTGGTCACCAATATTGATGGATGGAGCATTTCTGACGTCCTGCCCCATGATGTTCATTTTCTTGAGGCTGATGGTTGGGCCAAATTCATTACAGGCAGCCGCAAACTTGTCGATGAGACTCTGCAGGCACTCTTCAGTGTGAGATGTTAAAGCAGCATCGTCAGCAAAAAGGGGTTCCCTGATGAGGACTTTCCGTACTTTGGACTTCGCTCTTAGACGGGCAAGGTTGAACAACCTGCCCCCTGATCTTGTGTGGAGGAAAATTCCTTCTTCAGAAGACTTGAACGCATGTGAAAGCAGCAGGGAGAAGAAAATCCCAAACAGTGTGGGTGCGAGAACACAGCCCTGTTTCACTCCACTCAGGATAGGAAAGGGGTCTGATGAGGTGCCGCTATGTTGAATTGTGCCTTTCATATTGTCATGGAATGAGGTGATGATACTTAGTAGGTTTGGTGGACATCCAATCTTTTCTAGTAGTCTGAAGAGACCACGTCTGCTGATAAGGTCAAAGGCTTTGGTGAGATCAATGAAAGCAATGTAGAGGGGCATCTGTTGTTCGCGGCATTTCTCCTGTATCTGACGAAGGGAGAACAGCATGTCAACGGTCGATCTCTCTGCACGAAAGCCACACTGTGCCTCAGGGTAGACACGCTCGGCCAGCTTCTGGAGCCTGTTTAGAGCGACTCGAGCAAAGACTTTCCCCACTATGCTGAGCAGGGAGATTCCACGGTAGTTGTTGCAGTCACCGTGGTCACCTTTGTTTTTATAGAGGGTGATGATATTGGCATCGTGCATGTCCTGAGGTACTGCTCCCTCGTCCCAGCACAGGCATAGCAGTTCATGTAGTGCTGAGAGTATAGCAGGCTTGGCACTCTTGATTATTTCAGGGGTAATGCTGTCCTTCCCAGGGGCTTTTCCACTGGCTCGAGAATCAATGGCGTGGGCAAATTATTGGAATCTATTCTGAGAGACGGGATAAACTGTCACTTAGAAAGGCACAGGTTAATCAAAGAGAGTCAGCATGGATTTGTTATGGGAAAATCTTGTTTGACCAACTTGATCGAATTTTTTGAAGAAGTAGCAAGGAAGATAGATGAGGGTAGTGCAGTTGATGCAGTCTGCATGGATTTTAGCAAGGCTTTTAACAAAGTCCCGCATGGCAGACCAGTTAAAAAAATAAAATCTCATGAGATCCAGGGAAATGTAGCAAGGTGGATACAAAAATTGGCTCAGTGGCAGGAAACAAAGGGTAATTGTTGCCAGCTGTTTTAGCGATCGGAGGGCTGTTTCCAGTGGCGTTCCGCAGGGCTCAGTACTGGGTCTCCTGCTTTTTGTGGTGTATATTAACGATTTGGATGTAAATGTATGGGGCATGATCAAGAACTAATTCATCAGGGGGATGGGAATCTAAATTGTAGTTCCAGTGTGCAGGATGTTGAGAGTAGTGAGGTCAGGGATAAGGTTATAAGGACACAAGAGGGCACTGGCAAGCAAGAGCTTGGTTTAAAATGTGTCTACTTCAACGCCAGGAGCATCCGGAATAAGGTGGGTGAGCTTGCAGCATGGGTTGGTACCTGGGATCTCGATGTTGTCGCCATTTCAGAGACATGGGTAGAGCAGGGACAGGAATGGATGTTGCGGGTTCCGGGATTTAGATGTCTCACTAAGAACAGAGAAGAGGGTAAAAGAGGGGTGGGTGTGGCATTGTTAATCAAGGAAAGTATTACAGCGGCAGAAAGGACGTTTGAGGACTCGTCTACTGAGGTAGTCTGGGCCGAGGTTAGAAACAGGAGAGGAGAGGTCACCCTGTTGGGAGTTTTCTATAGAGCTCCAAATAGTTCCAGAGATGTAGAGGAAAGGATAGCAAAGATGATTCTTGACAGGAGCGAGAGTAACAGGGTAGTTGTTATGGGGGACTTTAACTTTCCAAATATTGACTGGAAATACTATAGTTCGAGTACTTTAGATGGGTCTGTTTTTGTCCAGTGTGTGCAGGAGGGATTTCTGACACAGTATGTAGACAGGCCAACCAGGGGCGATGCCACATTGGATTTGGTACTGGGTAATGAACCCGGCCAGGTGTTAGATTTAGAAGTTGGTGAGCACTTTGGTGATAGTGATCACAATTCGGTTAGGTTTACTTTAGCGATGGGCAGGGACAGGCATATACAGCAGGGCAAGAATTATAGCTGGGGGAAAGGAAATTATGATGCGATTAGGCAAGATTTAGGATGCATAGGATGGGGAAGGAAACTGCAGGGGATGGGCACAATCGAAATGTGGAGCTTATTCAAGGAGCAGCTACCGCGTGTCCTTGATAAGTATGTACCTGTGAGGCAGGGAGGAAGTTGTCGAGCGAGGGAGCCGTGGTTTACTAAAGAAGTTGAAGCGCTTGTCAAGAGGAAGAAGAAGGCTTATGTTAGGATGAGACGTGAAGGCTCAGTTAGGGCGCTTGAGAGTTACAAGCTAGCCAGGAAGGATCTAAAGGGAGAGATAAGAAGAGCAAGGAGAGGACACGAGAAGTCATTGGTGGATAGGATCAAAGAAAACCCTAAGGCTTTCTATAGGTATATCAGGAATAAAAGAATAACTAGAGATAGGTTAGGGCCAATCAAGGATAGTAGTGGGAAGTTGTGTGTGGAATCGGAGGAGATAGGGGAAGTGTTAAATGAATATTTTTCGTCAGTATTTACAGTGGAGAAAGAAAATGTTGTCGAGGAGAATACTGAGATACAGACTACTAGGCTAGATGGGATTGAGGTTCACAAGGAGGAGGTGTTAGCAATTTTGGAAAGTGTGAAAATAGATAAGTCCCCTGGGCCAGATGGGATTTATCCTAGGATTCTCTGGGAAGCCAGGGAGGAGATTGCAGAGCCTTTGTCCTTGATTTTTATGTCGTCATTGTCGACAAGAATAGTGCCGTAAGACTGGAGGATAGCAAATGTTGTCCCCTTGTTCAAGAAGGGGAGTAGAGACAGCCCTGGTAATTATAGACCTGTGAGCCTTACTTCGGTTGTGGGTAAAATGTTGGAAAAGGTTATAAGAGATAGGATTTATAATCATCTTGAAAAGAATAAGTTCATTAGAGATAGTCAGCACGGTTTTGTGAAGGGTAGGTCGTGCCTCACAAACCTTATTGAGTTTTTTGACAAGGTGACCAAACAGGTGGATGAGGGTAAAGCCGTGGATGTGGTCGATATGGATTTCAGTAAGGCGTTTGATAAAGTTCCCCACGGTAGGCTATTGCAGAAAATACAGAAGTATGGGATTGAAGGTGAATTAGTGCTTTGGATCAGAAATTGGCTAGCTGAAAGAAGACAGAGGGTGGTGGTTGATGGTAAATGTTCATCCTGGAGTATAGTTTCTAGTGGTGTACCGCAAGGATCTGTTTTGGGGCCAGTGCTGTTTGTCATTTTTATAAATGACCTGGATGAGGGTGTAGAAGGGTGGGTTAGTAAATTTGCGGATGACACGAAAGTCGGTGGAGTTGTGGATAGTGCCGAAGGATGTTGTCGGTTACAGAGGGACATAGATAGGCTGCAGAGCTGGGCTGAGAGATGGCAAATGGAGTTTAATGCGGAAAAGTGTGAGGTGATTCACTTCGGAAGGAGTAACAGGATTGCAGAATACTGGGCTAATGGGAAGATTCTTGGTAGTGTAGATGAGCAGAGAGATCTTGGTGTCCAGGTACATAAATCCCTGAAAGTTGCCACCCAGGTTAATAGAGCTGTTAAGAAGGCATATGGTGTGTTAGCTTTTATTAGTAGGGGGATCGAGTTTAGGAGCCACGAGGTCATGCTGCAGCTGTACAGAACTCTGGTGCGGCCGCACCTGGAGTATTGCGTGCAGTTCTGGTCACCGCATTATAGGAAGGATGTGGAAGCTTTGGAAAAGGTGCAGAGGAGATTTACTAGGATGTTGCCAGGTATGGAGGGAAGGTCTTCCGAGGAAAGGCTGAGGGACTTGAGGTTGTTTTCGTTAGAGAGAAGGAGGAGAAGAGGTGACTTAATAGAGACATCTAAGATAATCAGAGGGTTGGACAGGGTGGATAGTGAGAGCCTTTTTCCTCGGATGGTGATGGCAAACACGAGGGGACATAGCTTTAAGTTGAGGGGTGATAGATATAGGACAGATGTCAGAGGTAGTTTCTTTACACAGAGAGTAGTAGGGGCGTGGAACGCCCTGCCTGCAACAGTAGTAGACTTGCCAACTTTAAGGGCATTTAAGTGGTCATTGGATAGACATATGGATGAAAATGGAATAGTGTAGGTCAGATGGTTTCACAGGTCGGCGCAACATCGAGGGCTGAAGGGCCTGTACTGCGCTGTAATGTTCTATGTTCTATGACACAAAGATTGGCCGTGTGGTAGATAGCGAGGAGGATAACTGCAGGAAGATATTGATGGTCTGGTCAGATGGGCAGAAAAGTGGCAAATGGAATTCATCTTGGAGAAGTGTGAGGTGATGCATTTGGAGAGGTCAAACAAGTCAAAGGAATACATGATTAATGGGAAAATACTGAGAAGTGTAGAGGAAGTAAAGGACGTTGGAGTGAATGTCCACAGATCCCTCTTGGTAGCAGGACAGGTTGATAAGGTGGTTAAGAAGGCATATGGAATCCTTTCCTTTATTAACCGAGGTATAGAATATAAGAGCAGGGAGGTTATGCTGGATCTGTATACTCATTGGTTAGGCCACAACTTGAGTACTGTGTGCTGTTCTGGTCACCTCATTACAGAAAGGATGTCATTGCACTAGAAAGGGTACAGAGGAGGTTTACAAGGATGTTGCCAGGACTGGACAAAGGCAGCTATGAGGAAAGATTGGCAAGGCTGGGATTGTTCTCCTTGGAACAGGGAAGGCTGAGGGGAGATCTGATTGAAAATTTTGAGGGGCCTGGATAGAGTGAAGGTGAAGGGTCTATTCACCTTAGCAGAGAGGTCAATGACAAGGAGGCATAGATTTAAAGTGATTGATAGAAGAATTATAGGAGAGATGAGGAAAAACCTCTTCACCCAGAGGGTGGTGGGGTCTGGAACTCACTAACTGAAAGGATAGTTGAGGCAGAGACCCTCAACTCATTAAAAAGGAGTCTGGATATGCACCTCGAGTGCCATAAAATGCAGGGCTGTGGACCAGATGCTGGAAAGTGGGATTAGAATAGGTGGATTGTTTTTCGGCTGGCACAGGCACGATGGGCCAAGTGGCCTCTTTCTGTGTCTTAAACTTTCTATGATTCAATGATTCGGTTCCCTTCATCCAAGTCTTTTATATAAATGGTAAAAAGTTGAGGCCCCAGCACTGATCCCTGTGACACACCACTCTTTACATCTTGCCAACCAGAAAATGACCCATTTATGCCTACTCTCTGTTTCCTGTTAGCTGGCCAATCTTCTATCCATGCCAATATGTTACCCCCTACACCATGAGCTTTTACTTTCCACAATAACCTTTGATGTGGCACCTTCTCAAATGCTTTAGGATGACATTGACAGGATGGGGAAATGGGCAGATAGATAGAGTTCAATGCAGAGAAATGTGAAGTGATGCACTTTGGAATGTTTCTCTAGAAAGGCAGTGCACTACAAATGGCATTATTTCAAAAAGTCTAGATAAGCAGAGCAACCTTGGTGTCCATAAACACAAATCTTAAAGGTGATAGGGCAAGTTGATAAGGTGGTTAAAAAGTATAAGCGTTATTTAGGGTTATAAGTAGATGAATAGAATATAGAAGAAAAGCTATCATGGTAGTAATTTATAAACCACTGATAGGCCTCAACTGGAGTATTGTGGACAATTCTGGGCACCATACTCCAGAAAAAATGTAAAAGACTTAGAAAGTGTACCAATGAGGTTTACTAGGATGTTACCAAGGATGTGGGACTTCAATCATGAGGAGAGGTTGGAAAAGTTAGAAATGTTCTCCTTGGAACAGAGGAGAGAAATTTGTTCACAGTGCGGTGTTATATAGATTCCCCACAGGCAGGCAGCAGTGTTCAGCAAAGATATCAAAGAAAAATTCCATGCTGGCTGCGCAGGTAGCAGCCCAGCCTGCCCCCAATATTCAACTTATGTCTGTGTAGGCTATGCCAGAAAATTTCTCCTCCAGAGAATGTTAATGAGTGACTTAATAAAGGTTTTCAAGATAATGCGATGTTTTTATAGTGTAGATAGAGAAAAATTATACTCCCGGTGAGTGGGTTAATAACTAAAGGTTATAAATTCAAAATCATTGACAAAAGAGGAGTTGAGGTGAAATTTCTTCATTCAGAGAGTTTTCAGGATAAGGAACGTTCTACCTGAAAAAGGGTTGGAAGCTAATTCCGTAAATAATTTTTAAAAGGAGTCGTACAGGTAATTGAGGATGAAGAATTAATGGGGATACAGACAAAAAGTGGGAATGTGGGATTGAGAATGACTGCGCTTTCAAAAAATCAGCCGAGCCATGACTGGCCTAATGGCCTCCTTCTGTGCTGTAAGTTTCTGTGATTGTATAATTCTATAAAAGTTTTAGAGCAAGTTAATGAGTTTAAATACTTTGAATGATGTAGTAGAACAACAGAAAAGGATATTCACAGTAAAATAGGTGAGGCTTAGTTATCTTGCAATCAGATTAACAGAGTCTAGAAGTGCAAAGATCAGGGTGGAAAGATAAAATCAAGATATTCACAACTACTGTGGAGCAATGTTCCCTCTAAACTGCATGGGTGCATTTCCATGTAGCAGCCTGCAACTTACCACGCAGGGGACAAACAGGCTATGCAGACGAAGCAGTCCCTATTAGCTGTGTGCATTTGTGGCCACACAGCATTCTTAAAGGAACCACACAGTGCAACAATCGGGCAATTAGAAGGAACATTGCAGTGGAGTTAGTATTGATATATGGTGCTGACACTTGGATATTTATAAAGAACTCAAACTAGATGGCATCTACACAAAAAGACATAAAAAGTATTGAAAAAGCCTCAGCTATAAAGTCGAAAAACCACATCCTCAGGTAGTGAAAGACTGTAAGAATGACTAAAAAAGGAGTTACCTTGGGAGGTTAGCATCATGAAAGATCTTTAGGTGTTCTGATGCATCAATGGATATGCCAATATCAAAAAAAAGATCAAGGAACTAAGTCCAGGAAACTAAGTAAAGCAAATCCCATAAGACAGTGGTGCAGGCATTATAGAGGGAGGTATCTGAGGTAGCCAATTCTCCCTTCATGACCCTATATACTGTTGCACAGTTCTGGAAGAGGTTGACCAAAGTAAACAAAGGTACAAATCCACTACATCCTGCAGGAGAAATAGAGGCATGACTCATTTTCTTAAATACCATGGGTGAATGTAATACCTCAATATTCACAAGAAATCCGAGGAACCACTCAGCACCTCTTTGCCTTCTGACTAGTGTTATCTCCCATTGCCTGACACAGGATGGAAGTGGCAATCACATGGGGGAGGTGATTAAAGCACACCTGCACCTGAAAGCATTATCACCATGTTCTGGTTGCAGACAACTGGTGGAAAGCCAATGTATTTGCCAATCAGATCCTTTCTTGGAATGGTTTCTCCCTCAGCCCACAGCCAGCATTAAAGATCTTCACAGCAGTGTGACAGTCAACATCTAAACATTCAGTCTGCACGAGGAGGGAACATTTCATCGCTTGAGCAGACACACAGGAGAGGCAGTGGGCAATGGAAGCAAGCTACCAAGAACAGCCTGTAAAGGCATTATAGTACATTGGGTTGTTGATGTCTGCAAATGTTCAAAAATTGTAGTTGATCTATGAATGGCATGTGAGAGTCAGCTCTCTTAAAAAAATGTAGAATTTTTCTTTACTGTCTGGGAGAAACTGAGAAAAAGCATTATGTGGCTTTTGCCCTAAATTGGCAATTCCTTTTGCCTGAACTTATTTTCCTTTGACTTCACTGTACTGAATTTCACCTCTTATTTTATTTATTTATATTTAGAGATACAGCACTGAAACAAGCCCTTCGGCCCACCGAGTCTGTGCCGACCAACAACCACCCATTTATACTAATCCTACATTAACCCCATATTCTCTACCACATCCCCACCATTCTCCTACCACCTACCTACACTAGGGGCAATTTGCAATGGCCAATTTACCTATCAACCTGCAAGTCTTTGGCTGTGGGAGGAAACCGGAGCACCCAGCGGAAACCCACACAGACACAGGGGGAACTTGCAAACTCCACACAGGCAGTACCCATAACTGAACCTAGGTCGCTGGAGCTGTGAGGCTGCGGTGCTAACCACTGCGCCACGATGCTGCATGTTCAGAAGAGCAGCCAGACAAATCCAGCTCCATAACTCCTGAAACCGCCTCCCGGTGACGGAATCTATTGTACTGAAGCACCAACCCTTCGGAGGATTTAATTAGAAAGTCAGAAGGAATACAACTGACTGAAGAACAATTTTAGTTGTTCCATAGGCTTCAGTGTACTTGTTGCTCTTCTGAGTGCGGATGCCTTACTGCAGTCATTAATCAAGACTGCATGGTTTTCAAAAGGGAAATCGTGTTTGACAAATTTATTAGAGTTCTTTGAGGATGTAACAAGCAGGGTGGAAAAAGGGGAACCAGTAGATGTAGTGTATTTGGATTTTCAAAAGGTATTCAGTAAGGTGCCACATAAAAGGTTACTACACAAGATAAGAGCTCATGATGTTGGGGGTAATATATTAGCATGGATAGAGGATGGGCTAATTAACAGGAACCAGAGTCAGGATAAATGGGGCATTTTAAGGTTGGATCACACTGGCGTCCACCAGCTCCCACATGTTACATCTGCTGCACATCACATGCCCTGCCATCTTTATTGCATTTTATTTAACAAATTACAATACTTTGTCCTGCAAGAGAGATAAAAGTGTGTCAGTGAGTGTGGTGCAATATGTATGGGTGATGTGCTGCCACAGTTCAATAGCTGGCAAGCTGTGAGATGTGACTGTGCAGTTTGCAGCACTGCTCAGTGTGTGAGGGTGAGGTGCAGCAATGTATGTGAGGTATGAGTCATGGTTAATAGAGATTATTGGTAGGTGCATAATGGGGGTGTAGTGAATGGAATAGTGTACAAAGTTAGTGCTTCATTTGTAGGGCATGTGAAGAAGCATTCACTGACCTCGACTACTTGTGTGAGGCCATTAAAATTTTTGTGGCATTGCATCCTGGTCTTCAGAGCTAGACTGCTGGCATTTATTGTGACATCTCCCACTGCCTTCCTAGGCCGGAACTTTACGCCACCCTGACGAGCGGGATGGTGGCGGGAGGGGGTGGGGGTGGTGTAAAATGGAGCAGGAGGCACTGAGAGACCTTCCCGACCCGCTCCTACCTCTCCTGCCATTTTACGCAGGGTGGCGGCGGCAAAAAATGGCACGCCCGCCCCAGGCCGATCAAGGCCCTTAAGTGGCCACGTAACGGCCACTTAAGTGCCTTTGCCCTCCTGTGCTCAATGGAGGGCCACCAACCCCCACCTCAACCACCCTGAAGACCCAACACGCCCCCTTCCCCCCAATCAACCAGCCTTGCCTCGCCAGGGCCCGACTGATTACCCCCGACGAGGCAACCAAAACTTGCCATAGAACCATAGAACCGTAGAAAAATGATGGCACAGAAGGAGGCCATTCAGTCTTCCCGGTTCCCAGGCATCTTCTATTCACGCTGGGCTGCAGTCCCAGCAGTGGTCATCGCTTAAGGTGGTACTGCTGGGACTCAGAGCTGCTGGCCCGCTGATTGGCCAGCAGCTCTGTTCTGCAGAACTTCCTACCTCAAGCAGGTGGAAGTCCCGTCTCACACCACTTGAAGTCCAGGGACCTGCAAAATACGGGTGGGATACCCAGGCGAGGCGGATGCGGGTTCGCCACCGACTTTTCAGTCAGTGGCCGGCTCCTGTCCAGCTGGGGTAAAATTCCGGCCTTAGTGTCTTCTTGGCGGGCCTCCTCAGGGAAGAGGACCCTTATCCACCTGTGCACATTCTGCACCAAGGCCTCTAGTGCTGTTTGTAAGAGACTTAGGACATGCTTTTTGGCCTGTTGCACCATTTTCACTTCTCCTTCTGCTCATAAACTCTTCCACAATGACTCCCATCACCTTGCTGCAGCCAGAATGCATTTCCCAATTAACAGGTGCAGGCTGGCTTTAATTAATGCATGCTAGCTTTAAGTGCTGTTAGCTTTGCATGAATCTGGATGCCCTACTCAGACACACAGCCATTCAGCAGTGCATTTAGCACCGGGTTACATGCCATCATCATTTAAATTAGCATGCATCATGAAGTTTGCATTTTGCCTGTATTACTTTGAATAGGTGCTGGTTAATAGCACATTGTGATCCATGCACTCGTTTTTTGGGGCTATCTAATTTCCAGCCCTGGAACACATTTGCATCTTGGAGGCTACTTAAAATTTTGACTTTTGAAGAAATAAATAATGTCCCAGAATTTGCTGGAGCAGGGCATTTCTGGGCATTCCCATTCGTGAGGTTTTTTTTTCCCTCACTCTTCAGCGTGCAAGTTATTTTGTGCTGTAAGTTGCTGAAAGCAGAAAGTAATAACAGCATAGCAAGGGCAACAGGACCTTGGTGAAAGACGAGACCAACAGCCTATCTACTTTTAATGATTTAAGAATTGAGAAAGAAACAGAGGTGTGGTGGGAAAGGAAATACAGTGAATTAGAGTCAAATTAGATACAGAAAAAGAAGTAGAGAGGGAAGGAACAATTTGATTAAGAAAAAGAGAAAAAAAGACAGAAAGGAAAAGTAAAAAAAAATGTAAAATTTAAAATTTATCAACTCCAGGAACAATTTGCTACCTGGAGGAGTGAGACTCCACAGTTTAATTGTTCCCTTTCTGGGCTGGAGATCTTGAGTGGGATTGCACAAACATAAACCTGGTCATTAAAAGAAACCTTACATCGTTAAATACCAGCCTTAACTTTCTACATTGAGTTCAATTTGTTTTAGAAACATAGAAACATAGAAAAATAGGAGCAGGAGTAGGTCATTCGGCCCTTCGAGCCTGCTCCACCATTCAATACAATCATGGCTGATCATCCGAACTCAGTAACCTGTTCCTGTTTTCTCCCCATATTCCTTGATCCCATTAGCCCTAATAACTATATCTAACTCTTTCTTGAATATACTTAATGATTTGGCCTCAACTGCTTTCCGTGGTAGAGAATTCCACAGGTTCACCACTCTCTGGGTGAAGAAATCTCTCCTCATCTCAGTCCTAAATGGCTTACCCCTTTTCCTTAGACTGTGACCCCTGGTCCTGGACTGCCCTGCCATCGGGAACATCCTTCCTGTACCTAGTCTGTCCAGTCCTGTTAGAATTTTGTAGGTTTCGATGAGATCCCTCTCATTCTTCTAACCTCTTGCGAATGCAAGCCTAATCGACCCAATTTCTCTTCATACGTCAGTCCTGCCATCCCAGAAATCAGTCTGGTGAACCTTCGCTGCACTCCCTCCATAGCAAGAACATCCTTCTTCAGATAAGGAGAACAAAACTGCACACAATACTCCAGATGTGGTCTCACCAAGGCCTTGTATAATTGCAGCAAGACATCCTTGCTCCTGTACTTGAATCCTCTCGCTATGAAGGCCAACATGCCATTTGCCTTCTTAACTGCCTGTTGCACCTGCAAGCTTACTTTCAGCGACTGGTGCACAAGGACACCTAGGTCTCGCTGCACTTTCCAATCTATCGTCTTTCAGATAATAATCTACCATTCTGTTTTTGTCACCAAAGTGGATAACCTCACATTCATCCACATTATACTACATCTGCCATATATTTGCCCACTCACTCAACCTGTCCAAATCACACTGGAGCTTCTCTCCATCCTCCTCACAGCTCACACTCCCACCCAGCTTTGTGTCATCTGCAAACTTGGATATATTACATTGAATTCCCTCATCTATATCATTAATATATATTGTGAATAGCTGGGGTCCTAGCACTGATCCCTGCGGTACCCCACTAGTTACTGCCTGTCACTCGGAAAAAGACCCATTTATTCCTACTCTTTGTTTCCTGTCTGCCAACCATTTCTCTATCCATGTCAGTACCTTATCCCCAGTCCCATGTGCTTTAATTTCGCACGCTAATCTGTTAAGTGGGACCTTATCAAAAGTCTTCTGAATGTCCAAATACACCACACCCACTGGTTCTCCCTTATCTACTATACTAGATACATCCACAAAAAATTCCAAGATTTTTCAAGCATGATTTCCCTTTCGTAAATCCATGTTGACTTTGTCTGATCTGGTCATTGTTTTCCAGGTGCTCTGCTATTACATCTTTTATGATGGATTCTAGCATTTTCCCCACTACTGTTGTCAGACTAATTGGTCTATAATCCCCTGTTTCCTCTCTCCCTCCTTTTTTAAATAGTGGGGCTACATTAGCTACCCTTCAATCCATTGGAACCATTCCAGAGTCTATAGAATTTTGAAAATGACCAGCAATGCATCTATTATTTGTAGGGCCACTTCCTTAAGTACTCTGGGGTGTAGATTATCATGCCCTAGGGATTTATCGGCCTTCAATCCCATTAATATCCCCAACACCATTTCCCTACTAATACTGATTTCATACAGTTCCTCCTTCTCACTAGACCCTATGTTCCCCAATATTTCTGGGAGGTAACTTGTGTCCTCCTTTTGAGGACAGAACCAAAGTATGTATTTAATTGGTCTGCCAATTCTTTGTTCCCCATTATAAATTCCCCCGTTTCTAACTGTAAGGGATCCACATTTGTCTTCACTAATCCTTTTCTCTTCACATATCTATAGAAGCTTTTACAGTCAGTTTTTATGTTCTCTGCAAGCTTCCTCTCATACTCTATTTTCCCCTACTTAATCAATTCCTTTGTCCTCCTTTGCTGACTTCTAAACTGCTCCCAATCCTCAGGTTTGCTGCTTGTTCTGGCCATTTTATATTTCTTCTCCTTGGATCTAATACTATCCCTAATTTATTTTGTAAGCCACAGTTGAGCCTCCCTTCCTGTTTTATTTTTGCACCAGACAGGAAAGAACAATTGTTGTATTTCATCCATATGCTCTTTAAATGCTAGCCATTACCTATCCATTGTCAACCCTTTAAGTTACGTTCACCAATCTATCATAGCAAACCCATGCCTCATACCTTCATAGTTTCCTTTATTTAGATTCAGGACCCTAGTCAAGGAATCAACTCTCTCACTCTCCATCTTAATGAAGAATTCTAACCTGTTATGGTCGCTCTTCCCCGAGGGACTCCGCCCAACAAGATTGTTAATTAATCCTTTCTCATTACACAATACCCAATCTAGGATGGCCTGTTCTCTAATTGGTTCCTCAATGTATTGGTCCAAAAAACCAACATGTATGCACTCCAGGAATTCCTCCTCTATAGTATTATTGCTAATTTGGTTTGCTCAATCTATATGTAGATTAAAATCACCCACAATTACAGTTGTATCCTTATTGTATGCTTCTCTAATTTCTTGTTTAATGTCATCCTGTACATCACCACTGCTTTTTGGGGGTCTATATAAAACTGCCATCAACGTTTTCTGCCCTTTGGTGTTTCTTAGCTACACCCGTACAGATTCCACATCAGGATTCTCTGAGCTAATGTCCTTCCTCATTATTGTATTGATTTCCTCTTTTACTAACAATGCTACTCCACCTCCTTTCCGTTTTTGCTGGTCCTTCCTAAATATTGAATACCCTTGGATGTTCAGTTCCCATCCTTGCTCATCCTGCAGCCATGTCTCTGTAATTGCAACTATATCATATCCATTTACATCTATTTGCGCGGTTAATACACCTACCTTATTGCAAATACTCTGCGCATTGAGACACAATGCCTTTAGACTTGTCTTTTTAACATTCTTAGCCATCTTAGCATTATTTTGCACTCTGGCCCTATTTGTTTTTTGCCCTTGATTTCTATGTCTTCCACTTTTGTCTTTTTGTTTCCTGTCTTTCATTTCTATCCTTGTTTCCTCCTCCTCAGTCTCTCCACTCAGGTTCCCATCCCCCTGCCATTCTAGTTTAAATCGTCCCCAACAGCACTAGCATACGCCCCGCGAGGACATTGGTTCCGGTTCTGCCTGGGTGTAACCCGTCCTGCTTGTACAGGTCCCAGCTTCCCCAGAACCGGTCCCGATGTCCCAGGAATCTAAATCCCTCCCTCCTGCATCATTTCTCCAGCCACGCATTCATCTGGTCTATTCTCCTGTTCGTATACTCACTAACACGTGGTACAGGAAGCAATCCTGAGATTACTACCATTGAGGTCCTGTCTTTTAATTTAGCTCCTAAATCCTTAAATTCATCTTGCAGGACCTCATCCCTTTTTCTACCTATGTTGTTGGTACCGACATGTACCACGATTTTAGCAGGATAAATGCAGCAATTTCTCAGAACTCAGGGATGGTGACAGCAAGACCTTGTTTTTGTGGGGATAATGGCAGGATGGACCAAATATTCCAGCAACTTGCGGCAATTTGCAACTCATGCATATTTCTACCTGACAATATATTTCTGGGTTATTTTCACATTAATAACAGCATGCACAGTGAACTCATTGTTATTTTCCCAGCAAATCTGGGCCATTTATACATGATTCTATTATTTTACATGTTTTTTATTTTTCCTTTCTGTTTTTTTCTCTTTTTCTTAATCCAATAGTTCCTTCCCTCTCTACTTCTTTTCCTGTATTTAATTTGACGCTAATTCACTGCATTTCCTTTCCCACCATCCCTCTGTTTCTATCTCAATTCTTAAACCTCCAAATTATTACAATTATATATTATAAATACTTGGCATCAGGTGGCAGGACCGTATCTCCAACACAGAAGTCCTCGAGGCGGCCAACACCCCCAGCTTATACACACTACTGAGTCAGCGGCGCTTGAGATGGCTTGGCCATGTGAGCCGCATGGAAGATGGCAGGATCCCCCAAAGACACATTGTACAGCGAGCTCGCCACTGGTATCAGACCCACCGGCCGACCATGTCTTCGCTTTAAAGACGTCTGCAAACGCGACATGAAGTCCTGTGACATTGATCACAAGTCGTGGGAGTCAGCTGCCAGCGTTCGCCAGAGCTGGCGGGCAGCCATAAAGGCAGGGCTAAAGTGTGGCGAGTCGAAGAGACTTAGCAGTTGGCAGGAAAAAAGACAGAAGCGCAAGGGGAGAGCCAACTGTGTAACAGCCCCAACAAACAAATTTTTCTGCAGCACCTGTGGAAGAGCCTGTCACTCTAGAATTGGCCTTTATAGCCACTCCAGGCGCTGCTCCACAGACCACTGACCACCTCCAGGTTCTTACCCATTGTCTCTCGAGATAAGGAGGCCAAAGAAAGAAGAATATATTATAATACAAATTACCAGCAGTTCCACAAGCTATACATTCAGTTTATGATAGTGGTCATATTCATAAAATGGACTTAGAAAAGGCAATAAATGTTTTATGCACAAGCTAATCATATTTTTAATATCTGCAGTTGTAAGTGAAATTCTAAGAAATGTTCATAGTCAGACTACTTTTCTTTCTTCAAGCAAGCTCATACACTTATGGCCTATAACTGGCCACAAGCAAAAGTGAATGCCATGAATTTAGCATTTCACAAGTCACAGATTAGATCCATGGTATTATCCCACTGCCACTTCACATGAAGAGGTGAAGTGTGTGAGATGGCAAATAGGGATAAGCTAATCCGATTAAATAGGTGATTGTGTAAGGGAACACATATCAGCTTAATTATATCATAAACAGATCGTGGCGGGGTGGGGAGTCAAAAATAAATATACAGATGTGCAGGTAAGCTTAAAGAAGTATTTTTTCAAAAGTTTTCTCCAAACATATATACATAGAAGAACATATATTGCCATAGATATATATTGACTATTTAAAACCTCAATTTTCTCATTTCCACAGAGAGCTAATATCTACAACGCGAAGAACAAAGTACAATTTTAAGGATCTAAAGTAGAGCCAATGGAAAACAGACTTAAATAAATGCAGATTATAAGTAACAAAGGATTTACAAAATCAGTGTGTTTGTAGGTACACCCACAGTGCTGTCAGAAAGGGAGTTCCAGGTT
This sequence comes from Heterodontus francisci, assembly GCF_036365525.1. Lineage (NCBI taxonomy): Eukaryota > Metazoa > Chordata > Chondrichthyes > Heterodontiformes > Heterodontidae > Heterodontus > Heterodontus francisci. The sequence goes on from NC_090371.1 coordinate 116,275,457, forward strand.
TTTGAACCAGTGACAATGAAGGAACGGCGATATAGTTCCAAGTCAGGACAGCACGTGGCTTGGAGGGGTACTTGAGGAGGTGGTGTTCCCATGCATCTGTTGCCCTTGTCCTTCTAGGTGGGAGAGCTCACGGGTTTTGAAGGTGCAGTGGAAAGAGACTTGGTGAGTTGCTGCAGTGCATCTTGTAGATGGTACACGCTGCTGCCACTGTGCGCCGCTGAAGTGAATGTTTGTGGATGGGATGGCAATTAAGTGGGCTGTTTTGTCCTAGATGGTGTTGAGCTTCGCGAGTGTTGTTGGAGCTGCACCCATTCAGGCAAGTGGAGAGTATTCCTTCAAACTCCTGACTTGTGCCTTGTACATAGTGGACAGGCTTTAGGGAATCAGGAGGTGAGTTACTCACCGCAAAATTCCCAGCCTCTGACCTGCTCTTGTAGCCACAGTATTTATGTGCTAGTCCAGTTTTGTCTCTGGTGAACGGTAACCCCCAGGATGTTGATGGTGGTGGATGCAGTAATGATAATGTTGTTGAACATCAAGGGGAGACAGTTAGATTCTCGCGCATTGGAGATGGTCACTGCCTGGCACTTGTGAGGCCAAATGTTACTTGCCACTTATTAGCTGCACGCAGGCACAGATTGCTTTGGTATCTGAGGAGTCTCAAATGGTACTGAACACTGTGCAATCATCAGCAAATATTCCTCTTCTGATCTTATGTTAGAGGGAAGGTCATTGATGAAGCAGCTGAAGATGGTTGGGCCTAGGACACTACCCTGAGGAACTCCTGCAGCAATGTCCTGAGGCTGAGATGATTGGCCTCCAATAACAACAACCATCTTCCTTTCATGTTAGGTATGGCACTAACAGTGGAGTGTTATGCCCCTGGTTCCCATTGACTTCAATTTTGCTCGAGTTCCTTGATTCCACACTCAGATAAATGCTGACCTGGTGTCAAGGGCAGTCACTCTCAACTCATTCACAAAATGATAAATGGCAGTGTGCAACAAACTGAGCAACTGAGCATGACAATGGGGAAAATTGTTTCGAATGCTTAAGCAAATATAAGCAATCTTAGAAAAATGGGGCAAATGTTTGTCTTCACCAAATGGGCAGTAATCTGGCAGAATGAATCACCTATCCATTATAAATCATTGATTATAACAGAATGAAGATCGGATGAGTTCTATGAGGGGCAGATACTCCACCAGATTAATACCCATGTGGTGAAGATGAAAAGTTATTCCAATGTCTTTTGCAAGTGAGGAACCCAAAAGAAAGCTGCCATAATCGAGTCTGTATAAATTGAGGTATAATAAGGGAAGAAGCTGCATCTGAAAGCAATTAATGATATATTAGTCAATCTGCTTTATACTGCTGAATAATACAAACTGATTAATTCTATACACTCTTTCTAAACTTGGATAGGTTATCATCATCTTTCAGTTTCCTAGTAATAGCTCTTTAAATTGGCTAGCTCCTAAACAAAGCTGCCAATTCTTAAAATTATGACTTTTGCATAATAGAATAATGGTATTTATAATCGCTAAGTGATTTTGTGGACTAAAGGAAAATCAAAGAACTTATTTTTTACTTTTGTATATTGAACAGTTGTATAATTTTTATGCCAATGATAGTAAGTTTGTGTTTTCAGTAATATTACATTTTTTATCTATTGAGATTGTTGGTCTCACTACATGCGAGCAATCAACCACTTTATTAAAGATCAAATTATATCTGGCTTTTGGTGCATACAGACATTTTGTAATCGGTGGCTTACAATGAGTGGCAGATGTTTAGGCACCTCATTACTTCTCATTCTGTTCTAAAGGTAAGTGTTATCCTTGACACCTCAACATGACTGTGGCCAATGTCTTCGTGGGGAGGTTCACTACTGTAGTTGGGGAAGGTTTAAACTAAATTGGCAGGCATATGCACCAGCATTTAGAAGTAGAAAAGAGGAATAAGGTGCATAATATGAGAGTAATAGACAGTATTAGAGAAGGGAATAGATCCATATTAGATAGCAGCAGACAGAGAATAGCTACAGAGAATGCAAAGAAAGGATTACAATGCATGTATGTAAATGCACAAAGTGTGGTGAATAAGTTTGGTGAGCTACAAGCACAAATAGCAGTATGGGAATATGATGTAGTGGCAATAATGGAAATGTGGCTTAAAAATAAGGGCTGGGCACTTAATATATAAGGATATAAATTAGTTGTTTAATTGTACAGAACTTGTGTATTGCTGAAAATAGAGACATGTTGTCGAAGCTTTTCGTCTTTCACTCATCAGGACAATCGCAAGAATAACTAATGTAAGGGAAAATAACTTATATTACATGAGAAGAGAGTGCTGATTGTTTGGCAAGTGAACTCTGATTGGTAGAGGCGTTGCCATGTCATTGAATGCACTGGTGCATTCACCATGGCAACGCCTCTACCAATCAGAGTTCACTTGCCAAACAATCAACACTCTCTTCTCATGCAGTATAAGTTATTGTTTTCCCTCACATTGGTTATTCTTGCAATTGTCCTGATGAGTGAAAGATGAAAAGCTTCAACAACATGTCTCTATTTTCAGCAATACTCAGGATATAAAGTGTTCAGAAAAGATAGAGAAGGAAAAAAGGGAGGTGAGGTGGCAATAATGATTAAGTAATACATTGTAGTGTTGGAAAGGGAGGATGTCCTTGAGGGGGAAAGGATAGAATCAATTTGGTTAGAGTTGAGCAGCAAAAAGCATATCATTGCACGACTAAGAGTTTCTATAGGCCTCCAAATAGTGAGAGAGAGATAGATGAGCAAATCAGCAGGGATGTGCAAGAACTATCAAGTGGTGATATTGGGGGACTTTACTTACCCAAAAATCATTTGGGATCATTTTCGAGTAAAGAGAAAGGAGGGGGAGGAAATTATGAAATGTGTTCAGGAGAACTTCCTTGATCAGTACGTTCTTGGCCCAACTAGAAAGGAGGCATTTCTGGATCTTGTGCTGGGAAATGAGGTGGGCCAAGTGGACTAAGTGTCCGTGGGGGAGCACTTAGCTAAGAGTGATCATCGTATCATAAGGTTTGGATTCGGACTGCAGAAAAGCAAGGAAGGATGTAATGTAGAATGGCGAGATTGGAAGAGGGATAATTTCAATGCCATGAGAAGGCATCTAGCCAGGATAAAATGTAACCAAAGACTGACAGGAAAAACTGTAATGGAACAATTGGCTGTCTTTAAGGAAGGGATTCCTCAGGTACAGGCGAGGTACATTCCAATGAAAGCAAAAGGTGGGGGAACCAAAAACAGGACTCTTTGGATGACGAGGGAGATAGAGATTATAATGAAACAAAAAGAGAGGGCATTCCAAATTAATTCTTCAAATACAGTAAGTTGAGAGAGGAAGTGAAAAGGAAAATAAGACTAGCAAAGAGAGAATATGAGAATAGAATGGCAGTCAACATAAAAGGGAATCCCAAAATCTTCTACTGGCATGTAAATATAAAGCCGGTAGTAAGACGTGGAGTGAGGCCTATTAAGGATAAAGAGAGCACAGAACAAGGTGAGAATACTTAATGAATACCTTGTATTAGTAATTACTATGGAAGAGCAATCTGACAAAATATCGGTAGAAGCGGAGAGAGTAGAGGCAATGGATAGGGTAAAAATTGAGAGGGAGGAGATATTGGAAAGGCTGGCTATGCTTAGGGTAGATAAGTCACCTGGTACCGGAAAGGCTGGCTATGCTTAGGGTAGATAAGTCACCTGGTCCCAGGTTGCTAAAGGAATCTTCCCTAGATATGGCAGAGGTGCTAGAGGATCGAAGAGTGGCAAATGTGACACCCTTATTCAAGAAAGGGAGTAAAGACAGTCCCAGCAAATAAAGGCCATTCAATTTAACATCAGTGGTGAGTAAGATTTTAGAAACAATAATCAGGGAAAAAGTCAACAGGCACTTGGAGAGGTGTGAGTTACTTAAAGATAGGCAGCATGGATTTGGAAACGGCAAATCGTGCTTGACTAATCTAAATACATTTTTTGTTGAAGTAACAGAGAAAGTTGATGAAAGGAATGTGGTGGATGTTGCCTATATGGATTTTAAGAAAGCGTTCAATAAAGTACAATATAGAAGGCTGAATAACAAAATTGAGGCTCATGAAATAAGAGGGTCAGTGTCCCATTGGATAAAAATTTGGCTTAAGGACAGAAATCAGTGAGTCATGGCAAATGGTTGTTTTTCAGGCTGGAGGATGGTAGACAGTGGTGTTCCCCGAGGGTCAGCGCTAGGACGGCTGCCTTTACTGCTATATATAACTGATTTGGATCTTGGAATACAGAACAGAATTCCAAAATTTGCCAATGATACCAAACCTGGAGGACTGGCAAATAGTGAGGATGATATGAACCTCTTGCAACAGGACATAAATATGGGCAGATGGAATTTGATACAGACAAGTGTGAAGTAATGCATTTTGGCAGAAGGGATAGGGTGAGGCAATATATATTTAATGGCACAGTTCTAAAGAGTTGTGGGGAGATGGTGGCATGTGGTAATGTCACTAGACTTGTAATCCAGAGCCCAGGCTAATGCTCTGGGTACATGAGTTTGAATCCCACCATGGCAGATGGTGAAATTTGAATTCAATTCATAAATTTGGAATTAAAAAGTAGTCCAATGGTGACCATGAAACCATTGTCGGTTGTTGTAAAAATCCATGTGGTTCACTAATGTTCTTTAAGGAAGGAAATCTGCTGTCCTTACTTGGTCTGGCCTACATGTGACTCCAGACTGACAGCAATGTGGTTGACTCTTAAATACCCTCTAAAATGGCCTCACCAGCCTCCCAGTTCAAGGGCAATTAGGGATGGCAACAAGTAATGGCCTAGTCAGTGGCACCTCCATCCCTGAAATGAATCAAAAAAAGGAACAGAGGGACCTGGGGTGCAAGTGCATCCATATTTGAAGGTGGCAGGACATATTAAGAGAGTGGATAACAAAGCATATGGGATCTTGGGCTTCATAAATACAGTACAAAAGCAGGGAAATTATGCTGAGCCATTATAAAGCTCTAGTTAGGCCTCAAGTAGAGTATTGCATCCAATTCTGGTGAACACATTTTAGGAAGGATGTGAACATCCTTGAGAGGGTGCAGAGGAGATTTACCAAAATTGTTCCAGGGATGGGAGATTGTAGTTACAAGGTTAGGTTGGAAAAGCGAGGGTTGCTCTCCCTGGAACAGAGGAGATTGAGGGGAGATTTGACAGAGGTGTACAATATTATGAAAGGCTTAGATAAGTTAGACAAGAAAAAACTGTTCCCATTACCTGATGATACAAGGACTAGGGGACACAGATTGAAGTTTTGGGGCAATAGATGCAGGAGAAATGTGAGGAAGAACTTCTGTATGAAGTGAGTGAAAATGGCCTGGAACTCACTGCCCATGAGGATGATGGAAGCAGAGACAATCAATGACTTCAAAAGGAAACTGGATGGGTACTTGAAGGAAGTAGACTTGCAGGGCTACAGGGATAGAATGGAGGAGTGAGACTGATTGGATTAATCCATGAAGAGCTAGCATGGACTTGATAGATGAATGGCCTCCTTCTATGCCATAAATGACTCTATGACCCTATTAAAGGATAGGAAACGGAGGCATAAAGATTCTACACTGCTCAACACACTAAAATTGAAACTATTCTTTTTGATTTCCCTCAATGCACAACACCAATAAGAGGTGTTTTACCATCTCTTGAAAAAAAATCTAATTCGCAGTGCAAAGCTCATGGCAATTTTTAGAAATGGCAGGTTTATAGCACATAACCAATTAATGGATGGATAGTGAAATTTCCATTTAACCGTGTTAATATAAGTGGTGAAGTAGATTTGTGAGAAAGTAAAAGACTATTGTTACAACCAGGTGAGAAGGAGTCTATGGGTTCCCTCTCAGCCTTTGCCTGGTTTAACCATAACAGGGTTTAATTTTAAAACACAGTGTTTTTAGCTCCCCCTTAGTGAATCCTTGTTCACTGCTCCAATTGTAAGGCAAAGAAATCAAACAGGTTTCCTTATATTTAACCAAGAAAGGTAGAAGTTTATTAATCTTAAACTCTAACTCAGTTAACGACTCCGAACATGCAATACGACCATGCTAACATGCATAGGTGATAAACACACACGCAGATAGAGACAGAAAAAGTAGAAAGAATAAAGGGGAAAAGTTTGAGGCAATATCTGGTCGTTACAGTCCTTTAAGTTCAATGTGGAGTCTTTGTTTGCTGTTAAGTCTTGCAATTCGTTGGGGCCCAGTTCACGCTGCAACTTGTTCTCATGTAGGAGTATTTTCTCTCTTGAGGTTTATGTGTCTTCCATGGGTCCGGTGGCTTGGGAGAAAGTGAGAGAGAGAGAGAGAGAGCCTGGCGAGAGACTTACTTATTTCAGCTTCAGTTGCACACTGCGTTCTGAATTAAAACTGTCCTGTGGCTAGTTCAAAACACTTGGACCAGCCAGTTAGTCATGTGACCAGCTGGTTTAACCATTCCTGGCTCTGTGGATTGTATCATCTCAGCAGGGCCTGGAATGCACTCCCTTACACCTTCAATGTCTGATGATCAAAATCCCATTTGGGTTAACTGGAGCAGGGAATAGCCTTTTGTCTCCACAAGCAGTGTCTCTTAGTATGCAAATGTCCTTCCAGCCCAGTGTCTGGTTATCTTCAAACAAGTAATTTCTTCACTCCAGCGACAGTTTAAAATCAATGTTCACATGACAAAATTAATATGCCTCATTCTTGGCATGTGGGGGTCTTCATGACACTATACTGTCATTATCACATTGCTGTTTGTGGGATCTTGCTGTACACAAATTGGCTGTGAAGTTTCATATACTATAACAATAAGTCTGTGGGATGGCTCAACCCATACCTGCTGGAAGTGTACGAGAGTATGTTCTGGCAGACAGCACATCCATGAGGGAAGGCATCATTACCCTCATCTACAAGTGGAAGGGCGAGAAGGAAAAAAATCAGAAATTGGCCTATTTCCATGATTAACGTGGACTATGATGTCCAAGGTCATTGCCAATTGGGTCAAGTCTGCTCTGGAGTTGGTGATCCATCCTGATCAGACCTGCACGGGACTTGGCAGGAAGATCTCTGATAGCCTCATGCTACTCAGGGATATGATCGCCTTCGTACAGGACAGGAGGGTGGATACCTGCCTCATCAGCATGGACCATGAGAAGGCCTTTGGCAGAATATCACACACCGACATGTTGGACATGCTCTCCAAAGTGGGGTTTGGGGAGGGAATCCAAAATCGTAAGCAACTAATCTACACAAACATCAATAGCGCAGTTTCAATCAATGGGTGGGAATTGGAAAGTTTTCTGATCAAATCTGGAGTCAGGCAGGGCTGTCCTCTCTTCCCTATTTTTCTCATGTGCTGTATCAAAGCTTTTCTTGAGTCCACCAGGACGCATGTGGGCATAAGAGGGGTGACGCTCCCAAGCAGCAGAGGTTCTCAGGTCAAAGCCTCCCTGTACCTGGACTGTGTCAGGGTCTCCTGCTCGGATCCGCTGTCAGTTCACAGGCTGATAAGCATCTGCGACCAGTTTGAGCTGGCCTTGGGAGCCAAAGTAAATTGCAGCAAAAGCAAGGCCATGTTCCTTGGTAACTAGGCTGACCAAACCTTTGCCCCCTTCGCCTTCATATCAGACTACCTGAAGGTGCTGTGGATATGGTTCAGAGAGGCTGTGGCGTGTGCCAAAAAGTGGGAGGAGCACATAGCCATGGTGAAACAGAAACTGGGCATGTGGAATCGGTGCTCCCACTCCATTCCGGGTAAACGCCTGGTTATCAGTGTTGCTGTACATGGCGCAGGTCTGGCCCATACCCCATTCCTGTGCCATGTTGGTCACCAAGACATCTTCTGCTTTATCTGGAGATTGAAAATGGACCATGTCCACAGGGCCACCATGTACAAATCTCTACATGAAGGAGGGACAAACGTAACCAATGACGCCCTCATCCTGATGGCCACCTTTGTTTGTGGCTGCATCAAGCTGTGTGTAGATCCTCAGTATATGTCACTAGGTGCTGAGGTTCTATCTGTCCCTGGTGTTGCGAAGGATGGGTCTGGCCATGTTGCGGCAGAACGCTCCATTCATTTGGACCATGCCATACCACCTGCTCCTTGTGGAAAAGTTTGTGCAGTAAAACATCTTTGACCACAAGTCCATCAGGTAGTGGTCTGCACATAACTGTAGGAAAAGGAGATGGTGGATCCTGTTGGATGGTTCATAAGCAGACTGTCAGACTCATTTGGCACAATGCCTCATTGCCAGAGCTTTCAAACAAGCACTGAGATGTAGCTTGGCTGGTGGTGGCGTAGTGGCAGTGTCACTTGAGTAACAACCCAGAAACACAGGGTATTTCTCTGGGGACATGGGTTCAAATCCCACCACAGCAAAAGGTGGAATTTGAATTCAATTAATAAATCTGGAATTTAAAGCTAGTCTAATGATGGCCATGAAACCATTGTTGATTGTTGTAAAAACCCATCTGGTTCACTAATGCCCTTTAGAGACAGAAATCTGCTGGCATTACCTGGTCTGGCCTACATGTGACTCCAGACCCATAGCAATGTGGTTGACTCTTAAATGCCCTCTGAAATGGCTGAGCAAACCACTCAGTTGTATCTACTTGCTATGAAGTCAATAAAACAGAATGAAACTGGACAGACCACTGGGCATCAACCCTGCAAAGTCCTCCTCACTAACATCTGGGAGCTTGGGCCAAAGTTAGGAGAGCTGTCCCACAAAATAGTCAAGCAACAGCCTAACATAGTCATACTCACGGAATCATAACTTACAGACAATGTCCCAGACACTGCCATCACCATCCCCGGGTATGTCCTGTCCCACACACAGGACAGACCCAGCAGAGGTGGTGGCACAGTGGTCTACATTCAGAAAGGAGTTGCCTTGGGAGTCCTCAACATCGGCTCTGGACCCCATGAAGTCTCATGGCATCAGGTCAAACATGGGCAAGGAAACCTCCTGCTGATTGCCATCTACTGCCCTCCCTCAGCTGATGGTTGGAGTCATACCTAACGCAAAGGAAGATGGTTGTGTTTGTTGGAAGTCAATCATCTCAGCTCCAGGACACCACTGCAGGAATTCCTCAGGGTAGTGTCCTAGGCCCAACCGTCTTCAGCTGCTTCATCAATGACCTTCCTTCAATCATAAGATCAGAAGTGGGGACGTTCGCTGATGATTGCACAAAGTTCAGCACCATTCACAGCTCCTCAGATACTGAAGCAGTCCATGTAGAAATGCAGCAAGACCTGGACAATATCCAGGCTTAGGCTGATAAGTGGCAAGTAACATTTGCACCACACAAGTGCCAGGCAATGACCATCTCCAATAAGAGAGAATCTAACCATCTCCCTTTGACATTCAATGGCATTACAATCACTGAATCCCACACTATCAACATCCTAGGGGTTACCATTGACCAGAAACTGAACTGGAGTAGCCATATAAATACCAAAGCCTGTCTATCATCTACAAGGCATAAGTCAGGTGTGTGATGGAATACTGTCCACTTGCCTGGATGGGTGCAGCTCCAACAACACTCAAGAAGCTCAACACCATCCAGGACAAAGCAGCCCACTTGATTGGCACCCCATCCACAAACATTCACTCCCTCCACCACCGACGTACAGTGGCAGCAGCGTGTAACATCTACAAGATGCACTGCAGCAATACACCAAGGCTCCTTAGACAGCACCTTCCAAACCCACGACCTCTACCAACTAGAAGGACAAAAGCAGCAAATGCATGGGAACCTGCAAGTTCCCCTCCAAGCCACACACCATCCTGACTTGGAACTATATCACCGTTCCTTCACTGTTGCTGGGTCAAAATCCTGGAACTCCCTTCCTAACAACGCAGTGGGTGTCCCTACCTCACATCGACTGCTGCGGTTCAAGATGGCAGCTCACCACCACCTTATCAAAGGCAATTGGCGATGGGCAATAAATGCTGGCCTGGCCAGCAATTCCCACATCCCATGAATGAATAGAAAAAAAAAGGGCCCTCTCCATCAGGGCCTTCTTGCATGCCCAATGTCTCAGTGCCACCGTATGCTGCCCTCAAGATGGCTGCGGAGGGCAAGAGATTGGAGCCTACCTCCTTCTGTAATGTGCCTTTTCAAAGAAAGCTTGGGAAGAGATGCAATGATTTTTGTCGAAGTTCATCTTGAGCAGCTCCATAACACTGGACTTTGTGCTCTACGGGCTGTTCCCAGGGTCGCACACGAAGACAAACATCAGCTGCTGCTGGAGGACCAACAACTCAGTGAAAGACATTCTTCAGTCTGCCCAAAGCCTGCTGGTCTTCCAATGCAAAGAGTTGTCCACAATTGACTGTTGCAGACTGGAACATTCCAAGGACCAGGACTACGTATTAAGAGATGCACTAAAACTTGGGGCAGCTGCCGCAAAGGCTCAATGAAGAAAAAACATAGACTAAGGTCCTCCAGCCATATAGACTAAGGGGTTGGAACCCATGTAAACCCCTCGTGCTGTAAGCACCAGAGAATATTTGGCATGAAATGTAAATGTACATTGTAAATATAACGTAACTGTAAGTATAGTGAGGCTCCTTAAAATGCGATGCACTGTATTGAAAGAAATCAAACAGTATTGCACTTTATGTAATGTCAAATTTCAACTGTTATGTAATGTACTTTTACAAATTATATGAATAAAGTGTATTTTTTGAGAAAAAGCTGTTAAGTGCTTTGGGATATCCTGAGGTTATGAAAGACTCTTTATAAATGAAACTCTTTTTTTCTTTTTAAATGGCATAACATTATTTTGTAACTGATTTTAAAGTAATACAACAAAAAATATGAGTGTTGGGTTCTATTGCTTGGGGAGATTGAATCACAGCTAAGCACTTGGTTATCTCTGAGAGTTTTGCTTTTCTTGGAAAATGCACTTATGGAAAGGAAAAACTAGCACTCAGTCAACTGAGCTGAATATGTACTCTTTTGGCACTGTGATTGTGCAGATGTGTTTTTTGAATGCCAAGGATATCCAAATGCTAACGGTTGAACATGCTTGTTTGAGGGAACAATCTGTTTCTATTTACTGTCATGAGCAGGGAGGGAGAATGAATTCTTGTGCTGAGTCTGCATATGTCCAATCATGCCAATTCATTTACTGAAAGGATCAGTCAATTACCATTAAGATTAATCGGAGGGTAATTTTCATATTCACTGCTTTGGCAGTAACTGATGGAGTCGATCGTCCATACGTTCTAGAAACCACCTGATTTTCATTCCATAATTTCAGTAGTTAAAGGATGACTGTTTTTGAACTAAATAGAGAGAGATTTCCAAAATGCAGACAATGGTTTCTGATCTACATATTAACCAGGGTGCAGGAGCTCTCTCCTCGGACTAATCAGATTAAATATAAACCAAAGCATCAATTTGTAAGTGGAACTTGTACAAAGTGAAAGTGATAATGAGTCACAGTTTTCACCACAGAAGTTTAGGTTGAAATTTTGGCTTTTTATCAGAACCCCTTTTAGATTTTTCAAGATCATAGATAAAGTACGAAGACTGTGTGGACAGGTGCCATCTTTATCCTTCAAATCCTACATGTTGCTGTTTTAACTACATGATTAGCCAATCATAATGCCAGGTGAAGATTAAGTCAACAATTAAACCGGTTATTAATTGATGATTCTAACTAAAATAAGCTAACCAGTGATCTTTGGACAATTAACAGGTATGATTAACTTTTTTCAACTTTTCTTTTAACCAAAGTGGTATATTTCCCATAGCTTTGGTTGCAGATCATCCAGGATCTGGAGTAGGATGTTTGATGTTTAACACAATTCTAATGCAACCTAAAAGTAATTGCAGTTCACCTATCATTGCAATACAGCAAATTGACTTGACAATAGCCAAAAATTGCTTTCAAAATAATGGTAAGCTTAATAGCGCTCACCGTTATTTATGTGTAAATACCATAGCGCAGTAATTTCAGGCAAGGGCAGGTGCTTGACTAAACATGAAAATTGACAAATTGTTGTCAGAGATGCACAGCTTTGCAATTAGCTTCACAAAATTGGCATCTCGCTGTCTGGCTCCCTGTTGAAATACATTGAACCGTGTGAAGTTCCTGCACTTGCACGATAAATACAAAGTAAACCCACCACAGGCATTTATGTAAATAGATTCCAAGTCTAAGTACCCTTTTAACAATGTGGTGAATGCTAATTACTGCCAGTTAACCTCTCTGGCACTGAAAACTAATCATTACAAGTGGGGATTCTCATTCCTTCAGGTTTTAATTGCTGTTGGAATTTTTTTAAGATACTTTTTTATTTTCCCTTTCTCTCATTTTTCTCTCCTGTAATCCAATTTTTCTTTTTCTCCCTTTATCTCCTCTTCTTTACCTGATTTGATCTTGACTTCACCATTCTCTTTTCAGTCTTTGCACTGTTCTTTTCACAATCCTTCAGTCTGATTGGCTAAGGAGATACACAGTTGCTTGCCTTGTTCATTCAGATCCATGATGTCCTGTAAAGGGTGCCACACCATTTCCTTTTCACACTTCCAACAACTTGCAGCGCAAAATATTGTCGACATTAAATGGGCAAGGGCTAATCTAACTAACGGCAGGTGCTGTTCATTGCCCTGCTACAGCAAACTTTGGCTTATCATGTGGCATAACTAAGTCAAACTCAAAATATTGCTGATACTGACAGATATAGCACTTCACAGATATAACATTTGCAGTTTTATTTTCCGATCAGTTTATAAACTTGCTGAAGACATAATTAAATTTGTTCTTACATCCTTATATTTAAAAATAATTTGTGTGTGTCTGTGTATATGTAAAATGAAAGATAAGCAGTTCTCCCATGGTTTTGCTCACTGTGAATCAGAGGTTATGATGTTGTAAGGGGAAGGATGGGGACTGCTGGGACAAGGACATAAGGTGGGGTGTAATTTCTCATTGAAAATATTTTATAAATTAGTTTATGCAGGAAGAAGATAGCTTATTGGGGATGGGGAGCCAGCTCATGATCTTTCTGCTTGTAGAAAGAAAGCACTTGAATGACAAGTTAGTTTAAAAAAGCAGACTGCGCTATTCCAAAGGTAGATATTCACAATCCAAATAAAATAAGCAGAAAAACCAATAAGCAAATTGGTGGGTAGTCAGAATTCTATATCTGATCTTACAACATCATTATTCCCTTCCTCTGCTTGCTTTCATCTGCAGCTAGTAAGACCTTTCTCTGTTTCTGCAAGATCCTATTGCTAAAGAAAATAACAGGATGTTTGGTGAGAATGTGAAACCAGCTATCAGATGGAGTTGCTCAGGTCAATAACATAGATGCATTAAAAATGAAACGTGAGAAGTACATAAGCGAGAAAGGAATTGAAGGTTACATTGTTAGTGTGAGATGAAGTAAGGTGGGAGGAGTCTTGTGTGGAGTATCAACCTTGGCATTGACCTTTTTGGACCAATAGCCTGTTTCTGTGCTGTAACATTCTATGTTATTTCATGTAATAGTGAATCTATATTTCACTGTTGAAATAATGAAATAACACATTTTCTAATTTCCTAAAACTCCAACAAATGTAAATATATACAAACCAGAAGAAGCAAGCTTATTGTTAGGAAAACATCTCAGCATGTATTCAGCTAGTCTCCACAAGCACCATAAGAAGTCATCTATTTTTATTGTCAATTTAAAGATAAGGACACTTACAGAATTAATAGCACCACGCACTAACTCTTTGTTAGAGCAATCCTAAACTTATTTTACTATCCAGCTCGCTCTCCAAAGCCCTGTATCTTCCACTGATTCAAATATTTACCCAGCTTTATCTTAAAAGAAGCAACGATCCTTGCCTTAACCAGTCCCTGTAGCAAAGCATTCCCTGCTCCAATAGTCCTCTGCGTAAGGACATTTCTTTAACCTTTCTTTTCACTCTCTTAGTGACAATTTAGAATTAATGGCCCCTTGTCACTGACTCCCTAACCAAAGGAAATGGGCCTAGAAATTAGTCTGAGCCCATTTTTGGTTGCAGCATTACTCTTGTTGTGACACTCAGAACTATGGAGAAAATACAGTAGAGTTATAGTTTTTTTGATAGAGATAGGCATGACATTTCAAAGTGTGAATTGCTTGTTTCATTAAATTAAACATCAGTTTACTTTTAGAACAAAAAAACAAAGGTTAATCTCACAGATTTAATTAACAGAGGGTTCCTGTTGTCAGAAAACGGTGACCTAGAAATTGGATGATGTAATATTATTTGTTACTTTGGTGCGTGAACTATTGTAAGAGTCCCAAGAATACAAGTAATATCCAAAGAATACATGGGTTTTTATTATACTTTAAACTGGAACATATATTCACAAAAGCTACTACCGGAGCGCACCTACACACATCTTAATCTGTCGGGCTACGCCCACAACTTGCTAGTCATGTGTAACGTGACATCAATTCCTCTGGTGACTCTTCACCTACAGCCTCTTAAGGTGATCCCACAGCATCCTCCCTATTTCCAAAGATAAAAGGATATGCACAATATGTTGTGTTTCAGACGAACTACACATGAATAAAACAAAGTGTAATTTACAAGTAAGAAAGTTCCACATTCTCTAAAACATAGAGGAGGTTTGCTTATTCTTCCAGACCTTTGTAATTGTAAACCGCTTCTCAGAGATATGCTGATTTTTCCCATTCCTCTGAGAATCTGGTAACTCTGAACTCTGGTTAACATACTCTTCCTCTGTGATCGTAGTCTCTGTGCATTCATCTTCAGACTTTGTCTTTAAACAAGTCTACATATCAGGCAGATGAATTGAGGGCGTTGGTTAGCACATGGAAATACGATATTATTGCTATCACAGAGACATGGTTGAGGGAGGGGGCAAGACTGGCAGCTCAATATTCAAGGGTATAGAATTTTCAGGCATGATAGGGGAAGGGGTAAAAGAGGAAGTGGCATTGCACTGTTGATCAAGGAGGGGTGATATCTTAGAAGGTACCTCAAATGAGGCCATATGGGTAGAACTTAAAGGGGGCAATCACTTGGCTGGGAGTGTACAACAGACCTTCAAACAGTCAGGGAGAGCTAGAGGAGCAGATATGTAGGCAAATCTCAGAGAGGTTTAAAAATAGTAGAGTAATAATAGTAGGGGATTTCAACTTCCCCAATATCAACTGGGATAGTCTTAGTGCAAAAGGCTTAAAGGGGGCGGAATTCTTAAAAATTCATACAGGAGAGCTTTTTGAGCCAGCACGTAGAAAGTCCTACAAGAGAAGGGGCAGTACTGGACCTAATCCTAGGGAATAAAGCTAGACAAGTGTCAGTGGGGGAGCATTTTGGGGATAGTGACCATAAATCTGTAAGATTTAAGGTGGTTACGGAAAAGGACAAGGATGGACCGGAAATAAAAGTACTGAATTGGGGGAAGGCCAATTTCAATATGATAAAACAGGATCTGGCCAAAGTGGACTGGGAGCAGCTACTTGTGGGAAAGTCTACATCAGACCAGTGGGAGTCATTCAAAGACGAAATAGTGAGAATTCAGAGCCAAAATGTTCCCGTTAAGGTCAAGGATAGGACCAACAAGTCAAGGGATATAGAGGATTGGATAAGGAAAAAAAAGGAGGCTTATGGCAGATTCAGAGCGCTGAAAACAATAGAGGCACTAGAGGAGTATAGAAAGTGTAGGGGGTACTTTAAAAATTAATTAGGAGAGCGAAGAGGGGACATGAAAAAACACTGGCGGGCAAGATAAAGAAAAATCCCAAAGCGTATTAGAAGTATATTAAAGGCAAGAGGATAACCAGGGAAAGAGTAGGGCCCATTAGGGACCAAAGTGGCAATCTGTGTGTGGCTCAGAAGACATAGGTGAGGTTTTAAATGATTACTTTTCATCAGTGTCCACTATGGAGAAGGACAATGTCGGTGTAGAGATCAGGGAGGGGGATTGTGATATACTTGAACATATTAGCATTGAAAGGGAGGAAATATTAGCTGTTTTAGTGGGCATAAAAGTGAATAAATCCCCAGGCCCAGATGAGATGTATCCCAGGTTGTTAAGTGAGGCAAGGGAGGAGATAGCAGGGGCTCTGACACAAATTTTCAAATCCTCTCTGACCACAGGAGAGGTACCAGAGGATTGGAGGACAGCGAATGTAATGCCATTATTCAAGAAGGGTAACAGGGATAAACCAGGTAAGTACAGGCCAGTGAGTCTAACATCAGTGGTAGGGAAAGTATTGGAAAAAATTCTGAGGGACAGGATTAATCTCCACTTGGAGAGGCAGGGATTAATCAGGGATGGTCAGCATGGCTTTGTCAGGGAGAGAACATGTCTAACTAACTTGATTGAATTTTTTGGGCAGTTACTAGATGTGTAGATGAGGGTAAAGCAGTTGATGTAGTCTACATGGACTTTAGTAAGGTTTTTGATAAGGTCCCGCATGGGAGATTGGCTAAGAAGGTAAGAGCCCATGGGATCCAGGGCAATTTGGCAAATTGGATCAAAAATTGGCTTGGTGGCAGGAGGCAGAGGATGATGGTCGAGAGTTGTTTTTGCAAGTGGAAGCCTGTGACCAGTGGTGTACCGTAGGGATCGGTGCTGGGACCCTTGCTGTTTGTAGTGTACATTAATGATTTAAACGTGAATATAGGAGGTATGATCAGTAAGTTCGCAGATGACACGAAAATTGGTGGTGTCGTAAATAGTGGGGAGGAACGCCTTAGATTACAAGACAATAAAGATGGGCTGGTAAGATGGGCACAGACTTGGTGTTGTATTTGATCCTGACATGAACTTCCACACACATATCTGCATCATCACTAAGACTGACAATTTCTACCACTGCAGCATTGCCCCTGCCTCAGCTCATCTGCTGTTCAAACACCCAACTATGCCTTTGTTACCTCAAGACTTGACTATTCAAATGCAGTCCTGGCTGACCTCTCACATTCTACCCGCTAAAACTCTGCTGGCCATGTCCTTACTTTGGCTCCTGATTAAGCAATGCCTTAATTTTAAAATTCTCCTTCTTGTTTTCGATGTTCTATCAATGGCGGCTGAGCCTTCAGCCACCTGGGCCTGAAACTCTGGAATTCCCTCCCTAAACCTCTCTGCCTTTCTACTTCTCTTTCTTCTCTTTCCTCCTTTAAGACACTCCTCAAAACCAAACTCTTGGACCAAGCTTTCCGCCATCTGCCTTAATATGGCCTTATGTCGCACAGTGTCAAATTTTGCTTTATAATGCCGCTGTGAAGTGCCTCAGGATGTTTTATTACATTAAAGGCACTATATAAAAATAAGTTGATGTTTAAGCAACGGAATTGTTACAACCAGGTGACAAAGGTGCCTAGGGGTCTTTTCAGCCATCACCTGGTCTTATTGTAACAGGGTTTAATTTTAAATTCACTGTGTTTTGAGCTCCCTCTTGGTGAATCCTTGTTCACTACTTTACAATTATAAGGCAAGAAATAAGCACAAACAGGCTTTCTTAAGTTTAAAGAAGAAAAGTAACATTTATTAAAACTTAAACTCTAATTCGGTTAATGTCTACGGATACATGCCATGCCCCACTCTAGCATGCATACGTGATACACACTTGCAAATAGGGACACAAAAGAGCAGAAGAAAATTAAAATAGAGAGATTTGAGGCAATCTCTGAAGAGGGGTTTTTCCTGTGCTGGAACTCACTGTCGTCCTTGATTATAGGTAGTCTTGCTTTTTGTTGGGGCCCAGTATTCTTTTTAAACCTTGTTCACTGTAGGAGACATTTTTCTCTCACAGTTCATATGTCTTCAATGGTTTTCAGTTCCATGGGAAAGAGATGGGAGTTGACAGGAGAGAGGTGTTCTCAGTCCAGGAGCAAACAGCTTTCTGAGTTTCTTTCTGTCAGCAAGTCCAAATTCAAAAAAACTCCAACATTCAGTTAGTCATGTGACTAAACTGGTCTGACCACTTCTTCTGTGTATTGGGGAAGCAAGGATTGGGTTCCTTGTTCCAACACTGTCTGCTAGCATGCAAATGTCTTTCCAGTCAGGGGCTTGGCAATTCTTGTGATAGGCCCTCTTTTCTTCCCAGCCACAATTTTAAGTTTTAGTGTTCATGTAGTGAAATAATGTGTGCCTCAGTCATGGCAGGTGGGGGCCTGCATGACAAAGCCAAAAGGTGACTATCAAATTAACATATAAACTTAGGAAGGAAAGCATTCCATATGCCTTCTTCACAAGTCTATCTACCTGTCCTGCCACCTTCAGGGACCTGTGGACATGTACTCCAAGGTCTCTCACTTCTTCTACCTCTCTCAATATCCTCCCATTTATTGTGTATTCCCTTGCCTTGTTTGCCCTCCCCAAATGCATTACCTCATACTTCTCTGGATTGAATTCCATTTGCCATTTTTCCACCCACTCAACCAAACCACATAAGAGATTAGCGTACAAAATTAAAGCACATGGGACTGGGGGTAAGGTACTGACATGGATAGAGAAATGGTTGGCAGACAGGAAATAAAGAGTAGGAATAAACAAGTCTTTTTCCGAGTGGCAGGCAGTGACTAGTGAGGTGCCACAGGGATTAATGCTAGGACCCCAGCAATTCACAATATATATTAATGATATAGATGAGGGAATTAAATTTAATATATCCAAGTTTGCAGATGACACAAAGCTGGGTGGGAGTGTGAGCTGTGAGGAGGATGCAGAGAAGCTCCAGTGTGATTTGGACAGGTTGAGTGAGTGGGCAAATACATGGCAGATGTAGTATTATGTGGATAAATGTGAGGTTATCAATCTTGGTGGCAAAAACAGCAAGGCAGATCATTATCTGAATGGCGATAAATTGGGAAAGGGGGAGATGCAGCGAGACCTGAGTGTCCTGGTGCACCAGTCGCTGAAAGTAAGCATGCAGGTTCAGCAGGCAGTTAAGAAGGCAAATGGTATGTTGGCCTTCATAGCGAGAGGATTTGAGTACAGGAGCAAGTATGTTTTGCTGCAATTATACAAGGCCTTGGTGAGACCACATCTAGAGTATTGTGTGCAGTTTTGTTCTCCTTATTTGAGGAAGGATGTTCTTGCTATAGAGGGAGTGCAGCGAATGTTCACCAGACTGATTCCTGGGATGGCAGGATTGATGTAAGAAGAGAGATTGGGTCGATTAGGCTTGTATTTGCAAGAGTTTAGAAGAATGAGAGGGGATCTCATAGAAACCTACAAAATTCTAACAGGACTGGACAGACTAAATGCAGGAAGGATGTTCCCGATGGTGGGGGAGTCCAGGACCAGGGGTCACAGTCTAAGGACAAGTGGTAAGCCATTTAGGACTGAGATGAGGAGAGATTTCTTCACCCAGAGAATGGTGAACCTGTGGAATTCTGTACCACGGAAAGCAGTTGAGGCCAATCTTTAAATATATTCAAGAAAGAGTTAGATATAGTTCTTAGGGCTAATGGGATCAAGGGATACGGGGAGAAAGCAGGAACAGGTTACTGAGTTTGGATATCAGCCATGATCGTATTGAATGGCAGAGTAGGCTCGAAGGGCTGAATGGCCTACTCCTGCTCCTATTTTTGTATGTTTCTATGTTCTATTCTGGAGTCTACAGCTATCCTCTTCACTACCAACTACACGGCCAATTTTTGTATCATCAACAAATTCCCTGATCATGCCTCCCACACTTCAGTCCAAATCATTAATATATACCACAAACAGCAAGGGACCCAACACTGAGCCCTGTGGAATGCCACTGGAAACCGCTGTCCATTCGCAAAACATCCGTTGACTACTACCTTGTGTTTCTTGTCACTGAGCCAATTTTGGATCCAACCTGCCACATTCCCTTGTATCTCATGGGCTTTCATTTTACTGACCTGTGTGCCATGCGGGACCTTGTCAAATGCCTTACTAAAATCCATGTGGATCACATCCAGTGCACTACCCTCATCAATCCTTCTTGTTACTATCTCAAAAAGCTCAATCAAGTTAGTAAGACATGACCTTCCCTTAACAAATCCATGCTGACTATTCCTGATTAATCTGTGTCTTTCTAAATGGCAGTTTATCCTGTCTCTCAGAATTGATACAGCCCCATTGCTTATAGCAAGTACACTGCTGCCAAAGTGATATCCCCACTAAACTTGTTGAACGATTTATTTATGAACATTGATAAATTTTGTGATTTTAGCTCTCTTGCTAAGGACTGTAACAACTGAAATTTGCCTCTCAATCTTCAATTCACCTATGAGATTCTCCTCTTGTCGAGGCAATCATGATTCACCGTTACGGGTTAGTTATCTCCTAAATTGAAGATATATAAATGAATAGATTGCTTTGCAACAAGGAAAACTGCATTTAGAACAGGGTTGTTCAACATATGGCCCGCAAGTGTAAACTGTACCCGGGGACATTCCTCATCCCGGCCAGGGCTCCGTGACTGGAGATGAGAACTTTCCCATTGTCTTCTTCTTGCAGAGCATTCTTTTTAATAACATTGCGCTGTCAGTTTCACAGCTCAGCTGCTGAAGCAGGAAAGCACCCCCCAATCCCAACAGATTCGTGGCTTTCTGACTTTATTTTTAAAAGCCTGCCGGAACGTCCCAAATTTGTCCGATTTTGGGAAGTGGCTCCTGCCCCAGCAGCCGCGCTGCGAATCTCAGCGCGATATTTTTAAACAAACTGACCGAGCACAAAGCTGCTGTGCTGAGTGCTCTCACTCAGTGCAACTGTCAGAAAGAGGGAGAGAGTGGGGGTGGGGGGGAACAGAGTGGGGGCAAAACAGAGAGAGAGGGAAAACACCGGGGGTGGGGGGAGGGGGAACGGAGAGAAAGGGGGAGAGAGAGAGAAGGGGGGGGGTGGGGAAACACAGAGAATGAGGAGGACACAGAGAGGGGGAACAACACAGAGAGGGAGAACACAAGGAAAGAGAGAGAAACAGAGACAGAGATAGAGATCAGGATACGCCTGATAAATGGGTATCTATCCAGAATACTCTGCATCGCTACATCAAGTATGCGGGCAGAGATTGAGTACTTATGCAAACAAAAACAATGCCAGGTATGTCACTAAATCAGCTTTCAACGTAGTGATGAGAAAGTAAGTCAATAAATTAGTCTTCTCATTTAAGGCTTCTTCACAAAAATACACATTTGTTGTTGTTTTTATTAGTGAGATAAATTTTAATTTTAATCTTTTGAAACTTGCTCACCGGCCCCCCCAGTCCAAGTAAAAATCATAATGCTGCCCTCTGCTCGAAAAGATTGGACAACCCTGATTTAGATAAATCCAGTCAGTCCTTTAAGACTCTTACTGGAATCCTAAAAACATAATTTTTTAAAATAATTGTGGATTAGAGACAAATATTCTTGATTAGTCTTCAAATGTTCAGAACAATTTATTGAATCTAAATGTATAAAATGCTACAGCACTGTAGGAGCCATGCAGTCCATCATGCCTGCGCATTTCCTTGAAAAAGTGACCTATTAATCCCACTTCCCTGTTCTATCCGCATACTTCTGCAATTTTTTTTCCTTTTCAAGAACTTATTCAATTCTACAGTTCCAAATATGCATTGCAACAGTTGAAGGAGGGGAATGGAATCAGTGACAAGAATACAGAATTTTTATGACATATGCGATGAATGTTTCAATATACCCTCAGTTAACTGGATGAAATTATAGCTCATCTAAAACTAATGACAGACAAGCATATAGGCAGCAGTGATCGAGAAAGATGATGGAGTGATAGAGCTGGGTGCCATCAATGGACATGTGAAATCTGACCCCATGGGCTGAATTTTTGATGTGGGAGGGGGAAACATGTTCTGGGTCTGTTTCTGGGTTCTGAACCCACTCCCGGGAGGAAAACAGTCACTGACCTGGAATTTTGATGGGGATGCCCAATTAATTGGCTTGGAGACACATTTCCTGTCCAATTAAGGGTGGTGGGCAGGCTCTCGAAGCTGGAGGGCCAATCAGAGGTCTTTCAGTTGCACTCGGCTGCAACAAGTGGTAAGCAACTGAGAAGACGCTGGAACAGGAAGGTGCCCTCTCAGCCATTTTTTAAAAATTTATTTAAAAAATAGAGAAAGCTGCCAGGCCAACATTATGGCGGCAGGGAATATCTTTATGGGGTGGGCTTTGACTGCACTCCACCTAGGCAGGCAGGGAGTGGCTGTAGGCCTGCGAGGAGTGCTGGCAACCCGGTTTCTACTGAGTGCCCACCTCCAGGCAGTTAAATTGCTCCATATCTCATCGGGAAACTGGAGAATGACTGGAAAATCTCAGTCGCCCTCCTTTAACTACACTCATCAAGATCTTAATGAGCCTAATTGGCTGCCTGCCTCGTGGGGGTGGGCAGCCCTGTCGGGCCCTGAGCCAGCCTCCCCTAAAATGGTTGACGCCAGGAACAGAGTAGGAAAACCAGCATGCTGGCTGGCACTGGTATTTTCAGACCCGATCCACTTCTGTTCCCAAACTTGGCAGGGCTCGCAAATTCTGCTACATGTCTTTGGATGATTTAATCAAGGGGCAACATGTAGATGAGGAAGATGAGGATGCAGGAAGAGAAGCCATTGCTGGAGATGATCTGCCACAATTTGATTGATAAGAGTGGAACCAAGCTATGGCAATCCCACTGAGCAATGGATGGGAGGCTTTGGAGGTGAATGGTGTGGTCAACTGTGTCAAAAGCTGCAGGGATATCAAGGAAGACAAGTAGAGCATCGGCCTGAAATGTTGCATGGAATCTTATGAGTGGTGCGGCGATCCAGATGGCGGGACCGGAAGTTGCCGTAACTTCTGTTTCCAGCACAATTCCCGATTCACACACAATTTTGTATGTAAATTAGCCATATGGCAATAGGCACGGGGGTCAAGTGAGATCATATGGCAGGGGCGGCCTTTCATTGGTGGAACTCATCGTCACTGCCCCAAGCATCATGATGGCCACAGATATAAAATATTCCGTGCTTGCAGCCTCAAGCTCATCAGCCTTCCTTTCATGCATCTTCAAAATAACTTGAAGCTTTTACTTAGACCAAAGAACAAAGAACTAAGAACAAAGAACAGTACAGCACAGGAACAGGCCATTCGGCCCTCCAAGCCTGCGCCGATCTTGATGCCTGTCTAAACTAAAACCTTCTGCACTTCCAGGGACCGTATCCCTCTATTCCCATCCTATTCATGTATTTGTCAAGATGCCTCTTAAACGTCGCTACCGTACCTGCTTCCACAACCTCCCCCGGCAGCAAGTTCCAGGCACTCACCACCCTCTGCGTAAAGAACTTGCCTCACACATCCCCTCTATACTTTGCCCCTCGCACGTTAAACCTATGTCCCCTAGTAACTGACTCTTCCACCCTGGGAAAAAGCTTCAGACTATCCACTCTGTCCATGCCACTCATAACTTTGTAAATCTCTATCATGTCCCCCCTCCACCTCTGTCGTTCCAGTGAAAACAATCCGAATTTATCCAGCCTCTCCTCATAGCTAATGCCCTCCAGACCAGGCAACATCCTGGTAAACCTCTTCTGTACCCTCTCCAAAGCCTCCACGTCTTTCTGGTAGTGTGGCGACTAGAATTGCACGCAATATTCTAAGTGTGACCTAACTAAGGTTCTGTACAGCTGCAGCATGACTTGCCAATTTTTATACTCTATGCCCCGACCGATGAAGGCAAGCATGCCGTATGCCTTCTTGACTACCTTATCCACCTGCATTGCCACTTTCAGTGACCTGTGGACCTGTACGCCCAGATCTCTCTGCCTGTCAATAGTCCTAAGGATTCTGCCATTTACTGTGTACTTCCCACCTGCATTAGATCTTCCAAAACGCAGTATCTCACATTTGTCCGGATTAAACTCCATCTGCCATTTCCCTGACAAAGTCTCCAACCGATCTATATCCTGCTGTATCCTCTGACAATCCTCATCACTATCTGCAACTCCAATAACCTTTGTGTCGTCCGCAAACTTACTAATCAGACCAGCTACATTTTCCTCCAAATCATTTATATATACTACAAACAGCAAAGGTCCCAGCACTGATCCCTGCGGAACACCACTAGTCACAGCCCTCCATTCAGAAAAGCACCCTTCTACTGCTACCCTCTGTCTTCTATGACCGAGCCAGTTCTGTATCCATCTTGCCAGCTCACCTCTGATCCTGTGTGACTTCACCTTTTGTACCAGTCTGCCATGAGGGACCTTGTCAAAGGCTTTACTGAAGTCTATATAGATAACATCCACTGCCCTTCCTTCATCAATCATCCTCGTCACTTCCTCAAAAAACTCAATCAAGTTAGTGAGACACGACATCCCCTTCACAAAACCATGCTGCCTCTTGCTCCTGTCCCGAAGAATCCTCTCTAATAATTTCCCTACCACTAACGTAAGGCTCACCGGCCTATAATTTCCTGGATTATACTTGCTACCCTTCTTAAACAAAGCAACAACATTGGCTATTCTCCAGTCCACTGGGACCTCACCTGTAGCCAATGAGGATACAAAGATTTCTGTCAAGGCCCCAGCAATTTCTTCCCTTGCCTTCCTCAGTATTCTGGGGTAGATCCCATCAGGCCCTTGGGACTTATCTACCTTAATGCTTTGCAAGACGCCCAACACCTCCTCCTTTTTGATAATGACATGACCCAGACTATCTACACTCCCTTCCCTAGACTCATCATTCACCAAGTCCTTCTCTTAAAACCATTTTAATTTAAAATGTTTTTGCCTCTCTTATTTTGTGAAAGTCACCACCAACTTCACATCATTTATTTTACCTACAGCCAAAGTGAATCACATCGCAGCCAGCAGGCAGCGTCCCACCCCACAGATCAGTGATGTCTCCCTATAGGTTCTCCTCCAGGCCGTCAGGGAAAAGCAGAAGGTCCTCTTTCCTACAGATGGAGTGTGAAGTAGCGAAGAAGGTCTCGAACCGTGGGGTACCACACACAACATAGGTGCAGTGCTACAAGCACATCAATGACTTGTTCAGATCAGCGAGAGTAAGTGGTCCTGGTGAAGCTGCTCTACTGTTTTCCTGCCTGGCTCCATGTCTTTAAGGCAGAGGATCCAAGGAATGCAGTGGAATGCATGAGCAGACTTTGTGCCATTCAATAAATTATTTAGCGCAAAGTTGAAGATTTGTTTATGTGATTGGATGTGTCGTGCAAAAGCCACTACAGAATTAATGATGTTGATGCATGTATGCAATGGTTGTGATGCATCATTTGCCATGTGATTAAATCTGCACTGTCTGCTGCAGGATAAACAAAGCCACAACCAGCATGAGTGTGCTAGAATGGGAGGAGGGGTCCATAACATCAGGCTGCTGACCACGGCTGAGGAGGAGGCTTCATAGATCACGAGAGAGCAGGGAGGCAGGGTGAGCGGAGATGGCGAGGCAGGAGTCACAAGGCGTAAGGATGAAGTGTCATCTCTATACTTGCAGCCATAAGTGGAAACTGAAGGAAATTGTGTGAACTCATGTGAAGCACATGTTTAAAATGTCTCTGCTTGCGTCTCGACTGCAGGTGCCCACACTCGAGTAGCAGAATGCAGTGTGTCCCAAGAAACTTTCTCTGGGGAGGAAGATGAAGCCAATGCCCCAGAGGGTGCAGCATCACCTGCCTCTTCTTCCACCTCAGCCAGCGCAGATACATCCACACGGTCTGTGGTGGGTTTAAGATTAGAATCTGGGTCACAAGCTGGTGTGCATGACACAGACACGTCCCAGCAGCTAAGGGAGGATGTGCCAGCCAGTTCCCTTGACATTCAGAGGACTGCTGGGGACCAGGCCCCTGCTCAGCCTCACACTCATGATGATCCTCTCTTTGTTGCTACGAGAAGTCTGCTGGATGTGCAGCAAAGCCACGAGGAAAATATGTTGGAGGTGCCTGTGGTCATGTGTGGCTTTGCACACGCCATGGAGGAGTCCATGCAAGCCAGGAATTTGAGCATATGGCTTCCTCAGTCAAGAGTCTGGCAAGCTCTATGGTGAGTCTGGCTGACCACTCGAGCCATATGTGATCTGACCTGCACTCCATCGCTGTTGCCATGGCTCCATGCAACAGACCCTAAGTGAGAGGAGGATGAGGAACCTGGACCTCCCTGCAGGTGCTCCTTCCCCTCACAGACTCAGGCAGATGCCATTGTGCACACAGATGGAGGAAGAGTGTGTGCCAGCCTCCCTGGTGCCTTCCTGTCTGGAAATCCTTAAAGTAAGTGACGTCTCGTCCTCCACCCCAACATTGATCCCCTTACCTCCAGCAGATGAGCACATGGAGGATACTCAAGCACCATTGTTACAGACTCGCTGTAGGATGGAGCCATCAAGGCCCCGTTCCTCCAGAGGATGCCCACCATGGTCATCTGCAGCAACAGGGCATCACACTGAGCAGACTGCCTCCACCTCAGCTGCTAATGTCGGGGTAGCACCTAGACCTAGTGGGAGAAAAATAAAATTGAAAGAGTTTTGATCACGAAGGTGGCATGGGTAATGTACATATTATGAGAATAGAAAAGATTCATCGATACATTTTTATTTCATTGAAAATTTGATCCACACTCATTAATGATTTGCTTGGTTTCAGATGTTTTTTGGAGGCCTATGGCAGGTACGCAATGATGTTTGCAAAACATCTCAGGAAATGTCGAGTGTCCATATCTCATTGGAATTTGAGCTTTCACTCTTCAATGATGGCTGTTTTCCTATTGATGATTATTAACTTTTTCCAGTACTGTCATGTCTTACTTTTGTTTTCTACAGTCATAACAATGCTGCTTGCAGTGATGTGTAGTCACATTCATTTGAGCCCTTGGATGATTTCAAATGCCAATCATATGAAAGTGCAGCAACACTTCATTAAGATTGCAGAGATGAATAAGATCTCATGCAAAAGGTAATTTCTGTGGCGAATTGTTATGTTTCTCCTCCCAATGTTACTTGATGATGTGGCTTATTGTTGGCTGAAACGGCATAAATGAGGTTCTCCCTGATGTCCCTTGCATGTCTCTCCATGGCCCTCATCAATGACAGCATCATTGTCATTGTTGTTCTCCTCCTCACCCTCTTCATAGACATCCTCATCTGAGGAGGACCGGTGTTCCTCCTGTTCCACCGCCTGTAGAATGTTGCCGCATCTCATTTCCAGGTTTGCAAGGCACAGCAGACAACCATTATTCATGACACCCTTTGAAAGGCAGCAAAATCACATTTTCAACCTGCTGATGGTGTGTTCAATGATGAATGTGTGATCAACATTGTACCTCTCTTCAGTAGTGCTTTTGTGATGATGCACTGGTGTCATCAACCATGTACAAAGTGGGTAACCCTTGTCACCCAGGATCCAGCCGTCCACTTCGGCTGGTTCCTCGAAAACTGCAGGCAGCTGGGAGTTCCTCAAAATGTAGGAGTCATGACAGATTCCTGGAAACATGCACAAACATGCATGACTCTTCTCCTGTGGTCACAAACCAGTCGCACTTCGTATTGACAAAGACAGCAGGCTGATCCCAGGGACGCTAATGGCCATATGAGTACAGTCGATCATCTCTTGCACTCTAGAGAAGCCAGCGATGGCACTGAAGGCCATAGACTTTGCTGCCTGGCTGTCCTTGTCTACAGGTAAATAGATGAAACCATTGGCATGTCAAAAAAGGGTACCTCTTTGATGAACCTGTGGGTCGCAGACTGCAAGATGCCACATATGTCACCTGTGGATCCCTGGATCCCGTGGATCCCTATCTTCGCAAAAAATATTGAGTGCAGCAGTCACCTTGAGGGCAACAGGAATGGGATTCACACTGAAGCCAAGCGGCTGCAGGTCATGCCGTAGGATCCTACGAATTTCTGTGACCATTTCACATGACATCCTTAGGTGTCTCTGGCATTGCCTCTCTGACATTTTGTAGGTAATTTTTCCTTGTCCTGAGGACAATATGTGTTCGATAAGGCCATTCCACGATGTTATCATCCTCATCTTCCTGTTCTGCCATTGCTGGTGCTCAGGCAGTTGAGGGAAAAGAACCCTCCTTAGTCTCTCACTTTGCTCTTTTTCCCATGGTACTAGACAAATTGGGTATATGAGATCCATGTCATTGCAGCTTTTCTGAACAATAAATAAGCAGACTGTGGCGATTCAGCCCTCTGGTGCCATTGAGCTGAAACATCGAGGAAATGTACAGCTCCCTTGTATCTGCCCTCAAATTGCAGCCAGGTAGAAATCACACCCACTACTGTTTGCCTCCTCCCACTCTCCTTCCTCAGCCTGAGTATCCACATGGTTTCCATTATCGTTGGAGAATATGGTGCGCATGGAATTCAGGTCAAGTCTTCCCAGCTTCCAACTTCCTCCTGCAACCTTCCAGCTTGAATCCATCACCCTTGACCCACCCAATGTTACTGTTACTCTTCCCTCCGTAACGATTGGGCCCTCCCCCATTACTGTGCACAATGTAACCATCAATGTATTCATACCATCCCTCCCCATTCCTACTCCTGTTACTATCGACATGATGACTGTTATCCTTGAACCTCCTCACATAGAACTGACCATTGTTACCGAGTCCCATTCCCCTCCATATGAAACTGTCGAATACCCACCCATTAGTCTTGACCTTCCCCACTACAGAATCCATTTGCCCCCATTTACTGTGACCATTCCCTCTGCTAGCCAGTACCACAATTTGCCCCACAGCTCCCCGACGTCGACAGCACTCATCCCTCCTTTAGGGCATTGCCAAATATCTTCACATAATACTGATCTAATCCACTCACCACACCCGGAGCCGACAAAATGCATCTTCATGATTGATATCAACCATTCAGCAACCTGAACGCTCCACTCCACCCTCCCCTGCTCCTCCATGCACCTGAACAACCCCACCTTCCCTCCTCAACTACCCACCGCTGCTTCTCCATGTAGCCCCCGACTATGCCTTTGCTGCTAACCCCCGAGCCTGGAGGCAAATATCCATTCCAAGGCTGCCATTAGTTTAGAGAAGAGAGAAGAGTACAGTCCTGCGACTCAACTACACAAATACCATGGTGAAACAATTCTGAATCGGGTGGCATGGGAATATCACTCGCCGTTCACTTAAACTGGCAGGTAAAACTAAAATGTAACTATGTGTATGGTAATCAGTATTCATGTTATTTAAATGAATGCAAAGCTACAATCTGCCACAGCGTTGGGGGAACCCCGGAACGCCACAAACCTACCGCGACTTAATTTCTCTAACATATCCCGCTGTTGGGAATCCAAAAAAACACCTCACGCCTAATTATATCACCCCACATGCCACCAAATCTACCGCAGCAGAGAGCATAAAACTCTTTCCATTAACTCTGTTTCTTTCTCCACAGATGCTGCTGGACCTGCTGAGTATTTCCAGCATTTTCTGTCTTTATTTTATATTAGGAATAATGGACCATGGTCACAGTCACAGATAATGTCATTTGTAACTTTCATTTAGAACGTTTCAATGATGTGACTTCAGTCTTAATTTGCATAGCAAATACAGCCATAATGAGTCTTGTCCACAGGCCATGTGCAGCTTTATCAGCTGAAAGTGTTTTATCTTTGCTTTAACATATGCAGTCTTCGTGGGGCACTCGATAGGCTTCAGGCCTGATGCACAGCACCATGACAAGAGCTGGAGATCTCATTATTCGCCCCATGGTTTTAGGTTGATAATGATTTGCATCTTGGTATGCTTGTTATGTTGGATGGTCAGATTTTGCTTATTTGTTGATTGCCACTGAAATTGTTGATCAGTTTATTTATTCTATGTAAATTTGTATGCCATAGGATAACTTAAAGCATATAAAGGGAATAGAGGGATACGGTCCCCGGAAGTGCAGAAGGTTTTAGTTTAGGCAGGCATCAAGATCGGCGCAGGCTTGGAGGGCCGAATGGCCTGTCCCTGTGCTGTACTGTTCTTTGTTCTTTATATTCCTGATCAGCTGTATTAATGATAATTTTTTAAAAATTGCCCAAGATCTTAAAATTATTAGTAATTGCACAACAGCAAGATCTGTTTAATAAAATGAAACAAAATCCTAACGATAATTGTTTATCCATCTGGGGTTCATATTTTGCTTAGCATGCTGCTGTCATCATAAGAATCTGAGCTGTCATTTGCCTCAGGCTCGATATGATAGGGTTGAACAGACAAGGTTTCCACTGAAGTTTGTTCTACATTGTTAGTCTCACATTCCAAAATGATGTAGAAAACGTTGCTTCTGAGACACTGATGACGCTTGCATCTGACTCTGTGCTCTCAAACAATTATGCTATCATTGGCAGATTGACCATCTCCAATTAAAGAAACTAAAGTGACTAGAAGACAATGCCAGTCAATGATAGCCTCAGAAAGGACTAGCAAAACATTGCACAATCCAAAATTGAAAAATAGAACACAACTTTGTAAGGTAAAAGAGAAATGAATTGCACATAATTTTTAAAGGGGTAGAAAGAAACTAATCTGGTTAATAATTCAGTACTCTATGTTGCATTCAGGCTGTAAGTTTATCATTAATCCAAAGTGGTTTCAGTGTCCCTTGGCACTGCAGTGTAAACTGGGTCTGACGCCAGAACTGACTTTGAAGTGAGGTGGAGTGAGACTCCCTGGCGGTAAGAGTCTCTTTGCTCTAGTATCAGGTCAAACCTTGTCTATGGTCAAAGGATGCATTCACATTGTAAATGTCAGCCTTGGCTCAGTGTGGCATTCTTGCCTCTGAGTCTGAAGGTTATGGGTTTTAAGTCCAACTTCAGAGACTTGAGCACATAATGTAGGCTGACGCTTCAGTACAATGTTAAGGGAGTGCTGCGTTGTTGGAGGTGGAGTCTTTCAGATGGGATTTTAAACCAAGGCTCTATCTGCCCTCTTAGGTGGATGCAATATATCCCACAGTACTAGAAGAAGAGCAGGGGATTCTCCAAGCACCTAGCCAACATTTGTACCTCAACCAATGCAACTAAGAGAACAACAGTGAGATTGAAATTGAGATGTACTTTGCCAATTTGCCAGATGTAGATCATACAGTTTGGAATGGGATGGTCTATACAAATTGGCTTCAGTCTTTGCCTATAATATTAGATTAAAAAACACTTCCTTTGTAGTTATTTGGGATACCATGAGAATATGTGAAAAGTGCTATGTAGGTGCACATTCTTTCTGTGATGTCAGTATGAAGTAAAATTTATTTGCACTAACAGAATAAAACATCGTAAGTCATTTTCAAGAATTTGTAATTTTGATAAAATGGGCAAGAATCTTCAGCCTTCCAGTACCCTCCTGGGAATTCAGGCCAGGAAAGTCGACAGTAAGTCCCAACCTGGATAGATTGTCTTACCTAGGGGAATTCCACGTGGCCTTTGGAGGGCAGGATCCTTTGTTTACCCCTTACAAGGTCACCCCCCTCAAATCTAAATCGGGGGACATAATCACTGACCAACGCAAACAGATGGACCGCTGGGTTGAGCACTACCTAGAACTGTACTCCAGGGAGAATGCTGTCACTGAGACTGCCCTCAATGCAGCCCAGCCTCTACCAGTCATGGATGAGCTGGACATACAGCCAACCAAATCGGAACTCAGTGATGCCATTGATTCCCTAGCCAGCGGAAAAGCCCCTGGGAAGGACAGCATTACCCCTGAAATAATCAAGAGTGCCAAGCCTGCTATACTCTCAGCACTACATGAACTGCTATGCCTGTGCTGGGACGAGGGAGCAGTACCCCAGGACATGCGCGATGCCAACATCATCACCCTCTATAAAAACAAAGGTGACCGCGGTGACTGCAACAACTACCGTGGAATCTCCCTGCTCAGCATAGTGGGGAAAGTCTTTGCTCGAGTCGCTCTGAACAGGCTCCAGAAGCTGGCCGAGCGTGTCTACCCTGAGGCACAGTGTGGCTTTCGTGCAGAGAGATCGACTATTGACATGCTGTTCTCCCTTCGTCAGATACAGGAGAAATGCTGTGAACAACAGATGCCCCTCTACATTGCTTTCATTGATCTCACCAAAGCCTTTGACCTCGTCAGCAGACGTGGTCTCTTCAGACTACTAGAAAAGATCGGATGTCCACCAAAGCTACTAAGTATCATCACCTCATTCCATGACAATATGAAAGGCACAATTCAACATCGTGGCTCCTCATCAGAGCCCTTTCCTATCCTGAGTGGTGTGAAACAGGGCTGTGTTCTCGCGCCCACACTTTTTGGGATTTTCTTCTCCCTGCTGCTTTCACATGCGTTCAAATCCTCTGAAGAAGGAATTTTCCTCCACACAAGATCAGGGGGCAGGTTGTTCAACCTTGCCCGTCTAAGAGCGAAGTCCAAAGTACGGAAAGTCCTCATCAGAGAACTCCTCTTTGCTGACGATGCTGCTTTAACATCTCACACTGAAGAATGCCTGCAGAGTCTCATCGACAGGTTTGCGTCTGCCTGCAATGAATTTGGCCTAACCATCAGCCTCAAGAAAACGAACATCATGGGGCAGGATGTCAGAAATGCTCCATCCATCAATATTGGCGACCACGCTCTGGAAGTGGTTCAAGAGTTCACCTACCTAGGCTCAACTATCACCAGTAACCTGTCTCTAGATGCAGAAATCAACAAGCGCATGGGTAAGGCTTCCACTGCTATGTCCAGACTAGCCAAGAGAGTGTGGGAAAATGGCGCACTGACACGGAACACAAAAGTCCGAGTGTACCAGGCCTGTGTCCTCAGTACCTTGCTCTACGGCAGCGAGGCCTGGACAACGTATGCCAGCCAAGAGCGACGTCTCAATTCATTCCATCTTCGCTGCCTTCGGAGAATACTTGGCATCAGGTGGCAGGACTATATCTCCAACACAGATGTCCTTGAAGCGGCCAACACCTCCAGCTTATACACACTACTGAGTCAGCGGCGCTTGAGATGGCTTGGCCATGTGAGCCGCATGGAAGATGGCAGGATCCCCAAAGACACATTGTACAGCGAGCTCGCCACTGGTATCAGACCCACCGGCCGTCCATGTCTCCGTTATAAAGACGTCTGCAAACGCGACATGAAATCGTGTGACATTGATCACAAGTCGTGGGAGTCAGTTGCCAGCATTCGCCAGAGCTGGCGGGCAGCCATAAAGACAGGGCTAAATTGTGGCGAGTCGAAGAGACTTAGTAGTTGGCAGGAAAAAAGACAGAGGCGCAAGGGGAGAGCCAACTGTGCAACAGCCCCAACAAACAAATTTCTCTGCAGCACCTGTGGAAGAGCCTGTCACTCCAGAATTGGCCTTTATAGCCACTCCAGGCGCTGCTTCACAAACCACTGACCACCTCCAGGCGCGTATCCATTGTCTCTCGAGATAAGGAGGCCCAAAAGAAAGAAGAAAAGCATTAGAAAGTGAAGGGCCTGGTGTGCACAACCAGAATTCGTGCCTTCCCAGACCTGAGAGGACCCTGTGTAGTATCTGCAGGACATCAAAAGCAGTAATCTCAGGATTACTCCCAGTCCCCTGTGAAAGTGAGCATAGGAATAGGAGAATTGAGCGATTGAACAAGTGGCTGGAGAACTGGTGTGGGAGGGAGGGCATCAGATTTCTGAGACATTGGGACCAGTTCTGGGGCAGGTGGGACCTGTACAAGATGGACTGGTTGCATCTTAGCAGGACTGGGACAAATATCCTTGCAGGGAGATTGCTACTGCTGTTGGGGAGGGTTTAAACTAAATTGTCAGGGGGATGGGAACCTGAGAGGGAGCTCAGATTGGAGGGAAGCAAAACTAGTAACTAGTCTGGGGTGTGGGAACCAGGAGCAAGTAGTAGAGATGAATACCAAGGTGCACAGAATACTGGGGGAGATATATAGCACGTGAGTAGGGAATAGTACGTTATTAGGTGTGGTCAGAGTAAGGGGGAAAGTAATGAAGTCTGAATCAGGGTTAATGTGCATGTATGTGAATGCATGGAGTGTGGTTAATAAGACTGGTGAGGTACAGGCACAGATTGAAATGTGGAAATATGATGTTGTGGCTATAATGGAGACCTGGCTCAAAGAAGGGCAGGACTAGATGTTAAATATTCCAGGATACAAGGTATTCAGGAAAGATAGGAAAGGGAAAAAAGGGGGAGGGGTGGCAGTATTGATTAAGGAGAGCATTGCAGTGTTGGAGAAAAAGGATATCCCAGAGGGGTCGAAGACAGAATCAACTTGGCTAGAGCTAAGGAACAAAAAAGGTGCAGTTACGTTGCTCGGTGTTGTCTATAGGCCACCAGCTAGTGGGAAGGACATGGAGGAACAAATTTGCAAGGAAATCACAGAGAGATGAAATAATTATTAGGCTAGTTATAATGGGGGAATTTAATTATCCAAATATAGACTGGGATAATAGTAGTGTAAAGGGCAGTGAGGGGCAAGAGTTCCTAGAGTGTGTTCAGGAAAATTTTCTCCAACAGTATGTTGCTAGTTCAACAAGAAAGGAGGCACTGCTAGACCTGGTTCTTGGGAATGAGGTGGGTCAAGTAGATCAAGTATGGGCGGCACAATGGCGCAGTGGTTAGCACCGCAGCCTCACAGCTCCAGCGACCCGGGCTCAATTCTGGGTACTGCCTATGCGGAGTTTGCAAGTTCTCCCTGTGTCTGCATGGGTTTTCGCTGGGTGCTCCGGTTTCCTCCCACCACCAAAGACTTGCAGGTTGATAGGTAAATTGGCCATTATAAATTGCCCCTAGTATAGATAGGTGGTAGGGGAATATAGGGACAGATGGGGATATGGTAGGAATATGGGATTAGTGTCGGATTACACTGATGGTCGGCACAGACTCGGTGGGCCGAAGGGCCTGTTTCAGTGCTGTATCTCTAAATAAATAAAATAAAAAATAAATAAGACCATTTAGGGGATAGTGATCATTGTATCATAAGGTTTAGGCTGACTATGGAAAAGGACAAAGAGCAATCCAGGGTAAGAATAATTAGTTGGGGGAAGGCCAACTTCAATGGGGTAAGAACAGAGCTGAGGCGAATAAATTGGAGTCAAAAGCTGGCAGAAAAATTGATAGATGAACAATGGGCTAACTTCAAAGAAGACTTAGTTTAGGCACAGTAGAGGTATGCTCCCTCAAAGGTGAAACATAGAGCTAACAAATCCAGAGCTCCCCGGATGACAAAAGAGGTAGAGATTATGATGAAGAAGAAAAAATCTGCTAATGACAGATGCCAGGTAGAAAATACTATCGAGAACTAGGCTGAATACAGAAGGTCCAGAGGGGAAGTGAAAAAGCAAATAAGAGAAGCAAAGAGAGAGCATGAGAAGAGATTGGCAGCTAGCATTAAAGGAAATCCCAAAGTTTTCTATCAGCCTATAAATAGTAAAAGGGTGGTAAAAGGAGGAGTGGGGCCGATCGGAGACGAGAAAGGGGATTTACACATGGAGGCAGAGGGAATAGCTGAGGTATTAAATGAATACTTTGCATCTGTCTTTATCAAGGAAGAAGATGCAACCCAGGCAATGTTGAAAGGGGAGATAAGTCACACACTAGAGGGGTTTAAAATTGATAAAGAGGAAATATAAGACAGGCTGTCTGAACTTAAAGTGGATAAAGAACCAGGGCCGGATGAAATGCATCCAAGGATACTGAGGGAAGTGAGGGTCGAAATCGCAGAGGCGCTGGCCATAATTTTTCAGTCTTCCTTAGACTCAGGGGTGGTGCCAGAGGACTGGAGGATTGCAAATGTTACCCCCTTGTTCACAAAAGGGTGTAAAGATAAGCCCAGGAACTACAGGCCAGTCAGTTTAACTTCGGTGGTGGGAAAACTTCTAGAAAAAATAATTCAGGACAAAATCAATAGTCACATGGACAAATGCAGATTAATTAAGGAAAATCAGCATGGATTTCTTAAGGGTAAATCATGCTTAGCTAACTTGCTGGAGTTTATTGAGGAGGTAACAGAATGGGTTGATGAGGGCAATGCGGTTGATGTGGTGTACATGGACTTACAAAAGGTATTTGACACAATACCACACAACAGACTTGTGAGCAAACGTGTAGCTCATGGAATAAAAGGGATGGTAGCAACATGGATACGAAATTGGTTGAGTGACAGGAAACAAAGAGTAGTGGTGAATGGATGTTTTTCGGGCTGGAGGAAGGTTTGTAGTGGAGTTCCCCAGGGATCAATGTTGGCATCAAAGCAAAATACTGTAGATGCTGGAAATCTGAAATAAAAACAAGAAATGCTGGAAGTACTCAGCAGGTCTGGCAGCATCTGTGGAGAGAGAAGCAGAGTTAACGTTTCAGGTCAGTGACCTTCATCAGAAGTGGCAGATATTAGAAATGTAAAAGTTTTTAAGCAAGTAAAGTGGGGGTGGGGCAAGAGATAACAAAAGGGAAAGTGTTGATCGAACAAGGTCACAGAGAATAACTGACCAGATGGTCATGAAGCAAAGGCAAACAGTATGTTAATGGTGTTGTGAAAAACAAAGCGTTACTACAGAGAGGGTGTTAATTGACAGAAAAATGAACAGCCCCCAAGCACAAACATGAAAAAAGTGGGTAGGCACAGTAGAAAAAAGAAATGATAATTAAAAATAAAAATAAAAAGGGGAGCCTGTCATGCTCTGAAATTATTGAACTCAATGTTCACTCCAGCAGGCTGTTTAGTTTGTTTCTACTGTGCCTACTCACTGTTTTTTTATCCTGTTTGTGCTTGGGGCCAGGGCTGTTCATTTTTCTGTCAATTAACACCCTCTCTGTACTAACACTTTGTCTTTCACCACACCATGAGGGCATTGGAGGGAGTACAGAAAATATTCACGAGAATGGTTCCAGGGATGAGGAATTTCAGTTATGAAGATAGATTGAAGAAATTAGGACTGTTTTCCTTGGAGAAGAGAAGGCTGAGAGGTGATTTGATAGAGGTATTCAAAATCATGAGGGCTCTGGACAGAATAGATAGAGAGAAACTGTTCCCACTCATGAAAGGATCAAGAACAACAGGGCACAGATTTAAAGTAATTGGTAAGAGAAGCAAAAGTGACATGAGGAAAAACTTTTTCACAAAGCGAGTGGTTAAGGTCGGGAATGCGCTGCCTGAGAACGTGGTGGAGGCAGGTTCAAATGAAACATTCAAAAGGGAACTAGACAGTTTTATGAAATGAAGAATGTTCAGGATTATGGGGAGAAGGCAGGGGAATGGGACTGAGGGAATTTCTCTTTCATAGAACCAGTATAGACACGATGGGCCAAATGGCCTCCTTCTGTGCAGTAACAATTCAGTGATACCTTGAGGTGAAACTCATCATTGTTTGCAGTCACACTAAAATTCATCTCATTGATGCTTTCAATATTTGTACAAAAAAACAATTTTAAATACATTGATTCTTTTGGTGATGTTGATGTTTTCCTTGGTCATAAGGCAAGTAGAAACCATCCAGTGGTTTCCAGCACTATTACACTAACATCACTTTTTTTTCTGATCAGCTCCAACCTGCTCATGACAATTATGTGAGTTCGAATCTAGTGCCTGCCTTCAACCTTCAAAGCCTTCCATTTCTTTGCCAACATATTCAGCTTTTTATTTCAGGTTCTCATCTAGCAACAACAACTTGCATTTATGTAGCACCTTTAACATAATAACACATTCCAAGTCACTTTACAGGAGAGTTTTGGAACAAAATTTGACACCGAGCCACAAAAGGAGAAATTAGGGCAGGTGAATCAAAAAGATAGGTTTTAAGGAGTATCTTAAAGGAGTAAAGAGAGGAAGGGAGGCAGAGAGATACAGGAGGAAATTCCAGATCTTATGGCCTAGGCTACTGAAGGCACAGCCGCCAATGGTGGAGGGCTTAAAATCAGGAATGCTCAACAGGCCTGAATTGGCGGAGTGCAGAGATTTTGGGGTGGTGGCGAGGGGGGTGCGGGCGGGGGATGCACGGGTGGCTGTAGGGCTGGAGGAGATTACAGAGATCGGGAAGAGAGAGGCCATGGAGGGATTTGAAAACAAGGATTAAAATTTTAAAACCAAGTCATTGCTTGACCGGGAGCTAATCCAAATCAGCAAGCACAAGGGAGATGGGTGAGTGGGACTTGACGCGAATTCGGACATGGGCCGCAGAATTTTGAAATGACTCAAGTTTGCAGAGGGTAGAACATAGGACACCAGCCAGGAGTGTGTTGGAATAGTCAAGTCTACAGGTAACAAAAGCATGGATGAGGGTTACAGCAGCAGATGAGCTGAGGCAAGTTCGAAGTCAGGCGATATGCAGCTGGAAATAGGCGATCTTAATGTTGGTGTGGCTGTGTGGTTGGAAGCTCATCTCAGGAGCAAATAGAACACCAAGTTTCCAAACAGTCTGGTTCAGCCTCAGATAGGTGCCAGGGAGAGGGATGGAGTCCATGATGAGGGAATGGAGTTTGTGACGGTGGGGCGGGGGGCGGGGGGTGCAAAGACAATGGGTTCTATCTTGCCGAAATTAAATTGAAGGAAATTGCTGCTTATCCAATACTGGATGTCGGACAAACATTCAGATAGTTTAAAGACAGAGAAGTGGTCAAGAGAAATGGAGGAGAGGTGGATCTGGGTATCGTTATTGGCATATGGAAATTACACCATGATTTCAAGTGAGGTTGTCAAGGCGCAGCATGTCGATGAGAAAGAAGTGGGGCCCAAGGATAGACTTTTGGGGGACACCAGAAGTAACAGTGTGGGAGTAAGAGAAGAGAAGCCATTGTAAATGATTCTCTGGCTACAATAGGATAGATATGAATGAAGCCAGGAAAGTGCAGTCCCTCCCAGCCAGATGATGGTGGAGAGGTGATTGAGCAGGATCTAGAGATCATCTGTGCCAAAGGCTACAGACAAGTCAAGGAGGATGAAGAAGGATAGTTTATCTTCGCCATACTCAGCTAAGATGTCATTTGTGACTTTGGAAAGAGCTGTTTGGTGCTGTGGTGGGGCAGAAACTTGATTGGAGGGATTTACACAAAGAGTTACAAGAAAGATGGACACAGATTTGATAGGTGACAACATGTTCAAGGACTTTGGAGAGGAAAGGGAGATTCAAGATGGGGCAGTAATTTACAAAGGTGGAGGGGTCAAGGGTTGGTTTTTTAAGTAGAATAATGATGGCAGTAAATTTGAAGGTGAAGGGAACATTATCTAAGGAGAGAGAAACATGAATAATGTCAGCTAATATATTAACTAGGAACTTGAGTGGTCAGCAGTTTCATAAGAATAAGGTCTAGAGAGCAGAAGGTGGGTCTCATGCACAAGATGAGTTCAGAGAGGGCACGACGGGTGATTGGAGAGAAACTGGACAAAGATGTGAGCTCAAATTTAGGGTAAAGGGAAATCTTCGAGGAAGTTATTTCAGTGGGCTAGGGGAAGGGCGGGAAGCAGCAGAAGCAGCTGATTGGATGATCTCAATCTTTGCAATACAAAAGTCTAAGAGCTCCTTGAGCATATTGTCGGAGGTGAGGATGGAGGAAACAGGGGATGGTGGTTTAAAAAGACAGTTAGTGGTGGAGAAGAGGAGCCAAGTATTATCCCTGCCTTCCTGGATGATCTTTGAATCATGGGAAATTTTAGTAATGGAGACCATAGCCCAATAATGCTTTAAATGGTCTATCCAGATCTGGCGATGAATGGTTAAACCAGTTATTCACCAAAGACATTCAAGTCTGTGTTTCTTGGACATAAGCAAGTGGAAATGAGGGATGGACCAGGAAAGCAATAAGGGTGGGAAAGAGTAATGGTTCTCATGAGGACAAGAGCATCAAAGGTGGTGGAGAGGATGTGAGTGAGTGAGTCAATAGTTGTTGAGCAATCATGATGAATCAAAGACCAAAGACGAGATAGTTGGGAACTTGAGAGTGCAGAGGTAAGTGACTTGGAGGAGAGTTGTTTCCAATCGCAATAATATTTCAGTACTTTATCTTAGTGGTTCAGGAGAAAATTACAGAATTAACTTCAAAATGTTTGACCAATCTGTTTTATTTTCCCCACATTCCCCACTACAAGCTATTTCTCAATGAACTGCAGATATCTCCCATTATTCTCTTTATAAGTACGTTGCTTTTCCTATTAAAATGTATTTAGCATGTTCTTATTCAAATACAGAGAAATACTTTTAAGCTACAACATGGAAATAGGCTATTTAACTCAATCAGCCCGGTTAGCATTTCCCCTCCACATAGACAAATGGTCCTATGTTTATGTATCATTTCATCTGCTTTTCCTTCATCCACCTACCCAATATAATCTTGAATGTTGGCATAGGGCTGAATTTTAAGGGACCGTTGGAAATGGGAATGGAGGCAGGGGAGCATAAAATCAGGATGGAAGACATCGAACTGGAAGTCTGATTTCTTGACCTTGCTTCAGCATTTTACTGTCGGTGGCTGACAGGGAGAGCAGACTTCGTACATCCACGTGATGGGAAGGCAATTAAGATACTTAAGAGCCCAAAAGACAACAGTTTTATTTACTGGGTCCGATTTAACTAATGGTGCATGAAAACCATGGGGCTTCAGAGCCTCACCTGGTTAAAAGAGGTGACAAGGAGGCGGGAGCTCAGTGCTGTGTTCACTGGGAAGCCATCAATGAGGCAGCGTCACTTGGCAGGGAGGGTGGAAGAGGGAGGGCATCGGGAATCCCTGTCAGGAGTGGGGACAAAGGTGCCAGCACTGCGGGGCAGCCACCAGGGTGCCAACAGGGCAGTGTCACTTCATCAGAGGTGACAAGTGAGGGAAGGGAGGATGGTTGTTTACTGCGAAGGCCTTGCACTCAGCAAGAGGCAACCTGTCATGGGACTTATTCACCCTAGCTTTGGGACCCCTGTTGAGGACGGGGAGCAGTATAGAGGGAGGTAGGTCCGGCACGGGCAAGGGCACACCAGCAACTTGGGGGCCACAGGTGGGCCAGCCTCAGGAATGGGACATCAGAGAAGGATGCAGAAGGGCACGCTAAGTCTTCCGTGAGCAAAAAAGCTACCCTCCAGAGAGGGTCTACCGGTCGAGGCTCAACTACCTGCAGGTGTCCTAGTAGCACTGTCTCCAAAGACTCCCCCTCTCTAGGGAGGCTGTCACTGATCTGTGTGCCATGAATTAGGATGAGCTGTCTCATGGGACTTGGTGGACACCCGATGTCAGTGTCGCTGAAGGTCACCGTGGTACTGAACTACTGTGCCACTGGGTCATTCCAGCAACCTGGATGCCCTTGTTCATGAGTTAGTATAAGCTAGTATGCAGGTACAGTAAGCAATTAAGAAGGCAAATGGTATGTTGGCCTTCATTACAAGGGGATTTGAGCACGGAAGTAAAGATGTCTTGCTGCAATTGTATAGAGCCTTGGTGAAACCGTACCTGGAGTATTGTGTACAGTTTTGGTCTCATCAAAGGAAGGATACACTTGTCATAGAGGGAGTGCAATGGAGGTTCACCAGACTAATCCCTGGGAAAGCAGGATTGTTTTATGAGGAAAGATTGAGGAAACTGGGCCTGTATTCTCTAGTGCTTGGAAGAATGAGAGGTGATCTCATTGAAACTTACACAATTCTTAAAGGACATGACAGGGTGGATGTAGTTAGGATGTTTCCCCAGGATGGTGAGTCTGGAACCAGGGGACATAATCTCAGAATAAGGGTAGGCCATTTTACACTGACAGGAAGAGGAATTTCTTCACTCAGAGACTGGTGAATCTTTGGAAATTCTCTACCCCAGAGGACTGTGGAAGCTCAATCATTGAGCATGTTCAAGACAGAAATCTAGAGATTTCTGGAGATAAATGACAGTAAGAGATATGGGGATAGTGCGGAAAAGTGACGTTGAGGTAGATAATCAGCCATGATCTAATTGAATGGTGGAGCAGGCTCGATAGGCTGAATGGCCTAATCTACTCCTGTTCCTATGTTCCTATATT
The DNA here is from genome assembly GCF_036365525.1 of Heterodontus francisci. Lineage (NCBI taxonomy): Eukaryota > Metazoa > Chordata > Chondrichthyes > Heterodontiformes > Heterodontidae > Heterodontus > Heterodontus francisci. The sequence continues at coordinate 116,317,426 of NC_090371.1, forward strand.
CCTATGGATCAACTATTTATTTTTTTTATTTTTATTTAGAGATACAGCACTGAAACAGGCCCTTCGGCCCACCGAGTCTGTGCCGACCATCAACCACCCATTTACACTAATCCTACACGAATTCCATATTCCTACCTCATCCCCACCTGTCCCTATATTTTCCTACCACCTACCTATACTAGGGGCAATTTATAATAGCCAATTTACCTATTACCTGCAAGTCTTTGGCATGCAGGAGGAAACCGGAGCACCCGGAGAAAACCCACGCAGACACAGGGAGAACTTGCAAACTCCACACAGGCAGTACCCAGAATTGAACCCGGGTCGCTGGAGCTGTGAGGCTGCGGTGCTAACCACTGCGCCACTGTGCCGCCCCAAACTATGTGCCGCCCCAAACTATGTGTGGGACTATGCGCCACTGTGCCGCCCCAAACACTGTGCCGCCCCAAACTATGTGTGGGATCTCACAGTCAGTGTTGCATCAGTACGTCAAGAAGGTCACCAATGCCCAGTTCAGGCGGGCCAGTGACTATGTGCACTTCTGCACTGATCCGAAGAGTGAAGCTGAGAGGAGTATAGGGTTCAATGTCATCTCTGGATTTCCCCAGGTGCAGGGTGTCATTAACTGCACGCATGTGGCCATCAATGTTCCCGCAGACCAGCCAACGCCCTTCAGCAACAGGAAGGACTTCCACTTGCTCACTGTACAACTGGTATGTGACCGCCACAAACTGATGCTGCAGGTTTGTGCAAGGTTCTCAGGAAGCAGTCATGGCACCTACATATTTTGGCAGCCCCTGATGCCAGAGCTTTTCCATCCCACCACAAGCCATCAGGGATAAATACTAGGAGACAAGGGCTACCCACTGAGGACATAGTTACTGACACCAATGAGGAACCCATGTACAGATTCAAAGGTAAGGTGGAACACCTGGCACAGCAGAACCCGCATGAATGCACGCAACATTCGCAACAAGGTAGATGATTTAAAGGCCCAAATAGAGGTAAATGGGTATGATCTAATTGTCATAATAGAAACGTGGCTACAGGGTGACCAAGACTGGGAACTGAATATTCAAGGATATTCAACAATTAGGAAGGACAGGCAAAAAGGAAAAGGAGGTGGTGTTGCGCTGATAATAAGGGACGGGATCAGTAACTTAGTAAAGGAGGATCTCAAATCGGAAGAACAAAATGTGGAATCTGTTTGGTGGAGCTAAGAAACAGTAAGGGGCAGCAAACATTGGTATGAGTTGTTTATAGGCCAAACAGAAGTGGTAGCGTGGGGCATGGTATTAATCAGGAGATTAGAGAAGCATGTAGCATGGGTAATACAGTAATCATGGGTGACTTCAATCTGCATATAACCTAATGAGCACTAATGCTGTGGAGGATGAGTTTCTGGAGTGTGTTAGGGATGGTTTAACAGAGCAGTTTGTTGAGGAACCCACTAGAGAACAGGTTATTTTAGATCTAGTATTATGTAATGAGAAAGAGTTAATTAATAATCTTGTTGTAAAGGAACTTTTAGGGATAAGTGACCATAATATGAAAGAATTTTACATTATGTTTAAAAATGAGGTAGTTCAATCTGAAGCCAGGGTGTTAAATTTGAACAAAGGAAATTACGAAGGTATGAGGGACAAATTGGCTGAGGTGGATTGGGGAAATACATTAAAAGGTATGACAGTAAATAGGCAATGGATAGTCTTTAAAGAATAGTTTACACCAACTATACATTCCTTCAAGGTACAAAACCCCAAAAGTAAAGGCAGTCAACCATAGATAACAAAGGAAGTTAAGGATTGTATAAGATTAAAAGAAAAGCCTATAAAGTTGCCAGAAATAATAGTAAAACTGACCATTGGGAGGATTTTAGAGTACAGTAAAGGAGAACCAAGAAAAACTGATAAAGAAAGGGAGAATAGAATATGAATGTAAGCAAGCAAAAAAAAATAAAAACAGACTGTAAAAGCTTCTATAGGTAAGTAAAAAGGAAATGCTTGGCTAAGACAAACGTGGGTCCATTACAGGCAGAGTCAGGAGAATTTATAATGGGAAATAGAGAAATGGCAGATAATCTAAATGATTACTTTGTGGCTGTCTTCACTGAGGAAGATACAAGAAATCTCCCAGAATTAGAGATCCAAGGGATTAGGGGGAATGAGGAATTGAAGGAAATTAGTATTAGTAAGAAGGCTGTATTGGAGAAATTAATGGGGCAAAAGGTTGATAAGTCCCCAGGACCAGATATTCTACATTGCAGAGTGTTGAAAGAGGTAGCTATGGAGATAGTGGAGGCATTGGTTATCATCTTCCAAAATTCTATAGATTCTGCAGTGATTCCTGCAGATTGAAAGGTTGCAAATGTCACCCTACTATTTAAGAAGGGAGGGAGAGAAAAAACGAGGAATTACAGACATGTTAGCCTTACATCAGTCATTGGGAAAATGCTAGAATCTATTCTAAAGGATGTGATAAATGGACACTTGGATAATAATGATCTGATTGGGCATAGTCAACATGGGTTTATGAATGGGAATTCATGTTTGACGAACCTGTTGGAGTTTTTTGAGGATGTTGCTAACAGAATTGATAAAGGGGAATCGGTGGGCGTGGTATACTTGGATTTTCTGAAGGCTTTTCATAAAGTCCCCCACAGGAGGCTGGTTAGCAAAATTAAAGCACATGAGATAGGAGGTATTATACTGGCATAGATTAAGGATTGGTTAACAAGCAGAAAGCAGAGAGTAGGAATAAACGGGTCATTCTCGCATTGGCAGGCTGTGACTAGTGAGGTACCACAGGGATCAGTGCTTGGGCCCCAGCTGTTCACAATATATATCAATGATTTGGATGTGGGGACCAAAAATGTAGTATTTCCAAGTTCGCGGATAACACAAAACTAGGTGGGAATGTGTTTTGTGAGGGAGATCTTCAAGGGGATTTGGACAGACAGTGAGTGCACAAGAATGTGGCAGATGGAATATAATGTGGAAAAATGTGAGGTTATCCACTTTGATAGGAGGAATAGATGTGCAGTGTATTTCTTAAATGGTAAGAGATTAGAAAGTGTAGATGTACAAAGGGACCTGGGTGTCCTTGTCAATAAGTCACTGAAAGCTAACATACAGGTGCAGCAAGCAATTAAGAAGGCTAATGGTATGTTAGCCTTTATCGCAAGAGGATTTGAGTACAGGAGTAGTGAAGTCTTGCTTCAATTGTATAGAACTTTAGTTAGACCGAACCTGGAGTACTGTGTGCAGATTTTGGTCCCCTTACCTTAGAAAGGATATTATTTCCATAGCGGGAGTGCAACGAAGGTTCACCAGACCTGTTCCTGGGATGGCGGGACTCTCCTATGAATAGAGATTGTGGAAACTGGGCCTGTATTCTCTCACGTTTCGAAGAATGAGAGGTGATCTCATTGAAACCTACAAAATACTGAAAGGGACAGACAGGGTAGATGCAGCTGAGATGTTTTCCTGGTTGGGGAGTCTAGAACCAGGGGACACAATTTCAAAATAAGGGGGAAGCCACTTAGGACCGAGATAAGGAGAAATTTCTTTACTCCAACAAGAGAGAATCTAACCATCTCCCCTTGACATTCAACGGCATTACCATTGCTGAATCTCCCACTATCAACATCCTAGGGGCGATCATTGACCAGAAACTGAACTGGAGTAGCCATATAAATACCGTGGCTACAAGAGCAGGTCAGAGGCTAGGAATCCTGAGGCGAGTAATTCATCTCCTGACTCCCCAAAGCCTGTCCACCTACAAGGCACAAGTCAGGAGTGTGATGGAATACTCTCCACTTGCCTGGATGGGTGCAGCTTCAACAACACTCAAGAACCTCAACAACATCCAGGACAAAGCAGCCCACTTGATTGGCACCCCATCTACAAACATTCACTCCCTCCACCACCGACGCACAGTGGCAGCAGTGTGTCCCATCTACAAGATGCACTGCAGCAATGCACCAAGGCTCCTTAGACAGCACGTTCCAAACCCACGATCTCTACCAACTAGAAGGACAAGGGAAGCACATACATGGGAACACCACCACCTGCAAGTTCCCCTCCAAGTCACACACCATCCTGACTTGGAACTATATTATCGTTCCTTCACTGTCGCTGGGTCAAAATCCTGGAACTCCCTTCCTAACAGCACTGTGGGTGTACCTACCCCACATGGACTGCAGCGGTTCAAGAAGGCAGCTCACCACCACCTTCTCCAGGGCAATTAGGGATGGGCAATAAATGCTGGCCTGGCCAGCGACGCCCACATCCCTTGAATGAATAAAAAAACACTCAGAGGGTTGTGAATCTTTGGAATTATCTATCCCAGAGGGCTGCGGAAGCTCAGTCATTGAGTGTGTTTAAAGCAGAGATTGACAGATTTCTAAATACAAATGACATCGGGGATATGAGGAAGTGTGGGAAAAAGGCACTGAAGTGGAAGATCAGCCATGATCGTATTGATTGGCGGGGCAGGCTCGATGGGCTGAATGGCCTACTCCTGTTCCTATGTTCCTATGACCCAACTTTGAAGATTCATCTGATTTAATTGGTGTGAAGTTTACTGCAAGAAACTGACACAAACTGAAGTTGGTTGATGACGTCAAAGTTTGTCTTCTTTTCAAATGGAGAGTAGCTTTTTTTTATACGCTTTATCAGATTAACTCTGTTTTGAATTCACTGAGCAACAAATTACAATGAGTTAGTGGTTTGAGGAACTCTGATTGATTAACTATCTTGGTGATCCTGGAATATGTGACCAGGAAAAGAAGCTGCTCTTATGATAAACTATCTAAAGACATCTGATGCACCAAGAGTGATGGAAAATTACAAAAGGAAGTTTAAATCAGATGGACGATGTTCAGGCAGGGCTTAACTCCATGTTTTGAGCAAAGAATGAGACGCCCCATTGGACAATTGTAGCTTAAGGTGGATTTTGGTAGGACAGTATGACCCTGTCAATGGAACATCCTGCCCACCTTAGAAAGAGAAATATAAAGATCATTGTAGGAGGATTTGATGGTGTGATTTGATGCTGCACCGAGCAGCTTGGTCAGTTGCTGAAGAGTACAATCAACAGGAAGTGACCACTCACTGGGTGATCATATGTATAACTTCTTATAACGTTTTGTACTAACAGGTGGCTTCTTCTTAGGCAGTCCCTCGGGAACGAGGATGACTTTCTTCCACTCCAGGTTTGTGGGTCCTTAGGTGACTGAATAGTCCAATTCTGATCCACACACTCTGCAACGCGTGGGGCAGATGGTGTTTGGTGAGGCAAGTGAATGGGATGTTCGAATTTTCGAATGCTCCTTCCACTATTTGCGCTTGGTTGCTGCCTGGGCATGTTGACATTATTTGAACTTGTTGGCATCTTTGTGGATGTTTCTTCTCCATTTTGGGCAGTCTTGGGCAAGAGATTCCCACGAATTAGTGGAGATGTCATGGTTTTTCAGGGAGGCTTTAAGGACATCCTTGTAGCGTTTCCTCTGTCATGACAGAGCTCGGAGTAGAAAGTTTGTTTTGGGAGTCTTGTGTCAGGCATGTGGACAATGTGGCCTGCCCAACATAATTGACTAGCCATGACCAGTGTCTCAATATTGAGGATGTTGGCATGCGAGAGGACACTGATATTGGAGCCCCTGTCCTGCCACTGAATTTGCAGGAGCTTGTGGAAGCACCAGGTAGCAGGTGTATTGCATTGCTAACTGGCATTCCTACCAAACCTAGTAAAGACATTAGTGTTTAGTTTGGGCGTTGAGTGTTTTCTCATTATTTCTTGTAATTCTTATATCTGAACCATTGAGTAACCTGTCAAGGGTAGAAGGTTATGTCTTACATCTCCTCCATGTTCCTTAACATTGACTTTCCTATGAACTACGCACTTGGTTGTGTACCCATCAGCCTTCATCTGTAGTTTGGCCCATTGAAGTCCTTATCAGACTCCTCTACAGCAGTGCTAGAAGGCGACCTCGCCTTCCAGCGAGTTGGCACCAATGCTATTCTTTCCTCCTGCTCTGGCTCATGTGCACTTATGCCCAATCTCTCACTATGTGCAGATCCTTCCTCTATTCCAGCCTCTAAAATAGGAACAGTGCCAGTCTCTGAGCTGGTGGCTGTGAGTGTAAGATTGAGTGACAGTGTCTTTGCATCTTCATTGTCTTCTTCCTCTTCTCCCACTGCCTGGACAGGTTCCAGTTCTTGGGTATTTGGAATGAAATAGGAATAAGGGTTGGGTTGTGGTGAGGGAAGAGAAGAAAGAAAGAAGTGTTTGCTTATATCATCTGCAGCCTCTTAATTAGAAGAGATTGTGGGATGAGGGAGAATTGGGATGAGGAGAAGGAGCATTCCAAATGCTGACATCCTCATCATTGATTCCTCCAGTGCTGCCGGTGGCCACTGCCTCAGCAATGTCCCTTCCCATGATGACTAGCACTGCCTTCTCTGTGGGTATTAAAACATGCAGGTATGCTTGCCCTCCCTCAGTTTGTTCCTGCTGCCTGTTGTTATGCACCACCTTCTCCTGCAAGAAAGAGGGAAGTGTGTTAGGTAGTGTCATGCAATCTGATTAGGTGATATGGCTGTCATGGTTAAATATCTGCCAGTGTATATAAGTTGTGAGAAGTGGATGTGTGACTTGCAGCAATACTAAGTGTATGAGGGTGAGGTAAGGCATATGAATGGTCCAGATTGATAGAGATTTCTGGTAGGTGAGTGATGGGGGTGTAGTGAATTGAGCAGTGGATGAGGCTAGTGGAGCAGTTGGTTTGATATGTCATTTGAAGATGAACTCTATGACCTTGACAACTCCTGTGAGATAACTGAATTTCTTCCTGGACTGCATCCAGGTACTAGGAGCAACAATCCTGGCGTTGACCTCCACAGCTAACTGCTCTGTTTTCATTTTGACCATTTTTCTGGAAGGCCGCCTGCCTGTGGATAAAGGACATCTTTCCTCCTTCAAAAGGCAACAGACACAACCAGCTGAATGGCCTCCTTCTATACTGCAACCATTCTATGGTTATATATAGCTCTACCACCTCTTCCACCAAGGCTTCCAGAGCAGTGTCTGAACATCTTGGTGCACACTCTCTACCATGGCCAGCCATTCTTTACTCTTTCACTTCTGAAATGACTCACACCACTTCCTGCAACCACAATGTACCTTCCTTTTAAGAGATGCAAGATCCCTTTAAGTAGCTCTAACCACTTGTGATATCAGGCTGCCTGCAGATCCATGCAGCCAATGAACTATACAAGTAGCTCTGGCTGCATGCAGCAATCATGTAAAACAGCAGGCAGCATGAATTTACCAAGTACCACAATCCCCACACCCACTTGCAGGTCCTATCTAATTTAATTCCTTTTTGCTCCTCCTCGCTTACAAGTAGTGCTGTAAAGGCACTCTGAAATCCTTCTCCTTGGCAAATACCAATGCGAGGTACTTATTAAATAAATTTGTCCTTGGTTGCATGCTGTTGCTATACTGGGGGCAATTTTAACCTAGTCTGCCTATTGGGAAACTGATGAGATTGGGTGCAAGGCTAATTTTGCACCTCATCTGATCTTACTCCCCATTGAAATCAATGGAGAGGGATATTGGGTGAGGTGTAAAACCAGTATTCCACTCAATCCCATCTGTTTCCCACCCAATGAAGTAATGTTACCCCCATCTCTTAATGGGAATTTCCTTCAAGCTGTACCCACTTCACCACTGTATTTTCTTTGGATGTGTGGCAGCAACTTGGTTTACATAGTGTAAAGGGGTTTCCGCCACATTTCTGCTGAACTTACGAAAGTGGATTGGGTGTACCTTGCAGGAAATTCAGAGTCTGTATCCTTTGTCTTGCTATCATTTTCTTTATTACAGTATTTTCTATCTTTGTGAAACTATAATCCACATGGTCATTGGTGGCCAGGTTGTGGTGGTACCATTATGATGAAAGATTGAATAGGATTAGTAATGAGATTATTTGTTATCGTGAATGTTTCAGCAGTAAGTGAGGCTGCCACATTATGAGGATAGTTGGAGGAAGGTATTAAGAGAGGAGTATGTCATTGACATTTTAATGATTTTTGCCATGGTGTTAAATCTGTTGCTATAATTTGCAGCTATCAGGGCAGGTGTTTTAAAACCATTTCATACATATGCACATACTCACAGATTATTAAAGACATAATATGCCCATTTCTGCCTCACAATTACAATATCTCAAATTACAAAGCTGAAAAGGACCACAAAGCATATTTTTATCAGCCAGAAACTATCTTGGGACATGAATACTGTAGAATATTTTATGCTAATTTGTTTCAATTTTAAACATAGCAGCAACGCAATCAGTGAACTAGACTAAGCCACTGAAATTGTGATCTGTTTTAAAAGGAAATTTTCTGGGACCTCTTATGAAACTACCATTAGCATGAGATGAGAAACAATGTTAAACAATTTCAGTTTAATAGGGAACCATCAAACAATCCACCTTTAATTAAATGTAGTAAAATCAGCTCTGTTAACTTTCCATGGCCTGCAGGAATTGGTGTGCTTCAAGCTATAATAGAAATTCAGCACTCAAAGGGTAATTTAATGGGAAATCATACCTGCTCTTTGAAATGTAGTGGATAAAATGAATATGACAGGAGGTAGCTGAATATTGTATGATGATAGATAAGGACAGAGTTTATCAGGTTTTAATGTAAGAAAAGGAGAAATTTATAAAGAATTAATCTAATGTCTATGGCACATCATTTGTCATGGAAGCTGAACTATAATTCAAATGATAATGTTGGACAGGGTCATTTCTCAGTACAGCACAGGCAAGAAGATTGTCAACAAACTGATTTCCATACAGCCTAAATCAGACTCTATCTGAATTCTGACAAAGAATCAAGTATTAGATGTTCTAGATGATCTGTCCTTGTTGAAATAAAAGCTAATAAAATTTTCAGTAGATTTCAAAAATGTGTATTGAGAAATACATAAAGCTTACAAAAACACTGGGGTAGACTTCAGGCCTACTTTTTCCTCTTTGCAGGCTACACTATCAGAACATAACCATTGCAGCCACATTAAAACAACTGCAAAAACTAAACCGTTGGAGAATTTCCTTGCTTGAAAGAATCTCCTTGGCACAAAGCAATAGTGAAACCCAAAGAAGTTTCTGTTTCATTTTGTGCAATAAATCCTTGTTAGAGAAGAACAAGCTCACCCAATAACTTCTAAGTACCTAGTTTTTAGATGCTTACATACATTAGTCTTTTAAGGGTGCTAGCCTCCCCTAAATAGTGATGGTTATGATTCTAATTTCTGAGTGAGATGCACAGCATAAAATACTTAACTGTGTCTTAATTCTTCTGAAGTTTGTGGGCTGTATTTTGCAGTAAATACAATGGAGAGGCTAACAGGACTCACCATTATTAACATGTAAATCAGACAAAAACTTCCAGCGATTGCACATGCAAAGTTATATGCATAAATCAGGAAGTTGCTTTCCGAGTTATCCTGCTCATCCAAAGATTGCACATTAATGATATCTTATTGAGAAACACAATATTGGAATACATTGAATGGTGTGAAGTTGCTATATTTAGAAATAAAGAAAGACTTGCATTTATATAGCACCTTTCATGACCTCAGGACATCCCAAAGTGTTTTGCAGCCAATGAGGTACTTTTTGAAGTGTAGTCATTGTTGTAGTGTAGGAAACGAGCCAGTCAATTTGTGTGCAGCAAGGTCCCTCAAACAGCAATATGCTAATGACCAGGTAATCTGTTTTTTAGTGATATTGAGGGATAAATATTGGCCAGGACTCTGGAGATAACTCCCCTGCTCTGCTTTGAAATAGTGTCATGGGATCTTTTCCATTCACCTGAGAGGAAAGACGAGGCCTTAGTTTAACGTCTCATCTGAAAGACGGTACCTCTGTTAGTGCAGCACTCCCTCAGTACTGCACTAGCATTTTGGCCTGGATTTGTTTGTGCTCAAATCTCTGGAGTGGATCTGAGTTTTGTCTGATAATGCTCTTGTGAAGGACCATGGAACATTTTACTTCAGTAAAGATGATGTATAAGTATTTCCAGGAATGGAGAATTTTAGCCACGAGAAAAGATTGAATAGGCTAGAGTCGGTTGCTTTGGAATAGAAGAGGCTGAGGGGAGATTTAACTTCAATATAGAGGTGGTACATTTTAAGGTGACAGACATGTTGGCATCCAGTCTGGACAGTAGTGTTCCAGGCGTGCATGGATTCATGTGATTACAGCATTTGATGGTTTATGGCACTGGCCACTCTATCCATGGAAGAAGGCATTATCTCAGTGACCTCATGCTTGAAGTAGACTTTTCTAATCTCTCTGCAAACATGGTGAGTGTGCTTTGAAGGTCTGTCAGTGCATTGCACATTGTCTGCTTCTGCTGAATGATTCTCTCTTCTGAATACAGCATCTGTGTTCAGCTGAGCAGAACTTGGAGAGGGCTTTCCCGTCTGATGCAGACACACCATTGCTGGCTCCACCATCTTCTCCTGCTAACTTGTGACAAGGGCAGCAGATGCATGGGAACACCACCATCTGCAAGTTCCCCTTCAAGTCGCACTCCATCCTGACTTGGAACCATATCACTGTTCTTTCACTGTCGCTGGGTCAAATCCTGGAACTCCTTCCGAACAGCATTGTGGGTGTACCTACACCACATGGACTGCAGCTATTCAAGAAAGCAGCTCACCACTACCTTCTCAAGGGCAATTAGGGATGGGCAATAAATGCTGGCCTTGCCTGCAGATCTCATATCCCAATAATGAATTTAAATAAATCGAGGAGATGGCACAATGTTCCTGCTGCTAACGTCCTCAACAACCTCCAACTGCACCTTCTTTGTCTCAGCAGCAGGCTTCTGCCTCCAGTTTCCAGTGAGGGGTATGTCTGTCTGGTTCCTCACAGCCTCCAGCAGTACATCCAGGGAAGTGTCCATGAAGCAGGTGCAGCCTTTGCCTGCCTCTACTCCATTGTAACACTTCCAGTTTCTGACAGCTAATCCCAAATCCTTCAATACGAAAGCAAATTACTGCAGATGTTGCAAATTTGAAATAAAAGCAGGAAATGCTGGACATACTCAGCAGATTATCATCTGTGAAGAGAAAAACAATGCTAATGTTTCAGGTCAATGACCTTTCATCAGAGCTGGTAAAAGTTAGCGATGTCACAAGTTTTAAGCAAGTACAGAGGCAGGAAAAGGGAGGAGGTGAAGAAAGAACAAAAGGTTATAACATTCATCGTATTCACCAAAAGAACAACAATTAGAATCAAGTCATCACTTAAACTAAATCACTTAAACTTAAAGGTAAAGTTTGTGATAGAATGGAAAGCAGGAGAGATAAAATAACAAATGTCCAACTCTACAAGTTGCATATTTGGATTGTCCCTTTAAATACTGGATTTGAGATCATGTCATGCAGGTCCACATCACAATCATTGTTGCTGATTGGACTTATAAAGGAAAGTCAGCATGAATTTGTTAAAGACAAATCATGATTAAGAAATTGATTGAGTTTTTTGATGAGGTAACAGAGAGCATGGATGAAAAGAATGCAGTTGATGTTGCGTACATGGACTTTTAAAAGTCATTTGATAAAGTACCCCATGTTAGGCTTGTTTGCAAAATTGCAGCCCGTGAGATAAAAGGACAGTAGGCGCATCAATACAAAATTGACTTAGGGTTAGAAAATAAAGTGTGATGAATAACTGTTCTTCAGACTGGGAAGAGGTATACAGTGGAGTTCCCCAAGGTTTAGTACTAGGACTACTGCTATTTTTGATATACATTAATGACTTGGACTTGGGTGTTCAGGGCACAATTTCAAAATTTGCAGTCGGTAGGAAGCTTGAAAATGTAAAAACAGTGGGGAAGATAGTACTGGACTTCAAGAGGATGTGGACAGGCTGGTAGAATGGGTGGACACATGGAAGATGAAATTCAACTTAGAAAAGTGTGAGGTGATACATTTTGGTGGGATAAATGAGGAGAGACAATTCACACTAATTTGTACAATATTAATGGGGGTACAAGAAGAGAGGGGGCTGTTTATGCATAAATCAAATAAAAAAGAAATAAAGAGAGACTATGAGAAGAAACTGTCAGCTAACATAAAAGGGAATCCAAAATTCTTCTATAGGCATATAAATAGTAAAAGGGTAGTAAGAGGAGGGGTGGGGCTGATTAGAAATCAAAAAGGGAATCTGCACATGGAAGTAAAGGACATGGCTGACATACTAAATGAGTAGCTTGCATCTGTCTTCACCAAGGAAGAAGATGCTGTCCAAGTCATAGTGAAAGAAGAGGTAGTTAAGACACTGCAGGGGCTAAAAATTGATAAAGAACAGGTATTAGAAAGGCAGGCTGTACTTAAAGTTGATAAGCCACCAATATCAGATGGGATGCATCTGAGGATATTAAGGGAAATAAGGGTACAGAGGCACTGATCATAATCTTTGAATCCTCCTTAGATACAGGGGTGGTGCCAGAGAACTGGAGAATTGCAAATGTTACATCCTTGTTCGATAAAGTGTGTAAGGACAAGTCCAACAACTACAGGCTAGTCAGTTTAACCTTGTGGTGGGAAAGCTTTTAGAAGCGATGGCCAGAATTTTCTGTGAATCGATGAGGAGGAGAAGGTGGGACCGGAAGTAAGTGGTGCTGATGCTCCTGCTCCGATCCCCATTCTTGGTGGAATCTTGTGCGGGCTGGCCAATTAACAGCCGATAGGCAGATGGCTAACCATTCACTGGCCGGAGGCAGGGACTGAGGCAGCGGCTGTGTCATCAACTGAAGCAGTCGAATGTGCTGGCATCATCTTTAAAGACCACCAGCACCGTAACGCTGTTTCAGACCTTCTTGTCCACCCGCTTCTGCCCTGTTCCACAGTTGCTTCAGACCTGCATATCCACCTGCTTCTGTGCTGCCGTGACCTTCCCCTGCAAGACCTCCAGCCAGGCCAGTTTCCATACCTGCCTCAGAACTTCCCCTGCAAGACCTCCAGTGAGCATTGCAGCATGCCATTGGGAGAAAGCCAAGGGATCAGTGAGGCAGGCATAATAAACGCCTGAAGAAAGAAGTGCTTGTTGGCATGGCAGAAGGAATATTCCAGGTGGCCCCACAGTTCAGTGACGGCTCCCTGCATGTTGTCCTCCAGGCTACTCGGCAAGGCATCATGTCCTCTTCCCCAGCAACAGAAGGAGGAGACCACCCCGCCCTACCTAACTAAGCAAGCCTGGACAGAGATTGCGGAGGAGGTCAGCAGCCATAAAGTTGTCTGGAGAACATGGCTGCAATGCCACAAGTGCATCAATGACTTTCTCCACTCAGCAAGGCTGAGTACCACACCTTAGTTTCCTTAGGGGTCAGCAACTGGATAAGTGTGAGGGTGCAGTTCCTGGAGAGGGAGAACCATGTCAGTGGCAGTTGGGTAAGGCTGCAGCATTTCATTTGTAAGGTGTTGTGATAGTATATTTCCTAGTATGTTAAATATAATCATTTAAATATACGTTTATGTTAATTTGTATGTCATCACAGGAAGTGATGCAATATCATGTGATTCAGTTCTCTGGCACAATCAGTTAGCAAGTGTAAGCTGAAGCAACAGGAGGTTTCCATTAAAGCTCTACGTTCAAATCTTTATGCCTGCCCTTCAGCTTCATTTGTATTGGTCTAGAAAGGGATAATATAATATGGTGGCAGCAGTAGTGAGTCGACAGGATTGATCAGCAGCTGAAAATGACAATTCAAGTCAGAAGCCCTACCAGAAGCATTGCGACTAGATCACAGCTCTCACATCATGAGAGCAACGGTGTGAGTAGAGACTGAAGGCAATTTGGGCACACTCCTGATTTTGCCACTAGCCGGCAAATAAAATTATCTGTAGTTTCAGCCATCAGTGCAGCGGTGTGTTTGACATGGATTCCTTCCCACCGTCACCGCACTTGCGCGCCATTAGTCAACCCTGACACCAGGGCCAACACTGGTTACAAGCTCACAAGCCCACACTACAGCAACACAAAGAGAGCTTGGAAGTCTTTGTTAACCGCTATTTCACATGATCACCTTAGGGGAACAGGTCCATTATGTGAACAAAATGGAAGCTTTCACAATACTCCAGTTTATCTGCCTCGATAAGGCTGGACAGCATCGACTGAGAGCAAAGATTGACACAGGTGCTAGTGCCAACACTCTATCTTTCGACATCTTCACGGACATGTACCACAACATATGGTTCAATCCACAACCGTGAAGCTTACGGCATACAATATCTTGACAATAAAATGCCTATGTTCCCTAGACTTGGAATGCAGGTACAAAGAGTCAACCTGGTCTACTCAGATACTCTACAAAGCAGATGTGTCAGATCCAGCAGTAGCAGGGCTACCGGCATGCAACAAAGTTAACATGGTCACCATCCATGAGCTGATCCAGTCAGAAGACCACAGCAGTCAAAACAGGTGCTCACGCATTGGATTATTACAAGACTCCCCTATGAAATTTGACAGCATGGGGAGAAAGTCTGATGAAATAGCCTTACTAATGGACAACCAGCATTTTTTTATTATTATTTCATGGAATGTGGGTGTACCTGGCAAGGCTAGCATTTGTTACCCTTCCCTAATTGCCCTTGATAATTGAATGGCTTGCTGGGCCATTTCAGAGGGCAGTTAAGAGTCAACCACATTGCTGTGGGTCTGGAGTCACATGTAGGCCAGACCAGGCAAATACAGCAAATTTTCTTCCCTAAAGGACCTTAATGACCTTTTACAACAAGTGATGATAGTTTCATGGCATGAGACTAGCTTTTAATTGCAGATTTTTATTAACTAATTGCATTTCCACCAGCTATCATGGTGGGATCTGAGCCTGTACCCCCAGCACATTGGCTTGAACTGCTAGATTATTAGTTTAATAACATTACCACTATGCCACTGTCTCCCAGATTGTCAGTCAAGTTGATCAACTGAGTATCCTGCTTCTCACATTCTCAAAGGTACAAATGGAACAGATGCAACCACAAAAGAGCATCTCTAACCACATGACATACTGTCATCACCATGGATCAAGATAGCAATAGATCTGTGCTCTGTGGGCAGAGAAGACTATCTGCTAGTGACTATCACTCCAAATTTCCTATTGTGCAGAAGCTTCAAGATACATTGTGTACAGCAGTGGCCAACACTGTTGGTGTCATCTTTAGTCTTTTTGGTGCCCTGGTAGAAGTGGTGCCCGACAGCGGCCCACAATACACCGGAAAACCATTCCAGGATATCTGTGAACGATGGTCATCAACCATGTCACATCATCACTCGATGTCCTCATTCGAATGGAATGGCTGAACCTATGGTTAGGACAGTCAAATCACTGATCAAAAAGTGTTCAGAAACCTGCCAAGATGTCCAAGTTGCGTTTTTGCATCTTCGCTCAATGCCATTAGAGTCCGGATTGCCATCACCTGCTGAGTTTGGTTTGACCAGTGTGAATCACACTACCAAGTTATCACCTCACCAAGTCATCCTTGATCACAAACCTGTTACGTCAGAAACAAAACAAGATGAAAAATGCGCATGATGTGTATGAAGGTGCAGAATTACCACCACTATACGTTGGCCAATAGGTGAGCGTCCTTCACCCGCAAGAACAGACATGGATCCCGGCAGAGGTTTCCAAGGTGTGCAAAGAACCATGTTCATATGAGGTGACAACACCAAATGGTGCAATGTTGCGAAGGAATCGATCTCACCTCAGGGGACTCTACTAGCCGTACACAAGGTGACAAACCTGCATCGTCTAAGCGTATCCGTCTACATTTGAAGGTGAAGAGACAACAAGCAACACATTGACAACTAAGGACAATCTTCCCAAACACAATCTTCAGGAGGAGAGGACAAACAGTTCGAGAACACACCCACATGTCATTGTCACAAGGTCTGGTTGAGTCAGCCAATGACCAGCACGGTTCCAAATGTACACAACACCTTGAAGAGGAGTGTTCCAAATGTACTTATTACAGTTGAATGTTTAATGTAAATAGTGTTATAGTTGTCAAATTTCTTATATCTCATAAGTGTTGCTTGTTTATATACGTGGTAGTGCTACACTATATGGGGTTGTCATTTAAAGGAAGGGGATGTTGTGATAGTGTATTTATTGGCATGTTAAATATAATCATTTAAATATATGTTTATGCTGATCTGTATGTCATCACAGGAAGTAATGCAATACCATGTGATTCAGTGCTGCACCGTCAGTTAGCTGGGTTGAGCTGAAGCAACAGCAAGTCTCCATTGAAGCTTTGTATTCAAACCTTTATGTCTGTCCTTCAGCTTCATTTTTATTCGTCTAGAAACAAAAGGAAAGGATGCGTTTCTGTCAAGGGTGGTGGGGGTGGTGGGGCAGCCTGGCAGTGGCAACCCTCGCAAGGTGGCTCTAGCATGGCCCATTGCCACATGCATGCCAGTGGCCCTAAAGTCAGCAGCTAGGGTGCTAGCTGTATAGGCGTTGTGCCTGTTATTGTGGGGTGACTAACATTCCCCTTGCATGTTCTAGCAGATGAAGAGGGCATACAACACCAAGCAATAGGCCCAGACCAGCAACGGAGTGCCACTTCTAGCCATTCGGACACCCATTGAAGACGAGGTTTTTGAGCTTGCAGGACAGCATGGCGGCTGCTTCATCGCGGGTGGTGAGGCAGGAGTGCAGTCGCAAGAGGGTGGGAAGACTCTTGAGCGGGCACGAGGGAGCCTTCAGCAAGGACGTGGTATTGTGTTCCTGTGTTCTTCATTCACATACATCGATATGAACATAAGCCAATTCTGGAGGCTCATGTTTGGACAGGTGAAACTCCTTGATCTTTTTGTTCTCTCCCGCAGCTCGTCCACAAGGACAGAGAGCTGCCATCTCTAGGCGACAGTAGTCCACCTTAGAGGAGGTGGAGGGTGCAACATAACATCATTCCCCCGCACCCTCCACCAATGCAGGTACTTTCACATCGGTGGGTATGCGTTCGCGAGTAGATTCAGGGTCACAACCTGAGAGGCACCTGACCACCTATCAGAGGCTGTGACAACCAAAGCCACTGACACTCAGAAGAGTGTGGGATGCCAGGCTCATGCTGAGCCTTAGGCTGATGATGTGCCTCTGGAGTCATCAGTAAAACAGCAGATGCCGGAGGTGAGTGAAGATCTGGCGGAGCTTCCAGTGGGTTTGCGCACCCTGGCTCGGACAGTGGAAAAGTCCATCCGGGCCGTGAGTGTTGCCATTTCCCTCTCATCCATGCACATGGCATCCTCCATCAGGACACTTGTGATTCTGATGGAGAGCCACAACCAGCAACCCACTCAATGGATGCCGGAGATGTGTACAGACTTGTCCATGAACTCAAGGGAACAGTGGCAAGGCAAGAGGCGGACGAGGAGCCTGGAGTCCCACCAGGTCCTCCTCCTTCTCAGGTTAGCAGGGAGATACAAGAGTACCTCGCAAGGGTGAGGAGTGGCTGCCGTCTGCTTTTAGGGATTTGTCTCAGGGCACTCTGATTGGGGACAGAGGCTCCTCAGCCCTTCTGCGAGTGAAATCAGTGCCTCAAGTTGCGATGATGAAAGAGGAGGCAAGGTCAGCAGCTTTCTTCCACCACAGCTAGCAGTGAAGTGGGAGCACCACGTAGGAGGACCCAGAAAAGCATTAAGTAAACACATTAGATACACTTGAGCTTCACGGGTGAATAGGTAGTTATGGTATTACTGCTTGTTTCTGATTATGTTTGTAATACAGGTGTCATTTGTTTTCTCCATATCTCCATCTATTGTTGGAAGCCCTCTGGAAGGGCAGAAGCACCACGACTCACCCTAAGGGCTGTTTGGGAGGGACCATGGTGTGTGGTCATCACTTGGACTATCCAGAAGCACCAGGTGGCACTGGGCAAAAGAGCCTGGGCTTGAAAACGAGGTGAATGGCAACAGTGAGGTTGAAGGTGGACCTTTATTTGGCAGGAAGGGTGATGTGGGAAGGGTCAACTGAATTGAGTATGTCTGAGCACCTCCTTGCACCTATGTCATAGCGCCCTGCATGTGGCCCCACATGTCTTTCCAGATGCTGCAGCTGCTCATCAGCTTCCTCATCATCATCCTCATTTGAGGGTGCCTTGTGCTCCACCAAATCCTTATTAGGCAGGGCCTCCCTCCTCTGCAGTGCCAAGTTGTGCAAAGTGCAGCAAACCACGATCTGGGAGACCCTTGCTGGGGCATATTGAAGTGCTACACTGGAATGATCCAGGCACCTGAATCTCATCTTCAGGAGACCGATGGTCTACTTGATGGTGGCTCGGGTTGCTGCGTGGCTGGCGTTATCCACCACCAATGCTCCCAGTGCTGCTGCATATTAAATTCCAGCCCTAAATGTCCAAATGGGGTAGATGAGCAGAGGTATCTGAGAGTACATTAAAAGTAACAATATAGGTTAATAAGGCCATGAAAAAACAAAGAAAGCATAATGTTCTTTACTCAAGAAAAATAAAGTCTTGCATTTATATCATGACTTCCAGGACCTGCAGACATCCCAAAGCACTTTATAGCCAAAGAAGTATTTTTGAAGTGTTGTAATATAGGAAACACAGCAGCCAATTTGCGTACAGCACGCACAGGCAAACAGCAATGTGACAGCGACCAGATTATCTGTTTTGGAGTGGTGTTGATGGATGGGTAGAATTAAACTTGTTAAACTTGTATAGAACCTTGGTTAGACCACACTTTCTCCATAAAGTAAAAATGTAGAAGCACTGGAGAAAGTTTAAAAAAAAAACATTTATTAGGATGGTGCCAGAACTAAGAGATTATACCTACCAGATTGAACGGGCTAAGATTCTTTTCTCTAGAAAAGAGAAGACTGAGGAGTGACTTAATCGAGGTCTTTAAGATTATGAATTGGTTTGATAGGGCAGACATGGAGAAGCTGTTTCCACTTTACAGGGAGACTAGAACGAGGGTCATAAATATAAGACAGTCAATAATAATTCCAATTGGGAAGTCATGAGTAACTGCTTTACACAGTGGTTAGAATGTGGAACTCATAACTCACTACCACAAGGAGTATTTGAGGTGACAAGTATAGATGCATTTAAGGGGAAGATAGATAAGCACATGAGAGAGAAAGGAATAGAGGATATTGCTGAAAATAGAGGCATGTTGTCGAAGCTTTTTGTCTTGCACTCATCAGGACAGTACTCAAGAATAACCAATGTAAGGGAAAACAACAACTTATACTACATGAGAAGAGAGTGCTGATTCGTTGGCACGTGAACTCTGATTGGTAGAGGTAGAGAACATATATTAATACACAGGACCCTGTTCTTTGCAGACAGAAAGAACATGTACACACATTACGCCTGTTTCAGCTGAACAAAATAAGTGACAGCCGTTCGCTGGTTCATTCTACAGGGCAATGCCTTGACCAATCAGAGTCAAGCTGCCTGGTTTAAATTTCAAACAAAGCTTGGCAGTTAACTGTCAGCCACTGTAAACTGGTGCATTCTCCATGGCAACACCTCTACCAATCAGAGTTCATGTGCCAGCCGATCAGCACTCTCTTCTCATGCGGTATAAGTTGTTTTTCCTTACATTGGCTATTCTTGCGTCTTGTCCTGATGAGTGCAAGACTCTTCAAAAACATGTCTCGATTTTCAGCAATACTCAAGTTATGTACTACCAAATGATTAATAAAGGATATGTTGATTAGGTTAGATGTAGAATGGTTGGAGGAGGCTAATGTCGAACATAAACAACAAGCATGGACCTATCAGGTTGAAAGCCCTGTTTCTGTACTCTAAATAATATGGGCTGGATTTTATCCTCTCCCCCATGGCGAGTTTGAAGGCAGTGAGAGCATTTAATCGGGCGGGATGGTGGCGGGTAAGGACCCTGCCTCCTTTCTGCCTCCACCCCAATTAAGCCTGAGGCAGGAAGGCCCATGGACAACCTTCCCACCCTGATGCCAATTGAGGCCTTTAAGTGGGCAATTAAGGCCTAATTAAGGGCCTCATCCCTCTTCCGTCAGTATTAACTCAGGTAAACAGTTGTTTGCAAGATCCGAGGGGGTGTCCCTTGTTAAAAGGCACTTAGTGCCTGATCAAAGGTCCCGGCATTGGGAAGGGGGTGGCACGTTGAGACCCATACCCCTGCCCTTGCTGCTGACCCCCCTAAACACCCGTCCCCCATTGCCCCCATCCCGCGAAAACCCTCTTGCCATGACTCACCTGGATCGTTCAACGATCATAGGTCTCAGGTGGGTGCATTACTGGCACTGGCCACTGTTTCCCCTGTGGCACTGCTGAGTAAAAGAACTGCCAGCCTCTGATTGGCCGGGAGCTCTCAGCAGGCAGGATTTCTGTGCCTCGGGTGCTTAATCCCTGGGAAGGCCCGCTGCTGCCCAGTTAAGTGCCTGATTGGCATGTGGTCCTACGGGCCTTCCTGAAAAGAGGTGACACAGGCCTCTCGCCAGTTCTTCAGCCGGAGGACAAGACCCCCGTCGTCTCCAATTGAGTACCACCCTATGTATTCTTCTTTTTTTTTTCTTTTCTTTTGGGCCTCCTTATCTCGAGAGACAATGGATACGCGCCTGGAGGTGGTCAGTGGTTTGTGAAGCAGCGCCTGGAGTGGCTATAAAGGCCAATTCTGGAGTGACAGGCTCTTCCACAGGTGCTGCAGAGAAATTTGTTTGTCGGGGCTGTTGCACAGTTGGCTCTCCCCTTGCGCCTCTGTCTTTTTTCCTGCCAACTACTAAGTCTCTTCGACTCGCCACAATTTAGCCCTGTCTTTATGGCTGCCCGCCAGCTCTGGCGAATGCTGGCAACTGACTCCCACGACTTGTGATCAATGTCACACGATTTCATGTCGCGTTTGCAGACGTCTTTATAGTGGAAACATGGACGGCCGGTGGGTCTGATACCAGTGGCGAGCTCGCTGTACAATGTGTCTTTGGGGATCCTGCCATCTTCCATGCGGCTCACATGGCCAAGCCATCTCAAGCGCCGCTGACTCAGTAGTGTGTATAAGCTGGGGGTGTTGGCTGCTTCAAGGACTTCTGTGTTGGGGATATAGTCCTGCCACCTGATGCCAAGTATTCTCCGAAGGCAGCGAAGATGGAATGAATTGAGACATCGCTCTTGGCTGGCATACGTTGTCCAGGCCTCGCTGCCGTAGAGCAAGGTACTGAGGACACAGGCCTGATACACTCGGACTTTTGTGTTCCGTGTCAGTGCGCCATTTTCCCACACTCTCTTGGCCAGTCTGGACATAGCAGTGGAAGCCTTACCCATGCGCTTGTTGATTTCTGCATCTAGAGACAGGTTACTGGTGATAGTTGAGCCTAGGTAAGTGAACTCTTGAACCACTTCCAGAGCATGGTCGCCAATATTGATGGATGGAGCATTTCTGACGTCCTGCCCCATGATGTTCGTTTTCTTGAGGCTGATGGTTAGGCCAAATTCATTGCAAGCAGACGCAAACCTGTCGATGAGACTCTGCAGGCACTCTTCAGTGTGAGATGTTAAAGCAGCATCGTCAGCAAAGAGGAGTTCTCTGATGAGGACTTTCCGTACTTTGGACTTCGCTCATAGACGGGCAAGGTTGAACAACCTGCCCCCTGATCTTGTGTGGAGGAAAATTCCTTCTTCAGAGGATTTGAACGCATGTGAAAGCAGCAGAGAGAAGAAAATCCCAAAAAGTGTGGGTGCGAGAACACAGCCCTGTTTCACACCACTCAGGATAGGAAAGGGCTCTGATGAGGAGCCACCATGTTGAATTGTGCCTTTCATATTGTCATGGAATGAGGTGATGATACTTAGTAGCTTTGGTGGACATCCGATCTTTTCTAGTAGTCTGAAGAGACCACGTCTGCTGACGAGGTCAAAGGCTTTGGTGAGATCAATGAAAGCAATGTAGAGGGGCATCTGTTGTTCACGGCATTTCTCCTGTATCTGACGAAGGGAGAACAGCATGTCAATGGTCGATCTCTCTGCACGAAAGCCACACTGTGCCTCAGGGTAGACGCGCTCGGCCAGCTTCTGGAGCCTGTTCAGAGCGACTCGAGCAAAGACTTTCCCCACTATGCTGAGCAGGGAGATTCCACGGTAGTTGTTGCAGTCACCGCGGTCACCTTTGTTTTTATAGAGGGTGATGATGTTGGCATCGCGTATGTCCTGGGGTACTGCTCCCTCGTCCCAGCACAGGCATAGCAGTTCATGTAGTGCTGAGAGTACAGCAGGCTTGGCACTCTTGATTATTTCAGGGGTAATGCTGTCCTTCCCAGGGGCTTTTCCGCTGGCTAGGGAATCAATGGCATCACTGAGTTCCGATTTGGTTGGCTGTATGTCCAGCTCATCCATGACTGGTAGAGGCTGTGCTGCATTGAGGGCAGTCTCAGTGACAGCATTCTCCCTGGAGTACAGTTCTAGGTAGTGCTCAACCCAGCGGTCCATCTGTTTGCGTTGGTCAGTGATTATGTCCCCCGATTTAGATTTGAGGGGGGTGATCTTCTTGATGGTTGGCCCAAGAGCTCTCTTCATGCCATCATACATTCCTCTGATGTTTCCGGTGTCTGAGGCCAGCTGAATATGACTGCATAGGTGTTGCCAGTAGACGTTTGCGCAACGCCTAGCTGTTCTTTGTGCAGTACTTCTGGCTGCTTTAAGTGCTGCGGATGTTAAATCGCTGGGGGCTTTCTTGTAGTTCAACAGTGCAATGCGCTTAGCGGCCATGACAGGTTCCAGCTCTTCATTATGAGATTGAAACCAGTCTGCATTTCTCTTCGCACTTTTGCCGTAGGTGGTCAAAGCTGACTCATAGATGGCGTCTCTGATGTGGGCCCACTTGGTCTCAGCATCTCCTGTGGGAGTGTTTTGAAGGGCTGTTACAAGTGAATTTAGAAATTTTTGTAACAGCTGTGGGTGAGAAATTCTGCTCGTGTTGATGCGCGGGTGGCCCTTCTGCTTGGAATGATGCAACTTCTTTGGTCTGAGTCTAACCTTGCTGCACACCAGGGAGTGGTCGGTGTCGCAGTCCGCACTGTGGAAGCTGCGTGTGATTTGAACACTGCTTAAGGCGGCTCGCCTTGTGACAATGAGGTCTAGCTGGTGCCAATGACGTGATCTTACTATCTCATAATTGGGGTTAATGAGATACACAGCTGCTTGCCCTGTTCACATAGATCCCAGGTGCCCTGTAGTGGATGTTGTGATTTTTCAATCCTTGTCTGATAGCAAAATCCAGTGTAGAAGCCGATAAAAAGTTTATGGAAAAGTCTAACTGTAATGAACAACTGGCACTGTGCCTTCACCACTGACCACATGACCACATAATCCGGCCCTGTGTATTTTGGATGTGGAGCAGAGATAAAATAAGAAATGTTTGTCGGTTTAGAAAACGGTTGAAAGAATTTGTATATCAGCAGGAAAGTAAAGAGTAGCTTATCTCGTTCAGGCAGCAGCTTGATCAGGAGATAACCATGGTAACAATACTTACAAACATACAATAACTTTAAAAGGATTAAGTCTCTGTTTAAAAAAAGTAAATACCAATAGTTTACGCAGAGATAATCCTCTTCTCAATTTAATTTTTGTGGATATCCTTTGATCAAAAACTGAATTATAGGGGACAATTTTTATTGTACACACTGGGTGGAAACCAGGCAGATATGCAAATAAAATTACCTGGGTGATCTCCCTGTCCAGTGTGCTGATGTGAAAGAGAGAAAGTGGGTGCGACTGTACCGGGACCCCAAATTCAGAGAATGGAAGGGGAGTCCCAAATTTATGAGTGAAACTATCAGTGATAATAAATGATGCAGGAAATATAATAGAAGAATGAAATCAAATTTCCAAATATCCATATGATTTATTTCAAGATTTTCAATTTATAATGGTATCTTTTTCAGCAAATGAAGCAATATTATTATTGAAATCTATGCATCCTGTTAGATCATTTTCAATGGCAGGTATAGCTAAGCCATTAAGTCTTGACTGACCCATAGTTTTGTGGTGGTAGTTCTCCAAGTGCTGGTAAAATCCCAGCCCACGTTTCAGATCAATACCTCTCTTCAGAACTTTGAGTATTTCCAGCATTTTCAGTTTTTATTGCAGATTTTCAGCATCCACAGTGCTTTGCTCTACAAGTGTTTAATTCACTGCCAAATCTCTTCCAGGAATGCCCATCTTGAAGAAGTTTGGCTCTTCTCTCTGATGGGATTTCTGTTTGTCTCATTTACCTGGTTCATCATCATTGCTCTCTGTTTCCTGTTTTGTGATTGATCTGTGTATGTCATCCAATATAAAGGTTCTGCATTTGAAACGATTTTGACAATAGAAACATGAGATGGTTCATATTCACCTTTTTCCACTTTCTGCTCTTCCTCTTCCTGCGCTTCATCTGGATTAGGAGGATTATCATCTTCTCCATTTTCTAAAGTTTCAGATTCAAACTGGCCCTGTTCCATTGCATTGCCATCAACACCAGAATAAGATGTGTTAGATATTTCACTACTCCACAAGTTGGATGTTACCAGCCTCTTGTGGATGGACTGGGAGGTGGGAAGGCTAGCAAAATCGTAAGGGAAGGCGGTGGGTGATGTGCCCATTGTCTTCCTGCTGCCATGCCATCTTGCTAGCAGTGGGAAAAGGTGGTAGATGGCCTGCCCACTGCCCAATTGAGCCACATAAGCAGCCAATTAAGGGCCTTTTCCATCTCTGCTGGCATTTTACCAGCAATTGGGGGGCCCTCTGCTGAGTAGGGAGACCACCATGGCTGCCAGTAGGCTCCAGATGGGGGGACGGGGCCCTCCTTTTTGGGCACTCTTTGCCCAAAGAGGGGCCTCCCTAGCAGCAATGGCCACCCTGTGGTAACGGCTCTGCCTGACCAAAGTGATCCCGACCGCTCATCAGGGCCTGTGTGACTGCCACTTATCTAACTTTCAGGGTGCATGGCCATCGCTGCGCCCTCCTCCTCCAGCTGCAGTCTCAGAAGTGGCCACGGCTTGCAGTGGCACTGCTGAGACTGCTGTGCTGCTGGTCTTCTGATTGGCTGGCAGCTCTTGGAGGCAGGCCACCATCCTTAATAGGGACGGCTGCCACAGCGTAACAACAATGGAAAACCCAGCCCTGTCGACCCTGCAAATTCCTCCTTACTAAACATCTAGCAAATTCCTCCTTATGAAACATCTAACAAAAGAGCTGAACTCAAGAGGAGAGGTGAGAGTGACTGCCCTTGGCATCAAGGCAGCATTTGACTGAGCATGGCATAAAGGAGCCCCAGCAAAACTGAGGTCAATGGGAATCAGGGGGAAAACCCTCCGCTGGTTGGAATCATACCTAGCGCAAATGAAGATGGTTGTGGTTGTTGGAGGTCAATTATCTGAGCTCCAGGACATCCCTGCAGGAGTTCCTCAGGGTGGTGTCCTAGGCCTAACCATCTTCAGCTGCTTCATCAATGACCTTCCTTCAATCATAAGGTCAGAAGTGGGGATGTTCCCTGATGATTGCACACTGTTCAGCACCATTTGTGACTCCTCAGATACTGAAGCAGTCCGTGTAGAAATGCAGCAAGACTTGGACAATATCCAGGCTTGGGCTGATAAGTGGCAAGTAACATTCGTGCCACACAAGTGCCAGGCAATGACCATCTCCAACAAGAGGGAATCGAACCATCGCCCCTTGACATTCAATGGCATTACCATTGCTGAATCCCCCATTATCAACATCCTTGGGGCTACCATTGACCAGAAACTGAACTGGAGTAGCCATATAAATACCGTATATAGCCATATAAACTACAAGAGCAGGTCAGAGGTTAGGAATCCTGTGGCGAGTAACTCACCTCCTGACTCCCCAAAGACTGTTCACCATCTACAAGGCACAAGTCAGGAGTGTGATGGAATACTCTCCACTTGCCTGGATGGGTGCGACTCTAACAACACTCAAGAAGCTCGACACCATCCAGGACAAAGCAGCCTGCTTGATTGGTACCGCATCTACATACATTCACTCCCTCCACCACCGATGCATAGTGGCAGCAGTGTGCACCATCCACAAGATGCACTGCAGCAACGCACCAAGGCTCCTTAGACGGCACCTTCCAAACCCACGACCTCTACCAACCAGAAGGACAAGGGTAGCAAATGCATGGGAAAACCACCACCTGCAAGTTCCCCTCCAAGTCACACACCATCCTGACTTGGAACTACATCGCCGTTCCTTCACTGTCGTTGGGTCAAAATCCTGGAACTCCCTTCCTCACAGCACTGTGGGTGTACCTACCCCACATGGACTGCAGCGGTTCAAGAAGGCAGCTCACCGCCACCTTCTCAAGGGCAATTAGGGGTGGGCAATAAATGCTGGCCCAGCCAGCGATGCCCACATCCCATGAATCAATAAAAAATAAATAAAATTTAGGGGCTTGTTCCAAAATTTGGAGAGCTGTCCCACAGACTAGTCAAGTAACAGCCTGACAGTCATGCTCACAATATCATGCCTTATAGACAATGTCCCAGAAAACACCATCACCGGCAGGAGAGACCCACTAGAGTTGGTAGCACACTGGTATATATTCGGGAGGGAGTTGCTTTGGGAGTCCTCAACATTGACTCTGGACCCTATGAAGTCTCATGGCCTCAGGTCAAACGTGGGCAAGGACACCTCCTGCTGATTACCACCTACCGCAGCTGATGAATCAGTGCTTCTCCATGTTGAACACGAATTGGAAAAAGCACTGAGGGTAACAAGGCACAGAATGTACTCTGGGTGAGGATCTTCAATGTCCATCACCAAGAGGGGCTTGGCAGCACCACTACTGACAGAGCTGTCCGAGTCCTGGAGGACATAGCTTCTAGACTGGGTCTGCGGCAAGTGTTGAGGGAACCAATGAGAGGGAACAACCTACTTGACCTCATCCTCATCAACCTACCTGTCGCAGATGCACCTGTCCGTGACAGTATTGGTAGGGGTGACCACCGCACAGTCCTTGTGGAGACAAAGTCCTGTCTTCACGTTGAGCATACCCTCCATCGTGTTGCGCAGCACTACCACCGCGCTAAATGGGGTAGATTTCGAATAGATCTATCAACTCAAAACTGGGCATCCATGAGGCGCTGTGGGCCATCAGCAGCAGCAGAATTGTACTCAACTACAATCTGTAACCTGGCATATCCCCCACTCTACCATTATCATCAAGATGGGGGACCGACCCTGTTTCAATGAAGATTGCAGTAGGGCATGCCAGGAGCAGCACCAGGCATGCCTAAAAATGAGGTGTCAGCCTGGTGTAAGTGGTTTTCTCCGGCGTACCGAAAACACACCTCTTACTACAAGTTCTGGACGATAGGGATTATATGGACAGGTCAGATTCGGACCCACGTTTCTTGGGCTCAACCATATTCTGTTTAATAAGATTAACAATAACACTTGTAAACAGTACAAAACAGTACAACCCTGGCTTGTCCAACAAGCCCTACCGTGCTAAATTACCATGGCCTAATAAAAGAACCCTCCCGTGAAATAAACTAACACAGGACCCCCAGCACTAAACCCTACTAAGGTTTGGTTGGGATTTACAATCACCCCCTCACACAGTTAAGGGTCTTGTGGATGTGTAGGCGCAGGCAATATGCTCACCCTGATTGCCCATTGTCTCGCTTGCAACTTCTTCCTGTACGTCTCTCTCCTGGTTCCGTACCTCCGACGCAGTTTGAGTCGAGGTCCGTTGATGAGGGATGAAGAGCAGTGCTCAGCTTCTGGCAGTATTCTGTTGAATTGAGCCGAGCCCCACTCAGGAGACTCGCGGTAGATTGATGCCGAGGAGAAAAGAGAAGAGCCAGCACAGGCTCCATATATATCCAAAACCCATCACCTTTTCTCCAGCAAATACTGATCGATGTATTGACTCAGGTGATCTGTCTGGACACCACCACCACCACCCCCCTACCCTGCCCCCCGCGACCACCACCACCACTGTGGCCTGGAGTGACTCATAACCTTTGAAATCTTTGTGAAAAATTATGTTTTGTTTTCTTGCTCCGAGGCCTGGCACCTGGAGAGACAAATAGTGCTGATTACTGAATGTCTGTCATTTGCTCTCATTAGCAGGTAATGGGTTTCAATCTCAGACCGATCTTGCTTAACTAGCTTATTTCCTGCAAGACAATGGCCCGACCATTTCCTGCCTTCCGCCAGTTTCGGTTGGGACCGAGTTGTGACTGTGCTTTATTGAGTTACCTCTCGGGGTCGGGTTCCCAGTAATCGTGTTAAATGGTGATGATGTCAATCGGCCTGGGTCCCCTTTCACCCAGCCTGTCAGTGAGAAATCTCCACTTACATATGAATGCAGCTTAATCAGGTTAGTCTGGCTTGAAACACCTGCCAGTCAATCCTATTCCCTAAGCCACTCCCACAAGCTTGCCAAGCAGTACAGTGGAGTTTTGGATTTAAAATATGATTCATAAAAATGGCCAGAAAGCTGGTACTACACTGGTGAAGCTACAACACAGGACTACTTGCATGCCAAACAGTGGAAGCAGCATGCAATAGACAGGGCTAAGCCTTCTCACAACCAAAAATCAGATCTAAGCACTGCAGTCCTGCCACATCCTGTTGTGATTGGTGGTGGACAATTAAACAGCTAACAGGAGGAGGAGGCTCCACATATATCCCCATCCACAATAATGGTGGAGTCCAGCATATCAGTGCAAAAGACAAGGCTGAAGCATTTGCATCCATCTTCAGCCAGAAGTACCAAGTGGATGATCCATCTCGACCTCCTCCTGAGATCCCCAGCATCACAGGTGCCAGTCTTCAGCCAATCCACTTCACTCCATGTGATATTAAGAAACACCAACGAATGTTGCAGACTGGTACATTCCAAGGTCCAGGACTACGTGCTGAGGGACGCACTAAAGCTTGGGGCAGCCGCAGCAAAGGCTCAATGGGGAAAGACCACAGTGTAAGGTTCCCCCACCAAGCTGGACTGAGGGGCTGGATCCATGGGAAACCCCTCGAACTGTATCGTTAATATTCTGAATTGCTGTAAATGTAAAACTGTAATTGACATGACAATTGTGAAACGGAAGGGTTGGGAAGAAACTCATGACAGTATTGAAGGAAACTGATCTCCCTTGCAATGTTTGTATTTTTTGGTGCTGTTTGGAAACTGTTTGGCAATGTAATTTTTACAGATTTTTATGAATAAAGTATATTTTGGAAATAAAAAAAAATAAAAAAAATTAAGAAACAGTTGAAGGCACTGGATAGAGCACAGGCTATGGGCCCTGACAACAATCCATCAGTAGTACTGAAGACTTGTGCTCCAAAACTAGCCACACCCTGAGCCAGCTACAACACTGGAATCTACATGGCAATGTGGAAAATTGCCCAGATATGACCTGTGCAGAAAAAACAGGACAAATCCAACTGAGCCAATTCCCGCCCATCAGTCTACTCTCGATCATCAGCAAAGTGATGGAAGAGGTCTTCAACAGTGCTACCAAGCGGCACTTACTCAGTAATAACTTGCTTACTGATGCGCAGTTTGCGTTCTGCCAGGGCCACTCAGCTCCTGACCTCATTATAACCTTGGTCAAACATGGACAAAAGAGCTGAACTCCAGATGTGAGGTGAGAGTGATTGCCCTTGACATCAAGACAGCATTTGACTGAGTATGGTATCAAGGAGCCCTAGCAAAACTGGAGTTAATGGGGATCATGGGGAAAACTCTGTGCTGGCTGGAGTGATACCTAGCGCAAAGGAAGATGGTCGTGGTTGTTGGAGTTCAATTTTCTCAGCCGCAGGACATTGTTGCAGGAGTTCCTCAGGGTAGTGTCCTAGGCCAAAATATCTTCAGCTGCTTCATCATTGACCTGCCCTTCATCATAAGGTCAGAAGTGGGGATGTTCGCTGATTGTACAATGTTCAGCACCACTCGCGACTCCTCAGATACTGAAGCAGCCCATATCCTTATGCAGCAAGACCTGGACAACATCCAGGCTTGGGTTAATAAGTGGCAAATAACATTCGTGCACACAAATGCCAGGCAATGACCATCTCGAACAAGAGAGAATCTAACCATCTCCCCTTAATGTTCAGTGGCATTACCATCACGGAATCCTCCACTATAAACATCCTGCAGATTACCATTGACCAGAAACTGAACTGGACCAGCCACACAAATGCCCTGGCTACAAGAGCATGTCAGAGGCTGGGAATTCTGTGGCAACTCACTCATCTCCTGACTTCCCAATACCTGTCCACCATCTACAAGGCACAGGTCAGGGATGTGATGGAATACTCTCCATTGCCTGGATGGGTGTTGCTCCAACAACACTTAAGAAGTTTGACACCATCCAGGACAAAGAACCCCACTTGATTGGCACCCCATCCACCACCTTCAACATTCATTCGCTTCACCACCGACGCACAGTGCCAGCAGTGTGTACCATCTACACAATGCACTGCAGAAACCCACCAAGGCTCCTTAGCCAGCACCTTCCAAACCTGCGACCTCTATCAACTAGAAGGACAAGGGCAGCAGATGCATGGGAACACCACCATCTGCAAGTTGCCCTCCAAGCCACACACCATCCTGACTTGGAACTGTATCACGGTTCCTTCACTGTCGCTGGGTCAAAATCCTAGGAACTCCCTTCCTAACAGCACTGTTGGTGTACCTACACCCCAAGGACTGCAACGGCTCAAGTAGGCAGCTCACCACCACCTTCTCAAAGACAGTTAGGGATGAACAATAAATGCTGACCTACCCAGCAACGCCCACAGCCCACAAACAAATAATTAAAAAAGCCACTTAATTGGCTGCCACCAACAAAATGCAGCCCAGGTCTCACTGACCACCGAAGCAGGTTTCACCACCCCCCCCAACTATCGGCCTCACCAGTGGGACCCCTGCAACCTCCATAAAATCCAGCCCTATGTCTCTAAACTTCTACTTTCTCTGATGGCTATGAAGATTTCCTGCTGCAATGAATTGGTTTCCATTCAAAAGGTTGTAAGGTTTTTTTTCTTGCTGTGCATTTTTCTCTGCTTATCCTTTCTTTTTTCTGCATGTTATATATACGCATTTGACTGTACAATCCGACAGCTTCTCGAATTCTATTTTTCTGCTTTATGAGTAAAAGATCACTCGTCAAGAAACAACAAAGGCCTAGAATTTTTCAAAAATCTTGATTGGTTTCCCTGGGTAGGCAAGGCTTAGCAAGTTGTGATGATGTGGTGTGATGCCCTGATATCATCCAGTTGTTAATGCTAATCCGATATTATAACAACCTGTTTTATTAAACTTGTTGCTATTTTATTTAAATAGAAAAGAAACAAGGAGGTTACATTGGATAGCCCAGAATTCGTGCTGCCTGCTCATTTCCATGATTGTAGTGTGCAGCACTGAACATGCTGCTGAGTAGCTGCCTGCAGGGGGTACAGGTTCTTTCAATGCTAGCTCCAGTTAAATTTAAATTAAAGCCTAACTTAAAGCCAGACTGCAGGGGAAAAATTTGATAAGGCCTGTTAGCAGGTACAGGGATTGCCATGAATGATTACCCTGTGCCTGATGGAAGAGATGCAGGCAGGATGCAAACTTAGTTCTGCCTGCTTATCTCCATGATTGTGGCACTCAGCAGGGACCCAGTTTTGTGTGAGGCTAGCACCAATTAAAACTAACCTGCACTTCTTAAATGGGAGGTGCATTCTGGCTGCAGCAGGTGCTGGATGTAGCTCAGGAAAATATTCTGAGCAGAAAGAAACAGGATCAATGGAGCAGCAGGCCAGAGAAAGTGATCTTAAGTTCTCAGATGCAGTACTTGAGACCTTTGTGGAGGAGGTAGAAAGGAGGAGAGGGGTCTTCTTTTAATAAGGGACATAGACTGCAAAGATAGTGGGATCAGATAGCCATGGAGGTCAATGTAACATTCTGATGCTAATAAGTTTAATAAACAGAATATCTGAGAGATTGACTGTTACAGGAACAGAAGTTTATTTACATACGTTTGAAATCTATGGCTTACATTTTTAGTCGTCATGAGGTTCTGTACAAGTTCTGCTATATCATTTCCTGCGATGACACTCACAGACTATTTACATATTCTGCCCAGTAACATTATTACATTATACTACATTTCCCCCCATGTCTCTGACTTTTTTCTGAGAATGTTATCCACTGTGGCATTTTTACAAGTCTGCAATAACGCATTCTCTCTTTAGAAGATGTCTGGGGTTTTCAGTCTTTTAGTTTGTCCTTCTCATTGTTTTGGACTTCAGTAGAACTATGTGATGACTCAAGTTCTTCACTTGGGGTGTCCTCTGGGTTAACTAATGTCCTTTAGGGGAGGAAATCTGCCATCCTTACCTGGTCTGGCCTACATGTGATTCCAGACCCACAGCAATGTGGTTGACTGTTAAAATGCCCTCTAGTAAGCCACTCAGTTCAAGGGCAGTTACAGAAGGGCAGTAAATGCTGGCCTAGCCAGCGTCGCCCACATCCCACCAACGAATAAAAAAAATGTCCTGGGTGATCTTTCCAGGATCTCTAATCTTAGTATCCTGGGGATAACTAATCTCTCATCAAATAACTTAGCTGCTCAGAATATTGCCTTAACACTGGGTTGTGTGGCATGTATGCTGGCCATCCATGCAAACAATATTCTCTAATTGCTGTACATACGTCACCTACTTTTTGAGTCTTCCTGATTCTGGGTTTCTGGGTTGCAGCAGGTAAATACTCTGTAGTTGTTAAAGCAAAAACTTCTATGTCCTCAAAAAACAGAATGTCACCTTCTTCAAGTCCTGTTGATGTAATGCGTGATAACGTATCCGCTGTTATTTGTTATTTCCCAGGAACATATTCGGTTTTAGCGTCGTATCTCAATTATCTTAATCAAAGCATCTGTACTCTTGAAGGTAACTTTGCCAGTTCTTTTGCATTCAGCAGAGTATCTAACAGTTTTTGATCTGTTTCAATCTTAAGTTGAAGACCGAGCACATAATCAGAAAATCTCTTGCATGCCCAAGTCGCGGCCAATGGTTCCTTTTCTATGACTGCATATCTTTGCTCTGTTTCTGGTAAAGAATGAGATGCAAAATATACAGGCCTGCAACACCCAAGAAACAAGACTGCACCTAGCCCTGTTGCTGATGTATCTTCTGCTATAATGGTTGGTAACTTTGGGTCCTAATGTGCCAATACTTCTGAAGATAGTCATTTCTGCTTGATTCTTTCAAAAGATTCCTGTTGGATGTTGTTCCATCACCAAACCTTGTCATTCTTTAATAACTGTTATATAATTTATCATAGCTAGATTCAGCAGAAACTTTCCCAACTGATTGGCCATGTCCATAAACCTTTGCAATTCTGTGATATTTTTGGCTCAGGAAAGTCTTTTATGACTTTCATCTTTTGAGGGTTTGCTCTGATGCCTGATCCATCAATAATGTGACCTAGACATCTCCCCGTTTGGTGTGAACAGACACACTTCTCATTCAAAATTAGACCAGCTTCCTGAAATCTCTGCAACACTGCTCGCACTCTTGCATCGTGTTCCTGCTGACTTGCACTGTGGAGCAACACATCGTCCATGTGACAGATGATCCCATCTCGTCCTTCCAGGATTCTGGACATCGTTCTTTGGAAAATTTCCAGTGCTGACATAATTCCGAAAGGTAATCTGTTAAAACAGAATCTTCCAAATGGTGTTATAAAAGTCATCAATAGTTTAGATTCTTCATCCAAAGGCACTTGCCAAAATCCACTGTTAGCATCTAATTTAGTGAAAATCGTGCTTTTCCTTAGCTTTACCAGACCCTTATGCACTGATGCCATTGGATGTATTTCTCTCTCTACTGCCATGTTTAATTGTATAAGGTCTACACAAATTCATATGGACTCACTTGGTTTCTTCAATGGAACCATACCTGAGCACCATCCTGTAGGCTTTGGAACAAGTGAAATAATTGATCATTAACTCAATTTCTTTCTTCACTTTCTCTAGGCATGGGTGTGGAAATGTTTTCAATGTATACAAACACAACGTTTCTTCAACCTTTCTTAACGTGATGTGGTAGGCTGTTTTTAGTTTTCCCATTTCTTTGAAAAATTTAGGGAATTCTGCCTTATAATTCCTTGTCCATTTCTCTATAGCCTTAAGCTCCTCAACTCCGCATATTAACTGTAAATCTATGCAACTTTTTCTGCCTAATAGCGAGCAATTCTGATTCTTGATAATATATATCTCAGGAATTTCTTTTCCCTGGTAACTCAGAATTGTTTTCAACTCTCCTATTACCTTTAGCTCAATGCCTCCAGGTACATACAGTTTTTTACCTGTAGGTCTGATGCTTACTTTCTTCAGCTATATTTCCATGTACGTCAGTACTGAAACTGCTGCTCCGGTGTCCACTTTGAATCTTGTCTGATAGCCTCTTACAAGAATCTGTCATTCAGGAACCTTCACTTGCTCCATGGATTTCTCCTAGAAATGGTAATTCAACACATTGTACATCCTGCACTTCGTTAACTTTTTATTTTGGTTTGCTTTTTATATTTTGCAACCCTGGTTTCTTGTCGCGGCATACCAATTGGAAGTGCCCCCACTTTTTACGTACAAACACTCCACTTCTTTGGCTGGGCAATTTTCCCACTGGTGCCACTCGGCCACACCTACTGCAGTGAGACACTGCTGCCTCTAGATACTCTTCCTGCCTTTCCTGTCTTTGACTGCCATTTTTCACCATTGCTTTCTTTCAGTATTCAATGGAGTCTGCTACTTTTGAGATTGGACTCTCCCTGTTCCCTCGAATGACAGCAAGGTACATTTTTTAACCTCTGCTTGCCTGCTTATCTGAATCACCTTGGTTAATATAAGATCATCCCTCGACTGCAGATAATCCGAGACAGTCGTCTGCCACTCCGACCATGATCTGTCTCGAATTGTACTCTTCCCGCAAACTGCTGTATTCACAATCTTCAGTGAGCATATATAAGTCATTGATAAAATAATTAATACTTTCTCCTCTCTGCTGAGACCATTTATTGAATTTGGCATGCTCGATGAGATCACGTTTTTTTCTTACGTTAGTGTCCAGAGCCTTAATAACCTCCTCGTACATAGCCTTTTCTTCATCTATGCCCTGTGTTATGAGGATGTAATCTGTGCACATCCCATTGCATATAATAACGTTCTGAGCTGCTCTGTGTCTGGTTTCTGAGGGAGAACTGATGCAGTACAATACCTAGTAAATGTTTGGACTAATTTCGGCCACGCCTCTGCTTTGTTCTGTCCAGCTACTTTCTCGAAGTTCTGCAGTAAGGGTAGTGACTTTTTCATTTCTTCTTCAGTTTATTGTTGCCATCATGTAATATTCAGATGCTAGTAAGTCTTATAACAGAATATCTGAGAGATTGACGGTTACAAGAACAGGAGTTTATTTACATGCATCTGGTATCCATGGCTTCCACTTTCACTCTACACAAGGTTCTGTACAAGTTCTGTTACATCACTTCCTGTCATGACACTCACAGACTATTTACATATTCTGCCCAGTAACAACCCTTATGTTACATTATACTACAATCAACACCAGGAGTCCGGCCATGAGGACCTGGATACAGTGCCGGAAAAAGTTCCATAACCTCACACAAGTGGTCAAGGTCAGTGAATGCATCATCATTCCAGTTCCTGACTACATTCCCCACATTCTCACTTTTAATTCCTACAATCTAGCTTTCAACATCTCCACAGCACCTTAACAGCATTAGTCAATGTTACCTATGAAATCCTCTGTGACTGCTAACACGGTATACTATCCTTCCTGTTTCTCCTTGACCCCTTAAACAACATTTATTTTGTTGGATCTTCTGCCATCTTATCTGTGTTCCACTTTCAGGAAACTGCTCTCAATTGGCTTTACTCCGACTTGTCTCAATGGAGTTAGTGCAATTCCAAAAATAGCTCTTCACCTGCCCCTACAATTGCCTTTCATGTATATTAGGATTCCATCACTATCCCACTCCTTTTCTTCAGTTACGTGCTGCTACATGGAAACATTACCACAGACCTAGGATATCCACTACCGTAGAAGCATACAGGGGTGTAATTATTGGTTTGCACCTGTGACTAGCAGGGTGGAAATTAGTGTGCAATCTATGTATATCGGAAGATCTGCTCTGTTTAGGATCTTGGCACAGTTTCGTCAAGGAATGAAGGCTGCAGTGCATTGTGGTAACCTACCATTTTAGTCCCTATATCTCACTCGTTATGCAAATCTACCATTTCTTTAAAGGATCACTTACTAATTGGAATTATACATTTGATCTTTGCATTTGAAATCTAGTATATTTCAGTGATAGATCTGATCATCTAAATTATGAAGCTTAGTTGCTTCTCTGAAGGAGCTACTTGGTGTAATTTTGAATGTAGGTGATAATGAAAAGTGGGCGATATCGGGTCAGCTGCCTCTGGTGCATCATCCCATTTTCAATTCTGTTGATTTTTTTCTCCCTTTTGTTTGCTATTTCGCTGAAGCCAGTGATATTTTCAGTTCCTTGACATATCAGTCACCACCATCCTCAGGAGAGAAAAAGTAAGGGAAAACAATAATTAGAGCAGCCCTTTGCTTTACTTGAATGGAAAGGACAGAAAAGAAAGTTTCTAGGCTTTCAAAGGTGACAGAATAACACTTTACTAGGTTGTGACATAGGTGTTTAAAAAAGAATGAGTTAAACAATTAAATAATAAGCTATGATTTGCTAATAATTTTAACAGTAGTGATTAAGCTCACCTAATTTTTCAACTGAGTAGAAAATAAGGAATATTTCCAGTTGCTGTGCTAAACTATAATGTACAAAATATTCTAAAGCAAACGTTCTGCTTTTTTTAACCACCCATAAATGCTCTCTGACCTGAATATATTTCTTACAAGGCTTTAAACGGACTCGATCATTTGAACAACACCATCTGAGAAATATTTCCCAAAAATGATTGGGACCAAGCAAATTTAAATACTGTCTGCTACACTCCAAAAGATCTACAAATTAAATATCTATTTTAATCAATCCAATAAAATGTTTGTCATTTTCCAAAATACTTTCAACCTTCTCTCATACAACTGACTTGAGAGGGGAGGATGTGTTCAGAGTCAATGGGTTATGGAGCTGGAGTAACTTGTAGAAGTAGCCGGAGGAGAGGGGGTGAGATCATGGAGAGATTTATAAGGACTTTGAATTTGAGATGTGAGGGAAATGGAGATGAC
The DNA here is from genome assembly GCF_036365525.1 of Heterodontus francisci. Taxonomy (NCBI): domain Eukaryota; kingdom Metazoa; phylum Chordata; class Chondrichthyes; order Heterodontiformes; family Heterodontidae; genus Heterodontus; species Heterodontus francisci. The sequence continues at coordinate 116,354,755 of NC_090371.1, forward strand.
CAAGAGCAGGAGTTTCCTTTAGACCCTTGGCTCTCCCTGGCAATCTCTTAGGCTGGCAGACATCTGAATCAGCTTCAGCACAAAGTTGATGGTTAATGTGTAGCTTGTTTTTGTTGCTCTCAAAATCAAGCTAGGTAACTTCTGCTAGCTTAAAATAAGAAACAGAAGCCAGATTTTTGCATGAATCCATTCCTCTTTGGCATTTTGTGGGGTTTTATGTTCTCTCCATTCTTCCACAGTCTACCAATCACTGTTTCTCCCTGCACTACTCATTTCTCAAAGAACCTCATAAACGTAGAGTAATAGAAACTCATTGGTGACCAGAACCTGTTAGCATAGAAGTATTAGCACAGTAAATAAAATATCCAATGGAATGAAAAATCCAACCCAAAAAGTTGAACTTCAAGTCCATTGCAATATTATGGTGGCTCATTTCTTTGTATCTAGTGATTAGCCAGCATTAGGTCAAGATTTATTGGAAAACAAAAACATTTTAATTCAATCTATTCTTGTTCACTAATGCAGAATTGAAAGTCTTACTTAATAGTTTATTCCCATTCTTCCATTTATATTAATATTAAAAGCTAATGGATAATCTACAGAATATGAGAATGTGTATATTTCTGGTTTATTGTGTTTCCTTATTTGATGAATACTCTTCCCTATTTAAGCAATGCATTCCAGTATTTAATAATGCATTTTGTACTGTAGTACATTAGCACTTCTATACCAAGTGAGTGTATTTTCTTGAAAACTAAGTCATATTATGAATTAGAGGCCATAGACATTTGTCTGCTATTTCTTCCAAATCAATCACTAGCCCTATAAATGTGGCAATTTTGAAATATTTCCATGGATTCATTGGGCTGAATTTTATCAGCCCGTCGTGGGTCCCGGCACCCAGTCCGCATGAGGTTGGCATCACTGCTCGTCATGTGTGTGGCTGGCTAATCGTAATCACGCGGCAGCTGGCCAATTTGAATGCAGGAGGCGTAGGGCCTGTCCCATTGGAGGACAGGGGTGAGTGGCGAGATGCCGAAGGTGTCATCAGTGGAGACAAATGCAGGTGCTGGTGCCATATTTAAAGTGCTGCCAGCCCTGCTTAAGTTGCTGCTTTGCACTTGATGCTGCTTTGTCTTTGATGCTGCTATGCTGCTGTGCTGCTGACCCCTTACCTGGAGTCCCTGTGCTGCCGTGTTGCTGGCCAAGGCCTCAAAAGGCCAGGAGCTCTTCGGAAGCCATGAGGGGCCATTTCAGGTGAAAGATATCGGGTGGTCCCATGGTTCAGCGATAACTCCCTGTGGATACTCCTCCAGGCTTTAAGGGAAAGGCTGGGAGGTCCTCTTCCGAAGGAACTGCAGCAGAGACCCTCCCAACTGACCAAGCAAGCCTAGATGGAGAATCCAGAGGCGGTCAGCAGCAGTGGGGTCACCCTCCAAAACTGGGCCCAGTCCCACAAGAGAGTCAATGACCTCCTTTGCCCTGCCAAGCAGAGTCTCCATACCCATCCCATCTTTGGGGCTTGCATGTGGTCGCGCAGGAGGGAGCGTGACATGGTCAGGGATAGGTTGCAAAGGGGTTGACAAGGAGCTGAGGAAAAAGCAGATCATGTCAGACACATGGCTGCATCTCCAAGACAGCCAGCCTTCTGCCCTATCTTGCCCCCTGCACTTCCCTTGAGAGCAGACATGAGGAGGAGTCATTCAGGAGCCTCCATCAGGGGCCAAAGGACTGTCACCAGAACAACTGTCTTGCTGGTCTCCGTGGGAAGATGAACAGTGTGCTCGCAGAAGAAAATGGCCCACAACACTACAGAAAGGGCAAGGACTGGAGGTGGGATCCCAGACATCTGAGAACTGATCCTGGCAGAGAAGGAGGCCTTGGAATGTGTGGGCTCCCAGGGTAGCTGATCCATAGCAGACAGATAGACTGAAGTGTCCACCCAAAAGAGTGAGGAGGTATTGTGGTCATGTGGCAACAACCGACTTTCTAGAGAACCACATCATGCATGGTTGGCATGGGAAGATCCATGCAACAGAACCTCTAAATATTTGTGTTTTCTCATGCAGGTTGTGGCACCTGAGAGGGAAGATCATCTGCTGGTGCCGCTGGAATCCCGTCATCCTCTAAAGACGAGGAGGAAGAATCTGTCACACTGTTCCCCTGCACCCTCCACCACGCAGATACTTTCACATCAGCGGGTATGCACTCGGGCTTAGATGCAGGGTCACAAGCGGGTGAGAGCACCATGCATGGGTGCGAACAGCTGACAGAGGCAGTGACAGGTGAGGCCACTGACAGTTGGAGGACAGTGAGTGGCCAAGCCCATACTGAGCCCCTGTCTGATGACGAGCCTCTGATGTCAACAGCACAAAACATGCTGGAGTGGCAGAGAGAGGTAAAGGAACATTTGGCAGAGCTGCCAGAGGCAATGTGCAGTCAAGTGCGGATGATGGAGGAGTCCATCCATGCCACGAGTGCTGCCATGTCTCAGGTATCTGAGCACATGGCTTCCTCCATCGAAAAGTTGGTGACCCTCCTGGAGATCCAGATCCAAGAGATGTGCACAGACTTGCATACACTCACCTTGGCCATGAGTTTAACACAGCAGTAACAAGGCGAGAGAGGGACAAAGCACCCAGTGTCTTCTCCAGATCCTTGTTTATCTATGGTCAGTAGGGAGGCTCAGATAAGCCTTCAAAGGGAGGAGGAAAGGCTGACCTCTGCATCTGGGGGCTTTCCTCAGGGCCCTCTGAGTATGGACAGTGACTCCTCAACCCCTCCACAAGTGACCTCAGCTCCAGTAGCTGCAATGACTGAAGAGGCTCCTGCACCTATGTAAGAACCCTTCAGCTGCAGTCCTCCAGGCCTCAGGCAGCCAGAGGACACCCGCCAAAGTCATACCAGGCCATAGGGCAGCGCATTCAGCAGCCTGTCTTCACCACTGTTGCCAATGCAGAGTGAGCACTTTGTAGAAGGTCACCGAAGCACCTGAGGAAGAGCACTGAGATGCACTTGGGGTTTCACAGGTGTGTGCAACTTGTTATTGGGTATAGTAAACATTTCAATAAATGGATGTCATTTTCCTTGCTGAAGACCTCTCAGGCTTCCCCTACTGACCTGTCAGATACCATCTTCACACTTGCTCCCCCAAAGAGTTGCCAGTGCAGGTGGACCTGTGGTAGATGTTGTACCTCTCCTCTGCTGCAATGCAAGGGTTCATCACAGGCGTCAGTCGCCCTGTCTTCAATGGATAGTCCTTGTCCCTGAGACTCCATCTGTGAAGGTGGCGGAGCCTGAAAAGTTGTGGCACCCGGGACTGTAGAAGTATGGTGAAAAGTTGTAACTGCTTCCCAGGAAGTGGGCACACACCTGCAGGAAACATTTTTGGTGGTTGCAGACCAGTTGAAAGTTGATGAAGCTGGCTGGCTTGTCCATGGGAGCCTTGATGGCAACATGCATGCAATCTATCACACCTTGCACCCAGGGAAATCCAGCGATGGCTCCAAATCCGAAGGCCCTTTCTGCCTGTCTGTCAGGATCAGTCCAGTATCGCACATAGTCACAGCCCTTTTGAACAGGGCATTGGTGACTTCCTTGATGCAGCAGTGGGCTTCTGCCTGGGAGACCCCACACATGTCCCTGGTGGATCCCAGGAAAGATCCGCAGGCTTAAAAGTTGGGTACTGCTGTGATATTCAGGCCCATGGGCATATGGGCAGAGGATGTCCACCAAAGCCCATTGGTCGCAGCTCATCCTACAGCGTGGCAAATAAATCAGTAATGGCCTCCCTGGAGAACTAAAGTCTTCATTCAGATCTACAGCCTCCGTGGAGAACTACAGTCTTGGTTGGCACCGCCGGTCAGACATCGGGAGGTAACTGAGGTGAGTCCAGTACACTCTCTGCTGTGGATAAGCACTTCTTGGCCAGCTGCTGTGGCTCCCCTAATTGATCTTCACCAGCTTTACCAGCTGCCACCGGGCCCTGCCTCCCGCTGAGTCTCTGCTGCACAGCACAGGGGTCTACAAAGACCGGTTGCAGGAGCCCCATTCCAGCTGGTTGCTGTCCCCCCTGTGCGCTGTTCCTGGAGAGATGAGCTTGCCTTTGGAACTTTCCCCTTGCTACACCCCTCTGATCACGGGCTTATGCCCCTTTGCAACCACCCTTGCGTGAAGGTTAATGCCCCTTTGCACCCACCCTTGCCATGAAGGTTAATGCCCCTTTGCACCCATCCTTGCCATGACGGCTGCATCCCCTTTGTACCTACGCCTGACACAAGGCTGCGCCTCTGTTGGGCAATCGCCGCCACACCCCCTGTTCCCCTTCCTGGAGTCCAGCGGGACTCTCCATGGCTGCCTTCCCATGGTGACACTGAGGCCTCACCTTGGTGCCACCACGTTTAAATGGCTGGGGATTTGAAGGTACGAGATCCCCATGCACCGCTTACTAAATAGGAAATCTCCACCCCACCCTCCCATTAAATACAAATCAGACCAATGCAGATGTATGCCAAATATCTTTTCAGCAATTATAATTGCAGTCCTGCCACATCGTAGCGGCAATGCTGCCTTGGAGCTTTCCTGCCGGTGACAAAATCCAGAACCATCCCAATTTTTCAACCCACCACCCCCCTGCCCAAAGCCTCCGCTCCCACTCCTGCTGGCTGGATAAAATCCAGCTTATTATGTTCTGTTTCCAATTGGGTACTCCAGAACTTAAAAATAAACAACCAGAAATTTGTGTCTATTTGTGGGGAAGGGGAGACTTGATTGAAACATCTTGAAACACCAGTAGTGTAACTTTGAAATAAAAACAGAAAATGCTGGAAATACTCAGCAGATCTCGACCTCCTGTTAGGAAATGAGGCTGGGCAGGTGGTTGATGTGTCAGTGGGGGAGCACTTTGGGACCATTGACCATAACTCTATTAGCTTCAAGATAGTTACAGAAAAGGATAGGACTGATTGAAGGTTGAAGTCCTAAATTGGGGGAAGGCTAATTTTGATGGCATCAGACAGGAACTCTCAAAAGTTGAATGGGAGAGGCTGTTTACATGTAAAGAGACGTCTGGCCAGTGGGAGGCTTTTAAAAGTGAGATAGGAAGAGTTCAGGGTTGGCATGTTCCTGTTAGATGGCAGGGCAAGGCTGGCAAGTTTAGGGAACCTTGGTTGACGATGGATATTGAGGGTCTGGTCAGGACAAAGAAGGAGGTATATGTCAGGTATAGGCAGCTGGGATCGAGCGAGTCCCTCAAGGAGTATAGGGGATGTAGGACTACACTTATGAAGGAAATTAGGAGGGTGAAAAGGGGCCATGAGATTTCCCTGGCAGATAAGATAAAGGAGAATCCTAAAAGATTCCATAAGTATATTAAGAGTAAAAGGGTAGCTAGGGAGAGAGTAGGTCCCCTTAAGGATCAGTGTGGCAATCTATGTGTGGAGCCACAGGAAATGGGCGAGGTCTTAAATGAATATTTCTCGTCCGTATTTACCGTGGAGAAGGTCATGGAAGCTAGTGAGTTCAAGGGAGGGCACACCGATATCCTGGAGCATATCAACATTACAAAGGAGGAGGTATTGGAGGTTTTGAAGCGCATTAAGGTGGATAAATCCCCAGGGCCTGACCAGGTGTATCCTAGGATGCTATGGGAAGCAAGGGAGGAGATTGCTGGGGCCCTGGCAGAGATTTTTGTATCATCGTTAGCCACGGGTGAGGTACCGGAAGACTGGAGGATAGCTAATGTTGTGCCTTTATTTAAGAAGGGCAGCAGAGATAAACCAGGGAACTACAGGCCAGTGAGCCTTACATCAGTGGTGGGAAAGTTATTGGAAGGGATTCTGAGAGACAGGATTTATATGCATCTGGAAAGGCATGGTCTGATTAGGGATAGTCAGCATGGCTTTGTGCGTGGGAAATCATGTCTCACGAATTTCGTTGAGTTTTTCGAGGAGGTGACCAAGAAGATTGACGAGGGCAGGGAGATGGACGTTGTCTACATGGACTTTAGCAAGGCTTTTGACAAGGTCCCACATGGTAGGCTGGTCCAGAAGGTTCGAACACATGGGATCCAGGGTGAGCTAGCCAATTGGATACAAAATTGGCTTGGTGATAGGAGGCAGAGGGTGTTGGTGGAGGGTTGTTTTTCAGATTGGAGGCCGGTGACCAGTGGTGTGCCACAGGGATCGGTGCTGGTCGTTCTGTTGTTTGTCATATATATTAATGACTTGGATGTGAATGTAAGGGGCATGATTAGTAAGTGTGCAGATGACACCAAAATTGGTGGTATAGTGGACAGTGAAGAAGGTTGTCTAAGGTTACAACAGGATATAGATCAGCTGGGAAAGTGGGCAAGGGAGTGGCAAATGGAAATTAATGCAGACAACTGTGAAGTGATGCATTTTGGGAAGATAAACCAGGGCAGGACATATGCAGTGAATGGCAGGCCCCTGGGGAGTGTTGTTGAGCAGTGAGACCTTGGGGTGCAAGTACATAGTTAAAGGCGTATGGCATGCTTGCCTTCATTGGCCGAGGCATTGAGTACAAGAGTTGGGGCATCATGTTACAGTTGTACATAACGTTGGTTCGGCCACATTGGGAGCATTGTGCGCAGTTCTGGTCGCCACACTACAGGAAAGATGTGATTAAGCTAGAGAGGGTGTAAAAAAGATTCACAAGGATGTTGCCTGGTTTGGAGGGCTTGAGTTATGAAGAGAGATTGGATAGGCTGGGTCTGTTTTCCCTGGAGCGAAGGAGGCTGAGAGGGGACATGATAGAGGTATATAAAAGTATGAGAGGCATAGATAGGCTAGATAGCCAGAGTCTGTTTGCCATGGTAGGGGTGACTAAAACTAGAGGGCAAAGATTTAAGGTGAGAGGGAGGAGGTTTAAAGGGGATCAAAGGGGTAAATTTTTCACACAAAGAATCGTGGGTATCTGGAATGAGCTGCCTGAAGAGGTGGTGGAGGGGGGAACAGTAGCGACATTTAAGAGGCATCTGGACAGGTACTTGAATGAGCAAGGCATAGAGGGATAGGGAATTAATGCAGGCAGGTGGGATTAGTATAGATAGGCATAATGGTCGGCATGGATACGGTGGGCCGAAGGGCCTGTTTCTATGCTGTACGGCTCAATGACTCAATGACTCTATCTGGCAGCATCTGTGGAGAGAAAAACAGAGTTAATATTTCAGGTCTGTGACCTTTCATCAGATAGTGAAACTTTATTGGTGATAACCCTCACAATACCTCCCTTGTAGAGGTAGTACCAATATTTCAACAGTTTGGCTGCAGCAGCCACTACATTTCTGAATGTTTCTGAATGCCGCCAAATCACATTGGGGAATCTAGAGTTGAGTTCTTACCATCACGCCCAACTGAACTATTTTAATGCGTGAACTCATGGACAAGCTAATGTTCACCAGCAACACAGCTCTGTTGAGGGGGAATATTACAATCAATTAGACTACATCCATGATAAATTCCAAACCTGAAAAATACATAAATTTTCCCTTATTTTTTTTTTACTAATGTGAGATTTATGACAAATTCCAGCTTAGTCACATTGCAATAATGCTGTGTAAATTTACATAGGTTTAAAAATCACATCCAATAGGAGTAGCTAGAATACCCAGACATTACTATAAGACTTTGTTATGAGTTCCTTCTTGGTGCATATGTAATCTGTTGAGAGCTAGGAAATGCTGAAATCCCATCACAAAAGACTGAATATTTCTAGATAGGCAGGAAACAGCTCAACAAATTGGATTCTTTGGAAACAGTTACTATAAATATGTTGCCAATGGCACCATAATGTATTAATTAGGATGCTCAGAAATGTATTAACTATATTCTGAAAAATGGTGAATTAAATGCCCTCACGCCACTGAATGATGACTACCCTTCACTACCCTATTAATGTGACCTACAGCTGACATGCAGTTGGAAGTGAAGGATTACTAGGCAGTTTTCTGTACATTGACAGCTTTGGCATTTATCTGCATGCATGAACATATCAACATCCCAGATGGGCTCGACATATGGACTTTTTGATCCCCATGGTCCAGAGATGCTGAGGTTTACTGAACCAGATAAAAGAACTACAGGCTTGCTATTTTACATACCTCTGTGGGATATGTCTGAAAGTGATTAGAGGGTTCCTTTGCCTGTTTTTTTGTATGTGCTGCTTTCAGTGCTGTTAACACTGTGTATGACACAGCAGCAAATACCTCATCATGTGCACATGTCAGGATGCATTAGACTTGATATGTTAAAAGTATACTTGAGGATCTTGATTTTGTTGCTTCTATAAAATTAATCCTGGCAGTCAGCGCCCACGATTCCTGCAATGATAACATTGTCCAGTGTGTAATTCGAACAATGTTATAAACATTATACCAACTAACATCTCTGGAAGAGATTACCTAGTCATTAACACATTACTGTTTGTGGGAGCTTGCTGTGTGCAAATTGGCTAACATATTTCCTACATTACAACAGTTACTGCAAACTACTTCATTGACTGCAAAGCACTAAGGTCATGAAAGGTGCAAGTAAAGGCAAGTCTTTCTTCCTTTTTATATGATTCATTATAATCAAACATCCTCAGTACAAAGCCAAATTATTATTCTAAATTCTTATTTATAATTCATTATATCAAGGTGTGAGCTCATCTATTATCCAGATTAAATTTACATTTGTTAAGAGAGCAATTTCTGTCACCAGAGTTAATGGTGATTTAGTGGCTTAAAATGAAGAATAGCAGTATAGTTAATTAGAAAGTTTATTCATTCTATAGGGAGGATGCTGTCTGTATTTTACTGTGTATCACCAAGGCAGAAGACCACATTCAGCAAAATTTTAACAGTACCATTGAGTTATATGGAATTCCTGCCTGATAATATAATCACAGATTGTCCACAATTTTCCTGTTAACAAGCCCTGGTGGCATTAAAAATGCAGTCAAAGACAGGACTGGCTGGAAACAGTTCCAAAATAAGCAATTCGAGTCGAAAAACAATTTTTTAAAAACTGTAAGTAAAAATGATCAGAGCCAGAAGTCATGCATTTGGACTGAGACCCAAACTGAGATGTGAACCCAAAGTGACACAAACTGATCATCTGAGTTAATTTACAAATCCCAAAATATTCCAACAATGTTTAGGATTACTTATTTAAAAAATAATATGTCCATCTGACTGTGATTTTCCCCAACACCATAACATGAGTGTTTGAGCAATTGCCAGAAATAACGCTAGCCACAATAAAGTTAGTTTCCTTCCTTTTCCTTTCATTTTTGGCCTCCTTTGTCTCGAGAGACAATGGGTACGCACTTAGAAGTGGTCAGTAGTTTGTGGAGCAGTACCTAGAATGGCGATAAAGGCCAATTCTAGAGTGACAGACTCTTCCACAGGCGCTGCAGATAAAGTTGGTTGTCGGGGCTGTTACACAGTTGGCTCTCGCCTTACACTGCTGTCTCTTTTCCTGTCAACTGCTGAGTCTCTTCAACTCGCCACTGTTCAGCCCCGCCTTTATGGCTGCCCGTCAGCTCTGGCGATCACTGGCAACTGGCTCCCACGACTTGTGGTCAATGTCGCAAGACTTCATGTCGCGTTTGCAAACGTCTTTAAAGCGGAGACATGGACGGCCGGTGGGTCTGATACCAGTGACGGGCTCGCTGTACAATGCGTCCTTGGGGATCCTGCCATCTTCCATGCGGCTCACATGGCCAAGCCAACTCAAGCTCCGCTGGCTCAGTAGGGCGTACATGCTGGGGATGTTGGCTGCCTCGAGGACTTCTGCATTGTAGATATGGTCCTGTCACCTGATGCCAAGGATTCTCCAGAGACAGCGAAGATGGAATGCATTGAGACGTCGCTCTTGGCTGACATACATTGTCCAGGCCTCGCTGCCGTAGAGCAAGGTATTGAGGACACAGGCTTGAAACACTCGGACTTTTGTGTTCCGTGTCAGTGTGCCATTTTCCCACACCCTCTTGGCCAGTCTGGACATAGCAGCTGACGCCTTTCCCATGCGCTTGTTGATTTCTGCATCGAGAGGCAGATTACTGGTGATGTTTGAGCCCAATTAGGTGAACGTTTGAACCACTTCCAGAGTGTGGTCGCCGATATTGATGGATGGAGCATTTCTGACATCCTGTCCCATAATGTTTGTTTTCTTGAGGCTGATGGTGAGGCCAAATTTATTGCAGGCATCCGCATTCCTGTCAATGAGTCTCTGCAGACATTGTTCTGTGCGGGATGTTAATGCAGCATCGTCAGCAAAGAGGAGTTCCCTGATGAGGACTTTCCATACGTTGGTCTTCGCTCTAAGATGGGCAAGTTTGAAAGTTTGAACAATCTTCCATTTGATCTTGTATTGAGTAAAATTCCTCCTTTTGAAGACTTAAATGCGTGAGAGAGCAGCAGTGAGAAGAAGATCCCAAACAGTGTGGGTGCGAGAACACAGCCCTGTTTCACACCACTCAGGATGGGAAAGGAGTCTGATGAGGCGCTGCTATGCTGAATTGTGCCTTTCATATTGTCATGGAACGAGGTGATGATGCTTATATGATGCCAATATCATCACTGTCTATAAGAACAAGGGTGACCGCACTGACTGCAACAACTACTGTGGAATCACCCTGCTCAGCACAGTGGGGAAAGCCTTCGCTCGAGTCGTTTTAAACAGACTCCAGAAGCTGACTGAGCATATCTACCCCGAGGCACAGTGTGACTTTCGAGCAGAGAGATCCACCATTGACATGCTGTTCTCCCTTCGCCAGCTACAGGAGAAATGCCGCGAACAACAGATGCCCCTTTACATTGCCTTCATAGATCTCACCAAAGCCTTTGACCTCGTCAGCAGACGTGGTCTCTTCAGACTACTAGAAAAGATCAGATGTCCACCAAAGCTACAAAGTTAGTTTATATATAGATATATTATCTATATTTTATATTATACATATTTATAATATATATATATTCATTCCCCACCACCCAGTCGGCTTGCTGTGGTCAATGGGCATTTCTTAATATGGCCAAATTGGAACAGAGAAGAAAACGCAAACTGCTAACCTCTCTTTAAAAGGTGGGAAAAGAAATAAATTCTGAAACTCTCCTGCTGGAACGTGAGAACAATCCTCGACTCTGGTGACAACAGCCACCCCCAATGATGCTTATCCCTGGTGGCCCATGAGCTAGCTAGACTAGACATTGATAGCAGCCCTGAGTGAGGTCCACTTCTCGGAGTAAGGCAGCCTGACAGAACACAACACTGCCTACACTCTCTATTGGTTACGTAGACCTCAAGCTGAACAATGCCTACTTGTTGTCGGCTTCATGGTGAAGAAGACTATCGCCACTAAACTTTCAAGCCTGCCAATCAGCCATTCCGAATGCATCATGTCCCTGTGTCTCCCCCTTCACGACCAGCAGCACGCAATCCTCATCAGTGTTTATGCTCCAATTCTGAAGGCTAACCCAGCTGACAAAGATAAGTTCGACACAGATCTCCGTGAACTCATCCAGAATGCCCTTCCCAAGGACAAAATTGTCATCCTTGGCGATTTCAATGCCAAAGTGGGCCGTGACAGTCTGGCATGAAAGGGAGTGCTCGGAAACCATGGAGTTGGAAACTGCAATGAAAATGGACGTGTACTCTTGGAATTCTGTGCAGAAAAGCAGCTGTCCCTAACCAACACCTTCTTTCAACAAGAAGATTGCTTCAAGACCACATGGATGCATCCCCACTCTAAATACTGGTCCCCTATAGATTACATCCTGGTGCGCCAGTGTGACCTAAAGGACGTCTTGCATTCTAGAGTCATGCCCTGTGCTGACCGTCATACCTGCTCATTCGCTCAAAGCTGAACTTCCATTTCAAGCCTAAGCCTAAGAACATGCCTAGAGACAATCCATCAAAGAAATTTCGAGTCGGCACAGATAGATGTCAAGCAATCTTACAGACTAGATTGGAACATCCTGATCTCACTACTGATTCCACTCCAGAAGAACTCTGGGAACACATCAAAGCTGCAATACCGGATATTTCCAACGAGGTCATCAGACCCAGTACCAAGAAGAATAGGGACTGGTTTGATGAAAATGTTCATCAATGGAAATTCAAGATCTGCTAAAAATAAAAAGGTCAGCTCATCAGGCTCACCTGGCTCAGCTGGCCAGCCAAGAGAAAAAGACAGCCTATCGTCAAGCATGCAGCACTCTTCAATGTAAACTGAGGAACATCCAAAGTGGCTGGTGGATCGTACTTGCGGAAAAAACTCAACTGTATGCTAATATTAAAATTTGTCTATGGACTAGCATATCAAACCTAAAACCCCCTGAGGAGCGCCTATGGCAAGACCCTACACACCGACAAACAGTCATTCCCGGATCGCTGGTTGGAGCACTTTGAAAGACTCTTCAGCACCAAGTGCACAGTGCATGATACTGCCATCTATCGCATCCAACAACAGCTTGTCAAAGAAGTACTGGATGAGAGCCCAACTCTGGAGGAAACTCTGACCGCCATCAACCAGATGATGAACAACAAAGCCTCCGGAGTTGATGGAAATCCACTTGAAGCTTTGAAGCATGATGGTCCTGCCCTATACACCAAGCTCCATGAGTTTTTCACAGCCAGCTGGGAACAGGGCAGAATTCCACGGGATCTTTGTGATGCTGTTATCATCACTTGGTACAAAAACAAAGGAGAAATATCAGACTGTTCCAACTACCGTGGGATTACCCTCCTTACTATTGCTGGGAAGATCCTGGCTAGAATACTTCTGAACAGGCTTGTGCCTACCATTGCAGAAGAAAACCTCCCAGAGAGCCAGTGTGGTTTCAGAACAAACAGAGGCACCACAGTCATGGTATTTGTACTAAGACAATTACAAGAAAAGTGTTGTGAGCAAAACAAAGGCCTGTATGTCACTTTTGTAGACCTCACCAAGGCATTCAACACTGTGAGCAGAGATGGACTTTGGAAAATCCTTGAAAAACCTGGATGCCCACCCAGGTTCGTGGCCATGGTGAAGCAGTTCCATGCAAATCAGTACTGACAAGTCAAGCACAACAGTGACCTCTTGAGTCCCTACCGAATCTCCAATGGCGTGAAGCAGGGATGAGTGCTGGCCCCAACCTTATTCGTCATCTTTTTCAGCATGATGCAGGCAACGGAAGACCTTAAGGAGGGAGTTTCTGTGCGCTTTTGGACGGATGAAGGCCTTTTCAACCTCAGGCGTATTCAGGCTCACACAATGACACAAGAAATACTTAAGCTTTGTTTCGCCGATGACTGTGCTTTCCTGGCCCACAGTCAGTCAGACCTGCAACTATAACAGCACGTTTTTCCGAGTGGCACAACTCTTTGGACTAAAAATCAGTTTAAAGAAAACAGAAGTCCTGCATCACCCTGCACTCCAAGAAGAATATAGACCACAAAGCATTGTCATCGAGGGAACTGAGCTGAATGCCGTCAAGCAATTTACTTAATTGGGGAGCGTCATCTCGTTTGATGCCACTATGGACAAGGAAGTGGACAATGGGGTTTCAAAAGCAAACAGTGCATTCAGCAGACTCTACAAATGAGTGTGGAGCAACTACAGCCTCAGAGCACAGACCAAACCCAAAGTGTACAAAGCTGTAGTTCTCACAACCCTTCTGTATGGCGCCGAGTCATGGGTCAAATACCACCATCATGTAAGCCTTCTAGAGCTCTTCTATCAGCATTGCCTCCGCAGCATCCTCAAGATCCCATGGCAGGATCAGATCACAAACATTGAAGTTCTGGAAACAGCCAATGTCACCAGCATTGAGGTTATCCTCCTGCAAAGCCAACTGCATTGGCAGGTGACGTTGCCCAGATGGATGACAGTCACCTGCCCAAAATCGTATTGTACGGAGAGCTGAACATGGGTCAAAGGAATAAAGGGGCCCCACATAAACATTTCAAGGACTCCCTGAAGAAGTCCCTCTCTGTGTGCCACATCAACCATCGCCAGTGGGAAGTGTAGGCCATCGATCATGATGCCTGGAGATGCTACATTGAGAGCGCTGCAGACACCTTTGAGACTGAGCAAAGAACCAGCATGAAAGCGAAGAGGAGAAGGATAGATCCAATTATCCCCAGCAGCGACTACACCTTCACTTGCAGCTGCTGTGGGGCAATCTGCCGGTCACGGATAGGCCTGACTATCCACCAGCGGGCCTGCAACAGATGAGTGTAACCTTCCGAAAATCTTCATCCACAAAGAAACGCCACGAGATATATTCATTTTCCCGTTTTTCATTCTTCGTGCTCAAATGCCGCAGTGTCAGATTGCTAGCTGTCTATTGATGGTCTGCTTTTCTGTTCTTTATTTGGCCAAGAGGGTGTGGGAAAATGGCGCACTGACACGGAACACAAAAGTCTGAGTGTTTCAAGCCTGTGTTCTCAGTACCTTGCTCTATGGCAGCGAGGCCCGGACAACGTATGTCAGCCAAGAGCGACGTCTCAACTCATTCCATCTTCGCTGCCTACGGAGAATCCTTGGCATTAGGTGGCAGGACAGTATCTCCAACGCAGAAGTCCTCGAGGCAGCCAACATCCCCAGCATATACACCCTACTGAGCCAGCGGCACTTGAGATGGCTTGGCCATGTGAGCTGCATGGAAGATGGCAGGATCCCCAAGGATGCATTGTACAGTGAGCTCGTCACTGGTATCAGACCCACTGGCCGTCCATGTCTCCGCTTTAAAGACATCTGCAAACGTGACATGAAGTCCTGTGACATTGACCACAAGTCGTGGGAGTCAGTTGCCAGTGATTGCCAGAGCTGGCGGACAGCCATAAAGGCGGGGCTCTAGAATGGCGAGTTGAAGAGACTTAGCTGTTGGCAGGGAAAAAGACAGAAGTGCAAAGAGAGAGCTAACTGTGTAACAGTCCCGACAACCAATTTTATCTGCAGCGCCTGTGGAAGAGTCTGTCACTCTAGAATTGGCCTTTATCGCCACTCCAGATGCTGCTCCACAAACCACTGACCACCTCCAGGCGCTTTCCCATTGTCTCTCAAGACAAGGAGGCCAAAGAAGAATGAAAGAAAATAATAAGCATTGTCCTGCTGAAATTTGGATTTTCTAAACCAAAATCTGAAGCAAATTGATTTCTCTTATCCAAAGTCTCATTTATTTTTAAAAGCAGAATACTGCGGATGCTGGAAATCTGAAATAAAAACAAGAAATGCTGGAACCACTCAGCAGGTCTGGCAGCATCTGTGAAAAGAGAAGCAGAGTTAACGTTTCGGGTCAGTGACTCTTCTTCGGAACTGGCCAACTGGCTTATACTTCCCTGTTTTTTCTCTCTACCTCTATGAGAAGAGTAGGGATAGATACTTGCTGTTAGGACACCACTAAAGTTGCTCCATAGCTGAGTACCTGAAGAGGCACAAGATTAACTTGGGGTGAAAAGACTTTGGGCCTGACTTTCCTGTCCTGTGTATCTGGGGAACATGCAAGTTCCAAAGACGGGTCACTGACCTGAAACGTTAACTCTGCTTCTCTTTTCACAGATGCTGCCAGACCTGCTGAGTGGTTCCAGCATTTCTTGTTTTTATTTCTCATTTATTTTTGTTCATTGTTTCAATTAAATTTCCTTTTGCAGAATGCAATGTATGAAGGTGTTTAAATTGTTAAGTAGATAACAATGATGGAACGTCGTAAAATTGTTACCATTATTTTAACCTCAGTATAGCCATTAGAAGTTGGAAAAGGATAAAAGAACATTGAATGCTTGCCCCAAGTTTAGGCAATATTTACCCAAGCTCAAGTAACATTTACACATTTGACACTCAGGGGAAACACGATAAGGTACTTCTGATATCCAGCATAGATTTGTTAAAACAAATTAATTTCATACATCTAAAAGCACTGAGCTACACAATTCCCTCAAAATGATATCCATTAACAGACGTTTCTATCACGCTCTCAAAATTTTAGTGTTAATGTAATTTTGCTTCGCTCTGCAAGATAGTATTGCTTTGATAATCACCACAGCTGAATTCCAAAACTTCAAACCAATCAATAAATGTGATTTTTGATAGTGTTTAAGTATGATACAGAAGATTAAAAAATAGGCTAGTGTCCCATTAACCTTCACTGTGTATTATGGCAACTGTCAAAATTGATGCCCAGATATTTAATTGCATATTTGTTCTGCTGCAGATTCCCCATATAGCTGCTTAAAGTTGTATGACTCCCACGATCTATTATACAATGTTCACAATGGATAAGTTGGTCCGTCATATATTGCAATTTATATCAATTTTATTTGAAAGTCTTTCAGATGGAAAGATAGCTGAATGAAATTTAAAGCAATCAGTTATATCTAAGGTGCTCATACTCTACCTTGTCAGTTATAATCCTACTGCTTATGGAGATTGAAATCAACAGCTTTTTCGAAGCTATTTTTGGTACTTTCTCTCTCTGAGAAGAGTAGGGATAGATACTTGCTGTTAGGCCACCACTAAAGTTGCTCCATAGCTGAGTACCTGAAGAGGCACAAGATTAACTTGGGGTGAAAAGACTTCGGGCCTGACTTTCCTGTCCTGTGTATCTGGGGAACATGCAAGGCTTCCCCTGGGAGCAGGTGGAATGCTTATACCTGCAACTGGCACAAATGATAGATTGGGGACCATTACTTAAAGGGTTGACAGTGGATAGGCAATGGCTAAAGACCGCATGGATGAATTACAACAATTGTTCATTCCTGTCTGGTGCAAAAATAAAACAGGAAAGGTGACTCAACCATGGCTTGCAAAAGAAATTAGGGATAGTATTAGATCCAAGGAGGAGAAATATAAAATGGCCAGAACAAGCAGCAAACTTGAGGATTGGTGCCGTTTAAAATTTAGCAAAGGAGGACAACGGGATTTGTTAAGAAGGGGAAAATAGAGAATGAGAGTAAGCTTGTAGAGAACATAAAAACTGACTGTAAAAGCTTCTATAGATATGTGAAGCGAAAAAGATTAGTGAAGATAAATGTAGGTCCCTTACAGTCAGAAACGGGGGAATTTATAATGGGGAACAAAAAAATGGCAGACCAATTAAATACATACTTTGGTTCTGTCTTCACAAAGGAGGACCCAAATTACCTCCCAGAAATGTTGGGGAACATAGGGTCTAGTGAGAAGGAGGAACTGTATGGAAACAGTATTAGTAGGGAAAGGGTGTTAGGGAAATTGATGGGATTGAAGGCCGATACATCCCCAGGGCCTGATAATCTACATCCCAGAGTATTTAAGGAAGTGGCCCAAGAAATAGTAGATGCATTGCTGGTCATTTTTAAAATTCTATAGACTCTGGAACAGTTCCAACGGATTGAAAGGTAGCTAATGTAACCCCACTATTTAAAAAAGGAGATAGAGAGAAAAAACAGCGAAGTATAAACCGGTTGGCCTGACATCAGTAGTCGGGAAAATACTAGAGTCCATTATAAAAGGTGTAATAGCAGAGCACTTGGAAAACAATGACAGGATCGAACAAAGTCAACATGGATTTACGAAAGGGAAATCATGCTTGACAAATCTACTAGAATTTTTTGAGGATGTAGAATAGATAAGGGAGAACCAGCAGAAGTGGTGTATTTGGACTTTCAGATGGCTTTCGATAAGGTCCCACATAAGAGATTAGCGTGCAAAATTAAAGCACATGGATTTGGGGGTAAGGTACTGACATGGATAGAGAACTGGTTGGCAGACAAGAAACAAAGTGTAGGAATAAATGGGTCTTTTTCTGAGTGGCAGGCAGTGACTTGTGGGGTACCGCAGGGATCAGTGCTAGGACCCCAGCTATTCACAATTTATATTAATGATATAGATGAGGGAATTAAATGTAATATATCCAGGTTTGCAGATCACACAAAGCTGGGTGGGAGTGTGAGCTGTGAGGAGGATGCAGAGAAGCTCCAGTGTGATTTGGACAGGTTGAGTGAGTGGGAAAATACATGGCAGATGCAGTATAATGTGGATAAGTATGAGGTTATCCACTTTGGTGACAAAAACAGAAAGGCAGATTATTATCTGAACGGCGATAGATTGGGAAAGGGGGAGATGCAGCAAGAACTGGGTGTCCTTGTGCACCAGTCACTGAAAGTAAGCATGCAGGTGCAACAGGCAGTTAAGAAGGCAAATGGTATGTTGGTCTTCATGGCGAGAGGATTTGAGTATAGGAGCAAGGATGTCTTGCTGCAAGGGCCTTGGTAAGACCACATCTGGAGTATTGTGTGCAGTTTTGGTCTCCTTATCTGAGGAAGGATGTTCTTGCTATGGGGGGAGTGCAGCAAAGGTTCACCAGACTGATTCCTGGGATGGCAGGACTGACATATGAAGAGAGAACAAAGAACAAAGAACAAAGATAATTACAGCACAGGAACAGGCCCTTCGGCCCTCCAAGCCTGCGCCGATCCAGATCCTCTCTCTAAACATGTCGCCTATTTTCTAAGGTTCTGTATCTCTTTTCTTCCTGCCCATTCATGTATCTGTCTAGATACATCTTAAAAGACTCCATCGTGCCCGCATCTACCACCTCCGCTGGCAATGCGTTCCAGGTGCCCACCACCCTCTGCGTAAAAGAACTTTCCACGCATATCCCCCCTAAACTTTTCCCCTTTCACTTTGAACTCGTGTCCTCTAGTAATTGAAACCCCCACTCTGGGAAAAAGCCTCTTGCTATCCACCCTGTCTATACCTCTCATGATTTTGTACACCTCAATCAGGTCCCCCCTCAACCTCCGTCTTTCTAATGAAAATAATCCTAATCTGCTCAACCTCTCTTCATAGCTAGCGCCCTCCATACCAGGCAACATCCTGGTGAACCTCCTCTGCACCCTCTCCAAAGCATCCACATCCTTTTGATAATGTGGCGACCAGAACTGTACGCAGTATTCCAAATGTGGCCGAACCAAAGTCCTATACAACTGTAACATGACCTGCCAACTCTTGTACTCAATGCCCCGTCCGATGAAGGAAAGCATGCCGTATGCCTTCTTGACCACTCTATTGACCTGCGTTGCCACCTTCAGGGAACAGTGGACCTGAACACCCAAATCTCTCTGGACATCAATTTTCCCCAGGACTTTTCCATTTACTGTATAGTTCACTCTTGAATTGGATCTTCCAAAATGCATCACCTCGCATTTGCCCTGATTGAACTCCATCTGCCATTTCTCTGCCCAACTCTCCAATCTATCTATATTCTGCTGTATTCTCTGACAGTCCCCTTCACTATCTGCTACTCCACCAATCTTAGTGTCATCTGCAAACTTGCTAATCAGTCCACCTATACTTTCCTCCAAATCATTAATGTATATCACAAACAACAGTGGTCCCAGCACGGATCCCTGTGGAACACCACTGGTCACACGTCTCCATTTTGAGAAACTCCCTTCTACTGCTACTCTCTGTCTCCTGTTGCCCAGCCAGTTCTTTATCCATCTAGCTAGTACACCTTGGACCCCAAGCGCCTTCACTTTCTCCATCAGCCTGCCATGGGGAACCTTATCAAACGCCTTACTGAAGTCCATGTATATGACATCGACAGCCCTTCCCTCATCAATCAACTTTGTCACTTCCTCAAAGAATTCTATTAAGTTGGTAAGACATGACCTTCCCTGCACAAAACCATGTTGCCTATCACTGATGAGCCCATTTTCTTCCAAATGGGAATAGATCCTATCCCTCAGTATCTTCTCCAGCAGCTTCCCTACCACTGACGTCAGGCTCACCGGTCAATAATTACCTGGATTATCCCTGCTACCCTTCTTAAACAAGGGGACAACATTAGCAATTCTCCAGTCCTCCGGGACCTCACCCGTGTTTAAGGATGCTGCAAAGATATCTGTTAAGGCCCCAGCTATTTCCTCTCTCGCTTCCCTGAGTAACCTGGGATAGATCCTATCCGGACCTGGGGACTTGTCCACCTTAATGCCCTTTAGAATACCCAACACTTCCTCCCTCCTTATGCCGACTTGACCTAGAGTAATCAAACATCTGTTCCTAACCTCAACATCCGTCATGTCCCTCTCCTCGGTGAATACCGATGCAAAGTACTCGTTTAGAATCTCACCCATTTTCTCTGAGTCCAAGCATAACATTCCTCCTTTGTCCTTTAGTGGGCCAATCCTTTCTCTAGTTATCCTCTTTTTCCTTATATATGAATAAAAGGCTTTGGGATTTTCCTTAACCCTGTTTGCTAAAGATATTTCATGACCCCTTTTAGCCCTCTTAATTCCTCGTTTCAGATTGGTCCTACATTCGCGATATTCTTTCAAAGCTTCGTCTTTCATCAGCCGCCTAGACCTTATGTATGCTTCCTTTTTCCTCTTAGCTAGTCTCACAATTTCACCTGTCATCCATGGTTCCCTAATCTTGCCATTTCTATCCCTCATTTTCACAGGAACATGTCTCTCCTGCACGCTAATCAACCTCTCTTTAAAAGCCTCCCACATATCACATGTGGATTTACCTTCAAACAGCTGCTCCCAATCTACATTTCCCAGCTCCTGCCGAATTTTGGTATAGTTGGCCTTCCCCCAATTTAGCACTCTTCCTTTAGGACCACTCTCGTCTTTGTCCATGAGTATTTTAAAGCTTACAGAATTGTGATCACTATTCCCAAAGTAGTCCCCTACTGAAACTTCAACAACCTGGCCGGGCTCATTCCCCAACACCAGGTCCAGTATGGCCCCTTCCCGAGTTGGACTATTTACATACTGCTCTAGAAAACCCTCCTGGATGCTCCTTACAAATTCTGCTCCATCTGGACCTCTAACACTAAGCGAATCCCAGTCAATGTTGGGAAAATTAAAATCTCCTATCACCACTACCCTGTTGCTCCTACATCTTTCCATAATCTGTTTACATATTTGTACCTCTATCTCACGCTCGCTGTTGGGAGGCCTGTAGTACAGCCCCAACATTGTTACCGCACCCTTCCTATTTCTGAGTTCTGTCCATATTGCCTCACTGCTCGAGTCCTCCATAGTGCCCTCCTTCAGCACAGCTGTGATATCCTCTTTGACCAGTAATGCAACTCCTCCACCCCTTTTACCTCCCTCTCTATCCCGCCTGAAGCATCGATATCCTGGGATATTTAGTTGCCAATCATGCCCTTCCCTCAACCAAGTCTCAGTAATAGCTATAACATCATACTCCCAGGTACGAATCCAAGCCCTAAGTTCATCTGCCTTACCTACTACACTTCTTGCATTAAAACAAATGCACCTCAGACCACCAGTCCCTTTATATTCATCATCTGCTCCCTGCCTGCTCTTCCCCTTAGTCACACTGACTTCATTATCTAGTTCCTTACAGGCTTTTGTTACTACCTCCTTACTGTCAACTGACCTCAATTGGTTCCCATCCCCCTGCCACATTAGTTTAAACCCTCCCCAACAGCGTTAGCAAAAGCACCTCCAAGGACATTGGTTCCAGTCCGGCCCAGGTGTAGACCGTCCAATTTGTAATAGTCCCACCTCCCCCAGAACCGGTCCCAATGTCCCAAAAATCTGAACCCCTCCTTCCTGCACCATCTCTCAAGCCACGCATTCATCCTGACTATTCTTTCATTTTTACTCTGACTATCACGTGGCACTGGTAGTAATCCTGAGATTACTACCTCTGAGGTCCTACTTTTTAACTTGGCTCCTAACTCCCTAAACTCTGCTTGTAGGACCTCATCCCGTTTTTTACCTATATCATTAGTGCCTATGTGCACAATGACAACTGGCTGTTCACCCTCCCCCTTTAGAATGTTCTGCAGCCGATCTGAGACGTCCCTGACCCGTGCACCTGGGAGGCAACATACCATTCGGGAGCCTCGTTTTCGACCACAGAACCGCCTATCTACTCCCCTTACAATCGAATCCCCTACGACTATAGCCCTTCCACTCTTTTTCCCGCCCTTCTGAACAGCAGAGCCAGCCACGGTGCCATGGACCTGGCTACTGCTGCCTTCCCCTGGTGAGCCATCTCCCTCAACAGTATCCAAAACGGTATACTTGTTTTGGAGGGAGATGACCGCAGGGGACTCCTGCGCTGCCTTCCTGCTCTTTCTCTGCCTTTTGGTCACCCATTCCCTTTCTCCCTCAGCAATCCTAATCTGCGGTGTGACCAATTCACTAAACGTGCTATCCACGACCTCCTCAGCATCGCGCATGCTCCAAAGTGAGTCCATCCGCAGCTCGAGAGCCGTCATGCGGTCTAACAAGAGCTGCAGCTGGACACACTTCCTGCACGTGAAGGAGTCAGGGTCATCAGCCATGTCCCTGAGCTCCCACATTGAGCAAGAGGAGCATGATACGGGTCTGAGATCTCCTGCCATTTTTAATCTTAAGTTTAAACTTAGTTAAATGAAAAAGGAACGAAAAGTTTTTACCAATCACAATAAAACCAGATAAATCGAAAAAGCCTTACCTTATAAACACCCCACCAAGTCCTTTTTTTTTGGTTAGAGGAGGAGGGCGGGTGGGAGACACTACAAGTGTGGTGTCTCGGGTTTAGAAACCGCCCAAATATATAGTGTTTTACTTACCCAGCAGCCCCCTGGCCCCCGCCGAAAAACAAAAGGAAATTAAATTTACTTTCAAACTGACTTTCCCAGCTGCTCACTCGCTCACACTCTGCTCCCGAAAAAGCTGCTGCAATGAAAGGAAAGTTATTTTAAACCGCCCAAATATATAGTGTTTTACTTACCCAGCAGCCCCCTGGCCTCCGCCGAAAAACAAAAGGAAATTAAATTTACTTTCAAACTGACTTTCCCAGCTGCTCACTCGCTCACACTCTGCTCCCGAAAAAGCTGCTGCACTGAAAGGAAAGTTATTTTAAACCGCCCAAATATATAGTGTTTTACTTACCCAGCAGCCCCCTGGCCTCCGCCGAAAAACAAAAAGAAATTAAATTTACTTTCAAACTGACTTTCCCAGTTTGGATTGGTTTGGCTTGTATTTGTTAGAGTTTAGAAGAATGCGAGAGGATCTCACAAAAACCTATAAAATTCGAGCAGGACTGGACAGACTAGATGCAGGAATGATGTTCCCGATGGTGGGGGAGTCCAGGACCAGGGGTCATAGACTAAGCATAAGGGGTAAGCCATTTAGGACTGAGATGAGGAGGGATTTCTTCACCCAAAGAGTGGTGAACCTGTGGAATTCTCTATCACAGTAAGCAGTTGAGGACAAATTATTAAATATATTCAAGAAAGAGTTAGATATAGTTCTTACGGCTAAAGGGATCAAGGGATATGGGGAGAAGGCGGGTACAGGGGCTGAGTTTAGATGATTAGCCATGATCATTTGAGTGGTGGTACAGGGTCGAAGGGCCGAATGGCCTGCACCTGCTCCGCTTTTTCTATGTTTCTAAATGAAATGCAAGCAAGAACGAGGTGCTTCGGACATTCTCGCTCCAACCTAATTTTTTTCCTCGCAAGGGTGGACAGGTGGCTGTTTTGGGAGCTATCTGAAGAAGTTGACATTGGACTTTGCACCTCTCCCCACTGTAAGGATCTGAGAGAGGCAAGCAACAGGACAAAACAGGATATTTCAGCCTCCCCAGAGATCTTAGGGTTCTGAAACAAGTGGCTATTTTCACCACTTCAGGCTTCTTAATTGTGGCTGTATTCCTACCTGGTTTCCAGGCTCAAGGCCCTGCCAAATGCCAGTGTATGTGTATAGACTGGAAAAATCAGATGGGCAGAGGTAGCCTAGATGAGGAGTACATAGAATGTTTTCGGGATAATTTCTTGGAACAATATGTTCTGGAGCCAACCGGAGACCAAGTTATACTAGACCTAGTATTGTGCAACGAGATAGGATTAATTAATGACCTCACAGATAAGGCACCCCTAGGTAGCAGCGATTATAATATGCTTGAATTTTACATTCAGTATGAGGGAGAGAAGAGTCCAAGACTAGTATTGTAAATTTAAATAAGGGCAATTATGAGGGCATGAAAGCAGAGCTAGCTAAAGTGAACTGGCAAATCAGGTTAATGGATAGGTCAATAGAGATGCAGTGGCAGACATTTAAGGGGATATTTCAAAATACTCAGAATAGATACATATCAACAAGAAAAAAAAGTTCCAAGGATGGGACCTGCCATCCATGGTTAACTAAAACAGTTAAAGATAGTATCAAACTTAAAGAAAAAACCTATAATTGCGCAAAGATGGGAGGTAGGTCAGAAGATTGGATAGAATATAAAAAACAGCAAAGATGACTAAAAGATTGATAAGGAAGGTAAAATTAGAGTACAAAAGAAAGCTAGCTAGAAATATAAAGACAGATAGTAAGAGTTTCTATAGATATTTTAAAAAGAAAAGAGTTAACAAAATGAACTTTGGTCCTATAGAAAGTGAGTCTGGGGAATTAATAATGGATAATAAGGAGATGGCAGATGAATTGAACAGATATTTTGCATCAGTCTTCACTATTGAGTATACAAGTAACATCCCAGTCTTAGCTGTAAGTCAGGAAATGGAAGGGAGGGAGGAAGTCAAGAAAATTACAATCACCAGGGAAGTGGTACTGAACAAATTGTTGGAGCTGCGGGCTGACAAGTCCTTGGGTCCTGAAGGACTTCATCCTAGGGTGTTAAAAAAAGTGGCTAGTGAGATAGTTGATGCGTTATTTGAAATTTTCCAAAATTTCCTAGATTTGAGGAAGGTTCCATTAGATTGGAAAATAGTGACTGTAACTCCTTTATTCAGAAAGGAAAGGAGACAGAAAGCAGGAAACTACAGGCCAGTTAGCTTTACATCTGTCTTAGGGAAAATATTAGAAGCTATTATTAAAGACTTTATAGCAGGGCATATAGAAAAAAATCAAGGTAATCAGGCAGAGTCAATATGGTTTTGTAAAAGGGAAATCATGTGCAGTGGATAAAGGCGAACTGGTGGATGTATTGTACTTAGATTTCCAGAAGGCATTTGATAAGGTGCCACATCAAAGGTTATTGCAGAAAATAAAAGCTCATGGTGTAGAGGGTAACATATTGGCATGGATAGATGATTGGCTAGCTAACAGGGAACAGAGAATAGGCATAAATGGGTCATTTTCTGGTTGGCAAGATGTAACGAGTGGTGTGCCACAGGAATCTGTGCTGGGGCCTCAAATTTTAAAATTTATATAAATGACTTAGATGAAGGGACCAAAGGTATGGTTGCTAAATTTGCTGATGACAGAAAGATAGGTAGGAAAGTAACTTGTGCAGAGGACATAAGGGGCTACAAGGGGAGATAGATAGGTTAAGTGAGTGGGCAAAGAACTGGCAAATGGAGAATAATGTGGGAAAATGTGAAATTGTCCATTTTGGCAGGAAGAATAAAAAAGAAGCATATTTTCTAAATGGTGAGAAATTGCAGGGCTCTGAGATGCGGAAGGATCTGAGTGTCCTAGTGCATGAATTGCAAAAGGTTAGTATGCAGGTACAGCAAGTAATTAGGAAAGCTAATAGAATGTTATCATTTATTGCGAGGGGAATTGAATACAAAATTAGGGAGGTTATGCTTCAGCTATACAGGGCATTGGTGAGACCGCATTTGGAGTACTGTGTACAGTATTGGTCTCCTTATTTAAAGAAGGATGTAAATACATTGGAGGCAGTACAGAGAAGGTTTACTAGACTAATACCTGGAATGGGCGGGCTGTCTTATGAGGAATGGTTGGACAGGCTAGGCTTGTATCCACTGGAATTTAGAAGAGTAAGAGGTGACTTGATTGAAACGTATAAGATTCTGAGGGGTTTTGACAGGATGGATATGGAAAGGATGTTTCCCCTTGTAGGAGAATCTAGAACTAGGGGTCATTGATTAAACATAAGGGGTCACCCATTTAAGACAGAGATGAGGAGAATTTTTTTTCTCTCTCAGAGGGTCGTGAGTCTTTGGAATTCTCTTCCTCAAATGGCAGTGGAAGCAGTCTTTGAATATTTTTAAGGCAGAGGTAGATAGATTATTGATATGCAAAGGGGTGGAAAGTTATCAGGGGTAGTTGGAAATGTGGAGCAATCAGTTCAGCCATGAACTTACTGAATGGCGGAGCAGGCTCGAAGGGCCGAGTGGCCTACTCCTGCTCCTAATTCGTATGTATGTGTGTTCATATGTCACACTGGAAGTGTAAAAATTACATAAACTTGAAATTATAAGTGGTTCACATTTCCTGTATCCTCCACTTAACATAGAAACATAGAAAATAGGAACAGGAGTCGGCCATTCGACCCTTCAAGCCTGCACCACCATTCAATACGATCATGTCTGATCATCCAGACTCAGTACTCTGTTCCCGCTTTCTCCCTGTATCCCTTGATCCCTTTAGACCTTAGAACTATATCTAACTCTTTCTTGAATAAGTTTAATGATTTGGCCTCAACTGCTTTCTGTGGTAGAGAATTCCACAGGTTCACCACTCTCTGGGCGAAGATATCCCTCCTCATCTCAGTCCTAAATAGCTTACCACATATGCTTAGACTGTGACCCCTGGTCCTGGACTCCCCTTGCCACTTGCCTGGCACTCAGACACAGGATTCACAGAAAAAAAAATCAACCTACTCCCAATTTCCCTTCCCCTCAGTAGAGAATTATGTGCCATGTGCTTGGCACCTTCCCATAATAGCATGAGAAAGATCCATAACTCATCAAGTTGGCAATTACGAATCCAGTCTGTAGCATAACCTTTAGAACTCCATCACTCGGTTCCAAAGAACTATCCATCAACAACACTCTAGTCCCTGAACTGAAATACAGATGACAGCTTGCTTATGTCTTCAATACCCTGCACAACCAGGAGTAAATGATGACCCAAGCGAATGACCCAGGTCTCACAACTCAAAAGAAAATTTACAACATTGTAGCCAATTAAAAATTACAGTTTCATATTGCAATGTCTGTTCTTCAATTTTAATCATGCTTTTGATAGAATTAGAGTTTATGAAGTTTTTCAACTGTGTTGGAATGTATGCAGTGTGCTTTTAAAGAATATAAGAAATAGGACCAGGAGTGGTCCTTACAACCCCTTGAGTCTGCCCTGTAGAGGTAAAATTGAGTTAATATAGGGACATTTCTGTATTCTGTTTCTGTCTGGAGGCCAAGGCAGCTCACTCAAATTATTGGAATAAGGTGTAAAGCTTGAAACCCAATATTGGGTGAGCCTTCCGGATGTCTGCATGGTATTGGTTCTATGCCCAAAAGTTCAGTCATAACCAATTCCTACCTCATGGGTGTTTGCAGCAAAGGGAGCACTTTCTCATTGAGATAATCTGGGGTTTTCTGCACTCCCTTTGCCAATTTATGATTTATGTCAGTTTTGCCATTGCCCCACATGCAGATTCATCTGTTTGAGGTCACTTTACATACCTTTCCCTTTCTTCTTCTGTGGTAATGGGTGTCGTCTATGGCTCAGTGGCAGCACTCTTGTCTCTGAGTCAGAAGGTTGTGGATTCAAATCCTGTTCCAAAGACTTGAGCACAAAATCTAGGTCACGGTCAGTAGACAGAATTCGAAGCATGCAAGGTGGATTGGAGAGACAGAAAGGAAGGCGGGACCCCACTCGGTTCTTCCCTCTTTGGCGTCCAGCTGCTTGTTTCTCAACTGCCGAGAAAACACCAGCTTGAGGACACTATCACCCGCTGATTCAAGCTTGGTAGTTACTAGTGTGCATTTCCT
This sequence comes from Heterodontus francisci, assembly GCF_036365525.1. Classification (NCBI taxonomy): domain Eukaryota; kingdom Metazoa; phylum Chordata; class Chondrichthyes; order Heterodontiformes; family Heterodontidae; genus Heterodontus; species Heterodontus francisci. The sequence continues at coordinate 116,382,443 of NC_090371.1, forward strand.
CTTGCAACTTAATCAGTCCATGTCTAAGAATTCCCTTCTCACAGCTAGGGTCCCACTGTTCAAGTGGTTAGGTTTGAGTGGTTTGTCTCTACCAGTTGAATATTTAGATAATGGCCTTGACGCCTTGTTAATGGGAACAGGATAGGTGGTTCACTCAGATTCCCCAGGTCATTGTCCTAGATGGGTCTTTGCAGACATGCTGTCTCCATTGCAATGCATTGGAATGTGGAAAGTACAGTGATGCAAATTGGGGTGGCCATCTTTAGCTGCCAGCACCGAGTCACCTTTTATCTGTTTTTGAAATACAATTGAGCCAGTGGATTAAAATCCATCATTCGACATAGCATGTTTTCGTGACAGTCAGTTCACAAAATTTTGGGGTTGGGGAGGACAGCTAATTATCCCCGGCATTTAATTCTGAGTCTAATCACATCAAACTGTGCATCAGTTGAAAGGCATTCAACCCATTCCACTTACCGACAGACTACAGGCCAATAATGGTCCTTAGAAGTGAAGGAAAATGAATCAAAAACTGCTCATGAGAAGAGTGGTTGTCACTTTTACTGAACCAATTCACTAGAATTGGAATTGCACATAATGTGTACTCTATGTGAAAAACACTGATTTCAGCCAGGTTCTCTTTGTGACAAGACAGATTGTCAGAAGTAACATTAAGCAACCATAATAAGCGATCCTTAATTTTGCACTTTCCTATTATAAGCAACAAGAATTAACTACAAAATAAGAAAAAAACTCAGTTTTTAATTAACTTAGGTAAAAATATGAAGACTTTTAATATATAAAAATGTAATGTTTGCCTGTTACTTTTACCGAAGAATTAAATAACCATATTCCACTCTGTGTCCTGCTCCAATTTCTTGGGTGTGTATTGGACATTGCTTATTCTGCTTTCTATTGTGCTCACTGTGATGCATTCTAATCCCTTCTCCAATCAATTTTGGCATAAATTTGCCATTGAAAGATTGGGGAGTACAACTGTTTAACTTTTATGGCACATGTCACCAATATCACTGTTGCAGCAAGTTCCGGACCAATGAATAGGTAATTATTTTTGTTGTTCACTCTTGCAACATAGGTGTTGCTGGAAAGGCCAGCATTTATTGCCATCCCTTGTTTCTTTTGAGAAGGTGGTGGTGAGCCTCCTTCTTGAGTCAGTGTGATGACAGTGTTCCCAGAATGCTGTTAGGTAGGGAATTCCAGGATTTTGACCAAGTGACAATAAAGATGATATAGTTCCAAGTCAGGTTGGTGTGTGACCTTGAGGGGAACTTGGAGGTGATGTTATTCCATGCACTTGCTGCACTTGTCCTTCTAGGTGGTGGAGATTGTAGGTTTGGAAGGTGCAAGGCTTCTTTGACTCTAGATTGCTTTGCACACTACTAAAGGTTAAACCTCGGGACAAAATAATTGTCAACATAACTAACCAATCACTGTTGTTGTGGTTGGTTTATCCTTACCAGGTATGGACACCTCATACATGACCCTGAATCTGACCCCGCCAGAGTATTCACCACTAAACCATCACCAACACATAAGAAGCCACATGGCAGACCTAAAACTAGATGGGATAATAGCAGAAAAGTGTCCCTTAGCAGCATGGCCCTTACTGATGATGAGCACAAGTGGGACACCGAACCGTAATGGTTGGAAGAAGCTGGTAGTGACAATGTCCTTTTATGGATAAACCACCAGGAGATGACTACGACCTTCAATTTGTATTTTCTTTTGACAGTCGTCAAAATCATTAACTGTGTGGATAATTCTGGGCACAAGCCTAAAGTTTACCACATTATCTAATTTCAAACATCAACATTTTTCTAATATGGAACTATTTCTCTGACATATATGGATTATTAGCACAATTGAAACTTATTTCTGTGAAGTGAAGTAAGAAATTCTATCATCTTAAATGGTTTGTCTATGATAACTTCATTGATCTGTCAGTATAGTGCAATGATGCATTAATTTGTACATTTTATAAAAAGAACTTCAAACTGAATTACTGTTATTATATAGACTGATGGATAGCTACCTGTGTGAGAGAATTAGAAGGCGCAAAACAATTAGGGCATAAATTGTGAGAATGAAACTCATGTGCCTATTTGAATCCTGAAATTTATATTATAGTTTCCATTTCCCAATTACTGTGATCAAATACATATTTTTGCTTTTTATTTATTGGAATTTTAAAAGATTTTGGGCTTTCAAGATTTAGAACTATCCCAACATTGTGCGATGACATTACTGAGTATCTGTTGCAAGTACTATGACTCAAGAAAATGATCAACATTTCTCTAGAGGTTTGAATGCGTCTGTCAGAAGAAACATCTGTCATCAGTATTGTTGATGCACTTTTTGTAGTTTCCACTGGGTGGGGAGGGTTAAAATCAGCCACCCACTCCATCCCGGGACAAACAGCAATGAAAAAAAAATACTATAGGGCTGGATTTTAGCAGCCCCCCGATGTTGCATGTCTTGGCGGGGCGCTGGGAAAATGCAGAGGGCCTGTCGCCTCCCCATCACCCAGTGATCTTTCTCGGGATGGGATAGGCCAATGATGGCCTTCCTACCCAGAGACCAATTGAGGCCCTTAGATGGCCTACTAATGGCTAGTTAAGGGCCTCTTCCCACAGCTGCTGGGATCTTACCAGCGGCGGGGTGTGGGGGGGCCTCTGCCGTGCGGGGAAGATGCTTTATAGAATGAGGTAGGTGAGGCGGGGTCCCTTAGGCCAGTCCGGAAGGCGCTGGCCAGTGGGAGTGGGGCGACGGTGGTTGTTCAGTCTAGGGGGACGGTGTGTAAAGTCTAAAATGAGGTGCCCTCCATGTGGGCTTGGGGGATGGGTGTCCCTCCTCCTTGGGAAATTTGTAACCCATGGAGGACCCCCACTGGGAACAACTTTACCCCCTGGGAGACCCCCTCCCAGACTGAACAACCACCCCTCCCACCACCCCCACCCCCCCCTCGCCAGCCCCTTCCAGACTGGCCCCAGGGACCCCGCCTCACCTACCTCTATTCCGGGGTTCCACAGCTGGGCCTGGGTCGGAGGACTCTGCAATACTAGCAGTGGCCACCGCTCCCATTGTTGCTGCAGATACTGCTGAGCTGCCAGCCCTCTGATTGGCCAGCAGCTTGGAGACAGGATCCTTGTCCTTTTAAAGTCTTTAAAGGGATGGGAAACCTGACTCCTAAAACCTTGAATCAAAAAGACTGGATGATTGTTCTGGGGGTGGTGGGAGAAGCATGGAAAGGCAGAGGCAAGGCTCCCCCCGCTTTTCTCAGCCCAGCGTCGGGAGCCCGCCTCCAGCATAAAATCCTGCCCCAAGAGTGCAGATCAAAAATTCTCAAGCAACATCGCTTGATTTTCCAATATGTGAACTCTGCTGAAAAATCCACCACTATTGTATTTTGGGTTTCTTAACTGTCAGCATGTTCCTTTGCTATTCGTAGTGTAGACTGTCCTGCAGCAAGTATGCATTTAACTTAAGGTAAATGGACATTAAAGGATCAAGCAGCTGCATTGTGAAGGCAGTTTGTAAATTGACAATTGCCAGAAATGATCCAAATTTCAGATCCCAGGAACCAACAGGACGTTTAACTGAACTTTTAGAACAAGATGGGAATTGAAATGAAACAATGCACAATCTAGTGACTTCATGAATATACTAGTCAAGAGATAGCTTATGCAATCAGACAACACAATGGTCTATCCAGGTTTAAGTGACCTATCTCAATGATTGAACTCATGTAGCCAGACTGTAAATAACACTTACAAGCTAACAAGCTGTGAGTTCCAGTATGTCTGGGTGGATACTCACATCCTTTGGAGATGCGAATCCCATAGGACAAAACTCATTCACCAATCTGATGGTGCTGATAAACCAGAATCTTCCCCATCGAAACACCTTCAAGATGTAGAATTGTTGCAAGATTTAAGAAGTTACAATCAAAAGCAGGAAGGGTTTTGCATCAATCATTGCCACAGGTCTGATATTTGTACTATAAGAAATGGGTGTTTGGGGACAAGAGCAGCGACTTGCAAGGTAACCACGGGCGGGATTGATCATCTGCACAGATGGGAACATCCTCCTCTGAGCGATCGACAAGGTGAGTGCAGTTCATAAGTTATGGGAAAGTGTTTGTGAGTATTGATTTAACTTGAAGGGAATCGGGTACTGACATTTGTAAGTTATTGTTGGTACAATAAACTGTTAAAAGAATACCGAGTGTACTGAGTTGTGAGCCTTGATCATTTTACCCACGCGAACGGGTTCAGATCAAACATTGGAGTTAAGAGTATGAGAGGGAAGTTGCGGTTTACCTACCTACAGTGGACAACTGTTGCATTTTCAAATTGTTTCTATTCTCCTTAATCTGGCTTTTCCCGAATTTTCAAAATCTTCCAAATTTTAGATCAACCTAGGGTGTGTCCTAACTCCCTTTACCTTTGACAGTAACTTCACTGTCTTTGACATCTCGGTTAGCTTTTGGTAATTTGCCCAGGTTACTAACAGAGCAACCTTGCTGGTAATTGCTTTCAAGTGTTGTAATTATCCAATACCTCTGTCGATCCTCTCTCCCATCCTCAGTAAGTGATAGCGAGGCACCATACAATGTGTGGTAGTGTAGTGTTACTGGACGACTAATCCTAAAGCCTGAATTAATAACAGAGAATGTGAGTTCATATCTACAACAGCAGCTTGAGAATTTGAATTTGTTTTTTTTTTAATATCTGGAAATATAAAGTTGGTAACAGTAAAAGTGATCATGAGGCTGTAGGATGGTTGTAACAACTCACAGAATCACAGAATTGTTACAGTGCAGAAGGAGGCCATTCAGCCCAACATGTCTGTACCAGCTCTCTGAATGAACAATTCACTTAGTGCCATTCCCCCACCTTCTCCCCATAACCCTGAACATTCTTCCTTTTCATATAACAGTCTTAATTCCCTTTTGAATACTTCAGTTAAACCTGCCTCCACCACAGTCTTAGGCAGCACATTCCAGACCTTAACCACTCGCTGCATGAAAAGTTTTTCCTCATGTCACTTTTGCTTCTCTTACCAATTACTTTAAATCTGTGACCTCTCGTTCTTGATCTTTTCACGAGTGGGAACAGTTTTTCCCTATCCACTCTGTCCAGATCCCTTATGATTTTGAATACCTCTGAGCCTTCTCTTCTCCAAGGAAAACAGTCTTAACTTCTCCAATCTACCTTCATAACTGAAGTTCCTCATCCCTGGAACCATTCTCGTGAATCTTTTCTGTACTTTCTCCAATGCCCTCACATCTTACCTAAAGTGCGGTGCCCAGAACTGGACGCAATACTCCAGCTGAGGACAAACTAGTGTCTTATATAAGTTCAACATAACTTCCTTGCTCCTGTACGCTATGCCCCTATTAATAATGCTCAGGATATTGTATGCTTTATTAACCACTCTCTCAACTTGTCCTGCCACCTTCAATGACTTATGCACATATACACGCTGGTCCCTCTGCTCCTGCACCCCCTTTAGAGTTTTACCCTTAATGTTTATTGTCTCTCCATGTTGCTCCCACCAAAATGAATCACCTCACGTTTCTCTGCATTAAACTTTATCTGCTACCTGTCTACCCATTCCACCAACTTGTCTATGTCCTTTTGAAGTTCTACAATATCCTCCTCACAGTTCACAATTGTTCCAAGTTTTGTATCATCCACAAACTTTGAAATTGTGCCCTGTACACCAAGGTCTAGGTCATTAATATATATCAGGAAAAGCAAGGGTCCCAACACTGATCCTTGGGGAACTCTACTACAAACCTTCCTCCAGCCCGAAAAACGTCCATTAACAACCACTCGTTATTTCCTATCACTCAGCCAATTCCGTATCCATGTTGCTACCATCCCTTTTATTCCATGAGCTATAACTTTGCTCACAAGTCTGTTGGGTGGTACTGTATCAAACGCCTTTTGAACATCCATGTATACCACCTCAACTACATTGCCCTCATCAACCCTCTTTGTTACCTCCTCAACAAACTCTAACCAGTTAGTCAAACATGATTTTCCCTTAAGAAATCCATGCTGGCTTTCTTTAATCAACCCATATTTGTCCATGTGACTATTAATTTTGTCCCAAATTATTCTTTCTAGATGTTTCCCCACCACCAAAGTTAAACTGACTGGCCTGTAGTTGTGGGCTCATCTTTACATCCTTTTTTGAACAAGGGTGTAACATTTGCAATTCTCCAGTCCTCTGGCACCACCCCTGAGTCTAAGGAAGACTGAAAAATTATGGCCAGTGCCTCTTCAATTTTCATACATCTCATCCAGTCCTGGTGTTTTATCCACTTTAAGTACAGTCTATCCAACACTTCTTCCTTATCAATTTTAAACCCTTCTAGGGTCTGAATTACCTCCTCTTTCACCATTGCCTGGGTTGCATTTTCTTCCTTGGTAAAGACAGATGCAAAGTATTCACTTAATAACTCAGCTATGCTCTCTGCCTCCATGTGTAAATCCCCTTTCTGGTTCCTAATTTGCCCCACTCCTCCTTTTACCACCCTTTTACTATTTATATGCCTATAGAAAACTTTGGGATTCTCTTTAATGTTATTCATAGAGAAATACAGCACTGAAACAGGCCTTTCAGCCCACTGAGTCTGTGCCAACCATCAACCACCCATTTATACTAATCCTACATTAATCCCATATTACCTCTCATATCCCTACAATTCTCCTACCGACACTAGGGGCAATTTACAATGGCCAATTTACCTATCAACCAGCAAGTCTTTGGCTGTGAGAGGAAACCAGAGCACCCAGCAGAAACCCACACAGTCACAGGGAGAACTTGCAAACTCCCCACAGGCAGTACCCAGAACTGAACCTGGGTCGCTGGAGTTGTGAGGCTACAGTGCTAACCACTGCACCATATCTGCCATTCTCATTTCATATGCTCTCTTTGGTTCTCTTATTTGCTTTTTCACTTCCCCTCTGGACCTTCTTATTCAGCCTGGTTCTCAAAAGTATTTGCTACCTGGAATCTGTCATAAGCACACTTTTCTTTTTTATCTTAATCTCTACCTCTTTTTTCATCTAGGGAGCTCTAGATTTGTTTACCCTACCTTTCCCCTTCGAGGCAACATCCCTTGACTATGCCCAAATGATCTCTTGTTTGAAGGTAGCCCATTGTTCAGCTATTGTTTTTCCGGCCAACATTTGACTCCAATTTATTCGCCTCAGCTCCATTCTTAGCCCTTGAAGTTGACTTTCCCCCAGTTAATTATTCTTACCCTGGATTGTTCTTTGTCCTTTTCCATAGTCAGCCTAAACTTTATGATACAATTATTACTGTCCGCTAAATGATCTCCTACTGATACTTGATCCACTTGGCACACCTCATACCAAGAACCAGGTCTAGCAGTGCTGCCTTTCTCATTGGACTAGAAACATACTGCTGTAGAAAATTTTCCTGAACACACTCGAAGAACTCTTGCCCCTCACTGCCCTTTACACTACTACTATCCCAGTCTATGTTTGGATAATTAATGTCCCCCATTATAACTACCCTATTACCTCTCTGTAATTTTTTTTTTTAAAGAGATACAGCATTGAAACAGGCCCTTCAGCCCACCGAGTCTGTGCCGACCAACAACCACCCATTTATACTGATCCTACATTAACCCCATATTCTCTATCACATCCCCACCATTCTCTTACCACCTACCTACACTAGGGGCAATTTACAATGGCCAATTTACCTACCAACCTGTAAGTCTTTGGCTGTGGGAGGAAACCAGAGCACCCGGCGGAAACCCATGCAGACACAGGGAGAACTTGCAGACTCCGCACAGGCACATAGAGAACCAGAACTGAACCCGGGTCGCTGGAACTGTGAGGCTGCGGTGCTAACCACTGCGCCACAGTGCCGCCAATTTCCTTGCAAATTTGTTCCTCCACATCCTTCCCACTAGTTGGTGGCCTATAGACAAGACCGAGCAATGTAACTGCACCTTTTTTGTTCCTTAACTCTAGCCAAATTGATTCTGTCCTCGACCCCTCGGGGACATCCTTTTTCTCCGGCACTGCAATGCTCTCCTTAATCAATACTGCCACCCCTCCACCTTTATTCCCTTTCCTATCTTTCCTGAACACCTTGTATCCAGGAATATTCAACACCCAGTCCTGTCCTTCTTTGAGACAAGTCTCTGTAATAGCCACAACATCATATCTCCAGATGTCAATCTGTGCCTGTACCTCACTCCGTGTATTTGCATAAATGCATATTAACCCTGATTTAGACTTTATTCCTTTCTCCCTTACTCTGACCCCACCTCATAACTTCCTATTCCCTACTCTAGTGCTATCTATCTCTCTGTGCACCTTGGTATTCCTGCCTGATATTTCCTCCTGGTTCCCACACCCCTGACATGTTAGTTTAAACCCTCCCGAATAGCACCAGCAAATCTCCCTGCAAGAAAGTCAGTTCCAGCTCTATTTAGGTGCAACCCATGCGGCCTGTACAGGTCCCATCTCCCCCAGAGTTGGTCCCAATGTCCCAAGAATCTAAAGCCCTCCCTCCTGCACCATCTTTCCAACCAAACATTTATTTGCTTTATTCTCCTATTTCTATACTAATTTGCGCGTGTAATCCGGAGATTACCATTTTTGAGGCCCTGCTTGCTAACTTTCTACCTAACTCCCTAAATTCTGACTCTTCCTACCTTCCTACCCAACTGATACACAACTGTCCTTTATGAAAGGAAACATGGCATCTTTAGCAAATCAGGCCAAAATGTAATTCCAGTCCCATACCTACACTTAATCATCCTTTGAAGTGACCTAGCAAGCCAATCAGTTGCATCAATTAATCTGCAGCATTTCAAGAAGGCAGCTGGCGACCACCTTCTTTGGGCAACCGGGGATGGTTAATAAATGCTGGCATTGCCAACAATGCCCATGTCTCAAGATTTTTTTTTTAAAGTCGTAAGGATGGATATTCCTTGATATTTGAACATGCTACAACCTTCAGATAAGTTTGCAAGAGACTACCAAATGCAGGAGCAATTACCATCACTATGTGTTATGATCCACGTGGGGACTACCAACAAACCAAAGGAATCAAATCCACCGATTGACCCCAATTTAGAAAACCAAACCAAAAGGATAAGATTTCACTTTAATAAATTTTACTTTAACACTCAAGCCAAAACCAACATAAATTAAACAAGAAGCAACAGACAGATCACGGTTTATTTATATATATATATATATATATATATATATATATATATCCACATTAATATTTATATATAAAAAACAAATTATACCTTAACTATCAGATAGAACAGAGAAGGGTCTCATGGTTTCACTGAGCAGTCCACCCAGCATATATAGCACCAAATTATAGTCACACAGTTCTTCACAATTCTGAAGTTCCTCAGGGAGATTTTCAGCTCCTTTCTTCAAGGATTTAGCTGCTGTTCGTCTTCCGACAGCAGTTTCCCCTCAATCCGAACTCCACGGTTGTGGTCTTCACCACACAGTGCAGTTCTCCAGAATCTCCTCAGCTCTGCTAATGATGGTCTTGATGGAATGGATTTACCATTCTTCTCTTTATTCGAGTCCTTCAATGACAACTTGTGCACTATATTGCCGGGTTGGGTTAGTCGGCTAATTTAAGTAACAGACACAGCTCCTGGATTCAATCTTCACTTTTCTCTGTTTTCTGGTACTCTATTCCTGCCTGATCTGCCTCATCTCCCTGGTCTATCTGATCTAGGGAGGTCTCGGTCTCCTTTTATCTGGTTCTAACCAGTGTCAATTTCCCTGGAAAATTGAAGTTGTTTTTCTAACTTCTGTTTCAGTTCTAGTTTCCTTCTCAGTTAGGGTCTGAAAAAAAACAAGCTTTGCAACTACGGATTTCATCGCACCTGACACTAGCATTGATAAACCCTTCCATATGTCCTTGGGCGTATCATAGGAGACCTGTCTTCACCGCATTCATTTCATAAATCAGAATGCAGCACACTTGTCCTGTCTGTTGCAGCATGATCTGCAGAAGATGTATGGAACAAGGGTGGCTCATTCTGCAAAACTGATTGTGACCAACAGCATGAAAATGTCATGCTAATAGATCCTTCCAAACCGCCCAGGAACATGTATCACATCAGGCAGTCAGCATTGCAGGCATGCACAAAGCAAGTGCCAGACACTGGTTTTTGCAAGGGAACAGCACCTTCATCAACTTCTCTGTGGAAAGAAAGCATCACTGGCACAGGACCCAGTGCTTACTCTGGATGTTAGCTTCTCTTGAGAGCAAGGTGAAGGAGAAGGCAGCCATCTGGACATCAAGGTTCCACATATCATGCCAAAAGCCAACATGCAAAGAATATGTTGACACTCAATTAGTAGCCAAGTAATATTCGGCCACAGAAACATTATTATTTATATCATTATCCAGGAAGCAGCCATGATGCCAGCAGGAAGCAGCAGTCCATGATGGCTACATTTTTGAGGAAGAAGGAACATTGGGCAGCAATTGGTCTTCAGTAGAAATCAGCTAACCTCTGCATCAAAGTCTATGAGCTCCAATAAGAGACTCCCTAACAGCAAGAGAGGACCTTGGGCTGGAAGCTGGGACATCTATTTACATTCCCATGTCCACCAACCATCTCCTCTGGAAGAAAAGTGTGACATGAAGATTTAGCAAAAAGAAAAAATGTATGACATATGGAGTGGTTGTGGATAATGTTTGAGAAGGTACCTCTCACAGGGTATTGAATTTTCCATCAGAGGTTTGCACCATCCTTAATGGACCCTATGTAAATTGTGTGCAATGGTAAGGAGCACACTTACTCTTTCCAATAAAGAAAACCACTACCTTTCATTCACAGCCTGTGCATTGGACCAGCTCAATGACATTTTCCCCAAAAAGTAGAAAATTGGAATTAGAGGTAAATTAAACTGGCCCAAAGAGAAATAAAGAGAGGCAAAGAAAGACTAGATCAAGAGAGAGAAGAGACAGAAAGGAAAAATAAGAGAAGAAATTAAATTAATATGTTTTCGATCTTTAGGAAGAATTTACAACATGTAGGAATGAGACAAAATAGTTTAAATAGTTCCCTTTCTCAGCTAGTGAGGTTGATTGACTTTGCACTAACAATTAGCACATTTTGAAAAGGATACTTATGCTCTTAATTACCAGCCCTAACTTTTGCAGAAATTTTTATGGGTATTTAAAGTGCAAATTGAGCACATTTTCAAAAATAATGAGAAGTTTAAGTGCAAGAGGCAAAGTAAACGGCAGAGTGGCGTAAATCAACCAGCAGGTTCGGGTGATTCATAACTCACAATGCATCTCTTAATCCTCTGAACCTGCTGACCAATTTGTGCATCAATAATGCACAAATAACCATTCACACATCATAATTTGGTAATTCTCCTTACTTCCTGCAAAAGCACATTCAATGTAATAATCTCAGAAAGAGGGTAAATTTCTTCAGGGCTTCTCCTGCTCTGGTACTGTAACTTTGGCAGAAGTTCAGCAGAAGCTTCATTTAAAGACATAAATGGTGTTTCCTCCAAAGGTACATTTCTCTATTAAAATTGTCTTTCAAACTATTTCCCCGCTAGCCAGAATGAGGGTATAGAGGAGATTTCCGAAGATGTTTCCAGGAATGGAGAATTTTAACTATGAGAAAAGGTTGAATAGGCTCTGGTTGTTTTCTTTGGAACAGTGGAGGTTGATAGTAAATTTTATTGAGGTGTATAAAATAATGAGGGATCTTGCTAGAATGGATAGGAAGGAACTATTTCCCTTAGCAAAGAAGTCAATAACCAGAGGGCATGGATTTAAAGTAATTGGTAGAAGGGTTAGAGGGGAGTTGAAAATTCTTTTCACCCAGAGGGTATTGGGATCGGGAACTCACTGCCTGAAAGAATGGTGGAGGTGGGAACCCTCAGCGCATTTAAGAACCATATGGATTATGCACTTAAAGCGCCTTAACCTACAAGGTTACAGATTAACAGCTGGGAAGTGTGATTAATTGGATAACTCTTTTTCAGTCAGCTCAGGCATGATGGGCCAAATGGCCTCCTTCTGTGTCATACATAGTTTAGAGATACAGCACTGAAACAGGCCCTTCGGCCCACCGAGTCTGTGCCGACCATCAACCACCCACTTATACTAATCCTACACTAATCCCATATTCCTACCACATCCCCACCTGTCCCTATATATTTCCCTACCACCTACCTATACTAGGGGCAATTTATAATGGCCAATTAACCTATCAACCTGCAAATCTTTGGCATGTGGGAGGAAACCGACGCAGACACAGGGAGAACTTGCAAACTCCGCACAGGCAGTACCCAGAATCGAACCCGGGTCCCTGGAGCTGTGAGGCTGCAGTGCTAACTACTGCGCCACTGTGCCGCCCCATTTTCTATGTTTTTCTGTTAATAAAAGATAGCTCCTTTAAATAACACCTTGGCAATTTAAGAATTGCTAATATGCACAATTTCTTAACCCCACTGAAGCATGTCTCATTTCAGGCCCATCTCAGGCTAGGAATTGATTATGAATATTTAGTTAGACTGACCTTTGCATTTCCAATGCACTCCTCCGTGGTAATTTTAAGGTGCAGATGCTGGTTTCAACACCAGGATTGGTAAATGTCCTAATAACTACAGTCCCATTATTTTAGTTTATCCATGATTAGTTAATCATGGGTAATGGAGTGGTTTACTTAATTGTTATGCCTTACAGTTTAATGAAAGTGTTATATTAGTTTTGTGTTTCCAAACACGTGCAGTTGGGGTTAACTGGTTAACTGAAATGCTAGATTTTCCTGTTGGCAGTAGGTGCACTTGTTAATTATTGGTTAATCTTTGGTACAGATACAATAGCTATTGTGGTTTACCATTTCAACAGATTAGGGAGATGGTGGCGTAGTGGTAATGTCACTAGACGAGTAGCCTTAAAAACTCCAGGTTAATGCTCTGGGGCCATGAGATCAAACGCCACTATGGCAGATGGTGGAATTTAAGTTCAATTAATAAATCTAGAATTAAAAAGCTAGTCTAGAGGTAACCCTGAAACCATGGTTGATTGTTGTAAAAAAAAAGTCTGGTTAGCTAATGCCCTTTAGGGAAAAAAATCTGCTGTCCTACAGCAATGTGGTTCTCTCTCAAATGGCCTAGCAAGCCACTCTGTTGTATCAAACCACTACAAAGCCTAAGAAAAGTAATGAAACCAGATAGATTAACCTCGGAACTAATAATGGCAAACCCAACTCTGTTGATCCTGTAAAGTCCTCCTTACTAACATCTAGGGGCTTGGTGCCAAAATTGGCAGAGCATTTAGTTGCACTTCAGCGAGGTGCTGAACAGCCAGGGTGAAGCTTTTCTCCATCTAATTTAAGCTGGCTTACTGAGTGTTCAGGCCTTTGATCAGGACCAGCATGCACTCAATGGCCTGACGCTCTATGCAATGGCCACTCTTTCCATGGAGGTGGACATCAGCACAAAAACGTGAGATATCATGGCACTTGTGCAGAGACAGACTCCTCCAATCTGTCTCCAATGGTGCACAGTGTTTCTGGAAACGCAGACAGAGCCGTACACTTTTTCTGTTACTGCTCCAGAATTGTCCTCTTGGTGGATGACCCCTGAGGCTCAGCATCTTCTCCAGCTGAACAGAGTTTGGAGTGTCTGTGCTCTCTGACAGGCATTCTCCACTGTTATTGCTGTCTCTAGTACCTACACCTGCTCATTTGTAATGTGTGGCTCAGTATGTGACAACTCAACTACCTGTTCTGGTGACCCCACCAAGGTGTGTGTATCTGAGCTGATGGTGGGTGTGCATGAATGATGTGAAGGTGCTTCCTCAGAGTCCTTGAACTCACCTGAGGACTCTCTGGCCTCCTCATACAAAAGCTACTGTGTGATACTTAATGCATTGTGAGAGAGGAAAGACATGAATTAGAATTGACAAGGGAAAAGGGCTCAAAGTCATGATTGCACAGATGATCATATTTCAGTATTTGGTGGCATCAAATCAACATAAGTGATTGTATTGTACTATGTGGCCTTGAGATATCTAATTCTGTCATCCAGTATTTGGGAGAAACCCGTCTATCCATCTCCAATGGTCATGCACTCCACCACTCTGCTGATCTCCATCACCTCCTCCTCTGCAACAGCAGTCAGGGTGGTGATGTCTGGAGGGCCACACTGCACCCCCCAACACCCACCCCTCCCCGGGCTCTCTGCTTCTCCTTGATGATCTGTGCTCTTCTTCTTACAAGGAGAGAAAAAGAGAATTATAAGTGTGAGGAGTGAAATGTGTTGAGATGATGGAAGGACAACTTTTGTGGAGGCATACTGTAAAAGAAGAGTGTGACATGACAATAAGACGAGGGCGAGTGTCAGTAGTGCTACTCAGATGGGGATGTGAGAAGGTGCCTTGAGAGAGAGAAATGGATGAAGCTGTAAGGTGTGTTGGTCTGAGGAGTGCTATGCAAGAGAAGGCGGGGGAAGTCAGAGTGAGGGAACTGGCAATGGAATATGACATGTCACTCACCTTTCCTGCCCTGATGAGGTCATTAAACCTCGTGCAGCTCTGTATCCATGAGCACAGGACCACACTCCCGCTGCTCACCTCCTCAGTGATTTCCAGCCATGCCTGCTTGCTCTCAGTTGCTGGCCTCTTCCTCCTCTACAGCAGGAAGAATATTTCTCCACACTTGTCATGCTAGGCCCTCACCTGCCAAGAATGAGGCACATAATTCTGTCATGAACATTGATTTTAAACTTTACTGGAGTGAGGAAATGACTTGTTAACCAGATCAGCTGTGGCTGGAAAAGACATTTGCATATTAATAGACGATGCTTGTGTAGACAAAGGACAATTCCCTGACAAATTCAAGCCACAATGGATGTTGATCACCGGACAGTGAGGGGGTGGGGAAGCGCATTCCAGGGACTGCTGGGTTGATGTAATCCACAGGGGCCAGGACTGGTTGAACCAGCTCGTCGCATGACTAACTGGCTGTTCCAGGGGTCTTTTGAACTAGCCACAGAGAGTTTGAACTCAAAGACTTTTTGCTCCTGGACTGAGAAGATCTCTCCTGTCTGCTCCCATCTCTTTCTCACAAGCCTGTGAATCCACTGAAGCCACAAGAACCCCAAGAGAAAAAAGTCTCCTACAGCGAACATGGTTTTGGAAGAATACGGGGCCGCAACGAAAAGCAAGATTTACCTACAATCAAGAACTCTACAGTGAGCTCGTAGAGCCGTAACAAAAACTCTTTAGATATTGCCTCAAGTTTTTCCACTTTATTTTCCTTTTGCTCTTTTCTGTCTTATTTGCACGTGTATATCCCGTAGGCATGCTAGCGTGGGCACATCATGTATCCGTAGGCATCAACCGAATTAGAGTTTAAGTTCAAGTTTAGTAAATTTCAACTTTTCTTCTTTAAGCCTAAGAAAACCTGTTTTTGCTGGTTTCTTTGCCTTATAATTGAAAAGTGGTGAACAAGGATTCACTAAGGGGGAGCTAAACACACAGTGTGTTTAAAATTAAACCCTGTTACGGTAAGACCAGGTGAAGGTTGAAAGGGACCCCTAGACCCCTTTCTCACCTGGTCATAACAAT
Source organism: Heterodontus francisci (assembly GCF_036365525.1). Classification (NCBI taxonomy): domain Eukaryota; kingdom Metazoa; phylum Chordata; class Chondrichthyes; order Heterodontiformes; family Heterodontidae; genus Heterodontus; species Heterodontus francisci. The sequence goes on from NC_090371.1 coordinate 116,398,106, forward strand.
GCCCTTAGATCCCGCAGCATTATTTCCAGGGATGCCTCGTGGAACTGGGTTGGAGGAGTGGGGGGCAGCTTTCCTACGTTGAGACTCCATCGATATAGTTCCTGACTCTGTCCTGACAATTGCAACATGAATCCATTTTGACTTCTACAGGAGTCACTTTAAATATTAAGGTTCTAACCATCAGGTACAGGTTGTGATCATGCCCTCCCACTCTGATTGGGACTCAGAAGCAAGATGCTAATGCCATGGCTGCATTTAAAAAGTCATGGTAAAGCCCACTCCACTGTCTTTCAGGCTCCCAACCTGCTGCTGGCCTCACCCATTGCAAGTGGGTTGAAAGGTTAAAATTCTGCCCTAAAATTATAGCTCATGGAATAAAAGGTACGGTAGCAACATGGATACGAAATTGGCTGAGTAACAGAAAACAGAGAGTAGTGGTTAATGGATGTTCTTCAGGCTGGAGGAAGCTTTGTAGTGGAGTTCCCCAAGGGGTCAGTGTTGGGATCCTTGCTCTTCCTGATATATAGTAATGACCTAGACCTCACAATACCCAGTCTACGATAGCCTGTTCTCTTGTTGGTTCCTCAATGTATTGGTCTAAAAAACCGTCACTTACACACTCCAGGAAATCCTTCTCCACAGTATTATTGCTAATTTGGTTTGACCAATCTATATGTAGATTAAAATCACCCATGATTTTAGTTGTACCCTTATTGCATGCATTTCTAATTTCCTGCTTAATGCCATCCCTTACATCCCCAATACTGTTTGGGGGCCTATCAACAACACCCCCGCCACCACCCCCCCACCCCCCACAACATTTTCTGCCCCTTGGTGTTTCTTAGCTCCACGCATACAGATTCCACATCATGAATTTCCGAGCCAATATCCTTCCTCGCTATTACATTGATTTCCTCCTTTACTAACAATGCTACCCCCTCCTCCTATCCCTTTTTGCCTGTCCTTCCTAAATATTGAATATCCCTGAATGTTCAGTTCCCATCCTTGTTCATCTTGTAACCATGTCACCGTAATTGCTACTATATCATAACCATTTATAGCTATTTGCGCTATTAATTCATCTACCTTATTGCGAATGCGCGGCGCATTAAGACATAATGCCTTTAGATTTGTCTTTTTAACATTGTTTGTCCTCGAGGCGGCCAACATCCCCAGCTTATACACACTACTGAGTCAGCGGCGCTTGAGATGGCTTGGCCATGTGAGCCGCATGGAAGATGGCAGGATCCCCAAAGACACATTGTACAGCGAGCTCGCCACTGGTATCAGACCCACCGGCCGTCCATGTCTCCACTTTAAAGACGTCTGCAAACGCGACATGAAATCCTGTGACATTGATCACAAGTCGTGGGAGTCAGTTGCCAGCGTCCGCCAGAGCTGGCGGGCAGCCATAAAGGCGGGGCTAAAGTGTGGCGAGTCGAAGAGACTTAGTACTTGGCAGGAAAAAAGACAGAGACGCAAGGGGAGAGCCAACTGTGTAACAGCCCCGACAAACAAATTTCTCTGCAGCACCTGTGGAAGAACCTGTCACTCTAGAATTGGCCTTTATAGCCACTCCAGGCGCTGCTTCACAAACCACTGACCACCTCCAGGCGCCTATCCATTGTCTCTCGAGATAAGGAGGCCAAAGAAGAAGAAAGAAGAGTCATCTTAGCTTTATTCTGCACTGCGGCCACATTTGTTTCTCGCCCTTGTTTCTCTGCCTTTGACTTTTGCTTCTTACCTTTCTGTCTGTCATTTCTATCCTTGTTTCCCTCTCCTCTGTCTCCCTGCTCAGATTCCCATCCCCCTGCCATTCTAGTTTAAACCCTTCCCTACAGCACTAGCGACACCCCACCGAGGAAATTAGTCCCGGTCCTGCCCAGATGTAACCTGTCCAGCTTGTACTGGTCCTACCTTCCCCAAAACTGGTCCCAATGTCCTAGGAATGTGAATCCCTCCCCCGACACCATTTCTCCAGCCACATATTCATCTGATATATCCAGCTATTTCTGCTCTCACTAGCGCATGGCACTGGTAGTAATCGTGAGATTACTACCTTTGAGGTCCTGCTTTTTAATTTTCGTCCTAACTCCCTATATTCGGCATTTAGGACCTCATCGCTTTTTTTTTACCTATGGCTTTGGTACTGATATATACCACGACAGCTGGCTGCTCGCCCTCCCACTCAGAATGCCCTGCAGCTGCTCAGAAACATCCTTGACCCTAGCACCAGGGAGGCAACATACCATCCTGGAGTCTCTTTTGCAGCCACAGAAACGCCTGTCTGTTCCCCTTACAATTGAATCCCCTATCACTATAGCCCTGCCACTCTTCTTCCTTCCCTCCTGTGCCGCAGAGCCACCCATGGTGCCATGAACTTGGCTGTTGCTGCTTTCCCCTGAGCCATCTCCCCTAACAATATCCAAAGCGGTATATCTGTTAGTGTGGAGGATGGCCACAGGGGACTCCTGCACTACCTGCCTTCCTCTAGTCTGCTTGGTGGTCACCCATTCCCTTTCTGCCTTTGCAGAATTTGCCTGCAGTGTGACCACCTCATTAAACGTGCCATCCATGATGATCGCAGCATCGCGGATGCTCCACGGTGAATCCACCCGCAGCTCCAGCTCCATAATGCGAGTCGCCAGTAGCTGCAGATGGATACACTTCCTGCACACATGGTCATCAGGGATACTGGAAGTGTCCCTGATTTCCCACATAGTGCAGGAGGAGCATATCACTACCTGGGAGTGTAGTGGAGGCAGGTTGAATCGAGACATTCAAAAGGAAATTAGACTGTTATCTGAAAAGGATGAATGTGGAGTGTTACACGGAGATGGTGGGGTAATGGCATTAGGTGAATTCCTCATTCGGAGAACCGGTGCAGACACAATGGGCTGAATGGCCTCCTTCTGTGCTGTAATAATTCTGTGATTCATTAACTAAGCCCATAATGAAAGCTATTTACTCATGGTAGGCTCACACATTTTGAGAAGGTTCCAAGTATTTGGATGGACACCGTTGCAGTGTAGCTTGCCTTTCTCTTGTAGCCAGGTTATCTGATTCACAGTTAATCTGTAAGTATGCAAAGGCATGAAGCTGTGAGTTGGCAAGCAGTCAGGAAGATACCAGATGAGGTGGTGCTGCCGGGAAATGAAAGGCGAGGTTAGAGCAATGGTATGGTCTCTCGAATCCTTACTTATCGTTGAAGATTTGTAGCAGCTCAAGAGTCAGTGTTATGGTCAGTAAATTGTATTGTGTCAATTACACAAAAGCCTGTCAGTGGGATAGTGGATAATAATGTCTGCAAGGTGTTCCTGTTCTATACTGGTTCAATAACAAACACATCACAATAGGTGTTTGCATCAGCTGCTTCGGAACCCACAGGAAAACTGACCGTGGTAGATTCAATTTCCAAACCTAAGGTGTTTGTTGGGTTTCTGTTATAAAATGTCTGTGTTTGGATGATAGTAGGTACCCTTTTGCCCATAGGATAGTCAGATTCCTCCACTTTGTCAACACTCTTGTTATCACCAATTGACCCTTCCCTTCTACGGCATCTGGCTACTGGGATCGGGTGCCAATGAGGTGGGTAATCAGCTGTTAGATGTCTCAGATCCTTCTTGCTGGTCTGGGTGGAGGGAGATGTTCTCAATAGTCCTTCAGTCATGGATCTAGCACTCATGTAGCATAAACATTTTTCACAATGTGCCATTGCATGTGACACCGCTACGGGGACAGTAGTTGTCTGGGACACGTCCCATCCAGGAAAGCATAATCCATGCGGAATAGCCATAACTTTTTCTGAAAATAAAAATGCTCTAGACTGCTCGGGCAATTCAACTCCACAGATCACCAGCCATCTCATGTTACATTCGGTCATTTAGCCAATGATAAATCGTTGTTACTGGCAGGGCCACGAGGAGGCACGACTCAACTGTGAACGGCGAAAACACGAAAGACGCCACAGTAGATAACTACCAGACTGACTCCTTAAGAGAGTCATAATTACTCCCGTCCTCCCGGGACCTCCAAGTCGCCACAGCTCCCAATGGTGCTGCCGGTAGTACAGAGCTACTGGCCTTCCGATTGGCCGGACAGCTCTGGAGGCGTCCCCAATGGCGGGCAGTTAATTGGCTGCCCACCATGGAATGACTTTTGGGGTCTGACGGAGGGCCGAGGCAGGGTGTCCCCACACCTTCTGGCCTCTGCCGGGTTTTCCGTCGCGAGAATAAAATGCAGCCCATTAACTGTTTTATTCTCTACAAATGCTGCCTGACCTGCTGAATATTTCCAGCATTTTCTGATTTTACTCCCTTTAATCTTCTCTGCTCTAAGGAGAACGTGCCCCAATTAATCTACTTTCTCCATGTAACTGAAGTCCTTCATCCCTGGTATCATTCAAGTAAACCTCCGCGGCACCCTCTCCCCTCTCCAAGGTCTTGACATTCTTCCTAAAATGTGGGCAAGAATTGGTCACAATGCTCCAGCTGAAGTCTAACCAGTATTTTACAAAGGTTTAGTATAACTTTCTTGCTTTTGCACTCCATTGTACCTGATTCCTGCTACATTCCTTCCAAAGTAATTTCAGCAAGGGGTCCTTTAACATACGATTGGGATATGCAGGGGTTTTAATGCCTATTTTAAGTAGCTGCCTGGGCCTGACAAATGTGGCTGTAGCCCAAACAGCTGTACACATTTAGATGAGTTACACCCGTTTCATGCCCAAAGAACAGGCGCAACTCATATCATTTTCTACTTTGCTAAGTTAGGTTACTATAGCTGATCCTAAACTTTAGTTTCATTCTCATTGATGTGACCTTTATAAACCTGTGACGTAACTATTCTCTAACTAGCTGGAGATGAATAGGCTTGAAATAAAGGTCTCTCAGGTTGAAAATTATAATTACAACTGACCTTGCATGAAAAGAGTTCACAAACGTGTAGGTTCATGCTGCATGTAATGTAGTAATTTGTGTAATGATTCATAAATGTCAGCTAGCATGCCCTAATTTATGAAGACAACCATATTTGACTGCAATGTAATATTAACAGCATACTTTTATGTGCAAGATCTTTAAATCTGAAAATGTTTGCAAGTGATTCTTCCACTGGATTTTTTATGGGTTCTCTCTCTATATTTAGTTGCGACAACTGTTGTGGTTAGCCTTGTTTAAATACACCAAATATCCAGAAAAAAATCAGCAAAATACATGCCAGTTAATGGCAGTAATTCATTAAACGGAAACATCTCCTCAGACATTAATTCCCTGAAAATGCTATATCTTCTTTTTATGGAAATGTTTAGACTCCTGGTTGGATTTTAAAAATATTTGCTCCTAAGATGTGGATGCTGCAGACAAGACCACATATAATATATTTGCCGTTCCATCGATCAGTCAGCATATGGGTGTTGCAGCATAAAATTTAATCCTGCTACAAGACTCAATATTGGGGATAACAGAGAGAAGTTTATTCTCGGAAAATCTTCTTGACACCCATAGATATGCTGAAATGTGCTCTAAATTCATACGATAAATGAAGCCTGATGCTAAATTGGCTCCAGCATGTATGAAGGAAAAGGACTTTTAAAGGCACACATTGTACAAGACCATACAGGAGAGGATAGACCACCATAACAACAAGAACCAGTCCAGGCTGGCTGGAGATCATTTTAAACACTGCATACTTTATGTTGTGGACATTGAGATAAAACAAGTGTAATGTGAATCAATTATAGGTTGTATTTGTCGGAACCTAATGTTGACAAGCGACCACCCCAAAGGTGTGGTGTTAGGTTAGAAAGGGCTTTTAAAAGCTAGGCAGAATTCAGAGTGGAAAGGAAAACAGCTGTACTGGAACTGCTAAACCAGGAAAGGTGAGTGGGGTTAGGGTCGCTGGGGCCATTCAGGCAGGCCACGGCAATGGGGTGGAGGGTGACGTTGGTGAGGGTGGGGGGGTGTCTTCCGGGGAGTCAGCGATCATCACCAGGGGAGCCTTCTGAGGTCCCTGGATTACCCCCAAAGGAGGCCGCCAGGTCTTAAGTGGCGGCACCTTCCTGTGGCAACGGGCCCTCCGCCTTCCATGAAATTGAGGTGGAGGTGGAACGAGGCCCTTAAGTGGCCATTAATTGACCAATTATGGACCTTAATTGGTCTGAGGCAAGAAGGCTGTCCTCAGCCTTCTCCACCTTATACAAAATGGGCAATATCGGGAACGGCGCTCCCTGCCATTTTGTTCACTCCACACCCCCACCCCGGCTCCGTGCCCAATGTTTCAGATCAATAACTTTTCATCAGAACTGGATAAAGTTAAAGATGTCACAGGTTGTAACCAAGTAGAGGCAGGTAATGGGGAGGAGGGAAAAGATGCAAGGAAGGTCCGTGATAGGGTGGAAGGCAGGAGAGATTAAATGACAAAAGGGATGATGGTGCAAAGAACAAAGAACAAAAGAACAAAGAACAGTACAGCACAGGAACAGGCCATTCGGCCCACCAAGCCTGCGCCGATCTTGATGCCTGCCTAAACTAAAACCTTCTGCAACTCCGGGGACTGTATCCCTCTATTCCCATCCTATTCATGTATTTGTCAAGCTGCCTCTTAAACGTCATTATCGTAACTGCTTCCACCATCTCCCCCGGCAGCAAGTTCCAGGCACTCACCACCCTTTGTGTAAAGAACTTGCCTCGCACATCCCCTCTAAACTTTGCCCCTCGCACCTTAAACCTATGTCCTCTAGTAACTGACTCTTCCACTCTGGGAAAAAGCTTCTGTCCATGCCGCTCATAACTTTGTAAAGCTCTATCATGTCACCCCTCCACCTCCGTCGTTCCAGTGGAAACAATCCAAGTTTATCCAACCTCTCCTCATAGCTAATGCCCTCCAGACCAGGCAACATCCTGGTAAACCTCTTCTGTACACTCTCCAAAGCCTCCACGTCCTTCTGGTAGTGAGGCGACCAGAATTGCATGCAATATTCTAATTGTGGCCTAACTAAAGTTCTGTACAGCTGCAGCATGACTTGCCAATTTTTATACTCTATGCCCCAACTGATGAAGGCAAGCATGCCGAATGCCTTCTTGACTACCTTATCCACCTGCGTTGCCACTTTCAGTGACCTGTGGACCGGTACGCCCAGATCTCTCTGCCTGTCAATACTCCTAAGGGTTCTGCCATTTACTGTATACTACCCACCTGCATTAGATCTTCCAAAATGCATTACCTCACATTTGTCTGGATTAAACTCCATCTGCCATTTCTCCGCCCAAGTCTCCAACCGATCTATATCCTGCTGAATCCTCTGACAATCCTCATCACTATCCGCAACTCCACCAACCTTTGTGTCGTCCGCAAACTTACTAATCAGACCAGCTACATTTTTCTCCAAATCATTTATATATACTACAAAGAGCAAAGGTCCCAGCACTGATCCCTGCGGAACACCACTAGTCACATCCCTCCATTCAGAAAAGCACCCTTCCACTGCTACCCTCTGTCTTCTATGACAGAGCCAGTTCTGTATCCATCTTGCCAGCTCACCTCTGATCCTGTGTGACTTCACCTTTTGTACCAGTCTGCCATGAGGGACCTTGTCAAAGGCTTTACTGAAGTCCATATAGCTAACATCCACTGCCCTTCCTTCATCAATCATCTTTGTCACTTCCTCAAAAAACTCAATCAAATTAGTGAGATACGACCTCCCCTTCACAAAACCATGCTGCCTCTCGCTAATAAGTTTGTTTGTTTCCAAATGGGAGTAAATCCTGTCCCGAAGAATCCTCTTTAATAATTTCCCTACCACTGCTGTAAGGCTCACCAGCCTATAATTTCCTGGATTATCCTTGCTACCCTTCTTAAATGAAGGAACAACATTGGCTATTCTCCAGTCCTCTGGGACCTCACCTGTAGCCAATGAGGATGCAAAGATTTCTGTCAAGGCCCCAGCAATTTCTTCCCTTGCCTCCCTCAGTATTCTGGGGTAGATCCCATCAGGCCCTGGGGACTTATCTACCTTAATGCTTTGCAAGACACCCAACACCTCCTCCTTTTTGATAATGAGATGACTGAGACTATCGACACTTCCTTCCCTAGGCTCATCATCCACCAAGTCCTTCTCCTTGGTGAATACTGATGCAAAGTACTCATTTAGTACCTCGCCCATTTCCTCTAGCTCTTCACATAGATTCCCTTCTCTGTCCTTGAGCGGGCCAGCCATTTCCCTAGTTCCCCTCTTGCTCTTTATATATGTTTAAAAAGCCTTGGGATTTTCCTTAATCCTGTTTGCCAATGACTTTTCATGACCCCTTTTAGCCCTCCTGACTCCTTGCTTAAGTTCCTTTCTCCTGTCTTTATATTCCTCAAGGGATTCGTCTGTTCCTAGCCTTCCAGCCCTTATGAATGCTTCCTTTTTCTTTTTGACCAGGCTCACAATATCCCGCGTTATCCAAGGTTCCCGAAACTTTCCAAACTTATCCTTCTTCCTCACAGGAACATGCTGGTCCTGGATTCTAATCAACTGACATTTGAAAGACTCCCACATGTCAGATGTTGATTTACCCTCAAACAGCTGCCCCCAATCTAAATTCTTCAGTTCCTGCCTAATATTGGTATAATTAGCCTTCCCCCAATTTAGCACCTTCACCCGCGGACTACTCTTATCCTTATCCACAAGTACCTTAAAACTTATGGAATTATGGTCACAATTATGATGCAAGGCAAAAGGAGATGGTAATGGGACAGGTAAAAAGAAATGATGAGTCTAGAAGGGGGTAAATGGGAAAATCAGAATCACCACCAACAGCTGCCAGCCAAAGGAAAAAAGAAGTGGGGCAAAGGTTATGACATGATCGTAACCAACAGTTACCCCCAATTTTTACTTTTCTTTCTTTTTTTTCTTTTTTAAAATTTTCTTTCCTTTGGATAGCAGCTGTTAGTGATGATTCTGTTTTTCCTATTTACATTTCCTCGAGACCCATCTTTTATTTCTTATCTCATTACCATCTCTGTTTGCCTTGCACCATTAGAGGCCTGGGGGAAGGGAATGAAGTCCTTGAGGGTAGAGGGAGAAGTATCGAAGGCCTTGGGGGGGTGGGGGGAGGGGTTGCTATCAGAGGCCTGGGGCGAGTTCAGAGGCCTGGGGTGGGAAGACCAAAAATCTAGGTCAGAGGCCTGGGGGAGATTGGAAGCTTGGGTGAAAGGTCAGAAACCTCGGGGAGCGATGGAGATTGGGGGCCTTGGGGGAGCTCCGATGCCTGTTGTGGGAGGTTATATTGCTGGTGGGCACTGCAGGGGGAGATCGGTGGTCATGTGGGGAAGGTCCGGAAAATAGGTGCCCAATTGTGGGGGTTGCTCAAGCAGGCGCACTGAGTCCAGGAGGCAGGTGTAAAGTCACTCACCTCCTGGATCTAGTAAACTTTCACTTGGATGGAGCTACTGGGGTTCGGGAAACTCAGTCAACCACAACTATAATTGTGAAGCTGAAAAACAATGACTCTCGCAGCCTCATTATCATATTTAAAGTCCCAGTCCACCTCCTTGAAGCAGGTTGGTTGCCTGCCCACCTTCTGGCCTCAGTTAAAACTGGACGTGGGCAGATTGGAGGCAGCTTTGGGTCGGGATTCTGATTTTAAGACTTTCACGAAATACCCAATAAAACCCACCACCTTTTGTGGTAAAATTCCCCCAATAACTCTGTTTTTTCCACGACAGATGCTGCCTGACCTGCTAAGTATTTCCAAAATTTTCTGTTTTTATTTCAGAGTATCAGCATCGACAGTATTTTATTTTTGTATTAAGATTAATGAGACATTTGATAGAGGCAATTAAGGAGAAATGGTTTCCAGTGACAGAAGGGTAGTAACCAGAAGACACAGATTTAATGCAATTGGCAAAAAAAACTAGAGGCTATAGGGATACAGATATTCTAGTGATTTGTGAACCTGGACAGTAGGGGACCAAAGGAAGTTGCACTGCTCTGTAGGTTAATTAATCAAAGGTATCTTTATTGGCTTAACATTGCAGACAGCATTGAAACAGTTTACACAAGCATAAAGACAGCATCAAACAATACATATAACTTTCAAATGAAGGAATCAAGGTCAAGGCAGCAGAGTAACAAGCTCTTGCACTTGACTCTTCTGGTGAGTGGAGCTTCATTCCGTTCTTATCAACTGCACCATTTTTCCATTGCAATGTCTCCTTTTTATCTTATTTTTGCCAGTTAAGGCGTAAGTAAAAGTTGAGAGAAGTTCCATTTTGTCAATCATCCACTGTTGCTAGGCATTAATGATGGATGATTGGCTGCTTGTTGTCTCACTCAACTTCCCTTCACTTCCGGACTATGGAATCCGTCATCAGTGCTCAAACTCTCTCAAGGCCTTGCTTCATACATGTATGGCCTATTTGTCCCACTAATTCCTAACTGTTTCAGCTGTCTAAAACCAAGGATTTTTTTAAGATTACTCATTTCACTCTTCTTTTCTGCACATTCTTTAATGACTTCACATCAGTTCTGAAGTGTGGTGCCCAGTATTGGGCACAATACCAGAATTGAGGCCAAAACAGTGTTCTAAAAAATTCATCATAACTTCCTTGCTTTTCAGGACTTACCTGAAGACAGGAGCAGTGGCGGCTGGCGGACCTGCTCTCTCTCTCGGCACACACTGAGACTCGAAAAAAAAACTTACAGTGACATCACTCATTTGTTTTTGGGCCCTATTCCTGTTTTTTGCTTGTCCATCAATTTCTGCACAGGCTGTCTTTACATTTTAAATTCACAATATCCAAGGGGTTCTTGACACCTTTTCTGCGTGGTGACATAAGGGAAAAATATGCAGTGAGTTGCTAGGATCGGGAATGCACTGCCTGAAAGGGTGGTGGAAGCAGATACAATAATAACTTTCAAAAGGAAATTGGAGAGGGTACAGAAGAGGTTTACCAGGATGTTGCCTGGTCTGGAGGGCATTAGCTATGAGGAGAGGTTGGATAAACTTGGATTGTTTTCACTGGAGCGACGGAGGTAGAGGGGCGACATGATAGATGTTTACAAAGTTATGAGCGGCATGGACAGAGTGGATAGTCAGAAGCTTTTTCCCAGGGTGGAAGAGTCAGTTACTAGGGGACATAGGTTTAAGGTGAGAGGGGCAAAGTTTAGAGGGGATGTGCAAGGCAAGTTCTTTACACAGAGGGTGGTGAGTGCCTGGAACTTGCTGCCGGGGGAGGTGGTGGAAGCAGGTACGATAGCGACGTTTAAGAGGCATCTTGACAAATACATGAATAGGATGGGAATAGAGGGATACGGTCCCCGGAAGTGCAGAAGGTTTTAGTTTAGGCAGGCATCAAGATTGGCGCAGGCTTGGAGGGCCAAATGGCCTGTTCCTGTGCTGTACTGTTCTTTGTTCTCTGTTCTTTTGGATAAATTTTTGAAGTGGAAACATTTGCAGGGCTATGGGTCAAGAATCATAGTCATAGATTGCTTACAGCAAAGAAGGAGGCCGTTCAACTGGTCATGTCCAGGTTGGCTCTCTGCAAAAGCAACTCAGCTAATCCCACTCCCCCTTCCCTTCCCCATAGCCCTGCAAATTTTTTCTCTTCAAGTTGTTATCCAATTCCCTTTTGAAAGTTACAATTGAATCTGCCTCCACCAATGCATTCCAGATCCCAAACACTCACTGTGTAAAAAAGATTTGCCTCATGTTGCCATTGGTTCTTTTGCAATTCACATTAAATCGATGTCCTCTGGTTCTTGACACTTCTGCCAATAAAAACAGTTTCTCGCTACCTACCCTGTCCAGACCCATCATGATTTTAAACACTTCTGTAAAATTTCCTCTCAACCTTCTCTTATCTAAGGAGAACAACACCAGCTTCTCTAATCTATCCACATAACTGAAGTCTCTCATCCTTAGAACCATTCTCCAAATTTTTTCTGCACATTCTTTAATGACTTCACATCAGTTCTGAAGTGTGGTGCCCAGTATTGGGCACAATACCAGAATTGAGGCCAAACCAGTGTTCTAAAAAATTCATCATAATTTCCTTGCTTTTCAGGACTTACCTGAAGACAGGAGCAGTGGCGGCTGGCGGACCTGCTCGCTCTCTCGGCACACACTGAGACTCGAAAATAAAACTTACAGTGACATCACGGGAAATCTGCAAGGTGATTTAAATGCACTAAGAGCTACTACTCACCCAACCAAATAGCTTAAAAAAAGAGGAAAGTTTTTTTTTTGCTGCAAAAAAAAACCTCTAGTGATAAGGTGAGTACTACTAAAGTGATTTTTTTTACTTCAGTGTAACTTATTAAGGACTTTAGATTGTAGTGGGTAGAACAAGGCCCCTAGTGTAATTAGTAATTTTTAATTAAGGGAGTAACTAATTAATCTAAGGGTCAGTCATAACAGGAGACAGCCCCGTGATGTGCTCCTCCTGCGCTATGTGGGAAATCAGGGACGCTTCCAGTGTCCCTGACGACCATGCGTGCAGGGAGTGTATCCATTTGCAGCTACTGGCTACCCGCATTATGGAGGTGGAGCTGCGGGTGGATTTACTGTGGAGCATCCACGATGCTGAGAACATCGTGGATAGAACGTTTAGTGAGGTGGTGGCACTGCAGGTAATGGCTGCACAGGCAGAAAAGGGATGGGTACCAGGCGGAGTAGTAGGCGCAGGTAGGTAGTGCAGGAATCCCCTGTGGCCATCCCCCTCTCCAAAAGATATACCGCTTTGGATACTGATGGGGGGGAAATGACCTCCCAGGGGAAAGCAGCAACAGCCAAGTCCGTGGCACCACGGAGGGTTTTGCTGCACAGCAGGGGAGGAAAAGGGGTGGAAGAGCTATAGTGATAGGGGATTCTATCGTAAGGGGTGCAGATAGGCGATTCTGTGGCTCCAGGCTGGTATGTTGCCTCCCTGGTGTTAAGGTCAAGGATGTCATGGAGTGGCTGCAGGACATTCTGAAGGGGGAGGGTGAGCAGTCACTGGTTGTGATACACATTGGTACCAACGACATAGGTAGAAAGAGGGATGAGGTCCTATAACAAGATTTTAGGGAGCTAGGTAACTGATTAAAAAGCAGGACCTCAAAGGTTGTAATCTCTGGATTGTTCCCTGTGCCACGTGCGAGCAAGTATAGGAATAGGAGGATAGAGCAGATGAATGCGTGGCTGAGGAGATGGTGCAGGAGGGAGGGCTTTAGGTTCCTGGATCACTGGGTCTGTTTCTGGAAAAGGTGGGACCTGTACAAGTTGGACGGGTTGCACCTGAACCGGAACGGGACCAACATCCTTGCTGGGAGGTTTATTAATGCTGTTGGGAGGTGGGGGTTAAACTAATTTGGCAGGGGGATGGGATACAGAGTGGAGGTACAGTAGAGGGTGAGGCACAGCCAAATATAGAAGAGAAACTGAGTCAGTCTGGAAGGCAGAGCAAAGACAGACCTGTTAAGGCACAAGTGAAAAATGCAAGGCAGGATTGCATTTATTTTAATGCAAGGAGTCTTACTAATAACGGAGATGAATTGAGGGCATTGATTAGCACATGGGATTATGATATTATTGCTATCACAGAGACATGGCTGAGTGAGGGGCAGGACTGGCAACTCAATATTCCAGGGTATAGAATCTTCAGGTGTGATAGGGGATGGGGATAAAAGAGGAGGTGGTATTGCAATTTTCATTAAGGAGTCAATTACTGCAGTAAGGAGGGATGATATCTTAGAAGGTTCCTCAAATGAGGCCATATGGGTAGAACTTAAGAACAAAAGGGGGGCAATCACTTGGCTGGGCGTGTACTACAGGCCTCCAAACAGTCAGGGAGAGATAGAGGAACAGATATGTAGGCAAATCTCAGAGAGGTGTAAAAATAATAGGGTAGTAATAGTAGGGGATTTCAACTTACCTAATAACAACTGGGAATGTCTTAGTGCAAAAGGCTTAAAGGGGGAGGAATTCTTAAAATGCATACAGGAGAGCTTTTTGAGCCAGTATGTAGAAAGTCCTACAAGAGAAGGGGCAGTACTGGACCTAAACCTAGGGAATGAAGCTGGACGTGGTAAAAGTTTCGGGGACAGTGACCATAACTCTAAGATTTAAGGTAGTTATGGAAAAGGACTCTGATGGGCCAGAAATAAAGATAATGAATTGGGGAAAGGCCGATTTCAATTTGATAAAATAGGATCTGGCCAAAGTGGACTGGGAGCAGCTACTTGTAGGAAAGTCTACATCAGGCCAGTGGGAGTCATTCAAAGAGGAAAAGTGAGGGTTCAGAGCCAACATATACCCGTTAAGGTGAAGGGTAGGACCATCAAGTCCAGGGAACCCTGGATGTCGAGGGATTATAGAGTATTGGATCAGGAAAAAAAAGGAGACTTATGGCAGATTCAGAGTGCTGAAAACAGCAGAGGCATTTAGAGGAGTCTAGAAAGTGTAGAGGGGTACTTAAAAAAGTAATTAGGAGAGCAAAGAGGGGATATGAAAAAACATTGGCGGGCAGGATAAAGGAAAATCCTAAAGCATTTTATAAATATATTAAGGGCAAGAGGATAAACAGGGAAAGAGTAGGGCCCATTAGGGACCAAAGTGGTAATCTGTGTGTGGAGCCGGAGGATATAGGTGAGGTTTTAAATGATTATTTTTCATCTGTTTTCACTTTGGAGAATGACGTGGAGATCAGTGAGGGGGATTGTGATATACTTGAACATATTAACATTGCAAGGGAGGAAGTATTAGATGTTTTAGCGGGCTTAAAAGTGGATAAATCCCCAGGCCCAGATGAGATGTATCCCAGGCTATTATGTGAGGCAAGGAAGGTGATAGCAGGGGCTCCAACACAAATTTTCAGATCCTCTCTGGCCACAGGAGAGGTGCCAGAGGACTGGAGGACAGCGAATGTGGTACCATTATTCAAGAAGGGTAGCAGGGATAGACCAGGTAATTACAGGCCGATGAGTCTACCATCAGTGGTTGGGAAACTATTGGAAAAAATTCTGAGGGACAGGATCAATCTCCACTTGGAGAGGCAGGGAATAATCAGGGATACTCAGCACGGCTTTGTCAGGGGGAGATCATGTCTAACTAACTTGATTGAATTTTTCAAGGAGGTCACTAGATGTGTAGATGAGGGTAAAGCAGTTGATGTAGTCTACATGGACTTCAGTAAGGCTTTTGATAAGGTCCCATATGGGAGATTGGTTAAGAAGGTAAGAGTCCACGGGATCCAGGGAAATTTGGCAAATTGGATCCAAAATTGACTTAATGGCAGGAAACAGAGGGTAATGGTCGAGGGTTGTTTTTGCAAGTGGAAGCCTATGACCAGTGGTGTACTACAGGGATCGGTGCTGGGACCCTTGCTGTTTGTAGTGTACATTAATCATTTAGACATGAGTATAGGAGGTATGATAAGTAAGTTCACAGATGACACGAAAATTGGTGGTGGCGTAAATAGTGAGGAGGAAAGCCTTAGATTGCAGGACAATATAGATGGGCTGGTAAGATGGGCGGAGCAGTGGCAAATGGAATTTAATCCTGAGAAGTGTGAGGTGTTGCATTTTGGGAGGACTAACAAGGCAAGGGAATATACAATGGTTGGTAGGACCCTAAGCAGTACAGAAGGTCAGAGTGACCTTGGTGTACTTGTCCATTGATCACTGAAGGCAGCAGCACAGGTAGATAAGGTGGATAGGAAGGTATATGGGATACTTGCCTTTATTCGCCGAGGCATAGACTATAAGAGCACGGAGGTTATGGTGGAGCTGTATAAAATGCTACTTAGGCCACAGCTGGAGTATTG
Source organism: Heterodontus francisci (assembly GCF_036365525.1). Classification (NCBI taxonomy): domain Eukaryota; kingdom Metazoa; phylum Chordata; class Chondrichthyes; order Heterodontiformes; family Heterodontidae; genus Heterodontus; species Heterodontus francisci. The sequence continues at coordinate 116,413,892 of NC_090371.1, forward strand.
TGTACAGTTCTGGGCACCACACGATAGGAAGGATGTGATTGCACTGGAGAGGGTGCAGAGGAGCTTCACCAGGATGTTGCCTGGGCTGGAGCATTTCAGCTATGAAGAAAGACTGAAAAAGTTGGGGTTGTTTTCTTTACAACAGAGAAGGCTGAGGGCAGACATGATGGAGGGATACAAAATTATGATTATAGGTTAGATAGGAAGAGATTTTTTCCCTTAGCGAAGGGGTCAATAACCAGGAGGCATAGATTTAAGGTAAGGGGCAGCAGGTTTAGTTTTGTTTAGTTTAGTTTAGTTTAGAGATACAGCACTGAAACAGGCCCTTCGGCCCACCAAGTCTGTGCCGACCATCAACCACCCATTTATACTAATCCTACACTAATTCCATATACCTACCACATCCCCACCTGTCCTTATATTCCCCTACCACCTACCTATACTAGTGGCAATTTATAATGGCCAATTAACCTATCAACCAGCAAGTCTTTGGCATGTGAGAGGAAACCGGAGCACCCGGAGGAAACCCACGCAGACACAGGGAGAACTTGCAAACTCCACACAGGCAGTACCCAGAATCGAACCTGGGTCACTAGAGCTGTGAGGCTGCGATGCTAACCACTGCGCCGCCTATTTAGAGGGGATTTGTGGAAACAAAATTTCACCCAGAGGGTGGTTGGAATCTGTAATACACTGCCTGAAGGGCTGGTAGAGGCAGGAACCCTCACGACATTTAAGAATTATTTAGATGAGCACTTAAAACGCCATAGCATACAAGGCTATGAGCCAAGTGCTGGAAAATGGGACTAGAATAGTTAGGTGCTTGATGGCCGGCACAGACACAATGGACCGAAGGGCCTGTTTCTGTGCTGTATAACTCTTTGACTCTATGACTATGACTTTTGCATTCTATGCCTCTTTTTATAAAGCCCAAGATTCCATATGCCTTTTTAACCACTTTCTCGACCTGCCCTGCCACTTTTTGTGCGTATATCATTTTCCCTCTGCTCCTGCACACACTTTGGATTGGACGCCTTATTTTATATTGCCTCTCCTATTTCTTCTGACCAAAATGTACCACTTCACATTTTTCTGCATTAAATTTCATCTGCCACATGCCTGCCCATTCCATAGACTGTCTATGTCCTCTTGAAGTCTATCACCACTCTCCACACAGTTCACAATACTTCCAAGTTTTGTGTCATCTGCAAATTTTGAAATTGTGCCCTGTACACCCAAGTCCAGGTCATTAAAATATTTCAAGAAAAGCAGTGGTCCTAGTACTGATCCCTGGGGAATCCCACTACATACCTTCCTCCAGTCCAAAAAATAACCGTTCACCACTATTCTCTTTCCTGTCACTCAGCCAACTTTCTATTCATGCTGCTACTGTCCCTTTTATTCCAAGGGCTTCAACTTTGCTGGCAAGTCTATTATGTGTCACTTTATCAAACGCCTTTTGGAAGTTCATATACACCACACAACTGTATTACCCTCATTAACCATCATTGTTACCTCATCAAAAATCTCAATCAAGTTCTGTTACAAACCCTAGATTTTATAGTATATATAGTATGTTTTAAAAACTGTGATTTTTAATGCAGTGACCTCACTCCAATTCCGCCCAGAAACAAACCAGGGTTCTTGGTTACCACGCAACCAAGGAACCCAGATCAAGGACACATTTGAAAGCAGACCTCAAGGTTGTAACACCTGATGGACAGTGGGTTTCATTCTCACAGACTCTCAGATGGTAAACAAGAAGTCAGGGGCTCAAAATGCAAATGTGAGTTGCAATTGCTAACACCTGGAAACAAAAGAAGGCCCAGGTGGTTTTGAAATAGTCAGATGTATGGACTCTGAATATTGTAAAAGGAAAATGACTATTGATTTTTGATTCTGGATAAATCAGCCAGCCAATCAGCGAGCTGGCAGCTCTGCAGTCCCAGCAGCGCCACCGGGAGTGGGGGCCACTGCTGGGACTGCACCCAGACATGCACAAGGACCCGGAATACAGGTAAGTGTGTGGGGCATCACCGGGGACAATTGGCTGGACTCTGGCGATGCAGGGGTGGGGGGGGGCGCGCTTGAGAGGGGAGGGAGGTGCTCCAGGAGGCTTGTGACCTGGGGGGGAAGGGGGGCCACCCCTCAGCCTGCAAGGAGGCTGTCTGGTTTTACTGGACAGCCTTCTAAGCGACTGAACCTCCTGCCTGCCGAGACCCTTAAGTGGCAATTAATTGGCCACTTAAGGTCCTTAATTGGCCTGGGGTGGGCAGCCATTAGTCACCTCCCTCACCGCTCGTAAGATTGCAGGGGGGGCGGGAAGGTGATGAGAATGAGACCCACTCCCATTCAATTTTACACTCCTCCGCCTCCATCTTGCTCCTGCGGGGGGTGTAAAATTCCAGCAGTGATTTTTGTTATTTCAAGTGTTTTCATAAGTTAATGGGAAATACTTTTCTCTGTAATTTAGTGTATTGGATACTTACAAAGTACTGTTTAGTTCATATTGATTTTTAGTTCAGTTGGCATAGTGTCTCAAAACGTGAAATCTTGTTGTGTACTTTAAAATGGTCTGGCGAGTTCATATCTTGTGTTTTAACGTTAATGGACTCACTGAATTCATAACAGTTCGTTAAACACATTTTGTCATTAACAAATCTGTGCTTGCTTTCCCTAATTTATTCACACTTGTTCAAGTGACTGTTAATTTTGTCCTGGATTATTGTCTCTAAAAACTTTCCCATCACCTGGGTTAAACTGACTTGCCAGTAGTTGCAGGGCAATATTGAAGCCCCTGAAATGAAAGGGACAGTGTCAGCCTGGATATGAAGTTGGCTGAGTAATGATGAACGGCTGTTTTACAGACTAGAGGAAGGTATACAGTGGGGTTTCCCAGGGATTGGTACTAGGACCACCACTTTTCTTGATATATATTAATGACCTAAAATACCTGCTTTCTGCTGGGCAGGTAGTTTACATTTGGCTCATAGTTTCTGCCTCAACCACGAACACTGGAAGTGAATTCCACAGACTCACAACTTTATTTTTTTTATTTTTTTATTTAGAGATACAGCACTGAAACAGGCCCTTCGGCCCACCGAGTCTGTGCTGACCATTAATCACCCATTTATACTAATCCTACACTAATCCCATATTCCTACCACATCCTCACCTGTCCCTATATTCCCCTACCACCTACCTATACTAGAGGCAATTTATAATGGCCAATTTACCTATCAACCTGTAAGTCTTTTGGCTGTGGGAGGAAACCGGAGCACCCGGAGGAAACCCACGCAGACACAGGGAGAACTTGCAAACTCCACACAAGCAGTACCCAGAATTGAACCCGGGTCGCTGGAGCTGTGAGGCTGTCGTGCTAACCACTGCGCCACTGTCTGCATCAAGAAGTTTCCCTTACTGTCTGTTCTAAAGATCAGTGAAGCTCTTTGAGACAATTGTCAACAACCCCACCTGAATCATGTAGCAGATGGAAGAGATGACCGTTTCTAAACTGGCTCCCAGGGCAATATAGCAGTCCTCTGAGTATCAATGGAGCAAACACAGATCCCCCCTCAGAACCTCTGTCAAGGGGACATCTTGAAAGAACTATCCAATTAATCCGATTCCCCTGCACTGGAGGGAAATTGTTATGGAACCTTGCAAGCATTCCCCAGTGATATCCAAAACCAGCAGCATTGCCGGTTACTTACCCATCTCAGAGATAACAAGAGCTGATGGTTCCTGATTTCAACCTACTCAACTGAGTGGACAGCAAGGACACCTGCCCAAAGTTTGTCATCAAGACCTGACTGCAGTTTTAACTCGACAGCCTGAGCAGGAAATCACTGCAAATTTACTGCCAGGCGAAGGCAGAAAGAAGATTCGAAAAGTATTATTTTTCTTGTGAAGAATTCAGCAGGAGGACTGCCCATCCAAACTTTGCAAGGAAAGCCTCCCTTGCTGCAGACAGTAACAATAACTTGCATTTATATTGTGCTTTTACTGTAGTAAAATGTCCCAAGGAGCTTCACAGAATCATTATCAAAAAATTGACATCAAAGCCGCAAAAGCACTATTCGGGAAGATGACCAGAAACTTAGTCAAAGAGGTAAGTTTTAAAGAGCATCTTAAAGGAGAAAAGAGAGGTAAGGAGTCGGAAAGGTTTAGGGAGGGAATTTCAGAGCTTAGGGCCTTGGCAACTGCAGGCACGGACACCATCGCACTCCTTTCCTAATTTGAGACCCCCCCACCCCCACCGTCTTCGCTACAGTAGCCAGTTCTGTCACCTCCTAGTCTCGACGAACGGCCTCTCGGTCATAGGATATTCCACCACTACCCCATTGATTCCCTGCCTGGATTGGTATGTGGGATTTAAATGAGGCCTGGGGGTTAAAGTACTCTGGGCCTCATTTCAGGAACAGCAGGTGAGTTTCTAATTCACACCACTGCCCATCGGTGTTAGACATTTAAGTCAACATTCAAGATAGGTGGATGAATGAAAAGGCGATAAGGAGAAATGGATACAGAGGGCTGAATTTAGAGAGGCCAGTTGAAGCGGGAATCGAGGCGTGGGGGAGGGGGGGGCAGAGAATAGTGTCGGATGCGTCCACCCGGAAATCCTATGTCGGGACTTCAGTTCCAGTCTAAATCAGAGGCGGGAAAGCTCCAAGGCAGCATCGCAGCCCCAACACAATGGGAGTGTAACTTAAATTGCTGAACAGACAGTTAAAATATATTTGCATGCAATTTAAAGTGGTTCAATGGGGGGCTTGGAATTAAGTGCACGACGGGAGGCCCTCATATGCCTTTGGATTCCTGACCATTGAAAAGTGGTGGCACTGAGACGAAGCCTCAGTGCAGCAATGGGAAGGCAGCCATGACCAGCACTGGATAGGGGGAGAGGGGGGGAGTGAAGGCCATTGTTGACCTGCAGTGCTGTGTGATTGGCACGGGTGGACGTATTGCTGGTTGGCATTATCAGGTGGGCATGTTGTGGGGTGACATTATCTGGTGTACTGCATGGGTGGCCATACTATCGGGTGAAAGGGTTGCCACTCAGCACGGGAGGGCACTGAGGGCCAATAGTGAGGAATTCGAGAGGAGTAACAAAGACAAAGATGCCAAAGCAACTTCAATTCTGCAAGGACAGCACTGTGGAGGCCGACTGATCACCTGGCATGGATCTCATACACCCGGTCTTTGTGGATCTCCATGGCATGATGCAGCATCTCCAATGGAGGGAGGGCCAAGAGGCAGCTGTATCTGCTCGTGAAGCTCCATGACAAGAGCAGCAGCCATCAGCCATACCAAGAAGAGCCCACCTGTGCGAAAGAGCGTACCGGACTCGAATCAGATACCTCCAAACATCAGAGCGGCATTGTCAGCAAAAACTACGGCTCTCCAGGGAGGCTGTTACTGACATATGTGCCCTACTGCAGGGTGATTTGCGACCTGTGGGAGATCACTGTGGCACTTTAACTTTGCATCTGGATCATTCCAGGGATCCATTAGGGAGATATGTGGTGTCTCCCAGGCAGCAGCCCACCGCTGCATCAAAAGAAGTGACCAATGCACTGTTCAAGAGGACTGGCGACTATGTGTGCTACTGGACCAACCCTGACAGTCAGGCAGAGAGGGCCATCAGATTCGGGGCTATTGCTGGATTCCCCCAGGTACAAGGTATTGATCATATTGATTGATCATATGTGGCCATCAAGGCTGCAACAGACCAGCCAGCCGCCTTCATCAACAGGAAGGGTTGTCATTCCATCAATGTTCCACTAGTTTGCGACCACCAAAAGTGTTTCCCGCAGATGTGTGCCCGCTTACCGGGAAGCAATCACGACGCCTGCATACTTTGACAGTCTCGGGCGCCACAGCTTTTCAGGCTTCCAGCTCGCCTTCAGGGATGGATTCTCAGGGACAAGGGGTATCCACTGAAGACATGGGGATGGATTTTGCTGTAGGCGGACGGGCTTCTGCCTAGCCCAGGGATCCGACCTGCATTTTTCGGGTCCCCGGGCTTTAATTGTCCCGAAGAGGGACTTCCATCAGCGGGCCAGCAGCTCTTCATCCCAGCAGCGCTGCCGGGAGCGGTGGCCATTGCTGGGACTGCAGCCCAGCCAACGCCATGGAGCCAGGAGACCAGGTAAGTTGGGCTTGCCTCGCCGAGGCGGTGATCGGTCTTGGCAGCGAGGCAAGGGTGGTCGTTTGGGGGGAGGGGGGCTACTTGGGTCCCGGAGGTGGGTTGGGAGGCGGGGGTGGCCCTCCAATGGGCACCCTGTGCCCGACTGCCATGGCACCCTCCTGGCGCACGGAAAGGCCTGCAGCTATTGCTGGGCAGCCTTTCACGTCCCCAGCACACCCACTTGCCATGGGTAAAATACCTATGGAGGCAGACGAGGGCCCTTAGGTGGTCGTTAAGTGGCCACTTAAGGGCCTTGATTTGCCTCGAGCGGGCGGGCCATTCCCCACCCCACCCGACCACCTTAAAGTTGGCCAGAGGTGGGACCGGGGTGGAAAGGCCTCCCGGAGCCTCCCGCTCATTTTTAAGCTGCCCCCACGCCACCATCTGACCCACTGGGTTGGCGGAAAATTCAGCCCATGGTTGCTGATGTCTGTGAGGAAGCCTCGTACTACAGCAGAGGAGAGATACAGCACTTGCCACGGCTCCAACCAAGTGACCATCAAGCAGTCTTCCCCGGTGAGGATCACACATATCGTGATGGTCAGCTGTGCTTTGCACAATCTAGCACTCCAGAGGGGGGCAAGCCTTGCATGATGAGGACATGATTGATCGCCACTCCTCAACTGATGAGGTGGGCGCGGAGGAGGCTAATGAGCAGGCTGCACTGCATGTTGAACTCCTTGCACCCGGAGGCCAGGCACATTGAGTAACAGATCAAGGAGGTGAGACAATCTCATGGTTAACCGCTTCCAGCCACCATGATGACCTCTTATAGTGAAAGCAATAAAGACTCACCTCAATGCATTCAGTCTGTCGCCTCATTTCTATTTGTGTTCCGTGCCTAGCGCCCAGCTTAACCATGCGCTCTAGACATTGTGAGACACTTGCCAAAGGAGGGCTGTGCCTGCACTGGAAGTCCACCAGGGGAGAAGGGTGAAAGCAGCATCTGACACTTAAAGCATAAAAGAATAAGCATTTTCCACAATGAATGTTAACTTCAATAACGAAAATACTTTATAACACAAACAAATGGCAAATGTCAAACACCCGAAATCCCAAGTGATTCTAGGTGGTTTTCTTTATATGTTTATGTTTGCTTCTATGAGGTGTGACTCCTGTACAAGCCACTGGACAGGGGACAGGCTGCTGATCAGGCTTGTGGTAGCTTCAGCGGCCTTCCTCGGGCTGCCTAAGGCCTGGAGGGCCTGAGGGTTTCATGCACAGATGCAGGACTCCCCTCAGGTGTTACAGCTACTGAACCTGGGCTCACTAGCGGAGGGGCTGAGGAGCTGGTGTCCACACTCAGAGTGCCCTGAGGGGAGCCCACAGCTGTGGAGAGCAGCCTCTCCTCCTCCCTTTCACGGGTCATTTGAACCTCCCTGCTCACCAGAGAAAAACAAGGACCTGGAGAAGACTCCAGGTGCCTTGCCTTGCCACTGCTGCATTGAGCTCATGGCCAAGGTGGTGGTGTGCAGGTCTGCATGCACTTGTGGGATCTGGATCTCCATGAGAGTCGCCAACCTCTCAATGGAGGAGGCCATGCACTCACACTCCTGAGATATGGCAGCACTCATGGCAAGGATGGACTCATCCATCATCCACTCAAGGCTGCGCATGGTCTTTGGCATCTGCTAGATATTGCCCTCCCTCTCTCTGCAACTCCAGCATGCCCTGTGCTGTCAACACCAGAGGCTCGTCATCAGCCTGGGGCTCAGCTTGGGCCTGGCCGCCCACAGTCCTCCATCTGTCAGAGGCCTCGTTTAGTTTTTAGAGATACAGCACTGAAACAGGCCCTTCGGCCCACCGAGTCTGTGCCGACCATCAACCACCCATTTATACTAATCCTACATTAATCCCATATTCCTACCACATCCCACCTGTCCCTATATTTCCCTACCACCTACCTATACTAGGGGCAACTTATAATGGCCAATTAACCTATCAACCAGCAAGTCTTTGGCATGTGGGAGGAAACCGGAGCACCCGGAGGAAACCCACGCAGACACAGGGAGAACTTGCAAACTCCACACAGGCAGTACCCAGAATCGAACCCGGGTCGCTGGAGCTGTGAGGCTGCGGTGCTAACCACTGCGCCACTGTGCCGTCTGTCAAGCTCGGGTGCGTGTGCGGTGCTCTCAAAAGCTTGTGACCCTGATTGTAAATCTGAGCGGTGACCCACTGAGGTGAATGTATCTGTGCTGGTGGAAGGTGCAGGAGAGTCATGTGATGATGCATCCTCTGACTGCTCCTGCTCAGAGGTTGATGGCTGTCCCCCTTCAGCTGGAACCTCCTGTGGATGCCAACCTGCATGAGAGAGCACAAAAATCTGTGGGTTAGGCAGTGCAGATTTTGTCATGACATCCATATGTGATGTGGATCTCCAGAGGTGTGTTGGATGTCAAATGAAGACAATCCTTACCCAATTGCGTGAGACTGTAGTCTCAACATCTGCTATTGATCAGCTGTCCTGGGTCCTTACTGACTCCAGTGCCTCCTCCTCAGCTGTCGAAAGATGCCTATATCTGGAATTCCACTGCTAGTCCTTGAGGTTTCCCTGTTGTTATGGGCCTGTTTTTCCTGAAAGTGGAAAGAGGGAGATAATAATACTTCAGAGAAAGAGAAACATGACAGTTCACTCGTGGCAGCCCCTCATCCCCTGCTGCGAATTTCTATATAGCTCATCCCCACGTCCACTCTCAGGGGAGTTAATGAGGTTGAGCTGTGAAGGAAGGTGACCTGTGGCTGAATTACAGCAGTCCATCTGGCTGTATGTTATGATGCCTAATCCTCTTTGCCAGTGCTTTCGTGGTGCCTCCTCTGTAGCCACATGCAAACCCCAAAAAGGAGAGAGATGTGGAGTATTCGCCTTGGCAGAACAAAGGAGGTCATTGACTCTCTTCCTACACTACAACTATGTTCGGGGGTGATGCCACGGCTGCTTACCTCCTCTGCAATCTCCATTCAGGCTTGCTTGTTCAGGTGGGAGTACCTCTTCTTGCCATCGCTGGGGAAGAGGACTTCCCGCCTTTCCCGTGCAACCTCGAGGAGAATCTCCAGGGAGGCATCACTGAATGGTGGGGACACCCAGTGTCTTGCCTCTGCCATCCTGTAGCATCCTTTTCCAGGGTGGTAGGGTTCCTGAAGTTACTACCACACCGGTTTCAGCAATGAACAACAAACATCAAATGATTCTAAATCAGCAATGTAAGCAGGGCTGACAGGGCTTTGAAATGGTGCCAACACCTGCTCTGGAGTCATCTGATGCATTTGCCATCTGGAAGCCCACTCCCATTGCGAGCTTGGATGGGCCCTGCGCCTCCATTATGATATTGGCTGCTTGCTGCATGATTGCAATGGGCCCACCGCACACATGACGATCAGACATCTTCCAGGTCTGCCACCAGAAGCTGCGATGGGAATATTAAATCTAGCCCAGAGTGTGCAGATGTGATTGGGTGCATTTGCTAGTGTGGAGTGTAAACACTAAACACAGGGGCCTAATGACCTCTTTCCATATTTTTATGGTGCAATTAGATCTACTTCCCTGAAAGTCAGCGACCATAATAGTCATGACATGGCTGGAATGGGAACGTCTATTGCCAAGTTTCTACAGGCAGTCTGTTATGTTTGGTAAGAGAGACAAATGTGAAGGAAGTTATCATGCAATCTTGCAAGCACTCCTCAATGACATCCAAAACAGGCAGCATTGCCCAATTTCCCCTCCCCGCAACCCTTCCCAATGGGGCAATTGCCCATTCCGGGCACTTAATTTTTGCACTTGCCACTTGTCGATAAGATACAAATCAAAGTGAACCAAAAAACTCAGCTAGACTTACCCCTGGTTGAGGTGGCCTGTCACTAACCCCACCCTGCCCACCATATTATCAACATATGCCTAAATACTGAAACTGCTCCCAATATAATAATGAAGTTAAATTTCACTCTTTCACTTTTGCCAGTTCAAGACAAAGCAATTCCATTTCTCTAGCTTTGAGGCACGAGGTTTGTAGTACAAAGAACAAAGAACAAAGAAAATTACAGCACAGTAACAGGCCCTTCGGCCCTCCAAGCCTACGCCGATCCAGATCCTCTATCTAAACCAGTTGCCTATTTTCTAAGGGTCTGTATCTCTTTACTTCCTGCCCATTCATGTATCTGTCTAGATACATCTTAAAAGACGCTATCGTGCCCGCGTCTACCACCTCCGCTGGCAACCCGTTCCAAGCACCCACCACCCTCTGCGTAAAGAACTTTCCATGCATATCTCCTCTAAACTTTTCCCCTTTCACTTTGAACTCGTGTCCCCTAGTAATTGAATCCCCCACTCTGGGAAAAAGCTTCTTGCTATCCACCCTGTCTATACCTCTCATGATTTTGTACACCTCAATCGGGTCCCCCCTCAACCTCCATCTTTCTAATGAAAATAATCCTAATCTACTCAACCTCTCTTCATAGCTAGCGCCCTCCATACCAGGCAACATCCTGGTGAACCTCCTCTGCACCCTCTCCAAAGCATCCACATCCTTTTGGTAATGTGGCGACCAGAACTGCACACAGTATTCCAAATGTGGCCGAACCAAAGTCCTATACAACTGTAACATGACCTGCCAATTCTTGTACTCAATACCCCGTCCGATGAAGGAAAGCATGCCGTATGCCTTCTTGACCACTCTATTGACCTGCATTGCCACCTTCAGGGAACAATGGACCTGAACACCCAAATCTCTCTGTACATCAATTTTCCCCAGGACTTTTCCATTTACTGTATAGTTCACTCTTGAATTGGATCTTCCAAAATGCATCACCTCGCATTTGCCCTGATTGAACTCCATCTGCCATTTCTCTGCCCAACTCTCCAATCTATCTATATTCTGCTGTATTCTCTGACAGTCCCCTTCACTATCTGCTACTCCACCAATCTTAGTGTCGTCTGCAAACTTGCTAATCAGACCACCTATGCTTTCCTCCAAATCATTTATGTATATCACAAATCATTTATGTATAGTCTTGTCATGTGTTCGGAAAGATCAACCATAATCGTAGACTTAGATATCTAAAAAGATGTACAATATTAATGTATCAAAACATATGAATATCATAGCAGTCTTTTTATTCCTTGTAATGTGATGTTACATTTGTTGTAGTCATGCATAATTGGCTTTGAAGAGAATACTCCAGTGATGTTTGGATAATTTGTCTAGGTAGTAAAGTTCCTACTTTTGAAGAAGAATTTTGTGAGATGTGGCTATGTATGACTGTATTCAAAGAGGATGCTAAATTTCCGTGGTTATCTCTATTGCAGTAGCAGTCTATTCCCCAGATAGTATATCAGATAGCCAGCCTTCTGCTGAGTTTAAAAGCAATTCTTTTATCTATATTTACACCTAGAGGTGGATAAATGTCTATTAAACCCCTTGCTGTCCATTTTATTTCATTGCAAATAGATAAAACTAGGGGATAGAGTTTCCACTTTGGGCTAAAAAGCAATCCAGGTGCAAATTATGCCCAGTATTGCGCCCCGTTTTGAGAAGTGCTTTTCTCTTAAGTTTTCAATCATCTAAAATCAACTTAGCCATGAACCAATGCATTAGGGCAGTGTTATAACCCGTATCCTTTTTTAAAAATTGCTTTCTAAAATATTTCTTGCTCTATTTTGCGATAACTAAATGCAGTTTGTTACGACCAGGCGAGATAGGTGTCTCGGGGTTCCTCTCATCCTCTGCCTGGTCTAACCGTAACAGGGTTTAATTTTAAAAACACCCTGTTTATAGCTCCCCCTCTGTGAATCCTTGGTCACTTCGTTCCAATTGTAAGGCAAGGAAATCAGGGAGGTTTTCTTAGATTTAAACAAGAAAGGTGGAAGTTTATTAATCTTAAACTCTAATTCAGTTAACGACTACGAATATACGACACGACCACGCTAGCATGCATACGTGATAAAAACACATGCAGATAGAGACAGAAAAAGTAGAAGGAATAAAGGGGAAACGTTTGAGGCAATATCTGGTCGTTATTTACGGTCTTTTGAGTTCAATGTAGACCCTTTGGTTGCCAGTAAGTCATGCTGTTCGTTGGGGCCCAGTGCATGCTTTAACTTGTTTCGATATAGAAGTCTTTTCTCTCTTGAGGTTTACATGTCTTCAGTGGGTCCAGAGGCCAGTGAGAAAGCAAAAGAGAGCCAGCTAGGAGAGAAGCTCTCTTGTTCCAGGTTCAGTTGTACTTTGCAGTCTGAATTCAAACTGTCCTGTGAGCACCGTTCAAACCTCCAAGTTGGCCAGCAGGTTAGTCATGTGAATAATTTTTTTCAGCAAACTCTCCTGTGTCTTTTGTGGATTCCCGGTGGGGTGGGGGCAGGGTGGTGGTGTAGCGCTGTCTCTTACACGGACAAGATGTGGATCACCATTGCCCAGACCAATCTCTGTTAATTCAACCAGTGAACAATTCTTTTGTGTCACCAAGCACTGTCTCTTAGTATGCAAATGTTCTTCCAGCCACTGTTGGTCTCTTTAAACAAGCCATCTCTTCACTCCAGCAACAGTTTGAAATTGATGTTCGTATGACAAAATTAATATTCCTCATTCTTGGCAGGTGGGGGCCTTCATGACAAGTTTGATTAATACAACTGAAAATGGGCATATCACTAAAAATAAGCATTTTTAATTGCTAGTGTCAATCCACCACCTATGAGTAACCCAATTTTAAATGTCTTAAAATGACTTTAATAAACTATACAGAACTATTTGTGGCTATAGTTGCATTGGAGTAGTCAGTTTCTTAGTAAATGTAAAAAAAAACACATTCAAATGCTTTCAAAATGGACCTATTTGTGTCCATGCACCCAAAAGGTCCAGCTTCATTTTTAGAGAATCCTCAAAGGCCTGAAAACAAGTGCAATTATCAGAAACTCCCAATGGTGATTAACTAACTGGGGAGCACGGCCAGTCTTGAGGACGGGGCTGGCTTCTATCATGATCAGAACCTTGCTTTGCATTGAACCTAACTTGTACTTAAAATGCTGACATTTTACATGAGTTAAGCTGATTTTGGGTGAATTCCACTGAAGAAACCAATACAATTGTGTGGGAACTCCACCCCTAGATGTCGCCTGACCCAGTCTAACTAATATATTTCTGGAATTTGAAGGAAACTTATGTTGATGGAGGCAAGTTTCTAACTGAATATAAGGCCTGAATCACTGCTGGCCACAGAAGGCCAGAGGGTTTATTGCACCTTACTAATTTTAAATACCTCTTACACTGGCACTGTCTCAATACTTAAGGCATTGTTTTTATCCAAAAATGAATGCTGTGACTGAACATGACCCTTTAGACAACATGCACAACATATATGACTCCTAATACTGATCCCTACATCGTGACTTAAAGGGAATTAGTTGCAGAGTCCATGGGATTTAGAAAGTTAGCTGGAAGGCAGCACAGGGGATGAGGTACAGAGCACAGTTGAGCAGTAGCAGGTGGAACTCAGTGAAGTGTTGGGAATTAGTAATATGCCTAGTAAAATCAACATGGAATAGGTAAAAAAAAAATCAGTGTCGTAAGGGTCATTTTACTACAAACTGTTCAAGGTTTCATTTCTCTATAAACAAATCACTAGAATATTTATTCCTTCGATGATGACACCTGTACCCAGCCATGGTCAGACAAGGCCGAGCAGGAAAGCAACTGGTAGATACTTAAAACAATCATACTACAAAACTGTGTTGAGCTTCTCATTTAACCTTGCTGAATTAGGACACTGGACTGAATGCCCATTCAAGAACAGCCCTATGAACAACTAAGTAAATGGTGATAGAACAGATACAAATTAATGAAACTTCTCAAAGTTAGCTTTGAAAGCCAGAGGTGGAATGTTTTTGGGAATATGGGACTAGTCAGGGAGAACAGCTTGAGATACGAAAAGGATGAGGTAAGAGTAATTGATCAAGGACAGAAGGTGCGTGTGAAGGCTCAAGAAGTTAATGGCAGATGAATGACATTAAAGACAGGCTTTTCAACCCAAGGTTTAGACAAAGAACTGGGGGAGGGATGCTCTGCCCTAGCTATTTAAATGAGCCACTGCACTTAATATCGCGGCAGCTCTGCGACACCATTATTTTTGTCCGCCGCTGATTTCGGTGACAGGAGTATAATTTTCAGCCCATACATTTTCTCCCAAGGCAGAATCCTGGCAGCTGTTCAGTGGGGCAGGAATCCTGCCAGCTGTTCCATAGATAGCGTCTTTTCAGTTTTTATACAGGATCGATCCCCAGCTGATGATGGTGAGTCTATGGGCTGAGTTTTGTACGGGTGAAAAGAATGGCGGCCTGCACACACGGGTCGCATGCTGCTATAATCTGATTACGGTGGCTTATTTAAATACGCAGAGTGGCCATCCCCCTCAATCACATGGCAGGGGCAGCCCCGGCAACGCAGTAAACACCATCAGCTGTCTCTGCACAGGCGCTAGCGCCATTTTTAAAGGGCTGCCCAGAGAATGTAGAGTTTTCCCCGTTACACCCCCTCACTACACTGAAAATAAATGTTTGGCCTGTTCCCCCTCCCCAATACACTGAAATTGCACAGTTGACCCCTCTCCGCCAAACCCAACTACAGAAAGTGCACAGGTCACCCCTTTACCCTACTCCCACACTAAAAATGCAGAGTTCAACCCCCCACCCCTCCCACTGCACTAAAAATGCGCTGAGCCCCCTTTCCCACCCTAGTGGTGCCAGCTTTCCCTGGACGGGAAAGTGAAGGCGCGTGAATGCCACCTGTCGCACTGAAGATCTGGATCCGACGATAAGATCACAGGGAATTGGATTTACATGTATGCATAAAGTGAATTTCAATATTTAATGTTGGGTCCCATTGCCGAGCGATAGAGGGCACCACGGAGCCTCACTGCCCCCAGGAAGATCGGGCCCGGTAATCCCAGCAGCGTGGCGGGCCTCTGCGATCTTCTGGCACCCCCCGCCGCGGAGCCCCATGGAGTTCAACAAAATTCAGCCCTACCTGTTGCGGCTGCAGAGATTGGTATCAGCAGTGACCCTGGTATATCTCAAAATGGAAAACATAGGCCTGAGAATCTAAAATTGTTGAAAGGAATAGGTATCTCACATAACAAATTATTTGACTGAAGATGTTCAATTCCTGTTTTATCACAATTTTCTATCACTTTTAATAGTCTTCACACCTACAGTTTCCCACATTCATTGTCCATGAGCTCTGATCCCTGCTGGAAGGGCTGTTATGTACTACTGACAGACAAAACTCCAAACTGGGAGTGAAAATTTGTAAAATTATCTGACAGATTTGAGCCGTGTGTATTCATATGTAAAAAGATCTTATAAAGATGTTACAATTAGAAGTTGGATTGGGTTGTTGAGACATAAGAAATAGGATGAAGCTACCTGGATCTTCCTAGTCCACCGGCACTGAAGATATGCCAGCTTGAAGTAAATTCACTTGTGTACACAGACTACATCGATTCTCCAGGCACAGACAGTGCCATAGGATACTACCTACGCTCATGGTGCTATCTGCCCCCTGGGTTCTGAGGAAAGGTCACAGACCAGAAATGTTAACTTTATTTCTCTCTCCACAGATGCTGCCAGACCTGCTGAAGATTCCCAGCCAGTTGTGCCACTTGTAAAATTAGCCCCCATAAGGCAGAATACGTCTTCACGAAAGGATGGGAGAGAATTAAAGAAATAAAGCATGTATTTACAGTTGTTTAAGTACAGAAAGAAACCTTTTAACACACACCATCCTGACTTGGAACTATATTGCCGTTCCTTCACTGTCGCTCAGTCAAAATCCTAGAACTCCCTTCTGAACAGCATTGTGGGTATACCTACACCCTAAGGACTGCAGCAGTTCAAGAAGGCAGCTCACCACCACCTCCTCAAGGGAAATTAAGGATGGGCAATAAATGCTGGCCTAGCCAGTGACCCCCACACCCCATGAACGAATAAAAAATAAGCACAATAGTTCCATAGAATTTACAGCAGAGAATTGGACTATTTGAACCAACAGGTCCATAAGACACTTCACTGCTACAAACAGATTTAAACCTCATTATTAAATAGCATCATCCCCAAAAGCAAAAATTAAAAATAGCACTTACGCTTGGGTGTAAGTCAGAAAGTATTGCGTCTGACTGTCATACCTAGCGTTGTACTAACAATTAGAGATGGGAAAACCAGGGCTGTTGTTTTAAATGATATGTAGGTAATCACAATGTCATTCAATTTTTTTTTTGAAGTCACCATGGATTTGCCTACATGTCTGTGATGTGCCAGTTTTTTGCTGTGCCATGTTAGTTATATATTTTTTATTTGTTCATGGGATATGGGCATTGCTGGCTAAGCCAGCATTTATTGCCCATTCCTAATTGCCTTGAGAAGGTGGTGGTGAGGAGTTGAGGTCTGGGGAAGATCAGCCATGAACTTATAGAATGGCGGAGCAGGCTTGAGGGGCCGAATAGCCTACTCCTGCTCCTATTTCTTATGTTCTTATGTTCTTATGTTCTTGAACCACTGCAGTCCATGTGGGGTAGGTACACCCACAGTGCTTTTCGGAAGGGAGTTCCAGGATTTTGACCCAGCGACAGTGAAGGAACGGCAATATAGTTACAAGTCAGGATGGTGTGTGGCTTGGAGGGGAACTTGCAGACGGTGGAGTTCCCATGCATCTGCTGCCCCAGTCCTTCTCGGTGGCAGAGGTTGTGGGTTTGGAAGGTGCTGTCTAAGGAGCGTTGGTGCGTTGCTGCAGTGCATCTTGTAGATGGTACACACTGCAGCCACTATGCGCTGGTGGTGGAGGGAGTGAATGTTTGTGCATGGGGTGCTAATCAAGTGGGCTGGTTTGTCATGGATGGTGTCGAGCTTCTTGAGTGTTGTTAGAGCTGCATCCATTCAGGCAAGTGAAGAGTATGTCATCACACTCCTGACTTGTGGCTTGTAGATGGTGGACAAGTGTTGGGGAGTCAGGCGGTGAGTTACTCGCTGCAGGATTCTTAGCCTCTGACCTGCTGTTGTAGCCATAGTATTTGCATGGCTACTCCAGTGCAGTTTCTGGTCAATGGTAACCCCAGGATGTTGATAGTGTGGCTTCAGTGATCGTAATGCCATTGAACATCAAGGGGAGATGATTAGATTCTCTCTTGTTGGAAATGGTTATTGCCTGACACTTGTGTGGCATGAATGTTAGTTGCCACTTATCAGCCCAAGCCTGGATGTTGTCTAGGTCTTGCTGCATACAGACATGGGCTGCTTCAGTATCTGAGGAGTCATGAATGGTGCAGAACATTGTGCAGTCATCAGCAAACATCCCCACTTCTGACCTTATGATTGAAGGAAGGTGGTTGATGCAGCAGCTGAAGACGGTTGGCCTAGGACACAACCCTGAGGAACTCCTGCAGCGATGTCCTAGAGCTGAGATGATTGACCTCCAACAGCCACAACCATCTTCCTTTGCGCTAGGTATGACTCCAACCAGCGGAGAGTTTTCCCCCTGATTCCAATTGACTCCAGTTTTGTTAGGGCTCCTAGATGCCATACTCAGTCAAATGCTGCCTTGATGTCAAGAGCAGTCACTCTCACCTCACCTCTTGAGTTCAGGAGTTCAGCTCTTCTGTCCGTGTTTGAGCTAAGGCTATAATGAGGTCAGGATCTGAGTGGCCTTGGTTGAACCCAAATTGAGCGTCACTGAGCAGGTTATTGATAAGCAAGTGTTGCTTGAAATCACTGTTGACGACACCTTCCATCACTTTACTGATGATCAAAAGTAGACTGATAGGGCGGTAATTGGCTGGATTGAATCTGTCCTGCTTTTGTGTACAGGACATACCTGGGCAATTTTCCACATTGTCGGGTAGATGCCAGTGTTGTAGCTTTACTGGAACAGCTTGACCATGGGCGCGGAAAGTTCTGGAGCACAGGTCTTCTACTATTGCCGCAATGTTGGCAGGGCCAATAGCCTTTGCATTATTCAATGCCTTCAGTTGTTTTTTGATATCAGACGGAGTGAATTGAATTGGCTGAAGACTGGCATCTGTGATTCTGGGGACTTTAGGAGGAGGCTGAAATGGATCATCCACTTGGCACTTCTGGCTGAAGTTTGTTGCAAATGCTTCAGCCTTATCTTTCGCACTAATGTGCTGGGCTCTCCCATCATTGAGGATGGGGATAGTTGTGGAGCCGCCTCCGCCTGTCAGTTGTTTAATTGCCCACCACCATTCACGGCTGGATGTGGCAGGACTGCAGAGCTTAGATCTGATCCATTGATTGTGGGATCGCTTAGCTCTGTCCATTGCATGCTGCTTATGCTGTTTTGCCAGCAAGTAGTCCCATGTTGTAGCTTCACCAGGTTGACACCTCATTTTGAGGTGTGCCTAGTGCTTATCCTGGCATGCCATCCTGCACTCTTCATTGAACCAGGGTTGATCCCCCGACTTGATGGTAATGGTCCAATGAGATATATGCCGGCCAGTGAGGTATATGCCGGCAAAGAGGTTACAGATTGTGGTTGAATACAATTCTGCTGCTGCTGATGGCCCACAGTGCCTCATGGATGCCCAGTTTTGACTTGCTAGATCTGTTCGAAATCTATCCCATTGAGCACGGTTGTAGTGCCACACAATGCGATGGAGGGTATCCTCAATGTGAAGACGGGACTTTGTCTCCACAAGGACTGTGCGGTGGTCACTCCCACCAATACTGTCATGGACAGATGCATCTGCAGTGGGCAGATTGGTGAGGAGGAGGTCAAGTATATTTTTCCCTCTTGTTGGTTCTGTCACCACCTGCCACATACCCAGTCTAGGAGCTGTGTCCTTCAGGACTTGGCCAGCAGTGGTGCTACCGAGCCACTCTTGGTGATGGGTATTGAAATCCCCCACCCAGAGTATGTTCTGTGCCCTTGCCACCCTCAGTACTTCCTCCAAGTGGTGTTCAACATGGAGGAGTACTGATTCATCCGCTGAAGGGGGGCAGTAGGTGGTAATCAGGAGGAGATTTCCTTGCCCATGTTTGACCTGATCCCATGAGACTTCATGGGGTCCAGAGTCGATGTTGAGGACTCCCAGTGCCAAACCCTCCTGACTGTATACCACTGTGCTGCCACCTCTGTTGGGTATGTCCTGTCGGTGGGACAGGACATACCTGAGGATGGTGCTGGCTGTGTCTGGGACATTATCTGTAAAGTATGATTCCGTGAATAAGGCTATGTGAGGCTGTTGCTTGATTAGCCTGTGGGACAACTCTCCCAACTTTGGGACGAGCCCCCAGATGTTAATAAGGAGGACTTTGCAGGGTCAACAGGGCTGGGTTTGCCGTTGTCATTTCCGGTGCCTAGGCCGGTGCTGGACGGTCCATCTAGTTTCATTCCTTAGTGACTTTGTAGCAGTTTTGATACTACTGAGTGGCTTGCTCGGCCATTTCAGAGGGCATTTAAGAGTCAACCACATTACTGTGGGTCTGGAGTCACATGTAGGCCAAGCCTGGTAAGGACAGGAGCTTTCTTTCCCGAAAAGATGGGGTTTTACAACAATCGACTAGCTTATTTTAATTCTAGATTTATTAATTGAATTCAAGTTCCACCTTTTGCCATGGTGGGATTCGAACCCATGCCCCGCAGAGCAATACCATGACTCTTTGAGTTACTAAGCAGAAAGTGCTGGAAATACTCAGCTGCTCAGGCAGATTCTGTGGCGAGAGAAGCAGAGTTAATGTTTCAGGTCTATGATGTTTCATCAGAAGTTCTGATGATAGATCACAGGCCTGAAATGTTAACTCTGCTTCTCTGTCCACAGATGCTGCCTGACCTACTGAGTATTTCCAGAACTTTTTGTTTATATTTCAGATTTCCAGCATCTGCAATACTTTGCTTTTATCTCTGGGTTACTGGTCCAGTGACAATACCACTGCATCACAGCCTCCCCGAGGAGGGTTTGGGACATCATTTATTGCCACACAATGTGTTGAATATGATAATTACTATTGGTGCTTGGTGCTGGCATACAGTAATCTGAGGTGAGCATGACAGAGTGAAAATATGTTGGCCTGGAATTTCCTGGAATTTTTCAGGATAAGAATGGTGTAGCATCATTTGCTAGGAAACTTTCACATAACTGGTTTACGTCAGTTTTACACTGAAATAGCAGCATGCACAAGTTTCCTTAATCATTTGTACCACTTTTTACCACTTATTTACATAGCTCCTCCCCCCATATAGCCACATGAATTTACACTGACATAGATTTACACTGACAAAACTTAGGAGCAATTTGACACTAAGTCATCTGAAATCAAAGTAAACTAGAATACTGGAGTTTGATAACGATTTCAGGCCCTCACCACCACCCCAAACCCCACTTTCAGAAGGACTAAGAAGATGAAATGGTAGTAGATAAATGGTAATAGAAATTAGCAGAGAAATGGTGTTGGGGAAATTAATGGGATTGAAGGCCGATAAATCCCCAGGGCCTGATGGTATGCATCCCAGAGTACTTAAGGAAGTGGCCCTAGAAATAGTGGATGCATTGGTGGTCATCTTCCAAGATTCTACAGACTCTGGAACAGTTCCTACAGATTAGAGGCTAGCTAATGTAACCCCACTATTTAAAAAGGGAGATAGAGAGAAAACAGGGAACTATAGACCAGTCAGCCTGACATCGGTAGTGGGGAAAATTCTAGAGTCCATTATCAAAGATTTTATAGCAGAGCACTTGGAGAACAGTGATAGAATCAGACAGAGTCAGCATGGATTTACGAAAGGGAAATCATGCTTGACAAATCTACTAGAATTCTTCGAGGATGTAACCAGTAGAGTTGATGAGGGGGAGCCAGTGGATGTGGTTTATTTGGACTTTCAGAAGGCTTTCGACAAAATCCTACATAAGAGATTAGCATGTAAAATTAAAGCGCATGGGATTGGGAGTAGTGTATTACGATGGATAGAAAACTGGTTGGCAGACAGGGAACAAAGAGTAGTGATAAATGGGTCTTTTTCCGAATGGCAGGCAGTGACTAGTGGGGTACCGCAGGGATGGGTGCTGGGACCCCAGCTATTCACATTATATACATTAATGGTTTAGATGAGGGAACTACATGTAATATCTCCAAATTTGCAGATGACACAAAACTGGGTGAGAGGATGAGTTGTGAGGAGAATGCAGAGAGGCTTCAGGGTGATTTGGACAAGTTGAGTGAGTGGGCAAATGCATGGCAGATGCAGTATAATGTGGATAAATGTGAGGTTATCCACTTTGGTAGAAAAAACAGGAAGGAAGATTATTATCTGAATGGCTATAAACTGAGAGAGGGGAATATGCAGCGAGACCTGGGTGTTCTCATACACCAGTCGCTGAAGGTAAGCATGCAGGTGCAACAGGCGGTAAAAAAGGCAAATGGTATATTGGCCTTCAAAGCAAGAGGATTCGAGTACAGAAGCAAGGATGTCTTACTGCAATTATACAGTGCCTTGGTGAGGCCACACCTGGAATATTGTGTGCAGTGTTGGTCCCCTTATCTGAGGAAGGATGTTCTTGCTATAGAGGGAGTGCAGTGAAGGTTTACCAGACTGATTCCTGGGATGGCAGGACTGACGTATGAGGAGAGATTGAGTCGGTTAGGATTATATTCGCTGGAGTTCAGAAGAGTGAGGGGGAATCTCATAGAAACCTATAAAATTCTAACAGGATTTGACAGGGTAGATGCAGGAAGGATGTTCCAGATGGTGGGGGAGTCCAGAACCAGGGGTCATAGTCTCAGGATACGAGGTAAACCTTTCAGGACTGAGATGAGGAGAAATTTCTTCACCCAGAGAGTGGTGAGCCTGTGGAATTCGCTAACACAGAAAGCAGTTGAGGCCAAAACATTGTATGTTTTCAAAAAGGAGTTAGATAAAGCTCTTGGGTCTAAAGGGATCAAAGGGTATCGGGCGAAAGCGGAACAGGCTACTGAGTTGGATGATCAGCCATGATCATAATGAATGGTGGAGCAGGCTCGAAGGACCAAATGGCCTACTCCTGCTCCTATTTTCTATGTTTCTATGGTCCAATGGGCAGGCTCCAGTTCTACATAATGAGACGGAGAGGAGCAGCAGGGGCAAGAGGCTATGAGAGTAAGAGAGTAAGGGCGGCACAGTGGCGCAGGGATTAGCACCGCAGCCTCACAACTCCAGCAACCCGGGTTCAATTCTGGGTACTGCCTGTGCGGAGTTTGCAAGTTCTCCCTGTGACTGCGTGGGTTTTCGCCGGGTGCTCCGGTTTCCTCCCACAGCCAAAGACTTGCAGGTTGATAGGTAAATTGGCCATTATAAATTGCCCCTAGTATAGGTAGGTGGTAGGGGAATTGAGGAAAGATGGGGTAGGAAAATGGGATTAATGTAGGATTAGTATAAATGGGTGGTTGATGGTCGGCACAGACTCGGTGGGCCGAAGGGCCTGTTTCAGTGCTGGATCTCTAAAAAAATAAGGTGCCATGGTAGAAGGCAACTGCTCACTCGCTTTCAACCTCATCAGTGGCGTTGCATTTCAACAACAACTTGTATTTCTATATCACCTTTAATGTAATAAAATATCCCAAGGTGCTTCACAGAGGCATTATAAAACAAAGTAGGGCACCAAGTCACAAAAGGAGATATAAGGGCAGATGACCAAAAGCTTGGTCAAAGAGATATGTTTTAAGGAGTGTCTTAAAGGAGGAATGTGAGGCATGGAGGATTAAGGAGGGAATTCCAGAGCTTTGGGCCTAGGCAGCTGAAGGTACAGCCACCAAGGATGGAGCAATTAAAACCAGGTATGCTCAAGAGGCCAGAAGTAAATGAGCACAGATATCTTGGAGAGTTGTAAGGCTGAAGGAGATTACAGAGACAACGAGAGGCCAGGCCATGGAGGCATTGCATTTGCTTTGTGCTAGTTTTTACCTTTCAGTGTAGACAATTAACTCTGCAGGAAATATTATCATACATTCCCATCGGCAAGATTGGCGCAGAAACCAGAATCACAGAATAATACAGTGCAGAAGAGGCCCTTCGGCCCATCGAGTCTGCACCGATGCATTAAAGACACCTGACCTGTCTACCTCATCCCATTGGCCAGCACTTGGCCCATAGCCTTGAATGTTATGTCATGCCAAGTGCTCATCCAGGTACTTTTTAAAGGATGTGAGGCAACCCGCCTCTACCACCCTCCCAGGCAGGGCATTCCAGACCGTCACCACCCTCGGGTAAAAAAGTTCTTCCTCAAATCCCCCTTAAACCTCCTGCCCCTCACCTTAAACTTGTGACCCCTCGTAACTGACCCTTCAACTAAGGGGAACAGCTGCTCCCTATCCACCCTGTCCATGCCCCTCATAATCTTGCATACCTCGATCAGGTCACCCCTCAGTCTTCTCTGCTCCAGCAAAAACAACCCAAGCCTATCCAACCTCTCTTCATAGCTTAAATGTTCCATCCCAGGCAACATCCTGGTGAATTGCCTCTGCACCCCCTCCAGTGCAATCACATCCTTCCTATAATGTGGCGACCAGAATTGCACACAGTACTCCAGCTGTGGCCTTACCAAAATTCTATACAACTCCAACATGACCTCCCTGCTTTTGTAATCTATGCCTCGATTGATAAAGGCAAGTGTCCCATATGCCTTTTTCACCAACCTATTAACCTGCTCTTCTGCCTTCAGAGATCTATGGACAAACACGCCAAGGTCCCTTTGTTCCTCGGAACTTCCCAGTGTCAGGCTATTCATTTAATACTTCCATTACTTACATTACATTACTCCTTCCAAAGTGTATCATCTCACACTTGTCAGGGTTAAATTCCATCTGCCACTTTCTGCCCATTTGACCATCCCGTCTATATCTTCCTGTAACCCAAGACACTCAACCTCACTGTTAACCACTCGGCCAATCTTTGTGTCATCCGCGAACTTACTGATCCTACCCCCCACATAGTCATCTATATCGTTTATATAAATGACAAACAATAGGGGACCCAGCACAGATCCCTCTGGTATGCCACTGGACACTGGCTTCCAGTCACTAAAACAACCATCTGTCATCAGCTAAGCCAATTTTGAATCCACCTTATCAAGTTACCCTGTATCCCATGTGCATTTGCTTTCTTGATAAGTCTCCCATGTGGGACCTTGTCAAAGGCTTTGCTGAAATCCATGTAAACTACATCAACTGCACTACCCTCATCTACACACTTGGTCACATGCTCAAAAAATTAAATCAAATTTGTTAGGCATGACCTCCCTCTGACAAAGCCATGCTGACTATTCCTAATCAAATTTTGCCTCTTAATGTGGAGATAGATTCTCTCCTTCAGAATTTTCTCCAATAGTTTCCCTACCACTGACATGAGACTCACTGGTCTGTAGTTCCCTGGCTTATCTCTACAACCTTTCTTAAATAGTGGGACCACATTAGCTGTTCTCCAGTCCTCTGGCACTTCCCCCGCGGCCAGAGAGGAATTAAATATTTGGGTCAGAGCCCCTGCAATCTCCACCCTCGCCTCTCACAGCATCTTGGGACACAAATCGTCCAGACCTGGAGATTTGTCCACTTTTAAGCCTGCCAAAACATCCAATACCTTGTCACTCCCTATGACAATTTGCTCAAGAACCTCACAGTCTCTCTCTTTGAGTTCCATATCTACATCCTCATTCTCTTGGGTGAAAACAGATGTGAAGTATTCATTCAACACCCTACCAATGTCCTCTGGCTCCACCCACAGATTTCCCCCTTGGTCCCTAATGGGTCCTACTCTTTCCCTGGTTATCCTCTTCCCATTGATATACTTATGGAATATCTTGGGATTTTCCCTACTTTTACCAGCCAGAGCTTTCTCATATCCCCTCTTTGCTCTCCTAATTGCTTTCTTAAGCTCCATCCTACACTTTCTGTACTCCACTAATGCTTCCGTTGATTTGCTCTCCTTGTATTTGCTGAAAGCCTCTCTTTTCCTTCTCATCGTACCCTGAATGTTTCTGGTCATCCATGGTTCTCTTGGCTTGTTGCTCCTATCTATTACCCTGGAGGGAACATGTTGGGCCTGTACCCTCCCCATTTCCTTTTTGAATGCCCCCCACTGCTCTTCTGTAGATTTCCCGACAAGTAACTTTTTCCAGTCTACCTTGGCCAGATCCTGCCTTATTTTACTAAAATTCGCTCTCTCCCAATCCAAAACCTTTTTTAGCAACTTGTCTATTTCTTTCTCCAAAACAAGCTTAAATTGTACCATGTTGTGGTCGCTATCACCAAAATGTTTCCCCACCAACACATCAACCACCTGTCCGGCTTCATTCCCCAGAATTAGGTCCAGCACTGCACCCTCCCTTGTTGGATCCTCTACATATTCAGCTAAAAAGTTCTCCTGTATACATTTTAAGAACTCCACTCCATCTAAGCCCTTAACACGATGACTATCCCAATTAATGTTCGGAAAGTTGAAATCACCTAATATAATTACCCTATTATTATTTTTACACACCTCTGCGAATTGCGCACATATTTGCTCCTCGATTCCCCGCTGACTATCTGGGGGTCTATTATAAACACCTAGCAATGTGGCTGTCCCTTTTTTATTCCTAAACTCTACCCATAAAGCTTCATTTGATGCCCCCGCCAAGATATTTATTTTTTTTATTTAGAGATACAGCACTGAAACAGGCCCTTCGGCCCACCGAGTCTGTGCCGACCATCAACCACCCATTTATATTAATCCTATATTAATTCCATATTCCTACCACATCCCCATCTGTCCCTATATTTCCCTACCACCTACCTATACTAGGGGCAATTTATAATGGCCAATTTACCTAACAACCTGCAAGTCTTTGGCATGTGGGAGGAAACCGGAGCACCCGGAGGAAACCCACGCAGACACAGGGAGAACTTGCAAACTCCACACAGGCAGTACCCAGAATTGAACCCAGGTCCCTGGAGCTGTGAGGCTGCGGTGCTAACCACTGCGCCACTGTGCCGCCCTTACTGCATCTCTCCTTACTGCAGTAACTGACTCCTTAACTAATATTGCAATGCCCCCTCCTCTGTTACCCCCTCCTCTGTCTCACCTGAAGATTCTATATCCCGGGATATTGAGCTGCCAATCCTGCCCCTCCCTCAACCATGTCTCCGTGATGGCTACTATGCCACAATTCCACGTGTTAATCCTTGCCCTTATCTTATCCGTTTTACCTGTAATACTCCTGGCATTAAAGTTGAGGCCATCCATCCTGGTCTTACTCCCTTGAAATTTACTTCCACTGTATTCCCTCTGACTTGTTTGCTTTCCTGTGTTTAGCTGTGTCCCTATTCTGCCAGGAGTCTGCGTCCCCTCCCCCTGCCAAATTAGTTTAAACTCCTCCCAACAGCACTAGCAAACCCTCCAGCAAGGATGTTAGTCCCCCTCTGGTTCAGATGTAGACCGTCCTACTCGTCGTACAGGTCCCACCTTCCCCAGAAATGGTCCCAGTGGTCCAGGAATCTAAAACCCTCCCTCCTGCACCAACTCTTAAGCCACGCACTCATTTGTGCTATTCTCCTATTTTTATACTCGCTAGCACGTGGCACTGGGAGTAATCCAGAGATTACAACCCGAGAGGTTGTGCTTTTTAGTCGACTGCCTAACTCCCTGAATTCTTGATGCAAGACCTCATCCATCTTTCTACCTCTGTCATTGGTACCAACATGTACCATGACCTCTGCCTCATCACCCTCCCCCTTCAGGATGCCCTGCAGCTGTTCAGTGACATCCCAGACCCTATCACCAAGGAGGCAACACATCATCCTGGAGTCACATTGACAGCCACAGTAGCGCCTATCTGTTCCCCTGACTATAGAATCCCGTATTACTATTGCTCTTCCTCTCTTTCCCCCTTCCTGTGCAGACAGGCTGCTTGTGGTGCCAGAAGCTTGGCTCTGTCTGCACTCCTTGGAGGAACCAGCCTCATCTGCCTCCAAAATGGAATACCGATTTGCAAGCTGGACCCCAGGGGACTCCTGAACTACCTGCCTGTTTCTCTTGGACTGCCTGGTGGTCACCCATTCCCTTCCTTACTCAAGTTCCTTCAGCTGCGGTGTGACCACCTCTCGAAACGTGCTATCCACGATGCTCTCAGACTCGCGGATGCTCCACAGTGTTTCCAGCCGCCGTTCCAGCTCTGAAACCCGAGCTTCCAGGAGCTGCAACTGGACACACTTCCTGCACACATGCTGGTCCCGGGGACTGGAAATGTTCCCGGATTCCCACATGCAGCAAGAGGAGCAAACCACAGCTTTAAGTCAGTGACCGAAGTTCCAAAGAAGGGTCACTGACCCGAAACGTTAACTCTGCTTCTCTTTCCACAGATGCTACCAGACCTGCTGAGTATTTCCAGCAGTTCTTGTTTTTATTTCCATTTTAATGTCCCTGTATCCTCTTTAGAGAAGAATCCCAAATTCCAGCAATACAAAAACTATCTAATAAAATACGCAAATTTTATTTGGCAACGCTAACAAATGTTTGTAGCAAATATTGTGAGGCAATTTCATTTTTATTGTAACCACTAAAGTAAAATAAAACCTTGCCTTGTATTTCACAGCCTTTATTGAACCATTTTGGATAAAAGTTGAGGTTAGTGGAAATTTTTATGTGCATTTGACATCTTTAATTATTTTTTACAGGTCAGTTTTAATTAGTACTTTATAGCATGTGGTGTAGTAGTATTGGAGAAATATAAAGACGGCTGTAGTAGTAAATGATGTTTAAAGCTGAGGCTTTGCAAAGAATGAAACATATATGGAATAACACAGAGCATGAAGTGTGTTTACACTTCAGGAGTTGAGATGAAGTTATTAACAGCAAACTCACGGCAGAGCATGTTACTCTGCAATGTGGCATTCAAACTTAAATGCTTTCTGTTGCATTTTTTTTTGCTTCTGCTGGTTCCATGGCAAACAGCGACAGATAACTGTCTCTCACAACTGAAATTAAATGTTATTGTTCAATTTGATGTTTACAGTACTGATGTTGCACATCTATTTCTCAGGATGTTACAAGTGGATATCTCAGCCTACAGATATTTATGATAAGAGTGCATGGAACAAAATATTTGACCTAAAGTATAAAAACTTCCAATAAACCACGGAGAGTTTGCATTGTCATGGATGCTGCCTAAGTTACTTAATCTTTTGATGGAAATGGGCAATCCCAGGTAAAATTTCCAAGGCATAACATCCCACATCAAATAGTCGGGTTTGTCAGGATTATTACTCCCTCAGCTTTCCACTATGTTTTTTTTTACCAGACTATGCATGTCATAATGGATGCTTGAAAGTGAATAATAAAAATTGTCACATAATCAAGGTAGACAGACAACATTTTCTAAGTGTCCATACGTGGTTATGTACTTCTTATACCACATAAGCCTATCAGAAAATCATTGACAATGAGCCCCTGTTTTGTGGATGCCTGCTTGATGTCTCACAAAGTGCTCCCCTCCCCCCTCTCCCACTGGTGAGGACTCAAAAAGAATGAGCTGAACCTTAAGTACTTTATAAACATCATCTGAATTACAAGAGTAAAGGTTTCCACCATCTAGTATATTGATTCAGAATTATAGGACAACAGTGTATCTTTGAAAGTATATTGATTTTCTCATGATCAAAGAGCACGTTATCCCGATTTTCTAGCTTGATTATCTATAAATGTAAAAGCCCACATGGAACTAAATCTAAAAACAGACTGCTTTATTCTTTTCAAAGTAGACCTTCATTGGCATTGTACACAGGCAGTCCAGGGCATAAGATTGTGAATACAGCCTTCAGCTGGGAAAGATAGCATAGCAGATGGGTCGGCAGGGGAGACAGGCTGGGTCAGTCAGAGAGTCTGAGTATTCTGTAGCCTCAGTGTGCATCTCTGCTTAGAGAAGAGGGCAGAATCAGGTCACTTGGCAAACTGAGTGGGTGAGGGCTTGACTCCATGGAAGGATAAAAACATTTTAAAAAAACATTTAAAAAGGTTCTGTGATGCCCCTTGGTTAGCGCAACCAAACAGCAACATTACAAGCCTGGTATGATATTAAAGACGTACATGACATAAGTATTGCAAGCACTCATACATTTTTTTAAAATGTGAGTAAATGAAGAAACAAAATATCATGCAAATACTGAAGTATTTTCTGAATTTAGGGTCACCTTGGGGTTCCATACCCCATCAATTGCACCTCTATACCTCATCACAATGCTTACCATTAAATGTAAAATATAAAACTATATAATATATGTAAAAATATATAATATACATTCTACTTTGTTTTATAAAGCTCCTGTGAAGCACAGTTAAAGGCACTATATAAATACAGGTTGTTGTTGTATAAATATAAGAACCATAAAGTGCATGAAGTTTGGCAGTGTGTGTGTGCTCGCCTTAACTATTTTTTTTCATTTACACGTAGCAAATTTCTGCCAACAGTGTCCCATCTTCAATCTGAGGGAAAGATTATTATCTTTAGATAGCCATATGTTGAACCAAAATATGCTTAGAACGTGGCTTACCCAGTCTTATGTTACCCATTTTACAAAGCAAATTAGATTAATTGACCTATTTTATAGATAGCAATATAAGGAATGTGCTACTTCACATCATTATGACAGACTCTGGCAACACATTTAATGCAATAAAGAGGTATGCCTCTGTACTTGAAACAAAGGCACCAAAGTAAACAAATGGAGATACTGAAATGCTTTATCATAATAATAGTCCTATTTTTCTATTTCATTTTTATACAGTTAATGTAAAATTACAATAGACACACTTTAATGACTAAGCTACTTCGCCAAAGCAAGCAATAGTTAATTGATTACGTTAAACTTAATATGCTTAAATATTATAAAGAATTTATGTTTATCATTTAAAATAAAACCAACTAGGTTAAATGATATATATAGTAGGTTGCCATTAAAATGTAAAACATATTTCTTAAGTGCTGCTTTTTATCAATGTGCTACATATATAATACTAAATTAATATTTGTGATTTTTAAAATCATGTTACGAATGAAATCATGTTACTTTGCTTTTAGTCTGAACGGTAGTCTCCTGAAGTCATAATGAAGCAGAAAATACTGCAGACTGGTGTTTGGAATAAGGTAACAAAATAAGTAAACCTTACATCAAGCTTCTGCTAAAATCGAAGCTCTTTAAGATGTTGTCAAATGACTACTGGAGGCAACCAGTCTCTGCTAAATCTGCAATTTTTTTTAAACAATAGGAAATAAAGTAGATGCAAATTCCTTTGCAATCGCTTTAAAATTGTTATCAGCGGTGATTTTTTTTTAAGTCAGGGTATAGCTAACAGGTAGAATATTAAAATATTAAAAACCATGACATTGATCCTGGAATACTACTTGATTAAGGATGCAATAAATCCAAGATTACACCAGAATGCCATAAAACTGAATTAAAATATAATTCCTCAGCAGGTGGCTCATAACACATGGGGAGCAAACTAGTATTTGAAAATATTACAAATTAAAGAGTTTAAATTCACATTAGATGGATAACAACAACATTGACAATTATTAATTGTCACACATGAAGTCGGTTCTAGGAACGGCAGCCTAAAGCCTCTAATTTATCAGTCTCATTTTTAGAAGACTAGAATTGAAAGTCCAGAGCATTTATCTAAACTGTAATCTGTTGAGTTAAACTGTTTCCTGGGATAGGACTGGCAGTATTAAGGATTGCTGCTAAATTGCTTGTGAACTGGATATATATATATTTTAACAGCCAATAAAATATGAGTAAAGGCATATTGCAGCAGTGTAGACTATTGCACCTTGAAATGAAATCCATATTAGACCAGATGCTACTGCAGCTACCACTGAACTTGGGCAGTCACTGAATAATGCAGGTTTTGTGAGCCTCAGTAAGTTTACCTGTCAATAAGAGTTCGAATCATCGCCTAAAGAGGAATGTGAGATTTTGGAATCTAGCAGATATTTTTAAAATTTAGTATTGTAAAAGATATTCCTGTGTATTTATGCTTTAATTAATACTCTGACAAGGTTTTATTGACTTTATTTAGAACATTATACAATATACAGAGCTGTACTAACAAGCGTGTCCTTTTTATTTTTGTTTAATAGCCATATTTCATTGGTCTCAATCCTAACTGGTTCATTGCAAGCTTGCTGACACTTCTATTACTCTTCTCCTTTGGCATCTATTAATATTGCATCAGCTATAGTCTGTTATGTGTGAATCAGCCTTTGTTCCTCCAGTTATCTACAGATAAAGGTCAAATTATTCAGCACGCTGCCCTACGTTTGTAAGCAGTAAGCTGGATGTTATATGTTAATTGTTGAAAAAAATGATGACCTCATAGAGATCACTACAGTAAGACATACCCAATGCAAAATTTATTACCATTTTAGTTGGGTAATATCTATGTGTCAAGATGTAATTTATCAAAGTCTGGTATTTTCTATTAGTTTGCTTTGAGGTTAGACTTGATGAAAGCTTTGGAAAGCAAACATCTTTAAGAATGCAATCATTCCTGCTAAAATATTGATTAGGGCAGGGTTGCTTTTTTTTCTGTGACATGTCTCTCTTGTTGCAAGTTAACAGTGTACAAGGGTAAAAAATATCTTTCAGGTACAGGAATGTATTTTAATACAGTGGTCACATTTTTCATGCAGACACCGTGCAGATAATGATAAAATATTTGACATATCTGTTAGAAGCGAGATCCAGTATCTCATTTCTAAACAGAATTCATGGCTGGGAGGAATGGCTCTAATAGCATTTTGACTTAGTAGTAAATCTGTGGAGCATTAGACAGCCTATAAATATCACCAGAATTGACAAGTTCTTCTTTCAAGGTCTCCATAGTAATCTTGTGGTTTAATGTGCTTGTAATAGGTCTCTATTACTATCTTACACTATTTTACTGGGAATATTCTTTTGTATTATACAATATAGGATCTTAGAGAAACAACTCGTATCCAGTTTTATGGTGTTGACCTGAACAGGGATTCCCTACTACCACCATATTCAGCTTCACTAAGCAAAGAGTTTAATGCATTCATAGCATACACAATAAAACAGAATGCAGTTCTCCTACAAGCTTGATAATATTGGTTATACAGCTTTATACACAGAGCCGTTAATTAAGCAAATTAATGCACTGCATAGTGATAGTCAATATTATTACAAATAAATAATCTAAGTAGCTAAATTTTTTTGACGTTTAACTGCTGCCTGCCTGATGATCTGAACCACAAAGGATGAAGCCTATTACCCCATTGCTCATTACAGCCTGATCCAAACATGGACAAAAGAGCTGAATTCCAGAGGTGAAGCGAGAGTGACTGCCCTTGATATCAAGACAGCATTTGACTGAGTGTGGCATCAAGGAGCCCTATCAAAATTGAAGTCAATGGGAATCAAGGGGTAAACTCCCCACTGGTTGTAGTCAATCATCTCAGGACATCGCTGCAGGAGTTCATCAGGGTAGTGTCCTAGGCTCAACCATCTTCAGCTGCTTCATCAATGAGCTTCTCTCCAATGTAGGTCAGAAGTGGGGATGTTTGCTGATGATTGTACAGTGTTCAGTACCACTCGCAACTTCTCAGATACTGAAGCAGTCGTGTCCACATAGAGCAAGACCAGGTCA
Source organism: Heterodontus francisci (assembly GCF_036365525.1). Classification (NCBI taxonomy): domain Eukaryota; kingdom Metazoa; phylum Chordata; class Chondrichthyes; order Heterodontiformes; family Heterodontidae; genus Heterodontus; species Heterodontus francisci. Next base: position 116,446,748 of record NC_090371.1, read on the forward strand.
ACATTCAGGCTTGGGCTGATAAGTGGTAAATAACCTTCACGCCACACAAGTGCTAGGCAATGACCATTTCCAACAAGATAGACTCTAACTATCTCTCTTTGATGTTCAATGGCATTGCTGAATACCCCACCATCAACATCCTGGGGTTACCAAAGACCAGAAAGTTAACTGGACAAACCATATAAATACTGTGGCCACAAGAGAAGGTCAAAAACTGGGAAATCGGCAATAAGTAATTCATCTCCTGACTCCCCAAGCCTGTCCACCATTTACAAGGCACAAATCAGGAGTGTGTTGAAATATTCTCCACTTGCCTGGATGAGTGTAGCTCCAACAACACTCAAGAAGCTTAACACTATCCACGACAAAGCAGCCCGCTTGATCGGCACCTCATCCACCACCTTCAACATTCACTCCCTCCATCACTGGCGCACAGTGGCAGCAGTGTGTATCATCTACAAGAAGCACAGTAGCAACTCACTAAGGCTCCTTCAGCACCACCTTCCAAACACACGATCTCTACCACTTAGAAGAATAAGGGCAGCAGACAAATGGGAAAACCACCACCTACACGTTCATCTCCAAGTCACACACCGACCTGACTAGGAACTATATCGCTTCTCCTTCACTATCACTGGGTCAAAAAGCTGTAAATCCCTCCTTAACCTTTCTATGAGATCTCCCCTCACTCTTCTGAACTCCAGCAAATATAATCCTAACCGACACAATCTCTCCTCATACGTCAGTCCCGCCATCCCAGGAATCAGTCTGGTAAACCTTCGCTGCACTCCCTCTATAGCAAGAACATCCTTCCTCAGATAAGGAGACCAAAACTGCACACAATATTCCAGGTGTGGCCTCACCAAGGCCCTGTATAATTGCAGCAAGACATCCCTGCTCCTGTACTCAAATCCTCTCGCTATGAAGGCCAACATACCATTTGCCATTTTTACTGCCTGTTGCACCTGCATGCTACCTTCAGCGACAGGTGTACGAGAACACCCAGGTCTCGCTGCATATTCCCCTCTCTCAGTTTATAGCCGTTCAGATGACAATCTGCCTTCCTGTTTTTGCTACCAAAGTGGATAACCTCCATTCATCCACATTATACTGCATCTGCCATGTATTTGCCCACTCACTCAACTTGTCCAAATCGCACTGAAGTCTCTCTGCATCCTCCTCACAACTGACCCTCCCACCCAGTTTTGTGTCATCTGCAAATTTGGAGATATTACATTTAGTTCCCTCATCTAAATCATGAATAGCTGGGGTCCTAGCACTGATCCCTGCGGTACCCCACTAGTCACTGCCTGCCATTCGGAAAAAGACCCATTTATCCCTACTCTTTGTTTCCTGTCTGCCAACCAGTTTTCTATCCATCGCAATACACTACCTCCAATCCCATGCGCTTTAATTTTACATGCTAATCTCTTATGTAGGATTTTGTCGAAAGCCTTCTGAAAGTCCAAATAAACCACATCCACTGGCTCCCCCTCATCAACTCTACTGGGTACATCCTCAAAGAATTCTAGTAGATTTGTCAAGCATGATTTCCCTTTCGTAGATCCATGCTGACTCTGTCTGATTCTACCACTGTTCTCCAAGTGCTCTGCTATAAAATCTTTGATAATGGACTCTAGAATTTTCCCCACTACCGACGTCAGGCTGACTGGTCTATAATTCCCTGCTTTCTCTCTACCTTCCTTTTTAAATAGTGGGGTTACATTAGCTACCCTCCAATCTGTAGGAACTGTTCCAGAGTCGATAGAATCTTGGAAGATGACCACCAATGCATCCACTATTTCTAGGGCCACTTCCTTAAATACTCTGGAATGCATACCATCAGGCTTTTCTTGTTATTCAGCCGAAAGGAGTTATGCAGCTATTGATTTGGGGTTGTGGCCTCTTGATGACATTGTGTCTCTGGCAGGAGACTCACTAGAGAGGGGCCAGATAGATGGGTGGGTTGGAGCAGCTACAGGCAGGGTGTACAAGTTGGAATGTAAGTGCCCAAGTGCTATGGGCATTGTGCAATCTGGTGGAGGGTCCTCCAGCAAGGAGGGAAATCTCAGAGGAGGGTTGGTCCAGACTCATGCATAAGGACAGCAGAGACCTCCTCGCCAGCCACAGGGGCATCATCCCAATGGGCAAGTGGGAGAAGGAAGCAGACAGGACCATGAGCAGGCACCAGCTCAGAGACAAAGGTAACCTGCAGCAAGGGTATATAGACAGAGGAGGAGCTACCTCCAGATGTCGGAGAGGCAGTGTCGCCATAGACTGCACCTCTCCCAAGAAGCCGTGACCGTTCTGTGTGTCATGATGGCGGAGGAGGTGAGCTCTAGCCATCCGACGCCAAGGTCACTGTGGCCCTGAATTTCTATGCATCAAGTTAATTCCAGGGGCCCATTGGAGACATGTGTGGTATCTCCCAACAAGCTGCACATCACAGATACCCTCTTCAAGGGGCCAGCCACTACATTCATTACCCAACTGATGGGGATGGGCTGAGAGAACCAGAGGATTCAGCGCCATGGCAGGTTTCCCTTAGGTGCAAGATGTGATAGACTGCTGTTCAGAAATCCTTTAAAACAACATTCAATGATTCTTCATGATTCAGGCTTGAGTGTGTTGTCCAAATGCAAGTTTATTACTCAGACACCAATACTAGTAACAAATCTTCTTCTTCTTTGGCCTCCTTATCTCGAGAGACAATGGGTAAGCGCCTGGAGTTGGTCAGTGGTGTGTGGAGCAGCGCCTGGAGTGGCTATCAAGGACTAGTAACACTATCCATGCTAATAACTATTATGGTTATACAATAGATTCATACAACCTGTTTCTTGCAAATGCAACATGATAAAACTTGTAGATGTTGTCCCTCTGACTATCCTGTGTGTTCTCCTGATACTCCTGATAGTTCTATCACATGATGCTGAGAATGTGTATTTAAGTGAGTTCCTACTCACCCAACCTTCAGACTTGCTTAATGGCTGTCTTGATAGCTCAACTGTTGAGTAATTAATTTTACAAAATGATCAGGATGACCTAGACAATCCCAAATAGTTAATTGATATTGCTTGGGTGCTTGCATTGTTCTGGCTAATATCTAATACTCGCACCTCGACATGGGATGTAGACAGCATGTCTGCTGTAGTTGCTACTTTCATTTTTCTGACTAATCTCTATTAACCTAAATCCAAATTCTGATAATCAGATTAACTTCGGGACTCAGGAAAATTCTCACAACTGCACGCATGTGGCCATCAAGGTTCCCACAGGCCAACCAGCGGTGTTCATTAACCGGAAGCGATTTCATTCCCGCAATGTAAAATGCGTCTGTGACCACCATCAATGGATCCCGGAATGTGTGCGTGGTACCCTGGGAGCAGCCACAATGCTTACATCCTCTGGCACTCCCAGGTGCCACAGATTTTCATCCCCACACTCCTTCAAGGATGGATCCTTCCAACAAGGAATACCCACTGAAGAGAGGCTTGCTGACACCTGTCAGGAACCCTATAACAGGCCGAGGAACGCTACAACACGAGTCATGCAGAAACCCGTGCCACCATTGGGCAGCCCATCGGTCTCCATAAGATGAGATTCAGGTATCTGGATCGTTCCGGTGGGCACTTTAATATGCCCCAGCAAGGGTCTTTCGGATAATGGTGCTTTGTTGTTCTTTACACAACCTGGCACTGCAGAGGAGAGGCGCCTTGGCTGATGAGGACTTGGTGCAGCGCAAGGAGTCCTCAGATGAAAAGGAAGTTGAGGATACTGATGACCAGCTGCAGCATCCTGAAAGACATGAGGGACTGCATGGAGGGCACAATAACATCGGCGCAAGGGAGGGTCAGGAGACGTATACTCACTCGTTTCACCTAACACAGCAGTCAACTAATGCCACTTGCCACATGCCTCTGTTCTTAGTCCAATACCCCTCGGCCACTAGTACCTAGTGTTTCAACAATATACAAAGGATGAACACATGAGCCCTGGTCGACCCAGCCAGCCTGTGGGTCAACCCCTGCCACTCTTGCACTGACAGAGGGTCACCAACAATGAATGGAAACTTGCATAAGCCAAATCCAACATTTATTACAAAAATCATCTGACACAAGCAGAGAGTCTTTAAGTGTCAATTTATCCATGAGGCCCAAGTGCATCGAGTTCTTTTTCTTAATTCTTTTACAAGTGCTCCTACATGGTGCTCCCTTTTGCTGCCAGCTGTGATGGAGGCTGGCTGCTGACCATGTCCCCCTTTGGCTGGGCCTGCCAGGCCCAGGCATGCTGAGGAGCTGCTGCACAGGTGCAGGAGCCTCCTCTGTCATCGTGGCAATCTGAGGTGCTGGTGTCACTGACAGAGGGGCTGAGGAGTCACTTTCCACTCCAGGAGTGCCTTGAGAGGAGCCCCCTGTAGTAGAGGCAGCCACTCCTCCTCCCTTGGAAGACACGTTTGCACCTCCCTGCTGGGACCTGATGGAAACTCCAGGTGCCTCATCCCTCTCTCACCATGCCACTGCTGGATAAAGCTCATGGACAAGGCAATGGCATGTAGGGCTGTGCACATCTCCAGCATCCACTGAAAGGTCTGCTGGATGTGGCTCTCCATCAGAGTCACCAATGTCTCGATGAAGGAGGCCATGTGCTCAGACAGGAGGGAGATTGCAACACCCATGGCCTGGATGGAGTCCTGCACTGTCCGAACCAGGGTGTGGATACCCTCTGGAAACCCCACCAAATCTTCATGCACATAAGGCTGGACTTCCAACATCTGCTGCCTCATGAATGACTCCAGAGGCACATCACCAGCCTGGGGCTCAGAATGAGCCTGGCCTCCCAAACTCCTCCGCATGTCGGTGGCCTTGGCTGTCACAGCCTCTGATAGCTGGTTAGGTGTGTGTGTGTGGTGCTCTCAGCAGGTTATGATCCCGATTCTTCTCATGAATACCTACCCACCGAGGTGAAAGTATCTGCGCTGATGGAGGGTGTGGGGGAATGTGGTGATGCTACACCCTCTCAGGTCCCCTCCACCTCCTCAGAGGTGGATGACTGTTCCCCAGAGATGGCAGCTCTCTGTTCTTGTTCTTGACCTGCAAAAGATAACAGAATGATCAGCACTCCTCACCTCTCCAGGCAGGAGCCCACAGAGTCACCTGCATCTCACATCGATGTCTGTATGTTGGAGGAGACATGAACACCATTCCTCATGCTCGCCTGAGGCTTCCCTCATGCCTGATGAGTTGACTCACCCTCCTCTGAATGCACCCGGTCTCATGTTTCACGATGGAGCAGCCACCATGACAACCTGCCAGCTCTAGAGCCTCCTCCTCCATGGGCATCAGGATGGTGAACACTGGGAGTCCGCCACCAATCTGGGCTCTCTCCTTTGCGTTTTGTACCTTCTTCTCCTGTGGAAACATGGAAGAAGAATGTTAGTTTCCTCACTAGAGCAAACACAATGCCCAATCGCTTTGCATGCTTGCTGATGTGGCAGTGGCCAATGGCATGCATGTGCCATCAGAACTCTCTTGAGCCACCCGAGAGGGTTGGTAGTGCGAGGCTCACTCCCCTCGGCAGAGCTGCATCCATTCCTTATGAAGAAGCTGCTGCAGCCTCTACCCATTGCCACTAACATGGTGGGCTCTCCTTCCCAACCATCTGTACCCTCACTCTTTTCCTTTTGCTACCCTCCCCTCAAAAGGCATCAAGTGGAGAACTCACCCTTGCAGAGCCGAGAAGGTAATCAAACTGCTTGTGGAACTACAGCCAGGTTTTCCGGACAACCCCACGGCTAGTAACCTCCTCTGTGACTTCCGCCCAGGCTTGCTTGGTTAGGTGGGAACGTCTCCTCCTTCTGTTCCTGGGGAAGAGAACTTCCCACTTTGCCCGAGTAGCCTGGACGATAACACGCAGAGAGTCATCACTGAACTGTGGAGCCAAAAAGGATCTTGCTTCTGCCATGCCTGCAGGTGCGTGTCTTCCATACCTTTCTTCGAAGGATGCTAGAGGCTCTCTGGGAGCTGGGTGCTGCAAGCTTGAGGGTCTCTGGCAGCTGGGTGCTGCAAGCACAAGGGTCTCTGGCAGATGGTGATGCAAGCTTGAGGGTCTCTGCCAGGTGGGTGCCGCAAGTTTGAGGGTCTCTGGCAGCTGGGTGGCGCACGTTTGAGGGTCTCTGGCAGCTGGGTGCTGCACGTTTGAGCGTCTCTGGCAGCTGGGTGCCGTACGTTTGAGGGTCTCTGTCAGCTGGGTGCCGCAAGTTTGAGGGTCTCTGGCAGCTGGGTGCCGCACGTTTGAGGGTCTCTGGCAGCTGGGTTCTGCAAGCTTGAGGGTCTCTGGCAGCTGGGTGCCGCAAGTTTGAGGGCCTCTGGCAGCTGGGTGCTGCAAGTTTGAGGGTCTCTGGCAGCTGGGTGGCGCAAGTTTGAGGGTCTCTGGCAGCTGGGTGCCGCAAGTTTGAGGGTCTCTGGCAGCTGGGTGCTGCACGTTTGAGCGTGTCTGGCAGCTGGGTTCTGCAATCTTGAGGGTCTCTGGCAGCTGGGTTCTGCAATCTTGAGGGTCTCTGGCAGCTGGGTGCCGCAAGTTTGAGGGTCTCTGGCAGCTGGGTGCCGCAAGTTTGAGGGTCTCTGGCAGCTGGGTGGCGCAAGTTTGAGGGTCTCTGGCAGCTGGGTGGCGCAAGTTTGAGGGTCTCTGGCAGCTGGGTGGTGCAAGTTTGAGAGTCTCTGGCAGCTGGGTGCCGCAAGTTTGAGGGTCTCTGGCAGCTGCACGTTTGAGCATCTCTGGCAGCTGGGTTCTGCAATCTTGAGGGTCTCTGGCAGCTGGGTGCTGCACGTTTGAGGGTCTCTGGCAGCTGCGTGCTGCAAGTTTGAGGGTCTCTGGCAGCTGGGTGCCGCAAGTTTGAGGCTCTCTGGCAGCTGGGTGGCGCAAGTTCGAGCGTCTCTGGCAACTGGGTTCTGCAATCTTGAGGGTCTCTGGCAGCTGGGTGCTGCACATTTGAGGGTCTCTGGCAGCTGGGTTCTGCAATCTTGAGGGTCTCTGGCAGCTGGGTTCTGCAATCTTGAGGGTCTCTGGCAGCTGCGTGCTGCAAGTTTGAGGGTCTCTGGCAGCTGGGTGATGCATGTTTGAGGGTCTCTGGCAGCTGGGTGATGCATGTTTGAGGGTCTCTGGCAGCTGGGTTCTGCAATCTTGAGGGTCTCTGGCAGCTGGGTGATGCATGTTTGAGGGTCTCTGGCAGCTGGGTTCTGCAATCTTGAGGGTCTCTGGCAGCTGGGTTCTGCAATCTTGAGGGTCTCTGGCAGCTGGGTGCTGCAAGCTTGGTCTCTGGCAGCTGGGTGCTGCAGGTTTGAGGTTTCTGGCAGCTGGGTGCTGGCAGGCCTGCGCCCTTGACAACATTTGCTGGGGTGACAGCTGCAAGAACAGACGTACACATTAAGGCTCAGGTGCTGGCGATCTTCTAAACAAGGCGCCATCAATTCCTTCCCCATCAGGTGATGATGCAGCCTCCAACTTAAAGCCTGCCTTTGGTTGTTGAGTGGCTGGTCACCCAGCCTGCCGGCCACTAATTGGCCATCTAGTGCAAAATTACTAAGGGAATGGGAGTCGGAATAGGAGGGTCTTCGCCACCTGCTTCCACGTCTGCCTTCCTTTTTCTGCTAAATCCCATTAAATTCTGGCCGTACAGGGCTGTGGAAACCACATTTGGAGTAGTGTGTACAGTTTTGGCCTCTGTTGAAGAAAATTAGACTGAGGAAACTGCCCTGAGAAGCTGCCGTAATGATATGTATATGCGATGAATAGCCACCAACAACCATTTTCCTTTGAGTTAGGTATAATTTCAGGAATTAGAGTAATCCCATTGACACCCATTATCCTCAAGTTTGGTCGGGCTCCTTGGTGTCGAATGCTGCCTTGATGTTAAAGGCAGTTACTCTCACCTAGCACCACTGGTAAGAATGAAGCAGGAAGTTATAACAGTCCTTTTCACATAGAAGGCTATTAGAAAATGAAGTGCTTTGGCACAAGTGACCATCGAGACAGAATGTAACATCATTTAAAATGGAATTGGATATGTATTTGTGAAGCTAGTAAAGGGTATAGGGAAAAGGCAAGGAAGTGGGATTAGTATAGCTGGGATGGCACAGGTATGATGGGTTGAATGGCCTCCACAGAGCTATAATTTTCCATTAATATTTTTAGAATTTTAAGATACTGAGAGGTACAGATTTTTAAAATTGCATGGACATTCGGATAGTTGCGTTCTCTGTATATTATGCACTAACAGGAGGAATTCCAATCTTCAATACACAATTTGTCTGTGATGCAGATAAGCAGCTTGAATTTTTATAACACCTTTAATGCACTTCATAGGAGCTTTATGATACAAAGGACATCAGGATCTAGTCAGACAGTTGACCAAAAGCTTGGTCAAAGAGATCGGTTTAAAGGAGGAGAGAGAAGTAGAGAGGCAGAGATATTTTGGGAAGGAATGCCAGAGCTTAGGACCTAGGCAGGTGAACAGACGGCCGCCAATGGTGGAGCGATTAAAACTGGGGATGGACAAGAGGTCAGAATTGGAGAAGTGCAGAGATCTCAAAGGCTTGTAGGACTGGAAGAGATTACAAAGATAGGGAGCAACAAGGCCATGGAGGGATTTGAAAAGAAGGATGTGAATTTTAAAATTGAGGTGTTATCGGGTTGCTCACTGCTAAACATCCTCAATTAACACATGATTCAACTACCAAAGTTCATGTCCAGCAGAAATGTTGAAGTAAAATAACCATTTCATTGCATGTGTCTTAGAGAATCATAGCTATCCACTCAGACCATAACTGGTGACTAATGTCTTCAATTGAGAACACAGTCTAAGAGGCAATACAATCAAGCTCATAAAGCAAATCTGCAAGCAGCTGTTGAGTGCACCTCAAGAGCACTTAAACAGAGGTGAAGATGTCTGGGTGTATCTGTTGGTGCATCAGATACATTTTTGGCACCAAAGGCATTTTTCTGTTTATACACAACAACCAATTTGAATTTGAAAAATGGAGACAGGCATTTCTAATAGCTTTGAAATAACAATACATGGTAGAAATTCAGCAGTGTGCAGGATTACAGAAGATGGTGAAAGAAGCATTAGTTGTGTAATGTTACTTGTTCCTTTGATATATGAACTATTGTAAAATTCACAGAACTACAAGTAATATCCAAAGAAAATGTGGGGTTTTATTATAACTTAATTAGACCATATATATAGAAATAGTTATTGCACAAGCGCGTCTAAACACATCTCACTCTGTCGGGCTACACCCACAACTCACTGATCATGTGTGACATGATATCACTTCCTCCTGTGGCCTTCACTTACAGCTTTTTAAGGTGGTCTGCTGTTAAGATCGTCCCACAACATCCCCCTTTTTTCCAAACATAAAAGCATATGTACAATATACAATGATGTTGTGGTTCAGACTAACCATACATGATTAAAACAAAACCTTATTTACAATTAAGCAAGTTTAATACTCTTTAAAATGCAGATGAGGTTTGCTTATTCATCACAATCTTGCGATTGTAAACCTCTTCCCAGAGATGAGCTGATCTTTATGACTCCTCTGAGACTCTGGTCACTGAGAACTCTGGTTGGCATGTTCTTTCTCTGTGCTCGCAGCCTCTATATGTTCCTCTTCAGACTTTGCCTTTGAACGTGTCTGTGATACCAAAGGGTTGTCACATGTCGTGTTGTCGTACAGCTCTCTGAATTGACTTTGGTTCTATCCGAGAATCGCACCATTGGATGTCTGAACCTCATACGATCTGGGCTGGTCACATATCCTAGCAACCTGTACATGATTGAGGACTCTGACCTTCTGTCTTACTTGCAATCGAGTTAATTTTGATCCTGCTTGCCTGTCATACAATGCCTCACCTTCTCTTGTTTAGATAGAAGTATATCTTTTGTGGAAAACTTAGAGATGATGACTGGACAGGGCAGTTCTTACCTGCCTTCCAAACAGCAACTCTGCAGGTGACAGCAAGCCCAAGGCCGATGGAGCAGCTTGGAGGTGCAACATGACAACCTTGAGATCTTGTCCTGTCTGCCAACAATTTAAAATTAGCCATTTAATGGTATGCACCATGTATTCAGCCATGCCGTTGGACTTTGGGTAATGCGGTGATGATGTCATGTGACGGAATCCCCACCTGGCACACATGCCTTGCAATGGGCCTCCTGAATATTGCAGCCCATCAGAGATAATTTCTTCCGGCACATCAAATAGGCTGAACAGAGCACTGACTGTATCAGCAACGCCTGCACTTGACGTATCCCACAGCTGCCCGATGATCAGAAACTTGAAGTAATCTGTAACAAGGACGAAATCATCACCTTGAGCGTGAAATAAATCAGTCCGATCTTCGCCCATGGATGTGAAGCTGCTTCATGTGAGATCAAGGGTTCCTTCTGTTGATTTGGCTAACAACTTTGACATGCCCCACAGGATTTCACCACTGTCTCAACATCACTGTTGATTCCTGGCCAGTAGACTGTCTCTCTGGAAAGGTTTTTATTGCTTAATACCCTTGATACAGTTGGGTTAGAATATCAGAATGCAGAGCATTGGGTATCAGGACTTATATCCCTTTGAAAATTACCACTTGTGATATACTGAGCTGGTCTTGATCTGTCCAGAAAAAGCAGACATTTGATTGCTTCCTGTATGGTGTCAGGCCATCCTTCCACAATCACCTTCCACAACAATGATGGCACAGGGTCACCTGCCATTTCATCTCTTAGTCGCTCGCTTTGTAGGGTCCAAAACCCATGAGGTCAATCTTCAAAACACCCTGAATCTAGCGAGACATCTGTATCTTCATTTGGGTTAGGCAACCTATTCAGGGTATCCAATGTGACCATTTTGCTACCCGTTTTATATTGGACGTCACAATCATAGCCCTTCACTAATCTTCACTAATAGTCTCTGCAATTGCAGAGGAATACTCTTGAGCTGATTGCGCTATATATTTTCAAGTGGCTTGTGGTCAGTCTCCATGGTACAATGTTTTCTGAACAAGTAGGTATGAAAACAAGTGATACCAAAAACCAGAGCTAAGGTTTCATGTTCATTGTTAGAATAATTGGATTGGGTTTGTGACAAACTCTTGTATGCGAAAGCGATTGGCTTTCCTTCCTGCATGACGCAGGTGGCTTTTCCCTTCTGGGATACGTTGACCTTGAGTGTGGTCTCTTTGGTTAGGTCGTAATGCTGCAGCATGCTGTCTTTACTTGACAGAGCTAACTTTAAAGACTCAAACACCAACTGGTGGTCTTTGTGCCACAAGTAAAGGGTGCCTTTATGCACAGTTCCCTAAGCGGTGCTGCTTGCTCAATGAAATTTGGGATGTAAGAGGCCAAAATGTTGAACAGCTCTAGACACTGCTGTAGGTCTTCCCAGTCCTAAGGAGCTGGTATGGCTTTGATATCTTTGATCTTATCTGGATCTGGATGCATTCCTATGGTGGAATATATTGACCCAAAGAAGTTGATGTGCCCAACACTGATCTGGCACTTGCTATTAAACACAAGGCCCTCATGATAAACAGCCAGCATTAGCAAAAGTTTCAGTTATGCTCTGCCTTGGTCTGCCCCATTACTGCAATATTGTTCGCTATACAGATATAGCCCGGGACATAGCTTATCCATGTATTGTTAAAAAATGTGCTGGCTGACGCTCAGACCAAATGGTAACATCTGAAACAGTATCTCCTGAATGGCGTTCTAAAAGTTGAGTAGCTGGGACGTCTTGGTTAAGCGGACAGACCAGCAGCTATGCTTTGCATCGAGCTTTGAAAAAAAGGGTCAGGATTTTATGCGGGGATCTCTTGAAGGCTAAATTCAGTCATTGAGGGTCTAAGCAAATCCTGAGATTGCCATCTTTCTTCAGCACTCAAGTAATGGAGCTGCACGAATCGGAATGTTGGTGCATTTGGCGGATGTCTCCATTGCGCTCTATCTCATTCAGTTCCACTTAAACCTTCTCTTGAATATGCATGCTGCACTTTCTTGGTACATCGATAGTAGGAATTGCATCCTCCCTCACCTGCAATATGATATCACCCTTGAAATCGCCAATTGCATCAAACTTGTCCGGGTAAATTAGTTTCAGGTATCTACCCGACTCAATGCTCTCCGTGTTGCAACTTCCATACCTTTCGGTGCGGTGCTGACCTCATGTATTGTCACGATTGGTAAATCTCGACATACTGGAAGTCCTGCGACAGCTGGTCCGGTTGTGTCTACAATGTAAAACATTTGTTGTAGCCATAGCTGCATTGCGAGGTTATTGTTCAAATGCACTTGATTGGAGGACTATTGTAGGTAGTCAGCCTAGCCATGGTGGGTCCTACCATAGATTCCCATTTCTTTAGATACATATCCTTCAGTATATGGATGGGCAGAATATTTAGACTTGCTCTCGCGTCAATTTTTACTCTGAGCTTATGCTTGCTATTCTTCTGTGGACATATAGTCCCAATCGTGGTGAATGCCTCAAACTGCATGATAGCATTGATATGCTGATCCAAATTAACTATGTGAAATATTTGCTCTGTGTTTACACGAGTCCATTTGTCATCCGTGTGTGCCTGACAATCTGTCTCTCTGCTGACCTGATGTACCTGCTTGGGCTTTTGTTGCATGTTGACATACCTATTGTTGCATTTACCATCCTGTCTTGCAGATGTTCTCTCTCACATTCCTGTGTGCAGTATTTGAGCTCAGCCTTCTGCACTTCCTTGCCCAATGTCCTCGCATACCACCAGCTTTGCACTTGTCCTGGTACACCAGACAACTGTGAATTGGGTGAGTCATGCCACATTTGCCATAGGCTTAGCAGACTTCTGAGCCTTGGTTACCATACCAATTGTCGTAGCTGCCCCCAATGCTTGTAACTGTTGGTGCCTAGCCATGATGGCTTCAAATTTCCTTCCATCTTAATATAGTTCATCTATGGTGTGCCCTTTCTTCTTTTCCAGCAGGTCTTTTTGAAAGGCCTCTAATCAGGTAAACACAATTACTAGCGCGAAAACCCATTCCGACAATTCGATATCTGCAAAGTCGCCTTCTTGAGCTTTGTCTCGGCACCTTGCATAGAACTGGTAAATAGATTCATCTTGCCTTTGCAGATAGGTCATAATCTCAAGCTGATGAACTCATAAATTTACCTTCACCTTGATTTGCTGCTCCAGGAATGTCCATAGCTTGCTAAGGTCATTCTGATCCTCAGCTGACAATCCTGCTGTATTGATCCTTTGCAAGCCTTCATTGCCCAGCGCAATCTTAATTTTGATAACCTGCTTCTCAGGTTTTCTCACTTCTTGATCCAGGAAACACAGTTCCATTCACTGTCGAAACAGTTTAAATTCAGATCCTATGTCCAATGCTTTCCAATTTATAACTGGATATCTGAAAGCCATTGTTATAATCATCCTGCTCTTATATAAATATAGTATTTATACAGGTTTTCCTTTTCACAGGCACACTTCATTTTTTCTTGTTTAGAAAAATTAGTTTTCTGCAGGCCTGCCCCTTTAAGAGTGAGACTTCATAGCTACTTTCTGTTGGCACAGCTCATTTCTTTTTAACAGGGAGACAGCTTGTTTACACAACTTTTCTTTTTTTTTTAAACTGAGCTTTTTTGAAAAACTGAGAAGAGTTTTTTTTGTGCAATCAGTTACAGCTTGCAGTACTGGCAGCTGCCACAACCAGCCTTTCTCACTGTGCTGTGGACCTCCAATGGGTTTTTTCTATCACTTTTCAGCATAAGCCCCACCCATGAAACAAACAGTAATGGCTCTAGCTACTGCTTTTCAAATTTTTCGACCCACTGCCAGACCTATTGAAAGCTCCGATCCCTTGGCAAATTGCCTACTGTACACAGAGTTTCAACAGCTCCTAGGGTCCTGCATGTGGTCCTCGCTCACTGCACTGTTGTGAGGTCTCCTGCCAGCTGCTCTCCCAGGATCTTCAGCCACTCCAGGTAAGCAATCAGCTGTTCCTCATTCTCTCTTAATGTATTCTTCAGAAAAACAAATCAAATTGGTATTCTTCAGAAAAAATATATCCCAAATGTCATCACCATATAATATTACTTGTTCCTTTGATATGTGAACTATTGTAAGATTCACAGGACTACAAGTGGTATCCAAAGAAAGCATGGGTTTTTATTATAACTCAACTATAAAATATGTATACAAACAGTTAATGCACAAGCACAAATAAACACATCTCACTCTGTCGGTTACACCAACAATTCCCTGTACATGTGTGATATGATATCGCTTCATCTGGTGACCTTCACTTACAATTTCTTAAGGTGGTCTGCTCTTAAGGTCATCCTACAGCATGTTGTACATCAACCTGACAGAGGAGCAGTGTGTGAGAAGGCTGTACTTCAGCAGGCAGGTAGTCATTGACCTAAGTCACCTGGTGAAGCAGGAATCAGAACCAAATACCAGGTCACACACAGCACTGCCTGGCTCATGACTCCTGTTAGGAAACTGGGCAATAACATGGAGCGACAATACAATGAGAGCCACACAAGAACAAAGGGGCTCATTGAGCAAAACATAGGCAAAGGTGACTGAACTGATATGTTATAACCCTAAGTGAATTTCGAGTTCTGTATGACTCTAAAGATTACAGTAATCCTCAACTTCTATGCCACTGGCTCATTCCAGGCTGCAACAGGTGAAATCAGCAACAGCAGTCAGTTTGCTGTCTATCCACCCATCAAGCAGGTGGCAAGTGTCCTATTTAGAAGGAGAGAGCAATGCAACACCATCCCCATAGAGGCTGCTGATCAGAGACAGCTCTTGGCTTTTCTGCATTGCTGGGCTCCCCCAGGTGCAAGTTCTCATTGACTGCACCCACATTACCCTGGATTCTCCCCATCACTGCTTTGTCTGTGTAACAGGAAAAGGCTCATAGAATGTTCAGCTGGTCTGTGACCAAAGGCAGTGAATAATACACACCTCTGCTCAGTACCCTGGCAGGAGTAATGGTGCCTTCATACTGTGATAATCCTTCCACTTCTTTGACCTAGGGCAACGGGTGTCATTCTGGTTCCTTGGAGACAAGATGTTTTCCTCTGCACCTGGTTCATAACTTGGGTCAGGATCCTGGGCAATAACAGGGAGCAACAATACAATGAGCGCCACACAAGAACAAAAGGGCTCATTGAGCAAAACATAGGCAAAGGTAACTGAACTAATCTGGTATAACCCTAAATGAGTCTCCAGTTTTGTATGGTTTTCTGCTTGCATTACAACTATGCCATTTGGAGGGACCAAACCTTCCAGCCACCATAGAAAGAAGAAGCATCAATAACAACAACAGCAACAATTTGAATTTGTATAGTTCCTTTAACATAGTAAAACATCCCAAGATGCTTCACAGGAACATAATCAAACAAAATTTGGTACCGAATCACATAAGGAGATATGACGACAGATATTAAGCTTGGCCAAAGAGTTAAGTTTTAAGGAGTGAGTTCAAGGAGGAGAAAGATGTGCAGAGGCAGAGAGATTTTGGGAGGGAATTTCAGAACTTAGGGCTCAGGCTGCTGAAGGCATGCCCACCAATGGCAGAGTCTTGAAAATCGGGAATGCACAAGAAAGCAGAATTGGAGGAGCACAGAGATCTCGGATGGCGTAAATCTGTTAGGGCAGTGGTTCTCAAACCATTTTGGTGGAAGGACCCCTTTTCAAATGGATTCATAATCAGGGACCCCCATCTAAATTATAATGCTGTATCATACCCATACTTCAAAAGTGATGTATAGAGTGTTTTAATAATGCTTTTAAGAAAACAGGTTGCTACTTTGAGGAGCAATTTGAGAACTATTTCACTGATGTAATCAGTGATGAGACATAACTAGCAAACCTGAGATGAAGGATAACTGACATTCCAAAGCATGCCAACTGAACTACTTTTAAGTTGGTTAAAGATTGCCTGTTTATGGCATACATACCCAGTCAGTTCACAGATCACATCCAATACAGCTAATGACCAAATCAGTATTCACAGCAGTCTCACCATATTTAGATGTTTAACAGGCTCAATGCATTAATTTTTCTAATTTAAAAAAAACTTCCCATAAACATATGAGTTTTCTCCCCTCCAATTCTATTACAGAGTTCTCACTTGAATTTGACATTCCCGGGGATATTTTATAGATCTGTGCAAACCCAGCCCAATTTCTCAGTTATTTAATCATGCAAGGAATTTACATTATTGTAACATGGTGGAAGATTTAAGTAAATCAAACTGGCAGCTTTTCCATGGTTACAAGTATCAAACCAGCAAAAGATTAGTACAAACAGAAAATACTGGAAATCCTCAGCAGGCCAGCCACCATTATATTGTAATTTGCTCAATACTCTCTCTCTCTCTCTTCTACGTCATCGCCGCGTCGCTCACGCAGGGTCTTCCACTTCCACGATGGTTGATCTCCAGAGTTTTTCGCTGGCTCTATGCCCAAAAAGCTCTATTCTTATCCTGTTGCTTATCTCTCCAAATCCGAGCTGTGTCTTTCCGGTTGGCTTAAGCTTGATCACCTCGTTCACAGTTTCTCTTAATTGGCCCAGGCCCAAAGACCCCGGTATCACACCGTGTCCAAATAAGGCCCTTTTCCTGTGTCCTGTTCTTTGTCTTGTCCCAAAAAGTAATTAGTTCAAACTGGTTTTTACCAGCACAGGCCAGTGTCCGAGCTCCAGGTTACTACAGGTCAAACAATTCCAGCAGTTTGTAACTGATTCTGTGTTTCTTGTAGCCCCTAGCCAACAACAGTTTGTCCTTTCAACATCTGGGGTAGGGATCTAGCATGCTTGTTAAAGTGCTGATCTCCTCTTACTTGTGCTTCAGTGAGTTGTTGTCTCATTCCTCCTGGTCACTTGAAGGATGTATTTTGTTTGGCAGAGTTGTCTTATATTTTCTTCCACTCAACAACTCTGCCATTGATTTCATGTCAGCCTTGAGAGGTGTGGATCAGAGTGACAATAAGGCCAGGTTTAGGTTTTCCGTTCTCTTGGCATTTCGCAAGGGTTCTTTTGACCGTCTGGACGTGTCTTTCTATAAACCCATGTCCCTGTTGGTAGTGTGGTGTTGAGGTGATGGTGTTGAACCCAGACTGGTCAGCGAATTCCTTAAATTCTCTGGATGTGAATTGAGTGCCATTGTCACATATTAATCTTTCAGGAATTTCTTGCTCAGTGAACAGAATTCGGACTGCTGGGATGATTGTTGTGGCTCTCAAGTCTTTCACCTTCTGGATAAAAGGGAACTTTGGAACATAGGAACATAGCAGCAGGAGTAGGCCATTCAGCCCCTTGAGCCTGCTGTGCCATTCAATACGATCATGGTTGATCATCCACTTCAATACCTTTTTCCCACACTATTCACGTATCCCCTTGAATGAGCAGTAGTCTGCAACTATGAGATACCATTCTTGATAATGTGTGAATAAATCTACTCCTACAGTATGCCATGTTCTGGGTGGTACTTCAGTAGCTATCATCTCCTCTTTCTGCTGTGGGTTTCTGTACTTCTGGCATACATTGCACGTAGACACCATATTTTCGATGTCATTTGTAGAAGCCTATCCAGTACACAGCTGATCTGGCTCTGAGCTTACAGTTCTCCATTTCCATGTGGCCTTCATGTATCTTCTGGAGAAGTTCATCCTGCATTGTTTTGGGTTTGATTATTCTGGATCCAGCCAGCAGAACACCATCTTCTAATGAGATGTCATCTCTGATAGACCAGTACTGCCGTATTGCTGGCTGTGTATGCTGTATCTCATCAGGCCAACCCTGGATCACTTGCTGAGAGAGCATCTGTAACTTTTTGTCTTTGCTGGTCTCATCTCTAATTTGATTACGTTTCGGTGGTGTTACGTTTACTAGATGATGAATATTTATGCCTAGATCTTCTATCTCATGTTTCTCTTGTGGTGACAATTGAGATAGGGTGTCTGCCAGCACCATTTCTCTTCCTGGCTTATATTCCAGAGTGAAATCGTAAATCTGAAGCCTCAAGTGTAACCTCTGCAGTCTTGCTGGAGCATTACATAGATCTTTCTTGTAGATCTGCTCCAGTGGACGATGATCACTCTCCATTATGAACTTTCTCCCATAGAGATATGTGTAGAACTTCTCACATCCATACACATGCCAAAAGCTCTCTTTCTATTTTGGCATATCTTGGCTCAGCTGCCGTTAGAGCTTTGGGTGCAAATACTATTGGCTTTCTCTCTTGTACCAGTGCTACTCCCAGTCCTTTTGTGGAAGCATTTACTTGCAGAGTGAGAGGTTTCTTTCTGTCTTAGTATAACAGTCTTATCTCCTTGCATACTATCTTTTTGAGTTTGTTGAAACTCCTGTCATGTGACTCTGACTACTGGTACTCTACATCTTCTTTCATCAACTGCCACAGGTTTGCCGTGTGTTCCGACATGTGCGGAATGAAAGAGCTCATGTATTGTATCAAAACAAGAAAACTTCTCATCTCTCTCTTATCTCTTGGGGCTTCCATCCCCGAGATGGCCAAAATTCTTTCAGGAATCAGCTTGACTCCGTCAGGTGTGTACAACATTCTGAAGAACTGGCATTGTCACTTTCACAATGCATTTGTCTGCATTTAGCCTAATCCCAGCTTTCCTGGTTCTCTCCATGGCTTCATGTAGATGTTTGTCATGACCTTTTCTATTTCCACGATATATCTGGATATCACCTGCTATGCCGATTGCTGCTTTACATCCCCTGTATGTCTCGTCTACTTCCTTTTGGAGCACATCCTGGCTCACTTTGAGGACAAGTGGTAGACGCAGGAATTTGTACCGTCCAAAGTGTGTGTTAAATGTTGTCAACAATGAAGATTCTGTGTCTGGCTTCACATTCCAGTAGCCATTTCTGGCATCAAGCTTGCTGAAAACTTTTGTCCCTGTCAGTGCTAGTGTGATTTCTTCCAATGTTGGAATAGGGTAGTGACCCCTCTTTATTGCTTATTTAAGATCTTTGGGATATAGGCAAATTCTTAGGCATCCATTTGGCTTCTCTCTCACCACGATGGAATTTACCCAATCTGTAGGCTCTGTGACTCTGGCGATCACCTTCTTTTCTTCCATTTCTTGGAGCTTTCTTTCAAGCTTTCCTTTTAGTTCCATTGGCCCTTTACATGGGGGATGAATAACTGATTTAATCGCTGGTTCAATAGTGATGTGATACTCAAAATCTTCAAAGCATCCAACTGTTTCATCAAAACACTCTGGGTACATTTGTACCAGATCTTCTTTGCTTCTGATCGGAGAGTGCTTTTGAAAGGGTGTACTGTCTTCAATTCTCAGTACCGCCTCCTTCACCTCATGGTTTACTGAGATAATCTGCAAGTCTTTGCAACTGTTAAACCCCAGAATAACAGAACCATCTGTTTCAGTGATGTAGAACATACAGTTAACATCTTTTCCTTTGTGTGTCCCTCTGATTTGGGTTTCTCATAGCTGTTGATTCTCAGTTCCCCGTATGCTGTTAGCATGACATTGTTCAGTTTCAGAGCACCTTTCCTTGGATAACCATTTTCCTTCAAGTTTTCAAGAAAGATCTTCTGGTATAGTCTGAGCGGGATGATGTTTCTCTGTGCTCCAATATCAATCTTCACCTTCAGATTTATCATTGTGGGCCTATTTTTCACCCTCTTCCTGATTTGAATGGGAACTGTCTCATCCAGACATTTCATGCAGTTGTATGGTTCCGATGGCTATTGTGTTCTCAAACCCATTGTCATCTTCCAGGGTATGGATGTTTTGGTTTCTTTCACTACTCATTTGCCCTGTTACTCTGGCTCTGGTGACTCGTCTACCACTTTCTTGCCTTGTTCTGCACATCTTTTCCCAGTTATTGGTCTTTCCGCAAGCTCTGCAGATTGATCCAAATGTGGGATATTTCCTGCTATGTGTCAATTCATGTGGTCGTCCACAGCTCCTGCATGTCTTTCTCTCTGTTTGGTGTACATTCTTTTGTTGTTGTTTCACTGCAGCAACCCTGCTGCCTTTCTCTTAGCTTAACTGAAGACTAACTGTTTGTATAGTGAGTGTCTTCATGTCTGCTTGTGGCTTCATGTGCTCTGGCAGTGTCTATAGCCTGCGATATTGTGAACTTGTCCTGTCCGATTAGAGCTTTCTGTACTTCAGAATGTGCAGAACCCCAAATAAGCTGATCTATCAGCCGTTCATCTGTGTCCTTTAATTTACATTTTCTGGCTGCATTTTTCAATCTTGCTACAAAATTGTCAATAGGCTCACCTTGTCCCTGACTAAGACCTTGAAATTCATATCGGTATATCCAATGATTTGATTTTGGCTGGAGATGGCTGCTGAAACTTTCGAGAATTTTGTCTGCGTTTCTGCTGTCCTATTCACTGAGGTCCCAGCTGTTAAATAAATTTAATCCTTTATCTCCTGCCCACAGAAGGATATACCTGACCCTCTCCTCTTCGCTAGTGCCTTTCAGGAAACTACAGAAGGTCAATTTGCACTTTTGTTTAAACTTCTCAAATGCCTCTACAACATCATCAGCTTCCCAATTCATTATGGGCTGTAGCTTTGCATTCATTCCTGTCCCAGCTGATATTTCATTTTTGTTGTCACATAAGTCACTCAGTTTTTCTTTCTCTCTCTCTGGCACTAATTTGAGTCAATTTTTCCCAATCTAATTCTTTTAAAATGTTCTAGGTTTAGTCACAGACACTTTCTGGTACCATATTAAGTCTTCTTTTTCCCAGATGTTGGAAATAATCACATTTTAAACTTGGAAAGGCTGGAATCTTTGTTTATTCATTCAGCCAGCATGCTGCCTGGTGTAGGACTACTTGAGACTGGTTTCCTGTTACATGTCACATGACTCTCCAGTGCAATCATGAATGTGGCCCCACTGGAACACTTACACATATCAATTAGTTCCTAGTTAATTAGTTTCTAGCACTTTACAGATAGTATAATAATATGTAACACCTCCCCCATTCCTCACCCCCCCCCCCCTCACTTTGTGCTTTTCTCTCTCTTTCCCACCCTCTATGGGACCCTCTGTAAAAAGAACCCAGTTTGAGAACCACTCAATAGTGAGAAGCAAGACCAAGGGGTGGTTTGAACACAAGAATGAGAACTTTAAAATTGAGGTTTTACCTGACCAAGAGCCAACACAAGTCAGTGACCATTGGGGTGTTAGGTGTACAGGACTTGGTGTGAGTTAGGATATGGGCAGCAGATTTTTGGATGAGCTCATGTTTATGGAGGTTGGAAAATGTGAGGCTGTCCAGGGGAATATTGGATTTTTGAAGCTTGGAAGTAAAGGTGTGGAAAAGTAGTTTCAGCAGCAGATGAGCTGAGACAGGGGCAGAGATAGTACAAAGGTGAAAGTAGGTAGTCTTGGTGATAAATAAGATATAAGGTCAATAGTTCAATTAAGGGTCAAATAGGATGATGATGCTGTGGACAGCCTGATTCAGACTTACACAGTTTCCTGGGAGGGAAATGGAGTCAGTGCCTTAGGAAAGGAAATAATCAAATTAATAAATAAGGGACGAGGAAGATGATGATGGGGAAGACCAGGATCGAGCATTGCTGTCAGCTGCCAGAGGTGCAAGACCACAAATTATTGAGGAGAGATTCCCATAAGTAAACCTTCCTCCCAGCATCCAAACATCCCCATTATTTGACCCACACCTTCTGAATGCTCTCTAACACTACCACTTCTTACATAACTATTAACGTGAAGACCAAGAGCAAAGCCAATTATTAATACTGTTTACTTCATATTGTGCATATTGCATTGTTTACAAATTTTCCATTCTTTTCATATTGAAATTAAATCACCCTAGGACAATACCATTGTGCCTGGTTTCTGTGCTCATTGGCCTTTTCTAATGCTCCTTTGACATGTTTCTTCTGTAGCAGGAGCCTGAGAGGTGGGAGGCTGCTGACTTCCACTCAGAGCACTTGAGTTCACTATGGTGGCCAACCTTGAGTAATTCAAGACCTTGATAGGCCAGCTGCAGTCCCCTATATCTTGGTGTTACTCAGGAAAGTCTGGGCTAACTGGCTGAGTGGGGCCAATAGAGACACTGGATCAGATGCTGGCAGGGAAGCAGGCGAGCCTTCCTCCTGAGAAAGGACAGCATGAACCTTTCTTATGGATCCACTCAGTGCCACTGTCATGAGGTTTCAGCTCTACACTGCCTCTGCTCTGTGAGAGAACAGTGTGAAGGAGTGTAGAGATTCTCTGGAAACCCCTATCCTGCTCTGCAGACCCCTAGCCCATGCTCTTCCATATCGATAGAAAGACTGAGGAGAGGCCAGACCCCAGAGCAAGCCTGAGTTCCTTTTTCCAATTGTAGTCATGGCTACTGAGCTTCCTGTTCTTGGTAAGAAGAGGACATCCAACATTCTGCCAACCTGCTCCACCAGAACTACCATTGCAGTAGCCAGGAAAGGGAGAGACCCTTGAAGTATCTGCTTCCCCTGCCATCACCTGAGCTATCTTCAAGTTGCCTTCAGCTAAAGTGCACCTCTCCTTTAAGAGGTACAGACTGTCTTTAACTAGTGGCAGAAAGGCTGGCAATTGAAGGCCCCAATTAGGCGAGCTGCTGATCAACAACGAGAATAATGCTGTTAGCCTATCTATTTAATTATAATGAGGGCCCCTAACCAATTTAACAGTCCAGTCCTGCCCACATAATTTGGTGCACACTGCAAATGTTGTGCCATTTTTTGTCATGCTAACAGGCCTGCATGAATCTTTACCCCGAGACTGCAATAAATTTTGAACCAGGAGAGCTAACTTTGAACTCCACTCTTGATTGACATCTGTACTTTAATTTCTAAACTTGCTAACCACTGCTGGATTATTTCTTGCTATTTTTATCAGTTGAAAGAGAGCTCGGTGCTCTCCTTTCCACGTTCAAGCAATATCATGGAGAGCTCAATCAAAAATGTTGACAACTGAAGGGGAATTTTAACGCACTCTGCCCAGCAGAAACTAGGCAACACAGGAGTTAGGGCTGGATTTTATGCTCCATTAGAAGGCAGGTTTTTGGCAGAGGGTGGGGAGGGGGGTGTCGGAGAATTGGCATGGAGTCGTCTGCTACTGTTGTGCCTAACACGCACTTACTCTTAAAGAATCCACGGAATCCAATTGGTGAAAGGTATATCGATATTTTATTCATACACTAAATCATCGAGTACAAGCTCTCACTAACTTGTACAGTATCAAAACTCATCAAAGTACAAGCTCTCACTACTTGCACAGTATACTGCCCGTCAAGACACGAGGTGATCAGTCTCAGACTTGCAGCTGCTCTTTTGTTCTCTGAGCCGCTGGCTCAGGGTATCTTCTCGAGAGTTCTTCCCCGGGGTTCTCGTACCTTCCTCAGTTTCAGTCAGGGGTTAAATCTTGTTTCTAAGACCCGCCCCTCTTACTTACTCATATGGGTCTGGTATAATGACATAATGATAATTCCTTATTTGGCTCAGTGAGAACCTGTTCAAAACTTCACGGTTTCCCATTGTCTATTATGAGTTTAATCATATCTGGTGTCCATGACGACTCCCGGGTTTTGGGATCAACCTCAATACCTTTTCTACAATCATATCTACAATTCCTCGGCTATCTGTGTGCTGTGCCCTTTGTACTCATCCCACTTCAACACACTGTTCATTGTTGTGTTACTGGCCCCTTTGTTTTAATTAAGTTCTTATGTGTTTTTGTTATATGTGTTTTTACTGGGTCTACACTACGGAACCCGACGCTGTAATGCCGGTTTCCAATTTTCCCGGAGGCAGTAAGTTCTGTGGCAGCAACTCCGCCATGATACAACAGAATCATAATTTAAATCTGTTACGTACTATTTTGTGTGAATTTGTATCTAATTCATCATGATCCTACCAGGCATTCGCGATCTTGTGCATGGCGGGCTCACTCACGTACCTTCACTTTCCCGTCTTTGAAAAGTTGGCGCCACCAAGGCACATGTCAGCGGTGCCTGCAAAGGTTAGGAAAGTTATCCGTTGTTATTTCGTTGAATTTTTTTCACATCGGACTTTGTTGCTGATCTCAGGCTGCAGCTGTGAGGGCAGGAGGGAACTCCGCAAGTAGACACTGTTGGAGGGAGGAGGGAACTCTGCAATCCAACATCAGGAGATGCCGTTAACGGCATCGCCAATGCCACCCCCGCCACATGATTGGAGGGGACAGCCGCTGTCATTATGCTAAATGGCCGGCCACCTCTAACCTCACAGGCTGCCATTTCATGCGGTGGCAGGATAATAAAATCCAGTTCAGAGGGATGTATTTTATTTTCCTGTCTCCGAGAGTCCGAGAGTGGCGGTGAGTGCACAAAATGGCAGCAGTCCTGCCTGTGAGGTTAGCGGCCACTCCGCCATGATTAAGCAACGGGCGGCCACTTAGCATAATACACCACCGCCCCTCCCTCCCCACCCATGACATGGCGGGAGCAGTAATAGCAACGATGCTAATGATGAAACTGATAAAGAAAGGGAGAATAGAATATGAATGTAAACTAGCAAAAAAACATAAAAATGGACTGTAAAAGCTTCTATAGGTACGTAAAAAGGAAACATTTGGCTAAGATAAATGTGGGTCCATTACAGGCAGAGCCAGGAGAATTTATAATGGGGAATAGAGAAATGGCAGAGAAGCTGAATGATTACTTTGTGTCTGTCTTCACTGTGGAAGATACAAGAAATCACCCAGAATTAGAGATCCAAGGGACGAGGGAGAATGAGGAATTGAAGGATATTGGTATTAGTAAGAAGGTTGTATTGGAGAAATTAATGGGGCTGAAGGTTAATAAGTCCCCAGGACCTGATATTTTATATCCCAGAGTGCTGAAAGAGGTAGCTATGGAGATAGTGGAGGCGTTGGTGATCATCCTCCAAAATGCTACAGATGCTGGAGCGGTTCCTACAGATTGGAAGGTAGCAAATGTCATCCCACTATTTCAGAAGGGAGGGAGAGGGAAAACAGGGAATTACAGACCTGTTCGCTTTATATCAGTAGTAGGGGAGGCGGTGGCGTACTGGTATTGTCACTGGACTAGTAACCCAGAGACCCAGGTATTGCTCTGGGGACATGGGTTCGAATCCCACCACAGCAGAAGGTGGAATTTGAATTTAATTAATAAAAAAAAAAAATCTGGAATTTAAAGCTAGTCTAATGATGGCCATGAAACCATTGTCGATTGTTGTAAAAACACATCTGGTTTACTAATGTCCTTTAGGGAAGGAAATCTGCTGTCCTTACCTGGTCTGGCCTACATGTGACTCCAGATCCACAGCAATGTAGTTAACTCTTACATGCCCTTGAAATGGCCTAGCAAGCCACTCAGGATGGGCAATAAATGCTGGCCTGGCCTACGATGCCCACATCCCATGAAAGAATAAAAAAAAAGGTAAAATGTTAAAATCCATTTTAAAGGATGTGATAAATGGATACTTGGATAATAATGATCTGATTGGGCATAGTCATCATGGATTTATAAATGGGAAATCATGTTTGACAAAGCTGTTGGAGTTTTCTCACAATGTTACTAACAGAACTGATAAAGGGGAGTCAGTGGACGTAGTATACTTGGATTTTCAGAAGGCTTTTGATAAGGTCCTCCACAGGAGGTTGGTTGGCAAAATTAAAGCACATGGGATAGGAGGTAATATGCTGGCATGGATTAAGGATTGTTTAACAGGCAGAAAACAGAGAGTAAGAATAAACGGGTGATTCTCCTGTTGGCAGGCTGTGACTAGTGGGGTACTGAAAGGATCAGTATTTGGGCCCCAGCTGTTCACAATATATATCAATGATTTAGATGTGGGGACCAAATGTAATATTTCCAATTCACAGATGACACAAAGCTAAGTGAGAATGTGTGTTGTGAGGAAGGTACAAAGTGGCTTCAAGGAGATTTGGACAGACATAGTGAATGGGAAAAAGCATGGGAGATGGAATATA
The DNA here is from genome assembly GCF_036365525.1 of Heterodontus francisci. Lineage (NCBI taxonomy): Eukaryota > Metazoa > Chordata > Chondrichthyes > Heterodontiformes > Heterodontidae > Heterodontus > Heterodontus francisci. Next base: position 116,472,803 of record NC_090371.1, read on the forward strand.
ATGTGGAAAAATGTGAGGTTATCCATTTTGGTAGGAGGAATAGATGTGCAGAGTATTTTTTAAATGGTAAGAGATTAGAAAGTGTAGATGTACAAAGGGACCTGGGTGTCCATGTCAGTAAGTCACTGAAAGCTAACATGCAGGTGCAGCAAGAATTAAGAAGGCTAATGGTATGTTAGCCTGTCTTGCCAGAGGATTTGAGTACAAGAGTAGTGAAGTCTTGCTTCAATTATATACAATCTTGGTTAAGACCGCACCTGGAGTACTGTGTGCAGTTTTGGTCCCCTTAACTTAGGAAGAATATCATTACCATAGAAGGAGTGTAATGAAGGTTAGCCAGACTTGTTCCTGGGATGGCAGGATTGTCCTATGAAGAGAGATTGGGGAAACTGGGCCTGTACTCTTTTGAGTTTCAAAGAATGAGAGGTGATCTCATTGAAACCTACAAAATACTTAAAGAGATAGACAGGGTAGATGCAGGTAAGATATTTCCCCTGGATGGGGAGTCTAGAACCAAGGGACACAATTTCAAAATAAGGAGGAAGCCACTTAGGAGATGAGGAAAAATTTCTTTAGTCAGAGGGTTGTGAATCTTTGGAATTCTCTACCCCAGAGGGCTGTGGAAGCTCAGTCATTGAGTTTGTTTAAAGCAGAGTTTGACAGATTTCTAAATACCAATGACATAAAGGGATATGAGGATAGTGTGGGAAAAAGGCATTGAAGTGGATGATCATCCATGATCATATTGAATGGTGAAGCAGGCTCAATGGGCTGAATGGCTTACTCCTGCTCCTATGCCCTTCCCAACAGTATCCACTTGCAGAGTTCCCTTCTTTTTCACATTGGCAGATTGAGCTCAGCGGCAATGTCCGGTGTGAAAACAAAACATTTCTCAAGATAACAATGGATAACTTACCTAACCTTTGCTCAGTAAAAGCTGATGGATACCTACCTGAGGTCCTGTAGGGTAGGATATATCTGTGACGTCTGGAAAAGTGCTCTTACTCCTGTAAGATCAGCGAAGAAAGTTTAAGCTGCTATTGCCCCTAGACTCTCCCGACTTACCCCACCCCCTACCATCCCCCCCCCCCCCCCACCGCCCCCCACTGCCTCCCACTTCTCCGCACACCACTACTACACCCCACACGCCCCACCCCCGCAACCCGCACTCCCTTCCAAACCCATGACTTGCCTGACTTTAAGCCTGGTCAGCTCTGGGCTTTCCAATCTTTGTAAGCACAATGCCACTGAGCAGCCTCTGGACACTAGTTTTGGGAACACAGCTGGCTGCCAGTTAACAAGGCTCAGCTGTTAAAATGGACTGAGCCTTCCACTGCATCTCGAGGGTGGGCACTCATGCATCCCACCAGCTTCCTGCCTGGCTGTTAATCTTCACTCTCGAGTGTGAAGATGACTACATGTTAGAAAGGGTTTACCATTAGATACAGAAAACATTGGAATGAAATATTTAGGGCAGAGTGCTGTAAAATTAGACTATAGATTACAGCTATGCAGCAAATCAGACATCTGTTTATCAAGGCACAACTCAACTGCCAGGTAACAAACCAACAAGGAGAGTAAACAGGCCTGATCAATACATGGAAATGTTTTAAGAGCATTGTCTTCTGGAGCACAAGGAACACTATTCTACACTGGTAATCTTAGTCAATGGCCAGGAGAATTTTGACAGCAGGAACTCTCATTTCTTGCATGATTGACCAGATCCTTTTTGCCAGCCTGTGTCTAGTGGAGTGGAAGCATCTGCAAGGATAAGTGCATGCTCCATGAACTGATCGACAGATTAAGGTCATCAGATATTTATTCTGAGAGCTATCTGAACAGAAGTACCTGCCTTCATCTTATTTCTGAGCCCACTGTGAGTATATCAGCCTTGTGAAATTGATTCATTGATTGATGTCACAGAATCAACTAATGCTGAGAATTTTTGCTGACTCACATTGCTAGCAATATATACAAAGAAAAGAATAACAACCTCAATATTTGTTATGCAAAATTTGCTTTTGGTAATTTACTGGTGATTATTTTTGCCAACTCCTGCTTTCTCACTCATTCTTCCATTGAACATGGTGGGGAGCACACACACTGGCCTGAAGTTTCATTTCTGCATTGGGAACCTGATGCCTGGATCATTTCCAGGCCCCAAACCAGCTCCATGATGCTATTTTCAAATGCATAAGCAATAATTGGCCAGGGAGCGAGAGTGGCACCCAATTAGCGGTGTTGGGACCAGCATAGAGAGAGGACTCAATAAATGAGGGCTCTTTGAAAAGGTGAGTGACAGCCATGGCTGGGCTTTCTGCTCATTGAAGAAATGGAGCAACAGGGGACTTGTAGGAGAAATGATGGAACAGGCAGGCATTCATGGCCCCACGATTCTCAGACACCTCCTCTGAGGCATTAACAGAGGCTGTCAGTGAGAGGAGAGACCTTTTCTTCCCAGCAAATGGGAGAAAGAATCCACCAAAGGAAACAAAAAAAGACAAAGATGGAGGTGGCAGGAGAGTGATCCGAAGGTCGTGGGTCCAATGCCGGAAGAGAGTCAATGACCGCATAAGGTCTGGAAAAGTGAGTTACAGATGGCCCCTGGGTGACAGGTGACCGGCTCCCCTAAGATTCTCAGATCAAGTGGTCAGTTGTATCACTGAGATGGCAGCCACCCTCACAGATGGGGCGATATTCATAAGGGGGCATCACTGAGGAACGCATCAGTTCATGTGAATGTCATCTAGATGAAAGAGGGTATCCCACTCATAAATCTTCCTCTCTTCATCCTGCAGGAAAGGAGAGCCCACAATGCTGGTGAAATGGCCAGAATGGGTTGTGGTGTGCCCGAGCTGCACAGTCTAACAAAATGGAGGAGGCAGTGCTGGATATTGCCAGAGTGCTGACAAGCCAGTTCATGGGCAATGGGGAGATAGGAGACCAAGATCAACCGGGTCACTTGATAGCTCTACCTTGGGGCGAAGGGCATGGCGGACACTGCCGCCTAATGCACGATTTGGCTTTTCAATCAATATCTTCAATGGTGTTGGTTGTGCGGAGGAAACACGATGAGTAGACCAAGTTCTCATAACCACTTTCTCGTATCGCCCACAGGCACAGTAACAGAGAGGGAGCGCAGTGCTGAAGGACAAATGTTACCATTATTCGCAGTGGGTGGAGAGCTACCGGTGCGAACATCATCACATCATTCCTCAGCAACTTCCACCAGCACAAACACACTCACGTCAGTCAGGCCACAAACTAGCTTAGAACGGGGAGCACTGGGTGAACCTCACATCACATGTGAGCAGGAGGAGGAGCATGAAGTAGAATCAGCTGTGGCTCATCCACCTTCACTGGGTGAAGATGCTGGGCCTCGAGTGTCACAAACATGGTGGGTCTTCCTTGACAAGCAGAGGCAGATAAGTTCCCATTGTTCGGAGTTCCCTGAGGCCTTGAGGAGCCATGGGCAGGAAATGCAGGAGCTCATGCAGCGCATTGTCATGAAAAGATGCGAGGTCGAATGGTAATTTTTTCATCCACCAGCTGGACAGCTGAAAATTAAACTGGTGGAGACGAACCACTCAAACTTTGCAAGCTTTGAACTCTGCCTGCTGACGGTGAGCACCGAGACATATTCCCTGCTACAGACTGTGTTCAGTGGTTTAATTGATCTGTGAACAAAGAACAGTACAGCACAGGAACAGGCCACTCGGCCCTCCAAGCCTGCGCCGATCTTGATGCCTGCCTAAACTAAAACCTTCTGCACTTCCGGGGACTGTATCCCTCTATTCCCATCCTACTCATGTATTTGTCAAGATGCTTCTTAAACGTCGCTATTGTACCTGCTTCCACCAACTTACCCGGCAGCAGGTTCCAGACACTCACCACCCTCTGTGTAAAGAACTTGCCTCGTACATCCCCTCTAAACTGTGCCCCTCACACCTTAAACCTATGTCCCCTAGTAACTGACTCTTCCACCCTGGGAAAAAGCTTCTGACTATCCACTCTATCCATGCCACTCATAACGTTGTAAACCTCTATCATGTCGCCCCTCCACCTCTGTCTTTCCAGGGAAAACAATCCGAGTTTATCCAAACTCTCCTCATAGCTAATGCCCTCCAGACCAGGCAACATCCTGGTAAACCTCTTCTGTACCCTCTCCAAAGCCTCCACGTCCTTCTGGTAGTGTGGCGACCAGAATTGCATGCAATATTCTAAGTGTGGCCTAACTAAAGTTCTGTACAGCTGCAGCATGACTTGCCAATTTTTATACTCTGTGCCCCGACCGATGAAGGCAAGCATGCCGTATGCCTTCTTGACTGCCTTATCCACCTGCGTTGCCACTTTCAGTGACCTGTGGACCGGTACGCCCGATCTCTCTGCCTGTCAATACTCCGAAGGATTCTGCCATTTACTGCATACTTCCCACCTGTATTAGATCTTCCAAAATGCATTACCTCACATTTGTCCGGATTAAACTCCATCTGCCATTTCTCCGCCCAAGTCTCCAACCGATCTATATCCTGCTGTACCCTTTGACAATCCTCATCACTATCCGCAACTCCACCAACCTTTGTGTCATCCGCAAACTTACTAATCAGACCAGCTACATTTTCCTCCAAATCATTTATATATACTACAAACAGCAAATGTCCCAGCACTGATCCCTGCGGAACACCACTAGTCACAGGGCTCCATTCAGAAAAGCATCCTTCCACTGCTACCCTCTGTCTTCTATGACCGAGCCAGTTCTGTATCCATCTTGCCAGCTCACCTCTGATCCCGTGTGACTTCACCTTTTGTACCAGTCTGTCATGAGGGACCTTGTCAAAGGCCTAACTGAAGTCCATATAAACAACATCCACTGCCCTTCCTTCATCAATCATCCTCGTCACTTCCTCAAAACATACGACCTCCCCTTCACAAAACCATGCTTCCTCTCGCTAATAAGTTCGTTTGTTTCCAAATGGGAGTAAATCCTGTCCCGAAGAATCCTCTCTAATAATTTCCCTACCACTGACGTAAGGCTCACCGGCCTATAATTTCCTGGATTATCCTTGCTACCCTTCTTAAACAAAGGAACAACATTGGCTATTCTCCAGTTCTCTGGGACCACACCTGTAGGCCAATGAGGATGCAAAGATTTCTGTCAAGGCCCCAGCAATTTCTTTCCTTGCCTCCCTCAGTATTCTGGGGTAGATCCCATCAGGCCCTGGGGACGTATCTACCTTAATGCTTTGCAAGACGCACAACACCTCCTCCTTTTTGAAACTACATGACCCAGACTATCTACACTCCCTTCCCTCGACTCATCATCCACCAAGTCCTTCACTTTGGTGAATACTTATGCAAAGTACTCATTTAGTACCTCGTCCATTTCCTTTGGCTCCACACATAGATTCCCTCCACTGTCCTTGAGTGGGCCAACCCTTTCCCTGGTTACCCTCTTGTTCTTTATATACGTATAAAAAACCTTGGGATTCTCCTTAATCCTGTTTGTCAATAACTTTTCATGACCCCTTTTAGCCCTCCTGACTCCTTGCTTAAGTTCCTTCCTATTGTCTTTATATTCCTCAAGGGCTTCGTCTGTTCCCAGCCTTCTAGCCCTTATGAATGCTTCCTTTTTCTTTTTGACTAGGCTCACAATATCCCTCGTTATCCAAGGTACTCGAAACTTGCCAAACTTATCGTTCTTCCTCACAGGAACATGCCGGTCCTGGATTCTAATCAACTGACGTTTGAAAGACTTCCACATGTCAGATGTTGATCTACCCTCAAACAGCTGCCCCCAATCTAAATTCTTCAGTTCCTGCCTAATGTTGTTATAATTAGCACCAATTTAGCACCTTCACCCGAGGACTACTCTTATCCTTATTCACAAGTACCTTAAAACTTATGGAATTATGGTCACTGTTCCCGAAATGCTCCCCTACTGAGACTTCGACCACTTGGCCGGGCTCATTCCCCAATACCACGTCCAGTACGGCCCCGTCCCTAGTTGGACTATCTACAGATTGTTTCAAGAAGCCTTCCTGGATGCTCCTTTCAAATTCTGCCCCATCCAAGCCCCTAGCACTAAGTGAGTCCCAGTCAATATATCGGAAGTTAAAATCACCCACCACTACAACCCTCTTACCTTAATATTTTTCCAAAATCTGTCTACATATCTGCTCCTCTACCTCCCGCTGGCTGTTGGGAGGCCTGGAGTAATCCCCCAACATCGTGACTGCACCCTTCCTATTCCTAGCTCCACCCATATTGCCTCGCTGCATGACCCCTCCGAGGTGTTCTCCTGCAGTACAGCTGTGATATTCTCCTTAACCAGTAATGCAACTCCCCCACCCCTTTTACATCCCCCTCTATCCCGCCTGAAGCTTCTAAATCCCGAAACATTTAGCTGCCAATCCTGTCCTTCCCTCAACCAAGTCTCTGTAATAGCAACAACATCATAGTTCCAAGTACTAATCCAAGCTCTGTGTTTGATTGTGTTAGCCTGTTCACCTCGACGCTCGCTGTGCTTAATTACTTAAGCTTGAGGGGGGAGCTACTGGGAGTAGAGAAGTTTCCAGAAAGAACAGACAGAGACCCCCTCGAAGGAAATCAGCCACATTGCTGCCTCCCAAAGAACCACCGATTCAACGTCTGCATCTTCAAACCAGAAGCATCAGGACAACCAAAGGAAAGTCATGTGAACATCGAATTCATCCTGAAGCCAGCTGAGTCTCCACAGACTGTATACCACTTTTATTTCTCTGGACTCGAATTCGATCAATCTATCCTTCCCCATTCTGGAACCTATTTGTAAGCGTGTGAGAAAGTTGGAGCATATTTTATTATTCTTACTTTGATCAGTTTGAGTACAATAAAATTAATCCCTTTCTTTGTTAAACTTGAGAAAACTGTCCCAATGGTTCTTTTTATGATCATGGTGTATAAACAGTTAAACACTCACTGAATTGGCAAGTATATCTACTTCAAAGAGAAATAAACCTGCTGTGGTCAAACAAGGAGAGGGAAAAGAGGGGAGTCCTTCGACCCCTCCTAACCTGATCGTAACAGCATGTTTTCTGCCATGACTCAGGGTTTAAAGCACATGAACTCCTCCACTGAGAAAGGGGCCACGTCTCGGAAGCACCGGTGTCACCCATCGGCCCTTGCCTCATCCCACTCAGAAACCATCTGCGTGGCAAGGCCCTTTAACAGAGGCTGCTCCTGCCATGACGCAGGCATGGCAGCCTGTGGAGGATTCCCCAAGGGCATCACCAAGATGAGGGCGGAAGCAGAGAGTAGGGGGCAGGCTGCTCCACCTCATCCTCTGCCACAGGGAGAGCACCCCATAGACGTGGTAGGGAGAGGAAGGTGCCACGCCATTAACCTCACTTAATGGAACACCTACATTTGTCTGCTGTTTTGTTTTCCTTTTAATAATAGTTGTTTATGTTATCAACCTGATATGTATGTTATTGATGCTTCATGTTAAAAGGGGCATGGAGTCTCAGGGATTGGGGGGGGTGGTGGGCAGGGGAGCCTGGGATTGCTGTATTTCCATACTCTGGAATGTTGGAGAATGTTGGCAGTGGAAATCTCATCTTTCATAGTCATGAGTGGCAATGGGACTCCTCAGATATGGGCCATGCAGCATGATTGCTCTCTATGATGGAAGACGAGTTATTGGATCATCTGTCATAAGTAGCACCCTACTAAATTCACGGCCATGAAAAATACATCATGGACTGTAAAATTTTGGGTCCTCCATGAAAATGGCCATTTTGCAAACTTTGCGCATTTTACTGACTGGCCTAAGTCTGAACTCGCTGATTGGTAGATGAGGGAGGGCTTCTGGTGCAGTTTTGAGAATAGCAGTTTCAAGTGTTAGCAGACAAGTGAAAATTCCAGAATGAGCAAATCAAAAACTACCATAACCATTACTGCAGTACACTGAGTGAAAGAATTTGGAAGCCAAATTCTGCATGCCGATGGTGGAATACTGTTCTGTGCAAGCTGCAATGTTTCATTGGATCATACGCGGTGGGCAACGGTTCAGCGCCACTTAGAGTCTGAAACACATCGCAGCAGAAAGAGAGCACCCGACACCGTACTGCTGGAAAACGTATACACAAAAAGCAAGCAATGATTGAATCTCTTTTTAAGAAATCAACAACTCATAAAATTGTCAGTTAGTTACAATGGAACTTGTGGATGCTATTGCAAGTGCCAAATACCAGAAAACTGCTTTGTCTGTTTTTTGTTTTAAATAGTTCATTTTCATGGTTTCTTGAAACACCATGAAATTTATGATTCTTAAAATGACATGACCATGAAATTTGTAAAATTTGACAGTGAATTTGGAAGGGCCCTGGTCATAAGGGTTCGGACGCATTGAGGTGAATCGCTGCTGAATCAACGTGGCCCTTGCAGCCATGCCAGCCGGCCATTTGCCCTGAGGTCTGGGATGGCAGTGGTGGTCGTTCCCCAATGCCTGGGCATCAACCACTTCTGGAGTGATCCCTATCTCCTCCTCTTCCTCCTCTCAGTAGTTCTCCAAAGTAGACTGAAATTTCAGCTCTTCCTCTTCATGCACCTTCAGGCCTCTTTGTATTGCCATCTTGGGCAGGGTGCAACAGACAACTGTATGAGGCACTCTCATACTGGAGGGCACCAACTGCAAAATGCAACCCAGGTCTACAGCTGATCCCTGGAACAACCTTAAATGCTATCTGAAATGACCAACAAGCCACTCAGTTGTATCTAACCGCTACGAAGTCAATAAAACAAGACGGACCATCCAGCATCGTCCTAGGCGCTGGAAAAGACAACGGCAAACCCAGCCCTGTCGACCCTGCAAAGTCCTCCTTACTAACATCTGGGGCTTGTGCCAAAGTTGGGAGAGCTGTCCACAGACTAATCAAGCGACAACCTGACATAGTCATACTTACGGAATCATACCTTACAGCTAATATCCCACACACTGCCATCACCATCCCTGGGTATGTCCTGTCCCACTGGCAGGACAGACCCAGCAGAGGTGGTGCACAGTGGTATACAGTTGGGAGGGAGTTGCCCTGGGAGTCCCCAACATCGAATCAGGACCCCATGAAGTCTCATGGCATCAGGTCAAACATGGGCAAGGAAACCTCCTGCTGATTACCACCTACCGCCCTCCCTCAGCTGATGAATCAGTACTCCTCCATATTGATCACCACTTGGAGGAAGCACTGAGGATGGGGGACTTCAATGTCCATCACCAAGAGTGGCTTGGTAGCACCACTACTGACCAAGCTGGCCGAGTCCTAAAGGAAATAGCTGCTAGACTGGGTCTGCGGCAGGTGGTGAGGGAACCAACAAGACTTCATGACGCGTCTTTAAAGTGGGGACGTGGATAGCCGGTGGGTCTGATACCAGTGACGAGCTCACTGTACAATGTGTCCTTGGGAATCCTGCCATCTTCCATGCGGCTCACATGGCCAAGTCATCTCAAGCTCCGCTGTCTCAGTAGGGCATACATGCTGGGATGTTGGCTGCCTCGAGGACTTCAGCATTGGAGATACGGTCCTGCCACCTGATGCCAAGGATTCTCCGGAGGCAGCAAAGATGGAATGAATTGAGACGTCACTCTTGGCTGACATATGTTGTCCAGGCCTCGCATGCCATAGAGCAAGGTACTGAGGACACAAGCTTGATACACTCGGACTTTTGCGTTCCATGTCAGTGCGCCATTTTCCCACACTCTCTTGGCCAGTCTGGACATAGCAGTGAAAGCCTTTCCCATGCGCTTGTTGATTTCTGCATCGAGAGACAGGTTTTTGGGATAGTTGAGCCCAGGTAGGTGAACTCTTGAACCACTTCCAGAGTGTGGTCGCCGATATTGATGGATGGAACATTTCTGACGCCCTGTCCCATGATGTTCATTTTCTTGAGGCTGATGGTTCGGCCAAATTCATTGCAGGCAGCCGCAAACCTGTCGATGAGATTCTGCAGACACTCTTCAGTGTGAGATGTTAATGCAGCATCGTCAGCAAAGAGGAGTTCCCTGATGAGGACCTTCCATACTTTGGTCTTTGCTCTTAGACGGGCAAGGTTGAACAACCTGCCACCTGATCTTGTGTGGAGGAAAATTCCTTCTTCTGAAGACTTGAACGCATGTGAGAGCAGCAGGGAGAGGAAGATCCCAAACAGTGTAGGTGCGAGAACACAGCCCTGTTTCACGCCACTCAGGATAGGAAAGGGGTCTGATGAGGCGCCGCTATGCTGAATTGTGCCTTTCATATTGTCATGGAATGAGGTGATGATACTTAGTAGCTTTGGTGGACATCCGATCTTTGCGAGTAGTCTGAAGAGACCACGTCTGCTGACGAGGTCAAAGGCTTTGGTGAGATGTATGAAAGCAAGTAGAGGGGCGTCTGTCGTTCACGGCATTTCTCCTGTAACTGGCGACGGGAGAACAGCATGTCAATGGTGGATCTCTCTGCTCGAAAGCCACACTGTACCTCAGGGTAGACACGCTTAGCCAGCTTCTGGAGTCTGTTTAAAGCGACTTGAGCAAAGACTTTCCCCACTATGTTGAGCAGGCAGATTCCACGGTAGTTGTTGCAGTCACCGCGGTCACCCTTGTTCTTATAGAGGATGATGATATTGGCATCGCGCATGTCCTGTGGTACTGCTCCCTCATCCCAGCACAGGCAAAGCAGTTCGTAGAGTACTGAAAGTACAGCAGGCTTGGCACTCTTGATTATTTCAGGGGTAATGTCGTCCTTCTCAGAGGCTTTTCCGCTGGCTAGAGAATCAATGGCATCACTGAGTTCCGATTTTGTTGGCTGTACGTCCAGCTCATCCATGCATGGCAGAGAATGGGCTGCATTGAGGGCAGTCTCAGTGACAACATTTTCCCTGGAGTACAGTTCTAGGTAGTGCTCCACCCAGCAGTCCATTTGCTTGCGTTGGTCATTGAGGATACCCTCCATCGTGTTGTGTGGTACTATCACTGTGCTAAATGGGATAGATTTCGAACAAATCTAACAATGCAAAACTGGGCATCTATGAGGTGCTGTGGGCCATCAGCCGCAGCAGAATTGTACTCAACCGCAATCTGTAACCTCATGGCCCAGCATATTCCCCACTCTACCATTACTATCAAGCCAGGAGACCAACCCTGGTTCAATGAAGAGTGCAGGAGGACATGCCAGGAGCAGCACCAGGCATACCTCAAAATGAGGTGTCAACCTGGTGAAGCTACAGCACAGAACTACTCGCCTGCCAAACTGCGTAAGCAGCGTGACAGACAGAGCTAAGTGATCCCATAACCAACAGATCAGATCTAAACTCTGCAATCCTGCCACATCCAGCCAACTAACTGGAGGAGATGGCTCCACAAATATCCCCATCCTCAATGATGGGGGAGCCCAGCACATCAGTGCAAAAGATAAGGCTGAAGCATTTGCAACAATCTTCAGCCAGAAATGCCAAATTAACGATCCATTTTGGCCTCCTCTTGAAGTCCCCAGCATCACAGATGCCAGACTTCAGCCAATTCAATTCACTCCATGTGATATCAAGAAACAACTGAAGGCGCTGGATACTGCAAAGGCTATGGATCCTGACAATATTCCAGCAATAGTACTGAAGACCTGTGCTCCAGAACTAGTCACACCCCGAGCCAACCTGCTCCAGTAAGGATAAAACACTGGCATCTACCTGGCAATGTGGAAAATTGCCCAGGTATGTCCTGAACACAAAAAGCAGGACAAGTCCAACCCGACCAATTAGCACTCCATCTGTCTACTCTCAATCATCAGTAATGTGATGGAAGGTGTCATTGACAGTGCTATCAAGCGGCACTTGCTTAGCAATAACCTGCTCAGTGACGCTCAGTTTGGCTTCTGCCAGGGCCACTCAGCTCCTGACCTCATTACAGCCTTGGTTCAAACATGGACAAAAGAGCTGAATTCAAGAGGTGAGGTGAGAGTGACTGCCATTGACATCAAGGCAGCATTTGACCAAATATGGCATCAAGGAGTCCAAGCAAAACTGAAGTCAATGGGAATCGGGGGAAAACTCTCCACTGGTTGGAGTCATACCTAGCGCAAAGGAAGATGGTTGTGGTTGTTGGAGGTCAATCATCTCAGCTCCACGACATCACTTCAGGAGTTCCTCAGAGTAGTGTCCTAGACCCAACCATCTTCAGTTGCTTCGTCAATGACCTTCCTTCAATCATAATGTCAGAAGTGGGGATGTTCACTGATGATTGCACAATGTTCAGTGACTCCTCAGATACTGAAGCAGTCCATGTAGAAATGCAGCAAGACCTGGACAATAACCAGGCTTGGGCTGATAAGTGGCAAGTAACATTCATGCCACACAAGTGCCAGGCAATGACCATCTCCAACAAGAGAGAATCTAACCCTATCCCCATCACATTCAATGGCATTATGATCGCTGAATCCCCCACTATCAACATCCTTGGGGCTACCATTGACCAGAACCTGAACTGGAGTAACCATATAAATACCGTGGCTCCAAGAGCAGGTCAGAGGCTAGGAATCCTGCGTCGAGTAACTTACTTCCTGACTCCCCAAAGCCTGTCCACCATCTACAAGGCACAAGTCTGGAGTGTGATGGAATACTCTTCACTTGCCTGGATGCGTGCAGCTCCAACAATACTCAAGAAGCTCGACACCATCCAGGACAAATCAGCCCACTTGATTGGCACCCCATCCACAAACATTCACTCCCTCCACCACTCACGCACAGTGGCAGCAGTGTGTACCATCTACAAGGTGCACTGCAGCAACGCACCAAGACTCCTTAGACAGCACCTTCCAAACCCGCGAGCTCTACCACCTAGAAGGACAAGGGCAGCAAATGCATGGGAACACCAACACCTGCTATTTCCCCTCCAAGTCACACACCATCCTGACTTGGAACTATATCGCCGCTCCTTCACTGTCGCTGGGTCAAAATCCTGGAACTCTCTTCCTAACAGCACTGTGGGTGTACCTACCTCACATGGACTGCAGCGGTTCAAGAAGGCAGCTCACCACCACCTTGTCAACGGCAATTAGGAATGGGCAATAAATGCTGGCCTTGCCAGTGACACCCACATCCCATGAATGAATTAAAAAAAAACAATTGCATAAAGATTCAATGCCACAGTGTCCTTGATGTCTACTGCCATGGGGGCCCTGAAGCTTCAGGTCATTGTGGGTCACAGCACAAATCTCCGGGACCATCTGCTTGGATGGCGCAGCCTCCTATGGAACTAGCGCTCTGTCATTTGAGGGTGGCTGACTCTTGGGTAGGACACCGGATGTCTTGGGTAGCACCTTCTTCCCTTTTTAGGCCCCCGCTGTGCTCCTCTGGCCTCCTGCTGTCCAGGCTGATGCATCTGCTGTAGCTCATCCTCGCTGCTGTACCCAATATCAGAGTAGCCTGTTCCTATCTCAACTCCCTCAGCTGGCATTTGTTTGATTGTTTGCCAGGGCTTCCCATGCCAACCCCAGCAGTCTAAGTGATGCCAGTGGCCTCACATCTCTTTCCAGATTGCTACCACTCACAAATGCAAGTCTTTAAACTCAAACGATGGTTACTATGTGCCTGTTTGAGCAGCTGAGCTTTATCCTGTGCTTCAACAGCCCGCCCAATAGCCCCCATGGCCCTCCACAGTCTTCACAATTTCTGCAGCTGCCATTTTCTAGACATTGTATTTTCCTCATGCCCTCTTATTGAAAATTACAAACTGCTCCTGATAAGCCTTTTAATGAGCTTCTCAATGAGCTCAAAACAAATTAACTGGAGGAGTGAGGTTTTCCTGTGCACCCTTCCCCCCCACCCCCAGCATCCCTTTCAGAATCATTTCATGTTCCAGAGGCATCAGGGTCCTGAGACACCTTCCGGGAACACAATATTCAATCTACGCCTGCATCCATACTTGCAACCAGATCGCATCGAAAAATCTTGCCTTCTATATCTACAGCTGTTAGTTACAGCTTATCATTGACACTTAATAAATGGCATCAAACAGGTTTTTAATGATTGCTCATAGGTCACTGCACAGTATCAAACACCCTACTGTTGAAACTATGAAGATCTGGCTTGAATGATGGATTTTTAATGAAAGTATTTATGAGACTGCTGGCACTAAGCCTTTGTACTTCACAAACTTGTAATTGTGATGTTTATGAAATAGTTAATCATATTGTTTTATTTTTCCCATATGATATTGGAGATTTAAGGGCAGATGTTCAATTGTTAAGTACTTATAATTGAAAAACAGGATTGAGTAGCATATAATTAAATAGATTTGGAATAACTTTCACAGTGACTAATGATTGTGATAATTCATTATTATTATAAATTATGAAAACTGCTTTTGTAGTTTTCAAATTTGGGTTTGACCTTTGTTCTATTCATGTCATTTATCTTCACATAATTAATCTATATAGAAAATTACCCAGTGTAAAACTTAAGAATTATGGGGGCTCAGTGTTGGACTGCTAAATATAAAAATGGTTGAGATAGATTTTCAACAGTACACTTTGTAAAGCTCCTGGAAGTAACTTTCAACATCAGCGGGGGAGCAATATTGTTTTTTTTTCCTTTCTCTTGAAGTTACTGCAAAGGAAAAATGGGTGAGATGTATAATAGGCAGCCAATCCAATAGCACAAGTTTTACATTCCCCGCTGAGGTTGCAATTACTCCAATGGATAATCTGATAAGCCCCATTTTTAGGTCCACCAGGTTTTAACATTGCCTGTGGTAAGTTAAATCATCCATTTGGAGGTTAGGTGATTTTTTTTCCAAAATACATAACTTTAATGAGTTGAAATAGGACACTCAATTTATGTAAATGGTTGGCATATTGCCTTAGTGATGGTAAAGGGCAGCACACTGTAAACTCAAAAAGAAACTCTTGTATTTATGTAACACCTTATCATAGTTGCACTGTGTTCAGCTCCATTAGTAATTCGTCAGATAATGAAGCAGTCCATGCCCATATGCAGAAAGACTAGGATAATATCCAGGTTTTGGGCTGATTAGAGGGAAGTAATATTCCTGTAACAAAAGTGCCAGGCAATGACTACTTCCAACAAGAGAAAGCATAACTGCCCCCTTGACTTTCAATGGCATTACCATCACTGAGTCACCCATCAGCAACATCCTGGGGCTCAACATTGACCAGAAATTCTACTGGACCAGCCAGATAAGAGGCATGGCTACTAGATACTGGGTATTCTGCAGGAAGTAACTCACTTCCTGATACTCCACAGATTTACCAGAACTTAGAAGGCACAAGTTATGAGCATGATGGAATACTCTGCACTTGCTTGGAAGGGTTCAGCTACAATATCACTCAATAAGCTTGACACCATCCAGGACAAAGTAGTCTGCTTGATTAGCAGTCTTCCCCCTCGCTTATACAACCATTTCATCCACCACCGGTGTACTGTGGCTCGAGTATATACTATATACAGGATGCCTGCAGCAACTCGCCAAAGCTTCTTCAGCAGCAACTTCCAAACCTATGACCTCTACCACCTAGAAAGACAATGGCAGCAAGTATCCGAGCCAGTGACAAGTCCAGCTCTCTCCTGAAGGAATACAGTGAATCAGCATTCACTGCATGAGTCAGCAACCTGTTCCACTGGTCCACTATTCTCTGGGAAAAGAAGAACTGCCTAACATTTAATCTAGTTCCACCTTTACATAATTGGTCCACATAAATACGATAAAGGTGGAAATTTGTTAATGTCAATTTTAAGGCAAGGAGCTACAAAAATGCCGAGTAGAATGGAATGTTACTGTTCTTCCAGCTTACCTTGAACTTCAAAGTAGAAGAATAAAGATGGGGGGGGGGTGGTGGTGGTGGTCAGACTGGGAGTAGCTGGGGCCTGGAAAATTGAAATTGAAGTTTGGGGTCACATCTGTGGACTAAATGGAAGTGTTTGGGGGGAAGGAGGGCATGTTGTGTCTCGGGGATAGTTGGTGTAGTGGGGGCAGCCCTCCATCAGGCAAAGCAGGGCCCCCCACCCCAGAGGGCTTTTCCCCGCTCCAGGATGCCCACTTGCCACGCATAAAATCCGCGTGAAGGGGGGCAAAGGCCCTTAAGTGGCCGTTAAGTGTCCATTTCAGGGCCTTGGGGTGGGCAGGCCTTGGGTGGGCAGGCCATTTTTCGCCCCCCCACCCCCCGCCCTACGTAAAGAGGGGCAGCGGCGGGAGCAGTTCGGTAAAGCCTCCCGTAGCCTCCCACTCCATTTTACGCCACCACCATCTGGCTCGCTGGGGTGACGTAAAATTTCCGCCAATGAGTGGGCAAGAACAAGTGGACAGATGGAATATAATGTGGAAAATTGTGAGGTTATCCACTTTGGTAGGAGGAATAGATGTGCAGAGTATTTCTTAAATGATAAGAGATTAGAAAGTGTAGATGTACAAAGGGACCTGGGTGTCTTTGTCAATAAGTCACTGAAAGCTAACATGCAGGTGCAGCAAGCAATTAGGAAGACTAATAGTATATTAGCCTTTATCGCAAGAAAATTTGAGTACAGGAGTAAGAAAGTCTTGCTTCAATTGTATAGAGCCTTGGTTAGACCGCACCTGGAGTACTGTGTGAAATTTTGGTCCCCTTACCTTAGGAAGGATATTATTGCCATAGAGGGAGTGCAATGAAGGTTCATCAGACTTGTTGCAGGATGGCGGGACTGTCCTATGAAGAGAGATTGGGCAAAGTGGGCCTGGATTCTTTAGAGTTTCGAAGAATGAGAGGTGATCTCATTGAAACCTACAAAATACTTAAAGGGATAGACAGGGTAGATACAGCTAAGATATTACCAATGACATAAAGGGATATGGGGATAGTGTGGGAAAAAGGAATTGAAGTGGTGATCAACCATGATCATATTGAATGGCGGAGCAGGCTCGATGGGCTGAATGGCCTACTCCTGCTCCTATGTTCCTTTAACACCGGAGCAAGTGCAAATATTCTGCCCCTCTATAAAATGAAGGACATGTACTTAAAGAAATGGGAATCTATGATATGACCCAGCATAACTTGGCTGACTGCCTACAATAGTTCTCCAATCAAGTGCATTAGAACGATAACCTTGCAGTGCAGCTATGGGAGCTCCAAATGGCTACCACAAATGTTTTATATTGTAAACACAACTGGGCCAGTTGTCGCAGGACTTCCAGTATGCCTATATTTATGCATCATCAAAATACATGAGGTCAGCATTGCACTAAAAGGTACGGAAGGTTTGAACATGGAGTGCATTGAGTCAGTTAGATACCTGAAACTACTTTACCCAGACAAGCTTGATGTAATCGGTGATTTCAAGGGTGATGCCATATTGCAGGTGAGGGACAATGCAGTTCCTACTATGCCAAGGAAGTGCAGCATGCCCATTCAAAAGAAGCTTAAAGTGAAGCTGGATGAGATAGAGCACAATGGAGTCATCCGCCAAGTGCACCAGCATTCCAATTGGTGCAGCTCCATTACCTGCATGCTGAAGAACGATGGCAATCTCAGGATTTGCTTAGACACACGACAACAGAATTTAGCCCTCAAAAGATGCCTGCATAAAATCTCGACCCTGCAAGAGCTGAATGCTAAATTTACTGCTGCTAAATATTTTTCAAAGCTAGATGCGAATCACGGCTACTGGTCTGTCCATGTAGCTAAGAAGTCCCAGCTACTCACAACTGTTAGAACGCCATTTGGGAGATACTGCTTCAGATGGTTACCATCTGGGCTGTGCGTCAGCCAGGACATTTTCCAACAATACATGGACAGCATAACAGAAACTGTCCCAGGCTGTATCTGTATAGCCGACGATATTGTGGTAATGGGGTGGACCAAGGCAGAGCATGAACGAAACTTGCATTTGCTAATGCTGGCTGCTCATTGTGAGGGCCTTGTGTTTAATAGCAAGAAGTGCCAGTTCAACATTGGACACATCGCTCCCTACCTGACCCCGCTCCGTTTACAAAACCTGCTGCGGCCAATGGAAAGCCAGCAAAGACAAAATTCTTAGGATATGGTGCTTGTAGCCCACTAGGAGATCGGTTTCAAAATGAGATAAAGGGGTTGAATTTCTTCAAGACTTCTCCTGCTCCACTGACTTAACAGCACAAAATATTTAATTGTGTCTTAATTTTCCTGTGGTATGTGGGCTAGAGTTTGGAGAAAATACAATGGAGAGGCTAACAGGACTCACCATTGTTAACGTGTAAATCAGACAGCAACTTCCAGCGATTGCACATACGGAGTTAAGTGCTTAAATCAGCAAGTTGCTTTCCAAATTGTACTGTTCCTCCAAATGTTGCACAATAAAACTATCTTAACAAGAAACTCAACTTTGAAATACATTGAATGACATGAAGTTGCTATTCTTAAAAAGAGAGACTTGCATTTATATAACACCTCAGGAGGTCTCAAAGCGCTTTACTGACAATGAAGTATTTTTGAAGTGTAGTCACTGTTGTAATGTAAGTAACAAGTGTAACGAGTGCATCAATATCTGTGCCCACACCCAGAAAAAGGATTCCTCGAGTCTATAAACCCCAGTTTAAAAATCTATGCCCTAGTCTGTAGTGTTGTAGTGTTTTGAAATTGTAATTGCATTGTGCTTTGTGTAATCTAGAGGCTGCTATAGAACACATATGCCAGCAAAATGAAAACTAAAACAGCTTTATGTTCAGTTACTGCAGTCTTTGTCTGTGCCTTTGCTTCATATCTATACCTAAACTTGGCTAAGCCTCACTCAAATCCCTCAAGATTTTAGTTACTCGCTTTACAAAGCTAATATCAAACCTCAAATACAAGGAAAACAGAAGATGCTGGAAATCTGAGTAAAAAAACAAAGGATGCTAGAAATATTTCACAGCTCCATATGCAAAGACAGATTAAGACTTTTGATGTCAACCCTTCATCAGACTATAAAGCTACTACAAATTGGGTTATTAAATTCTATGCTGCTATGTCTACAGCTCAGCCTACATCAGGGAAAATTTTTATTATAGGAAGAATTTGGTGCACTACCATGTCATTTTACAAGATTGTCAGCCCAACGGATAAACAACAAAAATAAATAGCATTAAAAGAATAAAGAATGCTGGTTGTGTAAAACAAGATGCCCAGATCAATTAAGGCTATAAATGTTTATATTAATTCTGCTTTCAAGCATTACGAAAATAAAATTTCACTGCAAAGAATATTTGCTTCCAAATTCTATTTTCTCCACTTTTATGAGATGAATTTCAATTAAACACATTTCTTTCCAAACTGTAGGTTAATATTTCTATAATGTCTCTTGAAAAAATACCTTGTAAAAAAATGCAGCCTGAATATATAGCCATTTTTGTGGTGGTAGATTCAGTCAGGTACAACAATATGAAAATTCGCCCCTGTCTGACGCTTTCTGCTAAAAATTGGCTAAGTGCAAAAAAGCACCCAAATGTAACAGCCTTCACAACAAAACCACAGTAGTATCCAATTACATCCTGTTAGAACCTGTCAAAAGTCTCAGTGCATTCTGCTACATACAATGACATTCTATTCAGATCAATCTGTACAACACCTCACATTGAGAAACCAAGCTGGGTTATTTCTCTACATTATTATTGTCTGAATAATTTAGGTAGTTACATTTCTAACTCTTGTAGACTCCATATAATTCAAATAATATTTCAGTTTAAAGCTGTGTGATTCTACCATTCATTTCATTTGTTTGAAGTGTATTCCTTTAAATAATTCTTGCTTGAAAAAACAGCTTTCAATTCTGTTTAATAACTGATTTCTAATACAAAAGGAAAATACTGTGGTTGCTGAAAATTTGAAATATAAACAGAACATTTTGGCCGGACAGCATCAGTGGAGAAAGAAACAAAGTTAGCATTTCAGATCAATGACCTTTGTCGGAACTGGAAAAAGTTAGAGATGTAACAGGTTTTTAGATTTAGATTTTTTTTTAGATTTAGATTTAGAGATACAGCACTGAAACAGGCCCTTCGGCCCACCGATTCTGTGCCGACCATTAACCATCCATTTATACTAATCCTAAACTAATCCCATATTCCTACCACATCCTCACCTGTCCCTATATTCCCCTACCACCTACCTATACTAGGGGCAATTTATAATGGCCAATTTACCTATCAACCTGCAAGTCTTTTAGCTTTAACAAGTACATAGGTAGGGAAAGGGCGAAGGGGCAAAAAGAACTAAATGAAAGGTCTGTGATGGGGTGAAAGGCAGGAGATACTATGTAACAAAAGGGATGATGGTGCAAGGCAAAAGGAGATGGTAAAGGGACAAGCAATGAAACAAAAGCTGGGTCTAGAGGAGGAGTAAAGGGGCAAAACAGAATTATCACCAACAGCTGCCGTTCAAGGTTGTGATCTGAAATTGTTGAACTCAATTTTGAGTCTGGAAGGCAGTTAATTGCTGAATTGAAAGATGAGGCCATGTTCCTCCAGCTTACATTGAGCTTCTTGGAACAGTGTAGGAGGTTGAGGACTGAAGGGTCAAAGTGGGAACGGGGCGGAGTATTAAAATGATAGGCAACCAGAAACTCAAGGTTCTGCTTGCAGACTGAACTGAAGTATCCTGCAAAGCAATCGCCCAATCATGTGCTTATTCTCGCCAATGTTGAGAAGACCACATTGTGAGCAGCAAATACAGTATACTAAATTGAAAGATGCATACGTAAATTACTGTTTTACCAGGAAGGAGTGTTTGGAGTCCAGGATGTTGAGAAGAGAGGAGGGAAAAGGGCAGGTGTTGGTTCTCCTGCGATTGCATGGGAAGGTGCCGTAGAATGGGCAAGAGTGGATCGGGTGTCGTGTAGGGAACGGTCCTTTCAGAATGTTGAAAGGTGAGGGGAAGACATGTTTTTGGTGGCATCACACTGGAGGGGGCAGAAATGGCAGAGGATGATCCGTTGAATGTGGAGGCTGATACAGTGGAGGGTGAGGCCAAAGGGGAACCCTATCATGGTTCTGAGAAGGAGGAGAAAGAGTGAGAGCAGGAGTGTGGAAATGGAATGGACACGGGGAGCATCCTTTCACCAGTAGAGTTTATAATTCTATTGTATACATATGTTCTTAACTGTATATAAATTAAAGAACTGCAATCACTTTCTCAGGGAATTTGCTCCAGGCAACCTGCTCAAAATATTTCTGATGCAGACAGATTCAAATTTATTTTAAAGCAAAAATAATGCATTTGTAGAACTTAATGTGCAGTCAGCAACATAATGATATCACTGAATTACTTATTACATCAACTCTTTTGCTCTGTTTACAAACATGACAAAGTATTATACAAGACACTGTCCTATTTTGCAAGAAGCAATTATTTAAGTGAAGATGTGAAACTAACTGTGTCCTTCATTCCTCATTTTTGTGAATTCTGTACAAAAAGGGATGAGGCTCTAAAGGATATTTCTGAGAGATTTGGTTCCTCTGGAAACCCACATGGTACACGTAGGTATCAGTCTCCTGGAAACAATGCAAGCAAAGCTTTTCCAAACCAGTTTGGAAGCTGAAGAGAACATCATCTGTTATTTCATAGGGCAGCATTCTGCCATGTTTTTCTTTTCTGTTTAGATTAGCTGGCTGTTGCTCCAAACTGCATTGCACGTAATCAACTGTTTTCTGTGATTCATCAGGTTTGATTTTGAGGCTGCAAAACGGATCACCGAGGGTCAGCCTCCTGTTATACACACCACCCAATCTTCCTTTCGGCTGTTCCACTACCATATATTGTGTACCCCCGTCAAAGTTGAATTCATCCCCCCATATGTCAAGATCTTGGCTTGGTTCATATAAGTTTATAAAAAGGAACAAAAGGAATATACAGAAAGGACACAATACCAAACCGAGTAATTAGGTTAAAATATTATGTTCCTGCAACTATTGGCAAAATGAAGCCCCCACACATTAAACCTGTCAGATGTAATCAGTTTGAGGCCTGGGTTATGATAGCTTCCCGTCACCATATATTGAGTCCCACCTAGATAGCCACAAAACACTTCGGCTGATCTACAGCTCACATTTTGTTAAGGTAACTTCATGAATTAAAATGGAAAGCAATTTGGTTCAAATGCATTAAAAATGACTATAATACCTGAAATACAGAAAAGAATATCAACCAAAATGAAAGTAAAAATCATAGAAGTACATATAAAAAATTCCAGTATGACCCTGTAAGTATAAGTAGGCTATTTGCATCCAAGTGCTCTGCAATCTATTGCCATCTAGATGCACCTTCATAGCAAATGTGAAGCACTTAGAAGTAAATCTGCAAAAATGGAATGATACGGATCATAAAATTACTCAGACCACTGGCCATGATAATGATTATAATTGGTTGAGTTAGTGCTGACAAAAATAAAACTGTCTAAAATGCATTCTAACATGGATATGATTCCCAACTGCGCTGAACAGCATACTGTACCATAGCCAACATCAGGATTAACAAAAACACATAATCCATCACAGAAATCTGGGAAGCACCCTGGCAATTTGCCAGTGTGCCACCATGCAGGCAATGTATACTTTCATCTTGGTTACTATTATCTAGTGAACCAGTATTATGTTATAACGTTGCGGTGTCTAGTGGTTGGCTAGTGTAATCAATCACAGGGGGAGAAGGAGGGAGCAGGGATGAGACCACATCTGCCATGTGCAACTGGACATAGCAAAAGGGGCTGTATTGTGAGGCTTTGCTTCAGTTCCAATGAACTTTTCCACCCGAACATGGAGTCATCATTCCCCAACTGTAAATCTATATCAGACTGCCCATCACAAAGTCCCTTTGGCCAACATCAATAAGGCCAATAGTAAATACCTTCACTCAAAATAACTTTATTCAGCAACACATCAGTAATACAAAAACAGATCATCCCCTTAGTGTCTGTCTTGCAGGTGGCCTTGCCTGGCTTAGTACTCCTAGGCAGTGCTACCCCAGTGCCTGCAGCATGACTGATCGAAGGCTGCTGACTTTCAGTGAGGGAGACGCTACATGGCCTTGCAGGACTCACTCGAGCAGCTTTGTGCCTTGAGTGCCATCTCAGCTCGATGGCTGGCAGGCAACAAGTGCACTGGAGGAGTGGCAGAGGTGGGAGCACAAATGCTGTCAAATGCTTCCTGAGAAAGGATAGCAGGTTTGTGCTCCACAGAGCTACTGCCACTCCCATGGGGCAGGAACTCATTCTAGTAAACTCTTGGAGAATAGATTGCTAGACCGTTATGAGAGTCTATACACTCCACTGAGCACTGAGATCTGCATCCGTGATGGCAGTAGTCTGAGGCTGCGTGCCAGCAGCCATGGATCTCATAACTTCCATCTGAGCTTCTATTGCAGCATGGATACATTGGGAGGACTCCGCCCGTGCTGCAGCTGAAGCTGAGACAGCGGGCATCAGATGCTCCATCATAGGTCAGTCTGGCAGTGCTGCCATGGAGTTGCACACCACTTCCATGGTGAAAATAATGTGCAGTAAACTCTGCACTATGCCCTGTGCTACAGTGAATCCAGACTCCTTCATGTTGCTAGCCAGTGATTGTAGGCTTTCTGGCAGGCCTGCCAATGCACCAAGCATCTGGGTGTGCATGTTCATCAGCGTTCTCATGCAATACACTCCAACAAGATCCACATCTGAGTCCCCTGCAGCTGAAATCATCTACAACCTTGCCCTCCAAGGAGTTCACACTCGAGCTGTCCTATTCCCCTGGCCTGGCTACAGCCCACTTGTGCCTGATGACCCAGCATGTGCTGACTCTAAACTAGCCTCTAATGTTTGTACAGTGCCAGTATCTGAACTGGTGGCTATGAGTATAAGGTCAAGTGAAGTACCTCCTTTTCACTCTTGTGTGGTTGCTCATCCTCATCTTCATGGCTCTTTCGAGGCTGAGCAGCCATCAGTTCTTGACTATCTGAAAGCAGGGATCAGTGCTGGGACCTTTGCTGTTTGTATTATATATAAATGATTTGGAGGATTATGTAGCTGGTCTGATTCGCAAGTTTGCGGACGACACAAAGGTTGGTGGGGTTGCGGATAGTGATGAGGATTGTCAAAGGATACAGCTGGATATAGATTGGTTGGAGACTTGGGCGGAGAAATGGCAGATGGAGTTTAATCCGGACAAATGTGAGGTAATGCATTTTGGAAGGTCTAATGCAGGTGGGAAGTATACAATAAATGGAAGAACCCTTAGGAGTATTGACAGGCAAAGAGATCTGGGCGTACAGGTCCACAGGCCACTGAAAGTGGCAAAGCAGGTGGATAAGGTAGTCAAGAAGGCATATGGCATGCTTGCCTTCATCGGTCGGGGCATAGAGTATAAAAATTGGCAAGTCATGCTGCAACTGTACAGAACTTTAGTTAGGCCACACTTAGAATATTGCATGCAATTCTGGTCAGCACACTACCAGAAGGACGTGGAGGCTTTGGAGAGGGTACAGAAGAGGTTTACCAGGATGTTGCCTGGAATTGAGGGCATTAGCTATGACGAGAGGTTGGTTAAACTCGGATTGATTTCACTGGAACGACGGAGGTGGAGGGGCGACATGATAGAGGTTTACAACGTTATGAGCAGCATGGACAGAGTGGATAGTCAGAAGCTTTTTCCCAGGGTGGAAGAGTCAGTTACTAGGGGACATAGGTTTAAGGTGTGAGGGGCAAAGTTTAGAGGGGATGTACGAGGCAAGTTCTTTACACAGAGAGTGGTGAGTGCCTGGAACTTGCTGCCGGGGGAGGTGGTGGAAGCAGGTATGATCGCGAAGTTTAAGAGGCATCTTGACAAATACACGAATAGGATGAGAATAGAGGGATACGGTCGCCAGAAGTGCAGAAGGTTTTAGTTTAGGCAGGCATCAAGATCGACGCAGGCTTGGAGGGCCGAATGGCCTGTTCCTGTGCTGTACTGTTCTTTGTTCTTTGTTCTTAGAGCTAAGCTCTCCATGCACTCCTGTGTACGGCCACCTTAACCATAGTTTACTGAGTTGACTGAGGTATCTGTAGGAATGGAACCTCATGAATACATGTACATTGGGTCAGACAGTGCAATTAAGACCCAAGCACCATTTTAGCTGAAATGGTGGCAGTCACGCCCAACTCACCAGTGGTCTCTCAGAGCCACTGGGATGGATTTAGTGCTGGCGACAGGGGTCCCGCCACCAAGCTGAAAGCAGGAGAAGGGGTGCTGAACACGTTTCTGTGGTCAGCGGGACCAGGGGTCATATCTTGTCAGCGGTGGCTAATTAATTGGCTGCTACCCACCTCCAGGAGCTGCCAGCCAAGCAGAGGGCCACCAGCTCAGTAGCGCCACCAGGAGCTGTGGCCACTGCTGGGGCTGCACCTGGAGGTGGAGGTCGCATCGATGAATGTGTACTTTCACAACCAGGTAAGTGGGATCTGGGGGTAAGTGGGAACTGGGGGCACAAGGGCCAGTCAGGCAGGCCCCCAGAGATGGGGGTTGGGGAGGTGGTATTGGTGAGGACAGGTAACGCTGTTGCCCCGGGGGTGGCCATTGCCATGGGGGGGCCCTTCCTTGGGCCAAAGCGTGCCCAAATGTGACGCCCCCACCCCCACCCCTTTCAACACTCCACACAGGGCGGAGGGCCCACTGCTGCTGGTTAAATGCCAGCAGAGGAGAGAAGAGGCCATTGATTGGCTCAACTGGGCTTTAGG
This sequence comes from Heterodontus francisci, assembly GCF_036365525.1. Taxonomy (NCBI): domain Eukaryota; kingdom Metazoa; phylum Chordata; class Chondrichthyes; order Heterodontiformes; family Heterodontidae; genus Heterodontus; species Heterodontus francisci. The sequence goes on from NC_090371.1 coordinate 116,498,498, forward strand.
CAGGTGGACCATCCATCACCTTTCCCGCCATTGGAAAGATGTCGCGACGGGTGCATGCCACCTGATGCCTTCCCACGCCATTTTTGTAATGTGTTCTTTCTGTTGTCTGATGCAACATAAATGAGATGCATGGAGTCTAGTTATGCTGAAGATCTCAAACAGGTTTATTACAACTAAATTATCATGTACAGTACAGAGCAAACTATTTACAGAACCTTACAGTTGCAGAGTGACTCTGGCTTGTAGTTACATGACTACTTCCGAATACTTAGCTCATTTGCATACTAACATCTTAAAGGGACATCACTCTTGAAGGCAATCATACAACATCCCCTTTCTTTCCAAAGATAAGTCTCATATGCTAAAAGTACAAATATATAACATTGGATATCAAAATTATTTACACAATGATAGAGATTATGAAACTTACACATGCAGAAGCTTAAGAGTCCACACATTATTTTGGTGGTTTGACAACTCTTGCTTGGAGAATTTGCGTCTCAGCTATTGCTGATTTTTCTGAAGTTTCTCCCTCTTTGCAGTCAGTTTCTGTTGCTCCGCCTTCAACCTGCTAACATACTCTGTTGCTTTTCTCAGGATGACAACTTTTGAGGCCTTGCCATTCTTGGAAAGTTCCAGCACCTCATCTCGAAGAACTAACAGCCAATGCTTCAACTCATTCCTCCTCTGCCTCTTCAGGACTTTGCGTGTTCTTCGCCTCTCCTCATCCTCTGTGTCGGAGGTCTTGGGCTCAAGGTCAAGGACTTGTTGAGGGAAGAGTACTTGGCCTCATGGAGGTATTGTCCATTCTGGCTCATTCTGGTGCTGGCGGGTTTTCTAAAGAGCAGAAGTAAAGGCACGGCATGGTTGTCCTATTGCTGGATTTCCAGACTGCACTGTTTGATGCTGGGCTGAGTCTGCGAGTGGGTTCTGCTCCTTGGAGATTTCTCCTTGGCAATTCTCCCCACTGCCATCCTTCGCTTTTCAGTAGTGACGATGTCAATCTCTTCTTCTGAATTGCTGGAGTGCAAGGAAACACTACCTGTTGACAAAGAACTTTCTCTAGGTGTGGCATTTCTGAAAAGGGGCTGATACTTTCCAAACCTGAGATCCTGGAGGAACTGTGACTCAACGCAGGTACACTTGGACTCTTCTGTTGTAATTGGTATCTTGGTGACCTCGTGGGTAGTTATGTTGTTGAGGCCCTTACACGCTGGTGGTCCTGCCACTGCTGGTCCACTCATGCCTACCAGGTAGAATATTTGTGGTTTCCATGCCAACTTGCCATTGCTGAATTGCATTGTTAGTGTGCCACTGCAAGGGATGGGTGACCCATTGTATGCAGATAACTTGTCAGTTGTATAATTGATTTCCAACGACTCCGGTACATATCCTTTAGGATTCGGACTGGTAGGCTATTGGCACTAGCTCCAGTCTTAATCTTGACCCTGAGCGTGTGTTTGCCAACTTTCTTTGGGCATGTGATGTTAATAGTAGTGAAAGCTTCCAATTGTTTGACTTCATCAACATGATGTGTCAGGTTCACAATGTGAAATGCCTGCTTGTCTTCTGGCTCAGAATTACTCTTCTTAGAGTCTTGTCTCAGGTCTGTTTCACTGTGGACTTCATGCATCAGCTTGCGTTTACGCAGGTCTCTGGCACTTTCCTTACTGCTGTTGCCCTGTTGCTGTGCCTGTCTTCTGTTTGCTTGTGTCCTGCTGTGATTTCTGGCTACAGTTTTTGAGTCAGATTTCTTGCACAGTCGGGCCCAATGTCCTTTTGCAGTGCACACCTTGCACAGATCTTGAAATGCAGGCCAACTTTGCGTTGAGTAAGACCAACCACACTTACCACACAGCTTGCTTGCTCTTTTTGAGCTGGTTATTGTGCTGATACTTTTGGCTGCACCCAGTGTTTGAAGATGCTGTTGTCTGGTTACAATGGCTTCATGTTTCTTGCCATCTTCTCGCAGCTCACCTTCCTTTTTCCTCAAGAGATCTTTCTGAAATGCTTCAATGGGTGTTGAGATAATCTTTAGCTCCAGTAGTCGCTCTGACAGCTCAGAGTCTGAAAAATCACATTTGTTGCCCTTTCTGCAGCATATACTGATGAACTGATCTATTGATTCTTGTGGATGTTACTTGTAGGACATCAATTCTGGGTGGTGTATTCTTCTAGCACTTTCCATATTTTTGTGGGATCTTTCTGGTCTGCTTCAGATCAGCTGGAGGTATTTATTCTGTGTAACCTGTCATTTCCAATGACTATTAGTATTTTTACAGCTTGTTTTTCTTGTTCTATAATCACTTGATCTGCGAGGCATTACTGCATTCTTTGTTTGAAAAGTTGGAACTCGATAGGATACCCATGGTCTTCCAGTTCATGCTGGGAAATTTGGTATTCATCTTCCTGCTGTTCTTTTGCTTAAACTTACTTTAAGACTTGTTCTATGATTCTGCACTGTTTTCCCTTTAAGAAATTCTGTTATTTAGATTAGCTACTTGGATTGAGAAGAGAAGATGTTTGACAGTGCTCTGTGTTTATCTTGCTTGTAGCACTTAAGATTTTCTGTTTTTGCAGCTATTCAGTAGGCAGTTCAATTGTTTTTTTAAGAGTTTTTTTTGCAGTACTTAAGCCTGTCTGTTTATATAGCTATTGGATAGGCAGTTTAATAGCTTTTTTTGCTTGAGTTTGTTTATGTTCTTCATGCTCGAGTGGTTGAATTTTTTTCAGGCTGCGGCTGCATGAATGGAAACTCTTTGTCACGTTCACGTGATTTAATGATTTTTTTAAATCTCTGGCTACGTGAAGGGATATTCTCAGTGATCGAGGTCTTCATGTGCTTTTTGCAATTGGAAGCATGCTATAATGGCGCTGACTTCCATCAGCCTGGGAGAGGAGTCAGGTCTTCCCCTTCTTTTTAAGGAGTCTTTAGAAAAAATCAATCTTCTAACACTTCAAAGCTTTTTTTTTAAAAACCAGTACCTATCAACCGTCAGCATAATGGCTCACCAGACTTACTTGCAGCCTATCGTTCTGTGCTCTGTTTTCTTCAGTTGGAGGCGAGTTTTTTTTTTCTTTCTACTGTTTTGGGCCCGTATTTCTCTGGAACTTTCTCTCTCGTGGCTGTAGAATGGTCATCCTCAGAGCTATTTTATCCATAGCCTTCAACTTAGATTTTGTCTGCTGTCACTATGTACTGTGTTATTTATGCTGTCTGATGCAACATAAATGAGAATAATGGAGTCCAGTTATGCCAAAAATCTCAAACATGTTTATTAAAGCTAAACTATTCTGTGCAGTACAGAGCAAACTATTTACAGAACCTTACTCTGGGTGTTAAAGATGCAGAGTGACTCTGGCTTGTACTCACATGACTACGCCCCGGTACATAGCTCATTAGCATACTAAGATCTTGAGGGGTCATAACTCTTAAAGGCAATCATACAACAATCTTCCCAGCCTTCCCACCTCCCAGTTTGTCCCCAAAAGGCTGGTAATATCCAGCCTACTGAAACTGTACATAAATGAGAATTGTGTAGAGGAGTCATGACTCTTAGCAAATTCAGTCTATTTTTCAGGCATGTTAATTGTTCTTGCTCTATCCCTACAAAGGCCCATAAAAAGATTTGATTTAAGATGCCAAGCGGCTCGAGATTCTGGATCCCTAAGGTTGAGGACACCACAGTGAAAACAGACCCCTTTCAATGAGTGCAAAGAGGGCAACGGAAGATGTTAATTTGGGCAGGGTATGTTCTCCAGCAGCTAACTATTCAGTGATTTTCATCATGGTAGTTAAAATTTTATTCTCAGAGGCCTGCATAGAGAACTAAGTGCCTGATTGCAAAGAGTGCATGGAACTTGTAAACCTGGTCATATCACAAGTGCCAATTGGTGTGTGCACAAACTCTGGGTTCCTGAGTTAAAAAACTGAAGTCCATCATGGAAAATCCAGTTTACGTAAAAGCACCTTTAAAAGTGATGGATCATCGATGGTGATGGGAATGTTAAACTTGCCTTTTGTAAGTCAGTGAGTCTGAACCATAGTATCATCTGTATTCATGTTGCATCTGTACAGTAATGTATAGTCTGTAGTATTTTCAAAACTCACATGACGGATACTGATATGTCCCTGATTTTCCTTACAGATGCAATTATGGAAGTAATCAAAATCCCTGACGCCAGTGGACCTCTATTACTGGACAGCAGACCAATTCATTGTTTGTTAAGTCCCTGGCTGTTGGTGTGGGGGTCCACTGTGCTGAGGGACAGGGTTACATCTCCCCAGGTGAAACCCCCTCCTCTCATCGAGGAAACTCAGTGCTGTCAAAGGTAACAACTTACAAGCACTTTTTAGATTGCATATTTCTGCAGTAGATGTTCACGTTTCTGATCTTTTTTAAAAAACAAAAGTCACGGATATCTCTTTTCTACTGCATTTTGAGTTTAAAGTCATTGCTTAATTTTTTCATTCTTTCCTCTTTGCTGATGAAGAGACTGTGTGAGGAGGTTGTCTCAAAAGAGCTTATGAGGTTCATAAGTAACTAAGAAGATCCAGGATCAAAATAAGAAGCTGAAAGGTCAATAAGTTTCAATTTGCGGAGATGCGCATGCTGTGTTATTTGTGCTTTCACAATAAAATTTGTTCAGCTTTACTCAAACTATTATTCTCAGAGTGGTTTGTCTGGACAAATGGAGAATTCAAGTTCTGCTAGATGTAATACATCATGCCAATACTACAATGAATGAACACATGTTATATATCAACAGTTCAAGCTTCCAACTGGGTTATTCAACTGGCCTATTGGGACCAGTCCAACCAGTAAATACCCCAAATCTAACTGGTAAAAAACAGCAATTCAACAAGTGAATGGAATTTAATTTCCCTGTTGCTAACTGCTGAAACTGCTATCTGCTCAACTGGAAACACCAGCTGGGACTGGACTAGCAATCCAGAGACTCACCCCCACCTTCTCAAGGGTAATTATGGATGGGCCAAGAACATTCCAAGAACAAATAATAAAACAAAAGGCCTGGACTAACGCGCTTGAGACATAAGTGCAAATCCCACAAGGACAGCTGGAGAATTTTATTGTAATTAAATAAATAACTCTGGAATATAAAACTGGTCTCAGTAATTGTGATCATGAAACTATGAGTTTGTCGTAAAAACCCATTTGGTTCACTAATGTCCTTTGGGGAAGGGAATCTGCAGTTCTTCCCGGTCTGCCTTATATATGTCTCCAGACCCACAGCAATGTGCTTGACTCTTAATTGCCCTCTGAAATAGCCAAGCAAGCTACTCAGTTGGTCAAACTGCTACAAAAAAAACGAACAAGAATAAAACTGATGGACCACCCAGCAGCAGCCTAGGCATTGGAAACAGCAAAGGTACACCCAGTTCAGATGATCCTGCAAAGTTCCCCTCACTAACATCTCGGAACTTACTCCAAAATTGGGGGAGCTGACCAATAGACTAGTCAGGCAACAGCAGATAGTCATACTCACCGAATCATATCTTCCAGCCAATGTCCCAAACTGCTCCATTACCATCCCTGGGAATGTCCTGTCTCACCGGCAGGTCACACCCAACAAAGGTGGCAGCACAGTCGTACGTGGATAAGAGGGAGTGGCCCTGGGAGTCCTCAACATTGACTCCAGACCCCATAAAGTCTCATGGCATCAAGTCAAACATGGGCAAGGAAACCTCCTGCTGAATGCCACCTACCATCCTCCCTCAGATGATTAAACAGTACCCCTCCATGTTGAAAACCACTTGGAAGCAGCACTGGGGGTGGCAAGGAAAGAGAATGTACATTGGTTGGGGGACTTGAATGTCTATCACCGAGTAGCTCGGTAGCACCACTATTGACTTTGCTGGTTGAGCCCTGAAGAACATAGCTGCCAGATACGGCCAGCAGCAGGTGGTGAACAACCAACATGAGGAAACAACATACTTGACCTTGTCCTTACTAATATACCTGTCACAGATGCATCTATTCATGACAGTATTGGTAGGAGTGACCGCCATACAGTCCTTGTGGAGACAAAGTTCCGTCTTCACACTGACGATATCTCCCACTGTGTTGCATGGCACTACCACTGTATTAAATGGGATAGATTTAGAATCAATCTAGCAGTTAAAAATGGGTTATCCATGAGGTGCTGCAGGCCATCAACAGCAGCAGAATTATATTAAATCACAATCTGTAATCTCATGGCCCAGCATATTCCCCATGACCATCAAACCAGGGGATCAATCCTGGTTCAAAGAGGAGTGTAAGAGAGCATGCCAGAATCAGTGCCAGACACATCTAAAAATGAGGCACTGATCTGGTGAAGTTACAACACAGGACTACAAGCATGCTGAACAGCAAAAGCAGCAGGTTATAGGCAGAGCTAAGTAATCCCATAACCAACAGTTCAGATCAAAGCTCTGCAGTCCTGCCACATCCAATCGTGAATGGTGATCAGTAATTAAACAGCTAACCGGAGGAGGAGGCTCCACAAACATCCCCATCCTCAATGAAAAGCAGAACCCAGCTGTTATGGTCAAGTGAGGAGGGATTGAAGGGCTACCCTCTTTTCTCTCTCCTTGTTTGACTACAATAGGTTTAATTCCTTCTTAAAATGGATGTATTGGCCAATTCAGTAGGTGTTTGATTACTTACTTGCTATGATAATTACAAGAACCAATCGGACAGGCTTGCTTGAGTTAACAAAGAAAGAAGTTAACATTATTGTACCTAAACCGAACTAATAAAAATAATAAGCTACATGCTAACTTTCATTCACGCACACACACTAAAGGTTTACACACACACAAATAGGTTACAGAGTGGGTAAAGGTAGATTGGTTGAGTTAGAGTCCAAAGAAAAAAGGGGTCTACAGGTCTGTGGCATTTGGTGAGTCGGCTGGCTTCTAGCTGAATTCGGTGGTCCTGAGGCTTTTAGTTTGAAGAGGTAGATAACTAGATCGGTGGGTCACTTGGAGACAGTGATGCAGATGATTTACAGGATTTCTATTGTAACCGGTGTATGCAAAGGTGGTCAGTCAATAAGCAGGATTTGAAGCTTTCAAGCTAAAATGGAGAGAAAGAGAGGGGGACCTCCACTTGGGTCTGCACATGTCAAAGTCCAGATGCTTCCCTTTCACCTGCAGAGAAACACACAAGCTTAAAATCATAGATGGGGAGGGCCATGTCACATGCTAGTCAGTGATTCAAACATCGCAGTTAACAGTATTTCTTCATGCTAAAAGAAAAAGAACAAACAGTTCCCTTAAACTTCCTATATCTTGGTTCTTGCTGGGGAAAAAGCAGACATGTCACCTCCCTCCTCATCGGCCTTGCAACGTAGGATACAGAGTTGCAAATTAGGTGACCATCCTAAGCAAACATGTATGCTTGGTTGGTATGCTGCCACCATAATATACTTAGTTAGTCCTGCTTAGAGGAATTACTTAGTCTTGAGTACCTAGAACATTAACCTTTATAACATTATAACTATGTACAGCTTCACACCAGTCTGTGTGACTCCTCTGAAGCCATGGTGCATCTCTTTTCAAGTCTCTCTCATATGTGATCTCTTACATCAAGGTAGGAGGTTTTTTTTACACTTTCTCAACATTAACCTTTTCAGAGCTTTATACTACACACTTCAGTACAAAAGACAAGGCTGAAACGTTTGCAACCATCTTCAGCCAGAAGTGTCGAGTGGATGATCCATCTCAGCCTCCTTCTGAGGTCCCCAGCATTACAGATGCCAGTCTTCAGCCAATTCGATTCACGCCATGTAAAGTCAAGAAATGGCTGAAGGCACTGGATACAGCAAAGGCTATCCACCCTGACAATATCCCAGCTATAGTGCTGATGACTTGAACTAGCCACACTCATAGCCAAGCTGTTCCAATGCAGCTACAACACAGGCGTTTACCCACACAAGGTGCAAAGGCCAAGAAGTACGTTCTTGTATTTGTCTGAGGAGCACTATCTCAAGAGGTTGTTTAGGCAGGCTGTCACAGACTTCCATAGCCTCCTGCAGTAGGGCCTGCTGGACTATGGGATCATAGGAACATAGGAATGTAGGAACAGGAGTAGGCCATTCAGCCCATCGAGCTTGCCCCGCCATTCAATATGATCAGAGCTGATCATCCACTTCAATGCCTTTTTCCCACACTATCCTTATATCCCCTTATGTCATTTGTATTTAGAAATATGTCAATCTCTGCTTTAAACTTCCTCAACGACTGAGCTTCCACAGCCCTCTGGGGTAGAGAATTCCAAAGATTCACAACCCTCTGAGTAAAGAAATCTCTCATCTGTCCTAAATGGCTTCCTCCTTATTTTGAAATTGTGTCCCCTGCTTCCAGACTCTGCAATCAGGGAAACATCTTACCTGCATCTACCATGTCTATCCCTTTCAGTATTTTGTAGGTTTCAATGAGATCACCTCTCATTCTTCGAAACTCTGGAGAATACAGGCCCAGTTTCCCCAATCTCTCTTCATAGGACAGTCCCACCATCCCAGGAACAAGTCTGGTGAACCCTCATTGCACTCCCTCTATGGCAATAATACCCTTCCTAAGGTAAGGGAACCAAAACTGCACACTACTCCAAGTGCGTTCTAACCAAGGTTCTATACAATTGAAGCAAGACTTCACTACTCCTGTACTCAAATCCTCTTGCGATGAAGGCTAACATACCAATAGCCTTCCTAATTGCTTCCTGCACGTTAGCTTTCAGTGATTTTCTTGACAAGGACACCCAGGTCCCTTTGTACATCTACACTTTCTAATCTCTTACCATTTAAGAAATACTCTGCACATCTATTCCTCCTACTAAAGTGGATAACCTCACATTTTCCCACATTATATTCCATCTGCCACATTATTGCACACTCACTAAGTCTGTCCAAATTTCCTTGATGCCACTTTGCATCTTCCTCTCAACACACCTAGTTTTGTGGCATCTGCGAACTTGGAAATTCTACATTTGGTCCCCACATCCAAATCATTGATATATATTGTGAACAGTTGGGGCCCAAGCACTGATCTCTGTGGTACCTCACTAGTCGCAGCCTACCAATGCAAGAATGACCCGTTTATTACTGCTCTCTGCTTTCTGCCTGTTAACCAATCCTTAATCCATGCCAGTATATTACCTCCTGTCCCACGTGCTTTAATTTTGCTAACCAGCCTCCTGTGGGGGACTTTATGAAAAGCCTTCTGAAAATCCAAGTATACTACGTCCACTGACTCCGCTTTATCAATTCTGTTAGTAGTATCCTCAAAAAACTTCAACAGGTTCATCAAACAAGATTTCCCATTCATAAATCCATGTTGACTGTGCCCAATCAGATTATTATCCAAGTGTCCATTTATCACATCCTTTAGAATATATTCTAGCATTTTCCCAATGACTGATGTAAGGCTAACAGGTCTGTAGTTCCCTATTTTCTCTCTCCCTCCCTTCTTAAATAGTGGGGTGACATTTGCGACCTTCCAATCTGCAGGAACCACTCCAGAATCTATAGAATTTTGGAAGATGATCACCAATGCGTCCACTATCTCCATAGCTACCTCTACCTCTGGGATGTGGAATATCAGATCCTGGGGATTTACCAATCTTCAGCCCCATTAATTTCTCCAATACAGCCTTCTTACTATTACGAATTTCCTTCAATTCCTCATTCCCCTAATTCCTTGGATCTCTAATTCTGGGGGATTTCTTGTATCTTCCTCAGTGAAGACAGACAAAAAGCAATCATTTAACTTCTCTGCCATTTCTCTATTCCCCATTATAAATTCATGCTACATCTCTGGCTGTCAAAAGACGCCACTGCCTTTAACTTCTTTGCAACTGGTTCCTTTCAGTCTTTGACAGGGAAGAACACTTACATCTCCGAGTTGATTACTTCAGAGCTGCATTAATTAGATCACTGATACTCTGTTTGTTAGGGCTTACCAGTATAGCACCTTTGCAATTGACCTCAATAATCAATGGGAGAGCTTGGGGACTTCCCTCCTATCCAAAGCTTTAATGACTGTACACATGTTGCCTTCAGAATGCCAGAACATTAGCCAGAGCATTCATCAATGGAAAAGGCAATAATGTCCAAGAAGAATTTGACCTCAGAAACAGCAACATGCAAGCTTTTGCATGTAACCCAGACGGCTGTCATTATGCACTTATCTTGCAACATTCCATCACCCCCCAATATTCGACCCTTGTAATAACTTGGTAGTACAACCAGGAGCATGATTGCTGAGCATACCACAGGGCTAACTTGTGAGATTCTGAACTTGTTTCCTATAATAAACAACTTGGAATTCACTTTAGCTAACATTCTTGTCAAATTCCAAAATTATATATTATCAAAGTGACCAGCATTACTTGATAATCATGATCGATGTTTGGAATAATTACATTTCTTTAAACAGTCTCCCTATTTTTCCCTAAGGTTGCTAATCATCCCACACAACTTCTTCAACTGAGGCAATCTTAGCTTTTTTGTATTCTTTCCTGGGATGTAGGAGTCACATTTGTTGCCTATCCATAATTGCCCTTGACAACTGAGCTAGGATATTTCAGAGGGTAGTTAAAAGTCAACCACATTGCTGTGGGTCTGGAGTCACATGGTGGCTAAACAGGTAAGGACAGCAGATTTTCTTCCCTAAAGGACATTAGTGAAATAGATAGGTTTTTACAACAGTTGATAGTTTTATAGCACCATTACTGAGACTAGAATTTTATTAATTAATTGAATTTGTTAATTCATAGAATTTAAATTCCACCAGCTACCACAGTGGGATGTGAACCCATGTCCCCAGTGCATTATCCTAGGCGTCAGGATTACTACTAGTTCCTTGACATTACCACTATGCCACTATCCCCCCTGCTATTAAAGTTAGTGCAACAAAGAGTCAACCTACCAAAATTACACACAAATCACCCCCAACAATCTGCATCAAGTATCATACTGTATACATTTCAAAAGGGACTTTAAAATTCTATTGATTGAATGGAAGTGTTATTACTCAGCATGAAGTTTCCAGTAAGTGGGCCAAATCCATTGTTTCTTCCTCTTTTTTTGCTGTTTCTTTGCTCCACTCTCCCTACTGCTAGCTTGTGCCATGCACTCATCCATCTCTATGATGCAAAATCAGCATGCTGCTGTGTATGGAAGCAAATTGATACAATCATGTTCCCCAGCTTGCCATTGATCTGATTAAGTATTTCCTGCACTTTCAACAAACCTGCCAATACTGGGTAATGTTGTGAGTAAGATTTATGAACAGCAAGAGTGGCAAAGACTGCAAAGCCATTTAACCAAATTTATTAGTTTTATTTTATGTTTACATTTCAGCTTGTAATATATCATCTTAAATCAAAATTTTCTCTTGATGGGCTATTGCTTAAAGAAACTGCACATTATAGCATAATCATCTGAGTTCTTTTTTCACATCTTGCCATGATCTTGCAGTATGAGATGCCTTTCTGCTTTGGATTATGATTTTGAACTTATTTATAACATCTCGCGTAGGCATTTATTACTTTTATGGACATTTAAAGATTTTCTTTTCCTGGCAATTTTTAAACGAAACCATTGAGTCAGGTAAGCAACATTCATAAAACTATTGCTTCAGTTTAAATTCGACCTATAATTATTCTTTTTTTTATAATTACGACCAGGTGAAAAATGCATCTAGGGGTCTTTCTCAGCCTTCACCTGGTCTTATTGTAACAGGATTTAATTTTTAAACACACTGTTTTTAGCTCCCCTTGGTGATTCCTTGTTCACCACTTTCCAATTATAAGACAAAGAAATGAGCATAAATAGGCTTTCTTAGGTTTAAAGAAGAAAAGTTAAATTTATTAAACTTAAACTCTAATTCAGTTAACGCCTACGGATACAGGCCGCATCCTTCGCTAGCATGCATATGCGATATGCACATGCAAATAGAGACAGAAAAGAGAAGAAAAATAAAATGGAGAGGTTTGAGGCAATATCAGAAGTGTTTCTTGTTACTGTGCTTCGAGCTCACTGTAGTCCTTTTGTGGGTAGTTCTTGCTTTTCGTTGGGACCCAGATTCTTCTTAAACTTTGTTTACTGTAGGAGACTTTTCTCTCTTGAGGTTCAATGGATTCCAAAACTGGTGAGAAAGAGATGAGCACACAGGAGAGAGGCCGCAGCAAGCCAGCCATGAGAGGTATTTTCCAGTCCAACAGCAAACAGCTTTCTGAGTTCAAATTCTCTGTGGCAAGTTCAAATTCAAAAAAACTCCAACAGCCAGTTAGCCATGTGACTAAACTAGTCTGACCATGTCTGTTTTCGGCCATTTTAGTCGCTAACCTGGAATGCTAGCCTTTCCACCTTCAACGTCTGGTAATCAAAAGCCCATTGTGGATTAAATTGGAACAGGGAGTGGCCTCTTTGTCCTTTCCAAGTACTGTCTGTTACTATGCAAATGTCTTTCCAGTCAAGGGTCTGTTGTTTTTTTTTTAAACAAGTTCTTTCTTTACTCCAGTAACAGTTTAAAAATCAATGCTCATGCGGCAAAGTTAAGGTGTCTCATTCTTGGCAGGTTGACATTATTCATGTTTTCTCCATGTCTCATTCAACAGAGGGCAACAAATGTCCAATATCAGTGAAGGCACAATATTGAACCACAACCTTCTGAATGCAAATGCAATATTCCATTGCGTCTTGTGGGAATGAACTATAAAAATCTGACTAATCTTTCTCTATCCTGTTATTTTAAGTATTGTATCTCAAATAACAGATTCAATCTAGTGGGCTGATATTCTAATTTCTGCCTATGTTACGACCGAGGTTGGAGGAGTGTATTGATTCACTCTATTCCCACTACTCCACTGGTCACAACATATATTTAAAAATATTTTAACCAGTATGGATATAGTCCATTTTGTACTGAAATCTACCTGTTTCAGATTACAAATCAACCAATTAGGTTTCTTGAATAAACATCAAAATTATTAAATTATAAAACAGGACTTATTCAATAAAGATGCAAAGCTTATTAACACACAGGTTGAAATACGAAAGTACAAATATATTCCCTTCTAAATAACCCAACACACATGCACACACACACACACCAGTTAAAGAAAAAATAAAGAAGCTTTCTCTGCAGAGATCAACTTTACAAAAGCAAAAATACTTCAGCCAAATACTTGCTAATTCTTGAAGAAAAAAAGGATAAGATATGAAATGTTCCAGATGATGTTCAGTCTGGTGCCCATCTACATGTAGATAGGTGTCACTAGACACATGCGGTTGTCACTGGGATCTTTGCAGAAGCAGATCGTTCAGGAGATGTCAAGAGGAAGTCTTGCAGGCTTTTCAGGAGAATTACTGCATCAGTGGGTTCAGCTACCACACTGGATTTTCAGAAGATTTTTACAAAACAGGTGGCAAAGAATGAGTTGGGTGGCTTGTCTCTTAGCAGGATACAAACCAACTGCTTATTCAAACAGTCCAAAATGAAACTAAAAACTCCCGAGCCATAAACCCAGACATGTGACTTCTCTATAAACAACTCCAAATAGTTACATAGTCCATAAGGCTCCATCTGTTTACTTAGCTTAAGACATGTGACTTCCAGTAAGTGTTCATTTTTAGACAAAATCCCAAGTGTCATTCCAATGACCCTTTAAAAAAAAACAAGTTCAGCATCTCCTCAGGTATTTTCCATCTTTTAAACACAAATTCTCAAAACATATTAATCATGGAAGCACGTTCATGACAACCGACACTGGGCCTTGGATAATCAGTGCTACATGGACAAACTTTCCAGGTCTTGTCCGAATTATTACATTAAGCTCATCATAATGGTAAGGTACTCAAACTTAAAGGAAAGAACAATATGACATGGAGACCTAAGATGTTGTCTGTCAACTATTATGCTGTTCCTGCCAAATATTTTACATTCATGATGGTTGCGGAGATAGCCATGATCCAAAAATATCTTAAATAACAAAGCATCAACAATGCAAGTCAATAACTGTACATCAGACATGTTTGTGTATTTCTCTTGCACTCTGTGTGAAATCACGCTTCTTTCCTTTATGCATACTAACTTAACAGCTGGTTTAAAATAAGTCATTGCTTGTATATTCAGTATTTAAGGGTAGTCATGGTGCATCAAATTACATTTTACTGTGAGTTGAATTTTGCGAGGCCTTATGCCAACCATGAGTCCTTGAAAACCACCCAATTCATCCTCATCGTGGAACAACCTACGGGAAGAGGAAGGACAACCAGTTACAATGCACCTCCAAAACAAGGTCTTTAAAAAACGATGAGAACATAACATCCTGTATGTGATATAACTGCTTAGCAAGTGTGGCGCCACAGGAGGAAGAATGTCTACAGTATTTGCTCTAGACACTAGACCCATTTCGTTATATGGAGTCGGAGTCTTTATGAATGCAGAGCCCCCTACTGTCTGGGTCCTCTTGCAGGGGTTATGCATAGCTTTTGCCTGCAAACTGAACACAGTGATGATTATTGGAGGAACCAACAGCATCCTTAATAGGTATGCTTGCACCCAGTGTACCACCCTCCTGAGGCAACCATTTTGCAAAGGGTATGGTATGTTCCTTGTAGTGGCAACACTGAGTTGGAACAGAACCTGCAACTATTAAATGCAAGTTATTAGGCTCACCTCTGCAAATGCACCTTGCAGGTTGTCGTGCACATGAGTGTGATGTGGCAAGGGAAGTACGCTGCCTTCATCTACCTTCATCTAATTCTGTGGCGCATGCCTTACATGAAGAAAAAGACAGTCCATTACAATAGCAACTACACTTCAAAAGCACTTTATTGGCTGTAAAGTACTTTAGGACCTACTGAGGTTGTGAAAGGTGCCACATAATGTAACTGCAAGTCTTTCTTTCTAAAAGAGCACGTACTTACCTTGGCACTTCATTAGTGCCTGAAAACTTCCACTACATTTTTTTCCCACATTGAGCTGCTCCAATTCTTCCTTCCCTGCATCTAGACCATTGCCATCGCAGGCGAATGACACTCTGTCCTAACAAGATCAACTTGCCACTCAACGACCATTAGAGTTTCATTATTGAATGGGGCGATTTTGCTGACAACTGTCCTTGCAGCCATGGCAGTACAATTGAAATTAAACTTTCCACATCAAAAGAATGACTCCTTTTAAAGGTGAGTACTCTTCCTTTAAATGAAAATAGTTGACCCAATGTTGCCACTGGCAACTAGGCAGCTTGCAGGCCACAGTTCCTAGTTTCCATCTTCCATGTACAGGAGGCCTAGCCAATTGCAGGGTGGGCCTTATATTGCACATTTTTACATAGGCTGCCTTCATGCTAAAGGTAGATTTATACCCTGAGCATTGAGATACACAGCCCCAATTTTTAGGGTGTCTCAAAATTGGGACTTATATCTATGTTATTATGAATAGATTTCTTGCCCAAGCAATACTCAGGTGCCCAGCCTGCAGAGTGTATCAATCAGCTATCTAATAGTCCTGGTGCGAGACCTGGTTCACTTTGTCAGGCCAGGCCTCATTAAAATATGACTGGCAGGCTGTGGGCAAAAAACAAATTTCCCTTGGGCATCCACAAGCCATAAACAGTCATGCTCCAGGCCTGGCAAAAGGTAGATCCAGGAAAATGGGTCTGTTCTTGGAAGGGTGGGGGGACCCAGTGCAATAACAGCCTACATTGTTTTTGTGGAGACAGAAGGAGCTCCTCCCAACACTAAAATAAATTAAAACTCACCTTCTGGGCTTCTATTTGGCCTGACTACTATCTGAAACTGTGCAGAGCAGTTGAACCCTAAAATGGCAAATCAGGATATGTATGCAATAGGCTGCTAATTTGCACATTTAAAGGGAGGCACTTCAGCCACCCAGTGATATGCCCTGGGAGAATATAGCATCAGTCTTACCATTAGCTGGATGGAGGTGATAAGTCATACCTAAACCATTTTCAAATACTACCGTCCCCTTTCCGTTGGAAAGATGGGCTCAATTGTCCAAAGTAAGTGCCTGCTTGGACTAAGTGCAAGACTTATGTCATTACAATTACTTATTGCTCATCATATTCAACTAATGATTCTTAAAAAAAGGTGTACGCATGGGAAAGAAGAATAATGGCATATAAACAGTTTTCCTTTAGAATGCCAGTCTGTGGGAATTCCAGCTGGGCCTTGATAGGTTCATAGATTTCTGTGTGTTGGCAACATTTTCTTTCTATGTGTTCTTGGGATGTGAGAATCGCTGGCAACGCCAGCAGTTGTTTTCTATCCCTAATTGCCCTTGAGAAGATGGTGGTGAGCTGCCTTCTTGAACCACTGCAGTCCATGTGGTGTAGGTACACCCACAGTGCTCTTAGGGAGGGAGTTCCAGGTTTTTGACCCAGCAACAGTGAAGGGACGGCAAGTTCGAAGTCAAGATGGTGTGTAGCTTGGAGGGGAACTAGTAGGTGCTTGTGTTCCCATGCATCTGCTGCCCTTGAACTTCTAGGTTGTAGAGGTCACAGGTTTGGAAAGGGCTGTCAAAAGAGCCTTGGTGAGTTGCTGCAGTGCATCTTGTACACAGTTGCCACCGTGCATCGGTGATGAATTGAGTGAATGTTTAAGGTGGTGGAAGGGATGCTGATCAAGCGGGCTGCTTTGCTCTGGATGGTGTTGAGCTTTTTCAGTATTGTTGGAGTTAGACTCATCCAGGCAAGTGGAGAGTATCCCATCAACTCCTAACTTGTGCCTTGTAGATGGTGGACAGGCACTGGGGAGTCAGCAGGTGAGTTACTCACTGTAGAATTTCCAGCATCTGTCCTACTCTTGTAACCACAGTATTTATGTGGCTGGTCTAGTTAAGTGTCTGGTCAATGGTAACCCCCCAGGACGTTGATAGTTCAGCAATGGTAATGCCAATGAATGTCAAGGGGAGATGGTTAGATTCCCTCTTGTTGGAGCTGGTTAGTTCCTGACACTTTTGTGGCGCGACTGTCACTTGCCACTTATCAGCCCAAGCCTGGATATTGTTCAGATCATGCTGCATGTGGGCACGGACTGCTTCATTATCTGAGGAATTGCGAACAGTATTGAACACAGTGCAATCATCAGCGAGCATCCCCACCTCTGACCTTATGATGGAGGGAAGGTCAATGATGAAGCAGCTGAGGAGCTGTGATGTCCTAAGACTGAGATGATTGGTCACCAACAACCACAACCATCTTCCTTTTTGCTAGGTATGACTGCAATCACTGGAGAGTTTCCCCCCCGATTCCCATTGACTCCAGTTTTGCTAGGGTTCGTTGATGCCACACTTGTTCAAATGTTGCCTTGATGTCAAGGGCAGTCATTCTCACCTCATCTCTGGAATTCAGCTCTTTTGTCCATGCTTGAACCAAGGCTGTAATGAGGTCAGGAAATGAGTGGCCCTGGCGGAACCTAAGAATCAGTGAGTGTTTGTTGCTGAGTAAGTGTCACTTGACAGCACTGTTGACGACACTTTCCATCACTTTGCTGATGATCGAGAGTAGATTGATGGGGTGGAAATTGGTCGGGTTTGATTTGTTGTGCTTGTTGGAGATAGGAGATATCTGGGCAATTTTCCACATTGCCGGGTGGATGTCGGTGTTGTAGTTGTACTGGAAAAGCTTGGCTAGGGGCATGGCTAGTTCAGGAGCAGAAGTCTTCAGTACTATTGCTGAGATGTTGTCAGGTTCCATAGCCTTTGCTGTATCCAGTGCTTTCAGCTGTTTCTTGATATCACGTTAAGTGAGTTGAATTGTCTGAATTCTGGCATCTATGATGGTGTGGACCTCTATGTTCATATGTTCCATAATTACTGCATTAGATCAGTCTATCTGATCAATTCCTTTCTTTTTGCCTCTGTTTGCTTCTTTTCCTGAATGCTGCTAATATTATTTGGTATTTTAGGTTAAACACTGAAAATAAGTTGAAATTTGATAGTACTGTTTAGTTTGATTGCTTACATGCTATTATTATAAAGGGACAATTCCATGATCAGACACATAGCAGTGGACAGCAGCACTCAGTGAGTCTATCTTGGGTATTTCACATGCACACAGTTAGGCTATTCTGGGCTGCGTCCCATGGAATACCAGTTTCCACTGAAGTGCCACATAACCCTTTACGCTTTACTGACTTGGTGGTGAACAGTGACTGAGGTGACCCCAGGAAAGTGTTTTGGTAATTGAGATCTACTGATGTATTATCACTTCTCGTTATTAAGAATTCTTAATAATGCTGTACCCTGTCTTCACCTTGCAGATTGGCTTTCACTGAACAATAACTCAGCATCTGGAATCGATGGAACTCATCAGCTGTAAAAGAATGGAAGCTTCACAATAAGAAGTGGAAAACGTTCTGGGTTAAGTTGATGCTCATGGATGACCTGGTGAGGTGATTTGTTTTGAAACATCTGCAGAGAAGTTCGATCACAGTATTTATGTTTGGCTAAATAGAGCAGAAATAATCTCAGTAATTGCAATATCAATTTACAGAACATTGATTTTTTTTATTCTTTCATGGGATGTGGGCATTGCTGGCAAGGCCAGCATTTGTTGCCCATCCCTAATTGCTCTTGAGAAGTTAACTGAGTGGCTTGATAGGCCATTTCAGAGGGCAGTTAAGAGTCAACCACATTGCTGTGGGTCTGGAGTCACATGTAGGCCAGGTGTTTCCTTCCATAAAGGACATTAGTGAACGAAATGAGTTTTTACAACAATGATAGTTTCATGGCACTATTACTGAGACTAGCTTGCAATTCCAGATTTTTAAAAATTAATTAATTAAGTTTAAATTCCACCAGCTGCCATGGTGGGATTTTAACCTCCGTCCCCATAGCATTAGCCTGGGCCTCTTGATCAGTCCAAAGAGATTACCACCATGTCACAATCCCCCCAGACAACATAGCTCTCCAAAATTAAATTGGATCATCAGATCAGATAACATACATCAACACAGAATGGGGAATAAGTCATCACCTTATTACATATTTAATTGTTTAAGTCTTTAATTCATTTTTTTTTAACAAGAACTGTTTGTGATAAGAGGTATGTACTATTGATTTAAAGAGAAAAACACTAGAGGAATGCAATTTAATTTTCCTGTCAGTTCAAGTTAGTAGATCATAAGCAATGGGCTGCAGTAATAAATGTTTATGACATCAAATATGGTGCTAAAGATAAATTACAGCAAAATCATTTTCCTTCACCTTGCTCAATGGAGGAAATTGCTTCACTGCACACCTAGGAGAAATTACACTTTTTATGTGAGACAGGAAAGTCACAAACGGGAAACCAAAATCCAGACTTTCTGTGCATAACTCACACCTGTTCTCACACCAACCCCCCCTCTGGTACCTGTGCATGCAGCATAAAATAAATATTTTCTATGCATTCTTCATGTTCCTTGACATCCTTCCTAAAATAACCACCCAAACCCACAACAACAGCTTGCAATTATGATACATTTTTAATGTAAAATAATGTCCCAAGGTACTTCACAGAGGTGTAATCAAAAGAATGGATGTGAAGCCAGAGAAAGTGATATTAGAATGGGTGACCAAAAGTTTGATTAAGAATGGGCGGCACAGTGGCGCAGTGGCTAGCACCACAGCCTCACAGCTCCAGTGACCCGGGTTTGATGCTGGGTACTGCCTGTGTGGAGTTTGCAAGTTCTCCCTGTGACCGCGTGGGTTTCTGCCGGGTGCTCCGGTTTCCTCCCACAGCCAAAGACTTGCAGGTTGATAGGTAAATAGGCCATTGTAAATTGCCCTTAGTGTAGGTAGGTGGTAGGAGAATTGTAGGGATGTGGTAGGGAATATGGAATGAATGTAGGATTAGTATAAAATGGGTGGTTGATGGTCAGCACAGACTCAGTGGGCCAAAAGGCCTGTTTCAGTGCTGTATCTCTGAATAAAAAATGAGGAGGAGAGATGGAGAGGTTAAGGAAGGTAATTCCAGAGCATGGGGCCAATATGACTGAATGCATGGCTACCAATGGTAGGTAAAGGGAGAATGCAGAAGTGCCTGTGTCAACGGAGCAAAGTTTTTTCGAGGGGGGCCAGTGTTGTACGGCTGGCTGAGGTTATAGAAATAGGAAGAAGCAAGGTTAGGAAGGCATTTAAATACAAGAGTGAGAATTTTAAATTGGAGCTATTGGGAGATTAGATTGGATGTAGTTCTCAAAGGACAGGAAAAATAGGTGAATGGGAATTGGTGCAGGATAACATCTGGGCAGAAATTATGATGTGCCAAAGTTTACAGATGGAGAATAGGAAGCCAGCAAGGAGACATTGGAATACTTGAATCTGGAGGTAATAAGGCAGGGATGAAGGTTCATGACTGCCCCATGTAGCCAGCAATGGTTTAATCTCTACAGCACTTAGGAAAACAAGTTTAGTTAAGAAAATGGCACCGATAGAGTCATGAATGTACTGGAAAGAGAGGCGAGCGAGGGGCCTGAGTGACAGACTCTTCCACAGGCGCTGCAGATAAACTTGGTTGTCGGGGCTGTTACACAGTTGGCTCTCTCCTTACACTTCTGTCTCTTTTTCTGCCAACTGCTAAGTCTGTTCAACACGTCTCTGTTTAGCCCCACCTTTATAGCTGTCCGCCAGCTCTGGCGATCGCTGGCAACTGACTCCAACGACTTGTGGTCAATGTCGCAGGATTTCATGTCGCGTTTGCAGACATCTTTAAAGCAGAGACATGGACAGCCGACGGGTCTGATACCAGTGACGAGCTCGCTGTACAATGCATCCTTGGGGATCCTGCCATCTTCCATGTGGCTCACATGGCCAAGCCATCTCAAGCGCCGCTGGCTCTGTCGGGTGTATATGCTGGGGATGTTGGCTGCCTTGAGGACTTCTGCATTGGAGATACAGTCCTGCCACCTGATGCCAAGGATTCTCCAGAGGCAGCGAAAATAGAATGTGTTGAGATGTTGCTCTTGGCTGACATATGTTGTCCAGGTCTCGTTGCCATAGAGCAAGGTACTGAGGACACAGGCTTGAAACATTCGGACTTTTGTGTTCCATGTCAGTGCGCCATTTTCCCACACCCTCTTGTCCAGTCTGGACATAGCAGCAGACGCCTTTCCCATGTGCTTGTTGATTTCTGCATCGAGGGACAGGTTACTGGTGATAGTTGAGCCTAGGTAGGTGAACTCTTGAACCACTTCCAGAGCATGGTCGCCGATATTGATGGATGGAGCATTTCTAACTTCCTGTCCCATGATGTTCATTTTCTTGAGGCTGATGGTTAGGCCACATTCGTTGCAGGCAGCCGCAATCCTGTCGATGAGTCTCTGCAGACGCTCTTCTGTGTGGTGCAGCATCGTCAGCAAAGAGGAGATCCCTGATGAGGACTTTCCATACTTTGGTCTTCGCTCTAAGACGGGCAAGGTTGAACAACCTGCCACCTGATCTTGTGTGGAGGAAAATTCCTTCTTCTGAAGACTTGAACGCATGTGAGAACAGCAGTGAGAAGAAGATCCCAAACAGCGTAGGTACCGCTATGCTGAATTGTGCCTTTCATATTGTCATGGAATGAGGTGATGATACTTAGTAGCTTTGGTGGACATCTGATCTTTGCTAGTAATCTGAAAAGATCATGTCTGCTGAAGAGGTCAAAGGCTTTGGTGAGATCTATGAAAGCAACGTAGAGGGGCATCTATTGTTCGTGGCATTTCTCCTGTAACTGGCGAAGGGAGAACAGCATGTCAATGGTGGATCTCTCTGCTCGAAAGCCGCACTGTGCCTCAGGGTAGACATGCTCAGCCAGCTTCTGCAGTCTGTTTAAAATGACTCGAGTGAAGGCTTTCCCCACTATGCTGAGCAGGGAGAGATTCCACGGTAGTTGTTGCAGTCACTGCAGACACCCTTGTTCTTATAGAGGGTGATGATATTGGCATTGCGCATGTCCTATGGTACTGCTCCCTCACCCCAGCACAGGCAAAGCAGTTCATGGAGTTCTGACAGTATAGCAGGCTTGGCACTCTTAATTATTTCAGGGGTAATGCCGTCCTTTTTAGGGGCTTTTCCATTGGCTAGAGAATCAATGGCATTACTGAGTTCTGATTTTGTTGGCTGTTTGCCCAGCTCATCCATGGCTGGCAGATACTGGGCTGCATTGAGGGCAGTATCAGTGACATCATTTTCCCTGGAGAACAGTTCTAGGTAGTGCTCCACCCAGCGGTCCATTTGCTTGCGTTGGCCAGTGATCGTTTCCCCTGATTTAGACTTAAGGGGGGGGTCGATCTTCTTGATAGTTGGCCCAAAAGCTCTCTTAATGCCATCATACATTCCTCTGATGTTTCCGGTGTCGGAGGCCAGCTGAATACGACTGCATAGGTGTTGCCAATAGTCATTTGCACAGCGGCTGGCTGTTCTTTGTGTGGTGCTTCTGGCTACTTTAAGTGCTACAGATGTTAACTCGCTGGGGGCTTTCTTGTAGTTCAGCAGTGCAGCGCGCTTAGCCGCTATGACTGTTCCCATCTCTTCAGAGTGAGATTGAAAGCATTCTGCTTCTCACGTTTGCCAAAGGTGGCCATTGCTGAGCCATAGATGGCGTCTCTGATGTGGGCCCACTTGGTCTCTGCATCCCGTGCAGGAGTGTTTTGAAGGGCTTTTTCAAGTGAATTTAGAAACTTTTGTGACAGCTGTGGATAAGAAATTCAGTTAGTGTTGATGCGTGGGCGGCCCTTCTGCTTGGAGTGATGTAGCTTCTTTGGTTTGAGTCTAACTTTGCTGCACACTAGGGAGTGGTCGGTGTCCCGGTCTGTGGAAGCTGCGTGTGATTTAGACACTGTTTATAGAGGCTCGCTTTGTGACAATGAGATCCAGCTGGTGCCAACGATGTGATCTTGGGTGTCTCCATGAAACCATCATCAAATATTGCAGTTCGAAAGAGAATGCTATTGCCAATGCACTGTAGCATTTGTTGCATGAGGATTCAGAAGTAGGGTGTGAAGGTGTAATCTTCACAATAGGAATAGATGACAACTTTCCAATCACTGCAACTGAAATTGCAGCTGAAATTCAAAGACACAGTGTTGTAAACAGCCTATGAACAGACATTGAATGGATAGACAGAATTTGACATCTGTAGAAATGAGGAATTGAAACCATTCTACAATTGTCGCAATGAGCTGTCATGTGAACAGGGCTGCATTAAGTGGAGTCATATCATGGATGCTACCTATTCTCTGGGAGATAGGATTATGGCAGAACTCCATACTGAACACACAGGAATAGTCAGTAAAAAATCCATAGCAAGAGGTTTTGTTTATTGGCCTGGTCTAGACAGTGACCTTGAATCAAGCAGACTAAAACTCCTTTGCAATCATGTCCTCACGGTCAACTCAATCATTTTGAAGTGTTCATATGGACTTTTGTAAGAAGGAAAATGATAATTTCTTAGTACTCATCGATAGCCACTCGAAGTGGATCGAAGTAAGACACATGAGTCAAAACACCAATGCCGAACTGACAATAGATGATTTAAGGTCTATTGTCATGGGCTGCTGAAAGAACTTGTCTCAGATAATGGTCCTCAATTTCCTTCTGCTCTGTTCCAAAATTTCACGAAGTAAAATAGTATCAAACATACCCTGAATCCTTCTCTTCGTCTGGCATCAAATGGAACAATCGAAATAGCCATGAGGATAGTTAAAAATGTACTCAAGGAACAAGTGCAGCATGTGTGTTCAAATTTGAGTATGAGACACTGGTTGGCCAATTTTCTGCTGAATTATAGAAGAAGCCCACACTCCACTACAGAGTATACACCTGCTGAACTTTTGATGAAGAGAAGATTAAGGATACTTTTGAGTCTGGTCCTATCTAACTCAACTGCTAAAGTTGACATCAAGGCAGCATTTGAGTGAATGTGGTATCAAGGAGCCCTAGTCAAAATTGAAGTCCAACAAGAGAGTAGCTAACCATCTCCGCTTGCCATTCAACGGCATTACCATCACTGAATCCCCCAACATCAACAGCCTGCGGGCTATCATTTACCAGAAAATTAACTGGGCCAGCCATATAAATACAGTTGATGCAAGAGCAAGTCAGAGGCTGGAAATTCTGTGCTGAGTAACTCACCTCCTAACGCCCCAAAGCCTGTCCACAAGTCTTTCTCAAGGCACAAGTCAGGAGTGTGATGGAATCCCCACTTACCTGCATGAGTGCAGCTCCAACAACACACAAGAAGCTTGACACCATCCAGGACAAAGCAGTTCACTTGATTGGCACCCCATCTCTACCACCTTCAACATTCACTCCATCCATCACCGGTGCACAATGGCAGCAGTGTCTAACATCTACAATATGCACTGCAGCAACTTGCAAAGGATTTTTCAACAGTACCTTCCAAACCCGCAACCTCTATCACCTCGAAGGACAAGGGCAGCAGACACATTGGAATACCACCACTTGCAAGTTCCCCTACAAACCACACACCAGCCTGATTTGGAACTATATCACCGTTTCTTCATTATCGCTGGTTGAAAATCTTGAAACTCCCTTCCTAACAGGACTGCATCAGTTCAAGAAGGTGGCTCACTACCATCTTCTCAAGGGCATTTAGGAATGGACAACAAATGCTGGCCTTGTCAGCGATGCTCACATCCTATGAAAGAATTAAAAAATGTTAAACGTGAACAGTTCAGTCAGAAATGTCAATTTGACACAAACAAAAGAGAACACAGTTTCCACAGAGTGAGTTTGTATGTATTTTGAGTACCCCTCACAAGTCACACAAGTGGGATATGAGAAATGTAGTAGAAATTTATGGAACCAAAAGATACTTGATTGAGATTGAAGGGAAAGTGAGAAATGCCTATGTAGATCACATGATCCCGGCAAGGGATGAACCAAAACATGAGCATGATCTGCTTGATCATGAGCGCAGGTCAGAGTTTGAACCAATTCAGACTTGAGTGTCTGAAGTACCAATTTTTGAGAAAGGGACAAGATCGTTTCTCAGTTCTGAACCTAAACCAAGCAGTACAACTCCTGACTCTACACCAAAACCTGTAAGGGTATCAGAAAGACTTTGTTAACTTGTTATTAAATTTGATTCGTAAATATAGTTCATTGTAGAGAAAATACTTTTCTTTTGAAAGGGGAAGAAATGTAATGTATTTATGTTAATGATGTGATGGCATCATGACATCTTGACTTCCTTGAACTTGCTTGGTGTCTATCTTGTCTGTTAGTGCCACCCAAATATATCATATACACAATTTGCTCTCAACCCTTCCCCTCTCTCCCAGAACCACAAATGGGTTCCCCTTGTCCTCAGCTTCCACCCCGCCAGCCTCTGTATTCAACGGATCATCCTCTGCCATTTTCATCAACACCAGTGTGGCACCACCACCAAACACATCTTCCCCTCCATTCCCCTTTCAGCATTCAGAAGGGACCATTCCCTCTGCGACACCCTAGTCCACTTCTCCGTCACACCTAACATGCCCGACCCTTTCCTAAGGCACCTTTCCATGCAAGCACAGAAGATGCAGCACCTGACCTTTTACCTCCTCCCTTCACACCATGCAAGGCCCCAAACACTCCTTTCAAATGAGACATCAATTTACTTGTATTTTTTCCAATTTAGTATACTATATTTGATGCTCATGATGCAGTCTCTGCTACATTGGGGGGACCAAATGGAGACTGGGTGACAACTTTGCAGAACACCTCTGTTCAGTCCACAGGTGCGACCCTGAGCTTGCAGTCAGCTGTCAGTTTAATTCTCTACCTTGCTCCCACTCTGACTTTTCTATCCTTGGCCTGCTGCAATGTTCCAATGAAGCTCAACATAAGCGCGAGGAACAGCATTTCATCTTTCAACTGGTACTTTACAGGCTTCTGGACTCAACAGTGAGTTCAACAATTTCAGATCATAGCCTTTGCCGCCATTTTGATTTGTGTTTTTTTTTTGCTGGTTTGGTTTTTACTCTCGTTTATTAATTCCTTTACTTTGCATTCGGATGGCTGCTATTCTGCCATTCACACCTAATCCAAACACATCTTTTGTTTCTTTACTTGTCCCATTGCCACTCCCTTTGCCATTGCGCTATGAAACCTTTTGTCATTTAATCATCCCTGCCTTCCATCCTGTTTTGTGATTGCCTTTAAGAGTGATGTCCCTTTAAAATCTTAGCATGCTAATGAGCCAAATACCAGGGCATAGTCATGTGACTACATGCCAGTCTCACTCTGCTACTGTGGCAGAGGCAACTCCTGTAAATATGTAACTCTGTACTGTATATATTAGTTAACTATTTGATAAACCTGTTTTGAGATCTTTAACAACCTGAACTCCACGCATCTCATTTATGTTGCATCAGACAATATTTTTAAAAAAGCTTCACGTTGCATGGTGGCAGCTATAGGATTTTAAAAAAAGCTTCTCGTTGCATGGTGACAGCTGTGGTGAGAAGACCACAGGAAAACAGCTTTAAAAACTACCTACAGCTAAAGGAGAGAAAGTTAAAAGAAACACTGGCCCAAACAGTGCAAAGAAGAAAACAAAAACTCACCTCAAGCTGTAGAAGACAGTGCTGAATGATAGGCTGCAAGGAAATCAGGTGAGTCATTCTGCCGACGGGCAAGGGATACTGCTTTAAAAAAAAACTTTGAAGTCCTTCAACAGATCAATTTTTTTTCCAAAAAGCTCTGAAGTGCCTAAAAATTGATTTTTTTCAAAACCTCTGTTGAAAAAAAAATGGAGAAGATCCAACTCCCCTCCCAGGCTGAACAGTTGTCCGTGCCATTACAGGACGTGCCCGACAGTGAAAAGCAGGGGAATCCTCCATTCACGTTGCTGGCAGCTGAAGCTATAAAAAGAAACCCCATTAAAATCACTCAACAATCAAGAGCTTTCATTCACTCAACCTGAGTTTGAAAAAACTCAAAAAACCACTCTGGCATTAGCAATTGCTTCTTGAATGGCTGTACAAAGATAACTAGCAAAAAAAAGGCACTTGAAATGCCTGTTGCACAGCTCTTTAAACCAACAGAGTGCTGGAAGATAGACAAACAGACAAGCTGCTGCTGTAAATAAAATTAGCCAAGACAGTTTCTTAAAGGGGGAGAGAGACAAGTAGAGAGTCATAAAGCAAGTTCTTAAAGCAAGTCTTAGAGCAAAAGAACAGCAGAAAGGTGGATTCCAATTTTCCCAACATGAACTGGAAAGCCATGGATATCCTATCTGAGTTCCAATTGTTCAAACAGAGAATTCAATCATGCTTCACAGACCAAATGATGGTAGAAGCAGAGAAGCAAGCTCTAAAAATAATGATCGTGGTTGGAAATGAGGGATTGCACAGAATCAATAACTCTGAATCAATTATCTGAACAGGACCAGAAAAATCCCACTAAGATATGAAAAGTGCTGGAATATCAACTCAGATTAAGAGTGAATTACAGACAACAGCCAAGGGAATCAACAGACCAGTGCTACAATAGATGCCGTGGTAAGGACAATGAATACGACTTCTCAGAAGCTGAGCTGTCAGACCAAATAATGGAGTTGGTGATTATATCAACATCCATTGAAGCATTTCAGAAAGACTTCTTGGAGAAAAAGATGCACTGCTGGAAGATGGCAGAAAATACAAAGCCACTGTAAGTAAAAGGGTCGCTAGGGAGAGAGTAGGTCCCCTGAAGGATTAGTGTGGTAATCTATGTGTGGAGCCATGGGAAATGGGCAAGGTCTTAAATGAATATTTCTCATCCGTATTTACCGTGGAGAAGGTCATGGAAGCTAGTGAGTTCAAGGGAGGGAACACCGATAATCTGGAGGATATCAACATTACAAAGGAGGTGGTGTTGGAGGTTTTGAAGCGCATTAAGGTGGATAAATCCCCCGGGCCTGATCAGGTGTATCCTAGGATGCTATGGGAAGCAAGGGAGGAGATTGCTGGGGCCCTGGCAAAGATTTTAATTTTATTTTATTTTTTTATTTAGAGATACAGCATCGAAACAGGCCCTTCAGCCCACCGAGTCTGTGCCGACCAACAACCACCCATTTATACAAATCCTACACTAATCCCATATTCCAACAACATCCCCACCTATATTCCCTACCACCTACCTCTACTATGGGCAATTTATAATGGCCAATTTACCTATCAATTGCAAGTCTTTGGTGGTGGGAGGAAACCGCAGCACCCGGCGAAAACCCACGCAGACTGAGGGAGAACTTGCAAACTCCACACAGGCAGTACCCAGAATTGAACCCGGGTCGCTGGAGCTGTGAGACCACTGCGCCACTGTGCCGCCCATATTTTGTATCATCGTTAGCCACGGGTGAGGTACCGGAAGAATGGAGGATAGCTAGTGTTGTGCCTTGATTTAAGAAGGGCAGCAGGAATAAGCCAGGGAACTACAGGCTGGTGAGCCTTACATCAGTGGTGGGAAAGTTATTGGAAGGGATTCTGAGAGACAGGATTTATATGCATTTGGAAAGGCATGGTCTGATTAGGGATAGTCAACACGGCTTTGTGCGTGGGAAATCATGTCTCACGAATTTGATTGAGTTTTTCGAGGAGGTGACCAAGAGGATTGACGAGGGCAGGTCGATGGACGTTGTCTACATAGACTTTAGCAAGGCCTTTGACAAGGTCCCACATGGTAGGCTGGTCCAGAAGGTTCGAACACATGGGATCCAGGGTGAGCTAGCAAATTGGATACAAAATTGGCTTGGTGATAGGAGGCAAAGGGTGGTAGTGGAGGGTTGTTTTTCAGATTGGAGGCCAGTGACCAGTGGTGTGCCACAGGGATCGGTGCTGGGCCCTCTGTTGTTTGTCATATATATTAATGGCTTGGATGTGAATGTAGGGGGCATGATTAGTAAGTTTGCAGATGACACCAAAATTGGTGGTATAGTGGACAGTGAAGAAGGTTGTCTAAGTTTACAACAGGATATAGATCAAACTGGGAAAGTGGGCAAGGGATTGGAAAATGGAATTTAATGCAAACAAGTGCAAAGTGATGCTTTTTGAGAAGTTAAACCAGGGCAGGACATATACAGTGAATGGCAGGGCCCTGGGGAGTGTTGTTGAGCAGAGAGACCTTGGGGTGCAAGTACATAGTTCCCTGAAAGTGGCAACACAGGTAGACAGGGTGGTGAAAAAGGTCTATGGCATGCTTGCCTTCATCGGCCGAAGCACTGAGTACAAGAGTTGGGATGTCATGTTACAGTTGTACATAACATTGGTTAGGCCGCATTTGGAGTACTGTGTGCAGATCTGGTCGCCGCACTACAGGAAAGATGTGATTAAGCTAGGGAGGGTGCAGAAAAGATTCACAATGATGTTGCCTGGTTTGGAGGGCTTGAGCTATAAAGAGAGATTGGATAGGCTGGGTCTGTTTTCCCTGGAGCTAAGGAGACTGAGAGGGGACATGATAGAGGTATATAAAATTATGAGAGGCATAGATAAGGTAGATAGCCAGAGTCTGTTTCCCATGGTAGGGGTGACTAAAACTAGAGGGCATAGATTTAAGGTGAGAGGGAGGAGGTTTAAAGGGGATCAAAGAGGTAAATTTTTCACACAAAGAATAGTGGGTATCTGGAATGAGCTGCCTGAGGAGGTGGTGGAGGCAGGAACAGTAGCAACATTTAAGAGGCATCTGGACAGGTACTTGAATGAGCAACGCATAGAGGGATATGGAATTAATGCAGGCTGGTGGGATTAGTATAGATAGGCATTATGGTTGGCATGGACGCGGTGGGCCGAAGGGCCTGTTTCTATGCTGTATGACTCTATGAGACTGTAGATGGACAACAGCACCTGCAAGTACTAGGTGCAACCAACCACATCAGTACCATAACCAGGTCGAAGGGAGCAAGTAAGCTGTGTGGTAAGTGCCGTCTGTTCCACTCATGGCGAAATTGGCCTGCATTTTGAAACCTATTCAAGGCGTGCAGTGTAAAAGGACACTGGGCCCGCCTATGCAGGAATTCTGGCTCCAAAGACACAGTCAGAAATCATGGCAGGACACAGGCAAACAGAAAACAGGGCAACAGCAGCAAAGGCGGTACTAGAGACCTGTGCAAATGCAGGCCGATACATGAGGTCCACAGCAAAACAGACCTGAGACAAGACTCAAGTATGAGAAAGTCTCAGTCAGAAGATGAGCAAGCATTTCACACTGTAAACCTGTCACATTGTGTTGATGAAGTCAAGCAACTGGAAGCTTTCACCACCATCAACATCACGTATCCAAAGAAAGCTGGCAAACATACACTCAAGGTCAAGATTGACACTGGTACTACTGCAAATATCCTACCAGTCATAATCCTCAAAGATATGTCCCAAGTTGTTGGAGTCAGGAGTGTGAGAGAATATTCTTCACTTGCCTGGATGGGTGCAGCTCCAACAAAACTCAAGAAGCTCAACACCATCCAGGACAAAGCAGCCCACTTGATTGGCACCCCATCCACAAACATTTACTCCCTCGACCACCGATGCACAGTGGCAGCAGTGTGTACCATCTACAAGATGCACTGCAGCAATGCGCCAAGGCTCCTTCGACAGCACCTTCCAAACCCACAACCTCTACCACCTAGAAGGACAAGGGCAGCAGACATATGGGAATACCACCACCTCCAAGTTCCCCTCCAAGCCACACACCATCCTGACTTGGAACTATATCACCATTCCTTCACTGTCATTGGGTCAAAATCCTGGAACTCCCTTACTAACAGCACTGTAGGTGTACCTACCCCACACGGACTGCAGCAGTTCAAGAAAGCAGCTCACCTCCACCTTCTCAAGGGAATAAGGGATGGGCAATAACTGCTGGCCTAGCCAGTGATGCTCACATCCCAAGAACGAATAAAAAAAAACAATGATATAACCGACAACTGCCAAACTATCTGCATACAACAGGTCACCCATCATTTGCAGTGCCACATTAACAATGCAATGAGGATATCGCAAGTTGGCATGGAAACCACAAACGTTCTGCCTAGTAGACAGGAGCAGACCAGCAGTGGCAGGGCTACTAGCATGTAAGGACCTCAACATCATAATCATCCACGAGAGCATTGTCAAGGGGAAATCTCCAAGGACTGGATCCTGCTCGCAAACTCTGACCAACATCAAATGGTACAGTCTGGAAACCTAGCAAAGGCACAGCGATGCCGTGCCTTCACTTCTGCTCTTTAGAGAACCACCGGCACCACAACGAGCCAGAATGTACAGATATCTCCAGGAGACCAAGTACTCTTCGCCCAACAAGTCCTCGACCTTGATCCCTTCATCTACAGATGTGGAGGATGAGGAGAGGTGAAGGACACACAATGCCCTGAAGAGGCAGAGGAGGAATGAGTTGAAGCACAGTCTATTGGCTCTTCGAAATGAAGTGCCGGAACTTTCCAAGAATGACAAGACCCCAAAAGTGGTGATCTTGAGAAAAGCAACAGAGTGTGTTAGCAGGCTGAAAGCAGAGCAACAGAAACTGAATGCAGAAAAGGAGAAAATTCAGAAAGAACAGCTGCAGATAAGACACAAACTCCCCGAGCAAGAGTTGTCAAACTACCGAAACAACCTATGGACTTTTGAGCGTCTGTTCTTGTAAAATTCATTGTCTCTACCCATATGTAAATAACTTTGATGTGTCCAATGTTGGGTGTTTATAACTTTTAGCATACAAGACTTATCTTTGGGAAGAAGGGGGATGTTGTGTGATTGCCTTGAAGAGTGATATCCCTTGAAGATCTTAGTATGCTAATGAGCCAAGTACCAGGATGTAGTCATGTGACATGCCAGTCTCACTCTGCTACTGTAGCACCAAGAGGCAAGTCCTGTAAATCAGTTGCTGGGCACTGTATATATTTGTTAATAAACCTGTTTTGAGATCTTCAACAACCTGAACTCCAAGCACTCAGGCAACATAAAAGCTTCTCATTGCACACCCTATTACAAACCTCCTGTTCTTCTTTCCACCCACCCCCCTTTCAATTGCTCAAAACCTCTTAACTTTTCCCTGTTCTGATGAAAGGTCACAGACCTGAAACATTAGCTCTGTTTCTCTCTCCACAGATGCTGACAGACTTGAGTATTTCCAGCAAATTCTGTTTTTATTTCAGATTTTCAGCATCCACAGTATTTTGCTTTTGGTTAACTGAATGTAAATGACTTCAGGATAACATAGACAGATTAGTAAATTGGGCAATTCATAAATAAAAGTTCAGAATGAGCACACGAGAGTTAATATTCTGAATGATTGCTTCCTTCAATTATTGTCAAGGAATGATGTGAACAATATGACCTCCCCAAACAGAGTGAACCAATGTACAATCAATGGAGTTGATCGTCATTTGCTTTATCTGGTGGTAACAGGGCATTAACAGCCTCAAAATGGGGCCAGTAGCCTTATTATCCCATTTTGAAAGGTACCTACTGCCAGCTATACAAAGCATAGCCGATATACTCCTTGTAGCATAGAAATTGGGATCCTATGATGTAAATAGGACCCTGATTGCCATTTCATCTTGGAACTGATTGCAGTGTATACAGCACAGGTCCAATCAGTGCCACAGGCAGTGGAACCCGAAAGGCCTGCCAATGGTCATTTTTTTAAGAAAATCAGACCTAGTGTACAACAGACTGTGGATTCACTATCACCTGCATGGTGTTGCAACCTAAGACTAATTTCACCCATCTTGTGTGAATGAAAATGGCTTTTCAAACCAACAGTTTTAAAAATACCTCATTAATAAAGAATGATGATTTTGAGTTTTGTTTTGTAGACAATGAAAGTATCCCAGAATTGCTGCATATGTTCCTTACAATGCTTGCTTTTGCTAGATGGAGTCCCAGCTGTGTTCATGACTTGGCCCCTCTTTCAGTACCGTGAAAAGGTTCATCAGGCTCTTGGGTGAACCACTTGAGTAAATCTCTCACAGCAGATCAGGCAGATCTGACTTTTACCATATGCTATCTGCCAGGCAATATCCAGAGAAGCATATAGCGGATGCACTGTCTATGATCTGCATACCTCACTTCCCAGCCAAAGGATTAGTATTGATTATAATAAAGTGAATTTTGCATAAAAAGACTTACGAAAACCCCCAAAGCAGTTTGACTCTGCCAGCTTTTTACTTCACTTCAACACTAATATTAACTGTGATATTTTTTTTCCCAATTTCCTTTCCTCTTTAACTAAAGGGATTTTATTCGATTGAGGTCAGCCTATTCAAGCACGAGGGGTTCTCTCTCCCCCATACTGGATTTGTTCAATTCGACAAAGACCCTCTCAATTCTCTCAAATACCCAATACATTAACCTGTTCATTTTCTTTGATGGGCCAGCTGCATACTTCTAGCATATTTCTGTTTACTTTGCAGCATTTACATTTTTTTTTTACTTTAATCTTTTGAAAATAGCATCTTGATTGGTTCCATTCACACTCAAATGTTTTCAGTATGGGCATGTGATACAACTTTTGGAAAATTACTTCTGTGCAGAATTGGGAATTTAAACTGTCTGCTTCATAAATAATACAAGTTCAACTGTATTTACATTTTATTTAAACATCATTGAAATATGCTAAAGGGAAAAAAGCTCTAAATTATTCAGACCTGAACTTCAATACATTTGTAAACAGTGAAATCCAGTACATAAATGTAGATGTAAAATATGGAGCTGGCTAAATCCCTACAATTATTAATGTGCTTTAACATTCTTACTGATACAAGTTGAACCTAGATCATTGTGAAAGTGTGTTCCAAAATATGAACGTAATAGTTAAATCTGGTTAACTGAAAACAGTTCTGCTAACTGGCTTCTTGATTATCGTTTCTCCACTGACTGTCTGCTGGTCCATGTTACTGACCAACAACTGACTCAACACTCAATAGATCAACAATGGCATGAATGACATAAAAGCAGTGGTCCAGCTTCTCACTAAACTTTGTGGGGTTAGGGTTTTCAGGGAGATGCGCACTGAATAGCAGGCATTTGGTGATTTGGGATTAATACCTGGGTCACCACTCACCACCACCAAGGCCAGGTACACCTGACTGAAGGGGTGACAGGAGACCCCCTCACCTGCAAAGGTGAAGATGATATCCCCACTGCCTCTGATCTTAAAGAGTTCATGTCCAAGTCCCATCCATTCAATCCCAGGTGGATACCAGATCTGCCTCTGTCTGTAAGATATATCTGGTGAGGCTATGTATACACAGTCCTAGTGATGGGAAACAAACTGAGGATCTTGGCATAAGAACTTTGGACTTAGGGAGCTCTGTACCCAAGCCCACTCCCACTCCCCTTATAACGATGGGCTTGTAGGAGGAGGTAATGTCCCAATCTATTTTGTCTGTTAATTTTTAGCCCTACCATAGAATCATAGAATTGTTAGAGCACAGAAGGAGGGCATTCAGACCACTGGGTCTGTGCTGGCTCTTTGCAACAGCAATTCAGCTAGTTCCACTCCTTCACCAATTCCCTATAACCCTGCAAAATTTTTATCTTCAGGTGAAAGCCATGATTGACTCTGCCTCCACCACAATCTCAGGCAGTGTATTCCAGATTCTTACCATTTGCTGCATAAAAAAATGTTTCCTCATGTCACCTTTGGTTCTTTTGCCAATCACCATAAATCTGTGTTCTCTGGTTGTTGACCCCTCTGCCAATGAGAACTCTGTCTAGACAGCTCAAGATTTTGAACATCCATCAAATCCCTACTCAACCTTCCCGAAGGAGAACAACCACAACTTCTCAATCTATTCTCATAACTGAAAGAGAGAGGGAGAGAGAGCGCTACTCCTTGGTGTCTGGTTGTTGCAGCTAAAGCAGCAGTCACTGCCTCCATGGTATTGGCCGGAAGCTTTGTAAGGCTGTGATTTCCTAAACTGTATGGAAGGCCCACCACTGTCCAGTTAAGTGCCTGATTGGCACGGGCCTTCCGTACAAGATATGACACAGGGATCTCAGTGTCAGTTTCCCCCGACGTCGAGACTCCCGCTACCAGCATCAAATTCCACCCTCTGTTTTCTGTCACTTAGCCAACTTTATATGCATGCCACCACTGTCCCTTTTATGCCATGGGCCTCAACATTGCTGACAAACCTATTATGTGGCGCATTACCAAACACATTTTGGAAGTCCATATAGACCATATTAACTGCATAACCCTAACCAAACCCTCTCGGTTACCTCATCAAAAATCTCAATCGCTTTCCTGATGAAAGGTCATTAGCCTGAAATGTTAACTCTGTTTTTCTCTGCACAGATGCTGTCAGACCTGCTGAGTATTTCCAGCACTTTCTGTTTTTATTTCAAAGTTCCAGCATCCATAATATTTTGCTTTTAGTTAAACATGATTTGCTTTAACAAATCTGCACTGGCTTTCCTTAATTAATCCACACTTGTGCAAGTGATTCTTAACTTTGTCCTGGATTTTTCACCACTGAGGTTAACCTGACTGGTCTAATTGCTGGATTTATCCTTACACCTTTCTTTTGAACAACAACAGAGTTATTCAATCCTCTTGCACCACCCCCATACACAAACAGGAAAGGAAGATAATATCCAATACCACTGCAATTTCCTTCCTTACTTGGCTCAGCATCCTTGGATGCAACCATCCAATCTTGGTGAATCATTAACTTTAAGTACAGCCAGCCTTTCTAACACCACATTAATAAATTTTTAGCCCATCCAGTGTCTCAACCAGCTCCTCTTTCTCTATGACTTTGGCAACATCTTCTTCCTTGGTAAAGGGAGATGCAAAGTATTCATTTAATACCTCAGCCAAACCCTCTGCCAGCATGCGTAGATCCCGTTTTTGGTTCCTAGTTGGCCCTACTATGGCTCCCCTTACTATCTTTTTACTATTTTTGTGCCTATAGATGACTTTTGGATTCCCCTTACTGTTTGTTGCCAGTCTCTTCTCATACTCTCTCTTTGTAGCCCTTATTTCCTTTTTCACTGCCCCTCTGAACTTTCTATAGTCATGTACAAATATTTCTGTGTTGTTAGCTATTGGTCTGTAAATATTCCAAGAATAAGGTATGATTGTGAAAGAAAAATTGGACAGGATTTTCCCAGTTGGGACACAATCCCGACGCCACCCTCAATTCCAGGTCAGGAACCCGGAAGTAGCTGTGGTGAAAGTCGTTCAGGATCTTCCTGGAGGCAGCCAATTATGAAGCCACTGGGAGCCCTATCCAATTAAGGGTGGAGGGCAGACTAGGGAAGAGGGAAGCCGAATCAGAGGTCCCATGGCAGTGCAAGACCGGCAGCCCAATTGAGAGAGGTGGGTGTTGCTGATGCAGGCAGGTGGGCACAAGTGTTCCCCAACACAGAAGTCAAAAAATAAAGAGGTCGAAAGCTGGTAGGGCCATTGGGGTGCGTCTACAGGAGTAATGATGGATAAGGTTGTGGCCTTTGATCTCACAGCCCCATCATTGGGGCATGGAGCCTCTAGCTCCGATAGCCAACTGGCCTGCTTCCAAGAGGCCGCAAGCAGCCGAACCTCTTCCTAGCCCTCCCTTAGGAATGTCTCTCGGAGGCGGGAATGGATCAGGGAGCCATCTTGACACAACTGCTCCCTATTATCCAGCCTTCACCACCTCCAACCCCGTCTCCACAGAGCTGGGAAAATTCAGCATTGAATCAATCTCCAGATGATATATACATCAGGTACCAATTGGATACAATACTAATCTAACAATGACTGACTGAATAAGTAATGAGGTCACAACTGTGTTATGATAGAGGTTTCTAAAATAATGAAGGGATTAGTTTGATAGAAATTTAACCCTGCACCCCACTCCAATACCTGCACATTTAGGTCAGTTGGGATGCAACAATAAAAAGTCTGAAACCTGGCTCCAACCTACCTCCAGCCTGCCCAATTCCAGTTTTAACAGGGGTAGGAAAAGCATGGGTGACCAAACCACTCCTGGTGGGTTGCTTATTTAAATCTTATAATGAGGCTTTGTGCCTCAGATTTCATGTCCATTTTAAATTTCAAACAAGCTGCTAAAGGGAGGTGATGACTGCTGAATCCAGCAGCTAAGTGCCTTTCAAAAGCCTGTCCACTTATCTTTTCCTTTTTAAAAAAAAAATGTTCATGGGATGTGAGCATCACTGGCAAGGCCAGTATTCATTGCCCATCCCTGATTCCCCTTGAAAAGGTGGTGGTGAGCTGCCTTCTTGAATCACTGCAGTCCATGCTGTGTTGGTACACCAACAGTGCTGTTAGGTGGGGAGTTCCAGGATTTTGACTCGGAGGTGAACTTGCAGATAGTGGTGTTGTCATGCGTCTACTGCACTTGTTCTTCTAGGTGTAGAGGTTGCAGGTTTGGAAGGAGCTACTGATGGCTGTTGTCCAGCATCCCCTGCTGTGATCAAAACCCCCTCCCTAAGCCATGATTTCCAACTGACCTGACCCTTCTGATCTCTGCTCCAGTCCTACTGATCCCTCTGGCCCCTCCAATGTGTCTCTGATTACTCCACCCCAACACTGATGTTTTCAAGCCCTCTATGCGTCTGTGACACCCAAATGTTTCTGACCCCTCCTCCCAATATCTTTCGCCCCCAGACTGATCCATGTCGCTCCCTCCTTCCTCTCTGCTCCCCAGCTGGGGCCTGGTGTCACAGGGCTTCCCTCTCAGGTTGGCTGGTTGCAGCTGGAAAATGGAAACAAAAAGTGTGGATTTGGCCCTGCCTTAAATATGGCGGGGCCCAAATGCAAAACAACACCCAAACCCACCCCCCACCCCCACTCCCCCTCCCCGTAAATATGAGAGCCATTGCATTTAAATGAACCAATTATTTAAACTAGATAGATTAGGGAGGAACAAGGGTGACATTTACAAGTTACATAAAGGCAGAAGCAGGTTATATGTTAGCTGGTTTTCTTTACCCAGAGAATAGTGCAGCTGTGGAACAGGTTGCCAGCTCATGCAGTCAATGCTGATTCACTATATTCCTTAACAAGAGAATGGGACTAGTTTATGACTGGGCCAGAGATCACCACGTACAAGAGGTAAACATCCTGGAATAGGCAGCAGGGTCAATGTACCATTGGGACTAGTTTGATTACTTTAAGTGGTTGGAGAGAAATTTTCCAGAATTTGTCCCTAATTAACTGGATGCTTTACCTGCTTTTTTGCCTCTCCCTGGGTATTTAATGGTCTGGTGGGTTGATTGTGTTTGTACTATAATGCATAGGGCATCACAACTGTATGGGACAATTTGGGAGTGTTATGAGTTGTGAGGAGGATAGTAATAGACTTCAAGAGACATAGGCATACTGGTGGAATAGACAAATATGTGGCAGAATACATTTAATACAGAGAAGTGCGAAGTGATATATTTTGGTGGGAAGAATGTGGAGAGGCAATATAAAATAAAGGATACAATTCTAAAGGGGGTACAGGAACAAAGAGGCATGGGGATATATGTACATAAATCATTAAAGGTGGCAGAGCAGGTTGAAAAAGTGGTTAAAAAGGCTTATGGGATCCTGAGCTTTATAAATAGAGGCAGAGAGTACAAAAGCAAAGAAGTTATGATAAACTTTTATAAAATAGTGGCTTGGCCGCATCTGGAGTATTGTGCCTAATTCTGGACACCACACGTTAGAAAGGATGTGAAGGCTTTTGAAAGATTACAGAAAAGATTAACTAGAATGGTTCCAGGGATGAGGAACTTCAGTTACAAGGGTAGATTAGAGAAGCTGGGTTTACTCTGCTTAGAGAAGAGAAGTTTGAGAGATTTGATAGAGGTGTTCAGAATTTTTTTCTTATATTCATTCCTGGGATGTGAGTGTCACTGGCGAGGCCAGCATTTATTGCCCATCCCTAATTGCCCCTGAGAAGTGGTGATGAGCTGAGGGGCCTATACAGAATAGATAGAGAGAAAATGTTCCCATTGGCGGTGGTGTCGACAACCAGGTGGACACAGGTTTAAGGTGATTGGCAAAGGAACCAAAAGCAACATGAGGAAAATCGTTTTTATGCAGCTAGTGGTTACGATCTGGAATCCACTGCCTGAAAGGGTGGTGGAGGCAGATTCAATCACAGTTTTCAAAAGGGAATTGGATAAGCACCAAAGGAAAAATAAAGCAGGACTATGGGGAAAGGGCTGGTGAGCGGGACTAGTTAAATTGCTCTTGCAGAGAGCCGGCATGGACTCAACTGGGCAAATGGCCCCTTTCTGTGCTGTAACCATTCTATGATTCTAAATGGAGCAGTTAGTCTTTTCCTGGCCATCATTTCCATGTGTTCATGTGCCTGTTAGATAAGTAGATTACAATGGGTCTCATATGACATCTGGCTATACCAAGAAATAAACAGGAATAAATATAATTATGTTTTCAGCCATGAAGCCATTTCTCTGGGGATTCTGCTGATTTACCATCGAAGTTAAGGTGAGAGTCCAAGAGAACCTCTGCAGAATTTCAGAGCCTTTTAGGTTGGAAGAAATTAGAAATCAAGATGTTGAGTGGCAGCCTTTTAAACAATGAAATGTACCACAAACTAAGTTGTTGCAATGTATAAGATAATAGAAGATATTGATGATTGTAGGTGATGGTGGGGGGAGTGGGTACAGGTAATTTTTCAAGTGTGCACTGGCAGTGGGAGGGGGGGGCCTCAATTTTGTCCATTGAAATCAATAGAAGGAAAATATCGGAAGTGCATTTATGGTTTTCTGATACTCCAAATAAAGGGTACAGGGTCACCATTACCATCACAGATGCAAAAACATACCCAGCACAATGCGGCACAGTGGCGCAGTGGTTAGCACCGCAGCCTCACAGCTCCAGCGACCCGGGTTCGATTCTGGGTACTGCCTGTGCGGAGTTTGCAAGTTCTCCCTGTGTCTGCGTGGGTTTCCGCCGGGTGCTCCGGTTTCCACCTACCTCCAAAAGACTTGCAGGTTGATAGGTAAATTGGCCATTGTAAATTGTCCCCAGTGTAGGTAGGTGGTAGGAGAATGGTGGGAATGTGGTAGAAAATATGGGGGTAGTGTAGGGTTAGTATAAATGGGTGGTTGTTGGTCGGCACAGACTCGGTGGGCCGAAGGGCCTGTTTCCGTGCTGTATCTCTAAATAAAAATAAATAAATAATAAAATAAAAATCTCCTTGTTACTCACATTGTTGTCATGGCTGCAACTGCTCTCATTGCTAGCACTTTGGTTATTGAGAGAACAGAGAATGACAGTTGACTGTGTGGGAGGAGGGAGGATAACTGTTCGGGCTAAATTTGATGAGGCTGTGTTTCTGTACTTGAGTCTTGCTCAACAGGAACAAGAATCAGAGAATTAGGCTTGGAGGTCAGCACACCTGATTTGTAGTGCTCCCAATTTTCCAGTGATAAACATTAATCACCATTAAATTAGGAGCACTGTGAATTGACTATGATGACCTCTGCATCCGACTCTCTGATTGACATGCCCGTTGAGCAAGATTATGCTCTCAGAATTAACGCTTTAGAATTTAAAAATAACCACTTTTTGTTCTGCTCATACATGGAGCAAAACAGCTCTGCACAAACTGTCAAAATGAATGTCATCAACTTTAAAGAAATATGTGAATTAAATTATAATTTTGACTAAACTGGTCTCTTAACTTCAGCCTTAATTAAAACATTTTCTGTGATATCAATGTTGTAAAGTCAGCCTTATTGAACTAGAGATGAAATAAAAGATGTAACTTTCGATTTAATTTCTGTTCATTTTGATTGGTTTAAATCAACACCTATGAAGAAATACTCACCAGTCATTTTAAACATTTTGTGAATTCAAGTTTTATTTAACTAATTCGTCAAGAACTATCACAGTAGAAATGAATTGAAGGTATTATGAGATGATCTAACATCTTGTCTTGAATATAATTTTAGTAAAAGCAAAATACTGTGAAAGCTGGAAATCTGAAATAAAAACAGAAAGTGCTGGAAATACTCAGCAGGTCTGGCAGCATCTGTGGAGAGAGAAGCAGAGTTAACGGGAGAAAATTTATGATCTCCCACATGGCGGGTTTGGAGACGGAGAGAGCATAAATTCGAGTGAAATGGTGGCGTTGGGGTGGGTGGGTTCCCGCCACCACCATCCCGTCTCTGCCAAAATTTAGTCCAGGGCAGGAAGGCCTGTGAACGGCCTTCGTATCCCACTGCCAATTAAGGCCCTTAACTGAGCAATTAACCTTCAGTTAAAGGCCTCTTCCTGCTGCAGTTGCCACGAGCCGTGCGGCGGGTGGCCCTCTCTGCACATGGGAAGCATGGCATGAAAGACCATGCAAGCTGTTTCCTGGCTCGGTGGGGGGGGGGGGGGGGGGAGTCCCTCTTTTAAAGGCACAGTGCCTGAATAATGGATCCAGCATCAGGAAGGGGGTGTCCCACTGAGGCCACCCCATGCCCTTGCTGCTGACCCCTCTTCACCCCCTCTCCTGCGACCCTCAACCTGTGAGACCTCTCCTGCACTGACCTACCTCAGGTCTGGTTCCTGTGGCGCTTCTCGGCCTCCGGTAGGTGCACCTGCAGCAGTAGCCACCACCTCCATGGTTGCGCTGCAGCTGCTGGCAGCTCTGCAAGGGTGGGACTTCCAGTGACGGGGTCCTTGACCCGATGGAATGCCTGCCACTGTCCACTTAAATGCCTGATTGGCACTAAATTCAACAGGTCTTCCAGAGAAGAGGCGTTGCAGGGATCTCAACGTCGATTTCTCCGGATGTTGAGACCCCCCGCCGCCAGGATAAAATTCCCTCCAATGTTTCAGGTCCGTGACCTTTCACTATAACCAATATAATTTTGCTGCACCTATTTTTATTCACCTAAATGTTAATTTGTTGCT
This sequence comes from Heterodontus francisci, assembly GCF_036365525.1. Classification (NCBI taxonomy): domain Eukaryota; kingdom Metazoa; phylum Chordata; class Chondrichthyes; order Heterodontiformes; family Heterodontidae; genus Heterodontus; species Heterodontus francisci. The sequence continues at coordinate 116,540,349 of NC_090371.1, forward strand.
TTATTAATAATTATATGAATTGCTCTGCCAGCATTGACCTTGCATGCATTTTGTTGGATCTTAACTATCCTCTGACCCTGTCGGAGTAAATGATGAAGATATCAAGCTAAAAGGACAGTCACTGATATCTTAATTTTAATGTTTTCTGTGTATAGCATGAATGCATTTCAAATCGCCTGGAGAAAGTAATTGATCAATACTTAAGCTGAAATAACCTGAATATATTTCCAATTAAATCACTTATTAGGTGTAAAGATATAAAGATATTATACCTTAAAAGAAGCAAGAACTTGTATTTATAAAGTAATTTTTTATATCCTCAGCACATCCCAAGTGCTTCACACCAAGGAATTACTTTTCAAAGGCAAAATACTGCAGCTGCTGGAAATCTGAAATAAAAACAGAAAATGCTGGGAATACTCAGCAGGGTAGGCAACATTTGTGGAGAGAGAAACACGGTTAACATTTCAGATCAATGACCTTTCATTATAACTGGAAAAAGTTGAAGATCTAAAAGGTTTTAAACAAGTGCATAAGCAGGGAAAGGGAGGAGGGGGGAAAGAACAAAGGAGAAGGTCATTGATAGGGTGAAAGGCAGGAGATATTACTTATCAAAAGGGATGATGGCGCAAGGCAAAAGGAGATGGTAATGGGGCAAGCAAAGAAATAAATGATGGGTCTGCAGAAGATGTAAATAAGAAAGACAGAAACATCACTAACAGCTGCTGAGCAAAACAAAAGGTGAGAGAGGTTATGATCTGAAATTCTAGAACTCAATGTTGAGTCCAGAAGGCTGTAAAGTTTCTAGTTGAAAGATGAGGTGCAGTTCCTGCAGCTTACACTAAGCTTCATTGGAACAGTGTAAGAGACCGAGGACAGAGAGGGTAGAGTTGGAGTGGAGTGGCAAATTACAGAAACAGGTGATCAGAAACTGGTGTCATATTTGCGGACTGAATGAAGGTGTTCTATAAAGCTATCAGCCAATCTGCGTTTGGTCTCCCCAGTGCAGAGGAGACCACATTGTGAGCAGCGAATACAGTATATTAAATTCACATAAGTACAAGAAAATCACTATTTCACCTGGAAAGAGTGCTTGGAGCCTTGGACGGTGAAAACAGCGCTTGAATGGGAATGTGCTATGGAAAAGGGAATGGGTGTTGGGGGTGATTGAGGAGTGGACCAGGGTATCGCAGAGGGAACGGTGCCCTTGGAATGCTGAAAGGGGAGGGCATCAGGTGGAGAATGATGCATTGAATGAGGAAGTTGGTGGGGTGGAAGACGAGGACAAGCGGAATCTTATCATGGTTCTGAGAGGGAGTGGAAAGGGTGAGAGCAGAATTATGGGAGGACTTAACCACAATGTAGGGGAATCTTCAGTTGAGGAAAAAGGAAAACATATTGGAAGCACTCTTCTGGAAGGTGGCATCACAGATACGACGGAGAAAGAGGAATGGGGAGAATTGAATAGAGTCCTTACAGGAAGTGGGTGGAAGGAAGTGCAGTAAATGTAGCTGTGGGAGTCAGTGGGCTTATAGTAGATATTAGTCGATACACTATCCCCAGAAATGGAAACAGAAAAGTCAAAGAAGGGCAGGGAAGAGTCAGAAGGGACTACATGAAGGCAAGGGAAGGGTGGAAATTGGAAGCAAAGTTGATGAAATTTTCCAGTTTGGGGCAAGAGCAGGAAACGGAACACAGTCATCACTATATTGGAAAAAAAAGGTGAGGGAGGGGACCTGAGGAGTACTGGAATAAAGGATGCTTTACATATTCCACAAATAGGTAGGCAGAACTAAGATCCACATGGCAAAACATTTTATTTGGAGGAAGTGAATGGAGTTAAAGCGAAAGTGGTTCAATGTGAGAACAAGTTCGGCCGATGGAAGAGGGTTGTGGTGGTTGGGACTGGTTAGGCCTCTGTTCAAGGAAGAAATGGAAAGCTCTCTGACCAGCTTGGTGGGAGATGGAGGTTTAGTTTAGTTTAGTTTAGAGATACAGCACTGAAACAGGCCCTTCGGCCCACCGAGTCTGTGGCGACCATCAACCACCCATTTATACTAATCCTACACTAATCCCATATTCCTACCAGATCCCAACCTGTCTCTATATTTCCCTACCACCTACCTATACTAGGGGCAATTTATAATGGCCAATTTACCTACCAACCTGCAAGTCTTTTGGCTTGTGGGAGGAAACCGGAGCACCCGGAGGAAACCCACACAGACACAGGGAGAACTTGCAAACTCCACACAGGCAGTACCCAGAATTGAACCCGGGTCGCTGGAGCTGTGAGGCTGCGGTGCTAACCACTGCGCCACTGTGCCGAGGTGTAGAGAGATTGGATATGCATGGTGAAAAGGAGATGGTTAGGGCCAGGAAACTGGAAAATGTTAAGTAACGGAGGGCATCAGAAAAGTCACAGGTGTAGGTGATAAGGGACTGGATAAGGGAAGAAAAAATAGTTGAGATAGGAAGAAATCAGTTCTATGGGGCAAGAACTGGTTGAAATGATGAATCTACTAGGGCAATCCTGTTTGTGGATCTTGTGAAGGATGTTGAAGTGGACTGTATGGGGTTGGGGGACTATGATATTAGAGCTATAGAGGAGATGAGGTAAGTGACAGTCTTTGAAACAATGGCTTGATGGTTCAAATTTGTTCACTTTTATATTTTTGGCAAATTCAGCTGCTAATTCGAACACAGTAAGGTCCCAGAAACAGTTTTAAGATGAATAATCAGCTAATTTATTTTGGTGTTTAAAAGACAAGAAGAGAATCCCTATCTCTTTGATTAATCCATGGCATCTTTTCTGTGTACCTAAATGACAGATGGGACCTCAGTTTAATGTTTCAACTTACTGTTGTAGATTCATGTATTATTAATGTATGAACAGTTAAGATGCATGACAATAGTGGTGCACTATTTTAACAGAGCATTAATATTTTAAATAGGTTTAAACCTCTGCTAAAATAACATTCAGTGCAATGTCATATCAATATGTATACTCATATCACAAGCAGTAGTATCTAGTCTTCAATATCACAAACTATTTGGGGAACTGCAGCAATCAGCCTGATGGATAAACATGGAGGGTAACTTTTCCACAAGGGTTTTTCCAATCTCCTGCCATAACTTTGGCTAAAGATCAGTGCAGATCCCAAAGAATGTGTAAAAGGCCATTTATGTTGTTTCTCTGGGGGAGTGTCCACTGATTTTCCACTAAAACTTTTACTCAAAGATATTTTATTGCTCAACTTACTCTAGCCAAAGCAAAAAAATTCACAATTAAAAATTGAAAAGAATGAAATATTTGAACCACACTCCAGTAACTGGTGTTATACTCCAAACAATAACACCTGACTGAAAAGGTTTCCACTTTGGGCACAATTCGCAATCTGGGTACAAATTGTCCTCAAAATTGCACTTGTTGTCTGAATGGAATGTTTTACTCAATTTTGGCTGAAACTCATTTGCATTTCACTGAACATGATATCTTCTATGAATCAGTGCAACTGGGCTATGTTTTAGAATGTACTTGTATATTTATTTTTTCTTACTTTTGAATATATTCATTGGTGTATTTAAAAGAGGCAGTCTGGTACAGTTTTATTAATACAGTTGAAAATGAGTTTATCACAAAAGAAAACGTTTTTAATGAGCAAGTCTAGTCTACCACCTTTGAGTAATATAAGAAACATAAGAAATAGAAGCTGGAGTAGGCCATTTGACCCTCAAACCTGCTCCACCATTCAACAAAATAATGGATGATCTTTTACCTCAACCCCAGCTTCCTGCACTATCCATATATCCCTTATTATGCTTTGTACCCCAAAATCTATTGACCTCTGTCTCGAATATGCTCAATGACAGCATCTACAGCTCTCTGGAGTAAAGATTTCCAAAGATTCACAACCTTTTGAGTGGAAACAATTTCTACTCATTCAGTCTGACATGGTGACCTCTTGTTCGGGACCTGTGACCCCCTAGTTCTAGACTCACCAGCTAGGTAAAACATCTTCCCACCCCTAAAAAGAGGCTAAAAGTCTCTTAAAAATTTGATATGTTTCAATTAGATCACTTTTCTTTTTTCGAAACTCCAGGGAATATAGGCCTAGTCTACTCAATCTCTCTTCATAGGACAATCCCCTAATCCCAGGAACTAGTCTAATGAACACTTGTTGCACTCTCTCTCAAGTATGTCCTTCCTTAGGAAAGGAGATGAAAACTGCACACAGTAGTCCAGATGTTGCCTCACCAATGCCCTGTGTAATTGTAGTAAGGCTTCTTTATTTGTGTACTCCATTCCCTTTCTCACAAAAACTAACATACCATTTGCCTTCCTCATTGCTTGCTGTACCTGCATGTTAACAATATGATTGATGTACAATGACACCCAGGTCCCTTTGAATGCACACATTTCCTACTCTCTCATCATTCAAAAAGTATCCTACTTCTTTATTTTTTATTGATTAACCTGATTTTAAATCACTGAAAATTACTTTAAAAAACAATGCAGAACCTTTACTAGCTTCATTGGTGTACAGTAGTCAGTTCCTTAGTAAGGAAAATATTTTTTCATGTATAAAAGCTTTTAAAAGGTGTTTATTGGTGTCATTCTCCAAACAAAAGTCTGAGCTTAATTTTAAGAGCCTCCTTGAAGACCTGAAAATGAGTGGAATTAGTGGAAACTCGCCATGGTGATTATTTTGATCTGGGGGCATGGCCAGTTTTCTGGGTGGTGCCAGCATCCAGCACAATGTTTTTTTAAACGAACACAAAAGATCGGCGAAACCCGATTTGCGATGGATGCAATTTACACTTGAAATTCCTTAATCTTTTCACTGGTTTGACCAATTGCTGGCAAAAAGCACTGGAAAAAAGCGCAACCTAGCAGAAACTCCTTTCCGCTATCTTTATCTCAATTAGAAGATAGAATGCTTTTCTCCACAATTAAAAATGTTATTTTGTAAGGACAATGATAACTTAAAAAAATCTTAAATTCTTGCAATGGTAACATGAGATGCAGATAATAATCCTTTCTGTTTTTGATATAAACTTAAAAGGTTTAGATATATCCGCATTTAAATCATTGTACAGAAAATACAAGTACCCACTGGAATGATTACTATGAGCTTGTAGTTAGTAACACACGAGAGATTAGGATATAAAGCTACTTGATTGTAATTTGCAGTTAGGATGTTGTCCTACAATCGTGGCTTTTACTTTTAATTCATGCACATTTTTTAATTCATTCCTGGGATGTACGGGTCACTGGCAAGGCCAGGATTTGTTGCCCATCCACAAAGGTGGAGATAAGCTGCCTTCTTGAAGTGCTGCAGTCCATGTAGTATGGTGACCACGCAATGCTGTTAGGAAGGGAGTTCCAAGATTTTGATCCAGCGACAGCGAAGGACGGCGATATAGTTCCAACTCAGGATGGTGTGTGACCTGAAGGGGAACGTGCAAGTGGTGATGTTTCCATGTGTCTACTGCCCTTGGTGTGGCCATGCTTTAATTGTAGTAGCGTTTGCAGATGCTTTAGGATTTCCTGCTCTGATTTGCTAATCTATTTTCACCACTCCGCTCTTTTCCTTCACATGAAGTTGAAGTTCCACAGGTGCCCTCCAGCACCTGCGAGAATCTTGACAGTCAAACCTGAATTTTCTACCGCTTCCAGCACATTGTAGCGGCATAAATCAGCCTACTGCTTAAGGTAAATGGGTAACAATTTCATCCCACCAAAACTTTCCTTGCTTTCCTGGCATTTCATTATAAATTTTCATTTGGGAGCTGGGAACACCCTTCAGGTAATTTCCCAATGTTGGGCCATGCAGGACATTGTGGGTGAAATTTAGCTTTGGCGCAATTTGGGTGTAAATGGATCAACTATACATAATATACCCAACTAATGTTCTCTCTAAGCTCTGCAGCAGCCTGGAAGTTATCGTACAGGCCACACACAAGTCCCTTTAAGATTCTGCCCCTGCATGGCTGAGCAAAAAAATTTAAAGGTACTGCACACTTAAATGAATAGGCCACACACAACAAAATAAAAATTGGAGAGGACATTGTACCACATTTTTCTTTTCCAATGCTATTAAATCAGTGGGACTTTCAGACAGAAGCCACCAGCCTATTTAGTTCAAGTTGGGACAGCAAGCCAATGACACTGCTAAGAATAATTGACTAATCATTGTGTTGAATGAACTGCATGAAAGAAAGTGTGCAAAGGGGATCATCAAGCAATAGACTCCTAAATGGCTTTAATTGTCCCCTTCCTTTTACATTTCACTTATATGCAATTTTATGCTCCCACCATGAATATGGTCCCCATACCTATTCAAGGCTGCACCTGAAGATCTACAAATGAGCTAACTCTGGAAGATTAGGTTCACACAGCACAGCTCTATTTGAGTCTCAACCTTGCCATTAGCCATTTTGGTCTAAACTGTTCTTATTTTGGAAAATCTAGGTTTAAGTGTCAGCAGGTTACAATGAGAGCAATATCGCCAGGCTTGATCCTGATTTCAGCCAAAATCTTGTGATCCACATCTCTAACAGGCTTTGTTGGATCACAATCAGGAGCAGGAACTCTACTGTTTTTCTGCTCCCAACCAAGAGACACTGATGTATCCTCACAACTGCCCCTGCTGAAATCAAATAGGTCAGAAAAGAACAGAGATTAAGCCTCAGCCTACTTGGTCTGTATGTTTCATTCACTGATGAGATAAACTAATCAAGCCTTTTGGAGGACACTGAATTGTTATTCTAGTTATTTTTTGCAGTTCTGGGTAGATTTTACAGAGTTGCAAAGAGAAGAGAAAGAAAGAAATAAGGAATATTCTCAAGTGTTTCCAAGAATGTATGTGATATTGAAAATTCACAACAAAAAGAGTTGCTCTTGGTTTACTCACTTCATTCAGAGAAGGTCATATTAAGTCTTACATTTAGGGAGTATAAAGCACCAGTTTCATGTCCCCAAAAGCACACACAGATAGACTACCAGCATCACCATGTTATTGCAGTCACTGTGAGCTGTCACAAAGTCAAGATCACCACATTTATCAAATCACTGTTTCATGAAAGTTTTAGGAAGAAGTACTGACATTACTGCTGCATTGCGCTACTTATGACTTGGCTACAAATGGCAAGCCTGGTGCTTGAAATAAAGAGTCTTATATTTGTTTGATTGCTTATAGTAGGGCTAAAAATCCATACACAAAATTATAGCAGAAGAGCACCTGCCCCCACAAGCCACAATGTAAAGTGGGGTGTTGGAGTTGTGAATGGAGATTCCCTGCTGCACTTTGCCATTTAATAACACAATTTTTCATTCTTTGTTAAGCACTATGGAATATTTCAGAGATGTAATGAGTGACATACAGGGTAATTTTCAACTTCACTGCCTAGGCGGTAACCTGGAGGAATAAATCAGGTCAGATTGGCACCAGGGCATCTGGGACCCGAGAGATCAGGGTATCTCCTTAACCAATTACATTTAAGAGTTGTGAAATAATCAGTGGAAGGACTGAGAAGGAGGGTGAATTAAAGAACTCACATTCAATTTCAGATCAGGTATGGAAAGACAAATAGAGAAGAAAACAAGGTTGGAGTAAGAGACAGGGGAAAAGAGAAAGTAAGGAAAAGGCAGAAAAAAAATAAAACTTGATATTTTTAAGATCTCCCAAGACAAGTCACAACCTGAGGGAATGAGACTTCATGCTAAATAATAGTTAATTTTTGATGCCAGAGCAGTTAATTGGCAATTAACACATCAACAGAAAATGATGGAAATATTCAGCAGGTCAAGCAGCATCTGTGGAGAGAGAAAGAGTTAATGTTTCAGATCGATGACCTTTTGTTAGCTTGAGGTCACCAACCTCAAATATTGGGCCGGATCATAGGAAATAGGAGCAGGAACAGTGCTCTCCAGGGAGATGGTGGCATAGTAGTATTGTCACAGGACTAGTAATCCAGAAACCCAGGGTACACAAGTTCAAATCCCACCATGGCAGAAAGTGGAATTTGAATTCAATTAATACCAATTCAATTAATGCAATACCCCCCTGCTTTTTCTGCTTTCTGTCTGTAAACCAATTCTCAGTCCATAACAATTTATTACCCCACAATTCCATGTGCTCTAATTTTGTTCACTAACCTCCTGTGTTATCAAAAGCCTTCTGAAAATCCAAATACACCACATCCACTGGTTCTTCTTTATCTATGCTACAAGTAACATCCTAAAAAAAACTCCAACAGGTTTGTCAAACATGATTTTCCTTTCATAAATCCATGTTGACCCTGCCCAATCACATCATTACTTTCTAAGTGTCCAGTTATCTCATCCTTTATAATAGATTCCAACATTTTCCCTACTACTGACGTCAAACTAACAGGTCTGTACTTCTTCGTTTTCTCTCTCGCTCCCTTCTTAAATAATGGAGTTACATTTGCTACTTTCCAGTCTGCAGGAACTTTACCAGAATTTATAGAATTTTGAAAGATGGCCACCTATGCATCTACTATCTCTATAGCTACCTCCTTCAATACTCTGGGATGTAGCTCATCGGGTCCAGGGGATTTATCAATTTTCAATCCAATTAATTTTTCGAGTACTACTTTTTTGATAATTTCGTTCAGTTCCTCATTTTTACAAGTCCCTTGGTTCCCTAGTATTTCTGGGAGATTTTCTGTGTCTTCTTCCATGAATTACACAAAGTAATTGTTTAGTCTTTCTACCATTTCCTCATTCTCCACCACAAACTCTCCTGTCTCCGCCTGCAATGGACCCACATTCGTCCTTGCTAATCTTTTCCTTTTTACATACCTAAAGAAGCTTTCACAGTCTGCCTTTATGTGTCTAGCTAGCTTGCATTCATAATCTCTTTTCCCTTTCTTCATCAGTTTCTTGGTCCTACTCTGTTGGATTCTAAATTGCTCCCAATCCTCAGGCTTACCACTTCCTTTGACCTCTTGTGGAAGTAATGGCGATGAAATTGTCAAAGTATGCCCTCATTATTCCTCTGAAACTGAAATGAATTTCTGGAGTCCCCACATGTGTATTTGGACATGGAAATCCAGAAGTTGCGGTGAGGGATTCGATACTCCTCCAGAGGGTGCACTATTGAAGGTCTCCCAGATTGTAATCAAGTAAAAGTCACTGAACTGATGAGAACTTGCCCTTTTATGCTATTAGTCTTGCTGTAAAAACACTTGAATAAGTTATGACTTTTTGAATGAGGTAGAACTGCATTTTTAACGACATACTAAGTTCATAATTACTGCTGAATGGCCTCACTGGCCCTGAAAAGCTAATTTTATATTGGTGAAATGTCAAACTTCTCCATAATGATAAAACATTTTACTTTTTAAAAAAATAATTTCCTTTTTAAAGTTTGTTTATGATATTTAAGTTTCTACCTTAATCCCACGTGAACCCCCTTGACTTGGCACCAGAGATAAACCAATGTCAGGAAAGAGGAAATCCATTCCCCAGAGATCACCAGATATTTGTGGGCAGCTTTCTTTGAGATTAGCGACAAACATATCACTTCACCGTTGACCATGAAATTCGAGCCATCAACTCTGTTTTTCTCTCCTAACCTGCTGAGTATTTCCAGCATTCTCTATTTATATTTCAGATTTTGCTTCCACAGTATTTTGCTTTTGCATTAGCACTTATCACATCATTAAAAGGGTACTTACATGGTGGTAACTTCTATCCTGAAAGATCTACAGTGGGTTTAGTTCATATCTACCGTGCAAGTACAGCAATTTTATAACATTCAATACATGTCAATGGTGAGGTAGACAGCGAAATGTCATTTTTATGAAGCTAGCGGCAAAGCTGCACAACTCAGAATGCAAATTTTTAATATTCACATTTAACCGCACATCTGCTCCTTGCCTGAAGTTGCTGTACCGTTTACTTATATACAACAGTGAGCACCATTAATCGCACCATTATGTTGACAGAAAAAATCTGGCCCATTATTATAGTATGATATAAAAGATGCACTGCAGCACCTCATCATGCCTCCTTCGACAGCACCTTCCAAATCCGCGACCTCTTCCACCTGGAAGGACATGGGCAGCAGATACCACCACCTGCAAGTTCCACTCCAAGCCTCACAGTGTCCTGACTTGGAAATATATTGCTATTTCTTCACTGTTGTTGGATCAAAATCCTGGAACTTTCTCCCTAACAGCACTGCGGGTGTACCCACATCCCAAGGACTGCAGCGGTTCAAGAAGGCAGCTCACCACCACCTTCTTGAGGACAATTAGGGATAGGCAACAAATGCTGCCCAAGCCTGCAATGCCGACAATCCATGAAACAAATAAAGAAAAAATTTCAGGGTCAGGGCACTGATTCTAGAAGGAAAATGCAAAGTTGTGAGTGGAGGCTGTTAGTAGCGGGAGCAGGACCTCCCCAAGCTATCTTTGACTTTATTACCTTGCACAAATAGCAGTATAATTGCCACTGATATAACATGGCAGTCAGCTTTTAAACGTTTCTTTGAAAGAATATTTTAAACCCTTGTGGTACAGTGAGCAGTTTCTGGTACCTGTTCCAGCCACATTTTCAATCAGAAAAAAATGACCAGCATTTTATTTGAAAGGTATCATTCTGTCCAGGTAGTCAAGTATGGAGGTCTGGGGCTTTGCCTTCCTTGACTCCACAAATGGACATTGAGACCACAGCTGACCACTTGCAATGCTCAAAAAAAAGCTTTCAGTACTGTGTACCATATATAAACACAATATATAACATGAGCTGAATACACAGAGTCTGACAAAACTAATGACTGCTATGTTTTGATCATGTGCAAGGGTGTCCTTAATATTCCAATGGTTAGAGCTTTAGAGTAATCAATTGTTCTTCAGGCATATTTCCCTATGCTGTCACATTGGGAATTGGACAAGTAGCAATAGCATATTCTAATTTACATGATGGCCCTCCACTTGCAGAAACAGGACTCCTAAGATTTTCTGAACAAACTGCAGAAATTTATCATAATCTCGGCTCTTTATTTTGTGAATAATGTTTTCTCTCCAGCTTTACTTGCCGTACCTATTTACTAGTGCTGAATGTTCAACCTTTATGCATGAAGGGCCTCATTATAATTGTTGTCCTACATAGTGGGCCAGTGAGCAAATTTCAGAAAGATAAAGGTATTAGAAATTTATTTTACTATCAAAACAACAAAAATATGCATTTTTGTGAACACTTAACTTACTTTCTCGTCACTATGTTGAAGACTGCTTTAGTGAAATAGCCAGCATTGTTTTTGCTTGCAGAATTAGACAATGTCTGCCCGCACGCTTCATATAGCAATGCAGAGTACTCCGGATAGATGTACATCTGTCAAGGAGTGATCTTGATCAGTCTCTCTCTGTGTCTCTCCCTCTATTCTGTGTGTGTCTCTCTCTGCTAAAATAGAGGGAGAAAAGCTTCAGATAATCAGTGCTCTGATATCCCACAGTGCAATTGCAGGGCCAAAAACATTATAAATGATTAACCACACTATAGCACATTCACTGAATGCAAAACATTGCTATGAAGCAATTTAGCTATATTGTAATAGAGCTCTGATTTTCTTTTTCTGAAGCAATTCTACAGCAAATTCACAGGTGATACCTTGGGTATGTTAGGCAAAGATCACGTGCTGTCACACTACATGCAGCATAGTGCATTATCATTTATATATAGGTATAAATGCCAAGTGTACTCAGTATGTAGCACTGTCAACAGCCTCTCCACCTACACATAACAAAGAGAATAATCTGCCAACTCCAATTATTTCCACAGCAGGAGATTCTCATGTAACATATTCATTTCAGTATTCATTGAAATGATCTCTTTTACTGGCAAAGGCTATCACCTCAGATACACCAACATGCCCTAAGCAGGCAATCCCGGCAGTTATATCATGGTGTACTGACCTTATTTTCTTAGGACAAGGCACTTTGGGTGCATTTCCAGTGCCAGTTTGCGCATGGCTGCTGGAAATTTGAACACCGCCCATCCCCTCCCCCCCCCAACCCCACCCTGGGGGAGGGGGAAAGGTCCCTCAGGCCACTGAGCCCAATCTTTGGTGGGGGTGGGGGTGCGGGGGCTCATCCATTTGTCTGGCCTAAATCCTACTGGTAGGTCCAAATATATATTTGCAGCAGATAACAAGCCTCCACTCGCTCAGTGTACCAGACATCAACAACACTGGGTTCCAATAAGAAGCAGGATCTTCAGCTGAGGGAGCCTCACTCCTGGTTGTCAGGGATATTGCAGTCTGGAAGCCTGAGTACCTGTATGCTGTATCTTGTTCACCAGCTCCACCTATAAAAGGTGTGCCTTCCACCTTTAGCACAATGGAAGAGTATGTGCAAAAGAGCAATGCTTCAGTGCGATGTTTGATAAAATGGCCACAAAACTGCTGTCAAAATAATGGTGAGGCTAATAGAATTATAGAATCATCGAATGGTTACAGCACAGAAGGAGGTCATTCAACCCATCATTTCCATGCTGGCTCTCTGTTACGGTACCTCAGCTAGTCCCACTACCCCATCCTATCCCCGTTCACCCTAGCTGTTATTTATATGTAAATACCATAATAACTTCAGGTAAGGGTGGATTCCCCATTAAACATGGAAATCATAAAGTTGATGTCTGAGATGCGCCACTTTGATGTTAGCTTTGTGAATACGGCATGTCGCTGCCTGGCTCCTCATTTAAGTGCATTGAGCAGTGCGCAGGTGCTGTATGTGCTCTGTAGATATCAAAGTAAATGCACCACAGAAAGTAAAGTCAGTCATTTCAAGCCTAAGTGCTCTTTTAACAATAGGATAAATGTTAATGCCTCTCAATCAACCTCTTTGCCACAGAAAATAAACGATTACACGTGTGGAGCCTCATTCCTTCACATGTTCATTGTTATTGCAGTTTTTATTAATTTAAAATTTCTAAAGCAGCTTTTACTTTCTGTCTTTTTTTCTCTCTTTCAATCCAGTTTTCTTACCCTCTCCATTCCTCTTTTGGGTGCCAAATTTGAGATTGAATTCGCCCACTCCAAGGGCTGAATTTTAACTTTTGGACCCACTCACAGAGGAGGGTGGTAGTGGGCCGGGAACCCAAAAGTGCATGGAGCGTATTTTTCAGTAGCTCTTTGACTGAGCTATGGCGTTAGCATCCTGTTTCTGGGTTTCCCAACAAATCGGAGTGGGCGGGTGTAATCACGACCTGCACTTGACTGTTGAAGCCTTACCATTTAAATGGACCCCTGTGAGGGACAGATTCTACAACTGGCAAGTGAGAGACAGCAACTGGATTGATGGAACCCCCCCACCCCAGTCAGATCCCCACATGCTGCCACCTTTCCTGATGACCAAGTCTGCCCCTGCATAGGTGCAGGTGGAGCAGTCTTTGGCAGGGCCCCGAAGGGCTCCAAAACCAGAGGACGTTGGTGACGAGCATCTTAGCTGTCAAAGCTCCATTGTTCTCTGTCACCTGCCAAGTGTCCTTCAACCTTGAGGAAAATGGTATGACAAGAGTAGAAGATGAGCAATGGGTGCCAGTGAGAGAAATGGATTGTTTACTTGGGGACTGCTTCAAGGTGGAGGCTGGGGGGGAGGGTGGGGTGTAGGGGGCAAAGTGGGTTGAGTATTGGTGTGTCATCTGGCTGTTCTGCCTCAGATCAGCTGAAGTATGCCTGAATGTGTTCATCTTATGTATCCCAGGCAACTAAGTTTGAGACTGCTGGTGCACTGGCAGCATCAAGCTCTTCCTCTTCCTCTGAAGATACAGGGAAATCATCACCTTCCTCCTCCTGCAGCTCCAGCCCTCTCTGCTGCACTGTGTTGTGCAAGGCACAGCAAACCACTAATACTCTGGAAACCCTTGCTGGTGCATACTGAAGGGAACCCCCAGATCTGTCCAGGCACCTGAATTGCAACTTCAGCATCCCAATGGCTTGCTCAAGGACAATTCTTGCGCACTTTTGGCTTTGTTTGTATCTTTCCTGTGCGTCAGTAGTAGAACTCCTAACAGCTGTCATTAAGAAAGTCCTCAGAGGGTAGCCCTTGTAGTTTTTTTTTCAGTCATTCATGGGAATGCGAGCATCACTGGCAAGGCCAGCATTTATTGCCCATTCCTAATTTCCTTTAAGAAGGTGGTGGTGAGCGGTGAGCTACCTTCTTGAACCGCTGCAGTCCATGTAGAGTAGGTACACCCATAATACTGTTAGGAAGGGAGTTCAGGATTTTGACCCGGTGATAGTGAAGGAACAGCAATATATTTCTAAGTCAAAATGATGTGTGACTTGGAGGGAAACATGCAGGTGATGATGTTCCCTTGGACCTACTGCCCTTGTTCTTCTATGTGGTTAGAGGTTGGGAGTTTGAAAGGTGCTGTTGAGGAAGCCTTGATGAGTTGTTTGCCTTCTCAAAGGAGCCACCCACTGATTCTGCTCAGAGGTGCGAATATCTGTAGCAGACTTACTGCCACAAAATGAAGACAACATGACAGCTTCCTGGGTGTCTTGCACAGGCATGCATGATAATCTTTCAGTGGTTACATATCAGCTGAACATTAATGGACTGAAATCCCTTTCAATTGATAAATACTGCCAATTGACCTGAGGGTGCCTTGATTGCCATATATGTGCAGTCTATGACTCCCTGTACCAGTAGAAATCCAGGCACAGCAGCAAATCCGAGAGCCCTCTCATTCTGACTGACCTCATCAGTAGCAAAGTGGGCGTAAATGGCAACCTTGGCACACATAGCATTCGTCACCTGGGAGATGCATTTGTAAGTAGCAGGTTGTGTGATCCTACAGACATCACCAGAAGAATCCTGGAAGGAGCCAGAGGTGAAGAAATTCAGGGCTGTGGTGACCTTGATTGCCACTGGCAATGTGAGTCCACCTGGTCCACGTGGAAGGAGGTCTGGTTCCAGGAGACTGCAGATGTCAGCAGTGCTTTGACGTGAGATGCTGAACCTTTTGAGGCATTTCTGCTCGGTCTGAAAGCTCCTCCTCTGCCTGGATACTCGTGTTGCAGGTATTGCCTCCTGTGAACTGGAGCACTGTGTTGATCCCCACTGTTCAGTGGAGTGGTAGGGGACCAAAGAGAAGGCAAATGCTGTTCCTGCTGGTGTTACTCCAGCTTCTGATAGTGATGCTGGTGCTGCTCCTCTTGTTCCTCATCAGGTGTCCATGGTAGAGCTGTAAAAGTGGCTCCAGTGCTGCAGTGAAGGCTGACAGCTGGGAAGTGCAGATTAAAAGCAGTACAAGGTTGTAGAAATGACCTCCAAAGTCGTAGGAATCACCTCCAAAGTCATAGAAATCACCTCCAAAGTCATAGAAAGCACACTCACAGAACAAATCCTGTGAGTAAATGCCTTTCACCTAGGCAAAGCAGCTGTCAGATCTCAGTTTTCACTTTCCAGCATGTCAATTGCTCAGCCTTATCAATCCCCACTCTCCTCTCACCCTGTTCAGGCTGGGGCTTTCAGATAGCCCTAAAGATGCAGTCAATTGCCTTTTAGCATATGTCAATCGCAGACTTGCCTGGACCACAAGGGTTTCCCATGTGCTAATAAATACGTACAAGTTAACTGCATACGTCAACAGGTTCCTGTCTGCACTGAGAGCTGCTGAGTCTGGCAAGTCTGGTGAGAAGGAGTTTTAAGGATTAATTTCTGTCTAAAGTCTAGTTTTTTTCCTTCAATTTAACAGATAACTCCAAATTACTTTAATTTAAGACAAGTTTATTCCAGCCTTAAAACAGGGGTATGCAAGCTCTCTGGGACAGCTGCAGCTAGTTACTTAGAAGCTGGCTTAAACTGTTTTTTGGAAGCTTGAATCAGTTTTTTTTTAAAAAGAGGGTATAAAAACAGGGCTTCTTCAGCACTGCTTCGTCCACACAATAGTGCTGCTTTGAGTGCACAGAGTGTAAAGTGGTAGTTTTCTCCTTTTTTCAGCCTCCAGTAGCTGGCTGTTGCTTCAGTACCAGGGAAGAAGCCGATTGGTGAGTAACTGGTAAATTATTCTACTTATTTTAATTATAATACATAGTTTTTAAAGTTACGGTATGGCAGGTCAGCTTGTCCAAGTGGAATGTATATCCTGCAGTATGTGGGAAGTCATGGACACACCACATGTCCTAGAAGAACACATCTGCAGGAAATGTTACCAGCTACAGAAGTTTGAGCTCCAGGTTTTGGAACTCGAGCGGTGGCTGGAGTCTCTGCTGTGCATCCGCGAGGTGGAGGGCTATGTGGATAGCATGTTTAGGGAGGTGGTCACACCACAGGTTAAGAGCATGCAGACAGAGAGGGAATGGATGACCACCAGGCAGTCTGAGAGAACCAGGCAGGCAGTGCTGGAGTCCCGAGTCTATCTTCCTTGTTGATCGGTTTTCCATTTGGATACTGATGAGGGTGATGGTTCATCTGGAGAGTGCAGCCACAGCAAAGTTTGTGGTACCACAGGTGGCTTAGCTGCACAGGAGGGGAGGAAAAAAAGTGGAAGAGCAATAGTGATAAGGGATTCAATAGTCAGGGGATCAGACAGGCATTTCTGCTACAGTAAACGTGACTCCATGATGGTGTGTTGCTGCCCTGGTGCCAGGGTCAAGGATGTCATGGAACAGCTGCAGGATATCCTTCTGGGGGAGGGTGAACAGTCGTGGTCCACATTGGTACCAATGACATAGGTAGGAAGAGGGATGAGGTCCAGAAAGCTGATTATAGAGTGTTAGGAAGGAAATTAAAAAGCAGGACCTCTAGAGCAGTAATCTCTGGATTAGTCCCAGTGCCGTGTGCTAGTGAGCAAAAGAATAGGCGGATTGAACAATTCAACACATGGCTGGAGAATTGGTGTAGGAGAAAGCGCATTGGGACCAGTTCTGGGGCAGGTGGAACCTGCACAAGATGGATGGGCTACACCTTAACAAGAATGGATCTAATATCCTCACAGGGAGATTTGCTAGTGCTTTTGGGGAAGGTTTAAATTAGCTTGTCAGGGGGATGGGAACCTGACAGGTAGCTCAAATTGGAAGGATGTGAAGCTGGTAACAGGAGGTAGAAAAGTAGCAAATTATATTAGAAGGCAGGCAAAACAAAAGCGAGCATCAACTGAGCTTAGAATGCAGAATGTCAAGACGACAAGGTTAAGGGCACTCTATCTGAATGCACGTAGCATTCACAACAAGGTAGATGATTTAAAGGCACAAATAGAGGTAAACGGGTATGATCTAATTGCCATTATGGAAACATGGCTACAGGTGACCAAGACTGGGAACTGAATATTCAAGGATATTCGACATTTACAAAGCACAGGCAAAAAGGAAAATGAGGTGGTGTTGCGCTGATAATAAGGGATGGGATAAGTACATTAGTGAGGGAGGATCTGCGATCAGAAGAACAAAATGGGAAATCTGTTTGGGTAGAGCTAAGAAACAGCAAGGGGCAGCAAACATTGGTACGAGTTGTTTATAGGCCACCAAACAGTAGTGGTAGTGTATTAATCAGGAGATTAGAGAAGCATGTAGCATGGGTAATACAGTAAGCATGGGTGACTTCAATCTGCATATAGACTGGGTAAACTTAATGAGCGCTAATGCTATGGAGGCCAAGTTTCTGGAATGTGTTAGGAATGGTTTTCTAGAGCAGTATGTTGAGGAATCAACTCAAGACCAGGCTATTTGAGATCAGTATTATGTAATGAGAAAGGGTTAATTAATAATCTTGTTACAAAAGAACCTTTTGGGATGAGTGACCATAATATGTAGAATTTTACATTATGTTTGAAAGTGAGGTAGTTCAATCTGAAGCCAGGATGGTAAATTTGAACAAAGGAAATTATGAATGTATGAAGGGGAAATTGGTTGAGTTGGATTGGGAAAATGCATTAAGAGGTATGATAGTACATAGGCAATGAATAGTCTTTAAAGAATTATTACAGAGTTCACAGCAACTATACATTCCTTCGAGGCATAAAAACACCAAAAGAAAAGGCAGTCAACCGTGGCGAACAAAGGAAGTTAAGGATTGCATCAGATTAAAAGAAAAGGCTGATAAAGTTGCCAGAAATAGTAGTCAACCTGAGGATTGGAAGGATTTTAGAATACAGCAAAGGAGGACCAAAAAACTGATAAAGAAAGGAAGAATAGAATATGAACGTAAACTAGCAAAAAACATAAAAACAGACTGTAAAAACTTCCATAGGTACTAAAAAAAGAAACATTTGGCTAAGATTACAGACAGAGGCAGGAGAATTTATAATGGGGAATAGAGAAATGGCAGAGATTACTTTGTGTCTGTCTTTACTGAAGAAGATGCAAGAAATCTCCCAGAATTAGAGATCCAAGGGATGAGGGAGAATGAGGAACTGAAGGAAATTAGTATTAGTAAGAAGATTGTATTGGAGAAATTAATGGGGCTGAAGGTTGATCAGTGTTGAAAAAGGTAGCTGTGGAGATAATGGATGCATTGGTGATCATATTCCAAAATTCTATATATTCTAAAATAATTCCTGCAGATTGGAAGGTAGCAAATGCCACCCCACTATTTAAGAAGGGAGGAAGAGAGAAAATAGGGAACTACAGACCTGTTAGCCTTACAGCAGTTGCAGGGAAAATACTGGAATCTATTCTAAAGGATGTGATAAACAGACACTTGGATAATAATGATCTGTTGGGCATAATCAACATGGATTCATGAAAGGGAAATCATGTTTGATGAACCTGTTGGAGCTTTTTGAGGATGTTACAACAGAATTGATAAAGGGGAGTTGGTGGATGTAGTATATTTGGATTTTCAGAAGACTTTTGATAAAGTCCCCCACAGGAGTTTGGTGAGCAAAATTAAAGCACATAGGATAGGAGGGAATATATTGACATGGATTAAGGATTGGTTAACAGGCAGAAAACAGAGAGTCGGAATAAATGGGTCATTCTCACGTTTGCAGGCTGTGACTAGTGGGGTACTGCAAGGATCAGTACTTGGGCTCCAGCTGTTCACAATATATATCAATGATTTGGATGTGGGGATCAAATGTAATATTTCCAAATTTGCAGATGTATGTTGTGAGGAAGATGCAAAGTGGCTTCAAGGGGATTTGGACAGACTTAATGAGTGGGCAACGACATGGCAGATGGAACAAAATGTGGAAAAATGTGAGATTATCCACTTTGGTAGGAGGAACAGATGTGCAGAGATTAGAAAGTGTAGATGTACAAAGGGACCTGGGTGTCCTTGTCAATAAGTCACTGATGGCTAACATGCAGGTGCAGCAAGCAATCCGGAAAGCTAATGGTATGTTCGCCTTTATTGCAAGAGGATTTGAGTACAGGAGTAGCAAAGTCCTGCTTCAATTTTGTAGAAGCTTGGTTAGACTGCACCTGGAGTACAGTGTGCAGTTTTGGTCCCCTCACCTTAGGAAGGATATTATTACCATAGAGGGAGTGCAACGGAGGTTCACCAGACTTGTTCCTGGGATGGCAGGACTGTCTATGAAGAGAGATTGAGGAAACTGGGTCTTTATTCTCTGGAGTTTTGAAGAATGAGAGGTGATTAAATTGAAAGCTACAAAATACTTAAAAGGGATAGCCAGGGTAGATGCAGCTAAGATGTTTCCCCTGGTTGGGGAGTCGAAAACCAGGGAACACAATTTCAAAATTAGGACTGAGATGAGGAAAAATTTTATTCAGAGGGTTGTGAATCTTTGGAATTCTCTACCCCAGAGGGCTGTGGAAGCTCAGTCATTGAATATGTTTAATGCAGAGATTGACAAATTTCTAAATACCAATGACATAAAGGGATATGAGGATAGTGTGGGAAAAAGGCATTGAAGGGGATGATCAGCTCTGATCATATTAAATGGTGGAACAGGCTAGATGGGCTGAATGGACCACTCCTGTTCCTATGTTCCTATGTTGCCTGTCAGCATTTTGTGCATCTTTAGCGTCCCGCATGCACCCACACCTGCCCACCCTGGCAGGTTAAAATTCGGTCCCACCCCCAAGTTACACTTCCTTGTTCAAATTTTGTGCTATTGATTAAAGAATGCATCAATCAGATTGACGAAGGAATGATATAGCTGCTTTTCCTGTTGCCAGATACCAAAGGTGCTGCACATTTCAATCTTACACTTGCAACAGCTTCCAGGACAAAACACTGTCAGCATTAATTGGCAAGATTGACCGGTTATAGGAATGTTTGAGTCAATACTGCCCAGAGGGTTCATCAGTTCCTAATTTGATTGACCACACAAGAAATATGTGCAAAGGTAAGGTGCATACGTAACTTTGGCTTCATCCTGATACCAGAAAACATTTTTCTCATTTACCCTCAGGTGTTAGAGGATAGTTTTTATTTATGATTAGATGTTCAAATCCATTCCTCAAAATCAATAAAGATATTGAATTTTTGAGGTCAAACATTCATTGATTCATTAAGTACATAGTCCATGCTTTCTTTCTTTTTTCTTCTCTTTCTTTGGCCTCCTTGTCACGCGCGACAATGGGTAAGCGCCTGGAGGTGGTCAGTGGTTTGTGAAGTCGCGCCTGGAGTGGCTATAAAGGCCAATTCTAGAGCGACAGACTCTTCCATAGGTGCTGCAGATAAAATTGGTTGTCAGAACTGTTACACAGTTGGCTCTCCCCTTGTGCTTCTGTCTTTTTTATTTGTTTATTTAGAGATACAGCACTAAAACAGGCCCTTCGGCCCACTGAGTCTGTGCCGACCATCAACCACCCATTTATACTAATCCTACATTAATCCCATATTCCCTACCACATCCCCACAATTCTCCTACCACCCACCTACACTAGGGGCAATTTACAATGGCCAATTTACCTATCAACCTGCAAGTCTTTGGCTGTGGGAGGAAACCAGAGCACCCAGCGGAAACCAATGCAGTCACAGGGAGAACTTGCAAACTCCACACAGGCAGTACCCAGAATTGAACCCGGGTCGCTGGAGCTGTGAGGCTGCAGTGCTAGCCACTGCGCCACTGTGCCAACTGCTAAGTCGCTTCAACTCGCCACTCTTTAGCCCCGCCTTTATGGCTGTCCGCCAGCTCTGGCGATCACTGGCAACTGACTCCCATGACTTGTGATCAATGTCACAGGACTTCATGTCGCATTTGCAGATGTCTTTAAAGTGGAGACATGGACGGCTGGTGGGTCTGATACTAATGACGAGCTCGCTGTACAATGTGTCCTTGGGGATCCCGCCATCTTCGATGCGGATCACATGGCCAAGCCATCTCAAGCGCCGCTGGCTCAGTAGGGTGTATATGCTGGCCGCCTCGAAGACTTCTACGTTGGAGAAATGGTCCTGCCACCTGATGCCAAGGATTCTCCGGAGGAAGCAAAGATGGAATGAATTGAGACGTCGCTCTTGGCTGACATACATTGTCCAGGCCTCGCTGCCGTAGAGCAAGATACTAAGGACACAGGCTTGATACACTCGGACTTTTGTGTTCTGTGTCATTGCGCCATTTTCCCACACTCTCTTGGCCAGTCTGGACATAGCAGTGGATGCCTTTCCCATGCACTTGTTGATTTCTGCATCGTGAGACAGGTTACTGGTGATAGTTGAGCCTAGGTAGGTGAACTCTTGAACCACTTCCAGAGCGTGGTCGCTGATATTGATGGATGTCCCATGATGTTCGTTTTCTTGAGGCTGATGGTTCGGCCAAATTCGTTGCAGGCAGCTGCAATCCTGTTGATGAGTCTCTGCAGACACTCTTCAGTGTGAGATGTTAGTGCAGCATCGTCAGCAAAGAGGAGTTTCCTGATGAGGACCTTCCGTACTTTGGTCTTTGCTCTTAGACGGGCAAGGTTGAACAACCTGCCATCTGATCTTGTGTGGAGGAAAATTCCTTCTTCTGAAGACTTGAACGCATGTGAGAGCAGCAGGAAGATGATGATCCCAAACAGTGTAGGTTTGAGAACACAGCCCTGTTTCACACCACTCAGGATAGGAAAGGGGTCTGATGAGGTGCTGCTATGCTGAATTGTGCCTTTCATATTGTCATGGAATGAGGTGATGATACTTAGTAGCTTTGGTGGACATCCGATCTTTGCTAGTAGTCTGAAGAGACCACAGCTGCTGACGAGGTCAAAGGCTTTGGTGAGATCAATCAAAGCAACGTAGAGGGGCATCTGTTGTTCATGGCATTTCTCCTGTAGCTGGCAAAGGGAGAACAGTATGTCAATGGTGGATCTCTCTGCACGAAAGCCACACTGTGCCTCAGGGTAGACACAGTCAGCCAGCTTCTGGAGCCTGTTTAAAATTACTCGAGTGAAGACTTTCCCCATTATGCTGAGCAGGGAGATTCCACGGTAGTTGTTGCAGTCACCGCGGTCACCCTTGTTCTTATAGAGGGTAATGATATTGGCATCGCGCATGTCCTGTGGTACTGCGCATACTGCAATAGCACTTAAAATATCGTACTGCAACCATAGCCAACTCAAACAGGTTGTAGCTCTGAACTGTGTGTTCAGTTTGATTGCACTATTCAAAATTCTCCTTCCAATTTCTCACTTTATACTTTTAACTTACCCCTAATGTGATAATTAGCAAGTTTTCCATCATTGTTACAACAATTTGTAAAACCTACTCCATATAAGGAAAAACTAATCAGATTCCATACTTCATTAATACTGTCAGTTAATAAGCTGCTTTCCTCACTAAGGCAATATTTTTCCATTGGCTTAATGAAATCAGTATAACTCCTGATTGTGTTATCTTATCACAATTTTTTCTCTTATTACATATAATTGCTATTCCACAGTGAAACTACTAATTGTGAGACTGCCTGTGATTCATTATCATTCACCGTTATTTACTTCATAACAAAATCCGCCAGAGTTGTCAGGGTCAGTCTCAGTACAAAGGTTTAGTGGTCATTTTCTTAGTGCAGTTGCAACTATTTTAAGATATTACAATTTAAGAAACATATTTCAATGCCTAAAAAGTAAACGATAAAAGCTAACATTCCGACAATATAATGACAGATCAATAGCACTCTTCGGATTTATTTAGATTTTTAGTGATAGCATAAAATGGGTAATATTAATTCAGCTGCCCATTGTATATCTATTATTCAATAGAAATGAAAATCAGAAGAGATGTATTACGGCTGTTTCTATCTCACCTGTTTTACATTATCACCCAAAATCAAAATTACTACCTTCATCAAATCATTGAGTTAGTTTGTACAACTCTGCTGCCAGTCTGATTCTTTATAAATAGACCCGTGACTGCGAAAATAAGAGCAAAATACTGCGGATGCTGAAAATCTGAAATAAAAACAGAAAGTGTTGGAAATACTCGGCAGGTCTGTCAGCTTCTGTGGAGAGAGAAGAGTTAATGGGTGGAATTTTATGCTGGTAGCGGGGGTCTTGATGTCTGGGGAAACTGGCGCCAAGATCCCCACGTCGCCTCTTGTAAAGAAGGCCCGCTGAATTTAGTGTGCCAATCAGGCACTTAACTTGACAGCGGGGGGCCATTGATATGATTTAGGACCCCGTCACCAGAAGTCCCAGTCTTGCAGACCTACCAGCCAATCAGAGGGCAGCAGCTGCAATGACCAGACACTGAGGAGCAGTGCTGGAACGAGGCTTAAGTTAGGTCAGGGCGGGAGAAGTCTTGCAGGTCAGAGGTTGTGGCGGAGGGGGGTCGGCAGTAAGGGTTCTGGGTAGCCCTCAGCAGGCCCCCCCCACCCCCCGTTTCCCCCTTCCCGATGCTGGGTCCCTCATTCAGGCAGCAAGTGCCTTTGAGCGAGGGAACCCCCCACCCCCCACCCCCACCCCACCAACCGGGAAGCAGCCCACACACTTTTTATGTGCCGTGCTTACTGTGCGGTGACAGGGCCGTCTGCTGCATGGGTAATTGCGGCTAAAACTGGAAGAGGCTCTTAATTAGGGATTAATTGCCCAGTTTTATTATTCCTTCGGGGAATGTGGGCATCGCTAGTTAGGCTAGCATTTATTGCCCACCCCTTAAGGGCCCTAATTGGCAGTGGGGCAGGAAGTACATTCACAGGCCTTCCCACCCCGGATTAAGTTTCGGCGATGGTTGCGGGGACCCCGTGGCCTCCATCCCACCTGATATACGGAGTGTTTCCTACCAACACAGAGCAGGCACAAAGAGATAGCCGACATCATCAGTACGTCCAAACATTTGCCTCCTTGCCAGCATGGGTTTGTGCATGCGCGTCAATGTCACCGTGCAATCACGTCATACGTGATGACGTCCGAATGTTGTTTCACCCCTCAATGGCCACAATCGCCGCCTTCACGCGCTCCAACAGCACCCCGCTCCCTCCCGCAATTGGCACCTCAGTTGCCACTTCCCTTCCCCCCTCCTACCCACTACTGGCGCCTCAGTCACTGCTTCTCTTCCCCGCTCCCTCCCGCCGTTCTCTCCTGTGCCCGCCTGCTCGAGATTGCTCCCGCCTGTTTGCCGCTCCAATTCGCCACTCCCGCCTGCTCGCCGCTTCATCCCACCGCTTGTTTCCCACCTCGCTGCTAACACCCTACTCACTCTCCCACCCCTACCCCGCCGTTTCTCCGGGTGGCAAGGTGGGGAGTGAGCAGCGAGATGGAGCGGTGAGCAGTTGGGAGTGGAGGATTGGAGGGGTGAGAAGGTGGGAGTGGGAAGGAGCGGGGAAGAGAAGCGGCAATTGTGGGAGGGAGCAGGAAACTGAATGCGGCGATTTGAGGTGGTGATCGCAGGAGGGAGCGGGAAACAGAACAGACGATTGTGAATGGGAGCGGGTTACTATTCGGGAGTGGTGGTGTGGAGAGGTGATCGCAGCCATTGAGGGGTGAAGGGCTTTGGGTTCAATTTGTTCCTGTGTGTCTAATGGAGCAGTGCCATTTTTATTACTGGCAGCTGCCTGTGACATTGCAGACTGTGGCATTGCAGACAGTGATGTTTCAGTTCATGAGGCTGCATTTGCACATGTGCCAGTATTGTGCCACCTAGTGATTGCATTGCCAGCAAACGCAGCCCCTAATTTTATGCTCTCCCCGCCTGCAAACCTGCCACATGGGAGAGCATAAAATTCCACCCAATGTTTCAGAAACGTTAACTCTGTTCCCTCTCCACAGATGCTGCCAGACCTGCTGAGTATTTCCAGCACTTTCTTTTTTAATTATTTATGACCTATGTGTCTGCATTGACTTGATCAATGACCCTCCCTCAGGCAGCTATCCTTCAGACTTCATTAAGGACATCTTCCTTTCACACATGACCTGCAGCAGGACCTTAATTCTTCAGTATCAAAGTGGACTCGCATATCTCCACTGTGCCATTGTGAACAACTAGTCCATTTTTCTGCTATAAACAAAACTTCTTTTTAATGATGAGCTGCATCTCTTTCAGATGCCTCACATGGTTTTACCTATTGTCAACCAAATATGTTATCGACCAAATTCTCTGGAAATATTCAAGTTGGGTTGCAAACGTAAACATGCTTGCCATCTTTACTGCTGGCATAGATCGGAATGCACCATAGACCTGCTCAACCCATTTGTACCACTTTTGCGAAAAGCATACTTTGCTTCCATATCCTATATATACTGTATAACTAACTGAATTGATTTATGTTTTTTGTAATGTGTATTGCGTCATAAAACATGGAAGGATTTACAGCAAAGAAGGAGGCTATTCAGCCCATCACGTCCATATGTAAATTCATTGCTACCAAGATCTTCAGGAGGATACTTTTAACTTTTTGCTCAAAGCTATACTGTTATTCAATGTGTATTTTTTCAGGAATTGTTCTTTTCCTGTGTGATTTCTTTAACTTCCCAATTTTGTTCCAAATATCTCAGTTTATTTATCTATTATTTAATTAGCACTTTTTTTTTATTCATACATGTGATGAGGGCGTCACTGGCCAGGCCAGCATTTATTGCCCATCCCTAATTGCCCTTGAGAAGGTGGTGGTGAGCTGCCTTCTTGACCTGCTGCATTCCACCTGGTGTACATACATCCACACTGCTGTTAGGGAGGGAGTTTCAGGTTTTTGACCCAATGAAGGAGAAGTGATAAAGTTCCAAGTCAGGATGGTGTGTCACTTGGAGGGGAACTTGCAGGTAGCTGTGCTTTCATGCATCTGCTGCCCTTGTTCTTGATAGAGGTCGTGGGTTTGGAAGGTGCTGTTGAAGGAGGATTGGCAAGTGCATCTTGTAGATGGTATACTCTGATGTTACTGTGTGCCAATGTTGGCGGGAGTGAATATCTAAGGTGGTGGATGGGTTGCCAATCAAGCAGGCTGTTTTATTGTGGATGTTGTCAAACCTCTTGAGTGTTGTTGGAGCTGCACCCATCCAACCAAGTGGAAGGTATTCCATCAGACGCCTATGAAAGTGCTGCAAACATGCTTAATATTGCAAAATGTTATAGATTTTTGCTAAAGCTATTGTAGATGTGTATTCCTGCTGAAAGTGAATAATTAAACATTAAAATCAGAGGCATATACAAGCTTTCAAGACGTGAAACATTTGCCTTTCTGAAATGTTCAACAGAAATTGCTGTTGCTGAGAGCAGTGAGTGGAAATTCGAAGAACAATGATCTCTTTTCATCTAAGATCTCCAGCCACCAGAATCAACTCTTTATCCTCAGACTATCACAGGGAGGCTGCATAATTGCTTAAATCCCACAACAATGTATCCTAAATTCCAGTCAATTCAAGGGAAAGATCTGTGCTCAAAATTAAATAATCCCTCTAATATTTAATTCTTCATTGAAGTCAGTTGGTCCCTCCTATCTATCTTTCCAATTTTCAATTTTATAAGCTTTGCAATTATCTGACTAAACTTTTGGTATGATGTTTATGCTCATAAAAATGAGAGACTGAGAGAAAATGTTGGAAATAAATGCCAGGTTGATCAGTATCTGATTGACCACATCATCCTCCAACACCTCTCCTCTGTTGTCCAGCTAAGTGGGATTGCCCTTGACTAGTTCCATTCTTATCTATCCAGTCATAGCTGTTGTGATATCACTTTAACAGTCTGAGTACTTCGTACATTATCACAGGAGGCGATATCAACCAACATGTGATAGAGCAATGGGAGTCATGTTAGTCACCTGGTCACACATGCATGATAGAACTCTCTTGAAAACTTGCTACTTCACAATAAAGAACCCACTATTTAACTACCATTCAGCTCAAGATTGCTTGGTACCTTATTGCTGAAGAAAGCAATAACAACAGTATGGTGGGACCAGTGACAGCAATGTGTATTTGAAGACCACAGTGTGGAGGCAGCAGAACGCATCAAAGTAGCAGTACTGCAGAGAGACTCAACGGGGGCAGCGATCTCGAGTAAGACATCGGGAACAGCGATATCTCTTGTCAGAGTCCACCGAAGACCGGACAATGCAACACATTGTCGGAGGTAGCGGCAATGGTAGGTAACTGTCAGGTTCAATGATCATCCGCTGAAATTGGTGCTCAGGCGAGTGTGAGTACATGAAGGGGATTGTTTATTTGGATGGTGGCTGGCAAGAAAGGGCAGGAATCGGGCTCAGGAATATCTACAGAATGACACTGCCATTATGCGCTGTTTGTTTTCCCACTATAATCGCTTTGTGGGTAGAGTCTCCCTGATTGCAGTCTGAAAGCCCACGTTGCAGGCACAGATCTCAGGGCATGGTTGAAGTCACTGTAGACACAGCAGACCTGCAATTTTTTTTTTACCTTCAAGGAAAACCTCAGAAAAAGGAAACGATTAAAGGGGAAAGCACCAGCTAAGAATTCTTGTTGACATGAAATATGGCACCATGACTACGAAATACCCATCAATGAATTGGAAAGCCCAAGATCTCCTCAATGAATTCCAACTCTTCAAACAGCGCATGGAGTTGTGCTTTTTGGATCTTGCTGTCACGGAGGCAAGCTATTAAAATAAAAATCACGATTGGCAACAAAGGGCTCCATCGCATCAACACATCAGGACTATCTGAAGCGGACCTGAAGGATCCAGCGAGACTCTGGACTACATTAGGGAACCAGTTGAAGGTCAAGATTAATTTTAGAATCCATCGTCTGGAACTGATGGCATACAGACAGTGGTCCAAGGAGACCATCGAACAAATTGTCAGCAGATGCCACGAGAAAGGAAAAGTCTGTGATTTCTCAAAGGTATAGTTATCCAGACAGCTAATGGAATTGGTCATTGGATCTACCCCAATAGAAGCCTTTCAGAAAAAGCTGTTAGACAAAGAAAAAGGGTATGACATTGAAAGTCTCCTGGAAAAATGTAGGAGTTCGAGGCCATAGCTGCAAGCAGGCAGTGCGTACGAACACTTAGAGCAACAGACACAAGTGAGGTAACCAGGTCACCTCAGTGAGGCAAAATGTGAGGCAAGTGCAGTCTGATGCACCAACCAAGAAATTGTCCAGCTTATATGGATAACTGCAAGGTTTGTGGTAAGAAAGCACACTAGGCAAGGCTGTACAGGAGATCTGCTAATAAAAAATTGGCCAGAAGTCACAGCAGGCCACAACCTGACAAGAAGCAAACACCAACTTGCATTCGTGGGAGGCCAACCTAAACACAAACACGTCCATGAGACAGACAAGGATGAGAGTAATAAAAGGGGCACTGATGGTGAACAAGCTTTTCACACAGTAACAGTTGCACACCAGATGGATGCGGTTACTCAGCAGGAAGCATTCACCACCATCAACATTATATGCCCAGAGAAGAGTGGCCAGCACAAGCTTCGACTGAAGGTCGATACAGGGGCAAGTGCATATATTTTGCCACTGAGAATACTGAAGAATATGTACCTGGCAAGATGGGAAGCCATGATACAAACCACAAAGGCAAGATGCATTGCATACAATGGGACACCAATCAACTGCATGGGAGCACTAATATTGGAGTGCAGGTATAGAAAACCTATGTGGTCACCACAAGTCTTCTACATTGTTGACACTCATGGTTTAGCAGTTGCAGGACGACCAGCATGCAGTGCAGTGAGCTTCGAATCGTGAGAATCCATGAAATCAGCAATGTGCCAAGGACATACGATCAAAATAGCCTTGACCCTATTGAGTCCATTTAGGATTTTCGACGAAGGCACGTGGACAGAAGAAATGTGAAGAATGCCAAGAAGAAACCTCCAGAAATTATATTTGGAAGACAAGTCAAGACAACTCTTCTAAGTCATCATTTAATGAAATCTTTGGCAAAACAAGAAAAGATGAAAGCTGCGCATGGTAAGCACACGGATGTGGAACTACCGCCATTACAGATCGGATAGAATGTCATAGTGATCCATCCACAAGAGAAGACATGGTTCCCTGTGGAAGTGCCCAAAATCTGCAATGAGCCAAGGTCGTATGAAGTAACCACCCCTGATGGGGCAGTATTAAGAAAAAATAGAAGTCAGCTGAGGGAACTAGTTAACAATATTGTGCCTGACAACCCTATTGGATTAAGAATATGTTCACATTCAAATCCACGACAAGTGTAATGCTCATGTACAGGATGACTGTCAGAATGCATGTACAGATCAAAAGAAAAAAAGTTAACAAATCTAATTCTCAACTAAGCTACACAGTGATCAGATCAGGTCGAGTCAGTAGACCACCTGTACGTTTCAGAGACACTTGACTAAAGGAGATAAGAGCCAATGCATATGAAAATATTGTTCAAAACTGTTGTTTCATTATGAACATAGTTTTCCTTTTGTGTATTTTCATTTAAGGAAAGGGGAATGTTGTGATATCACTAACAATTTGTGTACTTCATATGTCATCACAGGAAGTGATGTCAACCACCATGTGATGGAGCAGTTGGAGTCGTGTTAGTCACCTAGTCACACGTGTATTTTAGAGCTCTCTTGTAAACTTGTTACTTCACAATAAAGAATTTACTATTTAACTACCACTCAGCTCAAGATTGTTTGGTACCTTATTGCTGAAGAAAGCAATAACACAACAACAGCCAGATAATCTCCTGAGATAACTTCCCTTGCTGCTCCAGCACCATGATCTTTGGTGTCCCCCAAGGATCTATCCTTGGCCCCCTCTTATTTCCTATCTACATGCTGACCCTCAGCGACATCATCAGAAAAAGCACAAACAGGTTCCACATAAAAAACCCAACTCTCCCTCACCACCATCTCTCTCAAGCTGTCCACTGTCACTAAGTTGCCAACTGTTTGTCCAACATCCAGTATTGGACAAACGGAAACATTCTCCAACTAAATATTGGCAGGGTGCCCAGGGCACCGAACACTTCCTGCATATGCCATTAAGCTTCTTCTTTAGCTTGGGCCCTTGGAGTGGGCATTTCTATCCATTGCTCCCCATGTTACAGGGTTGCAATATGCTCCTGTTCATCAATTACATTTGAAGTTTTCAAATCTTTGAATAAGAAAAAAACTTCAATTGCTAAATACTGGAACTGAAAACAGAAACTGATAGAAATTCACAGCTGGTCTGCCATCAACTGAAGAGAGAAAGGACAAGCTCATGGCTGGAACTTTATGTAGACAGCAGTGGTCCTGCCACCAGGGCGGCAAGCTGGGTGTAACCCCTCTTGGGCGGGCAATGGAACCAGAGGGCCAGCAGCTCAGTAGCCGCAGCAGCGCCACCATTAGTGGTGGCCACTACTGGGGTTGCACCTGCAGGATGAGGACGCATTCATGAGCATGTGCCCTCACAGTCAAGTAAATGAGGTCTCAGGGTGGCAGGCCCTGGCAAATGGGGACTCAGGGCAATTGTAGAGGTCAGACGGCACTGTTGCTGCGAGAGCGGCCATTGCCGCCATGGGGGCCCCTCCATGGGCCAAACAGTGCACGGAAGCAGGGACTACCTCCCCGGAGCCTGCCAGGAGGCCACCAGGTTTCATTGGACAACCTCTCCACATGGCACATGCCCGCCCCCTCCCCCCCCACTCCCAGCAGCTGCTAAAATGCCAACAGAGGCAGGATGAGGCCTTTACTTGGCCACTTAAGTGGTTCAATTGGGCTCCTGGTGGGCAGGCCATCTGCTACCTTTTCCATTGCTGGCAAAATGGCATGGCAGTGGGAAGGCAATGAGTTCACCACCCACCGTCTTCCCGTGCCGTTTTGCCAGCCTTCCCACCTCCCTGTCTGTGTCTAAACAACTGGAAAAATTCAGCTTCATGTTTCAGCAGAACTTACTTCAGACAGCCCAATTCAGAAGTTAAAGATTTTATAATTACCAGGATTCAGAATTTGAATTATAACAATTTCATTTGGGCAATTGTAATAAAGCACAACATAAAAGTAAAATCGTTCTTAGTATGCTACTGTAATTATATTACCTTGCACTGGCTATAACACAGATATTAGAAATGTCACAAACTACTAAAATTACATTTCCTGCAATTTTGGATGAGCAAACGATGTCTCATATTCTGATGAATTTGTAGTGAACAGAAGTCACTCAATCTTTCGTTCCTGTACGGCCTGCCAACAGAAAGGAAATGAAGCAAATTAGCTTAATTTACAATGTAGATGCCTTTTTACAAGTCAGCTGTTACCTTGGAATGGAAACAAGAAGTATGTATCATACCACAGACTAAGAAGAAGAAATTTCCCAAATTTTTTCAGTTTGCAGTTAGACCATGCTAAATTTAATAACTATGGGGTGGGGTCATTTTTAACATTATTTGCCCAGCAGGTGGCAGTTGAAACCACCCAGGCTATTTTCCAGATCTGCAGCCTCCAGGAGCAGATATGTTGTGATTTTCATCCGTTCTCCTGAGCCGGTGGAAGGACATCCACCAAAACCAATAGGGCTCTTTTTACATATCAGATCCCGATGATGTCCTCAGGGCTCGACTGTAATTTTTTTACTATGTGGCCCAAGGAAGGCGCCCCAGTGAGTGTTTTGTTTACTTCCCTTGTGGGGCCAGGAGCAGCAGCAATGATCTTCCAGCAGCCTGACTTAGTGTTACTCACTGAATCATACCTTACTGCCAATGTTCCAGACTCCTCCAACACCATCCCTGGATATATCCTGTCCCACTGTCAGAACAGATCCATCAGAGGTAGTGATATACAGGCGGGAGGCAGTTGCCCTGCGAGTCCTCAACATTGACTCCTGACCCCATGAATTTTTATGGCACCAGGTCAAACATGGGCCAGGAAACCTCCTGCTCATTACCACCTACTGCTTCCCCTTGGCTGATAAATCAGTGCTTCTCCATGTTGAACACCAATTGGAAGAAACACTGAGGGTGGCAAGGGCACAAAATGTACTCTGGGTGGGGGACTTCAATGTCCATCACCAAGAGTGGCTTGGTAGCACCACTACTGACCGCGCTGGCTGAGTTCTAGAGGACATAGCTGCTAGACTGGGTCTGCGACAGGTGGTGAGGGAACCAAAAAGATGGAAAAACCTACTTGACCACATCCTCACTAATGTACCTGTCGCAGATGTATCTGTCCATGACAGTATTGGTAGGAGTGACCACCGCACAATCCCTGTGGGGACGAAAACCCATCTTCGCATTGAGGATACCCACCATCGTATTGTGTGGCACCACCACTGTGCTAAATGGGATAGATTTAGAACAGGTCTAGCAACTCAAAACTGGGCATCCATAGGGCACTGTGGGCCATTAGCTGATAAATCAGTACTCCACCATATTGAACACAACTTGGAAGAAGCACTGAGGATAGCAAGGACTCTGAATGTACCAGAATGTACTCTGGGTGAGGGAATTCAACGCCCATCACCAAGAGTGGCTCGGGAGCACCACTACTGACTGAGTGGGCTGAGTCCTGAAGGACATATCTGCCAAACTAGGCCTGCGGCAGGTGGTGAGCGAATCAACAAGGGGGAAAAACCTACTTGACCTCATCCTCAACAATCTATCTGGTGCATATCCATCTGTCCATGACAGTATTGGTAGGAGTGACCACCGCACAGTCCTTGTGGGAACATGTTGTGTGGCACTATGACCATGCTAAATGGGATAGATTCAGAACAGATCTACCAGCTCAAAACTAGGCAACCATGAGACACTGTGGACCTTCAGCAGCAGTAGAATTGCATTCAACCACAATCTGTAACCTCAAGGCCTGTCACATTCCTCACTTTACCATTACATCAAGCCAGGGGATCAATCCTGATTCAATGAGGAATGCAAGACAGCATGCCACAAGCAACACCAGGCATACCTCAAAATTAGGTGACAACCTGGTGAAGCTACAACAGAGGACTACTTGTATGCCAAACAGCATTAGCAGCATGCAATAGACAGAGCTAAGTGATTCCACAACCAATTGATCAGATTAAAGCTCTGCAGTCCTGCCACATCTGGTCGTGAATGGGGGTGGACAATGAAACAACTAACTGGAAGAGGAGGCTCCACAAATATGCCCATACTCAATGATGAAGGCGCCCAGCACATCAGTGCAATGGACAAGGCTGAAGCATTTACAACCATCTTCAGAAGTGCTGAGTGGATGATCCATCTCGGTCTCCTCTTGAAGTCCCCAGCATCACAGGTGCCAGCCTTGAGCCAATTTGATTCACTGCACGCGATATCAAGAAGTGACTAAAAGCACTGGACACAGCAAAGGCTATGGAACCTGACAACATCCCAGCAGTAGTACTGAAGACTTCTGCTACTGAACTAGCCATGCCCCTAGTCAAGCTGTTCCAGTGCAGCTACAACACTGTCATATACCCGACAATGTGGAAAATTGCCCAGATATGTCCTAGCCACAAAAAAGCAGGACAAATCCAATCCAGCCTATATGTTCTTGTTGTAACACAGATACACCAATCACCCAGACAAGATTAATGAATCCAAAAGGTAGGTTCTTTAATTGAAAGTACTAACCGACACTGCAATGCTGGGAAGGTGCTTTACACTGTTTCTTTAGCTGTTTGCCACAAGTGCTTGGAGGTCACAAAGGTCTGTGCATCATATCCATCAGCATCTGGTGATGGACAGCCATTTCAGATATGCCCCTTAAAGCAATACTGCAGTATGTAAAGCAGTACCACAACACGGCCAATTACCCCCCATCGGTCTACTCTCGATCATCAGCAAAGTGATGGAAGGTGTTGTTGGCAGTGCTATCCAGGAGCACTTATTCAGCAATAACCTGCTCACCAATGTTCAGTTTTGGGTTCCACTAGGACAACTTGACTCCTGACCTCATTACAGCTTTGGTCCAAACATGGTCAAAAGAGCTGAATTCAAGAGGTGAGGTGAAAGTGACTGCCCTTGATATCAAGGCAGCATTTGACCAAGTGTGGCATCAAGGAATCTTAAAATTGAAGTCAGTGGGAATCAGGGGGAAAACTCTCCAGTGGTTGGAGTCATACCCAGCTTAAATAAGATGGTTGTGGTTGCTGGAGGCCAATCATATCAGCCCCAAAACATAGCTACAGAAGTTCCTCAGGGTAGTGTCCTAGGCCGAACCATCTTCAGCTGCTTCATCAATGACCTTCCCTGCATCATAAGGTCAGAAGTGGGGATGGTCATCCCAAAAATCAATCCAATGGACATTCATTGCACTACCTCTAAGGCAACTATGTACTACTTTATGTACTTTAGGTAAGGAGACCAAAACTGTGTATAGTACTCCATGTGCAGTCTCGATGTAGTAAGATCTCTTTACTGTTATACTCTAATCCCTTTGTAATAAAAGCTAACAGACCATGTTCTTTCCTAATTGCTTGCTGTACCTGCATGATAACTTTCTGTGATTTGTGTACGAGGACACCGAGGTCCCTCTGAATAGCAACATTTCTCAGTCTCTCACCATTTAAAAAATATTCTGGTTTTCTATTTTTCTGATCAAAGTAGACACTTCACACAACTTTACTTCTCCACATTATATTCTATCTGTCATGTTCTTGCCCACTCAAATAACCTGTTTATATCCATTTGCAGTCTCATTCCATCCTCCTCATAGTATACTTTCTCACCTAACTTTGTATTGTGCATAGTCAGCAAACTTGGATACATTATGTTAGGTCCCCTTGTCGAAGTCATTGAGATAGATTGAGGCCCAAGCACTGATCCTTATGGTATCCCACAAGATACAGCCTACCAACCCAAAAAGAATCAATTTATTCTTACTATTTCTTTTCTATCCATGAACCAATCCTCAATCCATGCTAATATATTATCCCCAAGCCTTATTTTTTTGTAATAACCTCTTATGGCACCTTAGCAAATGCTTTTAAAAAATTGGAATACACTAAATCTCCTGATTCCCCCTTATCTACCCTGCTAGCTACAACCTAAAAAAACATGAACAGATTTGTCAAGTACAATTTCCCTTTCATTTAATTCACAGTCACTTGGATAAATGTGGATTAATCAAGGAAAGCTAGCACGGGTTTGTTAAGGGAAAATCGTGTTCAGCTAATTTGAGTTTTTTTGATGAGAGGGCTGATGAGGGTAATGCGGTTGATGACAGTGGCAGCACGGATACGAAGTTGGCTGAGTGACAGAAAACAGAGAATAGCGGACTGGGGGACAGTATATAATGGGGTTTCCCGGGGTCAATATTAGGACCTCTGCTTTTCTTGACCTATATTATAGATATAAACATGAATGTACAGGGTACATTTTGGTAGGAAGAAACAGATTAAGGATACAATTCTAAAAGGGGTCCAGGAGCAAAGGAATGTGCACAAATCATTGAAGGTGACAGGGCAGGTTGAAAAGCAGTTAATAAGGCATATGGGATCCTGGGTTTTATAAAGAAGAGGCATAGAGAACAAAAGCAAGGAAGTAATGGTGAACCTTTATAAAACAGTCGTTTGGCCTCAACTGGAATATTGTGTTCAATGCTGGACATCACACAGGTATTGGAGTGGGTGCAGAAAAGATTTATGAGAATGGTTCTGGGATGATAGACTTCTATTACGTGGATAGATTGACACAGCTGGAGTTGTTCTTCTTGGGGAAGAGAAGGTTGAAAAGAGATTTGATAGGGGTGTTCAAAATCATGACAACTCTGGACAGAGTAGATAGGGAGAAACTGTTCCTATTGGTGGACGGGTCAAGAGCCAGAGGACACCAATTTAAAGTGATTGGCAGAAGAACCAGAGGCAACATGAGGAAAAACTTTTTTATGCAGCGAGTGGTTAGGTTCTGGAATGCACTGCCTGAAAGTGTGGGGGAGGCAGATTCAGTTGTGGTTTTCAAAGGGGTATTGGATAAGTATCTGAAGAGAAAAGATTTGCGTGGCTACAGGGAAAAGGCAGGGGAGTGGGACTAGCTGAGATGCTCTCGCAGGGGTCAGGCACAAACACAATGAGCTGAATGGCCTCCTTCAGTGTTGTAACCATTCTATGATTGTTTAATAAATCTGTTCTGACTCTGCCCAATCATAAATTCTCTGTTACTATATTCCCCTAATGATAGGTTTTCGTAGTTTTCCTAATACTGATGTTAGGCTAACTGGCCTACAGGTCCCTGTTTTCTCTCGCCCTTCATTCTCGAATAGTGGGGTTATGTTTGCTACCTAACAATCCACTGGGAGCATTCCAGTATCTAGGGAATTGTGCAAGATCAAAACCAATGCATCCACTATCTCTGTAGCCACCGACTAGACTTAAATAAGGGCAATTATGAGAGCATGAAAGCAGAGCTAGCTAAAGTGAACTAGCAAATCAGGTTAAGAGATAGGTCAATAGAGATGCAGTGGCAGACATTTAAGGAGATATTTCAGAATACACAGAATAGATACATTTTAATGAGAATGAAAAATTCCAAGGGTGGGACCTGCCATCCATGGTTAACTAAAACTGTTAAAGATAGAATCAATCTTAAAGAAAAAGCCTATAATTGTAGAAAGATGGGCAGCAGGTCAGAAGACTGGACAGAATATTAAAAAAAAGCAAAGAAGGACTATAAGATTGATAAGGTAGGTAAAATTAGAGTACGAGAGAAAGCTAGCTAGAAATATAAAGACAGATAGTAAGAATTTCTATAGATATTTAAAAAAGAGTTCATAAAGTGAGCATTGGTCCTATAAAAAATGAGTCTGAGGAATTAATAAGATGGCAGATGAATTGAACAGGTATTTTGCATTGGTCTTCACTATTGAGTATACAAGTAACATCCCAGTACTAGCTATAAGTCTGGAAATGGAAGGGAGGGAGGAAGTCAAGAAAATTACAATCACCAGGGAAGTGTTACTGAACAAACTGTTGGGGATGCGGGCTGACAAGTCCTTGGGTCCTGATGGATTTCATCCTAGGGTGTTAAAAGAAGTGGCTAGTGAGAAAGTTGATGCGTTAGTTTTAATATTCCAAAATTCCCTCAATTCGGGGATGGTTCCTTTAGATTGGAAAATAGCAAATGTAACTTCTTTATTCAAAAGGGGAGGGAGACAGAAAGCAGGAAACTACAGGCCAGTTAGCTTAAAATCTGTCTTAGGGAAAATATTAGACACTATTATTAAAGACGTTATAGAAAAATTCAAGGTAATCAGGCAGAGACAACATGGTTTTGTGAAAGGGAAATCATGTTTACCCAATTTATTGGAGTTCTTTGAGGGAATTACATGTGCTGTGGATAAAGGGGAACCGGTGGATGTATTGTACTTAGATTTCCAGAAGGCATTTGATAAGGTGCCACATCAAAGGTTATTGCAGAAAATAAAAGCTCATGGTGTAGGGGGTAACGTATTGGCATGGATAGAAGATTGGCTAGCTAACAGGAAACAGAGAGTAGGCATAAATGGGTCATTTTCTGGTTGGCAAGATGTAACGAGTGGTGTGCCATAGGGATCTGTGCTGGGGCCTCAACATTTTACAATTTATATAAATGATTTAGATGAAGGGAGCAAAGATATGGTTGCGAAATTTGCTGATGATACAAAGATAGGTAGGAAAGTAAGTTGTGAAGAGGACATAAGGAGGCTACAAAGGGATATAGATAGAGTAAGTGAGTGGGCAAAGACCTGGCAAATGGAGTATAATGTGGGAAAGTGTGAAATCATCAACTTTGGCAGGAAGAATAAAAAAGCATATTATCTAAATGGTGAGAGACTGTGGAGCTCTGAGATGCAGAGGGATCTGGGTGTCTACTGCATGAATCGCAAAAGGTTAGTATGCAGGTACAACACATAATTAGGAAAGCTAATGGAATGTTATCATCTATCGCGAGGGGAATT
This sequence comes from Heterodontus francisci, assembly GCF_036365525.1. Lineage (NCBI taxonomy): Eukaryota > Metazoa > Chordata > Chondrichthyes > Heterodontiformes > Heterodontidae > Heterodontus > Heterodontus francisci. The sequence continues at coordinate 116,578,513 of NC_090371.1, forward strand.
GAATACAAAAGTAGTGGAGGTTATACTTCAGCTATACAGGGCATTGGTACAACCACATCTGGAGTACTGTGTACAGTACTGGTATCCTTATTTAAGGATGTAAATGCGTTGGAGGCAGTACAGAGAACGTTTACTAGACTAATACCTGGAATGAGTGTGCTGTCTTGCAAGGAAAGATTGGACAGGCTAGGCTTGTATCCGCTGGTATTTAGTAAAGTAAGACGCGACTTGATTGAAACATAAGATCCTGAGGTGTCTTGACAGGGTGCATGTGGAAAGGATGTTTCCCTGTGTGGGAGAATCGCGAACTAGGGGTCACTGTTTAAAAATAAGGGGTCACCCATTTAAGACAGAGATGTGGAGAGAATTTTTCTCTGAATGTCATGAGTCTTTGGAATTCTCTTCCTCATAAGGTAGTGGAAGCAGAATCTTTGAGTATTTTTAAGACAGAGGTAGATAGATTCTTGATAAGCAAGGGGGTGGAAGGTTATCGGGGGTAGGTGGAAATGTGGAGTAATCAGTTCAACCATGAACTTACTGAATGGCGGAGTAGGCTCGAGGGGCCTACACCTGCTCTTAATTCCTATGTTCGTATGTTTAAAATGCAAGGATGTAGGCCATTAGGTCCAGGGGAGTTATTGACTTTCAGTCTCATTAATTTCTCCAAGACTATTTCTTTACTAACACTAATTTCTTTCAGTTCTCTGACAGTAATCAAATAAAAATGGTCATTGAGCGAAAGAAAAGCTGTTACAAGGGATGATCAAAATGATTGATCAAAGAGCTGGGTTTTAAGGTGGATCTCAGAAGAGGAGGAGGAGGTGGAGATGTGGAGAGGTTAGGAAGGGAATTCTAGAGTGTGGGGCTTAGGCACTTAGACACAGCCATCACTGGTAGGGTTAAGGGTAGTGGGGAGGCAAAAGGGACTAGAATCACAGGAACATAGGGCAAGATTTTAACTCATTCAAAACACACCCACTTGCAGAATGTTAAAATCTGGCCCATAGGTTTTGGCTGGGGGTGGTGGTCAATGGACTGAAAGAGGCTGCAGAGCTAGGGAAGGATAAAGCAATGAAGAGATTTTAATACAAGAAAGAAAATTGTAAATGAGGCATTTGGGCACTGGGAGCCAATACAGATGAGCAAGGACAGAAGTGATGGATTTGTGAGACTTGATGCAGCAGAGTTTGGATGAGCTGAAGTTCATGGAAAATGGAGTATGGTATATTGGAATACATTAAAGTAGTCAAGTCTGGAGGTGAGAAAGTAATAGAACAGGGTTTCAACTGCAAACGGGCTGAGTTATGGCAGAGGTAGGCAATGTTACAGAATTAAAAGCGGATGATCTTTGAGATAAAGAGGATATGGGTTCAGTTTGGAATTGAATAGGATGCCAAGGTTGTGAACAGTCTGGTTCAACCTGAGGCAGTGCCTGGGGTGGGAGATGGAATCAGAGGAAAGGTTCAAGGTATGAAGTTTGAGTTGGGGGCTGAATATTATGGCTTTAGTCTTAACAATGATTAACTTGAGGAAATTGCTGCTCTACTCATTCAAGATTGGATATTGGACAAGCAGTCTTGACAAAACAGATGTAGCAGCAAAGTCAAGAGAGGTGATGGAGCAATAGAACTAGGTGTCATCAGTATACATATGGAAGCTGATGATGTTGCCAAACAACAGGTAAATAAGGAAGGGGAAGGGGCCAAGGACAGATTCTTTGGGAACTCCAGAGGTAATGTGTGGTACAGGAAGGGAAACCATTGTTAGAAATGCTTTGGCTCTAATTGGTTAGGTAAGGCAACAGTCCCATTGAGCTGGACAATGCAGGGAAGGTGTTGGAGGAGGATGTTGTGGTCAAACTTGTCTAAAGCTGCAGAAAGGACAAGGCAAATAAAGAGGAATAATGTGCCAGGTTCACAATCACAGATTATGGCATTTGTAACTTTGATTAGGGCCATTTTGGTGTTGTGGTAAGAATTAAATCATGACTGGAAAGATTCAAACATGGAGTTGTGGGAAATATGGGCATGGAATTGGGAGGTGACAACACATTCAAAGATTTTGGAGAGGAAAAGGAAGATTCGAGATGAGGTGGTAGTGTGCAAGAATAGAGGGTGTTATGTTTGATGATGGTGGTATTGAAAGGGAGAGGGAGAGTATCTGATGAGAGGGAACCATTTAAAATATCAGCTAGCATGGAAACCAAGAAGGGAAGCTGGATGGTGAACAGTTTACTGGCAATAGGGTGCAGAGAGTTGGAGATGTGACTCATGAGCGAGATGATCACAGGGAGGACACGAAGGGAGATTTGGGGAGAATCTAGAGAGAGAGATACAGATTCAAGGCTATGGCATGGTGGAAGCAAACATTTTTCTCATTCCATTGACGTCATGGAATATGTTTTTCCTATCAGAGAGAGTTGACTTCACAGATGGCGCTGTAATAATGTTTAAATTTGACTATGGAATTTTTTTCTCCACACTTTGTTTTTAGTTTTTCACAAATTTAAAATTTCCAACCAACTTAAATTATTTTAATTGCTTTCCGACCCTGTACTATGAATAGAATACAAGCCGATGAATTATGAGCTATGATTTAATATCACTTGCAGCACTGACCATATTTCACTTGCAATAGGTCAGCCCACTCATGAGTTACAAATTGTATCACACAGCTCTTCATCACGTATCATATACATATTATCATTAATAATAATTAGCTTTAAATTAATTTTACTCCATTCATTGAATATTTTTTAGAAGATCATGACCAGATCTATTTTTAGTACACTTTTCTTCTGAGCAGTTCTTTAGTGAACAACTACTGATGTACTTTCAGAGCCCCAAACATTATAGGTCCTTTTTTTAGGCAATTATAAAGAAATTTAAAGATTAAAACTACTTAAACTAGCAAAATAAATGTTTCATTTGACTCAAGTTCAAATTCTATAAATTATAAACATTATAAATAACATTGACATTTGCCCTATCCACATTGCACTCTAAAATATGTTGCAATTGTTTGCACTGATTTCAATACCAGCAATAATTTTCACATTTTTACATTTTTATTTGCTTTTATCCTTTCACCGCCCCTACTTCCAGTTATGCTTCCCCTGACACCTTGCTATGCAGTTCATACACTGATCAGGGTCCCCAGTTCACATGTACTTCCTCCAAGTTAGAGTACCATATTCCCTGATCAGGGTCCAGTGTCTTCTACACTGAGGAGACCAAGTGTAGATTTGGTGACAACTTTGTTTTATTTACAAGTGAGCCTGACCTCCTTATGGGCTCACCACTTTAACTCCTCCTCATCTTCACAATTTGGCCTCTCCAGCTTTGGTCTCCTGTACTGTTCCAAAGATATTCACAGCAAATTTAGAATCTCAACTTTCTGTGGACATTCTGCTAGCCATTATTTTGATTTTAGTATTGTCAGACCTTCACTAAATTCGCCATTTTCTCTACAATGGTGTGTGCTTGTGATGTGGTTTGGCACCAGCATTCAGAGAGGGAAAATGGCTTGCTGTTTGGAATGCAAGCCTTTCACCCAAATGCAGCACTAAACCCGTGCTGTTGACTTGATCTTTTTCTTTTGGCAGATTTGGTATTTTGTTAGCATTTTGTTTTAATTTCACATCTACTCCATTTACAGCATGCCATTTCTCCCTTCCTTTTCTATTTTGCCTCCTTTTTATCACCTTTTTGTCTATGTGGGCCTCTTCATATCTTTCCACACTTTTACTTTATCTTATTTCTTTTTTATCTTTCTTCACCACTCAGATGATTTCTATTATTTTACAATCTTACATTAAACAGTTTGGAGGTCATTCGCACAATTCATTCATTTTCTTAGATTGCCACATCTGTTGATTTTCTTACTTTCTCTTCCCCCAGCTTAATTTTTTTTTTTGCTTTTTTAACTTTTCACCAGAGAAAAAATTTTGGGCCAAATGGCCACCTTCTGCACCGTAATGATTCTGTGAAAAAGAGGAAATAGAGTTTTAACATTCTATGCCAAATTTGACAACCAACATTACTGATTGAATTTCTGCACTGCTCCAGCTTATTATATTTTAAATAAATATGAAATTCTATATGAATGTATTATTTAACATACAATATTCCAACCTAATTGTGACACTTTACTCTGATTGTCTGGGCTATGTTGTCGTTGAATGTTTTAATTTCTTACTAATTGGGGTAGATTTTTGTCTTTGTAAGCTAGAGTAAAATGGGTAAGAGCAGTGTCCAAGGAAAGGCAAAGCAGTCAGTCATCAAATGATGAAATGGTGCAGCACCTAAATCCCATCTTTGACTGGCAGGGTAGGTGTGCTGCTGTATGAAGTGTGTGCGAAGAGGGTTACCCTGTTTTGATGCTAAACCTTAAGAAAGTTGCCAGGATAAGAGTACCCAATGGTGTCAAACACCAGATAAATGGCCAAATATGTATGCACAAAGCATGGCATGTCATCTTCTCCCACATTTATTGTTGGCCTATGCCAAGTCCTCACATAACCTTACAGCATTCACTGCTTATCATGCATGACGATATTTCAGTAGGGCACATAATCAAGCTCTGACTTACAAATCACAATCTTGGCACATTCGTATCATCCAAGGCCTTCATACAAAAATCTGTTTTACCACAATCTGTTTTCATGACGTTTGATCACTTACTTACACACAGGCTGCTGGATGGTCGATGTCTCAATCACCCCTGTGCATTAGAAATTGTAAAAGTGGAATGAGTTTCACCTGCTGTACAATGTTGTTGTTACTACTCAGTGCGAAATGAAAGTGGTGGTTGTTGCATTATCTCTTTCTAGACTAATACAAACAAAGCTGAAGGACTAGCATAAAGGTTTAGAACACAGAGCTTTAATGGAGACTGGTTGTTGCTTCAGCTTACACACGCTAACTAACTGGGCAAGAGAACTGAATCACATGATATTGCATCACTTCCTGTGATGACATACATATTAGCATAAACATATATTTAAATGATTATATTTAACATACTAGCAAATACACTATCACAACATCCCCCTTCCCTTAAATGATGACCCCATAGAGTATCACGTTAATATGTTCAAGAATAAACAACCCTTATGTGATATAAGAAATTTGACAACTATTTACATAAAACATTCAACTGTAACAGGAACATTTGGAATACTCTTCAAGGTGCTGCCCACATTTGGAACCTGTACTGGTCATTGGCTGACTTAACCAGGCCTTGTGATAATGACATGTGGGTATGTTCTTGAACTGTCTGTTCTCTCCTCCTGAAGATTGTGTTTGGGAAGATTGTCCTCAGTTGTCAGTGTGTTGCTTGTTGTCTCTTCATCTTCAAAATGTACACAGGTATGTGTAGGCAATGCTGGTTGGTCACCTTGTGCATAGCTAGCGGACAGTCCCCTTCAATGAGATCAACTCCTTCACAAACTGCACCATTTGGTGTTGTCACCTCATACGAACATGGTTCTTTACACACTTTGGAAAACTCTGCTGGGATCCATGTCTGTTCTTGTGGGCAAAGGACCCTCACCCTCTGGCCAACGTATAGTGTCAGTAATTCTGCACCTGCATACACATCATGTGCCTCTTTCAACTTATCTTGTTTCTGACGTAACAGGTCTGTGATCAAGGGCGACTTGGTGAGATGATAACTTGGTTTTGTGATTCCTACTGGCCGACCAAACATAATCTCAGTAGCTGATGGCAATCTGGAGCCTAATGACATTGCATGAAGATGGAAGAATGCAACTTGGATATCTTGCCCAGTTTCTGAACACCTTTTGATCAGTGATTTGACTGTCCTGACCATACGTTTAGCCAATTCATTGAAACAAAGATATCACGATGATGATGTGACATGGTTGATGGACCATTGTTCACACATAATCTGGAATGGTTTTCTGCGTATTTGTTGTCGGACACACCTTCTACTGAGGCACCAAAAAGTCTAAAGATGGCACTAAAAATGTCGGCCACTGCTGTACTCGATGTGTCTCGAAGCTTGTGCACAATAGGAAATTTGGAGTGATAGTCCCTAGCAAATAGTTGTCTCTGCCCACAGAGCATAGATCTGTTGCTGTCTTGATCCATGATGATGATGGTATGTCATGCGGTTAGAGAGGCTCGGCCATGGTTGCATCTGTTTTATTTGTACCTTTGAGAATGTGAGATGCAGGACACTCAGTTGATCGACTTGATTAATGATTTGATTCTTGCTGGTTGTCCATTGTTTAGGCTTTTTCATCAGATTCTCTCCCCATCATGTCAAATTTCATAGGGGAGTCTTGTACCAATCCAATGGGTGTGCACTTGTTTTGACTGCTGTGGTATTCTGACTGGGTCAGTTCATGGATGGTGACCATGTTAAGTTTGTTGCACGCCAGCAACCCTGCTATTACTGGTCCTGACGCATGCACTATGTAGGTTACCTGGGTAGACCATGTTGACTGTTTGTACCTGTATTCCAGCTCTCGGAAACCTCGGCACTTTATTGCCGAGTCATTGTATGCCGTAAGCTTCATGCTTGTGGGTTGGACACAGACTTCTATGCCTCATGATACAAGCCCTTGAGGATGCTAAAGGTAGAGTGTTGGCACTCGCATCTGTGTTAATCATCACTCTCAGTCGATGCTGTCCAGCCTTATTGGGGCAGATGATCTGGAGTGTTGCAAAAGCTTCTGCTTTGTTAATGGAATGGACCTGTTCCGCTAAGGTGATTATGTGAAACAGCTGTTCAACTATAGTGTCTTCACCTCGATCCACCTTATCCTTTTTGCACAGGGATTCCCCCATTTCGTGGATGGATCTATGTTTTTGGTGATACCTGGAAGTGTCTCGCCTTCCTTCACCTCTGGGTGCTGTACTTCTGCGGCTTGAGCACTGCCCACTCTGGCTTCTCCCCACATTACTGCTACTGGACCTTCTGCGAGGTTTGGCCCAGTGCCCTCTAAGCCCGCATGCCTTACATGTATCTGCGTATACCGGGCATCTACGTGGTTGGGAGGAGAGCCCATAGCTAGTGCACACCTTGTTCTGCCTGGCTGCCTTAGATATTGTACCAACAGGCATTTCAGATCCTAAGGCTTTCAAACACTCTCTCTGTAACAATTGCCTTGTATCGGTGTCCGTCCTGTAGCATGCTCTGCACGGCGTGTCCTTTCAGCTTTTCCAGGAGGGCTTTCTGGAATGCATCAATAGGAGTGGAGGCGATAACCAACTTCATAATTCATTCCGGGAGTTCAGGATCAGAGAAGTTGCATTCTTTTGCTCTTTTTCTGCATCGGTTAAAAAAAGTCGTCCAAGCTCTCGTTGGCTTTCTGTCTATACCGCATGTGTTCCAGGTGGTGTACTCTGAAATTAATTTTAATCCCAAGATGATTTTCTAATGTTGTGCATAGCTTTGATGGATCCTTATGATCAGCATCAAATAAACCAGAGATATTGATTCTGTGCAGACCTTTGTTTCCTATGGTGATCCTAATTTTTATCACCTGCTTCTCTGTATCGACAACTTTGTGATCTAGGAAGCATAGTTCAAACCTATGTTTAAACAGTTTGAACTCGCCTGGGACATCAGGTGTTTTCCAATCCATCTCTGGAAATCTGGCTGCCATTGCCTAAGCCTTCTAATTTTTTCCACCCCTGAGGAGCAAACATTGCTTTAAAAGTTGTAACAAGCTGCTATATCTGCAGAGCTGAGCAGGAGCTACACCCTGAGCTGTGCTGCTGCAGCATGGGCGGCTGGTGAGAATCCATGCCAAAAATCGACACTGCACTGATCTCTGTGGCTGAAACGACCAATAATTTTCTTGCTTGCTTGGAGCAAAAGTGGGGATGTGCCCAAATCGCCTTCAATCACTACTACACCGTTGCTCTCCTGACATGAGAGCTGTATCCACTTGCGGTGCTTCAGGTAGGGCTTCTGGCTTTAATTGTCATTTTCAGTTGCTGATCAGTGCCGTCGACTCACTACCGCTGCCACCATATCGTATTATCTCTTTCTAGACTAATACAAACAAAGCTGAAGGACAGGCATAAAGGTTTAGAACACATAGCTTTAATGGAGACTACCTGTTGCTTCAGTTTACATGTGCTAACTGTGCAAGAGAACTGAATCACGTGATATTGCATCACTTTCTGTGATGACATGGATATTGGAATAAACATATATTTAAATGATTATATTTAACACACTAACAAATACACTGTCACAACAGTGGCCATGTTGACCTATACATAGGTCACCTATTTGATAGGCCTGGGCTGATAATCACATAACTTTCTTGTGACTATTCTTGTGCTTAGTAACAATCAAATATCATGCTGTTACATCATAAACCAATATGAGCAAACAAAATTGTACCTCTCCATAATATTGTACATCAAAATTTATAATGACCAACGCTTCTGTATAAAAAAAGAGTTAAATTCTACATAGCTTTTTGCGTAAACGTTAATAAGCAAAGGCCTACATGTACAAAAGTGCAGAAAAAACTTCAACCATTAAGCAGGTGTTAACTCCATATCCAAAACAATACTTTTAGAACATGGTGCTGTTGACTGGTATTGGTAATTGTAGTTTTCATAGTTTATACTAAAAGCACAAGGCAATTTGCTTGATAAGAGCAGTTGAGTAACAGAATAACTTTCTTTTGATGGAATACTATCATCAAAAGAATTAACTTATGTTTTCTGCATTATATGGTTTTAAACCGTTGGAGGCTTTAAGATAGGCAAACTGTCCAAAACCAGACCAGCGAACACAACTCACACCAATAGCACTATTGATATTGTGCTGAAATTCAACTTATTGGCCGGAATTTTACGGCCCCTAAATGAGCAGGCTGGTGGTGGGGAGGGGTGTAAAATTGAGTGGGAGGCGGGGAGAGGAGGGTTTTGTCCCTGAGCCCATTCCTCCCCCGCTGCAATTTTACACGAGGCAGCAGTGGCGAGAAATGGCCCACCCGCCCCAGACCAATCAAGGCCCTTAAGTGGCCAATTAACTGGCACTTAAGGGCCCACTCCTGCTGCCGCGGATATTTTACCTTTGGCAGCCAGACAGCAAAGGCCTCAAGAACCCCGCCTGGTAAAGCCAGGTAGCCTTCTTGTAGCCTGGGGGTGCCCCTCCTGTTCGAAGACCCTGTGCCCCATGGAGGGCTGCCCCCAAAGCCCCAACCGCCCGCAACGCACAACGCTCCCCTCCCCCACCTAACTGACCACCACCCCCCCCTTGCCTCACTGGGGCCCAACCTAATGTACCCAGCAAGGCCCCAAAAACTTACCTCCTTTCCTGGGTCGTCTTTCCTCTTCCTCCTGAAGCTGGGTGTAGTCCCAGTAATGGCCACTGCTCCTGGTGGCGCTGCTGGGATTAAGAGCTGCGGGCCTGCTGATTGACCAGCAGCTCCATTAGGCGGAACTTTCTGCCTCAAGGAGGTGTAATTCCCACTCAAGACTAATTAACGGCCGGGAGAGCGAAAAATTCTGGCCTGGCTCCCCAGGCCCACTGGAGGTGGGCTTGTCACCGATATTTAGGATGATGGGTGGGGCCATCCGTCCAATGTAAAATTCCGGCCATTATTCATCTTAACATAGTAATACAGTAAGAAATTGTGGGCTGAATTTTGTGCCTGATGTGAAGTCCTGCTGCCGGGGCTGAAAGCAGGATTGACTCCGCTTGGGCCAATGGTGAGATTTGGGGTGGCATATTGCTAGCAGCAGCCAATTAGGAGGCCACTGCCAAGGCTGCCATCCAATTAAGGACAACAGTCCACCCCCAAGAGCTGCCAATCCAAACAGAAGGCTGGTAGCTCAGCGGCCTCAGCAGCGCTGACCACAATAGTGGTTACCAACAGTGACCATTACTCAAGTTGCAACACCAGGGAGAGAGCACCCTCGAAGAAGGGTAAGTGTGGTTAGGGGTAGGTCCTGGGATTGGGGGGGGGGGGCGCGGGTGGGGTGGTGTCATTGAGCACTGGTGGCACCATTGCCACGAGGCAGCCGGTGCCACCGGGGGGCCCCTCCGTGCTCCATGGAGTGCCCATAAAGGAGGGGCCCCACCCCCACACGAGCCCGTTGGGAGGCAGCCAAGTTTCACCAGTTGGTCTCCCGATGCGACCAAAATGCCTGCAGAGTTGGAAGTGGCCCTTAATTGGTCATTTAAGTATCTCAATTGGTCACTTGGCGGGCAGACAGACTGCCAACTTTCCTGTCACTGGCAATATGGCTTGGTGGTGGGAAGACATCGGGCTCCCATCTTGATGACTTCCCCTGCTATTTTGCCAGCCCTCCTCTTCTCAGCCCATTAACAGTGGGCCAGGGAAATGCATCAATAGGAGTGGAGGCGATAACCAACTTCATAATTCATTCCGGGAGTTCAGGATCAGAGAAGTCGCATCAGTTAAAAAAAAAGTCGTCCTAACTCTCCCGTTTCCCCTCTTCACACTATCAGGACCTGAGCACAAAAATCAAGGCTGACACTCTGGTACAGTACTGAGGGAGTACTGCACTATTAGAGGTGTGTCTTTCAGATGAGATGTTAAACCAATTCTCCATCTGACCCTCTCAGGAGGACATAACAAATCCTATGGCACTATTTTGAAGAGAAGCAGAGAACTTCTCCCCGGTGTCCTGGTCAATATTTATCCCTCATAGAAACAGATTGTCTGTTCAATTATCACATTGCCCTTTATGGGATCTTGCTGTGCACAAATTGGCTGTTGCATCTCCTATATTCACTTCAATGACTAGTTTGTAGGTCCTTGTAGGATTCAGTTTCCTTCCTATGTACATTGCTCCAACGAAGATTGATGACAATTCTCTCTGCTTTCCAATTGTAAATATGCTTCACTCATTGGTGAAATTAAATGTTCTCACTTCCCATCTGGTCTTCCCATCTGCTGCTGTATTATGGGGAAAAACACATTGCTCACATTGGCCTTGTTTATCCCAAACTGGCCCGTTCACTTCCTGCAAGCGTCATATCCCAGTGTCATTTCACCTGCTTTATGCCAAAATAAAACATATGCGCAATCTCTGTTCTTTCTACGTCCCACTAAAAAAAATTAAATCACCATCACGTTTCAAAACCCTTCTTATGCCTTGTGATGGTAAACATGTTCCTGACCATAAGACTCATATATTTTCCTGCAAAGATGAATTCGTTTTTTTAATGAAATTATATTAATCAATAATTTGGTTCCAAAATCTAAGTTTCAAAGTTATGGTTGAGCTATCCTTTAAAGACTAGAATGCATTGTTAGTGTGTTAGATACTCTGTGTGATTGGAATGGATAGCTTAGCCTGGTAGGGATTAAGAACCAAAGCAAAGTAATGAATAACAAATGACATGAAGAAGATTTTTGCTGTCAGGGATAATGTCAGTGCTGAAAATAAATGAGTGTATTTGTGTATCACCACATAGGATGTTTACTTTAAGACAGGATTGACACGCTGCAATGCATGAACTCCAGAATCAGCAGTAGGGCACAAGTACACAGCTTTTGTTATTAAAGGCCATGCAGCAACAGCCAACTGGAGAAGCAGTAGATTGACTGATTCTTTATCAAAATCATGTGGAAAATATTGAGGGTGTAATGGATTAACTTCATGGCAGATGTGAAGTTCTGTTGGTACTGACCATGGTGATACAGTTACACAGCTTGGATGTCACTGGAATTGCTCCCAAGATAAACACTGAGTTGAACTTGTAAGCCAACTGTGATATTAACTGAAATAAAAACAGAAAATGCTGCAATTACTCAGCAGGCCAGACAGAATCTGTGGGGAAAGAAAGAGTTTTAACATTTCGGGTCAATGGCCTTTCATTCGAACTGGTACATGCTACAGATGAACTGCTTATAAGCAAGTGCAGAGCAGGCAAAAAGAAACCGGGAAAGCCAAAGGGAAAGCTTTGTGATCAGGTGGAGGACAGGAGTGGTTAAATGACCACAGGGATGATACTGCAAGGCAAGAGGAAGTGATAATGAGGTAAGTATAGAAACAAAAGATGGGTCCAGAAGAGGTATAAATAATTACAGCAGGCGAACAGATAGGGAAGGAATCATGGAAAATCTGGTGAAACAGTGGAGCCCATGAATGTGCTCGAAGAAAGGTAGATAGACTCCAGAGATGTGAACTACTCTGCCAGAATGCAGCGATTAGGAATCTCCGCCCAAGTACGAGCCTACACTTCCTCCACTCCCAGTGGGTCTGATGCAGCCATCCTCCCTTGCCAGCACTTGGTGTTAGAGACAAAATGGGAGCACTGGCTAAAATCTAAATTTGTTTAACTCAGTGTTAAGGCCAGGTAAATATAAAAATAAAATCCCAACAGACCAAGAAGGTAGGCCCCTCCGGATGGCCCATAGAGCCTGTGGGGGCAGCTTTTCCTTCTCGCAACCCCTCTTTGGTGCATGGAGCCTCTGGCTCCAATGCCCCACCCCGCCAAATGGCCGCAGGGAGTCCGCCTCCATGAAGCTGGTGGTCTACCCACACAGTGGGGCAGTGGGGTGAGGGTTGCTGCTCTGCCACCAGCAAAATGCTGGTCAAGCTGGTCCTGCTGCTGGAAAACCTCCCTGGCGGTGGAACTGTGTCCAGGAGATGTCCCAATATGACTCCCTGCTATTTTTCTGGCCCCCACACTGCTTCCCAACCCACCAACCTGGGGCCAGGAAAATCCTGCCCGATATTCCCCAGTTCTAGAAATTGTGTCATCTGCAAACCAATAATTAGGGCTCAATTTATTTATTACCTTAAAGATTTTGAATACATAACAAATGTGAGGTATTTTGTTTAATTTTAATTTCATAGTTGTTCCTCTAAATCTTAACACAGTGGCGGAGAATTTCCATGGAATTCTTCCAAACTCCCAGAGGAACAACATAAGCAGTGAAATTTGACCATTTACATCATTTCTTAAGGGTTTTCAATGATCTTCCGCCAAACTAATAGATTGGGAGCGCACCACTGAAATTTCAGTAGAATAATTCATCAATTTATAAACCAACTGTATTTCAGACCCCGAAATCCAAAGACTTGCAGGTTGATAGGTAAATTGGCCATTATAAATTGCCCCTAGTATAGGTAGGTGGTAGGGGAATATAGGGACAGGTGGGGATGTGGTAGGAATATGGAATTAGTGTAGGATTAGTGTAAATGGGTGGTTGATGGTCGGCACAGACTCGGTGGGCCGAAGGGCCTGTTTCAGTGCTGTATCTCTAAACTAAAAAAACTAAACATCAAGCTTTTGTGTCAGTAATCCAAGTTTCATTGCTTAGTTACTTTGACAGAGGAATCATTCAAGCATGGTTCAGTTTGTCTTTGACTGACAGTTCCTTTTTAAGTTTGAATGGACAAATATTCAAAATCCAGAAAGTACTGGTTAAAAATAGAAAATGCTGGAAATACTTAGCAGGCCTGGCAGCATATGTGGAGAAAGGAACAGTGGGCTGAATTTTATGTTGTCACCACCGTAATCAGAGGCAGCCATACAAAAATGGCGGCCCGCACACATAGGCTTTACTCCGTTGAGCCGCCATGATAGCAAACGCAGCGGCTCATTTACAGGGCCAGGGCGGACCACACCCCCCACCCCCCGATGACATGGAGAGGATGGGCGGTCTGTCCCAGATGCCGATGTCGACGCCATTTTTAAATGGTTTCAAGCCCTTACATTTTAATTTAAATTGTTAAAAAAATAGTCACTTTGAATTTATTCAAACAAATTAAATAAATGTTTCAAGCCTCTCTCCCAACACCCCCCATGACCAAACAATTCATTCCTTGCCCACTCCCCTCCAAAATACTAACCTGACCTTCCCCCAACAAAGTTCACAAACTTCAATCTTTAACCCTTCCCACAATCCCTTTGACCAATGAAAGTAGTTTTACACTGCTCCATACCCACCCCCCCCCACCCCCCCCAATGCACTAAGAAACCTACCTGCTCCCCCTCCCCACCAGTGTTCCACCTTATATCAACGCATAGAGATCCGACGGTGCAGGAGTGCTGGCCATCAGCTCCAATATGGCACCGGAATAGATGACGGGAACAGGTAAGTATTTAATGCAGCAGTTTGCATTTTTTTTAATTTGTAAATTTGACTCCCGTAGCCGAGCAGTGGGGGGGGCCGCCATAAGGCCTTGCTGCCGCCGGCAATATGGAGCGGGGTCTTCCTGGCATCGAGGACTGTGGCGGGCCTCTCCTGGAGGCATTTTCCGGGCCTCCCCCACCTGGGCTCCCAACATCAACTGGGCTGTAAAATCCAGCCCAGTGTTAGTGGGTGGAATCTTGTAAGTGCCACGGTGTTCCCGACGGCTGGAACGGAAGTTGTTGTAACTTCCTCTCTTGCCGCAAATCCTGTTTCCCAAGTGACTTTGTATTTAAATTAGCCATGTGGTAACGGGCACGGGGAACAAATGGGAGCGTACGGCGGGGCAGCCTTTCATTGGTGGAACCCGCTGTCACTGTTGCAAGCACCATGATCAACACCGAGATATTCTGTGCTTTCAGCCTCAAGGAGCAGCCTTTCTTTCCTGTAAGCATCTTCAGACTAACTTAAATTGAAGCTTTTACTTAAATCAAGATGTTTTTGCCTCCCTTCTTTTGTGAAAATCCCCACCAACTTCATATGATTTATTTTCCCTACAGCTAAAGTGAATCAAATAGCATCCAGCAGGGAGCACCCTGTCCCACGGTTCTGTGATGCCTCCCTGTAGGTTCTCTCCACACTGTCAGGGAAAGGTGGGAGGTTTGCTTCCCTGCAGATGGAGTCCGAAGAACCTCCCACCTGACCAAGGTGGCCTGGATAGAGGTAGCAGAGGAGGTCTCAAACTGTTGGGTCACTCATAGAACGTGGGTGTAGTGCTGCAAGCGAATCAATGACTTGCTCAGATCAGTGAGGGTAAGTGGTCCTGCAGGGCTGCTCCATTGTTTTCTTCCATGGCTCCATGTCTTTAAGGCAGAGGGTATGCAGTGGAATGCATGAGCAGCCTTGTTGCCATTCACTAAATGATGAAGATTGGCATGGTTTATGTTATTGGATGTGTCGTGCGAAAGCCAACGCAGAATGAGGGATGTTGATGCATGTATGCAATGGTTGTGATGCATCATTTGTCATCATATTAAATCTGCACTGTCTTCTGCAGGATAAACAAAGCTACAACCAGCATGAATGTGCTAGAATGGGAGGAGGGGTCCCTGACATCAGGCTGCTGACCACTGCTGAGGAGGAGGCTTCAGATATCGCGAGAAAGGCAGGGCGAGCGGAGATGGTGAGGCAGGAGCCGCAAGACATAAGAATGAAGTGTCATCTCTGCTCTTGGCGCCATATGTGGAAACTGAAGGAAATTGTGTAAACTCATCTGAAGCACATACTTAAAGTGCCTCTGTTTGTGTCTCCACTGCAGGAGCCCACAGTCAAGTAGCAGAACGCTGCATGGCCCAAGAATCCTCTTCTGGGGAGGAAGAAGAAGCCTATGCCCCAGAGGGTGCACCGTCAACTGCCTATTCTTCCACCTCTGCCAGCGCAGATATATCCACACGGTCCACAGGGGGTTTAAATTAGAATCTGGGTCACAAGCAGGTGTGCACAAAATAGACACATCCCAGCAGCTGAGGGAGCATGTGCCAGCTGGGTCGCCTAACAATCAGAGAACTGCTGGGGACCAGGCCCATGCTCAGACCTTCGCTCATGATGATCCTCTGTTTGTTGCAATATGACATCTGCTGGGTGTGCAGCAAAGCCATGTGGAAAATATGTCGAAGATGCCTGAGGTCATGTGTGGCTTTGTGCATGCCATGGAGGAGTGTTTGCAAGCCACAATGTCTGCCATGTCCCAGGCATTTGAGGTATGGCTTCCTCAGTCGAGAGTCTGGTGAGCTCTGTGGTGAGTCTGGTTGAGCACTCAAGCCATATGTGATCTGTCCTGAACTCCATCGCTGTTGACGTGGGCTCCATGCAGCAGCGTCTAAACGAAAGGGGGACAAGGAGCCTGGACCTCCCTCCAGGTGCTGCTTCCCCTCAGGGAGACAGGCAGGTGACATCGTGCACACAGATGGAGGAGGAGCACAAGCCAGCTGTCCCGTGGCCTTCCTGACATTGACCCCCTTACATCCAGCAGACGAATACATAGGGGATACTCAAGCACCATTGCTGCAGACCCCCAGTATGATGGAGCCATCCAGGCCCCGTTCCTCCAGAGGGCATCTGCCACGGTCATCCACAGTAACAGGGCAGCACAAGGCTGCTCCTCAAGTTCTGGCTGCACTTCAGTCCCACGCTCCTGATCTTTGGGCACCTGGTGCGGAGAGACGTGGGCCGGGAGGAGGATCTCCTCGTCGGTCTGCTCCTGGGCCTGGCCAAGGTGGCAATTCACAGGTCCAGGCTGTGGGCCGTCGGGGGGTCCGTCCTCCCCGATTGCCTGCCCCTCTTCTGCGGTTACGTTCACGCCCTGGTGTCCCTGTGGAGGGAGCATGCGTTGTCTACCGGTACGCTTGAGGCCTTCCGCAACCGGTGCGCACCACAGGGACTGGAGTGCATCACTGACGCCGAGAATGGCAGTTTAATTTGAGTTTTTTGTTTATTTATCTGTTTTTAATAAAGTTATTTTTAAAATGTAAATATGTATATAAAGGGGACCTGAGGAATAAAGGCCCCCTCGACATGAAAAATATAAAAGGGGCCTGGGGTATAAAGGCCACCTTGGAGAAAGAAAAAAAAAAACGGGGTCAGATCAAGAGTAAAGCTCCCTCTACACTAAAGAAAAAGAAAAAAAAACAGGGCAGCACACTGAGCAGACTGCCTCCACCTCTGCTGCTAATGTCAGGGTAGCACCTAGACGTAGTGGAAGAAAAAGGAAATTGAAACAGTATTGATTATGAAGCTGGCATGAGTGCTGTATAAATTGTCATGGTTGCAAAGGTTCATTAAAAAAAATCTTATTACATGAAAAATTTGATCCACTCTCGGTAATGTTTTTCTTGGTTGCAGATGAATACAAAGATATTTTTTGGAGGCCTATGACAGGAATGCAATGATGTTTGCAAAGCATCTCAGGAAATGTCGAGTGTCCATTTCTCATTGGAATTTGAGCCTTCACTCTTCAATAACGGCTGTTTTCTTATTGATGATTATTCACTTTTTCAATACTGTCACGTCTTACTTTTGTTTCCTACGGTCATAACTTAACGCTGCTCGCAGTGGTGTGTTATCACATTCATCGTGGCCCATAGATGATTTAAAATGCCAATCACATGAATGTGCAGCAACACTTTGTTAAGATTGCAGAGATGAAAACGACCTTATGCAAAAGGGAATTTCTGTGGGGAATTGTTATGTTTCTCCTTCCAAAGTTCCTTGATGATGTGACTTATTGTTGGCTAACTGTGCATAAATCTGGTTCTCCCTGATGTCCCTTGCATGTCTCTGCATGGCCCTCATATATATGGCATCACTGTCATTGTTGTTCTCCTCCTCACCCTCTTCATAGTCATCCTCATCTGAGGAGGACTAGTGTTCCTCCTGTTCCTCCGACTGCAGAGTGTTGCCGCGTCTAATTGCAAGGTTGTGCAAGGCACAGCAGACAACAATTAGTCGTGACACCCTCTGTGGCACATACTGAAGAGCCCACCCAGACCGCTCATGGCAATGGAATTGCATTTTCAGAATGCCAATGATGTGTTCAGTGATGGCTCTGATGGATGCGTGAGCAACATTGTACCACTCTTCAGCAGCGCTTTGGGGATGCCGTACTGGTGTCATCAACCTTGTACAACCTTGTCACCCAGGATCCAGCCGTCCACTTTGGCTGGTTCCTCGAAAACTTCTGGCAGCTGGGAGTTCCTCAAAATGTTGGAGTCATGACAGGTCCCTGGGAAACATGTACAAACATGCATGATTCTTCTCCTGTGGTCGCAAACCAGCTGTGCATTTGAAAAATGGAAACCTTTGTGATTGACAAAGACAGCAGGCTGGTCACAGGGAGCTCTAATGGCCACATAGCATAGTCGATCACCCCTTGCACTCTTGGGAACCAAGCGATGGTGCCAAAGGTCACAGACCTTGCTCTTGGCTATCCTTGTGTGCAGGTAAGTAGATAAAATCACTGTCACACCAAAAAAGGGCATTCATCACTTCTTTGATGCAGCCGTGGGTTGCAGACTGCGAGATGCCACATATGTCACCTGTGGATCCCTGGAAGGAGCTGCTGGAGAAAACATTGAATACAGCAGTCTGCTTGAGGGCAACTGGCAACTCCCATCAAAGCCGAGCGGCTGCAGGTCACGCTACAGGATCCTACAAATTTCTGTGACCATTTCATGTGACATCCTCAGGCGTCTCTGACATTACCTCTCTGACACTTAAAGGTAATTTGTCCTTGTCCTGAGGATACGATGATGTGCCAGCGCCCATCTTCAATAAGGCCATTCCTTGATGTTATCATTCAGACCATCATCACTTTCCTGTTCTGCCTGTTGCTGGCGCTCAGGCATCATGAGTTGAGGGTAAACAGCCATAGAGTCATAGATGCGTACAGCATAGAAACAGGCCCTTCGGCCCACCGCGTCCATGCCGACCATAATGCCTATCTATACTAATCCCACCTGACTGCATTAATTCCATATCCCTCTATGCCTTGCTCATTCAAGTACCTGTCCAGATGCCTCTTAAATGTCGCTACTGTTCCTGCCTCCACCACCTCCTCAGGCAGCTCATTCCAGATACCCACTATTCTTTGTGTGAAAAATTTACCCCTTTGATCCCCTTTAAACCTCCTCCCTCTCACCTTAAATCTGTGCCCTCTAGTTTTAGTCAGCCCTCCTTATTCTCTCTCTATGTTCTTCTTCCCATGGTCCTGAACAAATTGTGTGGGATTTATGCTCTCCCCCGTGGCGGTTTGGAGGATGGGAGAGCATAAAATCGGGTGGGATGGTGGTGTGGGAGGACACCGCGACCAACCCGTCTCTGCCAAAATTTAGCCTGGGGTGGGAAGGCCTGTCAACTGAGGCCCTTAACTAAGTAATTCACCCCCAATTAAGGGACTCTTCCCACCGTGGCCGCAATTACCTGTACGGCGGGCGGCCCTATTGCCGCATGGAAAGCATGGCACAAAAAACTGTGCGGGCTGCTTCCCGGTTCCAGGGGTGGGGAAGAGGATCCCTCCTTCAAAGGCACTTAGCGCCTGAACCAGGGACCCAGCATCGGGGGGGTGCCCGCTGAGGGCTACACCTTGCTGCCAAGCCCCGTTCCCCCCTCCCCCTGACCATCACCCTGTGAGACCCCTCTCATCTTGTTCCAGTAATGCTTCTTGGTGTCTGGTCACTGCTAAACTACAGCAGCAGCCACTACCTCCACAGTGTCTCTAATTGGCCAGTAGCTCTGCAAGGCCGGGACCTCCGGCGACGGGGTTCGAAATCCTATGGAAGGTCTGCTGCTGTCCAGTTAGGTGCCTAATTGGCACTAAATTCAGCAGGCCTTCCGTAGCAGAGGCAATGAGGGGATCTCAGCGTCGGTTTCCCCCAACATCGAGACCCTGCCAGCAGCATAAAATTCCCCGCATTGGGTGTATGAGACCCATGTCGCTGTGGCTTTTCGGAACAATAAATAAGCATAGCATGGTGATTCCGCCCTCTGTTGATAGTGAGCTGAAACATCGAGGCAATGAACAGTTCCCTTATATCTGCCTTCAAATTGCAGCCAAGTAGAAGACACACCCACTGTCATTTGCCTCCTCCCACTCTCCTTGCAATCCTTGCGTATCCACGTGGTTCCCATTATCATTGTAGAAAAGTGGTGCGGGTGGAATTCAGGTCAAGTCACCCCACCTTCCAACGTCCTCCTGCAACCTTCCAGCTTGAACCCATCACCCTTGACCCATCCAATGTTACTGTTACACTTCCCTCCATTACCATTGAGCCTCCCCCCATTGCTGTGCACAGTGTAATCATCAATGTATTCATGCCATCTCTCGGCCCTTGTTCCAATCCCATTACTATTGACATGCTGACTCTTATCCTTGAACCTTCCCTCATTGAACTGACCATTGTTGCCGAGTTCCATTCACCTCCATATGAAGCTGTCGAATATCCACCCAATAGTCTTGACCTCCCCGCTACAGAATCCATTTGCCCCCATTGACTGTGACCTTTCGCTCTGCTAGTCAGTACCTCAATTTGCCTCACAGCTCCCTGATGTAGTCAGCACTCCTCCCTCCCTTTAGGCCATTGTCAGATATCTTCACACAATTCTGATCTAATCCACCCATTACCCCCGCGCTAGCAACTTTGCATCTTCACCATCAACATCAACCATTCAACAACCTGAATGCTCCACTCCACCCTCCCCTTCTCCTCCATGCACCCGATCAACCCCACCCTTCCCTCCCCGATTACCCTGCCCTGCTCTTCCATGTAGCCCCTGCACTCACCGTTGCCGCCATCCCTTGAGATGATTCACCCTTGCTGGGGCGAGTCTGAAGGCAAACCTCCATTCCAATGCTGGCTTGGAGGTAAGCATCCATTGCAATGCTGGCGTTAGTTTAGCTGATGAGTTAAAGAGAGAAAAGTCTTGAGACTCAACTGCACAAATCCGACAGTTGCACGCCACGTTGAAACATTCATGAACTGGGTGGCACGGGAATATCGCTCACCGTTCACTTAATCTGGCAGATAGGATTAAATCATAACTATGTGTATGGTAATGAATATTCATGTTATTTAAATGAATGCAAAGCTGCAATCCGTCACCCTGCTGGGGGAACCCTGGAATGCCACAAACCTGCCGCTGACTTAATTTCTGTAAAATATCCCGCTGTTAGGAATCCAAAAGAACACCTCCTGCCTAATTATACCACCCCACACGCCACCAAATCGGTGGACCGCATAAAAGTTGTCCCATTGTTTCTGGTCCATGGCCTTTCATCAAAATTGTATTATAAAATTACAGTACAATGCTGAATCATGGACAGCGTATAGGAGGCACCTCAAAGCACTGGAGTCATTTCATCAATGCTGCCTCAGAAGATCCTACATATCAAGTGGGAGGACAGGCGCACCAACATCAGTATCCTCTCTCAAGCAGGCACCACAAGCATCGAGGTATGATTATCTGCCATCAGCTTCATTTGATTTGTCATATAGTTTGGATGTCAGATATCTGGCTCCCAAAGCATGTCTTCTCCCAGCTCAGGCAGGGCAGACCAGAGGAGGTCAGAAATAGTGCTTCAAAAATGTGCTGAAAGCCAACATGAAGAAATGCAACATTGACATCAACTCCTGGGAGACCATCACCCTGTACTGAAGAGAATGGAGGCAGAGTCTGTGAGAAGGAACCCATAATTTTGAGACCAAATGACGACAAAATGAAGTGGCGAAGCAAGAGCAGCGAAAAGAACAAGCCATGACCCGAACTAATAATAAACACCTAGACATCCCACATGACAACAAATGCCCTACATGCCATAAAGTCTGTAGATCCCGAATCAGCCTCTTCAGCCATCTTCAGACTCACGGAAGACAGTCATCCTTGCCTGCGAGGGATAGCCAATAATAATAGTATTATAAAAGTGCTGGTTACTCTTTTCCATGGTATAAAAATAAGCTGTTCTCTTTAAATCAAAGAGAGAGAACTTTGTTTAGGCCCGTTTTTGGGCACAGAATGGTTGGCAGTTAGAACACATGCCAGAATCCAGGGGTCCATCTAAGTTTATGCCTCAGGCCCCAATGACGTAATTCAGTGAGCTGCAGACACTAATCACAGCACCCAATGCAGCTGACTGGTTTCTAGGGCAACCAATTTGGGCTGGCTGTAATGCCAACAGTGGCTCTCAGGTAGGTCCTGGAAAGGGACAGGACAATGAGAGGGAGACAGGGAGGCATAGGCCAACAGGGGCCTGCACTAGTGCTGTGCAGTCATGAGGAGCACTTCTCATGAAGTGCCCACATTAAGGTATGTTAACATTTAAAACTTACCTTTAGTTGGTGAATTCCAAATGGATACTGAGTTCAGTAGCTAAAATAATTACTGGACAGGGTTTCTGTTCATTTACTGGGCATATTACCAAAAGCTCATCCAGATCTCAAGGCAAGAACAGATACTCTCAGTGGTTTGAGGAGTTGGGACTCATCTTTGAAAGTAATCTAATAAACAAGAGCCAAAACTATCTAAGGTGAGAATATCACAAAAGACCAAAATTGTAACGAATACGTGATTAATAGCAATGAATTGTCCCTGACCTACCAGTCTACTCCCAGCATAAATCTACTGGGATTGCAAAAGAAGGGCTGTAAATTAGGCAATACCTGGATACACAGACTCTCGGCCTTTACCATTAGTTTCTGAAGATCCTTGCATGGAACTGAATCTCTGCCTGCTCCAAACAAGATCACCTGTTCAGAGGGATCATGGCCAATAGGATAGAGCTCCCAGGCTGGAAGTTCCCACAGCTCCAGTCTGAGTTCCATCAGGTGGCTAGTACATTGAGAATGCATCTATGAGGGTTTGAAGCTCGGCCTCAGAGTGTGCGCATATGCAAGTATCATCAGCATACTGCAGTTCGATGACAGAGGTTGGTAAGTTTCCCGCTCGTCCTGTAGAGTAGATCTACTCCGGCAGGGAGCTTCAAGCAGATGAGGTGGAGTGTTGCGGCGAAAAGGATGGAGAAGAGTGTTGGTGCGATGACACAGCCTTGCTTGACCCCAGTTTGTACTCGGATTGGGTCAGTGGCAGATGCGTTGGCAAGGATTACAGCTTGCTTGTCATTGTGTAGCAGGTGGAGGATGGTGACGAATTTCTCCAAGCAGCCAAATATGAGGAAGGTTTTCCATAATCCCTCCCAGTTGATAGAATCAAAGACCTTTGTGAGGTCAAAGAAGGCCACATATAAAGGTTGCTGCTGCTCCTTACATTTTTCTTGGAGTTGTCTTGGAGCTGTGAAGATCATGTCCACTGTGTCTCTTAATGGACGGAATCCACACTGTGATTCCGATAGGAACTCTTCAGCCACAGGGAGGAAGTGGTTGAGAAGGACTCTTGCGATGACCTTCCTTGTGGCGGACAGCAGGGATACTCCTCTGTAGTTACCACAGTCAGTCTTGTCACCTTTTTTGAAGATGGTCAAACTTACAGCATCTCAGAGATCCCCCGGCATGCTCTCCTCCTTCTCAATGCATTCACGATGGCATATGAAAGAATGGGCCTTAAGCTAAACATTCAGAAGACAAAGGTCCTCTACCAGCCTGCTCCCACAGTGCAACAGTGCCTCCCCTGACTATCAAGATCCACAGCGAACCACTGGACAAAGTGGATCACTTCCCATATCTTGGGAGCCTCCTCTCAGCAAGGGCAGACATCGATGAGGAAACTCAGCATCACCTCCAGTGTGCCAGCACAGCCTTCAGTCATCTGAGGAAAAGAGTGTTTGACAACCTAGCACCAAGCTCATCGTCTGCAGGGCCGCAGTGTTACCTGCCCTCCTGTATACATTGGAAACATGGACACTGTACAGCAGACATCTCAAAGCCCTGGAGTGCTATCGCCAGCGGTGCCTCCGCAAGATCCTGCAAATTCAGTGGCAGGACAGGCGCTCCAATATCAGTGTCCTCTCACAGGCCAACAACCCCAGTATTGAGATACTGGTCATGGCTAGTCAGTTATGTTGGGCGGGCCACATCGACACTAGACTCCCAAAACAAGCTTTCTACTCCGAGCTCTGACACAGCAAGATGCTACCAGGAGAGCAGAGGAAATGTTACAAGGATGTCCTTAAAGCCTCCCTGAAAAAATATGACATCACCACTGATTCATGGGACTCCCTTACCCGAGACTGTCCAAAATGGAGAAGAAGCATCCGTGATGTTGCCAGCTAGTTCAAACAACATCGGCATGCCCAGGCAGCGACCAAGTGCAAACAGCAGAAAAAGCATTCGGAATTTCGAGCATCCCATTCACTAGCCTCACCAAACACCACCTGCCCCACCTATGACAGAGTGTGCAGATCCAAAATTGGACTATTCAGTCACCTAAGGACCCCCAACCCTGGAGTGGAAAAAAGTCATCCTCGTTCCTAAGGGACTAACTAAGAAAAGAAGAGTACAATAAGAGAAAATGGCCATCGGACATTGCCTGCAGCAGAAGTGAGGCCCACCTGGCATTTCAGGCCTGGATCTTAGTCACGATTCAGGCTACCAAGGTGCAGAAATTGTCCCCCTTTGAAAGAAATCTTGGTTACAAGGCTTCTGTTACAAAGACCCTGTGTTCCTTGAAGCAATGAACCTCTACCTCTATTTCCTCCCACCCTGTTCTGGCCAGCATTCAAAAATGCACCTCTAGTGATGCAGGTTCCCACTGAGAGTATTTAAATTGGGGAACCATCCCCTGACTCAGCGAACCTTGACAGGGTCAATGGTGGAGGTTCTGGGAATGAGGTTCCCAGAAGTGGTTCCCAGCACTTACAGTGGGATAAGTGAGCCAAAATTTCACTTGAGAACTCTCGTCTCCAAATTAAACAAACCCAATTTTTGCAGCAATATAATAAAAGCAAAATACTGCAGATGCTGGAAAGCTGAAATAAGAACAAGAAATGCTGGAAATACTCGGCAGGTCTGGCAGCATCTGTGGAGAGAGAAGCAGAGTTAACGTTTCAGGTCTGTGACCCTTCTTCAGAACTGATGAAGGGTCACTGACCTTAAACGTTAACTCTGCTTCTCTCTCCTCAGATGCTGCCAGACATGCTGAGTATTTCCAGCATTTTTTGTCCCAATTTTCTCAGCTTCTTCTCATAACTCAGCAGCATTAAGCCTTTCTATACTGCCTGGATACTTTTACTGTACTCCAGCTGTGTCTATACCAGTGCCTTATACAGACTCATTATCATCTCCATGGATATTGTGCTCTATCCCTGGGGAGGAAAGGATAGCGAAGATGATTCTCGACAGGGGCGAAAGTAACAGGGTAGTTGTTATGGGGGACTTTAACTTTCCAAATATTGACTGGAAATACTATAGTTCGAGTACTTTAGATGGGTCAATTTTTGTCCAGTGTGTGCAGGAGGGTTTTCTGACACAGTATGCAGACAGGCCAACCAGGGGCGATGCCACATTGGATTTGGTACTGGGTAATGAACCCGGCCAGGTATTAGATTTAGATGTAGGTGAGCACTTTGGTGATAGTGATCACAATTCGGTTAGGTTTACCTTAGCGATGGGCAGGGACAGGCATATACAGCAGGGTAAGAATTATAGCTGGGGGAAAGGAAATTATGATGCGATTAGGCATGATTTAGGATGCGTATGATGGGGAAGGAAACTGCAGGGGATGGGCACAATCGAAATGTGGAGCTTATTCAAGGAGCAGCTACTGCGTGTCCTTGATAAGTATGTACCTGTCAGGCAGGGAGGAAGTTGTCGAGCGAGGGAGCCGTGGTTTACTAAAGAAGTTGAAGCGCTTGTCAAGAGGAAGAAGAAGGCTTATGTTAGGATGAGACGTGAAGGCTCAGTTAGGGCGCTTGAGAGTTACAAGCTAGCCAGGAAGGATCGAAAGGGAGAGCTAAGAAGAGCGAGGAGAGGACACGAGAAGTCATTGGCGGATAGGATAAAGGAAAACCCTATGGCTTTCTATAGGTA
The DNA here is from genome assembly GCF_036365525.1 of Heterodontus francisci. Lineage (NCBI taxonomy): Eukaryota > Metazoa > Chordata > Chondrichthyes > Heterodontiformes > Heterodontidae > Heterodontus > Heterodontus francisci. Next base: position 116,604,154 of record NC_090371.1, read on the forward strand.
TATCAGGAATAAAAGAATGACTAGAGTTAGATTAGGGCCAATCAAGGATAGTAGTGGGAAGTTTTGTGTGGAATCAGAGGAGATAGGGGAAGCGTTAAATGAATATTTTTCGTCAGTATTTACAGTAGAGAAAGAAAATGTTGTCGAGGAGAATACTGAGATTCAGACTACGAGGCTAGATGGGATTGAGGTTCACAAGGAGGAGGTGTTAGCAATTTTGGAAAGTGTGAAAATAGATAAGTCCCCTGGGCCAGATGGGATTTATCCTAGGATTCTCTGGGAAGCCAGGGAGGAGATTGCAGAGCCTTTGTCCTTGATTTTTATGTCGTCATTGTCGACAGGAATAGTGCCGGAAGACTGGAGGATAGCAAATGTTGTCCCCTTGTTCAAGAAGGGGAGTAGAGACAGCCCTGGTAATTATAAACCTGTGAGCCTTACTTCGGTTGTGGGTAAAATGTTGGAAAAGGTTATAAGAGACAGGATTTATAATCATCTTGAAAAGAATAAGTTCATTAGAGATAGTCAGCACGGTTTTGTGAAGGGTAGGTCGTGCCTCACAAACCTTATTGAGTTTTTCGAGAAGGTGACCAAACAGGTGGATGAGGGTAAAGCAGTGGATGTGGTGTATATGGATTTCAGTAAGGCGTTTGATAAGGTTCCCCACGGTAGGCTATTGCAGAAAATACGGAAGTATGGGGTTGAAGGTGATTTAGAGCTTTGGATCAGAAATTGGCTAGCTGAAAGAAGACAGAGGATGGTGGTTGATGGCAAATGTTCATCCTGGAGTTTAGTTACTAGTGGTGTACCGCAAGGATCTGTTTTGGGGCCACTGCTGTTTGTCATTTTTATAAATGACCTGGAAGAGGGTGTAGAAGGGTGGGTTAGTAAATTTGCGGATGACACGAAGGTCGGGGGAGTTGTGGATAGTGCCGAAGGATGTTGTAGGGTACAGAGGGACATAGATAGGCTGCAGAGCTGGGCTGAGAGATGGCAAATGGAGTTTAATGCGGAAAAGTGTGAGGTGATTCACTTTGGAAGGAGTAACAGGAATGCAGAGTACTGGGCTAATGGGAAGATTCTTGGTAGTGTAGATGAACAGAGAGATCTTGGTGTCCAGGTACATAAATCCCTGAAAGTTGCTACCCAGGTTGATAGGGCTATTAAGAAGGCATATGGTGTGTTAGCTTTTATTAGTAGGGGGATCGAGTTTCGGAGCCACGAGGTCATGCTGCAGCTGTACAAAACTCTGGTGAGACCGCACCTGGAGTATTGCGTGCAGTTCTGATCACCGCATTATCGGAAGGATGTGGAAGCTTTGGAAAGGGTGCAGAGGAGATTTACTAGGATGTTGCCTGGTATGGAGGGAAGGTCTTACGAGGAAAGGCTGAGGGACTTGAGGTTGTTTTCGCTGGAGAGAAGGAGGAGGAGAGGTGACTTAATAGAGACATATAAGATAATCAGAGGGTTAGATAGGGTGGATAGTGAGAGTCTTTTTCCTCGGATGGTGATGGCAAACACGAGGGGACATAGCTTTATGTTGAGGGGTGATAGATATAGGACAGATGTCAGAGGTAGTTTCTTTACTCAGAGAGTAGTAGGGGCGTGGAACGCCCTGCCTGCAACAGTAGTAGACTCGCCAACTTTAAGGGCATTTAAGTGGTCATTGGATAGACATATGGATGAAAAAGGAATAGTGTAGGTCAGATGGTTTCACAGGTCGGCGCAACATCGAGGGCCGAAGGGCCTGTACTGCGCTGTAATGTTCTAATCTATACATCCAAGATCAGGTTAGCTTCCCTTGCGGCATGGTACCTAATGGCTCCAGAGTCTTAGAGAACAGGAAGTAACATTCTGCTTCTCTCAGTGCTGATCACATTTCCACCCACTTGCTTTCTTTCCCACCCAACCCCCCTCAACCCCAGACCCACTGGAGCAGCAATCGGCACTAAGCTGTCTACGTGGTTTAAAATCCCACCTTTGTGCATACAACCTTCCACAGGCAAGAATCGCAATGATTACATATTATGAGTAAGAATAGAAGCTTTGGCAGGAACATTGGATATCCCAAAACATACTGCTATTTAACTCAACTTTCAAGTTACACTGTTATTGTTTCCATAGGCCAAGGTTAAATTGCAATCAGTTTATAACATACAGATTATATGCCTACAAGTGAGTGCTTAATGCAAATCGTGATCTATCTTCGTGTCACTGTTACTGAATTAGCGCTGCTGGAAACTTAAAATTTGTGTGAAGTAAGCAAAGCTAAACTGCCATGGTGGTCTAATCTATTATTAAAAATAAAAGTATCAACTTCAAAAATATAAAAAAGACAAAGCTCTTGACCTATTAGTACTTGATAGGGGAGATAAAATGATGTTCATTTTAGTTAACAAGATTGAGCATGTAGTATAACAGAGTGATTGAGGGCCCATTTGCCAGCCATAGGGTAATGAGGGCCTTGAACCCAGAGGCAGTGTATGGTCCCTTTGGGAACATCCCTTTTAAAGATAACCATGTCTGGAGTGTCCGCTGTGGCTCATCTGATAGCACTCTTGCCTCTGAGTCCAAAGGTGCAGGGTCAATATTGTGCAACAATATAGGTTGACAGTCCAGAGAGTGCTGCCCTGTCTACGATGATGCCTTTAGATGAGATGACAAACTGAGGCTCTGTCTGCTCTCTCAGGTAAAAGATCCCCTGACTATTTCAAAGAAGAGTTATCCATGGTGTCCTGGCCAATACTTAGCCCTCAATCAACATCACAAATAATTTGTGGAAGCTTGCTGTCTGCAAGTTGGCTGCTGCGTTTCCTACATTAGAACAGTGACTACACTTCAAAAAAAATACTTCCTTGGCTGTACCATGTCCAGTAGTTGTTAAAGGCACTATATAAATGAAAGTTTTTCTTTTCTTTCGGAGTGGGAGGGGACTGTCCTCAACCAACAAAGCATGAAAGAGGAAGTTCAAGAGCAGTGGACCGTGAAAGAGGCTGGGATTTGAGGAAATAAAAGATGTACTGTGTGATCTTGCTTTGTGTTATGTGTAACGAGTTCTTTTTATGTTGTCTGATGCAAAATAAAATGAGATGCGAGGAGTTCAGGATGTTGAAAATCTCAAATAGATTCATTAACAGATAACTATGATATACAGTACAGAACTAACTATTTACAGAACTTGCCTCTAGGTGTTACAGTTGCAGAGTGTCTCAGGCTTTGAGTCACATGACTACATCCTGGTACCTAGTTCATTCGTATACTAAGATCTTAAAGGGACATCACTCTTAAAGGCAATCAGAAAACATCCCCTTTCTTTCCAAAGATTAGTCTTGTATGCTAAAATTAAAAATACATAAAATTAGATAACATCAAAATTATTTACACATGGATAGAGATTATGAACTTTACAAATATAGGAGCTTAAGATTCCATATATTGTTTTGATGTTTTGTCAACTCTTACTCGGAGAATTTACATCTTAGCTGTTGCTGTTTTTTCTGACATTTCTCCCTCTCTGCATTCAGTTCCTGTTGCTCTGCTTTCAGCCTGCTAAGATACTCTGTTGCTTTTCTCAAGCTCACCATTTTTGAGATCTTGTCATTCTTGGAAAGTTCCAGCACCTCATCACGAAGAACCAATAGACAATGCTTCAACTTATTCCTCCTCCGCCTCTTCAGGGCATTGTGTGTCCATCACCTCTCCTCATCCTCCGCGTCTGAAGGTCTGGGGATCAAGGTCGAGGACTTTTTGGGGCAGGAGAACGTGGCCTCATGGCGGTACCTGTCCATTCTGGCTCGTTGTGGTGCTGGTGGTTCTCTAGATAGCAGAAGTGAAGGGGCGGCATAGTCGCGCTGTTGCTGGGTTTCCAGACTGCACCATTTGATGTTGGCCAGAGTCTGCGAATGGATTCTGAGGAGATTTCCCTTTGGCAAAGCTCTGGTGAATAATTATAATGTTGAGGTCCTTACATGCTGATAGTCCTGCCAAGGCTGGTCTGCTCGTGTCTACTAGGTAGAAGATTTGTGGTTTCCATGCCAACTTGCCATAGCTGCATTGCATTGTTAGTGTGCCACTGCACGGGATGGGTGACCCATTGTATGCCAATAACTTGGCGGTTGTCAGTTGTATCATTGATTTCCTACAACTCCAGTACATATCTTTCAGGTTTCAGACTGGTATGATATTTGCACTAGTGCCAGTGTCAATCTTAACCCTGTGTGTGTTTGCTAGCTTTCTTTGGGCATGTAATGTAAATAGTGGCGAAAGCTTCCAGTTGTTTAACTTCATCAACATAATGTCTCAGGTTCAGAATGTGGAACACCTGTTCGGCTCCTGACTGAGAACAGCTTCTTGTCTGAGTCTTGTCTCAGGTCTGTTTCAGCATGGACTTTGTGTATCAGCTTGTGTTTACGCTGGTCTCTGGAGCTCTCCTTGATGCTGTTGCCCTGTTTCTGTGCCTATCGTCTGTTGGTCTGTGCTCTACTGTGATATCTGGCTGCATCTTCAGAGCCAAATTTCTTGCATATGTAGGCCCAGTGTCCTTTTGCACTGCACACCTTGCACAGGTCTCGAAATGCAGGACAATTTCAGCGTGAGTGGGACCAACCACACTTAGCACACAGCTTGTTTGCCTTTTCGACCAGGTTATGGTACAGATACTGTTGGCTGCACCTAATGCTTTCTGGTGTTGTTGTCCAGCTACAATGCCTCGTATTTCCTGTCATCTTCCAGCAGTGCATCAATGCTGTGACCTTTCTTTTACCCCAAGATGTCTTTCTGACATGCTTTAATGGGTGTTGATAAAATCACCAGCTCCATTATTCGGTCTGACAGCTCAGCTTCTGAGAAATCACATTCATTGCCCTTACTATAGCATCTACTGATGAACTGGTCTATTGGTTCCTGTGGCTATTGCCTATAGGACATCAATTCCAGGCAGTGAATTTGAAAATTCACTCGTAATCAGAGCTGCTCTTACACTGATTTTCATATTTTTGTGCGATTTTTTGGTCCTCTTCAGATATCTCTGAGGTATTGGTTTTGTGTAATACCTCATTTCCAATTACTATCATTATTTTTACAGCCTGTTTTACAGGTTCTGTAATCACGAGGTCGGTGAAGCATAACTGCTTGAAAAGTTGGAATTCAGATAAGATACCCCAGGCTTTCCAGTTTACGCTGGGAAATTTGGTATCCCTTTTTCTGCTGTTCTTTTGCTTAAAAATAGATTTAAGATTTGTTTCTGTGGCTCTGTACTGCTTTCCCTTTTTTAAAAAAACTCTGTCACTTAGACTGCCTGCTTTGATTGACAGGAGCAGGTGTTTAACAGTGCATGTCTGTTTATCTAGCTTCCAGCACTCTCGTCTGTCTGTTTACACAACTATGCAATGGGCATTTTAACTAAGAACAAAGAACAAAGAGAACAAAGATAATTACAGCACAGGAACAGGCCCTTCGGCCCTCCAAGCCTGCGCCGATCCAGATCCCCTCTCTAAACATGTCGCCTATTTTCTAAGGTTCTGTATCTCTTTTCTTCCTGCCCATTCATGTATCTGTCTAGATACATCTTAAAAGACTCCATCGTGCCCGCATCTACCACCTCCGCTGGCAATGCGTTCCAGGTGCCCACCACCCTCTGCGTAAAGAACTTTCCACGCATATCCCCCCTAAACTTTTCCCCTTTCACTTTGAACTCGTGTCCTCTAGTAATTGAAACCCCCACTCTGGGAAAAAGCCTCTTGCTATCCACCCTGTCTATACCTCTCATGATTTTGTACACCTCAATCAGGTCCCCCCTCAACCTCCGTCTTTCTAATGAAAATAATCCTAATCTGCTCAACCTCTCTTCATAGCTAGAGCCCTCCATACCAGGCAACATCCTGGTGAACCTCCTCTGCACCCTCTCCAAAGCATCCACATCCTTTTGATAATGTGGCGACCAGAACTGTACGCAGTATTCCAAATGTGGCCGAACCAAAGTCCTATACAACTGTAACATGACCTGCCAACTCTTGTACTCAATGCCCCGTCCGATGAAGGAAAGCATGCCGTATGCCTTCTTGACCACTCTATTTACCTGCGTTGCCACCTTCAGGGAACAGTGGACCTGAACACCCAAATCTCTCTGGACATCAATTTTCCCCAGGACTTTTCCATTTACTGTATAGTTCACTCTTGAATTGGATCTTCCAAAATGCATCACCTCGCATTTGCCCTGATTGAACTCCATCTGCCATTTCTCTGCCCAACTCTCCAATCTATCTATATTCTGCTGTATTCTCTGACAGACCCCTTCACTATCTGCTACTCCACCAATCTTAGTGTCGTCTGCAAATTTGCTAATCAGTCCACCTATACTTTCCTCCAAATCATTAATGTATATCACAAACAACAGTGGTCCCAGTACGGATCCCTGTGGAACACCACTGGTCACACGTCTCCATTTTGAGAAACTCCCTTCTGCTGCTACTCTCTGTCTCCTGTTGCCCAGCCAGTTCTTTATCCATCTAGCTAGTACACCTTGGACCCCAAGCGCCTTCACTTTCTCCATCAGCCTGCCATGGGGAACCTTATCAAACGCCTTACTGAAGTCCATGTATATGACATCGACAGCCCTTCCCTCATCAATCAACTTTGTCACTTCCTCAAAGAATTCTATTAAGTTGGTAAGACATGACCTTCCCTGCACAAAACCATGTTGCCTATCACTGATGAGCCCATTTTCTTCCAAATGGGAATAGATCCTATCCCTCAGTATCTTCTCCAGCAGCTTCCCTACCACTGACGTCAGGCTCACCGGTCTATAATTACCTGGATTATCCCTGCTACCCTTCTTAAACAAGGGGACAACATTAGCAATTCTCCAGTCCTCCGGGACCTCACCCGTGTTTAAGGATGCTGCAAAGATATCTGTTAAGGCCCCAGCTATTTCCTCTCTCGCTTCCCTCAGTAACCTGGGATAGATCCCATCCGGACCTGGGGACTTGTCCACCTTAATGCCCTTTAGAATACCCAACACTTCCTCCCTCCTTATGCCGACTTGACCTAGAGTAATCAAACATCTGTTCCTAACCTCAACATCCGTCATGTCCCTCTCCTCGGTGAATACCGATGCAAAGTACTCGTTTAGAATCTCACCCATTTTCTCTGAGTCCAAGCATAACATTCCTCCTTTGTCCTTTAGTGGGCCAATCCTTTCTCTAGTTACCCTCTTTCTCCTTATATATGAATAAAAGGCTTTGGGATTTTCCTTAACCCTGTTTACTAAAGATATTTCATGACCCCTTTTAGCCCTCTTAATTCCTCATTTCAGATTGGTCCTACATTCCCGATATTCTTTCAAAGCTTCGTCTTTCATCAGCCGCCTAGACCTTATGTATGCTTCCTTTTTCCTCTTAGCTAGTCTCACAATTTCACCTGTCATCCATGGTTCCCTAATCTTGCCATTTCTATCCCTCATTTTCACAGGAACATGTCTCTCCTGCACGCTAATCATCCTCTCTTTAAAAGCCTCCCACATATCAAATGTGGATCTATCTTCAAACAGCTGCTCCCAATCTACATTCCCCAGCTCCTGCCGAATTTTGGTATAGTTGGCCTTCCCCCAATTTAGCACTCTTCCTTTAGGACCACTCTCGTCTTTGTCCATGAGTATTTTAAAGCTTACGGAATTGTGATCACTATTCCCAAAGTAGTCCCCTACTGAAACTTCAACAACCTGGCCGGGCTCATTCCCCAACACCAGGTCCAGTATGGCCCCTTCCCGAGTTGGACTATTTACATACTGCTCTGGAAAACCCTCCTGGATGCTCCTTACAAATTCTGCTCCATCTGGACCTCTAACACTAAGCGAATCCCAGTCAATGTTGGGAAAATTAAAATCTCCTATCACCACCACCCTGTTGCTCCTACATCTTTCCATAATCTGTTTACATATTTGTACCTCTATCTCACGCTCGCTGTTGGGAGGCCTGTAGTACAGCCCCAACATTGTTACAGCACCCTTCCTATTTCTGAGTTCTGTCCATATTGCCTCACTGCTCGAGTCCTCCATAGTGCCCTCCTTCAGCACAGCTGTGATATCCTCTTTGACCAGTAATGCAACTCCTCCACCCCTTTTACCTCCCTCTCTATCCCGCCTGAAGCATCGATATCCTGGGATATTTAGTTGCCAATCATGCCCTTCCCTCAACCAAGTCTCAGTAATAGCAATAACATCATACTCCCAGGTACTAATCCAAGCCCTAAGTTCATCTGCCTTACCTACTACACTTCTTGCATTAAAACAAATGCACCTCAGACCACCAGTCCCTTTATATTCATCATCTGCTCCCTGCCTGCTCTTCCCCTTAGTCACACTGACTTCATTATCTAGTTCCTTACAGGCTTTTGTTACTACCTCCTTACTGTCAACTGACCTCAATTGGTTCCCATCCCCCTGCCACATTAGTTTAAACCCTCCCCAACAGCGTTAGCAAAAGCACCTCCAAGGACATTGGTTCCAGTCCGGCCCAGGTGTAGACCGTCCAATTTGTAATAGTCCCACCTCCCCCAGAACCGGTCCCAATGTCCCAAAAATCTGAACCCCTCCTTCCTGCACCATCCCTCAAGCCACGCATTCATCCTGACTATTCTTTCATTTTTACTCTGACTATCACGTGGCACTGGTAGTAATCCTGAGATTACTACCTCTGAGGTCCTACTTTTTAACTTGGCTCCTAACTCCCTAAACTCTGCTTGTAGGACCTCATCCCGTTTTTTACCTATATCATTAGTGCCTATGTGCACAATGACAACTGGCTGTTCACCCTCCCCCTTTAGAATGTTCTGCAGCCGATCTGAGACGTCCCTGACCCGTGCACCTGGGAGGCAACATACCATTCGGGAGCCTCGTTTTCGACCACAGAACCGCCTATCTACTCCCCTTACAATCGAATCCCCTACGACTATAGCCCTTCCACTCTTTTTCCCGCCCTTCTGAACAGCAGAGCCAGCCACGGTGCCATGGACCTGGCCTTGCTGCCTTCCCCTGGTGAGCCATCTCCCTCAACAGTATCCAAAACGGTATACTTGTTTTGGAGGGAGATGACCGCAGGGGACTCCTGCGCTGCCTTCCTGCTCTTTCTCTGCCTTTTGGTCACCCATTCCATTTCTCCCTCAGCAATCCTAATCTGCGGTGTGACCAATTCACTAAACGTGCTATCCACGACCTCCTCAGCATCGCGCATGCTCCAAAGTGAGTCCATCCGCAGCTCGAGAGCCGTCATGCGGTCTAACAAGAGCTGCAGCTGGACACACTTCCTGCACGTGAAGGAGTCAGGGTCATCAGCCATGTCCCTGAGCTCCCACATTGAGCAAGAGGAGCATGATACGGGTCTGAGATCTCCTGCCATTTTTAATCTTAAGTTTAAACTTTGTTAAATGAAAAAGGAATGAAAAGTTTTTACCAATCACAATAAAACCAGAGAAATCGAAAAAGCCTTACCTTATAAACACCCCACCGAGTCCTTTTTTTTGGTTAGAGGAGGAGGGCGGGTGGGTGACACTACAAGTGTGGTGTCTCGGGTTCAGAAACCGCCCAAATATATAGTGTTTTATTTACCCAGCAGCCCCCTGGCCTCCGCCGAAAAACAAAAGGAAATTAAATTTACTTTCAAACTGACTTTCCCAGCTGCTCACTCGCTCACACTCTGCTCCCGAAAAAGCTACTGCAATGAAAGGAAAGTTATTTTAAACCGCCCAAATATATAGTGTTTTACTTACCCAGCAGCCCCCTGGCCTCCGCCGAAAAACAAAAGGAAATTAAATTTACTTTCAAACTGACCTTCCCAGCTGCTCACTCGCTCACACTCTGCTCCCGAAAAAGCTGCTGCAATAAAAGGAAAGTTATTTTAAACCGCCCAAATATATAGTGTTTTACTTACCCAGCAGCCCCCTGGCCTCCGCCGAAAAACAAAAGGAAATTAAATTTACTTTCAAACTGACTTTCCCAGCTGCTCACTCGCTCACACTCTGCTCCCGAAAAAGCTGCTGCAATGAAAGGAAAGTTATTTTAAACCGCCAAAATATATAGTGTTTTACTTACCCAGCAGCCCCCTGGCCTCCGGCGAAAAACAAAAGGAAATTAAATTTACTTTCAAACTGACTTTCCCAGCTGCTCACTCGCTCACACTCTGCTCCCGAAAAAGCTGCTGCAATGAAAGGAAAGTTATTTTAAACCACCCAAATATATAGTGTTTTACTTACCCAGCAGCCCCCTGGCCTCCGCCGAAAAACAAAAGGAAATTAAATTTACTTTCAAACTGACTTTCCCAGCTGCTCACTCGCTCACACTCTGCTCCCGAAAAAGCTGCTGCAATGAAAGGAAAGTTATTTTAAACCACCCAAATATATAGTGTTTTACTTACCCAGCAGCCCCCTGGCCTCCGCCGAAAAACAAAAGGAAATTAAATTTACTTTCAAACTGACTTTCCCAGCTGCTCACTCGCTCACACTCTGCTCCCGAAAAAGCTGCTGCAATGAAAGGAAAGTTATTTTAAACCGCCCAAATATATAGTGTTTTACTTACCCAGCAGCCCCCTGGCCTCCGCCGAAAAACAAAAGGAAATTAAATTTACTTTCAAACTGACCTTCCCAGCTGCTCACTCGCTCACACTCTACTCCCGAAAAAGCTGCTGCAATGAAAGGAAAGTTATTTTAAACCGCCCAAATATATAGTGTTTTACTTACCCAGCAGCCCCCTGGCCTCCGCCAAAAAACAAAAGGAAATTAAATTTACTTTCAAACTGACTTTCCCAGCTGCTCACTCGCTCACACTCTGCTCCCGAAAAAGCTGCTGCAATGAAAGGAAAGTTATTTTAAACCGCCCAAATATATAGTGTTTTACTTACCCAGCAGCCCCCTGGCCTCTGCCGAAAAACCAAAGGAAATTAAATTTACTTTCAAACTGACTTTCCCAGCTGCTCACTCGCTCACACTCTGCTCCCGAAAAAGCTGCTGCAATGAAAGGAAAGTTATTTTAAACCACCCAAATATATAGTGTTTTACTTACCCAGAAGCCCCCTGGCCTCCGCCGAAAAACAAAAGGAAATTAAATTTACTTTCAAACTGACTTTCCCAGCTGCTCACTCGCTCACACTCTGCTCCCGAAAAAGCTGCTGCAATGAAAGGAAAGTTATTTTAAACCGCCCAAATATATAGTGTTTTACTTACCCAGCAGCCCCCTGGCCTCCGCCGAAAAACAAAAGGAAATTAAATTTACTTTCAAACTGACATTCCCAGCTGCTCACTCGCTCACACTCTGCTCCCGAAAAAGTTGCTGCAATGAAAGGAAAGTTACTTTAAACCGCCCAAATATATAGTGTTTTACTTACCCAGCAGCCCCCTGGCCTCCGCCGAAAAACAAAAGGAAATTAAATTTACTTTCAAACTGACCTTCCCAGCTGCTCACTCGCTCACACTCTGCTCCCGAAAAAGCTGCTGCAATGAAAGGAAAGTTATTTTAAACCACCCAAATATATAGTGTTTTACTTACCCAGCAGCCCCCTGGCCTCCGCCGAAAAACAAAAGGAAATTAAATTTACTTTCAAACTGACCTTCCCAGCTGCTCACTCGCTCACACTCTGCTCCCGAAAAAGCTGCTGCAATGAAAGGAAAGTTATTTTAAACCGCCCAAATATATAGTGTTTTACTTACCCAGCAGCCCCCTGGCCTCCGCCAAAAAACAAAAGGAAATTAAATTTACTTTCAAACTGACTTTCCCAGCTGCTCACTCGCTCACACTCTGCTCCCGAAAAAGCTGCTGCAATGAAAGGAAAGTTATTTTAAACCGCCCAAATATATAGTGTTTTACTTACCCAGCAGCCCCCTGGCCTCTGCCGAAAAACCAAAGGAAATTAAATTTACTTTCAAACTGACTTTCCCAGCTGCTCACTCGCTCACACTCTGCTCCCGAAAAAGCTGCTGCAATGAAAGGAAAGTTATTTTAAACCACCCAAATATATAGTGTTTTACTTACCCAGACGCCCCCTGGCCTCCGCCGAAAAACAAAAGGAAATTAAATTTACTTTCAAACTGACTTTCCCAGCTGCTCACTCGCTCACACTCTGCTCCCGAAAAAGCTGCTGCAATGAAAGGAAAGTTATTTTAAACCGCCCAAATATATAGTGTTTTACTTACCCAGCAGCCCCCTGGCCTCCGCCGAAAAACAAAAGGAAATTAAATTTACTTTCAAACTGACTTTCCCAGCTGCTCACTCGCTCACACTCTGCTCCCGAAAAAGTTGCTGCAATGAAAGGAAAGTTACTTTAAACCGCCCAAATATATAGTGTTTTACTTACCCAGCAGCCCCCTGGCCTCCGCCGAAAAACAAAAGGAAATTAAATTTACTTTCAAACTGACCTTCCCAGCTGCTCACTCGCTCACACTCTGCTCCCGAAAAAGCTGCTGCAATGAAAGGAAAGTTATTTTAAACCGCCCAAATATATAGTGTTTTACTTACCCAGCAGCCCCCTGGCCTCCGCCGAAAAACAAAAGGAAATTAAATTTACTTTCAAACTGACCTTCCCAGCTGCTCACGCGCTCACACTCTGCTCCCGAAAAAGCTGCTGCAATGAAAGGAAAGTTATTTTAAACCGCCCAAATATATAGTGTTTTACTTACCCAGCAGCCCCCTGGCCTCCGCCGAAAAACAAAAGGAAATTAAATTTACTTTCAAACTGACTTTCCCAGCTGCTCACTCGCTCACACTCTGCTCCCGAAAAAGTTGCTGCAATGAAAGGAAAGTTATTTTAAACCGCCCAAATATATAGTGTTTTACTTACCCAGCAGCCCCCTGGCCTCTGCCGAAAAACCAAAGGAAATTAAATTTACTTTCAAACTGACTTTCCCAGCTGCTCACTCGCTCACACTCTGCTCCCGAAAAAGCTGCTGCAATGAAAGGAAAGTTATTTTAAACCACCCAAATATATAGTGTTTTACTTACCCAGAAGCCCCCTGGCCTCCGCCGAAAAACAAAAGGAAATTAAATTTACTTTCAAACTGACTTTCCCAGCTGCTCACTCGCTCACACTCTGCTCCCGAAAAAGCTGCTGCAATGAAAGGAAAGTTATTTTAAACCGCCCAAATATATAGTGTTTTACTTACCCAGCAGCCCCCTGGCCTCCGCCGAAAAACAAAAGGAAATTAAATTTACTTTCAAACTGACTTTCCCAGCTGCTCACTCGCTCACACTCTGCTCCCGAGAAAGCTGCTCTTTCTTTCTCTGTAAGAGTTTGTTTATACAGCTGTTCAATCTATATTGAGCGGTTTTATGGGCTTTTTTTAAACTGTGACTCTTCGCACTAGAGTGGTTTGATGATTTTTTTCTAGCTTTAGCTGTGGGCTGTGAGAATGGAGGATTCTCATGCTTTTGCTGTCGGATGCTTCATGTAATGGTGCCGACTTCGATCATCCTGGGAGGGGAGCCTTTGAAAACAATCAATCAGCTTGAGATAGGGATTGGGTTTTCCATGTTTTTTTTTAAACTGAGCCTTTAAAAAAAATCAAGTTTGCGAGCACCTCAAAGCTTTTTTTTAAATGGGGATTCCTGCACCGTTGGGACAATGACTCACCCAATCGCAATGATTGATTTGTAGCCTGGCATTCAGCACTCCGTCTTCTACAGCCTGAAGTAAGTGTTTTCCTCTTTCCCTGTTTGGGCCAGTATTTTCTTTTTTTTTAAACTTTCTTTGCTTTAGCTGTAGGAAGGTAGTTTTTAAAGCTGTTTTACTTCTGGTCTTCAGTCTTAAATTCTGTCTTCTCACCACAGCTGAGTTCTTTTTCTGTTGTCTGATGCAAATGGAGTCCAGGTTGTTGAAGATCTCAACAAGTTTATTAACAGCTAACTATTATATGCAGTAGAGCTAACTATTTACAGAACTTGCCTACAGATGTTATAGTTGCAGAGTGCCTCAGGCTTTGAGTCACATAACTACATCCTGGTTCTTAGCTCATTAATATACTAAGATCTTAAAGAGACATCACTCTTAAAGGCAATCAAACAACATAATGTACATTAACAGGTGTTTAAACTTGGATTGTTCAAGGATTACTATTTTTAAGGAAAAAGAGACCCCAAGACTGTAGGGCACTGTAACAGTTGCTATCCCTTATTCTTTCACCAGAATTAAATACTTCTTTTTTTATTAGCAATAGAAGATTGAAACTTTCATTCAAAGTATGTACAGCTTACATGATTTGAATGTCAAGCCAATTGAATTGCCACTTAATATATATAAGCATATATATATATGATCTTCAATCATATGAGTCTATTCTCAAGAGAAGCCTGCATTTATTTTTGTTTTTTACATTAAATGACACTTTTGAAAACTGTAAATTATGTAGTCATGTCTGAATCAATTTATTTTGAGCCAGGCGAAGATGACAACATCTTAAAATTGGAATTCAGAATTTTTCGCCTATTTGCAGGACTTTGAAATCCACTTACAGACTATTAAATTTGTTTTGTTTTATTCGTTCGTGCAATGTGGGCATCGCTGGCTAGGTCAGCATTTATTGCCCATCCCTAATCATTGAGGATGGGGATATATGTGGAGCCTCCTCCTCCAGTTAGTTGTTTAATTGTCCACCACCATTCATGGCTGGATGTGGCAGCATTGTAGAGCTTAGATCTGATCCGTTGGTTATGGGATCGCTTAGCTCTGTCTATCACTTACTGCTTACGCTGTTAGGCACACAAGTAGTCCCGGGTTGTAGCTTCACCAGGTTGACACCTCATTCTGAGGTATGCCTGGTTCTTCTCCTGGCATGCGCTCCTGCACTCTTCATTGAACCAGGGTTGGTCCCCTGGCTTGATGATAATGGTAAAGTGGGGAATATGCTGAGCCATGAGGTTACAGATAGTGGTTGAGTACAATTCTGCTGCTGATGGACCACATGCCTCATGGATGCCCATTTTTGCATTGCTAGATCTGTTTGAAATCTATCCCATTTAGTATGGTGGTAATGCCACAAAACACGATGGTAGGTATCCTCAATGTGAAGATGGAACTTTGTCTCCACGAAGACTGTACGGTGGTCACTCCTACCAATACTGTCATGGACAGATGCATCTGCGGCAGGCAGATTGGTGAAGATGAGGTCCAGTATATTTTTCTCTCTTCTTGCTTCCCTCATCACCTGCTGCAGACCCAGTCTAGCAGCTACGTCCTTTAGGACTCAGCCAGTAGTGGTGCTACCGAGCCACTCTTGGTGATGGACATTGAGGTCACCCACCCAGAGTGCATTCTGCACCCTTGCCACCCTCAGTGCTTCCTCCAAGTGCTGTTCAACATGGAGGAGCACTGATGCATCAGCTGGGAGGTGGCAGGTGGCAAACAGCAGGAGGGTTCCTTGCCCATGTTTGACCTGATGCCATGAGACTTCCTGGGGTCTGCAGTCAATGTTGAGGACTCCTAAGGCAATTCCCTCCCGACTGTTTACCACTGTACCACCACCTCTGCTGGGTCTATCCTGGCGACATCGGTGACATTGTCTGTAAGATATGATTCGGTGAGTATGACTATGTCAGGCTGTTGCTTGACTAGTCTGGGGACAGCCCTCCCAACTTTGGCACTAGTGCCCAGAAGTTAGTAAGGAGGGCTTTTCAGGGTCAACACGCCTGGGTTTGCCAATGTCATTTCTGGTGCTGAGTGGGCCGTCCAGTTTCATTCCTTATTGACTTTGTAGCGGTTAGATAAAGCTGAGTGGCTTGACTTGCTCGGCCATTTCAGACAGCATGTAAGAGTCAACCACATTGCTGTGGGTCTGGAGTCACCTGTAGGCCAGACCTGGTAAGGATTGCCAATTTCCTTCTCTAAAGGGATATTAGTGAACCAGGTGGGTTTTTACAACAAATGGTTTCATGGCCATCATTTTTAATTCCTGATTTATATTAAGTGAATTCAAATTCTACTTCTGCTGTGGTGGGATTCAAACCCTGGTCCCCCGAGCAATAGTCTGGGTTATTAATCCAATGACAATACCATTACGCCAACACCACCCCGTGGTGTCTTTTTATGAAGTTCGTAATCATCACCGAATTCTAGGCCTAAGTGTTTTGTTGTCCTTTAATTGGGGCATATCTGTCCTACGTGGGATTTCTGCCCATTTGAAAGGTGCCCTCCATCCCCAGCAATATTTCCAGCCCCTGAGTCATTTACACACAGGAAGTAGCCACCCTGGTGAATGTCAGTGGAGAGGTGGAGCCATGTTGCTGCAGGCCTGAGTAGCCTGTCACAATGGAATGAAGAGGCAGCTGATTGATAATACATTTGGTGATAAGGTTTTACACAATGGCTGTTCCCTAAGAATGCTTGGACAAGCCCTGTTCATTTTTTTTTCTGATGCTCCTTCTACCCACTTCTGAAGATCAGAATCTAACAAGCAACTCCTGCATTCAGTGTTTGAAGAGAGAAAATGGTTGGAAACATACCAAAGACCATGTTTCCACCATTTCCATGTAGTTAACATTCATTTACCCATAAATGGTGGACGTTCTTTGTCCTGACAAGACTGGTTCAAGAAAATGACAGGGACACAGGAAACAGTAGAAGACCTCCTGATTAGCTTTCTGCCTCTTCCCACCCCAGATTCACTGAAGAATTGTTGGGGGCAGGCAAGAAGCCTACACCTCAATCTTTGCATGCTGTTGATCCCTTCCCATTTTGTTCTTCTCTGTCCTCTTCACAGGAACCCCCTTTCATCTGCCTATGCTAGTTCCAAAGAAGGATATGACCCAAAATATTCTGGTCAGTCCTGTCCAGAGACCTTTCCTACCTGATTGTGCCAGTTGTGATGAAAGAATTTCACCTGGAATGTTATGCTGCTTTCTCTCAGGTGCTGCCTGATCTTACTATGCATTTCCAACATTTTATTTTAAGCTATGGAAATATGGTGAGAAATTTCTCAATAACTGTAAGGGAGCAGCATTTCAATATCAACTGATGTTATATGGAGGATGTCAATCCTTCTGTAATTGTGCGTTTAAGCATTAATTTTGTTGTTATTCATATGGTTATGTCTTTATTAAATTGATCCAACTGCAATCAGTCCATATGTCACCCATCTGATTTATGTTTCAGCAAAATTGTTTTGTTCTGGAAGATCAAGATCAAGTTCATCAAGACATTTTTTGTCATTTCCTGCTTGGGATTCAAAATGTTGCTATTGAGCAATAACTCCTCCCAATCATAAAATAACAGTGCATCAAGACCTCAAGTGGACAAAAGAGGATTATGGCCAGAGATTGACCAACGAGAGACTGAAAAATTACTGACCCAAAGCCCAGGCCAATATGTTCAAAGAAGGTTAAATATGATTTGCACCTTTTGATGACGCAATGTCTCAAGAACCATTGTTTGTGGATGAGGTGGTGGGAGGGATAAAGATACAAACAATCTGTTACAGATAGGGTGGTCAGAGGTGTGGATAACTTCCACTCTTCACTTCCCAACTGACTGCAGTCATGTTTTGTTAAAAATGGTGTGTTACTCTCTGAGTGTTTTTTTTAGATAAAATAAACAAATGACAAGTTTTCTCCTAGGTCAAAAAAAGATAACTATTTTTTTTAAAGAATTCCCAAAATAGTCGCAACCTTCACCCACTCACACATTCATACACATTTGTATACTCAAGAATGAATAGATCGAGAGAAAAGAGTAGGATGCAATTTTAAAGTTCAAGGTGATGTAAGAGTTTGTGACTTACAGAGTATTGTTGAGTCTTCTCAGGAGGAAAAGTCTTCTTTAAAGGTGCAGGCCTGGTTGTTTGCAGTATTGAACTTGCTGAGGTGTTGTAGCGTTCTAGTGGTTAAAACACAGCCCAAAGTTGGTGGTGTGAATTTGGTTTACCTTCACAGATGGAGAGTCTGAAAGTTACTTTGGACTTTCTCTGATGTAGTGGTGGTTCAGTTCTTGTTCAGCAGGTTTCTTCTGTTTAGCTGAACCTCTCTCAGTCTCTAGCTGGAAACTGGCTTTCTGAGGCCTTGGCTTGATCTCTTCCTCTCTCTCCAGAGGGTTACCTTTTAGGGGAGGCAGTGGCATGCTGGTATTGTCACTGGACTAGTAACCCAGAGACCCAGGTATTGCTCTGGGGACATGGGTTTGAATCCCACCACAGCAGAAGATGGAATTTGAATTAAATTAATAAATCTGGAATTTAAAGCTAGTCTAATGATGGCCATGAAACCATTGTTGATTGTCGTAAAAGCCCATCTGGTTCACTAATGTCCTTTCGGGAAGGAAATCTGCTGTCCTTACCTGGTCTGGCCTACATGTGACTCCAGATCCACAGCAATGTGGTTGACTCGTGCATGCCCTTGAAATGACCTAGTAAGCCACTCAGTTCAAGGGCAATTAGGAATGGGCAATAAATGCTGGCCTGGCCTGCAATGCCCACATCCCATGAAAAAAAAAGGTTAAAATCCATCACCTTTGATTTTCTTTTAGGTGACACATGGCCCTCTCCCCGATATAACCACACAATGGACCAGGATATGGAAGTGATGGCTGTCTATTGATGTCTGAATGGGTACCATTCTTTTAGAATGGTGCTATTTCTCACCTATTCATTTTGGTTTGGATTGTGAGTCTCTGTCTCCAGAACCTTTTGTTATTTCATTCCTGTATATTGGAGTCACCAATAAGCAATGGTACCTGTCATGCTAGACCCCTACCTGTCAGGAATGAGGCATATTAATTTTGCCATATGAACATTAAATTTCAAACTGTTGCTGAAGTGAAGAAAGGACTTGTTTAAAAAATCACCAGGCCCTTGACTGGAAAAAACATTTTTGCATACCAAAAGACAGTGCTTGGAAGGACAAAGGGGTTATTCCCTACTTCAATTTAACCCACAATGGACTTTGAGCACCAGGTATTTTGCGTAAGAAGAGAAATTCCAGGGTCGGCTAAGACCAGAGAATCCACAAACATACATGGTCAGACCAGCTAGTCACATGACTTACCTGCTAGGCAACCTGGATTTTTCTAAATTGTACAAACAATTTGAACTCAGAAAAGACCCCCACAGCCTTTTCTGTCTGCTCCCATCTCTTTCTCATGGAACTCCAAATCCACTGAAGACACATGAACCCCAAGAGAGAAAAGTCTCCCACAGCAAACAAAGTTTAAAATGAATACTGGGTCCCAACGAAAAGCAAGATCTACCTACAATCAAGGACTCTACAGTGAGCTCAAAGATCCATAACAAAAACCCTCTTCAGAGATTGTCTCAAACTTTTCCACTTTATCTTTCTTCTTCTCTTTTCTGTCTCTATCTGCATGTATGTATCGCATATGCACGCTAGTGTGGATGCGTTATGTATCCGTACACGTTAACTGTATTAGAGTTTAAGTTTAAGTTTCATAAATTTCAACCTTTCTTCTTTAAACTTAAGAAACCCTATTTCTGCTGGTTTCTTTGCCTTATACTTGGAAGGCAGTGAACAAGGATTCACCAAGGAGGAGCTAAAAACATGGTGTGTTTAAAATTAATACCCTGTTACGGTAAGACCGGGTGAAGGCTGAGAGGGAACCCTAGACCCCTTTCTCACCTGGTCGTAACAGTGCGACTTTCAATTTCAGTGGATTCTCCCCAGAGCTATTTCAGACAAAGTAGAGTTTTGTCTTTGCAGACAGGTTTGTTGATTTCCCATACAGGAGGGGAGGGCTGACATGACTGCTACTCCATTTTGATTGTGGTGTAAATGTCCATATTCTTGTGGTTTCATTTAACAGCTGACTTTATATTTACTTAAGTCCTCCAATTCATTGTTTATTTCATCATGGTTCCTTCTGTGCATGACACAACCAGAGTGAAAATCCTTTAACCACTTAGTTGTAGTACCTTCAGAAAGTATCTAGGGGTTCTGACAGGGCAAGTAGTATCCCATTTGTACATGTTTATTTATTTTTTTAAATTTAGTAATACAGCACTGAAACAGGCCCTTCGGCCCACCGAGTCTGTGACGACCAAGAGCCACCCATTTATACTAACCCGACAGTAATCCCATATTCCCTACCACCTACCTACACTCGGGGCAATTTACAACGGCCAATTTACCTATCACCTGCAAGTCTTTGGCGGTGGAAGGAAACCGGAGCACCAGGCAAAAACCCACGCGGTTACAGGGAGAACTTGCAAAGTCCGCACAGGCAGTACCCAGAATTGAACCCGGGTCCCTGGAGCTGTGAGGCTATGGTGCTAACCACTGCACCACTATGCCGCCCCATGATGTTGCCCATCATCTTCCAAGATAGGGAGCCAAGTCTAAAGGAATTTTGCTTAATTGTTGGACAGGAGTATAGTTGGGTTTTAATGAAGATTTTGTAGTTACCTAATAGTTTGGACTTGAAATTGCTCCGATCAAATTATGTTTAATTTGCCTTCCAAGAAGCACTGAATGTATTGATTTTGATACAAAAGTGCTTCCATTTTTTAAATATTTTATTTTTTTGAGGACTTGTGTTAAAACTGAAAAGTTTCCATGGATGTGTTTTTTTTGCCAAGTTCACCAAAAGAGATGTGGTTTGGAAACCACCTGTGATTTGGACTCAGTAAACAACAGAACACTTGGTGACCTGGCGAAAAATGGTTACAGAGAAGTCACATGTCAAGGTTTATGGAGGTCAGGAGATCGACTCTCTGTTTGGGGTTTGGATATTATTTTCAGCAGTTGGGGTGTGAACTGCTTGAAGACAGTTGGTATTTAACCTGCCAGGGATAAAGAGAATAAAAATAAGAAATGCTGGAAATACTCAGCAGGTCTGGCAGCATCTGTGGAGAGAGAAGTAGAGTTAACATTTCGGGTCAGTGACCCTTCTTTGGAAGGGTTCCGAAGAAGCGTCAGTGACCCAAAACGTTAACCCTGCTTCTCTCTCCACAGATGCTGCCAGACCTGCTGAGTATTTCCAGAATTTCTTGTTTTTATTTCAGATTTCCAGCATCTGCAGTATTTTGCTTTTATTTTAGGGATAACGAGAAACCACCCAGCTCACCTCCTTCTCTACCTCTGAAGAAATCCTGCAAAGATCCAGGGCTGGATTTTACCAGCCTCCCAACATCGGGGGTCGTGGCTGGGGGCGGGGGACAGAAAATACCTCTGGGAGAGGCCAACCACAGGCCTCGATGCTGGGAAGGCCCCGCCCCATATTACCAGTGGCAGCGAGGCCTTGTGGTGGCCCCCCCACCATTCGGCAACAGAAACTTCATTTACATATTTAAATAAATGTTAATTGATGAATAAGTACTTACCTCGTCGCGACGCCTGTCCCGCTCCGATAGTCCAGCCAGTTGCAGTAACTTCCGCACATTTGGATCTCCGTTTGGAGATCCGAGGCGGAACACTGGTGGGGAGGTGGGAGGAGTTTTCAAGGCGGGGGAGTGGGGAAACTCTTGCGATCGGTGGAGGGGATGGGGGAAGGGGTTGTAGGTCAGGGAGGGAAAGTTCCGGATCGGAAAATGAGTTGTTTTTTGGGGAGATAGGGCAATCAATAAAGTCTTCAGTCATTGGGGGTTGAAAGAGGGTCTGGAATCATTTATTAAATTTTGCACATTACATTTTTAGTGCATGTGTCCTTAAAAATTTAAATTACATGTAAGGGCTTGAAGCCCTTTAAAAATGGTGCAGGCACTTGCGCAGTGATGCCAGACGCTGTTTCTGGGGATGGAGCACCCGCCTCCTTCTACATCATCGGGGGCGGGCAGTCTGCTTCAAACACGTAAATGAGCCATCGCGTGAAATATTACAGTCGCTCCGAGGGGCAAATCCTGCGGGTGCACCTCGCCACTAAAATTCTGTCCCCAGTGTGGGAGAGCTAAAATCATTGACGCTGAAAGAAATCCTATGATTCACGTCTGTGTCGGTGGAAAACCCTGATGCCACATTTCTCCTGGACAGCCTACTGGAATAATTCTTGACATCTCCAGAACGGACTGCTTCTGAAATGATCCCAGTGACCCATCTGTATGCCTGGATGCCAGACCAAGAAAAAGGGACAACTGACTTCTTTCCATATCTTCTCTTTTACTTGTCAAGAATTAGCAAGTATTTGGCCAATGTAGATTTTTTTGTCTTTTTTTGTAACAGACCTGTGCAGAGAGAATTTCTGTATTTTTTTTTCCAGTGTGTGTGTGGGCTGAATTTTACAAACAGCCCGACATTGGGGGTCATGCTAGGAGGGCCAGAAAATGCCTCCAGGAGAGGGCCGTCATGCACCCCGATGCCAGGAGGGCCAGGCTCGATACTGCCAGCGGCGGCGAGGCATCGTGGCAGCCCCTCCGCAGCTCAGCTACAGGACTGCCATTTAAATAAATTAAAGTCAATGAATTAATTATACTTACGTTCCCACCATCTGTTCCGGTGTGATCTTCATGCCGCTGGCAGGCACTGCCATGCCTTCAGATCCCCATCCAGGGAACTGAGGCAGAACACTGGCAGGAGTGGGGAGGAGGGAAGTATCTCAGTGCAGGAGTGGGAGAGCAGGGTCAAAGTAATTGGTGAAGGGGATGGTGGGAAGGGTTATAGTTTAAGGTTTATGCACTTTGGTGGGGGGGGGCGAAGGTCAGGTGGACAGGGTAAGTGTTTTGGGGGGGAGAGGGCAAGTAATTAATTCTATGGCTATTTGGGGGGGTGGGAGAGTGGCAAAATAAATGTTTTAATTTTTTTTATACGATTTCTCTTTAAATATTTAAATTGAACGGTAGGGCTCGAAGCCCTTTAAAAATGGTGTCAGTGCCTGCGCACAGGCAACTGACATCATTGCTGGGAACGGACAGCCTACCCCCTCCACGTCATCAGTGCAGAGGCGGTCTGCACCGGCTATTTAAATGAACCGCTGTACGGATGACTGCGGCGGCTCTGCCACGTGCGACACGCATGGGCGGGCCGCCCTTGTTTTTGCCCGCCGCCAATTTCAGCAGCGCGAGTATAAATTTCAGCCCTGTGAGTGTAATTTAGGGATTTTAAAAAGGGAACTTTCATATTTCAATGTGTGTGTTAATGCTTTGCTTCGTTACTGGTTAATTCTTGTTTCATAATAACCTGATAATTTTGTTTTTTATTAAAGAAACCTGGTTGGTGTATTTTATTCTGGGATAAAAAATAAAGTGTATGATTGGCTGTACTGGTAACCTGCGAAAAATTTAAATATGTGCTGCTAACTGTGGACAAGTGAAACTAGAAAAGACAGTGCACTCTTCCTGCCTCGGTCATAACAATTTGCATCTGTTTCTGATGTATACATAGCCTTATTTTCAGATAGCGAGTTTCATCAATCTGTGATTTTTTTTCATGCATTCACTGGATGTGGGTATAGCTGGCTGGATCAGCATTTATTGCCCATCCCTGATTGCCCTCAACTGAGTGATTTACTGGGCCATTTCAGGGGGCAGTTAAGAGTGAACCATATTGCTGTGGGTCTGGAATCACATATAGACCAGACCAGGTAAAGGTGATAGATTTCCTTCCCCAAAGGGCATTAATGTATCTGATGGGTTTTTTCCAACAATTCAGGAGTTACACAACTGATACTAGATTTTTATTTGAGATTTATTTGTTATTGAATTTAAACTCCTCAGCTCATGAACTCATGTCTCTAGATTATTAGCCCAGACGTATGGATTATTGATCTAGTACCAAAACCACTATGCAACCATATGCATTTAAAACTTATGTGTTTCTGTTTCAGCTTTTAGATTTATTATAATACCGTTCCTGGTTCATAAACACCAATGGCAGATTTTTACCACGTAAAATAGAATGCCTTGTGCAACAAGGAGAGAAAGTATTTACTGATGAGAATCTTTTATAATATATGAAAAAGAATAAAAGAGTTGTTTCTTCTAGTGTATATGACTGTTTGCACTACTTTGTTGCTACAATAAAAATGGCCCGAGAGGAACATAGAAAAGGAAAAGAGTTGGAGGTTGTGAAGAAAATGTGGCTACTTGGACCAATACTTCTGTGACTTATATTTTCAGTCACCATAGTCTGCTATTGTTACCTGATGTACAAATGCTCGCTTTTAGGTCTTATGGAAAGGTTTTATTTTTCATAGGATTTATTATTTTCTACATTGCATTATGCTGTTATCATAACGATAATGATACAAATTCCATTTTTGATATGACTACTTGTGAAACCATTGTTTTATAGGTCAGAGATTAGGTAAAGAAAACTAAAATGGGTATGTGAAATCAGTAATAACAACAATCACTTCTATAACACTCCTGACGCACAGAAATATGTCTCAAAACATGTTAGAGTAGAAGGAAAGAGAAGTGGAGAAAGCAGAAATGGTAAAGACAAACCTGAAGGGTGCAAGTGGACTTGAAAGCACAGTTATCTCTGCAGCTGCCTCCATGATCTGAAGCTTAGCAGGTGGCAATTACAGAGCTGTGCTCTCTGTTTCAGGAAGACCTGCATTATATTTAGCCAAAGTATGGCATTGCCAGTGGCTGTCAAGGTCATCAAGACACTCAATTTTTTTGTCTTCAGCTCTTTTCAGGATAGCAAAGTGTACATCTGTGCTGTTGGACAATTTGTTGAGATGACTGATACTTTATTCAGAAAAGTCAACACCACCAGTTGTTCTCCCTCTCTTCTGAAAAACAACAGCAAATTAACAAGGCTGACAAATTCTATGGGACTGCTGGCTTTCCTAAAGTACAGAGAGTGATTAGAATACCCATGTGGCTCTTCTGGCTCCTGTCCAACGCACAGTAGCCTGCATGAGAGGAAACAGTATCTACTCTATCAATGTGCAGCTAGTCTGTGACCACCAGCACTGTGTCATGCAGCTCATTGCCTGCTTCCTAAATGTTTTCATTTTGTACCAATCATCTACACCAGATTTATTTTAAGGTGCAGGGAGATTTAAAGAAGAGTTCCTGGGAGACCAAGGAAACCACCTTCAGCACTGGCTAATAATAGCCTTGAGGTAGCTATGAACAGAAGCTAATGACCAATACAATAAAGTCTGCACCAGTACTGAGCATGCTCGTCACTAAGCTGCACTTCAGATGTCTAGTCAGTTTTACAGTTCAGACTTTCCTTATCTCCTTATTCACATTCACAGCAAAGTTCAGCTGACCCACATTTCCTAACAACTCAATCTTATATCTGAAGGTGCTGTGAAGGAGTTTGCCACATGATTAACAATTTCCCGATTACCAAATTATTTCACTTTATAAATTACACAGGCTGCTCATTGTGGCTGAATTTTCCCTGGCCTTTGATGATGGGTTGGGAGGTGGGATGGCGATGAATGTGGTGGGAAGGCATCAAGAGGGGAACCCAATGTCTTCCCACCACCAGGGCATATTACCAGTGGCAGGAACCTCAGCAGCGTGGTCAAGTTGAACCAATTAATTGCCCAATTAAGGGCCCCCTCCTGTCCCCGCTGGCATTTTACTGGCAGCAGAAGGTGATGGCCACCCCCAGGTCTAAGTTGCCGTCACTGGAATAACATCCCCCCCACCGCAATAACCCCCATCCCCAATCACTGGGACCTGCCTTCCTGGCCCTGGCTTCTTCAAAAAAACGTACATGTATCCAATGATGCATTGAGATGCCCTCTCCTTCGTGCTACAGCCTCGGCAGTGTCCATCGCTAGTGTTGGCACTGCCGAGGTTGCCAAGGTGCCAGTCTTCTGATTGGGTCAGCAGCTCTGGGAGGCGGGCTGCCATCCTCCATTGGAAGGTGGCCCCAGTGGCAGCCTCTTTACTGGCCGCTGCTGGAAACGTGCCGCCCGCTGGTTCCGCCACCCGCCAGCATGGGGTCAGCTTCTGCGTTCGGTCACAGTGGTGGGACTTCCTCAAGGCTGACAAAATTCATCCCTGTGCATTCCTGTCCTTTTGAAAAGGGTGGAAAACATTGTGCTGATACACTGGACTGAATTTTGTCAGCCTCAAAGAAATCTTGCCGCTGGGACCGAAGGTGACTCTATGCTGTTGGGTGGTGGGACCTGAGGCAGCAGTTTATTGGTGATGGCCAACAGAGAGGCTGCCGCCAGGACCGCCTTCAAATAAAGGATTATGGCCCACCTCCCAGAGCTGCTGCTCCAATCAGAAGGCCGGCGTCTTGGCAGCCTTTGCCAATAGAGGTGTCCACTGCTGAGGCTGCAGCACGAAGGAGAGAGCGCCTCAATGCTGAGGCACCCTCAAAGACTTGTACATTTTTCTGAGGATGCGGGGGCCAGGCAGTCACATCCTGGTGATCAGGGCTGGGGTGGTCATTCCAGCAGCGGTGACTTAAGTATAAAGGCGGTCAATGCTGCCAGGGAGCCCCTACCTGTTCCATGGAGCAGCCATCAAGGCGAGCCAGCTCATCCTCTGGCAAACCACTATGAAACCGCTAAGATTTACCCGGCTGTCTCCCCATTAAGTGGCGGCCCCTCCAGATTCCGGTAAAATGCTGGTGGGTGTGGGAGGTGGCCCCTAATTGGGCAATTAATTGTTTCAATTGGCCGCCTGGTGGTTGGTTGTGCTGTTGATGTTTCCACTGCTGGCAATATGCTGATGCAGCTAGATGATGTCAGGCTCCCAACCGATGCCTTCCCCTGCCATATTACCAGCACTCCTTCCTCCTCGCCCATTGCCAAAGGGCTAGGAAAATCCAGCCCTCTCTAGAGTACAGATACAAACCAATGATTGAATTTACTTACACAGATGCAAAAGTGGTACAACAGATAATCAGTAATATATCATTGTACTTCCATATTACTTTAAATTATCCTGTACATAATAAAATTCCCGACATCTTACAACTCTCTTCCTTTAGCTGAATCTCACTTCCCTCTCACCACAGCTATATGGAAACAAACAATTACAACAAAGGAACAATAGAATATGGAAAACCACTTCTACTTCTCCAAACAAACTCTTTCCACCCAGGCCCAACCTGAAGATAGATTGGGCCATAAACCAACACGAATCAGGTGAAACTGGTTTCTGCTGGCTCTCCTGACTTCTAACGTCCTGCTCATGCCCCAAATTGGGGTGCTGGTATGCCAAAAATCAACCCATGTATGTTTTGTTATTTAAGCACACGTGTCCATGACGGAAACATGACACTAACCCTATGCTTGGAACAGCCTTTGGCTTCACTGCTCCTGTGGTCTCGATGGTCCTGTGCCCTCTGATTTCCAGCATAACCTCTACAAAATAATTTAAAGGATGGTACTGCCTTTGACATCACCATTTTGTTTTACTCCATTTGATGATGTGCCCTCTTGTCATGTAGTCAGATAAGTAGCCTTGCAATATTGCAAGTTAATGCAATATAGACCAGTGTTGTGCAATTATTTGTTCATAACACCATCTTGCCTGGTGCTACGTGAACAATGTATAATGCAGATATATTGGCTCACAAGGATTTCTGTGATGAATCCCTTTAAGATGCTTTGGTGCTCACAGATCGGTTAATATTGTTGCTCACTGTATTTCTTCCATGCTGCAGTATGGCATGTATTGAATTGTAATTTTGTATAGGTTAAGCTTTTATTACTGGTTAGCATGATTCAGCACAAAGGATTTGCAGGTTCTGAGGACAAACTTTGTGACATGGCTCAATGATCAGGTAACAGATATTCCAAATGACTGGCCTTCGCTACTTTCTTCAAATCAGCCATCTTCGTCCCCAGGTCTCCAAAGGTTTTGAAGACTACATTCACCAAGTCTGCTAGTTCTTTCTATGCCTGTTACACCAGGAATTTCTGATGAGGGTGTCCATTAGTCCCATAACAGGCCTCTTGTCAGGGGCGGCACAGTGGCGCAGTGGTTAGCACCGCAGCCTCACAGCTCCAGGGACCCGGGTTCGATTCCGGGTACTGCCTGTGCGGAGTTTGCAAGTTCTCCCTGTGTCTGCGTGGGTTTTCTCCGGGTGCTCCGGTTTCCTCCCACAAGCCAAAAGACTTGCAGGTTGGTAGGTAAATTGGCCATTATAAATTGTCACTAGTATAGGTAGGTGGTAGGGAAATACAGGGACAGGTGGGGATGTTTGGTAGGAATATGGGATTAGTGTAGGATTAGTATAAATGGGTGGTTGATGGTCGGCACAGACTCGGTGGGCTGAAGGGCCTGTTTCAGTGCTGTATCTCTAATCTAATCTAATCTAAATCTGCTCTCCCATGGCCTGGATACCTATGTTGCACAATTAGCTGAATAGATCAGAACGTTTCAACCTTCTTACTTCCGAGTTCCCTCTCCTGTGTTATTAAATTTCTGCAGAGCCCTTGTAACACAATGCAAGTATTTTTCCTGTATAAAAGTTAGTTATTCATAACATTATTACAGCTCACGTAAAGAATAATTTATTAAGTCCTACATCATGTGCCTATCCCTGTATCGGATCTAGATTATTATGACTTTGCTGCAGGCCCAGAGACTGGAAATTCTCTTTCTTTCAGCCCCCCATCCCCCCAACCTCCAAGGCCATGTGGCACACAACTCACACCATTGACGCCACCCTGTCCCTGCCTCAAACACCAATTTACTCAGGAAAAATCAGTCTCTTTTCAAACACCCAAGCAGCTTCCAATCAGCACAGAGTGATTCCCCATGAGGGGAAAAAAAAAGCTTGAAAGAAAGGCTCGCACTACCCCAGCCCATGAACTGCCATCAATTCAAGTTTAAATCCCTTGGAAGGGAAATTATAACTCACACTATTTTGTTTATTAGTTAAAAGTGGTAAGTGGCTTATGAACATGGAAGCTAATAGGGCTAGATCAAAAAAAACTTGCCAAGATAAATGCTGCTAGAAGGGTCAGTGACTTGCAAAAGGGCTTATCTAATGGTCACAATGGTGTTGGACAGCAGGAAGCTGAATTGACCGCACATGCACAGTCTTTGCATTGCTGAGACTATTCCATTCATCTCACTATACTGGGGAAACTTGCAATAAACATCAGTAGTCTCCTATATATTTTGATAGGATGAGACAGCTGACGGGTCCCACCTAGGGGACCACACCCCCCCAATTGAGAACCTCTGGAATACACAACTGTTTTGCTCTCCCCTGTGCTGGTTAGCAAAGGGGCTTCATTACTATCATTTAAGAAAAACCACACAGTTAACACCTGAATAGCATACTAACAACAATTTGCCTTTTACGGAAAAGAAACTCAGGCAGCGTGTAAAACAGTGCAGCTAAGCGTGTAAAACTGGCAGCCAAGCGTGTAAAACAGGATGACTGAGCGTATAAAACAGGGTGGCTGAGTGTAAAAAGAGACCATATAAAACAGGGCGGCTGACCATGTAAAATGGGCAGCCAAGCAAGTAAAACAGGATGACCGAGCACGTAAAACAGGGTGGCTGAGAGTAAAATAGGGTGGCCGAGTGTAAAATGGTCAGCCAAGCACATTAAACATGGCGGCCAAGTCTGTAAAACGGAACTGCCAAGTGTGTAAAATGGGACGACCAATTTGCTGTCCCCCATTTTGCAGTACCACCCAAGACCAACTTATACCCCTACATCCCAGAATATTTTGACCATGCAGCCCATGAATTTCTGTAAATTGGTGATTTTTATATTGAGATGATTTTAAATAAAGATTCTAGCACGGATTGGATAATTCGCAGATTTGAAAACCCTAAATCAGTTGGATCTGTTTAAATTCAGCAGTGATGAGAAGTTAAGTTTAACTTGAGAGCTTTCTGGGATGATGTCATCACATTTTGCCAAACACAAAACACAAGAGTCACCTCAGCACCAACTGTTTTCTCTACCTCATGCATTCACTCTAACACTTATTCCCGAGAAGGATGAAGCTTCTACTGTGTTTCCCAAATTAAACATTAAATATTGATTAAAATGTTTTATCTAAATTGAAGCTAATTGGCCGGATCATTTGTTGGGTCAGTTCATCTCATCTGAGCAGCTGGTGTTTATAATGGATAAAATGCTTACTGTTATATTGTTTCCTGGAAAAATTATTTTAAAAGCTTAGTGTGGAACCTTATATTTGGCATTTTAGTGCAAGATTAATGTTGGGCCTATTTTATGGTGCCTGTATTTATGGATCAATAATCTTCACATTGAAATGTTCATTTGTCCACTAGATTATTGGAGGCAAAGTGTTTTTGCAGGCTTACATTTTAGAATAAGGTTTTCTATATAAACATTATAGTTTAAATAGGCAGCAGACAGTGTACTGAAGAAAGTAAGCCAGCACCTAAAAACCGATTGGCCTCGCAAAATAAAGGAAGAACTGGTTCCATACTGCAAAGTACGTAATGAGCTCGCATTGTTTGATGACAACTGTATAGCATGCGGAACTGGAGCAGTTATCCTGAAAGCATTGCAGCAATGGGTGTTGCATTTTGCCCATGAAGGACATCCAGGGGTAGTTAAGATGAAACAACGATCCCATGAAGCTGTCTGTTGGCTAGCAATAGATCGCTGCATGGAAGAGTTCACCAGAAACTGTGTAGCATGTACAGTCAGTGAAAAATCTGCTAAACTGGGACCCGCACCTCTACAACTGACCCCATGGCCAACAAAAACCATGGCAACAACTCCAAGTAGATATTTTCAGAGAAGTGCATGCAATCCCTGGCAATCAAGGTGTCATGCTAGGCCCCCACCTGCCAAGAATGAGGCACTTTAATGGTGTCATGAACATTGATTTTAAACTGTTACTGGAGTGAAGAAGACTTGTTAAACAGATCAGCCGTGGCTGGAAAAGACATTTGCATATTAACATTCAGTGTTTGGAAGGACAAAGCAGCCAGTCCCTGACACATTCAACCCACATTGGACTTTTGATCACCAGACATTGAAGGTGGGGGAGCTTGCATTCCAGGTTGACAGCTAAGATGGCCGAATACACAAATGGACATGGTCAAACCAGCTAGGCACATGACTAACCTGCTTGGCAACTTGAGTTTTTTGAATTTGTACAAACAGTTTGGACAGAGTGTCTGTTTGCTCATGGACTGAGAAGATGTCTCTCCTGTCTGCTCCCATCTCTTTCTAACAAGCCTCTGAATCCACTGAAGACACATGAACCCCAAGAGAGAAAAGTCTCCTACAGTGAACAAGGTTTAAGAAGATTACTGGGCCCCAATGGAAAACAAGTTCTACCGACAATCAAGGACTCTACAGTCAGCTCGAAGAACCGGAACAACAACTCTTCAGATATTGCCTCAAACCTTTCCACTTTATTTTTCTTCTGCTCTTTTCTGACTCTATTTGCAAGTGTGTCGAATATGCATGCTAGCATGGGCACATCCTGTATCCGTAGGCGTTAACTGAATTAGAGTTTAGGGTAAGTTTAATAAATCTCAACTTTTCCTCTTTAAACCTGAGAAAGCCTGTCCGTGCTGGTTTCTTTGCCTTGTCACCACCATCCAATGTGAACGTCAGAGTGAAAGCAGAAGAAACCAATAACGAAACCCATGCAAGGAAACCACGATTTGCAGTCGGAGATTGGATTCGCATCAAACGCCCAAATTGCAACCACAAGCTCGCATCACTTCTATCACGACTTAAGCGGTACCGACGCTTATCTCTTGGACGACAACAAGTAGAATGTGAGATGCTTCATTACGAGTAGACCTGGAGATTTTGAGATCATGACTCTGAGAATACATTTCCTTTCCTAATTAGTGATCATGATGTTGATCAAGATGATCGTGCTGAACCACAACCATGTCACCATCATAGAAGACCTCCATATACCGAAGATAATTTGTCTACTTAAAGGGACAAACAGACTAAAAAAAAATGGCTCAATATAGAGCTGTTTGATGCTTATTATGATTTCATTCAAAATAAACTCCTTCGTCTTCAAGGGGGAAAATATGTTGTGTTTGATTGTTCAGTGATTGATTGCTCTGTGCTGGGTAAGACTGCTCACGATGGTGTTAGTCAGCTCTGGAAGGGGCATGGATACTAAAGTGAAACTTAGACAAGTCCAGATGATCCAGGCAGCCTGCTTGAATAAAGCCTTTGCACATACAGAAATTGAGAGTCTAGTTTCTTCATGTT
Source organism: Heterodontus francisci (assembly GCF_036365525.1). Lineage (NCBI taxonomy): Eukaryota > Metazoa > Chordata > Chondrichthyes > Heterodontiformes > Heterodontidae > Heterodontus > Heterodontus francisci. The sequence goes on from NC_090371.1 coordinate 116,636,180, forward strand.
TGGGCACAGAACATAACAGTGTTATGTCAAAAATGATGAGGAGTTTGGGTTGTACACTTCTGACTGATGCAATTGTTTTTTATTATTAGGGTTTAACCCATTTGTGTTTTATTTGTTAAATAAACAGACAGCAACAGGTTTTCTTGTAGGTTTAAAACAGAAGATCAATTATTTATTGATCAATACACCTTATCCTAAAATTGTCACAACCGCATCCATTCATGCACTCACTCACGCACATAAGAAGATACAGATGGAGAGGAAAATGGGTAAGTGGTTGTAAGTGGGGTAGGTTTTGGGGCTCACAGTGAACCTGTTGAATTCTCTTGGAAGTCAAGTTCTCATTGGTTGCAGGCTGAGGTGTTTGTAGGTTTTTCTCTTGGTTGAAAGTTCAGTCGAAGTCAGTGTATCTCTTTTAATTCACTGCTGGATAAGTAAAGATGTAGAATTCTACAGCAGGACACTTTTCTTCTGACCTTCTGGATTTCTCCCAGCCCCTTAGCTGGAAACAAGCTTCTTGGTGATGCTTCTTTTTGGGTGTCCCCCTCTCTCTCTTCGGGGAGATACCTTTAAGGTTAAAAATGGTTTCACACCTTTGTCTCTGTGGGAGATGTAGATCTCCCTCCCGGTGGTGACCAAAAATGTCCTAGGATGTGGGTACTTCACACCTTCTTTGTTTTCAAAGAACCATGCAATTCAAATTGTTTCTTGATGGGTTCAGGATGAGAGTAATTTGGTTATGATGTTTCCACTTTATAACTTCTTTGTTTCAAAAGAATCCATTCAGTTCAGGAATGTTTCATGATGGGTGTAATTGACACCTCCCAACTCAAAAGGTATTTCTTTGCCCATGTCAGACAGTTTGAATATACAAAGACCAGGTCATTGACCTTCAGCAGCCATTTTTAGCAGCATTGTCCATTTTTTCAAAAAGGTAAATGTCAATTTTTATAACTCTTCAGTTTTAATCTGTATTTTTTTTCAAGCGTCGTGCTTCTAGCACACATAACAATAGCTTGCAGGCCAGGTGGAGCAGGAACAATTCCTCCAGGATCAAAAAGCTACCCAGTAAACTCCTGAACCCCGTGATCTGTCTGCTCCCCACCCTGACTACCACAGGGGCCCCCGACCACCATCAGACCTCCTGGGCCACGATCGGACCCCTCACCCCAGATAACCATCAGATCACATGCCTCTGAATTAGCCTACAGGAGCACCATCACACCCAGCCCCACCCTGCATTCCGGAACGACAGCAACCACCCTGCCCCCATACTCACCCGCTATTGGGACTCTTCCCCCTACACCCACCATCCGGACCCATCCCACAATTTCTCTCACTCATAAGCTTCAGCAATGTGACGCAGGCTTCCTGCCAGACAGATCTCCAACATGTCAATCAGGCTGCCTGTGAGCAGGAATCCCACTTAAAGGAGCTTTGCAGTTAAATTCAGTGGGACATTGCCCTCACAATGCCAACCCACCACACCCCCCTCCTACACCAACCCTTGTCACCTCACCCCACAAAGAACTCACCTCCCAGCTAAAATCCACCGACCAAATCCAAATTAAATAACTTCTTCTTGCAGGAACTCAAACTAGGCATCTGTGTGAAACAGTTTTGGCTTTTATCATCCTTTCTGCAGGAAGGATTTTCCTTTTTTCATTCTTTTTTGGGATGTAAGTGTCACTGGCAAGATCAGAGTTTGTTGTCCATCCTTAATTGCCCTTGAGAAGGTGGTGGTGACTCACCTTCTTGAACCGCTGCAGTCCATCTGGTGTAGGTACATCCACAGTGCTGTTAGGAAGGGAATTCCAGGATTTTGACCCAGAGGAAGTGAAGGAACGGGGATATAGTTCCAAGTCAGGATGGTGCGTGGCTTGGAGGGGAACTTGCAGGTGGTGGTGATCCCATACTTCTGCTGCCCTTGCCCTTCTAGGTGACAGAGGTCGCGTGTTTTGGAGGTGCTCTCAAAAGAGGCTTGGCAAGTTTCTGCAGTGCATTTTGTATATGCGACACACTGCTGCCACTGTGTGCTGGTAGTGGAGGGAATAAATGTTTTAGCTGGCGGATGTGGTGCCGATCAAACGGGCTCCTTTGTCTTGGATGGTGTCGAGCTTCTTGAGTGTTGTTGGAACTGCACCCATCCAGGTAAGTGGAGAGTATTCCATTGGCCTCGGCCATTCCTTGATATCATCTGGAGTGAATTGAATTGGCTGAAGACTGGCATCTGTGATGCTGGAGACCTCAAGAGGAGGCCGAGGTGGATCATCCACTCGGCACTTCTGGCTGAAGCTGCTCGCAAATGCTTCAGCCTTGTCTTTTGTACTGACATACTGGGCTCCCCCATCATTGAGGTGATGTTTGTGGATCCTCCTCCTCTGGTTAGTTAATTGTCTGCCACCAATCATGATTGGACGTGGCAGCACTGCAGAATTTTGAAGTGATCTGTTGGATGTGGGATCACTTAACTCTGTCCATAGCATGCTGTTTCTGCTATTTAGCATGTATGTGGTCCTGTGTTGCAGCTTCAGCAGCTTGGCACATCATTTTTAGGTATACCCGGTGCTGCTCCTGCCATGCTCTCCTGCACTCCTCATTGAACCAGAGTTGATTCCCTGGCTTAATGGCATTTGTAGAGTGAGGGATATGGCTAACATGTCCCCAGGTCCTGATAGACTTCATCCTAGGGTCTTAAAGGAAGTGATGAGTGAGATAGTTGATGCATTGGTTTTACTTTTCCAAAATTCCCTAGATTCAGGTAAAGTTCCATTTGATTGGAAAATAGGCAAAGTAGCTCCTTCGTTCAAAAAGGGAGGGAGACAGAAATCAGGAAACTACAGGCCAGTTAGCTTAACATCTGTCATAGGGAAAATGTTAAAAGCTATTATTAAAGACGTTATTGCAGGGCACTTCAAAAAATTCAAGGCAATCAGGCAGAGTCAACATGGTTTTGTGAAAGGGAACTTATGTTTAACCAATTTATTGGAGTTCTTTGAAGAAGTAACATGTGCTGTGGATAAAGGGGAACCAGTGGATGTACTGTACTTAGATTTCCAGAAGGCATTTGATAAGGTGCCACATCAAAGGTTATTGCGGAAAATAAAAGCTCATGGTGTAGGGGGTAACATTTTGGCATGGATAGAAGATTGGCTAGCTAACAGGAAACAGAGAGTAGGCATAAATGGGTCAATTTCTGGTTGGCAAGATGGAACGAGTGGTGTGCCACAGGGATCTATGCTGGGGCCTCAACTTTTTACAATTTATACAAATAACTTTGATGAAGGGACCGAAGGTGTGGTTGCTAAGTTTGCTGATGACACAATGATAGGTAGGAAAGTAAGTAGTGAAGAGGACATAAGGAGGCTACAAAGGGATTTAGATAGGTTAAGTGAGTGAGCAAAGATTTGGCAAATGGAGTATAATGTGGGAAAATGTGAAATTGTCCATTTTGGCAGGAAGAATAAAATTGAAGCATAATATCTAAATGGTGAGAGATTGCAGAGCTCTGAGATGCAGAGGGATCTGGGTGTCCAAGTGCATGAATCACAAAAGTACAGCAAGTAATTAGGAAAGCCAAAAAGAATGTTATTGGTTAGTGTGAGGGGAATTCAATACAAAAGTACAGAGGTTATGCTTCAGTTATACAGGGCATTGGTGAGACCACATCTGGAGTACTGAGTACAGTCTTGTTCTCCTTGTTTAAGGAAGGATGTAAATGCGTTGGAAGCAACTCAGAGAAGGATTACTAGACTAATACCTAGAATGGGCGGGTTGTCTTATGAGGAAAGATTGGACAGGCTAGGCTTGTATCCGCTGGAGTTTAGAAGAATAAGAGGCGACTTGATTGGAAACATATAAGATCTTGAGGGGTCTTGACGGGGTGAATGTGGAAAGAATGTTTCCTCCTGTGGGAGAATCTAGACTAGGGGTCATTGTTTAAAAATAACGGTTTGTCCATTTAAGACCGAGATGAGGAGAAATTTTTTCTCTCAAGAGGGTCATGAGTCTTTGGAACTCTCTTCCTCAAAAGGCAGTGGAAGCAGAATCTTTGAATAATTTAAAACAGAGGAAGATAGATTCTTGATAAGCAAGGGGGTGAAAGGTTATCAGAGGTAGGCGGGAATGTGGAGTTGAGGTCTCAATCAGATCAGCCATGATCTTATTAAATAGCAGGGCAGGCTTGAGGGGCCGAGTGGCCTACTCCCGCTCTAATTCGTATGTTCGCCATGCCACATTGTTACAGACTGTGGTTGAATACAATTCTGCTGCTGCTTCTGATGGCCCACAGTGCCTCATGGATGCCCTGTTTTGAGCTGCCAGATCTGTGTTTTGTTCTGAACTTATCCAATTTAGCACAGTGGTAGTGCCAGACAACATAATGGAGGGTATCCTCAGTGTGAAGTCAGGCCTTTGTCTCCACAAGGACTGTGTGGTGGTTACTCCTACTAATGCTGTCATAGACAGATGCATCCACAACAGTAGATTGGTGAGGGTGTGGCCAAGTAGTTTTTTTCTTCTTGTTGTTTCCCTCACCATCTGCCACAGGCTCAGTCTAGCAGCTATGTCCTTCAGGACTTAACCAGCTTGGTAAGTATTGGTGCTGCCAAGTTACTCTCAATGATGGAGATTGAAGTCCCCCAGCCAGAGTACATTCTGTGCCCTTGCTACCCTCAGTACTTTTTCCAAGTGGTGTTCAACATGGAGGAGCACTGACTCATCAGCTGAAGGGGGTAATCAGTAGGAGGTTTCCATGCCTATGTTTGACCTGACAATATGAGACTTCATGGGATCTGGAGTCAATGTAGAGCACTCCAAGGGCAACTCCCTCCTGACTGTATACCACTGTGCTGCCACCTCTGTGGTCTGTCCTGCCGGTGGGTTACCCAGGCATGGTGATGGAGGAGTCTGAGATATTGGATGCGTGGTATGATTTGGTGGGTATGACTGTCAAGCTGTTGCTTGACTAGTCTGTGGGACAACTCTACCAATTTTGGCACAGGTCTCCAGATGTTGAGAAGGAGGACTTTGCAGAGTCAGCTGGACACAGTGTGTTGTTGTCATTCCTGGTGCCCAGGTTGATGCCGGGTGGTCATAGATACAACACTGAAACAGGCACTTCGGCCCACCGAGTCTGTGCTGACCATCAACCACCCATTTATACTAAATCCTACATTATTCCCATATTCCCTACTACATCCCCACCTTCCCTCAATTCTCCTACCACCTACCTACACTAGGGGCAATTTACAATGACCAATTTACCTATCAACCGGCAAGTCTTTGGCTGTGGGAGGAAACTGGAGCACCCAGCAGAAGCCCACACAGCCACAGGGAGAACTTGCAAACTCCGCACAAGTAGAACCCAGAACTGAACCTGGGTCGCTAAAACTGTGAGGCTGCAGTGATAACCACTGCGCCACTGTGCCGCGCAAATCATAACAGTTTCCAGCATCTTCCCAACGGGTGATGTTAGGCTAACTGGCCTGTAGTAACCTGTTTTCTCTCTACCTCCTTTCTTGAAAAGCGGAGTAGCATTTGCCAACTTCCAATCTGACGGGACATCCACTATCTCTGCAGCTATCTCTTTTAGAACCCTCGGAATGTTGGCCATCTGGTCCCGGGGACTTGTCAGATTTTAGTCCCTCAAGTTTCTCCAATACTTTTTCTCAGCTGATATCAAGTTCTTTCATTTTCTTACTCTTTTTAGCCGCTAGGTTACTGCCTATTTCTGGTATGGAACTTATATCTTCTACTGTGAAGACAGACACAAATATTTGTTCAATGCCTCTGCTATTTGATGTTGATGTTGAACAGTTGATGTTCAGAGGGAGGATGTGCTGGAAAATTTGAAAGACATGAGGACAGATAAGTCGCCGGGGCCAGACGGGATATACCCAAGGATATTACAGGAAGCAAGGGAAGAGATTGCCGCGCCTTTGGCAATGATCTTTGCATCCTCACTGTCCACTGGAGTAGTACCAGATGATTGGAGGATGGCAAATGTTATTCCCTTGTTCAAGAAAGGGAATAGGGATAACCCTGGGAATTATCGACCAGTCAGTCTTACGTCGGTGGTGGGCAAATTATTGGAGAGGATTCTGAGAGACAGGATTTATGATTATTTGGAAAAGCATAGTTTGATTAGAGACAGTCAGCATGGCTTTGTGAGGGGCAGGTCATGCCTCACAAGCCTTATTGAATTCTTTGAAGATGTGACAAAACGCGTTGATGAAGGAAGAGCAGTGGATGTGGTGTATATGGATTCCAGCAAGGAGTTTGATAAGGTTCCCCATGGTAGGCTCACTCAGAAAGTAAGGAGGCATGGGATACAGGGAAAGTTGGCTGTCTGGATACAGAATTGGCTGGCCCATAGAAGACCAAGGGTGGTAGTAGATGGAAAGTATTCAGCCTGGAGCTCAGTGACCAGTGGTGTTCCGCAGGGATCTGTTCTGGGACCTCTGCTCTTTGTGATTTTTATAAATGACTTGGATGAGGAAGTGGAGGGCTGGGTTAGCAAGTTTGCCGATGACACGGAGGTTGCTGGGGTTGTGGATCGTGTGGAAGGCTGTTGTAGGTTGCAATGGGACATTGACAGGATGCAGAGCTGGGCTGAGAAGTGGCAGATGGAGTTCAAGCTGGAAAAGTGTGAAGTGATTCATTTTGGAAGGTCAAATTTGAATGCAGAATACAGGCGGAAAGACAGGATTCTTGGTAGTGTGGAGGAACAGAGGGATCTTGGGGTCCATGTCCATAGATTGCTCAAAGTTGCCACCCAAGTTGATAGGGTTGTTAAGAAAGCGTATGGTGTGTTGGCTTTCATTAACAGGGGGATTGAGTTTAAGAGCCACGAGGTTATGCTGCAGCTCTATAAGGCCCTGGTTAGACCACACTTGGAATATATTCAGTTCTGGTCGCCTCATTATAGGAAGGATGTGGAAGCTTTAGAGAGGGTGCAGAGGAGATTTACCAGGATGCTGCCTGGACTTGAGGGCATGTCTTACGAAGAAAGGTTGAGGGAGCTAGGGCTTTTCTCATTGGAGCGAAGAAGGATGAGAGGTGACTTGATAGCGGGGTACAAGATGATGAGAGGCATAGATAGAGTGGATAGCCAGAGACTTTTTCCCAGGGTGGAAAGGGCTGTCACCAGGGGGCATAATTTTAAGGTGATTGGAGGAAGGTTTTGGGGAGATGTCAGAGGTAGGTTCTTTACACAGAGAGTGGTGGGTGCGTGGAATGCACTGCCAGCGGTGGTAGTAGAAGCAGATACATTAGGGACATTTAAGCGACTCTTGGATAGGTACATGGATGATAGTAGTATGAAGGGTTTGTAGGTAGTTTGATCCTCGAGTAGGTTAAAGGTTCGGCACAACATCGTGGCTGAAGGGCCTGTATTGTGCTGTACTGTTCTATGTTCTATTTCGTCATTCCCCATGATGATTTCTCCTGTCTCTGCCTCTAAGGGACCAATGTCTACTTTAGTAACTGTCTTCCTTTTTATGTACTTATAAAAGCTCTTACAATCTGATTTATATGGCTGGCTAGTTTACTCTCATATTCTATTTTTTCCCTTTTTATCAACTTTTTGGTGGTTTCTAAAACATACCCAATCCTCAGACTTTTAGTCTCTTCTTTTAGTCTAATACTCCCCTTAACTTCCTGAGTGAGCCACGGATGGGTCTTTCTGGATGAGTTTATGTTTTTGAACGGAATGTACTTTTGTTGAACCCTTTGAATTGTTTCTTTAAATGTTTGCCACTGTTCATTTACCGCCATACCTTCCAGTCTATTTATCCAATTAACCTTAGTCAGTTCTCCCCTCATACCTTCGTAATTGGCTTTGTTTAAGATTCTTGTTTGTGATTAAAATGTGTCACTTTCAAACTTAACATGAAATTCAATGGTGTTATGATCACTATTTCCTGGTGGATCTTTTACTATGACATTGCTTATTAAGACGAGATCTACGATAGCTTTATCCCCAGTTGGTTCTACAATGTATTGCTCCAAGAAACTGTCACAAAAGCACTCTACAAATTCATCTTCTCGACCACTGTTGCCAATTTGATTGTCCCAGTCTATATGCAGATTAAAAGCCCCCACAATTAATACATTACCTTTTTTACATGCTCCAATAATGTCCCATTTAATGTTCTGTCCAATAATATAACTACTGTTAGGGGGACTGTAAACTACTCCCACCAGTGCTTTCTGACTCCTGCTATTCCAAAATTTCCACCCAAACTGATTCTACTTCATGATCTTCTGAGGCCAGATCCCTTCTTATTAATGTCCTTATGCAATCATTTACTATCATGGCCATCCCTCCACCTTTGCCATTCTGTCTGTCTGTCTGGAATATTGTTTACCCTGGAATATTTATTCTGAACCTTGATCTCCTTGTAACCATATCTCAATAATGGCAATTAGATCTAGATCATTCACCTCTATTCGTGCTATTAGTTCATCTATCGTATTACAGATGCTTTGTGCATTCTGATAAAGGAACTTTGATTTCATTTTTTTTACCTCTATTCCCTGTAATGACCTTATTTGCCAATGTACAATTTTTGTTAAACTCTCTGTCCCTTCCTGTCCCATTCTGTTGGGAGTTACCCACATCACTATCCTGCTCCGATGCCTTGACCTCTCTATTTGGATTTCTAAATTTCCCTTTACCCACCCCACCCCACCCCACCCCACCCCACCCCACCCATTAGTTTAAAGCCCTCTCCACAGCCCTAGTTATGCTCCTGCTTCTATTTCTCATGTTATTGTTATCTTCTGTTTTTTTTTAAGAGATACAGCACTGAAACAGGCCCTTTGGCCCACCGAATCTGTGCCGACCGAAAACCACCCATTTATACTAATCCTACATTAATCCCATTGTCGTATCCATTGTCTCTCGAGATAAGGAGGCCCAAAGAAGAAGACATTAATCCCATATTCCTACCACATCCCCACAATTCTCCTACCTATACTAGGGGCAATTTATAATGGCCAATTTACCTATCAACCTGCAAGTCTTTGGCTGTGGGAGGAAACCGGAGCACCCGGCGAAAACCCACACAGTCACAGGGAGAACTTGCAAACTCCGCACAGGCAGTACTCAGAATTGAACCCGGGTCGCTGGAGCTGTGAGGCTGCAGTACTAACCACTGCACCACTGCTCTAAAGAATGGCTGGAATGTTCTGGAGCTTTGACTAATACATGTTTATGCCAACTGAAAAAGGTTTCCTGCCACTAGAATGGAATATCTGGTCCACCTAGTTTTATTATTATAATGAAAAGTTTAAAAAATCAGAAATGGCCAGTTTGAATGCAAGATCAGGCTTATGGTTGATCCTGCTTTACTTTCTTTAATTTATGACTTTCATAATGTTGGGATCTTTTCTTCAGTGTTGAGTCAGGGAATGCAATGTCTGATTTCGGTGTTCGTTGAACTGTGCTGTTATTTGGCTTTATGGTTCATGCACTTCTTCCTGTTTGAATAAAATGGTCTGACAGGTATCTAATTTCTCATTTTATTGGGTTTTAGTATTCCAGTGAACTTTGATTTATTGTCCACTCAATTTCAGAGATTAAAAATGTAATTTTACTGACTATAGAGAAACCAAATAAACAAACGCATTTGTCTCTGCCGTTGGTATACTTGTGGTGATTATATATTTGGTGAATTTAATTATAATCTATTATATTTGTTTTTGATAAACAGATGAACAACATTTCTCTGATTAGATCAAAAATGATGAAGAGAAAATTACAAGCTGATATGAACTTGGGCTGGCTAAGAATGATTAGTTTGGGTTTTGCTTTAATTCTTGGAAAGTAATCAGTATTTTTTTATTTCATAGTGATTATCTTGATCCTTGAAAATTATTATTACCTGAACCTGAAACCTGCCTCTCATATTTCTAGTTTAATTCTCGGCATGCCTTCCGATACAATCTTCAGTATCCCTCTGCAGAATGGTTCATACTCTTCTGGAAATAGATCTGGGTGTAACAGTCTATTTTTAGTTAGAATCGGTCTCGTTTAATGAATACGTTTGTGGAGAGGAAACTGTTTTCTCTTAAATATAGTCACTTCATTGATCTGGGCTGAATTTAGTGAACCTGCTGCAGGTCCCAGTGGCAGACATGAAAGTGGGCACCATCACTACTTGTCACATGCAATACTGGTGGGCGGCCAATTATTATAATGGAGGCGTGGGGCCATCCAATTACATGACGGGGCAGGCAGTGAGGTGCCGATGGTGTCATCAGCAGAGGCGACGCAGGTGCTGGCGCCATCTTTATAGCATTGCCAGCCCCACTTAAACTGCTGCTTTACTGACTGATTTTGTTCCTGATCTGCCTTGAATGCTGCTTTGCCTTTGCTGCTGCTGTAATCCTGTGCTACTGACACCAACGCCCCCCTACTCCCCCAACCCTCCATTCCCTCGCCTGGAGTCCCTCTAAGAACCTAAGAAATAGGAGCACCCTGTCGAGCCTGCTCCACCATTCAATATGTTCATGACTGACCTTGGGCTTCAACTCCACTTTCCTGCCTGCTCCCTACATCCCTTGATTCCCTGAGAGACCAAAAATCTATCTCAGCCTCAAATATATTCAATGTTGGAGCAGCCACAACCATCTGGGCTAGAGAATTCCAAAGATTCACAACCCTTTGAGTGAAGAAATTTCTCCTCATCTCAGTCCTAAATGGTTGGCCCCTTATCCTGAGACTGTGCCCCCTATGTTTTAGATTCTCCAGCCAGGGGAAACAACCTCTCAGTGTCTACCCTGTCAAGCCTGTTCATAATCTTGCATGTTTCAATGAGACCACCTCTCAATCTTCTAAACTCCAGAGAATATAAACACTATTTACTCAGCCTCTCATCATAGGGCAATCCTCTTATTCCAGAGATCAATCTAGTGAATATTTATGAACATACAAACATACGAATTAGGAGCCGGAGTAGACCACTCGACCCCTCGAGCCTGCTCCCCCATTCTATAAGTCCATGGCTGAAGTGATTACTCCACACTTCCACCTACCCCCGATAACCTTCCACCCCCTTGCTTATCAAGAATCTATCTACCTCTGCCTTAAGAATATTCAAAGACTCTGCTTCCACTGCCTTTTGAGGAAGAGAATTCAAAAGACTCACGACCCCCTGAGAGAAAAAATTTCTCCTCATCTCGTCTTAAATGGGTGACCCCTAGCTCGAGATTCTCTCACACAGGGAAACATCATTTCCACATCCAGCCTGTCAAAACCCCTCAGAATCTTATATGTTTCAATCAAGTCACCTCTAACTCTTCTAAATTCCAGCCTAGCCTGTCCAATCTTTCCTTGTAAGACAGCCCACCCATTCCAGATATTCGTCTAGTAAACCTTTGTTGAACTGCCTCCAACGCATGTATATCCTTCCTTAAATATGGAGACCAAAATTTCACACCGTACTCCAGATGTGGTCTCACCAAAGCCCTGTAAAATTGTACTCCAATCCCCTTGCAATAAACGCCAACGTGCCATTTGCTTTCCCAATTACTTACTGTACTTGCATGCTATCTTTTTGTGATACATGTACAAATACTCCCAAGTCTCTCCGAACATCAACATTTGCAAGTTTCATGCCTTTAAAAAATATTCTTTTTTTCTATTCTTACGACCAAAGTGAATAACCTAATACTTCCTCAAATTATACTCCATCTGCCCCATGTTGCCCACTTTGTGTTGTCCTCACAGCTTGCATTCCCACCTAGCTTTGTATCATCATCAAACTTAGATACATTACTTTCAGTCTCTTCATCAAAGTCATTAATATAGATTGTAATATAGATAAACCCCAGCACTGATCCTTAGGGCACTCCACTAGTCACAGCCTACCAACTTGAAAATGCTCCATTTATTCCTACTCTCTGCTTCCTGTCTGTTAACCAATCCTCCACCCATGCTAATATATCACCGCCAACTCCATTAGCTGTTATCTTGTGCATTATCTTTTGTGTGACACCTTATCAAATGCCTTTTGGAAATCCAAGTACACTACATCTACTGGTTCCCCTTTATCTACCCTACTAGTTATATCCTCAAAAAAACTCTAATAAATTTGTCAATCAGAATTTCCATTTCATAAAACCATGTTGATTTGTTCTAATCTTACTATGCTTTTCTAAGTGAATTACTAATACTTCCATAATAATAGATCTTCGCACTATCCCAATGACTGATGTGAGGCTAACTGGCCTGTAGTTCCCTGTTTTCTCCCTCCCTCCTTTCTTGAATAGCGGTGTTACATTTGCTAACTTCCAATCTGCTGGGACTGTTACAGAATCTAGGGAATTTTGGAAAATCATAGTCAGTGCATTCACTACCTCTGCAGCGATCTCTTTTAGAACCCTAGGACGTAGGCCAACAGGTCCCGGGAATTTGTTGGATTTTAATCCCTTGAGATTATCCAGTAGTTTTTTTCTTTGCTGATATTAAATACCATAATTTCCTCACTCTTACTGTCCCCTAGTTACCCTCTATTTCTTGTATGTAACTTGTGCCTTCTACTGTGAAGACAGACACAAAATATTTGTTCAATATCACTGCCATTTCCTCATTCCCCCCGATAATTTCTCCTGTCTCTGCTTCTAAGGGACCAATGTTTAGATTCTCTCTTCTTTCTGATATTTTGTCATGCTAGGCCCCCACCTGCCAAGAATGAGGCATATTAATTTCAACATACAAACATTAAATTTCAAATTGTTGCTGGGAAGAAGAGAAGACCTGTTACAAGGGCTGCCAGACACTTGGATGGAAGACATTTGCCTACCAATGGAGACAAGAGATGTTACTTCCCTGATCCACTTAACCTAAAATGGACTTTGATCACCAGGTATTGTGTGTAAGAAGAGACATTCCAAGGTCTGCTAGGACAAGAGAATCCACAAACACAGAAGTGATTACACCAGCTGGTCACATGACTAATCTGCTGGCCAATTTGGGAGATTTCGAATTGTGCAGACAGTTTTTGAACTCAGAAAGACTGCTTGTTCCTGGACTGAGAAGAACTCTCCTGTCTGCTCCCATCTCGTTCTCAAAAGCCTCTGGACCCAGTGAAGATACATGAACCTCAAGAGAGAAAAGTCTCCTACATCAAACAAGGTTTAAGAAGAATACTGGGCCCCAACGTAAAGCAAGACCTACCTACAATCAAGGACTCTACAACGAGCTCGAAGAACAGTAACCAAAACCATCTTCAGATATTGCCTCAGACTTTTCCACTTTATTTTATTCTGCTCTTTTCTGTCTCTATCTGCATGCGTGTATCATGTATGCATGCTAGCGTGAGCACGTTGCGTATCTGTAGCTGTTAATCAGATTAGAGTTTAAGATTAATAAACTTCTACCTTTCTTGTTTAAAATCTAAGAAAACCTGTCTGAACTGATTTGTTTGCTTTATAATTGGAAGGCTGTGAACAAGGATTCACGAAGGGGGAGCTAAAACATGGTTTTTTTTTTAATTAAACCCTGTTACAGTTAAACCAGGCAAAGGCTGAGAGGGAACCCCTAGACCCCTTCTCACCTGGTCATAACAGAAATTTGGGGGCTACAGTTCTGGATTTGACCCAAAGACAAACAAGAGAAATTGGAAGTGGGTAGCCAAACTGTTCCCAATCAAAAAAGAGCAAGATTACAATACAGGTTTTCTTGTGGTTGTGTGTGCTTGAATACTAACATGTCTGCAACTGAAGCCAGTAACTCCCCAAGCCAGGGTGAAGTAACTTGGGATAAGTTAAAAGAATTGTCTACGGAGGAGCTGAGAAAAATGGCTGAGCAGTGTGGGATCACTGTCCGTGCCAAGGCTAGAAAGTCTGAACTCCTAAGGCTAGTGGCCAACCATCTTTTCCTTGAATCTGAAGAAGCAGAAACAGGGTTAGAAGCAGACTCTAACAGGGTATTGTTAACAAAGATACAATTGGAACAGAGGAAATTTGAATTTGAGGAAAGGGAAAAAGAGAGAGACACACAGAAGGGGGAGAAAGAAAGAGCCTTCCAGAAGGAACATGAAGACAAAGAGAAGGAGGAGAGAGAGAGAGAAAGAACCTTCCAGAAAGAATGCAAAGAAGGAGAGCTAAGGCGGCTTGAGTTAACTCTTGGGCGACAGAGTAACCCCAGTGAAAGCAAATATGAAGGAGCGTAATTCAGGGAGGGGTACAGAATTGTTAAAGCTATCTCAACTAATCCCAAAATTCAATGATGGAGATGTGGAAGTGTTTTTTGTATCTTTTGGGAAACTGCCAAGGCAGCTAAAATGGCCAGCTGAGACTTGACCTCTCTTATTACAAAGCAAGCTAACCAGAAAAGCCCATGAGGTTTATTTCCTGTTACCAGATGAGAGTTCATCAGATTATGAACTGACAAAAAATGCTATCCTCTGGGCATATGAAATAGTACCTGAAGCCTATCAATGAAAGTTTAGAACTCTCAAGAAGCAAGCTGATCAAACTTACCTGGAGTTTGAAAGAAGTAAGCAGCTGGCTTTTGACCAGTGGCTGAGGGCTGTTAAAGTACAGCTCAGCTATGAGAATCTCATAGAAGTAATTCTGTTAGAGGAATTTAAACACTCTCTCCCACTCTCCATAAAGACCCATGTAGAGGAGCAGTGGGTCCAGAGAGCCCAGCAAGCAATCGTTCTGGCTGATGAGTTTGCTTTAATTTATAAGTCAGTTTCCCAGGGGAAAACCTTTCCTGGTCACCTCCACAAATCCGAAAAGGACAAAGGGTGGAAAAGTGATAGTAGCCCAAGCAGTACTGGGAGAGACAGAAAAGCAGGAGACACAGGGGGCCCTCCTCTAGCCAAAAAGGAAGGTGGTGTGAGCAGGAGTGAGACCCGGAGACCTGTGCGCTTCCATTGTAATAATGCAGGTCATATAAAAGCTGACTGCGGGTAACTAAAGGGAAAACCTTGTAAAGCTCCTACAATCCTTTTTTTTATATTCCTGGCTAGTTTACTCTCATATTCTATTTTTTCCCTTTTTATCAACTATTTTGTTGTCCTTTGCTGGTTTCTAAAACAGTCCCGATCTGCACTATTCTTTGCAACATTATGAACATTTTATTTTAATCTTATACTATCCTTAACCTCCTCAGTAAGACACAGGTGGATTTCTCACTGAGTTTTTGTTTTCCAATGGAATGTATTTTTGTTGAACGTTTTGAATTGTTCCTTTAAGTATTTCCCACTGGCTCCACAAATATCCCCATCCTCAATGATGGATGAGTCCCAGCACATCAGTGCAAAAGATAAAGCTGAAACATTTGCAACGATCTTCAGCCAGGAGTGCCGAGTTGATGATCCATCTCAGCCTCCTCCTGAAGTCCCCAGCATCACAGATGCCAGGCTTCAGCCAATTCGATTCACTCCGCGTGATATCAAGAAAAAACTGAAGGCACTGGGTACTGCAAAGGCTATGGGACCTGACAATATTCCAGCAACAGAAGAACTGTGCTCCAGAACTTGCTGTGCTCCTAGCCAAGCTGTTCCAGTACAGCTACAACACTGGTATCTATCTGGCAATGTGGAAAGTGTCTGGGCATGTTCTGTACACAAAAAGCAGGACAGATCCAGTCCAACCCAACCAATTACCACCCCATCAGTTTACTCTCAATCGTCAGTAAAGTGATGGAAGGTGTTGTCGACTATGCTATCAAGTGGCACTTGCTTAGCAATAACCTGCTCAGTGATGCTCAATTTGGGTTCCGCCAAAGCCACTCAGCTCCTGACCTCATCACAGCCTTGGTTCAAACATGGACAAAAGAGCTGAACTCAAGACGTGAGGTAAGAATGCCTGCCCTTGATATCAAGGTAGCATTTGACTGAGTATGGCATTAAGGTCCCTCGCAAAATTGGAGTCAATAGCAATCAGGGGGAAAACTCTCTGCTGGTTGGAGTCACACCTAGCACAAAGGAAGATGGTTGTGGTTGTTTGAGGTCAATCATCTCACCTCCAGGACATCACTGCAGGAGTTCCTCAGGGTAGTGTCCTAGGCTCAACCATCTTCAGCTGCTTCATCAATGACCTTCCTTCAAATCATAAGGTCAGAAGTGGGGATGTCTGCTGATGATTGAACAATGCTCTGCACCATTCGCGACTCCTCAGATACTGAAGCAGTCTGTGTAGAAATGTAGCAAGACCTGGACAATATCCAAGCTTGGGCTGATAAGTGACAAGTAACATTCATGCCACACACGTGCCAGACAATGACCATCTCCAACAAGAGAGAATCTAACCATCTCCCCTTGACATTCAATGGTATTACGATCGCTGAATCCGCCACTATCAACATCCTGGGGGTTACCATTGACCAGAAACTGAACTGGTATAGCCATATAAATATAATGGCTACAAAAGCAGGTCAGAGGCTAGGAATCCTGTGGCGTGTAACTCATCTCCTGACTCCCCAAAGTCTGTCCACCATTTACAAGGCACAAGTCACGAGTGTGATGGAATACTCTCCACTTGCCTGGATGTGTGCAGCTCCAACCACACTCAAGAAGCTCGACACCATCCAGGACAAAGCAGCCTGCTTGATTGGCACCCCATCCACAAACATTCACTCCCTTCACCACCAACGCACTTTGGCAGCAGTGTGTATCACCTGCAAGTTCCCCTCCAAGCCACACACCACCCTGCTTTGGAACTATAATCGCCGTTCCTTCACTGTCACTGGGTCAAAATCCTGGAACTCCCTTTCTAACAGCACTGTCTACACTAACTACCCACATGGACTGCAGCGGTTCAAGAAGGCAGCTTACCACCACCTTCTCGATGACAATTAGGGATGGACAATAAATGCTGTCCGAGCCAGTGATGCCCACATCCCATGAACGAATAAATAATTTTTTACTGTTATACTTTTTAGTCTATTTACCTGATTTACCTTAGCCAGTTCTCCATAGATCCATAGAAAAATCTTGGCACAGAAGGAGGCCATTCAGCCCATTGTGTCTGCGCAGCTGAAAAATCTAACCCACCTTCCAGCACCTGAACTGTAGCCTTGCAGGTTACAGCACTTCAGGTGCATGTCCAGGTGCCTTTGAAATGAGTTCAGGGTTTCTGCCTCCACCATCGTCCCTGGCTGTGAATTCCAGACACCCATCATCCTGTGGGTGAAATAGTTTTTCCTCATGTCCTCTCTAATCTTTCTACCAATCACCTTAAATCTGTGCCTCCTGGTAACTGACCCCACTGCTAGGGGCAACAGGTTCTTCCTGTCGACTCTGTCTAGGCCCCTCATAATTTAGTACACCTCAATTAAGTCACCCTTCAGCCTCCTCTGTTCTAAGGAAAACAACCCTAGCTTATCCAATCTTTCTTCATAGCTGCAACTTTCAAACCCTGGCAACATTCTTGAAAATCTCCTCTACTCTCTCCAGAGCAATTATGTCGCTCCTGTAATGTGGTGACCAGAAATGTACGCAATACTCCACCTGTGGCCTAACCGGCATTTTATACAGTTCCTGCATTACATCCTTGCTTTTGTATTCTATACCTCGGCCAATAAAGGAAAGCATTCCATAATGCCTTCTTCACCACCCTGTCTACCTGTCCTGCCATCTTCAGGGACCTATGAACATGCCCTCCAAGGTCTCTCACTTCTTCTATCCCTCTCAATATCCTCCCATTTATTGTGTATCCCATCACTTTGTTTTCCCTCCCTAAATGCATTACTTCACACTTCTCTGGATTGAATCCCATTTGCCACTTTTCCGCCCACTCAACCAAACCATTGATATCATTCTGGAGCTTTCCTCTTCCCTATCAGCTACATGGCCAATTTTTGTGTCATCAGCAAATTTCCCAATCATGCCTCCCACATTTAAGTCCAAATCATTATGCATACCCACAAGCAGCAAGGGTCCCAACACTCTGTGGAACACCACTGGAAACTGCTTTCCATTTGCAAAACCATCCATTGACTACAATCCTTTGTTTCCTGTCACTGAGCCAATTTTGGATCCAACCTGCCACATTCCCCTGTATCCCATCAGTTTTAATTTTTCTGACCAGTCTGCCATGCGGAACATTTTCAAATGTCTTACTAAAATCCATGTAGAGCACTAACCTGATCAATCCTCCTTGTTACTTCCTCAAAAAACTCAATCAAGTTATTAAGACATGACCTTCCCTTAACAAATCCATGCTGCCTATCCCTGATTAACCCATGCCTTTCTCAGTGGCAGTTTATCCTGTCTCTCAGAATTTATTCTAATAATTTACCTGCCACCGAGGTCAGACTGACCAGCCGACAATTATTTGCCCTATCCGTCGCACCCTTTTCAAACAATGGTATAACGTTCGCAGACCTCCAATCCTCTGGCACCTCGCCCATATTCAATGAGGATTTGAAGATGATCTTCAGTGCATCTGCTGCTTCCTCCCTGGCATCCTTCAAATACCTGGGATGCAATCCATCTGGCCCTGGCGATTTATCCATTTTCAAGGATGTCAAACCCTCTAGTACTTCCTCTCTCATTGTGCTTATCGTATCTAATACTTCACACTCCTCCTCTTTTACTGCAATGTCTGCATCATCCCTCTCTTTTGTGAAGACAGAGACAATAAACTCATTAAGAACCCTGCCCACACCTTCTGCATCCACATGTAAGTTCCCTTGTACATCTCTGATAGGCCCTATCCTTTCCTTAGTTATCCTCTTCCTCTTAATGTACTGATAAAACATCTTTGTGCTTTCCTTGATTTTCCTGCCAATAATTTTTCATGTCCTCACTTTGCCGTTCTAATTTCCTTTTTTACTTCACCCCTGCATTTTCTATACTCCTCTAGGCTTTCTGAAGTATTAAGTTTTTTGTGATCATCATAAGCTTTCTTTTTCTGCTTTAACTTACCCTGTAAACTTCTAGATAACCAGGGGGCTCTGGATTTGGTTGTACCACCCTTTATCTTTGTGAGGACATGCCTACACTCTCTCACTTTTGAATGCCTCCCAGTGATTTGCCACTGATTTTCCTCCAAGTAGCTGTATCCAGTCTACTTTCGCCAGATCACTTCTCAGTTTCTTAAAATTTGTCTTCCCCCAATTTAGAACTTTTACTCCTGTTTTATCTTTGTCCTTTTCCATGATTATGCTATAACTAGCTGTATTATGATCGTTATCTCCAAAATGGTCACCAACTGCTACTTCATCCACTTGCCCAGCTTTATTACCAAAGACTAAATCTAGAATTGCGCCCCCTCTCGTTGAGCTTGTTACATGCCCTCATACCTACATATTTGGCTTTGCTAAAGTTTAAGATTCTTGTTTGTGATTGGAGTATGTGGAATTCAATTGCATTGTGATCACTATTTGCCAGTGCATCTTTTACTATGGCATTACTAATTAACCCTGCCTCATCTTATTCTTTCATGGGATGTGGGCATCGCTGGTAAGTCCATCATTTGTTGCCCATACTTAATTGCCCTTGACAACTGAGTGGCTTGATAGATTATTTCAGAGGGCAGTTAAGAGTCAACCAGATTGCTGTGGGTCTTGTTATGCCAATGCATTTTGTTGAATGATAATTTTCTTTGGTCCAATGAATGGATATCTGAATTTATATTTATTTTGAATAAATTTTAAAAGAACATTAAAAACAGAATGACTGCTGGCAGCTTGGTATGGTCATCTAATTTGCAACACTGTATCCTACATTGCAAAGGACTGTGAGGAGGGAGATGAAATGCATTTCCCAGCAAGAACCAAGACCCAGGAAGTTTAAAGGAACTACTGCTAACTGCTATGCTTGAATCACTGAGTGACTGTCATGTGACAAGCCCCTCCCCATCTGTGGTTTTAAGCTGATGTTTTCTCTGCAGCACAGGAGAAGCAACTGGACTCTGACATGAGCAGCCCTTAAGTGGGGTCCCCCCCCTCCACCCCCCCACCACCTCCTCTCTCTCTCTCTATCTCCAGTCCAGCTTGAAAGCTTTAAAATCCCGCTTGTTTACTGACCACCTTTGTATACTCTGGCTACAATGAGAAACCCTGTTGGAGAAAATCATCTGCATCGCTATCTCCAAAAGACTCATCAAACCAGTCATCTACTTCTTCAAACTAAAAGCCTCAGGACCACTAAATTCAACTGGAAGCCAACTGAATCACCAAAATCCACAGACTGTATACCTTTTTTTATGAACTATAACTCAACCAATCTACCTTTCCCCACTCTGTAACCTATTTGTGTGTTTGTAAACCTCTAATGTGTGAAAGAGTGAAAGTTGGAGCATTGTTTATTATTTTTTTAGTTTGGTTTAGGTACAATAAAGTTAATCACTTTGTTAACTCAAGAAAACCTGTCCAATTGGTTCTTGTTATGATCATAGCAAGTAAGCAATCAAACACCTATTGAATTGGTCAGTACATCCACGTTGAGAAAGAATTAAACCTGTTGTGGTCAAACAAGGAGAGGGAAGAGGAAAGTCCTTCAACCCCTTCTCATTTGATCATAAATATCTGGAGTCACTTGTTGGTGAGACCAGGTAAGGACAGCAAATTTTCTTCCCTAAAGAACATTAGTGAACCAGATGGGTTTTTGTGACAATGATATTCTTATGTCACCATTACTGAGACTAGTTTTCAATTCCAGATTTTTAATTAATTAATTGAATGTATTAATTAATTGAATTTAAACTCCACCAGCTGCCATGGTGCGATTTAACCTATATCCTCAGGGGATTAGACTGGGCCTCTGGATCACAAATTTAGTGACATTACCACTATGCCACTATCTCCCCAATACTAGATCTGAAATAGATTTATCCCTAGTTGGTTGCACAATGTATTGCTCCAGAAAACAGTCACAAAAGCATTCTACAAACCTATCTGCCAGACCACCTTTGCCAATTTGATTGGTCTAGTCCAAATGAAGATTAAAGACCCCCATAACTATTAAATTGCCTTTGTTACAAACTCCAATAATTTCTTGTTTAATGCTCTGCCCGATGGTTTAACTACTGTTAGGAGGCCTATAAATTATTGTTACAATCACCTAGTTCATGGTTTATATTAATTTTTTTCCAGAAGTCACTTTTAGTTTTGGGGAAATTAAATTTGTAGATGTAAGGTAATCCAAACTATGGAACTTAGAGATTGGCAGACCACTCAAGGTATCTATACTTCAAAGGTATACATGCATACTTACAGGGGCAGAGTTAGAGGGGTGAGAGCCATAAAACAGCAGACGGTCCCGTTTATTTGGGGAATTGAATTCAGTGAGCCTGAAGAGGATTGCCCTGTCTTTGTTAGCAATATAAATTATTCATGTGGGTACCCAGAATCAAAGGGATGTTTTGGAGTTGGAGTTAATAAATTTAAATTTCTATCTGGCTCATCACAGATGTACCACATTGCTATTGAGATAGATGATGCAGGGGGCCTTTTGGTCTTGGGATTTTATCTCTATGATTTCTCACAGAAAGTTAGTTTGTGTTTTAGAGCAGCTTGAATGAGACAGAGAGAGAATCTGCCAGAAGCTGGGATAAGGAGCAGAGAAGCCATCAGGAATCAGGGGTGTTTCTGATTAGGAGTCACTGAACAAGGATGCGAGTGAGTCAGGCTGTGGAAATCAAAATTTGTGAGGTGTTTAAGTAGGGCTAGATGGTTCGCCGAGCTGGATGATAGAGTGGGAATCCCCAAGGAACACCTCACCTTGGAAGATAGCTGGGAAACGAAGGAGAATCAAAGTGAGTTCCTGAGAGCTGTGGGATATGCTTTGGATTGGTCCCAAGTGATGTGAATGAACCCTCAAGATCCTGTAATACATAGGGGAACTCCTGGGTGGAATTAAAAGTCATATGGGAGGGTTCTGTTGAGATTTTCAGGTTTAAAGTATAAGACTTTACGTTCTGTTAAGATTTTGGGTTTAGAATATAAATGATTACAAATTATAGTGTTAAGTTAGTAGTGCTTGCTTCGTTTAACACTTGTACAGTAAAGGTTTTTGTTTAAATTATGAAATCTTGTGGCATAATTCTTTCAGTTAGTAACTGTGAGTTCGAATTACTCTTTTTAAAAGTTACTGGTTTCTAACAAGGTCGTAACGCTACTCCCACCAGTGTTTTCTGACACTTGTTATTCCTAATCTCCATCCATACTGATTCTACTTCCTGATTTTCTGAGCCAAGATCCTTTCTGACTGATGTCTTTATGTCATCTTTTATTATCAGGTCTACTCCTCCTTTTCTATTCTGCCTGCCTTTTTGAAATATTGCTACCTTGGAATATTTATTTCCCAACCATGGTCACCTTATAACCATGTCTCTGTAATGGCGATTAGATCTAAACCATTTTTCTCTATTTGTGCCACGAGTTCATCTATCTTATTGCAGATGTTCCATGCATTCAGATAAAGTGACTTCAATTTTATTTTTGTACTACTATTCCCTGTATGGACCTTACTCTCTGATTCACTTTTACTGTTAAAGTCACTGTCCCTTCCTGTCCCACTCAGCTTGTCTTTACCTACATCAATATACTTCTCAATTGCCTCAACTTTTATCTTTAGATTTCTAAATCTCCCTTTTTTTCCTCTCTGTTAGTTAAAAGCCATTTTTCCCTAATCTGACCATATTTGTGGGTGCATTCTTATGTTTGTATGCTCTGTCCCTTCCTGTCACCCTATGGTTACCATTACCCATATCGCTACCCTGCACAATTGAAGTGTCATTTCTCTTTAACTTTCCAAACCTCCCCTCACATGAACCCTTCCCTGACTATTTAGTTTAAAGCCCTTTCGACAGTGTCATGAAGACCCCACCTGCCATGAATGAGGCATATTCATTTTGTCATTTGCACATTGATTTTAAACTGTTATTGGAGTGAAGAGATGAATTGTTTAAAGAGATCAACAGCGGCTGGAAAACATTTACATATCAAGAAATAGTGCCTGGAGACAAGAGAACTGCTCCCTGATCCAATTAACCCAAATGGAGTATGATCACCAGACACTGAATGTGTAAGAAAGCCAGCATTCCAGGGTGTCTGCTAAGGTGGAGAATCCACAAATGCAGGAGCTTGTTAAAAAAAAACACCTAGTCACATGACTAACTTGCTGGCCCAGGTTTTTGGTTTTGAACTGCTCACAGGACAGTTTGGGTCAGATTGCAACTGAACTTGGAAGAAGAAACCCTCTCTCCTGGCTGGTTCTCTCTCTCTCACACGAATCTCCGGATTCACTGAAGTCACTTAAACCTCAAGAGAGAAAAGACTCCTACATCGAAACAAGTTAAAGCGTGCACTGGGCCCCAACGGAACAACAAGACTTAGCGGCAATCAAGGACTCTGCATCAAACTCAAAGGACCGTAACTAAATCCCAGCTATTGCCTCAAACTTTTCCACTTTATTCATTCTACTTTTCTGTCTCTATCTGTGTGTGTGTTTATTGCGTATGCATGCTAGCATGGTTGCATTGTGTATTCATAGTCGTTAACCAAATTAGAGTTTAAGGTTAATAAACCTCCACCTTTCTTGTTTAAATCTAAGAAAACCTGTCTGGTTGATTTCTTTGCCATATAGTTGGAGAGCAGTGAACAAGGATTCAGTCAGGGGGAGCTAAAAACAGTGTTTTTAAAAATTAAACCCTGTTACGGTTAAACGAGGCAAAGGCTGAGAGGGAACCCCTAGACCCCTTTCTTACCTGGTTGTAAGAGAAATTTGGGGGCTAGCTTCCAGGAATTGACCCACAGACAAACAAGGAAAATGGAAGTGGGAAGCCAAATTGATCCCAATCAAAAAGAAACAATTTCAATACAGGTTTTCTTTTGGTTGTGTGTGCTAGAATACTAATGTGTCTGCGACTGAAGTCAGTAACTCCCAAAGCCAGGGTGAAGTCACTTGGGATAAGTTAAAAGCACTCTCTATGGAGGAGTTGAGAAAAATGGCTGAACAGTGCGGCCTGAACTGTCTGTGCCAAGGCTAGAAAGTCTGAACTCCTAAGACTAGTGGCCAACCATTTTTCCCTTGAATCTGAAGAAACAGAAACTGGGTTAGAAGTAGACTCTGACAGGGTATTGCTAGCAAAGATACAATTGGAACAGAGGAAACTTGAATTTGAAGAAAGAGAAAGAGGAGAAAGAAAAAGAGACGGGAGAGAGAGAGAAAAAACCTTCCAGAAGGCACATGTAGAATAAGAGAGAGAGGAGAGAGAGAAAGAGCATTGCAGAAGGAATGTGAAGAGGGTGAGCTGAGATGATTTGAGTTAACTGGGGGGGGGGGGGTGGCGACAGAGTAACCCCAGTGAAAGCATGGCCAATATGGAGGATCATAATTCAGGACTGGGTGCAGAATTGTTAAAACTTTCCCAATTGATTCCAAAATTCAATGAGGGAGACGTGGAAGCATTTTTTGTATCTTTTGAAAAACTGGCAAGGCAGTTAAAGTGGCCGGCTGAGAAAGCAAATTAACTGGAAAAGCCCATGAGTTTTATTCCCTGTTGCCAGATGGGAGATCATCAAATCATGAACTGACAAAAAATGCTATCCTCAGGGCATATGTGTTAGACCCGGAAGCGTATCGCCAAAAGTTTAGAATCCTCAAGAAGCAAGCTGATCAAACTTACTTGGAGTTTGAGGGAAATAAGCAACTGGCTTTTGACCAGTGGCTGAGGGCTCTTAAAGTGCAGCTCAGCTATGAAAATCTCAGAGAGGTAATTTTGCTCGAGGAATTTAAAAACTCTCTCCCACTCTCCATAAATACACATGTGGAGGAACAGAAGGTTCATAGATGAGTTTGATGCATTTGCCCTCTTTTAGAAGTTGGTTTCTCAGGGGAAAACCTTTCCGAATCACCCTCACAAATCCAAGAAGGACAGAGGGTGGGAAGGTGATAGAAGCCCAAGCAGTCCTGGGAGGGGGCCCTCCTCCAGCCAAAAAGAAAGATTTTGTCAGCAAGAGTGAGACCACGAGACCTTGTGCTTCCATTGTAATAAAGCAGAGCATCTAAGAGCTGACTGCTGGAAAATAAAGGGAAAACCTATAGGGTTAATCAGGGCACATCCGCTCAGTGAAGGAGAAGGAACCCTGATGGAAAGCACAGCAGAACAAGCTGTGGCTTTAACTGCAGTATCAGTAAGACCCAGGAAGCCTGCTGCGGCAAGTGCAGGAAAACTTAACAGGATTCCTGAAGGTCATCAGGGTTTTGTGTCTGAAGGGAGAGTAACCCCATACCCCTCGAGTGGGGCAAGCAAGCCCATAGTAATCCTCAGGGACACAGGGGCCACTAGATCCCTTTTACTGGGAAAAGGCCTGACCATTCCCCCAGAGAGTGCAGTAATAACCAGAATGGTGGTAACTGGTATTGGACAGCAGTGTACCTTTACACGGATGCACTTGGAGTGCGACCTAGTTTCGGGACTGGTGACCGTAGGGTTTGTCTCTAATTTGCCTGTGGACAGGGTTGACCTGTTCCCAGGTAATGATCTGGCAGGGCCGAAGGTGGTAATTTCCCCAGTAGTGAAAGAGAAACTGCATGATGTCAGAGAGATAGGGCAGTGGCAGGAGACGGTCCCCTGCAGTTTCCCAGCATGTGTAGCGAATCGAGCCATGACCAAACCAGCTCCCGCAGAGGAAACTGAATTAGTACTGCAGGCAGATGACCAAGAGGTCTGTCGATATGAGACATTCTTTGGAAAATTAGAAGACCCAGGAAATTAAGTAAATAAATCTTCCCTAGCTGAGGCTCAGTGAGCTGACCCAGTATTGAGAGAGTTAGCACAGGCTGCCCAGTCTGAAATTGAAGCAGAGGGAGCCCCTGATTGCTACTATTTAAAGAATAATACACTGGTGAGGAAGTGGAGTTCCCTCACAGACCTGAGAGCAAGGGGTGGACAATAGTTCACCAGTTAGTATTGCCGCAGAGGTACTGGAGAGAAATATTAAGAAAGGCCCATGAGATTATAGTGGCTGTACATGTCGGTATACGAAAAACCAAAACCCATATAAGATAGCAGTTTGACTGGCCAAAACTCCACAATGATGCGGTGGAGTACTGTAGGAGTTGCCACATGTGCCAGGTTGAGGGGAAACCCCAACCCACAGTGAAATCTACATCCCTAAGTCCTGTATCGGTGTTTGGAGGACCCTCCAGCAAAGGGCTGGTAAACTCGAAGGGACCCCTGCTGGGAACAAAATGTGACAGACAGGCACAGAGCTGACAAAAGGTTAGAGAGGAAACGGGAAAAGGCAACAAAGAGGACAGATTAAAGGAAGTCCTGGAGGATTCGTGTTTTTGGGATCCTTAAGGGGGAGGGGGAGCAGCCCCAAGTCGTCGTCCACATAGGCACCAACAACATAGGTAGGAAGACAGATGGGGATTTAAGGCAGAAATTCGGGGAGCGAGGGTGGAAGCTTAGTGCGAGAACAAACAGAGTTGTTATCTCTGGGTTGTTGCGCGTGCCACGTGCTAGCGAAGCCAGGAATAGGGAGAGAAAGGAATTGAACACGTGGCTGCAGGGATGGTGTAGGAGGGAGGGTTTTGGTTTCCTGGATAATTGGGGCTCTTTCTGGGGTAGGTGGGACCTCTACAAACAGGATGGTCTTCACCTGAACCAGAGGGGTACCAATATCCTGGGGGGGAGATTTGCTAGTGCTCTTCGGGGGGGTTTAAACTAATTCAGCAGGGGAATGGGAACCTAAATTGTAGTTCCAGTGTACAGGATGTTGAGAGTAGTGAGGTCAGGGATAAGGTTACAAGGATGCAAGAGGGCACTGGCAAGCAAGAACTTGGTTTAAAGTGTGTCTACTTCAACGCCAGGAGCATCCGGAATAAGGTGGGTGAGCTTGCAGCATGGGTTGGTACCTGGGATCTCGATGTTGTGGCCATTTCGGAGACATGGATAGAGCAGGGGCAGGAATGAATGTTGCAGGTTCCGGGATTTAGATGTTTCAGTAAGAACAGAGAAGATGGTAAAAGGGGGGGGGTGGTGTGGCATTGTTAATCAAGGAGAGTATTACAGTGACAGAAAGGACGTTTGAGGACTCATCTACTGAGGTAGTATGGGCCGAGGTTAGAAACAGGAGAGGAGAGGTCACCCTGTTGGGAGTCTTCTATAGACCTCCGAATAGTTCCAGAGATGCAGAGGAAAGGATAGCGAAGATGATTCTCGACAGGAGCAAGAGTAACAGGGTAGTTGTTATGGGGGACTTTAACTTTCCAAATATTGACTGGAAATACTATAGTTCGAGTACTTTAGATGGGTCAGTTTTTGTCCAGTGTGTGCAGGAGGGTTTTCTGACACAGTATGTAGACAGGCCAACCAGGGGCGATGCCACATTGGATTTGGTACTGGGTAATGAACCCGGCCAGGTGTTAGATTTAGATGTAGGTGAGCACTTTGGTGATAGTGATCACAATTCGGTTAGGTTTACCTTAGCGATGGGCAGGGACAGGTATATACCGCAGGGCAAGAATTATAGCTGGGGGAAAGGAAATTATGATGCGATTAGGCAAGATTTAGGATACGTAGGATGGGGAAGGAAACTGCAGGGGATGGGCACAATCGAAATGTGGAGCTTATTCAAGGAGCAGCTACTGCGTGTCCTTGGTAAGTATGTACCTGTCAGGCAGGGAGGAAGTTGTCGAGCGAGGGAGCCATGGTTTACTAAAGAAGTTGAAGTGCTTGTCAAGAGGAAGAAGAAGGCTTATGTTAGGATGAGACGTGAAGGCTCAGTTAGGGCGCTTGAGAGTTACAAGCTAGCCAGGAAGGATCTAAAGGGAGAGATAAGAAGAGCAAGGAGAGGACACGAGAAGTCATTGGCGGATAGGATAAAGGAAAACCCTAAGGCTTTCTATAGGTATATCAGGAATAAAAAAATGACTAGAGTTAGATTAGGGCCAATCAAGGATAGTAGTGGGAAGTTGTGTGTGGAATCAGAGGAGATAGGGGAAGCGTTAAATGAATATTTTTCGTCAGTATTTACAGTAGAGAAAGAAAATGTTGTCGAGGAGAATACTGAGATTCAGACTACTAGGCCTGATGGGATTGAGGTTCACAAGGAGGAGGTGTTAGCAATTTTGGAAAGTGTGAAAATAGATAAGTCCCCTGGGCCAGATGGAATTTATCCTAGGATTCTCTGGGAAGCCAGGGAGGAGATTGCAGAGCCTTTGTCCTTGATCTTTATGTCGTCATTGTCGACAGGAATAGTGCCGGAAGACTGGAGGATAGCAAATGTTGTCCCCTTGTTTAAGAAGGGGAGTAGAGACAACCCTGGTAATTATAGACCTGTGAGCCTTACTTCGGTTGTAGGTAAAATGTTGGAAAAGGTTATAAGAGACAGGATTTATAATCATCTTGAAAAGAATAAGTTCATTAGCGATAGTCAGCACGGTTTTGTGCCTCACAAACCTTATTGAGCTTTTCGAGAAGATGACCAAACAGGTGGATGAGGGTAAAGCAGTGGATGTGGTGTATATGGATTTCAGTAAGGCGTTTGATAAGGTTCCCCACGGTAGGCTATTGCAGAAAATACGGAAGTATGGGGTTGAAGGTGATTTAGAGCTTTGGATCAGAAATTGGCTAGCTGAAAGAAGACAGAGGGTGGTGGTTGATGGCAAATGTTCATCCTGGAGTTTAGTTACTAGTGGTGTACCGCAAGGATCTGTTTTGGGGCCACTGCTGTTTGTCATTTTTATAAATGACCTGGAAGAGGGTGTGGAAGGGTGGGTTAGTAAATTTGCGGATGACACGAAGGTCGGTGGAGTTGTGGATAGTGCCGAAGGATGTTGTAGGGTACAGAGGGACATAGATAGGCTGCAGAGCTGGGCTGAGAGATGGCAAATGGAGTTTAATGCGGAAAAGTGTGAGGTGATTCACTTTGGAAGGAGTAACAGGAATGCAGAGTACTGGGCTAATGGGAAGATTCTTGGTAGTGTAGATGAGCAGAGAGATCTTGGTGTCCAGGTACATAAATCCCTGAAAGTTGCTACCCAGGTTAATAGGGTTGTTAAGAAGGCATATGGTGTGTTAGCTTTTATTAGTAGGGGGATCGAGTTTCGGAGCCACGAGGTCATGCTGCAGCTGTACAAAACTCTGGTGAGGCCGTGCCTGGAGTATTGCATGCAGTTCTGGTCACCGCATTATCGGAAGGATGTGGAAGTTTTGGAAAGGGTGCAGAGGAGATTTACTAGGATGCTGCCTAGTATGGAGGGAAGGTCTTACGAGGAAAGGCTGAGGGACTTGAGGTTGTTTTCGTTGGAGAGAAGGAGGAGGAGAGGTGACTTAATAGAGACATATAAGATAATCAGAGGGTTAGATAGGGTGGATAGTGAGAGTCTTTTTCCTCGGATGGTGATGGCAAACACGAGGGGGCATAGCTTTAAGTTGAGGGGTGATAGATATAGGACAGATGTTAGAGGTAGTTTCTTTACTCAGAGAGTAGTAGGGGCGTGGAACGCCCTGCCTGCAACAGTAGTAGACTCGCCAACTTTAAGGGCATTTAAGTGGCCATTAGATAGACATATGGATGAAAATGGAATAGTGTAGGTCAGATGGTTTCACAGGTCGGCGCAACATCGAGGGCCGAAGGGCCTGTACTGTGCTGTAATGTTCTAATTCTAAATTCCGAGATAGAAGCCTCTACTGTCCGCTCAGTCAACCCCGAAATGTTCGAAAAGTTAGACCCCACATCCTCCTATGTAAATGCAGACACTATAAGCACCACACCAGAGTTGCTAACAGCATTTACAGCAACCTGCAGGGACAAAGAGAGACCTCTCGGAGGCAGAGAAACCATGAGGATGATGCCACACCTAGTCGAAGTGCCGCAGTGGAGTGCAGTGGAAGCTGCGCAACTACATGCAAGCAGGAGTGTCCCAGATGAAAAAAGGAAGGTTAGCAAGGAATCCACCCCCACAGTCAGGACAAAAGGGAACCAACCAGCCCCTAAGGTGAAAAGCCCTTGCATGACGCATCAAAGCACTGAAAGAGAGTTCAGAGTGGAACCACCCACTGCCAACATCCATGAGCAGAACTCCAACTTAGGGCTAATTAAATCTAGCCCCTCCCCTTGCAGATCTCAGCAGGAACAAAGACACCCTAGGCAGTCATGGAATTGTGCAAACTGAAAAACTTCCCCGAACATCACGTGTTTATTTGGACGTCCAAAAGAGCAGTTTAAAGCAGCACTGCTACCAAGAAAAGACAGGCAGTAACAATTTTAGGAATTCTGCATGAATGTGAGAGATGCATGTGTGTTTTCCTGTACCTGCGCTTCTTTCTAGTCCCTTTTAATGAAATACTCTTCAAAAATCACATTTTATTCCACTGGCTGTGGAGGTGTCATGAAGACCCCACCTGCCAAGAATGAGGCATATTAATTTTGTCATATGCACATTGATTTTAAACTGTTGCTGGAGTGAAAAGATGACTTGTTTAAAGATATCAGCAGTGGCTGGAAAATATTTGCATACTAAGAGATAGTGCCTGGAGAGAAGAGAACTGCCTCCCTGATCCAATTAATCCAAATGGATTTTGATCACCAGACATTGAATGTGTAAGACAGCCAGCATTCCAGGGTGCCTGCTAAGATTGAGAATCCACAAACACAGTTTGTTAAAACACCTAGTCACATGACCAACCTGCAGGCCCAGGTTTTTCGTTTGAACTGCTCGCAGGACAGTTTGGGTCAGATTGCAACTGAACTTGGAAGGAGAGAGCCTCTCTCCTGTATAGCTCTCTCTCTCTCTCTCTCTCTGTCTCATGAATCTCCGGATCCACTGAAGTCACTTAAATCTCAAGAGAGAAAAGATTTCTACATCGAAACAAGTTGAAGTGTGCACTGGGCCCAACGAAATGGCAAGACTCAACGGCAATCAACGACTCTGCATCGAACTCAAAGGACTGTAAATAAATCCCAGCTATTGCCTCAAACCTTTCCTCTGTATTCTTGTTACTTTTCTGTCTCTATCTGCGTGTGTGTTTATTGTGTATGCATGCTCGTGTGGTCACATAGCGTATTCATAGTTGTTAATCAAATTAGAGTTTAAGGTTAATAAACTTCCACCTTTCTTGTTTAAATCTAAGAAAACCTGTCTGGTTGATTTCTTTGCCTGACAATTGGAGTGCAGTGAACAAGGATTCACTGAGGGGGAACTAAAAACACAGTGTTTTTAAAAATTAAACCCTGTTACGGTTAAACCAGGCAAAAGCTGAGAGGAAATCTCTAGACCCCTTTTCACCTGGTTATAACAACAGCCTTCGTTATACAATCTGCCACGTTCTGGCCCCAGCATGGTTCAGGTGATGACCGTCCCAATGATACAGCTCCCTCTTTCCCAGTGCCAGTGTCCCATGAATCGAAATTCACTTATCCCATACCAATCTTTGAGCCACACATTCAACTCTATGATCTTATTTACCATATTACAATTTGCTCATGGCTCAGAAAGTAATCCAGAAATTATTACTTTGTGTTCTGCTTTTTAATTTTGCCCCTAGCTGCTCGTGCTCTTACAGCACAGCCTCTTTCTTATTCCGACCTATGTTGTTGGTACCCACATGTACCACAACTGGATCCTTCCCCTTCTACTGCAAGTTCCTCTCCAGCCCAAAGGAGATTTCACTAACCCTGGCATCAGGCAGGCAACACAGCCTTTGGGATTCATGTTCTCGGCTGCAGAGAACAGTATCTATCCCCCTAACTATACGGTCCCATACTACAGCTACATTCCTTTTTACTCCCCATATTTGAATGCCCCCTGGTGGTGCTCTCATGCATCTGCTGATCTTGTCCTTCTTGGTCATAGAGACCACGGGTTTGGAAGGTGCTGTCAAAGGAATCTTGACGAGTTGCTGCATTGCATCTTGTAGATGGTGCACACTGCTGCCACTGTGGAGGTGGAGGGAGTGAAGGTTGAAGGTTGTGGATGGGGTTCCAATCAAGC
Source organism: Heterodontus francisci (assembly GCF_036365525.1). NCBI lineage: Eukaryota > Metazoa > Chordata > Chondrichthyes > Heterodontiformes > Heterodontidae > Heterodontus > Heterodontus francisci. Next base: position 116,668,096 of record NC_090371.1, read on the forward strand.
AGGCGGCTTTGTCCTGGATGTGTCAAGTTTCTTGAGTATTGTTGGAGTTGTACCCATCCGGGCAAATGGAGAGTATTCCATCACACTCCTGACTTGTGCCTTGTAGATGGTGGACAGGCTTTGGGGAGTCATGAGGTGAGTTACTCGCCACAGAATTCCCAGCCTCCGGCTTACTCTTGTAGCCACAGTACTTATATGGCTGGTCCAGTTCAATTTCTGGTCAATGGAAACCCCCAGGATGTTAATAGAGGGAGATTCAACAATGGTAATCTCATTGAACGTCAATGGGAGAAGGTTGGATTAGCTCTTGTTTGAGATGGTCATTGTCTGGCACTTGTGTGGCACGAATGTTACTTGCCACTTATCAGCCCAAGCCTGAATGTTGTCGAGTGTTTTATATCAAAGCAAAATAGTGTAGATGCTGGAAATCTGAAATAAAAACAGAAAGTGCGAGAAATACTCAGCAGGTCAGGCAGCATCTGTGGAGAGAGAAGCAGGGTTAATGTTTCAGGTCTGTGACCTTTCCTCAGAACTGTTTTTTGTCCATATTTGGACCAAGGTTGTAATAAGATCAGGAGCTGAATGACCCTAGAAGAACTCAAAATGAGCACCAGTAAGTAGGGTATTGCTGAGTAAGTGCTGCTTGATAGCATTGTCGATGACCCCTTCCATCACTTTGCTGATGATTGAGAGTAGACTGATTGGGTGGTAATTGGCCGGGCTAGATTTGTCCTGCTTTTTGTGCACAGGACATTGGTGGGCAATTTTCCACATTGCCAGTTAGATACTAGTGTAGCTGTACTGGAATAGCTTGGCTAGGGGTGCGGCAAGTTCTGGAGCACAGGTCTTCAGTACTATTGCCGGAATGTTGTCAGGGCCCATAGCCTTTGCAGTATCTTGATATCACATGGAGAGAATCGAATTAGCTGAAGACTGGCATCTGTGATGCTGGGGACTTCAGGAGGAGGCTGAGATAGATCATCCACTCCGCACTTCTGGCTGACAATAGTTGCAAATGCTTCAGCCTGATCTTTTGCACTGATGTGCTGGGCTTGCCCATCATTGAGGATGGGGCTATTGGTGGAGCCTCCTCTTCCTGTTAGTTGTTTAATTATCCACACCATTCACGACTGAATGTGGCAGGACTGCTGAGCTTAGATCTGATCCATTGGTTGTAGGATCGCTTAGTTCTGTCTATCGCATGCTGCTTTCGCTGTTTGGCATGCAAGTAGCCCCATGTTGTAGTTTCACCAGTTTGGCACTTCATTTTGAAGTATGCATGGTGCTGCTCCTGACATGCCTTCCTGTACTGTTCATTGAACCAGGATTGATTCCCCAGCTTGATGGTAATGATACAGAGGGGGATATGCCGGGCCATGAGGTTACAGATTGTGGTTGAATACATTTCTGCTGCTGCTGATGGCCCACAGAGCCTGATGGATGCCCAGTTTTGAGCTGCTAGATCTGTTCAAAATCTATCCCACTTAGGATGTTGGTAGTGCCACACAATACAATGGAGGGTAACCTCAATGTGAAAATGGGACGTAGTCTCCACAAGGACTGTGCGGTGGTCGCTCCTACCAGTATTACCATGGACAGATGCATCTATGACAGGTAGATTGGTGAGTACGAGGTCAAGTAGGTTTTTTTCTCTTGTTGGTTCCCTCACCACCTGCCACAGACCCAATTTAACAGTTATGTCCTTTAGGAGTCAGCAGGTTCGGTCAATAGTGGTCCTATTGAGCCACTCTTGGTGATGCATTCTGTGCCCTTGCCATCTTCAGTACTTCTTCCAATTGGTGTTCAACATGGAGAAACACTGATTCATCAGCTGAGGGGGGTGGGCGGGAGGCGGTAATCAGCAGGAGGTTTCCTGCCCATGTTTGACCTGATGCCATGAGACTTCATGGAGTCTGGAGTCAATGTTGAGGCCTCCCAGGGAAACTCCATCCTGATTGTGAAGGTGGTGTCTGGGACATTTTCTGTAAGTTATGGTTCTGTGAGTATGACTATATCAGGCTGTTGCCTGACTAGTCTGTGGGACAGCTCTCCCACTTTTGGCACAATCCCCCAGATGTTAGTAAGGAGGAATTTGCAGAATCGACAGGACTGGATTTGCCTGTTGTTTCCAATGCCGGGTGGTCCGTCTGTTTCATTCCTTTTCGACTTTTCTCTAGTGGTTTGATACAACTGAGTGACTTGCTAGGCGATTTCAGAGGGCAATTAAGAGTCAATCACATTGCTGTGGGTCTGGAGTCACAGGTAGGCCAGACCAGGTAAGGATGGCAGATTTCCTTCCCTGAAAGACATGAAGGAACCAAGTGGGTTTTTATGACAATCGACAATGGTTTGGTTTCATGGTCACGATTACTGAGACTAGCTATTTTTAATTCCATATTTTTGTAAATTAATTGCATATACATTTCACCAGCTGCCATGATGGGATATGAACCCATGTCCCCAGTGAATTAGCCTGGGCCTCTGGATTGCTAGTTCAGTGACACTACGCCACAGCCTCCCCCTTAATGGATAGCCCTTGTCACTGAGAATCCACCCTTGAACGCAAGCAATGGTGTGGCATCTGGGACTGGCGAAGTATGTAGGCGTCCCGCTTCGCAGGAAGTGGGCACATATCTGTAGGAAATGCTTTCAATGGTCACAGACCAGTAGAACATTGGTGGAATGAAAGCCCTTCCTGTTGATGAAGGCGGCTTGCTGGTCCCTTGGAGCCTTGATGGCCACATTCGTGCAATCTATTACACCTTGTACCTGGGGGCATCCAGTGATGGCCTTTAATCCGATGACCCTCTTAGCCTGACTGTCAGGGTAGGTCCAGTTGTGCAGATAGTCACCGGCCCTCTTGAACAGGGCATTGGTCAAGTCCTTGATGCAGCAGTGGGCTGCTGCCTGGGAGATCACACACATGGGCCCAGTAGATCCTTGGAATGATCCAGACGCTTAAAATTAAGTGCCACTATGATCTTCAGGGCCACTGTCATTGGGTGACCACCGAATCCCATAGGTCACAACTCGTCTTGCAGCATGGTGCATAAGTCAATGACGGCCTCCCTGGACAGCTGCAGTATTTGCTGACAGTGCTGCTTGGTACACTCACAGCTTCAGTTGGGCCCTTCTTGGCATGGCTGGCTGCAGCTGCTGTCGTTGCGGAGCTTCATGGGCAGGTATAGCAGCCTCATGGCCCTCCCTTTGTTGAAGACAACACATCACACCACAGGGCTCCAAAAAGACAGGGTGTATGAGATCCATGCCAGCTGATCAGTTGGCCTCCAGAGTGCTGTCCTTGCAGAGGCGAAGTTGCCTTTGCATCTTTGCCTTTGCTGCTCCTCTCGGCTTACACACTGATGCACCTCAGTGCCCACCCTTGCTGATAGCCGACCCTCTCACCCAGCTGTATGGCTACCTGTGCCAACCACCCAAGACCATGCCCTGTTGTCCACTTAGTCCCAAAGCCCCTATTGAATCGCTGTCAAATGCATGCAAATGTATTATAATTAACTGTTCTATGATTTAAAGGGCAGTCGCATCCCGTCAGGACAGTCGGATCAGGGCACAAATTTCATGTAAGATATTTTTCAAAAAGTCATGGGTAACTTGAGCCTAACCCAGCTAAAGTCCTCAGCCTACCACCCACAGTCATAAAGGGCTTTGGAGCAGTACCACCAGACCCTAAAGACAACAATCAGGGCGTATTGCTTTGTGTACCCCCATGACTGTGACAAAGGGCTGGAATTTCTTCTCTTTGCTACCAGGAACTAACCCAATGAGTCAACTGGCTCTAGTCCCTTTGAATTAGTTTATAGACACAAGGTGAGAGTCCTCTAAAAGTAATCAAGGAGACGTTTTTGGGACACGGAGATGAATCTTCCCTGTTGGACTACATCTCCATGTTTCGAGAACGGTTCACGAGAGCCTGTACAGTGGCTCAGGAACACCTAAAAGCCTCCCAGACAACTTTGAAAAGGCAGGCGGATAAACATGCCAAGGCCAGAACATTTCAGCCTGGAGACCATGTGTTAGTGCTACGACCAATACAGGGAGAACCAGTGAAAGCCCGGTTCAGTGGTCTGTACAAAGTAGTAAAGAGAATTAGCCAGATGAATTATATAATTGACATCCCAGATGGCAGGGAAAAGAAAAGGGTGAGCTACATCAATATGCTAAAATGGTATCACAGCCGGGAAGGGGACAAACAAGCACAGGTCTGTCAGGCAGTCAAGTAAGAGGAGGGCGAAAGGAATAGTGAGGGCGAGTAAGAGGGAGGCCTGGACGATTCCCAAATCGAAGCCCCTATCGTCTGGTTAGCTAACACTGAAATGTTAGGGAGATGAGACACCGTACTCTCCAATTTAAACACAGAACAGAGTGGAGACCTAACAAGGCTGCTCACAGCGTTTAAGGGGATCTGCAGGGACAAACCAGGGTGAACAATCCTAACCCTACACGATGTGGATGTAGGAGAGACCCCTCCCATAAAACAAAATCCCAATCGCCTATGTCCTGAGAAACAAATGCAGGTTTGCGAGGAAATTCAGTATATGCTGGAGCACAAGTTGACTGAGCCCATTGTCATGCAGCCCGCCAACTGCCAAGAATGAGGCATATTAATTTTGTCATATGAACATTGATTTTAAACTGTTGCTGGAGTGAAGAAATGACTTGTTTGAAGATCACCAGACACTTGGCTGGAAGAATATTTGCATACTAAGAGATAGTGCTTGGAGAGTCAAAAGAATTGCTCACTGATTCAATTAACAGAGATTGGTCTGGGTAATGGTTTCACAACTTGTCGGTAAGAAACAGCCCAACACGCACCCCCGCCCCCCCCCACCCACCCCCCTCCACCGCACTGCCCCCACCACCACCGAGAGCTTTGAAATCCATAAAGGCAGGACTGGTTAAACCAGCTGGTCACATGACTGACTGGCTGATCCAGGCTTTTGAATGCAACACAGGACAGTTTGAATTGAGACGACAGAGTTTGCAACGGAAACTGGAACAAGGAGGTCTCTCTACTGGCTGTCACTCTCTCGCTTTCTCCCAAGCCACCAGTCCTACGGAAGACATGTAAACCTGAAGAGAGAAAAGACTCTGACATCGAAACAATTTGAAGCATGCACTGGGCCCCAACAAATTGCAGGATTTACCAGCAACCAAAGACTCCACATTGAACTTAAAGGACTGCAATTATAACCCCGATATTGCCTCAAACTTTTCCCCTTTATTATTTTCTACTTTTTCTGTCTCTATCTGCATGTGTGTTTATCGCGTATGCATGCTAGCGTGGTTGCGCCGCATACTCGTAGTTGTTAACTGGATTTGAGTTTAAGATTAATAAACTTCCACCTTTCTTGTTTAATTCTAAGGAAACCTGTCTGATTACTTTGTCTTACAATTGAAACAATCGCAAGGGGAATTGAATACAAAAGTAGGGAGGTTATGCTTCAGCTATACAGGGCATTGGTGAGACCACAGCTGGAGTACTGTGTACAGTACTGGTCTCCTTATTTAAGGAAGGATGTAAATGCATTGGACGCTGTACAGAGCAGGTTTACTAGGCTAATACCTGGAATGGGCGGGCTGTCTGACAAGGAAAGGTTGGACAGGCTAGGCTTGTATCCGCTGGAATTTAGAAGAGTAAGAGGCGACTTGATTGAAACATATAAGATCCTGAGGGGGTCTTGACAGGTTGGATGTGGAAAGGATAGAGTCATAGAGTTATCCAGCACAGAATCAAGCCCTTCGGCCCATTGTGTCTGTGGCGGCCATACAGCACCCAACTATTCTAATCCCATATTCCTACACTCGGCCCGTAGCCCTGTATGCAATGGTGTTTCAAGTGCTCATCTAAATACTTCTTAAATGTTGTGAGGGTTCCTGCCTCCACCACCTATTCAGGCAGTGCATTCCTGATTCCAACCACCCTCTGGGTGAAAGAATGTTTCCTCAAATCTCCCCTAAACCTCCTGCCGCTTACCCTAAATCTATGCCCCCTGGTTCTTGACCCCTCCGCTAAGGGAAAAAGTTTCCTCCTATCTAACCTATCAATGTCCCTCATAATTTTGTATACCTCAACCATGTCCCCCCTCAGCCTTCTCTGCTCCAAGGTAAACAACCCTAGCCTTTTCAGTCTCTCTTCATAGCTGAAATGCTGCAGCCCAGGCAACATCCTGTTGAATCTCCTCTGCACCCTCTACAGTGCAATCACATCCTTCCTATAGTGGGAGAATCTCGAACTAGGGGTCACTGTTGAAAAATAAGGGATCGCCCATTTAAGACAGAGATGAGGAGACATTTTTTCTCTCAGAAGGTCGTGAGTCTTTGGAATTCTCTTCCTCAAATTGTGGTGGAAGCAGAGTCTTTGAATATTTTTAAGGCAGAGGTAGATAGATTCTTGATAAGCAAGGAGGTGGAAGGTTATCAGGGGTAGGTGGAAATGTGGAGTAATCACTTCAGCCATGAACTTATTGAATGGCGGAGCAGGCTCGAGGGGCCGAGTGGCCTACTCCTGCTCCTAATTTGTATGTTCGTATGTACATATGTTCAAATGCAAGTTAAATCCTGTTAAGGATAGACTAGGCAAAGGCTGAGAAGGAACCCCTAGACCCCTTCTCACCTAATCGTAACACCAGTCAGAGTAGTTGAAGCTCCCCAGTTGTGCTGGTGCCCAAAGCTGATGTCTCAATCAGGCTCAGAGAGATTAATGCAGTGACCAAAGCTGATTTCTACCCAATTCCCCACCTGGAAGACTGCATAGATAGAGTAAGAAACACCAGCTACATAACCAAAATAGACCTGTTCAAAGGATACTGGCAAGTACCGTTAACCACCCGAGCTAAAGAGATCTTGGCTTGTGGCACACCAGACGGCTTGTTGCAGTGCCCAGTGATGACATTTGGATTTAGAAATGCCCCAGCCACCTTCCAAGGCCAATGAACCAGGTAATGGCTAGCCTGCCCGACTGTGTACTGTACCTGGATGATCTGTTAGTGTACAGTCACACCTGGAGGGACCACCTAGACCAATTAGAAGCACTCTTCCAAAGGTTAGTCAGCTGATTTTGCGGTAACTCTTGCAAAGAGCGAGTTCTCCAAAGCTCAAGTAATTTACCTAGGGCATACTGTGGGTCAAGGGAGAGTTTTGCCCAGAGAAGCAAAGGTACAGGTACTGATAGATCTTCCTGTCCCCACAACCAAATGGGAAATAATGTGATTTTTGGGGATGTGTGGGTTTTACTGCAAGTTTGTCCCAAACCTCAGCACTATGCCCCCCACTGACAGACTTGTTACAGAAAAAAGCAAAGGTAGTGTGGTCAGGGAGGTGGCAAACAGCTTTCGAGAGGCTAAAAGCCATTTTAGAACAAAGGACAAAGAACAAAGAAAATTACAGCACAGGAACAGGCCCTTCGGCCCTCCAAGCCTGCGCCGATCCAGATCCTCTATCTAAACATGTCGCCTATTTTCTAAGGGTCTGTATCTCTTTGCTTCCTGCCCATTCATGTATCTGTCTAGATACATCTTAAAAGACGCTATCGTGCCCGCGTCTACCACCTCCGCTGGCAACGCGTTCCAGGCACCCACCACCCTCTGCGTAAAGAACTTTCCACGCATATCCCCCCTAAACTTTTCCCCTCTCACTTTGAACTCGTGACCCCTAGTAAATGAATCCCCCACTCTGGGAAAAAGCTTCTTGCTATCCACCCTGTCTATACCTCTCATGATTTTGTACACCTCAATCAGGTCCCCCCTCAACCTCCGTCTTTCTAATGAAAATAATCCTAATCTACTCAACCTCTCTTCATAGCTAGCGCCCTCCATACCAGGCAACATCCTGGTGAACCTCCTCTGCACCCTCTCCAAAGCATCCACATCCTTTTGGTAATGTGGCGACCAGAACTGCACGCAGTATTCCAAATGTGGCCGAACCAAATTCTTATACAACTGTAACATGACCTGCCAACCCCGTCCGATGAAGGAAAGCATGCCGTATGCCTTCTTGACCACTCTATTGACCTGCGTTGCCACCTTCAGGGAACAGTGGACCTGAACACCCAAATCTCTCTGTACATCAATTTTCCCCAGGACTTTTCCATTTACTGTATAGTTCACTCTTGAATTGGATCTTCCAAAATGCATCACCTTGCACTTGCCCTGATTGAACTCCATCTGCCATTTCTCTGCCCAACTCTCCAATCTATCTATATTCTGCTGTATTCTCTGACAGTCCCCTTCACTATCTGCTACTCCACCAATCTTAGTGTCATCTGCAAACTTGCTAATCAGTCCACCTATACTTTCCTCCAAATCATTAATGTATATCACAAACAACAGTGGTCCCAGCACGGATCCCTGTGGAACACCACTGGTCACACGTCTCCATTTTGAGAAACTCCCTTCCACTGCTACTCTCTGTCTCCTGTTGCCCAGCCAGTTCTTTATCCATCTAGCTAGTACACCCTGGACCCCATGCGACTTCACTTTCTTCATCAGCCTACCATGGGGAACCTTATCAAACGCCTTACTGAAGTCCATGTATATGACATCTACAGCCCTTCCCTCATCAATCAACTTTGTCACTTCCTCAAAGAATTCTATTAAGTTGGTAAGACATGACCTTCCCTGCACAAAACCATGTTGCCTATCACTGATAAGCCCATTTTCTTCCAAATGGGAATAGATCCTATCCCTCAGTATCTTCTCCAGCAGCTTCCCTACCACTGACGTTAGGCTCACCGGTCAATAATTACCTGGATTATCCCTGCTACCCTTCTTAAACAAGGGGACAACATTAGCAATTCTCCAGTCCTCCGGGACCTCACCCGTGTTTAAGGATGCTGCAAAGATATCTGTTAAGGCCCCAGCTATTTCCTCTCTCGCTTCCCTCAGTAACCTGGGATAGATCCCATCCGGACCTGGGGACTTGTCCACCTTAATGCCTTTTAGAATACCCAACACTTCCTCCCTCCTTATGCCGACTTGACCTAGAGTAATCAAACATCGGTCCCTAACCTCAACATCCGTCATGTCCCTCTCCTCGGTGAATACCGATGCAAAGTACTCGTTTAGAATCTCACCCATTTTCTCTGACTCCAAGCATAACTTTCCTCCTTTATCCTTGAGTGGGCCAATCCTTTCTCTAGTTACCCTCTTGCTCCTTATATATGAATAAAAGGCTTTGGGATTTTCCTTAACCCTGTTTGCTAAAGATATTTCATGACCCCTTTTAGCCCTCTTAATTCCTCGTTTCAGATTGGTCCTACATTCCCGATATTCTTTCAAAGCTTCGTCTTTCTTCAGCCTCCTAGACCTTATGTATGCTTCCTTTTTCCTCTTGGCTAGTCTCAAAATTTCACCTGTCATCCATGGTTCCCTAATCTTGCCATTTCTATCCCTCATTTTTACAGGAACATGTCTCTCTTGCACGCTAATCAACCTCTCTTTAAAAGCCTCCCATATATCAAATGTGGATTTACCTTCAAACAGCTGCTCCCAATCTACATTCCCCAGCTCCTGCCGAATTTTGGTATAGTTGGCCTTCCCCCAATTTAGCACTCTTCCTTTAGGACCACTCTCGTCTTTGTCCATGAGTATTCTAAAACTTACGGAATTGTGATCACTATTCCCAAAGTAGTCCCCTACTGAAACTTCAACCACCTGGCCGGGCTCATTCCCCAACACCAGGTCCAGTATGGCCCCTTCCCGAGTTGGACAATTTACAAACTGCTCTAGAAAACCCTCCTGGATGCTCCTTACAAATTCTGCTCCATCTAGACCTCTAACACTAAGTGAATCCCAGTCAATGTTGGGAAAATTAAAATCTCCTATCACCACCACCCTGTTGCTCCTACATCTTTCCATAATCTGTTTACATATTTGTACCTCTATCTCACGCTCGCTGTTGGGAGGCCTGAAGTACAGCCCCAACATTGTTACCGCACCCTTCCTATTTCTGAGTTCTGCCCATATTGCCTCACTGCTCGAGTCCTCCATAGTGCCCTCCTTCAGCACAGCTGTGATATCCTCTTTGACCAGTAATGCAACTCCTCCACCCCTTTTACTTCCCTCTCTATCCCGCCTGAAGCATCGATATCCTGGGATATTTAGTTGCCAATCATGCCCTTCCCTCAACCAAGTCTCAGTAATAGCAATAACATCATACTCCCAGGTACTAATCCAAGCCCTAAGTTCATCTGCCTTACCTACTACACTTCTTGCATTAAAACAAATGCACCTCAGACCACCAGTCCCTTTGCGTTCATCATCTGCTCCCTGTCTACTCTTTCCCTTAGTCACGCTGACTTCATTATCTAGTTCCTTACAGGCTTTAGTTACTACCTCCTTACTGTCCACTGACCTCCTCATTTGGTTCCCATCCCCCTGCCACATTAATTTAAACCCTCCCCAACAGCATTATCAAAAGCACCCCCAAGGACATTGGTTCCAGTCCGGCCCAGGTGTAGACCGTCCAATTTGTAATAGTCCCACCTCCCCCAGAACCGGTCCCAATGTCCCAAAAATCTGAACCCCTCCCTCCTGCACCATCTCTCAAGCCACGCATTCATCCTGACTATTCTTTCATTTCTACTCTGACTATCACGTGGCACTGGTAGCAATCCTGAGATTACTACCTCTGAGGTCCTACTTTTTAACTTGGCTCCTAACTCCCTAAATTCTGCTTGTAGGACCTCATCCCGTTTTTTACCTATATCATTGGTGCCTATGTGCACAACGACAACTGGCCGTTCACCCTCCCCTTTCAGAATTTTCTGCAGCCGATCTGAGACATCCCTGACCCGTGCACCTGGGAGGCAACATACCATTCGAGAGTCTCGTTTTCGACCACAGAACCGCCTATCTACTCCCCTTACAATCGAATCCCCTATGACTATAGCCCTTCCACTCTTTTTCCCGCCCTTCCGAACAGCAGAGCCAGCCACGGTGCCATGGACCTGGCTACTGCTGCCTTCCCCTGGTGAGCCATCTCCCTCAACAGTATCCAAAACGGTATACCTGTTTTGGAGGGAGATGACCGCAGGGGACACCTGCACTGCCTTCCTGCTCTTTCTCTGCCTTTTGGTCACCCATTCCCTTTCTCCCTCAGCAATCCTAATCTGCGGTGTGACCAATTCACTAAACGTGCTATCCACGACCTCCTCAGCATCGCGGATGCTCCAAAGTGAGTCCATCCGCAGCTCCAGAGCCGTCATGTGGTCTAACAAGAGCTGCAGCTGAACACACTTCCAGCACGTGAAGGAGTCAGGGACATCAGCTGTGTCCCTGAGCTCCCACATTGAGCAGGAGGAGCATAACACGGGTCTGAGATCTCCTGCCATTTTTAATCTTAAGCTTAACTTAGTCTTAACTTAGATAAATGAAAAAGGAACGAAAAGTTTTTACCAATCACACGAAAACAAATAAATAGAAAAAGCCTTACCTTATCTGCACACCACCGAGTCCTTTTTTTTGGTTCGCGGAGGAGGGCGGGTGGGAGACACTACAGGTGTAGTGTCTCGGGTTCAGCCGCTGCCCAAATATATAGGACTTACTTACCCAGCTGCCACCTCGCTCTCCCTGTCGCTGCTGCAAAAAGAAACCAGCTGCCACCTCGCTCTCCCTGTCGCCGCTGCCAACGAACTGGTGCTGGCAGCTCCAAACTTTAACACACCAATTAAAGTGGCAGTGGATGTGCTGTCCTGCTCCAGGATAATGACTTAGGCATTGAGAGACCAGCTGGGTACTTCTCCAAAGAATTAAACAAGCATCTAGTGTGGAAAAGGAAGCCCTGGGAATGTTACTGGCTCTCAATCGTTCTGAGGTATATGTCCAAAATGGATATAGAGACATCATGGCTTATACCGATAACAATCTTTGACCTTTGTAGAGAAATTCAAATCCCAGAATGCAAGGCTTTTTCATTTGAGTCTGCTTCTGAAACCTTACCACCTTAAGATTATCCACATTGCAGAGAAAAACAATGTGATAGCTGATGCTTTATCGAGGGTTTAGCTCAGCACGGAGCTATCCCAGATATTTCTATCGTCACATTTCATTTCGCGTGGTGGGGAGGTGTCATGCCAACTTGCTTCGTTAAATTATAATTTTCTTAATCCACTGACTGGAGATCTGAATTTATATCTTTTTTTTAAAAGAAATTTAAAGAAGAACAGATAAATGATGACTTTGCTGGCAGCTTAAGATGACCACCTAATTTGCAACACTGTATCCTACATGGCAAGGCCTATGAGACAGGAGACAAAATGTCTGCTCATCCCAGCACGAACAAAGACCCAGGAAGTTTAAGGGAACTGCTTGTTCTTTTCCTTTTAACAAGAAGAAATACTGATAGCTACTATGTTTGAATCACTGAGTGACTGTCATGTGACAAGCCGCTCCCCATCTGTGGTTTTAAGCTTGTGTTTCTCTGCAGCAGCAAGGTGAAACATCTGGACTCTGACATGTGCAGACCCAAGTGGGGGTCCCTCTCTCTCCCTCTCTCCATTCCAGCTTACAAGCTTCAAATCCTGCCTGTTAACTGACCACCTTTGCATATTCCAGCTATAATCAGAAACCCCATTGGAGGAAATCATCTGCATCACTGTCTGCAGTAGACGATTTGAACCTTTTCAAACTTAAAGCCACAGGACCACTGGAAGCCAGCCGAATCACCAACTCCACAGACTGGATACCCCTTTTTGGTGCATTGTTTATTATGTTTTAGTTCAATTTAGGTACAATAAAGTTAACCTCTTTGTTTAACTCAAGAAAACCTGTTTGATTGGTTCTTGTTATGATCATTGCAAGTAAGTAATCAAACATCCACAGAATTGGCCAGTAGATCCACTTTAAGAAAGAATTAAACCTCTTGTGGTCAAACAAGGAGAGGGAAAAGAGGGAAGCCCGTCGACCCCTCCTCACTTGACTGCAACAAAGTATACACTCGCATTGGAGGTGTATAGTGAAGGTTCACTAGATTGGTTCCTGTGATGTGAGGGTTGTCCTTTGATGGGATGCTGAGAAAGTTGGGCCTATACTCTCTGGTGTTTAGAAGAATGAGAAGTGATCTCATTGAAACATACAGGATTCTGAAAGGGCTTGACATGGTTGACACTGAGAGTTGTTTCCCCTGGCCTGGGATTCTAGAACATTGGGGTGCAGTCTCAGGATAAGGGGTCGATCATTTAGGACTGAGATGAGGAGAAATTTCTTCACTCAGAGGGTGGTAAATCTTTGAAATTATCCAACCCAGATAATGCTCCACTGCGTGAGTATATTTAAAGCTCTAATACATTTTTGATCTATTAGGGAATCAAGGCAGACCAGGAGCAGGCAGGAAAGTGGTGTTGTGGTAGAAGATCAGCCATCATAGTATTGAATGGTGGAGCAGGCTTGAGGGACCATATGGTCTGCTGCTGCACCTATTTCTTATGCTCTGACATTGTCCAAGTGACTAGTAATTCTGTCTCAAATTTCATTTCTAAAAGCTGTCCCACCATCGAGGTTCAACTGACTGGCTTGTTGTTGCTGGGATTATCCTTAATCCTTTTTTTGAACAATGGTGTAACATTTGCAGTTCTCCATTCTCTGGCACCATTCCTGTATCTAAGGAGGTTTTGAAGATTATGGCCAGTACCTCCATAACTTCCACTTTTACTTCCTTCAGTATCCTCGAATACATCTGAACTGTTCCTGGTGACGTATCAACTTTCAATACAGCCAGCCATTCTAATGCCACCTCTTTATCAATTTTTAGTCCAGTATCTCAACTCTATCCTCATTCACCTCATTCATCCTCATTCATGAGAAAGGTAAAATGGGTTGCTTTCATCTTGAAAGCCATGCAATGACACAAAAATGACCCGAAATCATTTTGGTTAATGTCTGTTGTCAATCTTAGTCAAAAAGGGGACCACCGCCTAATCTGACAAATCTGTTGCTTTCTAAAAAAAACCATAATCTATGGATAGACATATGGATGAAAATGGAATAGTGTAGGTCAGATGGTTTCACAGGTCGGCGCAACTCGAGGGCCTAAGGGCCTGTACTGCGCTGTAATGTTCTATGTTCTATAATGGTATTCTTATACTTTGACGTAAGCACTTTATGAGGTGCTATCTGACCGATCGGATCACAGTAAGGAACTATGGGGGCTAAATAGGATAGTTACCGAAAATGGGTGCAGGGATCACAATCTGCGATGACCCCATTCCCATCCAACTTCGTCCAGGCAGCACGCCATCTTTGTGCTGCCTTTTCATCATCATGATTTCTGCATGCAAACAGCACCAGCTACATCTGTTCACTGGCTTCACACATCAGTGGGGCCCAATATCGTTACTTCCGAACGCCACTTGAAGCTAATCTGCACCTCTTAAAGGGAACAAAAACAGATTATGCTGGAAATACTATTCCTCCGTAGAGATATCTGCAATTCTAATTTAAGTTAAGAATTATTATATGAAACAAAGTAAAATTACAGTAAAAGTTTTCTTATTTATTGAAAGGTTTTGTAATCAGTTTATTAATCCAAATGAAAACTATATAAATTGCTGTACAGAATTGCAGCCTGAGATTTTTCTAAAATTATGCAGTGCGACAACCAGATTAGTAGTTCAGGCATTTTCTGCATTTAACAGTTTGACTTTCAGGGCATGTAACACCCTGTGGAAATTCACAGGTTCACAAGCAATAAATCAAGCTGATAAATCTGCTGCACTTTGAAGTCATTTATGTAAATATGTGCCGATCTCCCACAGCAATACCCATGGTGAATTTGAGGTTTTATAAGAATCGGGGTATTACGCCTTTTGTGGGACAACTCAATCACTACACGAGGAGACACAGGTACAGGTTTCAATCGTTTATTCAAACATGCGCAGGGAGAGACCATCTCATCTAGTCTGATTTTACACTTAAAGATTCAAACTTATATACTGTTCTTGTCACGCTATGTAGTCAAACAATGGATGATTTATCATGCAGTTTCAAGAATACACGGTTCTAGTGCTCATAACAGATGTCTCCAGCCTTGGTCCTCTATCTTTTTGTTTCACATTAGTCAAACATTCCACAGTTTGTAGATTGTGCAGCTTGGACTGCAACACTCACTGCCTAACCTTTCCACCGTCCGAGCAGCTTGTTTGTCTTTTACTCATCCTGACTGGAGTACATTCTGCTGAGTTTATTTTTTATTCATTCATGGGATGTGGGCATCACTGGCTAAGCCAGTATTTATTGCCCATCCCTAATTGCCTTTGAGAAGGTGGTGGTGAGCTGCCTTCTTGAACCACTATCGTCCAGGTGAGGTAGATACACCCACAGTGCTGTCAGGAAGTGAGTTCCAGGATTCTGACCCAGCGACAGTGAAGGAACAGCGATATAGTTCCAAGTCAGGATGGTGTGTGACTTGGAGAGGAACTTGCAGGTGGTGACGTTCCCATGCATTTGCTGTCCTTGTCCTTCTAGTTGGTAGAAAGGTGTGTTTGAAAGGTGCTGTCGAAGGAGCCTTGGTGCATTGCTGTAGGGCATCTTGTAGATGGTACACACTGCTGCCACTGTGCATTTGTGGTGGAGGGAGTGAATGTTTGTGCAGTGGGAGACAAGCAAGTGGGCTGCTTTGTCCTGGATGGTGTCGAGCTTCTTGAGTGTTGTTGGAGCTGCACCCATCCAGGCAAGTGGAGAGTATTCCATCACACTCCTGGCTTGTGTCTTGTAGATGGTGGACAGGCTTTGGGGAGTCAGGAGGTGAGTTACTCGCCTCAGGATTCTGAGCCTCTGACCTGCTCTTGTAGCCATGGTGTTTATATGGCTACTCCAGTTCAGTTTCTGGTCAATGGTAGCCCCCAGGATGTTGATAGTGGGGGACTCAGCGACGGTAATGCCATTGAATGTCAAGGGGAGATGGTCAGATTCTCTCTTGTTGGAGATGGTCATTGCCTGGCACTTGTGTGGCTCGAATGTTACTTGCCACTGAACGGCCCAAGCCTGGATATTGTCCAGGTCTTGCTGCATTTCTACATGGACTCCTTCAGTATCTGAGGAGTCACGAATGGTGCTGAACATTGTGAAATCATCAGCGAACATCCCCACTTCTGACCTTATGATTGAATGAAGGTCATTGATAAAGCAGCTGAAGATGGTTGGGTCCAGGACACCACCCTGAGGAACTCCTGCAGTGATGTCCTGGAGCTCAGATGATTGACCTCCAACAACCACAACCATCTTCCTTGTGCTAGGTATGACTCCAACCAGTGGAGAGTTTTCCCCTGATTCCCATTGTCTTCAGTTTTGCTTGGGCTCCTTGATGCCATACTCGGTCAAATGCTACCTTGATGTCAAGGGCAGTCACTCTCACCTCACCTCTTGAGTTCAGCTCTTTTGTCCGAGTTTGAACCAAGGCTGTAATGAGGTCAGGAGCTGAGTGGCCCTGGCGGAACCCAAACTGAGCGTCACTGAGCAGGTTATTGCTAAGCAAGTGCCGCTTGATGGCACTGTTGATGACATCTTCCATCACTTTACTGATGATCGAGAGTAGACTGATGGGGCGGTAATTGGCCAGGTTGGACTTGTCCTTTTTGTGTACAGGGCATACCTGGTCAATTTTCCACATTGCCAGGTAGATGCCACTGTTGTAGCTATACTGGAACAGCTTGGCTAGGGGTGCAGCAAGTTCTGGAGCACAGGTCTTCAGTACTATTGCCAGAATGTTGTCAGGGCCCATAGCCTTTGCAGTATCCAGTGCCTTCAGTCGTTTCTCGATATCACACGGTGTGAATCGAATTGGCTGAAGTCTGGCATTTGTGATGCTGGCGACTTCAGGAGGAGGCCGAGATGGATCATCAACTCAGTACTTCTGGCTGAAGATTGTTGCAAATGCTTCAGCCTTATCTTTTGCACTGATGTGCTGGGCTCCCCCATCATTGAGGATGGGGATATTTGTGGAGCCACCTCCTTCAGTTAGTTGTTTAATTGTCCACCACCATTCACGGCTGGATGTAGCAGGACTGCAGAGCTTAGATCTGATCCATTGTTTATGGGATCACTAAGCTCTGTCTATTGCATGCTACTTACGCAGTTTGGCACGCAAATAGTCCTGTGTGTAGCTTCACCAGGTTGACACCTCAGTTTGAGGTATGCCAACAAAAATTCGTTTTAATTTGATAAAATGTTGAAACTAAAGGAACCTCCAGTTCTACCAGTCATCAATTCTTGATAAATACATCGCCAGCAGAGACCTCCTGCACTCTTCATTGAACCAGGGTTGGTCTCCTGGCTTGATCGTAATGGTAGAGTAGGGTCGACAGATGCATCTGCGGCAGGCAGATTGGTGAGGATGAGGTCAAGTATGTTTTTCCCTCTTTTTGTTTCCTCACCACCTGCCGCATACCCAGTCTAGCAGCTATGTCCTTTAGGACTCAGCCAGCTCGGTCAGTAGTGGTGCTACCAAGCCGCTCTTGGTGATGGACATTGAAGTCCCCACCCAGAGTACATTCTGTGCCCTTGCCACCCTCAGTGCTTCCACCAAGTGGTGTTCAACATGAAGGAGTACTGAGTCATCAGCTGAGGGAGGGCGGTAAGTGGTAATCAGCAGGAGATTTCCTTGCCCATGTTTGACCTGATGCCATGAGATTTCATGGGGTCCAGAGTCGATGTTGAGGACTCCCAGGGCAACTCCCTCCCGACTGTATACCACTGTGCCGCCACCTCTGCGGAGTCTGTCCTGCCGGTGGGACAGGACATACCTGGGGATGGTGATAGCAGTTTCTGGGACATTGTCGGTCAAGTATGATTCCGTGAGTATGACTATGTCAGGCTGTTGCTTGACCAGTCTGTGGGACAGCGCTCCCAATTTTGGCACAAGCCCCCAGAGGTTAGTAATTAGGACTTTGCAGTGTTGACAGGGCTGGTTTTGCCATTGCCGTTTCTGGTGCCTAGGTCGATACTGGGTGGTCAGTCCGGTTTCCTTCTTTTTTACTGACTTCTTAGCAGTTAGATACAACTGAGTGGCTTGCTAGGCCATTTCAGAGGGCATGTAAGAGTCAACCACATTGCTGTGGGCCTGGATTCACATGTAGGCCAGACCAGGTAAGGACAGCAGATTTTAAGGACATTTGTGAACCAGATGGGTTTTTACAACAATCGACAATGGTTTCATGGCCATCATTAGACTAGCTTTAAATTCCAGATTTATTAGTTGAATTCAACTCCCACCTTCTGCTGTGATGGGATTCAAACCCATGTCCCCAGAGCAATACCCTGGGTCTCTGGGTTACTAGTCCAGTGACAATACCACTAGGCCATCGCCTCCCATGTTGCCTTTCTAATTCACGTTATTTCTTCTTAACCCCTTCAGTCCCCCGTTTTGGCCCTTGGCCGAGCCCAAGATGGCGAATGAATCTAACAGTGAAGAATACAATCCCATTTGCTCTACGCCACTCATAGATACTGGCCAGGCATCAAGTTTAGGGTCGCAAAGGCAACTGACTACATCGTCTGTATCGGTCAGCCCTGCGGTAAGGGCTCATAAATAACCTGTCTAGCCCCCATATTCCCATGTCCCCATACTGATTGCCTTTTCTTATGTGTCCTCCTGGCCCTGTAAATATGAGAACTGACTCACTTAATATGTGAGGTTTTCCTTTATGCCTTCTGTGACCTGCAAGGTAACCCTCCCCTCTTACCAATTAGTGATCAGTCTTGGAAAGGACGTCTTTTTTAACCAACCAAGGATTATTTTGTGATGTTTGCTAACCTTCTGCATTTACGCAATTAATACATAGAAAAAGTCTCTGTGTTAAGCACCTGATCTCAATGCATGTACTTTTCCAGGAATACCTTATCTTACTACGAGACAAATCTATGCAGAAGCTGTGTTCACTGTCTGTTCTTAAGGTCTGACATTTTTACTGCAATAAGCATTTAGAACTTGACATAATCTCCGAGAATCCCTCTGCCTTGACATCTTGTCTATACTGTGTCCTATTTTCTAAGTTTTCCCACTTAATCATACTACAAAGAAGGATTCCAATAAATCTAAATGTTAGACTCTAAAATGGGACATTCTATCCTTTCATGGATCATTGTCTGAGCATTAGGGCTATTACTACCCCATCTGTGGATGTTTATATCATGGTGGCAACATCCATGGATCCATGGCCCAATCACACTCTCTCACAAAAGCGTCATATTACATCCATTACAATATCACGATACTTCCATCATGCATGAACTTAAAAGATTCTCCAGCTCTCTCTTTGCCTTTATCCATCTTGTGAATAATTCTTATTATCATTTTTCTAGCCCTTCAACTGCCTTTCTGAACTTTAATTTTACTCACTTTGCATTCTTCAAGGAAAGGGGGGGGGGGGGTATGCAGGGGTCTAACTCTGCATTCTTAAAGGGAGGAGGGAGGGGGGGATATGCAGGGGTCTAACTCTGCATTCTTAAAGGGAGGAGGGAGGGGGCATATGTAGGGATCTAACTTTTATTCCTAAAGGGAGGAGGGAGGGGAGATATGCAGGGGTCTAACTTTCATTCCTAAAGGGAGGAGGGAGGGGGGAAGAATACACAGAGGTCACACTCTGCATTCTGAAAAGGAGGGGATCTGGGACTGTTGGAGGGAAAGCTGTGCTGGCATGAAGGGAGGTACCATGTACCATCCCTCTGTTAACAGTGTACACTCTGTGTTTGTGAGGAGGCAATGGCACACTAGGCACCCTGTGTGTGGGGAGGGTGCCAGAAAGGGCAAGAGCATTAAGGTTTTATGGATGGTGGGGACAATCGATTCAGCTGGTAGGATCTTGATGTGGTCATGTTGCGCCACTCTGAGTGTTGGCCAAGATGGGCAATGCCATGGCATGCCACATAGTTGATCCAGGAAAGCAGATGATGTACCCGTCAACACCAACCCATGCCCTGTTAGGAACCTTCAAATACATGCAGGGTTCAACTTTATTTGTCACATGGAAATAGGTACGGCTCATCCTACATTGTGTGATCCTCTGCACGTGAGGATCTGAATGCGCCAGAGGCAATATCAACAGGCTGGTGCGATCCACGTAGAAGCCCCCGGTCATGAGCAGCAGCCCCCAAGGGCGAACCCGCCATTACGGTTGACGTGCATCTACAGGCCCCACATGACGTGCCATTGGATGTCAGAGCCTCAGTGTCAGAGGAGATTGCACATATAGAGAGGGTGGTGACACGTCTCTGTGCCCTGCTCAAGGATAACCTACAGCCCATAGACTCCGGTGGACATCCCATTCCTTTGTTCCTCATAGTGGCAGCAGTTCTCAAGCCTGACACCTTTGCAGCCTTTTAGGGGCCCACCAGAGACCTGTGTGGGGTCAGACAGTCAGCAGTGCACCACTGCATCAGGGAGGTCACCAATGCCCTGCACCGGAGGGCCAGTGAGTATGTCCACTTCAGGACGTACTCCCACAGCCAGGCGCAGAGGGCCATTGGTTCGAGCACCATTGCCGGAGAACCATAAGTTGTAATGTTCATAGACTGTACTCATGTGGCCATCAGGCCTACTGCCAGGCTACCACCTGCAGACGTTACGATTAAAACAGTCCTCTCAATCTAGGTGAAGCTGGTATGTGATCACCGCAGATGCTTGCAGCGAATCTGTGACCACTTCTCAGGCAGCTACCATGTCACCTGGGTCTTGCGCCAGTCCCGGCTACCACTGCTGTTCACTGAACTGACTCAGATGGAGGGGTGGCTTCTTGGAGATAAGGGCTATCCTTTGCAGACATGGCTCCCGACACCAGTGAGCGACTCCACCACTGCTGCAGAGGAGAGATACAACTGAGATACAGCCACTGAGCTACATCAAGCCACCATTGAGCAGGAGATCAGCATGCTGAAAGAGCACCTCCAATACCTGTATGGATAGGGTGATGCCCTGTGGGCAAAAAGGCCAGCTCTTTTCTTTGCTGCTCTGCACAACTACGCACCCAATAGGCCTGGCATGATGAGGAGAGACGTCAACAGGATTCCTCCTCGGACTATGAGGGCGCTGAGGATCTACAACATGAAAGACACATGGGAGGGCAGATGGCACCCAGGTTCTGCACACAGGACTAGCAGTGAGGTAGGGATGTATGGCAGTGGCTTATCAGACAAAGGTTCTCTGCTCCATCGGAACCGACATGAGCTCTGCAAGCCACACATCACCAACGCTCTCCTACTGTGCACCAGTCCACATCTGCAGCATCCCTGTGTAAACCATTAGAGGCAGCAGCTGACTGAGCCAATGTCCATGTCACTGCATCCGTGGAGATGCTCATGAGTAATGGTAACATGGCAATGATGTTATTGCATCTTTGGCTCTTCTGAAGGGGCAACCATGCAAAGGGATGTGACATTGGCACTACATGCTGGCACACATCATTCACACAGAGAAAAGGACACACATGTTCGTGAGGAACATTTAGTGAAAGACGTATTTACATTGCTATGACACCTGTGCATTCCCATTTGTGTCAGTGTGTTCTCTGTAAACCTCTGTAATACCTTTTATGGTCTATTTAAGTCTCACGTCCTGGAATGTGCAAAATTAAGATTATTCACCCAGGTGCAGCACGCCTACAAGAAGGAATGTTACACTTGAGTGGAAGAAGAGGATCGCAACTTCACAGGACACTGGGACACAGCAGGGTAAGTATGTGGCAGCAAAGCAGAAAGTGCTGGGGCCACTCAGCAGGTCAGGCAGCATCTGTGGAGAGAGAAGCAGAGTTAACTTTCGGGTCTGTGAACTTGGACAAGCTAACTCTGCTTCTCTTTTCACAGATGCTGCCTGACCTGCTGGATTTCTGCAGCACTTTCTACTTTGCTGCCAGATTGACAGCAGCCCCACTCTTTAGCAGTCAGGTAAGTATTTCTTTGACAACTGTCAGGAAGCAGGTGCTGGGGCGTTTAAAATAGGGTTCCAGCACCTGCTGCACAACTGTCATAGGGTTCCTCATTGCGCCAAATGTCCCACCTCTCCCCATGTAATATTGGGGTGGGGGGGGGGTGGCGGCTCGGCGCAGTGATGCTAATGAGCCCCCACGCGTAATATCGGGGGGCTCTGCGGCAGCCGCTAAATGCAGGCGCTGTGCTGAGTTCAAAGGGCGCTGCTGCGGACGGCGGCGCCCCAATAAAATTCAGCCCAAAGCCGCCCTCAAAAATTGACATGATATACTTGGAATTCTTTGTGGCTACAAATGAAATTCCAGTTTTCTCAACTTAACAAGTTAGGTAACCTTAATAGTATAAACTTAATTCAGACTTATTAACTTATAATATTTATTAACTACAAACAGAACAGAATAGCATGTGTTTTTTTAAAGAAAAGGTAAGTTACATCATTTTTCTTGTTCTTTCTTCAGGTGCCTTTTCAATTGACTAATAAAACCAAAAACTAAATAAAAAGTTATTTAATATTCTTACAACAAAAGATTTAACACCAGCTTCTTAAACAGAAAGAATCTTTCCCATTTCTCCTTTGTTTATCTTTCTCTCCCTTAAAACAATATCCAGTTTCTGACATTTGCTACTTAAAAACAATCAGTAAGACAGGCATTCAATTTAAACTGCAAAGTAAAGCAATAACAGATTTCAAACTTTGGTCCACTTAAAACAAGGTGTTTCAAACTTTAAATTGGATTTCTGCCAGACATCTTCAGGCATTCAAGGCTGAGGCTTATGTCTTACAAAATTGTTCATTATCATTTCACAGTTGCAAAGCCAACTTTTGAAATAAAAATAAAAACTTTAATTTAAAATATAATTCAATTTTATATCCCATTCCTGGGTGCACAATCTTGAAATGAATACACTCAACAATCACTTCCCTACTCATTCAATTCCAAACAACTTAGAAAAAATTGATTTCAAAGTACCAAAAATCTGTGTTAAATTCCCTGTCCCAATCCCAAGGAACACACATAGGTTAGAATCATAGAAACATAGAAAGTTTAAAGCACAGAAAGAGGCCACTTGGCACACCGTGTCATTGCCGGCCAAAAAACGATCCACCTATTCTAATCCCACCTTCCAGCATTTGGTCCGTAGCCCTGCAGATTACAGCACTTGAGGTGCATATACAGACTCCTTTTGAACGAGTTGAGAGTTTCTGCCTCAACTACCCTTTCAGGCAGTGAGTTCCAGACCCCCACCACCCTCTGGGTGGAGAAGTCTTTCCTCATCTCCCCTCTAATTTTTCTACCAATCACTTTAAATCTATGCCCCCTCGTCACTCACCTCTCTGTTAAGCTGAATAGACCCTTTACCTTCACTCTATCCAGGCCCTTCAAAATTTTGTATAATTCAATCAGATCTCCCCTCAGCCTTCTCTGGTCCAAGGAGAACAACCCCAGCCTATCTAATCTTTCCTCTTAGCTGCATTTTTCTAGTCCTGGCAATATCCTTGTAAATCTCCTCTGTACCCTCTCGAGTGCAATTACATCCTTTCTGTAATGAGGTGACCAGAACTGCACACAATACTCAAGTTGTGGCCAAACCAATGAGTTATACAGTTCCAGCATAACCTCCTTGCTCTTATACTCTATACCTTGGCTAATAAAGGAAAGGATTCCATATACCTTCTTAAGCACCTTATCGACCTGTCCTACTATCTTCAAGAATCTGTGGACATTCACTCCAAGGTCCCTCACTTCCTCGACACTTCTCAGCACTTTCCCATTAGTCATGCATTCATCTGCCTTGTTTGACCTCCCCAAATGCATCACCTCACACTTCTCCAGGTTGAATTCCATTTGCCACTTTTCTACCCATCTGACCAGACCATCAATATCATCCTGCAGCCTACAGCTATCCTCCTCGCTGTCTACCACACGGCCAATCTTTGTGTAGTCTGCAAACTTCTTGATCATGCCCCTACCTTTACATCCAAATCGTTAACATATACCACAAAAAGCAGTGGACCCAGTACTGAGCCCTGCGGAATGCCACCAGAAACAGCCATCCAGTCGCCAAAACATCCATCAACAATTACCCTTTGTTTCCTGCCACTGAGCCAATTTTTGTATCCACCTTGCTACATTTCCTTGGATCCATGGGATTTTATTTTTTAACCAGTCTGCCATGTGGGATTTTGTCAAAAGAATTTCTAAAATCTATGTAGATCACATCAACTGCACTACCTTCATCTATCTTACTTGTTACTTCTTCAAAAAATTTGATCAAGTTGGTCAAACAAGATCTCCCCTTAACAAATCCATGCTGACTATCCTTGATTAACCTGTGCCTTTCTAAGTAACAGTTTATCCTGTCTGTCAGAATAGATTCCAATAATTTGTCCACTACTGAAGTTAGACTGACCAGCCTGTAATTATTTGGTTTATCCTTTGCTCCCTTTTTAAACAGAAGTGCAACATTGGCAGTCCTCCAATCCTCCGGTGCCACACCTGTATCCAGTGAGGACTGGAAAATGATGGCCAGACCTTCCGCTATTTCCTCTCTTACTTCTTTTAACAGCCTGGGGTACATTTCATCTGGCCCCGGCGATTTATCAACTTTCAAGGATGCTAATTCCATTAATACTTCCTCTCTCCCGATGTTTATCACATCCAATAATTCAATTCCTCCTCCTTAACTACAATATCTGCATTGTCCCCACTTTTGTGAGGACAGACGCAAAGTATTCATTAAGAACCATACCAACATCTTCCACCCTTACATATAGGTTACCTTTTTGGGCCCTACTCTCTCCTTAGTCTTACTCTTAATGTATTGATAAAACATCTTTGGGTTCACCTTGATTTTGCTTGCCAAAGAACAAAGAACAGTTCAGCAAGGAACAGGCCATTTGGCCCTCCAAGCCTGCACCGATCTTGATGCCTGCCTAAACTAAAACCTTCTGCACTTCCGGGGTCCGTATCCCTCTATTCCCATCCTATTCATGTATTTGTCAAGATGCCTCTTAAACGTCTCTATGGTACCTGTTTCCACCACCTCCCCCGGCAACAAGTTCCAGGCACTCACCACCCTCTGTGTAAAGAACTTGCCTCGCACATCACCTCTAAACTTTGCCCCTCTCACTTTAAACCTATGTCCCCCAGTAACTGACTCTTTCACCCTGGGAAAAAGCTTCTGACTATCCACTCTGTCCATGCCGCTTATAACTTTGTAAACCTCTATCATGTCGCCCCTCCACCTCTGTCGTTCCAGTGAAAACAATCCGAGTTTATCCAACCTCTCCTCATAGCTAATGCCCTCCAGACCAGGCAACATCCTGATAAACCTCTTCTGTACCCTCTCCAAAGCCTCCACGTCCTTCTGGTCGTGAGGCGACCAGAATTGCACGCAATATTCTAAGTGTGGCCTAACTAAAGTTCTGGACAGCTGCAGCATGACTTGCCTATTTTTATACTCTATGACCTGACCGATGAAGGCAAGCATGCCTTCTTGACTACCTTATCCACATGCGTTGCCACTTTCAGTGACCTGTGGTTCTGTACGCCCAGATCTCTCTGCCTGGCAATACTCCTAAGGGTTCTGCCATTTACTGTATACTTCCCACCTGCATTAGACTTTCCAAAATGCATTACCTCACATTTGTCTGGATTAAACTCCATCTGCCATTTCTCCGCCCAAGTTTCAAATCGATCTATATCCTGCTGTATCCTCTGACAATCCTCATCACTGTCCGCAACTCCACCAACCTTTGTGTCGTCCGCAAACTTACCAGCTACATTTTCCTCCAAATCATTTATATATACTACAAACAGCAAAGGTCCCAGTACTGATCCCTGCGGAACACCACTAGTCACATCCCTCCATTCAGAAAAGCACCCTTCCACTGCTACCCTCTGTCTTCTATGACAGAGCCAGTTCTGGCGATCCATCTTGCCAGCTCCCCTCTGATCCCATGTCACTTCACCTTTTGTATCAGTCTGCCATGAGGGACCTTGTCAAAGGCTTCATTGTAGTCCATATAGATAACATCCACTGCCCTTCCTTCATCAATCATCTTCGTCACTTCCTCAAAAAACTCAATCAAATTAGTGAGATACGACCTCCCCTTCACAAAACCATGCTGCCTCTCGCTAATAAGTGCATTTGCTTCCAATTGGGAGTAAATCCTGTCCCGAATAATCCTCTCTAATAGTTTCCCTACCACTGACGTAAGGCTCACCGGCCTATAATTTCCTGGATTATCCTTGCTACCCTTCGTAAACAAAGGAACAACATTGGCTATTCACCAGTCCTCTGGGACCTCACCTGTAGCCAATGAGGATGCAAAGATTTCTGTCAGGGACCCAGCAATTTCTTCCCTTGCCTCCCTCAGTATTCTGGGGTAGATCCCATCAGGCCCTGGGGACTTATCTACCTTAATGCTTTGCAAGACACCCAACATCTCCTCCTTTTTGATAATGAGATGACTGAGACTATCTACACTCCCTTCCCTAGTATCATCATCCACCAAGTCCTTCTCCTTGGTGAATACTGATGCAAAGTACTCATTTAGTACCTCACCCATTTCCTCTGGCTCCACACATAGATTCCCTTCTCTGTCCTTGAGTGGGCCTACCCTTTCCCTGGTTACCCTCTTGCTCTTTATATACGTATAAAAAGCCTTGGGATTTTCCTTAATCCTGTTTACCAATACCTTCTCATAACCCCTTTTAGCCTTCCTGACTCCTTGCTTAAGTTCCTTCTTACTGTCTTTATATTCCTCAAGGGATTCCTCTGTTCCTAACCTTCCAGCCCTAACGAATGATTCCTTTTTCTTTTTGACAAGGCTCACAATATCTCGCGTTATCCAAGGTTCCCGAAACCTGCCAAACCTATAATTCTTCCTCACAGGAACATGCTGGTCCTGGATTCTAATCAACTGACGTTTGAAAGACTCCCACATGTCAGATGTTGATTTACCCTCAAATAGCCGCCCCCAATCTAAATTCTTCAGTTCCTGCCTAATATTGTTATAATTAGCCTTCCCCCAATTTAGCACCTTCACCCGAGAACTACTCTTATCCTTATCCACAAGTACCTTAAAACTTATGGATTTATGGTCACTGTTCCTGAAATGCTCCCCTACTGAAACTTCGACCACCTGGCCGTGCTCATTCCCCAATACCAGGTCCAGTACAGCCCCATCCCTAGTTGGACTATCTACGTATTGTTTCAAGAAGCCCTCCTAGATGCTCCTTACAAATTCTGCCCCATCCAAGCCCCTCGCACTAAGTGAGTCCCAGTCAATATAGGGGAAGTTAAAATCACCCACCACTACAACCCTGTTACCTTTACATCTTTCCAAAATCTATCTACATATCTGCTCCTCTACCTCCCGCTGGCTGTTGGGAGGCCTGTAGTAAACCCCCAACATCGTGAATGCACCCTTCCTATTCCTGAGCTCCACCCATATTGTCTCGCTGCATGACCCCTCCGAGGTGTCCTCCCACAGTACAGCTGTGATATTCTCCTTAACCAGTAATGCAACTCCCCCACCCATTTTACGTCCCCCTCTATCCTGCCTGAAGCTTCAAAATCCTGGAACATTTAACTGCCAATCCTGTCCTTCCCTCAACCAAGTCTCTGTAATAGCAACAACATCATAGTTCCAAGTACTAATCCAAGCTCTAAGTTCATCTGCCTTACCTGTTATACTTCTTGCATTGAAACAAATGCACTTCAGACCACCAGTCCCGCTGTGCTCCGCAACATCTCCCTGCCTGCTCTTCCTCTTAGTCTTACTGGCCTTATTTACTAGTTCCTCCTCATTTATTTCACTTGCTGTCCTACTGCTCTGGTTCCCACCCTCCTGCCACACTAGTTTAAACCCTCCCAAGTGACGCTAGCAAGCCTCGCAGCCAGGATATTTGTGCCCCTCCAGTTTAGATGCAACCCGTCCTTCTTGTACAGGTCCCATCTGTCCCTGAAGAGATCCCAATGGTCCAGATATCTGAAACCCTCCCTTCTACACCAGCTGTTCAGCCACGTGTTTAGCTGCACTATCTTCCTATTTTTAGCCTCA
The DNA here is from genome assembly GCF_036365525.1 of Heterodontus francisci. Lineage (NCBI taxonomy): Eukaryota > Metazoa > Chordata > Chondrichthyes > Heterodontiformes > Heterodontidae > Heterodontus > Heterodontus francisci. The sequence goes on from NC_090371.1 coordinate 116,696,098, forward strand.
CTGGCACGTGGCACAGGGAGTAATCCCGAGATTACAACCCCAGAGGTCCTGTCTTTTAACTTTCTACCTAACTCCCTAAACTCCCCCTGCAGGACCTCATCAGTCTTCCTGCCTATGTCATTGGTACCCATGTGTCCCACAACCTCTGGCTGTTCACCCTCCCCCTTCAGAATGCCCCATGCCCGTTCAGAGACATCCTTGAACCTGGCACCAGGGAGGCAACATACCATCCTGGAGTCTCTTTCACGTCCACAGAAGCGCCTATCTGTGTCCCTGACTATAGAGTTCCCTATAACTATTGCTCTTCTGCGCTTTGTCCCTCCCTGCTGTACAACAGTGCCAGCCGTGGTGCCACTGCTCTGGCTGCTGCTGTTTTCCCTTGATAGGCCACCCCCACCAACAGTATCCAAAACGGTAAACGTGTTAGAGAGGGGGATAGCCACAGGGGATTCCTGCACTGACTGCCTGCCCCTTCTAGCGGTCACCCATCTATCTGCCTGCACCTTGGGTGTAACCACTTCTCTAAAACTCCTGTCTATGACGCTTTCTGCCACCTGCATGCTCCTAAGTGCGGGCGGTCCATGCGGTCTGTGAGGAGCTGGCACTGTTGTACAGCAGGGAGGGACAAAGCGCAGAAGAGCAATAGTTATAGGGAACTCTATAGTCAGGGGCACAGATAGACACTTCTCTGGACGTGAAAGAGACTCCAGGATGGTATGTTGCCTCCCTGGTGCCAGGTTCAAGGATGTCTCTGAACGGACATGGGGCATTTTGAAGGGGGAGGGTGAACAGCCAGAGGTTGTGGTATACATTGGTACCAGCAACATAGGCAGGAAGAGTGATGAGGTCCTGCAGGGGGAGTTTAGGAAGTTAGATAGAAAGTTAAAAGACAGGACCTCCAGGGTTGTAATCTCGGGATTAGGAAGATAATGCAGCTAAACACGTGGCTGAACAGCTGGTGTAGAAGGGAAGGTTTCAGATATCTGGACCATTGGGATCTCTTCAGGGACAGGTGGGTCCTGTACAAGAAGGACGGGTTGCATCTAAACTGGAGGGTCACTAATATCCTGGCTGCGAGGTTTGCTGGCGTCACTCGGGAGGATTTAAACTAGTGTGGCAGGGGGGTGGGAACCAGAGCAGTAGGACGGCAGGTGAAATAAATGAGGGGGAACTAGTGAATAAGGACAGTAAGACTGAGAGGAAGAGCAGGCAGGGAGATGTTGCTGAGCACAGCGGGACTGGTGGTCTGAAGTGCATTTGTTTCAATGCGAGAAGTATGACAGATGAATTTAGAGCTTGGATTAGTACTTGAAACTATGATGTTGTTGCTATTACACAGACTTGGTTGATGGAAGGACAGGATTGGCAGCTAAATGTTCCAGGCTTTAGAAGCTTCAGGCGGGATAGAGGGGGGTGTAAAAGGGGTGGGGGAGGAGAATATCACAGCTGCACTGCTGGAGGGCACCTCGGATGGGTCATGCACTGCGGCAACATGGGTGGAGCTCAGGAATAGGAAGGGTGCATTCATGATGTTGGGGGTTTACTACAGGCCTCCCGACAGCCAGCGGGAGGTAGAGGAGCAGATATGTAGACAGATTTTGGAAAGATGTAAAGGTAACAGGGTTGAAGTGGTGGGTGATTTTAACTTCCCCAATATTGACTGGGACTCACTTAGTGCGAGGGGCTTGGATGGGGCAGAATTTGTAAGCAGCAGGAGGGCTCCTTGAAACAATACTTGGATCGTCCAACTAGGGATGGGGCCGTACTGGACCTGGTATTGGGGAATGAGCCCGGCCAGGTGGTCGAAGTCTCAGTAGGGGGGCATTTCGGGAACAGTGACCATAATTCCGTAAGTTTTAAGGTACTTGTGGATAAGGATAAGAGTAGTCCTCGGGTGAAGGTGCTAAATTGGGGGAAGGCTAATTATAACAATATTAGGCAGGAACTGAAGAATTTAGATTGGGGCGGCTGTTTGAGGGTAAATCAACATCTGACATGTGGGAGTCTTTCAAACGTCAGTTGATTAGAATCCAGGACCAGCATGTTCCTGTGAGGAAGAAGGATAAGTTTGGCAAGTTTCGGGAACCTTGGATAACGCGGGATATTGTGAGCCTTGTCAAAAAGAAAAAGGAAGCATTTGTAAGGGCTGGAAGGCTGGGAACAGACGAAGCCCTTGAGGAATATAAAGACAGTAGGAAGGAACTTAAGCAAGGAGTCAGGAGGGCTAAGAGGGGTCATGAAAAGTCATTGGTAAACAGGATTAAGGAAAATCCCAAGGCTTTTTATACATATATAAAGAGCAAGAGGGTAACCAGGGAAAGGGTAGGTCCACTCAAGGACAGAGGAGGGAATCTATGTGTGGAGCCAGAGGAAATGGACGAGGTACTAAATGAGTACTTTGCATCAGTATTCACCAAAGAGAAGGACTTGGTGGATGGTGAGTCTAAGGAAGGGAGTGTAGATAGTCTCGGTCATGTCAATCAAAAAGGAGGAGGTGTTGGGCGTCTTGCAAAGCATTAAGGTAGATAAGTCCCCAGGGCCTGATGGGATCTACCCCAGAATACTGAGGGAGGCAAGGGAAGAAATTGCTGGGGCCCTGACAGAAATCTTTGTACCCTCATTGGCTACAGGTGAGGTCCCAGAGGACTGGAGAATAGCCAATGTTGTTCCTTTGTTTAAGAAGGGTAGCAAGGATAATCCAGGAAATTATAGGCCGGTGAGCCTTACGTCAGTGGTAGGGAAATTATTAGAGAGGATTATTCGGGACAGGATTTACTCCCATTTGGAAACAAACAAACTTAATAGCGAGAGGCAGCATGGTTTTGTGAAGGGGAGGTCGTGTCTCACGAACGTGATTGAGTTTTTTGAGGAAGTGACGAAGATGATTGATGAAGGAAGTGCAGTGAATGTTGTCTATATGGACTTCAGTAAAACCTTTGACAAGGTCCGTCATGGCAGACTGGTACAAAAGGTGAAGTCACACGGGATCAGAGGTGAGGTGGCAAGATGGATACAGAACTGGCTGGGTCATAGAAGACAGAGGGTAGCAGTGGAAGGGTGCTTTTCTGAATGGAGGGATGTGACTAGTGGTGTTCCGCAGGGATCAGTGCTGGGACCTTTGCTGTTTGTAGTATATATAAATGATCTGGAGGAAAATGTAGCTGGTCTGATTAGTAAGTTTGCGGACGACACAAAGGTTGGTGGAGTTGCGGATAATGATGAGGATTGTCAGAGGATACAGCAGGATATAGATCGGTTTGAGACTTGGGCGGAGAAATGGCAGATGGAGTTTAATCCAGACAAATGTGAGGTAATGCATTTTGGAAGGTCTAATGCAGGTGGGAAGTATACAGTAAATGGCAGAACCCTTAGGAGTATTGCCAGGCAGAGAGATCTGGGCGTACAGCTCCACAGGTCACTGAAAGTGGCAACGCAGGTGGATAAGGTAGTCAAGAAGGCATACGACATGCTTGCCTTCATCAGTCGGGGCATCGAGTAGAAAAATTGGCAAGTCATGCTGCAGCTGTACAGAACTTTAGTTAGGCCACACTTAGAATATTGCGTGCAATTCTGGTCGCCTCACTACCAGAAGGACGTGGAGGCTTTGGAGAGGGTACAGAAGAGGTTTGCCAGGATGTTGCCTGGTCTGGAGGGCATTAGCTATGAGGAGAGGTTGGATAAACTCGGATTGTTTTCACTGGAACGACGGAGGTGGAGGGGCGACATGATAGAGGTTTACAAAGTTATGAGCTGCATAGACAGAGTAGATAGTCAGAAGCTTTTTCCCAGGGTGGAAGAGTCAGTCACTAGGGGACATAGGTTTAAGGTGTGAGAGGCAAAGTTTAGAGGGGATGTGCGAGGTAAGTTCTTTACACAGAGGGTGGTGAGTGCCTGGAACTTGCTGCCGGGGGAGGTGGTCGAAGCAGGTACGATAGCGATGTTTAAGAGGCATCTTGACAAATACATGAATAGGATGGGAATAGAGGGATACGGACCCCGGAAGTGCAGAGGGTTCTAGTTTAGGTAGGCATCAAGACTAGCGCAGGCTTGGAGGGCCGAATCACCTGTTCCTGTGCTGTACTGTTAGAACATAGAACATAGAACAGTGCAGCACAGTACAGGCCCTTCAGCCCACGATGTTGTGCCGAACATTTAACCTACTCTAAGATCAAACTAACTAACTGCCCTTCATTCTACTATCATCCATGTACCTATCCAAGAGTCGCTTAAATGCCCCTAATGTATCAATGTATCTGCTTCTACTACCACCGCTGGCAGTGCATTCCACGCACCCACCACTCTCTGTGTAAAGAACCTACCTCTGACATCTCCCCGAAACCTTCCTCCAATCACCTTAAAATTATGCCCCCTGGTGATAGCCCTTTCCACCCTGGGAAAAAGTCTCTGACTATCCACTCTATCTATGCCTCTCATCATCTTGTACCCCTCTATCAAGTCACCTCTCATCCTTCTACGCTCCAATGAGAAAAGCCCTAGCTCCCTCAATCTTTCTTCGTAGGGCATGCCCTCCAGTCCAGGCAGCATCCTGGTAAATTTCCTCTGCACCCTCGCTAAACCTTCCACATCCTTCCTATAATGAGGCGACCAGAACTGAACACAATATTCCAAGTGTGGTCGAACCAGGGCCTTATAGAGCTGCAGCATAACCACACGGCTCTTAAACTCAATTCCCCTGTTAATGAAAGCCAACACACCATACGCCTTCTTAACAACCCTATCAACTTGGGTGGCAACTTTGAGGGATCTATGGACATGGACCCCAAGATCCCTCTATTCCTCCACACTACCAAGAATCCTGTCTTTCCGCCTGTATTCTGCATTCAAATTTGACCTTCCAAAATGAATCACTTCACACTTTTCCAGGTTGAACTCCATCTGCCACTTCTCAGCCCAGCTCTGCATCCTGTCAATGTCCTGTTGCAACCTACAACAGCCTTCCACACTGTCCACAACTCCAGCAACCTTCGTGTCATTGGCAAACTTGCTAACCCAGCCTTCCACATCCTCATCCAAGTCATTTATAAAAATCACAAAGAGCAGAGGTCCCAGAACAGATCCTTGTGGAACACCAAAATCGTTATTTATCAGTTATAATCTAGAGAGGTTCAAGAGTTATATCTAGAGTTACTACTTATTGTGAAATATATTTGATCCACACACCAACTTAGAAAATCTGATCAACAACTTCAGGAGAGCTGATAACTCGAAACCAGTCTGAGTAGAGTCCTATGATTTGTAGATACTCTGAAAGCAACCTGCCTCTTTAATAACTTGCACAGTCTTTAAACAGTAAAACCTGTTTGCACGAAAGATCATAGGCTGGATTTAGACAAGTACTGCTGTAAGCAGGTTAAAGTCTTGCTCTTGACATTTGTAGACATGTCCAACATAAGTATGATGACAAATCGTATCAAAAATTTCTTAATTTTTAAAAAAGAATACAATACCCTACAACCAATCCCTCTGGACTTCACATGGACAGTCAGCACAATGGAAAATTAGCTCCTGCCTCCTACCTGAAGCTGCTGCTGGACCAGGAGTGGATCTGTTACTGCGCAGCATGGATGTGAATTCTCATAACAATTTTGCAAGAACAGGAATTTCCTGCAGCAGAATGGGCGGAGCAGTGGTTAGCACCGCAGCCTCACAGCTCCAGCGACCCGGGTTCAATTCTGGGTACTGCCTGTGTGGAGTTTGCAAGTTCTGCCTGTGTCTGCGTGGGTTTCCTCCGGGTGCTCCGGTTTCCTCCCACAGCCAAAAGACTTGCAGGTTGATAGGTAAATTGGCCGTTATAAATTGTCCCTAGTATAGGTTGGTGGTAGGGAAATATAGGGACAGGTGAGGATGTGGTCGGAATATGGGAATAGTGTAGGATTAGTATAAATGGGTGGCTAATAGTCGGCACAGACTCGGTGGGTCGAAAGGCCTGTTTCAGTGCTGTATCTCTAAATCAAACACCACTGGTCACCGAGCTCCATGCTGAATACTTTCCATCTACTACCACCCTCTGACTTCTATGGGCCAGCCAATTTTGTATCCAGACAGCCAGCTTTCCCTGAATCCCATGCCTCCTTACTTTCTGAATGAGCCTACCATGGGGAACCTTATCAAACGCCTTGCTAAAATCCATATACACCACATCCACTGCTCTTCCTTCATCAATGTGTTTTGTCACATCTTCAAAGAATTCAATAAGGCTTGTGAGGCATGACCTGCCCCTCACAAAGCCATGCTGACTGTCTCTAATCAAACCATGCCTTTCCAAATAATCATAAATCCTGTCTCTCAGAATCCTCTCCAATAATTTGCCCACTACTGACGTAAGACTGACTGGTCTATAATTCCCAGGGTTATCCCTATTCCCTTTCTTGAACAAGGGAACAACATTTGCCATCCTCCAATCATCCGGTACTACTCCAGTGGACAGTGAAGATGCAAAGATCATTGCCAAAGGCGCAGCAATCTCTTCCCTCGCTTCCCGTAATATCCTTGGGTATATCCCATCTGGCCCCGGGGACTTATCTGTCCTCATATCATTCAAAATTTCCAGCACATCCTCCCTCTTAACCTCAACCTGTTCGAGCATATCAGCCTGTTCCACGCTGTCCTCACAAACGACCAGGTCCCTCTCACTAGTGAATACTGAAGCAAAGTATTCATTTAGGACCTCCCCTACCTCCTCCGACTCCAGGCACAAGTTCCCTCCACTGTCCCTGATCGGCCCTACCCTCACTCGGGCCATCCTCTTGTTCCTCACATAAGTGTAGAACGCCTTGGGATTTTCCTTAATCTTACCCGCCAAGACTTTTTCATGTCCCCTTCTAGCTCTCCTAAGTCCATTCTTCAGTTCCTTCCTGGCGACCTTGTAACCCTCTAGAGCCCTGTCTGATCCTTGCTTCCTCAACCTTAAGTAAGCTTCCTTCTTCCTCTTGACTAGCTGTTCCACATCTCTTGTCATCCAAGGTTCCTTCACCCTACCATCCCTTCCCTGCCTCATCGGGACAAACCTATCCAGCAGTCGCAGCAAGTGCTCCCTAAACAACCTCCACATTTCTGTCGTGCATTTCCCTGAGAACATATGTTCCCAATTTATGCTCCCCAGTTCCTGCCTAATAGCATTGTAATTCCCCCTCCCCCAATTAAATATTTTCCCATCCCGTCTGCTCTTGTCCCTCTCCATGACTATAGTAAAGGTCAGGGAGTTGTGATCACTATCACCAAAATACTCTCCCACCGAAAGATCTGCCACCTGGCCTGGTTCGTTGCCAAGCACCAAGTCCAACATAGTCTCCCCTCTAGTCGGCCTATCTACATATTGAGTCAGGAAACCTTCCTGGACACACCTGACAAAAACTGCTCCATCCAAACTATTTGCACTAAGGAGGTTCCAATCAATATTAGGGAAGTTGAAGTCACCCATGACAACAACTCTGATACTTCTGCACCTTTCCAAAATCTGCCTCCCAATCTGCTCCTCCATGTCTCTGTTGCTATTGGGGGGTCGATAGAAAACTCCCAACAAAGTGACTGCTCCTTTTCTGTTTCTGACTTCCACCCATAATGACTCAGTAGACAAACCCTCCTCGACGACCTCCCTTTCTGCAGCTGTGATACTATCCCTGATTAGCAATGCCACTCCCCCACCTCTTTTACCTCCCTCCCTATTCCTTTTGAAACATCTAAACTCCGGAACATCCAACATCCATTCCTGCCCCTGAGATAGCCACGTCTCCGTGATGGCCACAACATCGTAGCTCCAAGTACTGATCCATGCTCTAAGTTCATCACCCTTATTCCTGACACTTCTTGCGTTAAAATAGACACACTTCAACCCATCATACTGGCTGCAACTTTGCCCTGTCAACTGTCTAACCTTCCTCGCAGACTCTCTGCACTCTGCCTCTGCCAGCTACCCCATCCACTGATCCGTGGCTCCGGTTCCCATCCCCTTGCCAAACTAGTTTAAACCCTCCCGAAGAGTCCAGTCCATAAACAGCAACAAACTTTCAATGTGAAGTCAGTGACCTCTTTGAGCTCCTATGCAGAGAAATCATTTGGAACATTTTTTTAAAATACCAAACAATAATTCAATCGATTGCATTTCTCTGTCGAGATCAACCACATTTTTCATATAAACATCGGGCGTATACTGTTTTCTTCTCAAAAATCTCAATCATACAGATGCAGACTGCTACCAATTCTTCACTAACACTGCTGCTGTTTAATCCTGTGTCCTAAGATTGAGAGATGTCATTCACCATACATAACCTCAGAGTCTCCTATCACAATGCAGCAATGCAGTTTGACTGCCTTGCATCCAGAGATAGATTTTTGTCTAGTTACTTGCACTTCTGTGTCAGATTATAAATATATTATTCATGAAATAATATGTATTCAAGGTATATTTCCTGAGGCGCATATTCATGCTGAGCTTAAAACTCCTGAAGGGCCTTTAGCATCATGCAAGGTCATCCTATTATTTCTGCAGCTATTTGGTGCAAGCAGGCTGAAGATAGTCCAATTCACTATTTTTCAAAATTGGTTTAAGTAAAACTCTGTGTTCAGTATTATTTAAATGTTGAATTGATCGCCATTAATTCCTTTGGTTTTTTAAACTAACAGATATTCAGGCTTTCAAACAATTCTGACTTCAGACATACTGACAGTGGAATCTGTCTTGGATGGTAATGCAAAACAGGTGACAGTGGATCGACTGCACGCTTTACGCTATGACCAATTTTCTTTAAAAGATTCTAGATTTACAAAATTAAGAAAATATAATTGCACAGGTATTATTGAATTAGGCAGTTCGGTGGGTGCAATCGTTTATGCACTTTTGGATCTGAAATAAAACAGAACCAGTATTATTTATGTTCCTGATGCAGAACTTTGTCCACTGAGAGTGCATGTCAAAAAATCCAAACTCAGAGGTCAGTGGAAAATGAAGGATGTCATCCATTTCATCAAGGTTCTCTAACCTTTGTACCTATAACAGGAGCACAAAATTCACCCAATGCAGCTGCTAAAATAGAAAAGTTAGGAAATTCGGTATATTTTGCAAGTTATCACTTCTAGAGCAGAGCCTTGCTCACCTGGACAAGAGATCACACAATTTGATTTTGACGTCTGGTGTGGGAGATGTGGCAGTGCAACGGGGTAGCAAATAAGATGCATTATCCTGTGTGCATGATTGTACAATTCACCCTGTCGTTGAGCAAGGCTTCACACTATGAGCACTCACTTGTAAAACTTGCCTACTAAGCCTAACATTTCACAATTCTATGTGAAGTAAATATTAAATCTTTAACAATAGAATGGTCGAGGTATTTCAAATATGAACTCTGGAAATAGGTGTTTTTAGTCAATTAACTTTAGGAATGAGGTCTTTCATACTTCCGTTATTCGAAAGCTAAGAGTGAATATATAACATTAAGCAGAGAAGGCCATAACTGTATAGTTCAGAAAGGGACCAAGAAGCTAATTGCAAAGCTATTATGGCTGGTCTCATTACATTTGAAGGATAAAAGAGCTATAGATCTTAACAGCATTCTTGCTTACATCCTTCAAGTCTCACTCATTTATAGTGAGACTCATTTTAGTTCAAATTGATAAGTTTTTTTAATGTATCTTATGTGGAAAAGTAAAGAGAGCTCCGTAAGGCCAATTTTCTTAGCCTTACCATCCCCTGAGCACAAGACGGGAGCACGGAACTATAACTATGGATGGAAACGTCTCCAGAGCACCGCCCACAAAGTTCCTGACATGATCTTCGTATTGATGTGCCTCAGGGAAGTGTTGCCCTGGAAATTAGTTATTTTGTCACATTTATCAAACTACAGGCAGCTGCAATCTTATTTTTGTGCCCAGTGCTAGTCATAGGTTATGGACAGGTTTATTCAAAAGGTAGGACGCCATGAAATTTTAAAGAGCTGTACTGATATTGTGAGGGCTGAGTCAGCAGATTGTGTGAGATAAAGTAACATATCTAAAATTGGAGCCTTATGTTATTATTAAAAGAGATATTTTGTTTGCCCATTTTGTCCTGTTATTTATGGTTTTTGGAGTACCACAGTGAGAGGTGTATGATGGGGTTGCCCTTGGGATTCCTCTTTATCTGTATTATTTGGAGAAGGAAAAAGCTACTCAAGAAATGTTGTCGGATGTGAGGACTGTGAGACGCCAGAGGAAGAGGATGCTGACTCAGAAATAATCAGAGCAAGGGGGGCATTCCTGGCCACACAGAGAAACAATACTTGTAGAGGCTCTGGTTGAGCTGATTTGCAAGCTCCAAGAGATTGAAATGCTCATTATAGCAATCATAACGAATACAAGTCATTTGGGGTAATTTTGACTTTGTGCGAATTGTTACAATGGGTAATAGAGAATTTTTAACATCTCTTCCGATTTTTATTTCCATTGACTTCAATGAAGATCAATGTCCATCACCAGATTTTGCATGAGACAAAGCAGGCACTATTTCCCAGTGCTCAATGAGTGTGCCTGAGTGCACATCATGCCCTCTGTACATATTATCCTAAACTGAGCTACGCTTTACCAAGTCTTGAAATTGTGATGGGGTACCAGATTCTTGCAGGTTCCTTGGACCATCCAGCTTCAGATTGTACTGGTGTTCCTGTGAAGACATATAAAATGGATAAACATGAAGACAATGGGCCAGATTTTATTCCATCTACTGGGGTCCCAGCAGTGGCCAGAAGACAGGGGAAGACCCTGCCCTGAAGCCCATTTGGACCCCCATTGCTATCTCACGGCGCAGCTGCCTCCAGAGCTGCCTGACAATCGCAAGGCCAGCAGCCCCACCAAGAGTGGTGGCCAGAGCTGGTACTGCAGGAGGCTACAGAGGAGAAGACTGGAGGAGACCGTGGGAGAGGTAATTGGGGTCTGGCTCGCCATGGCCATTCAGGCAGGTCCCAGCGAGTGGGTGGGGTTAGGGTAGGTGAGGGTGGGGGGGTGGTCTTCCCAGGAGGGTGGCCATCACCGTTAGGGGGCCTTCTGGGGCTCGGGATTTCCCCAAAGGAGGATGCGCACCAATCCCATTAATTGGCCACTTAAGGACTCAATTGGCCTGGGGCAGGAAGAGCGTGGTCAGCCTTTTCTGCCACAGACCAAATGGCAGGGGGCCCAGGCGATGCTGGGAAAAGCACCCTCTGCCATTTTATTTGCCCCCGTCCCCCCTGCCTCTGATCCTGTTTCCTAAGGAAGCACAAAATCCTGCCCAATGTAATAGGTGAATGTGTATTCATGAACCTCATTGTCACTTTCACCTGCATGGAAAGGTCCTGAAGGTTAACATTTTCAGACACAGAGAAGGATAAAGAATAACAAATCCTTAGCAGGTGCATGCCCAACTGTTTCACCCTCCCCTGCCACTTGTTTCAAGTTGTGTTGCAGGAGCACTATCACTCTATCCTCAAACAGGGCCACTTCTTGAACTGTAGCAGATCCTCCTCCAGTAACTGGGGCCTGTCCTCTTGCAGAGACATATAAGAATTTTATGATTTACCTAATTTGCCCCTGCAACATTAGCAGTTACATTTCCCTTCACTTTCTGAAGTAGTTGTAGTTACTGTGAGGGTGACTCTACAGATCTTTCATGCACAGGATTCTTCCAACTACTTGTGTGGAGTGAGTGTAACTTGTTACCTGCAAGCTAATGCTTATTGTGAATGAGACTGTATAAATCCTTATATGATTCCAATTTAAATGACTGATTGCACTGAGTGATAGAAAGCACAGGGGAGTTGGCACAAAATAGTTTTAAATCCACTCCTCTGGCTCACCCAAAATGCTTTAGTCCCTTTAAACAGCAACAGGCATTTAAAGCTTGCAGCAGAACTTCTATTTCCTGTTCCACATGACTGCACCCAATTGAAAGCCTCAGCTATGTTATACATATGACGCACAAATTAGTCCTGAAAGGAAGTTGGGAAGATTGGGTATCGCACTGCCAAATCATAGCCATTCATTTCCATAGGCCCCAGGAAAATTGGTCCTCATATGTTTAAATAAGTTTGCTGTTAATTTCATTTTTTGACTGTAAATTTCTCTCCCAACATTCCCCTGATGATGGTGTTTTTAAATGTTACTGGGTATCCTTTTATAGTTTGATAATTGATCCCTAACTAGGAAAAATATTATTAAATCTCGGGGATAAATACAGATGCATATTTACTTGACTTTCTTTTGTCCTTTTCCCTTATTTCTTATTAATGAGGCCTCTCTTTCTCTATGTTTCTGTTTCTCTCTATCTGTACCAGTACTAAAATACTCTATACAGAAACCAGGTGTAATATACTGTAACTCGATAATGAGCAGATTCCCATCTCTGATGTTATTGAATATTTAACATTGTATTGTTTGATTTGATTTTCCTTGTTTGAGGTATCTCTCATGGAATCTGTTGAAACAAACATGATTATGTGCTTTTTAAAGTAAATCCTGGCATTTTATGTAAGCTCCTGTACTGACTATTGATCTGTGTCTATGTCTTAACCAATGTTTTTTTTTGCTCGACCGTATCCAACAGTCCCACTAAACTTAATGATGTGTCTGGCTGTGCCCTGAGTGAGTTGGGCTCTGAAGACATGAAATCCTTATTACACTCACATCAAGATAGTATTTATTATGATCAGTATACAGACTGAAGTGTTGTAAAAGTTAGATTGGAAAACACACTTGTATAAATCACTACCCTAATTTATGGTTATTATTTTGATCGGAAATGAGACCTCCATGCATGCCCCTGCCTTGCCAAGGACACAAAATAAGTATGACTATCTGAGTTATAAATGGGATCATACAAAAGATAAACTAGAATCAGAGTTGGAATGAACTGGCCAGATTAAGGCAGCTGGCAAAAGCTTCTTTCAGTATGTGAAAAGGAAAAGATTAGCAAGGACGAATGTGGGTCCATTGCAGGCGGAGACAGGACAGTTTGTCGTGGAGAATGAGGACATGACAGAGAGACTAAACAATTTTTTTGTGTCTGTCTTCATGGAGGAAGACACTGAAAATCTCTCAGAAGTGGGACGGCACAGTGGCGCAGTGGTTAGCACCACAGCCTCACAGCTCCAGCAACCCAGGTTCGGTTCTGGGTACTGTCTGTGTGGAGTTTGCAAGTTTTCCCTGTGACCGCATGGGTTTCTGCCGGGTGCTCTGGTTTCCTCCCACAGCCAAAGACTTGCAGGTTGATAGGTAAATTGGCCATTGTAAATTGCCCCTTGTTTAGGTCGGAGAATGGTGGGGATGTGGTAGGGAATATGGGATTAATGTAGGATTAGTACAAATGGGTGGTTGTTGGTCAGCACAGACTCGGTGGGCCAAAGGGCCTGTTTCAGTGCTGTATCTCTCTATGACTCTAAATACTAGGGAACCAAGGGACTTGTAAAAATGAGGAACTGAAAGAAATTACTAGCAATAAAGAGGTAGTACTCAAAAAATTAATTGGATTGAAAGTTGATAAATCCCCTGGACTAGATAAGTTACATCCCAGAGTATTGAAGGAGGTAGTTATAGAGATAGTAGATGCATAGGTGGTTAGATTTCAAAATTCTATAGGTTCTGGAAGTGTTCCTGCAGACTGGAAAGTAGCATATGTAACCCCACTACTTAAGAAGGGAGTGAGAGAGAATACGAAGAAGTACAGACCTGTTAGTTTGATGTCAGTAGCAGGGAAAATGTTAGAATCTATTAGAAAGGATGAGATAACTTGGTACTTGGAAAATAATGATATGATTGGGCAGAGTCAACATGAATTTATGATAGGGAAATCATGTTTGACAAACCTGTTGGAGTTTGTTGAGGATGTTACTTGTAGCATAGATAAAAGAGAACCAGCGGATGTGATGTATTTTGATTTTCAGAAGGTTTTTGATAAGGTCCCACACAGGAGGTTAGTAAACAAAATTAGAGCACATGGGATTGTGGATAATATACTGCTATGGATTGAGAATTGGTTAACAGACAGAAAGCAGAGAATAGGAATAAATGGGTCATTCTCAGGATGGCAGGCTGTCACTAGTGGGGTACTGCAAGGATCAGTACTTAGGCCACAGCTGTTCATAATCTATATAAATGATTTGGATAGGGGGACCAAATGTAATATTTCCAAATTTGCTGATGAAACAAAACTAGGTGGGAATGTAAGTTGTGAGGAGGATGCAAGGGGATTCAGACAGGCTAAGTGAATGGGCAAGAGCATGGCAGATGAATATGTCAGTGTGGAGTGATCCACTTTGGTATAAAAAACAGAAAGGCAGAGTATTTCTTAAATGGTGAGAGGTTGGGAAGTGTTATGTCAAAAGGGACCTGGGTGTCCTTGTTCAGGAGTCACTAAAAGTTAGTATGCAGGTGCAGTAAGCAATTAGGAAGGCAAATGGTTTGTTGGCCTTTATTGAAAGGGGATTTGAGCACAGGAGTAAAGATCTCTTACTGCAATTGTATAAAGCCTTGGTGAGACCGCACGTGGAGTATTGTGTACAGTTTTGGTCTCCTTATCTAAGGAAGAATATACTTGCCATTAGAGGGAGTGCAACGGAGGTCCACCAGACTAATCCCTGGGATGGCAGGATTGTCTTATGAGGAGAAGTTGGAGAAACTGGGCCTGTATTCTCCAGAGTTTAGAAGAATGAGAGGTGATCTAATTGAAACTTACAAAATTCTAACAGGGCCTGACAGGGTGGATGTAGATAGGTGTTTCCCCTGGCTGGTGATTCTAGAATGAGGAGACATATGGTTGAATTTGCAGCAGGTGAAAAAATGGTGGCCCGCACATATGGGCCGCGTGCCATCATGCTGCCGCGATCTAGCGCATGGCAGCTCATTTCCATATGCAGGGCGGTCCACCCCCCACCCTCCCCAATCACGTGGCAGTGGTGGGTTCTGTTACACCAATAAAGGCATCAGCTGCCTCTGCGCAGGCGCTGGTGCCATTTTTTAACAGCCTGCACAGAGAGTACAAAGTTCAACCCCGGAACTTCCCCAACAACCCCCCCCGCAACTACATTCTACATAAATGTGTGACCCAATACACAGAAAATAAATGGTAGCCCCATTCTCTCTCCCCTCCAAAGCACTTAAATTGAATAGTTGACCTCTCACCACACCCCCCCACCAACTACACAAAGTGCAGAGGTCACCCCTTCCCCCACCCACCGCCCCCCCCCAACACTAGAAATGCAGAGTTGACCCCATTTCTCTTCCCCCTGCCACTACACTAAAAATCCTAAGTTCCCCCTTTCCTCACCTCGGTCGCACCAGCTTTCCCTGGACGAGAAAGTGAAGGCGTGTGAATGCCACCCATTGCATGGAAGATCGTGGACAGCTGGGAAGATTGCAGGGCATAGTATGTTAAATTATTCATGTCCTTTCAATATTTAAAGTTGGGTCCCATTGCCAAGTGGCGGGAGGGCTGCCACGGAGCCTCAGCGGCGTCGGGAGGATCGGACCCAGCATTCCTGGCGTCAGGCTCCATGGTGGGCCGCTGCCGGTACAATCTTCCAGTCCCCACATGCCACAGAACCGTTCGTCGGGAGCTCAATAAAATCAGGGCCATAGTCTCAGAATAAGGGGTAAGCCATTTAAAACTGAGATGAGGAGGAATTTCTTCACTCAGAGGATGGTGATTCTTTGGAATTCTCTACCCGAGAGGGCTGTGGAAGATCAATCATTGAGCATGTTTAGGACAGAAATCGATAGATTTCTGGATGCTAATGACATCAAGGGATATGGGAATAGTAGGGAAAAATGGCGTAGAGGTAGATGATCAGCCATGATCTGTTTGAATGGTGGAGCAGGCTCAATAGACTGAATGTTTCCTATGATCCTATGACAAGGGCTAACATTAAAAACATTGGGATTAACATTTCATCTTGAGTGGCAGCACAAAACGAGTGATAGCCCATTGGCTGTTAATTGTACATTCCACCTGATTGGGAAGAAAATCAGGCAGTGTGTGAAACTGGCACGCCACCTGTTTTACCCTTTGCCTGATCAGAGAGAAAATTAGACGGAGTGTAAAACAAGCAGTTGATAAATGATTGAATTGCACCCACAACAATATTCTAATACACTACACAAAACAATTGTCTTTATTGAATCACACAGCTCATGAGGTCAATTCGAGGGTGGAGTTGATATGGAAACATGAATAGGCCATTCAACACCTTGAACCTGTTCTGCCATTCCATTAGATCATGGCTGATTCGAATCTTAACTCCATCTTACCCTTAATACCATTGTCAAAGAAAAATCTATCTAATTTTTTGTAATTTTCAATTGACCTACCTCAACATCTTTTTGAAGGAGAGTGTTGCAGATTTCCACTACTCTTTCTGTGAAGAAGTCATTCCCGACATCACCCCTGACATCCTAGTTCTAATTTTAAGGTTATGCGCCCTTGATCTGGACTCTTCCACCGGAGAAAATAATTTCTATCTATCCTATCAAATCCTTTAATCATCATAAACTATTGATTTAGAACATTTTTTATACTATACTTAAGGGAATACAAGAACAGCCTATGCACCTGCCCTCATAGTTTAACCCAGGGTTGTCTAACATAAAGCCTGCGGCCAGAAGCTGTCCCACCAAAGGTTTCCATCCGGCCCACCAAGGATGACAAATTTCGGCTGGAAATCCGCCATTGGCTTCTTCCGGTCGTCAAAACTTGCTGTGACTGACAATGGCTGCCGTTCCTTTGCTGATATGGCAGACACGCCTCACTGCACATGTCCTCCTTTACCAAGATGGCAGATGCTCTTCACTTCCTGATATTCTGGCTGCTTCAGTAAGATGGCTGCATCTGGGCTGAGCTGCATGTCCGCCAGTGCTTCCTGCCCCCAACCCCACTCCCAGTGCGGCTTTCCCGGCCTTGAGCTCGAACCCCAGGCCCAGCACTGGCTCTGCCTGCGTACAGACCTGGCCTGGGTCTCGGACCCCGGGTTCTTCATCTCCACCGTCACCGAGATGGAGCTGCCTGAGTAGGCGGAAGGGCCTAGTCCCGGGCTGTGGGAACAAGGTGCCAGGGTAACCGAGTCCTGGGAGCAGGTTGCTGGGGTAACCAGGAGTAGGGTGCTGGGGTAACTGGGCTCTAGGAATGAGGGTTGGGGGGAGAGGGGGCAGCCATGAACTCAGAGAGGAGTGCTGTCACAGAGGGAGGGGGGAGAGAAAGATAAAGGCACACAGAGACAAAGACAAAGACAGAGAGAGACAGAGACAGAGAAACACAGAGAAAGAGAGAGACAGACACACAGAGACGGACAGAGAGAAAAACAGATGCCGGAATTTTTCACTGGGTGGGAGGCCCCGCCCACAGGTTGTAAAACAAAGTCGGTGGCGAGCCCGCCTCCACCGGGCCAAGGGAGCCAGACTGGGATTTTCGCTCCCCAGGCCTTCAATTGGTCATGGGCGGGACTTCCATCTCCTTGAGGCAAGAAGTCCTGCCCAAGGAAGCTGCTGGCCAATCAGCGGGCCGGCAGCTCTTAGTCACAGCAGCACCACCGGGAGCAGTGGCCACTGCTGGGACTACAGCGAGCCATTGCAAGCAAGGTGAAGGATGGCCCCAGAAGACAGGTAAGTTTTTAGGGCTCACTGGAGACAATCATCCGGGCCCCGGCGAGGCAAGGGGGGTGCGTTAGAGGGGCGGGGAAGCGTTGTGCGTTGGGGGCGGTTGGGGCTTCGGGGGCAGCCCTCCATGGTGCACAGGGTGTCCGACCAGGAGGGCCCCCCACAGCCCACAAGAAGACCGCCTACTTTTAATACCCGCGGCAGCAGAAGGAAGCCCTTAAGTGCCAATTAATTGGCCACTTAAAGGTCTTGATTGGCCTGGGGCAGGTGGGCCATTTCTCTCAGCCACTGCCCCGCATATAATTGCAGAGGGGGAGGGAGGAGGTCGGGAACACCTCTCCCCCACCCCCCCCACTGTCTCACGCTCAATTTTACGCCCCCCCCACCCCCCCCCCCCCCAACACCTCCAGCCCACTCATTTGGGGGCTGTAAAATTCTGGCCAGGGAGAGACACACAGAGACACAGAGAGAGAAACACAGAAAGGCAAAAACACACGAGAGAGAGAGAGACAGAGAGAGACAGAGAGAGACATACAGAGAACACAGAGACATAGAGAGAGAAACACTGACAAAGGCAGAGAGAGCGAGAGAGAGAGAGACAAAGAGAGAGAGAGTGATACACACAGAGGCAGAGACACAGAGAGAAAGAGAGGGAGAAAAATAGAGAGGAAGAGAGACAGAGAGAGAGACAGGAGGGACAGAGAGCGATCAAGATCACTCCTGACAGATGGACATCTATCCGGAATACTTTGCATTGCTACCATCAAGTTTGCGGGCAGACCTTGTCTACTTCTGCAAACAAAAACAATGCCAGGTATCTCACTAAACCAGTGTAGTGATGAAAAAGTAAGTTAATAAATTAGTCTTCTCATTTAAAGCTTGTTCACAAAAATGCACATTTTTTGTTTTGATTAATAGTAAAATAAAGTTCTAATACCTTTAACTTTCTGAAATTTGCTCACCGGCTCCCTATGTATGACAAAAATTATAACGCAGCCCCTTACACAAAAAGGGTGGGCACTCCAGATTTAGCCCTTTTAGTCCTGGTGAATCTGCATTGCTCCTCCTCAAGACCAATATATTCTCCCAGAATTGAATGCAGCATTCCAGATGGGGTCTCACCAGAGCTCTGTGCAGCTATAACATAACTTTCACCATATTTTTTTTTATTTGTCCACTAGCTTTTAGTGTTTTATGTACTTGGACCCCTAACTCTCTGCTCATTCACAGTTCCTAGTTTCTCACCATTTAGAAATACTCTGATCTATATTTCTTAAGTAAAAAGTGGATGAGTTCATTCTTTCCCCACATTAAACTCCATCTGTCACAGTTTTGCCCACTCACTTAATCTATAAAAGTCCCTTTGCAAACTTTCTGTCTCCATGTACACTACTTATGGTGCCACCTAACTTAGTGTCATCAGCAAACTGAGATATACAACTCTGTACTCCTTTCATCCAAGTCATTTATAAATAGAGTGAAAAGCTGTAGCCAAGTACAGATCCAAGTACAGACACCACTAGTGACATTCTGCCAACATCAGTACGTACCCATTATCCCTACTTTCATCCCTCCTAACCAAGCCAACAGATTGCCTCCAATTCCATGCATTCTTATTTTTGCTCAGTCTCTTATGTGGAACATTGTTGAATGCCTTCTGGAAGTACACATAAGTTACATCCATAGATACTTCCTTATCTGCCATGTTAGTTACTTCCTCAAAAAGTTCAACTTTTTGGACATGAAGTCATCTTTACAAATCCACGTGATCTCTCTCCGATTAGCTCATACTAGTTCAAATGCTGTCACATTTTTTCCAAATAACATATTCTAGTAATATAAATTAGCTGAACACATAAAGGTTGATAGTTTCAATCCTCTGTGCAGATCAACATTTGTAGTCAGTTTGTGGAGTTCATCAGTAATAATAATGTGAAAATTACATATCAGGGTAGATTTTATGAATGTGGACTCACAGCACAGAAATGTACAAGATAAGAGTCTACTTTAGGAATTCAGGATCAAAGGTCAGCACACATTGCAGGGTTTCCTGTTCATCAGTTTTAATTGACAGATCTTGCAGGGCCCACTAACACGCATGGCCAAACTCCTGATATGTGCTCCCAGCACGAGTTTAAACTGGAGTGCAAATCTGTAAAGTTTAATATATCTAGTGATACTTTCTGTTCATTATAAATGTAGCTATTGTAATCAGTCCATTCCAAAAAAACATGGCAATTGCAAACACATTTCATGTTGAATGCGGAGGGCGGCAAGCAAGTTTTCCAATGTAGAGTTACAAAGCTGTAAAAGTATGTTGGAATTTTTCTTGATTACTGTGGGATCAGTAAATATTTATACAGGATTTGCTCTAAAGATATTAACTGGTTTGAATAGGGCCTGACAGACCATGGCATGCCTTGCCAGGCCAGCACAGACTTGAGGGGCCAAATGGCCTCCAGCTGCACTGTACTATTCTATGTTTCTATGCGGAAATTCGATGGGTTAAATGGTCTTTTCTTATCCCTTTCTTTCTAGTGTTATTATGCACCCTTTAGCTCCCTCAGACACAATTAAACTATGGTGGAAATTTGCCGATTGATTTTGGTCTGAAAATCTGTAATTCTATCCAGCCAATTATTCTCAGCCAGCAGAAGTAGGCGCTAATTCTTCAATTTTCTACTCATTTCTTTGTGTCCCATCAAACAACAAATAGTCTACTCAAACTTAACGATCATTTCTTTCACTTCCCCTCTAAATTCCTATGGATTTTTCTTTCTTTGCATACCTGTTACAAGCCCTAAGCCTACCAATGGTAGCAGCAAAGAATATTTAACCAAAGGCAGCAAACAAAAGTAACAAATATATTGATGCAATGCTCCAGGATATGTATAGTTATTGAATCCATGCAATTCCAATGCAAACTAGCACTAAAATATTCCATTAAACCAATGAGAATGTTAAATAGATTACCACTGAAATGCTCATCGATGCCTTTTCCATCTCAAGTCTCAACTATTCCTATATTCTCTTAACAGGCTTCGCAAACTCCATCCTTCACCCTTCACTTCAGCTCTTCCAAGATTCTTCTGCCAGTATCCTACCCCACACCAAGTCCTGCTCACCCATATCCTCAATGACCTGCATTGGCATCTTGACCTCCAATATTTAAAATTTAAAATTCTCATCTTTGTACTTAAATCCCTGAACAGCCTTGTACCTCACTATCTCTAACTTTCTCCACCTCGCCCCCCCCTTAACAGTGCCTTCCCCCTTCACCATGCCCAGCCACTGATTCCCATTCCTCTGACTTTGGACTCTTGTGCATGCCCCCATCCAACACCCTTTGCCCCAATATTGGCATCAATACCCTCAGCTGTCTAGGTCCTAAGCTCTGGAATTCCCACCTGTCCAACTCCCTCCCCTCCTTAAGATCTTTCTTATGTCAGCCGTGGCTCAGGAGGTAGCACTTCTGCCTCTGAGTCAGATGATTGTGGGTTTAAATCTCACTCCAGGAAGTGACCATAAAAATCAAGGCTGGCACTCCAGTGCAATAACAGGGAGTACTGCACTGTCAGACGTGCCATCTTTCACATGAGACATTAAACAGAGCCCCTGTCTGCCCTCTCAGCTTGACATAAAAGATCCCATGGTGCTATTTCGCAGATGAATTATCCCCGGTGTTCTGGCCAGTTGCTATTCCTCAATCAGCATCATAAAAGCAGATTATCTAATCTGTTTGTGGGAGCTTGCTGTGCAAAAATTAGCCACCATGGTTCCTACATTATAACAGTAACTACACTTCAGAAGTACTTCATTAGCTGTAAAGTGCTTTGGGACATCCTGAGATTGTGAAAGGCGCCATATAAATGCAAGCCTTCTTTTGAAACCTACCTCTTATCAAATGTTTTGTTCAGCTCTCCTAATCTCTTCCTTTTTGGTGCAGTGTCCTTCTTTTTACCTATATCTCTGTGAAGTGGATCAGTTTTTTTTCCTTATGTTAATTGTATGACATAAATACAAACTATTGTCATTGTTCTTGGCCCCTTCATCTTAATTTTTTACCCTCACTTCTCTTTACAGTGGTGGCTCAAGAAATTGGTAGTGGGCTATGTGCCAGGAGCCCACTCAGATCAGGAGAGCCAACAGCAAAGTGAAGAGGACTAAGAGATATATGTCCAAACTTTGCGAGCAGGGCTCGATCCCTTGCAAAAATCAGAAGGGACTAGGACCAGCGACCAGGCTCACAGCTCCACTTCTGAATCCACCATGACTCCTGGCACTTCGTCCTACTTGGGGAATGTGCCCACATTAATGGCCTGGCCCATCAAATTCATGAATGAAGGCCTGAACAGGCAAAGCACACAATTGATTCATTCTACCAGTCCTTTCCTGGAACAAGGGGAGGAGAAGAGTATGGTGCCCTGTAAACATGCATTTTAGAAAAAAACAAGTGAACAGAAATATACCTTAAATAGTAAATCCTGAGTAAGATACAGGCAAAAATTGTAGTAACTTTTCCCCAAAGGATGGACATGGAAAAAAGATCTGAATTGCAGAGATGAGGTGAAAGTGACTGCCCTTGATATCAAGGCGACGTTTGACCGAGTGTGGTATCAAGGAGCCCTAGCAAAATTTAAGTCAATGGGAATCAGGGTAAAACTCTCCACTGGTTGGTGTCATAACTAGCACGAAGGAAGATGATTGTGTTTTTTGGAGGCCAAACATCTCAGCACCAGGACATCGCTGCAGGAGATTCTCAGGGTAGTGACTCACAGCCAGCCACCTTCAGCTGCTTTATCAATGACCTTTCCTCCAACATAAGCTCAGAAATGAGGATGTTCACTGATGATTGCACAGTGTTCAGTACTAATCACAATTCCTCACATACTGAAGCAGTCTGTGCCTGCATGCAGCAACATTCAAACTTGGGCTGATAAGTAGCAAGTGACATTCACACCACACAAGTGCCAGGCAATTACCATCTCCAACAAGAAAGAAACTAACCATTTCCCCTTGGCAGTCAATGGCATGACCATCGCTGAATCCCCCACTATCAACACCCTTGGGTTTACTATTGAGCAGAAACTTAATTGGGCCAGGTGTATAGATAATCTGGCTGCAAGAGCAGCTCGGAGGCTGGGAATTTTGCAGTGAGTAACTCACCTCCTGACTCCCCAAAGCCTGTCTACTACCTACAAGGCACAAATGAGGAACGTGATGGAATACTCTCCACTTGCCTGGATGACTGCAGTTCCAACAACACTCAAGAGGCTTGCCATCATCCAAGACAAAGCAGCCTACTTGATCATCACCCCTTCCATCACCTTAAACATTAACTCCCTTCACCACTGGCAGACAGTGGCAACAGTGTGTGCCATCTCTAAGATGCAGTGCAGCAACTCGCCAAGGCTCCTTCAACAGTTCCTTCCAAACGCATGACCTCTACCACCTACAAGGACAAGGACAGCAGATGCATGGAAATACCACCACCTGCAAGTTTCCCTTCAAGTCACTCATCCTGACTTGGAACAATATTACCATTCCTTCACTGTCGCCGGATCAAAATTCTGGAACTCTCTTTCTAATAGCACTTTGGGTGTATTTAACACCAGATGGACTGCCGCGGTTTAAGAAGGCGGCTCACTGACACCTTCTCAAAGGCAATTAGGGATGGGCAATAAATGCTGACCTTACCAACTTCGCTCACATTCCAAGAATGAATAAAAAAAAAAAATCCATGCCTTCACTCCAATGTTATCGATTTCTGGGACATCAAGGCTGACACCGGTGAATTGCTGAGGGAGTACTGTTTTCTTGCAGATCACGGCATTAGTTCAAAGCTCCATCTGTCCTCTCAATTCCCAATGTCTTGGTTAATATTTATCCCTCAAGCAACCTCACTAAAACAGATTATCCAATCATATGTGAGATCTTGCTGTGCACAAATTGATTGCTGTGCTCCCCTACGTCACAACAATGACTGCACTTCAAAGGTAATTAATTATCCTTATAGCACTTTGGGAGGCCCTGAGGATGTGAACGGTGCTATATAAGTGCAGGTTGAGGCTCTTTTCTCTAGAGAAGACTGTGGGCTAAACTGATAGAGGTCTTTAAGATTATGAAAGCGTTTAATAATGTAAACATGGAGAAAATGTTTTCACATTTGTCGAGTGCGAAACTAAGGGCCATATATAAAAGGTAGTCACCAATAATTCCAACACAAATTCAGTAGAAACCTTTTTACCAACAGAATAATTAGGAAGTGAAGCTCTCTCTTTCTCTTCTCTCTTTGGCCTCCTTGTCTCGAGAGACAATGGGTAAGCGCCTGGAGGTGGTCAGTGGTTTGTGAAGCAGCGCCTGGAGTGGCTTAAAGGCCAATTCTAGAGTGACAGATTCTTCCACAGGTGCTGCAGGCAAAATTGATTGTCGGGGCTGTTACACAGTTGGCTCTCTCCTTGCACCTCTGTCTTTTTTCCTGCCTACTGCTAAGTCTCTTCGACTCACCACGTTTTAGACCCGCCTTTATGGTTGCCCGCCAGCTCTGGCGATCGCTGGCAACTGACTCCCACGACTTGTGATCAATGTCACAGGACTTCATGTCGTGTTGGCAGACGTCTTTAAAGCGGAGACATGGACGGCTGGTGGGTCTGGTACCAATGACGAGCTCGCTGTACAATGTGTCCTTGGGGATCCTGCCATCTTCCATGCGGCTCACATGGCCAAGCCATCTCAGGCGCCGCTGGCTTAGTAGGGTGTATATGCTGGGGATGTTGGCCGCCTCGAGGACTTCTGTGTTGGAGATACGGTCCTGCCACCTGATGCCAAGGATTCTCCGGAGGCAGCGAAAATGGAATGAATTGAGACGTCGCTCTTGGCTGACGTACGTTGTCCAGGCCTCGCTGCCGTAGAGCAAGGTACTGAGGACGCAGGCTTGATACACTTGGACGTTTGTGTTCTGTGTCAGTGCGCCATTTTCCACACTCTCTTGGCCAGTCTGGACATAGCAGAGGAAGCCTTTCCCATGCGCTTGTTTAATTCTGCATCAAGAGACAGGTTATTGGTGATAGTTGAGCCTAGGTAGGTGAACTCTTGAACCACTTTCAGAGTGTGGTCGCCGATATTGATGGATGGAGCATTTCTGACCTGTCCCATGATGTTCGTTTTCTTGAGGCTGATGGTTAGGCCAAATTCATTGCAGGCAGCCGCAATCCTGTCGATGAGTCTCTGCAGACACTCTTCAGTGTGAGATGTTAATGCAGCATCATCAGCAAACAGGAGTTCCCTGATGAGGACTTTCTGTACTTTGGTCTTCGCTTTTAGATGGGCAAGGTTGAACAACCTGCCACCTGACCTTGTGTGGAGGAAAATTCCTTCTTCTGAAGACTTGAACGCATGTGAGAGCAGCAGGGAGAAGATCTCAAACAGTGTAGGTGCGAGAACACAGCCCTGTTTCACGCCACTCAGGATAGGAAAGGGGTCTGATGAGGCGCTGCTATGCTGAATTGTGCCTTTCATATTATCATGGAATGAGGTGATGATACTTAGTAGCTTTGGTGGGCATCCAATCTTTTCTAGTAGTCTGAAGAGACCACGTCTGCTGATAAGGTCAAAGGCTTTGGTGAGATCAATGAAAGCAACGTAGAGGGGCATTTGTTGTTTACGGCATTTCTCCTGTAGCTGGTGAAGGGAGAACAGCATGTCAATGGTGGATCTCCTTGCTCGAAAGCCACACTGTGCCTCAGGATAGACACGCTCAGCCAGTTTCTGGACCCTGTTTAAGGTGACACGAGCGAAGGCTTTCCCCACTATGCTGAGCAGGGAGATTCCACGGTAGTTGTTGCAGTCACCGCGGTCACCCTTGTTCTTATAGAGGGTGATGATATTGGCATCGCGCATATCCTGTGGTACTGCACCCTCGTCCCAGCACAGGCAAAGCAGTTCGTGCAGTGCTGAAAGTATAGCAGGCTTGGCACTCTTGATGATTTCAGGGGTAATGCCATCCTACCACAAGAAGTAGTTGAGGTGAATAGAATAGATATATTTAAGGTGAACCAGATAAACACATGAGGGAGAAAGTTAGAAGGTTAAACTAAAACAGTGAGATATAGAGGGGTGGGAGGAGACATATGTGGATCATAAACAGTGATATGGACCAGTTAGACTGAATGATCTATTTCCATGCTGTAAATTCTATGTAATTCTATGTAAGTTCTTTCTTTCTTGGACATAAGAGGAGCAGGCAGAAAGCTCAACCATTTTCCCAATTATCTGGTTTTTGGATTGCTTTTCCGGTGGAACAATATTTTAGCAGATTCAGGTTTTACCCAAAATCCTGACCTCCTGGGACAATCCAACCCAGCATTTTTTCCTCTCCCACCCCAGGAATTTTGGTACCAGTACATTTTTGGGCAGCCAACCTCAAAATATCCAACTATGTTAGCCTAAATCTTAGTACTACTTCATTGACGATGTTCTAAGTACCAACTACCATCCGTAGCAAGGAGATGTGAGCCTGATCCATAGGAATTTGTGAGATCCACTCATCTAAATGTGAATTTTGTCACTCTTCATTTGAAAACTGAAAGATGAAAGAGTGATGGTTCTCCTGACTTGTTGAATGGGGTTAGCTGAATTTGTTCCAGTAACATGCAGTTGTCAAATTGGATTGATCCATGTCTGGTTATAGGGCTGTGTACAAATAAATATTACATGTGTAAAAGAAATTAAAGTGTGACTAAATTTAAATAATGTAGCTGTGCACTGCCATAATAAATTGAAAAGAGATTGAAAGATTAATGAATGTGACTGATCTTATCTTTCATTTCTCTCCCAGTTTTCACTTGCATGGTGATAAATATGTCCGCCCATCATCAATGATTTAATCATTGCTCAAATGGTACTGATGACAAATCACAAAACGAACCTCTTGCAGGATGACAATTTAGTTTTAAAACAGCATGAAGTAAATCCATCTGCAGTAGAAATAGCAGACAAGACACAGCACTTTTATCCCTAGCTGAAGTAGGCAGTAAATAGACTTTGCTACACTGGAATTGTCCCCATGCAGATAATCATAATTTGCCTGTATCTTTGCTCTGCATAAGGCAGAGGCACTGATGAATAATTAACAAGACCCTATGTGGGTCACCAAGATAGCTTAGCCAGCAGGTTTATTTGTAACAAGCTCTCAGCTGTGACCAAGTTTAAGATATTGGAATATGAAGCATTGGAGAACTGTAATGAAATCACTGATTTCTGTAATTTACTGTTGCTGTTCTGAACTGTTCATAAACAGTTTTTTTTTAATATCATAGCAAATTCTGGAAGCATTGCAATCAGTGACAGCGGCACTGGTAATGACACCAATTGCCAAGTTTTAGATTTGAATGCAAGTATTTTTATTCTATATGAATAGTGCGCTGTGATATATGGCAATGTGGTTTGATAATGAATATCTGCCCTGACACTGTTACTGTGCTTCTGTATGATCGTCTTTAATTCAACAGTCCAGTAGTGTACCAAATGAGTTCCCCTAAAGTAAAATTAATTAAGGGCCTTTCCTGTTCAAAAAAAGCTAATACAAATGCCTTAAGGACTCAAATTTTCTGGTTTTTTTAACACATTGCCATTTGGCAGCAGAATGATTTTGCTGCACAGCCGAAAAAGTAGTCTTAGCAGCACCATATGCCTGAAACTCCTGTGACAGCAACATTTTACAAAACAGCCACCGCAATACTCGCTACAGTGTAATAACATCACCAAACCCTGTCTGTAGTCAAGCACCATTCCAGCTGTGCTACAAAAGCCTAAATATAGGGATAACTACATCTGCTTTGCATTGTTGCTTAAAACAGTGCACCACAAATTTCAATTGCATTTGTACTGTTCCAAACAATTCTTATCACAGTGTTGTGAAACTGATAGAAAAAAAAACTTATAGCACAATAAGACATCTGAATGAGCAAAGCCACCTGCTGACAGGGCTACCAAGAGATCTGAGCTGATCTGTTCTCTCGACAGATATATTTAGACTGCGCAACAGCACAAATTCTAGTTACAAACATGCTCCCTGATTTGTGATTTAGCAGTATGGTGCCTTAGTTCATGTGAAAGGGAATATGTTTTAGTACTAAAATAAAGAGAATAACACTGGATAGAGTGCTGCAGGCAGTACTGGTATCATAGATGGAATAAGCATTTCTGGAAACACTACCTGTTTTTGATCTCGGCATTCTTCTTAATTAAAATCATCAGCTGGGCTTTGACCAGCAGGGCATAACTCAACATGTGAACCCTAGCCGTGCTGCAAGAGGTTGGATGTAGCTGATATTTTCACTCCCCTGCTCCCCTTACAATCTACAGCTGGGGGAGGTTAAAGCTAGAGCAGAGTGAAGCCAGGTCAGATCATTGATTTTGCAGTAAATAACAGTATCACATGGAACTCTGGAATTGTCAAATCATTTTTTTCCTGCTGCATGTGAAATACTAGTTTAAAAATCCTTAATATATTTGTAGTAATGTGGTTTATAATGCATAAAAGGTGGTTTATGTTAATGTAAGCCACTGATAAAAATAACTTGATTATACTGCCTATCTTAGAAATTCAATGTGCCTCCAGGTTATGTCAATAATCCAATGCTCTTTCAGATCCACTTTACATATCAACATTTGTGCACATCCTATGTCAAGTGGTATCGCCAACTGCAACAGAATTATAAATATTGTAACACAATGGTTAAAAAAACTCATTGCAAAGGAAGTTCACAACCTTATATACAGATTATAATATAAATGATAGATATTTCATGATGGATTTAAGGCAGTCTCAAAATTCAGAATATGGGCATAAAAAACATATTTCACACTTGTCATTTATGGTATCATCTCAACAACTACTTAAATCAAAAATACAATTTCCTGAAAGGTATCTATTATGTGTGCTGCCCTGGAAAAATTGGACAATTGAAACCATGCTGTAATTTGTGTAATTTTATTGAACCTGTTAAATTAAAATTTTGTTGAGCAATTCATTCAATAATTTGTCAGCTTCAAGTTAGACTTTATAGAGAATGTGGATGGTATCACAGCAGTGTAAAGGTGTTTTAACATATTCAGCAATAAATTAATGGAGTTTTCTCCTGTAGTTGCCTTCATCTTTTAATTATTGTTGTGTTATAGAATTAATTAGAAAACAATTTCAATTATATTTTTGTTTCAATCTTAACATGAGTATCTGGAATTAGTTTTTTTTTAGCAATGTTTCTTCCAAATAGTTGCAAATCATCTGCTTTGCAAATCCACTGAGCATGACAGGTGTGCTTTTAAATGAATGTCCTTGTCAATATTTTATAGCACAACTTATATTTATACTTCAAATTCCTCAACACTGACTCCATCTGGAATTTTCACACTATCACATAGTGTCAGCAATTGATGTTTGTACTTTTCTAATGCTCTTCATAAGAATTAAGAAGTGAAATATTTCTCTTTCTACCATATTCTTTTAAATATTTGCAGAATTGGAACATTCCTCTGCTGCTTCTTGTTTTGATGCAAAGTCACAGTGGAACCTTTGGACTATGACTTAGGATAATTGAAGATTCCCAAATGCTGGTGCAGCTGGTCCCAGGCATGGTAATAAAGAGGAATACAGTAATAACACCAATTTGCAGTACTGGAGTGGTTATGTTACTGGACTAGTAATCTAGAGAATGCGATTTCGAATCCCTCAATGACAGTTTAGGAATTTAAAATACATTTTTTTTAAATGTTTGACAAAAAGGCTGGTACCAGTAAAAGTGACCATAAAGCTGTCGGATTGTCATAAAATCCAAATCAGATAATGCAAATTATAAAACTAAGAATGGTTTCGCATTCAGAAATTGTTAATGATCCAGAATGTTGCTGACAGTCATTATCAGATAACTCGGACATGCTTGTCAGCAGTTGCTGTTATTACGGAAGATATTTCCACTAACATGCTATCGTGAAGGAAACCTGCTATCCTTACCCAGTTGGTCTACATGTGACTCCAGCCCCACACTAATGTGGTTGACTCTTAACTCTCCTCTGAAGTGGTAACATGCCACTTAGTTCAGCAAAACAAGGGATGGGCAATTAATGCCAGCCTTGACAGCGATTCCCACATACTTAGAATGAATTTTTAAAAGGAACATTCTGGGAGTGAATTTCCTTGGGTCGCTCCCGCCCTGTCATTGTAACTGCAGTTGAACGACTGCACACATTTCTAGCAGGAAGCCCTGAGGAAATTCACCCCTCTTTTAATTAAATAAAATGCAAGTAACAAAATAAAATATATGTAGCTTTGATATTGTTTGCAAACTTCATCCTGCAACAATTCTGGCAGGTAATCAGGATAATTGGAATGCAGGACCCATTGGAAAGCAAAGAATTATTTTTAATTCAGAATCTTTAATGATTCAGAATGTTCCCACAGAATAAGAGTCATTATTAGATAACTTAGACATGCTTCTCAGCAGCCACTGTTAATGCTGAAGATTTGTTCAATGGACTATTGTCATTGAATTATAAGTGATAATTGAAATACTATGTTATCACAAGTGCGCCATTATTCATCTCCTATTTTGATGTCATTATTGCAGGTCTTTGTGCTGCTAAACCTTAATTAGAGCTGTTGATTAAAGTGGCATTACGGATTCCCAATAAAACTAATTTAATTTCCTGTTCTTTCTAAGTGAAAAAGGGTTAATAGCATGGCTAGGATAAAATGTCATGTACTACTTTTGTTTATATCTGGCTGAATAATCCTGTGGTTGATAGAAATTCAACAAGACATCATAAGGCTTCGAAGAAACCATAGCAACTCTGGTAATGATATTAAATATGTGCCAACTTTTTTTTCAAGGGCTACTGGAACCGATCACACTACAAGCACGATATCAAAATAAGCATGGTATTTTCTAGCAGACTTTACAGTATCAACAAACTATAGTGTTAAGAAACTTGCCTAATGCAAACTCTTAGCTAGATATTGTGAAACAAACATATTTTGCTTCACTCATATATGTGACCATGTTAACAGCCACAAGATCTTTGATACAGCTGTAATGTTCAAAATTCTAGCACGCCTCTTTGATCAGTAAACATTTAATACATGCATTATATAATCATTATTTAACTACTTAATCACATATAAGTAAACACTAGCAGTGACTTTACTAAACATAGAATAATGTACAACTGAAAGTGACTTAATCTAATGTGGAATTTCAGATTACTTCACAACCCATGACAATGAATATCAGGCAGTTTATAAATGTCAGCTCAACCCTGAGATTAATTGTGATTATTACTCACTTCCTGGTATCTAAGATTTCTATGTATGGATTGATGGGGAGAATTTGCACAATTGGAAAAAATTCAAGTGATTTTTCAGGAGCATCATGTGTCTCAATTAGGTTCCCAGATATGTGCAATGCAGCTTTACAGTATGTGTACCTTCACAATTAGAGCAAATAAATTTGTATTACAGTATAACAGAGATATTTCATTCCCAATAAATCTTAAACAGACTGTTGTCTTTCTGTTATACAAGTCAATACAAGTTTAGCCACATTGAGTGCTCTAGAGCTTGGAAATAAACCAACTATAAAACAGATAACTTGCTACTTGACCTAATCTATAAACTGCTATAAAAACAAGAACTTGCTGGTACCTACGGAGAATAAGTCAATGCCTCCCTGTAGCTCTTGCTTCTTGCATTTACCTTTGCATTCTTTTCCTTGAAAAAAAATCTCAAAATTGTATTTATAGTTTAGCAAAAAAAAAACTTATCTGTATCCTTGAGAATATTTAGTTTAAAAGCATCTTGAGTTGTTAACAAAAATTATTAGGAATACAGTATAAATGAAACAGCGTTTTCATGCTCTGCTGTTTTGTTTTGGCCTATTGCTGCATTCCCTTCCATTACTTGGAGCATGAGAAACCACTTCCTCACATGAATCTTCACACTCATGGTATGACATGAGTCCAAAATATAAACAGCAGTCCCTAGCTGATTAAGTTTTCTGGGGAGAAATTAAAATTATTTTCAGTCACTTCTTTATCAAGTCAATCTTGTTGACTGTCTCAGTGATAAGATTGTACTTTAGGGGTAGAATGCTCATGTAATTGACACAGTTATAGAAAGCATCTGAAAATAGGCCATTTAAGGTATAGACAGTGTATATTCTCCAAGGTAATGACAAGGGTGGGAGATTATCGTTATGAGGAGGCAGCTGAGATTCAAAGGCGATTTCCACAGGGGCAAAGAAGGCTAAAGAGGTAAATTTATGAACTTTTAATAGAGTGAAGCTGAAAAACCAATTACCTCTCAATTTAAGATATTCGCTCAGAATGAAAAGAGCAGTTGGGAGAAATTTATTTAAACAAAATATTGTTAGAGTATGGATTTGCTTTGGTGCAGTGAGTGTTTTAGACAGCGATAGTACATTGTCTATGGAAAAGTTCAATAACTATTTGAAACGGAAGATGCATGTTGATGTGGAGCAGTGGGATTAGTTTTGGATTTCTTTAACAAACAGCCAGAAAAGATATGATAAACCAGATGGCCTGTTTTGTTGTTGTAAACATCTACGACTCCATGGTAAGGGTAAATTTTCCAGCAGGCAAAATTATGTCCAATTTGTTTGGGTGGAGACTGGGAAATTTGGTGCTGTACAATCCCACCTGGACTCCACTGGAAACCTGCTAAGAATCAATCACCAGATAAGAGGGTAATGAGTGTGAAGAGAAACCAGATCTGTAAAAGAGCCCTTAAAGGGACAAAGACATTTTTAATGAAAATTGTTATTCTTTTCAGTTTTTTTTGCTGCAGGTATTTTTATGAGCTTTTTGTGGTTTGTTTTATTCCTTGCCCAGCGCCTTTTTTTTTTGCTCTTTTTCTGGGCGTCAGGACATGTTTGGAATGTTTGTGTGGAATCAAAGCAACCAAATTATCTTGTAAAATCCCCAGGAAGCTTACTGTGATTGAAGTAGTTAAAATAGTTCAGTGTATCAAGAACACAGTTAAAGAAAAGTGTGCTTGAAAAAAGGCTGCTGCAAAACTCCAGCTCAGGGAGAAGTACACCATCTAATGTAGGCTACAGAGTTCCATGCCAGTTGGGGGTTGTTTATGAAGCACGTCAATTTCCTTATTTCATGATTGAAGAGGTATAAGATGAAAAGAGCTATAACAGTGAGGTCAACAAATAGCAAAACCAAGACAACATGACCAGAAATGTCATCTCCTTTCCACTTACTAGAAACAGTAATGTGACATGCTCAATGTCACCACACATTGTATTTCACAAAGTACAGAGAGGCCATTGGCAGCTGCTGTTGGGCTCCTCCCCTCAGATGATCACTTGGTTCTTCTTACTTAGTCACTAGAAACATAGGAGCAGGAGTAGGCCATTCAGCCCATAAAGCCAGCTCTGCCATTCAATTACATCATGGCCGATCATCTACCTCAACGTCACTTTCCCGCGCTGTCCTCATATCCCTTGATGTCATTAGTATCCAGATATCTATCAATTTATGTCTTGAATATGCTCAATGATTGAGCTTTACAGCCCCCTGGGGTAGAGAATTTCCAAGATTCACCACCCTCTAAATCCATGTTGACTCTGCCCAAACATATTATTTTCTAAGTGTCAAATTATCACATCCTTTAGAATAGATTCTAACATTTTCCCTACTACTGATGTCAAACTAACAAGTCTGTACTTCCCCATTTTCTCTCTCCCTCCTTTCTTAAATAGTGGGGTTACATTTGCTACTTTCCAGTCTGCAGGATCTTTTCCATAATCGATAGAATTTTGAAAGATAATCACCTATAAGATTATTCGGTTGCTAAAAGTCACTAAACAGCATACTAATTGTGATCATCTAGCTATTACAAACTAACAAAGGACTTGTTATTATAAACTAACATTTAGCTTTATTAGAATCCTTCTGAACAAATTAAAATAAAATAAACACAAAAAAATAAAAGAAAAAATAACTAAAGATAAAAGTAAAATGGGGGCCCGTCATGCTCTGAAATTATTGAACTCAATGTTCAGTCCAGCAGGCTATAGTGTGCCTAATCAGTAACTGAGATGCTGTTCCTCGCGCTTGCGTTGATGTTCACTGGAACACTGCAGCAATCCCAGGACAGAGATGTGAGCATGAGAGCAGGGGGAGTGTTGAAATGGCCAGCAACCGGAAGCTCTGGGTCATGCTTTCGGACTGAGCGAGGTGTTCCGCAAAGCGGTCTCCCAGTCTCCATTTGGTCTCCCCAATGTAGAGGAGGCCACATTGTGAGCAGTGAATACAGTATACTACATTGAAAGAAGTACAAGTAAATGGCTGTTTCACCTGAAAGGAGTGTTTGGGGCCTTGGATAGTGAGGAGAGAGGAGGTAAATGGGCAGGTATTACACCTCCTGCGCTTGCAGGGGAAGGTGCCGTGGGAAGGGGACGAGGTGGTGGGGGTAATGGAGGAGTGGACCAGGGTGACGCGGAGGGAATGATCCCTTCGGAATGCTGACAGGGGAAGGGAGGGGAAGATGCCTTAGGTAGTGGCATCACACTGGAGGTGGCGGAAATGGCGGAGGATGATCCTTTGGATTTGCAGGCTGATGGGGTGGAAAGTGAGGACAAGGGGAACCCTGTCGTGGTTCTGGGAGGCAGGGGAAGGGGTGAGGGTAGAAGTGCGGGAAATGGGCCGGACACAGTTGAGGGCCCTGTCAACTACAGTGGGGGGGAATCCTCGGTTGAGGAAAAAGGAAGACATATCAGAAGCGCTGTCATGGAAGGTAGCATCATCAGAGCAGATGCGTCGGAGACAAAGAAACTGGGGGAGAATGGAATGGAGTCCTTACAGGAGGCAGGGTGTGTTGAGGTAGCTGTGGGAGTCAGTGGACTTCTAATGAATATGAGTAGATAGCCTATCCCCAGAGATGGAGACAGAGAAGTTGAGGAAGGGAAGGGAAGTGTCAGAGATGGACCATGTAAAGATGAGAGAAGGGTGGAAATTAGAAGTAAAGTTGATAAAGTTTTCCAGTTCGGGGGGGGAGCAGGAAACGGCACCGATACAGTCATCAAAGTACCGGAAAAAAGAGTTGGGGGAGGGGGCCTGAGTAGGACTGGAACAAGGAATGTTCGATATATCCCACAAAAAGACAGGCATAATTCGGGCCCATGTGGGTACCCACAGCAACACCTTTTACTTGAAGTTGAAGGAGAAGTTGTTCAATGTGAGAACCAGTTCAGCCAGGCGGAGGAGGGTGGTGGTGGATGGGGACTGGTTGGGTCTCTGTTCCAGGAGGAAGCAGACAGCCCTCAAACCATCCTGGAGGGGGATGGACGTCCATAGTGAAGAGGAGGCGGTTGGGGCCAGGAAACTGGAAATTGTCAAAATGACGTAGGGCGTCAGAAGAGTCACAGATGTAGGTGGGAAGAAACTGAACCAGGAGACAAAAGATAGAGTCAAAATAGGAAGAAATAAGTTCAGTGGGGCAGGAGCAGGCTGAAACAATGGGTCTGCCGGGACAGTCCTGTTTGTGGATTTTGGGAAGGAGGTAGAAGCGGGCTGTCCAGGGTTGCGGGACTATGAGGTTTGAAGCTGTAGAGGGAAGATCTCCAGAGGAGATGAGGTCAATGACAGTCCTGTGAACAGTCGCTGGATGTTCGGTGGTGGGGTCATGGTCCAGGGGGACGTAGGAAGAAGTGTCCGAGAGTTGGCGCTGAGCCTGTACAAGATTGGTACGCCATACAACAACAGCACCACCCTTGTCTGCAGGTTTGATGACAATGTTGGGGTTAGACCTGAGAGCATGGAGTGCGGCAAGTTCAGAGGGGGACAGGTTAGAGTGAGTGATGGGGCAGAGAAATTGAGATGGCCGATGTCTCGCGGACAGTTTTCAATGAAAAGATCAAGAGCGGGTAAGAGGCCAGAGGGAGGGGTCCAGGTTGATGGAGAATGCTGGAGACGGGTGAATGGGTCTGCTGATCGGGGGGAGGACTCCAGATCAAAGAAGCGAGCCCGGAGGCGGAGGCGATGGAAGAAGAGCTCAACCTCATGCCGAGCGCGAATTTCATTGATGTGAGGGCGTAAGGGGATAAAACTGAGTCCTTTGCTGAGGACAGAACGTTCAGAGAGGGGGAGGTCAGAAGGTATAGTGAATACACGACTAGGGCCAGATCAGAAGGGGTAGAATCAGAGGGAAGTGAAGGGGAAGAAGGATCTGGAGGGGCATTAGTCCCCATCAGCTGCTGGAGCTTGCGTTCCTTAACACCTGAAAGGAAGAAAAAAAGTTTTTTGTTAATGCGTCGGATAAGACGAAGGATGAAATGAAACTGTGGAGTAGTACAGATTTGAGATAAAATGAGGCAGTGCTTCTGGAGAGAGAGGTCCAGTGTGTACATGTGGCGGCGCATAGCACTGAGTGTGGATCTCAGGATGTGGCGAGAACAGCAGTCCGAGGAACATTGTATTCCTCAGAGATACCTGTAATCCTGGGTGGATTCAAAACATGATGAGTGAAACTGCAGTTGGAATCCACGTGGAATAAGTCGGAGCCGGAGACAGTCACTGAGGAAGGAAATGTGGCTGTGAAAACCTTTTTCACATACCCCTGCAAATTAGTCTTCTTCAAGTACATGTCCCCATACACCTGGACCCCACACATACACACACTCCATTCCCACATACATGTGCACCCCACACAATTGGTTAATTGTCTGCCAAATCCTTACTAGCTTCCTGCTACATTAACACCATTGAGATCCAAAGGGCATTAAGTATTGACACTTCTTGTTTTCCATTTCCTATTTTAGTGAATGTTTCTGCCTTAAAGTTGTAGCCTTGACCTTGATCCCTTCACTCTGAGTTAGTTTTTTTTAATCACTTTCAGAAGGAAAAAACATAAAACCCCAGAGAAGTAAGTAACTAACCCACTAATTAGCGTATAAAGTGGGAGAAATTTGTTCATGTTGAGCTGCTTCTTGTGACACTATGCAGACTACATTGATTCCCTGGGGGCAGACAGTGCTACTGGCTGCTACATGACATTCTTCAATGATATTAATGAGGAATGCCACACGGACCATGCAGGCCATGGTCCACGACATTGCCTGCCCCAGGGAAATTGACATAAACCTGCTAGAAGTGTCGCTACGAGAATAAATTTCAACCCCAAAGTCTTTTACTTTACTAGCCAAAGACAACTATAATTACAACTGCAGGACACTAGATAACAGAGGATCTTCACAACGCTAACTACATTTCGACTTTGTGCACTGTACCATATCACCATTCTCACATGCTTTGCACCTTCCTCAGTCATACTGTTCAATCACAGCAGCACTGTGAGTTCTGAAGCCTGTTTGCCTGTCTGACAATGACTAGATCAAATTACACATTGCAGAGGACACTTAATTACTCTTAATTACTCTCAATCTTAATCAAAGATTACATTAGATCAAAGGGAGTGGTTTATAAGGTTGCCAGAAAAAGTGGTAAACCCAAGGATTGGGACACTTAATTAGCAGGCAGGATCAAAGTATACATTCCAGACAATTGATTGGGTGTGTCTTGTCCTCCAAATGGAACAATCAGAAATCTCGTCCAACCCACTTGTGTTGCAAGTAAACGCTGTCACTGATTTATACCTAAAATGTATGTGTAATTTAGAAGAGGGGTCTCTAGAGAGAAGAAAAACATCACAATTGGAACTGCTTCAACTGAGTTTTATGCAATCCAGTTCATTTAACACTTGCTTGGTTCTTCTTTAGAACTTTCTTTTAGTGTTCCTTAGAAGTTCTGCTATCCTATGGGCATTCTGTCTGTCTCTGTCTCCCTCTGATCACCTTGCAGTATAGTCAGATCATTTAAATTTTCAGTTTCTTTGCCCTTTTTGTTTGCATCTCTGTATCTTAACCCCCCTCCCCAGACACTGTAAAGTTCTGATTTTACATAAATCGTTTAAAGCTTCAAAGTCGATATATTTTATAAAAGTGTTTACTGAAAGTTGTCAAGTGTGGATGTAGCCTTAGTTTATATGTAATGTTTACCTCCAAACAATATCTTAGCACTAGGATGTAGGGATTTAAATAGACAAATGAACCAAACAGAATCCCCTCAGATTGAATTGAAAAATAGTAAGGGATTGATCACATTAATGAGAGTAAGTGGCAGACTGTTAAACAGCAGAAAGAAGTTTAAATTTGAAAATTGTAGACAAATTACAGAGTCTTATGTTAACAATACAGTTCTGAGTATAGATTTTAATTATGCATGAATGGACTGGAAATTGTTAATTGTGAGAAAGGGGAACATTTGTAATGTATTCAGGACTCTTTTCTCAATCAATATGATATGACTTCAACAAAGAAGGAGACACAATTTGACTTGGTTCTGGGTAATTAAGCAGAGAAAGTGGTGACCAAAAGGTTGGTGAATATTTAGAAAATGGTAAAATGTAAACACAGAAAAGGAAAAAGAGAAAATTGGGAGACGTGGGTATTTGACTGAAAAAGACATAAATTATAGCAAATGCAAATAGAAGTAAAAATCACCTGTGAAATATTTAAACAGGAAATGGAAAAACACAAATGCAATCCTGGGAGAAATATAGAAGTATATTGAATCAACAGTCAATGAGTGAATAGGGAGATAAGCTCAAATCCAAAGTAAAAAAGAAACATTTAACACCTATAGAGAGGTAATAAAAATGAAGACAGGGCAAATATAAAGGGGGAAATTTTAGCTCATCCCACCCAGAGCAAACATGACACGTGGATAGTTACAATGACTGCAAAGATTTACTGCCCATTCCTTCCTGCCACCATTTTAATTGAGCTCCTTTTTTAGGAGGCTGAGAATCCCGTCTAACTCAGGCTGGAAGTGACCATGTTGATGCAGGAAGAGAAGCCATGCAGTAAAGATGCAATAACTAAAAATTGGAGAGAGGGATGCCATAGAAGAAGACTGTGGTGGAGAAAAACAATCCAGAAAGATAGAGTAGCAATCAGTAAAAGGCAATGCAAAGGTTGAAGAGGATGAAGAGGGACAGTAAGCTGCATTGCAGTTAGACAACAGTCATTAGTAGTCTTAACAGTGGCATTTCTCTGATCTGGATGGGGCAAATGTCTGATTGGGGACTTCAGGGACAAATGGAAAATGTGGAATCGTATTTGTGAGGTGACCTGTTCCAGCACTTTGGAAAGAAATGGAAGGTTGAAGTTGAGTTGGTAACTGCAGATGATACACAGGGTGATGGTAATGACTCTGAATGATGTCGGGATCATGCTGCCTATGGATAGTAGCTTAACAATGATACTGTAAAGGAAAAGTAGGTGGGCAGGAGTTGGGATGAGAAGGAGTCAAGAAAGCAGATAGTAAGCTTTGTAGATGAAATAATGTTTAGTGAGGCCAAACGGTGAGAATGATACAGTAAAAACTATGTAATAAAGGGGTAAATAGCTGGAGCTTTTACATCTAATGTCTGGGTCGTATTTGACTCCAAGATGAGCTTCTGAACACCTACCTGCTTCATCACTAAAAGTGCCTACTTCCACCTGTGTAACTTTACTTGACTCTGTCACTACCTCAGCTCATCTGCTGCTGGAACCCTCATCCATGCCTTTATTACCTCTAGGCTTGGCTATTCCAATGTTCCCCTGGCTGGCTTCCCATCTTCCACCCGATCCAAAACTCTGCTACTCATATTCTAACTCGCACAAAGTCCCCTTCAATCATCAGCCCTGTGCTTGCTGACCTACATTGGCTCCTGATCCAGCAGCACCTCAATTTTAGAATTCGCAGCCTTGTTTTCAAATCAGTCCATGGCCTCACCCTTCCCTATCTCTGTAGCTTCCTCCAGCCCTACAAGCATTGGAACATGGGAACATGAGTATTGCATTTCGCCCCTCAATCCTACTCCTGTTCCTATGTTCCAACACTTGAAGGGCTGGAAGAAATAACAGCGATAAGGTGGGGCAACACCATGGACAGATTTGAAAACAAAGATGAGAATTTTAATTTAGCCACTAGTTCCTGGTACTCTCCAAAGAGGACCACTTGCCTACTTTTCCCTATGTTATTGGTCCCAACAAGAACCACATTGACCAGATCCTCCTTTTCCAATATCCTTTCAAACTGATTCAAGTTGTCCTGCACAAGGCAGGCAAAATAACACATGGAACTTTCAATCCTGCTTACAATAATTGAAACACATACGACTCCCACATTATACTTCCCCTCTTCCTCCTCCTCTTTCTATGCTGGCACCCCCTACAACGCCCCCAACTTTGCCCTGCTCCAAGATGATAAGGTCAGCACACTGGATGTCCTTCCAATAATTTTTATCCTTATCCTCACAGGTAGCAAGTACATTGTACCTGTGGAATAGGATCAGTTGCTGCAGATCCTCATTCTCTATCTCACCTGGGTTCCCCTTACTCTGCACACTGTTGGTCACACCAACCCTGTTCTAAACCTGCACCTCTGAACAATGTGTGGCTGAAGTCTGAAGCAAATTGTCCATGTACGAATTCCTCTTCCTTATGTGTCCAAATGTCTCCAACTCACAATCCAGTTCAATGATTCTGAGCCAGCGAGATTCAA
The DNA here is from genome assembly GCF_036365525.1 of Heterodontus francisci. Classification (NCBI taxonomy): domain Eukaryota; kingdom Metazoa; phylum Chordata; class Chondrichthyes; order Heterodontiformes; family Heterodontidae; genus Heterodontus; species Heterodontus francisci. Next base: position 116,736,340 of record NC_090371.1, read on the forward strand.
GACAGAGATATCTACTGCAGATAAGCTTGCTCGGGACAGTCTCACCTTCGAGGTCTCTGCACACCTCCAATTCTGGCCTCTTGTACATCCCCAGTTTTAATCACTCCACCACTAGTGGCCATGTCTTCAGTTGCCTAGCCCCTAAGCTCTGGAATTCCCTCCCTGAACCTGTCTGCTTCTCTACCTCTTTCTCCTCTTGAAGATGCCCCTTAAAACCTACCTCTTTGTCCAAGCTTTTGATCATCTCTCCTTTATGTGGCTTTGTGTCAAATTTTGTTTGATATTGCTCCTGTGAAGCAGCTTGGTACATTTCACTATGTTAAAGGTGTTAAATAAGTTAAAGTTGTTGTTGTCTGTTGTGGACTAATTGATGGTGATTGTTAGTTACAATTGGTCAATACCTGCATTATTGTAACAGGTGACTACCAGGATCATATATGGTGAGATAGATGGAGATTGGCTGATCCTCATCTAGAAATTTGTATGTTCCCAGTAAGAGTGAGTAGGGAGTAGAGTTGAAAGGCTGGAGAATTGGAGGAGGCAGAAACAACAGAGTAGATGTTCTTAATTTTGATGATTAAACGGTCCATAAGCCCCTCACATTTGATTTCTGAAGTGAGTTTAGAGGGAATAGTGGAAGATCATCAGAGGGGAAGATTTATTGTTGATAAGTGGAGTAATATTTGATGGTACTTATTGATGCAGAATTTTGATTTTATTTTCTTCTGCTTTTTGAGACATGGTAGAAACAACTACAATTGCACAGAGCATTCTGGACCAAGCCAGCACCTCATAGCACCCTGCATCAGTGACTACCAGCACAGCTATACATATCCCACAAGACCTAGATAGTGAGGTTAAGGAGGGAGGGCAGGGTGGATTACAACGCACAGGTGGAGAGGAACAAGTGGAGGTAATTAATGAAGACCAGGCAGCAAATAGCCAAAGATCTAGCACTGCTCCTGCCACTACTGCAGCTTCTGGGAATTCAGACCTCACAGTGGCTGCTTGCAAATAAAGATTGCTGTCTAAGTAGAATTGATTGTCTAATAATTCACTTCTGTCAATGCATAATACACTGGAAGGTCTGGCAAGGAGTTTACATGCCTAATCTGGGCAGTAGTGAATAAGCAGTTGTCTGCAGTGCAATCTATCAAGGAGCACATGGCATGTGCAAGTGTGCAATGAAGCTTAGGTCATAGTCACAGTGAAAGCATCTCTCATGAATGCTCACATTGCTGCTATGGAACCCTTACTCTTAAGAAACTCTTATGACTAGTTTCAACATGCTCAGAGAATAGCTAGGGATGACTTTGAGGTGGGATTCACAGAACTCTGAGCTGCCCAAAGTTCTGCTTCCACATGAATCAGTAACATGGTAAAAGAATATCCAGCTAGTATGCCTGTAACAGTGACCAGGCAGATGTCTCTCAAAGTACTGCCACATCCAGACGATCAAGTATTTCTGCACAAGTGCTATAGCTTACTCAGGTGTGGCAGACTCAGTTGTAGAACCATCACAATATACACTGCAATGAGGTAAAGCTTCGTTAGTATCCCAGTGAATTCCTATAGTGAACAGCACACTTTCTTCTTCCACAAGGGAATACTTGGAAGAAATAATAGACTAGAGGGGTAATTCCACAATCCAACACTTCCAGCGGGAAGTCAAGCTTGCAAGGGGAGTGGGTCAGAGAATTAGGATGATGGTATTGTTGGCCTATCAACATTCTGTGCTCCTTGCTGGGAGTGTGAGATTGTGGCATTATCCATTAGGTATCACATTGAAAAGAAACCACTGTCAAAAAGGGGGAACCACTGTGGCAAATCACACTGACACATTTCATCAACTATAAACTAGATTAAATAAATGCACTGCACTTGATTTAAACACTGTATTGAGTATTTGTGTAATTGTTTCGAGTTATACAGGACCACAGAAAACATGGGTGATAGTTGAGGAGGTGAACCAAGAGGTACAACAGTTGTTTTGATCTGTACAAGACATTTCAGAAATCTTGGTGCTAATCGGACCATATCTTGTACAAGTATCTCGTCCACCAGTATGTAGTAGTATTTCACATCTTATTGTCATTTCAATGGTGGCATGGCTCCAGCATTCTGCTCATCATGGCATATCCATGTAGAGAAATGTTGTGCATTTTATTCTTGACACTCTTGGGGAAGGAAGCTGTACTGCAATGTTTCCCCTTATCTGTTGCTGCCTGTGACTTGTTTGGGATAAAGTTGAGACTGAATCATGACTACTGCCAGGAAATTGGGGACAGACCTGCATGATGCATTGCCTGTGGTTGCAAACAAGCTGGACATTCAGGGTGTTGAATCATTTTGCATTCAGAAAGATACCAGGCTAGTTATGGGGAGCAAGTAGGCAATGTGACTGCAGTCAATGGCACCTTAGATCATGGGAAAGCCTGCAATGCAGGCAAAGCCTAGTGCTGTCTCATCCTACTTTGTTCTGTCCATTGGGAATGATATAGGTGTTCCTCTTGGTGTAGAGAGCTTGGTGACCTCCCTGATACAGCAGTGCAAGCCAAACTGGGAGATGCCACTGATGCCACTAGCTTCAGCCTGGAAGAAGACTGTGATATAAAGGGTAAGGCCACAGTAACTTTGACAACCACAATCAGTGCTGTCAATGTCTTGGCTTGTGGCTGCAACAGGTGGCGTAGTTCAGTGACAGCCTCCCTGGTAAATGTGCAGGCGCCTCCCACATTGCTCTTTGGTCAGGTTGAGGTACGAGAAGTGCTCTTTGAAGACTCACTATGTGTATGTCCTCTTGCCTTCAGTTGAGAGAGCATCAGCCAACTGTGGCAGAAGCTTTGCTGGAGGGGCTGGAAGGGGGCGACGATGAACAAAAGGGCAGTGCTGGAGGGCCTATAATTGTGGGAGGTGACATAAGACTAGAGGAGATTGCATAGATTGGGGGTTGAGGCAATGGGAGATGAGGACGAGGATCCTAAATGCAGTCCATTGGGGAACAGGAGTCAGTGTAGGCCAGTGGAAACAGGACTAGATTGGAATAGCAATGGCTGAATTCTGGACAAGTTCAGAGTTATTGATGGTAAAGAATGGGAGATCTGTAAGAGGAGAGTTGGAGCAATTGGGAGTAATTTTGACTTTGTGCGATAGCGTAAAATTTGTGGTAGTGAACTGGAAGCCCAGTTTACAGCTTTTCCGATTGTTATTTTTAAACATTTCAATGAAGGAGTGAGTAGGGACAGAGGCGGGCAATGTTGAAGCGGTGGAAATCAGAATTCCTGGTGATGAATAGGATGTCGGGTTCAAAGTTCTCCTCTGGATCAAACAGGGTGTCATGATTTCATAAGATCTGATTCAGCCTGAGTTAGTGATCAAAGAGGAAGATGCTGTTGGTACCAAGGGGCTTGATATCAGGACCAACAATGATGGCTTCAGTACCTCCATGTTCAACTGAAGGAAGTTATGACTCATCCATGACTTGAAGTCAGGTAGGCAGTCTGACAACATGGGGCTGAGGTCAAGAGAGGGAGTCTAGTGAGAGAGTCAGGCGTTCTTGACATAGGTATGGAAACTAACCATCCAACTGCGAATTATGTCTCTTAGGACAGCACATGGATGAGAAATAAGAAAGGTCAAAGATGATTCCTTGGGTGACATAGCAGGGTTGTAAAGAAAAGCCATGACTGGAGGTGTGTTGGCTATATTCAGATAGATGGATGATCATGCTGTCAAACCCTATCATTCAGGCTAAAATTAGCAATCAGATTTGTTTATAGGATTTATAATTATACAGAAGTGAATAGAATATAGCAGCTATACAAATACTTTATACCATTTAATTATCTTGAAAATAAGCAAGTGCCTGAAATCCTAGTTAAAACATTCTGAAAAGGATTTCGAATCCTTGGGGATTGTAATATAGATCTGCCTCTCCTTGGGGAGTTCCGAATCATCGCTGTAGCATTGAAAACAAATGATCGACATGAGAGAATTGGCAACTGATGAAACAGGGAAAATCCCCACTTATTATACCATTCTTCTCAGTCTCAAAGACACAAGTTTAAAGGAGTTCTTTCCCCGAGGCAATTTGTTATAAATCAATTTTACTTTTTGGATCGATGAGTCAATTGTAGCTGCTGCCTTTGATGGGTTTTGTGTTTGATTTTGACATCTGAGTTGCATATCAAATAGTCTGAGCCTGAGGACCAGGAGCTTGACACCAAAGAGAATCTGCAAGCACACCTGTACTTAATGTTTTAAAGATTTGACTCATTTGTTGATGCAAACACCAAAGACTATCTTTTTCTTTCTTTTGGACCTCCTTATCTCGAGAGACAATGGATACGTGCCTGGAGGTGGTCAGTGGTTTGTGAAGCAGCGCCTTTCCAGAGGCCAATTCCAGAGTGACAGGCTCTTCCACAGGTGCTGCAGAGAAATTTGTTTGTCGGGGCTGTTGCACAGTTGGCTCTCCCCTTGCGCTTCTGTCTTTTTTCCTGCCAACTACCAAGTCTCTTCGACTTGCCACATTTTAGCCCTGTCTTTATGGCTGCCCGCCAGCTCTGGCGAATGTTGGCAACTGACTCCCACGACTTGTGATCAATGTCACAGGATTTCATGTCGCGTTTGCAGACGTCTTTAAAGCGGAGACGTGGACGGCCGGTGGGTCTGATACCAGTGGCGAGCTCGCTGTACAATGTGTCTTTGGGGATCCTGCCATCTTCCATGCGGCTCACATGGCCAAGCCATCTCAAGCGCCGCTGACTCAGTAGTGTGTACAAGCTGGGGATGTTGGCCGCCTCGAGGACTTCTGTGTTGGAGATACGGTCCTGCCACCTGATGCCAAGTATTCTCCGGAGGCAGCGAAGATGGAATGAATTGAGACGTCGCTCTTGGCTGGCATACGTTGTCCAGGCCTCGCTGCCATAGAGCAAGGTACTGAGGACACAGGCCTGATACACTCGGACTTTTGTGTTCCGTGTCATTGCGCCATTTTCCCACACTCTCTTGGCCAGTCTGGACATAGCAGAGGAAGCCTTACCCATGCGCTTGTTGATTTCTGCATCGAGAGACAGGTTACTGGTGATAGTTGAGCCTAGGTAGGTGAACTCTTGAACCACTTCCAGAGCGTGGTCGCCAATATTGATGGATGGAGCATTTCTGACGTCCTGCCCCATGATGTTCGTTTTCTTGAGGCTGATGGTTAGGCCAAATTCATTGCAGGCAGCCGCAAACCTGTCGATGAGACTCTGCAGGCACTCTTCAGTGTGAGATGTTAAAGCAGCATCGTCAGCAAAGAGAAGTTCTCTGATGAGGACTTTCCGTACTTTGGACTTCGCTCTTAGACGGGCAAGGTTGAACAACCTGCCCCCTGATCTTGTGTGGAGGAAAATTCCTTCTTCAGAGGACTTGAACGCATGTGAAAGCAGCAGGGAGAAGAAAATCCCAAAAAATGTGGGTGCGAGAACACAGCCCTGTTTCACGCCACTCAGGATAGGAAAGGGGTCTGATGAGGAGCCACCATGTTGAATTGTGCCTTTCATATTGTCATGGAATGAGGTGATGATACTTAGTAGCTTTGGTGGACATCCGATCTTTTCTAGTAGTCTGAAGAGACCACGTCTGCTGACGAGGTCAAAGGCTTTGGTGAGATCAATGAAAGCAAACTATCAACCATACAGTAAGTAGCTGAACACATATTCCCAGAGAAATGTATATTTTTCTAGGCAGTATAGCCATGAAATTCCATTGGCGCCCTACCAGTCTCCTACCATTACATGCCAGTTCACAGCTATTTTCATTGTTTCTAAAATTTCCCTGAGGGTTGCACTAGCTTTGCGGTGCAGTTAGGCAAGAGATTGGTAGAATATCTATGGAACATTAGAGCTTAAATTGTTTGTTTATATTACTTTAACTTATTCTCCTGTTCCCACGGAACATAAACAAATATTTTAAAAATCTTTTCAGAAGGCAGCTAACAGTTTCATCTTAAATTCACCATATAATATAACTAAAATTTCAAATTAAGATACAGTAAAGACATTTTTACAGTTCGAGTAAGATAGACCTCAGTTTTCATCCCCTTTCAGCAAATGGTTACATTTAGGTGCCATGTGAATGGTCCTAATGGAAATTCATCCAATGTCTTACTTGATTGAACTGCTGGGGAAAATGGCAACAAATATTTTTCGATACACCACTCCATGAATGTATGGAATTCTAATAGAAGCATTCTCTCTGTGAATATTACTATTTGCACATTGCACTCATTGTGGTCTTGTACATTACATGGCATGGCTATTGTTTGGGTGGCACCATACTGGGCAAATTTCCTTAGTTGGCAAAAGTGACTGGAAGCTTTCCATAGGCTTTTCTGCTGTAACTGCAAATATATCCATTCTGTCGCTAGAGTATCTTAATTTATGCCAATTGTAAAATCATTTTTTATTCGTTCATGGGATGTGGACATCAATGGCAAGGACATGATTTATTGCCCATCCAAAATTGCCCTTGAGAAGGTGGTGGCAAGTGCCTTCTTGAAATGCTGCAGTCCATGAGGTGTAGGTATTCCCTATTAGGTAGGGAGTTCCATACGTTGAACCAGAAACAATGAATAAATAACAGGACAAATTGAACAGGCTGGGTGTCTTTTCTCTAGAAAAGAGAAGACTGAGCAGTGGCCTGATAGAGGTCTTTAAGATTATGAATGGGTTTGATAGGGTATAAGTAAAGAGGTTGTTGCCACTTGTCATGGAGACCAGAACTATGGCAAATAATTATAAGATAGCCTTTAATAAATCCAGTAGGAAATTTAGGAGAAACTTCTTTACCGAGAATGTGGTGGGGATGTTGAACTGACTATCACAAGGAGTAGTTAGAATCATAGAATTATAGATTGTCACAGCATAAAAGGAGGCCATTCAGCCCATTGAGTCTGTGCCAGATCATCAAGTACTTATCCAATTCTCTTTTGAAGACTACTGTTGAATCTGTATCCACCCTATCAGACAATGGATTCCAAATTGTAACCATGTGAGAGTAAAGACTTTTTGCCACATATTGCCTATTTTTTGCCAATCACCGTAAATCTGTTCCCTCTTGTTATCAACCTTTCAGCCATTGGAAACAGTTTCTCTTCATTTAAGCAATCTAAACCTTCATGATTTGAAACACCTCCAACAAATCTCCTTTTAGCCTTCTTTGCTCAAAGGAGAACAACCCCAGCTTCTCTAGTCTATCCACGTAATTGTAATCCCTCATCCCTGGAACCATTCTAGTAAATCTCTTCTGTACCTTCACCAAAGAATTTATGTTATTTCTAGTTGGGGAAAATAGCATAGATGCATATAAGGAGAAGCATGATAAACATATGAGGGAGAAAGGTACAGAGGAATATTTTGATAGGGTTAGAAGAAGGATGGGAGGAGGCTCGCGTGGAGCATAAACACCAGCATGGACCTGTTAGACTGAATGGCCTGTTTCTGTGATATAAATACTCTGTATATTCAGGAGTTGCTATGGCCTGTAATTAATACTGGATCTGTTATTCCCTACAACAGAATGAAAAAGGGTATGGGCTATCACTTCATTGCACTTACATTTCACCTGAGGCTGCCTTAGAGTGATGTTGACATCTGCACCATTTGTAAAAAAGATATCATGCAAAGTTTGTTATTTTCTTACATGGGTGAGATTGAGTTCAGTGAACTTATAGCCTCAGGCAATGAAAGGCGATTTGACACAAGAACTCCTGGCCAAGACACCTAACTAGGTCACACTAACTTAGCACTGAGCAGCTTCTTTAACTAGCAATCACACATTGGCTGTGCCACTCTGCTATAGGTCACTAAGTAGGTCATGCAGTAATGCAAGGGGGTGGGTGGGAAGAAGAACAAAAGGGAAGATCTGTGATAGGACAGATTAAGTAATAAAAGGTTTTATGATACAAAAATAATGTGGTAATGTGGAGAAATCAGTTCAGCCATGAACCTATTGAGTGGCGGAACAGTCTTGAGGGCCGAGTGGCCTACTTCTGCTCTTAATTCATATGTTCGTATGTTCTTAAAATAAAAGGGAGTGGTAATTGGACAAGTAAAGAAACAAAAGATGTGTCCAGATGAGGTCTGAATGTCAAGATAGAAGTAATCCAAACACAAATTAAAGAGATTAAGAAACAAGGGAGAAAACTGAACCAGCAAAATAAAGGAACAAAATCGGGACAGAGGTTATGATCTAAAATTATCGAACTTAACAGCCACCTTGACTGCACTTCCTTACACCCCCTTCCTGTCAGGACTCTATCCCATTCTTCCAGTTTCTCTGTCTCCGTTGCATCTGTTCAGACAATGCAACCTTCCATGCAAGTACTTCCGATATTTCTTCCTTTTTCCTCAACCAAAATTCCCTGCACCATGGTTGACAGGGTCCTTGACTGTGTCCATTCTATTTCTTGCAATTCTGCACTCACCCCTTCCCCTCCCTCCCAGAACCACAATAGGATTCCCCTTGTCCTCACCTTCCACCCCACCAGCCTCCGTAGTCAATGGATCATCCTCCACAATTTCTGCCACCTCCAGTGTGTTGCGACCATCAAACACATTTTCCCCTCCTTTCCTCTTTCAGCATTCTGAAGGGACCGGTCCCTCTGCAGCACCCTGGTCCACTCCTCAATCACCCCAACACCCCCTCCCTTTCCTACGGCATTTTCACATGCAAGTACAGGAGATGCAAACCTGCCAGTTTACCTCCTCCCTTCTCATCGTCCAAAGCCCCAAACACTTCTTCCAAGTGAAACAGTGATTTATATGTACTTCATTCAATTTAGTATACTGTATTTGCTTCTCACAATGCGGTCTCCTTTACTTTGGGGTGACCAAATGCAGACTGGGTGACCACCTTGTGGAACACCTCCCTTCAGTCCACAAGCGTGACCCTGAGCTTCCTGGCGCCTGTCTTTTCAATTCTCTACCTTGCTCCCATTCTGACTTTTCTGTCTTTAGCCTGCTGAGATTGACAGATTTCTAAATACAAATGACATAAGGGGAGATGAGGATAGTGCTGGAGAAAAGCATTGAAGTGGATGATCAGCCATGATCATATTGAATGGGGGGGCAGGCTCGATAGGCTGAATGGCCTGCTCCTGTTCCTATGTTCCAATGCAGTGTTCCAATGAAGTTTAGTGCAAGTTGGACAAACAGAACCTCATCTTTCAACCAAGCACTCTACAGCCTTCTGGACTCAACACTGAGTTCAACAATTTTAGATCAAAACCTCTGTCCTCATTTTGTTCCATGTTTTTCCTGGTTCGATTTTTTTCTCTTGTATCTTCCTTAATCCCATTGCATTTAGATGGCTGCTATTCTGCCATTCACACCTCACCTAGACACATCTTTTATTTCTTTAATTGTCCTATTACCATTCTCTTTGCCTTTGCACTATGGAATCTTTTGTCATTTAATCTCTCCCGCCCTCCACCCTATTACAGACCTTCCCTTTTGTTCTTCTTCCCACCCTCCCCACTTTAATTTGCTCAAAACCTATTACATTTCTAACTTTTCCCAGTTGTGATGAAAGGTCACAGAGCTGAAACGTTAACTCTGTTTCTCTTTCCACAGATGCTGCCAGACCTGCTGAGTGTTTCCAGCACTTTCTGTTTTTATTTCAGATTTTCAGTATCCACAGTATTTTGCTTGTGCATGCAGAAATGGAAGCAGTTTAGTAGGTTACACACATAACTTATTCAATTGAGGGTGAATGAAACGCAAACACTATTAGTCCAACACTACGCACCCCATAAATCACGGATGTGAAAGATCGTGTAGTTAATTAACGTTATACCTCTTTCATTGGGTGAGGTACAGATCGCAGATATTGATGTTATTGTCTTGCTCAGCCCCAATTTTCATTGATCGGCCATTTACGGCCATGTCTGGGTCCTGGGCTCTGGGGTTCCTTCCCTCCACTCCACCTCTCTATTTCTCTTCTCTTTCCTCCTTTGGGAGGCTCCTTGGAGTCTACCTCTTTGGCTAAGCTCCTGGTCACTTGCTCTTGTGTGGCTCGGTGTCAGATTTTGTTTGGTGATGTTCCTGTGAGGGATATTGAGATGTTTTTACTGCATTGAATTTGATGTTATAATTGCAAGCTGTTTTTTTTTTCTTTTTAAGAATTTGTGTGATTTTTGAAGAGATAAATAAAATTCAAGTGAGATCAGTGGGAAGTTTCACAGAGCAGAGCAGTGGCAGAGAGAGAGAGAGAGAGAGAGACCAGCGGGAGTTTAACAGAGCAGTGGCAGAGAGAAAGACAGAGAGAGGGACCAGCAGGGAGCTTAACAGAGTGGTGGCACAGAAAGAGAGAGAGAGAGAGAGAGGAACCAGCAGGGAGTTTAACAGAGCGGCGGCAGAGAGAGAGAGAGAGAGAGTGAGGGAGAGAGGGACCAGGGAGTTTAACAGAGCGGCGGCAGAAAGAGAGTGAGACCAATGAGGAGTTTAACAGAGCGCTGGCAGAGAAACAGAGAGAGGGGTCAAGCGGAGAGTTTAACAGAGAGGTGGCAGAGAGAGAGCAAGACCAGTAGGGAGCTATCCCGTCCAGTCCAGTCTGTGGCTCCAGAGCAGATCGACGGTGTTCTGAAAAAATCAAAGTGTGTTATCACAGGAAAACAGGTACCTGATTGTTTTGTGAGTATTTTTTATCATTTAATCTTACAAAATTAGGGTAATTTTAAGGCTTTATTAGTAGTAGGGTTTACGAATAGTCATAAGGTTTATTAGATTGTCTGGTGATTATTTCCTATTTATCACTATTACTATTGCTAAGGTTCATTGCTATTTGTGTGCTTATTACTACTATTGGTAACGTTTTAGTATTGGTAGAGTGTATTAACAGTGGTAATGTCGATAAGTATTGGTAAAGTTTATTATTAGCTTTAATGAGGTTATTATTACTATTGGTAATGTTATTATTACTATTGGTAAGGTTTATTAATTTTAGTAGGGTTATCAGCATTAGTTGTAGCAGGGTTTATTAGTAACAGGGTTTAGTTTAGTTTAGTTTAGTTTAGTTTAGAGATACAGCACTGAAACAGGCCCTTCGGCCCACCGAGTCTGTGCCGACCATCAACCACCCATTTATACTAATCCTAAACAAAAACAAGAAATGCTGGATTCACTCAGCAGGTCTGGCAGCATCTGTGGAAAGAGAAGCAGAGTTAACGTTTCGGGTCAGTGACCCTTCTTCGGAACTGACCTACACTAATTCCATATTCCTACCACATCCCCACCTGTCCCTATATTTTCCTACCACCTACCTATACTAGGGGCAATTTCTACTGGCCAATTTACCTTTCAACCTGCAAGTCTTTGGCATGTGGGAGGAAACCGGAGCACCCGGAGGAAACCCACGCAGACACAGGGAGAACTTGCAAACTCCACACACGCAGTACCCAGAATTGAACCCGGGTCGCTGGAGCTGTGAGGCTGCGGTGCTAACCACTGCGCAACTGTGCATTATTATAATAGATAGAGGAATGGCAGGGCTGCTCCAACCTCTGTAGTGTACATCCTGTGCTATGTGGGACCTCCAGGATGCTTCATGTGTTCCAGATAACCATATGTACAGGAAGTATCATCAGTTGCAGCAGCTTGAGCTCCATGTTTTGGAACTTGAGCAGCAGCTGGTGACACTGGGGCGCATCCATGTGGTTGAGAGCTTCGTGGATAACACGTTTATAAATGTGGTCACATCGCAGCTTAAGAGTATTTAGGGAGAAAGGGAATGGGTGACCAACAGACAGTCAAGAAGAAACAGGCAGGTAGTGCAGGAGACCCCTGCGTGCATCTCACTCTCCAGTCGGTATTAAGTTCTGAATACTGAAGAAAGTGATGGTTCATCTGGGGAGTGCAGCCAAAACCAAGGCCATGGCACCACGGGTGGCTCAGCTGTACAGAGGGGGACAAGGAAAACTGGAAGAGCGATAATGATAAGAGATTCGATAGTCAAGGGAACAGACAGGCGTTTCTGTGGCCACAGAGGTGAATCCAGGATGATGTGTTGGCTCCCTGGTGCCAGGGTCAAGGATATCACTGAACAGCTGCAGAGAACCTTGATGGGGGAGGGTGAACAGCCAGCAGTCGTGATCCACATTGGTACCAATGACATAGGTAGGAAGAGGGATGTTGTCCAGCAGACAGAGTTTACTAAACTAGGTAAGAAATTAGCAAGCAGGACCTCAAAAGTAGTAATCTCCTGATTACTCCCGGTACCATTCGCAAGTGAGTATTCTTGCGGATTGTCATGATGAGTGCAAGACAAAAAGCATTGACAACATGTCTCTATTTTCAGCAATACTCAAGTTTTGTACTACCAAATGACTATTAGTATGGAAATAGGAGGATAGTGCAGATTAATGTGTGGCTGGAAAGATGGTGCAGGAGGGAGGGCTTTAGATTCATGGGGCACTGGGATTAGGTCCGGAGAAGATGGGACCTGTACGGGCTGGACAGGTTGCACTTGAACAGAGCTGAGACAAATTTTCTAGAGTGCAATTTGCTTATGCTATTGGGGATTGTTTAAACTAACTTGGGATGGGTGTGGAAACAAGGAGATAATACAAGAGAGGAACACCAAGGTGCACAGAGAATTGGAAGAGACATTATGCACTAGGGTAGGAAATAGCAAAGTATTAGGTGGGGCCAGAGTGAGAGTGTTAGACAGTACTAGACAAGGGAGTAGTTCCAAATCAGATGGGGGTACAGTGAGAAGGACTACAAGGAATGCAAAGACAGGATTACAATTCAAGTGTGTAAACACACAAAGTGCTGTGAATAAGGTTGGTGAGTGCAAGCACAAATAGCAATATCAGAATATGATGTAAAGGCAATAACGGAAACGTAGCTTAGAAATGGTGCCAACTGGGCACTTAACATACAAGGATATAAAATGTTCAGAAAAGATAGAGAAGGAAAAAGGAGAGGTAGGGTGGCAGTCCCGATTAGGGAAGATATTGCAGTGCTGGAAACGGAGGATGCCCTTGAAGACCCAAGAACAGACTCCATTTGGTTAGAATTGAGGAGCAAAAAGGGAATGATCGTGCTACTAGGGTATTGTATAGGCCTCCAAATAGTGAGAGAGAGAGAGATATTGGAGCAAATCTGTGGGGAAATCACAGAGATGTGCAAGAACTATAGAGTGGTGATACTGGGGGACTACAATTACCAAAATGTCAGTTGGGATAATTTTAGAGTAAAGGGTAAGGAGGGGGAGGAACTTCTAAAATGTTTTCCCGAGAACTTCCTTGATCAGGATGTTCTCAGCCCAACTAGAAAAGAAGCATTGCTGGATCTGGTGCTGGGGAATAAGGTGGGTCAAGTGAACCAATTGCCTGTGGGAGATTACTTGGGTAAGAGTGATCATCATATCATAAGGTTTAGTCTAGTAATCCAAAAAAGCAAGGAACAAAATAAGATAGAATGTCTGGATTGGAAGAGGGCTAATTTTAATGCAATGAGAAGGGATCTAGCCAGGGTAGAATGGAATCAAAGACTGACAGGAAGAGCTGTATCAGAACAATGGGTTATCTTTAAGGAAGAAATGCTTCAGGTACAGGCTAGGAATATTCCAACAAGTGTGAATGGTAGGGGAACTGAGAACAGGGCTCCTTGGTTGACGAGGGAGATAGAGATAATGATGATACAAAAAAAGGTGTATGATGCATGTCAGGTGAACTCATCAAGTGAGATCCAGGCCATATACAATAAGTTGAGAGGGGAAGTGAAGTAGAAAATAAGACTGGCAAAGAAAGAATGTGAAAATAGAACGACAGTCAACATAAAAGAGAACCCAAAGATCTTCTACCAGCATGTAAATAGTAAGCAAGTAGTAAGAGGAGGGGTGGGGCTTATTAGGGACAAAGAGGGTAATATATGCTTAGAGGCACAGGGCAAGGCTAAAATACTTAATGAGTACTTTGTATCAGTGTTCACTAAAGAATTGGAGACTGACAAAATAGCAGAAGAAGCAGAGAGAGTAGAGGCAATGGATAGGATAAAAATAGAGATGGGGGAGGTACTAAAAAGGCTGGTTATGCTTAGGAGAAATAAGTCACCTGGTCTGGATGGCTTGCATCCCAGGTTGCTAAAGGAATTCAGGATGGAGATAGTGGAACGGCTTTCCATAATCTTCCAATCTTCCCTGGATATGGGGGAGGTGCCAGAGGATTGGAGAATGGCAAAGGTGACATCCTTGTTCAAGAAAGGGTGTAAGGACAGTCCGAGCAACTACAAGCCAGTTAGTTTAACATCAATGGTGGGTAAGGTTTTAGAAACAATAATCAGGGAAAAATCAACACACACTTGGAGAGGTTCGAGTTAATTAAGGATAGCCTTTGTAAAAGGCAGATCATGCTTGACTAATCTAATTTAATCTTTTGGTGATGTAACAGAGAAGGTTGATGAAGGGAATATGGTGAATGTTGTTTATGGGAATTTTAAGAAATAAGGTACCTTTAAGTGATAAGGTACCACAGAAATGGCTGGTTAGAAAATTGAGGCTCATGGAATAGGAGGGTCAGTGTTCAATTGGATTTTTTTAAAAATTGGCTTAAGGACAGAATACAGCGAGTTGTAGTAAATGGTTGTTTTTCAGACTGGAGCATGGTAGACATTGGTGTTCCCCAAGGGTCAATGCTGGGACCACTGCTTTTTTGCTCTATATAAATGACTTGGATCTTGGACAACAGAGCAGAATCTCAAAATTTGCAGATGGCACCAAACTTGGAGGTGCAGCAAACAGTGAGGATGATATGAACCACCTGCAACAGGACATAGATAGGCTCGCTAGGGCAGAGCGGTAGCAGATGGAATTTAATACTAACAAGTGTAAGGTGCTGCATTTTGGCAGGAGGAATACGGGGAGGCAATATATACTTAATGGCACCAATCTTTGAAGGTGGCAGGACATATTGAAAGAGTTGTTAGTAAAGCACATGGGATCTCAGGCTTCATAAATAGAGGCATCAAGTACAAAGCCAGGAAAGCTATGCTGAACTTTTATAAAACTCTGATTAGGCCCCAACTGGAGTATTGCATCCAGTTCTGGTCACCACACTTCAGGAATGATGTGAGTATCCTTAAGAGGGTGCAGAGGAGATTTACCAGAATGGTTCCAGGAATGGAGGATTTTAGTTACAAGGTTAGTTTGGAAAAGTTGGGTTTATTCTTAGAACAAAGGATATCAAGGAGAGATTTAATAGAATGGTACGAGATTATGACAGACTTAGAAAAGTGAGACAAGGAAAAGCTGCTCCCATTAACAAATGGTAGAAGGAGTTGGGGACACAGATAGAAAGTTTTGGGCAAAAAATGCAGGAGGAATATGAGGAAGCATGTTTTACACAGCGGGTGGTAATGACCTGGAACTCGCTGCCCACAAGGTTGGTGGAAGCGGAGACAATCAATGACTTCAAGAGGAATTTGGATGGGCGGCTGAGAGAAATAGACTTGCAGGGCTACAGGGATCAAGCCACGGAGTGGGACTGACTGCATAGCTCTGTGGAGACCTGGAATGGATTCAATGGGCCAAATGGCCTCCTGCTGTGCCATAAATGACTCTATGGCTGTAAGTTCTGAAGTCCATCTGAGGGTTCAGTGGATATCTGCACTGAGCTACAGAAAGCAGCAAGGTCAGGCTTCAATCCTGATCTATTAATTGACGGAGGTAGGATTAATACAATTGGCCTCAGCTCAGGGAGCTGCCTAGAAGGACAAGGGCCGATGGGAGTACCACCACCTTTAGGTTCCCCTCCTGTCTTGTACATATTTGTCTGTTCCTTTATCGTCACTGTTATGGTCAAGTGAGGAGGGGTTGAAGGGCTTCCCTCTTTTCCCTCTCCTTGTTAGACCACAATAGGTTTAATCCTTAAAGTAGATTTACTGGCCAATTCAGTAGGTGTTTGATTACTTACTTGCTATGATCATAACAAGAACCAATCGGATGGGTTTTCTTGAGCCAACAAAGAAAGAGGTTAAATTTATTGTACCTAAACTGAACTAAAAAAAAATGCACCAACTTTCACTCTCACACACACACTGGAGGTTTACAAACACACAAATAGGTTATAGAGTTGGGAAAGGTAGATTGATTGAGTCAGAGTCCATAGAAAAGGTATACGGTCTGTGGGGTCTGGTGATACGGCTGGCCTATAGTTGAATTCGGTGGTCCTGAGGCTTTTAGTTTGAAGAGGTAAATGACTGATTTGGTGAGTCTCTTGGAGACAGTGGTGCAGATGATTTCCTCCAACGGAGTTTCTGATAGTAGCTGGAGTATGCAAAGGTGGTCAGTCAACAAGCAGGATTTGAAAGCTTTCAAGCTGAAATAGAGAGAGAGAGAGGAACCCCCACTTAAGGTCTGCTCATGTTAGAGTCCAGCTGCTTCTCCTCTGTTGCAGAGAGAAACACCAACTTAAAAACACAGATGGGAAGGGGCTTGTCACATGATAGTCACCTAGTGATTCAAACATAGCAGTTAGAAGTATTTCTTCTTCTAAAGAGAACAAACAGTTCATTTAAACTTCCTGGGTCTTGGTTCTTGCTGGGAAATGCACAAACATTTCGTCTCCCTCCTCACAGTCCTTTGCAATGTAGGATACAATGTCGCAAACTAGGTGATCATCTTAAGCTGCCAGCAGTCATCCTATTTTAAATGTTCTTTTTAAATTTATTCAAAAAATATAAATTTAGAAATCCAGTCAGTGCATTAAATAAAATTATCATTTAACAAAACACAAATGTCCTACTTAGCAGCACTGTGCAAGTACCTTCACCACATGAACGGCAGTGGGGTCAACATGAAGGCAGCTCACTACCACCTTCATAAGGGCAGGTAGGGCTGGGCAATAAATTCTGGCCTTACCAGCAACACCACACATCCCAAGAATCAAAGGTTTTCCTCCTGATCCTTATCCTGATCTGTCGGTTCGGAATAGCATGAACCAGAGCTTCTGATTGCTATCCCGGAAGGGACACTCAGATAGATTTTCTTCTGCCCTGTGCCTGGAAAATTAGTATTCCACCAGCACAGGACGAAGGGAAAGGAAATGAATGCATTATGTCAGGTCACAGTCCTCATCTTCTCTTTCTGGGAATTCCCTGGAGTCTTTGCAAATGGCCCCACACCTACTTAGCATAGTGAGTTGGGAGGAGTAAATCCAGACCGTCCATGCCAATTTCATTTGACAACGGTGAATGGCAAAAGAACCAGAGGTGATGTAAGAAAACATTTTTTACATAGCGAGTTGTTGTGATCTGGAATGCACTGCCTGAAAGGGTGGTGGTAGCAGATTCAATAATAACCTGCTAAAGGGAATTGGATAAATACTTTAAAAGGAAACATTAACAGGTCTCCGGTGAAACAGCAGGTGAGTGGGACGAGTCGGACAGCTCTTCCAAAGAGTTGGCACAGAAATAATGGGACAAATGGCTGTATTATTCTACAATCCAGCAGTATATTTCCAAGTCAGGATGATGTATGACTTGGAGTGGAACTTGCAGGTGGTGGCATTTCCATGTTCCTATTGCCCTGTTTTTCTAGTTGGTAGAGTTCGTAGGATATGCTATTGAAGAAGCCTTAGTGAGTTGCTACAGTGCATCGTGTGTACTTTACACACTGCAGCCACTGTGTGCCAGTGTTAGGGAGTAAATGTTTAAGGTGTTGGATCAGCTGGGTTTCTGGTCAATAGTGACGTTCCCAGGATGTTGATGGCGGGGGATTCAGTGATGGTAATGCCATTGAATGCTAAGGGAGGTGGTTAAACTCTCTCTTGTTGAAGATGGTCATTACCTGGCACTTGTGTGGCACAAAGGTCGCTTTCCACTTATCAACCCAAGTCTGAATGTTGTCTAGGTCTTGCTGCATGCAGGCACCACACTGCTTCAGTATCTCAGGAGTTGCAAATGGTACTGAACACTGTGCAATCATTAGATAACACCCTCACTTTGACCTTATGTTAGACGGAAGGTCATTGATGAAGCAGCTGAAGATGGTTGGGCCTGGGACACTACCCTGAGGAACTCCTGCAGCGATGTCCTGGGTCTGAGATAATAGGCATCCAACAACAGCAACCATCATCCTGTGTGCTAGGTATGACTCTAACCAGTGGAGAGTTTTCCCCCTAATTCCCATTAACTTCAATTTTGCTCGGGATCCTTGACGCCACATTTGGTCAAATGCTGCCTTGATGTCAAGGGCAGTCACTCTCACCTCACCTCCGAAATTCAGCTCTTTTATCCAAGTTTGGACCAAGGCTGTAATGAGATCTGGAGCTGAGTGGCCCTGGCAAAACCCAAACTCAGCATTGGTGAGCATGTTATTGGGTGAGTAATTGCCACTTGATAGTACTGTCTATGAAACCTTTCATCACTTTCTTATGATTAAGTGTAGACTGATGGGGTGGTAATTGGTCAGATTGGATTTGTCCTGCATTTTGTAGGCAGGACATACCTGAACATTTTCCACATTGTTGGGTAGATGCCACTGTTGTAGCCGACTACCTGTTCTTGAGCAGGCAAGAGACAAAAAGCTATGTCATCATGGGTGAGGTGTTGTGATTTTTTATCAGCCCTCACGGGTACTTCTGATGAACTGATACTGCGTTTTGGGAATTAAATGATCCTGTAAGCTCAATCTGTACAGTGAAATCTATGGTCCCCACCTTCCTTCAAACAGTCAGCACAGCAATAGGGTTATTGTGCTGAGCCTCTACCAGTCCTAATTTAGGCCTCCCTGAACAACAGTGTTTCAGTTAAACTTTTTAGGTGTTTTGCTGCCTCTCTGCATCTTCAGCAACCCTGCAGATGGAGCGCCGAGTACATACACCTGGTCAAGGCCAGATGGGTCTGGCTATTCCAGGATAGAATTCTTGTTTGTATCATAAATGTTCAAGGTCAGATCCACTGACATCAAGTCAGTGTTCTTCTCTGACAACTGCCTCCTACTGGTCGACTGTCACTTACAGGAAGACCAGGGGGTGGGCAAGGAGGTATGGAAGCTGAACATGAAACTGTTGATCCCAGAAAACATTGAGGAACTCATAAGGGATTACAGAAGTTGGAGAACCGTGAAAGCCCTTTTTGAGTCCCCGATGCACTGGTGGAAAACGATCAAGGCAAACATCAAGAGGTTCTTCATCCTCAAAGGAGTTCAGAGGGCAAAAGAGAGACAGAGGGAAATGTCCCAACTCCAGAAAAGCATGCAGAATGTGCTCCTGCTGCAGTCAATGGGGGTCGATGTCAAGGAGGATCACCAAGAGGTGAACAGCCAGCAGGCCTCGCTCTTTGCCGCAGTGGCTTGCAAGATCATCTTCTGGACCAGAGTCCGCTCCATGGAGCAGGATGAGACATGATCGCATTTCTTCTTCCAAAAGTTAGAGAGAGAGAAATCTCTGTGATCGGCAGCCTGAAATAAAGAAGATGGCTCGGTAATGTCATTGAAGCCTGACAGATTAAGGACTAGTAAATCCTTTTATGCTGGGCTGTATGACGTGAAGACCACAGACATCACAGCCTTCCAGTCCTTCCTGTCCTCTATCACAGAGGTCTGAGAAGACAGTATGTGGGAGAGTCTGGACGAGCTGACAAATGTTGTCATGTCCTTCGAGATGAATAAAACCCTCAGAAGCGACAGTTTACCAGCCGAGTTGTATTCTACTTTGTGGGACTGGATTGGCTGGAAGTATATGAGTATGCTTCTGGCCGGCAGCATGTCAGAATCCACGAAGAAATGCATCATCACCCTCATCTACAAGCAGATGGGAGAGAGGGAAGAAATCAGAAATTGGCAGCCCATTTCACTACTGAATGTGCAGTACAAAATTCTGTCCAAGATCATCACCAATCGGATCAAGTCTGCTCTGGAGTTGGTGATTCATCCCGGTCAGCCTGTATTATATCCGGCTGGAAGATCTCTGATATCTCACGCTACTCAGAGATACAATCTGTGTAACAAGGGGGCTGGACACCTGATTTATCAGCTTGGACCAGGAGAAGGCCTTTGGCAGAATATGATAGATGGCACCTATATGATAGACACGCTCTCCAAAATGGGGTCTGGGAGAGAATCCTCAATTGGATCCAAGTGTTCTGTACAAACATCAATAGCACAGTTTCAGTAAATGGGTGGAAATTGGAAAGCTTTCTGATCAAATCTGGAGTCAGGCAGGGCTGTCCTCTCTCCCTGTCTTGTTCATGTGCTGAATAAAACCTTTTGCTGAGTCCATCAGAAGGATGCATGCATAAAAAGGGTGACAATCCCAGGCAGTAAAGGCACTCAGGTCAAAGCCTCTCTGGACATGGATGACACTGCTGTCTTCTGCTTGAATCCGCTGTAGGTGCAATGAGCGTCTGCAAGTAGTTCGAACTGGCCTCGGGAGTGAAAGTAAATCACGGCAAAGCAAGGCCATGTTCTTTGGGAACTGGGCCAACTGTTCCTTTACCCCTTCACCGTCAGCTCAGACTACCTGAAGGTGCTGGGGATATAGTGCAGACGGGCCATGGCGTGTGCCAAAGGAGCATATAGACAGTGTGAAACAGAACCTGGGCATGTGGGAGTGATGGTCCCTCTTCATTATGGCTAAGAACCTGGTCATCAAGTATGAGGTGCTCTCGGTGTTGCTCTACATGGTGCAGGTCTGGTCCATACCCCAATCCTGCGCAGTGGCAATCACCCGAGCCATCTTGCGCTTTATTTGCAGATCAAAATGGACTGTGTCCACATGGACAAGATGTTCAAACCTCTATATAAAGGGGGAAAAAACGTACCCAACATTGCCCTCATCCTAATGGCCACTTTTGTGCGAGGCTGCATCAAGTTGTGCGCAGACCCTCAGTACACAAACGCCAAGTGTCTCTACATGCTGAGGTTCTATCTGTCCCTAGTGTTGCAAAGGATAGGTCTGGCCACGTTGCAGTGGAACGCTCCATTCAGTTGGACTGTGCTGTACAACCTATTCTTCATGGAAATGTTTGTACAGAATAATACCTTTGACTACAAGTCTGTCAGGTAGTGGTCCGTACGTATTGTCCTCGAGGTCCTGCAGGAAAAGGAGATGGTGGACCCTGTCAGATGGTTCCCGGAGCAGACTGTCAGAATGCCTCATCACCAGAACTTTCCAACAAGCACCAGGACGTAGTTTGACTGGTGGCGAGAAGGGTCCTCCCTGTCAGATCCTTCCTCCGCACCCGGAGTCTCACTGCCTTCACACTCTGCATGCGAGGCAGCTGCGGTGGGGAAGAGACTGTTGCCCACCTCCTTGACAAAGCAGATCTGGAAAGAGATGCAGTGGTTTTTGTCAAGGTTCATCCCGAGCAGCTCTGTAACGCAAGATTCAGTGCTGTACGGGCTGTTCCCAGGGACGCACACCGAGATAAACATTAGCTGCTGTTGGAGGAACATCAACTTGGTGAAAGGCTCTCCTTGATCTGCCCAAAACTTGCTGGTCTTCCAGTGTAAAGAGCTGTCAGCAACCAAGTGTTGCAGACTGGCACATTCCGATGTCCAGGACTATGTGCTGAGGGACGCACTAAAGCTTGGGGCAAAGGCTCTGTGGGGAAAGGCCACAGTATGCCGAGGAGCTGTAACCTGTGTAAAACCCCTCGGGCTGTATGCATGAGAGAATGTTTGACATGAAATGTAAATATACATTGTAAATATAACCTGTAATGGCAAGTGTAGTGAGGCACCACATGTACTGTATTGAAAGAAACTGATCTGTGTTGCACTTTATGTAATGTCAAATTTGAACTATTATGTCATTTTATTTACATTTTTATTAAATTTTATGAATAAAGTATATTTTTGGAAAGAAAAAAGTCTTGCTGTCTCTCTGCACTTGCCCACTGCGCTTGGAGTTAATGTGCCCTTTTTTGTGCCTCTAGTCGGTTCAGGTTTATGAAACTCTGCCCCCCCCCAATGCTTTTGACATCTACCACTAATGCCTATGCTCATCTTACAAAGGAATAATCCTGTTTTTCACCTGCTATAGATTTATTAAATTAACTACATATTAGTCGTTATTTAAATAATTTCCCAGTAAAACATCATATAGCAATGTTGTAAAAACCTCTCATTTACACTTAGTTCAAAATGGACACACTAGTCACACCTCATAGTTCCAGATACATCTGCTCGCCTACCCTCTATAGGCTTATTGCCTTTCACTGACACAGATGTAGAGCATCAGATTCTGCAGGCTGAATTTTCCCATGGGCTTCGTGACCCAATGGCAGAACCAACTTCGGGTCCCGAACCCACAGTTGCCAGCAACAGGATTGGCACAGGGATATTCCTGGAGCCGGCCTCCTAATTGGCCGCCCCCGAGCGTGTCATCCAATTAAGGACAGCAGGCAGGCTCCCGATGCTGCTGGCCCAGAATGCCACCAGCTCTGAAGCCTTGGCAGCCCCAACGGAAAAGGTGGGCATTGCTGAGGTAGGTAGGAGATCAAGAGAGCAACTCAACATGGAGAGAAAGGTAAGTTTAAAATGAAATTTCAGAGGGGACAAGCAAACAGGCCCCTTGGATTAGAGGGGAAAGCCCTCTGGATAGTCTACTGGAGCCACGGGGTCTGCCTTTCATGCCCTTAGCCCCCTCTTTGGGCCTCTGGCTCCTATGCTTCCCTGGACTGGTGCAAGAAGATCACCTCCGTGGAGCTGGTGACTTCCCTATGGGGCCATCTAAACCACCCTGAATTAGGGCCTTAAATATGGTAAATGGCTGCCTGCCTCCGTACAGCGGACAGCCAATCTGGGTCCCTGACTGCCACTGGGAATCTTCGCCACTATTTTCCTGGCAAACCCCTCCCCACACCCCCCATCTCCAAGCCCGCCACCCTGGGGCCAGGAAAATTTTGTACTACATCATAAGGCTTCTGGTATATAGTATCATGAATACTTTCTGTCGGGTAATCTCATGTCTCAAAGAAGAACTCATCGTCAGCAAATGCACTTGATTCTCTTTCTAGACAGGCAATTGTTTACTTTACATTCCACCTTAATACACACATTTCATTAGAGTTCCCTTGAATCCTCCCTCTGGGACTTGCTTGGCTGCACTGACACAGGCTCTTGCATGTTATCTGATTATTTGGTTCAGTTATTTACTTGTCAGTCAGTTGGTGTGGCACATCTGCTTTCTCAACCACTTCCCAACTCCCTGATTCTCTCAGCCATCTGATTCAGGATCTTGTAACCCTGGACAAGCATCCATATCCTTAAATCATCTGGAACCACTTCCCGAAAACAATTCCTTAATATTGTTTGCTACATTTCACTATATGACATATCCTACCCCCTCCAGCTGGTGCATTCCTATTTGCAAGCTCTTTCTAGCTTCAGTCCTGAAGTGCATGCTTGTGCACT
This sequence comes from Heterodontus francisci, assembly GCF_036365525.1. Classification (NCBI taxonomy): domain Eukaryota; kingdom Metazoa; phylum Chordata; class Chondrichthyes; order Heterodontiformes; family Heterodontidae; genus Heterodontus; species Heterodontus francisci. The sequence continues at coordinate 116,759,740 of NC_090371.1, forward strand.
TCTGGCTTCAAATTATAAACAACAGGAATTGCTCATTTTATAACATTATAATCTGCACCATTCATTGGAACTATCAATTTTAATGTAATGAGTTAATTTTATATTGTCGATGCAATATAAATAAGATGCGTGGAGTTCAGTTGGTTGAAGATCTCAAAACAGGTTTAGATTAGATTAGATTAGAGATACAGCACTGAAACAGGCCCTTCGGCCTACCGAGTCTGTGCCAAACATCAACCACCCATTTATACTAATCCTACACTAATCCCATATTCCTACCAAACATCCCCACCTGTCCCTATATTTCCCTACCACCTACCTATACTAGTGACAATTTATAATGGCCAATTTACCTATCAACCTGCAAGTCTTTTGGCTTGTGGGAGGAAACCGGAGCACCCGGAGAAAACCCATGCAGACACAGGGAGAACTTGCAAACTCCACACAGGCAGTACCCGGAATCGAACCCGGGTCCCTGGAGCTGTGAGGCTGCGGTGCTAACCACTGCGCCACTGTGCAGCTAACTACAGAACATGCCCCCAGGTGTTACAGTAGCAGAGTGACTCAGGCTTGTAGTTACATGACTGCATCCTGGAACCTGGCTCATTAGCATAATAAGATCTGAAAGGACATCATTCTTAAAGGCAATCATACAACAATACCTGGTTGAAGAATGTGAATTGCAGCCTTGATAGTTTTTGTGTTTTGCTTTTGACATCAACTTGTATATCAATAGTTTAGTCCTCAGACTGGCACCACTGTGAACCTGTAAGCATGCATGTATTTAACATTTCAAAGACCCAGCTCAATTGCTGATGCAATCAGCTGGTAAGTACAGACCATCAACCACGCTGTAGGAAAGTTGTAGGCTTGATAGGCCCCCCAGAAATGTATATGCCCCTAGAGAGTATTTGGATATTGCTTGAATTCACTTCTTCCCCACTCAAACACAAAATAATTCCTTTCAGAAAGCAACTAACAGAATTTCATTTTAAATTTGCAATATGTTATTCAGTATAAAATGTCAGTATAAAATTACCTTGAAGAAGGTAATACCAGCAGAGCTATTCATGGTTTGATATGAGGCACAGCTCTGCTTCCATCAGAATCTCCTCATTTCTGTTCTCACCCCATTTAATCCACATGTGCATATTCCATGACTACAACAGTAGTGTTTGTTCATTTATTATTCATTTTGTATTCATTTTGTTCATTTGAGGCCACCGTGCATGCGCCACTAGAGGGAGACGATGGTGAGGTTTCAGTTTACAGCAGCAATCTAGAAGGTAGTGCCATGTGTTTCTTCCAGAGATTTACAATAGCAGATCTACAATGTGAGATCTTACAATGACTACGAGGACAGAATCTGCATTTACTTTATAGCCAGGTATAATTCACTGTGATTCCAATCATGACCTCCAGGTAATACAGATTGTCAAATACGGATAGTGTTGTGGTTTGTGCATGGCAGGCCTTGTATCTTTGTGCAGCTAATGCAGGACAGTCATTTTGTCTCTTAACCGATACAAAGGTAGTTTGATCTGCTTAAGCCTTAAAGAAGAATTTATTACAGGATTGTAGCACTCCACAAAATGTACATTTGTTTCTTCCACCTGCCATCATTACTTTTGATGACATCCGTGTGTGCCTGCGGAACACTTTCCTGGATCCTTGATCACGCACTATCACTGTACTGATGATCAAGATGGCGATGGCTATGCCCAACCTATCACATTTTGACGTGCGCTCCGAGCCTTTATTTTTGTTCCCTCGTTGGCAGAAGTGGCTGTGACAATTTGAGGGTGCAGTGGTGGGCTTTGGGATCACCGATGATAAGAGAAAAAAGGCCTTACTTCTCCACTATGGAGGTGAAGAATTGGAAAATATTTTTCAGCCACTTATGCCTGCACAAGACGACTATGACTCTGCAAAAAATGCACAAATAACTTATTTCATGCCCAAGAAGAATGCAATATATGAAACAATTATCTTCTGATCAGCCAAGCAAGAAGCAAGTGAGACAATTGATCAATATTGCACATGATAGAGACAACTGGCAACCAAATGTGACTTTGGTGACATTAAACATGTTGAACAGGAAACACAAATAATTGAAGGTTGCCTCTGCAGTCAATTGCGCAGAAAACCACTTGAGAAAGACAGAAATCTGTCAGAGCTGCTAGAGTTAGCAAGATCGCTATCCCTTTCAGAGTCCAGAGCTGCTGAAGTTGAGACTGCCAACAACAACTGTCACACTTTAAGCTTAACTCCTGTGAACAGTGTTCATTGCTCATGTGCCAGGCATCCATCTGAAAGCAACAACAGCAATCTTGCAAACAGGATCATGACTTGTCCAAGCAATGCTTCCACTGTGGTAATGCTTATCCACACCAGACACTATGTCCTGCTGCTGGCAAGCAGTATAAAGCTTGTAGGAAACTCAACCATTTTGTTCATGTTTGCCATTCATCAGCGAAATCAACTGTTAAGACCAGTACTTCCAAACAAATGCCACGTATGCATACCACACCAAAAGGGCAAGATAATGTAGTCAATGTAGATATAGATGACCCTGAATTTACTTTTGTGCTCAATTCCAGACACAACAACATGTGACAGTGACCATAGGCTGTTGGAAAGTAGCTGTTCTCAGATACAGGAGCATTTGTCAACGTCATGGGAGATAAAACATTCAACGGACTGCAGGACTGCCCCATTCTTTGCAAGCCAGGGAATACAAAAATATTCCCCTACAACTGTAACAAAGGGACTTTTGAAATGCCAGTCACATTCAAAGACACCAGAACGAATACTTTATTCCATGGCATATCTGGAGAAAGTGACACACTCATCATTTTCAACACAGCAACAGATCTGTGCATGATTGCAGTAACATAAGTAGTTCCAATGCATACTGACAACGTTCTTGAACTGCATGCTGACTACTTCATGGGTATTGGCAAACTGAAGGGTGCTACATGCAAGCTGCATGTAGACCCCAAGGTGAGTCTAGCCGTGCGTCAACATAGATGACTACCATTCCATGTCAGAAAGCAGACAGAGAAGGAACTTCATTGCTTGCTTGACCTTGACGTCATTGCGAATGTTAGCGATGAACCCACCTCTTGGGTCCCACCCATATAACTTGTCAAGAATCCAGGAGCGAGAAGAAGATCAGAATCTGTGTCCATAAGCAGTTACCAAGCCAAGCAATTCAACAAGAATATTTGACACTGACATTTAATGATATCATAGGAAAAGTGAATGATGCCAACCATTTTGCTAAACTTGACCTCAATGCAGGCTACCATCAAATTGAGCTTGCAGAAGAATTGTAGTATCTTACAGTGTTCACCACTCATATCGGGCTCTTTCAATACAAGAGGCTCAACTTTGGTCTTAGTTCTCCAGCTGTGGTATTTCAGCACATAGTTCAGTCTGCACTGCAAGGACTTGAGGGCATGCTGAATATCAGCAATGACATTTTCATCTATGGCCATACTGAAAGTGGAATCGAGACACGCCTACAAGCATACCTACAACGTCTTAAAGAATGCAACCCCACCCTGAACAATGACAAGCACCTGTTTAATGAAAGCAGAATTGAAACCTTTGGTCATGTATTCAGCAGTGAAGTATCACTTGATCCACGGAAAGTTGAAGCCATTGCAAACGCTGCAGATCCTACGAACGTGCATGGAGTCCGCAGTCTGCTTGGTCTCATCACATACTATAGTCGTTTCATTGCTGACCTCATTACGCTGTTGGACCCCCTACATGATCGCACAAAAGAGACCACTAAGTGGGAGTGGAATAAGTCGCACAAAGAAACTGTACATCAGATCAAACAACAGTTGTCAGCAAGTTGCACAAATGTCTACTTCGACCCTGAGAAAAGCACCCAGCTAGTCATGGATGTGAGCCAGGTTGGCTTAGGTGCAATTGTTGTGCAGAAAGACAAAGCAATCATCATAATGGTAAGCAGATCGTTCATACCCATAGAACAATGATATTTGCAGAGAGGGAAGCACTCTCAATGGAGCATCCTACACTTTCATCTCTACTTGTATGGAAGCAAGTTTGAAGTGACAATTGATCATAGGCCACTAGTGAGCTTGTTCAAAAACTCGCATAGCAAGCCACTTACTCAAATGGAGCATTGGATACTCAAATTACAAGAGTACATGTACCATGTCAAGTATCAGCCAGGTAGTTTTAACTCAGCGGACTAACTTTTGTGCCATCCTTTGCCGACAATCAGTCCTACTAGTCGTGAAGAACAGACTGCAGAACAACACCTTAGCTATGTGAGAGTAAACACGGTGCCAAAGTTGCTAAAATTAACTAACATCAAAGTGGCAACTCATTTGAAATAAGTTCACAGTTGCAATTACTTCTCATCTTGTGTTCTGCGGCAACTGCATTGTCATTCCACAATCATTGAGAGAATGTGTTGTAGAAATAGTACATGAGGGTCACCAGGGAATTGTCAAAATCAAGCAACTTCATTGGGAAAAGTATGATTCCTGGGAATTGACTTGCATGGTGGAGCACAAAATCAGTCAAGCATGTCCAGCAATCATGTCAAATCCTTGTAAACCGCTCAACATGTCTGACCTACCTGCAGACCCATGGATTGAATTTAGTGTAGATTTCGCAGATTTGTCCACTGATGAGCACTTGCTTTTTGTCACTGATGACTACAGCAGATTCCCAGTTTTAGAAACAGTTACATCTACCTCAGCGAAAGCAGTCATCCCAAAGCTTGACCAAATTTTCACTTTGTTTGGAGTCCTTCAAACAGTGAGCAGTGACAATGGACCCCCATCTAACAGTGATGAGTTCAGTAAATTGCGAACTACCTGGGCTTCACTCACCACTGAATCACGCCCTGTTGGCCAAGAGCTAATGGAGAAGCTGAGAGATTCATGTGTATCTTAAAAAAGTGATCCATACAACTACTGCTGAGCGCAAGTCATTGAAGCAGGAGTTGTATTGTTTTCTTCACAATTACAGAGCAACTCCTCACTCGACCACTGGAAACCCTCCAGCTACACTCATCTTTGCACATCCTATGTGCGCACATCTTCCTGAGCTACCCCGCAAAACAAATGATCAACAGGTACGCGAGCGTGATCAATGACAGAAAGATCCCATGAAAGCAAACGCAGAGCAAATATGAATTTCAGAACTACACCGCTAAAGCCAGGAGACAAAGTGCTTGTAAAATGTGATGGTTATGTTGGAAAGCAAAAAACCCCCTTTCCACAGTTCCCAGATTTACATGGTTTCTTCTCAGTGTGACTGTGCTTGTGTCTTGACAGGCCAGATGTTCAGCTGAAACCTCGTCCAAACACAGAACATGTGTACAGTTTCTCCCCACTGTGATCGCTGCTTTTCCTTTCACATTCAAAATCCAGCCATTTGTTGTAATCAATACAAAAGGATCACTGATCACTGCTAAGTGTGGTTCGTAAATCATCACATGAAACGCATCATTCTTCAGTGCTGCAAACACCATTGCAAGCGCTGTGTCTGATCCAGACAGCGACACTTCAGATGAAGCACATAAGGTAAATGAGACAACACCTGATGTTACATGTTGATATCTTACTCATGAGCAGAAACATCCACCCTACTTAAGTGATTATGTTACAATCTGTAATTAAGGAATGTCCAAACAGAACAAAGCATGCAAACCATTAAAACACTCATTTACCAAGAAGGGGAGGGATGTGGTGTATTGTTCATTTATTGTTCATTTGATATGTAGTGTATTGTTCATTTAAGGCCACTGTACATGCTTGGTGTGTGCCACCATACATCACAATTGAGGCCACCGTACATGCTTGGTCTACGTCAGGCGTGCTATAGACACCTTTGAGACTGCGCAAATAATCAGCATGAAAGAGAAAAGGAGGAGAAGGATAGATCCATTTGCCCACAGCAGGGACTACAGCTTCACCTGCACCCGCTGTGGGAGAATCTGCCGGTCACGGATAGGCCTGACCAGCCACCAGTGGACCTGCAACCGATGAGTACAACTTTCCTAAATTTTTGTCCATGAAGCACGTGCAGTGTGCCACTAGAGGGCGTTAACAATAAAGTTTCGGTTTACAGCAGCAATCCATAAGGTGTTTATTCCAGAGATTTACAATAGCAGATCTACAATGTGAGATCTTACAACAACTTACTTCTGTAATAGGGCTGTTCAAAACTGCACAAAATACTCAACTATGGCTAATCAACTTCTAGTGCATTTCTTGTGCACTTCCTTACTTTTGTACTTAATGTCATACATATAAACCCATAGTCCTATCTGCCCTTTTTATGGCCATTCCACCTGTAATTCTGCTTTTAAAGATCTGTGTAGTTGCACCTCTAGATCTTTCTGCTTCTCCACTCAATTAAAAATGTCACTGTTTAAGATCCATTACCATTTCTGCTCTTTTCCAGAAATGGACTACATTGTATCTATCTGTGTTCTAATGCATTTTTTACTTATTCCTCTAACTTGTCTATTTTCTTCAATTCAGAGGATAATTCCCTTTTTCTGTGTATTTTCCCATGGAATCCTGCACACAAGTTTCTCTCTATTTCATTTCAACTACATCGTCTCAGGTATTAACCAACTCTTAACATTTTTAATCTTTACTTTTTCTTGTTATTTGCATTTGAGGACTTAGACTATGAGAAGATCCTTCATTGCCTGGGTGACAGTGTCAAAGTGGGTCACCTACCCATTATAGAACCTGCTTGATTTCATTCCATTTATTTTAATGGAATAAACATGGTATGGGCTGTCCAATGGCAGGAGGTGGTTGAGGGGGGGAGTGGGGGATGGGGGCAAGGTGGGGCAATCTGCTTTGTGACATTAGTCCTCCAGGTTATAAAGATTGGCAATAGTAGCCTGGATGAGGAGTTTAGAGAATGCTTTTGAGATAGTTTCTTTGAGCAGCACGTTCTGGAACCAACCAGAGAGCAGGTTATATTAGACTTGGTATTGTGTAATTTGACAGGATTAATTAATAACCTCAGAGTAAAGGCACCTCTAGGTAGCAGCGACCACAATATGATTGAATTTTACATCCTGTTTGAAAGCGAGAAGAGTGGGTCTAAGACTAGCATTTTAAACTTAAATAAGGGCAACAATGTGGGCATAAAAGCTGAGGTAGCTGAAGTGAACTGGGTTACTAGGCTAAGGGATAGAGCAATAGAGAAGCAGCGGCAGACACTTAAGAGTTTTTTTCAGAATACTCAGAATAAGTATATTCCTACTATGAAGAAATGTTCTAAGGGGAGGACCCACCGTCCGTGGTTAACGAAAGAAGTTGAGAAAAGCATCAAACTTAAGGAAAAAGCATATAAATTGCACAAAGATGAGTGGCAGGTCAGATGATTGGTCAGTATATAAAGAACGGCAGAGAATGACTAAAAAGTTAATCAAGAGAAAGAAATTAGAGTATGAGAGGAAGTTAGCTAGAAATGTAAAAACAGATAGCAAGAGTTTCTACAGGAATTTAAAAAGGAAAAGAGTAAGTAAAGTGAGTTTGGTCCTCTCGAGAGTGAGAATGGGAAGTTAACAGTAGATAATTAGGAAATGGTGGATGAAATGAACAAATATTATGCTTCTGTCTTCACTATGGAGGATACAAAAAACATTCCAGTAATAGTTGCAAACAAGAAGGTGGAAGGAAGAGAGGAACATGGTGAAATTACAATCACCAGGGAAGCGGTATTGAGCAAACTAATGGAGCTGCGGGCTGACATGTCCCCGGATCCTTATGGGCTTCATCCTAGTGTCTTAAAAAAGGTGGCTAATGAGGTAGTAGATACGTTGGTGTTAATTTTTCAAAATTCACTAGGTTCTGGATAGGCGAGGGTTGCTTTCCTTAGGACAGAGGAGACTGAGGGGTGACTTAATTGAGGTGTACAAAATTATGAGGGGCTTAGATAGAGTAAACAGGAAGGACCTGTTTCACCTAGCAGAGAGGTCAATTACCACTGGATACAGATTTAAGGTGATTGGTAGAAGGATTAGAGGGGACATGAGGAAAAACCTTTTCACCCAGAGGGTGGTGGGTGTCTGGAATTCACTGGCAGAAACAGTGGTGGAAGCAGAAACCATCAACTCATTGAAAAGGTACCTGGACCTGCACCTGAAGTGCTGTAACCTGCAAGGCTACGGACCAGGTGCTGGAAGGTGGGATTAGATTGGGCGGCTAGTTTTTTTAGTCAGCGCAGACACGATGGGCTGAATGGCCTCCTTCTGTGCTGTAACCTTTCTATGATTCTATGATTCTATGACTGGGACAAAGGGCTGGGATTTCTTCTATTTGCTACCAGGAACTCACCCAATGAGTCCACTGGCTTTAGTCCCTTTGAATTAGTTTATGGACACGAGGTGAGAGGTCCTCTAAAACTAATCAAGGAGCGGGTTTGAGGACACGGGGACAAATCTTCCTTGTACGACCACATCTTCATGTTCCAAGAACGGCTCGCGAGAGCCTGTACGGTGGCTCAGGAACGCCTAAAAACCTCCCAGACAATTATGAAAAGGCAGGCGGATAAACATGCCAAGGCCAGAACATTTCAGCCTGGAGACCATGTGTTAGTGCTATTACCAATACGGGGTGAACCACTGAAAGCCCGGTTCAGTGGCCCATACAGAGTAGTAAAGACAATTAGACAGGTGAATTATATAATTGTCATGTCAGATCATAGGGAAAAGCAAAGGCTGTGCCACATCAATATGTTAAAATGGTATTACAGCCGGGAAGAGGACAAACAAGCGCAGGTCTGTCAGGCAGTTAGGAAAGAGGAGGGCAAAAGGAACAGTGAGGACGAGTTAGAGGGAGGCCGGCCCGGAGGATTCCTGATTCAAACCCCCTATCGTATGGTTCACTAATGTTAGGGAAATTAGACTGCATACTCTCCTATTTAAACACAGAATAGAGAGAAGACCTCACAAGGCTGCACACAGTGTTTAAAGGGATCTGCAGGGATAAACCAGGATGCACAACCCTAACCCTACACGATGTGGATGTAGGAGAGACCCCACCCATAAAACAAAATCCTTACCGCCTCGGACATAGGAAACTGACTCAGATTTGGGAGGAAATTCAGACTGAAGACCTAGAAATTAAATATTTAAATTCTTAAGGGAGACGCAGAAAAGCTCAAAGGGAAACCCTAAGTCCCAACAAGGTTTTTGTGGCATATTTGGAGGGTGGTGATGGTGGTGGTGACGGAAAGTCAAGTAGCCTAACTGAGGAGAAATTGTGGACCAGGCTGGATGAGCTAGAACAACAGGAAGAGATGCAGGATGAAATTGATAGACGGTCTCAAACTGCAAGGAAGAAAATCCAGCATTGCGTTAAAGTACAAAATGACTAGGAAGCACTTCAAGGCAGGCTTAAAACCTTGCTTGACAAAGTGTCATATGATGTTAAGGTGCCATTTGGCCCACTTGCATTTGTACCAGGATAGCTAATCCACACAAATGAAGTCACCGTTTTACTAGGTGATAATTGGTTTGCAAAGTGCTCTGCAAAGCAAGCTGTTGGCCTGGTGTAGCACAGAAAAAAAAATGTACAAAAAGCACCGGATGATCTTCACAAAGTTATGAACAACTTTGAATCCAAGGTTGAATTCACTGGTATAGAGAAACTGGAAAAGGAAGATATTGTAGAAATCTTTGGCCTCCTTATCTCGAGAGACAATGGATAAGCGCCTGGAGGTGGTCAGTGGTTTGTGAAGCAGCGCCTGGAGTGGCTATAAAGGCCAATTCTAGAGTGACAGGTTCTTCCACAGGTGCTGCAGAGAAATTTGTTTGTCGGGGCTGTTACACAGTTGGCTCTCCCCTTGCGCCTCTGTCTTTTTTCCTGCCAACTACTATGTCTCTTCGACTCGCCACACTTTAGCCCCGCCTTTATGGCTGCCCACCAGCTCTGGCGGACGCTGGCAACTGACTCCCACGACTTGTGATCAATGTCACAGGATTTCATGTCGCGTTTGCAGACGTCTTTAAAGCGGAGACATGGACAGCTGGTGGGTCTGATACCAGTGGCGAGCTCGCTGTACAATGTGTCTTTGGGGATCCTGCCATCTTCCATGCGGCTCACATGGCCAAGCCATCTCAAGCGCTGCTGACTCAGTAGTGTGTACAAGCTGGGGATGTTGGCCGCCTCGAGGACTTCTGTGTTGGAGTCCTGCCACCTGATGCCAAGTATTCTCCGGAGGCAGCGAAGATGGAATGAATTGAGACGTCGCTCTTGGCTGACATACGTTGTCCAGGCCTCGCTGCCATAGAGCAAGGTACTGAGGACACAGGCCTGATACACTCGGACTTTTGTGTTCCGTGTCAGTGCGCCATTTTCCCACACTCTCTTGGCCAGTCTGGACATAGCAGTGGAAGCCTTTCCCATGTGCTTGTTGATTTCTGCATCTAGAGACAGATTACTGGTGATAGTTGAGCCTAGGTAGGTGAACTCTTGAACCACTTCCAGAGCGTGGTCGCCAATATTGATGGATGGAGCATTTCTGACGTCCTGCCCCATGATGTTCGTTTTCTTGAGGCTGATGGTTAGGCCAAATTCATTGCAGGCAGCCGCAAACCTGTCGATGAGACTCTGCAGGCACTCTTCAGTGTGAGATGTTAAATACACAAGGAAATTTGTGTATGCCGGAGCATAAGCTGATTGAGCCCATTCAAAGCAGTTGTGTTCATGCACAATCCAGGATAAACCAGAGTAAGGCTATGATAGTGAGACTGATGGGTGTGTATACAGAGTTTCTTTTTAATTGGTGACCTCATAATGAAATGTTCCTGTTGTCACATTTAATTTTGCATGGCGGGGGTGGGGGGGAGGTATCACACCCATTAGCTCTGTTAAATGATAATTTTCTTTAATCCACTGTGCTAACACTGTATCCTACATTGCAAGGCTTGTGAAGTGGAGACAAAATGTCTGCTCATTTCCCAGTAAGGACCAAGACCCAGGAAATTTAAGGGAACTACCTGTTCTTTTTAGCAAGAGAGAAATACTGCTAACTGCTATGTTTGAAGCACTGAGTGACTGTCATGTGACAAGTCCCTCCCCACCTGTGGTTTTAAGCTTGTGTCTTTCTGCAGAATAGAGAGGAGAAGCTTTTGGATTCTGACACATACAGACCCAAGTGGGGGTCTCTCTCTCCATTCCAGCTTGAAAGCTTTCAAATCCTGCCTGTTGACTGACCACCTTTGCATACTCTGGCTACAATCAGAAACCCCATTGGAATAAAAGGGATGGTATCAACATGGATATGACATAGGCTGAATCATAGGAAACAAAGAGTCGCAGTTAATGGATGTTTTACGGGCTGGAGGAAGGTTTGTTGTGGAGTTCCCCAGGGATCAGTGTTGTGACCCTTGCTTTTCCTGATATATATTAATGACAGGTTTGCGTCTTCCTGCAATGAATTTGGCCTAACCATCAGCCTCAAGAAAACGAACATCATGGGGCAGGATGTCAGAAATGCTCCATCCATCAATATTGGCGACCACGCTCTGGAAGTGGTTCAAGAGTTCACCTACCTAGGCTCAACTATCACCAGTAACCTGTCTCTAGATGCAGAAATCAACAAGCGCATGGGTAAGGCTTCCACTGCTATGTCCAGACTGGCCAAGAGAGTGTGGGAAAATGGCGCACTGACACGGAACACAAAAGTCCGAGTGTATCAGGCCTGTGTCCTCAGTACCTTGCTCTACGGCAGCGAGGCCTGGACAACGTAGGCCAGCCAAGAGCGACGTCTCAATTCATTCCATCTTCGCTGCCTTCGGAGAATACTTGGCATCAGGTGGCAGGACTATATCTCCAACACAGAAGTCCTTGAAGCGGCCAACACCCCCAGCTTATACACACTACTGAGCCAGCGGCGCTTGAGATGGCTTGGCCATGTGAGCCGCATGGAAGATGGCAGGATCCCCAAAGACACATTGTACAGCGAGCTCGCCACTGGTATCAGACCCACCGGCCGTCCATGTCTCTGCTATAAAGACGTCTGCAAACGCGACATGAAATCGTGTGACATTGATCACAAGTCGTGGGAGTCAGTTGCCAGCATTCGCCAGAGCTGGCGGGCAGCCATAAAGACAGGGCTAAATTGTGGCGAGTCGAAGAGACTTAGTAGTTGGCAGGAAAAAAGACAGAGGCGCAAGGGGAGAGCCAACTGTGCAACAGCCCCGACAAACAAATTTCTCTGCAGCACCTGTGGAAGAGCCTGTCGCTCCAGAATTGGCCTTTGTAGCCACTCCAGGCGTTGCTTCACAAACCACTGACCACCTCCAGGCGCGTATCCATTGTCTCTCGAGATAAGGAGGCCCAAAAGAAAGAAAAGAAAGATTAATGACCTGGACCTTGGTGTACAGGGCATAATTTCAAAGTTTGCAGATGGTATGAAACTTGGAAGCATTGTGAACTGTGAGGAGGATAGTGTAGAACTTCAAAAAGAGATAGACAAATTGGTGAAATGGGCAGACAGATGGTGGATGAAGTTCAATGCAGAGAAATGTGAAGTGATTCATTTTTGTAGGAAGAACATGGAGACACAATATAAAATAAAGGGTACAATTCTAAAGCAGATGCAGGAGCAGAGGGACCTAGGCGTATATGTGCATAAGTCATTGAAGGTGGCAGGACAAGTTGAGAAATTGGTGAACAAAGCATACAGTATCCTGGATTTTAGTAATAGGGGCATAGAGTACAAGAGCAAGGAAGTTATGTTGAACTTGTATAAGACACTAGTTCGGCCTCAGCTGGAGTATTGCGACCAGTTCTTGGTGCTGCAATTTAGGAAAGACGAGAAAGCATTGGAGTGAGTACAGAAAAGATTCATGAGAATGGTTCCAGGGATGAGGAACTTCAGTTCTGAAGATAGATTGGAGAAGTTAGGACTGTTTTCCTTAGAGAAGAGAAGGCTGAGAGGTGATTTTATGGAGGTATTCAAAATCATAAGGGGTCTGGACAGAGTAGATAGAGAGAAACTGTTCCCACTCGTAAAAGGATCGAGAACGAAAGGGCACAGATTTAAAGTATTTGGTAACAGAAGCAAAAGTGACATGAGGAAAAACTTTTTCACGCAGGTAGTGGTTAAGGTCTGGAATTTGCTGCCTGAGAACGTGGTGGAGGCAGGTTCAATTGAAGCATTCGAAAGGGAATTAGACAGTTATATCAAAAGGAAGAATGTGCAGGGTTATGGGGAGAAGGCGGGGGAATGGAACTGAGGGAATTTCTCTTTCAGAGAGACAGTACAGACATGATGGACTGAATGGCCTCCTTCTGCACTGTAACAATTGTGATACTGTGATTGTGATTGTGGAGGAAAACATCCACATCACTGTCTCCAAAGAGACCCACTGAACCAGTTATCTACTTCTTCAAACTAAATGCTAGAATTCAGCTAGAACCTAGCCGAATCACCAAACCCCACAGACTGTATACCCCTTTTTTATGGACTCTAACTCAACGAATATACGTTTCCCCACTCTGTAACCTATTTGTGTGTGTGTAAACCTCTAGTGCATCTGTTTGAGTGCAAGTTGGCACAAAGTTTATTATTTTCATTAGCTCGGTTTAGGTACAATAAATGTTTCATCTTTATGTTGTTTCTGGTTCCCAAATGTTGGAAAGAATCACACTTTAAACTTGGAAAAGGCTGGAGTCAGTCTTTATTTATTTCAACACCATGCTTGTGCTATACAATCTGGTTGAACTGGTTCTTGTGTAACATATAACATGACTCCCCAGTGCAGCCATGAATGAGACCCCCCCCCACTGGAACGCTTACACATAACAAATAGTTCCCAGATAATTAGTTCCTAACACTTAGTTTTTACGAGGAATTCCAGAATATCAAGAGTAGCATCCCCAATACCGAGCACCTGTTTCTGCTGGGGGACTTTAATGCCAGGGTTGGGGCCGACTATGACTCGTGGCCCTCCTGCCTTGGGTGCTATAGCATTGGAAGGATGAATGAGAATGGACAGAGACTGCTTGAGTTGTGTACCTATCATAACCTCTGCATCACCAACATGGTTCTTTCACAATAAACCCTGTCACCAGGTTTCTTGGAGGCACCCAAGATCACGTCGTTGGCACCAGCTGGACCTCATCGTCACAAGTCGAGCCTCTATAAACAGCGTTCAAATCACACGCAGCTTCTACAGTGCGGACTGCGACACCGACCACTCCCTGATGTGCAGCAAGGTTAGACTCAAACCAAAGAAGCTGCATCACTCCAAGCAGAAGGGCCGCCCGCGCATCAACACTAGCAGAATTTCTTATCCACAGCTGTTACATAAGTTTCTAAATTTACTTGAAAAAGCCCTTCAAAACACTCCGACATGGGATGCAGAGACCAAGTGGGCCCACATCAGAGATGCCATCTATGACTCAGCAATGACCGCCTATGGCAAACGTGTGAAGCGGAATGAAGACTGGTTTCAATCTCACTTTGAAGAGCTGGAACCTGTCATAGCCACTAAGCGCATTGCACTGCTGAACTACAAGAAAGCCCCCAGTGAGTTAACATCCGTAGCACTTAAAGCAGCCAGAAGCGCTGCACAACGAACAGCCAGGCGCTGCGCAAACACTGGCAACACCTATGCCATGATATTCAGCTGGCCTCTGACACCGGAAACATCAGAGGAATGTATGATGGTATGAAGAGAGCTTTTGGGCCAACCATCAAGAAGATCGCCCCCCTCAAATCTAAATCAGGGGACACAATCATTGACCAACGCAAGCAAATGGACTGCTGGGTGGAGCATTACCTAGAACTGCACTCCAGGGAAAATGTTGTCACTGAGGCCGCCCTCAATGCAGCCCAGTCTCTGCCAGTCATGGATGAGCTGGACGTACAGCCAACAAAATTGGAACTCAGTGATGCCTTTGATTCTCTAGCCAGTGGAAAAGCCCCTGGGAAGGACGGCATTACCCCTAAAATAATCACGAGTGCCAAGCCTGCTATACTTTCAGCACTGTAAGAACTGCTTTGCCTGTGCTGGGTCAAGGGAGGAGTACCACAGGACATGCGCGATGCCAATATCATCTCACTCCATAAGAACAAGGCTGACGGCGGTGACTGCAAAAACTACCGTGGAATCACTCTGCTGAGCATAGTGGGGAAAGTCTTCACTCGAGTCGCTTTAAACAGGCTCCAGAAGCAGGCTGAGATTGTCTACCCTGAGGCACAGTGTGGCTTTCGAGCAGAGAGATCCACCATTGACATGCTGTTCTCCCTTTGCCAGCTACAGGAGAAATGCCGTAAACAACAAATGCCCCTCTACATTGCTTTCATTGATCTCACCAAAGCCTTTGACCTTGTCAGCAGACGTGGTCTCTTCAGACTACTAGAAAAGATCGGATGTCCACCAAAGCTACTAAGTATCATCACCTCATTCCATGACAATATGAAAGGCACGATTCAGCATAGCGGCACCTCATCAGACCTCTTTCCTATCCTGAGTGGCGTGAAACAGGGCTGTGTTCTCGCACCCACACTGTTTGGGATTTTCTTCTCCCTGCTGCTCTCACATGCGTTCAAGTCTTCAGAAGAAGGAATATTCCTCCACACAAGATCAGGTGGCAGGTTGTTCAACTTTGCCTGTCTAAGAGCGAAGACCAAAGTACAGAAAGTCCTCATCAGGGAACTCCTCTTTGCTGACGATGCTGCATTAACATCTCACACAGAAGAGTGTCTGCAGAGACTCATCGACAGGATTGTGGCTGCCTGCAAGGAATTTGGCCTAACCATCAGCCTCAAGAAAATGAACATCATGGGACAGGTCAGAAATGCTCCATCCATCAATATCGGCAACCACGCTCTGGAAGTGGTTCAAGAGTTCACCTACCTAGGCTCAACTATCACCAGTAACCTGTCTCTTGATGCAGAAATCAACAAGCGCTTGGGAAAGGCTTCCACTGCTATGTCCAGGCTGACCAAGAGAGTGTGGGAAAATGGCGCACTGACACGGAACACAAACGTCCGAGTGTATCAAGCCTGTGTCCTCAGTACCTTGCTCTATGGCAGCAAGGCCTGGATAACGTATGTCAGCGAAGAGCGACATCTTAAATCATTCCATCTTCGCTGCCTCCGGAGAATCCTTGGCATCAGGTGGCAGGACCGTATCTCCAACACGGAAGTCCTCAAGGCGGCCAACATCCCCAGCATATACACCCTACTGGGCCAGAGGCGCTTGAGATGGCTTGGCCATGTGAGCCGCATGGAAGATGGCAGGATCCCCAAGGACACATTGTACAGCGAGCTCGTCACTGGTATCAGACGCACCGGCCGTCCATGTCTCCACTTTAAAGACGTCTGCAAACGCGACATGAAGTCCTGTGACATTGATCACAAGTCATGGAAGTCAGTTGCCAGCGATCGCCAGAGCTGGTGGGCAGCCATAAAGGTGGGGCTAAAGTGTGGCAAGTCGAAGAGACTTAGCAGTTGGCAGGAAAAAAGACCGAAGCGCAAGGGGAGAGCCAACTGTGTAACAGCCCCGACAACCAATTTTATCTGTGGAACAGTCTGTCACTCTAGAATTGGCCTTTATAGCCACTCCAGGCGCTGCTTCACAAACCACTGACCACCTCCAGGCACTTACCCATTGTCTCTCGAGACAAGGAGGCCAAAGAAGAAGTTCCTAACACTTTATAGATAGTAAAACAATATATACATATATAGCATCCCTCTTTAAAACATAATGCCCCATTTCAAGATAACTGTCAATATAAATAAAGAAGATTATCTTCCAACTTGTGGAAATAATCTGAACCCATTTTAAAATCTTTTATCGAGCGTATTTTTTTAAATATTATTCACGGTATCGCTTGGGTGGTAAGATGTTGTGCCTCCATCTTGTAGATTTGGCATTTGTGTTCTTAGTGGTGAGTTGGCACGCTGTACAGGTGATGATGTGTCACTTGCTGGTGATGTTGTTAATGTTGTCTCGCTGGATAGTAATGTTTCCGGTGTTGTTGATGGTCTTTTCTGTTGTTCCAGCTCAGGTGTAGGTCGAATGTGGATTCTGTTCCTTCTCATTTGGTTACCGGTTCAGTCTCAATGATATATGACCTTGGAGTCTCAGCTTCACTAACAACTTTTGCTGGGCTCCAGGTTTTCATGATTGGATCCTGTACATGTACAGTTTGTCCTTTCAACAGTTCGGGTAGGGATTTAGCATATTTGTTGAAGTGTTGCTCTCCTCTTACCTGTGCTTCAGTGACTTGTTGTTTCACTTCCTCCTGGTCACTTGAAGGGTGTATTTTGCTTGGCAGAGTGATCTTGTATTTTCTTCCATTAAACAGCTCTGCAGGTGATTTCATGTCAGCCTTGAGTGGTGTGGATCGCAGTGACAATAAGACCAGGTTTGGGTCTTTCTTCATCTCTTGGCATTTCACAAGTGTTCTTTTGACTGTCTGGATGTGTCTTTCTATAAATCCGTGTCCCCGTGGGTAGTGTGGAAATGAGGTGAAGGCGTTGAACCCATACTGGTCAGCGAATTCCTTAAATTCACTGGATGTAAATTGTGTGCCATTGTCACATATTAACCTTTCAGGAATCCCTTGCTCAGTGAACAGAACTCGTACTGCTGAGATTATTGTTGTGGCTCTCAAGTCTTTCATCTTCTGGATAAAAGGGAATTTTGAGTAGTAGTCTGCGACTATGAGATACCATTCTTGATTATGTGTGAATAAATCGACTCCTACAATATGCCATGGTCTGGGTGGTACTTCAGTAGCTATCATCTCCTCTTTCTGTTGTGAGTTTCTGTACTTCTGGCATACATTGCGTGTTGACACCATATTTTCAATATCTTTGTATATGCCTCTCCAGTGCACAGCTGATTTGACTCTGAGCTTACATTTCTCCATTCCCATATGGCCTTCGTGTATCTTTTGGAGAAGTTGTTTTGGATATGATTATTCTGGATCCGGCCAGCAGAACACCATCTTCTAGTGAGATGTCATCTCTAATAGACCAGTACTGCTGTATTGTTGGCTGTGTGTGCTGTATCCTATCAGGCCATCCCTGGATCACTTACTGGAATAGTATCTGTACCTCCTCATCTTTGCTGGTCTCATCTCTAATTTGACTCAGTTTTGGTGGTGTTACGTTCACTAGGTGATGAATCTTTATGCCTAGATCTTCTATCTCATGTTTCTCCTGTGGCAACAACCGAGATAGGGTGTCTGCTAGCACCATTTCTCTTCCTAGCTTATAATTCAGGCTGAAATCATAATTCTGGAGCCTCAAGAGTAACGTCTGCAGTCTTGCTGGTGCTTTACATAGATTTTTCTTGTAGATATGCTCTAGTGGATGATGATCTCTCTCCACTGTGAACTTCCTCCCATAGAGATATGTGTGGAACTTCTCACATTCATACATGACTGTCAAAAGCTAGGCATATCTTGCCTCAGTTAATGTCAGAGTTTTGGATGCAAATGCTGTTGGCTTTCCCTCTTGTACCAGGGCTGCTCCCAGTCCTTTTGTGGAAGCATCTACTTGTGGAGTGACAGGTTTATTTCTGTCATAGTACGACAGACTTGGCTCCTTGCATGCTACCTTTTGGAGTTTGTTGAAAATCCTGTCATGTGACTCTAACCACTGGTACTCTACATCTTCTTTCATCAGCTCCCGCAGGTTTGCCATGTGTTCTGACATGTGCGGAATAAAGGAGCTCATGTATTGTATCAAACCAAGGAAACTTCTCAACTCTCTCATATCTTTTGGGGCTTCCATCCCCGAGATGGTTGAGATTCTTTCAGGGCTCGGCTTAACTCTGTCGGGTATGTACACCATTCTGAAGAACTGACATTCTGTCACTTTCACAATGCATTTGTCTGCGTTTAGTTTAATCCCAGCTTTCCTGGTTCTCTCCATGGCTTTATGTAGATGGTTATCATGATCTTTTCCATCTGCACCATATATCTGGATATCATCAGCTATGCCAACTGCTCCTTTGCATCCCCTGTATGTCTTGTCTACTTTCTGTTGGAACACATCCTGGCTCACTTTAAGGCCAGTGGGTAGACGCAGGAATTTGTACCATCCAAAGGGTGTGTTGAATGTTGTCAACAGTGAAGATTCTGCATCTAGCTTCACATTCCAGTAGCCATTTCTGGCATCAAGCTTGCTGAAAACCTTTGCCCCTGCCAGTGCTATTGTGATTTCTTCCAATGTTGTAATAGGGTAGTGACCCCTCTTTATTGCTTGGTTAGGATCTTTGGGATCTAGGCAAATTCTTAGCCGTCCATTTGGCTTCTCTCTCACCATGATGGAATTTACCAAATCTGTCGGCTCTGTGACTTTGGCGATGACCTTTTATTCCATTTATCAGAGATTTCTTTCAAGCTTTCCTTTTAGTTCTACTGGTACTTTATGTGGGAGATGAATCATTGGTTTCATCGCTGGGTCAATAGCGATGTGATACTCAAAATCTTTGAAGCATCCAACTGTCTCTTCAAAACACTCTGGGTACATTTGTACCAGAACTTCTTTGCTTCTTATCGGAGAGTGCTTTTCAACGGGTGTACTATCTTCAACCCTCAGTGTCACCTCCTTCACCTCATGGTTTACTGAGATAATCTGCAGCTCTTCACAACTGCTCAACCCCAGGATAGCTGGACCATCCGTTTCTGTGACGTAGAACATACAGTTAACATCTTTTCCTTTGTGTGTCCTTCAGATTTGGGTTGTTCCGAGCTGTCGAATCTCAGTTCCCCCATATGCTGTTAGCATGACATTGTTTGGTTTAGAGCACCTTCCCTTGGATAACCAATTTTCTCCAAATTTTCGGGAAACATCTGCTGGTATAGTCTGAGTGGGATGATGTTTCTCTGTACTCCAGTATCAATCATTACCTTCAGATTTATCATTGTGGGCTTATTTCTCAGCCTCTTCCTGATCTGAATGGTTGTATGAATTTCTTTTCTCTGGGGACTGTCACATCTGGACATTTCGAGCAATTCTATGGTTCCTATGTTTAACGTGTTCTCAAACCCATCGCAATCTTCCGCCGTATGGTATTGGTTTCTTTCACTAGTCCTTCGCCCTGTTACTCTGGCTCTGATGACTCGTTTACCACCTTCTTGCCTTGTTCTGCACATCTTTTCCCAGTGTTTGGTCTTTCCACAAGCTCTGCAGATTGATCCATATGTGGGACATTTCCTTCTATCTGTCAATTCATGTGGCCGTCCACAGCTCCTGCACGTCTTTCTCTCTGTTTGGTGTATATCCTTTAGTTGTTGTTTCACAGCATCAACCCTGCTGCCTGTCTCTTGGCTGAACTGAAGGCTAGCCATTTGGGAGATCAGAGTCTTCATCTGTCTGCTCGTGGCTTCATGTGCTCTGGCAGTGTCTACAGCCTGCGATATTGTGAGCTTGTCCTGTCCGATTAGAGCTTTCTGTACCCCAAATAAGCTGATCTATCAGCCGTTCATCTGTGTCCTTTAATTTGCATTTTCTGGTTGCATTTTTCAATCTTGCTACAAAATTGTCAATGGGCTCACCTTGTTCCTGACTAAGACCTTGAAAATGATTTCAGTATATCCAATGATTTGATTTTGGCTGGAGATGGGTGCTGAATCTTTCAAAAATTGTATCTGGGTTTCTGCTGTCCTCTTTGCTTAGGTCCCAGCTGTTAAATAAATGTAATCCTTTATCTCCAGCCCAAAGAAGGATATAGATGACCCTCTCCTCTTCACCAGTGCCTTTTAGGAAACTACTGAATGCCAAATTGCACTTTTGTTTAAACTTCTCAAATGCTTCTACAACATCATCGGCTCCCCAATTCATGATGGGCTGTAGCAGTGCATTTATTCCTGTCCCGGCTGACATTTCGATCTTTTTTTTGAGTTTTTGCATGAGTCACTCAGTTTTTCTGTCTCTCTCATTCTGGCACTAATTTGGGTCACTTTTCTCAATCTGATGCTTTTAAAAATGTTGTAGGTTTACTCACAGACTCTCGCTGCCACCAGATGTTGGAAAGAATCACACTCTAAAATTGGAAAAGGCTGAAGTCAGTCTTTGTTTATTTCAACACCATGCTTGTCATAGACTCATAGAGTCGTACAGCATAGAAACAGGCCCTTCGGCCCACCGCGTCCATGCCTATCATACTGCCTATGTATAATAATCCCACCTGCCTGCATTAATTCCATATCCCTCTTTGCCTTGCTCATTCAAGTACCTATCCAGATGCCTCTTAAATGTCGCTACTGTTCCTGCCTCCACCACCTCCTCAGGCAGCTCATTCCAGATACCCACGATTCTTTGTGTGAAACATTTACCCCTTTGATCCCCTTTAAACCTCCTCCCTCTCACCTTAAATCTATGCACTCTAGTTTTAGTCACCCCTACCATGGGAAACAGACTCTGGCTATCTACCCTATCTATGCCTCTCATAATTTTATATACCTCTAACATGTCCCCTCTCAGCCTCCTTCACTCCAGGGAAAACAGATCCAGCCTATCCAATCTCTCTTTATAACTCAAGCCCTCCCAACCAGGCAACATCCTTGTGAATCTTTTCTGCACCCTCTCTCGCTTAATCACATCTTTCCTGTTGTGCGGCGACCAGAACTGCAAAAAGTACTCCAAATGCCGTCTAACCAACGTTATGTACAACTGTAACATGACGTCCCAACTCTTGTACTCAGTGCCTCAACCGATGAAGGCAAGCATGCCATATGCCTTCTTCACCACCCTGTCTACCTGTGTTGCCACTTTCAGGGAGCTATGTACTTGCACCCCAAGGTCTCTCTGCTCAACAACACTCCCCAGGGCCCTGCCATTCACTGTATATGTCCTGCCCTGGTTTAACTTCCCAAAATGCATCACTTCACACTTGTCTGCGTTAAATTCCATTTGCCGCTCCCTTGCCCACTTTCCCAGTTGATCTATATCCTGTTGTAAACTTAGACAACCTTCTTCACTGTCCACTATACCACCAATTTTGGTGTCACCTGCAAACTTACTAATCATGCCCCTTACATTCACATCCAAGTCATTAATATATATGACAAACAACAGAGGGCCCAGCACCGATCCCTGCGGCACACCACTGGTCACCGGCCTCCAATCTGAAAGACAGCTCTCCACGACAACCCTCTGCCTCCTATCACCAAGCCAATTTTGTCTCCAATTTGCTGGCTCACCCTGGATCCCATGTGTTCAAACCTTCTGGACCAGCCTACCATGCGGGACCTTGTCAAACTAAAGTCCATGTCGACAAGGTCCATCATCCTGCCCTCGTCAATCCTCTTGGTCATCTCTTCGAAAAACTCTATCAAATTCGTGAGACATGATTTTCCATGCACAAACCCATGCTGACTATCCCTAATCAGACCATGCCTTTCCAAATGCATATGAATCCTGTCTCTCAGAATCCCTTCCAATAACTTTCCCACCACTGATGTAAGGCTCACCGCCCTGGCTTATCCCTGCTGCCCTTCTTAAATAAAGGCACAACATTAGCTATCCTCCAGTCTTCTGGTACCTCACCTGTGGCTAACGATGATACAAAAATCTCTGCCAGGGCCCCAGCAATCTCCTCCCTTGTTTCCCATAGCATCCAAGGATATACCTGGCCAGGCCCTGGGGATTTATCCACCTTAATGCGTTTCAAAACCTCCAACACCTCCTCCTTTGTAATGTTGATATGCTCCAGGATATCGCTGTTCCCTCCCTTGAACTCACTAGCTTCCATGAGCTTCTCCACGGTAAATACGGACGAGAAATATTCATTTAAGACCTCGCCCATTTCCCGTGGCTCCACACATAGATTGCCACCCTGATCCTTAAGGAGACCTACTCTCTCCCTAGCTACCCTTTTACTCTTAATATACTTATATATACACCTATACAGTCATATTCAGCTGGCCTCAGACACCGGAAACATCAGAGGAATGTATGATGGCATTAAGAGAGCTCTTGGGCCAACCATCAAGAAAGATCGCCCCCCCTCAAATCTAAATCAGGGGATATAATCACTGACCAGCGCAAACAAATGGACCGCTGGATTGAGCACTACCGAGAACTGTACTCCAGGGAGAATGTTGTCACTGAGACTGCCCTCAATGCTGCCCAGCCTCTACCAGTCATGGATGAGCTGGACATACAGCCAACAAAATCGGAACTCAGTGATGCCATTGATTCTCCAGCCAGCGGAAAAGACCCTGGGAAGGACAGCATTACCCCTGAAATAGTCAAGAGAGCCAAGCCTGCTATACTCTAAGCACTACATGAACTGCTATGCCTGTGCTGGGACGAGGGAGCAGTAACTCAGGACATGCGTGATGCCAATATCATCACCCTCTATAAAAACAAAGGTGACCGCGGTGACTGCAACAACGACCGTGGAATCTCCCTGCTCAGCATAGTGGGGAAAGTCTTTGCTCAAGTCGCTCAAAACAGGCTCCAGAGCTGTCCGAGCGCGTCTACCCTGAGGCACAGTGTGGCTTTTGTGAAGAGAGATCGACCGTTGTCATGCTGTTCTCCCTTCGTCAGATACAGGAGAAATGTCGCGAACAACAGATGCCCCTCTACATTGCTTTCATTGATCTCACCAAAGCCTTTGACCTCATCAGCAGACGTGGTCTTTTCAGACTACTAGAAAAGATTGGATGTCCACCAAAGCTACTAAGTATCATCACCTCATTCCATGACAATATGAAAGGCACAATTCAACATGGTGGCTCCTCATCAGACCCCTTTCCTATCCTGAGTGACGTGAAACAGGGCTGTGTTCTCGCACCCACACTTTTTGGGATTTTCTTCTCCCTGCTGCTTTCACATGCGTTCAAGTCTTCTGAAGAAGGAATTTTCCTCCACACAAGATCAGGGGGCAGTTTGTTCAACTTTGCCCGTCTAAGAGCGAAGTCCAAAGTACGGAAAGTCCTCATCAGGGAACTCCTCTTTGCTGACGATGCTGCTTTAACATCTCTCGCTGAAGAGTGCCTGCAGAGTCTCATTGACAGGTTTGCGGCTGCCTGCAATGAATTTGACCTAACCATCAGCCTCAAGAAAACTAACAGCATGGGACAGGAAGTCAGAAATGCTCCATCCATCAATATTGGCGACCACGCTCTGGAAGTGGTTCAAGAGTTCACCTACCTAGGCTCAACTATCACCAGTAACCTGTCTCTCGATGCAGAAATCAACAAGCGCATGGGAAAGGCTTCCACTGCTATGTCCAGACTGGCCAAGAGAGTGTGGGAAAATGGCGCACTGACACGGAACACAAAAGTCCGAGTGTATCAAGCCTGTGTCCTCAGTACCTTGCTCTATGGCAGCGAGGCCTGGACAACGTATGTCAGCCAAGAGCGACGTCTCAATTCATTCCATCTTCGCTGCCTCCGGAGAATCCTTGGCATCAGGTGGCAGGACCGTATCTCCAACACAGAAGTCTTCGAGGCGGCCAACATCCCCAGCTTATGCACACTACTGAGTCAGCGGCGCTTGAGATGGCTTGGCCATGTGAGCCGCATGGAAGATGGCAGGATCCCCAAAGACACATTGTACAGCGAGCTCGTCACTGGTATCAGACCCACCGGCCACCCATGTCTCCGCTTTAAGGACGTCTGCAAACGCGACATGAAGTCTTGTGACATTGATCACAAGTCATGGGAGTCAGTTGCCAGCGTTCGCCAGAGCTGGCGGGCAGCCATAAAGGCGGGGCTAAAGTGTGGCGAGTCGAAGAGACTTAGCAGTTGGCAGGAAAAAAGACAAAAGCGCAAGGGGAGAGCCAACTGTGTAACAGCCCCGACAAACAAATTTTTCTGCAGCACCTGTGAAAGAGCCTGTCACTCTAGAATTGGCCTTTATAGCCACTCCAGACGCTGCTCCACATACCACTAACCACCTCCACGCTCTTAACCATTGTCTCTCGAGATAAGGAGGCCAAAGATGCAAGAAGATACTTATAGAATCTTTTAGGATTCTCCTTTATCTTATCTGCCAGGAAAATCTCATGGCCCCTTTTCGCCCTCCAATTTCCTTCTTAAGTGTGGTCCTACATCCCCTATACTCCTTGAGGGACTCGCTTGATCCCAGCTGCCTTTACCTGACATATGCCTCCTACTTTGTCCTGACCAGACCCTCAATATTCCTCGTCAACCAAGGTTCCCTAAACATGCCAGCCTTGCCCTTCCATCTAACAGGAACTCTTCCTATCTCACTTCTAAAAGCCTCCCACTTGCCAGTCGTTCCTTTACCTGTAAACAGCCTCTCCCATTCAACTTTTGAGAGTTCCTGTCTGATGCCATCGAAATTAGCCTTTCCCCAATTTAGGACTTCAACCTGAGGACCAGTCCTATCCTTTTCCATAACTATCTTGAAGCTAATAGAGTTATGGTCACTGGTCCCAAAGTGCTCCCCCACTGACACATCAACCACCTGCCCATCCTCATTTCCTAAGAGGAGGTTAGTGTAGCCCCTTGTCTAGTCGGGCCATCCACATACTGCTTCAGAAAACTATCCTGGACACACGTAACAAATTCTTCCCCCTCTGATCCCTTAGCACTAAAGCAGTCCCAGTCCATATTAGGGAAGTTAAAATCACTTCCTATTACAACCTTATAATTCCTACACCTATCTGTGATTTCCCTACATATATGCTCCTCCACTTCCTTCTGACTATTGGGTGGCCTATAGAATAATCCCATCAAAGTGATCACCCCTTTCTTATTTCTACGTTCTACCCATATGGCCTCGCTGGACATTCCCCCCGGGATATCCTCTCTAAGTACTGCCGTGATGTCCTCCCTAATCAATAGTGCAACTCCCCTTCCTCTCTTACCTCCACCTCTGTCATGCTGGAAGGATCAGTACCCCGGAACATTGAGATGCCAGTCCTGCCCATCCCTCAACCATGTTTCCATAATAGTTATAATATCACAATCCCATGTACCGATCCATGCTCTGAGTTCATCTGCCTTACCTGTAAGACTTCTTGCATTAAAGTAAGCAGTTTAGCCGACCAGACCTTCCACGCTCCCTGTCCTGCCGCTGCACGGCCTGTCTACAGGACTTGCTTGCTTTAACCTCTGCACATGCCTCAACTATCTCATCTGAGAGACTACTACTTTGGATCCCAAAGTCAGTCTTTGTTTATTTCAACACCATGCTTGTGTTTTAGAAGCTGGTTGAACTGGTTCTTGTGTTACATAGAACATGACTCCCCAGTGTAACTGTGAATGAGGCCCCCCCCCCCCAGTGGAACACTTACACATAACAACAAGTTCCTCGCTAATTAGTTCCTAACACTTTACAGATAGTATAACAATATATACATATACAACATTAAAGTTAACCTTATTCTTTGTTAAACTCAAGAAAACTTGTCCGATTGTTCATGTTATGATCACAGCAAGTAATCAAACACCTGCTGAATTGGTCAGTACATCCACTTTAAGAAAGAATTAAACCTGTTTTGGTTAAACAAAGAGGGGGAAAGGAGGGAAGCCCTTCAACCGCTCCTCATTTGACCGTAACAATAATTACAAAGTGAAAAACCATTTTACTGTCATTTTCACTTTTGCTTAATTGCAAGTGTATTAACATATCCAAAAGAACAGTAATGCAAATTTCCAGACTGCAATTTGAAATGCAATTATCAAATACTTACTAGAATTGAATTAATATACATCTTAGCACATACAATAAAAGCAACTCAGTCTATAGGTTATGCAATGCATATATTCTTCAGCTGCATGATATATTGATCTGCTTTCTTTTTTTTGCAGTGATGCCATCAAATGTTTCCACTTTGAGTCATATCGGAGTTTTCACTGACTCGGAAAGGCTTTTGTGCAATTTCTGTCCTTGCAACTCATTGTCTATTGGTAGCATAATCTCAGCATGTCTGCCTCAATCAATAATGTCAAGAAACAGGTCAATATCATTTAGATGTAAATAGTTTTTCTCTCAACTGAAAATGGTTATACAGTTAATATTGGGCTTTTTTAACTTAAAAATCCTAATCCACCTCCCAGTGGGAAAATTTACATTGAACAACATATTTCTGTTAAGGTCACTGCTGCTTGCAGTCATTTCACTTGGTAAACACTTTAATTGAAATTTTTGTGTTCAACACTTAAACATGTCGGAATGCAAGATAACCTGTCATGCAGTGTTTGGTATATTAGAATAGTGATTTTTCTTTACATTATATTGCTATAGATTGAAGATAGATTGTATAGGAACATTTTAGTAGAGAAGATCACTAACTTAACCATTCCTGTAACATTCCTGCAGGGGGTGGTGGGGGTGTGGCAGGGGTGGGGGGGTGGGGGTGTGCGTGTCACCGAATCACAGAATCACAGAATAATACAGTGCAGAAGAGGCCCTTCAGCCCATCGAGTCTACACCGATGCATTAAAGACACCTGACCTGTCTACCTAATCCCATTTGCCAGCACTTGGCCCATAGCCTTGAATGTTCTGACGTGCCATCCAGGTACTTCTTAAAGGATGTGAGGCAACCCGCCTCTACCACCCTCCCAGGCAGTGCATTCCAGACCGTCACCACCCTCTGGATAAAAAAGTTCTTCCTCAAATCCCCCTTAAACCTCCTGTCCCTCACCTTAAACTTGTGTCCCCTCGTAACTGACCCTTCAACTAAGGGGAACAGCTGCTCCCTATCCACCCTGTCCATGCCCCTCATAATCTTGTACACCTCGATCAGGTCACCCCTCAGTCTTCTCTTGTGATGGTGATGGTGGAATTACACAGGTTGATAACTTCATTGAAAGAATCAGTCCGTGTATAAATAGGAAATCCTTTTCAGTAAAATTAACTTTGCTTTAAAAGTCAATATTTACATGTAACCCTTTTCAGTGGAAAAAGAAGTTAATAAATTGACATTCTTGAACATTACTTTGTCCCTTCCATGACCTTCTGTATACCATCTGTCACCTGACAACCCTGACTTCCAATCTTACATGGGCATGATTTACATCTGACACCTTACATGCGAGACCAGTGAGATATAGACCGGAATTTTACATCCCTTCCCCACCCATAGGGAAGTGGCCGGGAGGCAGCTGGTGGGGGGGTCGGGTGGGGGGTGGGGGGGGCATAAAATCGGGTGGGATGGTGGAGGGTGCTGGTCCTCTAGAAAGTGAGAATGGGGAATTAATAGTAGATAATAAGGAAATGGCGGATGAAATGAACAGATATTTTGCTTCTGTCTTCACTAGAGAAGATGCAAAAAACATTCCAGTAATAGCTGTAAGTCAGGAGTTGGAAGGAAGAGAGGAACTTGGTGAAATTACAATCACCAGGGAAATGGAACTGAGCAAATTGACGGAGCTGCGGACTGACACTTCCCTGGGTCCTGATGGGCTTCATCCTCGGGTCTTAAAAGAGGTGGCTAATAAGGTAGTAGATGCGTTGGTGTTAATTTTTCAAAATTTCCTGGAATCTAGAAAGGTTCCATCAGACTGGAAAGTAGCAAATATAACCCCTCTATTCAAGAAGGGGGAGGGGGGAGGCAGAAAACAGGTAACTATAGGCCAGTTAGCTTGACGTCTGTCGTGGGGAAGGTGTTAGAATTGAGATGGTTCAGAGGAGGTTTACTAGATTAATACCTGGAATGAGCAGGTTGTCTTATGAGGAAAGGTTGGACAGACTGGGTTTATTTTCACTGGAATTTAGAAAAGTGAGGGGAGACTTGATTGAAGTTTATAAGATCCTGAACTGTCTTGACAAGGTGGATGCGGAAAGGATGTTTTCTCTTGTGGGTGAGTCCAGAACTAGGGGGCACTGTTTTAAAATTAGGAGTTGCCCTTTTAGGACAGAGATGAGGAGAATTTTTTTCTCTCAGAGGGTTGTGCGACTTTGGAACTCTCTGCCTCAGAAGGTGGTGGAGGCGGGGTCATTGAATAATTTTAAGGTGGGGTAGATAGATTCTTGTTAGGCAAGGGAATCAAAGGTTATCAAGGATAGATTGGAGTGTGGAATTCGAGACATGATTTTATTGAATGGCAGAGCAGGCTCGAGGGGCTGAATGGCCTACTTCTACTCCTAATTCGTATGTTTGTATGTTCTCTCTCACTCTCTTCTTAATTAGTGGAGTTATAGAGTCATACAGCACTGAAACAGGCCCTTCGGCCCACCAAGTCTGTGCCGACCATCAACTACCCGTTTATACTAATCCTACATTAATCCCATATTCCCTACCACATCCCCTCCTACATTAATCCCATATTCCCTACCATTCTCCTACCTACACTAAGGGCAATTTACAATGGCCAATTTACCTCTCAACCTGCAAGTCTTTGGCAGTGGGAGGAAACCGGAGCACCCGGCAGGCACCCACGCGTTCATAGGGAGAACTTGCAAACTCCACACAAGCAGTACCCAGAACCAAACCCGGGTCACTGGAGCTGTGAGGCTGCAGTGCTAACCACTGCGCCACTGTGCCACCCAGTTACATTTGTTATTTTCCAGTCTGCAGGAACCCAAAGACTGGTGGATTGAATCAAACAATATGTCCCTTCTGCTGTTTGCAACGGGCAAGGTACAGGTCGTACACAACCAGCCCGTGCTTGCGAAACTCAAAACACAGTGTCCAACATTAAATTTGATTCTGCGATTGGACAACATTTGTTTAGTAATCTTCAGTGTGCTAGGAATTATACTGACAACCAATTTAAGATTGTCAGTTGGGCTCGTAGTGTGGCAGTGGCATACTGGTATTGTCACTGGACTAGTAACCCAGAGACCCAGGTATTGCCCTGGGGACATGGGTTCGAATCCCACCACCGCAGAAGGTGGAATTTGAATTCTATTAATAAATCTGGAATTTAAAGCTAGTCTAATGATGGCCATGAAACCACTGTCGATTGTTGTAAAAACCCATCTGGTTCACTAATGTCCTTTAGGGAAGGAAATCTGCTGTCCTTACCTGGTCTGGCCTACATGTGACTCCAGATCCACAGCAATGTGGTTGTCTCTTACATGCCCTCGGAATTCAGTTGTCAAGGGCAATTAGGGATGGGCAATAAATGCTGGCCTGGCCTGTGACGCCCACA
This sequence comes from Heterodontus francisci, assembly GCF_036365525.1. NCBI lineage: Eukaryota > Metazoa > Chordata > Chondrichthyes > Heterodontiformes > Heterodontidae > Heterodontus > Heterodontus francisci. The sequence goes on from NC_090371.1 coordinate 116,789,816, forward strand.
TCCCATGAAAGAATAAAAAAAAACATTTGCACGTACTGGAAGCTACATATATTAATGCACAGGACCCTGTTCTTTGTAGACAGAAAGAATATGTACAAGCATTGCGCCTGTTTCAGCTAAACAAAATAAATGGCAGCCATTCGCTGGTTCATTCCTCAGGGCAATGCCTTGACCAATCTAAGTCAAGCTGCCTGGTTTAAATTTCAAACAAAGCTTGGCAGTTAACTGTCAGTCACCATTAACTGGTGCATTCTCCATGCCAACGCCTCTACCAATCAGAGTTCCCTTGCCAACCAATCAGCACTCTCTTCTCATACAGTATAAATTTGTTATTTTCCATTACACTGGTATTCTTGCAGATTGTCCTGATGAATGCACGACAAAAAGCTTCAACATAATGTCACTATTTTTAGCAATACTCGAGTTCTTTACTACCAATCAACTATTTATTATGTCTTTATTGATACTAAGTTATTTCAGTTCCTCATTTTCACAAGTCCCTTGGTTCCCTAGTATTTCTGGGAGATTTTCTGTGTCTTCCTCTATCCATGGATTGTGGATGCTCCATCGTTGAATATATTTAAGGTTGGGATAGACAGATTTTTGGTCCCTCAGGGAATCAATGGATATGGGGTATGAGCAAGAAAGTGGAGTTGAAGCCCAAGATCAACCATGATCATATTGAATGGTGGAGCAGGCTCGATGGGCTGTTTGGTCTTCTCCTGCTCATATTTCTTGTATTCTTATGTTCTAATGTCGACCAAGCTTTTAGTCATCTTTCCGAATATCTCTTTATGTGGCTTGGTGTTCAATCTTGCATTGTTACATATAAAGCACCTTGGGATCTTGAATTTTGTTAAAGGTGCTATATAAATACAAGTTGTTGTTGTTGTTACATGACTCTAGGAAGAGGAGCAGGCCATTTAATCCCTTGATCCTGTTCTGTGGTAGATTGGGTGATCAAGTGATCTCTATCTTAACTATATCTATCCACCTTGGCTTCTTAACCTCCTAATGTCCTTGCCTAATGAAAATCTATCAAAATCATTTTTGAAATTTTCAATTGACCTGACCTCAACAGCTTTTTGGGTGAGGCAGTTCCAGATTTCCACTATCACTTTGTGTGAAGAAGTACTTCCTGACATCACCTCTGAACGGCCTAGCTCTAATTTTAAGGTTATGTTACCTTGTACCAGCTCCACAAGAATTCAGGCAGAACTCCTGCAAAACCAACTTCGATTGACTGGACACTCTGTCTGGATAGCCGAAAACCATCTCCCCCACCATGTCATGTTTTCTCAACTCTCAAATGGCCAAGAGAAGGCAAAGAAAATACTTCAAAGACACTCTGAAGCTCTCTTTTAAGTGCAGAAATATTGAGATTGATGCCTGGGAGAAGCTAGCTACTAATCATTCAAAATGGTGACAACTTGTCCATCTAGCTGCATCATACTTTAAGTTCAAATGCCTTAATGATAAGGCAGAGTGGCGGCAGAAAAGGAAGCAAATCCTGCAGTCCGGATTCCACTACCTTGTGGGACATCCTGCCCCATGTGCCCCAAGATCTCCGGGTCGAGAATCGACCTGTTCAGTCACCTGAAGACCCATGGCAGAAACTCGGGACCTTGAGTCAACGTCATCCTTGAATCAAAGAACAGCCACCGCTGACGACCTTGTACTGGACACTCCCACCGGAGGAAATAGTTACCCTCTATCATATCAACTCTTTCAATCATTATAAACACCCCAACTGGATCACCTTAACTCAAGGGAATAAAAGCCTCGTCTATGCAACTTGTCCTCATACTCAAACCCTTTTATTCCTGATGTAATACTGGAGAATCTGCACTGCACCCTAATACACTATATGCTATATGCTTCCTGAGCTGCAGTGCCCAGAACTGAATCCAGTTCTCTAAATGTGATCAAACCAGACTTCATATAACTGTAACATAACTTATACCCCATTTGAATTCCAGCCCCTTGCAGATGAAAGCTAACTAACGTTCCATTTGCCTTTTTAATTATTTTTGTACTTGTCCACTCGATTTTAGTGATTTCAGTACCTGAACCCTAAATCTCTCTGCTCCTCCACAGTTCCTAGCTTCTCGCTGTTTAGAAAATAATCAGATCTATCTTTCTTCAGTCCAAAGTGGCTGACCTCACACTTCTCCCCATCAGTAAAGCACAATAAGCACCTAAATACAACAGTGCATCAATCCTTGGATGTGATCTGTATATTGTGAAATTGGGATACTTTGAAGGATTTCTATCAGTCAGAGCTGTGAAAAGCAGTTTAGAAATCTGATAAATGGATTTTATTTGAATCTCAGGAACCTTCTTTGAAGTTCAGCAAATCAAAAGTGTTCACTCTGAAAACTACTAAGCGGAAGCCTTGACACTTTCTCTATAAAACCCTATGATTTGACAAGTTCTTGATATACGGTGCCCTCTACAATCTGACCTTGTCATATCCTGTTTGGGCTTGCCACAAACTACATGGTGAGGCTGTTGTCTGATGAAAGTCTTCATTTTTGCTTTTCATGGATCATCCATATAGTAGAAGTTTTGGGGAAGTAAAATAGTTCTGTGGTCACTCAATAGTTTTGATATCACTTCCTGAACGCTTATTTTTTGGGGGATTTTTTTTTTAAGACTTTATCAAAATGGATATGTTTGATAGCTTGTAAAAGTATAATACTGTGAAATGTACTTGTGTCTACTCGTATAAGTGTGAATTATCATTGTTGGAAAATCAGGAATGCTGTGAATCAACCACACTGACCTGCATTGATCCAGTCCACACTACCATAAGCAAAACTTCAGGAGCTTTGTCTTGCAAAATCTACCCTATAGATTTATTTTGAATTCAGATTGATCTTAACGTATTTGAATTAAAATAGCCACTTAACATTATTATTTCTGCCAATATTGTTGGTGGGTAAGTTTGTATTCAGGTCACCTATTTATGATGCATTTACAATACTTTTGTTTAAGAAGTAACAATGGAATTATGAACATGAATTTCCTGTTATCCCTATTATCTGTGATCCTCTAATTCTGGCCTCTTTTGCATCCCTGATTTTAATCGCTCCAACATTGGTGGCAGCGCTTTCAGCTGCCTAGGCCCTAAGCTCTGGAATGCCCTCCCTAAACCTCTCCACTTCTCCACCTCATTTTCCTCCTTTAAGACACTCCTTAAAACCTACCTCTTTGTTTTGGTCATCTGACCTAATATCTCTTTTTGTGGCTCAGTGTCATACTTTGTTTTATAATGCTCCCGTGAAGCACCTTGGGATGTTTTAATACATATAAGTTGTTGTTGTTACAGCACTTCCTGTTTGATGATGAATAGAGACAGCTGAAGTAGAATTTATTGCAGCAGGAAGTTCCTGTTTACCAAAACCTCAACTTCAAATATCTATACAGTACTATCATTCCGAAGCTATTGATACAAAAGGAACAAAAAAGTGCTCAACAGCATATGCTGACAGCTTTAATATATATTGCTGCTGAGTACATTACTGCAAATGATTACTCAGGAGCTGTTTTTTAGACCAGCTGTATTGCGGTCAAAACATTTAGCAGGCAACAATGGCTCTAATTGTCAGATGAAAGATTACAGACCTGAAACATTAACTCTGCCTCTCTCTGCACAGATGCTGCCTGACCTGCTGAGTATTTCCAGCACTTACTGTTTTTAGCTCTAATTGTTAGCTTGAGTGAGTAGGTACCACTCTTACCTTTGTTTCAGGAAGTTGTGTTTAAATCCCACTCTCAGACGTGAGCACTTAATCCAATCTGCACACTTCAGTGCAGTACTGAGGCACCATCATTTAGATGAGATATCGAACCTGTTCAGATTCATGTAAAGACCCCATCGCACTATTCAAGGAAAAAACAGGGAACTCTCTTGCTGTCAAGGCCAACATTTCTCAGTCAACCAACACCACCACAAACAAATTAACTGCTCACTTATCACATTTGCTGTTTGTGAGACCTACTTGCCATGTTCAACTTGTATGTCGTGTCCTTTTCTATTCTTGCATGGGATGTAGGTGGCACTGGCCAGGCCAGCATTTGTTGCCCATGTCCTTGAGAAGATGATGGTGAGCTGCCTTCTTGAAATTGCTGCAGTCATTCTGGTGTAGGTACATGCACAATGCTGTAAGGAAGGGAGTTTCAGGATTTTGACCCAGCGACAGTGAAGGAACGGCAATATAGTTCGAAGACAGGATCGTGTGTGGCTTGGAGGGAAACTTTTAGGTGGTGGTATTCCTATGCATCTGCTGCCATTGTCCTTCTAGGTGATAGAGGCTGTGGGTAGGGGGGTGCTGTTGAAGGAGCCTTGGTCAGTTGCTGCAGTGCATCTTGTATACAGTACACACTGCTGCCACTGTGCATCGGTGGTGGAGGGAGTGAATGTTTAAGTTGGTGGATGGGTGTCAATCAAACAGGCTGCTTTGTCCTGACTGGTGTCGAGCTTCTTGAGTGCTGTTGGAGCCGCATTCATCCAGGCAAGTGGAGAGTATTCCATCATACTCCTGACTTGTGCTTTGTAGATGGTGGACAGGTTTTGGGGAATCAGATGAGTTAGTCACCTCAAAATTCTCAGCCTCTAACATGCTCTTGTAGCAACAGTATTTATATAGCTGGTGCAGTTATGTTTTTGGTCAATAGTAACATCAAAGATGTTGATAGTGGGGGATTCAGCAATGGTAATGCCATTGAATTTCAAGGGGAGATGGTTGTATTCTCTTTTGTTTGAGATGGTCATTGCCTGGCAGTTGTGTGGCATGACTGCTACTTGCCACTTATCAATTCAAGCCTGAATGTTGTCCAGGTCTTGCTGCATCTGGGCATGGGCTGCTTCAGTATCTGAGGAGTCGCAAATGGTACTGAACATTGTGCAATCCCCACTTTTGACCTTATGATGGAAGGAAAGTTATTGATGAAGCAGCTGAAGATGTTTGGGCCGAGGACACTACCCTGAGGAACTCCTGCATTGATGTCCTGCGACCGAGATGATTGGCCTCCAACAACCACAGCAATCTTCCTTTGTGCTAGGTATGTCTCCAAACAGTGGACAGTTTCCCCCATGATTCCCATCGACTTCAATTTTCTCGGGCTCCTTGATGCCACACTTGGTCAAATGCTGCCTTGATGTCAAGGGCAGTCACTCTCACCTCCCCTCCAGAGTTCAGCTCTTTCGTCCATGTTTGGACGAATGCTGTAGTGAGATCAGGAGCCGATTGGCCCTGGTGGAACCCATTTTGAGCATCAGTGAGCAGGTTATTGCTGTGTAAGTGCCGCTTGATAGCACTGTCGACGACAACATTTTGCTGATAATCGAGAGTAGACTGATGGGGTGGTAATTGGCCAGTTTGGATTTGTCCTGCTTTTTGTGGACAGGACATACCTGGGCAATTTTCCACATTGTCGGGTAGATGCCACTGTTGTAGCTGTACTAAAAGAGCTTGGCTAGGGGCGCGGCAAGTTCTGGAGCACAGGTCTTCAGTGTTACAGCCAGGATGTTGTCAGGGCCCATAGGCTTTGCTGTATCCAGTGCCTTCAGGCGTTTCTTGATATCATGTGGAGTGAATCGAATTGACTGAAGACTGGCATCTGTAATGCTGGGGACCTCAGGAGGAGGCCGAGATGGATCATCCATTCGACACTCCTGGCTGAAGATGGATGCAAATGCTTTAGCCTTATCTTTTGCACAAATGTGCTGGGCTCCCCCATCATTGAGAATAGGGATATTTGTGGAGTCTCCTCCTCCTGTTAGTTATTTAATTGTCCACCACATTTCACAACTGGATGTGGCAGGACTGCAAATCTTTGATCTGATCCGTTGGTTGCAGGATCGCTTATCTCTGTCTATTGCATGCTGCTTCTGCTGTTTGGCATACAAGTAGTCCTGTGTTGTAGCTTCACCAGGTTGACACCTCATTTTTAGGTATGCCTGATGGTGCTCCTGGCATGCTATCCTGCACACTTCATTGAACCAGGGTTGGTTCCCCCGAATTGATGGTAATGGTAGAGGGGGATATGCCGGGCCATGAGGTTACAGATTGTGGTTCAATACAATTCTGCTGCTGCTGATGGCCCACAGTGCCTCATGGATGTCCAGTTTTGAGCTGCTAGATCTGTTCTGCATCTATTGCATTTAGCACAGTGGTAGTGCCACACAACATGATGGAGGGTATGCTCAGCGTGAAGACGGGACTTCGTCTTCACAAGGACTGTGCAATGATTACTCCTCCCTGTCCTGTCATGGACAGATGCATCTGCAACAGGTAGATTGGTGAGGACAAGGTCTTTTAGTAGGTTTTCCCCTCTTTTTGCTTCCCTTATCACCTGCCACGGGCCCAGTTTAGCAGATATGTCCTTCAGGACTCAGCCAGGTACTGGTGCGACCGAGAAACCTTTGGTGATGGACATTGAAGTCCCCCACCCCGAGTGCATTCTGTGCCCTTGCCACCCTCAGTGCTTCCTCCAAGTGGTGTTCAACATGGAGGAGTACTGATTTATCAGCCGAGGGGGGCGGTAGGTGGTAATCAGTAGGAGGTTTCCTTGCTCATGTTTGACCTGATGCCTGATACTTCATGGGGTCTGGAGTTAATGTTAATGTTAAGGACTCCCAGGGCAACTCCCTCCCGACTGTATACCACTGTGTTGCCTCTTCTGTTGGGTCTGTCCTGTCAGTGGGACAGGACATACCCATGGATGGTGATGGTGGAGTCTGGAGCACTGGCTGTATCTATCTATAAATAAGAACTTCACTTAAACAGCAAATCAATGGCTGTGACATGTTTTGAGACATTCTGAGGACATGATAAGGCATTATATAAATGAAAACTTTTTTTTCTTGGAGAATCACCTGTCTAGACTAACACGTATGCCTAGACACTTTCTCAAAAGCAAATCTTCTATGATGCAAAAGAATGAAGCCTTAAGCTTGTTATTCAATTGTTAAGCCACAGAATTCAAAACAGAGTGCTCATACCATTAAAGAACAATTTGCTTCACAAGCACAAATTTATTCAATTGTCCCACAAACTAGTTTTGCTTGCAGCAACCATTGCTAATGACACACCTGCCGATGTCTCGACTTCCCTGATGCATTTAGATCTCATTCTCTAAACAAACAGACTAACAAAAAAGACAAATTTGTTCTTCCTCTGAAACTTCAAAAGCTTTTGATCTTTTATAGAACTGGGTATCAAACGCAGTTCAAACACACAAAGCATTCACTTACATAATAAAAAAAAAGCAAAATATTGCAGATGCTGGAAATCTGAAACAAAAACAAAAAGTGCTGGAAATATTCAGCAGGTCTGGCAGCATCTGTGAAAAGAGAAGCAAAGTTAACGTTTCAGGTCTGTGACCTTTCATCAGAACTGGCAAAGGTTAGAAAAGAATTAGGTTTTAAGCAAGTGAAGGGGAGAGGGGGTGGCGGAAAGAACAAAGGAGAAGGTGTTTAAACAGGTTACGACTCTACAGGCTCCTACCCAGAATCAGCAGCTCAGATTCTCCAAGCTAACTATAGTTGGTTACAAGGCTTAACATCTGCTTTTTCTGAATGCCCTTCTTAATGGGCACCTGGCAGAAGGCTTTCCTGCTTTATTTGCATAGCTGTCTGACCCCTGCGTCTGTTCTAGGCAGAAGCACTTCACCACCCTCCCTTTTCCCCTATGGGGATCTCCAGGAAAGCCATGGGCAATGTAAAGGAAACAGAGATCTGCTTACTTTTCTTCTTCTTTGCAGATGGCAACTGAACTTTTCTCTGGCACAAAGGAGATGTGTATCTGCCCCCATGCCTTCAGTAGTAGCCTCAAATTAATTGACGTGCAGGAAAAGACCAGGATGACTGGAGCTTCATGACTCGACATCTCCTGTCCTCCCTTGCCACCTAAAATTAAACAAAAAACCTGCACACAATCAAAAGCCCCTGACAATGCAGGTCTATGATCTGCCTTAAAAGTGCCCATGAAAGCAGCAGGAGTTTACAAAGTCTTAATAGTGCCCACTGGGAAGGACAACCACTAAATAACAATTTAAAGCACATTACAAAGGAATTAGTATAGCTGTCAACTATTTCTAACTTGGCTGATGTTAATGAAAGTTACAAAAAAGAGGCCAGGGAGGGAAACAAAATCCAATTTCAGCAGACAGTGAGATGTCACTGATACAGCTGCTTCCCAGCAGCTAACAGGATGAAACAATCATTCTGTCAGTTGCTGTTTTTAATGCATTAACATTTAAGCTGCATTCAGAAAAGCAAGCCGAGGGCTAGATCTTGATATAAATTCTACCTGCTGTGAAAGCAGGAACAAATTGAAACTAGTCGGCAAACAAAACTGTAAAGGAGATGGAGAATCAGCTAAGGCATAAAATGCTAAGTGACCAGACTGGAAAATTGGAAGTAGTTTTCAAACCAGAGAAAGCTACCAACACCCAGACCGAGACACCAGTTCCAAAAATGGAATGTAGAATTTAGCGGAGTGTAAAACAGCTGGCCAGTTTGCTACTGCCCATTTTGTGTCGGCATCCAAGTCAATGTCACCCCTTAAGACTCTGGAGGTACGGGAGAAGCTATTATTGATCAAGTAAAATTTAAAGCTACAAACAAAGTAAAGTATTAAGCTTTCGGATGAAAGATCACAGACCTGAAACATTAATTCTGGTTCTCTCTCCACAGATGCTGCCTGACCTGCTGAATATTTCCAGCACTTTCTGCTTTTATGTAAATTTGGCACTGCAGTTATGTGAAGAAAGATGGGGACTGGTCATCTCAGGTTCAGGCCTACAATCAACATTGGTAATGACCAGCCGGGTGGGTGATTGTAAGTTTTTCAGTCAAATCTTCAAGAGGTTTGTACTGTGGGGGCTGCAGTCGAGAAGGAGAGTCAGGGGTGGTCAACCTGGCTCGTGGAACTACATTTCTCACTGGAAGGACCAACCATGTGGAGGATTGTAAGCTATCAGCCAAATCCAAAGGGTATTTGGGGCCGAGAGTTATAAAAGTATTTTAAGTGCAGCAGCCAAATCCAGGAGGGTTTGGGTTTTGAATTGAGTGAATTTGGGGCAGTGGCACAGTGGGTAGCACCGCAGCCTCACAGCTCCAGCGACCCGGGTTCAATTCTGGGTACTATCTGTGTGGAATTTGCAAGTTCTCCCTGTGTCTGCGTGGGTTTCCTCCGGGTGCTCCGGTTTCCTCCCACATGCCAAAGACTTGCAGTTTGATAGGTAAATTGGCCATTATAAATTGCCCCTAGTATAGGTAGGTGGTAGGGAAATATAGGGACAGGTGGGGATGTGGTAGGAATATGGAATTAGTGTAGGATTAGTATAAATGGGTGGTTGATGGTCGGCACAGACTCGGTGGGCCGAAGGGCCTGTTTCAGTGCTGTATCTCTAAACTAAACTAAACGTGTGGTTTTGCCTGTGTTTTTTTTTCAAAAAGGTTTATTTTATAAGTCATGGGAACTTGTATGTTTGTGTGAGTGCTGAAGTTAAATCGTGGAGGGATTTATATCGGACTAACCAATCAAGGTGTCCTTTAAATTAGTTTAGAGGTCTTTGTAACAGGGTGTTAGGAGTGCTTTTGTTTTTTTTTTAAATAAACAAATTTGTGGTTCAGCCTAACTCTGTGTCATGTGCAATTTTGTTCTTGTAATTCCCAAAGTCCAAGAACTGTAGTAAGGGGGTACGGGAACAGAACCTTTTTCCAGTACCTTGGCTTTGATTGACGGCTCTCCTATTAAGGTGTACATCAGGAGGAGGGGATAGCCAGAACTTGCATCTGATGGATGGTGGATGCCTGTCTGTGATTGGTCACTGACTGTGATTGACAGTGGGCTTTCTGGGCAGGATGAGCACTGATTGGCAGTTCATGCCCCCTGCTATTTTCGCACAGTTCAGAGATTGGGCAGGAATGGCTGCTGCAGAGGAGAGGGAGAGAGAGGCCAAGGGGAGAGGAGGAAGTGGGCCAGCACACAGCCAGAGGTGTGAGACGTAGTGGCGCTGAGGGAACAGTGAGAGAGAGAGGAGAGCGAGCAAGTGAATTAGGCAGTGCTTTAAATCAGCACTGATCCAGTTGGGTGGGGGGTGGAGGGGGAGAAGGGGTAGAGAGAGAGATGCGAGAGGAGAGAGAGTGTGTGAGAGAAGAGGGAGAGTGAGAGAGAGGGTGGGGAGAGACAGGGGAAAGAATGAGTGAGACAACCCTTTAAACCAGCACTGGCCTCGGGGTAGTAGGGAGAATTGGGAGAAAGGAGGGGGGAGAGAGACAGAGGGGGAGGTAGAGAGAATAAGTCAGACAGTCCTTTAAACCAGCACTGACCTGGGGGGAGCAGAGAGAGAGAGAGAGAGGGCCGAAGTGGGTAGAGATGGGGGGAAAGAGAGAGGAAGGGAAGGGGGTGGAGAGAGGGGGGAGAGGGAGAGAGTGGGAGGGGAGGGGGTGAGAGAGAGAGGGGAGAAGGGAATGGAGGGGGAGAGGGAGGGGAGGGGGTGGTGAGAGAGGGGGAGAAGGAGAGAGAGAGATGAAAGAAGAGAGAAAGCTAGAGAGAGAGTGGGAGACAGAGAGAGTGGAAGACAGAGGGGGAGACAGAGGGGACAGAGAGATGGGGAAAGAGAGAGGGAACAGAGAGAGTGAGGGGAGAGAGAGAGAGGAGGGAGAGAGAGGGGAGAGAGAAGGAGGTAAAGAGAAAGAGGGGAGAGTGAGGAGAGATAGAGATGAGAGAGCAGGAGAGAGAGACACACACACAGAGAGGGGAGAGAGAGACACAAAGAGAGGGGAGAGAGTGAGGGAGTGGGGGGACAACAAGAGATCAAGATCCTGGCAGATGGACATCTATCGGGAATACTCTGCATAGCTGCATCAAGTGTACAGGCAGACATTGACGACTAGTGCAAGCAAAAACAATGCCAGTTATCTCACTAAATCAGTGTTCAACATAGTGATGAGACAGTAAGTTAATAAATGAATCTTCTCATTTAAAGCTTCTTCACAAAAATACACATTGTTGTTGTTTTGATTAATGGTAAGATAGATTTCTAATGCCTTTATCTTTCTGAAACTTGCCAAATGGCCTCCTGTGTGGGAAAAAATTGTAATATAGCCCCTCACGCGAAAATGTTGGACAACCCTGATCTACAACAATAATCTGCATTTGTATGGAAGAAAAGGCATGTAAAACAGCAAATCAGCAGCAAACAGGATCTGTGGTCAATTGGCATCTTGCTGCTTGTAAGCACTTGTAAAAAAAGCAGGGTCAAATTCAGGCAAATGTGGTATAGAAATCTGTATGCCTCGTAGTCTCCTAGTAAAAATCCTAGCTGCTTCACTTCAGGAGCAGATTCTTTGCTGCAATCAGGAATTCCTGGAAATGTTAATGGATCAGAAATTCCTGCCGATGGTGTAGTTTGCCTGCAGAATGTAACAGCAAGGTCAGGCTAGAGCTGTAGTCAAGACAAGAGCGAAAGGATCATCAAGATAGGGCGGCACAGTGGCGCAGTGGTTAGCACCGCAGCCTCACAGCTCCAGGGACCCGGGTTCGATTCCGGGTACTGCCTGTGTGGAGTTTGCAAGTTCTCCCTGTGTCTGCGTGGGTTTTCTCCGGGTGCTCCGGTTTCCTCCCACAAGCCAAAAGACTTGCAGGTTGATAGGTAAATTGGCCATTATAAATTGTCACTAGTATAGGTAGGTGGTAGGGGAATATAGGGATAGGTGGGGATGTGGTAGGAATATGGGATTAATGTAGGATTAGTATAAATGGGTGGTTGATGTTCGGCACAGACTCGGTGGGCCGAAGGGCCTGTTTCAGTGCTGTATCTCTAATCTAATCTAAGAAGACAAAGGCCTCAATGTTACCCACCTCCCCAACCCCTGGGTGGGAGAGAGTCAGGGTGGAGGGGGTGGGGGAGATAAAAAGTTAAATAAGCAGAATGCTATCCCCGACTCTAAATGACGCTTAATTAAAATATTAAAATCAGATTCCCGGGGGAGAAATTTGTTCACATAGCGTCTTACAGCACTGCACAGAGTTACAACGATTTCCTGGGGCAGGTAGCGCCATGGGCCGCGACCTGCATGGCATTCTTCAGTGATATCAATGAAGGACACCATGTGGGCTGAGCAGGTAGTGGCCTGCGGTGCTGCCTGATCCCAGGGAATCGACATAATTCTGCGTGGCACCACATGGTGAATGGATTTCCCATTTCCCCACCACTACCACCTCCCCGGTACAGAGCCCAATTTGAAATGTACTGCCGTCACAGGAGTCAGGAAACTTGGCAGTGAAACAGAGGCAAATGTCAGCTCCAGAAGACATGTAAATAACAGAAAGTGACACTTTCAGCTCTCCTTGTGAACTGAGAGAAACGAAAGTACTCCCATCCAGCCCCTCAGCGAAGCCTTCGCCTACCCTGATTGCTGAGCTCCACAAATCCAACTGACAACCAACCCTCAGCCTCCCCAATCGTAGGCCTCTTTCCCTTCCCAGTTGCTGGGGACGGCCTCCAGCTGCAGCCTTCTACTGCTGGTGATCACTGTCACCCACTTGCCACACTGTCCATTTGGCTGGCTCCGGACAGGAGATGGACCTACAGGATATTAATAAGGTCATGCCATTATGATTGTCAGGACCTTTGCATCTTCAGCCTTACCAGGCATCACCCACGCTCTTCCTGCCTCCTTGCAAATATTGGGGCCAGAGTGTCTTGTTTACTGGGAGTAAGAAGGAGACTTAGGAGAGATCAGAGGGAGAGATTGCCTCTGTAAATTGAGGGGTTAGAGGGAAAGATAACCCCCGTGAACTGACAACAGTGTTAGAAGGGGATGGTGCTGCTATCAAGGGGAGGGAACTGCCTTAGTAACTGGGAGAGGTTATCTCTGTGAAGGGTTGAGAAGATGTCTCAATGGAAAGGGAGGGAAGTGCCTTGGTGCAAGGATGAGTAATTGCTCAGATAGCTTTCAGAGAAGTGATTAACTGTTTTGTCTCTTGAATGAGCATAAATCTAAATATAACAATTTGTTCACACAGGGAAAGATTCTGTGGTGCTGCCAAGGTATCAGTTGCATAAATCGAATTGGGAGATTATGCTTGTGCCCATTTTAAACAAGGTTCCAATTCTGTAGTCTGCATCATTCTGTGTGCTCATGTCCTTCTTGTAACTTTAGCCTCATTGAGGCACCAAATTTCATGGAGAAATATTTAAATGACCTGCTTGTAAATTCAGTGATATTCTTTTATCTGTATGTGCCCATTAGGAATGGGTGCAAGGAATTCTGTGGTGAAGAAACTCTTAAAGTGGTGCAGATTTCGTAATTTATTTTGCTGAAAAGCTTATGATAGGCCAGATGATATGAATTTTTAGTTAGACATTATCTTGAATGGTTAATATTTATAAATGTTTTCCCACAAGTCTGCTAGAGGTGCAGCCGATAACAGTGCTGTTAGGCCAATAGGGTATCTGGAATCTCGAACAATGGGACTGTTATGCTTACACAGGGTTGCTGGATATATTATATATCTGATTTATCTCTGAGTAATGCAGATATGTATTAAATCGCCAACTGGTTTATTTACAGAACTTTAAAATATCTCAGCACGACAAGATTTCAGCACAATGTCTTCTTCAGAACAGTCTCTGTTTCAAACATTTTAGCGCTGTGACTTTTAGTTTCAGTTTCAATTTCTTCAGCTCCACCCATAGGCTTAAGCAATCAAACACAGTGAACACAGATCAATGGACAGACTAATACAATCAAACCCAGATCACTCAAACACTACATTTTTCCCCCTTTTAACTAAAGACATTGGGCTGAATTTTACCAGCCCCCTGATGTTGGGGGTCATGGCGGGTGGGCCTGGAAAATACCTCCGGGAGTGGCACGCCACGGGCCTCAACACTGGACAGGCCCCACCCCATTTTACCGGCATTGGTGAGACCTCGTGGCGGCACCCCCCACCCCCCCCACCGCCGTTCGGCAGCGGCGCATTCATTTAAATATTTAAATCAATGCATAAACACTAACCTTGTCCCGGCGGCTATCCCACGCCTTCGGATCTCCGTTTGGAGATCTGAGGCATGACACTGGTGGGGAAGGGGGAGGAGTGAATTTTTCAGGGAGGCGGGGGGAGCAGCAAAAATGAATGCGATTGGTTGAGAGGATGTTGGGAAGAGGTTGAAGGTTAAAGTAAAGAAAGTTCAGGAGGCAAAGGTGGTGATAGAAAATCTACTATTTTGTCGGGGAGAGGTCAAATTATAAACTGATTATTTATTGTGGGGGGTGAGAGAGGGGATTAGAGGTGTGAATAAAATTTTATTTCAATTTTTTCACAAATCTGTCACTTTAAACAATTAAAAGGCCATGAAGGGCTTGAAGTCCTTTAAAGGTGGCGCTGGACGCCGTTGCTGGGGAAAGAGTACCCGCCCCCTCCAAATCATCAGGAGCGGGTAGTCCGCCCCTAAATGTTAATGAGCCACTGCGCGAAATATTGCGGCAGCTTCACAGCGCATGTCTCGCACATGCGCCACGCACTTTTTGAAGCTCACCACCAAGAAGGGCGGCGAAGTTTAAAAATTCAACCCATTTTTGAATTAAAGTATTCTAAACATCAAACACATATACATCAAGTTATTTCTTAGTGTTCAACTTGTCTGTTTTCTCTGAGCACAGAAATAGTCTATGAGATAGGGAGGTCTCTTAGGTCTGCCATTAGATTTATGAATTCGAGGTGTTTGATCAGCTTGATGAGGCAGATGATCAATATCACTCATAGGAAAAGGAAATTTATTCTCATACCCACTATCCTTAAAATACCCTGGTTTGCTCCTTATCAAACATCTCACATCTCACTTGCTGTCGTCATCCAACAGATAAGCATTGGTACCAAGCAAACATTTAATCTACTTTGGACTTGATTCTGATGAAGCAAGTTTGTGGTCGCGATTTGGCTGTTTGATTCAAACCCAATCTCCAACTTTAAATTTTGTTTCCCTTGCGCCTGTACATTTGTCCAAGTATGCTTTTGCTTGACCTTGTCGCTTTGTGATTTCATTTACTTTTGCTCTGACGTTCTCGTTAACTGGTTGTGATGGCTTAAGAATGGTGAGTGGCATACAAAAGCTATGACCCATCATAAGTTTGTCTGGTGTTTTTCCGGTCAGAGAGCGTGTAGGCTTTACTCCAGCTGCTGTCACACTGTAACCTAGAAAATTAATGGCGTGTGTCGCAAATGTGCATATGCCCTTGTTGAGCTTCAAATTGTGTTTTGCAAGTCAAATGAGCACTGCTGATAATCGTTGATCATGTTCAGTTTTGTCCCTTCCATGGACAACGACATCATCAAGTAGGTTGAGCATCCTCGCAACATCTGACAAGACTGAAGAAACAATCTTCTGGAATGTGCTACGTGCTGAATATCGTCCATGTGGAATTCTGCAGTACTGAAACACACCTTCATGGGTAACAAAAGCTGTAAGATATCGGCTTTCTTCTGCTAGAGGTATCTGAAGATAACCTGGTCACATATCAAGCTTTGTGAAGCCTGTGGAGTCATGAAATTATGCTGACTGTTCTTGAATTGTAGGAAGTGGATACCTGTCTTGTATGATAGCTTTGTTGACTGCTTTTAGCTCAATGTTTAGTCTAAGTTCACCATTTCTTCATCGTGCAATGATTAGATTTGATATCCACAGTGATGAGTTGATTCACTCAATTATACCATCTGCTTCTAGTCATTTCAGCTCCTGTGACACTTCAGCATAAATTGCAAACGGCAATCGTCTCAAATTTTGTGAAACTGGTAGAATTGATGTGTCAACGTGAGGAGCATGACAGTACCCCTTGATCTCCCCAAATCCAGTAAATAAGGACGGATAATGGTGTGTATAACCTCCATCATCAATTCCATTAATGCGTGTTCTGGTGGGGTTTTCAAGTTTGAATCCAAGCTTATCGAAAATGTTTACCCCCATAAGGCTTCGGCTTTTAGTTACATAGAAAGTGAACCTGTCTAGGGTGACATTTTTGTAGCATACTGATGCAGTGATCATCCCCAAAACTGGAATGCTAGTGTCATCATAAGCTTGAAGAGTGTCTATTGCAGGAGTTAGAATTGCAAAAAATACCGATGGTAGAGTTTGTCACTCAAAATAGATACATTCGTGCCAACATCGATAAGGCAGGACTTCCTGCCTCAAGGAGATGGGGCTTGGTTTAACAGCTAATCTGAGGGACGGCATCTCCAAGTGTCACTGATGGCTGCCATGTGCCCAACCTGAAACCCACCCTGATGTCAGCATGTTGTTACATGTGTTTCAATAGTTTGATGTGTCATGCCTTTAGAAAATAGGAATTGTAATTTATAGCTTGCCCTGCTGAAATATAGGAATACATGATGTCATGATCCTGTAGCTTTTTTTTCCAGGAAGAATGCGGTATGCTCTTAAGGCTGGAAAGAGAGCCATACTGCTTTAAGACAGCAAGCTCTAAAGACTGAGTCAAAGAATGCATTCTCATTGCCTTGGATACAGCTATTCAGAGACTGCGATTCAAAGGGTGCATTCTCATTGCCTTGGATACAACAACTCGGACTGAATATAAAGAGATACATTAGTTACAATTTAATTTTGAACCGGCTTGTAGTGCAAACAGGGGACACAGACAGACAGCTGTGTGTTAAGATCTGAAAGGAGAGCTCTCAGCCCATTTTAAATGAAGGAAGAGAATTTAGTCTGTTTATTTATTATTCTCTTTCAAAATTCTGAAAAAGTCAAGCCAAAGCAGAGATCTCTGATAATTTAAACTGAAGGAAGGGTAGTTCGACTGTGACAATCTTTTATCCCTCAAAAATTCTAAAGCCAAATTGATTCATTTAAAAAGTGTTTGCAAGTCGTTAATTGTTGAAATTCATCACTGGAGAAGGAAAGCATCATTTACTGCTGGAATTAGACTATGGAATGTTCTACTGTTGTAGAACATTTTTTCTCCCCATCGGACGGCTGAGAAGAGTTCAAGCAACATTGGACTGTAAATTTGCAAGGACTCATGTTTTCTATTTTAAATGTTGTTTATGTCTTAGTACTGTTTAAGAATTTAGTTTTTCTAATTAAACAGTTAATTTGTTGATTTAAGGACACTTGGTTTGGTTAGCCTCATTTCTTTCTTTAATTTGGAAAGTTTAAAATGATACATTAGGCGAACTGTGGAGGAACGGAATTGAATTAACAGTGCGTTTCTCCCACCACAATCATCATTTTTTGAAAAATAAAATTTGCCAACTCACACCAAGACATATGGTTAATATTTCTTTCCAAATCCTTGTTTAGAGCTGCACTGAGACTTTAAGTGCAGTGGGTGAATGAAGCTACTTTTAGTTAAGCTTGAATTAATTTCCTGTGTCACACACATAATCTTGTCCCCAGGCTCCACTTGACAAAACACGTTCCAATGCTTCTTCAGAAACCTGACAAGAACATTAAACACTTTTGTGAAATATGTTGTGTTGTCGGATATGCCAAGGAATTTAGACAAAGTCACATAGACATTCTTGCAAGTTGTATTTCTGATCAGTTGGTACACAAGCTTCTACAGCAGTTCAAACTAATAAATAAATCTATATATAGGAAAGACAAAGTGAAAGCAAGTGCACAGATTTACATCTAAATGGCATTTTTACAATTCCACAATAACAAGTGTAGCAATTAATAGTTAACACTTTTTAACATTGGCTAGCAAACCCAACTACAAAGTCATTTCTCAGATAGCAGATGTCTTCTTGCACACGCTCAGGTCTTTTGTGTGATTCCATTTATTACTTTATCAAAAAGCTGGAAAAAAAGGAAATTTATCAATGACAATATACTGTTCTTTAATGGTCACTAGTCTATCTGCCAATTAAATGCAACATTTCAAAAATATATCAAGAGTCACTGCTTATTTTGAAATATATTTGATCCACACACCAACTTAAAAAGCTGATCAACAACTTCATAAAAGCCGATAACTCAAAACCAGTCTGAATAAAGTACTATGATTTGTAGATGCTCTGAAACTGCAGTAGAACATGCGCTTGGCATAGCTTAACCTGTAGGTTTACCGAAGATTCCATCGCTTAAAGAGCAGAAGACAGCAACAAAAATTGTGAGGATTTTCCCTGCTTTCTTGCAGTGAAATTGTGGATAATTGTGGATTTACATTGGCACTCTCTGTTGCTAAAACTGATTGCTAATTTTCATTAAAATTGTTTTTATGGTTGTTACAGTAACAAGGAGGCACTCTTCTCCCCCTATCCCTCCTCCCCAGTATAAGCAGGATCTCCTCTTCTCGCTCTCAGTTCACACGGGCACGCTCTCCTCTTTCCCCTCAGTCATGCTGGCTCACTTTTCCTTTATCTTCTCAGTTCATCAGTTCCTATTTGCATTGTTTCTCTCTATCTCCTAGTTCACACCAGCACTCCTCTTCCTTACCCTCAGTTCATGCTGGCTTTCTTCGACCCGCCTCCCCCCCTTCATTTTTGCTGACACTCTCTCCACCTGCAGTTCACAGAGATATAATTCTTCCCTTTTCTCTGAGTTTAAATTGGCAGTCATCTCCTCCCAAACCCCCTCACCATTCCGCACCCCCGCTCACCTCCAACAACATCCCCATTACAGTTGGCATCCTTCTCCTAGGTTTCAAAGATCACAAAGATACTCCCTTCCCTCTCAAGTTCATGCTGGAAACCGTTTACCACTTTTCCACTCAGATTATGCTGGCACACCCATTCCACCCTTTCCAAGTTTACATCAGCACTGTTTCCCTCCTGCCTCACCAACCATCCCAGCTCAAACCTCAAATCTGTCAACTGCTGCTGTTATGGGGTGGGGTTGATTTAATTTGATTTAGAGATACAGCACTGAAACAGGGCTTTCGACCCACTGAGTCTGTGCCGACTATTAGCCGCCCATTTATACTAATCCTACACTAATCCCATATTCCTACCACATCCTCACCTGTCCCTATATTTCCCTACCACCTACCTATACTAGGGGCAATTAATAACGGCCAGTTTACCTATCAACCTGCAAGTCTTTTGGCTGTGGGAGGAAACCGGAGCACCCGGAGGAAACCCACGCAGAGACAGGCAGAACTTGCAAACTCCACACAGGCAGTACCCAGAATTGAACCCGGGTCGCTGGAACTGTGAGGCTGCGGTGCTAACCACTGCGCCGCCCATTCTGCTGCAGGAAATTCCTGTTCTTGCAAAATTGTTATGAGAATTCACATCCATGCTGCGCAGTAACAGTTCCATTCCTGGTCCAGCAGCAGCTTCAGGTAGGAGGCAGGAGCTAATTTTCCATTGTGCTGACTGTCCATGTGAAGTCCCGAGGGATTGGTTGTAGGGTATTGTATTCTTTTTAAAAAATTAAGAAATTTTTGATACGACTTGTCATCATACTTATGTTGGACATGTCTACAAATGTCAAGAGCAAGACTTTAACCTGCTTACAGCAGTACTTGTCTAAATCCAGCCTATGATCTTTCGTGCAAACAGGTTTTACTGTTTAAAGACTGTGCAAGTTATTAAAGAGGCAGGTTGCTTTCAGAGTATCTACAAATCATAGTACTCTACTCAGACTGGTTTTGAGTTATCAGCTTTTTTGAAGTTGTTGATCAGATTTTTTAAGTTGGTGTGTGGATCAAATATATTTCACAATAAGTAGTAACTCTTGATATAACTCTTGATCCTCTCTAGATTATAACTGATAAAAAATGATTTTGGTGCTTTAAGCTACAAAATGTAAATGTCCCTATCACAACCCCATAAAAGAAATAGCATAAAATCTCCTCTTTCTGATACATCAACAGAAGCATCAATGACAAAAAATTATTTGTAAAACTTAAAGAGAAAAAGTTGTCAGTTTGAGCACCATTATAAAACTCTGTTCTTTCAAATATAAGTCACATATTGTGAAAAAAGGGCAACTGAAACATGATGAGCATCTCCGTTTCCCTTCTCTTACTTTACATTTACTTCATTAGAACAACCTTTGGGATTTAGTCTGTGAGGAATAATGGCAGTTTTAATCTTAATCATTCCTAGAGCACTTAACCTGCTGACATGTGGAACAAAACATTGAAAAAGATCAACATAAGTTCAACATTTTAGTTCTACCATGTAAAGGGCATCCTTAGGGATATGAAAATGATAACAGATGATGAATATCATTAAATAAATGAATGCAGCAGAGAGGCAATCAGTGGTGTTTTGTAGAATGACCTTTTGAAGTGCCTGCATTTAAATAAGCGCTTGTTTTGACATATAGCAGGGTTGAATGCCTGGTTAGCAGCTTTTTAATAGTTGTGTTACTCATGCATAATATTGTGCGGCCATGATGGGTTAGGGAATGCAATTGCTAAGCCCTAACAGTCGTAATTAAACAGAAAAATTGCCGTTCACATATCCTGAATCCTTTCACAAACAATATTATATAAAGTAATTGGATAATTTTTCATCCCCACCCCTTCACCTCAGCATATGACGGATTGCACGCATGCATCTAACCTTACTGTTGCAAAACCTGGTTGTTTTATGGCAGGTTCAGCTCATTTGAATGTGCTGGGTGAGCCAGGTAGGCCAATTACCTGATATTCAGGACTCGCTGACAGAAAGGGGGTGGTAAACTCTGCGTGGGACAATAAAGTTCAGAGACAAGAGTGAGTTGGAGGATTGTGATTTAGAGAGTGCAGCGCCTTATGGCCTGTTCGGTTGTGAGCTCAAAGCCGATTAGTAAGAACTCAGGATGGATGTTGATGAAGATGACTCTGAGCAAGTAAAGACTTGCAACTGGTGGAAGCAGAAGGCTTAAGTTTTGAAGGCAAACATTTTGAAGGCAAGTGCACAAAAGTCACTTTGGCATCCCTGAAGTTGTCAGTCCAGCCTGCAGGGAGTAACTCACCTCCTGACTCCCCAAAGCCCGTCCATCATCTACAAGGCACCAGTCAGCAGTGTGATGAAATACACTCCACTTGCCTGGATGGGTGCAGCTCCAACAACACTCAAGAAGCCTGTCCAAGTACTTTTTAAATGTTATGAGGGTTTCTGCCTTTACCATTCATTCAGGAGTTCCAGATCCCCACCACACTCTGGGTGAAAAATTGCCCCTCGAATACCCCCTAAATCTCCAACCTTTTACCCAAAATCGATGCACCTGGTCACAGACCCTTCAACAAAGGGGAACAGGGCCTTCCTATCCACTCTAGATAGACCCTCAACATTTTATACACTTCAATTAGGTCTCCTCTCAGCTTCCTCTGTTCCAAAGAAAACAACCTTAGCATATCCAATCTTTCCTCATAACTAAAATTCTCCAGTCCAGACAACATCCTTGTAAATCTCCTCTGTACCCTCTCTAGTACAATCACATCTTTCCTATACTACATTAACCAGAAGTATATGCAGTTCTCCAGCTACAACCTAACTAGTATTTTATACAGTTCCATCATAACCTTCCAGCTCTTATACTCTATGCCTGGGCTAATAAAGGCAAATATTCTGTATGCCTTCTTGACCACCTTATCTATCTGTCCAGCCACCTTTAGGGATCTGTGGACATGCACTCCAAGGTCCCTCTGTTCCTCTACATATCTCAGTTTGCCACCATTTATTGTGCATTCTATGCCTTGTTAGCCTTCCCCAAATGCATTCCCTCACACTTCTCCGATTGAACTCTATTTGCCATTGTTCCGCCCACCTGACCAGTCCATTGACATCTGCCTGCAGTCTGCAGCTTTCTTCACTATCAACCACGTGGCTAATTATTGTATCATCTTCAAACTTCTTAATCATAGCCCCTACATTCAAGTCCAAATCATTGATTTATACCCCAAGAAACAAGGGACCTAGTAATGAGCCCTGCAGAACCCCACTGGACACAGCCTTCTATACACAAAAACACCCATCAATCATTACCAATTGCTTCCTGCCTCTGAGCTAATTTTGGATCTAAAATGAAACGAATGTGCTGTCCAGCTCTGGCAAAGAGGGTATCAATGACCAGTGAGATCAGTGGTATGCAACCGTTCTTGAGATCCCACTAAGGTCAGCAGCTGATCCTTGCAAGGAGCCAGAAGCGAAGAAGTTCAAGGCCACAGTGACTTTGGTAACTACTGACAAGGCCTGGCGACCAGTGCTGTGAGATGCGAAGTCATCAGCAATGGTCTGTGACCATCTGCCTGGAGAGTCACAGTGTCCGACAGCATTGGGTCTCATTCCTCTCCAGGTAGCTTCATCTTCGGTGATAGATCCTGTGCTGAGGGTATGGGCTAGATTGCCTTCCTGCCCCTCTTTCCTGTCCCATGCCCTTCACCATTGGGCCCAAAATCTGACAGTCATACTCCCATTGCCAGCTGCAGCCTTCTGTTTGGACAGATGGCCGCTCAATTGTCCTTGGCAGCCTTGCTCCCTGTTCTTCTATCCCCATGATGTCGGGGGTGGGGGGGCGGGGGCGGTGGGGGGTGGTGATGATCCAGTTCAATGCCCAGTCTCCCCACCACCTGTGCAGTGCCAAACGCTCCTCCCTACCAAATTCTGAGTCCCCCTTTTCTCCGCTGACCCTCTTTTGGAGATGGGGTGATGCCCTGAGACAGCCTTGACTATCTCCCCACTCTCTACTAACCTCCCTTCAGCTTTCCAGAAACTGACAGCTCCTGAAACCCACGCAGCCCTTTAAATAATTCACCCTCCCCCTCCAACAAGCTCATTAACAAGCTTTTTAACTAATCTAATTGGCCTCAGTAGGGACCAGAGCGAGATTCCTGCCCACCCTCCCCCAGTCTGGTTAACATTACCAGTGCTGGGAACAGTGCCCTGTAACTGACACGCCGGCTGGCACTGGGTATTTTTGGGGCCCCCCCTCTACCTCTGTTCCTGCCTTTTAGTGGCCCCAAAAATTCAGCCTCTTGAGTTTGGGTGTAAAAAGATCATCTGGACACTATATACACAGGAAATTAGGTGGGGAGAATTGGACAATTTGGGCTGGATTTTATGCAGTCTTTGGAGCTCCCAGCACTGGGCCAAAAAGGTGGGGGGAGCCCCATCTTGGCCTTTATGAGCCCCACTGGCACAATCGTCCATTGTTCCGGAAGCGAGGTTTCCGGCGCTGGGATTGCCATCCCTTTAAAGACGGGGACTCGCCTCCAAGAGCTGCCTGCCAATCACAGGGCCAGCAGCTCAGCAGTATCGCCAGGAGCAGTGGCCACTGCCGGCACTGCAGAAGGTTTGGCCCAGGGCCAGCACAGGAGACACTGGACTTGGGACTCCAGCCTGCAAAAAAATTAGTTATTCTCCTTTCGTCAAAAAAAAAATCTTTTGCAACACTGTGAATTTCAGAGGATTTATTTTCACACAGAACCATTTTGAAATGTACAAAGAATCTCTCATTATACAAAGCGTTAGTCATATTTTCATTGTGTCATCTTCTATTTGGAATTCAGTTGCTTTGTTGAATAGCATTGCTTAGATATAGGGCTAAATTTTACCCTCATCGGTCGGGAGTCGTCCACCGACCAAAGTGTCTGTGGCGATCCTGCCTCCGGGGATCCAGTCCGAATCTTATGGTCCCCAGGCCCTTAATAGGTCTGAGGCGGGACTTCCACCTCAATGAGGCAGGAAGTCCCACCTAATGGAGCTGTCGGCCAATCAGAGGGCCAGCAGCTCTTAGTCCTAGCAGCGCCACCAGGAGCAGTGGCCACTGCTGGGACTGCAACTCAGCTTCGCGAAGAAGAAGAAGGACGGCCCCGGGAAAAGGTAAGTTTTTGGGGCCTCGCAAGGGTGTCAATTGGGGGTGGGGACAAGGGGCGTGCTGGATGTTGGGGGTGGTTGGGGCATCGGGGGCAGCTCTCCATCGGGCACAGAAGGGCCCCCCCAAGGCCGTCAGAGAGCCGCCTGCTTTTGTCAGGCGGCTTTTCTCAGGCCTGGGCCGCTCAACCGGTCAAGGGTAAAATCCACGTGGTGGCGGGCAAAGGCCCTTAAGTGGCCGTCAATTAGCCACTTAAGGGCCTTGATTGGTCTGGGGCAGGCGGGCCGTTTCCTACCGCCGCCCTGTGTGAAATGGCGGCGGAGGCGGGAGTGGGTCGGGAAGGGCCACCCCACCTCTCACTCCATTTTACACCACTGCACCCCCACCACAATCCCACTGTTTGTTGGAGGGGGGGGGGGGGGGATAAAATTCAGGCCATACTTAAAGAATTATAGCTTCTTTAACGACTATGGATAATATGTGTTGTGCTCACTCAGCATTAACTGTTGTCATGCTAGGCCCCCACCTGCCAGGAATAAGGCACATTAATTTTGTCATGAACATTGATTTTAAACTGTTACTGGAGTGAAGAAAGGACTTGTTAAACAGATCAGCCCTAACCCACAATGGACTTTTGATCACCAGACGTTGAAGGTGGGGGAGCTCGCATTCTAGGTTGACTGCTGAGATGGCCGAATACATAAACGGACATGGTCAAACCAGCTAATCACATGACTAAGCTGCTGGGCAACCTGAGTTTTTTGAATTTGGACAGTTTGGGCAAAAAGGCAGAATGCCCCTGGACTGAGAAGATATCTCCTGGCTGGCATGCTGTCTGTCTGCTCCCATCTCTTCCTCACAAGCCTCCGAATCCACTGAGGACACATGAACCCCAAGAGAGAAAAGTCTCCTACAGTGAACAAGGTTTAAGAAGAATTCTGGGCCCCAACAAAAAGCAAGATCTACCTACAATCAAGGACTCTACAGTGAGCTTGAAGAACTGTAACAACAACTCTTCGGATATTGCCTCAAACATTTCCACTTTATTTTTCTTCTGCTCTTTTCTGTCTCTATTTGCATGTGTATATCGCGTATGCATGCTAGCGTGGGCATGTCCTGAGTATGTAGGCGTTAAGCGAATTATAATTTAAGTTTAAGTATAATAAATTTCAACTTTTATTCTTTAAACCTAAGAAAGCTTATTTGTGTTGGTTTCTTTGCCTTATAATTCGAAAGCGGTGAACAAGGATTCACCAAGGGGGTGCTAAAAATACAGTGCGTTTAAAAATTAAACCCTGTTACCATAAGACCAGGTGAAGGCTAAGAGGGACCCCTAGACACCTTTCTCACCTGGTCGTAACACTGTAAATACCTCAAAGACAGCAGATTGAGATTAGAAGGTATGACAATGCCTACCTGTAGGGATAGCCATGATACTTGGAGCGGAAGATTGACAGCAGCAAACTGAAGAAAAAAACCACCAAACCTAATCCCACCAGGCAGATTACTGTAGGAAACAGACCGAGAAATACATCAGAATTAATCAAAGTCATTCAGTGCAACTTCAAAAGTGTTTATTCAAATGCAACTTGGTGACACTATTGGTTTTCTTGGGCAGTTTGATTCCACTTTCAAGGAACCACCACTTGCAATTCTGTGGAAGATTTAATGCTAAAATTGCTTTTCAAATGAAAATGCAAAGCCATATGTGACTTCCAACATTGCTACAATGACCTGTTTGGAAGTATCTGAGGAACCATTTCAATTGGAGTTATGGAACTGTATGAGGAAACTAGCCATTGCAATTGCTCTGCTGCAAATTTGTGGGTGGTGCAGCTTCTCCATCCAAAGCACATAAAAGTTCTTTGGTAATTGGGGGAGGGGGTGAGGGTCTGAGGGGGTACGGCCGTGTGTGTGGCAACCAGTGATTTTATGCTCATTAAGGTGAGCAATGTTGTTCCATTTTTCAGTATCCCACTCTCTCTTTGGCCTCCTTGTCTCGGGAGACAATGGGTAAGCGCCTGGAGGTGGTCAGTGGTTTGTGGAGCAGCGCCTGGAGTGACTATAAAGGCCAATACTAGAGTGACAGACTCTTCCACAGATGCTGCAGATAAAATTGGTTGTCAGGGCTGTTTTGCAGTTAGCTCTCCCCCTGGCTATCCCACTATTCTAGTGACAATCATTTGGACCAAACATTTATGCAACCATAGGTTTGCATTACACTTATAACAGCAGCTCATATTATTAAAGGATAAAGAATAAAGAAGCTGCAGTTATTCCCATTTGAAATTCATTAATTTGCAAAGAGGACATAAGGAGGCTACAAAGGGATATAGATAGGTTAAGTGAGTGGGAAAAGGTCTGGCAAATGACATATAATGTGAGAAAATGTGAAATTGTACATTTTGCAAGGAAGAATAAAAAAGAGGTGTCGAATCTAAATGGTGAGAGATTGCAGAGCTCTGAGATGCAGAGGGATCTGGGTGTCCTTGTGCATGAATCACAAACAGGTCAGTATGCAGGTACAGCAAGTAATTAGGAAAGCTAATTACTGTTATCGTTCATTGCGAGGGGAATTGAATACAAAAGTAGGGAAGTTATGCTTCAGTTATACAGGGCAATGATGAGACCACATCTGGAGTACTGTGTGGTCTCCTTATTTAAGGAAGGATGCAAATGCGTTGGAAGCAGTTCAGAGAAGGTTTGCTAAACTAATACCTGGAATGGGTGGGTTGTCTTATGAGGAATGGTTGGATAGGCTAGGCTTGTATCCACTGGAGTTTAGAAGGACCGGAACCAATTTTCTTGGGGGGTTGGGGGGGTGGCAGGTGGTGTTTGCTAGTGCAGTCGGGGAGGGTTTATACTAGGATAGCAGGGGAATGGTAATCTGAGCAGGGAGACAGAGGAGGGGGAAACAAGGATAGAAATGAAAGACAGAAAGGTAAGAAGCAAAAATGGAAGACAGAGAAAACAAGGGCGAGAAACAAATGGGGCCATAGTGCAAAATAAAGCTAAGATGACTAACAATGTAAAAAGACAGCTGTAAAGGCATTGTGTCTAATGCGCAGAGCATTCGCAATAAGGTAGATGAATTAACAGCGCAAATAGATATAAACGGTTATGATATAGTTGCGATTATGGAGACATGGTTGCAGGGTGACCAAGGATGGGAACTGAACATCCAGGGGTATTCAATATTTAGGAAGGACAGGCAAAAAGGGAAAGGAGGTGGGGTATCGTTATTAGTAAAGGAGGAAATCGATGCAATAGTGAGGAAGGATATTGGCTCGGAAAATCATGATGTGGAATCTGCATGGGTGGAGCTAAGAAACACCAAGGGGCAGAAAATGTTGGTGGGGGTTCTCTATCGGCCGCCAAACAGTAGTGGAGATGTAAGGGATGGCATTAAACAGGAAATAAGAGATACATGCAATAAGGGTACAACTGTAATCATGGGTGACATTAATCTACATATAGATTGGTCAAACCAAATTAGCAATAATACTGTGGAGGAGGATTTCCTGGAATGTATACGTGATGGTTTTTTAGGCCAATACGTTGAGGAATCAGCTAGAGAACAGACTATCCTAGACTGGGTATTTTGCAATGAGAAATGATTAATTAACAATCTCATTGTACGGGGTCCCTTGGGGAGGTGCGACAATAACATGACAGAATTCTTCATTAAGATGGAGGGTGAAGCAGTTGAATCTGAAACTAGGGTCCTGAATCTAAATAAAGGAAACTACGAAGGTATGAGGCACGAGTTGGCTATGGTAGATTGGGGAACTTTACTAAAAGGGTTGACGGTGGATAGACAATGGATAATATTTAAAGAACATGTGCATGAATTGAAACAATTATTCATTCCTGTCTGGCACAAAAATAAAACCAGAAAGGTGGCTCAACTGTGGCTTACAAAAGAAATTAGGGATAGTATTAGATCCAAAGAGGAGGCATATAAAATTACCATAAAAGCAGCAAGTCTGAGGATTGGGAGCAATTTAGAATTCTGCAAAGGAGGACAAAGAGGTTGATTAAGCAGGAGAAAATAGAATATGGGAGTAAACTTGCAGGGAACATAAAAACTGACCATAAAAGCTTCTATAAATATGTGAAGAGAAAAAGATTAGTGAAAACAAATGTAGGTCCCTTACAGTCAGAAACAGGGAAAATTATAATGGGGAACAAAGAAATGGCAGGACAATTAAACACATACTTTGGTTCTGACTTCACAAAGGAGGACACAAATAACCTCACAGAAATGTTAGGGAACCAAGGGTCGGATGAGGGGGAGGAACTGAAGGAAATCAGTATTTGTAAAAGTATAGTGCGAGGGAAATTAATGGGGTTAAAGGCTGACAAATCCCCAGGGTCTGATAATCTACATCCCAGAATACTAAAGAAGTGACCCTGGAAATAGTGGATGCATTGGTGGTCATCTTCCAAAATTTTATAGATTCTGGAGCAGTTCCTACAGATTGGAGGGTGGCAAATGTAACCCCACTATTTAAAAAAGGAGGGAGAGAAAAAACAGAATATTACAGACCAGTCAGCCTTACATCAGTAGTGGGGAAAATGCTAGAGTCTATTATAGAGGATGTGATAGCAGAACACCTGGAAAGCATAAATGGGATTGGGCAAAGTCAGCATGGGTTTACAAACAACAAACAAAGAACAAAGAACAGTACAGCACAGGAACAGGCCATTCAGCCCTCCAAGCCTGCGCCGATCTTGATGCCTATCTAAACTAAAACCTTCTGCACTTCCGGGGACCGTATCCCTCTATTCCCTTCCTATTCATGTATTTGTCAAGATGCCTCTTAAACGTCGCTATCATACCTGCTTCCACCACCTCCCCCGGCAGCAAGTTCCAGGCACTCACCACCCTCTGTGTAAAGAACTTGCCTCACACATCCCCTCTTAACTGTGCCCCTTGCACCTTAAACCTATGTCCCCTAGTAACTTACTCTTCCACCCTGGGAAAAAGCTTCTGGCTATCCACTCTGTCCATGCCGCTCATAACTTTGTAAAGCTCTATCATGTTGCCCCTCCACCTCCGTCGTTCCAGTGAAAACAATCCGAGTTTATCCAACCTCTCCTCATAGTTAATGCCCTCCAGACCAGGCAACATCCTGGTAAACCTCTTCTGTACCCTCTCCAAAGCCTCCACGTCCTTCTGGTAGTGTGGCGACCAGAATTGCACACAATATTCTAAGTGTGGCCTAACTAAAGTTCTGTACAGCTGCAGCATGACTTATCAATTTTTATACTCTATGCCCCGACCGATGAAGGCAAGCATGCCGTAGACCTTCTTGACTACCTTATCCACCTGCGTTGCCACTTTCAGTGACCTGTGGACCTGTACGCCCAGATCTCTCTGCCTGTCAATACTCCTAAGGGTTCTGACATTTACTGTATACCTCCCACCTGCATTAGATCTTCCAAAATGCAGTACCTCACATTTGTCCGGATTAAACTCCATCTGGCATTTCTCCGCCCAAGTCTCCAACCAATCTATATCCTGCTGTAACCTCTGACAATCCTCATCACTATCCGCAACTCCACCAACCTTTGTGTCGTCCGCAAACTTGCTAATCAGACCAGCTACATTTTCCTCCAAATAATTTATATATACTACAAACAGCAAAGGTCCCAGCACTGATCCCTGCAGAACTCCACTAGTCACAGCCCTCCATTCAGAAAAGCACCCTTCCACTGCTCCCCTCTGTCTTCTATGACCAAGCCAGTTCTGTATCCCTTACGAAAGGGAAATCATGCTCAACAAATCTATTGCAGTTTTTTGAGGATGTAACGAGTAGAATAGATAAGGGAGAACCAGTGGATGTGGTACCAGTGGATGTGGTGTATTTGGATTTTTAGAAGGCTTTTAATAAGGTCCCACATAAGAGGTTAGTGTGCAAAATTAAAGCACATGGGATTGGGGGTAATATACTGGCATGGATTGAGAATTGATTGACAGACAGGAAACAGAGAGTAGGAATAAACAGGTCTTTTTCCGGGTGGTAGACAGTGACCAGTGGGATACTGCAGGGATCAGTGCTTGGGCCCCAGCTATTCACAATATATGTAATGACTTGGGTGAGGGAACTAAATGTAACATTTCCAAGTTTGCAGATGACACAAAGCTGGGGAGAAATGTGAACTGTGAGGAGGATTCAAAGAGGCTCCAATGTGATTTGGACAAGTTGGGTGAGTGGGCAAATGCATGGCAGATGCAGTATAATGTGGATAAATGTGAGGTTATCCACTTTGGTTGTAAAAACAGAAAGGCAGATTATTATCTCACTGATGATAGATTGGGAAAGGAGGAGGTGGAAGTATACGAGAGTATGCTTCTGGCCAGCAGCATGTCAGAATCCATGAGGAAAGGCATCATCACCCTCATTTACAAGCGGAAGGGGGAGAGGGCAGAAATCAGAAATCTGTCCAAAGTCATAGCCAGTCGAGTCAAGTCTGCTCTGGAGTTGGTGATTCACCCTGATCAGACCTGCACTGTACCCGGCAGGAAGATCTCTGATAGTCTCGCGCTACTCAGGGATATGATCGCCTATGTACAGGACAGGAGGGTGGACACCTGCCTCATCAGCCTGGACCAGGAGAAGGCTTTTGACAGGATATCGCACACCTACATGATGGACGTGCATTCCAAAATGGGGTTTGGGGAGGGAATCTGTAATTGGATCAAACTGCTGTACACAAACATCAGTAGCGCAGTCTCAATCAATGGGTGGGAATCGGAAAGTTTCCCAATCCAATCTGGAGTCAGACAGGGCTGTCCTCTCTCCCCGGTCTTGTTTGTTTGCTGTATTGAACCCTTTGCTGAGTCTATTAGGAAGGATGCGAGCAGAAGAGGGGTGACAATCCCAGGCAGCGGAGGCACTCAGGTGAAAACTTCCCGATACATGGATGACGTCGCCGTCTTCTGCCTGGATCCGCTGTCCGTGCGCAGACTGATGAGCATCTGCGACCAGTTCGAACTGGCCTCGGGAGCCAAAGTTAACTACGGCAAGAGCGAGGCCATGTTCTTTGGGAACTGGGCTGACCGATCCTTTGTCCCCTTCACCGTCAGGTCAGACTACCTGAAGGTGCTGGGGATATGGTTCAGAAGGGCCGGGGCGTGCACCAAAACCTGGGAGGAGCGAGTAGCCCAGGTACAACAAAAGTTGAGCATGTGGGGGCAGCGATCTCTCTCCATTGTGGGTAAGAACCTGATCATCAGGTGCGAGGCACTCACGTTGTTACTGTACGTGGCGCAGGTCTGGCCCATACCCGACTCCTGGGCTGTGGCGGTCACCCGAGCCATTTTCCGCTTCATCTGGGGATCTAAAATGGATCGGGTCCGGAGGGACACGATGTTTAAATCTCTGGATAAGGGCGGGAAAAATGTACCCAACGTGGCCCTCATCCTGATGACCACCTTTGTGTGCGGCTGCATCAAGCTGTGTGTAGACCTCCAGTACACAAACGCCAAGTGTCACTACGTACTGAGGTTCTATCTGTCCCCGGTGTTGCGAAGGATGGGCCTGGTCACATTGCCGCGGAACGCTCCATGCAGTTGGACCGTGCTGTACCACCAATCCTTCGTGGAGCAGTTTCTGCGGGAAAACACCTTTGACCACCGATCCTCAAGGCCCTACGGGAAAAGGAGATGGGGGATCCTGTCGGATGGTTCCCCGAGCAGACCGCTAAAGTCATTTGGCGGAATGCCTCATCACCAGAACTTTCAAACAAGCACCAAGATGTAGCTTGGCTGGTGGTGAGAAGGGCCCTCCCCGTCAGATCCTTCCTGCACGCCCGAAGTCTCGCCCCCTCCGCACAATGCCCCCGTGGTGGCTGTGGTGGGGAAGAGACGGTTGCCCATCTCCTCCTGGAATGTGTCTTTGCAAAGCAGGTGTGGAAAGAGATGCAGTGGTTTTTGTCGAGGTTCATCCCAAGCAGCTCTGTAACACAGCAGTCTGTGCTCTATGGGCTGTTCCCAGGGACGCACACCGAGACAAACATCAACTGCTGCTGGAGGACTATCAATTCGGTGAAAGACGCCCTTTGGCCTGCTCGAAACTTGCTGGTCTTCCAGCGCAAAGAGTTGTCCACCACCGAATGTTGCAGACTGGCACATTCCAAGGTCCAGGACTACGTGCTGAGGGACGCACTAAAGCTTGGGGCAGCCGCAGCAAAGGCTCAATGGGGAAAGACCACAGTGTAAGGTCCCCCCACCAAGCTGAACTGAGGAGCTGTACCCATGGGAAACCCCTCAAACTGTATCGGGAAAATTTTAATTTGCTGTAAATGTAAAAATGTAACTGGCATGACAAATGTGAAATGGAAGGGTTGTGAAGCAACCCATGATTGTATTGAAGAAAACTGATCTCCCTTGCAATGTTTGTATTTTTGGTGTGGTTTGAAACTGTTTGGCAATGTGATTTTTTACAGATTTTTATGAATAAAATATATTTTGGAAATAAAAAAAAAGGTGCAACGAGACCTGGGTGTCCTTGTACACCAGTTGCTGAAAGCAAGCATTCAGGTGCAGCAAGCAATTAGGAAGTCGAATGGTATGTTGGCCTTCATTGCAAGAGGATTTGAGTACAGGAGCAAGGATGGCTTACTGCAGTTATACAGGGCCTTGGTGAGACCACATCTGGAGTATTGTGTGCAGTTTTAGTCTCCTTATCTGAGGAAGGATGTTCTTGCCATGGAGGGAGTGCAAAGAGGCTTTACTTGGCTGATTCCTGGGATGGCAGGATTGACGTATGAGGAGAGATTGGGTCGACTAGGCCTATATTCACAACAGCTTAGAAGAATGAGAGGGGATCTCATAGATACTGATAAAACTCGAACAGCACTAGACAGGCTAGATGCAAGAAGGATGTTCTCGATGGCTGGGGAGTCCAGAACCAGGGGTCATAGTCTCAGGATATGGGGTATGCCATTTAGAACCGAGATGAGGAGAAATTTCTTCACGCAGAGGGTGGTGAACCTGTGGAATTCTCTACCGCAGAAGATTTAGGTCAAGTCATTAAACATATTCAAGAAGGAGATAGATGCCAAAGGGATGAAGGGATATGGGGAGAAAGTGGGAACAGGGTACCGAATTAGACGATCAGCCATGATCTTTTTTGAATGGCAGAGCAGTCCCGCAGGGCCGAATAGCCTACTCCTGCTCCTATATTTTATGTTTCTATGAAGAATAAGAGGTGACTTGATTGAAACATATAAGATTCTGAGGGGTCTTGACAGGGTGGATGTGGAAAGGATGTTTCCTTTGTGGGAGAATCTAGAACTACGGGGTCACTGTTTAAAAATAAGGGGTCGCCCAGTTAAGACAGAGATGAGGAGAATTTTTCTTTCTCAGAGGAACTCTCTCAAAAGGCGGTAGAAGCAGAGCCTTTGAATATTTTTAGGGCAGAGGTAGCTAGATTCTTGATAAGCAAAGGAATGAAAGGTCATAGTGGGTAGGCTGGAATGTGGAGTTGAGGTTACAATCAGATCAGCCATGATCTTGCTGAATGGCGAAGCAGGCTCGTGGGTCCGAGTGACCTTCTCCTGCTCCTAATTCGTATATTCGTATCTGATATGGTTTAAAATAGATCTCCGCTGTGCATTAATGCAAGATTACTATGCATTGTATAATCAAATAGAAGGCATGGCTCAGCATGAAATAAGCCATATTAAACAAGCCAAAAGTCTGGCAATTAAAACTATTCTCACTTGATTCCAAAGCAATGCATAGCAATGTTCTAAATCTAGTTTAACTCTGCTTGTGGAATTGTGTGCTATGCCCTAAAAGGCCATCTCACAGCTTATTGCTTCAGTAATTCGACATTCCATGTTACAATGTATTTGGAACAAACACACCATTAACTTTGTTATAAAATGGGCGCACACACATTTGAACTGTAGCGTGGATATAATGAAAATAATGGTGATGCAACTAAAATATCATGAATGTATTTACATTTTTCTAATACATCATATTTTCTTCAGCAATAACAACAGTAATGTGTCGTATTCCTTTCTGGTGTAGTCATAACTGTGAGCTTCCCCATTAAAAGTAGATTTTGAAATACTTCATTACTCAGTAAATATGTTTATAATGAAAGATTGCATCATACAGCCGCTAATAGTATCAAAGAAACGTTTTCCAGCAGATAAATGAAAATGTATTACAGTCAATTCGTCAATTCCTCAAGCCATATTTAATACTTTAACTTAACCAAGAGACTACTATTAATTATGGCACATGGTATAATTAAAAACAGTTAGAAATTATTTTTAAAAAACACAGAACAAGCACTGGCCGTTATGCACGGTATTATAAGGTCTGCTTCAAGGGCAATGCTGGTTGATGGATCAGATTTCTCAAGTTTTATATTTTGTTATCTTGCCACTTAAAAAGTTGCTTAGTTTTTTGGATTTTGCAGTTTTATTCTTGTCTGCTATTGTTACCTATTTGTATGACACCATTAAGCACAAATAAGCAAGGAAATAACCCAGTATAGAAAAAAACACCTCCAATTATGACCTTATCTAAGCAAATCTCAGCGATCCTCCTTCAGCACTATTTAATAATGTAGTATATGGAAACTAAATCCAGAAAAGCTCGCATTAGAATCATTGAGAATTTTGCATGGGATTTTCATGCCATGATAGAGGTCGTGAAAGAGGTGTCTGCAGTGACCCAGGAAGAATCGATGGCAAATCTAAAATGGTGTTTTGTAATCAATAAGTTCTTGATTTTAAGTATGATGGAACATTAAAAAATATGATTCCCAAAATAGTGTGGCTCCTCCAGGCCACTCAGCAGCAGTGCACAGGAAAAGATGCAAATTAGGCCAAGATCAGGATATGCAGCTTCTGACCTTATATGGGGATTTAATGATAGCCTCTTGGGGACAGTGTCTCTGCCCACTCTAAATGAGGCAGGTATTCCCATTTTCCTGCCCCTCAGATGGATCTGGAGTACCACTGGTGACAAGTACACACTGAGAGCAAGTAAATTGGCCCGCTCAAGGATCGTGCCACTGTCTCTACTATCCTTTCCACGAGGCAATAGCTGCAGAATATTTCAGGCTGACAGCTGCAGCTGTTTTCAGATTCTTACATCATATCATATGAGCTGAAATTCAAAGCAATCGGTGAATTCCAGTTACAAAAATATTCAGCTACTAAACTTTGTGGTCCTGAATATTTGCAATCCCACTCCACTACGATAGCAATGGCAGAACACAAATTCTGATCGACCTAGACAGAATGTTTTTATACTTTCATGGGACGTGGGCGGTGCTGGCAAGGCCAGCATTTGTTTCCCATCCCTAACTGACCTTGAGAAGGTGGTCGTGAGCTACCTTCTTGAACTGCTGCAGTCTGTCAGGTGCAGGTACACCCACAGGGCTGTTAGGGAGGGGGTTCCAAGATTTTGATCCAGTGACAGTGAAGGAATGGCGAAATATTTCTAAGTCAGGATGGTGTGCTACTTGGAGGGATCTTACAGGTGGTGGTGTTCCCATGCATCTGCTGCCCTTGTCCTTCTAGGTGGAAGAGGTCCTGTCCCCACCTCCAGAGAAAATTCTAATGCTCTATCGAGCAGCAGTGCGAGGTCACTCCTCCAATTTCTGGTTGCTCCGAATGTGCTTAAAATCTGACAAAATCTTCATACATTTTTAAAGCCTATATGTTAGAAGCCTGCTCATCTACCTCTTCTCATGCTTTGAGATCAATACTGGTGTATTAAATGGTCTCAGCAATCTCCATATCACAAAAAGCTGCTGATGTTGCATCATGGTGTAAATATGCTGTTACTATATTGTGAATTGGTTTGCTTGTGGGCTACTAGGTTTAATGTATAATTAGCCTAACTATCTATCAGTAACAACACTTCTACTTATGCAATCAGGAGAATTGGTAGCTGTAATAATGATTAAACTTGGCATGTCATCATTCAAGAGAAAAGTCATATTTAGATCACTAAGCTTAAATTAGAAATTAGTAGCTTATTCCAGGCTACTCAATGATCTTACATTAGAATTGTTTGACCAGTGCCACAGTGTGAGATGAAAGCTGCTTCATTTAGCATCTGCTGATGCTAGAAAAATGAAGCATCAAATTTGCATTATTTGCACATAGTTTAATTGACTTCTATTTTTATTTTAGCATATTTTTGGTGATTTTTCATATTCTTTCACATTTAATATTCCTATCCAAATGTAACAAAACAAATGCAAAATAAAGCTCCATTGATTTCGCATCAATTTGTGCCTGAATATACATAGTAGGAAAGCACTCCACACTGCATCAGTAGTAATTGTTCCAAGAGCTTCTCTTAGTGAGATTGCTCACTTGTATTGAAACATAAGTAGTTCTGCTCTGTTGACAGTAGGTTATGGGCTCTAAGATTTGTGAGCCTCTGATCCTGATGTAAGCACTGGGATCAGTCCACCAGCGACTTACGCTCCTTACCTTCCAATACCATTTTTATCTCTCCATTCTCGTTCTCTCCTTCATCTTTCTCTCATAGTTCTCTCCCTTTCCATTGTCTAATTTTCTTTTTCCCTCTGTCTCCTTTACTTTTTTATATTTTGTTCTCAATTCCATTCCTCCACTTATCTTTGTAACAACTTTGTCCCTATTCAGCTGAGTTTACTCTTGCAGAATCACTTCAGAGAATTGTATAAGCACACCTTGCTGATAATGCTTTGCTATTTATTGATATACTCTATTAGGCAAAAAGTGGAAAGATTGAACATCACCAGAACAAAAATGTATGATTAAGGTTTTTTTTGCTTGCTTAAAACACCCATTTAATATGAGATGTTGTTAAAACTATAAGCATATTCTTTACTTTCATTTTGAAATAACGTAAAAGTGCTGCATATTTAAGAGCATTGATGCAAAAATATTGGGATTTTAACAGTAGTAAAGCACAAGAGCTGATGAAAGGTCACAGACCTGAAACGTTAACTCTGCTTCTCTCTCCACAAATGTTGCCTGACCTGCTGAGTATTTCCAGCACTTTCTGTTTTTGTTGAGATGAAGATTATGTTTTGTGATTATGTTCAAAAATCATGGACTTGTATTGATCTGATAAGGGAGAAATGTCATGATTGTCGGTGTGGGATTGAGTATTGGAAAATATATGGTACTTGGAAG
Source organism: Heterodontus francisci (assembly GCF_036365525.1). Taxonomy (NCBI): domain Eukaryota; kingdom Metazoa; phylum Chordata; class Chondrichthyes; order Heterodontiformes; family Heterodontidae; genus Heterodontus; species Heterodontus francisci. The sequence continues at coordinate 116,826,779 of NC_090371.1, forward strand.
GGAAACTGAAAGCAGGTTTGTGCTTTGGGGTAAACATCTAACCTGGGGGTTGTTGTCAGGTCAGATAAGCTTATTCTGCTGTCGTGAGAACAGTGAATAGAATTCTACAGAAGTCATAAAACACTTGCTAAATCTTTGTTAAAGTTGCAGCTGTAATTTCAAGTGTGGTTCATTTCAGCCTGAGATGTGACAAGCGTGATTTGAATATTACGTACACGGAGGTCGGCACTGGAACCCGCTGTTGCCAGAACGCGACATCATTTTTAAAGGGACGTTCACAGCGAGGGAATGGGTTGGGTGCATGCCTCTAATTAATTTCCTGTTGAGCTCACTGAAGAGCTCATGAAAAGGCTTATCAGCAGACGTTTTAAAGGCTGGGAACATGTAGGACGCAAGATATGAACACAGTGGGGGGCCATGAGGGCTGTGGGAAGGGCTCGTTAACATGATACAGAGGCCCCCAAAAAAAGCTCAGCTGCTTCAGACATGCAACAGAGTGCCCATTGCTGAAACTGTAAAACTTGCTTTTCTCAGTGATGTATGGCAGGAATCCGGAGAGGGATGTGAGGCCACTGGCATCACTTGGGCAGCTGGGGTTGGCAAGGGAAGGCCTGGAAAATGCACAAAGCCCATCTGAGGGAGTTCAGATGGGAACAGGCTACTCTGACATTGGACAGAGCAGCCAGGATGAACTACAGCAGATGTAACCTCCTAGACAGCCGGAGGCCATAGGAGCATAGCGGGGGCTGCAAGGGAAGAAGGCACTACCCAAGACATTGGGTCTATCACCCAAGAATCAGCTACCTGCAAATGGCAGGGAGCCACTGCCGTAGGAGCCTGCACCGATCTAGGCAGATATTCTCAGACCTGTGTGCTCTGATCCACAATGACCTGAGGCCTCACAGCCCCTCTGGGCAGCCCCTTACCTGCAGCTGTCAAGGTCACCGTCGCCCTGCATTTCTATGCAACTGGGTCATTCCAGGGATCAGCTGTGCACCCAGGTGGAATCTCGCAGTCAGCAACTCATCACGCCATCCGGCAGGTCCCGAATGCCATTTTCTGGAGGGCAGGGGACTACATCCACTTTGACACAGATGGGCCTGCGTAGGCACAGAGGGCATTGGGTTCAGCCTCCATCGCTGAATTCCCCCAGGTGCAGGGTATCATCGATTGTGTCCATGTGGCCATCAAGGCATCCAGTGACCGCCCAGTGAGATCCATCAACAGGAGGGGCTTCCACTCCTCAATGTCAAACTGGTCCACAACCACGACAAGAGTTTCCACCTTGTGTGCACTCGCCTTCCTAGCAGCTGCCACGACTCCTTCCATCCTCCACCAGCCCAGGCTGCCTCAGTACTTCAATCCATCCGCCAAAGTGCATTGATGGATGCAAAGGGACAAGGGAAATCTCTTGAAGAAATGGCTTCTGACCTCTCTATGGGAGCCCCAACAGAGGCAAGAGGCAATACAACCAATGCCAACTGCTCAGCAGGCCAACCATTGAGCAGGCCATCGGGTTTCTGAAAGTGCGATTCTCGTGTCTGGATCGTTTGGGTGACACCCTCCAATACCCTCTTGCAAGGATCTTGGTGTGCTCTCCATAACACAGCCCTCCAGGGAAGTGTGCACCTTGAGGACAGTGAGGCCCTGGATCATCAGGGAGGGGGAGGGGGAGGAGCAGGAGATAAAAGAGGAGGAGGAAGAGGGGGATAACACAAAATAGAGAGGCGCCCCTACTGCACGACAAGGTGGCCTCCTCCTGCCGCACTCTGTGAAGAAGACCTCCCTCCTCTCCCTCATGGCCTGCAACATTAGATCCAGGTGGGCATCGAAGAAGCGATGCCAGGCCTCCAGCTCCCCTGTGACATCTCACTTCCCTCTGGTGCTGTGGAAGGCAGATCTCTTCCTCAGGACAACCAACAACCTCAGTGATGGCTGCCGTGGAAGTCTACATGAGTCCCAGAATTGATCTGACCCACTGCCATCTAAGATGACAGGAAACCCGTCTCCAGACCAATTATGGGCATACCCATTTGAAAATTGCAATCTGTACCAGCTTCCCAAAGGAGGCAGGAACAAGACCTGGCTCCTGTTTCCCACCTCCATAATGAAAACCCAGCCATATAAATCTGTTACACATGAATTTATTCAGTAAAAATGGCGTAGCTCTGCTTTCAAACCATAGTTCAATAAAACTGCCAATATACTCAACTCAATTTGATTTTTTAATGTCAACCTTACTGCTGGGCTCATCCTTCTTACTTGCTCTCTATAGCAATATCAATGACAGGGAAAATCCTTTGTGTCCCTGAGCAGTTCCCTTTAAAACTGGAGAAATGTAGTTTCCAACTGTCCTGAGAGATGCCAGGGAACCATCGTACAACAGGGAACGGTGCAAGATCTTTGTTGGGCCATTTAAGTTTTGCCATCTCACAGATGAATGGCTAAGTAGATGGCTTGGACTGATAAGTGGCAAATAATATTCAAGCCACACAAGTGCCAGGCAACGAGCATATCCAACAACAGAGTCTAACTACCTCCCTTTGAGATTCAATGGCATTGCCATCGCTGCAACCCCATCATCAACATCTTGGGGATCACCACTGACCAGAAATCTATGTGGCCCAGCCACATTGATACTGTGGCTGCAAGACCAAGTCAGAGGCTGGGTATCCAGCAGTGGGTAACTCACCTTTTTACGCCCCAAAGCCTTTCCACTATCTACAAGACACAAGTCAGGAGTGTGATGCGATACTCCCTACTTGTCTGGATGAGTGCACCTCCAACAACACTCAAGAAACTCGACGTGATCCTGGACAAAGCAGCTCTTTTGACTCCATCCAACATCTTAAACATTCACTCCCTCCACCATAGCTGCACTGTTGCTGCAGTGGGTACCATCTACAAGATGCACTCCAGCCACATGCCAAGCCTCCTCTGACAGTACAGGGTGATGTGGAGGGCGCAGTTACTTTGTAATGATGAAAGGGGAGGGGAGGGGGAAAAGGGGTTGGTGGTGCCATCATGCTGGTGGTGGAAATGACAGAGGATGATCTGTTGAATGTGGATGCTGATGAGGTGGAAGGTGAGGACAAGGGAAACCCTATCGTGGCTCTGGGAGGGAGGGGAAGGGGTGTGAGCAGAAGTGCAGGAAATGGAGAGCAATTCTTGCTTGAGGATAAGGGAATAAATATTGGAAACACTAATATGGAAGGTGGCATCATTGGAACAGATGCAACAGAGACAGAGACGATGGGAGAAAGGAATAGGGTGCTACAGGAAGCGGGGTGGGAGGAAGTGTTGTCAAGGTCCTTTTATGGTTTAAGCCTGGTACATCATATTAACCTACTGTTAGATTTTCAGTTTTCCACAAATATTTTGGGTGGAAATTTCATTTGTAAATTGTGGAATTTGTTGATTATTTTGACACAGAAGTTTGAAAATCAATTTGTCTAGCTATGGGTAAGCCATTTTTTGAATATCTGCTTTGAATAATCCTGGTGACACTCTTTACCTCACTGTACATTTCACTTTTAAATGTATTTGCTAAATTTTAGGTCAAGAATATAATTTTATATCTGTTGCATTTCAGATTTTTTTTAAAACTCAGGATACAATTGCTATATTAAGATTTCTTCACAGTAAATGTTTCTGTTTACTGATTAACATTTGTAGAAAAGCACCTTTATGTCGTAACCAAGGCCTGCAATGCAGTCAAGTAATAGTTATCCAAGCAAAAAAGGGACTACTTTACACAGTCTGTACTTAATTGGAGTTCTTAGGTAAGTGTATCAATTGATATAGAGCAAAAGTGGAAGTACAGATCAGCCATGATTTAAGCAAATGACAGAACAGACTTGAGGGGCTGAATGACCTACTCCTATTCCTATATTCCTGTGTACCAATATTGTGATTCTGGAAGAAAATCTGCTTACTTCTCAGACGTTAAGTGATGCTATGCTCCTGGGGGGAGCCACGTTCACAGGGAAGTAAAGCTATAATTCTGTGGTCACAATTCTCTGATCTGGGCTTCTTTCAAGTGTAGCTCTCTGCCCAGAGCACACAATCATTAAATTTATCCTTTTATGTGCAGGACTTAATATCTGATTCTCACAGCATTGCCGTGGATAAATCATAAACCTAGTGATGTAACTGGAGAATGTTACACAGGCCCACTCCTTTCACATGATGGGTGATTACAGAACAGGTTCAAAGGTAGGCCACTATTTTAGCATCTAGTTTAAAGACGCTCCAGTATTCATGGTAGCCTAAGAGAGTTGGTTTACATTAGAAAAGTGTACACTTCGAGGAGATTTGATTGAGGTCTTAGAAATAATGAAAGAATTAGAGTCAGCTGCGGCTCAGTCATGATCCAATTGAATGGCAGAACATGCACAAGGGCTGAATGGTCTAATTCCTGTTCCTATGAGTTATTCTAAGTGGATAAGGATAGTTTAGGGAGGAGCAGGGGGCACAAGTACAAGTTATGCACAAATTAGGTGTTAATTCTATATTGATTGTGTTTAATTGTATGCAGGTGGTGGAAATTAACTGGTGATTCACTTGAATCCTGACAAATAGATACAGTGGTTGTTGGGTTAGGAGGTGTATACTTATAATGTGTAACTCTGCAAATAAAAATATGTAAGGATTGGCTCCAGTTTAGTCCTTTACTAACTGGCTTTCTGGGAAAGAAAAAAGAACTAGGTTAGATGCTCAGAGGCACTTATTTCTGCAGAGAGCTGTCAACCTCCAGAAGAATTTGGCAGGACATGCAGTGAGTAGATATTTGCTGCTAGTGTTCAAAAGAGAGGTGTTTGAGTTCCTGAAAGTGGTAAACAATTTATATTTGGAAGGTAGGTATTTTGCCTATGTCAATTTGTGTCTAAATTTCTGCCAATCTCATTTATAACAGAAATTTGCCATAAACAACCAATTTTGGATTCCCTTTTATATTAGCTACCAGTCCCTTCTCATATTCTCTCTTTACTTTACTTATTTGTTTTATCACTTCCCCTCATGAACCTTCTACATTCAGCCTGGATCTCACTTATATTATCCACCTGACATCTGCCATATGCACCCTTTTTCTGCTTCATCTTGCCCTCTATCGCTTTTGTCATCCAGGGAACTCTGGATTTGTTTGCACTACCTTTCCCCCTCATGGCAATGTACCTTTACTGTACCCAAAATATCTCCTCTTTAAAGGCAGCCCATTGTTGCAGGTTTGTTTTCCAATCTTTGATTACAATTTATCTGAGCCAGATCCATTCTTACCCCATTGAAGTTGACCCTCCCCCAATTAATTATTTTTACCCTGGATTTCCCCTTGCCCTTTTCCATAGCCAGCCTAAACTTTATGATTATATGATCACTGTCTAAATGCTTCCCTACTGATACTTGATTCACTTTACCTACCTCATTCCCCAGAACCAGATCAGTATCCCAGCAGTACCTCCTCTCTTATTGGACTGGAAACGTACTGATGTGGAAAATTCTCCTGAACACACTCTAGAAACTCTTGGCCCTCTCTGTCCTTTACACTATTCCTATCCAAGTCTATATTGAGATAAGTAAAGCCTCCATTATAACTACCCTCTTGCACCTCTCTGTAAATTACTTGCAAATTTGTTCCATTATATCTTTCCCACTAGTTGGTGGCCTATAGAATACACCCAGCAATGTAATGGTACCTCTATCATTTCTTAGCTCTAACCAAATAGATTCTGTCCTTGACACCTCTAGGATGAGAGCACATGGTGTTGGGAGTAACATATTAGCATGGATAAAGAAATAAAAATAAAGTGCTGGAAATACTCAAGGTCATGCAGCATCTGTGGAGAGAGAAGCAGAGTTAATGTTTCAGGTCTGCGACCTTTCATCAGATAATTCGGGGACAGTAAAGGTATATTCCCATGATGGGGAAACAAACCCAGAGTTCCCTGGATGACAAAAGTGATAGAGTAAGATGAGGCAGAAAAAGGGTGCATATAGCAGATGTCAGGTGGATAATACAAGTGAGGTCTGGTGAAAGGTCACAGACCTGAAATGTTAACTCTGCTTCTCTCTCCACAGATGCTCCCTGACCTGATTATTTCCAGCACTTTCTGTTTTTATTTCAGATTTCCAGCATCTGCAGTATTTTGCTTTTATTTTCGCATGGATACAGACTGGTTAGCTAACAGGAAGCAGAGAGTAGGAATAAATGGGTCTTTTTCGGGTTCGCAAGCTGTCACTAGTGGAGTGCCACAGGGATCAGTGCTGGGGCCTTGACTATTTACAATCTATATCAATGATTTGGATGAAGGGACCAAATGTATGGTAGAATTTGCCGATGATGCAAGATAAGAAGAAAAGTAAGTTGTCAATAGGAGGTAAAGAGTCGACAAAAGGATACAGATAAAGTGAGTGGGCAAAAATTTGGCAGAGGGAGTATAATGTGGGAAAATGTGAACTTGTCCACTTTGGTAGGAAGAATATAAAAGCTGTATACTATTTAAATAGAGGGAGATTGCAGAACTCGGTAGTACAGAGGAATCTGGGTGTCCCGGTACAGCAAGTGATTTAGGAAGGCAACTGTGAATGTTGGCACTTATTGCAATGGGAATGGAGTATAAAAGCGGGGAAGTTTTACTGCAGCTGTACAGGACCTTGGTGAGACCACAGCTGGAGTACTATGTCCAGTTTTGGTCTCCTTGTTTGAAAAATGATATAACTGCATTAAAAGCAGTTCAGAGAAGGTTCACTCGACTAATTACATGGCTGAAGGGCTTATCTTATGAAGAAAGGTTGAACAGGTTGGCCCTATACCCATTGGAGTTTAGAAGAATGAGAGGTGATCTTATTGAAACATATAAGATCCTGAGGGGACTTGACAGAGTGGATGATTCCTCTCATGGGGGAGACTAGAACTGGGGGGGGACACAGTTTAAGAATAAGAGGTCTCCTTTTTAAGATGGAGATGAGGAGAATTTTTTCTGAGGGTCGTTAGCCAGTAGAATTCTCTTCCCTAGAAAGCAATGGGGGCTGGCTCATTGAATTTATTCAAGACTGAGTTAGATAAATTTTTAATAGACAAGGGAGTCAAGGGTTATGGAGGGGCAGACAGGAAAGTGGAGTTGAGACCACAATCAGATCAGCCACGATCTTATCGAATGTTGGATCAGGCTCAAAAGGCTGAATGTCCTACTCCTGCTCCTATGTCATTGTTCTTCCATCTTTTCGCCACATGTAACTGCGAGAAATAGCTCTGATATCTGATGTCATGCACAACCAACCCTCAAAATATAGCAACAGTTCATAGAAAGGAGCAACATCATCCCCTAGTGACCTATCCCAGAATATTCACCTCCCTGCATGACCTTGTCACAGAACCACAGGTAATATCTTGTTCCACAATGCTAGCCAAACACATACTGCTGGCCCAATATGCTTAATACACGAGTAAAATATCTTTCACGTAAATGTAATAGAACTGATAATGCAGCTCATGATGCCCACTGCAGCCCCACCTCCTCGACTATTGTCGAGGTCCAACAGATGTTCCTTGTTCCCAGGAAGCCTATTGATGCTGCTGCTGATATTTCTACTGTTACTCTTCCTCTTCAATTAAGCAAAGTTACTCTAATCAGTTCTGTAAGTTTTAAGCACTTCCTTTTTGAATGAGCATTCATAGGTGCTTAATGATCTGAAGGAGGAAATGGGTCTGTTTAATATACCGAGCTTGATTACCAAATAAGTTTTTTTTTTTTTGCACAGGTGAAATTTTCTGTGTCTTTATAATCAGAGACACACGTAATTAGTGTGCAGAGCAAATACCTGGTGTCAAGGACATTCAGGTGCAAGTGTGTTATGCACATAATCCCGCCACACCAGGATTTCCATGATCCTTTAAGCCCATCTATCAATCACATCTTGACTCATTATCGTGGTTCCCCACTTGCGCTATAGGGCCATACACAATGAATTTCCTGCAAATATGCTGGTTCAAAATGGTGTAAAATACTTAAAACTTACAGAACTGATGAGAGTAACTTTGCTTAGTTGAAGAGGAAGAAGAGTAACAGTAGAAAAATCAGCAGCGGCATCGTGCGAATTTAAGGCACAGAAAGTAACAACTTAATTTCTTGTATAACGAATTTTAAGCATTTTTTATTTCATCCTTTCAGACCCGCACTATATTTTCCAGAGTTATTTTAATGTACTCTTATGACATCAGTGAGTCACATTAAAAATTGAATAGCTTCAACAATTGCAAGTTCTTAAACATATTGTGCCTACTGTGCTTGAATGATGGTTAGATGGGTTGAAACTCTTTAAGTCTCATACTTAAAGAATACTGTGAATTCCATGCTTGCCTCTTTAGGCATATAAATAGTAAAAGGGCGGTAAAAGGAGGAGTGGGACCGATTCGGGACCAGAATGGGGATTTAGACATGGAGGCAATAGGCATGACTGAGATACTAAATGAGTATTTTGGATTTGTCTTTACCAAGGCAGAAGATGCTGCCCACATCATTGTAAAAGAAGAGGTAGTTGAGACACTGGATGGGCTAAAAATTGATAAAGAGAAGGTTTCAGAACTGATGAAAGGTCACAGACCTGAAACGTTAACTCTGTTGCCAGATGCTGCAAGACCTGCTGAGTATTTCCAACACTTTCTGTTTTTATTTCAGTCTTCCATTTCTGTCCTCCCCGAAATCAAGAACTTTAGGTCAGTCAGTCAATTTATAATACACTCAGTAGAAATGACTTTAACCTGCTAACATACTGTGCATCATGGGAACAAAAGAAGATCAAGTCTAAGAGTATGACTATCTCCAGAAGCTGTGACAAATATTGCTGAAGAACTGATACACTATATGTTTAATCTAAGAAGGTTCATGCGCCCTATAGTGCTACCAAAAGCATCAACTTCCTCCCATCCCTTAAGACATAGAGCAAAGTCAATATGACGTTACAACCCAACAGAATTCAACCATGGAGAATTCGATCTGCTGCATCTCTCAATGATAGTCAATCTATATTTACTTGACTTGGGGCTGATTTTACCAATATTCAGCTCGGTGATGATACTCGCTGCTAATGTGCATAAAAACAGCCCTGTAGTCTATGCTAATTGCTGGATCAGCACTAGCAATAACAAATTGTATTAGAGAAAGCTACATATATAGTTACAACTAATTAAAGTTTTTTAAATTGCAATTGGTCTCAGTTTTTTTTAATTCGTTCATGAGGGGATGCAGTGAGAAGAGGCATTTTCCTAAGTGAGGCATTGCCAGAGTGAAGCTGGAATTTGGTACACGTGGTAAGATCTGGTAAGTTTTTGTCAAGCTTAAATTTTAGATTAACAGTCAGGCTTTTAAAATCTCCTGGTTAGGTAAATAGCCTAGTTAAACAAGAAGCAGCCAGCAGTGGCAGTTATCTGTCAATCAGTTGAAAGTAGTTGGGTTCAATGGGTGCTAATTATTGTCATCAGAATCTCTATATAATCTCTATATAATGCAGAGCAGGCCTTAGCTGAATACAGTGAGGGGATGCAGTGAGAAGAGGTATTTGCTGGAATGAGACATTGCCAAAGTGAAGCTAGAATTTGGTGCAAGTGGGAACTCAGTGCAGAGGGGGAAAGAGGGGCTCCTTTTCCCATCCTTTTACCCTCCAAAGTAGGTGATTGGTTGGTTGGTGAGTGTTTTATCATTTATCTTTCAAAACTCAGGTAATTTTAGAAATTGTAAGGTTTTTATTTGGTAATACCAGTTAAGCTTAGATTGGGTAACAGTGACTTAATTAAGAAAGTGATTAAGTAATTGAAGTGAATTAACTAATAGCATAAGTAACAATGGCAGGACAAGTGTAATATTGCAGCTGTGCTATGTGGGAGCATTTTGGATGCTAAGGTGATCCAGGGAAAACATGTCTGCAGAAAGTGTAAACAGCTAGAGGAATTCTGGATCAGGATTATTGATCTGGAAGCCAAACTGCAAGCACTGTGCAACATAAGGGAGGGGAAGAAATACCTGGACATTTTGTTCCAAAAGATGGTCACACCTCTTAGAACAGGGTCATTTGTTTTGGTCAGCAGTGAGGGACAGGAGGACATGACTGTGAGTGAGGCAGATAAAGGGACTGAGCAGACAGTAGTGGAGGAACCTCAGACTTTGCAATTGTCAAACAGGTTTGAGGTGCTGTCAACCTGTGTAGATGAAAGTGAGGTCTGCAAGATGGATGAGCAGGCTGGCCATGGTACTGTGGTACTAGAAGCCATTCAAGTGGGAGGAGCAAAAAGGAATGTAGTGGTGGTAGGTGATAGTATAATGAGGGGGATTGACACTGTTTGGTGCAGCTGAAAGCGTGGGTCCAGAAGGCGCTGTTGCCTACCCAGAGCCAGGGTTTGGGCCATCTGCTCGGGGCTGGACAGGAACTTGGATTGCGAGGGGGAGAATCCAGTTGTTGTGGTCCATGTAGGTGCCAATGACATAGGTAGGACTAGGAAAGAGGTTCTGTTTAGACAGTATGAGGAAGTAGCCACCAAATTGAAGAGCAGAATCTCAAGGGTAATAATCTCTAAATTATTTCCTGAGCCACATGCCAATTGGCAAAAGGCACATAAGAGTGAAATGAATGTGGCTCAAAAACTGGTGTGGAAGAAGTGGGTTTCGGTTCGTGGGGCACTGGCACCAGTATTGGGGAAAGTGGGAGCTGTACTGTTGGGATGGTCTGCATCTGAACTGTGCTGGAACCAGTGTTCTAGCAAACTGTAACTTGGGAATTGGAGGGTTTTAAATGAAACAAGCATGGTTGAGGGATCAAGTCTGGGTAGACACAGCAAACCAAGGGGTAGAGTCAAGGCAGGAAAGTGGAATAGTAATATGGGAAATGAAGGTCAGAGAATGGCAGGAAGGGACAGAGGAAAAAACCTAATAACCCACCAACAGTCAAGACTAGATTTTACAAAGATAACAAAGACTAAACTAAATGCATGTAACATTCATAACAAAGTAGACAAACTGATAGCACACAATGAAGTAAATAAATATGATCTGATAGCCATCACGGAGAAGTGACTAAAGGATGATGAGGATTGGGTCCTGAATATTGAGGGGTATATGACGTTCAAGAAGAATAGGGAACTAGGTAAAGGTGGAGGGGTAGTGCTCTTAAACAAGGAAGGCATTGGTGGAATAGTTAGAGATGACCTTGGTTCAGGAGATCAGGATATGGAATTGGTTTGGGTGGGGATGAAGAATAGTAGGGGAAAGAAGTAACTAGTAGGACATGTCTGCATCTAACAGTAACCATAATGTAGGATGAAGTATATAAGAAGAAATATTGAGTGCTTGTGATATAGGGATGGTAGTAATCATGGATGATTTTAATCTACATATAAACTGGAAAATCAGATTGGCAATAGCCTCCTGGATGAGGAGTTCATGGAATGCTTTTGAGAGTTTCTTAGAGCAGCACGTTCTGGAACCAACCAGACAGCAGGTTATATTACACTTGGTTTTGTGTAATTTGACAGGATTAATGACCTCCGAGTAACGGCACCTCTAGGTAGCAGTGACCACAATATGATTGAACTTTACTCCAGTTTGAACGTGAGAAGGGTGAGTCTAAGACTAGTATTTTAAACTTAAATAAGGGCAACTATGTGGGCATGGAAGCTGAGCTAACTGAAGTGAACTGGGTTACTAGACTAGGAGATAAATCGATAGAGAAGCAGTGGCAGACATTTAATGGGATATTTCAGAATACTCAGGATAAGTTTATTGCTACTATAAAGAAAAATTCTAAGGGGAGAACCACCATCCGTGGTTAACTAAAGAAATTAAGGAAAGCATCAAACTTGAGGAAAAGGCATATAATTGTGCAAAGATGAGTGGCAGGTCAGATGATTGGTTGGAATATAAAGAATGGCAGAGAATGACCAAAAGGTTAATAAGGATAAAGAAATTAGAATGAGAGTAAGCTAGCTAAAATGTAAAAATGGATAGCAAGAGTTTCTACAGGTATTTAAAAAGGAAAAGTGAGTAAAGTGAGTGTTGGCCCTCTAGAGGGAGAATGGGAAGTTAATAGATACTAAGGAAATGGCGGATGAAATGAGCAAATATTTTTGCTTCTGTCTTCGCCATAGAGGATACAAAAAACATTCCAGTAATAGCTATAAATCAGGGTGGAAGAAAGAGAAGAACTTGGGGAAGTTTACAATCACCAGGGAAGTGGTACTGAGCAAACTGATGGAGCTTTGGGCTGACAAGTCCCTGGGTCCTGATCAGCTTCATCTTGGGGTCTTAAAAGAGGTGACTAATGAGGTAATAGATGCGTTGATAATTTTTCAAAATTTACTAGATTCTGGAAAGGTTCTTGCAGACTGGAAAGTAGCAAATATAACCCCTCTATTCAAGAAGGGGGAGGCAGAAAACGGGTAACTGTTAGTTAACTAGATGTCTGTTGTGGGGAAGGTGTTTGAATCGATCATTAAGGAGGCTATAGCTGGGCACTTAGAAAAATTCAAGGTAATTTAGAATAGTCAGCACGGTTTTGTGAAAGGGAGATTATGTTTAACCAGCTTATTGGAGTTCTTTTGAAAGAGTAACATGTGCTGTGAATAAAGGGGAGCCCATTGACATACTGTGTAGTTCATTTTCCAGAAAGCATTTGACAAGGTGCCACATTAAAGGTTATTGTGCAAAGTAGGAGGTCACTATGTAACATATTAGCATGGATAGAAGATTGGTTGGCTGGCAGAAAACCCAGCATGCATAAATGGGTCCTTTGCTGATTGGCAGCATGTGATTAGTAGAGCCCTGCAGGGTTCCGTGCTGGGGCCTCAACATTTTACAATTTATATCAATAACTTAGATGAGGGGAGCGATGGCATGGTAGCTAAATTTGCAGATGACCAAGATAGTTAGAAAAGTATGTTGTGAAGAGGACATAAGGAGCTTGCAGACTGATGTAGATAGGTTGAGTGCGCAAAAATCTGGTAGATGGAGTATAATGCAGGAAAATGTGAAGTTGTTCACTTTGGCAGGAAGAATAAAAAGGCAGAGCATTAAACAGAGAATGACTATAAGAACTGAAGTGCAGAGGGATCCAAGTGTTCTGGTGCCTGAGGCACCATAGGTTGGTATGCAGGTACAGCAAGTAATAAACAAGGCTAATGGAATGCTATCCTTTATTACGCGAGGAATTGAAAATAAAAGTAAGGATGTTGTGCTTCTTTTATATAGGGCATTGAGGCCACATTTCAAATACTGTGTGCAGTTTTGATCATCTTTAGAGGCAGTTCAGAGGAGGTTTACTAGATTGATACCTGGAATGAGCAGGTTGTCTAATGAGGAAAGGTTGGACAGACTGGGCTTGTTTTCACTGGAGTTTGGAAGAGTGAGGGGAGATTTGATTGAAATATCTAAGATCCTGAACAATCTTGACAAGGTGGATGTGGAAAGGATGTTTCCTCTTTGGATGAGTCCAGAACTAGGAATACTGTTTTAAAATTAGGGGTCACCCTTTTAGGACAGATGAGAATTTTTTTTTTTTCTTTGATGTTTGTGTGACTTTGGAACTCTCTGCTTCAGAAGGTGGTGGGGGTGGAATCATTGAATAATTTTAACGCGGGGGTAGATAGATTCGTGCAAGGGAATCCAAGCTTTTTGGGGTAGATGGAAGTGTGGAATTCGGAAGGCCTACTTCTGCTCCTAATTTCTATGTTTATTTGGGATGTGGGCATCACTGGCTAGGCCAGAATTTGTCGCCCACCCCTAATTCACCTTGTGAAGATGGTGATAAGCTGCCTTCTTGAACCGCTGCAGTCCTTGGGGTGTAGTTACACCCACAATGCTGTTAGGAAGGGAGTTCCAGGATTTTGACCCAGTGATAGTGAAGGAATAGCAATATAGTTCCAAGTCTGGATGGTGTGTGGCTTGGAGGGGAGCTTGCAGGTGCTGGTGTTCCCATGCATCTGCTGTCCTTGTCCTTTCTAGGTGGTCGAGGTCGCAGGTTTGGAAGGTGCTGTCTAAGGAGTCTTGGTGAGTTGCAGTTATAACAAATAGTTATGTAGTGTTAGTTTGTAGAATGTTAGTAAGGCATATAGAAATGTATATAATGAAACTCTCAGTGAAAGGGAGTGAGCTTTTTTGGAGGCTTAAGCCTGGCCTGGGGGCTAGGTTTGGTGAACAGTCCTGTATTTTAGGTGTACTGCTTTTGATATCCTTTGTAGACGACCACCAGGTTGTCTTAGCTGCATTTGTGTAGCTGTGTGAATTTCTACAGCTGGTTCAGCCTCAGCAGGAGTATTGTGCCCAATTCTGGGCACCACACTAGGAAGGATGTCAAGGCCTTCGAGGGATCAGATGAATTTGTCATAATGGTAGCAGGGTCTTCAGTTATGTGGAGAGATGAGGAAAGCTGGGATTGCTCTCCTTTGATCGGAGAAGGTTAAGGGGAAATTTACTGGAGGAATTTAAAATCATGAATTTTTGAGAGAATAAACAAAAAGAAACTGTTTCTATTAAAGGGTTAGTAATCAGAGGACATTGTTTGAAGGCAAAAGAACCAGAGAGGAGATGAAGTGAACAATTTTTACAAAGTGAGTTATGAAATGGAATGCACTGCCAAAATGGTGGTGGAAGCACATTGAATAGTAACTTTCAAAGGGAACTTGGATCAGTACTTGAAGGGGGGGAAAAAAACTGCAAGGTTGTGGGGAAAGATCAGGGCCTGGACTAATTCGATAACTCTTTAAAAGAGCTGTCACAGGTACAATGGGCCAAATGGCTGCCTTCTGTGCAGTATGATTCGATAACCCAATAATTGGGTGGCACTTGCCCCACTCGTGCAGCACTTGGGCTGTATGAAAGATACTGTTCTGCCAGCTAGCCGCTGGCATTGGGCCATGATGGGAAACCGATTTTGAAAAGCTTTTCTTGGTGCAACCTCCAGGAGTGCATTGACTGTATTTTGTTTCAGCTTGGCCTGTTCTCCAAAGTGCCTTGAATCAAACTCACAAGGTGAGGTGATCTGCCTGCTGCCACCTCAGTAAGATGCAATTCTGTGGTAGATGGAAACTCTGCATTGTGTCCATCTCCAGGTCCACGAGGATCATTATGGGAACGTCCAGAAGGCAGCACGCTCAGCCTGGCTTAAATGTGCAATTGGTGATCCTTTGGATTCCATACACCACTTTTTAACTGCAGGGTTCAATCTTTGGTCATGTCCACAAACTGTAAAAGATTACTCCCTTCCCATCATCATGTCTCCAATTCCTCAAGTTTTGAGATCCCATTTGTGCAGGAAGAAAGTGGTTGTGGAATAATTTGAAGGACAAATATGTCCTTTTTTGGTTTGTTAGAGCCACTGCAATCTTCCATGCAGTAGCTAATTTGCATCCCCGGGGCGGGCCACTGCTCTGCCCCCGCCCCCTCCCACTGGATGATGTGGAGGGGGTGAGCTGTCCGTTGCCGGGAATGGCATCAGCTACCAGTGCACAAGTGCTGTTGCCATGTTTAAAGGGCTGTGAGTTCTACTGGCTAATTTAAATATTTAAAGGTAAATGGAATCTAAATACATCTCTTTTGCTGCTCTCATACTCCTCCATAACAATTAAATTAATTATTTGCCCTTTTGTCCCCAAAACACTTAACTTTACCATTTGACCTTCCGCCCCCCCCCACCCCCAATAAACTGCACAAATTTTCAACTGCTACCTTTCCCACCATTCCCTACACCCAGAATGTTAATTTGACCCTGTTTTTTGTTCTCCTCCCCCAACCCCCAGCAGCGTGGCACCTTGTTTCCCCAGACAGGGATCTGAAGGAGCAGGAGTGTCAGCTGCCAGGTCAAAGATCGCAGCGGGACATCAGGCGGTGACGTTAGCTTATTTAAATCAATTATTTTATTTAAATTCTAATTGGGGTCCTGTTGTAGACCTGTGATTGGGGGGGAGGGGTGGGGAGAGGACACAAGGCCTTGTCGCTGCCAGTAATATCGGGCTGGGCCCTCCAAGCATTGATGCATGGCGCCTCACTCCCAGAGGCATTTTCTGCCCCCCCACCATGAAACCTGACATCGGGGGTGGGGTTAGATTAGATTAGATTAGAGATACAGCACTGAAACAGGCCCTTCGGCCCACCGAGTCTGTGCCGAACATCAACCACCCATTTATACTAATCCTACACTAATCCCATATTCCTACCAAACATCCCCACCTGTCCCTATATTTCCCTACCACCTACCTATACTAGTGACAATTTATAATGGCCAATTTACCTATCAGCCTGCAAGTCTTTTTTGGCTTGTGGGAGGAAACCGGAGCACCCGGAGAAAACCCACGCAGACACAGGGAGAACTTGCAAACTCCACACAGGCAGTACCCGGAATCGAACCCGGGTCCCTGGAGCTGTGAGGCTGCAGTGCTAACCACTGCGCCACTGTGTGCTGTCTTAGAAATTAATCCTCACTTGCCATAAAGATATTGAGAGCCCTTGAGCAACTGGAGATAAAGGCTACCTGTTGCGAAGAAACCAGCTTGAAATTTGAGGGTGCTTTCCAGCATGGTGGATGAGTATGTGCTCTAGGCCAATTGACTAATTAGATAAAGTATGTGATCTGAAGGTAGTGGAAGCTTTCATTCTGGCTCAACTAGAATTCAGCTCAGTGTGAAGGGATTTTATGGTTCTGTTGTCTATAACTTGAGAAATTTCAGAGGCCAACAACTATTGCATCATAAGATGTGACAAGATTACATCATCTGGCCGAAGTTGTCAAGAACCTCCTTTTGGATTTGAAAGCTGGGTTAAATCTTGCTGCATCGGAAAAAGCTCAAAACAAGTGTTCATTTTCAACAAAATAAATTCAGTGGGTCAGTCCCAACAGGTAGGCAAAAAAAATCATGTGAATGTCAATTTTACCTCAAGAAAACCCTCTTGCTTTGTAGGAAAGCTTAAAATCATCATGAGCAGGATAGCAGATGGAGAAAAGTGACTTAATCAGATGGAATATAATGTCATGCTGGACTGACACCTGCCAAGAACGAGGCATATTAATTTTTCCATATTGACACTAAATTTCAAATTGTTGCTGGGAAGAGAAGGCCTTTTACGATGGCTGCTGGACACTTGGTTGCAAGACATTTATATGCAATAGGGACGAGAGGTTACTTCCCTATTTCCCTCATCCATTTAACCCACAATGGACTTTCAGCATCAGACATTGAAGGTAGGGCAGTCCATTCAGGCCCTGCTAAAATGATACAATCCACAGAGCCAAGGTGTGGTAAGACCAGTTAGTCACATGACTAACCTGCTTGAAAACCTGGGTTTTTCTGATTTGTACCAACAGTTTGAACAGTGTCTGTTTGCTCCTGGACTGAAAAGACTTCTAGCTGGCTCGCCACAGCCTCTCCTGTCTGCTCCATCTTTCTCAGGCACTCCAAATCCACTGA
Organism: Heterodontus francisci; assembly: GCF_036365525.1. NCBI lineage: Eukaryota > Metazoa > Chordata > Chondrichthyes > Heterodontiformes > Heterodontidae > Heterodontus > Heterodontus francisci. The sequence goes on from NC_090371.1 coordinate 116,844,222, forward strand.
AGACACATGAACCCCAAGAGAGAAAAGTCTCCTCCATCGAATAAGTTTTAAGAAGAATACTGGGCCCCAAATAAAAGCAAGATCTACCTACAATCAAGGACTCTACAATGAGCTCGAAGATCTGTAATAAAAACCCTCTTCAGAGATTGCCTCAAACCTTTCCACTTTATTTCTCCTCCTTTCTGTCTCTATCTGCATGTGAGTATCACATATGCATGTTAGCGTGGGTGCATCATGTCTATGTAGGCAAATTAGAGCTTAAGTTTAATAAATTTCAACCTTTCTTTAAACCTAAGAAAACTTTTTGTTTGTTTGTTTCTTTGCCTTGTAATTGGAAAGCGGTGAAAAGGATTCACCAAGTGGAGGCTAAAACACGGTGTGTTTAAAAAGAAACCCTATTATGGTAAGACCAGGTGAAGGCTGAGGGGGAACCCTAGACCCCTTTCTCACCCTTTCTGGTTGTAACAGAAATTTGGGGGCTACCATCCTAGATTTTACCCACAAAAGAGAGAAATTGGAAGTGGGAAGCCAAATTGTTCCCAATCAAAGAACAGGATTTCAATACAGGTTTTTGTGTGGTTGTATGTGATTTGAATACTTACATGTCTGCGACTGAAGCGAGTAGCTTCCCAAGCCAGGGTGAAATAACTTGGGATAAGTTAAAAGCACTATCTATGGAGGAGTTGAGGAAATTGGCTGAGCAGTGTGGGATCGCTGTACTTTGCAAGGCTAGGAAGTCTGAACTCCTAAGGCTAGTGGCCAACCATTTTTCCCTTGAATCTGAAGAAGCAGAAACAGGGTTAGAAGTAGACTGACAGGGTATTGCAAGCAAAAATACAACTGGAACAGGGGAAACTTGAATTTGAGGAAAAAGAGAGAAAGGGCCTTCCAGGAGGCACGTGAAGACAGAGGGAGGATAGAGAGAGGGAGAAAAAACCTTCCAGAATTAATGCAAACAAAAAAGAGTGCTGAAGCAGCTTGCATTAACTAAGGGGTGGCAGAGCAACCCCAGTGTAAGCATAGCCAATATGGAAGAGAGTAATTCAGGGCTGGGTACAAAATTGTTAAAACTAGCTCAACTAATTCCTAAATTCAATGAGGAAGATCTAGAAGATTTTTTGGCTTCTGGGAAATTAGCAAGGCAGCTACAATGGCCAGCTGAGACCTGGCTGCTTTCTTTATTACAAAGCAAGCTAACTGAAAAAAGCCCATGTGGTTCATTCCCTGTTGCCAGATGAGAGTTCATCAAATTATGAACTGACAAGAACGCAATCCTCGGGGCATATGCCCATTGCCAAAAGTTTGATCAACTTGCTTCTTGAGGGTTCTAAAGTTACCCAGAGTTTGAAAGAAGTAAACAGCTGGCTTTTGATCATTGGCTGTGGGCTCTTAAAGTACAGTTCAGCTATGAGACTCTCAGAAGTAATTGTTAGAGGAATTTAAACACGCTCCCACTCTACATAAAGACCTTTGTAGAGGAGCAGCAGGTTCAGAGAGCCTGGCAAGCAGCTGTTCTGGCTGATGAGTTTGCTTTAATTTATGAGTCGGTTTCCCAGGGGAGAACTTTTCCAAATAATCACCATCCCCACAAATATGAAAAAGGCAAAGGGTGGGAAGGCGATTAGGAGCCCAAGCAGTCCTGGGAGAGGAAAAAAAAAGCTGGAGACACAGTGGGCCCTTCTCTTTCCAGAAAGGAAGGTGCTGTGAGCAAGAGTGAGACCCAGAGATCTGTGTGCTTCCATTGTACTAAAGCAGGGCATTTAAGAGCTGATTGCTGAAAACTAAAGGGAAAACCTGCAGGGTTAATCGGAGAACAACTGCTCAGTGAAGAAATGAACCTGATGGAAAGCACAGAACAAGCTGTGGCTTTGACTGCAGTAAGTGAGACTCAGGAAGCAAGTGCAGGAAAATTTAATAGGATTCCTGAGAGCTATCAGGGTTTTGTCTGAAGGGAAAGTAACCCCATACCCCTCGAGTGGGGCAAGCAAGCCCATAGTAATTTTCGGGGACACAGGGGCCACTAGATCCCTTTTACAGGGAAAAGACCTAACCTTCCACCCCCACAGTGCAGTGAACACCAGAATGGTGGTGAATGGTATTGGAGGACAGTGTATGCCTGTACCTGTACACCAGATGTAACTAGAGTGTAACCTAGTTTCAGGACTGTGACCATAAGAATTGTCCCTAGTTTGCTTGTGGATGGGGTTGACCTGCTCCAAGGTAATCTGGAGGGGGTGAAGGTGGTAGCGTGCCCCCCTACCACCGGACAATAGTGGAAGAAAGACTGCAGGAAGTCAGAGGCAGGGCAGTGGCAGGAAACGGTCCTCTGCAGTTTCCCTGCATGTGTAGTGAATCGGGCCATGACCAAACCAATTCCCCCAGAGGAGACTGAATTAGCACTGCAGGCAGATGACCAGGTTTGCTTGTCTGAGACTTTCTTTGGAAAATGAATTAAATGGATTTTCCCTAGCTAAGGCTCAGCGAGCAGACCCAGTATTGCAAGAGTTAGCACAGGCTGCTTCAGTCTGAAACTGAAGCAAAGGAAGTACCTGATTGTTGCTATTTAAAGAATGAGGTAGTGATGAGGAAGTGGAGTTGTTCTTTCAGACCTGAGAGCAAGGAGTGGACAGTAGTTCACCAGCTGGTGGTGCCACAGAAGTACTGGAGAGAAATATTAAGAAGGGCCCACGAGACTACAGTGGCTGTATATGCTGGTATATAAAAGACTGAAACCTATGTAAGACAGCAGTTTGACTGGCCAAAACTCCACAAAGATGTGGTGGAGTACTGCAGGAGTTGCCACATGTGCTAGGTTGAGGGGAAACCCCAGCCTACAGTGAAATCTGCACCCCTAAGTCCAGTACCAGAATTAGGAGGACCCTCCAGCAGAGGGCTGGTGAACTGTAAAGGACTCGTGCCGAAAACAAAAGGGGACAGGCAGGCAAAAAGTTAGAAAGAGAAGGAGAAAAAGAGGGCAAGTTAAAGGAAGTTCGAGAGGAATCCTGGATGAAAACCCCTACTGTCCGGTCAACCAAACCTGATAAATTTGAAAAGTTAGACCCCACATCCTCCTATGTAAATGCAGACACTAGATGCACCCCACCAGAGATGCTAACAGCATTTACAGGAACCTGCAGAGACAAAAAGACCTCTAGGGAGCAGAGAAACAGGGTGATGCCTCACCTAGCTGAAGTGCCACAGGGGAGTGCAGTCGAGTCTGCACAAATACCTGAAGGCAGGAGTGTCCCAGAGGACAAAGGGGAGATTAGCAAAGAATCCTCCCCCACAATCAGAAAAAGAGAGCCACCCATCCCCTGAAGTCAAAAGCCTTTGCATGGTTCAGTGAAGCACTGAAAGAGTTCAGGATAGACCCGCACACGACTGACTCTCCTGAGGGAAAAAAAAATTCCAACTTGAGGCTAATTAAACCTAACAATCTCAAAGACCCTAGGCAGCCATGGAAATGGGCAAACTGAAGAAAAACTTCCCCAAAAAAACATGTTTATTGGGATACCAAAAAGGGGGCAATTAAAGCAGCACTGGCACCAAGAAAAGACAGGCTGTAATTTTTTGGATTTATGAATAAGAATTGCACATTTTTCTGTATCTTATATTTTCTCATCCCTTTTAATGAAATACGCCTTTTCTCAAATTGTAGTTACCTCCACTGGGTGTGGAGGTATCATGCTAGACCCCCACCTGCCAAGAATAAGGCATATTAATTTTGCCATATGGACATTAAATTTCAAATTGTTGCTGGGAAGAAAAGGCCTGATATAATGACCGCCAGACACTTGGCTGGAAGACACGTACCAATCGGGACAAGAGAAGTTACTTCCCTTGTCCACTTAACCCACAATATTTGAGTACCAGACATTAAAGGCAGGGAAGCACATTCCAGGCCCTACTAAGACGATGCACTCCACAGAGCCAAGACATGGTCAAACAGTTAGTTGCATGACTAACTTACTTGGCAACCTGGGTTTTTCTGAATTGGACAAAAAGTTTGAACACTTTTTTTTTCTCCTGGACTGAAAAGACCTCTCCTGGCTGGCTCGCCACAGCCTCTCCTGTCTGCTCCCATCTCTTTCTCACAGAACTCCAAATTCACTGAAGACACATGAACCTCAAGAGAAAAGTCTCCTACAGTGAATAAGGTTTAAGAAGAATACTGGGCCCCAACGAAAAACAAAATCTACCTACAATCAAGGACTCTAAAGTGAGCTCGAAGATCTGCAACAAAAACCCTCTTCAGAGGTTGCCTCAAACTTATCCACTACATTTCTTCTGCTCTGTTCTCTCTATCTGCACGTTTGTATCGCGTATGCATGCCAGCGTGGGCGCATCGTGTATGCGTAGGTGTTAACCGAATTAGAGTTTCAGTTTAATAAATTTCAACCTTTCTTCTTTAAATCTAAGGAAACCTGTTTGTGCTGGATTCTTTGCCTTGTAATTGGAAAGCAGTGAACAAGGATTCACCAAGTGGGAGCTAAATACACGGTGTGTTTAAAATTAAACCCTGTTACGGTAAGACCAGGTGAAGGCTGAGGGAACCCTGGACCCCTTTCTCACCTGGTGGTAACAATAACTTCATTTACAAACTAATGTAAAAAGAGAATGCAGAAACCACCAGCAAGTATACAGCTTGACACATTTAGAATGGTCGGTACTGAAGAGGAAAGAGCACCATGACAGATTTAACTATCAAAGAATCATAAAATATTAATCAAGAGTCTATTGTGAAAAATTCAAGGGATTAATTTGATGTATGAAATGGATAAACACTAGCCATTATTACGAATAGATCATAAGTCATAGGATTTCAAGGCTGGACAGTTAGGACAGATTTATACTTGTGGGTTTGGGAGTAGGTCAGGTGGGGGTTAAAAGAGCTGAAATTGACAGTGCATTCGGAAGCTGGCACCAACCCGCCAACTCCTGCATTTAACCACAGTGCATTAGGCTGTGGGAAAACAACCCTCTCAGGAGAAGCGAGCTGTTAATTTTAATATTTTAATCACTCATTTAAGAGTGATTTTAACATGGATTTTGGGATTTAATAGTGAGTGCAATAGTTACCGAGAATGTATTTTTGAGAAGCTCAGATGAAGGGTCAAGGCCCATATTACAGGCATCAAGGTTGAAAGGAATAGGACAGAAAACAATTCAAAAATCATTGCCAGCTGAAAATAACTAGTGAGCTATTACACTTGTGGGATTGTGACTCCCAATAGAATCTACTATATGTCCTTAAATGGATTCTAACATTATATGTTGCCATTAACTCAGAACACAGGAATTAAGGACTGTTACTTGTATAGAATTATGGCTATTACAGGAGTAGAACAATGGCCAGAATTTTATGCCCCCCCCTCCACCCAAAGAATGGGCTGGTGGCGGGGTGAGGGGCGGGGGGGTGTAAAATGGAGTGGGAAGCTCAGAGGGCCCTTCCCAACCTGCGCTCGCCTCCACTACTAATTTACGCGAGGCAGCAGTGGAGATAAACCGCCTGCCTGCCTCAGGCCAATCAAGGCCCTTAAGTGGCCAATTAACTGCCACTTAAGGGCCTCTGCCCACCGCAGGGATTTTACATTTGGCTGGCTGGTGGCTGAGGCCTCAAAACTCACCTGATAAAACTAGGTGATGTTCTGGCGGGCTGGAGGGGCCCTCCTGATCGGGCACCCTGTGCCCCTCGAAGTGATGAACATAGCTATAATAGGTTTAATTAGGTAGAATTTAGATATAATACATTCAATCTCTTAGAATTAAAGGTTGAACAAATGGTTAGTTTTCAAGACTTACTGAAATTCCCCTTTAAGGGTAGAGTTAAAAAAAAATCCATTCCAAGGTCTTTCAAGGTCACTACTACAATGGAATTAGAACATGACACATATTGAAACATCCTGCGTGAGGTCAGTACAGGATGGCTATAAAATTAATTAGTTGGTAATATAGACTGACTCTACAGGATAGTACAAGGTACCATTTAAAAAAAAAAAATTACAGATGATAAATTACAAAATAAAATGGTAATTCCAAAAACAGACACCAAGTAAGCCCAATTATAAACATTTTGACCAGATAAAAGCTCAACTTCAACAGCAGGGGAATTCTAGCAAACACATTAAGTGGGGATGGTAGCTAATGATACCATATATGGATCTCAAATGCAGGAAAAACACACAAAGGTAACACCTACATTCTAAAAGGTCAGATGATAGATTAGAAACAGGGCGGCACAGTGGCGCAGTGGTTAGCACTGCAGCCTCACAGCTCCAGGGACCCGGGTTCGATTCTGGGTATTGCCTGTGTGGAGTTTGCAAGTTCTCCCTGTGTCTGCGTGGGTTTTCTCCAGGTGCTCCGGTTTCCTCCCACAAGCTAAAAAGACTTGCAGGTTGGTAGGTAAATTGGCCGTTATAAATTGTCACTAGTGTAGGTGGTAGGGAAATATAGGGACAGATGGGGATGTTTGGTAGGAATATGGGATTAGTGTAGGATTAGTATAAATGGGTGGTTGATGGTCGGTACAGACTCGGTGGGCCGAAGGGCCTGTTTCAGTGCTGTATCTCTAATCTAATCTATAAATGAGAGTTTTTGAATTAAAAAATAGAAGTATTGAATTCCTTATCAATGCTTCTCAACCTATGGTACTCAGGGAATTTAAAGTAAAAGTTTACTTTAAATTTTGATGGAAATTCTAAGATATTTTGCTGTAACATTATCAAGATTGAACTTTTGGATTCTATTTTAGAAATAAGATTGTGTTACATCCCAATTTTTGATTGTTGTAGTAGACATAGCCACTTAAACTGTATTGCATATTCATCTCTTGAATAAATATATTAAAGTTAATAAATCATCTCTTGTAGCATTCTGTATGCAACTACAAGAGCCCCCTCTGTCTTAAGTGGGGAGATACATATTCAAGAGTTTCCCAGACCTTTAATACCTGGGATATTTATGACTTAGCCTATTTTTTAAATTATTATAGCTATCTGAAAGAAAGTAATATTCTCTGGTTTTCTTTTTTTGAGGGAAAACTAGTTCAGTTCTTTAAGACCCAAATAAGTGTCTGTAGGAATCTGTCTGATCTGAACTTAATTAAAGGAGACTTATAGAGATATACGCTTGATTTTGGTTTAGTCCCTGTAAGGGGTTAAAGTCATAAATCACTTCAGGAGGGCTGCCTCCAAAGCCCCAACTGCCCATAATGACCAACACCACCACCCGCCCCCCCGCCCCCCCACTTGCCTTGTTGGGGCCTGACCTATTATCCCTGGCAAGACCCAAAAAACTTACTACTTTTCCAAGGCTGTCAGTCATCTTCTTTGTGCAGCTGGGGGTAGTCCCAGCAGTGGCCTCCGCTTCCAGTGACGCTGCTGGGACTAAGCTGCCGGCACACTGATTGGCCGGCAGCTCCATTATGCGGGACTTCCTGCTTTAATGAGGTGGGAAGTCCTGCCCAAGACCAATTAAAGGCCTGGGACCTGTAAAATCTGGTCTGGATCCCCAGGCCCGGCAGAGGTGGGCTCGCCACTGATCTTTCATCTATTGGACGGGTCCCCCCCACCGAACCCACTGTAAAATCCAGCCAAGTGACTTAGTTGGTACAGACTGTAACTAAGCCTTGCAGACGAGAAGGTTTAGTTGCCTATCTGTAAGGTAGTAGGGCTTAGCCAATTTGACAGCTGGGCTAGTAAAACTGCCCTCAACATTCCTCTATAGGGAGGGGGAAAAATTAGCTAGGATTCCCATTCCTGCCCATTATCCAGTGACCACCTCTCCAACCCCTGCTAAAAAGTACCCATGAGTGTGAACTGAAGATTAACTTTGCTACAAACTGAGTAGCTTTGCTGATACTCTGTATAGGCTCACACATGAAGAATGGTGACAGCTGAATAATAAATGTGGAACTATACCTTCTATCTACAGCAGAGGAGGGCAGGATTTTTTGATTTTTACATGTGAAAAGCATTGAAGCTGGGTGCAGTTATACTTCTTGATTTGCAGCAGAATTAGGGTAAGTCTTTCTCAGCTGCTGATAAAGTTCTCCGCTTATGTATTGTAAACTGTCAAGAATAGCTCATTACTGTACTATTTAAAATCATCATAAAAATCAATGTTCTCTTTCTGCCCGCACTAGTCTGTCCCTGCTTATTTGTTATCTTTTACTGTTGCTTCATTCTATATAATATACCCTATACTATTATAGTAACTTTAAAAAAAAAAGTTAAAGCATCTTCAATTTTAGCCTAGAGCTTGTGTCTTCTTGCATCGTCTTCCCAACTCACAGGGGGAATTTCCACTTGCAGGAGCGAGTGGATTTGGGAGCAGGTCAGGGGGAGGGATTAAAAACAGTAAAATTGACATTGTGTTGGAAATGTGGCTCCAATCCACCAACTTTAGCATTTAATACAGGGCACTAGGAGAGGCAGGTTGTTAATTTCAACAAGTTAATAGCTCAGTTAAAGCTACTTCAACATGGAATTTCAGATTTAATTGTTGATGCAGGGGGGTGGTCCCCTTTGGACCACAAATTTCCAACAAAGGAGGAACCCCCCACCCCACTCCCAAGTCCGCAGGGAGGGTGCCTCGTTTTCCAAGGCGTCCTCTCTGCATCCCCCCCGGAGGACCCCCCCCCCACCCCACCGCTGATAAGATCCTAGTCTCAGCAGGAAGAGGCCATTATTAGCCTACTTAAGGGCCTCAATTGGCTTCTGGGTGAAAGTCATCATTGACCTATCCTGCTCCCGGGAAAATTGGAACCGGGAAACCAGTATCAGGTTCCTTGGTGGGCAGTTCCACTCTGATTCTCCAGCCCCCACCACCACGAAACCTGCTTTCCAGACGAGAACAAGATCCGGCCCAACATTCCAGTTCTGATTTTTCATCAGAACTGTAAAAAGTTAGAGGTGTAATAGTCTTTCAGCAAGTACAGAGGCAGCAAAAGGGGACAGTGGAAGTGGGTGGGGAGGGGGGTAGAACAAAGAGGAAGTCTGTGATAGGGTGGAGGGCAGGAGAAATTAGATTACAAAAGGGATGATAATGGAAGGCAAAAAGAGATGTTAATGGAACAGTAAAGAACAAAATAAGGGTCTAAAGGAGGTGTAAATGTGAAAGGCAGAATCATTACCAGCTAACATTCAAAAACAAAAATAACAAACACAAAAAAATAGGGTAGGGATTATGATCTGAAATTGTTGAACTCAATGTTGAGTCCAGAAGGCTGTACTAACCTAAACGAAAGATGAGGTCAGTTCCTCAAGCTTTTGTTTCATTGGAACAATGTAGGAGGCCAGGGTGGGAGTGGTAGTGAAACAAAATAGGTGACCAGAAACTCGGTCATGCTTGCAGACTAAATGAAGATATTCCACAAAGCAGTCACCTAGTTTGCATTTGGTCTCCCCAATGTAGAGCAAATACAGTATACTAATTTGAAAGAAGTTTAAGCTGTTTCACCTGGAAGGGGTGTTTGGAGCCTTGGACAGTGAGAAGGGGGAGGTGAATGGGCAGGTGTTGCATAGGAAGGCGCCATGGGAAGGTGATTGAGGAGTGGATCAAAGTGTTGTGACTGGAATAGTCCCTCGGAATGCTGAAAAGGGAGGTAAGGGGAAGGTGTGTTTGGTGCTGACATCATGCTGAAGATGGTGGAAATGGGGAAGGATTATCCTTTGGATGTGGAGGCTGATGGGGTGGAAAGTGAGGACAAGGGGAACCCTATCATGGTTCTGGGATGGAGTGGAAGGGATAAAAGCAGAAGTGTGGGAATGGAACGGAACCGATTGAGGTCCTGCGAAACATGGCGGTGGGAAATCCTCAGTTGAGGAAAAGGGAAGATCTATTGGAAGCCCTAGTAAGGAAGGTGGCATTGTCAGAACAGACACAATGGAGACAGAGAAACTGGGAGAATGGAATAGAATCCTTTCAAGAAGCCGGGTGAGGGGAAGTGTAGTCAAGGCAGCTGTGGGAGTTAATGGAGCCATGTACACACGTTCTGACAAAAGGTCTTTGACCTGGAGCGTTAATTCTGTTTCTCTCTTCACAGATGCTGCCTGACCTGATATTTCCAGCATTTCTCTTTTTATTACATATTTTCAGCAACCACAGTATTTTGATTTTGTATTGCACGTACATGTTAAATGAAATGTCTTAACGCATCTCACCTGTCTCAGGATAATGTAGTATGTGGGAAATACCACTTCTCTGTTCAGTATACCAATATCTAATCCACATTTCTCTTGTGTGTTCAGTGGATTTGTAGTAAAAATATTTATAAAAATGAAAATTTTGTATAAAAAGGTCGAAATTAGATTTGGACAGCCTAGAGTAAAAAGACTGATGGTTTGCAGTTCATGGGGGGGATAAAAAAGACTGATCACCATGGAAACTGCATAATAACAAGGAAAATGGTTGATCAGTTCCTGAGCTGTATTTGAAATAGCCTATTGTTGGAAAGTAACCACCCTAAAAGTGTGGTTCCAATCAAGGGGATTATAAAAATTACCATGTGGAAAAGGCCACAGCTCTACCTAGCTGCTTCCCAATTACATCCTTCACCTAATGCCTGAATCCCAGAAGGGCCAATGGCCTGGATTTTATCAGCCCCCCAACACGGGGGTTGTGGCAGGGGGGCCCAGAAAATACCTCGGAGAGGCCTACCATGGGCCTCGACGCCAGGAAGGCCCAGCCCCATATTACCGGCAGCGGCGAGGCCTCATGGCAGCACTCTCACTGCTCGGCGACAGGAATATCATTAAAATATGTAAATTTATTTAGTTTAATGAATACATACTTACCTCATCGCGACGGCTGTCCCACTGTGATACTTTGGGCAGTTTTCGGATCTCCATTCCGAGATCCGAGATGGAACACTGGCTTGGGGTGGGGGGGAGAGAGTGGGGCAAACTATTGCGATTGGTGGAGGGGATGGTGGGAAGGGGTTGAAGGTGAAAGTGAATAAAGTTTGGGGGGAAGGTCGGGATCGGAAGGTACTTTTTTTGGGGGTGTGGGGGGTGGGTGGGTAGAGGGCAATCTGTTAAGTGTTTAGTCCTGGAAGGGATGGGATAGGGGTTTGAATCATTTATTAAATTTTTCACATTAAATTTTTAATGAGTGTTCTCTTAATGTAAATTTAAATGTAAGGGCTTAAAGCCATTTGATAGTGGAGCCAGATGCTGTTGTCAGGGACGGAGTACCCGCCCCTCAGGTTGGGCAGTCTGCCCCATCCAGTTAAATGAGCTGCCGTGCTAAATGCCGTGGTGGCTCCATGGAGCGAATCCCGCATATGTGCCCTGCCATCTTTGAAGCTCGCCGCAAAGATCAGCTGCGAGCTGGAAAAATTCCAGCCAATGTGCAAGAAATTTCCCAAGGCCTCAACAAACCTCAAAGGCAGAGACAACTTCAAGTACATGTAAAAACTTTCTTTTAAGGGGGTATTATAATCTAGACATTTTTTCCCCAATACATTTTGCAGTCAGAAGGTTTTTTTAGTTGTTAAAGCACTTCTAAATTGTGTATGAACTGGTAAATATTGTTCCACTTTAGGGCTACATTTGTCTGGTATTATAATAAATTATTTCTAATCCTGTTTCTCATCTATATGCTGCCCTGTGGTGACATCATCTGAAAGCACAGCATTAGTTTTCACATGTACGCTGACAGCACTCGGCTCTATCTCACCACCATTTCTCTTGATTCTTCCACCGTTGCTAAATTATCAGACTGCTTATCCAACATCCAGTACTGGATGAGCAGAAATTTCCTCCAATTAAATATTGGGAGGACTGAAGCCATTGTTTTCAGTCCCTGTCCAAACTCCATTCCCAGCTACTGACTCCATCCCTCTCCCAGGCAACACTGAGATTAAGCCATTCTGTTTGCAACCTTGGTGTCACATCTTCCGACTTCATTCATGCCATCATTAAGACCGCCTATTTCCACCTCCATAACACCACCTGACTTTGCCCACGTCTCAGCTCATCTGCTGCTGAAACCCTCATTCATGTCTTCGTTACCTCTAGACTTAACTATTCCAATGCACTCCTAACTGGTCTCCCACACTCTACTATCTGTAAACTTGAGGCTGTCCAAAACTCTGCTGCCCATGTCTTAACTTGCACCAATCCCATTCCCCTATCACCCCAGTGCTCACTGACCTACATGCTCCTGGTCAAGCAATGATTTTAAAATTCTCATTCTTTGTTTACAAATCCCTCCATGGCCTCACCCGTTCCTAACTTGGTAATCTCCTCCAGCCCCACAACACTCCAAGATATCTGTGCTCCTCTACTTCTGGCCTTTTTGTGCATCCTGATTTTAATCGCTCCATCATTGGCGTCCGCACCTTCAGTTGCCTTGGCCCCTAGCTTTAGAATACCCTCCCTGTATCTCTGTCTCTTCACCTCGCTTTCCTTCTTAAGACACTCCTTAAAACCTACTTCTTTGTACATGCTCTTGTTGATCTGACCTAATTTCTCCTTTTGTAGCTCAGTGTCATACTTTGTTTTATAATGTTCCTGCAAAGTGCCTTGGGACGTTTTATTATGTTAATATTGCTATATTTAATGCTGTAGTATTTTTAAAAGCCAAGGTTTATGCCTTTTTTGTTTATTCGTTCATAGGATGTAGGCATTGCTAGCTAGGCCAGTATTTATTGTGCATTCCTAATTGCCTTTGAGAAGCTGGTGATGAGCTGCCTTCTTGAACCACTGTAGTTCATGTGGGGTAGGTACAGCCACAATGCTGTTAGGAAGGGAGTTCCAGAATTTTGACCCAGTGACAGTAAAGGAACAGTGATATACTTCCAAGTCAGGATGGTGTGTGGCTTGGAGGGGAACTTGCAGGTGGTAGTGTTCCCATGCATCTGCTGCCCTTGCCCTTCTAAGTGGTAGGGCCTGTGGGTTTGGAAGGTGCTGTCTAAGGAGCCTTGGTGAACTGCTTCAGTGCATCTTGTAGATGGTACACACTGCTACCACTCTGCTCCAGTGGTGAAGGGATTGAATGGCACCCCATTCACAAACAATCAAGCAAGCTGCTTTGTCCTGGATGGTGTTGAGCTTCTTGAGTGTTATTGGAGCAGCACCTATCCAGGCTAGTGGGAGTATGCCAACACACTCCTGCCTTGTGCCTTGTAGATAGTGGACAGGCTTTGGGGGGGGGGGGGTGTTAGGAAGTCAGTTACTCGCCGCAGGATTCCTCGCCACTGACCTGCTCTTGTAGCTGCGGTATTCATATGGCTACAAAATCGGAACTCAGTGATGCCATTTATTCTGTAACCAGTGGAAAAGCCCCTGGGAAGGACAGCATTACCCCTGAAATAATGAGTGCCAAACCTGCTATACTCTCAGCACTCCATGAACTACTTTGCCTGTGCTGGAATGAGTACCACAGGACATGCGTGATGCCAATATCATCACCCTCTATAAGAACATGGGTGACCACGGTGACTGCAACATCTACCATGGAATCTCCCTGCTCAGCATAGTGGGGAAAGTCTTCGCTCGAGCCATTTTAAACAGGCTTCAGAAGCTGGCTGAGCGTGTCTCCCCTGAGGCACAGTGTGGCTTTTGATCAGAGAGATCCACCATTGACGAGCTGTTCTCCCTTCGCCAGCTACAAGAGAAATGCCACGAACAATAGATGCCCCTCTACATTGCTTTCAGAGATCTCACCAAAGCCTTTGACTTTGTCAGCAGACGTGGTCTCTTCAGACTACTAGCAAAGATCGGATGTCCACCAAAGCTACTAAGTATCATCACCTCATTCCATGACAATATGAAAGGCACAATTCAGCATAGTGGTGCCTCATCAGACCCCTTTCCTATCCTGAGTGGCGTGAAACAGGGCTGTGTTCTCGCACCTACACTGTTTGGGATCTTCTCCCTGCTGCTTTCACATGCGTTCAAGTCTTCAGAAGAAGGAATTTTCCTCCATACAACATCAGATGGCAGGTTGTTTAACCTTGCCCGTCTTAGAGTGAAGACCGGAAGGGCCTCATTAGGAAACTCCTCTTTGCTGACGATGCTGCATTACCATCCCACACAGAAGAGGGTCTGCAGAGACTCCTCGACAGGATTGCAGTTGCCTGCAACAATCCTGGCCTAACCATCAGCCTCAAGAAAACGAACATCATGGGACAGAACGTCAGAAATGCGCCATCCATCAATATCGGCGACCACGCTGTGGAAGTGGTTCAAGAGTTCACCTACCTGGGCTCAACTATCACCAGTAACATCTCTCTGGATGCAGAAATCAACAAGTGCATGGGAAAGGCGTTCACTGTTATGTCCAGACTGGCCAACAGAGTGTGGGAAAATGGCGCATTGACACGGAACACAAAAGTCAGTGTTTCAAGCCTGTGTCCTCAGTACCTTGCTCTATGGCAGCGAAGCCTGGGCAACGTATGTCAGCTAAGAGCAACGTCTCAATTTATTCCATCTTCGCTGCCTCCGGAGAATCCTTGGCATCAGGTGGCAGGACCGTATCTCCAACGCAGAAGTCCTCGAGGCGGCCAACATCCCCAGCATATACACCCTACTGAGTCAGCAGCAGTTGAGATGGCTCGGTCATGTGAGCTGCATGGAAGATGGTAGGATCCCCAAGGATGCATTGTACAGTGAGCTCGTCACTGGTATCAGATCCACCGGCCGTTCATATCTCTGCTTTAAAGATATCTGCAAACGCAACATGAAGTCCTTTTGACGTTGATCACAAGTCATGGGAGTCAGTTGCCAGCGATCACCAGAGCTGGCGGACAGCCACAAAGGTGGGGCTAAAGAGTGGCGAGTCAAAGAGACTTAACTGTTGGCAGGAAAAAAGACAGAAGCGCAAGGGAAGAGCCAACTGTGTAACAGCCCCGACAGCCAATTTTATCTGCAGCGCCTGTGGAAGAGTGTCACTCTAGAATTGGCCTTTATAGACACTCCAGGAACTTACCCATTGTCTCTCGAGACAAGGAGGCCAAAGAAGAAGACTCCAATTCAGTTTCTGGTCAATGGTAACTCCCAGGACATTGATAATGGGGGATTCAGCGATTTGTAAAGCCATTGAATGTCAATGGGAGATGGTTAGAAACTCTCTTGTTGTATATTGTCATTGCCCGACACTTGTGTGGCACTTGCATAACAGTTCTTTTTGGGGGGGAATGGGCAATTAATGAATCACTTTTTCCTTGGAGGTGTGGGTGAGAGGAGTGAAAATGTAATTCCATCTGCAACTGCACTTTTCTACATTCTTTGCCTTTAAAAATGTAAATTCAATTGAAGGGCTTGAAGCCCTTTAAAAATGGCGCCTGTGCGGTGTCGCCGGACCCCATTCCCGGGGACAGAATGGCCGCCCCCTCTGTCATCGTGAGTGGCCGTTCCACCCCCTCCATTTAAATAAGCTCCCGCGCGCAGTATCGTTTGGGGCTCAGCGGTGGCCGCTCTGCGCGGGCGGACAGAAAACTTCAAAGCGTGCCGCTGCAATTTGCAGCACACTCATAAAATTCAGCCCATTATGTGCTGAAACCAATTTATTAACATCTTGATGTAAATTACTCAAAGATTCCTTCCAGGAAAAGAAGCAAGAAATCTTGAAATGGAACAATAGCCATCTGTGTGTATGTGCCGGCTTGCAACCCAGAACTCCTTTTTTGTTTTTTAAAAATCCCTTTCCTGTTTGCTCTGCCTCTCTCATCTACTTATCCTATAGCTTATTCCTTGCATCTTGATTATCAATTAGTTCACATATTTCATCATATTGCCTCAACCCATTTCTTGCTCTCCTTATGCTTCCCTCCTCTCCTATCATTAACAATAAATTGATTCCCTTCAGAATTGATCCATGGTTTCTATTTGTTCTGCTCTGGGCATTCTCTGGCACTGTTGGCTTTCTGAAGTCATGATCCATCCTATCCCATTGCGCTATCTTATACATTCATCTTCTCTGGAACACCTTTTCAATCTCCAAATGTTCTGCTTTTCTCTAATGCTGTTCCTCCTTTTAGACTACATCTGCCTGTCCGCTAATCCACTGTCCATTGCCCTTCAATACATCTGCTCTCTTTCAAAGGTCCTTAACACTCACAGCCTTATCCTAAATGAATTGATCAATATTCTGGATTTTACCAAAAATTGGCACACAGATAGTGATATATTCACCTTAACTGACATGGCTGTGGCATGGTTCTCATTACGAGGTCCAATCTTTAACTGTGTCCTTACCCCTCTGACCTCTTTTTATTCTTTGATCACCTCCTCCACTACCATCTTCCTATCTCTCCTTCTAAATGCTTCTCATCTAACACCTTTCCAAGTCTTCTAGCAATGTTTAGCTGAAATTTCCAGGCTTTTCTCCTCCATCTGCGTCTGCATCAAATGACTTATCCTGTATGATTTCATCCTTTGTCACTACACAACCAATTTACAAATCCCATAAACATTAAAATAGTTTTTATCATTCCAAACAATAAAGATCTCTAATACATGATATGGTTCCTCCTTACAATATCTCCTGGTCTGTTTCATATTGACTCCCCCTGCTACCTTAATACCTTCAAAAAACGTACCATTAATACAGTATAGCCTAGAAGACAAGCATATGCAAATTTACATGTTCACCTTTAACTGGAGCTAAATGAGCCAAATGATTGTTTATACCAGATTTATGTTTCAATATGCAGCATTCCCTTACATTGTACAGCTAGATAGATCCTAAATGGACTTTTATGCCACTGTCAATACATTATCACCTTCTAAACTGCAAATGTAATTATATTTACTGAAATTTCAAACAAATATTTGTTTTAACCTTCTCATTGATTATAAAGATTCAGAGAAACATACAAAATTTTACTTGCCAGGCTTCCTCAGAGACAGCCTTTTTTGGAACTGCAATATTTGCTCATTGAAGATTTTGATCTAAAAGCATTTTACAAATGGTATAGTGATATCACAGCCCAAAGCTGTGTTATCAGCGAGGTATCATTCTCATATATCAGGTACCTTATTCATCTAACTCAAAATTACTACTTGGATTAAGTACAACATATTCCTTCTATATATAAGATTATAAAGGACAGTTTGTGGGGGGTTGATGAAGGAGGTTGAATTTAATTCTTCCAGTGAGGTGAGGGTTGCCAGTACTACAGAATGGAAAACTTGTACACCTTTGCTACGTAGTGTCACCATCAAAACACTCTGAGGCCTAGTATAGCGTCGGTCACATGCAGAGCAAAATTCTCTTTATCCTGCTCTCACAATGTGCCTTAAACCCAGCCACAAAAAAATTCTCTTAAATTAGTATGTATTTTGAGATTTACTGCACTAGCTTTTCCTTTGGCACATACGGACATAGGAATTCGGAGCAGGAGTAGGCCGCTTGGCCCTTCGAGC
This sequence comes from Heterodontus francisci, assembly GCF_036365525.1. NCBI lineage: Eukaryota > Metazoa > Chordata > Chondrichthyes > Heterodontiformes > Heterodontidae > Heterodontus > Heterodontus francisci. The sequence goes on from NC_090371.1 coordinate 116,861,594, forward strand.
CTGCTCCCCCATTCAATAAGTTCATGGCTGAACTGATTACTCCACATTTCCACCTACCCCCGATAACCTTCCACCCCCTTGCTTATCAAGAATCTATCTACCTCTGCCTTAAAAATATTCAAAGACTCTGCTTCCAGCGCCTTTTGAGGAAGAGAATTCCAAAAACTCACGACCCTCAGAGAGAGAATATTTCCTCATCTCATCTCTGTCTTAAATGGGAAACCCCTTATTTTTAAACATTGACCCCTAGTTCTAGATTCTCCCAGAAGGGGAAGCATCCTTTCCACATCCACTCTGTCAAGACCCCTCAGGATCTTGTATGTTTCAATCAAATCGCCTCTTACTCTTCTAAATTCCAGCAGATACAAACCTAGTCTGTCCCGCCCATTCCAAGTATTAGTCCAGTAAACCTTCTCTGTACTGCCTCCAACGCATTTATATCCTTCCTTAAATAAGGAGACCAGTAGGATACACAGTACTCCAGATGTGGTCTCACCAATGACCTGTATAGCTGAAGCGTAACCTCCCTACTTCTGGGCACCTGAGTAAAATTGCTAAATTAATCCCAATTGCACTGAATTGTGTTTAATTTTGTGATATAAGCTCATGCCTATTATGAATTGGGTGAAACTGCAAAACTGGTTATTGTAGGAAACTTTTATCCAAGAGACGATTACACCATCAATCTAAAACTTGTTTCAAAATCCCCAAAATTAAGGAACTTAATACCTAAATACCTATGCTATTCTTCAACTACTTAAAAAAAATTCAGTTATATCATATAAGGGTCACTGACCTGAAATGTTAACTCTGCTTCTCTCTCCACTGATGCTGCCAGACCTGCTGAGTATTTCCAGCATTTCTTGTTTTTATTTCAGATTTCCAGCATCTGCAGTATTTTGCTTTTATTTATATCATATTGTTCTGTGAAGTCTTAACACTGTATCATAAAACAAAATGAAAACTTCTGTTCATAAACCTTGACCACTAACAGTAATTAATGAAAAATCGAGTTTTCAAAACTGAAAAGCTCAATACACAAAATTTTGATCAATAAGTTCTTGTGTGGTGTTCAAAGCATGTGCTACAGAAGCTCATTTAACAATTTGCAGTTTTACATTTAAATGGTACCACAATAATCCATTATGTTTATCCAGAGATCATAGATGGACAAGTAAAGGCAAATAAATATGATGCTGAGCTTCTTAAATTAAATAAATAACATCTCTCTTTTTTCATTAGTCTACAGCATGCAACAATTCAGAGGTCATGATGTGGTGAACAGGTAGCTCCCCATTTTAAATTGTAGAGTTATTGATCTTTGTAAAACTTACAAAACCTGCATTCTGTACATTTTTTTTTCATTTGTGGGATGTGGGCGTCACTAGCTAGGCCAGTATTTGTTGCCCATCCCCAACTGCCCTTGAGAAGGTGGTGGTGAGCTGCCTGCTTGAACCACTGCAGTTCTTGGGATGTAAGTACACCCACAGCGCTGTTGGGAAGGAAGTTCCAGGATTTTAACCCAGCAACAGTGAAGAAACGGCGATATAGTTCTAAGTCAAGATGGTGTGGGGCTTGGAGGGAAACTTGCAGGTGGTGGTGCTCCCATACATCTGCTGCCCTTGCCCTTCTAGGTGGGAGAGGTCACTGGTTTGGAAAATGCTGTCAAAGGAGCCTTGGTTAGTTGCTGCAGTGCATCTTGTAGATGGTACACACTGCTGCCACTGTGCATCAATGGTGGAGGGAGTGAACGTTGAAGGTCATGGATGGGGTGACAATCAAGTGGGCTGCTTTATGGGATTGGGGGTAGTGTATTGCAATGGATAGAAAATTGGTTGGCAGACAGGAAACAAAGAGTAGGGGTAAATGGGTCTTTTTCCGAATGGCAGGCAGTGACTAGTGGGGTACCGCAGGGATCGGTGCTAGGACCCTAGCTATTCACAATATATATTAGTGATTTAGATGAGGGAACTAAATGAAATATCTCCAAATTTACAGATGACACAAAACTAGGTGGGAGGGTGAGTTGTGAGGAGGATGCAGAGAGGCTTCAGGGTGATTTGGACAAGTTGAAAGAGTGGGCAAATGCATGGTAGATGCAGTATAATGTGGATAAATGTGAGGTTATCCACTTTGGTAGCAAAAACAGGACGGTAGATTATTATCTGAACGGCTATAAACTGAGAGAGGGGAATATGCACCGAGACCTGGGTGTTCTTGTACACCAGTCGCTGAAGGTAAGCATGCAGGCGCAACAGGCGGTAAAAAATGCAAATGGTATGTTGGCCTTCATAGCGAGAGGATTCGCGTACAGGAGCAGGGATGTCTTGCTGCAATTATACAGTGCCTTGGTGAGGATACACTTGGAATACTGTGTACAGTTTTGGCCTCCTTATCTGAGGAAGGATGTTCTTGCTATAGAGGGAGTGCAGCAAAGGTTTACCAGACTGATTCCTGGGATGGTGGGACTGACGTATGAGGAGAGATTGAGTCGGTTAGGATTATATTTGCTGGAGTTCAAAGAGGGGGAATCTCATAGAAACCTATAAAATTCTAACAGGACTTGACAGGGTAGATGCAGGAAGGATGTTCTTGATGGGTGGGGGAGTCCAGAACTAGGGGTCATAGTCTAAGGATACGGGGTAAACCATTCAGGACTGAGATGAGAAATTTCTTCACCCAGAGAGTGGTGAACCTGTGGAATTCGCTACCAAGAAAGCAGTTGAGACCAAAACATTGTATGTTTTCAAGAAGGAGTTAGATATAGCTCTTGGGTTTAAAGGGATCAAAGGATATGGGGGGAAAGTGGGAACAGGTTACTGAGTTGGATGATCAGCCATGATCATAATGAATGGTACAGCAGGCTCGAAGGGCTGAATGGCCTACTCCTGCTCCTATTTTCTATGTTTTTATGTTTATCCTGGATAGTGTTGAGCTTCTTGAGTGTTTGAGCTGCACCCATTCAAGCAAGTGGAGAGTATTCCATCACACCGCTGACTTGTGCTTTGTAGATGGCGCACAGGCATTGGGAAGATAGGAGGTGTGTTACTCTTCGCAAAATTACCAGCCTCGGACCTGCTCTTGTAGCCACAGCATTTAATGTGGCTGGTCCAGTTCAGTTTCTGGTCAATGGTAACCCCCAGGATGTTGTTAGTGGAGGACTCAGCAATCATAATGCCATGGAGTGTCAAGGGGAGATGATTAGATTCTCTCTTGCTTGAGATGGTCATTGCCTGGCACTTGTGTGGCGTGAATGTTACTTGCCATTTATCAGCACATGCTTGCATGTTGTCCAGGTCTTGCTGCATATGGACACTGACTGCTTCAGTATCTGAGAAATCGAGAATGGTGCTGAACATTGTGCAATCATCAGTGAATATCACCACTTCTGACCTTTATGATGGAGGGAAGCTCACTGATGAAGCAGCTGAAGATGGCTGAGTCTAGGACACTACTCTGAGGAACTCCTGCAGTGATGTCTTGGGACTGAGAAGACTGACGTCCATCAACCACAGCCATCTTCCTTGTGCTAGGTATGATTCCAACCAGCGGAGAGTTTTTCCCCTGATTTCTCCTGACTCCAGTTTTGCTAGGGCTACTTGATGCCATACTAGGTCAAATGCTGTTTTTTCTTCCAATCCCCCTCCCATTAACTGTATCCTCCAATTTGGTGTTGTATGCAAATTTTGAAATTTTTACTTTGAATTCCCAAGTCCAAATTATTTATGTAAATGATGAATAACAGTGGTCCCAGTGCTAATCCTTGTGGACCACCACTTCCCGACTTTTGCCAGTCTGATTTTGCCACAGTACTTGCAAATTCCCAACTGTCTAGTCTTTGGCCCTCCACTCATCATGACATTTCTCAGTCACACTTTCATCTCCATCTTTGATGCCCTTGTCTCCACTAAAACTATGACTCTCTTTCATCCTGGTTTATCCCCCTGGTTCAGCTCTCATCTCCACTCCCATGAGTCCAAGGGATGTAGCCTTGAACATCTATGACAACAACTGGATTAACCATTCATCACTAGATATGGTGGGACCACAGAAAGTATTAATAGATCCTATGCTCCTTTGCCAGAACTGTTCGCTATTCAAAGATAATCTTCGGCTTCTCTTCCCCACTATAAAGCATCTTCTTAAACCACCTACCTGCCTCCTCCATCCTCAACTTTAACAAACAAGTGCAAGGAGCTCGTCGACTTTTTTGTCACAAAAATTGAGCCCATGGTCTGGATCTTAAAAGCAGGTCGTGATTGGGATCGGAAGAGGGCTGGCCTGCAATTTCAAACTGCTGGTTCAGTGCTACGATCCCAACACCAAGCCATTTTTGGAGAGGCCAGGTCAGGGTCAGAGCAGCTACTCGTTGTAAGCAGTGGGTAGTCAATTGAGGGCAATTCGGGTCAATTTCAGAGCCTATTAAGGCCCCGTTCCCACACCGACTGAGATTTCCAGTTGGCAATGCGGGCAAGAGACATCGGCCTGGACCATATCCAGGCAACCATGGCAGCTCACATTGGGAAAGGTGGGGGAGGCTGCACTTCATCCCATGAGGGACACCCCACAAGCACCAGTCAAGGCCACAGCTGCGGCCACTGACTGTCCCATGGAGGGGTTGCCCCTCCACAATCATGGCCAGGCAGCTGTGGCCGTTTTAAATTTTTATAAAGCGGACCTCTTCTTTCGAGGGTGTCTCCATGTTGAGGTACCCTCTCTCTCTCTTCATTGCAAATCAGCAGCTCCCACCTTGGCCAGTGGGGTGCTGATGTGTCAATGCTGGACTGCCTCTCAATAGCCCTTTAACGTAAGGAGCCGGCCCTTCCTCCTTAGTTGGACAGCGAGCCCGCTGCCTGCCATTAATTGGCTTGGCCCTTTAAAATTCTGCTTGGGTGTATCTGGAATACACTGTCAGGACCCGAAACTGGTCTTGTATTCCAGTTGCCGATCCTGGACTGAAAATCCAGCCCCATGCATTCAGCTGTCTCTACCGCTTCCCTCTCTTCCCCTAACCCACCAAGCCAAACTTTTTAAGGCTCCTGCCCCACCAGCTCTGGCCCTTGTCTTGCATCTTTCTCTAGATTCTCTCCGTTCATTGTGCTCTCTCCGAGCTCAGCTTTCCAATGAGACCCACCTCCTACTCCCTCAACCCTATTCCCACCAACTACTGACCACTCAATTTCTTTTCCTGGCCCCCATGTTAGCTGATATTGCTAATGGTTCCTTCTCCTCAGCTACAGTCCCTCTACTCTTCAAATCTAGCATTATCACCCCTCGCCTCAAAAATCCACCTTGCCCCCTATGCCCTTGCAAACTGCCATCTCTAACCTCTCTTTCCTTCAAGTCCCTGAACGTGTTGTCACCTCCCAAATTCATGCCCATCTTCTTCACAATACCATGTTTGATTCTTTCCAATCTGATTTCCGACCCTGCACAGTACTTAAATGACCCTGATCAAAGTCACAAATGACAATCTGTGACTGTAACAAACTTTCCTCCTTATCTTTCTCAACCCTGTCTGCAGCCTTTGATATGGCTGACTACACCATCTTCTCCAATTCCTCTCCTCTGTCGTCCAGGTGGGTGGGACTGTTTGTCTGCTTCCATTCTTATCTATCCAATCATAGGCAGAGAATAACATGCAATGATTTCTCTTCCCACTCCTGCACCAATACCTCTGGAGTTCTATCCTTGGCCCCCTTCTATTTCTCATTTACACGTTGCCTCTCAACAACATCATCTGCAAATACTATGTCAGGTTCCGCATGTATACTGATGACACTCAGCTCTCTCACTCCATCACTTTTCTTGAACACTCCACTTTCTTTAATTGTCACACGGTTTGTCTGACATCTGGTATTGAACGAACAGAATTTCCTCCAACTAAATATTGGAAAGACCGAAGCCACTGTCTTTGAACCCTACGACATGCTCCATTCCCTGGTCATCAATTCCATCCCACTCCCTGGCAACTGTCTGAAGCTGAGCCAGACTGTTTGCAACCTTGGTGTTGTACTTGATCCAGAGATGCGCTTCCAACCATCACCAAAACTGCCTACTTCCACCTCTAACATTGCCCGACTTTTCCCTGCCTTAGCTCATCTGCTGATGAAACCCTCAACTAAGCCTTTGTTAGCGCTGGACTTGATTTCAATGCTCTCTTGGTGGGCCTCCCATCTTCCACCCCACTTAAACCTGTGTTCATCTAAAACTCTGCTGTCTCTATCTTAACTTGCATCACCTATCTCACTGGCCTACACTGGCTAACAGTCCAACAATGACTCAATTGTAAAATTTTCATCTTTGGTTTTCAAATCCCTCCACAACCTCAACCCTCCCTATCTCTGCAACTTCTTCCAGCCCTACAAGCCTTTGATATCTCTATGCTTCTCCAATTCTGGCATCTTGCACATTCCTGATTTTCATTGCTCTACCATTGACTGACTGCTGTGCTTTCAGTTGCCTAGGCCCTATTTCCTTCTAAACCTCTCCACCTCTCTACTTCTCCTCCTTTAAGACCTTCCTTAAAACCTACCTCTTTGACCATGCTTTGTCATCTGTCCTGTTATCTCCTTCTGTGCATCGATGTCAGATTTTTGTTGATAATGAACTTGTGAAGTACCTTGGAACATTTTTCTACATTGAAGGCATTATATAAATGCAAATTGTTGATGAGTAACTGCATTTAACCCCTACTCTTTGTTTTCTGTTTTGTAGCCAGCTTCCTATCGATTCTGCTAGTTGTCCTTACTCCACATGTTCTGATCTTAGTCATGAGTCTACAACCTGGTACCTTTAACAATGGACTTTTTAAAATTCAAATACATTACATCTACTGTGTTACCCTTATCTACCCTTTCTGTCACTTCTTCAAAGGTTGAACAAGCATGATGTTCCTATTTGAAATCTGTGCTGACTATTCCTTATGAAGTTTTCAGTTTTTGGAAGTTTTTCTATTGTGTCTTTGAGTAAGCATTCCATTATCTTTCCTCCCACTGACGTTAAGCTAATTGGTCTATACTTCCCGGGACTTGCCTATCTCCCTTTTTAAATATAGGAATCACATTAGATGTCCCTTATTGTCTGGCACTATTTCCAGCAAAGCGCCTTTTACTTAGGAGCAAAATAAAGCATGGAATGAGAGCAAGGAAAGCTGTACTGAAAACTACTAAATATATTTACTGTTATTTACCTCAAAGGATGAATGTATTTTGGGTAAGTTAAGTGATGTAGGAAGATCACTTTTCTGTCTTTTATTCAGGGATAATTATACTTTCTCGACAAGTTGTAATGAGGATACAATTAAGGAATAAGTGCAGTGTTGCAAAATGAAACCGTTTTACTCGGTTGTATTTGCGATTTTAATTAAACTGTCACGATGTCAAATTTTCACAAAATTTCAATAATCCCTTGCTAAAGTAGTTATTGTAGAACATTTTGTAATTACTGACTGAGAATCAAATTTTACATGTATTATTTCCAGCAGTTGCGGCAAGGAGCAAGTTAGGACTATTACAGCATAATAAAGAGAACATGATTTTCTTTACCAGTTTGACTACATAAAGACTCCCCATGACATTGAAATAAATGATGCCCACATTGTCTATTGGTCCTTACCTGTAAAGTTATCATACCTACAAAAAGTTATTAATGAACAGTTATCTCTTCAGTCATCTCTCTTCTAGACTTCCTATTACGATAACAGCAGGAATACGACTAGAACAGGATATGCTGAATCCTGGTCTATGTTAAATTATTCATTTCTAGTTTTTACTGTAAAATATGCTGTAGTGTCGTAACTTATTTTAAACAGAAGAGTAAATATAACATTTTTATTGAAAGTGAAAGCACATTTTAAAGCATTTCTCCACTAATTTTGACACCACACATTTGAGAGGTTGGGCAGGCAATTTGTTCGGAGTACTGAGAATGCCACTCAAAAATGGTCAATAGGAGATTTCTGCAGCCTGTCTAAGGTGATTCTTTCTCCAATTTTCACTCCATTTCCCAATGCTCCACACTGTTTGAGCATTTTTAAGGCCTACAACTGGGACAACAGCCACTGTGCAGCAAATTGGCCAAAGATAAAGCCTTCCAATTTCATGGTATTGCTCCATTTGCCAAGGTCCAGTGTGTAATACACCCACGTTGCTTTGCAACTTCCTACAGGTAACTTCTATAACTTTCTCAGCATAAGAACCTGAGATCATGTGTGATGACAAAGCGTCCTGCACGTCAATGCAAGATTTGCTTGAAGTTGTCACAATGCGTTTATCCTCTAGAATTCGGCCTACCTTGAGCTCTTCAAAAAAGAAAATCAGGCCAATGGATAGTTTGTGGATATCAGTAAATTAAAGGAGAAGGAAGTTAAAAGGGGACACAGAAAGAGGAGACAAACTATGACAGACTCATTTCTATGTGGGGAACTGTGAGGTTATCCACTTTATCAGAATATTTTTATACTAGTGAGAGACTAGGAGCTGTGGAGAAGCAAAGGGATTTGGATGTGCAGGCAACATATCATTAAAAGCTAGTATGCTGGTATAGAAAGGAAACAAAAAAGGCTAATGGAATATTTGCCTTTATCTCAAGGGATGGATTTACAAATGTGAGGGCAGCTTGGTAGGACTCCATCTGGAGCACAGCATTCAGTTTTGGAAACTGAACCTTAGGAGAGCTGTATTGATCTTGGAGGGGGTACAGCATAAATTCACCAGAATTATTCCAGGGCCTAAACGGTTAAATTATGACGACCGGTTGCATAAACTTAGTTTACATGTCCTTGAGTTTAGACAGCTGAGGCGTGATCTAATCTTTAAAATAATGCGACTTATGTAAATGATTTGGGCCTCTGACAAAGCTCATGAGGTAAGTCTTTGGCTTGCTTAACCCACTGTCTACCCAACGAATGGGATACCATGAAAATGTGTCAGATGTAAAAGGAGCTAATTAGCAGTTACATTATTTTTGTGACTGAAAACTTCTGGAGAACAAAATACTTCTCCAAATAATAACATCCCTAGATATAAATGTCAAGGCATGGAACAAAAAAAAGCATTTTGCCACCTTTTTTATACCTTCCACTTCCGAATCTTCAATTATTGCTTCTCTCATTCAATTGATCCTTTTGATTCTCTTATCTTTCATTCACCAAGAAACACTGAGGATTGTTAGACAAACAAGTATGCTGGGAAACATTGAGGGGTGGAGTGGCTGGTTGTAGCACGCATGCTGAGAATCTATATTCTGGATCTGACATTTTTTAGTTGATGATTTTACTTGTGTGTGAGGTGCAGGAGAAATGCAAATATCAAGGAAGGTCTTGGCTGGAAACAATTTGTCGCAGGCTAAGATGGGCCAGGAAGCACTGTGTGGGTACTGTGACCATGAAGCATGGATTGCAGTGGGATGGGGTGAATCAGGCCAGCCTGGGCAGCAGCGCAACACATTAGTTGAAGGGAATTTATTTTAATTAGCGGTTCTCATATGGTGTTACTCTGGGCCTCATTAGGGGATCAAAAACTAGCTGTATCAGGAGCACAGACCCCTGCCACAACAACAAACCCAAGCTGACAGGGGATAGGCCTTATGGGAGCATTTCCAACAGGTTTTGAGCAAATTTGAGTGAACTGCCTTTTTTGACTAATTCTTCACACTTTGACATGCTTTGCAAAGTTACAAATTGGTTTGTTACTTGTGTGTAGCTGGCAGGCTAAGGAAACAAATTGTACTTCAAGGGATTTTCAGAGGTAGATGGAATGATTTCTGCTTTTGGATTGGCAGCTTGTGATTGGTCGTTTTATTTCCAGTTTGCAACTTGTTCATGGATACAAAATGTGTGAAAATGTGATGCATACTTAACACGTCAAATGAATCGAACACAGGTGCATATGAGATTCTTATACAAGAAAGATTTTGTGACTGTTTAACAGCTAAAGTATGCTTCCCACCTCATTATGCAAAGCATATATCTTACATTGATATAAATTATTCATGGGACCGTGCAGCACCAGCTGCACAGTTGGAGGTGGCTTGCCGGTCACTCTGGCAGCTTGTGCAGATGCTCACGACATTTCCCTTGAGGGAGAGGTTGAAAAGGTGTTCTTCATTGGATTGTATAAGCCTTTTTCATGCCTTCTGGCTCTTTCTCACCCATGACTTTTTCATTGATGACTTAGTCCTTTTTATTTGAAAAAGGACTTGCATGAGGTACAAACTCTGCATTTATGGAGCAGCTAAAAGAAAATAACCAGCGCATTTCTAATTATCTCACTCATTTTGTTGAGATTTGATTGAGGTGCTGGAGACTTCGAACCCGAAATGTGCTTGCAGTTTTATCTGGTCATTTTAATATATTAGTATTGCTACATGACTATATGTCAAATAAAGTTAAAACATTTTAAATTATGTAAAAGTATGTATTCTCCATTCATTAGAGCTGTTGTATGGTCTGACTACCTTCTGGCTCAGGTCCTGGATGAGCTAAAAGTTCATAAAGCTGATTTGACAGGAATGAATCCATCTTGTTTCAATCTTACCAGTACCTCTGTGGCTTTGGCTCTGATACCATTAACCTTGCTGGCTCTGGATAAATTTGATGGTTTGCAACTTCAGCATTTTGTTTAACAACAAATTAAACTTTAAACTCTACATCTTGTTTGCTTTCAATGTTGCCTTCGTTCACTGCTGAAATACTGGCTGCCATGCCCCACCTCATTGCTGATGAAACTCTCATCTCTGCCCTCAGCCTCTCAAGAATTGCATTTCAGATGCCTTCCTTGCGGGTGTCCATATTTCCAGCCTTCATAAACTCAGCTATTTCTCCTCCCCATATTTATTTTATTATACTGTGCATATGACTCTTAGTCCTCATTACTTTTTAATTCTTTGTATATTAAGCAATTTTTCTTAATCATTTGATGATTTGTGACTTCCTTATTTAGCCATGATATAAGTACACTGCATCACTGTATGCACGTTTTGGGAAAGGGAAGCCTCAAGAAAGCAGTAAGGGGGCAAAATTGGACAGCACTTGAAAATGGGGGCAGAGATTGTGATATGTGATTAATCTGTGCCCGTTGCTTCCGATCCAGGCAGCATACAAACTTCTTGCTGCAAGTTCATTTACATGATTGCAGCATGCAGCCAGTGCTAAATGCGTTGTTGTGTAGCTGCATGCCTGCGTAGGGGCCGCAAAATCATGAGAGGCTGGCACAAGTTCATGTGCATCTGCGCTCCTTAAAGCTAGACTGCACCTCTTAAATGGGAGGTGCATTTTGGTTGGAGCAGGTGCTGGAAGTCAGTCAGTTAGAAAAAACCTAGAAAAGACAGTAACGGCACAACATGGGAGAAAGCAGGCTCTTTAGTTTCCTGATGCAGCACTGAAGACCTTAATGCAGGAGGTGAGCAGAAGGAGAGAGGTCCCCTATCCACAGGGGGCCAGGAGGCCCTCCAGAAAATTCTGAGAAGGCAATTGGAGCAGATAACCTTGTAGGTCAATGCCAGCAATGTAGCCCCTGGGACCTGGATTTAGTGCTGCAAGAGGTTCAATGACCTCAAGGTCATTGAATGTATCTTTTAATGACATCTTACGAACTGCACCACTAGCTCATGCATTGCTGAATGCACCACACCCCTTTACTCACTTACTGACAATCTCTGTCAATCACGACTCCTATCTAACATTCATAGCTTCACCACACCCTGGCCCACTTAGCACTGCTGCAAGCCTCACACCAACATCTCACAGCTTGCAAAGACTGCCAATTATTCAACCATGACAGGCACACCACCCAGACACATTGCACCACACTTGCTGACACACTTCCCCCTCTCATGCATGGCAAGGGTGTAGAAGGGTGGGTTAGTAAATTTGCGGATGACACGAAGGTTGGTGGAGTTGTGGATAGTGCCGAAGGATGTTGTAGGGTACAGAGGGACATAGATAGGCTGCAGAGCTGGGCTGAGAGATGGCAAATGGAGTTTAATGCGGAAAAGTGTGAGGTGATTCACTTTGGAAGGAGTAACAGGAATGCAGAGTACTGGGCTAATGGGAAGATTCTTGGAAGTGTAGATGAACAGAGAGATCTTGGCATCCAGGTACATAAATCCCTGAAAGTTGCTACCCAGGTTAATAGGGCTGTTAAGAAGGCATATGGTGTGTTAGCTTTTATTAGTAGGGGGATCGAGTTTCGGAGCCACGAGGTCATGCTGCAGCTGTACAAAACTCTGGTGAGACCGCACCTGGAGTATTGCGTGCAGTTCTGGTCACTGCATTATAGGAAGGATGTGGAAGCTATGGAAAGGGTGCAGAGGAGATTTACTAGGATGCTGCCTGGTATGGAGGGAAGGTCTTACGAGGAAAGGCTGAGGGACTTGAGGTTGTTTTCGTTGGAGAGAAGGAGGAGGAGAGGTGACTTAATAGAGACATATAAGATAATCAGAGGGTTAGATAGGGTGGATAGTGAGAGTCTTTTTCCTCGGATGGTGATGGCAAACACGAGGGGACATAGCTTTAAGTTGAGGGGTGATAGATATAGGACAGATGTTAGAGGTAGTTTCTTTACACAGAGAGTAGTAGGGGCGTGGAACGCCCTGCCTGCAACAGTAGTAGACTCGCCAACTTTAAGGGCATTTAAGTGGTCATTGGATAGACATATGGATGAAAATGGAATAGTGTAGGTCAGATGGTTTCACAGGTCGGCGCAAAATCGAGGGCCGAAGGGCCTGTACTGCGCTGTAATGTTCTAATTCTAAAAAAAACAGCAGCAGCTAACTGGTGGGGGACAGGCATGGCTGCATGTCCTCACCCCTATGAAGGGAGCGGTGCTAGCCAGCATTGGAGCAGCCATGACTGAGGCCGTGGCCACCGGCAGGGCTGAAAGCATTGAAGATTACTACCGAATCTTCCTTCCACCCCCACCGCCCCACCCTTCCCCTCACTGCAACCCTACCCTTGTGCCTTTCTCCTTTCAGATGCCCTACAGGTGCAACCTCTCCAAGCAATGGTGCATAAGTGTGATGTGCAAGAGGTGGAAGAGATTAATGATGATTCGATTTCACACTTGCAGCTACCAGCTTAGATTAAAGGCCTGCTCGGATATGTAATTGAAACCTGACCGGGGCCCGACAGAACCACGTCCAACCCGAACCTGACCCAGCCCGAGTCCTTTGATTTTTTCCCGCGCCCACCCCGACCCGACCCAACTACTGGAATGAAGTTGATTATATCAAAGAGGTTGTGCTTTACCTTGGATGGAATGGAGACATTCACTTGCTCACTGCAGACTAATGCAGAGTCTGGATGCATGTTTCCTGCCTTGACGTCCTGGCTGATCAAATTTTGAAGCTTTTCCCTCCTTGAGCAAAATGCAGCACTGTGTCCGACCTGGAACGATCCGACCCAAGCCCGAATGTTGGACCCGGAAGAGAGACCCAACTCGACCTGAACCCAACACGTTGTTAGGTTTGGTCAGGTTCGGGTCGGGTAGCAATGCTCCAGCTCCGATATTGACACTGCACTTGCATTTGAGGGTAGTAGAGGCAGGGCCTACATGTGGGAATCACCGGACATAGGTGGCCTGCAGCCAGGGTAACGCAGTGACAGCTCACTTGGGAGGGCAAGATTTCACACAGGTTCTTCTGCAGAGCACTCAGATGAGGACTTCGATGGGGTGGCGTACAGGAAAAGGCTGATGGTAATGCACGCAGAAATACTTGATGCATTGGCAGGCCTGCCAGAAAGCTTGTGGTTACTATCAGGGAGCATGGTGGAATTGTGCACCAACCCTGCACATGGCTTTGTGCAGAGCTTGGAGCGCATCCTTTCCAGTGTGGAAGGGATGGTCAAATCCATTCGCACACTTGTGGACTCGATCATGATACAGTGTCTGATGGACGATGTCTCAGCTTCCATTGCAGTACAAACAGAAGCCATCCAATGTCTGAGTGCTGCAGAGGAAGGTCAGATGAAAGTCATGCAAGGTCAGCTTGCTGCCGCTTAAGCTCAGACTGCTACCATCATGGCTGTGATACTATTGTTCAAAGAAGCTTGCAGCCTCTCACAGCGATCCAGCAATCTGTCCTTCAACAGAGCACTACAATTGCTGAGACGTTGTCCCACAGGAGTGGTAGTGACTCCATGGAGCACAAACCTGCTGTCCTCTCTCAGGATGACAGCATTCGTCCTCCCACCCCTGCCACTCTGCCAGTACCCTTGCCCTTGCCTGTCAGCCAGCCAGCACAGACTGCTGCCATCCATATCTAGATGATGCAGTCCAAAACCGGGCCTTCTAGGCCTACAGCTTCTCAAGGACATCTCCCAAGGCAATCTGCAGACTACCCCAGTGAAACTCAGCACCCTTCTGCCAATCGTGCTGCTGCCACTGGTGTAGCACTGGGTAGGAGCAGTAGGCTAAGTAAGGGCACATGGAAAACAGGCACTAAGGGAATGCACAAGGATGATTAGTTGACTTTTGTATGGAATATTAGATGGTTGGTCTGAAAAAAGTTGGTTTGAAATGTCTGTCTGTGGTGGCTTTTATTTCAGCATTGTGGCCAAGAGATGATAGTCAGTGACAGGAGGATGGTAAGCTATGGGACTGTTGTTGAATGGGGAATTAGTATTGTTTACTAGTAAAGTGTTGAGTGTTTCGCCCATTCCTCCTCTTCCTCCTCCTCAGTTACACGCTGTACACCTAATGGCAAGGACTATGCCCTCATGCTGGTGAGGTGGTTCAAGATGCAGTAAGCATGATGAATCGTATCATGTGATGTGGAGAGTACTGCAGGTCTCTTCCAGAGCAGTCCAAGCAGCGGAAGCGTTGTTTAAGTGCCCCAATGGTCTGCTCGATGACATTCCGTATGGTAGCATGGTTATATGCATACAGCCCACATGTATTTGGGTTTCCTACTGTGGTCATGAGCCAGGTGGTCACCATATAGTCCTTGTTGCCAAGTAGCCATTCTCTGGTCTCTTGTGGTGGATCAAATGCTGAAGGTACAATGGACTGTTTCAAAACAAAGGCATCATGACTGTTGCTAGCCTATTGGGCATTGACCTGTATGATGTTCTGATCATGATTACACAGCAGCTGCACAGTGAGGGAGTGCAATGCTTTGTGATTGCTGTCTATCTGTGAATTTAGATGTCGTGCCCGCTAAACAACATGTATGCTGTTAATGCCACCTTACACTATGAGGAAGTCCACAATCCTGGTGAAGTCACAATCAGGCTCTGGCTTCTTCTCTCTAGAAAGACAGAAGGCAATGTATTCCCCTCTCTTTGCATACAGTATGTCAGTTACCTCCCTTATACAGCTGAGGGTGACACTGTGAGATACTAGAGATGTCCCCTGCTCCTGCCTGGAAGGACCCCATGTTGAAATTCATGGCTGCAATCACCTTCAAAGCCACTGGCAGTATCACCTTCACTCTACTCTGAGGCTGCAGGTCTGCCTGCAATAGGTGGCAGATTTCAGTGAGCATGTCCTTAGTGACATGGAGGCATCCAACATACTGTTCCTTGCTGAGGTTGAGGTGAAAGAATTGTTCTATGAAGACCCTGGGTGGATATGGTCTCCTTCTGCCCTTCTCTGCCTCCTTTACCTCCTACTTCTTCAAGCAGCTTATCCTCCTCTGTGTTGCCTTTACTCATTTCTACATGCGTGTGCATGTGGATGTCATTTTGGATGCAAAATGGCACCTGTAGCACTGAAAATATGGGCACTATGGAAACAAATTTTGCTATTTAAAGGTCAGAACAAAATGTTTTTTCCAAAGAGGGAGAAAGAAAGTAAGAAAGACAGACAAACAGAAACACAGAACTTGCAGTTATATAGCACCTTTCAAAATTTGGGATTCCACAAAATGCTTCACAGTTAATAAAGTACTTCATGAAGTGTTGACCCTATTTTAAAGTATGGAAATGTGGCAGCCAATTTGTGCACAATAAGATCACACAAAGAACAATGAGTTAAATGACCAGTTAATATGTTTTACTGATATTAGTTGAAGATAATTGTGATCAGACCATTGACAAAACCTCTCTGTTCCTCTTCGAAGAGTGCCATGAGATCTTTTACATCTGAAAGACAGCGGCTAGGATTTTGTCTTGGTGACGGGGGTCTTGACCACCAGCAAAAGTGCAATGAGAGTCCGCTTCACCTCCTCCGGGGAAGGCCCAGCGGATCAAGTGCCAATTAGGCACTTAAGTGGACAGCAGCAGGCCTTCTCCGGAATCAAGGACCCCGGCAACAGAAGTCCCACCTGCTGAGAGGTGCTGGTAGAACAATGACCCGAGGCGCTGGAACCAGATCACAGGTGACCCGAGGCGCTGGAACCAGATCACAGGTAAGTCTCAGCAGGAGAGGTTTTGCAGGGTGGGGTCGCAGGGGATGGGGGTGTAGAGGGGTCATCAGCAAGTGCAGGGGGGGTGGCTCTCAGCGGGCACCCCCCCCCCCCACCCCTTCCCAATGCTGGGACCCTCGTTCAGGCACTAAATGCCTTTTAACGAGGGACCCTACCCCCCGGCCGCCCCCCCCGTCCCCACCAGCCTCCCTGGAGCCATCAAGCTCCCCGTGTGGCACAGGCCCGCCAGCCACTGGGCAAATTCCAGGGACAGCGGGATGAGTATTTTAATTGCACATTAATTGCCCACTTAAGGGCCTCAACTGGCAGTGGGGCAGAAAGGCCATTCACAGACCTTCCCGCCTCGCCCGGACTTTATTTGGGTGGAGGCGGGAAGATGGTGGTTTCACCCCCGCCACCATCCTGTCTGATTTTATGCTCTCCCCACCTCCAAACCCAACGCGATGGAGAGCATAAAATTCCCCCCAGCATCTCTGACAATGCAGCACCCCCTCAGAGCTGTGCTGAATAAGTGAAGCATATACTCAGCAAAAAAAGTGTTGGTAAGTCCTTTAAAAAGTCTCCATTCATGAATGACAGTGAAGGTTGAAAGCATAAATGCAGTCATAGATGACAAATTACTCTGTGGAGAACACAATAGTTGCTGTTCTCCTGGAACCATGTATTATGTCAACTTTGGAACACAACTGGTCACTGTTGAATATGATCTTAGATTAACAACTTGGAGTTTTGCTACATTACCCTAAAAGTCAGGGAGAAATGTCATAGACCTTTATCTGGGCCTCCCTTAAGAGATTAAGTAAGAATCTACGATAGAGTACATGATTTGTTGTAAGCACCAGCTTGGCAGGTTAAACACCCTATTTTCATCTCCCATTTCTTCATGTTGTATATCTGAATTCTGAGAACAGTTTTGGAGAAAACTGAGGGGGAGGTAATAACAGGTGCCCATTTTTGAGGTGGAAATTAGGTGAGAAGAATCCAATTTATCGGGCCAACCTTCTGGACTCGAACAGCATTGAAAACACATCCAATGCTGTAGTGCTGTCCCTGGAGGGTGTCTTAAACAGCTGTCAGGCTCCTTGAATATACCAACATGGGGCCTAACCCCTCTTTTAGGAACCAAACCAGAAATTGGTTTAAAAACAAGAAATGCTGGAATCACTCAGCAGGTCTGGCAGCATCTGTGGAAAGAGAAGCAGAGTTAATGTTTCGGGTCAGTGACCAGAAACCAGAAATTGGTGTATCCTGAACGCACTACTTAGTCTACATGAGGCTCCCAACAGAAAGGTAATCTTTTTAAAGCTCATCCAGGCTCCACATTAAAACTCTGTTTTAAATCAGAGCTCGCTCCTCTCACTGACCTCACCTGATACCCTCAGCAGCATTGCACCTCACCGTTTTTTCTCCCCCACCCCCACAACTGGCATGACCAGCACCCGCAGCTTGACAGTACTATGCTAATGAATCCAGTGAATCATTTTACCATGGTCCATCACCATCCTTATCAGACACGTACAACAGGCAATGTGAGCACAATAAATTTCTGGGTCAATATTTAATAATCTTTACTTTATTACAGTATTCTTGATCATTTTCATTTTGGTTCTTCCAAATGGTCAATGCAATCTACCCTCTTAAAGGCACATCCCATTGAGTTGCAACTTTTGTGTCAGAGATTACTATGAACACAGAGGAAGCTTCCAGCATGACTTGAGAATACCATTAGGAGCTCGTACAATTGAGAAAGAGGTGAGATTTCTTGTGCCGGTGCAACAATTCAAAGGACTGTCCCACACATTTAAAGATCATTACAGTTGTGCAATTAAGGGAACACCCAGGGCTGGATTTTGTGCTGGAAGCGGGGCACCTGGCACCAGGCCAAAAAGGCTGGGAGAGGCCCGCCTCTGCCTTCCCCACCATCTCCACCCCAACTCCTGGAGCGATCCTCTGGGCTTTTCTCAGTCAAAGTTTTAGGAGGTGGGATCCCTGTCCCTTTAAAGACTTTAAAGTGACGGGGATCCCACCTGCAAGAGCTGCCAGCCCATCAGAGAGCCAGCTGCTTAGCAGTATCAGCAGTGCCACTGGGAGTGGTGGCCATTACTGGTACTGCAGAGGCCTCGGACCCAAGCCCAGCACTGGAACTCTGGAGAAGAGGTAGGTGTGCCTGGATCGCCAGGGCCAGTCTGTAAGGGAGGAGGGGGGGGGGGGGTATGGGAGTGGTCTTGTGGTCCAGGGGGAGGGGTTCCCGGGGAGTGAATTAGTTCCTGATGGGGGTCCTCAGTGGGCCACAAATTGCCTACGACGGAGGGACCACCCTTAAGCCTGCAGGGAGGGTGCCTCGTCTTACAAGGCAACCTCCCTGCATGGTGGAGCCCCCCCCCCCCCCTCAAATGCTGGTAAGATCCCAGCAGCAGTGGGAAGAAACCCTTAATTGGCCTTTAATAGGCTACTTAAGGGTCTTAATTTGCCTCTGGGTGGGAAGGTTGTCACCAGCCTATCCCACCCCCGGGAAGATCACTGGGCGACGGGGAGCCAACGGGCCCTCTGCCCCATCACCTCCCCCACCACCCGCCGCGATTCTCTGTGTCAACCCACCTCCAATCCCACCTCGGGGTGGCCCGTAAAATCCTGGCCATGTTGTGGGGCTGAAGCCATGCGATGGAAAAATTACACGGTTTACAGATTTGAAACTGGAACTAATGCTTCAAGAGCTGTACACAAGGAAAGTCACTGCAGTGATTCAAGAAGGCAGCTCACCACCTTGGGGATGGGCAACAAATGCTGGCCTGGCCAGCGAGATTCACATCCCATGAAACAAATAAAAAAAAAATTAACAACTTGCATTTATATAGCAATTTAAATGTAGTAACATATCCTTAGGTGCTACACAGGACTGTTATCAAAGAAAATTTGACACCGAGATACATAAGGCGATATTAGGGTGGATGACCAAAAGCGGTCAAAAAAGGTCAGCTTCATGGAGCATCTTAAAGGGGGAAAGAGAGGTCGTGAGGTGGAGAGGTTTAAGGGGGACTTCAAGAGTTTAGGGTCTCAGCCTCTGAAGGCACAATGGAGAATGGTGGAGCACTGATATCTGAGGGTTGTAATGCTGGAGGATATTCCAGAGATAGGGAGGGCCGAAGCCATGGAGGGATTTGAAAACAAGGAAGAGAATTTTAAAATCGACACGTTGCTTAACTTGGATCCAATGTATAGGTCAGCAAGCACAGGGGTGATGGGTGAACAGGACTTGGTACGAGTTAGGACACAGGCAGCAGAGTTTTGGATGATGTGAAATTTACGGAGGGAGAACGTGGGAGGCTGGCAAAGAGTGCAATAGCATAGTCAAGACTGGAGGTAACAAAGGCATGCATGAGGGTTTCAGCAGTTGAGCTGAGGTAGGGGAGGAGTCGGGTGATATTTAAAGTTGCTCCTCTATCCATACATCACAGAAAGATAGTCAGAATAGGAGATAGTGGCAAAAGCTGCATGAAATGTTTTTGGACATCAACAAACATGCCAAGATAAGACTGCCCACCATTCTTCTATCAAGTAGATGTACTGCAGCAACTTGCCAAGACTCCTTTGACAGCACCTTCCAACCTGGGAACTCTACCACCAAGAAGGACAAGGGCAGCAGACGCATGGGAGCACCATGAACTCCAAGCTCCCCTCCAAGCCACACAACATCCTGACTTGGACCTATATCGCCATTCCTTCACTGTTGCTGGGTCAAAATCCTGAAACTCCCTCCCTAACAGGCTGTGGGTGTATCTAAACTGCATGAACTGCTGCAGTTCAAGAAGGCAACTCACCACCACCTTCTGGAGGGCAATTAGGGGTGGGAAATGCATGCTGGTCTTGCCAGTGATGCCCAAATCCTAAAATTGAATTAAAAAAATGAGCAAAGTAGGCATGCCACAAAGAATTTCCTCACAGCCTCACAGCCCCAGTACATGTCAATTGTGGCTGCATGCTAAACACTCAGTCGTATCAGTACACGTGCAAACCTCGTTGCATGATGCATGTTTCATTTTACACATTCGTGGGATGTTGGCAGTACTGACAAGGCCAGCATTTATTGTCCATCCCAACTTTCCCTTGAGAAGATGGTGGTGAGTTGCCTTCCTGAACTGCTGCAGTCCATGTGGATTATAGTTTTCCGTAGAAATTTTGATACAACTGTGTCTTTGTTAGGCCATGTCAGAGGGCAGTTAAGAGTCAACCACATTGCTGTGGATCTGGAGTCACATACAGTTAAACTGGATAAGGATGGCAGGTTTCCATCCCTGAAGGGCATTGGTCAATCAGATGGGTTTTTTACGACAGTCTGGTAGTTTCATGGTCACCATCACTAATCTTACCTTTTTTTCCAGATTATTTTTAACTGAATTTAAATTCCTGTGGTGAGATTTGAATTCATATCTCCAGATTATTAGTCCAGGCCTCTGGGTTACTAAAGCAGTAACATGACCACCAAGCTACCGAATCCATATTTCATGTAATCACATACGCAGTGAAATTCAGAGTCAGCACTTGGGCATCACTGTGCGTGCTTTTCAAACTACCAACATCTCAATAGGGTACAAATTTGTTTTGGCCCATTTTCAATTGCAGAATGGTCATTCCACTCTGAACATGTGCCAGAAGCCAGAGCTTCAAATGAAATTGGGACTTGGGCTTCATTAGCAACTGCAGATGTTCAATGATCTGTGGATATCAACTGGGCAACCAGAGGAAAACTGAGGATGATTTGAGCCAGCTGCCTCAGCGGCAATGGCCTTCAGGTTAATCATGGGATGGAGGGGGTGGTGGGTGAGAGAACTGCAGAGTGTGGGGCAGACTGGCAGGGTCCCACAGCAGCAATGGCGACTCAGGAGGATCACTCTGTCTCCCACCCAACTCCACATGAAGTGAGTTTAAAAGAAAATACTTATCTTTTTTGGCAGCAGATCCAGCAGTCCCCTAAAAAGGCAGCTGCTTAGGTCACTGAAGAACCCAAAAGTTGAGTGGAGCATGCTTGGTGAATGGCCAGTTCAGTCCTAACAAATTTATGGATGAGGTCCTGACACAAAAGCCTCATTAATGTATGCAAGGAACCTAATGCCTGTTTTAGACAGCTGCCAGGGATTCCTGAAAATATCACCTGCCCCATTATGGCAACAGACATATTTCAGGCACCTTTTGGGGCTTGGAAGACAGCACCAGGAAATTAGATGCTTTTTTGACCTGTTCTGCATTCTAAGACGGGCAGAAGCAGGTCCAATTTTTCCCCCTACTTCTTTAGGACAGGTTGACCATAAAAGGAGGTTGTAAACATGGGTGGGAGGAAAGCTGCAAGCTTCAGGCCTCTGCCAGCCTTTGGCGAGACCCAGAGGCAGCCTGCAAATTCAGGGCCAGTATCATTTTAATTTCTTATTTTCATTCTTTACCCCTTTACTTATTTACGGACTCACATAGGCATACACACAAGCACAGCAGCTTAACATACTACATACTTCCATGTAAACACTGAAGGGGTATCTTGCACTCAGTGTTCTACGAAACATTCCTCTCCTTTCTTTTTATGCTACCCAAGAACTAGTCATAGCTTGCAGGGAAATAGAAGATACCAGCTCACAGTACCCTGCATCATCCACTACATCTGTTGCAAGCAACAACACATGTCCACCCTGGGGGTTTTCAATCATCAGTTTGAAGAAGTAACATTATTGTAAGTCACACAGCACAAGTGAAGAGTGAATGACAGTGGAAAAATGGAGCCCAATGATCGGACTTCACGAGGTCTGTATGTAAAAGATGGTGCTACCTAGTACAATTGTCTTCTAGGATCATTTAATGTTATGTTTTTTACTCCTTCCTGGGATATGGGTGTTGCTGGCTAGGCCAGCATTCATTGCTCATCTCTAACTGCCCTTGAGAAGATGGTGGTGAGCTGCCGTTTTGAACCGCTGTAGTCCGTGTGGGGTAGCTACACCAGCAGTGCTGTTAGGAAGGGAGTTCCAGGATTTTGAACCAACGACAGTGAACAAACTGTGATATAGTTCCAAGTCAGGATGGTGTGTGGCTTGGAGGGGAACTTGCAGGTGGTGGCATTCCCATGCATCTGCTGCCCTTGTCCTTCTAGGTGTTAGAGGGCACGGGTTTGGAAGGTGCTGTCTAAGGAGCATTGGTGTGTTGCTGCAGTACATCTTGTAGATGGTACACACTACTGCCACTGTGCATTGGTAGTGGAGGGAGTGCATGTGTGTGGATTTGGTACCAATCAAGCAGGCTGCTTTGTCCTGGATGGTATTGAGCTTCCTGAGTGTTGTTGGAGCTGCACCCATTCCAGGCAAGTGGAGGGTATTCCATCACACTCCTGACTTGTGCCTTGTCGATGGTGGACAGGCTTTGGAGAGTCAGGAGGTGAGTTACTTGCCACAGGATTCCTAGCCTCTGATCTGCTCTTGTAGCCATAGAAATACCATGGCTACTCCAGTTCAGTTTCTGGTCAATGGTAACCCCCAGGATATTGATAGTGGGGGATTCAGTGATCATAATGTCATTGAATGTCATGGGAAGATGGTTAGATTTTCTCTTGTTGGAGGTGGTCATTGCCTGGCACGTGTGTGGCGCGAATGTTACTTGCCACTTATCAGCCCAAGCCTGGATAATGTCCAGATCTTGCTGCATTTCTACATGGACTGCTTCAGTATCTGAGGAGTTGTGAATCGTGCTGAACATTGTGCAATCATCAGAGAACATCCCCACTTCTGACCTTATGATTGAAGGAAGGCCATTGATGAAGCAGCTGAAGATGGTTGGGTGTAGGACACTACCCTGAGGAACTCCTGTAGTGATGTCCTGGAGCTGAGATGATTGACCTCCAACAACCACAACCATCTTCCTTTGTGCCAGGTATGACTCCAACCAGCAGAGAGTTTTCCCCCTGATTCCCATTGACTCCAGTTTTGCTAGGGCTCCTTGTTGCCATATTCTGTCAAATGCTGCATTGATGTCAAGGGCAGTCATCTCACCTCACCTCTTGAGTTCAGCTCTTTTGACCATGTTTGAACCAAGGCTGTAATGAGGTCAGGAGCTGAGTGTCATATGTACAATATCCTGCTCGATCTTAAAAGAACTGCAGTGAACCATGGAGCATATGGCAACTCCACAGGTATCAACATCAGACTAAAGTTCTTCAGTAGCAGTATGTCTCACCAATGCTCACACTGCTGGTATGGAGACCATGGCCTCAAAATATATAGCAGGCTTCCCTGTTCGTTGATAACATGCTGGGGGTTTAATAAAAGGAGCCATTATGCAGAACTTTGTTGCTCTCATTGCTGCCCAAAGATTTGTATCCACACAGAGAAAATGAGGGAGTGCAACCCCTCTTTCCCCTTTCAAAAAGAGGCTCCCTTGACGTATTAAAAAAAAAAGCCACGTCAATTTCTCCTCCATTGGGCAACACCTAAAAGGAGAATTAGAATAGGATATGGGGGAAACACTTTGTACTTTATTACCAAATGGGATCACCACAGTAAAACATACTTGCATGGTTATTAACCAGTCACTTTATGAATGAATGGTTAGCTATTCCAGCCTCTTGTTCACAGTGTTCATGCAGTGCCTCCAAGAACAACTGATGTTGGGATTGCTTAAATTGCTTTATTTTCTTTGATGATTTATTCATAACCATTTGTTCACCATCAATCTGCTAGCTGAAAGAAGAAATGAGGTATATGTGCAAACTGAAGCGCTGTTGCAAGAAAGCATGTCTCCAGTTACTCATATGCTTTATAAGGCTCCTTATGCTCACATGTGTAGTATGGTCCTGGGCCTCTTATTACCTAAGACTCAACAAACGGGACACGTGGTGGTGACATATGGTTTGAATAGGTTAATAAGTGAAGGCACTGGGCAGCCAGGCTTGTTGGGAAGTTGTGGCACTGCAGGTTCTTCCATTAGTTACAGTCAAGGACTGGCATCATAAATCTAGTCCATTTACTTATGACGTATGTTTGTTTAATCATCTTTTAAAGTTAAGCAAAGGAATGACAATTAAGTCGGAATTCTTAGTAAAAAAAACTTTGCTCATACTGTTTAAAAATTCTACTTGTATGTATCCAAATTATTTAATATTCCTTAATTCAGACATTTTCTACTCCTAATATACTCTTTTCTGTATAGGCACCCCAGAATGAGACTGATAATATTACACATCAAGTAATCTAATGCAGGTGGTAACAATTTGGCTTATAATCAAAACACCAACAATCACCAGTGAGAATACTAGTTAACACATATATATAAATCTAAATTTAAACGCAGCACATTGAAGGTTTACTCCTGGGACAGAAAGTCTGTTGCGAGTCCTGCCACTTATTGCATTCTTAACCAGAATTTAGTCTTGGTAATGACAAAATACTTCTGGAAGAGAAACAAACAAAGGAATCACTGTAGAAACATCCAGATTAAACTAGCAACCAGAGTGTGAGAATGAGGCAGATTGCAAGCCTTATTAAATGTACAGCACTGGGGAAAAATATGCATAATGGTAGAATGGAGGATTGCCTTGAATTTGTACAGAGACTTAGAAGGGAAACTGGGAGTATTAGACTGAATTACAATACTGGGAAACATTATTTTAAAAAAACGATAGAATGCTGCAATGTACTACATTCCCTACATAAGGTACTGCACTCCAAAAAGTATTTAATTGGGTCAGAAATCAGGTGAGTTCTACAATGCATGGGGGATCTGCTCCAGGTTACCACCAAGACTATGGCTATTAGCCTCTTTGTGTGAAATATTTTTGAGATGCTTTGATGCACGATAGGTGTTCTAGATAAAATCATAAAATTGAAATTAATATTTAATTCTAAATTAGTCCAACATGAAGGAGTATTATTAAGGCTTGTATTTCTTCATGCAGCCAAATCCATCATATATGATAAGGAGCCCAAGTTCCTTTCATTCTCTCTACTCTATCTCAACCCAAGTCATTCTTAATTACTGCATCAGTCCCATCATTGTCTGTCCCAGCCATTGACTCAAATTTACTCTCTGTGATTCTCTGTAACATTACTCACTGTACCTGTCATTCTCTGCCCTCACTTTCTTACTTGCCCCTTCAAAACATTCTCCAAACACCACTGTAAAAAATGCAGCGTATTTTGCTTTACTTCTAAGGGAATATTGAATATAACTGCATCTTAAGTCATGACAAGTTTGTGTCCCACTTTCATTGTAACTATTTCTTTTTGTATGTGATGCATGAGGCCATTGGCCTTCAATTTTCACAGAAAGGCAAACTTAATTGCACATCTTCCCAAAACACCAATCAAAATCCTTCAATCCAATAAAATAAAAAAGAATGTAACTTTTCTCAGTTGCCTTTAAGCAGTGAGTGACATTGGTCATGGGTCTATAAGCAGAGTTGTTTTTCAGAGTGCTTTTGTGATATTAACTTTTAAAGCCACCTATCAGTTTTGTAGGTTGGCATGTATGCACTACACACATAAGCTGAACTGTTAAAGGATAACATAATTGGTTTGCCTTTATTACTACTTCAACCAGAGAGTTTATTTTCAATGTTGCAGATTAAGGCAGCAGCTGATGAAATGATATCCATCCCTGAGATGAAGTAGTACAAAGGTCAGAGTTGGTGAAGATGCATTAGGCTACTGCATAGTGTACACAGCTATTAGTTTCATCAATGGTTAAGGAACTTGTTGCCTGGATTTTGTGGTTGTAATAATGGTAGATCTACCAAAACTGACAGCAACTTCTTGCATCCACACAAGCACAGTTAAACATGGAAATCCTGAACACAATGCCAGTGATTCCTTGCTTTGCTACAGGGTGCATTGTTGAAGTCGCCAATGATGGAAATCTTTAGAAATCAAATGAATTGGCATGAACTTCAACTTTTTACACTCCAATCTCTCTGTAAAAACCCCTGAAAAAGTTACGCCTTGTTGAATGAGGTTTTTAGCTAAATCAGAATCACTAGTGAACAACCTCTCTGGCCCTGAAAAACAAATTTTATATTTATAGAATGTTGAATTTTATTATAATAAACATAGATTATTTTAATGTAATAAAAATACTCTTCTTAAAGTTTGTTTAGATTTCATGTTTTACATTAATTCCATGTGCATGTCCAAATATTTATTAAGACACTGTCAAACAAATAATTCCCATTCTATAGTGAGACCAATTTGGGGGAGACTTGACTCTGCTGTTCATAGGAAGCTGTGGATTTGTGCATTTGACTTGTATCAGCCTTGAGGATTCAATGGTAGCACTCTCATCTCTGAAAATAGACTTGAGTTCAAGCCCCACTCCAGAAATTTGGGGCACAAAACTGGGCTCAGTTTTGTAGCTTGGGTGCTACAGATGCTGTTTTGGGACCCAAATGGTGTCCAATGCACGCACAAAGACATTTGCTGCAAATCACACTGGACAGAATCCTGGTGACGGTGTTGGCGTGCATGCAGCTAACAACTGCTGGAAGTATGCCAAGCTGACAGATCATGACGTCAATTAGTACGTTAATTTGATGCTAATGATGCCATTTTGGAGCTCAATGCTCCAGCTGATGCCCTCTCTGAACCTCACAAAGCTGAACACATTAAGCAGCAGAAACAACTGGCCATCAGTGCTATTAAAATGGATCAACAACTACTTACAGGTTAGTTGCTGGGTGATTTGTTATAGACATAGTCATTATTAGTGCCACTGAAGGAGACCATTCTGCCCATCGATTCCATGTCAGTTTTCTGTACAGCAATCAAGGCAGTTCCATTGCCCTGATGTATCCCCAGAGTCCTGCAAGTTTATTTCCCGCAAGTGCCCATCCAATTTCCTTTTGAAATCATTCATCATCTCTGCTTTTATCACCCTCCTAAGTTGATCATGACCACTTGCTGCATAAAAAGTTCTTCCACACATTGCCCCACATCTCCTGTCCAAAACCTTAAATCTGTGTCCCCTAGGACTTGTACCATTGCTAATGGGAAGAGTTTTTCTTTGTCTACCTTATCTAAACCTGTCACAAGCTTGTACACCTCTATCAAATCTCCCCTCAATCTTCTTTCCTCCAAGGAGAACAACACCAGCTTCTCCAATCTAACCTTGTAGCTAAAATCTCTCAATACAGGAACCATCTAGTAAATCAACTCTGCACCCTCTCAAGAACCTTCACATTCTTCCTAAAATGTGGTAACCAGAACTGGCCACAATGCTCTAGTTGGGGCCTAACCAGAGCTTTATAAAGGTTCAGCATAAGTTCCCTTTTGTATTCAATACTCCTATTTAAGAAGCTCAAGATCCCATATGCTTTGCTAAATACTCTGTCTTGCCACCTTTAAAGATCTATGAACATGAATCCCCAGATCCCTCTGTCATTGTACACTCTTTAGAACTATACCATTTAATCTATATTGCTTCTCCCTCGCCCTTCTGCCAAAATGCACCACTTTGTAATTCTCTGTATTAAATTCCATCTGCCACTTGTCTGCCCATTCTGCTAGCCTATCTAGGTCCTGTTGCAGTTGATTGATGTCATCCTCATTGTTTGCCACATCTCCAAGTTTAGTATCATCAGAAAATTTTGAAATTTTACTCTGTATTATAATATCCAAGCCATTATATATTATATATATAAGTGTGTATATAGTGGTCCTAGCACTGAAATTTGGAGAACACCAGTGGGCTGAATTTTACCAGCTCCTCGATGCCGTGGGTTGTGGTGGAGAGGCTCGTAAAATGCTAGCGGGAGCAGCCCGCCATGACCCACAATGCCGAGAAGGCTTCGCTGGATATTAGCAGCGGCGGCGAGGCCTCGGTGCGCACCCCTCACCACAAAGTGATGGGGCCTTCATTAAAATAGTGAAATTACCCACATTAACATGCAAATGAACTTACCTACCGCCGCCGGCTGTCCCACGCCGACTTTACGGGCAACCGGCCACAACTCTCATCTCTTCGGAACTCCGTTGGAATTCTGAGGCGAGACACTGGTGGGGAGGGGGAAGGAGGAAAATTATCAGGGCGGTGAAGGTGGCATGTGGGTAGAACTATTCCTATTGGATGCAGGGATGGTGGGAAGGGGTATAGGGTCAAAGATATTGCAGGTCAGGGGGGAAAGTTCAGAATTTCAAAAAGGGTATTTTTGGGGGGATAGGTCTATTTATGTGTTTAGGACTCAGTAGGGATGGGGTGGGGGTGGAATAGGGTATTCAATGTTACATTAAACGTTTATTAATTTTTTTATGCTCACCGGCACCTTTAAATATTTAAATCTATCATGAAGCGTTTGAAGCCCTTTAAAAATGGTGCCGGCGCCTGCGCAGTGGCGCCTGATGCCGTTGCTGGGGACAAGGCAGCCGCCCCCTCTATGTCATCAGGGTGGCCGCTCTGCCCCCCTCCATTTAAATCAGCCCTCGCGCATAATATCGTGGGGGGGCGTTGCGGTGGCAATTCAGTGTTGGAATGCCGCAGCTGATAAAATTCAGCCCAGTGTCTCCAGTCTGAAAAACAACTATTTACCACCATTCCCTGTTTTCTGTCCTTAAGCCGATTTTTTTTATCCAACCTGACACTGTCCTCGTCCATGATCCTCAATTTTGTTAACCAGCTGTTTAGATGATATTTTGTCAAATGTTTTCTTAAAATCCATATAGACAACATCCATTGCTTTCCTTTCATCAACCTTCTTTGTTACTTCATCATGCTTGGCTAACCTTATTTAATTTTTTGATCTGCCTTTTACAAGTATGTACTGGCTCTCCCTAATTAACTCAAATCTCTCCAAGTGCCTGTTGATTTTTTTTCCAGATTATTGTTTTTGAAACCTTACCCACCACTGATGTTAAACTGACTGGCTAGTAGTTACTAGAATGTCCTTACGCCCTTTTTTTGAATAAGGTTGTCACATTTGCCACTCTCCAATCCTCTGACACCTCCTTCATATTGAGGGAAGATTGGAAGATTATGGCAAGCCCCTCCACTACCTCCAACCTCACTTACTTTAGCAACCTGGGATGAAAGCCATCCAAACCAGATGATTTATCCACTCTCAGCATAGCCAACCTTTCCAGAACATCCTTTCTATCAATTGCCACCTCATCCATTACCTCTCTCATCTCCACTTCTACTGATATTTTGTCAGTATCCTCTTCCTTAGTAAACAATGATACAAAGTAGTCATTAAGTATTCTAGCCATTGCCCTGCCCGTTTAAGTATTTATCCCCCTGTTTGTCTCTAATAGACCCCAGACTTGCCTCTTACTATCTGCTTACTATTTACATGCCGATGGAAGATTTTTAGGTTCCCTTTTATGTTAACTACCATTTCGTTCTCAAATCCTCTGTTTGCCAGTCATATTTTCCTCTTAATTTTCCTCCCAATTTATTGTTTTTGGCCTGGTTCTGCCTTGAAGAATTCACCTGACATGCATCTTACACCCTCTTTTTTTTGTTTCATTATATTCTCTATATCCTTCATCATCCAAGGAGCCCTGGTTTTAATTCTCTTACCTTTTGCCCTTGTTGAAATGTACCTAGCCTGCACCTGAAGCAACTCTGCCTTAAAGATCACTCATTGTTCTGCTACCATTTTTCATGTCAATCTTTGGTTCCATTTTACCCTAGCTAGATCCCTTCTTACCCCATTGAAGCAGGCCCTCTTCCATTTTCGAAGTTTTACTTTCGATTATCTCCTGTTCTTCTCCATTATTAATCTAAACTTTATGATACAATGATCACTCTTAACCAAGTGTTCAGCCACAGCCATTTGGTCCACTTGGCCTATCTCATTCTCTGGCATCAGATCCATCAATATCTCCTTCCTAGTTGGACCGAGAACATACTGGTCAAGGAAGTTCTCCTGAACACATTTCAGAAACACACTTCAGACACAGACAATTTGCTCACCCTTCTTGTCAGAGATTAAAACCCCTGCTAAAGGATGTAAGTGTGATTGATGAACCATAGCACCATAGAAAAAGTGTATATGAAGTGTATACAAGGATAATAGAAGAGGTTAGTGAAAAGTGTTAAATCTGTAAAATGTATTGGAGGACACCATCACATCCTATTGTCAGCCTTCCATTGGGAGGTGACTTTAATGAGGTAGTTGCCATGGATTTAAAGGTGTGGGACAAAGACAAGAATATTTTCATTCTATATTTTATAGACCTAGCAACTAGATTTTGTCTTTCTACAATAATAAATAGCAAGGACAAAAGGGTGGTTCGAGACAAAATTATGGAGAAATGGATAGGGACTGGACTTGGGGCACCAGCTAAGTTTCTGACTGATAATGGAGGGGAATTTGCCAATGACAAGTTCAGAGACATGTGTGAAAACATGAACATTTTGCTTATGAATACTGCAGCTGAAAGTCATTTCAGCAATAGGCTCTGTGAAAGGAACCATGCAGTGGCTGATGAAATACTGCATAAAATTGTAGCTGACCAATGAAACTGCAAGTTGACAACTGCCCTGGCATGGATGGTTCATACGAAGAATTCGCTTTAGGTGCTTGAATGATAACAATTGGTCTATGGGTGGAATCCCAAATTGCCTTCTGTACTGTGTGACAGCCCTCCTACTCTGGAAGGTACTAAAATTAGTACCATTTTTTTCTGCACATTTCAATGCTTTATGTGCAGGGAAACGAGCTTTTATCAAGGCTGAGGTCCCTGACAAAATTCGAAGAGCTCTGAGACATCGTATAAGGCCATCTGAGGTGGAATTTAATTCAGGAGATTTGCTGTGTTATAAAACAGAGTCATAGGGAATGGAAGGGCCCTGGTAAGGTAATCAGTCATAATGGTAAGACAGTAGTTATCAAGCATGGGAATCAAACTGTTAAGGTTCATTCCTTGTGATTGATCGGAATTGATTACAAAATCACAGAATCTGAACAGTTGATAGAGGGAAACGATATACCTTGTACCTCAAATATTCATGTGTTTTGTGAGGAATGTCCTGAGGAACAAAATGAGGTAGATCAGGCTTGGTTAGTAATGTGAGTGATCATGACACTGAAGAAAGAACTATTGCATCCAAAGGACAATTGCCCTGAGTAGGTACTCAGATAATATATATTCCAGAGGAGTCTAATAGATGGAGGGAGGCAATAATTGTGGGATGTGCAGGAAAATCTACAAGCAAGTTTAAATACTGGTTAAATGTTCAAGGTGATGGCCAAGAAGGAAGGTCCATGGACTGGCAGAATGCGGTGAAAGAGTGGAGTATAAGAAAGCGTAGTGCAAGTTCTAATAGTGGGTCTGGAAGTGACTGTTGAATAAGGAAACGACCACAAACTGGAGAAAGAGCCTCCGATAATGTGTGAGGAAGATTTTCTAGCAGTAGTCTCAAAAGACATCAAAATGCTTTTAGAGGCTGTAGTTTGAGCAGATTCCACAATGAAATGAAGGCTAGAGAACAGTCTTGGAATAGAACTAGAAGCAGAAGTCCTCATGACGTGAGGTTTTAGTGGCCACCAATAAATTTGAGGATAAACTAATAAGAGAAGCAAAACATAAGGAATTAGAGAGTTGGAGAGAGTTTGGAATAAAAACAAGAAATGCTGGAACCACTCAGCAGGTCTGGCAGCATCTGTGGAAAGAGAAGCAGAGTTAACGTTTTGGGTCAGTGACCCTTCTTCGGAACAATTGATAGGATATCAATTGAATGTTATGTGGATAATCATTCTTTGTGGGACAATGTAAACTCTACAAAAAGTGAGTGAGAAAAGACTACATATTGACCTTGCTGGATTGAAACAAATGCTGGAGAGAAAGGAAATCTCCAAACTTAAATCGGTAGATGCAAATCTTCAGCTATCCGATTGTTTCTAAAAAAGGAAATGCCAGTACAAAGAAATTGTTAGGGGTGCTAGAGGAGGGGTGTCTCACAATGTAATACTTTATACCCTATATGGAATTTATTTTGATTTATTTTGAAATGTTCTTTGAGCATGTTACTAATTTGTACATAATGTGGAATTTATTTTGAAATGTTGTTTGAGCATATTAATCCACATTGTATATATAAAAGAAAGAAGGGAATCTGTTAATTGTATATCAATTGTTTAATTATATGCAGGTAGAGGGTGTTAATTGGAGTCTTGCTTGAGCACTTATAAGCAGACACCTACTGAAACTGGTGAAGGGTTTGAGTGAGGAGCAACATGTTTGTAATCCTTTTACTTTGTACAATAAGTGTAAAACTGAATAAAGATAGGCTCCAGCATTATCCTTCCATAACAATCTTTCTGGAGTTTAGCATCTTTGTGATTTCCCTGCACATTTTCTCCTTTATCTCTCTCTCTCTCTCTCTCTCTCTCTCACTATTTCGAAGCCTATTGAATATTCCCAGTAATGTTATCATACTCTTTTTGCCTTCTCAACTCTAACTAAATGGATTTTGTCCTTGCCCCCTCAAGAACATCCTCTTTCCAACACTACAATGTCTTCCTTAATCTGTACTGCCACCCCACCTCCTTTTTTTCCTTCCCTATCTTTTGTGAACACTTTGTACCCTTGCATATTAAGTGCCCAGTCCTTACCATTTTAAGCCACATTTCTGTCATTGCCACTACATCGTATTCCCACATGGCTATTTGTGCTGTAGCTCACCAACCTTATTCACCACACTGTGTGTTTTTGCATACATGAATTCTAAACCCGTCTTTGTATTCCTCATAATCCTTCTTAGTCTGCTGCTATCTAATATGGTACTACTTCCTTCTTTAGTACTATTCAACACTCTCACTTTATGCACCTTATTCCTCTTTTCTACTTCTATATGCTGGTGCCCATCCCCCTGCCAATTTAGTTTAAACCCTCCCCATACACACTAGTGAACTTTCCCGTAAGGACATTGGTCCCAGTCCTGTTGAGGTGCAACCCATTCCTTTTCAATAGGTACCTCCTGCCCCAGAACTGGTTCTAATATCCCAAGGATCTGAAGCCCTCCTGCACCATGCTTCAAGCTATGCATTGATCCTCCCTATCTTGTTATTTTTACTCTTGCTATTGCATAGCACTGACAGTAATCCATGAATTACTACCTTCGAGGTCCTACTTGTTAAACCTCCTCCCTAGCTTCTGAAAATTTGACCATAGGACCTCAATACCTTCTGTCTGTGTGTTGTTGGCAGCGACATGTGCCACAACTTCTGGCTCACTCCCTAACCCCAGCAGAATATTCTGCACCCTCTCCATGATGTCCTTTACCCTGGCACCTGGGGGGCAACACACCATACTGGATTCACGATGACGGTTACAAAAATGCTTGTCTGTCCCGCTAACTATGGAATCTCCGATAATGATTGCATTTCTACTCTTTGCTATTCCCTCCTGTGCAATCCCTTGCCCATTGGTGCCATGGTCTGGATTGCACTCCTTCAAGGTGTCTTCATTCCCAACAGTCTCCAAAGCTGAGTACTGTTTGAGAGCAGCGCACACCCTAAAGACTCCTGCCTCTTCCTATTCTTCTGATGGCCACCCATCTACTATTCTGAACACTCACTACCTGTGGGGTGATCAGCTCCTCGACAGTACGATACAGGAAACTCTTTTGGTCCCTTATGCTCCACAGTGACTCCAGCTCCCCCTCAATATGGGAAATCCTAAACTTGAGCTGAAGCAGCTGGAGACTCTTCCTACACATGTAGTTACCCAAGACACATGAAGAGTCCTGGAGTTCCCACATGGCTGAGGTATTGCAAGCAACAGGTCGCAGCTGCCCATCCATGATCTAAAAAAAGACTCTATTCATCTTTTAGAATCTGTTTAATATAATAGAAGTCATGACGAACATTTGGGGTCATGCACAACAAAGTATATTGTCATGCACATCGGAGGTGTGCTAATACAACATTCACAGTCTAACTCTGAAGAGTTATGAACAAAACAGACGTTGTCTTTAAAAAAATGAACGTTTATTTCAAAAAAGTGAACAATGGTCCAAAATGGCCACTGAAGAAAAGGAGATTAGCCTTTTGTGTATCCAAGGGGCTATAGATATGTTGAGTGAGTGGGCAAAAACTTGGCAGATGGAGTTTAATGTAGGAAAGAGTGAGGTCATGCACTTTGGTATGAAGAATCAAAAGGCAGACTATTATTTAAATAGAGAGAGACTCCAAAAAAGTGCAGCACAGAGGGATCTGGGTGTTCTTGTGCATGAAGCACAAAAAGTTAGCATGCAGGTGCAGCAAGTAATTAAGAAACCAATGGAATTTTGGCCTTTATTGCTGGGGGGGGGGGGGGTTGGAGTTTAAAAATAGGGAAGTCTTGTTACAACTGTACAGGGTGTTGGTGAGGCCACACCTGGAATATTGTGTACAGTATTGGTCTCCGTATTTAAGAAAGGATATAATGGCATTGGATGCAGTTCAAAAGAGATTCACCACGCTGATTCCTGGGATGAAGGGGTTGACTTATCAAGAATGGCTAAACAGGTTAAGCCTTTATTCATTGGAGTTTAGAAGAATGAGGGGTGATCTTATTGAAATGTACAAGATGCTGAGGGAGCTTGACAGGGTAGATGTTGAGAAGATTATTCCACTAGTGGGGGAATCTGGAACTAGGGGACACAGTTACAGGATAAGGGGACACTCATTTAAAACTGAGAGGCGAAGGAATTTCTTCTCTCAGAGGGTAGTGAATGTCTGGAATTCTCTACCCCAGAGAGTTGTGGAGGCTAGATCACTGAAAGTATTTAAGGAGGAGGCAGATAGATTTTTGAAATATCAGGGAGTTGAGGACTATGAGGAGCTGGCACGAAAGAGGAGTTGAGGTCTGGGGCAAATCAGCCATGATCATATTGAATGGCGGGGCAGGCTTGAGGGGCCAAATGGCCTACTCCTGCTCCTATTTCTTATGTTCAAACAGTCTGACAAGGACCAAGGACAAATCTTCAAAGCTGGAAAGTGTTAATGAAATCCATCTTACACCTACCCTATAAACATTGGAGAATTGAATGTCTTCTTCTAAAACAAAGGTGGTGTGAAGTAGCCACATCCTGGGCTATTGCGCGATCATCATGGGTAAGAAACCAGAATGTCTCCGAACAGGAGGTGAGAGGTGACACAGTGTTACCTTTAAAAAAAGGATATCCAGAGAGACAGAGAGAGACTGATCCAGAAGGCAAAGCTACTTGTAACAGCTGGCATTCCAGAAAGCCAGAAAGCACATGCCCTGCTGAAAAAATCCAACATCTACATAATACAGCAGAGAGAGCTGGAAGTTCAACAGAACCTTCAATCAAGAGAGAAATCTACAATAATTTCAGGCCTGTAACTATCTGGAATTTGAGTATCAAGAGAATTCAACAGGTTTATTGTAACCCTTCTCCCCCATAAAAAAACCCACCTACCTCTTTCCCTTCTCTATCTGTTTCTTCTTTTGTGTGTGTGTGTGCGCGCACGTGAATGTGTGAGTGAATGAGGTTACAAAAGTTTCAGGGTAAGGCGTTTTGATCAATAAACAATTGACTCAATTTTTAAAAAACCTACAAGAAAACCTGTCGCTGTCTGTTTATTTGAAAAATAAAACCCCAAAGGGGCTACACTCTTAATACAAATACACTTCCTGCAGTCAGGTGGGGAGTTGAACAGTGGGAAACATCCACATCACACCACGTGGCAATAATAATATGCATATTTAAAAAATCAGAAAAAAAACTTGTTTTAAAAATTGTCTTGCTTTGTCTTTGAGTTGCAATTGTTAACACCTGGAAATAAACGAAGGGCCAGGTGATTTTGCTATGGTTAGACTTATGGTCTCTGAGAATTGCAAAAGGCAAACGCCTATTGACTTTTTGATCTGGATAAATTTAACAGGCGTTCCTAAGTCTGGAGGTTGAAAAGAAGAAAGATAGACCAGCAAGCAGATCTGTGCAAACTGGAGGGAGAGAGAGAGAGAAACAGCTGCTCTCAGATCACCGATACAGCAAAAGGCTGCTAAGACTTGAACCCGATTCGAAAGTTGAGGTCTGTGGAGGAGAAAAGACCGACGGGGTCACCAAAGATTGCATTATTAATGGAAGTCCAAGTTGAATGTGCTCGGAAGACGTGATTGAAGAGGACATTGGCTTTGAGAAGGAGTGGGAGATCCAACCCAATGCAACAGGAGGAGTTGGGACTTGTAACTGCTTTTTGATGAGAACACTGCGTAACGTATGGGATTTTCAAGTGTGTTAATAAGTTAATGGAAAATACCTTCCTCTGTAATTTAGTGTAATAGCTACCTACTAAGTACTGTTTAGTTAATGTTGATTTTTTAGTTTAGTTGTTATAGTAAAAATCTTAAAACGTGAACATTTGTGTAATTCTTTAATCGGTGGAGGGGGGGATTCATTTTTGTTGTTGTAAAGTTACTGGTCTCTACTGAGGTCGTAACACCAACTTGATTGAGTTTTTTGAGGAGGTAACAAGGAGGGTCAATAATGGTAGCACATTTGCTGTAGTCTACATGGATTTTAGCAGGTTTTTTTGACACAGTCTCACATGGTAGACTGGCCAAAAAGGAGCCCATGGGATCCAAGGGAGAGTGGAAGTTGGATCCAAAATTGGCTCAGTGGCAGGAAGCAAAGGGTAAAGGTCTTTGGGTGTTTTGTGATTGGATGGCTGTTTTCAGTGGGGCTCCACAGGGCTTGGTAACAGGTCCTTTGATTTTTGTGGTATATATCAATTATTTAGACATAAATGTAGGGAGCATGAATAAAAAGTTTGCAAATGATATGCAAATAGGCCATGTGGTTGATAGTGAGGAAGAACGCTGCAAACAGCAGAAAGATATCAAAGGTCTGGCCAGGTGGACAGAAAAGTGGCAAATGGAATTCAATCCAAAGAAGTGTGGGCTAATGCATTTAGGGTGGGCAAACAATGCAAAGGAATACACAGTAAATGGTAGGACACTGAGAAGTGTGGAGGAACAGAGGGATCTTAGAGTGT
This sequence comes from Heterodontus francisci, assembly GCF_036365525.1. Classification (NCBI taxonomy): domain Eukaryota; kingdom Metazoa; phylum Chordata; class Chondrichthyes; order Heterodontiformes; family Heterodontidae; genus Heterodontus; species Heterodontus francisci. The sequence continues at coordinate 116,898,927 of NC_090371.1, forward strand.
ATGGCCACGGCTCCCTGAAGGTAGCAGGACAGTTGGATAAGGAGGTTAAGAAGGTATATGGGGTATATTCCTTTATTTGCCGAGATATAGAATATAAGAGCAGACGGGGTTATAGAACTGTATAAAACATTAGTTAGACCACAGCTAGAGTACCGTGTACAGTTCTGGTCACCAGATTACAGGAAGGATGTGATTGTACTAGAGAGGGTACAGAGGACATTGATGAGGATGATGCCAGAGATGGAGAATTTTAGTTATGAGGAAAGATTGAATAGGCTAGGTTTGTTTTCTTTGGAACAGAGGAGGCTGAGGGGAGATTTAATTGAGGTGCATAAAATTATGAGCGGCCTGGATAGAGTGGATTGGAAGGAATTAGTTTTGTTAGTAGAGAGATCAATAACCAGGGGCCACAGATTTAAAGTAATTGGTAGAAGGAGTAGAGGGGAGATTAGGAGAATTTTTTTCACCTAGAGGGTGGTAGGGGTCTGGAACTCACTGTTTGAGAGGGAGAAAGAGGGAGTAACCCTTATCATATTTAAAGAAATTACTGGATATGCATATGAAGTGCCATAACCTACAGAGCTATGGACCAAGAGCTGGAAAGTGTGATTTTTGGCTGGCACAGAGGGGATGGGTCGAATGACCTGTGCGGTAAATTTTCTATCTTTCTCGGCTACTCAGGGAGCAATTCTCCTACCTGAACCTTAGCAAAGAACAATGTGTGAGACATCTGTGCTTCAATAAGGATGTCTTCACTGAATCTGGCACCAGCTGCAGTTACAATTGTAACTTCAGAGCAGGGCAAGGACTGCATTGCCAGTGGCTGCGAACGTGACCACGGCAATGCTATTTTTATGCTTCTGACTCCTTCCAGGTTGGAGCTGGAGATATTGACAACATTGCTTAGTTTGCCATCCACTGTAGATTAAGGGAGGTCACTGAGGCTCTCTAATCAAAGAGAGCTAACAGAATATTATTCTCACTTGCTGGAGCCCAGCAAGTGGAGAGTGCATGTTGATTTCACTAGGATTGCAGGCTTCCCATTGTGCAGGTGCCATTGACTGCACACACATCGCTTTGTGGGCATTGCATGCCAACTGTGCCATATATCGGAACTGATAGGGATTCCACACCCTCAACATCCTGCTGTTGTGTGACCATAGGCAGGTCAATGCTCAGTATCCTGGCAGCAGTCATGATGCCTTTGTTCTGAGGCAGTCCACTGTGCCAGCTGCATTTGAACCACTACAGTAAAGCAAAGGTGGTTACTGTTCAATAAGAGTTATTTGCTGATAACATGGCACATGACTCCGTTGCTCAACCCACGCATACAATGAGAGCCATGCTGCTAGACAAATGTGATAGAGCAGACCATTGGCATGCTGAAACATCATTTCTGCTGGTGGACCACTCTGGAACATCCCTGCATTACTTGACAGAGCGGGTGTCAAGGTTTGTGGTGGTCTGGTGCATCCTGCATAACCCTCGCCATCATGAGAAGACAGCCCTTGCCACCAGCTATATGGCAAACAGCTGAGGAGCAGGAGTATGATGATGACAGGAGGAAGAAAGGTAAGGGAGAAGGCAACCTTCTTCAAGGACAGCCCCTTTTTGCCCTGGCTGTCCTTGAATAAGTAATTCGAGGGCGATAGCAGTAAACCCAACCCCAATTTACCATTCACCAACAGTCCCACACCTTATTTTCCCTCTGTCGCTGAACATCACAGTGTCTGCTTGACCACAATGCAAAATTAAAAGACATCACAAGATGAACTTTCCAAACTAAATGTATAAATTAAATCATGCTATATCTCAGTGGGGGAGATTGCAAATGGCCTTGAAGAACAAATCTGTGCAGCTCTGGGCCTAGAAGGCCCAGCTGCGAACTGCACCATCTTGGCATGGATGGCAGCAGTGTGGTCTGCCTGGCTGATGGGCAACAGCAAGGGCACTGGCATAGTGGCAGTGGTGGAGAATGAACTCTGTTATCCTGAGAGATAACAGCAGGTTTGCGCTTTATGGAGCCACTGCCACTTCCCTGGAGCGAGGCCTCAGCAATCCTAGTAATCTATTGGTGGCCAGATTGCTGGAATGCTGTGGCGCACTGGAAGCCCCTTTGAACACTATAATTCATGGCCATGATGGCAGCAGTCTAAGCTAGCACAGCAACAAGCTGGCCTTGCGTAACAGCAGTCTGAGCTTCCGCTGCAGCACTCAGATGTTGGGTGGCTGCTGTTTGTGATGCAATGGAAGTTGTGACATCGGCCGTCAGATGCTGTATCATGGTTGGGCCCACAAGTGTGGAGCTGGTCACCACTTTAATGCTGGAAAGGATGGGCTCCAAGCTCTGCAGAAAGTCCTCTTCCAAGTTGATTCTGGTCTCCTCTATGTTCCTTGACATAGAATGCAGGCTTTCTGACAGGCTTCCCAATGCACTAAGTATTTTATTTCAGATGTCCATCAGCATTCTTCTGCAAACTGTCTGATGGAGGTCCTCATCTGAGACCTGGGCAGCAGAAGCTGTGTGCGACTTCGACTTCCAGCAGGCTGGCATGTGCTATCCTTGCCCCCTACCCAGGCTACAGCGCTGTTGTGCCTGGTGTCTTACCGTATGCAGATCCTGCCTTTAATCTATCCTCTAAGATACATTCTTTGTCAGTGTCTGAGCTGGTACCCGCAAGTGTGAAATCAAGTGACGGTATGTCTTCATCATCACTCCCTTCTTGCTGTTCCTCCACTGCCTGGCCAGCTTGCACCTCTTGTATATCTGAATGATAAAGGCACAGGGGCAAGATTGTGGTGAGTGGAGGTGGGTCAGGGGAGGAAGCAAGAGCTGCATGCTTACACCATCTGCAGCTCGTAAATCAGAAGCAATTTTGCAATAAGGGAAAAACTGCATGTGAAAAAGAGGATTAGACATGAGGATACTGTCATCATTGATGGTTTCAGTCCTGCAGCTGGCCACGGCCTCAGCAATGGTCATTCCAAAAATGGTCAGCACCATCTCTTCCATAGGGTTTGGGTTAGTTCCTCCTGCCTCTGGTCGTGCATCATCTTGCCCTGCTAAAGAGAAGCAAGTGTGTCAGTGAGTGTTGTGCAATATGTTCGGGTCATGTGGCTGTCATGGTTAAATAGCTGGCAGTGTGTGCAAGCTGTGAATTGTGAGTTTGAGGCTTGCAGCACTGCTCAGTGTGTGAGGGTAAGGTAATGTGTGGTATAGTCATGATTGATAGAGATTGTTGGTAGGGGCCTTGGAAACAGTTGTCGCCTATGTTGTGTCATTTCTCACTGTTTTCCAGGACAGCATCATTTCTTGCATACTCCCAGAACTTCAATCAACAGGCATTAATCGCATATCACAATCTCTGAGTCTGTTTTTGGGAGCGAAGCAATTTAGACCCCACAAGGACATAATCTAGTCAACACTTCAGCGTAGTTCTAAATGAGTACTGCATTGTCTGATGTATTGCATAGCATCCCAGATATATACCCATGTGGTGGAGATTAAAATTAGACTGAGTGGGGGAGTGAGTTGTGCGCATAGTGGAAGTTTCCTTATAGTAACTGAACAATCTTTTCTGTTTCAGTTGCTTCCTCTACCTGCACATAGGAAAAATGAATAAACCGCAATGCCCTTAAAGAAGGAAGTGTGATATTATTCTGTAAACCATACATTTAGTTTAGTAGAAATGATGGATGAAGTTAAGAATGTTAGTTAAGATGATTTAGATATATATACAATTGCATTGAATATACAGCACAGAAGTAGGTAAATCAGCCCAACCAGTGTATTTTGGCATTCATGCTCCACTCAAGTCTCCTTCCATCTTTCCTCATCTATCTCTGTTAGCATAACCCTCTATTTCCTTCTCCCTCATATGCTGACTTAGCTTTCCTTTAAATGCATGAATTGAGCAGTGTCTGAGGCTACTGATTCAGTTGTTATGATATATCATTTTAAGATGAATGCACAGACCTTGACCATTCGTGTGAGGTCATTAAACTTCTTCCTGCACTGCATCCAGGTCCTCGGGGCTGCACTGCCTACATTGACCACTGTGGTTACCCAGGTTGTTCATTCTTTTCTGGTAAGTACAATCTCAAAGTTCAGGTATCATTCTTGTAAATCATTTTGCACCCTATTTAGTGCCTCTAATATCCTCTAATATGGCAACCAGAATTGTACAAGGTTTAATTGAATCAAGGTTCAGCAGAACTTACTTACTTTTCAATTCAATTTCATTCCCTCCATGACACCCTGGTCCACTCCTCCATTACCCCCAACACCTTGTCCCCTTCACACAGCACCTTCCCGTACAATCGCAGGAGGTGTAATACCTGTATTTTTACCTCCTCTCTCCTCACTATCCAAGATCCCAAACACTCCTTTCAGGTGATGCTGCGATTTACTTGTACTTCTTTCAATTTAGTATACTGTATTCGCTGGTCGCAATGTGGTCTCCTCTACATTGAGGAGACCAAACGCAGATTGGGTGACCGCTTTGCGGAACACCTTCACTCTGTCTGAAAGCATGACCCCGAGCTTCTGGTTGCTTGCCATTTCAACACACCCCCTTACTCTCATGACTACATATCTGTCCTGAGATTGCTGCAGTGTTCCGGTGAACATCAATGCAAGCTCAAGGAGCAGCACCTCATTTACTGATTAGACACGCTACAGCCTGCCGGACTGAGCATTGAGTTCAATAATTTCAGAGCATGACGGGCCCCCTTTTTATTTTCAGTTCTTTTTTCTTTTTATTTTATTTTAGTTTGTTTCATCATTCAATTTTCTTACCATGTGCCTGCCCACTGGTTTTTTTTCATGTTTGTGCTTTGGGCTAGGACTGTTCATTTTTCCGTCCATTAACACCCTCTCTGCACTAACGCTTTGTCTTTCAACACACTATTAACATACCGTTTGCCTTTGCTCCATGACCTTGTGGTCAATTATTCTTTGTGATCTTCTCTTATCAACACCTTTACTTTTGTTATCTCTTTCCCCATCCCCACTTTATTTGCTTAAAACCTATTACATTTCTAATCTTTGCCAGTTCTGATGAAGGGTCACTGACCTGAAACATTAACTGTGCTTCTCTCTCCACCGATGCTGCAGACCTGCTGAGTATTTCCAGCATTTCTTGCTTTTATTTCAGATTTCCAGCATCTGCAGTATTTTGCTTTATTTCAATTTAATCCCTTTGTTCCTCAGCCCCATTTAGATTCTTATTATCCAAGTCATACACGATATATTCCAAGTGATACATAATCAGAATATGTTTAATGGAAGTACATCCACGAGTCCAAGTTGTAAATCAAAGCTTGTTTGAGTGTGAGGGAAAATAAAAGAAAATAAATACAAACAGAATGATTGTAACTCTTCTCTTTAAAGAATATTGCAGGAAGGATTGCTGAAAGAGCTTTATTAAAGTTTTGGAAATTGTGTGTGAATAAAAGCAAAATGTCTTCCACATATGTAATACTCAATTCCAGTGGTGTGAAGTTCAGAAAAAAGATAACAATATGATCTCCTGGGGCACACAAAAACTGCAATGAAAGCAACTTTCCTTGACAGAATCTTCAGACAACAATTATCACCAGTTCTACGGGGAGTGTGGAAATATTTGCCAATCAAGTTGAAACACTTCAAGATAAGCTGTTTTCTTGCAAGATTAAGGTGCTGAATAGCATAAGAAATAATTATATCAAGAAATAGTTGCTGTCATGATTTAGGATCTTTTGACCATTTTTTCATTAAAAAGGTTTGAATGTTGGCTTTTGAAGCCGAAACACTTCTGAAAATCCAAAAACGCTCTGAAACAATTAGTAATTAAAATGCTAAGGAGCTAGATTTTATGTTATTTCCCCATAGACAGAAAATAATTAGCAATTTGTTAGTCAGTGTCAGCAGTTCGGAAACACCTGACACCCAGTGTTTTTTATAGTCTTTCTGGCTGTAAACAGAGGGAGATTAAAAAACAGACATATGGGCTGAATTTTATAAGACTGCCAATGTTGGGGGTGGGGGGCAGATCGGGGAGCCGGAAAATACTTCCAGGAGAGGTCTGCCACAGGCCTCGACACCACGAAAGGTCCGCCCCATTTTACTAGTGGTGGTGAGGCCTCGGGGCAGCCCCCCCCCACTGTTTGGTGGTGGAGCCTTCATTTAAATATTAAATAAATGTAAATCAATGAATAAACACTTACGATGTCCCGACAGCCGTCCCACACCAATATTCTGGCTGGTTGCTGGAATTCCTGTGCCTTCAGATCTCAGTTCAGAGATCCGAGGCGTGACACTGGTGGGGAGGGAAAGGAGTGAATTTTTCAGGGCAGGGGTGAGGGGGAGTAGGGAAAACTGTTTCAATTGGCTGAGGAGATGGTGAGAAGGGGTTGAAGGGCAGAGATCTGTACATTTGGGAGTGAAAGATCAGGACCAGCAAAACAGTGTTTTCGGTGGAGGGGGGAAGAGAGGGAAATTAAAAACTTGTTAGGTCATTGCTGGGTTGCTGGGGGGGTGCGAGCCATTGGAAGAGGGGCTTCATTCATTTTCTCATTGTGAAAATTGAAAACACAGTTGCATTTTGCTTTAAAAATGTAAATGTCTTGTAAGGGCTTAAAGCCCTTTAAAAATGGCGCCTGCACGGTGGTGCTGGACGCGGTTGCTGGGGACGGAGCACCCACCCCCTCTATGTCATCGGGGCCTATCTGGAAGCTGCTCGCCGATGTCGGCGGCGAGCTATTAAAATTCAGCCCTGATCAATCAGGTTTTTAAAGGGCTTTTTCTGAGACTAAGGCACAAGAGATGCTGGAAGACAGTTAGGAGTCATTTTGTTTAAGTCAAGTAAGAGTTCCCACTAGTGTGGGAAAGTGAGGTGTGTTCTTGATTTCTCATTATTAAGCAAAGTTAGGTCATAATAATTGAATTGAGCAAGTCCAATTGTAGGAGCATAAGAAATTTTATAGCAGATGTGGCCATTCAATTCAGCCAGTTCCTCTCTTTTTTTTAATATCAGTTCCATCTCCCTGCACGATTATCATATTCATTTAACTCCTCTTCTTGAAAAACAATTATTGCTTCGCTTGAACTTTCTTACCCTATTTTTCTTGTTGCTTTCCCTGCCAAATTATTCCATGTCAATTACAATTTGTATGAAATAGTTTTGCTTGAATTCAGTACATAATTATAAAACTATGTTCCCTGGTTTTTAACCTTTTGTCAATGAGAATATCTCATCCAAATCAGCTTCATCAGATCCTTTCATAATTTTGAAAACTTCCATTTAGCCACCCTGACATCACTTTTTTCAATATGAAAACTCATAACTTCTTTAGACTTTCCTTATTACTTAACCAATTTTCCTCTTAATTTCTCTATACTCACCCACTCAAGGACAATCACATCCTGCTACAATATATTGGCTGATATTGTACACTGTACTCCAGATAAGGTCTAACTAGTTGTGGATGCTAAATGGGATAGAATCAGAACAAATCTGGCAGCTCAAAACGGGGCATCCATGAGGCAGTATGGACCATCAGCAGCAGCTGAATTGTATTCAAACACAATCTTTAACCTCATGACCCGGCATATCCTCCACTCTACCATAACATTAAGCTAGAGGATCAATCCTGGTTCAATGAAGAGTGCAGGACAGCATGCCAGGAGCAGCACTAGGCATACCTAAAAATGAAGTACAGCACAGGACTATTTGCATGCCAAACAGTGGAAGCAGCATGCAATAGACAGAGCTAAGCAATCCCACAACCAAGAGATCATATCTAAGCTCTGTAGTCCTGCCACATCCAGTTGTGAGTGGTGATGGACAATTAAACAACTGACAGGAGGAGGAAGCTTTATAAACATCCTCATCGTCTACGAAAGGGGAGCCCAGCACATCAGTGCAAAGGAAAGGCTGAAACATTTGCATTCATCTCAGCCTCCTTCTGAAGTCCCCAGCATCACAGATACCTGTCTCAGCCAATCCGATTCATTTCATGTGATATAAAAAAACCGCTGAAGGCACTCGATACTGCAAAGGTTATGGGTCCAGACAACATCACGGCTGTAGTATTGAAGACTTGTGCAGCAGAACTAGCTGCACCCCTAGCCAAGCTGTTCCAGTGCAGCTACAACACTGGCATATACCCAGCAATGTGGAAAATTGACCAGATATGATCTGTCTACAAAAAGCAGGTCAAATCCAAACTGGCCAATTATCGCCCCATTAGTCAACTCTCGATCATCAGCAAAGTGATGAAAGGTGACAGTACTATCCAGCACCACTTAAACAGCAATAACCTGCTCACTGATGCTCAGTTTGGGTTCCACCAGGGCCACTCAGCTCCTGACCTCAGGACAGCCTTGGTCCAAACATGGACAGAAGAGCCGAACTCCAGAAGTGAGGTGAGAGTGATTGCCCTGGATATCAAGGCAGCATTTGACCATGTGTGACATCAAGGAGCCCTAGCCAAACTAAAGTCCATGGGAATCAGGGGAAAAATGCAAAGGAAGATGGTTGGAGTTGTTGGAGGCCAATCATCTCAACCTCAAAACATTGCTGCAGGAGTTCCTCAGGGTACTGTCCTAGGCTCAACCATTATCAGCTGCTTCATCAATAACCTTCCCTTCATCATAAGGTCAGATGTGGGGATGTTCGCTGATGATTGTATGATGTTCAGTATCATTTCAAATCCTCAGATACTGAAGCAGTTCGTGTTCACATGCAGCAAGACGTGGACAACATTCAGGCTTGGGCTGATAAGTGGCAAGTAACATTCGCACCACACTAGTGCCAGGCAATGACTATCTCCAAAGAATCATAATAGAAAGTATTTACTGAATGGAGCAGTAATGGAGTGTATTGACCAGGAAAGAAGCTAAGGTTAATATGAGAAAGGTATCTGCACAGTATGACTGCATTGAAGAAGGAATTCAAGAATCTAGGTTGAATTAGCAGAAGAATAAAAGAGGTGACTACTTTTTAAAAAATTCTTTCATGGATGTGGGCATTGCTGGCAAGGCCAACATTTGTTGCCCATCCCTAATTGTCCTTGAGAAGGTGGTGGTGAGCTGCCCTCTTCAACTGCTGCAGTCCATCTTTTGCCAATAAGAGAGAATCTAACCATCTCCTCTTGACATTCAAAGGCATTACCATTGCTGAATCCCCCACTATCAACATCCTGGATGTTACCATTGACCAGAAACTGAACTGGAGCAGCTACATAAATGCTGTGGTTACAAAAGCAGGTCAGACGTTGAGAATTTTGCAGTCAGTAACCCACCTCGTGACTCACCAAAGCTTGTTCACCACCAGCAATGGTAATGCCATTAAATGCCAAGGGGAGATGGTTAGATTCTCTCTTATTGGCACAAGATGGACTGCAGCAGTTGAAGAGGGCAGCTCACCACCAGCTTCTCAAGGACAATTAGGGATGGGCAACAAATGCTGGCCTTGTCAGCGATGCCCACGTCCATGAAAGAATTTTTAAAAAAGTAGTCACCTCTTATTCTTCTGCTAATTCAACCTAGATTCATGAATTCCTTCTTCAATGCAGTCATACTGTGCAGATACCTTTCTCATATTAACTTTAGCTTCTTTCCTGGTCAATACACTCCATTACTGCTCCATTCAGTACATACTTTCTATTATGACTCTTCCTTGCATGCAAATTATAAAGCACTCTAAAATTAATCAAAATTACCATCTAACCCCATGACCTTATTATAGCTGAAAGCTTCCGTTATAAAGTTATCCTAATTTTCCTGTTTTTGAGCCAATTTTCTATCTATTGGTACAAAAGGAACATTTAAACTTGTGCTTGGAGACCACATTGCCTTAGTTCCTTCACTACTAAGACTTCTAGAAAAAAAAACAGAATAAAGTACACACATCATGCAAGACTATTTTATTATATGAGCCAGAATACCACGACAAAAACACCACATCATTCATGTATTCTGGATGTAAGGATACTCTCACTGCAACATTAGTTACCCATAGGGATTCAAGATAATTCAGCCAAGTCACATCAACGAGCAGAAGCCATCTGGCCTTGGACATATGGTCTCCATGTACAGTGATAAGGTCCCTCCTCTTGGGAAAATTGTATTGTTTAACAGAAGCACAAGAGTTATGGGTAGAAAGACAAGAAAGCAGTTAACATGCCATGCCTTAAACCCAACTCTTTTTTTATCCCTTTGTTAATGCAACTACAAAAGGAAAAGGATTGTGATCTTCCAGTCTGTTAGCAGGCCACATCCTCCAGAGTCAACTCAATTTCATAACCTTCAGTACAAATAACTACATTTAAGAAAAATGAGTTCAACATTTTCAATTCTGAACATTTTTCTTACCTACTAATTTAATCAAAGGATTTTCATTTGAATGAGACTAGAATCACACTTCAGTTGATTGTGTAGCAAACAAAAGTCAGAATATAAACACATTGTTTACAATAAATAATGCAATAATAATTCATGGTGTCAAGTGAAAATTTGCAAAGATTTAGGGCAGCGAGCAGAATAAGCATTGTTAGTGCTATGACCGTCATTATTTATATATTCTGGGACTACTCTGCTTTTAGAAAAAATCAGAAGTAGAAATATATTTGCAGCTGAAAAAAAGGTGAATGTCAAATCTGACTTGAAAATTCTAAAATACTGCAGCATGCAAAAGTGCGAATTATTTTTCTCTCTCAAAATAACCAAGCATTTGGAAATTAGACTGCTTCACATATGAACAGTCATTTGAAAATCTCTCAGCATTCCTTTATATTATAACTATAGTTTGGTAATGAATTATTGGGCGTAAGTTTCAACTTCACCATTTGGGCAGAATGGGTGGTAACCTGGCAGAGTGCTCACCCGTTGTAGGACCTATCCACCCTTCATCCTATTGAAATCAACAGAATGAAAATTGGGTGGGTTCCACAACAGGTAGGCAATTCGCTTTGCCAGGTTACCGCTCAGGTGGCAAAGTTGAAATTTACAGCTATTGGGCACAAAATCCATTGCTGTAGCATCGCTTCCAGCTACGGAGGCCTAGCGCCACTTTGCTGGGACAAGATGCACTGCTGGCCGCTTCCTGCGTAGCCCACACAGCATTCTATCAGGTAAGGGGCACACACGGTGGCATCCCAAGCATGCGCTGGAAGGCTGTAAACATATGCTATCCTGACGCCACACAGCCCAACCGGCTGATGCGATGCCAATATTCCAAATTTGGACCACACAGATCCAGGCAACAAATTCATCAATCACTCAGCAGACAATAGTGTGAAGCTGCAAGGTGGGCCTTGCACTATCATTCCTTAAAGGGACAGGCACTCAAATTGCAAGTAAGACAATTTCTAAGAACCTCTGCTATCGCGAACTGTCTGGAAGTACTCTGGAATGTCTTTGGAGGTGTTCTGGTGAGTTCCTGGATATGCGAGAGAGTTTTGCTGCATCCTCACAGGGATGGCAGAGATGTCCACTCAAAGGGCTGAATTTAAAGCCCCCACCAGAGACAGGCTAAAAGGTGGGGAGCTCATAAAATTGTGAAGGGAGGTGGGGTGCCTTCCTGTCACACCACAATTAAGTCGGGGGCAGGATAGACTGATGACGGACTTCCCGCCCAGAGACCAATTGAGGCAATTAAGAGGTCTATTGCCAGCCATTATCTCTTCCCCCCACCGCTGGAATTAAGCCAGCAGCAAGGGTGGGGGGGTAGGGGGGCACCTCTGCCACACAGGGAGGTCTCCCAGTAAAATGAGGCGACCTCCCTGCGGGCTTGGGGGTGTGTGGGGCCCTCCTGGGCAATCTATGGTCCATGGAAGGCCCCTGGAAGAAAACAACACACCACTATGAACTCCCTCCCTTTGCACTCAATGCCCACCCTGCCTTTCCCCATCGCCGCAGCCTGCTGGAATGGCCCTGGTGGCTCTGCCTCACTTACCTTTTGTCCAGTGCCCCAGCACTGGACTGCTCCCAGGCCTCTTGCAGTACGGTCTTTAAAGGGATGGGGATCCTGGGGGTTGGGCAGTTAATTGGCAGTTAAATAGAGCCAGTGGGGGTGGGACAGGGCGCTCTGAATGGCTGAGCTGGGTATCCCACTGCCTGGCACCAGGGTCCCTGCTGACTCCATTAAATCCAGTCGAAAGGATGCAATAGGTATGGGGGCTGCTGTGACTGTGCCTCCGGATGACTCACCACTTGCTGATCCTCCATTGCCTCATCCTCTCTCTGTCTTGGTATTCAATTTTCCATCATTTAAATACCATCAGTATTATTCAGTGCAGCCTCCTTTTAAGCAGGACAGTCTTCCTATAAGAAGAGCAGGCTAGCTACACCACGTTGTATCTGTGCAAATCTGTTTTGCTCCCTGCTGAGTGCGGAGGCAGCCGGCAGTGTGCAAAAGGAAGCAGCACAGGACCCACTCAGCCACCTGCTACAGTCATGCAGATGAGTTGGGTGCACCAACTTTTCATGCTGCCCACCTCATTCAGAACCAACGAATCGTGAACTGCTTGCCCAAAAACCAGAGCATGTGAATCTCTAGCCCATTGTCTTATGAATGCTATAACTTCATCGGATAAAATTAACTCAATTCTATGATTAATGATTTAAGTGCTTTATTTGTATTATATGTACATGCATTTATTTCCTGAACCATCAATACTGAATTTGATTTATGTATAATTACTTTCAAAAAATGACATTCTCTCGATTCTCAAGAGAATTGAGCTATTTTGTCCAAACGGAAAATACAACTTAGCTGGATGATAAGATGGAAATCAATATGTTACAAGTGACAAGATGGAAATCAGGTCGTAAGATATGGCTAGTCATAATATGGAATAATTTATATAAATGGCAAAGCTATGGGAATTGTCCTGGTATGAATCAGCACTTGTTCATTTAAAAAGTGGTCACTGCACATATCAAAGCAGTCATATGAATCATAGAATTAGACAGAAATTACAACATGGAAAAAGGCTTGTTTGACCTAACCAATCTATGTTGGGAGTACGAGCAGTATTCCTAATCCTATGTGCTGCCCTTTCCTTAAACCAGATGCCTTTATCCCCTTTCCTAAGCAATGATCCAACCTATTAAATAAAAACAAAATACTGTGGATGCTGGAAATCTGAAATAAAAACAAGAAATGCTGGAACCACTCAGCAGGTCTGGCAGTATCTGTGGAAAGAGAAGCAGAGTTAACATTTCGGGCCAGTGACCCTTCATCGGAACTGACAAATATTAGAAAAGTCACAGGTTATAAGCAAGTGAGGTGGGGGTGGGGCAAGAGATAACAAAGGAGGTCTAGATTGGACCAGGCCACACAGCTGACCAAAAGGTCACGGAGCAAAGGCAAACAATATGTTAATGGTGTGTTGAAAGACAAAGCATTAGCACAGATTAGCTGTTAATACACTGAATATTGAACAGCAGCAAGTGCAAACCTGAAAAAAAACAGTGGGTAAGCAAACTGAACAAACTAAGATGAAATGAAAAAAATGCAAAAAAAAAAAGATTGTAAAAAATGTAAAAAAGAATGTAAAAAAGAAGGAAGAAAAAAATAACTAAAAATGAAAGTGAAATGGGGGCTGTCATGCTCTGAAATTATTGAACTCAATGTTCAGTCCGGCAGGCTGTAGTGTGCCTAATCGGTAGATGAGATGCTGTTCCTCGAGCTTGCCTTGATGTTCACTGGAACACTGCAGCAATCCCAGGACAGAGATGTGAGAATGAGAGCAGGGGGGAGTGTTGAAATGGCAAGCAACCGGAAGCTCAGGGTCCTGCTTGCGGACTGAGCGGAGATGTTCCGCAAAGCGGTCACCCAGTCTGCGCTTGGTCTCCCCAATGTAGAGGAGACCACACTGTGAGCAGCGAATACAGTATACTAAATTGAAAGAAGTACAAGTAAATCGCTGCTTCACCTGAAAGGAGTGTTTGGGGCCTGGGATAGTGAGGAGAGAGGAGGTAAGTGGGCAGGTATTACACCTCCTGCAATTGCAGGGGAAGGTGCCATGGGACGGGGACAAGGTGGTGGGGGTAATGGAGGAGTGGACCAGGGTGTTGCGGAGGGAACGATCCCTTCGGAATGCTGACAGGGGAAGGGAGGGGAAGATGCGACTGGTAGTGGCATCACGCTGGAGGTGGCGGAAATGGCGGAGGATGATCCTTTGGATATGGAGGCTGGTGGGGTGAAAAGTGAGGACAAGGGGAACCCTGTCACGGTTCTGGGAGGGAGGGGAAGGGGTGAGGGTAGAGTTGCGGGGAATGGGCCGGACACGGTTGAGGGCCCTGTCAACCACAGTGGGGGGAAATCCTCGGTTGAGGAAAAAGGAGGTCATATCAGAAGCACCGTCATGGAAGGTAGCATCATCAGAGCAGATGCGTCGGAGACGGAGAAACTGGGAGAATGGAATGGAGTCCTTACAGGAGGTAGGGTGCGAAGAAGTGTAGTCGAGGTAGCTGTGGGAGTCGGTGGGCTTATAATGGATATTAGTAGACAACCTATCCCCAGAGATGGAGACAGAAAAGTCGAGGAAGGGAAGGGAAGTGTCAGAGATGGACCATGTAAAGGTGAGAGAAGGGTGGAAATTGGAAGCAAAGTTGATAAAGTTTTCCAGTTCGGGGCGGGAGCAGGAAACGGCACCGATACAGTCATCAATGTACCGGAAAAAGAGTTGGGGGAGGGGGCCTGAGTAGGACTGGAACAAAGAATGCTCGACATATCCCACAAAAAGACAGGCATAACTAGGACCCATGCGGGTACCCATAGCAACACCTTTTACTTGAAGGAAGTGCGTGGAGTTGAAGGAGAAGTTGTTCAATGTGAGAACAAGTTTAGCCAGGCGGAGGAGGGTGATGGTGGATGGGGACTGGTTGGGCCTCTGTTCCAGGAAGAAGCGGAGAGCCCTCAAACCATCCTGGCGGGGGATGGAGGTGTAGAGCGATTGGACGTCCATAGTGAAGAGGAGGCGGTTGGGACCAGGAAACTGGAAATTGTCAAAATGACGTAGGGCGTCAGAAGAGTCACGGATGTAGGTGGGAAGAGACTGGACCAGCGGAGAAAAGATAGAGTCTAGATAGGAAGAAATAAGTTCAGTGGGGCAGGAGCAGGCTGACACAATGGGTCTGCCGGGACAGTCCCGTTTGTGGATTTTGGGAAGGAGGTAGAAGCGGGCTGTCCGGGGTTGCGGGACTATGAGGTTGGAAGCTGTAGAGGGAAGATCTCCAGAGGAGATGAGGTCAGTGACAGTCCTTTGGACGGTGGCTTGATGTTCGGTGGTGGGGTCATGGTCCAGAGGGAGGTAGGAAGAAGTGTCCGTGAGTTTGCGTTGAGCTTCTGCAAGGTAGAGGTCGGTACGCCATACGACAACAGCACCACCCTTGTCTGCAGGTCCAACCTATTAAATGTTGGCATGGTCTCTGCTTTAATCACTAACTCTGCAAATGCACACCACAGTTTAACAATCCTCTCCATAAAATAGTGTCTCCAGCAGTCTGTCCTAAATCACTTATCATTAAATCTTATATCTATGCCTCTCATTCTCGATCACTCAGTCACTGGAAAGTGTTTCTACCTATCCCGTCTCATCCCTTCAAAATTTTAAACCCTTTTAACAAGAAATCCTGTAACCTTATCCACTATTAACAAAATCAACCTGCAATTCAACAAGAATTTTAGTGCAATTCACAAAAAACTTGATATTACAATTGAAAAATTGAAATTGGCAGGAAGTCTTCTCTTAAGATCTCCCTGGGATACATTTACAGCGGAATTCAAAGATTTGCAGAGAGATAAAGTAGTCCTTTAACACAGAAATTATGTTTTACTGTTCCTTTAAATGTGATCAGCTATTTTGACAGATATAATATCATATATATATTTGAACTAAAAATCATGATCTTTAAATCCAATTACACAGGATAACATAACATAGATAGGCACAGAAACAGGCCTTTCAGCCCATCCAGCCCATTGCCAGTGATAATTCTGCACTCGAGCCTCCTCCGATCTTTCTTCATCTAAATCTATCATTAAAACCCTTTATTTCCTTCTCCCACTTATGCTTGTATGGCTTCCTCTTAAATGCACCTATATTATTCGTTTCAACTACCCCTGTGGGTGCGAGTGCCACATTCTCACCATTCTTTTGGTAAAGAAGTTTCTTCTAAGTTCCCTACTGGATTTCTTGGTGACTATCTTATATTGATGGCCTCTAATTATATGAACATACGAATTAGGAGCAGGAGTAGGCCACTTGGCCCTTCGAGCCTGCTCCGCCATTCAATAAGTTCATGGCTGAACTGATTACTCCACACTTCCACCTACCCCCGATAACTTTCCACCCCCTTGCTTATCAAGAATCTATCTAACTCTGCCTTAAAAATATTCAAAGACTCTGCTTCCACCACTTTTTGAGGAAGAGAATTCCAAAGACTCACGACCCTCCGGGAGAAAAAATTTCTCCTCATCTCTGCCTTAAATGGGCAACCCCTTATTTGTAAACAGTGACCCCTAGTTCTAGATTCTCCCAAAATGTACCACCTTACATTTATCTGTGTTGAGTTTCATTTGCCAATTATTTGCCCATTCTGAAGAAAGGTCACTGACCTGAAATGTTAACTCTGCTTCTCTCTCCACAGATGCTGCCAGACCTGTTGAGTATTTCCAGCGTTTCTTGTTTTTATTTCAGATTTCCAGCATCCGCAGTATTTTGCTTTTACTGCAAGTTTATTCATGTCCTCCTGTAATTTGTTGCAGTCCTCATCAGTTTTGACTATCCCCCTCAATTTGGTGTGAGCCACAAATTTAGAAATTGTGTTATTGATTCCAAAGTCCACATCGTAGGAGCTTTATTCTCTTTGAGTTTGATTCGTTTATTCAATACATCCCCTTTTGTATTTCAAATGCACTTATCTCATTGCTCATCTCATAGTTCAATGTCATGTCTACCTGTTCTATCTCCCTCGTCAACACTAAAGCAAAATAATTATTTAATATTTAGATTAGATTAGATTAGAGATACAGCACTGAAACAGGCCCTTCGGCCCACCGAGTCTGTGCCGACCATCAACCACCCATTTATACTAATCCTACACTAATTCCATATTCCTACCAAACATCCCCACCTGTCCCTATATTTCTCTACCACCTACCTATACTAGTGACAATTTATAATGGCCAATTTACCTATCAACCTGCAAGTCTTTTTGGCTTGTGGGAGGAAACCGGAGCACCCGGAGAAAACCCACGCAGACACAGGGAGAACTTGCAAACTCCACACAGGCAGTACCCAGAATCGAACCCGGGTCCCTGGAGCTGTGAGGCTGCAGTGCTAACCACTGCACCACTGTGCCACCAACTCTCTATGGGTATCTGTGGTATTATCCTGTCTATCCCTTCGTGGTCCTATTCCCATCACAGCCTTCCTTTTTTTATTGATGTGCCCCTAATTTGTTACGGTCACGTGATGTGACGTGGGTGGTTCCCACTGTTCAACTCCCCACCTGACCGCAGCTAGAGTATTTGTATTAGAGTTTAGACCCTTGGTGTTTTATTTCCCAAATAAACAGACAGCGACAGGTTTTCCTGTAGGTTTTGAAATGCAGAAAGTCAATTGTTTATTGATCAATACGCCTTAACCCAAAATTGTTGCAACTGCATCCACTCACGCATTCGCTCGTGTGCACATACACACACACAGACACACACACATACGAAGACACAGATCGAGAAAGGAATGAGGAAGATGGTTTTTAGTGGGGGGGAAAGGTTATGATAAACCTGTTGAATTCTCTTGAGAATCAAGTTCTGGATGGTTTACTTCTAGCTCTCACTGCTGAATACTATAGATGTAGGATATTTTCAGCAGGGCACTGTGCTTCCCAGCTTGGCTGGGACTCAAGCTGTTACAAGTAGCAGTCTCTCTCTCTCTGGCCGACTTTTTTAAGGTAAAACCATGTCACCTCTCACCTCCTGGTAGAAGACATTCTCATCGCTTCCCCTGGTGATTGCATAATGGCCCAGGACGTATATACATCACATCTTCTTTGTTTCAGAAGAAGATATTCAATTCTGGAATGTTTTAGGGTAGGTTTAAGATGGGTTCCATGAGCACCTTTTGGCTTTGAAGATTTGTTAGACTGTTTGAATAAACAAAAGGCCAATCCTCTTTTCTTCGGTGGCCATTTTGGGCCATTGTTCATTTAAAAAAATAAAGATTAATTTTTTAAAAGCAAAGTCCACTTTTCATAACTCTTCAGAGTTAATCCATGATTGTTGTATCATCACACTTCTGTTGTGTGTGACACTGTAATATATTTTATTGTTATATTTTATTGTTTTGTTTTATGTTTCTTGATAATTTAATTTCATAGTTCCTATTTGCCTTCCTTTTATTTTACCTTTCTCCTAATCTCTTTGCATTCTCTCTTATCATGTACCCCTCTGTTGACTATGCATTCAATGTATGCCTCTTTCTAACCCTCAATTGTTCCTTGATACCTTTATTCATCCATGGAGTCTCACTAATGTTTAGATTGTTCTTCCCTTTTAGCGGAATATAATTTTCCTACACTCTGTTGAATACTGTTTTAAATGTTTACCATTGCTGTTCTACGTCATTGTTTGCCAATATTGTTGCCCATTTTAATTTCCCAAGTTCTATTCTCACTCCCTCAAAATCAGCTTTTCTCCAATCTATTAACCTGGTTTACATCATACTTATGTCCTTCTCTACATCACCTTAAAGTATATTACATTATGGTCACTATTGACTAGATTGTCCTCCACTTTTACTTCACTTATCTGCTCTGGTTCATTTCTCAATATAATCCAATAATGAATCTTCCCTTGTTAGGCTTTTTACATATTGGGTTAGAAAGGAGTCCTGTACACATTATAGGAATTATTATTTTTCATTTTCACAAACAGCTTTGCTTTCATGTGCTCCCTTAACATACATTGTGCATAACCACTATAGGCATTTTATGTCTGTTTTGAACTTCTGGTTGAAATATTTTCAAAACTGGAGTTGTTTGTATTTTATGAATTTAGATAAATCTGATGAATTCTTTTGCAATTTTATCATACTAGTTTGTTCACATAAGGTCATATCTTTAAAGGAAAGAAATTTAGCAGGAAAATCAATCATCACTTATATTTCTTTCCTGCTGCAGGCTTGTTATGTGAAGTGCTTTGCAATATAACCTTTAGTACAATTGTTGAATTATTAGAAAGAAAGTAAGCTCATTTGTAAATGGGCCAGTTCATGTTAGTGTTTAATTCACCAGACTTTTATTAAAATGAAGTACCAGTGATCCACTTTTACAGTGTTCCCATGTTAGATCTCTGACTAGTGCAAGTTCTATACAGATATAAACAATATCAAAAGTACTATCACCTCAGGTATGCAGGCTGCAGTACTGCCCAACACTTTATCTTTTGATCATTAAATATGCTACATAATTAATCACCCACAGAGATCCTGACCACAGTTGCATCTTTAGTGCCTAAGCGATCCATGCATTGAGAACCATTTGAGAATTCTACAACATTCTGCTTCATACCAAAGCTTTTGATCTGCAACATCTTTTGTGTCATGAGCAGTTAACCCTCTTAACATCTCACTGGTTGCTTGGTCACAACAGTGACTTGCTGCATGTAATAGACATTTGGGTTTTGCATTGATGTTAGTGATCACACACTGTCTCATAACAGAACATCTTTGCTCCTTGTGATAGGTTTTTTAGTCCCATGTGGTTGTCTCCTGTAGGAGAAAAAGTCAGTTTCAAAGTGTTTCTGGACTACTTTATGCCTAGATAATACATCTCTCAAAGATGATCCAAAAAGCTGATAGCCTGATAATGAATATCAAAAAATGTATGCCAGTCATTCACAAAGACAGTAGAATATGTAGGACTACTAGAATCCCATTATGAGAGAAGAGGTTTAACAGTGCAACTTCATTACCTTCAGGCTGCTATTAGTCATCTAATATAAGGGTCTTCCCTGTTCTATGAAGAGGTTTTTATTCATTAGTTACAAATAGTAGAGTCTTACCTAGAATGGGAACAATTGGAAGAAATAACAGAAATGTGGGAATAAAGGAATCAAATGATTCCTTGGAGAAAAAAAATCTATTTGCCTTGATATATATAAAAAAGGTCCTGAAAGTTTTGATGAAATTTTTATGATGGGACTTCAAGTGTCTTTATTTATTATATAAATTCTGAAATTATCAGAAGTGTGTCTCTCTGAAACTTCCACAAATTACTTACATTGATACTGCATCAAGTACAGAGTGCAACAAAGGGGTTGGATTTTAAAGCCCCATCACCATCGGGAACGTTGGCAGGGGGGGCAATGAAGATCGGTGCGGAGGAGGCCCGCCACCAACCCTGACGGCGGTAGGCCCTATGCTGATTTCGGTGGCGGCTGGCCCGCCACTCAGCGACAGGACCCCCATTTCAACATGTAAACTAATTTACATACCGGATTTAATGAGGGTCCCGTTGTCTCCTTAATCGCCGCACCGATCTTCATTCACCGACCCAACAATGCTGCGCCTTTGAATCCCCATTCAGGGAAACATGATGCAACACCTGCGGGGAGGGGGGAGGAGTATTTTTTCTCTGTGCAGGAAGGGGGAGAGTGGGATAAGAATGCTGCGGATTGGTCGGGGGAGTGATGGGAAAGGGTAAAGGGCAAAGTTGCTGAACTTTGGGGGAGAGAGGTCAAATTGTCAATATTCGAATTCTGAGGGGAAAAGGGCATGAATACCTGGAAATGCTATTGGGGGGAATGAGAAAATGCATTTAAAGGTCACTCAAATCTGTTTTGTGGAAATTCTACTTTCCTGACCCTCTAATTTTGCCCTTTTAAAATGGCACCGGCGCCTGCACATTGGCACCAGATGCCATTGCCTGAGGCGGCTCACCTGCCTCCTCCATGTCATCACTGGGAGCGGGCACCGTGGCCATGCAAATGAGCAGCTGCGTTTGAAATCTCAGCAGCTCTGTGACGCAGTGCCCGTGCGGGCGGGCCACACTTTTTTACATCCTCCGTCTAATTTGGTGGCGGACTCTTAAAATGCAGCCTGAAGTGTTTCAACAAACACTATTGCGATTGATTGATTTCCAATATCCATTTATTGTTCTGTCTTCCCCTAATTCCCTACCCATGTATATCCCACGATCAACTTCCTGTCAAGGCCTCTGATAATGCAGCTGATAGCTGTCTTAGGGATAACTTGCTTGATTATCTTTTTCTCTTAACTTTGTTAAGGAATGCACATGGACACTCTATGGTGGCTCCATATGGCTGCGTAGCTGTGGCTGAGAATTCAGTGGCATCGGGGATCCTAAGTCAGTGTGTCCCCAACTCCTGGGATACATCACGTTTGCATATAAGGGTGCTGTGTCACCCCATCCATCCATTCATTCATATTACTAGAGTGTCTATAAAGCTGCATGCGTCATACAAATGTTAAAGGTGCTATTCTTCCTGACTGGGAAAGGGCAAAATGAAAGTCAAAAACCATATTGAGTCAGATTTAATAAATTATTGTTAAATAAGCCTGTTGCAGAAATAACTGAGATGTAAGGACTCCTAGTTTGGACCTATTCTGACATTGTGGTTCTTCTTTGCTGTTTAAAAAAAACCTTTGGGCTGTCCTCTTTTCCTATTTTGTTTTTTTGTTTACTTGCTATTCCAGTTAAATCTGGGCACATGCAGATGTGTAGCAGTAGGTGAGTATCTTCCTCAAAATTACAAATGTTTGGGCTGACTTTAGCATTTGGTGCAAAACAGGCGGTGGTTGGAAGAAGAGTGCCGACTATCTGCCCAGTATTGCAGCCGTGAGACTGGGATATAAATTTGCATGAATGTGTCGATCTAGGGTCCTGCAAGAACACTCAAATGCTGGGGGTGGGGTGGGGGGGGTGGTTGCAGAATGGAGGGTTGATTGGACGGGGGAATGGGCGGGAATGTGCAGGATGTGGGGTGGGAGCAGTGTGGGGTGAACGGGTAGTGCATGGGCTGCCTGAAGCATTTGTGCTCTTCTTGGCCCCACAAAAATAATCAACAAAAATGGTTCAGGTTCTTTGTTGGTCCCTTTAAGTACCATTGGTTCGGCCACTCAATGTCAGTACAAATGGATGGAAAGTGCATGATGAATGATCCATCCATTTGTACTTCAAAATTGCAATCTGGGTCCATTGTACGTCAAACAA
The DNA here is from genome assembly GCF_036365525.1 of Heterodontus francisci. Classification (NCBI taxonomy): domain Eukaryota; kingdom Metazoa; phylum Chordata; class Chondrichthyes; order Heterodontiformes; family Heterodontidae; genus Heterodontus; species Heterodontus francisci. The sequence goes on from NC_090371.1 coordinate 116,921,158, forward strand.
CCCTGATTTGCATATTAAAAATAGTACCCTGGCAATCCAATAGCCCCAGCTGCAGAAACAAGAAAATGTGCCTCATAAAGAACCAGGTGAGTTAGTTTAAGACTAGGCCTTTGATTTAATGAGAATTAGATTTATGTTTCAAGCACAATTGCAATCAGTACTAGTAAAAATACTAATTGCACCTAAAGTAAAAACTGTGAGTAATTATGTTGCCCTTTTACTTGTGTCACAAATTTGTACCTTTTTTGGAGCACTTGCAAACTAGACAAGCAGTTTATTTTAATTAGATTATTTCTGAATTCAGTTTGGTGGAAAGGGTTACAGAGACATGCAGAGACAAAACATGGAAGAATTTTCCCTTTCAAACTTAAATCCATACTCTTGTGATTTATCGGGCTGAATCTTAATGTACAGTAACATGCTTGCTGCAAGACGGACTTTTGATTCGAAAAGGTTATTTCCTTTTATTCATTCGTGGGATGTGGGTGTCACTGGCTCAGCCAGCATTTATTACCCACCCCTAATTGCCTTTGAGAAGGTGGTGGTGAGCTGCCTTCTTGAACCACTGCATTCCTTGGGGTGTAGGTATGTCAATAGTGCCATTAGGGAGTTCTAGGATTTTGACCCAGCGACGGTGAAGGAATGGTGATATAGTTCCAAGTCAGGATGGTGTGTGGCTTGGAGGAGAACTTGCAGGTGGTGTTCCAATGCATCTGCTGCCTTTGTCCTTCTAGGTGGTAGAGATTGTGGGTTTGGAAGGTGCTGTCTAAGGAGCTTTGGTGTGTTGCTGCAGTGCATTTTGTAGATGGTACACAATGCTGCCACTGTGCGTTGGTGGTGGAGGGAGTGAATGTTGAAGGTCATGGATGGGGTGCCAATCAAGTGAGCTGCTTTATCCTGGATGGTGATGAACTTCTTGAGTGTTGTTGGAGCTGTACCTATCCAGGCAAGTGGAGAGTATTCCATTACACTCTTGATCTGTGCCTTGTGGATGGTAGACAGGCATTGGGGAAACAGGAGATGTGTTACTGACCACAGAATTCCTAGCCTTTGATCTGCTCTTGTTGCCACAGTATTTATGTGGTTGGTCAGCTCAGTTTCTGGTAAATGGTAAGCCCCAGAATGTTGATAGTGGGGGATTCAGCAATGGTAATGCCATTGAACATCCAGGGGAGATAGTTAGATTCTCTCCTGTTGGAGATGGTCATTGCTTGGCACTTGTGTGGCGCGAATGTTAATTGCCACTTATCAGCCCAAGCCTGGATGTTGTCCAGATCTTGCTGCATCTGGACACGGACTGCTTCGGTATCTGAGGAGTCGCGAATGGTGCTGAACATCGTGCAATCATCAGCGAACATCCCCACTTCTGAACTTATGATGGAGGGAAGGTCATTGATGAAAATGGTTGTGCCTAGGACAATATCATGCAGACCTCTTGCAGTAACGTCCAGGGACTGAGATGATAGACCTCCAACAACTACAACCATCTTCCTTTATGCTTGGTGTGACTCCAATAACTGGAACGTTTTCTTCCCAATTCCCATTGACTCCAGTTTTGCTAGGGCTCCTTGATGCTATACTCGGTCAAATGCTCCCTTGACGTCAAGGGCATTCACTCTCACCTCACCTCTGGAGTTCAGCTCTTTTGTCCATGTTTGGACCAAGGCTATAATGAGCTCAGGAGCTGAGTGGCCCTGGCGGAACCCAAACTGAACTTCACTGAGCAGGTTATTGCTGAGCAAGTGCCGCTTGAAAGCACTGTCGACGACCCCTTCCATCACTTTGCTGATGATTGAGAGTAGGTAGATAGGGCGGTAATTGGTCGGGTTGGATTTGTCCTGCTTTTTGTGGACAGGGTATACTTGGGTAATTTTCCACATTGCTGGGTAGATGCCAGTGTTGTAGCTGTACTGGAACAGCTTGGCTAGGGGCACGTCGAGTTCTGGAGCACAAGTCTTCAGTACTATTGCCAGAATGTTGTCAGGGCCCATAGCCTTTGCAGTACCCAGTGCTTTCAGCCATTTCTTGATATCACGTGGAGTGAATCGGATTAGCTGAAGACTAGCATCTGTAATGCTGGGGACCTCAGGAGGAGGCCGAGATAGATCATCCATGGCGTTTCTGACTGAAGATGGATGCTAATGCTTCAGCCTCATCTTTTGCACTGATGTGCTGGGTTCCACCATTATTGAGGATGTGGATATTTATGGAGTCTCCTCCTCCCGTTAGTTGTTTAACTATCCCCCACCCAAGCCAACTATTCCAACATAGAAAGGGAAACACTAGTTCTGGTGTTTGGAATCACAAGGTTTCACACTTATTTCTTCAAGAAACACTTTATAGTCGAAACAGCCATTAGTGAAGATCTGACAGAAGCCGCTCATAAGCACCTCTGCGTCTGCAAATGCTCTTACTAAAAGTGCAAGGATATGACTGCAAAGTCAAATACAAGCCAGGGAATCTCATGGTAACCTCTGACATTTTAAGCAGATTATTTAATCCCAAAAAGTGAGAAGATATTCCACTAGATGTCCAGGTTGACAAGGTTGACATGGAACTGGTGCAGCCAGAGCAAAGTCTGTGGCACTAAGGTTGGCACAGCTGCACAGGAAGGGAGGAAGAAGAGTGGAAGAGCAATAGTGATAGGGGATTTGATAGTCAGGGGATCTGACAGGCGTTTCTGCGGCAGTAAACGTGACTCCAGGATGGTGCCAGGGCCGAGGATGTCACAGAGCATCTGCAGGACATCCTTCTGGAGGAGGGTGAACAGCCAGAGGTCATGGTTCACACTGATACCAATGACATAGGTAAGAAGGGGGATAGGTCTTGAAAGCAGATTTTAGGGAGTTAGGAAGGAAAATAAAACTATGACCTCCAAAGCAGTAATCTCAGGATTATTCCCAGTGCCGCGTGCTAGTGAGCATAGCAATAGGAGGATTGGTGTAGGAGGGAGGGCATCAAATTTCTGAGGCATTGTGACCGATTCTGGGGCAGGTGGGACCTGTACAAGATGGACGGGCTACACCTTAACAGGACCGGAACTAATATCCTCACAGGGAGATTTGCTAGTGCTGTTGGAGAGGGTTTAAACTAGCTTGTCAGGGGGATGGGAACCTGAGGGGTAGCTCAAATTGAAAGGAAGTAAAGCTGGCAATAGGAGGTAGAAAAGTAGGAAGTGGCATTGGAAGGCAGGCGAAACAAAGGCGAGCATCAACTAGGCTTAGAATGCAGAATTAGGTCAAGAAGACAAGGTTAAGGGCACTCTACCTGAATGCATGCAGCAACAAGGTAGATGATTGAAGGGCCCAAATAGAGGTAAATGGGTATGATCTAATTGCCATAACTGAAATGTGGCTACAGGTTGACCGAGACTGGGAACTGGATATTCAAAGTGGCTTCAAGGGGATTTGGACAGACTTAGTGAATGGGCAAGAACATGGCAGATGGAATATAATGTGGAAAAATGTGAGGATATCCACTTTGGTAGGAGGAACAGTATTTCTTAAATGGTAAAAGATTAGAAAATGTAGATGTATAAAGGGACCTGGGTGCCTTGTCAATAAGTCACTGAAAGCTAACATGCAGGTGCAGCAAGCAATTAGGCTAATGGTATGTTAGCTTTTATCGCAAGAGGATTTGAGTACAGGAGTAGTGAAGTCTTGCTTCAATTGTATAGAACCTTGGTAAGGCCTCACTTGGAGTACTGTGTGCAGTTTTGGTCCCTTTACCTTAGGAAGGATATTATTGTCATAGAGGGAGGTCAACGAAGGTTCGCCAGACTTTTTCCTGGGATGGCGGGACTGTCCTAAGAAGAGAGATTGGGGAAACTGGACCTGTTATTCTCTAGAGTTTTGAAGAATAAGAGGTGATCTCATTGAAACCTACAAAATACTTAAAGGGATAGACAGGGTAGATGCAGCTAAGATGTTTCCCCTGGTTGGGGAGTCTAGAACCAGGGGACACAATTTCAAAATAAGGGGAAAGCCACTTAGGACAGAGATGAGGAGAAATTTCTTCACTCAGAAGGTTGTGAACCTTTGGAATTTTCTATCCCAGAGGGCTGTGCAAGCTCAGTCATTGAGTATGTTTAAAGCAGAGATTGACAGATTTCTATATACAAATGACATAAGGGGATATGAGGATAGTGTGGGAAAAAATGCATTGAAGTGGAAGATCAGCCATGATCATATTGAATGGCGGGGCAGGCTCGATGGGTTGAATGGTCTACTCCTGCTCCTATGTTCCAATGGAGGATGTGCACCAGATTGATTTGATGTTTTTCAGGCAGAATAAGCATGAAGAATAACGGGAAGAAACTGCAAAAGACCCAGTCTTGAAGATGTGATTGCAACTCATTGTTTAAGGATGGCCTGACAGCGTACAAAAAGGTTCTTGCGGAGCTCAGAACTCTCTGGCTATACCAAGTTGAGTTGAGCATTTCCAGCAGTGTTATCTCCAAAAGTAGGCAGGTAGTAATTCCAAAGATGCTTTGCCCAGACATCCTCTCACAGTTACAAATCAGCCATATTGGGTGTTGAGAAGTCTAGACGATTTGTGGGCAAGACCGACCGTCTACTGTCCAGGTATGAATAGTAACATTGAGCATGTGGTAAGTTCATGTGATGCATGCCAGCAACACCAACCATACCAGCATAAAGAGCCACTCTTTTCTGACAACATCCCGTCGCATCCTCAGTCAAGGACAGCCACCAATCTCTTCATAATCAAAGGCGACAATTATTTGTTGGTCATCGATTACTACTCTAAATTTCTGGTAATACGTCAATGAAGTGATACTTTAAGCGCATCATTTGCCAATAAATTGGAATCAAATGATGGCAGGAAAAACGGTAGCTGAACAGTGGGCTACCTTCAAAGAAGAGATAGCTCAGGCACAGTCAAGGCATATTCCCTCGAAGGGGAAAGGTTCGGCAAACAAATCCAGAACTCCCTGGATAAAAAAATAAATAGAAATGAAGATGAAGAAGAAAAAGGGAGGTTATGACAGATGTCAGGTAGATAATACAATGGACAACCAGGCTGAATATAGAACGTTCAGAGGGAAAGTGAAAAAGCAAATAAGAGAAGTAAAGACAGAGTATGAAAAGAGGCTGGCAGCTAACATAAAAGGGAATCCCAAAGTCTTCCAAAGGCATTTAAGTAGTGAAAGGGCGGTAAAATGTGGAGTAGGGCCCAATAGGGATCAAAAGGATGCAGCGGGAATAGCTGAGGTATCAAATGAATACTTTGCATCTATCTTTACCAAGGAAGACGATGCCACCCAGGCCATGGTAAAAGAGAAGGATTTAAAATTGATAAGGAGGAGGTATTAGATAGACTGTCTATAAATAAAGCTGATAAGGTACCAGAACCAGATGAGATGCATCCACGGATACTGAAGGAAGTGAGAATGGAAATTGCAGAGGCACTGGCCAAAATTTTCCAGTCTTCCTTAGACTCAGGGGTAGCGCCAGAGGACTGGAGGATTGCAAATGTTACACCCTTGTTCAAAAAAGGATGCAAAGATAAGCTCAGCAACTACAGGCCAGTCAGTTTAACTTCGGGTGAGGAAACTTCTGGAAACAATAATTCAGGGGAAAATTAATTGTCACTTGAACAAATGCGGTCTAATTTAAGAAAGCCAGCACAGATTTGTTAAGGAAAAATCGTGTTTAACTAACTTACTGGAGTTTTTGAAGGGGTAACTGAGAGGGCTAATGAAGGCAATGCTGTTGATGTGGTGTACATGGATTTCCAAAAGGCATTTGATACAGTGCCGCACAATAGACTTATGAGCAAAGTTATAGCTCATTGAATAAAAGGTACAGCAGTAACATGGATACGATATTGGCTGAATGACAGAAAACAGAGAGTAATGATTAATGGATGTCTTTCGGGCTGGAGGAAGGTTTGTAGTGGAGTTCCCCAGCGATCAATGTTGGGATCCTTGCTTTTCCTGATATATGTTAATGACTTAGACCTTAGAGTACAGGGCACAATTTCAAAATTTGCGGATGATATGAAACTTGGAAGCATTGTGAACTGTGAGGAGGACAGTATCGAACTTCAAAAAGACACAGACAAGTTGGTGGAATGGGAGGACAAGTGGCAGATGAAGTTCAATGCAGAGAAATCTAAAGTGATTCATTTTGGTAGGAAGAACATGGAGAGACAAAATAATATAAAGGGTACAAGTCTAAAGGGGGTGCAGGAATAGAGGGACCTGGGTGGATATGTGCTTAAGTCATTGAAACTGGCAGGACAAGTTGAGAGTGGTCAATAAAGCATAGAGTATCCTAGGCTTTATGAATAGGAGCATAGAGTACAAGAGCAAGGAGGTTGTGTTGACCTTGTATAAGACACTACTTCGGTCTCAGCTGGAGTATTGCAACCAGTTCTGGGCGCCACATTTAAGGGAAGATGTGAAGGCATTGAAGAGAGTGCAGAAAAGGGTCACGAGAATGGTTCCAGAAATGAGGAACTTCATTTACGAAGATAGTTGGAGAAGTTTTTGGGACTGTTTTCCTTGGAGAAGAGAAGACTGAGAGGTGATTTGATAGAGGTATTCAAAATTATGAGGGATCTGGACAGAGTAGAGAGAAACTGTTCCCACTCATGAAAGGATTGAGAACGAGAGGGCACAGATTTAATTGTGAAAAGAAGCAATGGCAACAGGAGGAAAAACTTTTTCACACAGCGAGTTGTTACGATCTGGAATACACTGCCAGAGAGCATGGTGGAGGCAGGTTCAATCGAGGCATTTAGAAAAGGAATTAGATAGTTACCTGTAAAGGAAGAATGTACAGGGTTATAGGGAGAAGGCAGGGAATGGCACTAAGTGAATCGCTCACTCGGAAAGACCTTCGGTGTGACACAAACAGGCCGAATGACCTCATTCAGTTCTGTAACAATTCTGTGATTCTGTGACTATGCCTACATGGTGCAACCCCTGTGGCTTCAGCAGTGGTAGAGGCAGCAGCTCAGATCCCTGTTCTGAATGTGTGATGCTTTGGCCAATGTACTCTGGATTTTGGACCAAAGACTGCCGCACCAGCATCTGTGCAGGGACAGACTCAGCCATTAGACATGAGGCAGAGTTTGGGGTACTGGCCGAGGGTGAGGAGGGCAACAGGTGACAAGTGGAAGTGCTTTGAGCCAAGTCCTCATTTCCAAGTCTCCTTCCACCTTCATTCTTCTCATGGCCCAGACACACTTCCGTGTTGGAACATCGGAAATAGTAACAGGAGTAGGCAATTCGGCCCCTCGAGCCTGCTCCACCATTCACTAGGTCATGGCTGATCTCCTATCTCAATGTCATTTTCCCACAATATCCCCATATCCCTTAATATCTTTAATATCTAGAAATCTAACGATCTCTGTCTTGAATATACTCAATGACTGAGCCTTCACAGCCCCCTGGTGTAGAGAATTCCAAAGATTCACCACTCTCTGAGTGAAGAAATTCCTCCTCATCTCAGTCCTACATGGCCTACCTTTTATTCTGAGACTGTGTCCCTGGTTCTAGACGACCCCCCCTGCCCCGCCCACCAGGGGAAACATTCTTCCTGTGTCAACCCTGTCAAGCCCCGTAAGAATTTTGTATGCTTCAATGAGATCACCTCTCATTCTTCTAAACTCTGGAGAATACAGGCCCAGTCACCTCAATCTCTCCTCATAAGACAATCCTGCCATCCCAGGGATCAGTCTGGTGAACCTTCATTGCACTTCCTCTTTGGCAAGTATATCCTTCCTTAGATAAGGAGACCAAAACTGTACTCAATGCTCAAGGTGTGGTCTCACCATGGCGCTATACAATTGCAGCAAGGCTTCTTTACTTCTGTACTCAAATCCTCTTGCAATAAAGGGCAGCATACCATTTGCCTTCCTAATTGCTTGCTGCACCTTCATGCTAGCTTTCAGTGACTTAGGAACAACGACACCCAGGTCCCTTTGGAAATCACCGCTTCTCAATCTCTTACCATTTAAGAAATACTCTGAATTTTGTTTTTTCCTACTAAAGTGGATAACTTCACAATTTTCCAAATTATTTTCTACCAGCCATGTTCTTGCCCCTTGAAGCCTCTTTGTATCCTCCTCACAACTCACATTCCCACCTAGTTTTGTGCCATCAGCAAATTTAGAAATATTACATTTGGTCCCCACATCCAAATCATTGATATAAATTGTTAATAGCTGGGGTCCAAGCACTGATCCTTGCGGTACCCCACTAGTCACACCCTGCCAATCTGAGAATGACCAGGATATTCCTGCTTTCTATTTTCGGTCTGTTAACCAATTCTCAATCCATATTTTACCCCAATCCCATGTACTTCAATGTTGTTTACTAAGCTCCTGTGTGGGACCTTATCGAAAGCCTTCTGAAACTCCAAGTCACTGGATTCCCCTTATCTATTCTGCTAGTTACCTCCTCCAAATCTCGAACAGGTTTGTCAAACTGGATTTCCCTTTCATAAATCCATGTTGACTCTGCCCAATTTTGCCATTATTTTCTGCGTGTCCAATTATTACATCCTTTATAATAGATTTGAGCATTTTCCTGACTACTGATGTTAGGCTAGCAGGTCTGCAGTTCCCCATATTCTCTCTTCCTCCTTTCTTAAATAGTGGGGTTATATTTGTTACCTTCCAATCTGCAGGAACCGCTCCAGAGTCTATTGAATTTTGGAAGATGACCACCAACGCATCCATTATCTCCACAATCACCTCTTTCAACACTCTGGGATGTAGATCATCAGGTCCAGGGGATTTATCAACTTTGAGTCCCATTAATTTCTCTAGTACTACTTTTCTACTCATACTAATTTCTTTCAATTCCTCATTCTCGTTAATCCCTTGGTTCTCTCGTATTCCTGGGACGTCTTTTGTTTCTTCCTCCGTGAAGACAGACACAAAGTATTTGTTTAGTTCTCTGCCATTTCCTTATTCCCCATTATACATTCTCCTGCCTATAGTGGGCCCACATTTGTCTTTGCTAATGTTTTCCTATTTAAATACGCATCGAAGCTTTTACGGTCCATTTTTACGTTTTTCGGTAGTATGCTTTCATATTTTATTTGATCTTTCTTTATCAGTATCTTGGTCCTCCTTTGCTGAATTCTAAAATGCTCTCAATCCTCTGGCTTACTACTTTTTTTGTCAACTACATAAGCCTCTTCCTTTGAGCTAATACAATCTTTAACTTCTCGTGTTAGCCATGGTTGGATCACCTTTCCTGCTGAAATGAGCCGGAGAAAATTTTGCTGCAGATCAACAGGGTGATGAATGGTCAAGGCTATGGTATCATTTATCCTATTTAAGGTGATTTTTATAGTGCACAAGCCATTGCTGAAGGTGTGCATGCACTTGTTTGATTGCCTCATTTGATGCAGGCAGGTAATCACCTACCATGTACAAAGACATCACAAATGCCTGCAACATCATGATATGCATGCTTGAGATGGACTCTTCCAAGCTCTCTGTAAGCATGTACAGTGTGGCTGGAAAGGCTGCCAGTACATCATACATTCTTTGCTGCTGCTACAGAAGTATCCTTTCTGTTCAGGATAGCAGCATCTGCATCCAGCTTAGAGCTCGGAACAACCTGCAGCCTCTGATGCAGACATGCCACTGCTGTCCCTATCTGCACAATCTGCTCTTGCTCATTTGTGATGCATGAGTCACCAGGTAAAAACCCAACATCTGCCTTACTGGTTCCACCGAAGTGTGAGTATCTGAGACGATACCTGGTCTGCAGAAGTCCTGTGACGGTGCACCCTCAAAGTTAGTGACCTCCTCTAAGGGATCGTCATTATCCTCCTGCACCAGCTACTGCAGGAACATTAAGGGCCCTGTGGGAGACTAAAGACATAATTAGAACTGTCACTGTAAGAATGTTTTAAGTTATTGTTATGCACATGATCATTTTTCACTCACTGTTGACATTGAATCAACATGAGTGAGGGTTGTATGCCACGTGTAATATTTAATTCTGTCACCAGGTAACTGGGAGGTCTCATCTCCCCATCTCCATTGACCAAGAATGCTGAGACTCCAGAGGTCCAATGCCTCCATCTCTGCAGCTGTCAGTTGAGAGCTGGCTGCAGGGCCACCTCCATTTCTCTGCCTTTCCCTCATATTCTGTGCTCTCTTCTGCTGCAAGAAAAGAAAGTAAAGAACTATGAGTGAGAGTAATGGCATGTGTTGAACGGATGGATCAAGAGCATTTGTTGAGGGTGGCTAAGCGAAAGGCATGACATTTGTCCTCAGGATAGTGTCTCAGCTGCTTCATCACTGACCTTCCTTCAACCATAAGGTCAGGAGTGGGGACGTTTGCTGATGATTGCACAATGTCCAGCAGCTTTCACAACTCCTCAGATACTGAAGCAGTCCGTGTAGAAATGCATCAAGACCTGGACAATATCCAGACTTGGGCTGATAAGTGGCAAATAAAATTCATGCCACAAAAGTGCCAGGCAATGACCATCTCCAACAAGAGAGAATCTAACCATCTCCCCTTGACATTCAATGACATTACAATCACTGAATCCCCCACTAGCAACATCTTGGGGGTTACCATTGACCAGAAAATGAATTAGAATAATAATATAAATAGCAGATCAGAGGCTAGGAATCCTGCAGCAAGTAACTCAAATCCTGACTCCCCAAAGCCTGTCCACCATCTATAAGGCACAAGTCAGGAATGTGATGAAATATTCCCCACTTGCCTGGATGAGTGCAGCTCCAACAACACTCAAGATGCTCGACACCATCCAGGACAAAGCAGCCCGCTTGATTGGCACCCCATCCACAAACATTCACTCCCTCCACCACCGACACACAGTGGCAGCAGTGTGTACCATCTACAAGATGCACTGCAGCAACACACCAAGGCTCCTTAGACAGCACCTTCCAAACCCGCAACCTCTACCACCTAGGAGGACAAGGGCAGCAAATGCATGGGAAATCCACCGCCTGCAAATTCCCCTCCAAGCCACACACCATCCTGACTTGGAACTATATTGTGGTTCCTTCACTGTCGCTGGGTTAAAATACTGGAACTCTGTTCCTAACAGCACTGTGGGTGTACCTACCCTACATGGACTGCAGCGGTTCAAGAAGGCAGCTCACCACCACCTTCTCAAGGGCAATTAGGGATGGGCAATAAATGCTGGCCTAGCCAGCGACACCCACATCCCATGAACGAAGGAAAGAAAATTGTATAAAGATGAGGGTGGGTTTTGTTGTGTGTTGTATTTGCAGCATTGCTAGGATTATCTGGCAAAAATCTTAGATTCCAGATAAAGTCAACTAACAACTCTTTGTTATTTACATTTCTATATACACTCTCCAAATGCCTCCTAAGCTAGCATCCTCTGTGCTGCTATCTGTTCTCCTCAAGTCCAAATCACGTGACTGTTACATCATCACCCTAACAGTGGGAGGGGCTCTCAATGTCTTCAGTATTAACCCTTTAACATCCTTTTACTACAAGTTTCAGTAGTGGATGGTGTGACGGAAATCACACCTGCCAAATGGAAACATATTGATTTTGTCATATGGGACACTACTTGAACATTTTTTTTTAACTGGACATTACATAGGACCTGTTTAAAAAAAGCCATGAACTTACTGAATGGCAGAGCAGGCTTGAAGGTCCAAGAGGCCTAATCCAGCTCCTAATTCATATGTTCATATGTTAAGAACTGAGCAGCTGTAAACATGATTACACATTTGCATTTTGAGAGACAGTTGAAAGGGAGACAATGGAAGTGCTCACTGATTCAATTATCAAGATTGGTCTAGGCAACAGTGATGATCCACATCTCAAGTGTGTCAAGTAAGCCCTGAAGTCCAGCAAACCATCCCCCCACCCCCTCCCCTGCCCAAGAACTTGCTGACCAATCTGGGACTTATTGAATTGTGCCATACAGAAAGATAGCAGACTGCAATTTGAAGACCAAAGAGAAGGAATCTCTCTCTCCAGCAAAGTCCCAGGAACCCACAGTAGCAGCTTCAGCCTCAAGACAGATCACTTCTTCAGCCTTCTGGTACCAGAGAAGCAAGTTTGAAAATGTGCAATGGGCCCCAGTGAGTACTCCAACCAAGGAGTTTACATCAACCGAAAGACAGTAACTGAATTCTAATTATTGCCAGAAAATAAAAGCAAAATCCTGCAGATGCTGGAAATCTGAAATAAAAACAAGAAATGCTGGAAATATTCAGCAGGTCTGGCAGTATCTGTGGAGAGAGAAGCAGAGTTAATATTTCAGGTCAGTGACCCGTCTTCAGAACTGGCAAATATTAGAAATGTGAAAGGTTTTAAGCAAGTAAAGCGGGGGTGGGGCAAGAGATGACAAAGGAGAAGGTGTAAATAGGACAAGGTCACAAAGAATAACCAACCAGAACGTCATGGAACAAAGGCAAACAATATGTTAATGGTGTGTTGACAGACAAAGCATTAGTACAGATAAGTTGTTAACGGACTGAAAACTGAACAGCCGCAATTACAAACATGAAAAAAACAATGGGTAGGTAAACTGAACAAACTAGCATAAAATAAAATAAAATAAACACTAAAAAAAATTTAAAAAGAGAAAAGAAAAAAATAACTAAAAATAAATGTAAAATGGGGGGCCCGTCATGCTCTGAAATTATTGAACTCAATGTTCAGTCCGGCAGGCTGTAACATGCCTAATCGGTAAATGAGATGCTGTTCCTCGAGCTTGCCTTGATGTTCACTGGAACACTGCAGCAATCCCAGGACAGAGATGTGAGCATGCGAGCTGGGGGATGTGTTGAAATGGCAAGCAACCGGAAGCTCGGGGTCATGCTTTCGGACTGAGCGGAGGTGTTTCGCAAAGCGGTCACCCAGTCTGCGTTTGGTCTCCCCAGTGTGGAGGAGACCACATTGTGAGCAACGAATACAGCATACTACATTAAAAGAAGTACAAGTAAATCGCTGCTTCACCTAAAAGGAGTGCTTGGGGCCTGGGATAGTGAGGAGAGAGAAGGTAAATGGGCAGATATTACACCTCCTGCGATTGCAGGGGAAGGTGCCATGGGAAGTGGACGAGGTGGTGGGGTTAATGGAGGAGTGGACCAGGGTGTTACGGAGGGAACGATCCCTTCAGAATGCTGATGGGAAGGGAGGGTAAGATGCGTTTGGTAGTGGCATCACGCTGGAGGTGGCAGAAATGGCGGAGGATGATCCTTTGGATATGGAGGCTGATGGGGTGGAAAGTGAGGACAAGGGGAACCCTGTCGCAGTTCTGGGAGGGAGGGGAAGGGGTGAGGGTAGAGGTGCGGGAAATGGGCCAGACATGGTTGAGGGCCCTGTCAACCACAGTGGGGGGGGAATCCTCGTTTGAGGAAAAAGGAAGACAAATCAGAAGCGCTGTCATGGAAGGTAGCATCATCAGAGCAGATGCGCCGGAGACGGAGAAACTGGGAGAATGGAATGGAGTCCTTACAAAAGGCAGGGTGTGAAGAAGTGTAATCGAGGTAGCTGTGGGTGTTGGTGGGCTTATAATGGATATTAGTAGACAGCCTATCCCCAGAGATGGAGACAGAGAAGTCGAGTAAGAGAAGGGAAGTGTTGGAGATGGACCATGTAAAGGTGAGAGAAGGGTGGAAATTAGAAGCAAAGTTGATAAAGTTTTCCAGTTTGGGGCAGGAGCGGGAAACGGCACCGATACAGTCATCAATGCACCGGAAAAAGAGTTGGGGGAGGGGACCTGAGTAGGACTGGAACAAGGAATGGTCGACATATCCCACAAAAAGACAGGCATAACTAGGACCCATGCGGGTACCCATAGCAACACCTTTTACTTGAAGGAAGTGAGTGGAGTCTATTTATTGCCAACCCTACATAATAGTCCTCCTTTAATTCTTTCGCCCCTCTGTATCTATTTGTGTGTGTCTCTCTCTCGTATGCATGCTCGCGTGGCTATGTCGCGTAGTTTAGTAATTTTAACTGAGCTAGAGTGATAAAGTTAATAAACTTACATCTTTCTTGTTTAAACCTGAGAAAATCTGTCTGGTTGGTTCATTTCTAATTACAATTAGAGAGCATTGAACAAGGACTCATTGAGGTGTTAAGCTAAAAACACTTAAGTTTTAAAAGATAAACTCTGTTATGGCCAAACCAGGAAAGGGGCAAGAGGGGAACCTGAGACTCCTTCCTCACCCAGTCATAACAATGGCCAGAAAGGGATGTGAGGAAGTGCATACACAGAGAGGGATGGGGGCATCTGCAAGGTAAGTTGCTGTGAAGAGCGATGTGCTGGAGTAGGCTGAATGAGGGATTGGGGTGATATGCGTTTCAAGTTGCAGGTGAGTGTGCCAGTATACTCACATTTCCTGCCCTGCTCCGGATATTAAACTGCTTTCAGCATTGAATCCACTTGTGAGACATCATGCCTCTACTGCTGACCTCATGGGCAACCTCCAACTATGCATTCTTTTTTCACCAGCAGACTTCTTCCTTCAATCAGAGGGAAGAGTATTTATCTCCCTGCAGGCCCTTACAACCCCAGCATTACATCTAGGGAGGCTTCACTAAAACGAGGTGCAGGCTTTGAACTCCTGGATTTCATTCTGCCAATTCCTTCTGTTTCTGCTTCCAACCCCAAAATTGAACAAATTGCATGTTTGAAGTGTCTCTTTAAATACTGAAGTTAAAATCGAATCATGCAAGTTGTCATCATGCCCGCTCATGCTAGTTGGACCGGAAATCCAGAAATAATATAGTAATGCAGTGGCTGGGTTAAAAAGCCACAAACAGATGTGCTGCACTTATGTCTGGGTTTCCTGCGTGCTATCAAATGCCTCAGTCCCAGTGTGCCAGAAAACTTAGGGCAGAATTCATAGAATCATAAAATGCTTACAGCACAGAAGGAAGCCATTCGGGCCATCGAGATCATGCTGGCTCTCTGCAAGAACAACTCACCTGGTTTCACTTCCCCACCTTTTCCACGTAGCCCTGTAAATTTTTTCCCTTCAGATAATTATCCAATTCTCTTTCAAAGGCCTCGATTGAATCACCACACTATCAGACAGTGAATTCCAGATCCTAACCACCCGCTGTTTAAAAAAGTTTTTCCTCATGTTGCAGTTGGTTCTTTTGCCAATCACCTTAAATCAACGTCCTCTGGTTCTTGACCCTTCCGCCAATGGGAACAGTTTCTTGCTATCTTCTCTGTCCAGACCCCTCATGATTTTGTACACCTCTGTCAAATGTCCTCTTATTCTTCTCTTCTGCAAGGAGAATCAGCTTCTCCAACCTATCCACATAACTAAGTTCCTCATCCCTGGAACCATTTTTCTAGTCTTTTATGCACCCTCTCTAATCCCTTCACATTGTTACCATCACCTGGTTCAAGGTTTGTATTAATTTTCTAGAGGTAGCTTTTAATTTGGGAATTGAATTTTTTTAATGTAAGACAGATGAAAACACCTGGTTAGAGAAGCTGACAAACAAACCTAGGGTGGTGTTATGCCAATGTGTTTTGTTGAATGAAAATTTTCTTTGATCGACTGACTGGGAGATCTGAATTTATATTATTTTAAAATAATTTTTTAAAAGACAAGCTTCCAGCAAAGTCATACTTTCAGCTAAAGATGATCACCTAGTTTACTACACTGTATCCTATACTGCAAAGAACTATGAGGAGACAAAACATCTGCTCAGTCCCCAGCAAGAACCAAGACCCAGGAAGTTTAAAGGAACTACCTGTTCTCTCAGCAAGCAGAGAATTACTGTTAACTGCTATGTTTGAATCATTGAGTGACAGTCATGAAACAAGCCCCTCATATTTTATGGTTTTAAGCTAGTGTTTGTTCTGCAGCAAAGGAGAAGCAACTGGACTCTGACATAAGCAGAGCCTAAGAGGGGGGTCCCTCTCTCTCTCCATTCCAGCTTGAAAGTTTTCAAATCCTGCTGGTTGACTGACTACCTTTGCATACCCTGGCTACAATTTGATACCCCATTGGAGGAAATCATCCACATCGCTATTTCCAAGAGACTCATGTTACAACCAAGGTGGGAGTAATGCACTGTTAATTCTATCCCACTATTCCACAGGTCGCAGCATATCAGTAAAGTTTCCCACTTACTGAAAATTAGCCAAATTATACAGTTAATTTATCCCCAGAATAAAGCATGCCAAACCAGGTTTCCTTAAACAACAACAAAATTAACTATTTATATAATAAACCAAGTTTTAAATGATATTGAGATGAATCTATATGTATGAAAAGATTTTATAACTTTTTATTCTTCCGAATCCTCATGCACACACACATACATTCAAAACGAACGGTTAACTGCAATATGTTTGTGTGTGAGAGTGAAAGTTGGCACATTGTTTTTTATTTTATTAGTTCGGTTTAGGTACAATAAAGTTAATCTCTTTCTTTGTTACCTCAAGAAAGCCTTTCTGATTGGTTCTTGTTATGATCATAGCAAGTAAGTAATTAAACAACTGCTGAATTGCAGTACATCCACTTTAAGAAAGAATTAAGCGTGTTGTGGTCTAACAAGGAGGGCAAAGAAAGAAGCCCATCAACCCCTCCTCACTTGACTGTAACAATGGTTACAAATCAAAGAGTGGCCCATTTTTATTTCGGAAGGTCATATTGGGAAGTGTGTAGACCCAAATCAATGGGAACACCTCTGAACCCTTTGATGAAGATGGTGTGTCTGCAGCTGCTGCAATTAAGGGTTTAAATATTCATGTGGATATCAGAAATCAAAGAGATGTTTTGAGAGTTGGAGATAATTAGCTTAAATTGCTATCTGGGACATCCCATGTGTATCATGTTGCTATGGAAATAAATGATGCAGAGAGTGTCTGTTGGTTTTTTGATGTGTTTGCTGGCTGACAGATAAGCAGTTGGCTTTTAGACAAGCAGTTGGCTTTTGGAAAGCTGTTGGCTTTAAAAGCAGCTGGGCTCAGGAGCAAAGAGGCCATCAGGAACCAGGGCTGGTTCTGTTTTGAGTAAGGCCCAAGCTCAAGCTGGGAAGTCCAGATTTGGGAGGTGTTGGAAGAGAACTGGAGGATTGCATGACGGATGCAAGTGGGAGAATTCCCAGGAAATCTCATACCTCGGGTGACTATTGAGAACTTGAGGAAAAGCAAAGTAAATTCCAAAGCGCTGTAGGACACTTTGGATAGGCCCCAGGAGAAATGAACAAACCACCAAGATCTTGTAACATATAGGGAAACTCTTAGGGTGGAAGTAACAGTCAAACAGGAATGTTCTGTTGAGATTTAGAGTTTAAATATCCATCTTCCTGTTTGGTTAAGATTTTAAGTTTAAAGTATAAATGTTTCAAGTTGAAGTGTTAAGTTAGTGCTGTTTTGATTTGTTTGACTTTTGTACAGAAACACTTTTGTTCAAAATATGAAATTTTGTGGCTCTTTCAGTAATAATTGGGAATTTGACTTTCTCTTTTTAAAAGTTAATGGTCCTGAATGGGATCATAACAACCTCAAAAGGACATAGACAAGTTGGTGGAATGGGCAGACAGGTGGCAGATGAAGTTCAATGCAAAGAAATGTGAAGTGATTCATTTTGGTAGGAAGAACATGGAGAGACAATATAGAATAAAGGGTACAATTCTAAAGGGGTTGCAGGAGCAGAGGTATCTAGGTGTATATGTGCATAAGTCATTGAAGGTGGCAGGACAGGTTGAGAGAGCAGTTAATAAAGCATACAGTATTCTGGGCTTTATTAATAGGGGCAGAGACCACAAGAGCAAGGAAGTAATATTGAACTTGTATCAGACACTAGTTCGGCCTCAGCTGGAATATTGCATCCAGTTTTAGAGTCATAGAGTCATACAGCATAGAAATAGGCCCTTTCGGCCCACCGCGTCTATGCCGACCATAATGCCTATCTATACTAATCCCATCTGCCTGAATTAATTACATATCCCTCTAAGCCTTGCTCATTCAAGTACCTGTCCAGATGTCTCTGAAATGTTGCTACTGTTCCTGCCTCCACCACTTCCTCTGGCAGCTCATTCCAGATACCCACTATTCTTTGTGTGAAAAGTTTACCTCTTTGATCCCCTTTAAACCTCTTCCCTCTCACCTTAAATCTATGCCCTGTAGTTTTAGTCACCCCTACCACGGGAAACAGGCTGTGGCTATCTATCCTATCTATGCCTCTCATAATTTTATATACCTCTATCATGTCCCCTCTCAGCCTCCTTAGCTCCAGCGAAAACAGACCCAGCCTATCCAATCTCTCTTTATAACTCAAGCCCTCCAAACCAGGCAACATCCTTGTAAATCTTTTCTGCACCCTCTCGAGCTTAATCACTTCTTTCCTGTCGTGCGGCGACCAGAACTGCACACAGTACTCCAAGTGAGGCCTAACCAATGTTATGTACAACTGTAACATGACGTCCCAACTCTTGTACTCAATGCCTCGGCCGAAGAAGGTAAGCATGCCATACGGCTTCTTCACCACCCTGTCTACCTGTGTTGCCACTGTCAGGGAACTATGTACTTGCACCCCATGGTCTCTCTGCTCAACAACACTCCCCGGGGGCCTGCCATTCACTGCATATGTCCTACCCGTGTTTAACTTCCCAAAATGCATCAATTCGCACTTGTCTGCATTAAATTCCATTTGCCAGTCCCTTGCCCACTTTCCCAGTTGTAACCTTAGACAACCTTCTTCACTGTCCACTATACCACCAATTTTGGTGTCTTCTGGAAACTTACTAATCATGCCCCCTACATTCTCATCCAAGTCATTAATATATATGACAAACAACAGAGGGCCCAGCACTGATCCCTGCGGCACACCACTGGTCACCGGCCTCCAATCTGAAAAGCAACCCTCCACTACCACCCTCTGCATCCTATCACCAGGCCAATTTTGTATCCAATTGGCTAGCTCACCCTGGATCCCATGTGTTCGAACCTTGCGGACCAGCCTACCATGCGGGACCTTGTCAAAGGCCTTGCTAAATTCCATGTAGACAAGGTTCATCGCCCTGCCCTCGTCAATCCTATTGGTCACCTCCTCAAAAAACTCAATCAAATTTATGACACATGATTTCCCTCGCACAAAGCTATGCTGACGATCCGTAATCAGACCATGCCTTTCCAAATGCCTATAAATTCTGTCTCTCAGAATCCCTTCCAATAACTTTCCCACCACTGATGTAAGTCTCACCGGCCTGTAGTTCCCTGGCTCATCCCTGCTGCCCTTCTTAAATAAAGGCACAACATTAGCTATCCTCCAGTCCTCCGGTACCTCATCCGTGGCTAACGATGATAAAAAATCTCTGTCAGGGCCCCAGCAATCTTCTCCCTTGCTTCCCATAGCATCCTAGGATACACCTGGTCAGGCCCTGGGAATTTATCCACCTTAATGCGCTTCAAAATCTCCAACACCTCCTCCTTTGTAATGTTGATATGCTCCAGGATATCGGTGTTCCCTCCCTTAAACTCACTAGCTTCCATGACCTTCTCCACAGGAAATACAGTCGAGAAGTATTCATTTAGGACCTCGCCCATTTCCATAGCTCCACACATAGATTACCACACTGATCCTGAAGGGGACCTACTCTCTCCCTAGCTACACTTTTACTCTTAATATACTTATAGAATCTTTTAGGATTCTCCTTTATCTTATCTGCCAAGGAAATCTCATGGCCCCTTTTTGCCCTCCTAATTTCCTTCTTAAGTGTACTCCTACATCCCCTATGCTCCTCGAGGGACTCGCTTGATCCCAGCTGCCTATACCTGACATATGCCTCCTTCTTTGTCCTGACCAAACCCTCAATATCCCTCATCAACCAAGGTTCCCTAAACTTGCCAGCCTTGTCCTTCCATCTAACAGGAACATGCCGGCCCTGAACTCTTCCTATCTCACTTTTAAAAGCCTCCCACTTGCCAGACGTCCCTTTACCTGTAAACAGCCTCTCCCATTCAACTGTTGAGAGTTCTTGTCTGATGCCATCGAAATTAGCCTTCCCCCAATGTAGGACTTCAACCTGAGGACCAGTCCTATCCTTTTCCATAACTATCTTGAAGCTAATAGAGTTATGGTCACTGGTCCCAAAGTGCTCCCCCACTGACACACCAACCACCTGCCCAGCCTCATTTCCTAAGAGGAGGTCGAGTGTAGCCCCTTCTCTAGTAGGGCCATCCACATACTGCTTCAGAAAACTATCCTGGACACACTTCACAAATTCTTCCCCATCTGATCCCTTAGCACTAAGGCAGTCCCAGTCAATATTAGGGAAGTTAAAATCACCTACTATTACAACCCTATAATTCCTGCACCTATCTGTGATTTCCTTACATATATGCTCCTCCAATTTCCTCTGACTATTGGGGGGGCCTATAGTATAATCCCATCAAAGTGATCACCCCTTTTTTATTTCTAAGTTCTACCCATATGGCCTTTCTGGACGTTCTCCGCGGGATATCCTCTCTAAGTACTGCCGTGATGCCTCCTCCCTAATCAATAGTGCAACTCTCCCTCCTCTCTTACCTCCACCTCTGTCAGGCCGGAAGCATCGGTACCCGGGAACATTGAGCTGCCAGTCCTGCCCATCCCACAACCACATTTCCGTAATAACTATAATATCACAATCCCATGTACCGATCCATGCTCTGAGTTCATCTGCCTTACCTGTAAGGCTTCTTGCATTAAAGTAAATGCAGTTTAGCCTACCAGACCTTCCACACTCCCTGTCCTGCCCCTGCAAGGCCTGCCTACTGGAATTGCTTGCTTTAACCTCTACATTTGCCTCAACTATCTTATCGGAGAGACTACTACTTTGGGTCCCACTCCCTTGCCAGACTAGTTTAAACCCTCCTGAGTCGTACCAGCAAACCTCCCCGCAAGGATATTGGTCCCCCTCCAGTTCAGATGCCACCCGTCCCTCTTGTACAGGTTACCTCTGTACCAGAAGAGATCCCAATGATCCAAGTAGCTGAAACCCTCCCACATACACCAGCTCATCAGCCACGCATTCATTTGCCTTATCCTCCTATTCCTAACCTCACTAGCACATGGCACAGGGAGTAATCCTGAGATTACAACCCTAGAGTTCCTGCTTTTTAACCTTCTGCCTAACTGCCTATATTCACTTTGCAGAACTTCATCTCTCTTCCTGCCTATGTCGTTAGTACCAATATGGACCACGACCTCTGGCTGCTCACCATCCCCTTTCAGAATGTCCTGTAGCCACTCAGAGACATCCTTGACCTTAGCACCAGGGAGGCAACATATCATCCTGGAGCCTCGTTTGCGGCCACAGAAACGTCTATTTGCACCCCTTACGATGGAATCCCCTATCACTACAGCTCTTCCTTTTCCTCCCCTGCTGTGCAGCAGAGCCCTCCGTGGTGCCACGAACTTGGCTGTTGCAGCTTTCCCCAGGGAGGTCAAGCCCCCCAACAATATCCAAAGTGGTATAGCTGTTTGAGAGGGGGATGGCCACAGGGGACTCCTACACTACCTGCCTGCGCCTACTATTCCGTCTGGTGGTCACCCATCCCTTTTCTGCCTGTGCAGCCATTACCTGCGGTGTGACCACCTCACTAAGCGTGCTATCCATGACGTCCTCAGCATCGCGGACACTCCACAGTGAATCCACCTGCAGCTCCAGCTCCGTAATGCGGGTAGTCAGTAGCTGCAGATGGATACACTTCCTGCACACATGGTCGTCAGGGATGCTGGAAGCATTCCTGATTTCCCACATAGCGCAGGAGGAGCATATCACGGGACTGAGCTCTCCTGCCATGACTTACCTTTAGGCTAATTAGTTACTCCCTTAATTAAAAAATACTAATTACACTAGGGGCCTTGTTCTACCCACTACAATCCGAAGTCCTTATTAAGCTACACTGATTTTTAAAAAAACACTTTAATAGTACTCACCTTATCACCAGAGGATTTTTTGTTCAACAAAAAAAACTTTCCCCTATTTAAAGATATTTAAATGCACTAACAACTGCTACCTTGCAGCTCTCCTCTGACGTCAATGTTGGCTTTTTTTTTTCAAAACTCCAGTGCGCTGGAAGAGCTCCTCTCCGCTCCACTCCTGGAAGGTAAGAGACTGGGCCTCAATCCTCGGGTTCGATTTATAGGCTACGCTCTCGGCGTTCTCCCCACAGGTCCGCTCCGCTCCCGGAAGGTAAGAGGGCACCCGCAATTTATGAAAGACATGAGGGCATTGAAGGGAGTACAGAAAAGATTCATGAGAATGGTTCCAGGGATGAGGAATTTCAGTTATGAAGATAGATTGGAGAAGTTAGGACTGCTTTCCTTGGAGAAGAGAAGGCTGAGAGGTGATTTGATAGAGGTGTTCAAAATAATGAAGGGTCTGGACAGAGTAGATAGAGAGAAACTGTTCCCACTCGTGAAAGGATTGAGAACAAGAGGGCACAGATTTTAAGTATTTGATAAGAAAAGCAAAAGCGACACGAGGAAAAAAATTTTCACGCAGAGAGTGGTAAGGTCTGGAATGCGCTGCCTGAGAACGTGGTGGAGGCAGGTTCAATTGACGCATTCAAAAGGAAAATTGGACAGTTATATGAAAATGAAGAATGTGCAGGGTTATGGGGAGAAGGCAGGGGAATGAACTGAGGAAATTGCTCTTTCGGAGAGCCAGTGCGGACACGATGGTCTGAATGGCCTCCTTCTGCACTGTAACGATTCTGAGATTCTGTGAACATCCTTCTTAAAACGTGTTGCACAGAACTGGACACAATACTACAGTTGATGCCAAACCAGTATTCTATACAGGTTTATAATAGCATCCTCCTTTTTCTACTCTATGGACTGGGTTTTGTCTTGGCCAATCCAAAAAGGTGGGGGGAACTCCGCCTCTGCATTTTCGCGATCCATGCAGCGATCTTCTGGTGTTTTTCAATTAAAGATTCACGAGCCGGGATCCCCTTTAAAGACGGGGATCTTGCCTCCCATGAGCTGCTGAACAATCAGAGGGTTGGCAGTTCAGCGTTATTAGCAGTGCCACCGGAAGCGGTGGCCACTGTCGGTACTGCAGAGGTCTCAGATGCAGGCCCAGAGCTGGAACTCTGGACAAGAGGTAGGTGAGTCGGGGCTGCTGGGGGCAGTCTGGAAGACCCTGGCAAGGTGGGTTGAGGGAGTGATCATGAAGTCCAGGAGGAGGAGGGTCCTGGGGGCTATAGTTGTTCCTGGTGGGGGTCCTTGTGTTGCAAGGCATCCTCCCACACAGTGGAGACCCCCCACCGACCCCCCCCAACCTCACTGCTGGTAATGTCCGGGCCCTTCATTGGCCAAGAGTAGGCCACTTAAGGGCCTGAATTCGTCTTTAGGTAGGAAGGCTGTCATCGGCCCACTTCTCCCCCTCCCCCGCCACCCATTGCAATACAATGTTCCCCCTCCTCCTTCCCCGCTTCAGGAAGGCCCATAAAGTCCTGGCCTGTGTCTCTATTTATGAAGCCCAGGATCCTGTATGCTTTATTATCCACTTTCTCTACCTGCCCTGCCACCTTCAATAATTTGTATACATATACCCACAGGCCCTCTGTTCCTGCACCCCCTTTAGAATTGTATTATTTAATTTATATTGCCTTTCCTCATTCTTCCTAATAAAATAAATGGCTTCACACTTGACTGCATTAAATTTCATCTGGCATTTGTTTGCACATTCCACCATCCTGTCGATGTCCTCGTGAAGTTTAGCACTATCCTCCTTACAGTTCACAATATTTCCAAGTTGTATTACCTGAAAATTGTGAAATCATGCCCTGTACACCCAAATCTAGGTTATTAATATATCAAGAGAAGCAGGGGTCCTAACACTGACCCCTGGGGAAAGCCACTGTGTACCTTCCTCTAGTCCAAAAACAACCATTCACAACTACTCTCTGTTTCCTGTAACTCAACTTTCCATGCTGCTACTGTCCCTTTTATTCCATGGGCTCTAACTTTGCTGACAATTTTATTGAGATAGACCTGGGGGACTGCTTGCTAGTGTTGCTCCTGCTTCTCCTGGTGATGTTGGGTTGTTGCTCCTCTGCAGTTTAAAGGTTTTCCAACCAGCCAGTATCATGGATCAATGGCTCCCTGTTGTGCTATCACCTTGTTGACCCTGCTGAGTTCCACACAGTTCGGGAAACCTGTTTACTGGCTGTTAAAGCCCGAATTCAGGGTTAAAGACACAATTAATTGACTATTTAAATATTTAAATGACTGACCTGACAGCTCCCGCTCACCTCTAAACCTACCCCAATAAAACCCAGAAGTGGACGGAACCATGTCGAGTTTCTGACCTGCAGAATCTTTGCAGTCTTTAAGCTCCGCCTCCCCACACCTGAACCCCCACCCCCACACCCACCCCACCCCTTGGCAGTTAAAATTCTGCCCTTAAAGTCCAGCCCATCATTTCTAATGTGAAAAGGAAAAACTTCTTCATAAATGGTTATAAAATGGAATCATCTAGTTTAAATACAGAAAATATAGCTGTAGAGATCTGGGGTATATTTTTCACAATCTATTAAGTTTAGAAAAAATAATTTTTATTAAACTGCAATATGTGTTTTCTTCAATTTTGCATATTGAGCTAACTTTAGTCTTTAAAGTTTCCACTTAATTATCAAAGTGTGTGAGCATTCATCTCTTCAAAGCAATGCAGCGCTGTAATGTTCTAATTCTAAATGATTTTCTTGCTAAATTAGAAAGAAGCAACTTAAAAATTATGTCATTTCACTTACTCGAATTTTTAATTTGATCTGTTTTTGGTCACAAGATTAACAGTTTCTGGACTAATGTTTCTTTTCTTTGTTAAGTCCCTTTTACTGCCTAAGTCAAAATTATATCTGAATGGAAAGGGGTAAGTAGGACTGGGAGATGTGCCATCTTTAAAAGGCTTAGAAGATTCACATGTACCTTTTATGAAATCTGAAATCAAATTGTAATTTCTGATTCTAAATTTCAATTAAGAAAACACACTAATCTCTGCAACTGCAATCAACAAGAACAAGTTTAGATACTTTCCTCATTGTGCTACTTAATGAACAAGCTCACATTTTTGATACTGCGCCAACTATGTTATAGAATTATTTATGATACAGAAGGAGGCCATTCAGTCCATCGAGTCTATGCTGGCTCTCCACGGAGCAATCCAGTCAGTCCCATTCCCCTGCTCTATCCCCGTAGCCCTGCAAGTTTATTTCCTTCACGTGCCCATCTAATTTCCTTTTGAAATCATTGATTGTTTCTGCTTCCACCACCCTTCCAGGCAGCGAGTTCCAGGTCATTATCACTCGCTGCATAAAAAAGTTCTTCCTTACATTCCCCCTGCATATCTTGCCAAAAACCTTCAATCTGTGTCCCCAACTCCTTGGACCATCAGTTGGGAACCGTTTTTCTTGTCTCACTTATCTAATCCTGTTGTTAGAACCAGGCAAGAAAGGGGTCTAGGGTTCCTTCTCAGCCTTCACCTGGTCTTCCCATAGCAGGGTTTAATTTTTTTAAACACCTTGTTTTTAGCTCCCCTTTGGTGAATACTTGTTCACCGCTTTCCAATCATAAGGCAAAGAAGCCAGCACAAACAGGTTTTCTTAGGTTTAAAGAAAAAAGGTTGAAATTTATTAA
The DNA here is from genome assembly GCF_036365525.1 of Heterodontus francisci. Lineage (NCBI taxonomy): Eukaryota > Metazoa > Chordata > Chondrichthyes > Heterodontiformes > Heterodontidae > Heterodontus > Heterodontus francisci. The sequence continues at coordinate 116,946,775 of NC_090371.1, forward strand.
ACTTAAACTCTAATTCAGTTAACTCCTATGGGTACACAACATGCCCATGCTAGCATGCATACATGATAAACATATGCAGATAGAGACAGAAAAGAGCAGAAGAAAAATAAAGTCGAAAGGTTTGAGGCAATCTCTGAAGAGGGTTTTTGTTACGGTTCTTCGAGCTCACTGTAGAGTCCTTGTTTGTAGGTAGATCTTGCTTTTCGTTGGTGCCCAGTATTCTTCTTAAACCTTGTTCGCTGTAGGAAACTTTTCTCTCTTGGGGTTCATGTGTCTTTCGTGGATTTGAAGTTCCGTGAGAAAGAGATGGAGAGCCAGATAGGAGAGGTAGTGGCGAGCCAGCCAGAAAAGGTCTTTTCAGTTCAGGAGCAAACATACACTCTGAATTCAAACTGTTTGTACAATTCAGAAAAACCAGGCTGCCAAGCAGGCTAGTTACGTGACCAGCTGGTCTGACCATGCCTGTTTGTGGATTCTCTGGTCTTAGCTGGTCCTGGAATGTCTCTTCTTACACACAATACCTGGTGCTCAAAGTCCATTGTGGGTTAAATTGGATAAGGGAAGAAACCCCTTTGTCTCCACAAGCACTATCTGTTAATATGCAAATATCTTTCCAGCCAAGGGCCTGGTGATTATTTTTAAACAAGTCCATTCTTCAGTTCAGCAAGTTTTCAAATCAATGTTCATATGACAAAATTAATATGCCTCATTTTTGGCAAGTGGGGGTCTAGCATGATACTGTCATAATCTTATATACCTCTATCAAATCTCCCCGCAATCTCCTTTGTTCTAAGGAGAACAACCCCAGCTTTTCCAATTTAACCTTGTAACTAAAATCTCCCATCCCTGAAACCATTCTGGTAAATCTCCTCTGTACCTTCTCAAGAACCCGCATATCCTTTATGAAGTGTGGTGACCAGAACTGGATGCAATACTGGTTGGGGCCTAAACAGAACTTTATAGAGGTTCAGCATAACTTCCCTACTTTTTTACTCAATGCCTCTTTTTATGAAGCCCAAGATCCCATATACTTTACTAACCACTCTCTCAATATGCCCTGCCACCTTCAAAGATTGATGCACATGCACCCCCAGGGCCCTCTGTTCTTGCACACTCTTTAGAACTGTGCCATTAAGTCTATATTGCATGGTCTACGCCACTTTTTTTGTTTATCTGTTTACCTTGATTACTGGTAGTTTAGGTTGCTGCTCTGCTCTTCATGGGAGGAGGGGAGGATAGATGTGGAGTTTGTTTCTGTATTGTCATCAAGTGTTGACAATGACATGGTATTTGCTTTCGCTGTGTTGCTTGAATTTGAACCTGAAGTTGTCATGAATGGCTTTCATCCAAAATACTAAACTGCATTTTCAGATTCTGACAGATCTGTGCTATTTGTCTAATATTTTCTCCATTTCACATCTCCAACATACTCAGTTTTCCTTTTTTTCCTATATCCTAAAAAATCATTACTTTCAAGCTGTTTCTTAAGAAAAATCAATATACATATTGATCAGAAAAATGGCTGTTCCCTACGGTAGCAAGAAATGTTCAGAAAAGTAAAAGGATTTAAGTTTGCTAAATGGAACCAGTATGGTATTTCTGATTGTTAGTACAAATGCATCTAATGGCTATGTTAGCATCCGATAAGACTTCTGCAATATTTGTAGAGATTTGGCAGCACTGAATTTTAGTTCTAATGATACACTTCTCTTGCTGTGGCACATTAATGTTGACTCTGTGATGGGATATCTTCGGAAATCACATGTGCCCAGCTTGCTGGACCACCAATATGCATCCCTCATGCTTCTGTTTAATTTTATTTTGCTTAAGTACAATCAGTAAAATTATGGATTATGACAGAATGCTGACTAAGCCTTCAAGGGTAGTGTTTACATTTTGTAACTAAAGAAAATCACAAGAGTTTCTTGTACAATTAAATTGTAGAGGATGCAGTTCAAATTTTATTTGCTTTTCTGTTTTAAAATTGAGGTTTGCATTTTCTTTTGACAAATTGTGAAATTATCAACTGAAGTCTTGTAGGTTTGTTTGCACACTAACTTGTAACATAAAATAGTGGAATGCAGATTTACAGCTTCAACTTTCTTTATCTCAGTTTCGTCATTAAAGGAAGGAACACAGCAGAGTTGAAGCACTTTCACATATGGAGGCAGAGGGAATTGGAAAGCAGAATCTTCACAGCTGAGTGTATAGTGCATTAGTAGGGGTATGAAAAGGTTACTTGTGCACCAGAGCACGTAACTTAAGTTTGTTTAAACAGAAAAAAACAATGGCCCAAATTTACCTGTCCCCACCTGGCAGAAATAATAAACAATGATTGGACCTCATTTAATCTGACAGCCTTACCTCAACACTGATTGACAGCTCATTGCTAACTGTGGGGAAAATAAATCTGGTGACTCCTCCATAGAGCTGAGCCAGCCTTTTCAACCTGAAGGGACAACACAGGGGTGGGGAGGTAGGGGTTAGCAGGCAACAGGTAGGAAGATTTTTCTGAGACCAGAAGGTGTGTTCTTGCTGTTCCAGGTCCCACAAAAATCCTAAAAAAAACTCTCATCCAGAGCACTTTATGAGCAACCTCCAGTAGTCCCTTAAAGAACCACTATTTATGCCGCTGTATGTCGAATTCCATCGGGCAGGGCTTGAATAACTCTCCCATCAATTTTATGGGCACTTTCTGACAACTGAACAGTTGGGATCACAAATAGAGTGATGCGTTGGACTGAATCTGTAGCGCAGTTCTCAGTAATTTGGTGCTTCATAATGCTGCGTCCTAAGCTCTTGTGGTCACCAAACACAGTGAGAAATTTCCCATAAACAAATTCATTCCATGGTTGAAATTGCACATATTAGGACAATCTTTTATAACAATTTAAAAGGACTGACTTTGTCTCCCAAACTTTTCTTCATGCCAACACTTACAAAACTAACCTATACCTTTCACACATAATACAGAAATATACTTGTCAACAATATATCTTTTCCTCAAATTCCATATTCTTTTCCTACACAAAGACACACACAAACTTTTTAAAATAAACCTGAGTAACAACTGAATTCTTTACACAGTTAGGAAACACAATATAAGATAATAAATGGTTGCCACTGAGGAACAAGGTAGTAATTCAATTGAGTGCTTCCATTCATATAATCACTGAGAGCAAAGCCTTAGCAGTTTGAGAACATCAGCAGAACCCTGTGTCTGAATTACTGTTTTATAACTCACTGCCAGTTCTTTGCTGTTCTTCAAATATATACTGCTCGATTTAAAAAAAAACATTGCTTTTGGCTTTTCTTATGTTAAGTGGTGGAGATATGCTCAGGAAAGATGATGTTGTGATGCAAATATAACTGTCAATAATACGGAATCACATAAGATAAAAGGTGATATAAGAATGCCTCTTAAAATAAAATGTAGAGCATTATCAAGAAAAAAACTGCAGGCAATATATTATATGGAAGATGAACACTGGATAGAAGGATCAATGATTTCAAAAGGAAATTGGATGGGCACATGAAGGCTATAAACCTGCAGAGCTTCAGGGATCAAGCAGGGGAGTGGGACAGACTGGATTGCTCTGTTGTGCGCCGGCATGGATTTGATGGGCTGAATGGCCCCTTTCTATGCCGTAAATTATTCTATGACTCTATGACAAAGTGGCATCAGAATTCAGGGGTCAGCAGTAATAAAGCTAAAGTTATTGTTCATTAATGTAATGCTGTGTATTTCCAGCCATTTATATAACACCTTTAATGACCTCAGAATGTCCCCAAAATGCTTTACAACCAACAAAATATTTTTGAAGTATGGGCACTGTTGTAATGTGGCAGCCAATTTGTGCACAACAAGCTCCCACGAACAGTAATTGAGATAATTTTATTTTATTTATTTAGGGATACAGCACTGAAACAGGCCCTTCGGCCCACCGAGTCTGTGCCGACCAACAACCACCCATTTATACTAACCCTCCAGTAATCCCATATTCCCTACCACCTACCTACACTAGGGGTAATTTACAATGGCTAATTTACCTATCAACCTGCAAGTCTTTGGCTGTGGGAGGAAACCGGAGCACCCGGCGGAAACCCACGCGGTCACAGGGAGAACTTGCAAACTCCGCACAGGCAGTACCCAGAATTGAACCCAGGTCCCTGGAGCTGTGAGGCTGCGGTGCTAACCACTGCGCCACTGTGCCGCCCGAATGACCAAATGACCTGTATTAGTGATGTTGGTTGAGGGATTAATATTGGCCAGGACACTGCAGAGAAACCCCCTGCTCTTCTTCAATAGTGTCATGAGATGTTTCTGCTGCACCTGAGAGGGTAGAATTTTAACAGCTCATCCAAAAGATGGCACCTCTGACAGTCCAGTGCTCCCTCAGGGGATCTGCACTGAAGTGTCAGGCTAGATTATGTGCACAACTCTCTGAAGTGGGACTTCAACCCAGAGCCTTCTAACATAGAGGCAAGAGTGCTATCACTGAGCCATGTCTGAAACCTCAGAATAAAGCAAATGTTGAATTATTGGAGAACTCACTATCAATACAAGATAGTACATGTTTTTTTCAAAGAGATTGCACTTGATGTCATTAGGATGTTCCTTCCTGCCCTTTTTCAAAGGATGACTTATATAGTTCTACAATGGAACCCCTTCAAAGGTTTTTTTTAAATTTTACTGAGAAAAATACCTGAATATTATCTTGAATAAGTACTGAGGCCGGGGTTTTCCACTTCTGTACTAGCCAGCTTGTAACTTCCTCCTGTGCACCATGATGGATGGAAAATCACAGACAAGCAGAGAGAAAAAACCTCGCTGCCCAATGTAATTCTCAAAGAACTTTTCCTTTGAATTACCTTCACTAATATTTTATGAGTAAATTTCCAAACGAGTTACCTGATGAAATAGGATTCAAGTAGAAACTTGTCTGAGGCAATGTGATTTTGATTTCTGTTGGACTGCATAATTAAGCTTGGGAGTTGGATGTTTTATGCATCAAAGAGCTAGACTTTCTGCCTATAGTTTGTCAATAGGTTGTAAATATAGCCCATCACAGATCCTGAAACTGGGGTTTCCAGACCCTGGGAGATCCAAAGGGGGACCCCAAGGGTCTCTGCGGTCATCAAAATTCCGTCTATCTGTTGTCAGGGTGCTGACTTTTTCTATTCTTGTTAATTAACATATTGGGTTGAATTTTACGGGCCCCCCCTCCACCCCAGAGATGGGTTTGGAGGCAAGGTTGCCCTTAGAATTGCGACAGGAGGCGGGGATGGGGGGGGGAGCAGAGAACCTTTCGCCTTCATGTTGCAACACAATTTTGTTGGAGAGGGATAGGCAAAAGACAGCCCTCCCAGAGGCCGCTTGAAGCCCTTAAGAGGCCTATTAAAAGCCACTTAAGGGCCTCTTACCCCTGTCGCTGGCAGTAAGCCAGCAGCAGGGGTGTCCTCCGCCATGAGGGGAGGTCGCCCAGTAAAACGAGGCGACCTCCCTGCTGGCTTAGGCTGGGTAGGGCCTCCTCACTAGGCAATCTGTGGCCTAGCAAGGGCTCCCACCATCAAACAAACCACCTGCCTGGACCCGCCTTCCTCTGCACCAAATGCCAAATGCCCCACCCCACTTTGCCAGGACATGCCGGACTGGCCCCAGCGATCCCACGTCACTTACCTGAAGTCCAGATCTCCAGTGCTGGGCACATGTCCAACGCCTCTGCAGTACCTGCTGTGGCCACTACTTCCAGTGGTACTGCCAATACTACTGAGCTGCCAGCCCTGTGATTGGCCAGCAGCTCTTGGAGCTGGTATCCCCATCTTTAAAGGGACGCGGATCCTGGCGGCGGTCTGTTAATTGGCCCAGTGCAGTAGAATCGTGCTGTGAGTCTCCAAATGGCTGAGGCTGGGCTCCCCCAGCCTTTTCTGCCTGGTGTCAGGAGCCCCACTGCTGGCACAAAGTTCAATTCATCATTTCTGCTTCTATACAATAGTACAAATATTTTCCACAATGTTACCCATTTTCCTTTGGGTAACTGATACTGTCTTTCAGAAGTTAGGATTTGGGGAAGAGTTAGGTGCAGTGGGTTGCTCCTAGAAATGTACCAATAGTTGCAGTGAAAGAAAAGGAAATATTTGCATTTATATTGTACCTTGCATGACCCCAGGACATCCCAAAGTGCTTTACAGTCAAGGAAATACTTTTGAAATATAGTTAATAACCTGGGAGGTGGGTTGGGAGTTGGGGAGCTGGCAGGGGCACATTAAAATCACTGGAACTGTGCTGGATTGCCTCCCCAACACAGTCCCACCATCAGGGCATTTTACTGATGATGGGACTGGTGGTGGACAAGCCGCCCACTCCAAGGAGGCAGGTAGCTAATTTCCATACACTAAGGTCCAATTAGCACAGTGGCGCAGTGGTTAGCACTGCAGCCTCACAGCTCCAGGGACCCGGGTTCGATTCCGGGTACTGCCTGTGTGGAGTTTGCAAGTTCTCCCTGTGTCTGCGTGGGTTTTCTCCGGGTGCTCCGGTTTCCTCCCACAAGCCAAAAGACTTGCAGGTTGATAGGTAAATTGGCCATTATAAATTGTCACTAGTATAGGTCGGTGGTAGGGAAATATAGGGACAGGTGGGGATGTTTGGTAAGAATAGGGGATTAGTGTAGGATTAGTATAAATGGGTGGTTGATGTTCGGCACAGACTCGGTGGGCCGAAGGGCCTGTTTCAGTGCTGTATCTCTAATCTAAAAAAATCTAATTAGGGGCCATTTTATGGAGCCTTCGATATCCTGCTGATGGCAAGTCAACCTCCCTACAGTTTGAGGTGGCCACCAGCTAAATGGAGGGGGAACGTTTTATGTGACAAAGAGGGGGCCACAGGAAGGCGAGGCAGCACCTGGGGCCCCAACGATTTCCCCGGGGGTGGGGGGGGGTTCCCCTACAGTACTCAGCCCTTTGATTGTTTAAATTTTTTTTCTTCACCTACCTGCTCTAGGCCCCAGGTCTCCTGCCTGCCTCCCTCAGTAGCGACCACCTCTCTTGGGGGCAGGCTGCTGTCCTTAGTAGCCACTTAATTGGCTGCCACCAACAAATGTGGCCTGGAGTCCCGCCGCCCATCAAAGTGAGGTCACACCCCTCCCCCCCCCCCCCACCCCGCAACCCCAACCCCCAGCTTTCAGCCCCAGCAGTGGGACTCCTGCCTCCTCCACAAAATTCTGGCAAATGTGTCAGGTAGGAAACACAGCAGCCAATTGCAAACAGCAAGTTCCCACAAACAGCAGTGTGATAATGATCAGATAATCTGTGGGGTACCTAAGAAAGTGTCAGTATGTCCAAGGAGACCCCTGACAGTGAATCTATATTTGCAAAGACTACCTAAAGTATCAATATTTGCAGGGAAGCTCCTAAAGTATATTAAGATTTGTAGATGGTCAGTGTGTCAGCATTGGAAAACCATTGGTATACACAGATTGGTCCATGCTCCTTGGGCCCAATTTTAACTCTGTGCAAGTGGGTGGATTTTGAATGAGTTAAAATCTTGCCGCTTGTTACAAGAAACAAAAATGTCTTACAAGGAAGGAAAAAAAAAGCATTGTGTTATAAGTGAAATACTAAATGACAAACTAAACCTAATGTTTATTCGCCTATCAGAAATGTACACTTGAATGTTTCTTTTGCAGAATAAATTTTGATTTTCATAATTAGGCAGTTTTTTTCCCTTTGTTTGGAGCGACATTTAGAAACAAAAAATCCTACCAGTTCTATTATTTATAAAAAGGTTCTTTCTGAGAATAGGGAAATTAAGAAAATTGGTCAAAATAAGTGCTGTCAATATGGGGGTAGTTTTGCAAGAACAGACTGGCAGCTGGGCACCTTGTCCACCAGCAACACAGATCTGTAAGCTTCTGGTGAAACAAGTCCCCTGGTGCCAGCGCATAATCAAAGAATTACCTTCTAACTGTTCAAACATGCTGCTAAAAGTGCTTCTCAATGGCACGTTTGGGAAATATAACCACCCGATGTGGCACCGATATAGTCAGATCAGGAGGTTGACAGATTTGAGTCTTAGTCTGTGATCAGTTAACTGATCTTAGCCAAGTAAGAGGGGTGGCAGAAAGCTCGTTATGCCACTGCAAGATGCAAACAATTATAGTTGTCTAATTTGCTATATACCTTAGTGAATGCCATCAGATGCCTACTATACAAATATTTTACATTTTGACTGCCTGAGACAGAAAGGATATAAGTTCTGATTTTCTGTTTTTAATTTTGGAGCTCTTAAAATGCAAGTTGGTCCCGCAGGGAGTCAAGAACAAAGTGGGGTTAGAGAGTAGGGGATAACAGAGTAAAGAACTCAGATGTAAGATTGGTTGTAAGACATTATATTGAAGATTTATATATACATATAGATGATAACATGGCTGCTCCTAGAATCGCAAAATGTAATTACTGCAAAATTAAATGAGTCAAAAGTTTTGTTGGCTAGATAGAAAGTAACAAGTAATTTCCTGGAATTGTCCAAGCCAGCATGGAGAAATCTAACTTAGAACTCAAAAGTACTATAATTGAAACGCATTTCTAAATATCCACTTAAACATTTTGATGGTGAAATCTATATCACAGTATTGCTTTACTCTTTTCCATACGGATTCTGCCTACTTATGCATGCATCAGATAGCCTTACAGTGCCCATCAAACGACAACTGCATTTATCCTGTCTTCATTTAGTCAAGAATAATGCACTTGAACAAAACTTTGGCTGTTCCTGACCCAGAATTAACAGAGTTCACATGTACTGTGGCAAAATGCTTCAGTGCAATTCTGCTGGAACAGAAATCTCTTGTCGCACAAATAAAAAATGAGATCTAGATGGAGGTCACAGGGTAAACATTTTTCATTAAAAGCATGTGATTGCTGCAGCATGAGAGAGATAGGTTCTTTACACCAAATATCTAACATGTGTGTTAACTTGCAGTATAATTTTTGTGAAATAGGCTTTTAAATCATATCTTACTTTTGTAAACCTATCACGAGAAAACAGTTATATTATGTTCAAAAACAAGAAATGCTGGATTCACTCAGCAGGTCTGGCAGCATCTGTGGAAAGAGAAGCAGAGTTAACGTTTCGGGTCAGTGACCCTTCTTCGGGTCACTGACCCGAAACGTTAACTCTGCTTCTCTTTCCACAGATGCTGCCAGACCTGCTGAGTGAATCCAGCATTTCTTGTTTTTGTTTCAGATTTCCAGCATCCGCAGTATTTTGCTTTTAGTTATATTATGTTGTTGCCCAAGGAAGCAGTAAATATCGATCACTGAATAACAGCCCCAAACTAACACCTGAAACAAATACAAGAACCCAAGATTGTACCTAATATCCTTTGTGACCTCTGATTAACAGCTAGTGCTATTCTGCTCCATGTCACAAACCAACTTGTTCCTAGCAAGCACATTTGAAATAAATTCACAATACAATGACAACATTGCTTGTCCATCTTGTAAAATAAGTTTTTGTTATTGAGCTGATACATAACTTCTACAGATTAAAACAAACATGACGTGTACAGGCTGCAAATGGAATACATTCCATATCCAATTATTAATGTGTTGTCTAACATTAACTCCTATCTTACTTAGCATGTTGTAGCACATCTATTTAATATGAAAAAATAACATTAAACACAACCAAGTTAACATGGAAAGTAAGTAGCAATGAAGCTGGTATATGGAATTTCATGGATACTTGACAGTATGTACCAAATAACAACCTAACATTTTAAATGTTGCAAATCTTTCTCTGGCACCTGTTGTTCATAAATATGCTCTCAGTTTTATGTAGTGTCTTCTGCTGTTTTGTTTCAGGCCTTGAATGGTAGTTCACAATACAGCCATCAGTATGCTCACCATGATGATCACACAACAGAATTAATATTGCTGCATTATTGCTGTGGTTAGGAAGAAATAATCAGCAACTGATTACTAGAAAATTATGTGTCTAAGAAGTATGTGGCATTTATTACAATCTCACGTAGTGAGACACATTAGAAGTTCAGAATGCCAGAAGAGGCCTTCAGGTCTGAATTCCCCCATATTGTAATCAGAAGTTTCATTTCAGAGGCTTATATGACTTAAGAGCAGTGGGGGCAGCCATCTTCACTGGATACTTTAGGCATCAAAGAGCCTCCAAGGTAGTCAACATGAGAAGCTAAGCTGAAATGCTACTTTAGCTCACGTTTAGCGCAAAATGCCATCTCGGTAAAGGAGTTGAAGCTTGCACTAGGAATGGCTGCCCAGAGGATTGTTAAGGGGCTGATTGAGACTTAAATTGCCTGCTAGTGCTCATTAATGAGTTTGCACAGCATTTTGGTGGTTAGCGCCAGACATAACACCCTCTCCTATCAGTGACCAGCTGATTGGAAGTACACAAGTTATTGCAGAGGATTTCGAGCGCTAAAGGTATATCATCTCTTACTGTTAACTTCCTGCTGGATGTTTGAAGACGGCTTTTGAAAGATATCGGAAGACTTGCTGGATCACTTTGTCAAGACTTACATGCAGGTGTCTGTTAAAGCACCTCCATCAAATTTCAAATCATAGTAATCAGCAATAAGGACCAAAATTGCATGCTAACTCCAGACTTTCAAACAGGCATGTCCTATTAGCACAGTAGTCTACTTAGTGCCTATTCTCACCCATTCACCAAAATAACCCCATAATGTGTGAAGTCAAATATTAATCAGATGGACTGCAGCAGTTACATACGATCATACAAATTAAGAGCAGGACTTGACTTGGCCCCTCGAGCCTGCTCCGCCATTCAGTAAGATCATGGCAGCTCACCATCACCTTCTCAAGGGAAATTAGGGATTAGCAACAAATGCTGGCCTTGCCAGAGACACCCACATCCCATGAAACAAGTAAAAAATATATATTTCACACAGATGCAGCTGTTGGAATGATTGTTCAGTGTCTACCTTAGATATTCTCTCAGGTTCAGCAGTGCTGGTCACTCCTGTAGCTTTCTGAATGTCCTATGTTCGGAATGTCGCCATTCAGCCAATGTCTAATTATGCAATAGCCTATTTCTAGGTGCGTAACAATTACCACTAAATGTGATCTATACTGGATATCAAGGGCCAATGACGGGAGTCCTGGCAGTGGGCCAAAAGGTATTTAACAGTTGCTATTTAACAGTTGGCAGGCAATTAACTGCCTGCCGTCGGGGATACTGTCCCTTTAAGGGTTGAACTCCTGCCTCCAGTGCTGCTGGCAAATCGGAAGGCTGGCAGTTCTGCAGTACTGGCAGCGCCACCTAAAGTCGTGGCCACTGTCAGTATTGCAGGAAGCCCTGCAAAGGAGAAGACTGGAGGAGACACCAGGACAGGTTAGTGGGGTTGGGGTTGCCAGGGCCAGTCAGACAGACCCCAGTTAGTAAGGGTGGGGGTGGCGGGTGGTGTCTTCCCAGGGAGGCAACCATCACCACCGGGAAGGCCCTCCAGGGGCCCTGAATTGCTCCCAAACAATGGATCCCTCCAACCCCACTAGGAGGCTGCCAGGCAAGCCCCTCCATCCTCCACAAAATTGGAGTGGAGGCGGGAAGAGGCCCTTAAGTGGCCATTAATTGGTCACTTAAGGGCTTTAATTGGCCTGGGCTGGTAAGGCTGTCCTCGACTTTCCCCACCTTGGCCAAAACGGAACCCCTTGTCATTTTGTTTGCCCCCCACCTCCATTCCCGTCTCCAAGGGCAAAATAAAATCTACCCCCATGTCTTTTGCATGAATCTGCCCATGCTTCTCTAGTCTTTTTTGAAGGAAGACCAAGAAACATTCTATTAAGAGACTAAAATGTAATGTTTTAATTGTAAACTAAAGAGAAGGAAGAAAGAATGGAAAGTTAAAGTCAGCATCATTGACACACAATCTCTGAGGTTCATGTGTTCAAGGACGGTACCAAAAAAAGCCTTCAATAGCATTCTTAAAACTTTGAGGATATTTTTACCATGTATGTTTCCTGAATTAGGTGTTTATATTAAAAGCCATTGCATGCTACTGATCTACAAATACACCAACGTTTGGTTTTCCTCCTCCTCAAGCTACGAGAAATGATATACAGTTTGTTTTCATGTCTAAATTACCCTCAACGTCTATAGACTCTCCTCCCAAATGCACGGCAGAAATATGCACATAGCTAGGTCCCACAAACAGCAATGAGATAAATTACCAGATAATCTGTTTAATCTGAATAGCAATTGGACAGGAATGACTACTGAAGAACGGACTAATCCAGGTTATAACTGCACACCTCCTGGTGGCCAGTTCAGATGCAACAGGAAGGCTGGGAAGCAGATCACTTGTTTGTCTGTGTAGTCTAGCACAGGCGTAATAAAGGAGGACTAAGCAAAAATCCATGCAAACCAATTGTGTTGTTTAATAAGTACAAAAGTGATTATTCTATATCAAATCCATTTTCAAAACCATGCAAATCACTTGTGTTTAATAAATAATTCAATCATATGTAAAATTTTAAAGTAAAGCAATTAATCTTAAATGAAACATGATTAGGTTTTTAATTTTAACTTTAATTTCTTACCATTCCTTGCCCAAGCAGAGAAAGTTGGAGTTGGTTTAATTTGATAACTGGTAAACATTGAATCTGGTGGTGGGGGGGGGGGGTGGGGGGGGGAGTTCTGCTCCCGATACAGTGTACTTATGCTCTGCATGTTAAACATGTGATACCATTCCATTTAGTAAAATATAATTTTTTTTTACTGCCATTTAAACTCTGTCAAAGAACACTAAGATATAAAATGCCAATAAAATAAAGATTTAGTAATATCCCTTTTGCACTACTGTGGAAAACAAGTATTTAAATAAACTTTTTTCTTAGAAAAAACTCAAAAGTAGACAAGAGATTTAAATGTGAGCCTTAGAGCATTATTTAATCTCCGATTCACCATTACAGAATATTTTAACATTAAAATATTTTTAAATACTCCATTTTGTTTTTCCTCTCATTTCTTGAGTTATTTTACTTTCTTTTAGCTATCTCCATGGTGCACATCATTTTTCAACAAATAGGGTGGGCCATATTGACCTCTCATGTCCAGCTGTTAACCTGGGTGAATGTGTGATCCTTTCCCTCTGATTTCTCTCTTACCTTGCAGTCTCTGAGTCACACTGATGATATATCTTTGGAGAAATTGATTAACATTTTTCTGCACAGTAAACGAATCAGAGAATGAAAAATGTGGTAAAGGTTAATTGATATTAGTCATTTCCGCAGAGGTAACAGTGTGAAGGTATGTGTAATGTTGCTGTGCTTGCCTCTTGTGTCTGATGGACTTCTGTGTGGGCTGTGCATCTACTTCATTACTAAGTGTTCTACCAGTTGAAGGAACAACACTGGCTAACCAACTTCCCAGTAGCAGGGGATTTGGAAGACCATTACCTGTATCCATGACTAACCTTGATGGACTTCATGTAGCTGCTATCAGCTTGCTGTTTCAGAGGTGGCACCTAATGTCACTCATGCTAGAGAATTGTTGCTGGCATTAATCCTCAGTACCAATATTATCTCTTACCCCATGATTCCTCCAAATTGTGACATTTGACAAAATAAACAGACATTTTCAAAAAAATGTACTATAGGTACGTTAGGCATGAAAAATGATCTTCAGTGCCCTCAGCTGATTTAACAAAAAAGCAGAAAATGTAATGGTATATTCAACTGTTGTACATTTGATGTAATGATAAATAGCATTATGTTTACAGTGTTTTATTTTGTTCATTTCTATTAAATTTTCTTCAGTGCAAAACAAACATAGAATCTCTAGAATTATACAGCACTGAATGAGGCCATTCAACATATTGTGCTTCTGATGGCTCTTAGAACCGTAGAACCAAAGAAAGGTTCTGCGTGTCTGTGCCATCTGAAAAAACAAGGCATCCATTCTAATCCCACATTTCAGCAGCTGGACGGTAGCCTTGCCGGTTACAGCACTTCAGGTACAGGTCCAGTTACCTTTAAATGAGTTGAGGGTTTCTGCCTCCACCTGGAAGTGAATTCCATTACCCTCTGGGTGAAAAATTTTTTCCTCATGCCCCCTCTAATCCTTCTACCAATCACCTTAAATCTGTGCCCCCTGGTAATTGACCTTTCCGCTAGGGGAAGCAGGTCCTTCCTGTCTACTCTATCTAGGTCCCTCATAATTTTGTACACCTCAATTAAGTCACCCCTCAGCCTCCTCTATTCTAAGGAAAACAACCCTAGTCAATCCAATCTTTCCTCATAGCTGCAATTTTCAAGCCCTGGCAACATACTTGTAAATCTCCTCTGTACTCTCACCAGAACAATTATGTCCTTTTCGTAATGTGGTGACCAGAACTGTACGCAATACTGCAATTGTGACCTAACCAACATTGATACAGTTCCAGCGTTACATCCCTGCTTTTGTATTCTATACTTCGGCCAATAAAGGAAAGTATTTCATATGCCTTCTTCACCATTTTATCTACCTGTCCTGTCACATTCAAGGAACTGTGGACATGCACTACAAGGTCTCTCATTTCCTCTACCCCTCTCAATATTTCCTGTTTATTGTGTATTCCCTTGCTTTGTTTGCCCTCCCCAAATGCATTACCTCACACTTCTCTGGATTGAATTTCAACTTGCCACTTTTCCATTGATATAATTCTGGAGTCTACAGCTATCCTATTCACTGAAAACTACACGGCCTATTTTTGTGTCATCTGCAAATTTCCCAATCATGCCTCCCACATTTAAGTCCAAATCATTAATATATACCACAAACAGCAAGGGACCCAGCACTAAGCCCTGTGAAACGGCATTGGAAACCACTTTCCATTCGCAAAAACATCTGTCGACCATTACCCTTTGGGCTGGATTTTATGAGCTGGTCGCCGATCTCAGCGGTGGGCGAGAAAAATAGTGGCCCGCACACCGCAGAGCCACCATGATCTCGCGCACGACGGCTCATTAGCATGCTCTGGTAGGGCCACCCCCCCACAATGATGTGGAGGGGGCGGGCTGTACAACACCATGAATAGCATCAGCTGACAAGTCAGCAGGTGTTGGCGCCATATTTAAATCACAGACAGCTCTGCATACATCCTCACTCATGATTAACTGTTTGCTGCTGGAGCAGACCAATCAGCAGTGAAATGTGAAGAGCCCCATCTGCCAAACAACTACCCCTGCATGGCACTAGAGGTGGCAGGGGTGTGAGGAAAGGTGGCCCCATGGTTCAGCAATGCCTCTCTGCTTACTCTTCTCTAGTCTGCATGGGCAAGGCCTTTTCCCCAGCGATGATAAGAAGAGGTCCTTCCACCTGACCAAGCAAGCCTGGACAGAGATTGCACAGGTGGTAAGCTGCCGTGGGGTCATCCACCAAAACTGAATCCAATGTCACAAGAGGATGAACGATCTCATGTGCTCGGCAAAGGTAAGTGACACTTTGTTGTATGGATCCGTTTCACCAGGGTGTCCCCACACAGAGTGGCACATGGGTGCCATTGCAATGTCAAAGACAGGGAGATCTGGCAGGGAGAATTGATGCCACATGAGTGGCTGCATGTGTGAAAGAACTCACCCTCAGTTGCACCTTAGAGCACGGCACCTACATGACAGGCTGAGTCCGTATTACAGACTGAGCTTCCCCACCTTTTGTTTTAGTGGCCCTGTTCTGACATGCATCATGTTGTTGTTTGGCAACATTCAACATCTGCATCCTTGCTCTTCCAAGCGAAGAGGACCCACAATGTGTGGGAGGCCTCCAGAACCAGTACAGGGGTGCCAGACATTAGATCACTAACACAGGCTGAGGTGGAGGCCCTCGAGCTAGCCAGCAGCCAGGGAGGACATGCCGTTTTGGACATGGGGCTTGGGGTCCCGGGTGAAAATACAGCTCTTTGACAAACACAATTATTACTCAAAACATTTCATTTTTGGACACAATGCTGTCATATTCGTGACATGTACACCATTAAATCTGAAACTGTGCTCTTCACATTGTATCTTGCAGGGCGACGCTTCAATTCAGCATTCAAGGCCCTGGAGACTTCCAGCGCCTCTGAGCGGGAGACAACCTCAGAGGACGCAATGTCCCATCACACTCCTAAACCTTCCACCAGCGTATATACACTCACTCCAGTGGGAATCCGTTCGGCTTTAGAGTCTGGGTTACAAGATGATGAAAGTACCACACATGCGCACGAGCAGCAGGCTGAGGCTGAGAAAGGCAATGCTTCTAACAGTCGGAGGACTGTGTGTGGCTAGACCCACGCTGAGCCCCAGACTGATGATGATCCTCTGGTGTTGACAGCACCGGGCACACTGGAGCTGCAGGGACAGGTAAGGCAACATCTGGTAGAGATGCCACAGCCTAAGCACAGCCTTGAGCCCATCCAGGCCATGACAGTTGCCATGTCCCAGGCATATGAGTGCATGGCTTCCTCCATGGAGAGGTTGGCGACCCTCATAGAGAGCCACATTCCACAGATGTGTGCCGACCCGCAAACCTTCATCTCAACCATGAGCTGGACACAGCAGTGGCTAGGCGAGAGAGGGACCAGGGGCCTGGAGAGTGTCTCTGCTACTGGTCCTTCTCCGGCGAGCAGCGAGGTTCTTACAAGCCTTGAGAGGGAGGAGGCGAGCCAGCGCTCCATATTGGGGGCCCCGCCTCAGGGTTATTCCAATGTGGACACCAGCTCCTCAGCCCCTCCGCCAGTGAGTCCAGCAGCCATGACGTCTGAGGACTGCCCTGTGATGGTACAGGAAGCCCTCCGGCAGCCGGGGCCCTCCAGGCCTCGTGCGCCCAGAGGATGACCGCCCAAGTCATCCAAAGCCAAAGGGCATCCTGATCAGCAGCCTGCCTCCAGTCAAGCTGCTAGTGCAGAAGTAGCACTGCAAAGGAGCACCCACAAAAGTTTCAAAAGACACCAGGACACGTATGGGTTTTCACAGGTAACACGCCTATGTATTAATTCCTTCACAGTAAATATGCCTTTCTAACATGTGTCTCCTTTTTACTCTGTGAATGTACATGCCAGCCTGTGCTGATTATGTGTTCTCCCGTTACATAATTGACCTGACAGAACTGCCAATGTATGGAATAACATCACTGTCATGCCAGTATGCGTGATGTGGCACTGCATGGATGCAGTTACATGGGTAATGGCTCAGCCATCTGCTGCCAGTAATGGTGGAGACACAGATGTTACAGATGCAGAAGACTGCCTACCAGATGAAGCACAGTGATGTGTGACGTGGGGAGCATATGGTGCACTTCAGGGATTGTGGAAGCGCTCAGCAAAAAGGTGTTGTCATGCATCCATTGCTCACTGCTCATCTTTTCTGCACTGCATCGATGCTCTTCGTCCTCCCATGCGCATATGTTACTGCAGCTCCTCTGTGTCCTCAATGTTCGAGATGTCTCCTGCTCCCATCTCTCATCATCCTGCAAGGTCTCCCCTCTCTGTATTGCAAAGTTGTGCAGAGCAAAGCATACAGCAACGATGGGCGCAACCCTTTCTGGTGAGTAATGTAGGAACCCACCTGATCTATCCAGGCAGCGGAAGCACATCTTCAGCATGCCGATGGCCTGCTCAATGGTAGCTCGTGTCGAGTTCTGGCAGGCGTTGTATCTCTCCTCTGCATCGCTGGTGGGATTTCTCACCAGCGTCAGGAACCATGTCTGCAAGGGGTCACCCTTGTCTCCAAGAATCCATCCTGGAACTGATTTGGTGCAATGAAGAGCATTGGCACCTGGGACTGGCGCAGGATGAATGAGTCATGGCAGCTGCTTGGAAAGCGGGCACACACTTGCATGAAGTGCTTCCTGTGGTCACATACTAACTGCACACTGAGGGAGTAGAAGCACTTTCTCTTGAGGTATGCGGCTGGTTGTTCGGTTGGAGCCTTGATGGCCACATGCGTGCAGTCGATGACCCCTTGTACCTGTGGAAATCCCACAATGACCCCAAATCCGAAGACACTCTGGTGCTGACTCTCAGGGTCCATCCTGAAGCGAACGTAGTCATCGGCCCTCCTATACAAGACATCGGTCACCTCCCTGATACAGTGGTGCACTGCTGACTGTGAAACCCCACACAGGTGGGTCCCTTGAATGATGTGGAGGCATAAACATTAAGAGCTGCAGTCACTTTGAGGGCCACAGGTATAGGGTGTCCAGCAAAGCCCATTGGCTGCAGGTCATCATTCAGCAGTGCACAGGGATGTGTCACCGCCTCTCTGGACATCCACAGTCACCTCTGACACTGGCAGTCTGACATCTGCAGGTATGTCATGCGGGGCCTGTAGACCCACTGTCTTCTGTGGCCTCGAGTGAGCCTTAGTGGCTGCTGCTCCTCGCGTCCATGAGCTTCCACATGGGATGTGCCTGCCTCTTGCTTCCGCCTCTGGCGGATACGGCTCCTCATGGCACGTGGATCAAGAAATTTAGGATGGACCACCCCACCCCCCCATCTGTATGCTGCAGGTAAACTCAGTTCCTTCAGTAAATCGATGGCACCTATCAGGGCAGAGAGTGATGTAAATTGATGCTTCAGCTGCATTCAGGCATCACCTATATGGTTTGGCATGACATTGTCCATCTTAGCTTTAAATACGAGGAGGGCAGCATGACCACAGTCAAATTATTGTCATTGCCCGGATTGGACCACAGGCAACATGACCTTAAACCTGCTACCATTTGTGGTCCCCACCCCACATAAAGGAGTCATGGACTGCCATTGTTCTCCCTGTCCCCCAAACATCATTGGCTGAATGCAGGGTCAGCCTCCTTCCCCATGCACCCCCCCCCAACCCCAAACGTTATTGGGTGCAGAGTGGCCCCCTTTACAGAAGAAGGGTACGGGGTTCCTCCCTTCATGAATGCAGAGTTGAGGTCCCCTTCATTACAGCCACCCACCCACCTTCACAGGCTCCGAGGACTGATGCCTCGGTGCCGCTGGATTTTCTTGGACGTGAAATTGAAGGCAGGTGAATACCACACGTCCGGATGAAGATCATGACCTGCTGGCTGAATCGCAACAGCATGCGTAATAATGTATGGTAAGCAGCAATTTAAATATTCAAATCTGGATCTTATCACCAAGTGACAGGAGGGCCATCACGGAGCCTTGCCGCCGCCGGGAGGATCGGGCCAGGCCCTCCCAGCATCGAGGTCCGTGGTGGGCCTCTTCTGGAGCCATCTTCAGGCCCCCACCGCACCCCCCCTCCCCCCGCCACGGATCACAACCTCAAGGCCTTCTTAAAATCCAGCCCTTTGTTTCCTGTCATTGAGCCAATTTTGGATCCAACATGTCACATTCTTTGAAGGAGCTATCTAATTAGTCTTATTCTTCTGAATGACTCTATGACCCCATATCCCGACCAATTTATACTTTTCAAGTATTAATCCATTTCCCTTTTGAAAGTTACTATTGAATTTGCTTCCATCACCCTTTCAGGCAGTGCATTTCACATCATAAAAACTTGAAGCATAAAATGTTATACAAGTAAGCTGCAAGGTTTTTTAAAATCTCTGTAAAATCTGGCTCATAAGTTTATACACTCCAGACCACTGACTTGAAAATATATATAACAGAAAAATTAGTACAAAATGATAGGTTACATTTTCAGAATTTGTGCTGAATCTTTACTATGATTTGGATTTACTGATATGCGCCTCTTGGAAGGCTATAGGTAGTTGCTTTGACTTGCTTCAAACCATTACTAACAAGAGAAATTGAAAATATATTTTCCTGTAAAGGATGTCAACATTATTTGCTTTCCTGTAACCTATGCAACTTTATCAAATTCCAATGAGGTTAACATAGCTGAATGACAGGATCATCACTAAGAATACACAGTGCTGATTTCATCTTCATGAAGTCATAACTACAACATTTGAATTTCTATTCGGACGAGCAACAAAGGTACAAAAATAGTAATAAAAGATGTTTTTTATTAACAGTAAGGCTTACTGAGATAATTTTTTAATCTATAGCTGTACTTAGGTGATTATTTTTTCTCTCATTGTATTTTGGTATCTTCTACTTTATTGCTCATTTTCTTTTCAAATAGGCTTAAAAGACCAACTGTCTGAGTGGCTTTAGCCATTATGTGGAGGATAGAAAGAGACTTTGTCGAGATCTAAGGATAGCAACAGTTGAAATGTTAAATCAAATAGAACGTTCATGGGCTGTGAGAAAAAATATTGAATGCTTACAAGCTTACAGTGGACACTGAAGGATGAAGTTGCACTGAAACTGTTTCCTCTTACAGGAACAAAAATAACTATAAATTGCATTTATATAGTGCCTTTAATGTAGAACAAATGTCCTCAGGTGTTTCACAAAGGAGCCAGCAAAAGAAATGAACACCAAGGAGCCCGAGCAAAACTGGAGTCATTGGGAATCGGGGGGAAACTCTCTACTTGTTGGAGTCATACTTAGGTAGATGGCTGTGGTTGTTGGAGGTCAATCATCTTAGCTCCAGGACATCACTGCTGGAGCTCCTCAGGGTAGTGTCCGAGACCCAACCTTCTTCAGCTGCTTCATCAATGACCTTCCTTCAATCATAAGGTCAGAAGTGGAGATGTTCGCTGATGATTGCACAATGTTCAGCACCATTCGCAACTCCTCCGATACTGAAGCAGTCCGTGTAGAAATGCAGCAAGACCTGGACAATATCCAGGCTTGGGCTGATAAGTGGCAACTAACATTCACGCTACACAAGTGCCAGGCAATGACCATCTCCAACAAGAGATTTGCAAAAGCTATTCAACCCAGAGGGTCGGGGTTGGGGTGTTGGGAGCGGCATCAACAGGTGAGATAAAAGCTTTCTCTAGCCAGTTGTACAGAAGTCATAACAGCACGTTTTGCAAGGCCAAAAGAGAAAATCTACAAGCTATTTTTTCACTGATAAACAATGCCATTGGTCTATAAAGAAGATCACACTTTCAAAGCCATGGAATGTTTAACAAGAGGCCCAAGAGTCATAAATAGGGTAGAAACCAACAAACAGCCATACTTCAAAGCTGTGTTTTGTTTTGAAGCCAAGGTAAAACCTTAGTGAAACTTTGTTTCAATAAGGCTAATAAGAAATGAAACTGGATAGTAAGAACACAGAGTCACGATGTCTGTTCCAAGGGGATTATAAAGCTCCAACTACAAAGATTTAGCTTATTCTAAGTGGTATAAAGTTTATTTGGAATCTACAGGAAGATAATACAAGTTGACATTGATTGATGATGTCAGGGCTTGTTTTCCTTAGCAATGCAAAGAAGTTCAGCTTTGTGTGTTTTTCTGTTCTTCCTAGTATCAGATATACTGTTTTTTTTAATTCAATGAGCAAAAACTGACAAGATGTCAGTGATTTGAGGCACCCTGATTGTGTAATTATTTTGGTGATCCTGGAATGTGTGACCAGGAAAAGGAACCGATAACAATCTAAAGACATCTGCAACATTCCAGAGTGATGGAAAATTCCTGAAGGGAGTTTAAAGAAGATGGACAATGTCGAGGCAGGGCTTAAATCCATGATTTGAACAAAGAATTTAACATATCATGGGACAATTGTAACTTAAGATGGATTTTGATAGGACAGCAAGAAACTGTCAATGGAACATCCCTACTGACCTTGGAAAAGAAAGGGTATAAATATTATTATAAAGAGTGATTTGGTGCTGCAGCTGGGCAACTTGGTAATTGCTGAAGAGTACGATCAACTGGAGGTGATTGCTCACTGGGTGATTCTATGTATAACTTCTTGTAACATATTTGTGACTAACCAGTGTATTGTATTGCTATCTAGTATTCCTACCAAACCGAGTAAAGACATCAATGTTTAATTTGACCTTTGAGTGTTGTCTCATTATTTCTTGTAATTCTCGTATGCAAACTGTAGGGCAACCTGTCAAGAGTAGAAGGTTATGTCGTACATTCTGTTGGAAATTGTACCAAGGATGCCTTTGAGATTCGTATATGAGATTCCCTGTAAACTGCCAGAAATGTGCCCAAAATGGAGTTTAGTTTGGATACTGTCCACTCAATATGGAGTTTAGCTGCTGAACTGAATGCTGGGATTTGGCTAGTCTAAGGTCATTGAATCACAGGCTTTAAGCAAGTTAGTCTACTTAGAGAGGATATCCCGGGGGGAACGTCCAGTGAGGCCATATGGGTAGAACTTAGAAATAAGAAAGGGGTGAACACTTTGATGGGATTATACTATAGGCCCCCCAATAGTCAGAGGGAAGTGGAGGAGCATATATGGAGGGAAATCACAGATAGGTGTAGGAATTCTAGGGTTGTAATAGTAGGTGATTTTAACTTCCCTAATATTGACTGGGACTGCCTTAGTGCTAAGGGATCAGATGGGGAAGAATTTGTTAAGTGTGTCCAGGATAGTTTTCTGAAGCCATATGTGGATGGCCCTACTAGAAAAGGGGCTACACTCGACCTCCTCTTAGGAAATGAGGATGGGCAGGTGGTTGGTGTGTCAGTGGAGGAGCACTTTGGGACCAGTGACCATAACTTCAAGATAGTTATGGAAAAGGATAGGACTGGTCCTCAGGTTGAAGTCCTAAATTGGGGGAAGGCTAATTTTGATGGCATCAGACAGGAACTCTCAAAAGTTGAATGGGAGAGGCTGTTTACAGGTAAAGGGACGTCTGGCAAGTGGGAGGCTTTTAAAAGTGAGATAGGAAGAGTTCAGGGCCGGAATGTTCCTGTTAGATGGAAGGGCAAGGCTGGCAAGTTTAGGAAACCTTGATTGATGAGGAATATTGAGGGTCTGGTCAGTACAAAGAAGGAGGCATATGTCAGGTATAGGCAGCTGGGATCAAGCGAGTCCCTCGAGGAGCATAGGGGATGTAGGAGTACACGTAAGAAGGAAATTAGGAGGGCAAAAAGGGGCCATGAGATTTCCTTGGCAGATAAGATAAAGGAGAATCCTAAAAGATTCTATAAGTATATTAAGAGTAAAAGTGTAGCTAGGGAGAGAGTAGGTCCCCTTAAGGATCAGGGTGGCAATCTATGTGTGGAGCCACAGGAAATGGGCGAGGTCTTAAATGAATATTTCTCATCCGTATTTACCGTGGAGAAACTCATGGAAGCTAGTGAGTTCAAGGGAGGGAACAGCAATATCCTGGAGCATGTCAACATTACAAAGGAGGAGGTGTTGGAGGTTTTGAAGCGCATTAAGGTGGATAAATCCCCAGGGCCTGACCAGGTGTATCCTAGGATGCTATGGGAAGCAAGGGAGGAGATTGCTGGGGCCCTGGCAGAGATTTTTGTATCATCGTTAGCCACGGGTGAGGTACCGGAGGACTGGAGGATAGCTAATGTTGTGCCTTTATTTAAGAAGGGCAGCAGGGATAAGCCAGGGAACTACAGGCCGGTGAGCCTTACATCAGTGGTGGGAAAGTTATTGGAAGGGATTCTGAGAGACAGGATTTATATGCATCTGGAAAGGCATGGTCTGATTAGGGATAGTCAGTATGGCTTTGTGCGTGGGAAATCATGTCTCATAAATTTGATTGAGTTTTTTGAGGAGGTGACCAATAGGATTGACGAGGGCAGGGCGATGAACGTTGTCTACATGGACTTTAGCAAGGCCTTTGACAAGGTCCCACATGGTAGGCTGGTCCAGAAGGTTCAAACACATGGGATCCAGGGTGAGCTAGCAAATTGGATACAAAATTGGCTTGGTGATCGGAGGCAGAGGGTGGTAGTGGAGGGTTGTTTTTCAGATTGGAGGCCGGTGACCAGTGGTGTGCCACAGGCATCGGTGCTGGGCCCTCTGTTACTTGTCATATATATTAATGACTTGGATGTGAATATAGGGGGCATGATTAGTAAGTGTGCAGATGACACCAAAATTGGTGGTATAGTGGACAGTGAAGAAGGTTGTCTAAGGTTACAACAGGATATCGATCAACTGGGAAAGTGGGCAAGGGATTGGCAAATGGAATTTAACGCAGACAAGTGTGAAGTGATGCATTTTGGGAAGTTAAACCAGGGCAGGACATATACAATGAATGACAGGGCCCTGGGGAGTGTTGTTGAGCAGAGAGACCTTGGGGTGCAAGTACATAGTGCCCTGAAAGTGGCAACACAGGTAGACAGGGTGGTGAAGAAGGCGTATGGCATGCTTGCCTTCATCGGCCGAGGCATTGAGTACAAGAGTTGGGACGTCATGTTACAGTTGTACATGAGGTTGGTTAGGCCGCACTTGGAGTACTGTGTGCAGTTCTGGTCGCCGCACTACAGGAAAGATGTGATTAAGCTAGAGAGGTTGCAGAAAAGATTCACAAGGATGTTGCCTGGTTTGGAGGGCTTGAGTTATGAAGAGAGATTGGAGAGGCTGGGTCTGTTTTCCCTGGAGCGAAGGAGGCTGAGAGGGGGCATGATCGAGGTAAATAAAATTATGAGAGGCATAGATAGGGTAGATAGCCAGAGTCTGTTTCCTATGGTAGGGGTGACTAAAACTAGAGGGCATAGATTTAAGGTGAGAGGGAGGAGGTTTAAAGGGGATCAAAGGGGTAAATTTTTCACACAAAGAATAGTGGGTATCTGAAATGAGCTGCCTGAGGAGATGGTGGAGGCAGGAACGGTAGCGACATTTAAGAGGCATCTGGACAGGTACTTGAATGAGCAAGGCATAGAGGGATATGGAATTAATGCAGGCAGATGGGATTTGTATAGATAGGCATTATGGTCGGAATGGATGCGGTGGGCCGAAGGGCCTGTTTCTATGCTGTACGACTCTCTGACTCTCGTCGTAAAGCTTCAAAATTAATTATACCATGAAGGCTTAGAGAAACACAAAACTTTCCTTGCTTGGGTCGTAAAGCCATTTAGAAGACTTGGTTCTAGGGAACAAGCACTTAGTGAGTCATAAACATGACACATCCCCTCATATTTGTGTGAAACACCTTGATAGGTAGACAAGGTAGATCATAAAATGAAGACCCGGAGTCTGGTGTGCCTGGGATATTCAGGCCACTAAGAGAGATATCTTTAATAGGAAGAGGGAATGGAGTCCTTCTGGCATACGTGCCACTCAGATTATTCAATCTTTCTTTGTCTCTGTTAGTAGTAGCAGTCGTTCTTGGCAGTCTACCACAAGAGGAGAGTAGTAAATTAGGCCAGTTAAGGGACCTATTAAGGCCCTTTTACCCAACACGACTGGAAGTGGGCTTCACACTGCGGCTGAAACACCGCCAGATAAACGAGCCAATTTCCTGGAGGGATGGGGGTCACACTTAATCCCACTAAGGACCCCCCTGCAATCGTCATGGCCATTGGGCCACAGCTGCGGCCACTGGCCATCCAGTGGAGAGGTTGCCACCCTCCAAAATTATGGCCAGGCAACTGTGCCTTTCTCAACTTAAATTTTCTTATCTGATCTTCAGAGGGCGCCTCCATCTTGCGGTGCCCTCTTTCTCTATGTAGGTATGGGCAGCTCCCACCTCAGCCCATAGGGCTGCCGATGTGTCATTGCTGGAGGTTCTCCTATTGGCCTTCCAGCCTTGATTAGACGGCCAGCGCATCCTCTGGTCATTAATTGGCCAATCCTGCAAAAATCGTTTTTGGGTGACTATTCCTGACACAGTGTGGGGTTGCGACCCGCATTTGATCCTGATTTCAGGGTCCTGATCCCAAGCAGAAAATCCAGCCCCAACAGTCGGGCCCTGCACCTACCCTCTGCAAAACTGTAATCAACTAACTTGGCTAATACCAGGCTCTGAACCCCAGGACGTTCCGGGCCTGTATAATTCACTTCTTAATTGGCAACACATTTACCAAACAGACTTGCAGAGAACTGAGATTTCACTGTTTTGCTTAACTATAAGGATTAATCAGTACTGAGGAAAATTCTGAATAGGTATCATGGGAGATCCTTTTCCTCAAGGAACAGTTTTGTCGCGTTAAATAGCCATTGCATAACTCATCTTTCTTTTAGTTTCCTTACATTTTATGTGAAATAATACATGGCCCTGAAATTTTGTGGGGGTTCAGCAGGAGACTGGTAGGCATCATCACTGATCTCTTGAAAAACCTAGTGGGAATTAATAAACTTAACTACACTCCATCGTGTGGTTTTAACACATCCAGGAAAAATATACCAATTAAGCAGTATTTTGCAATCTTCTTGGAGAAAAATGCTGAAATTACTGTTATTTCTTTTAGTTAGTGGATGGGGTATGTCAATTTGAACAACAAACCAAAAAGTTGTTAATTCATCTCAGAGTTCTGCAATTACTGTGTCAACGAGTTTACTTCAGGCAGTGTGTGAGAAAAATCTACTAGGTGCTTATTTCCTAAAAACAAATCCTACAATATTTATTTTTTATTCCCATTGGATTGTAGTGCTCATTTTCAAAGACCAGCATTGTTATGTAATCTGACTGCTTGAGATATTATACTCCAATGTTATCATTTGTTCGGGACTTCATCAAAGAACACAATGGTCAAAGGGCTTCAATTGTTGTGCAGAGGTAATGTAGTAGCCAAGATTTTGCAGAGTTTTGGTGCTTCTGCTATTAGCATGGACAACAAAAGTAAATTGGAAAACTAGTCATTACAAGTGCAAATATATCTTATTCTCAAGCCCTGATATATTTAGATAAGAATGTAAAAACTGCAGAACGGTCAGCCAGGCGAAAAATATTACAGAAGTACCATTCCTGGTTATTAGCAACAAAACAATTTCAACAAATGTGCCTTTATTTTAATCAACAAATACCTATGCAATAGGATTTGCTTGGTCAAACGTTTTTTTCCCCATCTTGAAAACTTTCTATTAATCTTGAAAATGGCACTGCGTGCACTTCATTAATGTGCTAACCATATGTAAATTGGTTGTAAGGTATGAGTGCACCTGCTCTGCCACTCCTATTGTTAAAATATCATTCAACTTGTCAATGCTACACCTATTTTGGAAAAATTCTCAAGATATTTAACAACATTGTGACTCAGAACAAGTCCCCAAATTATTGAGGTTCTGACATATTTTATTTCTGCTTCATAAGAAAAAACTTTCATGTCTGTCAAAAAAAGGACTCTATTATACAGTTGGGTGCAACTATGTCAATCGGATGAACAAGGGGTGAAAGAAACAGCATGTAGTTGGACTAAGAGGCCTTAGGCTTAATTCTCACCCAGCATGTACAGAATCATTCTGCAGCCAGGCTGAAGAGGGGGAATTGCAGTGTTCATAGGCTTCAAAATCATATTAATTATGCGATGTCACCATTTGTCATGTACAGCATTGGAAATCCTCTGAAGTCATTTAGTACACTGCACTGAAGGCATCAGCAGCTATTTTTGGAGACTGTACCCAAAAGGGCAATGCCATAGTAGCTGTATAACTTTACTCTGATTCTCTTCCCCCATGGCCCTGCACATTTTCCCTTTACAAGTACATATCCAATTCCCTTTTGAAAGATATTATTGAATCGGCTACAACCAACCATTCAGGCATTGCATTCCAATTTATCACAACTCACTGCATAAAAAAAAACTCTGCTCATCTCTGCTTTTGTTGTATTGCCAATTATCTCAAATCTGCGTCCTTTGGTTACTGACCCTCCTGCAAGCAAAAATAGTTTCTCATTATTTGTTCTAAAACTCTTAATAATTTTGAACACCTCTATTAAATCTTCCCTGAATCCTCTCTGCCCTAAGGAGAACAATCCCAGCTTTTCTAGTTTCTCCACATAACTCAAGTCCTTTAATCCTGGTACCATTTTAGTAAATCTCCTCTGCACCTTCTCTAAGGTCTTGACATTCTTCCTAAAGTGTGATGCCCAGAATTGGGCACAATACTCCAACTGAACTTTCATCAGAACAGAAGCTTTCGTCAGTTCTGATGCAAGGTCATCGACCTGAAAGGCTAACTCTCTCGCCACAGATGTTGTCTGACCTGCTGAGTATAGCCAGCAGTTTCTGTTTTTAATTTTAGATTTCCAGAATCCGTAGTATTTTGTTTGTGTTTTAAGGGAAATTTTGAGCTGGCCCTCTGGACGGCACACTTTTGTTTTTCCACTTGCTCTGTGATTCACCCAGTTCCTTTTCCTCAACTCATGAACTGAACTGTTGAGACTGGATGAATCTGTACTGGTGCTCACATCTGTTGGACTTAGTGAAATTGTGTGATGCTGGGGACAGGGTGCACACTGGCTTCCTGGACCTCTTCCTCATGGGCCCCTGTACAATGTTGGAATGCTAACAGTCAAGACACAATTTCAAATAAAGCTTCAGACATGGAAAGATATTGTGTGTTATGATGCTATGGTGCAGTCTATGCCCATGTGTCAGTGAGTGAATTAAATTTTGAGTGAGTTGAGGATGAAAGAATAATAAATAAAGGATGGTACTAACTCTGAGCTTGAGGGTAGACTTTGATCTCCCCTCTCTCAGTCTCTATAGCTCCAGCTCCAGAAATTGGAGAATCATCTTCTCATTCAGAGATAATGGTCAATAATTTCAACATACTTCTCTAATCTACGTTTGATCCCGGCTGTTCCATGTAGCCACTTCTTGGAAGCAGACATCAAACATAGATGTGTTGGAATTTGGAGGTGCAGACATAAATTCCCAGTCTACTTGCCATTTTTTCTTTTTTTAGAGTCCAAGAATGTGAAATATACAAGTGCCTTGCATTATTAGTGTGCGTGGTGACCCTTAAAGGATTTATGTGAGAGACTAGAAGCATGCTTCTGTGTCAACAACAAGAAGTCCCTGCAGCAGCAGAGGCATGCATATGCATGTTTCCAAGATTGGTTTGCATTTTGCCTCAGCACTAAGGTAAGAAAAAACTCTTGCGGGCATTCATTATCGTGTCAGACACGTTTCTCACCTTGGCAACATTACAAAGTCGAGGAAATGCCTTTTCCAACTGCTCCCATGTCATATGGACAGGTGAAAATACATTGACTCACTTGGCTACTTGCATTCAGGCATTTAGAACTGTAACCTGATTAAAGCATGCTCCCCAGTGCCAAACTCATGAAAGGACACCACTAAGAGCTGCATTCTCAAAAAGAGCAATCCACTTCTGCTCGTCCATGCTACTACCCTGAAATACTACTGCATTGCTATCAGTAAAAGTTTCAAATTGCCAAAATGCTTTTAATTCGTAACAGAAGTGCCTCAAGAGTTGCTGGCTGACTGAATACATTACACAGGCTGCAATCACATTGCATGTGTGCTCGCCAATCCATGTAGGGAGCATGTGCTAATCACTACAATGAGCTGACCTTGGGAGGTAGGTTCTCCATGATTCTTTAGTGCAATGCTTGCAAACCATCCAACACAAACAGGATTGCAGAATTGGCCTCATATTGCCAACAAATGGTTTTCAAACCATGAGGGCATTTAAAATAATCACACACATGTCTTTTAAATGTGGCCAGCACCTTAGCTGACAACAAACACTTGCCTATTGTGTGGTTGTTTAATGTTTTTTTGTATTTCAGGGCATAACAGTTTTGGTTTGTTTCTCTTTGTGTTGAGAGTAATGGAATGCTTTGCTCAATCATTTTCCAATACATTTTTGCAGCATTTTCACAAGATCATAAGATAAATAGAGATAAGAAAGGTTCATTCCAGCTCATCAATCTAGAAAAACTTACAGTCCCCCATCAAAACACTGCATATTTCCTTCAAATGATTCAAAAGTTTGTGGGGGCTAAATTAGATAGCCCCTGAAATTCGGGCACAGGGATCATGATATCAGTTCAAAGTTATACATTCAGCACACAAACATTGTGCTGCCTGCTCATTTGTGTGATTGTGGCTTGCAGCAAAGTGCTGAATGTGCTGCTGAGGGCTGCATACCTCTGCATACCACTTAAAGCTAGCCTGCACCATTTAAAAGCCAGACTGCACCTCTTAAAATCAAGGTCCATTCTGGCTGCAGCATGGGTTGACACTTCTTGATGAAGATTTGAGGACCTGGAGGAAGGGAAATGGCTCAACAAGCCAGAGAGCATACCCCAAGGCGTTTGGATGCCATGCAAGAGTCCTTGGTGCAGGAAATCAGCAGGAACAGAGAGGTTCTCTTCCTTTTGGGACCAGATGGCCTTCCAGACAAGTGCTGAGGTAGTGGGAGCAGGTAGCTGTGCCGAGGACCTGGATGCAGTGCTGCAAGAAGTTTAATAACCTCACACAAGGTCAGTGAATGCATAACTACAATACTATCAACTACACCACTACCCTCACACACTAAACCATTCACCACACCCCTTTCATTCACCCACGAACAATCAATGTCAACCATGACAAAAAGCTCACCTTCATATGCTTCACTTCACCCTCAGATACTTAGCACTGCCTCAAGCTGCACACTCATATCTCATAGGGTGGAATGTAACCACCCCCCTCCCCCTGCCAAGGGAGTGGGCTTGGAGGCGAGGGGGGGGCCCATAGAATTGGGAGGGAAGGCAAGGGGTGGAGTGCCCATCGCCTTTCAAACTCTCCCCGATTATATCCGGGGCAGGGAAGGCCAGTTGAGACACATAAGTGGCCAACTAATGTCACTTCAGGGCTTCATCACACTGCAGCTGACATTTAAACGGCAGCAGGGTGGTCTCTGGCACATGGAGAGGCCACCCAGTATAACCAAGCCACCTCCTTGTGGGCAGGTTGTTTGGGGGGGGGGGGGGGGTGGGGGGTGTCCTCCTCCGTGGGAAATCTATGGCCCATGGAGGGCTCTTAGTGGCAAAGGACGCCCCACACCAACACCACCTCCCCCCCCCACCCCCGGTCACTCGCCGGGACAACTTACCTCCAGTCCATGACTCCAGTCTGCAGTCCCAGTATTAGCCACTGCTGAGCTGCTGGCCCTCTGATTGACCAGTAGCTCTGGGAAGGAGGACCCCAATCCCTAAAGGGACCGGCGCCCAGTGCCGGGCAGTTAATTGCCTGAGCATCGTTAAATTTTGCTGCGTGCAAAAGGCTTAAAGGGAGGAATTCTTAATATGCATACAGGAGAGCTTTTTGAGCCAGCAAATAGCAAGTCCTACAAGAGAAGGGGCGATACTGGACCTATTCCTAGGGAATGAGGCCGGACAAGTGGTAGAATAATCAGCGGGGGAGCATTTCGGGGATAGTGACCATAACTCTAAGATTTAAGGTTTTCCTCTCCACAGATGCTGCCAAACCTGCTGATTACTTCCAGCATTTTCTGTTTTTATTTCAGATTTCCAGCATCTGCCGTATTTTGCTTTTGAATAGTTGATTATAGTATGGAATATGGAATGTGTTGTTGGATAAAGTTGGTATGAAATGCTTGTTTTATGGCAGCTTTTATTTTGTTTGTAGGACTCTGTGATGGTCTGTTACAGAGGGATGGTAAGGTGGGGAACTGTTGAACAGTAGGGATCTGCAGTTTTAATCATGAAAGTGCAGACTGCCCGCTCCCTCCCTCCTCTTCCTGAGTTGGTCGTGAAGCCTGTGGTGGCGAGGGCTGTGCCCTCATGATGATCAGACTGTGGAGGATACAACAGACCATGAATTGGGATACCCACTCTGACGAGTACTGGAGGGCTCCACCCGAGCATTCGGGGCAGTGGAACTGTTGCTTCAGCACCTCAATCCTCTGCTCGATAACATTTTTCGTGGCAGTATGGTTCTCACTATATGAGTGATGGCCACGTGTGGTTGGTTCGTGGAGGGGATTCATCAGCCAGGTGTAGAGAGGATAGCCCTTGTTGCCAAGTAGCCACCCTCTGACTCAACATGGTGGCTGAAAGATTGCTGGAACAGTAAATTGGCGCAGGATGGGCAAATCATGATAGCGGGCATTCATGAGGTTGCACTGAGCATGGTCGGATCAATTGCACACTAAGTGAGGGGTAACCTTTGTGGTCTTGATACATCTCACCATTGAGATACAGTGCCTGAAAAGCTATGTGTGTGTAATCGATGGCACCCTGCACTATGGGGAGGCCCATTATCCTGGCAAACCTAGTGCTCTCCTCCTGCTTCTCTCTGTTTAGAGAGAAGACAATTAAGTCCCTTCTCCTGGCATGAAGAGCCTCTATGACCTGCTGATGCAGCGATGCACGGTGAGCTGCGAGATGTTTGCTATATCATTTATTTCAGCCTGGAAGGAACAGCTGTTGAAAAAAGTTCACATTGACAGCGACTGGCAGTGCCATCCTCGCCTTGCTTTGAGGTTGCACAGCCTAACACACTGTTCCTGGCTTCGGTGCAGGTAGGAGAAGTGCTCTCTGAAAATCCTAGGTTGATAAGGCCTCCTGCTGAGAGCCCTCCTCCTTCTAACTAACAGTACATAAAATGGGAGATGGTGGGGGGGGGGGGGGCGGGTGCGGTTCCCGCACCTGTCCCGCCCCACTGCAACGCTGCAATTTTATGTGAGGCAGCGATGGTGAGAAATGGCCTGCCCACCCCAGGCCAATCAAGGCCCTTAAGTGGCCAATTAACAGGCACTTAAGGACCTCCTATCGCGCCGCAGGTATTTTACCCTCGGCGGCCGGACAGCAAAGGCCTCAAGAACCCCACCTGGTAAAACCAGACTGCCTTCTTCTGGGCTGGAGGGGGCCCCTCTGATCGGGCACCCTGTGCCTCATGGAGGGCCGCGCCTGATGCTCCAACCACCCCCAATGAACAATACCCCCCACGATAACTGAACCCCCTTGCCTTGCCAGGGTTTAAGTCCCCGTAAAGCCGTGAAATTTTACCTCCTTTCCCGGGTCATCCTTCCTCTTTCTTCTGAAGCTGGGGGTATCCCAGCAGTGGTCACTGCTCCCAGTGGTGCTGCTGGGACGAAGAGCTGCCAGCCCACAGATTGATTGGCAGCTCGATTAGGGGGACTTGCTGTCTCAAGGAGGTGAAAGTCCAAAGACCAATTAAGGGCCTGGGGAATGAAAAATCCTGGCCTGGTTCCCCAGACCCAGCAGAGGCAGGCCTGCCACTGACTTTTTGGCCAGTGGGCGGGACCTCCTGCCCAATCTAAAATTCCGGCCTCAATCTCAATGAGTACAGCAGTTACTCCATACATTAAATTTGGTACAATATAGTTTTCTCCCTCAAAATTAGTTATGGAAATCATAGAAATTTACAGCATGGAAACAAGCTATTCAGCCCATCGTGTCCGCTCCGCCGACAAGTAGCCTTCCAGCCTAATCTACTTTCCAGCTCTTGGTCCGTAGCCTTGTAGGTTAAGGTCCTTCAAATGCATATTCAAATACTTATTAAATGTTCTGAAGATTTCTGCCTCTACCACCCTTTCAGGCAGTGAGTTCCAGATACACTCTACACTCTTCAAGTGAGAACCAGACCATATACAATGAACTGAGAGGGGAGGTGAAGGAGAAAATCAGACTGGCAAAGACAGAATTGAAAGGCAGCAAACATAAAAGGGAACCCAAAAATCTCCTACCACCACGTAAATAGTAAGCGGGTAGCAAATGGTGGAGTGGGGCCTATTAGGGACAAAGAGGGTAATATACGATTAGAGGCATAGGGCAAGGCTAATATGTTAATGAGTACTTTGTATCAGCGTTCACTGAGGAAGTGGAATCTGACAAAATATCAGTAGAAGCAGAGAGAATAGAGGGAATGGATAGGGTAAATATTGAGCGGGAGGTACTGAAATGGCTGGCTATGCCTAGGGTAGATAAGTCACCTGGTCCGGATGGCTTGCATACCAGGTTGCTAAAGGAAGTGGGGGTGGAGATCACAGAAGGGCTTGCCATAATCTTCCAATTTCCCTTGGAGACAGAGGTTGTGCCAGAGGATTGGAGAGTGGCAAATGTGACACCCTTATTCAAGAAAGGGTATAAGGACAGTCCTTGGAACTACAGTTTAAAATCAGTATTGGGTAAGGTTTTAGAAACAATAAGCAGGGGAAAAAAAATCAACACTTGCAGAGGTTTGAGTTAATTATGGATAGTCAGCACATATTTGTAAAAGATCATGCTTGCCTTTTTTGATGAAGTAATAGAGAAGGTTGATGAAGGGAATGTGGTGGATGATGTTTATATGGATTTTAAGAAAGCGTTTGATAAGGTACCACATAAAAGGTTTGTTAACAAAATTGAGGCTCATGAAATAGGAGGGTCAGTGTCCAATTGGATGAAAAAAATTGGCTTAAGGACAGAAAACAGTGAATCGTGCTAAATGGTTGTTTCTCAGACTGGAGGTTGGTGGACAGTGGTGTTCCAAGGGTCAGTGCTGGGACCACTGCTTTATTTGCTATATATGAAATGAGTTGGATCTTGAAATACAGAGTTGAATCTCAAAATTTGCCAAAGGCACCAAACTTGGAGGTGCGGCAAACAGTGAGAATGATATGAACCTTCTGCAACAGGACATAGATAGGCTAGCAGAATGGGCAGAGAAGTGCCAGATGGAATTTAATATTGACAAGTCTGAGGTGATGCATTTTGTCAGAAGGACTAGAGACAGGCTATATATACGTAATGGCACAGTTCTAAATAGTGTGCAAGAACAAGGACCTGTTGATGCATGTGCATCAATCTTTGTAGGTTGTAGGACATATTGAGAGTGTGGTTAGTGAAGCATATGAGATTTTGGGCTTTATAAACAGAGACATTGAGTACAAAGCTCTGATTAGGCTCCAACTGGAGTATTGCATCCAGTTCTTGTCACCACACTTTAGGAAGGATGTGAGGGACCTTGAGAGGGTGCAGAGGAGATTTACCAGAATGGTTCCAGGGATGGGAGATTTTAGTTACAAGGTTAGGTTGGAAAAACTGGGGTTGTTCTCCTGAGAACAAAAAGGAGATTGAGCGAAGATTTCATAGAAATTTACAAGATTATGACAGGCTTAGGTAAGTTAAACAAGGAGAAACTTCCCATTAACTAATGGTACAAAGACTAGGGGACACAGATTGAAGGTTTCTGGCAAGAGATGCAGGGGGAGTACGATGAAGACCTTTTTTACGTAATGGGTGGTAATGCCCTGGAACACGCTGCCCACAAGGGTGCTGGAAGTGGAAACAATCAATGATTTCAAGAGGAAATTGGATGGCCTCTTGAAGGGAATAGACTTGCAGGGTCACAGTGATCGAGTGGGGCAGTGGAACCGACTGATAGCTCCATGGAGAGCTGGCATGGACTCGATGGGACGAATGGCCTCCTTCTGTGTCATAAATGACTGACTCTGGGTGAAAAAATTTCCCCTCGAAACCTCTCTAAACATCCTACCTCTTACGATAAATTTACACCCTCTAGTTATGGACCCCTCAATCAAGGGAATAGGATTTTCCTATCCATTCTATCTAAACCCTCCTAATCACTTAAATTAGATCTCCCCTCAGTCTCCTCTATTCCAAAGAAAACGAACATCGTCTGTCTAATCTTTCCTCCTAATTAAATTACAAAGTCCAGGCAACATCCTTGTAAATGTCCTCTGTACCCTCTCAAATGCAATCATATCTTTCTTCTGTTGCGGTGACCAGAACTGCATGCAGTTCTCCAGCTGTGGTCTAACTAGTGTTTTATATAGTTTCAGCATAACGTCCCTGCCCTTATATTCTATGCCTTGGTTAATAAAGGCAAGTATCCCATATGCTTTCTTGATTGTCTTATCTACCTGTTCAGCCGCTTTCATGGATCTGTAGACATGCACTCCAAGGTCCCTCTGTCTTTCTACACTTCTCAGTATCCTACCATTTATTGTGTATTCCCTTGCCTTGTAGCCTTCCCCAAATGCATTACCTCACACCTCTCCAGATTGAAATCCATTGTCACTGTTCATCAATCTGACTAGTCCATTGATCTCTTCCTGCAGCCTCCGGCTTTCTTCCTCATTATCAACCACACGGACAATTTTTGCATTGTCTGCAAACTTCTGAATCATACCCCCACATTCAAGTCCAAATCATTGATATATACCACAAAAAGCAAGGGATCTAGTACTAAGTCCTGCCGAACTCCACTGGAAACAGCCTTCCAGTCACAAAAACACCCATTGAACATTACCCTTTGCTTCCTGCCACTCGGTTTATCACTTTCTCCCTTTTTAAACAATGGTCCAACGTTAGCTGTCCTCCAGTCCACTGGCACCACACCTGAAGCCAGAGAAGATTAGAAAATGATAGTCAGAGCCTCTGCTATTTCTTCTTTTGCTTCCCTTAACAGCCTAGGATACATTTCATTCAGGCCTTTCAAAGATGTTAAACCCCTTAATACCTCTTCTCTTACTATGTTAATTTCATCTCATTTTTCACACTCCTCCTCCCTGATTGCAATGTCTGTAGCATCCCTCTCTTTTTTGAAAACAGACGCAAAGTATTCATTAAGAACCATGCCAACATCCTCTGCCTCCACACACTGGTTACCCTTATAGTCCATAACAGGCCCTACTTTTTCTTCAGTTTAGTTATCCTATTGCTCTTTATGTATTGATAAAAAAATCTGGGTTTTTCCTCGATCTTACTTGCCAATATTTTTCATGCCCTCTTTCCTACATTTTTTATTCATCTAGGTTTTCTCCAGTATTGAACCCTTGGTATGTCATGAGCTTCCTTTTTTTTTCTTTAGCCTCTCCTTTAAGCCCCTTGACATCCAGGAAGCTCTGGATTTGTTAGACCTGCCCTTTTTCTTCTACAAAACTTACTTGCTCTGAACCCACACTATCTCTTCCTTGAATGCCTCCTACTAATCTGGCGCAGATTTACCTTCAACAGCGGTTTCCAGTTCACTTCAGCTAAATCACTTCACAGCCTAGTAAAATTAGCTTTTTCCCCAATGGAGAACTTTTATTCCTGGTCTTTGTCCTTTTCTATAACCACCCTAAATCGAAATGAATTATGATCACTTTCAGCCAAGTGCACCCCAATAAATAAATCTTCCACCTGCCCAGCCTCATTCCCTAAAACGAAGTCCAGAACCACCCTCTCTTGTTGGGCTTATGTCATGGCTACAAAAGGTCTCCTGAATGCATTTTAAGAATTCTGCTCCCTCTGTATCTTTCACATTAATTCTATCTCAGATAATATTTGGGTATTTGAAAGCTATTACAGCCCTATTGTTTTTGCACTTCAGAGATTTGCCTGCATATTTGACCTTATGTCCCTTTGACTGTTTGGGGGTCCATAGTACATTCCCAATATTGTGATTGACCCTTTTTTGTTCTTCAATTCAACCCATATGGCCTCATTTGATGATCCTTTTACCATATTATCCTCCTCATAGCTATAATTGTTTCTTGAATCAATATTGCGTCCCCCTCCTTTTTTATCCCTCTCTATCTCGTCTGAAAACCTGTAGCCAGGAATGTTGAGCTGCCATTCCTATCCTTCTTTCAGCTATATTTCAGTAATAGCCATAATATCATACTCCCATGTGTCAATCTGTGCCCTCAGCTCATCTGCCTTATTTCCTAAACTTTTTGAAATATATGCCATTGAGCACTGCCAAACTCCCCTGATGTCTATTTTCTAGCCTTTGTTTCCTCTGCCTTCTCCACACACTTACTAATTTTCTGCCTTCCATTTCCAACTTCTTCTCTACTTTCTGAATCTACTCTCAAGTTCTTATCCTCCTGCCAAGCTAGTTTAAACCCTTCCCAACAAAACTTGCAAAACCCCGTGAGGATATTGGTCCCAGCTCACAGAGAAGTGGTCCCAATGCCTTAGAAAGTTAAAACCCTCCCTCCTGCACCATCTCTCCAGCCATGCATTCATCAGCTCTATCTTCCTATTTCTGT
Organism: Heterodontus francisci; assembly: GCF_036365525.1. Classification (NCBI taxonomy): domain Eukaryota; kingdom Metazoa; phylum Chordata; class Chondrichthyes; order Heterodontiformes; family Heterodontidae; genus Heterodontus; species Heterodontus francisci. The sequence goes on from NC_090371.1 coordinate 116,984,506, forward strand.
ACTCACTAGCATGTGTAGTAATCTACACAGTATCTCCTGTAATATTCTGCTTACTGTTAGTCTAGTACAGAATATCTGAAGAGTCATATAGGTTAAAAGAAACAGGAGCTTTATTAAACACGTCTTACAGCTATGGTATACATCTTCCAAACCTCTACACAAAGGATCCACATACATAATGTTACATTACTTCCTGGGATGAGGTAAAACAGCATGATTAGCATATTTAACCCAGTAACAACTGAATATCTAGTATACCACATTATACTATAAATATCATTGAGGCTTTGCAATTCAATCCCTCTCCTAACTCCATAAACTCTGCCTGCAGGACCTCATCCCTCTTTCTGCCTATGTCATTGGTGCCGATATGGATCACGACCTCTGACTGTTCATTCTTCCCCTTCAGAATGTTGTGTAGCCGCTCAGTGACATCCTTGTCCCTGGCACCAGGGAGGCAATATAATATCCTGGAGGCATGACTGCAGCCACAGAAGCACCTGTATGATCCCTTCACTGTCAAATCCCCTACCACTATTACTCTTCCACTCTTCTTCCTCCCCCAACTCCCCCATCCTCATGCAGCTGAGCCATCTGTTCCATGGACTTGGCTCTGTCTGCACTCCACAGAAGAGCCATCACTCTCACCAGTATTCAGAACTGAATAGTGGTTAGAGAGCGAGATGCAATCATGGAATCTCTGCCCTGCTTGCCTGGTCCTCCTTGCCCGGTCCTCCTTGCCCTTCTGGCGGTCATCCATTCTCTCTCTGCCTGCCATTTTTATGTTGTGGGATGTCCACCTCCACAAACCTGCTATCTACGAAGCTTTTAGCCTCATGGATGCTCTGTAGTAGTTCCAGCTGCTGCTCAAACTCTGAAACCCGGAGCTTGAGCTGCTGTCCATCATAAGGTCAGAAGAGGGGATGTTTGCTGATGATTGTATGATGTTCAGTAGCATTCTCAACTCCTCAGATACTGAAGCAATCCATGCCCACATGCAGCAAGATCTGGACAACATTAAGGCTTGGCTCATAAGTGCCAAGTAACATTCGTGCCACACAAGTGCCAGGCAATGTTGATCTCCAACAAGAGAAAATCTAACCATCTCCCCTTGACATTCAATGGAATTACCATCCACCACCTTCAACATTCACTCCTTCCACCATCAACGTACAGCAGCAGCAGTGAATACCATATATAAGATGCACTGCAGAAACTCACCATGCCTCCTTTGACAGGACCTTCCAAACTCACAATCTCTTTCACCTAGAAGGTGAAGGGCAGCAGATGCACGGGAACACCACCATCTGCAAGCTCCCCACCAAGCCACACACCATAAATACGTGGAAATATTTCGCCGTTCCTTCACTGCTGCGGAATCAAAAACCTGGAACTCCCTCCCTAACAGCACTGTGGATGTACCAACACCACATGGACTGAAGCAGGTCAAGCAGGCAGCTCACCACCAGCTTCTCAGGGGCAATTAGGGATGGGCAACAAATGCTGGCCTTGCCAGCGATGCCCACAATACATGAAACAAATAAAAAAAAAGCTGGTGAGACTTCCTGCACATGTGGTCGTCCAGGCCACGAGAAGCGTACAGGATATCTCACATGGCACAAGATATATATTCCACGGGGTGAGATTCCCTGCCATGCCTTTACTTTCCAGACTATTATCTAGAAACACTAACCAACTACTCACTAATCAGCTCCTTACCTGGTTGGGATGTCACTATAGCTGTTTTGCAAATGTTTGATTTTGTTGTCAGAGATTTAGCTGGATGCTCTTCCCCTGCTTTAACTCCTCAGTTGCTGCGTTCAGTCTCCAACCAGGTCCTACGCCGCCGCTGTTGCTGTGACTATCTCTGTAGTGGAGATAAATGCCTCCCTGCGTCACCGACCACTCCCTGGTGTGCAGCAAGGTTAGACTCAGACCAAAGAAGTTGCATCATTCCAAGCAGAAGGGCCACCCGCGCATCAACACGAGCAGAATTTCTCATCCACAGCTGTTACAAAAATTTCTAAATTCACTTGTAACAGCCCTTCAAAACACTCCCACAGGGGATGCTGAGACCAAGTGGGCCCACATCAGAGACGCCATCTATGACTCAGCTTTGACCACCTACGGCAAGCGTGCGAAGAGGAATGCAGACTGGTTTCAATCTCATAATGAAGAGCTGGAACCTGTCATAGCCGCTTAGCGCATTGCACTGTTGAACTACAAGAAAGCCCCCAGCGAGTTAACATCCGTAGCACTTAAAGTAGCCAGAAGCACTGCACAAAGAACAGCCAGGCGCTGCGCAAATGACTACTGGCAACACCTATGCAGTCATATTCAGCTGGCCTCCGACACTGGAAACATCAGAGGAATGTATGATGGCATTAAGAGAGCTTTTGGGCCAACCATCAAGAAGATCGCCCCCCTCAAATCTAAATCAGGGGACATAATCACTGACCACGCAAACGAATGGACTGCTGGGTTGAGCACTACCTAGAACTGTACTCCAGGGAGAATGTTGTCACTGAGACTGCCCTCAATGCAGCCCAGCCTCTACCAGTCATGGATGAGCTGGACATTCAGCCAACAAAATCGGAACTCAGTGATGCCATTGATTCTCTAGCCAGCGGAAAAGCCCCTGGGAAGGACAGCATTACCCCTGAAATAATCAAGAGTGCCAAGCCTGCTATACTCAGCACTACATGAACTGCTATGCCTGTGCTGGGACGAGGGAGCAGTACCTCAGGACATGCGCGATGCCAATATCATCACCCTCTATAAAAACAAAAGGTGACCGCGGTGACTGCAACAACTACCGTGGAATTTCCCTGCTCAGCATAGTGGGGAAAGTCTTTGCTCGAGTCGCTCTAAACAGGCTCCAGAAGCTGGCCGAGCGCATCTACCCTGAGGCATAGTGTGGCTTTCGTGCAGAGAGATCGACCGTTGACATGCTGTTCTCCCTTCATCAGATACAGGAGAAATGCCGCGGACAACAGATGCCCCTCTACATTGCTTTCATTGATCTCACCAAAGCCTTTGACCTTGTCAGCAGGCGTGGTCTCTTCAGACTACTAGAAAAGATTGGATGTCCACCAAAGCTACTAAGTATCATTACCTCATTCCATGACAATATGAAAGGCACAATCCAACATGGCGGCACCTCATCAGACCCCTTTCCTATCCTGAGTGGCGTGAAACAGGGCTGTGTTCTCGCACCCACACTTTTTGGGATTTTCTTCTCCCTGTTGCTTTCACATGCGTTCAAGTCTTCTGAAGGAATTTTCCTCCACACAAGATCAGGGGGCAGGTTGTTCAACCTTGCCCGTCTAAGAGCGAAATCCAAAGTACGGAAAGTCCTCAGCAGGGAACGCCTCTTTGCTGACGATGCTGCTTTAACATCTCATACTGAAGAGTGCCTGCAGAGTCTCATCGACAGGTTTGCGGCTGCCTGCAATGAATTTGGCCTAACCATCAGCCTCAAGAAAACGAACATCCTGGGGCAGGACGTCAGAAATGCTCCATCCATCAATATTGGCGACCATGCTCTGGAAGTGGTTCAAAAGTTCACCTACCTAGGCTCAACTATCACCAGTAACCTGTCTCTAGATGCAGAAATCAACAAGCGCATGGGAAAGGCTTCCACTGCTCTGTCCAGACTGGCCAAGAGAGTGTGGGAAAATGACACACTGACACGGAACACAAAAGTCCGAGTGTATCAAGCCTGTGTCCTCAGTACCTTGCTCTATGGCAGCGTATGTCAGCCAAGAGCGACGTCTCAATTCATTCCATCTTCGCTGCCTCCGGAGAATACTTGGCATCAGGTGGCAGGACCGTATCTCCAACACAGAAGTCCTCAAGGCGGCCAACATCCCCAGCTTATACACACTACTGAGTCAGCAGCGCTTGAGATGGCTTGGCCACGTGAGCCGCATGGAAGATGGCAGGATCCCCAAAGAAACATTGTACAGCGAGCTTGCCACTGGTATCAGACCCACCGGCCGTCCATGTCTCCGCTTTAAAGACGTCTGCAAACGTGACATGAAGTCCTGTGACATTGATCACAAGTCGTGGGAGTCAGTTGCCAGCGTTCGCTTGGACCGCTCTCATTTTGTAAAAGACCAGAACAGCACCTTCTCCCTCACTCACCAAATTCCATAAGTGAACCACTCTGTTGAAGCAAAACTCTGTCAAGCTGGACTCCATACTACTTATTTTTCTTATGGAGCACTATAATCTTGATATCATGCACTATCAAAAATGAACAAGTTGACTTGCTTGATTTTATCGTAAACAAATATCGTATTTAAAATGACACTGAATTCTTGAAACACAGCTCTTGCATCTTCACATAAACTGTTGCATATTTGCAATTATGAATTCTCATTCTAAGATTCTCAAAGTGATACTAAAAATGGTACGAAGTGAAGTTAAACCCTCGATTCCTCACTGAACAAGTTCTTGATCTTAGTGATGTTTTCTGGGGAGAATGTCCCTTGATTTCCCCATGGGGAGGAAGGGAAGAGTCATCTGACCAGTCAATCCAAAGATCCTCTCATACACACTTGATTGGTGAACTCATGATTGGTGGGGTGTGAGCCAGTGTCTGGAATAGGGAAATATCCCAGGGATTGCTGCAGTGAAACGGAGCAATTCTTTCAGCGTATTGCATATCCAAGAAAAGTGAGCACCGAAGATATCAGAGCAGCGTGACAGTATTTTGTTCTGGCGGGGAAGTACAACTTCACAGGATATCTTCATATGGAAGCAGAGGGCATGGCTCAGGTACTAAATGAGTAATTGGTATCCGTTTTCACTAAAGAAGGGCATTTTGCCAATGTCACTGTAGAGGAGAAGGTAGTAGAGGAATTGGATAGGATAAAAATTTATAAAGAGGCAGTACTTAAAATGCTGGCAACGGTCAAAGTAGAAACGTCAAGATGGAAATTGCCGAGGTTTTGACCTCAATCTCGCAATCCTCTGCCAGAGGACTGGAGGATTACAAATGTTACACCCCTGTTCAAAAAATGCGAGAGAAATAAATACAGCAATTACAGGTCAGTAGGCCTAATGTCTGTGGTGGGAATACTTTTAGAGACATTAATTTGGTACAAAATTAATTTGGCAATTGGAAAAATACATGTTAATAAATGAAAGCCAGCACAGATTTATTAAAAGCAGATCCTATTTGATTAAATTGTTTGAACTATTTGATGAAATAATGGAGAGGATGGATGAGGGTAGAGTGATTGATGTTGTGCATATGAACTTTCAAAAGATGGATGACAAAGAACCATGTAATAGACTTGTTAACAATATTGAAGCCCATAGGATTAAAGGGGTAGTGGCTGTGCAGATACAAAATTGACTATGGGACAGAAAGTAGAGAATCGTGGAATCATTTTTTCAGACTGGATGGAAGAGTGCAATGGTGTTCCCAAGGGGTCGGTGTTGATATATAGTAATGGCCTGGACTTGGGTATACGGGAGATAATTTCAAAGTTTGTAGGGTGACACAAAGCAAGACAACACAAATTTAAGCTAATTGATGAAAGAACCACAGGCGATATGAGGAAAAGAATTTGACGCAGCGAGTTTTTATGATCTGGAATGCTTTGCCTGAAAGGGTGGTGGAAGCAGATTCAATAACAAATCTCAAATGGGAATTACATAAATACTTGAAAAGGGAACGTCTGCTGGGCTCTGGGGAAAGAGAGGGGAGTGGGGCTAATGGATAGTTCTTTCAAAGAGCTGACACAGGCATGATGGGCCAAATGGCATCCTCCTGTATTATATCATTCATTGATGTCGTCACAAACAAATATTCATGCTGATGACATTGATATTCCAACTGAATCTGTCAAAAACAAATTAAATAAGATAAATGCAGAAATTCTCACATGTTTAATAAAATATACCAAAGAAATAAAATTAGCATAAGTTCATTGTCATCCCAATTCTCTTTACTTTGCAAAACTAGCATTAATTTTTCCATTTGTAAATTTATGTAGAAAAGCAAAATTGATGTATTTCACCGAATAATAAATGCTGACCATGATTTATACGAATTAGACATTTAATTTTGGTGTGTAAAGATGGTACAATTTATATAAACTAATTGAGAATATTTTCGCTAGTTTGTTTTGTTAGCTGTTATTTTTTCCCCACAAAGTAGTGGGGATCCTTATTACATTATTCTATATGACAGGTCTGAGGTTCCACCTGAGACTTAGCAAAAGCCTGAAGCAATGCCACACCAATGTACAAAAGAGTTAGACAATTGGAAATATGTGGACAGTGTCGAGCAACTAACAACTATGTTCAGCATAGTCAGATAATGTGTATAATTGTGTCTGTTCTAATCCTGCTCTTTATTGAAATGCTTTTTATCATACAATAGCATAAGATTTTCTCTACCTTCAGCAGAAGTGATACAATTACTGAAGTTGTCATAGCTCAATGTACGTGAACCAGGGTTTTGCTTTCTTTCTGTAACTATTAAAAAAAACTTATGATGTATAAAATGCAGTTTCCTTTCCTACCGTTCTTCCAGGGCTCCTAAAATCACTCTTAAAACTAACAATGACCACAATCAAAAGTGGATTTGTAGTTAACAAGGTGCACCATTCCTCTTTAGAAATTGATTTATTGCAACTGTGACATATTTATACAAATATAGAGATGGCATTCAAAGCAAGCTGCAGGACAAAAACAAATTTAGTTAGAAAACTGCTGCTTTACATTCTCAATAGTAATGCTGTTTAGAGCTTGAACCACGACATTTCCACTGGCTAGACTGATTTTTTAACATCTTAAACATGAACTGCTGTAATGAACAATGAATAGATTAGCATTTCTAAAGGCTGTAACAGGGGAAATTAAAATGCTGCAGTAGAGTGCATTGTGTATTCAAACTCCAAAAATGTTCACCTAAATTAAAATTAGTTAGAATAATGAATTATTGTGGTAAGTAGTAAAATTCATTAATCAAGGGGTTCAGATGATGTCATTATATATAAAATTGCAGCTCAGTTGGCTTTGCTTGGCACTTGAACGGAGAAGTGTAATTGCAGCTGTATTTTATCACTTTCTACCATTCATTACTTTCTTTCTTTGCCAAGAGTCTCCCCTCATGTTCTCTCATGAAGGCATTTATTTTGTGACGGGTGCAATAGATTGTACAATCCTCTGAAGATTTATTTCATTTTGACAGAGAAAACTTTGTGACCTTACAATGGAAATTAATGTTAACTTTGAGTCTAACAATAATTATTTTACAGAATTTGTAAAGAGGTGATACATTGAATACAATTAATTTTCTTTAAGAAGTTACCTTTTGAGAGCCATTTCAAAGCAAGCTATGAAGCAGAATGATTTAAATGGGTTCATGACTGGTGAGAAAGTCATAAACAATACGTGCCTGAAATTCTGGAGTCCCCATTCAACCAGCAGAAGTGTGGGAGAACAGAACTTCCAATCGCTTCTGGCCAGCAACACAGACCCTATATTTAATTGTAGGAACAGGGTTATTACCATAACTGGGATAGTGATTTTTAAAAAATTTGTTCTTGGGATGTGGGTTTCGCTGGCTCGGACAGCATTTATTGCCTATCCCTAATTGCCCTTTAGAAGGCGATGTGTTAAATGCCATTGCATGGTACAGACTAGGAATCTCTCTGTTCAAGGGTCTAATTCAGGAATCAAGCCTGGCATCTTTTATCTTAATTATTATTTGTTAAACTTACACTTTAGAGAAGCCCTGGATTTTTCTAAGTCAGCACACAAAAGACTTACAAGGAAAGACATAATACTGGAGTTGATTCTGGTTTAATGAACTGGAGCAAGTCAGCATAATGAAGGTAGGAAAAAAATCTGCATAAGTTATCATAACAAAAGCAAAACACTGCAGATGCTGGAAATCTGATGAAGATGAGGAAACTATAAAGGGATAACTACCTTATCTACCCATGCTGCTGCCTTCAGTGATCTATGGACAAGTACACCAAGATCCCTCCAACCCTCTGTACTTCCTAGAGTCCTACCATCCATTGCATATTCCCTTGCCTTGTTAGTCCTCCCAAGATGCATCACCTCACACTTCTCAGGATTAAATTCCATTTGCCACTTCTCCGCGCCCATCTATATCTTCCTGTAATCTAAGGCTTTCCTTCTCACTATTTACAACACCACCAATTTGTGTCATCTGCGAACTTATTGATCATACCTCCTATATTCACGTCTAAATCATTAATGCACACTAGAAACAGCAAGGGTACCAGCACCGATCCCTGCGGTACACTACTGGTCACAGGCTCCCACTCGCACAAACAACCCTCGACCACCACTCTCTGCCTCCTGCCACTAAGCCAATTTTGGATCCAATTTGCCTTGGATCCCATGGGCTCTTACCTTCTTAACCAATCTCCCATGCGGGACCTTATCAAAAGCCTCACAGAAGTCCATGTAGACTACATCACCTGCCTTACCCTCATCTACACATCTAGTCACCTCCTCGAAAAATTCAATCAAGGCTGTTAGACACGATCTCCCCCTAACAAAGCCATCCTGACTATCCCTGATTAATCCCTGCCTCTCCAAGTAGAGATTAATCCTGTCCCTCAGAATTCTTTCCAATAGTTTCCCTACCACTGATGTTAGACTCACTGGCCTGTAATTACCTGGTTTATCGCTGCTACCCTCTTGAATAATGGCACCACATTCACTGTCCTGCAGTCCTCTGGTACCTCTCCTGTGGCCATTAGAACTGACAAGGTGAGAGGGTTCTCAGTCATCAAGTCAATTTGAGTGAGTGTTTACACCATATGGCTGTGTGTTATCCAATTCTGACCCCCATCTCTCACTGGCAATGACTATGCATCCCAACACTCTGCTAATTTTCATTGCCTCCTCTTCTATGGCAGCCAAGATTGTGATGACTAGAGGGCCACCCCCAGTTCTCTGTCTCTCCCTGGTGTTCTGCACCCTGTTCCTGCAAGGAGAGAAAGAAAAATGTTATGTGTGAGAGAAATGGAATGTGTTGAGAAGATGGAAGGACAACATTTGTGGAGTGTAACTGTGAGGGATAGTTGTGACGTGGCAATAAGATGAGGGTGAATGTCAGTGGTGGCTGGTCAGATGAGGATGTGAGGATGTGCCTTGAAAGAGAGGAATGGGTGCACCTGCAAGTTCTGAGAAGTGGTGCAGGAAAAGGCTGGGGAAGTCGGATTGTGAGGGGTTGCACTTGAATATGGCATGTCACTTGCCTTTCCTTCCTTGATGAGGTAATTGAACCTCGTGCGGCACAGTATCCATGAGCAAGACACCTCCTCTGCCACTTATGCCAGTCATGCCTTCATCGTTTCCAAGGCAGGTTTCATCCTGCATCCTCTGGGAACAATATTTCTCTGCAGGCTGTCATGAAAACATGCTAGGTCGAATGATTATTTATTTAATCCACTGGCTGGAAACCTGAATATTAAATTGGTAGAGACAAACCACTCAATCCTTGCAAGCTTTGAATTCTGTCTGCTGACCATGAGGCATAATCCCAGCTTCAGATTGTAGTGTACAGTGGTTTAATTGATCTGTTTGATTATGTTAGTCTGTTCATCGATCGATGCTCACTGTGCTTAATGACTTAAATCTAAAGCGGGAGGTACTGAGAGTGGAGAACTTTGTGGAAAGAACTGACAGAGACCCCCTCTCGAAGATCAGCCACACTATTGTCTCCCAGAGAGCCACTGAATCAACGTCCACATCTTCAAACCAGAAGCCTCTGGACCCCTTAAGGAAAGTCACAGGTCCACTGAATTCAGCCTGAAGCCAGCCAGGTCACCAACCTCCACAGGCTATATACCCCTTTTATTTCTCTGGACTCTAATTCAACCAATCTATCCTTCCCCACTCTAACTTATTTCTGTGTGTTGGAGTATATTTTATTTTTACTTAAAACATAGACAAATGTGCTGCTCAAACGACCATATTCCTGACACAATGGTGGCCTTCCCTGCCGTGAGCAGGTCAAAATATTAAAATTCAACTCAAGGACTCTATTTTCTTAATCTGTGTGAATAGAGGGTGGCATTTGGCAGTGCTGTTCAAAATGATAAAAGGAATAAACAAAATGAATATTGATAAATTATTTCTCGCAGTCGACAATTTCAGAAGCCATGATAACAAGAAAACGTACAGATACATAAGCAGGGAGTTAGAAAAAAAGTTTTTCATGCCAAGTGATTAAGGTTAAATAGATTGCAACATTCAAAAAGGCACCGGATAATAACTTTAAAAAAGATTAATATGGGGAAAAGTAGGAAAATGAGACAGCTAAAATCAGATTCCTGATGGAATATAAAGTCAGCAGAGACAAAAAGAGCCAAATGTCATCCCTCCTGTCTTGTGTGATATTTTTAAAACTTCTCAATGTGTGCTAAATTATTACATTTGCATTCTTCCAATTGTCACTGCGCTACTGCATTACAATAAACTAAACATCCTTTATTAGGCTTTGATGAATGTTCAAATTGTCTTCTGTATTAAAAATGGTATTAAATACAAATTGGAAGAATTTGTTCCAAAAAGCATTTTTCAAGCAGATTCACCATACAGATTTAACAGAAGGCCACATTTTGCTGCAGCTGGACATCTAATGGCATCTGCTATTAGTGATACTTGCCTTTAAATGTTTAGGTTTTTATTTTTGCATGGCAGATTGCTGAAAGTGCATCGCATTGAAGAAAACTGGGCAACTGGAGGCTGAGAACAGGACAAGTAACTGTGTATCTCAACAACAACAATTTATTGTGCCCTTAACATCATAAAACATCCCAAGGCACTTCGCAGGAGTGTTATATAGCCAAATTAGACACCAAGCCACATGAGGCGATATTAAGGCAAATGGCCAAAAATTTGGTCAAAGAGGTAGGTTTTAAGGAATGTCTTAAAGGAAGAAAGAGCAGTAGATAGTTGAAGAGGTTTAGGGTGGGAAATCCAGAGCTTAGGGTATAGGCAGCTGAAGGCCTGTCCACAAATGGTGGAGCAATAAAATCAAGGATGTCCAAGAGATCAGAATTAGATCAGTGCAGATATTTCGGAGGTTTGCGGGGCTGGAGGAGATTACAAAGATAGGAAGAGGCAAGGCCATGGAGGGATTAGAATACAAGAATGAGAATTTTTAAATTGAGGTGTTACTTATCCGGGAGCCAATGTAGTTCAGCGAGCACAGGGGTCATAGGTGAATGGGACTTGGTGTAAGGATACAGGCAGCAGAGTTTGGATGACCAAAAGGGTAGACGGTGAGAGGTTGATCAGGAGCGCATTGGAATAATCAAGTCTAGAAGTAGCAAAGGTATGGATAAGGGTTTCAGCAGCAGATGAGCAGAGGTGTGGTGAAGCCAGATGTTATGAAAGTAGAAATTGGCAGTCTTACTGATGTTATGGATATGTGGTTGGAAGTTCATTGTGGGTCAAATATGACACCAAGGTTGTGAACAGTCTGGTTTAGACTTAGACAGGTGCCAGGGAGATGTATGGAGTAGGTAGCTGGGAAATGGAGTTTGGAGAGGGGACTGAATACCACTGTTCCCACTAAGCTTCATGTGTGTGCAGCTGCACAGCAGCTTGCAAGATACTGCGCAGGCCTTGCTCTGTGATAAATAATGTGTGCGCGAAACCGTGCAAAAAAATTTACAAGGACCATGCACTGAAAATAACGGGCCATTACACAACAACTAAATTTTAAAGGGAACATTGCTGAAGATAACAGCTTCAAGCTTCCCAATATTTAGTTGGATGAAATTTCTGCTCAGCCAGTGGCTAACAAAATAAGTTAAAGATAGTATAAGGTTAAAGGAAGAGGTTTATAATGTTGCAGAAAATGGTAGTAAGCCTGAGGACTGAGGATTTTAGAAAAGAATGACCACAAAATTGATAAAGTGATAGAAAACAGAATGAGAATAAACTAGCAAGAGGCATAAAAATGGGGCTTAATTTTATTCTCCCGCAGCCAGGAGCATGCGGTGGCCCATCTAAATATGCGGGGCGGCCTGCCCCCCCGCAATCACGTGGTGTGGGCGGGTTCTGCAACACTGGCAATAGCATCAGCTGCCTCTGTGCAGGTACTGGTGCCATTTATAAAGGGCTGCCCAACCCCAACTACTCTAAAAATCCCAAGTTCCACCTTCCTCACCTCGGTGGTGCCAGCTTTCCCTGGACGGGAAAGTGAAGGTGTGAGAGAGCCGGCTGCCGTACGGAAGATCGTGGCCAGCCGGTAAGATTGCAGTGAAAGGTATGCTAATTTATTCATTTCCTTTATTTAAATATTGAAAGTTGGGTCCTGTCGCCTCGCCACCCCCAGGAAGATCGGGCTCGGCAATCCTGTGATCTTCCGGCCGCCCCCCACCTCCGTCCCTGCCACGGAGCCCGACATTGTTAGCTCAACAAAATCCCAGCCATGGATTGTAAAAGTTTCTATAGATATGTAGAGAGGAAGAGATTAGTGAAAGTAAATGTGTGTCCCTGACCAGCAGAGACAGGAGGAATTGTAATAGGAATAAGGAAATAGCAGAGGCCTTTCCAAGTGTCTGATTCTTTGATTGTTTCTAAAACCTTATTTACCACTGATGTTAAACTGACCGGCCTGTAGTTACTAGCAATGTACTTACATCCTTTCTTGAAAAAGGGTGCAACACGTGCCACTTTCCAATCCTGCCGTGTCTCGCATATCTGGGGATGATTGGAAGATTACAGCTAACCCTTCTGCTATGTCGACTCCCACTTTCTTTAGCAACCTGGGATGAAAACCATCTGGACCAGGCGACTTATCCACTCTAAGCATAGCCAGCCTTTCCAGTACTGCCTTCCCATCAATTTTCATCCCAACCATTACCCCTACCATCTCCGCTTCTACTGCTATTTCGTCAGTATCCTCTTCCTTAGTAAACACTGATACAAAATATTCATTAAGTATTCTAGCCTTGCCCTATGCCTTTCAGCATATGTTGCCCTCTTTGTTCCTAATAGGCCCGATCCCACCTCTGACTACCCGCTTACTATTTACATGTCTCTGGAATATTTTTGGGTTCCCTTTTATGTTAATTGCCATTCTATTCTCATATTCTGTCTCTGCCAGTCTTATTTGCCTCTTCACTTTCCCTCTCAGCTTATTGTATTTTGCCTGGTTCTCACTTGAAGAATTCACTTGACATGCATCATACAGCCTCTATTTGTTTTCCTCTTATTCTCTATCTCCCTCATCCAAGACCTTTCATCCTTGTTGAAATGTGCCTAGTTTATACCTGAAACAATTTCTCTTTAAAGATCACCCATTGTTACGTTACAAATTTTCCTGTCAATCTTTGGTTCCATTGTATCTGGCCATATCCCCCCTCATCCCATAGAAGTTAACCCTCTTCCAATTTAGAAGTTCTATTTTAGATTGTTCCTTGTTTCTCTCCATTACTAATCTAAACCTTATGATATGATGATCACTCTTACCCAAGTGTTCACCCACTTGGCGCACTTGGCCAACCTCATTCCCCAGCACCAGATCCAGCAATGCCTCTTTCCTAATTGGACCGAGAACATACTGGTCAAGGAAGTTCTCCTGAACACTTTTCAGAAATTCCTCCCTGTCTTTACCCTTTACTCTAACATTAATTGTCCAAATATCAATTGGAACAAAGTTCCCCAATATCAACAGACTGATTCCTGGGCTAAGGGTTTGTCCTATGAGGAGATATTGAAGAGACGGGGCCTATGTTCCCTGAAATTTAGAAGAATGAGAGGTGATCTCATGAAGCAAAAACATTTTTTAAGGGTCTTGATAGGATGCTTGGAGGATGTTTCTCCTGCTAGAAAGTCTAGAACAAGAAGTCACAGTTTCAGAATAGGAGGTCGGCCATTTATGACTGAGATGAGGAGATTTTTTTTCCCTAAAGATTTGTGGATCATTGGGATTCTTGGCCCCAGAGTACGATGGATGCTCAGTAATTGAATATATTCATTTTGGAGATTAATAGACTTTTGGATACTAAGGGAATTAAGGAATATGGGGATAGTGTGGGAAGGTGGAATTGTGACATAATTGTAATTGTAATGAATGATGGAGCAGGCTCAAAGGAGCAAATTGCCTACTTCTGCTCCTAATTCTTATATTCTTCTTACTCGACTCCGGTTCTCGTGAATCCAACCCCAGATCCCCTCGGACCACAAACCAACACCTTACCATCCCTCATTTATGCATCCTCACAGTGCTCTCTTGGCCATATTCCTGAAATAAAAGCCACCACCAAACAACTATTCCATAACAACTTTATCCAATAAAACATCCAAATTCCATATAATGCCCGACTAATCACACTTGTGCATTCACTTAGTGCCTCTCCTGTGGGTACATGTACCTGGCCTAGTGATTCCACACAGTGCTACTCCAGCAACTGCAGCATAGCTGGTCTCATTGGGGTTGGGGGAGGGGGGCCTTGCAGGACGAACATGAGCAATTCTGGGCTAGGAAGCTTGGCTTTGGTCTCACCACCTTGGCATGGGCGGCAGCACTCTGGGCTGGCTGGCAAGCAACAAGGGCACTGGTGGAGTGGCAGAGGTAGGTCCAAGAATGCTGTCATCCCAAGGACAGCAGATTCATGCTCCACTAGCACTGTCCAAGGGTGGCACCTCAGCAATCCTCATAATCTGCTGGAAGACAGATTGCTGGACTTCTGTGAGACCTTGCAAGCCCCCTTTGTCCTGGTATCTGCAGCCATGATGGCAGCAATCTGAGCCTGCATGTCAACCAGCTGAGATTCATGACCTCAGCCTGAGTTTCCATAGAAGCACTCAGACACTGGGTAGCTTCTACTTCTGCTGCAATGGAAGCTGAGACATTGGCCATCAGTGACTATGGTTGTGTCCTCAAGTGCTCTTATGGAGTTGGCCAGCATTTCCATGCTGGAAAGGATGGGTACTAAGCTCTGGGTTAAGCCTTGTGCCAATCTGGAACCAGGCACCTACATGATCTTTGACAATGATAGCAGGCTCTCTGGCAGGCCTGCCAATGCATCAAGCATTTCCATGTACCTGCACCTCAGCCTTTTTCTATGCGCCACTCCATCAAAGCCTCATCTGCGTCATCTGCAGCAGAACTCGTGTGCAACGTTGTACTCCATCAAGCTTGCACCCATGTTACTTTTTCCCCCTGCCCTGGCTGCAGTCCACTCATGCCCCGGTGGCTCACCACGTGCTGATCCAGACCCTAGGTTATCCTCTAACGTATGCACATACCAGTATGAGATCAAGTGATGGTGTTTCTTATTTAATAGTCTCTTGTACCTTAAGGATTTGTCTTCCTACACCACTGCCTGGCCTGGTGAAAGAAAGGAGGGAAAGCAAAATGTGCATGGTTACACCATCTGCAGCTTGTAAATCAGAGGAGATTATTGGATGAGCGGGAAGCGGAATGTGAGAAGGAGGATTAGGTAGGAGCATACCATGATCCATGTTGATTTCAGACCTACCACTGGTCCCAACCTCAGTCGTGGTTGCACTAATGATTTCCAGCATTGTCTCTTCCATTGGGGTGAGGACATGCAGCTGTGCCTGCCCCCTGCCGGTTAGGTATTTCTGCCTGATTGTGGGTCATCTTGTCTTGAAAGAGAGAGGGAAGTGTCAGTGAATGTGGTGCACTGTGTTTGGGTGATGTGCATGCCACAGTTGAATAGATGGCAATGTGTGCAAGCTATGAAATGTGAGTGCGTGACTTACAGCAGTGCTACCTGTGTATGGATAAGGCTATAAACGTGAGGCATGATAAACATTGCTGTTAGACAAGTGAAGGGGGTGTGCTGAATGGTGCAGTGTGTAAGGCTAGTGGTGCATTTGGAAGAATATGGCACGTGAAGATGAATTCAATGACCTTGATCACTTGCTTGAGGTCATTAAACTTCTTGCGGCACTGTATCCAAGTCCTTGGGGCTAGACTGCTGACATTGCCCACAACCTGTTCCCACTGCTTTCTTATTATCTGCCTGGAGGGTCTCCTGGTCCCCTGAGAGAAAGCAATCTTTCTCCTCTTGTGTACCTCTTGCACTAAGGTTTCCAGCGCTGCATCTGAGAACCTTGGTCAACCTCTCTGACCTGTTGCACCATTTTCTAACATTTTTCCTGGTCTTTAACTCCTCTTTCACCACTTCCAGCCCCTTCTGCTGCAAGAATGCATCTCACCTTTTAAGAGGTGAAAGTTAACTTTAAGTAGTGTTGGCTAGCTTTAAGTGGTGGTAGCCTCGCACAAACTTGGGCCCCCTGCTGGGACATGCAGTCACTCAACAGCGCACTCAGTGCTGAGCTGCACTGGACAATCATTAAGTTAACAGACAGCACAAAGTCTGTGTCCTGCCTGCATTACTTTGAATCGACATGGGTGAATCACAGCATCGTGGTCCCGATGTCTGATTTGGGGGGCTATCAAATTTTGCCTCACAAAGACTGTTAATTCTCATCTTCACTTAATATTATGATTGTCAAGCATTAAGACCCTCACCCGAATGCTTTGAGTACTGTTGTTAGATGGTTAAAATTATGAAATTCCTTGGCAATCTCTGTAGTAGACACACCATCAAGTAAAAGAATAAAAAGGTAAATAAATAGGAGGAATAAAGCCAGTATTCACACTTCAAATTAGATCAACTTACAAAGTAGTTGATTTCATGTCTCATTCAACACTTTACTGCTTGAAATGTTTTTTCCATTCAAAAAATAAGTACAAGTAAAAGCACTGAGATATAAACTGCTGGCATAACTTACTTCGTCTTTTGCCTACGTCGCCTTTGGATGTTGCAGCTTCATTTAGAAGAACCATTCCCATGGTGATGGCAGCATCTGCAGTTGTCGTCAAGGAAACAGAACTGTGCTTCCCACAGAATGCCACATAGGTACACTTCCAAAGTAAGTTAGCTTTTTCTCAGTTCTTTAAACACTCACACTAAAAATGCCTGCATTTTACTTCACCAATTATTAGATGCAAATTATGACTGATTTAAACTCTCCTTTTAAGTATTAATTCTAAAATGCACAGTTCACAGAGAAAATAAATCACTTAAACTCATTAAAATAGAGATTCAATTCTGAAATTACTTGTTGAATCATTTTACATTCTGCTGTTGGATGATTGCTTTAAGAGTGATGTCCCTTTCAGAACTCAGTATGCTAATGAGCTAAGTACCAGGATGTAGTCATGTGACTAGAAGCCCTGGTGACTCTGCACACTAACACCCTGGACAAAGGTTGTGTGTATAGTTTGCTCTGTATTGTACATGCTACTTTAGCCATTAATAAATCTTCTAGGATTCTTCAAGGAGCTGGAATCCATCGACCTCATTGTGTTGCTTAAGATAACACAAAGAAACTCATCATATGGTGACAGCGGTGGTGAAAAGACAAGATATAAGTTTAAAGACCCCCAGTAGAACTGCAGTGAAAGCGACCCTTCCGACAGCCAAAAGACAGAAAGTTCGAAAGCTAAAATAAAAGCAAAATACTGCAGATGCTGGAAATCTGAAATAAAAACAAGAAATGCTGGAACCACTCAGCAGGTCTGGCAGCATCTGTGGAAAGAGAAGCAGAGTTAACGTTTCGGGTCAGTTCCGAAGAAGGGTCACTGACCCGAAACGTTAACTCTGCTTCTCTTTCCACAGATGCTGCCAGACCTGCTGAGTGGTTCCAGCATTTCTTGTTTTTATTTTAAGTTCAAAAGCTATACTGGCCCAAACAGAGGAAAGAAGAAAAAAAAAAACTTACCTCCAGCTGTGGGAGACAGTAACTGAAGGACAGGCTGCAAATAAATTCCTGTGATCGGGTGACTCATGCTGACAGTCGAGGAATCCCGGTTTTAAAAAAAAAGCTTTGAAGGGTTTACAAAATTTTTTTTAAAGGCTCCATGGAAGATATGAAAAAAAAAAAGGGAAATCCCAATTCTCTCTCAGGCTGATCGAGGTCAGCGCCATTACAGGAAGCATCCAAAAAAAAAATGCGGAAACCCCGCACACGGTAGAGTCTCCATTCACGCAGCCAAGTCTGGAAAAAAAAACTAGTCAAGCGTGAAGATTAATAAACTCTAGTAAAAAAAAAAGCAAAGGGGAAAACCCTTGAACTGCCTATCAAACAGCTGTGTACCCATACAAGCGAAGGTTGAAAGAGAAAAACAAACAAACAGAACACTGTCAAGCACCTGTTACATTCCATCAAAGCAGCTAGCTTAGAAAAAAATTCTTAAAGGAGCAACAGTACAGAGTTAATAGAACAAGTTTTAAAACAAATTTTAAGCCACAAATAGAAAACTCTTCATAAGTGCAGTGCTGAAGGCACACACAGAACTGAACAAAGTTAAATCTAGAGCAGAAAAGGAACAGAAGGATGGATGTAAAATTTCCCAGCATGAACTGGAAGGCCATTGCTATCCTGTCAGAGTTCAAACTTTTTAAACAAAGAATGCAGTTATGCTTCATAGACCAGGCGGTTACAGAACTGGAGAATTAGGCTCTGAAAATACTGACAGTAGTTGGAAATGAGGGGTTATACAGAATCAATACATCTGGAATATCTGAAGAGGACCAGAAAGATCTCACAAAGATATAGAAAGTGCGAGAAGATTAGCTTCGGGTAAAAGTGAATTTTAGAATTCATCACCTGGAATTGATGTCAGACAGGCAACAGCCACAGGAATCAATAGATCAATTCATCAGTAGATGCTGTAGTAAGGGCAATGAATGCAATCTTTCAGAAACCGAGCTGTTGGAGCTAATAATGGAGCTGGTGATAGCCTGAAAATTTATTGAAGTGTTTCAAAAAGACCTCTTGGGGGAAAAAGAAAGGTCACAGCATTGATGCGCTGTTAGAAGATGACAGGAAATTCAAAGCCATTGTAGCCGGACAACAGCATCTGCAAGCACTAGATGCAGCTGACAATAGCGACATGGTAACCAGGTCACAAAAAGCAAGCAAGCTGTGTGGTAAGTGTGATTTGTCCCACTCACCAGAGTTGCCCTGCATTTCAAGATCTGTGCAAGGCATGAGACACTGGGTCCACCTATGCAAAAAATCTGGCTCCAAAGACGCAGCCAAAAGTCACAATAGGACACAAACAGCAGCAGCGAGGAGACACCAGAGACCTGCGTAAACCCAAATCGATACATGAAGTCCACAGCAAAGTAGACCTGAGGCAAGACTCAGTGTAGCAATTCTCAGCCAGAAGACGAGTAGGTGTTTCACATTGTGATCCTGACACATTGGGTCAATGAAGTCAAACAACTGGAAGCTTTTGCTACTATTAATATCATATGCCCAAAGAAAGTTGGCAAACACACACTCAGGACTAAGATTGACATGGGAGCTAGTGCAAATATCCTATCAGTCAACATCCTGAAGGATATGTACCAGGGTCATTGGAAATTAATGATAGAACCAACAACTGCAAAGTTAACTGCATACAATGGGTCATCCATCCCTTGCAGTGGCATACTAACAATGCAATGCAGCTATGGAAAGTCAGCATGGAAACCACAAATATTTTACCTGGTAGGCACAAGTGGACCAGCAGTGGCAGGACTACCAGCGTGTAAGGACCTCAACATCGTGACCATCCATAAGATCACCAAGGTACCCATTACAGAAGAGAACAAGGGTACCCGCATTGAGTCAGTCCAGGACTTCCAACAAATGTACCCGGACAGGTTCAACTCTATCGGAGATTTCAAAGGCGACATCATACTGCATCTCAGAGAGGATGCAATTCCATCGATTGACCCTCCCAGAAAGTGCATCGTGTATGTACAAGAAAAGCTTAAATGCAAGTTGGATGACATGGAACGCAATGGCATCATCCGTTGTGTGCATCATCACAGACTGGTGCAGCTCAATCATGTGGGTGCTAAAGAAGGATGGAGCAATCAGGGTATGTCCAGATCTGAAGCGTCTAAACCTCTCCCTAAAGAGATGCCCCCACAAGATTCCAACAGTAGAGGAATTGAATCCCAAGTTCACAGGAGCTAAGTTCTTCTCCAAGTTGGATGCGAAACATGGATATTTTTCAGTACACCTAGATAAGGAATGTCAGGAAGTCAACACCTTCAGAACAACATTTGGAAAATATTGCTTCCAGAGAGTACCCTTAGGCTTATCCATCAGTCAAGATCTGTTTCAGTAGCACATGGACAGAACTATAGAAAACGTGCCTGGATGAATATGCATTGCTGATGTTTTGCCCATTACTGCAATATCAAAGAAGAGCGTGATCAAAATCTTCACTTGCTGATGGCAGTAGCTCACCGCGAAGGGCTTATTTTTTAACAGCAATAAGTGCCAGGTGAATGTAAGTCAGATCAATTTCTCTGGCTCCTTCGATTCAGGTTGTGGAATCCGTCCAGACCCAGGCAAAGTCAAAGATGTAAGGCATATGCCTACTTCACAAGCAAAGAAGATCTACAGAGATGCCTTGGATTTTTCAACTTCTTGGCACCATACATGCCAAATTTTTCTGACAAGGCATCATCACTGAGAGAGATAAGAACAAAGAACAGTACAGCACAGGAACAGGCCATTCGGCCCTCCAAGCCTGCATCGATCTTGATGCCTGCCTAAACTAAAACCTTCTGCAGTTCCGGGGACCATATCCCTCTATTCCCATCCCATTCATGTATTTGTCAAGATGCCTCTTAAACGTCATTATCATACCTGCTTCCACCACCTCCCCCGGCAGCAAGTTCCAGGCACTCACCACCCTCTGTGTAAAGAACTTGCCTCGCACATCCCCTCTAAACTTTGCCCCTCTCACCTTAAACCTATGTCCCCCAGTGACTGACTCTTCCACCCTGGGAAAAAGCTTCTGACTATCCACTCTGTCCATGCCGCTCATAACTTTGTAAAGCTCTATCATGTCGCCCCTCTACCTCCGTCGTTTCAGTGAAAACAGAGTTTATCCAACTTCTCCTCATAGCTAATGCCCTCCAGACCAGGCGACATCATGGTAAACCTCTTCTGTACCCTCTCCAAAGCCTCCACGTCCTTCTGGCAGTGTGGCAACCAGAATTGCACGCAATATTCAAAGTGTGGCCAAACTAAAGTTCTGTACAGCTGCAGCATGACTTGCCAATTTTTATACTCTATGCCCCGACCGATGAAGGCAAGCATGCCGTATGCCTTCTTGACTACCTTATCCATCTGCGTTGCCACTTTCAATGACCTGTATGCCCAGATCTCTCTGCCTGTCAATACTCCTAAGGGTTCTGCCATTTACTGTATACCTCCCACCTGCATTAGATCTTCCAAAATGCATTTCCTCACATTTGTCCGGATTAAACTTCATCTGCCATTTCTCCATCCAAGTCTCCAACCGATCTATATCCTGCTGTATCCTCTGACAATCCTCATCACTATCCACAACTTCACCAACCTTTGTGTCGGCCGCAAACTTACTAATCAGACCAGCTACATTTTCTTCCAAATCATTTATATATACTACAAACAGCAAAGGTCCCAGCACTGATCCCTGCAGAACACCACTAGTCACATCCCTCCATTCAGAAAAGCACCCTTCCACTGCTACCCTCTGTCTTCTGTGACAGAGCCAATTCTGTATCCATCTTGCCAGCTCACCTCTGATCCCATGTGACTTCACCTTTTGTACAAGTCTGCCATGAGGGACCTTGTCAAAGGCTTTACTGAAGTCCATATAGATAACATCCACTGCCCTTCCTTCATCAATCATCTTTGTCACTTCCTCAAAAAACTGAAACAAATTAGTGAGACACGACCTCCCTTCACAAAACCATGCTGCCTCTCGCTAATAAGTTTGTTTGTTTCCAAATGGGAGTAGATCCTGTCCCGAAGAATCCTCTCCAATAATTTCCCTACCACTGATCTAAGGCTCACCGACCTATAATTTCCTGGATTATCCTTGCTACCCTTCTTAAACAAAGGAACAACATTGGCTATTCTCCAGTCCTCTAGGACCTCACCTGTAGCCAATGAGGATGCAAAGATTTCTTTTTTTATTAGAATTTTATTAGAACATTACAGCGCAGTACAGGCCCTTCGGCCCTCGATGTTACGCCGACCTGTGAAACCATCTGACCTGCACTATTCCATTTTCATCCATATGTCTATCCAATGACCACTTAAATGCCCTTAAAGTTGGCGAGTCTACTACTGTTGCAGGCAGGGCGTTCCACGGCCCTACTACTCTGAGTAAAGAAACTACCTCTAACATCTGTCCTATATCTATCACCCCTCAACTTAAAGCTACGTCCCCTCGTGTTTGCCATCACCATCCGAGGAAAAGACTCTCACTGTCCACCCTATCTAACCCTCTGATTATCTTATATGTCTCTATTAAGTCACCTCTCTTCCTCCTTCTCTCCAACGAAAACAACCTCAAGTCCCTCAGCCTTTCCTCGTAAGACCTTCTCTCCATACCAGGCAACATCCTGCTAAATCTCCTCTGCACCCTTACCAAAGCTTCCACATCCTTCCTATAATGCGGTGACCAGAACTGCACACAATACTCCAGGTGCGGCCTCACCAGAGTTTTGTACAGCTGCAGCATGACCTCGTGGCTCCGAAACTCGATCCCCCTACTAATAAAAGCTAACACACCATATGCCTTCTTAACAGCCCTATTAACCTGGGTAGCAACTTTCAGGGATTTATGGACCTGGACACCAAGATCTCTCTGCTCATCTACACTTCAAAGAATCTTCCCATTGGCCCAGTACTCTGCATTCCTGTTACTCCTTCCAAAGTGAATCACCTCACACTTCCGCATTAAACTCCATTTGCCATCTCTCAGCCCAGCTCTGCAGCCTATCTATGTCCCTCTGTACCCTCCAACATCCTTCGGCACTATCCACAACTCCACCGACCTTAGTGTCATCCACAAATTTACTAACCCACCCTTCTACACTCTCTTCCAGGTCATTTATAAAAATGACAAACAGCAGTGGCCCCAAAACAGATCCTTGCGGTACACCACTAGTAACTAAACTCCAGGATGAACATTTGCCATTCTGTCAAGGCCCCAGCAATTTCTTCCCTTGCCTCCCTTAGTATTCTGGGGTAGATACCATCAGGCCCTTGGGACTTATCTACCTTAATGCTTTGCAAGACACCCAACACCTCCTCCTTTTTGATAACAACATGACTGAGACTATCTACACTCCCTTCCCTAGGCTCATCATCCACCAAGTCCTTCTCTTTGGTGAATACTGATGCAAAGTACTCATTTAGTACCTCACCCATTTCCTCTGGCTCCACACAGATTCCCTTCTCTGTCCTTGAGCAGGCCAACCCTTTCCCTCGTTACCCTCTTGCTCTTTATATATGTATAAAAAGCCTTGGGATTATCCTTAATCCTGTTTGCCAATGACTTTTCATGACCCTTTTTAGCCCTCCTGACTCCTTGCTTAAGTTCCTTTCTACTGTCTTTATATTCATCAAGGGATTCGTCTGTTCCTCGACTTCCAGACCTTACAAATGCTTCCTTTTTCTTTTTGACTAGGCTCACAATATCCCGTGTTATCCAAGGTACCTGAAACTTGCCAAACTTATCCTTCTTCCTCACAGGAACATGCTGGTCCTGGATTCTAATCAACTGACATTTGAAAGACTCCCACATGTCAGATGTTGATTTACCCTCAAACAGCTGCCCCCAATCTAAATTCTTCAGTTCCTGCCTAATATTGTTATAATTAGCCTTCCCCCAATTTAGCACCTTCACCCGAGGACTACTCTTATCCTTATCCACAAGTACCTTAAAACTTATGGAATTATAGTCACTGCTCCCGAAATGCTCCCCGACTGAAACTTCTACCACCTGGCCAGGCTCATTCCCCAATACCAGGTCCAGTACGGCCCCATCCCTAGTTGGGCTATCTACATACTGTTTCAAGAAGCCCTCCTGGATTTCCTTACAAATTCTGCCCCATCGAAGCCCCTAGCACAAAGTGAGTCCCAGTCAATATTGGGGAAGTTAAAATCACCCACCACTACAACCCTGTTACCTTTACATCTTTCCAAAATCTGTCTACATATCTGCTCCTCTACCTCCTGCTGGCTGTTGGGAGGCCTGTAGAAAACCCCCAACATCATGACTGCACCCTTTCTATTCCGGAGTTCCACCCATATTGCCTCGCTGCCCGACCCCTCCGAGGTGTCCTCCCACAGTACAGCTGTGATATTCTCCTTAACAAGTAATGCAACTCCCCCACCCCTTTTACATCCCCCTCTATACCGCCTGAAGCTTCTTAATCCTGGAACATTTAGCTGCCAATCCTGTCCTTCCCTCAACCAAGTCTCTGATAGCAACGACATCATAGTTCCAAGTATTAATCCAAGCTCCAAGTTCATCTGCCTTACCTGTTATACTTCTCGCATTGAAACAAATGCACTTCAGACCACCAGTCCCGCTGTGCTCCGCAACATCTCCCTGCCTGCTCTTCCTTTTAGTCTTACTGGCCTTATTTACTGGTTCCCCCTCATTTATTTCACTTGCTGTCCTACTGCTCTGGTTCCCACCCCCCTGCCACACTAGTTTAAACCCTCCCGAGTGACGCTAGCAAACCTCGCAGCCAGGATATTTGTGCCCCTCCAGTTTAGATGCAACCCGTCCTTCTTGTACAGGTCCCATCTGTCCCTGAAGAGATCCCAATGGTCCAGATATCTGAAACCCTCCCTTCTACACCAGCTTTCCAGCTGGATGTTTAGCTGCACCATCTTCCTATTTCTAGCCTCACTGGCATGTGGCACAGGGAGTAATCCTGAGATTACAACCCTAGAGGTCCTGTCTTTTAACTTTCTACCTAACTCCCTAAACTCCCCCTGCAGGACCTCGTCACTCTTCCTGCCAATGTCATTGGTACCGATGTGTACCACAACGTCTGGCTGTTCACCCTTCCCCTTCAGAATGCCCCTTGTCCGTTCAGAGACATCCTTGACCCTGGCACCAGGGAGGCAACATACAATCCTGGAGTCTCTTTCACATCCACAGAAGTGCCTATCTGTGCCCCTGACTATAGAGTCCCCTATAACTATTGCTCTTCTGCACTTTGTCCCTCCCTGCTGAACAACAGTGCCAGCCGTGGTGCCACTGCTTTGGCTGCTGCTGTTTTCCCCTGATAGGCCATCCCCCCCAACAGTATCCAAAATGGTATACTTGTCAGAGAGGGGGATAGCCACAGGGGATTCCTGCGCTGACTGCCTGCCCCTTCTAGCGGTCACCCATCAATCTGCCTGCACCTTGGGTGTAACCACTTCTCTAAAACTCCTGTTGATGATGCACTCTGCCACCTGCATGCTCCTAAGTGCATCCAGTTGCCACTCCAACCGATCCATGCGGTCTGTGAGGAGCTGCAACTGGGTACACTTCCTGCAGATGTAGTCGTCCGGAACGCTGGAAGCCTCACGGACCTCCCACATCTCACAGGTATAGCACTTCACCCCTCTAACTGACATTTCTAGCACTAATTAATAAATTAATTTCAGATAAATAAATACTTATTAAATCCTTACTAAATTGGGAAGCCAGGGAGGAGATTGCAGAGCCTTTGTCCTTGATCTTTGTGTCGTCATTGTCGACAGGAATAGTGCCGGAAGACTGGAGGATAGCAAATGTTGTCCCCTTGTTCAAGAAGGGGAGTAGAGACAGCCCTGGTAATTATAGACCTGTGAGCCTTACTTCGGTTGTGGGTAAAATGTTGGAAAAGGTTATAAGAGACAGGATTTATAATCATCTTGAAAAGAATAAGTTCATTAGCGATTGTCAGCACGGTTTTGTGACGGGTAGGTCGTGCCTCACAAACCTTATTGAGTTATTCGAGAAGGTGACCAAACAGGTGGATGAGGGTAAAGCAGTGGATGTGGTGTATATGGATTTCAGTAAGGCGTTTGATAAGGTTCCCCACGGTAGGCTATTGCAGAAAATACTGAAGTATGGGGTTGAAGGTGATTTAGAGCTTTGGATCAGAAATTGGCTAGCTGAAAGAAGACAGAGGGTGCTGGTTGATGGCAAATGTTCATCCTGGAGTTTAGTTACTAGTGGTGTACCACAAGGATCTGTTTTGGGGCCACTGCTGTTTGTCATTTTTATAAATGACCTGGAAGAGGGTGTAGAAGGGTGGGTTAGTAAATTTGCGGATGACACTAAGGTCGGTGGAGTTGTGGATAGTGCTGAAGGATGTTGTAGGGTACAGAGGGACATAGATAGGCTGCAGAGCTGGGCTGAGAGATGGCAAATGGAATTTAATGCGGAAAAGTGAGAGGTGATTCACTTTGGAAGGAGTAACAGGAATGCAGAGTACTGGGCTAATGGGAAGATTCTTGGTAGGGTAGATGAACAGAGAGATCTTGGTGTCCAGGTACATAAATCCCTGAAAGTTGCTACCCAGGTTAATAGGGCTGTTAAGAAGGCATATGGTGTGTTAGCTTTTATTAGAAGGGGGATCAAGTTTCGGAGCCACGAGGTCATGCTGCAGCTGTACAGAACTCTGGTGAGACCGCACCTGGAGTATTGCGTGCAGTTCTGGTCACCGCATTATAGGAAGGATGTGGAAGCTTTGGAAAGGGTGCAGAGGAGATTTACTAGGATGTTGCCTGGTATGGAGGGAAGGTCTTACGAGGAAAGGCTGAGGGACTTGAGGTTGTTTTCGTTGGAGAGAAGGAGGAGGAGAGGTGACTTAATAGAGACATATAAGATAATCAGAGGGTTAGATAGGGTGGATAGTGAGAGTCTTTTTCCTCGGATGGTGATGGCAAACACGAGGGGACATAGCTTTAAGTTGAGGGGTGATAGATATAGGACAGATGTCAGAGGTAGTTTCTTTACTCAGAGAGTAGTAGGGGCATGGAACGCCCTGCCTGCAGCAGTAGTAGACTCGCCAACTTTAAGGGCATTTAAGTGGTCATTGGATAGACATATGGATGAAAATGGAATAGTGTAGGTCAGATGGTTTCACAGGTCGGCGCAACATCGAGGGCCGAAGGGCCTGTACTGCGCTGTAATGTTCTAATGTTCTAATAAATTGTTCTAACTATATGGTCCCTAGTGATAGATTCCTACTATAAATATTAAATGCTAACTAAATACAGTAATCTCCTCCCTCTGGTTTAGTTACTCTACTTGTTAATTAGGGTTTTGTAAAAAAAAATTCCCCACCAGCCAATCAGGTCACAGCTTTCCTGTGACATCACTGTGACCAGAGGTAAGTTTTTTTATACTTACCGGTCCAGAACTCTGCTCTCCGAGTCTTCTCCCAGTCTGCGACACTCTTTGGAAGCTCTGGGCTCCGCTCACTCTGAGGACAGGTCGGAAATGAAAGGAGCTCCTCGCTCTCTCCTTACCGGGTTTCCTCACTTACCAAACTTCCACTGTAGCACTCTATTGCAACCCAAGTCAACACTCCAATGCAAACAAAGTCAGCACTGTAAGATGGCTCACTTTTATACTGACTCACTCTAACCCCCTGAAAACTGGTTTAAACCAATTCTCTAATTAACAAGGTGCAGCTGCAAGCAGAGCCTGAGTGAACCCTGTTTAAAGCTGGTCTAAAACTCACCTTCCCCAACCCTAACAGCAACTGTTAAGTTGATCTGCTAAATAAAAGACAGATTAGATTTAAGATAAAATTAACCCTTAATTATCCTCACTTCCCAAACTTCCACTGCAGCACTCTATTGCAACCCAAGTCAGCACTCCAGTGCAAACAAAAAGATCTTAAAGAAAGACGTACCATATGTACAGCAGGAGGACCATCAGCATATGTTTGAGTCTCTCAAACAAGCATTGTCAGCAGAAACCGACCCCTCACAGAAAGGGCTAGCAGCGTGCATCGTGCAGGATGGCAAAGCAATTGCATTCGGATCTGAAAGTTTATCCTCCGCACAATCCAATTATTCAAAAATAGAATGCGAAATATTTGCTCTAGTATTTGGGATCACAAGATTCCACATTTATCTGTTCAGTAAGGAGTTCTCTGTGGAAACTGACCACAAACCACTGGAGATGATCTGACTCAAACCATTGACAAGCGCACCACTTCGAAGACAGTGATTTTTAGTGATGTCTGCTATAAACCGGGTACTAAAATGGTCACCTCAGATATGCTGAGCAGTTTACCAAATCCGAACAAGAACGAACAAGTTCCACTGGATCTACAAGTAGACAGCATAGACATTAATGTGGAAGATGTGCTCAAAATCGATTTATTGCATTTTGGTCAGCACAAATGTGACCAACTGCAATCAGAAACAGCCAATGACACAAAACTGAAGACACTGTGGAGAGTCATCATAGAAGGATGGCCTGATGTGATAAAAGAGGTGCCAGAAGCCCTCAGATGCTTTTGGCCTTATAGAGATGAACTCGGTATCTCGAGACGTGTAACCTTCAAAGGAAAGCAAGTGATTGCGCCCAAGATCTCCGACAGGACACCTTGTCACAGCTTCACCAAGGCCATAGGGTACAGAGTGAACGGGACATTGTTTATTGGCCAGGGATCAATGGTGACATCGAAAGGTTAGTGAGGATGTGCACGGCATGTCAGAGCCACCAGCCACAACAACATAAAGAATCTCTACAATCCTCACGAGGTTCCGTCAGTCCCATGGTCCAAAATCGCCACTAATCTACTTACTGCAAATGGAGACGACTTTGTCTTAGTCACCGATGTGTGGTTGTCACAGACACATTGTGTGCCGTATTCAGTCTATTTGGTGCACCTGAAGAAATTACTTCTGAAAAAGGTCTGCCCGTATACTGTAGCCCATTCAGGGATATGTGTGCCAAATGGGGCGTAAACCTTGTGGCGTCCTCACCACACTACCCTTGTTCGAACCGTCTTGCCAAGCAAATGGTTCGCACAGCTAATCACTTATCCTTTATGTACAATGTAGATTTCGATAAAATTTTATGTTAGATTAAATCATATTTAATCTTTTGTTCAATTCTTTCCTTCACTTCCAGGCATCATTTTCACACAAAGTACAAATTGCAATAAGAGAGCTTAAAGCTTTATTGGTACTGCCTGTAAAGACAAATTAGTGGAGCCATTCACATGAATGAGTATGGAAATACTGTAAAAGCCTTAAAAAATACAATTCAGAGATGGACTCTTGTTTTAGTATAGTTGGATGCTTGTTGCATTTCTTTAGTAGTTAATTTTATAGAAAATGTGCCCTGCCAGCACAAAGAAGAGGAGCACCTCAATATTTCTGATGACTTGGCAAGGAAAATAAAATGCTTAGATCAGATCTTTTGCAACTTTCAAAAATATTTCCCACTATTTTCCATCTTAAGAAAAATAACACCTGAAACTTACAATGTTTAATATTATAAGATAAAATTCAGGAAATGTAGAAAACCAGAGAACATATTTCAATTTATATTAAAGCAAATGCAAAATACTGCAGATGCTGGAAATCTGAAATAAAAACAGAAAATGCTGGAAATACTCAGCAGGTTAGGCAGATCTGTGGAGAGAGAAACAGAGTTAATGGGTTGGATTTTATGTAGGCGACAGGACTCCTGCTGCCGAGGCCAAAAGCAGCGGGGTGACCCCGCTTAAGCTGGCAGTGGAACCTGCTGCCGGCAGCAGCCAATTAAGTGGTCACAGATCTGAAACGTTAACTCAGCTTCTCCCTCCACAGATGCTGCCTGACCTGCTGAGTATTTCCAGCGCTTTCTGTTTTTATTTCAAAAGTACACCTCTATAATTACTAAGCTATAAATTCATGTATTTGGTAGTTCTTTTCTTTTGGGCCTCCTTATCTCGAGAGACAATGGATACGCGCCTGGAGGTGGTCAGTGGTTTGTGAAGCAGCGCCTGGAGTGGCTATAAAGGCCAATTCTGGAGTGACAGGCTCTTCCACAGGTGCTGCAGAGAAATTTGTTTGTTGGGGCTGTTGCACAGTTGGCTCTCCCCTTGCGCCTCTGTCTTTTTTCCTGCCAACTACTAAGTCTCTTCGACTCGCCACAATTTAGCCCTGTCTTTATGGCTGCCCGCCAGCTCTGGCGAATGCTGGCAACTGACTCCCACGACTTGTGATCAATGTCACACGATTTCATGTCGCGTTTGCAGACATCTTTATAACGGAGACATGGACGGCCGGTGGGTCTGATACCAGTGGCGAGCTCGCTGTACAATGTGGTAGTACAGAACTTGAATATTACTGGAAACAGAGACATTTTGCTGAAGCTTTGACAAAATGTCTCTGTTTTCAGCAATACTCAAATTCATTTATGAATAAACTAATTGTAATTTAGCATCATTTTGTTGTTTATGCACAGAATGAAAGCTTCAGGGAATGAAGATCAATGCAAGTGATCTTTATTCCTGTTATATGCATAATTATTTTTAAAAATCACAAATAATCATTTTGTTAACAATTATGTATTTGGGCCCAAAATGTCTAGTGAAACTTGATTCTGGCCCTTTTGTACATACTGTGAGTAGGAACTTTGCAAAATGGGGAATTCTTGGTCCAGTTCCAGCTGCCATGCACCTATTGATAAGGTCACATTTGCACTTGGATTAATGGATCACAAAGCTCACATATATGTCTGAATAGGAACATATAAAATTCTGTTCCAAACATGATATCGTAAAATTTTATGTCTTGTTCTCCTTTACCAAATAAAAATGATTTGATAGAACTATAATTTAATTTTAAAGTTCTTCACTAATCAGCACAGTTTAAAATGCAGAAATAAACAATTCCAAAGAGAATGCCCTAAAATAACCTGCTCAAACTGCCGTAAAGATGTTTCTACAGTATCTAAACTTGTCATCGTTACTTAATTGCTTTTTGATCCAACTGATGATCATTACTTCTGAAGATTTTACTCACTATAGTATGAATTTCAGTAAGAATTTGACAGGGTCGATCAATAACATACCCATGCACATAACAAAGGTGAAAAAGGCCTTCGTTTAAAAACAGAACACTGTATCTAATGTACTTGTAATTTATCGAATGGTCACCATATAGAAGGCTGCAATCTAAATATGATAACTTTACTCACTGCAGCAGTATGGAAAACAAGCTCTAGAGTTGTTTTTTCTTGCTTCACTATCGGCAGCAAATTCAGAGCAGCAACACAAACAACCATTTTATTTTGACTGCAGTGAGCTGAACACTTAATCCAGATGTTCTTGCATTATTGGCTTGGGCCGACACTCCAACACCCCCCCCAAACCCCACCAGTTTACATTGCTTCCATGCTGTGGAATCATCCCCTCAATGCAAATGGGATTCCACAACATAAGTAACCAAGAACAGTAGAACCACTTGTACCAGCATCAGCTCTGTATAAAATAAACTTACTAGAACAAATTAGTCCAAAACTCCTTCATGGCTACAAGTGATTAAGCCAGTTAGCAGCTGACCTTATACAAATTAAGAAGACTTCGGTTTGAATTTACTGATTTCAGCCAAGGCTGTGATAGGGGTGCTACAATTTGCCTCAGTAACCAAGTTAGGGAAGAGGCATTTGCCCAGGGTGCCTGCTGTTGACCACTATCCAGCAACTCCTGTTGGAAAGGCTGGTTTCTGCTTGTTGGGTTAAGGCAAGCATGGGTTTGCTTGTGATTTCTCCCCACGAGTTAATAGCTTACTGATATTCATTACCATGAAGAATGGCACTTGGGCGAAGTAGCAGGGGTGTCTGCTGTAGTTCAGCAAGAAATTAATAGCTTCAGAAAGAAATACTTCCAATTGTAGAACACTCTTCAAATCTGAAAGATGTCCACGGTGCTTTATAGATTGGAGATTGAAATGCACCCTAAGCAAGAGCAAAATAAATAAGTAGGGCTGAATTTTATACTCCTGTTGACGGGACCGGCAGTGGGCGAAAAAATGGCAGCCCACATGCACGGGCCGCGTGCTGCCATTCCGCTGCAATCTAGTATGTGGCGGCTGATTTCCATATGCAGGGCGGTCAGCCTCTCCCCCCCCGCCCCCAATCACGTGGCAAGGTCAGGCTCTGCGATGCTGATCTGAGGGTGTCTTGATTGGGCCTGGCAATCCCGGCGCGGGCTCCGTGGCGGGCTGCTGCCAGTATGATCTACCGGTCCCCCGCAAACCCTGCCACGGAGCCCGATGTCAGGAGCTCAACAAAACCCCGGCTATAGTCTCAGAGACTAGTCAAGCAACAGTCATACTCACAGAATCATACCTTACAATGTCCCAGACGCCACTATCACCATCCCTGGGTATGTCCTGTCCCATCCACAGGACAGATCCACCAGAGGTGGCGGCATAGTGGTATACAATCGGGAGGGTGTTGCCCTGGGAGTCCTCAACATGGATCTTGAGCAACAGAATTGCTTGCTCTATTATTGCCCTGATGGTAATATGGCTCTTATTGTATCTCTCCATTGGCTCACTGGTAGGGTTCCACACAGGAGTCAGCAGCCAGGTCTTCAGAGGGTAGACTTTGTCTCCTAGGAGCCAGTCGTTGAGGCTGTTTGGCAGAGAGATGTGGTTGATGCAGAATGAAGAGGTCATGGCAGCTCCCTGGATATCTGGTGCAGACATGCATAATGACGTTGCCGTGGTCACAAACTAGCTGGATATTAAGGGTATGGATGCCCTTCTGATTCATGAAGACTCCTGGCTGATCTGAGGGTGTCTTGATTGCCACAGTCATACAGTCAACCACCTCCTGCACCTATGGAAATCCAGTCAATGCAGCGAAGCTGACAGCTCTCTGGGTTTGAGTGGCTTCATCTGTGGCAAAGTTGATATAATTGTCAGCCTTGGCAAACAAGGCAGCCCTGATCTGGATGATGCACCAGTAGGCAGCAGACTGTCATATCCTGTAGATGTCTCCAGCTGATCCCTGGAAGGAACTGGAGGCAAAAAATTCAGTGCTGTAGTGACCTTGACAGCCACTAGCAATGCACGTCCACCTGGTCCACTTGAATGGAGGTCTTGTTCCAGGAGGCTGCAGATATCTGCAAAAGGCTGTCACGAGAGCCCGAGCCTCCTGAGGCACTGTTGCTCTGTCCTGTTCAGGAAGCTCACCCTCTGCCTGTTGACTTTGTGCTGGGGGTATTGCCTTCTTCGAGCTGAAGCTCTCCGTCCATCCCTTTGGTCCTGTAAAGTGGCATGTAGCTGCAGAGAAGGCAGCTACTCTGGTGCTGTTGATGCTCCTGGTGCTGCTGTTAATCTTGTTGTTTTCCCCGCTGCTGTTAATCTTGTGTTTTCCCCGCTGCTGTCGATCTTATTGTTTTCCTCGCTGCTGTTGATCTTGTTGTTTTCCCCGCTGCTGGTGTTGATGGTGTGGCGGATCCTGTTGCTCCTCTTCAGATGTCCAGGCTACTGCTGCATACATTGCTCCCATCCTGCAGTGAAGGCTCTGATCAAGGAAACTGAGATCCAGGTGCACTTGTGGCCAATTAAGGGCCACTTCCAGCTTCCATGGGCATTTTGTCTGGGTCAGGAGGGCCGGCCGCCACGTGGAGAGACCACCTAGTGAAACCTGGTGACCTCCGAGTAGGCTTCGGGGAGGGGGGACCTCCTTCAGGAACACTCCATATCCCATGAAGGGGCCCCAGGCAGCAATAGCTGCTCTAGTGGCTACCGCCACCGATCCCATGATCGCTGGGGCCTGGCTTCTCCCAACTTACCTGAACTCTCTTCGAGGGTGCCCCGGCATTAAGGCACCCTCTCCCTGGAGTTGCAGCCTCACCGGTGGTGCTGCTGAGCTGCCAACCCTCTGATTGAGCTGGCAGCTCTTGGGGTTGGGCCACCATCCTGGCGGAGGGCTGTTAGCTGGCCGCCGCTGGCAATATGCCACCTCAGGTCCCACCACCCGCTAAAGAAGGGTCACCTCTCGCTTTCGGCTCTGGTGGCGGGACTTGCTAGTACTCAACAAAATTCAGCCCAATGTGCTTCTCTTGTTTCCTCATGACTGGCTCCTCTTCATCCAAAAGATATCCAACTGTCAACCCATATCCCTCCATTCCCCTGAATAAAAAAAGATGAGTCCAGCATCCCTTTAAGATGCCTACTCTCAAAGAACCCAGTAATCAAACCATTATTGCGCCTATTTATATGGGTGTACAGGACTGGAAGTAACTCACCACTGCAGATTCAGAAAATTGAGCATGGAGGAAATCACCATGCATTTGTATGGAATTATAAGGTTTAATGAGGCTCTTGAACCAGTGAGGCCTGTCAAAAGATAGAACATTTTTGGATTATGAAATCTGCAGCACATCTTATCAGGTAAGACAATCTATTCACCCAATTCTGCACTCTGTTCTCCAAATGCACATGACACAATTGGCTCTAAAATATAAGCCCCAAGGTGCAGTTATTATTCTGCAACTCAGACTCCCAATATGACACTGGCAATGACTTAATTCAGTGTTTTCATCCAGTAAAATTGAGATGCCAAACAGATAGCTAAAATTTGAAGATAAATATGCAGTTTCATTCATGACTTGTTCTGGTTCAGTCTTACATACAGTGGTGGTTGTCAGAAAATTCAGGAGTCATACAAATAAAATGAAGGGAGTCATGCAATATAGACTTACCTTCCGGGACTTGAGGGGAGAACGCCGAGAGAGGAACGGATATATACAGCCCGAGAATCGCAGCCTAGTCACTTACCTTCCAGGAATGGAGCGGAGAGGAGCAGATCTGAGTGGAGAACGCTGAGAGAGTAGCAGATAAATACAGCCCAAGAATCGCGGCCTAGCCACTTACCTTCTGGGAGCGGAGCAGTGAGGAGCGGACCTGAGGGGTGAACGCCGAGAGAGGAGCGGATTAATACAGCCCGAGGATCGCGGCCTAGTCACTTGCCTTCCAGGAGCAGAGAGGAGCGGACCTGTGTGAGAGCAGTCCAGGCGCGCCAGGGTTTGGAAAAAAAAGTCAATGGTGACATCACAGGAAAGCTGCAAGGTGATTGGTTGGTGAGTAACAGCTGTTAGTGCCTTTAAATAGCTAAAAAAAAATCAGGGGAAAGTTCTTTTTTATAAACCTACCTTATAAATGATAAGGTTTGTACCACTGAAGTGTGTTTTCTTTAGTGTAATTTATTAAGGACTTTAGATTGTAGTGTCCCTGACAACCATGTGTGCAGGAAGTGTATCCATCTGCAGCTACTGGCTACCCACATTATGGATCTGGAGCAGCAGGTGGATTCACTGTGGAGCATCCGCGATGCTGAAGACGTCGTGGATAGCACGTTTAGCGAAGTGATCACACCACAGGTAATGGTTGCACAGGCAGAAATGGGATGGGTGACCACCAGGTGGAATAGTAGGCGCAGGCAGGTAGTGCAGGAGTCCCCTGTGGCCATCCCCACCTTAAACAGTATACCGTTTTGGATACTGTTGGGGGGGGGGGGGGGGAATGGCCTCCCAGGAGAAAGCAGCAACAGCCAAGTTTGTGGCACCACAGATGGCTCTGCTGCACAGCAGGGGAGGGAAAAGACTGGGAGAGCCATAGTGATAGGAGATTCAATTTGTAAGGGGAACAGACAGACGTTTCTGTGGCCACAAACAAGTTGTGATTATGGAGATATGACTGCAGGGTGACCAAGGATGGGAACTGAACATCCAAGGGTATTCAATATTTAGGAAGGACAGGCAAAAAGGGAAAGGAGGTGGAGTAGCATTGTTAGTAAAAGAGGAAATCAATACAATAGCGAGGAAGGATATTACCTCAGAGAATCCTGATGTGGAATTTGTATGGGTGGAGCTAAGAAACACCAATGGGCAGAAAACGTTGGTGGGGGTTGTATATAGACCCCCAAACAGCAGTGGTGATGTAGAGGATGGCATTAAACAGGAAATTAGAGATGCATGCAATAAGGGTGCAATTGTAATTATGGGTGACTTTAAACTACACATAGATTGGGCAAACCAAATTAGCAATAATACTGTAGAGGAGGAATCCCTGGAGCGCGTACGAGATGGTTTTTCTGACCAATACGTCGAGGAACTAACTAGAGAACAGGCCATCCTAGACTGGGTATGATGTAATGCGAAAGGATTAGTTAACAATCTTGTGTGGGGTCCCTTAGGTAAGAGCGACCATAACATGATAACATTCTTCATTCTCATTCTCCAGAGAGTGAGAGAGTTGATTCCGAGACTGGGGTCTTGAATCTAAATAAAGGAAACTATGAAGGTATGAGGCGCAAGTTGGCTATGATAGATTGGGGAACATTACTTAAATGGTTGACAGTGGATAGGCAATGACTAGCATTTAAAGAATGCATGGATGAATAACAACAATCGTTCATTCCTGTCTGGCGCAAAAAATCAAACAGGAAGGATGGCTCAACCGTGGCTTACAAAAGAAATTAGGGATAGTATTAAATCCAAGGAGGAGAGATATAAAATGGCCAGAACAAGCAGAAAATCTGAGGATTGGGAGCAGTTTAGAATTCAGCAAAGGAGGACAAAGGGATTGATTAAGAAGGGAGAAATAGAGTATGAGAGTAAGCTTGCAGAGAACATAAAAACTGACTGTAAAAGCTTCTATAGATATATGAAGAGAAAAAGATTAGTGAAGACAAATGTGGGTCCCTTATAGTCAGAATCGGGGGAATTTATAATGGGGAACAAAGCAATGGCAGACCAATTAAATACACACTTTGGTTCTGTCTTCACAAAGGAGGACACAAATTACCTCCCAGAAATGTTAGGGAACATAGGGCTGAATTTTACGCCGCCCCAGTGGGTTGGATGACGGCATGGGGGCAGCGTAAAATTGAGAGGCAGGCTCCGGGAGGCCTATCCACCCCGCTGCCGCCTACGGTGAACATTACGGCGGTCCGTTGGGGGAGAAAACGGCCCTCCCACCCGAGGCCAATCAAGGCCCTTAAGTGGCCGTTAAGTGGCCACTTAAGGGCCCTCGCCCGCCTCCACGGATATTTTACCCCTGGCAAGCGGGCGTGAAAGACCGCCCAACGAAAGTTGCCGGCCTTTCTGCGCCCAGGTGGGGGGGGGCATGGCAGTCGGGCACAGGGTGCCCGATTGAGGGCTGCTCCTGCCTCCCAACCCACCCCCGGGACCCAAGATGCCTCCTCCCCACAAACAACGACCCTAGTCTCACCAAGGCACGAGCGATCCCCCTGGTGAGGCATGCCCAACGTACCCAATTTCTGGGATCCATGGTGTTGGCTGGGCTGCAGTCCCAAAAGTGGTCACTACTCCCGGTGGCGCTGCTGGGACTAAGAGCTGCCAGCCCGCTGATTGACCGGCAGCTCACTGAGGCGGGACCACCTCCCTCAAGTGGGTAGAAGTCCTGCTTCGGGACAATTAAAGCCCGGGGATCCATAAAATACGGGACGGATCCCCGGGCTAAGTGGAAGCGGGTTTGCCACCGACTTTTTCGTCAGTGGCGAATTCCCGTCTGCCTAGGGTAAAATCCAACCCACAGGGTCTAGTGAGAAGGAGGAACTGCATGAAATCAGTATTAATAGGGAAATGGTGTTCGGGAAATTGATGGGATTGAAGGCCGATAATTCCGCAGGGCCTGATAAATCGACATCCCAGAGTATTTAAGGAAGTGGCCCGAGAAATAGTAGATGCATTGCTGGTCATTTTTCAAAATTCTGTAGACACTGGAACAGTTCCAATGGTTTGGAGGGTAGCTAATGTAAACCCACTATTTAAAAATGGAGGGAGAGAGAAAACAGGGAATTATAGACCGGTTAGCCTGACATCAGTAGTGGGGAAAATGCTAAAGTCCGTTATAAAAGATGTAATAGCAGAGCATTTGGAAAACAATGACAGGATCGGACAAAGTCAACATGGATTTACGAAAGGGAAATCATGCTTGACAAATTTACTGGAATTTTTTCAGGATTGAACTAGTAAAATAGATAAGGGAGAACCAGTGGAGTGGTGTATTTGGACTTTCAGAAGGCTTTCGATAAGGTCCCACATAAGAGATTAGCGTGCAAAATTAAAGCACATGGGATTGGGGGTAAGGTACTGACATGGATAGAGAACTGGTTGGCAGACAGGAAACAAAGAGTAGGAATAAACGGGTCTTTTTCCGAGTGGCAGGCAGTGACTAGTGGGGTACCGCAGCGATCAGTGCTAGGACCCCAGCTATTCACAATATATATTAATGATATAGATAAGGGAATTAAATGTAAAATATCCAAGTTTGTGGATGGGGCGGCACAGTGGCGCAGTGGTTAGCACCGCAGCCTCACAGCTCCAGGGACCCGGGTTCGATTCCGGGTACTGCCTGTGTGGAGTTTGCAAGTTCTCCCTGTGTCTGCGTGGGTTTTCTCCGGGTGCTCCGGTTTCCTCCCACAAGCCAAAAGACTTGCAGGTTGATAGGTAAATTGGCCATTATAAATTGTCACTAGTATAGGTAGGAGGTAGGGAAATATAGGGACAGGTGGGGATGTTTGGTAGGAATATGGGATTAGTGTAGGATTAGTCTAAATGGGTGGTTGATGTTCGGCACAGACTCGGTGGGCCGAAGGGCCTGTTTCAGTGCTGTATCTCTAATCTAATCTAATGGCACAAAGCTAGGTGGGAGTGTGAGCTGTGAGAAGGATGCAGAGAAACACCAATGTGATTTGGACAGGTTGAGTGAGTGGGTAAATACATGACAGATGCAGTATAATGTGGATAAATGTGAGGTTATCCACTTTGGTGACAAAAATATTATCTGAACAGCGATAGATTGGGAAAGGGGGAGGTGCAACGAGACCTGGGTGTCCTTGTGCACCAGTTGCTGAAAGTAAGCTTGCAGGTGCAGCAGGCAGTTAAGAAGGCAAATGTTATGTTGGCTTTCATAGCGAGGGGATTTGAGTACAGGAGCAAGGATGTCTTGCTGCAATTATACAAGGCCTTGGTGAGACCACATCTGGAGTATTCTGTGTAATTTTGGGGTCCTTATCCGAGGAAGGATGTTCTTGCTACGGAGGGAGTGCAGCGAAGGTTCACCAGACTGATTCCTGGGATGGCAGGACTGACGTATGAAGAGAGATTGGGTCGATTAGGCCTGAATTCACTAGAGTTTAGAAGAATGAGAGGGGATCTCATAGAAACCTACAAAATTCTAACAGGACTGGACAGAATAGATGTAGCAAGGTTGTTCCCGATGGCAGGAGAATCCAGGAGCAGGGGTCACAGTCTAAGGATAAGGGGTAAGCCATTTAGGACTGAGATGAGGAGAGATTTCTTCACCCAGAGAGTGGTGAACCTGTGGAATTCTCGACCACAGAAAGCAGTTGAGGCCAAATCATTAAATATATTCAAAAAAGAGTTAGATATAGTTCTTAGGGCTAATGGGATCAAGGAATACGGGGAGAAAGCAGGAACAGGTTACTGAGTTTGGATGATCAGCCATGATCGTATTGAATGGTGGAGCAGGCTCGAAGGGTCGAATGGCCTGCTCCTGCTCCTATTTTTTTATGTTTCTATGGAATAAAAAAGAAAATCTACTGAATAGAAAATTGAAAACATTAATATTCAGATATAAATGGGACATATTTTACTGTAAAAATTTGAATTATTGCAATACTGTAATTCCTATTTACATTTATTACAATTAGTTACACATTTTTATAGATGCTTATTGTTGTGTTTTCTTCTCGTTGCATTTACCAAGACATCGGACATCAAGGCACTAACCATGCATCGGGAGTCAGTTTAATAGTGGGTTCCTTTATTGAGGGTAGTAGCATGGCATTACATTGCGAGAGAACATCTGTACATGTCTGGTCTGGTTGGTAATCAGCAGCGTACAGAGGATGTGACTCGGCCACATGGTAACATAATTTCCTCTCTAACAAGGTGTACTGAAAATGTAATCACACCCACTTAAAGGTGGACTATAACTCTTTTGTATATCCACAGTGCTTAATGTGTACTTTAAAAGCATTAAGATTAGAAAAATCTCAGTAAATAATACTCACAAGTTATCAGCCTAATTCATTGTCTCAATGCATGGAAGGCTCATGAAGCTCAGATTGGAAATGATGGAATATTATAGTTAAAACCAAATTTTATCTGTTAATTTGAGTTGTGTTGCAGTCATACTACATGTCGTACTTTATAGTAGCATGTCGGTTTTGAATACTGCCACCCAGTAATACTGATATCATTGTTAATTCTGCAGACAATTCTGTAATTCTGTAAACAAGGGAAGTCAGAACTCTCTGCTAGCATATTTAAGTCGAGCTTTATGAACTAGTATCCCAATAATGCAAGCCCCATTTTTAATGTTACCAAAAAGCAGGCTGTTCAGTCAGCAGAGATGCAATTCAGTGGACTACTTTTCAGACATTTTTAAGTTTATAAAGCTAGATTTCTGCTGGGTGCAATTATACGGTGGCCAAAGTACCTTCAGACTATCTTGGTATGAGTCGTCTGACGCTGAATGATGAATCCTGAACTCAGATACAAGTGCCTACAGTTATTTGTGCACATTTCCTATTTCGAGGAAGCTGAATTTGCTTTATATTTTAAGCTCCTATTAGGAAGTTATTGCCACAGGTCCAAAAATTGAGTTTGATTCTATTCTTTTTGTTTCCAAAACAGAAAAGTATGGATCACTGCTCATACATAGAACACATTCTGAATTGACATATTTTGTACAACACACAATTTATTAAAGCTTTTTAGTCCATTAAGTGAAATAAAATGACATTAGTTGCAGGTTCCTCACAAATGTGAAAAATATTTTCAATGTCTACAATCTCTTTACAGTTTATTGTTTTTTCCTATTCCCTTTCCCTTCACCGATATTTTTTCATTGCCCTTTGAGAGTCTCTTTGATCCCTCCTATAAATGGTTTATTTCTGTCTCAAGTGCTGCAGTCTTTCACACTCTCTTCAATTGCAGCTGATTT
Organism: Heterodontus francisci; assembly: GCF_036365525.1. NCBI lineage: Eukaryota > Metazoa > Chordata > Chondrichthyes > Heterodontiformes > Heterodontidae > Heterodontus > Heterodontus francisci. The sequence continues at coordinate 117,025,372 of NC_090371.1, forward strand.
TATATTTTATTTCAGCATTTTAAACAATCTTTCCCATCTGTGTCATGGGGAATGTGCAAGCAGACAAGATTTGCAAGTAAATTCTAGTCTAATTGTTATCTATGACTACTCCTGATGATTGCATGGTAAATGAGATATTTAAGTAAGCTCTTGCTTTATTTTATAGTGACATAATAACAATAAAATCAGTTTCAGCCATCCGATAATTGGAGAGGAGAAATTTTATTGCAGTAACTGTTAATTTTAATGGGCCTGGTGTTCCCCTTTAAATATAATGTAAGTCATAATAATGTGTAGTTGAGTTCTTACACTCTATTATGCAATCTATACTTAGTGACTCTGAAACAAGAACCCCTTCAGCCTCTCCAGCCTGATCCACCAATTAAACCATGGCTGATCTGCACTGCAGCTCCATTCACCCACTTTGATTCCATATTCCTTAATCCCCTCGCCTAACAAAAACTTACCAGCTTTTTGAGGGGAAGAAGTTCCAATTTCCACTACCCTTTGTGTGAAGCAGTACTTCCTCACATTACCCGTGACAACCTAACCCTAATTTTAAGGTCATATCCCCTTGCTCTGGACTCCCCCACCAGAGAGAGATTTTTTTCTATCTGTCCTATCAAATCCTTTAATCATCCTAAACATCTCAATTAGATCACCCCTTAATCGTCAAAATTCAAGGGAATACAATCCAATAGAAACATGACCAATGGAAAACTTCAATGAAAATACTCAGTTGGTGTCAAATTGATTCAAACTTTCGAGTATAGAACAAAGAACAAAGAACAGTACAGCACAGGAACAGGCCATTCAGCCCTCCAAGCCTGCGCCGATCTTGATGCCTGTCTAAACTAAAACCTTCTGTACTTCCAGGGACCGTATCCCTCTATTCCCATCCTATTCATATATTTGTCAAGATGCCTCTTAAACGTCGCTATCGTACCTGCTTCCACCACCTCCCCTGGCAGCAAGTTCCAGGCACTCACCACCCTCTGTGTAAAGAACTTGCCTCGCACATCCCCTCTAAACTTTGCCCCTCGCACCTTAAACCTATGTCCCCTAGTAACTAGCTCTTCCACCCTGGGAAAAAGCTTCTGACTATCCACTCTGTCCATGCCACTCATAACTTTGTAAACCTCTATCATGTCGCCCCTCCACCTCCGTCGCTTCAGTGAAAACAATCCGAGTTTATCCAACCTCTCCTCATAGCTAATGTCCTTCAAACCAGGCAACATCCTGGTAAACCTCTTCTGTATCCTCTCCAAAGCCTCCAAGTCCTTCTGGTAGTGTGGCGACCAGAATTGTACGCAATATTCTAAGTGTGGCCTAACTAAAGTTCTGTACAGCTGCAGCATGACTTACCAATTTTTTATACTCTATGCCCCGACCGATGAAGGCAAGCATGCCGTATGCCTTCTTGACTACCTTATCCACATGCGTTGCCACTTTCAGTGACCTGCGGACCTGTATGCCCAGATCTCTCCGCCCATCAATATTCCGAAGGGTTCTGCCATTTACAGTATACTTTCCACCTGTATTAGATCTTCCAAAATGCATTACCTCACATTTGTCCGGATTAAACTCCATCTGCCATTTCTCCGCCCAAGTCTCCAACCGATCTATATCCTGCTATATCCTCTGACAATTCTCATCACTATCCGCAACTCCACCTACCTTTGTGTCGTCCGCAAACTTACTAATCAGACCAGCTACATTTTCCTCCAAATCATTTATATATACTACAAACAGCAAAGGTCCCAGCACTGATCCCTGCAGAACACCACTAGTCACAGCCCTCCATTCAGAAAAGCTTGGAGGGGAACTTGCAGGTGGTGGTGTTCCCATGCATTTGCTGCCCTTGTCCTTCTAGTTGGTAGAGGTCGCGGGTTTGAAAGGTGCTGTCTAAGGAGCCTTGGTGCGATACTGCGGTGCATCTTGTAGATGGTACACACTGCTGCCACTGTGTGTCAGTGGTGGAGAGAGTGAATGCTTGTGGATGGGGTGCCAATCAAGCGGGCTGCTTTGTCCTGGATAGTGTTGAACTTCTTGAGTGTTGTTGGAGCTGCACCCATCCAGGAAAGTGGAGAGTATTCCATCACACTCTTGACTTGCGTCTTGTCGATGGTGGACAGGCTTTGGGGAGTCAGGAGGTGAGTTACTCGCCGCAGGATTCCTAGCCTCTGACCTGCTCTTGTAGCCACGGTATTTATATGACTACACCAATTCAGTTTCTGGTTAAAGGTAGCCCCTAGGATGTTGATAGTGGGGGATTCAGCAGTGGTAATGCCACTGAATGTCAAGGGGAGATGGTTAGATTCTCTCTTGTTGGAGATGGTCATTGCCTGGCACTTGTATGGAGCGAATGTTACGTGCCACTTATCAGCCCAAGCCTGGATATTGTCCAGGTCTTGCTGCATTTCTACACAGACTGCTTCAGTATCTGAGGAGTTGCAAATGGTGCTGAACATTGTGCAATCATCAGCAAACAGCCCACTTCTGACCTTATGATTGAAGGAAGTTCATTGATGAAGCAGCTGAAGATGGTTGGGCCTAGGACACTACCCTGAGGAACTCCTGCAGTGATGTCCTGGAGCTGAGATGTTTGACCTGCAACAACCACAACCACCTTCCTTTGCGCTAGGTATGACTCCAACCAGCGGAGAGTTTTCCCCCTGATTTCCATTGACCTCAGATTTGCTTGGGCTCCTTGATGCCATACTCAGTCAAATGCTGCCTTGATGTCAAGGGCAGTTCCTCTCACCTCACCTCTTGAGTTCAGCTCTTTTGTCCATGTTTGAACCAAGGCTGTAATGAGGTCAGGAGCTGAGTGGACCTGGCGGAACTCAAACTCAGTGTCACTGAGCAGGTTATTGCTAAGCAAGTGCCACTTGAATGCACTGTGTTGACACCTTCCATAATTTTACTGATAATTGAGAGTAGGGTGATGGGGTGGTAATTGGTTGGGTTGGACTTGTCCTGCTTTTTCTTTGCAGGACATACCTGGGCAATTTTCCACATTGCAGGGTAGATGCCAGTGTTGTAGCTGTACTGGAGCAGCTTGGCTAGGGTGATGAATTTCACCATGGATAATTTTAACCCTCCTAATAATCAACCTTGGAACTCACACACTGACGTCATGACTGATCTCACAGGCTATGATATCTTCTCAGTCGGTGAAAGGACACACACCAGAAACCAGCAGGGTCATTCTTTAAATATACAGATCGGGCTCTGATAATGTCATTGAAGTTGTACTGCTACTTTAACTGTGGCTTGAGTAAAGAAGCAGTTGTGGCTTTCCCACAAAGTCCACCTGGTGGGAGGAAGGGCTGGGAGAGACCCATAAATGTGAATTCTTTTCATTTTTTTTAAATTTTCATGTGGAGCCAGGAGAAGAAGCTGTGCCCTGGCTCCCCCCCACCAACTGATCGACTTACTCAAGTGTTGGGGACTGTTCCTTCTTTCCCCAGCCGTGGCCTTCTGCTGCCAAACATTGTGCTCCCTTTCGCCACCCAGTTGCTGCTTTCCACCAGTTTCAGGTGGAAGACTGACTGAGGGGTATGCAGATGAGTTTGAGTAGTTCAAATTTTTCACACTTCACACACCAAGTACAAAGTTAAGGAGGTGACGATGAATCTCTACAATACATTGGGGGCCATAGTTGGAGCACTAGGTACACTATTACAGAAAAATAATAGTTGCAATGAAGAAGTATAATAGAATGAAATAGATTCATTAAGATGATACCAAGGGTGACAGGATATATCTATGATGAATGACCTGGAAAAATGATTGGAACTAGTACATTGCATACTTTGTCAAGTTGACATTGAATTTCAGGCAGTGTCCTAAAACAGGAATTGCATATTCAAAGCACCTGATGCCTGTTTCAGGCACCCGCCCAGGACTTTTGAAAGCTGCCTACTGGGAACATTGGGATTGAGAAATTGCAGTCCAACAGTAATCTCCCCAACCTAAATTTTGCTCAAAAACAGGCATGACAAGAACCAATTTATCCCTCAGAATGAGATCTTGGAGCAATAGGGACTGATGAGGAAGAAAGGAAGCTTGAGATTATGGAGTCCGCAAGAGAAAAAAAACATTTAGCAAGTAAATTTATAAATCTACTATACCAGTGGTCAAGAAATATTTTGAAATACTAGATATTAAAATAAATAACCAGAAAAATAACCATCTGAAACTGGATTTTCTTTAAATTTCAAACAATGCAATTTCTGTTGTATAATATCTCCAAAATTGATATTCTGTTAGTTTTCAGAACTATTTTTTGTTGATAATGGTAGCATTTCACTCAAAATTTAATCAGTTCCAGTATAGTTCACAACCAACTGATTTCTGAATCCACACGGAGCCAATAGGCAGGAAACTTAATGTATAAAATGACAGAACAGGTACATTCACACAATCAATGGAACCTCCGCTGGGAGGAAAACAACTGAATAATGTGAATTTAGTGGAAACTGAGATGTAGTCTATGTAGCTAGTCACATGTAGCTCCCTGAGTAATGCACTGTATGTAATATCCAAGTTAAGCAGAGCAGAAAATCAATGGTGTGTTTAAAATAACTAACAATAAGCAATAATTTAAAATGTGTCATCAATAATTCACTACTGATGGCAGTTTTACAATTTTTGTCAAACTTCCTAGAATGTAGTTTCCAGTTCCTATTTAGACACATATTTCAAAGTCAATAACTTTTACTTTCTTTCCAAGTTTCCAAGTGTAAATATGAACTTGAAGCTTCTACATGCTTTAAGGTTACCTTATTACTTCACGTCAGATATTTCAAAGGATACTTAGCAGAAGTATGATGTGCGACTCAGCAACAAATTGAGCTTGGCTGCTCCCATGGATATAACTCTGCGGAAATGATAAATTCAAATATTACAAAAATGGAAGATCAAATGCCTTATAAAAAAATAAACAATAATTATACCTATTTTTGATACGTCTAAATATAACTTGCAAGTTAGAAGTTACATAGGTTGCTTTCTGAGTTGCAGTCTATCTTATTTAATATGAATCATCACCAATGACCATCGTCAAGAATAAGGAAAGAATAATTGATTTGTGGGCTTTTCACTGCAATTACTTAGGAATGAATTGGGGATCCAAGATTCTAACAGTACAATTTTGGACTCCAGTGGTAAAGGCAGAGGTTCAAATCCCAGCTTTGACTACATTTGAACCCTGCTTAACCAGACTGGGCAAGTTTCAATGGTTTCTGAGTGGGTTCCTGGATCAGTGTCTCCCAGAGGAAAGCTATTCTTCACCACAAAGTACACCTTCTGTCGAACACTATGAAGCAACATTCATGGCAATTACACACATTTGTGCCTCAAATGGGTTTATGTTCTTGATTGAAGAGATAAATACCGAGCCTATTCATAACAATGGCTGGAAAATAGCGACCATAGAGTTACAATAGTAGCACATTTGGAAATATGAAATTAGATTTTTTTTAAAATACATATTTAATTTTCAATGAAACAAAATTCATTTAATGCATATTCAAGCAAATAAAACCTAAAAATGTGGTTGTCATTTTGTTCTTCCAGAAATGATCTTCTTAACAAACTTCTCCTGATGGCACTTTCACAAAACCTTTCTGCACATCACTGGCACTAAGTTACTGGCAAGGCTACACACTCACTGGTTTCATTCTTTTACCCACATCAGACATAACCCTATAGGTAGCTCTCATGCATGCCACTGGTCATCCAACAAATGTGCGACAGAAAAAGAATCCGATAAGGAGGTTTCATTTCCAGTTTGCTGTACACACGCCTACTCTAGTCAGGACCTTCAAAGGATTAAGGGACTACTTGACAGCTCACAGGTGCCTGCAGTCATTACATTCTCAGAGCAGCTTCAGTTGTTGCAGGGGAAAGACATGACCCAGCACCCTGAGGTTCAAGGTCATGACCATCATAATCTCAACCTGCCAGACAACTTTACAGCTTGAGTGAAGGAATTGTGCAATATGCTCTTGGGGTGAAAATTTTTCAGTGGTTGTAAGTGTCCACTATTAGAAGTAGCTCCCTTGCAGAATTCTGTATCAATCTCCCTGCATGTACACTATCTCTATTTATGCTGCCCTCATGCTCTTCCTTTTTCTGTAAGCCTCCAACCCCATAGACCTGACCCTCTTATTGTCACATGCTTACTCCTCTTTAATTGATGAAACTGTCCACCATGGGTTGAATTTTGTGAGCTCGTCACAGGTCCCGGCAGCGGACCCGGAATTGGGTGCTGTTGCTGCATGTTACATGTACGGCCGGCCAATTGTGATCACTCGACGGGCGGCCACTTATCATCACGGAGGTGGGGGGGGCTGTCCAATTGCACAATGGAGGCGGGCTCGGAGATGGTTATTAGCGTCAGCTGACTCCAACACAGGCACTGGCGCCATATTTAAAGCGCTACTAGCTCTACTTGTATTGCTGCCTTTCAGTGTGGCAATGAAGCTGCAGTGCTGCTGGTCCCTGTTAAAGTGCTGTTGCAACACTTAGACCATCACCCTCCCTGCACAAGGACTAATAGCCATTGCGACGGAGCGGGAGAGACCTGGCACCATGTCAGAGGCAAGACACTGGGTGGCCCCACAGTTTAACAATGCCTCCCTGGAGATTCTCCTCCAGGCTGCAAGGGAAAGGTGGAAGGTCCTCTTTCCAAGGGATGGCAAGAAAAGATCATCCCGCCTGACCAAGCAAGCCTGGATGGAAACCGCAAAGGAGGTTAGCAGCCGTAGATCACCCCATCAAACTGGGTCCAGTGTCAAAAGAGAGTCAATGACCTCCTTTGTTTCACCAAGGTGAGTACTCCATAACTCTTTCCTCTTTGGGGCTTGCATGTGGCCATGCGGGAGGCTGTGCAACATGGGGAGGGAATCACCACAAAGACGCTGGCAAGGGGGTGAGGCATCACCACATCCTGGCAGATGCAAGGCTGCCTTCTTTCAGAGCTCATCCCCATTTGTTCCGAGAGTGAAGCTGGGAGGAGCCATGTAGGAGTCTGCATCAGGAGACAAGGGGCTGCCATTAGCAGAAGTGTTCTGTTGTTCTTCCTGTGAAGTTTTACTATGTCCTTCTTTCTACTTGCAGGCCCATAACACAAGGGTGACCTTGAGGACTGACGGAGGCATCCCAGATCTTTGGCCTCTGTAGTAAGCTGAGGAAGAGGCACTGGAGCTAGTGGAGGGCCATAGCTGCCATTCAATAGAGGATGTGAGACAGGAGTCTCTGCACAAGACAATGACGATTACGTTCATGTGTTCTCCACCACACTTCTGGAGATCCACTGCATGGTTGGCATGAGAAGATCTGCACAATCTAAAAGCAAAATACTGCAGATGCTGGAAATCTGAAAGAAAAACAGAAAGTGCTGGAAATACTCAGCAGGTCATGCAGAGAGATGCAGAGTTAATGTTTCAGGTCTGTGACCTTTCATCAGAATTTCTGAGGTTGGTGACCCTCATGAAGAACCAAATTCCACAAATGTGCGCAGATCTTCACACCATCACCTTGGCCATGAGCTCATCTCAGCAGTGGCAAGGCAAGAGAAGGATGAGGGGCCTGGAGGTTTCTCCAGGTCCTTGTTCTTCTCTGGTCAGCAGGGAGGTTCAAGTGAGCCTTGAAAGGGAGGAGGAGAGGCTGAACTTCACATTTAGGAGTTCCCCTTAGGCCCCTCTGCCAGTGTGACCAGTTCCAGTAGCCATGATGCCTGTGGAGAGTCCTGCACCTGTGCAGCAACCCCTCAGCCAGCTGGGGCCTTCCAGGCCTCAGGCACCCAGAGGATGGTGAAGTCATTCCAGGTCAAGGGGCAGCCTGATCAGCAGCCTGCCTTCACCCCAGCTGCTGGCGCAGGGGCCACACTTTCTAAAAGCACTCGTAAACATACAAAGAAGAGCACCTTGAGGCACTGGGGATTCACAGGTGTATGACAGTTGCCCTTTATATTGTTATCTTCACTTTTGTCATAAATAGAGTTCACATTCATTGGGCTGAATTTACACGGGCCGCGCGTAACCATGCTGGCACGTACTAGTGTGCGGTGGCTCATTTCCATACGCATGGTCAATATCCAATATAAGTGTTTTTTTGGGTGCGAGAGAGAGGTGGTGGACAGAGAGAGAGAGAGAGAGGCGGGGAACAGAGAGCATGGGGACGACACAGAGAATGGGGGAAACGAGACAGGAAAGAAACAGAGAGAGGGGAACAACACGAGGGGAAGCAACATAGAGAGGTGAGGGAGCAACACAGAGGATGGGAGCAACACAGAGAGGGGGAGACAACACAGAACACACGTGAAGTGAATCAAATTGGCTACTGTGATGGCTGAGCATGCTGGATACAGCAAATACTATAGGGCTTGACAACATCCCAGCTGTACTACTGAAGACTTGCACTCCAAAACTAGCCATGGCCCTTGCCAAACTATTCCAGTACAGCTGCAACACTGGCATCTACCCTGGAAAGTGGAAAATTGCCCAGGTATGTTCAGCACACAAAAAGCAGGACATTGCAATCTGGCCAATTACCACCTCCTGAGTCTACTGTCAGTGCTATCAAGCAGCACTTACTCACAAATGGCCTGCTCAAAATGCTCAATTTGGATTTTGCCAAGAGCACCTGGCTCCAGATCTGATCACAGCCTTTGTCCAAACATGGACAAAAGAGCTGAATTCAAGAGGTGATGTGAGAGTCTCTGCCATTAACAACAAGGCAGCATTTGACAGAGTATGGCATCAAGGAGCCCTAGCAAAACTGAAATTAATGGGAATCGGGAAAAACTCTCCACTGGTTGGAGTCATACCTAGCATAAATGAGGATGTTTGTGGTTGCTGGAGGCAATCATCTCAGCCCCAGGACATTGTTGCAAGAGCAGGGGTCAGCAACGTGTCTGTACACAGACGCCAGTGTCCGTGGTATAGGTTTTTGGGGTACGTGATTGGTAATTTCACATGATGAGAAATTTTCCATTGGTTTCTTCAGACCAGCTTCTAAAAATAAACACAAGTGTCAGTTTCACGGCTGACAGGTGCTGAAGCAGAACAGCGCCTCCGGTGGGTTCCAATTTTTTGTAAAAGTACCCCGGAAAACCACAAAGCTGTTCAAAGTTCAAAAGCGCTGTTCCCGCTCTCAGGAACGGTCAGAGAGAAAACAAGAAGGGAAGAGAGAGAGAGTTGGGGTGGAGGTACAGAGAGAAAGAAAGTGGGGGAGAGAGACAGAGTGGGGGAGACAGAGGGAGAATGGGGGGGGTGAGAGAGTGGGGGTGGGGTACAGAGAGAGAGGGAGTGGAGGGAGAGACAAGGGGATACAGAGAGAGAGTGGGAGAAAGAGTGGGGGTACACAGAGAGAGAGAGAGAGGTGGTGGTCAGAGAGCGAGATGGTGGTCAGAGAGAGAGAGAGGTGGGGGACAGAGAGAGAGAGAGGCGGGGATAGAGAGCATGGGGATGACACAGAGAGGGGGGGAAACGACACAGGGAAGCAACACAGAGAGGGGAGGGAGCAACACAGAGGATGGGTCAACACAGAAAGAGGCAGACAACACAGAGCAGGGGAACACAGGGAGGGGGGTCACAGAAAGCGGGGGAAGAGACATACAGACAGAGAGAGACAGACAGACATAAAGAGTGAGGAGGGAGAGAGAGCAGTCAAGATCACTTCTGACAGACGGACATCTATCTGGAATATTCCGCATTGCTACACAAGTGTGTGGGCAGACATTGGCTACTGGTGCAAGCACAAAAATGCCAGGTATCTCACTAAATAAGTGTCCAAAATAGTGACGAGAAAGTAATTCAGTAATATCGTCTTCTCATTTAAAGCTTCTTCATAAAAATGCACATTTGTTGTTGTTTTGATTAATAGTAAGATAAATTTTAATGCCTTTATCTTTCCGAAATTGTCTCACCAGCCCCCTATGTAAAACAAAAATTTTAATGTGGCCCCGCACGTGAAAAGGTTGGGCACCCCTGCACCAAGCCTTAAACCTTGTGTTTAAAATAATTTAGCAGCTTGGTTATCTTTAAACAGAAGTTTACAGGCTTGTGTTTTGTAAACTCATTTTAAAATGGCAAATGCCACTTAGGGAATGTCTCGATTTCTGTGCTCTGGCACACATTGCTCTTGCTTGGACACAAGCTCAGTGACATGTTGAAGTTACTGAACTTTGATTTCTATTTTAATGTCACAATTCCACTGCCATCAATTTGTAATCACATTGTCCCAAAACTTGTATTAAGGGGAAAACAGGCAAGAAAGTCCAAGGAATCTCCAAAGGTCAGCACTGTATGTTCCTCATGAATACAACAGTATGGAGTATTGGGGCTGAATGATATTGGTGAAAACATGATAATGCTGACCCATATACAATAGTTTGTAAATACAATTTAACAGATAGCTTTAATAAACCTTAATCTATGATGAACTGTCTACGATTCCTTAACAAATTCCATGCTACATTTGCGGTTTTAAAAACTGTTGGGGAAAACATAATAAACATTTATTGTGTATCAATAACCATGTTAGAAACAGTCATTAACTTTTTTGTTTGCTGTGAATTGGATTAAAGGACAAGTTTTACAAGTATATCAAAGATCACTAACTGCAATGTGCATAATGTACTATCCAGTTTGAGGGCTGTTAACCTAAGTGGTCAATGCCATTTGAAAGTTGTCTGTATCAGGTAATTACATCATGTTATAAGTGCACCTTTACTAACAGGTAAGCGATTTGGCTTGGACATAAATTTGTCTTTCTAGAGTACAATCTTACAGATAGTGAATAAACATTTTGTAATTGAATAATACATGCAGTAACAACCAATCAACTTTTGGCAGCAAAGCTTTTTGTTAATAATTATCTTGTCAGAGCTGAATCGGAATCGACAGTGATAGACTGAGGTATATACATAAATGAATTTCACAGAATCATAGAATTGTTGCAGTGCAGAAGGAGGCCATTCAGTCTATCGTGTCCATACCGACTCTCCAAAAGAGCACAAGAGAATCACTTTATTGGAGGAACTGAAGGGCTCTCTTTATTTGTAACTATGTTTATATAATTTTGTCATTAGCTTTGGTGAGCAAATTACATTTTGTCCATGAGGGATTCTGTTGTTTCTATATTTTAGAATCCATTACCTAGTTTAACAGTCTGTCAAGTTGAATAAACTAGTCTTGGCTACCTACCATTAATCTCTCTGTCCCTTCCCATTCCACTCTGCTTTTCTGTTTTACATGACTCTTCTGAAGTACTATCTGCTCCATCCTATAACATTCTCCTGATTTGGAGATCACAGCCCTTTTGTTGGCTGCCCTGTCTTCAGACACATATTACAAGCAGGTGACAAAGTTGCATAAACATTGACCACGGGTTAAATTGTCTTGTGACAACAGCAGTGTGAGAAATGGTCTGTCTTCCTATTGCTGATTTTTCTACTGCCTCACCTCAATGACCACAACAACAATCCTCTCCTTGAGTTTTATGGCTTATTGGATGAATTTGCACTCCTGACACAGTGTGAATCCACTGAGGTCATCCGATAAGGTCCATCTACCACCCCATGACATGGTATAGCTAGGACTATTCTGTCAACAAAAGTAATTCGCATTGGCATTGCATACTATTTTGCTTGCTAGCTAGCTAATACAGCTGTGCTGCCCTCCATTGATGTTTGTATATTTAGCTACTTTATTTAAAGGGAGAAATGTGTTTCAAATAGAACTGTGTTTTGATGGCATTAGATTGGCTGTACACTTTATATACAGATTAATTGCCCCCAGGTCCATGGCTGAGTCAATAATTTTGTCAAACGTCCGTGCTGCAACATGTCAGTGCCTATCCCTGTGCAGGAATCCCTCAGGGTAGTGTCCTAGGCCCAACCACCTTCAGCAGCTTCATCAATGACCTTACCGCCATCATATGCTCAGAAGTAGGGAAGTTCGCTGATGATTGCAGTGTTCCATTTGATTTGCATCTGATAATGAAGCAGTCTATGCCCGCATGCAGCAGAACCGGGACAACAGTCAGTCTTAAGCTGATAAGTGGCAAGTAGCATTAATGCCACAAATGTGCCAGGTAATTCTGTCTCCAACAAAAGAGAGTCTAACAACCTCTTCTTGACATTCAATGGCAATACCATCATCAAATCACCCACCATCAACATTCTGGGGGTCACCATTGACCAGAAACCTAACAGGACCAGCCACATAAATTCCGTGGCTACAAGAGCAGGTCAGAGCCTGGGTTTTCAGTGGCGAGTGACTCACCTCCTGACCCCCCTCAAAGTCGTTCCACCATCTACACAAGTCAGGAGTGTGATGGAATACCCTCCACTTGCCTGGATGAGTGCAACTCCAACAATATTTAAGCTCGATACCATCCAGGATAAAGCAACTGCTTGACTGGAACCCCATCTACCACTTTAAACATTCACTCCTTCCACCCTGTGGATGCAGTGAGTACCATCTACAACATGCACTGCAGCAACATGCCAAGGCTCCTTCCACAGCATCTACCAAACCTGTGACCTCTTGCACCTAGGACAAGGGCAGCAGGTGCATGGGAACATCGTCACCTCCAAGTCCCTATTCAAGCCATATACCATCCTGACTTGAAAATATGTCGCTGATCCTTCATCGTCTCTGAGTCAAAATCCTGGAACGCCCTACTTATCTGTTGGTGTGCCTTCACCACGTGAACTGCAGTGGTTCAAAAGGTAGCTCACCACCTTCTCAGTGGCAACTAAGAATGGGCAATAAATGCAGGCCTTGCCAGTTATGCCCATGTCCCTTGAATAAATAAATACTCTATTTTTAAGGCATGTTTTGTGACATAGTCATTCGTTTTAAGTGGAACAGCAGCTTAATGTTTCATAACTCTGCAATTGCAAAAAGTGTTTGCAAGTTTTTAAAAAGTAGTGCATATTAACTTTTACTGCAGCATCAGTTATTTAGATAAAAGCAAAATACTGCGGATGCTGGAAATCTGAAATAAAAACAAGAAATGCTGGAACCACTCAGCAGGTCTGGCAGCATCTGTGGAAAGAGAAGCAGAGTTAACACTTCGGGTCAGTGACCCTTCAGTTGTTTAGAACTATGTTGGTTGAATGCTATCACTGCATAAAACACTACTGTCATGCACCAGCAAGTCCAAAGACAGAAAATGTATTGTTAGCCAAAGCCACTATCATGTTTGCTATCTTCTTTGGGCCTCCTTATCTCGAGAGACAATGGATACGCGCCTGGAGGTGGTCAGTGGTTTGTGAAGCAGCGCCTGGAGTGGCTATAAAGGCCAATTCTGGAGTGACAGGCTCTTCCACAGGTGCTGCAGAGAAATTTGTTTGTTGGGGCTGTTGCACAGTTGGCTCTCCCCTTGCGCCTCTGTCTTTTTTCCTGCCAACTACTAAGTCTCTTCGACTCGCCACAATTTAGCCCTGTCTTTATGTTTGCTATACTCAATTGATATAAGGTTATGCAGTTGAATGACTAAAGTCCACTGATATACGGGTTGTTCATACATGGAATGAGAATTGACTGCACAGACAATCAAGCTATGATTCCACAGACCATGTATAACATATATTCTATTAGACTCTGCTAACTTATTTAATGTGTTTTAGAAAATTCTGCATTAAAATTTTGCGATCTCCAAAGACAACAAAGCAACATTTGAAATATTTATTGAAAGAATGATAGATAGCCACCAGAAAAAAAAGCACCTGGTTACATTTCTTAAGTCCCAATTTCGGTCAAAGATATTGGCAATGAGAAATTCAATCAGATGAAAGTTAGAATTTCGGCAAAGATCTTTGGATTTTCTTTTGAATGGCAGATGAGCAGCAAGGCAGACCCTCCCCTTGCCCATTTGAAGTGGCAGTGTTGGTGAATAATTCTATCAAAGTGCTAGAACATAAGGATGGAATTTGCAATAAGATGAAATCCATATGACAACAGTTAAGATATAGGAAGAGAAATGATACAATTCTTGGTGTGAATTAAGCCACCAAACACTGAAGGTAGGATAGAGGAGGAGATCTGCAGACTGTTCAGCGAGCATTTTTAAATACAACAGGGCAATAATATGGGGTGATTTAAACTGTCCTAAAATAGATTGTAATTGAGATAATACTTTCGATTAAAGTGAGGAACACTTTTTAAAATACATTCAGGATTGCAGATCAGGAAAGAAGTATTGCTTGATATAGTTCTGGGAAATTAAGTAAGGCAAATAGCTGATATGAGAGTAACAGAACAATCAGCGAACAGTGACCATATAATTATGTTCTGCAAATGAATTGAAAAGTAAATGAAGAGTTAAAAATAAGGCAGTTGGACTGCAAAAAGGCAAAATTCAGTAACATAAAAAATGATTTGTACCAGATTAACTGGGCAGGAAAGTAGGCAAACTGGTCAACAGATGAACAGTGGCAGATCTTCAAAAGTGAGTCAGAGAGTCAGTTACACAGGAGGCCATTTGGCCCATCGAATCCATGCCAGCTCTCTGAGGAACTATCCAGTCAGTCCCATTCCCCCGCTGGATCCCCGCAGCCCTGCAAGTTTATTTCCTTCAAGTGCCAATCCAATTTCTTTTTGAAATCATTGATTGTCTCCACTTCCACCATCTTCCTCGGAGGCAGCGTGTTCCAGGTCATTACCACTCACTGCGTAAAAAAGTTCTTCCTCAGATTCCCCCTGCATCTCTTGCCCAAAAACATCAATTTGTGCCCCCTAGTCCTTGTACCATCAGTTAATGGGAAGTTTTTTCTTGTCTAACTTATCTAAGCTTGTCATAATCTTACACACCTCTATCAAATCCCCTCTCAATCTCCTCTGCTCCAGGGAGAACCCCAGCTTCTCCAACCTAACCTTGTAACTAAAATCCCCCATCCTGGAACCATTCTGGTAAATCTCCTCTGAACCCTCTCAAGGACCCTCACAACCTTCCTAAAGTCTGGTGATCAGAACTGAATGCAATACTCTGGCAGGGGCCCAACTTGAGTTTTATAAAGGTTCAGTAAAATTTCCCTGTTTTTGTACTTTATGACATTGAATACAAAATAAATATATCCCATCAGACAAAAAGGATACAGATTAAAGTACAGAATGTTTTCAATAAACAAAGACTGAAACTAAACTAATATTTAAGGGTAGGCAACAATCCTCAAAATAATATTGAGAAATACAAAAAGTGTAGTGAGGAAGTGAAAAGATCATAGAAATTTCATAGAATCATAGAATTTTACAGCACAGGAGGCCATTTGGCGGCATTTTCCTGGCATCGTGTGGCAGGCTTGGAGGCGGGGGTGTGGCAGGAAAATAGGGGGGAACCCGGATGCATTTCTGCCACCAGGGAACATTCCCAGGAGCGCGCTGGGAATTGGATCACCTGCATACACCATGGAGGGGGGCAACCAATTAAAGTGATTAAAGTCCCATTTAAGGCCAATTTAGCAGCATCACCGGCTTCTTCCTGCTGGCAGAGCAGCTCCCCGCTACATGCGGAGGCTGCCAGCTTGATGGAATCAGCCTGCCGCCATCACAGCTCGAGGCTCCATGCCCCAATGACGGGGCTGCAGGAAGAAAGGCCACACTAGTGGCTCAAACAAATTGTCTGGAGGGATTTCCCTCTGCTTCATGATGCCTAATGGCTTCACCCCTCACAATTATTGAATTGAATCCATGCCTCTGAGGCTGCCTCCATGTTGAGGTGCTCTCGTGGTCCCCAACCTGCTTCAGCAGTGCCCGCCCCTCCTGTTGAGGCTGCCAAGGCTCCAGAGCTGCTGGCTCTCCTTAAAAGGAAGCAAACATGGAGGCAGCCAATTAGGAGGCTGCCTCCTGGATGATTACTGAGCTGATTGCACTGCTGGCATGTATGGCCTCAGGACCCCCATTTGGTGTTGACGTCTGGATCCCAAAGCCCGCGGGATAATCCAGGGTTTCCAAGTCTGCAATCAATAAGGGAAGTCCAGTCATTTTATCCTTTTGTGATGAACCAAGACCCGATTAATTTTCAATGTTTCTAATTTAGTCTGGAATCTACCAGGAATAGACTGCTAAGCCATGCCACTTTCCCACACCATCCTTCACCATCTTAAACCACCCCACACTGCTTGAAATCCCTGAATTCTGAAATATGTCAATATGCCAATGCTTCCAAGGGCAAGAGAACTAAAAAAGAGATGAAAAAGCACATCCTTGTTACAGTCCTTTGCCATGATAACAAAGATAAATATAGCATCCCATTAGTAACTATACAGGCTAATAAATGACTATTTACTATGTTGAGGCATCTCGCAAAATTTAAGTCAACCCTAATTTTTTCACATGACAGATAATTCAAACTTGAGAATGCAGGGCAAAAAAAACCAACTTGCATTTATATTGCACAGATAATGTAGAAAAACTTCTTAAGACGCTTCACAGAGGCATAAAGGGACAAAAATGGATGGCCGACACAAAGAAGGAAATGTTAGGACGGGTGAGGAAAAGCTTGCTCAAACATATTGTTGTTGAGAGTCTTAAAGGAGGAGAGGGAGATAGGGAGACAGAGAGATTTAGGAGGGAATTTCACACTATGGGGTTTAGACAACTGAAGGCACAGACAAAGGAAGGCACAGACAAAGTCAGAGTCAGTGGAATAGACTGCTTGGGAGAAGTTCTAGAATAAAAACAATCAATCAGTCAACTATTTATTTGGGAAATTAACCAAAGCCAGCAGATTCTGGAGTATCAGGAGATAATGTCAGCATTATATTGAATCTTTAGGTTGGCTAATTATGCAATCTATTACAAACTCGAGGGAAATCTAGACTGTGCATTTTAAGCTAGGTCAACACATTAAGATCGAAGCAAAACATCAGCAAAAAATCAATCTTATGATCTTTAAGCTGCATTTTTTGGACAAAGGAAATGTTTTGCTTTTGCATTGCTGTTAGAATTGTGAAGAAAAACCCTTCAGAACATAAAATAGCCAGATTTGTTTAAGAATGATTATGTTTCATTTTAAACTTTTATTTTCCATACACTGAATGGTTTTATTGGCAAATTTCCTAATTAATGTGGCAGTAAGCTTCACAGACCCAGAATGTCTATATTGAACTATATGATCTCAAGTAGTCAGTGATAGGAACTCCACAATTTCAATGTCGCCAGGCCAGGGATTGAAAAATATACCACAATTCCCACTTCTGGTTGCTACCCAGTAACTTCTTGGAAAGTACATCTGGGCAGATATTCAGTGAGGAGAAAATGATATCTGACTGTGATGCCGCCCACTGTCAAAGGACCTCCTACTTGGGCAAAGCACTGGAGAGTTGCCAGTGCTGTGAAAATATATGCTGGGATTATCATCAGAAGAGGAGGAGAGCTGAAACAGATTATTCTAAAAAATCCTGCTTTTGTCAGTAAAATTGGTGGATATAAATATATTGGAATGAGTCAATTGACATGGTATTTTTACAATTGATTAGCTCACAATTTAGAAAACATTAGTATAATTTCAAAATTATATAACATGAAAGTTCATTATCAAAGCTCAATACATATGTACAGATGAGTCATTTAAGGTTAAATCGATTTCAGTTGCAATATGTATGATTCGTGAGTAAATAGTTGCTTGGCAGTACATAATTTGACTTTTGCTGAAAACAGAGACAATTTGTCGAAGCTTTTCGTCTTGCACTAATCAGGACATTTCGCAAGAATACCAATGTAAGGGAAAGCAACAAATTTATACTGTATGAGAAGAGAGTGCTGACTGGTTGGCAAGTGGACTCTGATTGGTAGAGGTGTTGCTATGGAGAATGCACCAGTTTATGGTGACTGACAGTGAACTGCCAAGCTTTGTTTGAAATTTAAAACAGCTTGACTCTGATTGGTCAAGGCATTGCCCTGAGGAATGAACCAGTGAATAGCTGTCACTTATTTTGTTTAGCTGAAACAGGCACAATGTGTGTTCATATTCTTTCTGTCTGCAGAGAACAGGGCCCTGTGCAGTATATATGTAGCTTCCAGTACACGCAAATGCGCCACACTGCGAGCCCGACTGACAATCTTAAATTGGTTGTCAGCGTAATTCTTAGCAGACTGAGGATTATTTAGCAAATGTTGTCCAATCGCAGAATCACATCTAATGTTGGACACTGTGTTTGGAATTTTGCAAGCGCGGGCTGGTTGGGTACGGTCTGTACCTTGCCCGTTGCGAACAGTAGAAGGGACATGTTTTTGATACGGTCCGCCAGTCTTTGGGACAGAAGGAAGCCCGTGCTTGCAATCCATTAATCCAAAGTGTAAACATAAGGTGCAGAGAAGACCATGGCAGTTGGAACTGAGTCAAAATAGTCACCATTTTGCAAAGTTCCCCTATTCACAGCATGTACAAAAGGGCCACAATTAATTTTCACTAGCCTTTTGGACCCAAATACATATTTGTTAATAAAATGATTATTAGATTTCAGCACATGAGCTGAGGCAGGGCAGAGATGGGCAATGTTACGGAGGTGGAAGTAGGCAATCTTGGTTATGGAGCATTTTTTCATTCTTTTCATGGACATCACGGCAAGGTCAGCATTTGTTGCCCCCAATTGCCCTTCACAACAGACTGGCTTACTCGGTCATGTCAGAGGGCAGCTAAGAGTCAACCACATTGCTGTGGGTCTGGAGTCACATGTAGGCTAGACCAGGTAAGGACAGCAGATTTACTTCCCTAAAGGACATCAGTGAACCAAATGGGTTTTTACAAGAATCGATGATAGTTTCATGGCACTATTACTGAGACTAGCTTTTAATTCCAGATTGTTATTAACTAATTGCATTTAATTTCACCAGGTGTCATGGAGTTTGAACCTGTGTTCCCAGGACACTAGCCTGGGCCTCTGGGTTACAAGTTCAGTGATATTACCATTGTACCACTGTCTCTTATGTGGCAAGCTCTTCTTGGGGTCAAATAGGATGTCAAGATTGCAAACAGTCTGGTTCAGTCTCAGACAATGATCAGGGAAAGGGATGGAGTAAGTGGCCAGGGAGTTTGTGGCAGGGACCAAAGACAAATTTAGTTGGAAGAAGTTTCTGCTCATCCAGGACTGGATACAGAAAAGTAGCTTGACAATTCAGAGACAATAAAAGGTTTCTTTTTGCAGCGGCGACAGGGAGAGCGAGGTGGCAGCTGGTTTCTTTTTGCAGCGGCGACAGGGAGAGCGAGGTGGCAGCTGGGTAAGTAAGTCCTATATATTTGGGCAGCGGCTGAACCCGAGACACTACACCTGTAGTGTCTCCCACCCGCCCTCCTCCTCGAACCAAAAAAAAAGGACTCGGTGGTGTGTAGATAAGGTAAGGCTTTTTCTATTTCTTTTTTTTTTCTCATGTGATTGGTAAATACTTTTCGTTCCTTTTTCATTTATCTAAGTTAAGACTAAGTTAAGCTTAAGATTAAAAATGGCAGGAGATCTCAGACCCGTGTTATGCTCCTCTTGCTCAATGTGGGAGCTCAGGGACACGGCTGATGTCCCTGACTCCTTTTCATGCTGGAAGTGTGTCCAGCTGCAGCTCTTGTTAGACCGCATGACGGCTCTGGAGCTGCGGATGGACTCACTTTGGAGCATCCGCGATGCTGAGGAGGTCGTGGATAGCACGTTTAGCGAATTGGTCACACCGCAGATTAGGATTGCTGAGGGAGAAAGGAAATGGGTGACCAAAAGGCAGAGAAAGAGCAGGAAGGCAGCGCAGGTGTCCCCTGCGGTCATCTCCCTCCAAAACAGGTATACCGTTTTGGATACTGTTGGGGGAGATGGCTCACCAGGGGAAGGCAGCAGTAGCCAGGTTCATGGCACCGTGGCTGGCTCTGCTGTTCAGAAGGGCGGGAAAAAGAGTGGAAGGGCTATAGTCATAGGGGATTCGATTGTAAGGGGAGTAGATAGGCGGTTCTGTGGTCGAAAACGAGACTCCCGAATGGTATGTTGCCTCCCAGGTGCACGGGTCAGGGATGTCTCAGATCGGCTGCAGAACATTCTGAAGGGGGAGGGTGAACAGCCAGTTGTCGTTGTGCACAGAGGCACCGATGATATAGGTAAAAAACAGGATCAGGTCCTACAAGCAGAATTTAGGGAGTTAGGAGCCAAGTTAAAAAGTAGGACCTCAGAGGTAGTAATCTTAGGATTGCTACCAGTGCCACGTGCTAGTCAGAGTAGAAATGAAACAATAGTCAGGATGA
This sequence comes from Heterodontus francisci, assembly GCF_036365525.1. Lineage (NCBI taxonomy): Eukaryota > Metazoa > Chordata > Chondrichthyes > Heterodontiformes > Heterodontidae > Heterodontus > Heterodontus francisci. The sequence goes on from NC_090371.1 coordinate 117,045,610, forward strand.
ATGCGTGGCTTGAGAGATGGTGCATGAGGGAGGGGTTCAGATTTTTGGGACATTGGGACCGGTTCTCGGGGAGGTGGAACTATTACAAATTGGACGGTCTACACCTGGGCCGGACTGGAACCAATGTCCTTGGGGGTGCTTTTGCTAACGCTGTTGGGGAGGGTTTAAACTAATGTGGCAGGGGGATGGGAACCAAATGAGGAGGTCAGTGGACAGTAAGGAGGTAGTAACAAAAGCCTGTAAGGAACTAGATAATGAAGTCAGCGTGACTAAGGGGAAGAGTAGGCAGGGAGCAGATGATGAACGCAAAGGGACTGGTGGTCTGAGGTGCATTTGTTTTAATGCAAGAAGTGTAGTTGGTAAGGCAGATGAACTTAGAGCTTGATTAGTACCTGGAAGTATGATGTTATTGCTATTACTGAGACTTGGTTGAGGGAAGGGCACGATTGGCAACTAAATATCCCAGGATATTGATGCTTCAGGTGGGATAGAGAGGGAGGTAAAAGGGGTGGAGGAGTTGCATTACTGGTCAAAGAGGATATCACAGCTGTGCTGAAGGAGGGCACTATGGAGGACTCGAGCAGTGAGGCAATATGGGCAGAACTCAGAAATAGGAAGGGTACGGTAACAATGTTGGGGCTGTACTACAGGCCTCCCAACAGCGAATGTGAGATAGAGGGACAAATATGTAAACAGATTATGGAAAGATGTAGGAGCAACAGGGTGGTGGTGATAGGAGATTTTAATTTTCCCAACATTGACTGGGATTCACTTAGTGTTAGAGGTCCAGATGGAGCAGAATTTGTAAGGAGCATCCAGGAGGGTTTTCTAGAGCAGTATGTAAATAGTCCAACTCAGGAAGGGGCCATACTGGACCTGGTGTTGGGGAATGAGCCCGGCCAGGTGGTTGAAGTTTCAGTAGGGGACTACTTTGGGAATAGTGATCACAATTCCGTAAGTTTTAGAATACTCATGGACAAAGACGAGAGTGGTCCCAAAGGAAGAGTGCTAAATTGGGGGAAGGCCAACTATACCAAAATTCGGCAGGAGCTGGGGAATGGAGATTGGGAGCAGCTGTTTGAAGATAAATCCACATTTGATATGTGGGAGGCTTTTAAAGTGAGGTTGATTAGCGTGCAGGAGAGACATGTTCCTGTGAAAATGAGGGATAGAAATGGCAAGATTAGGGAACCATGGATGACAGGTGAAATTGTGAGACTAGCTAAGAGGAAAAAGGAAGCATACATAAGGTCTAGGAGGCTGAAGAAAGACGAAGCTTTGGAAGAATATCGGGAATGTAGGACCAATCTGAAACGAGGAATTAAGAGGGCTAAAAGGGGTCATGAAGTATCTTTAGCAAACAGGGTTAAGGAAAATCCCAAAGCCTTTTATTCATATATAAGGAGCAAGAGGGTAACTAGAGAAAGGATTGGCCCACTCAAGGACAAAGGAGGAAAATTATGCGTGGAGTCAGAGAAAATGGGTGAGATTCTAAACGAGTACTTTGCATCGGTATTCACCGAGGAGAGGGACATGACGGATGTTGAGGTTAGGGATAGATGTTTGATTACTCTAGGTCAAGTCAGCATAAGGAGGGAGGAAGTGTTGGGTATTCTAAAAGGCATTAAGGTGGACAAGTCCCCAGGTCCGGATGGGATCTATCCCAGGTTACTGAGGGAAGCGAGAGAGGAAATAGCTGGGGCCTTAACAGATATCTTTGCAGCATCCTTAAACACGGGTGAGGTCCCGGAGGACTGGAGAATTGCTACTGTTGTCCCCTTGTTTAAGAAGGGTAGCAGGGATAATCCAGGTAATTATAGACTGGTGAGCCTGATGTCAGTGGTAGGGAAGCTGCTGGAGAAGATACTGAGGGATAGGATCTATTCCCATTTGGAAGAAAATGGGCTTATCAGTGATAGGCAACATGGTTTTGTGCAGGGAAGGTCATGTCTTACCAACTTAATAGATTTCTTTGAGGAAGTGACAAAGTTTATTGATGAGGGAAGGGCTGTAGATGTCATATACATGGACTTCAGTAAGGCGTTTGATAAGGTTCCCCATGGTAGGTTGATGGAGAAAGTGAAGTCACATGGGGTCCAGGGTGTACTAGCTAGATGGATAAAGAACTGGCTGGGCAACAGGAGACAGAGAGTAGCAGTGGAAGGGAGTTTCTCAAAATGGAGATGTGTGACCAGTGGTGTTCCACAGGGATCCGTGCTGGGACCACTGTTGTTTGTGATATACATAAATGATTTGGAGGAAAGTATAGGTGGTCTGATTAGCAAGTTTGCAGACGACACTAAGATTGGTGGAGTAGCAGATAGTGAAGGGGACTGTCAGAGAATACAGCAGAATATAGATAGATTGGAGAGTTGGGCAGAGAAATGGCAGATGGAGTTCAATCAGGGAAAATGCGAGGTGATGCATTTTGGAAGATCCAATTCAAGAGTGAACTATGCAATAAATGGAAAAGTCCTGGGGAAAATTGATGTACAGAGAGATTTGGGTGTTCAGGTCCATTGTTCCCTGAAGGTGGCAACGCAGGTCAATAGAGTGGTCAAGAAGGCATACGGCATGCTTTCCTTCATCGGACGGGATATTGAGTACAAGAGTTGGCAGGTCTTGTTACAGTTGTATAAGACTTTGGTTCGGCCACATTTGGAATACTGCGTGCAGTTCTGGTCGCCACATTACCAAAAGGATGCAGATGCTTTGGAGAGGGTGCAGAGGAGGTTCACCAGGATGTTGCCTGGTATGGAGGGTGCTAGCTATGAAGAGAGGTTGAGTAGATTAGGATTATTTTCATTAGAAAGACGGAGGTTGAGGGGAGACCTGATTGAGGTGTACAAAATCATGAGAGGTATAGACAGGGTGGATAGCAAGAAGCTTTTTCCCAGAGTGGGGGATTCAATTACTAGGGGTCACGAGTTCAAAGTGAGAGAGGAAAGGTTTAGGGGAGATATGCGTGGAAAGTTCTTTACGCAGAGGGTGGTGGGTGCCTGGAACGCATTGCCAGTGGAGGTGGTAGACGCGGGCACGATAGCGTCTTTTAAGATGTATCTAGACAGATACATGAATGGGCAGGAAGCAAAGAGATACAGACCCTTAGAAAATAGGCGACAGGTTTAGATAGAGGATCTGAATCGGCGTAGGCTTGGAGGGCCGAAGGGCCTGTTCCTGTGCTGTAATTTTCTTTGTTCTTTGTTCTTTCTTTGAAGGAGGTGGTGTTGTTGATGCACATGTTGAACCTAATGTTGTGATTTTGGTTAACCTAGCCCAGGGGCAGCATGTGATCAGAAAAAGGACAGAGCCAAGGATAGATCCTTGCGACACTGTCCAATGGAACTCTGACCCTAAACATCTCCACCACCCACGCTCTGAACTTTCAGAGTCCAGTTTTAATCTTCTTGTCTTCATTTCACTCCTGTTCTGCATCCACCTCCTTTTCACTTTTTCAAGAACTCTGATATGTTACGTAAGTATCACTAAAAAACTAATAATATTGTTACGACCAAAGTGGGAGGAGCACACTATTTATTCTAGTCCCACTTCTCCACAGGTCACAACATATGCTGTAAATTTTCCCACTTACTAATACAGTCAATCATATACACTATTTTCCCCAGAATAGAACGCACTAATCAGGTTTCTTTAATGAACAACAAAATTATCAGTTTATTATAGAACCAGTCTTAACTAGTAATGAAGTAAAGCAGAAACACACAGATTTTAAATTTTAAAGTCCCCTTTTTACCTGAGCTCCTCATACACACACACACACAAACCTTTGCACTGATATGCTGATATTTGTTATGCTTCTTTACCAACGTACAATATCAAGTTTTGTACGTTAAAACTGCAGTACATATTGGAGGCAGTCTGGATACCTTTTGTGACATTATAAACTTCTGCTCCAATGATGTCATGAATGGGACCCCAGTCTACACTTATTGAGCTTCCAAGGAGATATGTTCTTTGAGCCATAGAGAAATAACATCTTAAAAGTCTGCAGATTGCCCTCACCAAATATTCACTATGCACAACACCATTGTTGTGTCAGTAACACAGCAGGAAGCAATTTGTGTAGATAACAAGCTTTCTTCAGCTTCAGCAGCAATGGGCTGAATTTTACCAAAAGTTCTGAGGCCCCAATGCTGGGACTGAAAGCTGCTGTCGCTCAGGCGGCGGTGGGGGGGAAGTGTGGGGACGGGTGGGGGAGTGATAGAGAATGTGATTCAGTGGGAGCGAGCCAATTAACTCCTGGGAGATGGAGGAACCATCCACTCAGACAGCACAGGCAGTGTGAGGTCATGTGGCGAGAAGTGCTGGCGCCATATTTAAAGGGCTGCCAACATTCTGACAATTCCATCCACCCACAAAGGCAGCACTGTGAATCCCTGAAAAATAAGGGAGCACCAGAAATGGCAGAAGAAACATCCAGGGATGCCCCAAAGTTCAGTGATGCCTCTCTGCAAGTTCTCCCCCAGGCTGCTCGGGCCAGGAGGGAGGTCCTCTTCCCCAAGGACAGAAGGAGAAAACCAGCCTGCCAGATGAAGCAAGCCTGAACAGAGATCACAGAGGAGTTCAGTTGCCGTGGGGTCGCCACTTGAACCCAGCTGCAGTGTCACAAGCTGGTTAATGACTTCATGCATTCCACCAAGGTGAGTGCACCACACATTGCTTATCCTACAGCCTTACAAGTGACTAGGCACGAACATGAGATTGTTTGAAAGGCCAAACCCACCCAGCCTGACAAAGACATGTCAGCCTCTCTGTAAAGGGCTCAGGTCAGTCAGAGATGACTCCTGCACTGCCGTTGCTGAATGTCTGTATGCAGGAGGCATTCCTGTGGCACCAGCATGGACAGTCAGGCGGCCACCTGCAGAGGTGTTGTGAGTGTCTTTAGCAGGCCACTAAAAATGAACATTTCTGCACTTGCAGAAGAAGACTAGGGATAGGAGAAAGAGAGGGCCAAGACGGCGCCAGTGTTCCTTACCTGGCCATTCTGATGCCGATGAAGGAGGAAGCTCTGGAGCTCAGAGGCCAGCAAGTGGCTCAGTCTATACCAGATGATGAGAAAGCAGTGCAGCCCTGAGAGAGTGAGTGGCCTAATGAATGGGCACAAGAGAGCCTCTGGCGAACATGAGGCATAGTGCTCATGTGTCCAGCACAGGTCACATGCACCTCTACAGTAGGCTTGGTCTGAAGAATGTGATGGAATGCGCATTGCCATCGAATTAATCTTCTCTCTTACTCAGGTCAAGGGGATAAGGGCAGAAAGCTGCCATGACCGGGGGTGCACCCTTTGATGAGGAGGAGGGGACCTCAGAGGGTGCACTATCACATCATTCCCCCACACCCTCCACCAGCGCAGGTGCTCTCATGGTGTCAGGTATTCATTCGCTCATAGATTTGGGTTCAGAACCTGGTGAGCATACTGCAGATGTGCCCATGCAGCTGTTGGAGTCTGTGACAGTCAAGGCCACTGACACTTGGAGGACTATGGGAGGCCAGGGTGATACTGAGCCTCAGGATGATGACATGCCTCTGGAGTCATCAGTAAGGCGGCAGATGTGAGAGCTGCAGCATGAGGTGTGGGAACATCTGGCAGAGCTTCCGGAGGGTATGCGCACCCTGGCATGGATAATTGAGGAGTCCATCCAGGCCATGAGTGCCGTCATGTCTCTGGCATGTGCGCACTTGGCTTCCTCCATCGAGAGATTGCTGACCCTCATGGAGAGCCATATCCAGCAGACTAATCAGTTCCTCTATTAGCGTGCCGCGAACTTCGCTTACGCGTATCTCATTACACCTTCCCTGTGGTCCCTGGGGTTCCTCATCATGCAGCTCTACTGGATTAACACAGCCCTCTGAATGTTATCCAGGCCTTGCTGCATATGGAGGAGTGGCAAACAATGAAGATAATATAAACCCACTGCAAGAGGACATAGATAGGCCAGCAGAATGGACAGACAAGTGGCAGATGGAATTTAATACAGACAACTGTGAGGTAATGCCTTTTGGAAGAAGAAACAGGGTGAGGCAATATGGTGCAGTTCAAAAGAGTGTGCAGGAACAGAGGGACTTGGTGCATGTGCATAGATCTTTGAAGGTGGCAGGACATATTGAGAGAGTGGTAAGCAAAGAATATGGGATCTTGAGCTTCATAAATAGAGACATAGAGTACAAAAGCAGGGTATTTATGTTGAACCTTTATAAAACTCTGGTTAGGCCACAACTACAGTATTGCATCCAGTTCTGGTCACAACACTTTTGGAAGTATGTGAGGGTCCTTGAGAGGGTACAGAGAAGATTTACCAGGATGGTTCCAGGGATGGGGGATTTTAGTTACAAGGTTAGGTTGGAAAAACTGGGGTTGCTCTCCCTAGAACAAAGGAGATTGAGAGAGAGATTTGATAGAAGTGTGCAAGATTATGACAGGCTTAGATAAATCAGACAAGGAAAAGCTGTTCCCATAAACTCTTAGTCCAAGGACTAGAGGACACAGATTGATGGTTTTGGGCAAGATATGCAGGGGGAATGTGAAGAAGAAATGTTTTATGCATCGAGTGGTAATGAACTGGAACTCGCTGCCTACGAGGGTGGTGGAAATGGAGACAATAGATGACTTCAAAAGGAAATTGGATGGGCACTTGAAGAAAATAAACTTGCACTGTTAGGGGGATCAAGCAGGGAATGGGACTAACTGGATTGCTCCATGGAGATCTGGTATGGACTCGATGGGCTGAATGGCCTCTTTCTATGTTGTAAATGACTATAAATGTCTTCAGTGGCTAGCCCTTATTACCCAGTGTTCATCCTTGAAGATGCACAGGGGTCTGAAAAGTTCTGGTGCCTGGCACTGCCTCAGTATGTAGACCTTGCACAGACCTGAAGGAAGCAATTGTGGTTGTCATAGACTAGTTGTATATAGAGCAGATGGAAGCCCTTCCTGTTGATGAAAGCTGCTGCCTGGTCCATGGGATGCTTTGATTGCTACATGTGTACAGTAAATGACACCCTGTCCCTGGGGGAATCCAGCCATGGCCCAGAACCCTATGGCCCTCTCAGCTTGACTGTCCACATCGCTACAAAGGCCCTTTTGAAGTTGGCATTGGTGATCCTCTTGATGCAGTGATGAGCTGCAGACCCGGAGATCGCATTCATACCTCCAGAAGATCCCTGGAATGATCCGGAGGTTTAGAAATTCAATGCCATGTGACCTTCAGCGTCACGGATATTGGGTGCCCACCACTTCTCATAGGGCTCAGCTCATCCACCATCATGGCACACAGCTCTGTGACGGCATCCCTAGAGAGGTGCAGTCTTTGGCGACACTGCTGCTCCAACATTTGCAGGAAGCTGATCCTCTGATGGTAGATCCTCTCTGGTGGCTAACCTCCTTTGCACAATGAGGCTGGTTGCATGCCCCTCTGTGCCCTCCTCCTGCATTCTCCCTTCGAGGCTGAAGTTCCTGTTGCCCCTCTGGTTATTGCTGGCCCACTGCCTGTGGCTGCAGCTCTCTCCCTCACTGATGCTCCTCTTCACTGGAGGTCTCGAAGCATGAGTGAATGAGGCCCATGGCAGATAGCTTCCAATGCCTCTCATCCCCGCTGCTCTGTTCACACAACTGTCATTTCCAAGATGGCACACAAGCAGCATGTCCCCTGTGTGTTGGTATGTTTGTCCCTGCTCCGGACTGCCAATGCCAATGTCCATGCTGTTCCACCCTCCTTGCCAAGCCACACTAGTGTTCCCAATGGTAGCCATGTGCAGCTAACACTGACCTCCCACTAATCCACTGCCTCCTTATACCTGGCAAGGCTCTCAAGCCCTGTAGTTCTCATGCACTCTTTGAAAAATTCAAAATCCCTGGTAAGATTGCAGTTAATTGCTCATTAAACAGGCTTAATTACCTTCTCGCCACTTTTGAGTGCGAAGTCCTCCCACCATGCCAGCTGCCCTTTGGAATATCTGGTTGAGACGTAAAGATGTCGGGCTTCCCTCCCAGCGCCTTTCGTCATGATATTCTGTCTCCCCCCGCCTTCTAGTCTGTTGCCATAGGGCAAATAAAATTCAGCCCAACATGTTTCAGGAGGAAAACTTACATTTATTTTGTAAACAAAACATGCATACCTTTTTCCTTGTAAATTCAAAATAATGATTTGATTACAATTTTGATCAGGCAGATATATAAAAATGTACCTGTTGCTCTGCATTTTGGCTGTAAATAGCAAGCAGATAACTATCGGCCTAATTTCTGGATAAGTTAAAAATGAATTTAAGGAAAAGTTGGTTATTATTACAGCATGTGTGGTGGCATACCCTGTATGTTTTGTCCTAATTAATATATTTACATAATTTGTAAGTATTTTTTTTAAACTAAATGAAACGTATTATGGATATAGATCAGATAACTCTGCAGCTCAGAATTTATTACACTCATGGGGAAGACCTTTATAATTGAGTTCTTTCTCACAGAATAAATTCTGTATTTTACAGTTCCCTATTGAGTCACCTATTTCTTTTGTCTTGAAGCTTACATTAAAAATTAATAATTAAACCATCTTACAGGATTATGTCTTTCTAGGAATTAAAATGTCAACGTACTCTCTGTCCTGCTGACTGAACTGTTTCAGTTATTTATTTTCATTTGTGCTGTGTACTGGGAGATTGGCTGAGATTTCCAAAATGGATTTCTCCTGAGAGCTCCTATTAGCCAAGAGAAAGAAATGCCCAGTTCTTTCCTCTGCGCTGGTCTAATTTCAAACTACTGTTCTACTCATTCAGTAATTAAATATATTTTATTAAAAAAAGCAGTTTATTGCCCTTTCTTGTGATACAAAATTTATCAAACAGTGTGCAACCACAAGACTAGAGTTAGTTCTCTGAGAATGTACATTGACATTCTGCTGTATGACCTCCAACAAGCATGAACGGATTTTGTTTTTGTACAGGGACTGATGTCACAAAATACTTAGAGGATGAATTTCTGCAGGGCTTCTCTTGCTCATCTACTGTATCTTTTGTGGAAGTGTTGTTTTTCAGAAGTTTTGTGGCTCTTCTGCCGAAGTGACAGCACATGAGCAGGAAAGTGCCGTTGGAATTCACCCCTTCAGTTTATATTTTGCATAAAATACAAGTCTGCCCCTTACAGGGGAGGTGGTGGTGTTGTGGTATTCTCACGGGACTAGTAACCCAGAGACCCAAGGGGGTCTGGGGCTATGGGTTTGAATCCCATCACGACGGAAGATGGAATTTAAATTCAATTAATAAATCTGGAATTAAAAGTTAGTCTAATGATGGCCATGAAACCATTGTCGATTGTCGTAAAAACCCATCTGGTTCACTAATCTCCGAAAGGGAAGGAAATCTGCTGTCCTTACCTGGTCTGACCTACATTTGATTCCAGACCCACAGCAATGTGGTTGACTCTTAAATGTCCTCTGAAATGGCCTAGCAAGCCACTCGATTGTATCTAACTGCTACAAAGTCGATAAGGAAGGGAACTAGACAGACCACCAGGCATCAACCTAATCACTGGAAACAACATCAGCAAACCCAGCCCTGTCAATCCTGCAAAGTCTTCCTTACTAACATCTGGAGGCTTGTGCCAAAGTTGGGACAGCTGTCCCACAGACTAGTCAAGCAACAGCCTGACATAGTCATAATTATCGTATCATACCTTGCAGACAATGTCCCAGACACAGCCATTACCATCCCCGGGTATGTCCTGTCCCACCAGCAGATCAGACTCAGCAGAGGTGGCAGCACAGTGGTCGGGAGGGAGGGAGTTGCTCTGGGAGTCTTCAACATCGACTCCAGTTCCCATGAAGTCTCATGGCATCAGGTCAAACATGGGCAAGGAAACCTCCTGCTGATTACCACCTACTGCCCTCCCTCAGCTGATGAATCAGCACTCCTCCATGTTGGACACCATGTGGAGGAAGCACTGAGGGTGGCAAGGGCGCAGAATGTACTCTGGGTGGGGGACTTCAATGTCCATCACCAAGACTGGCTCGGTAGCACCATTACTGACCAAGCTGGCCGAGTCCTAAAGGACATCGCTGTGAAACTGGGTCTGAGGCAGGTGGTGAGGGAACCAACAAGAGGGAAAAACATACTTGACCTCGTCCTCACCAATCTGCCTGCTGCAGATGCATCTGTCCATGACAGTATTGGTAGGAGTTACCACCGCACAATCCTTGTGGAGACAAAATCCTATCTTCACATTGAAGATGCCCTCCACTGTGTTGTGTGGCTCTACCAACGTGCTAAATGGGATAGATTTCGAATAGATCTAGCAATGCAAAATGCATCCATGAGGCACTGTGGGCCATCAGCAGCAGCAGAATTGTACTCAACCACAATCTGTAATCTCATGGCCCGGCATATCCCCCACTCTACCATTACTATCAAGCCAGGGGATCAACCCTGGTTCAATGTAGAGTGCAGGAGGGCATGCCAGGAGCAGCACCAGGCATACCTCAAAATGAGGGGTCAACCTGGTGAAGCTACAACCCAGGACTACTTGCATGTCAAACAGTGTAAACAGCATGCGATAGACAGAGCTAAGCAATTCTCTTCACGTACCTACAGAAACTTTTACAGTCAGTTTTTATGTTCCCCGCAAGCTTGCTCTCGTACTCTATTTTCCCCTTCTTAATCAATCCCTTGGTCCTCCTTTGCTGAATTCTAAACTGCTCCCAATCCTCAGGTCTGTTGTTTTTCCTGGCAAATTTATATGCCTCTTCCTTGGATCTAATGCTATCTCTAATTTCCCTTGTCAGCCATGGTTTGGCTACCTTTCCCGTTTTACTTTTGCACCAGATAGGAATAAACAATTATTGCAGTTCATCCATGAACTCTTTGAATGTTTGCCATTGCCTATCCACCGTCATCCCTTTAAGTAATGTTTCCCCATCCATCATAGCCAACTCGCGCCTCATACCTTTGTAGTTTCCTTTACTAAGATTCAGGACCCTAGTCTCAGAATCAACTCCGTCACTCTCCATCTCGATGAAGAATTCTATCATATTATGGTCGCTCGTCCCCAAGGGGTCTCGCACCACTAGATTGTCAATTACTCCTTTCTCATTGCACAATACCCAGTCTAGGATGGCCTGTTCTCTAGTCGGTTCCTCAATGTATTGGTCCAGAAAACCATCCCGTATACACTCCAAGAATTCCTCCTCTACGGTATTGTGACTAATTTGATTTGCCCAATCTACATGCAGATTAAACTCACCCATAATAACAGATGTTCCTTTATCGCATGCGTCTCTATTTTCCTGTTTAATGCCATTCCCAACATCACCACTACAGTTTGGGGGTCTATATACAACCCCCACTAACGTTTTTTGCCCCTTAGTGTTTCTCAGCTCTACTCATACAGATTCCACATCGTCAGAGCTGATATCTTTCCTCACTATTGCGTTAATTTCCTCTTTAACCAGCAATGCAACTCCACTGCCTTTTACTTTTTTTCCATCCTTCCTAAATACTAAATATCCCTGGATGTTCATTTCTCATCCCTGGTCACCTTGCAGCCATATCTCCGTAATCCTGACTATATCATACCCGTTTACATCTATTTTTGCGATTAACTCATCCACTTTATTGCGACTGCTTCACGCGTTAAGGCGCAAAGCCTTAAGGCTTGCTTTTTTAACATTACTTGTCCTCTTGCCACTATTTTTCACTGTGGCTCTGTTTGATTCTGGTCCTTGATTTCTCTGCCTATCACTTTTCTTATTCTCCTTACTGTCTTTTGGTCTTGTCTTTGATTCCCCCTCCTTTGATTCCTTGCAAAGGTTACCATCCCCCTGCCATTTTAGTTTAAACCCTCCCCAACCACTCTAGCAAATACTCCCCCTAGGACATCAGTCCCAGTCCTGCCCAGGTGTTACCCATCCAGTTTGTACTGGTCCCACCTCCCCAGGAACCGGTCCCAATGTCCCAGGAATCTAAAACCCTCCCCTTCACACCATCTCTTCAGCCACATATTCATCCAATATATCCTGCTATTTCTACTCTGACTAGCACATGGCACTGGTAGTAATCCTGAAATCACTTCCTTTGAGGTCCTACTTTTCAACTTACTTCCTAACTCCCTACATTCTGCTTTTAGGACCTCATCCTTTTTACTGCCTATGTCGATTGTACCAATGTGTACCACGACCATTGGCTGTTCAACCTCCCCTTTCAGAATGTCCTGTAACCACTCTGAGACATCTTGACCCTAGCACCAGGGAGGCAACATACCATTCTGGAGTCTCTTTTGCGGCCACAGAAACACCTATCTATTCTCCTTACAATTGAATCCCCTATAATTATTGCATTCCCTCACTTTTTACTCCTCCCCTGTGCAGCAGAGCCAACCGTGGTGAAACAAATTGGGCTGTCGCTGCTTTCCCCTGAGAGGCCACTCCCCCCAACAGTATCCAAAGCAGTACATCTGTTTTGCAGGGGAATAGCCACAGGAGATTCCTGCAGTGCCTGCCTAGTCCTCTTGTTTTGCCTGGTGGTCATCCATTCCCCTCCTGCCTGTGGGGTCTGAGCCTGCGGTGTGACCACCTCTCTATACATGCTATCCACGATACTATCCGCCTCGTGGATGCTCCACAGTGTCCCCAGCTGCCACTCCAGCTCCGAAACCCGGGCTTCCAGGAGCTGCAGCTGGAGACACTTCCTGCACACATGCTGATCCCGGGCACTGGAATTGTTCCCGGCTTCCCACATAGAGCACGAGGAGCACACCACGGCTTTGATCTCCTGCCATGACTTAACCCTTTAAATTAAACCTTTTGGAAGATCTTAATATCAAATAATATCAATTACTCTAGGGGCCTTCTTCCCTGGTCCTCATTACTACAGAACTCCCTAAAAAACACTACTTACAGTATATGAAAAAAACTGTAGACCTTTCTTGCTTTAGTTACTGAGCCAGCTATTTTGAGCTATTCCCTAACAGCAGTGACTCACCAACCAATCACCTTGCAGCTTTCCTGTGATGTCACTGTTGGCTTTTTTTTTCTTTTTTTCCAAAATTCCGGCGCGCTGCAAGAGGTCCGGCTGCTCTCCGCTCCTGAAGGTAAGTGAAGGCCCTGAGCCTCACACTGGATTTATCCGCTCCCGGTTCTGGTTGTTTCCACACAGGTCTGACTGCTCTCCGCTCCTGAAGGTAATCTCTGGCTACAACTGGATAGATAAGAATGGAACTCGGCAAATGCAATCCCACCTAGCTGGATGATGTTGGAGCGATGCTGGAGAAGGATGGTGTGGTTAACCATGTCAAAGGCTGCAGACTGGTTGAGAAAAATGAGGAGGGATAGTTTACCTCTGTCAGAGTCACATAGGATATCATCTGTGACTTTGATAAGAATTATTTTGGTACTGTAGCAGAGGCGGAAACCTATTTGGAGGGATTCAAACATGGAGTGCTGGGAAAGATGGGCATGGATTTGGGAGGAGACAACACCTTCAAGAATTTTGGAGAGGAAAGGGAGGTTGGAGATGGGGCTGTAGTTTGCAATCTGTATCTACTAGTGGATAGCTCAATTGAAAGCTTCAACACAGTACGCAGCGGCAGTAAAGGAGGCAAAAAGTTATCTTAGAATGTCTAGGCAGAGGTATAGAGCATAAGTCCCAGAGGTAATCTCATCTAGAGCCCAAGTGCCCCACACCTAGATTATCCTGTACAAATCTAGTCACTGCACTACAGTGGGGAAATCCTGGCTCTGGAGTGGATACAAATAAAAGCAGCTAAATTGCCTCGGGTTTAGGCATTAGAAACCAGAGAAATATAGAAATATTTACACTGTGGGGAAGGTGATTCAGGGAGATCATATCACAGTTTTCAAGATTCTGAGGGTTATAAATAAACTGAAATTCAACTTGGGGTCACAGACTAAAGCTCAAAAGATGAATTGCAAACTGTTCAGGGAGAGAGACAGTTTTGGGAAATTCAAGACGTAGTTTTTTTGCAAAAGGATCATTTAAGGAGATAAAGTATTGTAGCTCAGAAATTGCACAAAACATTTCTGGGATAATTCTGGTTGGGTGGCTAGAAACACAGATCTGCCAGAATTCAGCAATATTCAGAAATCTCCAAGAGCAGGTGCTTTTTCTGCCCACTTCATTTATGTGGTGCCAGCACTGTGGGATGTTTTGAGGGCTTTCAAGGAATCCTGTTAGAAGCACCCATGGTAGGTCCAGCTCTCAGGTGATAAATTTTCCATTCTGGTCCCGGTAAAGGCCTCAACACAGAAGAATCAAATGGTAATCAACCGCAGAGGGATTTTCTGTGCTCTCAGAGAAGAAAAAAAGAGAAACAAATATTGGCTCAGATTTTTCTGCAGCAGGACCAATTAGTTAGACTTGTTTTCCCTCATGCCTCAGCTAAAAAAACATTCTGCCCTTTAAGTAGCTGGAAATGCAAGATGATAACAGCGTGGCGAGAGCAACGAGGCATCTGGGATCTTGGTAAACGACGGGATCAACAATCTACCTCCTTAACTAATGAGAGTTAAGGACTAAGAAAAAAACAGGAATGAGGACAGAAATAGGCTGAATAAGCCAAATCAGAAAGAGAAATAAAGAGAGAAAGAAAGACTGCACTAAGAGATGGGGGAAAAGATACAGAAAGGAAAAATAAGAAAAAATGTAAAAGTTTCAAACTAATTTTTTTTTTAAATCTCTAAAAACAACTTATGACCTATAATTATGAGCATCCACGATTTAAGTTGTTCCCTTTCTGAGCTTAACAGGTTGATTGACATTGCAGGAAAGAAAGAAAGACTTGACTTTATATAGTACCTTTCACAACCAACAGATGTCTCAAAGCACTTTACAGCCAATGAAGTACTTTTGAAGTGCAGACGCTGTTGTAATGTCAGAAACATGGCAGCTAATTTGTGCACAACAAGCTCCCAGAAAGAGCAATCTGATAATGATCAAGTGTTTTTATGATGTTGATTTAAGGATAAATATTAGACAGGACACAAGGGATAATTCCCATGTCCTTCTTCAAAATAGAGTCATTGGACCTTCTACAGCCATCTGTGAAGGCAGACAGGGCCTCAATTTAACATCGCATATGAAAGATAAGACCTCAGATGGTGCAGCACTTCCTTAGTACTGCACTGGAGCATCAGCCTAGATTGCCATGCTCAAGCACTAGAGCAGGACTTGAACCCACAACCATCTAACCCCGAAGTACAAGTGCTACCAACTGAGCCACAGCTGACACCTATGTAGAATTCCTGATTTAAAACATACTTATATCGTTATGTAGCAGCCCTGACTTTCTGTGGTGTTTAGTTGGCAATTAATCTGCAAATGTAACAATTCCTTGAAACTCACAAAAAGTTTGAGGGCGAGCTGCAGTTTTTGTGAGGTTAACGGCAGAGCAGTGCAAATTGTCCAGCAACTTGTGGTGATTTGCAATTCATGAGGTCTCTCTTCTTTGCCTTAAGTTGCTCGATGACTTACACATAAACAAGAGAGTGCCATTAAATTCACCAATATTTTGACAGTAAAATCTGAACCACTGCTTTTATCTTTGGCCTGATCTACATCTTAGTCTCCTAATCAGAGCAGCAGGTTGAATGCCCAAAGATGCCGCCGGAAATTTGGGGCAGGTACCTCTTTGTGATGCTACAGGCATGGTGGATGGCCCGATTATTAAAAGAACTCAGTCTGTGCAATCGGGCACAGTCACCTCCAGGTGAAAGCAGTGGAAGTTTCGCCTTGCTGAACTTCTGATGGTGCAATAGCAATGCAGGATTCCTTCCCTAGTGTGTCCAAATGGACCAAAGGTCCATTCCAGTTCTGTATATTCCTATAAATGTAATTGTTATACAGCATATGTTGTCTCGAAAAGTACAATTTATTCCATAGGCATAAAAATACATGAAACAGCTGTACATTTGTCTTCATTAGCAATCACAAGCTGTAATCATAATGATACTATCCATGACTGCCCAAAGCATGCATTACACTATAAATGGAAAAAGAAATCTTTCTGCTGCTTCAAAATAAACATGCAAAAAGCACTGAATTAGACAAAATGAAAGAAACTTAGCCATGTAGGTTAAGTCTAAATAACTAACACCAGCAGAAAACTTAACTGTTGCATTGTCTTCAGCATTCTAAAGACATCTAAGAGCTGAACCTCTACCTAGAATCTACATCACAGAAACTGGCATTTGGCCCAATTGAACTATACTAGTGTTTATTCTCCACGTGAGTCTCCTTCCATTCTAATTACCTCTTCCTCCATATCCCTCTATTGCCTTCTCCCTTATGTATGCATCAACTCTTCCATTAAATACACCAATTATATCTGCTTCAATCACTCCATGTGGCAGCGAGTTTCACATTCTCACAGTTCTGTAAAAAATTTCCTCCTAACTTCTTTATTTGATTTGTTACTGGCTATCTTATATTTATGCCTCAACCATAAGTAGAAATAGTTTCTGATCGTCTACCCTATCAAAGCCCATAATAATCTTAATGAGCTGTCAGATCCCCTCTTTGTCTTCTCTTTCCGGGGAAATGATTCCCGGTCTGCTCAATCGTTCCTAATAGTGGTTGGCAAAGTTCTGCTATGAACAATCAAAACACAAGAGATGCTACATTTCTTGTGTTCTAGTTTTACAAAGGCATTAATTTGTTGAATGGGTTAGCATCTACTCAAAATAGAAAATACAGGAATGTAGAATAAGTGCATTAAGCATTTGTACTTGACATTTGCTGATCAGTTCTATCCTCGAATAAATAGTACTGCATGCTAGTCTACACCAGATACTGCAGAGAAAAGACCACTGCATTGAATCAAAAACAATTTGCATTTATATTGTGCCTTTAATGCAGAAAATGTCCCAAGATGCTTCACAGACTCATAATCAGACAAAAATGGATATCAAACCAGAAAAGGGGATATTTGGAGGAATGATCAAAAGTTTGGTCAAACAGGTGAGTGTTAAAGGAGGACAGAGAAGCAGAAAAGTAGCAAGGTTTAGGGAGAAAAGTGCAGAGTGTGGAGTCCAGATGGCTGAAGACACATATACCAATGTTTTGCTGTAGAGAGTGAGAGATGCACAAGATGTCAGTATTGGAGGAACAGAGAGTTCTTGAGGTGGCTGAAGGAGATTACAGAGATAGGGATGGGCAAGACCATGCAGGGATTTGAATATGATGATGAGTATGAATACCTCAGGCTGTTGAAAGAAGCAAGAGAGGAAACAGCGGAAGGTCTGACCATCATTTTCCAATCCTCACTGGATACAGGTGTGGTGCCGGAGGATTGGAGGACTGCTAACGTTGGACCTCTGTTTAAAAAGGGAGCGAGGGTTAGACTTAATAATTACAGGACAGTCAGTCGAAAAGTAGCAAGGTTTAGGGAGAAATGTGCAGAGTGTGGAGTCCAGATGGCTGAAGGCACATATACCAATGTTTTGCTGTAGAGAGTGAGAGATGCACAAGATGCCAGTATTGGAGGAACAGAGAGTTCTTGAGGTGGCTGAAGGAGATTACAGAGATAGGGATGGGCAAGACCATGCAGGGATTTGAATATGAGAAAAAGTATGAATACCTCAGGCTGTTGAAAGAAGCAAGAGAGGAAATAGCGGAAGGTCTGACCATCATTTTCCAATCCTCACTGGATACAGGTGTGGTGCCAGAGGATTGCTAACGTTGTACCTCTGTTTAAAAAGGGAGCGAGGGTGAGACTTAATAATTACAGGACAGTCAGTCAAACCTCAGTAGTGAGAAAATAATTGGAATCTATTCTAAGAGACAGGATAAACTGTCACTTAGAAAGGTACAGGTTAATTAAGGATAGTCAGCATGCATTTTTCGGCTGGCACAGACATGATGGGTCAAGTGGCCTCTTTCTGTGCCATAAACTTTCTATGATTCGATGATTCTATTTTTAAATTGAGGTGCTAGTGGACCCAGAGGCAAGGTAGATCAGCAAGAACAAGCATGATGAGTAGTACTAGATGCAGGATAGGATAATGGAGCAGAGATTTAGATAAGCTGAGGGTTATAGAGTGTGGAAGATGCAGGTTGACCTGGGAAGCATCATGGTAGTTGGGTTTGGAGTTGACAAAGGTGTGGATAAGAATTTCAGCAGCAGGGAGGGATGGTCGTTGCCAATGTCATTGAGGTGAAAGTAGTCTTTCTGAGAAAGAGGTTATGTGTTGAAAACTCAGGTTGGGATTGGATAGAACACTGAGCTTGCTCATAGTCTGGTTCAACATGAGACAGTGTCCAGGGAGGAGTATGAAATTGGTGGTAAGGTTATGGAGTGCATAGTGCTGGAGGAAGCTAATGACTTTGCTCTTCCCAATGTTTAATTAGAGGAAATTGTGGCTCATTGAAGACTGGAGGTCAGACAAGCAGTCTAAAAGCACAGATGTAGTGGAGGGATCGAGCGAGGTGGTGGATAGATAGAGCTGGGTGCTGCCAGCGTATATCTGGAAGTTGATTTAATGAGTTTGGATGATGTTGCCAAGGGCAGCGTATACTTGAAGAAGAGGTTGGAGGCCATGGTTAGATCCTTGGGGAATTCCAAAAGTAATGGTGTGGGTTTTTTTTTAATAGAGATACAGCACTGAAACAGGCCCTTCGGCCCACCGAGTCTGTGCCGACCATCAACCACCCATTTATACTAATCCTACACTAATTTCATATTCCTACCAAATCCCCACCTGTTCCTATATTTCCCTACCACCTACCTAGACTAGGGGCAATTTATAATGGCCAATTAACCTATCAACCAGCAAGTCTTTGGCATGTGGGAGGAAACCGGAGCACCCGGAGGAAACCCACACAGACACAGGGAGAACTTGCAAACTCCACACAGGCAGTACCCGGAATTGAACCTGGGTCCCTAGAGCTGTCAGGCTGTAGTGCTAACCACTGCGCCACTGTGCCGCCCTAGAAATGCTGTGGCAACAATTGAAGAGCGCAACCAAGTTAGGGCGGTCTCATTAAAAACAGAAACAGCACTGCCCATGACCCCTCAACCCCCCAGCCCATCTCCATAATCTTTGATAAAAGCAAAATACTGTGGATGCTGGAAATCTGAAATAAAAATAAGAAATGCTGGAACCACTCAGCAGGTCCACGGACTGAACATTGAGTTCAATAATTTCAGAGCATGACAGCCCCCCATTTTATTTTCATTTTCAGTTGTTTTTTCTTTTTTTTTTTCTTTTTTACATTTTTTACAACCCCTTTTTTTTGCATTTATTTCATTTCATCTTAGTTTGTCCAGTTTGCTTACTCACTGTTTTTTTTTCAGGTTTGCACTTGCTGCTGTTCAATATTCAGTCCGTTAACACCTTTTCTGTACTAATGCTTTGTCTTTCAACACACCATTAACATATTGTTTGCCTTTGCTCCATGACCTTTTGGTCAGCTATGTGTCCTTGTCCAATCTACACCTTTTCCTTTGTTATCTCTTGCCCCACCCCCACCTCACTTGCTTATAACCTGTGACATTTTTAATATTTG
Organism: Heterodontus francisci; assembly: GCF_036365525.1. Classification (NCBI taxonomy): domain Eukaryota; kingdom Metazoa; phylum Chordata; class Chondrichthyes; order Heterodontiformes; family Heterodontidae; genus Heterodontus; species Heterodontus francisci. The sequence continues at coordinate 117,065,134 of NC_090371.1, forward strand.
TCAGTTCCGAAGAAGGGTCACTGACCCGAAACATTAACTCTGCTTCTCTTTCCACAGATGCTGCCAGACCTGTTGAGTGGTTCCAGCATTTCTTGTTTTTATTCCATAATCTTTGACCCCAGATGTTCCCCGTACCCCAGCCATCTCCAACACCCCATCTCCCCCCGTCTCCATATTCTCCCTCCCACCACAATATCCCCCACCCCAATCTTGATCTTTCTCTCTGATCATGACATCTCCCACCCCCAACCTCTCCTCTCCAACCATGAGTCCTACCTCCCCGTGATCTCACCCCACCAGACCACAAGCTGCCCCAACCATGAACTGCCCCCGACACCTTTGATCTCTCTCCCTCCCTCCTTCCCTGCTCCCCATCTGCAGCCTCCTGCCACAGGCTTTCTTTTTCTCGCCAGACAGGCAGGCAGCTTGTCAATCAGGCTGCCTGTTAGGCTGGAAACCTGGTGAAAAACTTTAAAGTGTGTCCCTCTGGTAATTTAAGCAGGACATCTGCAAAACCCATACTTCCAGGTTTCCTGTCTGGAACTCATTCTCTCCACAAATATCAGAGCCCAAGTGTGCAGATCATCTCACCAGTAGTGTTCTAACAGAGGTTCCCACTCCAAGTAACAAACTGCGCCCTCCCATTCCCAGGACGCCAGTCCTAAATTGCCAGCATCTACTGACAAGAGAGAAAATGGGAGTTGTAGTTAAGTTCTTAAGTTGGTAATTTTACAGTTAAGGCTATAGGGCTGCAAAGTGCCCAGTAGAAAGTTGAGCTACTGTTCCTCTAGCTTATGTTAAGCTTAATTGAAACCATGTAGAAGGCCAAAGACAGAAGTATCAGACTAAGAATGGGATGGAGAATTGTAATGGCAAGCTTAGGGTAGCACTTGCAAATAGCATGGAGATCTTCAGCAAACCTTTAACCTAACCTGCATTTGGTTTCTTTGATGTAGAAGAAACTGAGCTGGACAATGGAAGAGAGACATTGGAAGAGGATGGTTTGGTCAATTATATCAAAGGCTGCAGGGAGGTCAAAGATGATGAGGACGACCACGGTCACAGTCAGACAGGATGCCATTTGCGACTTTGTTTAGGGCTATTTTAGTGCTATTGTAGGGTGGAAACCCAATTGGAGACATTCACACATGGAGTTATAGGAACAGTGGACACACCATTTGTAGTTAGTATACATATTTGCAATTTTTGACTCTGCAAAATGAGGCATAAGCATACATTAAAATAACAACGGATATGAAGCTGTTGACCACCATGCTATTCCATGACTCATATAAGGTGACTCATACAATTCAACAATGATTTGCTCATGAATTATTCAATATCCTTTGCTTGGGGAATAAACATGGTCTTCAGCACCTCCATAACAAGGATGTTCGATATCAAATTTGTGAAGAGAACATAATATCATGCCTGTCACTACAAATGAATGGCTAATAACATTGAGGCAGTTCTGCTGCAAAGTGATTCCTTTGTTAAAAGCCACCCAGATAATTTTGCTTTACTCTAAAAGCAAAATACTGCAAATGTTGGAAATCCGTAATAAAAAGAGAAAATGCTGGAAATACTCAGCAGATCTGGCAGCATCTATGGACAGAGAAACAGAGTTAACATTTCAGGTTAATGACCCTTCATCAGAATTTTGCTTTACTGATTGGTTGCTGAAATGAAATACATGCAAATCTCCATGGAAAAACTCTGTAAGGGAAGATTTAAATAAAACACACAAACTACTAAAGAGTAAAGCAATTTTAGAAGAAAGTACTATTACAGATATATAATTATCCTTAGAATTTGCAGAACTTCCTCAAGAAACCTTGTAAAGTATTTTGCTTGGGACTTGGTGGGATGACACCAGCCAAACAGGATTCCCTGTCGATGAATCTACTACAGAGAATGGGGATAATAAAAGCAAAATACTGCAGATGCTGGAAATCTGAAATAAAAACAAAATATGCTGGAAATACTAGCAGGTCTGGCAGCATCTGCTTTTCTGCTAATCTCACAGATATCAATCCTGGCAGAGGTTCCCCTTTAAAAATAATTGTTCAGCATTGGGTAAATCATTGAAGGAGGCCTGACGGCTAACAGTATTCCAGTGTGTCTTCTCCAAATGCGAAACTGAAATACAGTCTTAGAAACAAATATTTTCCCCTCAAAAAAAGCAAAAACCTGGGTTACGTTTCTGGGTCAACATTTCCTATTCCTGGTATTTGCCACTCGAGTGCTTTTCCTTTTTAACTGAACAGTCATCATGGGTGAAAAGAATATGACAAAAAGTTATTAATCCAGTAGGAATCAATGGCATTGTGAAAATTCAATTTAAATGGCTTCCTAAACCATAAATAAATATCAGTATCTGTGTACAGATCCAACACAACCTTAGTTAGGCGCAAAGCATCATATCTTGTTACTCCTAACATTTCTTGCCATAAGATTAATTTCAGTAGACCTGTAGCTGTTTGATTTTTTTTTGTTCACTAATATTCTGCTGCCATGCACTTTACCATCCATCATATTTCAAATTATAATGGAATTCAACAATTTGCCTCCATCAGCACAATTTTATCAGCAACCAGGACTCTTGTAACATAAAAGATTCTAAGAATAGACATGTTGAAAATACAATAATCAAAAACAGCTGTAACATCAAATTTGTTTTTTTAGGAAAATAGATGTACCCTATATTCCAATTTTAAATCATACCGACATTTTTTTTTGCTTTGCCACTTGGTTGTTGAATACCATTTACCTTGTATTATAAATTACTGAAATAGACATCTTGTCAGTTTAATTAACTTTTAGTTTATTTCCCTTGGTGTTGCATATTACAATACAATTAGTATAGCCTACATAATCCAAAGATAAATCACAAAAAATGCATAGTTATAGATTGTAGAAATACAAGAAAAATGAAAAAGAAAACAAGAAAAACAGATAGAAAAGGAAGTAGGAACCCTAGCATTCCAGCAGAAACCAGGCGGACAGATGGTTAAAATGCTTTGAGTTCCTGACCAACCCTAGTGACACTACAATACAGCCCTCTGCAATTTTAATCTGCTTTTCTGTGCAAACTGGATGTTAACTTAAGTGATTTCTTTCCTTTATGCGGTCAGAAGGAGCAGGAACGCTCATCCGGGCCCCACAAGAAATGGTTAGGTCTCCCGTGTCCAAATCCACCACAACCCCCCGCCCCTCTCCAAATTTGAGATGCCTCCAGAACACAATCCCACCACCTATTTTGTGTCGGTGGGTGACCTCAGGCCACGGTTTTATGAGTGAGATGTGAAACTGCCCCGAAACACGCTTGAAAGGAGTCGGAGAAGGAGGGTGAAAGGAAGGAACTACATTTACATAGCACTTTTCGGGTGAAATCTTGTGCCCTTTAAATATAATCAAGGGTGGGACCATTTCTGAGCCCTAACTCCACACTTGCTGTTAGCGCACCCGCCTGGGAGGTCTTCCTTAGAGGTCTTCCTGAGGTAGCCAATTCAGAAGCTGCCTCCAGGTGCGCTATTCTATTAAGGATAGCAGGCAGGTTCCTGAGGCTCCAGGCCCAATCAGAGCCTTGGAAGGATGGCACCAGAGGTGGGAGCTGCTGCCACAGGATGGGGACCATGCGGGCACCTCCATCTTGTGGTGCCTCTGAAGAGGTATTTACTTTAATAAAATAAATGCTGGCCACAGCTGCCAGACTACCCACAGGTATGGCCCGCTGGTGGCTGCAGCTCCTGGGGGTGGAGGGGAGTGGTTAGAACAGGAGACCGTGTGGGCCCCCGAGGCCAGCTGTTGGTAAGCCACCTCCAGGCACCTGCTGGGCTTGGCCCTCAGTGCAGGGGCCCATCTGCCACCAGGAAGATCCTGGCAGTGTCCCCAATCAGCCCACAAATGGGCAGTTAATTGTGCAGATTGGCTACCTGCTGCTGCCAGGAAGATCACCCGGAGACAGGAATGTGTCAGACCACTGATCCAACACCAGGTTTTGTGAATTTCCTCCCGGTCCCACCTTCAGGCCTGCCCTGCAGGATCGGGTAGATTCTGCCCTTCATGAGCTAACCACATCCCAAAGTGTTTCACAGCCAATGAAGTACTTTTGAAATGTAGTCACTGTTGTAGGAAAATGCGACAACCAATGCGCACGCTAACAAACTTTCTTGCACCCAACAAGGCAAAGGATTCAAAACAATTATCACCAAGTTGGATGAAAATTTCAACCCTCAGCCACTCGAGATAGCAGAAAGCTACAAATTTGGAACCAGAAATCAGAAAAGTAGTGAAACAGTTGGTGAGTACATTGTGGCACTGAAGAATTTATCATTACATTGCAACTTTGGCACATTCTTAGACAGATTTGTGTGCGGATTTGTGGATGAAAGAATCCAATCAAAATTACTAAACACACATGATCTTACATTTGAGTTAGTGTGTAAGATTGCTTGTTTTATGATGAGGTGTTAGAAATGTGCAGACAAATGGAGTGCAATGTCCAATATAAGGGCAAGTCCCTCAAGTTACCCATTGTTGCAACAAGATATGTCAACAAACCAATATTAATGGGCAAAAACTGGCTTCTTAAGCTGAAGTTATACTGGAAGCATGTTTTCCAAGTTGAGACGACCAAAAAGCTTGATCAGCTATTGAATAGTTACAGGAACATTTTCGAGGATACCTATGAAGGTGTAATTGGTGTGAAAGCGTACATCCAAATTAGGCCTGATGCAAAACCAGTATACTGCAAGACTAGGTCGGATCCTTATGCTCTCAAAACCCAGGTTGTAGAGGAACTAAAGAAGTGAGAAAGAAATGGTATGCTAGTGAAAACTGACCACAGTGATTGGACAACCCCAATTGTACTAGTGCCCAAGTCAGACAAAATCGTAAGACCATGCAGGGACTACAAAGTCACAATCAACTAGGCAGTGGATGATGAGCAGCATCAACCTCCGACCTCTCAAGATTTGTATGCAGAGTTAGTGGGATCCAAGCTATTCACAAAGTTGGATTTGTCCCATGCTTATGCACAGCTCAAAATGGATAGAGAAAGTCAGCAGTATCTCACGATAAACACACACATATGGGGTTATACTCCTACACAAAGCTTCTCTATGATGTGAAGTCTTCTCCAAAAATCTTCCAAGCTACAATGGATAAGATTTTTCAAGGAGTGCCACATTGCTTGTGCAATCAAGATGATGTGTTGATCGCTACCGCAAAAGAGGAAGAGAATGTTCAAGTGTTGGATAAAATGTTAAAAAGGCTCAACAAACAGAAGTTGAAGAGATGCAAGCATGCCTTTGTACAATCTGAAGTAGTGTACTTTGGATTGAAAATCAATAAAAAGGACTGCAGCCAGTGAAAGATTAGAGGGAATAGTCAATGCCCCAAAGCCAAAAGCTTAGATCTTTTCTGTGCATGGTTCAATACTGCTCGCAATTTCTACCTGAGCTTGCAAAGATGTTAGCTCGACTACATGAGTTGTTGAAGAAAGCTGTGAAATGGGAATGGTCGAAAGCACAACAAGATGCTTATGATGCACGTATGAGAAGCGTGACCAGTGTTGCACTACTCATTCATTATGGCACAAGTCATGACCTGAAGCTAGCATCTGTGCTTCAAACTATGGAATTGCAGTCGTGATCAGTCATGTCCTGGATGATAGTCAAGAGAAGACCATAGCATTTGCATCACACACCCTGACCAAGAGTGAATGCAACGACTCGAAGATAGAAAAGAAAGCACTTGAAATCATGTTTGGAATCAAAAAGTTTCACCAGTTTTGTTGGGTAGAAACTTCATGCACGTAACAGATGATAAACCCCCCCCAGTAGCTATTCTGGGACCAAAGTATGCAATAGTGACAATGTCTCCATCCCGCCCCCACGCCATTTTTGCGGAGGTGGGATGGGGGCATGGGGCAATGGCAGGGCTACCCGCTAAGACACAGTGGGTTGTTGACCCACCTTGCTAAGGGCCACTAAAAGGCCAATTAAAGGAAGCCAACTGGGATTCTCCAGTTGGACTCAAGATCCCCGCAGGTGACAGGGACCAGTTTAACTGCCTGGAGGCAGCCACCCAGTGGCAGACCAAAGGACCAGTGCTCCAGGAAGGCTTAGAGGCCCTCCTGCCTGCCTGGGTGCTACAGCAGCCACAGACCACCATGTGAAGAGCTCCCCCACAACCCCCTACCAAACCACAGTGGTAGTGTGGCTGCAAAACCCATTTTTTAGTTCAAGTTTAAAAACGTTGGAGACAATACACCTACATTTTGAGGCTCCCTCTCCATTGCAGGTTGTTACTTCTTTCAAGCTAGTAGGACTTTGAGTGGCCCTCCTGATTTGACAATGGCAGCATTAAGGATACAGTGGTTTTGTATAAGGGTTTGAAAAGGTCTGGGTCACTGTAACACCTCCCACTGTGATGATGTAAGAGAGACTTGAGGAGAAGAAGCAGCATGGCATAAAAGGGCTCAGACATACTTAAGTAATGAAAGTGATGCTGTTTTGTTAAAAAATATTTTTAAAGGAATTTATGGTTAAGCTGAATAAATGTTGGAGCAATTTTTTTTAAAAACAGTCATCAAGAGAGCACTGAGGGAGCCAGATTGGCAACAATGTTACTAGTTGTCACATGGCTCAAGTTAAAGAAAGAACAGAAACCCTGGTAACAGGGGCAGAGAAGTGACAAGTGCTCCTTTGATTGGACAAGCCCAGTAGCTGCCAAGCGCATCTGGGATGGGCAGAAAAAAAACTCAAAAGCTTTTTGGTTGTGTGTCAGTGTGTGTGTGTTTTACCTCTGGACAAAAGGAAGGACAAAAGACCACAACCCAGCTCGCTTTCCAGAAACTCTCAAAAGACCCTGAGAAGTCCACTGTGTCAATTCATCTGTCCCTGTCTTTGAAGAAAGCCTGATAAATTACTTTTCAATACCACCTGAAAATAACTGTTCTGGAAGATCCTCGTGACCTGTCCACGTGTACTCAGAAGTTAGACTGTATGCCAGTTTTGGAACAACATATCTCATCTGCTGTTTTCATCAAAAAATGAGCAAGTAATCTGCCCAAGTTTTTTTGTCTGTAACAGAGCTCTGAATTTATAAAAATCCCTTTTATCTGTTATTGGTTAACGAGTGTGTATGTGTGTGTGTGAGTGTGAAGAGAATAAGGTAAAAAGGCAACTTTAAAATTTAAAATCTCTGTGTTTATGTTTTACTTCATCACTAGTTAAGACTTGTTCTATAATAAACTGATAATTTTGTTGTTCATTAAAGAAACCTGGTTAGTGTGTTCTATTCTGGGAAAAATAGAGTATATGATTGATTGTATCAGTAAGTGAGAACATTTTTAAATAATATGTTGTGATCTGTGGAGAAGCGGCAGTAGAATAAACAGTGCACTCCTCCCGCCCCAGTCGTAACAAGCTGTACATAGTTCTTCAATTTAGTGCCGATTGTGACACCAAACACACTTATCAGCAGCAGAGTGAAGGTGCACCCCCAAAAGATCCACAGCTCCAAACACGATGGCCCACCATGCATCAACATCCCTTGCATCAGCAATGATGCAAAATACCAGCACATCACACTGTCGCTAGAACGCTTGCTACCCCAAAAGTCTGAATGGGAAGCATCAATGCCAGCATTGATGAAACTTGGAAGTCACTCAGCATAATCATCTATGATGCAGCAGAAGCATCATTTGGTAAAGGCGGAACCCACAACAAGGGCTGGTTTGAAACCTACTCAGCTGAAATGATATCTGTCATTGATGCAAAAAACAAAGTCCATATGATGCACAACATAAACCCAAAAGATAAGAAATAAAAACTAGGAATGCTGGAAATACTCAGCAGGTCTAGTAGCATCTGTGGAGAGAGAAGCAGAGTTAACGTTTCAGGTCAGTGACCCTTCAACAGTGACCTGAAACGTTAACTCTGCTTCTCTCTCCACAGATGCTGCCAAGCCTGCTGAGTATTTCCAGCATTTCTTGTTTTTATTTCAGATTTCCAGCATCCACAGCATTTTGTTTTTATAACCCAAAAGATAAGACCTGTATGACCTGAAAGTAGTCAAGGCAGCCATGCAAAGGAGAGGGAGATACTGCGCAAACAAATACTGGATCAGCTTACGTCAAGAAATCCAAACTGCAAGTGACAAAGGACATTTACGAGCTATGCACGAAGGGATCAAGAGGGCGCTTGGCCCTGCCATCACAAAAGTTGTTCCCCTGAAGTTGGCAGATGTGAAGTACTCACTGACAGGAGTAAACAGATGTCCCACTGGGCTGAACACTACTGTGAGCTGTACTCCTGAGAGTCGGACATCTCCCAGTCTGCGCTCGATGCTCTCCCGCAACTTCCTGTCATGGATGTGTTAGCTGAAGAATTCTCATCACTGGAGCTCGAGAAGACCCGAGGCCGTCTAACAAACAGAAGGGCACCGGGCAAGGATGAAGTCCCAGCCAAGCTACTCAAGCACGGAAAGTCCCATCTATTGTCACACCTTTATGACCTTCTCCTTCTCTGCTGGAAAGTAGGCTCTGTTCCACAGGAGATAGGTGATGCCAAGATCATCACACTGTACAAAAATGCGATGGAGGAGACTGCAACAACTACAGGTGTATCTCACTCCTTAGCATCACAGGGAAGGCCTTAGCTAGGGTCATACTTAAAAGACCCCAGCCTATCCAATCTTTTCTCATAGCTGCATTTTTCCAGCCCTGGCAACATCCTCGTAAATCTCCTCTATACCCTCTCGATGTGCAATTTCATCCTTTCTGTAATGTGGTGACCAGAACTGCACACAGTACTCAAGCTGTGGCCTAACCAATGATTTATACAGTTCCAGCATAACCTCCCTGCTCTTATATTCTATACCTCGGCTAATAAAGGAAAGGATTCCATATGCCTTCTTAACCACCTTATCGACCTGTCCTGCTACCTTCAGGGCTCTGTGGACATTTCCTTCAAGGTCCTTTACTTCCTTTACACCTCTCAGTATTCTCCCATTAATCTTGTATTCCTTTGCCTTGTTTGACCTCTCCAAATGCCTCACACTTCTCTGGGTTGAATTCCATTTGCCACTTTTCTGCCCATCTGACAAGACAATCAATATCTTCCTGCAGTCTACAGCTATCCTCCTCGCTATCTACCACACAATCAATCTTTGTCTTGTCTGCAAACTTCTTGATCATGCCCCCACATTTACATCCAAATTGTTAATATATACCACATAGGCCAGCTACAGGAGCAGTGTAGAGAACAGAGTATGCCCCTTTTCTTTACTTTTGTAGATCTCACTAAGGCATTTGACACCATCAGCAGAGCAGGGCTCTACAAGATTTTGGGAAAATTGGCTGGTCACCGAAGCTCCTCAGTCTCATCCACTCCTTCCATGACAACATTCAATGCACTGTACAATTTGATGGCTCCACTTCCGATAGTCTTGGAGCGAAGAATGGAATAAAACTGGGTTGTTTCCTAGCCCTCACTCTGTTTAGCATCTTCTTCTCCATGCTCCCGGCCTTCACCTTCCTTGCAGATATGGAAGGAGTCTATTTGCGCACTAGGTCAGTCGGCAAGCTCTACAATCTATCAAGGCTGAAAACGAAGACAAAAACACATCATGTCCTGATCAGAGAACTCCTCTACGCTGATGATGCTGTGCTAGTCACTCACATGGAAACTCAGCTTCAAAGACTCACAGACTGTCTCTCCCGTGCCTGTAACTTGTTCTCCTTGACTATAAGTGTCAAGAATACTGTGGTCATGGGACAAGGTGGTACATCTCTACCCCGATGACACTAAATAACACCCCACTGGAAGTGGTTAGCAACTTTTGATACCTTGAGTCCACAGTGACAGACAATCTGTCCCTTGATGCAGAGCTCGATCACGAATAGGGAAAGCAGCTACCATCTTTGGCCAACTTGCAAAACACGCATGGGATAACACCAAGCTGACCCTTAGGACCAAGTTGATGGCTTATAAGGCCTGTGTTCTAAGGAAAAGAAGCTCAATAATTTCCATCTTCATTGTTTGCGGCGCATTATGGGTACATCCTGGCAGGACAAAATGACAAATGCGGCAGTCCTAGGAACATAGAAATGGGAGTAGCATTCAGCCCATCAAGCCTGCTCCACCATTCAATTAGCTCATGGCTGATCATCTACCTCAACGCCACATTCCCATGCTATCTCCATATGCTTTGATATCATTTGTCTCCATAAATCTATTGATTTCTGTCTTGAACATGCTCAGTGATTGAGCTTCCACAGTCCTCTCAAAAACAGAGCTCCTAAGTGTGTTGACACTAATCAAACAGAGGCAGCTTCAGTGGATCGGACATGTCCACAGGGTGGAAGACAGTCGCATACCCAAGGACCTTCTGTATGGTGAGGTAGCCGGTCCAGAAGACCAGTGGGGCGCCCAAAGCTCTGCTTCAAGGATGTTTGCAAGCTTGATCTGAAGGCCCTAAATGTTGACTATTGCACTTGGGAGTCACTAGCTGGCGAAAAAGGGAATGGCAACACATCCTGTGGACTGGTGTGTACTGTCACGATGACCAGTTGCTGCAGCTGCTTGACAACTGGTGCCAACGTCAAAAACAACAACTCACAGCATTACTTGGCAGCTTCGTGTACAGCACTTGTGGCAGAACCTGCCTCTCAAGGATTGGCCTTCACAGTCATCAACAAAGGTGCACCAAGAGAATACACACCACTTAAATGGATTATTTGCTGTGTGTCCATCATCTTTCATTGATGGAAGGATGCCAATCCAAGTTATTTAATATGTAATAAACTAGTTATTGTTAAAAGTTACCAAAGACTCAGTAATCTCTTCTAGCTAGTCTAATCAAACATGTAACAGCACTGGGCTCTACTTACCTCAAAGTATGACTACAACATTGAATATTGCAGTTCAAAGGAGAATGCTATTGCAGACAGCTCAGAAGTAGGCTATGAAGGTGCAATCATCACAATAGGAGTGGTAGATGATGACTTTCCAATCACTGAAACTGAAATTGCAGCTGAAATTCAGAAAGACTCTGTTGTAAAGAATCTACGAACAGACATTGAATGGATGGACACAATTTGGCCAGTGTTCAGATGAGGAACTGAAACCGTTCCACAATTGTCACAATGAGTTGTCATCTGAACAAGGCTGCATTAGGTGGGGTCATAGAGTGGTGGTACCTAGTTCTCTGAGAGATAGGATTATGACATAATGAACACACAGGAATGAATAGTCACTATGAAATCCATAGCTCAAAGTTTTGTTTATTGGCCTAGTCTCAGCAGTGACCTAGAATCATTGGTTAGTAATGTACTATTTATTTATTTACTTAGAGAGACAGCACTGAAACAGGCCCTTCGGCCCACCGAGTCTGTGCCGACCAACAATCACCTATTTATACTAACCCTCCAGTAATCCCATATTCACTACCACCTACCTACACTAGGGGCAATTTACAATGGCCAATTTACCTATCAACCTGCAAGTCTTTGGTTGTGGGAGGAAACCGGAGCACCCGGCGAAAACCCACGCGGTCACAGGGAGAACATGCAAACTCCGCACAGGCAGTACCCAGAATCGAACCCGGGTCCCTCGAGCTGTGAGGCTGTGATGCTAACCACTGCGCCACTGTCAAAACTGTAGGAACAAGCCACCTAAAACCCCTTTGCAATCGTGGTAATGACGGAGCAGGCTCGAGGAGCCGAGTGGCTTACTCCTGCTCCTAATACGTATGTTCGCAGTATTTATAATGCAGGTTTATACTAATCATTACTAAATATGGTTAAACAACAACTGCCATAATTTAGTAGTTGCAAATTATCGTATCTTTATGCCTGTGGGCACAATGGAATGCTGAGTTATTGCAAGAAAGCAAGGTTCATTACTTCCCATGGACATTACTGCTAAATCAGCACTAGACTTCAAGTGGCAACTCTGTGAGGAAAACCATCAAGCTATTTACCAGTCAATAGTGCCGAGAGATAGAAAAGTGGTTTATTACAACCAGTTCCTAAGAGAATGCAGTGTTTGCAATGTGTATTCCTCAGAGAGGTGCTTCTTTTTGATCCTGACAAGCAGCTGACAGATCCTCTGTTCTGAGTGCAGCACAAAACTGTACTCTGGCAGTTTTCCCTGCACAATATGACACACTTCATAACTCATATTTGACACTTGAGTATTTTTCATATCAGGGTAGAACTGCCTCTGCTGACCAACAACAGGCCAATCTGCTGCATGTGTGAGATAGTTTAATGCTTCTGCAAGAGTACACAGACCATGACCTCAAAATTCAGCCCCATTCTGCCCAAATTCTCAGTGATATGGTGCTGCTTCAGGTCCAAAATGGCATCTATGTCACATGCATACACTTCTGGTTGGGGCCATCTTGGGTAGGTTGGTAGCACCAGCGTTCAGAGCGTGGACCACAAGTATGCAGAGTAGGCAGATTGTGACGTCAGTCAGCATATAATGCTGATTTGACACCATTAGTGCCATTTTCGATCGCAATACTCCAGCCAAGTCTTCTCTTAACCTTGCACAGCTGAACAGGTGTTCAGCAGCAGGTAAGACCCCCCTGACCACTGCTACTCAAAGAGATCATCAATTACTTTCAGGTTAGTTACTGATTGACATTTTCTGGCTGCTGCTGAGTTAGCAGAAGTGTTTGATGAAAGGTTCTGATGAAAGGTCACTGACCTGAAACATTAACTCTGCTTCTCTCTCCACAGATGTTGTCAGACCTGTTGAGTATTTCCAGCACTTTCTGTTTTTATTTCGGAAGTGTTTGGTAGTTTGTTCAGTTAGTTAAAGTTGGTGAAGCCTACAGGGAGCGGTGAAGGCTTTGGTTCTGACTTCAAGGGTAATGTTCAGACCACATGCTCCCAGTCATGGGTGCTGTAGTTTTCACCCCCCTTGGACTGAAGCCTGACAGGGAGAATGAGAAAAGGCAACACAGAGGAGGACAAGCTGGTAGGAGGAGGAGGGGAAGAAGGGCTTTCAGCAGGAGGCCATATCCATCGAGGGTCTTCAGGGGGCAATTCTCCTACCTCAAATTCAATTAAGAACAGTGTGTTAGATGCCTCCGTTTCACTAAGGAGGTGCTCAGCTGTTGCAGGCATACCTGCACTCTCAGAGCAGGGTGAGGACAGCAGTGGCACTGGCTGTCAAGGTGACTGTGACTGTCATGAAGACCCCACCTGCCAAGAATGAAACATTAATTTTAAACTGTTGCTGTACATGTCAGTATACGAAAAACCAAAGCCCGCAGTTTGACTGGCCAAAACTCCTCAAATATGTGGTACAGTACTGTAGGAGTTGCCACATGTACCAGGTTGAGGGAAAACCCCAACCTACAGTGAAACCTGCACCCCTAAGTCCTGTATTGGTGTTTGGAGGACCCTCCAACAGAGGGCTGGTGAACTATAAGGGGCCCTGCCGAGAACAAAAGGGGACAGACAAGCACAAGGCTGACAAAAAGTTCGAGAGGAAAGGGGAAAAGGGACAAAGAAGACAGGTTAAAGGAATTTTTGGAGGATTCCCAAATGGATACCCTTACTGTCCAGTCAGTCAACTCCAAAATGTTTGAAAGGTTAGACCCCACATTCTCCTATGTAAAAGCAGACACCAGAAGCACCCCACCAGAGTTGCTAACAGCATTTACAGGAACCTGCAGAGACAAAGAAAGTCCTCAAGAGGGCAGAAAAACCATGCGGATGTTGCCTCATCTAGTTGAAGTGCCGCAGGGCAGTGCAGTAGAATCTGGACAAATAGCTGGAAGCAGGAGTGTCCCAGAAGACAAAGGGAAGATTAGTAGAAAATTCTGCCCCACAGTCAGGAGAAAAGGGAAAAACCATCCCACAAGGTGAAAAGCCCTTGCATGACTCATCAAAACACTGAAAGGGAGTTCAGAGTGGATCCACCCACTGCCGATGCCATGAGCAGAACTCCAACCTAGGGCTAATTAAATCTAACCCGCCCTCTGCGGCCCTCAACAGGAACAAAGACACCATAGGCAGTCATGGAAATGTGAAAGCTGAAAAACTTCCCCAAAAATCACATGTTTATTAGGGATGCCAAAAAAGGCAGTTTAAAGCAACACTGCTACCATGAAAAGACAGGCAAGTTGCCTGGGGAGACAATAGAACGGCTCCCTGATCCAATAAACCCAAATGGATTTTGATCACCAGACACTGAATGTGGAACAAGCCAGCATTCCATTTCTGCCCTCCCCTACCCCCTCCACTGCAAGTGGCTGCTAAGATGAAAGGAATCCACAAAAGCGCAGGGCAGTTTGTTGAAAAAAAACTAATCACATGACTAACCTGCTAGCCCAGGTGTGGTTTTGAGCTGCTCACAGAACAGTTTGGCTCAGACTGCAACTGAACTTGAAGAAAGAGCCTGGCTCTCTCTTATGAATTTCCAGATCCACTGAAGACACATAAACCTCAAGTGAGAAGACTCCTACATCAAAACAAGTTTGAAAGCGTCCACTGAGCCCCAACGAAACGTCAAGATTTAACTGCAACCAAAGACTCTACATCGAACTCAAAGGACAGTAAATAAACCCCAACTATTGCTTCAAACATTTCCCCTTCATTCTTTTTACTTTTCTGTCTCTATCTGCATGTGTGCTTATCACGTATGCATGCTAGCGTGGCCGCGTCGCATATTCGTAGTTGTTTTAACTGAATTAGAGTTTTAAGGTTTATAAACTTCCACATTTCATGTTTAAATCTAAGAAAACCTGTCTGGTTGATTTCTTTGCCTTACATTTGGAGAGCAGTGAACAAGGATTCACTGAGGGGAACTAAAAACATGGTGTTTTAAAAATTAAACCCTGTTACTGTTAAACCAGGCAAAGGCTGAGAGGGAACCACTAGACCCCTTTCTCACCTGGTCATACAGTGACCATAAACGTCTTCACATTGGACTCCTTCCAGGTTGGAGCAGGGGAAATCACGAACCTGTCACAGTTTACTATCCACTGCTGTGTAAGGGAGATGACGGACGCACTGGCAGGATTTTCCCTCCCGGCTTCTGAATCCTGCTGTCAGGCTGAAATGTTCATCAGAATCCCTCACTGTGATTTTTCCCTGGGAAGGCCAAATAATGGCCAGAGGGCAGGCTCGCTATCCAATTAAGGACAGCAGGTTCTCTCTCAAAGCAGGGGGGCCAATCAGAGGTCTATTAACTTGAAAGGAGCAGCAGCTTGAAATGGTAAGGGAGAGGGTGCCCCAAAATGTAGGTGCCTTGTTCTTAAACTTAAACAGAAAAATGGGTTTTGCAGCCTGATTTGGTGGTGGGGGCAGGGGGTTGGGGGGGTGTCCTCCAAAGGGTGGCGTGTGCCTGCTGTAGCACCCAGGCAGGCAGGGAGGACCTCTAGGCCTGCCTGGAGCACGTGTTCTCTAGTCTGCCGCTGGGAGGCCGCCTCAAAGCAGTTAAACTGGTCCCTGCCACCTGTGGGAACCTGGAGGCCAACTGGAGAATCCCAGTCAGCCTCCTTTAATTGGCTTTAAGAGGCCCTCAACAAGCTGGGTCAACTACCCACAGCGTATGGGCGGGTAGCCTGCCATCCCCCCAACCCTCCATCCGCTTCCGTAAAAATGGCCCGGGGATGGGTTGGAGCCAGGGAACTGGCAAACCAGCGGTGGCGCTATTTTTAGCATCCACGCGTCTCTGCTCCCAGCTCTATCAGGACCTCAAAATCAAGCCCATGGTACATAAAGAGAGCTGAATACATGGACACCTCTCTTTCCAGAGAGAAGGCAAATTTTGTATGTGACTTTGCCAGGATATAATGTTTCCCAATGCTGCAGGGTACTACTGACTGCAGACGCATTGTTTTGTGGGTGCCACATCTAATTTTTTTTTATTCGTTCATGTGATGTAAGCATCACTGGCCAGGCCAGCATTTCGTACCCATCCGTAATTTCCCTAGGGAAGGTGGTGGTGAGCCACTTCTTGAACCGCAGCAGTCCATGTGGGATAGGTACATCCACAGTGCTGTTAGGGAGGGAGATCCAGGTTTTTGACCCAGTGACAGTGAAGGAATGGCGATATAGTTCCAAGTCAGCATGTTCAAAGATTCAATTCAAAGATTTATCACAACCACAAAGCATTCTGTTCCTTCATTGTGCAACTTTGCTCAGCGCATCATGCAAATTAATGCCCGCTATCCTGACAGTAGTGTTGATGCCTTCATCTGTGCCATCAGCATTTGAGCCACGCTGAAAGACCAGAAATAAAAACAAGAAATGCTGGAACCACTCAGCAGGTCTGGCAGCATCTGTGGAAAGAGAAGCAGAGTTAACGTTTCGGGTCAGTGACCCTTCTTCGGAACTGAAAGACCAGAATGTGGCTACTGGGCATCAAGGGGTGCTCACTGACCACATGACTCATGATTCCAGTATGCAACCCACACATGCGTGGGTAGTATGCGTATGAGAGCCATGTTACCACATGGAATGTCGCTGAGCATCCTGCAAACCTTGTCATCATGAGGGCGCAACACTTACCAGTAGGTATATGACAAGCAGCTGAGGAGCATAAGAATATAGGAACATAGGAGCAGGAGTAGGCCATTCAGCCCATCATGCCTGCTCCGCCATTCATTACAATCATGGCTGATCATCCACTTCAATGTCTTTTTCCCACAATATCCCCATATCCCTTGATGTCATTAGTATTCAGAAATCTGTCAATCTCTACTTTAAACATACTCAATGACTGAGCTTCCACAGCCCGCTGGGATAGAAAATTCCAAAGATTCACAACCCTCTGAGTGAAGACATTTCTCCTCATCTTGGTCCTAAGTGGCTTCCCCCTTATTTTGAAATTGTGTCCCCAGGTTCTAGACTCCCCAACCAGGGGAAACATCTTACCTGCATCTACCCTGTCTATCCCTTTTAAGTATTTTGAAGGTTTCAATGAGATCACCTCTCATTCTTCGAAACTCCAGAGAATACAAGCCTAGTTTCCCCAATCTCTCTTCATAGGACAATCCCGCCATCCTGGGAACAAGGCTGGTGAACCTTCATTGCACTCCCTCTACGGCAATAATATCCTTCCTAAGGTAAGGGGACCAAAACCACACATAGTACTCCAGGTGCAGTCTAACCAAGGTTCTATACAATTGAAGCAAGACTTCACTGCTCCTGTACTTAAATCCTCTTGCGATAAAGGCTAACATACCATTAGCCTTCTTAATTGCTTGCTGCACCTGCATGTTAGCTTTCAGTGACTTATTGACAATTACACCCAGGTCCCTTTGAACATCTACACTTTCTAATCTCTCACCATTTAAGAAATACTCTGCACATCTATTCCTCCTACCAAAATGGATAACCTCATATTTTTCCACATTATATTCCATCTGCCACATTCTTGCCCACTCTTTAGTTTTGATAAGGTCCCGCATGGGAGATTGGTTAAAAAGGTAAGAGCCCATGGGATCCAGGACAATTTGGCAAATTGGATCCAAAATTGGCTCAGTGGCAGGAGGCAGAGGGTGATGGTCGAGGGTTGTTTTTGTGAGTGGAAGCCTGTGACCAGTAGCGTACCGCAGGGATCAGAGCTGGGACCCTTGCCGTTTATAGTGTACATTTATGATTTAGGTGTGAATATAGGAGGTACGATCAATAAGTTCACAGATGGGGCGGCACAGTGGCGCAGTGGTTAGCACCGCAGCCTCACAGCTCCAGGGACCCAGGTTCAATTCTGGGTACTGCCTGTGTGGAGTTTGCAAGTTCTCCCTGTGACTGTGTGGGTTTTCGCCGGGTGCTCCGGTTTCCTCCCACAGCCAAAGACTTGCAGGTGATAGGTAAATTGGCCATTGTAAATTGCCCCTAGTGTATTCAGGTGGTAGGGAATATGGGATTACTGTCGGGTTAGTATAAATGGGTGGTTGTTGGTCGGCACAGACTCAGTGGGCAGAAGGGCCTGTTTCAGTACTGTATCTCTAAATAAATAAATTACACAAAAATTGGTGGTGCCATAAATGGTGAGGAGGAAAGCCTTAGATTACAGGATGATATAGATGGGCTGGTAAGATGGGTGGAGCAGTGGCAAATGGAATTTAATCCTGAGAAGTGTGAGGTGATGCATTTTGGGAGGACTAATAAGGCAAAGGTACATATAATGGATGGTAGAACTCTAGGAAGTACAGAGGGTCAGAGGGACCTTGGTGTACTGGTCCATAGATCACTGAAGGCAGCAGCACAGGTAGATAAGGTGGTTACGAAGGCATATGGGATACTAGCTTTTATTAGCCCAGGCATAAAATAGGGAGGTTATGATGGAGCTGTACAAAACGCTAGTTAGGCCACAGCTGGAGTACTGTGTACAATTCTGGTCACCACACTATAGGAAGGATGTGATTGCACTGGAGAGTGTGCAGAAGAGATTCACCAGGATGTTGGTGGGAGCACTGGGCTGGAGCATTTCAGCTATGAAGAGAGACTGGATAGGCGAGGGTTGTTTTCCTTAGAGCAGAGAAGGCTGAGGGGGGACCTGATTGAGGTATACAAAATTATGAGGGGCATTGATAGAAGAGATAGGAAGAAACTTTTTCTCTTAGCGGAGGGATCAATAACCAGGGGGCATAGATTTAAGGTAAGGGGCAGGAGGTTTAGAGGGGATTTGGGGACAACATTTTTTCACCCAGAGGATGGTTCTAATCTAGAACACCCTACCTCAAGAGGTGGCAGAGGCAGGAACCCTCACAACATTTAAGAAGTATTTAGATGTGCACGTGAAACCCCATAGCATACAAGGCTATGGGCCAAGTGCTAGAAAATGGGATTAGAATAGATAGGTGCTTGATGACTGGCACAGACACGATGGGTGCATGGGCCTGTTTCTGTGCTGTATAAATCTATGACTCTATGACTCATTAAGTTTGTCCAAATCCCCTTGAAGCCACTTTGTATCTTCCTCACAGCACACATTCCCACCTAGTTTTGTGTCATCTGCGAACTTGGAAATATTACATATGGTCCCCACATCCAATTCATTGATATATATTGTGAACAGCTGGGGCCCAAGTACTGATCCTTGTGGTACCCCACTATTCACAGCCTGCTGTTTATTCCTACTATCTGTTTTCTGCCTGTTAACCAATCCTTAATCCATGGCAGTATATTACCTCCTATTCCATGTGCTTTAATTTTGCTAACCAAGTTCCTGTGTGGATTTTATCAAAAGCCTTCTGAAAGTCAAAGCATACTGAGTCCACTGACTCCCCTTTGTTAATCCTGTTGGTAACATCCTCAAAAAACTCCAACAGGTTCGTCAAACATGATTTCCCATTCATAAATCCATGTTGACTATGCCCAATCAGATTATTATCCAAGTGTCCATTTATCACATCCTTTAGAATAGATTCTAAAACTTTCCCTACTACTGATGCAAGGCTAACAGGTCTGTAGTTCCCTGTTTTCTCTTTCCCTCCCTTCTTAAATAGTGGGGTGATATTTGCTACCTTCCACTCTGCAGGAAACATTCCAGAATCTATAGAATTTTGGAAGATGATCACAAATGCATCCACTATCTCCATAGATACCTCTTTCAACACTCTGGGATGTAGAATTTCAGGTCCTGGGGACTTATCAACCTTCAGACCCATTAATTTCTCCAAGACAACCTTCTTACTAATACTAATTTCCTTCAATTCCTCATTCTCCCTAGTCTCTTGGATCTCTAATTCTGGGAGATTTCTTGTATCTTCCTCAGTGAAGACAGACACAAAGTAATCATTTAGCTTCTCTGCCATTTATGTATTCCCCAATATAAATTCTCCTGACTCTGCCTGTAATGGACCCACATTTGTCTTAGCCAAATGCTTCCTTTTTACTTACCTATAGAAGCTTTTACAGTCCATTTTTATGTTTTTGCTGGTTTACATTCATATTCTATTCTCTCTTTCTTTATCAGTTTCTTGGTCCTCCTTTGCTGTATTCTAAAATCCTCCCAATCCTCAGGTTTACGACTATTTCTGGCAACTTTATAGGCCTTTTCTTTTAATGTTATACAATCCTTAACTTCCTTTGTTAGCGACGGTTGACAGCCTTTACTTTTGGGGTTTGTGTGTCTTGAAGGAATGTATAGTTGTTGCAAACTATGTAATAATTCTTTGAAGACTATCCATTGTCATAACTTTTAATGTATTTTCCCAATCCACCTCAGCCAAAGAGACGAAAGAGGAGGAGAAAGAGGAAGAGGAGGAAGGGAGGAGTCAATGAACTATTCCCCTTTCTGGACTGGCTGTCCATGACTAGCTCATCTGACAGAGGCACCATTGAACGTAACCCCAATTCTCCCTTCAACAATAGTCCCACACCTTACCATCCCTCAGTTACTGACTATCACAGTGACCCCTTGGCTACAATGCTGAAATAAAAGTCACCACAAACAAACTTTACAAACTAACCTTGTCAAACAAACCATCCAATATGCCATACAAAAGTCAACTAATCACTCTTGTGCATTCCGTTAATACCTGCCTTGTCTCATGCTCCTACTCAGTGTTACCACAGTGGCTGCAGCATGGCTGAGGAAATCTGCTGACTTTCAGTGGGGGAGACTGCAGATGGTGAAGCTCTGGCCCGGCTTTGGACAGCACCAGCTTGGCATGGGTGGCAGCATGCTGGACTGGCTGGCTGACAGACAATAGAAAGGGCAATAGCAGAGTGGCAGTGGTTGGAAGATGAATGCTGCATCCTGAGAGAGAATAACAGGCTCGAGTTACATGAATCTATTGCCACTCCACCAGGGCAGCACCTCAGCATATCAGAGTAATCTGTTAGAGGACAGTTTGCTGAACTGCTGCGACACACTGTGTTACGCAGACCCCCACCTGCCAAGAATGAGGCATATTAATTTTGTCATATGAACATTGATTTTAAACTGTTGCTGGAGTGAAGAAATGACTTGTTTGAAGATCACCAGACACTGGGCGGGAAGGATATTTGCATATTAAGAGACACTGCTTGTGGAGACAAAGGACTATTCCCTGCTCAAATTACCCAAATGGATGTTGATCACCAGACATTGAAGGTGTAAGGAAGCGCATTCCAGGGCTTGCTAAGATGATACAATCCACAATGCCAGGACTGGTTAAACCAGCTGGTCACATGACTAACTGGCTGATCCAGATTCTTTGAACTCGCCACAGGACAATTTGAATTCAGAATGCAGTTTTTGCAACTGAAGCTGGAACAAGCAAGCCTTTCTCCTGTCTGGCTCTCTCATGCCTTCTCCCAAGCCACCGGACCCATGGAAAACACATACACCTCAAGAGAGAAAAGACTCCGACATCGAAACAAGTTGAAGCATGAACTGGGCCCCAACGAATAGCAGGACTTACTGGCAACCAAAGACTCCACATTGAACTCAAAGGACAGTAAATAACTAACAGATATTGCCTCAAACTTTTCCCTTTTATTCTTTTTCCTTTTTCTGTCTCTATCTGCGTATGTGTTTATCGCGTATGCATGCTAGCTTGGTTGTGTCGCATATTTGTAGTCGTCAACAGGATTAGAGTTTAAGATTAATAAACTTCAATCTTTCTTGCTTAAATCTAAGGAAACCTGTCTGATTTCTTTGCCTTACAATTGGAGCAGTGAACAAAGATTCACCGAAGGGGGAGCTAAAAACATGGTATTTCTAAAGTTAAACCCTGTTACAGTTAAACCAGGTAAAGGCTGAGAGGGAACCCCTAGACCCCTTCTCATCTTCACACACTGCAATACCTTTTGAACATGGCATCCGCAGTCATTATAGCAGCATTCTGAGCATGCCTAGCTTCAGACTGAGCTTTCACTGCAAGACTCAGTTATTTGGTCACTTCTGCTTGTGCTGCAATGGAAGCTGAGACCTCAACCATCAGAGAGTGCAGCATCATTGGGTCCACAAGTAGGATACTGAAACATGTAGAGGAACATAGGGACTTTGGAGTGCATGTCCACAAATCCCTGAAGGCAACAGGAAAGGTAGATAAGGTGGTTAAGAAGGCTTACGAGATATTTCCTTTATTAGCGAGGCATAGAATATAAGAGCAGGAAGGTTAAGCTTGAACTGTATAAAACTCTAGTTAGGCTACAACTAGTGTACTGTGTACAGTTCTAGTCACCGCATTATTGGAAGGATTTGATTGCACTAGAGAGGGTACAGAGCTGATTTACGAGGATGTTGCTGGGAATGGACAGTTTTAGGTATGAAGAAAAATTGGATAGGCTGGTTTTCTTTTCTTTGGAAGAGAAGAGCCTGAGGGGAGATTTAATTGACGTTTATAAAATTATGATCGAATTAGGTAGAGTGGATAAGAGGGACCTATTTCCCTTAACAGAAAGGGAAACAACCAGGGGGGCATAGATTTAAAGTGATTGTCAGAAGGATTCGAGGGGAGTTGAGGAGAGGTTTCTTCACCCTGTGGGTGGTGAAAGTCTGTAACTCACTGGCTGAAAGGGTAGTAGAACCCTCATCGCATGGAAAAAATAATACAGGGCTATGGACCAAGAGTTGGAAAGTGGGATTAGGCTGGACAGCTCTTTTTGGCCAGCACGTACATGATTGGCCAAATGGCCTCCTTCTGTGCTGTAAATTGTCTATGTTCCTCAGTTTCTACTCAGTGTGCTAATGGTCTTGGACTTCCATGCTGGAAAGGTTGCGCTCCAAGCTCTGCGCAAAGTGTGTGCAAGGTTCTCTTGCTCCTTGACAAAGACTGCAGGCTTTCTGGCATGCTAGCCAATACACCAAGAATTTCTTTGTGCATAACCAACAGTCTTTTCCTGTATGCTGCTCCATCGAAGTCATCATCTGAGTCCCCTGTAGCCAAACTCACTCTCCATCGAGCTGGCATCTGTGCCACCCCTTCCCGCTGCTCTGGTTGCAGGCTACTCGTGCCGGTGACTCACCACATGCAGGTCCCAACTCTATGCTACCCTCTAAAGTATGCGCAGTGCCTGTTGAGTTGTTGGTTGTGATATCGTGATCGAATGACAATGCTTCATCGGTGTTTCATCATTATCATTCTCTTCTTCCTCTTGCACTTCACACTCCCGCACCACTGCCTGGCCAAGCTGCAGCACTTGGGAATTTGAAAGGAGAAAGGGACAATGGTACAGTTGCAGTGAGGGTGGTGGGGGAGGTGGACAATAGGAGGTGCATGCTGAGACCATCTGCAGCTTGTAAACCAAAGAACAAAGAACAAAGAACAGTACAGCACAGGAACAGGGCATTCGGCCCTCCAAGCCTGCGTCGATCTTGATGCCTGCCTAAACTAACACCTTCTGCACTTCCGGGGTTCGTATCAATCTATTCCTATCCTATTCATGTATTTGTCAAGATGCCTCTTAAACGTCTCTATGGTACCTGCTTCCACCACCTCACCTGGCAACAAGTTCCAGGCACTCACCACCCTCTGTGTAAAGAACTTGCCTCGCACATCCCCTCTAAACTTTGCCCCTCTCACCTTAAACATATGGCCCCTAGGAACTGACTCTTCCACCCTGGGAAAAAGCTTCTGACTATCCACTCTGTCCATGCCGCTTATACCTTGGAAACCTCGATCATGTCGCCCCACCACCTCCGTCGTTCCAGTGAAAACAATCTGAGTTTATCCAACCTCTCCTCATAGCTAATGCCCTCCAGACCAGGCAACATCCTGGTAAACCTTTTCTGTACCCTCTCCAAAGCCTCCACGTCCTTCTGGTAGTGTGGCGACCAGAATTGCACACAATATTTTAAGTGTGGCCTAACTAAAGTTTTGTACAGCTGCAGCATGACTTGCCAATTTCTATACTCTATGCCCCGACCGATGAAGGCAAGCATGCCGTATGCCTTCTTGACTACCTTATCCACCTGCGTTGCCACTTTCAGTGACCTGTGGACCTGTACGCCCAGATCTTTCTGTCTGTCAATACTCCTAAGGGTTCTGCCATTTACTGTATACTTCCCACCTGCATTAGACCTTCCAAAATGCATTACCTCACATTTGTCCGGATTAAACTCCATCTGCCATTTCTCCCTGCAAGTCTCCAACCGATCTATATCCTGCTGTATCCTCTGACAATCCTCATCACTGTCCGCAACTCCACCAACCTTTGTGTTGTCCGCAAACTTACCAATCAGACCAGCTTCATTTTCCTCCAAATCATTTATATATACTACAAACAGCAAAGGTCCCAGCGCTGATCCCTGCGGAACACCACTAGTCACATCCCTCCATTCAGAAAAGCACCCTTCCACTGCTACCCTCTGTCTTCTATGACCCAGCCAGTTCTGTATCCATCTTGCCAGCTCCCCTCTGATCCCGTGTGATTTCACCTTTTGTACCAGTCTGCCATGAGGGACCTTGTCAAAGGCTTTACTGAAGTCCATATAGATAACATCCACTTCCCTTCCTTCATCAATCATCTTCGTCACTTCCTCAAAAAACTCAATCAAATTAGTGAGACATGACCTCCCCTTCACAAAACCATGCTGCCTCTTGCTAATAAGTCCATTTGTTTCCAAATGGGAGTAAATCCTGTCCCGAAGAATCCTCTCTAATAATTTCCCTACCACTGATGTAAGGCTCACCGGCCTGGATTATCCTTGCTACCCTTCTTAAACAAAGGAACAACATTGGCTATTCTCCAGTCCTCTGGGACCTCATCTGTAGCCAATGAGGATGCAAAGATTTCTGTCAAGGCCCCAGCAATTTCTTCCCTTGCCTCCCTCAGTATTCTGGGGTAGATCCCATCAGGCCCTGGGGACTTATCTACCTTAATGCTTTGCAAGACACCCAACACCTCCTCCTTTTTGATAATGAGATGACTGAGCCTATCTACACTCCCTTCCCTAGGCTCATCATCCACCAAGTCCTTCTCCTTGGTGAATACTGATGCAAAGTACTCATTTAGTACCTCGCCCATTTCCTCTGGCTCCACACATAGATTCCCTTCTCTCTCCTTGAGTGGGCCAACCCTTTCCCTGGTTACCCTCTTGCTCTTTATATACGTATAAAAAGCCTTGGGATTTTCCTTAATCCTGTTTGCCAATGACTTTTCATTACTCCTTTTAGCCCTCCTGACTCCTTGCTTAAGTTCCTTCCTACTGTCTTTATATTCCTCAAGGGATTCGTCTGTTCCTAGCCTTCCAGCCCTTATGAATGCTTCCTTTTTCTTTTTGACGAGGCTCACAATATCCTTATCCAAGGTTCCCGAAACTTGCCAAACTTATCGTTCTTCCTCACAGGAACGTGCTGGTCCTGGATTCTAATCAACTGACGCTTGAAAGACTCCCACATGTCAGATGTTGATTTACCCTCAAATAGCCGCCCCCAATCTAAATTCTTCAGCTCCTGCCTCATATTGTTATAATTAGCCTTCCCCCAATTTAGCACCTTCACCCGAGGATTACTCTTATCCTTATCCACAAGTACCTTAAAACTTATGGAATTATAGTCACTGTTCCCGAAATGCTCCCCAACTGAAACTTAGACCACCTGGCCGGGCTCATTCCCCAATACCAGGTCCAGTACGGCCCCATCCCTAGTTGGACTATCTACGTATTGTTTCAAGAAGCCCTTCTGGATGTCCCTTACAAATTCTGCCCCATCCAAGCCCCTAGCATTAAGTGAGTCCCAGTTAATGTAGGGGAAGTTAAAATCACCCACCACTACAACCCTGTTACCTTTACATCTTTCCAAAATCTGTCTACACATCTGCTCCTCTACCTCCCGCTGGCTGTTGGGAGGCCTGTCGTAAACCCCCAACATCGTGACTGCACCTTTCCTATTCCTGAGCTCCACCCATATTGCCTCGCTGCATGACCCCTCCGAGGTGTCCTCCAGCAGTACAGCTGTGATATTCTCCTCCCCCACCCCTTTTACATCCCCCTCTATCCCGGCTGAAGCTTCTAAATCCTGGAACATTTAGCGGCCAATCCTGTCCTTCCCTCAACCAAGTCTCTGTAATAGCAACAGCATCATAGTTCCAAGTACTAATCCAAGCTCTAAGTTCATCTGCCTTCCCTGTTATACTTCTCGCATTGAAACAAATGCACTTCAGACCACCAGTCCCGCTGTGCTCCGCAACATCTCCCTGCCTGCTATTCCTCTTAGGCTTACCGGAAGAGATTAGGGCATGAGGGGAAACTGAGGTGAGATGAAGGATTAGGTCGGAGCATACCATCATCTACGAAGTGTTTAGCCCCACCATTGGCCATGGCCTCAGTCAAGACAGCTCTAATTATCTAATTATGGCAAGCAACACCTCTTCCATTGGGGTGAGGACAGGCACCCGAGGACAGGCTGCCATGCTTGACATCCCTTCAGCCCCCCTCCCCACCCCCCACCACCCCCGGTTAGCTGATGCTGCTTGTGGTTGTGTGCCACTTAGCCCTGCAAAAGAGAAGGAAGTGTGTCAGTGAGTGCAGTGCATTGTATTCTGGTGATGTCACTGTCGTAGTTGAATATCTGGTAGTTTGTGCATGCTGTGAGATGTGGGTGTGAAATGTAGATGTGAGGATTGGAGCAGTGCTAAGTTTGTGAGGGTGAGGTGAAACTATGAATGGTTGGTATGAGTTGTGATTGATAGAGGTTGTTGATGGGTGAGTGAGGGGCATGTGGTGCATTGAGCTGCGTGTGAGGCTAGTGATGCAGTTGAAGAATGACAGAATCATAGAATCATTTTTTAAATTCTTTCATGGGGTGTGGGTGTCGCTTGCTCGCCAGCATTTATTGCCCAACCCTAATTGCCCTGGAGAAGGTGGTGCTGAGCCGCCTTCTTGAACAGCTGCAGTCCATTTGGTGTATGTACACCCACAGAACTGTTAGGAAGGGAGTTCCAGGAATTTGATCCAGCCACAATGAAGGAATGGCAATATAGTTCCAAGTCAGGATAGTGTGTGAATTGAGGGGAACCTGCAGGTGGTGGCGTTCCCAGGCATCTGCTGTCCTTGTCCTTCTAGGTGGTAGAGCTCGCGGGTTTGGAAGGTGCTGTCAAAGGAGGCTTGGTGAGTTGCTGCAGTGCATCTTGTAGATGGTACGCACTGCTGCCACTGTGCATTGGTGGTGGAGGGAGTGAATGTTGAAGGTGGTGGATGGGGTATCAATGAAGCAGGATGTTTTGTCCTGGATGGTGACGAGCTTGTCACGAAAACGTGCTGGACACCTGAATACTAAACTGGTAGAGATGAACCACTCAAGCCTTACAAGCTTTGAACTCTGTCTGCTGACGATGAACACTGAGGCATATTTCCTGCTGCAGACTGTAGTAATCAGTGGTTTAAATGATCTGTGTTTGATTGTGTTGGTTTGTTCACTGATTGATGCTCACTGTGGTTAATGACTTAAGCCTGAACGGGGAGGTATTGTGGGTAGAGTACTTTCCAGAAAGAACAGACAGAAACCTCCTTTAGCTACACAGTTGAGAACTTTCAGGAAATAACAGACAGAGATCTTCCTCAAAGAAATTCAGCCGCATTATCTCCCGAAGAACCACCAAATCAGCATCCACCTCTTCAAGCCAGCAGCCTCAGGACCACCGAATTCAGCCTGAAGCCAGCCATGTCACCAAACTCCCTTTATTGCTTTGGACTCTAATTCGACCAATCTATCCTTCCACACTCTATACCCTGTTTTGTTTGCGTGCGTGTGTGAAAGTTAAAGTGTACTTTATTATTTTTTCTTCAATCAATTTATGTACAATAAAGTTAACCTCTTTCTTTGTTAAACCTGAGAAAACCTGTCTGATTGGCTCTTTTTATGATCATGTGCGTGAACAGTTAAACACTCACTGAATTAGCAAATATATCCACTTAAAAAAGAAATAAATCTGTTGTGGTCAAACAAGGGGAGGAAAAAGAGGGGAGCCCTTTGACCCCTCTTCACCTGTTTGTAACAAGCTTTTTGAGTGTTGTTGGAGCTGCACCCATCCAGGCAAGTGGAGAGTATTCCATCACACTCCTGACTTGTGCCTTGTAGATGGTGAACAGGCTTTCGGGAGTCAGGAGATGAGTTATTTATTGCAGAATTCACAGCCTCTGGCCAGCTATTATAGTCACAGCACTTACATGGTTGGTCCAGTTCAGTCTCTGGTCAATGGTAACCCCCAGTATGTTGATAGTGGGGGATTCAACGATCATAATGCCACTGATGGTTGGATTCCCTCTTGTTGGAGATGATCATTGTCTGGCACTTGTGTGGCATGAATGTAACTTGCCACTTATCACCCCAAACCTGAATGTTGTCCAGGTCCTACTGCATATGGACAAGGACTGCTTCAGTATCTGAGGAGTCGCGAATGGTGCTGAACATTGTGCAATCATCAGCGGACATCCCCACTTCTGACATTACTGTGGAAGGAAGATCATTGATGAGGCAGCTGAAGATGGCTGGGCCTAGGACACTGCCCTGAGGAATTCCTGCACTGATGTCCTGCAACTGACCACAACCATCTTCCTTTATGCTAGGTATGACTCCAACCGTGGAGAGTTTTCCCCCTGATTCCCATTGATTCCAGTTTTGCTAGTGCTCCTTGACGCCACACTCGGTCAAATGCTGCCTTGATGTCAAGGGCAGTCACTCTCTGCAGCATAGAAGGGGGCCATTTGGCCCTTCATATCCTTGCCGGCTCTCTGCAAGAGCAACTCAACTGGTACCACTTTGCAGCTTTTTTCCTGTAGCCCTGCAAATTTTTTCTCTTCGAATAATTAGGGCGAATAATAACAGTGGTGCAGTGATTAGCACCGCAGCCTCACAGCTCCAGGGACCCGGGTTCAGTTCTGGGTACTGCCTGTGTGGAGTTTGTAAGTTATCGCCGGGTGCTCCGGTTTCTTCCCACCGCCAAAGACTTGCAGGTGATAGGTAAATTGGCCATTGTAAATTGCCCCTAGTGTAGGTAGGTGGTAGGGAATATGGGATTACTGTAGGGTTAGTATAAATGGGTGGTTGTTGGTCGGCACAGACTCGGTGGGCCGAAGGGTCTGTTTCAGTGCTGGATCTCTAAATAAAATTTAAAAACATTCTCCAATGACCTTTCTCCAGAAACACATCTACGGCTTCCTATGTAAGTGTCTGCTTACTGCCCTCCTTTAATAACTTTATCAACCACTCTCTGTTTTCTATGACTGGTGAGCTATGGCATTTGAAGATACATACCTTGATCACTCATGTGAGGTCACTGAACTACTTTCGAGACTGCAGCTGGCTGCTCAAGTCTGGCTGCACTGTTGGCATTGACCTGCACAGCTATCTGCTCCCACTGCTTTCTCAGAGTTTGTCTGGTGGGTCTCCTGGCTCCCTGTGGATAGAAGATCCTCTCTCCTTCAGACCACCTGGTGCACCAAGGCCTTCAGTGCTGCATCGGAGAACCTTGGAGCCCACTCTAGACCATGTTGTGCCATTCCTGGGTCTTTCCCAAGTCAAACAGATTTCTAAAATTACTTCCAGCACCCGCAGCAGCCAAAATTTGCCTCCTCAGTAAGAGGTGCAGGTTGGCTTTAAGTACCGCAGGCTAGCTTGAACTCGTGCTAGCCTCTCAGAATTTTACGCCCCCTGCTCAAGTGTACAGCCACTCCGCAGTGTGCTTAGTGCTGGATGCACACTGCAATCATTTAAATGAGCAGGCAGCATGAAGTTTGCACGCTGTCTGCATCTTGGGCAGATATTAATTGCATAGTGCAATATCCATACTCATTTTCAGGCCATAATAGATTTTGCCCTGCCATATCTTAAGTCTCTGACCATTCTTCAGAATCATTGACCAGAAACTTAACTGAACCAATCACATAAATACTGTGGCTATGACTCACCTCCTGACTCCTCTTCAACTCTTCACCATCTAAAAGACACAAGTCAGGAGTGTGATGAAATATTCTCCACTTGCCTGGATGAGTGCAGCTCCAACAACACTCAAGAAGCTCGATACCATCCCAGACAAAGCTCACCACCATCTTCGCAAGGGCAATGAGAGATGGGCGATAAATGCTAGCCTTGCCAGCAATGCCCACATCACATGAATGAATAAAAAAAAGTCCTACCACTATTTTACTGCATTATTCAACAACAGAACACCACAATTTATTTTGATATTAGAAAAAACATGCACATCACTAAGTAAATAATTTGTAAAATTCTATGCAAGTGACTGTCAAAACTCAGCATATGAATGAACAGACTGGAAAATCACAAAGTATGAGGGTTACAACTTGCCAGGAAACAAAACACTGGAAGCCTAAATTGGATAGCATCCAAAAAAGGGTGCAGGGATTCTAATATGCTATTAACCTGTGCCCATTGATTGCAATGCAGGCAGCATGCCAACCTCCTGCCGTCTGCTCATCTGAATGAGTTCTGCGACCAACAGCGCTAACCATGCTGTTTGTTAGCTGGATGCATCAACTGGGGAACAGTAATGTGAATGGATAGTACTAATTAAAGCTAGCCTCCATTGCTTAAAGCTAGCCTGCGTCTCTTAAAGCTGATGTGCATAGTGGCTGGAGCAAGTGCTGGGAGTTGTGCTTGAAGACAACCTGACCTGGGAAAGTGTGAGGAATGGCACAACCGGGCAGAGCGTGGGCTCCAAGGTTTTCGGATGCTGCATTGGAGGTCTTGGTAGAGGAGTTGGAACAGAGGAGAGAGGTCATGAACCTGCAGCAGTGGGGAGGGATGCCTTCCAGACACATGGTTATAAGGCCAGGGGAGCAGATAGTAGTGGTTGTCAATGCCAGGAATCAAGTCCCGAGAACCTGGATGCAGCGCCAAAAGAAGTTCAATGACCTCATACGAGTGGTGAAGATCAGTGAATACATTTTCCAATCCTACTAACTACACCACTAACCTCAGCCATCACTCAAATCATCACACCCCATCACTCACCTACCAACCATTTCTAACAATCAGGATTTATACCTAACAATCATACACTTCAACATACCCTCACACACTTGACACAGATGTAAGCCTCACATCTGTGTAGCTGTCCCCGGAATTAGCCAGCGATGGAGGCCAGAGAAGGTGGTAAGTGGGGTCAGGGCTCACCAGGGCCAATCAGCCAGGCCCCGGCGAGGTGAAGGTGGATGTCAATCGTGAAAGCAGGGAGTTGTTTCAGCAGGGGCGACCCGTGCCAGTGGGGGGGCCCTCCATGGGGCACAGGCTGCCCGATCAGGAGGTTCTCCCCCCAGGCCTCAAGGAGGGTGCCAGGTTTAAATGACCAGCTTCCCCAGGTTGCGAAGTGCCCATCTGCTGCTGCTAAAATGCCAGCAGTGGCAAGAAAAGGCCCTTAGGTGGCCATTAATTGGCCACTTAATGACCCCAATTGGCCTAAGGGCGGGCAGGCTGCCTGTCATCTCCCTCCACTGCTGGTAAAATACTAACAGAGGGTGGGTAGGTAACAGGCACGCCACCCCCGCCATCCACCCAATTTTACACCTGCCCTCCCAGCCCGCTCCTGGGGCGAGGTGGGATGGTGGGGGGGGGGGGGCACCATGAAATTCCGACCAACATCTCCTTATGTGGCTCTGTGTCAAATTTTGTTTCATAATGTTTCTGTGAAGTGCCTTGAGATTATTTTATTATGTTAAAGGCATAATATAAATATAAGTTGTTGTAGTCATAGTTGTGTTAGGAAGTCTGCCAGAAAGCCTGCTCTCAATCTCAAGAAGCATGGAGGAATCCAGCACCAACTTGGCACAGGGCTGAACATAGAACTTGAAGCCCATCCTTTGGAAGTGGTGGCAAACTCTGTTTGCACACTTGTGGGCCTAACCACGATACAGCGCCTGATGAACGATGTCCCAGCTTCCATTGCGATATAAGCAGCAACCATCCAACATCTGAGTGCTGCCGTGGAAGATCAGACTGTTGTCATGCAACATCAGCTTTCTGTCATGCAAGTGCCAAGCAATGACCATCTCCAACAAGAGAGAACCAAACCATCCTCCCTTGACATTCAATGGTATTACCATCGCTGGCTCCCCCACTATCAACATCCAGGGGGCTGCCATTGACCAGAAACTGAACTGCAGTAGCCATATAAATACTGTGCTATAAGAGCAGGTTAGAGGCGAGGAATCCTGAGGCGAGTAACTCACCTCCTGACTCCCCAAAGTCTGTCCACCATCTACAAGGCACAAGTCAGGAGTGTGATGGAATACTCTCCACTTGCCTGGATGAGTGCAGATCTAACAACATTCTGGAAGATCGACACTATCCAGGACAAAGTAGCCCATTTGATTGGCACCCCATCCACCACATTAAGCATTCATTCCCTCCACCACCAAAGCACAGTGGCAGCAGTGTGTACCATCTACACGATGCACTGCAGCAACGCACCAAGGCTCCTTAGACAGCATTTTCCAAACCCGCGACCTCTACCAACTAGAAGGACAAGGGTAGCAAATGCATGGGAACACCACCACCTGCAAGTTCCCCTCCAAGTCACACACCATCCTGACTTGGAACTATATCGCCGTTCCTTCACTGTCGCTGAGTCAAAATCCTGGAACTCCCTTCTTAACAGCACTGTGGGTGTACCTACCCCACGTGGACTGCAGCGGTTCATGAAGGCAGCTCACCACCACCTTCTCAAGGGCAATTAGGGATGGGCAATAAATGCTGGCCTGGCCAGCAACGCCCACATCCCATGAATGAATACAAAAAAAAAGAGTTTCTTTTAGACAATGGATGGGCAGCTGAGACCTGTTGCTTGCAAATCCTGCACCACGTGCGAACTTCAGGACATTTCATGTATCTAGGGGGTTCACGTGTATAGGAAGTGTTTCCAGTTGCTTCAGCTCGAGCTCAAGATTTCCAAGATTGAGGGGCAGCTGGAGTCACTGCGGAGCATCAGGGCCAATGAGAGTTTCCTGGATTGTATGTTCCAGGAGGTGGAACCCCCACAGGCAGAGAGAGTTCAGGATAATAGATGGGTGGCCATCCGGAAGAGTAGGAAGAGGCAGAAAGTGCAGGAGTCTTCAGGGAGTGTGCCACTCTCAAACCAGTCCTCAGCATTGGAGACTGCTGGAAGTGATAACACCTTGAAGCAGTGCAGTTCAGACCATTGCACCAATGGGTCAGGGACTGCTTAGGAGGAAACAGCAAAGAGTAGAAATGCAGTTGTTAGAGGAGATTCCATAGTTAGGGGACAGACAAGCATTTCTGTAACTGGCATCATGAGTCCCGCATGGTGTTTTGCCTCCCTGGTGCAAGGACAAAGGACAGCATGGAGAGGGTGCAGAATATTCTGCAGGGGGAAGGGAGTGAGCCAGAAGTTGTGGTACACGTCGGTACCAACGACATAGAGAGGGTAGGTATTGAAGTCCTACAGTCAGATTTTCAGAAACTAGGAAGGAAGTTAAAAAGTAGGACCTCGAAGGTAGTAATCTCTGGATTACTCTCAGTGCTACAAGCTTGCGAGAGCAGAACTCGGAAGATAGGGAGGATCAGTGTGTGGCTTGAGGCATGGTGCAGGAGGGAGGGCTTCAGAACCTTGGGGCATTTGGAACATTTCTGGGGCAGGAGACAACTATTCAAATGGGATAGGTTGCACCTTAACAGGACTGGAACCAATGTCCTCACAGGGAGGTTCTCTCGTGTGGTTTGGAGGGTTTAAACTCAATCAGCAGGGGGATAGGCACCAGCATATAGAAATAGAAAAGAGGAATAAAGTGCATCAAGGAGTGAGAGTATTGAATAGTACTGGAGAAGGAAGTAGTACCTTATTAGATAGGAGTAGACTAAAAATCATACAATTATAAAATCATAGAATGGTTACAGCTAAGAAGGAGGCCATTTGGACCATCGTGTTCATGCCGGCTCTCTGCCTTTTTCCCGTTGTGCTGCAATTTTTTCTCCTCAAATAATTGTCCAATCCTCTTTTGAAAGTCATGATTAAATCTGCCTTCACCATACTCTCAGGCAGTGCATTCCAGATCCTAACTGCATAAAAAAGATTTTCCTCATGTTGCCTTTGCTTCTTTTGCCAACGCCCTTAATCAGTGTCCTCTGGTTCTTGACCCTTCTGCCAAAGGGAACAGTTGCACCCTATCTACTCTGTCCAGACCCCTCATGATTTTCAGCAACTCTATCAAATTTCCTCTTAATCTTCTCTTCTCTAAAGAGAACAACCCGAGCTTCTCCAATCTGTCCATGTAACTGATGTTCCTCATCCCTGGAACATTTCTCGCAAAGTTTATGCACCCTCCTAAATGTTCGTGTCTCATAAGTTCTGTTAATGGATGTTAAATAGCTAGTAGTTGAAGGTAATAGGATGAACAGGTGTTGGCTGTTGATTGTACTCAGATGCATATATAAAGAGCCAGCCAGCAGCAGCTGGGTGTTGTTAGGAGTTTGCATGTGACATGCAATAAAAGGTCTCCACCAAAGCATCCTAGTCTCAGTGGGCTGCATTTTACCAATCATGGTCACCCCCCCACCCCCCACCACTCAGTGATGGGACATCCCTTTAAATTTGTTAACATAGGTAAATGAATGAATAATTACTTACCTCGTCCCGCTCCACTATTACAATTGGTGGCCAGCACCATCTGATTGCCAACCAGTGAAGTATGGCAGAAGGGAGGGGGGAGGAGGTACGTATATCAGTGTGGGAAGTGGGGAGCAGGGTCAAACTTACATGATTGCTCTGGGGATGGTGGAAAGGGGTAAATTTAAAAGGTTCTGACCTTTAGGGGGGGAAGGTCAGATACACAAGGTATTTTGGGGGGGGAGAGGGCAAGGGATGAAATATAAGTTTATTGGGGAGGTGGGAGAGGGCCTGGGAACATTGCATTTAATTATTTGTAATAGGTTTTAAATACATGTGTCTTTGAAAATTTAAATTAAATGTAAGGCCTGGACGCCCTTTAAAAATGGCATCTGCACCTGCGCAGTGGCGCCGGATGATTTCCCGCTCCCTCCACGTCATTGGTGGCGGGGGGTGCGCCCTGGCCGTGTAAATGAGCCACCGCGTATATTGCAGCTGCTCCGTGGAATGAAGGCCGTGCGTGCAGGCCGCCATTTTGAATCTCGCCACCAAGACTGGAAGTGAGCAAGTAAAATTCATCCTTGTAACTTCCTCACAAACAGGCTTGGAAGAACACTAAAGTGCAGTGCCCAATACTCCAGTTGAGGCCAAACATATGTTTTATACAAATTTATCATAACTTGCTTGCTTTTGTACTCTATGCCCCTATTTACATAGCCCAGGATCTCATAAGCTTTATTAACCACTTTCTCAAACTGTCCTACCACCTTCTATGATTTGTGCCACGAGGACTACAAGGATAGGTTTAGAATGCATGCATGCAAATGCACAAAGTGTGGTGAATAAGTTTGCTGAGCTACTAGCACAAATAGCTGTGTGGGAATATGATGTAGGGGCAATAACGGAAACATGACTTAGAAATGGTGAGGGCCAGGCGCTTAATATTCAGAATATTCAGGGATACAAAGTGTGTAGGAAAGATAGGGAAGGAAAAAAAATAGTTAGCTCTCTTTGATTAGGCAGCCTCAATGGCCTCCATTATGCAACAGTGGACAGCAAATTATGAGATGCTGCAGGTATCTCCAGCTCCAGTCTGGAATGAACCAGACTTATAAAGGTTTATTGCCACAGTCACTGACAATGTCCTGCTCTGAGTTTGCAGTTGTAGCTAAAACAGCTCAGAGCTTTCGGCACCTTCCAAACCCGGGACCTCTCCCACCAAGAAGTACAAGGGCAGTTGACGCATGGGAACATCATCATCTGCAAGTGCCCCTCCAAGTCACACACCATCCTGACTTGGAACTATATCGCCATTCCTTCACTGTTGCTGGGTCAAAATCCAGGAACTCCCTTCCCAACCTACACCACATGGACTGTAGCAACTCAAGAAGGCGGTTCACCACCACCTTCTCAAGGGCAATTAGGGATGTGCAATAAATGCTAGCCTTGCCAGCGACGCTCACATCCCAAGGACGAATTAAAGAAATTGCAGTGAGGACGTCCTTACTAAAGCACAGATGTCTATGCACTAGTCCTCACTGAGGTTCAGGCAGGAGAACTGCTCCCTGAATACCCTGGGCAGATATGTCGACCTGCAGAGACTCCTTTTCCCCCTTCCTCTTCCACTAGCTCATCCTGCTCTGCATGGCCTCTGTTCATTCTTGAACTCATGCTGAATTCCAAGAGAAATGCCCCGACTAATGCACCCATGTCAAGGAGAAACTGGTTTGTGCAGAAGCCTTGAAATCAGCAAAAAGTCTTTCAGCACCTGCCATATCAGTCCCTGTGGGCTTTTGCAATTTTAAACAACTATAGAAAGCACAAAACACTTGCAGAATCATAACAACAGCCAGAAGAAAGCAACCAGCAATTAATCTGTGAGTAGATGATGATAGCTTTATCCAGCACTCGTGGGGAGACCTGCCAGTTGTTGAACATGTGTTCAGCAGTGTGAGGCTGAGAGAATGCAGTGACTGAAGCATGAAGCTCCAAAATGGCACCACTAGCATACCACAATCTGTCTGCTCTGCGTGCTTCTGGTATATGTTCATGGTGCACTTGCTAAGGTTTGCAGAATTGTAGCGTCCAGCGTCATTCACCCCACAAGTGTGCCAAGAATGCTGTTTTGGAGCTCTAAGGGCACTCATTATTGCTCAAAAAGCAGGCGATAATTGTGAGAATATGGGTTCACACTACCCATGTACCTTACTGTTTGTGGGATCAGCACACAATGGGTTAAAATAGCTTTCTGTTCTGCTGAACAGGAATGCTTTGTAAAAGGATGAGAAGCTGAAAGAATGGGAAAGTCACTCATCCATTTCTTAAGGG
Source organism: Heterodontus francisci (assembly GCF_036365525.1). NCBI lineage: Eukaryota > Metazoa > Chordata > Chondrichthyes > Heterodontiformes > Heterodontidae > Heterodontus > Heterodontus francisci. The sequence goes on from NC_090371.1 coordinate 117,101,957, forward strand.
TTTGGAACATGTTGTTTGGCCACTATTTACAGTAATAAAGTCATTAACTGTCCAGTGAGGTGCGATGACCTCTCCCACCGACAAAGGCAACCCATGGCGCCCAATCTCTACGCCAATTGAGCCGGACATTGACCGGGCAGCCCCCGGTCAATAGGTTCTGTCCCGCCACAGTCCACCTGCTTCAATGGGTGCTTGGAGCTCAGGGTCATTGCCCGAAAAGCGGACTGCAATACCGCACCAAACAGCACAAAAAAAGGAAAGAAGGTACCAGCCATTCGTTTTGCAAGCTAGAACATCAGAACTACGTGTCCTGGCCTGTCGGAAGACCTTACACAAATCAACGATTCTTGGAAGACCGCCATCATTAACAACGAGCTCAGTAGACTCAATGTGGACATTGCAGCACTTCAGGAGACACACTTCCCTGCGAGCAGAACTCTAACAGAGCAAGACTACACCTTCTTCTGGCAGGGTAGGGATCCTGAAGAACCAAGACAGCATGGAGTGGGCTTTGCCATCCAAAGAAACTCTTTGCTCAGCATGATAGAGCCACCTTCAAATGGCTCAGAACGCATACTGTCCATCCGACTGCTCACCGCCTCTGGTCCAGTACACTTACTCAGCATCTAAGCTCCAACACTCTGCTCCCCACATAAAGATAAAGACCAGCTCTACGAGCAACTCCATAATATCATTAGTAGCATCTCCAATACTGAACATCTGTCCCTGCTGGGGGACTTTAATGCCAGGGTTGGGGTCGACCATGACTCATGGCCCTCCTGCCTTGGGCGCTATGGCATTGGAAGGATGAATGAGAAGGGACAGAGACTGCTTGAGTTGTGTACCTATCATAACCTCTGCATCACCAACTCGTTCTTTCACACTAAACCCTGTCACCAGGTCTCTTGGAGGCACCCAAGATCACGTCATTGGCACCAGCTGGACCTCATCGTCACAAGGCGAGCCTCTATAAACAGCGTTCAAATCACACACAGCATCCACAGTGCGGACTGCAACACTGACCACTCCCTGGTGTGCAGCAAGGTTAGACTCAAACCAAAGAAGCTGCATCACTCCAAGCAGAAGGGCCACCCACGCATCACCACGAGCAGAATTTCTTATCCACAGCTGTTACAAAAATTTCTAAATTCACTTGAAAAAGCCCTTCAAAACACTCCCACAGGGGATGCAGAGACCAAGTGGGCCCACATCAGAGACGCCATCTATGACTCTGCTATGACCCCACCTGTGGCAAATTTGTGAAGCGGAATGCAGACTGGTTTCAATCTCATTTTGAAGAGCTGGAACCTGTCATAGCCGCTAAACGCATTGCACTGCTGAAGTACAAGAAAACCCCCAGCGAGTTAACATCCGTAGCACTTAAAACAGCCAGAAGCGCTGCACAAAGAACAGCCAGGCGCTGCACAAATGACTACTGGCAACACCGATGCAGTCATATTCAGCTGGCCTCAGACACCGGAAACATCAGAGGAATGTATGATGGCATTAAGAGAGCTTTTTGGCCAACCATCAAGAAGATCGCCCCCCCTCAAATCTAAATCAGGGGACACAATAACTGACCAACGCAAGCAAATGGACTGCTGGGTTGAGCACTACCTCGAACTGTACTCCAGGGAGAATGTTGTTACTGAGACCACCCTCAATGCAGCCCAGCCTCTACCAGTCATGGATGAGCTGGACGTACAGCCAAGAAAATTGGAACTCAGTGATGCCATTGATTCTCTAGCCAGCGGAAAAGCCCCTGGGAAGGACGGCATTACCCCTGAAATAATCAAGAGTGCTAAGCCTGCTATACTCTCAGCACTGCACGAACTGCTTTGCCTGTGCTGGGACGAGGGAGCAGTACCACAGGACATGCGCAATGCCAATATCATCACCCTCTATAAAAACAAAGGTGACCGCGGTGACTGCAACAACTACCGTGGAATCTCACTGCTCAGCATAGTGGGGAAAGTCTTCGCTCGAATCGCTTTAACAGGCTCCAGAAGCGTGTCTACCCTGAGGCACAGTGTGGCTTTTGAGCAGAGTGATCGACCATTGACATGTTGTTCTCCCTTCATCAGCTACAGGAGAAATGCCGCAAACAATAGATGCCCCTCTACGTTGCTTTCATTGATCTCACCAAAGCCTGTGACCTCGTCAGCAGACGTGGTCTCTTCAGACTACTAGAAAAGATCGGATGTCCACCAAAGCTACTAAGTATCATCACCTCATTCCATGATAATATGAAAGGCACAATTCAGCATAGCGGCGCCTCATCAGACTCCTTTCCTATCCTGAGTGGCGTGAAACAGGGCTGTGTTCTCGCACCCACACTGTTTGGGATTTTCTTCTCCCTGCTGCTCTCACATGCGTTCGAGTCTTCAGAAGAAGGAATTTTCCTCCACACAAGATCAGGTGGCAGGTTGTTCAACCTTGCCTGTCTAAGAGCGAAGACCAAAGTACGGAAAGTCCTCATCAGGGAACTCCTCTTTGCTAACGATGCTGCATTAACATCTCACACTGAAGAGTGTCTGCAGAGTCTCATCGACAGGTTTGCGGCTGGCTGCAACGAATTTGGCCTAACCATCAGCCTCAAGAAAACAACGTCAGAAATGCTCCATCCATCAATATCGGTGACCACGCTCTGGAAGTGGTTCAAGAGTTCACCTATCTAGGCTCAACTATTACCAGTAACCTGTCTCTCGATGCAGAAATCAACAAGCGCATGGGACAGGCTATGTCCAGACTGGCCATGAGAGTGTGGGAAAATGGCGCACTGACACGGAACACAAAAGTCCGAGTGTATCAGGCCTGTGTCCTCAGTACCTTGCTCTACGGCAGCGAGGCCTGGACAACGTATGTCAGCCAAGAGCGACATCTCAATTCATTCCATCTTCTCTGCCTCCGGAGAATCCTTGGCATCAGATGGCAGGACCGTATCTCCAACACAGAAGTCCTCCAGGCGGCCAACATCCCCAGCTAATACACCCTACTGAGTCAGCGGCGCTTGAGATGGCTTGGTCATGTGAGCCGCATGGAAGATGGCAGGATCCCCAAGGACACATTGTACCGCGTGCTTGCCACTGGTATCAGACCCACCGGCCGTCCATGTCTCCGCTTTAAATACGTCTGCAAACGCGACATGAAGTCCTGTGACATTGATTACAAGTCGTGGGAGTCAGTTGCCAGCGATCGCCAGAGCTGGCGGGCAGCCATAAAGGCGGGGCTAAAGTGTGGCGAGTCGAAGAGACTTAGCAGTTGTCAGGAAAAAAGGCCGAAGTGCAAGGGGAGAGTCAACTGTGTAACAGCCCCGACAACCAATTTTTCTGCAGCACCTGTGGAAGTCTGTCACTCTAGTATTGGCCTTTATAGCCACTCCAAGCGCTGCTCCACAAACCACTGACCAGCTCCAGGCTCTTACCCATTGTTTCCCGAGACAAGGAGGCCAAAGAAGAAGAAGAAGAAGAAGAAAGTCATTAAAGAGTTTGGGTGGAACATATAAACATTGAAATGGAATCATTGGGAGAAATTGATGACCATGAGAGTATCTTCTTAACTCCATTCTATATGAAGTCTGCATTGTGTGTCTTTTAATGTATTGTAATTTAGTTTTAGCATGCATGGAATGTGGAGATCATAGGTAGGATTGGTATAAGTGTTTAGAGCAAACCACTGCTTGCTGTAGTCAGGCTGAAACTATGGGTTGGTGCCGAGTTCTTGTAGTAAATTGTGAACTCAGTAATAAAGAATCATATAAATGGAATTATATTGTATGATTTGACTGAGTACTCACTCATGTTAGATTGTGTAACATGAATTCGTTAAAGACAAATATATGATTCTGCAGTTGTTACATCTGACATCTGAGTTTAATGAACGGAAATAGAACAGGAAAACAGTCCAATGCTAACAAGGGGAGCCACCAAGAAGAAAGATCATGAAAAGGGGGGAAAAAACTCAAACAGTGTGAAAAGCAGAAATAATTAATGTGGAGAATGCAGAACAGGTGGGAAATGGGCTGGAAAAGAAAACAAAATGGAAGAATTTGTAATGTTTCCTGTATACTGCAAATGAGTTCCTCATTTATTTTTGAGTCAAAAGGAGATCATTCAGTGTTATCCATGTAGTGGAGTCCATTTGCAGAATGATCATGGTTTGAAACAGTCATTTTTTTTGTTTCCATTTCTACAATTCAATTCAACAATCTTTGAAAACATTTCAGAAAAAAATAGTCAGAAGCTCTAATGTTCTTACAACTGTAATTTTGTTCTGTGTCCTCACTTGCACAATGTCCTGCACTCCCATTATTCCTGTCCTTCCCAAACTCCAAAATTCCTGTGCTCCAGCGAATTGATTTTAAGATCCTTGTCCTTGATTTCAAATTATTCTATGGCCACATCAGATTCCAGCTCAATTATCTCCTCCAACTTCATGTACCACACCATATCTCCAATCTTCTAATCCTAGTTTAATCCATTTGATCAGTGATTGTTCTTTCATCCATTTTGCCTCTACCATCGATAAAATCTCTCTCGGTTCCTGGGCCTTGCCACTTCATTCCTGACTTTCAAAACCTTCAAATAACTCTCCTCTGATACTATGCTTTCAACTCCAGCTCCTAACTCCTTCCTCATTTTCCTCTTTTTTTGTTTCTGTTCAGCAGCCGCTTTTTCTGACATTTTGTAAAATGATTTGAGATAACTTCTGCATATGAGGATAAAATGATTCAATACTCTTTTGTTAATCACTATATCCTAAAAGATTAATCTGCCACTATATTTTTTAAATTTCTTTTCATTAGCAATTCTGTTACATTTTTGGGTCTTTACTATTCATCTTAATTTGGCTTTTACCCCTTCCATATTTTAAAATTCTTGATAGTCCTTATGACTTCAAGAATACTGTCAGTCAGTAAGCTTTTGCTAAGATGACCCAGGATAATTAACAGAGTAATCTTTCTGCTAATTGCTTTAGCTATTGGAAATAGTCATTTGCACACAAAATATCTGAAAGAAAAACAATAAAAGGTCAAATCTGCAAAGTTGTTTTTCTTTTGCATACACAGTTCTTTTCTTGTAATATTTTTTAATGGGAGGCACTGACTAATATACTCAAGCACCTTCTATATATTTTTCATTTGTTATAAGTGTTTCCATTTTTTGTTAAATTTGTGTTTTAAAACTGAAAAGATTTCCATCGATGCTGGACCTTTGGCTGTTTGTTTTTAAAAAGGTCACCAAAAGGTTTGGACTGATTTTGAACTGTAAACAGTTACTGCAAGGCACTTGTTTTCAAATAGCTCAGCAGGGGTTGTTTTTGACTTGGAAAGATGTTTACAAGAAGTGACAAACCAAGATTTATAGTTGTCAGGAGGCTTTCTTTCTGGAAAAAGTTTTAGTTTCAATTTGAACTGTTAACAAAGCCAGTTGTTTCTTGATCTACCGGGAGAAGCCAGCTCATCTCTTTATTTTGAAAAGAAATCCTGCATCAAGTATGTTTCCTATTTCCTCCTGTATATGAAGCAACCCTGCATTGAATGTGTGGGAACTAAAATTTTGTTATTGCAATCCTGCTGTAAGACTTATTTGGAGCCTTCTGTAGCTGCATCTCTTGGAAAGCCTACCCAAACTGATCTTCAACTTCGCCTGGAAGGACCTTTTCTAGGAAGATCCCATTGACAGCTGTCTACACGCATTTGGGATGTCTAACCAAAACAAAGGACATCTTTCCATACCTTCTTTTCCGCCTAAATGTTTTTTTATTCCTTCCATTTCTTTGTAACAACTGTAAACAAAAATCCCTTTTTACTATTTCCCGATTAACCGGTGTATATGTATGAATGTGTATGAGGGTTAGGATAAATAAGGGGATTTAATATTGTAATTTGTGTGCATGTTTTACTCTATTATTGGTTAAGACTTTGTTTATAATAAATGGATAATTTTGTTGTTTATTAAAGAAACCTGGTTGGTGTGTTTATTCTGGGGAAAAATAGAGTATATGATTGACTGTATCATTGGCCGGAATTTTAGGCTGGGCAGACAGGAGCCAGACTCCGACGTAAATGTCGGTGCCAATCCCGCTCCCGCCCAGCCTGGGGATCCGTCCCGCATTTTACGGATCCCCAGGCTTTAATTGGCCCAAGGCGGGGCTTCCACCTGCTTGAGGGAGGAGGTCTGCCACCGGGAGTGGTGGCCACTGCTGAGACTGCAGCCCAGGTGACCGAGGAGGACACAATGGAACCAGGACAGAAGGTAAGTTCGGGAAGCCTCACCAGGGGAATCAGTCGTGCCCTGGTGAGGCTAGGGTGGTCGTTTGAAGCAGGTGGGGGGCGTCTTGGATCCCGGGGTTGGGTTGGGAGGTAGGGGCGGCCCTCAATCGGGCCCCCCGGGGTGCGAAAGGCCAGCAGCTATAGCTGGGCGGCCTTTCACGTCCCCGGCACACCCGCTTGCCAAGGTTAAAATACCCGTGGAGGCGAGCGAGGGCCCTTAAGTGGCCATTAAGTGGCCATTTAAGGGTCTTGATTGGCCTCGGATGGGCGGGCCGCTTCTCACCCCACCCACCGCCGCCGGACCTCTGTAAACTTGGTCGGAGGCGGAATCAGGGCGGTTAGGCCTCCCAGAGCCTGCCGCTCAATTTTACACCGCCCTCCCCACCACCACGCCACCATCCGACCCACTGGGACGGCGTAAAATTCCGGCCATTAAGTGGGAAAATTTAAATATATGTTGTAACCTGTGGAAAATGGGACTAAAATAAACAGTGCACGCCTCCCACCTTGGTTGTAACATATTCTATAAAAGTTATAAACAGTGTGATTCAATTCCAATCAGCTCAATTATCCTCTGCTACCTTAGCTTACAGAACATTCCCAATCATTTCAATACTCTTTAACTGGTTGCCAAGTGGTGAATTTGAATAATTAACAATCTGGCAGAATGAATCAATGAGAACAAAAAGGGTGAGTTTTGCAATAGATGGACAATCCATTCTGCCAGTTTACTGTCCAAATGGTGATGGGGAAAATCTCTACCAAAAAGCATGAATATCTTTGAAATATGCAGCTTGGCACCTCTCCCAAGCCTGTAAGCTTGGGAATAAATTGAGAAATCGCACAGCACTTTTATTGATTTAGGCTGGAACAGTCCAGTTGGCTTTTAAACTGTTTATGCATTGCAACTGAGCTAACGGACAGCTAACAGACAAAAGCAAGACAGCACTGTTTATTTTTGTCACACTGTCCACCAGCTATAGATTCAAATCACAACTATTGATACATTCAGCTAGTGCCATTGAAGGGCAGCATTACTAATGTTTATCACTGTGTAAAATGGAAACTTAAAAGAATCAAACCGAATCATCAAATTAACTTTTTACTGGGTTTAGTGACTCATGCATCATTTAAATACATACTGCATATCGACCAATACTATGATAAATCACTGCTGTCTTTGGTATTTATTAATGACCTAGAGTTGGCTTTAGGAGGCATAATTTCAAAGTTTGTAAAGAATATGTAATTCAGAAATGTAGAAAACAGTGAGGAGGATAGCAACAAGAAGACATAGGGCTGAATTTTATCAGTGCACCGCACTCCGCAGCGGCGCGCTGTGAAAGCGGCAGCCTTCCAACACGGAAGTGCCACCGTACAGCCCCGTGATATTATGCGCGGGGCTGATTTAAATGGAGGGGGCGAAGTGGCTGCCCTTGATGAAATAGAGGGGGCAGCCGCCGTGTCCCCGGCAACGGCTTCTGGCGCCAACACGCAGACGCGGCACCATTTTTAAAGGGCTTCAAGCCCTTAGCAAAAATTTACATTTTTAAAGGGATATTGGATTCATTTGTTTTTAATAAATAATTTAAAAATGGAGGCCCTTTCCCACCACTACCAGCAACCGCCCACCCCCCCCATGGTCTTTCCATTGCCCTATATTCAGAAAACATATTTTATTCCCGACCCAAACTTTCCCCCCCCCCCCAACCTTTTCACATTTGCCCTTCAACTCCTTCCCACCATCCCCACCGCCAATAAAAAGTGTTTTCCCCGCTCCCCTACCCCTCCCACCCTGAAAATTGTATTCCTCCCCCCACCCCCCCAGCTACCAGTGTCTCGCCTCAGAACTCCAACAGAGTTCCAAAGGCATGTGAGTCATGACCAGTTGGCTGTAAAATCGGAGTGGGACGGCTACCATCGGCAGGTAGGTCAATTTGCATTTTATTAATGCTGATTTAAATATTTAAATGTCGGGCCCGCTGGGCCGCATCGAGGCCTCACCGCCGCCGCTAATATCCAGCAGGGCCTTCTCGGCAACGTGGGTCATGACTGGCCGCTCCACTAGCATTTTATGGGTCTCCTGCCACGACCCACGGTGTCAAGGGGCTGGTAAAATTCAGCCCATTGACTGGTGAAATGGGCAGGCACGTGGCAGATGAAATTTAATGCAGTAAAGTGTGAAGTGATGAATTTTGGTAAGAAGAATGAGGCAATATATACTAAATGTTACAATTTTAAAAGGAGTGCAGGAACAGAGCAACCTGGGCATTCACATGCACAATCCAAGGCAGTTATGCTAAACCTTTATAAATCACTGGTTAAATCTTAGCTGGATCATTTCAACCAATTCTGGGCACCATACGTTAGGAAGGATGCCAAGTCATGCTAGCCCCCCACTTGCCAAGAATGAGGCACATTAATTTTATCATGAACATTGATTTTAAACTGTTACTGGAGTGAAGAAAAGACTGGTTAAACAGAGCAGCCGTGATTTGTAAAGATATTTGCATATTAACAGACAGTGTTTGGAAGGACAAAGCAGCCATTCCCTGACACATTCAACCCACAATGGACTCTTGATCACCAGACATTGAAGGTGGGGGAGCTCGCATTCCAGGTTGACTGCTAAGATGGCTGAATACATACATGGACGTGGTCAAACCAGCTAGTCACATGAGTAACCTGCTGGGTAACCTGAGTTTTTTTGAATTTGTGCAAACAGTTTGGGCAGAAAGCTGTTTGCTCCTGGACTAAGACGATCTCTCCTGGCTGGCTTGCCACAGCCTCTCCTGTCTGCCTGTTCCCATCTCTTTCTCACAAGCCTCTGAATCCACTGAAGACACATGAACTCCAAGAGAGAAAAGTCCCCTACACCAAACATGGTTTAAGAAGAATACTGGGCCCCAACAAAAAGCAAGATCTACATACAATCAAGGACTTTACACTGAACTTGAAGAAGCATAACAAAAACACTTCAGATATTGCCTCAAACTTTTCCATTTTATTTTTCTTCGGCTCTTTTCTATCTCTATTTGCATGTGTGTATCGCGTGTGCATGCTAGCGTGGGTGCGTTGTGTATCTATAGGCATCAACCAAATTAGAGTTTAAGTTTAATAAATTTCAACTTTTCTTCTTTAAACCTAAGAAAGCCTGTTTGTGCTGGTTTCTTTGCCTTATAATTGGAAAGCAGTGATCAAGGATTCACCAAAAGCTAAAAACATGGTGTGTTTAAAATTAAGCCCTGTTACAGTAAGACCAGTTGAAGGCTGAGAGGGACCCCTAGACCCCTTTCTCACCTGGTTGTAACACTAGAGATGAGGGACTTTACATGGAGAGACTAGAGAAGTTGGAATTGTTATCCTTAGAGCAGAGAAGGTTAAGAGGAGATTTAATAAGGTGTTCAAAATTATGAGGGGTTTTGATGTCTATACAATTTAATTTTGTGTGTTTACAACAAAACTTATGCATTTAAGAACCATTATTATGTGTTAGAGCATTTGGAACTGAGGAACTTCATGCAGTTTAAGGTGTGTTAATTCGGTGAAACATTAATTCAGTGAAACAGTTTCCACTGGCAGGAGGGTCGGTAACCAAGGAACATAGATTTAAGGTAATTGGCAAAAGAACCAAGGGGGAGATGAGTTTTTTTTTATGCAGTGAGTTGTTATGATCTGGAATGCGCTGCCTGAAGGGGTGGTGGAAGCAGATTCAGTAGTAACTTCCAAAAGGGAATTGGATATATACATGGAAAGGGAAAATTTGCAGGGCTATGGGGAAACAGCGGGAGAGTAAGACTAAATGGACAACACTTTCAAAGGAGCAGCATGGGCATGATAGGCCAAATGCCTCCTTCTATGTTGTATGGTTCTATGATTCCATATTTTTTATATCAGATTTCAACAAATTCAGTGATTTGTCCAATGTGAGCTTCTTTGAAATTTGTGGCTAAGAAAGTAGTCGATGCTGCATCCATTTTACAAGCATAAATTGGACACCAAAGCGTCCAAAATGACAGGTGGCATAAACATTCTGTGCCAGAAGTGTGTCTCTGTTCCTCCGCCTTGTTGGTAAAGATAGAAAAAGGTGCTCAGGACTTGCATTCGAAATAGGCATTGTCCCCTTGCATATAAATAAAGGGGTCAAATGTTTCTTTTAGGCTCCCTTTACAAAATGCTGTGCCCGAAATGTTGTCCGCGCCATCAACTATTTGCCCACCCTCAATTAAGCAATGTTGTGTGATGTGGAGAAACATAAGAGGTATTATGCTTCATTTTTTTTCCAGAATTACTAATGTCTTGCAGCACTGTGGTGTGGTGCTAATCATTTTATACACCATTGCACGCATGGTATCACATTTTATAATGCAAGACAACACCGTGATACAATTAGTGGTTATACCAATTATTTGTTGAATTACAGTGCACATCATACACAGAATTTTATTTTATAATTTTCAGATATGAAATGGCTGCTGGTTTGACATTATTCTTTAGAGAAGATTCTGCTCCACTGGTATAACAATGAGAACAGGAAGTTCAGGGATATTAGAGTTGATGGTGTTCAAAGAAACACACTTTTCCTAAAAGAAAAATAACAAGTCATTCCCCACTCCCACAGGGCATAAGATAGATGGCATTCAATACTCTTTGGCGCTGCCAACAATGGGCTGAATTTTGTTGAGCTCCCGACATTGGGAGCTCCATGCGGTGAGGGCCAGAAGATCGCAGTGGCAGTGGCGCACCCAGCAGCCCGATGCCAGGATTGCCAGGCCCGATCTTCCCAACGGTGGCGAGGCTCTGTGGCACCCTCCCCGCAGTCGCTCAGCGACAGGACCCAACTTTAAATATTGAAATAAAGGACATGAATAAATTAACATACTATTCCCCACAATCTTACCAGCTGTCCGTGACCTTCCGTGTGACGGCCGGCACTCACGCGCCTTCACTTTCCCATCCAGGGAAAGCTGGCGCCACTGGGGTGGGGATGGGGGAAACTTAGGATTTGAAAGTGGAGAAGGAGGTCAACTCTGTAATTCTAGTGTGGGGCGGGGGGAAGAGTTGACCTCTGCACTTAGTGCAGTTGTGGTGGGAGGAGAGGTCAACTACGATGTAAGATCACTGACCTGAAGCATTAACTCTGCTTCTCTCTCCATAGATGCTGCCAGACCTGTTGAGCATTTCCAGCATTTTTAGTTTTTATATTCAATTTAAGTGTTTTTTGGTGGGGGAAACAGGACTACCATTTATTTCCTGTGTAATGGCGTGGTGGGAAATGGGTCACACATTTGTACAGTGTAGTAGGGGGAGGGGGGGAGCTTCTGGGGTTGAACCTTGTACTCTCTGTGCAGGTCTTTTAAATTTTCTGGCCTTTTAAAAATGGCGCCAGCACCTACACAGAGGCAGCTGACGCCATTGCTGACATCACAGAGCCTGCTCCTGCCACGTGATTGGAGGCGGCGGACTGCCCTGTGTATCGAAATGAGTCGCCATGCATGGCCCGTGTGTGCGGTATGCTGTTTATTCATGTGGTCGCAGGAGAATAAAATTCAGTCCAATTACCTTTATGAAGTACTTCATTATGATATATATGTATAACAACGAACAGATGCATATTTAAAACATTTTAAAAGTGAAGTCAAAACTCAAATATTCTTGGTCTTTCGCAAATATCTAACATAAATACACTCCAAAGCAACAGGCCCCAGGACCATCAAATCATCATATGGCAAGTTTCTGACAATTTTCCAACTGATTTCATTACTGTTACCACTGAGGTGGGAGGAGTGCACTGTTTATTCTAGTTTCACTTCTCCATGGGTCACAACATATATTTAAATTTTTTCCCACTTACTGATACGGTCAATCATAGACTCTATTTTTATCCCAGAATAAAACACACCAATCAGGTTTCTTTAATAAACAACAAAATTATCAGTTTATTATAAAAAAAAGTCTTAACCAGTAATGAAGTAAAGCATAAATACATAGATTGAAATATTAAAGTTCCCTTTTTACCTTCCACACACACACACACACACACACACACACACACAAAAACACACACACACAACAAAGAACACTTTGGCTGAATACTTGCTCATTCTTGAAGAAACAGCAGATGAGATATGTTGTGCTCCAAAAGTGGTATACAGTCTGGCCTCCGAGTACATGTGTATGGGCCATTGGGATCTTTTAGAACAGTTTTTAGGCGGCATTGAGAATTAATTTAGCAGGCACTTTTTCAAAGACAGGAGATGAGATGAGTTGACACAGTGGACTTCTCAGGATCTTTTAGAGAAGTGCTGGAAAGCTGAGCTGGGTTGTGATCTCTCCTTCCTGGGGAATTCTCTTCTATCCTTGGAAGTTCTCTTCTCTCTTTGGAAGTTCTCTCCCTTTTCATACAGTTCTGCCCTAACTCAAAACAATTCAAAAGCGAAACTGACAACAGGAGGTCAACCTTTTGACTGCCATCAATCTTGACCTGTCACATCTTTGTAAACAACTTCTCCATTTCTCTGAAGTTCTCTGTTATTTATTGAGCTGGAAGTCAGGTGGTTTCCCAGAAAGTTTTGTTTTCCTCACAGGGCCTCTCAGTGCCTCTTTTAAAAACATTTCCAGGGACTGTTTTTTCAAGTCAAGAGGCCTTTACATGACCCCCATTGAAAACCCCAAAGTTTAACATTTCTTCAATCTTTCAAAAATGAATCCTCAAAAAATATATTGAACAAAACACAGAGGCACTTTTGTAACATTACTCTTCCACCTTACAGCCTCCTAAACAAAACAAAAAAACGGCATGACTGACCAAAGAACCACGTGGCAGTCACCCTTTGTGCAGTAAAAGTAATCTCTCTGATGCCCAATACAGGGATTTCTGACGGCAGAGATTTTTCCATGCTTTCCAGTGCTTTGACGCAGTTGGAAAGAAAGCAAAATAAGCTAACAAAGGCCTAGTTCACTCCTCATTTCTAATATACTCTCTTTGTCAATGAATAACAATAAAATATAATTATATATTGTAGAACGCAGCTAGTGAAGTTTCAATAAGGGCCTTGTTTGGACTACAAGTTTATTGTTCAGAAATTGAGTTATGGGATCATGATGGCTCTAAAAAGATGGAGGAGTAATGTAACTTTTAAGTTGAGAGGGAGATTTTCTATTTAAATACAGTATCATAGCAGGAGCTGAAACTGGACTTGGGAATCATCAAGATAGACATCCTCCCAATGCCCTTATTTATAGCTAAAAATAATAAACATAGCCTGAAGACCAGTTTTCATTTTTAAGTTTCAAAGACAGTTAATAAATAAAGGTTAATACTGAAGATTAATATATGTTTTGTGTGGCTCACAAAAGGTGGAGTGGATAGACTGGGTAAATACAAGCCAGTCAGTCTAACCTCGACAGTGGGCAAATTGTTGGAATGAAGTCTGAGGGACAGTACAAATCGTCATTTAGAAAGGCACAGATTAATCGAAGACAGTCAGCATGGATTTGTTAAAGGTAGGTCATGTCTGACTAACGTGATTGAATTTTTGAGGAGGTAACAAGAAGGGTCAATGAGGGTAATACATTTTATGTCATTTACATGGATTTTAGCAATGCTTTTAACAAGATCCCACATGGCAGACTGGTCAGAAAAGTAACAGCCCATAGAATAAAAGGAAGTGGCAAGTTGGATCCAGATTGACTAAGTGGCAGAGAGCAAATGGTTGATGGAGTTTTTGTGACTGGAAGACAGTTTTCAGTTGGGGAGCTCAGTACTACGTCCCTTGCTTTTCGTGGTATATATCAATGATTTAGATTTAAATGTAGGGGGCACGATTAAGAAGTTTGCAAATGATAAAAAAAATAGTTGTGTGATTGATAGTGAGGAAGGAAGAGATCAATGGACTGGCCAGATGGGCAGTAAAGTGGCAAATAGAATTCAATGAGGCAGGCAAACAAGGCAAAGGAATACGCAAAAAGAGGGACCTTGGAGTGCATGTCCATAGATCTCTGAAGGTAGCAGAACAAGTGGACAAGTTGGTTAAGCAGGCATACGGGATACTTTCCTTTATTAGGTGAGGCATAGAATATGATTATGCTGGAACTGCAAAAAACACTAGTTCGCCACAGATGGAATCTGCGTACAGTTCTGGTCACTGCATTACATGAAGTATGCGATCATACTAGAAGGGTACAGAGGGGATTTAAAAGGCTGTTACCAGGAGTGAAGAATTCTAGCTATGAAGAAAGATTGCATAGGCTGGGGTTGTTTTATTTTTGGTATATTGGAGGCTGAGGAGAGATTTAATTGAGGTGTATAAAATTATGAGGGGCCTAGATAGAGTGAATAGGAAGGACCTATTTCCTATATCAGAGAAATCAATAACCAGGGCGCGCAGATTTAAAGTGATTGGCAGAGGGATTAGAGGGGAATTGAGGAGATTTTTTTTCACCCAGAGGGTGGTGGGAATCTGGAACTCCCTGCCTGAAAGGGTGGTGGAAGCAGAGGCCATCACTGCATTTAAAGTATACTTGGATATACATTTGAAGGGCGACGGGACCAAGAGCTGGAAAGTGAGTTTAGGCTGGGTAGCTCTTTTTCGGCTAGCATGCGATGAGCCTCTGTGTCATAAATTACAAATAAACTATTTAACCTGACAAAAGGCTGCATCAATACCATGTACTAAAGGAAATGCTCTTTTCAGATGTTACCTGTTATATATGTATATATTATACTATCTGTAAAGTGTTAGGAACTATTTAGCTAGGAACTAGTTGTTATGTGTAAGTGTTCCAGTAGGGGGCCACATTCACAGCTGCACTGGGCAGTCATGTTATGTGTAACACAAGAACCAGTTGAATCAGGTTCTACAGTACAAAGCATGATGTTGTAATAAACCAGACTGACTCCTGCCCTTTCCCAGATTAAAGTGTGATTCTTTCCAACATCTGGGAACCAGAAACATAAAGACAAAACATGATGGCAGCGAGTGTCTGTGAGTAAACCTACAGCATTTTTAAAAGCATCAGATTGAGAAAAGTGACCCAAATTAGTGCCAAAGAGAAAGGTAGAAAAACTGAATGACTCGTGTGAAAACTTAAAAAAAAAGATCGAAATGTCAGCTGGGACTGGAATGAATGTACTGCTACAGCCCATCATGAATTGGGGAGCATTTGAGAAGTTTAAACAAAAGTGCAATTTGGCTTTCAATAGTTTCCTAAAAGGCACTAGTGAAGGGGAGAGGGTCAGCTATATACTTCTGCGGGCTGGAGATAAAGGATTATATTTATTTAACAGCTGGGACCTAAGCGAAGAGGACAGCAGAAACCCGGACAAAATTTTTGTAAGATTCAGCACCCATCTCCAGCCAAAATCAAATCATCAGATATCCCAATATGAATTTCAAGGCCTCAGACAGGAACTAGGTGAGCCTATTGACAATTTTGTAACAAGACTGAAAAATGAGGCCAGAAAATGTCAATTTAAGGACACAGATGAATGGCTGATAGATCAGCTTATTTGGGGTTCTGCACATTCTGAAGTACAGAAAGCCCTAATCGGACAGGACAAGCTCACAATATCGCAGGCTATAGACACTGCCAGAGCACATGATGCCACGAACATACAGATGAAGACTCTGACCTCTCAAATGGCTAGCCTTCAGTTAAGTCAAAAGACAGACAGCAGGGTCGATGCTGTGAAACAACAACTGAAGAATGTACACCAAACAGAGAGAAAGACGTGCAGGAGCAGTGGACAACCACATGAATTGACAGACAGAAGGAAATGTCCCACATATGGATCAATCTCCAGAGCTTCTGGAAAGACCAAGCACTGGGAAAAGATGTTCAGAACAAGGCAAGAATGTGGTAGAAGAGTCATCACAGCCAGAGTAACAGGGTGAAGGAATAGTGAAAGAAACCCAACATCCATACCCTGGAAGATAGCGATGGGTTTGAGAACATGATAGACGTAGGAACCATAGAATTGCACAAAATGTCTGGATGTGACAGTTCCCAGAGAAAGAAATTCAGATCAGGAAGAGGCTGAGAAATAAGCCCACAACGATAAATCTGAAGGTGAAGATTGATACTGGAGCGCAGAGAAACATCATCCCACTCAGACTATACCAGCAGATCTTTCCTGAAAATTTGGAGAAAAATGGTTATCCAAAGGAAGGTGTCATAGAGAGATACAGCACTGAAACAGGCCCTTCGGCCCACCGAGTCTATTCCAACCATCAACCACCCATTTATACTAATCCTACATTAATCCCATATTCCCTACCACATCCCCACCTTCCCTCAATTCTCCTACCACCTACCTATACTAGGGGCAATTTACAATGGCCAATTTATCTATCAACCTGCAAGTCTTTGGCTGTGGGAGGAAACCGGAGCACCCGGCGGAAACCCACGCGGTCACAGGGTGAACTTGCAAACTCCACACAGGCAATACCCAGAACTGAACCCGGATCGCTGGAGCTGTGAGGCTGCAGTGCTAATCACTGCTCTGAAACCAAACAACATCATGCTAACAGCATACGGGGGAACTGAGATTCGACAGCTAGGAACAATGCAAATCAGAGGGACACACAAAGGAAAAGATGTTAACTGTATGTTCTATGTCACAGAAACAGATGGTCCAGCTATCCTGGGGTTGAGCAGTTGTGAAGAGCTGCAGATTATCTCAGTAAACCATGAGGTGAAGGAGGCGACACCTTTGGTTGAAAAGCGCCCTCTGGTACAAATGTACCCAGAGTGTTTTGATGAGATGGTTGGATGCTTTGAAGATTTTGAGTATCACATCACTGTTGATTCATCCCCCACCTAAAGTACCAGTAGAACTAGAAGGAAAGCTTGAAAGAGAGCTCCGAGAAATGGAAAAAATGGTGATCGCCGGAGTCACAGAGCCTACAGATTGAGTAAATTCCATCGTGGTGAGAGAGAAGCCAAACGGACAGCTAAGAATTTGCCTACATCCCAAAGGTCTTAACCAAGCAATAAAGAGGGATCACTACCCTATTCCAACATTGGAAGAAATCACACCAGCACTGGCAGGGGCAAAAGCTTTCAGCAAGCTTGATGCCAGAAATGGCTACTGGAATGTGAAGCTAGATGCAGAATCTTCACTGTTGAAACATTCAACACACCCTTTGGACAGTACAAATTCCTGCGTCTACCCTTTGGCCTCAAAGTGAGCCAGGATCTGTTCCAACAGAAAGTAGATGAGACATACAGGGGAGGCAAAGGAGCAGTCAGCACAGCTGATGATATCCAGATATATGGTGCAGATGGAAAAGATCATGACAATCATCTACATGAAGCCATGGAGAGAAACAGGAAAGCTGGGATTAAGTTAAATGCAGACAAATACATTGTGAAAGTGACAGAATGCCAGTTCTTCAGAATGGTGTACATACCCGACAGAGTTAAGCCGAGCCCTGAAAGAATCTCAGCCACTTCGGGGATGGAAGCCCCAAGAGATAAGAGAGAGTTGAGAAGTTTCCTTGGTTTAATACAATACATGAGCTCCTTTATTCTGCATATGTTGGAACACGCGGCAAACCTGTGGGAGCTGATGAAAGAAGATATAGAGTACCAGTGGTCAGAGTCACATGACAGGACTTTCAACAAACTCAAAAAGGTAGCATGCAAGGAGACAAGTCTGTCGTACTATGACAGAAAGAAACCTGCACTCTACAAGTAGATGCTTCCAC
Organism: Heterodontus francisci; assembly: GCF_036365525.1. Lineage (NCBI taxonomy): Eukaryota > Metazoa > Chordata > Chondrichthyes > Heterodontiformes > Heterodontidae > Heterodontus > Heterodontus francisci. The sequence goes on from NC_090371.1 coordinate 117,119,942, forward strand.
AAAAGGACTGGGAGCAGCCCTGGTACAAGAGGGAAAGCCAATAGCATTTGCATCCAAGCTCTGACATCAGCTGAGACAAAATATGCCAAAATAGAGGAGCACTTTTGGCAGTTGTGTATGGATGTGAGAAATTCCACACATATCTCCATGGGAGGAAATTTTACAGTGGAGAATGATCATTGTCCACTGGAGCAGATCTACAAGAAAAATCTATGTAAAGAACCAGCAAGACTGCAGAGGTTACACTTGAGGCTTCAGAGTTATGATTCCTCTCTGAAATATTAGCCAGGAAGAGAAATGGTGTTGGCAGACACCCTATCTCGGTTGTCACCACAGGAGAAACATGAGATAGAAAATCTAGGCATAAAGATTCATCACCTAGTGAACGTAACACCACCGATACTGAGTCAAATTAGAGATGAGAACAGCAAAGATGAGGAGTTACAGATATTATCTCATCAAGTGATCCAGGGATGGCCTGATAGGATACAGCACACACAGCCAGCAATACGGCAGTACTGGTCTATCAGAGATGACATCTCACTAGAAGATGGTGTTCTGCTGGCCGGATCCAGGATAATCATATCCAAAACAATGCAGGAAGAACTTCTTCAAAAGATACACGAAAGTCATTTGGGAATGGAGAAGTGTAAGCTCAGAGTCAAATCAGCTGTGTACTGGAGAGTCATATACAAAGATATCGAAAATATGGTGTCTACATGCAATGTATGCTTGAAGTACAGAAACTCACAACAGAAAGAGGAGCTGATAGCTAATGAAGTACCACCCAGACCATGGCATATTGTAGGAGTCGATTTATGCACACATAATTGAGAATGGTATCTCATAGTCGCAGACTACTACTCAAAATTCCCTTTTATCCAGAAGATGAAAGACTTCAGAGCCACAACAATAATCTCAGCAGTATGAGTTCTGTTCGCTGAGCAAGGGATTACTGAAAGGATAATATGTGACAATGACACCCAATTTACATCCAGAGAATTTAAGGAATTTGCTGACCAGTATGGGTTCAACACCATCACCTCATCACCGCACTACCCATGGGGACATGGATTTATAGAAAGACACATCCAGATGGTCAAAAGAACACTTGTGAACTGCCAAGAGATGAAGGAAGACCCAGACCTGGCCTTATTGTCACTCCGATCCACACCACTCAAGGCTAACATGAAATCACCTGCAGAGCGGTTAAATGGAAGATAATATAAGACAACTCTGCCAAGCAAATACATCCTTCAAGTGACCAGGAGGAATTGAGACAACAACTCACTGAAGCACAGGTAAGAGGAAAGCAACACTTCAACAAATATGCTAAATCCCTACCCGAGCTGTTGAAAAGACAAACTGTACACATACAGGACCCAATCATGAAAACCCGGAGCCTAGCAATAGCTTTTAGTGAAGCTGAGACTCCAAGGTCATATATCATTGAGACCAAAACCAGTAACCAAATGAGAAGGAACAGAATCCATAGTCGACCTACACCTGAGCTGGAACAACAGAAAAGACAATCAACAGCACCGGAAACATTACTATGCAGCGAGACAACATTAACATCACCAGCAAGTGACACGACATCGCCTGTACAGCGTGTCAACTCACCACTGAGAGCAACAAATGCCAAATCTGCAAGATGGAGGCACGACATCTTACCACCCAAGCGATACAATGAATAATATTAAAAAGAAGAATACATGTTATAAAAGACTCTAAAAAGGGGTTCAGATTATTTCTACAAGTCAGATGATAATCTTTTTTATTTATATTGACAGTTATATTGATATAGGGGTGTTATGTTTTAAAGAAAGAGGGATGTTATATATGTATATATTGTTATGCTATCTGTAAGGTGTTAGGAACTAATTAGCTTGGAGCTAGTTGTTATGTGTAAGTGTTCCAGTAGGGGGCCACATTCACGGCTGCACTGGAGAGTCATGTTATGTGTAACACAAGAACCAGTTGAATCAGGTTCTACAATACAAAGCATGGTGCTGTAATAAAGCAGACTGACTCCAGCCTTTTCCAAGATTAAAGTGTGATTCTTTCCAACATCTGGGAACCAGAAACAACATAAAGATGAAACATTACCCTATTTGAATTACGGATCTGTGCTGACTGGAGGTATTCAGACTAGCAGTGCAGAAAATTGAGACTGATTCCAGTCATAAATACACAAAATAACTCCCCTGTTTCTGTACAACACTGCAAATGCATGTTACGTATCAGTAATTATTGGTAAGAAAAATCATCATGTGAAAGAAATGTAAAATCTCCCAGCCCCATCACATTCTCCAATAACACAGGAATGCACAGGAATAAAAAAGGGACAGCCACATTGCTAGGTGTTTATTATAGACCCCCAGATAGTCAGCGGAAAATTGAGGAGCAAATATGTGTGCAATTTGCAGAGGTGTGTAAAAATAATAGGGTGTAAAAATAATAGGGTAATTATATTAGGTGATTTCAACTTTCCCAACATTAATTGGGATAGTCATCGTGTTAAGGGCTTAAATGGAGTGGAGTTCTTAAAATGTATACAGGAGAACTTTTTAGCTCAATATGTAGAGGATCCAACAAGGGAGGGTGCAGTGCTGGACCTAATTATGGGGAATGAAGCCGGACAGGTGGTTGATGTGTTGGTGGGGCGCATTTTGGTGATAGCGACCACAACATGGTACAACTTAAGCTTGCTATGGAGAAAGAAGTAGACAAGTTGCAAAAAAAGGTTTTGGTTTGGGAGAGAGCAAATTTTAGTAAAATAAGGCAGGATCTGGCCAATGTAGACTGGAAAGAGTTACTTGTCGGGAAATCTACAGAAGAGCAGTGGGGGGCATTCAAAAAGGAAATGGAGAGGGTACAGGCCCAACATGTTCCCTCTAGGGTAATAGGTAGCAGCAACAAGCCCAGAGAACCATGGATGACCAGAAACATTCAGGGTATGATGAGAAGGAAAAGAGAGGCTTTTCGCAAATACAAGGAGAGCAAATCAATGGAAGCATTAGTGGAGTACAGAAAGTGTAGGATGGAGCTTAAGAAAGCAATTAGGAGAGCAAAGAGGGGATATGAGAAAGCTCTGGCTGGTAAAAGTAGGGAAAATCCCAAGATGTTCTATAAGTATATCAATGGGAAGAGGATAACCAGGGAAATAGTAGGACCCATTAGGGACCAAGGGGAAAATTTGTGGGTGGAGCCAGAGGACATTGGTAGGGTGTTGAACGAATACTTCACATCTGTCTTCACCCAAGAGAATGAGGATGTAGATATGGAACTTAGAGAGAGAGACTAGGAGGTTCTTGAGCAAATTGTCATAGGGAGTGACAAGGTATTGGAGGTTTTGGAAGGCTTAAAAGTGGAGAAATCTCCAGGTCCGGACGATTTGTGTCCCAGGATGCTGTGGGAGGCGAGGGTGGAGATTGCAGGGGCTCTGACCCTAATTTTTAATTCCTCTCTGGCCACGGGGGAGGTGCCAGAGGAGTGGAGAACAGCTAATGTGGTCCCACTATTTAAGAAAGGTTGTAGAGATAAGCCAGGGAACTACAGACCAGTGAGTCGCACGTCAGTGGTAGGGAAACTATTGGAGAACATTCTGAATGAGAGAATCTATCTCCACTTGGAGAGGCAAAAATGTATTAGGAATAGTCAGCATGGCTTTGTCAGAGGGAGCTCATGCCTAACAAATTTGATTGAATTTTTTGAGCATGTGACCAGATGTGTAGCTGAGGGTAGTGCAGTTGATGTAGTTTACATGGATTACAGCAAAGCCTTTGACAAGATCCCACATGGGAGACTTATCAAGAAAGCAAATGCACATAGGATACAGGGTAATTTGATAAGGTGGATTCAAAATTGGCTTAGCTATAAGAGACAGAGAGTGATGGCAGACGGCTGTTTTAGTGACTGGAAGCCAGTGTCCAGTGGCGTACCACAGGGATCTGTGCTGGGTCCCCTATTGTTTGTCATTTATATAAACGACATAGATGACTATGTGGGGGGTAGGATCAGTAAGTACACAGATGACACAAAGATTGGCCGAGTGGTTAACAGTGAGTGGAGTGTCTTAGGTTACAGGAAGATATAGACAGGATGGTCAAATGGGCAGAAAAGTGGCAGATGGAATTTAACACTGAAAAGTATGAGGTGATACACTTTGGAAGGAGTAATGTGACACAGAGGTATTCAATGAATGGCGTGACACTGGGAAGTTCTGAGGAACAAAGGGACCTTGGTGTGTTTGTCCATAGATCTCTGAAGGCAGAAGGGCATGTTAATAGGGTGGTGAAAAAGGCATATGGGACACTTGCCTTTATCAATCGAGGCATAGATTACAAAGGCATGGAGGTCATGTTGGAGTTGTATAGAACTTTGGTAAGGTCACAGCTGGAGTACTGTGTGCAATTCTGGTCACCACATTATAGGAAGGATGTGATTGCATTGGAGGGGGTGCAGAAGTGATTCACCAGGATGTTGCCTGGGATGGAACATTTAAGCAATGAAGAGAGGTTGGATAGGCTTGGGTTATTTTCGCTGGAGCAGAGAAGACAGAGGTGTGACCTGATCGAGGTGTACAAGATTATGAGGGGCATGGACAGGGGGGATAGGAAGCAGCTGTTCCCCTTAGTTGAAGGGTCAGTTACGAGGGGTCACAAGTTTAAGGTGAGGGGCAGGAGGTTTAAGGGGGATTTGAGGAAGAACTTTTTTATCCAGAGGGTGGTGACGGTCTGGAATGCCCTGCCTGGGAGGGTGGTAGAGGCGGGTTGCCTCACATCCTTTAAAAAGTACCTGGATGAGCACTTGGCATGTCATAATATTGAAGGCTATGGGCCAAGTGCTGGCAAATGGGATTAGGTAGACAGGTCAGGTGTCTTTAATGCATCGGTGCAGACTCAATGGGCCGAAAGGCCTCTTCTGCACTATTATTCTGTGATTCTGTGATCAGAAAAATGCACTGCAGCCTAATTGGTGGTCCTAAAGCTTGATAGCCTGCAATTGCCCACTTCCTCAAACATCTATCCAATTTTTCCAAAAATGTTTCCAACCTATCAGGTTCTAAAAATGTTTTGTTTCACAGGTTCACCACCCTCTGCATAAAATAGTTAACTTTGCATTTTCCTTCTTCAAAGCTTGAAATCAATACCCCTTGGTTCTGAAGTATGTGACAATCTCAAAATGTTGTCAGGGTTCAATTTATTTATCCCATTAAGCACATTGAATAATCTTTCCTATCAACCTTCTGTTCTCCACAGTAAACAATAACAAATTTTAATCTCTGTTCAGATGCTTTAAGCTGGGTATCATGCCCTTTCCTCCATTGTCTCCAATGTCTGCATTTCCTTGCTATATAGTAGTGAGAAGAATTAAAAATTGTAGGGAAACTTTTACAAACAGATAGAAAATTATGAATTGCCCTTAATTTCTTGCTATATGCTCAAACAGCAATGGCCCCAGCACTGATCCCTGTGGCATTCCAAATTCCACCCATTCCCCCCATGCCCACCACTCCAAATTAGTGATGACAGATATAGCAACTGTAGCAGTCAGAAATATCAGCAGTGAAAGGAAAGATGAAAATTTTCCTGTCAGGAAAACGGTAAGCATCGATATTGCAGATGCACAGAAAGGTTAATAAAATTACAAACTTATGATAATTTATTCATGTTTTGAAACTGTGACTTATTTTTCTTGACTTCTTCTGTGCTTCATATCTATGGCAGCTTAAGCTGATAGTGACAATAGTTCATCAGCATTTTGTGCCTTAGATTAGAATTTAAGGGGGGAAAAATGTCAGTGCAAGAAATTGGATGGATGTATACTTATTCTGAGTCGGTGTCTACACAGCATGGTGCACTGTGCATTATTATCCTTCATGATTCATACTTGTGTGAAGATATAATCAAACAATATCATTCTTATGATTTGTACTGATTTCCGTGCCATACTGACATTCTCTGTCTTTTAAAATGACAACATCATTAATCAAGCTTTGTGTGTCCGTAACAAATGGTTGTCTGCTCTGAAGACAATGACATTAATATCAAGAGCTTGAGTTCACTGGTTACATCAAGTGAAATTCCTCATTATCAAGTTGTCTCGCTGGGCAATGCTATCTTGTGTAATCGGTTTAGTATCCCAGGTCTAATCGGCCAATGCTGAGGAACTGCAGAACAAATTTCCATTTTGTAACATTTAGAATCCAGCTACAGATGTAAGGTGCTTCAATTAAAAAAGAAAAATCTACCATACACTCATAAAAAATATTATGTTCTGTAAAATTACTTTGTTTACAGATCTTCAAAAATTAAAATGTGATAAAAATTTAAAAGGCAGAACAACAAGCTTATTTTTCGGATGTGGAAATGCTTTTATTTTGTTTCAAGCTTTACAAACAAACCACTTGCATTGATGTTAGCAAATGTTATGTTACAAAATACACCCCTTGCCGTGTATTCACTATACCCTCTGACCTCCCCCTCTCTGATGCTGAGCGTTCTGTACTCAGCAAAGGTCTCAGTTTTATCCCCTTACGCCCCCACCTCAATGAATTTCGCGCTCGGCATGACGTTGAGCTCTTCTTCCGTCGCCTCCGCCTCCGGGCTCACTTCTTCGACCAGGAGTCCTCCCCCCGACCAGCAGACCCATTCACCCGCCTCCAGCATTCTCCCTCTACCTGGACCCCTCCCCCTGGCCTCTTACCCGCTCTTGATCTCTTCATTGAAAACTGTCGGCGAGACATTGGTCGTCTCAATTTCTCTGCCCCCCTCACTCACTCTAACCTGTCCCCCTCTGAACTTGAGGCACTCCGTTCTCTCAGGTCTAACCCCGACATGGTCATCAAACCTGCAGACAAGGGTGGTGCTGTTGTTGTATGGCGTACCGACCTCTACCTTGCAGAAGCTCAACGCCAACTCACAGACACCTCTTCCTACCTCCCTCTGGACCATGACCCCACCACCGAACATCAAGCCACCGTCCAAAGGACTGTCACTGACCTCATCTCCTCTGGAGATCTTCCCTCTACGGCTTCCAACCTCATAGTCCCACAACCCCGGACAGCCCGCTTCTACCTCCTTCCCAAAATCCACAAACGGGACTGTCCCGGCAGACCCATTGTGTCAGCCTGCTCCTGCCCCACTGAACTTATTTCTTCCTATCTTGACTCTATCCTATCTCCGCTGGTCTAGTCTCTTCCCACCTACATCCGTGACTCTTCTGACGCCCTACGTCATTTTGACAATTTCCAGTTTCCTGGTCCCAACCGCCTCCTCTTCACTATGGACGTCCAATCGCTCTACACCTCCATCCCCCACCAGGATGGTTTGAGGGCTCTCCGCTTCTTCCTGGAACAGAGGCCCAACCAGTCCCCATCCACCACCACCCTCCTCCGCCTGGCTGAACTTGTTCTCACATGGAACAACTTCTCCTTCAACTGCACGCACTTCCTTCAAGTAAAAGGTGTCGCTATAGGTACCCGCATGGGTCCTAGTTATGCCTGTCTTTTTGTGGGATATGTCGAGCATTCTTTGTTCCAGTCCTACTCAGGCCCCCTCCCCCAACTCTTTTTCCGGTACATTGATGACTGTATCGGTGCCGTTTCCTGCTCCCGCCCCGAACTAGAAAACTTTATCAACTTTGCTTCCAATTTCCACCCTTCTCTCACCTTTACATGGTCCATCTCTGACACTTCCCTTCCCTTCCTCGACTTCTCTGTCTCCATCTCTGGGGATATGTTGTCTATCAATATCCATTATAAGCCCACCGACTCCCACAGCTACCTCGACTACACTTCTTCACACCCTACCTCCTGTAAGGACTCCATTCCATTCTCCCAGTTTCTCCGTCTTCGACGCATTTGCTCTGATGATGCTACCTTCCATGACGGTGCTTCTGATATGACCTCCTTTTTCCTCAACCGAGGATTTCCCCCCACTGTGGTTGACAGGGCCCTCAACCGTGTCCGACCCATTCCCCGCACCTCTACCCTCACCCCTTCCCCTCCCTCCCAGAACCGTGACAGGGTTCCCCTTGTCCTCACTTTTCATCCCACCAGCCTCCATATCCAAAGGATCATCCTCCGCCATTTTCGCCACCTCCAGCGTGATGCCACTACCGGTCGCATCTTCCCCTCCCTTCCCCTGTCAGCATTCCGAAGGGATCGTTCCCTCCGCGACACCCTGGTCCACTCCTCCATTACCCCCACCACCTTGTCCCCGTCCCAGGGCACCTTCCCCTGCAATCGCAGGAGGTGTAATACCTGCCCATTTACCTCCTCTCTCCTCACTATCCCAGGCCCCAAACACTCCTTTCAGGTGAAGCAGCTATTTACTTGTGCTTCTTTCAATGTAGTATACTGTATTCGCTGCTCACAGTGTGGTCTCCTCTACATTGGGGAGACCAAGCGCAGACTGGGTGACCGCTTTGCGGAACATCTCCGCTCAGTCCGCAAGCAGAACCCTGAGCTTCCGGTTGCTTGTCATTTCAACACTCCCCCCTGCTCTCATGCTCACATCTCTGTCCTGGGATTGCTGCAGTGTTCCAGTGAACATCAACGCAAGCTCGAGGAACTGCATCTCATCTACCGATTAGGCACACTACAGCCTGCCGGACTGAACATTGAGTTCTATAATTTCAGAGCATGACAGCCCCCCATTTTACTTTCATTTTTAGTTATTTTTTCTTCCTTTTTTTTACATTCTTTTTTACATTTTTTACAATCTTTTTTTGCATTTATTTCATTTCATCTTAGGTTGTTCAGTTTGCTTACCCACTGTTTTTTTCAGGTTTTTTTTCAGGTTTGCACTTGCTGCTGTTCAATATTCAGTGTATTCACACCTAATCTGTACTAATGCTTTGTCTTTCAACACACCATTAACATATTGTTTGCCTTTGCTCCGTGACCTTTTGGTCAGCTATGTGGCCTAGTCCAATTTGCACCTTCTCCTTTGTTATCTCTTGCCCCACCCCCACCTCACTTGCTTATAATCTGTGACTTTTCTAATATTTGTCAGTTCCGAAGAAGGGTCACTGACCCGAAACGTTAACTCTGCTTCTCTTTCCACAGATGCTGTTAGACCTGCTGAGTGATTCCAGCATTTTTTGTTTTTGTTTCAGATTTCCAGCATCCGCAGTGTTTTGCTTTTATTATGTTACAAAATGTTGGACTGCTGAGAAATTTAATTAGCAATCAAGAGGGTTCCTGATACTTGTTGAACTAACCCACAGCAAGGAACTAAAGGGTAGATTTTCAGAAAAATTAAAATTAATGGGATAAAAGATTGAATTGTAACAACTAACAATTCCTATATTATGGCTGGGGCATCTCGATCCGTCAGAGCTGTATTACTAAAGAAAATAGAAATAGTGACGGTAAGCATCTCTGCTGTGTCCTTCTGAATTAGTCAGAAAATGCAGACAGTATATTTATGAGTAACAATTGAAGAAAGTTGTTTGACAAATCTTTTAGAGTTTTTGAGGTTGTAACTAGCAGGGAAGGTAAAGGGGAATCAGTGGATGTCATGCCTTTATGATGAGATGTTAAACTGAAGCCCCGTCTGCCCTCTCAGGTGGATGTAACAGATCCTGTAGCACTATATCAAAGAAGAGCAGAGTAGTTATCCCCTGTGTTTGGCCCTCACCAGCAGATAAAAATAGATTATCTGGTCATTATCACATTGTTGTTGGTGGGAGTTTGCTCTGCACAAATTGGCTGCTGTGTGATTACACTTCAACAGTACTTCATTGGCTGTAAAGCACTTTGAGATGTCTGCTAATCATGAAAGGCACAGTGGCGCAGTGATTTGCACTGCAGCCTCCAGCAACCCAAGTTCAGTTCTGGGTACTGCCTGTGCGGAGTTTGCAAGTTCTCCCTGTGGCTGCGTGAGTTTCCTCCGGGTGCTCTGGTTTCCTCCTACAGCCAAAAACTTGCAGGTTGATAGGTAAATTGGCCATTGTAAATTGCCCCTAGTGTAGGTAGGTGGTAGGAGAATGGTGGGGATGTGAGAGGGAATATGGGATTAATGTAGGATTAGTATAAATGGGTGATTGTTGGTCAGCACAGACTTGATGGGCTGAAGTGCCTGTTTCAGTCCTGTATCTCTAAATAAATAATAATTACCTTTCTTTCTTATTTGGACTTTCAAAAAACATTCAATATGATGCCATACTTGAGGTTATTACCCAAAATTAGGTCTCATGGGATTGGTGGTAATATATTAGCAGTTTCAAGGTAGAAAATAGAGACTAGGAATAAATGGGTCATTTTTGGGTTGGCAGGCTATAACTAGAGGGGTACCGCAAGAGTCAGTGCTTAGGCCTCAGGTATGTACAATCTATATCAATGACTTAGATGAGGGGACCGAGTCTAATGTATCCAAATTTGTAGAAGATACAAGCTTAGGTGGGAAAGTAAGCTGTAAGGAGGCAATAAAGAGGCTGTAAAGAGGTATAGACAGATTAAGTGCGAGTTCAAGCACATGGCAAATAGGATAGAATATGAGGAAGTATTAAATTATCCTCTTTGTAAGGAAAAATAGAAAAGCAGAATATATTTCAAATGGTGAGTGACTGGGAAATGTGTGCATTCAGAGGGTCCTGGGTGTCCTTCTACATGAATCACAAAAAAGTAACATGCAGGTACAACGAGCAATTAGGAAAGCAAGTGGTACTTTAGCCTTTATTACAAATGGATTGGAGTATAAGAGTGAAGAAGTCTTACCGCAATTGTAAAGGACTTTGATGAGATCACACCTGGAGTATTGTGTACAGTTTTGGTCTCCTTACCGAAGGAAGGATGTACTTACTTTGGAGAGAGTGCAACAAAGGTTCACTAGACTGATTCCTTAAGGAAAGTGGAGTTGAGGTAAAAGATCAGCCATGATTGCATTGAATGGCAGAGCAAGCTTGAGGGCCCGAATGGCCTACTGCTCCTATTTCTTATAATCTTAAGTTATGTTCTTAAAATAAAACTGATTTATTGAAGGTTTACCAAAACTGAACTTCCCAAGACAGCACTTAGAATTCCTCCTGCCCAGTCAAAATATTTTTCTGTACCCAGGAAGAACAGCACTACTGAAATCCCTGCAGTAGGCAAAGGTGCATTGTTATAAGAGGAGCTCCACAGACAATTTATTCTACTATGGAGTAGATGGGCTAAAAATTGGCTTACCTTGGTTTTTGGGCGATAAGCGACCTGCTCGCGCTGGTTCCATTGAAGGTGGCTGCATGGAAATTTTGTGCTGGCCCATCATTATCATGATTGTAGTGTGGGTCAAGTACCTGCCATGCTACTTCCTGGCCACACAATGGAAGCCTAATTTGCCTAATGTGCGAGGTAAGCATGTGTGCAGCTTGCCTCTAGCTCTTAAAGGCAGAATGTCCCTCTTAAAAAAGAGAAACTGAACTGAAGGCTGACAGAATGTGATTTTGGAACATTGAAGGTCAAGAAAAATAGTGCACCAGGCAAGGGAGAGGGTTTCAAGATTTAGTGATGTTGCGTTGGAGGCATTCGGGACCCAGGTGGAGTCCAGGAGAGGGATCATGTTTCCACAAGGGCCAGGAGCCTCTGAAGGGACAGGAAGCACGTGGCAGGAGAGCAGAATATCCAGAGTCTGGCCCCAAGGATCTGAGAGCTGTTAAAGTTTAATGTCCTCACACATGTGGTCAAGGTCAGTGAATGCATCCTCAAATGATGTCATACCCACCGCATCACCGACCTCTCAAATTGCACCATGATGTCATACCCACCACATCCCCATCACACACACTGGAGCACTCACTAGCAATCAGGACTCATGCATAACATTCACATACTTCGCTTCACCCTTACACATCTTCCAATGATGCCAGCTTCACTCCGAGCTGTCGCTGCCTCTACACATCTCCTGCTGTTTAGCCATGGCAGACACATCAGAATGTAACACACACACTGACAATCTGCTCTGTCTCCTGCATGACAAGGTCACCCATAACAGCAGGGTGACTCAGAGAACTGGCAGGAGACCAGCACAACTCAATCCCTGAGTCCCCTTGAAGAAATGGTAATAAGAATCGTGGGCTGGTAGCAATAGAGGTGCTACTGAGGCCATCCAGGATGATGGTAAGTGACTGCTTTATGCCCCTTCTCAACTCCCTCCTCATGCTCATCAAAGTGAAAGCTGCAGAGAGCGTGACCATGGATCTCTGGCTTTCCTCCCCAACCCCATTCCTTACTGAAACCCTCCCCTTCTACTTTTATGCTTTCAGATATCCAGGAACTGCCACCTGGATGGTCTCAACACAGTCAGAAGCAAGAGGAAGAGAAACCACATGCCAGTGATGAGCAGGTATCGCCACTTGATCTCACAGCCACCAGCTCAGATACTGGCACTGCACGCATCTAAGAGAGTAGTCTCTAGTTGGGATCTGCATGTGGTGAGTCTCTCATGCGGGCATGAGTGGGCTGCATCAGGCCAGGATGAAAGGGTGGCTCATGTGCCAACTCCTGGGAAGGCAAGATTGCAGACAAGTTCAGCTGCTGGGGACTTAGGTGAGGACTTCAATGGGGTTGCCTACAGTGGAAGGATGATGAGCATGCACAACAAGATGCTTGGTGCATTGGCAGGCCTGCCAGACAGTCTTTTTGTCAGTGCAAAGGAACAGGGAGGAGCCCAGCTCCAATGTGGTAGAGGGCATCATCCAAAGCTTGGAGCCCATGCTTTCCAACATGGAAGTGGTAGCCAGCTCCATTAATGCACTAGCAAACTCGACCATGATGGACAGGCTGATGTCTGCTGTTTCAGCATTCACTGCAGCACAGGCAGAAACCACATAACATCTCTTTGCTGCAGTGGAAGCTCAGGCGTAGGTCACGAGATCCATGCTTGGTGCCATGCAGGTTCAGTCTGCTGCCATTATTGCTGCAGATCTCAGTGATCAAAGGGACCTTCAAGCTCTTCAAGCAGACAAGTCGCCAGGACCTGATGGCCTACATCCAAGGGTTTTAAGAACATAGAACATAGAACAGTACAGCACAGTACAGGCCCTTCGGCCCACAATGTTGTGCCGAACCTTTAACCTACTCTAAGATCAAACTAACTACCTACCCTTCATTCTACTATCATCCATGTACCTATCCAAGAGTCGCTTAAATGCCCCTAATGTATCTGCTTCTACTACTACCGCTGGCAGCGCATTCCACGCACCCACCACTCTCTGTGTAAAGAACCTACCTCTAACATCTCCCCGAAACCTTCCTCCAATCACCTTAAAATTATGCCCCCTGGTGATAGCCCTTTCCACCCTGGGAAAAAGTCTCTGGCTATCCACTCTATCTATGCCTCTCATCATCTTGTACCCCGCTATCAAGTCACCTCTCATCCTTCTTCGCTCCAATGAGAAAAGCCCTACCTCCCTCAACCTTTCTTCGTAAGACATGCCCTCCAGTCCAGGCAGCATCCTGGTAAATCTCCTCTGCACCCTCTCTAAAGCTTCCACATCCTTCCTAACTTTCTGTGTTCCTGGTACAAGCGCACCCAAGTCTCTTTGAACATCAACACTTAGAAGTTTCACACCTTTTAAAAAATATTCTACTTTTCTATTCATACAACCAAAGTGAATAACTTCACACTTCCCTACATTATACTCCATCTGCCATCTTGTTGCCCACTCATTTAACCTGCCTCTTATCTCTTTGCAGTCTCTCTGTGTCCTCTCCACTGCTTACCTTTCCACCTATCTAGGATAAATGCATCATGGCTGCTTCCAGGATATCAGGTATTCATCGAGTTGAAGGTCCTGGCAGAATTGCACACCTACTGAACATTTAGCAGAGGGAAACCCTTGTGAATCCTCTACCTCTCCCTGTTGACATGGAGGGTCTGGAGAGCCACAGCGGCCTATATCATTGGGAATCCCACTTTCCTGGCAAATCCTCATGCCCTTTCATCCTGTCTGTCCCTCCTGAACAGGGAGAAGATGATAAAGTCCCCCTCGTTTGGCCTATATGGCAGCAATTCCCAGAAGCTGCAATGGACGACGAACTGGGTCAATGTCAGCAATGTCAGTTGAGAGTGAAGGTGACCTTGAAGGCCACTTGGCAGGGCTGTCCTCGCCCTGGTTTAAGGCTCCTGGTCAAGTTGCAGGAGGTGGCACAGCTCATTGACCACCCTTGTCGAACCTGAATTCCTCAGGCATTGCCCCTGTGTTGGGTGAAAGTAGAAGAATTGCTATCTGAAAACATTGGTGGGTAGGGCCTTCTGTGGAGAGCCCTCTTTCTCCCTCCTCACAGAGTTTCCCCTCTCTGCATTCTCTGCCTATGTCCTGGGCGTGTTGCAAAACAAGAGGCACTGCAGAAAATGCCCCCATACCTTGGCCAAGTATTACTCGGCCCTTCCTGACTGTAAGCACCAACTGCCAAAAACTACACCAAATCCCAGCACAGGGTTTCCACAAACTCAGTCTAAACTAAAGTAAGTCAAAAGCACCTCACCTGCTTGTTCAGTCGTCCTTTAAACAGCCCTGGTTCAGAACCCAGCTTGCAGCATAATGTCTGATCTTTGATGAGTGATGTATGAATTCATTGCCTGGGCCCTCGTGGTCCAAATTAGGAGATGTCAGGATAGCACTGTTTCAGAACCTTCCAGTGCACAGTGGAGACTCCCGAGCATGTACCCTTTTCACAATGGACTCTCGCACGAACTGCGCTGGAAGCTGCTGGAGGTGCAGCGCCCCCTGCAAAAGGGCACTCGGACTCCATAGGGCAGCACCACAGAGAGGAAGTTAGCGCCCTATGTTTCTTTTGGATCCAATCTGTTAAACATAATGCCATGACGTTGGCTAAGGTTTGGCGTTGTGATGCAAGAGGTATTCAGGAAAGCAGTAGCACTCCGCTACTCATTTAGAATAGTATCAGTAAAAGTTAAATAATACCTGAAATTACTGGTCCCAATTTTGGGACCAGGTGTTTGTTTAATAAAAGCAGAACTCAGAGGCATACCTGCCTGCCTGGAGCATATGGCATGCTGTCCATGCTTCAGAGGGAGAGCATAACTATTGGCAATCTGCATCATCCAGCCACGGAAGCAAGGTTTTTGCCAGGTCATCAACATTGACATGTTGAGTTTTATTTCATTCAATTTGGTACAAAGACAATCAGAATGCATACAATTCTGACATTTTGGCCTAGGTTCCACTGTTTTGGGGTTGTACAACTAGAATTACATGAATTTATTGTTATACACAAGGAAACAGCCCAGCTTGCCCCTGTGTTTGCAGTATTGAATTTTATTGCTCACTCAATAGCTCACAGCTCACAGTTCACAGCTGAAGCTCAGGTGTTTCGAGTTTGTGTAAGTATACACAACCCTATTAGTCTGTTGTGGAGGCCCCAGCTGTGTGATCTATGCTCCAAGGTATTCTGATAAGCAGGTGTTGTCTGTTTTAAACAATATATCACATTGCCTTGGATACCTCCTTTGACATTCTCCCAAAGAAAGAAAGATTTCACTTTCTTGCATGCATTTCATTATTCAGTTTTGTGAAAAAGGAGCAGAGTAACCCTCAGAGTAATCACACATTATTTAAAGTCAGAAAGAATTAGAACATTGACATTACATGGGATAATCAGATATTTTAGTACTTGAGGAAGGAGATCTAAGGTGCATCATTCATAATCTATGCCATACTTATATTTTTTCTTGTTTGTTTTACCTTCATCATACTAGACAACTATTCATTGTAATATTACCCTGAAAAAAACAAACAACAGGTCAATAAGCCTGGGTTGTGATCGCTATATATGTTACGGCTGAGGCAGGAGGAGAGCACTGTCTTTTCTTGTTCCACTTCTCCATAGGTCATAGCATATATTTTAAATGTTTACCCAGTTACTGATATGGTCAATCATATACTCTTTATCCCAGAATAAAATACACTAACCAGGTTTACTTAATAAACAACAAAATTATCAGTTTATTATAAAACAAGATTTATCCAGTAAAGAAGTAAAGCATTAAAACACAGATTGAGATATGAAAGTTCCCTTTTTAAATATCCCACACACAAACTCACACACCGGTTAACTGAAAAATAAAGAAATTCTCTCTGCAGAGCTCTTTTACAAAAACAAGACAAAAAATACTTTGGACAGAGACATGCTAATTCTGGAAGAAAAAACGGGACGATATGGAAGGACGTCAGCTGTCCCTTTTGGTCTGACATCCGGGTGTACGGAGATGGGTTCCTGGGATCTTTTCTGGAGCAGTTCATTCTGGAGACTCAAGAAATAGTCTGGTAGGCTTTCCAGGAGAAATGTGGCTTCTGAGGTTCCAATTATCATGCTCTGGATTTGCAAGGTCTTTTCAAAGAGGTAGAGAAAGAGATGAGCTGGGTATTTTTTTTCTTGGCAGGTTGATCTCCAACTGCTTTCAAACACAGTCCACACCCCAACTGAGCCAAAACAATATCTCAGAAGCCAAACCCCAAACAGCAGGTCAGAACCTCCTGACTACTCATAAATCTTGACGTCACATCTCTGTAAACATCTCCCCAAGTCACTTGGTTTCTGTTGTTTACTTATCTTAAAGCATGTGATGTCCAGTAAAGGTCGTTTTGAAACACAGCATCTCAAGTGTCCTTTCACTGAACTTTCAACAAAAAACAGAGTCCAACATCCTTGAAATCTTCAGCCTTCCAAAATTGAATCCATTCCTACTATTTAAATACGAGTCCTCAAAAAAATTTAACAAAAAATGGAAGCACTTTCATAACATAGCTCCATCATACCAGACAACTATTCATTGTAATATTTCCCTAAAAAAAAACAGGTCAGCAAGTTAGGTTTTGATAGCTAGGAGCTATTGAATTGCTAGTCTATTCCATTTGGTTAACATTGAGGCCCACATTAGAATACCAGTGCATATTTTCTGCTCGCTCTATGACACTCTATCATGTTTCCGGTGGGCTCTGTAAGACACATTGGAGGTAAAATTTAACTTTGGTTGGGGAGTAGTGGATAAGCTCCAGGTTACACACTCTGCTCAGTTTCTGCCAGTTTTGCACCCCAGCTGAAGATGAATGTTACCCCTGTTATATTCTTTTCAACCTGCCGCCATCCTCTACATTTTTATCAAAGTATAATGTAGGTTTTTAAAAATCCAATCTTATCCCATTGATGTATGCTTTCACACTTGCTACAGTGAAGAGCAATGAGAGACTATTCCCCAGAATACTGAGCTTGAGGAAAGACTGAAGAAATTAGGATTATTTATATATGTGCCAACTGTTAACTTTTTAAGATGCTAGCTAATGATGCTAGTGTTTCAATTTGTTTGTGTTCCACAATGAAAACTATATTTTTCATTGGAATTGAAAGTTGTCAGTATCAACAAATCAGAAAACCCACAACCTCTATCACTTAGATGAACAAGGGCAGCAGGCGCTTGGGAATAACACCACCTGTAAGTTCCTGTCGTGTCTTAGAAATATATTGCTGTTCCTTCATTGTTGCCAGGTCAAAATCCCAGAACTCCCCCCACCCCCCGCCCCCTCCAACAGCACTGTCCAAGTACCAACTACACACTGACAGCAGTTGTTCAAGAAGGCATCTCACCACCATCTTCTCAAGGGCAATTAGGGATGGGCAATAAATGCTTGCTTTGCTAGCGATATCCACATCACATAAACGTATACAAAAAAATCAGTGGAACGGTGGGATGGTGACACTGGATTCTGTCACAACTGATCATATCAGATGGGGAAAAGGGTTAAAGTATGTCAGAAAGTCAAACTGATTGGAGGGTGGATCTAAAGGCATCGCGAACCAATTAATTATATGTTACCCTTGAAAAAATGAAGCATTTTTGAAGCTTGGTATTGACTTCTTTAATTATTTCATGGCACAAATAGAGTTAAAACAAAAAGCTTTACTCATAGAAATGATTTCCGAGTGACAACTGTTAACATTTTAGTATGTTTGCTTAGTGTCTGACAGAAGGCTAAATAAATTAAAATACAAACAGCTGGGACAAATTGTTTAACTGTGTGTATGATTGTTAAATTTTTAAAAAAATCAATTGTTAAATTTGCTGGTCCATTCACTTTTTTGAAAGCATTTATCATGCTGTTTAGTTCAAAACAGAGAGTCTGTTTGGAGTTTGCAAAGGAAAGACAGTCAGGCGGGATAGTTTTCATAGATGAAGAGAAAAAGAACAGCTATTCATTAATATTACTTTAATCAAAGCTTCACACAGCAATCACAAAATTGTATTTTTTTCTGCTAATCATGGACCGAGTAAGCTTAACAATTGTTGTAAAAATATATGTTGTACTACTGCAACGATTTTCTTATTCTATTATTGTTCAATAAATTTGACACAAAGCCTAAATCAAAATCTAGTCTCATAATATTCTGCAATTTTGCAAAGACAAGGAGGGTCATTAGAGACCACATGATAAAGCCAGTAGCTGCAGAAAGCAGAACAGCATTCTTTGTTCGATCTCTGGGCAAATTTATGAGGATAGTTCATTCCAAAAAAATAACAGTGCCTGCAGTCTTCTAAAAACCAGCCAAGTGAAAAGACCCCAGTGTAAAATAACCTTGCAGTAAAAAATCAGGAGCCTTCACCTTTCATCGATATGAACCAGCTAAAAATAAATCAGTGCTTCTCAAACTCCCTCAGTGAATCAACTGAAGATGGCTACACAGCTTGAGTCGCCCAAATCCGCCCTCCTCATAACTCCCTCCTCCAATCTGAGTGGGGATGTTAAAAACCTACGCCCATTACCACAGTGGTCAGAAATCAGGAACTCTCCTCCCTCCATCCCCTAATGTACTGAAATCAAGAGAGCTCTGCCATGCAGCCAAAATCAGTAACACAAACCTGAGA
This sequence comes from Heterodontus francisci, assembly GCF_036365525.1. Lineage (NCBI taxonomy): Eukaryota > Metazoa > Chordata > Chondrichthyes > Heterodontiformes > Heterodontidae > Heterodontus > Heterodontus francisci. The sequence continues at coordinate 117,138,817 of NC_090371.1, forward strand.
AGCCCAACAACCCTCCACCCACAGAACAGAAGCTCCACAATCTCCCCAGATTTGTTATCAGCAAACCCCTTCCTCCCCACTGAAGAGAAATGTGACTAGGAACTATTCCTTTCCCTTGGAAAAAAATGAAGCTAAATCTTTGAGTGAAATGAGTGGATGCATCGGGTTTGGTCTTCTGGAACTCCTTAGATTCTAGAACACAATTCCCAAGGATTTAAAGTAGCAAACATACCCCTGCTATTTAAGACAGGAAGGAGAGAAAAAGCAGGGAACTATAGGCCAATTAGCCTAACATCAGTAATAGGCAAAATGCTAAAATCGATTATTAGAGACGTAATAACAGGGCACTTAGAAAATCAGAATATGATTATGCAGAGTCAACACAGATTTATGAAATGGAAATCATGTTTTGTTTTATTCGTTCATGGGATGTGGGCGTTGCTGACTAGGCCAGCATTTATTGCCCATCCTTAATTGACCTTGGGAAGGTGGTGGTGAACTGCCTTTTTGAATGTTCAGTCCCTGAGGTGTAGGCACACCCACAGTGCTGTTAGGAAGGGAGTTCCAGGATTTTGACTCAGCGACAGTGAAGAAACAGTGATATAGTTCCAAGTCAGGATGATGTGTGGTTTGGAGAGAAACCTGCAGGTGGTGATGTTCCCAGTCATGTGCTGCCCTTGTCCTTCTAAGTGGCAGAGGTCACGGGTTTGGAAGGTGCTGTCGAAGGAAGTTTGGTGAGTTGCTGCAGTGTATCTTGTAGATGGTACACACTGCTGCCACTGTGCAAATCTGTTTGACGAATCTGTTGAGTTTTTTTTTAAGGATGTTACTGGTAGGATGGATAGGGGGTAACCCATGGATGTAGTGCATTTAGATTTTCAAAATGTATTTGATAATGTGCCACACAGAGGTTATTACACAAAATTAGGACCCTGAGCTTCCGGTTGCTTGCCATTTCAACACTCCCCCCTGCTCTCATGCTCACATCTCTGTCCTGGGATTGCTGCAGTGTTCCAGTGATCATCAACGCAAGCTCGAGGAACAGCATCTCATCTACCGATTAGGCACACTACAGCCTGCCGGACTGAACATTGAGTTCAATAATTTCAGAGCATGACAGCCCCCCATTTTACTTTCATTTTTAGTTATTTTTTCTTCCTTTTTTTTTACATTCTTTTTTACATTTTTTACAATCTTTTTTTGCATTTATTTCATTTCATCTTAGTTTGTTCAGTTTGCTTACCCACTGTTTTTTTCAGGTTTTTTTTTTCAGGTTTGCACTTGCTGCTGTTCAATATTCAGTGTATTCACACCTAATCTGTACTAATGCTTTGTCTTTCAACACACCATTAACATATTGTTTGCCTTTGCTCCGTGACCTTTTGGTCAGCTATGTGGCCTGGTCCAATCTGCACCTTCTCCTTTGTTATCTCTTGCCCCACCCCCACCTCACTTGCTTATAATCTGTGACTTTTCTAATAATTGTCAGTTCCGAAGAAGGGTCACTGACCCGAAACGTTAACTCTGCTTCTCTTTCCACAGATGCTGCCAGACCTGCTGAGTGATTCCAGCATTTCTTGTTTTTGTTTTAGGACTCATGGGATTGGGGCTAATCTGTTAACATGGATTGAAGATTGGTAAATGGACTGAAATCAGAGAGTAGGAATGAACGGGACATTTTTCGGTTGGCAGGCTGTAACTAGCAGGGTACCACAAGGATTAGAACTTGGGTCTCAGCTATTTACAATCTATATTAATGACTTAGATGAGGGGACTGAGTGTAATGTATCCAAGTTTACATATGATACGAAGTTAGGGGGGAAGGTTAGCAGTAAGGAGACAACAAACAGGCTGCAGATGGATATAGACAGGTTGGGTTATGGGCAAGAACATGGTAGATGAAATACAACGTGGCAAATTGTGAAGTTATCCACTTTCTAAGAAAACTAAATAAAGCAGAATATCTTTTGAATGGTGAAAGATGGGGAATGCTTGCATTCAAAGGGACCTGGTACATAAATCATAGAAAACTAACATGCATGTACATCAAACAATTAGGAAGGCAAATGGTATGCTAGCTTTTGTTACAAAGTGATTGGAGTATAGGAGTAAAGAAGTCTTACCAAAATTATACAGGGCATTGGTAAGACCACACCTGGAGATTGTGTACAGTTTTTGTCTTCTTACCTAAGGAAGGACAGACTTGCCCTGGACGGAGTGCAACAAAGATTCACTAGACTAGTTCCTGGGAAGAGGGATTGTTCTAAGAGGAGATATTCAGTAGACTAGGACTATATTCCCTGGTGTTTAGAAGAATGAGAGGTGATGTAATTGAAACATTTAATTCTTAAGGGGCGTGATAAGGTAGATGCTGAGAAAATGTTTCCCCTGGCTGGCGAATCCAGAACATGGGGCCACGGTCTTAGATTAAGGGATCAGCCATTTAGGACTGAGATGAGAAGAACTTTCTTCACTCAACGGGTTGTTTACCTTTGCAATTCTCTACCCCAGAGAGCTGTGGATGCTCAGTCGTTGAGTATATTAAAGACAAATGTTGAAATCCAGAAAGGTTGTTATGGAAGGCTAATGCTGAAGCTGATCCTGACTCAGTTTCACATTTATTGTACAGAGTTAAAGGATTACAAACATATAGCTCCTCACTCAAAACCCGCCACCAGTCTTGGGAAGTGTCTGCTTATAAATGCTCAAGTAAGACCGCAATTAACACCCTCCACCTGCATATAATCAAACAATTGATATACAACTAACAGATTAATAACACAGGTCGATAGATTTTTCGGTACTAAGGGAATTAAGGGATATTGGGATGGTGCGATTAGGTTGAATTGGGGTAGAAGATCATCCATCATCTTATTGAATGGCGGGGCAGGCTCAAAGGGCCAAATCTGCTCCGATTTCGTGTGTTCTAAGGTAAAGGCCCTATCCCCTACTGAGAATAACGTGGTTCTGCCACCCACTCTCAACACCACAAATGAAGACAAACATAAGAACAAATCCTCAATCCCTAATGAGCTGAAGCTTTCTCCCCTCCCCCTGCCAACTATCCTCAGTTTAGAACAAATTTGGAATTATTCCTGCCTCCTGCCAAGAACAGTAATTCACTTCCTCGCCTTCACTTTCTCTCCCTCCTATCTGCTTTCTTCAGCTTCCACTGAAACCTTCCCTCACCAGAATTCAGTTGTTCCACTGCCTTCTGGCCTGTTTGACCTGAATACAGGACTTGCCTTTGACTCCACATGTGTAAATCCACTGGGGATTGACTGGTATCTATACATTATACATATATATATATATATCTATATATATATATATAAACTAATTGTGCTGTCATGGCATTGCAGATATGGAGTCAAGATCAAATGAAATCTTCAGAGCATGCAAAGAAGTAGAATATAAACTAAACCACATCCCATCCCCTTCCAATCAGCCATCCTTAGGAGTGAGCCTTCCCCATCTGTATTATTGCAATCAACATCTAAAGGAAAATGGAGGAATGATGTTAATAATGAAAAAGACTACGGGCTGAATTTTACGCCATCCCAGCGGGTCGGATGGTGGCGTGGGGGCAACGTAAAATTGAGCGGGAAGCTCCGGGAAGCCTCGCTCCCATATACAGCCAACTTTACCCCCGTTGGGTGGGGGGGGGGGGGAAACGACCCGCCCACCTGAGACCAATCAAGGCCCTTAAGTAGCCGTTAAGTAGCCACTTAAGGGCCCTCACCCGCCTCCACGGGTATTTTACCTGTGGAAAACGGGCATCCGGGAGACGTGAAAAGCCACCCCCAGTGACAGCTGACTTTCTGCGCACCGGGGGGGGGGGGGGGGGGGTGTTCCATGGCAGCCAGGCACAGGGTGCCCGATTGAGGGCCACCCCCGCCTCCCAACCCACCCCCGGGACCCAAGGCACCCTCCCACCCCCCAAAGGACTATCCTTGCCTCGCTGCCACAACTGATCACCCCACCGGTGAGGCAAGCCCAACTTACCTCAAGTCCTGGCTCCATGGTGTCGAATGGGCTGCAGTCCCAGCAGTGGCCACCGCTCCCGATGGCGCTGCTGGGACTAAGAGCTGCCAGCCCACTGATTGGACTGCGGCTCACTGAGGTGGGACTTCCTCCCTCAAGCAGGTCGAAGTCCCACTTCGGGACAATTAAAGGTTGGGGACCCGTAAAATGCTTCGGTGGCGAAGTCACATCCGCCTATGGTAAAATCCAGCCCTACAGATTACAAACTCCAGCCTAAGCGCTTTCAGTTAGATTCACTGAAGACACAAAATATAACTGTCCCTGATTGTTCTTTTAAGTCACATTTCTGTATGCTTTAACTTTTTATTAATTATTGCAGTGTGTAATCATTTTTATCTCCAGTACAAGAACATAAATAATATTGACAGGGTTATAAAGTGATAAAAGTTAGAAATTTCAAGCTTAACCCGTGTGATTATCTCTGTACTTTCACACAAAACATTAACCTATTTTAAAATTATATTGATGTCTTTACAGCTATTTTATTTTCACATTTAAAATTTGTCGAACTTCAAATCACTAGAAGTAGCAATGCAGGATAATAAGGCCATAACAAAAAAAGAAATAAAGCACTAGTATTCGTTTCTCAGGGTATCAAACCGAAAAGCAGAGAAGTAATGTTACATTTGTTCAGAACCTTAGATATCCCACATTCGGAGTACTGTGAACAGTAACATATTATAAAAAGGATATGGCAGCATTGGAGAAAGTGCAAAAAGATTTACAAGAATGACACCAGAACTAAGAGGCAATAGATAGAAGTAAAGACTGAAAAGGCTGGGGCTCTTATATTTAGAAGACTGAGGGACATTTGATAGAGGTCTTTAAGATAATGAAAGGGTTTGACAGAGTAGACATAAAGATGTTTCTACCTGCAGACAAGACCAGAACCGGGGCCAAAAATATAAGATATTCCCATATAAATCCAATAGGGAATTTAGGAGAAACTTATTTCCCCAAGGAGTAGTTAAAATGTGGAACTTGCTACCACAAGGAGGTAAACAGCATAGATGTGTTAAAAAGGAAGTTAGATAGATACATGAGGGGGAAAGGAGTAGAAGGATACATTGATGGGGTTAAATGAGCAAGGCTGAGAGGAGGCTTGTGTGAAGCATAAACAGGATCAATGAGCTGCTGGGCCGAATGGTCTGTTTCTGTGCTGTAAATAGTATGTAAATACAGTAACATTAAAGGTACAATCCCTCGGCTTTGTTTTAACTTGTATAATAAAAGAAGACAATATGACAGTACTCTTTCGGAAAATAAGTTTGATAAAGCTGCAGTGTCAGATCGCTGATTCTTATGTTAATAGAACTGAGATAATGAAGAGAAAGTACACTACCTGCAGAAAAAAAAAATCATATCGGCTGCTCTTTCTGAAGCTATTTGCATTTTATTAGTGCAGATCGATAACCAGGATAAGATTTGTATGTTAACAAATAGTGGTCAGACCCAGTTTATGAAATCCATATTTTTTAATCATCAATCACTGCAAATAATATATGGATACATAATGGTAATTATTTTATCTTATTCCAAAAGACAGAATATTGTCATTCTTTCATGAGGCATTGCAGATATAATGGTGAAAAGAAAGCTATAAAATACCATAGTCAGAATCTGAGTGCTCAGCTATGCAATCAGCCCCTTTTTTAATTTATGAATGTATTGACGCCCTTGGATATTATTTGAAAGAAGCTACAAACTGATTGGCCTCCAAATCAATGATTTGCATTCGGTTTTCTAAAAGTGACCATTCAACATTTTCAATGCAATAGTCTCCATATGTATCATAAATAAGTATGTGAATGTCAGTTATGCCACAAACATAACACTGTGAAACTCACTTGCAACACACATGCATCAGCATGTATATCAGACACAAACCTTTACAACCAATGAGTTCCCATTTTTATTTATGAGTCGTGCCACACATCACCTTCCAAACTCCAGCCTCAGACAACTGCCAAAATTATGTGCTGACAGACATCACCTGAGGAAAAAGGGAATGGGGATCGGTCTAAATCCTCGCAGTAGAAAACCTCCTAATCCTGCACAAGCTGCTACTACTGAATATAAGTTTGTCTTTTTAGATGAGACTTTAAAGTTTCTGCTCAATGTAAGACCAGCCAACTAAATCAACCATAAAGCAGTTATTAGTGATGCAGCTAAAGTTCAACACATCAATGCATTAGAATTTTTTTCACCATCATCAACCTGAAGTAAATTGAATATTCCAATGAAGTATTGCAACAGAGTGTGGAGAGAGCAAGCCTGAGAGGAAGCAATGTGAGAGGCCAACGGGTAAAACCAGCGGCAGAGAGTCAGCGAGAGGGAAAGGTCAGAGCGTGAGGTGAACGCAGAACACTGAGAAAGAAATTCAAAAGTGATGTCACTGCTGTGGAGTGAGTGGATTGGATCGCAGTCTTTCAGAAGTTAGTTTCAAAGAATGAATCAGAGAGCCCAGAGCTAAGGAATCGTGGATCTGAAAGAGTTCGGAGCTGGAGCAGCAGAGTGCCAGGTCAGTTTAGATAGTAGTCTAATAAAAAGAGTGATGGCAGGGCACCTCAATCCTATCGAATGCACATCATGCATCATGTGCGAAGTCTAGGACGCTTCTCAAGTCCTGGACAACCACATGTGTAGGAAGTGTCGTCAGCTGGAGGAGCTCGAGCTCTGATTTTTGCAGTTTGAGCAGCAGCTGGCATCACTGTGGTGCATCCGTGAGGCTGAGAGCTGCATGAATGGCATATTTCAGAAGGTGGTCACCTCACAGCTTAAGTATGTGCAGGCAGAGAGGGAATGGAGGACTGGCAGACAGACAAGTGATGCAGGAGATGAGTTCGTCGCCGCAGAATTCCTAGCCTCTGACATGCTGTTGTAGCCACAATATTTATATGGCTGGTCCAGTTCAGTTTCCAGTCAATGGTATACCCTAGGATGCTGCTAGTGGGGGATTCAGCGATGATCATGACATTGAATGTTAAGGGGAGATGGTTAGATTCTCTCTTATTGGAGATGGTCATTGCCTGGCACTTGAGTGGCGTGAATGTTACTTGCCACTTATTAGCTCAAACCTGAATGTTGTCCAGGTCTTGCTACATATGGACACGGACTGCTTCAGTAGTTGAGGAGTCGCACATGAGACTGAACAGCGTACAATCATCAGCAAACATCCCCACTTTTTACTTTATGATGGAGGAAGGTCATTGATGAAGCAGCTGCAGATGGTTGGGCCCAGGACACTACTCTGACAAACTCCTGCAGTGATATCCTGGGGCTGAGATGATTAGCCTCCAACAACCACAACCATCTTCCTTTGTTCTAGATATGACTCCAACCAGTGGAGAGTTTTCCCCCTGATTCCCATTGACTTCAATTTGGCTAGGGCTCGTTGATGCCACACTCGGACAAATGCTGCCTTGATATCAAAGGCAATCACTCTTACCTCACCTCTTGAGTTCAGCTCTTTTGTCCATATTTGGACCAAGGCTGTAATGAAGTCAGGAGCTGAGTGGTCCTACAGAACCCAAACTGAGCATCAGTGAGCAGTTTCTTGGTAAATAAGTGCCGCTTGATAGCACTGTCAACAACACCTTCCATCACTTTGCTGATGATTGAGGATAGACTGATGGGGTGGTAATTGGCCAGGTTGGATTTGTCCTGCTTTTTGTGGACAGGACATACCTGGGCAATTTTCCACATTGTTGTGTTCATGCCCATGTTGTAGCTGTACTGGAACAGCTTGGCTAAGGGCGCAGCTAGTTCTGCAGCACAAGTCTTCAGTACTACACCTGGTATATGTGCCCCTGGTGGTCTAGTGGTGCATCCCTGGTGGTCCAGTAGTGCGTCCTTGGTGGTCTAGTGTTGCTTCCCTGGTGGTCTAGTGGTTAGGATTAGGCACTTTCACCACTGTGGCTTGGGTTTGATTCCTGGCCAGGGAAGGAATATTTTTTCGAGGGAGAACAGGGGAATGGAACCGAGGAAGTCGGTCTTTCAGAGGGCCGATGCGGACACGATGGGCCGAATGGCCTCCCTGTGCGCTGTAATGATTCTGTGATATTGTCTGGAGCCATAAATTTTGCATTTTCCAGCGCCCTCAGCCGATTCTTGATATCACGTGGAGTGAATTGAATTGGCTGAAGAGTGGCATCTGTGATGCTGGGGATCTCAGGAGGAGGCCGAGATGGATCATCCATTCCACACCTGGTTGAAGATGGTTGCAAAATGATTCAGCCTTTTCTTTTGCACTGTTGTGGCCTCCTCCATCATTGGGGATGGGGATATTTGTGGAGCCACCTCCTCTGGTTAGTTGTTTAATTGTCCGCCACCATTCACAAATGGATGTTTCAAGACTGCAGAGCTTTGATCTGATCCGGATTTAGCAAAAGTGGACAGGAAACGGCTACTGTGAGAACAACAGAAGGTCCAAGATCATAATGGAGATAAAGTAGTGGCGGAGGGAGAGCAAGAGAGCACTGCAAGAACAGCAGAAGATCCGAGAGCATAGTGAGGATAAAGCAGCGGTGGAGGGAGAGAGAGCGAGCACTGCAAGAACAGCAGAAGGTCCGAGAGCATAACGAGGATAAAGCAATGGTGGAGGGAGCGAGAGAGAGAGCACTGCGAGAACAGCGGAAGATCCGAGAGCACAGCGAGGATAAAGCAGCGGTGGTGGGAGAGAGAGAGAGAGAGAGAGAGAGAGAGAGAGAAAGAGAAAGAGCACTGCGAGAATAGCAGAAGATCTGAGAGTACAGCAGGGATAAAGCAGCGGTAGAGAGAAAGAGAGAGCACTGCAAGAGGATACCGGGAAAAAAAATCAGTGTAATGTCACAGGAAAGCAGGTAAGTGATTGATTGGTAAGTTCTCTGTTTCTGTCACTAAACTAGAGCATTCTTTCAAATTCAGAGCCGGGAAATTAATAACTTCAATCAGGGTGTGTACAACAGTGTGTGAATTAAGAGTAGTAGCTCAGAGTAGGTCTAGAGGCAGTAATTAAAATTAATAGTTTAAATATGGTACCAAATAGATTCAAAAAGAGGGAATAGAGGACAGCTGCGACACGTTGCTTGCAATTCATCCGCCATGTGGGAATTTCAGGACACTGCTAAGTCTTGGGCAGCCACGTGTGTAGGAAATGTCTTCAACTGCTTCAGCTTGAACTCAGGATTTCCAAGCTCAAGGGGCACCTGGAGTCACTATGGAGCGTCAGGGAGCAGGAGAGTTTCCTGGATCGTACTTTCCAGGAGTTGGTCACCCCACAGGCAGTAAGAGTTCAGGATCCTAGGTAGGTGGCCATCCGGAAGAGTAGGAAGAGGCAGGAAATGCAGGAGTCTTCAGGGTACTCAAACAGGTACTCAGCATTGGAGACTGCTGGGAGTGTCGATACCCTGAAGGAGTGCAAGGACTGTACAGGAGGGAGCAGCAAAGTGTAGAAATGCAGTTGTTATAGGAGATTCCAAAGTCGGGGCACAGACAGGCAATAACCATCATTGTGAGTCCTGCATGGTTTGTTGGCTCCCTGGTGTCAGGGTAAAGGACATCACAGCGAGGATGCAGAATATTCTGCAGGGGAAAGGGAGTGAGCCAGAAGTTGTGGTACACATTGGTACTAATGACACAGCAAGGGCAGCTATTGAGGTCCTACAATCAGATTTTCAAGAGCTAGGGAGGAAGTTAAGGAGTAGGACCTCAAAGGTAGTAATCTCTGGATTATTCCCAGTGCCAAGCGCTAGTGCGAGTAGAAACAGGAAGATAGGAAGGATCAATGTGTGGCTTGAAGCATGGTGCAGGAGGGAGGGCTTCAGATTCTTGGGGCATTGGGACAAGTTCTGGGCAGAAAGTCCCTATTCAAAAGGGATGAACTGCACCTCAACAGGAGTGGGACCAATGTCCTCACAGGGAGGTACACTACTGTGGTTGGAGATGGTTTAAACTAAATGGACAGGGGATGGGCACCAGCATATAGAATGAGAAAAGAAGAATAAGGTGCATAATGTGAGAGTGTTGGACAGTACGAGAGAAGGTAATAGTTCCATATTAGATAGGAGCAGATTGAGAAGGGCTACAAAGAATGCAAAGACAGGATTACAATGCATGCATGTAAACACAACAAAGTATGGTGAATAAGGTTGATGAGCTACAAGCACAAATAGCACGATGGGAATATGAAGTAATGGCAATAACGGAAACATGTCTTAAAAATGGTGAGGACTGGGCGCTTAATATACAAGGATACAAAGTGTTCAGAAAAGGCAGAGAAGGAACAAAGGGAGGTGGGGTGGCAGTACTGATTAGGGAAGATATTGTAGTGTTGAAAAGAGGGGATGTCCTTGAGGGAGCAAAGACAGAATCCATTTCGTTAGATTTGAGAAGCAAAAAGGGTATGATCATGCCACTGGGGGTATTCTACAGGCCTCCAAATAGCGAGAGAGAGATAGAGGAGTAAATCTGCAGGGAAATCAGAGATGTGTAAGAACTATAAAGTGGTGATATTGGGGGACTTTAATTACCCAAATCCCAATTGGGATAATTTTAGAGTAAAGGAAAAGGAGGGGAAGGAATTTCTGAAATGTGTTCAGGAGAACTTCTTTGATTAGTATGTTCTCAGCCCAACTAGAAAGGAGACATTGCTGGATCTGGTACTGGGAAATGAGGTGGGCCAAGAGGACTAAGTGTCTATGGGGGAGCACTGGGTAAGAGTGATCATCATATGATAAGGTTTAGACTCATAATACAGAAAAGTAAGGAACGATATAAGGTAGAACGGCTAGATTGGAAAAGGGCTAATTTCAATGCGATGAGAAGGGCTCTAGCCAGGAAAAAATGGAACCAAAGACTGACAGGAGGAGCTGAATAGGAACAATAGGTTGTCTTTAAGGAAGAGATGCTTCAGGTACAGGCTAGCTACATTCCAATGAGGGTGATAGGTAAGGGAACCAATAACAGGGCTCCTTGAATGACAAGGGAGATAGCGATTATGATGGAACAAAAATAAAGAGGGTGTGTGATGCATGTCAGTTGAGAACCAGGCCAAATACCAATAAGTTGAGAGGGGAGGTGAAGAGGAAAATTAGATTGGCAAAGAGAGAATATGAGAATAGAATGGCAGTCAACATAAAAGGGAACCCAAAAATCTTGTGCCAGCATGTAAATAGTAAGCGAGTAGTAAGAGGTGTGGTGGGGCCTATTAGGGACAAAGAGGCAAAAGGCAAGGCTAATATACTTAATGAGTACTTTGTATCGGGTTTACTAAGGAAGAGGAATCTGACAAAATATCAGTAGAAGTGGAGAGAGTGGAGGCAAAGGATAGGGTAAAAATTGAGAGGAAAGAGGTACTGGAAAGGCTGGCTATGCTTAGGGTAGATACGTCACCTGGTCCAGATGGCTTGCATCCCAGGTTGCTACAGGAAGTGGGGCTGGAGATAGCTGAAGGGCTTGTCATAATCTTCCAAACTTCCCTAGATATGTGACAAATGTGATAACCTTATTCAAGAAAGGGTGTAAGGACAGTCCGAGCAACTACAGGCCAGTTAGTTTAACATCAGTGGTGGGTAAGGTTTTAGAAACAATAATCAGGGAAAAAAAATCAACAGGTGCTTGGAGAGGAGTGAGTTAATAAATGACAGCCAGCAAGTATTGGTATAAGGCAGATCATGTTTGACCAATCTAATTGAATTTTTTGATGAAGTAACAGAGAAGGTTGATGAAGAGAATGCGGTGAATGTTGTCGACATGGATATTAAGAAAGCGTTTGATAAAGTATGGCATAAAAGTCTGGTTAGAAAAATTGAGACTCATGGAATAAGGGGGTCAGTGTCCAATTAGATATAAGACACTGGCTTAAGGACAGAAAACAGCGAGTTGTGGTAAATGGTTGTTTTTCAGATTGGAGGATGGCAGAGAGTGGTGTTCTCCAAGGGTCAGTGCTAGGATCACTGCTTTTTTGCTATATATAAATGACTTGGATTTTGGAATATACAGTAGAATTTCAAAATTTGCTGATGATACCAAACCTGGAGGTATGGCAAACAATGTGGATGATATGAACCCCCTGCAACGGACATAGATAGGCTAGCAGAATGGACAGAGAGGTGGCAGATGAAATTTAATACTGACAACTGTGAAGTGATGCATTTTGGCAGATGGAATAGGGAGAGGCAATATATACTTAGAAACCAGCAAAGGGCCACCAAAAAGATAAGAAAAAAGAGAAAAGGTCATATTGAGAGAGTGGATAGCAAAGCATTTGGGATCTTCGGCTTCATAAATAGAGGCATAGAGTACAAAAGCAAGGAAGTTATGCTAAACCTTTATAAAGCTCTGGCTAGGCCACAACTAGAGTATTGCTTCCATTTCTGGTCACCACACTTTCGGAAGGATCTGAATGTCATTGAGAGGCTGCAGAGGAGATTTGCCAGAATGGTTCCAGGGATGAGGGATTTTAGATACAAGGTTAGGTTGCAAAAGCTGGGGTTGTTCTCCCTGGAGCAAAGGAGATTGAGGGGAGATTTGATAGAGATGTATAAGATTATGACAGGCTTAGATAAGTGAGACAAGGAAAGACCGTTCCCATTAACTGATGATACAAGGACTAGGTGACACAGATTGAAGGGTTTGGGCAAGAGATGCAAGGGAAATGTGAGGAAGAACTTTTTTACCCAGCGCGTAATAATGACCTGCAACTTGTCACCCACGAGGGTGGTGGAGGGGGAGACAATCAATGATTTTAAAAGGAAATTGGATGGGCACTTGAAGGAAATAAATTTGCAGGGTTAAGCAGATTAGATAAGGTGAGAGTGACTGCCCTTAATATCAAGGCAGAATTTGACCAAATATGGCATCAAGGAGCCCTAGCAAAACTGGAGTCAATGGGAATGAGGGGGAAAACTTCCCACTGGTTGGAGTGGTACCTAGCACAAAGGAAGATGGTTGTGGTTATTGGAAGTCAATCATCACAGCTCCAGGACATCACTGCAGGAGTTTCTCAGGGTAATGTCCTAGGCCCAACCATCCTCAGCTGCTTCATCAATGACCTTTCTTCCATCATAAGCTCAGAAGTGGGGATGTTCGCTGATGATTGCACAATGTCAGCACCATTTGCGACTCCTCAGATACTGAAGCAGTCCATGCAGAAATGAAGCAAGACCTGGACAATATCCAGGCATGGGCTGATAAGTGGTAAGTAACATTCGTGCCACACAAGTGCCAGGTAATGGCCATCTCCAACAAGAGAGAATCTAACCATCTCCCCTTGTCATTCAATGGCATTACCATCGCTGAATCCCCACTATTAACATCCTGGGGGCTAGCTTTGACCTGAAACTGAACTGGAGTAGCCATATAAATACCATGGCTACAAGGGCATGTCAGAGGCTAGGAATCCTGCAGCGAGTCACTCACCTCCTGACTCCCCAAACCTTGTCCACCATCTACAAGGCACAAGTGAGGAGTGTGGTGGGATACTCTCCACTTGCCTGAATGGGTGCAGCTCCAACAACACTCAAGAAGCTGTCACAGCATCCAGGACAAAGCAGCCGCTTGACTGGCACCCCATCCACAAACTTTCATTCCCTCCACCACCGATGCACAGTGGTAGCAATGTGTACCATCGACAAGATGCACTGCAGCAATGCACCTCAGACAGTTCCTTCCAAACCCGCGACCTCTACCACCTAGAAGGACAAGGGTAGCAGATGCATGGGAACACCACCACCTGCAAGTTCCCCTCCAAGCCACACACCATCCTGACTTGGAACAATATCACCGTTCATTCACTGTTGCTGGGTCAAAATCCTGGAACTCCCTTCCTAACTGCACTATGGGTGTACTTACCCAACATGGACTACAGCGGTTCAAGAAGGCAGCTCACTACCACCTTCTCAAGGGCAATTATGGATAGGCAATAAATGCTGGCCTAGCTAGCGATGCCTACATCCCATGAACGAATAAAAAAACGGTAGGGGAGTGAGACTGACTGGATTGCTCTGCAGAGAGCCAGCATGAAGTTGATGAGTCGAATGGCTTCCTTCTCTGCCATAAATGACTCAATGACTTGAAAGTGAATCAGTGTCAGAGCAGTGGGAGATATTCAAGGAGGAGCTACAGAAACAAATCCCAAAGAGTTCAGATACAGTGTGGTTTTAGAATTTTCAGAGAAACATCCAACATGGTCTTTGTTGTCAGACAAATCCAAGAAAAATGTCAAGAACACCACCAGGAACTCTGTTCCGAGGAAGGGTCGCTGACCCGAGGCGTTGACTCTGCTTCTCTTTCCACAGATGCTGCCAGACCTGCTGAGTGAATCCAGCGTTTCTTGTTTTTGTTTCAGATTTCCAGCATCCGCAGTATTTTGCTTTTATTATACCAGGAACTCTTCATTGCATTCATCAACCTGATCAAAGCATTTGACTCAGTAAATCGCGAGGCTCTGTCGATTGTGCTCCAAAGATCTGCAAGTCCAAGAAACTTCATCACAATCCTGCAATTGCTCCATGATGATATGACTCCAACTGTCTTGAGTGTGAGATCTGAAACAGATGCATTCAAAATCCAGACCTGTGTGATAGCCCACATACTATTTACAATCTACCTGGCAGTGGCTACTCACTACCGCCGAGATGGAAAACTCTTCAACCTCAGTCGACTCCATGCCAAAACTAAACTGACCACCATAGATATACATGATCTACAGTTTGCGGATGACTGCAGTGCCGTTGCCCACTCTGCACCAAGTCTGCAAGCCACTCTCATTCTCTTCAAATCTGCATACAAGAGACTCGGCCTGTCCTTGAATGTGGCCTAAACACAACTCATAAATCAACCCACACCCAGTCAGCCAAATATTTCACCTCCCATATATGTTTAAGGAGAGACTTTGGAATATGTTGAGCACTTCCCATTCCTTGGCAGCCACCTCTCTCAAAAAGCCACCATTGATCAGGAGATCCAACACTGGATCAGCTGTGTCAGCTCAGCCTTCTACAAACTAATTAGCGAGTGTTTAACAACAAAGACCTCCACAAGTCAACAAAAGTCCTTGTGTACAGAGCAGTTGTTGTCAACACACTTCTGTACTGCAGTGAGACCCGGACTGTATACGAGCAACAAATAAGAGTGCTAGAGAAATTCCATCAGCAATGCCTCTGCCGCATCCTCCAGATTCAATGGGAGGACCGTCAAACAAACACTAGTCTCCTTCTTGAAACCAGCTCCACAGCATTCAGGCAAAACTCCTGCAAAATCAACTTCAATGGACTGGACACTGTGTCCGGATGGCCGAAAACCGTCTCCCCAGCCAGGTTCTGTTTTCTCAACTCTCAAATGCCAGCGTTCCAGGGAGGACAAGAAAAACACTTCAAAGACACTCTGAAGCTCTCTTTGAATTATGGCAGCATTGACATTGATGACTGGGAGGAGCTTGCCACCAATCATTCAAAATGGGGACAACTTGTCCATCAAGCTGCATCATGCTTTGAGTCCAAATGCCTTAATGATGAGGCAGAGCGGTGGCAGAGAAGGAAAGAAAAGGAAGCAAATCCTGCAGTCCAGATCCCACTACCTCATGAGACATCCTGCCCCATGCTGCGGGTCTTGGATCGGCCTGTTCAGTCAAATGAAGATCCATGGCAGAAACTCATGACCATGAGTAGAGATCATCCTCGAATCGTGGGACAGCCGACAAATGAACGAGAACACGCTGCCCACGAGGGTGGTGGAGGCAGAGACAATCAATAATTTAAAAAGGAAATTGGATGGGCACTTGAAGGAATAAACTTGCAGGGTTAAGGGGATCAAGTGGGGGAGTGGGACTGACTGGATTGCTCTTCAGAGACCTGGCATGGAGTTGATGGGCTGAATGGCTTCCTTCTATACCGTAAGTGACTCTATGACTTGAAGGTAAATCAGTGTCAGAGGAGTGGGATGCATTCAAGGAGGAGATAGAGTTCAGAACAAATAGGTTCCCACAAAGAAAAAGGGTAGGACTCCCAAATCTAGAGCATACAGGGTAGGATAAGACAACAAAAGGGAAGCTTACATCAGATACCAAAAGCTCAACAAGCGACTGCAGAAAGCCTAGAGGAGTATAGAGGGTGCAGGTGTGAAATTAAAAAGGAAATAAGGAAAGAAAAGAGAGAACAAGAAAAATATTTGCAAGTAAAATCGAGGAAAGCCCAAAGATGTTTTATAAATACATAAAGAGCAAGAGGATAACTAAAGGAAAAGTAGGGCCTATTACAGACCAAAAGGGAACCTGTGGGCAGAATTTTGTGCAGGCAGTGGGGGTCCAGACACCGGGCCAGGAAAGCAAGGCTGACCCCACCTCAGACATTTCCCTGATTATTGACTTGTCTGCTAAAGGAAATAGGTCCTTCCAATTCACTCTATCTAGACCCCTCATAATTTTATATGCCTCAATTAAATCTCACTTCAGTCTCCTCTGTTCCAAAGAAAACCACCTCAGCCTAATCTTTCTTCATTGCTAAATTTTTCCATTCCTGGCAACATCCTTCGAAATTTCCTCTGTATATTCTCCAGTGCGATCACATCCTTTTTGGAATGTGACCAGAAATGTATGCAGTACTCTAGCTGTGGTCTAACTAGTGTTCTTTACAGTTCTAGCATAATCTCCCTGCCCTTATATTTAATTGGTAGGGATATGTACCAACATGTTGCACCACGGACATTTGACAAAATTATTTACTCAGCCATGGACAACTGGGCAATTAATCTGTGTATAAAGTGTTTAGCCAACCTCATGCCATCAAAATGCAGTCCAATTTAAAACACATTTCTCCCTATAAATAAGGTAGCTAAGCATACTGTCATGCAGGCCCTCACCTGCCAAGAATGAGGCACATTGGTTTTGTCATGTTTAGTTTAGTTTAGTTTAGTTTAGTTTAGAGATACAGCACTGAACATTAATTTTGAACTGTTGCTGGAGCGAGGAAATGACTTGTTGAACAGATCAGCCGTGGCTGGAAAAACATTTGCATACTAACAGACGGTACTTGTGTAGATAAAGGACCATTCCCTGACACATTCAACACACAATGGATGTTGATCACCGGACAGTGAGGGGGTAGGGAAGCACATTCAAGGGCCTGCTGGGATGATACAATCCACAGGGGCCAGGAATGGTTGGACCAGCTGGTCACATGACTAACTGGCTATTCCAGGGCTTTTTTGAACTGGCCACAGAGAGTTTGAACTCAGAAAGACTGTTTGCTCCTGGACTGAAAATATCTCTCCTGTCTGCTACCACCTCTTTCTCACAAGCCTCTGAATCCATTGAAGACGCATGAACCCCAAGAGAGAAAAGTTTCCTACAGCGAACAAGGTTTAAGAAGAATACTGGGCCCCAACGAAAAGCAAGATCAACCTACAATTAAGGACTCTACAGTGAGCTCGAAGAGCCATAACAAAAACTCTTCAGATATTGCCTCAAACTTTTCCACTTTATTTTTCTTCTGCTGTGTTCTGTCTCTATTTGCATGAGTGTATCGCATATACATGCTAGCGTGGGCGTGTTATGTATCCATAGGCGTCAACCGAATTTGAGTTTAAGTTCAAGTTTAATAAACTTCAACTTTTCTTCTTTAAACCTAAGAAAACCTGTTTGTGCTGGTTTCTTTGCCTTATAATTGGAAAGCAGTGAACAAGGATTCACCAAGGCGGAGCCAAAAACATGGTGTGTTTAATATTAAACTCTATTATGATAAGACCAGGTGAAGGCTGAGAAGGACCCCTAGACACCTTTCTCATCAGGTCGTAACAATACAAACATCAACGGAGAGCAGCACAACTGTATCAGCTAGCTAGCAAGTCAAACAGTATTCAATGCCAATGTGAATTACTTTTGTTGATAGAATAGAGCTTCAGTGTTCCCTGAAATCTAAATAATCAAATTTCAGCACTCAGCAATAGAGTCCTTGGTTTACTGTTTATAATCATTTTTACAATCACTACTAATTTTTTAAGTTTTATAAAACTGGTAGAAACCATGTTTTAAACTGAGTGTGATGATAACTTTAGGAACATGACAAAAATCAGTAATAATAACTTCCGTAGTTTTGTTTTTAAAATTTCTACCTTATCATAAAACTCAAATCAGTTTCCATCCTAGTGGATAGGAATGTGCACCCACCTATGTTCACCACATCACCAGGAACTGAGGAATCTCTCAAATTTTGGATGAGGTGGGAGAAATAAGGAAAAGGCAAAAAAAAGTCTTTGAATCAACCTAACTAGCCTGCAGATGCACAAGATTGGGATTTAATTTGCAATTTCATAACTTTAATTACATTATTAGAACATCAAACCATGACCTGTTTAACTGACTGAAACAGATTGGTATAAGGTTTTTTAAAACAGACTTTTCCCTGAAATTCTCTTCCTGTCGGAAGGCACTGATTCTCTTTAGTAGAGTACAGTTCCATGGGAAACGGTCACTCTTCAGCATGTGATTCAAGAATACAACATTCATTTACAAGGCTTGATAGGCTATGCAGCCGTGGACAACATCACCACTGAAACAGACCCTGCTCTCATTCAACAACCACATTTACATACTTCAAGCAGAGGTCATAACATAACGAGCAGGAACTCTTGCCATTTTTAAAGGAATCTGAGCCCTAACATTCAATTTAAATATTTAGAGGTAACTTCAATAAAAAAATGTAAATCCATTTAAAGTGCCCCTCTTCCACCCACCCCCCCACACAATTCATAAAATTAAACACTTGCCCTCTCACCCCCAAAACATTTCCCCTGCCCACCTGAGCTTCCCCCAAACAAAGTACATAAACTTTACACTCTAGCTCTTCCCACCATCCCCTACACCAATGATATTATTTTGACCCTGGCCCCCGACGTCCGCACAGAGAAACTTACCCGCATTCCCACTTCCCACCAGTGTTCTGCCATAGGATCCCCTGACTACGGGAGCAAGAAGATAATTTATTCCTTTATTTAAATTAATTTACATATTTAAATTTGGCTCCCGTTGCCAAGCAGCAGGGGCGGTGGGGAGTGGGGAGATGCCATGAGGCCTCACCGCCGCCAGCAATATCGGGCTGGGCCTCCCCAGGGTCGAGGCCTGTGGAGGGCCTCTGCTGAATGTATTTTCCGGCATCCCCCACCACGACCCCCGATGTTGGGGATGGCGGGGGGCAGAGGTCTATAAAATTCAGCCCACTGTCTGGAAAGTTGACAGAGGCAGAAACCCTCTGCATTTGAAAAGTACTCAGATATGCACTTGAAGTAACCTACAAGACTACAGATCAAGAACTGTAAAGTGGGATTAGTTGTTTTTCGGCCGGCACAAACAGGATGGACTGGATTGCCTCCTTCTCTGTTGTAAATTTGTATGATTCTATTTCTATGCTTCTATGATTTTAACACACATTTCCCCATAAGACCAGCTGAATATCTTATTTCAAGAAATATCAGAGAAATGCTACAATCGACACTGCAATTTCCAAAATGTAAAGCTAATAACCTTATTTTATTAACAAGTCCATTACACAGAAACTTCCTAAGTCTCAACTATGTTAACATCTGAATTCACTTCCATCACATTTTATTCTATAATTGCAAAACACTTACCACTTGCCCATTTTGTGGGTTCTTATGGGCATATGGAGGGCCTCGAATGTGATTCCACATTTGTCCTGAAGTCATGGCAAATACCACACACTGTTGAAAAATAAACATGTGCTAATTATGAATTTCCATTTCATTAGTCCTTTTTATTATACTCAGTCATTTTCTGAATTTATAAGTGCCAATTTTCAAATCTCAACAAAACTGGCACTGTGAATACCTGTTCCAGCAACCCAATTTTTTCAATATAGACCACTCGCCTAATTGGAATTGCCTCCTGACACATGACAAACATGCACAGGGAATTAGAATGGCTGCCAATCAAAGTAGTACACCAACCAGCTGTTCTTGAAGGTATATACTTGTTCTTAATGTGCAGAGAGGAGTGCTGCAGCTGGCTGAAAGTGGAGCTACAACAAATGTTAAGGGTATTTGTGTAAAGATGGCAACAGCTTTCTCCTGCAGAAGGGGTGGTGATGGGAGAACATCAGAACATAAGAAATAGGAGCAGGAGTAGGCCATACTACATTTCAAGCCTGCTCCGCCATTCAATGAGATCATGGTTGATGCTGGGCCTCAATTCCACTTTCCCACCCAATCCCCATTTCTCTTAATTCCCCTTGAGTCTAAAAATCTGTCTATCTCAGCCTTAAATATAATCAATGACTGAACTTCTTCAGGCAGAGGGACAGGCAGCATGGGAGGAAGCAGCCAAAAAAGGCAATGCAGTTTTATGGACCTGGGAGCTGATGAGAAAGAAATTTAGTGGTGTCATGAATGGATAAAAAACAACTGTAAAATGTAGTATTTTTGTGCATTTGTGTGTTATTGTTAGCTGCCATTGCACACAGTGAAAATGGTAGGAACTAGAATACAAATAAGTTAAAACTTCAGTTCTTAATGTGCATGTTGACCCTTTGTTCTGGATACAGTATGTTTTTACTGAAGAATCTTTTGAGTTTGAGAACAGCCATTTTTTATTCTCGGATCTCTGTACAGCATGTTAAGTTGTTTTACTTCTGTGTTCAACTTGTTTAAATGGAGGGGGAGATCACTTCACCAACAGGAGGTGGGACAGCTACTTGAAGGGGTCCAGTCACATGACCTAGAAACCACCCTTTTCAGCCTGTCGAATTTTGAAACAGTTTCAGTTAAAGAGAACAGCTCGTAGAAGAAACAGCTGCCTTGAAGCCCTGCACCTCTCTATCTCTTTGGCCTGCAAGAAGAAGAAAAAGCCACAGTCTGAAAAGCAGCAAGAAATCTGTCTCTGCTCTCTGCTAGTTCCTCTCATCGGAAAGGATGAAGTCAGAAACTCAGCTGTCTCAGCTTATCTCCGATAGTGCATAAGAAGAAAGTTAAAAAGAAGAGATTTCCGAGGACCCTTACTCCATTCAGCATTTCCAGTCAGTTAGTTCCAGCTTTGGAATTTTATATTAGTTAAAAAAAGGATTCTGGTTTCAACAGGGACCCCTGTCAATTTCTAATTAAGCTATTTTCTACTTGGTAAATGTCCTTGCCCTTTTGACGCCTTTACCTTTCCTTGTATGTTTGTGAGTGTGCATTGCGAAGTTAACCCCCACCCCTCACACTGAGTTTAAGAGTGTGTGTTAATAAACCTGAATTCTATTTTTTTAACTTTAAAAACAATGTTGTCGTAGTCCTTTAAAAATCAGGACTCACAAACTGAGGGAGTGGAGAAATATGCCATCAGCTTTTTTTTTTAAAAAAAGGGAAAATTTAAACTCACAATCTGCTTACAGACAGGTTGTTGAAAATATAGAGAAATTTGTTTTCAACGTTAACTTCCTGTTCGTAGCAGTGTCATGAAAGGATGTGCCAAAATAAGGTCAAGTATCTTCATACACATCATTCATACACATTTACCCAAGTTGTGACGCCAATGTAACTGCCAATTAGCTGAATTCTCAACATCATGTGCCAAGTTAGCACACAACATTGACTTCTTATTTTAACAATCCATAACATCTGCATAGCAACAGGAGCTAATAGTTGAACACACTGAACTTTTCATGCCAAATGCATGGAAGTAAGCATTGTCAGGGAAAGAAGAGCTCAGTTCCATTTGTGTGGCAGGAGGAAGTGCCCTCTTAAAGAAACACATGTTCCCATTGCAGCACAGGATTTTGAGATACAATGTCATTGGATGCAGCTGCAAATCTTGCAGGAACACTGCATGTCCCTGTACTCAAATGTTCTGTGCCACACATAGGATGCTGGCGCTGCAGTATGCCACAGCAAGCTGCCACCATGGCAGCTTCTCCTATTTTACTGTTAGGTTATGGGGGAGGAAAAGCAAACCATATTGGTCCACTGTGAGAAAGCACAGGCATAAGGATCGGAATATTTAACAGTATGTAAGTATTTCCAAATCAGAAGAGATTTTTGATTTATTCTTAGTCTGGACAAGGAGGATAAATTCACTCAGGAATCCATCCTCCTCATCCAAGTCATGCAACACGATTGAAATACTCAAAGGGATTTTTATCGGGGGAGAATTTTATGCTCTCCCCTGCAGTGGGTTCGGAGACGGGGAGACCATGTAATCAGGTGGGAGTCCACCACCTTCCCGCCTCTGCTGAAATTAAGTCTGGAGCGAGATGGCTTCTGAATGGCCTTCCCGCCCCGCCACCAATTGTGGCCCTGAAGTGGGCAATTAATGCCCAATTAAGGGCCTCATACTGCCGATGCTGCAATTGGCCTAGCAGTGGGTGGGCCTGTTGCCGCACAGGAAGCGCGGCAAGAAAAAACATGTGTGTTGCTTGCAAGTTCGGGGGGGAGTGGTTGGGGGCAGGTCCTGGACAAAAGGCACTTAGTGCCTGAACAAAGGTCGCGGCATGGGGAAGGGGGGATGCCCGCTGAAAGCCACCTCCATGCACTTGCTGCCGACCCCCCTATAACCTCCTCCCTCGCGACCCCAACCTCGGGAGCCCTGACCTACCTGTGACCTGGGCCCAGCACTGGTCCTAGGCCTCGAGTGGGTGCTCCAGTGGCAGCAGCCACTGCCTCCGTGGTGGCACTGCTCAGTTCAAGAGCTGCCAGCCTCAGATTAGGTGGCAGCTCACAGAGGGCGGGACTTCCGTCGCCAGGGTTCTTGATCCTGTGGAAGGCCGCTGCTGTCCACTTCAGAGCCTTATTAGCACTTGATTTAGTGGGCCTCCCACAGAGGAGGCAATGGCAGGTTTTCGGCGTCGCTTTTGCTGGAGGTCGAGACCCCTGTCGCCCAGAGAAAATCCCGGCCATCATGTTGACTTGCTTTCTCAGGCTGTTGTATGGCAGTAATAGGAAAAACTGAGGCCAGAATTGTAAAAAAGGATACCCCTACTATACAAAAAGTAGCAACAACGCAGATATTAGTTTTCGACCAGAATAGCTCAAAAAGTCAGAAATATGTAGTGTTACGACTGAGGTGGGAGGAGTGCACTGTTAATTCAGTCCCACTTCTCCACAGTCACAACATATCAATAAATGTTCCCACTTACTGAAACAGTCAATTAGATACTCTATTTGCCCCCAGAATAAAGCACACCAATCAGGTTTCTTTAATAAACAACAAAATTATTTGTTTATTATAAACCAAGTCTCAACCAATAATGAAGTAAATATATATGTGAATTGAAATATTAAAGCCCTTTTTTTAGCCCTCACACACACACTCACTTGCACAGCGATCAACCAGAACAAAAAGAGATTTTTGTTTACAGCCATGAGAAAGAAGTAGAAGGAATAAAAAAAAACTTACACAGAAAAGCGGATATGGAAATCCTTTGTTTTGGCAAGGTGCCCCAAAGACGAATAGGTGACTGCCACTAGAAATCTTTCCAGGCGATGTTGATGAACAGTCTGTTTGGTTAGGTGTTCAAAGAAATTCAGCTACAGAAGACTTCACATAGGTCTTGCAACAGGTGTGCAGCAACAAAGGTTTCAGATCTCACACATTCAATGTAAAGTCCTTTAAAGGATGCAAGGTTTGTGCAAACATTCAGGATGTCTTCAAAATACAGGAGGCAACAGTACAACTTCATACAGGCTTTTGCTTTTCAAGAGCGGGGATTCTTCAAAGAGAGGTAACAATTGCCTGAATTTTCTTTTGATCTCCTGGCAAGTCCATAAACAAACGCCAACTGCCTCTTTTCAGTGGCTTTTAACAGTTCAAAATGAAACCAGCTTTTTCCAGACAAGTCCTATGATAATCGTAAATCCTGTCCTGTCACAACACAACCCCCTTCTATGTTTACTTGAAATCTTTTGCCTTCCAGTAAAAACTTGTTTACCAGTCAACCATTTATTGACCTTCCTTTTGACAAAAGCACCCACAAAGGTCAGCAACCTCCAGATAATTCAATGTCCATGAAATCCTTTTCAGTTTTTAAAATAAAGATTCTCAAGTTTTAACAAAAAATAGAAATGTCGTAACACCTCCGCCATTTTTGAATGCATTTCATTATAATGTATAAAACAATAGAAGTTGAAAACATTTTAAACACATTCTCACACTCATGTCCCCTTTCAACTCTTGTAGTTAATACAATTTTGCTTTGTACCATCTATACACATATAACTCAGCAAAGTTAGATTTGTGACAAAGCATCTGCAACAACATTATTTTTTTCCCAAAATGTGGACAATCTTCAAGTAAACTCCATCGGAATATTCTGGCATTCTGGGCTTTAAATTTTTCCACAAAGGTTAGCCAAATTCACCAATGGCAACCTTCAAACAGAGTCCCCCAGTTGTTCCAAGTGTTCTTTGCAAGTGGTACTGTAGACCAACATATCAGAAACACAGAAAATAGGAGCAGGAGTAGGCCATTTGGCCCTTTGAGCCGACTCCGCCATTCATTATGATCATGGCTGATCATTCAACTCAGTAGCCTGTTCCGGTTTTCGCCCCATACTCTTTGATCCCTTCAGACCCAAGAGCTATATCTAACTCCTTTTTGAAAACATACAATATTTTGGCCTTAACTGCTTTCTGTGGTAGTGAATTCCACAAGCTCACCACTCTCTGGGTGAAGAAATTTCTCCTCATCTCAATCCTGAAAGGTTTACCCCGTATCCTTAGACTATGACCCCTGGTTCTGGACTCCCCCACCATCGGGAACATCCTTCCTGCATCTACCCTGTCAAGTCCTGTTAGAATTTTATAGGTTTCTATGAGATCCCCCCTCATTCTTCTGAATTCCAGCGAATATAATCCTAACCGACTCAATCTCTCCTCATCCATCAGTCCCGCCATCCCAGGAATCAGTCTGGAAAACCTTTGCTGCACTCCCTCTATAGCAAGAACATCCTTCCTCAAATAAGAAGACCAAAACTGCACACAATATTCCAGGTGTGACCTCACCAAGGCCCTGTATAATTGCAGCAAGACATCCCTGCTCCTGTACTCGAATCCTCTCGCTACAAAGGTCAACATACCCATTTGCCTTTTTTACCGCCTGTTGCACCTGCATGCTTACCTTCAGTGACTGGTGTATGAGAACAACCACGTCTCGCTGCACATTCCTCTCTCTCAGTTTATAGCCGTTCAGATAATAATCTGGCTTCCTGTTTTTGCGACCTAAGTGGATAACCTCACATTTATCCACATTATACTGCATCTGCCATGCATTAGCCCACTCACTCACCTTGTCCAAATCACTCTGAAGCCTCTCTGCATCCTCCTCACAACTCACCCTCCCACCCAGTTTTGTGTCATCTGCAAACTTGGAGATATTACATTTAGTTCCCTCATCTAAATCATGAATGTATATTAATAACAGCTGGGGTCCTAGCACCGATCCCTGCGGTACCCCACTAGTCACTGCCTGCCATTCGGAAAAAGACCCATTTATCCCTACTCTTTGTTTCCTGTCTGCCAACCAATTTTCTATCCATCGCAATACACTACCCCCAATCCCATGCGCTTTAATTTTGCATGCTAATCTCTTATGTGGGACTTTGTTGAAAGCCTTCTGAAAATCCAAATAAACCACATCCACTGGCTCCCTCATCAACTCTACTAGTTACATCCTCGAAAAATTCTAGTAGATTTGTCAAGCATGATTTCCCTTTCGTAAATCCATGCTGACTCCGCCCGATTCTACCCAACACCATTTCTCTACTAATACTGATTTCTTTCAGTTCCCCTCTCTCATTAAGCCCTGTGTTCCCCAACATTTCTGGTATGATATTTGTGTCCTCCTTTGCGAAGACAGAACCAAAGTATGCATTTAGTTGGTCAGACATTTCTTTGTTCCCCATAATAAATTCCCCTAATTCTGACTGTAAGGGACCTACATTTGTCTTCACCAATCTTTTTCTTTTCACATACCTATCGAAACTTTTACAGTCAGTTTTTATGTTCCCCACAAGCTTGCTCTCGTACTCTATTTTCCTCTTCTTAATCAATCCCTTGGTCCTCCTTTGCTGAATTCTAAACTGCTCCCAATCCTCAGGTCTGTTGTTTTTCCTGGCAAATTTATATGCCTCTTCCTTGAACCTAACGCTATCTCTAATTTCCTTTGTAAGCCATGGTTTGGCAACCTTTCCCGCTTTACTTTTGCGCCAGACTGGGATAAACAATTGTTGCAGTTCATCCATGCGCTCTTTAAATGTTTGCCATTGCCTATCCACTATCATCCCTTTAAGTAATGTTTCCCAATCCGTCATGGCTAACTCGCGCCTCATACTTTCGTAGTTTCCTTTACTAAAATTCAGGACCCTTGTCTTAGAATCAACTACGTCACTCCAACTTGATGAAGAATTCTATATTATGGTCGATCGTCCCCAAGGGATCTCGCACCACGACATTGTCAATTACTCCTTTCTCATTACACAATACCCAGTCTGGGATGGCCTGTTCTCTAGTCGGTTCCTCAATGTATTGGTCCAGAAAACCATCCCGTATACACTCCAAGAATTCCTCCTCTACAGTATTGTGACTAATTTGATTTGCCCAATCTACATGCAGATTAAAGTCACCCATAATTACAGATGTTCTTTTATCGCATGCATCTCTAATTTCCTGTTTAATGCTATTCCCAACATCACCACTACAGTTTGGGGTGCCATCTCAACCCCCACTAACGTTATTTGCCCCTTAGTGTTTCTCAGCTCTACCCATACAGATTCCACATCATCAGAGCTAATATCTTTCCTCACCATTGTGTTAATTTCCTCTTTTACCAGCAATGCAACTCCACCGCCTTTTGCTTTTTGTCTGTCCTTCATAAATACTGAATATCCCTGGATGTTAATTTCTCATCCCTGGTCACCTTGCAGCCATCTCTCTGTAATCCCGACTATATCATACCCGTTTACATCTATTTGCGCGATTAATTCATCCACTTGATTGCGAATGCTCCGCACATTAAGGCACAAAGCCTTAAGGCTTGTCTTTTTAACATTGCTTGCCCTCTTCCCGATATTTTTCATTGTGTCCCTGTTTGATTCTGGCCCTTGATTTCTCTGCCTATCACTTTTATCCCCCCTCCTCTGACTCCTTGCAAAGGTTCCCATCCCCCTGCCATTTTAGTTTAAACCCTCCTCCAACCACTCTAGCAAATATTCCCCCTAGGACATCAGTCCTGGTCCTGCCCAGGTGTAACCCGTCCAGTTTATACTGGTCCCACCTCCTCAAGAACCGGTCCCAATGTCCCAGGACTCTAAAACCCTCCCCCTCACACCATCTCTTCAGCCACATATTCATCTGATATATCCTGCTATTTCTACTCTGACTAGCACATGGCACTGGTAGTAATCCTGAGATCACTAACTTTGAGGTCCTACTTTTCAACTTACTTCCTAGCTCCCTACATTCTGCTTTTAGGACCTCATCCTCTTTTTTTATCTATGTCGTTTGTACCAATGTGTACCACAACCACTGGCTGTTCACCCTCCCCCTTCAGAATGTCCTGCAACCCCTCTGAGACATCCTTGGCCCTAGCACCAGGGAGGCATCATACCATCCTGGAGTCCCTTTTGCAGCCACAGAAATGCCTATCTATTCCCCTTACAATTGAATCCCATATAACTATTGTATTCCCACACCTTTTACTCCTCCCCTGTGCAGCAGAGCCAACCGTGGTGCCACGAATTGGGCTGTTGCTGCTTTCTCCTGAGAGGCCATTCCCCCCAACAGTATCCAAAGCAGTATATCTGTTTTGCAGGGGAATAGCCACAGGAGATTCCTGCACTGCCTGCCTAGTCCTCTTGCTCTGCCTGGTGGTCACCCATTCCCCTCCTGCCTGTGGGGTCTGAGCCTGCAGTGTGACCACCTCTCTATACGTGCTATCCACAATACTATCCACCTCGTGGATGGGCACAGTGTCCCCAGCTGCCGCTCCAGCTCCGAAACCCGGGCTTCCAGTAGCTGCAGCTGGACACACTTCCTGCACACATGCTGGTCCCGGGCACTGGAATTGTTCCCGGCCTCCGACATGGAGCACGAGGAGCACACCACAGCTTTGAGCTCTCCTGCCATGACTTAACCCTTTAAATTAAATTAAACCTTCTGGAAGATCTTAATGTCCAATAATATCAGTTACTGTCGGGCCCTTCTTCCCTGGTCCTCGTTACTTCAGAACTCCCTAAAAAAAACACAACTTACTATATTTGAAAGAAACTTTAAACTTTTAAACTTTTCTTACTGAGATACTTATCCAGCTATTTAGAGCTATTCCCTAACAGCAGTGACTCACCAACCAATCACCTTGCAGCTCCCCTGTGACGTCACTGTTGGCTTTTTTTTTCAAAACTGGCACACTGGAAGAGGTTCGACTGCTGTCTGCTTCACTCCCGGAAGGTAAGAGACTGGGCCTTGATCCCCGGGCTCGATTTATAGGCTCCACTCTCGGCCTTCTCCCCACAGGTCCACTCCGCTCCACTCCCGGAAGGTAATAGCAAGGTAAACTACACAGTTCGGAACACAGGCTACCATTGGGTTCACTAGTCTCTTGAGAAGCTTCTGGAGTACCCCCTAACCTTTATGGTATCACTTGGCTCTGGAAAAACCTGTCCAATGTGATGAAATGTTGATATTTCTTTAGTTCGGAGTGTTAAAGGAACTTGCCAGTATCCCTTGAACAAATCTATCTTTGTAAGAAACATGGCACTGCCACTCTGTCAATACAGTCCTCCAAGCGAGGGATTGGGTAGGAGTCTGCCTTTGTTATTGCATTAACTTTTCTGTAGTCTATGCAAAGTCTGGTTGAACTGTCAGGTTCAGGCATTAATACCACTGGTGAGTTGCAGCTGCTTTGACTGGGTTCAATTAAGTGGTTTTCCAGCATGTATCGCATGTCCATTTTTACTTGGGCCTGTTTGTCTGGACTTAAACGATCAGGATGCTGTTTTATAGGAACAGATTCCCTTACATCCACATCATGTGTGGCTAAGGTTGTACATCCTAGCTTATCCCTACAGGCACTTTTAAATGCTGTGAGTAGCCTTGCTAGGATTTCTCGTTGTAATAGAGTCATAGAGTCATACAGCATAGAAACAGGCCCTTCGGCCCACCGCGTCCATGCCGACCGTAATGTCTATTTATACTAATCCCACCTGCTTGCCTGCATTAATTCCATATCCCTCCATTCCTTTCTCATTCAAGTACCTGTCCAGATGCTTCTTAAATGTTTCTACTGTTCCTGCCTCCACCACCTCCTCTAGCAGCTCATTTCAGATGCCCACTATTCCTTGTGTGAAAAATTTACCCCTTTGATCCCCTTTAAACCTCCTCCCTCTCACCTTAAATCAATGCCCTCTAGTTTTAGTCACTCCTACCATGGGAAACAGACTCTGGCTATCTACCCTATCTATGTCTCTCATAATTTTATATACCTCTATCATGTCCCCTCTCAGCCTCCTTCGCTCCAGGGAAAACAGACCCAGCCTATCCAATCTCTCTATATAACTCAAGCCTTCCAAACCAGGCAACATCCTTGTGAATCTTTTCTGCACCCTCTCTAGCTTAATCACATCTTTCCTGTAGTGCGGCGACCAGAACTGCACACAGTACTCCAAATGCGGCCTAACCAACGTTATGTACAACTGTAACGTGACGGCCCAACTCTTGTACTCAATGTCTGAGCCGATGAAGGCAAGCATGCCATATGCCTTCTTTGCCACCCTGTCCACCTGTGTTGCCACTTTCAGGGAACTATGTGCTTGCACCCCAAGGTCTCTCTGCTCAACGACACTCCCCAGGGCCCTGTCATTCACTGTATATGCCCTGCCTTGGTTTAACTTCCCAAAATGCATCACTTCGCACTTGTCTGCGTTAAATTCCATTTGCCAATCCCTTGCCCGCTTTCCCAGTTGATCTATATCCTGCTGTAACCTTAGACAACCTTCTTCATTGTCCACTATACCATCAATTTTGGAGTCGTCTGCAAACTTACTAATCATGCATCCTACATTCACATCCAAGTCATTAATATATATGACAAACAACAGAGGGCCCAGCACCGATCCCTGCGGCACACCACTGGTCACCGGCC
Source organism: Heterodontus francisci (assembly GCF_036365525.1). Lineage (NCBI taxonomy): Eukaryota > Metazoa > Chordata > Chondrichthyes > Heterodontiformes > Heterodontidae > Heterodontus > Heterodontus francisci. Next base: position 117,168,959 of record NC_090371.1, read on the forward strand.
TCCAATCTGAAAAACAACCCTCCACTCCCACCTTCTGCCTCCTATCACCAAGCCAATTTTGTATCCAATTGGCTAGCTCACCCTGTATCCCATGTGTTCGAACCTTCTGGACCAGTCTACCCTGCGGGACCTTGTCAAAGGCCTTGCTAAAGTCCATGTAAACAACGTCCATCGCCCTGCCCTTGTCAATCCTCTTGGTCACCTCCTTAAAAAACTCAAATCAAATTCGTGAGACATGATTTCCCAAGCACAAAGCCATGCTGACGATCCCTAATCAGACCTTGCCTTTCCAAATGCATATAAATCCTGTCTCTCAGAATCCCTTCCAATAACTTTCCCACCACTGATGTAAGGCTCACCGGCCTGTAGTTCCCTGGCTTATCCCTGCTGCCCTTCTTAAATAAAGGCACAAAATTACCTATCCTCCAGTCTTCCGGTACCTCACCCGTGGCTAACGATGATACAAAAATCTCTGCCAGGGCCCCAGCAATCTCCTCCCTTGCTTCCCATAGCATCCTAGGATACACCTGGTCAGGCCTTGGGGATTTATCCACCTTAATGCGCTTCAAGATCTCCAACGCCTCCTCCTTTGTAATGTTGATATGCTCCAGGATATCGCCGTTCCCTCCCTTGAACTCACTAGCTTCCATGACCTTCTCCACAGTAAATACAGACGAGAAGTATTCATTTCAAATCGCGCCCATTTCCTGTGGCTCCACACATAGATTACCACACTGATCCTTAAGGGGACCTACTCTCTCCCAGGCTACCCTTTTACTCTTAATATACTTATAGAATCTTTTAGGATTCTCCTTTATATTATCTGCTAGGGAAATCTCATGGCCCCTTTTTGCCCTCCTAATTTCCTTCTTAAGTGTAGTCCTACATCCCCTACACTCCTTGAGGGACTTGCTCGGTCCCAGCTGCCTATACCTGACATATGCCTCCTTCTCTGTGCTGACCAGACTCTCAATATCCCTCGTCAACCAAGGTTCCCTAAACTTGCCAGCCTTGCCCTTCCATCTAACAGGAACATGCCAGCCCTGAACTCTTCCTATCTCACTTTTTTAAGCCTCCCACTTGCCAGACGTCCCTTTACCTGTAAACAGCCTCTCCCATTCAACTTTTGAGAGTTCTTGTCTGATGCCATCGAAATTAGCCTTCACCCAATTTAGGACTTCAACCTGAGGACCAGTCCTATCCTTTTCCATAACTATCTTGAAGCTAATAGAGTTATGGTCACTGGTCCCAAAGTGCTCCCCCATCAACTGACACATCAACCACCTGCCCAGCCTTATTTCCTAAGAGGAGGTCGAGTAGGCCCTTCTCTAGTAGGGCCATCCACATACTGCTTCAGAAAACTATCCTGGACACACTTAACAAATTCTTCCCCATCTGATCCCTTAGCACCAAGGCAGTCCTAGTCAATATTAGGGAAATTAAAATCACCTACTATTACAACTCCATAATTCCTACACCTATTTCTGATTTCCCTACATATATGAACCTCCAATTCCCTCTGACTATTGGGGGCCTACAGTATAATCCCATCAAAGTGATCACCCCTTTCTTATTTCTATGTTCTACCCATATGGCCTCGCTGGACGTTCCCCCCGGGATATCCTCTCTAAGTACTGCCGTGATGTCCTCCCTAATCAATGGTGCAACTCCCCTCTCCTCTCTTACCTCCACCTCTGTCACGCCGGAAGCATTGGTACCCCAGAACATTGAGCTGCCAGTCCTGCCCACCCCTCAACCAAGTTTCCGTAATAGCTATCATATCACAATCCCATGTACTGATCCATGCTCTGAGTTCATCTGCCTTACCTGTAAGGCTTCTTGCATTAAAGTAAATGAAGTTTAGCCTACCAGACCTTCCACGCTCCCTGTCCTGCCCCTGCACGGCCTGCCTAATGGACTTGCTTGCTTTAACCTCTACATTTGCTTCAACTGTCTCATCGGCGAGACTACTACTTTGGGTCCCACCGCCCTGCAAGACTAGTTTAAAGCCTCCCGAGTATTGCTAGCAAACCTCCCCGCAAGGATACTGGTCCCCTTCCAGTTCAGATGCAACCCATCCCTCTTGTACAGGTGACCTCTACACCAGAAGAGATCCCAATGATCCAAGTAGCTGAAGCCCTCCCGCCTACACCAGCTCTTCAGCCATGCATTCATTTGCCTTATCCTCTTATTCCTACCCTCACTAGCATGTGGCACAGGGAGTAATCCTGAGATTACAACCCTAGAGGTCCTGCTTTTTAACCTTCTGCCTAACTCCCTATATTCACTTTGCAGGACCTCATCTCTCTTCCTGACTGTCCTGCATCTAAATATGAAAGCATAGTGTCCAATCTTCTTAGCCATTCAGTGTGAACTAACCAGATAGTAGGAAGTTCAATTTGAGAATTGTCTCGGCCTCCTTCTGTCTAATCCTCACTAACCCTTTCATTCTTAACTGTCCCTATAACCTGACATAAGTGTGCTTGCTTATTCTCCTCCCAGCGATAATATTGTTTTAACATATTGATATGACACAGTCGATTCTTTATCCGGCGATCTGGGATGTCAATCAAATAATTTATCTTACCAATTCTTTTGACCACTTTATATGGACCGTGCTTTTAATGGTTCACCTGTAAAGGTAGTAATACCAACATTTCATCCCCTGGTTGAAATGTTCGGGTCTTTGCATGCTTGTTCACCCATTTTTTCATTGTGATTTGAGATGCTTTAAGATGTTCCTGAGTGACACTGCAAGCTCTCGTGAGTTGTTCCCGGAACACAGATACATAACCTAGTACAGAAGATTCATCCCTCTGTTCTAAAATCTTTTCTTTAATTAGTTTTAGAGGACCTCATCTCATGTCCGTAAACTAATTCAAAAGGACTAAAAGCTGTAGTCTCAATAGGTGAATCTCTAGTAGCAAATAAAAGAAAGTCTAGCCCTTTATCCCAATCATGGGGATATTGATGACAGTATGCCCTGATCATTGTTTGAGGGTCTGACCACCTCCAGGCGCGTATCCATTGTCTCTCGAGATAAGGAGGCCCAAAAGAATGCCCTGATCATTGTTTGAGGGTCTGATGGTATCTTTCTGAAGCTCCCTATGTGTGTGGGTGATAAGCTGAAGACTTTAACTGTTGTTAAGACCAGGTAAGAAAAGGGTCTCGGGGTTCCCGCTCAGTCTTCACCTGGTCTTACCGTAACAGGGTTTAATTTTAAACACTCCATGTTTTTAGCTCCCCCTTGGTGAATCCTTGTTCACTGCTTTCCGTTTATAAGTCAAAGAAACTAGTCAAACAGGTTTCCTTCGGTTTAAAGAAGAAAGGTTGAAATTTATTAATTTAAACTTTAATTTTGTTAATGCCTATGGATACACGACGCGCCCACACTAGCATGCATATGCAATACACACATGCAGATAGAGACAGAAAAGAGCAGATAGAGACAGAAAAGAGCAGATAGAGACAGAAAAGAGCAGAAGAAATAAAGTGGAAAGGTTTGAGGCAATTTCTGAAGATGGTTTTGGTTACTGTTCTTCAAGCTCGCTGTAGAGTCCTTGAGTGTAGGTAGGTTGACATGTTACAAAATTAATATGTCTTATTCTTAACAGGTGGGGGTCTGCATGACATCTCCACACCCAGCGGATTGAAATGCGATTTTTGAAAAGAGCATTTAATTAAAAGGGTCGAGAGAGAAAATATAAGATAGAGGGGAAAAACACTCTCTCTCTCATTCTTGGTGGCAGTGCTGCTTTAATTGCCCCCTTTTTGGTTTCCCAGTAAACATGTAGTTTTTGGGGAAGTTTTTCCAGTTTGCCCATTTCCATGACTGCTTTGGGTCTTTGTTCCTATTGAGCTCGGCAAAGGGGAGGGTTAGATTTAATTAGCCCTAGGTTGGATTTTTTTTTTCAGGAGAGTCACTAGCGGGCGAGTCGATCCTGAACTCTCCTTCAGTGCTTTGCTGAGTCAAGCAAAGGCTTTTGATTTTGAGGGGTGGGTGGTTCTCTTTTTTCTGACTGTGGGGGAGTATTCTTTGCTAATCTCACCTTTGTCCTCTGGAACACTCCTGCCTGCAGGTATTTGTGCAGACTCTACTGCACTCCCCTGTGGCACTTCAACTGGGTGAGGCATCACCCTCGCAGTTTCTATGCCCCCTAGAGGTCTTTCTTTGTCCCTGCAGGCTCCTGTAAATGCTGTTAGCAACTCTGGTGGGTGCTTCTAGTGTCCGCATTTACATAGGAGGATGTGGGGTCTAACATTTCAAATTTTTTGGTGTTGGCTGACCGGACAGTCGGGGTTTTCATCTGGGATTCCTCTCAGACTTCCTTTAACCTGTCCTCTTGGTTGCTTTCTCCCCTTCCCTTTCTAACCTTTTACTAGCCTTGTGCCTGCCTGTCCCCTTTTCTTCTTGGTGGGGGTCCCTTACAGATCACCAGCCCTCTGCTAGAGGTCCTCCTAACACCAGTGCAGGACTTAGGGGTGAAAGTTTCACTGTAGGTTGGGGTTTCCCCTCAACCTGGCAGATGTGGCAACTCCTGCAGTAGTCCACCGCATCTTTGTGGAGTTTTGGCCAGTCAAACTGCTGTCTTATGCGGGCTTTGGTCTTTCACATACAGGCATGTACAGCCACTGTAATCACATGGGCCCTTCTTAATATTTCTCTCCAGTACCTCTGTGGTACTGCTAACTGGTGTACTACTGTCCATTCCTTGCTCTCAGGTCTGTGAGGAGAACTCCATTTCCTCATCAGTAACTCATTCTTTAAATAGTAGCAATCAGGGACTCCCTCTGCTTCACTTTCAGACTGGACAACATGTGCTAACTCTTGCAATACTGGGTCAGCTCGCTGAGCCTCAGCTAGGGAAAATCTATTTAACTCATTCCCTGGGTCTTTGAACTTTCCAAAGAAAGTCTTGGACAGACAGACCTCATGGTCATCTGCCTGCAGTGCCAATTCAGTCTCCTCTGGCGGAGCTGACTTGATCATGGTCCCATTCACTGTACATTCTGCGGAACTGCAGGGGACAGTCTCCTGCCACTACCCTGTCTCTCTGACTTCCTGCGGTCTTTCTTTCACTACTGGGGGGGCTCCCACCTTCACCCCTGCCAGATCATTACCTAGGAGCAGGACAACCCTGTCCACAAGCAAACTAGGAACAATCCCTTCAGTCAGCGGTCCCGAAACTAGGTCGCACTCCAGGTGCACCCAGTGTACAGTTACTGGCATACACTGCCCTCCAATACCATTCACCACTATTCTGGTGTCCACTTCACTCTCTGGGGCAAAGGTCAGGCCTTTTCCCAGTAAAAGGGATCTAGTGGCCCCTGTGTCCCTGAGGATTACTGTGGGCTTGCTTGCCCTACTCAAGGTGGATGGGGTACAATCCCTTCAGACACAAAACCCTGATAGCTCTCAGGAATCCTATTAAATTTTCTTGCACTTGCAACCGTGAGCTTCCTGGGTCTCACTCTTACTGCAGTCAAAGCCACGGCTTGTTCTGCTGTGCTTTCCATCAGGGTCCCTTCTTCACTGTTTGGATGTGCCCTGATTAACCCTACAGGTTTTCCCTTTAGTTTGCAGCAGTCAGCCTTTAGATGACTTGCCTTATTACAATGGAAGTACACAGGTCTCTGGGTCTCACCCCTGCTCACAGCACCTTACTTTTTGGCTAGAGGAGGGCCCCCTGTGTCTCCTGCTTTTCCTTCCCTCCCAGGTCTGCTTGGGCCTCTATCACCTTCCCACCCTTCCTTTTCGGATTTGTGGGGGTGATTAGGAAAGGTTTTCCCCTGGGAAACCAACTTATAAATTAAAGGAAATTCATCAGCCAGAACGGCTGCTTGCCAGGCTCTCTGGACCCGCTGCTCCTCTACATGGGTCTTTATGGAGAGTGGGAGAGAGTGTTTAAATTCCTCTAACAGAATTACTTCTCTGAGATTCTCATAACTGAGCTGTACTTTAAGAGCCCTCAGCCACTGGTCAAAAGCCAGCTGCTTACTTCTTTCAAACTGCAGATAAGTTTGATCAGCTTGCTTCTTGAGAGTTCTAAACTTTTGCCGACAGGCTTCGGGTACTAATTCATATGCCCCGAGGATAGAATTTTTTTTCAGTTCATAATTTGATGAACTCTCATCCGGCAACAGGGAATAAACCTCATGGGCTTTTCCGGTTAGCTTGCTTTGTAATAAGAGAGGCCAAGTCTCGGCTGGCCATTTTAGCTGCCTTGCCAGTTTCTCAAAAGACACAAAATATGCTTCCACATCTCCCTCATTGAATTTTAGGAATAGTTGAGATAGTTTTAACAAGTCTGTCCTCAGCCCTGAATTACGCTCCTCCATATTGGCCATGCTTTCACTGGGGTTACTCTGTCACCCCTTAATTAACTCAAGCTGCTTCAGCTCTCTCTCTCTTCGCATTCTTTCTGTAAAGTTCTTTCTTTTTCTCTCTCCTCTCTTGCTTTCTCTCTCTCCTCTCTCTTTTTCTTCACGTTCCTTCTGGAAGGCTCTTTCTCCCTCTTCTGCCTCTCTCTCTCTTTATCCCTTTCCTCAAATTCAAGTTTCCTCTGTTCCAATTGTATCTTTGTTCACAATACCCTGTCAGAGTTTGCTTCTTCAGTTTCGAGGGAAAAACAGTTAGCCACTCATCTTAGGAGTTCAGACTTTCTAGCCTTGGCACAGACAGTGATCCCACACTGCTCAGCCATTTTTCTCAGCTCCTTAAAGTTACTTCACCCTGGCTTGGGGAGCCACTAGCTTTAGGTGCAGACATGCTAGTTTTCAAGCACACACAACCACAAGAAAAACTGTATTGAAATCTTGCTCTTTTTTGATTGGGAACAATTTGGCTTCCCACTTCCAATTTCTCTTGTTTGTCTGTGGATAAAATCGAGGATGGTAGCCCCCAAATTTCTATTATGACCAGGTAGGAAAGGGGTCTAGGGGTTCCCTCTCAACTTTCACCTGGTCTTACCATAACAGGGTTTAATTTTAAACACACTGTGTTTTTAACTCCCCCTTGGTGAATCCTTGTTCACTGCTTTCCAATTATGAGTCAAAAAACCAGCCAAACAGATTTTCGTAGGTTTAAAGAAGAAAGGTTGAAATTTATTAACTTAAACTCTAATTCGGTTAATGCCTATGGATACACGACACGCCCACGCTAGCATGCATATGCGATACACACATGCAGATAGAGACAGAAAAGAGCAGAAGAAATAAAGTGGAAAAGTTTGAGGCAATATCTGAAGATGGTTTTGGTTACTGTTCTTCAAGCTCGCTGTAGGGTCCTTGATTATAGGTAGGTCTAGTTTCTTGTTGAGGACCAGTATTCTTCTTAAACCTTGTTCGATGCAGGAGAATTTTCTCTCTTGAGGTTCATGTCTCTTCAATGGGTCCAGAGGCTTGTGAGAAAGAGATGGGAGCAGACAGGAGAGGTCTTCTCAGTCCAGGAGCAAGCAGTCTCTCTCTCTCTCAAACTGTCTGTACAATTCAAAAAAACACAGGTTGCCCAGCAGGTTAGTCATGTAACTAGCTGGTTTGACCATGTCTGCTTGTTGATTCGGCCATCATAGCAGTCATCCTGGAATGTAAGATTCCTCACCTTCAATGTCTGGTGATCAAAGTCCATTGTGGGTTGAATGTGTCAGGGAATGGTCCTTTGTCTCCACAAGCACTGTCTGCTAGTATGTAAATGTTTTTTTCCAGCCACAGCTGATCTGTTCAACAAGTCATTTCCTCGCTCCAGAAACAGTTCAAAATAAATGTTCTGTGACAAAATTAATATGCCTCATTCTTGGCAGGTGGGGGTCTGCTTGAGACTGTGTGATACCCAAATTACCCATAACTTCTTGAAATATCTTGGACATAAAATTGGAACCTTCATCCGACTGAATATCAATTGGTAATCCATATCTAGTAAAGAATTGGGTTAACTTCTCTTCCACTACCTTAGCAGTAATTATCCTCAAGTGAATGACCTCTGGGAATCGAGTGGCCATATCCATGATACTGAGTATATACTGCTGTCCCTCTTTTGTTTTCGGCAAGGGTCCTACGTAGTTTACCAACACCCTACTCAATGGTTCCCCACTAACTGGTATGGAAATTAGAGATGCCAGTTTTATGGCAGGTTGCAGTTTTCCCACAATCTAACATGTAAGGCATGTTTTTCAAAACTGCACCACGTCCTTGGAATGACCTGGCCAGTAATAGTGTTGACTTATACGTGATTTGACCTTCCGGATCCCCATATGTCTTGCTATAGGAATTTCATATGCTAACATTAATAATTCCTGGCGATACCACTATCTGTCGAACTCTTCATCCGCAGTTCTGTGAGGTGGTCTCCATTTCCTCATCAGAACCCCATCTTTAACATAATAGCCTTCCGGAACTCCTTTTGCCTCAGCTTCTGTTAGAGCTGATTTTCTGCCACTTTATTTAACTCTGGATCAGCTTACTCAGCTATGATCAGAGAAGATTTATTAAACATTTCATTTGGATTAACTAAATCCCCAAAGAAAGTTTTGATATTTGGCTATCTGTCTGTGGTGCCAATTTTACCTCTGACAATGGAACTTGTTTAGCAATTGCTCGGGTTACTACACACGCGGGAAAAAAATCCTGGAACCTTTTCTTCTAACTGTTCTGTCTCTTTAATTTCACTTGGTTTCTTGGTGGCTATGGGAAGAAAATGGGCTTATCAGTGATAGGCAACATGGTTTTGTGCAGGGAAGGTCATGTCTTACCAACTTAATAGAATTCTTTGAGGAAGTGACAAAGTTGATTGATGAGGGAAGGGCTGTAGATGTCATATACATGGACTTCAGTAAGGCGTTTGATAAGGTTCCCCATGGTAGGTTGATGGACAAAGTGAAGTCGCATGGGGTCCAGGGTGTACTAGCTAGATGGATAAAGAACTGGCTGGGCAACAGGAGACAGAGAGTAGCAGTGGAAGGGAGTTTCTCAAAATGGAGACGTGTGACCAGTGGTGTTCCACAGGGATCCGTGCCTGGACCACTGTTGTTTGTGATATACATAAATGATTTGGAGGAAAGTATAGGTGGTCTGATTAGCAAGTTTGCAGACGACACTAAGATTGGTGGAGTAGCAGATAGTGAAGGGGACTGTCAGAGAATACAGCAGAATATAGATAGATTGGAGAGTTGGGCAGAGAAATGGCAGATGGAGTTCAATCCGGGCAAATGCGAGGTGATGCATTTTGGAAGATCCAATTCAAGAGTGAACTATACAATAAATGGAAAAGTCCTGGGGAAAATTGATGTACAGAGAGATTTGGGTGTTCAGGTCCATTGTTCCCTGAAGGTGGCAACGCAGGTCAATAGAGTGGTCGAGAAGGCATACGGCATGCTTTCCTTCATCGGACGGGGTATTGAGTACAAGAGTTGGCAGGTCATGTTACAGTTGTATAAGACTTTGGTTCGGCCACATTTGGAATACTGCGTGCAGTTCTGGTCGCCACATTACCAAAAGGATGTAGATGCTTTGGAGAGGGTGCAGAGGAGGTTCACCAGGATGTTGCCTGGTATGGAGGGCGCTAGATATGAAGAGAGGTTGAGTAGATTAGGATTATTTTCATTAGAAAGACGGAGGTTGAGGGGGGACCTGATTGAGGTGTACAAAATCATGAGAGGTATAGACAGGGTGGATAGCAAGAAGCTTTTTCCCAGAGTGGGGGATTCAATTACTAGGGGTCACGAGTTCAAAGTGAGAGGGGAAAAGTTTAGGGGGGATATGCGTGGAAAGTTCTTTACGCAGAGGGTGGTGGGTGCCTGGAACGCGTTGCCAGCAGAGGTGGTAGACGTGGGCACGATAGCATCTTTTAAGATGTATCTAGACAGATACATGAATGGGCAGGAAGCAAAGAGATACAGACCCTTAGAAAATAGGCGACAGGTTTAGATAGAGGATCTGGATCGGCGCAGGCTTGGAGGGCTGAAGGGCCTGTTCCTGTGCTGTAATTTTCTTTGTTCTTTGTTCTAATACTTTTGCTCCGGCCAAATCATTCCTTAGGAGTAGGTCAATTTCATATACTGGCAAACTATGGACAACCCCTACAGTTACCGTCCCAGACATTAGGTCACACTCAAGGTGCACTCAATACAAAGGTACGGGTATATACTATCACCAATTCCATTCACCAAAACTTTAGCATTCAGTGCACTCTCTGGTGGAAATGTTATACCTTTCCCCAGCAAAAGAGTTTTGGTTGCTCCTCTATCCCTAAGTATAATGATAGGTTTGCTTGCCTCACTTGAGGAATAAGGAATTACTTTTCCTTTCGACAAGAATTCCCGATACCTTTCATGTACCTTGTTCTTAACCCCTACACTCACACTGGTTTTTGTATTTGGCTTCACAGCTGAAGTTAGAGCTACAGTCTGATCTGCTGTACTCTCAGTCATGGAGTCATAGAGTTATACAGCACAGAAACAGGCCCTTCGGCCCATCATGTCTGTGCCAGCCATCAAGCACCTAACTATTCCAGTCCCGTTTTCCAGCTCCTGGCCCGTAGCCTTGTATGCTATGGCGTTTCAAGTGCTCATCTAAATACTTCGTAAATAATACTTAAATACTTCTCAGTCGATGCCCCTTTCTCTGCATTAACTTTGTGCACCCCAACAAGTCCCATGGGTTTACCTCGCAACTTCCAGTATTCTGAATGAAGATATCCCACCTTGTGACAATGATAACACTTAGGCTTAAAAGCCTTACTTCCACCCTCAGCACCTTCTTTTCTGGCCTGAGGAGATCCTGGGGTGTTCCCAGCTGTCTCTTCTTGTTCCTGGCTACTTGCCTCCCTTTCACTCTCCAACCTTCTATCCTTCTTGGGTTTGTGGAGGTGACGGACAACAGGCGTGAGCTTATACACAAGCTCAAAATCATCAGCAATTTCCGCTGCCTGTCTGGACCTTGAAACCTTCTGGTTCTCTACATGAGTTCTCATGACTGAAGGGAGTGAATATTTAAATTCTTCCAGGAGAATTAGTTCCCTTAGGTTCTCATATGTGTCTTTCATCTATACTGCCTCTATGCAATGATCAAAATTAATTTTCTTTACTCTCTCATACTCTGTATAAGTCTGCCCAGCCAATCTCCAGAGGTTCCAAAACTTCTGTCAGTAAGCTTCAGGAACAAACTCATATGCAGCGAGAATAGCTTTTTTGCCATATCATAATCTGCAGAAGTCTCCTCAGAAAGCATGGCATAAAGTTCATGAGCTCTGCCCATCAACCTGCTTTGTATAAGCAGTGTCCAGCTTTCCTTTGGCCAGTTCACTTGTTTGGCTATCTATTCAAAAGAAATGAAAAATGCCTCTGCATCCCTTTCCTCAAACTTAGGAGACCTTGCAAAATTTTAAACAGCTTTTCGCTGGGTCCTGGGCTGGATTCAGATTCTTCCTCACCAGAATCTCCACTGACGTGAAGATCACTCTGTTGGCTTAGCCCTATCTCTCTTAATTTGAATTCCTTTCCCTCTCTTTCTCTTGCTCTTTCCTTCTCCTTTTCCTCAAACTCAAGTTATTTCATTGTCATTTCTTTTTCAAACTCAAACTTAAGTTTTTCTATTTCCTGTTCCTGCTCAAGTTTTCTTAGTTCTTTTTCTGTTTCCTGTTGAATCTTAAGTTTGTCCAATTCTATTGCTTTTTCTTTTTCTTTTTCCTTGTCACATTCAAGCTGCCTCATCTGTAAATGAATCTTAGCTAACTCAACTGCACTACCCTCTGATTTGCCTCCTTCTTCCAATTTCAAATATATTACTTCAATTATGTCTGCTTTTTTAGCTCCTGATTTCAATTCTAACCCCAATTTTGTTGCCAATGCCATTAGCTTAACCTTGGTTAAGTGTCACAAGTCACTGAGGGATATATGCATCTTCCCCAGAAAAGTTTCAGCAACTGTTAAAGACATTCTGGTGGTGTAGACTTTACTCTACTACACAAAAAACCTGGTTCTTTTATTTTCCTTTTTCAATTATTATTACCCCACTTACAATTAAACGTAGTAGGCATTGGGTTTAATCCCGGACAAGCCCCCAATTAATACATTACGACGAAGGCTGGAGGAGTACACTTATAATTCAGTCCCACTTCTCCACAGGTTGCAACACATCAATAAATTTTCCCACTTAGCGAAACAACCAATTAGATACTCTATTTGTCCCCAGAATAAAGCACACCAACCAGGTTTCTTTAATAAACAACAAAATTATCCAAGTCTTAACAATAATAAAGTAAATATATATGCGAATTAAAATATTACAGCCCTTTTTTTATCCTAGTCCTCACACGCACATTCACTTACACAGCCGGTTAACCAGGAAAAATAGGGATTTTTTGTTAACAGCCGTTACAAAGAAATAGAAGGAATTAAAAAAAACTTATACTGAAAAGCGGATATGGAAGTCCTTTGTTTTGGCAAGGTATCCCAAAGACGAACAGGTGGTTGCCACTGGGAATCATTCCAGGCAATGTTGATGAACAGTCTGTTTGGGTAGGCGTTCAAAGAAATTCAGCTACAGAAGACTTCACGTAGGTCTTAAATCAGGTATGCAGCAACAAAGCTTTCAGTTCTCACACATTCGATGCAAAGTCCTTTTAAAGATGCAAGGTTTCTGCAAAAATTCAGGATTTCTTCGAAATACAGGAGGCACCAGTACAACTTCATATAGAGTTTTGCTTTTCAAGGGCAGGGATTCTTCAAAGAGAGGAAACAGTTGTCTGGATTTTCTTCTGATCTCCTGGCAGGTCCATAAACAAACTGCCTCTTTTAGTCCAAAAACCAGATGGCTTTTAACAGGTCAATTTGAAACCAGCTTTTTCCAGGCAAGCCCTATAATAATTGTAAATCCTGTCTTGTCACAACACAACTCCCTGCTATGTTTACTTGAAATCATGTGCCTTCCAGTAAAAACCTGTTTACCGGTCAACTTTTTGTTGACCTTCCTTTTGAAAAAAAACACCCACAAAGTTCAGCAATCTCCAGATGATTCAATGTCCATGAAATCCTCTTCAGTTTTTAAAATATAGACTCTCAAGTTTTAACAAAAAATGGAAACTTCATAACAATAGACTTTGTCAGCTCTCCCCCATTTAAATAATTGATTACAACCATATAGGCCCTTTCCCTCAAAAGCTCCCAGTTATTAGTACCAAGGGACCATGTTGTGGGTTTAACTTGATTGCAGATTTAACTTGAAATGTGAACATTTCAAAATTGTCCAAAGGAAACATGGACACAATGCAGAATCAGCAAGATCAGAGGCCCAAATTCATGAACCACACATCACCTGCATAATCAGCAGCCCCACAGATAATTAGTCTAATACAGCCTTAATAATGGATAACCTGTGCTGGCCTGATTTGTCAATCAGGAAATGGCTAGCAAAATCACACAGAATTGTTACAGTGCAGAAGGAGGCCATTATATGGGAAATCTACTGATTCTACAACTGAAAACAATTCCAAAATTATTTAAATGTGGCAGTCACAGATTGGGGGCTGCTGGAGGCATACATTTCTTTCACTGCCTTTCCCCCTTGAACTGGCAAGTTACACTGCAAATTGGAGCCAGTGAGAGCAGAAGGGTATTCTAGAGCACCATGAGTGGCATGGGTATTTGTTATTCACAAGGAAATAAAGGGAGCTTCCCTCTGCTAACAATATCAATTCAGTGGCATTTGTTCTGACACTAGGCCTGGATGCACATTTTTGGTCCTTTAAACTCCAAAAGAAATAATCCTTTTTCAAAAAAGTAAATGACTTTTACATGATATTTTTGTATTAATCCAGGTTAGGTATATTCCTGATTGAGGATGGACCTGAATTACTTTTCACTTCTATCAGCAGTGTCAGTATCAGTATCAAGCTCTCCCAAATCAGGTAAAATATAGCCAGATGTGGGGTACTGATTTTTGCTCTGCCCCAACAATGTGCCTCAGAAGGACACTCTGCAACAACCTGATATGTTTTGATTTCCATACCACCCACCTCTGAGTGAGATCTCCCATTTATTGTCAAATTGGCATAGCTTTGTGCTGTGGAACCATTCTCACAGGAACTATGATTCAGAATTAGCCCATGTATTTGTATAGGGGTCATTTTAACCTTGCCTGTACGATACCAACCGGACCAGTGAGCAATTAAAATTGACTGGGAAACTTACTCAGTGTCGTCCCGCTCTGTTCTCAGTCTAGAATTTTAACCTGCTCTTCTAAGCAGGCAGTACGGGCACCCACCCACAACTGATGGGGTCCTTCTGTAAATATGCAAATCAGACTCTAATGATATCATCAGGCCACAAATGCAAATTTCACTCTGGTTTGAGAGAGAAAGCCATTGTGGTTTTCCTACCAGGTAAAGACAGCAAGAAGTGGTCCAAAGAGGTAGGTTTAATTGAAAAAAAAACGTACTTTCCTTGTAGGCCAGGAAGAATAGCTGTTGTCCTCCAGACACCACAAGGAAGGTTTAGACCTTTCTGGACCCCTACCCTATCACAAGGCCCTCATGAAACCCTCCTCTCCATGACTATCTGAGGGCCAGGGAATGTTCCTCCTGCTGCCCAACATTCAGAACCAGCCCACTGGCCAGCTGCCTCTTCACAGGCGAGCAACTGACCCAAGGCATACAGATGAGGCCCAGGTGTTAAATCATCCTCCCGTTTGCTTTGACCCCTGCCCAATCCCATTTCACATTAAAATCAGGTCTTATGTGAAAAAAGAAATCCAATAATGAAGGTGTAACTCAATAGTAGCAATAAACTATTTCCATCCTGATATTTGTTAGATCAAATACCAAGGATATCACACTTCAGCCTTGATGCGATACATTTTGTTGGGTTCAGCTTTGGGTGCACCAAAGTGTTCTTTTGAAATGAAGACAGACTGCCACAAAGAGAGTCAAATTGCTTGAATTGAAATTTTTGCTGACTAAACATGTGGTACATTAACAATCAAAGGCTGAAAATTTGTAGCTCAAATTGACATGCAGTCCTGCTGGAAGATTGTGGATTACCAGGGAGAATAGGTCAAGTGTATTTGTGTGAGTGCATGTGAAAGACAGAGTGAGTTACAGGAAGACATACAGACACTCAAACAACCAGTCAAACACTGCAGAAAAACTTTTTAAAAATGACCACAATTAATGTTAGCACTTAGAACAATATCTCTAACTGTGTAATCAAGACTTGGAATAGCAATTCAATTCTATGGTAATCTGTATACATACCAGGGCAGCCATGGCCCATCCTGTCTTGTTATAGATGAATTCCAGGTTATTTCTCCGTAAATACAATAATCCACCTACAAGTGAAACGAGAAGAGCTAGGGCAATGGTGCCTGAGTAGTTAGGTGGCCTGAATACACGAATCTGAAAAAAGAATAAATTTACCTTATTAGCAGGCTATCATTTATAGGTCTCTTTCGGTTAATTACAGTTCGGACTCAAAAAAAATCAATATTAGGGTCTTCAGAAACTTCCCCAAAAGAATTACAAAATGACTCGAATTTAATGCAGGTTTCGAGGTTAATTTATACCAGTTCTTCCAAATCCAATTTTACCTCCTGATTTTTAAATCGCTGTGATGCCTTTTAACTCCTTGCGTTAGTGAGTTCCACGTTCTCACCATTCTTTGGATAAAGAATTTTCTTCTGAATTCCCGATTGGACTTTTTGGTGACTATCTTATATTATACTAGTTATGCTCTTTTCCACAAGTGGAAACATTCTCTCTGTATCCACTCTATTAAAACCTTTCATAATTTTAAAGACCTCTATTACGTCACCCCCCTCAGCCTTATTTTGTCAAGGCTGTTTTTGTTATTTTGACCCAGCCTGTTCATCCTTTCCTAATATGTATACCCAAGCATTTCTGGTATCATCCTTGTAAATCTCCTCTGCACCCTCTCCAGTGCCTCTATGTCCTTTCCATAATTTGGTAACCAGAACTGCATTCAGTACTCTAAGTGAGTCTAACCAAGGTTCGATACAGCTTTAGCATAACTTCCCGACTTTTGAATTCTATCCCTCTAGGAATAAAGCCTAGTGCTTGGTTTGCTTTTTATGGCTTTGTTAACCTGTGGTGCAACTTTTAGTGATTGATATATTTGGACTCCAAGATCCCTTTGATCCTCTACCCCTCCTTAGACTCTCAGCTTCCAAGTAATAAGTGATCTTCCTGTTCTTCTTAGCGAAACGTACTACTTCACATTTATCTGTGTTGGATTTCATTTGACAATTATTTACCCATTCTATGAATTTATTCATGTCCTCCTGCAATTTGTTGCACCCTCCTCAGTAGTGACTATTCCCCACCCACCCACCCCCACCACCACCCCCCACCAAAATGGTGTCATTCGCAAATTTAGAAATTGTGTTTTTAATTCCAAAGTCCAAATCGTTTATGTAAATTGTGAACAGCAATGGTCCCAGTACTGATCCTTGTGGATCACTCTGAATAAGTACCCCTTACTCCCACTCTTTGCTTGCTGTCTTGAAACCAGCTAGCAATCCATTCTGCCACTTGTCTCCTGATTTCGGATTCTCTGACCTTATTCATCAGTCTGTTATGGGGCACTTTATGGAAGGCCTTTTGAAAATTTAGATAAATTACATCCACTGCATTACCATTATCTACTCCCTGTTATCTCAAAAATTTCAATAATGTTGGTCAAGCAAGACTTTCCCTTTTGAAATCCATGCTGACTATTCATTATTATATTTTTCTTCTCAAGATGTTCTTCTATGGTTTCCTTTAGTGGGGATTCCATTATTTTTCATACCTATGTTAAGTCAACTGGTTTATAATTCCCTGGGCATGTTCTTAAATATAGGTGTTACATTAGCTATCCATCAGTCCTCTGGCACCACACCTTTTTCTAATGAATTATTAAATATGTGTAGTTATGCTTCTGCTATTTCTTGCCTAGGTTCTTGGTGCAAGCCATCCTGATCAGGGGCTTTATCCTCTTTGAGTTTGATTAGTTTATTCAATGCATCTTTTTAAAATTTTAAATGTATTCATCTCATGACTCATCTCATCATTCAATGTCATGTCTACCTGTTCTATCTCCCCAGTAAGTAACAAAGCAAAATAATTATTTAGTATTTCTGCCATGTCTCTATCATCATGTCTCTATATTATCCTGTCTATCCCTTAATGGTCCTATTCCCATCCCAGCAGTCCTTTTTAAATTGATGTGCCTGTAAAATATTTTACTGTTTTGTTTTATGTTTCTTGATAATTTAATTTTATAGTTCCTCTTTGCCTTCCAAATTTTGCTTTGACTTCCGTCCTAATATCTTTGTATTCTCTTTTATCATGCACTCCTCTGCTGTCTATGTAATTAGTGCATGCCTCTTTCCTAACCCTCAATTGTTCCCTCATGTCTTTATTCATTCATGGAGACTCACTAGTGTTTAGTTTGTTCTTTACTTTTAGCGGAATATATTTTTCCTGAATTCTGTTGAACACCATTTTAAATGTTTCCCATTATTGTTCTATGTCGTTGTTCCCAATATTGTTGCCCATATTATTTTCCCAAGTAGTATTCTCAGCCCCTCAAAATAAGCTTTTCTCCGATATATTAACTTGGTTTTCAACATACTTATGTCCTTCTTTATTATCATTGTAAAGCATATTATATTATGGTCACTATGCCTAGATGTTCCACTACTTTTACTTGTTCTGATTCATTCCCCATTACTAGATACAATAATGAATTTTCCCTTGTTGGGCTTTTTACATATTGGGTTAGAAAGAAGGCCTGTACACATTGTAGGAACTCCATTCCCTTAGCTCCTTTATCTACCTCTTCTGCCCAATTAATATTGGACAAGTTGAAATCGCCATGATTATTATTCTATGTTTTGTACTCAACTCCCTAATTTGTCTGCATGCTTATTCCTTCACCTACCTTCCACGATTATATGGTCTGTAGACTACATCTATTAATATGATTGATCCTTTATTACTTTTTATCTGTATCCATATGGATTCTAAATTTGTCTCGCTGATAGCCATGTCCCTTTTATCTACTGCCATTACATTATCCCTAATAAGTACAGTTACTCCACTTCCCCTATACGCAAGCCAGCCAGTAGAAGCAGCATGCTATAGACAGAGCTAAGCGATCCCACAATGAATGGATCAGATCAAAGCTCTGCAGTCCTGCCACGTCCAGTCATGAATGGTGGACAATTAAGCAACTATAGGGAGGAGGAGGATCCACAAATATCCCCATCCTCAATGATGAGCGAGCCCACCACAGTGCAAAAGACAAGGATGATGCATTTACATCCATCTTCAGCCAGAGGTGCCGAGTGGATGATCCATTTCGGCCTCCTCCTGAGATCCCCAGCAACACAGATGCCAGTCTTCAGCCAATCCAATTCACTCCACGTGATATCAAGAAACAGCTGAAGGCACTGGATACTGCAAAGGCTATGGGTCCTGACCATATCCCAGCTGTAGTACTGAAGACATGTGCTCCAGAACTGGTTGCACCTCTAGCCAAGCTGTTGCAGTACAGCTACAACACTAGCATCTACCCAACGTGGAAAATTGCCCAGATATATTCTGTTGACAAAAAAAAGGACAAATCCAATATGGCCGATCACCACCCCATCAGCCTACTCGCAATCATCAGCAAAGTGATAGAAGTACTATCAAGTGGCACTTACTCGCCAATAACTTGCTTATCAATGCTCAGTTTGGGCTCTGCTAGGACTACTTAGCTCCAGACCTCATTACAACCTTGGGTCCAAACATGAACAAAAGTGTTAAATTCTAGAGGTAAGATGGTAAGAGTGATTGCCCTTGACATCAAGGTAGAATTGATTGAGTGTGGTATCAAGGAGCCCTTGTAAAATTGAAGTCAATGGGAATTAGGGGGAAAACTCTCCACTGGTTGGTGTCATACCTAGCACAAAGGACGATGGCTGTGGATGTTGCAGGCCAATCATCTCAGCCCCAGGACATCGTCACAGGAGTTCTTCAGGGCAGAGTTCTATCCCCAACCATCTTCAGTTCCTTCATCAATAACTTTATCTCCATTATAAGGTCAGAGGTAAGGATGTTGCACAGTGTTCCATTCATAACTATTCAAATAATGAAACAGTCCATGCCCGCATGCAGCGCGACCTGGACAACATTCAGGCTTGGGATGATAAGTGGCAAGTAACATTCACAACACACATGTTCTAGGCAATGATCATCTCCAACAAGACAGAGTCTAACCATCTCCCCTTGAAGTTCAACAGCATTACCATTGCTGAACATCCCACCATCAATATCCTGGGGGTTGCCATTGATCAGAAACTTAACTGGACCAGTTAAATACTGTGGTTACAAGAGGAGATCAGAGGTTGGGAATTTTACAGTGAATGACTCACCTCCAGACTTCCCAAAGCCTTTCCATCACCTACAAGGCACAAGTCAGGAATGCGATGGAATACTCTCAACTTGCCTGGATGAGTACAGCTCCAACAATACTCAAGAAGCTCGGCACCAATCACGACAAAGCAGCCCACCTGATTGGCATCCCATCCACATTCACTCCACCACCAGTGCACTGTGGCTGCAGTGTGTACCATCTACAAAATGCACTGCAGCAATCATCGAAACTTCTTTGACAGCATCTCCTAAACCTGCGACTTCTGCCGGAGGACAAAGGCAGTAGATGCATGGGAACGCCACGTTCTTCTCCAAGCCACACACCATCCTGACTTAAAGCCAAAGAGTCATTTACGGCAAAGAAGGAAGCCACTCTGCCCATCGAGTCCACGCCAGCCCTCCACAGAGCAATCCAGACAGTCCCGCTCCCGCCTCAATCCCGGTAGCCCTGCAAGTTTATTTCCTTCAGGTGGCCATCCAATTTCCTTTTGAAATCATTGCTTGTCTCCACTTGCACCTCCCTTGAGGGCAGCGAGTTCCAGGTCATTATCAACTGCTGCATAAAAAAGTTCTTCCTCACATTCGCCCTGCATCTCTAGACCAAAACCTTCAATCTGTGTCCCCTAGGCCTTGTACCATCAGTTAATGGGAACAGTTTTTCCTTGTCTAATATGTCAAACTCCTGGAACTCCCTCCCTAACAGCACTGTGGGAGTACTCTTAGCTCACAGACTGCGAGGGTTCAAGAAAGTGGCTCACCTTCTCAAGGGCAATTATGAATGGGAAATAAATGCTGGCCGTGCCAGCAATATCTACATACCATGAATGAATAATAAAAAATAATTAGGGCAATGAAGAGAATGAAATGTTATCAATTCCACCAGACAGAGCCATGCGAGTGTAACAATGATACAATTAGTGTATAAAACAGCACTAGCAAAGATTCACAAATATTAACATTCTAAATGAACCAGGAATTCCACTGGAATGAAAATGAGTAGAACTTTTACTTTGTTAAATATTTTCAAAGAACGTACGTGCACATCAGTTCTGTCAGCTATCCACTTTGCAAGCTGCTCAGCTGCAAATCCGATTCGCTGCAGGTCAAAAGTGTCAGCTCTCTTGGGCTTGCCTTTTGGTGGAAAATGCATGAATGTAGGGGCAGAGTTCATGTTCAGCTGAAAAAGAAGGAAATATTGCCTGCAAATGTTAATGAAGCTTCCTTAACTTTGTGCATATCAAACAGTCACCTTTCCTACATTTAAACTCTTTATAGGTGGCAGTACAGTATTTGACCATCATGTAAGTTTAAGCTGCTGGTACAAAGATGCCATCCATTGGAGATAAAATTGGTTTACACCAGCAGCACAAAATGGCAACATTCAGGTTTAGGCTGACAAGCCTAACTGCAGAATACCCAGCCTCTAATTTATTCTTTTGCCACAGTAGTTAACTGGTTCAGTTAAATTTCTGATTGATGGCAACTCCCAGGATGTTGATGGTGGGGGTTTCAGTGATGGGATTGCATTAAATGCCAAAGGGAGATGGTTAGACTCTCTCTTGTTGGAGATGGTCATTGCCTGACACTTTTGTGGGCGCAAAGGTTACTTATTGCTTGTCAGCCCAAGCCTGAAAGTTGTCCAAGTAGCAAATTGGCAGCCAATGTTTCACCATGCCAGCTTTTATTTTACATTGACTTGGAAAATATTGCCAAGATCGTTAATTCTCCAAAAACAGTCTGAACTATCATTTTATGGATTTCAGTGGAAGGACTGGGCATGGTGAAAAACATCAGCTACTGATTCCCTATGAACCTGTTTTGCGCTGCTAGCATCAACCAATTCACCCTCATAATATTTAATTGTTTTTTTTACAGGAAAACATAAAATAACATCACTATTCATGATTGAATTACATTAAAAGTAAATGAAAATCATTATGCTTCAACTTCAGTGAGTCTCAATACATACTCCATAACGCTACCTGAAAATGTGCCTGTACCTCTAGTAGGTATAAGCTTGTAAACACAAAGCTAACAATGTGAGACTGACATCACCATGCCTCTCATGTAATTTTCCTGTGTCTCCGACATACAGCAAGAACAGTTTTATCTCCCACTTTTGGAAAAATTATCAGATAAGCACTTGGATTCTAATCTCCAACTGACTCAGCAAGCCAAACTGCATACTTTCAAAGTGAGTAAAAGTGTATTTCCAGTGTTTTCTGCCTTTATTTTAGATTTCTAGCATCCGCAGTACTTTGCACTTGAGTAAAAGTGTATTAGTCCCTAACCTGTCTCCTACTCCCACCCATTATCTTTCTCCAGCAATCACTATGCTACTTCGCTGTCCACCAACTCTCTTACAGACCCAACATCTGCTCCTCTGCTGCCACCCCCACCCCGGCTCCTCCCTCCCCCTCCCAAAGATCTCTTCATCTTTGCATTCTACAGTTTATGGCAAGAACAAACTTTGTGGTTTGGCTCCAATTAAAATGCCCTCTTTTCTGCACCTAATAATTATTGTACAGCCAATCTTGAAAACTCCAGTCCCCAGCTCCCATATCAAGGTCCCCACAACCCCATAATCAAAAAAAACCTTCTGACCTAATCTTCACCTTCACCTTTAACTCAGTTTTGCAATTTTTTTATACCCCTCACTCACAACACTGTCAAGTGTAACTTACATTTTTTGCTCTATACTCAGCACAACTCTTTACTTCCTTCCCGGCTATCCTTTCCCAACTGACTCTACTCCTTCCCTATCCCACATAATCTACTGCAACAGGAGCTTTCACTGCATCTTGGCCACTGTCAACATAAGAATTAGGAGCAGGAATAGACAATTCAGCCCCTCGAGCCTGCTCCACTATTCAATATGATCATGGCTGATCTCATCTCGGCCTCAACTCCACTTTCCTGCCTGTTCTGCATAACCCTTCAATCCATTACTAATTAAAAATCTGTCTATCTCCTCCTTAAATTTACTCAATATCCAGGCATCCACCATACTCTGGTGTAGTGAATTCCACAGACTCACGACCCTTTGAGTGAAGTAATTTCTCCTCATCTCTGTTTTAAATCTGCTATCCCTTATCCTAAAACTATGACCTAGATTGCCCAACCAGAGGAAACATCCTCTCTAAGTCTACTTTGTAAATCCCCTTAATCATCTTATATACCTCAATTAGATCTCCTCTCATTCTTCTAAACTCTAGACAGTAAAGGCCTAAACTGCTCCAACTCTCTTCATAAGACAAACCCCTCATCTCTGGAATCAATCTAGTCAACCTCCTCTGAACTGCCTCCAATGCAACTACATCCCTCCTCAAGTAAGGGGACCAAAACTGAGAAGAAGCAAGGCATCGAGAAGAAGAAAAAAGGAAAAGAGCTGTTTGGTCCTGTCTGACCTGGACCGGTACTTGCTACTTGTCACGGTGGTATGTTGTTGCTGTATAACTAGTGTGTTATAACCATATTGAACTCTGATTAAACTCAACATACCCACCATATTGGTTGCAGTCGATCCTGATTGATTAGATAATTGATAACAACAAAAGTCCTGCTTAAATCAAAATCTCTACATAAGTGAGTGGGCAACAAGGTGGCAGATGGAGTATAATGTGGGGAATTGTGAAGTTATTCTCTTTGGTAGTAAAAATAGAAAAGCAGATTTTTTTTTCAATACGGAAACTTCTAAACGTTGATGTTCAGAGAGACTTGGGTGTACTCGTTAGAGTAAAATAAAATGTTAGCATGCAGGTGCAAAAAGCAATTAGAAAGGCAAACAGCATTTTGGCTTTTATGGAAGCGGACTGTGGTGTATAACTCTATGACTGGGGTACAAGAATAAGGAAGCCTTGCTCCAGTTGTATAGGGCTGTGGTGAGACTACACCAGTTAACAAGGACTTCCAAGATTTCCAAATCTTATGCTGATAGACTCTCTGAAAAAGTTATGCCTTACTCAATGAGGTGTAACTTAAAGAAAAAGAAAGACTTGAATTTATAAAGCACTTTTCATGACCACCAGGCCGTCCCAAAGCACTGTACAGCCAATGAAGTAATTTTGAGGCAGAATTTGACCAGTCCTGTGGAGATGGAAATGGAGGCTGAGGGAGGCCAGTAAAATTCCCAGGGGGCTATGTCAGACCAGCCTCCTTACGACTTCCCGTCATCGACAAGCTTTACCAGATGCGGGCAGAGGGACAGATCAATGACTGACAGATCAGCAGCATTCACACCTCATCCAGAGACATCTTTTGTTTCTTTACTTGTCCCATTACCACTCCCTTTGGTTTTGAACCATGAAACCTTTTGGCATTTAATTTGTCCTGCCCTTCACCCTATCACAGACCTTCCCTTTTGATTTTCTTTCCCCACTTTCCCGCTCTTACTTGCTCAAAGCCTGTTACTTTTCTAACTTTTGACAGTTCTGATGAAAGGTCGCAGACCTGAATCATTATATCTGTTTCTATCTCGACAGATGCTTTCTGACCTGCTGAGTATTTCCAGCATTTTCTATTTCATTTCAGATTTCCAGTATCTACAGTATTTTGCTTTTGTCTTGATTTTCAACTCCTGACTGCCAAGCTATCAGTTGAATTTCTCCCTCTCTTTTTCAATTGGATGTATAATTTTCTCAATAATCTAACAAATCTGCTTTTAGATTAGATTAGAGATACAGCACTGAAACAGGCCCTTCGGCCCACCGAGTCTGTGCCGAACATCAACCACCCTTTTATACTAATCCTATACTAATCCCATGTTCCTACCAAACATCCCCACCTGTCCCTATATTTCCCTACCACCTACCTATACTAGTGACAATTTATAATGGCCAATTTACCTATCAACCTGCAAGTCTTTTGGCGTGTGGGAGGAAACCGGAGCACCCGGAGAAAACCCACGCAGACACAGGGAGAACTTGCAAACTCCACACAGGTAGTACCCGGAATCGAACCCGGGTCCCTGGAGCTGTGAGGCTGCGGTGCTAACCACATTTGCAACTCTTCTGGACATGAAATTTATCTGTTCTAAAGTCATCGTGTAGAAGTGGTTGATAACTACAGAGCACAACAAAATCCATACCTGTTGAAATACATCTGCTCCCTCATCATAGTCCACCACAGTGAAGAACAACTTATTAGAAAATGCAGATGAATACCGCCATGAGTTTGCCAGCACCTGGTACTCCTCATTCGCTTGTCTGTGGAAAATAAAGTGCAATGCACCAAAATCAGCTTGCATGATTCGGAAAATAACTTACTGTACTAGTATTTATAATTCATATTCTTTGTTGAGCAAACATAGCAACTGCACTGTAATCTTAACTTTAATGCATTTATAGTTACATCTATAAGGATGCCATATATGAACATCATCCATCAACAAATATTAACATTACCGAAATGAAAGAGGATCACTACATTTTTAATAAACCGTTTCAGTCACTCTATTATGGTATTTTCTTCATTTGTTCATGGGATGTGAGTGTCACTGGCAAAGTCAGAATTTGTTGCCCATCCCAAGCTGTCCTAGAGAAGGTGGTGGTAAACTGCCTTCTTGAACCGCTGCAGTCCATCTGGTGTAGGTACACCCACAGTGCTGTTAGGAAGGGAGTTCCAGGATTTTGATCCAGCGACAGCGAAGGAACAGTAATATAGTTCCAAGTCAGGACAGTGTGTGGCTAGGAGGGGATCTTGCAGGTGTTGGCGGCTTGTTCTTCTATGCAGTAGAGGTCGCGAATTTAGAAGGTGCTGATGAAGGAGCCTTAGAAAGTTGCTGCAGTGCATCTTGTAGATGGTACACACTGAAGCCATGGTGCACCAATGGTGGAGGATGTGAATATTTAAGATGGTGGATGGTGTGCCAGTTAAGCAGGCTGCTTTGTCCTGAAGGATATTGAGCTTCTTGAGTGTTGTTGAAGCAACACTCATCCAAGCAAGTGGAGAGTATTCCATCTCACCCTGACTTGTGCTTTGTCGATGGTGAACAGACTTTGGGAAGTCAAAGTAGAATACCCAGTCTCTGGTTGGTTCTTATAGCCGCAGCATTTATGTGCTAGTCCAGTTAAATTTCTAGTCAATCGTGAGCCCCAGGATGTTGATGGTGAGGGGATTCAATGATGGTCAAACTGTTTAATGCCAAGGGGAGGTATTTCGACTTCCTCTTGTTAGAAATGGTCATTGCCTGGCATTTGTGTGGCACAAATGTTACTTGCCACTTATCAGCTCAAGTTTGAAAATTGTCCTGGTCTTGCTGCATGTGGGCATAGACTGCTTCTTTATGTGACGTATTGTGAATGGAACAATGCACTGCAATCATCAGCGAACATCCCTACTTCTGACCTTATGATGGTGGGAAGATCATTGATAAAACATCTGAAGAGGGTTGGGCCCAGGAAACGAGTCTGAGGAACTCCTGCAGCAATATCCTGAGGCTGAGATGATTGGCGTCTAACAACCACAATCATTTTCCTTTGTGTTAGTTCTGACTCCAACCACTGGAATGTTTTCTCCCGATTCTCATTGACTTTAATTTTAATGGAGCTCCTCAATGCCACACGAAGTCAAATGCTGCCCTGATGTCAAGGGCAGTCACTCTCACCTCACCTCTGGAATTCAGCCCTTTTGTCCACATTTGGAATAGGCTGTAATGAGGTCTGGAGCTAAGTGGTTCTGGCAAAACCCAAAACAATCATTGGTGAGCAGATTGTTTGCTGAGTAAGTGCCACTTCATAGCACTGTCGATGACACTTTCCATTACTTTGCTGATGATTGAGTGTAGACTGATGGGCGGTAATTGACCGGATGGGATTTGTCCTGCTTTTTGTGGATAGGACATACCTGGACAATGGTGGTGGACAATTAAACAACTAACTGGAGGAGGTGGCTCCACAGATATCCCCATCCTCAATGATGGGGGAGCCCAGCACATCAGTGTGAAAGATAAGGCAGAAGCATTTCGAACAATCTTCAGCCAGAAGTGCCGAGTTGATGATCCATCTCGGCCCCCTCCTGAAGTCCCCAGCATTACAGATACCAGACTTCAGCCAATTCGATTCACTCCGCGTGATATCAAGAAACGAATGAAGGCACTGGATACTGCAAAGGCTATGGGTCCTGACAATATTCCGGCAATAGTACTGAAGACTTGAGCTCCAGAACTTGCCGCACCCCTAGCCAAGCTGTTCCAGTATAGCTACAGCACTGGCATCTACCTGGCAATGTGGAAAATTGCCCAGGTATGTCCTGTACACAAAAAGCAGGACAAGTCCAACCCAGCCATTTACCGCCCCATCAGTCTACTCTCAATCATCAGTAAAGTGATGGAAGGTGTCATCAACAGTGCCATCAAGCAGCACTTGCTTAGCAATAACATGCTCAGTGATACCCAGTTTGGGTTCCGCCAGGGCCACTCAGTACCTGACCTCATTACAGCCTTGGTTCAAATATGGACAAAAGAGCTGAACTCGAGAGGTGAGGTGAGAGTGACTGCCCTTGACATCAAGGCAACATTTGACCGAGTATGGCATCAAGCAGCCCTAGCAAAACTGGAGTCAATGGGAATCAGGGGGAAAACTCTCCGCTGGTTGGAATCGTACCTAGCGCAAAGGAAGATGGTTGTGGTTGTTGGAGGTCAATCATCTGAGCTCCAGGACATCACTGCAGGAGTTCCTCAGGTTAGTGTCTGAGGCCCAACTATCTTGAGCTGCTTCATCAATGACCTTCCTTCAATCATAAGATCAGAAGTGGGGATGTTCGCTGATGTTTGCACAATGTTCAGCACCATTCACGACTCCTCAAATACTGAAGCAGTCCGTGTAGAAATGCAGCAAGACCTGGACAATATCCAGGCTTGGGCTGATAAGTGGCAAGTAACATTTGCGTCACACAAGTGCCAAGCAATGACCATCTCCAACAAGAGAGAACCTAACCATCTCCCCTTGACAGTCAATGGCATTACCATCGCTGAATCTCCCATTATCAACATCCTGGGGACTACCATTGACCAGAAACTGAACTGGAGTAGCCATATAAATACCGTGGCTACAAGAGCAGGTCAGAGGCTAGGAATCCTGCAGCGAGTAACTCACCTCCTGACTCCCCAAAGCCTGTCCAAGGCACAAGTCAGGAGTGTGATGGAATACTCTCCACTTGCCTGGATGGGTGCAGCTCCAACAACACTCAAGAAGCTCGACACCATCCAGGACAAGCAGCCCGCTTGATTGGCACACCATCCACAAACATTCACTCCCTCCACCACCAAAGCACAGTGGCAGCAATGTGTACCATCTACAAGATGCACTGCAGCAATACACCAAGGCTCCTTAGACGGCACCTTCCAAACCCGCGACCTCTACCACCTCGAAGGACAAGAGCAGCAGATGCATGGGAACATCACCACCTGCAAGTTCCCCTCCAAGTCACACACCATCCTGACTTGGAACTATATCGCCGTTCCTTCATTGTCGCTGGACCAAAATCCTGGAACTTCCTTCCTGACAGCACTGTGGGTGTACCTGCCTCACATGGACTGCAGCGGTTCAAGAAGGCAGCTCACCACCACCTTCTCAAGGGCAATTAGGGATGGGCAATAAATGCTGACATAGCCAGCGATGCCCACATCCCATGAATGAATAAAAAAAAAAATTTCCACTTTGTCAGATGGATGCCAGTTTTGGTGCTGTATGGGAAACAGCTTGGCTAGGGCACTGCTCGTTCTGGAGTACAAGTCTTCAGCACTACAGCCAGAGCCCATCGCCTTTGCAGTATCCAGTGTGCTCAGCCATTTCTTGATATCAAGTGGAGTGAAGCAAACTAGCTAAAGAATGACACCTGTAATGTTGGTGACCTCAGGAGGAGGCCGAGATGGATTCTCCACGTGGCACTTCTGACTGAAGATGGTTGCAAATGCTTCAGTCTTGTCTTTTGCACTCAGGTGCTGGGCTCTGTCATTATTGAAGATGAGGATGTTCATGGAGCTTCCTCTTCCCATTAGTTATTTAACTGTCCACCACCATCCATGACTGGATACGGCAGGAGAGCAGCAGAGAGCAGTCCAGATGCGCCAGAGTTTGAAAACAAAGTGAACAGTGACGTCACAAGAAAGTAGCAAGGTGATTGGCTGGTGAGTAACTGCTGTTAGGGAATAACTCTAATTATCTGGGTAAGTAGCTAAAAGTAAAGGGAAAGGTCTACAGTTTTCTTAATATAATAGGTAGTGTTTTTTTCGGGAATCAAGGTCCCGAGTGTAAATAATCTAATTTTTGTGTAACTTAAGGGGATAAATTTACGGTAAGTCAGGGCAGGGCAGCGCGGCAGCGTGGACTGCTCCTCTTGTGCAATGTGGGAAGTCAGGGACACTTCCAGTGTCCAGGGCGAACACATGTGCAGGAAGTGTCTCCAGCTGCAGCTACTCGAAATCCACGTTTCGGATCTGCAGCAGCGGCTGGAGACACTGTGGAGCATTTGCGAGGCTGTGATCATCGTGGATAGCACGTACAGGGAGGTGGTCACACCGCAGGTAAAGACTGCTCAGGCAAAAAGGGAATGGGTAACCGCCAGGCAGAGTAGAGGAACTAGACAGGTAGTGCAGGAGTCCCCTGGGTCCATCACCCTATCAAACAGATTTTCCACTTTGAATACTGTTGGGGAGAAGGTGATGGTTGAAGGTTGCTTTTGCGAGTGGAAGCCTGTGACCTGTGGTGTACCACAGGGATCGGTGCTGGGACCCTTGCTGTTTGTCGTGTACATTAATTATTTAGACGTGAATATAGAACATAGAACATAGAACATAGAACATAGAACATACAGCACAGAACAGGCCCTTCGGCCCACAATGTTGTGCCGATCCTTTGTCCTCTGTCAAGGACAATTTAATCTATACCCCATCATTCTCCTTTATCCATATACCTATCCAAAAGCCTTTTGAAAGTCCCTAAAGTTTCTGACTCAACAACTTCCCCGGGCAAGGCATTCCATGCCTCGACCACTCTCTGGGTAAAGAACCTTCCCCTGACATCCCCCTTATATCTCCCACCCTTCACCTTAAATTTATGACCCCTTGTAACGCTTTGCTCCACCCGGGGAAAAAGTTTCTGACTGTCTACCCTATCTATTCCCCTGATCATCTTATAAACCTCTATCATGTCACCCCTCATCCTTCTCCTTTCTAATGAGAAGAGGCCTAGAATGTTCAGCCTTTCCTCGTAAGACTTATTCTCCATTCCAGGCAACATCCTGGTAAATCTCCTCTGCACCCTCTCCAAGGCTTCCACATCCTTCCTAAAATGAGGCGACCAGAACTGCACACAGTACTCCAAATGAGGCCTTACCAAGGTCCTGTACAGCTGCATCATCACCTCATGGCTCTTAAATTCAATCCCTCTGCTAATGAACGCTAACACCACATATGCCTTCTTCACAGCCCTATCCACTTGAGTTGCAACTTTCAATGATCTATGCACATAGACCCCAAGGTCTCTCTGCTCCTCCACATGCCCAAGAACCCTACCGTTAACCCAGTATTTTGCATTCATGTTTGTCCTTCCAAAATGGACGACCTCACACTTTTCAGGGTTAAACTCCATCTGCCACTTTTCAGCCCAGCACTGCAACCTATCCAAGTCCCTTTGCAGACGACAATAGCCCTCCTCGGTATCCACAACTCCACCAACCTTTGTATCATCTGCAAATTTACTGACCCACCCTTCGACTTCCTCATCCAAGTCGTTAATAAAAATCACAAACAGGAGAGGACCCAGAACTGATCCCTGCGGCACGCCACTGGTAACTGGGCTCCAGGCTGAGTATTTACCATCTAAGACCACTCTCTGCCTTCTATCAGTTAGCCAATTCTTAATCCAACTGGCCACATTCCCCACTATCCCATGCCTCCTGACTTTCTCCATAAGTCTACCATGGGGGACCTTATCAAATGCCTTACTAAAATCCATGTACACCACATCCACTGGTTTACCCTCATCCACTTGCTTGGTCACCTGCTCAAAGAATTCAATCAGGCTTGTGAGGCAAGACCTACCCCTCACAAAACCGTGCTGACTGTCCCGAATCAAGCAGTGTCTTTCCAGATGCTCAGAAATCCTATCCCTCAGCACCTTTTCCATCAACTTGCCTACCACCGAAGTAAGACTAACTGGCCTGTAATTCCCAGGGTTGTTCCTATTCCCTTTCTTGAACAGGGGCACAACATTTGCCACCCTCCAATCACCTGGTACCACCCCCGTCAGCAGAGAAGATGAAAAGATCATTGCCAGCGGCTCTGCAATTTCATCCCTTGCTTCCCATAACATCCTTGGATATACCCCGTCAGGCCCGGGAGACTTGTCTATCTTCAAGTTATTCAAAAACCCCAACACATCTTCCCTCCTAACGAGCACTTCCTCGAGCTTACCAGTCTGTTTCACACCGTCCTCTTCAGTAATACACCCCTTCTCATTCGTAAATACCGAAGAGAAGTACTCATTCAAAACCTCACTTATCTCTTCCGGCTCAACACACAGTCTCCCGCTATTGTCCTTGACCGGACCTATGGTCCCCCTGGTCATCCTCATATTTCTGACATACGCGTAAAAGGCCTTGGGGTTTTCTTTTATCCTACCCGCCAAGCATTTTTCATGCCCTCTCTTAGCTCTCCTCTTAGGAGGTATCATCAGTAAGTTCGCAGATGACATGAAAATTGATGATGTCGTAAATAGTGAGGAGGAAAGCCTTAGGTTACAGGACAATATAGATGGGCTGGTAAGATGGGCGGAGCAGTGGCAAATGGAATTTAATCCTGGGAAGTGTGAGCTGATGCATTTTGGGAGGAGTAACAAGGCATGGGAATATACAATGGATGGTAGGACCCTAGGAAGTACGGAGGGTCAGAGGGACCTTGGTGTACTTGTCCATCGATCACTGAAGGCAGCAGCACAGGTAGATAAGGTGGTTAGGAAGGCATATGGGATACTTGCCTTTATTCACCGAGGCATAGAATATAAGAGCAGGGAGGTTATGATGGAGCTGTATAAAATGCTAGTTAGGCCACAACTGGAGCACTGTGTACAGTTCTGTACACTATAGGAAGGCTGTGATTGCACTGGAGAGGGTGCAGAGGAGATTCACCAGGATATTGCCTGGGCTGGAGCATTTCAGCTATGAAGAGAGACTGGATAGGCTCGGGTTGTTTTCCTTCAGGCAGAGAAGGCTGAGGGGGGACGTGATTGAGGTATACACAATTATGAGGGGCATTGATAGGTTAGATAGGAAGAAACTTTTTCCTTAGCAGAGAGGTCAATAACTGGGGGGCATAGATTTAAGGCAGGAGGTTTACAGGGGATTTGAGGAAAGTTTTTTTCACTCAGAGGGTGGTTGGAATCTGGAATGCACTGCCTGAAGGGGTGGTAGAGGCAGGAACCCTCACAACATTTAAGAAGTATTTAGATGAGCACTTGAAACACAATAGCATACAAGGCTACGGGCCAAGTAGTGGAAAATGAGATTAGAGTAGTTAGGTGCTTGATGGCCGGCACAGACACGATGGGCCGATGGGCCTGTTTTTGTGCTGTATAACCCTATGACTCTATGACTCTGTTGATCTGATCGATGGCTTAAATATGTCTATAGACTTCAGCTTCCACTGTTTAGCATGCATGTAGTCCTGTGTTGGAGCTTTACTAGGTTGGCACCTCATTTTTAGATATGTCTGGTGCTACTCCTGGCATGCTCTTCTACATTCCTCATTCAACTAGGGTTGATCCCCTGTCTTGACGGTAATGGTGCAGCTCTGATGAAAGGTCACAGAGCTGAAACGTTAACTTTGCTTCTCTCTCCACAGTTGCTGCTAGACCTGCTGAGTATTTCCAGCACATTTTGTTTTTGTGTCACTTCTACCAATATTGTCATGGACAAATAGGGTTTTCCTGCTTGTTGGTTCTGCAGCAGTCCCAATCTGGCAGATATGTCCTTCAGGACTTGGCCAGCTTGGTCAGTAGTGGTGCTACCAAGCTACTACTGGCGATGGACATTGAAGACCCCACTCCGAGTACATTCTGTTTCCTTGCTACCCTCAGTGCTTCTTCCAAGTGGTGTTCAATATGGAGAAGTACTGATTCATCAACTGAGAGAGGGCAGTAGGTGGTAATAAGCAGCACATTTCCTTGACCGTGTTTGACCTAATACCATGAGACTTTATAGGGTCCAGAGTCAATATTGACGAATCCCGGGCCACTCCCTCGTGCCATTTCAGGTGGGTTTGTCCTGTCGGTGGGACAGGGCAAACACAGGGGTGGAAGAGTCTGGGATGTTGGCTGAAAGGTATGATTCTGTGGTATGACTATATCAGGCTGTTGTTTGACTAGTCTGGGAGACACCTCTGCCAATTTTGGCACAAGTCCCTAGATGTAAGTGAGAAGGGCTGACTGGGCTGGGTATGCCTTTATTGTGTCTGATGCCTAGTTTAATGCCAGGTGGTCTGTCTGGTTTTATTTTTATTACACTTTTTTGTAGCTGTTTGATAAAACTGAGTGGCTCGCTAGCCATTTTAGAGGGCAGCTAAATGTAAACCACATTGTTGTGGGTCATGAGTCACTTATAGGTCCAGTAAAGACAGCAGATTTGCTTCCTTGAAGGACATTAGTGAACTAGATGGGTTTTTAACAACAATCCGGTAGTTCTGTTACTGATGCTATATTTCCATTACTCATACTCTTAATTCCAGATTTATTTAATTAACTGCATTTAAATTCCCCAGCCGCTGCGATATTTAGCGAGGTGGCTCATTTATGTGGAGGGGGCGGAATCCCCCCCACAATGACGCAAAGGGGGTGGACGCTCCATCCCTGGCAATGGCACCGGTGCCATTTTTAAATGGCTTCAGGCTCTTCTGAGGCATTTAAATTTTTAAAGGCATAGTTTAAAAAAATTAAAATTAAAACTTTATTCAATGTTCCAATCCCCTCTCCCACCCCCCCCCCCCCCCAATGACTAATCAGTATATTAATTGCCTTCTCCCTCCAAAAAAACTTCTCTTCCGGTCCCGATCTTTTCCCCCCGTTCTTTAGTAACTTTGCCCTTCAACCCATTCCCACCATTCCCTCAACCAATAGCAAGAGTTTTCCCTGCTCCCTCCCCCTCCCGTACTGAAAACTTCACTACTCCCCCCCTCCCCACCAGCGTGTCGCCTTGGATCTCCGACTGGACATCCGAAGGCGCGGGAGTTCCGGCAACTGGCCAGAATATTGGCATGGGATGGCCGTCGCAACGAGGTAAGTAATTATGCATTCATTAAAATTTATTTAAATATTTCAATTAACTTGCTGTCGCCGAGCGGCGGGGAAGTGGGGAATGCACTCCAAGGCCTCACCGCTGCCGGTAAAATGAGCTAGGCTTTCCTGGTGTCGAGTGTGGCAGGCCTCTCCTGGAAGTATTTTCAGGCACCCCTGCCACGACCCCCGACGTCATGGAGCTGGTAAAATCCAGCCCTATATTTCTGGATTGTTAGTCCACGCCTCGTATACGACTAGTCCAAAAACAAAACCACCATGCTGCCAAATGCATTCTCGTAAATGGATTCTAGCATGGTTAGAGCAATATCCTACCTTAAATAACCACATTTTACTTGATTTGTAAATTATATTTAATGTTATTTACCCATTAAAGAAACTGTTATACATTTCTACATTCAACTTACATTATTACCTCAATTTAATCAAAAGATGTGAATAATTACTTCTGTACCAGTGAAACTCCTTGTTGGATTAAAGTGCATTGGTAAATCTGCAGTGATTCTTTACTCAACTTGTATTCAAGACATGCAATTGTTCAAAATGGTTTCTGGAAAAATTTCCTATGAATGTGGTACTGACAATATAAAACATACAGTGTCTAAAATGACTGCAGTAATAGCTTGACATCTGTTTCCATTTACTTTCCAACGGTAGTACTGATATTTTCTTCTATTAATTACAGTTTATGTACTTGTGTCTCACACTAAAGATTCAGGTGTTGATCCTTTTAAAATCCAGATGAGCTACTCTTCATCAATTTTAAAAAGTCAGCAAGACTTTCAAATATCATTGATTGATTGGGCTGACAGCCCTAATAGGTTTGATTAAAATCTTTTCAACTGGCTGACCCTTAAATGTACTTGATGAACTACATGCAACCAAAGTAAATGGCGATGTTACTACCCTCAAGCATAGAGATATTTCAAAGTTGCTCCAGTCACCCTTAAAATATGGAAAGCTAAATTGTATAAAGTGTACACTGTGATAGTGATTTTGACATTGCAAAGCTTACATTTAATGACAAAATAAAGACAAAGGGAATTGAATAGTTTTGGATCATCCCCAAAACTTTGGCAGAGGAACCACAGGTTTTTGTAGACCTTCTATCAGTGATCATGGAGGATCAGGAAAACTCTGGAAATTCCACCCAAAATATGAAGAATCACAATTCTATTTAATTTTTGAAAACTACTTTTCTTCCCATTTTCTCTTCTGCATCACCATGGGAAATCATGAAGCTAGTTTAGAAATCCTTGGCTAATAAACCCAAGAACAATTATCATAAACGCTGTCTCATTTCACATCTTTCAAAAGCTTTGCATTTTCTTACAATAATTTATAAATCATGGGCCTTCTGAAGAATCTGTAATCTGTCACAGGACATGGAGAACAAATATGAAGATGGGAGTTTCTTTAAAAAAAAAGAATAAATTGGCATTGTACAGTGAAATGATACAGCCCTCACTAATATCAGACTAATTAGCTACTAACAAGGATATGGAAAATGCAGTGAAATACTGCTTTTGGATATTCCCCCCATCATGCGGTCTGCTGAGTGCATCTGCAACTCAGTTTGCTAAAGGCAAAGGATTGAAACCAAACTGATAAGCTAACAGTCTGATCAATCCAGCACATTGGGAAAATCAATTTCCTTAAATTTATCTATTTAGACTGGCACTACTCATTCTTCTTTGAAGCAGACTGTTATCTAGTTATAGTGATAATGGAGGAAAACTAGTTGGATTTGTCAGGAAAACCCCCCATGCCAAATGAGAAATATTAATTTCATTGGTTGGAAACTTACATTAAACTTTTAATGGGAAAAAACCTACAGTAACTTTTTTAAAAACTAGCAGCCAAGATGGCGATTGCAATTGCATCTGAAACACCTTTTCATATTCAAAAGATCCACCAAACGTTTGAGCAGCATGGACCCAGAACAACAGCTTGCTCTAAGTGAGTGAATTACCTAAAATGGCTTCATTAGCACGGCAGTCAAGGCAATTCTAACATATTGACTTTGAAAGAGCAAACCCCTTCCAAGTGTAAATTGGCATCCTGGGGCATGCAGAGTCAATTCCCAACCTTGAATTTCATTAGAAGGTTCAAGAAAACCTGAAGCAGCCATGTGACAATCTGTCTATCTTGGTGGGGGGGGGGGGGGAGCTGGTTTTGTTTCCTTTGGACAAAGAGACAAGCAATAACTAAGTGTGCAGTAGAAAAAGGCTGTGTGCTTCCCTTTCTCTCTCATTCTCCCCAGAAAACATCAAATTTGAAAACCATCTGCAACTGTGGGCTCTCCAAGCCTACAGACTGCTACAGCCAGCGACCAGGGTAAGAGAGCCAACTACAGTTCTGCCTTCAAGAAAACCCTGAGCAAATCAGGCCAAACAAAACCTGTACTTTTACCAAAGAGGACTTCAAGAATACAGATTCAGCCGAGGACTACCGGATCACCTACTTCACAGACTCTGTACTTAAGTTCCATTTATTCCGGACTTTAATCTAACCACCAAATCTATTTTTTCCTCTGTAATCTATTTGTGTGTGTGTGTGTGATTTTCATATGAATGTGTGTGTGAATGTGCAGCATATTTTTAGTATTTTTAAATCGGATTAGAGTGTTACATATAATAAACTTACTTCTTTCTTGTTTAAACTCAAAAAAAGCTGTCCGATTGGTTCTTTCACAATCACAGGAAAGGAAAAGGGTAGAACACTCACAGAGATGGTAAGCATAACCACTGTTTAAAAGGAATAAACCCTCTTGCGGTCAAACAAGAGGAAGGATGTGCGACCCCTCCTCACTTGGCCGTAACAGATTTTTCTCAAGCTCATTGAACCTGAGTGCTCTGTCTCATATTACCTGACAAAGCTGGTAATTTGATTGTTGAACAGTATCTATGGTGCTTTTGTCCTGCCAAATGATTGATTCACAGGGCACTGAATCAATGCCAATCCCTTCATGCAACAAGAACTAGCCAAGGCACATCAGCATATAATCAGGGGACCTGTCCCATGCAACATCTGCTAACTAATGGAGCCCGCAGTAGTAGAATCGCAAGTCTATTTTTGGCTAACAATTACATATGTTAGAAGATGTGGCATGTCATACCTACAAATTTGGTTAATTGGGTGAGAATGAAGTTAAACCCTCTTCAAGATATTAAAATATAAAATACTGCAAATTCTGAAAATCTGAGAAACAGAAACATAATAGAAATATAGTAGATCAGGCAGCATCTTTAGGGAAAGGGACATATTGATGTTGGAGGTATAACCCTCCATCTGCCTGAACTGCTCAATGGGTCCAGCCTATTTCCATTTTTGTTCCTGTTCATACGACATAAAGTAAAAGAATGGAATTTATTTTAAAAATTAAAGGAAGACAACCTCGACACATTCTAAAGTGCTTTACAGCTAATGAAGCACTTGTTGAAATGTAGGACCTGATATATATGGGGAGCTGCGTGGGAAACCTCAATCCGCCAAGTAACCCAATAAGTCTGGAGTGTGGAGGCCCTGCCAATCTCAATGGCAGAGCCTCATTTAAATAAAATGCTGCAGTTTTCCGTCCTGCTCATCTGCGCAAAAGAGCAGGTTACCATCAGAACACTCTTCTCCTTTAGGATCCCCCCTTTAATAGCTACCACTTTAAACAAGCTTTTGGTCACCCATCCTAATATTTCCGTTCTCTCAGTACCAAATTTGTGATTAGGTTCATGTGAAGCACCATGGGAGGTTTTCCAGTTATATAGATTATATAAATGCAAGTTGTTGTTGTATTTCAATATACTTTTATCAAGATGAGAGATGTTCATTTCAAGACTACCCAATATCAGACTCAATCCCTTCCAAGTCACATTTGTCATACCCAGATGCAGAATAAATCTCCCTTTTTTCTGCCTGAACATCATATGCTAAGTTCAACAGAACAACATTTGGCACAACATTATTTTTACAAAGACAGGTTTAGAATGCACGTATGTAAATGCACAAAGTGTGCTGAATAAGATTAGTGAGCGACAAGTACAAGTAGTCATGTGGAAATATCATGTAACGGCAATAACGGAAACAGGTCTTAAAAATGGTGAGGTCTGGGCTCTTAATATTCTAGGGTACAAGGTGTTCAGAAAAGATAGAGAAGGAAAAAAGAGAGGTGAGTACTGATTTGGGAAGACATTGCAGTGTTCAAAAGGGAGGATGTTTTGAGGGGGCAAAGACAGAATCCATTTGGTTAGAGTTGGGAAGCAAAAAGGGAATGATCATGCCACTGGGGGTATTCTATAGGCCTCCAAATAGTGAGAGGGAGATTGAGGAGCAAATCTGCAGGGAAATCACAGAGATGTGCAAGAATTATCGAGTGGTGATATTGGGGGACTTTAATTACCCAAATATTGATTGGGAAATGTTAGAGTAAAGGAAAAGGAGGGTGAGAAATTTCTGAAATGTGTTCAGCAGAACCACCTTGACCAGTATTTATTGGTCCAACTAAGAAGGAGGCATTGCTGGATCTGGTGCTGGGGAATAAGGTGGGCCAAGTGGACCAAGTGTCGATGGGGGGACATTTGGGTAAGAGTGATCATTGTATCAGAAGATTTAGATTAGCAATGGAGAAGAGTAAGGAACAATCTAAAGTAGAACTTGAAAATTAAATGAGGGCTGACTTCAATGGGATGAGATGGGATCTAGCCAGGGTAAAATGGAGCCAAGATTGACAGGACAAACTGTAACGAAGCAATTGGTGATCTTTAAGGAGGAGATGTTTCAGGTAGCCTGTACCTACCCAGCATGTACATTGCAACAAGGGCAAAAGCTAAGGGAACCAAAGCCAGGGCTCCTTGGATAATGAGGGAGATAGAGAATATAATGAAACAAAGAGGGTGCATGATGCATGTCAGGTGAATTTTGCAAGCAAGAACCAGGCCAAATACAATAAGTCGAGAGGGTAAGTGAAGAGGAAAACATGACTGGCAAAGAGAGCATATGAGAACAGAATGGCAGTTAACCTTAAAGGGAACCAAAAAGTCTTCCACCAGCATAGAAATAGTAATCAGGTAATTTTAGGTAGGTTAGGCCTATTAGCGAGTGATATGTGCTTCAAGGTGCAGGGCAAGGCTACTTAATGACTACTTTGTATCAGTGTTTACTAAGGAAGTGGGTGCTGAAAAAATATTGGTAGAAGCAAATATGGTAATGAATGAAGTGAAAATTGATATGCAGGATGTACTGGAAAAGCTGACTATGTTTAGTGTGGATAAGTCACCTGGTCCAGATGGCTTGCATCCCAGGTTGCTAAAGGAAGTGTGAATGGAGATAGCAAAAGGGCTTGCCATAATCTTCCAATCTTCCCTGGATACGAGAGGAGCCAGAGGATTGGAGAGTGGCAGATTATTCAAGAAAGGGTGTAAGGACATTCCTAGTAACTACAGGCCGGTAAGTTTAATATCAGTGGTGGGTAAGGTTTTAGAAACAATAATCAGGAAAAAAATCAGCAGGCACTTGTGTTAATTAGAGAGGGCCAGCACAGATTTGTAAAAGGCAGATCATGCTTGACTAATGTAATTAAACTTTTTGATGAAGTAACAGAAAAGATTGATGAAGGCAAAGCAATGGATGTTGTCTCTATGGATTTTAAGAAAGGATTTGAAAAAGTACCACCTAAAAGACTGGTTAACAAAATTGAAGCCCATGGACCAGGAGGGTAAAAAATTGTATTAAAAAGGGTCAGTGTCCAATTGGATAAAAAAAAAGGTTTCAGGACAGAAAACAGCTAGTCACAGTAAATAATTGTTTTTCAGACTGGAGGATGGTAGACAGTGGTGTTCCCCAAGGGTCAGTTATATATATATATAACATATATTATTATGTAACTTATATATATTATTATATAACTTATATATCATTATAACTGTATATATATATATATATATATAAATAACTTGGATATTGGAATACAGAGTTAAATTTCAAAATTTACCAATGATACCAGAGACAGCGGAGGATGATATGAATTGACTGCAACAGAACATAGATAGGCTAGCAGAATGGGCAGATAAGTGGCAGATGGAATTTAAGACAGAGAAATGTGAGGTGATGCATTTTGGCAAACGGGATAGGGAGAGGCAATATAGACTAAATGGTACAGTCCTAAAGAGTGTACTGGGACACAGGGACACAGGGACCTGAGGGTGCATGTGCATAATCTTTGAAGGTGGCAGGAAATATTACGAGAGTAATTAGCAAAGCATAAGGGATTTTGGGCTTCATAAATAGGCATATTGAGTACAAAAGCAGGGAAGTTATGTTAAACCTTTATTAAGCTCTGGTTAGGCCACAACTAGAGTATTGTGTCCAGTTCTGGTCACCACACCTTAGGAAGGATGTGAGGGTCCTTAAGATGGTGCAGAGTAGACTTACCAGAATAATCTCATGGATGAAGGATTTTAGCTACAAGGTTACGTTGGAGAATCTGGGACTGTTCTCCTTGGAGCAAAGAAGATTGAGTGGAGATTTGATAGAGGTGTACAAGTTTCTGACAGGTTTGGAAAAGCTATTCCCAATAGCTGAAGGTACAAGGACTAAGGGTGTAGAAGTAAGGTTTTGGGCAAGAGATGCAGAGGGGATGTGAGGAAGAACTTTTTTACGCCATGAATGGAAATGACCTGGAACTCGCTGCCTATGAGGGTGATGAAAGTGGAGACGATG
The DNA here is from genome assembly GCF_036365525.1 of Heterodontus francisci. NCBI lineage: Eukaryota > Metazoa > Chordata > Chondrichthyes > Heterodontiformes > Heterodontidae > Heterodontus > Heterodontus francisci. The sequence continues at coordinate 117,209,363 of NC_090371.1, forward strand.
AATAATTTCAAAAGAAATTTGGATGGGCACTTGAGGGAAATAAACTCAGAGGTCTACACTATAGAACTGGGAAATGGGACTGATTGGATTGCTCTACAGAGAGCTAGCATGGACTTGATGATCCAAATGGCCCCCTTCTGTCCCATTATGACTCCTGAACTCTATCTTACACTCACCCAAAACTCTGCTGCTTATATCTTAACTGGTACAAAAGCGTGATCTTCACCAACCTGCTCTGACTCCTTGGGTTGGATTTTACCAAATGATACTAAGGCCCGATGTCAGGGTCATTTACGGGTTGCGCAGTCGCATGGACAGGTGGCGGAGTTATGCAGCGATCTTCCATTATACAGCCAATTAGCGACCGGCCAGCCAGACTGCAGCTGTCACACAGGCTGCACACAGAGTGGGCAGAGGAAGGGATGCAGCAGAAGAGAACATGTAGAGGAATGGCTGCAGTGACAGGAAGCTGGCTCCACATTTCAGTGACGCCTCCCTGGAGGTGCTCCTGCAGTGGTGAGGGAACAGAGAGAGGTTCTGTTCCCAGTGGACAGGAGGATGAGGCCAGCAAGCTTGATGAAGAAGGCCTGGCTGGAAGTGGCTGAGCAGGGTCGAAGCCGCAGGGTGGCCATACGAATATGGGTGCAGTGCTGGAAGCTCTTCAATCATCTTGTGACGTTCGGCAAGGTGAGTGGCATGCATGATGGCAAGGTGGCAGCCCTGATTGTCTTACATGGCAACCATGAGATGCGAGGTGAGGTGAGAAACCCTGCACAGGGAATCACCACTACCTTCTCAAGGGCAATTAAGGATAGGCAACAAATACTGGCCTTGCCAGCAGCACTCACATCCCATGAATGAATGGGAAAAGCATCATGTACATTGAGCCACAGGGTTGCCTCAAATCAGAGGACCATTGTGCCTTTTAGATGGCCCAGTTAATTTTCTGGTCAATGGTAACTCCAGGATGATGATGGAGGGGGATTCAACAATGGTAATGCCATTGAACATCAAGTGGAGATGGTTAGATACTCTCTTGTTGAAGCTGGTCATTGCCTGGCACTTATGTCGCGCAAATATTATTTGCCCGAGTCTGAATGTTGTTCAGGTCTTGCTGCATGCGGGCACGGACTGCTTCAGTATGAGGATTTGTGAACGGTACTGGACTCTTTCCAATCATCAGCGAACATCCCGACTTCTGACATTATGTTGGAGGGAAGGTCATTGATGAAGCAGCTGAAAATGGTTGGGCCTAAAACAATACTCTGAGGAACTCCTGCAGCAGTGTCCTGGGACTGAGGTGATTGGCCTCCAACAAGTCCAACCACCTTCCTGTGTCCGAGGTATGACTCCAACTAGTGGAGAGTTTTCCCCCGAATTCTCATTGACCTCATTTTTGCTCGGGCTCCTTGATGCCACAGTCAAATGCTGCCTTCATGCCAAAGGCAGTCACTCTCACATCACATCTGGAATTCAGGTCTTTTTTTCCAAGTTTGGACCAAAGCTGTAATGAGGTCTGGAGCTGAGTACCCCTAGCAGAACCCAAACTGAGCAATGGTAAGCAGGTTATTGCTGAGTAAGTGCTGCTTGATAGCACTGTCAATGCCACCTTCCATCACTTTGCGGATGATTGAGAGTAGGGTGATATGGTGGTAATTGGTCAGATTGAATTTGCCCTGCTTTTTTGTGGACAGAACATACCTGAGCAATTTTCCACATTGTTGGGTAGATGCCAGTGTTGTAGCTGTACTGGAACAGCTTGGCTAGGGGCTAGAGCACAAGTCTTCAGTACTACAGCCAGGATGAACCTCATTTTCAAAAGGACAACTGCCTGTTCGATGGTTGCCCTTGTAGTCACATAGCACTGGTTGGAGATCTCCTGTGCCTCGGTGTTAGGGTTCTGGACTAGTGTGAGCAGCCATGTCTTTAGTGGATAACCCTTGTCATCCAGGATCCATCCACAAAGGCGTTCGAGTGGGGTGAACTGTTGAGGCATCTGGGACAGTCTCAGGATAAACAAGCCATGGCAGCTTCACAGGAATCTTGCACACACATGGAGGATCCTTTTGCAGTGGTCATTGACAATTTGAACATTGACAGGGTGGAACCCCTTCCTGTTCACAAACGCACCAGTATGCTCTGAGGGAGTTGATGGCCACACACATGCTTTCTATAATCCCCATATCTGAGGGAATCCTGCCATGGCACCCCTCTGTCTGACTGGCCTGATCAGTGCAAAACCTGATGCTTTCCCCTGCCCTCTCGAACTAGGCATCTATCACCTGCTTGATGCAGCGATAGGCTGCTGATTGAGAGATACCACAAATGTCTACAGACAATTCATGGAACGAGCCTTAAGTATAAAAGTTGAGTGCCTTCACTGCCACAAACAATGGGTACCCACCACATCCCAGTGGGCACAACTCTGCATGCCACATAGGTCAGTGACAGATGCAGTCTTCAGAGACATTGGTGCTCTGACATCTCTATGAAGCTAAGCCTTTGTTTGTACACCCTTTGCATTGGGTATCACCTTCTTCGAACATTCATCTGCTTTTCTGCCTCCTCGTCCATGTCCCATCACAGCGACATGCCGGTGGTGCTCCCCTGCCCACTGCTACATCTCTCCAGGTGGCTAATTCAGTCTTTCCCCACCACTCTCCTCCTGATTGGAGTGCCAAACTCTGAATGCAGAGGATCCATCTACCTTTGGAGCCTTCACGGCACAATGAATCTCACCCGCTGTGCATTGCGTGTACTCGCTGCAGAGGATCTGGGAGACATCCTTCCACTAACAGCCCTCCACACTGGCCTTCTACTCCGCAAACCCTCTAAATGTCCCAGCCTTCGAATATCTCACCTGAGCCTGCCTGCTAGTTTCAGCCAATACACATCTGCCCCTCAGCTCTCGCTTACTTTGAGCAGGCAAACCACTGACGCTCCAAGGGACCTCTGTGTCCCATGGAAAATACTAAAAGCTGTGGAATATTGTGGTCAATTGGCTGCTTAACAGGCTCAATTGGATGCTTGTCGCTGACCTGCGTGATCCTGATCCCACTGCCCGACTGCCCTGGGTAATTTGGCTGGAGGCCTCACCACTGGGCCTGTAAAATTCCACCCCTTGTCTCCTTGCAGAATGATTTCAAAACCATCTTGATTAAAGTCGCTCCATTACTTTACCTTGCTTCTTGCAACCTTGTCCAGTACAACATTCCAACTCACAATTTTTGGTCTTCTTAATCTGGTCTACCACGCTTCCCCTATCTCTCTGCTAAACTATCAATTACATTTTACCAACTACTTTCTTGCATTCTGGAATTCTCTTCCTTAAACCCTTTCTTTCAGTCCAACTTTCATACATCACCATAAAACCTACTTCATTGGTGAAGACTTTGGCAATTCTCCTAATTCTACTTCTAAGTCATACTCGATGTGCCTATGCCACTTCTCTCCACCCCCCTCAGGTGAAACAACTAGTAACATTTTGTTACGTTAAAGATACCTTATAAGTTCAATCATAAGAAACGTTGGAAATACTCAGCAGGTCTGGCAGCATCTGTGGAGAGAGAAGCAGTGTTAACGTTTCAGGTCAGTGACCCTTCTTCAGAACTGGCAGATATAAGAAATGTAAAAGTTTTTAAGCAAGTAAAGCGGGGGTGGGGCAAGAGATAACGAAAGAGAAGTTGTTGATAGGACAAGGTCACAGAATAGCTGACCAGAAGGTCACAGAGCAAAGGCAAACAATATGTTAACAGTGTGCTTAAAGACGAAGCATTAGTACAGATAGGGTGTTAATGGACAGAAAACTGAACAGTCACAAGCATATGTCTATTTGGGATATGTCGAACATTCCTTGTTCTAGTCCTACTCAGGTCCCCTCCCCCAACTCTTTTTCCGGTACATTGATGACTGTATCGGTGCCATTTCCTGCTCCCACCCCGAACCTTATAAGCCCACCGACTCCCACACCTATCTCAACTACACTTCTTCACACCCTGCCTTCTATAAGGACTCCATCCCATTCTCCCAGTTTCTCCGACTCCGACGCATTTGCTCTGATGATGCTACCTTCCATGACAGCGCTTCTGATATGTCTTCCCCTTTCCTCAACCAAGGATTCCCCCCCCACTGTGGTTGACAGGGCCCTCAACTGTGTCCGGCCCATTTCCCGCACCTCTACCCTCATCCCTTCCCCTCCCTCCCAGAACCACAACAGGGTTCCCCTTGTCCACACTTTCCACTCCATCAGCCTCCATATCCAAATGATCATCCTCCACTACTTCCGCCACCTCCAGCGCGATGCCACTACCAAAGGCATCTTCCCCTCCCTTCCCCTGTCAGCATTCCGAAGGGATCATTCCCTCCGCGACACCCTCATCCACTCCTCCATTACCCCCACCACCTCGTTCCCGTCCCAAGGCACCTTCCACTGCAATCACAGGAGGTGTTATACCTGCTTATTTACCTCCTCTCTCCTCACTAACCAAGGCCCCAAACACTTCTTTAAGGTGAAGCAGTGATTTACTTGTACTTCTTTCAATTGAGTATACTGTATTCACTGCTCACAATGTGATCTCCTCTACATTGGGGAGACCAAACGCAGACTGGGTAACCGCTTTGCCGAACACCTCCGCTCAGTCCAAAAGCATGACCCCAAGCTTCCGGTTGCTGGCCACTTCAACACACCTCCCTACTCTCATGCTGTCCTGGGATTGCTGCAGTGTTCCAGTGAACATCAACGCAAGCTCGAGGAACAGCATCTCATTTATCGATTAGGCACACTGCAGCCTGCCAGACTGAAAATTGAGTTCAATAATTTCAGAGCATGACGGGCCCCCCATTTTACTTTTATTTTTAGTTATTTTTTATTTTTTTATTTTTTGTGTTTATTTTATTTTAATTTGTTCAGTTTGTGCCTACCCACTTTTTTTTCATGTTTGTGCTTGTGGCTGTTCAGTATTCAGTCCATTAACACCCTATCTGTACTAATGCTTTGTCTTTCAACACACTATTAAAATATTGTTTCCCTTTGCTCCATGACCTTCTGATCAGCTATTCGGTGACCTTGTCCTATCAACACCTTCTCTTTTGTTATCTCTTGCCCACTCCCGCTTTATTTGCTTAAAACCTATTACATTTCTAACCTTTGCCAGTTCTGATGAAAGGTCACTGACCTGAAGCATTAACTCTGCTTCTCTCTCCACAGATGCTGCAAGACCTGCTGAGTATTTCTAGCATTTCTTGTTTTTATTTCAGATTTCCAGCATCCGCAGTATTTTGCTTTTACCTTATAAGTTCAAGTTGTTTTGCATATATTGATGCTATTAAGAGGTCTGGGCTATTAATTTTGTTTTTATAAGAAACATCGGGAATGTAAGATAGCATGTTGCCGAGCAACCCTGTTCCTATACAGATCATGCGTATTTGCCTCATCACAGAACGTAGCCACCTTAAATTTTCAATGAAATGTGATGCAAAGTTTCTTCCTCCTCTTTAGTCATGCAGATCTCTGGAATATTGATGCAACCTTAAAACTTACATTATTCATATTTTGTTCAAAAGCCTTTTGCTAAATCATAAAATTATTTTTCTTTTACAAGTGGCAGAGTTGTTAACACAATGTCAACCACTAGCAAGTGAAGTACTTTTAAAGTGCATTTTGCCATCAACATCTCATTTCAAAAAGTCAAATGTGCCAATTTTATTTGATTAACTTCTAAAGAATACTCCAGGATAGATCCCATAATGACCTTAATCTAGTTAAATTATTATTTATGTAGTCTCCTCTCAAAATTCCCTCTTTTTCCAATTATCTTGCTAGCCCAATCATTTTATTATTTCTTTACCCTCTGGCTGGTCTCATAATTGCAACCACTACTTTATGAGTAATTTTTAGCTTTTAAGCTTCAGACTTAATGTTATATCCAATCAAATCCTCCCAACCTCCACTATTCTGTATCCTGCTTCTATCTGTATATACACTTTGGCCAGTAAGTTGATGTAAAGCAAGGATTTGTTTAAACCACTACTTTATATACCTGACAAAAAGTAAGCATTTTGTCTAAGCTGGATTATTTATTGGATTCTTTCTTGCATGTCACAGCACGCTGAGCAAAATTTGGTAACTGCCAGCTGTGTCTACAAGCTGAAGAGAATATATATTATGGTTTAGTATGTTAAAGGCCTTGATATGCAGGGATCAATCACTGCCATCGTCTTTGAATGGAATTACTTTGAGGTATATAATTTATCCACGGGTCAGGCCATTCTATTCAATTACAAGCATCCTTTGGGACTATTTACAATACATGGTTCTTTGGCACCTGAATTCTCTGAATATCTGACACATAAAAGAAATTATTGGAAATGAAAGCAGATTTTCCTTTATCGCACTTCAGTGTTAAAAATTGGTTGGACACAGAATGTATGGAAAAAATTCGGCAGAGAATTGCACACATAACAGGGTTCAACCTATTTTCCATCTCTAAGTTAATAGACGGAAAATTGGGCAGACTCCAATACATGTATGCAATCTTCCCCGCCCAATTGTCATCTATGCTCTGTACCTTTGCACCCAAACGTAAAAAAAAATCTGCACTATACAGTTTTAATGATGTTTGCTCTCAGATGTCGTTAAATTAATGTGTAGCTGTATCTTGGGGGATATGGTGTGAAGCCAATATTCAATGTGGACCCTTTAGGGTGCAAGATTTGTCAGATGACTTGGTGATACAAATAGCCATGTAAGATGTAAGTTACTCATGTTTCACAGGTTATTTTCAGGTTAAGGGTTGGGACAGAGGAAGATCACTTGTTTTCAATACTGGGGGCTTTTGTAAAGTTTGTAATTAATGTGAAATATACTGCTTGTATTGAGTACTGTTAATTTACCTGTTTAAATTTCAATTAATTTGTCTAGTGTTTTATAGCCTAAACTGCAGTTCAACCGAATGTATATTCTTTACCCTACTGAGTCTGGCTACATTAACCTGGAGATTGGGAAGTTAAAGGCACATTCTGGTTCATAGGTTACCTGAGGTCTGCTATGGCAGTGGACAATATCCTGAACTCAAGGGAGCAGCTAGAGTTAAAAAAAAACTTAATAAAGATAATGGCCCAGAAATTGCTGGAAAAATAATGGCGCGCTCATGGTGCCCACCATTATTAGTGCATAAAAACAGAGATGTGCCATAATTTCCGATTCACCACAAATTTTTGGACGATTTGTGCCACATTGTCATTAGCCTTGCCAAAACTGGGAAAAAAATCTCGCTATGAGCCTCTCCATTGTGTGTCATGAAATTTCTGGATTTGCACTGTTGATACAAATGAATCTCATTGCAGTCATTTAGGGCTGGTAATTCATGTCGCATGGACCCTGTTAATGACATGAGTTATAATTCTGACATGCACTCAACCTTGTCGGTCCAGAAAAGAAACAATGAAATTGCGCAGTATTACTCCCACTGGTAGTAAATTAGTTGGGGGCTTTTAAAATTATTTTTCTTACTTTTTCTTTCTATCTCTTAATATGCTATTTTTTACCCTCTCTTTATTTCCCTGTCTGTTCTTAATTTGACTCTAATTCACCCTATTTACTTCTCTGTCATTCGCTCTGTTTCTATCTTTACCCTTAAATTTCATTGGGTAAGGACATAAATCATTGGACCTAATATTCATCAATTCCCAGATGTTCAGTTGATGTTGTTCCGCTGTGACCAAAATATTAAACTCTACAACATTGTTTGCAGACTTCCAATAGGCATTTGATAAAGTTCCATACAAAGGTTGTAAGAATTGAGGACAAAACTTGTGAATAGATAAGAAATTGACTGACGGGTAGAGAAAAAAACAAAGATTTGTTAGCTGAGTAATGTGGGACAGAATGGAGTGCCTAAGACATCAATGCTCAAACTACCACTGTTTCCAATTTACATGAAGAACTTGGATTCAGAAATTCAAAGTAAATTGTGGTTATATTTACGAAAAGTACCAAACCAGGAGGAACTGTGGAATCGAAGAATGAATCCAGAGATTACAAAATAAGTTAAACATAATGGCATAGTGTTTCCACTTTGGATATAATTGGCAATCCGATGCAATTTGCACTCAAACTGCACTAGTTTTCTGAAATAATGTTGTAGTTCAAGTTTCCACTCCAACTCAATGCATAAGTACAATGTAAAATTGTTCCTGAACCAGTGCAATCAAGCAGTAGTTTGAGAATGTAGTTGTTTTCTATCTTACATTAAAAAATATTCTGTGATTTATTTAAGAGTGGTCACCTGGTAAAGTTTTATTAATACAACTGAAAATGGGTTTATCACAAAAATAAGCATTTTTAATCAGCTCACCAACTGTGAGTAACTGATTTTAAATAACTGAAAATGACTTTAAAAACTGTATAGAATCATTTAATAGTCATATTGGTGCATGGTAGTCATTCTCTTAGTACATTAATTGTGTTTTAATATTTAAAAGCTATGAAGATGCCTTTGTGCCTAAAAGAAAAACTTAATTTTTAGAGCTTCCTCAAAGGCCCACAAATGATTGCAATTAGCGGAAACTCACCATGATGACTACTTTGATTGGGGGTGTGGCTGGTTTCCAACACGATGTTTTTTAAACTTTCACAAAAAAATCACAGAAACTTGATTTGCGCTAAATGTAACTTGCGCTTGAAATTCCATGATCTTTTGTGCTGGTTTGGCTAATGTTAGCAGAATTGTTCCAGCAATAGCAGCACAGTCTAATGGAAACTCTACCCAATATGTTATTGGGTTGAACAATGGAAGATGAAACTTAATGCAAACAAAGTACTACATTCAGGAAAAAAAAGATAGGCAATTAATACTCCATAAATGACGCCAAAATGACTAAACATGTAGTTGAAAGAATGCTGCAAAGTGTCAACTTAACAGTACAGAGCCCATACAGAGCAGTAATCAACAAAGCAAAGAAAATGTTGAACTCATTGCCAAAGTAATAGAATACAAGAAAAAGGAATTGGTGTTCAAACTGTAGAGTGCTCTGGTCAGATTGCACATTGAGTACTGTGTCCATTTCTGGTTCCTGAGAAACAAGAGAGACATTTAAGTGCAGAAAAGAGCCACAAGGCTGCTTCCTAGTGCCAGGGGTCTGAGTTATGAGCAAAGACTGGAGAGACTCAAGCTTTTCAGCTCAGAAAGGAGGCATCTGAGAAGTGACCTTATGGAAGTATATAAGATTGTAAATGGTATGGAAAAAGTTAATCCAAGATACTACTTTAATTAAACTGTGGGAGAGGAAAAAGTACAAAGATTAAAGCTAGCAAAAAGCAACTTTAGGATTGATATCCTAAGTTCTTCATCACACAGAAAGTAATCAACATGTGGAATTGGCTTCCAGGCAGTCGTGGAGGCAAAAACCTCAGAATCATTTCAGAAACAATTTGAGACAGCAGGTGGAGGAGTGTAGGGTAATTGGATGGATGGATTTTTTTCATGGAATGTGGGCATCGTTGGCAAGGCCAGCATTTGTTGCCATCCCTAATTGCCCATGACAACTGCATGGCTCGCTAGACCATTTCAGAAGGCAGTTCAGAGTCAACCACATTGCTGTGGGTCTGGAGTCATAGGTAGACCAGACCAGGTAATGATGGCAGATTTCCTTCCCTAAAGGACATAGAGAACCAGATGGGTTTTTACAACAATCGATGGTAGTGCCATGTGCCATTACTAAGACTAGCTTTCAATTCCAGATTTTTATTAATTAATTGAATTAAAATTCCACCAGCTGTCATGGTGGAATTTGAACCAATGCCCCCAGGGCACTAGCCTGGTCTTCTGGATTACTAGTCCAGTTACATTACCACTACACCACCATCTCCCCTGCACTAATGGGCATTTCACACTTATAATAATCTATTAACGATCCAATGTTATAACCCTGCCTTCTGCAGGCTCATAAAGGATGACAAAATTTATATTCAATTTTACTTCTTATGTGTCATAAATGGAATTCAAAATCAAATAGAAAAACTTGCACTTATATAGAGCCTTTCATGACCTCATGGTCAGCAAATGAAGTACTTAATCAGTGTTGTAATATAGGGTAAAGTGGAAGCCTATTTGTGTGCAGCAGGTCTCACAAACACCAATGAGTTAAATGATCAGATCATTTGCTTTTAGTGATGTTAAGTTAAATGTTGGACAGAACACCAGGAAAAGTCCCCTGCTCTTCTTCGAAAAGTGCCACAGCATCTTTTACTTCCATCTGAGAGGGAGATGGGGCCTTGATTTGCCATCTCATCTGAAAGCTGACATCTCTGATATTGCTGTATTTCCTCAGTACTGCATTGGTACTGGCTTGAACCTGCAACTTCTGACTTGGAGGGGAACATGTTACCACTGAACCACGGCTGACATCTGCTATAGTTGAGTGGCATGTACGTAAATAATACTTAGTCCTTTTGTTGATAAATCCAAACTGCCACTAAGATTTTGTTCAAAGTTATTAGATAGAATGTCTGCTTTAGCAAATATTTCCTTGTAGCTACAGCAGAGAAATCAAAAGGAAAATGCCACCTGGTAAACACTTAAAAGCATGGCATGCAATGGATGGAATATGGTTGAAAATTTCTATATTCATGGGAAGATTATTTTTCACAGCAGCTTAATTAACTATTTCTTGACACAGCCACCTGATCCATATTACTTACACAGTTAATGAATGTAGTATAGATTTTAGCAAAAGTCTAATTAAAAGCCTCCTACATCAGTTCTATATTTAGGATCCTACAGTTTAAATGGAAAACTAGCCAAACACCACCGTTGAATGACAGTTTTGCACTTAACTACCCTATACGACACAGGTACAGAATATACACAACTCAAGTTGAATCTGGTTCACCAAATAATCTATACCAGAATATCAACATTTTCTTTGTTTGCGCTATTTTGCAGGGGTGGGAGGTAATGGAAAGAAAATTGAATTATCGTCTTCCACTTGATGCACGCAACAACTATCATTGACCAGGAAACATTGGTGGTTCTGATATAAGAAAGAAAGAAGTGGCAAAGTGACAGAAAAACAGAGGAAAATAATGAAAGGAAAAGGAGAGAAAATGAAGAAATAAAAAAAAACTTAATAAAAATTAAAAACAATACAAATTGCATACAGCAATATTGAAGGTGAAATTCCTCTTTAAAAAAAAACCTAGAAATTGACTGTTTCTCTCTGCAACCAATGAGATTGAAGGGATGTGTGCATGAAACATGCAATTTCTACAAATTAAATTTTGTTAATGGGTCATTAGTTGCAGAGAAAATAGGCATTTTCCATTTTCATTAAAGCAAGAATTACACTGTCAAACTGTGTATGAGAACACAACTCAGCTTGGAAACCATATATAGTTCTTTCAGCCACAGCTCTGCTTGAGAGCTTTTAATTTATTCATTTATGGCACATGAGCATCAAAGGCATGGCCAGCTTTTCATGCCCTTGAGAAAGTAGTGGTGAGCCACGTTCTTGACCGTAATAGACCGTATGGTGAAGGTACTCCCATAGCGGCAACAGGTAAGGAGTTCCAGGATTTTAACCCAGCAATGATGAAGAAATGGCAAGATAATTCCAAGTTAGGATAGTGTGTGACTTGGAGGGAAATCTGCAGATGGTAGTGTTCCCATGCACCAGCTGCCTTATCCTTCTAGTTGGTAGAGGTCACAGGTTTGGATGGTGCTGCCAAAGGAGCCTTGGCAAGTAACTACAATGCATTTTGTAAACTGTACATACACACTGTCGCCACTATGCACCAGTGGTGTATAAACTGAATGTTTAAGGTGGTAAATGGGGTGCTAACCAAACAAGATGCTTTGTCTTGGTGTGAAGCTTCTTCAGTATTGTTGCCACTACACTCGCCCGTGCAAGTGGCGAGTATTCCATCACACTCTTGACTTGTGCTTTGTAGGTGATAGAAAGGCCTTACAGAGTGAAGTAGTGAGTCACTTACTGCAGAATATCCAACCTCTGACCTGCTCTTGTAGCCACAATATTCATGTGACTGATTCAATTAAGTTTCTGCACAATAGTGCCCCCCCCCTCAGAATGTTGATTTTGGGGGATTCAACAAAGGTAATGCTATTGAATATCATGAGGAGGTGATTAGACTCTCTCTTATTGGAGATGCTCATTGTCTGTACTTGCGTGGTGTGACTGTTACTTGCCACTTACCAGCCCAAGCATGGATGTTGCCCAGGTCTTGCTGCATGCAGGCATAGACTGCTCCATTATCAGCAAAGGCAGTCCACAAAACCAACACTGGGAGGGGTGAGTTGGACGGGGAAGAGATTGGCAAGATTAGCTCCCAGCAGGCGAGCTGGGCTAGAAATTTGGGCTCGAGTGTAGGACTATCTTTTATTCGTTTTATGGAATATGGGCATCGCTGGCCACCAGCATTCATTGCCCATCCATAATTGCCCTTGAGAAGGTGGTGGTGAGCTGCCTTCTTAAACCACTGCAGTCCATGAGGGATTGGCACACCCACTGTGCTATTAGGAAGGGGGTTCCAGGATTTTGACCCAGCAACAGTGAAGGAACTACGATATAGTTCCAAGTCAGGATGGTGTGTGGCTTGGAGGGGAACTTGCAGGTGGTGTTGTTCCCACTCAACTGCTGCCCTTGTCCTTCTCAGTGGTAGAGGTCACGGGTTTGGAAGGTGCTGCCTGAGTAGCCTTGGTGCGTTGCTGCAGTGCATCTTGTAGATGGTACACACTGCTGCCACTGTGCATCAGTGGTGGAGGGAGTGAATGTTTGTGCACAGGATGCCAATAAAGTGGGTTGTTTTGTCCTGGATGGAGTTGAGCTTCTTGAGTGTTGTTGGAGCTGCATCCATCCAGGCAAGTGGAGAGTATTCCATCACACTTCTGACTTGTGCCTTGTAGATGGTGGACAGGCTTTGGGGAGTCAGGAGGTAAGTTAATCGCCGCAGGATTCCTAGCCTCTGACCTGCTGTAGTAGCAACGGTATTTATATGGCTACTCCAGTTCAGTTTCTGGTCAATGGTAACCCCAGGCATGTTGATAGTGGGGGATTCAATGATCGTAATGCCGTTGAATGTCAAAGGAGATGGTTAGATTCTCTCTTGTTGGAGATGGTCATTGCCTGGCACTTGTGTGGCGCAAATGTTACTTGTCACTTATCAGCCCAAGCCTGGATATTGTCCAGGTCTTGCTGCATTTTGACACAGACTGCTTCAGTATCTGATGAGTCGCGAATAGTGTTGAACATTGTGCAATCATCAGCAAACATCCCACTTCTGACCTTATGAACGAAGCAAGGTCATTGATGAAGCAGCTCAAGATAGTTGGGCCTCAGACACTAACCTGAGGAACTCCTGCAGTGATGTCCTGGAGCTGAGATGATTGACCTCCAACAACCACAACCATCTTCCTTTGCGCTAGGTACAATTCCAACCAGCGGAGAGTTTTCCCCCGATTGCCATTGACTCCAGTTTTGCTAGGGCTCCTTGATGCCATACTTGGTCAAATGCTGCCTTGATGTCAAGGGCAGTCACTCTCACCTCACCTCTTGAGTTCAGCTCTTTTGTCCATATTTGAACCAAGGCTGTAATGAGGTCAGGAGCTGAGTGGCCCTGGCGAACCCCAAACTGAGCATCACTAAGCAAATGCTGCTTGATAGCACTGTCAATGACACCTTCCATCACTTTACTGATAATCTAGAGTAGACTGATGGGGCGGTAATTGGCCAGGTTGGATTTGTCCTGCTTTTTGTGCACAGGACATACCCGGGCAATTTTCCACATTGTCAGGTCAATGTCAGTGTTGTAGCTGTACTGGAACAGCGTGGGTAGGGGCAGTTGGAGTTGTTGCTGCAAAGGAGGGAATGATAAATGCCTCGAAAGACCCTTCAGAGGATGTCATGAGAGGCATAGAGGTACCTAAGAGGGAATGAACACAGGGACAGCAGCAGGAAAGTAGGAAGGTAAAGGAGTACTGAAGGTTTGGGGTATGGATTTGGGAGGGCAGAGTACCCGAGAGGAGAGAAATGAAAGAAGGCATGTTGACAGGGAGATAGAAAGAAAATTAGTAAAGAGGGGTAGAAAAGAAAGGTGGAATTCGCAGTTATGGGCTCAGTTCCTAGGGGCACCTGAAATGCATAAATGAATGGACACAAGGAAAATCCAAGCTACACAGGCTCGGTGGCAAAGCAATTATTAGGAGATATATGTATCCTTGTAGTAGTTGGGAAATAGGGAGCAGACAACAGGAGGGAGTCCATATTTGAAGTCAGTAGTCCTGTGATGGGATAAACTTCATAGAGACAGTCTGGCAGGGGACTGAAGTCCAGAAGCTATTTAAAGGGTAGTGTATTACAGGACACACGTGGAGGTGCTTTTGCACCCACCTCCTGCCTATTTGGATCCATTTCCACTAAGCTGCTGCCCACCAATTATCCTAGACCCATAGGTAACAGAGAGTGTAAATGGTTCCCTTCCATCAGGCACTATTTTGACTTGCTTTTCAACTGCAAGTCATAGAATCATAGAATGATACAGCAACAAAAGGAGGCCATTTGTCATGCCAATGCTGGCTCTTTGAAATTGCTATCAAAATAGTCCCACACCCTGATTCTTTCCCATTATCCTGCAAAATGTATCCTTTCAGGTATTTATCCAATTCCCTTAGTAAGTTATTCTTGCATCTGCTTCCACCACCCTTTCAGGCAGTGCATTCCAGATCATAACAGCTCACAATGTAAATTTTATTTACCTCATGTCACCTCTGGTTCTTTGCCAATTACCTTAAATCTGTGTCATCAGGTTACCGACTCTTCTGCCACTGTAAACAGCTCTTCCTTATTTACTCTGTCAAAACCCTTCAAGATTTTGAACACCGCTATCAAATCGTCCTGTAACCTACTCTGTTCCAAGCAGAATAACCTTAATTTCGCTAGTTTCTCCACATAAATGAAGTCTCACATCCCTGGTACAATTTTAGTAAATATCCTAAGCATCCTCTCGAAGACCTTGGCATCCTTCCCAAAATGTGGTGCCCTGAGGTGGCTACAATACTCCAGCTGGGGCCTAACCTGTGTTTTATACAGGTTTAGCATAACGTTTTTGCTTTTTTACTCTATGCCACTATTTCTAAAGCCAAGAATGCCTTTTTAACAACCTGCTCAACTTGTCCTCCCACTTTCAAAATTTGTGTATATACATCCTGCACTGCCTTTAAAATTGCATTATCTCTGTGTTAAATTTCATCTGCCATGTGTTTGTCTGTTTTACGAGTCTATGTCCTCCCGTTACTATCCTCCACATTACACTTCAGAGGGAAAAAAGTCTTAGGCATGAAGCCTCATTAAAACTTTTAAATGAGAGACCTACCTCTGGAGATCAGGTTGTTTGCTCAACCCTCACCCCCATCCTGCTTCTGTTAAAAATGGAAGTAGGTCGGTTCAAGGCAGATTGGGGTCAGCTTTGAATTTTGTAAAATTTTAACTTCCCCCAACTCACTTCACAGGTTTCTGGGTGGTAAAATTACCTGCTATGTCTTTGCTTGCCCTCGCAGATTGGGTAACCGCTTTGCGGAACACCTCCGCTCAGTCCGCAAGCATGACCCCGAGCTTCCGGTTGCTTGCCATTTCAACACCCCCCCCCTGCTCTCATGCTCACATCTCTGTCCTGGGATTGCTGCGGTGTTCCAGTGAACATCAACGCAAGCTCGAGGAACAGCATCTTATTTACCGATTAGGCACACTACAGCTTGCCGGACTGAACATTGAGTTCAATAATTTCAGAGCATGATGGGTCCCCCCTTTTTATGCTTAGTTATTTTTTTATTTTTTTATTTTTTATTTGGTTATTTCATTTTAGGTTTTTCAGTTTGTTAGTTTGTTTCCACTGTGTTTGCTCACTTTTTTTGTGTGTTTTTTTATGTTTGTGCTTGAGTGCTCTGTGCTTTACAGTCATTCACACCCTCTCTTTACTAACACTTTGTCTTTCAGCACACCATTAACATACCGTTCGTCTTTGTTCCATGACGTTCTGCTCAGTTATTCTCTGTGACCCTGTCTTATCAACACCTTCACCTTTGTTATCTCTTGCCCCACCCCCGCTTTACTTGCTTAAAACCTTTTACATTTCTAATATTTGTCAGTTCTGAAGAAGGGTCTCTGACCTGAAACGTTAACTCTGCTTCTCTCTGCACAGATGCTGCCAGACCTGCTGAGTATTTTCAGCATTTCTTGTTTTTATTTCAGATTTCCAGCATCTGCAGTATTTTGCTTTTATGTAAGTTTCTTCAGGTTGCTTTTGGAGAGTTTGGAATATTTAGTGGTACGCTTCCAGTCCCAGCTCATATGCACTCAGAATAGCTTTTTTAGTCATCTCATAATTTAACGAACTCTCATGGGACAACAGGGAATAAACTTCATGGGATTTTCCTGTTAATTTGCTTTGCAGTAGCAGGGTCCAGCCCTCTGCCGGCAACTTCAACTGTTTTTCAAGCTTTTCAAAAGAAATTAAAAATGTTTACATGCCCCCTCATCAAATTTGGTACCAATTGGAATAACTTTAATAGCTCAGTACTTGGTCCTGAGCTCGGGGTAATTCCCTCACTAGTGGTGCCTTCACTGGGTACATTGGGTCTTCCCCTATTCAGTTCAAGCTGCCTTAACTCTCTTTCCTCCTTCTCCTTCTGGAAAGCTCTTTCTTTCTCCATTTCTTGAAGTCTCTGTCCTCCTTCCATTCCTGGAATTCTTGCTCTAGTCTCCACTATTCTATCTGTGTCTTGGCTAATGTTATTCTGGCTGTTTCAATTCTAGGCCTGTCCCCAGTTCTTCAGTGTCAATTTCACAATGGTTGGCCACAAGTTTTAGGATTTCGGGTTTCGTCTCTTTTGGATGGACATTTATTTCTAAATGCCTAGCTATACTCTTTAACTCTTCAACAGGCTTTTAAACTGTCCCAAGTTACTTCACGCTGTTCTAGGAAGGTACTGGCCTCGAATGAGGACATTTTAGTACCCTAGCACTGAAACCATAAGAAACCTGTATTGAAGTTTTTAAATTATTGCTTCAGATCAATTGAGATCAATTTGGTTTCCCGCTTCCAATTTTCCATTGGTCTTTGGGCGTGATCCCAGACATAGAGCCCCCCAATTTCTGTTACGATCAGGTGAGGAAGGGTCAAAGGGCTTCCTCTTGTCCCCTTCCTTGCTTGGCCACAACAGGTTAATTTTTTTTTTAAGTGGATATATTTGCCAAATCAGTAAGTGTTTTACTATTTACATGCTATGATCATAAAAAGAACTAATCGGATAGGTTTTCTTGAGTTTAACAAAGAGCTTTATTGTATTTAAATCAATCTAAGTAAAATAACAAACTACTCTCCAACTTTCACACACACACACTCGAGGTTCACACACATACACACAAATAGGTTACAGAGTGGGGAAGGACAGATTGGTCGGATTAGAGTCCGAAGCAATTAATGAGGTATATAGTCTGTGTAGGGTGGTGACTCAGCTGGCTTCAGGCTGAATTTGGTGGTCCTGAGGCTTTCGGTTTGCAGATGTGGCCTGTTGGTTCGGTGATTCTCCTGGAGACAGCGATGTAGGTGATTTCCTTCATGGGGTCTCTGTCTGCAGCAGCGATAGGCCTGATTGGTTATGGCCAGTAGGCAGGGTTCGAAGATTGTAAGGTGGACTGCAGGGAAAGAGGATGGACCCCACTTGGGTCTTCTCTTGTCGTTGTCTAGCTGCTTGTCTCAGTTGCTGCAGAGAAAACACCAGCTTAAACACACAGATGGTGGGCCTGTCACATGACTATCACCCAGTGATTCAACATGATGACTATCAGTGTGTATTCCCTCTTACAACGTAATAGGTTCATGTCTAGGAATTCCCTTCTCTCAACCAGGGTCCCATTGTTCCTGTGATTAGGTTTGAGCGGTTCGTCTCCACCAGTTTAATGTCCCAAGTGATTAATGCCTTAATGTCTTGTTAATAGGAGCGGGACAGGTAGATCACTCAAATTCGCCAGGTCAGT
The DNA here is from genome assembly GCF_036365525.1 of Heterodontus francisci. Lineage (NCBI taxonomy): Eukaryota > Metazoa > Chordata > Chondrichthyes > Heterodontiformes > Heterodontidae > Heterodontus > Heterodontus francisci. The sequence continues at coordinate 117,227,411 of NC_090371.1, forward strand.
GTTCTTGAGGGGACTAGGCAGACAACTCGTCTCCACCTCGATGCTTTGGAATGTATGGTACAGTGAAGCAAATTGCAGTGGCCAAGTTGGCTGCTGGCAGTGTCACATTTTATCTGTTTCATTCAGATTTCCAGCTGGTGGATTAAAATATCACCATCCAACACAGCACGTTTTTGTGACAGTATTATAAGCCTTTCAAATGTTTTATGGTAAAATGGAGTTAGATATAGATGTCATAGCACTGATGGAATACAGTGTATTTAAGTTCATACCTCACCAAACTTTTCCATCATATCTAGTCATTTTTATTGTAGGAGAAGCATCAATGTTTATTTCTTACCTGCAGACTGAACACTGTCTCTGGGGCTGAAGAGCAGTGAACATCACAATCACGGAATAATTACGAGGAGGGGCCTTCACAAACCTGCGGAATTTGTCACCATTCATTCGAATGACAGAACGTCTGGAGCTCCATTCCATTAGCTGTTCCACCTTTTCTGCCAGGAGGTTCTGACATAAAATAGGAAATAATGAGAATTAGGCAGGAAAATCTCTTACATCAATTATATGACTGTCATAAAATGCTGACTGTAGAAAGTATTACAGTCAAAATGGTGAAGGAAACAATTTAGATGGAAGTATTAACATACTGGTTAAAAAGAAATTCTAGAAAGCATGAAATATTTAGCCTCTAATCTATACATTTTAAAATAGAGAGAAAAGGAAATAATAATCATTATCAGAGTTAACAATGAGGCAGGTAGTAAAAGATTTTAGGAGGATACAGACTGGTGAAATGGGCAGACACAAATTGAATGCAGAGAAGTGTGAAGTGATATATTTTGTTAATGATAAGAGATAATATTAACTAATTGGTACAATTTTAAAGGGGGTGGAGGAACAGAGAGGCCTGAGGTTGTATGGACCACAAACCTTTGAAGCTGACAGGACAAGTTGAGAAGATGGATTAAAAGGCCTATGGGATCCTTGGCTTTATTAGTCGAGGTATAGAGTGCAAAAGCCAGAAGTTATTCTAAGCCTTTATAAAACACTGTCTAGGCCTCAGCTGGAATCTTATGTTCAAATTTTGGAAATGCACTTTGGAAAGGATCTCAAGGCCTTGGAGAGGCTGCAGAAGGGATTAGAATGGTACCAAGGACGAGGAACTTCGGTTACGTGGAGAAGCTGGGGATGTTCTCCCTAGAGTAGTGAAGGTTAACAGGACAGTTGATAGAGGTGTTCAAAATTATGAATGGTTTTGATAGAATAAATAAAGAGAAACTGATTTCAGTGGCAGAAGGTCAGTAACCAGAGGACACAGATTTAAGGTGATTGGCAAAAGAACCAGAGGCTACATACATGAGGAAACATTTTTTTAAACAGCAAGTCGTTATGATCTGGAATGCACTGCCTGAGAGCCACATATTTAGGTTTGCCAATGGCACAAAGATAGGCTACATTGTAAGCAGTGTAGATGGAGGCATAACATTACAAAGAGCTTTTGATAGATTAATTGAATGGGCAAAAGTGTGACAAAAGGATTTCAATGTAGGCAAATGTGAGGTCATCCACTTTGGACCTAAAAAGGACAAAACAGGGTACTTTCTAAATAGTGAAAATCTAGAAACAGTGGAGGTCCAAAGAGACTTGGGGGTCCATGTACATAGATCCATGAACAGCTACAGAAAATAATTAAAAAGGCTAATGGAATACTTACCTTTACATCTAGAGGACTAGAATACAAGGGGGTAGAAGTCATGCTTCAGGGGCTATACAAAGCCCTGGTTAGATCACACTTGGAGCACCCTGAGTAGTTCTTGTCACCACACTTTAAGAAAGATATATTGGCCTTACAGGAATGCAGTGTAGATTTACCAGAATCATACCTGGACCCCAAGGGTTAAATTACAAGGAGAGATTACACAACTAGGGTTGTATTCTCTGGAATTTAGATGATTAGAGATACAGCACTGAAACAGGCCCTTCGGCCCACCGAGTCTGTGCCGAACATCAACCACCCATTTATACTAATCCTACACTAATCCCATATTCCTACCAAACATCCCCACCTGTCCCTATATTTCCCTACCACCTACCTATACTAGTGACAATTTATAATGGCCAATTTACCCATCAACCTGCAAGTCTTTTGGCGTGTGGGAGGAAACCGGAGCACCCGGAGAAAACCCACGCAGACACAGGGAGAACTTGCAAACTCCACACAGGCAGTTTCCGGAATCGAACCCGGGTTCCTGGAGCTGTGAGGCTGCGGTGCTAACCACTGCGCCACTGTGCCGCCCTGATTAAGGGATGATTTGAGCAAAGTTTTAAAAATATTAAGGGGTACAGACAGGGTAAGCAGAGTGAAACAACTGCCACTGACTGGGGAGTCTAAGACTGGGGGCATAGTCTAAAACTTACAGCCAGACCTTTCAGGAGTGAAATTAGGAAACACTTCTACACACAATGGATGGTAATAGTTTGCTCTTTTCCGCAAGTGGCAATTGATGCTAGATCAATTGTTAAATTTAAAACTTGAGATTGATAGATTTTTGTCAACAAAGCTATTAAGGGATTTGGGGCAAAGGCAGGTATACGGAGTTAGGTCACACATCAGCCATGATCTCATTAAATGGTGGAACAGGCTCGAGGAGCTAAATGGCCTACTTTTGTTCTTAAGTTCCTATGAAAGGGTGGTGGAAGCGGATTCAATAATCACATTCAAAAGAGAATTGGTTAATTACTTGAATGGATGACAAATTACAGGGTTATTGGAAAGAGCAAGTTAATGGGATCAATTGGATAGCTTTACCAAAGAGCCAACACATGTATGAGCGGATGAATGACCTCCTTCTGTGCTGTCATCTTTCTATGATTCTATGAAGTCCTGGAAGTTCATGTCAGCAACCATTAATGAGTTGCTGCTCGTGGTAACTTTATCTCCTGATTGTATGACAATTCTTCACTCTGTTGACAACTGCCAGATTAGCAAATTGTGTGGAAAGTCAAATATGCAAGTACTGCAGTGAGAACGGGAATATTCCAGTTTCTTTATAAATTTTGTTTAAGATATGACTAAAGTATTATTCTACTGAAGTCAGGATACCTTCAAGAGTAAAACTTAAAAATGAATAAAACTCTTAGCTTTGTTTAAAAAAAAGGATCAGGAGATGGAGTCAGCTATTCTGCCAATTGACTCTGCAAATAAACAAATGGCCAGTCATCCTGTTTTTGGTGATGTAAATCACATCAAATTCATGCTTCACACTTGGCCAAATCATGATAAGATGCAGCATATTCAGATTTTTACCCATTTGATCCAAAAGCATGTTGGCTTAATTTATATTATAGCTGAGATAGATAAGCCATTTTGAATTTTCATTGAGACAGTTAGGTGAAGTACCAGATAAAAACCCATCAAATTGTGTACTTTTGCTTGTCATGTTAATTTTGTGACACTGGTATGTTATTGAGCATATTCGAAAGCAGTTGACAATCTGATGATAGAATGGGTTTGCATTCAATATGCCTGGCGAGGAGGCTTAGCTGGCAAGGTATAATGATGCCACAAACTTCTATACCAAGAAGGAAAAGGGGGAGAGTTTTCATTCAAAGTAGGAACTTTGTGTGACAGCTCTGCAGACCAATCCCTGTTACAGAGTTGAGGCAGGGGTCAGAGGTTAGTCTTTGTCTCTATATCTCTCTAAAGAAGTTAATGAATCTCAGGCAGTCAGAGACACAAAGAAAAATCTTGCTCTCTACTAGAGAGCAAGTATCTTGCTCAGCCAAAAGGATGAGTGACTCAAGCCTGAGGTATGAACATGTAGAAACTGTGAAAAGGTTTATGCCAGTTAGTTTAGGGACTACCTGTACTCGGGGGAACATTGAGTAATTTGTTTTTTCTTAAGAACACAAAAAATAATAGGAAATAAATGTATCTTAGTAAAAAAACTGCATTCTGTTCATTCATATAGTTCATAACTAAACAAGTTTGTTGGTGTGCAATCAGTCTTGTCTCACTAATGTGCGATCCCAGGGTTGTCCAACTTTTTTGTGTGGGGGTGGGGGGGGGACATGACAATTTTTGTCTTACACGGGGGGGCTGGTGAGACAATTTCTGAAAGTTAGAGGTATTTAAACGTTATCTTACTATTAATCAAAACATCAACAAATGTGCATTCTTGTGAAGAAGCTTTAAATGAGAAGATCAATTTATTGACTTACTTTCCCATCACTATGTTGAACACTGATTTAGTGCGATACCTGACATTTTTTTGCTTTCACAAGTGGTCAATACCTGCCCGCACACTTCTTGTAGTGATGAGGAGTATTCCAGATAGATATCCATCTGTCAGGAGTGATCTTGATCTCTCTCTCTGTCTTTCTCTCTCCCTGTGTTCCCCCCTCTCTGTGTTGTTCCCCACCCCCCCCCCCCGTGTTGTCCTCACTCTCTGTCTCCCCCTCTCTGCCCCCTTTCTTTCTCCTGTGTCCCTCACTCTCTATCTGTCTCTCTGTCCGCCCCCCCCTCTCTCTCTGTCTGCTCCTTCTCTCTCTCTCTCTGTTCCCCCCTCTCTTTCTGTTCCCCCGTGTCTCTTTGTTCCCTCTCTCTCTTTGTTTTTCCCCTCTCTCTATCTCTGTTTGCCCCCTTTCTCTCTTTGTTCTCTCTCTCTCTCTCTCTTTGTTCCCCCCGACCCCCACCCCAGCCTCTCTCTATCTCTCTCTCCCTCTCTGACAATTGCAAGGAGCAGGGGTGCTCAGTATAGCAGCTTTGTGGTTGGTCAGTTTGTTTAAAAACATTGCTCTGTGAGTTTCACAGCTGCTGAAGCAGGAACACGCTTCCCAACTTCAGACAGATTTGGAGTTTTCTGACTTTTTTTAAAAGCCCGCCAGAAAATCCCGAATCTGCCTGAAGTTGGGAAGCATGTTCCTGCTTCAGCAGCTGTCAGCTGTGAAACTGACAACGCAATGTTTTTGAAAAGGCCGGTCTGCAAGACAAAGGGAAATTTCCCATCTCCAGTCAAGGACCTCTGGCGAGGATGATGAACGGCCCCGACTACAGTTTACATCCATGGGCTGAATGAAAACCTTTGGCGAGCTGTATGTTGGACAGCCCTGTATCCAGTCTGCCTGGTGAGACTACAGAACACATAAGAAATCTTTTGTTATGATCTCTGGGTCATGCAATAATTTGCAAAGACAGTGAACTATAAAGGTGCTCTTCAGATTATTCGACAAATGATCCACTGACAGGAGTGACTAGTGACACCAGACTGTAGGGTATCTGGTGTGGGCACATGCATTTTAAACTAATAGGTGAACAGCAGGGCTAAATTCTCTTACTCTTTATTGGTGTCAGTGCCAGGACGAGGACATTTGCTGCTTCTTTGAATTAAAAATGAGCAATTCTTAAAAAAGAAATTGAGTCACAGCTTTTTTTGAATAAATGGTTCCTTGGTCAATGAATTTCTCCTGATCTTGTGGAAGCAATGTCAATGGGAATCACCATTAGGCAGAGATTGACTCGAGAGACCCTAGAAGTAGATTTGCAAATGTCACATTCAATACAGGATTATGAACCAAAATATTCACATTTCAAAGAAAATCTAGTTGTTATCTCTAATTGTATCAAATATCAGTTAATTGGGATATGGTAATGGTTGATGAACTGAAAGCTTTGATCAATTAGCTATACACATTTAAAAACAAGAAACTGCTTTCAGCAATGGCTGTCAACATAAAAAGATCATGTGTATGTTGTTCAACGCATCAAGCCTTTTTTTGTTACAGTCCTGATTTTTCCAAGATGGGAAAACTCACGTAAACTACAATTTAAATATGAAAGGGCAATAACAAAAGTATCGGGATTGATCTCCAAGCTGTGTTAATTTAGCGGACTTCAACCAAACTGCACACAGGGATGTTACAATTAACTCAGTATCTCTAGGTTAGGAAAGCAAAAGAAAATCATCCAGAGTTCCCTCCCCCAAATGTTCTCCAGTCACATTTGCCAGGTGGGCACTTCTACAGGCATTGATTACAGTCTATAATTTCACTGTGGGAAAAGCCAACATTATGTATGACACCTTTAAAGAAACAATCTTTTACATGGATAATAACCCAATAGTTTTCCCCTTAAGGAGGAAAGTATATTTGTGCATCTATGGAGGCTGAACAAATAATGCAGAATTAATTTAGAAAAGAAGCCTGGGAAGAGGCAAAGTAGCAGTTAAAGACTATCTGGAAGAGCTTTGTGCAAAGTGCAAAATACTAATTTCCCACTAATAACATCCCTTTTTGTTTGTACCCTCTCCAAAACTGTTGGTTGTAATCATACTGTGCAATAACAATAATCAACCCCTTCCATGTCCATATAAAATTCATTTGTCCAATGCGTGAAGTCATACAATAACTGATTAAAAATAAATAAAAATAAAATTAATTCACTCTCTAACAACATTGCTGTCACAGTGCACAATCACAGTTTGAAATCACCCAGTACTTTTGCTATCATTACTTAACATTGTAGACTATGTTTTCTGATCTTACCTTCCAGGCTTAATATGAAATGAAAATCTGGATGTACTTCAATTATCATTTTAAATACTTCAATGAGGTCCCTGTTGATTATCTTATTTCCAGACTGTAATGCTGAAACATCTCTAATCTCTCCTCACAGATCTTTACACACATTTAGGATCAGTCTTGTTATTCCTTTATGTACATTTTCCATTTCATGTGTATTCATCTCTAGATAGCCCTGCAGCCATTGCTCATGTCAGTTCTTGACTTGAAAGTTGATGCAAATTCCTCAACCAGCAGAGCTACCTCCTTCCTGCAAAGTATCTCATGTATCTGTGTGAAGTTCACAGGGCTACAGCAATTGTTTGTGCAGTTATAAATGGCATGGCCTGTCTTTTACTTTCCAATTGCATTGTTCAACATTGTAGAAACTTCAAATCATTAGTTGGCAATGTGAAGCTGGATCAGTAATTTATGTAAATCCTCAGGGGTATGTAATCACATAAGAACTGTAAACTGGATTGTTACAGCAGGAATATGAGATGCTTTGGAAGCCCAGACAGAGCACAGACTAGATTTTGCTCTTGAGGAGTGTATCGGTTTATACAAGATCATGGAATGTTAAATGGCACAAGAAAAAGCCAACTCTACTACATTCATGCTTTTTATAAAGCTTTTCACCAAGTACCTCACGTGGCCCTCAAGAAAAAACATCAAGCCACTTCAGCACCATCATCACTGACTTATTCACCATCAAGATCTTGGAGGTCACCATTGGCCTGAATCATAATTAGATCAATCACATCAACACCACCTCTACAAAAGCATGGTTGAAGCTGGGTACTCTGTAATGACTAACTCACCTCATGATGCCTCAAAGTATCTCCACCATCTACGAGACACAAGATGGAATGTTCACCACTTGTCTGGATGGATGCAACCATACAAAAAGCATTTGGCTTGACTGGTGCCCTTTCCATTGGTCCAGATTTTGAAGGCATCTATTTCAGATCTCCCACTCAAGAAAGTTGGAGTCATATCATCATGGAGCAATTGCAGGATTGTGATGAAGTTTCTTGGACATCCAAATCTTTGGAACACAATCCACAGAGTCTCACAATTTACTGAGTCAAATGCTTTGGTCAGCTCAATGAATGCAATGAAGAGTTCCTGGTGTTGTTCTTGACATTTTTCTTGGAAATGTCTGGCAACAAAGACCATTTCAGAGTTTCCTCTGGAAGGTCGAAAGCCACACTGTGCCTCTGGAAGGATTTCTTCAACCATAGGAAGTAGGTAATTCAGGAGAATGCGTGTCAGAATATTTCCTGCTGTGGACAAGAGGGAAATACCTCGATAGTTTCCACAGTACGATTTATCTCCCTTTTTAAATATAGTTACAATTGCTGCATTCCTGAAGTTGGAAGTGTTCGTAGGGGAGAAAGTTCTTTTTCTTCCCAAATCCATGGGATGAGTGTATGGAGTCTTGATGTGAGCAAAAGCCCACCAGCTTTGAAGACCTCAGCTGGAATACCATTGGGGCCACAGGCTTTGTTGTTTATCATCCGTTTGATTGCTTGTTGCAACTTTCCCATCGATGGTGGTTCACCGATGGATTCTACCATAGGGTACTGGGGGATAGCCTGAAGACTGTGAGCTGCCACTGTGGATTCACGGTTAAGGAGTTGTTGAAAATGTTCTTTCCAGCGTTGACGTTGTCATTCTTCGCAAGAGAGACACAATCCTGTGAGCAAAGGGGATTTTGTCCATTTGACCTTGGTCTATAAATGTCCCTGGTGGCTTCAAAAAAGCTTCCCATGTCATGATGGTCGGCATATTGTTGGATCTCTCGGGCTTTCTCTTCCCACCACTTGTCCTTTATCTTCCAGATTTGTCTTTGGGTGTCAGCCTTAAGCTATTGGAGCGCTGCCATCTTGACTTACAAACTTGGGTTGTTCTGCCAGGCAATGCAGGCTGCTCAATTTTGTTTCAGGAAGTCACATTACTTCAGCATCGTTTTCATCAAACCAGTCCTGGTGACGATGATGCTCGAACCCAATGGTCCAGATACAGGAGTCTGGTACAGCTGACTTTATTTTTTTCCACTGCTCTGAAATTGAGTTGGATGTGTGAAGACTTTCCAAATTGGTTGCGAGCTACACTTGGAATTCCACTCTTCAGTCGGGCTGCTTTAGGGCTGAGGCATTGATCTTCTTCTTCTTGGACTTTTGGGTCTTGTGATGCCTTGGTGCTAGGTGGATGTTCATCACCGATCGAACAAGTCGATGATCTGTCCAGCAGGCATCAGTCCCCCGCATGGATCGAGTGATACAGACATCACTTTGATCACAATGACATAATCCAGGACATGCCATTGCTTTGATCTAGGATGCCTCCATGTGATTTTGTTTTTGCCCTTCTGGGGGACCAGGATCAAGCAAGGCTGTGTGATCACCCACATACAATTTACAATCTAACTGACAGTGGTATTCACCTCATCAAAGATCAGCTGCCCTCTGGCGTGCGTATTAAATACCGCCTCGATGGAAAACTCTATAATCTCAGTTGCCTCCATACCAAAACTAAACTGACAACCATAGACATACATGGTCTACAGTTTGCGGATGACTGCAGTGTCATTCCCCACTCTGCACCAGATTTGCATGTCACTCTCAATCTCTTCAATTCTTCATACAAAAGACTCAGCCTGTCCTTGAATGTGCCCAAAACAAAACTCAATTTAGTATATTGTATTCTGTATTCGCTGCTCATACTGTGGTCAACTCGACTTTGCGAAGACCAAATGCAGATTGGGTGACTGCTTTGCGGAACACCTCCACTTAGTCCGCAAGCATGACCCCAAGCTTCTGGTTGCTTGTCATTTTAACTGACCACCCCACTCCCTTGCCAACATTTCTGACCTTGGCCTGCTGCAGTGTTCCAGTGAACCTCAATGCAAGCTCGAGGAACAGCACCTCATCTTCCAATTAGGCACTCTACAGCTTTCTGGACTCAACATTGAGTTCAACAATTTCAGAGCATGACTGCCTTTTTTATTTTATTTTATTTTTTAACCATGGGCCTGTCTTAAACTATTTTTTCAGGTTTTTGCTTTTGCCCAGAGCTATTCATTATTCTGCCATTAACACTCTCTCTGAACTAATGCTTTGTCTTTTAATACAACTATTAGCACTCCCTTTGGATTGTTCTTTGACATCTTTGTCATTTAATCTCTCCTGCCCTCTGTCCTATCATACATCTTCCCTTTTGTTTTTCTTCCCCCTCCCCCTTTTCACTTGCTCAAAGTTTATTACACGTCTAACCTTTGCCAGTTCTGATGAAAGGTCACAGACCTGAAACATTAACTCATTCTCTCTCCTCAGATGCTGCCAGACCTGCTGAGTGTTTCCAGCACTTTCTGTTTTTATTTCAGATTTTCAGCATCCACAGTAATTTGCTTCTATTTTAGCATGGATACTAAATTGGCTGAGTGACATGCAAAAAAGAGTAGTGGTGAACACTGGAGGAAGGCATACAGTGGGATTCCCCGGGTGGCAATGTTAGGACCCCTGCTTTGCCTGATATATATTAATGGCTTAGACATGGGTGTACAGGGCACAATTTAAAAATTTGCGCATTACACAAAACTTGCAAGTATTGTGAACTGTGAGAAGAATAGTCATAGTCTTCAAAAGAACATAGACTGGTGAAATGAGCAGACCCATGGCAGATGAAATTTAATGCAGAGAATTGAGAAGTGATATATTTTGGTGGGAAGAACCAGGAGAGGCAATATAAACTAAAGGGTACAATTCTAACGGGATTGCAGAAACAGAGAGGCCTGGAGTTACATGTGCACAAATCATTTAAGATGGCAATGCATGTTGAAAAAGTGCTTTTAAAAGCTTATGGGATCCTGGGCTTTATAAATAAAGGCATAGAGTACAAAGGCAAGGAAGTTATGATGAATCTTTATAAAACACTGGTTCGTCCATAATTGGAGCATTCGTCCAATTCTGGGCACCACACTTTAAGAAGGATATGAAGACTTTAGAGATGGCGCAGAAAAGATTTACAAGAAATAGTTCCAGGCATGAGGGACTTCGTTTATGAGCATAGATTGTAGAAGCTGGGGTTGTTCTTAGAGAAGAGAAGGTTGAGAGGAGATTTGACAGAGGTGTTCAGAATCATGAAGGGTCTAGACAGAATAGATAGCGAGGTACTGTTTCCATTGGCAGAAGGGTAAAAAACATAGTGCATAGAATTAAAGTGATTGGCAAAAGAACCAGAGGTAACATGAAGAAAACCTTTTTTATGCAGCAAGTGGTTAGGATCTGGAATGCACTGCCTGAGAGTGTGGTGGAGGCAGATTTAATCATGGCTTTCAAAAGGGAGTTGGATAAGCACCCAAAGGGAAAAAAACTGCATGGCTACGCGAAAAAGCGGTGGAGTGAGACTAGCTAAATTGTTCTTTCAGGGAGATAGCAAAGACTTTACGAGCCAAATGGCCTCCTTCTGTGCTGTACCATTCCATGGTTCTATGACCCAGCATCCACAGACCTTTGCGGGAAGAACTTACTGAGCTCTAATTTTAAGAGTATGCCCCTTGTTCTAGGTTCCTCCATCAAAGGAAATTGTTTTTCTGCCTCTCTACTATCAAATCCCTTTATCATTTTAAACATCTCATTTAGATCATCACTCAATCCTTTTAATTCAAGGGAATACAAATTGAACAACCTGTCCTCATAATTTAACCATTTAAGATGTAGAATCCGTGTTGTACACTCTCCAAGGCCACTATATCTTTCCTGAGCTATGGTGCCCGAAGCTGAACAAAGTATTCCAGATGGGGTCTGACCAGGTCTCTATACAACAGAAGCATAAACTTCCTCACTTCTGCATTCCAACCCACTTGATAAAATAGGCCAGTGTTCCATTATTCACTTTGATTCATTTTGTATCTGATTTCACGTGTTTGCACAAAGAAAATATTCTGATTTGCCTTTCTCAAATCCAAAGTGGATGACATCACACCTCCGCACATTGAACTCCATCGGTCATAGTTTTGCCCACTTTCCTTAATCTGTCAATGTCCCTTTGTAACGCCCTGCTCCCATCTGCAAAACTTACTGTCCTTGCTAGCTAAGTGTCATCTGGGTTGAGTTGGCATCCTTCCATCTACGAAAGATGATGGACATGCAGCAAAGAATCTATTTAGGTGGGGTGACTTCTCTTGGTGCACATTTGCTGATGTCTGTGAAGGCCAATCCTTGAGAGGCAGGTTCTGCCACAAGTGCTGCACGTGAAGCTGCCAAGTAACACTGTGAGTTGTAGTTTTTGACGTTGGCACCTGTTGCCAAGCTGCTCTAGCAACGGGTCATCATGGTAGTAGACACCAGTCCACAGGATGTGTCGTCATTTCCCTCTTTCACCAGCTAGTGACTCCCAAGTGCAACAGTCGACATTTAGGGCCTTCATGTCACGCTTGCAAGCATCCTTGAAGCTGAGCTTTGGGCGCCCCATTCGTCTTCTGGCGCCAGCTACTTCACCATACAGAAGGTGTTTGGGTATGCGACTGTCTTCCATCCTGTAGACATGACCAATCCACAAAGCCGCCTCTATTTGATTAGTGCCAACAGACTTGGGAGCTCTGCCTTTGAGAGGACTGCCACATTTGTGATTTTGTCCCGCCAGGATATACCCATAATGCGTCATAGAGAGCAAAGATAGAAATTATTGAGCTTCTTTTCCTGGTAGCTGTAAGTCAGCCATGTTTCACAGCCATACAGCAAGGTGCTGAGAACACAGGCCTTATAAACCATCAGCATGATTCTAAGGGTCAGCTTGGTGTTATCCCATGCCCGTTTCGCAAGTCAACCAAAGATGGTACTTGCTTTCCCTAGGCATGCATTGAGCTCTGCATCAAGGGACAGATTGTCTGTCACCGTGGACCCAAGGTAGCAGAATTTGCTGACCACTTCCAATGAGTGTTATTTAGTTATTAGTTCTTGGGATAGACCAAGATGGCTCCTGGGCAGCTCCCCAAGGAGCTCCTCACTGTTCACGTTTATCCATGGCCATCTGCTGCCATTCATTGCTCTTTCTGCCCGCTAAATCATTTCTTCTGCTGTTTAAGTTCCCCTGATTCTAACAGTGGGTGGATTCTTAGCCCAAACTTCAGGTTAACTGTTAGTTTGTTGGAGTGTTGTTAATAAGGTTGGTGAGTTACTGGTGCAGATTGACATGTGCAGATATGATGTTGTGGCTATAACAGATACCTGGTTCAAAGAAGGGCAAGACTGGGTATTGAATATTCCTGGATACAAGGTTTTCAGGAAAGATAGGAAAGGGAAAAAAGTGGGAGGGGTGGCAGTATCGATTAAGGAGAGCATTGCAGTGCTGGAGAAAAAGGATGTCCCAGAGGGGTCAAGGTCAGAATCAATTTGGCTAGAGTTAAGAAACAAAAAAGGTACAGTTACATTGCTCGGTGTTGTCTATCGGCCACCAATTACAGAGGTGCAAAAATTATAGAGTAGTTATAATGGGGGACTTTAATTATCCAAACATAGACTGGGATAGTAGTAGTGTAAAAGGCAGTGAGGGGCAAGAGTTCTTAGCGTATGTTTAGGAAAATTTTCTACAGCAGTATGTTGCTAGTCCAATGAGCAAGAAGGCACTGCTAGACCTGGTTCTTGGGAATGAGGTGGGCCAAGTTGATCAAGCATCAGTAGGAGATCATTTAGGGGACAGTGATCATTGTATCATAAGGTTTAGGCTGACTATGGAAAAGGACAAAGAACAATCCAGAGGAAGAATAATTAACTGGGGGAAAGCCAACTTCAATGGGGTAAGAACAGAGCTGGGGCGAATAAACTGGAGTCAAAGGTTGTCAGGAAAAACAGTAGCTGAACAATAGGCTACCTTCATAGAACAGATACAGTCAAGGTATGTTCCCTCGAAGGGGAAAGGTAGGGTAAACAAATCCAGAGATCCTGGATGACAAAAGGGGTAGAAATTAAGATAAAGAAGAAAAAGTGTTCTTCTGACTGAGGCCAAGTAGAAAATACTATTGAAAACCAGGCTGAATATAGAAGGTCCAGTGGGGAAGTGAAAAAACAAATAAGAGAAACAATGAGAGAGCATGAAAATAGACTGGCAGCTAACTTTAAAGGGAATCCCAAAGTTTTTTTTAGATATATAATTAGCAAAAGGGTGGTAAATGGAAGAGTTGGGCTGATTAGGGACCATATAGGGGATTTTACGCATGGAGGCAGAAGGCATAGCTGAGGTATTAAATGAATACTTTGCATCTGTCTTTACCAAGGAAGAATTTGCAACCAAGGCAATAGTGAAAGAGGAGGTAAGCCAGACACTAGAAAGGTTTAATATTGATAAGGAGGAAGTATTAGATAGGCTGTCGGTACTTAAAGTGGATAAAGAAGCAAGACCAGATGAAATGCATCCAGGGATGCTGAGGGAAGTGAAGGTAGAAATCGTGGAGGCACTGACCATGATTTCTCAGTCTTGCTTAGACTCAGGGTGGTGCCAGAGGGCTGGAGAATTGCAAACGGTACAAACTTGTTCAAAAAAGCGTGTAAAGATAAGCCCAGTGATTACAGGCCAATCAGTTTATCTTTGGTGATGGAGAAACTTCTCGAAAAAATAATTTGTGACAAAATTAATAGTGCCATGGACAAATGCAGGTTAATTTAAGAAAACCAGCATGGATTTCTTAAGGGAAAATCATGTTTAACTAACTTGATGGAGTTTTTTGAGGAGGTAACAGAGAGAGTTGATGAGGGTAATGCAGTTGATGTGGTGTACATGGACTTTCAAAGGGTGTTTGATACAATACCACACAACAGACTTGTGAGCAAAGTTATAGCTCGTGGAATAAAAGGAATGGTCGCAACATGGATACAGAATTGGCTGAGTGACAGGAAACAAAGAGGAGTGGTTAATGGATGTTTATCGGGCTGGAGGAAGGTTTGTAGTGGAGTTCCTCAGGGATCAGTGATGGAACCCTTGTTTTTCCTGATTTATATTAATGACCTAGCCCTTGGTGGACTGGGCACAATTTCAAAGTTTGCAGATGATATGAAACTTGGAAGCATTGTGAACTGTGAGGAGGATAGTGTAGAACTTCAAAAGGACATAGACAAAATGGTGGAATGGGCAGACAGGTGTCAGATGAAGTTCAAAGCAGAGAAGTGTGAAATGATTCATTTTGATAGGGAGAACATGGAGAGACAATATAAAATAAAGTGTACAATGCTATAGGAGGTGCAGGAGCAGAGGGACCTAGGTGAATATGTGCATAAGTCATTGAAGGTGGCAGCCTGGTCCGATCTGCACCTTCTCCTTTGTTATCTCTTGCCCAACCCCCACCTCACTTGTTTATAATCTGTGACTTTTCTAATATTTGTCAGTTCCGAAGAAGGGTCACTGACCCGAAACGTTAACTCTGCTTCTCTTTCCACAGATGCTGCCAGACCTGCTGAGTGAATCCAGCATTTCTTGTTTTTGTTTCAGATTTCCAGCATCCGCAGTATTTTGCTTTTATTGAAGGTGGCAGGACAGGTTGAGAGAGCAGTTAATGAAGCATACCATATCCTGGGCTTTATTAATAGGGGCATCGAGTACAAATGCAAGGAAATTATGTTAAACTTATATAAGATACTGGTTCAGTCTCAACTGGAGTATTGTGTCCAGGTCTGGATACCACATTTTAGTAAAAATGTGAAGGCATAGAAGAGAGTGCTGAAAAGATTTACAAGAATGGCTCCAAGGATGAGGAACTTCAGTCTCGTAGATAAACTGGAGAAGTTGGGAGTGAATTCCTTGGAGAGGAGAAGGCTGAGAGGAGATTTGATGGAGGTATAAAAATCATTGGTGAAAGGATTGAGAACGAGAGAGCACAGATTTAAAGTAATGGGTAAGAGAAGCAAAAGCGACATGAGGAAAGCGTTTTCAAGCAGTGAGTGGTTAAGGTCTGGAATGTACTGCCTGAGAGTGTAGTGGAGGCAGAGTCAATTGAAAATTCAAAACGGAATTAGACTGTTATACGAAAAGGAAGAATGTGCAGGGTTATGGGGAGAAGGCGGGGTAATGGCACTAAGTTTATTGCTCTTTCGGAGAGCCGGTGTGGACATGAAGGGCCGAATAGCCTCCTTCTGCGCTGTAACAATTCTGTGATTCTGTGATTCAGTTTAATCGGCCTCTGCTTGATGGTACAAACACAAGTAGTAGTAGTAGTAAGCAGTAAGCAAAATTAGAAGACAGATGAAGCGAAGGCAAGCATAAAATAGGATCAGAATGCAAAATAATGTTAAAAAGACAAAGTTATAGGCACTCCATCTGAATGCATGCAGCATTTGCAACACAGTAAATGATTTGAAGGCACAAATAGAGGTAAATGGGTATGATTTAATTGCCATTTCAGAGTCGTGGTTACAGGGTGCCCAAGACTGGGAACTGAATATTCAAGGATATTCGTCATTCAGGAAGGATAGGCAAAAAGGAAAAGGAGGTGGCGTAGCACTCTTAATAATGACCACAAGAGTACATTAATTAGAGAGGATCTTAGATTGAAGGATCAAGATGTAGAATCAGTTTGGGTGGAGCTAAGAAATAGCAAGTGGCAGCAAACAATGATGGGAGTTGTTTATAGGCCACCAAACAGTAGTAGTAATATTGGGCACAGTATACTTCAGGAAATTAGAGGCGCGTGTAACATGGGTAATGCAGTAATAATGGGTGATTTCAATTTACAGATAGACTGAGTAAACCTAATCAACACTAATGCTGTGGAGGATGAATTCCTGGAATGTGTACAAGATGGGTTTCTGGAGCAATATGTTGAAGAACCAACTAGGGATCGGGCTTTTTTAGATTTAGTATTATGTAATGAGAAAGGACTAATTGATAACCTTGCTATTAAGGAGCCTTTGGGAAATAGTGACCATAATATTATAAAATTTTACATTAAGTTTGAAAGTGATAAGAGTTCATTCTGAAACTGGGGTCTTAAATCTGAACAAAGGAAGCTATGAAGCGATGAGGGGAAAGTTGGCTATGGTGGACTGGAAAAATACACTAAAAGATTTGATGGTAGACAGGCAATGACTAGTATTTAAAGAAGTATTACATGGTCTACAACAAATATACATTCCTCTAAGACACAAAAACCCAACAGGAAAGATGAATCAACAGAGGCTAACAAAAGAAGTTAAAGATTACATTAGATCAAAGGAAGTGGCTTATAAGATTGCCAGAAAAAATGGTAAACCCAAGGATTGGGAGCAATTTAGAATCCAGCAAAGGGTGACCAAGAAACTGATAAAGAAAGGGAAAAGAGAATATGAATGCAAGCTAGCGAAAAACATAAAGGCAGACAGAAAAGCTTCTTTAGGTATGTGAGAAGGAGAAGATTAGCAAGGACAAATCTGGGTCTATTACATGCGCAGACAGGGGAATTTATAATGGAGAATAGGGAAATTACTGAGAAACTAAGCAGTGACTTTGTGTCTGTCCTCACAGAGGAAGATACAGAAAATCTCCCAGAAATACTAGGAAACCAAGGGACTTGTGAAAATGAGGAACAGAAAGAAATGAGTATGATTAAAGAGGCAGTATTCAAAAAAACTAACTGGATTGAAGGTTGCTAAATCCCCTGGACCAGATGACATACATTCCAGAGTGTTGAAGGAGGTGGCTGCAGAGATAGTGGTTGCATTGGTGGTTATCTTTCAAAATTTTACCGATTCTGGAAAGGTTCCTGCAGACTGGAAAGTAGCAAATGTAACTCCACTATTTAAGAAGGGCGGGAGAGAGAAAATGGGGAACTACAGAAGTTAGTTTGATGTCAGTAGCAGGAAAAATGTTGGAATCTATTATAAAGGATGCCATAACCAGATATTTGGAAAATAATTATATGATTGGGCAGTCAACATGGATCTATGAAAGAGAAATCATTTTTGACAAACCTGTTGGGAGTTTTTGAGGATGATACTTGTAGCATAGATAAAGAAGAACTAGTGGATGTGGTGTATTTCGATTTTCAGAGAGCTTTTGATTCGGTCCCACTCAGGTTGGTAAACAAAATTAGAGTGCATGGATTGGGGATAATGTACTGGTATAGATTGAGAATTGGTTAACAGACAGAAAGCAGAGAATAGGAGTAAATGGGTCATTCTCAGGATGGCAGGCTGTCACTAGTGGGGTACCGCAAGGATCAGTGCTTCGGCCACAGCTGTTCTCAATCTATATACATTAGTTGGATGTGGGGATTAAAATGTAATATTTCCACATTTGCTAATGAGACAAAACTAGGTGGGAATGTAAGTTGTGAGGAGGATGCAAGGAGGCTTCAAGGGCACTTGAACAGGCTAAGTGAGTGGGCAAGAACATGGCAGATGAAATATAATGTGAATAAGTGTGAATTGGATTGTTTACTGCATGTCCAACATCTTTCGTAGATGGAAGGATGCCAACCAAGTGTGAAGTTATCTACTTTGGGAGAAAAAACAGAGAGACAGAGGGCTGGATTTTACAACCCTCCCCCCACCCCACGAGCCCGATGTCAGGAGTCGTGGCAGGGGCCGGAAAATGCCATCAGCAGAGGCCCAGCCCAATATTGCCGGTGGCAGCGAGGCCTCGTGGCGGCTCCCCCACCACTCCAACGGGAGCCAAATTTGCATAGGTAAATTTATTTTAATTAATTAATTAATTACCCACTCCCGCCATCTATCCTGGAGCAATATTGCTGCCGGTGGCTGGCACTCCTGCGCCTTTGGGTCCCTGTCCGGGGATCCAAAGCGTAACTCTGGTGGGGAGGGCGGAGCAGGTGCGTGTTTCAGTGCGGGAAGTGGGGGAGTGAGGTCAAACTCATCTGATTGGTGTTGTGGATGGTGGGAAGGGGTAAATTTCAGTTTATGAACTGTGGCGGGGGTAAGGTCAGGTGCACAAGATATGTATTTTACGGGGCAGAGGGCAAGGAATGAATTGTATGGTCATTGGGGGAGTGGGAGAGGGACTAGAAACATTTCTTTAAATTTTTTGAATCAATTTAAAATGACTATATCTTTAACTATTTAAATTAAACGGAAGGGCTCAAAGCCCTTTAAAAATGGCACTGGTGCCTGCGCAATGGCGCATGACGTCATTACCGGGGACGGACTACCCGCCACCTCCACATCATTGGGGTGGGCAGTCTGCCCCAGCCATTTAAATGAGCCACCATGTTCAACATAGCCGGGACTCTGCGCGTGCTAGCCGCCAAGCTTATAAAATCCAGCCCAGAGTATTTCTGAAATGGTGAGAGGTTGGGAAGTGTTGATGTCCAAAGGGAGCTGGGTGTCCTTGTTCATGTTTCACTAAAAGCTAGTATGCAGGTGCAGCTAGCAATTAGAAGGCAAATGGTATGTTGGCCTTCATTGCAAGCGGATTTGAGTACAGGAGTAAAAATGTCTTGCTGCAATTGTATAGAGCTTTAGTGAGACCGCACCTGGAGTATTGTGTACAGTTTTGGTCTCCTTATCTAAGGAAGGATATACTTGCCATAGAGGGAGTACAACAGAGGTTCACCAGACTAATCCCTGGGATGGTGGGATTGTTTTATGAGGAGAGATTGAGGAAACTGGGCCTGTATTCTCTAGAGTTTCGAAAAATGAAAAGTGATCTCATTGAAACTTACAAAATTCTTACAGGGCATGACAGGGTGGATGGCAATAGGATGTTTCCCCTAGCTGGTGAGTCTAGAACCAGGGGACATACTCTCAGAATAAGGGGTAGGCCATTTAAGACTGAGAGGGGGATCAGTCTCAGCAGGAGACTGATGTCTCTCAATCACAGCAGTGGTGGGGGAAGGGCAGTAAACTGATCAAAGTTACTTTAAATATCACAACAGAGCAGCAATTCAGAGACAAAGTTAGGTCTTAATTTATAACCAGTGTAGTCCAGAGCAAGAGGGTCTTCTTGATGTTGACATAAGTCACTCTAGAGTCGTGAATCTTTGGAATTCTCTACCTTAGAGGGCTGTGGTCGCTCAATCATTGAGCATGTTCAAGACAGAAATCGATAGATTTCTACATAATATTGATAGCTATATGGGGAAAGCTCGGGAAATCATTGAGGTAGATGATCAACCATGATCTAATCGAATGGCAGAGCAGGCTCGATGGACTGAATGGCCTACTCCCGCTCCTATGTTCCCATCCCCTAACTGTGATTTATGAGGTCCGGTAAAGATCTGTATAAGACCTGGATGTGGTCTTTCTCTCAAATATGGCTTCACTGGACATCAAGATCATGCTTCTGCGCTGGACTACATCAGAAAAAATGTAAGCCTCTGCTTCCATCAGTGAGCTGTGGCAAAGATCTGGAAAAAATCTAGATCTTCTTTGAAACTTGGCTTAAAATTTCTGGACTTATGTCAACATCAAGAAGACACTCTTGCTCTGGACTACACTGGCTATACCTTAAGACTTAACTTTGTCTCGAATTGCTGCTCTGTTGTGATATTTAAAGTAACTTTGATCAGTTTACTACCCTTCCCCCACCACTGCTGTGATTGAGAGACGTCAATCTCCTGCTGAGACTGTGACTGACTACTGGTTATACTGGTGTTTCCGCTTCAGCCTTTTCCAGGCCAGAAAATCACACGCCTGTGCTGAGTTCACTCTTACGTGTCAGCTGAAAACTTGAATATACAACTGTCTATTCCTCCATCAGGTCATTAAAGTATGAAGAATAGCTGAGACTCCAGTACAGAACTCTGGGAAACATCATTTGTCACCTTTTGTCAATCAGAACATTCCCTTTATCCTTACTCTCTGTCTCCCACCTCCCAACCAATGACCAAATCATATTACAAGGTTACCTCCAATTCCATGTCTCAGATTTTGAGGTCAGCGCTCATCACTATTGAGGAGTAAATTGAGCAGTAACTTCTAGCGTCCACACATGCACAGTTAAACACAGAAGTTGCTTTCTAATTTTCCCTGATTCTCCATAAGCTTTGCTCGAACAATATCTCGCTGAGAAATTGAACATTCAAACACAGGATGATTGTAAAGTTGCAGTTCTTACTACTAGATACCCACTAAACACGCGAGAAAAAGTTAGGGCTTGTCCATGCAAATGCAAGTAATACATTTTAACAACTACCAAAAAAAAATCTCTGGCACTGCAAATATGTTTTTACAAGTGTGGAATTTCATTCCTTCAGATTTTAATTTTTATAAAAAATATATATTTTTGCACTTTTTCTGTCTATCCCTTTTATCGCTGTCTCTCTCTTAATCCCAGTTTTTTTCCCCCTCTCTTCATTTTGTTTTCTGTGCATGATTTTACACTGAAATAAATATTCTAAATTACACTTCCTGGTCTAGATTCTGCATGCCTCATTGATGATTCTTCAATCTGATTGATTGAAGAGGCAATGATGTATTGTCCTGCTATCTCATCATAACTGTCACAATATTCAAAGGTTAAATTAAATGCACTGTCAACCGAAACATGCTGCGTCATAGTAAAAAGTTTTTTTTAATGGCTCGAAATTTGCAGTAGTAATAACAGCGAGGCTGTTAATACTTGCTTATCAGTCCTCCAGTTTGTACCCAATGCAGGTGAGCACAATCTCTCACTGACACAACTACTGACTCATCTTTTCTCACCCATAGAACTATTTTACACCATCTGGTCAATGCAATAAATACATGAGTATTATGAAAAATCTGCAACTGTAGATAGTCCCTCATCTAGTAGCTCATAAACAAAATGGTCACTCTGCTGCCTTGTGGAAATTGGGTTAAACTGCCCCGTGCAACTTACCCACACTGATCCTACTGCATTCCTGTGGGTTGCAATCTGAATTTGTTCTTCTGAGAGGTAAGAGGGACACCTGGCAGAAGGCAGTGATGTCATTCTTTAAAAATACAGAGTGGGCTCCAGTGATGTTATCAGGGCTCAAATGCAATTTTAACCGCTGGTCTGCATGGGAAAGCAGCTGTGGCTTCTTCATTAGATCAACTTTGCAATAAGTGGAGCCAGGCCCAGAAGAGGCTCACAAAGGTAAATGTATTTTTTTAAAGTTTCTTCTGGGGTGCACAAGAAAATCTTGGGTCTCTCTGCTCCCGAACCTTCCTTCACCTCTTCCGATCGCGAGCCCCCACCCCCCACCTTCGACGTCCTCTCCCAATCACTTACCTGAATGATGGGGTCTATTCTTTTGTTCCCAAGCAGCGGCCTCCAACTGCCTGATATCCCCCTTCCAGTCCCACAACCAGGATCAGCCTGGAAGCTGACAGGACTTAGACAGATGAGGCCCATGAGTTAAAATCTCTGGAACTCATGCTGCGGACATCCAGCGTTGTATTATAGAACCCCTGTACTGCACTGCAAAAGGGTTTACTGATATCAAGAGCAAAGTGAAGATATCTCTGCTTCCCACTCTTGCAACATATTTCTTGTGGGACCCATCAAACATGGCAGAATCCCAAAATGGAAACTCATGCATCCTCACGCGTAGCATGTTTCCATAGCAAGTATTATGTACATTCACTGTCCTTTCTCAAACACTTTTTCATTGTGTCAAAGCTGAATGCAAGTTTTTTTTATGCAGGTGAAGATGACATCCAGGGAACCGCAGATGCTTAGGCTTCCAATTCATTGTAATACGCTGTTATTAAGGAGTTTCTCAGTGGGGTCATCTGTCAAGGATGCAGAAAATTGTCCCATTCTCCTAAGAGCCATCGACCCAGGATTTTAGATCTTTCAAATAACTGACATTGTGGACTGCCACATAGGTTTCACAGCTGCTTTTTGGATAATAGCAAAAGATATGTCCAATGCTGTCCTTGTTCATAATCATGAATTCTGCTGTGCTACAACTGAATTTCCATGCCACAATCCTACTGTAATATAAGTAACATGTAAAATGGTTGGAAATGTGGGACGTGCCATGCCAACTCCCGTAATGTTACATGATTTGGATGAAGATGACCACTTTGTGAACGGGGACAAGACAACATTTTCATCGTTGTTTTTGTGTATAAAAGGCATCAGCTGGACAGAATACATAACCTTCACTGGATTGCAGGGCCCTCTCTCTCTGTTGAAGGAAAAACATCATATCTGGCATCCCTTGGGGAAAAGAGTTTTCGCTTTTCATGTCAACTCAATGGTCTTAATGAACAGAGAAGATTTTGATCCAGTTAATTTTCAGGTGGTATCTGATCTCAAAAACACTATTAGGCATGTCCTTGGCTATTATTCAAAAAACAACCATGTGTGGCACTCTACAATATCTCAGCCATTTGAAAGATATAAAACTCTAGGCCAATTTTTCTTTTTACTAAGCTCCGTATATATGACAGTAGTGTTGCTTAACAAAACCCTCCAACATGTCCTTCGAATTTCCCAACCCACACAGGTGTCCTGCGAGGCCCTTACATTCCATGTTGTCATGTCAACCCCTGCCTCACCCCAACCTACCTTTGTTCAATTTTGGATCCAGCAAAATGTGGCAACCCCATTCCTCGACACCAGATTGAAAAGTTCTAAGACTTGTATACAATTATAACATTAGCTACTATCAAGAAACAAAACAGTATTTTTCAGTATTCTGACTGCCTTGAATCAATCTGAAGAAACCACTTTACACATAAGAATTGTATCTTCAATACAACCCTTAACACTATCGTATCCAATTAGAAATTGACGCACTTCATGAAAAATGGTTATGTTCTTTCTCTGTAAGATATGAAATACACTTCTAGAGTATCACACCCGATTTTAATTGTTGCTGATACAATGCACTGTACATCTTGCACCCACTCTAACAGTGAATTCCTCAAGTTCTATTTTCAACCAGAAATAAAAGTCGTGTAATGTTCATGCCTCTTCATGATTTTCTACTTCGCATTTGTTGGCTTTAATAGTGATCTTCCAAAATAAGCATGTGTATTTGCATCTATTGAGATACTAAACAGTTAACTGTCAACTACAAAGTATAATATAGGGAATTTTGGATTTAATTTCTACAATATATGATTTTTGTGACCTTACACTAACTCACATTACAGATTCCTTAGAATTCTTGTTGATGAAAATTAAGAAGCTTCATAATTTGACAAGAGTGACAATGTTTAAATATCTTTTATTACATCACTAAACTATTACAATGTAACAATTTACAGCTAGTGTCGATATTTAACATCCTATATCAAAATGTAACCAAAGTTATTTGTTTATTTTTTGCAAAGTACTTCGTACATTAGCCAATGTCAAATAATAAATTGAGCTCATGGTACTCCCTACCGAAAGCCTCATCAGATGTGAACTGCAACAAGCAACACAACAAAAACAACTGTAGAGGATGAGCTGTAAAAAGAAAAAGCTGAGTATAGCGGGAAAAAAATAATTTTACGACAAATGGGAATTAGCAAGGGTTTGACAACACAGTGCGCTGCAGTATTTATTAGAACCACAAGCAGGGAGATAACCAATTTAACTATAAAGTTTTCAGCTAGGAATCAATAATTCTGGCAGCATAAGAACTGATTTGTTACTGTGATACTCCACACCAATCATGTACATTTAATATTTTTGCAGTTGTGTATTATAAACAATATCCTTAAGTGGGCCAATATCACAAATTTGCTTTTGTGAGTTCCAAAGTCATTTTGTAACTTCTTGCCGTGAGGATTTAATTGCATTATACTCTCATCTGTCATTTTAACAGTGTTAAATTTTCTACCTATTTTTGTTGCACTTATCTTTCCCCTTGAACTAACCTCACAAAGACATTGCATACTGCATTTACATTCTGCATAAAGAATCATGCATTTTCAGATCACTTTAACTCTATGGTTTTCTGATGAAATATGAAAGTTATGAACCACTCGATGGTAATCTTGAGACGATCCTATTTAAGATATTGGTCTGGATTTTGCAGTCAGCAGCGAAGTGACAGTGCTCACCGCTGACCTCGAAGAAAGCTGCCCACAAAGATTTAGCGGGTCCTTTGGCATTGTTTTCCCCTATTTCGATATAACTTTCAATCTGGCACCATCTGTGGCATCTAGGCACAGTGATGTCATCAAGCAGGCTGAGTAGACAATCAGACTGAAGAATTCTCACAGAGAGCCAAGAAATAAAAAGCACAAATTATCATTCACTTTTTAACCATTTTACAGAAAGTGAAATAAAGATTGCAACATACATATGGGCTTAAGGTAAAAGCTGAAATATCATAAACAAACTTTAAAACACAATAATCTATGAAATGTTTATCATGGAATGGAGGGAATGACATTCCACACTTATAGTTAATTGTTCAGGGTCAGGGAGGTTGTACAGCAGTATTATTTAGTATGCCGTTAAAAACTCAGTTACACCTCATTCAACAAGGAGATCATTTTCATTGGTTTTTACAGTGAGAATAATGCGTAAAAAGTTGAAGTTATGTCAAATCACTGATTTTGTGATGATTGCATCTGTGAAGCAAGTGAAGGACAGGGTACCACTGACAGCAGATTCTGGATTTCCGCATTTAACTGTGCCTGTGCAGACGCCAGAAATTGCTGGCAGTTTTATACAATAATGACAGCAACGCTGACATTTTCGCTGTCTTTACAAACCCACATTCCAGGCCATCCAGACTAGAAGTTGTTTTCTCTCATCTATTTCTCTCTCGTATTGGAAAATTTCTGCACTATTAGCCAGGTTATAAAGTTGATGGAGGCAAATATTCCAGATTTCATTGTGCCAGTGGGCAGCATTCATGCTAACCAAGAAAACAAATAAAAGCTGCCAAACATCTTCATAAAACAAACACTGCCCACAAAAAGTTGACAACTCAAGAACAACGCAGATTCGGAAACAAGTAGTTAAATGGGCTTCATAACTTAAGTGGTGAGTATGTGCAACATGAGTTCACTTGGAGGAAAAATATAAAGATAGGAACAGGAGTAGGCCACTCAGCCCTATGAACCTGTTCTGCCATTCAATTAGATTTTGGCTGATCAGCACATCAACTCTGTTAACCTGCCTTTGTTCCATTTTCCTAACAAACATTTATTGATCTCAATTTTGAAATTTTCTATTGACCTGGCATTCACAGACTTTTAGGGTAGCAAGTTCTAAATTTCCACGACCTTTTTGTGTGAAAAAGTGCTTCCTGATTTTACTCCTAATTGGCTGAGCTACAATTTAACATTATACCCTTTTGTTTTGGATTCCCCCACCAGACAAAATACTTTCTTGACATCTATTCTATCAAATCCCTTTGTCATTTTAAAGACTTTGATAAGATCATCCCTCAACCTTCTAAACTCAAGGGAATACAAAACAAGTTTACGTAACCTGCCTTCATAATTTAAGCTGCTAACATGGTAAATCTACGCTGACTGATGTATCTTTCCTGAGGTTCAGAACCCAAAATTGAATGCAGTACTCCATAAGGGGTTTTGACCAAGGCTCTTTACAACTGAAGTATCACTTCCTCACTTTGAGTACCAACCCCCTTAACACTAGCATTACTGTTGAAAAAAAATTTCCTTAAATTTCCCTCAAATCACCTCACACTTCTCAGGATTAAATTCCGTTTGCCACGGCTCCGCCCATTTTACCAGCCCACCTATATCGTCCTGTAATCGAAGACTTTCCTCCTCACTATTTACGACATCAATTTTCGTGTCATCTGCGAACTGACTGATCATACCCCGATACTCACATCTAAATCATTAATGTCGTCTACAAACAGCAAGGGTCCCAGTACAGATCCCTGCGGTACATCACTGGTCACAGGCTTCCTCTCGCAAAATCCAACCCTCGACCATCACCCTCTGCCTCATGCCACTAAGCCAATTTTGGATCCAATTTGCCAAATTACCCTGGATCCCATGGGCTCTTACCTTCTTAACCAATCTCCCATGCGGGACCTTATCAAAAGCCTTACTGAAGTCCATGTAGAATACATCAACTGTTTTACCCTCATCTGCACATCTAGTCACCTCCTCGAAAAATTGAATTAAGTTTGTTAGACGCAATCTCCCCCTGACAAAGCCATGCTGACTATCCCTGATTAATCCCTGCCTCTCCAAGTGGAGATTAATCCTGTTCTTCAGAATTTTTTCCAATAGTTTCCCTACCACTGACGTTAGACTCACTGGCCTGTAATTACCTGGTTTATCCCTACTACCCTTCTTGAATAATGGTACCACGTTTGCTGTCCTCCAGTCTTCTGGTACCTCTCCTGAATTTGAAAATTTGTGTCAGAGCCCCTATCTCCTCCCTTGCCTCACATAACAGCCTGGGATACATCTCATCTGGGCCTGAGGATTTAACCACTTTTAAGGCCGCTTAAACAGCTAATACTTCCTCCTTTTCAATGCTAATTCGGGATGTTTTATTACATTAAATGTGCTATATAAATACAACCTCTTGTTGTTGGTTGTGTGGCTGGAGGAGGTTATAGAGATAGAGAGGGGCAATGCCACAGAGGGACCTGAAAACAAGGATGAGAGTTTTAAAACAAAGGCATTGCATAACTGGCAGCCAATGCAGGACAAGGATCACAATGGGTGAACGGGCCTGGCTGTGAGTAAGACCACAGGCAGCACAGTTTTAGATGATCTCACGTTTACAGAGGGTACAATGTGGGAAGCTGCCCAGAAGTGCACTGGAATAGTCAAGTCCATATGTAATAAAGACATGAATGAAGGTTTCAACAGGAGATGAGCTGAGATGGGGAGGAGCCAGGCAATGTTATGCAGGTGGAAATAGGCAGTTTTAGTGATGGGTCTGATTATAGATCGACTGCAAAAGTTTTTTAAATTTTCTTTCTCTTTTGAGAATATATGAGCACTACAACTTATTAGTCAATACTCAATTGTGACTGGGGAAACCAAAAGGCATTCAACAACCATGCTGACCCAAGTAATAAGTGGGCAGTATTCTTCAAGGAAAGATTACATTTTTGCAGCGTGTCTACAACATGAACACTAATGTTGCATTTAAATGAAAATTGGGCAAACAGAATACGAGTCATATAGACGAGGAAGGTTCCAGATTAACTTCCTTGTCTGCGTAAAGTTGGGTGAATGCAACCTGAATAACAGTGGCTAGGAGGTAAGGGTGCTACAAATGGTTTCCATGTTCCCAGAAAGGTGAAACCATTGGTTTGAGTTCCTCTTCTTCATCAGTTTGATTGACTTCTGCTGAAAGTATACTTCTATCTTGTTGAATTTGTCTGTGGTGTTCTTCCATCCCCTTCGATTGTATACTAGTTTACTGTCACTTGCTGTCCTAGTTTACACATGAAGAATAGTCACTTTAGTACTCGAGGTCTGTCAATATATGTGGAATTGTGATCTAACATGAATTAGCTCCTTCAGTAGAAGAGGAAAGAAAAGTACAGTTTTGCCCACTCAGCTGATCTATCTGGCTACTTTTGGAAGTAGCCATTTTACCTTTGCTCTGCACCAATCCACTATAATTGCACTATTAAGCCAAAGATGTCAGGCTGATTGTATGAACACCTGGGAGACCTTGCAACCTTGCAAGAGGATGTAACCATTCTTCCTACCATATCTGTCCTTGCCAATGAATGCTGGAACCCTTTGCAATGAAAATATCATGTGGAATCTTATGAGTGCCGCGGCGTTCCCGATGGTGGGACCGGAAGTTGCAATAACTTCTGATTCCACAGCAAATCTCGTTCTCCACGCAATTTGGTATTTAAATTCGCCATGCGGCGATGGGCACAGGGTACATGTGGGATCATGCAGTGGGGATGGCCTTTCATTGGTGGAACCCGCCGTCTCTGCCACGAGCGCCATGATTGCCACAGATTCTGTGCTTGCAGCCTCAAAGATCAGCCTTCCTTTCATGTAAGTATCTTCAGACTAACTTAAATTGAAGCTTTAGTTTAAATCAAAAAGTTTTTGCCTCCCTCATTTTGTGAATGCCACCACTAACTTCATATCATTTATTTTCCCAACAGCCAAAGTGCATCACATGGCAGCCAGCATCCCACCCCACGGTTCAGTGATGCCTCCCTGCAGGTTCTCCTCCAAGCCATCAGGGTAAGGCGGGAGGTCCTCTTTCCGGCAGATGGAGTGCGAAGACCCTCCTGCATCACCAAGGTGGCCTGGATCAAGGTACCAGAGGAGGTCTCGAACTGTGGGGTAACTCTTAGAACATGGGTGCAGTGCTGCAAGCGCATCACTGACTTGTTCAGATCGGCGAGGGTAAATAGTCCTGGCAAAGCTACTCCATTATTTTCTTCCATGGCTCTGTGTCTTTAAGGCAGAGGGTATGCAAGGAATGCAGTGGAATGTGTTAACAGCCTTGGTGACATTCAGTAAATGATCTAGTGCCAAGATGAAGATTGGCATTTTTTATGTAATTGGATGTGTCATACGAAAGCCAATGCAGAATGAGTGATGTTGATGCAAGTATGCAATGGTTGTGATGCATCATTTGCCATGTCATTAAATCTGCACTATCTGCTGCAGGATAAACAAAGCCACAACCAGCGTGAGCATGGTATGACTTGAGGAGGGGCCCCTGACATGGCTGTGGAGGAGGCGTCTGAGTTAGTGAGAGAGGAGGGATGCAGAGCAAGCGGAGATGGTGAGGCTGGTGCCATAAGACATTAGGATGAAGTGTCATCGTTGCACTAACAGCCATGTGTGGAAACTGAAGGAAATTGTGTGAACTTATGTGAAACACATGTTTAAAGTGCCCCTGTTCGTGTCTCCACTGCAGGTGACCACACTCGAGTAGCAGAATGCGACGTGGCCCAAGAATCTTCCTCTGGGGAGGAAGCAGAAGCCAATGGCCCAGAGGGTGCACCGTCACCTGCCTCTTCTTCCGCCTCCGCCAGCGTAGATACATCCACACGGTCCGTGGGGGGGTTTAAGATTAGAATCTGGGTCACAATCTGGTGTGCACGACACAGACACCTCCCAACAGCTGAGGGAGCATGTGCCAGCCGGGTCCCCTGACAATTGGAGGACTGCTCAGGACCAGGCCCCTGTTCAGCCCCATGCTCATGATGATCCTCTGTTTGTTGCTACGAGAAGTCTGTTAGATCTGCAGCAAAGCCATGTGGAACATATGTCGGAGATGCTGAGGTGATGCGTGGCTTTGCGCGTGCCATGGAGGAGTCCATGCCAGTCATGACGTCTGCCATGTCCCAAGCATTTGAGCATATGGTTTCCTCAGTCAATAGTTTGGCGAGCTCTATGGTGAGTCTGGTTGCGCACTCGAGCTATATTCGATCTGACCTGCACTCCATCGCTGTTGCCATGGACTCTTAACAGTCTAAGCGAGAGGGGGATGAGGAACCTGGACATCCCTCCAGGTGACCCTTGCCCTCAGGGAGACAGATCGTGCAGGCAGATGGAGGAAGAGCACGTCCTCCAATTGTCAGCACATTGAGCAGACTGCCTCCACCTCAGCTGCTAATGTTGGGGTAGCACCTAGACGTAGTGGGAGAAAAAGGAAATTGAAAAAGTTCTCATCATGAAGGTGGCATGGGTGAGGTACATATTGTGACAATTGTAAAGATTTAGTCATACATTTTTATTTCATGCAAAATTTGATCCATTCTCGGTAATGTTTCGCTTGGTTACAGATGGATACAAAGATATTTTTGCAGGCCTATGGCAAGAATACAATGATGTTTGCAAAGCATCTGAGGAAATGCCCAGTGTCCACATCTCATTGGAAATTGAGCCTTCACCCTTCAATGATGGCTGTTTTCTTATTGATGATTATTCATTTTTTTCCAATACTGTCACTCCTTACTTTTGTTTTCTATGATCATAACTTAACTCTGCTCACAGTGGTGTGTAATCACGTTCATCGTAGCCCATAGTTGATTTCAAATGCCAATCACATAAATGTGCAGCAACACTTGGTTAAGATTGCAGAGATTAAAAAGACCTCATGCAAAAGGGAATTTCTGTGGCGAATTGTTATGGTTCTTATCCCAACGTTCCTTGATGATGTGGCTTATTGTTGGCGGAAACGTGCATAAATGAGGTTCTCCCGTGTGTCCCTTGCATGTCTCTCCATGGCCCTAATATCGATGACAGCATCGTTGTCATTGTTGTCCTCCTCCTCACCCTCTTCATAGACATTCTCATCTGAGGAGGACTGGTGTTCCTCCACCTGCCGAATGTTGCCGTGTCTAATTGCAAAGTTGTGCAAGGCACAGCAGACAACCATTATTCATGACACCCTCTGTGGCACATACTGAAGAGCCCCTCCAGACCAGTCAAGGCAACGGAATCGCTTTTTCAGCATGCTAATAATATGTTCAGTGATGGCTCTGGTGGATGCGCGAGTGACATTGTACCTCTCTTCAGCAGTGCTTTGGGGATGCCGTACTGGTGTCATCAACAATGTACAAAGTGGGTAACCCTTGTCACTGAGGATCCTGCCATCAACTTCAGCTGGTTCTTTGAAAACTACTAGCATTTCCTCAAAATGTAGGAGTTATGACAGCTCCCTGCGAAACGTGTGCAAACATGTATGATTCTTCTCCTGTGGCCACAAACCAGCTGTACATTTAAAGAGAGGAAGCCTTTGCAATTCACAAAGACAGCAGCCTGGTCCCAGGGAGCTCTAATGGCCACGAGTACAGCTGATCACCATTTGCACTCTACGGAACCCAGAGATGGCACCGAAGGTCATAAAGCTTGCTGCCTGGCTGTCCTTGTCTACAGGTAAGTAGATGAAATCATTGGCACATCGATAAAGGCCATTGCTCACCTCTTTGATGCACCTGTGGGTCACAGAATGCGAGATGCCACATATGTCGCCTGTGGGATCCTTGGAAGCTGTTGGAGAAAAAACTGAGTGTAACAGTCACCTTGAGGGCAACAGGCATGGGTCATGCCGCAGGATCGTAAAAATTTCTGTTACCATTTCCCATGACATCCTTAGGCGCCTCTGGCATTGCCTCTCTGACATTTAAAGGTAATTTATCCTTATCCTGAGGATACGATGATGTGCCAGTGCCTGTCTTTGATAATATGTTCCTGGATGTTACGATTCGGAGCATCCTCACCTTCCTGTTCTGCCTTTTGCTGGCACTCAAGCATCATGAGCTGAGGGAAAATAGCCCTCCTTAGTCTCTGTCTTTGTTCTTCTTCCCGTGGTACAAGACAAATTGGGTGTATGAGACCCATTCAATCTCTGTTGACACTGAGCTGAAACAATGAACAGTTCCCTTATATCTGCCCTCAAGTTGCAGCCAGGTAGAAGACACACCCACTGTCGTTTGCCTCCTCCCACTCTCCTTGCAATCCTTGAGTGTCCACGTAGTTCCCATTATCATTGGAAAAGGTTGTGCACGTGCAATCCAGGGCAGGTCTTCTCAACTTCCAACTTCCTGCAACCTTCCAACTTGAACACATTACCCTTGACCCATGCAATGTTACCGTTACCCTTCTATTAAATTACTATTGAGCCTTCCCCCATTACCGTGCACAGATTAATCATCAATGTATTCATGCCATCCCTCCCCCTTCTTCCTACTCCCATTACTATTGACATGCTGACTCTTATCCTTGAACCTCCTCACATTGAACTGACCATTGCTGCCGAGTTCCATTCACCTCCATATGATGCTGTTGAATACCCACCCATTAGTCTTGACCATCCCCCCCAACAGAATTTATTTTCCCCCATTGACTGTGACTGTTCCCTGTTAGCCTGTACCCTGAATTTTCCTCACAGCTCCCTAATGTTGACAGCACTCATCCCTCCCTTTAGGTCCTTGCCAAATATCTTCACACAATACTGATCGAATCCACCCACCACCCCCGAAGACAAAATGCATCTTCACCATCAACATCAACCATTCAACAACCTAGACGCTCCACTCCACCTTCCCCTACTCCTCCATGCACCCGACTGACTACCCTTCCCTGCTCCTCCATGAATGCGATCAACCCCACCCTTCCCTCCCCGACTACCCTCCCCTGCCCCTCCATGAACCCGATCAACCTCACCCTTCCCTCCCCAACTACCCTCCCCTGCACCTCCATGTAGCCCCTGCCCATGCCTTCACTGCCAGCCCCTGAGATGATTCACCCTTGCTGGTGCCGAGCCTGTAGGCAAACATCCATTCCAATGCTGGCATGGAGGGAAACATCCATTGCATTGCTGGCATTAATTTAGTTGATGAGTTAAAGAGAGAAGAACACAGTTCCAACTGAACAACTCCAACTGTTGCATGCCACATCAAAACATTTGTGAACTGAGTGGCATGGGAATATCGCTCGCCGTTCACTTAATCTGGCAGGTAAAACTAAATTGTAACTCTGCGTATGGTAATGAGTCTTCATGTTATTTAAATGAATGCAAAGCTGCTATCTGCCACCGCGCTGGGGGAACCCTGGAATGCCACAAACCTGCCGCTTACTTAATTCCTCTAAAATATCCCACCGTTGGGAATCCGGGAAAATACCTCCCACCTAATTAAATCACCCGCATGCCACCAAATCTGCTGCAGCGGACTGCATAAAATTCCCCTCATAGAATGATAGAAGCATCTCATCGGCACAACACTGAATCTACAGCCATGTCATGGTCAGAATATTTTCAGATAGAGGGAAGCAGCAATCACATCATATTATCAGGCAGTGGGAAAAGGTACAGTGGTGGGAAAGGAATCCATGTGCTGGTGCCTTGTGAAATATTTTGCCATCATATTTTGTGTTTTACACTATGAGGCCTTGGTAGTTATGATGGTGAATCATGCTTCTCATATTTCAACATGTGCTTGGACCTTGATCAACTTTCAATAGGTTCGTAAACATTTCCTAGCATTGGTAGCAGTACCTGGAGTGGTGTTGGAGGCACTCATTGTCAGAGTCATCTGCCTCCATAGTGGCTGAACTTCCGACTCCTGTGGATTCTTATGTCTATCCCTAGGAAATGCACTTTGCCACTGGGATATCCACAGAGGAATTGGAGAATCTGGCGTGGGATGGGGGGGTTCTCCTGGCTTCCACTCTATCTTTCTTTTTATCCTTGTTACCCTCTTCTTTAGAACCAAGGAGCAACCGCAGATGAAAAATTCATAGCGTCCCAAAAATATACAATAAAAGTCAAAATGTAAGTTAATTGGGCTGAATTAAGCAAGCCTGCTGTGAGTCCCGAGGCAGACGCGGAAATGGGCGCCATTCCCACTAGTCACGAAGGTGGCCACCCCATTGTAATCATGTCGCGGTGCCCATTTTGCATACTGGAGGCGTGGTGCCCGTCTAATCATGTGATGGGGTCAGGATGCAAGACATCAAATATGGGGTCAGATGACTCCAGAGCAGGTGCTGGGAACATATTTACAGGCTTGCCAGCCCTGCTTACATTGCTTTCTTGCACTCATTTGCTGCTACCTTGTCAAAACTGAGACCTGTTGCAGTGACTCTGGATCCCCCACTCCACCGAGGCAGATACACAGGATTGCAGAGGCAAGACAAAGGATAGCCCCACAGTTTAGCAACACCTCCCTCAAAATTCTCCTCCAAGCTGCAAGGTAAAGGCGGGAGTCCTCTTCCCCAGCGATGGCAAGAAGAGGTCCTCCCGCCTGCCTCCCGCCGACCAAGCAAATCGGATGGAGATCGCTGAGGAGGTTCGCAGCCATGGGGTCACCACTGCCCCCACAACCCACCAGTAACCACCGCCACCCCCCCCCACCCCACCCCTGGACATGGGTACAGTGCCGCAAGAGAGTCATTGACCTTCTATGTTCTGCCAAGGTGAAGGCTCCATACCTCTCTCCTTTTTAGTGATTGCAAGTGGCTCCGCAAGAGGAAGTGGGACATGGGGAGTGAGACACTGCAATGGCAATGGCAGAGGGAGTTAGGTATCAATTCATCCAAACAGATGCATAGCTGCATCTCGGCCACAGGCCACCTTCTATCATAGATCACCCCCATTAAAATTTCCTGAGAGTGGAAGGGAGCATGAGCTATATGTGACACCCCAGTAGGGGACGAGGTGCTGACACTAGCAAAACTGAATATATTGATCTCTCAGCGAAGTATGACTATCTCCTTCCTTCCACTTGCAGGAAAAGAGGGCCAAGAACAGGAGGGAGACATCCCGGACTGACAGAAACATCCCAGATCTCTCTCCATAGCAGAGAAGGGGGCGGCACAGTGGCACAGTGGTTAGCACCGCAGCCACACAGCACCAGGGACCCGGGTTCAATTCTGGGTACTGTCTGTGTGGAGTTTGCAAGTTCTCCCTGTGTCTGCGTGGGTTTCCTCCGGGTGCTCCGGTTTCCTCCCACCGCCAAAGACTTGCAGGTGATAGGTAAATTGGCTGTTATAAATTGCCCCTAGTGTAGGTAGGTGGTAGGGCATATGGGATTACTGTGAGGTTAGTATAGATGGGTGGTTGTTGGTCGGTACAGACTCAGTGGGCCGAAGGGCCTGTTTCAGTGCTGTATCTCTAAATAAAATAAAAGGAGGCATGAGAATTGGCAGGAACCCAGGGCGGTTACTCCATATCAGATGGAGAGACTGGAGTCTCCGCACAAGAGAGTGAATATTGTCTTCCACTGACACACAGTTCACCTCTGGAGACCCACATTATGCATGGTTGGCATGACAAGATCTGCACAGTCTAACCCACACATGTTTATAAAAGCAAAATACTGCAGATACAGGAAATCTGAAATAAAAACAAAAAGTGCTGGGGATACTCAGCAGGTCTGGCAGTGTCTGTGGAGAGAGAAGCAGAGTTAACTTTTCAGGTCAGTGACGTTTCAGTAGAATTGGCAAAGGTTAGAAATGTAATAGGTTTTAAGCAAATAAAGCGGGGTGGGGGGAAAAGAAAACAAATGTGAAGGTATTGATAGGACGGAGGGTCAGCGAGATTAACTGACAAGGAGGTCATAGGACAAAGGCAAAGGCAAAGAATGTATTAATGCTGCGGTGAAAGACACAAGCATTCGTGCAGAGTGGGTGTTAAATGACAGAATAATAAACAGCCCTAGCCAAAAGCACAAACATGAAAAAAAACAGTGGGCAGGCACATGGTAAAAAAATGAATGATGAAACAAACTAAAATAAAATAAAAAGAAAATAAAGAAGAGCCAGTCATGCTGTGAAATTATTCAACTCAACGTTCAGTCTGGTCGGCTGTAGTGTGCCTAATCGGTAAATAACAGCATATGAGCATAAGAAATAGCAGCAGGAGTAGGCCATTCAGCCCCTCAAACCTGCTCCACCATTCAATAAGATCATGGCTGATCTGTCCCAGGCCTCAACTCCTCTTTCGGGCCTGCTCTGCCTAACCATCGACTCCCCGAGATTTCAAAAATCTATCTACCTTCTCCTTAAATATATTTAGTGACCTAGCCTCCACAACTCTCTGAGGCAGAGAATTCCAGAGATTCACCACCCTCTGAGAGAAGAAATTCCTTCGCATCTCAGTTTTAAATGTGTGCCCCCTTATTCTGTAACTATGTCCCCTAGTTCAAAATTCCCCCACCAGTGGAAACATCTTCTCAACATCTACCTTGTCAAGGCCCTTAAAATCTTATATGTTTCTCTAAGATCACCTCTCATTCTTCAAAGCTCTAATGAATAAAGGCCTAACCTGATTAGCCATTCTTGATAAAGACAACCCCTTCACCCCAGGAATCAGCCTAGTGAACCTTTTCTGAACTGCCTCCAATGCTAGTATATCCTTCTTTAAATATGGGGACTAAAACTGTACCCAGTACTCCAGGTGTGGCCTCACCAACACCCTGTACAGTTGTAACAAGACTTCCCTATTTTTAAACTCTAACCCCCTAGCAATAAAGGCCAAAATTCCATTTGCCTTCCTAATTACTTGCTGCACCTGCATGTTAACCTTTTGTGTTTCGTGCACAAGAATACCCAGATCCCTCTGTACTGCAGTATTTTGTAGTCTTTCTCCATCTAAATAATAATCTGCCATTTTATTCTTCTTACTAAAGTGGATTACCTCACACTTTCCCACATCGAACACCATCTGCCAAGTTTTTGCCCACTCATTTAACCTATCTATATCCCTTTGCAGATTCTTTGTGTCCTTATCACAACATGCCTTCCCAGCTATTTTTGTATCGTCAGCAAATTTGGATACACTACACTCTGTCCCTTCCTCTAAGTCATTAATAGTTGAGGCCCTAGGACCAATCCTTGTGGCACCCCACCAGTTACAGCTTTCCAACCTGAAAAAGGCCCATTGATCCTGACTCTCTGCCTTCTGTGTGTTAGCCAATCCTCAATCCATGCCAACACATTACCCCCAATACCCTGACCTCTTATTTTGTGCAATAACCTTTTATGTGGCACCTTATCAAACGCCTTCTGAAAATCCAAATACACGACATCTACTGGTTCCCCTTTATCCACTCTGCTTGTTATATCCTCAAAGAACTCTAACAAATTTGTCAAACATGATTTCCCTTTCATAAAACCATGTTGACTCTGTTTGATTGCATTATGTTTTTCTAAATGTCTTGCTATTTCTTCCTTAATAATGGACTGTAGCATTTTCCCAATGACTGATCTAAGCTAGCTGGTCTGTAGTCTTCTGCTTTCTGTCTCCCTCCTTTCTTGAATAGGGGTGTCACATTAGCGGTTTTCCAATCCGCTGGTACCCTACCGGAATCCATAGGAACATAGGAAGATATGAACAGGAGTAGGCCATTCAGCCCCTCGAGCCTGTCCCGCCATTCAATGAGATCATGGCTGATCCGCAGCCTAACTCCATATACCTGCCTTTGGCCCATATCCCTTAATATCTTTGCTTAACAAAAATCTATCTCAGATTTAAAATTAACAACTGTTCTAGCTTCAACTGCTGTTTGTGGGAGAGAGTTCCAAACCTCTACCACCCTTTGCATGAAGAAGTGCTTCCGAACATCTCTCCTGAACGGTATGCCCCTAATTTTTAGATTAAGCCCCCTAGTTTCTGAATCTCCAACCAGTGGAAATAGTCTATCTTTATCTAGCCTGTCTTTTCCTGTTAATATCTTGAAGACTTCAATCTGATCACTCCTTAACCTTCTAAATTCTAGCAAAAACAGGTCTAATTTGTGTAATCTCTCCTCGTAACTTAACCCCTGTAGTCCAGGTATCATTCTTGTAAACCTACGTTGCACTCCCTCCAAGGCCAATATATCCTTCCTAAGGTGTGGTGCCCAGAACTGCTCACAGTACTCCAAATGGGGTCTAACCAGGGTTTTGTACAGCTGCAGCATAACCTCTGTGTCTTTAGATATAAAGGCTAGCATTCCATTAGCCTTTTTGATTATTGTCTGCACTTGCTCATGGCATTTTAAAGATCTCTGCACCTGAACCCCCAAGTTTCTTTGGACATCCAGTGTACTTAACCTCTTCCCATTTAGAAAGTACCCTGCTCTATCCAAAATGGGCGGCACAGTGGCGCAGTGGTTAGCACCGCAGCCTCTCAGCTCCAGCGACCCAGATTCAATTCTGGGTACTGCGTGTGTGGAGTTTGCAAGTTCTCCCTGTGTCTGCGTGGGTTTCCTCCGGGTGCTCCGGTTTCCTCCCACAGCCAAAAGACTTGCAGGTTGATAGGTAAATTGGCCATTATAAATTGCCCCTAGTATAGGTAGGTGGTAGGGGAATATAGGGACAGGTGAAGATGTGGTAGAAATATGGGATTAGTGTAGGATTAGTATAAATGGGTGGTTAATGGTCGGCACAGACTCGGTGGGCCGAAGGGCCTGTTTCAGTGCTGTATCTCTAAATCAAATCAAATCAAAATGGATAACCTCACAATTGCCCGCATTGAAATCCATCTGCCACAGTTTTGCCCACTCACCTAGTCTGTCAATATCTCTTTGCAATTTTATGCTATCATCTAGACTGTCTACAATGCCGCCGAACATTGTATCATCAGCAAATTTGGATATATGACTTACTATGCCATCATCTATTCGTTTATGATCCAGTGAGTTTTGGTATATTATGACCAATGCCTCCACTGTCTCTGCAGCCACTTCTTTTAAAACCCTTGGATGCAGGCCATCATGTCCTGGCGACTTGTCTGCCTTTAGTTCCATCAGTTTGTCCAGCACCTTTTCCCTTGTGATAGAGATTGTTACAAGTTCCTCCCTCCCATTTACATCTTGCTCATCTATTACTGTTGGGATGTTTATAGTGTCCTCCACCATGCAGACCGATGCAAAATATTGGTTTAAATTATCTGCCATTTCCCTATTCCCTGTTATTAATTCCCCAGTTTCATCCTCTAGGGGTTCCACACTTACTTTAGCTACTCTTTTCCTTTTAATATACCCGTAGAAGCTCTTACTGTTTGTTTTTACATTTCTTGCCAATTTACTCTCATTATCAATTTTCTCCCTCTTTATTAGTTTTTTAGTCATCCGCTGCTGTTTTCTAAAATATTCCCAATCCTCTGGCCTACTCCTCATTTTTGCCACATTGTACGCCTTCGTGTTTGATTTGATACTCGCCTTAACTTCCTTTGTTATCCACAGGTGGTTCATCGTTCTCTTCAAGTCCTTCCTTCTGACTGGAATAAATGTTTGCTGAATGTTATGAAATATCAGCTTAAAAGTCTGCCACTGCTCATCCACTGTCTTCCTCTTTAGTCTATCTTCCCAGCCCGCTTTAGACAACTCTTTCTTCATATCTCTGTAATTGCCCTTGTTTAGGTTGAAGACACTGGTTTGAGACCCGAGTTGCTCACCCGCAAACTGAATTTGAAATTCTACGATGTTATGATCGCTTCCCCCTAAAGGATCCTTAACTACGAGAACTCTTATTAATCCTACCTCATTACACATTACCAAATCTAAAATAGCCTGTTCCCTGGTAGGTTCTGCAACATATTGCTCTAAGTAACAATCCCTGAGGCACTCTACAAATTCATCTTCCTTTGCCAATTTGATTTGTCCAGTCTATATGCAGATTAAAATCACCCATGATAATTGCAGTGCCCTTCTTACACGCTGTTCCTCGAACTTGTGTTGATGTTCACTGGAACACTGCAGCAAGCCCAGGACAGAGATGTGGGCATGAGAGCAGGGGGCAGGTGTTGAAATCACTAGCGACAGTTTTTGGACTGAGCGGAGGTGTTCCTCAAAGCGGTCACCCAATCTGCGTTCGGTCTCCCCAATGTAGAGGAGACCGCATTGTGAGCAGCAAGAAAGGTAAGGCAACACCTGGTGGAGATGTCAAGAGCGGACGATGGAGGAATCCATTCATGCCATGAGAGCTGTCATGTCTCTGGCATGTGAGCGCATGCTTCCTCCAATGAGAGGTTGGCGACCCTCGTGGAAAGCCAGATCCCACCAGTGCGCACAGACCTACACACCACCGCCTTGGCCATCAGCCCATCACAGCAGTGGCAAAGCGAGAGAAGGACAAGGCGTCTGGAGTCTTCTCCAACTTCTCGACCTTCTCTGGTGAGCAGGGAGCTTCAATTAAGCCTTAAAAGGGAGGAGGAGAAGCCGACCTCTACAGCTGAGGGCTCCCCTCAGGTTGCGTTGAGTGTGGACAGCGGCTCCTCAGCCCAATCCACCAGCCACGGCACCTGAGACAGTCCTCCACCAGTGCAGGAAACCATCAGGCAGCTGCACCTTCCAGGATTCAAGCAGCCAGAGGACGACCGCCGAAGTCATCTCAGGCCAAAGGGCAGACTGATCAGCAGCCTGCCTCCAGCCCAGCTGCTAGCAATGGATTCATACCTCATAGAAGCACTGGTAAAGGTATAAAGAAAAGCACCTAGAGACACTTGGAGATTCACAGGTGTTTGTAATTTGACATGTGCTGCATCATATAAAGTTCTTTTGTTCAAGCTATTAACCTTCCTTGTGTAAAAAAATGATTCTATCATGCCTTAATTGTGAGCTACAGACTTCCCCCTTAGTGGACTGCCAATGTAGGCACAGCCCTTATTTGAATATGATCTCCCATGGACACTAGCATATGGTTCAGCTGGGCACTAGGCATGGATCACAAATAAAAAGGAGGCGACAGACTGCATGCATTGAGGTGAGTCGTTATGGTTTACTTCTCTAAGTCTCCATCGTGGTGGCTGGAAGCGATTAAGTGTGAGACTATCTCCTGCCTCCTTGGCTCATCACTCAATGTACCTGGCCTCTGGGTGCAAGGACTTCAACATCCAGTGCTGCCTGCTTATCTCCCTTCTTTGCGTCTTGGTTGTCAGTGGAGGAGTGTCGCTCAGTCATGTTATCGTCATGCAAGACCTCCCCCCTCTGCAGTGCCAGATTGTGCAGAGCATAGGAGACCAGAACGATACACAAAATCCTTGCTGGAACATACTGCAGGGCTCCAATGGATCAATCTAGGGAATGGAATCTCATCTTCAGCAGCTCAGTGCCCTGCTCGATGGTTACTCAGATGGAGCCACAGCAAGTGTTGTACCTCTCCTTCGCTGCATTGCGAGGGTTCCAAACACACATCAGTAGCCATGTCTTTAATGGGTACGCCTTGTCCCCCAGAATCCATCCCTGAAGGTGTGCAGGGGACCTGAAAAGCTGTTGGATTGTTGAGGTACGTGGGTGTCATGGCTACTTACCAGGAAGCAGGCAAACACCTGCAGGAAACATGTACGGTGGTTGCAGACCAGTTGAACATTGATGGAATGAAAGCCTTTCCTGTTGATGAAGGCGGCAGGCTGGTCTATTGGAGCCTTGATGGCCACATGTGTGCAATCTATCACACTTTGCATCCAAGAAAATCCAGCAATAGCCCTGAATCCAATGGCCCTCTTGGCCTGTCAGGGTTGGTTCAGTAGCACACATAGTTATTGGCCCTCTTAAACAGGGCATTGGTCACCTCCTTGATGCATGGTTGGATTTCTGCCTATGAGACCCGCACATGTCCCTGGTGGATCCTTGGAAAGATCCAGGCCTTCAGGGCCACTGGCATGGGGTAACCCCCAAATCCCATTGTTTGCAACTTG
This sequence comes from Heterodontus francisci, assembly GCF_036365525.1. Classification (NCBI taxonomy): domain Eukaryota; kingdom Metazoa; phylum Chordata; class Chondrichthyes; order Heterodontiformes; family Heterodontidae; genus Heterodontus; species Heterodontus francisci. Next base: position 117,268,913 of record NC_090371.1, read on the forward strand.
TCCTGCAGCAGGTCACATAAATCAGTGATGGCCTCCCTGCAGAGCAGGGGAGCCCAAAAAGGCAGGGTGTATGAGAACCATGCCAGGTGACCATTGGGCCTCCAGAGCACTGTTGATGCAGAGACGATCCTGCCTTGGCAGCTGAGCTTTTGCCACGTCTCCCAGCAGACTCCCTGATGGCCCTCGGTGCCCACCCTTGCTGATAGTTTACCTCTCATCCAGCAGTATGGACAACCAAACATCTCACCCAACAATTTGGTCACCCAACACAGCCACCCAAACCCAAGTAACCCCCCCCCACCAGAGCATCCGAGACCCCAACACCCCTTACAGAGTACCCGAGCACCCAACTCCCCTTGCAGAGCCCACGAAAACCCAATTCCCCTTGCAGAACACACAGCACTGCAGGCTGACAATGGTCTCTGCACCCTCCTCTTACCCTATACAGTGCTGGACATGGCTGCCTACCTATTGCTGGCTTTCACTGAAGCCAGCTTTCAACAGTCGGGAATCCAAAGACAGGTGAGTGCCACCCGCCATCCACATAATCCCAAGCCCCCCATTGAATCGAAATGAATTAGATGCAATGGTATTAAAAGTAAGTGCTCAGGAATTTACAATATATTCCCGTTGTGTCGGGGCAGTGATTCTGCCTTGGTGCTTTCCCGCCACTGACTAAATCCAGAACTAACATCACAGCACCGAATTTCTGGGTGGACGCTTCCGATGCGATTCTCCGACCCTCCACACCACCATTGCTGCTCCAAATTGCCATACTAAATTCAGGCCATTACTGCCTCAGGTGTTAACAATTATCCTTAATTTATTTTACTTTTGAAATAACCTTCAGGTTCAAAGTGATGTTTTGTACTGTGCTCATCCATCTCTGCGTCACCATTCTGCTCCTGACAGCACCACCTAAGTAGTGGTTTCCTTTTCCAGGGGTAGGATGAGGCAGACAGCAGGAAAATGCAAACAATGGAGGTTTTCAGCAGAACATCTTTGGTTGAGGAATTAGCACTAGCATAGATGCAATGGTCTTTCTGAGCCTGAGTGTCTGTGATTCTATACTGTTGAAGTTACCTCTGATAAAGAACAAAGTAAGAAAATGAGCTTAATTTTTAAGTATTTCATGGTTTTTGCTATAATAATTGACATCCTGAACAGATGGAGAGTAAAGATAAAGCACTACTTCCCCATATTTCAATCAGAGGTTTTGATAACCCCCGATTTCTTTTCTCTACAGCAAACTGTCTTCTTAAACCCCCCTCCCTGTCTCCTCCACCCTCAGCTCCAACAGTAAGTGTGATGAGCTCATGAACTTCTTTGTCACTAAGATCAAGACCATCCAATCAGCTGCCTCTGCCACGTCCCTCCCTTCCACTAGCCCACCAGGCCAGACTTGCTCTAAAGTTCACTACCGCTTTAGCCCTGAACTCAGATCGTTCTCTAGTTTCTCTCCTATCTCCCCTCATGCCCTCTCCAAGCTCACCCTATGAGACCAACTTCCTGCTCCCTCAATCCTATTCCCACTAAACTGCTGACCAGCCAACTTCTCCTCCAGGTCCCCATGTTAGCAGATACTGTTAACGGTTCCCGCTCTCCTTTAAAGCTGCAGTAATCAAACCTTTCCTCAAAAAACACCATTGACCCCACCATCCTTGCAAACTACTGCCCCATCACCAACCTCCCCTATCCACGCCAAAGTCCTTGAATGTGTTGTTGTCTTCCAAATCCATGCCCATCTTTCCTGGAACTCCATGTTTGAATCCCTCCAATCAGGTTTCCACCCCGTTACAGTACCAAAACAGCTCTTATCAAAGTCACAAAGGACATCCTATTTGACTGTGCCAAAGGATATCCCTTCTCTTCCTTCTTGACCTGCCTGCAACCTTTGACACACCATCCTCCTCCAACACCTCTCCATTGTCGTCCAGCTGGAAGGGACTGCTCTGACCTATTTCTATTCTTACCTATCTAATCGTAGCCATAGAATCACTTGCAATGGCTTCTCTTCCCACCCCTGAACCGTTATCTCTGGTATCCCACAAGAATCTATGCTTGGCATCCTCCTATTTCTTATCTACATGCTGCCCCTCAGCAATGTCATCTGAAAGCACAGTGTGAGTTTTCACATGTACACGGATGACACCCAGCTCTAACTCACCACCATCTCCCTCAACTCCTCCATTGTTGATATCTGGTCAGACTGCTTATCCGACATCCAGTACTGGATGAGCAGAAATCTCAACCAATTAAATATTGGGAAAACTGAAGCCATTATTTTCGGTCCCTGCTCCAAACTTAATTCAGTTCCCTAGCTACTGACTTCATCCCTCTCTCTGGCCATAATCTGAGACTAAGGCAGACTCTTAGCAACCTTGGTGTCATATTTGGTCCCGAGATGAGCTTTTGACCACATATTTGGGCCATTACTAAGACTGCCTATTTCCACCTCCATAACATTGCCTGACTTCGCCCCTGTCTCACCTGCTGCTGAAACCCTCATTCTTGCATTTGTTACCTCTAGACATGACTATTCCAACTCAATCCTGGATGGTCTCCCACTTTCTACCCTCTGTAAACCTGAGGTCACCCAAAACTCTGCTGCCCATGTCTTAAATTGCACCAAAGTACCATTCACCTTTCACACCAGTGCTCGCTCACCTACATTGGCTCCCAGTCAAGCAATGTCTTGATTTTAAAATTCTCATCCTTGTTTTCAAATCCCTCCATGGTCTCGCCCCTCCCTATCTCTGTACTCTCCTCCAGCCCCACAACCTTCTGAAATATCTGCACTCTAATTCTGGTCTCTTGAGCATCCCCAATTTTAATCGCTCCTAAGCTCTGGAATTCCATCCCTACACCTCTTCACCTCTCTTTCCTCCTTTAAGACACTTCTTAAAACCTACCTGTATGTTTTATAATGCTCCTGCGAAGCACCTTGGGACGTTTTATAACTTTAAATGCTTTATATAAATATCAGTTGTTGTTATGTAACTATGGTAGAGGAGGGGAACAAAGTTATTTATATAGGCAAGGAAAACAGAATAAGAGTATTACCTGTTTGGTTGGGAGCAGTGTCTCACAAAATTACCCCTTATTTATTACTTTATTTATTTTCCAGGACAAGCATCACTATTTGTGTGGAGATCTCTTGGAAATTGTTTTCCAAATCCTTTCAATGGAGATTTGCATTCTTCCTTCATTTTCACACTCTAGTACCTCTCATCAACAATGTAACTTCTGACTCGCTATGAATAGGCCACTGGAAATCTTATGGTCAATTAAACACAAGTATGTTTGCACTTGTTTCTACTTACTGTAAACAGTGGCTACTAAGAGCACTATAATACTTTATACTCAATTTCTAAATTGTGTCCTGTAGTTATAAGTAAGGTAGGAATTTCCTGTCATTCCAGGTCTTTATGGAAACATTTTTTGTGGATGGCTAAAAAATATCTATGGTGCGATACACAGCCTATCAGTTTTACATGAAAATTGATTAAATGTACAGATTGGTGAATTTTTACATCTCTGACGAGTATTATACAATGGTAAGAAATTAAACAATGTTCCATATAAACTTAATGCAATAATTTTATTCTACATAATTCTGATTTATATGCTAAGAATATTATTAAAAGAAATGTACTGCAAGTATATTTTATACAAAAACTCTAGTCACAAGATGGAACTTTCTATCAGATAAATTAAAAAGTAAATAAATAATTGAACTAAAGGAAGTATTTGAGAATTTGTTGAATAAGAATGTGCAAAACAATGGGAGAAATCTTAGACCCTTGACAGCAGTATTTTCTGTAGATAACATTTTGGTGAGAGGGTATTTCAATTAGTCTGCTAGTGGTTTACAAAATTGTATTCTTCAGTGGTCTGACATTTGGCTTAAAGAAAAGTCCTGTATAGCCAACAGTGCAGTCTTGATCATTAGCATTTTTAATGTATACAATGTAGTCACTGTGCCAGAAGGATAATACTTAGTATTCATTAGCTAATTATTGAAACATGGACTAAAACTCTGTTTGGCAGGCTGCGAGGTTTCCACCTGCACACATATTTGGGCAATATTTTTCATTCAATCGTAGTCATTGGATGAAAAATCTAGCTCATGAATTTTTAAATTGTTCTTTGGATATGGATGATGCAGGGAAGACTATAAATTATGCATCACTGGTTGCCTTGAGAAGGTGATGGTGGGTTGTCTTCATTAAATGATTTTGGTACAACATGTGAAAGCACCAGAAAAAAAAACGCAAAAGCTTCTGGATTATCGTGAAACCCAAGTAGTTCATTAATGTTCTTCAAGTAAGGCGGCACAGTAGCGCAGTGGTTAGCACCACAGCCTCACAGCTCCAGCGACCCAGGTTTGATTCTAGGTACTGCTTGTGTGGAGTTTGCAAGTTCTCCCTGTGACCGCGTCAGTTTTCGCCAGGTGCTTCAGGCAGAAGGGCCTGTTTCAGTGCTGTATCTCTAAACAAATAAGGGAGTCTGTCACCTATATCTTATGGAGCAGTTAGATAAGTATCAGCTGATCAGACAACATGGATTTGTGAAGGGTAAGTGTATATCTGGTGTTACGATACTGTTCGAGACCAACAACTTAAAAAAAAATTGAATTTACAGTTATTACTGAAAGAATTACACCACAAAATTTCCCATTTTAACAAAAAAACTTTACTGCACAAGAGTTAAACAAAGTAAACATTATTAACTTTAACACTACAATTTGAAATCACTTATTCTTTAAACTTAGAATCTTGATAGAACATGAAGACGTATACTTTAAACTTTAAATCTCAACAGGACACCCCATATGACTTTTCCTTCCACCCCAAGAGTTCCCTTATACTTAACAGGTTCTTGGCAGTTTGTTCACTTCACCTGGGACCAATCTAAAGTATACCGCAGTTCTTAGGAATTCACTTCGACTTTCCTTAGTTTCTCAGCTATCTTCCGAGGTATGAGATCTCCTAGGATTCTTCCTAGAATCTGGCTAGGCAACACTCCAGTTCTCTTTAAACACCTCATGAATCTGGATTTCCCAGCCTCAGCATGGGCCTTACTCAAATCAGAAACACTCCTGACTTTCTGTGAGCCAGCGCAGAGATTAAAAACACATGAACAACAGGCACCCCCCGCATCATCTATCTGCATAGTAATGTGGGATATCCCAGATAGCAATTTAAGCTAATTACCTCCAACTCCAAAACATCTCTTTGATTTCTGATACCCACATGAATAATTCATATTGCTGACAATGTCAGGGCAATTCCATCCAGACTTTCTGGCTATAGTTCCCCAACTAAACAAGCCCAACTGCTGTTTTATAGCTTTCACCTCTCTAACTTTGTCCTTGTAAGCACACATCTTTGAAATAAAAACTCTTGGGTGGTCCTTCAATCTTTTGAAATTCTGGAATTTCAATTATCTTCCAGCTACACATTTAATTTCCCGAAAACTAAAAGTGACCTCTAAAATTGTAATACAAACCATGAACTATATGATTGTAGCACTGGCAAATCTCATTTATTTTTTTTGAGCAAGTAATCGGCATGGTAGATAGGGGAGTGTTTAGGAATGTTGTCCACTATAACAACAACTTGTATTTATATAGCACCTTTAATATAATAAAATGTCCCAAGACATTTCACAGGGGCATTATAAAACAAAATATGACACAGAGTCACATAAGGAGATTTTAGGGCAGATGACCAAAAGCTTGGTCAAAGAGGTAAGTTTTAAGGTGTGTATCAAAGGAAGAAGGAGAGGTAGAGAGGTGGTGAGGTTTAGGGAAGGAATTCCAGAGCTAGGTTATAGGCAGCTGAAGGCACTTTCGCCAATGGTGGAGCAATTAAAATCAAGAATGCACAAGAGGCCAGAATTGGATGAGAACAGAGATTTATGAGGGTTGCAGGCTACAGCAGGTTACAGATATCAGGAGGGTAAAGCATCGGAGTGAATGGAAAACAAGAATGAGAATTTTAAAATCAAGCCGTTGCTTAACTGTGAGCCACTGTAGGTCAGTGAACACAGGAGTGATGGGTGAACAGGAGTTGGCGCACGTTAGGACGCTGCAGCAGAGTTTCGGATGATGTCAATTTTACAGAGGGTAAAACATGGGAGACCAACCAGGAGTAGTTTGAATAGTCATGTCTACCAGTAACAAAGGTATGGATGAGGGTTTCAGGAGCAGATGAGCTGAGGTGGGGGGGGGGGAGTGTCAAATGATGTAATGGAGGTGGAAATAGGTCGTCGTAGTTGTGGAAATGTGCTTGAAATCTCATCTCGGGGTCAGATAGGACAGCAAGTTTTCAAAACGTTTGGTTCAGCCTCAGTTGCCAAGGATAGGGATGAAGTCAGTAGCAAGTGTACAGAGTTTGTGACAGGAACCAAAGATAATTGCTTCCATCTTCCCAATATTTAATTGGAGGAAATTTCTGCTCATCCAGCACAGGACGTCGGACAGGTAGGCTGATAATTAGCAACAGTGGAGGGGTCGAGAGAGGTGGTGTGAGGTACAGCTAGGTGTTGCCAGCGTACATATGAAAACTAACTGTGCTTTTGGATGATGTTGCTGAAGGCTGCATGTAAATGAGAAATAGGAAGGGGCCAATAATAGATCCTTGGGGGTCCCAAGTAGAATAATCTCGGTGTTATCCTTGCATTCCAGGATGATCCTGAATAATGAGCAGTTTTGGCATTTGAGAGCAGGACCCAATGATATTTTATGTGATCCACAGATTTGGCAGCAAATTGCTAAACCAGTTGTCTGCCATATCTGTTCAAGTCCTTGTCCCTTGGAGTTAAGGGAGCAGAGATGAGGACAAAAGCAGGGGGAACGGACAGGGTGTGTGTGAGAGAGAGAAAGAGTGAGTAATGATTTTATTGGGGACTATGCATCAAAGGTGAGTTTATTGTGTGATTGAGCAAATCTGTAGGTATCTGTGCTCCTCTAATTCTGGTCTCTTCAGCCTTCCCAATTTTGATTGCTCCACCATTGGTGGCCAGGCCTTCAGCTGCCTAGGCTCTAAATTCTGGAATTCCCTCACTAAACTTCTCTGTCTTTCTTTCCTACTACAAGACATTCTTTAAAACCTATTTCTTTGACCATGCTTTTGGCCATCTGCCCTAATATTGCCTTTTGGCTCAGTGTCAAATTTGCTTTGTAATGCTCCTGTGAAGTGCCTTGGCAGGTATTATTCTGCTAAAGGCACGATATAAATAAAAGTCACTGTTGTTGATGATGTGGTACATTTTCTCGGGCAAAGATGTAGCAGAAGAATGCAGCATCTAAAAGCAAAAGATTAGTATAATGTGCAAAATAGCTCAGAATAAAGAAAAGCAAAAGTGTCTTGGACTTTCATATAAAACTATGACAAATGTACTTGCCTACAGTCGTGCACAAGTAGTAGTATTCACTGAAAAAAACACAGCTGTTCCACACAGTATCCTGTGGAGTAATTTCCAGTGGAGAACATTGTGAAATCAACTGTTCTGCTGATGCAAACAAAACTATTCCCCTTCAGAAAACCACAATGTACCTTTTAAGGTCGGGATAGTTCCTTCCTTGTTAATATGAAGTGGAGTATTTGAATTTGCAGCATGGCAGCATTAATAAAAAGGAAGAAAGACTTGCATTTCTATAGTGCCTTTTAATGACCATAGAATGAAGTGGTGTTGATTGGGGGATAAATATTGGCCAGGACACTGGGGATAACTTCCCTGCTCGAAGGCTTGAATTGCCTAGTCCTGCTCTTATTTCTTATGTATTCTTCAGAATAGTGCCATGGGATTTTTTCCACCCATCCAAGAGAGTAGACAGGGCCTCATTGTAATGTCTCATCTGAAAGACTATAATTGTTGATAGCTATATTTGTTGAATTCCATCAGAAATCTTACGATGCGATTGAAATCACACCTGCCAACTGGAAACATATTAATTTCATCATATGGAACACTACCTGAACCTTTTATACTGGATATTGCACATAACTTGTTTAAAAAAACCAACAGAGCTAACCAGCTGAAAACATGGGTAAACATTTGCATTCTGAGAGACAGTTGCATAGAGAGACAATGGGAGTGCCCCCTGATTCAATTAGCAAGATGGGTTTTGACCATAGTTATGATCAAAAGACATTGAGAGCCATTGACTTTGTAAGACACAAAACTCCATCCCGTACCGAGTGTCTTGAAGACTCTGAAGTCCAGCAACCCTCCAAGAAATTGCTATTTCAAACAAAGAGAGGGTCACATGACTTACCTGCTGGCCAGAGTGGGGACTGTTTGAATTGTGCCTCACAGAAAGGTAAGAGACTGCAAGTTGAGAAACAAGGAGGAAGGTCTTCGCTCTTTGTCTCCCTCTCAAGCAAAGTCCCCGGGACCCACGGTAGCAGCTTAAGCCTCAAGACACAACACCTCTTCAGTCTTCTGGTACCAGAGAAGCAAGTCAGAAATTGTGCACCGAACCCCAGCGAGAACCCCAAGACCGTAACTTCAACTGAGGACCTTATTTCAAGGTCATGACGATTGGGTAACCGAATTCTATTTATTGTCAACCCTACCTCAAGCCCCCCCCACCCCCGCCGCCCTCGCCACAATACTTTCTTCCCCTCTGCATCTATTTGTATGTGTGTTTCTCTCGTGTGCATGCTAGTATGGCTGCGTACTTGAGTAACGTTCAACCAAGTTAGCGTGATGAGACTGATAAACTTACATCTTTCTCCTTTAAACCTAAGAAAACCTGTCTGATTGTTTCATTTGTAATTGTAATTGGAGTCCAGTGAGCACAAGACTCACTGAGAGGGGTAAGCTAAAATCATTGTGTTTTAAAAGGTAAACACTGTTACGGGTCAAACCAGGAGGGGGGCATGAGACCCCTTCCTCACCAGGTTGTAACAATGAGTTTAAAATCAGCAGATATTAACATCTAGCAGCAACATTTTTCTGTTTTCCTATGATGTTCCCATGGCCATGAGAACAATCCGCTCATTTTTTTCCTCTCCTGATGTGTATCACACACAGAGGGCTGAATTTTGTGCTGAAGGCGGTGCTTCTGGCGCCAGGCCAAAAAGGTGGGGGGAACCCCGCCTTGGCCATTTGGAGCCTCCCTTGGGTGGAATTCTGTAGCGCCAGGCCAATTAACAGCCCAGCGGCGGAATCCCCAACCCTATAAAGAGAGTGGTGACCACTGCCGGTACTCCAGAGGCCTTGGACCTAGACCCAGCACTGGAAAACTGGATCTCAGGTAAGTGAGGTGGAGTCACCAGCGCCAGTCTGGCACACCGCAGTGAGGGGGGCATGGGGGAGGTTGGGCGTTCAGTCCAGGGGGACAGGCTCCAGAGAAGTGGTTTGTTTGATGGTGGGGGCCCTTCATGATCCACAGATTGCCCATGGAGGAGGGCCCTCCCCAAGCCAGCAGGGAGGTCACCTCGTTTTACTGGGTTAATTACAGTAGCGGGGGGAAGAGGCCGTTAAGTGGCTGCTAATAGGCCTCTTAAGGGCCTCAAGCGGCCTCTGGATGGGAAGGCAGTCTTTGGTCTGTCCCATGCCTGACAAAATTGCACTAAGACGGGAGGGTAACCGGCCCTCTGCCCCATCTCCCATCACAATTCTATGGGTCTCCCATCTCCGAACCTGACTCTGGGGGGCCCATAAAATTCAGTCCAGAGAATGGAAGTGTACAAATCCAAGTGTACAACAAGGCGAGATTTCATGCTAAATATCAATATTCTAACAACCAACACAGAGAGTGGTACTTTTCCTTGCCAAGAAGCTGTTCCATGTTCCATGAATGACATGACAGGAAAGCGGGTAAGTGGTTGGTTGGTGAGTATTTCTCTGTTTCTCTCTCTAAACTAGAGCATTCTTTCAAATTAGGAGCCAGGAAATTAATAATCTCAATAAGGGTGAGTATAACTGTGTGTGAATTAATAAGAGTGTAGCATACAGCAAGTCTAGAGTCATGAATTAAAATTAATAGTTTAAACAAGGTACCAACTGAATTCCAAAAAAGGAATAGATTTTTTTTGAGCAACTGTGACCTGTTGCAATTCCTGCGCCATGTGGGAACTCCAGGTTTCTTCACATGTCTTGGGCAATCATGTCAGTGCGAAGTGTCTCCAGCTGCTTCAGCTTGAGCTCAGGATTTCCATGTTTCAGGGGCAGCTGGGGACACTGTGGAGCATCAGGGAGCTGGAGAGTTTCCTGTATCATATTTTTCAGGAAGTGGCCACCCCATAGGCCTCCAAATAGTGAGAGAGAGATGGAGGAGCAAATCTGCAGGGAAATCACAGAGATGTGCAAGAACTATAGAGTGGGGATACTGGGGGACTTTAATTACCCAAATATCGATTGGAGTAAAGGGAAAGGAGGGGGAGGACCTTCTGGATTGTGTTCAGGAGAACTTCCTAGATCAGTGTGCTCTCAGCCTAACTAGAAAGGAAACATTGTTGGATCTGGTGTTGGGAAATGAGGTGCTCCAAGTGTATCTGGGGGTACACTTGGGTAAGAGTGATCATTGTATTAAAACATTTAGACTTATAATGCAGAAAAGCAAGGAACGTTATAAGATAGAACGGCTTGATTGGAAGGCGGCTAATTTTAATGCAGCAAGAAGGATCTAGCCAGGCTAAAATGGAATCAAAGACTGACAGTAAAAACTGTAATGGAACAATAGGTTATCTTTAAGGAAGAGATGCTTCAGGTACAGGCTAGGTACATTCCAACAAAGGTGAAGGTAAGGGAACCAAAAACACGGCTCCTTGGATGATAAGGGAGATAGCGATTATGATGAAACAAAAAAAGAGGGTGTATGATGCATTTCAGGTGAATTCTTCAAGTGAGAACTAGGCCATATGCAATAAGCTGAGAGGGGAAGTGAAGAGGAAAATGAAATGGGCAAAGAGAGAATATGAGAATAGAATGGCAGTCAACATAAAAGGGAACCCAAAAATCTTCTACTGGCATGCAAATCGTAAGCGGGGAGTAAGAGGTGGAGTGGGGCCTATTAGGGACAAAGAAGGTAATATATGCTTCAAGGTGCAGAGCAAGGCTAATATACTTGATGAGTACTTTGTATCAGTGTTAACTAAGGAAATGGAATCTTACAAAATATCAGTCGAAGCTGAGAGAGTAGAGGCAATGGATAGGATAAAAATTGAGAGGGGGGAGGTATTAAAAAGGCTGGCTATGCTTAGGGTAGATAAGTCACTTGGTCCAGATGGCTTCCATCCCAGGTTGCTAAAAGAAGTGGGATGGATATAGCAAAATGACTTGCCATAAACTTCCAATCATTCTTGGATATGGGGAGGTACCAGAGGATTGCTGAGTGGCAAATGTGATACCCTTATTCAAGAAAGGATGGGTTTAAGGACAGTCCCAGCAACTACAGGCCAGTTAGTTTAACATCAGTGGTAGGTTAGGTTTTAGAAACAATAATCAGGGAAAAAAATCAACACACGCTTGGAGAGATTTGAGTTAATGAAGGATAGCCAGCAGGGATTTGTAAAAGGAAGATCAGACTTGACTAATCTAATTTAAGTTTTTGATGAATTAACAGAGAATGTTGATGAAAGGAATGCAGTGTATGTTGTTTATATAGATTTTAAGAAAGAGTTTAATAAGGTACCACAGAGAGAGAGAGAGAGAACAGCGGGAGCAGAGCTTTGAAAAGCACGCCAAGAAATCGGAAGCCACAGAGAGAGAGAGAACAGCGGGAGCAGAGTTTTGAAAAGCGCGCCAAGAAATCGGAAGCCATTTCTCGTGTACAGGCGGAGCGCACGCGGGACTGCTGGGTAAGTGAGGTTACATATTTGGGCGGTTGCTTTACCCGAAACACTACTCGGGTAGTGTCTCCCACCCATCCCCCTCCTCTAACCAAAAAAAAAAGTTCTGTCCATCGGATTGCTAAGCTAACAAGTTTTGACTTTTTTTTGGTTTTCAGTAGATTTGTTGGGAATTTAGAATAGTGGGAATGGAGGTTAAGGCAGTTGAATGTTCCTCCTGCAGAATGTGGGAGGTAAGGGTCGCCAAGAGTGTCCCTGCTGACTGCATCTGCGGGAAGTGCACCCAACTCCAGTTCCTCGAGAACCGCGTTAGGGAACTGGAGCTGGATGAACTTCGGATCATTCGGGAGGCGGAGGGGGGTATTGAGAGGAGTTATAGGGAGGTAGTCACACCTCAGGTAAAAGAAGTAGGTAGATGGGTTACCGTCAGGTGAAGGAGAGGGAACCAGCAGGCAGTGCAGGGATCACCTGTGGCCGTTTCCCTCAACAACAGGTATACCGTTTTGGATACTGTTGGGGGGGACGACTTACCAGGGGTAAGCAATGGGGTACAGGTCTGTGGCACAGAGTCTGTCCCTGTTGCTCAGAAGGGAAGGGGGAAGAGGAGCAGAGCATTAGTCATTGGGGACTCCATAGTTAGGGGAACAGATAGGAGGTTCTGTGGGAACAAAAGAGACTCACGGTTGGTGTGTTGCCTCCCAGGTGCCAGGGTTCGTGATGTCTCGGATCGTGTTTTTGGGATCCTTAAGGGGGAGGGGGAGCAGCCCCAAGTCGTGGTCCACACAGGCACCAACGACATAGGTAGGAAGAGTGATGGGGATTTAAGGCAGAAATTCAGGGAGCTAGGGTGGAAGCTTAGTGCGAGAACAAACAGAGTTGTTATCTCTGGGTTGTTGCCCGTGCCACGTGATAGCGAAGCGAGGAATAGGGAGAGAGAGGAGTTGAACACGTGGCTGCAGGGATGGTGTAGGAGGGAGGGTTTTGGTTTCCTGGATAATTGGGGCTCTTTCTGGGGTAGGTGGGACCTCTACAAACAGGATGGTCTTCACCTGAACCAGAGGGGTACCAATATCCTTGGGGGGAGATTTGCTAGTGCTCTTCGGGGGGGTTTAAACTAATTCAGCAGGGGAATGGGAACCTAAATTGTAGTTCCAGTGTACAGGATGTTGAGAGCAGTGAGGTCAGGGATAAGGTTACAAGGACGCAAGAGGGCACTGGCAAGCAAGAACTTGGTTTAAAGTGTGTCTAATTAAACGCCAGGAGCATCCGGAATTAGGAGGGTGAGCTTGCAGCATGGGTTGGTACCTGGGATCTCGATGCTGTGGCCATTTCGGAGACATGGGTAGAGCAGGGGCAGGAATGGATGTTGCAGGTTCCGGGATTTAGATGTTTCAGTAAGAACAGAGAAGATGGTAAAAGAGGGGGGGGGTGTGGCATTGTTAATCAAGGAGAGTATTACAGCGGCAGAAAGGACGTTTGAGGACTCGTCTACTGAGGTAGTATGGGCCGAGGTTAGAAACAGGAGAGCAGAGGTCACCCTGTTGGAAGTCTTCTATAGACCTCCGAATAGTTCCAGAGATGTAGAGGAAAGGATAGCGAAGATGATTCTAGACAGGAGCGAGAGTAACAGGGTAGTTGTTATGGGGGACTTTAACTTTCCAAATACTGACTGGAAATACTATAGTTCGAGTACTTGAGATGGGTCAGTTTTTGTCCAGTGTGTGCAGGAGGGTTTTCTGACACAGTATGTAGACAGGCCAACCAGGGGCGATGCCACATTGGATTTGGTACTGGGTAATGAACCCGGCCAGGTGTTAGATTTAGATGTAGGTGAGCACTTTGGTGATAGTGATCACAATTCGGTTAGGTTTACCTTAGCGATGGGCAGGGACAGGTATATACCGCAGGGCAAGAATTATAGCTGGGGGAAAGGAAATTATGATGCGATTAGGCAAGATTTAGGATGCGTAGGATGGGGAAGGAAACTGCAGGGGATGGGCATAATCGAAATGTGGAGCGTATTTAAGGAGCAGCTACTGTGTGTCCTTGATAAGTATGTACCTGTGAGGCAGGGAGGAAGTTGTCGAGCGAGGGAGCCGTGGTTTACTAAAGAAGTTGCAGCGCTTGTCAAGAGGAAGAAGAAGGCTTATGTTAGGATGAGACGTGAAGGCTCAGTTAGGGCGCTTGAGAGTTACAAGCTAGCCAGGAAGGATCTAAAGGGAGAGCTAAGAAGAACGAGGAGAGGACACGAGAAGTCATTGGCGGATAGGATAAAGGAAAACCCTAAGGCTTTCTATAGGTATATCAGGAATAAAAGAATGACTAGAGTTAGATTAGGGCCAATCAAGGATAGTAGTGGGAAGTTGTGTGTGGAATCAGAGGAGATAGGGGAAGCGTTAAATGAATATTTTTCATCAGTATTTACAATAGAGAAAGAAAATGTTGTCGAGGAGAATACTGAGATACAGACTACTAGGCTAGATGGGATTGAGGTTCACAAGGAGGAGGTGTTAGCAATTTTGGAAAGTGTGAAAATAGATAAGTCCCCTGGGCCAGATGGGATTTATCCTAGGATTCTCTGGGAAGCCAGGGAGGAGATTGCAGAGCCTTTGTCCTTGATCTTTATGTCGTCATTGTCGACAGGAATAGTGCTGGAAGACTGGAGGATAGCAAATGTTGTCCCCTTGTTCAAGAAGGGGAGTAGAGACAGCCCTGGTAATTATAGACCTGTGAGCCTTACTTCGGTTGTGGGTAAAATGTTGGAAAAGGTTATAAGAGATAGGATTTATAATCATCTTGAAAAGAATAAGTTCATTAGCGATCGTCAGCACGGTTTTGTGAAGGGGAGGTCGTGCCTCACAAACCTTATTGAGTTTTTTGAGAAGGTGACCAAACAGGTGGATGAGGGTAAAGCCATGAATGTGGTGTATATGGATTTCAGTAAGGCGTTTGATAAGGTTCCCCACGGTAGGCTATTGCAGAAAATACGGAAGTATGGGATTGAAGGTGATTTCGTGCTTTGGATCAGAAATTGGCTAGCTGAAAGAAGACAGAGGGTGGTGGTTGATGGCAAATGTTCATCCTGGAGTTTAGTTACTAGTGGTGTACCGCAAGGATCTGTTTTGGGGCCACTGCTGTTTGTCATTTTTATAAATGACCTGGATGAGGGTGTCGAAGGGTGGGTTAGTAAATTTGCGGATGACACGAAGGTCGGTGGAGTTGTGGATAGTGCCGAAGGATGTTGTAGGTTACAGAGGGACATAGATAGGCTGCAGAGCTGGGCTGAGAGATGGCAAATGGAGTTTAATGCGGAAAAGTGTGAGGTGATTCACGTTGGAAGGAGTAACAGGAATGCAGAGTACTGGGCTAATGGGAAGATTCTTGGTAGTGTAGATGAACAGAGAGATCTTGGTGTCCAGGTGCATAAATCCCTGAAGGTTGCTACCCAGGTTAATAGGGCTGTTAAGAAGGCATATGGTGTGTTAGCTTTTATTAGTAGGGGGATCGAGTTTCGGAGCCACGAGGTCATGCTGCAGCTGTACAAAACTCTGGTGAGACCGCACCTGGAGTATTGTGTGCAGTTCTGGTCACCGCATTATAGGAAGGATGTGGAAGCTTTGGAAAGGGTGCAGAGGAGATTTACTAGGATGTTGCCTGGTATGGAGGGAAGGTCTTACGAGGAAAGGCTGAGGGACTTGAGGTTGTTTTCGTTAGAGAGAAGGAGGAGGAGAGGTGACTTAATAGAGACATATAAGATAATCAGAGGGTTAGATAGGGTGGATAGTGAGAGTCTTTTTCCTCAGATGGTGATGACAAACACGAGGGGACATAGCTTTAAGTTGAGGGGTGATAGATATAGGACAGATGTCAGAGGTAGTTTCTTTACTCAGAGAGTAGTAAAGGCGTGGAACGCCCTGCCTGCAACAGTAGTAGACTCGCCAACTTTAAGGGCATTTAAGTGGTCATTGGATAGACATATGGATGAAAATGGAATAGTGTAGGTCAGATGGTTTCACAGGTCGGCGCAACATCGAGGGCCAAAGGGCCTGTACTGCGCTGTAATGTTCTATGTTCTATGTTCTAAAAGGCTGGTTAACAAAATTGAGACTCTTGGAATAGGAGGGACAGTGTCCAATTGGATAAAAAATTGGCTTAAGGACAGAAAACAGTGAGTCATAGTAAATGGTTGGTTTCAGGCTGGATTATGGTAGACAGTGGTGTTTTCCAAGGGTCAGTGCTGGGACCACTGCTTTTTTTGCTATATATAAATGACTTGGATCTTGGAATACAGAATAGAATCTCAAAATTTGCTGATGACACCAAACTTGGAGGTGTGGCAAACAGTGAGGATGCCATGAACCACCTGCAACAGGACATAGATAGGCTAGCAGAATGGGCAGAGGTGGCAGATGAAATCTAATACTGATAAGTGTGAAGTGATGCATTTTGTCAGATGGAATAGGGAGCGGCAATATATACTTAGACCCAGAAAAGGGCCATCAAAAAGATGATAAAAAGGGAAAAAAAATAGCATATGAGAGTAAACTAGCCGTCAATATAAAAGCTTTGCACTGCAGCAGAGGCGAGGTACAACACCTGCCACGGGTCCACCCGCGCGATCATCGATCAGACCATTGTGCTGCTGAAGATGAGATTCTGGTGCCTGGATTGATCGATGGATCCATTCAGTACACCTCTGCGAGGATCTCGCATATCGTGGTGGTCTGCAGTGCTCTACGCAATCCAGCACAGCAGAGGTCCTCATCTGACAGGAGGATATGGAAGAGGCTAATGAGCAGGCAGCACTTACTTCCTTTGCAGTGGTGGCCAGGCCATTGATAGGTGCGCAAGGGAGGCCATAGACAATCTCATACATACCTGCTTCCTGCCACCATGATGGCCTCTCAAAGTGAACTCAATACAAACTCACCTCATCGTATTCCACCTGTCACCTTCTTCCTATCTCACTCCAGTGCCTAGTGCCCATCTTCACCACATGTTCTGGCACATCTGAGATACTGATCAAATATGGCCTGTGCCTGCACTGGCAGCCCATGGAAGCAGCAAGGGTAAAGGTTGCATCTCACAATTCAGCTATGAAAGGATGAACCATTTACAGCAAAGAATCTAAAATCTATTTATTACACCAACTGCAGAAACCAAAGCAAAGGCCACAATTAATACACCAACGAAGTCTCAAGTTCATTTAGGTACTCATCTTTTTACATTTTCACAGAATTATTACAGCACAGAAGGAGGCCATTTGACCCATTGTGTCTCCGCTGGCTTTCCAAAGGAGTAGTTTACCTAATATGACTCCCCACCTTCTCCCCGTAGCCCTGCACATGCTTCCTTATCAGATAACAATCCAATTTCCTCTTGAATGCCTTGATTGAACCTTCCTCCACCACACTCTCAAGCAGTGCATTCTGGATCCTAACTACTTGCTGCGTGAAAATGATTTTCCCCATGTCTCCATTGCTTCTTTTGCCAATTACCTTAAATCTGTGCCCTCTTGTTCTCGATCCTTTCACCAATGGGAACAATTTTTCCCTATCTACTCTGTCCAGACCCCTCATGATTTTGAATATCTCTATCAAATCTCCTCTCAACCTTCTCTACTCCAAGGAAAACAGACTGTGCTTCTATGCAATGCAACCCCTCCACTGACAGTTGAGGTGGAGGCAGGCTGCCGATCAGGTTGCCCCTTGGCCTGGGATGACTTTGGCAGGCATCCTCTGGTGGCCTGAGGCCTGAGGGGCCTGACTGCCTGAGGCGCTCTTGCGCATGAGTCGGAGCCTCCTCAGTCGGCGTGTCACTGGCGGAGGGGCTGAGGAGCCACTCAGAGTGCCCTGAGGAGAGCACCCAGCTGTGGAGGTCAGCCTCTCCTCCTCCCTTTCAAGGCTGACTTGAACCTCCCTGCTGACCAAAGAAGGACGAGGACGTGGCGAAGACTCCAGGCGCCTTGTCCTTCTCTCACCTTGCCACTACTGAGTTGAGCTCCTGGCCAAGGCGATGGTAGTCAGGTCTGTGCGCACTTGTGGGATATGGATCTCTATGAGGTTTGCCAACCTCTCGATGGAGGAAGCCATGCGCTCACATGCCTGAGACATGACAGCACTCATGCCTGGATGGACTCCTCCATCGCCCACTCATGGCTGCGCATGGCCTCTTGCAGTTCCGCTAGATCTTCCCTTTCCCCATCTCTGCAACTCCAGCATGTCCTGTTCTGCCGACAGCAGAGACTCATCATCAGCCTGGGGCTCAGCTTGGGCTTGGCCACCCACAGCCCTCTGACTGTTAGAGGCCTCAGCTGTCATATCCTCCATCAGCTGTTTGGGCATGGGTGTGGTGCTCTCGCCAGCTTGTGATTCTGAATCTAAGCCCGAGCACATATCCACCACATGATAGTACCTGCGCTGGTGAAGGATGCAGGGGAATGATGGAACGATGCATCCTCTGAATCCTTCTCTCCCTCTTCAGAGGTCGATGGCAAGTCCCTGTCCCTGAGGCTGCGTTTGCCTCTGATGTTCCATGACCTGCATGAGAGAACACAAACATTTGTGGTTAGGTTATTCAGATCTCATCATGCCAACCATGCGTGATGTGGATCTCCAGAAGTGTGATGGAGGATGCATGAACACAATGTCTCCTCACTGTCTTGTGCGGACACTCTAGTCTCACCATCCACAACTGCACGGCCACCCTGGGCCCCTGCTACCTCCAGAGCCTCCTCCTCTGCCAACATCAGAGGGCACACATCAAGGATGCAATGCCAGCCCTTGATGTCTCCCTGGTTTTATGGGCCCATTTTTTTTTGCACGCGGGATGAGGGTCACAATTATACTACTAACGAAGAGCAACAGAATACTTATGCTCGTGGCAGCCGCTCGTCCTCTGATAAGGTCTCCCAAATGGCTCCATTCCACGTCAACTCTCAGGGGATGTAATGGGGGTGAGTTCTGAAAGAAGGCGGCCTGTCACTGAGATGCAGCCATTCATCTGGCAGGATGTGGTGATGCCTCACCCCCTTGCCACCACCTTGGTGGTCACTCCTTCCCACGTCGCACTCTCTCCCGTGTAGACATATGCAAGTCCCAATGAGGAGATAGATATGGAGGAATCACCTTGTCAAAGTGAAGGAGGTCACTGAACCTCTTGCAACACAGGACCCAGTTCTGGGGATGACCCCATGGCTACTGATCTCCTCAGAGATTTCCATCCATGCTTGCTTGGTCAGGTGGGAGGATCTCGTCTTACCCTCCCTTGGAAAGAGGACCTCCTGCCTTTCCCTTGCAGCCTGGAGGAGAATCTCCAGGAAGGCATCACTCATCTGTGAGGCCGCCTGGAGTATTGCCTCGGACATGGTCCCAGTTCACTTCCGCTCTGTCCGGCATTCCATGTGCAGGGACGCTTGGAGGTGCAACAGCAATAGCAGTGGTGCAGGGGTGTCCAGGAGTTAGAGACAATGGCAGAGGGGTCCAGCAGCCCTCCAGGTTCACTGCAGCAGTGAAAAGCAGCAGTGCAAGCAGCCCTTTAAAGATGGCACCAACACTTGCACTCTGGTCATCTGACGCTGCCATCAGCACCTCCGAACCTATCCCTGTCCTGCAATAGGAACGGCCCTGCGCCTCGTTTATGTCAATTGGCAGGCCGCAGCATTATCGCAGTCGGCTGGCCACACATACGATGGCACCCGCTTCCGGTGTCACCTCTGGGACCCAAGACGGGCTGAAAAAATTCAGCCTGCATTGTGCACTTGTTGAAAATCCATTTAAGTGTGCAGCCAGTTCCATGTGATCCTCGACCATACATATCAGAAGAGTCCCAGTTTAACCTTCAGGTTGCGCTGAGTTAGGTGATCCCCAGGAAAATGGCTGAGGTGATATAATTAGCTTGAACACCCATGTGCTAGGGATTTGGAGAAAGAAAACTGGCCACAGTTCCAACTCCTGATTGTCATTCAGGGGCCCCTGCTGAAAAGTACACAAGTGGACCTTAAGGGAAAAAAAACTTCTAAAAATATTTTCACTCCCGCATAAACAATTCCTGAAAAGAAATCCTGATTGAAAAAATTTCAGCTTTTGTTTTTCTCCATCATATTTCTTACTTCTGCTGAGAATGCAGCACAATTTGGGTGCTGGACACCTCCATTCTTGCTGTCAATACCACAGTGCAACAAGATGGCAAGTGCTGTACCACTACAATGTAGTTTTTCCTCCAACTATATTTTTTTTTACTATTTTCTGTTGTGTAGTCCATCTGGCATCTCTATCAGGGTATGTTGAAACTTCCCTATTAAGTAATGAGAGTTCCAAATGTCAAATAGAGTCTGCATTTTTAACTTATGACTTGGGATCCAACATTCTCTCTCATCCTATTAGGTTTACTTTTCTTTATTCTGGTGCAGAATCTTAATTTGGTCCAGTCTTCAACAGTTTGGATTAATTTCATATCAAGTTTCCGCTTTTATTAAATACAAGTACAAATCTATACTCCCGCAACTGTGTGCAAGCATTTTATTATATAGAATTTTCAGGTAACTGCAGTAACATTCTAGTACTTTATTCTTATGACTAGATTTCAGAACATGGAGATTAGCAGGTAGAAGGTTCTTATTGGGGGATAGGTTAAAAATATTAGAAACACCTACTTAGTGTGTTTTGGCTTTCTCCGTGTCAGCGGCAAGTCTGAGGGTAGACCACAGGGCCAGGTTTTCTTGGCACCTGGCAAGCGCGCGTAATGGAAAACTGGGAATACTCTCTCCCACTTTATTTAAATGGTAATGTGTAGACTGCATCTTCTCCAACCTTCACCCCAAGAAAGTCCTGGAAATTCTGAAGCAGTGCTAAGGGATCAGAAGTTCAGGGAGCAGGGTCTCTGGCCCATTTCCCTAACTTTGCATCTGGGAATCCCCAGTTTTTCAGGCACAAGGTCTAAAGAAATGGGCTCTTTACTCTTCAAAAGCCAAATAAAATTACTTATTCTATTTTGAACAATTGCTAACCTCTGAATTTGTGATGCTGCCTTCATTGCGATCGTGATAAAGCATACAAAGTTAAGCATGGCAATTATAATTTAATTAAAGCACCTATATATACTGTGGGTAATAAATGGTAAGTTCTACATTTAATTTAGAAGATAAAAGTTAATGAAGGTGTTACAAGGGTTTTATTTTTGTACTAAATCTTAGAACTCTGTATGTTTTAAAAAACCCAAAAAAAAGGATTTTCAGTGGACATGGACACCTGCAAATAGCTGAAATTTTTGGATGTGGACTTTGTATACAAGAATAAAAAAAGCAAGCAGTTTCAAGAAAGCCAGCCAGGGTTTTTGGATCTCCTCAGAGGAACACTTTGAATGACAGGGGAGACACTGTGTCTGATCATGTGATTGGCTCAGGAAGGTTTACTTTATTTTGAACCCTTTTAGAAACTAGTGAGTTGGACAAAGAGCAAGCATTTGAAATTTTGAAACTTAGACCTGACCTGTCTGGAGACGATAGAAAAAGACCTCTCTCTGTAAAGGAAACTTGCATCTCTTGAAAAGAAACCCTGTATTTGAAAGGTGGCAGATTCCTATTGCCTCCTGTCTATGAAAAATTCCTGCCTCCAGTGTGCTTCCTGTTGCGTGCTGTGTTTTTGGAAATGAACCTGAAGAAAGCTTCTACTGCTACACTCCTACTGTGAGTCCTAAGCAGACCTGTTGCTACACCCCTGCTGAAAGACCTATGTGGCGCCTGCTGTAGCTGAACTGCCTTGAATGCCTACCCATCGCAGACTGTTCATCAACCTCACCTGGAGAAACTTTGAGTGGCATCCGAATATTCGACTCTGGCTAACCAAAGAATTTCCTACCAGAACGTGACAAACTGATTTATTTTATTATTGCCTCCTATTCCTTCCGAAGAAATATCTGTAAACCAAAACTGGATTTTTTTGAATGCATGTGTGTGTGCATGAGGTCAAGGGAAGTAAGGAGCTTTTCATATATATAGATTTATCTCATTAGTGGTTAAGACTTTTTTTTTCTAATAAATAGTTAATGTTGTTGTTTAAAGAAACCTGGTTGGTGTGCTTTATTCTAAGGGACAAAAAGAGTGTAATTGGCTATTCTTTGGCAGGTGGGAAAAATGATTGATTTGCTGTGACTGTGGAGAAGTGGGACTGAATTAACAGTGCATTTCTCCCGCCTTCGTCATAACAAAGGAATTTTATCTTAATTGACCACTTCTATCTTTTCACTCCTTTCGCAGCTAAACCTTGCCCAGACTTTTTTTTTAAATTAAATCATATAACATGCCAAATCCAGAAGTCACATTATAAAAATGTTATGAACAATAAGACTGGATAAAAGCTTCATACAAATTAACAGATATTCAGAACACATTGGTAGCGGCTTCCAGTGAAGAGGAAGAGGATTTATCAAGTCCACATTTCATTTTAAGATATTTCGCTGCAGGGGTGTCAAAATAGTCAATGCTACAGATAAATGTGCCCTGCCCAGAATAATAATTATCTCTTTTTTTTCTCAATCAGTAAGCACTGCTTGGTCCAATTTCTTTTGCAGCACCCTACCATGTACAATATGTTTGTACGACAAGTGCAAAAATGCTCTGTATCAGCAAAATTAATGCAAAGCTAGCCTACTTCTGCTGTTTTAGTCACAAAGCTGCTCCCTGAAGCCTACTGTAACTAGCATCATCTGCCCAGGAAACTGAATCCACTTCTGTTTTTGACATTGATTAATCATATACCACCGACTTCACAATATTACTGTGTATTATTATAATCATAATACAATTCAGATCTCCTTGGTATTGCTTGTTTTGTTTTTGCAAAGCAGATGTCAATTGACTTTACTTTCCATGAACACTCTATAAAGCAAACACAAACTACCTGTGTTGCAATGAAACTTTTTTTTCCTCAAGTTGTCAAATACAGTCACACTGAAAAACAAAGTTACAATTCATCAACTTCAACACCAGTTCAGAATTGAACTCTTTGACTGCTGTGTCATCTTGAAAGGAAAGCTACAGAGTCAATCTTGTTTGAGCCAGACATCTTGTGGCAAACGCTGTAGACTTTCTGCTGCACCCTTCAGTTCAAAAATGTTTGCGCCATAACTTGCTGGAAATGCAAATTGATAACAGTAATGTGAAGATAATCAGGCATCTGACACCTGCAGAATGACGGGCCAAAATTTTACAACCCCCAAAAAGCGGGCTGTTGGTGGTGGGGCAGGGAGGGGGGTGGGGGGTGGGGGGTGCGTAACATTGAGTGGGAGGCCTGGTTGGGGGGAGGGGTGGGGGGGGGCTTTCCCAACCTGCTCCGGCCTCCGTTGCCAATTTATGCATGGCGGCGGCAGCTGTGAGAAATGGCCCGCCCACTACAGGCTAATCAAGGCCCTTAAGTGGCCAATTAACTGCCATTTAAGGGCCTCTGCCCGCAGCCACAGATATTTTACGCCTGGCTGTCAGGCTGCTGAGGCCTCAGACAACCCATCTGATAAAACTAGCCGGCTTTCTTGCGGGCTGGGGGGTGGGAGCCTCCTGATTGGGCACCCCATACCCTACAGAGGGCCACCCCCAAAGCCCCAACTGGCCCCAAAACACAACACGACCCCCTCTCCCACCCCGGCCCCCTAACCGACACCTCTTACCTCGCCGGGTCCCGACCGATTGTCCCCGACGAGGCCCAAAAACATACCTTTTTTTCCGGGACCATCCTTCATCTTCATTCTGAAGCTGGGTGTAGTCCCAGCAGTGGCCACTGCTCCCAGTGGTGCTGTTAGGACTAAGAGCGGCTGGCCCGCTGATTGCCCAGCAGCTCCATTAGGCGAGACCTCCTGCCTCAATGAGGTGGAAGTCCTCCCCAAGAACAATTAAGGGCCTGGGGAGTGTAAAATCCAGTCTGGATCCTCAGGCCTAGCAGAGGCTCACCACCGACTTTTCAGGGCTCCCCTCACAGCCACCGTAAAATTCTGCCATGGGATCAGCAGTCCAGGTATGTCCTCCAATAGATGTCCGTATTCTTCCACTTTTTTTTTCAGAAAACATCAAAATAACATGCCATATATTTCTATAGAAAGTAAGATTATTGTAATATGGCACAGAAGTTGCTTTTCATGCATTTTTATAAATTCTATTTATAGGGAATGATTCATACACTGGAGAACTTCCAGTATTATTTTCTTTGTAAGTTAATTCGAACTATACACATGTATAACTCCATACAACCTGGGTAATAGGTCAACATACCACATGAAAAACTTTTGGTGTTGCAACATGGACAGCCAGCCCACCACAATCATGTAGCATGTGGCCGTTTTGCATACTGGAGGCAATGGCCCCTCACCCCCCAATCACATGGCGGGAGCGGGAGGTGAGTCGGTGTTTACGGCATCAGATGACTGCGGAGCAGGTGCTGGCGCCACATTTAAAAGACTGCCAGCTCTACATTCACTCCAGCCTTAGAGTCACTGACAGCTTTCATTGGACTGCTGAAAATGTTGCTGAGCTCATTTATGGAACCCCCAACACCCAACTCCCCCACAACCCCTCTCGAGGAGGACTGCAAAGGATGCCCAAGGCCAGGCACCCGGTAGCCTCACATTTCAGTGATGCGTCCCTGCAGATTCTGCTCCAGGATGCAAGGAAAAGGCATGAGGTTCTCTTCTCCAATGACCACCTCCCGCCTGACCAAGCAAACCTGGGTGGAGGTTGCAGAGGGGGTCAGCAACCATTGGGTCACCCAACGAAACTGGGTCCAGTGTTGAAAGTGAATCAACGACCGTCTGCATTCGGCCAAGGTGAGTGCTCCATACCATTCTCCTTTTTGGGGATTGCATTTGGCTTCATAGGGGGGTGCACGACTTGGGGAGGGTGGCACTACCACGGTGATGACAGAGGGATTAAGGTATTATCTCATCTCAGCCACAGACCACCTTCCTTCATAAATCACCTCCATTAACCCTCTGACAGCATGTGTCAGCATGAGATATATATCAGATCCCCCAGTAGACGACGAGGGGCTGGCATTATTTTGATCTCATTGCCATGCTCTACTATCTCCATCCTTTCTCTTGCAGATCAGGAGGGCCCACAACAGCAGAAAGACGGCCCGGATTGGCGGAGGAGTTCCAGATCTGTGTTCTCTCACCACCGCCGAGGAAGAAGCCTTGGAGCTGATGGGCACCCAGGGCGGCCATGCTATTTCGAAGGGGGAGACTGGGTCCCTTCACAAAAGAATGAGGATTGGCTCCCATCGGCATTCTCATTAATGTTGGAGACCCACATCATGCATGTTTGGCATGACGAGATCTGCACAGCCTAACCCATACATTTGTGTTCTCTCATGCAGGTTGTCATGCACAGGAGACTGCAGCCACAGAAGAACAGTCACCCACCTCTGAGGAGGGCAATCACTCTGAGGATACATCGTTCCATGACTCTCCTGCACCTTCCACCAGCACAGATACTTTCACCTCAGTGGATAACCACTCGGCTGTAGAATCAGGGTCACAAGCTGGTGAGAGCCCTGCACACGTGTCCGAGCAGCTGGCTGAGTCTGAGATTTCCAAGGCAGTTGGAGGACTGTGGGTGGCCAGGCCCATGCTCAGCCCCAGGATGATGATGAGCCTCTGATGTTAGCAGCACAGGACATGCTGGAGTTGCAGAGAGAGGTAAGGCCACATCTAGCAGAGCTGTCAGAGGCCATGCACAGCCATGAGTGGATGATGGAGGAGCCCATCCTGCTATGACTGCTGCCATGTCTCAGACGTGTGAGCACATGGCTTCCTCCATCGAGAGGTTGGCGACTCTCATGGAGAGCCAGATCCCACAGATGCACACACCGTTGCCATGGCCATGAGCTCAACTCAGCAGTGGCAAGGCGAGAGAAGGAAGCAGCTCCTGGTCCTTCTCTGGTGAGCAGGGAGGCTCAAGTGAGCCTTCAGAGGGAGGAGGAAAGGCTGCCAGCCACATGTAGGGAATCTCCTCAGGGCACTCCAAGTGTGGACACCAGCTCCTGAGCCCCTCTGCCAGTGAGTCAGACTCCAGTAGCCACGAAACCTGAGGAGAGTCCTGCACTGGAGCCTTCCAGGCCTCAAGCAGCCAGAGGATGACTGCCAAAGTCATCACATGCCAAGGGCCAGCCTGATCAGCAGTTAGCCTCCAGCCCAGCTGCTGTTGCAGGGATAACACCTCGTAGAAGCAATTGCAAACATGTTAAAAAGATGACCGAGCCACATTTTGGGCCTCACAGGTGTTTCTAATTCTGTAGTAATTAATTAAAAATTTGTTTGTCCAAATCATTAGGCTTCGTTGTTCGAAAACAATGTGCCATTATGCCTTAATTGTGAGCTGCTGATTTCTCCCTTCCCCCTTAGACCAATGCAAATGTGACTACAGCCCTCATTAGCATGCCGATATGATGGCAGCCCTCATTAACATATGGTCTCCCATGGGCACTAGCACACTTTGCAGCTGGTCACAAGACAGGGAAAACAAATGAAAAGGAGGCAACAGAGTTCATTAAGGTGAGCGTTCATTTGACTCTCTGTGAATGGACATCAGGGTGTCTGGAAACAGGACATTTTGAGATTGTCTCTTGCTTCCTTTGCGTGTTGCTCAACCTGTCTGGCCTCCTGTGCAGGGTGTTCACCATCCATTGCTGCTTTCCCCTCTCCCTCCTTTGCATCTTCCTTGTCAGTGGATGAGTGCCACTCTGGCCTCTTTGCATTGCTAGATTGTGCAGAGCACAGCAAACCACCACACTATGCAATACCCTCGCTGGGGCAAACTGCAGGGCTCCAGCAGATCGATCCAGGCAACAAAATCTCATCTTCAACAGCCCAATGGCCTGCAGGATGGTTGTTTAGATGGAGCATCACAAGGGAAGTGAGCAGAAAACGTTTTTTGGTAGTCGCAGACCAGTTGAACGTTGATTGAATGGAAGTCCTTCCTGTTGAAGAAGGCGGCTGGCTGGTCTGTACTATTAATCTGTTAATTGTGTGTCAATTGTTTAATTATATGCAGGTGGAGAGTGTGAATTGGGGTCTTACTTGAGCACTTGTAAGTAGACATTTCCTGAGACTGGTGGAGGTTTTTGAGTGAGGAGTTGCATGTTTGTACTCCTTTTACTTTGTACAATAAATGTGAAACTGAGTAAAGATAGGCTCCAGCATCATTCTTCCACAACAAGCTTTCTGGAATTTAACACATAGGAACTTTGATGGCCACATGCATGCAATCTATCACACCTTGCACCTGGGAAATTCAATGATGGCCTGAATCCAATGGCCCTCCCGGCCTGACTGTCAGGGTCAGTCTGGTAGTGCACATAGTTGCTGGTCCTCTTGATCAGGACATTGGTTGTCTCCTTGATGCAGCAGTGGACTGCTGCTGCCACATGTCCTTGGTGGATCCCTGGAAAGATCCAGATGTGCAGATCATCAGGGCCACTGGCATAGGGTGACCCTCAAATCTAAGAGATCGCAAACTGTCCTACAGCAGGGTGCATAAGTCAGTGACACCTCTCTGGAGAGCCATAGTCTTCGCTGACAGTGGTGCTTTGGCATTTGGAAGTAGGTGATCCGAGTCCAGTACACTCTGTGGTGCTGGTGGGCCCTTCTTGGGGGTTCACGAGCAGGCCCAGCAGGGTGTTGTCCCTCCCTCCGTCAGAGGCGCCGCATCATGCCACAAGGGTTCAAGACTGCAGGGTGTATGAGACTCATACCTGACCTGTGGGCCTGCAGAGTGCTGTCGATGCAGAGACGACCCTGCCTTGGCAACTGAGGTTCTGACTATTCCCTCGGCAGAGTTGCTGATGGACCTTAGAGCACAACCTGGATGATGGCCCACCCTCTGTTCCAGCAGTGAGAGTGACCAAACACAGCACACAGCAGTTTGTCAAACCTATGATGCCTGCCCACCGTCTG
This sequence comes from Heterodontus francisci, assembly GCF_036365525.1. Classification (NCBI taxonomy): domain Eukaryota; kingdom Metazoa; phylum Chordata; class Chondrichthyes; order Heterodontiformes; family Heterodontidae; genus Heterodontus; species Heterodontus francisci. The sequence goes on from NC_090371.1 coordinate 117,296,659, forward strand.
CCCCTGTAACCCACAGTGAACTCCCCTGCAGAGACCTTGAGACCACGAATCCCGTTGCAGAACCCGTGAGATCCTGGAGCCCCTTGCAGAGGCCCTGAGACCTGGACCCCCTTGCAGAACAAACAGCAACACAGTCCCACAATGGCCTCCCCTCCCACCTCCCCCCCCCCACCCTTCCCTTATGCAGCATGCTAAAGTAAATCAAGGAGTGGAGACAAGGCAAGAGAGAAAGGTATTAATATGGGAAATGATAAACAGACTGTGACAAGAAGGGACACAGCGTACAAATCTAAAAGTAAATCAACAGATAAAGCTAGAGGTTACAAAAATAATAAAAGGACACAACTAAAGGCTCTGTATCTGAATGCACGTAGCATTCGAAACAAAACAGATGAACTGAAAGCACAAATAGAAATAAATAAGTACGTTCTGATAGCCATTACAGAGACATGGCTGCAGGACGACATAGATTGGGACCTGAATATTGAAGGGTACATGGCATCGAGGAAGGACAGGCAGCTAGGAAAAGGAGAAGTTCAGGAGACTAAAATGTAGAAGCAGTTTGGGGAGAGATGAGAAATCATACAGGCAAGAAGTCTCCTCTGGGAGTGGCGTACAGGCCACCTAACATTAACCACACTGTAGGATGGGTATAAAGGAAGAAATAATGGCAGCTTGTCAGAAAAGTACAGCAATAATTATGGGGGATTTTAACCGAGATATAGACTGGAAAAATCAGATGGGCAGAGGTAGTCTAGATGAGGAGTACATAGAATGTTTTTGGGATAATTTCTTGATATAATACGTTCTGGAGCCAACCAGACAACAGGCTATACCAGACCTGGTATTGTGCAACCAGATAGGATTAATTAATGACCTCATAGTTAAGGTGCTCCTAGGTAGCAGCGATCATAACATGATTGAATTTTATATTCAGTTTGAGGGAGAGAAGAGCGGGTCCAAGACTAGTATTTTAAACTTAAATAAGGGCAATTATGAGAGCATGAAAGCAGAGCTAGCTAAAGTGAACTGGCAAATTAGGTTAAGGGATAGGTCAATAGAGATGCAGCTGCAGACATTTAAGGGATATTTCAGAATACACAGAACAGATACATTTCAACGAGAAAGAAAAATTCCAAGGGTGGGACCCGCCACCCATGATTAACTAAAACAGTGAAAGATAATATCAAACTGAAAGAAAAAGCCTATAATTGAGCAAAGATGGGAGGCAGGTCAGAAGATTGGACAGAATATAAAAGACAGCAAAGAATGACTAAAAGATTGATAAGGAAGGTAAAATTAGAGTACGAGAGAAAGCTAGCGAGAAATACAAAAACAGATAGTAAGAGTTTCTACAGATATTTAAAAAAGAAAAGAGTTAACAAAGTGAGCGTTGGTCCTATAGAAACTGAGTCTGGGGAATTAATAATGGATAATAAGGAGATGGCAGATGAATTGAACAGATATTTTGCATCAGTCTTCACGATTGAGGATACAAGTAACATCCCCGGATTAGCTGCAAGTCAGGAAATGAAAGGAAGGGAGGAACTCAAGAAAATTACAATCGCCATGGAAATGGTACTGAACAAATTGTTGGAGCTGTGGGCTGGCAAGTTACGGGTCCTGATGGACTTCATCCCAGGGTGTTAAAATAAGTGGCTAATGAGATAGTTGATGTGTTAGTTTTAATTTTCAAAAATTCCCTAGATTCAGGGAAGGCTCCGTTAGATTGGAAAATAGCAAATGTAATTCCTTTATTCAAAAAGGGAGGGAGACAGAAAGCAGGAAACTACAGGCCAGTTACCTTGACATCTGTTTTAGGGAAAATGTTAGAAGCTATTATTAAAGATGTTATAGCAGGGCATTTAGAAAAATTCAAGGCAATCAGGCAGAGTCAACATGGTGTTGTGAAAGGGAAATCATGTTGAACAAATTTATTGGAGTTCTTTGAGGGAGTTACATGTGCTGTGGATAAAGGTGGATGTATTGTACTTAGATTTCCTGAAGGCATTTGATAACGTGCCACATCAAAGGCTATTGCAGAAAATAAAAGCTCATGGTGTAGGGGTAACATATTGGCATGGACAGAAGATTGGTTAGCAAACAGGAAACAGAGAGTAGGCATAAATGGGTCATTTTCTGGTTTGCAAGATGTAACAAGTGGTGTGCCACAGGGATCAATGCTGGGGCCTCAACTTTTTACTATTTATATAAATGACTTAAATGAAGGGACCAAAGATATGGTTGCTAAATTTGCTGATGACACAAAGATAGGTCGGAAAGTAACTTGTGAAGAGGACATAAGGGGGCTACTAAGGGATATAGATAGGTTAAGTGAGTGGACAAAGAGCTGGTAAATAGAGTATAATGTGGGAAAGTGTCAAATTGTCCACTTCGACAGGAAGAATAAAAAAGAAGCATATTATCTAAAAGTTGACAGATTGCAGAGCTCTGAGATGCAGAGGGATCTGAGTGTCCTAGTGCATGAATGACAAAAGGTTAGTATGCAGGTACAGCATGTAATTAGGAAAGCTAATAGAATGTTATATTTTATTGCGAGGGGAATTGAATACAAAAGTAGGGAGGTTATGCTTCAGCTATACAGGGCATTTGTGAGACCACATCTGGAGTACGGTGCACAGTACTGGTCTCCTTATTTAAGAAAGGATGTAAATGCGTTGGGGGCAGTACATAGAAGGTTTACTAGACTAATACCTGGAATGGGCGGGCTGTCTTACAAGGAAACATTGGACAGGCCAGGCTTGTATCCGCTGGAATTTAGAAGAGTAAGAGGTGATTTGATTGAAACATATAAGATCCTGAGGGGTCTTGACAAGGTGGATGTGGAAAAGATGTTTCTGCTTGTGGGAGAATCTAGAACTAGGGCCCACATCAGAGACGCCATCTATGAGTCAGCTTTGACCACCTACGGCAAACATGCGAAGAGGAATGCAGACTGGTGTCAATCTCATATTGAAGAGCTGGAACCTGTCATAGCCGCTAAGCGCATTGCACTGTTGAACTACAAGAAAGCCCCCAGCGAGTTAACATCCGTAGCACTGAAAGCAGCCAGAAGCACTGCACAAAGAACAGCCAGGCGCTGCGCAAATGACTACTGGCAACACCTATGCAATCATTTTCAGCTGGCCTCCGACACCGGAAACATCAGAGGAATGTATGATGGCATTAAGAGAGCTTTTGGGCCAACTATCAAGAAGATCGCCCCCCTCAAATCTAAATCAGGGGACATAATCACTGACCAACGCAAGCAAATGGACCGCTGGGTTGAGCACTACCTAGAACTGTTCTCCAGGGAAAATGATGTCACTGAGACTGCCCTCAATGCAGCCCAGCGTCTACCAGTCATGGATGAGCTGGACGTACAGCCAACAAAATCGGAACTCAGTGATGCCATTGATTCTCTAGCCAGCGGAAAAGCCCCTGGGAAGGACAGCATTACCCCTGAAATAATCAAGAGTGCCAAGCCTGCTATACTCTCAGCACTACATGAACTGCTTTGCCTGTGCTGGGACGAGGGAGCAGGACATGCGCGATGCCAATATCATCACCCTCTATAAAAACAAAGGTGACCGCGGTGACTGCAACAACTACCGTAGAATCTCCCTGCTCAGCATAGTGGGGAAAGTCTTTGCTCGAGTTGCTTTAAACAGGCTCCAGAAGCTGGCAGAGCACGTCTACCCTGAGGCACAGTGTGGCTTTCATGCAGAGAGATCGACCGTGGACATGCTGTTCTCCCTTCGTCAGATACAGGAGAAATGCCGCGAACAACAGATGCCCCTCGACATTGCTTTCATTGATCTCACCAAAGCCTTTGACCTCGTCAGCAGACGTAGTCTTTTCAGACTACGAGATAAGATTGGATGTCCACCAAAGCTACTAAGTATCATCACCTCATTCCATGACAATATGAAAGGCACAATTCAACATAGCGGCACCTCATCAGACCCCTTTTCTATCCTGAGTGGCGTGAAACAGGGCTGTGTTCTCGCACCCACACTTTTTGGGATTTTCTTCTCCCTGCTGATTTCACATGCGTTCAAGTCCTCTGAAGAAGGAATTTTCCTCCACACAAGATCAGGGGGCAGGTTGTTCAACCTTGCCCTTCTAAGAGCGAAGTCCAAAGTACGGAAAGTCCTCATCAGGGAACTCCTCTTTGCTGACGATGCTGCTTTAACACCTCACACTGAAGAGTGCCTGCAGAGTCTCATCGACAGGTTTGCGGCTGCCTGCAACGAATTTGGCCTAACCATCAGCCTCAAGAAAATGAACATCATGGGACAGGACGTCAGAAATGCTCCATCAATATTGGCGACCACGCTCTGGAAGTGGTTCAAGAGTTCACCTACCTAGGCTCAACTATCACCAGTAACCTGTCTCTGGATGCAGAAATCAACAAGCGCTTGGGAAAGGCTTCCACTGCTACGTCCAGACTGGCCAAGAGAGTGTGGGAAAATGGCGCACTGACACGGAACACAAAAGTCCGAGTGTATCAAACCTGTGTCCTCAGTACCTTGCTCTATGGCAGCGAGGCCTGGACAACGTATGTCAGGCAAGAGCGACGTCTCAATTCATTCCATCTTCGCTGCCTCCAGAGAATACTTGGCATCAGGTGGCAGGACCGTATCTCCAACACAGAGGTCCTCCAGGCGGCCAACATCCCCAGCTTATACACACTACTGAGTCAGCGGCGCTTGAGATGGCTTGGCCATGTGAGCCGCATGGAAGATGGCAGGATCCCCAAAGACACATTGTACAGCGAGCTCGCCACTGGTATCAGACCCACCGGCCGTCCATGTCTCCGCTTTAAAGACGTCTGCAAACGCGACATGAAGTCCTGTGACAATGATCACAAGTCGTGGGAGTCAGTTGCCACCGTTCGCCAGAGCTGGCTGGCAGCCATAAAGGCGGGGCTGAAGTGTGGCGAGTCGAAAAGACTGAGCAGTTGGCAGGAAAAAAGACAGAAGCGCAAGGGCAGAGCCAACTGTGTAACAGCCCCGACAAACACATTTTTCTGCAGCACCTGTGGAAGAGCCTGTCACTCTAGAATTGGCCTTGATAGCCACTCCAGGCGCTGCTCCACACACCACTAACCACCTCCAGGCGTTTACCCATTGTCTCTCGAGATAAGGAGGCCAAAGAAAGAAGGGCGGGCTGTCTTACAAGGAAACATTGGACAGGACAGGCTTGTATCCGCTGGAATTTAGAAGATTAAGAGGTGATTTGATTGAAACATCTAAGATCCTGAGGGGTCTTGACAGGGTGGATGTGGATTTTATTTTAGAACATTACAGCGCAGTGCAGGCCCTTCGGCCCTCGATGTTGCGCCGACCTGTGAAACCATCTGACCTACACTATTCCATTTTCATCCATATGTCTATCCAATGACCACTTAAATGCCCTTAAAGTTGGCGAATCTACCACTGCTGCAGGCAGGGCGTTCCACGCCCTTACTACTCTCTGAGTAAAGAAACTACCTCTCACATCTGTCCTATATCTATCACCCCTCAACTTGAAACTATGTCCCCTCGTGTTTGCCATCACCATCCGAGGAAAAAGACGCTCACTATCCACCCTATCTAACCCTCTGATTATCTTATATGTCTCTATTAAGTCACCTCTCCTCCTCCTTCTCTCCAACGAAAACAACCTCAAGTCCCTCAGCCTTTCCTCGTAAGACCTTCCCTCCATACCAGGCAACATCCTAGTAAATCTCCTCTGCACCCTTTCCATAGCTTCCACATCCTTCCTATAATGCGGTGACCAGAACTGCACGCAATACTCCAGGTGCGGTCTCACCAGAGTTTTGTACAGCTGCAGCATGACCTCGTGGCTCCGAAACTCGATCCCCCTACTAATAAAAGCTAACACACCATATGCCTTCTTAACAGCCCTATTAACCTGGGTAGCAACCTTCAGGGATTTATGTACCTGGACACCAAGATCTCTCTGTTCATCTGCACTACCAAGAATCTTCCCATTAGCCCAGTACTCTGCATTCTTGTTACTCCTTCCAAAGTGAATCACCTCGCACTTTTCCGCATTAAACTCCATTTGCCATCTCTCAGCCCAGCTCTGCAGCCTATCTATGTCCCTCTGTACCCTACAACATCCTTCGGCACTATCCACAACTCCACCGACCTTAGTGTCATCTGCAAATTTACTAACCCACCCTTCTACACCCTCTTCCAGGTCATTTATAAAAATGACAAACAGCAGTGGCCCCAAAACAGATCCTTGCGGTACACCACTAGTAACTAAACTCCAGGATGAACATTTGCCATCAACCACCACCCTCTGTCTTCTTTCAGCTAGCCAATTTCTGATCCAAAGCTCTAAATCACCTTCAACCCCATACTTCCGTATTTTCTGCAATAGCCTGCCGTGGGGAACCTTATCAAACGCCTTACTGAAATCCATATACACCACATCCACTGCTTTACCCTCATCCACCTGTTTGGTCACCTTCTCAAAAAACTCAATAAGGTTTGTGAGGCATGACCTACTCGTCACAAAACCGTGCTGACTATCGCTAATGAACTTATTCTTTTCAAGATGATTATAAATCCTGTCTCTTATAACCTTTTCCAACATTTTACCCACAACCGAAGTAAGGCTCACAGGTCTATAATTACCAGGGCTGTCTCTACTCCCCTTCTTGAACAAGGGGACAACATTTGCTATCCTCCAGTCTTCCGGCACTATTCCTGTCGACAATGACGACATAAAGATCAAGGACAAAGGCTCTGCAATCTCCTCCCTAGCTTCCCAGAGAATCCTAGGGTAAATCCCATCTGGCCCAGGGGACTTATCTATTTTCACACTTTCCACAATTGATAACACCTCCTCCTTGTGAACCTCAATCCCATCTAGCCTAGTAGCCTGAATCTCAGTATTCTCCTCAACAACATTTTCTTTCTCTACTGTAAATACTGACGCAAAATATTCATTTAACACTTCCCCTATCTCCTCTGATTCCACACACAACTTCCCACTACTATCCTTGATTGGCCCTAATCTAACTCTAGTCATTCTTTTATTCCTGATATACCTATAGAAAGCCTTAGGGTTTTCCCTGATCCTATCCGCCAATGACTTCTCGTGTCCTCTCCTTGCTCTTCTTAGCTCTCCCTTTAGATCCTTCCTGATGTTTCTGCTTGTGGGAGAATCTAGAACTAGGGGGTCACTGTTTAAAAATAAGGGGTCGCCCATTTAAGACAGAGATGAGGAGATTTTTTTCCTCTCAGAGGGTCGTGAGTCTTTGGATTCTCTTCCTCAAAAGGAGGTAGAAGCAGAGTCTTTGAATATTTTTAAGGCAGAGGTAGAATGATTCTTGGTAAGCAAGGGGGTGGAAAGTTGTTGGGAGTAGGTGGAAATGTGGAGTAATCAGTTCAGCCATGAACTTATTGAATGGCGGAGCAGGCTCAAAGGGCCAAGTGGCCTACCCCTTCTCCTCATTCGTAGGTTCGTACTGCATACTCGTCGCAGCAATGTGGCCTCTCGCCTCGGTGCCGACAGGTTTTAACGGTCGTGAACCCGAAGTCATGTGAGCGTCACTCGCTGTTCACAAAATTCAGGACCAATCATTAAATCTGTATTAATTACATTTAGATGCATTTAAATAAGCATTTCAGCAATTCAAAATAGCTTCCCGTCGCGTTGGGGCCGCCATGGTGCTTTCCTGCCACTGACAAAATCTGGAACCGACGTCAGAACACTGATTTCCAGGCAGACGGATCCGGAGCGATTCTCCATCCTCTCACATCACAATACCCAACTTCGATGGCCGCATTAAATTCAGCCCAGTGAGTCAAGAAATAATGTATTTTTCAGGTGAAAGGCGGCGCAGGATTTTTAGGTCTCGCTGGAGGCAAGAACAAAGGCAGGCAGGCGCCAAAAGTAGTGGCGCCACTGGCATGCTGGATTCCGGTTGCTGCTCCTGATGCTGGTGAACTACATCAGGACAGGGGAATGTGGGCCTCGTAAATCTGCCCGACTTGGGAATGAGCTCACTGAAGGCCAATTTGGGATTTTGGTGGGGGTGCACGGGTTGCACCCTGGGTCAGGAGCAGACCAAGTGCATGGAAGCAGCAACACAGTGGGGAGCCAGTCATGGTTGCTACTTGAAATTAGGTGGGCCAATAAAAGGGAGCACAGCTGAGGGGGACACTCAGCCTTTGACACACAGGTGCCATCGAGTGTGCACAGGTTGCCTGGAGAGTGTTCTGTATGCACATGGGCAATGCAGGGTGTCGTCACCTTCTGGCATCGCTGGGGCATAAGAGAAGGGGGTAAGGCTTCCAGACAGTATAGGGAGTCCAGCTGAGGGCAAGGAAGGTAATTGCTGGTAATAGAAGCATGAATCTCAGATTGTGGGTCTAGTGACAATGAGGAGCAACATCCCCAGTAAGAGAGGCAGAGGCCTGGGCATGACAGAAGAAAAAAAAACTTGCATTTATATCGCACTTTTGACAACCACTGGACAGCTCAAAGCGCTGTTCAGACAGTGAAGTATTTTTGAAATGTGTGATGGAGTCTTCCTGTGTAGACTGAGTTCTATACAGCTTGTTTTTGATTATTTTTTTTAGATAGTCCCTGACTTAAAATTGAAATGAAAGGTTTCCAAGTTCTGGGAAGTCAAACCCGGGTTAGATAAATAAAAAGTCCTGCAACTGAGAAAAACCAAGGACATGTGACTGGAGGTTAAATTTCAATTTTGACCAGGAGACTTTTGAGAGTTGAGAAGAACTCTGAGCTTCCAAAGAAGCTGCTTGGAATAGCATCAGACTGCAAAGCAGCTGGTTGAAGCAGTGTGACTGCAGGCAAAAAAGCCTAGACTGAGGGCTTATGAATGACCTATGGCAGCTGTCATCAGTAACTGAAAGAGTTATCTGTGGTACCACACCATCAGGATGGTAGAGGGCAAGGCCAAGGTTATTTGAGTGGCGACAAAACCAAACCATTAAAAGGAATATTGCATCGCTCGCTATCGACAGGGGCTCATTACTTTCAAAATTGAATCCTGGAGGACAGGACTTGAACAACTACCTGAGGAAGATTCTGATTTTGTTGTACTGTGGGACTGTTTGACGCCATCTTGCCAATAAGACAGTTCAGAGAATAAGCAAGGACTATCTTTGATGCATCTGCTAATTAACGTGTAACCCTTATTTTTTTTTAAATATGTATATAAACTGTGATTTAACTGTTAGTTCATGTTTAGTTAATGTTGGCTTTGGTTTGAGTGTTAAAGTAAAATTTTTAAAAGTGAAATCTTGTCTGTTTGTTTATGGTTTCCGAAATTGGGCTCAGTGAGTGAATTTTATTCTTTTGGTTTGTTGGCGATCTCCACAGGGATCATAACAAATGTAGTCACTGTCGTAATGTAGGAAATGTAGCAGACAAACTCCCACAAACAGAAATGCAATAATGACCAGATAATTTGTATTTTTGTGTTATTGATTGAGGGATAAATATTGGCCAGGGCACCGGGGATAACTCCCCTACCTCTCTTCGAAATAGTGTCACGAGATCCTTTACATTCACCCAAGCAGGCAGATGGGGCCTCGGTATAACGTCTCATCTGAAAGATGACACGTCTGACAGTGCAGCACTGCCTCATTATAGCACTGGAGTGTCAGCCTTGATTTTATGTACTCAAGCCCTAGAGGGGGACTTGAGCCTGGAACCTTGTGACTCAGAGGTGAGAGTACTACCCACTGAGGCACAGCTAAGGAGGAGAGCAGCGGAGAGGGACAAGGAGCAGGAAGACAATGGTGACCGTACCCTCAGCATAGGATCTACCGTTGATGACAGAACTACCTCGAGATGTTGGAGAACCAGTACTGCAGGAGACTGCGACTATCCAGGCAGATGGTCACAGAGATTTGTGCCCTCATGATGGAAGACCTCATACTCACAGCACTGTAGCCTTGAACTTCTTTGCCTCTGGCACCTTCCAAGGAGCAGCTGCAGACCTTGGTGGCTTCCCGCAAATGGCTGCACACCACTACATCTCGCAGGTCACTGATGCCCCATTAACGAGAGCTGGATAGTACAGACAAATCCAGATGGATGGGACTTTGCAGGCACAAAGGGCAATGGGTTTTGCCTCCATCGCTGTAATCCACCAGGTGCAGGGCATCATGTGACCATCAAGGCACTGAGTGACTGACTGGTGATGTTCATCAACAGGACTGGCTTCCACTCCCTCAGTGTTCAACTGGTTTGCGACCACAACAAGAGCTTCCTGCACATGTTGTTTTCCTGGCAGCTGCCATGACTCCGTCATCTACTGGCAGTCCAGATGCCGCATTTCTTTATTCCACCCCCTAAACTGTGGTGATGGATTCTAGGAAACAAAGGGTATCCCTTAGAGTCATGGAATCATAGAATGTCTACAGCATAGAAGGTGGTCATTTGGCTCCTTCATCCTCCATGATTCCTTCATCTCCAGCAGTCCAGGGTGCTGGAGCTCTTCATTCCACCTCCCCCAATGCACCCCCCCCCCCACCCCAACCCACCCTCGCCCAGACTGCATGGAAGGATTCTAGGGCACAAGAGTTATCTGTTGATGAGATGGCTACTCACCCCTTTATGAGACCAAGAAGAAGCCACAGGGGCCCTACAACCGAAGCCAACTGCTCACAAGGACCACCATCGAGCTGCCTTCTGAAGATGTGTTTCTGGTTCCTGGACCAGTTAGGTGGCACCCTGCAGTATATTCCTGCAAGGGTGTCGCGCATTGTGACGGTCTGCTGTACGCTACATAACATAGCCCCGCAGAGATGTGTGGACCTTGAAGAGGACGAGGCCCTGAAATGACACAACTCACTGGAGGGAGAGAAGGAGCAGGACATGAACGAGCAGCAGAAAGAGGACGAGGAGGAGGAAGATGCAGAACACAGAGGTGCCCTGGTTGCACGGAGAGGTGGCCAGGTCTGGTGCAGGACTTGAGGGTCTCGTCATGGTTCTGTCAACGTCAGGGAACATCTTATCCAGGCATGTTTCAGCTGAGCCCTTCCAGCTCATGAGACCGGCATGGTCTGGAACTCACTTTGAGCTGCCTGTGAGAACATTCCCATTGAAGTCGCAGCCTGGAATAGATCGACTCTTACAGACAATGAAGGATGAACATATGTCACTGCCCCCCTTTAAGGACCCTTGATTTCCTTCACCACCACTTCCCTCTTTTCCAGTCTCATCATTAAAGAATGAAAGCTCGTACGCCTGACCTCATGTCAATTTTACGTTGTGCTGAAAATGAAAACAATGTACACTTACAGGTGAGACAAATTCCAGTGAACTACTCAGAGCTCTGCCCAGCAAGGTGGCCTCTGCTCCCAGCCACTTCTACACAGTGCTCCCCTGGTGACATCGGATGAGGTGGAGGCAGCTTACTCGCTTGTCTTGGCTTGCAGCTGAGATGCACATGGCATTTGTCCTCTTCATGGAGGTGCCAGTCAGATACCTTGAGAGGCTGCTGCACTGGCGTCAATGCAGTGGCAGCCTCCATCACTGGTCTCTGCTGCATTGATGGTCCACCAGTCAGAGGGGCCAAAGAGACTGATGATGATGGTGCCCCATGAGGGGTGGAATCCTCACCCTCCTTAGTGACTGCCTCAGTCCTTGGCTGGTGCTTCAGATAGCTAGAGGGGAGCAACAGCTCGGGTGCAAATTATATCCACTCCAAACATCTCTCCGTCACCAGCGCCACTGACCAGTCAATGCTACAGAATGTAGCATGCATACTGTACATGTCAGTGCGCTGCTCCTGCCTCCACGCCAAGTGCTGCCATATATGGCTCTCCATGAGGTCGGGCACTCAATAAGTTCAGAGCATGACGGGTCCTCATTTTACCTTTATTTTTAGTTATTTTTTCTTTTTTGTGTTCATTTTATTTTAGTTTGTTCAGTTTGTTTCTACTGTGCCTACCCACTGATTTTTTCATGTTTGTGCTTGTGGTAGTTCAGTTTTCAGTCTATTAATACCCTATCTGTACTAATGCTTTGTCTTTCAACACACCATTAACATATTGTTTGCCTTTGCTCTATGACCTTCTGGTCAGCTATTCTGTGACCTTGTCCTATCAACACCTTCTCTTTTGTTATCTCTTGCCCCACCCCCACTTTACTTGCTTAAAATCTTTTACATTTTTTATATCTGCCAGTTCTGAAGAAGGATCACTGACCTAAAACGTTATCTCTGGTTCTCTCCCCGCAGATGCAGCCAGACCTGCTGAGTATTTCCGGCATCTCTAGATTTATATGTGAATCTGGGCGAGATATTACTGCTGAGGGGTCATTACATGGTCTTGTTCTTCCTGCTATTGGTAGGCTAATTGGCTAATTGTGTTCCCTGATAGGTCCGTACATGCATTGTCCTTGCTGCTTATTGGTCAGCTATGGTCTCTCGTGGCATACATACTATTGTTCCTGTTGGGGTATGTTGGCTACAGAGCAGGTAGGGATTTGTTTCTTGAGTAGGGGTAGCCAGATATCATTGATGAGCAGGCCACTATCTTGGGAGACAGTGAGGTGATGATAGATCTCCATAGCCTTCCTGATGCAACTTGTATGCCAGGACATAATGGATAATGTGTGTTTGGAATTGGACTATTCAATGCAGTGGTTATTGAATCGAGCATGCTTGATGACAGCTGACTTGTCCCATTCACTGGTATGTATCGACTTACTTCAAGACACAATAGCTGACCAATCAGCAGCAAGAACAATAGCATGTACTGACCTATCACGGAACACAATTAGCTGACTAATAGCAGCAAGAATAAGAACATGTAATGACTTATCAGCAGTAAGATCCCGCCCACATTCCCATTCTCCACCATGTATAAACCCACTGTTTCCACTAATTCCAGTTATTCCTCCAGACAATGAGCACAGTATGCGGCCTGAAACATTGATGCCTACCAGTTCTTCTAAGACCTACTTTTTTCAAGGAAACAACTGCTCTTTTCAGAGTAAATTTACATGGTGTAAAAGCATAAAATCGTCTTACTCAATGTTACTGCTTTCACTGTGAAAACGTTCAAGCAACTTTTAACAGTTAAAAGTGTACATCACTGTGGAAAAATAGGGAAGTGGAGTTAGTTGGAGAATGGGAGTTTCTCTGCAACACAGGCTGAGGTTTGGAGATGCCAAATGAAGGCCTTACAGCACCACCTCTGGCAGAAGGCTATAATAGAGCACAATAACTATGCATAGGCAGTTTCTATTACAAAATATTCAGAAAAGAAATCATGAGTGGGAACTCTAGTTCATATTTCCTTTCCTAGCTTGGGGTTCTGAGGCCAAATGCAGCATCTTCATTGCCAACCCTACAATGAAACAACTTAGGACAGGTTGGAACCTGAACAGGAACCTTTTGGTTTACATGTCTCACTGCTACACCAAGTCATCTCTTTACCCACTAGACTACCAGGGGAGCAAGCAGCTATTTATTTTACAAACAAGTTACATCTTTTCTCTTGACTGAAATATATTTGGCAGGAATTTTTTTAACCACAATACAGAATGAACATTAACACAGAAAACTTCTGTTTACTTAGTAGCAAAATCCTAATTAAATGAAAATCAATTATAAAACAGTCCACATTGACATTTTTGGCTTCCCAAATATTTCAGTTTTACCAATTACTCTGACAGCTTCTCAAAAATTACTCTGATGTCAGGGAAAAAACTCAAATCATATCTGCTAAGTAGCAAATAGTTACCACCAAATAAGTGGAAAACAATTACTTTGAAATACAATTTTTCAGTTTAATGAACTGATAAAAATGAATTACTGTAGTACTGGGATCAAGATATTGGACAATTGGTTTATGCAGTTGGAAGCTGGAGATTTCATTAAAATTATACTTATTTTCTAACAGCAAAAGAAACTAAAAACATATTCAGCAACAATTTTTGGATCAATATAGAGTAACATTCCCTCCTGGCATTAAAAATTGTTTGTTTTCCTTTTCTGTTTTAATATTATGAACTTGACGTATAGCAATATTTATTCATTATATATTTTTTTTATTCATTCATGGGATGTGGGCGACGCTGGCCAGACCAGCATTTATTGCCCATCCCTAATTGCCCTTGAGAAGGTGGTGGTGAACTGCCTTCTTGAACCGCTGCAGTCCATTTGGGGTAGGTATACCCACAGTGCTGTTGGCAAGGGAGTTCCAAGATTTTGACCCAGCAACAGAGAAGGAACGGTGATATAGTTCCAAGTCAGGATGGTGTGTGACTTGGAGGGGAACTTGCAGGTGGTGGTGTTCCCATGTATTTGCTGCCCTTGTCGTTCTAGTTGGTAGAGGTCGCGGGTTTGGAAGGTGCTGTCTAAGGAGCCTTGGTGCATTGCTGCAGTACATCTTGTAGATGGTACACACTGCTGCCACTGTGCGTCGGTGGTGGAGGGAGTGAATGTTTGTAGATGGGGTGCCAATCAAGCGGGCTGCTTTGTCCTGGATGGTGTCGAGCTTCTTGAGTATTGTTGGAGCTGCACCCACCCAGGCAAGTGGAGAGTATTCCATCACACTCCTGACTTGTGCCTTGTGGACAGGCTTTGGGGAGTCAGGAGGTGAGTTCCTCGCCTTAGGATTCCTAGCCTCTGACCTGCTCTTGTAGCCACGGTATTTATATGGCTACTCCAGTTCAGTTTCTGGTCAATGGTAACCAGAATTACTTATCTGTCTATTTATCTAGTGATTATTCATGCTAATTTAAAAATGCCAACCAGATAAAAAGGCATAAGACTCATTTAAAGTTTCTTATAAATGACTCGCAACATAAGGTCAATTATACTTGCTGTTTTCTGTTTTTTATGCACCTTTTTTTTAAATTTAAGGAATCAAGCACATTGCAACTGTGTCAACATGTATCAATTTTTGAAATGCATCCTGTATTGTAAATCAGCATGCACTCTGAGAATTGCATCGAACAGGATAGGTGGCAGAATTTTACTTCACAAACTATGGCATAAGGCAAATGGCAGAAATGAACCTGATTCCCTACCCTTTTTATTTGCACCTTTTCTTTAGCCACTATCGCTCTAGGCTTGGCAGGGTTTATAACCTTTTTTCAGGACCCTGACT
This sequence comes from Heterodontus francisci, assembly GCF_036365525.1. Classification (NCBI taxonomy): domain Eukaryota; kingdom Metazoa; phylum Chordata; class Chondrichthyes; order Heterodontiformes; family Heterodontidae; genus Heterodontus; species Heterodontus francisci. The sequence continues at coordinate 117,311,781 of NC_090371.1, forward strand.
GAGGGGAATATAAAGTCAGATATTCAAATCAACTCCAATTGCTACTGTCCCATTGTTATGGGGACCATATTTTTCAACTACACATGCCACATATTGAAAGACAATACCAAATGTGTTCTCAAAAATGGGGAATGTGAAAGCGTCTGACTTCCCAAACATAAAATAAAGTCAGCTGGAACATAAACTGCCACTTTGAACAGAATCTGTTATTCCTTTGCTGAAAATGTGCACATAAAGGCACTCACCAAGTTACTTTCTTTCCTGCTTTGATGCCGGTGTTCACCATAGCTCAGTGATATAATTCATGCTACTGAATCAGAAGTTTATGGGTTTAAATCCCACTTGAGAGACTTGAGCACAAAATCTAGGCAGACACTCCAGTGCTGTACTGAGGGAATTCTGCAGTGGCAGAGGTGCTGCCTTTAGGATGTGATGTTAAACCAACATCTGCCCTCTCAGTTGGATGTAAAAGATCCCATAGCACAATTTCGAAGAACAGGAGGGGAGTTTTCCCCAGTGTCCTGGCCATTATTTATTCTTCAACTAATATCACTAAATTATCTGGTCGCTATCACATTGTTGTTTTTTGGGACCTTAATGTGCACAAACTGGCTTCCGCCTTTTCCAAATTACAACAGTGACAAGAATTCAAAAGTACTTCATTCGGTTGTAAAATGCTTTGGGACATCCCGAGGTCATGAGAGGTGCTATATAAATACAAGTTCCACAAGTCCTTCTTCTTTGGTATCTCCAATTCATTTGAAATTGGTTGGATTCCACTTTCTGTCGTGTTCCAAAAGTAAACTCTGCTGATAATTTCCAGCTATATCAGGTAAATGCAGACATTGCTGGCAGCCCTCAATGTAGTTCACTGCATTCGACTTGGAGAACAAGACAACAACACTGTTGATGCAACTAAATGACAAATTGAGTGAAGGTGCTGACATTTTTGCACTTGAATAAAAAGTGACCACCTTCCTTGTTAACTTCTCAAAATCTCAAACTTTGAGGGCCTAGTTTTTGTCAGGTTTCTCCCAAATGTTATTGCTCAAATTCATAGGGAGGTGAAATTCTTCTAAACAATAAATGGGCAAATGTCCTTCTTTTCTTCATAATGGGGGTGCAGGAGCAGAGGTACCTGGGGGTATATGTGCACAAATCATTGAAGGTGGCAGAGCAGGTTGAGAAAGCAGTTAATAAAGCACTGGGATCCTGGGCTTTACAAATAGGAGCACAAAATGCAAAAGCAAGGAAGTTATGATAATCCTTTATAAAACACTGGTTTGGCCTCAACTGGAGTATTGTGTCTAATTATGAGCATCACACTTTAGGAAGGATGTGAAGGCATTAGAGAGAGTGCAGAAAAGAATTACAAGAATGGTTCCAGGCATGAAGAACTTCAGTTACTCAGATAGATTGGAGAAGCTGGGGCTGTTCTCCTTAAAGAGAAGATTAAGAGGAGATTTGATAGAGATGCTCAAAATCATGAAGGTCTGGACGGAGTAGATAGGGAGAAACTGTTCCCATTAATGAAAGAGTCGAAAATTAGAGGACATCGATTTAAGATGATTGGAAATAGAAATAAAGGGGGCATGAGGAAAATCTTTTTGATATAGTGAGTGATTACAATCTGAAATGCACTGCCTGAGAGTGTGGTGGAGGCAGATTCAATCTAGGCTTTCAAAAGAGAACTGGATAATTATCTGAAGAGTAAAGATTTTCAGGGCTATGGGGAAAAGGCTGAGTTGCTCTTGCAGAGCTGGCACGGGCATGACGGGCCGAATGGCCTCTTTCTGTGCTGCATTCCATTCCATGATTCAATGATAATTAATGAACCACTAAGAAAATTGCAGGAACGCAGCTATATAAACCTGTGATTTCTGAGAATACAATTTCACTGACAGGTTACTTGGAGAAAAAGGGGCACTCTTTTTTATTCCAGGAAAAACTTCATCCGCCCCGGTAGGAAAAAGCCTTCTTTCCTCCAGATCATACTAGTGCCATACAGTGGTCGCCAGTAATCAATCACAGATTGCTACATTTGGTCATTTTTATTTTTGGCACAAGTAGATTAGCAAAGCAATGATCCTCTACTGAGATGTTTTTCAGCAGCAGAATCAAAAGATTGCAAAGTTTTCTCTTCAACACTTTTCCCACTACGAACAGCAAATCATTGTGCCAATGACTGTGACACCAATACTTTGCGGGCTCTGTTTAGATTCTGAGGCACTGAGAAAATGGTTGTGAATCAAGATCCAATGGGATAGGACAGGAAGCAGGCTGCTCTCAAACTTGCAAGGGAATGAGTGGCAGTCCACACTGGGCAGTGACGGAGAGCTTGGGTGGCTACAGCCATGAAACATGCACAGAAATTGTGAATATGTTGAGACATCACTGCTAAGCTTTGGTAAATACAATACACATCTTTCTTCAGTTCCACACTTTGCACCTTTCCAAAAGGGGAATTGAAGCAGTAAATGCTTCACTATGCCAGTGATATTACAATATTACCATTTTTTGTGTTAGTATTGACAGTCTCAATAAATCACAGTGATACAAATTTAAAGTAGGCCTGTAAGAAATTCCTAAAATATGTTTATAAAAGCTGCGCGAGCTGTGGCTATAGACATAAGATTGTAGAAAACACTTTCCAGCTCCGATGAGTGAATGCATTATGCAAATGAGGTGATTTGAAATAATATAAAATTGTCCCACATTTAACATGCCCACACTCATGGTATAAATAGTAACAGATTTCCAGATTAACAACATACTAAAAGCACAGCATAATTGAATCAACTGAAGTACCCATACCTATCAAAATGTGAGCTAACAGTCCAAAAGCTTTGAAAACAGAGCACAACATTTACATCATTTTAAACATGTGTGATTGGTGAAAACCAAAGGTGTACTAGAAAATTATGGCAGTTTATCAGACTGCCACATTATTTTGTTTAAGGTTTAAGTTTCTTTTTTCTAATATATCTTTTCTCATTATTGCTCAAATGAAAAGAATTTTTAAGTGAACAAAGGTCTATTGTCATGCAGGCCCCCAACTGCCAAGAATGAGGCACATTAATTTTGCCACATGAACATTAAATTTCAAATTGTTGCTGAAACGAAGAGAAGGCCTGTAACAAGGGGTTGCTAGGCCCCTAGCTGGAAAGGCACTTTTGCATATTAACTTCTTGGAACAAAGGAGCTTTCCCCTGCTCCAATACAATCCATGACTAACCTGCTTGGCAACCTGGGGGTTTCTGAATTGTACAGTTTTGAACTGACAGCCGGCACAAAGTTGTTTGCTCCTAGATTGAAAAGACCTCTCCTGGCTGACTCGCCACAGCCTCTCCTGTCTGCTCCCATCTCTCTTTCACGGAACTCCAAAACCCACTGAAGAAACATGAACCCCAAGAGAGAAAAGTCTCCGACAGTGAACAAGGTTTAAGAAGAACACTGGGCCCCAATGAAAAGCAAGATCTACCTACAATCTACCACCTACCTACAGTGAGCTCGAAGAACCTTAACAACAACCCTTCAGATATTGCCTCAAGCTTTTCCACTTTATTTTTCTTCTGCTCTTTTCTGTCTCTATTTGCATGTGTGTATCGCATATGCATGCTAGCGTGGGTGCATCATGTATCCATAGGCGTCAACTGAATTAGAGTTTAAGTTTAATAAATTTCAATCTTTCTTCTTTAAACCTGAAAGCCTGTTTGTGCTGGTTTCTTTGCCTTATAATTGGAAAGCAGTGAGCAAGGATTCACCAAGGGGAAGCTAAAACACGGGGTGTTTAAAATAAAACCCTGTTACAGTAAGACCAGGTGAAGGCTGAAAAGGAACCCTGGACCTCTTTCTCACCTGGTTGTAACACTATATAATTTGCAATTTCTGCAGCAATTGAGCAAAATTTTCAGTGGATTTCCTGAGTCTACTAACAGAACTGCTTGTGCTTTTAAAGCATTTCATTGTACTATGTTACGAAATCACTGACAGCAACTTTCCTCACTTCACTTTTTAATAGAACACCTAAGAGACTGCAATATGACAACAATGAATGGTTCTGCTCCAAGCATGCCATAAATAAGGTTTCCTTTTTCAGAACTACGAAGACTTTACCACATAAATTATTCAGACCACAGTCAAATTTTCTACCCATATAATTTATATCTATTGTGCAGCAATTTTTCAGTAAAATTAAATGAGTTTATTGACTGATAAGGTTTCTTTCTGGCTTGTAGATACAAATATGCAATTTTCTGTAAGCAGCAGGATCTTATTTTCCAAGGTTATCAGTGCATTGTAAAAGGTATTCCAATAAGAACATTTGAAGGAACAAAAATTCTGCTCCATTTTTAAGATCAGCAATGACATGAGGATGTATTGTTTGTCAGTTGTTACATCCAAGGCAGGAGTAATGCACTGTTAATTCAGTCCCACTACTCCACAAGTCACAGCATATTAGTAACGTTTCCCACCTACCGGAAAAATAGCCAAATTGAACACTTTATTTATCCCCGAGAATAAAGCACGCCAAACCAGGTCTCTTTAACAGCAACAAAATTATTATTTATCAATAAATCAAGTTTTAAACAAATGAGAAAAAAATCTATATGTATGAAATGGTTTTATAACTCCTGATTCTTCCTAACCCTCATGCACACACACATACATTCAAAAATCAGTTAACTGGGGAAAAAAGGTGTTTAAAGTTGCAATGGTTTCTTAAGAATAATAAAATAATTGGTTATCACAGTCTGGTAGGATATTTCCAGATTGGTGAGGTGTCCCAGTGTCGAATAGTCGGATGCCACTCGAAGTCTCTCCAGGCAATTTGATTAATAGTCTATGATGGGTTCAAGGCAATTCATCAGCAGCAGGCATCACATAGTTCTTTCAGCAAAAGGTGTAGCAACAGATCTACTTAGATGTTAAAGTAGCAGTCTAGCAACAGGATAGCAGCTGTCCATACACAAAGTAGAGATTAAGAAAGAAACGGGGGTAGGGCGAACAGCAAAAAAAAAACGGAAAAAGGAAAAAAAGGGGCAAAAGTTACGATCTAAAATTATTGAACTCAATGTTGAGTCTGGAAGACTGTAAAATGCTCTGTCAAAAGATGAGGTGTTGTTCCTCGAGCTTGCGTTGAACGTCACTGGAACACTATAGCAGGCGACGGACAGAAAGGTGAGAGTGGGAGTAAGGTGGAGGCGGTGGCATAGTGGTAATGTCACTGACCTAGTAATCCAGAGGCCCAGGCTAATGCTCTGGGGACATGGATTTGAATCTCAGCATGGCAGATAGTGAAATTTGAATTCAATTAATAAATCTGAAATTAAAAGCTAGTCTAATGGTGACCATTGTCGATTGTTGTAAAAACCCATCTGGTTCACTAATGTCCTTGAGGGAAGGAAATCTGCCATCCTGACCTGGTCTGGCCTACATGTCACTCCAGACCTACAGCAATGTGGTTGACTCTTAAATGCCCTCCGAAATGGCCTAGTCACAGAACCGGCACAAAAAGAGACCATTCAGCCCATCATGTCTGCGTCGGCTGAAAAAACAAGCTGCCCAATCTAATCCCACCTTCCAGCACCTGGGCCATAGCCTTGCAGGTTACAGCACTTCAGGTGCAGGTCCAGGTACCTTATAAATGAGTTGAGGGTTTCTGCCTCCACCACTGATCTGGGCAGCGATTTCCAGACACCCACCATCCTCTGGGTGAAAATGTTTTTCCTCATGTCCCCTCTAATCCTTCAATCAATCACCTGAAATCTGTGCACCCTGGTAACTGACCTCTCCACTAAGGGAAACAGATCCTTCCTGTCTATCTAGGCCCCTCATAATTTTGTACAAACCCTCAGCCTCATCTGTTCTAAGGAAAACAACCATCGCTGATCCAATCTTTCTTCATAGCTGCAATTTTCAAGCCCTGGCAACATTCTTGTAAATCTCCTCTGTACTCTCTCCAGAGCAAAAGTGTCCTTCCTGTAATGTGGTGACCAGAAGTGAATGCAATACTCCAACTGTGGCCTAACCAGCATTTTATACAGTTCCAGCATTACATCCCTGCTTTTGTATTCTATACCTCGGCCAATCAAGGAAAGCATTCCATATGCTTTCTTCATCTTTGTCTACCTGTCCTGCCACCTTCAGGGACCTGTAGACATGCACAACAAGGTCTCTTACGTCCTCTACCCCTCTCAATATCCTTTCATTTACTGTGTATTCCTTTGCTTTATTCGGCCTCCCCAAATGCATTACCTCACACTTCTCTGGATTGAATTCCATTTGCCACTCTTCTGCCTACTCAATCAAACCATTGATATCATTTTGGAGTCTAAAGCTATCCTCTTCACTATCAACTACATGGCCAATTTTTGTCTCATCTGCAAATTTCCCATCATGCCTCCCACATTGAAGTCCAAATCATTAATGTATACTACAAACAGCAAGGGACCCAACACTGAGCCCTGTGGAACGCCACTGGAAACCACCTTCCATTCACAAAAACATCCGTTGACCATTACTCTTTGTTTCCTGTCACTGAGCCATTTTGGATCCAACTCACCACATTCCCCTATATCCCATGGGCTTTTACTTCTCTGACCAGTCTTCCATGTGGGATCTTGTCAAATACCTCACTAAAATCCACGTAGACAATATCCACTGCACTACCCTCATCAATCCTCCTTGTTACTTCCTCAAAAAATTCAATGAAGTTAGTAAGACTCAATCTTCCCTTAACAAATCCATGCTGACTATCCCTGATTACTCCATGCCCTTCTAAGTGACAGTTTATCCTATCTCTCAGAATTGAATCTAATAATTTGCCCAGCACCGAGGTCAGACTGACCAGCTTATAATTATTTGGTCTATTCCTCGCATCCTTTTTAAACAATGGCACAACATTTGCAGACCTCCAATTCTCTGGTACCTTGCCTGTATCTAGTGAGGATTTGAAAATGATCCTCAGAGCATCCGCTATTTCCTCCCTGGCTTCCTTTAACAGCCTGGGATACAATCCATCCAGCCTTGGTGATTTATCCACTTTCAAGGATGTCAGACCCTCTCGCACTTCCTCTCTCATTATGCTTATTGTATCTAATATTTCACACTCCTCTTTAACTACAATATCTGCACCATCCCTCTCCTTTGTGAAGACAAAGTACTCATTAAGAACCCACACATCTTCTGCATCCATGCATAAGTTACCTTGCACATCTCTGATATGCCCTACTCTTTCCTGAGTTATTCTCTTGCTCTTAATGTACTGATAAAACATCCTTGGGTTTTCCTTTATTTTACCTGCCAATAATTTTTCATGACATCTCTTTGCTTTCCTAATTTCCTTTTTTACTTCACCCCTGCACTTTCTATACTCTTCTAGGTTTTCTAAAGTATTAAATTTTTTGCGACTTACATAAGCTTTCCTTTTCTGCATTATCTTACCCTGTATGCTTCTAGATAACCAGGGTGCTCTAGATTTGGCAGTACATGTCTACATTGTGCCTGTAGAATCTTGCTTTTGAATGCTTCCCACTGTTTTGCCACTGATTTTCCTTCAAGTAGCTGTATCCAGTCCACCTTTGCCAGATCATCTCTCACCTTCGTAAATTTTGCCTTCTCCCAATTTAAAACTTTTACTCCTGTTCTATCCTTGTCCTTTTCCATAATGATGCTAAATCTAACTGTATTATGGTCAACTCTCCAAAATGGTTACCCACTGCTACTTCATCCACTTGCCCAGCTTCATTTCCTAAGACTAAATCTAGAATTGTGCCCCCTCTCGTTGGGCTTGTTACGTGCTGGCTAAAAAAGTTCTCTTGAATGCAGTTCAAGAATTTCATATCCCAGTTGATATTAGGGTAGTTGAAATCCCAAACTATTATTGCCCTATTATTTTTGCATTCAGAAATTTACCTAGATATTTGTTCTTCTATTTCCCTCTCACTATTTGGGAGTCTATAGTACACTCCTAGTAGTGTGGTTGCCCCTTTTATTTCACAGCTCAACCCATATGGCCTCATTTGATGATTCATTTAGCATATCATCTCTCCTCACAGCTGTAATTGATTCCTTAACCAATAATGCTACACCCCCTCCTTTTCATCTCCCTCTCCATCGTGCCTGAAAACTCTATATCCAGGGATGTCGAGCTGCCACTTCCGCCCCCTTTAAGCCAAGTTTCCGTGATAGCAATGATATCATGCTGCCACGTGTCTATCTGTGCCCTCAGCTCACCATCTTTATTTGCTATACTCCTTGTATTTAAATAAATACCTTTTAACACTGCCAAATACCTGTGCTACACATTTTTTAACCTTTGCTTCTTCTGTCGATCAGAGCCGCTCACTAATTTTCTGCCTCCTGTTCCCTGCCTTGAATTTGTCCAATCTGAAACTGCCCTCAGGTTCCCATCCGTCTGTCTTGTACAAGTTTCACCTTCCCCAGAACCGGTCCCAAAGCCCCAGAAATCTGAAGCCCTCCCTCCTGCACCCTCTCTCCAGCCATGCATTTATCTGGTGTATTCTCCTATTTCTATACTCACTATCACATGGCCTTGGGAGTAATCTGGAGATTACTACCTTTGAGGTCCTGCTTGCTCATCTCTTTCCTAACTCCCTAAACTCAGCCTGCAGGACCTCATCCTTTTTTCTACTTATATTGTTGGTACCAATGTGGACCACGATCTCTGGCTGTTCACCCTTGCCTCCAGAATGCTCTATATCCACTCAGCAATAACCATGAATCTTGCACCAGGGGGGCAATATACCATCCTGGAATGAGGTCTGCAACCACAGAAATGTCTGTCTGTTCCCCTAACTATAGAATCCCACACCATTATTGTTTTCCTGTCTATTCTCCTCCCTCCCTGCACAGCTGAGCCACCCATGGTGCAGTGGTCATGATGCTCTCCAGAGGAACCCTCTCTCCCATCAGTACTCAGAACTGAATACTGGTTAGTAAGTGGGATGCCCTCCGGGGTCTCCTGCACTACCTGCCTTATCTGTCTTGTCTGTCTAGCAGCCACCTAGTCCCTCCCTGCCTGCACTCTCTTAAGCTGTGAGGTGACCATCTCCTGAAATGTGCTCCAACAAAAACAAGAAATGCTGGAATCACTCAGCAGGTCTGGCAGTTTCGGGTCAGTGACCCTTCTTCGGAACTGCTGGTGGGGTCATGGTCCAGAGGGAGGTAGGAAGAGGTGTCTGTGAGTTGGCGTTGAGCTTCTGCAAGGTAGAGGTCGGTACGCCATACAACAACAGCACCACCCTTGTCTGCAGGTTTGATGACCATGTCGGGGTTAGACCTGAGAGAACGGAGTGCCTCAAGTTCAGAGGGGGACAGGTTAGAGTGAGTGAGGGGGGCAGAGAAATTGAGACGACCAATGTCTCGCCGACAGTTTTCAATGAAGAGATCAAGAGCGGGTAAGAGGCCAGGGTGAGGGGTCCAGGTAGAGGGAGAATGCTGGAGGCGGGTGAATGGGTCTGCTGGTCGGGGGGAGGACTCCTGGTCAAAGAAGTGAGCCCGGAGGCGGAGGCGACGGAAGAAGAGCTCAACGTCATGCCGAGTGCGAAATTCATTGAGGTGGGGGCGTAAGGGGATAAAACTGAGTCCTTTGCTGAGTACAGAACGCTCAGCATCAGAGAGGGGGAGGTCCTGAAATGTGCTATCCACGTTATCTCTCATCCCTGAAAATGCACCTCAGTCACTCCAGCTGCTCCTCGAGTTCCAAGATGCAGCGCTCAAGTTTTTACGTTTGGTAGCACTTTCTGCACATGTATTTGTCCAGGACTTGGGCAAGGTCCTGGAGTCCCCACATGGCATAGGATGTGCATTCAATGGGTGTGAGCAGCCCTGCCATGACTCGAATTATTTATTTACTGCACTAAAATTGGAAGTAAAATAAACACAATAAAATGGTTATAAATAAAATGAACAAACGGGTAACCACCTAACGGCTACTAATATTTCAGCTTCTACTTGGTAGATAGACTTAAATGTTGAAAAAATAAAAATCTGCACAAAAAAGAAAATAAGTAAGAAAATACCCAGCAGATACTCAACTACAAGCTCCCTGTGCCTCGCCGCTCTCTCTCCCATCTCGCGCTATTTGGAGCTCCGAAGTATCACCCAGCCAATCACCTACCTGCTTCGCTATGATGTCCACTTACCAAAACTAATCTACCTTACCACTATTAATATACTCTATTAAAATGTTACCAATAGTAGTAATAACCTCTGTAATAAACCTTACTGCTTTAGAATAAAACAGAACAGTAGACTCAACAGCTTTTCCCTTCTGCTTGTATGCCTTAATTAATTATAAGGTAGTTACATGAATTTTAATTTAAAGTTTTTTTCTAATTTGTAGCTGTGTACTAACCCAGCTTTTTACATATACTCCCTAACAGCAGTTACTCACCAACCATCACCTTACAGCTTTCCTGTGATATAACTGTTCACTTTTTTTCAAACTCAGGCACACTTCGACTCCTGTCCGCTGCTCTAGGTAAGTGCTGTAGGCCACAATCCTTGGCCTTTATTTAACTGCTCCCCCTCCGTGGTCCCCCCGCAGGTCCGCTCCTGTTCTGTATGGTAAGTGCTGTAGGCTGCGATCCTCGGGCTTATGTAACTGCTCCCAGCTCCATGTTTCCCCCCACAGGTCTGCTCCTCTCCTGGCAAGCCACTCAATTGTGTCAAACCACTACAAAGTCTAAGAAAAGGAGCAAAACCAGGCGAACAACCCGGCATCGACCTAGGCACCTGAAGCGACAAAGGCAAACCCAGCCCTGTCAACCCTGCAATGTCCTCCTTACTAACATCTGGCGGCTTGTGCCAAAACTGGGAAAGCCAACCCACAGACTAGTCAAGCAACAGCCTGACATAGTCATACTCACGGAATCATACCTTACAGACAATGTCCCAGACACCACCATCATCATCCCTGGATATGTCCTGACCCACTGGCAGGACAGACCCACCAAAGGTGGCGACACAGTGGTATACATTTGGGAGGGAGATGCCCTGCGAGTCCTCAACATTGAATCCTCACCCCATGAAGTCTCAAGGCATCAGATCAAACATGGGCAAGGAAACCTCCTGCTGTTTACCACCTACTGCGCACCCCCCCACCTCCGCTGATGAATCATGCTTCTCCATGTTGAACACCAATTGGAAGAAGCAGTGAGGGTGGCAAGGGCTCAGAATGTATTCTGGGTGGGGGACTTCAATGTGCATCAACAAGAGTGGCTCTGTAGCACTACTATTTAACGAGCTGGCCAAGACCTAAAGGACATAGCTGCTAGGCCGGGTCTGTGGCAGATAGTGATGGAACCAACAAGCAGGAAAAACCTACTTGACCTTGTCCTCACCAATCTATCTGTCGCCGATTCACCTGTGATGACAGTATTTATAGGAGTGAGCGCCGCACAGTCCTTGTGGAGACGAACTCCCATCTTCACATTGAGGAAACCCTCCATCATGTTGTGTGCAGTACCACTGCGGTAAATGAGATAGATTTCAAACAGATCTAGAAACTCAAAACTGGACATCCATGAGGCTCTGTGGGCCATCTGCAGCAGCAGAATTGTATTCAACCACAATCTGTAAGTTCATGGCACGGCACATCCTCCAATCTACCATTACCATCAAGCCAGGAGACCAACCCTAGTTCAATGAAGAGTGCAGGAGGGCATGCCAGGAACAGCACCAGACATACCTAAAAATGAAGTGTCAGTCTGGTGAAGCTACAACACAGAACTACTTGCATGGCAAACAGTGGAAGCAGCAAGCGACAGGGCAAAGCGATCTCAGAACCAATGGATCAGATCTAAGTTCTGCAGTTCTGCTACATCCAGTCGGGAATGGTGGTGGACAATTAAACAACTAACAGGAGGAGGAGGCGCCACAAATAACCCCATCCTCAACGATGGGGAGAGCCCAGCACATCAGTGCAAAGCACATCCATGCATTTGCATCCATCTTCAGCCAGAAGTGCTGAGTGGATGATCCATTTCAGCCTCCTCCTGAGGTCCCCAGTATCACAGATGCCAGTCTTCAGCCAATCCAATTCACTCCACGTGATATCAAGAAATGACTGAAGGCATTGGACACTGCAAAGGCTTTGGGCCCTGACAACATTCCAGCAATAGTTCTGAAGACTTGTGCTTCTGAACTAGCCGCGCCCCCAGCTACAATACTGGCATCTACTCAGCAATGTGGAAAATAGCCCAGGTATGTCCTGTGCACAAAAAGCAGGACAAATCCAACCCAGCCAATTACTGCCCCATCAATCTACTGTCTATCATCAGAAAAGTGATGAAAGGTGTCGTCAACAGTGCTATCGAGCGGCACTTGCTTAGCAATACCCTGCTCAGTGACGCTCAGTTTGGGTTCCGCCAGGGCCACTCAGCTCTTGACCTCATTACAACCTTGGTCCAAAGATGGACAATAGAACTGAACTCCAGAGGCAAGGTGAGAGTGACTGCCCTTGACATCAAGGCAGCATTTGACCGAGTATGGCATCAAGGAGCCCTAACAAAACTGCAGTCAATGGGAATCAAGGGAAAAACTCTCCACTGGCTGGCACAAAGCACAAAGGAAGATGGATGTTGGAGGCCAATCAGCTCAGTCCCAGGAGTTCCTCAGGGTAGTGTGTTGGGCCCAACCATCTGCTTTATCAATTACCTTCCCTCCATCATAGATCAGAAGTGGGGATGTTGGCTGATGCTTGCATGATGTTCAGAACCATTTGCGACTCCTCAGATACTGAAGCTGTCCGTGTAGAAATGCAGCAAGACCTGGACAATATCCAGGCTTGGGCTAATAAGTGGCAACATTCATGCCACACAAATGCCAGGCAATGACCATCTCATACAAGAGAGAATCTAACCATCTCCCTTTGATGTTCCATGGCATTACCATCGCTGAATTGTCCCACTATCAACATCCTGGGGGTTACCATTGACCAGAAAATGAACTGGACCAACCGCATAAATGCTGTGCCTAAAACAGCAGGTCAGAGGCTAGGAATTTTGTGGCAAGTAACACACTTCCTATCTCCCCAGTGCCTGTCCACCATCTACAAGGCACAAGTCAGGAGTGTGACAGAATACTCTCCACCTGCCTGGATGGGAGTAGCTCCAACAACACTCAAGAAGCTCGACACCATCCAGGACAAACCAGCCCACTTGACTGGCACCCCATTCACAATTTACTCCCTTCACCACTGCCGCACAGTGGCAGCAGTATGTACCATCTATAAGCTGTCCTGCAGCAACTCACCCAAGGCTTCCTTAGACAGCACCTTCCAAACCCATGACCTCTACTACCTGGAAGGACAAGGGCAGCAGATACATGGGAACACCATCATCTGCAAGTTACCTCCAAGCCACACACCATCCTGACTTGGAATTATATAACTGTTGTTTCACTGCCACTGGCTCAAAATCCTGGAACTCCCTTCCTAAGAGCACTGTTGGTATACCTACACCCCAAGGACTGCAGCGGTTCAAGAAGGCAGCTCACCACCATCTTCTCAAGGGCAATTAGGGATGAACAATAAATGCTGGCCTTGCCAGCGACGCCCACATCCCATGAACAAATAAAAAAAATTAAAATGACAAGTGACAGGAAGCTTGGGATCGCACTTGTGTACTGAGCAGAGGTGTTCCACAAAACGGTCACCCAGTCTGCATTTAGTCTTCCCAGTGTACGGGAGACCACATTGCAATCACGAATGCAGTATGCTAAATTGAAAGCACAAGTAAATTGCCATTTCATTTGGAAGGAGTGTTTGGAGCCCAAGACAGTGGGAAGGGAGGAGGTAAAAGGACAGGTGCTGTATCTCCTGTGCTTGCATGAAAAGATGCCATAGAAAAGGGGGGAGGTGTTCGGGGTCACTCAGGGGTGGACCAGGGCATCATGATGGGAGCGGTGCCTTTGGAATGTTAAAGGGGAGGGTAGAGGAAGATGTGTTTGGTAGTGGCATCACGCTGGAAGTGGCGGAAAGGATGATCTATTGAATACAGAGGTGGGGTGGAAGGTGAGGACAAGGGGAATCATATCCTGGTTCTGGGATGCAGGGGAAGAGGTGAGAGCAGAAGTGCATGAAATAGATTGCATACGGTTGAGGGCCCTGTCAACCACGGTGGAGGAGAATTCTCAGTTGAGGGAAAAGGAAGCCATATCTGATGCCCTAATATGGAAGGTTGCAGCCTCTGAATAGATGTGATGGAGACGGAGAAACTGGGAGAATAGAATCGAGTCCTTGCAGGAAGTGGGGTGTGAACAAGTGTAGTGCATGTAGCTGTGGGAGTCCATGCGTTTATAATGAATATTGGTTGATAGTCTATCCACAGAAATGGAGACAGAGAAGTCAAGGCAGGGAACAGAAGAGTCAAAAATGGACCATATGAAGCTAAGAGAAGGGTGGAAATTTGAAACAAAATCAATGCAACTTTCCAGTTCAGGGCGAGAGCAGGAAGCAGGAACTGATACAGTTAATGTACCAGAGGAGGTAAGGGAGGGGGCCTGAGTCAGACTGGAACAGGGAATGTTCCACATATCCCACAAAAAGGCAGGTATAGCTAGTACCCATGTGGGTATCCATAGCAACACCTTTTATTTGGAGGAAGTGGGTGGAGTTGAAGAGTTTAATCAGACTAGAGAAATATTGTTGCACTTTAATGAAATTGGCTATAAAGAATATTTATTGTAATGACGCTAACCTTACCATGTCTGATGCTTGGGTGAAGGTTATGGTTAGGCAGTTGGATGCCCTAACATACCTACTGGCAAAACATTTTTCGTAAGTTTAGATGGCCATCTACTAAATGGAGACATTTACAATTTTTTTCCAGTGTTTTAGTGCTTATGAAAGTTAGCGTGTAGAAAACGAAAGAAAAAATGTTTACAACAAACTAAAAGATTGATATAAAACATCTAAATAATCTAGACCAGGATACGGCAGAGCAGGTTGTGTGTCTGGACTGCAGTATGTGGGAGTTTTTGGACAGTGAGATTATCCCAAGTAAACATATCTATCAGCAGTAGATGTCTCCATCTCAAATCTCTCCAACTCAGTCATTAAGCAGAAGCACAAGTTGGAGACACTTGGGCACATAAGGGAGAGGAAAAGTATCTAGACAGTTTACTCCAAGTTTCGACCACAACCCATAGAGAAGTGCAGGTCCAGAACAGGGTTGGTGTGACCAATAATGTGCAGAGTAAGGGGAACCCAGGTGAGGTAGAGAACAAGTATATGCAGAAACTGATCCTATCCAACAGGTACAATCTACTTACTACCTGTGAAGATAAGGATAAAGACTATCGGAAAGAAAGCCAGAATTCAGACCATGGCACCTTGGAAGCTGTCCAAAGCTGGGAGGAGAGGAAAGAGGAAGGAAGCATAATGTGATAGCTGTAGGGGTTTCAATAATAAGGGGGACAGATAGCATACTTTGTAACCAAAATTGAGAGTCCCACATGGTACGTTGTCTGTCTGGTGCCAGGGTTAGGGATATATCGAACCAGCTTAAAAGGATACTGGAGAAGGTGGGAGGATCAAGTCATTGTAATCCAAGTTGGGACCAACAACATTGGGAAGAGCAGGCAAGAAGTCTTGTTTGGAAAGTACCAGGAACTACAAGCTAAACAGGGCAGCAAGGGTTATAATCTCTGGATTATGACCCAAATCTTGTGCAAATTGGCAGAGGAATAAACAGATTACAGATGTGAACCTGTGGTTGAAGGATTGGTGTGGGAAAGCGGTTCCATTTCATGGAACACTGGCAACCAGTATTGAGACAGGAAGGAACTGTATCACTGGAAAGGGCTTGAGCTGAACCAGGCTGGGACCAGGGTCCTAGCGAAAAGAATAAATAGAGTGGTCACACGGACTTTAAACTAGTAAGTGAAGGGGAGGGCTCTGGTGGAAAATGTAGTATAGATTATCATTCAAAAACTAACAAAAAAGAGTAGAATAACAGTCAGAGATTAGATATTAGGCACAACAGGTAAAGGGAAAACTAAAAGATGTGGAGTAATTAAGCCAGGAGAGAGAAGTAAGAAATGTAAGAAAACATTAGAGCTGAAGGACAGGTCACGGTATGTGGCCCAAATAAACATTATGCAAACGCATGGAGTATAAGGAACAAATTAAATAAATTGCAGGTACAAATTCAACTTGGAGGATATGACATGGTAGCCATTACAAGACGGTCAGGACTGGGAATTAAATATACCAGGTTATAAGCAAAGATAGGGAAAATAGTAAAGGGAAGGAACAGCCATAGTGATTAAGGATGAAATCCCTTAACTAGTAAGAGTGGATATAATAAGAGGTAAGCAGGCAGTGGAGACTTTATTGGCAGAAATAAGAATTAGAAAAGGATTTAAGACTGTCGCGGGAGTTGTGTTTAGGCCCCCTAGTGGTAGCCTTGAAATGATAGCTTGTTTAAATTCTGAGATTAGACAAACATGCAGCAAAGGTAGAATGGTTTTAATGGAGTCATAGAGCTGAATTTTATGCATCCCTAGGAATGGGAACAGAGGCAGGGGGCCCATAAAATTTTGTATGAAGACGAGGGGTGGAGTGCCTGTCACCTTCCCGACTCCTTCCAATTTAGTCCTGGACAGGGAATGCCAAGGACGAGGCCACTTCAGGGCCTCTTCCAACTTCACCTCAATTTACCAGAACGTGGAGGGACGCGTCACCACGGGAAGACACCACCAGCCTCCCAGCAGGGTCAGGGGGTCCATCATTTGGGGGCAATTCAAGGCCTCTGGAGCGCCCCCAAGGCAGCAAAGGCCAGCCCCCTGGAAGACATCCCCACAACTTCACTATCACCTCCCCACCCGACCATGTCGCTGGGGCCTGCGTGAATATCCCTGGCAACCCTGACCCCATTTACCTGTCCCAGGGCCTTCATCATTCTTCTCATCTTCAGGGCCTCCTGCAGTACTGGCAGTGGCCACCGCTCACGGTAGCGCTGCTGGCCTTCCAATTGGGGAGCTTGTCCCTTAAAGGGATGGCATCCCCGACAGCGGCCAGTTAATAGAGGGTGAAGATAGCCTGCCTCTGGAACTCCTGTCGCCGGAATAAAATCCAGCCCATTAAATAATTTCTGCATAGAAGGAGGCTATTCAGCCCATCAAGTCCACGTCAGCTCTCCGGACAGCAGTCAGTCTCATTCCCCGGCTCGATCCTTGTTGCCCTGTAAGTTTATTTCCCTCAAATGTCCAACCAATTTCCTTTTGAAATCATTGTTAGTCTCTGCCTCCACCACTATCATAGGCAGCGAGTTCGAGATCATTACCACTCAATGCGTAAAAAGGTTCTTCCTCACATTCTCACTGTATCTCTTGCCCAAAACATTCAAGCTGTGTCCCCTAGTCCTTGTTCCATCAGCTATTGGGAACGGATTTTCTTTGTCAACCTTATTTAAACCTGTCATAATCTTGTACACCTCTATCAAATCTCCATTCAGTCTCCTTTGCTCTAAGGAGAACAACACCAGCTTCTCCAAACTAACCTTGTATCTAAAGTCCCTCATCCCTGGAACCATTTTGATAACCTCCGCTGCACCCTCTCAAGGACCCTCACATCCTTCCTGAAGTGTAGTGACCAGAACTGGATGCAATATCTAGTTGTGGCCTAAAGAGAGCTTTATAAAGGTTCAGCATAACTTCCCTGCTTTTGTATGAAGCACAAGATCCCATATGCTTTGCTGACCACTCTCTTGCTATGTACTGCTACCTTCAAAGATCTATGCACATGTACTCCCAGGTCCCTCTGTCTCTGCACTCTCTTCAGAACTGTGCTATTAAGTCTATATGACCTTTACCCATCCGTTCTGTCAAATGCATCACCTCACACTTCTCTGTACTAAATTCCAATTTCACTTGTCTTCCCATTCTGCTAGCCCATCTATGACCTGTTGCAATCGATTTGTATCATCCTCACTGTTGGTACACTCCTCCAAGTTTGGTATCATCTGCAAATTTTGAAGTGTTACATTCTACTTCAATATCCAAGTCATTTATATATATAAAAAAAACAGTCGTCTGAGCACTGACCCAGAGAAACACTACTGTCTACCATCCTCCAGTCTGAAAAATCACCATTTATTATGACTCGCTGTTTTCTGTCCTTAAGCCAATTTTGTCTCCAATCTGACACTGACCGTCCTAATCCATGAGCCTCAATTTTGTTAACCAGCCTTTTATCTGGTGCTTTGTCAAATGCTTTCTTAAAATCCAAACAGACAACATCCATTGCAATCCCTTCATCACCCTTCTCTGTTACGTCATCCAAAAATTCAATTAGATTAGTCAAGCACAATCTGCTTTTCACAAATCCATGCTGGCTATCCTTAACTAGCTCAAACCTCTCCAAGTGCCTGTTGATTTTTTCCATGATTATTGTTTCCAAAACCTTACCCACCACTGATGTTAAACTGACTGGCCTGTCGTTGCTAGAACTATCTTTGCACAATATCTGGAATAAGCATGTCACATTTACCACTCTTCAATCCTCTGGCACCTCCCCCCATATCTAAGGAAGACTGGAAGATTATGGTAAGCCCTTCCACTATCTTCACCCCCACTTCCTTCAGCAATCTTGGATGCAAGCCATCCGGACCAGGCGACTTATTCACTCTAAGCATAACCAGCCTTTCCAGTACCTCCTGCCTCTCAATTTTCACCCCATTCATTACCTCTACCATCTCCCCTTCTACCAATATTTTGTCAGCATCCTCTCCTTTAGTAAACACCGATACAAAGTACTCATAAGGTATTCTAGCCTTGCTTTGCACCTATAAGCATATATCACCCTTTGTCCCTAATAGGCCACACCCGGCCTCTTACTACCCGCTTAATATTTACACGCCGATAGAAGATTTTTGGGTTTCCTTCTATGTTGACTGCCATTCTATTCTCATATTCTCCCTTTGCCAGTCTTAATTTCCTCTTCACTTCTTCTCTCAACTTACTGTATTTGACCTGGCTGTCGCTTGAAGAATTCACCTGATGTGCATCACACACCCTCTTTTTTTGTTTCATCATGTTCTCAATCTCCTTTGTCATCCAACGAGCCCTGGCTTTGATTCCCCTACCTTCCGCCCTTGTTGTAATGTACCTAGCCCGTACCTGAAACTCTCCTTCTTAAAGATTGCTCCGTGACAGTTGTTCCTGTCAATCTTTGGTTCCATTTTACCCTGTCTAGATCCCTTCTCTTCCCATTGAAGTTTGCCCTCTTCCAATTTAGACATTCTACTTTAAATTGTTCCTTGCTCTTCTCCATTACTAGTCTAAACTGTATGATACAATGATCATTATTACCCAAGTGTTCCCCCACAGATACTTAGTCCACTTGGCCCACTTCATTTGCCAGCACCAGATCCAGCAATGCCTCTTTCCTAGTTAGAAGTCATTTCGAAAATTCCTCCCGCTTCTTGCCCTTTAATCTTATACTATCCCAATCGAGATTTGGGTAATTAAAGTCCCCCAATATCACCACTGTATAGTTCTTGCAGATCTCTGTGATTTCCCTGCAGCTTTGCTCCTCTCTCTCACTATTTGGAAGCCGATAGAATAGCTCCAGAAATATGATCATCCAATTTTTGCTTCCCAAATCGAACCAAATGGATTCTGTGCTTGCCCACTCAAGGACATCCAGTCTTTCAAATACTACAATGTCTTCGCTGATCAGTACTGCCACCCCACCGACCATTTTTTCTTCCCTATCTTTTCTGAACACTTTGTATCCTTAAATATTAAGTACCCAGTTCTCACTATTTTTAAGCCACGTTTCCATTATTGTCACTACATTGTATTCCCACATGGCTATTTGCTTGTAGCTCACCAACCTTATTCACCACACTTTGTCTGTTTACATACATGCATTGTAAACCTGTCTTTGTATTCTTAGAAGTACTTCTTAGTTTGCTCCTATCTAATATGGTACTACTTTCTTCTCTAGTAGTATCCAACACCCACACGTTGTGCACCTTATTCATCTTTTCTACACTGGTGCCCATCTCCCTGCCAATTTAGTTTAAACCCTCCAGAACCACACTAGTGAACCTAATTAAGAATGAGGAAACTGGGCCTGTATTCTCTCGAGTTTCAAAGAATGAGAAGTGATCTCATTGAAACTTACAAAATTCTTACAGGGTGGATATAGATAGGCTGTTTCCCCCGGCTGGTGAGTCTGGAATCAGGGGACGTAATCTCAGATTAAGACTGAGATAAGGAGGAATTTCTTCACGCAGAGGGTGGTGAATCTTTGGAATTCTCTACTCCAAAGGGCTGTGGTAGATCAGTCTCTGAACATGTTCAAGACAGAAGTCGATAGATATCTGGATAGTAATGACATCAAGGGATATGGGGATAGCGTGGGAAAGTGGCTTTGAGGTAGATGGTCAGCCTTGATCTAATTGAATGGCGGAGCAGGCTCAATGGGCTGAATGGCCTACTCCTGCTCCTCCGTTCCTAAATTCCTGCAAGGACATTGGTCCCAGTCCTGTTTAGGTGTAACCCGGCCCTTTTGAATAGGTGCCTCCTGCCCCAGAACTGGTTCCCATGTCACCAGAATCTGAAGCCCTCCCTCCTGCACCATGCCTCAAGCCAAGCACAGATCCTCCCTATTTCTACTCTCGCTAGCACACGGCCCTGGAAGCAATCCAGAGATTACTAGCATCAGGGTCTTACTTTTTAACTTGCTCCCTCGCTCCTGAAAATCTGACATCTGTCCTCTCTATGTTGTTGGTTCTGATGTGTACCACAACTCCCTCCCTTCCCCCTGAAAAATGGGGGATTTTAACCTTCATATTGATTGGGATAAGCAGACTAGCTCATGCCAGAAAGGTTGGTGAATTTCTTGAGTGTGTTTGGGATAGTTTTCTGCAGCATTATGTTCCAGAACCAACAAGGGGGCATGCCAATTTAGATTTAGTAATGAGTACTGAGCCAGATTAAGTGAACAGCCCAACAGTGCAGGAACATTTATCAAATGTGATCATATTATGATTGATTTCAACATAGTGTTTGAAAGGGAGAAATATGAAACAGCTAAATTTCTAGGTTTAGGTAAGGTTGATTTCAATGGGATAAGCCAGAGACTTCTACAGTAAACTGGGAAAACTTGGTCATGGGTAAAATGACAGAAGATCAGTAGGAGGTGTTCAGAAAAGAATTTGTGATACAGATCCAGTTTAAACCCCTAAGGGTCAAGACCTCTACTTCCCAAAAAAAAAAAAACGCCATGGACAACTAAAGAGCTAAGAGAAAACATAAAACTAAAAGAAAATGCATAAACAAATGCAAAAAATTCTATCTTTTCCATTTGACAGATCTGTGCTAAGAGCAGCAAAGGGTGACAAAACAGAGAGCAGGGACAACAAACTTTCAAGGGATATCAAAATCAATACAAAAATCTTTTACAATTATATTAGAAAAAAAGGGTGGTCAGGAGCAATATGGGCCCCGTGAAAACTGATAACAGTGATACTGTCAATGAAAATAAGGAAACGGTGGACATGCTGAGTAATTAATTTGTGTTAGTATTTTCAGTCGAGGAACAGGACAACATGCCAGACATCCCAAAGAAACTAATACTGAATCAGAGACAGGGACTCAGCAAAATTAACATAAGCAAAACAACAGCAATGAAGAACATAATAGCACTAAAGAATGACAAATCCCCAGGACCAGATGGCTCCATTCCAGGGTTTTAAAGAAAGTAGGTGGAAACACTGCAAAGTACTCTTGATTCAGAAATGCTCCTTTAGATTGGAAAATTGTGCATGTCACTCCACTATTTAAGTAAGAAAGGTGAGAATTGGAAACCAAGGAATTATAGACCAGTTAAACATCCATTGTCAGGAAATTGCTAGAGTTTATAATTAGGGATTGAGTGACTCAACAGCTTGAAAACTTTCGGCTGATCAGAGAGAACCAGCATGCATTTGTAAAGGGTATCTCATGCCTGATGAGCTCGATTGAATTTTTTGAAGAGGTGATTAAAGTAGTGGATAGGGGAATGTCTATGGTTGTTATGTATATGGACTTCTAGAAGGCATTTCATAAAGTCCCTAGGAAGAGACTGCTAGTTGAAGTTGAAGCTCATGGGATTGGAGGACAGCTCATGTACCATTTTTAAAAAGGGAGATAGGGATAGGCCAAGTAATTACAGGCCAGTCAGCCTAACGGATTTGTTAAGGGAGGGTCATGTCTGACTAACAGAACTGAATTTTTTTTGAGGAGGTAAAAAGGGTCGATGAGAGTAGTGCATTTCATTTGTCTATATGTAGTCTTTACCAAGGCTTTTGATAAGGTCCCACATGGCAGACTGGTCACAAAAATAAAACCCACAGGATCCAAGGCAAAGTGACAATTTGTATCCAAAATTGGCTCAGAGGCAGGAAGCAAGAGGTAATGGTTGGTAGATGCTTTTGCGACTGGAAGACTTTTTCCAGTGGGGTTCCAAAGGACTCAGTACTAGGTCCCTTGCTTTTTGTGGTATACATCAATGATTTGGACTTAAATGTAGGGGGTATGATTAAGAAGTTTGCAGACAATATAAAACTTGGCCGTGTGGTTGATAATGAAGAAAATAGTTGTAGACTGCAGGAAGATATCAATGAACTGGTCAGGTGGGCGGAACAGTAGCAAATGGAGATCAATGAGATATCTGGATACCAATGACATCAAGGGATTTGGGGATAGTGTGGGAAAGTGCCATTGAGGTAGATGATCAGCCATGATCTAATTGAATGGCAGAGCAGGCTCAATGGGCTAAATGGCCTACTCCTGTTCCTATGTTCCTAATCTGGAGAATCAAGGGTTAATGCAAGGGAATACACAATAAATGGTAGGATACTGAGAAGTGTAGAGCAACAGAGGGAATGAATGTCCACAGGTCCCTAAAGGTGGCTGGATACGTAGATAAGACGGTGAAGACAGCAAATGGGATACTTGCCTTTATCAGCTGAGGCATAAAATATAAGAGCAGGGAGATTATGCTGAAACTGTATAAGACACCAGTTTGGGCACAGCTGGAGTATTGCATGCAGTTCTGACCACCACACTATAGGAAAGATGTGATTGCAATAGAGACGGTACAGAGGAGATTTGTGAGGATGCTGTCTGGACTGGAGAATTTTAGTAATGAGGAAAGATTGAATATGGTAGGGCTGTTATGGGGATCTGGAACTCACTGTCTGAATGGGGAAGAAACCCTTATAGCATTTAAAAAGCACTTGGATATGCACTTGAAGTGCTGTAAACTACAAGGCTAAGGACCAAGAGCTGGAAAGTGGGATTGGGCTGGATGGCTACTTGTCAGCTGGCATGGTCACGATGGGCCTCCATTCATACTGTAAATTTCTATTATTTATATGATTCTACGAATTGAAGGCAAATTATTAACCTGGTTAGGAAATTGGCTGAGTGGCAGGAGACAGAGTAGGGAAAATGGGCAAGTACTCTAACTAACAGGATGTTGACTTGTGGTGTCCCACAGTGATCCGTGTTAGGGCCTCAAGTACTCACCGTATTTATTAGATGATGGGATAGAAAGCTACATATCCAAATTTGTCAATGACACAAGATAGGCCTCATTTGTAAGCAGTGTGGATGGAAGCGTAAAATAACAGAGACATTAGTAGTCATTTGGCAGTGCAGAACTTGAGTACTGCTGAAAACAGAAACATTTTGTCAAAGCTTTTCGTCTTGCACTCATCAGGACGAATCACAAGAATACCAATGTAAGGGAAAGCAACAAATTCATACTGTATGAGAAGAGAGTGCTGATTGGTTAGCAAGTGGGCACTGATTGGTAGAGGCGTTGCCATAGAGAATGCACCAGTTAATAGTAACTGACAGTTAACTGCCAAGCTTTGTTTGAAATTTAAACCAGGCAGCTTGACTCTGATTGGTCAAGGCGAGGAAGAACTTTTTTACATAACTGGTAGTAATGACCTGGAATTCACTGCCCACAAGGGTGGTGGAAGCGGAGACAATCAATCAATGACTTCAAAGGGAAATTGGATTGTCACTGGAAGGAAAGAGATTTGCAGGGCTGCGCGGATGAAGCAGGGGAGTGGAACTGACTGGATAGCTCTGTGGCGAGCTGGCATGGATTCAATGGGTTGAATAGCCTCCTTCTGTGCCGTAAATGACTCCATGACTCTACCTTTTGGATTATTATGTGAAGCTGCTGTTGCAGCAGCTCATGCATTTCTCATATAAACATGGAGGTTTAAGCACTAGAAATTCTTATGCTATTGTCCCAGCTATAATAGTAATGTAATAATAGTTTCAAACAAGAGAAAACCTTTCCATCTATCCACAATATTCCCTTGCATTTTTAAAAATGAATCCTATTTGTTGACTAGAATCTCTCTAGTTCCTTTTTGAAGCCCATCAAGTGTCCTTGTTCCATGTGTAATCTATTTCACATACTTAACACTTAAAAAAAAAGTTCCTCCTGTATTTCCTATTTTCTTTTGTTGTTCTTAATTGATTAATATTGATTAATTGGGCGGCGCAGTGGTTAGCACCGCAGCCTCACAGCTCCAGCGATCCGGGTTCAATTCTGGGTACTGCCTGTGCGAAGTTTGCAAGTTCTCCCTGTGACTGCATGGGTTTTCACCGGGTGCTCCGTTTCCTTCCACAGCCAAAGACTTGCAGGTTGATAGGTAAATTGGCCATTATAAATTGCCCATAGTATAGGTAGGTGGTAGGGGGATGGGGTAGGAATATGGGATTAATGTAGGATTCGTATAAATGGGTGGTTGATGGTCGGCACGGACATGGTGGGCTGAAGGGCCTGTTTCAGTGCTGTATCTCTAAATAAATAAATTTAAAAAAAATGTCCCTTGCACTTAAATTCCATCGACAGGTCACTTGGATCCAATTTGTTCAAACCTTTCATAATTTTAATCTTGAAATGGACTGAGTCCAACCCCATTTCTCGTATAATAGTAATTTTGTTTTAATTCTTTATCGGGATGCAGAGATTGCTGGCAAGGCCAGCATTTATTGGCCAGGCCTCGTTGCCCTTAAGCAGGTTGTACTGGTCATTCCTTGCTGCAATCATGAAGTGAAGGTACTCCCACAATGCTGTTATGTGCAAGGAGTTCCAGGATTTTGACCCAGCAACAATGATATGTGTCACGTCGGATGGTGTACGGCTTGGAGGGGAATGTGGAGCTGATGGTGTTCTCATACACCTGCTGCCCTTGATCTTCTAGGTGGCAGAAGTCAAAGGTTTGGGAGGTGCTGCCGAAGAGCCCTTTGTGAGTTGTTCCAGCACCCTCCTGAAAATAGTACATACTGCAGGCACATTGATGGTAGAGGGAGTGGACATTTAAGGCAGTAGATGGGGATCTGAGCAACCAGACTGCTTAGTCCTGGAGTGTTTTTGGAGCTGCATGCATCCAGATTCCATCACATTCCTGACCTGTGCCTTGTAGATGTTAGAGAGGCTTTGGGGAATCAGGAGGCGAGCCATTCGCTGCAAAATACCCAGCCTCTGACCTGCTCTCGTGGCCACAGTACATATATAGCTGTTTCCATTTCTGGTCATTAGTGACCTGCAGGATGATAGGGGGATCTGACAGTGGAAATGTCATTGAATGTCAAGGGGAGATGGTTATGCTCTCTCTTGTTGGAGATGGTCATTGCCTAACAGTTTTGTGGCAAATGTTAGTTGCCAGTTATCAGCCCAAGCCTGGATGTTCTCCAGGTCTTGCTGCATGTGAGACTGGGCTGCTTCATTATCTGAGGAATTGTGAATGAAGCTGAACACCATAATTATCAGTAAACAGCTAATGATTGAAATAAGAATTCAGCCCTTGTCTGAATATAATCGGATGCCCCCTGCTGTTGGCTCATCAGCACAGAGATAATCATTTTGGATGGCAGCCACCGGTCATTGATTGGATCAAGAAACAAGAGTGAAGTAAATCACATTTCCAGGAGGGATTCCTGCATAGTACTGCTATAAGATCAACTTTTCAAACCATTTAGAGCTCATATTAGACAGATTTAACCAAAGCAAAGCTATTTATAGGACAGGCTGTAGCCAACTGGATATTGTAAGATTAACACACTTAGGATTTTTTAGGGCTCTAAAATCTCAGTTAAACTGTTGATCCTGATAAAGCAAAGGCTCTATCAGATAAAGGACCATTCTTTACACACACAGTTGACCATTAATGTAAAACAGATTTCTTAAAGTTTTGATGCCCGATATATTGACTATAATGTACCTAATAATCATTTTAAATGCTGAATGCTTAAAATATTTGAGGAAGTACATTCATGTAGTTTGAATAGAAACAACAAAATTAATGGAGTGATTAATGGGAGAAAAACTATCAATAGGTGCATTAAATTGTTTTCAAATCCATTACAAAGACAAGTTCAACAATTGTTACAACTTAGAGTATAATGTAATATAAATAAATATAGGGTGTGAGTTAAAGTTACAAGGCAAGGACAAGTCATGAAAAAAGATTAGACAATTCACTAATGACATCAGAGGCTACAACCAACACACTTCTCAGGAAAATCATTTTTATTAGGAAAAAAACACAATTTCTCAATTCTGTTGAGAAAAGCTGGTCGAAGGTCCTGCTGACAAGGTATCTATTAATAATATAATAAGATGAAATAGTTCAACATATAAAGTGGAAAACAGGCAAAGACATACACTTGTGATTGCAGGCATATTTTAACATTAACTTAAAATAAGGTAATTTAAGTAGATTGATAATGAGGACAGTTTGATAACCATTTTAGCTTCACAGTTTAATTATCATATTGATACCTACTGATTGAACACAAGTAGGGCCTTGTCTGCTTCAAACATCATAGTTAAACAACACACTGGATTCACTTTGAGAACTAGGAGTATACATGATCTATGATCCAGTATGTTTTCAAACAACTCAAAAATACTCTTAATCATCTATTCTCTCCAATTATTGGCTTATCTCTAACCTTCTTCTCTTCTCTAAGGATCTTCAAACAAACAGCTTCAGGAAAGTTGAGCTGTTGCCTCCCAGGTCCGTGTCCAACTTTCACCATATATTTGCAAGTTTGTTCTTTCTTTGTAGTAATGCTACTCCATTCCTCAAAGAATTATTCACCCATTAAAAGGAGGTGTTCAATTAAGCTGTCTCAAAGTCCTAAATATTATTAAAGAAAATACTGTAAACATACGAACATACAAATTAGGAGCAGTAGGCCATTCAGCCCCTCAAGCCTGCTCCGGCATTTCATAAGATCGTGGCTAATATGATTGTGGCCTCAACTCTACTTTTCTGTTTACCCCTTACTCCCTTTGACTCCCTTGTCAATCAAGAATCTATCTAACCCTGACTTAAAAATATTCAATGACCCTGCCTCCGTTGTTCTCTGGGGAAGAGAATTCCACAGCCTGACGACCCTCTGAGAGAAAAAAATTTCTCCTCATCTCCATCTTAAATAGTAGACCCCTTAGTTTTAAACTGTGTCCCCTGGTTATAGTCTCTCTCATAAGGGGAAATATCCTCTCAGCATCCACCCTGTCAAGCCCCCTTAAGATCTTGTTTCAATAAGATCACCTCTCATTGTTCTAAACTCCAATGGGTACAGACCCGATCTGTCCAATCTTTTCTCATAAGATGACACCTTCATCGCAAGAATCAGTCAAGTAAACCTTCTCTGAACTGCTTCTAATGCAATTATATCCTTTTTTTTTAAACTAAGGAGGCCAAAAACTGTACACAGCACTCCAGATGTCAGCTCACCAATGCCCTGTACAACTGTAGCAAAACTTCCTTACTTTTATATTCCATTCCCCTTGCAATAAATGACAATATTCCATTTGCCTTCCTAATAACTTGCGGTACCTGCATACTAATATTTTGAGATTCATGTACCAGGACACCCAGATCCCTCTGTCCTGCAGAGTTCTGCAATCTCTCTCCATTTAAATAATATACTCCTTTGTTATTCCTTCTACCAAAGTGGACAAGTTCACATTTTCCCACATTATACTCCATCTGCCAAATTTTTGCCCACTCACTTATCCTATCCAAATCCCTTTGCAGACTCCTTTTATCCTCCTCACAACTGACTCTCCTACCTATCTTTGTATCATCAGAAAGCTTAGCAACCATACATTCGGTCCCCTCATCCAAGCTATTTATATAGATTGTAAATGTTGAGGCCCCAGCACTGATCCCTGTGGTACTCCACTAGTTACAGCTTGCCAAACATTATCCCTCCTCTCTGCTTCCTGTTAGCTAAACAATCCTCTATCCATGCTAATAAGTTACCCCCTACACCATGAACTCTTATTTTGTATTGTAACCTTTGATGTGGCACCTGATCAAACGCTTTTTGGAAATCCAAAACTAGAGATGTTTCTCAATTATTCTTGTGGTTCATGCTTTCTAACTGGTAGTTGGAACAACACAAGAAAAGAGAACTATGAGCAGTAAATTCACAAAGTCAATAGAAAGGAACGACTAAAACATAGGTGAACTGGGTCCCCGAAACACAAACAGAAACTCTGGGGTCATCAGATTTTCACCTGCATATCATCAGGTTCTGCATTTGTTGATTTATTAGCCTATCATTTCCTTTGTGCAGTCATAAGAATGCTTCTAAAAAAGATAGTTTCTTTTTTAAAAAGTGTCAAAATTTCCAAGGGAATCAAACACAGAAATTTAAAAAGAAAATTGAAGAAGACACAATGGGCTAAAAATTGGTCTGCACCCATTTTTGGATGCGGGACCAGAATTCACAACCTGCTTGCGCCCATTCAGGCAGCCTTCTCAAATATATGGTTATAGCATTGGCTCATGCGCTCATCTGGGGACCAAACAGAGTGTGCTGATATCACATGGTGCAGCCAAAATGCTCCTCTTAAAGGGATGATACACTCAGTCGAAGGGAGCTGCTGCTGATTGCCTGCTGACACTGGTTGCAAGTAGGAGCTGCACAAATGGAGTAGAAGGGAAGAGAGGATGTTCCTAAGTTGACAAATGTGGCAGCAGAGGCCTCAGTGGTGGAGACTGACAGGAGGAGAGAGCTCATGTTTCCACAGGGTGGGTCAGAAGGCCCTCAAGGCACACCCTCAGAAATGAATGGGAGTTGATGGCCAGGGCAGCCAATGCCCTGAGTTAGGCCCCGAGGACCTGGCAGCAGTACCACAAGAAGTTCAATGACCTCACGCAGTTGGTCAAGGTCACTACATGCATTTCAAAAAACATCTACCCACTGCACCGCCAACCTCTCAGGCTGCTTAATGCACCACACCCAATGGTTCAGACAGCAGCACTCGCTAGCACTCAGGACTCAAAGCTAATATTTGGATACCCCACCTCACTCTCACACACATTCCAAGGATGCCAACCTCAAAACCAGCTCCCGTTGCTTCCACATAACTCTAGCTATTCAGTAGTGGCAGCAGATCACGCAAACACAGCGCAACATAATCATCGACATTCTGCCCTCACTCATGCAGGACAAGGTTGCGTGTAACCACTTGGAGTAGAGCAGAACCGGTGGGGAACAAGGACGCCTGCATTTCCTAAGTCCTATAGTGGAGATGGTTCTCCGCATCATGGGGCCACTGCAACAGGGTCCACGGCATCCGGTGTTGTTGAGGACATCAAGGATGACGATATGTTCTTGCATTATGCCCGTTCTCAATGCCCAGCTCACCCTCATCCTGCTATCTGGCATGATATGCAAGCTACTGATGGTGTCAGCATGGATCTCTTGCTTTCCAACCCATGCATTTTCTCCCCGACCCTTCCCTTTCTGATTTTATGCTTCCAGATACCCAAGAACTGTCACCTGCCCAGCCACTGTAGCCCCAGGAGAGAGAGCAACACCACAGCACTGATGAAGCTAGTGGTCCTGGCACTCGCAGCTATCAGCTCAGATCCTGGCACTGCATGTACCTTAATGACTCGTATAGAGTCAACAACTGCACGTGGTGAGTCACCGGGTATAAGGGATGCAGTGAGGCCAGGAGAAAAAATAGTTTGTGTGCCAACTGACTGTAAGGGATGGGGGTGGGGTGGTGAGGGAGGGGGAGCGAGGTCGCAGACAAGTTTCGTTACAGGGGACTCAGATTTGGACTTCAATGGAGCAGCATACAGGATCTAATGAGGATGCACACTGGAGATTCTACCTGCATTGGCAGATCTGCAAGACAGCCTCCTGTCACTGTCAAGGCTCATGGAGGAGTCTGGCTCCAACTTGGCAGAAGGCATTGCTCAGAGCTTCCCATCTCCACGGTTTCTGCTCCAGCGCCCCATCATGTTGCAGATCCAGAAACATTACAACGGCAGGCTCCAATATCTGTTGCAACCTTTGTGTGTACAGATCACCAAATACTCTGCCTTCCCTGTATGGATGCTGCAACACTCCCTGCCAAATCCAGCAACTCACTAGAACACTTCCAAAAACTCTCCACAATACCTCCACAAACGTTGCAGTAGCAGAAGTTAGTCTAAATCACCTTACCTGCAAGTTGGATGACTAGCCCTTGAAATAATGCCAGTGGGGGTTTCCTCTTCCATCTGAACACATGTTCTTTAGTGAGTGACAAGTGAATGAGTTGAGTGGACCTGTGCGGTCCAAGTTTGGAAGTTGTGCATCAAATCAGCTGAAGTGGCTGTTTGACATCACTATCAGGCCAATTGAAAAGCTTCTGACGGAGGCCTGGCGTGCCTGCATCAGCACCCTTCCCAGCATGGAGCGCCATGCGGGCCATGCCAGAAGTGTTGCACACCCGACTAGGAGAGTCACTGGCTTCCTTAACACCGACTCCAGTGACGCTACGCAGCCAAATTCCTCGGCCTATATTCACAAGCATTTTTCTATAATTTTTGAGCCATTCAATAAACTTTTGCATGGTTACAATTTTATTCAATTTTGTGCCACAAATTATCATAGTTTACATTCAGCAAAAATATGTCAGTAGCAACATTAAAGTGTGCCAGAAATTAAATTTAACTAATAATTTGCCACCAGTAAAATCCAGTTCACAAACAATGAATGCAGAATTTAATGCAGTGGTACTACAAACACCATTTTGTGTTTTCATGGAGTCCAAACAAAATAGAGTAAATAACATTTTGCTCTGTGCATCATGTGCCATTATCAAAATTTTAGAATTTACAACTCGTTTATTTTGAAAAACAATTTATAGAAAAAGATTTCAATCTCTAGTCCTCATATTTGCTGTATTAGAAAAAAATCATAATTTATCTGTTTTGAAAAGATAAGCTTTAACTTTTCACAGGGAGAAATCAACTGACTGAATACTCAATTTAATTGGCATCTTCTGAATGGAAAGAATGCTTAAGTGATGTATATGAAGCTATGTCTCCATGCAATGTTAATGCATACCACTGTGCCCCAACCTCTGGAAAATCTATCCTGCTATTTAGGCAGGACATACCTAGGGAAGGTGATGGAGGAGATTGGGGCTGCATCAGGTGAGGTGGGAATCTACACAGGAGAGTAGCTGAGATGACTATTTCCTCATCAATCCTTCTTTGCAGACATGTCT
Source organism: Heterodontus francisci (assembly GCF_036365525.1). Taxonomy (NCBI): domain Eukaryota; kingdom Metazoa; phylum Chordata; class Chondrichthyes; order Heterodontiformes; family Heterodontidae; genus Heterodontus; species Heterodontus francisci. The sequence goes on from NC_090371.1 coordinate 117,343,366, forward strand.
GTCCACAATAGGACTGCCAAGAATACCACTGCACAATCCTTGTGAAGAGAAAGTCTCAGCTTCCGTGAAGATATCCTCCATCATCTAGTGTGGAATTAACAACCTGTTAAGCAAGACAGATCTAGCAACCTAAAAGTGGCATCCAGGAGGCATCTGAGCCATCGGCAGTATCAGAATTATATACCAAAGCAATGTATAACCTTATGGTTCAGCATATCCCTATCCACAAAAGCAGGATAAATTTAACCTGATCAATTTTTTTTGCCTGATTAGCCTCCTCCTTATCATCAGCAAAATGGTGGAAGGAACTATCAATAGTAAGAACATACTTAGCAATAATCTGTTTGCCTATGCTCAGTTCAAGTTCTGCCAGAGCTAGTTGGTTCCTGACCTTGTCACATCCTCGATCCAGGCATGGACACAAAAGCTGTATGCCAAAAGAGAAGTTAGAGTAACTGGACAAGTTACTCAAGGCAGCAGTCGACCAAGAATGGCACCAAAGCACCCTAGCAAAAATGTGATTAGTGGAGGTCAAAGTAAAGACCTTGATTAGCTGGAATCACACTCGAGGCAAAGGATGATGGATGTGGTTGCAAGAGGCCAACATCACAGCTCCAGGACATTGCTACAGGAGATGCTTATGGCAGCAGCCTTGGCCCAATCACCACCAGCTGCTTCATCAAAGGGTCAAGAAAGGGGCTTTTCCCTGACAGAGTATTCAGTTCCCTACAGTATTCAGTTCCATTCAGAACTCCTCCAGCAATAAAGTAGCTCATGCATAATACAGTAGGATTGCAGAATATCCAGACTTTGACAAGTGGCAGATAGCATTTGTGTCACATAACTGCAACAGTAACCATCCACAACAAAAGTGCCCAACCTCACCCTGATCTTTAATTAGTTTAGTTTAGTTTAGAGATACAGCACTGAAACAGGCCCTTTGGCCCACCGAGTCTGTGCCGACCATCAACCACCCATTTGTACTAATGCTACACTAATCCCATATTCCTACCACATTCCCACCTGTCCCTATATTTCCCTACCACCTACCTACACTAGGGGAAATTGCTAATGGCCAATTTACCTATCAACCTGCAAGTCTTTTTGGCATGTGGGAGGAAACCGGAGCACCCAGAGGAAACCCACGCAGACACAGGGAGAACTTGCAAACTCCACACAGGCAGTACCCAGATTTGAACCCGGGTCACTGGAGCTGTGAGGCTGCGGTGCTAACCACTGCGCCACTGTGCCGCCCTCAACACTGCTTCTCCAGTATCAATCTCATGAGGATCACACCATTGACCAGAAGCTTAACTGGAAGAGCTGTATCAACCACGTGGCTACAAGATCAGGGAAAAGGCTGCATACTCTGCGATGAATGGTTCACACCTGACTGCTCAAGGTCTATCCACTATCTACAAGACACGAGGAATATTCAACACTCACCCTGGATGGGTGCAGCCATAACGCTCAAGAGGTTTGGGGCCATCCAGGATAGCGCAACTGTTTGATTGGTGTTCATGCCACTAGAATCAATATCCATCCTTCCTACCATTGACAGACTGCGGCTGCAGCAACTGACTATGCTTGCTTCAAGAGCACAAGAGCAAGATCATGGAAACATCAGCACCTCAAAATTCCCCAAGCCGCATACCATATCTTGATGTTTATCACCGTTTCTTCATCATCACTGGGTCAAGAGCCTGGAATTCTCTACCTAACACCAATGTTGAAGCAACACCAGTACAAGGACTATAATGGCTCAAAGTGAAGGTCCACAAGCATCTTCTTAGAGTAATTAGATATGGCCAATAATTCACTGCCAAAATTCATTGTCTAGGCTCCCACGTGATATATTCACCTTTGGGAAAGGTGTCAAACCTTGACCAGTGCCCAGTGAACGGTGCACCAACAAGACATCAAATTCAGGGAATTCATCAGAGAAATTCTGATGAAAGGTCATCGACCTGAAACGTTGACTGTTTCTCTCTCCACAGATGCTGCCTGACCTGCGGAGGATTTCCAGCATTTTCTGTTTTTGTTTCATATTTCCAGCATTGGCAGTATATTGTTTTTGCAAAATTCTCTCCAATTCAATTTCCACCCTGCCACAGCACCAAGACGGCCCCTGCTCGAGACAATAAGCAAAAACTTGTAGAAATTAATCCCATACTTCTCCTGATGCCACAGATAACCATTCCATCCTTCTCAAAACCTTTGCTTCATTGTTCTTTTCCATGACACGGCTCTCTCTTGGTTTTATTTCTAATAATCAGAACAAAATCATTGCAATTCCTCCCGTATGCTTTCTTACATCCGTTCAGTCACTTATATCATTTTCTATCACTGACTTTGGCAGAATCCAGGATTCAATCCTTTTCATCATTCACCTGCCACCCATCCAAAGCATCATTTATAAGCATGCAGACAGCTTCCAAATGTACACTAATAGTATCAGTTTCCTGCCTCAGTCTGCACCATTGACTCCATTGCTGTTGCCACTGTCTTCAATTGCCAATCTAACATTAAAGCTTGGATGATTCTTAAGTTTTTCCAGATTGATTAGTAAAACTGATGATATTTTCTTTGGTTCCAGCCATCTCTTCCATGCTATTGTCTTGAACTATGTCAGTCTACCTAGCTGCCTTCTCAAGCTTACTCCAAAGATTCAAAGCTTTGGTGTCCTTCTTGACATTGAGCTGAGCTTCCTTCCCCACATTTGTTCAGTCACCAAGAACTTTTTCTACCATCACCAAAATATTGCCTGCATCCAGCTTGGCTCCTCCCTACTGCTGCAGAGACCCAAGTCCATGCCTACTCATGTTTCAAGGCTCCAGTTCTTGAACTTTTTTTTTGCTGCCCTCAAAGTCATCATCATCTACAACTTAATTAGAATGCTATAGTCAGCATGCTTTCCCACACAAAGTACCAAATGTCCATCACCACTATCTTTTCGAAACCAACTGGCTTCATGTACCCTTATGAATTGATTATAAAGTCCTTATCCGTGTGTTCAAACCCCTTCATGACTTGGCACCATCCTACATTGGATCTTCAGCGCACATCCTTACACAACATTGCTTCTCAAACACTCCTTAACTGTTCATTTCTGTTCCTTCCATGCCACCTGTGGGGGCCCTTGCTTCAGCCATTATGCCACATTTTCTAGATCTCTCTTCCAAAATCTCTCCTGTTTCCAAAAGAAGTGGTGACAGTATAAGCAAACACATGAAAAAAATTTTCAGAAAATGTTGGACAAATTATAACAGTAATGCACAAATTAATGAGTGTTTGTTAAAGCCTGGCTACCCGACCTGAACCTGACCAAACCCACTACGTGTCAGGTTCGGGTCGGGTCTGTATTCGGCGTCCAGCATTCGGGCTCAGGTCGGGTCGGGCTGGATTGTACTACTTTGTTTCGTATTGTTTTTGTTTTAGTCTATGATCTTTTTCTGTTTCAAAAATATGTTTGTTATTTTCGGGTCGGGTCAGGCATTTAAAAAATTTAAAGGACTCGGGCCCGGGTCTGGTTTGGGTTGGCTGTTGTCGGGTCAGGCCTGGGTCGAGTTTTAATTTAATGATGTGCATACTTATTTTAATCAGATTAAGTCTCTTGTTCTCCTCATGGTTCTCCTTAAGCTGAGAGGAATGGCTTAGATTAATAAGCAGTCTTGCGAATCAAATAGCGATGTTGGGGTGGGAAATGAGTACTCGAGCACATATCCAAGTTACAGACAGAGTCTGAATGAAAGTGCAGTTTCATAGGTGAGTACTTACCAGCTGTAAAACCTGCTGCTACTGTAACAACCAGCCTTACAAATTCAATATATACTCAGCTCAGCTCACTGGCAATATCATTCAATCTGGTAAACTGAGTACATGTTGAATGTATAAAGTCAGCTCTTACAGTAAACAGCTGGAAACTTCCTTCAACTTCAGATGGATGGAGAGAAGCAGAACACTTGCAGTTTAAAAACACTCTGATTAAAATTGCAGTGCTGGAGAGAACAGAAATTTCCTGGGACTGGACCACTGGAAGAAAAGCATCTCTTGCAAATTACCTCTCAACTTCACAGTAATTTTCAGCAATTTTTTGCCACGCCAAATCACTTGTTTCACTTAATATGTCTTGTCCATTTTTCTTTCTTACTCTTGTACTCCAAAGGCTGATTAAAGAAAAAGTGTTGCAGAATAACCTACAAATAATTATTCTGCAAATTAGTCAGGATTCAATGACGAGAATAAATAACACTAATTAGCCTCTTGATCCATTGATTCTCCAAGGAACCTACTTATAATCATTCCACACTATGTACATACTATGGTAGTTCAACAAAAATAAATGCCCAATCTGAGATTTCAAGTTGGAAAAAAAAAACAATTTGAGCAAACTAATGTTGTCAGCAAGTAGTATGGCTGTTGTGCGATAATACATTCAGAGCAGAATAAGCAGTGGCTTCTTAATACTTATATATTATATATCTATACACACACATATATTGTAATGAATGCTACTTCATCTTATAGTTAAATGAACCCTATCATAAAAGGGACAATCTATTAACTGTTTAAATAAGTGACATATATTCAGAAATGATGCAAGACAAAAGTATGAAAATATAAGTAGATTAGATTATCTACTTACATTCACTTTAATGGTATTACCAAGACAGTCAGATGATTTTCTTCAAATCTTGGCAGTAGTTTTGCAAAGTTGTGTTTACTATGGTTTAGCATATGGCAATACAGATGCACCAGCAACATAAAGGACATTTTACCCCACTTTTCTTCCCTTCTTTCCAGAAGGCACTAAATCCTGCAGGTACACATCCATGCACAACAGCATCCAACCAGTCCCTCAGCCAAGTGGCCATTCTTCACATGCTAGCCAAGAAAATGTGTGTCAAAAGGCTATTTTAACATTGAAAAGGATGACTGACAACTAAATTATGCTTGCATCCAATATGTTCACAAGCACACTTTCAAGCAGGAACATTGGATGATTATCAAGAACCCTGACTGATTTTTAGCCTTCCTAGCCAAGGGGCATTAAAGCCAATTGTACTGCCTTATCAGCTAAGTCAGCACATGAATTAAACCCAAGACCTTCTGGGCTGTATGGCTTAGCGCTACTCTCTGTGCCTTTACTCACTATGCTATGAGCAAGCCTCTGTCAAAGATGTTATAAACCTATTGATGAAAAAAGAAAATTCTTATGACAGTAGCAGTTATGTAATTCTACATACCTTCAGGTCGTACATATCTAGCATTATTCTTGACCTAGTTCATCCTGCCCCTATCATTCCATATATTGTTAAATCAGAAATTATATTTTTCTTTAAAAAAAGCTTTATGCTATATATCTCAAGAATAACAAATAGCTGCCGATGCCTTTCAGTTTTTTTCTCCAGCTCAGGCTGACATTGATAAACACATTCAATCTTTGTTCATGCATTTTGTAACATCATCACATCTACTCACTGCCTGCAATTGCTCTATAATTAGCTCAAGAAATTTTTAATGCAGTATACAATTTTATCAAAATGGGTGGCACAGTGGCTAGCACCGCAGCCTCACAGCTCCAGCGACCCGGGTTCAATTCTGGGTACTGCCTGTGTGGAGTTTGCAAGTTCTCCCTGTGACCGCGTGGGTTTTCGCCGGGCACTCCGGTTTCCACAGCCAATGACTTGCAGGTTGATAGGTAAATTAGCCATTATAAATTGCCCCTAGTATAGGTAGGTGGTAGGGGAATTGTGGGGATGTGGTAGGAATATGGAATTAATGTAGGATTAGTATAAATGGGTGGTTGATGGTCGGCACAGACTCGGTGGGCCGAAGGGCCTGTTTCAGTGCTGTATCGCTAAATAAATAAATAGTTATGCTATTGCATTCGGTCTCTGGTAAGGATTCCAATTATTGTAAATAGGGCCTTTGTGAATCTTGCACGCTCTGGTATTGCCACGCAAGATTAGTGATCTTTCCAACATGCTCTCACATCACTCAATATTCACTCTTTGTACCTAGGCAGGTAATACTGCACATTATTTTCTCCAAATGACTGATGTTAATCAGTGAGTGAGAACATATGCTTTGCCATAACATGTACTGTTGAGATTTCTGGTTTTAAATGCAACCAATGAAGCACAACTGCTTATCTGGAGCCTATCTGGACAATTATATCCATGAGATTTTCAAAGTAGATCAAAGTCCTGACATGTTACTGAGCTTACACTTTGATGTTATCAATTTCTAATTCAAATGACATAAAACCAATATATGTTGCAAAATTTAAAACATGAAAAAATTGTACACTTAAAAATAACTAATTTTCCACAAGCTATAAGGATCCATTAGTACATCAGACAGGAATTTCTCTTCACCTCTCCATTTCCCCAAACACCTGTCCATCCTTGGGTTGATACAACAAGGAAAATTTGTGGTGGAGGACATTTGTTATAGAAGCGGAAAACAATTCAAACACAGAATTATTGGGGCATTCAAAGTCACATTTCCCTCAATTTTCTTGAAAACTAATAACACTCAAAGTTGTAGGATCCATAGAAGACTGATTGAGATCCATTATAGCTGAAACTTATTAAGATACACTGTTTGTACACAAAGTCACACCACCAATTTACACTGAGTGAACATAACTGGCTGTCATTTGTAAACGGTGGCCTGTCACCATGTCAATGTATGTGTGAGAACTTAATGAGAACTTTGCATAAGAATTAATAGTGCGCATTTAACTAATTTTAAATGTATTGACCCATAAATCACTAAAAAAAAATTACAAATTAACTGTGCCCGCCATTATTAGTTCAAATCTAGCAATTTGTGGCAAAGGGGATACACGCCATAAGTTCCAATTCTCGCTCCAATGTTAGCCTTGACAAAACTGAAAAAACTGCAACTTTGCTGTGAGTCATTGCGGTGAAATTAATTGCATGTTATGAAATTGCTGCATTTGGGTCGTAAGTGCATATACTGCCATTTAGAGCTAGTGATTCATGTTGGAAGGATATTGTTAGTGATATGATGGCCGGAATTTTACATTGGGCGGGAGACCCGCCCACCGGCCAAAAATTCAGGGGTGAGCCTGCCTCCGCCGGGCCTGTGGAGCCACGCCAGGAATTTATGCTCCCCAGGCCCTTAAATGGCCTTGGGCGAGACTGCCACCTCTCTGAGGCAGGTAGTCCCACCTAATGGAGCTGCCAGCTAATCAACGGGCCGGCAGCTCTCAGTCCCAGCAGCACCACTGGGAGTGGTGGTCACTGCTGGGACTGCAACCAGTCAACAGAAACAAGAGGGACAATGGCCCTGGAACCAAGGTAAGTTTTTGAGGCCTCGCTGGGGACAATCGGCCAGGCCTCAGCAAGGGGGATTGGTTGGGGGAGGACAGTAGGGGAGTGGGGATTGTGCAGTGGGGGTGGTTGGGCCATGGGGGGGCCCTCCATGGGGCACAGGGTGCCCGATCAGGAGGGCCACCACCCCCACCCAGCCTGCAAGAAGGCTGCAGGTTTTATCTGGCAGTGTTCTGAGGCCTAAGCCGCCTGCCGGCCACTGGTAAAATACCAGCAGCTGCGGGAGGAGGCTCTTAGGTGGCCACTTAAGGACCTTGATTGGCCTGGGGTGGGCAGGCCGTTTCTCGCACCGTCGCCCCACGTAAAATTGCAGCGGGGGCAGGAAAGCGTCGGGAATGGCACACCCTAGCATGAAATTTAATCTTGGAAGCACAGGAAGGCAACAAATGAAAATGTGGAGTCTCATTCCAGCAGGCAGTTAATTGTTCCTCGAGTTTTTAAAACTTTATTTCCTGTCTTGACAGTATTTTTATGTCACTTCACATTCCTGTTCCTATCCAATGGTGATGACTCTCAGGATGCAAAGCTTTTTTGACACTTCAAAGTGTAAATTTGATAGATTTATTTCAGAAAATAATTTTGCAATACAGTGTATGAGAAAGAATGTTGGTACATTTTGCACACCTATGCTGCCATTCACTCATTATAAACTTTTAAAGGACCAATACAACAATTCCTAAACACAACTGGGGTACAATGTCCTCTTCTTCTGGCTATTCTTTTTCATTTTTTTCTTATTTAACCTTGCTGTCTCTATTTTCTCCCTCAATCCACTTGCTTTCTTTGCATTTTTATTTCTCTTTCTGTATCTAATTTGACTCTATTTCACCATATTTCCTTCTGCATCACTAACCCTACTTTCAATATTCTTAAATGTAGTTTATTAAGGGCATAGACCATTGGGATCCCAGATGCAACAATGACATCGCTGCACCATTATTAATTCACATTTCCAACAATTTGCAGTGCAAATAGTGCAATCTGAAGGGTAAGGAATGGAAGTCCAATTCATGTCGTGCAAGACAAGATGCGCCATTCCAGCGATTTCTGGGCCATTAAAATTTCCTAACGGAGTACTCCAGGATAGACCTGTTAGCTAATGTTGTTAATGGCTCCCTTTCCTCAGGAATTGTCCCTCTCACTTTCAAAACTGGCACCATCACATTCTCCTCAAAGTCCACATAACAGCCCTCTGTCCTTGAAAACTGTCACATCTCCAAAGTTCTTGAACTTGTTGTCACCTCTCAAACACATGCCCATCTTTAATGAAATGCTATGTTTGAATCTCTCTAAATGGTTTGTCTCTGCCACAGCACTGAAATGGCCCTAATTATTGTCACAAATGAAATTCTCTATGACTGACAGCAATTCATTATCCTCCTCATCCAATCTGCAGCCAATGACACAGTCGACCACACTAGTCTCCTTGAGCATCTTTCTTCTGCTGTACAGCTCACTGGGATTGCCCATGCTTCGTTCCACCCTTATCTATCCAACTGTGGCTTATCTTCCTTCCCTCACATCATTACCTCCAGAGTCCCACAAGGATCTGTTTGTGGTCCCCTCTTCTTCATTTACATTCTGCCCCATGGTGACATCACCGCAGACATGGGGTACAATGACGATACTCAGCTCTACAGCCACACCACATCTCACAAGTTTGACAAGATTCAGTCTTGCATCAGCTGGAATTTCCTCCAGTTAAATATTGGGAAGACTGAATCCACTGTCTTTGTCCTTTGCTACTATTCTATACCTTCCCCAACTTTTGCCTCAGGCTAAACCAGAATGCTCACAGCCTGAGCTGATCTTATGACCTCATATAATTTTCATCATAAAGATCACTTTTTTTTTTCCACGTTCATAACATCACCTGTCTCCATGCATCTGTCACTGAAACCCTCATACAGTCATAGAGCGATACAGCACTGAAACAGGCCCTTCGGCCCACCGAGTCCACGCCAACCATCAACCACCCATTTATACTAATCCTACATTAATCCCATTTTCCCTCTCACATCCCCACCTTCCCTCAATTCTACTACCACCTACCTACACTAGGGGCGTTTTTTTTTTTACAATGGCCAATTTACCTATCAACCCGCAAGTCTTTGGCATGTGGGAGGAAACTGGAGCGCCCGGAGGAAACTCACGTGGTCACAGGGAGAACTTGCAAACTCCGCACAGGCAGTACCCAGAACCTCATCCAAGGCTTTGCCACCTACAGACGCCACTATTCCAATGCTCTACTGGCCAGCTTCACATACTTTATGAACTTCAGCCCTCCAAACTTCTGCCATTCATAGCTTACAATGTTGAGTCCCACTCAGCCATCACCCTTCTGCTCACTGGCCTACAGTGGCTCCTAATCCCTCAACATCGCAAATTTAGCATTTTCATCCTTGTGTTTAAATTCCTTCATGCCTTAACCCTCTCCATCTCTGTCAGCACCTCCAACCCAACAATCTTCCCCAGCCCACCCCCAAAACTCTCTGTTCCTCTGACCCTAGCCTTACGTGCCTCGCCTGGTCCATTTGTCCCACTATAGGCAGTTGTGTCTTTAGTCATCTGGGCCCCATGCTCTAGAATTTCCTCCATACCTCTAGCTCCCTCTACTCCTTTAAGATCCCTCTAAAACTCATCAAACGTTTAGCAGCCCCTAACATTTAACTTAAAAAGCAAAATACTGTAGATGCTGGAAATTTGAAATAAAAACAGAAAATGCTGGAAATACTTTGAGGAAAGAGAGATAGAGAGATGGAGTTGTTTAAGGAGGGAATGCCAGAGCTTGGCCTTGGCAGCTGAAGACATGGCTACCAATGGCTGTGTGAGTGAAGTTGGGGATGCTCAAGAGGCCAGAACTGGAGGAGCGCAGCGATTTCGGAGGGCTGGAAGAGATTACAGAGATATGGAGGGGCAAGATCATTGAGGGATTTGAAAACAAGGATAAGAATTTTAAAAGAGGCATTGTTTGACTGGAAGCCAAAGGAGGTCAGTGAGCACAGGGGTGATGAGTAAACAAATCTTGGTACGAGTTAGGATATGGCAGCAGAGATTTGGATGACCTCAAGGTTACAGATGGCAGAACCGCCTGTTTTGGAACAGGTAACTTTGTTTTTGAACTCCCAACTGCTTCAATTCATGACAACTCCTCAAATAGATTGGATTAACTCGCCCTCCAGCAATTTGCCACTTCAGTAAGGTGAGGCCAAGAGCGGAGCAGTCAGAGAGAGCGAGGCCGAGAGCGGAGCGGTCAAGGAGAGCGAGGCCGAGAGCGGAGCGGTCAGGGAGAGCGAGGCCGAGAGCGGAGCGGTCAAGAGAGCGAGTCCGAGAGCGGAGCGGTCAGGGAGAGCGAGGCCGAGAGCGGAGCGGTCAGGGAGAGCGAGGCCGAGAGCGGAGCGGTCAGGGAGATCGAGGCCGAGAGCGGAGCGGTCAGGGAGATCGAGGCCGAGAGCGGAGCGGTCAGGGAGATCGAGGCCGAGAGCGGAGCGGTCAGGGAGATCGAGGCCGAGAGCGGAGCGGTCAGGGAGATCGAGGCCGAGAGCGGAGCGGTCAGGGAGATCGAGGCCGAGAGCGGAGCGGTCAGGGAGATCGAGGCCGAGAGCGGAGCGGTCAGGGAGATCGAGGCCGAGAGCGGAGCGGTCAGGGAGATCGAGGCCGAGAGCGGAGCGGTCAGGGAGATCGAGGCCGAGAGCGGAGCGGTCAGGGAGATCGAGGCCGAGAGCGGAGCGGTCAGGGAGATCGAGGCCGAGAGCGGAGCGGTCAGGGAGATCGAGGCCGAGAGCGGAGCGGTCAGGGAGATCGAGGCCGAGAGCGGAGCGGTCAGGGAGAGCGAGGCCGAGAGCGGAGCGGTCAGGGAGGGCGAGGCCGAGAGCGGAGCGGTCAGGGAGAGCGAGGCCGAGAGCGGAGCGGTCAGGGAGGGCGAGGCCGAGAGCGGAGCGGTCAGGGAGAGCGAGGCCGAGTGCGGAGCGGTCAGGGAGAGCGAGGCCGAGAGCGGAGCGGTCAGGGAGGGCGAGGCCGAGAGCGGAGCGGTCAGGGAGAGCGAGGCCGAGAGCGGAGCGGTCAGGGAGGGCGAGGCCGAGAGCGGAGCGGTCAGGGAGAGCGAGGCCGAGAGCGGAGCGGTCAGGGAGATCGAGGCCGAGAGCGGAGCGGTCAGGGAGATCGAGGCCGAGAGCGGAGCGGTCAGGGAGATCGAGGCCGAGAGCGGAGCGGTCAGGGAGATCGAGGCCAAAACAGAGCGAAGCAAGAAGCAGAGCAGTCAGGAAGAGAAAGGCTGACAGCAGAGTGGTCAGAGAGAGGGCCAAGGCAAGAGCCGAGAAGTGGTGGCACCTTGAGAAGAGACCCAACTGCCATGAGCCCCTTCTTCCCTCTCAGGGCTCCCCTGCAGTTCCCTGCTAAACAAGAGCAAGCGACCATTTGGCTGAATATCAGTGTGGCATTCAGCCACCAAGGCGAGACTTTGATCGATGTGTAAGCTGGTGATCAGACTATGTCGGCCATTGGTGTGGGCTAGCATGCACTTGGTGGCCTGCCGCGTCTGATTCTCCATGAGGTTGGCTACTCTTTCAAAGGAGGTGGTCATCAGTGCAAATGCCTGAGACGTTATGGTACTCATACTAGAGATGAGTACTCCATTTTCTGTTCAAGGGTGCACAATGCCTCTGGAAATTCTGACGGAAGCACAGACATTTCCTGTTGCTGCTCCACAAATACCCTAAGGCTCAGCATCTGTGTCCAGCTGAATAGAGCTTGAAGTGTCCTGAACCCTCCAATGGGGACTCTCCAATGCTATGCCCATCTCCAGCACCTGCTCCTACTCACTGTGTGATGTGTCCCTCCCCAGGTGCGACTCTATCTTGCTGAAGAACTGGACCTACCAAGGTGCATCTGTGCAAGTGGAGGGTGTGCAGGAGTCATGTGACAGTGCATCCTCAGAATGCTGGTCCTCCTCTGAAGACTCCTTGGGCTCCTCCCTCATTTTCTCCCTTCACACTGTCAATGCACCTGTGTAAGTTAGTGCTGAGAAAAGGTAAAATCAGGTTCCAGGTTAGCATAGTGCAGATCATGACATTAAATGTATTGGTGACATTGGTTCAACATGAGTGACAGTTAAGTGCCAAGTGGCAGTCGGAGACCTAATGCAGACACCAGTGGCTGAATTTTCCATTGGACTTTGGGACTCCAACATAAGAACCAAATGGGAGTCCCAAGCCTGCACTTGCCAATATCAAGACCAGCACAGCAATCTTCCAGGAGATGGCTTCCTAATTGGCCACCTCTGCACTCGCACTCCTATTAAGGACAGTGGGCAGGCTCTCGATATGGCAGGCCCAGAGGGCCAGCAGCTCTGGAGCCTTGGCAGCCCCACCAGGAGAGCCGGACGCTGCTGAGGCAGGTCAGGGACCATGAGGGAGCCTCAACATGAAGGCACCCTCAGAACGGAGGGGAAACCTCTCCTGTGGAATCGTTTGGGCAGCGGGTGCGGCTTTTGCAGCTCTATCATTGGGGCATGGAGCCTCCAGCTCCATGGCCCCCTAACCTGCTAAAGGGAGACCGCCTCCAGTGAGCTGGCAGCCCACACACACAGCTGGGGGCTGCTCCACTGCTGGCAAAATGCTGGCAAGACTGCAAAAATCACCCCTAATTGGGGCCTTAACAATGTTAACTGGTTGCTCGTCTTTATTGAGCAGGCAGCTGATCTGCTTCCCAGCCTGCCCCTGGGAAAGTTCCAAGGTAACAGGATTGTGTCGGGAAGCTGCCCTGACGCAGCTCCCCACTGTTTTCCAGGCCCTACCGCTGCCAAGCCAGCCGCCACAAGGTTGGGAAAATTCAGTCCCAGGTTTCTGGACCACCTCCATCTCTCCATCGGCAACAGCCAGCACTAGTGTCACTCTGCCAAACTCCAGAGCTTCCTCCTCCAACATGGCTGCAGCTCCACCCCCCCGGTTTCTGCCTCTCCCTGGCATTGTGAGCTCTCTTCTCCTGCAATGATAAAAGGGTTAGGAGTGTGAGGAATGAACTGATTGCTGATGATGGAGGGTGTACCTTTGAGCCGGGTGACTGGGAAGAATGGGTGGAAGAGGGCATTATGATTAGGGTGAGCCTAAGTGCTGTCTGTTGAGATGGAGATTTGAGAAGGAGGCTGAAGAGAAAGGAATGTGTGTGACAGTAACATGTGTTGGTAAGAGGAGTGCTGTGCAGAAGAATCCTGGGTAGCGGGGTGCGGTGATAGAGTGATGGCTACCAGCTGAGAATTGCAGGATACACGCCTTGCAGTCCTCATGAAATGATTTAACCTTTTCTGGCATTCGATTCAGCTCCTCAGCACCACACTTCAGCTGCTGACAATCTCAACAAATTGAGGTCATGCCTTCTTGGCGAGACTGGCTGGCCTCCTCCTGCTGTCCCCAGAGAAGAGGACTTTTCCTCATGCCCTCACAGGATCCATCATCACCAACCGAGGACAAGTCTGAGAACCAGAATTGGGGGGAGAGCGATGTGGGTGGGTAGTGCAGCCTTTCCACGTATTCCTGCCATTCTGCGGGTCTTTGCTCCTTCCCACTGGTGTCCTGAATGTTACAATCACTGCCGCTATTCTGAGTCCCTTTAAATAGAGATACTTCATTGTTTGTTTCAGTGCATCATACTGCCCATGCTCCCTGATTGGTCGGGGAACTGGGAGGTAGGATAGTAATTACATTGCTCTGGGAGGGTTCCGAACCCAAAAATGGTCCCACCATTGTTGCAGGGATTAAGTCCACAAAATTCTGCCCCTACACTTTGGTGGACAGGGCACAAATTCAAAGTTTACAGATGATACAAAACTTGCAAACATTGTGAACTGTGAAGAGGATAAGTTTTTTTGTTCTTTCATGGGATGTGAGCATTGCTGGCAAGGCCAGCATATGTTGCCCAGCCCTAATTGCCCTTGAGGAGCTAGTGGTGAGCTGCCTTCTTAAACCGCTGGAATCCATGTGATGTAGGTACACCCACAGCGCTGTTAGGAAGGGATATACAGGTTTTTGACCCAACGACAGTGAAGGAACGGCGATATTGTTCCAAGTCAGGATGGTGTGTGGTTTGGAGAGGAACTTTCAGGTGATGGTGTTCCCATGCATCAGTTGCCCTTGTCCTTCTAGATGGTAGAGCCTGCAGGTTTGGAAGGTGCTGTCAAAAGAGCCATGGTGAATTGCTGCAATGAGTCTTGTATATGGTACACACTACTGCCACTGTACACCAGTAGTGGAGGGAGTGAGTGTTTAAGGTGCTGGATGGGGCACCAAACAAGTGGGCTGCTTTGTGCTGGATGGTATCGAGCTTCTTGAGTGCTTTTGCAGCTGCACCCATCCAGGCAAATGGAGAGTATTCTATCACACTCCTGACTTGTACCTCATAGATGGATAGGCTTTGGGGAGTTAGGTGAGGTACTTGCCACAGAATTCCCAGACTCTGACCTGCTCTTGGAGTATTAGTTTTCACATGTAAGCTGACGGCACCCAGCTCTACCACCTCTCAACTCCTCCACTGTTGCTAAATTATCTGACATCCAGTACTGGATCAGCAGAAATTTCTTCCAACCAAATGTAGGGAAGACTGAAGCCATTGTTTTCGGTTCCTGTTCCAAACTCCATTCCCCAGCTACCTAGGCACCGGAAACGACAACGGCAAACCCAGCCCTGTCGACCCTGCAAAGTCCTCCTTACTAACATCTGGGGGCTTGTGCCAAAGTTGAGAGAGCTGTCCCACAGACTAGTCAAGCAACAGCCTGACATAGTCATACTCACGGAATCATACCTGACAGACAATATCCCAGACACTGCCATCACCATCCCCGGGTATGTCCTGTCCCTCCGGCAGGACAGACCCAGCAGAGGTGGCGGCACAGTGGTATACAGTAGGGAGGGAGTTGCCCTGGAAGTCTTCAACATTGACTCTGGACCCCATGAAGTCTCATGGCATCAGATCAAACATGGACAAGGAAACCTCCTGCTGATTATTACCTACCGCCCTCCCTCAGCTGATGAGTCAGTAGTCCTCCATGTTGAACAGCACTTGGAGGAAGCACTAAGGGTGACAAGGACACAGAATGTACTCTGGGTAATATGGTGTCATATTTTGTTTTATAATTCTCCTCTAAAGCACTTTGGGACATTGTGTTATATTAAAGATGCTATATAAATATTTGTTGTTGTATTCTATACCCTTAATTACATAAACCCCTTACCTTCCATTTTCCTCTCCTGTTCCCTCTATTTTCCTCTCTTCCCTCCTTCACTACTTACCTCGCCTTCCCCCTTTCCTTATTTCTTTCCCTCAACTTCTCCCTTCTGGCCTTTTGACCTAACATTCCCAGGCTAGCTGACAGGGGAGAATGAGCGGATGGAACATATTTGGATTTTCAGAAGGTATTCAATAAGGTGCCAAACAAAAGATTAGGACTCAAGGGATTGGGGGTAATATATTAGCATGGATCGAGGGTTGGTTAATGGACAGAATACAGAGAGTAGGAATAAACGGGTCATTTTCAGATTGTAACTAGTCAGGTGCTGCATGGATCAGTGCTTGGTCCTCAACTGTTTCCAATCTGTATCCATGATATAGATGAGGAGATCAAGAGCAGTATATACATATTTGCTGACAATGCATAGCTAAGTGGGAAAGTAAGCTGTGAGGAGGATGCAAAGATGCAGCAAGGAGATATAGACAGGTTGTTATTGGGTAGGAAGATGGCAGATGGAGTATAATTTTGAAAAATGTGGAATTATCCATTTAGGTAGGAAGAATGGAAAAGCAGAATATTTTTTGAAAGGTGAAAGACCAGTAAATGTTGATATTCAGAGGGATTTGGGTGTCCTTGTACATGAATCACAGAAAATTAACGTGTAGGTATAGCAAACAATTAGGAAGGTAATTGGTATGTTAGACTTTATTACAAGGAGATTGGAGTATGAGAGCTATTTTTATGTCCTTAAGGGATGGAGATACTTTGAATATGAAATTAAAAGTTGTTGCATAGACTTTCATGCAACATTTGGAGATAAAGCCAACGTAAATGGTTTAACATCTTCCCGTTAAAATAACATTAGTGCACAGATTTTACCAATAGAATTTTTGTTTTGAATCTATCAAAAGGGTTTATTCTCTTACAAACTGCAATCATTAAAAAAGTAAAGTGCACAAAATTGTGATTTCCAAGAAGAGAAAGTGAGCTGAATGTTGCGCTATGAGGTGCATCAAACAGAGATTCCCATCTCCTGACTAGAAACAATTATACTCATATTGATTATTATCATTCCTCATACTTCCCTATAGATGCTGACTGGTCTAATACCAGTCGCATGGGCTCTTTTCCAGTTAGCCCACAGGAACAAATGGACTGCAACTATGTGTGTAAGTAAATCCAACAACAGCTAAATCACAGAATGTAGCTGGGTAATGTGACTCACACAAATAAGCCAGGAGCCAGGTTCATACCTCATACCAGACACTGTAGTAAAGTCCTAAATATTGGAATCGACATGAAAATTGTTAAAAGTAATTATTCCAAAAATTCCCCAGTGCAGTTATGGAATGCTCAACAAAGCCAATCAATACATTGACCCCAGGGAAAATCCTCCTTATCTCAAAAAACAGCTGCAACCAGAATAAACCTTCATAAAAGGGCAACAATCTGGCAATTCAAGAATATTCCCTTGCAAGTTTTGTAGCCACATTTTCTAAGCTTATTCATTGTATAGAATTTCTTTAAGAACACCTATAACTGAGATGCTCAGAAATCATTAGCTCAGATTAAAATATTTCTGCTTAAAGTTTGTGTGTAACCAACAGTGGATAAAAATTGGTTCAGCAGACATCAGTTCCACCTTCCAGTTGATCGATTGGATTTGACAGCCTCCAGTTGTGGTTTGTGACTGATCCGATTGGTTCATATTGACAACTTTCAATCCAAGTAAACAAATGATTTTTAAATGATGCTGAAAGGTTGTCATAATGAAAAGCTGGTGGTCAGTATGTATGGGCTCAGTGTCCATTCCTTTACCACTTGTTATTTTTCTCCCCTTTTGTTAAGTACTTGGGGACAGTTTCTTTATTAATGAATGGAATTACAACTTAAGGGCCTGTTAAAAGTATTTTTTGTGTGTGCACGTATACGCTCTACGCATTTAAATGGTTTCATTGCATAGTCTGCCCGTCATGGTTCCACGACCATCATTATTGTTGGTGGTGGCTGGCCTTTGAATAGCACCATACAAATGCTGAGACTAACAATTATTTGTGGGATTTCCATAATACTTCACGATTTGGTGAAGATGACAACATGAGAGTCAGGGGTCAATTTTAACTGGGGCGCATTTAGAAAGGGTAGGGATGTGGGGTAGAAGCGAAACCCCTAAGGGGAGTTCGAAATAAGGCTTGGTCCATTTTAACTCCCAGATCTTATTTAAATAATCCAGGAGAGTCTCCCCTCCGAAATTGCCAGGCGTGGCATCAAGACCAGTGAACGAGAGCGAAGTTTAGGTGGGGAGCTGAGGATGCCGGGGACCCAAAAAAGTCTCCAGCATAAAGTTAGTGGTGGCTAGAGCTTTGGCAGCTGTGCTCGTGCTGGGAAAGAGAGGCAAGACCAAGGCTGCAGAAGCCCAAGGACTCCTTGCGAGCCCAGGGGAGGACTCCTTGTGGGCCCAGGGGATCATTACCACCTTTCCTGGCCCACAAAGGCTCAACAGAAAAGTAATGTTTTTTAAATTTCACCTTAACCTCTTATGGAGACAGCACAACTTCCACCATTGGTTGACTGTCATGGTTGACCTTGTACAGGCCTCTGAAATGCTGAAGTTAAAATGCTTTCGCAGACCACGACTTTGAGATTTAAATTTAGTACTGCCCGTCTCCAGCAGGATCCTTGGCTGACTTCAAGATAAAATGTCGTCGGAGGGTAATGACGCAGCCTTGGGTCAGTAAGTGGAGTTGTATGATTTTAACGCCACATGCACTGCTGGGCAAGAAATTTTTTGTCCATGTGTATCACCATACCAGAACCTGTGCTTTAAGACAGTTCCACTGGTTCCTGGACCTGTCTTTATCGCAAGACAAATTTGTAAGATCAGCGGCACAATGACCTGCAAACAACATGTGGAGTAGGGGTAACAGTCCCCTTAGAGGTGACGATTACCACATCATGAAGCTTTTACGTTACCAGACCTTTCCAAGACCCTGCAAGGGTCATTTGCCACATCTACAATACACAAAGTTACCAAACAAGCAGCAAATGTTATTTTTTCAAGGGATTTTCTCTGTGGAAAAAGAGCATCGGTTGAACAAGGTACAGAGTTTTCACCAGGAGGGCAGGGTTCTCTGAAGTGCAGAGGATCACTGATGGCACTCAACTGAGCATTAAGGTTTCTCACATTAGTCACATGGCCAACATAAACAGAAGAGATTTGCACTCAATCACAGAAACACAATTTTGAATATCACTCCTAGAATCAAACATGATGGCTTTATAATGTGACCTTGCACAATTCCCACATTATTTGATGGAGAAGTAGCATGGGGAAAGGACGAGTCAGGGCAGATGGCTGTTAGGAGACCAGTGCAAACCTCTGCCTTCATGGCTGCTCATCCCATGGAAAGAAGCCTGCTAATAGCAGAAACGTGCTGTCAGGTGTAAGTCTAAACATCTGTTTGTTTTGCTTAGACAAACAATGCCACCTGCAAGAAAACTGTGCAACCCAATTCTGACACAGTGAAAGCTTGTGTGCAAAAGGAAATTGGTTCCTTACAATGCTAGAATCCTTACAATGGGAATACTTCCCAGAGTTTCCAACTGTGTCAAGTTGAAGGGCTCCAGAAGAAATGTGTACAAAAGTGAGGGGCTCACTTTCCTTAGCTTTCTTCCTGACCCTTCATTTGCAACCAAGGGGGCCTCCCTTCATGCAGATTGCACATTTATTTTAGTGGACAGTAGCCTTCATCCATGCTCCTTTGGTGCATTGCCTGCAGCATAATCTCCAAATCTGTAGCATAGAAAAGGGGAAGTGTTGTCCACATCAGTCCACAGTGCGATTGCAAACAGCCTTCCAGTTTTCTGTCACCACCACAATGTCCCCTTTAATGGCAGATTGCAATCCTTGAATAGATTCTGCCCTGGTGAATTCTAATGTTCCTAGCTAAGTATATTACAGGCCAAGTTCTCAAGACAATCTACTCAAAACCTTATGGCCCCAATTTTGCAGTCAGCAGCAAATTGGCACTCACCAGTCATTAGGCTTACAGTTACCCACAGACTTTTCACGGGTTTCTGTGCGGCAAGTTACAGTGTTCAGGATTCCGATACAGTGCAGTGCCCTCTACAAGGAATTTGGGATATGTAAGAACAGGGCAAAGAACAGTGTCTCCAGATTGAAGATCCCATCTGTGTCATGCAGAGGCAAAACCAGAAAGTGTAAAAATTAGAATATTTAATTCAATGTAAAATCATGTACAGAAAGCAAAATAGAAAGATGGAGAGATAAAAGAGACAAAGTTAAAAAGATTTTTTTTTACATTTCCAAATAATTAAAATCAGAGACACCAAATCTGTAAAAGTAAATTTTCAATGCCAGAGAGGTTGTTGGGCAGTAATTAAGAATCATTGCACCATTAAAGATTCACTTATACTTGAATGGACAAGTCCTAAATTTTGCTGGCCTGTCGAATGTCTCGGTGAACATATGAACATACGAATTAGGAGCAGGAGTAGGCCATTCAGCCACTTCGAGCCTGCTCCGCCATTTAATAAGATCGTGGCTGATCTGATTGTGACCTCAACTCCACTTTCCCGCCTACCCCCGATACCCTTTGACTCCCTTGTTAATCAAGAATTTATCTACCTCTGCCTCAAAAATATTCAACGACCCTGCCTCCACCACTCTCTGGAGAAGAGTGTTCCAAAGACTCTCAACCCACAGAGAGAAAAAATTTCTCCTCAGCTCCATCTTAAATGGGAGACCCATTATTTTTAAACTGTGTCCCTAGTTCTAGTCTCTCCCACAAGGCGAAACATCCTTTCGCATCCACCATGTCAAGTCCCCTCAGGATCTTCCCCTTGTCCTCACTTTTCACCCCATCAGCCTCCATATCCAAAGGATCATCCTCCGCCATTTCCGCCACATCCAGCGTGATGCCACTACCAGTCGCATCTTCCCCTCCCTTCCCCTGTCAGCATTCCGAAGGGATCGTTCCCTCCACGACACCCTGGTCCAATCCTCCATTACCCCCACCACCTCGTCCCCGTCCCATGGCACCTTCCCCTGCAATCGCAGGAGGTGTAATACCTGCCCATTTACCTCCTCTCTCCTCACTATCCCAGGCCCCAAACAATCCTTTCAGGTGAAGCAGCAATTTACTTGTACTTCTTTCAATGTAGTATACTGTATTCGCTGCTCACAGTGTGGTCTCCTCTACATTGGGGAGACCAAGCGCAGACTGGGTGACCGCTTTGCGGAACATCTCCGCTCAGTCCGCAAGCAGGACCCTGAGCTTCCGGTTGCTTGCCATTTCAACACTCCCCCCTGCTCTCATGCTCACATCTCTGTCCTGGGATTGCTGCAGTGCTCCAGTGAACATCAACGCAAGCTCAAGGAACAGCATCTCATCTACCGATTAGGCACACTACAGCCTGCCAGACTGAACATTGAGTTCAATAATTTCAGAGCATGACAGCCCCCCATTTTACTTTCATTTTTAGTTATTTTTTCTTCCTTTTTTTTTTACATTCTTTTTTACATTTTTTACAATCTTTTTTTTTTTGCATTTATTTCATTTCATCTTAGTTTGTTCAGTTTGCTTAGCCACTGCTTTTTTTCAGGTTTGCACTTGCTGCTGTTCAATATTCAGTGTATTAACACCTAATCTGTACTAATGCTTTGTCTTTCAACACACCATTAACATATTGTTTGCCTTTGCTCCGTGACCTTTTGGTCAGCTATGTGGCTTCGTCCAATCTAGACCTCCTTTGTTATCTCTTGCCCCACCCCCACCTCACTTGCTTATAACCTGTGACTTTTCTAATATTTGTCAGTTCCGAAGAAGGGTCACTGACCCGAAACGTTAACTCTGCTTCTCTTTTCACAGATGCTGCCAGACCTGCTGAGTGATTCCAGCATTTCTTGTTTTTATTTCAGATTTCCAGCATCTGCAGTATTTTGCTTTTATTATCCCCTCAGGATCTTATATGTTTCGATAAGATCACCTTTCATTCTTCTAAACTCCAATGGATACAGGCCCAACTTGTCCAACCTTTCTTCACTACCGGGGAGAGGGTGGTGCAGTAGTAATGTCACTGAGCTAGTAATCCAGAAGTCCAAACTAATGGTCTGGAGACACGGGTTCAAATTTCACCACGATGGCTGGTGGAATGTAAATTCAATTAATTAATAAAACAAAATCTGCATAATGGTGTCATGAAACTATCATCAATCATCGTAAAAACCCAGCTGGTTCTTTAATGGAGGAAATCTGCTGTCCTTGCCAGGTCTGGCCTGCAGGTGACTCCAGACCCATAGCAATGTGGTTGACTCTTAACTGCCCTCTGAAATGGCCTAGCAAGCCACTCAGTTGTCAAGGGCAATTAGGAATGGGCAACAAATGCTGGCCAGAGATACCCACATCCCATAAAGTAAAAAAAGCATAATATAACCCGCCCATCCCAGGTATCAGTTGACTAAACCTTCTCTGCACTGCCTCTAACACATTTATATCTTTTCTTAAATAAGGAGACCAAAACTGTACACAGTACTCCTGATGTGGTCTCACCAATACCCTATACAACTGTAACAAAACATCCCTACTTTTATATTCTATTCCCCTTGCAATAAACGACAACATTCCATTTGCGTTCCTAATTACTTGCTGCACCTGCATACCAATCTTTTGTGATGCATGTACCAGGACACCCAGATTTCTCTGTACCTCAGAGTTCTGTAATCTTTCTCTATTTAAATAATATGTTGCTTTACTATTCTTCCTGCCAAAGTGGATAAGTTCACATTTTCCCACATTGTACTCCATTTGCCAAAATTTTGCTCACTCACTTAACCTATCCCTTTGCAGACTCCTTATGCCCTCTTCACAACTTACTTTCCTACCTATCTTCCCCTCCCCTGTCAGCATTCCAAAGGGATTGTTCCCTCCGTGACACCCTAGTCCACTCCTCCCTTACCCCCACCACCTCATCCCCTTCCCACGGCACCTTCCCCTGCAATCGCAGGAGGTGTAATACCTGCACTTTTACCTCCTCACTATCCAAGGCCCCAAACACTCCTTTCAGGTGAAGCAGCGATTTACTTGTACTTCTTTCAATTTAGTATACTGTATTTGCTGCTCACAATGTGGTCTTCTCTACATTGGGCAGATCAAACACAGATTGGGTGACAGCTTTGCAGAACACCTCCGCTCAGTCCAAAAGCATGACCCCGAGCTTCTGGTTGCTTGCCATTTCAACACACCCCGCTGCTCTCACGCCCACATATCTGTCCTGGGCTTGCTGCAGTGTTCCAATGAACATCAACGCAAGCTCAAGGAACAGCATCTCATTTACACTACAGGCTGCCGGACTGAACATTGAGTTCAATAATTTCAGAGTATGACGGGCCCCCTTTTTATTTTCAGTTTTTTTTTTCTTTTTATTTTAGTTTAGTTTGTTTCGTCATTCATTTTTCTTACCGTGTGCCTGCCCATTGTTTTTTTCATGTTTGTGCTTTGGGCCAGGGCTGTTCAATTTTCTGTCCATTGACACCCTCTCTGCACTAACGCTTTGTCTTTCAACACACCATTAAAATACCGTTTGCCTTTGCCCCATGACCTTCTGGTTAGTTATTCTCTGTGACTCTTTCCTATCAACACCTTTACTTTTGTTATCTCTTGCCCCACTCCCGCTTTATTTGCTTATAACTTATTAAATTTCTAACCTTTGCCAGTTCTGATGAAGGGTCACTGACCTGAAACATTAGCTCTGCTTCTCTCTCCACAGATGCTGCCAGACCTGCTGAATATTTCCAGCATTTCTTGTTTTTATTTCAGATTTCCAGCATCAGCAGTATTTTGCTTTTACTTTCCTACCTATCTTTGTCTCATCAGCAAATTTAGCAACCATACATTCGGTCCCTTTATCCAAGTCATTGATACAAATTGTAAATAGTTTAGACCCCATCACTGATCCCTGTGGCACTCCACTAGTTACAGCTTGCCAACCCGAAAAATACTAATTTATCCCGACGCTCTGCTTCCTGTGAGCCAACCAATCCTCTATTCGTGCTAATACGTTCCCCCCTACACCATGAGCTCTTATTTTGCTTAGTAACCTTTGATGTAGCACCTTGTCAAATGCCTTCTGGAAATCCAAGTACACCACACCCACAGGCTCCCCTTTATCCACATTGTTCATTACTTCATCAAAGAACTCCAATAAATTAGTCAAACATAATTTCCCTTTCATAAAACCATGTTGATTCTGTCTGATTACATTGAGATTTTCTAAGTGCCCCGCTATAACCTCCTTGATAATAGATTCCAGAATTTTCCCTATGACAGATGTTAAGCTAATTGGCTTGCAGTTTCCGGCTTTCTGTCTCCCTCCTTTCTTGAATAGAGGAGTCACATTTGCTATTTACCAAACTGACGGGACCTTTCCAGAATCGAGGGAATTTTGGTAAATTAAAACCAATGCATCTACTATCAGGGTTAGATAGGGTGGATAGTGAGAGTCTTTTTCCTCGGATGGTGATGGCAAACACGAGGGGACATAGCTTTAAGTTGAGGGGTGATAGATATAGGACAGATGTTAGAGGTAGTTTCTTTACTCAGAGTAGTAGGGGCGTGGAACGCCCTGCCTGCAGCAGTAGTAGACTCGCCAACTTTAAGGGCATTTAAGTGGTCATTGGATAGACATATGGATGAAAATGGAATAGTGTAGGTCAGATGGTTTCACAGGTCGGCGCAACATCGAGGGCCGAAGGGCCTGTACTGCGCTGTAATGTTCTAATTCTAATTCTAATTCTAATTCTAAAATCTCAGCAGCCACTTCTTTTAAGACCCTATGATGAAGTCCATTAGGACCTAGGGACTTGTCAGCTTTTACTTCCAATAATTATTTTCAGTACCCTTTCCCTAGTGATTGTAATTGTTTTACGTTCGTCCTTCCCTTTCACCTCCTGATTCACAATTATTTCTGGGATGTTATTTGTATCCTCTACAGTGTAGACAGTTGTAAAATATCTGTTGAATCCATCCGCCATCTCCTTATTTTCCATTAATTCCCCAGACTCACTCTCTAGAGGTCCGACGCTCATTTTAATTACTCTTTTCATTTTTAAATATCTGTAGAAACTCTCACTATCTGTTTTTATATTTATAGCTAGCTTTGTCTCGTACTCTAATTTCTCCCTCCTTATTAACCTTTTAGTCATTCTTTGCTGTTCTTTATATTCTGCCCAATCTCTGATCTGTCACTCATCTTTGAAGAATTATATGCTTTTTCTTTTAATTTGATACTATCTTTAACTTCCATAGTTAGTCACGGATGAAGTGCCCTTCCTTTCGAGTCTTTCTTTCTCACTGGAATGATAGAGGATTGGCTAGCTAACAGAAAACAGAGAGTAGGCATAAATGGGTCATTTTTCTGGTTGGCAAGATGTAACGAGTCATGTGCACAGGGATCAGTGCTGGGACCTCAACGTTTTACAATTTATATAAATGACTTGGATTAAGGGACCAAAGGTATGGTTGCTAAATTTGCTGATGACACAACGATAAGTAGGAAAATAAATTGTGAAGAGGACATAAGGAGGCTACGAAGTGATATAGATAGGTTAAGTGAGTGGGCAAAGATCTGGCAAATAGAGTATAATGTAGGAAGATATGAAATTGTTCATTTTGGCAGGAAGAATAAAAAGGCATATTATCCAAATGGTGAGAGTTTGCAGAACTCTGAGATGCAGAGGGATCAGGGTGTTCGACTGCATGAATCACAGAAGGTTAGCATGCAGGTACAGCAAGTAATTAGGAAAGCTAATAGAATGTTATCGTTTATTGTAAGGGGAATTGAATACAAATGTAGACAGTTATACAGGGCATTGGTAAGACCACATCTGGAGTACTGTGTACAGTATTGGTCTCCTTATTAAAGGAAGGATGTAGATGCGCTGGAAGCAGTTCAGAGAAGGTTTACTAGACTAAAACCTGGAATGGACGGGTTGTCTTATGAGGAAAGGTTAGACAGGCTAGACTTGTATCCGCTGAAGTCTAGAAGAGTAATAGGTGACTTGATTGAAACATGTAAGATCCTGAGGAGTCTTAACAGGGTGGATGTGGAAAGAATGTTTCCTCTTGTGGGAGGATCTAGAACTGGGGATTACTGTTTAAAAATAAGGGGTCGCCCATTTAAGACAGAGATGAGGAGAAATCATTTTCTCTCAGAGGGTCGTGAGTCTTTGGAACTCTCTTGCACAAAAGGCAGTGGAAGCAGAGTCTTTGAATATTTTTAAGGCAGAGGTAGATAGATTCTTGATAGGCAAGGGAGTGAAAGGTTTTCAGGGGTAGGTGGGAATGTGGAGTTGAGGTTACATCAGATCAGCCATGATCTTGTTGAATGGCGGAGCAAGCTCGAGGGGTCAAGTGGCCTACTCCTGCTCCTAAATCGTATGTTCGTATGAATGCAACTTTTCTGAGTATTCTGAAATACCTCCTTAAATGTCTGCCAGTGCATCTCTACTGACCTATCCCTTAACCTAATTTCCCAGTTTACTTTAGCCAGCTTTGCCTTCATGCCCTCATAGTTGCCCTTATTTAAGTTTAAAACATTAGTCTTAGATTCACCCTTCTCTCCCTCAAAGAGAATGTGAAATTCGATCATATTATTGTCACTGCTACTTAGGAGCGCCTTCACTATGTAGTCATTAATTCATCCTGTCTCATTGCACAGTACCAGATCTAGTATAGTCTGCTCTCTGGTTGGTTCTGGAACATGCTGCACCAAGAAACTGTCCCGAAAACACTCAATGAAATCATCATTCAGGCTACCTTTGCCAATCTGATTCATCCAATCTATATGTAGGTTAAAATCACCCATGATTATCGTTGTACCTTTCTCACAAGCCCCCATTATTTAATCCTGCATATCCCGTCCGACAGCGTGGTTACAGTTCGGGTGCCTATAAACCACTCCCACAAGTGACTTCTTACCTTTACTATTTCTCTTCTCTGCCCAAACTGATTCTACATCGTTATCTCCAGAACTAAGGTCATCTCTCTCTATTGTACCAATGCCATCCTTAATTAACAGAGCTACCCCTCCATCTTTTCCTCGCTTCCTGTCCTTCCTAAAGGTCATGTGCACTTGAATATTCAGGACCCAGTCTTTGTCATCTTGCAGCCATGTCTCTGTAATGGCTATCAGATCATACGTATTTATTACTAATTGCGCTGTCAATTCATCTATTTTATTATGAATACTACCTGCATTCAGATACAGAGCCTTTAGTTCTGTCTTTTTACTATTATGGTAACCTCTCGTCTTATCTACTGGGGCACTCTTAGGTTGGTACACTCTGTCCCTTCCTGTCACACTCTGATTGTCATTTCCCTTATTGCTACCCTGCTCTCGTGCCTTGTCTTCTCTACGTAATTTATCACATCTTCTCAATCCTGATCCCTTGCCCCCACTATTTAGTTTAAAGCCCTCTCTACCGCCCTAGTTATACGACCTGCCAGAACACTGGTCCCAGCATGGTTCAGGTGAAGACCGCCACAACGGTACAGCTCCCACTTTTCCCAGTACTGGTGCCAGTGCCCCACAAATCCAAACCCACTTCTCCCATACCAATCTTTGAGCCACGCGTTTAACTCTCTAATTTTATTTACACTATGTCAATTAGCTCGTTGCCCAGGTAATAATCCAGAACTTACTACCTTTGAGGTTCTGCTTTTTAATTTAGACCCTTGCTCTAACTTGCTCAGCAAAACCTCGATCCTAGTCCCCCTATGTTGTTCGTACTCACATGGACCATGACCACTGGATCCTCCCCCTCCCACTACAAGTTCCTTTCCAGCTCAGAGCAGATGTCCCGAACCCCGACACCAGGCAGACAACACAGCCGTCAGGACTCTCGCTTGACTGCAGAAAATTGTGTCTATCGCCCTGACTATGCTGTCCCCTACTGCCATGACATTCCTATTAATTCCTCCCACTTGAATGGCTTCCTCTGCCATGGTGCCATGGTCAGTTCGCTCATCCATCTTGCACCCCCCGCTTTCAGCCATACAGGTTGCAAGAACTCGAATCGGTTAGACAATTGCAAAGGTTGAGGCTCCTCCACTTCTACGTTCTGGGTCCCCATAACTGCCTCACTCTCAGTCACACCCTCCTGTCCCCAACCTTGGATCAAATCAGAAAACACTATCCTAAGGGGTGTGACCGCCTCCTGGTACAAAGTGTCCAGGTAACTTTCCCCCTCCCTGATGTGTCTGCAGCTCGGCTTCCAGCTCATTAACTCTGAGCCAAAGTTCCAACAGCCACAGACACTTACTGCAGAAATGTTTGCCCTGGATCACATTGACATCCAGGAGGTCCCACATCATGCAGTCGCAACA
This sequence comes from Heterodontus francisci, assembly GCF_036365525.1. Classification (NCBI taxonomy): domain Eukaryota; kingdom Metazoa; phylum Chordata; class Chondrichthyes; order Heterodontiformes; family Heterodontidae; genus Heterodontus; species Heterodontus francisci. Next base: position 117,371,355 of record NC_090371.1, read on the forward strand.
CATAAGAACATAAGAACCAGGAGCAAGAGAAGGCAATTTAGCCCCTCAAGCCTGCTCCGCCATTCAATACGATTATGGCTGATCTCATCTCGGCCTCAACTCCACTTTCCACCGTTCTCCATAACCCTTCAACCCATTACTAATTAAAAATCTGTCTATCTCTTCCTTAAATTTACTCAATGTCGCGGCATCCACTGCACTCTGGGGTACTGAATTCCACAGACTCAAGACCCTTTGAGAGAAGTAATTTCTCCTCATCGCTGTTTTAAATCTGCTACCCCTTATCCTAAAACGATGACCTCTCGTTCTAGATTTCCCCACCAGAGGAAACATCCTCTCTACGTCTACTTTGTCAATCCCCTTAATCATCTTATATACCTCAATTAGATCTCCTCTCATTCTTCTAAACTCTGGAGAGTAAAGGCCTAAACTGCTCAATCTCTCTTCATAAGACAAAGCCCTCATCTCTGGAATCAATCTGCCCTGCCATTTTTATTATGTGATACTTAATTTATTTTTTACTTAATTAACTTATAATTAACCCTCTACTCCCAATAAGATTTATTACTGCTGCTAAACTTTATTAATAATAAAACCTTACAATTACTGATAAATTACCTGAGTTTTGAAAGATAAATGAACAAAATAGCAAAATACTCACCAACCAATCTTAGGTATTTCCCTATGACGTCACTTTTTTTTTCTCTGAATGTGGTGCGTTCACAGACTGAGCCCCAGATGATTTGTATGGTAATTACTACACTTAATGTCATAAAAAATTCTTTAGTTTAGATAATAAAAAAGAAAATGTTCACCAACCACTTACCTTATTTTCTGGAACATTAAACGTCAACTTCTCTTTCTCCCTCTGCACTAAATTTCCCTGTGAACCAAATTCCCACGTGAACCAAATTCTCACCTACACGCTCTTTGACTACGTCTCACACAAGCAAAGTTTCCTCTTCGTGCGCCCCTCACTCTGTGAGATTTGAAAACCTGAGTGCTTTTATAGAGCCTCTAATGAGTCACTAGCCAGATGGCTTAGCTTCCTACTACAGTAAATAACAGCTGTGGAACCAACTACTTTCAGCTGATTGACAGGTAAATGCCACTGCCAGGTAAATGCCACTGCCAGCAGCTTTCTGATTAACAGAGCAATTTAACTAACATGAAGTTTGAATGTCAAAGCCTGACTCTTAATCTAAATTGAACTTGAGGAAAAACTTATCAGAAGTTACCATGTGAACCAAATTCTCACCTTCACACTCTGACTACATCTTCACTCCGTACACCCCTCACCCCGAGGTACCAACATAGCAAAGCCCACAGATGAGCTGGGCAAATCGGGCAGCAATTTCCTGATTTGGGGAGGCAGTGGCAAATTGGTAATGTCACTGGACTAGTAATGCAGGGGCTTAAGCAAATGCTCTTGGGACATGGGTTCGAATCCCACCACAGCAGATGGTGAAATGTGAACTCAATTAATAAAATCTGGAATTAAAAGCTAGTCTAATGGTGACCATGAAACCATTGTCGGTTGCTGTAAAAACCCATCTGGTTCACTAATGCACTTCAAGCAACATTGGACTGTAAATTTGCAAGGACTCTATTTTAAATATTGTTTATATCTTCATAGTGTTTAATTAGAAGAACTAAATTCTTAAAGAGTTAATTTGCTAATTTAAAGACATCTGGTTTGGTTAGCCTCATTTGGAGGGTTACTAGATGGTACAATTTGGTCTTTCTTTAATTTGGAAAGTTTTAAATGATATGTTCGGCAATCTGTGGAGCAGCAGGATTGAATTAACAGTGCGTTTCTCCCACCACAATCAGAATCGTATATTTTGATCGGGGGCTTTGACTGGAGCAGTCAGTCGTAACACAGGGCTAAGCGATCCCACAGCCAACGGATCAGATCTAAGCTCTGCAGTCCTGCCACATCCAGTCATGAATGGTGGTGGACAATTAAACCACTAAAAGGAGGAGGATCCACAAATATCCCCATCCTCAACGATGGGGGAGCCCAGCACATCAGTGCAAAAGACAAGGCTGAAGCATTTGCATCCATCTTCAGCCGGAAGTACCAAGTGGGTGATCCATTTCGGCCTCCTCCTGAGGTCCCCAGCATCACAGATGCCAGTCTTCGGTCAATCCGATTCACTCCACGTCATATCAAGAAACAGCTGAAGGCACTGGATACTGCAAAGGCTATGGGCGCTGACAACATTCTGGCAATAGTACTGAAGACTTGTGCTCCAGAACTAGGGCACCCCTTGCCAAGCTGTTCCAGTACAGTTACAACACTGGCATCTACCCAGCAATGTGGAAAATTGCCCACGCATGTCCTTTACACATAAAGCAGGACAAATCCAACCCAGCCAATTACCGCCCCATCAGTCTACTCTCGATCATCAGCAAAGTGATGGAAGGGGACGTCGACAGTGCTATCAAGCAGCACTTGCTTAGCAATAACCTGCTTATTGACGTTCAGTTGGCTTCCGCAGGGCCACTCAGCTCCAGAGCTCATTACAGCCTTGTTCCAAACATGGACAAATAAATTGAACTCCAGAGGTGAGGTCAAAGCCCTTTACATCAAGGCAGCATTTGACCAAGTGTGGCATCAAGGAGCCCTAACAAAACTAGAGTCAATGGGAATGGGGTGGGGGGGGTGGAGGACTCTCTGCTGGTTGGAGTCATACTTAGTACAAAGGAAGATGGTTGTAATTGTTGGAGGTCAATCATCTCAGTCCCAGGACATCACTGCAGGAGTTCCTCAGGGTAGTGTCCTAGGCCCAACCATCTTCAGCTGCTTCATCAATGACCTTTCCTCCACCAGAATGTCAGAAGTGGGGATGTTCGTTGATGATCGCACAATGTTCAGCACCATTTGCGACTCCTCAGATAAAGAAACAGCCCGTGTCCAGATGCAGCAAGACCTGGACAACATCCAGGCTTATGCTGATAAATGGCAAGTAACATTCATGCAACACAAATGTCAGGCAATGACCATCTCAAAAAAGAGAGAATCCAACCATCTCTCCTTGATGTTCAATAGCATTACCATCGCTGAATCCCCCACTAACAATAACTTGGGGGTATCATTGATCGGAAACTGAACTGGACCAGCCATATAAATACTGTGGCTACAGAGCCGGTCGAGGTTAGAAATTCTGCGGCAAGTAACTCACCGCCTGTCTCCCCAAAGCCTGACCACCATCTACAAGACACAAGTCAGGAGTGTGATGGAATACTCTGCACTTGCCTGGATGGGTGCAGCTCCAACAACTCTAAAGAAGCTCGACACCATGCAGGACAAAGCAGCCTGCTTGATCGGCACCCCATCTGCCACCTTCAACATTCACTTCCTCCACCATAGACGCACAGTTACAGCAGTGTGTACCATCTACAAAATGCACCGCAGCAACTCACCAAGGCTCATTTGACAGCCCCTTCCAAACCTCTGACCTCTGCCACCTAGAAGGACAAGGGCAGTAGATGCATGGGAACACCACCACCTGCAAGTTCTGCTCCAAGCCATACACCCCACTTGAAACTATATCGCCATTCCTTCACTGTCGCTGGGTCAAAATTCTGAAACTCCCTTTCTAACAGCACTGTTGGTATACGTACCCGACATGGACTGCAGCGGTTCAAGAAGGCAGCTCACCATCAACCTCTCAAGGGCAATTAGGGATGGGCAATAAATGCTGGCCTAGCCAGCAACGCCCACATCCCATGAATGAATAAGTAAGTAATTCTGCATTCAGCTGTGCTGGTTCACAGCTGAAAGTTGTTGTCAAGTTTACTCCTTTGAATGTTAATTTTTTTTATTCTTTCATGGGATGTGGGCGTCGCTGGCAAAGCCAGCATTTGTTGCCCATTCCTAATTGCACTTGACAATTGAATGGCTTGCTAGGCAATTTCAGAGGGCAGTTAAGTGTCAACCACATTGCCGTGGGTCTGAAGCCACATGCAGGTCAGGCCAGGCAAGGATGGCAGACTTCCTTCCCAAAAGGACATTAGTGAACCAGATGGGTTTTTATGACAATCGATGATAATTTCATGGTTCAATTACTGAAACTAGCTTTCAATTCCAGATTTTATTAATTAATTGAACTTATTAACTAATTGAATTTAAATTCCACCAGCTGCCATGGTGGGATTTGAACCTGTATCTTCAGAGAATAGGGCTGGGCCTCTGGATTACTAGTTCAGTGATATTACCACTACGCCACCATCTCCTCCCGATAACTTCACCATTACCTGCACTGCAAAATTCAGGCCAATAGCTTATTCAAACTGACGAGGTGTCTTGTTGCCAAATTCAGTGGTACCCACCAATTGAGCTTACGGGACTGTTGACTCAACCCCAATTGCTAGCTTAACTCCATGTTTGACATTCATGCAAACTTAGAGCTTAGATGTCTCCAAAAATACAATTCATTTATTTTTTTTTATCTCTGATAGGCAGTGTGAGTTTTCTGAATGTAGTCTAATCTGTGTCAAAACATTCATCAGCAGATATATTTTCCTTTATTATGTAAAGATTTTTTAAAACTATTTTACTAAATGGTTCATACTTAATTTCACAGAAAAGCATATACTCATGTTACTCCAATGTGAAAAACAAATGCAAATGTTCTAAGCACAAAACTAAATTCTGGTGCTGTACCATCTACAGCTTGGAAAGAAAAATGCACAAATCTCAATTCAAGACCTTTATTTTGGTGTCTTATTCACTATAATATGATAAATCATTCAATCATACGTGATTTAGCAATGTCAAAATTGTTCAGCATCTAAGGGCAGATATATAAAATAGAGCAGCACAATGGCTAAACTACAATTGCAAGCCCTTTTGATACCTTAATTAAAAAACATTTTTTTGACAAGGGGATATGAATATAAAATCTGGATGCAAGCCTAAAACATTTTCCTCCTGATTAAAATGTTATTCGTAAGTATGCTGGCAAATGAAAGCCTAGTGTGAAATTTTCAAATTAAGCACTTTTATATTAAAAAACAAGGAATAGTAGAATACTGTTGTGCATATCCTGCATGGTTTAAGATCAGCAGGAATTTGCTGTATTATTAATGTAATTATTGCCGCAGACAGTGGAAAAATTCTGAAATTAAACAAATAATTTTTCAGCATTAGGATGTTAACCTGCTCAAAATTATTAGAAAAAGTGCAAAATACAATAATTTTCTGAAAAGAACCAGCTGGATGTTAGTCATTAGAGAATTTTGCACTTCATATAACATGATTTAATGAACTTTTGTCGCCTGTATGTCATATATAAAAGCAGTTTTTACTGATGCTTTAATTTGAAAGTTTGCCTTGAATACATAATAAATTAAACAGGATTTCTTAAAATCAAGCAGATGAACAAGAAATATGTTCATTATTCATGTGTGCTGAGCAGTACATTTCTTCAGCGCTTACCTGCAGCTTACAGAAGAAACCTATTTCCATGAAGAAAAATTTCTTATACTCTTAACAATATGCTATTTGTATGGCTTTGTACACAATTGCAAACATTTTTTTCAGGAATCTGGTGCATGTTTACATAAATGGAGCACTGATTTGGTGGGAGGGGGGGTGGGGGTGGGAGCTCACATTACAATTTCTTCCAGAAGGAGCTGGTGAGACAATTTTGGAAAGATGAAGGCATGAAAAATGTATCTTACTTTTCATCAAAACAACAAATGTACATTTTTGTGAAGAAGCTTTAATTGAGAAGACTAATTTATTGACTCATTTACTCATTTTCTCTTCACTATGTTGGACACTGATTTAATGAGGATACCTGGCATTTTTTGCTTAAAGAATTAGTCAATGCCTGTCCACAAACTTGTTTTGGCGATGCAGAGAATTCTGGACAGATGTCCATCTGTCAGAAGTAATCTTGATCGCTCCCTCCTCGCTCTCTATGTCCCCCTTCACTGTGTTACCCCCTCTGTGTTTTTCCCCTCTATGTTGTTCTCTCCCATCTGCATGTTATTCCCCCGCCCATGTGTAGTTCCCCTCCCCCACTCTCTGCCCCCCTTTTTCTCTCTGTCTCACCCCTCCTCTCTCTGACTCCCCCTTTATGTCCCCCCCTCTCTGTCCCTCCTCTCTCTCTCTCTCTCCCCCCTCTCACTCTGTCCCCATCCCCCCCTCTCACTCGCCCCATCCCCCCTCTCTCTCTCCCTCGCTCCACCCCTCTCTAACCGTTGCTGAGAGTTGGAACAGCGGTTTCCAAACTTCGGGCAGAGTCAGGGTTTTCCGGCAGGTTCAGATTTTTTTTCAAAGCCCGCTGGAAAACCACAAATCTGACTGCATTTCAGAAACCGCTGTTCCCGCTCTCAACACCTGTCAGCTGTGAGCATGGAAAGGAGTACTAATGAGCATTAGATAAAGATCTGAGCTTAGAAGTTAGAATTCAGCTGTGAAACAGACAGTGTGATTTTTTTTTTAAAGCCAGTCTGGTTGGAAAGAAAAAGCCAATGGAAAATTTCTCATCCCTGAAGCGACCAGACACGGACCTCAAATTGTTTACCACAGACACCGGTGTCTGTGTACGGACATGTTGCCGACCCCTGGTGAGGATGAGGAACGGCCGGGTACAGTTTACATCCGCGGGCAGGATGGAGACCTTTGGTGGGCCAGATCCTGGACACGTCCATATGTTGGACAACCCTGATCTACAGTAACTACATATGACAAAATCCATTTTTATTAAATGGTATTCTGGACTTTTTAAACCAATGCTTTGGGATAGAAATCCATAACTATGTCCATTATTCCATGAAACAGTAAATAATTAGACTTCGCTTCATTATGTACATATTCCTTTATCTATGTATTTAATTTTTATGCCTCACTGATTTTAAAGCTCGGAATAGACAGTATTAGTTGGAGTTAGATATTTGGTATTGAGCAGTACTGGTCAAGGGGAGTGTGGTTTAGTTGAATTGAGGCTTTGTCATCACTGGGATTTAGACTTTGGAATGGGATGGGGATCCTGGAATTTGGCAGCACATCAGAGGGGCTGCTTAGATTTGGCAGTACAGGGACGGATCTTTTGGTCTGGCAACACTGTAGAAAGAAACCTGTAGTTTAGCAGAACGGGAGTATAATACAGGTTTTGCTTGCTGATGAGATTCCTGGAGGGAAAAATTCGATAAAGTCCATTTTGGGGTGCAGGGATTGCAATGCGCAGTACACCTCGCCTGGTCTTGTTGAAGCAGACAACACACAAACTTCATGCTGCCTGCTCATCGTGATTGCAGCGTGTAATCCATGAGCATCTGACTGTCAATTCCCAGAGTCTGGCCCCCAAGGACCTGGCAGCAGTGCCAGAAAATGTTCAGTGACCTCACACAAGTGGTCAAGGTCAGTGAATGCAAGTTCAAATGACAATTGCTACCCATTGCACCAGAAATCTCTCATGCTGCTCAATGCACCACAGCCCCGTCACTCACGCCCTAGTAATCAGGATACATGCCTCTCAATCAGATGCTCCACCTCCCCTCAGACACTTACAAATGCTGTCAACCTCACGTCCACTTCTCACAGCTTCCACAGTTCTCCGACTATTCAGCAGTGCCAAGCACATCATCCAAAAACATTGCAACACACTCACTGACATTCTTCCCTCTCTCTTTCAGGAGAAGGTCACACTAGGCTGGGCAAAGACATCTGAAGACAGGAATGAAGGGACAGCACAAGGGTTAATAGTTCAGTTTTGAATCTATTATTTGAAGTGTTGGATAAAGTTATTATGGAGTGGCTTTTTGGTGGTGCCCTTTATTTCAGTATTTACATAGCAGAGGGATTGAAAGGTGGGGAATTGTGGAGCAACTGCAATGTGGGGATGAGATTTCAGGGGAACTGGAATCTGAGTAGCAGCTCATGGACAGCCCATCTGGAATGAAGGTGTCCTGATGCCTCCTCCCTTCATCCTCCTCTGAAGGCTTGGTGGCAAGGGTTGTGCCCTCATGAGAGTCAGGTGGTGAAGGACACAGAAGACCACTTGAAAACACGCTCCGGCGAATACTGGAGGGCTCCCCCCGAAGTGGTCCAGGCAGCAGAACCAATGTTTCAGGATGGTCTGCACCAGGACATTCCTGGTCGCAGCATGGCTCTCATTGTAGGTGCGTGGTCCATGCATGGTCTGGTGGCAGAAGGGTATCATGGGCCAAGTGTAGAGCGAGTACCCCTCATCAACAAGCAACCAGCCTCTGGTTCGTCGTGGTGGCCCGAGGATGGTGGATTATGGATAACTGGTGCAGAAAGAGCAGGCACTCACCAAAATGATTCTCTGTGCAGGGTTGCACCAACTGCACGTTTAAGGAGTGGTAGCCCTTGCAGCTGCAATACATCTTCCCGTTAATATTTGGAGCCACAGAGCCATGTGCATGAAGTTGATGGCACCCTGCACCACTTGGAATCTTGGCTGGCCTGGCAAAGGCACATGCTTGCTCCTCCTGCTTTTCCCTGGTAAGAGAGAAGATGATGAAATCCCCTCCTCTTCTGGAGAGGGTCTCTGTCACCTCCCTAATGCAGCGATGCATGGTGAACTGTGAAATGTTGGAAATGCCACCTGCTCCCTCCTGGAAGAATCCGATGGCATAGAAATTGAGGGCCACCACAATCTTCTCAGTCACTGGCAGTGCTGTTTTTGTCCTGCTGAGCAGTTGCAAGTTCAGCCGGAGGAGACAGCAGAGTTCAGTGCCCACCTCCTTTGGTAAAAACATAGCCCCCCCAAGACACTGCTCCTGGCTGAGGTGGAGGTAGGGAGAAGTGCTCTCTGAAGACCCTTGGTGGGTATGGCCTTCTACTGAGAGCCCTTTTCCTCCTCCCTCTGTGCACTGTTTTTCCTCTCTGATGCCACTGCTCCATTGCCAAATCATGCTGCAGCCCAAGAGGAACTGCAACTTGAACCCTTATTACTGAAAGCAGGCTTTCTCTTGACAGGCCTTCTAATATCTCCAACCTCCTTTGTGAATTCAAAACCTTTTCAGAACTCCTCCAATAACATTCAACACAGTAGTTTCACACACTCTGCAGCAGCAAAAGAAAGTCAAAAGCACCTCACCTGGAAGTCCCATGTTGAGCCTTTTACAGAGCACAAGTGGGGAGTCCCTTGTGCAACTGAACACATGTTTAGCTGGGAACAATTAAGAGAGGACATTAACAGCACCTACGAGGTCCAAAGTGGCAGTTTGCATGCCAAATCAGCGTTACACAATGTTTGGCATCACGATCCACCCATTCTGTACGCTTCCAGTGCACATACAGCATGCCCACACTAGTGCCCTTACAGTAAGGCACCAGCAGTGCTACGGAGCTGAATTTTGCAGCCTTAGTATCCTTAAGCAGTGAGGGCTGGGGGAGGACATGGACCTAACTACATTGGATAGGGATATAGGCACCCCAAGGCTATTATCATTGGTTTGGAACTTTCTATGCAATCTTTGCAAAGTTTAAATTTTCTGTTTTATGATTAGCTTCTGAAGGTGTACCTCTGTCAGAAGAAAGATCAGTAACTAGTACAAAAGCAAAATAATTCAGATGCGGGAAATCTGAAAAAAGAAAATGACAATTGAGGAGTTGACCAGGGTGTCGCAGAGGGAATGCCCTTTGGAATGCAGGAAGGGGAGGGTAAGATGTGTTTAGTGGTGGCACTAGAGGTGGTGCAAATAGTGGAGGATGATCCGTTTAATACAGAGAGGCTTGTGGGGTGGAAAGTGAGGACAAAGGGAACCCCATCATGGTTCTGGGAGGGAGGGAGAAGTGGATGAGAGCAGAACTTCTGGAAATCAGACCGACACGATAAAAGGGCCCTGTGAACGACAGTGGGGGGGAATCTCGGGTGAGGAACAAAGACATATCAGAAGCGCTGGTATGGAATGTTGCAGCATATCAATAAATGCACTGGAGAAACTGGGAGAATGGAATGGAGTCCTTACAGGAAACAGAGTGTGAGTAAGTGTAGTTGAGGTAGCTGTGGGAGTCAATGGGCTTATAGTGAATATTTGTTGATGGCCTATCTCCAGAAAAGGAGTGTTGGCCAGGGACTGTAAGAATTATAGAGTCTGTTACAAACTGCTGGATAGTTCATGAACTATTTTTTTTTTTAGAATTAGAACATTACAGCGCAGTACAGGCCCTTCGGCCCTCGATGTTGCGCCGACCTGTGAAACCATCTGACCTACACTATTCCATTTTCATCCATATGTCTATCCAATGACCACTTAAATGCCCTTAAAGTTGGCGAGTCTACTACTGTTGCAGGCTGGGCATTCCACGCCCCTACTACTCTCTGAGTAAAGAAACTACCTCTAACATCTGTCCTATATCTATCACCCCTCAACTTAAAGCTATGTCCCCTCGTGTTTGCCATCACCATCCGAGGAAAAAGACTCTCACTATCCACCCTATCCAACCCTCTGATTATCTTATATGTCTCTATTAAGTCACCTCTCCTCCTCCTTCTCTCCAACGAAAACAACCTCAAGTCCCTCAGCCTTTCCTCGTAAGACTTTCCCTCAATACCAGGCAACATCCTAGTAAATCTCCTCTGCACCCTTTCCATAGCTTCCACATCCTTCCTATAATGCGGTGACCAGAACTGCACGCAATACTCCAGGTGCGGTCTCACCAGAGTTTTGTACAGCTGCAGCATGACCTCGTGGCTCCGAAACTCGATCCCCCTACTAATAAAAGCTAACACACCATATGCCTTCTTAACAGCCCTATTAACCTGGGTAGCAACCTTCAGGGATTTATGCACCTGGACACCAAGATCTCTCTGTTCATCTACACTACCAAGAATCTTCCCATTAGCCCAGTACTCTGCATTCCTGTTACTCCTTCCAAAGTGAATCACCTTGCACTTTTCCGCATTAAACTCCATTTGCCATCTCCATTTGGTCACCTTCTCGAAAAACTCAATAAGGTTTGTGAGGCACGACCTACCCATCACAAAACCGTGCTGACTATCGCTAATGAACTTATTCTTTTCAAGATGATTATAAATCTTGTCTCTTATAACCTTTTCCAACATTTTACCCACAACCGAAGTAAGGCTCACAGGTCTATAATTACCAGGGCTGTCTCTACTCCCCTTCTTGAACAAGGGGACAACATTTGCTATCCTCCAGTCTTCCGGCACTATTCCTGTCGACAATGACGACATAAAGATCAAGGACAAAGGCTCTGCAATCTCCTCCCTAGCTTCCCAGAGAATCCTAGGATAAATCCCATCTGGCCCAGGGGACTTATCTATTTTCACACTTTCCAAAATTGATAACATCTCCTCCTTGCGAACCTCAATCCCATCTAGCCTAGTAGCCTGAATCTCAGTATTCTCCTCGACAACATTTTCTTTCTCTACTGTAAATACTGACGCAAAATATTCATTTAACACTTCCCCTACCTCCTCTGATTCCACACACAACTTCCCACTACTATCCTTGATTGGCCCTAATCTAACTCTAGTCATTCTTTTATTCCTGATATACCTATAGAAAGCCTTAGGGTTTTCCCTGATCCTATCAGCCAATGACTTCTCATGTCCTCTCCTTGCTCTTCTTAGCTCTCCCTTTAGATCCTTCCTGGCTAGCTTGTAACTCTCAAGCGCCCTAACTGAGCCTTCACGTCTCATCCTAACATAAGCCTTCTTCTTCCTCTTGACAAGCGCTTCAACTTCTTTAGTAAACCACGGCTCCCTCGCTCGACAACTTCCTCCCTGCCTCACAGGTACATACTTATCAAGGACACGCAGTAGCTGCTCCCTGAATAAGCTCCACATTTCGATTGTTCCCATCCCCTGCAGTTTCCTTCCCCATCCTACACATCCTAAATCTTGCCTAATCGCATCATAATTTCCTTTCCCCCAGCTATAATTTTTGCCCTGCGGTATATACCTGTCCCTGCCCATCGCTAAGGTAAACCTAACCGAATTGTGATCACTATCACCAAAGTGCTCACCTACATCTAAATCTAACACCTGGCCGGGTTCATTACCCAGTACCAAATCCAATGTGGCATCGCCCCTGGTTGGCCTGTCTACATACTGTGTCAGAAAACCCTCCTGCACACACTGGACAAAAACTGACCCATCTGAAGTACTCGAACTATAGTATTTCCAGTCGATATTTGGAAAGTTAAAGTCCCCCATAACAACTACCCTGTTACTCTCGCCCCTGTCGAGAATCATCTTCGCTATCCTTTCCTCTACATCTCTGGAACTATTTGGAGGTCTATAAAAGACTCCCAACAGGGTAACCTCACCTCTCCTGTTTCTAACCTCGGCCCATACTACCTCAGTAGACGAGTCCTCAAATGTCCTTTCTGTCGCTGTAATACTCTCCTTGATTAACAATGCCACCCCCACCCCCCCCTTTTACCATCTTCTCTGTTCTTACTGAAACATCTAAATCCCGGAACCTGCAACATCCATTCCTGCCCCTGCTCTACCCATGTCTCCGAAATGGCCACTACATCGAGATCCCAGGTACCAACCCATGCTGCAAGCTCACCCACCTTATTCCGGATGCTCCTGACGTTGAAGTAGACACACTTTAAACCAGGTTCTTGCTTGCCAGTGCCCTCTTGCGTCCTTGTAACCTTATCCCTGACCTCACTACTCTCAACATCCTGTACACTGGAACTACAATTTAGGTTCCCATTCCCCTGCTGAATTAGTTTAAACCTCCCCGAAGAGCACTAGCAAATCTCCCCCCCACCTGTGCTCAGACACTGGCCTGTGCTGGTAAAAACCAGTTTGAACTAATTAATTTATGTGACAAGACAAGGAGAGAGATCACAGGAATAGAGCCTTATTTGGACACGGTGTGACACCAGGGTCTTTGGGCCTGGGCCAATAAGGAGAAGATACGAACGAGGTGAGCAGGCCTAAGCCAACCGGAAAGAAACATCAAAGTTTTGAAGAGATAAGAAAGAGAATAAGTATGGGGATTCTCAGGCATAGAGCCAGCGAGAAACTCCGGAGATCAACCGTCACGGAAGTGGAAGACCCTGTGTGAGCAACGCGGCGACAACGTAAAAGAGAGAGAGAACGGAATGCCTGGCCAGCGTCAGCTCTCCCCTTTTCCGGGTATTATCCTTTGTTTTCTGTGACTAGGTCAGGGAAAGGTCAGAGGAACCTAGTGGGTGTGCTTATCCATTCTAGCTAGCTTTGTTATTAACTGTATAACCCAGTTTGAGTTGCATGCTTTTGTCTAACCAAGTGTAAAAGCCTTATTCTTACATTGTACAACAACGTGAATAAAGTAAATTGATAGTTTAAAAAAAGGACCGAGTTGCCTCCTCTTTGTACTAAGCCATTAACTGTAGCCGGTGGATTAGGTGGAGGGTGGCTCTCCTGTAACCCGATATCCCAAACACCCAGCCTGAGCCTGAATTAAGAGGACTTAGTCCCACGTGACAGCCAGGATCAAGTGGGTGAAGGGAATAAAGGGGCCAAGGGGGAGTTGACTCCGCGCCACAGTTTACAGGAGACAGAGGTCAAGGAAGGGAAGGGAAGAGTCAGAGATGGTCCATGTGAAGGGGTGAGAGAAGGGTGGAAATTGGAAACAAAGATGATGACATTTTCCAGTTCAGGGCGAAAGCAGGAAACAGCACCAATACAGGCAACAATGTACCGGAAAAAGAGCTGCGATTTTCAATTAAGGATACTATATTTGCTACTCAAAATGAGATCTGGTCTACACTGGGGAGAGCAAACGCAGATTGGGTGACTGCTTTGTGGACCACCTCCGTTCAGTCTGCAAGCATGACCGAAGCTTCTAGTCGCCTGTCATTTTAATTCTCCACCTTGATTTCACACTGACCCTCTGTCCCCAGCCACCTTCACTGTTCCAATGAAGCTCAACATAAGGTGGAGGAACAGAACCTCATCTGTCGACTGAGTACTTACAATCTTCTGGACTCAACACAAAGGTCAACAATTTCAAACTGCAAACTACCCCATATTGTTTCCTTTTTATTTTCAGGTTTAGCTTTTACTCTATAGTTTATCTTTTGTTTTTACTTACAGATGGCAGCTGTTCATTATTTTGACATTCACACCTCCTCTCGACAGATCCTTTGTTCCTTTACTTGCCCCATTACCACTCACCACCAACTCTTTTGTCATTTAATTTCTGCTGCCCTCTACCCTGTCACAGACCTTCCTTTTAGTTCTTTTTCCACCCTTCCCCCCATACCCCCACCACTTTCATTTGCTTAAAATCTATTATATTTTGAACTTTTCCCAGTTGTGATGAAAGGTCATTGGCCTGAAACGTTAACTCTGTTTCCCTCTCCACAGATGCTGCTGACCTGCTGAGTATTTCCAGCATTTTCTGTCAGTAAATAGTATGTTTACATACATTTTCTAACAATATAACGATGATGATAATTAGGTAATAATTAGAAGCTTTGTTGTGCTTTCAAAATTCAATTCATTGGCGTTTTTTAATGAGTTCAAATTGGGCTGAAGATAGATACTCACAAGTTGTCTGTCTCTCTCTCTCAGCTAACTGCACTTTCTAAGATCATAAGAAATAGGAGGAGTAAGCTATTCAGCCCATTGTGCCTGATTGGCCATTCAGTAAGATTGTCTGATTGTGGCCTTAACTCTACTTTCCTGCCTGTCCCCCATTACCCTTGACTCCTCTGTAGCCCAAAAATCTGTCTAATTTAGCCTTGAATATATTCAGTGACCCAGCCTTCAATGCTCGCTGGGTAAGGGAATTCCAAAGATTAATGACACTCTGAGAGAAGAAATTCCTCCTCATCTTTGTCTTAAAAGGGAGACCCTTATTTTGAAACTGTGCCCCCTAGTTCTGGATTTCCCCACAAAGGAAAACATCCTCTCAGCATCTGTCCTGTCAAGCCCCCTCAGAATCTGATGTTTCAGTAAGATCACCTCTCATTCTTCTAAACACCAATGAATATAGGCTCAACCTTTCCTCATAACACAACCACAATCCCAGGAATCAGCCTAGTGAACCTCCTTTGAACTACTTCTAATGCAGGTATATCCTTCCTTAAGTAAGACGACCAAAACTGTACACAGTACTCTATGTGCTGTCTCACCAATGCCCTGTATACTGGTAGCAAAACTTCCCTACTTTATACTCCATCCCCCTTGCAATAAATTGCAACATTCCATTTGCCTTCCCAATTACTTTCTGTGCCTGCACGGTAACTTTTTGTGATTCATGTACAAGGACCCCCAGATCCCTCTGTGCCACGGCATTCTGTAGTCTCTCTCCATTTAAATAATATTCTGCTTTTCTGTTCTTCTGCCAAAATTGTCAACCTCACATTTTCCCACTCTATGCTCCATCTGCCAACTTTTTGTCCACTCATAACTCACTTTCCCACTTAACTTTGTATTATCTGCAAATTTGGCTACAATACACTCGGTCCCTTCATCCAAGACTGAAGTTTATAAATGTATAATTTAAAATCAATAAAAGCGAGGAGATGTTTCTCATTTTTTATTTCTCATATCCACATTAAGTGTTTTAAAGCAAAGAGAATGTCTGTTAAAGGTAGAAATTCATCTCGTGGATGTGGCACAAAATGGACAGTATTGGATTGTCCGCCCATGATTAGTAATGCCTCATATTTAATTCTATTGCAGTCAATAAAATTAAATATCAGGCACTGAGTATAACGGGCAGCAAATCCGATACTATCTGTTTTGCGTCATCACCCAAGACAATTTCTACCCCTTAATCTAAATTAAACCCGAATAAAGCATTTGAAAATTGTTTTCTGGCTTTGCTTTAAATGATTCTGAAATACAACGAAATTGGTTTAAAACCAAACATTCCATCCATAGGTGAATGCTAATAATACATCCTTATAAACTGTGCCCAATGCAAGTGATCAAACTGCAGATCTGCCTTCAGCTGATAGAGACGCTCCTCTGGGCAAAAGCATAAAGTCCAAGACTAGACTTATGAGATAGCCTATGGCCTTTAAGTAGAATTTTAGATATTAACAGGAAATAAAGGCAATTCAATGCAAAAAAAACATGTTATTGTGAAACATAAATTGTGACATAACATGTTTTTTTAAACTTGATTTTGGACAACAGAAAATGGAGGAAAAAATGGCAAACGCATGTTTTTCTACAAGCATTTGAAGTGATTTGATTAGTTTTATCAACAAAGTATGATGGTGAAATCTTAACAATAACTTGCATTTTGTAGCATCTTTAACATCGCAAGATGTCCCATTGTATTTTCCCATTCTAAGGTGTTTGTTTCAGATTTCCCATTAAAAAATATTGATGTAAAAAGTTTCCATTTTAAGTGTTGATATGAAAAGTATGACAAAGTAACATTTGTGCACCGTACAAATATATTTTTTTAATATGTGGATAAATATGCCACACTTGCAGACCTGTAGAAGGATTATTTTAAATACGACTAGATTAAAAAAATCAGAAAAAAGAGAAACTGGGTACATTTTGCTGAAATACATTGATCACAACAAAACACAGTAGCTTACACATCATAATGTGGACAGGTGTGATGGAAACCTAAATCCAACCTGTTTTCAAGTTTTAACATTTCCATGATATTCTTTAATTTTAGGTTGTAATGCAGCAGGGCTGTGGAACATAGGGGCAAGATTAGGTGATTCAGCTCTCCAGCCTGTTCCATCATTCAAATAAATCATGGCCAATCTGTACCTCCACTTATCTTCCATTGATATCATTACCTAATAAAATTGTCGATCTCAACTTTCAACTTCAATTTCAAATGATGCGGCATCCACAAGCATTTGGGGAGATAATTCCACATTTCCACAATCCCTGTGTGAAAAATGTGCTTCCCGATTTTATCTCTGAATGGCTAGCTCTAATTTCTGAATTTCCCCACCAGAGGAAAGAGTTTTTCTATATCTACCTTACTGAATCCCTTTATCATTTGAAACACCTCAACTAGATCACCGTTCAACCATCCAAAGGGCGGCACAGTGGCGCAGTGGTTAGCACTGCAGCCTCACAGTTCCAGGGACCTGGGTTCGATTCCGGGTACTGCCTGTGTGGAGTTTGCAAGTTCTCCCTGTGTCTGCATGGGTTTTCTCCGGGTGCTCCGGTTTCCTCCCACAAGCCAAAAGACTTGCAGGTTGATAGGTAAATTGGCCATTATAAATTGTCACTAGTATAGGTAGGTGGTAGGGAAATATAGGGACAGGTGGGGATGTTTGGTAGGAATATGGGATTAGTGTAGGATTAGTATAAATGGGTGGTTGATGTTCGGCACAGACTCGGTGGGCCGAAGGGCCCGTTTCAGTGCTGTATCTCTAATCTAAAAAAAAAAGTCAAATTTATGCAATTTATCTTCACAATTAAGCCCTGGTATCATTCTGGTAAATATGTATTGGAGCCCTATCAAGACCGATATATTTTGGCACCTAAATCTAAATACAGTATTCCAGACAGGACCTGACCAAAGCATAATTTCCTCCCAATTATATCCAACCCCTTGAAAATACAAACATACGAACTGGGAGCAGGAGTAGGCTATTTGGCCCCTCATGCCTGCTCTGCCATTCTATAAGAGCATGGCTGATCTGTTTGTGTACATAACTTGACTTTCCTGCCTACCCAGATACCCTTTGACTCCCTTATTTGTCAAGAATTTATCTACCTCTGCCTTAAAAACTTTCAATGACCCTGCCTCCACCACTCTCTGGGAAAGAGAGTTCCACAGACTCACAACCCTCTGAGAGAAAACATTTCTCCTCATCTCTGTCTTAAATGGCAGACCCCTTATTTTTAAACTGTGCCCCCTAGTTTTAGACCCTCCCACAAGGGGAAACATCCTTTCAACATCCACCCTGTCAAGTCCCCTCAGAATCTTATATGTTTCAGTAAGATCACCTCTCATCCTTCTAAACACCAATGAATACAGACCCAACCTTTCCATATAAGATAACCCTCTCATCCCAGGAATTAGTCGAGTGAACCTTCTCTGAACTACTTCCAATGCAATTATATTCTTTCTTAAGTAAGGAGACCAAAACTGTACATAATACTCTAGATGTGCTCTCACCAATGCCCTATACAACTGCAGCAAAACATCGCTACCTTTATATTCCATTCTCCTTGCAATAAATAACAACATTGCATTTATCTTCTTAAGCACCTGCTGTACCTGCATACTAACTGTCTGTGTTTTGTGTACTAGAACAACCAGATCCCTCTGTATCGGAGTTCTGCAATCTCTCTCTATTTATATAATATGTTGCTTTTCTATTTTTCCGGCCAAAGTGGACAAGTTCACACTTTCCCACATTATACTCCATCTGTCAAATCTTTGCCCACTCAATTAACCTATCTATAAGCCTTTGAAGATTCCTTATGTTCTCTTCACAACTTACTCTTCTACCTATCTTTGAGTCATCAGCAAATTTAGCAACCTTATATTATGTCCCTTCATCCACGTCATTGGTATAGACTGTAAATAGTTGAGGCCCCAGCACTGAAACCTGTGGCACTCCACGAGTTACAGCTTGCCAACCCGAAAACGACCCATTTATCCCTACTCCCTGTTACCTAACCAATCCTCTATCTGTGCTAATATGTTACCCCCTATCACATGGGCTTTTCTTTTTAGTAACCTTTGATGTGGCATCTTGTCAAATGCCTTCTGGAAATCCAAATACAGCATATCCATAGGTTCCCCTTTATCCACGTTATCCACATTTACTTCCTTAAAGAACTCTAACAAATTAGTTAAACACCATTTCCCTTTCACAAAACCATGTTGACTCTGCCTGATTGCATTGAGATTTTCTAAATGACCTGCAACAACCTCCTTAATACTAGATTCCAGCATTTTCACTACAAAGTGACTCCTGACAATGGAGAGCACGCGCAGAGTGATAGCGGACATCATCAATGTGTGCGAACATGTGCCAGCCTGCCAGTATGAATCCGCACATACGCGCATGATGTTACCACGCCATGACGTCACCATTCAATGGCTGAACGGTGCCCTGCTCCCTCCCGCCATCCCTGCTTCAATCGCCGCATCACCGTTGCCTTTCCTCAGCCACTCACTCCCCCCCCCCCCCCCCACTTATCTACTCGCTCCAGCCCCACTGGCCAGAGAACAGGGTGGGGGGGAGGGGGGGAGGAGGAGGGATGGGGAGCAGGCGGCCAGAGACAATGGGGAGCGGCGAGGCCAGAGTGAGTGGCTAAGGGAAGGCAACGGGGAGCCAGCGGCAACAAGACAGGCGCAGGAGGCAACGGCAAAGAGAGGCGCAATGGCGGGAGGGAGCGGGGGTCTGTTGGGGGTGAGATGGAGACGGCGATGGGATTTTCGGGTTGAATTTGTTTGTTGTGATAAACTGAGCATCTTTAATCCTAGCAGCTGCCTGAAATGTCGCAGGCAGTGATGTTTCAGTGGAAGAGGCTGCATTTGTGCATGCGCCAGTACTGCGCCACCGAGTGGTTGCATTGTCAGCAAACTCAGCCTTTTCCCTATGACAGATGTTAAGCTAATAGGCCTGTATTTTCAGCTTTCTCCTTTACTACTTTCTTGAATAGCGGAGTTAAATTTTCTATCTTCCAATATGCTGGGACCTGTCCAGAATCTAGGAAATTTTGAAAAATTAAAACTGATGCATCCACTATCTCTGCAGCCACTTCTTTTAAGACCCTAGGATGAGGTCCGTCAGGACCTGGGGATTTGTCAGCTTTTAGTTCTAATTATTGTCTCAGTACGCTTTCCCTGGTGATGGTAATTGTTTTCAGTTCTTCCCTCCCTTTCAATTCTTTGATTCACAATTATTTCTGGGATATTATTTGTATCCTCTACAGTGAAAACAGATGCAAAAGATCAGTTCAATTCCTCCACCATTTCCTTATTTTCCATTATTAATTCCCCAGACTCACTCTCTAGAGGACCAACACTCATATTACTTTTTTCCTTTTTAAATACCTGTAGCATCTCTTATTTATTTGAAGATACAGCACTGAAACAGGCCCTTTGGCCCACCGAGTCTGTGCTGACCATCAACCACCCATTTATACTAATCCTACATTAATCCCATATTGCTACCACATCCCCACCTTCCCTCAATTCCCCTATCACCTACCTATACTCGGGACAATCTACAATGGCCAATTTACCTATCAACCTGCAAGTCTTTGGCTGTGGGAGGAAACCGGAGCACCCGGCAGAAACCCACGCGGTCACAGGGAGAACTTGCAAACTCCACACAGGCAGTACCCAGAATCGAACCCGGATTGCCGGAGCTGTGAGGCTGCGGTGCTAACCACTGCGCCGCTAACCACTGTGCCACTGTGCCGCCTTCCTATCTGTTTTTATATTTCTAGCTAGCTTTCACTTGTACTCCAATTTCTTTCTCAGTATTCTTTGAGTCATTCTTTGCTGTTTTTTATATTCTGTTCAATCTTCTGACCTGCCACTACTCTTCGCTGAATAATGCTTTTTCTTTCAATTTGATATTATCTTTAACTTCCTTAGTTACCCACGGATGGAGCATCCTTCCTTTAGTGTCTTTCTTTCTCACTGGAATGTACCTTTGCTGAGTGTTATGAAATATTTCCTTAAATGTCTGCCACTACATCTCTAATGACCTATCCCTTAACCTAATTTCCCAGCTTACTTTAGCTAGATCTGTTTTCAAACCCTCATAATTACCCCTATTTAAGTTTAAAACACTAGTCTTAGATCCATTCTTCTCACCCTCAAACTGAATTGGTTTACTCTGAGGTCATTAATTAACCCTGTCTCGTTACACATTACCAGATCTGGAGTAGCCTGCTCTCTGGCTGGCTCTAGAACGTGCTGAAAGCACTCCATGAACTCGCCTTCCAGGCTACCTTTGCCAACCTGATTCGTCCAATCTATCTGTAGATTAAAATCACCCATGATTATCCCTGTACCTTTCTCACAAGCCCCCCTGATTTCTTCCTGTATGGCCCGTCCAAAAATGTAGTTACTGTTAGGGGGCCAATAAACTACTCCCACAAGTGACTTCTTACCTTTACTATTTGTTATCTCTACCCAAACTGATGCTACATCTTGATTTTTAGAACTAAGGTCACCTCTCTCTATTGTACCAATGCCATCTTTAATTAACAGAGCTACCCCTCCATCTTTTCCTAGCTTCCTGTCCTTCCTAAATGTCACGTACCCTTGATTATTCAGGTCCCAGCCTTTGTCATCTTGCAGCCATGTCTCTCTAATGGCTATCAGATCATACATATTTATTTCTATTTGAGCTATTAATTCATTTGTTCTGTTATGAATGCTACGTACATTCAAATACAGAGCCTTTAATGCTGTCTTTTTACTATTTACGCAACCCCTAGCCTTAGCTGCATGCACACTCTTAATTTTGTACATTGTCCCTTCCTGCTACACTCTGATTATTATTTCTCTTATTGCTACTTTGGTCTCTTGCCTTGTCCTCTTTCTTTAATTTATCATATCTTCCCTCACTTGATTGCTCGCCCCCATGATTTAGTTTAAAGCCCTCTCTACCACCCTAGTTATACAACTCGCCAGAACACTGGTTGCAGCACGGTTCAGGTAAAGACTGTCCCAATGGTACAGCTCCCACTTTTCCTAGTACTGGTGCCAGTGCCCCACGAAACGAAATGCATTTGAGCCATGCATTTAACTCTCTAATCTTATTTACCCTACTCCAATTTGTTTGTGGCTCAGATAAAAATCCAGAGATTATTACCTTTGAGGTTCTGCTTTCTAATTTAGCCCCTAGCTGATCATACTCTCTATGTGGAACCTCTTTCATAGTCCTATCTATGTCGCTGGTACCCATGTGGACCCTGACAACTGGATCCTCCCCCTTCCACTACAAGTTCCTATCCAGCCCTGAGCAGATATCCCATACCTGGCACCGGGCAAGCAACACAGCCTTCTGGACTCTTGCGCTTGACTGCAGAGAATGGTGTCTATCCCCCTGATTATACTGTCCCCGACATTCCTATTTACTCCCCACTCTTGAATGGCTTCATGTACTATGGTCAGTTTTCTCATCCACCCTGCAGCACTTGCTCTCATCCATACAAGCTGAAAGAACCTCAAACCTGTTGGACAATTAAAAGGGCTATACCTCATCTATTTCTGCCTTCACAATCCCCTTACCTGCCTCATTCGCAGTCACATCCGCCTGTCCCTGACCACTGACCAAATCAGAAGACAATATCCTATGGGGTGTGACTGCCCTCTGGACCAAAGTGTCCAGGTAACTTTTCCCCTCCCTGATGCATCACAGTGTCTGTAGCTCAGCCTCCAGCTCACTGACTCTAAGTCGAGCTCCACGTGCTGCAGACGTAGTTACTGTGAATCACACCGGTGTCCATGAGCTCCCTCGCAGGTCCAAATCTTCTCAGCTCCCGAAGGTAAAGATCAACATTCTATTAGCCTTTTTGATGATATTTTATGCCTGTTCACTAGTTTTCAGCAGACTTAGTTACTGTGAATCACACGGGTGTCCATGAGCTCCCACATACTGCAGCCGCAACACGTCACCTGCCCTGCCATCCTTATTGTGTTTTAAATAACTAATTAATTATTTACTTAATTAATTTTTAATTAATGACTCTCCTCACCAGCACTTACTGCTCTAATTTAAACCTTGGTAATACAATAACCTTATCGCTTAAAAATAAAACAGAACAGCAAACTCATCAGCTTACTTCCCTTCTGCTTGCCTGTCTTATTTAATTATAATTAATTATTAAGTATTAAATTTTAATTTTATGTTTTTTCTAATTTCCAGCTATTAACACGATGAACACACACACACACCCTAATAGCAGTGTACAAACCGAGCTATTTACAGATAGTCCCGAACAGCAGTTATTCACCAACCAATCACGGTACAGCTTTCCTGTGATGTCACTGTTTGAATTTTTTTCAAACTCAGTCAGCATGTGCCGACTCCTCATGCTGTCGAGGTGCTCCATCGCAGGTCCGACTCTCCTCAGCTACTGAAGGTAAGTGAATGCCCTGAGCCTGGTGTTTTATTTATTCTCTCCCGATTCTAGGTGCTCCCTCGCAGGTCCGACTCCCCTCAGCTGTCGAAGGTAAGTGAAGACCCCGAGCCTGGCACTATATTTGCTCTCTCCCGATTCTACGTGCTTCCTCACAGGCCTGAAGCCTCTCAGCTCCCAAAGTTAAGTGAAGGCCCCAAGCCTGGCACTGTATTTATTCTCTCCTAATTCAGGGTCAAAATCCTGGAACTTCCTTCCTAACAGCACTGTGGGTGTACCTACCTCATATGGACTGTAGCAGTTCAAGACGGCAGCTCACCACCACCTTCCCAAGGGCAATTAGGGATGGGCAATAAATGGTGGCCTAGCCACCGACGCCCACATCCCATGAATGAATAAAAAAACTCCCTCACAGGTCCGATTCCTCTCAGTTCCCGAAGGTAAAGATCAACATTCTATTAGCCTTTTTGATGATATTTTATGCCTGTTTACTAGTTTTCAGCAATGTGCATGTGGACACCTAAACCCCTTTGCTTCTCTGCCATTTCCAGTCTCTCAGAATTTAGAAAATATTTTCATTTGTCTTTTCTGGATCCAAAATGGATTATCTCACACTTCCCTACATTGAACTCCATCTGTCAGTTTTTTTCCCACTCAATGTGGGATTTTTAAAACAGATACCACAGCTGCTGCTTCTATCAACTTTTATGTTTTTAGCTTCACAGTTTATAGCCAAAACAAATATACACCTTTGTCAAAAGAATTGTATATTACAGGCAAGCTTAGTCTGATCTGTGCTTTTGCATTCTGACAGAGAATTCTGTTGTTTTTGAGCATGTGTTGAGGGAAACATACACTGTTGGACATACATGTGCTAGCTTCATGTGATGGTCTGCCTCTACTAATTAGTGGCAGCAGGCTCCTATTAGTTCAAAATTGGCTTAATTAATTCCTCAGATAAAATATGTAGTTTGCCACTGCAAGAGTCAAAGGCTTTATCTGTATTGGATACTCCACAAAGAGGCATCCTGCTGAGAAAGACATTGTTATCTCAAAGTTAGCATCTGTGACATGAAAGACCTTGAGACAGCTGTTCATCTTTAGTTCATTCTGATAAACTATTGTTTCCAAGTCACTGAAGCAAGGCAGAATGCCTTGAGCATCAAGATTAATGCTCACATTTCAAAGTTCATAAAAAGTTCATCAAAAGATTGAGATTAAAGGATTCTCAAAAATAAATACAAGAACATCTTTGTTCTTTGGTCTTAGCAAGTTAGTTATGTTTTGCTTTGTTAACTGCTCATTTAACTTGTTATGTGTATATTTTGTTCTTGTAGTTTCACCTGAAATATATAATCAGTCAGCACAACATTTTCCCACCTTTTGAACAGATCAAGTGTACTCTTCAGTATTTCATACTATATCAGGTATAACTCAATAGTCAAAAGAGTAGATTGTTAGCCCAGAGGCGCATGAAGTCCCATTCAGCACCTGCAAAACATTTGGATTTCTAAGACATGAGCTTATGGAAGTTGTTTTTTTGCAATGATCATGCGTTTAAAAAAAGCCATGGGGAGTTTTTGTTCCTGTACCAGGAACTGAGATCAGTAACAGTAACAACCACCCACTAGTGTTCCTGAACTGCTAAATTTGCATTCCTGCAGATACCATAGTTCTCAGGCTTACCCTTTTACTGTCAGGTTTGCTTCCTATGCTGAATATCAAACGCCATTAAAAAGATAAATCCCAAAACTTAATGAAGGCTGCTCATGCATATATTATAGTTAGAACAAGTAGAACACCATAAACAATTTGGAGGGCAACAAAGGGGATGAGAGAAGGGTATACAAACATTTAAAAAAAGCAAAAGGAGATCCACCAGGCCAATGCAGTAGAAACTGTCACCCATCCCTTGTAATGCTATCTCCTGAGAGAGACAAAATAAAATCTTGTGAAAACAACATAGAGCTGCAGAAGGTCATTTGGCCCTTTGAGCCTGCTCTGCAATTCAATTCATAGCTGATCTTCTATCTCAACTCCACCATCCCACACTATCTCCATATCTCTTAATTCTTAGTACCAAAAATATATCAATCTCGGTCTTGAATATACTCAATGATTGAGCATCCACACCTCTCTGGGGTAGAGAATTTCAAAGACTCGCAGCCCTTTGAGAGAAGAAATTTCTCATCTCAGTCCTAAATGGCCAACCCCTGATTCTAAGACTGTGTTCTAGATTCCTTAGCGTTTATTTGGGCGGCGCAGTGGTTAGCACTGCAGCCTCACAGCTCCAGCGACCCGGGTTCAATTCTGGGTACTGCCTGTGTGGAGTTTGCAAGTTCTCCCTGTGTCTGCGTGGGTTTCCTCCGGGTGCTCCGGTTTCCTCCCACAAGCCAAAAGACTTGCAGGTTGGTAGGTAAATTGGCCATTATAAATTGCCCCTAGTATAGGTAGCTGGTAGGGAAATATAGGGACAGGTGGGGATGTGGTAGGAATATGGGATTAGTGTAGGATTAGTATAAATGGGTGGTTGATGTTCGGCACAGACTTGGTGGGCCAAAGGGCCTGTTCCAGTGCTGTATCTTTAAACTATCCTGTCAAGCTGCTTAAGAATTTTACATCTTTCAATAAGAACATCTCTCATTCTTCTAAACGCCAGAGAATATAGGACTACTCTACTTAATCTCTCCTCATAGGATAATCCCGTCATCCTAGAAACCAGTCTAGTGAACCTTTGTTACACTCTCTCCAGGGCACATATGCCCTTCCGTGGGTTAGGAGACCAAAACTGCAGACAGTACTCCAGGTGTGGTCTCACTAATGTCCTGTATAATTTTGTAATATATACAGTCACGGGATGTAGGCATCACTGGCTAGGCCAGTATTTTTGCCCATCTCTATTTGCCCTTGAGAAAGTGGTGGTGATCCACCTTCTTGAACTGCTGCAATCCATGCAGTGTAGGTACACCCACAGTACTGTTAGGAAGGGAGTTCCAGGATTTTGACCTAGCGACAGTGAAGGAACGGTGATATAGTTCCAAGTCAGGATGGTATGTGACTTGGAGGGGAATCTGCAGGTGGTGGTGTTCCCATGTGTCTGCTGCCTTCGTCTTTCTAGGCATTAGATGTCACAGGTTTAGAAGATGCTGTCAAAGGCGCCTTGGTAAGTTGCTGCAGTGCATCTTGTAGCTGGTACACACTGCTGCCACTGTGCACTGGTGGTCGACAGAGTGTATGTTAAAAGATGGGGATGGGATGACGATCAAGTGGACTGCTTTGTCCTGCATGGTGTTGAGCGTCTTGAACGTTGTTGGAGCTGCACTCATCCAAGCAAGTGGAGAGTGTTCACCACACTCCTGACTTGTGTCTTGTAGATGGTGGAGAGACTTTGGGGAGTCAGGAGATCGGTTGCTCGCGTCAGAATTTCCAGCTTCTGACTAGCTCTTGTAGCCACAGTATTTATATGGCTGGTCCTGTTAAAGTTCTGGTCAATGGTATCAACCAGGATGTTTATAGTGAGGGATTCAGCGATGGTAATGCCATTGACCATCAAGGAGAAATGATTAGATTCTCTCTTGTTGGAGATGGTCATTGCCTAGCACTTGCATAACGCAAATGTTACCAGCTACTTATCAGCCCAAGCCTGAATGTTGTCCAGATCTTGCTGCATGCAGGCACTGATTGCTTCAGTATCTCAGGAGTTGCAAATGGTATGGAACACTGTGCAATCATCAGCGAACATCCCCACATCTGACCTGATGATGGAGGGTAGGCATTCATGACGCAGCTGAAGATGTTTGGACCTAGCACACAGCCCTGAGAAACTCCTGTAGTAATAGCCTGGGCTGAGATAATTGGCCTTCAACAACATAGGAAATAGGAGCAGGAGTAGGCCAGTCAGCCCCTCAAGCCTGCTCTGCCATTCAACTATCATGGCTGATCTTCTACCTCAATGCCATTTTCCTGTACTAACCCCATATCCCTTGCTGTCTTTAAAATCTAGAAATCAATGACTGAGCCTTCACAGGTCTCTGGGGTAGAGATTTCCAAATATTCACCAGTCTCCGAGTGAAGAAATTCCTCATCTCTGTCTTAAATGGCCTACCTCTTATTCTCAGACTATGTCTGCTGATTTTAGACCCCCTAGCCAGAGAAAACAACCTTCCTGCATCTACTCTGTCGAACATACAAATTAGGAGCAGAGGCCTGCTCCGCCATTCAATAAGATCATACTAATCAGTTTGTGTCTCAAATTCCAAACTCCCATCTACCCCCAATAACCTTTGATTCCCTTGCCTAACAAAAATCTATCTACCCCTGCCTTAAAATTATTCAATGACCCCGCCTGCACCATCTTCTGAGGAAGAGAGTTCCAAAGTTGCACAACCCTCTGAGAGAAGAAAATTCTGCTCATTTCTGTCCTAAAAGGGCGACCCCTAATTTTAAAACAGTGCCCCCTAGTTCTAGACTCACCCACAAGAGGAAACATCCTTTCCACATCCACTTTGTCAAGACCATTGAGGATCTTGTATATGTCAATCAAATCTCCCCCCACTCTTCTAATCTCCAGTGAAAACAAGCCCAGTCTGTCCAACCTTTCCTCATAAGACAACCCGTTCATTCCAGGTATCAATCTAGTAAACCTCCTCTGAACAGTCTCCAACGCATTCACATCCTTCCTTAAATAAGACGACCAAAACTGCACGCAGTATTCGAGACGTGGTATCACCAATGCCCTGATAAATGAAGCATAACATGCTTACTTTTATTTTCAATTCCTCTCATAATATAGGATAGCATTCCATTAGCCTTCTTTATTACTTGCTGTACCTGTATACTAACTCTTTGTGACTCATGCATCTCGGAGTTCTGCAGTCGCTCTCCATTTAAGTAATACTCTGCTTTTTTATTCTTTCTGTCAAAGTGAGCAACTTCACATTTTCCCACGTTATACTCCATCTGCCAGATTTTTGCCCACTCACTCAACCTATCTATATCGGTCTGCAAATTCCTTATGTCCTCTTCACAACATAATTTCCTACCTATCTTTGTGTCATCTGCAAATTTAGCCACCATGCCATCGCTCCCCTCATCTAAGTCACTGATATAAATTGTAAAATGTTGAGGCCCCAACACAGAACCCCAGTGGGACTCCACCCATCACATCCTGCCAATCAGAAAAGGATCCATTTATGCATACTTTCTATTTTCTGCCAGCCAGCCAATCTTCTACCCATGCTAATATGTTACCCGCTACACCATAAGCTCCAACCTTGCGCAATAACCTTTTATGTGGAAATTTTTCAAATGCCTTCTGGAAATCCAAATACAGTACGTCAACGGGCTGCCCTTTATCCACAGCACATGTTACTCCTTCAAAGAACTCCAATAAATTGGTTAAACATGATCTCCCTTTCACAAAGCCATGCTGACTATTCCCGATTACCTTGAGTTTTTCTAAGTGCCCAGCTATAGCCTCCTTCATGATCTTTTCTAACACCTTCCCCACTAAAGGCCGGCTTGGGTCTGCAAATGAAACCTGACCAGAGCCCAATAGAACCACATCCGACCCGAGACCAACTCAGCCCTTGTCCTTTCATTTATTCCTGAGCCTGCCCCGACCCAACCATCAGTTTCCATTTTTTACTTTGCTGCTTATCTGCACAAGCTTTAAAAAACTATAACTAAACAACCTTTCAAGTCCAAAAAGTACATTAACATTGGAGCCACTTACCGGAGATGTTAAGAGTGTCAGTCCAACCCGGCCCAAGCCCGAATGCCGGATCCGGAAGTGCGACCCGACCCAAATTTGACACGTCGTCGGATCCCATTGGGTTTGGGTCGGGTAGCCATGCTCTATTCCCCACGGCAGACGTCAAGCTACCTGGCCTAAAGTAACCTATTTTCTGCCTCCCACTCTTCTTGAATAGAGGGTTATATTTGCTATTTACCAATCTGATGCAACCTTTCCAGAATCTAGCGAATTTTGAAAAATTAACACCAACACATCTACTACCTCATTAGCCACCTCTTTTTAGACCCTAGGATGAAGTCCATCAGGATCCGGGGACTTGTCAGCCCACAGCTCCATCAGTGAATGTAATTTCACCAATTTCCTCTCTTCCTCACACCTCCTGATTTACAGCTATTACTGGAATGTCTTTTGTATCCTCTTTGGTGAAGACAGAAGACAGACAAAATATTTGTTCATTGCATCTGTCATTTCCTTATTATCTACTATTAACACCCCATTCTCACTCTCTGGAGGACCAAACTCACTTTACTTACTCTTTTCCTTTTTAAATACTGTAGAAACTCTTGCTATCCGTTTTTACATTTCTAGCTAGCTTCCTCTCATATTCTAATTTCTTTCTCCTGAATAACCTTTTAGTCATTCTCTGCCGTTCTGTATATTCTGACCAATCATCTGACCTGCCACCCATCTTTGCGCAATTATCTGCTTTTTCCTTAAGTTTGATGCTTTCTTTAACTTCTTCAGTTAATCACAGATGGTGGGTCATCCCATTAGAATTTTTCTTCTCGGAAGAATATACTTATCCTGAGTATTCTGAAATGAAACAAACCCGGTAAGAATTTTGTAAGCTTCTATGAGATCACCTCTCATTCCTCTAAACTCGAGAGAATAGAGGCCCTGTCACCTCAAACTCCCCTCAGAGGACAATCATGCCATCCCAGGGATCAGTCTGGTGAATCTTCATTGCACTCCCTCTATGGCAAGTATATCCTTGCTTAGGTGAGGAAACCAAAACTGGACACAGCACTCCAGGTGCGGTCTCACCAAGGCTCTATACAATTGCAGCAAGACTTCTTTACTCCTGTACTCAAATTTGCTTGCAATAAAGGCCAACATACCATTTGCCTTCCTAATTACTTGCTGCACCTGCATGTTAGCTTTCAGTGACTAATGAACAAGGACACCCAAGTCCCTTTGGATCAACCCTTTCCAATTTCTCACCATTTAAGAAATACTCCGCATTTCTGTTTTGCCTGCAAAAGTGGATAACTTCACATTTTTCCACATTATATTCCATCTGCCATGTTCTTGCCCACTTACTTAAACTGTCTAAATCCCTTTGAAGCCTCTTTGCATCCTCCTCACAACTCACATTCCCACCTAGTTTTGTGCCATCAGCAAACATGGAAATATTACATTTGTTCCCCACATCCAAATCATTGATATAGATTATGAAGAGCTGGGGCCCAGGCACTGATCCTTGCAGTACGCCACTAGTCACAGCCTGCCAACCTGAGAAGGACCCTATTAAAACCAGGTGGAAAAGAGGACTAGGGGTCCCTTTCAGGCTTCGCCTGGGTTTACTGCAACAGGGTTTTATTTTTAAACACAGTGTTTTAGCTCCCCTTGGTGAATCCTTGTTCACCACTTTCCAATTATAAAGTAAAGAAACAAGTGCAAACAGGCTTTCTTAGGTTTAAAGAAGAGAGGTGAAATTCTATTAAAATTTAAACCCTAATTCGGTTGACGCCTCCGGATATACCACGTGCCCATGCTAGCATGCATATACGATACACACATGCAAATAGAGACAGAAAAGAGAAGAAATAAAGTGGAAAAGTTTGAGGCAACATCTGAAGAGTTTTTGGTTGCGGGTCTTCGAGCTCACTGTATACCCCTTGCTTGGATGTAAATCTTGCTTTTCATTGGGGCCCAGTATTCTTCTTAAACCTTGTTCACTGCAGGAGACTTTTCTCTCTTGGGGTTCATGTGTCTTCACCAAAGCTGGTGAGAAAGAGATGAAAGCAGACAGGAGAGAGATGTTCTCAGTCCAGGAGCAAAACTGCTTTCTGCCAGTTCAAACACTGTCTCTACAATTTAAAACTCCCCAAGTTTGCCAGCAGGGTGATCACGTGACCGACTGGTTTAACCAGGTCTGTTGTGTATTGTATGGGAGCAGGGGATAGTTGTTCCAACACTGCCTGCTAATATGAAAAAATGTCTTTCCGGCCAGGGCCTGGCAATTCCTTGGAACAGGCCTTCTCTTCTTCCCAGCAACAATTTGCAATTTAATGTCCATGTGGCAAAATTAATTTGCCTCATTCTTGGCAGGTGGGAAGCTGCATGATTTATGCATGATTTATTCCTACTCTCTGTTTTCTGTCTGTTAACCAATTCTCAATCCATGCCAGTATATTACCCCCAATCTCATGTGCTCTAATTTTGTTTACTAACCTCCTGTGTTGGATCGTATCAAAAGCCTTCCGAAAATCCAAATACACCACATCCACTGGTTCCCCCTTATCTATTCTGCTAGTTATATCCTCAAAAAACTCCAACAGGTTTGTCAAACATGATTTCTTTTTCATCAATCCATGTTGACTTTGCCCAATACTACCATTATTTTCTAAGTGTCCAGTTATCACATCCTTTGGAAGAGATTCCAGCATTTCCCCTACCACTGATGTCAGGCTAACAGTTCCCCGTTTTCTCTCTCCCTCCTTTCTTAAATAGTGGGGTTACATTTGCTACCTTCCAATCTGCACGAACCGATCCCAAAATTCTATCGAATTTTGGAAGATGACCACCAATGCATCCACTATCGTTACAGACACCACTTCCAATGCTCTGGGATGTAGATCATCAGGTCCAGGCGATTTATCAATTCTGTGTCTTTGGGGAGGTGGTAGTGTCGTGGTAATGTCACTGGACTAGCAATCCAGAAGCCTTGGCTAATGCTCTGGCGACACAATTTCAAATGCCACCATGACAGCTGGTGGAATTTAAGTGCAATTAATCTGGAATTAGAAAAAAAGCTAGCAATGGTGACCATGAAACCATTGTTGATTGTCATAAATACCCATCTGGTTCACTAATGTCCTTTAGGGAAGGAAATCTGCTGCCCTTACCTGCTCTGGCCTACAAGTGACTACAGACCCACAGCAATGTGGTTGACTCTTAACTATCCTCTGAAATGGCCGAGCAAGCCACTCAGTTGTACCAAACTGCTCAAGAAAAAAAAAGTTCAGTCCCATTAATTTCTCCAGTACTACATTTTTTCTTTCCGTTCCTCATTCTCGCGAGTCCTTTGGTTCTCTAGTATGCCTGGGAGGTTTTCTGTATCTTCCTCCATGAAGAGAGACACAAAGGGCTGGATTTTAAGTTCCCGCTGCAGATCTTGGCGGCGAGTCAAAAAATGGCGGCTTGCATGTGTGGGCCGGACGCCAAAGAGCCACCGCAATCTCCCAAGCTCATTTACATAGCTGGGACGACCGGGTCCCCCCAATCACTTGGAGGGGGTGGGCTGTCCATTCCTAACGATGGTGTCAGCTGTCTGTGCACAGGTGCTGCTGCCCTTTTTAAAGGGCAGCCAGCCCTGCCAGTCAATTTGAATTTTGAAAGCTGTATCCCCCAAATATTTATCCAATAAGTTTCTAACACTCCTTTCCCACCCCCCAAGACCAATTACATTCACCATTTGCCTTTTCTCCCACCAAAACACTTAACTTTTGAATCTGATCTCCAAATGGCACAAAGCTTAAAGTTCATCTCTTCCCACCATCCCCGACATGCATTATGTTTCTTTGACCCCGATTCCACCCCCCTAGCACTAAAAATTTTAACTCCTCCCCCTCCCATCAATGTCACGCCGGCTCTTCAGAGAAGGGGAATTGAAGGCACGGGAGAGACGGGCGCCGCACTGAGGATTGCGGCAGGCCCAGAAGATGGAAGTTAGGTTTATTTAAATATATTCATTTTATTGATTTAAATATTGAAATTCCGATCGCGTCGCCCTGCGCTGGGGGGTGGGGGGGCGCCACAGAGCCTCGCCACTGCTGGGATGATTGGGCCGGGCCCTCCCAGGATCGGCCTCCGTGGCAGACCGCTGCCGGACCCTATTCCGGCCCCCCGCCATGGAGTCTGACGTCATGGGTTTGGTAAAATCCAGCCCAAAGTATTTGTTTGGTTTCTCATTATAAATTCTCCTGTTATCAAATTATCAAGAAACAGCTGAAGTCACTGGATACAGTAAAGGCCATGGGCCCTGACAACATCCCAGCTGTAGTACTGAAAACTGTGCTCCAGAATTAGCCACATCCCTAACCAAGCTGTTCAGGTACAACTGCAATACAAGCACCTGATTGACAAAGTGAAGAATTGCTCAGATATGTCCTATCCACAAAAATGAGGACAAATCCAATCCAGCCAATTAGGACCTCATTAATCTACTCTCAATCATTAGCAAAGTGATGGAAGATGTCAACAGTGCTATCAAGCAACACTTATTCAGCAATAACCTGCTCACCAATGTTCAGTTTGGATTCCACCAGGACCACTCAGCTCCAGACCTCATTACAGCCTTGGTTCAAATATCGAGCTGAATTCCAGAGGTGGGATGAGTGACTGCCCTTGGCATCAAGGTAGTATTTGTGACTTCATGGAGCCCCGGTAAAACAGAAGTGAATGAGAATTGGGGGAAAACTCTCCACTGGTTGAGGTCATACCTCACACAAAGGAATATGGTTGTGGTTGTAGGAGGCCAATCAACTCAGCCTCAGGACTTCACTGCAGGTGTTCCTCAGGGCAGCGTCCTCAGTCCAACTATCTTCAGCTACTTTAATAAAAGCAAAATACTTCAGATGCTGGAAATCTGTAAAAACAAAAAATGCTGGAAATACTCATCAACTGTGGAGAGAGAAGCAGAGTTAATGTTTCACATTAGTGACCTTTCATCACAACTGACAAAGATTAGAAATGTAATAGGTTTTAAGCACATAAAGTGGGGGTGGGGCAAAATATAACAAAAGGGAAGGTGTTGATAGGACAGAGGGTCACAGAGAATAACTGACCAGAAGGTCATGGGGCAAAGGCAAAGGGTGTGTTAATGGTGTGGTGAAAGACGAAGCGTTAGTGCAGAAAGGGTGTTAAATGACAGAATAATGAACAGCCCTGGCCAAAAGCACAAACATAAAAAAAACCACCCAAGAAAAACACACATTACCCCTGAAACCTCGTCCCCTTCCCACAGCACCTACCCATTCAATCATAGGAGGTGTAATACCTGCCCTTTTACCGCCTCTCTCCTCACTATCCAAGGCTCTAAACACTCCTTTCAGGTGAAGCAGCGATTTACTCGTACTTCTTTCAATTTCGTACACTGTATTCGCTGCTCACAATGCCCTCTCCTCTACATTGGGGAGACAAAATGCAGATTAGGTGATGGCTTTGTGGAACACCTTCACTCAGTCTGAAAACATGACCCCAAGCTTCCTATCACTTGCCATTTCAACACAACCCCCTGCTCTCATGCCCACATCTCTATCCTGGGCTTGCTGCAGTGTTCCGGTGAACATCAACGCAAGCTCGAGAAACAGCATCTCATTTACCGATTAGGCACGCTACAGCCTACCGGACTGAACATTGAATTCAATCATTTAAGAGCATGACTGCACCCCCCATCTTTTTTCTTTTGTATTATTATTTTTATTTTATTTTATTTAGTCCATCATTCATTTTTTTTTTACCATGTGCCTTCCCACTGTTTTTTTTTTCATGTTTGCGCTTTTGGCCAGGGCTGTTCATTATTGTCATTTAACACCCTCTCTGCACTAATGCTTTGTCTTTCACTACACCACTAACACACCCTTTGCCTTTGCTCCATGACCTTCTGGTCAGTTATTCTCGGTGACCCTCTGTCCTATCGACACCTTCCCTTTTGTTATCTTTTGCCCCACCCCTGCTTTATTTGCTTAAAACCTGTTACATTTCTAACATTTGCCAGTTCTGATGACAGGTCACTGACATGAAACGTTAACGCTGCTCCTTTCTCCACAGATGCTGCCAGACCTGCTGAATATTTCCAGCATTTTTTATCTTCAGCTACTTCATCAATAACCTACTCCAACACAAGGTCAGAAGTGGGGATGTTCGCTGATGATTGCAGTTTTCAATACCATTCGCAACTCCTCAGACACTGAAGCAGTCCATGTCCATATGCAGCAATATCTAAATAACATTCAGGCTTGGGCTGCGAAGTGACAAGTAACATTCGTGCCACATAAGTGCCAAGTAATAACCATCTCCAACAAGAGAGAATCTAACCATCTCCCTTGACATTCAACAGCATTTTTTTTTATTCATTCATGGGATTTGGGCGACGCTGGCCAGGCCAGCATTTATTGCCCATCCCCAATTGCCCTCGAGAAGGTGATGGTGAGCTGCCTTCTTGAACCGCTGCAGTCCATTTGGGGTAGGTACACCCACAGTGCTGTTAGGAAGGGAGTTCCAGGATTTTGACCCAGCGACAGTGAAGGAACGGCGATATAGTTCCAAGTCAGGATGGTGTGTGACTTGGAGGGGAACTTGCAGGTGGTGGTGTTCCCAACTATTTGCTGCCCTTGTCCTTCCAGTTGGTAGAGGTCATGAGTTTGGAAGGTGCTGTCTAAGGACACTTGGTGCATTGCTGCAGTGCATCTTGTGGATGGTACACACTGCTGCCACTGTGCATCAGTGGTGGAGGGAGTGAATGTTTGTAGATGGGGTGCCAATCAAGCGGGCTGCTTTGTCCTGGATGGTGTCGAGCTTCTTAAGTGTTGTTGGAGCTGCACCCATCCAGGCAAGTGGAGAGTATTCCATCACACTCCTGACTTGTGCCTTGTAGGTGGTGGACAGGCTTTGGGGAGTCAGGAGGTGAGTTACTCGCCTCAGGATTCCTAGCCTCTGACCTGCTCTTGTAGCCACGGTATTTATATGGCTACTCCAGTTCAGTTTCTGGTCAATGGTAGCCCCTAGGATGTTGATAGTGGGGGATTCAGCGATGGTAATGCTGTTGAATGTCAAGGGGAGAGGGTGAGATTCTCTCTTGTTGGAGATGGTCATTGCCTGGCACTTGTGTGACACGAATGTTACTTGCCGCTTATCAGCCCAAGCCTGGATATTGTCCAGGTCTTGCTGCATTTCTACATGGACTGCTTCAGTAACTGAGGAGTCATGAATGGTGCTAAACATTGTGCAATCATCAACGAACATCCCCACTTCTATAATTGAAGGAAGGTCATTGATGAAGCAGCTGAAGATGGTTGGGCCCAAGACACTACCCTGAGGAACTCCTGCAGTGATGTCCTGGAGCTCAGATGTTTGACCTCCAACAACCACAACCATCTTCCTTTGCGCTAGGTATGATTCCAGCCAGCGGAGGATTTCCCCCCTGATTCCCAATGACTTCAGTTTTGTTCGGGCTCCTTGTTGCCATACCCAGTCAAATGCTGCCTTGATGTCAAAAGCAGTCACTCTCACCTCACCTCTTGAGTTCAGTTCTTTTGTCCATGTTTGAACCAAGGCTGTAATGAAGTCAGGAGCTGAGCATTGGGATCACTGAATTGCCCATCATCATATTTTAGCAAGGCTTTTGACAAGGTACCACATGGTGGACTCATTAAAAAAAATTAATCCCATGGTTCCAGGGAAATGCAGTAAGGTGGATACGAAATTGGTTCAGTGGCAGGAAACAAAGGGTAATTGCGATTGGAGGGCTGTTTCCAGTGGTGTTCCACAGGGCTCAGTACTGGGCCCCCTGCTTTTTGTGGTATATATTAACGACTTGGACGTGAATGTAGGGGGCATGATCAAGAAGTTTGCAGATGCCACTAAAATTGGCCGAGTGGTTGATAACGAGGAGGATAGCTGCAGGAAGATACTGATGGTCTGTCAGATGGGCAGAAAAGTAGCAAATGGAATTCAACCTGGAGAAGTGTGATGTGATGTATCTGGGGAGGTCAAACAAGGTAATGGGATACAAGTTTAATGGGAAAATACTGAGAGGTGCAGAGGAAGTGAGGGACCTTGGAGTGAATGTCCACAGATCCCTGAAGGTAGCAGGACAGGTCAATAAGGTGGTTAAGAAGGCATATGGAACCCTTTCCTTTATTAGCCGAGGTATAGAATACAAGAGCAGGGAGGTTATGCCGGAACTGTATAAATCATTAGTTAGGCCACAACTTGAGTATTGTGTGCAGTTCTGGTCACCTCATTACAGAGGGGATGGAATCGCACTGGAGAGGGTACAATGGAGATTTATGAGGATATTGCTGTGACTGGAAAAATGCAGCTATGAGGAAAGAGTGGATAGGCTGGGGTTGTTCTCCTTGGAACAGAGAAGGCTGAGGGGACATTCGATTGAGATGTACAAAATTGAGGGGCCTGGATAGAGTTGATGTGAAGGGCCTATTTACCTTAGCAAAGAGGTCAGTGACTAGGGGGCATAGATTTAAAGTGATTGGTGGAAGGATTAGAGGGGAGATGAGGAAAAACTTTTTCACCCAAAGGGTGGTGGGGGTCTGGAACTCACTGCCTGAAAGGGTAGTTGAGGCAGAAACTCTCAACTTATTGAAAAGAAGTCTGGATATGCACCTCAAGTGCCGTAATCTGCAGGGCTACGGACCAAATGCTGGAAGGTGGGATTAGAATGAGTGGAACGTTTTTCGGTTGGCACAGACACAATGGACCAAGTGGCCTCTTTCTATGCCGTAAACGTTCTATGATTCTATCATTTCTATTATATCAATATCCGGGGGAGGGGTTCACTATAAACTAGAAACTTAACTGGAGCACCCATATAAATACTGTGACAACAAGAGCAGGTCAGAGATGGGAATTCTGCAGTGAGTAACTCACCTCCTGATTCCACAAAACCTGTCCACCATCTACAAGGCACAGTCAAGAATGTGATGTCTGGATGAGTGCAGCTCTACCAACATTCAAGAGGCTCGACACCATCCTGGGCAAAGCAGCCCATTTGATCAGCATCCCATCAACCGTCTTAAACATCCATTCCTTTCACCACATGCACACCATGGCTGCAGTGTGTACCATCTACAAGAGGCACTGCAGCAACTGACCAAGCCTTTTTCGACAGAACCTTTCAAACCTGTGACCTCTACCACCTAGAAGAACAAGGGCAACAGATGCATGGGAACAACCCCAACTGCAAGTTTCTCTCCGTAGGGCTCCAAATCGCACAAGGACTGGATTTAATTGGTCCGGTGATGGGCTAGGAAACAGGGGACCCACAGAATTGCAGTGGGAGGAATGGAGGGCCCGTCGCACTGTAATTAAGTTGGGGCGGGAAAGGCTGATGACAACCTTCCCACCCAGAGGCCAATTCAGTCCCTTAAGAGGCCTATTATCAGCCATTTAAGGGCCTCTTCCAGTGCCGCTGGAATTAAGGCAGCAGCGGGGCCTCCGCCACACGGGGAGGTTGCCCAGTAAAATTAGGTGACCTCCATGCAGGCTTGGGGGGATCCCACCTCCGTGGACAATCTGTGGCCCACGGAGGGCCCCCAGTGGAAAACAACACACGTCCTTGAACTCCCTACCCACCCACATTCATCGCCCACCCTTTCCCTCACCGCCCTCGCCAGGGCCTGCCGGACTGGCTCAGGCGACCTCGCCTCACTTAACTTCTCTCCAGGTCTCCAACACTGAGCCTGGTTCCAAGGCTTCCTGTAGTACCACAGCAGCCACCACTCCCGCTGGCGTTGTCAATACTACTGAGCTGCCAGCCCTCTGACTGGCTGGCAGCTCTTGGAGGCAGGATCCCTATCTTTAAAGGGACAGGGATCCGGCACTGGGAAATAAATTGCCCAAGCACCATTAAATACAGCCGGGGGCTCCGAATGGCTGAGGCAGGGTTCCCACCACCTTTTCCACTCGGCACCGGGAGCCCTGCTGGCTCCACTAAATCCAGCCCATAGAATCATAGAAAGGTTACAGCATAGAAGAGGCCATTCGCTTGTTGCTGGCTCTCTGTAAGAGATATTCAGCTAGTCCCACTTCTCCGTCCTTTCCCCGTAGCCCTGCAAATATTCTCTTCCGATATTTATCCAATTCCCTTTTGAAAGCCGTGATTGAACCTGCCTCCACTGCACTCTCAGGTAGTGCATTCCACATCCTAACCGCTCACGGCATAAAAAGGTTTTTCCTCATGTCACCTCTGGTTCTTTTGCCAATCACCTTAAATCTGTGTCCTCTGGTTCTCGACCCTTCCGCCAAGGGAATAGTTCCTCCCTATCTACTCTGTCCAGAGCCCTCATGATTTTGAACACCTCTATCAAATCTCCTCTCAACCTTCTCTAAAGGTAGCCTCAGCTTCGTCAATCTAACCTTGTAACAGAAGTATCTCCCAGAATCACTCTCAAAATCTTTTCTGTATCCTCTGTAATGCCTTCACATCATTCCTAATGCGACTTGGAACCATAACGCTGTTCGTTCATCATCGCTGGGTCAAAATCCTGGAATTCTCTCCTTACCAGCATTGGGAATGTACCTACACCACATGGACTACAACAATTCAAGTTAGGCAGCTCACCACCACCTTCTCAAGGCAATTAGGGATGGGCAATAAATGCTGGCCTTGCCAGCGATGCCCAAATGCCATGTATGAATATATTGAAACAAAGATTGTAAATAATGAGGCCCAAGTATGGATCCTTGGGTATCCGCTAGTTACAGCCTGCCAACCAGGAAATGCCCCGTTAATTCCTACTCTCTAGTTTTTTTTCTTTTGTCCATTAACCAATCCTCAATCCATGTTAATGTATTACCCCCAATCCCATGCGTCCTAACTTTGTGTTATAACTTCTTGTATGGCAGCTTATCAAATGCTTTCTGAAAATTCAAAAACACTACATTCACTTATCCATTTTACTAGTTACATCCTCAAAAAACTCGAACAGATTTGTCATACACAATTTCCCTTTCATAAATCAGTGTTGACTCTGCCTAACCATATTATTATTTTTCTAAGTGCCGTGTTACCATTTCCCTAATAATAGATTCTAGTATTTTGCGTACTACTGCTATTAGGATATGGCCAGATCAGGGAAAACTCAAATTCCTCTTCATCTCCAAGGCAAAGAAAAGCAA
Organism: Heterodontus francisci; assembly: GCF_036365525.1. NCBI lineage: Eukaryota > Metazoa > Chordata > Chondrichthyes > Heterodontiformes > Heterodontidae > Heterodontus > Heterodontus francisci. The sequence goes on from NC_090371.1 coordinate 117,411,267, forward strand.
GCTGCAAGAGACACAGATTCCCATGACTCATCACAATTTAAATGGACTCATCACAATTTAAATGAACTAATCATTTGTTGCCTTTAACTTGCAATTCCCTCTCCTGTCTGGGATTAGTACAAACACCATGTCACAGATATTTGTTCCAGAACATGATGACTCTCTGCAAAAAGAAATGCTTTCTGGTATTCAACCTGACTTTTTGTCTATGAGCAGGAGGGAAAATGCTCTGAATTAACTATGACATTAGTCAGTTCTTTCCTAATGTAGAATTATTGGACCAGAATTTGCTGGAGCAGGGCATCTCGTGATGTGTTTTATTAGATTTTTTTCCAGCACCCTTTAGCTCAAAATTTTTTGCACTGCTATTCACTGGGCAGTGCAAGCTGAGAATGATTTGGCAAGGGAAACAAGGCATCTGGGACCTTAGTGAACAGAAGGACCAACAGTGTATTTCCTTAACCAATGAGACTCAAGGATTGAGAAATACACAGAGGAATGACTGAGAAGGAAGGTAATTTGAATGGGTGAATTCAATGTCAAATCAGATAGAGAGAGAGAAATAGAAAGAAAGATTGGATTAAAGGAGAGAGGAGAGACAGAGCATAAGTAAGAACAAAATCTAAATTTTAAATTTTAAAAATTTCCAACAATTCACTATCTCGAGGACTGAAATTCCACAGTTTAAATTGTTCACTTTCCAGGCCAGAGTGGCTGATCGGCAGTCATTAACAATTATCATATCGTTAAAAGGGTACTTATGCTATTAATTACTAATGTGGCCTTCTGTGGCGAGCTTAATCGGCAAAAAATGTGCAAACCCATCAAGTTCTTAAAAATAGCAAGGAGGCTAAGAGTGAGATGCTGTTTATACAAAGTTAACAGTGGAGCAACAGGGACTTGTAGTGATTCACAACTCACGGGGTATCCCTTACTTGCCATATGTTGCTGGAAAATTTACACATTAATAATGGTACACACCATTAAACTCACCAATATTTTGACAGCAAATTCTGGCCCAACGGTTTGGGCATGGTGTTTCACATTACTGATTAATTAGATGCAACCCACAAACTGGTTTTAACATCTATCTGGTCCCCTAGCTCCAGAAGGTTGGCCATTCTGCTATAGTGGATAATTTAATGGAAGGGTAATTAAAATCCCTGTGATAAAAATGCTACATTGTCCTATTGTTTTTTAATTTATTCACAAAGTTTCCTTATCCTGCTCAACCTGTTATCTGTAACAAATGCCAAGGATCACCAGGACTACCTCCAGCCTCCAACTGCACATGAATCACTCCTTATCTGCTGCCCAAAATCCTCCTTCTCAATCATAGATATATCTTCTTTTATAACTATTCTTTATGGGTGAATATATCTTTTAAAAATATTTGATAACCTTGCAACAGCAATTTCAAACCCTTGTCATCATCCAAAAAGGCTTCAGCGATATCAATTACATCTAAATATCTGTATAAGCATATTCCTGTAATTCCAGAATTTTATTTCCATTATTTCCAATAATAGTATAAAAACATTCCAAGAGATTTGGTGTGTGCCATATGTGGTTCACCACATGTAAATTATTGTTTCTTGTAACAGAAATTAATTAGTTATTACTATCAAATGGCTTACTTGTATGACAGTAACTGAACTCATTATTAGCTGATGCAATACCAGTACCAATTAGCTTAAATACCTATTGGAACATAATATATCTTTTAGTCCCCAACCTATTCAAATAAACCCTATCCTTGCTGAAATTTTTTTTAAAACTCTACATCTTCAGTCAATCATTAGAACTAATAATCTGACCGTTTCTTTCTGATATATCACCAATAACTACAAACTTAGTATCTTTATCCCTAAATTTGCTGAACATTTTCTGCTAATAGCTATTGAAAAGGACAGACTTCCTGTCCATTACATCATTCATACCAACGTGTAAAGCAATTACAGTTGTGTTATTTACTTCCTTCATCAGAGGAACTAACTTACCAATATTGCCTTAACCTTAGCCCCAAGCGAAAGCATAATTGACAAACTGAAAGGCTTTACTCTGCACATCCCACTGTTAGCATATCTCATAATGAAACCTCCAACTGGCAAGGCTATTAATTCCTAGCATACAGCAGTCTTCGACAAATGATACAATAACAGAATCAACATTACAGTGAATCGTACTGCATGGTGACAGTGAATCGTACTGCATACTAATAAACACATTCAACAATAATTCATTGGCAAGCTCTCTACTGAGTTTAGAATCTTAGAAGCAATTATTATTATTTAACTGTGCAATTTAAAAGATCAACATTTCAAATTGTTTGGTAATATTCTGCAGGTCAAAGTATAATTAATATCAGATTCCAACCACAAAGTATAAATTGAAGTCATGATTTATTTTGTGCAAATCTGGCATTCAGTTAACCCTGCTGATATTTTTAACATGGTACACCACAGTCAGAGAATAGAATAAAAGTATCCAAAGTTCCATTTAAAAAACATTGAAACATCCACTTTTGTCCTCTTCAATTTGACTGCAAAGCAGTTCCACAGCTCCAAAAAACCATGACACAATAAAACAGAAGGTGCTGAAAATATGCAGCAGTTTGCAAAGTACCTGTAGGAGGAACAGAGGAGTGAGTTAAGGTTTGACTGTGGCCCCTTCATCAATGAAGGGCCAACACCAAAACACTATCTCCTCTGTGCTCTCAACAGATGCTGCCTGGTCTTCTGAATGTTTCCAGCATTTTTCGTTTTTGTTTCAGATTTCCAGCGTCTGCAGTATTTTGATTTTTGTTAGTAAAATAGTCGAGCTTGGTCTCAGCCCATCAGATCCAAAGAAAGCAAACAGAAATGAACAAAAAAGTGTAAGACTGAAAAGGTTTTTTTAATAAAATAATGAATTACAGCATGCACAAGCCAACTATGCAGCGAGTGAATTGCCCAAAGCTGATATCCAAGCAGCCGTGCTGATAACTTTGAACCCTACTTTGATTGGAAACATTGTTAAATTGTAAAATGTCGCTCTTTGATACTCCTCCCTATCAGCTTAACACCAAAACAATAAAGAAAACTATAGTCCAGGCTGTTAGCACTTGTTTTTGATTCACTGCCTGCTGTATCCACTTTAAAGACAGAGGTTAACAAAAGACTGGGTCAGGATTTAGTTTTACATATAACTGGTCATCACACACATCTGGCCCAAATGAAAAGTGACTATCAAGAACTAGTAGAGTTTCAAGATATTTGGTGTTTTGAAAAGGATGTAAATTAAGTGAAGTGCTATAAACTAACCAAATTCATTTTTGGCTTTAACCTTGCTTAATAAACTTGATTCAACCATTAGCTTGGGCTGTATGGTCTGTTAATGTTAACTGTCAGTCTGTTCGGGAGAACAGAAGAATACGATGAATTTCTACGCAGTTTCTAGCCCACATATCAATGGTAAGCCAGTTAATTGTTCACCTGAGGAACACTAAATATGAGATTACATTGCATGTACATTTCAGTTCATAGAGAGCAAGGATTTGTCTTTGAAAGTAGTCATCTGGTGAAGACCAGATAATAGTATCTAGAGAGCGTGCTATTTAAGTAGCAGGTGGTGGTGTTCTCATGCGCCAGCAGCCCTTGTCCTTCTCGGCAGTAGAGGTAGTGGATTTGAAAGGTGTTGTCAAGGAAATCTTGGTGAGTTGCTGCAGGGCATCTTGTAGATAGTATACACTATTGCCATGATGCGCCAGTAGTGGAGAAAGTGAACAATAAGATTCATTAATTGAATAAATGTGAAATTAAAAGCTAATCTCAGTAATGACGACCACAAAACTATTGCACTGTTGTAAAAACACATCCGGCGCACTAACGTCCTTCAGGCAAGGAAATTTGCCTTATCCGGTTTGGCCTACGTGTGACTCGAGACCCACAGCAATGTGGTTGACTCTTGACTGTCCTCTGAAATGACCTAGTAAGCCATTCAGTTGCATCAAATCGTGACAAAAAAGTTGAAGAGTAAACCAGACCGACCATCCAGCATCGGCCTAGGCAATGGATACAACAAAGGCACATCCTGCAGTGAACCCTGCAAAGTCCTCCTAATTAACATCTGGGGACTTCTGCCAAAATTGGGAGAGCTCTCCCACAAACTAGTTAAAGAACAACCTGACATAGTCATACTCACAGAATCATACCTTTCAGCCAATACCCCAGACTCCCCTATCACCATCCCTGGGTATGTCCTGTCCTACCAGCAAGACAGGCCCACCAGAGTTGGCGGCAGAGCAGTATGCAGTCAGGAGGGAGTGGTCGCTGGGAGTTCTCAACATTGATACTGGACCCCATTAAGTCTCATGGCATCAGGTCATACATGGGCAAGAAAACTTCCTGCTGATTACCACTTATCGCCCTCCCTCGCCTGATGAATCAGAACTCCTCCATGTTGAACACCATTTGAAAGATGCAATGAGGACAGCAAGGGCACAGAATGTTCACTGGGTGGGGGATTTCAATGTCTGTCACCAAGAGTGGGTCAGTAGCACCACTACTGACCAAGCTGGCTGAGTGCTGAAGATCGTATCTACCAGGCCAGGCCTACAGCAGGTACTGAGAAAGCCAACACAAGGGAAACTTGACCTCGTCCTCACCAATCTATCTGTTGCAAATGTGTCTGTCCAAAACAATATTGTTAAGAATGACCAATACACAGTCTTTGTGGAATCGAAGTCCCAACTTCAAATTAAGGACATACTTGACTGTGTTGTGCAGGATTTTTTTAATTCATTCATGCGATGTGGGCATCGCTGACAAGGCCAGCATTTATTTCCCATCCCTAATTGCCCTCGAGAAGGTGGTGGTGAGCCGACTTCTTGAAACGCTGCAGTCCAATGGTGTAGGTACACCCATGGTGCTGTGAGGAAGGGGGTTCCAAGATTTTGACCCAGCGACAGTGAAGGAACAGCGATATATTTCCAAGTCAGAATGGTGTGTGATTTGGAGGAAACTTGCAGGTGGTGATGTTTCCATGTGCCTGCTGAACCTTGTTCTTCTGCATGGCAGAGATCGTGGCTTTGCAAGGTGCTGTCGAAGGAGCTTTGGCAAGTTCCTGCAGTTCATCTTGCAGGTGGTATGCACTGCAGCCACAGTGCACCTCTGGTGGAGGGAGTGACTATTTAAGGTAGCAAATGGGGTGCCAATCAAGTGGCCTGCTTTGTCTTGGATGGTGTCGAGCTTGTTGAGTGTTGCTGGAGGTGCACCCATCCAGGCAAGTGGAAGGTATTCTATCACACTCCTGACTAATGCCTTGTAGATGGTGGACAGGCTTTGCGGAATCATGAGATGAGTTACTTGCTGCAGAATTCCCATCTCTGGCCTGCTCCTGTTGTCACAGTATTTATATGGGTGCTACAGTTACATTTCTAGTCAATAGCGACTCTCCCACCACCCCCCCAGATGTTGCTGATGGGGGATTCAGCAATGCAAATGCCAGTGAATGGTTAGATGGTTAGATTCTCTCTTGTTGGAGACGGTCATTGCCTGGCACTTGCGTGGCACGAATGTTACTTGCCACTGAGCAGCCCGAGCCTGAGTGTTATTCAGATTTTGCTGCATGCAGGCACGGACTGCTTCAATGTCTGAGGAGTTGCAAATGGTCCTGAAAATTGTAATCATCAGCGAACATCCCCACTTCTGACTTTATGTTGGAGTAGGTCATTGATGAAGTAGCTGAAGATTGTTGGATTGAGGACACTACTCTGAGGAACTCCTGCACTGATGTCCTGAGGCTGAGATGATTGGCCTCCTGCAACCACAACCATCTTTGTGCAAGGTATCACTCCAGCAAGTGAAAAGTTTCCATCGACTCACATCGACTTCAATTTTACAGAAACTCAAGGAAGAAGCCGAGAAGGATCATCTACTCGGCTCTTCAGGCTGAAGAGGGTTGCAAAAGCTTCAGAATTCTTTTTTGCACTCATTTGGTGGTCTCATCTATGATTGAGGAAGGGGATTGTTCATGCAGCCTCCTTTTCCCATGAGATGTTTCATGACTGGATGTGGCAGGACTGCAGAGCTTTGTTCTGATCCGTTGGTTTTGGGATCTGTCACGAACAGGTAATTATTTTTTTTCTCTGAACTAATTTCCCTTTTTTTCAACCATCTGTCCATAAATAGATTAGCCATCGAATTTTTTTCCCTCCCTTAAACCCTATTAATAAATGACCACAATAACCACACGGTGTAAAGTTAAAACAAAGAAGTAGGGTTTATTTGCACACTCAAACTCGGGAAGGGGTTTAACTTCGCCACGCACACTTACAAACATACAGGGTAAGGTTAAAGGCATAACATAGCAAGGCTGTTTACTAAATAGAACTATAAACTACCATGAATTTCAGTTAAAACTAATGTCTGTTAAAATTATCCAAAAGAGTCCAAAAAAATTGGAGATCACCGATTAGAAATGCTGAATAGGGGAGGAGCTGTTGGAAATATCTCCTCTTACAAATTTCTTCTTCTGGAGGAGCTTGGTTTTGCTGAAGTCACCTTTTCCTTAGATGGAGAGGAAGCTAGCAGAAGGCAGGTTTTCTTGCTATTTTTGCAGACTGTGTGTTTAATTTTCTTCGCTGTTTTCTGTCTGTAACTTCTTTAAGATTTCTGACTTCTCGCAGCCTGTGACTTAGAGAGAAGTGTACAGCAGCCGGCAGCTGGGTTAATCTGCTAGGCAGCTGTGTCTTCCAAATTGGATGTTCCCTCAACTTGTTACAGTTTCAAGTCCAGGCAGGTTGGATAGGGGTTTCCTGGACAAGCTGTACCACATGATCTCTCTCTCTCCTCCAGTTTAACAAGTGGAACCCAGCTAAAACTTAAACATGATGGATAAAGTTGGTGGTTGACATTAATACTGAAAAAAATGCACAAAACACAATTTACAGTGGATTCTCATCTATTCATGACAGATCATTTAGCTGTCCATAGCATGCTGCTTCCGCTGTTTGGCATGCAAGCAGTCCTGTGTTGTAGCTTCACCAGGTAGGCACATTATTTTTAGTTATGCCTGGTGCTGCTCCTGACATGCTCTCCTACACTCCTCATTGAACCAGATGAATCTCCTGGCTTGATGGTATTGGTAGAGGACGGGATATGCTGGGCCATGAGGTTACACATTGTGTTGGAATAAAATTCTGCTGCTGCTGATGGCCCACAGCACCTCACAGATGCCCAATTTAGCACAGTGGTAGTGCCAGACAACTTGATGGAGTGTGACCTCAGTAAGACAGGACTTTGTCTCCAGAAAAACTATGCAGTGGTCACTCCTACCAACATTGTCATTGGCAGATGCATCTGCGACAGGGAGACTGGTGAAACGAGGTCAAGTAGGTTTTTCCTCGTGTTGGTTGTCGCATCATTTGCCGCAGGCCCAGTCTAGCAGCTGTGTCCTTCAGGACTTGGCCAGCTTGGTCAGTGTGGTGCTACTGAGCCACTCAGTGATGGACACTGAAGTCCCACATCAAGAGTACATTCTATGCCCTTTCTATCCTCAGTGCTTCTTTCAAGTGCTGTTCAACATGGAGGAGTAGTGATTCATCTGCTGAGGGAGGCAGTAGGTGGCAATCAGCAGGAAGTTTCCTTGCTCATGTTTGACCTGATGCCATGAGACTTCAAGGGTTCCACAGTCAATGTTGAGGACTCCAACGGCCACTCACTCCTGACTGTATACCTGTGTCCACACCTCTGGTCTCCCTGTTATGCTGATGGGATACGACAAACCAGGGATGGTTACTGAGGTGACTGGGATGCTGGCAGAAAGGTATGATTCTGTATCACTATCAGTCTCTTGTTTGACTAGTCTGTGGGCAGCTCTCCCAATTTTGGCACAAGTGCCAGAAGTTAGTGAGGAGGACTTAACAGGGTTGACTAAATCACAGAAGAGTGGCAGCACAGAAGGAGACCATTCTGCCCATCAAGTCCCTGCTGACTCTCTGCAAGAGCAATTTAGCTACTGTCATTCCCCTACCATCTCTCCACAGCCCTGTAAATTGTTTTCCCTTCAGAAGCTTACCCAATTCCCTGTTGAAGGCCACAATTGTATCTGCCTCTACCATCCTTTTAGCAAGTGCATTCTCGATGATAACCAAAAACAGTTTTTCCACATGTCGCTTTTGGCTCTTTTGCCAATCATTTTAAATTTACGTCCTTTGATTCTTGGCCCTCCTGCCAATGACAACAGTTTCTCTCTATCTACTCTGTCTAGACCCCTGATGATTTGGAAAATTTCTACCAAATCTCCTCTCAATCTTCTCTCTGGAGAACTGCCCCAGCCTCTCCAATCTATCCTCTTAACTGAAGTTCCTCATCCCAGGAACTATTTTTATAAAGCCTTTGCACCTTTCCTAATTGAAATTAGACAAAATCTGGATTCAGACTGGGTCGTGCCCAATGCCTAGGTCGATGCCAGGTGATCCATCTTTGTAACGTTTTGATACAAGCAGTTTGCTAGGCCATTTCAGAGGCCAATTAAGACTCAACCACATTGTCGTAGGTCAAGAGTCACATGTAAGCCATACCGAGGCAGATTTCCTTCTCTAAAAGGCAGTGGTGAACTGGATTGGTTTTTACAGCAATCCAATTTTTTCATGACCACCATTACTGATACTAGCTTTTATTTCAGATTTATTTAGTTAACTGAATTGAAATTCCCCAGCTGCTTTGGTGGGATTTGAATTCATGTCCATAGACCATTAGCCCAGGTCTCTAGATTATTAGTCCAGTAATATCGCCAGTCAGCTACTGCACCCAGCACACTAAACATTTTGCATATAACCCAAATTTCCAAGTGTTTACTTTCTCTCACATTTCCCTATCACACATTGTTGATAATAATCATATAATAAAACAGCATACATTTGATTTATAAGCAATGCCACAGAAGGTCTGCCATGGCAATGTTCACAGAGTAGGAAAATGCACTGTTTTATAATAAAAGGGGTGTTTATACAAACTAGGGATGACACCAGGCTACAGCAATCACAAACAACAATACAGTGGATAAAAAACAGTGCAAGGGATAAATGTAACCATGGGATTATAAAATGCAGAAAACATGACATTTGCACTGATTTTAGTACATTAAAAAGATATGTTGTTTTATTTTTGACCATGAGTAACATCATGAGGAATGAAAAATGATTTTCAAATCAATACTAAAGTCATCTTTGATGTCCAGATTGTTGGGGACCATTTTGCAGCTGTGGTTTGGAGACTGCTTTTATTTCTGCAGTGGAGAGATGTGTCGCTGACTAAGTGAGATATGTTGTTTGTGTTTCTTATGATTGTTATTATTAATCGATAATACTTGTGCTTTCACTGTTGTACTGTGTATGTTAGTTCATTTGACTTATAATTTAATTATGCTAGGCAGTCTTTCTTAATGTGTTTTCTATGCACTGCTGTTTATATTCATAATACATATATATAATTTCTTCCTATAGATTGAGCTTTATATCAAGTTCAGCCTGTGTTGGAAAGTGACATGTTGTCAGGTTCCAGCATAATCAATGGGAACTGATGTTTGTATTTCTTAAATCAAAGGGTCTCCATAGTCATTTTCAATACAACATGAATTTAAGTATTGGTGGAAAAAAAAGACACGCTGTCGAAGCTTTTCATCTTGCACTCATCAGGACAGAGGCAAAAATGCCAAATTTCAAAGGAAACAACAATTTATACTGCATGAGAAAAGGGTGCTGATTGGCATGTCAACTCTGATTGGTCAAGGCATTGCCATGGAGAATGCATCAGGAAACTATTGTCTGCCATGCTTTTGTTTAACTCAATGCCTGGACATGTTCTTTTTGCCTGCAGAGGACAGGTCCCTGTGTATAAATATATGTAGTTTCTAGCAAGCGTAAGTGCAAGCCTGACTGATCATTTTAAATTGATTGTTAGCATAATTCTTAGCAACTGCGGGATTGTTCAGTAAGTGCTGTCCAATCACGGAATCACATCAAACGTCAGACATTGTGTTCTGAGTTTGCAAGTACGAGCTGGTCGAGTACAGTTAGTACTCTGTCTATTGCGAACAGCCAAAGGGACATGCTGTTTGATACAATCCGCCTGTCGTTGGGACGTATGGCCTATATAACTGGCATCATGCCAACACTGGAATTCGTATACCACATGAGGAACATCGGAGCAGTAGTAGGCCATTCAGCCTGTTGAGCCTGTTCTGCCATTCACTTAGATCATGGCTGATCATCTACCTCATTGACACGTTCCCGCGCTATCCCCACATCCCTTGATGTCGTTAGTATCCAGATATCCATCGACTTCTGTCTTGAACATGCTCAATGATTGAGCTTTCACAGCCCTCTGGGGTAGAGAAGTCCAAAGATTCATCACCCTCTGAGTGAAGAAATTCCTCCTCATCTCCGTCTTAAATGGCCTATTCCTTATTCTGAGACCGTATCCCCTGATTCTAGACTCACCAGCCAGGGGAAACATTCTATTTACATCCAACTTGTCACAGCCTGCAAGAATTTTGTAAGTTTCAATGAGATCACCTCTCATTCTTCAAATCTAGAGAATACAGGCCCAGATTCCTCAAACTCTCCTCTTAATACAATCCCACCATCCCAGGGATTAGTCTGGTGAACCTCCATTACACTCCGTCTATGGCAAGTATATCCTTCCTTAGATGGGGAGACCAAAACTGTACCAGGTGTAGTCTCACCAAGGTTCTATACAATTGCAGCAAGACTTGGCTATTCCTGTACTCAAAACCCCTTGCAATGAAAGGCAACATACCATTTGCCTTCCTAATTGCATGCTAGCTTTTAGTGACTCATGAAGAAGGACACACAAGTCCCTTTGGACATCAACATTTCCCAACCTCTCATCATTTAAGAAATATTGTTTTTTCTACCAGTCGATAACTTCACACTTACTCACATTATATTCCATCTGCCATGTTCTTGCCCATCACTTAGCCTGTCCAGGTCCCCTGTCCATTAACCACTTCCCAATCCATACCAGTATATTACTCCCAATCCCATGTGCTCTAATTTTGTTTACTGACCTTCTGTGTGGAACCTTATCAAAAAACCTTCTGAAAATCCAAATATACCACATCCACTAGTTTGCCTTTATCTGTGCTACAAGTAACATGCTCAAAAAACTCCACAAAGTTTGTCAAACATGATTTCCCTTTCATAAATTCATGTTGACTCTGCCTAATCATATAATTATTTTTAAGTGCCTAGTTATCACATCCTTTAGAATAGATCCTAACATTTTCCCTCCCACTGATGTCAAACTAACAGGTCTGTAGTTCCCCATTTTCTCTCTCCCTCCTTTTATAAAATAGTGGGATTACATTTGCTGCTTTCCAGACTGCAGGAACTTTTTCAGAATCTATAGAATCTTGAAAGATAACCACTAATGCATCCATATCTCTGTAGCCACCTCTTTCTACACTCTGGGATGTATCTCATCTGGTCCAGGGGATTTATCAACCTTCAATCCAGTTAATCTTTTGAGTAATACCTCTTTATTAATAGCAATTTCCTTCAGATCCTTATTTTCACAAGTCCCTTTGTTCACAAGTATTTCTGGGAGATTTTCTGTATCTTCCTCCGTGAAGACAGTGTCATGAAGAATGAGGCATATTGTCATATGAACATCAATTTTAAACTGTTGCTGGAGTGAAGAGATGACTTGTTTAAAGAGATCAGCAGTAGCTAGAAAAACATTGGCATATGAACAGAGTGCTTGGAGAGACAAAACAATTGCTCACTGATTCAACTAACAGAGATTGGTCTGGGCAATGGTGATCCACATCTTGTTGATGTAAGAGACAACACTACACCCCCACCTTACCCCCCACCCCACTGAGAGCTTTGAGATCCAAAACGCAGGAGTTTGTTTAAACAGTTAGTCAATGACTAAAATAAAAGCAAAATACTGCAGATGCTGGAAATCTGAAATAAAACCAAAAAGTGCTGGAAATACTCAGCAGGTCTGGCAGCATCTGTGGAGAGAGAAACAAAGTTAACGTTTCAGGTCAGTGACCTTTCATCAGAACTGGCAAATGTTAGAAATATAATAGGTTTTAAGCAAATAAATTGGGGGTGGGGCAAATGAGAACAAATGGGAAGGTGGTGATAGGACAGAGGGTCACAGAGGATAACTGACAAAGAGGTCATGGGGCAAAGGCAAAGACAAAAAAATGTTAATGGTGTGGTGAAATACAAAGCGCTAGTGCAGAGGTGTTAGATGACAGAATAATGAAAGCCCTAACCAAAAGCAAAATGTGGGCAGGCACATGGTTAAAAAAAAAAGTGTAATGATGAAACAAACTAAAATAAAATGAAATAAAAATTAAAAAAAAAGTAAACCTAAAAAAAAAGTAAAACTGAAAAAACAAAGGGGGGGGCAGTCATACTCTGAAATTATCGAACTCAACGTTCAGTCCTGACAGCTGTAGTGTGCCGAATCAGTAAATGAGGTGCTGTTCCTCGAGCTTGCGTTGATGTTCACTGGAACATTGCAGCAATCTCAGGGCAGAGATGTGGGCATGAGAGCAGGAGGATGTGTTGAAATAGCAAGCAACAGAGTTATGTTTTTGGACTGAGCGGAGATGTTCCGCAAAGCGATCATCCAATCTGCGTTTGGTTTCCCCAATGCAGAGGAGACCACATTGTGAGCAGTGAATACCGTATACTAAATTGAAAGAAGTATAAGTAAATCGCTACTTCACCTGTAAGGAGTGTTTGGGACCTTGGATAGTGAGGAGAGAGGAGGTAAATAAGCAGGTATTACACCTCCTGCAATTGCATGGGAAGGTGCCGTGGGAAGGGGACGAGGTGTCAGGGGTAATGGAGGAGTAGACCAGGGTGTCCCGAAGGTTTTGTTCCCTCCGTAATGCTAAAAAGAGAGGGGAGGGGAAGATGCGTTTGGTAGTGGCATCACGCTGGACGTGGAGGAAATGGCAGAGGATGATCCTTTCGATGTGGAGGCTGGTGGGGTGGAAAGTGAGGACAAGGGAAACCCTGTCGCGGTTCTGGGAGGGAGGACAAGGGGTAAAAGCAGAGGTGTGGGAAATGGGCTGGACACAGTTGAAGGCCCTGTCAACCACAGTGGGAGGGAATTCTCAGTTAAGGAAAAAGGAAGACATATCAAAAGCGCTGTTGTGGTTAAACCAGGTGTCGTTTCTTGCTCCCACCCTGAACTGGAAAACTTTCATCAGCTTTGCTTCCAATTTCCACCCTTCTCTCACCTTTACGTGGTCCATCTACACTTCCCTTCCTCAGTCTGTCTCCATCTCTAGGGATAGGCTGTCTACTAATATACATTATGAGCCCACTGACTCCAACAGCTACCTCAACTACATCTCTTCACACCCTGCCTCCTGTAAGGACTCCATTCCATTCTCCCAGTTTCTCCGTCTCTGACACATCTGCTCTGATGATGCAACCTTCCACAACAGCGCTTTTGAATTGTTCTCACAGGACAGTTTGAAGACAGACTGCAGATTGCAACTGAACCTGGAACCGGAGAGCCTCTTTCCTGGGTCGCTCTCTCTCGCTTTCTTACAAACCTCCGGACCCACTGAAGTTGCTCAAACCTCGAGAGAGACAGAGAGAGAGAGAGACAGAGAGAGAGAGAGACAGAGAGAGAGACAGAGACAGAGAGAGAGAGAGAGAGAGAGAGAGAGAAAAAAGACTCCTACATTGAAACAAGTTAAAGCGTGCACTGGGCCCCAACAAACGGCAAGACTTACCGGCAACGAAAGACTCCACATCCAACTCAAAGGACTGTAATTACAACCCAGCTATTGCCTCAAACTTTTCCCCTTTATTCTTTCCACTTTTTCTGTCTTTATCTGCATATGTTTATCGCGTATGCATGCTAGCATGGTCCCGTTGCGTATCCGTAGTCGTTAACCGGATTAGAGTTTAAGGTTAATAAACTTCCACCTTTCTTGTTTAAATCTAAGAAAACCTGTCAACTGATTTCTTTGCCTTAAAGTTGGAAAGCGGTGTACAAGGATTCACTGAGGGGGAGCTAAAACAGTGTTTGTAAAAGTAAACCCTGTTACAGTTAAACCAGGCAAAGGCGGAGAGGGAACCCCTGGACCCCATTCTCACCTGATTGTAACAGACACAAAGTAATTGTTTAGTTTCTCCACCATTTCCCTATTCTCTATTATAAATTCCCCTCTCTCCGTCTGTAAAGGACCCACATTTGTCCTTGCTAATCTTTTCCTTTTCACATACCTAAAGAAACTTTTACTGTCTGCCTTTATGTTTCTCACACACTTGCATTCATATTCTCTTTCCCCTTTCAGTTTCTTGGTCATCCTTTTCTGGATTCTAAATTGCTCCCAATCCTCAGACTTGCCACTTTTCCTGGCAAGCTTATAAGCCACTTCCTTTGATCTAATGCAACTTTTAACTTCATTTGTTAGCCACTGTTGATTCATCTTTCCTGTTGGGTTTTTGTGTCTTAGAGGAATGTATCTTTGTTGTAGACCATGTAATACTTCTTGAAATACTAGCCATTGCCAGTCTATCGTCAAATCTTTTATTGTATTTTCCCAATCCACCATAGCCAACTTGCCCCTCATAACTTCATAATTTCCTTTGTTCAGATTTAAGACCCTAGTTTTAGTATGAATTATATCACTTTCAAATTTAATATAAAATTCTATCATCTTATGGTCACTATTTCCCAAAGGCTCCTTTACAGCAAGGTTATTAATTTGCCCTTTCTCATTACATATTACTGCTTCCATTTTTTAAAATATTTTTTGAGGACTCATGTTTAAAAATTGTGGAAATTCATTCATTTGAAAGACTGAAGAGATTCTATAGATGCTGGACTTTTTTTTTTAAAAAGGGTCACAGAAAGGACTTGGTTTAAAAACAAACCCTTACTGGAATTCACATCTTAAGCTAAATAAACAGCAGGAGCCTTGATGACTAGAGGAGTTGTTTACAGAGAAGTGACATGTCAAGATTTATGGTGGTGAAGAGTCGGTTTTGTTTTTTGATATTGTTTTGTGTCAGTTGGGGTTAAGCCTGCTAAGAGAGAAGACACCAGCTCCTCCTTTTTCCACCTCTTTGAGAAACCCTGAGAATCCAGTGTGATAGCTGAAACCCCTGATGCTGCAATTCTCCTGGAAAGCCTGCCAGACTAATCCTCGACGTGCCTGAAGAGAACTGCTCCAAAAAGATCCCAGTGATATTTGTGTATCAGGTCTCCAGATTAAAAGGGACAGCTGAGATCATTCCATATCTTATCCTTTTTTCCATCAAGAATTAACAAGTATTTGGCCAAAGTAATTTTTTGTCTTTTTTGTAAAGAGATCTCTGCAGAGAAAACTTCTTTACTTTTTCTTTAACCGATGTGTGAGTGCATGTGTTAATTTAGAATGGAACTTTCATATTTCAACCTGTGTGTTAATAACCTTTGCATCGATACTGAATAAGTCTTCTTTTATAACTAATAAACAACAAAATTATTAATTTAAGAAACCTGATTGGTGGATTGTAGTCTGAAGCTAAAAATAAAGTATATAATTGGTCATATTGGTAACTGGGTAAAACATTTAAATATATGTTGTGACCTGTGGAGAAGTGGAACTAGAGAAAGACAGTGCACTCCCCCAGCCTCAGTCGTAACAATACTAAATCTAAAATAGCCTGATCCCTAGTTGGTTCTTCAACGTACTGCTCCAGAAACCCATCTCATACACAATCCAGGAATTCATCCTCCATAGCATTAGTGCTGATTAGGTTTACCCAGTCTATATGTTGACAAACACATCGGAAGTCAATGATACAATATTCACAGATTAACTGAAGAATTATGAAACAACGAACTGTGTCCTTAAAAAATGAACATTTACAATCTGACAAAGGACAATCTCCAAAGCCAAAAAGTGTTAATGAAATCTATCTTACACCTATCTTAAAAACATTCCAGAATTGAACATCTTCTAAAACAAAGGAAGTGTGAAGTAGCTACATCCTGGGCCATTATGCGATCACCATAGGTAGAAACCAGAGTGTCCCCTATCAGGAGGTGAGAGATGACACAGGTTTATCTCCAACAAGGAGAGAGTGAGAGAGACAGAGAGAGAGAGAGAGACAGAGACACTGAGCCAGAAGGTAAAGCTACTTGTAACAGCTGGCATTCCAGCAAGCCAGAAATCATATGCCCTGCTGAAAAAAATCCGACATCTACATCATACAGCAAAGACAGCTGTAAGTGACTCACCATCTTTAACACTTCAACAGAACCTTCAGACAAGAGAGAAATCTACAATCATCTCAGGCCTGCAACTATCTTGAACTCGAATCTCAAGAAAGTTCAACAGATCTATCGTAACCCTTCTCCCCCAACTAAACCCACCTACCTCTGTCCCTTCTCTATCTGTTTCTTTGTGTGTGTGTGTGTGTGTGTGCGCTCGTGGGAAAATGCATGAGTGAATGAGGTCACGACAATTTCAGGATAACATGTATTGATCAATAAAACAATTGACTTTTTTTTTTTAAAAACTACGATAAAATCAGTCACTGTCAGTTTATTTGAAAAATAAAACACCAAGGGGCTAAACTCTTCATTCAAATACACTTGCTGCGGTCACATGGGAAGTTGAACGGTGGAAACCATCCACGTCACACAACATGGTGTAACAATGCAAAATGACATCGCCCAGAGTTACTGTACATTACGAGTATAAGATGAAAAGCTTCGACAGCATGTCTCTTCTTTCAGCAATAGGATTTTATTTTTATTTTTCTTGCGATAGTGTTGTTCTATTCTCATTTGTGTTTGGCATTCAGTTGAATATTCCAAATACTATTTTACATTTGTCCTTGTTTATTCTAGAAGTTGCGCTCTGGTTCTCTGTCACAACTTTTCTTGTGTTCGTTATTTTTAAAAAAATTTTATTTAGAGATACAGCACTGAAACAGGCCCTTCGGCCCACCAAGTCTGTGCCGACCAACAACCACCCATTTATACTAACCCTACAGTAATCCCATATTCCCTATCACCTCCCTACACTAGGGGCAATTTACAACGGCCAATTTACCTATCACCTGCAAGTCTTTGGATGTGGGAGGAAACCGGAGCACCCAGCAAAAACCCACGCAGACACAGGGAGAACTTGCAAACTCCGCACAAGCAGTACCCAGAATCGAACCCGGGTCCCTGGAGCTGTGAGGCTGCGGTGCCAGCCACTGCGCCACTGTGCGGACTGCAGTTTGTATTCCTCTGAATTTTCTTGCCTTCCTCCTTCTCAGCTCCAAATATGTCACCGACTTGGTATTCCTCCTTCTCATCTCCCCTGAGGATGATTTATGTTCAGAACCATCTTGTTTGAGAATGAAAAATATGAGATGTTTCAACATGTTCACAGTTGTTGAGATGGAATCTTCTCTAACAGTGTGAAGATACCCAGGCTCTCAATTTGAAATTGTAGTGATACAACATCACTTTTGCTTTCTATTATATGCTTTTATTTTGTGTGTTTTATTCAAAAAAAAACTCACTCATCATAAACTCTTTAATGTTGGAATCCAGATGTTGATTGTGATGCTGGTCATGCAGATTAAAAGGCACTGTCAAGAATCTATAGGGGATATTTTATTGAGTCTACATCTCGATGCATTGGATCACCTGAAAATCAAATAGATCAATGTACACACCTATAAAGAAACCCACCCCATTGTTCTTCCATTTAAATTAATTGAAGCAAAATTGGGTATTTTCCTATATCGGTAGGAACCCCCCACCTGATCACTTTCCCCGTATTCACGACACTGAGGCAAATCTGCAAAACCTTTCCTTATGTGCAAATAATCTAATCAATGAAATAATTTGTATGAAAATGATTTGCTGGTTTTCATTGTGCTGAATTACACTTGCTCAAGTATCCATTCTGAAATTTGCAATTCATCTCTTATACATGGGATTTGCTGCAGAGCTTTATTTTTATAAATGGCAGTTATCCAAGTTGCCCTCAAATGTAAATTAATTTACTGAGGATGGAAATGTACAAACATTGAGGAACTACCTAATTCAGTTTTTTTGCTATTGTACAAATCCTTCTGTTCCTTTCAGAGTTGTACAATGATCACAACTTTGAGAGGAGATTTAAGATTTTCATACCATGCAACGCTGAAGTATTTTGATTTAAAATTTGCTTCTCTCTCCCCAGATGCTGCCAGACCTGCTGAGTATTTCCAGCACTTTTTTGGTTTCACTTCAAATTTCCAGTATCTGCAGTATTTTGCTTTTACTAAAGTATTTTGACTGTTGCTGATGCCTATTGCTATGGTGACGAGACACTTCTGAGTGCTACAATCCAGTCTTTTCTGGTACGAGTGAAAGCAGTTTCAAAGCCTACCATCAACTGGATATCGTGTGTGTACATCACAAAATAAATCATGATTTAGGAAATGAAAATGTACAAACTTCAGTAAATGCACCATAAATAAGCCACCAATACTCAATCTGAAGCAAATGTCATTTTTTGCTTATATGGACATGGGGAAAAGAAAAATCAGTTACTTACTATTACACTCTAATACCAAAAAGAACAAAAATTTGCTTATCGTAATGAAATTTAACAGAAAAATGGCCCAATGTGCTACAGAGAGGCATAATCAAAAAAATGGATACTGAGCCAAAGAAGGGAATATTAGGAGAGGTGACTAAAATCTGAATCATAAGAGTTGGGTTTTAAAAAGGCTCTCAAAGGAGCAACAGGAGGTGGAAAGACAAAGGGGTTTGGGGACATAGGAACAGGAGTAGGCCATTCAGCCCCTCAATTTCAAAATGTGCAGAGGACACAAAACTTGAAAGTATTGTGAACTGCGAAGAGGATAGTGGTAGACTTCAAGACGACAGACAGGTTGGTGTAATTGGCAGACACGGAGCAGATGAAATTTAGTGCAAAGAAGTGTGGAGTGATTGATTCTGGTGCAAAGAATAAGGAGAGGCAATATAAACTAAAGGATACAATTCTGAAGGGGCTGCATGAGCAGAGGGACCCGTAGGTATATGTACACAAATCGTTGAAGGTGACAGGGCAAGCTGAGAAAATAGTTGATAAGGCATACAGGATCCTGGGCTTTATAATTATATGCTGTGATAGAGAATGCATTATTGTGTTCATATATTTTAGGTAGGAAGGGAATGTTGGTTAAATAAAAATATACAAATGTAAAATAGATTAAATGGTAAAGAAATTATATAGATATTGAAATTCATATAATTGAAAAGTCACATGAAATTGTATATCAGGTTTATCTAATTGTACATATTTATGATAAAGAATGGGAATTAAATTTAATTAATGCAAAGCATACAAAATAGGATATAAAGTGTGTACGAAATCTGTGCAATATTTTTCTACACCATATGCAATTCAATTGTAAGAACTCTTTATGTATTGATAAGTATATGTAATAAAAATTATAGAATTTGATATTTATTTGAAAGTCAGTGTGTGGTGTTGAAAGGTTATGTTTCTTTTGACAAGTGTGTGAAAGTGGGTGTATCAAGCCACATGAAGTTGGGGTACAGTGCTCAAGTCGAAGACTTATTTTAAAAGTGGTTGATATCACGTTACAGGTTATTTGTTAGTAAGAACAAAATTGTCTATGTGACAGGCAAAAAGGGGTAGATTGAGTAATCCAAGATGAAAGCATGAAATATTAGAAGAAAGAAAAGGGCTATGGAATGGATTGGACTCTTCGGGTTTATCCAAATTGGGGTGATGGTCCAAATTATGCATCTTAAAAAACCCCACCAAAAACAGACAGAAGTAGCAGAAATGTACCAAAATAAGAAAATGCATAGAGAGGAATTTTTTTTTTAAAAGCTTGATTGAGAGTGGGACTAAAAGAAAACAAACACCAGGATTTGAACTAAAAGGAGACAGGTGAATTGTAATTAAAAACACAAAAAATCAAAAATGAGATTTTAAAAAACACCATGACCTAGAGTTTCCACTAGTTGTTGCTGGTTTTATCAGTGCAATCCAACTGAAATCAACCAAACCATGCAAAAGATTGCAGAATTTTAAACACAAGTTACATCAAGTATATCTTTAACATGGTTTTAAACAGTATCGTGCTGGAAACTGGCACAACCCACAAAACTGGCCACACCCTCCAAATGAAAATAATGAGTACAGCGTGTTTTCACCAATTGCGACTATACTTCAAATTGAGCCTTTTGTTTTAGGTGCACACAGAGCAAAAGCACAGGGCAAGAGGAAATTGCAAATCAATTGTATTGATTTTTTTTTCTTTCATAGGATATGGGCATTGCTGGCATTTGTTGCCCATCCCTAATCGTCCTCGACAACTGAGTGGCTTGCTAGGCCATTTCAGAGGGTCTGGAGTCATGTGTAGGCCAGATCAGGTAAGGACAGTAGATTTCCTTCCCTAAAGGACATGAGTGAACCAGATGGGTTGTTACCATCAATGATAGTTTCACGGCACGATTACTGAAACTAGCTTTCAATTCCAGATTTTTATTAATTAATTAATTGAATTGTTATGCTAGACCCCCACCTGCCAAGAATGAGGCATATTAATTTTGCTACATTAAATTTCAAATTGTTGCTGGGAAGAAGAGAAGGCCTGTTATAAGGGCTGCCAGACACTTGGCTGGAAAACATTTACATACCAATAAGGACAAGAGAGGTTACTCCCCTTATTCATTTAACCCACAATGGACTTTGAGCACCAGACACTGAAGGCAGGGAAGCGCATTCCAGGCCCTGCTAAGACGATACAATCCACAGAGCCAAGACGTGGTCAGACCAGCTAGTCACAAGACTAATCTGCTTGGCAACCTGGGGTTTTCTGAATTGTTCAAACAGTTTGAACTCAGAGTGTCTGTTTTCTCCTGGACTGAAAAGACCTCTCCTGGCTGGCTCACCACAGCCTCTCCTGTTTGCTCCCATCTCTTTCCCACAGAACTCCAAATCCACTGAAGACACATGTATCCCAAGAGAGAAAAGTCTCCTACAGCGAACAACTTTTAAGATGAATACTGGGCCCCAACAAAACGCAAGATCTACCTACAATCAAGGACTCTACAGTCAGCTTGAAGATCTGTAACAAAAACCCTCTTCAGAGATTGCCTCAAACTTATCCACTTCATTTTTTCTGCTCGGTTCTGTCTCTATCTGCATGGGTGTATTGCGTACGCATGCTAGCATGGGCGCGTTACATATCCATAGGCATTAACTGTATTAGAGTTTAAATTTAAGTTTAATAAATTTCAACCATTCTTCTTTTAACCTAAGAAAACCTGTTTGTGCTGGTTTCTTTGCCTTATAAGTGTAAAGCGATGAACAAGGATTCACCAAGAGGGAGCTAAAAACAATGGGTTTTAAAAAATTAAACCCTGTTACGGTGAGACCAGACGGAGGCTGAGAGGGAACCCGAGACACCCTTCTCACCGGTCGTAGTAGAAATTAAATTAAACCAGCTGCTGTGGTGGGATTTGAACCCATATCCCCAGGGCATCAGCCTGAGCCTCTGGATTACTAGTTCAGTAACATTACCACTATGCCATCGTCTCCCCTATTTTATCATTGTTTGGATTGGTACTGAATTTTTGGTTTTATCAATAGCGACATATAGCACAAGAGTAACTCAGTAATATGCACAAAACATTGGTTAGGCCTAGTTAGTGTAATTTTGGCTATCCCTTTAGGCCTTTAATATCCTTTGTATAGAGTATACAATGCAGAATCACTGGCATCATAAGCAAAATCCTGTGAATGCGGAGTTAAAAACAGAAAATGCTGGAAATGCTCAGCAAATCAGGCAGCGGCTGTGGAGAGATAAACAAAGTTAACGTTAAGGTCAATGACCTTTCATCAGAACATTCTGAAACTGTATCTCTGTTTCTCTCTCCATAGATGCTGCCTGACCAGCTGAGTATTTCCAGCATTTTCTGTTTTTATTTTGCTAGGATATTGCCAGAGATGGGATACTAACATTATCAGGAAAGACATGAGGCAATTTCCATTGGAGCAGAAAAGACTAAAAGGAAATTTAATAGAGGTTTGTTAAATTATAATGGTTTTTGATAAGAGTGAAAGCGGAAGCACTGTTCTTTCCGCTTGGGCTGCAGTTGACAAGTGTTCTTCAATTTAAAGTGAATAAGGAGAGAGGTAGGTATGGAGAAATTTCTATACACAGAAGTTGTTAGAGCAGGGAATGCTTTATCACAGGGCATGGTTAAGGTAGAAACCACTGCAGCTTTTAAGAGAAGATTGAATATATATTTAAAGCAAAGGAAGATGTAAGGATATGAGGAAAGAATGGAGAAGGGGGGGGGGGGGGGGGAATTAGTTAAGGATCGCTCCAGCAAAGATCCTGAATTGACACAATGGGCCAAATGGTTTCTTCTGTGATATAATTGTGTACACTTCTATTTTTTTAAAATTCAGGATTTAGAATAAATTACTCCAAGTCACAGGCAATCTGAAATTATGCAGAAGTACTGGAAGGCACACGATGCACTTTTGGTAGGGTTTGAAAGGGTGTCCGTGGGGTGTAGGAGTATTAGGACAGTAGTGATGGGATGCAGGAGAACTGGGTTGCAGGCTTCTGGTTATGGGAATTCTGAAGGTGGTAGAAACAGTGGAAGGGTCGGATTACGTAATATTACTTGTCCCTTTGCTATGTGAATTATTGTATGATGCACAGGACTATTAGTAATATCCAAAGAAAACATGGTTATTATAATACAATTACTGCATGAGCAACATCTAACACATCTCATTCTGTCGGGGTACACCCACAACTAACTGGTCATGTATGAAATGACATCACTTCCTCTGCTGATCTTCACTAACAGGTCTTAAGGAGGTCCACTATTAAGGCAGTCCCTGCTTAAAGTCAACCCACAACATCCCTTTTTCTCCCCAAAGATAAAACATATGTACAGTAAACAATGATGTTGTGGCTCTGACTAACTATGCATGATTAAAACAAAACATTATCTACAAGTGAAAATTGCTGTAAATCAGGAAATGGAAGGGTGGGAGGAACTCAAGAAATTACAATCAGCAGGGAAGTGGTATTGAGCAAACTGTTGGAGCTGCGGGATGACAAATCCTTGGGCCCTGACCAACTTCATCCTAGGGTCTTAAAAGAAGTGGCTAATGAAATAGTTGATGTGTTGGTTTTGATTTTTCAAAATTCCCTAAATTCGGGGAAGGATCCATTAGATTGGAAAATAGCCAATGTAACTCCTTTATTCAAAAAGGGGGACAGAAAACAGAAACTACAGGTGAGTTAGCTTAACATATGTCATAGGGAAAATGTTAGAAGCCATTATTAAAGATGTTTTGGTAGGGCACTTAGAAAAAGTCAAGGTAATCAGGCAGAGTCAACATGGTAATGCAAAAGGGAAATCATGTTTAACCAATTTATTGGAGTTCTTTGAAGAAGTAACATGTGCTGTGAATGTATTGTACTTAGATTTCCTTAAGACATTTGATAAGGTGCCACATCAAAGGTTATTGCAGAAAATACAAGCTCATGGCATAGCTGGTAACATTTTGGCATGGATAGAAGATTGGCTAGCTAACAGGAAACCTTGAGTAGGCATAAATGGATCATTTTCTGGTTGGCAAGATGTAACGAGTAGTCTGCCACAGCGATCAGTGCTGGGGCCTCAACTTTTTACAATTTATATAAATGACCTGGATGAAGGGAGTATGGTTGCTAAATTTTCTGATGACACAAAAGGTAGGAAAGTAAGTTCTGAAGAGCACATAAGGAGGCTACAAAGGGATATAGATCCGTTAAATGAGTGGGCAAAGATCTGGAAAATGGAGCATAATGTGAGAAAATGTGAAATTGTCCATTTTGGCAGGAAGAATAAAAAAGATTATCTAAATGGTGAGAAATTGCAGAGCTCTGAGATGCAGAAGGAACTGAGTGTCCTAGTGTATGAATCACAAAAGGTTGGTATGCAGGTACAGCAAGCAATTAGAAAAGCTAATAGAATGTTATCATTTATTGCCAGGGGAATTTACTACAAAGGTAGGGAGGTTATGCTTCAGCCATACAGGGCATTGGTGAGACCACATCTGGAGTACTGTGTACAGTATTGGCCTCCTTATTTAAGGAAGGATGTAAATGCATTGGAAGCAGTTCAGAGAAGGTTTACTAGACTAAGACCTGAAATGGGTGGGTTGTCTTATGAGGAACGGTTCAGGCTAGGCTTGTATCTGCTGGAATTTAGAAGAGTAAAAGGCGACTTGATTGAAACATATAAAGATCCTGAGGGGTCTTGACAGAGTGGATGTGGAAAGGATGTTTCCTCTTGTGGGAAAATCTCAAACTAGGCATCACTGTTTAAAAATAAGGGGTCACCCATTTAAGACAGAGATGAGGAGAAACTTTTATCTGAGGGTCATGAGTCTTTGGAACCCTCAGAAGGCAGTGGAAGCAGAGTCTTTGAATATTTTAAAGGCAGAGGTAGATAGATTCTTGATAAGCAAGGAGGTGAAAGCAGGAATGTGGAGTTGAGATTACAATCAGATCAGCCGATCTTACTGAATGGTGGAGCAAGCTTGAGGGGCCAAGAGGCCTACTCCTGCTCCTAATTCGTATGTCCGTATGTTGTTCATATGTAACACTCACTAAAATGTAGAGGAGGTTTGCATATTCATCCCAATCTTGTAATTGTGAACCTCTTCCCAGAGCTCAGCTCGTCTTCACAACTCAAGTTACTGGCGACTCAGAACTCTGGTTGCCATGTTCTTCCTCTGTGCTCATAGCCTCTATACGCTTATCTTCAGACTTTGTCTTTGAATGTATCCACCATGCCACAGGCTTGTCACATGTAGTATTGTCGTACAGCTCTCTGATTTGACTTCAGTTTCATCTGAGAATCGCACCATTGGTTGTCTGGACGTCGTACAATCTGGGCTGATCACACATCCTAGCAACCTCTGCAGGATACCAAATTCCAGACGCATGATTTAGGATTGTAACCCTCTGCCTTACTCACAATTGAGCTCATTCTGGTCCTGCTTTCCTGTCATACGATACCTTCATCTTCCCTCATTTAGAAAGCTTAGAGAAATGATGACTTGCAACATCACCAAGCACCGGTTATCCCTCTGACCTCTGGATACTTACTGCAACGAACTGAAACCAGAGTAGACTCTCCAGGTCATATCGCCTCTTCATGCCAAGATTCCCGGCCTTTGCATCGACCTTTACATGGACCAACCGATACACTTGACCTAGGTATTTTCTACTACCTTCGGTGCGTTATTGACTTCATGTATTGTAACAATTTGTAGAGAGTTCGGCCTACTGGATATCCTGTGGCAACTGGTCCAGTTGTCTAAAATACAGAACATTTGTGGTAGCCATTCAGAGCTCCTAAAGCTGCACTGCAAGGTTATCATTCCAATGCACTTGAGTGAAGAACTACTGTAGGCAGTCAACCTCACTGTATGTAGTGAGCTGCACCATAGATTCCCATTTCGTTAAGTACACGTTGTTCAGTATACAGATGCGCGGACTCTTTCTCTTGCTCCAGTGACAATTTTAACTCTGAACTTATGCTTACCACTCTTCTGCGGACATACAATCCCAATCATGGCAAATGCCTCAGATTGTGTAATAGCATTGACACATTGATCCAAATTAACTATGTAAAATGCTTGCTCGCTGTTTGCACAAGTGCACTCTTCATCCGTCTCCTCCTCACAATCTGTCTCTCTGCTGACCTGATGTAACTGCTTGGGTTTCTATGTTGGCATACCTTTTGTTGTGTTTGTCATCCTGTCTTGCAGTCATTCTCTCTGCTTGTGATCTGCCACCACTCCTGTGTGCAGTATCTGAGCTCGGCCTTCTGCACTGCCTTGCCCAATGTCCTTGCATGCCGCAAGCCTTGCGCTGGTCCTAGTCTGACAGACAACTCTGAATTGGGCGAGTCAGGCCACATTTTCCAAGAAGCTTAGCAGACATCTGAGCCTTGGTTGCCATACCAATGGTCATAGCCACCCCTAACACTTGTAGCTGTTGGTGCGCAGCTATGATGGCTTCAAATTCCTTCCATCGAGTGGTGCACCTATGGTGTGCCCTCCCTTCTTTGCTAGCAGGTCTTTTTGAAAGACCCCTGATGAGGTAGATGCAATTACTAGCTCTAGAATCCATTCTGGCAATTTGATATCTGCAAAGTCACAGTATTGAGCTTTGTCTCAGCATCTTGCAATGAACTGGTCAATGGGCTCATCTTGCTGTTGCCAGTAGGTCATAAGATAACAGAAATTTACCTTCAACTTGAATTGTTGCTCCGACAATGTTCTTAGCTTGCTAGGGTCCTTCTGATCCTCAGCTGACAATGCTGATGTATTGATCCATTGCAGGCCAGTTGTTGCCCAGTGTGATTTTAATCTTGATAGCTTGTTTCTCTGGTTCACTCACTTCTTGATCCAGGAAACACATTCGCTGTCCAAAAAGTTTAAATTCAGACGCTACGTCCAATGCCTTCCAATCTATAACTGGATATCCGAAAGCCATTGTCTTAATAATCCTGCTTTTTTATAAATATGACTTTCTACGGGTTTTTCTTTTCACAGGTACACTTCTTTGTTTCTTTTTTAAGACAGATTTGTTTTTTGCAGGTCTGCCTCTTTTAACAGTGAGAGAATACAGTTTTCATTGTTTACACAACTTGTTTTGTTTTAAACGAGAGATCAGCTCTTTGCTTACACAGCTGTAAGATTTTTTAAACTCAAAAAGCTGTTTTTTTTTAAACTGAGAGTTGTTTTAAAAAAAGAGATCTGCCTCCAGTACCTCTGTCAAGTTCTTCCTGGTCTTTTTGGCTTAGGCCCTCCCATGAAGCAAAAAAAAAACTGGGAAAACTAAAACAGTGATGGCTGTAGCTACTACTTTCCATATTTTTCGACCCATTGCCAGCTTAGGTGAAATCTATAATCTCCTGGCAGATTGCCTGCTGTACACACAAAGTTTCAACACTTCTCGGCATCTTGTCTGTAGTCTAGCTCACTGCATTGCTGTGGGGTCCCCTGCTAACTGCTCTCCAGAATCTTCAGCCTTTCGAGGCAAGTAAACGCTGTTCTTTGTTCTTTCTTATTGTGTTCTTCAGAAAAAAAGAATCAAACACTTCCACAAAGTAATATTTGATGCTCTTCAGAAAAAATATATCCCAAATGTTGCCACCATTTATTATTACTTGTTCCTTTGATATATGAACTATTGTAAGATTCACAGGACTACAAGTAATATCCATAGAAAATGTGGGTTGTATTACAACGTAACTAGAACATACAACACTACACAAGCCACATCTAAATACATCTCACTGTCGGGGTGCACCCTTAACTAACTGGTCATGTGTGATGTGACATCACTTCCTTTGGTGATCTTCACTTACACCTCTTAAGGGACTACCTTAAGAGTGGACCACCTTCTGAAGGTCATACCCCAATGCACTGCAGAATGCTACAAAAAAATGTCTGTAGCCTGGGAGTAGCTTTAAGTTCTTCAAAGCGCACACTACACATTCATATAAGCATGCGGTGTTTCTACTTCTAAAAAAAACTATGATCGTTACATGAATCAAACTTTTGAAATGTGCAATATAGTTTTTGTTTTGTTTTTGAAAAACAACCAGATATTACTCGTATAATTGTGCTGACATAGATGTTCAACTGCAGAATCTGCCTTCAGCTGGCAGAGGCATAGCACTGAGCAAAAATATCAAGTCCAGGTCTAGGACGACAACTAGCATCTCTTTTAAGTTTAGAAAGATTAACAAAGGTATTCAAATATTTAAAAGACAAGTTTATAAACAGATTTAATCATGTTATTTTAAAGTATGTAAATTATACTTTTTTATGTTAGATACCTTGGGCCATATTTTATTCCAGTGCCATGGGTCCCAGCAGTGGGCCAGAAGGCAGGAGGAGAACCCACCTCAACCCTCTGTTGCACCACACTCCTTTGCAATTTAATGGCACACAGCCAATTAACTGCCCACCATCAGGAACACTGTCCCTTTAAGGGACGAGCGCCCACCTCCAGAGCTGACAACCAGAGGTCAGGCACCTCTGCAGTGCTAGCAGCACCATTGCGAGTGGTGGCCACTGCCAGTATCTCAGAAGGCCTTCAGAAGAGAAGAGTTCAAAGACTTCGGGATGCGGATAAGTGGAGTCGGGGTAGCTGGGGGCAGTCAGTCAGGCCCCTCAATGGGGTGAGAGAAGAGGTTAGTGAGGGCCAGGGGTGGGGTTCTTGGTGGGGGCGGGCGGCCACTGCTGCCGGGTGGGCCCTCTGGGGGCCATGGATTGCCTCCAAAAGTAGGATCTCCCCCGAACCCCACCCCCCCCTCAAGACCACTAGGAGATCACCAAGTTTTACCTGGCAGTGTTTCCACGTGGCAGCACACCCTTCCGTCCTTCACAAAATTGGAGTGGAGTCGGTAAGAGGCCAAGGACCTCAATTGGCCTGGAGCGGGAAGGCCGTCCTCGACCTCCCCGATCCATACAAAATTGGCAGGGGGCCAGGACAGCGTCACAAATGGCTCCCCTTACCATTTTGCTTGCTCCTCTGCCTCCATGCCCATCTCCAAGGGCAGCATAAAGTCCTACCCCCTTGTTTTGGACATTAGAAATTTTGCTTACTGCAGAAAATATGGTGCAAAATGTTTTTCAAAAAGCGTTTTGCATGTATCTTTTAATGGTACATTTTCCTGACAAATCTTTCACATTTAGTTTTTTATGCTAAGACTTTTATGCTAAGACATTAACAGTCTGTCACTGGTAGTTTTTTAGATCCTGCCCTTTCTTTTGATTTATGAATTTCCTACCTCCTCAGTTTTAAGCTACCCTTCCACTTTTAACCAATCAACAAGGTGAGATGGTGACACTAAGAAGATAAGTAAATGCAACACCAGTAGAAAGTGAGCACTCTATGCAAGACTTAAGAAAGCGCTGGCAAATTTCCTGTAGCATTGTGCACAGTAAGCCAAAGAATATTGTAACCCATTTATTTATCACCAATGTCTTTGTGTTAAAGAGATTTAAATTTACATAGCGCTTTTCACAACTACAGGACATCCTAAAGCACGTTACAGCCAATGAAGTACTTTTTGAAGTGTAGTCACTGTTGTAATGTAGGAAGCACAGCAGCCAATTTGCACACAGCAAGCTCCGACAAACAGCAATGTGATAAATGGCTACATGATGTGTTTTTGTGATGTTGATTGAGGGATAAATATTGGCCAGGACACTTGGAATAACTATCCCGCTCTTCTTCAAAATAGTGCCATAGGATCTTTTATATTCACCTGAAAGGGCATACAGGGTCTTAGTTAACATTTCATCCAAAAGATGGCACCTCCAACAGCGCAGCATTCCCTCAGTACTACACTGGAGTGTCAGTTTTGATTTTTGTGCTGACGTCCTAGTGTGAGCCCTGAACCCACAATCATGTGATTCAGAGGCGAGAGTGCTATCAACTGAGCCACAGATGATTCGCTGTTACCAACACACTCTGCCTCTTCCCTTCTGTTTCTGCCTTTATCTTTTTATTCTCTCCTGATTCTTCCCCCTTCATTCTTCTTATACTTCTCTCTTTGTCCACTTCTGCCTCTGTCCTTTCATTTTCTGTGGTAGGTAGTGGATGATACGGTAGGGAAAGGAGCCACTTCAGCTGTACTTGGAGTGGGGATTGCAAGGTAAATGTAGTCCTTAGTGGTGCGCTTTTCTTCTCTCAGTTCCTCATGCCTCTTCTATGTCCTTGTTTCCACGATCTTCACAACACACTCTCACTCCAATCACTCCCCCCATTTCTTCCTCTTTGGACAACCTATTCAACCTCTCTATACTCCTCTCCCCCTTGCTTCATTGTCACTCACCTCAAGTATAATCCTCTATCTACTGTTCTCCCACTGATTTCTCCCAAGAATGGGTGCTGAGAGGCCAGAGGGCCCCTCATTCTCAACCTCAAGCAGTTTCCCTCCCCTATCTTTGTATGACTCTCTGCAAAATGCAACTTAAAAATCAAATTAGAATGAGGAACAAAACTACCATTTGCCTTCCTCATCACTTGTCTTTCTCTGTGTGTCTCATAGATGTAAAAAATTATAATGACCCAGATTTTGTATTCAGCAATGAATGGCACTCGTTGCTGGCCTTGAAGAGAGTTCCCTACAAAGATCTACTGATCTCTGTGGCGAGGAGTTTCCCTTTCCCGACGTTAATTTGATTCTGACACCAACTTTAGGGGATCTCAGGTGTCCAGCCAGTGATGTCATCAAGTAGGGTAAGTAGCCAATCACACTGAAGAATCCTGACAGGCAGCAAACCAGGAAGTAAAATGTATTGATTATCCTTCAATTTTTATAAATTTTACAGAGACTGAAATAAAGATTGGACCATACATATTATAAGCTGAAATATAAAACAAACTTTTAAAAAATAATTACATTAAAAAATGATGAAATGATAATAGAAGAATTTGATATTACACAAATATAAAATTCGTTTTCCAGGCCCAGAGAGGTTCTTCAGCACTAGGTATGAATTTGTACACTGTTAAAAACCCAGTTGCACCTCATTAATAAGGGCTAACCTCTTCAGGGGGTTTTAAACAGTAAGCTTCCAGTGTAAGAGGGGAAGTTCTCGTTCGTTCAGTGATTTCAAGGAGATTGCCATCTGTGAGAACTTCAATAGCGTACCCTGTGGAGCAGGGAATCACTGACAGCAATTTCTGGATTTCCACATTTAGCTGTGCATGTGTGGACACCAGAAGTTGCTGTCAGTTTCAAAGTTGCAATGACACCAAACACTGACGGTTGTGCCATCATTAACACAGCAAAATTTGGGCCATCTGTGGCCTTTTCTAACTGACTTGTGGAACTAATTAGTCAGCTTCAAAATCAGCTTTTTTGACAGTTGAACTAATATTGCATAAAGTACACTGGTTGTCTGTCATTCTCTTGCAAACACATAGGCAAACACATACAGTATCTTTTTTTAAAAACTCAATATAAAAGAAAAATACTGCAGATATTGGAAATCTGAAATAAAAACAAAAAGTGCTGGAAAATGCTCAGCAGGTCTGGCAGCATCTGTGGAGAGAGAAACAAAGTTAACCTTTCATCAGGTTCTGATGAAAGGTCACTGACCTGAAATGTTAATTTTGCTTCTCTCTCCACAGATGCTGCCAAATCTGCTGAGTATTTTCCAGCACTTTTTGTTTTTATTTCAACATAAATTTTACCTCACTACAAGCTTTTGAAAATTGTCTCTTGATTTTAAAAACTATTTGAAAAGCTACCAGGCAGAAAGTTCTACAAGGTTAAATAAAATACCATCAGAGCAGCTGACTAAATGGTACTGATGCATGCTGGGAAATTAGGTAGACTGCAAATGCTCAGACTGCAGAATCCAAATCCAGTTTACTGAGTCACACCTCTCAGCAAAAATATCATGTCCAAGCGCAAGGTTTTGGGAGAGGAATGAGGCCATCAAGTAAAAACTTTAATGAAGACATTAAGGGATACAAAAGATAATTCAATGGACAAAAATAGTCATAATGCAAAATTTTATTTGGATTATTTTATGTTGTTGCCTCGCTTTGGATATTATAAATTTCCATAATTGAGAGAAAAAATAGCAGCTGGAATTAAAAAAATTAACAATTTGTGGGAACCCAGTTACCTGATGTGCAATCTCAGGTTAAAACAGTTGACCATAAAATAGCAGCGACTGTGTGTCATACAGTCTGACACCTTTAACATTGAAAATGCTTAACATAGTGCCACCTACAGGACTAACTGGTGCTGCAAGTACTTAACAAGTTTCAATGAAACACCCGATGTACCAAGATACGATATGCATAGGTAGGATACATTGTTAATCACAAGAACTCAGTATTCCAGAATCTTAAAATCTCAAAGTCCATATACTAAGCAAAATATCAACATTCTGTACTATTTTCATAATTCATTCAATATTTTTGGCACAATAACAATTTTAGCACTTTCCTGATCACGTTTTTGTTCGATTGTATTTTATGTCACTTATACGGCTATCCTAACATTCTAAGCACCAGTGAAAGAAATAGATCATTTTAACACCTGCTAGGAATTTCAGAATAACTGCATGCCACATCATTCATCATGACAGAAAGGATAAAAGGAAGAATTAAAGAAAGAAGTATTGTTAGGAGCAGGCAGGGCTAAGTGTGCTTGAGATAAGTATTGGGAGGACTGAAGATGGTATCAGATGGTTATTTATGGTAGAAATAAGCAACAGAAGAGTTTAAGAATGAAGACGGAGTGGATTTTGAAGAAAATTTTAGTTACAACCTTGACAGAGATTTCATTATGAGCTTCTTTGCAACTTCTATGTTCTGCGTGAAAGAAGGTTAGACATGCATCAGAGAGAATCAAAGAAAGATACTGCAGTCAGGACCAAATAGGGTCAAGTGTTCTACTTATTCCTCTACATTGTGACTATATTTCAGAATTGCAGTAAGACAAGCTGGCAATAAACTGACAGTTATTAAATGAGCCTGTATAAGGCAGCCATTTGTAAACTCTCAAAAAGTAGAAGACAGTAACACACAACATAATATTACATGAACATTTATACAGTATGATTAAAAATGAATGAAACTTATTGACTGAAGTCATAGGCACCTGCTTTTAGCATTCTAAGAACTTCGAGCAAGCTAAAAATATATAAACAGATAGTAAAAGGTTCTGTAGATATTGAAAAATGAAAAGTGAACAAAGTGAGCGTTGGTCCTATAGAAAGTGAGTCTGGGAAATTAATAATAGAAAATAAGGAGATGGCAGATGAATTGAACAGGTATTTTGCATTGATCTTCACCATAAAAGATACAAGTAACATCCCAGAAATAGCTGGATATCAGGAAATGGAAGGGAGGGAGGAACTCAAAAAAATTACAATCACAAGAGAAGTGGTACTGAGCAAATTGTTAGAGCTGCGGGCTGACAAGTCCCCGTGTCCTGATGGACTTCATCCAAGTGTCTTAAATGAAGTGGCTAGTAAGATAGTTGATGCATTGGTTTTAATTTTCCAAAATTCCCTAGATTCGGGGGCAGGTCCCATTCCATTGGAAAATAGCCAAAGTAACTCCTTTGTTCAAAAAGGGAGGGAGACAGAAAGCAGGAAACTTTAGGCCAGTTAACTTAACATCTGTTTTAGGGAAAATGTTGGAAGCTAATATTAAAGACGTTATAGCAGGGCACTTAGAAACATTCAAGGTAATTAGGCAGTGTCAACCTGGTTTTGTGAAAAGGAAATCATGTTTAATCAATTTATTGGAGTCCTTTAAGAAGTAACATGTGCTGTGGATAAAGGGGAACTGGTGGATGCACTGTACTTAAGATTTCCAGGAAGGCATCTGATAAGGTGCCACATCAAATGTTACTGCGGAAAATAAAAGCTCATGGTGTAGGGGGTAACATTTTGGCATGGATAGAAGATTGGCTAGCTAACAGGAAACAGACAGTAGGCATAAATGGGTCATTTTCTGGTTGGCAAGATGTAACGAGTGGTGTGCCACAGGGATCAGTGCTAGGGCCTGAACGTTTTACAATTTATATAAATGACTTGGATGAAGGGACTGAAGATATGATTGCTAAATTTGCTGATGACACAAAGATAGGTAGGAAAATAAGTTGTGAAGAGGACATAAGGAGGCTACAAAGGGATATAAATAGGTTAAGTGAGTGGGCAAAGATCTGGAAAATAGACTATAATGTAGGAAAATGTGAAAATGTCTATTTTGGCAGGAAGAATAAAAAAGCATATTATCGAAATGGTGAGAAATTGCAGAGCTCTGAGATGCAGAGGGATCTGGGTGTCCTAATGCATGAAAGGCAAAACGTTAGTATGCAGGTACAGCATGTAATTAGGAAAGCTTAATAGAATGTTATCGTTATAGTGAGGGGAATTGAATACAAAAGCAGGGAGGTTATGCTACAGTTATACAGAGCATTGGTGAGACCACATCTGGATCACTGTGCACAGTATTGGCTTCCTTATTTAAGGAAGGATATAAATGCATTGGAAGCAGCTCAGAGAAGGTTTATTTGACTCATACCTGGAATGGGTGGGTTGTCTTATGAGGAAAGGATGGACAGGCTAGACTTGCATCTGACGGAGTTTAGAAGAGTAAGTAGCGACTTGATTAAAACATACAAGTTCCTGAGGGGTCTTGACAGGGTGGATGTGAAAAGGATAGAACTAGGGGTCAGTGTTTAAAAATAAGGGGTCGCCCATTTAAGACAGAGATGAGGAGAAATTTTTCTCTGAGGGTCATGAGTCTTTGGAACTCTCTTCCTCAAAAGGTGGTGGAAGCAGAGTTTTTGAATATTTTTAAAGCAGAGGTAGATAGATTCTTGCTCAGCAAGGGGGTGAAAGGTTATCGGGGGTAGGCGGGAATGTGGAGTTGAGGTTAATCAGTTCAGCCATGATCTTGTTGAATGGCAGAGCAGGCTCAACGGGCCAAGTGGCCTACTCCTGCTCCTAATTCATATGTTCATATGCTCGTATGTTCTTTTAAGTTAGATTTATAGGCATTCTTTGGGAACAGTGTAAAATGTGTATTGAAGGGGATCTCTTGCTCAGGATTCAACGGACTAAAGTATTCAATTATAGTACATAAAAACATAAGAAATAGGAGCAGGAGTAGGTCATTTGGCCCCTCAAGCCTGCCCCACCATTCAATAAGATCATGGCTGATCTGCCCCAGGCCTCAACTCCTCTATCGCGCCAGCTCCTCTTAGCCTTATCGCCCCGATATTTCAAAATTCGATCCACAACTCTCTGGGGTAGAGAATTCCAGATATTCACTACCCTCTGAGAGAAGAAATTCCTTCGCTTCTCAGTTTTAAATGAGTGTCCCCTTATTCTGTAACTGTGTCCCCTAGTTCAAAATTCCCCCACTAATGGAAACATCTTCTCAACATCTACTCTGTCAAGCCCCCTCAGAACCTTGTACGTTTCAATAAGATCACCCCTCATTCTTCTAAACTCTAATGAATAAAGGCCTAGCCTGTTTAGCCGTTCTTGATAAGTCAACCCCTTCATCCCAGGAATTAGCCAAGTGAATCTCTTTCGAACTGCCTCCAATGCCAGTATATCCTTTCTTAAATATGGGGACCAAAACTGTACAGAGTATGGGATTAATGTAGGATTAGTATAAATGGGTGGTTGTTGGTCGGCACAGACTCAGTGGGCCTAGGGGCCTGTTTCAGTGCTGAATGTCTCTATGTCTACTCCAGATGCGGCCTCACCAACACCCTGTACAGCTTGCAACAAGACTTCCCTATTTTTAAACTCCAACCCCTTGGCAATAAAGGCCAAAATTCCATTTGCCTTCTTAATTACTTGCTGCACCTGCATGTTAACTTTTAGTGTTTCATGCACAAGAACACCCAGATCCCTCTGTACTGCACTTTTTTGCAGTCTCTCTCCATTTAAATAATAACAGTGGTACTTCTGTGTTAATAAACATCCAGAATTATGTTGCATCGCCATAAAATTTGCTGTAAAAATTCATTCTGCCTGTGGTGTAACTCAACTCAGGAAAATTAATCTGCCCATGCTCTCATGGCAGTGACTTGCAATACAATTCTAATTGGGGATAATCCAGTGAAGTCAATATGTTGCCGATATCAATGCCCAACATTCAAATCTGTGAATAATACTTGTAATTTAATTAGATATCCACCAAGTAATAACATAGGCTATACAATTGAAGCTTTACAGGAGCATAAAATACCTGACATCACTTTGCTTACAGCACTGTAGATGGACCTCCTGAAGACCCATCCCACAGATAAATAGTTGGCCTTGAAAAGGTCTACAACCTGCCATTGCTCTCTTGGCTATCGGAGCTGTATATAGGATACTGACTCCATAGTAGGGGGGAAAACCACATTCTGTGTATCAAAGTTGGTCTGTATTGCAAATAAAACTAGTTAATTTCTGGTTAACCAATGCAACATGAAAACATAAGCATAGTAATACACTCGTACAAATTTAGACTCCAACTTTTGCGGCAAACCAAGACTCACTACAATATTTGGTTGAAAATACCTTTAGTTCTTTGTTCACATTTAATGCATGACATATTTTAAACATGGCCTGTGGACACATAAATACTGCATTGATATGAAATTTGTTTAATCAAAATTTTCAACTTTAAATATGTATTAATATAAATGAAGGTAGATGAGTATATACAACATAATGGTAAACTGGTATCTCCAACTTTACAGCAGAAAAGGACCAAATAGCTCACAGACAACTTCTCAATTAATTGTATAAATCTGAAGATTGATATTTTTGTACCAGTAGAATTGCATTACTTTAATGAATATGCATTTTGCATTGGTATATTTTAGCCTATGGCATCATTATTTTATGGAAAGGGTGCTTTATCATGGAGCATGCAAGCAAGTTTCTGTGTTTTAGATTACCTCATAGACAGCACCCTCCACAGTAAAACTTACCATGCATAGTTAAAAATTTAAAATGTTGTAATCCTTCATATTGTGGAAACACATATGAACAGATATAGGAAAGTTTTTTTAAAGTTATTGGACTTATATTTGCAAGTATATTAATAATAAGGCCATTGAAATACATGTGCAGCATTTCACACTTTTTTCCTAAATTCCTAAAATGAGAAACAAGCATTTCTCTCCCTCTTGCTTAATTTGCATTAAAATGATATACCATTAACCTCATACAATTTTTTTAAATCAAACACCCATTTAAACAAATTTTTCAGAGAGAAATAGGAAGACATTGATCCTGATATTTAAAGGGCTAAAAGTTCAGAGTTGTGGGGAGTAGTTCTGGATGTGAAACGGCGAAGTGAAAGTTTGCAAATTTTTCTGCAGGCTGCCTGTTGGGCGGGAAAACCTGCAGCACAAGGACGCACCCAAGCAAACAGTAAGTAGGCTGGGGGTTGGGGAGGAGGGAAAAAGAGATTGAATTCGGAGAGATCGCAGTGCGGTGGAGGAAACATATTGTGTCTGCATGGCGACATGGCAGTCGAGAGGAGCAAGATAGTGATCATAGGGAGTGAAGCAAGTAAGCTGGTTATACTTGGTGGGAAGACTACAAGCAGTGCTGCAAAGGCACTTACCTTATAGGCCCTTCACACCTCCTTTGACCTGCTGGGTTTCCAGAGGCCCAGATAACCTGCCCGACATTAGTTAAAATCTATCACATTGCAAGATTTTTTGACCAGTTTTCTACAGAAAGGTTTTGAGAGAAAAGGAGTTCCACTGAATGATTGTGTTTTAAAGCAAAGTGTATTCACTCAAATATGAACAGGCAGATTCAAAATTTATATAAATGCTACTGAATTAGGCTTTGTGATTATTTCATTGTCGACTTAACTAATAAGCAATTCATCAGTCAGTCTCAGTCGTCGATAAACACTTCATATCCATGGTGTTGGGAAGTCCCTGTAATCAAACAGTCATAGAGTTATACAGCACAGAAACAGACCCTTCAGCCCATCGTGTCTGTGCCGACCATCAAGCACCTAACTATTCTAGTCCCATTTTCCAGCACTTGGCTCGTAGCCTTGTATGCTATGGCGTTTCAAGTGCTCACCTAATACTTCTTAAATGTTGTGAGGGTTCCTGCCTCTACCACCCTTCAGGCAGTGTATTCCAGATTCCAACCACCCTCTGGGTGACGCTTTTTCCTCAAATCCCCTCTAAACCTCCTACCCCTTAACTTAAATTTATGCCCCCAGGTTATTGACCCCTCCGCTAAGGGAAAAAGTCTCTTCCTATCTATCAATGCCCCTCATAATTTTGTATACCTCAATCAAGTCCCCCCTCATCCTCCTCTGTTCTAAGGAACCCTAGCCTTTTCAGTCTCTCTTATTCACTGAAATGCTCCAGCCCAGGCAACAACCTGGTGAATCTCCTCTGCACCCTCTCCAGTGCAATCACATCCTTCCTATAGTGTGGTGCCCAGAACTGTACACAGTATTCCAGGTGTGCCCTAACTAGCATTTTATACAGCTCCATCATAACCTCCCTGCTCTTATATTCTATGCCTCGGTTAATAAAGGCAAGTATCCCACATGCCTTCCTAACCACCTTATCTACCTGTGCTGCTGCCTTCAGTGATCTATGGACAAGAACACCAAGGTCCCTCTGATGCTCTGTACTTCCTAGGTCCTACCATCCATTGTATATTCCCTTGCCTTTTTAGTGCATCACCTCACACTTCACAGGATTAAATTCCATTTGCACAGCTCAACCCATCTATATCGTCCTGTAATCTAAGGCTTTCCTCCTCACTATCTACGACACCACCAATTTTCGTGTCATCTGCGAACTTACTTATCATCCCTCCTATATTCACGCCTAAATGTACACTACAAACAGCAAGGGTCCCAGCACCGATCCCTGCGGTACACCACTGGTCACAGGCTTCCACTCGTAAAAACAACCTTTAACCATTACCCTCTGTTTCCTGCCACTAAGCCAATTTTGGATCCAATTTGCCAAATTGCCCTGGATCCCATGGGCTCTTACCTTGTTAACCAATTTCCCATGCGGGACTTTATCAAAAGGCTTCCTGAAGTCCATGTAGACTACATCAACTGCTTTACCCTCATCTACATATCTAGTCACCTCCTCGAAAAATTCAGTCAAGTTAGTTAGACACAATCTCCCCCTGACAAAGCCGTGCTGACTATCCCCTGCCTCTCCAAGTGGAGATTAATCCTGTCCCTCAGAATTTTTTCCAATAGTTTCCCAACCACTGATGTTAGACTGACCGGCCTGTAATTACCTGGTCTATCCCTGCTACCCTTCTGGAATAATGGTACCATATTCACTGTCCTCCAGTCCTCTGGCACCTCTCCCGTGGCCAGAGAGGATCTGAAAATTTGTGTTAGAGCCCCTATCACCTCCCTTGCTTCACATAACAGCCTGGGATACATCTCATCTGGGCCTGCAGATTTATCCACTTTTAAGCCCGCTAAAACATCGAATACCTCCTCCATTTCAATGTTAATATGTTCAAGTATATCGCAATCCCCCTCCCTGATCTCTACATCTACATCGTCATTCTCCACAGTGAAAACAGATGAAAAGTAATCATTTAAAACCTCACCTATGTCCTCCCGCTCCACACAGAGATTGCCACTTTGGTCCCGAATAGGCCCTACTCTTTCCCTTGCTCTTAATATACTTATAAAACGCCTTAGGATTTTCCTTTATCTTGCCCGCCAATGTTTTTTCATGTCCCCTCTTCGCTCTTCTAATAACTTTTTTAAGTAACATTGAGCAGGCTTTGTCTGGTTTGGACCCTCACTTCCCTTTCCTTACAAAGGGACATAACAAATAGGAACAAAAACATACATTCAGTCAAGCTGTTAAGACAACAAAAAATGCAAGGGAAAGCCTTCATAGGATCGGATCCTTGGCACCCAGAAAGCTAGCTAGGCGTTACTTTAAAAAAAGCAAGACTTGCATTCGTATGGCATTTTTATGACATAGACAAGTTGGTGGAATGGGCGGACAGGTGGCAGAAGTTCAATGTGGAGAAATATGAAGGGATACGTTTTGGTAGGAAGAACATGGAGAGACAATTTAAAATAATGGGTACAATTCTCAAGGGAGAGCAGGAGCAGAGGGCCTGAGAGTATATGTGCACAAGTCATTGAAGGTGGCAGGACAGGTTGAGAGAACAGTTAATAAAGCATACAGTATCCTGGGCTTTATTCATAGGGGCATAGAGTACAAGAGCAAGAAGGTTATATTGAACTTGTATGGAAGACTAGTTTGGCCTCAGCTGGAGTATTCTGTCCAGTTCTGGGCGCCACACTTTAGGAAGGATTTGAAGGCGTTAGAGAGGATGCAGAAAAGATTCGCAAGCATGGTTCCATGGATGAGGAACTTCAGTTATGAAGGTAGATTGGAGAATTTTGGACGGTTTTCTTTGGAGAAGAGAAGGCTGAGAGGAGATTTGATATGGGGTGTTCAAAATCATGAAGGGTCGATACAGAGCAGATAGGAAGAAACTGCTCCCACTCGTGAAAGGATCGAGAATGCTAGGGCACAGATTTCAAATAATTGGTTAAAGAAGTAAAAGCATATGTACATACGAATTAGAAGCAACAGTAGGCCACTCGCCCCCTGTCAAGACCCCTCAGCATCTTATTTGTTCCAATCAAGTCGCCTCTTACTCTTCTAAACATCAGCAGATACAAGCCTAGCCTGTGCCACCGTTCCTCATAAGACAACTAGCCCATTCCAGGTACTAGTCTAATAAACCTTCTCTGAACTGCTTCTGAATTTGCATCCTTCCTTAAATAAGGAGACCAATACTTTTTTTTTATTCATGGGATGTGGGCGTTGCTGGCCAGGCCAGCATTTATTGCCCATCCCTAATTGCCCTTGACAAGGTGGTGGTGAGCTGCCTTCTTGAACCGCTGCAGTCCATTTGGGGTAGGTACACCCACTGTGCTGTTAGGAAGGGAGTTCCAGGATTTTGACCCAGTGACAGTGAAGGAACGGCGATATAGTTCCAAGTCAGGATGGTGTGTGGCTTGGAGGGGAACTTGCAGGTGGTGGTGTTCCCATGCATTTGTTGCCCTTGTCTTTCTAGTTGATAGAGGTCACGGGTTTGGAAGGTGCTGTCAAATGAACCTTGGTGCGTTGCTGCAGTGCATCTTGTAGATAGTACATACTGCTGCCACTGTGTGTCGGTGGTGAAGGGAGTGAAGGTTGTAGATGGGGTGCCAATCAAGCGGGCTGCTTTCTCCTGCATGGTGTTGAGCTTCGAGTGTTGTTGGAGCTGCACCCATCCAGGCAATTGGAGAGTATTCCATCACACTCCTGACTTGTGCCTTGTAGATGGGTGGACAGGCTTGGGGAGTCAGGAGGTGAGTTAATCGCCACAGGATTCTTAGCCTCTGACCTGCTCTTGTAGCCACGGTATTTATATGGCTACTCCAGTTCATTTTCTGGTCAATGGTAGCCCCTAGGATGTTGATAGTGGGGGATTCAGTGCTGGTAATGCCATTGAATGTCAAGGGGAGATAGTTAGATTCTCTCATGTTGGAGATGGTCATTGCCTGGCACTTGTGTGGCACGAATGTTACTTGCCACTTATCAGCCCAAGCCTGGATATTGTCCAGGTCTTGCTGCATTTCTACACGGACTGCTTCAGTATCTGAGGAGTTGCGAATGGTGCTGAACATTGTGCAATCAGTGAACATCCCCACTTCTGACCTTATGATTGAAGGAAGGTCATTGATGAAG
Source organism: Heterodontus francisci (assembly GCF_036365525.1). Taxonomy (NCBI): domain Eukaryota; kingdom Metazoa; phylum Chordata; class Chondrichthyes; order Heterodontiformes; family Heterodontidae; genus Heterodontus; species Heterodontus francisci. The sequence goes on from NC_090371.1 coordinate 117,452,642, forward strand.
CAGCTGAAGATGGTTGAGCCTAGGACACTACCCTGAGGAACTCCTGCAGTGATGTCCTGTAGCTCAGATGATTGACCTCCAACAACCACAACCATCTTCCTTTGCGCTAGGTATGACTCCAGCCAGCGAAGGGTTTTCCCCGATTCACATTGACCTCAGTTTTGCTTGGGCTCCTTGCTGCCATTCCCGGTCAAATGCTGCCTTGATGTCAAGGGCAGTCACTCTCACTTCACCTCTTGAGTTCAGCTCTTTTGTCCATGTTTGAACCAAGGCTGTAATGAGGTCAGGAGCTGAGTGGCCCTGGCGGAACCCAAACTGAGCATCACTGAGCAGGATGTGGCATGACTGCAGAGCTTAGATCTGATCCGTTGGTTATGGGATCGCTTAGCTCTGTCTATTGCGTGCTGCTTAAGCAGTTTGGCACGCAAGTAGTCGTCTGTTGTAGCTTCACCAGGTTGACACCTCATTTTGAGGTATGCCTGGTGCTGCTCCTGGCATGCCCTCCTGCACACTTCATTGAACCAGTGTTGGTCTCCTGGCTTGATGGTAATGGTAGAGTGGAGGATATGCCGGGCCATGAGTTACAGATTGTATTTGAGTACAATTCTCCTGCTGCTGATGGCCCACAGTACCTCCTGGATGCCCAGTTTTGCATTGCTAGATCTGTTCGAAATCTATCCTATTTAGCACGGTGGTAGTGCCACACAACACGAAGGAGGGTATCCTCAATGTGAAGGCAGGACTTCGTCTCCACAAGGACTGTGCGGTGGTCACTCCTCCCAATACTGTCATGGACAGATGCATCTGTGGCAGGCAGATTGGTGAGGACGTAGTCAAGTATGTTTTCCCCTCTTGTTGGTTCCCTCACCACCTGCCACATACCCAGTCTGGCAGAAATGTCCTTTAGGACTCGGCCAGCTCAGTCAGTAGTGGTGCTACTGAGCCACTCTTGGTGATGGACATTGAAGTCCCCCACCCAGAGTACATTCTGTGCCCTCGCCACCCTCAGTGCTTCCTCCAAGTACTGTTCAACATGGAGGAGTACTGACTCATCAGCTGAGGGAGGGCGGTAGGTAGTAATCAGCAGGAGGTTTCCTTGTCCACGATTGATCTGATGCCATGAGACTTCATGAGGTCCAGAGTTGATGTTGAGGACTCCCAGGGCAACTCCCTCCCTACCGTATACCACTGTGCCACCACCTCTGGTGGGTCTGTCCTGCCGGTGGGACAGGACATACCCGGGGATGGTGATGGCAGAGTCTGGGACATTGTCTGTCAGGTATGATTCCATGAGTATGACTATGTCAGGCTGTTACTTGACTAGTCTGTGGGACAGCTCTCCCAACTTTGGCACAAGCCACCAGTAAGGAGGACTTTGCAGGGTCGACAGGGCTGGGTTTGCCGTTGTCGTTTCCGGTGCCTCGGTCGATGCCGGGTGGTCCATCCGGTTTCATTCCTTTTTATTGACATTGTAGCGGTTAGATACAACTGAGTGGCTTGCTAGACCATTTCAGAGGGCATTTAAGAGTCAACCACATTGCTGTGGGTCTGGAGTCACATATCGGCCAGACCAGGTAAGGACAGCAGATTTCCTTCACATTAGTGAACCAGATGGGTTTTTACAATAATCGACAATGGTTTCATGGCCATCATTAGACTAGCTTTTTAATTCCAGATTTATTAATTGAATTCAAATTCCACCTTCTGCTGTGGGTGGGATTCGAACCCATGTCCCCAGAGCAATACCCTGGGTCTCTGGGTTACTAGTCCAGTGACAATACCACTACGTCACCACCTCACCCTAACACTGTACACTGTACTCTTGATGTAGTCTCACCAATGCCCTCTATAACTGAACCATAACCTCCCTACTTATGTATTCAATTCCCCTCACAATAAACGATAACATTCTATTAGCTTTCCTAATTGCTTGCTCTCTCTGCATACTAACCTTTTGCGATTCAGGCACCAGGACAACCAGATCCGTCAGCATCTCAGAGCTCTGCAATCTCACCATTTAGATAATATGCTTTTTATTCTTCACCCCCAAAATGGACAATTTCACATTTTCCCACATTATACTCCATTTGTCAGATCTTTGCCCACTCACTTAGCCTATCTATACCCCTTTGTACCCTCATGTCCTCTTCACAATTTACTTTTCTACCTATCTTTGTGTCATCAGCAAATTTAGCTCCAGCACTGAATCCCACGGCACACCACTCACTACATCTTGCCAGCCTGAAAATAACCCATTTATGACTACTCTCGGTTTCCTGTTAGCTAGCCAATCTTCTATCCATGCCAAAATGTTACCCCCTACCACCATGAGCTTTTATTTTCCGCAATAACCTTTGATGTGGCACCTTATCAAATGCCTTCTGCAAATCGAAGTCCAGTCCATCCATTGGTTCCCCTCTATCCACGGCACATGTTACTTCTTCAAAGAACTCCAATAAATTGGTTAAACATGATTTCCCTTTCACAAAACCATGTTGACTCTGCCTGATTATCTTGAATTTTTCTAAGTTCCCGGCTGTAACGTCTTTAATAATAGCTTCTGACATTTTCCCCAAGACAGATGTTGAGCTACCTCACCTGTAATTTCCTGCTGCCTGTCTACCTGCCTTTTTGAATAAAGGAGTTACATTTGCTATTTTCCAATCTAGAGGAACCTTCCCTGAATCGAGGGAATTTTTGAAAATTAAAACCGCCACATCAAACATGTCACTAGCCACTTCTTTTAGGACCCTAGCATGAAGTCCATCAGGAAGCGAGGACTTGTCCAACAATTTGCTCAGTGCCACTTCCCTGGTGATTACAATTTTCTTCAAGAAAAACTTTTTCATGTGTTTAAAATCTGGAATGCACTACCTGAGAGTGTGCTGGAGGCAGATTCAATTGAAGCATTCAAAAGGGAATTGAACTGTTATATGAAAAGGAAGAATGTGCAGGGTTTACAGGGAGAAGGGAGGGGAGTGGCACTAGGTGAAATGCTTATTAGGAGAGCTGGTGCAGACACGATGGGCTGAATGGCCTCCTTCTCTGCTGTAATAATTCTGTGACTCTGTGAGAATGAGAGAGACTTGGTACATATTTAATGCCACTGAAGCTGAGCAGATATCTACAATAAAACTCAATTTTTTAAACAATTTATAGAATTGCATATAAACTGCTTTACTGATTGCATATTTACAATTATGGTTTACTTTCTCAAAATAAACACTGGAGCAAGGAATTTGAATGATAAACAACTTTTGGAATGTTAATTTACATTAAAAATCAACCTTTAATTTATAGTTTATTACGTTTATCAAAAAAACTATAAAGGGCACTCCAGCTTAACTTATTTGATCAATGGGTTGGAGATACTTTCTGTCCAGAAATTGACATTAGTACAAACAACGGTCAGTATACGAACTTATGAACTTGGAGCAGGAATAGGCCATTCGCCCCTTGAGCCTGCTCCACCATTCTGCAAGATCATGGCTGATCTGTTTACAGACTTAATTCCACTTTCCTGCCTACCCCCGATACACTTTGGCTCCCTTGTTTGTCAACAAACTGTCTACCTCTGCCTTAAAAACATTCAATGATCCTGCCTCCACCACTCTTTGGGGATGTGAGTTCCACAGACTCACGACCCTCAGAGAAAAATTTCTCCTCATCTCTGTCTTAAATGGGAGATCCCTTATTTTTAAACTGTGTCCCCCTAGTCTCTCCCACAAGGGGAAACATCCTTTCAACACCCACCCTGTCAAGTCCCCTCAGAATCTTATATGTTTCAATAAGATCACCTCTCATCCTTCTAAACTCCAAGCTGTCCAACCTTTCCTCATAAGATAACCCTCTCATCCCAGGAATTAGTAGAGTGAACCTTCTCTGAACTGCTTCCAATGCAATTATATCTTTTCTTAAGTAAGGAGACCAAACTGTAAACAATACTCTGAATGTGGTGTTACCAATGCAGTTACAACTGTAGCAAAACATCTCTACTTTCATATTCCATTCCCTTACAATAAACAACATTGCATTTGTCTTTTTAATCACTTGCTGTACCCTCATACAAACTTTTTGTGTTTCGTGTCATCTGACACCCAAATCCCTCTGCATGTCAGAATTCTGCAAACTCTCCCCATGTAAATAACACGTTGCTTTTCGATTTTTTCCGGCCAAAGTGGACAAGTTCACACTTTCCAACATTATATTCCATCTGTCAAATCTTTGCCTAAAGTATCTAAATGAAAGCGACATTATTTGCCTCATTAATGCTAGGCACGCGATTTTATTTGTGTACGATTTTAGGAAACAGTTTGTTTCCAGGACAGCACGCGCCCTTTCACTAAAATCTGCCAAATATCTACAAAACTATCAATAAGGGCGATATAGAGACTCAAGTAGTCGATTGCAACCCCATATAAACCTTGGGGACTGACTTATGACAGTGGGATGCTCATATAAACAGGTTATGTTTTAAGATGAAAAGAAATGAGCGTAACTCGTTATGTGCTGTGTCACTGCCCCTGGTTTAGCCCCCTGAGCACCTGCACCATCAGCATCCACGGAGAATCGGGCCCTTTTCCCATCAGTTGCAGAATAATTTCGGAATGCACCGTAGCCGCGGTGTGATTCCATTTACCTCTTTCTTCTTCTGTCCGCCTCCGAACTGAACGCACAAGAGCAGGAGAAGCCAGGAACCGACGGTTACCAGGGGCAGCGCCGGCAACCTCCGACCAGACGCCATTCCGATAACTGGGGCAACGCCGGGTCCGCATGCCATTGGCTGGGATCCCTGTGCCCAACTGCACTCTGGAAGCTGTAGTCCGAGCGCAGCCGCTAATCCGCAGGAGGAGGAGAGGTGAGAACTACAACACCCAGAATGCCGCGGGCCCGGGGGATGATTGACAGCGGAGAATCTTGAACCAGCTGGTGGCGCTGAGCCACATCCAGCGAGATACCCGGTGATATATCGGTGGCAGCTGGGACTGGAAGCTGTGTACAACTGAGGAAAAACACTAGACACAAAGTAGCTGGTGACAGGAGCTCCAGTGATATTCATACTTAAAGCCATAAACCTTAAGTACTAGTTTTAAGGTAGGTTTATAAACACTTGTTTGAATAAATTATTGGGCATTAAAGCGTTGTACAAACAAATTCGAGGTAGTTACATTATTACATTTGCGTACTTGGGAACAAAACTTGAAAAATTAAAGCGTGGGGGCGTAATGCAAAAGAAGCAATTTAAGTGCGGCAGAGTCTGCAAGTCAAAGTAAAAATGCACCGAGATTTTCTAAATGTAGGTATGTAGGTGTTTAAATAGCAATTTGAATACGAAAAAAACTTTTCCGCGTGCATAACTGGCATTTTGTAACAATTAGAATATGCCACAAACTATACACAAAATACACAAAAAAGCAAATTACAATGGTTACTTTCACAATCCGTCACTGCACACAAAAAAAAAACCAGGGCAGCCCGTCTCAGTTATGGCACTGACAGTCAATGCATTTCAGAAATGTAGTTAGGAGATTATAACATGACATAAATTCAAGCACGAATTTGCGTTCACAATCACATTTATCACGGCTGAAATTTATCTAACAGTGCGTTCATTGTGAACACTACCAATAAAATAACTTACATTTACTTAGTACTCCTGTCTCTGAGTGCTTTAGTATGCACAAGGACGAAGAGTCGACACAGCAGAAAGTAATTTAGAGGTAAAAGTGGAGCCAATGGGGAATAAATTAGATTTTTGAAGGCAGGAAAAAATATATTGGGGTATTAGCTAAAGGATAAGCCTCTGACGGCAGGAAACAAAACAGCTGAAGGGTGCAGGCACAGACTTCGAAGGGGTTGGGTAAGACATTTCCCAAATATAGCAAGTGCTCCTGTGGAACAATTTGAAAACGGGACTGAAACCCTTGAAGTCAATTTTCTGGGGCACTGTCGCAAATGGCACCCATACAACAAAAAGCGTCAGACTTTGGATAGGATGGAACAGTGGTGGTATGGTGGTTGGGTGAAATTGGTCAAGGAAGAAAACAAGGAGGCTAGCGAGCATCACATTAGAAAAATGAATGCTGCGGTATGCTGATGACGTTTGCGTATGCGCACACTCGGGCCAAGCTTCAAACTCTTATCAATGCATTCACGGAAGTGTATAAAAGAATGGGCCTTAAGCTAAACATCCAGAAGACAAAGGTCCTCTAACAGCCTGCTCCCGCAGTGCAACACTGCCCCCCGACTATCAAGATCCACGGAGAACCACTGGACAATGTGGATCACTTCCCATACCTTGGGAGCTGCCTCTCAGTAAGAGCAGACATCAATGATGAAACTCAGCATTGCCTCCAGTGTGCCAGCACAGCCTTCAGTCATCTGACGAAAAGAGTGTTTGAAGACAAAGACCTCAAATCTGGCACCAAGCTTATGGTCTACAGGGCCGCGGTGTTACCTGCCCTCCTGTATGCATTGGAAACATGGACGCTGGACAGCAGATATCTCAAAGCCCTGGAGAGATATCACCAGCGGTGCCTCCGCAAGATCCTGCAAATTCAGTGGCAGGACAGGCACCCAAGTATCAGTGTCCTCTCTCAGGCCAACATCCCCAGTACTGAGACACTAGTCAGTTACACTGAGCAGGCCACATCGTCTGCATGCCTGACATAAGACTCCCAAAACAAGCTTTCTACTCCAATCTCTGTCACAGCAAGAGGCTACCAGGAGGGCAGAGGAAATTCTACAAGGATGTCTTTAAAGCCTCCCTGAAAAAATGTGGCATCTCCACCGATTCGTGGGAATCTCTTGCCTGAGACCGCCCGAAATGGAGAAGAAACACCTGTGATGGTGCCAGCCATTTCGAACAACGTCGACATGCCCAGGCAGTGACCAAGTGCAAATAGCGAAAAGAGCATTTGGAATTTCGAGCTACCCATTCACTCGCCTCACCAAACATCACCTACCACACCTATGGCAGAGTGTGTGGATCAGAATTGGAATATTCAGTCACCTAAGGACCCACAACCCTGGAGTGGAAGAAAGTCATTCTCATTCCTGAGGGACTGCCTAAGAAGAAGAAGAGAAAAATGAATCATTGAGGTGATGAAGGTATAGTTAAAGCTCACCTCAGCAAAGGAATGAGGGGCATAAATGGGCAATCTTGACAATGGGTCAACCACAACTGGAGGAAAAAGTTTGGCTCATGTTCAAAAAGCATTTGAGGTTGTGTGTCACTGTGGTCAGCTTGAATAAGTATTAAAGGGAAGTTTATGGAGTCAGTAATTAGGAAATGGCAAGTGCAATACAAGATAGTTTCAGTTGCCTTTTTTAAAAAAATGCCTCATCTAAAACTTGACATTACAGTCATTTGAATAATATTGCAACAATTCTGGAGTCAATGGACCAGTGGCGATGGAAAAGTGGAGCTGGATTTCTTCTGCATATGCATGAGAAGCCAGCCCCAGGTTTGTAAACAATGTTAGCATCCTTCCATCTTATGAAAGTTGATGGACACGCAGCAAACAATTCATTTCGGTAGGGTGTCCTGCTACGGCTTTATTCATGGCTGTGAAGGCCAATCCTTGAGAGACAGGTTCTGCCACAAGTGCTGCATGTGATGCTGCTAAGTGATGCTGTGAGTTGTTGTTTTTGATGTTGGCACCTGTTGCCAAGCTGCTGTAGCCATTGGTCATCATGGTAGTGCATGCCAGTCCACAGGATGTGTTGCCATTTCCCTCTTTCACCAGCTAGTGACTCCCAGGTGCGATAGGGCCTTCATGTCATGCTTGCAAGCATCTTTGAAGCAGAGCTTTGGACATCCCACTGGTTGACTGGCCCCAGCTACCTCACCAGACAAAATGTCCTTGGGTATACAAACATACGAATTTGGAGCAGAAGTAGGCCATTCAGCCCCTCAAACCTACTCCACCATTCAGTAAGATCATAGCTGATATGCCTGTGTTTTGAATTCCACACTCCCATCTACCCCCGATGACCATTGATGCCCTTGCCTAACAAGAATCTATCTACCTCCACCTTAAAAATAATCATTGACCCAGCCTTCACCACCTTCTGAGGCAGAGTGTTCCAAAGTCGCACAACCCTCTGAGAGAAAAAATTTCTCCTCATCTCTGTCCTAAAAGGGTGACCCCTAATTTTAGAACAGTGCCCCCTAGTTTTGGACTCACCCACAAGAGGAAACAACCCCTCCACATCCACCTTGTCAAGACCGTTGAGGATCTTGTATACTTAAATCAGGTCTCCCCTCACTCTTCTAAACTCAAGTAAAAACAAGCCCAGTCTGTCCAACCTTGCCTATTAAGACAACTCGCTCATTCCAGATATCAGTCTAGTAAACCTCCTCTGAACCGCCTCCAATGCATTTACATCCTTCCTTAAATAAGGAGACCAAAACTGCACATAGTATTCAAGATGTGATCTCACCAATGCGCTGTATAACTGAAGCATAACATCCTTACTTTTATTTTCAATTCCTCTCATCATAAAGGATAGTATTCCATTAGCCTTCTTTATTACCTGTTGTACCTGCATACTAACTTTTTATGACTCTTGTACTAGAACACCTAGATCCCTCTGAACCTCAGAATTCTGCAGTCGTTCTCCATTTAAGTAATACTCTGCTTTTTTTTTCTTCCTGCCAAAGTGATCAACTTCACATTTTCCCACATTATACTCCATCTGCCAGATTTTGCCCACTCACTCAACCTATTTATAGGTCTGCAACCTCCTTATGTCCTCTTCACAACATACTTTCCTACCTATTTTTGTGTCATCTGCAAATTTATCTACCATGCCATCGCTCCCCTCATCTCAGTCATTGATATTAATTGTAAAAAGTTGAGGCCCAGCACAGACCTCTGTGGGACTCCACTTGTCATATCCTGCCAATCAAAAAAGGACCCATTTATGCATACTCTCTGTTTTCTGCCAGCCAGCCAATCTTCTATCCATGCTAATATGTTATCCCCTACACCATGAGCTCCTACTTTGCGCAATAACATTTTATGTGGCACCTTGTCAAATGCCTTCTGGAAATCCAAGTACAGTACGTCAACGGGCTCCCCTTTATCCACAGCACATGTCAGTTCTTCAAAGAACTCCAACAAATTGGTTAGACATGATGTCCCTTTTACAAATCCATACTGACTATTCCCAATTACCCTGAGTTTTTCTAAGTGGCCAGCTACAACATCCTTCATGATCGATTCTAACACCTTCCCCATGACGGACGTCAAGCTAACTGGTCTATAGTTGCCTGTTTTATGCTTCCCCCCCCTTCTTCAATAGAGGGGTTATATTTGCTACTTTCCAGTCTGATGGAACCTTTCCAGAATCTAGGTATGCGACCGTCTTCCATCCTGCAGATGTGTACAATCCACCAAAGCCACCTTTGCATTGATTAGTGTCAACACACGTGGGAGCTCTGCCTTTGAAAGGACTACTACATTTGTGATTTTTGTCCTGCCAGGATATACCGATAATGTGCCGCAGACAGCGAGATAGAAATTATTGAGCTTCTTTTCCTGGTAGCTCTAAGTTGCCCATGTTTCACAGACATACAGTAAGGTGCTGAGAACACGGGCCTTATAAACCATCAGCTTGGTCCTAAGGGTCAGCTTGGTGTTATCCCATGTGCGTTTTGCGAGTCAGCCAAAGGCGGTAGCTGCTTTTCCTATACGTTTATCAAGCTCTGCATCAAAGGACAGATTGTCTGTCGCTATGGACCCAAGATAGCAATTTACTAACCATTTCCAGTGGGTTGTTAGTGTGATCAGGGGTGGAGATGCAACACCTTGACCCATGACCGCGGTTTTCTTGACGCTTATAGTCAAGGAGAACAAGTTACAGGCATGGGGGAGACAAACCATGAGTCTTTGTAGCTGAGTTTCTGTGTGAGAGACTATTGCAACATCATCAGCATAGAGGAGTTCTCTGATCAGGACGTGATGTGTTTTGTCTTCGCTTTCAGGCTTGATAGATTGTAGAGCTTGCTGTCAGACCTAGTGTGCAAGTAAACTCCTTCCATATCTGCAGGGAAGGTGAAGGTCAGGAGCATGGAGAAGAAGATGCCAAACAGTGTAGGGGCTAGGACACAACCCTATTTCACTCCATTCCTCACTCCGAAACTGGTGGAGCCATCAAACTATACAGTGCAGTGCATGTTGTCATAGAAGGAGCGGATGAGACTGAGGAGCTTCGGTGGAAAGACAGTTTTTCCCAAATCTCGTTGCCTGGACTAGTATTTGAATTAAAAGTAAAGGAGACTGAGGATGGAGCCCAGGGTCGATGAGAAATTAAATTGTAAACACAAGAGGAGAAGCTCTTGGAATATGCAGAGGTGAAACCATCAGGGAGCAGTCCCACGAAGACTGGAGAGAAGACAGAAAAGGAATGCTCCTTTTATTTGAAATAAACAATAACTAGTTTGAGCAGCTGCATTATTTGTCCCTATCTAAATTAGAACTTAAAACCAACTAGCAGAAAAATAATGATTGAGTGGCAAATTCTTTCAAGTGTTACAATCTTCTAATTTTATGATTGATATGAATATTTTAGAAGTCACTTTTAGTTTTGCAATAATTCAGTTTGTAAATGTAAGATAATTGAAACTCTGGAATTCAAAAGTTGCCAGACCACCCAAATTATTTACACTTCAGTGGTATTTCTATGATTATTTACAGAAGTCAGGGTTAAAAGTATGACAACATTAAATAATGGGTAGCCCTTCTCATCGCTTATTAATGGAGCCAGAAAGTCTGCAAAGACTGCAGATGTCCCCATCGGAGGTAAAAATTATTCATGTACCCAGATTCAAAGGGATGTTTTCAAGTTGGAGTCAATTACCTTAAATTTCTATCTGGGACATCGCAGGTATATCACATGGCTATGGAAATAGATTATGCAGGGGGATGCTTTTTGATCTTGGGTTTTTATCTCTCTGATTTCTCACAGAAAGTCAGTCAGTGTTTTGGAGAAGCTTGAACTGGGCGGAGAGAGAATCTACCAGAAGCTGGGACAGGGAGCACAGAGAGGCCATCGGGACCCATGGGTCTTTCTGATTTGGAGTCACTACACAAGGATGCGAGTGATGCTCGTGCTCAGGCTGAGGAAATCCAAATTTGTGAGGTGTTGCAGTAGGGCTGAAAAGTTCGCCTAGCTGGTTGCTGGAGAGAGAATCCCCAAGAAATGCACACCTCGAAAGATAGCTGGGAAACTAAGCGGAATCGGAGTGAAGTTCTGAGAGCTGTGGTATGCTTTGGATTGGTCCCAAGTGAATGAACCTTCAAGATCCTGCAATGTATAGGGAGACTCTTGCGTGCATGTAAAAGTCAAACAGGGAGTGTTCTGATGAGATTTTTGGGTTTAAAGTATGTGATTACAAAATGTGGTGTTAAGTTAATAGTGCTTCATTTTTTTTAACTCTTATGCAGTAAAGGTTTTTGTTTAAAACATGAAATTTTGTGGCATCATTGTTTCAGTTAATTACTGAGATTTCAAATTTATTTTTAAAAACATTACTGGTCTCTTGAGATTGTAACAAAATGGCAATAGCATAATTCAAAACCTCCCTCCAAATTTGAACAGAAATTCTGAATTTAAATCTATTTAATAAGAAAGCCTTGCATTTATATAGCATCTTTCGTAACCTCAGTCCATCACAAAGAACTTTACAGCCATTGAAGCACTTTTGGAAGTGTAGTCACTGTTTATTGAAGCATAACTTTTTATAATGGGGAACAAATAACTACAATATATATTCAGGATGCTGTTCTTGTTTATTTTGTAAAATGTTGCACTGTCGTGGTTGGAAGTGTCACATTTGTAAAATGTAGACCACACTTGCACCTGACGACTTTTTTTTTAAATAAATACGATGTCGAAGCTACAAATCAGATCTGTAAAGTTAGAAATTAACCACTCAAGTAGATGCAAGAGACTATGAAAACAACCATTCCAGAGTCAACAGTCATCTGATTGTTATGAATACAATCATTAATAAAGAAGTGAGTGGAACCAATAAAGTCACATTTTTCATATAAATGTTTTCACTGTCATTTTGCTTTTGTGTAGTAATGTAATAATGCAGTCCTAAAAGTAAGGTTTGCAACTTAAACTTATAAAGCCTTAAATAATTTATAAAACTATATTTAAACCTACCATAAAACTGACCATGCCCACTTGGAAAGCCATTCAATAGGCTTTGTCCACAGAGACCTATTGTCTCAGTACAGGAGCAGGGATGTCTTGCTGCAATTATACAGGGCCTTGGTGAGCCCACACCTGGAATATTGTGTGCAGTTTTGGTCTCCTTATCTGAGGAAGGATGTTATTGCTATAGATGGAGTGCAGCAAAGGTTTACCAGACTGATTCCTAGGATGGAGGGACTGACTTATGAGGAGAGATTGAGTCGCTGGAGTTCAGAAGACTGAGGGAGGATCTAATTGAAACCTATAAAATTCTAACAGGACTTGACAGGGTAGATGCAGGAAGGATGTTCCCGATGGTGGGGGAGTCTAGAACCAGGGGTCATAGTCTAAGGATACGGGTAAACCTTTCAGGACTGAGATGAGGAGAAATTTCTTCACCCAGAGAGTGGAATTCGCTACCATAGAAAGCAGTTGAGGCCAAAACATTGTATGTTTTCAAGAAGGAGTTAGATATAGCTCTTGGGGCGAAAAGGATCAAAGGATATGGGGGGAAAGCGAGAACAGGTTATTGAGTTGGAAGATCAGCCATGATCATAATGAATGGCAGAGCAGGCTCGAAGGGCTGAATGGCCTACTCCTGCTCCTGTTTTCTATGTTTCTATGTCTCCTAGGAGCCTGGAGCTTTCATTTTGTTCCTTTTCTGGATTTTGCCAAGCTCTCGTCTTTCAGGACATCGTCCATTTTACCATTAACGAATGTTTAATTGTTTGTGTTATAAATGGTGAGAATTGTTTCATTACATTTGAAAAGGTATTCAAAAATAACTAGCAAAATAAAATAAGAATGACAAATGCCATGCTATGATTCAAGTTTGAAGGTAAGTTCTGAATTAAAATCTAAAACTTATTGAAGCAAAACATTTGTTACATTAATTACTATTGCTGGTAACTGTAGAAAATAAAGTAATTCAATCTCAAATTTTATCATTTTAACCTCATTATGAAAGCTCAGACTCTAAACAGCTGGGACACTTTCCCTATTTAATGTTTAGATAAAGGAGCTGCTGATCAATCCATCTCAGAAGCCATCAGAAGGAAAAAAAATAATTGAAATGATATTTACTAAAAACATGTGTTATGTACCTCTAAGCATGAAGGAAATTTAGAAGAAAGTATAAAGCAAACTTATAATGTTTGGAATCTAAAGAGAACCTATTGATGAAAACAGTGAGATGTAATGTAGTTTGTGTGGTTCAATTTATGTGATGCAATCAGATTATTATAGATTTTTACATTGTATGATATCTGTGACTTCTGATTTTCTGAGAAAATGTCTGTTTTCTGAATGTTTTCAGTCTGTTCATTTGGTATTCTACCTGATCTCAGTGATGACCATATCTGTATTTGAAAGACAGAGAGAGAGATACATGTTTAGAAAATAAGAACTGCCAACTATAAAGCCTTTACAACCATCAGAGAAGTGGTCTGCACCTTCATCATGACAATTTGGATTGAGTTCTGACACCTCCCTAAAGTGAAAGTGTCTTTGATCCCCTTGTACCATCCAGTCCTTTAAATACATGTTTTAACACCATATTATAAAAACTCATATGTATTCCATGCTAATTATTACCACCATATTGAGTACATGTAGAATGAGAAAGACCAGCGTGAGTAGACAGCCACAGTTCTATACACCTTCTGGTACTGCTCCAATGTATGGTCTTGTGATGTTCTCAGACTGACTTCTCTGCCAGTTGAACTTGAATATGGTTAATCAGACATGCAGACTAGTACAACTTTCACTACAAGTAACAAGAAATTGCATCTTTAATAGGGAGGAAATGTGATTAAAGCAATTATAGAATGTATGTAATTTGAAATGAATGATGATCAGCCTCCACCTTGAGGTGGAACAGCAGCAAGCAATCCAATCTATTCCTAGAAGCTCATGAAACAAGACATGCACCAATGAATAATATAACATGCAACTATAAGCAGAAAGAGAGAATGGCATAAGCAAAGATGTTTGTACATTCTTTATCCATCATAGAAAAGCTATATAGTGGTATTCCTGGGGAAGGTAAAGTCATCCAAGTCATCCTTAGAAGGTCATCCCCTCAGTGACCAATCCCAATAAGACATATTTCTGTTGGAAATTTTTGGTGATTAATTTCAGTGATGGTATTGAAACACATCCTACTTGCAAAACAAGTGTCCCAAGTTACTAAAGAATTAATTAAAGAAGTTCTGGAAGTAAATCCAAAATGTGGTGTTTAGTCCATCAAAAGTTGAGTTTTTGTCCTTTCAAATATATTTTACTTTTAAAAATGGTAATCAAGTTCTCCAATTGCCTCGCATGCTTTATTGTAAACTAAAATAGCTGCCAGAGAGCACTGATTAATTAATGGGATCTGTTACTTGCATCCCTGCTGGTATGATACGGAAGATGAAAGTGCAATTTTAAATTATTTTTCAGCTATTAATAATTATCGAGTTATGCTGAGGAGCCAGCTATTAGGCATTATTCCATTTTTTTATGCAAGTTGTTAACACTTTGAACATTTGTTCTAGCTTCTTCAAGGATATTACTCTGAACATGCCTTCAGCTGTCTAGACCCAAATCTCTGGAATTCCCTCCCTAAACCTCCCGCTTCTCTACCTCTCTCTCCTCCTTTAAGAGGCTCGTTAAAAGACACCTCTGACGAAGCTTTTAGCCACAAGTCCTAATATTTATTTATGTGGTTGTGTCAAATTCTGTCTGATAATGCTGCTATGTAGTGCCTTGGAACATTTTACTATGTTAAATTTTACATGCCAAAGACTTGCAGGTTGATAGGTAAATTGGCCATTAGAAATTGCCCCTAGTATAGGTAGGTGGTAGGGAAAATAAAGGGACAGGTGGGGATGTGGTAGGAATATGGAATTAGTGTAGGATTAGTATAAATGGATGGTTGATGGTCGGCACAGACTCGGTGGGCCGAAGGGCCTGTTTCAGTGCTGTATCTCTAAACTAAACTAAACTAAAGGTGCTATATAAATGCCAGTGGTGGTTGTTGAATTTGAAAGGGGAAACATATATATTACCCACAAATCTTCTCATGGTTTTGGTTTCTGATCACTGACTGGATGGCGGTGGATAGAGTTCGAGAAGTATTGCTTACAACCAAACTACCAAAGACTGTTTAAGAGTTTGACAGCTGGAAGATTGTCAAAACAGTTTGATGCATTGTCTATTAAAAATTATACTAGACTGTACCTTATATCTATTCGTGTGAGAATTATTTGATTTGTAAATTAATCCAGAAGATAGTTTAAACTGTATAAAGTGATGTAGCTTCTGAATATTTTCTGTTACTCAAACTGACAGGAGGTTCACTGGAATCCTATATATTTTTCAGAAAGCAATTTACCAGAATCCAGAGCTAATTGTGAGGCCTGGGCTGTGTGGCAGAAAATAATAGATGTAGGTTTCAGTTGGTAAGTAACACGCCTTTCATTTGGCACATTGTTCTTATGAGAAAAAGGTATTGAATGAAATCTCGAACAGTAGCTGCTACTTTACATCTTTTCACTGTTTTGATCCAATATAAGGGTGCAACTTATTAATTTTACTATCAGATGGCATGCTTCTTACACAGGTACAACCATTACACCAGATTTTACAATAATTGTTTCAGCTGTCAGGTTGTTGGATGAATCACCTATGAATTATCAAGCATTTCCTGTAACTGTCCAAAAATACATTTGAAATTTCATCTAGTTACCATAATAACATAAAGTCAAACTTCAATGATCTGTCTCGTGATTAACTGAAAATTAGATTATTTGACTGGTTTGCAACCAGAAATGGATTTCAATGATGTAGGTTCTAACTCCAGTATTTATAGTAGATCAGTGATTGCACATGATTAGGACAATGGACAAGTTCCCTATTTAAAAACAGATGGAGAAGATGGAGATGGGGCCGGATTTTCTTCTCAGCAGTGAATGAATGGCGCTAGCTGTTCATTGCATTTGTACTTTCCCACAGACTTTCTATGGGATTTTGCAATGGAAAAATGCTGTGGTGTCCCCTACAGTGGGGATTTCAGACCTTTATGGATAGGGCACACAACTGATATCTCCTTAACCAATCAGATTAAAGAATCATTCATGTTCAGCACAGAGTCTTTAGAAAAAATTTTCAGTTACGATATTTAAATCAATGTCAAATCAGGTACAGAAAGTGAAATAAAGAGAGGGAAAGAAAAATTGGATTGAGAGAGAGAAATAAAAAGAAAGAAAAAGTAAAAGAATATATATTTTTAAAATATCCAACAATAATTAAAATCTGAAGGAATAAGACTCCACACTTTTAAAGTTAATTTTCAGTGCAGAGAGGTTGTTTGACAGTAATTAAGACTTATTACACCAAAAAATATACTTACAATGGTGAGTTTAGTGCATAGCCGTGATGCAAGTACAGCAACTTCACATAATTTCATGTATTTGAATGGTGAGTCTCTTGGCGATATACTGGTTCTGGAGTAGCAAAGCAACTTCGACAGCAACATCCTGATTTTGCACGTAACTGCACATGTGTGGTTGTTGGAAGTTGCTGTGTAATTTACACTGTAATAACAGTGAACGCTGATAGCCTCATCATTATTTCTATCACAAAATCCAGTCCATTATATAAAATCGAGAGTAAAAAATAACATAACACTTAAAATAGAAAAGGAAGAGAAAATAGCAAAGGCAAAGGGAAAAACAGATACTTTTATTAAATGTAAGTGTATATGTTTTATGAATACAATATTACCATAACAAAATTACTCCTAATATCTCTGCATTATTACTGTAATAAGTGATCCTTGAGTCTGCCGACAAATGAGCTGAGATCTTTAAAGAAATAACTGGCTAAGGTAATGCTGAATTCTCTAGAGATGTCAGTTCTATAATGCTGAAGTTAAATATATACAGGTAGAAGGGGAAAGACTTAATTTTGCAAGAAATTCTCCCTTTTTAATTCTGATTCCCCCCCCCCCCCCCAAGATCAACATTAGATCGTACTAATAAAAGTAAGTTTTCATTGTGAAATATTACAAATGGCTATACCATAAGAATATACAGTTTCTAATCTTCATTCAGAGACCTCAAACTAATTCAAGCAATACACTACTTCACTTGGATTTTGCCTCATCTTCCAGTGTAAAGAATTCCATGGCCATAACTTCCATATAAAAGTTGTTTTTTATTTTTGAAATTTTGTTTTACAGGTATTAGAAGGGTTGACAAAAAATAGTGAGTTTCAAACATGGTCTTCATGCAAATGAGGGAGGTGGAGATGCAGAGGGGTTTAGGGAGTGAATTCCAGAGTGAGGCCTCAGAGCTGAAGGGATAGCAAAAGAAGAGTTTTTTTTTCAGAAAGGGGATCTCAGGATGTTGGCATTGCTACTCAGGCTGGCATTTATTGCCCATCACTAGGTGCCCTTGAGAAAATGGTGTAGGTTCCTCATCAATCACTGAACTGCATATGATGAAAGTACTCCCACTGTGCTACAGAGTAGGGAGGGTTCCAGGACCTGGACTTGGTTTCCAATCAAGATGTTGTGTGAGATGGAGGGGAATTTGGAAATCATTGTGTTCCCTGCACCTGCTGCCCTTGTCCTTGGTTGCTGATTTGAAGAATCTTGTTGAAGAAATCTTGGCAACTTTCTGCCCCGCATCCTGTGCATGGTGCACATCACGACCAATGGTGGAAGAGGTGGATGTTCAGGTTAGTGGAGAATGTGGCAATCAAGCGGACTGCTTTGTCTTGGATGCTGTTGAACTTCCTGAGTGTTGTTGGAGCTGCAGTTATCCAGACAAGTGGAAAGTATTCCATCACTCCCCTGACCTGTGCCTTGTAGGTAGTGAAGAGGCTTTGGTGAATCAGGAGGCAAACCACTTGCTGCAGAATACCGAGCCTCTTAACCAGGGCATTTATGTGGCTGGTCCAGTTCAGTTTCTGCTTAACGGTAACCTTTTACATGTTGATGGGCGGTTTGGAGATGGTAGTGCCATTGAATGTTGAGAGGAGATGCTTAGACTCTCTCTTGCTGGAGATGGTCATTATCTGCCCTTTGCGTGGTACGAATGTTAATTACTATTCAGCAACCCAAGCCTGTATATTGTACAGGTCTTGCTGCATACAGGAATGGACTGCTTCATTATCTGAGGAATTGTGAATGGAGTTGAATGCTGTGCAATCATAAGCAAACATCCCCACTTCTGACCTTTATAATAGAGAGCAGACCAGTAATGTCCCTGCTTTGATGAGTGTCCTCTAGCAACCACAACCATCTTACTTTGTGCCAGGGATGACTCCAGCCATTTCAGAGGTTTCCCCTGATCCCCATTGATTTCGGTATAATTAGGACTACTTGGTGCCACAATTAGTCAAATGTTACCTTCATAGTACCAGTCTTACTTATCTCACCTCTGGATTTAGGTCTTATGTCCATATTTGGACCAAGGATGAAATGAGACCTGGAGTTGAGTGGAACCCATAATGAGCATCGATGATCTCTGAAGCACAATTCTACAGTAGTACAGCTGGAATGTTGTCAGGGCCTATAGTCTTTTCTGTATTCAGTGCACTCAGCTAGCTTTTGATGCATGTGGAGTGAATCAAGTTGACTGAAGACTGGCATCTCTGATGATTGGGTCATCTTGAAGCTCCTATCATCCATTTGGGACTTCTGACTGAACCTTGTCTTTTGCATTTGTGTGCTGGGCTCCACCATCATGGAGGATCGGGATGTTGATGGATCCTCCTCCTCCTATTATTTGCTTTATTGTCCACCACCATCCATGATTGAATGTAACTTTGCTGCAGAGCTTTGACCTGATCTATTGGTTGTGGGATTGCTGCAGGACTGGAGGAGGTTGCAGAGATAGAAAGGGCAAGGGCATGAAAGGATTCAAGCAGTAGGATGAGAATTTTAAATTTGTGTATTTGGGGGAGGAGGAGTGAATATAGATAATTTAATTAATTTATGTTCCTATTCTGTTCGAAACATTGTATGACTCAACTGACGTGCTCGATAATCTAAAAGCAAAATACTGCGGATTCTGGAAATCTGAAATAAAAACAAGAAATGCTGGAACCACTCAGCAGGTCTGGCAGCATCTGTGGAAAGAGAAGTAGAGTTAACGTTTCGGGTCAGTGACAAAATGGTGGCCGATTTTTAAAAAAAAATATTGTGTGATTTGTTTGTTTTTAAATTGGAAGATGTTTGCTGACTGCCTACTTTGATTGGTAATTTCTCGACTTCATTCCCGTTTGCTACATATGCATTGCTACTTTCCTTCTGCTCCTTTTAGTTGTGATTTTGTTGCTGATTGG
Source organism: Heterodontus francisci (assembly GCF_036365525.1). Taxonomy (NCBI): domain Eukaryota; kingdom Metazoa; phylum Chordata; class Chondrichthyes; order Heterodontiformes; family Heterodontidae; genus Heterodontus; species Heterodontus francisci. The sequence goes on from NC_090371.1 coordinate 117,472,184, forward strand.
CCAAATGTTATTTATAATGAGATACGAGTGTGACACAGTAATTTGTAAATGTGTCACCTGAGATGTGGTGAACAAAACTTATACGAGAAGCTAGCTCTCAGATCTGTTTAGTTTAGATATTACATACATGACTATATTGGTACAGTAAAGACGTGTAAATAAACAAATTACTCTAAACCAATTAAGATAACATTGACAATTGATCTTTGCTTATAAATTGTTTTGAACTAAAATCTCATTTATTTTGGAAAGCATTCTGCTGAAACCTGGCTTGAACGGCCAGCAGGTTCGGCAGCCTCTGAAAGATGCGTTCACCTGTATCATCTACATACGAGTTAAATAAACAGAACGTCCAGACTGTAACCAGCTTTCCGGGCTTTTTATTGGTCTGGTTTGTGTTGATTGCAATCTTCCCTATTGGAACTAGGAACAATAAAAAAAAGTTTTTAAAAGTTTTTTTTTTATTTGGAAGCAAGTCAGTTTTTCAATAAGTAACCGATTAAATTCGCAGTGCTTCATACAATACACGGTGTCAGTATAAATATATGCGATAGTGCGAACTCCAGCATTATGGCCAAATGCTGCTTTAACGGTTAATTCCCAGTTGCCTTATATAACTAAAGTAGACGGGCATTAAGACCAGTTGGAGCACTGCTGTTGAAGAATATCAGCGCTGCCGACTTACAAGAAACCCCTCAGTGTCTTAAAAAGACAGGAGTGTAGTCACCTGGTGGTCAAGGGCAGTAAAACACAAGTGAATCAGCCCTTGTCTGCTACAGATGCTCCTTTCTGCCTACGTTTCCTGCTCTATCGCTTTGCTGAGAATGTTAAAATGAGAGCATTTCCTCCGGATCCCTGTTATTTTGAATATTATCAGCTGTCAGCAGTTTCAGTTTGAAGTCAGCTCTGGCTATTGTTTTTAACCGCAGCCGGTGAAATTGATCATGCTAATGGCTTACAGCTGATCAGATATGAAATTAGATACTACATCAGCATAATGGAGAAAAGCTATCACCATCTACTGTACTCGCCAGTTTAAGTATTTGTGTTCCTGTAAATTGCCGCATGATGCCATACAAGGGAGATGGTTGTTAATGATGCAACGATTTTCTGGCATTTAGTTCCTCACTAAAGAAAATCTTTCTCTTCCCGAAAGAGGAATATTCTTCCTGATTATACAGGACGTGATCTGCTGGCTAGGAACATTAGCTGCTTTTGCAAAAGAAATCCCGGGGAAGAAAAGTGTTTTTATCAAAAAAAAACACACTGGAGGCGTGATCTATGGGAATAAGACTGAGCGGAACCCCAGCTCGGTGGAGGACGATGCTGAGTTTGAGCTGGGAATTGCAAGTCTAGATTTTCCAACTTTCTACTTCATTCTGCGTCTCCTGCAATTTGATACACCAATCCTGGACTCCAAAGAGTTAAAGGTATGTGACATCAGTGATTAAAATAACCTAGTTACTCTTCACCCTCAAGTTCTAGGGAGGCTACACAATTGTGTAGATCCCCCAATCAATTTTTAAAGGATATGCATATAAAAAGGAGCCTAAAGACTGCCGGGAATATTTGCATATAGGAAAATAAACCATAAACCTCGCAACGATTTCTACTCCTTCCCCGATTTCCTACTCTCTGCCTCTCCGCTGAATGTTTATTTCTCTCCTCTCGCTTTCCCTGTTGATTGCTCCTCCTCTACTCAATGTTTCCGTTTTCATTTCTCTATCGAGATTTCTGATTCCTCACAATCTGCATTTATGTTACCGCGTGCAGTTTTGAGCGACCGGCAAAAGACCGTGGTTTTATTTGAGTTAATATGTAAATATAAAAAGTTGTTTTGTCAAACCTGATATATGATTGATATCGATTTCTACACTGAATGCATCCACTTACTGTTATGTATGTTAAGAGGCTTGCGTGTTTCTTCTGGGGTTAGCTGTAGTTGTGGGGAAATGTTGATGGACACTGTTATTGTTTAATTTTAGTTGAAACGATGAATGCTCGGTTTATTCGGGATGGTTGGTGGGATCTGTCCCATCAGGGAAATTGGCGCTCGAATTTAATGTGTTTCACTTAAAGTGTGGTGATCAATGAAGAGCTGCAAAAAAAAAACTGATGAGGTTTCAAACTAGTATAAACTGCTTCGCAATGGATGGCTGGCGAGTGATGTGTGGCAACTGATAGTTTTTCGTGTTAATTAGGCTTTTTATGGTTCTGCAATGTCAATGCTGTGGAAGTATAATGCGAACTTTTACCTGCTGTATTGTGCATGATTTGATTCCGTGCACGGAAACGCGATGAAACCCATCTGTGCTTTGAGAGTTCATCCAGACCTTTGACCGGATCTGCTTTCCTTTTGATCTGTTCCTATCCGATCTACCCTCCAAGTTTTTTACTGCAGCACTCCGAGACTTGTCACTGCCTCTTGTCAACTGGAGACTTTATCGCTAATTTGGTTAAAATTGGGGTCTATACGTTAGCGGTTTATATGCACACGCATTCAGATGTGTTGCGGTTCGACGGCCGAGCAGCACTTTTATTGAACATTATAAAATAGTAATTCGAGAAAATGTAGGAGCGGAAAGATGGGCAGGTTAGCACGTTGGACTAGTGATTCCATGTGTATAACTTGGGCTCGAACTCATGGATTTCTAATTCTGTCATTCCAGTTTGTGAAATGTCTAAAGAAAAGTATTGCATTTTGGTTGCTGCAACCATAGTAATTTCATCTAATGGGGAGTGCTAATCTTATGCATAGAACTTTAAAAAAACATCCACAATTGTTCAATGTTACTTCATGGTCTATTGCTAGTACTCATGGGCTCAGTTAAATTTTGATTTATTGTAAAATGAGTGGATTGCTTTAAAAAAAAACACTTTAACCTTTTTGTGTATGCTATTTAATGTTGCCCCTTAGAAAAAAAATTTTCTGGAGATTTGCGAAGCTGAGTATTATAAGGTAGAATTGTAGGAATGTAGCCATCATCAGAATATTAATACATGGTTTACTCAGGATAAGCAGGGACATTGTGGTTTTTCAATGATTTAACAAGCAATATAAATGCTTGGTTAAAATATTTGCACCATGTAAAATATTATCTTGAAATTGTCAATTTTCATATGGGCATTGGCAAGAAGGTTTGGTTCTAAAGTGTACATGGTTTGTATTCATTGACAGCAGTAAACAGAGGGGTTGGATTCATTCTGAATTCTCACCACAATTGTCAATAGTAAATTCCTGAATAAAAAATGGCATAAACTGGCGTTGCTTTGGGTGTAAATTTCATGTTGGAGCCGATTCTGACATGTTCAGTATAAACTCGCAGTGGGCTCCTGACCCAAATCTCTACCTCTCTCTCTAACTGTCTGTCTCTCTTACTCTCTCTTCCTCTTTCTGGTCTCTTTTTTTCTGTTATTTGTTCATTCCATCCAATATCAGCCAACACATTCTTTTCATTTACTGTTTGTTCCTTTCCATACTACTCAATATCAATTGTTGATGAGAAAAATATGATAAAATTATCTCGGTTTGTATATGCATTCAGCATGTTTAGAAGAAACAATACATTACGGATTTCTGCAACAATACTAATGAAGTACAGTAGTCTACTTGAATGAATTCAGTTGGTGAGAAGGTTACGTTGCTGGAAATTTGTTTGATGCTACCTAACCAAAGTTCTTATTGGGTAACTACGCCATATATATTTCTCAACCTACTTGTTAGATATTCAGCTAGTGTTGTAGCATGCTTTGAGATGGCATTGCTATAAAATATTGAAACTGTAGGCGGATAAGCATTTTCATTATCATGAAGGAGCTTTCTTCAGCAACAACTCCCAGGCCTGGGAGTTCAAAAAAAAACTTCTGGCTGGAAATGCTTTACTCTTAACTTTTCATAGTATGTTCTTGAGTTGTATTTTTTAAAAAAAACTCATTTTAGGCTTGTGTCTCAAATTTCCCATGGGCTGAGTTTTCATTCATGGTCAGTGTTTTGGGACAAGTGTATGGCAGCTTCTGGCAACACTCCATAGAAAAATAGGAAAATTGAATTGGAAAATGGAAAGCCTGAATTAGTCTTACAGCATACTTGACCAGGTTGGTAAATTGATTATGCAATCATCAATTGAGCATGTCACTAAAATATTTTAACTTTAAAATAAGTGAATAAAAATCCATAATTTGCATTGAAAACATTCACAAAGTAACAGACACACTGATGGAGCATTTGTTGCTTCTATTGATTAACCTGGTGAATATTAGCTTGGTTTATTTGGAGCTGTTACTACAGAAATTTAACTGAAAACTCCAATATGATAATGATATTCATTCACTATTAGATCCTGGATTAATCTGTCTTCATCTGGACAATTCCTTCCTCTTGCAAAGCACCTAAATCTTTCATGATGCAATCACCAAAGGTTCATACTTTCTAATCTGAGTAAATTTTCAGGTATTGTATATCAGACTCAGTACATCTAGGCAAAAGTAAGAGAAACACTTGTTTTCTCGTGTGTTTTCTGTTTAGTGAATTCTTTGTGAAATAAATGGCAGTTTTCGCTACATAAAGGAATTCTGGTTCTTCTGTGATCAAGGAAATTGCTTTGGGCTTAGTTTGTGTGCAAATTTGATTGGAGTGTGGAAGTACCTGCCCCAAATTTTACTATCTAATGTTAGCATGTTAATGTTTAAGTGGTTTAGGCAACAGAGTGACAATCTTGTTGTAGCCCCAACATAGTACCATAAAGTGATGAGACACAGATGTGTGCCCATTATTTTCTGCACCATAAGCTAACAGTTGTGGCCATGCTAGTAAAGGAAGGCACTGGTTGATAATTGCATGATACTTTACAAGGAGGGAAATACATAGATTGATTATCTTGTGGTGGAGGCCTAAAACAAATTGATTGGACTGCCTTTTGGGTTAGGGAAGGACAGTTATCTTGGAGCAACCTAAATAGAAGGGGTCAGAGAAAACAAAAAAAGAGGTTATTGTAAATATGAGCCTTTGATAGGCCAGGAAGAGTAAGAAGCCAGGACTTGGCTAGAAGGGTGGTATTAGGGCAAAATTTAGTACATAGTACAGTGTAGGCTGTATCATTGAATATATTCAAGGCTGAACTAGATAGATTTTTGATGTACAAGGGAGTCAAGAGTTATGGGGGGCAGACAGGAAAGTGGAGTTGAGACCACAATCAGATCAGCCATGATCTTATCGAATGGGGGAGCAGGCTCGAGGGGCCAAATGGCCTACTCTTGCTCCTAATTCTTGTGCTTTTGTGTTTTATAATGAAACTGGATTCAGTACTAGCTGGAATGATTTGGAAGATGTCGTACAGTTGACAGTTTGGTCCCAATAGGACGATACTGTATTCTGTCTTTCCCTATTTTAATGATGTAAAATGCAGTAGAACATGAAATATTATTACTGTACATTGCAATGGCTAATACTATGCCACAAATACAGAGGCAGTTTTAAATAATGAAAATATATTTCATTAGCAATTATATACTGTCCATTGATGGACATGTATAAATATGATGCGCATGTATAAATATTTATTGCAAACAATATTTAGCTGTCAAAATTTTGTACATTCAAGACCCAGTTCTTTTGAAAAGGGAAATTTTCTTGAAAAAGATATTGAAATGAGACTCTGAGTGACAAACTTTGTAATGGATGTAAATTGCATGTAAGGTTTTCAGCTTGCATTCCTCAGGCTTTACTGAAGAAACATATGGCAGGGTTGTCCCTTGTCTTCAGTTTTGTTTCCACTTGCAAGTTAACCAGAAATGGCTCCGTCTGATTTAGTGGTTGATTTACCTCCTAATGTGTTATTGTTTGAAGGTTATATTTTCTATTTATCAGCCTTGAATATCCCACAGTGTGTTCTGGAATTTGGTATTCTATTAAGCTCTAAGTATATTTTAGTAAATTATTGGACTATCTCTGGGCTACACTTCCACTTCAAAATACTTATGATAAAGAAATGTCTGCTTTCTAAACATTAGATAAAGTCATAGCTTCTCAGTTATTGATGGACTTCAGCCATAAACTTTTTGAAGGTGACAGGACAAGTTGATATGGCTGTTTTTAAGAAAAAAAACATTTGCAATCCTTGGTTTTATAAGTAGAGGCATTGGACAGAATTTTTACTAGCCTGACCCACGTTGGGGAAGGGCGGGTCAATCGGTGGAAGGAGGGGGGTCGATTGAGTGGGCTGCCCATTCTGGGGGGCTAGGTGTTGGACCTCGGAAAGTTCCGGTGTGGGGGAGGGGGTGTGCAGCCTGAGGTGGGGGAGGTTTGTGGCCTGGTGGTGGGGTGGAAGAGGTTGAAAGCCTCATGGTGGGATCAGAAGGGCTAGGGGGGAGGGTTGTTGGGGGTTTTGGTACCTGATCACGGAGGCCTCACAGGCAGGCACCTGGATCCAAGAATATAAGCAAAATACTGTAGATGCTGGAAATCTGAAATAAAACCTAAGTGCTGGAAATACCCAGAAGGTCAGCCAGCATCTCTGGGGTGTTCTGATGAAAGGTCACAGACCTGAAATGTTAACTCTGTTTCTCTCCCCACAAATGCTGCCAGACCTGCTGAGTATTTCCAGCACTTTCTGATTTTATTATACCTGGATCCAATGTGATGGCACTTGTTTCCTGAATCCACCAAATCCACACCTTGATGAAGCTATCAGCTTACCCAGTGCTTGGGAAACCTGGCCGACAGCAGTCAAAATTGAAAAGCTGAATAACAATGAGGCTTTTAGCTCATTTTGATATTTAACGTTGCAACCTGCCTCCTTGGATTGAGTTGGTCACCGCCCAACTTGCAGCCTTAGTTAAAGTTGGAAATGGGTGGGTTAGCGGTAGATTTGGGTCGGGAAATATATTTTAGAGACCTTAATACCCCCACCTGACAAAAACCCACCTGTTTTTAGGTTAAAATTCATTAGAAAGAGTACAAAGTAAAGAAGTTATGTTAAACCTTTGTAAATTACTGGTTAGATATCAGCTGGAGTATCATATCCAATTTCGGGCATAACACTTTAGGAAGGATATCAAGACCTTGGAGATGTTGCAGAGGAGATTAACTGGACTGGTATCAGGATGAGGGACTTCAGTTATGTGGTGACACTAGAGAAGCTAGGATTGTTCTTTTTGGAACAGGGAAGATTTAATAGAGGAGCCCAAAATTATGAAGGGTTTTGATAGAGTAAATGAGGAAAAACTCTTTCCACTGGCAGGAGAGTCAATAACCAGAAGACACAGATTTGAACTTGAGGGGAGATTACAATTTTTTTTAATATAATGAATTGTTATGATCTGGAATGCACTGCCTAAAAAAGTGGTGGAAGCAAATTTAATAGTAATTTTCAAAATGGAATTGGATTTATACTTGAAAAGCAAAACTTTTGCAGGACTATGGTGAAAGAGCAAGGGTGTAAGTCTAATTTGATAGCTCTTTTTCAAAAAACCTACCCGGGCAAATGTGTTGAATTGCCTCCACCTGTGCTATGATAAAGGGGGCAAACTTTGCAATTCTGTTTCAGGCCTAGAAATGGCTGTGCAGCATCCATTGTTTGGGTGCAAACTGGCCTACGAAGCTCCCAATATGAAGGCAGGAAGCACGTACACATTTCCGGTCAGAAGTGCACCATCCACAATATCATATAAGATAGATGTATAGCACACATCAGATCAGAGTTTATTTAAATTAGGGTGCTTCACAACTTGCAGAATCTGTTTTTGATTTTTGAATACCTCAGCACGTCACTAGCCATGTACTGAACTCACAGCATAAATGTCAGGAAGGTCCCCATACTTACTGGCACCCTACTCGGGTATGACTCCTCATTAAATGAATGTAGGCTGATCACCCCTCCAGCCACTGATTGCTCTCCCTGCTCCAATTACTCCCTTTCAGTTCGATCACCCACCCTTCCTGGCTGCAGGCTCAATTGCCCACCTTCCCTGCCCGATTGACTCCCTTTCCTTACTTACCTGAAGGCCATTATAATGCTAACAATTACACTTTGCCAGCAGCTCATCAGCTCCATGGAAATGAAACCCAAAGTCCAATATTGAGCTCACCATGTGTCAGCCTTGGCTCTATGGTAGCACACTCATGGATGAGTCAGAAGGTTGTAGGATCAAACCTCACTCGAGGACTTGAGAACATAATCCAGGCTAACATTCCAATGCAGTACTAAACACGTGCTAGTTTGTTGGAGGTGCTGACCCTTGCATGAGATGTTTAAAAAAAAAATAGTCTCACCTGCCTTATCAGGGGGACATTAAGTTTTCCATGGCGCTCTTTAAAGAAGAACACGTGTCCAGATTAACATTTAGCCCTCAACCACCATCACCAAAACAGTTTCAACATTTCTTTCAGCTGTACAGATTACATGATGTGCAGGATGTACTACAACCAAAATCAATTTAAAATAACAACGGTATAATCTGAAAATAAATTAAAAATTTGTGATGATGGTTTATAACCCATGTGAAAAAATGTCCAGATGATTTTTCGGATTATTGTTAAACATTTGACGCCTTTCCAGGTTTCACGAGGAAAATATGGATTTGTTTCACACACAATTCCTATTTACCTCCTCCTATTGAAATTATGGTTTATTGGATATCAGTTGCCCTCTGGTACCTTACTGGAGAGGGTGCTTCATGTGTGAGCTTGGACAATGTGTAACAGTAAGCTACTTAACTGTTAAAGTCATCACAGTGCAGCTAGATTCTGTACTTGCTTGTTGTCTCCACAGGGAGCTTCCAACCTGTACAATGTGATCTTACACTGGGCCACATCTACTCGCCATTTTCCTCACCCTACCACCACCCCACCCCCAGTCCAAAGAAAATGACTGTATTTCCTTTTTTCAAATGGAGACTGAAGACTTTCTGGGAAAGATTTTTAGAAATTCAGTCCAAATTATAGAACTCTATTTCGATTTGTTGTTAGTAAACTGGATATGTGCAATAAATATCTTTGAATCTGTTTAAGATTATCAAAGCTATTCCACAATTAATCTGGAAAGATAATGACTGCGAATGAAATTGTTCAGATTACAACTATCAAAAGATATGGGTGGAGTTGCATTCGTAAATATGAAATTCTATTTTTAGTTATCTCCATGACAGCATGTGGCGCTATAGTATCTCACTTTCAGATTGTAGTTAGCATTGTATTGAACAGGAAGATGCTTATTCCCTCCCCTCTCTAGCTAATATGACATTGACAGATGATGACAAATAAAATCCCTTTGAAAAATGAAGGGGCAAGAACCTGTTAATTGAAAAACTCAAGATTTTAATTTCAGTTTATACGTTTTAAGCTCTCTTTCCTTCTATCAAACATTTGCTTTCCATATCACTTTAAGGTTGAAGGTTCAGAGTCTGACAGAAATTTGACTAGGATGGAATAGTTGATTTACTTGATGATTACACATGAAAATATCCTGAGTAGTTAGAGATTGGAAGTGCACAACTAATCCAACATTTTCAAAATGTGGTATTTTAATTCTTTCCAATCATCTTCATCACAATCAAGCTTTTCTCATTCAAAAGATCTATTTGAGTTGTACAAGAGCAACAAAGCATGGACAGTACAGAGGCAGAGGGAACTTTCAGAATAGGAAAAGGATCCATTAAGCCTGCTGTTTTCTTGGTTGTCCTTAACCACATTATCCTCTGTGTGCATGACCGTTCCATTCAGGTGTTTGACTCAGTATCTTGTATCCTGTACCAATTACATTTGTGTACAGACTTATCACATTGTATCAGTAATATCCATTGTCTTTCCACTTGTAAGTTCTCAAACTCTGCTGCACCACTATGGCATTGTTCCAGGTGGACCTTTTCCAGTCACAGACACTGGAGAGAGAACTGTCCCAGAGCATTCAATCACACCTACACTATGCAATTAGCTGAGGCCTTGGAAGGGATTGCATGATTTTCCTCAGCTGTTACATTGTCTGTGGTTCAGAAGAAGAAGGAAACAGAGAAAATAAGAATTTATGGTAATGTTTATACAATCACCTGAAAGTACGGAAAAAAATTTCAAATATCTAAAGGGGTTTGATTATTAACATCTGTCAGACTATGTTGTGGAAACACATTCACATCTTAGCCTGTTAAGTATAAGAAAAACTGATTTTCAAAAATTGCCTATATTGCACACATTGTGTTGCATATGATTCATTAATCTGTCACAATCTACAGTCACACCGTTTTGAGGATTTTCCCCCAATACTAAAAAGAATGGCAACCTCTTTCCAATTTTGGGCAGCATTTTGAAACCTCTTTTTGAAAAAAAATTGATTTTATGAAACATTCCTTGATATAATTGAGTGATAATTGGTAAAGTTTGATTAATAGAGCTGAAAATGGGCTTAGCAAAAAAAATAAGCATGTAAGATCACTGCCAAACCAATAGCTAGGAGTAACTTTATTTCAAATGATTGAAAATTAGCATTTTTTACACTTATTAAAAGTATTTTCCAGTTAGATGGGGTACACTAGTCCGTTCTTTAATAAATTTTAAATTGATTTCATTTAAAAACCATTCAAAACTAGTGACTGTGCACTCAAAAACTCAGCTTGATTTTTAGAGCCTCCTTGAAGGCCTGCAAACGAGCAAAATTAGTGGAAAACCCCAATGGTGAGTAATTCACCCTGGGGTTGTGGACAGTTTTGTGAGTGCTTCGAGTGCAAAGTTTTAAAACAAGTACAAAAAATTGCAGAAACTGGAGTTGCGTTGAACACAATTGGCGCTATAAAATCCGCAAACCTTTGTGCCAGTTACATTGATATTGGGCGAATTGCAGCAAAACAAACTACCCTGTCTGGTAGATCTGAAGGAGGGGAGTTCTCTTCTGTGTCCCAGCCAATATTTATCCTCAACCATCACCATTAAAACAGATTGTCAGGTCACTATCACATTGCTGTAATGTGGGACCTTGCTGTGCATAAATTGGCTGCTGTGTTTCCCAACATTACAACAATGACTACACTTACGAGCATACGAATTAGGAGCAGAAGTAAGCCATTCGTCCCCTCTAGCCTGCTCCGCCATTCAATAAGATCATGGCTGATATGTTTGTGTCTCGAATTCCACACTCCTATCTACCCCCGATAACCTTTGATTCCCTTGCCTATCAAGAATCTATCTACCCCTGCCTTAAAACTATTCAATGACCCTGCCTCCACCACCATCTGAGGCAGAGTTCCAAAGTCGCACAACCCTCTGAGAAAAAATGTCGTCTCCTCATCTCTGTCCTAAAAGGGCGACCCCTAATTTTAAAACAGTGCCCCCTAGTTCTAGACTCACCTAGAAGAGGAAACATCCTTTCCACATCCACAAGACTGTTGAGGATCTTATATATTCCAATCAAATCTCCCCTCACTCTTCTAAACTCCAGTGAAAACAAGCCCAGTCTGTCTTGTCTTTCCTCATAAGTCAACCCGCTCATTCCAGGTATCAATCGAGTAAATCTCCACTGAACCGCTTCCAACGCATTCACATCCTTCCTTAAATAAGGCGACCAAAACTGCACACAGTATTCGAGATGTTTTCTCACCAATGCCCTGTATAACTGAAGCATAACATCCTTACTTTTATTTTCAATTCCTCTCATCATAAAGGATAACATTCCATTAGCTGCCTTTATGACTTGCTGTACCAGTATACTAACATTTGATGACTCATGCACTAGAACACCTAGATCCCTCTGCGCCTCGGAGTTCTGCAGTCGTTCTCCATTTAAGTAATACTCTGCTTTTTTATTCTTCCTACCAAAGTGTACAACTTCACATTTTTCCACATTCTACTCCATCTGCTAGATTTTTGCCCACTCACTCAACTTATCTATATCGGTCAGCAAGCTCGTTATGTCCTCTTCACAATATACTTTCCTATCCATCTTTGTGTCATCTGCAAATTTAGCCAGCGTGCCACAGCTCCCCTCATCTAAGTCATTGATATAAATTGTAAGAAGTTGAGGTCCCAGCAGAGACCCCAGTGGTATTCCATTTGTCACATCCTGCCAATCAGAAAAGGACCCATTTATGCATCTTCTATCTTCTATCCATGCGAATATGTTACCCACTCACCATGAGCTTCTACTTTGCATAATAACCTTTTATGTGGCACCTTGTCAAATGCCTTCTGGAAATCCCAAGTCGGTGTGTCGATGGGCTCCCCTTTATCCACAGCACATATTACTCTTTCAAAGAACTCCAATAACTTGGTTAAACATGATCCCCCTTTCACAAATCTATGCTGACTATTCCCGATAACCTTGAGTTTTTCTAAGTGCCCAGCTATAGTCTCCTTAATGATCGATTCTAACACCTTCCCCATGACAGATGTCAAGCTAACTGGCCTCTAGTTATCTGTTTTCTGCCTCCCCTACTTCTTGAATAGGGGGGGTTTATATTTGCTATTTTCCAGTCTGATGCAAATTTTCCAGAATCTAGTGAATTTTGAAAAGTTAACACCAACGCATCTGCTACCTCTTTAGCCACCTCTTTTAAGACCCTAGGATGAAGCCCATCAGGACCTGTGGACTTGGACTTGTCAGCCCGCAGCTCCATCCGTTTGGTCAGTACCACTCCCATGGTGATTTGTAATTTCATCAAGTTCCCCTCCCTTCCACCTCCTCATTTACAGCTATTACTGGAATGTCTTTTGTATCCTCTATAGTGAAGACAGAAGTAAAACTTTGTTCATTTTATCTGCCATTTCCTTATTATCCACTATTAACTCCCCATTCTCACTCTCTAGAGGACCAATACTCACTTTACTTACTCTTTTCCTTTTTAAATACCTGTAGAAACTCTTGCTATCCATTTTTACATTTCCAGCTAGCTTCCTCTCATATTCTAATTTCTTACTCCTGATTAACCTTTTAGTCATTCTCTGCCGTTCTTTATATTCTGACCAATCATCTGACCTGCCACTCATCTTTGCGCAATAATATGCCTTTTCCTTAAGTTTGATGCTTTAACTTCTTTAGTTAACCATGGATGGTGGGTAAAGAATTTTTCTTTACAGTAGGAATATACCTATCTTGAGTATTCTGAAATATCCCCTTGAATGTCTGCCACTGCTTCTCTGTTGATCTATCTCCTAGTCTAGTAATCCAGTTCACTTCAGCTAGCTCAGCTTTCATGCCCACATAATTGCCCTTATTTAAGTTTACAATACTAGTCTTAGACTCACTCTTCTCTCTTTTTTAAAAGGGATGTAACATTCAATCATATTCAAACCTTCAAAAAGTAAAATGGCTATAAAGTGCTTTGGGACGTCCTGAGGTGGAGAAAGGTGCTGTTTAGATGCAAGTTCTTTTCTTTATAGAAATACTCCAACACATGTTTATCTTCTGTTCGCAAACAAATACATCCCCATCATCCAGCCCACGGCTGTTCCACTGGCACAACTGTAATCACTTAAATTTTAATTTTGTCTCTACATTTTTCAAATTTAACACGCCTTTGGTTTTAATTCGCTTTTGATATGTATAATTCTTATTTATTTTCGTTATATTTTACAATGAATATAAAATAGCAAAATACCTTGGGACTAAATGTCAAAAAGTACAAATGTTTTTACTTGAGTTTAGTGGGTAACAGTATTCTGTTGCGTGCTGATGAGGGGAGTATTAGTGGTTGACAGTGAAACTGTTTTCTAGCTGGCAAATTACATTTTCAATCCCAAGAGAGGGGGATGTGCATGTTAAAATTTATACCTCTTGTGGAGATACAGACTGCTGAATACCCTTTTGTTATTTGGTGGTCTTTGATTTGCATAGTGTGTTCAAGTGCAAGAGCTGGGACTAATTTCCTCCTTCACTCATTATCCAGAAATGCCTCAGTTAATGCACTGAAACAACATATTTTAATAATTCCTCTTCATGTTGGTTCAAATTTCTACATCTGTGACTCATTGGCACTGTGAATATAAATATATTTTAAAAGCTGCAGCATGTGAAAGAGCTGAAGTAGGCAGAGTATTGCTGCTCTAAATAGAGCTAGGCTTGCATGCTGGTACTGACCATCATTTATATCTTTAATTGGGAGTTGAAGTAGCAGGGATAAACATACAAAAGAGTTCATGAAGCTAGGCAAAAGATCTCTTGATATATGTATTAATTTCTAATTGCAATTCTGCTAATAACTTCAGTATTACTAGTGACATTTTCAAGATGGTGGTCAGAATCATCAGAGGGGTGTAAGCTATTCTCACACAAGCATGGAGCTTATCAAAATACCCGCTGGCATATTTCTTTTGGTCGTGTATCATAGGCTGCACTTTATTCAATGAGAACACCAATCATGAATTGTTATTTATGTTTGGATGTGAATAGAAAGAAATGTGATGAGTATTTAAACTTTTAAAAGCCAATATCATGTGCTGCAAAAAATTGGGTGGTAACTAAGAAGTACACCATTGGGAACACATCCTCACCAACAAACTGAGATCGAAGATGCTCCATTAAAATGGTCTCTATTTGTATGTGCTTTTTGGTTTTTTGAAATGATAGCAAAACCTCTCAAGTATACTAATTCTCTGTACTGTGTCATCTTAATTTATCATACCTTTTATCCTATTTACACCCTTCTGTAAGTTCAGTATTTATTTGCATGTATTTGCGGAGTAAATAAACATATTACAGATCTGCTTTTAAACTTCCCTCTTCCCCCTCATCTTCTGAAATCAGTGGCTCATACAGGGGTAAAGTACCATAACATGAACAGGAGAGATTAGGAGGGGGTGACCAAATGCCTGGTTGAAAAGAAGAGTTTATTGTGGAGGTCATAGAAGGTGGATGGAGTGACAGAGAGGTTAAGCAGGCTGATGGCAGGACTAGCCGTGGTGGAGCAAAGGTTGAATGGGATGTATGGAATGACAGAGTGAGAAATGGGAGTATCTATGTTTCTGGGGGTGGAAGTGGGAGAAATGTAGGGCTGGAAGAGATTGTAGAGACAGGGTTGGGCAAAACTATGGAGGGATTTATAGAGAAGGACCTCTAAATTTAATGTGTTGGGAAATTTTCTAGAAAGTTAACTAGAATTCCAAGCAAGAATGGAATCTTTGAACCTGAGGGGTGAGTATTGAGTAATGTGCAACTTTCAAAGCTTAATTTACAGCTCTATTACAGCATACTTTGTGCAATCTATTTACAGATACACTCTCATGCTTATATGCACTAAAACCTAAACCATCTTTGCGCATGTGTTGTGATTACATAACAGAACTATTATGATGTCTGGACCTATGATATATTTTATAAATAGCAGGTATGGCTTTGCTAAGGTCTTATTCTGGTTTGTAGTGTAGGAGTTAATTAATATTTGGATAACATCACTATATTCATATTTGAGTCAGTAATTTTTTAAAAAATGTCTCTTCTACATTCTTTGATATACTTTACTGGTTAGACAACAACAAGTTTTACGAACATACGGGAGGCACAGTGGCGCAGTGGTTAGCACCTCAGCCTGACAGCTCCAGCGACCTGGGTTCAATTCTGGGTACTGCCTGTGCGGAGTTTGCAAGTTCTCCCTGTGACCGCGTGGGTTTTCGCCGGGTGCTCCAGTTTCCTCCCAAAGCCAAAGACTTGCAGGTTGATAGGTAAATTGGCCATTGTAAATTGCCCCTAGTATAGGTAGGTGGTAGGGGAATTGAGGGAAGGTGGGGATGTGGTAAGAATATGGGATTAATGTAGGATTACAAATGGGTGGTTGATGGTCGGCACAGACTCGGTGGGCCGAAGGGCCTGTTTCAGTGCTGTATCTCTAAATAAAAATAAATAAATACATACGAACATATGAATTAGGAGCAGGAGTAGGCCACTCAGCCCCTTGAGTCGTATCCACCATTCAACAAGATCATGGCTGATCTGATTGTAACTTCAACTCCACATTCCCCCAATGACCTTTCACCCCCTTGCTTATCAAGAATCTACCTCTGCCTTAAAAATATTCAAAGACTTTGCTTCCACTGCCTTTTGAGGAAAAGATTTCCAAAGATCCACAAAGTTCAGAGAGAGAAAATTTCTCCTCATCTCTGTCTTAAATGGGCGATCCCTTATTTTTAAACAGTGACCACTAGTTCTAGTTTCTCCCACAAGAGAAACATCTTTTCCACATTCCTGTCAAGAACACTCAGAATGTTTCAATCAAGTCGCCTCTTACTCTTCTAAACTCCAATGGATACAAGTCTAGCCTGTCCAACCTTTCCTCATAAGACAACCCTCCCACTCCAGGTATTAGTAGTAAACCTTCTCTGAACTGCTTCCAATGCATTTACATCCTTCCTTAAATAAGGAAACCAATACTGTACACAGTATTCGAATGTAGTCTCACCAATGCCCTGTATAGCTGGAGTATAACCTCCCTACTTTTGTATTCAATTCTCCTCGCAATAAATGACAACATTCTATTAGCTTTCCTACTTACTTGCTATATCTGCATACTAACCTTTTGTGATTCATGCACAAGGATACCTCGATCCCTCTGCATCTCCGAGCTCTGCAATCTCTCACCATTTAGATATTATGCTTTTTTATTCTTCCTGCCAAAATGGACAATTTCACATTTTCCCACATAATACTCCATTTGCCAGATCTTTGCCCACTCACTTAACCTATCTATATCCCTTTGTAGCCTCCTTATGTCCTCTTCACAACTTACCTTCCTACCTATCTTTGTGTCATCAGCAAATTTAGCAATCATATCTTCAGTCCCTTCATCCAAGTCATTTATATAAACTGTAAAAAGTTCAGGCCCCAGCACTGATCCCTGTGGCACACCATTTGTTACATCTTGCCAACTAGAACATTATCTATTTATGCCTACTCTGTTCCCTGTTAGCTAACCAATCTTCTGTCCATTCAAAAATGTTACCCCCTATACCATGAGCTTTTATTTTTTGCAATAATCTTTGGTGAGGTACTTTATCAAATACATTCTGGAAATCTACGTATAGTACATCCATTGGTTGGCCTTATCCACAGCACATGGTACTTCTTCGAAGAACTCCAATAAATAGGTTAAACATGATTTCCCTTTTACAAAACCATGTTGACTCTGCCGATTACCTTGAATGTTTCTAAGTGTCCTGCTTTAACGTCTTTAATAATGGCTTATAACATTTTCCTTAAGACAGATGTTAAGCTAACTGGCCTGTAGTTTCCTGCTTTCTGTCTCCCTCCCTTTTTGAATAAAGGAGTTTTCTTCTTTCTTTCTTTTGGGCCTCCTTATCTCGAGAGACAATGGATACGCGCCTGGAGGTGGTCAGTGGTTTGTGAAGCAGCGCCTGGAGTGGCTATAAAGGCCAATTCTGGAGTGACAGGCTCTTCCACAGGTGCTGCAGAGAAATTTGTTTGTTGGGGCTGTTGCACTTGGCTATTTTCCAATCTATTGAACCTTCCCCCGAATCTAGGGAATTTTGGAAAATCAAAACCAACGCATCAACTATATCACTAGCCACTACTCATTTTCTATAGGACCAATGCTTACTTTGTTAACTTTTTTTTATATATCTACAGAAACTCTTACTATCTCACTTCATATTTCTTGCTAGCTTTCTCTTGTGCTCTAATTTTTCCCTCCTTATTAATCTTGTCGTTCTTTGCTGATTTTTATATTCTGTCCATCTTCTGATCTGCCACCCATCTTTGCACAATTATATGCTTTTTCTTTTACTTTGATACTATCTTTAACTTTTTTAGTTAACCACAGATGGTGGGTCCTCCCCTTGGAGTTTTTCTTTGTCATTGGAATGTATCTCTTCTGTGTCTTCTGAAATATCCCATTAAGCGTCTGGCACTGCATCTCTATTGACATATCCGTTAACCTACTTTGTCAGTTCACTTTTGCTAGCTCTGCTTTCATGCCCCCGTAATTGCCCTTATTTAAGTTTAAAATATTAGTCTTGGACCCACTTTTCCCTCCCTCAAAATGAGTGTAAAATTCAAACATATTATGATCACTACTGCCTAGGGGTGCCTTCACTATGAGGTCATTAATTAATTCTATCTGACAGGAATTACAGATCTAATATTTGCTACCAGGTATACAGTGAGCATCTAAGGAGCAGGAGCCTGACGAGGAGCAGGAGCATGCAGGGGAGGAAGAAAAAACCTAGGCGGCCCCTTTCTGCCTAGGCTGTCCGTGAAGAACTCCTCTGAGTGCGACAGCCATAATTGCAATCCCAATTCCCCACTCGCCAACAGTTCCACACTTTTCCTTCCTACTGTTGCTGACCATCACAATGTCCACTTAGCTTTCATTTTTGCATAGTGGCTATCACAAAAGAAGCATTCCAAACCAGATTTATGAATGAAATCATGCCATGTTGCATATAAAAGTCAACAATTCCCCTTGTGCATTCCACATTCCATTTGTGCCTGTCTTGCACTATCTCAGACTGGGCTGGCTTACTGACAGCTAACAGCAAGAGTGGATTGGCAGGGGTGGAAGGATGAATGTCTTCATCCTGAGAGAGGACAGCTGCTTTGTGCTCCATAGGACCACTGCCACTCCCCCAGATTGCTGCACTACTGTGACACCCTGCAAGCCCTTTTCCATACTGTAATCCACAGCCTTCTGGTGGAAGCTGCTTGTGCGCAATGGAAACTGAGACATCAGGCATCAAATGCTGCATCATGATTTGGAGAAGTGTGCTGATAGAATTGGCCACCACTTCCACACTGGAAAGGATTGTCTCCAAACTCTATGTAAAACCCTGTGCCAAGATAGTGTTGGACTCCTCCATGATGCTTGACGTTGACTGGAAGCTTTCTGGCAGGCCTTTAGTAGTGCATACCCTTCAGCATTCTTCAGTGGATTGCCCCATCAAAGTGCTCAGCTGAGTCCTGTGCAGCAGAATTCATGTGCAACCTCACCCTCCGGAGAGCTGGGATCTGTGCTGTCCTTGCCCCCTGCTTTGGCAGCAGGCCACTTGTGCCTGGTGTCTCACCATGTTCAGAGCCTGCCTCTATGTTATGCTCTAAATTACAATCGCGTCATTGTCTGAACTGGTGACTGTGAGATTGAGTGATGGTGCATCTTCACTTGTGTGGCTAGGTTGTGGTTCTTGGGTATCTGAAAGGAGAAAAGATCAGGGTACAGTTGTGTGTGGGGTAAGAGGGGAAAGTAAGAGGTGCATGCTTACACCATCTGCAGCTTGTAAATCAGAAGAGAGTGAGAGATGAGGGAGAGATGGATGTGAGAAGGGCGATTAGGAATAAGGATACCGCCATCTTCGATGGTTTCAGCCCCTCCACTTGCCACGGCCTCAGCAATAGACATCCTAATTATGGCCAAAGTCATCTGCCCTATGAGGGTCAGGACATGTAGGCACACCTATCCCCCTCCAGTTAGCTCCTACTGCCTCCAATTGTGCGCCACCTTGTCCTGCAAGACAGAGGGAAGTCTGTCAGTGAGTGTTGTGCAACCTGTTTGGCTGATCTAGCTGTCACGGTTGACTAGCTGGTAGTGTGAGGCTTGCAAAAGTGCTCAGTGTGTGAGGGTGAGTTAAAGCTATGGATGTGCTTGATAGAGATTATTGGTCAGTAAGAGTTGGGGGTGTGGTGAATGGAATGCCTGATGCTACTTGCACAGTTAGGAGGATATGGCATTTGAAGATGCATTCACTGACCTTGACCGCTCATGTCAGGTCATTGAATTTCTTGTGGCACTGCATCCAGGTCCTAAGGACTTGACTCTTGGCATTGACTTCCATGGCTATCTGTCTCTGCTGCCTTCTGAGCATGTGTCTCCTGGCCCTGCGGATATAGGAAACCTCTCCTACTTTCCATCTTCTCCACCAAGACTTCTAGTGCAACATCGCAAAACATTGGAGCCTGTTCTCTCCCATGTTTTGCCATTATTCAGTGTTTCACAGGTCAGCTTCAATTTCTGCATGACTTCCAGCACCTGCTCCAGCCACAATGCACCTTCCTTTTAAAAGGTGCAGATGGGCTTTAAGCAGTGCAGGCTGGCTTTAACTGATACTCCTACTCATGATATTGGCCCCCTGCTCAGGCATACAACCAATCAACAGTGCAGTTAGCACTGGGTGGACACTGAAATCATGTAAAACAGCAGGCAGCGCAAAGTTGGCATACTGTCTGCATTGCGTTCAACGGACACAGGTTGATTCCACATTGTGATCCCTGCACCCATTTTTCATGAGCTATTAAATTTAGCCCAATGTGACTTTCAGTATCACTTCGGTGTGCACCACTTCAGTCTTGTCAGTTTTTACAGCTTATTGCTTCATCCAAATTAATGTTGAATATTGTTCATAGCTGAACCAGGCAAAAGTCTGTACTGTTTCAGTTGCCAATTTCAGTTAATTGCTTTAGTAAATTAAAGCATTAGAAGAACCACCAGTTGTGTTTGTGCTGCGGCATGACCACAATAAACGTCTGCAGCTGCACTTCAGGACTTCTGAACAGCACCACGGGAGCCCTTGATTACGTTCTGCTGCAATTTATTGGATTAAGCAAAATGAAACAATTTTTAAAATGTGTATTTCTGCATCCTGTAGTCTTGCTGATTTATGATTTCTCCGTTGTTACACTTGTGTTACTTTAGATTCTTTGTGCTCATCTTTAGGCAGAGGAGACTTTTTTTTCCTTGTTAAGTTCATTCAGCACTTAATTCACGTAAGCCAAGTTATATTTAGTAATTGTGTAAATAAGTCATACGTTCATCCTAAAACCACTTGCATAACTGTCTAATAAAATTAAGGATGTATGCCATGTGTTTCTATATTCAGTGATAACCTTCCAATCATGCAGCTGACCATTCTGAAACAAAGGTACTCTTACAACACCTTGATGGAGTATTTACTTCTCTGGTCCCTGATCAATAAGTAGTGTGTAAGCATCTGTTAAGCAGTCAACTACAGAATAATGCACATAAATTAGGAAGATGCCTTAAAGCTAAAGGAAAGAGCTTAATTTTCTCTAGATTGAGGAAATCTGCTATTATGGGTTAAGTTTATTTTTGTATAACAGCTACTTGATATGAATATCATATGAAACCTACACTGCTATTGCAATTGCAAACCCTACAATAAATTAGCAGTAGGTTTCGATGTGTGCTTTAACAGTGGTGCTCTCGGTTGCTCATTTTATAGAAGATGTTACCATTATACATCATCCAAAAAATTGGGGATTAATTTACTGTGTAGATACTGATAGTGTGGGGCCAAGGTTTGGAGGAAGACATGCCTAATAATTTAATTTGATAAAATTACCTTTAACGCAAAGACATCTAATTTCTAATTTGAAAATTCAGTTTTAACAGATAATGCAATCAAATATGCTGTCTTTATGTCAGTGAATTCCACATGATTTATATGAAAATGTTCCCAAGTACTAATTTAGTCATCCTGCCATATACACTTGTACAATCAGTGCTGTCGTCTGTGACTTTTTTTCACTTTATTCCTGGATTTCTGCCAATACTGCTCTACAACTGGCCGCCAGGAGGTATGCATTAATAGAGTGGACTACTTTCTGTGCAATATTTGCTTTTTCTAGCCATGTGGGCTTTGTCCCCCACTTCTATCAGGAGCACATAGGGATTGACAGGGTTGACCTTGCAACTCAGCTGTTCCATGATACAATATGCCAGTGTACTCTGTCATTGGCTTACTTCCTTAAAGTGACAACTGTTATTTTTATAATTGTAGTAATTTAAAAAAATCAAATCTGAGCATCAATGCAATTAGGAGTAGAAGCTTCAAAGTTTATTTACTTTGAACAATAAATATCTTCCACCATTCTCAATTTAAGGTTTAACATCCTATAACCTCAACTTTTCTGGAAGTGACGAATGCAAGTTATTAGAAACAGGACATTTTCAGAATAAACTTTAAAGGTTATGTGTAAGGTTATAGATTTAATTTTGGTGCAAAGTACCACTGCAGTCCTTTAAAGTTCCTAATATTTTTCTACAGTCCATTAATAAACTGGAAGACAAACCTTTTCAAATTCCTCAATGCGCATGACTCATGAGCTCCAATTTGTTCGCCTAGTGATTCTGGTACCATATATCATCAGCCAACTTTGCCCACAGGTTCCGAGCAGTCATCTGGGAACAGTAATATTCTTTTTAAAAACTTGAGCATCAGCTTTCCTCTCCCATATACTTTCACTGAACCTTTCCGCTCCATTATTTTTGTCTCAAAGTTCCTGTAACTTTTTTTAAAAAAAACTTCCTGATAATTCTTTAAAATTGCTTCACCTCTTTTTCTTTAAAATAACACACAAATTATGTTCAATATTTTATACACTACATAAAAATATTCCACTTACTGCTTTATTTCTGTAATATATTACAGCTGGGATCTTGTGCACCCAATAAAGGCGAAAGCCGAGACTTTCACCACCGTTGAGGGCTGCAACCGCACCACAATTCCCGGTGATAACACTTGCACCGAAAATCGGAACTTGCGGCGTGCCTCAAAGGGCTCTGGCAGAGTGCACGTTGACGGTTCTGCCAGGTCGGTTTCTAAAGGGACAGATACCTATAAACCAAGAACTTTGGCTGATTGCCCAGCAGTTGCACATGTTTTTACAAAGATCTTTTCAGGGCTGATGCCAGCGGGTGCAGTGCCTGTCATGAGCACATCTTTAAACGCAAAGCAACAGAAGTGTTGAAACACTCAGGCACCGCTGGCTCCCCCACCCCCTATTTCTTGCGGGTACACAAGTATGCAACTCTTCAAGTTTACCTAGTCACAGGTTTAGTACAAATTTTTATGGAGACATTTGTGTCCTTTTCCTATCCCTCTTCTCGTTGCTCAAGCTTGAAGCCTCACTTCTTATATCCCTAAGTTTATAAACCCCAGGGGACATTCTCGCATCAAAAGATTGTCAAGGGCTCTTCCACCACTGTCACTGAAGTCCTAAAATAAGCAATACACATTCCATGCCTAGTTCTTTTCATCTTAAAAGGGATGTTTTCGAAAATAAAACAAGACTGGAGGTGTCAAAAAATTCTGAAATCTGCTATCAATCATATTTCCTTTTCTAACATTTTTAGTTGTGCCAAATTGTGGCTGTACATAACAATCAGGAAACCAATAATATTCAAATCCCCAAACCAACATTCCATTTGAACCCCCAAAAATATACTTCATGCTTTTGAATATCAGTAAAACTGCATCCAATGAAGTAGGGCTGCAGGGTTTGTGTTACAAGCATTTTGTTAATATTTATATTTGCAATACATTTCAACAATTCAAATATTTGTGAACATTTTATATTTACAAGGAACAGAAGTATATTCATGTCTGGGATTATTTAGTGGATTTTCATCAGTCACATTTAAGGTACTTTGCACAATTTTAAAACTGTTATAAAAATGTTAAATGTATTGTAAAGGTTATAACAGTTTTCAAAAGTGTCCTAATAGTTTAATAATATTTAAAATCATTAAAGAAAACTTATGTCATTGAGCTGAACACAGACCTCAATGGTATGTATTCAACTCGTGACATCGAAATGGAGCAGTGAACTTCACCAGCAGTGAACTGCGCTGGAACCCTACGCTTCTGGTCTTGATGGTAGGCCCTGCTGCAGGAAGAACAGGAATTTCATCCTGCAAACTATGAACCAGGTATGTTCATACTTTTTTGGACAGTCAGTGGTGTCTTCGCCACTGACAGGATGATCCGGGCCGACGTCTTGTGTATAGTCTGTACTTCCTGTAAGTGTCACACTTGCATCTTGTAACCATTTCCCTGGCACGTTTTGTTCACAATGCAGCTGTTATAAAACATTATATTCGCCAACTGTGAGTGAACAATACCACTGGTGATCTGCAAGTTGCATCTTAAAAGTCTTGTGTGCACTTCCTATGATTACACTCATTGTAATGTTACAGCTTTTCTGCCTCACTTTTGATCTATAGAATCTTTATTTTTCTTAGTGGAATTGAAACATTGTGTCTCTGCACAACAGTATTTCATTTTGTGTCCTTGAATACAAGACAGACACACGGTCCCATTGTTTACATTGAATCACGCTATTTGTTTGTAAAGCTACTATAGGTGAATAAAATTCTTATCTGCTGTTAACTGGAAAATATGAAAGCAATGTAAGTTAATCTTTTGTATATTTTTAATTCATTATTAGAATATGGGCTTTGCCGACAAAAGCAGCATTTATTTCTCAACCCTAGTTGTCCTCCTTGAACTGCTGAAGTCCATGCAGTGAAGATACTCCCACAATTCTATGAGGTGGGGAGTTCCAGGATTTTGACCCAGCAACAATAATCTGATGCCACATAAACACTTTGCCATTCTCAGGTTTTTAATCCAAGGAGAAATACATCAAGCCTTGGGTGAATAATGTTTTCTGGAATCACTTATTGAAGTATTGTTTGACTGACAGGAAGACATGCCATTTTTAAAGAGTTTTGGTTGCAAACCTTGTCTCCCTACACCCCTACCAACCTACTTTTCAAGAGCTGCAAAAATATTGCTGCTCAAAGAAAAAATATTGAAGCAGCCCTGCGTTTATTTAGTTCCGGACGGGCAGAGGCACAGCGAGTGGCAGCAGATTATTTGATTATGTAGCTGTGATATTTATTCATCTCTGGAAAATAATATTTGTCTAGGAACCAATCACAATACAACTAATTCAACTTTTGTAGAGATCTATTATAAATGTATTAAACTAATGCTGCCAAATGCTAGGACATGAAGATTGGGAACTTTCTGGTTCAGGCTGAGACCATTGCAGTTTGAACATTTGGTGGGGAATTTTATCCCGCCGGCAGGGGTCTCAACGTCGTGGGAAACTGACGCCAAACTGACACCAAAAAACTGACGCTTTTCTGGAAGGCCTGCCAAATTTAGTGCCAATCAGGCACTTAACTTGACAGCAGCGGGCCTTCTGTAAGATTTAGGACCCTGTCACTGGAAGTCCTGACCTTGCAGAGCTGCCAGCCAATCAGAGGCCTGCAGCTGTAGCGCCACTGGAGGCGGTGGCTGCTGCTGCAGCTGCAGCGACCAGACACCAAGGAGCGGCGCTGGAACTTGGCTTGGCATATGTCAGAGTCGGAGGGGTCGTGCGGGGTCATGGGAAAGGGGAGAGGAGTGGTCGATAGCAAGGGCTGGGGGGGAGGGGTGTCAGCAGTAAAGGCAGGGGGATGGCCCTCAGCGGGTTATCCCCTTCCCTATGCTGGGTCTCTGTTTCAGACGCTAAGTGCCTTTGAACAATGGATCCCCACCTCTACACCCTGGAACCAGGAAGCGGCTGCACGGTTTATTGTGCTGTGCTTCCTGTGTGGCGACAGGGCCGCCTGCCGCACGGATAATTGTGACTGAAGTGGGAAAAGGCCCATAAATGGGGGTTAATTACCCACTTAAGGGCCTCAATTAGTGGCGGGGTGGGAAGGCCGTTCACAGGCCTTTCCGCCTGGACTAAATTTTGGCGGACGCGGGATGTGGCGGGGTCCCCCCGCCCTTTCCCCTCACCATCCCTCCCGATTTTATGTTCTCCCCAACTCCAAACCTGCCGCAGGGAAGAGCGTAAAATTCCACCCTTGAATTCAGTTAAAAACAAATCTGGGAATATTTTGTTGGTATCAGTGTTTAGATTGAAGTGTTTAGATTGTTATAATGCCCTGTAGACAAGGAAACCTGCCATCCTCACCGTGTCTGGTCTACCTGTAACTAACAGGAATATAGCATCATGGAACAGGAGTAGGCCATTCAGCATCTCATGTCTGTTCCACCATTCAATGATGAACGATTTGTACCCAGCTCTGTTTACCCATTTTTGATACCTTCCACCCATAACTCACATCATCAAAGTGATGGAAGGGGTTGTCGATAGTGCTATCAAGTGGCACATGCTTAGCAATACTAACTGATGCTCAGTTGGGTTCCGCCAGGGCCACTCGGCTCCTGACCTCATTACAGCCTTTGTCCAAAGATGGACAAAAGAGTTGAACTCCAGATATGAGGTGAGAGTGACTGCCCTTGACATCAAGGCAGCATTTGACTGGGTATGGCATCAAGGAGCCCTCGCAAAACTGGAGTCCATGGGAATCAGGGAGAAAACTCTTCACTAGTTGGAGTCATACGTAGCATTTCTCCTTGGATTAAAAACCTGAGAATGGCAAAGTGGTTTATGTGGTATCAGATTATTGTTGCTGGGTCAAAATCCTGGAACTCCCCACCTAATAGAATTGTGGGAGTATCTTCACTGCATGGACTGCAGCGGTTCAAGGAGGACAACTAGAGATGAGAAATAAATGCTGGTTTTGTCAGCAAAGCCCATATCCTAAGAATGAGTTAAAAATATACAAAAGATTAACTTACATTGCCTTCCTATTTTCCATTTAACAGCAGATAAGAATTTTATTCACCTATAAATGTGGTTGTTGAAGGTCAATCATCTCAGCCCCAGGACATCACTGCAGGAGTTCCTCAGGGTAGTGTCCTAGGCCCAACCATTTTCAGCTGCATCATCAATGACCTTCCCTCCATCATTAGGTCAGAAGTGGGGATGTTTGCTGATGATTGCACAATGCCCAGGATCATTTGCGACTCCTCAGATACTGAAGCAGCCCATACCCAGATGCAGCAAGACCTGGACAACATCCAGGCTTAGGCTGATAAGTGGCAAGTAATATTCGTGCCACACAAGTGCCAGGCAATGACCATCTCAAAAAAGAGAGACTCTAACCATCTCCCCTTGATGTTCAATAGCATTATGATTGCTGAATCCCCCACTATCAACAACCTAGGGGTTACCATTGACCAGAATCTGAACTGAACCAGCCACATAAATACTGTGGCTACAGGAGCAGGTCAGAAGCTGGGAATTCTATGGTGCGTAGCTCACCTCCTGACTCCCCATTGCCTGGCACATGGCACCATCTACATGGCACAAGTCAGGAGTGTGGTGGAATACTCTCCACTTGCCTGGATGGGTCCAGCTCCAACAACACTCAAGAAGCTTGACACCATTCAGGATAAAGGAGTCTCGCCAGCAATGCCCACATCCAATGTAAAAAAAAAACCCAAAAAGCCATCACTCTTAGTCTTGAAAATTTCAATTGACACAACATCCACAGCCTTTTGGGGGAGTGATTTCCAGATTTATGGGGAAAAAATGTTTCCCAATTTCACAAGGTTACGCCTCCTTGTCTGAATTCCCCACCAGAAGAAATAGGGTAGATACAAAGAAACTATCAAAGCATGTAATCATTTTAAATACCTCATAGCCTCAACATTCCATACCCAAGGATATACCATCTTGTTGTCATCATTTTAAGTATCATCCTGGTAAATCTGTGCTGGGCAATCCTGGTGTTGTATTTGACGCGCGATGAACTTCCAACCACATATCCACTCCATCAACAAGACAGTCTATTTCCAAACTGCCTTATTCCGCCCCTGCCTCAACCCATCTACTGCTGAAACCCTGACCCCTGCTTTTGTTATCTCTAGACTCGACTACTCCAATGCTCTCCTAGCCTCCCACCTTGCCCACTCTGTAACCTTGAGCTCATCCAAACTTTGCTGTCCATATCTTAACTTGCACAAAATCCACTTCACACATGACCCCTGCGACTCCCAGTTATGTAACACCACAATTTTTAAATTCTCATCCTTGTTATTAAATCATCGCCTCTCTTTATCTCTGTAACCTTCTCCAGATCTACAACCCTCTGAGATCACAACAGGACTGGGACCTATGTCTTCATTGGAGGTGGGGTGGGGTTCACTAGTGTAGTTGGGGAGGGTTTAAACTAATAGGGGGATGGGCACCAGCATGTAGAAGTAGAAAAGAGGAATAAAGTGAGAGTGTTAGTACTAGAGAAGGGAGTAGTTGCACATTCGATGGACTGAAAAGGATTACGAGGACTGCAAAGACAGGATTACAATGTATGTTTGTAAATGCACTAAGTGTGGCAAATAAGGTTGGTGAGCTACAAACACAAATAGCAGTGTAGGAATGATATAGTGGCAATAACGGAAACATGGCTTAAAATGGCGAGGACTGGTGACTTAATATACAAGGATGTAAAGTGTTCAGAAAAGAGAGAAGGGAAAAAGGGAGGTGGGTTGGTCATGTTGATTAGGGAAGAATTTGCAGTGTTGGAAAGGGAAGATGGCCTTGAAGGGGCAAGGACAGAATCCATTTGGTTAGCTTTGAGAAGCAAAATGGGTATGATCACATGACTAGGGATAGCGATAGAGGAGCACATCTGCAGGGAAATCAGAGAGATGTGCAAGAACTATCAAGTGGTGATATTGGGGGACTTTAATTACCCAAATATCAATTGGGATAATTCTAGAGTAAAGGCTAAGAAGGGAGGGAGTAATTTCTGAAATGTTTTCAGGAGAACTTCCTTGATCAGTATGTTCTCAGCCCAACTAGAAAGGAGGAATTTCTGGATCTGGTGCTAGGAAATGAGGTGAGCCAAGTGGACCAAGTGTCTGTTGGGGAGCACTTGGTTAGAGTGATCATCGTATCATAAGGTTTAGAGTGGTAATGCAGATGAGCAAGGAATAAAACAAGATAAAACGAGGAGATTGGAAGACGGCTAATTTCAATGCGATGAGAAGAGATCCCGCCAAGGTAGAATGGAACCAAAAACTGACAGGAAGAGCTGTATCAGAACAAGGGGTTATCTTTAAGGAAGAGATGCTTCAGGTAGAGATCAGGTACATTCCAATGAGGGCAAAAGATAAAACAACGAATAACGGCTCCTTGGATGACGAGGGAGATAACGATTATGATGAAACCAAAAAATAGGGTGTATGACGCATGTCTGGTAAATTCTCCAAGTGAGAACCAGGCAAAATGCAATAATTTGAGGGGGTAGGCAAAGTGGAAAATAAGACTGGCAATGAGAGAATAGAATGGCAGTTAACATAAAAGGGAACCCAAAAATCTTCTATTGGCATGTAAATAGTAAGCCGGTAGTAAGAGATGGAGTGGGGCCTATTAGGGACAAAGAGGATAATATGTGCACGGCAAGGCTAATATACTTAATGAGTACTTGGTATCAGTGTTCACTAAGGAAGTGGAATCTTACAAAATATTGGTAGCAGTGGAGACAGTAGATGCAATGGTAGGGTAAAAATTGAGAAGGGAGAAGTACTGAAAAGGCTGGCTCTGTTTAGGGTAGATAAGTTACCTGGTCTGGATGGCTTGTATCCCAAGTTGCTAAAGGAAGTGGGGATGGAGATAACAGAAGGGCTTGCCATAATCTTCCAATCTTTCCTGGATATGGGGGAGCTGCCAGAGGATTGGAGAGTGGCAAATATGACATCCTTATTCAAGAAAGGATGTATTGACGTTCTCGCAACTACAGGCCAGTTAGTTTAACATCAGTGATGAGTAAGGTATTAGAAACAATAATCAAAAAAAAATCAACAGACACTTGGAGAGGTTTGAGTTAATTAAGGATAGCCAGCACAGGTTTGTAAAAGACAGATCATGCTTGATTAATCTAATTGAATTTTTCATGAAGTAACAGAGAAGGTTGAGGAAAGGAATGTTATGGATGTTTATATGGATTTTAAGAAGGCGTTTAATAAGGTACCACATAAAAGGCTGGTTAACAAAATTGAGGCTCATGGAATGGGGGGGGGTCAGTGTCCAAACTGAATTTTTTTTAAAATGGCTTAAAGACAGAAAACAACAAGTCATGGTAAATGATTGTTTTTCAGACTGGAGGATGGTAGACAGTAGTGTTACCCAAGGGTCAGTGCTGGGACCACTGCTTTTTTTGCTATACATAAATGGCTTTGACCTTGGAATACAGGGCAGAATTTCAAAATTTGCCAATGACACCAATCTTGGAGGTGTGGCAAGCAGTGAAGATGCTATGAACCATCTGCAACAGGACATAGATAGGCTAGCGGAGTGAACAGAGCGGTGGCAGATGAAATTTAATACTGACAAGCATGAAGTGATGCATTTCGTCAGAAGAAATAGAGAAAGATAATATATACTTAATGGCACAGTTCTAAAAAGTGTGCAGGAACAGAGGGACCTGGGAGTGCATGTGCATCGATCTTCAAAGGTGGCAAGACATATTGAGAGTGGTAAGCAAAACATATGGGATCTTGGGCTTCATAAACTGAGTCATTGAGCACAAAAGTAGGGAAGTTATGCTGAACCTTTATAAAGCTCTGGTTAGGTCCCAACTGGAGTATTGCATCCATCTCTGGTTTCCTCACTTTAGGAAGGATGTGAGGGTCCTTGAGAGGGTGCAAAGGAAATTTACCAGAAAGATTCTAGGGATGGGGGATTTTAGTTATAAGATTAGGTTGCAAAATCTGAAGTTGTTCTCCTTAGAACAAAGGAGACTGGGAGGGGATTTAATAGAACGGTACAAAGATTATGACAGACTTCGATAAGTGAGATGAGGAAAAACTGTTCCCGTTAAGTAATGGTACAAGGACGAGGGGACACGGATTGAAGGTTTTGGGAAAGAGATGCAGGGGGACTATCAGGAAGAACGTTTTATGCAGCGCGTGGTAATGACCTGGAAGTCGCTGTCCACAATTGTGGTGGAAGGAGAGATAATCAATGACTTCGAAAGGAAATTGAATGGCCACTTGAAGGAAATAGACTTGCAGGGCTATGGGGATCAAGTAGAAAGTGGGACTGACTGAACAGTTCCATGAAGAGCTGGCATGGACTCGATGGGCCAAATGGCCTCCTTCTGTTCCATCAATGACTCTACGACTTTATCTCTGCATACCTCCAATTCTAGCCTCTTGCATACCCCAATTGTAATCGCTCTACTATTGGTGACCGTTCCTTCTGCTGCCTAGGCCCTAGCCTGTGGAATTCCCTCCCTAAACTCTCTACCTCTCCTCCTTTAAGGCACTTCTTAAAACCTATCTGTTTGTCTAAGCTTTTGGTTATCTGCCCGATTATTTCCTTACATGGCTTGGTGTCAAATGTTGTTTGATTTTTTTTTTATTTCCAAAATATACTTTATTCATAAAAATCTGTAAAAATTACATTCCCAAACAGTTTAAAACAGCATCAAGTCAAAAAATACAAACAGTGCAAAGGTGGTTTCCTTCTAT
Organism: Heterodontus francisci; assembly: GCF_036365525.1. Taxonomy (NCBI): domain Eukaryota; kingdom Metazoa; phylum Chordata; class Chondrichthyes; order Heterodontiformes; family Heterodontidae; genus Heterodontus; species Heterodontus francisci. The sequence goes on from NC_090371.1 coordinate 117,503,283, forward strand.
ACAATCACAACTTTTCCATATGCCTCACAACCCTTCCATTTCATTGTCATGCCATATACATTTTTACATTTACAGCACACAAATTTTCTCCGATACAGTTCGAGGGGTTTCCCATGGATCCAGCCCCTCAGTTCAGCTTGGTGGGGGGGACCTTACACTGTCGTCTTTCCCCATTGAGCCTTTGCTGCGGCTGTCCCAAGCTTTAGTGCGTCCCTCAGCACGTAGTCCTGGACCTTGGAATGTGCCAATCTGCAACATTCAGTCGTGGACAACTCTTTGCGCTGGAAGACCAGCAAGTTCCGGGCAGACAAAAGGGCGTCTTTTACCGACTTGATAGTCCTCCAGCAGCAGTTGAGGTTTGTCTCGGTGTGCGTCCCTGGGAACAGCCCGTAGAGCACAGACTCCTGTGTTAAGAGCTGCTTGGGATGAACCTCGACAAAAGCCACTGCATCTCTTTCCACACCTGCTTTGCAAAGACACATTCCAGGAGGAGGTAGGCGACCGTCTCTTCCCCACCACAGCCACCGCGGGGGCATTGCGCGGAGGGGGCGTGACTTCGGGCGTGCATGAAGGATCTGACGGGGAGGGCCCTTACCACCACCAGCCAAGCTACATCTTGGTGCTTGTTTGAAAGTTCTGGTGATGAGGCATTCCGCCAAATGACTTTGGCGGTCTGCTCGGGGAACCATCCAACAGGATCCCCCGTCCCCTTTTCCCGTAGGGCCTTGAGGACGTTCTGTGCAGACCACTGCCAGATGGATCGGTGGTCGAAGGTGTTTTCCCGCAGAAACTGCTCCACGAAGAATAGGTGGTACGGCACGGTCCAACTGCATGGAGCGTTCTGCGGCAATGTGACCAGGCCCATCCTTCGCAACACCGGGGACAACAGCCTCGTGAAGCACCTTGAGATATTTTACTATGTTAAGGTGCTGTACAAATGCATGTTGTTGTAGTACACACTCCAAGGTCAACATGCCCATCCCAAAGTTTGGTGTGCAAAACTGAATGCAGTGCATCAAATGGGGTTGAACCAAGGTTCTGTACAGCTGAAATATAACCACTTCTCCTATTGTACTCAAGTTCCACACCAAGGTGCTTGACTTTTAAATTTCTTCCAAAATTCTTCAAGCCACTCAATTGTACAAGTGCAACTTGACTTTGATAGGCAATAAATTCCAGACTTGCCAGCAGCGGCCACACCCTGAGAATGAATTTACAAGTGTTGAATTGTTTTCAGTCTGTCTGTGAAGCTACAATACCCAGAGTATATCAAGACTACTGAAGTCACATATCAAGCAGGTAGACAAAACCTGAGAGTTCTAGCCCCTGTAGAGAAATTATTTGTTTGTGAGATGAATGATGGGAGTTTCAATTATCACTCTGCTCTTAAGTAGCTACAATACCATAGCATATTGTGATTTAAAAAAATTGAGACACAGGTGGCGAGATGAAAATATCTTGTATGCAGTTTAAGCCATTAAATAAAAATTTTGAGTTGACAGTATTATTGAGGATGATTTTCTTACATTGCTGAGAGGGACTATTGTTTCTTCTGAGGAGGTTTATGAGGAAATTTTTGCTGAACTTGAACATTGTGGGCTGAGTTAGTCAGCCAAGCCTCGGCCAGGTTGAATGGCCTAATGGTCAGGTGCCAATCAATGCTTAGTCAAGTGTGGGGAAAGCTACCTTTCACCATGCTACATCAATGACAGGTTCCGAAAAAGAACAACTCCTATGTGGGATGCACGGGCAGGGGGTGATAAATATATTTTAATTATATAAATTATTGTGTAATAAGTTCTGGGGAAGGAAGAATAAGCAAATAAGTTACTTTAGTTGTAAGCAAATCTGGAAAATCCACAGAGGGAATAATAGAGAAAAAATTAAGATTTTACTATGTGCATCCCTCCCCAAAATTAAAATTTATCTTAATTCTGAAAGAATGCCGGTGGCTGCCCGGCAGCACTCGGGTAAGTTGTGGGAGGAAGGGGATCAGCAGGGTCTCACCTGTGATGGGAGAATGGTGGGAGGGGATTGTTGGCACTCTCACACAGCAGAGGCTCAGTCTTTCTTTATGAGGCGCGGGGAACATTGCTGCTCATCTTGGCCCCACAAAGGAAAGTTTCAAACTCACCTTACAAGACCTCAGCTTTCAGACCAGGTTCCACTAAGTGGGGCAGCCATATCACATCAAAGTGGCATCAGGGTCGTTTGCATATCACAGGATCCCGAATTACATAAATGTATAAGACTCCAGTTTGATCCAGATGCACACCTCAGTTGCCTGAAAGAACAGTGCCATTGAAATCCCCATAGAGCAGGAAGTTGATGTACCCATTTTGACTCCTTCTCCGCCTGGCTTCTACTGGATGGGGGAAGTCTTTTAGCTACTTTTAACTGGGAGTCTCATCCAAATATCCAAAATAATGTATGTCTGTGTACTATGATGCTCAAGTTTGAGGATTCCTCATTTCACCTTTATTTCTTGCAGTTCTGCACTCAAAAACTAATATTTCCTTTTAGCATTTAAAAACCTGTAAAATATTGGCCCAATTTTTCTCTACAGTTTTAATTTCTTGGGTCTTAATTCCTTGATACTCTTGCCACTCTTTGAACCTTATCCTAATATAGCTGTAAAATAAAATGCCAAAAATTGCACACAATATTACAAATATGGCTGTTGATTTTTGTCTTTACCCCCTGGGTATTAAGTATAATCTGAGTAGGCACAGAAAGGAAAATTTGGCAAAGAGTTATGCTTGCCAGTGACAGAAGATCGCTTGCTTTTCTTTCTAGGGAAATTAATGGCAGGAAAATCTGATAAGTTCTGTAAGGGGTGTGTCAGATGCCCTGGAGATATATCACTATATATGAAAAATTTTTGATAACAGCTTCATATTAACTGGAAGCTTTCAGTGAATAGTTGTCCTTTTTTTATTTTCCACTCACCTTTATAAATGGATATCCGTTATTTCTTTACATATAATATTCTCATGCATTTCTTGATTTTAAAAAGAGTGAGTGTCATAAGATTTCCATTATATTTCATAATGGAATATAATGTGAAGAAATGTAAAATTATACACGTCGGTACGAAAAGTAGAAAAACAATATTTTTTCAAAGTTGAGAGATTGGGAAATGTTGGTATTTGGAGGAACCTGGGTGTCCTTGTACATGAATCACAGAAAGTTAACATGCAAGTACAGCAAGCAATTAGGAAAGCAAATAGTGTGTGGACCATTATTGCAAAGGCATTCGAGTATAAAAGAACATATGAATTAGGAGCAGATGTAGGCCATTCAGCCCCTCGAACCTGCTCTGCCATTCAATAAGATGATGGCTGATCTGTTTGTGTCTTGAATTCCATACTCTCATCTACTCCCGATAACCTTTGATTCCCTTGCCTAACAAGAATCTATCTACCTTCGCCTTAAAAATATTCAATGACCCTGCCTCCACCACCTTGTGAGGCAGAGAGTTCCAAAGTCACACAACATTCTGAGAAAGAATTCTCCTCATCTCTGTCCTAAAAGGGTGACCCCTAATTTTAGAACAGTGCCCCCTAGTTCTGGACTCACCCACAAGAGGAAACATCCTTTCCACATCCACCTTGTCAAGACCGTTCAGGATCTTATATACTTCAATCAAGTTTCCCCTCACTCTTCTAAACTCCAGTGAAAAAAGCCCAGTCTGTCCAATCTTTCCTCATATGACAACCTGCTCATTCCAGGTATCAATCCAGAAAACCTCGTCTGAACCGCCTCCAACACATTCACATCCTTCCTTAAATAAGGAGACCAAAACTGCACACAGTATTCGAGATGTGGTCTCACCAATGCCCTGTATAACTGAAGCATAACATGCTTACTTTTATTTTCAATTCCTCCTCGGCATAAAGCATAGTATTCCATTAGCCTTCTTTATGGCTTGCTGTGCGCACATACTAACTTTTTGTGACTCATGCACCAGAACACCTAGATCCCTCTGCATCTTGGAATTCTGTAGTTGTTCTCCATTTAAGTAATACTCAGCTTTTTTATTCTTCGTGCCAAAGTGAACTACTTCACGCTTTCCCACATTATACTGTGTCTGCCAGGTTTTTGCCCACTCACTCAATCTATCTACATTGGTCTGCAACCTCCTTATGTCCTCTTCACAACATACTTTCCTACCTATCTTTGTGTCATCTGCAAATTTAGCTACTAAGCCATCACTCCCCTCACCTAAGTCATTGATATAAATTGTAAAAAGTTGAGGCCCCAGCACAGGCCCCACTGGGACTCCACTTGTCACATCCTGCCAGTCAGAAAAGGACCCATTTATGCATACTCTCTGTTTTCTGCCAGCCAGCCAATCTATCCATGCTAATATGTTATCCCCGACACCATGAGCTCCTACTTTGCGCAATAACCATTTATGTGGCACCTTGTCAAATGCCTTCTGGAAATCTAAATACTGTACGTCAACAGGCTCCCCTTTATCCATAGTGCATGTTACTCCTTCAAAGAACTCCAATAAATTGATTAAACATGATTTTCCTTTCACAAAACCATCCTGACTGTTCCCGATTACCTTGAGTTTTTCTAAGTGCCCAGCTGTAGCCTCCTTAACAATTGATTCTAACACCTTCCCCACGATAGATGTCAAGCTAACTGACATATACTTGCCTGTTTTCTGTCTCCACCCCACCCCTCCACATTCTTGAATAGAGGGGTTATATTTGCTACTTTCCAAGAAGTCTTAGTACAATTATGTAGGACATTAATGAGACTACACTTGGAGTACTGTGTACCATTTTGGTTTCCTTACCTCAGGAAGGATATACTTGCCTTAAATAGGGTGCAGTAAAGATTGAGTAGACTGGTTCCTGGGATGAAGGAATTGTCCTTTGAGGAGAGATTGCGTAGACCAGGTCTATATTCCCTAAAGTTCAGAAAAAATGAGAGGTAATCTCTTTGAAACATACAAAGTTTTTAACAGGCTTGACAGGGGAGATGTTGGGAGGATGTTTCCTCCAGCTGGGACATCTAGAATTCGGCATCACAGTTTCAGAATGAGTTGTTGTCCATTTAAGACTGAGATGAGGATAAATTTCTTCACCCATAGGTCTGTGAATCTTTGGAATTCTCTACCCCAAGAGTTGTTGTTGATCAGTATATTCAAGACAGAGTTCGATAGATTTTTGGGTACTAAGGGCATTCAAGGATATGGGGTAGTGCAGGATGGTGGAATTGAGGTAGAAGATCAGCCATGGTCTTATAGAATGGAGCAGGCTGAAAGGGCCAAATGACCTTCTCCAGCTCTATATTACGTTCACAGGATTTTTCCTCTTTTTTTTTGTTGTTGATCTCAGTTGCTGGTACAAGAACCTAAACTTCTCACAATTTTTGCTTTTGATCATTGCAGAGACCAACTTCCATAAGTCTTTGCCTTTTACAAACCCAAATGTTTTGCAGGTAATGAATGGTATTTAATGTGATGAAGGGCTAACAATCTCCTCTTTAATGACTGAATTATAACTAATATAGCATGAGATATCAAAGAGCACATTTGATCTGACCAAAAGGTGGGAAAACATTATAGTGACAGACCTTTTTTTGTTGTCATTCATGGGTTGTGAGCATCACTAACAAGGCCAGCATTTGTTTTCCATTCCGAATTGCCCTTGAAAAGGGGATGATGAGCCACCTTCTTGAACTGCTGCAGTCCACATGATGTAAGTGCACCCACAGTGCTTTTAGGAAGGGAGTTCTAGGTTTTTGACACAGCAACAGTGAAGGAAGAGTGATATAGTTCCAAGTCAGGATGGTTTGTGGCTTGGAGGGGAACTTGCAGATGGTAGTGTTCCTATGCATTTGCTGCCCTTGTCCTTCTAGGTGGTGGCGATCGCAGATTTGGAAGGTGCTGTCGAAGGAGCCTTGGTGAGTTGCTGAAGTGCGTTTTGCAAATGGTTCAGACTGCTTCCACTGTGCATCGGTGATGCAGGGAGTGAAGGCTTAAGGTAGTAAATGGAGTGCCAATCAATCTGGTTGCTTTGTCCTGGATGGTGTTGAGCATGGACTGCTTTAGTATCTGAGGAATTTAAAATGGTGCTGAATACTGTGCAATCATCAGTGACCATCCCCACTTCTGACCTTATGTTGGAGGGATAGTCATTGATAAAGCAGCTGAAGATGGTTGGGATTAGGGTACTACCCAGAAGAACTCCTGCAGCATTGTCCTCCAACAACCACAATCATTTTCTTTTGTGCTAGGTATGACTCCAGCCAGTGGAGAGTTTTCCTGCTGATTTTCTTCAATTTTCTAGGGCTCCTTGATGCCAACCTCGGTCAAATGCTGTCAAACCTCACCTATGTCCTCAGGCTCCACACAGAGATTGCCATTTTGGTCCCTGGTTATCCTCTTGCCCTTACTGTACTCCTAAAACGCCTTAGGATTTTCCTTTATCTTGCCCACCAGTGTTTTTTCATATCCCCTCTTTGCTCCCCTAATTACTTTTTTTAGTACCCCCCTACACTTTCTATACTCCTCTAGTGCCTCTGCTGTTTTCAGCCATGTTGTGCTTCTGGCATGCTCTGCTACACACCTCATGAACCAGGGTTGATCCCCTGGCTTGATGCTAATGGTAGAGTGAAGGATATTCCAGATCATGAAATTACACATTTTGGTTGAACGCAATTCTGCAGCTACCAATGGCCCGCAGCAGCTCATGGATGCCCAGTTTTGAGCTGCTAAATCTGTTCTGAGTCTATCCCATTTAGTATGACAAGCCAATGGAGGGTATCCTCAGTGTGGCAATAGGACATCGTCTCCAGAAGGACTGTGTGGTCGTCACTTCTCCCAATGCAGTCATGGACAATTGCAACTGGGACAGTTAGGTTGGTGAGGGCAAGGTCAAGTAGGTTTTTCCCCTTGTTACGGAAAGAATTGAGAGAGAACTGAAACCCCAGTTCTCTACTGTCTGTAATCAGTGTGTTGTGGACCAGGATATTAGGTGTGTTTTTCTTAACACCCGGGTGTCTGGCCAATTTGAATAACCAGCAACACGCTTTTTGTGAGTTTAAATAAAGAGGATTATTTTTATTCACACATTCACCCCAAAAGTTTGATGCTACATTGCACACTCACCACTCTGTCTCTCGCGGCACATGCACACACAAACACACTTTCTCTCTCTCTCTTTCTCAAGAAAGAAAGCCATTTGAGAGGATCGAACACATTTACCAATTGCAAGCAAAGGAATAGTTCATAAGTCGTGTGATTTTGACTCGTCCGAGGGAAAAGGCCCGGGCCTGGTGAAGAAGGCATTTTCACTTCTGATGTGTAGTTAGGTGGATTCAATAGCCAGAGTCATATATTGAGGTTGTTGCAGGCTTCCCTCAGAGGTGGATTTTCAGCAGGTCACAAAGTTATTTGCTTATAGTCTCATTACCAGGATGTTGGTTTTCTGTACTGGTGGACTTGGAAAGGAACATGCTTGGAGGCCTTAAGATCTTACAGCCTCCAGTTCTTTTTAAGGCACAATGGTACCGCCTTGTCTGCTTTCTCTGCAGCTTTTGTCTGCTGACTGACCAGTTTCTTCTTGGGTGCTTGGAGTAATAAGATCTGTTATCTGTGGTTAGTTTCGGTCATGTGACCACCTGATCAACCTATTGTCCTCCCAGAAGGATTTGAAGTTCAAAGTCATAGCTGCACAATGGGGGATGGATGATGGCCATTCATGCCTACTTATGATTTAATTGGTTTCTTACAGCTCTTTTTAAGTTTTGAGCTTGGAGACAGTGGAGGGAATTTTATCCTGATGGCGGGGGTCTTGATGTCTGGAAAAAGTGATGCCAAGAACCCTGTGTCGCCTCTTCTCCGGAAGGTACGCTGAATCTAGTGCCAGTCAGGCACTTAAGTGGACAGCAACGGGCCTACCACAGGATCAAGGTCGCCGTCGCCAGAAGTTCTGCCCTTGGAGAGCTGCCGGCCAATCAGAGGCCGGCAGCTGCAGCACCACCGCGGAGGTGGTGACTGCTGCAGGGAGGAGCACCTACTGGAGGCTGAGGATTGTCACTGGAACCAGGCCTCAGGTAGGTCAGGGCGGAAGAGGTCTCATGGGGTTGAGGGGGGAGGTGGCGGGTGATGTCAGCAGCAAGGACAGGGGGTGTCTCTCAGTGGGACCCCCCCTTCACAATGATAAGACAGCAACAGTTAAAATTCTGTGTTATGTTAATCATGAAAAGATATTTTAAAACATTTAAAATCTAATTTACTGCTTATTTAAGTTCTAAAATAGTGGGAAAGAAAAATGGCTTCAGTTACACCAGCTCAAATGACCAAAATAATAGCAATTTCAGGAAATGCTCGGAATGTTGGAAGATTGCCAAAGTTTGTTCTTTTCAAAAATGAAAATAAAAAGATGCTATCGCTATTTCTTATTTCAGTATTCCTGTCTTTCAGCGGAATTATAGTATTTTAGCAAATGCATTACTTGATTTTTAAAAACTTGTATTGAAAAACACGAACAGTCTTCAGAAAGATTCTCTGGACTTGCCGGTTTGAACAGTTTCATCAAGCAGTTTCCAATCCCTGTCCATATGTAAATGAGATTCTACATAAATACAGGCCTTTATTCCGCATAATAGCTACCTGATTTTCACTTTCAAATTTTCTTTGATTTGATGGTTGGTTGAGTCTTTCTTGAAGTCGATACGTTACGTGGTAAGTCAACCATTAAAATATTGCTCAAAAAGCTTAAATTATTTTCAGTTACAAGTCAATACTTTAAGTCTGTTCATCAAGGTGAGAAATTTTGGTGCTGGGGACATGGAATTCTTCTGATCAACATCAAGCATTCCCAAGTCAGATATACCATAGCCAGAAGCGCAGAACCGTAGAAAAGTTATGGCACAGAAAGAGGCCATTCAACCCATCATGTCTGCACCGGCTGTAAAACCTAGCCGCCCAATCTAATCCCATCTTCCAGCACCTGGTCCGTAACCTTGCAGATTACAGCACTTCAGGTGCATGTCCAGATACCTTTTTAAATGAGTTGAGGGTTTCTGCCTCCATCACCGATCCGGGCAGTGAATTCCAGACACCCACTACCCTCTGGGCGAAAACATGTTTCCTCCTGTCCCCTCTAATCCTTCTACCAATCACCTTCAATCTGTGCCCCCTGGTAATTGACCTCTCCACTAGGGGAAACATGTCCTTCCTGTCTACTCTATCTAGGCCCCTCATAATTGTGTACACCTCAATTAAGTCACCCCTCAGACTCCTCTGTTCTAAGGAAAACAACTCTAGCCAATCCAATCTCTCCTCACAGCTGCAATTTTCAAGCCCAAGCAACATTCTTGTAAATCTCCTCTGTAATCTCTCCAGAGCAATTATGTCCTTCCTGTAATGTGGTGACCAGAACTGTACACAATACCCCAGTACAGCTCCTTCTAGTCTTCCCCTGTCAGGGAATGTCAATCCCAATCTCCGAAGAGCACCATCTACTACAACAGTGATAATTTTCCATTTCCCACACCAGCCACCCGTGACCTCTCTGCATGAGATTGCCAATTAATACAAAATCTACTCGCAACTGGATTGTAAATGTCTAAACTTACTGTATATTGACACCTGAATGTTTGCTCGGTTTCTCCTGATCATCCACTGTAACATCAGCAGAAGGTTAACAGAAACCCCAAGAAGCAGTGTAAATAGTTATTTATATCATTTCTTCCAGTTTTCTGCTGAAGCTCAGGAGAACCCCTGTGGATTTTCTGTCGCAGGATGTTTACAGCAAGTATCAAGAGGAGACTTTCATCTTATAAATCAGATTTACGTTTGATCCCAGATATGAAAGATCAGTGTGTTAACACAGTGCACCAATTTCTCTACAATTCCTTTAACTAATGATGATAACTATAGACGTTTGCAACATGGATGGAGGCCATGCAACCCATTATATCTATGCCCGTTCTTTGTTAGAGCAATCCAAAACTAATGTCATTGCCCTGCTTTCTCCCTATAATAATTCGTGTTGTTTTACTTCAAATGATTATCTACTTTTCCCTAAAAATGTAGTGATCTCGACTTTAACTAATCCCTTTGGTGAACCATTCCATGCTCCAACAACCTTCTACATAAAGAATATTTTCCTATTCCCACTTATCACTCTTTCAGTGAATGCTTTAAAATGAATGATTTCTGTCACTGACCCTCCCCCACCCCCCACCCCCCACCCCCCAACCAAAGGAAATAATCTTTGCCTATTCATCTTGTCAGAAGTGTTCATAATTTTTAAGGACGAGGGAGTGGGACGACCTGAGTTGCTCTTGCAGAGAGCCAGCATGGACACAATGGGCTGAATGGCCTCCTTTTGTGTTGTAATCATTCTGTGATTCTATAAAATCTCTGTTTAGCCTTGCCTGCTCCAATGGAAATAGGCCCAGTAGCTCACGTCTTTATTCATAATTATATTTCCTCTTAATTCCAATTAAGTTATGATAGACAATCTCTGTATCTTCAATGTCCTTTTTGTAATGGGATTGACAAATCTGCACTGAGTACTCGAACTGTGGCCGAACTAATTGTTTGTATCAATTCATCATTAGCTCTTGTATTCTATTCCCCTGTCTAAAAAACTGAATAATTTGTTAGATCAGATCATGACTTGATCTGTTTGTATGTGCACTTTGAGGGAATTATGTGTTTAAGTCCCCAAGTATCTGTTTATTCACATCCTTCAGAATCTTTCCATTAAGTGTATACTTTAATGCTTTTTTCCCCTCAAACATATATCACCTGAAAATTAAATTGTACCTGTCACCGTCACATGTCACTGCTAGTTTACTACACTTTTATGGTCCTCCTTGAATTTTGCTAAATCCTTTACTGACTCCAGCTGTCACAATTCCCGAGGATCATGGATCTGTGTTCCCACAGTGAAATGGCTGGTTGAATGGTAGCTCTCCTATCATGAAAGCCCTGAGACACAGCAGCATGCAGTGGAGTGGCATCGAAACCAGTAGGCAGGGTGCTATTTACTCTCTCCCTTATTGCCACCGAAGATGCAGTTTGTGCACCTGTTATGGTGGAGGCACTGGCTGATCCCTAGCTGTTGCTTAGGCAGAGATCTGTGGCAAATTTCACTGAAACTGCCATATGTTTCATTGATGCCAACCAATGTCACAAATGAGAGTTGTAGACTCAAGTACTGTCAGTTACTCACATCCTTGGCAACCAACCTCAGAGGTGCACTTTGATGTGATGTTCCTCAAACATCCTTCTTTTCAGGCAAGTACCCATGAGATGTGGGTCCCATGACTCCAAATCCATAGGTAACCTTCTCCTTGGCCCTCTGCTGGAAAGGTGAGATATCCTCACCCACTTCTCCTCCTTCTGGTTCCTTCATGCTCTGTGTGTATCATCTCATGTCATATTGCCAATAAGTCTTATTCTCCCAGATGAAAGTAGTTGAGCAGGTGAATAGCAGTGAAGAATCAGCTGATGTAGGGATGATTTATATGAGGTTGAGACAGCGAAACATAAGACTGAAGGTCTGCACAGGTGCTCATGGGAAGGTTTGAGTCTGACATTAGCTTCCCATCATCATCATAGTTCAGAAGAAGGTAGTTGTTTCTGTAGCTTCTCCTTCTCATCATCACTATTACCCGATTGCTATATGGAAAGGATGGTAGAAGCTGCCAGCTTCTCTCGCAACAAGATTGTGTCAATTAGGAGAAGACTAGCAGTTGAATGTATACCAAGTAGCAAAAGAGATCCTGAATAAGAGCATTGCCCATTATAATGAACAGATTTAAGGACTATTAATGGAATCATTGCTGTTATGATATGAGATATTGGTAGCCAGAGTGAACGATCCCAAATTAGTGCATTTTAGTGCTATTGCTGAAAATAGAGACATTATGTAGAAGCTTTTCATCTTGCATTCATCTGGACAATCTGCAAGAATACCAATGAAAGGGAAAACAACAAATTTATACTCTGAGAAGAAAGTGCTGATTGGTTGGCAAGTGAACTCTGATTGGTAGAGGCATTGCCATGGAGAATGCACCAGGTAACAGTGACTGACCGTTAACTGCCAAGCTTTGTTTTTAAATTTAAACCAGGTAGTTTGACTCTGGTCAAGGCATTGCCTTGAGGAATGAACCAGCGAATGGCTGTCACTGCTGAACGTTCTGCATTCAACAAAGGACTCAGTTTTATCCTCTTATGCCCCCATCTCAATGAATTTCATGCTTGGCATGACATTGAGCTCTTCTTCCGTCACCTTCACCTCCGTGCTCACTTCTTTGACCAGGAGTCCTCCCCCCCCACCAGCAGATCCATTCACCCGCCTCCAGCATTCTCCCTCTATCTGGACCCGCTCGATCTTTTCATTGAAAACTGTCGGCGAGACGTCGGCCGTCTCAATTTCTCTGCCCTGCTCACTCACTCTAACCTGCCCCCCTCTGAACTTGCCACACTCCTTTCTCTCAGGTCTAACCCCGACATTGTCATCAAACCTGCAAAAAAGGGTGGTGCTGTCGTCTGGCGTACAGATCTCTACCTTGCAGAGGCTCAGCGCCAACTCTCAGACACTTCTTCCTACTTCCCCTTTGTCCATGACCCCACCACTGAACGTCAAGCTATTGTCCACAGAACTGTCACTGATCTCATCTCCTCTGGAGATCTTCCCTCTACAGCTTCCAACCTCATAGTCCCACAACCCCAGACAGCCCACTTCTACCTCCTTCCCAAAATCCACAAACAGGACTGTCCTGGCAGACCCTGGTTTCAGCCTGTTCCTGCCCATTCACCTCCTCTCTCCTCACTATCCAAGGCCCCAAACACTCCTTTCAGGTGAAGCAGTGATTTACTTGTACTTCTTTCAATTTAGTACACTGTATTCACTGCTCACAATGTGGTCTTTACATTGGGGAGACCAAACGCAGATTGGGTGACCACTTTGCAGAATACCTCCGCTTAGTCTGTAAGCATAACCCCGAGCTTCCGGTTGCTGGCCATTTCAAACCCCCCCCCCACTCTCATGTCCTGGGATTGCTGCAGTGTTCCAGTGAACATCAACGCAAGCTTGAGGAACAGCATCTCATTTATCGATTAGGCACGCCGCAGCCTGCCGGACTGAACATTGAGTTCAATAATTTCAGAGCATGACGGGCTCTGTAGTTATTTTTTCTTTTCTTTTTCTTTTTTTTTCTTTTTTTTTCTTTGTTTAGTTTATTTTAGTTTGTTTAGTTTGTTTCTACTGTGCCTACCCACTGTTTTTTTTAATGTTTGTATTTCGAGTCAGGGCTGTTCATTTTACAGTCAATTCACACTCTCTCTGCACTAACGCTTTGTCTTTCACCACACCATTAACATACCATTTGCTTTTGTTTCATGGCCTTCTGGTCAGTTATGCTCTGTGACCTTGTCCTATCAACACTTCTCTTTTGTTATCTCTTGCCCCACCCCTGCTTTACTTGCTTAAAACCTTTTACATTTCTAATGAAATGTTCTGATGAAGGGTCACTGACCTGAAGCGTTAACTCTGCTTCTCTCTCCACAGATGCTGCCAGACCTGCTGAGTGTTTGCAGCATTTCTTGTTTTTATTTCAGATTTCCAGCATCTGCAGTATTTTGCTTTTATTTTAATGGCTGTCACTTATTTTGTTTAGCTGAAACAGCCGCAATGTTTGTACATATTCTTTCTGTCTGCAAAGAACAGGGCCCAGTGTATTAATATACGTAGCTTCCAGTATGCGTAAATGCACCACACTGCGAGCCCTACTGACAATCTTAAATTGCTTGTCAGCATAATTCTTAGCTTGCTGAGGATTATTTAGCAAATGTTGACCAATCGTGGAATCACTTCTAGTGTTGGACAATGTGTTTTGAGTTTTGCAAGCATGGGCTGTTTGGCTACGATCGGCCAGTCTTTGGGACATACGGCCTATATACCTAGAATTAGACTGGCATTGAAAATCATTGATCACATTACTCATTTGTGTGATAGGCAGGACGTCTTTTTGGCTTGACGGCAGCATCCTGCTAGGGGCAAACACCACACGTGTTGCTACTGCATAGCTGCGTGAAACAGCTAGCATCATCTGTTGCTCAAATTTTTGGGATACATTACCCTTCCAGGGTAAGTTGAGGTTGACTGGGCACTTTGTAGGGCCGAAAATGACGACCTTAGTCCTGTTCATAAGTTTGCGTGATATACAGCGAGAAATGATATGATCTGGGTGGCTATTGTCACACAGGATATCTTTGATTCGCCCTATTTCAGCATCAAGCTTGCATGGTGAGCAAATAGCTCGCGCCCTTTTTATGAGGTTGCTAATAAGGACAATTTTATAGCGCATGGAACTGTAAGAATCCCAACACCTGTATTGTGGTAATCTTATGAACGGGCCTAAGGCCTACTCCTCCCCAGTCTCTTGCTATAGAGTTCAGCCAAAACTGGCTTTTTAAAGGTTGCAGTCTAATTTTGATGCACCCCAGCAGAATATGCCTGTTTTACATGGGATTTATGGCATTCACTACTCCAGTGAATATGCAAATGAGATTATCCAGGAAACTTGTGTAAGTACCTCTCCAAACATTTGGCAGGTGTAAATCTTTTTGCTTTGGTGTAAAAGCAGCACAAACCATGACATGAAAATTGTTCCCCACTGCCTCTTAACAGGAACAGTCTTTGGTGTTTAAAAAGTCACCTGTCTTCCTGGAAGTGTAAAAGAACAAGGATTAGAACCATTAAAAGTAATATGAATGATATTCAAGCCATTTGCTGCTCACAAAACTGGGATTATTCTAAGTTTATACTTATGATAATTTTGATCTTTAACACTGCCACTGCAGAGTCTTCTCATTTCTCTTCACATAAATCTATTTTGGGCTTGTATTAAACACATTGTTCAGAATTCAGATGTACAAAATATCTACCGAAATGTGAGCAGTCATATTAAAATGAAGGGCAGCAGATGCATGGGAACACCACCACCTGCAAGTTCCAGTACAGCTACAACGCTGGCATCTACCCAGCAATGTAGAAAATTGCCCAAGTTTGTCCTATCCACAAAGAGCAAGACAAATCCAACCTGGCCAACTACCGCCCAATCAGTCTCCTCTATTAATGTGCTGGGCTCCCCCATCATTGAGAATGGGGATATTTGTGGAACCTCTTCTTCCTGTTAGTTGTTTAATTGTCCGCCACCATTCACAACTGGATGTGGGGGGACTGTGGAGCTTAGACCTGATCCGTTAGCCCTATTGCATGCCGTTTGGCATTCAAGTAGTCCTGTATTGTAGCTTCATCAGGCAATATAGTTTCAAGTTAGGATGGTGTGTGGATTGGAGGGGAACTTGTAATGCAACAGCTTGGCTAGGGGCACAAGTCTTCAATACTACAGTACTACTGCCAGAATGTCGTCAGGGCCCGTAGCCTTTGCAGTATTCAAAGCCTTCAGCCGTTTCTTGATATCATATGGAGTGAATTGGATTGGCTGAAGACTGGCATCTATGATACTGGGGACCTCAGGAGGAAGCTGAGATGGATCGTCCACTCGGCAGTTCTGGCTGAAGGTGGATGCAAATGCTTCAGCCTTGTCTTTTGCTTTAATGTGCTAGGCTCCCCCATCATTGAGAATGGGGATATTTGTGGAGTTTCCTCCGCCTGTTAGTTTTTTAATTTTGTGCCACCATTCATGACTGGATGTGGCAGGACTGCAGAGCTCAGATCTGATCCGTTAGCCTTATCGCATGCTGTTTGGCATTTAAGTAGTCCTGTATTGTAGCTTCATCAGGCTGACGCCGCATTTTTAGGTATGCCTGATGCTGCTCCTAGCATGTCCTCCTGCACTCTTCATTGAATCAGAGTTGTCCACTGGCTTGATGATAATGGTAGAGTGGGGGATATGCTGGGCCATAAGGTTACAGGTTATGGTTCAATACAATTCTGCTGCTGCTGATGGCCCACAGCGCCTCATGGATGCTCAGTTTTGATCTGTTTGAAATCTATCCCACTTAGCATGGTGATAGTGCCACACAACACAATGGTGGGTATCCTCAATGTGAAGACGGGACATTGCCTCCCCAAGGACTGTGCGGTGGTCACTCCGACCAATACTGTCATGGCCAGATGCATCTACGACAGGTAGATTTGTGAGGACGAGGTCAAGAGATCTTTCCCATTTTGTTGGTTCCCTCACCACTTGCTGCAGACCCAGTCTAGCAGCTATGTCCTTTACGACTCAGCCAGCTTGGTCGGTTTTGATGCTGCTGAGCCAGTCTTGGTGATGGACATTGAAGTCTCCCACCCAGAGTACATTCTACACCCTTGCTACCCTCAGTGCTGCTTCCAATTGATGTTCGACATGGAGAAGCACTGATTCATCAGCCGAGAGGGGAGCGGTAGGTGGTAATCAGCAGGAGGTTTCTTTGCCCATGTTTTACCTGATGCCATGAGACCTCATGGGCTCCGGAGTCAATGTTGAGGACCCCCCTTTCAACTGTATACCACTGTGACGCCACCTCTGGTTCATCTGTGCTACCAGTGGGACAGGACATACCCTGGGATGGTGGTGATAGTGTCAGGGACATTGTAAGGTATGATTCCGTGAGTATGATGATGTCAGGCTGTTGCTTGATTAGTCTGTGGGACAGTTCTCACAATTTTGGCACAAGCCCCCAGATGGTAGTGAGGAGGACTTTGCAGGGTCAACAGGGCTGGGTTTGCCTTTGTAGTTTCCAGTGCCTAGGTCGATGCGTCCAGTTTCATTTCTTTTCTTAGGCTTTGTTGCAGTTTGATACAACTGAGTAGCTTGCTAGGCCATTTCAGAGGGCAGTTAAGAGTCAACCACATTGCTGTGAGTCTGGAGTCACATGTAGGCCAGGCCAGGTAAGGACAACAGATTTCCTTCCCTAAAGGATATGAGTGAACCAGCTGGGTTTTTACAAGAATTGACAATGGTTTCATGTCACTAGCTTATAATTCCAGATTTATTAATTGAATTAAAATTTTGTGATTCAAACACATGTCCCCAGCGCATTTGCCTTGACTTCTGGATTACTAGTCCAGTTACATTACCACTGCACCACCGCTTCCCCTTATCTAGCTCCATTTGCAGCAAAGCAATGGCAGATGAAAGACATGCCATGTAGTCTCAGCATATAATGTTTTTGTAACATGGTAAAGAAGAATTTCAATGTTAAAGGTTCCAAGGACTGCAGCAGTGATTTTTCTCTCTTTCTTAAGTGAAGCTCTTTAACACGTGCATATCCCTCCAAATGCTTGCTGAACATATTCAAATAATCCTGACTCCAGAGCAACAGTGTGTGACCACTGGTGAATTAGCCACATTCCTCTCCAAGTATGTTGCTATGATGTTGCATGGGCCTAACCCTTGGAGAAAGCTTGTTATGAAAATTCAGGCAGTGAGGATAGATGGATGGATAGAAATCTGGTTAATGCTAAAAAGACCATGATAAACAAAGACTGGACCAGATATAGCACTTTTCTTTGCATGTTTCATTTGATAATTTGTAGTTGATTTTTAAATGTTGGGTGATAATTTTGGAAGTATTCCAAGAGCTACATGATATATTTTGGGAAGGAGACCATTGGAAGAAGCAGCAGTGCCTGGAAACTTTGCTCTTGAAGAGATTTTGAATTATTACATGTGTTATGCTGTTTCTCTTGCCCTTGCAACACTTCTGAAATGTCCTCAAAAGTTAACTGTACCTGTACTGCAGCCTTTTCCACTCTCAATTCTGCCAACTCTCCACTTCACCCACACAGCTGATTCTGGGAATCCACCACATCCTCCCCACCAACACCCAATCACTGTTCCTGTAACCTGGGCTTCCTCCTCTTGTTGAGGTGTGAACTGGCTGTGGGTGGCTGCCTGCAGCATCGCTGTTACAGTTAAAATGCTGTTTAGTAATGTGCTTCTTTTCAATGATTGCCCTTCAAAGCCAGTTAAGAATTATATTTGCAAACCTATACACAGAAAATTGTGCTTAGTAACTTGGAAATAATGAGGTCAACAACAGGTATTAGGGATGTATTGTATAGTCACAGAGCGTTAAAGGGGGACATGGACCCATTGAAGATAGAGGCAGGCAAGACTATATGATGACACTATGTCACTAAGTTCACAAAGAGATATTGGCAGATTAAGTGAATAGATAAAACTATGACAGGTAAAGTTCCAAGTGGGGAAGCGTGAGGTCATCCATTTTGGATCTCAGAAAGGCAAATTGGAATATTTTCTTAATGGCAGAGGCAAGGATCTATGGAGGGGTAACAGGATTTAGGTGTCGATCTATACAGGTACCAAAAGGAATCAGAATAGGTTAATGGACTGTTGGCCTTTATCTCAAGGAATACAAACAGGAGGAAGTTATGCTTCAGTGGTACAGAGCTTCAGTCAGACCCCATCTACAGTACTGTGTTCAATTTTGGGCACCGTACATCAGAAAAGATATCATAGCATCATAGAATGGTTACAGCACAGAAGGAGGCCATTCAGCCCATTGTGTCTGTGTTAGCTCTCCAAGTGCAACATAGCTAGTCGCACTCACCTGCCCATTCCCTGTAGCCCTGCAAATTGTTTCTCGTCAGATGCTTATCCAATTCCCTTTTGAAAGTCATGATTGAATCGTCTCCACCACAGTCTCGGGTAGTGCCTTTCAGATCCTAACCATTCACTGCATATTTTTTTATTTCCTCATCTCGCCATTGGTTCTGTTGCCATTCATCTCATATCAGTGTCCTCTGGCTCTCAAAAATTCCACCAATGGGAACAGTTTCCCTCTTCCTACTTTATCTAGATCCCTCATGATTTTGAACGCTTCCATCAAAACTCCTCTCAACCTTCTCTAAGTAGAACAATTCCAGCTTCTCCAGTCTATCCACCTAACTGACATCCCACATCCCTGGAACCATTCACATAAATCGTTTCTGCACCATCTCTAAAGCCTTCACATCCTTCCTGAAATGTGATACCCAGAACTGGACATAGTACTCCAGTTGAGGCCGAACCAGGATTTTATAAAGGTTCATCATAACTTCCTTGCTTTTGTACTCTATGCCTCTTTTTGTAAAGGGCAGGATCCCATATGCCTTTTTAACCACTTTCTTAACCTGCCCTGTCACATTCAATGATTTGTGCACATATAGCCCCAGGTATGTCTGTTTCTGCACCCTCTTTAGAATTGTACCCTTGGTTTTATATTGCCTCTCCTTATTCTTCCTACCAAAATGTATCACTTCACACTTCTCTGTATTAAATTTCATCTGTCGCATGTCCAGCCATTCCACCAGGAATGAGTGATAGAAATTGTTGGTAAGTGAGTGATGGGGATCTGGTGAATTGAGCAGTGTCTGTGGTTAGTTGGGATACGGCATTTGAAGATAAATTCACTGACCTTGACCACTCATGTCAGGTCCTTGAAACTCGGTCCTCAAGGCTACACTTCTGGCATTGACTTCTACAGCTATCTGCTTCCACTGTCTTATGAGCATGTATTTGGAGGACCTGTTGGCCCACTGCCCATACAGGACATCTCTCCTGCCTTCCATCTCCTCCACCAAAGTCCCCAGTGCAACATCTGAAAACCTTGGAGCCTGCTCTCCCATATTAGAGGCATAGAAAGTAGTGTAGATGGGAGCATAAAATGATAAATAGACATTGATAAAGTAATGGGCAAAACTGTGGCAGATGGATTTCAACACAAGAAAGATTGAGGCCAAATACTGTAGATGTTGGAAATCTGAAACACAACAGAAAATGCTGGAAATACTCAGCAGGTCAGGCAGCATCTAAAGTGTGAGGTCCTCCATTTTGGATCAAAAAAGGATAGATCTGAGCATTTTCTAAGTAGTGAAAAGTTAGGAACAATGGAGACCTAAGACATTTAGGGGCCCATGTTCAGAGATTACTAAAAGGTCACAATCAGGTACAAAAAGTAATCAAAAAGGCTAATGCAATGTCAGTATTTATAACTAGAATGTTTCAGTATAAAGGGAAGAAAGATTTGCGATGGCTATACAAAGCCCTGGTTAGATCACATCCAGAATATTGTGTACAGTTTTGGGCACCTCACCATAGAAAGGATATATTGGCCTTGGAAGGAATGCAGCACAACATTTACCAGAAAGCTACCAGGGCTCCAAGGGTTAAATTTTGAGGAGAGATTACATAAAATTAGATTTGTATTCATTGGAATATCGAAGTTTAAGGTGTGATTTGATTGGGGTTTACAGGATTTTGAAAGGAATTGATAGGGTGGATGGAGAGAAACATTTTCTGCTGATGGGGATATCCAGGACAAGAGGACATAACCTCAAAATCAGAGCCAGGCCATTCAGGAGAGAAGTTAGAAAACACTTCTTCACACATAAGATCGTAGAAGTGTAGAACTCTTGTCCACAAAAGCAGTAGGTTGTCGCTCAATAAATTAATTTTAAATCTAAGATAGATCGATTATTTGGCCAGCTGAGGATATTAAGGGAAGTGGAGCCAAGACAGTGGATGGAGTTGGATGCAGATCAAACATGATCTCATTGAATGGCGGAACAGACTTGGGATGCTGACTGACCTACTCATGTTCTTATGTTCCTATGTTTGCTGAGACTATATTAAATTGTCCTCTGCTCAAATAAGAGACAGAGAGCTAATCAATGTATAATGCGAGAGCCCTGTATGTCGGTTTTCAGATACCTTTCATAGTGAAATTTGGATTATTCACTGAAGCATTTATGAATAAGCCAAGTTGAAACAGAGAACGCTTTAGTTTGGTCAGGACAGTGAATTTTACATGAGACACTTTCAGGTTTAAAAATAAGTCAGCAATAGTTGATGGCGTTTAAGCTAATCAATGTTTACTGTTTTCTTTTCTTTCTGTCAGATGAAAGCAGTGAGGAATTTTGACCTTGGTCAGAGTAGGGTTTAGCCTTGAGAAGAAAAAGATAGCAATCCAAGGAAGATAAATGCTGGCAGCTCCACGGATGCATCAGCAATCGACCAAAATGGATCTGAGAAAATCTGAAATAAAAGCAAAATACTGTGGATGCTGGATGAAATACCCCAGTAGGATTCTGCAATCTTATTTAATTGTTCAAAATATAATCTAATATTTAAAATTCTGTGACCGGTAAGGTAAAATATAACACAGTCCCAACACTTACACCAATGTTCCCTCTAATTTCCCTTCACTGTGCTTGGGCCGTTTGTTGTGCTACGCAGTCCCTTTAAGATTGCCATGCTGTTATGCATGTGCGCATATTAAAGGGACTGCCCCTTGTGCGTGGCTTTTTTATCCCTTATGCAGTAAGTTCTGGCCTGTTGCACACCGAGCACCCGCACAGCTTAGAGGGAACATTGACTTGCACCTTTGATGCTTATCACAGGTAGCTGCCTATATCGGTCATATGTTACTAACCATTTGCCAGTATCATTAGATTATAAATGGCAGCTTTATAATTGATTCTATTAAGCACACTGGGTATTTAGGACAATTTTTCATGCCTTGTTAATCCTTTACAGTATTTACTGATGTGCGATGCTCGGTTTTTATCCTTGACCCGGGTTCCAGGAAGTCAGTGCTGCCACGTGTCTCTCCTATGATTCTCTTTGCTGGCAGACTCTCAATTTCTGTTGGTGCTTCTCTAGGTCAGGACAGAAACTGAGTGGAAGCTGCACCCAACACCAGTAGACCAGTAGAGCCCACAGGATCATTGCAATGGAGATTGGTTTTACTGTCTAGTGCTTATACTGTGTTAGCCATGGCTCAGCTGGCAGCACTCTCGCCTCTGAGTCAGAAGCTTGTGGATTCAAGTCTCACTCCAGGGCTTGAACACGAAATCTAGGCTGACACTTCAGTGCAGTAGTGAGGGAATGCTGCACTGTCATAGGGTGCCATCTTTCAGATGAGACATTGAACTAAGTCCCTGTCTGCCCCCTCAGGTGGATGTATAAATCCCATGGTACTATTTCAAAGAACAGCAGGGCAATTATCCCTGGTGTCCTGGCCAAAATTTATCCTTCAATCAACATCCCAAAAAGATTATCTTGTCATTATCATGTTGCTGTTTGTGGGAAATTGCTGTGCACAAGTTAACTGTCGTGTTTCCTATATTACAACAGTGACTACATTTCAAAAGTACTTCATTGGGACATTTCTGTGGTTATGGAAGGTGCTATATAAGTGCAAGAATGTCTTTTTTATAGAGGGTTAATTGCTCCAGCACCAGCACGGTAGCTATCAGCAGTAGGGACTGTTTAATGAAGCTGGCAGTTGGAGGAGCTGGTGGGATAATAGCCCTAGGCCTTAATGGGCAAACTCTGTGATGTAGTTAGGATCAACTAGTTTTTGAATGAACCCCTTTGCTCTCTTTTTTTTCTTTCTGTCTTTAGTATATAACCATTAGTGTAGAAATATTTTTCAGAAGGTTGATTTTTTTCTTGTGTTTGGGATCTGACTACTTTTTTTTAAAATGAGAAAGCAAAATTAAAATGGAAGATAATGGAAGTCAGAAACTTAAAGCAGAAAGTGCTGGAAATACTCAAGCTGAGGCAGCATTATTGAGAGAACAGATGAGTTGATGTTTTAGGTGAGGAACTTTTGTCAGAACTTTGCCATTTTTAACATACAGTACACATTTCACCAGTTTCCTGGTATCGCCACAAATGCTGACTGAGCTACTGAGTGTTTTCAGCATTTTCTGTTTTGTTCAATATTATTTCTTAGTTTATTTCTGTGTAATGTTAACAAAAATGTTCAACTTAAATGTCTTCACCAAAAGTTCACTTCTTTGAGACAGGTAATTAAAATTTTAAATTCTGCTGTTCCATTTTTTGTTTTAATTTATTTTTCTTATCCAATGGTGTTTACAGACAAAAATGACTGATACACTGTGAGTTACCATCTGTCTCTTACTTACAGGGCCGGATTTTATTCCGGTGACACGTTTCCCAGCAGTGGGTCAGAAGGTGGGGCGAGAACACGCCTCGGCCTTCGTTGGACTCCCGTTGCTATTTAACAGGTGGGCAGTTGATTAACTGAGGTCCTGCAGTACTGAAGACGTCGGAGACCCCGGGACGGGTATGTGGGGTCACTCACAGGAGCTCAGTGAAGGCCATTAAGTACATAATGAGAAGTGTGCATTTGATTAATATACTTTACTGAGCTACTGAGATAAAGAACTACAATTGGTAGTCCTTCAATTTTAAGCAAATTTCAAAAATGCTCAGAGGGTAGATATCAACAAGATAGCAATTTAATCTAGGTATAAGTTACACAAAACAAGTTATAAAGTTAGAAGAAGGCAGGCAAGGGTGGAGTTGGATGATAAGGAGGTGGAAATAGGCAGTCTTAGTACATGGTAGGAATATGTGGTCGGAACCTCATCTCGGGGTCAAATATGACAGCAAGGTTGTGAACCTTCTGGTCTAGTCTCAAACAGTTGGCAGGGGAGGGTGGCTATAGAGCGGAGTTTGTGTTGGGGACTGAAGCGGATAGTTTTGATCTTTTCAATATTTAATTGGAGGAAATTTCTACTCATCAGTACTGAATGTTGGACAAGCAGTCTGACAATATGGAATGTCGCCGCTATTCCAATGCACATAACAACAGTAAATTATTAAATGTATCTCAGCCCTTTTCTGCTACTAGCAGTATTTCCAAAAGTTGGAAAGCGGTAAGCTTAACGGATAGTGTATGAGCATGCATGTGGGAAGGTCTATGTTTTCCCATTCATCAACAATGCAAGTGACTAGCTATAATGGCTGCCTAGTCACACCACTGTTAAGGAGGTACCCATTACTATACTGGTGTAATATGGCTAGGACGTTGAACTAACTCTTTTGCAATTATGTAAAGAAAAACAATTGGGGCTGTAGTTTCCCCAAGTAATTTTATTTACTGAATTCCTCAGCAAGAGCATTCTCTAGGATGGCTGCAAGTTTCCCAAGAAGAAGTTCAAAAGATCTAATATTCCACGTTGCTTCACAGAGGATGGAGTGGGTTGGAGATGGGTGTATGAACTTTGGATATTAGGACCTTCAGCTGGAGTTAGTATAATTAGGGTAGATGGTTGAAGTTAGATTTTGAGCAGGCTTTTGTAGATAGGAGAAATTGTGAAAGAGAATTCAAGACATCAAGGTGTGATGGCTGAAGGAGAGAGAGAGTACAGAGGAGATTTACAAGAATGTTGCCAGGGCTCGAAAGTTGCAGCTATGAGGAAAGATTAGATAGGCTACGGTTGTTTTCCTTAGAACTGAGGAGGCTGAGGGGTGACTTAATTGAGGTATACAAAATTATGAGGGACCGAGATAGAGTGGACAGGAATGACCTATTTCCCTGAGCAGAGAGGTCAATTTGCAGGGGCACAAATTTAAGGTGATTGGTAGAAGGTTTAGAGGGGACATGAAAAAAAAGTTTTTCACCCAGAGGGTGGTGGCTGTCTGGAATTCACTGTCAAGAACTATTATGATGTCTGGACCTATGATATATTTTATAAATAGCAAGTATGACTTTGCTAAGGTCTTATTCTGGTTTGTAGAGTAGGAGTTAATTAACATTTGGATAACATCACTATATTCATATTTGAGTCAGTAATTTAAAAAAAAAACGTCTCTTCGACATTCTTTGATATACTTTACTGGTTAGACAACAACAACTTTTACAAACATACGGGCGGCACAGTGGCGCAGTGGTTAGCACCGCAGCCTCACAGCTCCAGGGACCTGGATTCGATTCTGGGTACTGCCTGTGAGGAGTTTGCAAGTTCTCCCTGTGACCGCGTGGGTTTTCGTCGGGTGCTCCGGTTTCCTCCCACAGCCAAAGACTTGCAGGTTGATGGGTAAATTGGCCATTGTAAATTGCCCCTAGTGTAGGTAGGTGGTAGGGAATATGGGATTACTGGAGGGTTAGTATAAATGGGTGGTTGTTGGTCGGCACAGACTCGGTGGGCCGAAGGGCCTGTTTCAGTGCTGTATCTCTAAATAAAATAAAAATAAGTAAGAACGGTGATGGAGCCAGAAACCCTCAACTCTTTTAAGAGGTACCTGGACATGCAGCTGAAGTGCTGTAACCTGCAAGGCTATGGACCAGGTACTGGAAGGTGGGATTAGATTGGGCAGCTAGCTTTTTCGGCCGGCGCAGCCACGATGGGCTGAATGGCTTCCTTCTGTGCCATAACTTTTCTATGGTTTTATGGATGTAATGTTAACGGAGGGAGGAGGGGGACAGACAGTTATTCTCTAGGACTAGAGGAGATTCCGGAGGTAGTGAGGAGCAAAGCAATGAAGGAGGGGGATTTTGTGAGCCAGGATGAAGATTGAGAGTTATTTCATTGGTATATTAAAAGCAAAATACTGCAGATTTTGGAAATCTGAAATAAAAACAAGAAATGCTGGAAATACTCGGCAGGTCTGGCAGCATCTGTGGAGAGAGAAGCAGAGTTAACATTTCAGGTCAGTGACCTTTTATCAGAATGGGCAAAGTTAGAAATGTAATAGGTTTTAAGCAAATAAAGTGGGGGTGGGGCAAGAGATATCAAAAGGGAAGGTGTTGATAGGACAGGGTCACAGAGAATAACTGACCTGAAGGACATGGAGCAAAGGCAAACGGTGTGTTAATGGTGTGCTGAAAGAAAAAGCGTTAGTGCGGAGAGGGTGTTAATTGACAGAAAAATGAACAGCCCTGGCCCGAAGCACAAACATGAAAAAAACAGTGGTTAAAAAAATGAATGATGAAATAAACTAAAATAAAATAAACAAATAAAAAATAACTGAAAATAAAAAGGGGGGTGGGGGAGGGCCGTCATGCTGTGAGATTATTGAACTCAATGTTCAGTCCAGCAGGCTGTAGCATGCCTAATCAGTAAATAAGATGCTGTCCCTTGGGCTTGTGTTGATGTTCACTGGAACACTGCAGCAAGCCCAGGACAGACATGTGGGCACAAGAGCAGGGGGGAGTGTTGAAATGGCAAGCAACCGGAAGCTCAGGGTCATGCTTTTGGACTGAGTAGAGGTGTTCCGCAAAGCGGTCACTCAATTTTGCGTTTGGTCACCCCAATGTTTCCCATTGGGAGTTGGGGAACCAGTTGAAGTCAGCAAGGCCAGGAATAACAAATGATTGGTACTAAGTAGGGTAGTTTGTATTGGTGACATTTGGGAGAGCAGAGAAGTTAAGCCTGAAGGTGATAAAATATGGATAAAGATTTCAGCTGCAGTAAAGTTATGCTAGGATGGAGATACACAGTGTTGCAGAGGTGAAACTAGATGCTGATGAACTGGAAGAGGAATTTGAAGCTCAGCTCATTATCACAGAGAACAGAACTTGCATACTGTTGGATTTAGCATGTGTGCATAGATCGGAAAGAGAATTGGGAGTACTAGATTTCAGGCAACAACTAAAAAGGATGTTAATTTCAGGCAAAATTAAAATAGGAAATACTGAAGATACTCAATTGGTCTGGCAACATCTGTGGAGAGAGAACTTCTGATGGAAGGTCATCGACCTGAAATGTTGGGCTGGATTCCGTGAAGCCATTTGGTGCAAGAATGGAGGGGTGGGGGCCAGAGAATAGCATTGGATGCGTTTGCCTGGAAATCTGACATGAACACTAAATTCAGCCCATTAGCTCTGTTTCTCTCTCTGCAGATTTTACCAGACCTGCTGAGTATTTCCAGTATTTTCTGGTTTGTTTTTCCAGATTTCCAGTATTTTGTTTTTTGTACATTTGAGGCATGTTTGGCCACTCAATCCTTGGTCGTCATATGTCTAATTTTTTGTTATGTATAATTTGATTTATTATGCAGGGAGAGCTGAGTTTTCTCAATAGGAATAAAATACAAGAATTCATAATTAAGACTGAAAAGTGCCTAAAGCTCTAAATCCATCAACTAATGGACACTAATTGACTGGTTTTGAGTTAATGAATATTACCCAAGGTTTAATAATGAAGATAATTATTAGCAAATAACTCTGTGTCTGGTGATGCATTCTTTTCTATTGAAAATATATGGTTAGGAAGAAAATTATTCTGTAATTCCTGGGGTGAGGGAAAGCCATTTGCAGCACAATGGCTGTGGAAAACCCAATTGCCAAATGGCATGGCACCCCCACCTCGAAGATAGTTAAATTGGCTTAATTTTAGTATTTTGGACTGGTCAGGGTCATCCTTTTTTCAGATAGTCAGTGCAACCTTATGGTCATAGATTGTTAAGACCACTCCATCATCAAACAATATAAGATGCTTTTGGGAGAAGACAAGCTTGCCTTATTTGTTACAGCTACAAGCTCCAGCACTAACTTTTAGATGAGCAGGAAAAGACCACCTGACAGTAGCATGGATGAGCACATAATTGAATCCTTATTAAAGCTGTATTTTAAGTTTTACATTGTGAATGTGCGCCATCAGTCTTCTTGTGAAGTTCATGCTGCTTCTTAGTCAAATATTCAGTTGATAAGGACATTAATTCAATCTCAGCCATGCACCTTGCTTTAGCTACATTTGCATTCATTGAAACAATTGCAATCAAAAGAGGAGAGCAACATAATTTTAGCAATAAAATTGAAGGCATACATTCAGAATTTTATGCTTTTAATCCAAGGATTTTAATAAAGGATCTATTGATTGTGTGCATTTTAAAGCATAAGTTAGGGATTTTAATACTTTAATTTGTGTGTGATTTTTGTTTTCTGTATCATTTAATGTTTTTGCTGAGTACTTGACTGTCTTATGTTATTCCATGGCTCCAGCTATCAAGCTTTGATACCAGTCACAGATGCCATTACTTCTACCAGCTGCCATTCCGTAGATTTTATCCTAGTGGTAGCACATCTCACGCATTAGATTCTCGTCCCATTCCTGGATGAATGGAGAGGCCTAGAGATTCAAATATGTAGAGGTCTAAATTCCACATTGTTGGGTCTGGCAGCATCTGGGGAGACAGAAGCAGAGTTAACCTTTCATCAGAACACATTTCCAGCACTACTTCTGTTTTTATTTCAGATTTCCAGCATCTGCAGTATTTTCTTTTATTCCATATTGTTGGGCCTGTTTTATAGGCCTGAAACAGATGCAACTGTAACCAATTTAGCATGCCAGAATTCTACACAGGAATCCTGCACTGGATCTGCGTGGGCATTCTGGTCACTGCTAATTGCTCAGGGACTTTTTTCTGGCAACTCTGAAAGCCACCTGTAATGAGAGCAGGCTTCATTTCAATATTAAAATGAGGCTTCTGTGTTCATTTCAACCCAGATCAGTAAATTTGTTTTCACTAGTTGGAGATTGCACTGCACGTGCTTTGACTAAGAATTCACGGTCCAGAGCAACCTAACTAGCAGTCCTTATGTTTCAAATCATCAGAGAGTGGGGAGAGATTTGTTTACTCGGAGTTGGAGCTTTCCCACAGGGACTAAATAGAGACCATTACTCCTTTAACAGGGAGAGTGGATGAATATTTGAAGTAGAGGAAGATACAAGGCTGTGAAAAGAGTGTGGGGAAGTGAGATTAGTCTTGAATTTCTTGAACAAAGAATTGTTTTCTTCTGTGCTTTGTGGTTTACCTGTTCTACCTCCACAATTCCCCACTGATCCATACTTTTCCCCCTCCTATTCCTTATCTATCTACTGTTCTTTGTTGAGATTATCTCTATTGGCATGGGGTCAGCTTCCAAATGTATACTACCACTCAGCTTTATATTTCTAGCCTTTTCAAGTAGAATTTCGTCTAATTGAGCATCTGGAAGATTCTAACCTTTCCAAAAGCTCCACCCCTTTGTCATTAATACCATCGCCCCCTCTGTCTTTGCTCAGCTTGAATCAGACTTCTTGCTACCTCAACAACCTGTTGCTCAAAGTTGAGTTTCAAGCTCCATCACAAAGGCCGCCTACCTCTGCCTCTAATTCATACCTGTTAATCCATTTGACACCAGCAGCTTTGATTTCTGAAACACCTCATTGACCTCCTGACTTATTCCCTGCATAAACCTCAACTTGTCCAGAACTCGGCTGCTTATATCCTGACTCCCAAAATGTCCTGCTCACCTAATTCTTCTGCTCATACTGACCTATAGTGGCTCACTGTCTCCCAGTGTATCAAATTTGAAATCCTCATCCACAAATACGTCCCCATCTTCCCTGTGCCACACCTTATCTCTACAACCTCTTCCAGCCTTATGGCCCCTTTTATGTCTATGTAGTCCTCTGATTCTGGCCTCCTTTTCTTTAATACTCCTCCCAGCATTAATGATGGTGGGAATGCTTTCAGCTGCATTAGTCTTACTCGCTGTAATCCCTTCTTAAAACTGTCCACTTTTGAAAAATTTTTTCATGGGATGTGGGCGTCACTGGCAAGGCCAGCATTTGTTGTCCATCCTGAATTGCCCTTGAGAAGGTTGTGGTGAGCTACCTTCTTGAACTGTTGCAGTCTATCTGTTGCAGGTACACCCACAGTGCTGTTAGAAAGGGAGTTCCAGGATTTTGACCCTGCGACAGTGAAGGAACAGGAATTTATTTCCAAGTGTGTGACTTGGAGGGGAACTTGCAAGTGGTGGTGTTCCTGTGCATCATCTGTCCTGGTTCTTCTGGGTGGAAGAGGTTGTGGGTTTGAAAGGTGCTGTTGAAGGAGACATGGTGAGTTGCTGCAGTGCATGTTGTAGATGGTACACACTGCTGCCACTGTGCATCAGTGGTGGAGGGATGGGGGTGCCAATCAAGCGAGCTGCTTTGTCCTGAGTGTTGTTGGAGCCACACACATCCAGGTAAGAGGAGACTATTCCATCACACTCCTGACTTGTACCATACAGATGGTGGACAGGCTTTGGGGAGTCAGGAGGTGAGTTACTTGTCGCAGAATTCCCAGCCTCTGACCAGCTCTTGTAGCCACAACTGGTCCAGTTCAGTTTCTGGTTAATGGTAACCCCCAGGATGTTGATAGTGTGTGAGTCAGTGATGGTAATGTCATTGAATGTCAAGGGGAGATGGTTGGATTCTCTCTTGTTGGATTTTGTCATTGCCTGGCGCTTGTGTTGCGCTGATGTTAACTTGCAACTTATCAAGCCAAGCCTGAATGTTGTCCAGGACTTGCTGCATTTGGACATGGACTGCTTCAGTATCTGAGGAGTTATGAACGGTACTGAAAATTGTATAATCATCAGCGAACATCCACACTTCTGACTTTATGATGGAGGGAAAGTCATTGATGAAGACATTTGGGGCTAGGACACTATCCTGAGGAACTCCTGCAGCAATATCCTGGCACTGAGATGATTAGCCTTCAACAATGACAACTATCATCCTTTATGCTAGGTATGACTCCAACCAGTGGAGAGTTTCCCCCATGATTCTTATTGACTTCAGTTTGGCTAGGGCTCCTTGATGCCACACTCGGTTAAATGCTGCCTTGATATCAAGGGAAATCACTTTCACCTCCCCTCTGGAGTTGAGCTGTTTTGTCCATGTTTCGACCAAGGCTGTAATGAGGTCAGGAGCTGAGTGGCCCTGGTGGAACACAAACTGAGCATCAGTGAGCAGGTTATTGCTGCTTAAGTGGCGCTGGATGGCACTATTGATGACACATTCCATCATTTTGCTGATGATCGTGAGTAGACTGAGGGGATGGTAATTGTCCAGATTGGATTTGTCCTTTTTGTAGATAGGACATACATGGGCAATTTTCCACATTGTCGACCAGATGCCAGTGCTGTAGCTGTACTGGAACATCTTGGCCGTGCAATTAGTTCTGCAGTACAAGTCTTCATTACTGCAGCCAGGATGTTGTCAGGGCTCATAGCCTTTGCAGTGTCCAGTGCCTTCAGCCGTTTCTTGATATCATGTGGAATGAATCAGATTGGCTGAAGACTGCCACCTGTGATGCTGGGGACCTCAGGAGGAGGCTGAGGTGGATCATCCACTGAGCATTTCTGGCTGAAAATGGTTGTGAATGCTTCAGGCTTTTCTTTTGCACTGATGTGCTGGGCTCCCCGTCGTTGAGGATGAGGATATTTGTAGAGCATCCTTCTCCAGTTAGTTGTTTATTTGTCCACCTCCATTCATGACTGGATGTGGCAGGACTGCAGTGTTTTGATCTGTTCTGTTGGTTGTGGGATTGCTTAGCTCTGTCTGTTGCATGCTGCCTTCCCTGTTTGGTATGGAAGTAGTCCTGTGTTGTAACTTCACCAGGTTGACACCTCATTTTTAGGTATGCCGTCCTGCACTCTTCATTGAATAAGGGTTGGTCCCTCGGCTTGATGGTAGTGGTAGAGTGAGGGATATGCCAGGCCATGAGGTTACAGATTGATGTTGAATACAATTCTGCTGCTGCTGATGGTCCACAGCACCTCATCGATGTCCAGTTTTGCATTGCCAGATCTGTTCTGCATCTATCCCATTTAGCATGGTGGTAGTGCCACACAACATGATGGAGGGTATCTTCGGTGTGAAGACGGGGCTTTGTTTTCATAAGGATTGTGCGGTGGTCACTGCTACCAATCCTGTCATGGACTGTCATTTAACAGGTAGATTGGTGAGGACAAGGTCATGTAGGTTTTTCCCTCATGTTGGTTCCTTCACTACCTGCTGAAGGCCCAGTCTGGCAGATATGTTCTTCAGAACTTGACCTGCTCAGTCAGTAATGGTGCTACCAAGCCACTCAGTGATGGACATTGAAGTCCCCCACCCAGAGTACATTCTGTGCCCTTGCCACCCTCAGTCCTTTTCCAAGTGACGTTCAACATGGAGGAGTACTGATTCATCAGCCGAGTAGTTGGGGGGGGGGTGGGTGGGGGGGAGGTGGGCAGTGGGGGCAGTAGGTGGTAATCAGGACATTTCCTACCCCATGTTTGATCTGATGCCATGAGACTTCATGGGGTCCAGCGTCAATCTTGAGAAATCCCAGGGTAACTCCTTCTCACCTCTATACCACTGTGCCGCCACCTCTGGTGGGTCTGTCCTGCCACTGGGACAAGATATACCCGGGAATGGTGATGATGGTGTTTGGGACATTGGATATAGGGTATGATTCCGTGAGTATGAATATGTCAGACTGTTCATTGACTAGTCTGTGGGACAGTTCTCCCATTTTTGGCATAAGCCCCCAGATGTTCGTAAGGAGGACTTTGCAGAGTCGGGTTTGCTGTTGTCATTTCCAGTGTTCCATCTAGTTTGATTTCCTTTCAACTTTTGTGTAGCAGTTTTGTACAACTGAATGGCTTGCTAGGTCATTTCAGAGGACAGTTAAGAGTCAACCACATTGCTGTGTGTCTGGAGTCACATGTAGTGCAGTCCAGGTAAGGGCGGTAGATTTCTTACCCTAAAGGACATTAGTGAACCAGATGGGTTTTTATGACAGTCAATGGTAGTTTCACGGTCACCATTACTGACTAGCTTTCAATTCTGGATTTTCATCAATTGAATTGAATTTAATATTCCACCAGCTGCTGTGGTGGGATTTGAACCTGTGTCCCCAGAGTACAGCCTGGGTCTCTGGATTACTAGTCCAGTGGCATTACCACTACACCACAATCTCCCTCTCCACACTCTTGTTACCTCTGTTCCCTCTCGTAACTGTTCCAAAAGGCTTTTGACTGTTCTTTTATTTTCTTCTGGGATAGCTTGTTATTATTCAGTTTTCATTTATGATGACATCAGGATTCTACTACTTGTATATGTTCTTGATTAGTCTCATTTTGTACAGTCAGCATTCCTTTTGCTGCAGATTTTATAATAGAAGGAGGTTTAGATAACATATGAACTAAAGAAAATAGTGAATTTTTTTGTTTGACATGTAATGTTAATAGTAATGGCTAATGATTACAGGAAAAGGATATAGAAGTTCAGCTCAAATGCTGCTGAAGAATCTACTTCATGTGAATGTCAATTAGGGCTGGATTTTACCTGCCCCCCCAATGTCGTGGTGAGGTGGCCTGGAAAATGCGTCCGGGAGGGGCTGCCATGGGCCTCGACGCTGGGAAAGCCCCACACCATATGGTGGCTCATGGTAGCACCCCCACCGCTCGCGACGGGACTATCATTGCAATATGTTAATTTATTAAAATTAAGAAATAATTACCTCATCGTGCCAGCCGGCCAGCTCCCATTTTACCGTCGGTGGCCGGCACTCCGGCGATGTCCGATCTCTGACTGGAGGTCCTATGCGGGACACTGGTGGGGATGGGGGAAAGGAGGAAAGTATTTCAGTGTGGCGGGGGAAGGGGTGGGGGGGGGGAGAGGGAAAAGACTTAGCTGATTGGTCGAGGGGGTGATGGGAAGGGGCAAAGGTAAAAGTTTCTCAACTTTGGCGGGGCCGGGGGTTGGGGAGGGGAAGGTCATATACTCAAAGTAAGTATTTTGTGTGGGGGCTGGCGGGGGGGGCGGTGGGGAGAGGGCAGGAATGAAATGTAAGGCTATGGGGGGAGGCATGGGAGAGGGGCAGGACATATTTTTCTATTTTTAACACCTTAATATTAACTTTCTTTAGAAGTTTGACCTGTCAGTATGGGCTCCAAGTCCTTTAAAAATGATGCTGGTACCTGCGCAGTGGTGCTGGAACAGTTTTAGGGGACGGAGCGCCCGCCCCCTCCATGTCATGGGGTGGGTGGTGGCGGTTCGCCCCGTCCATGTAAATGAGCTGTCACGTTGAATGTTACGGTGGCTCTACAGAGCAAATCCCGTGTGTGCGCCCCGCCATCTTTGAAGCTCACCGCCAGGAAAACTTCAGCCATTTGTAAAGAATATCTGGAAGGCGGGTTGAGGCCTGACGAAGCTCATCTTGGCCAGTGAGGCAGGTGCAAGCACATGAACATTCAACTGGCAAGACAGGAATCTGTGACCAGATTTCGTGTTCACCTCGCAGGCTGTTATGTTAATTTAAGCACAGTAGCAATCTTCAGGTGAAACTAATTCGTCTGAATTAGCATGATCTTGAATGCAATGAAAGAAAATGAGGTTGAATTTCCATAGAGAGAGGGTGGGGTTCTGAATCGTCTGGCATAACATCAGGAGAAGATAATTGGAAACACTTTAAACCAGTTCACCAGGATTTCTATGGATCTTGTGCTGAAGTTATAATAGTTAAGGGTGAAGACCCCGGTAGATATCTAACCCCAGTATCTTTACAACTATATCAAAGTTGTCCCTTGTTTCTGAGTTATTCTTTCAAACTTCTGGTCAGAAGCAGTCTATGAATGGACATTTCTTATAAGACGTTTCCCTACTGTGTCATTATCAGTCCTTGTTCCAGTGAATGAGAGAATTCTGCCTTTTGTGTGATGAATTATATTCCTGTTTGTACTATTCTGGAGCAGAGCTTCATAATGTCATGGCAGGAGAATTTCTGCACAAAATATCTGTCCTCATGGTTACAGTGAAGATGGTATATTTAAATTATACTTGTCATAAGTTTTGAATCTTAGAATCACACAGCGCAGAAGTGGACTATTTTGACTCTGAAATAGCTATCCAATTAGATCCACTCTCCCACTCGTTTCCTAAAGCCTTGCAAATTGTTCCTTTTGAAGTGTATATCCAGTTCTCTTTTGAAAGTTATTGTCGGATCTGCTTACACCACCCTTTCAGCAAATGTGTTCCAGATCATAGCCACTCATTACATATTTCTCCTCATCTTTCCTTTTGTTCTTTTGCCAATTATCTTAAATCTGTGCTGTCTGGTGACCAGCCCTCCTGCCAGTGGAACCAGTTTCTCTTTATTTACTCCAACTAAATTCTTCATAATTTTCAACACCTCTGTTATGATCAGGTGAGAAAGTGATCTAGGGCTTCGCTCTCAGCCTTTGCCTGGTTTAACCATAACAGGGTTTAGTTTTTAAAAACACTGTGTTTTTAGCTCACCCTCAATGAATTCCTTGTTCACTGCTGTCCAATTGTAAGGCAAAGAAATCAACCAGACAGGTTTTCTTAGATTCAAACAAGAAAGGTGTAAGTTTATTCATCTTAAAGCTCTAATTTGGTTAAAACTACTACGAGTACGCTACGAGACCACACTAGCATGCATACACGATAAACGCACACACAGATAGAGAAGAAAAGTAAAAAGAATAAAGGAGAAAAGTTTGAAGCAATAGCTGGGGTTTATTTACTGTCCTTTGAGTTCGATGTAGAGTCTTTGACTGCAGTTAAATCTTGACGTTTCGTTGGGGCCCAGTGCATGCTTTCAAACTTGTTTCGATGTAGGAGTCTTCTCACTTGAGTTTTAAGTGTCTTCAGTGGATCTGGAAATTCATGAGAGAGAGAGAGAGCCAAGCAGGAGAGAGGCCCTTCAAGTTCAGTTGCAGTCCAACCCAAACTGTTCTGTGAGCAGTTCAAAACCAAACCTGGGCTAGCAGGTTAGTCATGCGACTAGATTTTTTTAAAACAAACTCCCTTGTGTTTTTATGGATTCAATTCACCCACAGTGGGGTAGTGGGTGGGGGGGGGGGGGGGGGCGGTGGTGGAGGGGAAGGGTTTGTTCCACATTCAGTGTTTGGTGATCAAAATCCATTTGGATTAATTGGATCAGGTAGCAGTTCTATTGTCTCTCCAGGCAACTGTCTCTTAGTATGCAAATATTTCCAGCCACTACATCTCTTTAAACAATTCATTTCTTCAGTCCGGCAACAGTTTAAAATTAATGTTTTATATGCCTCATTCTTGGCAGGTGGGGTCTTCATGACACCGCTATTAAATCTTCCCTAAACTTTCTCTGCTCGAAGGAGAATAATCAGAGCTTCTCTAGTATCTCCACATAACTGAAGAAACCTCAGCCCCGGCACTACTCTCCAAAGTCTTGACATCTTTCTTACAGTGTGATGCCTAAAATTGGACACAGTACTCCTTCTGAGGGCTAACCACTCATTTATAAAGATATAGCATGACATCCTTGCTTTTCTACTCTATTCTGACCAAGATGTTTTTATATATTTGAAATGGAAATTTTAATAACTGGAAGTTCAAATTGGAAACGAGCTTTACAAGTCATGAGGATTGCTGTCAAGATTATTAATTAATCAACTTATCTTTATTTCTGCCCATATATTTCCTTATTTAAATTGTTGAGATAACATGAATTTTGAACATTCATTAAATTGTCACGATAGGTAAAGCAAGGAGTTAGTTTTATACAGTGCTTTCATTTTTTTTAGGAAACACTGACACTTGTAAAATAGGCACTCTAGAAAAAGGAGAAAGCTTTCCACAATGAAAGAGAAAATGTACATTCTCTCATTTTCAGTCCTTTACAGTCTATTTTAGTGGTTTCCAGGATACTTTCATTTGTCAGAGTCAGGTTCCTGATGCTTCCTCTGATGAGTAGAGGTGATATTAATTAGTAAGTTCTGCCTAAGTGTTGCTGCTGCTCCTCTTGTAATATGACCTTTTTAAAGCATTCAGTGCCTCAGCATGGTACTTTTTGGACAAATGATAGATGACTTGCTCCAGTGAGAGCAAGGCTGGCATGCTTCAAAAGTGAAACCTGTAGCATTATACTGTTTCTGTTAGCTAGCGTGTTTTAGTTTAAGGAGTGTTTGTTCATGCATTTGAATAGTTTCATTTTGTTTATACAAAAAAATAGTACAAGCATTTACTTCAGGACTCTAAACACACTATATGGTAGATTGTATTTGGCCCAACATTACCAATCCACGTCAATTTTTAGGTGCTAAGGTAGCTTTTTTAAGACTCGGAGTTGGAATATTTAATAAAAGCCAATTGAGTTCACTAGAATCTTCAACCCACTGTCTATCATCATGAACCTTGCAACTGAACTCTCATGGTTCCATTCCTATTGTTGCCATCACATCTTCTACGTACCTGCATGGCCATCTCCAGTGTGTCACAACAACTGGGTCCCCTCCCATTCCTCATTACTTTTGTCTCTAGAACTTTATGCATAAGCTTGAATATAGCTTTGATGTGCATACCAACAATATCCAGCTATAGTTCTCCACCACCTCCTTTTATTCCTTGCTGTCGCCATGTCGCTTGTGGTCTAACAGCAAGTTACAGAAGAAACACCTTTTTGTTTTTGCAAATCAACATCAAGACAGAAGTCATCCTGTTGGAGTCCTGTCAGAAACCACTCACTTTAGCACCTGATTCCATCTAACTCCCCAAATTCCCATTCAAACTCAACTTGGCCACATGCACCTCAGGGTCCTGCTGAGCTGAGTTACAATTGCTACATCTAGTCCACCACCATGATTACCTATTTTCACCTCTGAAACATACCTATCTGTGTCCCACCTCATCTCACTGCCATTGAAATTCTCCTGTATGCCATTATCACCTTAATCATAACTAATCTAACTGAAGCACAAATCTGTTCGACAGCTGGTGCTAAATTTTCTTCCAGTATGTCATGTGAAAATCCATTTTTTTGCATTAATTATGATGTCATTTGCATCTGTTTAAATATCATGTAATAGTTGAATGAAAGATTTGTTGCTTTAGCAAAATTGGTGATATATATGCAAAATGTATAGTCTTTAGATATATACTGTGTTTTAACTACATTGACATATTAAAGTGTGATAGCATTCACTTATCCCAGGAATTTCCTCAGTGCTTCTCCTGTTCTGCCACGAAGTTCATTGGAAGCCCTGGGCCTCTGACCACATGTGCGTTCCATCAACAAGGCTACTGACTTACACCTCCGTAAACTTTATCTGATTCTTCCCCTGCCTCAGCTCATCTACTT
Organism: Heterodontus francisci; assembly: GCF_036365525.1. Classification (NCBI taxonomy): domain Eukaryota; kingdom Metazoa; phylum Chordata; class Chondrichthyes; order Heterodontiformes; family Heterodontidae; genus Heterodontus; species Heterodontus francisci. Next base: position 117,540,981 of record NC_090371.1, read on the forward strand.
CTGAAAGCCTCAGCTCTGCCTTTGTTACCTCTAGATTTGACTATTTCAATGCACGTCTAACTGGCCTCCCATCTTGCACCTCTATAGATTTGATCTCATCCAAAACTCTACTGCCCGTATCCTAACTTGCACCAAATCCTGTTCACCCACTACCCTCTGTGCTCAGTTGACGAAGACCTTGATTTAAAAAAATTCACTCTTGTTTTCAAATCCCTCCATGGCCTTGCTCCTCCCTATCTCTGTAACCTCCTCCGGCCCTACAAATCTCCAAAATATCTACATTCCTCCAATTCTGGCCTCTTGTGCATCTCTGATTTTAATTGCCCCATCATTGGCAGTCATGCTTTCATCCGCCAAGGCCCTAAACTCTGGAATTCTCTCTCTAAACCTCTCTGCCTCTCTACCTCTCTTTCCTCCTTTAAGGCATTCCTTAAAACCTACCTCTTTGAGCAAACTTTTGGCCATCTGCCCTAATATCTCTGTGTTTCACTTCCAAATTTTGTTTGATATTGATCCTGTGAAGCACCTTGGGAAGTTTTACTACATTAAAGGTGCTATATAAATGTAAGTTGTTGGTGAACCTATCAGTTTCCCCAGGCCCCGAAAATTAAGGGTATCCGATTAACCGGAAGTATAATGAGTCACTGATCCAATACCTCCAGTTTTCCACCCGTGTTGATGTTGACACTATCCCGAGGCTTTCTACCAAACTTAAAGCAATGTAACAGGAGAAGGCCTGAGAAAATGTATCTCTTAAAATCATTTCCAGAATCTTTTCTCAAGGCAATCAATAAGAACTTAGAAGGAAGCGTCAAAGAATTAATTGAATTGACCATCTTTCTTAAGTTATCTTTGTGTTGCTACACATTTGATCATGAATATTCAAACAATATGAGGGATAAAATTCAGCTTGTGGAGCTGTGCAAAATGGCCAGTAGCACATTGGCTGCCTGTTTATTTACTCTGTCTGATTTTCTTTTCCATTAAAACTACTGACGTGGTTTGGGAGGGTGGTTCAGGAGCCTGTGTATGGTGGGCATTAGGAGGACCAGAGATGTGTGGAACTATTGAGTGAAGGGGATCCTTGTGTCTTGTAATAGCTATAAAGAGTACCATTCTAGGCTCTGGGAATATGGGAGTGGTGTCTTGAGAATACGGGTATTGTAGGATTAGGGTGCATTGGGGTGATAGTGATGGATTGTGGGAGTAATGGAGAGGCTGGTATGCACTTTAAATAACAGGCTTCCCTAACTTCCGAAGAAGGGTCACTGACCCGAAACGTTAACTCTGCTTCTCTTTCCACAGATGCTGCCAGACCTGCTGAGTGAATCCAGCATTTCTTGTTTTTGTTCCCTAACTTAGCCCTGGGGAAATCCTTTGGCAATGCTACCCTTGTGAGGATATCCCAAAACCCACCTTCCCGGAATTCCCAGAGCAAAAAATGGTGTTAAGTTGTTTGCACTTTTACTAATACCGTACTAAACACAGTAACCACTCAAACACAATTCTTGATCTTGGCCACAAACAGGGCTTTTGAGATTTCCTCATGAGGACAGCAAGAAAATTGGCAAGTGATTGAGGAGGTGCAGCGAATATAGCAGCATTGTGTGGAAAAGGGAGCAGGGACAGTTAGCAAGGGGCAGCATTGGCATTATTATCACAGGCCTCAGTTACTTTAGAAAAGAATATTTACCTGCTTTAAATCTAAAGCTGGGCACAGTGAGCAGTGTAATATATAAGTACATTTATGCTTTTGCCAAAAATAGTGTGATAAAGTGTGAATGTCTGACACTTATAAGATGCATGTGTTATATGGCCTTGATTTTCCGATACTCAGTGTGCCCAGGTGATTCAGTAGCCCAAGGCATATATACATAATTCCATTTTTCATTTTAAATCAACAGGAAATTGATTTTCAGAACTAAACTACTCTTTCCAGATCAAAAATGCCATTCCAACAGATATCTTTTTGGGGTTTAACCATTGCATCACATGCTTTAAAGTTAAATAGCCAATCAGAACTAGATTTTCATGAGCCTGCGATGAGCTCATTTTGTTGCATGATAAATGTAGTTGGCTGCATAGAAAAGGTAACTGTAGTCGAAAAGGACGTTGACCACGTGTCTGAGAGTCCAGAGATAAATTATTTAACTAATAGCCCACTTAACCAATAGAATTGATGAGATGCTTTAATCCTAGATACTGTTACTTGGATGTAAAAATGCTACTTTCATTTTTCTGGGTTAGCTCTGATGAGAAAGGAACAACATCTAAAATCCTTTGACAGTCGTACCTGTAAACAATAGCACAACAAAGGACTTTGTATACTTACAAGTTTAAGAGGAAACATGCAATAGATATTGATTGCAGCATTTCATTCATCTGGTACAAGTCGACAAATGGGAGTTTTAATATTCCATGTATTGATTCAGACTGATATAATACTGAATAATATATTATATATTTATCTATTTATTTACTTGCCTTGACTATCCAGTGAAATTATTACGATTAGCTTATTGTGAAAGTCCATTTAAAGTAGAAATATAGTATGGTGGAAATTCATTTGTGATTTAAGTAACGGTGGATAAATGCCTATACTCCAGAGGCAGCTCACTGATTGAGGATTTGAGCAAAATCGGCCGGCTGGAATGTTGGCTGAGGACGGCAGCAAGTCCGGGAATTAAGGAGTAAGGCAATTCAGAAAAGGGGGCATGAGTTCATGTCTGGCAGTGGCTCGCAGGTGTAAGTTTTTTTTAATCTACTTATTTGGTGGCTGCTCGGGCCCAAATTTGCATAGATAATGGGCCGAACACCAGTTTCTGGATGACTACAGGGCGCCCTAAACATTAACGGATGCAGCACACTTTCTTTTATTTTTTAAGTTAATTCATGGGATGTGGGTGTTTGTGGCTAGGCCAGCATTTATTGCCCACCCTTAATTGCCATTGAGAAGGTGGTGGTGAGCTGCCTTCTTGAATGGCTGCAGTCCTTTGGGTTTAGGTACACCAAAGGTGCTCTTAGGAAGGGAGTTCCAGGATTTTGACCCAGCGACAGTGAAGGAATGACGATATAGTTCCAAGTCAGGATAGTGTGTGGCTTAATGGGGAACTTGCACATGGTGGTGTTCCCATACATCTGCTGCCCTTGTCTTTCAAGGTGATAGAGGTCGTGGGTTTGGAAGGTGCTGTTGAAGGAGCCTTGGTGAATTGCTGCACTGCATCTCGTAGATGGTACACAGTGCTGCCACTGTGTGTTGGTGGTGAAGGGAATGAATGTTGAAAGTTGTGGATGGGGTGCCAAGCAAGTGGGCTGCTTTTTCCTGGATGGTGTTGAGCTGCTTGAATGTTGTTGGAGCTGCACTCATCCAGGCAAGTGGAGAGTATTCTATCACATTCCTGACTTGTGCCTTGGAGATGGTGGACAGGCATTGGTGAGTCAGGAGGTGAGTTAATCGCCACAGAAATTCCAGCCTCTCACCTGTTCTTGTAGCCACAGTATTTATGTGGCTGGTCCAGTTCAGATTCTGGTCAATGGTAACACCCAGGTTGTTGATAGTGGAGGATTCAGTGATGGTAATGTCATTCAACATCAAGGGGAGATGGCTAGATTCGCTCTTGTTGGAGATGGTCATTGTCTGGCACTTGCTTGACGCAAATGTTTTTTGCCACTTATCAGCCCAAGCCTGGATGTTTTCAGGTCTTGCTGCATCTGGATACGGACTGCTTCAGTATCTGAGGAGTTGTGAATGGTGACTGAACATCGTGCAATCATCAACGAACATCCCCACTTCTGACCTTATGATGGAGGGAAGATCATTAATGAATCAGCTGAAGATGGTTTGGCCTAACACTACCATGAGGGACTTCAGCAGTGATTAACTGCGAGTTAGATGATTGACCTCCAACAACTACAACCATCTTCTTTTGTACTTGGTACGACTCCAACCAGCAGAAAGTTTCCCCCCTGATTCCCATTGACTTCAGTTTTGCTAGAGCTGCTTGATGCCATACTCGATCAAATGCTGCCTTGATGTCAAGGGCAGTCACTCTCACCTCACCTCTTGAGTTCAGCTCTTTTGTCCATGTTTAGACCAAGGCTGTAATGAGGTCAGGAGCTGAGTGAACCCAAACTGAGTGTCAGTGATCAGGTTATTGCTGAGCAAGTGCCGCTTGATAGTACTGTCGACGACCCCTTCCATCATTTTGCTGATGGTCGAGAGTAGACTAATAGGGCGGTAATTGGCTGGGTTGGATTTGTCTTGCTTTTTGTGTACAGGGCATACTTTTTTATTTTATTCATTCATAGGATCTGGGCGACGCTGGCCAGGCCAGCATTTATTGCCCATCCCTAATTGCCCTTGAGAAGGTGGTGATGAGCTGCCTTCTTGAACCGCTGCAGACTATTTGGGGTAGGTATACCCACAGTGCTGTTAGGAAGGGAATTCCAGGATTTTGACCCAGCGACAGTGAGGGAATGGCGATATAGTTCCAAGTCTGGTGTGTGACATGGAGGGGAGCTTGCAGGTGGTGGTGTTCCCATGTATTTGCTGCCCTTGTCCTTCTAGTTGGTAGAGGTCGCAGGCTTGGAAGGTGCTGTCTAAGGAGCCTTGGTGCATTGCTGCAGTGCATTTTGTAGATGGTACACACTGCTGCCACTGTGCATCGGTGGTGGAGAGAGTGAATGTTTGTAGATGGGGTGCCAATCAAGCGGGCTACTTTGTCCTGGATGGTGTCGAGCTCCTTGAGTGTTGTTGGAGCTGCACCCATCCAGGCAAGTGGAGAGTATTCCATCACACTCCTGACTTGTGCCTTGTAGGTGGTGGACAGGCTTTGGGGAGTCAGGAGGTGAGTTACTCACCGCAGGATTCCTAGCCTCTGACCTGCTCTTGTCGCAACAGTATTTACATGGCTACTCCAGTTCAGTTTCTGGTTAATGGTAGCCCCTAGGATGTTGATAGTGGGGGATTCAGTGGTGGTAATGCCATTGAATGTCAAGGGGAGATGGTTAGATTCTTGTTAGAGATGGTCATTGCCTGGCACTTGTGTGGCGTGAATGTTACTTGCCACTTCTCAGCCAAGCCTGGATATTGTCCAAGTCTTGCTGCATTTCTACACGGACTGCTTCAGTATCTGAGGAGTTGCGAATGGTGCTGAACATTGTGAAATCATTGTGCCTTGTAGATGGTAGACAGGCTTTGGGGAGTCAAGAGGTGAGTTACTTGCCTCAGGATTCCTAGCCTCTGACCTGCTCTTGTAGCCACGGTATTTATATGCCTACTCCAGTTCAGTTTCTGGTCAATGATAACCCTTAGGATGTTGATAGTGGGCGATTCAGTGATGGTAATGCTGTTGAATGTCAAGGGGAAATGGTTAGATTCTCTCTTGTTGGAGACTGGCACTTGTGTGGCGCGAATGTTACTTGCCACTTATCAGCCCAAGCCTGGATATTGTCCACGAATGGTGTTGAACATTGTGCAATCATCCGCGAACATCCCCACTTCTGACCTTATGATTGAAGGAAGGTCATTGATGAAGCAGCTGAAGATGGTTGGGCCTAGGACACTACCCTGAGGAACTCCTGCAGTGATGTCCTGGAGCTCAGATGATTGACCTCCAACAACCACAACCATCTTCCTTTGCGCTAGGTATGACTCCAGCCAGCAGAGGGTTTTCCCACGATTCCCATTGACCTCAGTTTTGCTAGGGCTCGGTCAAATGCTGCCTTGAGGTCAAGGGCAGTCACTCTCACCTCACCTTGAGTTCAGCTGTTTTGTCCATGTTTGAACCAAGGCCGAGGTCAGGAGCTGAGTGGCCCTGGCGGAACCCAAACTGAGCGTCACTGAGCAGGTTATTGCTAAGCAAGTGCTGCTTGATGGCACTGTTAATGACACTTTCCATCACTTTACTGATGATTGAGAGTAGGCTGATGGGGCGGTAATTGGCCTGGTTGGATTTGTCCTGCTTTTTGTGTACAGGACATACCTGGGCAATTTTCAACATTGCAGAGTAGATGCCAGTGTTGTAGCTATACTGGAACAGCTCGGCTAAGGGCGCGGCAAGTTTTGGAGCACAGCTCTTCAGTACTATTGCCGGAATATTGTCAGGGCCCATAGCCTTTGCAGTATCCAGTGCCTTCAGTCATTTCTTGATATCACGCGGAGTGAATCGAATTGGCTGAAGTCTGGCATCTGTGATGCTGGGGACTTCAGGAGGAGGCCAAGATGGATCATCATTTCGGCACTTCTGGCTGAAGATTGTTGCAAATGCTTCAGCCTTATCTTTTGCACTGATGTGCTGGGCTCCCCCATCATTGAGGATGGGGATATTTGTGGAGCCACCTCCTCCAGTTAGTTGTTTAATTGTCCTCCACCATTCACGGCTGGTGTGGCAGGACTGCAGAGCTTAGATCTGATCCGTTTGTTCTGGGATCGCTTAGCTCTGTCTATCGCATGCTGCTTACGCAGTTTGGCATGCAGATAGCCCTGTGTTGCAGCTTCACCAGGTTGACACCTCATTTTGAGGTATGCCTGGTGCTGCTCCTGGCATGCCCTCCTGCACTCTTCATTGAACAAGGGTTGGTCTCCTGGCTTGATGGTAATTGTCGAGTGGGGGATATGCCGGGCCATGAGTTTACAGATTATGGTTGAGTACAATTCTGCTGCTGCTGATGGCCCACAGTGCCTCATGGATGTCCGGTTTTGCATTGCTAGATCTGTTCGAAATCTATCCCATTTAGCACGGTGATCGTGCCACACAAAACGATGGACAGTACCTCAATGTGAAGGCGGGACTTCGTCTCCACAAGGACTGTGCGGTGGTCACTCCTACCAATACAGTCATGGACAGAAGCATCTGCAACAGATAGATTGGTGAGGACTGGAGCAAGTAGGTTTTTCTGTCTTGTTGGTTCCCTCACCACCTGCTGCAGACCCAGTCTAGCAGCTATGTCTTTTACGACTCAGCCAGCTCGGTCAGTAGTTGTGCTACCGAGCCACCCACACCAAATCCATTCTGTGCCCTTGCTACCCTCAGTGGTTCTTCCAAGTGGTGTTCGACATGGAGAAACACTGATTCATCAGCTGAGGGGTGGGGGGGGGCGGTGGTGGTGCGGTCGGTGGTAATGAGCAAGAGGTTTCCTTGCCCATGTTTGACCTGATGCCATGAGACTTTATGGCATCTGGAGTCAATGTTGAGGAGTCCCAGGGCAACTCCCTCCTGTCTGTATGCCATTGTGCCACCACCTCTGGCATACCCAGGAATGCCGATTGGGCGTCATGGACACTGTCTGTAAGGTATGATTCCGTGAGTATGATTATATAAGATTGACTCGTCTTGTGGGACGGTTCTCCCAAGGAGGACTTTTCAAGGTCAGCGTTTGCCATTGTCATTTCCAGTGCCTAGGTCGATGCTGGGTGCTCCATCCAGTTTCATTCCTTTTCTTAGACTTTGTAGTGCTTGACTCAATTGAGTGGCTTTCTAGGCCATTTCAGATGGCATTTAAGAGTCAACCACATTGCTGTGGGTCTGGAGTCATATGTAGGCAATACCAAGTAAGGATGGCAGATTTCCTCCCCTAAAGGTCATTAGTGAAACGGGTTTTTATAACAATCGACTATGATTTCATTGTCACCATTAGCCTAGCATTTTTTTAAAATTCCAGATTTATTAATTGTATTCAGATTTCACCGTCTGTCGTGGTGGGATTCGAACCCATGTCCCCGTAGCATTAGCCTAGGCCTCTGGATTATTGTCCAGTGACATTACCACGATGCCATCGCCTCCCCCTAATCCTGCAGAATGAGCTCGCATGCTATCTTGGATCCTTCAGCATAGTTTTTCTCCTCAAAAAAAAAAATGGGTACAGTGTAAACACATTTCTAGGTCACTGTGTTGCTGGCATGCTGAAGGAAATTGACAAGCTGTCAAATGTTGGGGAGTTTTGAAAGGATGTTCCAGTTCAGGCTGATCACAGTAAAATTTAAGCATAGTGAGGGTGAATTTTCTGCATGTGTTAGAGTGCACATAATAACTTTACATAAATGTGTTTATACTTTTATGCACTAATCCTGTGTTAACAACTGCTTATGCTTAATTAGGGCTTGCTAAGGAGCGATTGAATGGCTACTTCTTAAATTCTTAAGACTTGACTTTTGACAGAAAAAGCATTATTGGTGCCAAAGCTGTCATTACAGCACTCTTAGGGATGGCAAGGTACACAAAGTGACCCAACACAGACCAAACCAGCAAGTTGGATAATGGGGAAGCTGATAAAAATGATTACCATGGCAAAGGGAATGCAGAAAACTCCAGGCTGTTCTGATGGAAAATGCTACACATGCTGCAAACACATTGGTGTTTATTTTTATTTCAGATTTCCAGCATCTGCAGTATTTTGCTTTTATTACGTTGATGTCAAGGCCCATCAGTACTTGCTGTAATAGTGCTGAGCCATACTTGAGAAGGCAAAGCTAAAGAGCAGGGGCATACAATTCTGTTAATCATTCATAATACAAAGTTTATAGTTTATGCATTCCAGATCTGATGTAATGTTATATTAACACACTGGGGATGAGCAAACTCCATTGATCCATACACCATTTCTTATTGGACCCAGCTCATTGCCCACACCCATTCTTTTACCCTTCCTTTCACCACAACCGCACCCACCCCCCCACCCTTCAAATCTCCTGCAGCCAATTCAGGAAACCAGTGTGAAAACTTCCTCCTTAGCACTCCAAAAGGCAACTTGAGAAGTCACAGAAGCTCCCTGCTCTCTCTCTCTTCAAATGGGTGTCTCTTAGTTCTACCTTCCCCTATCAGAGCAGCAACATTTAACCTATTAATTTGGTATTTTGACTTTTGAGGGACTCATTGGTAACCTAAAAAGGATACCTGAGCACCAGATGGTTACGCTGTGTCGAAATGGTTATTCTTGAACTGACCACTGAGACTGCCAGTTCAGGAGTAATTGAATATGTCATCACGGTGCAAAAAATATTCATCATCCTCAAATGACGACTGTTATTTAATTACATCAGAAATAAAAGCAGAAAATGCTGAAACTACACAGTAGAGCTATCAGCAACTGAAATGAGAAAAGATAATCCAACATTTGGTAAGATCCTTCATCAAACAGCAAAACGAGTCTCCCCAAAATGCTCTATTTTCTTTTTTCAAATATTGCTGGACCTCTTGTGTTTTTTGCTTATATTTCATATTTCCAGTGTTTTTTTTTCATTATAAAGAATTAATTGCTTTTCCTGTATAGGAGAATGGAGCATTTTATTATACTCTAACACATTCCTCTTGTTGAAGCAGCTTTCATGATTTCATCTTCCTAGTTTTGAAATATTACTGACTTGCTTCATGCAATATGCATTTTTAGCTGGTTCTAGCTGTTTAAAAGGAAAGCCAGGAGCACTCCTGCAAATAGTTATTTCAACACGGGATTTCTATCATTTGATAAGTAAAAAGCGGAATGATTGTCGTTGCATGCATGGGCTGATGCAGGGCCTTCTAGCTGCTTTGGATTGGTTCACAGAAAAACAGTCAAAAGAAGAAGCATTTTAGGCATAAACTACACAGCAGCATTAACCAAATCTTTTGGTTTCAGCTCATTAAGTGCATGACTAGCAATTCAATGAGTTGCTTGCAGCTTTATGGAAGTGTGTGAACATCAGAAAAACAGAAGCCATTGTTTTCAGCTCCCATCATAAACTCTGCTCCCTTGTCACTGACTCCAACTATCCCAAAACACTCGCTCAGAGTGAACCTGGCTGTGGAATACTTTGGCAACCTATTGATCCCAGATTTCAGCTTCAAAATCCACATCCTGTCCATCAACAAGACTGCAATATAGTCTACCTCTGCCCCTACCTTAGCCCTTCATAGAATCATGGAAATTTACAACACAGCCATTCAGCCTGTCATGTCTGTGCTGGCTAACAAGTTGCCATCCAGCTAAATCCCATTTTCCAGCTATTGGTCCGTAGCCTTGTAGGTTGCAGCACTTCAAGTGCATCTCCAAGTACTTTATAAACATGATTAGGGTTTCTGCCTCTACCACCCTTTCAGGCAGTGGGTTTCAGATTCCACCACCCTCTGGGTGAAAAAACTTCCCTTGCATCCCCTCTAAACCTCTACCTCAGCCAAAATTTATGCCCCCTGATGATGGACCCCTCAACCGAAGGGAATAAGTCCTTCCTTTCCACTCTATCTAGACCCTCGTAATTAGATACACTTCAGTTAAGTCTCCCCTCAGCCTCCTGTGTTCCAAAGAAAACAACCTGGCCTCTCCAATCTTTCCTCATACATGAAAATTCTCCAGTTGATGCAATATCCTCATAAATCTCCTCTGTACCCTCTCCAGTGCAATTGCATCTTTCCAATAGTGTGCAGTACTCTTAACTAGCGTTTATACAGTTCCAGCATAAGGTCTTAGTTCTTATATTCTATGCCTTGGCTAATAAAAGCAAGTATCTCATATTCCTCCCTAACCACCTCAGCTGCCTGTCTGGCCACCTTCAGCGATCTGTAGACAAAATCCCTCTGTTCCTCTACACTTCTTAGTATCCTACCATTTATTGTGTATTTCCTTGCTGCCTTTGGCTTCCCCAAGTGCATTATCTCACACTTCTCCAGATTGAACTCCATTTGCCACTGTTCTGTCCATTTGACCAATCCATTGGTAGCTTCCTGCAGTCTACAGTTTACTTTCTTCATTATCAATCACACGTTCAATTTTTGTATCATCTGAAAACTTCTTAATCATATCCCCTACATTCAAGTCCAAATCATTGATATAGACCACAAAAAGCAAGGGACATGCTACTGAGCCCTGTGGAACCCCACTGGAAACAGTCAGAAAAACACCCATCCTTTGCTTCTTGTCTCTGAGCTAATTTTGGATCCAACCTGCCACTTTTCCTTGGATCCCATGGGCTTTCGTGACCAGTCTTCCATGTGGGACCTTATCAAAGGCCTTGCTAAAATCCAAGTAAACTACGTGAAATGCACTGCCCTCATTGACCCTCCTTGTTACTGTTGTATTAGGGCTTTAAGGAAATGTATAAATGGTGGGCGTGATCATTGCCGAAGGAGTTGTAGTGTGTTGGATCCCTAGGGTAGAAGTATGTAGTGGGTTCTCCTGTAATCTATATTAAACAGTCCTAGTCTTCAAGTAAAAGAACCGACATTGTTCATACCAGTCGTCTCTGTGTGATTGGTGAGTTTGTGCATATCAATCAAGAAACGCAACAGTTACCTCCTCAAAAAATTCAATCAATTTAGTCAGACACCACCTTCCCTTAACAAATCCCTGCTGACTGACTTTGATTAAGCCATGCTTTTCTAAATGAGGATTTATCCTGCCCCCAGAATTTTTTTCCAATGCTTTTCCCATCACCAAGATTATGCTGACTGGTCTGTAATTGCTCGGTCTAGCCCTTTCCCCCTTTTTTAACAAAGGTACAATGTTAGCTGTCCTCCAGTCCTTTGGAAGCACACCTGTAGCCAGAGAGGATTAGAAAATGATGGTCAGAATCTCTACTATTTCTTCTCTTGCTTCCCTTAACAGCCTAGGATACCTTTCATCCGGGCCTGGGGATTTATCCCCTTTCAAAAATGTTAAACCCCATCATACTTGCTCTCTCACTATGATAATTTTATCTAATATTTCATACCCCTCATCCCCAATTGCAATGTCTGTATCTTTCCTCTCTTTTGTGAAAACAGACGCAAAGTATACATTAAGAATCATACCCATATCCTCTGCCTCCACACACAGGTTACCCTTATGATCCCTAATCCGCCCTACTCTTTCTTTAGTTATCCTCTTGCTCATTATGTATTTATAAAAAAACTTTGTGTTTTCCTTGGTCTTACTTGCCAATATTTATTCAGACCCTCACTTTGCTTTCCTAATTTCCTTTTTAATTTCACCCTTTTGCTCCTCTAGACTTTCTGCATTATTGAGTCCATGGTATCTGTCATAAGCTTCCCTTTATTTTCTTTATTCTCTCCTTTAAGCCCCTTGACATCCGCATTTGTTTGTCCCACCCTTTTTCTTTAAGGGAAGATACTTGCTCTGAACCCTCACTATCTCTTCCTTGAATGCCTCCCACTGATCTGGCACTGATTTACCCCCAAGTAGTTGTTTCTAGTCCACTTCAATGACATCTCAGCTTAGCAAAATTTGTTTTTTCCGTAATTGAGAATTTTTATACCTGGTGTATCTTTGTCCTTTTCCGTAACTACCCTGAATCTAACTGAATTATGATCACTCCCACCAAAGTGCCCCCCAACTGACACCCCTTCCACCTGCCCAGCTTCATTCCTTAAAACTATGCCCAAAACTGCCCCCTCTCTTGTTGGGCTTGCGAAGTACAGGCTAAAAAAGTTCTCCTGAATGCATTTTAAGAATTCTGCTCCCCCTGTGCCTTTTAAACGACTTCTATCCCAGTTAATACTAGGGTAGTTGAAATCACCTACAGTTATTGCCCTAATGTTTTTACACTTCTTATGATCATGGCATGGAAACAAGTTAAACACTCACTGAATTGGCAAGTATATCCACTTAAAAAGGAAATAAATCTGTTGTAGTCAAACAAGGAGAGGGAAAAGAGGGGAGCTCTTCGACTGCTCCTCACCTGATCATAACAGAAATTTGGAGGCTCTGCATCCGAGATCAAACTCAAAGACAAATGAGAAGTTGGAAGCAGGAAACCAAATTGATCCCTAGCAATAATTATTAAAAAAAAACTTTGATACAGGTTTTCTTATGGTTCAGTGCCAGATTACTAAAATGTCCACCTTCCCAGAACAGAGTGAAGTAACTTGGGACAGTTTAAAAGCCCTATCCATTGAAGAGTTAAGAAGTATAACTAGGTATTTAGAGATAAATATCCATCCAAAAGCTAGGAAACCCAAAACCCTAAAACTTGTGGCCAACCATTTTGAAATCGAAACTGAGGAACTGGGGACAAGCATAGAATTTGAAACAGACAAAATAGCATTCGTCAAGATGCAGCTGGAACTGCAGAGACTAGAGCTAGAATACCAAGAAAAAGAAAGGGAGAGACAGGCATGGCAGGAGGAGAGAGATTTCGAGGAAAGGGAGAAAGAGCGTGCTTTCCAGTAGGAGAAGCAGGAAAGAGAGTTAAAGCAACTCGAATTAAATAGGGGAAGACCCAGTGTATCCAGTGAAGGCACTGCAAGTGAAGGAACGACCCCTTGCTCAGGACTAAGTGCTGAGCTCTTAAAGTTCTCCCAGTTGATACCAAAGTTCGATGAGGGGAACGTGGAAGCATTTTTCATCTCATTTGATAAGCTTGCAAAACTGTTGAAGTGGTCAGCAGAGGGCTGGACCTTGTTACTGCTAAGCAAATTAACAGGAGAAACCCATGAGGTTTATTTCCGCTTGTCCAATGAGAATTCATCAAACTATGAGATGACCAAAAATGCTATCCTGAGCGCATATGAGCTGGTACTGGAGGTGTACTACCAAAAATTCTGAACTCTCAGAAAACGGCCTGAACAAACTTACATCGAGTTTGAAAGGGTTAAGCAACTCATTTTCAACTGATGGATGCTGGCGCTAAAGATAGTGCTCGCCTATGTAAAGCTCAGAGAGGTGATCCTTCTTGAGTTCAAAAATTCGCTTCCTCTTTCCATAAGAACCCACATGGAGGAACAACAGGTTCCAAGAGCCAGGCAGGCAGCAACACTGGCTGATGATTATGAGCTTGTCCACAAGCACTTGCCTCATGGGAAACCCTTCCCTTGTCACCTCCAAAAACCTGAAAAGGATAGAAGGTGGGAGGGTGTAGGAAGACAAACAGTCATGGGTGAGCAGGCAAAGCTGGAAATGCAGTGGGCCCTCCTCAGGCCAAAAAGGAAGATACTGAGAAAAGGAGTGATGCCTGAAAGCCTGTGGCCAGCGTTTTCCATCCCCACAAAGAGCGGGAAGGTGGTGGGGGAGGCATAAAATGGAGTGGGAGGCTTTGGGGAGGCCATTCCCAACCCACTCCTGCCTCTGCCGCCACTTTACGCAGGGCAGCGACGGCTAGAATTGGCCTGCCCACCCCAGGCCAAATAAGGCCCTTAAATGGCCACTTAAGGGCCTCCGCCCGCCTCTACGGGGATTTTACCCATGGCTGGTTGGGCGGACAGGCCCAGGAAAAGCCGCCTGTTAAAAGCAGGTGGCTCTCTGACATCCTGGGGGCGGGGCCCTCATGATTGGGCACCCTGTGCTGCCGCCCCCGATGCCCCAACCGCCCCCAATGCCCCAACCACCCCCAACACGCCTCCTGTCCACCCAATCGACCACCCTTGCCTTGCTGGGGCCCGACCAATCACCCCGGTGAGGCGACAAAAACTTACTGCGTTCTGGGGTTCCCCGACATTGTCTTCGTGATGCTGGGTGCAGTCCCAGCAGTGGCCACTGCTCCTAGTGGCGCTGCTGGGGCAGAGGGCGGCTGGCCCTCTGTTTGGCTGGCAGCTCCATTAGGCAGGACTTCCTACCTCAAGGGGGCGGAAGTCCCGCCTCAGACCACTTAAAGCCCGGGAAACCGCAAAATACGGGTCAGTTTCCCAGACCAGGCGGAAGCAGGCTCGCCACGGACTTTTCAGTCGGTGGACGGCTCCCATCCGCCGAGGGTAAAATCCCGGCCTGTTTGTTTCCGTTGCAACAAGGCAGGTGACCTTAGAGCTGACTGCTGGAAGTTACGGGAAACACCCATAGGATTAATCATGATACACCAGACCATTGCAGGAAAGTGTCCCTGACAGAAAGCACAGCAGACCAGGCTGTGGCTCAAACCGCGGCAGTAACTTGCAGTCAACCTACCACTGTGAGTGCAGGAGAACTTAACAAAATCCCTGAAAATTACCAGGATTTTGTGTCTAAAGGAAAAGTGATCCCATACCCCTCAAGTGAGGCAAGTAAGCCCATAGTAATACTTAGTGATACAAAGGCCACCCAATCCTTTCTGTTGGGAAAAGGCATGACCTTTCCTCCAGAGTGTGCATTGAACGCCGAAGTATTAGTGAACGATATCAAGGGAAGGTATATGCCCATACCTTTATATCGGGTGCACCTGGAGCGCGACCTTGTTTCAGGACCAGTAACCATGGGGATTCTCCCTAGTTTACTTGTGGACGGGGTCGACCAGCTCCTTGTTAATAACCTGGTGGGGGGCGAAGATGGTAGCTTCCCCAGTGGTCTTAGAGAGGCCGAAAGAGGTCAGGGAGGCAAGGTAGTTACAGGAGAAGGTCCCTGACATTTTCCCTGACTGTGTGGTGACCCGATCCATAGCCAAACAAACTCCATCAGAGGAGGCTGAACTGGCACTGCAGACGGATGACCCTGCTGTCTGGTTATCCAAAATTTCCTTTGGGAATTTAGATGAACGAAAGAAAATGTTCAATAGATCTTCCTTGGTTGAGCCTCAGCAAGCTGACCCAGTGTTAAAAAAGTTAGCACAGACTGCCCAAACTGAAGCTGAAGCAGAGGGAGTTTCTGAGTGCTACTAGTTAAAGAATGAGGTTCTGATGAGGAAGTGGAGACCTCCTCATAGACCTGTGGACAAAGAGTGGACAATCATCCACTAGGCAGTGGTGCTGCCAAGAAACCATAGGAAAATATTGACGATAGCCCACAGAATTACAATGGCTGGACATGTCGGTATCCTAAAACCCCAAGCCTGCATAAGACAGCACTTTTACTGGCCACCACTCCACAAGGATGTGGTGGAGTTCTTTAAACTTGCCACATGTGTCAGTTTGTGGGGAAGCCCCAACCTGCAATAAAACCTGCGCCCCTAATTCCCATACCGGCTTTTGGGAGACCATTCAGCAGAGAGCTGGTAGATTGTGTGGGGCCCCTGCTGAAAACAAAAGGGGACTACCAGTATCTCTTCACCATTATGAATGTGGCTACTCGATTTTCAGAGGCCATTCCCCTGAGAAGTATAAACACAAAGTGCTGGAAATACTCAGCAGGTCTGGCAGCATCTGTGGAGAGAGAAGCAGAGTTAACGTTTCTGGTCTGTGATTGTTAATCATCGGTTCTGATGAACATGAGGTGAGAAGTCCTCTTAAACTAATCAAGAAGAGGCTTTTAGGACAGAGGGACGAACATTCCATGTTAGACTACAAATCCGTGTTGTGTGAGTGACTCACGAGAGCATGTGTGGTGGCTCAGGAACACCTAAAAGCCTCCCAGACAGCTATGAAAAGGCAGGCGGATAAACATGCCAAGGCCAGAACATTTCAGCCCGAGACCATGTGTTAGTCTTTTGGGCCTCCTTATCTCGAGAGACAATGGGTACGCGCCTGGAGGTGGTCAGTGGTTTGTGAAGCAGCGCCTGGAGTGGCTATAAAGGCCAATTCTGGAGTGACAGGCTCTTCCACAGGTGCTGCAGAGAAATTTGTTTGTTGGGGCTGTTGCACAGTTGGCTCTCCCCTTGCGCCTCTGTCTTTTTTCCTGCCAACTACTAAGTCTCTTCGACTCGCCACAATTTAGCCCTGTCTTTATGGCTGCCCGCCAGCTCTGGCGAATGCTGGCAACTGACTCCCACGACTTGTGATCAATGTCACACGATTTCATGTCGCGTTTGCAGACGTCTTTATAACGGAGACATGGACGGCCGGTGGGTCTGATACCAGTGGCGAGCTCGCTGTACAATGTGTCTTTGGGGATCCTGCCATCTTCCATGCGGCTCACATGGCCAAGCCATCTCAAGCGCCGCTGACTCAGTAGTGTGTATAAGCTGGGGGTGTTGGCCGCTTCAAGGACTTCTGTGTTGGAGATATAGTCCTGCCACCTGATGCCAAGTATTCTCCGAAGGCAGCGAAGATGGAATGAATTGAGACGTCGCTCTTGGCTGGCATACGTTGTCCAGGCCTCGCTGCCGTAGAGCAAGGTACTGAGGACACAGGCCTGATACACTCGGACTTTTGTGTTCCGTGTCAGTGCGCCATTTTCCCACACTCTCTTGGCCAGTCTGGACATAGCAGTGGAAGCCTTACCCATGCGCTTGTTTATTTCTGCATCTAGAGACAGGTTACTGGTGATAGTTGAGCCTAGGTAGGTGAACTCTTGAACCACTTCCAGAGCGTGGTCGCCAATATTGATGGATGGAGCATTTCTGACATCCTGCCCCATGATGTTCGTTTTCTTGAGGCTGATGGTTAGGCCAAATTCATTGCAGGCAGACGCAAACCTGTCGATGAGACTCTGCAGGCATTCTTCAGTGTGAGATGTTAAAGCAGCATCGTCAGCAAAGAGGAGTTCTCTGATGAGGACTTTCCGTACTTTGGACTTCGCTCTTAGACGGGCAAGGTTGAACAACCTGCCCCCTGATCTTGTGTGGAGGAAAATTCCTTCTTCAGAGGATTTGAACGCATGTGAAAGCAGCAGGGAGAAGAAAATCCCAAAAAGTGTGGGTGCGAGAACACAGCCCTGTTTCACACCACTCAGGATAGGAAAGGGCTCTGATGAGGAGCCACCATGTTGAATTGTGCCTTTCATATTGTCATGGAATGAGGTGATGATACTTAGTAGCTTTGGTGGACATCCGATCTTTTCTAGTAGTCTGAAGAGACCACGTCTGCTGACGAGGTCAAAGGCTTTGGTGAGATCAATGAAAGCAATGTAGAGGGGCATCTGTTGTTCACGGCATTTCTCCTGTATCTGACGAAGGGAGAACAGCATGTCAATAGTCGATCTCTCTGCACGAAAGCCACACTGTGCTACTAACTGTGTTAGTGCTACTACCAATACAGGGAGAACCACTGTAAGCCTGGTTCAGTGGCCCGTACAGAGTGGTAAAGAGGATTAATGAGGTGAATAATTGACACCCCGGACCGTAGGAAAAAGGAAAGGCTGTGCCACATCAATATGTTGAAGCGCAGTGGTTAGCACCGCAGCCTCACAGCTCCAGCGATCCGGGTTCGGTTCTGGGTACTGCCTGTGGAGAGTTTGCAAGTTCTCTCGGTGACCGCGTGGGTTTCCGCCGGGTGCTCCGGTTTCCCCTCTCAGCCAAAGACTTGCAGGTTGATCAGTAAATTGACCATTGTAAATTGCCCCAGGTGTAGGTAGGTGGTAGGAGAATGGTGGGGATGTGGTAGGGAATATGGGATTAATGTAGGATTAGTATAAATGGATCATTGTTGGTCGGCACAGACTCGGTGGGCCGAAGGGCCTGTTTCAGTGCTGTATCTCTCTATAACTCTATAACAGTATTGCAGCCAGGAATGGGACAAACAAGGTCTGTCAGGCAGTCAGGAGAGAGGAGGGCGAAAGGGACAGTGAAAACGGGTTGGAGGGAGGCCTGGAGGATTCCCAGATCGAACTACCTACCATCTGGTTAGCTTACGCTGAAATGTTAGGGAGATTAGAGGCTAGCTAGAAATATAAAGACAGATAGTAAGAGTTTCTATAGATATTGAAAAAAGAAAAGTTAACATAGTGAGCGTTGGTCCTCTAAAAAGTAAGTCTGGGGAATTAATAATGGATAATGAGA
This sequence comes from Heterodontus francisci, assembly GCF_036365525.1. Taxonomy (NCBI): domain Eukaryota; kingdom Metazoa; phylum Chordata; class Chondrichthyes; order Heterodontiformes; family Heterodontidae; genus Heterodontus; species Heterodontus francisci. The sequence goes on from NC_090371.1 coordinate 117,559,507, forward strand.
TGGCAGATGAACTGAACAGGTATTATGCATCGGTCTTCATTATAGAGGATAAAAGTAACATCCCAGAATTAGCTGTAAATCAGGAAACGGAAGGGAGGGAGGAACTCAAGAAAATTACAATCACCAGGGAAGTGGTACTGAACAAATTGTTGGAGCTGCAGGCTGACTAGTCCCCGGGTCCTGATGGACTTCATCCTAGGGTCTTAAAAGAAGTAGCTAGTGAGATAGTTGATGTGTTAGTCTTAATTTTTCAAAATTCCCTAGATTTGGGGAAGGTTCCATTAGATTGGAAAATAGCCAATGTAACTCCTTTACTCAAAAAGGGAGGGAGACAGAAAACAGGAAACTACAGCTTAACATCTGTCTTAGGGATAATGTTAGAAGCTATTATTAAAGACGTTCTAGCAGGGCACTTGGAAAAATCCAAGGTAATCAGGCAGAGTCAACATGGTTTTGTGAAAGGGAAATCATGTTTAACCAATTTATTGGAGTTCTTTGAGGGAGTTACACGTACTGTGGATGAAGGGGAACTGGTGGATGTATTGTACTTAGATTTCCAGAAGGCATTTGATAATGTGCCACATCAAAGGTTATTGCAAAAAATAAAAGCTTCTGGTGTAAGGATTAACATATTAGCATGGATAGAAGATTGGCTAGCTAACAGAGAGTAGGCATAAATAGATCATGTTCTGGTTGGCAAGATGTAAAGAGTGGTGTGTCACAGGGATCAGTGCTGGGCCCTCAACTTTTTACAATTTATATAAATGACTTAGATGAAGGGACCAAAGGTATGGTTGCTAAATTTGCTGATGACACAAAGGTAGGAAAGTAAGTTCTGAAGAGGATGTAAGGAGGCTACAAGGGATATAGATAGGTTTGTGAGAGGGCAAAGATCTGGCAAATGGAGTATAATGTGTAAAAATGCGAAATTGTCCATTTTAGCAGGAAGAATTTTTTAAAAAGCATATTATCTGGATGGTGAGAGATTGCAGAGCTCTGAGATGCAAAGGGATCTGGGTGTCCTAGTGCATGAATCGTAAAAGGTCAGTATGCAGGTACAGCACGTGATTAGGAAAGCTAATAGAATGTTATTGTTTATCGTGAGGGGAATTGAATACAAAAGGTTATGCTTCAGCTATACAGGGCACTGGTGAGACCACATCTGGAGTACTGTGTACAGTATTGGTCTCCTTATTTAAGGGAGGATGTAAATGCGTTGAAGGCAGTATGGAGAAGGTTTACTAGACTAATACCTGGAATGTGCGGGCTGTCTTACGAGGAAAGAATTGGACAGGCTTGGCTTGTATCCGCTGAAATTTAGAAGAGTAAGAGGCAACTTGATTGAAACATATAAGATCCTGAGGGATCTTGACAGGGTGGATGTGGAAACAATTTGTGGGAGAATCTAGAACCGGGGTCACTGTTTAAAAATAAGGGATCGCCCATTTAAAACAGAGATGAGGAGAAATTTTTTCTCTCAGAGGGTCGTAGGTCTTTGGAATTCTCTTCCTCAAAAGGCGGTTGAAGCAGAGACTTCGAATATTTTTAAGGCAGAAGTAGATGATTCTTGATAAGCAAGGGGATGAAAGGTTATCGGGGGTAGGTGGGAATGTGGAGTAATCAGTTCAGCCATGAACTTACTGAATGGGTGAGCAGGCTCGCGGGGCCGAGTGGCCTACTCTTGCTCCTAAATCGTATGTTCGTATTAGACACTGTATACTCCTATGTGAACACAGAACGGCAAGGAGGCCTAACAAGGCTGCTCACAGAATTTAAAGAGATCTGCAGGGACAAACCAGGGTGCATAATCCTAACCCTTCATGATGTGGATGTAGGAGAGACCCCTCCCATAAAGCAAAATCCCTATCACCTAGGTCCCGGGAAACTGACCCAGGTTTGGGAGGAAATTCAGTATATGCTGGAGCACAAGCTGATTGAGCCCAGTCAGAGCAGCTGGAGTTCCCCAGTTGTGCTCATGCCCAAGCCTGATAGCTTAACAAGGCAGGAAGGTTGATGCAACGACCAGAGCACACTCTTACCCAATTCCACGCCTGTAAGGCTGTATCGATAGAGTAGGAAATGCCACCTACATAACAAAGATAGACTTGTTAAAAGGATATTGGCAAGTTCCCTTAACCACCTGAGCTGAAGAGATCTCAGCTTTTGTCACCCTAGACAGCTTATTCCAGTGTTGGGTGATGCCATTTGCATTAAGAAATGCCCCAGCCACCTTCCAAAAGCTGATGAACCAGGTAGTGGCTGGCCTACCCAACTGTGTAGTGTACCTGGATGCTCTGTTAGTACACAGTGACACCTAGGGGGAACCACCGAGGCCTGTTCGAAGCCCTCTTCCAAAACTCTCAGACAGCTGACTTCATGGTAAATTTTGCAAAGAGTGAGTTTGTTAAAGCTCAGGTAACCTACCTCGGGCATGTTGTGGATCAAGGGTGGGTGCTGCCCAGAGCAGCGAAAGTACAGGTGTTGTTGGATTTTCCCATCCCCATGACCAAACGGGAAATAATGCAATTTTTGGGGATGTGTGGGCAAGTTCGTCCCAAACTTCAGCACTATAGCTGTCCCACTGACCGACTTGTTACAGAAAACAGCAACGGTAATGTGGTCAAGGAGGTGCCAATCAGCTTTCGAGAGGCTGAAAGCCATCTTAACCACTGAGCCAGTGCTAGCAGCTGCTAACTTTAATGAACCATTTAAAGTAGCAGTTGATGCTAGTGACCTCGGGGTAAGTGCCGTCCTGCTCCAAGATGATGAGTCAGGCATTGAGAGACCAGTTGGGTATTTCTCCAAGAAATTAAACAGACATCAAAAGAGATACTCTACTGTGGAGAAGGAAATTCTGGGACTGATACTGGCTCTCAAGCTCTTTGAAGTGTATGTCTGAAAAGGATATAGAGACCTCGTAGCTTATACCAACCACAATCTTTTGACATTTTTGGAGAAATTCAAACCCAGAATGCAAAGATATTTCAATGGAGCCTGCTTTTGCAACCTTGCCACCTAAGGATTACCCACATTGCAGGGAAAAACAATGTGATCAATGATGCTTTATCCAGAGTCTAACTCAACACAGCATCATCCAGGATGAAAACTGAACCAGAGCATAGCTATGGCAATGTGAGAATGATAAGTGAGTGTTTGAGGATGCATGTGTGTGTATGTATATACAGTTCTTAAAATTTTTACAACTTTATACTGAAATGCTGCTGTCATCGCATTTCATTTTGCGTGAGGTGGCGGTGTCACAAAAACATGCTAGGTCGAATGATGAATTTTTTTAATCCACCAGCAGATAACCTGAATATTAAACTGGTGGAGGTGAACCACTCAAAACTTGCAAGCTTCGAACTCGTCAGCTGACCGTGAGCACCGATCGATGCTCACTGTGCTTAATGACATAAACCTGACGGGGGAGCTATTTGGAAAGAGAATTTTCAGAAAAGAACAGGCTGAAACCTCCTTCAGCTACACAGTTCAGAGAACAATCTGGAAAGAACAGACCGAGATCTCTCTCGAAGGAATTAGTCACATTGCTGTCTCCCAGAAAACCACTGAATCAGCGTCCACCTCTTCAAACTGGAAGCCTCAGGACCACTGAATTCAACTTGAAGACAGCTGAGTCACCAACCTCCACAATCTGTATACCCCTTATTTCTCTGGACTCTAATTTGACCAACCTATCCTTCCTCACTCTATAACCTGTGTGTGTGTGAAAGAGAGAGAAAGTTAGAGCGTATTTTATTATTTTACTTAGATCAGTTTAAGTACAATAAAGTTAACCTCTTTCTTTGTTAAACTTGAGAAAACCTGTCCGATTGGTTCTTTTTATGATCACGGCGCATAAATAAGTTAAACAGTCACTGAATTGGCAAGTATATCCACTGCAAAAAGAATTAAAGCTGTTGTGGTCAAACAAGGAGAGGGATGAGAGGAGAGCGCTTTGACCTCTCCTCACCTGATGGTAACAAGGGAGATAATTGAACTTTTAATCTGTTCTTTAGTGGTATTGCTTGAGGGAAGAAATTTCTGACTTCAGAAGAACTCCCTGCTTTTCTGCAATTGGTACCATGGGATCTTGAGAATCTACAAGAAGAGGTACATGGAACATTGGTTTGAGCTCTTATCCAGAGGGCAATACCTCTAGAAATGTAGCACTCAATCAAAAAATGATGGTTACCATACAGATTCTATAATTCAGAAACAGCTCTCCATAACTTAGTTAGTTTTGAGAGAGCCATTGAAGTTATTCGGAGATAAACGATGTAATTAAACTAAACAAAATGCGGCTTCGGATCAATGTTCAGTTCTTACATGAGATGCCCTCCTAAATCATTTAATTGTACAGCGCGGAAGGAGGCCATCTGACCCATCGTGCCTGTGCCGGCTCTTTGAAAGGGCTGTTAAATTAGTCCTATTTTATAGGAACAGAGTTTTGGCGAGCCAACAGCATTGTAAACCTGCACAAATGTGGATCTGTTTATATGTCATCAGGATAAGGGCACCAATTTCAGCGGAATAAACACGGGAGTCAACCCCACACACTTGTACCACATCAACATCACACAGTGGAGTTCAGAGTACCCATGGAATGATTACAATACAGAAGGAGACCATTCGGCCCATCGTCCCATGTTGGCTGTCTAAGTGTAACTCAGCTTGGCCCCACACCCTTGCCCTTTCCCCATAGTACAAGAACATAAGAAATAGGAGCAAGAGTAGACCATTCAGCCCTTCGAGTCCACTCCGCCATTCAATGAGATCATGGCTGATCTACTTCAACACCACTTTCCTGCACTATCCCCATAACCCTTGATGTTTTAATATGTAGAAATGTATCGATCTCAGTCTTGAACGTATTCAACAATTGAGCCTCCACAGCCCTCTGGGGCAGAGAATTCCAAAGATTCACCATCCTCCTCATGCTTTCGTGACAGTTTCTTGGAGCAATGCATTGTAGAACTGACTAGGGATAAAGCTCTTTTAGGACTTGTATTGTGTAATGAAGCAGGGTTAATGAGCAGTTTCATAGTAAAAGATCCACTGGGAAATAGTGATCATTATACCATTGAATTTCATATAGTCGTTTGGTAGTACAGAAATTGAGAATTGCTGAAAATAGAGACATGTTGTCAAAGCTTTTCGTCTTGCACTCATCAGGACAGTACGCAAGAATAACTAATGCAAGGGAAAACAACAGCTTATACTGTATGATAAGGGAGCGCTGATTGGTTGGCAAGTGAATTGTAATTGGTAGAGGCATTGCCATGGAGAATGCACCAGTTTATGATGACTGACAGTTAACTGCCAAGCTTTGTTTGAAATTTAAACCAGGCAGCATGACTCTGGTCAAGGCGTTACTCTGAGGAATGAACCAATGAATGGCTGTCACTTATTTTGTTCAGCTGAAACAGGCACAATGTGTGTACATGTTCTTTCTGTCTGCAAAGAACAGGGCCCTCCGTATTAATATATGTAGCTTCCATTATGTGCAAATGTGCCACACTGTGAGCCCTACTGACAGTCTTAAATACGTTGTCGGCGTAATTCTTAGCACTCTGCAGATTATTTAGCAAATGCTGTCCAATCGCTGGTTCACTGGTTCAACAACCATGTCTCTATTTTCAGCAATTGAATTTAATTTTAAGTTTGAAAGTGACATATTTCAATCACAAACAAAATCTTAAACTTAAAACAAAGCCAATTATGATGGTATGAGGGGAGAACTAGCTAAGGTTAATTGGGTAAATGGACTGGAAGGTATCGCGGTAAATGAACAGTGGGAAACATTTAAAGAAAAAATTCAAAAGGTTCAACAAAAGTACATTCCATTCAAAAACAAAAACTCATCGAGAAAGACCCATCCATGGCTCACTCAGGAGGTTAAGGAGAATATTAGACTAAAAGAAGAGGCTTACAATGTTGCAACAAAATAGTAGCAAGTCTGGGATTGGGAGTGTTTTAGAAACCAGCAAAGTGTCACGAAAAAGTTGATAAAAAGGGAAAAAATAGAATGAAAGTTAACTAGCCAGCAATATAAAAACAGATTGTGAGAGCTTTTATAAGTACATAAAAAGGAAGAGAGCAGCTAAAGTAGACATTGGTCCCTTAGGGGCAGAGACAGGAGAAGTCATCATGGGGAATGAGGAAATGTTTTGTGCCATCTGCAAGCTTGGAAATATTACATTTAATCCCCACATACAAATCATTGATGTAGATTGTGAATAGCTGGGGCCCAAGCACTGATCCTTGTGGTACCCGACTAGTCACAGCCTGCCAATCTGAAAATGACCCATTTATTCCTACTGTTTTCTGTCCGTTAACCAGTTCTCAGTCCGTGCCAGTATATTCCCCCCAATCTCATGTGCTCTAATTTTGTTTACTAACCTCTTGTGTAGGACCTTATCAAACTGCAAATCTTTTCTCTTCAGGTTCTTATCCAATTCACTTTTGAAAGCCATGATTGAATCTGCTTCCATCTCACTCAGGCAGTGCAAACCAAATCCTAACCAGTTGCCGCATAAAAAAAAGTTCTTTCTCATATTGCCATTGCTTCTTTTGCCAATTACCTTAAATCAATGTCCTCTGGTTCTTGTCCCTTCTGCCAATGGAAACAGTTTCTCCCTCTCTACTGTGCCCAGACCCCTCATGATTTTGAACACTTCTATCAAATCTCCTCTCACCCTTCTGTTCTCTAAGGAGACTAATCCCAGCTTCTCCAATCTATCCATATTACTGAAGGCCCTCATCCCCGGAAGCATTCTCTTAAATCTTTTCTGCAACCTCTCTAAAGCCTTCACACCCTTCCTAGAGTGTGGTGACCAGAATTGGACACAATAATCCAGTTGAGGCTGAATCAGTGTTTTGTAAAGGTTCGTCGTCACTTCCTTGCTCTATGCCTCTACTTATAAAGCCCAAGATCCTGCATGCCTTTTTAACCACTTTCTCAACCTGCCGTTCTCCATTCAATGATTTGTGCTCTGTTCCTGCACCCCTTTAGAATTGTACCCTTTGATTTATATTGCCTTTCCTCGTTCTTCCTACTGAAATGTATCACTCCAAACTTCTCTGCGTTAAATTTCATCTGCCGGGTGCTAATCTATTCCACCAGCCAGTTTATGTCCTCTTCAAGTCTACCACTATCCTCTTCGCAGTTCATAATACTTCCAAGTTTGTGCCATTCGCAAATTTTGAAATTTGTGCCCTTTCGACCCAAATCTAGGGTCATTAAAATATATCAAGAGATGCAGTGGTCCTAGTACAACCCTGGGGGACCCCACTGTATACAGAATCACAAAATGGTTACAGCACAGAATGCACTGGCTCTCCGAATGAGCAATTTACCTAGTGCCACTCCCCCGCCTTCTCCCCGTAGCTCTGTACTTTCTTCCTTTTCAGATAACAATCCAATTCCCTCTTGAATGCCTCGATTGAACTTGCCTCCACCACACTCTTGGGTATTGCATTCCAGATCTCAATCACTCACTGCATGAAAAAGTTTTTCCTTAGGTCGCCATACTGCTCCTTTGTGCAAGTGCAAGAAATACAAGTTTGGTATTTATTTGGACAATTTGTGATATGAAATAGTATTGTATTGGTGGATGCATTGGCAGTTAAGCTAATAGATGTCTATGCCGGTGCCCTGATAGTAAAAATCCTATCTGGCCACTGCTGGTGGTAAGCAGCCATATGATAGTGCTGTGCTGTCCAGGAGGGTCAGGATTTTAATAGTTCTAACCAATAATTCTAGTCCTCATAAAACTACTTTTTAGCCTTTTACAATTATTTGCTTTATATTAAGCATCACTGATAATTTGTACAATTTGTTCTTTTCTGATCCTTTGTGATTGAATACAAAGACACTCTGAATTAAACCAAATATTTATGCAAAATAGATTCTTGTTAGGAGCCGTATGCCTGATTTTCAAAATTATCCCAAGTGTATTTTCAGCATATCCCATGCCCAAGTACAAAGATTCAACTTTAAATACAATGCAAATTTCCTGTTACTGATCAGACTGCCACAGGAGGGCGTCTTTCTCTGCCTTCCCTCTTTCTACCTTAGAGGGGAGAGGGTGGTCCTTTTGGGGGGATAACTGGATGCAAAAATCAGATCTTACTGACTTGAATAATAAAAATCAAGGTGCAATAAAATAATATTACTCTTCTTGTTTAGACTGGGATTCACTGAGCAGCTCTGTAAAATAAATTTTTATTTGATAACAAATGTGCAGATTTTCCACGGTTGACTTAAATTGGATTAAATTTCTGTTTGGGAAAAAGCAATTGCCTGCCATGGAGGTTTATTCTTCATTTTCAGTGCAAAACATGTTTGACAAAGAATTTTGATCATTGAGTTTTTAAAAAAATCGTTGAGACATTTTTGCAAGAGGTGTTTGACAAATTCACAATGCTATTACAATGTACATATATAGAGGCGTATATATGAATAGAAAGCTAAGGATTAAGGCCGCTCAGCAGGAGGTCATATCCGCCCAAGGTGTTGAGGGAGGAAATCTCCAATCTGAACTTCAGTGAGGAACAGTGTGTGAGATGTCAACACTTCAGTAAGGACATCCTCACTGAAATCTTCCCCCTGCTGCTGCTACAACTCCAACCTTGGAGCAAGGCACAGATGGTATTGCCAGTGGCTGTGAACGTGACCCTGGTGATGAACTTTTATGCTTCAGGCTCCTTCCAGGCTGGAGCAGGTGATATTTGCCACATCTTGCAGTTTGCCATCCGCTGTTGCATAAGGGAGTTCCTTCTCTTTTGCCAGAGTGTGTGTAGCTTTGCGAGGATTGTAAGCTTTCCCATGATGCAGGGTGCTATTGACTGCACACACGTTTTGTGGATGCCACATACCAACTCTGAAGTGTACCATAACTTAAAGCAATTCTACTCCCTCAACAGCCTGTTGGTTGTGACCATTCTCAGCATATCATGCAGGTCAATGCCGAGCATCCTGGCAGCAGTTACAATGCCTTCATTCTGTAGTAGTCATCTGTTCCATTTGCATTTGAGCCACCAATGCAAACCAAAGGTGGCGATTAGGCAGCTGATAAGATGGCTCATGATGATAGTGTGTAACACATGCACTTGTGGGCAACGTACACATAATGAAAGTCATGCTGTCACACAAAATATGATAGAGCAAACATTGGTGTGCTGAAACAATATTTCCTCTGCCTGGATCGCTCTGGAGGAGCCCGATAGTACCCTGCAGACCAGGTATCAAGATTTGCGATGCATAACCTGCCATCATGAGGGCACAACCCTTGCTACCAATTATACAGTGAACAACTGAGAAATAGGTATAGAAGGAAGAGAAGAGCAATACGGAAAAGGGCAAAAATGGCAGCTCAACATCCCTGGATATAGCGTTTTCAGGCAGGATAGAGAGGGGGATTAAAAAAGAAGGGGGTGTAGCATTATTGGTTAAAGAATTAATTACAGCTGTGAGGAGGGATGATATGCTAAATGAATCATCAAATGAGGCCATATGGCCTGAGCTCAGCAATAAAAAAGGGGCAGCCACACTACTAGGAGCGTACTATAGACCCCCAAAGAGTGTGAGGGAGATAGAAGAACAAATATGTAGGCAAATTTCTGAGTGCAAAAACAACAGGGCAATAATAGCTGGGGATTTCAACTACCCTAATATCAACTGGGATACAAACCGTGTGAAGGGCACAGAGGGCACAAAATTCTTGAACTGCATTCAAGAGAACTTTTTTTTAGCCAGCATGTTACAAGCCCTATGAGAGGGGGCATAATTCTAGATTTAGTCTTCGGAAATGAAGCTGTAGCAGTGGATGACCATTTTGTAGATAGTGACCATAATACAGTTAGATTGAGCATTAATACGGAAAAGGACAAGGATAGAACAGGAGTAAAAGTTCTAAATTGGAGAAAGGCAAGTTTTATGAAGCTGAGAGGAGATCTGGTGCAAGTGGACTGGATACAGCTACTTGAAGGAAAATCGGTGGCAAACCAGTGGGAGGCATTCAAAAGCATGATTCTATGGGCACAGTGTAGACATGTGCCCACAAAGAAAAAGGGTGGAGCTGCCAAATCCTGGTTATCTAGAAGCATACAGGGTCAGATAAAGCAGAATAAGAAATCATATGACAGTCACAAAAATCTTAATACTTTTGGACACGTAGAGGAGTATAGAAAGTGCAGGGGTGAAGTAAAAAAGGGGGAAAGCAAAGAAAGGACATGAAAAAATATTGGCCGTGGATGTTGTCTACATGGATTTTAGTAAGGCATTTGACAGGGTCCCACATGGCAGACTGCTCAGAAAAGTAAAAGCCCGTGGGATTCAGGGGAATGTGGCGAGTTGGATCCAAAATTGACTCAGTGACAGGAAACAAAGGATATTGGTCGACGGATGTTTTTGCGAATGGCAGGTGGTTTCCAGACGCGTTCCACAGGGCTGTGTTAAGTCCTTTGCTCTTTGTGGTATATAGTAATGATTTGGACTTAAATGTGGGAATCATGATTGGGAAATTTGCAGATGACACAAAAATTGACGGTGCAGTTGATAGTGAAGAGGATAGCCGTAGACTCCAGAATGATATCAATGGTTTGGTTGAGTGGTTGGAAAAGTGGCAAATGGAATTCAGTCTGGAAAAGTGTGAGGTAATGTATTTGGGGAGGGAAAACAAAGCGAAAGAATACACAATAAAAGGGAGGATATTGAGAGGGGTAGAGGAAGTGAGAGATCTTGGAGTGTACGTCCACAGGTCCCTGAAGGTGGTAGGACAGGCAGATAAAATGATGAAGAAGGCATATGGAATGCTTTCGTTTATTGGCCGAGGTATAGAATACAAAAGCAGGGATGTAATGCTGGAACTGTATAAAATGCTGGTTAGGCCACAGCTGGAGTATTGTGTACAGTTCTGGTCACCACATTACAGGAAGGACATAATTGCTCTCGAGAGTACAGAGGAGATCTACAAGAATGTTGCTAGTGCTTGAAAATTGTAGTTATGAAGAAAGATTGGATCCTTGGAACAGAGGAGGCTGAGGGGTGACTTAATTGAAATGTACAAAATTATGAGATGCCTATATAGAGTAGACAGGAAGGACCTGTTTCCTCTAGCGGAGATGTCAATTACCAGGGGGCACAGATGTAAGGTGGTTAGTAGAAGGGTTAGAGGGGACATGAGGAAAAACGTTTTCACTCAGAGGGTGGTGGGTGTCTGGAATTCACTGCCTGGAATGGTGGTGGAGGCAGACACCCTCAACTCATTTAAAAGTTACCTAGACCTGCACCTGAAGTGCTGTAACCTGCAAGACTATGGACCAGGTGTTGGAAGGTAGGATTAGATTGAACGGCGTCTTTCTGTGCCATAACTTTTCTATGGTTCTAGGAGTAGCATGAAATTGATGTGCCGCCCACATCAGAAGCAGACAGCACAGGTTATTCGGCTACTGCAATACCCATTCTCGTTTTTGATGATTATGAAATTTTGCAGCCGTATGGTTTTTAAACCTATGAGATTTAGCTAACTATTCGGGGGTGGAGGAGAAATGAAAGGTGAAAGCATCACAATGTATATTGAGCAACTTGATTTGTTTGCTCTATCCTTTCTCAGAGGTTTAAATATGACTGAATCACAAATAGGGAGGGAAATCTGCTGTCCTTACCTGGTCTGGTCTGCATGTGACTCCAGACCCACAGCAATGTGGTTGACACTTACATGCCCTCTGAAAAAGCCTAGCAAGCCACTCAGTTGTATTTAACCGCTACGAAGTCAATAAAAAAGAATGAAACCAGATCGACCAACCAGCATCGAACTAGGCACCAGAAACTAAAGGCCTGCTACCTGACCCGAACCCGATAGGATCCAACGACATGTATTGGGTTTGGGTCAGGTCGGGCCCATCTTCCGGGTCCGGCTTTCGGGCTCGGGTTGAGTCGGGCCAGACACACGCAGTAAGTGCTCCATTGTTAAGTATTGAAATTAAAAAACTTACCTGAGCTGGGAGTCCGGGACGAAACTGAGACTGCGCAGTGAGCAACTCAGAAGGTAGGTAAAGGAATGGTCGGGTCGAGTTGGGGCCAGGCTCGGGGCAAAATCAGAGGAGCAGGGGGTCAGGTCGGGCTCGGGTCTGCTGTGGTTCGGTTGGGTTCGGGTAAGGTTCTTTTTCCCGACCTGAGCAGGCCTTGACTGGAAACGACAACGACAAACCCAGCCCTGTCGAACCTGCAAAGTCCTCCTTACCAACATCTGTGCCAAAGTTGGGAGAGCTGTCCCACAGAATAGTCAAGCAAGAGCCTGACATAGTCATACTCACGGAATCATACCTGACAATGTCCCAGAAACGGCCATTATCATTCCCGGGTATGTCCTGGCCTACTGGCAGGACAGACCCAGCAGAGGTGGCGGAACAGTGGTATACAGTCAGGAGGAAGTTGACCTAGGAGTCCTCAACATCAACTCCGGACCCCATGAAGTCTCCTGGCATCAGGTCAAACATGGGCAAGGAAACCTCCTGCTGATAACCACCTACCGCCCTCCCTCAGCTGATGAGTCAGTACTCCTCCATGTTGAACACCACTTGGAGGAAGCACTGAGGGTGGCAAGGGCACAGAATGTGGGAAACTTCAATATCTATCACCAAGAGTGGCTCGGTAGCACCACCACTGACCGAGCTGACCGAGTCCTAAAGGACATAGCTGCTAGACTGGGGATGGGGAATGTGGTGAAAGAACCAACAAGAGGGGAAAACATACTTGACCTCGTCCTCACCAATCGGCCTGCTACAGATGCATCTGTCCATGACAGTATTGGTAGGAGTGACCACCGCACAGTCCTTGTGGAGAAAAAGCCCTGACTTCACATTGAGGATACCGTCCATCGTGTTGTGTGGCACTACAGCCGTGATAATGGGATAGATTTTGAACAGATCTAGCAATACAAAATCGGGCATCCATGAGGCGCTGTGGGCCATCAGCAGCAGCAGAATTGTGCTCAAACCACAATCTGTAACCTCATGGCCCGGCATATCCTCCACTCTACCATCATCATCAAGCCAGGAGACCAACCCTAGTTCAATGAAGAGTGCAGGAGGGCATGCCAGGAGCAGCACCAGGCATACCTCAAAATGAGGTGTCAAACTGGTGAAGCTACAACATCGGACTACTGCGTGTCAAACTGCGTAAGCAGAATGCCATAGACAGATAGACAGAGCTAAGTGATCCCACAACCAACGGATCAGATCTAAGCTCTGCAGTCCTGCCACATCCAGCTGTGAATGGTGGTGGACAATTAAACAACTAACTGGAGGAGGTGGCTCCACAAATATCCCCATCCTCAATGATGGGGGAGCCCAGCACATCAGTGCGAAAGATAAGGCTGAAGCATTTGCAACAATCTTCAGCCAGAAGTGCCAAGTTGATGATCCATCTTAGTCTCCTCCTGAAGTCCCCAGCATCACAGAAGCCAAACTTCAGCCAATTCGATTCACTCCACGTGATATCAAGAAGTGACTGAAGGCACTGTATACTGCAAAGGCTATGGGCCCTGACAATATTTATTTTTTTTATTTTATTTATTTAGAGATACAGCACTGAAACAGGCCCTTCAGCCCTCCGAGTCTGTGCCGACCATCAGCCACCCATTTATACTAATCCTACACTAATTCCATATTCCTACCACATCCCCACCTGTTCCTATATTTCCCTACCACCTACCTATACTCTGGGCAATTTATAATGGCCAATTTACCTATCAACCTGCAAGTCTTTGGCATGTGGGAGGAAACCGGAGCACCCGGAGGAAACCCACGCAGACACAGGGAGAACTTGCAAACTCCACACAGGCAGTACCCAGAATTGAACTCGGGCCGCTGGAGCTGTGAGGCTGCGGTGCTAACCACTGCGCCACTGTGCCGCCCCTGCAATAGTATTGAAGACCTGTGCTCCAGAACCTGCTACACCCCTAGCCAAGCTGTTCCAGTACAGCTACAACACTGGCATCTACCCAGCAATGTGGAAAATTGCCCAGGTATGTCCTGTACACAAAAAACAGGACAAGTCCAGCTCTGCCAATGACCACCCCATCAGTCTACTCTCAATCATCAGTAAAGAGATGGAAGGTGTCATCAACAGTGCCATCAAGCGGCACTTGCTTAGCGATAACCTGCTCACTGATGCTCAGTTTGGGTTCCGCCAGAGCCACTCAGCTCCTGACCTCATTACAGCCTTGGTTCAAACATAGACAAAAGAGCTGAACTCGAGGTGAGGTGAGGTGAGAGTGACTGCCCTTGACATCAAGGCAGCATTTGACCAAGTATGGCATCAAGGAACCCGAGCAAAACTGAAGTCAATGGGAATCGGGGGAACACTCTGCTGGTTGGAGTCATACCTAGCGCAAAGAGAGATGGTTGTAGTTGTTGGAGGTCAGTCATCTGAGCTCCAGGAGTTCCTCAGGGTAGTGTCCTGGGCCCAACCATCTTCAGCTGCTTCATTGATGACCTTCCTTCAATCATAAGGTCAGAAGTGGGGATGTTCGCTGATGATTGCACAATGTTCAGCACCATTCGCAACTCCTCAGATACTGAAGCAGTCCCTGTAGAAATGCAGCAAGACCTGGACAATATCCAGGCTTGGGCTGATAAGTGGCAAGTAACATTCGTGCCACACAAATGCCAGGCAATGACCATCTCCAAAAAGAGAGAATCTAACCATCTCCCCATGACAATCAATGGCATTACCATCACTGAATCCCCCACTATCAACATCCTGCAGGCTTCCAATTACCAGAAACTGAACTGGAGTAGCCATGAATACCGTGGCTACCAGATCAGCTCAGAGGCTAGGAATTCTGCAGCGAGTAACTCACCTCCTGACTCCCCAAAGCCTGTCCACATCTACAAGGCAGAGTCAGGAGTGTGATGGAATACTGTCCACTTGCCTGGATGGGTGCAGCTCCAACAACACTCAAGAAGCTTGACACCATCCAGGACAATGGAACCCACTTGATTGTCACTCCATTCACAAACATTCACTCCCTCCACCATTGATGCACAGTGGCAGCAGTGTGTGCCATCTACAAGATGCACTGTAGCAACGCACCAAGTCTCCTTAGACAGCACCTTCCAAACCCGTGACCTCTACTAACTAGAAGGACAAGGGCAGCAAATGCGTGGGAACACCACCACCTGCAAGTTCCCCTTCAAGTCATATACCATCGTGACTTGGAACTATGTTGCAATTCCTTTACTGTCACTGGGTCAAAATCCTGGAACTCCCTTCCTAACAGCACAGTGGGTGTACCTACTTGCCATGGACTGCAGCGGTTCAAGAAGGCAGCTCACCACCACCTTCTCAAGGACAATTAGGGATGGGCAATAAATGCTGGCCTAGCCATTGATGCCCACACCCCACGAATGAATAAAAAAATTACATTTGTATATCACCAGTTATGGTGGAAGAATTTTGAAGTGAGGTTAAAAAATGTAAATATGAGCCAAGCAATCATAAGTTTGACACATTAGAAAAGGCTATAATTAAGTTTCCCTATGTACTATGATCGAAATCCAACCTAGTTTAATACATACAGTGCAAGGTTAAAGAACACTGGCTCTGGACAAAGGGATAAACATTTTTATTTGGTCTGTCTTTCCTATATATTTCTACAATAAGATTAAAATTATACAGTAACCAAATGGCAAGTTGGAGTTCTTTGTCATGTTTTTATTTTATTTATTCATCTTTCAATTTGCTTTCTTTGGCTGTGCTTTCAGAAGTGTAATACTTCGTCAATACCAATATTATGAAAAGCACTTCTGCCACTGTTTCGTGTCATTGAACATGACTGTGAAATAACAGTTAAATGTGAAAAGTTCCAGCAAGATCCTTGTCCCCTAACTTTCAAAGAAATTGTAAGGATTTTGTGATTTGTTAAATGATTATAATTTAGACTTGATTCCACTTGGTTCAGTATTATTTTCAGAAATGGATTTACATAATTTGATATTTAGCCAGCAACCCAGCATTTTCCCTCAATTTTCAACTCCTTGCAAGCTTCTTATTTAATCAGAAGGTGCTACAGCTCTATTGAAAAATCTTATATTGGATAAGAGAATTTTAAATAGATACAACCTCTAACACGCATTAACATTAATTCTTGCTGCAGAATGCTTGCAGTTGCAATAGAAAATGTTATTTGCACAATGATGTTTTCTATTTCGAATTCGGTTTTTCCATATTGATCCAGGGTTAGATTAATGCAAACGTTACTTAACCATAGTTTTTTTTATGTTATGCACAAAATTCAGCTGGACATGAGAAGACGGGGCCTTCTTCATCTGACCTTCAGACTATTTCATAGAAATCATAGAACGTTTAAGGCACAGAAAGAGGCCACTTGGCCCATCATGTCTGTGCCGGCCGAAAAACGATCCACCTATTCTAATCCCACCTTCCAGCATTTGTTCCATAGCCCTGTAGATTGTCACACTTGAGGTGCATATCCAGACTCCTTTTGAATGAGTTGAGGGTCTCTGCCTCAACTACCCTTTCATGCAGTGAGTTCCAGACCCCCACCACCCTCTGGGTGAAAACGTTTTTCCTCATCTCCCCTCTAATTTTTCCACCAAGTACTTTAAATCTATGCCCCCTCGTCACTGACCTCTCTGCTAAGGTGAATAGACCCTTCACCCCCACTCTATCCAGGCCCCTCAAAATTTTTCCCATTCAAGTCGATCTCCCCTCAGCCTTCTCTGTTCCAAGAACAACCTCATTTTATTTAATCTTGCCCTTCTGAAGTACCATCTGTGTCAGCTTCTTCATTATTCAATGTTGTTGTTTCATAAAGAGGCCAATATCCTGGCCTTAACCACATCCTTGCTGATGATCTATTGCAGCCACTTAGCACACTGTGCATGAAGAAATGTTTCTTCACAACTTAAAATGCTTCTCAACGCTGAATATCCTCCTCTTCTGGTAATTAGTGTAACTGAAATTATTCCAGCTTTACTTTCTTAATTCAGTTACCCATTTTATATACTTTCATTACATCCGTTCTGATGTATCTCTTTGGAGTCAAAAAGCTTTTGCTTATGAGGTCGTTCCTCATAGTTCATAGATCCAACACTGGGGATCAGTCCAATTATCCTGTACAGCACTCATACGTTGTAGTATTCAGAACTATACACAGTACTTCAAACTCAACCTCAGCAAAACACTGTAGAGCTTCAGCATAATATCTTGTTACGGATACGTGGAAATGATGTGGGTGGCTTCTACTTTTCACCTCTCAACTGACTCCAGATAATGTTTTTCAAAAATAGTGTTTTAGTCCCCGAGTGTTGAAGTGTCTAATAAACAGACAAACAACAGGTTTTCTCATTTGTTTAAAGGAACGGTAACTATTTATTAGAACAATACCTGTAAATGTTCACAACCTCACCCACTCATGCATTCATACACATGCACACACACTAGAAAAGATAGAAAGTAGAGGCTAGCACGCAATTAGAGTTCAGTTGTTGTAAATAGAGTTCACTTTGAAACATTCTGGGTTTTCCGGGAGGAATTTCTAAAATAAGAGAATTTTAGTCTGTTTAATTTTTATCTCTCAAATTTCTAAAAAAAAAAAGTCAAGCCAAAACGGAAATCCCTGATAATTTAAACTGAAGGAAGGGAAGTTAGACTGTGGCAATCTTCTATCCCTCAAAAACTCTATAGTCAGATTGATTCTATTGAAAGTGTTTGCAAATTATTAATTGTTGAAATCCATCGCTGAAGAAGGAAGCATCACTTACTGCTGGAGTTAGACTACGGACTGTTCTACGGTGGAAGAACCTTTTTTCCCCATTGGACGGCTGTGAAAACTTCAAGCAACATTGGACTGTAAATTTTCAAGGACTCTAATTTTTCCTATTTTAAATGTTGTTTATGCCTTAGTGTTTAAGAATTTAGTTTTTCTAATTAAACAGTTAATTTGTTGATTTAAAGACACCTAGTTTGGTTAGCCTCATTCAGGGGTTAATAGATAGTACAATTTGTATAGGTCTTTAATTTGGAGAGTTTCAAATGATATGTTGGGCGATCTGTGGAGGGATGGGATTAATTATCAGTTTCTCCCACCGCAATCTGAATCGTATATTTCGATTGGGGGCTTTGACTGATTTTGAGGGGATGAGAATTCAGTGAGAGAATATAAACTGGAAAAATGTACTGACCGAGAAAGAAATAGAACAGCAATGGGAAACATTTAAAACTATGATCAATCAAGGTAGGAAAGATAATGGAATGCTTACTCAAAGACATAATTAAAAACAATCTAGAACCTGGAAATATAATAGACAATATTCAGCATAGATTTCAAAAGGGATGGTCATGCTTGACTAATCCTATTTCATTCTTTGAAGAAGTAACAGAAAGGGTAGACAAGGGTAATATAGTAGACGTAATATATTTAGATTTTCAAAAGGCTTTCGATAAGGTACTGCATAGTAGACTGACAACTAATGTCAGAACATGCGGAGTCAGGAGCCAAGTAGCAGAATGGAAAGAAAGCCAGCTTCAAAATAGAAGAGGAAGATTCAAGCGCCATTGTCAAGATTTTCCGGATGACCACGTGGGTTCCTTATAAGGTAAATAGTATCAGGGCAGAATCCATACACTGGGAGTTTCTGCTTTCCTCAGCCTAAGATCGGCGACTGGTTGTGCCAAGTGTGATGAAGCATAATGTCCTCCAGACGAGCAGAAGTGGGCCTCATCTGAGGAATGGGATGACGGGTCAATTCAGGAAAGCGTTTGTACCTCTCTGGACTGAACAACTTAAAATAAAATCAATCTGCATTGGCCCTCTTCCCAAACAGAGCCAAGCATCTGATTTTCCAACTGCATGGGGCAGTCAAGTACCAGAGATGCATCTATTGATCCAGTGAAGATTAAGTGCCCTCACATTGACCTTGCAGATTCTAGGAACGTTGGCATTGCAGGGCACTAGCAGCTGGATTTTTCTGGGCACAGCTGCTTTGCAGTCACTTTTAAGGCAGCTGGTGGACCTGTATTTCCAGGGACTGGCTGGCCTCCATTGTTCCAGCTAACTTCCAATTTTTTACATACCTATATTTGATAATCACATTGAGATGTGGTTAACTTTGGGGCTCAAAGCAAATTCAAACAGACATTTGAATGCATATAGGATTTTGTTTAATTTTAGACTAGTATCATAGGTATGGAGGCAGATATTCTTTGGGCCAGAGGAATGCTCAGTTTTCAGATCCAAAAGAGAAGAAAGGGGGCAATCCTTACACTGGGCAATGGTCAAGAAAATCAACCTTGTATCTTCCGTATGCTTTAAGCTATACAACAAATCACTGCATCTAAAACTCATAATTTTTTCAAACATGATTTGCCTTTAACAAATCCATTTCTGCTTGTTCCTAATTGGCCATTAATGCTCTGAATGCTCACAGATTTAATCTTGAGTTATGCATTCTAAATGTTTTCCCAGAACTAACATTAGGGTAACTTAGAAGTACTTACCCTGGTTACCCTCTGTCCCCTAATGAAGAGGTGCTGTCTTGGTAACTCTGCAATTCCTTGGCACAATTTGCATATCTAAGGAAAATTGAAAACTTTTGGTCAGAACCTCTGCAATCTCTTATATAATATAAAAGCAAAATACTGCGGATGCTGGAAATTTGAAATAAAAACAAGAAATACTGGAAATACTCAGCAGGTCTGGCAGCATCTGTGGAGAGAGAAGCAGAGTTAATGTTTTAGGTCAGTGACCCTTCTTCAGAACTGGCACATATTAGAAATGTGAAAGGTTATAAGCAAGGAAAGTGGGGGTGGGGCAAGAGATAACAAAGGAGAAGGTGTAGATAGGGCAAGGTCACAGAATAGCTGACCAGAAGGTCATGGAGCAAAGGCAAACAATATGTTAATGGTGTGTTGAAAGACAAAGCATTAGTACAGATAGGATTTTAACGGACTGAAAATTGAACAGCTGCAAGTACAAACATGAAAAAAAACAATGGGTAAGCAAACTGAACAAACTAAGATGAAATAAAATAAAAAACAAAAAAAAATAAATATATAAAAAAGAAAAAAATAACTAAAAATAAAAGTAAAATGGGGGGCCTGTCGTGCTCTGAAATTATTGAACTCAATGTTCAGTCTGGCAGGCTGTAGTGTGCCTAATCGGTAAATGAGATGCTGTTCCTCGAGCTTGCGTTGATGTTCACTGGAACACTGCAGCAATCCCAGGACAGAGATGTGAGCATGAGAGCAGGGGGGAGTGTCGAAATGGAAAGCAACCGGAAGTTCGGGGTCATACTTGTGGACTGAGCGGAGATGTTCCGCAAAGCGGTCACCCAGTCTGCGTTTGGTCTCCCCAATGTAGAGGAGACCACACTGTGAGCAGCCAATACAATATACTACATTGAAAGAAGTACAAGTTAATCTCTGCAATCTCTTATCTGATTTTCTTCAACATTCATGGGTACATGCGATGAGCCGGTGACTTATTCACTCTGAGTTCTGCAGTTGATATTGTGTATTTAGAAGTTTCTCAACTAATTTCTCTGAAAGCTAATAACCAAGGCAAAGAGTCTCAGAATGAGGGTAAAGTATGTTTGTAGATAGATAATTAATCTAAAACACGAAACAGTAGGTAGCCATGAATGAGAATTTTTCAAGCTGGAAAGCTGATACATGTGGGATATCCAGGGTTTGATCTTGGGGGCCCTTGTTGTTTTTCATATACATATAATGACCTAGACAAGTACATCAAAACTAAATGTCATGCATAATATTGGAATATAGAAACATTTACATGACTGCACCAGATATTAATAATGGAATGAACTGTTTCTTTTACAGATACATTTGGCCTTTGTTCAAGAAGTATTTGTCTGGCCTTGAAGTAAATGGATGAGTAATTCATATTTTGGAACAATGCCAAAGAAGTCGGTTTATGGAATGAAATAAAGTACAACCAGATTTAGAAAGAATTGATTCTTTTAAGTAACAGACAATAGGTGGTAGATATAGTTCAATGTGACATACAAAATAACTACAACTTGCATTTATAATGGTGATGATTTTCAATTGCCATCTGTCCATTTCTTGTCTAAAAAATGGGTTGCAAGCATTAGAACATTAAGGGAGTTACATTAAGTATTCCTGGGATGCAATTTTCAGGCAGTCCAGTCAATGGATGCACAGCATGCCTGCCTTAAACAGTTAGGAGGATGCTTACATATGCAAATCAAGGTCCAATGATGGTTATAGGACCCAATTTTCAAGTGTCAGTTGGAAAACAGGAATTGTTTATTCTGAAGTATTGCATCAGTCATGAGACAATGGGACATCATTTAACACATCCCAGAATAATTTGTACTCTTAATGCAGGAATGGTTTTCCTCCAATACACCCATAAGAGAGCTCAGCTAAGCAGAAATTGTAGTTGTAAATTCACACACAAAGGTAGAGATTTTGTCCAAGCTGGTAATTTCATTTTGTAGCTCTATGAGCCTATCCTTATCACAGAGTTAAGTGAGGGATGAGAGATTCACCTTTCTTTGTCCATAATAAAAATAGAGTATGTTGGAAATGCTCAACAAGTTAGGCAGCATTTGTAGACAAAGAAACAGAGTTAGTGTTTCATGTCAAAGACCTTTTGTCAGAACTGGGAAAAGTTAGGTTTTGCTTGTCTGTCTGTCTGTTTACCTGCCTCTCTGGTTGACTTGAAAGGTTCATTTGGGCAGCCAGCGACATGGAAAGGTCTGCTTTCTAGTCAGTGAGAGAGGCTGTTAGACTACAGGCTGAGGCATGAATGTGCATGACATGTAAGAGAAAAGTTTAGTGCTTGTTATTTCTAGCAAAAATTTCTCTCAAGGATGTCATAACGACTCTGAACTTTGACCTTGTAGTTCAACTTCAATCCACCTTGAATAATAATCAACAACTATTAGAAACATTTTACTTTTATGTTTGAAAAGATCCATTCCTGGACATTCCCATGGTCTGGACGGAGAAGAAGATGACCTGAGAGGTTCTTTCATTTCCTATCGTGTGATAGCACACGTGATACTTCTCGATATCATCTCTTCAATTTCTTTTGTTATATCAGGCCACCATACTGAATATCTCGCCCTAGCTCTACACTTTATAATTCCCAAATGTCCTTGGTGTAATCCCTCCAAGGTATCTAATCTTAATAAAACCAGATGGTGCTGGAAATACTCAGCAGGCATCTGTGGAGAGAGAAGCAGAGTTAATATTTCAGGTCTGTGACCTTTCATTAGAACTGGCAAAGGTTGGAAAAGAATTAGGTTTTAAGCGAGTGAAGCGGTGGGTGGGGGTGGGGGGGGGGGGGTGGAGGCGGTGGTGGTGATGGTTGGGAAGCGAACAAAAGAGGTGTGTGATAGGGCAGAGGGCAGGAGAGATTAAATAATAAAGCAGTCCTGGGCAAAGGCAAAGAGTGTGTTGATGCTTGTGGTGAAAGCATTATCGCTTTGTCCCAGGATAGCTTTGTTTTTTAATCTCTCCTGCCCTCAGCCCTATCACCCACCTCCCTTTTTGTTCTCTTCCCCGCCACCGCCGCCCCTCGCGCCCCGACATCCCCTTCTCTTGTTTAAAACCTAATCCTTTACTAAACTTTGCCAGTTCTGATGAAAGGTCATAGACTTGAAACATTAATGCTGCTTCTCTCTCCACAGACACTGCCAGACCTGAGTATTTCCAGCACTTTCTGTTTTTATTTCAGATTTCCAGCATCTGCAGTATTTTTCTTTTATCTAATCTTAATACTTCAGGGATAACTAATCTCTCTTTGTAGATCAGTAAATCATCAGCAATGCTTAGATGACCCCTCTGTTCGTAATACCGTCTTAGAACAGGGTTATGTGGCATGTATGCTGGCCATCCATTCAAGCAATATTCCCTGATTTCCGCACATACTTCCTCCGTTTGCTGCGCATTCCTGATCTCATTCAGTTTCTGAGCTGTAGTAGGTAAAGTGTTGTCATCGTCAAAGCGAAAGCGTCTACTTCTTCAAGAAGCAAAATATCTCCTCCTCCTGGTCTTGCTACTGAAATATGTGATAAAGTGTCTCCTGTGATCTGTTGTTTTCCTGGAATGTATTCGGTTTTCACATCAAATCTCATCAATCTTAACCTAAACCTTTGTACTCTTGGTAATTTTGCAAGCTTCTTTCAGTTTAATAGAGTAACTAGTGGTTTATGCTCTGTTTCAATTTTGAATCTGAAAATTTTTCGCATGCCCAAGTTGCTGCCAAAGCTTCCTTTTCTATTACTGTGTATCTCTGCTCGGTTTCATTTAACAAACGATAAGCAAAATATACAGGTCTGCGTCTCCCATCTTTCTGGACTTGAAATAAGACTGCTCCCAATCCTGTTGATGACGCATCCGCAGCTATAATAGTGAATAGCTCTGGATCATAATGTGCCAAGATTTCTGATGATACTAGCATTTTCTTGATTTTCTCAAAGGATTCTTGTTGGACTTCTTTCCAACACCAAACATTATCACTTTTCAACAAGTGTTGTAATGACTCATTGATCATGGCTAAATTTGATATAAATTTCCATACTTGATTCACCATTCCTATAAACCTCTGAAGCTGTATCATTTTTAGGCTCTGGGAAGTCCTTTATTACCTTTGTCTTTTGTGGATCTGCTTTAATAGAGGACCCATCTATTATATGTCCACGAAATCGTACCATTGGCTGTGAAAAAAACACATTTCTCGTTCAATGTGAGACCTGTTTCTTCCAATCTCTGTAGTACTGCTCGGAGTCTAGTATCATGTTCCTTCTTATTGGCTCCATGAATTAAGATGTCGTCCAGATGGCAAATGATCCCATCTAATCCTTCTAAGATCCTTGACATCATCCTTTGAAAGATCTCCTGTGCTGACGTAATTCCGAATGGCAACCTGTTCAAACAGAATTTTCCAAATGGTGTTATGAAGGTTGCTAAGAGCTTAGATTCCTCATTCAATGGTAATTGCAAAAACCTCCTGTTCGCATCAAATTTGGTAAAAATTTAACTCTTCCCTAGCTTTGCCAAACTCCCATCTACTGATGACATTAGATGTATTTCTCTTTCTACTACCTTATTTAGTTGTGTGACGTCAACACAAATTCAAATGGATCCATTAGGTTTCCCCATTGGAACCCTACCTGAGTGCCATCCTGTAGGTTTTGTTGCAGGTGGATTAACTCCTTGTTTTTCCATTAAGTCAATCTCCTTTTTAATTTTCTCTAGGAGTGGAACTTTCCTAGGTGTGAACAAACACGCTGGCTCTGTTTCCTTTCTCAAAGTGATTTAACTTTTTTAACTTCCCCAATCCTCTGAATAACTTTGTAAATTCAGCTCTAAAATCTCTCTGCTGATCTTCTTTACATTTGAGCTCTTCTCCTCTCCATATTAGTTGTAGGTCTATGCAATCCTTTCTGCTCAGGAGTGAACAACTTTGATTTTTAATCACATATAAATTCCCAGGAATTTCTTTGCCCCTGTAACTCAAAGATGTTTTTAACTCTCCTTTTACCTTCAACTTGATGCCTCCAGGTTCATATAACTTTTGATCTGTTGGTTTAAGACTTTTCTTTTTCAGCCACAGTTCTGTGTCTGATAAAACTGAAGCTGCTGCTCCAGAATCCAGTTTAAAATTGGTCTTATTTCCTTCCACAAGAATTTCTGCTGTCCAGCAATCTCTCTGGTTTCCTGGATCTCTCCTAAAAAGGGTACTTTGTTAACTTTTTTACGCTCTCGGGATTTTTCCTTATTTGTCTGCAATTAGTTGCTGCTGACTCTAGATGCTTTTCCTGCCTTTCTAGCCTTTTCCTGCCATTTTTCTCCTTTGTTTTATGAACAAATGCATTTGAGTCTGATACGCTCGAGATGGGACTCTCTGTTCCCTCAAACCATGGATAAGTTAAACTTCCTGATCTCCACTTGTTGGCTCAATTGAATGGCTTTCGATGATAAATTATCCCTCGACTGTAACTGATCTGAAAGGGTGTCATCTAATACCCTGACTATGATTCTGTCCCTAATCAGCTCTTCCCTCGCAATTTTACATAAATCATTAATAAATCGTACCCTTTCTGCTGGGTACGCTTATTAAATTTGGTGCACTCCACGCTAAGACATTTTCTTACTTTAAAGTGCCTTGGTAACTTCTTCATATGGAGCCCTCTTTGCACCTATGCTTTGGGCGATGAGAATGTCATCTGCACACTCCCCCATAGCATACAGTAATATACTGACCTGCTCTTTGTCTGGCTTCTGCGCTAGACCCATGCAGAATGGTACCTTTCGAACCTCCCGATACATTTCGTCCATGCCTCAGTTGGTTTGGTCCAGTTACACTCTCGATGTTTTCCAGTAGAGGCAAAGACTTTTCCATTTTTTGCTTCCTCCTTCAGTTTTTCCATTGTTATAATCATTTTTCTGCTGCTGCCATATTACATTCTGGCAACTATTGACTTAGTATTGGATGAGGGTTAAAGTAACAGTTTATTCACACACGTTTTGCATCCAAGGCTTTCACAACAACTCTTGCACAAGGTTCCGTACAGATTACATTACATCACTTCCCCTGATGATGCTCAACCGTCTATTTACATATTCTGCCTAGTAACACGCCGTTACATTATACTACAACCACTACTTCTGAATATCGTTTCACCTGACTTTTTTTTTTGAAATGTGGTGATGCTCTCAACTATGGCCCTTGGTCAGTCTTCTGTTTTCCTCAGATTAATAAAAGTTATTGTTCTGGGGCTGTTCTTGGGAATGCTGGACTTCTGCAGCATTCTTTATTTCTTCTTCTCACCCTCTTGGCACTACACCAATCAGAGGGTGGTGGGGAGGGGGGGGTGGGTGCGGGGTGGAGTCTGCTGCCACCACTGACCTCTGGCATTAATGTGCCCACATGGAGGCAAGTCTTTCTGTCGAAATGTTCATTCCCTTTTGCTCAACTGATCTTTTGGAGTGCTGAAAAGCATGCACAAGACCTTTCTTAGTATAAAACGCCATGATGTAATGTCCTGATACCAATCACCCTTCCCAATGTCAGACCTGAGTAAGTTTCTTTTATGATTCTCCTTCACTTAGCTATTGTGGCAGCTCTCATTTATATAATCTTTTGACATTACTGTTGATTAGCTTTATCTCTACTCAGCTGCTTGATTTGTATAAACATTTATTTAAGGTAGCATTTGCAATATTACAGTGTAATGTATTTTATTTTGCTTTGTACTTTTGCAGTTTTGTCTTTGCTTTGTTATTCAAAATATCCCTCCCCCAAAGAAAATAATAAAGCTTCTTTTAAATCATGTGTGGGAATAGGCATTTTATTTTTGTGCAATTTTGCAATTTGTTAACAGATTTCTATTGTGTAGCTATATCTGTGACATTATGGATTGTTTTGCACCACCATCTTCAAGGTATTATGCACCCACCCTGATATTTTAATTAAATATGCAATCTGAATAATTTCTTGAATGCTTCCTTCAAAATATCATTTAAGCACCAGAAATTATGGATTTAAATTTGGTCATTCCTTAGTTGAGAGCTTGTGACATGCATGTAACAGTCTGAAACTAACCAAGCACAACATATACATTAGTAAACACTCCGAGCCAGTCAGTATTCTATATTTAAACATGCTAGTTGACACAAAAAGCAATGCTGAAGGCTAATTAGCTGCCATTTGTTTTGTGTAGATTGTTACAATTATATTCATAATCTAGTCCTTACAGCGAGTGGTGAGCAAATATGCAATGTCCTTTTATTTATATATATATATATATATATATATATATCCGCAAACACACAGAAATATACGATTAAAGCTATTTAACAGTTTTTACAGTTGTGTGAATATGTATTAGACATCAAAAAGATACACTTCAGAAGAGGTAACAAATGAGAAGATATATAGGGCTTCTTTCATACCAATCATTTATGGCTCAGCTGCTGGTGAAACCCATAAGGGAAAAAGGCTGTGCAACTCTCCAAGCTAATTATTTGGAAAGACAAATTGTTACAGTTTTACTGTAGGACAATTTATATTCATATAAATGGGTGCTGAACTCAGCTTGTACTAACTCCTACACCTGTGGGACTGAAACTGCAGAAACTATCTTGAAACCAGATGTGACAGCTACCTTTCTCCAACTGAGTCACATTATCTGGATGAATGTATTTCCTGAAATACAATGTAAATATCATCCTGACTTTACAAATCAACTTGGTGAAGCACATTGCCATTTCTTTGACAATTCCCATTTACTTGTATATATTTATTTACATTTAAAATATCTGCATGAACAAGAATTAGTTACGTGATAGCCATTTAGCCAGTAATGGTTCTGTGCCAACTGACGAGTTCAAATTTGCATAAATCACCTTAACCCAATGCTACTTATGAACACAATTACAATTTATTCTGTTCACTTTTGCCATGTTGTTTTCGTTGTTGAGAAAGCTTTAATAATATATAAAAACTACTGTACAATTTGGTACGGAAGTTGCATATTCAGAAATTGTCATAGAACTTTTACTGAAAGTACATTTGCAAAGTAAGAAATTAAGTTAAATAAACAAATGAATATGGTGTAGGTTGGTAGATAGACAGATGATAGTATTCTCCATTTTATTTCTGAATGGCAGGAGACCCAGGACATATACTGCAGAGGTTCATAAGTAATTCTCATCAACTTAAGAGCTTCTTCCATTTCTCATGATGCCCTGTGTCTGTTGCTAAGTCAGTTATCTAATATCACACCAATTACATAAGACTACAATTTACTCCTAAAAGTTTCTGCTTTTGCAAACTATGACAGAAAATTAACACAATTTACAAGTGTGTTCCTGTGGCTAATAAAAATGGGAATCCCATGGGACTTTATTTTGAAAGCAGGAGAGTCTGCATGACTCCAGTGGAAGTGATTTAATTAATGTTTAATTTTTTTTATTCATTCATGGGATATGGGCATCATTGGCAAGACCAGGATTTACTAACCACCCATAATTACCATCATTGAGGATGGGGTGTTTGTGGAGCCTCCTCCTCCTGTTAGTTGTTTAATTGTTGACCACAATTCACAACTGGCCAGATTTGTGTTTGTGTAATGAAAGAATGCACTGATTTACTAGGGGCAAAGAATAAACCTGAACACGGATGTCAAATATAGATTAAAGGATGATTATAAGACTATGTGGATTTATTAGTCGAGAAACAATTTAATGATGGCATTTTTGACAAGGCACGAGACAGGAGTATGATGGAATATACTCCACTTGCATGAATGAGTGCAGCTCCAACAACAGTTGAAGGTCAATGCCATCCAGGACAAAACAGCCTGCTTGATTAGCACCCCATCCACCACCTTAAACATTCACCCTCTCCACCACCAGTGCACAGTGGCAGCAGTGTGTACTGTTATGATCAGGTGAGGAGGGGTCAAAGGGCTCCCCCTCTTTTCCTTCTCCTTGTTTGACCACAACAGGTTTATTTTGAAAAGGATATACTTGTCAATTCAGTGAGTGTTTAACTGTTTACATGCTGTGATCATAAAAGAACCAATTGGACAGATTTTCTTGACTTTAACAAAGAACGAGGTTAGCTTTATTATGCTTAAACCGATCTAAGTGAAACAGTAAAATATACTCTGAATTTCTCACACGCACAGACACACAAATAGATACACACACACATAGGTTACAGAGTGAGGAAGATTAGATTGGCGGTCAGATTAGAGTCCAGAGAAAGAAAACCTCTGTGGAGGTCGGTGACTCAGCTGGCTTCAGGCTGAACTCAGTGGTCATGCGACTTTTCCTTGATGGTCCTGATGCTTCCGAATTAAAGATGTAGATGGCTGCTTAGCTGTTCTCCTGGAGACAGTAGTGCAGGGGTGATTTCCTTCATGTAGTCTCTGACTGCAGCAGGGTGCATCCCAGGGTGGTCTCGATCAGCAGCCAGTTCGAAGCTTGCAAGGTGGGTTGGAGAGAGAGAGAGAGAGAGAGGGAGGAAGGAGGCTCTTCTCTCATTAGCATCTCAGCTGCTTGTCCACATCCTGCAGAGAAAACAGAAGCTTAGGGCGGCGCAGTGGTTGGCACTGCAGCCTCACAGCTCCAGGGACCCGGGTTCAATTCTGGGTACTGCCTGTGTGGAGTTTGCAAGTTCTCCCTGTGTCTGCGTGGGTTTTCCCCGGGTGCTCCGGTTTCCTCCCACAAGCCAAAAGACTTGCAGGTTGGTAGGTATATTGACCATTATAAATTGTCACTAGTATAGGTAGGTGGTAGGGAAATATAGGGACAGGTGGGGATGTTTGGTAGGAATATGGGATTAGTGTAGGGTTAGTATAAATGGGTGGTTGATGGTCGGCACAGACTCGGTGGGCTGAAGGGCCTGTTTCAGTGCTGTATCTCTAATCTAATCACACGACGGGTGGACCTGTCACATGACCATCACCCAGTGACGCAAACATAGTCATTATTAGTGTATTCCCACTTGTAACTTAATCAGTTCATGTCTGGGAATCCCCCACTCACAGCCAGTGTCCCATTGTTCAAGTGATTAGGTTTAAGGCATTCCCATTATAGCTTGATGAGTTCATGTCTGTAACACTGTTTCAGCTAGGGTCACATAGTCCCTAAGATTAGGTTTAATGGTTCATCACCAGTTGAATACCTCAGGTGATGGCCTTGATGCCCTGACAATGGGGACAGGATATATGGTTCACTTCGATTCCCCAGGTCATTGTCCTTAATGGGTCTATGGTGTCTCCATCTCAATGGATTGGAATGTAGAAGATACAGTGATGCAAATTGGGGTAGCCATTTTAACTGCGAGCTCAAGTCACCTTTCATCTCTGTTTTTAAAATTCAATTAGGGTTTTTAGCCAAAGGATTAAATGTCCTCATTTGACGTAAATCAAAGTTTTCGTGACTGTATCATCTACACGATGCACTGCAGCAACTCACCATGGATCCTTTGACAGCACCTTCCAAACCTATGACCTCTACCACCTAGAAGAGCAAGGGCAACAGACACATGGAATCACTACCAGCTGCAAGTTCCTCTCCCAGACACACACCACCCTGACTTGGAACAATATCGCCATCACTGCTGCTGGGCTAAAATCCTGGAACTCCCTCCCTAACAGCATTCTGGGTGTACCTACACCAGATGGATTGCAGTGGTTCAAGAAGGCGGCTCACCACTGCCACGGGAAATTAGGGAAGGGCAAAAACTGCTTCATCTGCCAGTGACACTCGCATCCCATGAATGCATTAAAAAAAATACATGTACCTTGAATACAGTTGCTTCACATCTAACACTACACTGACTGGGAACAATTAACACTCATAGATAGCCAACAAAAACCCAAGATAATATTGATCTGCACAAAATGGAATCATTTGCCCAATGGGGTTAAAACTTGCATTTATTTGTCTGCTTGACACAACACAACCTGAAAAGGCTAGGATTTTTTTCCTTAGAGCAGAGAAGGCTGAGGGGGGTACATGATTGAGGTATACAAAATTATGAGGGGCATAGATAGTTTAGATAGGAAGAAACTTTTCCCTGAGCGGAGGGGTCAATACTCGGGGCAGAGATTTAAGGTAAGGGGCAGGAGGTTTGGAAGGGATTTGAGGAAAGAAAATTTCACTCAGAGGGTGGTTGGAATCTGGAATGCACTGCCCGAAGAGGTGGTGGAGGCAGGAACCCTCACAACATTTAAGAAGTATTTAGATGAGCATTTGAAACGCCATAACATACAAGGCTACGGGCAAAGTGCTGGAAAATGGGATTGGAATAGTTAGGTGCTTGATGGCCAGCACAGACATGATGGGCCGAATGGCCTGTTTCTGTGCTGTATAACTCTATGACTCTATAGCAGTCACACGATGAGATCCTATTTAAATAGTGTGAAGCGTACAATACTTGATGTATTTAGAAATACTCTCATATTGCATTTAAGAACAAATCAATGAAGAAAGCAAGGTGAATAAAATTCTGTAGGATTGTCGTAACCATCAAAAATTATGGTGGAATCATTTTGACATTCCCAAGAACTGTGGTGATAAGAAAATATCTTGTGTTGAAAAGGTTTTCCAATAGATTTCAATATTACCTGTTCGTTTTCTTAAGGCATTAACGCATGTAGAATCCACTTTCTCTGAAGTTGCTAATGGTCAGATAAATATTATCATTGAAGCACAAAGAGATCGCTGCAATATGTTGTGATTAGCTTTGATAAAAAAAGC
This sequence comes from Heterodontus francisci, assembly GCF_036365525.1. Classification (NCBI taxonomy): domain Eukaryota; kingdom Metazoa; phylum Chordata; class Chondrichthyes; order Heterodontiformes; family Heterodontidae; genus Heterodontus; species Heterodontus francisci. Next base: position 117,590,807 of record NC_090371.1, read on the forward strand.
AGCCATTCTGTGTGGCAGATGTGGTTTCAAATTCCATTCTCTCATGGAATATGGGTTCCACACTAAAAAAAGGTTATTAAGTGTAAAAATGCAAATAAATATTCCAAGACAAGTATTAATTCATCAAAACAACAACACTGCACTTCAAAAGTAATTCATTAACTGTGAAGCACTTTTGGGACACCTTGTAGACATGAAAGATACTATATAAATGCAAGTTCTTTCCTTATCACCAGCTACTTCAAAGACATTGATAAAGTTTGATATGTGTATGTATTTTTTTATATATATATAATTCACAGTCATATGTTTATTACGTACCTATGGTGTGTGAGACAGGGTTATTTTTCAAAATGTCACATGTATATCATTCATCATTGCAATTTGTTGATTGGTTTAAATGACCACTATCCATTTATTTGTTATTTTAACCATGCAGATTTTCTCAAAATATAGATAAGAAAACCTCCTGATCACAAAAATAAATTTCTTACCATGAACCAGAAATCCATATAAATCCAACCAAATCTCTGAGAATAAGGGATTTATGAGGAGGAAAGAACAAAGTTACTTGTTTTCTGTATGTTTTCTGATGTGCTTGGTAAGTAGCATTACAAATATGTCTGTGAGACCTGTGCCTTTCAGTATCCGTAAATATATGCAATATTGAAACTTTCGAGTGGTTCATGTGATATATTTTTTCTGCAAATTTGCATTATTATGGAATTGACAGACTCTGCCAAATTTCAACGGCTGTAAGACAGAAGTAAGATCAGAAATTAAATTTTAGTTTCCAGAATATTCAGGAGCAACACACTTAGTTTTTTTAAATTCATTCATAAAGTCATAAGAACTAGGAGCAGGAGTAGGCAATTCAGCCCCTCGAGCCTGCTCCACCATTCAATACAATCACGGCTGGTCTCGGCCTCAACTCCACTTTCCTGCCAGTTCTCCATAACCCGTCAACCCTTTACTAATTAAAAATCTGTCTAACTCCTCCTTAAATTTACTCAATTTCCCAGCATCCACCACACTCTGGGGTAATGAATTCCACAGACTCACGACCCTTTGAGAGAAGTAATTTCTCCTCATCTCTGTTTTAAATTTGCTACCCCTTATCCTAAAACTATGACCTCTTGTTCTAGATTGTCCCACAAGAGGAAACATCCTCTCTACGTCGACTTTGTCAATCCCCTTAATCAGCTTATATACTTCAATTGGATCTCTTCTCATTCTTCTAAACTCTAGAGAGTAAAGGCCTAAACTGCTCAATCTCTTTTCATAAGACAAACCCCTCATCCCTGGAATCAATCTAGTGAACCTCCTCTGAACTGCCTCCAATGCAACTACATCTCTCCTCAAGTAAGGGGACCAAAACTGTACGCAATACTCCAGGTGTGGTCTCACTAATGCCTTGTACAGTTGCAGCAACACTTCCCTACTTCTATATTATATTCCTTTAGCAATAAATGCAAAAATTCTGTTTGCATTCCTTATTACCTGCTGCACCTGCATACTAGCTTTCTGCGATTCATGCACGAGGACACCCAGATCCCTCTGCACCGAAGCATTCTGAAGTTTCTCTCCATTTAGATAACTTGCCTTTCTATTCTTCCGACCAAAGTGGATCACCTCACACTTATCCACGGTAAACTCCATCTGCCAAATTTTGGCCCTTTCACCTAACCTATCCATATCCATTTGTAAGTTTCTTATTTCTTTATTGCAACTTATTATCCCACCTATTTTGGTGTCATCTGCAAATTTGGCTATAGTACCTTCTATCCCTGCATCCAAGTCATTAATATGGATTGTAAATAGTTGGGGCCCGAGGACCGAACCCTATGGCATCCCACTAGTTACATCTTGCCAACCAGAAAAAGACCCATTTATCCCGACTCTCTGTTTTCTGTTGGTTAGCCAATCCTCTATCCAAGCTAATAAATTGCCCCTAACCCCATGTGATCTTACCTTGTGTATTGACCTTTTGTGCGGCACCTTATCAAATGCCTTCTGGATATCCAGATATATCCCATCATGGGAAGTGGGCATCGCTGGCCAGGCCAGCATTTATTGCCCATCCCTAATTGCCCTTGAGAAGGTGGTGGTGAGCTGCCTTCTTGAACTGCTGCAGTCCATGTGGGGTAGGTACACCCACAGTGCTGTTCGGAAGGGAGTTCCAGGATTTTACCCCAGCGACAGTGAAGGAACGGCAATATAGTTCCAAGTCACAATGGTATGTGACTTGGAGAGGAACTTGCAGGTGGTGGTGTTCCCATGTATTTGCTGCCCTTTTCCTTCTAAGTGGTAGAGGTCGCGGGTTTGGAAAGTGCTGTCTAAGGAGCCCTGGTGCGTTGCTGCAGTGCATCTTGTAGATGGTACACACTGCTGCCACTGTGCGTCAGTGGTGGAGGGAGTGAATGTTTGTAGATGGGGTGCCAATCAAGCAGGCTGCTTTGTCCTGGATGGTGTCGAGCTTCTTGAGTGTTGTTGGAGCTGCACCCATCCAGGCAAGTGGAGAGTATTTCATCACACTCCTGACTTGTGCCTTGTGGACAGGCTTTGGGGAGTCAGGAGGTGAGTTACTCACCGCAGGATTCCTAGCCTCTGACCTGTTCTTGTCGCAACAGTATTTACATGGCTACTCCAGTTCAGTTTCTGGTTAATGGTAGCCCCTAGGATGTTGATAGTGGGGGATTCAGTGGTGGTAATGCCATTGAATGTCAAGGGGAGATGGTTAGATTCTTGTTAGAGATGGTCATTGCCTGGCACTTGTGTGGCGTGAATGTTACTTGCCACTTCTCAGCCAAGTCTGGATATTGTCCAAGTCTTGCTGCATTTCTACACGGACTGCTTCAGTATCTGAGGAGTTGCGAATGGTGCTGAACATTGTGAAATCATCAGCAAACATCCCCACTTCTGACCTTATTATTGAAGGAAGGTCATTGATGAAGCAGCTGAAGATGGTTGGGCCTTAGTGAACTACGAGTGTATTTTACTTTTGTTTGATTGCCATAATGCAAGCCTTTGGTTTGATGTAACATTCCTGCCTTTAGTCAGAAGGTGCAGGGATTCAACTCTTCTTGTCAGTCATATTACTGGGAACCCCAACCCTGGCATTGAATTTTGGGATAACATCCAATGGAAATACTTACATTTGGTGGCTTTGGGTGCCCTTTCTCCTCCCCCTTCCCCCCACATCATATGGGTTGTTGGAGCACAAAAATCCCCCTGAGGTATAGAATTGGTCATCCAATGGCTGATATAAAGAAAGTTACAGCCATAGAAGGTATGTTCACGTTATGACCCATCAAAATGTTAATCAGTAGTTCCTCCTGCTGCACAGGAACATAGATAAAAAAAGATCAATGTCCATCTAGCTCACCTTCCACTATCTTGGTAGTCAAATGATACAATAATGGAGCAGTTGGCTAATCAGTCTCTGCCAATTAGTCTACAACTGACCTAGACATAAGGTGAGAAAAAAACAAGTGGTGGAGAGCTTTGGCATAGGTACAAAGTCATGTGTTCCAACCAAGCATTCTACACTTACCATATGTCATGTCTCAAATTCCTCATACATTGTATTGCAAGGTATTATTTTCTGAAAGAAATCTATCTAATTTGTATTTGAATAAAACAATACTATCTGCTTCCACCATCGCAAAGGGAGCCTGTTTAATATGAAGGAGACAGGCAATGGCTAGCATTTAAAGAATTAATATGTGATTTACAACAAATTTAAATGCACTTGAGGCAGAAAACCCAACAGGAAAGTGATCCAACGATGGCTGACAACAGAAGTTAAAGATTGTATTAGATCAAAGGAAGAGGTTTATAAAGTTGCCAAAAAAAGGTAGTAAACATGAGGATTGGAAGCATTTTAAAATTCAACAAAGGAGGACCAAGAAAGTGATGAAGAGAAAATAGAATATGAAAGTAAACAAGCAAAAAACATAAAAACGGACTGTAAAAGCTTCTATAGGTATGTAAAAAGATTAGTAAAGACAAATGTGGGTCCATTACAGGCAGAGACGGGAGAATTTATTATGGAGAATAAGAAATGGCAGGGAAATCAAACAAATACTTTGGCCAGAATTTTACGTTGGGGCAGAAGCCCCGCCAATGGCTTAAAAGCTGGGGGTGATCCCGCCTCCACGGGGCCTGGCAGGCGCGCAGAGATGTTACATGGCCCAGGCCCTTAATTGACCTCGGGCAGGACTTCCACCCCTCTGAGGCACGAAGTTCCACCTCTAGGTAATACCAGCCAATCAGGGGCTGGCAGCTCCTCTGTCCCAGCAGCACCACCGGGAGCAGTGGCCACTGCTGGGACTGCACCCAGCTTCAGGAGGATTATGGACTCCGGCGCTGAAAATGGTAAGAGGGTTTTGGGCCTCGCCGGGACAATCACCTGGGCCCTGGCAAGGGGGGGTGGGGTCAATCAGGAGGGCGGCGGGAGGTGCACTCGCAGGGGAAGCAGGAGCTGGTGGGGAGGCCTTCCTGGGGCACAGGGTGCCCGATCAGGAGGACCACCCTTCAGGCCCGCAAGGAAGCCGCTTGGTATTACCGGCCGTTACCGGGCGGCCGCCACAGCTGACAAAGTGCCCGCCACTGGTAATATACTGACGGCAGGAGACGGCCCTTAGGTGGCAATGAATTGGCCAGGCCATTTGTCACCTCTCCTCCTACTCGTAAAATTGTAGCGGGGGCAGGAAGGTGGCGGGAATGGCACCCCTGCCTCCCTCACAATTTTACGCCACCCCGCCTCCAGCCCACTTCCATGGGGGGTGTAAAATTCTGGCCTTTGTGTCTGTCTTTACATAGGAAGATCAAAAAACCTCCCAGAAATAGTAAAGAACCAAGGGACTAGCGAGAATGAGGAACTGAAAGAAATTAGTAAAAAAAAGTAGTATTGGAGAAATTAATGGGATGAAAGTTGATAAATCCTCTGGATCTGATGATGATCATCCCAGAGTGTTGAAAGAGGTGGCTGCAGAGGTAGTGGATCCATTGGTAATCATCTTCCAAAATTCTATAGATTTTGGAATGGTTCCTGAAGATTGGAAGGTAGCAAATGTAACCCCACTAATTAAAAAAGCAGTGAGAGAGAAAACGGGGAACTACAGACCTGTTAGCCTGGCATTAGTAGTAGGGAAAATGCTGGAATCTATTATAAAGGATGTTATAGCGGGACACTTAGAAAATAATGGTAGGATTGGGCAGAGTCAACATGGAGCTATGAAAGAGAATTCATATTTAACAAACCAGTTCGAGATTTTTGGGGATGTAGCTAGCAGACTAGATAAGGGGGAACCCCAGTGGATGTGGTGTATTTGGATTTTTAGAAGGCTTTCAATAAGGTCCCACACAGGAGGCAAGGAAGCAAAATTAGAACATTTTGGATTGGAGTTAATATACTGGCATGGATTGAGAATTGGTTAACGGACAGAAGACAGAGAGTAGGAATAAACGGATCATTTTCAGGTTGGTAGGCTGCGACTAGTGGGGTACTGCAAGGATCAGTTCTTGGGCCCCAGCTATTCACAATTTACATCAATGATTTGGATGTGGGGAACAAATGTAATATTTCTCAGTTTGTTGATGGCACAAAACTAGATGGGAATTTGAGTTGTGAGGAGGATGCAAAAGGGAAATTTAGACAGCATAAGTGATTGGGCAAGAACATGGCAGATGGAATATAATGTGGAAAATGTGAAGTTATCCACTTTAGCAGGAAAAAAAAGAAATGCAGAGTATTTCTTAAATGGTGAGAGATTGGGAAGTGTTGATGACCGAACAATCAACGATTTCAAAAGGAAATTGGTTGGGCACTTGAAGGAAATTAACTTTTAGGGCCATAGGGATCGAGCAGGGGAGTGGAACTAACTGGATTGCTCTGCAGAGAGTTGGCATGGACACAATGGGCCGAATGGCCTCCTCCTATGCTGTAAATGATTTTATGACTCTATGACAAGGGCATTTGTGCATATATTTTTCTGGTGCAAAATAGTCACAGTATTTTGAGCAAAAATTATACCTTAAAGAACTTGCTTCTCCTTTAAGAAAATCCGAACTGCCATTCAGTTTCTCAATTTTTATTTTTGTTTACTTCTAGATTTAGTTTATAATTCAGTTACATCCCCACTATATATTTTTCAATTTACTGGGATAGTTAGTGAGTTCAATACATTTGGGTACTTGCAAATAAGATGCAAAACATAAAATAAATAGGGGGAATTGGGCCTGGGGCATTTCAATACAACAAAGTTCCAAAAGATGTGAGAGGAGAAGGAGATACAGCTCACTTCAATCATTCTGAATTGGACTTTGTATTGCTGCTGAGGTGATTATTAAGCAATACAGAGCTGAGCATACTCCAAGAGCCAAAGTCCAGCATGTCTTCAAAAGATTTTCAAAACTTTTTTTTTGATATTTTGCGCATAAACTTCAAGGGAAGGGAAATAATTTTATAAAATAATGTAAGATCAAAACAAAAAATGCTGGAAATACTCAGCAAGTGAGTATTTCCAGTATTTTCTGTTTCTGTTTCAGATTACCAGCATCCGCAGTATTTTGCTTTTGTATGATCAAAACAATTTGGCCCACATAAAGCTGAAGCAGAAACAGAGAAGAGTTTCCTATTCAATTAATTTCGAAGGGGGATTAGCTAGGGTTAACTTCAGCAGAGCAAGTAGCACTGGTTCATCCCAACATTTGAATATGGTCTCCATTTTATCATCATTGAAAGCACTCTGACTATACCACACTAAGTGAATAAGCTTCAGGACACAAAATGTGCTCTGCCTTATTGGCCATCACAGAGACTACCTACTATTATCATACGAAAGAACACCTAATCAAAGAAGCAAGCAATTTCCTAATATTCAGCTGGTCTATCCTTAGGTTCTTATCTTAAATGTCCTTTCTTTCTCACATAGGATGGCAGGTGCTGTCCACTGAAAGCCAAGGGCACTCTCTGAATATCTGCTTTGTGAGGGATGTCTTCTCACCAGTAACCTAGCCGTTTACATCCTGGTGTGACCTCAAGTAACACTTGAAATAATATATCCCCAAAGAATCACTTCATTTGGGAAGTTGTGAAATAAATTGGGATGGTTGGAATTGGCACTCATTAAAAGAATATTTAAAAATATTGTACGACCAGGGGAGGAGTGTGTCTAGGGGTCTTTTGCTGTCTTTATCTGGCCTTATTGTAACAAATTTTATTTTTAAACACACTGTGCTTTGAGCTCCCTTTTGTAAATCCTTGTTCACAGCTTTCCAATTATAAGGCAAAGAAACAAACACAAACAGGCTTTCTCAGGTTTAAAGAAGGAACATGAAATTTATTAAAGCTTAAACTTAAACTCTATTACGGTTAATGCCTACGAATATACGACGCGCACACGCGATACACACATGCAAATAGGGACAGAAAAGGAGAGAGGAAAATATAGTAGCGAGGGCTTTGAGGCAATATCAGAAGAGTTTCTTGTTTACTGTGCTTCGAGCTCACTTGATTGTAAGTAGTCTTACTGTTCGTCGGGGCCCAGTGTTCTTCTTAAACCTTGTTCACGTAGGAGAATTTTCTCTCTTTGAGGGTCACGTGTTTTCACAAGATTCAATTCCGTGGGAAAGAGATGGAGGCAGGCAGACAGGAAAGGAGGTTCTGCTTCAGTTCCAGAAGCACATGGCTCTCTGTGTTCAAATCCTGTTTACTCCAATTCAAAACTCTCTCAGTTCCAACCCCTGCAACAGCCAGCTGGTTATGCCACTAAAACTGGTCTGACCACTTCCTCTGTGTACTGGGGAAGCAACGACTGGGCCCCCATTTTTCCAAAACTGTCAGTTACTATGCAAATGTGTTTCCAGTCAGGGGCTTGCAATTTTAAGTTTTACTGTTCAGGTGGCAAAATAATGCGTGCCTCAGTCTTGGCAGGTGGGGAGGGTGGGGGTGGGTGGGGTTTGCCTGACAATATGTGCTGTTGGAAAAGCTGGAACACACATACATTTCTAACAGATTGCCATTTTGTTACAATTGGTAATGTCTAATATATTGGTAAATGCAGCAAAAGCAAAATATGTCAACAAAATGATGCGAGGGAGAATCAAATATATCAAGCGATCCTAATAAAAATGTCAATGACTTTGTGAAATGACTTTTGACATTGCTGATTAGCTGATAAGCATGGGTGCTCCAGCTGGGGATCTGAAAGATGCCTGTAACATAGAAGGTGAGTGGCACAGTCATCTTCGCTGACATCAGTGACATGCAATTCTTGTCAGAGCAACGTGCTCAATCCTTTCAATTCCTCAAAAAGGTCATAACACATTTGCTTGCTAAATCAATCATTAAAAAGAGCATATGTCACATCAAATTCTAAATGAATTAAATATCTAAATCCAAAGGGAATACTCTGAGCAACATGGCTGTACTGGTACCAGCATTATCTGCTTTCCGTATTGACATTGGGAACACTGTTCCAACATAGCAATTTGTTTTGCTTCATGCTGTTCTGCATGCCACTTTTAGGTGACTTAAACAACAGCACAAGAATTATGGAGGCACTTTTAATCCACCCTGCCTTTAGGGAATGGAGTGTGTGAGAGGATAAGATTGGCTAAGTGGTCTTACCATCCTATTGCTGCTCTGTTCCTGCCCAGCACCATTTTATGTTTGAGGACTTTCCAGGAGACTGAGGCTCCTGCTCAGGCAGCCAGGCATCTTAACAACCTCATGTATTTCAGATCTTACAATGCAATTAGGACACTTATACAATTTTAACTGGATAAAAGAGAATTTCTGCCTGTTGTCGATTCCTGAGATGAGATAGCTGTCCAATGAGAAAAGATTGGCTAGAATCAGCCTATATTCTCTGAAGAATGAGAAGTGATTCTATTGAAACTTATAAAATTCTAAGAGGGCTTGACAGTATAGATACTGAAAGGCTGTTTCCTTTGGCTGGATATGCGTGGAAAGTTCTTTTCGCAGAGGGTGGTGGGTGCCTGGAACGCGTTGCCAGTGGAGGTGGTAGACGCGGGCATGATAGCGTCTTTTAAGATGTATCTAGACAGATACATGAATGGGCAGGAAGCAAAGAGATACAGACCCTTAGAAAATAGGCGACAGGTTTAGATAGAGGATCTGGATCAGCGCAGGCTTGGAGGGCCGAAGGGCCTGTTCCTGTACTGTAATTTTCTTTGTTTTTTTTCTTTGTTTCTTTGGATAATCTAGAACTAGGGGTCATGGAGGATAAGGGATGAGCCATTCAGGACTGAGATGAGAAGAAATTCCTTCACTCAAAGGGCTGAATTTTATTGGTGCGTCGCTGTCTGCGGCAGCGCCCTTTGAACTCGGTGCCACGCCCGCATTTGCTGGCCGCAGCTGAGCCCCCCACGATAGTAATCATGGGGGCTCATTAGAATCACGGCACTGAGCCGCCCTCCCCGTATTACATGGGGAGAAGCGGGACATTTGGCGCAGGGAGAGAGTTTTTGACAGTTGTGCAGCAGGTGCTGGGCCCTATTTTAAGCGCCCCAGCAACTACTACCTGACAGCTGTCAAATAATACTTACCTGACTGCTGAAGAGTGGGGCTGCTGTCAATCTGGCAGCAAAGTAGAAAGTGCTGCAGAAATCCAGCAGGTCAGGCAGCATCTGTGGAGAGAGAAGCAGTGTTAACTTGTCCAAGTTCACAGACCTGAAAGTTAACTCTGCTTCTCGCTCCACAAATGCTGCCTGATCTGCTGAGTGACCCCAGCACTTTCTGCTTTGCTGGCACGACTTATCCTGTTGTGTCCCAGTGTCCTGTGAAGTTGCGATCCTCTTCTCCCACTCAAGTGTAACATTCCTTCTTGTAGGCGTGCTGCACCTGGGTGAATAATCGTAAATTTGCGCATTCCAGGACGTGAGACTTAAACAGACCATAAAAGGTATTACAGAGAACACACTGACACAAATGGGAATGCACGGGTGTCACAGCAATGTAAATAGGTCTTTCACAAAATGTTTCTCACCAACAGGGAGGCGCAGTGGTTAGCACTGCAGCCTCACAGCTCCAGCGACCCGGGTTTAGTTCTGGGTCCTGCCTGTGTGGAGTTTGCAAGTTCTCCCTGTGACCGCGTGGGTTTCCGCCGGGTGCTCCGGTTTCCTCCCACAGCCAAAGACTTGCAGGTTGATAGGTAAATTGGCCATTGTAAATTGCCCCTAGTGTAGGTAGGTTGTAGGAGAATTGTGGGGATGTGGTAGGAAATATGGGGTTAATGTAGGATTAGTATAAATGGGTGGTTGATGGTCGACACAGACTCGGTGGGCTGAAGGGCCTATTTCAGTGCTGTATCTCTCTATGACTCTATGACCATCTGTGTCCTTTTCTCTGTGTGAATGATGTGTGCCATCATGTAGCGCCAATGTCACATCCCTTTGCACTGTTGGCCCTTCAGGAGAGCCAACGTATGCAATAACATCATTGCCATGCCACCATTAATCATGAGCGTCTCCATGAACTCAGTGACATGGACATTGGCTCAGTCAGCTGCTGTCTCTAATGGTTTACACAGGGATGCTGCAGATGTGGACTGGTGCAGAACAGGTGAGTGAGGGTAATGTGTGGCTTGCAGAGCTCATGTAGGTTCCTATGGAGCCGACAGCCTTTGTCTGATAAGTGACTTCTGTACGTCCCTACCTTACTGCTAGCCCTGCCTGCAGAGCCTGGGTGCTATCTGCCCTCCCATATGTCTTTCATGTTGTAGGTCCTCAGTGACCTCATAGTCCGAGGAGGAATCCTGTTGACGTCTCTCCTCATCATGCCAGGCCTGGCCCCTGTTGGGTGCGTAGTTGTGCAGAGCAGCAAAGGAAGGAGCTGGCCTTTTCAGCCCATAGACAGGGCATCACCCTATCCATGCAGGCATTGGAGGTGCTCTTTCAGCATGCTGATCTCCTGCTCAATGATGGCTCATGTCACTCAGTGGCTGGCGTTGTATCTTTCCTCTGCAGCAGTGGTGATGTCTCTCACTGCTGTCAGAAGCCATGTCTGCAAAGGATAGCCCTTATCTCCAAGAAGCCACCCCTCCATCTGAGCCAGTTCAGTGAACAGCGGTGGCAGCCAGGACTGGCACAAGACCCAGGTGTCATGGCAGCTACCTGAGAAGCGGTCACACAGTCGCTGCAAGCATCTGCGGTGATCACATATCAGCTTCACCTAGACTGAAGGGGCTCCTTTAATGATGGCGTTTGCAGGTGGTAGCTTGACAGTAGGCCTGACGGCCGCATGAGTGCAGTCTATGATCATTACAACCTATGGTTCTCCGGCAATGGTGCCAGAACCAATGGCCCTCTGGGCCTGGCTGTGAGAGTCCATCCTGAAGTGGTGCACTGCTGACTGTGTGACCCCACTAAGGTCACTGGTGGGTCCCTAAAAGGCTGCAGAGGCATCAGGCTTGAGAACTGCTGCCACTATCAGGAACAAAGACATGGGACGTCCTCCGGAGCCCATGGGCTGCAGGTTATCCTTGAGCAGGGCACAGAGACGTGTCACCACCCTCTCTACGTGCGCAATCGCCTCTGACATTGGCGCTCTGACATCCGACGGCAACCGTAATGGCGGGCTCCCCTTGGGGACTGCTGCTCACAACCGGGGGCCTCAACATGGATCGCACCTGCCTGTTGGTATTGCCTCTGGCGCATACAGATCCTCACATGCAGAGGATCACACAATGTAGGATGAGCTGTACCTATTTTCTTGTGATAAATAAAGTTGAGCCCTCAAGTATTCGAGGTTCCTGACAGGGCATGGATTGGTGTTGTCGGGTACATCAGCTGCTTTCCTGGATCAACTATGTGGCGTGCCATGGCATTGCCCATCTTGGCCAACACTCAGAGTGGCACAGCATGACCACATCAAGACCCTACCAGCTGAATCAATTGCCCCAACCATCCATAAAGCCTTAATACTCCCACCCTTTCTGGCACCCTCCCCACACACAGGGTGCCTAATGTGCCATTGCCCCCTCACAAGCACAGAGCGTACACTGTTAACGGAGGGATGGTACACGGTACCTCCCTTCATGCCAGCACAGCTTTCCCTCCAGTAATCCCAGAACCCCTCCCTATAAGAATGCAGAGTTAGACCCCTGAATATTCCCTCCCCACTCCTCCCTTCCAGAATGCAGAGTTGGACCGCTGTACATACCCCCTCCCTCCTCCCTTCCAGAATGCAGAGTTGGACCCCTGCATATCCCGCCCCCCCCCCCTCCTCCCCTTCTGTAATGCAGAGCGAGGACCCGCTGGCTTTTCGGATAGTGAACGGGGCGGCATGTGATGACCCCCATTCAACGAAAAATCCGGCAGTGTCGGTGGAGAGGCGGTGGGCTGCATAATCAGCATAGGTAAGTAATCATTACCATATGTTGATTGTGGTGTCGCCGCCATGCAGGGGAGTGGGACGAGGTGAGTTGCTCTTGTAGAGAGCCAGCATGGACACAATGGGCCAAATGGTCTCCTTTTGTGCTGTAATCATTCTATGATTCTGTAAGAAGGGCAGCAGCAGCACAGCCCTAAGCATGCAGAAGCTGCTATAGTGGATTTCTGAGAAGAAAGTAGGTGAAGGTGCCTGCTCGCACAAGGTCTTACCTTACACCTCTAAAGACATGTTGGGGGTTTCTGACATTTGTAACCTCCTGCATGAAGACCTGCTGTCTGTAGTGTCAGAGGACCATACCATGCTAGTCACTGCAAAGGTGACAACAGGCCTGAACTTTTTTGCCTCAGCATCTTTCCAAGGTACTACCTATGGAAATCCCACAATCAGGGGTCCAAAAGTACATTGAGGAGCTGATTCATGCTTTATTTGCCAGGAGGAACCAATGATATAATTTCCCATTGATGACTGCAGTCAAAGCTAGAGAGTCTTGAGGTTTGCAGCAGTAGCTGGCTTCCCTTTAGTGCAGGGCACTATTAACTGCACTCATGTTGCAATCAGGGTAACTCAACAGCAGCCAATCACAAGGGCACACTGTACTACCTCTCATGCTCACTCCTCCTGCTTCCTGCTTTTGCTGCTTTCATTTATGGCATACTCTTCTCATCTGCTGTCAATTGCTGAGCCTACACCTCCTCTCAAGACTTCTTCCTTAAATCACATTCATATCATCTATTCCCACTCAAAATATCCCCATTCCCCAATATCGTGCTTCCTTCCCCCTCTCAGCTTCTGCAATACATGTAGAAGGCCCATTTCTCCACTTGCCTTTCAGTAGTCACTCATAACTCTCTCCTTACCCTTCTGCAGGAGAAGATAGGAAAAAACATAAAGGAAAGAAATAAGACCAGCGAAGAATGTAGAATCATAGGAACAAAGCTAGGCCATTCAGTCCCTTGATCCTATTCTGCCATTTGTTAAGTCATGACTGATCTGCACTTCACCTCCATTTACCCACATTTGCTCCAGATTCATCAATACCCTTTCCCAACAAAAATCAATCTCAGTCTTGATAATTTCAATCAACCCAGCGTCCAGTTTTTTTTTGGAGAAGGAGTTCCAGATTTCCACTAGCATTTTCATGAAAAATGCTTCCTGATTTCACCCCTGAGTTGCTTAGCTCTAATTTTAAGGTTATGCCCTTTTGTTATGGATTCTCCCACCAAAGAAAATAGTTTCTTTGTATCTGCCCTATTGAATCCTCATCATTTTAAATACCTCAATTTGATCACTTTTTAAACTCCTAAACTCAGGTGAATAGAAAACAAGTTCATGTAACCTGATCTCATAATTTAATTCTTTACGTCCTTGTATTATTCTGGTGAATCTGTCCTGTACCCACTCCAATGAACAGCTGACATCATGGGCCTCACCCACAGCTGGAAAAGGAGGTTATTGAAATAAGTGGGACATCCAGAGCAATCAGCATTGGAGGTGGCAAGGCTGGCAGCTTGTCCGAGTAGGGTGACTGTTCTTCACTCATATCTCTTCATGGACCATGAGCCATTATAGCTTCAACCAACTTCAAAACCTCAACTGGCTATCCTTTCAGCCTCTCAATTGATGACAATTGATCAAGGGACTGAATGGCCGAGTTTTGTTCCTATGATCTTACATTCTCCACTGGTCTTATTTCTTTCTTTTATGTTGTTCCTATCTTCTCCTGCAGAAGGGTAAGGAGAGAGTTATGAGTGACTACTGAAAGGCAAGTGGAGAAATGGGCCTTCTACATGTATTGCAGAAACTGAGAGGGGGAAGGAAGCACGATATTGGGGAATGGGGATATTTTGAGTGGGAATAGATGGTATGAATGTGATTTAAGTAAGAAGTCTTGAGAGGAGGTGTAGGCTCAGCAATTGACAGCAAATGAGAAGAGTATGCCATAAATGAAAGCAGCAAAAGCAGGAAGCAGGAGGTGAGTGTGTATTAGGAGTGAGCATGAGAGGTAGTACAATATGCTCTTGTGATTGGTGGTGTGTAATGCAGTGCAGGAGGGGTCATTGCTCTGAAGGATGGAGGGGAAGGACTGTGACCAGATGCAATGCAACAGCTAGGGGAAAAGAGCTGTACTCACCTTTACTGATCTGGTGAGGCCATTAAATCTCATCCTGTACTGGATCCAGGTCTTTGGGGGATGTTTTTGTGACGGACTTCCCCTGCCACCTCTAACCAGGCTTTCTTATAGAGGCTGTTGCGTATCTTCTTTCCACTTTGTGTAAAAGTCACTTCTCTCCTGGCCCTGAATGCTGCCAACAGCACCTCTGCTTCCAATGCAATAAGCTGGCCAGCCCACCCACTAATCATATCTAAATGAATATTTTAGTACAATAGTTAAAATTGATTGGGTCTTGCTCCGATTTCATTTTTCAGCTGTGCTGCCCGCCTTACCCCACCCCACATACCAATCCCAGTCCAGGATAAAATCACTCATAGAGTCATACAGCACAGGAACAGGCCCTTTGGCCCATCGTGAACTTCTTACACATTTTCCCCCCAATAGAGCAGTTCAGTTAGATGTAGGAAAAATGTGCTGAAAGATAAATGTAAATGAACCTTCAGAAAATTGTGAAGAATGTGTCTATGAATTTCTGATATGTGCTCCCAAAGGACAAGGATGCCTCCTTGAAGTGCAAAGTTGATAAATCATCCCTCCCATGTGAGTGATGTTGACACAATATATTTGAAAAATTCCCAATGTATAAAATGTTCAAATGTCATGCAAAATGCTGTTACAGAACTTGTGTCCAATGCAACTTTTAATTGAATCCAATTACATTACCAATATATTCAATGTATCTTTGGCTGGGGTAGGAGGGGATCATTATAGAATGAAATATTATGTGATTGATTGTTCTTACCTTGTTAAGTACTGCCTGGATGAATGAATATGTAAGAGATGGCAGTTTAACATTTAGCATCCCATCTCAGCATCAAATGCTCTCAGGTCACTTAGGGTAAAAGTACAGTGTTCCATTACTGTTCTTTACCTCCATCCTTCTACTGCACTGCAATAACTTTTCCATTTCCACACTAGCCACCCATATGATCTATTATTGGAATCGTCAGTTTTGGGCAGTTTGGTAAACTTTGCCCACTAGAAATTGGCTCAAGATTGATGGTGCATTTCATTCACAATGCTTACAGAGTGATCAAAGGAAACAATGGATTTCTGTTAAGGAACCCAGAGATGAAATGACAGTATTATAATGACATTGTTACAAAATTTGCTGGTATTGCACAACACAGTTTCTTGGCTTTAGGGCGGGATTTTTATTTGTGCGTGAAGATGGGAAAGAGGTGGGATTAATCCCAGCCCTGGGTTTGGTGTGTCGGTTTCCCAATGCAAAACTGGCACACTCCAAGTTCAATTGGTAGCAACAGGAGCGGAAAGAGGCAACCCGTAGATGGCCACTTTCGCCCATTAATGAGTTTATTGTTAGCTCATTGAAGGGCCAAGTTTGTATTTTGTTTCTAAGGTGCGGGTTCGACGCATTGTCAGAACAACAACCTGGAGGAGAAGACAAGGAGCGAGCTGGAACAGAGGGACAGAAGCAAGAGGCAGCATTAAAGAGGGAAGGCTCTGAGAAGGCCCTCATTCACAGGCAGCCAGTTGTGCTCAATGAAAAGAATTATCTTTCATATCTCTGCACTCTTGACAAGGGCATTTTGTGGGGGCCGGGATGGAGAGAGCAAGGGTCGGGGGATGAGTCTTCCTGCTAACAGGTCTCATGGCTCATGACAGGGGGCAGGGGTGTTCAGGAAAACTTCACATTCCCTTGCCAATGAAGAAAGGGCATTTGTGGAAATGGGGTCAAGCTTCTCGAGTTTGCTCTGACCAGCGATGAGGAGCAGCATACGCCAGTGCAGAGGCAGACCCATGGGCAATGGGGGCATAGGGGTGAGGAAGGCGGAGAAGGAAGGATCCAGATTCTTCACCTTACACAATCTTCACCAGTACACTCCATTGCTTTGCCAACCCTCACTTCCCATTCTCCTGTGCCTCGCCAATGTGAAATAGAAACACAGAAGTGAGCATTGGTGCAACAACTTTCCCAGTGCTTTATCGCTTAACATTTCACCATTATTTACATCAGAAACACCCAAGTGACCCACAAAGTGAGAATACCAGTGTAGTGGCCTCTGCTCACAGCCCCTCCTGTGAGTGCCTCCCTCTGTGGCTGAGGATGAGGTGGAGGCAGACTGCTCATTAGTGCCTGCCTGGCCTGAGATTTCCATGGAGATCAGCCTTGTCGTAAAGGTGTGCAGGGGTTGGGTTTGGGGGTGGGGGAAGGTGTGCCATCAAAGACTGCTGCACCGGCAGTGCTGCACAGGCAGCCTCTATCGTGCGGTGTGAATCCACAGATGCTTCTTCACCCCTCGCAGGGACCATGGGGTGGTGAGGATGACGGTGCCCCATGAATGGTGGCCCCCTCATCACCATCCGTCACCTCCTCGTCGATTTCCTGGCTCCTTAATCACTGGAGGGGATCATCAGCTGGGGTGCAGCTGGCATCCACTCCATGCTTTGTTGCGCCATTTGCGCTACTATCAGTCAATGCTACCGAGTGCGGCATGCATTCTGTACATGTCAGTGCACTGTTCCTGCATCCGCTGAGTGTTGCCATATATAGCTCTCCATGTGGTTGGCCACTCTATCTATGGAGGAGTTCATGTGCTCAAAGCACTGAGTCATTGCGGAGCACATGAGATGAATGGACTCCTCCATTCTCATCCCTTGACTCCACAGAGCCTCAGGTAACTCCGACATGTGGGAACACATCTCACACTGATTCTTCAGGTAGAGCCACCTATTTTGTGTCTTCCGAGACTCTGCATCACCGCTCTGCTGAGCAGGGCTGCACCTGTCCTCCATCCTCCGAGGGGGACTGGCCACAGCCGACTCGACCTTCCCTGTATCCTCCAGCTCTGATGTGATGTGTGCTTCACTCTGTGTTATCCTCTCTAATAATGTGTGAGAACCCATCGAGGTGTGAGTATCTGAGCTGGTTGAGGGTACACAGGGAAGATGTGATGGTGCAGGCTGCGGTGTGATTTCCTCCTCTGATTCCTCCAGAACATGTCTTTGTCTGGCCTCCTGAACCCTCTGTAGTTGGCCCTGTGGGAGGCGCAGGAAAAAATGCTTATGAGGGACTGGAACAGTCAATAGATGCTCACCCTGCTAAAAACAATGAAATGACAATGTAGGCATTGACAGATCATTGCACAGGGAGCATTGCCACACATCCCCTGAACCTGGACATGTTGGGATGTTTTCACCCTCTCTATGGAGGACCCCCATTTCTCCCTCCCCAGTGTCCCTGTGGCTTGACACTCTGGCCAGATCAAGGGCCAGCTCCTCAAAGTGCGTCAGTGATGCTATCGATGGCATCCCATCATCCAGGCGTGCCCTCTCATTCTCCCTGGAATTCACCTCCATTTTGGCTTGCAAGGTGAAGAAAGATGCCTCTCTCAATCACCACTTCCAACTTTTCCTTCGCTTATGCTGCTGCAGTCTGCACTCCAGCCTCCTGTCCAACAGCATGAGGGTTCTGACCTATGCTTATGGGTCACCAGGCCTACTGAGCACACATCTCTTCCATGGTCAAGAAACCTCAGGATGCCCCTTTCTTTTCTACTCTGGTGACTGGTGACCAGAAGGCATGCCATCTGGGGCAATCTTTGAACTCGCCTTTCCAGACCTACAAAGGTCATTGAAATGCTTCTGGCACTGCACCCAGTTCCCCCTCACCACTCCTCTGCTGCTGACCTCATGAACCACCTCCAGCTGTGCCCTCTTGGTGAGCTTTGCAGGTTTTCTGTTGCCACTAGTAGGGAACAGGATGTTTCTGCGCTCAGTCACCCCATCCAGCAGCACCTCCAATGAGATGTCTGAAAATGGGAGTCTGCCCTGGCACGATGGTGCCTCCTTTGCTGTTCATGTTCCTCCATCTCTTGGGTGAATGGCAACCTCAGCAGCAAACGCGACTCCAGGCCGATTACCTCTTTGCGTATCATAATTGCAAAGCATATGCATTGCCGATGCAGCACAGGGTCAGGGCACCAAAGTCACCACTACGTCGGGGTCCCAACCCTGAAAAGTAAATCCTGCTCCAACTGTCATCGGTTAGTACTGTAAGCAGATCTCATTTCCCCTATGATCCCTAATGCACCTTTATTGCCCAATATCTATTTGGAAGATAGGGCCACCCAAGGTGTCAGGTTGAAACAGAAAACACTTGTTGTATGTACTGGCTACTGCAATCTGTTGCATACTATCACACTGCCTTTATGGAAGGTGGACTGAAAACATTGCCAGGGACCGAGGGATGGTTGTACCCCAACAAACAGGCTCATTTTGCAAAATGCACGAATAAATGAACTACCGTTTTCACTGTGAGATTCATCAATTTCAACAACAACAATTTAGATTTATAAAGCATCTTTAGGACAATGCCTCAAAACACTTCGTAGAGGCAAAAGGAAAAATGGATGTTGAACTAAAGGAGGATTAGGAGGGGTGACCAAAGCTTCATCAAAAAGATAGACTTTAAGAACGGTCTTAAGAGAGGGGGAGGGAGATAGAGTGGGGCTTAGGAACCTGAAGACACAGCTGCTTATGATAGGGTGAAAGGAGGGGAAAATGCACACGGGGGACATTTATCATGCTGGAGAGATAAAGAGGGATTTAAATGCAAGCTTGAGAAGCAGTGGAGGAACCAAGAGCCAATGTAAGTGACTGAATATGGGGAATGAGTGAGCAGCACTTAGCATGAAATTGGCTACAAGCCACAGAATTGTTGATAGGTGGAGGCTTGAAGGGTAACCATTAGAGCATTGGAGTAATTGAGTTTGGAGATGATAAAGGTGTGAATAAGGATTTCAGCTAACCCTGTGTCTGCAGATTATGTTGCCATGGGGGTAGCAAATATATGAGGAAGATGAGGAGGTCTTGGGGAACTCCTGAAGTGATTGTGTAGGTGTCAGAAGAAAGGCCAGCTCTGATTAGAAAAAAAAAATTCTTACTCCTTGGTCCATGATGACAATAGAAATGCAATTCTGCCACTGATCTCAATGAAAGTTTACATTTGCAATAGCTAATCTCAATTTAACTGGTTTTGTATTCCTCTGTTACACATTGTCTGCATTTGTACCACTATTTGCAGTCTGTGTATATCACGAGAAAAAGGGTCCTATTATCCTAAAACATTAACTTATCGATGTACTTTATATGCTGCAAACTTACAAAACTGTACCTGAGATAATTTATGCAGTCTATGAATGCTAGATAAGGAGGCCCAAAAGAAGAAAGAAATTTAAAATAATTTTTCTTTTTGTGAAATCCCTGTGTGCCATGTTAAGACAAGTCTATTTTTAACTGCAGTGCCTTTAATCTAAAATGAGCTTTGGGCTATATAAATGATCTTATGTGCTGCTTTGTATGAATGATATTTTCCTTGCTAAACTTGGGAATTTGATTTTATACTTGCATTAGAGTAACCAGTGCTGTTATAAATTCATTTAAATAAAGCAGTTAATTGTTCTCTAGACTATTCTTCCCCTGAAATTTTAGCTATGAGAAAGAAAATAGCTCACTTTTCCTCTCAGCACAATACCACAAAAAATATTTGTGCTGACACAAAGGATATTAAGCACCTACAACCACCTCTGCTTGTATTTTCATTTCCCTCTAGAGCTAAGTAATAGATTTACGTTGTGATTGGAGGGGACAGCACTCTGGTCAGAATAAACATGTGTCAGTACTTCAAATGACCTCTTTTTGCCCCCTACTTGTGTTTTTCCATAAACCTGCTATTCCTTTTGTGGATATATTAATTTAAAAAACAAATTTCTTCTGCTGTTGGAGGTGTATTTTATGTATTAAATACAAGCTGCCTTTATCTCCTTGATGACCTTGATGCTCTTGGGAGCTGCAACCTGTTCAGATATGATTCGATGTTTACTTGTGACAACTAAAAACATCTTCAGCCACTGCCCCTTATTCCATGTTAGAGGTAAAAGCATCAGTGGCAGCAGACAGTGCAAGTTACAGATAATAAATCTTATGAAGATGATGAGAATATAACCCTCTTTTCAGAATATCTTTTATCTGTTTGGGAAGGTTTGGTGGTGATAGGAAGGAAGAAATTGCATTTATATAGCACCTTTCACAACCTCAGGACATTGCAAAGCATTTTACAGCTAAATTTTGAAGTATAAACAGAAAATGCTGGAAATACTCAGTTGGCGAAGCTGCATCTGTGGGGAAAGAAACAGAGATAATTTTTCAGGTCAGTGACCTTTGGTCAGAACTGGCGATAGATCACTGACCTGGAAAGCTAACTTTGTTTCTCTCGCAACAGATGATGCCTGATCTGCTGGACATTTCTAGCATTTCTATTGCTTTTTCAGATTTCCAGCACCTGTAGTATTTTGCCGAAGTATTTTTGAAGTGTTGTCACTGTTGAAATGCTGGAAATGTGGTGACCAAATTGTACACATTGTACAAATTGTACAAAGCAATGAGGTAAAGACAAAATAATCTGTTTTTTCGTGATGTTAGTTGAGGGATAAATATTGGCCAGGATGCCAGGGAGATCTTCCCTGCTCATCTTCAAAATAGCACCATGGGATCTTTATGTCCATCTGAGAGGGGCGCTAGGGTCTCTCAGTTTAAGGTCTCATCTGAAAGATGGCGCCTCAGTCAGTGAAGCACTCCCCCAGTACTGCAATAATGAACATAGATAATGTGCGCGCATCTCTGGAGTGAGACTTGAACCCACAATCTTCTGACTCAGAGGTGAGAGTGCTCCCACTGAACCAAAATGGACTAAATGAGCTGCCTATTTTCTGGGGGAGTGGTTTTGAAAGCATCGCAAGGATGTATTAAGCTTGACCTGTGTGTTAAGGCATATAATGAAATTAAATCTAATGTAATATTTGTTACATGTAGGTATCACATTCCTTTTTATTCTTCCATGAGATATGGGCATTGGTGGTAAGGCGAGCATTTATTGTCCATCCCTAATTGCCCTTGAGAAGGTGGTGTAGCGTGCCTTTTTGAACCGCTGCACTCCCTGTGGAATAGGTACACCCACGGTGCTGTTGGGAAGGGACTTCCAAGACTTCTTGAGTGTTGTTGGAGCTGCACCCATCCAGGCAAGTGGAGAAGATTCCATCACATTCCTGACTTGTGCCTTGTAGATTGTGGACAGTCTTTGGGGAGTCAGGAGGTGAGTTACTTGCTACAGAATTCGCAGCCTCTGACTTGCTCTTGTAGCCACAGTATTTATGTGGCTGGTCCAGTTAAGTTTCTGGTCAATGGTAACCCCCCAGATGTAGATGGTGGGAAATTGAGCAATGGTAATGCCGTTGAACATCAAGGGGAGATGGTTAGGTTCTCTTTTGTTGGAGATGTGAGGTGGCACTTGTGAGGTGCTGTCAATGATAACTTAGATCACTTTGCTGATGATTGAGTGTAGACTGATGGGCGGTAATTGGCTGGATTGGACAGCATATAGCTGGGCAATGTTCTTCTTTGTTGGGTAGATGCCAGTGTTGTAGCTGTACTGGAGCAGCTTGGCCAGGGGCGCGGTTAGTTCTGGAGCACAAGTCTTCAGTACTATTGGCAAAATGTTGTCAGGGTCCATAGCCTTTGCAGTATCCAGTGCCTTCACCCGTTTTGTGATATCATGTGCCACTTATCAGCCCAAGCCTGAATGTTGTCCAGGTCTTGCCGCATGTGAACACAGACTGCTTCAGTATCTGAGGAGTTGCAAATGGTATTGAACATTATGCAATTATCAACAAACATCCCGACTTCTGACCTTAGGTTCGAGGGAAGCTCATTGATGAAGCAGCTGAAGATGGTTGAGGCTAGGACACAATCCTGAGGAACTCCTGCAGTGATGTCCTGGGCTGAGATGATTGATCCCAAAAACCAGAACCATTTTCCTTTGTATTAGGTATTACCCCAACCAGTAGAGAATATTCCTGCTGATTCCCACTGACTTCAATTTTGCTAGGGCTCCTTGATGCCACACTCAGCCAAATGCTGCCTTGATGTCAAGAGCAGCCACTTGCACCTCACCCCTGGAGCTCTTTTGTCCACGTTTGGACCAAGGCTGTAATGAGTTCCGGAGCCGAGTACCCCTGGTGGAACCTAAATTGATCATCAGTGAGCAGGTTATGGCTGAGTAACTGTC
This sequence comes from Heterodontus francisci, assembly GCF_036365525.1. NCBI lineage: Eukaryota > Metazoa > Chordata > Chondrichthyes > Heterodontiformes > Heterodontidae > Heterodontus > Heterodontus francisci. The sequence goes on from NC_090371.1 coordinate 117,613,487, forward strand.
ACTTGAAAGCACTGTCAATGACATCTTCAATAACTTTGCTGATGATCGAGAGTAGACTGATGGAACAGTAATTGACGGGATTGAATTTGTCCTGTTTTTTGTGGATAGAACATACCACACTGTTGGGTAGACAGCAGTGTTGTGGCTGTACTGCAACAACCTGGATCGGGCCGCGGCTAGTTTTGGAGCACATGTCTTCAGTTCCACATCCGGTTGTTGTCAGGGCCCCTAGCCTTTGCTGTATCCAGTGTCTTCAGCCGATTCTTGATATCACGTGGAGTGAATCAGATTGGCTAAAAACTGGCATCTGTGATGCTGGGGACCTCAGGGGAGGCTGAGATGAATCATCCACTCGGCTCTTCTGGCTGAAGATGGATGCAAATGCTTCAGCCTTGTCTTTTGCACTTTTGCCGGTGGGACAGGACATACCCAGGAGTGGTGATGGAGGAGTCTGCGACATTGACTGCACGAAATCATTTGTTCTACATATATTTGTTGTTTGACATAAATATTTCAAGACACTTGAAATTTAAAAATGTTTGGATCCAGTTATTTTTCTTCAATTCAGCTTCCTGTCATTTTTCAGGATTTGCCATTCCACCAAATTATTTTCTCTGATATATAAGTACTTTATTTAAATAAAAGGAATTCTAAACAAGTCACAGAAACAGATGACACAGTTAATTGTTTTTTACTTTTAAGCATGATATTGATGCCTCACTATTATTGAACTATATTCATTGTGAAAAAAATAAAACAATGTCCAAATCACCATCTCTCCTCAAGAAGCATAGACACCTATTAAGCAGTAAATTTCATATATTGATTTACCCCTTTAAAAATGAGTTGGACAAATTTCTGGAATATTGGGATATAGATCGGTGTAGAAGATCAGATACTCTAAAACTCTGTCCACAACTTGAATGTATGCAATGTGACTGATTATCATTGAATAATACAGAAATTAATGTTGGTTTGATATCCTAGAATTTTGCTTAATTATCTTTGAAATAACTGGACTTTTCTTGTCTTAAAAGTTCTACTTTGATTGTTCGCTGCCCTCCTGGATCAGAATGGGCCCATGACAGTGAAAACCATACTGTGTCAGCGTGATTGACATTATTTTGTTCAATGTCTTCTTCAAGTCTCAGCTTGATTCTGTTGGACCACTCAGAGTCACAAAATTGTGGGTTTAAAACCTACTGCAAAACTTAATCAAATAATCTAGCCTAATCCTTCACTGCAGTATTGAGGGAGTGCTGCAATGTCAGACGTGTGACATCTTTTGGGGGAGATATTAAACCAAAGCTTTTTCTGCTCGTCCAGGTGGATGTATTAGGCTACTATACAGAGAAGAGCTTCTCTCGTCATCCTGGCTGATATTTGTCTCTCAACAAACAGGTCAAAGACCAAAAGCTGAATTATATTTTTCTAATCCACAGGGAACAGGTTGGTCAGAAAGTCATAGGGAACCAGGAATTCAGGATTCCCCCTCACAGGCCAGGCCAGAATCATCTCTCGGCAGCATGCGAAGGATGTGGCACCCGGCCTGCACCGGCCACATATCGATGAGCTGCCACAATCTTCAGTGCAGTGGCTCATTTGAATCGATTGGATGACCCATCCACCCCCTGATCACCTAGAGGGGTGGCCCGTCCATCCCCGGTAATGGTGCCAGCTGCCGTGCGCAGGCGCTGACGCCATTTTTAAAGGGCCTTGAACCCCTTCCAGTATATTTAAATATTTGAAGCAAGATTTGTAAAAACAATAACACACAGTATTTTTGTCCCTCTCCCCTCCCCTGTCAATAACCATTAAATTTACTACTTGCCCTCTCCACCTCAAAACACCTACCTGTTCACCTGACCTTTTCCCCTCTCAAAGTGCATGAACTATAAACTTTATCCCTTTCCCACCATCCCTTCCACCAATGAGAATAAGTTACTGCCACTCCCCCCCCCACTCCTGCACAGAAAAAATTACCTGCTCCCCCATCAACCAGTGTGGCGCCTCGTTTCCCCGGACCGGGATCCAAAGGCGTGGGAATGCTGGCCAGTGGCATGAAGGTCATACCGGGACAGAAGGTGGCAGCATGATTACCATTAATGCAGGTAAGTAAATTTATATCCATGTTTAAATGGAGGGCCCGTTGCCAAATGGCAGGTTTCCCGCCACAAGGCCTCGCTGCCTCCGTGAGGATCTGGCCGGGCCCTCACGGGGTCGGTAGCAGGCCTCATCCAGGGGGATCTTCAGGCCCCCCCACCCCACCATGGACCCTGACGCCTGGGGGGGGGAGCCAAATTCAGCCCACGCTGTGGAGTTTTAATTTAGGAAGGGGGGTCAATTGGGGGAGGAGGAAAGCTAGGGGTGAATCGATGGGGGTGGAAGGAAGGGGTGAACAGATGGGTTGGTTGGAGGCGGGTTTGGATCGGGAAACAGATTTCTCAAACTTTAACACCCCACCTGACACAAACCTGCCCAGTTCTTTAGATTAAAAGTTACCTCTACAGCTTTGATTTTAACCTAGCCTGAGTGTCGAGAACGAGATATGTTCAGGTCAGATGTCTGATTTACACTCTGCTCTATTTATGGCTCCATTAAAGTTAAGTTAAATTGGGGCTTAAGTCATTTGCTGTTTTGGGACCTTACTGTGTGCAATTTTCCTGCTCTGTTTGTCTCTATAACAACAATGGCTGCACTTCAAAAGTAATCCATTGTGATTTTGAGCCATCCTGAGGATGTGATAAAGTGCTTGATAGATTCAAGATCGTGTTCTTTTTCTTATGGCCTTGTAAATATTATGTCTCCTCCAAAGGGAAAATTTGAACCTTACATGCTCTGCAATATAATATTTAACAGTGTACTTATTTTAGAACACTAATAAAAAAAAATTTAGGAAAAGAAACAAACTGAATAGAGCAGCATGGCGAGTGACCAAAAGGTTCCAGGATAAGTTTCTTTATTATTTGTTCACAGGATGTGGGCCTTGCCGGCTAGGCCAGCATTTTTTGCCCATCCCTAATTGCCCTTGAGAAGGTGCTGCCTTCTTGAACCGCTGCAGTCCATGTGGGGTACATAGACCCACAGTGCTATTAGGAAGGGAGTTCCAGGATTTTGACCCAGTGACAGTGAAGGAACGGCGATATAGTTCCAAGTCAGGATGGTGTGTGACTTGGAGGGGAACTTGCAGGTGGTGGTGTTCCCATGCATTTGCTGCCCTTGTCCATCTTGGTAGTCGAGATCACGGATTTGGAAGCTGCTATCGAAGGATCCTTGGTGCGTTGCTGCAGTGCATCTTGTAGACGGTACACACTGCTGCCACTGTGCATCGGCGGTGGAGGGGGTGCCAATTAAGCGGGCTGCTTTGTTCTGGATGGTGTTGAGCTTCATGAGTGTTATTGGAGTTCACCCATCCAGACAAGTGGAGAGTATTCCATCACACTCCTGACTTGTGCCATGTAGATGGTGGACAGGTTTTGGGGAGTCAGGAGGCACTGGATTTCGAGCCTCAGACCTGCTCTTGTAGCCATTGTATTTATATGGCTACTCCAGTTCAGTTTCTAGTCAATGGTAACCCCCAGGATGTTGATAGTGGGGGATTCAGCGATGGTAATGCCATTGAATGTCAAAGGGAGATGGTTAGATTCTCTCTTTTGTTGGAGATGGTTATTGCCTGGCATTTGTGTGGCCTGAATGTTACTTGCCACTAATCAGCCCAAGCCTGGATATTGTCCAGGTTTTGCTGCATTTCTACATGGACTGCTTTAGTATCTGAGGATTTGTGAATGGTGCTGAACATTGTGCAATCATCAGCGAACATCCCCACTTCTGACCTTATGATTAAAAGAAGATCATTGATGAAACAGCTGAAGATGGTTGGGCCTAGGACACTACCCTGAGGAAGTCCTGCAGTGACGTCCTGGAGTGGTGATTGACCTCCAACAACCATCTTTCTTTGCACTAGGTATGACTCCAACCAGTGGAGAGTTTTCCCTCTGATTCCCATTGACTCCAGTTTTGCAAGGGCTCCTTGATGACTTACACGGTCAAATACTGCCTTGGTGTCAAGGGAATCATTCTCATCTCACCTCTGAACTTCAGTTCTTTTGTCCATGTTTGAAGCAAGGCTGTCATGCGATCAGGAGCTGAGTGGCCCTGGCGGAACCCAAACTAAGCGTCAGTGAGCAGGTTATGGTTGAGCAAGTGCCACTTGATAGCACTGTCGACAACACCTTCCATCACCTTACTGAGTAGACTGATGGGACGGTAACTGGCCGGGTTAGATTTGTCCTGCTTTTTGTGTGCAGGGCGTACCTGGGCAACTTTCCACATTGCCAGGTAGATGCCAGTGTTGTAGCTATACTGGAACAGCTTGGCTAGGGGTGCTGCAAATTCTGGAGCACAGGTCTTCAGTACTGTTGCCGGAATGTTGTCATGGCCCGTAGCCTTTGCAGTATCCCGTGCCTTCAGTCATTTCTTGATGTCAAGTGGAGTGAATCGAATTGGCTGAAGACTGACTGGCATCTATGATGCTGGGGACTTAAGGAGGAGGCCGAGATGGATCATCCACTCGGCACTTCTGACTGAAGATTGTTGCAGATGCTTCAGGATTTTCTTTTGCACTGATATGCTGGGCTCCCCCATCATTGAGGATGGGGATATTTGCGGAGCCACCTCCTCCAGTTAGTTGCTTAATTGTCCACCACCATTCACGATTGGATGTGGCAGGATTGCAGAGCTTAGATCTGATCCATTGGTTGTGGAATCACTTAGCTCTATCGCATGCTGCTTACGCTGTTAATAATAGTCCTGGGTTGTAGCTTCACCAGGTTGACACCTCATCTTGAGGTATGCCTGGTGCTGCCCCTGGCATGCCCTCCTGCACACTTCATTAAACCAAGTTTGGTCTCCTGGCTTGATGGTAATGGTAGAGTGGGGGATATGCTGGGCCATGAGTTTACAGATTGTGGTTGAGTACAATTCTGCTGCTGCAGATGGCCCACATTGCCTTTGGATGCCTAGTTTTGCATTGCTAGATCTATTCAAAATCTATTCCACTTAGCATGGTGGTAGTGCCACACAACACGATGGAGGGTATCCTCAATGTGAAGATGGGACTCCGTCTCCACAGGGTCTGTGAGGTGGTCACTCCTACCAGTACTGTCATGGACAGATGCATCTGCGGCAGGCAGATTGGTAAGGACGAGGTCAAGTATGTTTTTCCCTCTTGTTGGCTCCCTCATCACCTGCTGCAGACCCAGTCTAGCAGCTATGTCCTTTAGGACTTGGCCAGCTCAGTCGGTAGTCGTGTTACCGAGCCACTCTTGGTGGTGGACATTGAAGACCTCCACCCAGAGTACAGTCTGCGCCCTTGCCACTCTTAGTGCTTCCTCCAAGTGGTGTTCAACATGGAGAAGCACTAATTCATCAGCTGAGGGGGAGCGATAGGTGGTAATCTGCAGGAGGTTTCCCTGCCTATGTTTGACCTGATGCTATGAGACTTCATGGGGTCCTGCGTCAATGCAGAGAACTCCCAGGGCAACACGCTCCTGACTATATACCACTGTGCCGCCGCCTCTGCTGGGTCTGTCCTGCCGCTGGGACAGGACATACCTGGGACTAGTGATGACGGTGTCTGGGACATTGACTGCAATGCTAGGTGGTTTCCAAGGAAACTGAAAGGCATCTAGTTATTTTGGTGAAACACTGTCAAAAGCTCAGTCATAAAAACTGTTATGAATTACATCACTTCACAATTTCAGCTTTCATTGGAGTAATGAACATCTCTGTATCATAATTATCTTACAAAAGCTTTCATAAAATGTTATCCTAAAAGCTTATTCTTACATGTCAGCTAGAAAGCAATTTTCACCAATGAATTTGAAAAGGCACCATGTTTATGTGCTATCAGTGTTTAGTGCATTTTATTACTTTGATGTATAGTTGCATTCCCGAAATACTTTTAACGGATGTTGCTCACACTCATTCTTAAGTATCATTGTTTCAAAAAGGTTACTGCAATGCAATTTGTAAATGGAGGATATATGGATGGTGTTGCTTGGTGCTTTACTGAAGAAAAACTTGAGTTGAGGTTGCTGTAAAGGTCTTTTTGTGCATTTTTTTCACAAACCAACAGGTACTGTCATGTTTAGTTGAGCCTCTTTTGCTGCAGAGAAATAATGATGTATTTATCCTTTAGATCTATTTTACTGGAGATATATAGTGTTTTAGCAGTTTATTTTCTCTGCTTTCTCCCCAACAATACTGGCATCTACCCATCAATATGGAAAATTTCCCAGGTATGTTCTGTACACAATAAAAAGCAGGACAAATCCTACCCGGCCAATTACTGCCCCATCAGTGTACTCTCGATCATCAGCAAAGTGATGGAAGGGGTCGTCGACAGTGCTATCAAGCGGCACTTGCTCAGCAATAACCTGCTCATTGACACTCAGTTTGGGTTCCGCCAGGGCCACTCAGCTCCTGACTTCATTACAGCCTTTGTCCAAACATGGACTAAAGAGCTGAAATAAAGAGGTGAGGTGAGAGTGATTGCCCTTGACATCAAGACAGAATTTGACTCAGTATGGCATCAAGGAGCCCTAGCAAAACTGAGTCAATGGGAATTGGAGGAAAACTCTCCACTAGTTGGAGTCATACCTAGCACAAAGGAAGATGGTAGTGATTGTTGGAGGTCAATCATCTGAGTCCCAGGACATCACTGCAGGAGTTCCTCAGGGTAGTGTCCTAGGCCCAACCAGCTTCAGCTGCTTCATCAATGACCTTTCCTCCATCAAATGGTCAGAAGTGGGGATGTTTGCTGATGATTGCACAATGTTCAGCACCATTTGCGACTCCTCAGATACTGAAGCAGTCCAAGTAAAAATGCAGAAAAATCTGGATAATATCCGGGCTTGGGCTGATAAGTGGCAAGTAACATTCGCACCACACAAGTACCAGGCAATGACCATCTCAAACAAGAGAGACTCTAATCTTCTCCCTGTAATATTCAGTGGCATTACAATCGCTGAATCCCCCACTATCAACATCCTGGGTGTTACCATTGACCAGAAACTGAACTGGAGTAGCCACATAAATACGTTTGGCTACAAGAACAGGTCAGAGGCTGGGAATTCTGCAGCAAGTAATTCACCTCCTGACTCCCTAAAGCCTGTCCACCATCTACAAGGCACAGTCAGGAGTGTGATGGAATATTCTCCACTTGCCTGGATGAGTGCAGCTCCAACAACACTCCAGAAGTTCCACACCATCCAGGACAAAGCAGCCTGCTGTTTGGCACCCCATCCACAACCTTGAACATTCACTCTTTTCACCACCGATACTCAGTGGCAGCAGTATGTACATCTTCAAAATGCACTGTAGAAACTCACCAAGGCTCCTTCGAAAGCACCTTCCAATCCTGCGACTTCTGCCACCTAGAATGACAAGGGCAGCAAATGCATGGGAACACCACCACCTGCAAGTTCCCCTCCAAGGCAAAAACTAACCTGACTTGGAACTATATCGCCGTTCCTTCCCTGTCGGTGGGTCAAAATCCTGGAACTCCCTTCCTAACAGCACTATGGGTCTACCTACACCCCAAGGACTGCAGCGATTCAAGAAGGCAGCTCACCACCACCTTCTCAAGGGAAATTAGGGATGGGCAATAAGTGCTGGCCTAGCCAGTGATGCCCACATCCCTCGAACGAATAAAAAAAATGGTTAATTTACCACAGCGCCTCTACGCTGAACTGTTTATTTTAGATTTTATTTACCACTATCTTTTCCCCCAGTTTTCCCAATCCCCCTTTTCTTAACAAATTGTAACCTTGCTGGGATACGGTTGCATGGATGCCACTTATGTCACAGTCTTGCTTGACTTCCAGTTTTCCATGCCTGGATTTGGACTACACATCCAAGGCAATATATGGATTGTGTCCACACGCTTCATTTATACATACATCCAGCAGGGCTCTTTGGGGAAATTTCCAACCCCTGTTTTTGTTTAATATTGCCAAATTTTTCACAAAAAAAGTGAATTAAACAAATAAATTTAAAATATGGAAAACTAAGAAAAGAAAAATCGTCCATATGTATAATTGTAGAATACAAAGAACCAGAAATGTCTTTTCACATTCTTAAATTCCTCAGACACACATTCTAAACATTTGCTAAAGTGGTTTAGCTTTCAGACTGGATCATTGTGGAACATTTGTGGTACTGCAATCATCTCCGAGTAAGCAACCATATTGTCACCCACAATTGAGTGGATGCCATTTCCAGTACTTCAAGCAAAGAAGCTTTGAAGTGCAATTTGAAACCATTACTGCATATCAGAGTCAATCGCAATTAGTTTGAAATTGTGAAGAAAGTTTTTTAAACAGTAGATAAAGAGAAAATCCCCATCTTCATAATTTGTCTACATATACTGAGAAAAACTTCACTGAAAAGAGCAGGTCACTACTTTCTGATATATCTGGTTCTCAGTTCTTCAGCCTCTAGAAACATTAGCAATGGCATCTCTGACTATGAAGCAAACCATGATGCATCCATGAGGGCTATGGTAGTAAAACAGTCATGTTACTGGACTAGTAATCTAGAAATCTGAATTAATAATCTAGAGATATAAGTTCTCGTCCCATCACAGCAGCTGAGGAAGTTAAATTTGGTTAATTAAATACATCTGGACTAAAAAGCTTGTATCAGTACTGGCAACCATGAAACTACTGGATTGTTGTAAAAATCCATTTGGTTCACGAATGATCTTTCAGGAAGGAAATCTGCCATCCTTACCTGGTCTGGTCTACATTTGATCTGATGTGGTTGACTCTTAACAGCCCTCTGAAACGGCCTAGCAAGCCACTCCCTTGTATTCAAATGGTGGCCACTACCTTCTCAAGGGCAAGTGGGGAGGGGTAATAAATGTTGGCCTTGCCAGCAGCACTCACATCCTATACATGAAAACAAGATCCAATCTATTTTATGCATTGAAGCACTAGCACAATTGAAATATGGAGATATATATTTACTGACTTTATGGCTGGAATTTTATACCCCCGCCCAACCTCTCCTCAGGAGCACCATGCCCGTTGCTTACCTGCCCCTGCTGCTTTCTTACCAGCAGCAAGGGATGTGGCTGGCGGCCTTCCTACCCTTAGGCTAATTGGGGTCCTTAAATGGCCAATTAATGGCCACTTAAGGGCCTATACTTGCCACTTAAAACTGTGTTTTCCCCACAGCGGATGGGCGCTTTGCCACCTCTGGAGGCCACCCAGTTAAACCTGGCAGCCTCCTTGCAATATGCGGGGTTGGGGGGAGTGGTTGTGGGGGGGGCGGTGGGGGTGGTCATTCTGATCGGGCACCCTGTACCCCAGGGAGAGCCCCCTCAGCAGCGTCCACACCTGCTAGAACACCCTCCCATCCTCTCAATTGACCTACCCCACCCCCCTTTTACCAGGGTCTGGCTGATTGTCCCTGGTGAGGCCTGATCCCCAGTTACCAATGTCCAGGTGCCTCTTCTGTCTGGGTGCAGTCTCAGCAGTGGTCACCGCTCCCGATGGCGCTGCTGGGACTGAAGAGCTGCCGGCCCTCTGAATGGCTGGCAGATCTTGGAGGTGGGACATCCTGCCTCAGAGGGGTGGAAGCCACGACTGCAGACAATTAATTGCCTGAGCCACGCAAAATAGCAGTGTGCCTTTCAGGCCCGGCGGAAGCGAGCTCGCCCCTGACTTTCCAGCTGGTGGGCAGGGCTAAAGCCTCATTGTTAAATTCTGGCCTATATATATATTTTTGGTGGGCCTTGATTTTATCAAGTGCCATCTTTTCAGACTTGACTCAGTGGTAGCACTCTCACCTGAGTCAGACATCATGGGTTCATCCCACTCCTGAGACATATCTAGGTTGACATTTCAGTTCAGTACCAAGGGAGTGCTGTATTGTTGTAGGTTGCTGCCTATCAGATGAGATGTTAAACCAAGGACATGTCTTACCCCTTAAATTGACATAAAATATCCCATGTACTAGTCGATGAAGAGCAGAGTTAGGGGGAGACATTCGTTCGCGAGCGCTGCCTCTTGATATCCTTGAAGAACACCACAGGTACCCCACAGGTAGCAGCCCATGGTGCTGCCTGCCGATGGAGAATCGAGATAATCGCGTAGTTCAGCTATGCAAACAAATTCTTCCCTGAAGTTCTCTTAGTAACCTGTCCAATATTTATCCCTCAGTCAACACCAGGATCTGTATATAAAAATATTGGCCTGTTCCGTTTTAAGGAAAAGATCCCATTAACAAAGAGAAAGGAATTCTCCTAATGTCCTGGTCAACACCTCTCTGTCAATGAGCATCATCCAAACAAATTAACTGGCTCGTCATCTTGCTTTTTGTTGGAGAGCCACCCTGTACTCAATTGGCTACCATGTCTGGCAAGTAAGAACTGTGGCAGCACTTCAAAAGTTATTCTAGTTGTGAAATGCTTTGCAACGTCCTAAGAATGTGATAAGATGCAATATAAATGCATGTCCTTTATTATTATTCTTTCTTGAGCTGACTGTTGAAATCCATGAAAAATGTTCTCTGCTGAAACTGGGTAGGAACACTTTGAAAATGATAGCTGCAGACATTCTCTGAAAACAATTATGCAATGCACATGGTGATTAGATCAAAACAGCTGTAGTTTTTTATTCTTTCACAGGATGTGGGTGTCACTGGCAAGGCCAGCATTTGTTGCCCTTACCTCATTTGCTTTGACAAATGAATGGTTTGCTAGGCCATTTCAGACAGCAGTTAAGAGACAACAGTGGGCAGTTAAGCGTCAATCACATTGCTGTGTGTCTGGAGTCACATGTAGGTCAGACCAGGACAGCACATTTCCTTCCCTAAAGGCCATTAGTGAAGCAGATGTTTTTTTTTATGACAATGATAGTTTCATGGCACCATTACTGAGACGAGTTTTTAATTCCTGATTTGTTTAAATATTAATTAATTGAATTTAAATTCCACCAGCCACCATGGTGGTATTTGAACCCATGTCCCCAGAAATTAGCCTAGTTCAGTGATAATGCCACAACAACATCATTTTTCCCAATGCTTTAAATCTCAAACAGAAGGAAACAGTGCTGGAGATGCACAGCATGTCTATCAATATCTGAAAAAGAGCAAAGACAAGTTAACATTGGCTGATGAAGGGTCACTGACCTGAAAAGGTAACTCTGCTTCTCTCTCCACAGATGCTGCCAGATCTGCTGAGTATTTCCAGCATTTCTTGTTTTTATTTCAGATTTCCAGCATCTGCAGTATTTTGCTTTTATTATACTGTATATCTATGACATTTTCTATTTCTATTTCATCAAGTGATTAGTCAATAATATCCAGCCATCTATTTTTGTGTGCCTGATTGGAGCTGGGCTGATGAATGACCAAGTTAAAATTTAATTGGATAGTTTTTGTGTTGCAGGGACTGCAGGGAAACTGGGCAGCTTGAAGCAGTGGCGATAGAGGATAGATAGGTAGCTATTACAGAGTTTTTCTTTATTGTTATTGGCAGTAATTATGCAGGACTTTTCCTTGCAAGGTTACACCGATGTGTTAGAATTCATTATAGAGTACGTTGCATGTGGTGTATAGAAGGAGCCAGCTTAATGGAATAAAGGCCTTTTACTTGTTCTTTTTTGGAATGACGCCCAGCTTTTTTTTTTGGCAGCGAGAAAAAGATAAAGTTTAAATGATGTATGATCATAATATGCAATGTGTATTTGTGACAAACTCTACCATCACTGTTGCATTGGCTGCTTTTCTCCACCATCATGCCTGTCACTAGAGAAAAAAAAGCGCCTCAGGTTAAAATCAAATTAAAACACCACGAGTAACGTTACATTCTATATCACAAACAAGAATTTATAGGAGTAATTTCAAGGTTATCATCTTTTCTGGGTTTCAGTAACTCACTGGGTCCTTGACGTCATCCGGAACTTGTGATATGAAGACCAGCTTGTAATCGCTGCTCGGTATCCATTATTCTCTGTGTTAACCAAAGATCAAAATAGCTTTGTAACTTAATTATTTCTCTGCTTTGTTGGATTTTCACAATTGCATGTTGTGCATGTCATGCCAAATGGAAATATTAATTTCATCTGATTGTGCCTGAGACTTTTCCTGAAAATTGTTACAAATAACTTTTAAAATAGAACAGTGAGCAGCCAAGATGGCCACATGCAATTTTCATATGAAAAACCCAAAGGATCAGGCTGGAGACCGATGTGATTAACTCAGCCTAGCCAGAACAAGGGGTGCTCTCTGATTCACTTATCTGGGATAGCCTTATCAATGTGGTTGTCAAATGCCATTGACACCCATTGACTTTGAAAGAGCCCCCCCCCCACCCAACCAAGTATGTCTGAATAGCCTGGGGGGAGAGCCTTGAATTTCAAAGACCATTGCAGAAGATTCTGATTCAAACACAAAGAGGTGGTCACATCACATGACTGCTTGGGCCACTCTGGAGATTTATAAATGGTGACTTAGAAGGCAGACAGTAACTGAGATCCAGAAAAGGAACATCTCTCTCTCCTCTCTCCCTCTCTCCAGTAAAGTCCCAGACAAGCCTCGCTGCAGCTACTAAGCCTCAGGTCTACAGAGCCTTAAAGTCAGCAATGAGAGGACATGGATAAAGCCCTTCTTTTGCCTTCCGGAACCTGAGAAGCAAGCCTGAACCATGCACGTGGCCCAGCGAGGACTTCAGGACTACAGTTTCTACTAAGAACTCTGGAACTGAAATTGAGAATTTAAATTCCATTAATTACAGACTCTACTCAAACCTCCCAACTCTGTTTTTCCCTCTATAATCTATTTGTGTATGAATGTGGGTGTGGATGCATAGCGTATTTTAGTAATTTTAACCGGTTTAGAGTGATAAGGCTAATAAACTTACATCTTTCTTGTTTAAACTGAAAAGCTGACAGCTTGACAGTTAACTGTCAGTCATTGTAAACTAGTGCATTCTCCATGGCAAAGCATCTACCAATCAGAGTTCACTTGCCAACCAATCAGCGCTCTCTTCTCATACAGTATAAAAATTGTTGTTTTCCCTTACATTGGTATTCTTGTGGATTGTCCTGATGAGTGCAAGACAACATGTCTCTATTTTTAGCAATATGAAATTTTAATTATTTAATTTGACCGATTAAGATCCACTAATTCTGATTTTACATTGCATCTGTGTACTTTACTCAAAGTCTCTTCAGCTTCAAAGTCTTCATGCCACATCTTGCCAAAGTTTCCCACTTCTCAATATTCCTTGCGCTGCTTCTTGTGGACATTCATCACCACTCGGGAGAAACAAGGAACAGGACAGAAAGATGCTCAGTTTTTCTTCCTGAAATTGGAGGCAGCAGTGGGGGGTCGGGGGTGGATGTGGTGGTGGGGTGAATGGTGAGTGCAAAGAGAAGAGAGAACATGCTAGACTAAACATTCTTTGCATAGAATTCTCCTTTAACGCTGAATTAATGCTGTGGAGGTGGAAGTCATATAACATTTGAATCTGAAAAGGACATCAGGTTTTCACAGTCAGGCCAGAGCTTTTCAGCGGAGGGAGCAGCCCTGCCACTGGGGCTGAAAGCAGGAGCCGACCCTGCTTTGGCAGGTGGCTGGATCCTGGGGTGGCATATTGCTGGCGGCGGCCAATTCAGTGGCCACTGCCAGGCCGCTATCTAATTAAGGATAGTGAGCCATCCTCAAGAGCTGCCGGTTCAATCAGAGGGCCTGCAGCTCAGTAGTGCTCAGCCCAGAGTTATCTAGAAGGCCGGCAACACTTGCTGCCGAACCTCACTAAGAAGCGTGCTCATCCAAGGTGCCAGAGGGCATTTGCTGCCCGCAGAACTGTGCCAAGCAGAAATTATTTTTGGAGGACAAAAGAAGAAAAATGCCATTGTGAGTTTGGAATTTGCCGAATAAAATAGTGGCTCACATTTTGTTGCCAAAATAATGGCGATCTTACTGCACAAATTGTTATTCATATATAAATCGCCCAGCAGTGTGGCGAGGAGGAAATACCACGTGAATTGGAAATCTCTGCAAATTGCTGAACAATTTGAGTCGCTCTGCCATTAGCCTTGCAAAAATGGCAATTCACTGTTAATCTGCCTGTGAGCTTCAACAACTTATTGCATTTGCACATTAATTGCTAATTAAATTCACTGCAAAAATTTAGGACTGACGTTTAACAGTGTAAGGAGCCTTTCAATGAGAAGATTTATATTCTGACAATGTTACTCAACCTCTCCAACCCAGACAGGGAACAACTGAAACTGTGGAGTTGTAAATTATTCTGAGAAATTTTTAAAATTTAAAATTTAAAATTTTTATTTGTCTTTTTGCTCTCTGTTAATCCAATCTTTCCCTTATTTTGTTTTTCCTTCTGTAACTTATTTGATTCTCATTCCTCTATTTCTTACTCATTAAATCCCATTGGTTAAAAAGATTGTCTGCGGGTCCAATCACTCAGCAAGGTCCAAAATGCCCTGTTATTAGCTCGTATTTGCAGCAATGTTCAGGGAAAAACATTTTTCAGCTGAAGGGTGAGGGAAAAGATCGACCTAACAGGGCATGCGAGATGCACCACTCCAGCACAATCTGGGCCAATGCTTTGTATTGCTTTAAACTCAAATCAAGCATCAGACAAAAGTGAACAAAATCATATTACACACAAAGGTTGGCAAATGTCAGTACAATGCAATTTAAATATGAATGTGAATTCTAATGATCATTTTGGTTTTAGGTTATAATGATTAATCTTTGCATTTAAAAATGTTTGGTAACCAAATTCATATTTTAGTCAACCTTTGTGGGATCTGTTTCACAGAAGAGTTTAAATTACCTAATGGAATAAGCTGAGACTCCATAATTAGTTTGCAATTTTTAATTTATCTCCCTTATAGACTGTGAAAATACCTGAAAGAGCTGGGGTAGATTTGTATCTCTTGAGTTAACTGGGTGAAAGGTTGCTTGGTGTCAGTTGTGGCTCAGTGGGTAGCTGCTTGCTTTTCTAACTTAGAAGGTTGTGGGTTCAAGTCCCACACTAGAGTTTAAGCACAAACACTGCACTGGAGGTGCTGTCTTTTGGATGAGATGAGAAATTGAGGCCCCATCTGCTCTCTCAATTGGAAGTAAAAGATCCCATGGCACTATTTCAAAGAAGTGCAGTGGAGTTATTCCCGGTTATCCTTGCCAATATTTTAACATCACAAAAACAGGTTATTTGGTTTTTATCACATTGCTGTTTGTGGGAGCTTGCTGTTCGTGGGGCTGTCACATTTCCTACTTTACAACAGTGACTACACTGCAAAAGTACTTCATTGGTGATAAAGTGTTTTGAGACATCCAGTGGTTATGAAAGGTGCTATATAAATGCAAGTCGTTTAATTCTTAACCTGTGTATCTTGTGTATGCCACGTTGTGGTTGCAACAGAAGTTGTAGGGGGTTAGATGTGAAAATTGATTTTAACTACAAACACTATATGTGCAGAATGTGGATTGAAACTCAATGAGACTCTTGCCTGGCTGGAGTGAGTGCCTCACATGTTGCCTGATACGTGCCTGTTGAAATGAGCACATGTGCAGTGCGGATCTGAGGAGTGCTACACTGCTTACATGTTAAACCCCTCCCCTCATAGATTTCTAACGATGTTGATAATTTGTCACAAGTTGTTGCCACCAGCCCTTATACTGCTGTGGGTTTTTTCTCTAAAGGTTGTGAATTTTGTTATGTCTTTATCAAAAAATAATGAAAATGGACTTTCATAGCAGTTTTTAGGATCTCCTGGAGAAAGCAATTGTAGAACTGTGATTTTAAAGGAGGAATTTTTATTCCCTCTGTCCACTGGAAACCAGCAGAACAGGAGTTCAAATCGTAGTGGTACACTTACCGTTCATTTACCGCCACTGTTTTAATGCCTTTTCTTGGGAACCTGAGATGCCTGATGTGCAGGGCGGCACAGTGGCGCAGTGGTTAGCACTCCAGCGACCCAGGTTCAATTCTGGGTACTGCCTGTGCCGAGTTTGCAAGTTCTTCCTGTGATCGCGTGGGTTTCCGCTGGGTACTCTGGTTTCCTCCCACAGCCAAAGACTTGCAGGTTGATAGGCAAATTGGCCATGGTAAATTGCCCCTAGTGTAGGTATGTGGTAGGAGAATTAAGGGAAGGTGGGGATGTGGTACGAAATATGGGATTAATGTAGGATTAGTATAAATGGGTGGTCGGCACAGACTCAGCGGGCCGAAGGGTCTGTTTCAGTGCTGTATATCTCTATGATAAGTATATGCAAGTAAGATTTCTATCACCTGCTGTATATGCTCAGCTCAGTAAAACCTGGCACACATGAAGTGTGGGCAATGCAAGGTTAGAATAAAACTTGCCTTATTTGGGGCGAGTGCACAATAGAGCTCCACAAGGGAAATTTTGATATTTCCATCCAGGGCTTCCCTCTTTCACAGCCATGAAGCCTTCCTGATCGCCCTTCCTGATAGCCTGATCTTCTGGTCCCAAATTCAGCACGCAGCCACTGAATGGTCCAAATTCAGCACGCAGCCGATGAATGGTCCAAATTCAGTGATGAAAACAGACATCCACATGCCTCATTATAATATAATTGAAGGGTTCTGTTCCTTTTTATGTCTGTTTAATGGTAAAAATAATATTTAAAGTAGACATAATTAGCTATTTTCTTAATTTCTTTTGGCATTTTGAAGACATTTTCAGATCTGTGACATTTCATCAGAACTGAAACATTAACTCTACTTCTCTCTCCACAGATGCTGCCTGACCTGCTGAGTATTTCCAGCACTTATTGTTTTTATTTCAGATTTCCAGCATCCACAGTACTTTTCTTTTAATATATAAATTTGTTTTGCTTTCAGGGGATCATTGCCAGTTGGGTTTTCATTAACTGTTGATTGTCTAGACTTACAAGTTAATTACTCCAGCAATTCCTTTAATTTAAAATGCTTAAATGCAAGAAAAACTTGCATATAACTGTCAGAAAAATTAGAATTGTTCTCAAAACCAAACTATATGATATGTCATATTAAAATAAATTGAGGTGTCACCTCACCTGCCAAGAATGAGGCACATTAATTTTGTCACGAACACTGATTTTAAACTGTTACTGGAGTGAAGAAAGGACTTATTAACCAGATCAGTCGTGGCTGGAAAAGACATTTGTATATTAACGGACGGTGCTTGGAAGGACACAGACTATTCCCTGACACATTCAACCCACAATGGACCTTGATCACCAGGTATTGTGTGTAAGAGACTGCTATAATCCAAGACGTGGTCAGAACAGTTAGTCACATGACTAACCTGCTTGGCAACCTATGTTTTTCTGAATTCCACAAACAGTTTGAACTCTGAGTGTCTGCTCCTGGACTGAGAAGATCTTTCTTGTCTGCTCCCATTTCTTTCTCACAAGCCTCTGAATCCACTGAAGACACATGAATCTCAAGAGAAAAAAGTGTCCTACAGTGAACAAGGTTTAAGAAGAATACTAGGCCCCAACAAAAAGCAAGATCTACCTACAATCAAGGACTCTACAGTGAGCTCAAAGAACCATAACAACAACTCTTCAGATATTGCCTCAAACTTTTCCACTTTATTTTTCTTCTCTTTTCTGTTTCTACATATGCGTATCGCAAATGCATGCTAGCGTGGGTGCATCGTGTATCCATTGGCATTAATCGAATTAGAGTTTAAGTTTAATAAATTTAAACTTTTCTTCTTTAAACCCAAGAAAGCCTGTTTGTGCTGGTTTCTTTGCCTTATACTTGGAAAGCGGTGAACAAAGATTCACGAAGGGGGAGCTAAAAGCACGGTGTGTTTCAAATTAAACCCTGTTATGGTAAGACCAGGTGAAGGTTGAAAGGGAACCCTAGACCTCTTTCTCACCTGGTTGTAACAGAGGCAACAGACAACCAAGGCTGCTGTTCGCATTCTTCAACCTGAAATGCAAAATTGGTTCGTAATATAATTGCTTGTTGAGTGGGAAAGATCTATTTCAATATTACGTGTTGTATTCTGTCATGGAAACTCAGCGGAACAGTATGTAATATCCCTGTTTCATCAGTTCAAGATTAGAGTCCAACGTTTTGACTGTTTCAGTTTCTATAATTGACACTTACATTCCATCTTTTAGGTAGGAAAATCATCTCACCAATATACAAACATTAAATTGGATGTCTACATAAATTTGTATTTTCACCAAATCTTGTTGATTATCAGACTGCCTAAGTCATATGGTATGGAAACGATACTTAAAGGGTTGAATTTTACGCCGCCCCAGCGGGTCAGTTGGTGGCGTGGGGGCGGCGTAAAATTGAGTGGGAGGCTCCGGGAGGCATGCCCGCCCCGCTCCCGCCTCTGGTTGACTTTACGGCGGTCGGGCGTGGGGGGGGCAACGGCCCGCCCGCCCGAGGCCAATCAAGGCCCTTAAATGGTCACTTAAGGGCCCTCGCCCACCTCCACGGGTATTTTACCCATGGCAAGTGGGCATGCTGGGTACGTGAAAGGCCGCCCAGCAATAGCTGCCGGTCTTTCCGCGCCCCGGGGGGGGAGGCGGGGGGCATGGCAGTCAGGCACAGGGTGCCCGAATGAAGGCCGCCCCTGCCTCCCAACCCACCCCCGGAACCCAAGACGCACCCCCCCACCCCCCCCAAAACTATCACTCCAGCCTCACCAGGGAAGGTCCGATCCCCCTGATGAGGCATGCCCAACTGACTCACTCTCCAGGGTCCATTGCATTGGCTGGGCTGCAGTCCCAGCAGAGGCCATCGCTCCCGATGGTGATGTTGGTACTAAGAGATGCCAGCCCGCTGATTGGCCGGCAGCTAACTGAGGTGGGGCCTTCTCCCTCAAGTGGGTGGACGTGCCGCCTCAGGACAATTAAAGCCCGGGGACCCATAAAATATGGGATGGATCCCCAGGCTAGGCGGGAGCGGGCTCACCACCGACTTTCACGCGGTGGCGAATTCCCGTCTGCCCAAGGTAAAATTCAGCCCAAACTCTCATGGAACGATTCAATTCTTGTTTTCTAAATATTCATATTATCGATAACATTCTGTATTCTTTACTTTGTGATTGTAAGTAGATACAATTATTTGATTTAGCATATATACAATCTGACAATGTGGCATTTTCCATCAATCTGAATGGACAGAAGCACATAGATATTCACTGCTCAACACCAAGGTAAAAGGTGATTTTGCTTTTATGGTGATCAGTTCCTCATGAAGACAATAGTGTGCTTAAGAAAGCTGTTCTTCGCTATAGACATGAACAAAGAGTCGAGAGAAAGCTTGAATTGTACTCGCTCAATCCTCCTGAATAGGACCAGGAGATATTCTATTGGTCCATACAATATACCCATAAGAAAAGCAAGATGGAAAAGAAAATCAAGCCCATAGATCCTGTGCCATCCTGTTATGTGCAACCACATCCATCACTTACTCTGTAATCACGCAATCTCCTGGGAGAGGAATTAAGAATATCTCTGATACCTTCCTATCTGATACCCTAAAGCAGTCAAGCAAGACTCCACGAGACCATGATTGGCCAAGTGTATCAAAGATAAAAGGTTAGAATTTAAATGTTCAAGAGAAACAAAGACTTTTAGATATTAGAAACAACACAGGAGACTGCAGTTTACATTGCCGCCGCCGATTTTGTAAACAATGGTGGTCCGCCCACACAGAGAGCACGTCGCGGAGCTGCCGTGATATTCAACGTGGTGGCTCCATTTAAATGACCGGAGCAGACCACCCACCCCTATGATGTGAGGGAACGGGCTATCCGTCTTCGGCAATAGTGTCAGGTGCCATTGCACATCACCCACGCCATTTTTAAAGGGCTTCGAGTTCTACATTGCAATCTAAATATTTAAAGCTACATTGATGTTAAAAATTAAATAAACTGATCTTGACACTCTCCCCCCCCCCTCACCAATAATCATCAAATTAATTACCTGCCCTCTCCCCCCCAAAAAAACCCACTTACCTTGTACACCTGACCTTCCCCCTGCAAAGGTCATAAATTTGAAACTTTACCCTTACCCACCATCCCCTACACCAATAAAAGGACTCTGATGCCACTCCCCATCCACCCCCTCCCCCGCACTGAAAACCTTACCTGCTCCACCCTCTCCACCAGTGTTCTGCCTCGGATCCTTGGATGGGGATCTGAAGGCACGGGAGTGCTGACCACCAGCACCAATATCGCTCCGGGATGGATGGCGGGAGCGTAAGTTTCATTAATTCCTTTATTTAAATTTATTTACATATGCTAATAGCGCTTCCGTCACCAATTGGCGAGGGGGCTGCCACGAGGCCTCACCACCGCCGGCAATATTGGGCCGGGCCTTCCCGGTGTCGAGGCCTGTGGCAGGCTTCAGCCGGAGGCATTTTCTACCCCCCCACCACCATCCCTGACATCGGGGGGGCTGGTAAAATCCAGCCCAGGATTACAAGAAATAAAAACAGAAAGTGTTGGAAATACTCAGCAGAAATACTGTGGAGACAGATAGAGAGTTAATGTTTCAGGTCTGTGACCTTTCATCAGAAATAGTTTTGATACAATTTTGTTCAATCAGGGAACCACTTTGTTTTACTTAAAACCTTTGGTATACATACTCTTTCAATTCACAATAATCAGTTTCATATCTTGCTAATTTCTGACACAGTCTGAGCCAGTCCACCCAGTTTCATAATGGATGCCCAGTCACAGTAGAGAGAGGAAGTGAGGTGGTAGCCCAGGTTCTCCAGGTGTTGTCTGAACCAGTCTTATGACATATACAGGAAATTAACCAAGAATGGCAGTTACAATTGGGAGGCAGCCACTAGGGTCTTTTTTATAGATAATGGCAAATCTATAAAATGAGAAATGAATCTGACAATTATACAAACAGTTGGGGTTGGCCTTTATAGCCACTCCAGGCTCTGCTTCACAAACCACTGACCACCTCCAGGTGCTTACCCATTGTCTCTCGAGACAAGGAGGCCAAAGAAAGAACGAAGAAAGTTGGGGTTGGATTTTAACTTTCCAAGCCCCACACAGTGGGGGAACCAGCAATGTGTTGGGAACCTGGGAGCATGTTGGGAACCCAGCAGCACTTTGGAAACCCCAAAGTTTCAGCAGCACATTTGTCACTTACTTTTTAGAATAGCCACCACATTTGCATCTGACTTTTGAATTTTCTGACCAATTGGAGCAAGTGGGCGCAATGACGACGTGCGTCAGTCTATTTCACTTCAACAATTTGAGTTGAAGCATGGTCGTGGTCTTCAGACAGATCCAGAAACTGCAGAAAATGGAGACACAACATAAGGCAGCACCAGTGATCTCTGGACAAGGTACTCCCTGCAGACGGGAGGAAGAAGCCTGCTTCCAAAAACAAGAAGGTGTTGTAAGAAGTGGTTGAGGAGGTCAGCAGTAGGTGTGTGATGCCACGCTCTCAGATACAGTGTCGCAAGAGGTTCAGCGACCTAATCAGGACAGGAAAAATGAGTGGCTTGGCACATTCGACTGTATCCTGACGTGCATCTGATCCTAATCCCTCTTTCTCCCAAGCTTTCTCCTGCGTCTCATTCTTCGTGCCAACACACCTTGCAGGTGCACCCATCCATCGCTGTCTAGGCACCTCTACACATCCCCATCTGACCATCCATCACTGACACTCACCCTCATTTTAATGCAATACCACACCCATCCCTCACAGTGACCTTCCAAAAATGTTGCCCTTCCATCCTCTTATTTCTCACACACTTGTATCTCCTCTCAGAAACACCAACTAGAGGCAGAAATCTGATGGTGCCCTTCAGTCATCTCCATTTTGACAATTGCAGAGAAGGAAACACAGGATATAAGCTGGGTCTTGGCATCCCTGGCCATGGGAAATGGAGAGATGGGAGCTTTCCAGCTACTTGGTAACAGAATTAAATATCACACAGCCACACAGCATACAACATTCACTCATGTTGACTTCATGTCAGCAGGCAATGAAAATTGATAATGTACGCAATGTCTTCTTGTCAGGTCTAATTAACTTCTTTCATCTCCCGCAGGCCCTTCAAGCGTCCCTCAGGTGGTGATGGGAGGAGAATGAAAACTCCTCAGAGGAGGTCAGTTATGCTGAGGATACACCATCACAGGACTCATGCACACTGTCCACCAGTTCAGATATGAACAGCTCGGTGGGACTGCCAGGACAGGTTGTGACTTGGTATCTCCGACATCACATGTCAACAGGAGCAGGGGTGGAGGTAGAGACAGCAGTGGAGAGTCCCTGTTAGAGGGTGTAACACCCTCCAAGCTCTGCTCAGCTGGACTTGGATACTGAGCCTCGGGGGCCATTGATGAAGAGGACAATTTTGAGCAACAGCAGAAAATATGTGAGGTTCTGTCAGCCTTTTCAGCCACATTGCACACCATTGCAGAGAGATTGGAGTCCATTTCTAGCATGAGCGCCATTATGTCTCAGGTCTTCGCGCTGATATCTAAGTCCAGTGAAAGAATGGCCACCTGCATGGAGCATCAGACATGACAGGCAACCATGTGCATGCTAGCCCTCATCAGTGGCCTGCACACTCAGAACACGCCTTATGCAGGACTGAGGAAAAGCCCACCTTGGCCATTCAGTGCATCACTGAAATGCAGCGAACTGCTCTCCAACTCTTGGCCAACAGGGAAGTGTAGATGGGACATGAGAGGAAAGATGGAGATGGAGACATGGATATGGGGATTCTACTCAAAGCTTCCACATCTGACCTCTACCCCCCACCCCATCCTCAATCAGAGCCATACATGCTGTCTGCTGTTGCGATGGCCACGTTTGCCCTTGCACAGGTGCAGATGGAACAGTCTTTGGCAGGGCCCTCCCAGGTCTCTAAAACCTAGAGGATATCAAGCAAGAGCATCTGAGCAGTCAGAACAGAGATATGAGCAGCCTGTCTCTAGCTCTGCTGAAGGCACAGAGGTAATACCCATGTTACAGAAAAAGGATGTAGTTACATAAGGATATTCACTTGGGTGCTTAACATAGTGTTACAGTGTTATGTTTCTGTTTAATGTTTATTAAAATTTATTTCACTGCTCCCGTGTCCCTGCAGCCTGGCAAATGGCCTTCTGCCTTGTGAAGAATGGTAGGAGAAGAGTTAAAGATGAGCAATGGATGTCTGTGAAAGTGATGGATTGTTGATTGCTATGTGCTGAGGACTGGAGGGCCAAGTGGCATGAGAATTTGTGTGCCAGATGGCTACACTGCCTCAGTTTAAGTGAAGTGTGCCTGAATCCCGGGCATCCCTGGCATTTATGTGTGTGGCTGCTGATGCCCTCCCCACATCATACTCCTCTTCCTCCTGCTCTTCCTGTTGTTTCTTCTCTTGCTCCACCTACTCTGAAGAGAAAGTGTGTTCAACCCCTTCCTCCTCCTGGAGCTCCATTCCTCGCTGCTATGCAATGTTGTGCAAGGCAGTGCAGACCATGATCAATCTAGATTATCCCAGCTGGTGCATATTGAAGAGCATCCCTAGATCTGCCCTGCAATGCATCTTCAGCATCAATATTGCTGGTGGTCAGGTGGCTTCTGTTGTACCTTTCCTGGGTGTTATTTTGGGCTCCTCACATGTCTTCAGAGGATAGCCATTGTCTCCAAGGAACCATCCACTAACTCTGCCATGGCAATGTATACCCACCTGGTCCACTTGGCAGAAGGTCGTCTTCCAAGACTCTGCAAATGTCAGCAACCACCTGACAGGAAACTTTGAGCCTCCTGAGGTACTGGTGCTCAGTCATGTTGAGGAAGTTTATCGTCTGCCTGTAAACTCTGTGTTGGGGGAATCGCCTCCTGCGAGGTAGAGCTCCGTGCTCATCTGCTCTGTCCTGTGGTTGATGCTGCTCCTGCTGCTGGTGGTGTTGCTGCTGTTGATCCTCTTGTTCCTCATCTGAGGTCCAAGGTAAAGCTGCATAAATGGTTCCTATGTTGATCTGAAGGATGACTGCAGGGAAGTGTGGTGTCCAAAGAGCTAGAAATCACCTCCAACGCATTGGATATCACCTCCAAAGCAGTGAAAGTACATGTCAGAACGAGTCCTGTGAGCAAAAGCCTTTCACCTAGACAAGGAAGCAGGTGTTAGATCTCAATATTGAAAGCATTTCTTGTCTATCACTTGTGCAGCCCCCTCAAATCCTACTGCCTTCTTGCCTTGTTTTCCCTGGCAAGTTCCACGAAGCCCAGGAAACCTGTGCACACAGTATTAAAGTGAGAATTAAGGGTTAAAGAAGCAGAAAGTTAGCTCTTTATATATTTAAATAACTGACCAGCCTGTCCCACAGGGGTTTTCCATGCAATGCAGGTTAAAGGTAGAAGTTGGTAGGCTCCTGCCAGCTTTCCAACAGACTGGCAATTTCAGCACTTTTAACCTGCTGTCCACTCACAAACCCACCCATCGTGTCAACAACAACAACTTACATTTATATAGCACCTTTAAGGTAAAACAATGTCACAAGATGCTTCACAGTAGTATTATAAAGCAAATTTGGTGCTGAGGCACATAGGGCAACATTAGGGCAGATGGCCAAGAGCTTGGTCAAAGAGGTAGATTTTAAGGAGCGTCTTAAAGGAGGAAAGAGAAGTAGAGAGGCTGAGAGATTTAGGGAGGGAATTCCGGAGCTGAGGGTCTAGGCAGATGACGGCACGGCCACCAATCGGGATGCTCAAGAGACCAGAATTAAATGAGCGCAGATATCTCAGAGGGTTGTAGGGCTGGTGGAGATTACAAAGATATGGAGGGGGTGAGATCATGGAGGGTTTTGAAAGCAAGCATGAGAATTTTAACATCGACAGTTGCTTGACTGGATGCCATTGTAGGTCAATGAGCACAGGGGTGCTAGGTGAACGGGACTTGGTGCGAATAAGGACAAGGGCAGCAGAGTTTTGAATGACCTCAAGTTTATGAAGGGAAGAATGTGGGAGGCCAGCCATGAGTGCTTTGGAATAGTCAAGTCTAGAGGTAACAAAGGCATGGATGAGGGTTTCAGTAGCAGATGAGCTCAATCAAATTAAAATTGCCCCCGTAATATCTAGTATAAGACTGTACTAGGTTGTTATTTTGGCATATTTCTTTAATCTATTTAAACATGTGACAAGCAAAAATTTTACATATATGTATCACAACTGTAACCCTGTTACATATAAACTTAGTTAAACTAAACATTAATCAAAGTATCTCAATTAATTGGTACAAATGCCCACAAACACAAAGATGGGACTTCTCTGTTAAAAATAGTGATAGATTTTTTAACTTAATCAAAAAAAGTTATAAATCATCCAATATGAGTCCCCTAGAGGGTCTCTGTGATTATGGCATCCACTGTATAAAATGCCACAGCACTGTTGCTTGCAGCCAGTAGTGTTGATTTTTGTTGTTGCAGTAGTCCATGAAATTGTATTGGTTGTTTCTCACTAACAAAATAACCTTATGTTGAGACAGTGAAAAAGCATTGCACGCAATTTAAATAGTTATGGCTAAGGGTGAGTTTAGTGTTTTTGATTCTCAGAGCTGACCTTTAAAATACAGAAGGGTCGAATGCAAATTGTTATAATTCCTAAAAGGCAGAAGTGACCTAGCTCACAAGATATCTACTAAGTTCTTTTCAGTTCTCGAAACAGCTGAAAATGATATTAATTTCAAGTGACATTCCAAAATCTGCAAGCTCCTTTAGCGCCATATCACTCTAGGTTTAGTACAAGATAATAAAAATGTTATTACTCTGAAAATTATGAGTGATAGCAGTTGGAATAGCATCAATATTATAATGTAAAATAAAGTCCCTTTCCAGTTGCTCTGTGATCACTTACATGGGTATTATAGATAATAATGTTGCATGGCATTCTTGGACAAATTTTTATTTTATTTTTTATTTAGAGATACAGCACTGAAACAGGCCCTTCAGCCCACCGAGTCTGTGCCGACCAACAACCACCCATTTATACTAATCCTACATTAACTCCAGATTCTCTACCACATCCCCACCATTCTCCTACCACCTAGCTACACTAGGGGCAATTTACAATGGCCAATTTACCTATCAACCTGTAAGTCTTTGGCTGTGGGAGGAGACCGGAGCACCCGACGGAAACCCACGCAGACACAGGGAGAACTTGCAAACTCCGCACAGGCAGTATCCAGAACTGAACCCGAGTCGCTGGAGCTGTGAGGCTGCGGTGCTAACCACTGCGCCACTGTGCTGCCATTGAGCTCATTATTTGTAGTTATTGTCATAGAGGGTTAATGTGTAATTGTTGACAAACTTCTTCCGAAATCTAAAAGTTAAAACGATTGCTTGACATCAATTAAAGCTTGAAAATGATAGGCAAAGAGTGAGCCACTAAAGTGAGGCCCCATCTGTCCTGTCAGGTGGGTATAAAACACCTCGTAGAACTATATGTAAATAAGCAGGAGAATTCTCCCACTGACCTGGCCAAACTTTATCCCTCAATCAACATCACTAAAACAGATTATCTGGTCATTTATTTCATCATTGTTTATGGAACCTGCCTTTGTGCAATTGATTGCTATATTTCCCTGCATTAAAAGGAAGACTTGCATTTATATAATGCCTTTAATGCCCACTGGATGTCCGAAAGCCCTTTATAATCAATGAAGTACTTTTGAAATGTATTCATTGTGCTAGAGTAAGTTCACACAAACAGCAATGTGATAACCAGATAATCTGTTTTTGTGATGTTGATTGAGGGATAAATATTGGCCAGGAAACCAGGAATAACTCCCCTACTCATCTTCAAAATAGTGCCATGGGATCTTTTACATCCACCTGAGAGGGCAGAAGGGGTCTCGGTTTAATGTCTCATCTGAATGACAGCATATGTAACAGTGCAGCACACCCCCAGAAGTGTACTGGAGTATCAGCCTAGATTGTTGTGCTCAAGTCAACATTGACTGCACTTCAAACATACTTCATTGGCTGTGATATGCTCTGCAATGTCCTGAGATCAAAAAAGGCACTGTATAAATGCAAGTTTGTCTTTCTACCTCTTTCCCTTGCCTCATTTTCCTGGGTCTGCATTTGGTGATTGACCAACTAGAACAATGTTTCCAGCCTTAGAGGCTGGAAGTTAGTGGCCTTACTGCCTATGCCTAACACCCTCAGATCAGAGGATCTGCAAGAGAGAGAGAGGTAGAAAGCATATGATAGCCCCAAATAGTTAAAACATTTTTTACAGGGTCTACAGAATATCACATTTGGAAGCCTTCGTCCCCAATTTCTGAATGTATGCCCCTGCCTGTACAGGTGACCTTAATGCAGAATAGAGGCAGCCTCAACTCAGGTCAGACAGCGTGCACTTTGGGGACTGAATTTAGTGTAGCCATTTGGAGTCGTAATGATGGAATGGGGGGATGGAGAATCATGCTGGAAGCATCCGCCCGGAAATCCAATGTTGTTACGACCGAGACGGAATGATTGCACTGTTTATTCTAGTTCCATGTCTCCACAGGTCACAGCATATATTTAAATTTTTCCACTTACTGATACGGTCAATCATAGACTCGATGTTTCCCAGAGTAAAACACACTAACCAGGTTTCTTTAATGAATAACAAAATTATCAGTTTATTCTAAAGCAAGTCTTCACCAGTAATGAAGTGAAGCATAAACACACAGATTGAAATTTTAAAGTTTCCTTTTTACCTTAGCCCTCATACACTCACACACACACACACCCTGGTTAAATGGAAAAATAACAGGGATTTTTGTTTCGAGCTCTGTTATAGACAGAAAAACACTTGGGCTGAATATTTGCTCATTCTTGAAGAAAACAGCAGATGAGATATGTTGTGTTCCAAAACTGGCATACAGTCTGGCCTCCGAGTACATGTAGACGGGTCACTGGGATCTTTCAGAACAGTTATTTTCAGGCGACGTTGAGAATTAATTTAACAGGATTTTCTTCAGACAGGAGACGAGAGGAGTTGACACAATGGACTCCTCAGTGTCTTTTAGAGAGTTGCTGGAAAACTGAGCTTGCTTGTGTTCTTCTCTCTGTCCTTGGGAACTCTCTCCTTGGAAGTTCGCTTCCTTATTCTGCAGGTCTTTCACAGAGATTCTTTTCCACCAATCTTTCCAGTTCACTTCCCTGTACACATCTTTCTTAGTTACCAGGGTTTCTGTTCTATTTTTAACTTGAGTCATGTGACAACCAGTACATGTTGTTGGCAACAGGTCCTTTCACTGTTCTCTTGATGAGCCTCTTGAAAAAAAACTGGTCCAACATTTCTTCAGTTTGACTATGAATTCTCAAAAAAATATTTTAGCAAAAACAGAAGCACATTCGTAACAATGTCGTGACGTGGTTTGGGATTTAGTCAGTGGCGGGAAAGCACCAAGGTGGAATCTCTGTCCCGACATGATGGGAATGTATTTTAAATTACTGAGCACTTACTTTTAATATATTTGCATCTAATTCATCGCGATCCAATGGGGCATGGAATTGTGGCCAGCGGAAGGCCCTCAATTGCCTTTGGATTCCTGACCATTAAAAGCTGGTGGCACTGAGGTGAGGCTTCAGTACTACGACAGGTAGGCAGTCATGTTCAGCACTGCATAGGGGAAGAAGAGGGTGCAGAGCCATTGTCGGCCTGCAGTGCTGTGTGCTTTGCAAAGGGGAGTCAGGTTCTCGGGCGCTCTGCAGGAGGGTGGGTCAGGGATTTGTCTGCTCTGCAAGGGGGAGGGGAGGGGTCGGGGTCTCGGGTGCTCTGTGTTGGGGGGTGGGGGGGGGTTGCTTGGGTTTGGGTGGCTGTATTGGGTGACCAAACTGTTGGGTGAGAAGCTTGGTTGCCCAAACTGCTGGACAAGAGGGTCGACTATCCGCACAGGTGGGCACTGAGAGCCATCAGGGAGTCTGCCAGGAGAAATAGAAAAAGCTCAGTTGCCAAGGCCAGGTTGTCCCTGCATCGACAGCACTCTGGAGGCCCACTGGTCACCTGGCATGGGTCTCATAACCTCTGTCTTTTTGGACCCCCGTGGCGTGATGTGTCACCTCCGACAGAGGGAGGGCCAAGAAGCCCTTGAAGCTCCACGATAAGAGCAACAGCAGCCGGCCATGCCAAGAAGGGCCTGCCTGCACCAGAGAGTGTAACCAGATTCAAATCAGCTACCTCCAAATGTCCAAGCAGCATTGTCAGCAAAGACTATGCCTCTCCCAGAGGCTGTCACCTGGGGGACGAGTTGCGACCTATGGGATTTGGGGGTCACCCTATGCCAGTGGCCCTGAAGATCACAGTGACACTGTCTTTTTACTCGAGGAGGACGTGGAGGATGGAGAAGAGCAAGCAGCACTGGATGTTAAAGCCAAGCACCAGAAGCCAGGCAGATTGAGTGATGGGCCAAGAAGGCAAAAGAAAATTTCATACTTAACCACTTCTAGCCACGCTGATGGCAACTCAGAGAAAAAACAATAAAGACCCAGTTCAATGCATGCAGTTTGTCACCTCCTTTCTATTTGTAATTTGTGCCTAGCGCCCAGCTAAAGCACGCACTCGTGCCCATGGGAGATCATATTCAAATGAGGGCTGTGCCTATATTTGCATCCACTAAAGGGGGGGGTAAAGTCAGCAGCACACAATGCATGCTAAATCATCACTGTTGCACAATGAAAGTTAATGGCTTGAACAAAATAAATTTATATGATGCAGCACGTCAAATTTCAAACACCTGTTAACCCCCAAGTGTCTCTTGGTGGTTTTCTTTATATGTTTGCGAGTACTTCTACAAGGTGTGGCCCCTGCATCAGCAGCTGGGCTGGAGGCAGGCCGCTGATCAGGCTACCCCTTGGCCTGTGATGACTTCGGCCACCGTCCTCTGGCTGCCTGAGGCCTGGAGGGCCCCGGCTGCCTGGCTGTTTCTTGCACTGGTGCAGGACTCCTCTCAGGTATCACAGCTGCTGGAGTTGAACTCACTGGCAGAGGGGCTGAGGAGCCAATGTCCACACTCCAAGCGCCCTGAGGGGAGCCCCCAGCTGTGGAGGTCAGTCGCTCCTCCTCCCTTTCAAGGCTCACTTGAACCTTCCTGTTCACCAGAGCTGAACAAGGAGCTGGAGAAGATTCCAAGGGCTTTGTCCTTCTCTCATCTTGCCACTGCTGCGATGAGCTCATGGTCAAGGCAACGGTGTGCAGGTCTGCACGCATCTGTGGAATCTGGCTCTCCATAATGGTCACCAACCTCTCGATGGAGGAAGCCATGCATTCACATGCCTGAGAAATGGTAACACTCATGGCATGAATGGACTTCTCCATCGTCTGCTCTTGGCTGCGCATTGCCTCTGGCCCCTCTGCCATATGTTGCCTTACCTCTCTCTGCAATTCCAGCATGCCCTTTACTAACACCAGAGGATCATCATCAGCCTGGGGCTCAGCATGGACCTGGCTACCCACAGTCCTCCAACTCAGCCAGTTACTTGAGTACGTATGTGGTGTTCTCAACAGCTTGTGACCCTAATTCTACAACGAAACGGAAACTACCAAGGTGAAAGTATCTGTGCTGGTGGAAGGTGTAGGAGAGTCACTGGATGGTGCATTTTCTGAGTGCTTCTCCTCCACAAAGAAGGACGGCTGTCCCCTTCTGGTTGAGTCACCTGCGGGCACGAACATGCATGAAAGAACACAAACGTGTGGGTTAGGCTGTGCAGATCTCGTCATGCCAGCCATACATTAAGAACATTACAGCGCAGAACAGGCCCTTCGGCCCTCGATGTTGCGCCGACCTGTGAAACCATCTGACCTACACTATTCCATTTTCATCCATATGTCTATCCAATGACCACTTAAATGCCCTTAAAGTTGGCGAGTCTACTACTGCTGCAGGCAGGGCGTTCCACGCCCCTACTACTCCCTGAGTAAAGAAACTACCTCTGACATCTGTCCTATATCTATCACCCCTCAACTTAAAGCTATGTCCTCTCATGTTTGCCATCACCATCCGAGGAAAAAGACTCTCACTATCCACCCTATCCAACCCTCTGATTATCTTATATGCCTCTATTAAGTCACCTCTCCTCCTCCTCCTCTCCAACGAAAACAACCTCAAGTCCCTCAGCCTTTCCTCGTAAGACCTTCCCTCCATACCAGGCAACATCCTTGTAAATCTCCTCTGCACCCTTTCCAAAGCTTCCACATCCTTCCTATAATGCGGTGACCAGAACTGCACGCAATACTCCAGGTGCGGTCTCACCAGAGTTTTGTACAGCTGCAGCATGACCTCGTGGCTCCGAAACTCGATCCCCCTACTAATAAAAGCTAACACACCATATGCCTTCTTAACAGCCCTATTAACCTGGGTGGCAACCTTCAGGGATTTATGTACCTGGACACCAAGATCTCTCTGTTCATCTACACTACCAAGAATCTTCCCATTAGCCCAGTACTCTGCATTCCTGTTACTCCTTCCAAAGTGAATCACCTCACACTTTTCCGCATTAAACTCCATTTGCCATCTCTCAGCCCAGCTCTGCAGCCTATCTATGTCCCTCTGTACCCCACAACATCCTTCGGCACTATCCACAACTCCACCGACCTTAGTGTCATCTGCAAATTTACTAATGTGGATATCCAGAAGTGAACTGTATTTCAATGGAAGCCAATCGTCACTCTCTTGCGCGGAGACTCCAGTCTCTCCACCTGATATGGAGCAGCCACTCTGGATCCCTGCCTATTCTAGTGCTACCTCCTCTGCTGTGGAGAGATGCCTAAGATCTGGGATATTTCTGTCAGTCTGGGATGTCTCCCTATTGTATGGACCCTCTTGTCCTGCAAGTGGAAATAGGGAGATAGTCATACTTCGCAGGGAGAGCAATATGACAGTTCTGCTAGTGTCAGTCGCTCGTCCCCTACTGAGGTATCACACATGGCTCATGCTCCCGTCCGCTCTCAGGGGAGTTAATAGGGGTGATCTGTGAAAGGAGGTGGCCTGTGGCCGAGATGCAGTCATGCATCTGTCAGGATGAGGTGATGTCTAACCCTGTCTGCCAGCGCCATTGTATTGTCTCCCTCCCTATGTCCTTCTTCCTCCTGCATAGCCACTTGCAATCACTAAAATGGAGAGTGGCGTGGAGCATGCACTTTGCTAGAACACAGGAGGTGTTTGGCCCTCTTGCAGCATTGTACCCAGTTCTGGGAGGTGACCCCACAGCTGCTGATCTCCTCAGCAATCTCCATCTAGCCTTGCTTGATCAGGCAGGAGGACCTCTTCTTGCCATTGCTGGGGAAGAGGACTTCCCACCTTTCCCTTGCAGCCTGGAGGAGAATCTGGAGGGAGGCATCACTAAAGTGTGGGGCCACCCTGTGTCATGCCTCGGCCATCCTGCAGATTCTATCTTGGGGTGTGGGGGGTGTTCCACACACAGTCACTGCAGCATGGGTCTCAGTTTTGTTGAGCTAGCTGCAAGTGAATGCAAGGAACCTATTTGTGTGCTGTACAGGGACACATTTGATTTTCCATATGGTGAATTGGCAATAAGAGCTATACTGGTGTGGTGAGTCATGAAGCTAGAAGTTCTTTTCCATAGGGTGGGAAAATTTGACTTAGTTGGTATATGTCTGTCATTCATTCATTCATGTACTTACACAGGACTTGAAACTCCTTGCATTCTTGGCATCTGAAGAGGAGATCTATAGGAAGGGAAAGTACAGTTCTATGAGCATCCTCTAGTAACTTCCCCAACTTAACCACTCTTCGGGCTGGATCTTGTTCTCTTCCCAACAACAGGTTTCATGGAAGGGGGTGTAATGAGTACTTTTTATGTTTTCTGATGCAACATAAATGAGGTGTGTGGAGTCCAGTTGGTTGAAGATCTCAAACAGGTTTATTGCAGCTAAATTATTATACAATGCAGAGCTATTTACAGAACCTGCCTCTAGGTGATACAGTAGCAGAGTGATACTGACTCCGAGTCACATGACTGCGTCCTGGTATTTAGCTCATTAGCACACTAAAATCTTAAAGGGACATCACTCTTAAAGGCAATCATACAACATCCCCCTTCTTTCCAAAGCTAAGTCTCGTATCTAAAAGTAAAAATACATAAAATTAGATATAATCAAAATTATTTACACATGGATAGTGATTGTGAAATTCACAAATATAGAGGCTTAAAAGTCCAAATATCATTTTGGTGGTTTGACAACACATCCAGATCTGGTTATGGTATTATCTTCTGGGGATGTGGAATTTACCCTTGGCTGTCTTGGGTTTTCAGGCATCTTGTCAATGCGTTGGCTGCCGTCCTGTTGATCTGTCAAACCCCTTCGTGCTCCCTCGGGTTGGTTGTTTGCCATTGCAGTACTGCATACCTCTTTCAGTTGGCTTCGGTTCCTTCTCAACACCGTTCTGCCAGATGTTGTACTCCTGTAGGACCTATGCTCACCGCACACTCTGGACACGTCAGCTGGCAACCATGTTTTCGCTGTGGGGTGTATGAACCTGACCTTTTGTCCTACTTGTAACTGAGGTCATTCCACCCCTGCATGTCAGTCATACATCATTTTCAGTCTCTCCTGTTTTTCAAGCAGTGTCTCCTGCATCTTGGAGAATTCGGACAGATGATGGCTTGGCAGAGTCGTCCGCACTTGTCTGCCAAACATGATCTCTGCTGGTGACGGTAAGCCCATATCCATAGGTGTAGCTCTGATGTGGAGCATGGCAACATGAAAATCTTGTTTCAATGTCGTATACTTTAGGATAAGTACTTTGACTGTGCAGACCATTCGCTTGGCGAGACTATTAGACTAGGGTAATGTGGTGAGGACGTCACGTGGTTTATGCCCCATTTGGTGCACATATCACTGAAAGGTTTGCCCACATACTGTGGCCTAATTTCAAAAATGGTTTCTTCAGGTGTACCAAATTGACTAAATATGGCACTCAATGAGTCTGTGCTGACCGCGCTTGAAGTGTCTTTTACCTATGCTGATGTTCCTCCTGCCATACGAATGGTATGTCATTTTTGAAGAGCTCTCTCAGCGATGTTGCTTTGTCAGAAAAATGTGGAATGTATGTTGCCAAAAAGTTGAAAAATCCAAGGCATCTCTGTGGATCTTCTTTGTCTTGTGGGGTAGGCATTTGCTTCACATCTTCATCTTTTCCTGGGTCAGGACAGATTCCGCAACCAGAATTTGTGGAGCCAAAGAAATTGATCTGACTTACATTCACCTGGCATTTCTTGCTGTTAAAAATGAACCCTTCATGACAAGTTACTGCCATCAGTGGATGGAGATTTTGATCATGTTCTTCTTTGGTTTTTGCCCATTACCACAATGTCATCAATGATGCATATGCAGGCAGGCACGTTTTCTATAATTCTGTCCATATGCTGCTGAAACAGATCTTGACTGACAGATAAGCCAAAGGGTAGTCTCTGGAAGCAGTATCTTCCAAATAGTGTTCCGAAGGTGGTGACTTCTTGAGATCCTTAGCTAGGTGTACTGACCAATATCCATGTTTCGCATCCAACTTGGAGAAGAATTTGGTTCCTGTGAACTTGGGATTCAATTCCTCTAATGTCAGAATCTTGTGGGGGCATCTCTTTAGGGAGAGGTATAGACACCTCGGATGTAGACGTACCCTGATTGCTCCATCCTTCTTCAGTATGCACGTAATTGAGCTGCACCAGTCTGTGTGATGCACACGGCGGATGATGTCATTGCGTTCCATGTCATCTAACTTGTGCTTAAGCTTTTCTTGTACGTGCACGCAGCACTTTCTGGAAGGGTCAGTTGACGGAATTGCATCCTCTCTGAGGTGCAGTATGCCATCGCCTTTGAAATCTCCTATGGTGTCGAACCTGTCTGGGTGCATTTGTTGTAGGTCGTGGACTAACTCAACACCGGTACCCTTGGTCTCTTCTGCTGTAACGAGTACCTTGGTGACCTCATGAATGGTCACAATGTTGAGGTCCTTACACGCTGGTAGTCCTGCCACTGTTGGTCTGCTCGTGTCTACTAGGTAGAATGTTTGTGGTTTCCATGTCGACTTGCCTTAGCTGTATTGCATTGTTAGTGTGCCACTGCAAGGAATGGGTGACCCATTGTATGCAGATAATTTGGCAATTGTCAGTTGTATCATTGATCTCCAACGACTCCGGTACATATCTTTCGGGATTCGGACTGGTAGGATATTTGCACTCGCTCAGGTGTCAATCTTGATCTTGAATGTATGTTTGTCAGCTTTCTTTGGACACGTAATGTTAATGGTGGTGAAAGCTTCCAGTTGTTTGGCTTCATCAATGTGATGTGTCAGATTCACAATGTGCCTGAGAGTTACTTCTCTCTGAGTCCTGTCTCAGGTCTGCTTTGCTGTGGACTTGATGTATTGGCTTGTGTTTACACAGGTCTCTGATGCTTTCCTTGCTGCTGTTGCTCTGTTGCTGCGCTTGCCATCTGTTTGTTTGTGTCCTGCTATGATTTCTGGTCATGTCTTTGGAGCCAGAAATCTTGCATAGGTGGGCCCAGTATCCTTTTGCACCACATGCCTTGCACAGATCTTGAAATGCAGGGCAACTTCACCATGAGTGGGACCAACCACACTTACCACGCAGCCTGCTTGCTCTTTTTGACCTACTTATTGTGCTGATATTGTTGGCTGCAACTAGTACTTGCAGGTGCTGTTGTCCAGCTACAATGACTTCGTATTTCCTGCCATCTTCCAGCAGTGCATCAATGCTGTGACCTTTCTTTTTCCCCAAGAGCTCCTTCTGAAACGCTTCAATGGATGTTGATACATTCACCAGCTCCATTAGTCACTCTGACATATCAGTTTCTGAGAAGTCACATTTGTTGCCCCTACAACATCATCTATTGATGAACTGGTCTATTGATTCCTGTGGCCGTTGCCTGTAAGACATCAATTCCAAGCAGTGAATTCTGAAATTCACTCCTAACCGGAGCGGATCTTCTAGCACTTTCCATATCTTTGTGGGATTTTTCTGCTGTTCTTCAGATATGCCAAAGTTATTAATTCTGTGCAATCTCTCATTTCCAATTGCTATTCGTATTTGTATAGCTTGGTTCTCTGGTTCTACAATTACTTGGTCTGTAAAGCATAACTGCATTCTTTCTTTGAACAGTTGGAACTCAGATAGTTCGCAGTTCATGCTGGGAAATTTGGTATCCATTGTTCTGCTGTTCTTTGCTTAAAACTTACTTTAAGACTTATTCTATGAGACTGTACTGATTTCCCTTTAAAAAAAAAACTCCCTTGGCTTCTTTGATTGACAAGGGCAGATACTCAGCAGTGCTTATCTGTTTATCTTGCATCCAGCACTCTAGTCTCTTTACACAGTTGTGCAATAGGCATTTCAAGGTTTTTTTCTCTGTTAGTGTTTGTTTATACAGCCGTTCAATAGGCAGTTCTTCACGGTTGAGTGATTTTATGGATTTTTTAAAAACTTTGGCTGAGTGAATGAAAGCTCTTCATGCTTGAATGATTTAATATTTTTTAAAGCTTTAGCTTTGGGCTGCATGAATGGAGGATTCCCACGCTTTTGCTGTTGGGCACCTCCTGTAATGGTGTGGACCTCGATCAGCCTGGAGGGGGCCTTTGAAAACAATCGATTAGACAGAGATAGGGATTGGGTTTTCCCTGTGTTTTTTCTTTTACTGAGCCTTTAAAAAAAATCAACTTTGCAAGCACCTCAAAGCTTTTTTTCAATGGAGACTCCTGGATTGTTGGACAATGACTCAAACAAACACAGTGATTGATTTACAGCCTGTCGTTCAGCGTTCTGTCTTCTACAGCTTGAGGTAAGTGTTTCCTTCTCTCCCTGTTTGGGCAAGTTTTTTTTTACTTCCTCTCTTTTAGCTGTAGGAATGTAGTTTTTAAAGTTGTTTTCCCTGTGGGCTTCAATCTTAGATTCTGTCTTCTCACCACAGCTGCCACCATGTAATGAGGAGCTGCCACCATGTTCTTTTTATATTGTCTGATGTAACATAAGTGAGGTTCGTGGAGTCCAGTTGGTTGAAGATCTTTAATAGGTTTATTACAGCTAAATTATTATACAGTACAGAGCCTGCCTCTAGGTGATACAGTAGCAGAGTGACTCTGACTCCAAGTCACATGATTGTGTCCTGGTACTTATCTCATTGCATACTAAGATCTTAAAGGGACATCACTCTTAAAGGCAATCATACAATGGTGGGGAGTGGGGTGGGGTGGAGTGGCAGCGGCTGCCATGGAACCTGACGCTGGGATTGCCGGTTCCGATTCTCCTGGGGACGACCGTCCTGCCGAGAAGCCAATTGAGGCCCATAATTGGCTTATTTACGGCCACTTTGGGCTTCTTCCCACCGGTGCTGGGATATTACCAGCGGCGTGGAGGGCTTCCGCCACGTGGGGAGGACACCTTGGAAATGAGGTGCCCTCCCTTCAGGCTTGGTGGGGGGGTGATCCCTCCTTTGTGGACAATTTGTGGCCCACAGAGGACCCCCTTCAGGAACCAATTTGTCCCCCAGGACCTCCCTCCTCCTGGACTGAATGCCCACCCCTCCCAGCACCCCCTCACTGGGCCTTCAGGGCTGGCCTCAGTGACCCCTCCTCACCGACCTGTTGTCTGGGGTTCCACTGCTGGGCCTGGTTCTGAGGCCTCTGCAGTACCGGCAGTGGCCACTACTGAGCTTCCGGCCCTGTGATTGGCCAGCAGCTCTCGGGGCCGGAATCCCTATTAAGTCTTTAAAGCGATAGGGATCTCACCTCCTTAAACTTTCCCTGCAAAAGGCCGGAGGATCGCTCCGGGGTGCTGAAAAAGTGCAGAGGCGAGGATCCCCTCGCCTTTTCAGCCTGATGCCAGGAGCCCCACCTCTTGCACAAAATCCAGCCCTTTGTGTGTAATTTTAGCATATTTAAGTATATATGAAATAGAAATAAAATTAGAGATTAATGTAGTCATTTCACTTTCAGTGGTTCAATTTGAATTAGGTTCCAAATTTACTTTTATTAGTTCAGTTTAATTTAATAGAAAGTTAATCAGCAGCAAATCTAGATTAGCAACTGAAATGGATAGCAAATTAAAACAGAAAGTACAGGAAATACTGAGTTCTGTTGAAAAGTCACAGATCTGAAACATTAACACTGTTTCTCTCCCTACAGATGCTGCCAGACCTGCTGAGTATTTCCAGCACTTTCTGTTTTTATTTCAGATTTCAAGAATCCACAGTATTTTGCTTTAATTATTACGGATAGCAAATTAGTTCAATTCTGCCAAAATATAACTGAAATAAATGAAAGCTATTAAGAAACATAACCTTTAAAGCCGCCTGATCAATTATAAGATGAAACAATTAAAAATTCTATTACAAATGAATATACAATACAAACCATATAAACCGAGACCTATTTTGGACTCTATCCAACTTATTAACTCATGAGTGAAGGTTCTTTAAAAGTTCTCTCTGCCCCCAAAAACAATTATGCAAAATTCTATAATGTCTATCCAATCATAGACCTTAATGTCCCAGAATTTCCTTAAACACTGTAACTGCAAGTTATGCCGAAATTTACGCTAATCTTGCCATCAGTTAAAATTTCCTGACAATCTCATATACAGGAATGTAAAAACAACACTGAATGATTGGTGCCCAAGGAAAACACCAACTTATTAATTTTCCTTCTTTAAGCCCCTCTTCCCTGTCAAGCCATCCTTTATGGAAATTAGACATGTTGTAGAATATGTAATCATGGAACCTTTTCAATTTTAATGTCACTCATTCTATGCCATAAAAAGGCATTCAGAGACCAAAAATATCAGACAGGCCTCAGTGAAGTGAAATGTATTAAAAATGGTGTAAAAAATAGTCACCATAAAACAGCAGAAATGTAACTTTAAGTCCTGCTGCACCTGAAATTTTAGGAGTCAAGTCATCACCCACTGAAAACGGGCATAATTGCAAAAAACACACATTCTCCGATCTTTTGCACTGGGACAGAGATATGGTAATGAGCAGTGGAGAGTTTCGGCAGATGTTTTGCTGAATTGGTGGAAATGATTGAGAAACGTCAGGTGTAACTTGAAAACAAACAAAAGTCACTTATGCCTAAATCGCCTTGATTTTCTTTGCACTGAAAATCAGCATTCAACATACTTACCATTGTTTTGGTGCAAGTTTTCAGAAAATGTTCGGCCATTCATGTTTAGTTTTGATTAGTATTTATGACAGTTCCTACCCATTGTGTTAGCAGATCAGTAACTTCCATATTTTTCAGATCATTCAGTCATATTTTTGGTTATGCCTAAAATCTTCAGTTTAATTTCTAACCACGTATTTATTCATGTGAGCCCATTGGATACAACATTTATTCAAGAAGCTTACTCAGTAATGTTATTCAGCA
The DNA here is from genome assembly GCF_036365525.1 of Heterodontus francisci. Taxonomy (NCBI): domain Eukaryota; kingdom Metazoa; phylum Chordata; class Chondrichthyes; order Heterodontiformes; family Heterodontidae; genus Heterodontus; species Heterodontus francisci. The sequence continues at coordinate 117,652,917 of NC_090371.1, forward strand.
AGATCTGCTTGGGAGTGAACATATTTGCTTCAAAATTACATAGCACTGCTGCATATTAATACCACATGCCTGAACTGGGAGTCCCATTACACTGCCACTGGACAAAATAACCATAATCATTTGAAAGTGTAACTGAGCAAGTTTAAGTAAAGGTAAACATTTAAAAACTTGCGTTCGAACAGATATTGAAACCTGGGCCTCGTCAATCCTGTTGAAGTACAATAATGGGTTGATTCGTCTCCTCCTCCTCCTCTTGCCCCTCCAACTCTTGCTGCCTAATTGTTGGCAAAGGGTCATCCCACATGAAACACAAGTTGTGGAGCATGCAGCAGATAATGACAAATCTAGATACCCGCTCAGGAATGTATTCAAAAGCTCCTCAAATAAACTCTGTAGCGGAAGTGAAAGGGGGGAAGAAGAACAAAAGGGAAAGTCTGTGATATGGTGGAGGGCAGGAAAGATTAAATGACAAAAGGTTTCATGGTACAAAGCCAAAGGGAGTAGTAATGGGACAAGTAAAGAAACGAAAGATGTGTCTGGAAGAGGTATGAATGGCAGAATAGCAGCAGATGTTGTTCAATTGTGGAAACACATCTAATGTCGGACACTGTTCTGAGTTTTGCAAGCATGGGCTGGTTGGGTATGGCCTGTACCTTGCCCATTGCGAACAGATGTGATTCCGTGATTGGACAACATTTGTTAACTAATCCTCAGTGTGCTAAGAATTACGCTGGCAATCAATTTAAGTTTGTCAGTAGGGCTCGCAGTGTGGCACATTTGCACGTACTGGAAGCAACATATATTAATACACAGGGCCCTGTTCTTTGCAGACAAAAAGAACATGTACAAATATTGTGCCTATTCCAGCTAAACAAAATAAGTGATAGCCATTCACTGGTTCATTCCTCAGGGCAATGCCTTGACCAATCAGAGTCAAGCTGCCTGGATTAAATTTCAAACAAAGCTTGCCAGTTAACTGTCAGTCAACGTAAACTGGTGCATTCTCCATGGCAATGCCTCTACCAATCAGAGTTCACTTGCCAACCAAACAGCACTCTCTTCTCATACACTATAAAGTTGTTGTTTTCCCTTACATTGATATTCTTGTGGATTGTCCTGATGAGTGAAAGACAAAAAGCTTTGGCAACATTTCTCTATTTTCAGCAATATACATTTAATTCCTTGCCCTCTCCCCCCACAAAATACTTACCTTGTGTTCCTGACCTTCCCTCCCCCAAAGTTTATGAACTTTTCACTTCAACCCCTTCCCACCATCCCGTCCATCAGCCGGATTGCTTTGACCCCATTCCATACCCCCCACCCCCCGACATCACTGAAATACTTACCTGCTCCCCCCTCCCCACCAGTGTCCCGCATCGGATCTCCGGACGGAGATCTGAAGGCATGGGAGTGCTGGCCACAACCACGAATATCTCACCGGGACCAATGGTGGGGGCGGATAAGTATTTAATACATTACGTTACATAAATTAACAGAATCAAATTTTGATCCCGTCACCCAGTGCTGGGAGTGCTGCCATGAGGCCTCACTGCCGCCAGCAATATGGGGCTGGGCTTTCCTGGCGTCGAGACCCATGGAAAGCCTCTCCCATAGGCATTTTCCAGGCCCCCCACTATGACTCCCAACATCAGGGGGGTCTGTAAAATTTGCCCCCGTTTCCTGTTTCTTGCCTCCATGGTGAAAATTCAACCCCTAGTGTTGTATTTAGGTTTAGCATAACCCCCTGGCTTTTGTAGACTATGCCTCTGTTTATAAAGCTCAGGATCCTATATACTTTATTAACCTGACCTTCTGTCTTCAAAAATTTGTGCACAGCCATCTCCATGTCTTTCTGTTCTTGCACCCATTTAAAATTGTATCATTTGGCTTGTATTGTCTCCATTCGTTCTTCCTACCAAAATGTATCTCCTCATACTTTTCTGCATTGAATTTCATCTGCCACAGGTCCACTCTGTCTATGTCCTCTGGAAGTCTATTCCTATCTTGTTGTTTTCTACACTTGCAAGTTTTGTGGCATCTGAAAATTTTGCAATTGTGTGCTGTTCCCTCCCAAGTCCAAGCCATCCCAGTATATCAAAAACAGCACTGGTCCTAAATACTGACTCAGGAGAACACCCCTGTTTTTATATTCATTCATCCACAGGATATGGGTATCACTGGTAAGGCCAGCATTTATTGCCTAATTGCCTTTAGAAGGTAGTAATGAGCCACCTTATTGAATACAATTGAGTGGCCATTTCACAGTCAACCACATTACTATGGCTCTGGAGTAAAATATCAACCAGACAAGGCAAGAACACCAGGTTTTTCTTCCCTAAAGTACATTATTGAACTAGATGGGCTTTTAGAATATTCCGGTAGTTTTATGGTCAGTATTAATGGTTCTAGCATTTGATTATAGATTTTAGTTAATTAGTTAAACGTAAATTCTCCAGCTGTCATGGTGAGATTGGAACTCGCGCCTCCAGATCACTAGTCCAGGCCTCTGGATTATTAGTCCAGTAACATAACTATTATGTGACAGTTACCCCATGTACCTCACTTCAGTTTGAAAAAATCCATTCATCACAACACTTTTTTTTATCCCTTAACCAATTTTGTATCCATGTGCTCCTGCCCCTATTATCCCAATTTTGCTAACAAGCCTAATATGTGGTATTTTAAAAATCCATATACACAACATCAGCTGCATTGCCCTCATCCAGTCACTGTTACCTCATCAAAAACTCAATCAAGTTAGTCAAAGATGATTTGCCCTTAACAAATCCATGTTGGCTTTCCGTTATCAGTCCATGCTTGTCCAAGCGGCTGTTAATTTTCTCATTGATTTTTGTTTCTAAAAGGTTCACCAGCGCCCACATTAAACTGATTGGTCTGTAATTGCCAGATTTATCTTTCTCCCATTTTTTTCAACAAGGGTGTAACATTTTGCAATTCTCCAGTCCTACACCATCCCTGAATCTAAAGAGAATTGGAAGATTGTGGCCTGTACCTCCACAACTTCTACCCTGACTTCCCTCAGCATCCCATCTGAACTGGGTGACTTATCCACTTTAAGTACTGCCAGCCTTTCTAGTGCCTTTTTTTAAAATCTCTTCCAGTATCCCAATAACCTCCTCGTTTATTGCAGGTTTGGGAAAGTCGTCTCCTTGGTAAACACCAATGTAATGTACTCATTTAGTACCTTTGCCACGCCTTCTGCCTCCACCAATAGATCTCCATTTTGGTTTCTAATTGTCCCTACCACTCTTCTGATAATCCTTTTACTGTTAATATGCCTATTGAAGACTTTTAGATTTCCTTTTATGTTAGCATCCCCATCTATTCTCATATTGTCTCTTTGCCCCTCTTATTTCATTTTTCACTATTCCTCTGTACTTTTTATATTCAGCCTTATGCTCCCTTGTATTATCAAGCTGACGTCTTTCATACCCCTCTTTTTCTGCTTCATCCAACTCCCGAACTCCTTTGTCATCCAGGAAGCTCTGGCTTTGATTACTTTCCCTTTCCTCGTTGTGGAACTGTACCTTGGATGGACCTGAACCATTTCCTCAGTGTACTGGAACTGGGACATGTCACTGATGTCACCTGTTGCTGCATGGAAGTTGAGGTCTACAGTGACCTCGACAGCCAAAGACAGTGCTCTCCATACCCGGTTCAAGGCCAAGTTGTTACTGCAGCAGGTGATATAGCTCAGTGATAGCCTCCTTGATGAAGCGAAGGTGCCTGAGACATTGAAGCTGCTCTCAGCCCTCTATGATATTGCTCCTGAGTAAAGTTGCTCCACGGTAAGGGCTGAATACCTACTGTGGATATGGCCTCCTGTGCTGTGCCCTCCACCTCCTCCCTCTCGTGGCAGATGCTCCTGCTGTCTACCTTGTTAGTCCCCTCATTGTCCAGTCCTGAAGGCAGCCCTAAGAGACCACCCATGACTGCAGTCAAACTATCTCTGAGGCAGCCAGCAACAGTTCAACACCAGCCAACTGTTACTCAGTTTAGACAAAGTTACTTCAGGAGTGAAGAACATCCAGAAGTTAGCTAGCAGCCTAAAATGACAAACCAGTAACTAACCTGTAAGTACTACATGATTCTTTCCAATATCACTAGTTCAGGGACCTTCCTGCTGGTTAGCTTCACGTTGTGTTGTGGGAGTTCAACAATTGGTGAGCGAAGCACTGGGTGATTCAAATATGGAAAGTGGTCCTGCAAAAAGGGCAGGACCCTGATTTACATAAGAAATTCTTTCCTTTATATAATCCCGGTGTGTGTCCCTTAAAGCAGCACATCCAATCCACCAATATGGCAAGTAATGGATATCAGGCTGGAAATGTGTACACGTTTTCTGCACACCATATTGGGATCTGGTTGGCCGGTTAGCTCCTTGTTCTAGTTTCTTGACGGTAGCTCTGATTCCTTGTGATTTGAAATGTCATAATTGTAGAAGTGTGATATTTATCTTTAGCACAACAGAGATATATATGATGTCCTGTAGTGTACAAAATATTAAGATTTCTGATTGATAGCACCATTGTTGTAATTCTTACTTTAAGAGCAGATTGAATAATATTGAGGAACTGAGTTATTTCCGGTATATAAATACTTCAATTTTATTTTGGGACAAAGCAAAATTTCTGTATGTTTTAATTGATGTTGCTATTTCTACATATTTCCTGCAAGAATTGAAAAGATAGTGTATATTTATGTTTTGCAACAGCTGATTGCTCTTAAATGGAACAAAGCCAGCACATGTTGACTTTTAAACAATCATTAACAATTTATTTACTACACTTATAGTTACCATGAGGCTTTTTATTTAGTAATAGTTATTTATACATTGACAGTGCAGACAGAAAATAGCAGACGTGTTAATATTTGATTTTTTTTAGAATTTGGATTTAACATTGTAATAAATATTTACTAATGATAGACTAAAGACATCATCTGAGTCAATTATTAGAAAGCAGTTTCAATTAAATGTAAGTACTGAACCATTTCTGAAATTGCTAAACCTTTGGACCATTTGTACAATCAGCCACAACTGAACCATGCTTTTTTAATATTAAAGGGATTGTCTACAATCTTACATGCAACTGTAAATAACTTTGTACTTCTTATAACTATGATCTATCTGTGTGAGAAGCAAGAGAAAAGAGAAGGGGCCCATGAAGGAGCAAAGCAATCAGGTTTGGGCCCACTATTGGAAAGACTGTACAGACGTTTCCAAAAGGTATCAGTGTATTAAGATCTAGATGGTCAAAGGTAATCTTCTAACTGAACTCTTCCAAATGGTTGCCCAGATTTGAAAGGGTTCTAAATGAATTGCATTGTGTGTAGCTATAGCAGTATGGAAGAAAATTAACAAAAAAACACAATAAAATGCCATAAACATTACAAAGAAATTTTGCGAAAAGACCATGCAACTGCTTCTATGCCCTCAGAGTCTCTCCTATACACATTTCAAAAAGGTGTGCAAAAGAGAAAGAGCAAATCCAGCATAAAAACTGTTGATTATGCAAATATGTGTGCATTATTTTTGCAAATTGATAATATTTGCTCTGGAGCTTTAATGAAGTTCGTTCATGAAACAGTTGCAAATGCTTCAACTCACTAAAAAAAATACCATGAAATTGCGGGCCAGAAGTAAATTGGGACACAATATACTCTCCGAATTTAATGCTTCTTCCGTATCAGTTGTGCACCCAGAAGTACAGTGCACAGGGCCACAAAATCAGCCCTAATATTTAGATGATGCCTCTATACTTAACTTTAATTAACTTATTTTTCTGTATGAAATCATGATCTGTTTTAATCTTCTGCTGAACACCTTGTGCACAAAGAGCATGATTGAATACCAAGCCTGTGGTGCTTTGAGGAAGTTTGAACGATATTTCAGTTTTACTACATCTGACAGCAGCATCTGTCTGAAAATAGTTCATATTTTCTGAATATATTTTATGCGCACCAAAAAAGGTACAACATAAGGAGGTATCACGAGCGACACATACTGCATGTTAGAGTATCTCAATTTGCTAGAGAAATTGACATCACTTTCTTCAGCACTTGAGATTCTGAAAAGTTCAAAGGATATATTCAGTATCAATATTTTTGAGCTGGTCAGAATTGGTACAGTTCCTGCAAGATAAGGTTTGAATGTTGTACAATTGGTTTTGAATTAGACAAAGAGCCAAATTAAATTACAAGGTAGTACCAGATGGTAGTACTCGATTACAGGCAATAGCAGTCTGTGGTTTCTTTACATACTGCAATTTTATGGTAAAAGAACCCACACCAATTTAATTACTATTAATATTTGGAGCAAAATGTGATGATATTCCTCCATCACTTTCTATGTTGCAAAAGGATTTTGTTTTCATTGTTAGTTTAAAAGCTGGTGCAATCTGTAAAATATAAGATAAAGATTTCAGTTCATTAGCCAATGTGTCAACCCCTCAGAATCATTTACTGTGGAGAGAAAACATTCTGTTAAAATCTCCTGCAGTAAATGCAACATTTTGGTTTTGATATATTTAGATGAAACCAATAACTTCCGAACATGAAGGCCGGGATTTTACTGAGCTCCTGACGTCAGGCTCCATGGCGGGGGGCAGGGGCAGATGATCATTCCGGCAGCGGCCCACCATGGAGCCCGACGCTGGAAGTGACGGGCTTGAGATTCTGTCCAGGGTGGGGAAGGGGAGAACTTATGATTTTTAGTGCAGTGGGAGGTGGGGGAACAGGCTCTAATGTAAATTACTGGTGTAGGGGTCAGTGGGAAGGGGAGACCTCTGCACTTTGATTGGTTTGGTGGGAGGGAAGGACAAGTGTTGAAGATAAGTGTTTATTGAGGGGCAGAGGACAAATGTTGAATTTAATTGTTATGGGGGGAAGGGGCAATAGATATATCAATGGTACGTTGGGGTTGGTAGCCCTTTAAAAATTTAAATGACCTGGCAGGGCTGGCTGCCCTTTAAAAAGGGGGCCAGTGCCTGCGCACAGGCAGCTGATGCCATTTTTGGCGTTGGAGAGCCTGCCTCCTCCATGTGATTGGGGGAGGCAGATTGACTGCCTCATTATGCTGGGCCTCCACGAAGATGATGGCAGCAGTGGCCCCCATGTGCAGGCCGCCATTTTTTTTGCCCACTGCTCTCGGCTGCGGGAGAAGAAAATCCAGCCCCAAGTGTTCATAACTAGTTTATCTACATGTTATTTTTAACCAAACAGCAGTGTTGGGATACCAACAGCAGTACCTTGGGAACCAGTGTCCCGTGTTCCATACCTATCATCACTGCTGGTCTTGGGGGGATTGGGGTAACCCATTCCCATGGTCAATTTAAAGAGAACACTGCAGAGAATGAGGTCTCCTTACTTATGCAAGAATGAGGAAGCCTATCCCCTGCAAAGCTCTTTTTGTGTCAATATATTCCTCAGACAAGGTAATAGTGTGGGATAGCAAATTGCAGGATCGAGGTTTTGGAAAATACTGAAGAACATTAAAATTCAAGTTACACTTGCTGGAGAAAAACTACATGTCATATCCATTGTGACTCGTTGCATGTGAAGACCTGCATTATGCACTTTTATTTTTGCAAAAAATGTTGCAAAAACACTAATGGAAGCCTTTGGTCATCATGAAGTTGGGCTGAATTGCATCAGAACATCACACTATTGTGCTGTCATCATGGCAGGAATGGCACATGGCTCCTTCTTCCTCTTCAAAGAAAAAGGAAGATTTGCCTTTCTTTATGAAGACGGTGCCTATTTTAGATGTCTTTCATTTTCTTTATCAATAGTAGTATCTGTATTTCTCTTTTTCATTCTAGCTCTTTTCTAAGCCTAATGTACATTGCAGCCCAATACACACTTTGTATGGACAGCCTGTAGTATCAGACAGAAATGGCTGATTTTCATCTGAATTCACTTGCTATTTGCCCTTCACTTTATTTCAGGATAATTATAATTAATTTACTAAAAACATTGGCTCATAGCAGATTCATTTATTCATTGTCCTTGAATTGTCAAAGTTGACCATTATTGTTCCAATAAATACTGAGGCACCTCTTCAGTATTATAAAAAAATGTTCCACACTGAGCAAATTACACACAAAAGTGCTCAAATGAAATTGCAATACATCATCATTTTCATTAATGGCCTGATTCACTAAATGTCACAGCAAATCATTTAATATCTTTGATCATTTATTTCCTGTAGGTTTCCGTCCCTAGTGACTCACTATAACTGGTATAATTACACACAATTAAAAATTACATTATAGACCATTCTTTTCACAATGCAGTAATGTATTATATAAAAGAGAACATGATGTGATTGAAAAGAAACCTCAAAATATTAGTTATTCCATTTAGCAAGTATAAAAGCCATTTTAGGCAACTCTCTCTGAATGATGATCGGTGAAGAGTGCTGTTGTCACTGTCATTGGTCAATCTAAGATTAAATTGTTTAGCTCTTTTTTGGCCAGCACTGACACGATGAGCCAAATGGACTCCTTCTGTGCCATAAATCTTTCTATGTTTCCATGTCCTATGTTTCTAATACTTTGCAATTTCATCCAATTTTGGAAAGGCAATACTGTGGCCTCGACCTTATCTCCTAGGTGCATTCCATGTGGGTGGGTAAGAAGTTAGGAATGGAAAACTCTGAAGTGTGGGTTTTCCGAAGGTTGGCTGGTTAACAGGTTGACTGCCTATTGGGTGGAAAAGCTTGCAACACAAGGCCAGAACTAAGCTGAGAGCAATTATGTCTGGTGGGGAGGTAGGAGTGATCATAGGATGGGTGCGGGAGCAGACAGGTCATTTGGTTGGCAAGAGGTTTGCTGGTAAGTCTGTTGGGCCTGGAGGAAACACTGCTGTTTCTCCTGGCCCACAAGCAGTGCTATAAAGGCACTAACCTCATGGATTTAGCCCTTCTCACCTCCTTTCACCTGTTGGGCTTCGAGGGAATCCCAGCCAGCTGTGGTTAAGAATGGAATCACTGTTAAAATGAAGGCATACAGACTCATTAAAATATTGAAATGATCAACCCACCTCGTGAGAACGGATTGGTTGCTTGCCCCGCGTCTGAAAGTGGGCAGGCTCGAGGTGGGTTGGTTCCTACCCACAGGTTTTTAGTTTTTAACCTTCCCCACCTCAATAAAACCCATCGGTTTTTGAGGTTAAAATTATCCCCAGTGTAAATGTTGATCAACATTTAGCAAGCATAAAAGCCATTTTAGGCGACTCTGATTAAAAAATTGGCAACTCTGGTTAAAAAAAATAAAATCCCATGGGATCCAGAGAAATGCAGCAAGGTGGATACAAAATTTGCTCAGTGGCAGGAAACAAAGGGTAATTGTTGATGGATGTTTTTGTGATTGGAGGACTGTTTCCAGTAGCATTCCGCAGGGCCCAGTACTGGGTCCCTTGCTTTTGGTGGTATATATTAACGATTTGGACGTAAATGTGGGGGGCATGATCAAGAAGTTTGCAGACGATACAAAGATTGGCCGTGTGGTAGATAGCAAAGAGGATAGCTGCAGGCTGCAGGAAGATATTAATGATTTGGTCAGATGGGCAGAAAAGTGGCAAATGGAATTCAACCAGTAGAAGTGTGATGTGATGCATTTGGGGAGGTCAAACAAGACAAAGGAATACAAGATTAATGGGAGAATACTGAGAGGTGTAGAGGAAGTGAGGGATCGTGGAGTAAATGTCCACAGATCCCTGAAGGTAGCAGGATAGGTCGATAAGATGGCTAAGAAGGCATATAGAATTCTTTCCCTTATTAGCCGAGGTATAGAATACAAGAGCGGGAGCTTATGCTGGAACTGTATAAATCATTGGTTAGGCCACAACTTTAGTACTGTGTGCCGTTCTGATTACCTCATTACAGAAAGAATGTAATTGCACTAGAGAGGGTACAGAGGAGACTTATGAGGATGTTGCCGGGACTGGAAAAATGCAACTATGAGGAAAGATTGGATAGGCTGGTGTTGTTCTGCTTGGAACAGAGAAAGCTGGGGGGAAATCTGATTGAAATGTACAACATTTTGAGGGGCTTGGATAGAGTGGAGGCGAAGGGCCTATTTACCTTAGCAGAGAGGTCAGCGACTAGGGGTCATAGATTTAAAGTGATTGGTAGAAAGATTAGAGGGGAGATGAGGAAATGTTTTTTCACTCAGAGGGTGGTGGGGGTCTGGAACTCACTGCCTGATAGGGTAGTTGAGGCAGAGACTCTCAACTCATTCAAAAGAAGTTTGGATATGCACCTCATGTGCTGTAATCTGCAGGGCTGTGGACCAAATTCTGGAAGGTGGGATTAGAATGGGTGGAATGTTTTTCAGCTGGCACAGACATGATGAGCCAAGTGGCCTCTTTCTGTGCCATAAACTTTCTATGATTCTATGTATAGGCTTCGAAATTTGGCCACGGAGCATCTGTTTCTTGGGTGCCAGCCAGCCTACTAAGATCCAAAGATGGTGGGCAGGAAGCACGCACACACATTTCGAACCGGATGTGCGCCACATGTCATATTGAGAAAGGAAACAAATAGGCGCAATGGGCCTATGCTGGAAACAAGTGTTAGGCCCCTTATTTGCATATGCAATGGTCCTTAACACTTGCATGAGGCCCCCATGCAAGATTGATTTGCCTTGAGGCAATCAACATCAGCACTGGGTGCACTCAGTTAAATCAGACCTTGCGACCGGCTGCTACCAAGATAGTAAATCTTTGAAATTTATTCACCTAAAACCAGCCTCTGCTATCCCTGCCCCATCAACTAAGATAGTCCCCTGGCCTAGCTTTCCCCCCAGCACCCCACTCCAGCCCAGCTTGCTACCTAAACTGCTCTACCAGCCTCCTATCTGCGCCCACCCCACCCCCACCGGCATGGCCTCCTATGTCTCGACTCCCACTTGCCTGATGTTAGCAGTTTAGTGACATAAGCAGCAGCTTGATTTTGGTTTCCTCTTTGCTATCTGGCTATTTGTGCCATGCCAACTCCATTGAAATGAGCCCTGAGGCCCAGTATCAGGCCCATCTCAGGGCTTACTAACAAAATGCAGGGAATGTACCCTTCATCTTGCACAGCCAAGAATGAGGGCACCCAAATTTCTATCCCACAGTCTTTTGATACATGAAAAGTACTCAGATGTTAATCAAACACACAGCACATTTTGATGGTTGTCAACCGTAAAAGAGTTCAGTCCCGAAACACCAATTTTCGTGAGCTTCTTCTACATAGTGAAAACTGACATTTTTTATGAAATGACTATGACTGACTTGAATTATTGATACTTTGAGAACAATTTTTATTTACTGAGCAGTAGACATTGGACCTCAATGCACCCATTTTACAACTAGGTCCAATTTCAGGGTCCAACTTTCTGTGCTCCAAGAATGCTTGAAACACAACTCATCAAAAATTGGGTCAGGCCATTTCTCAGGCATCTGGGGCAGTTGCCTAAAATTGGTGCTATTCCCTTGCATTTACTAATGAAGAGCCTGATGCCTTTTTTTAGAACCCTCTGCCAAATTGGGGTGCTCCTTTCTTTAATTGATTTGGAGCCAGGAGGACCAGGAGTGCTCCTTCTGATTTCACCGCACTCCTGCTTTCCTTCCTCTTCCCAAGGACTTACCTGATGGCTGCTGCCGATGAGACAGTTGGTTCTAAATTAGACTCTTGAGTTGGCCGAGCTGCCTGTAGAAGTATGATAGATGCTGCCAGCTTACTACAATTATGTAGATGAGGCCCGAGGACAAAATTGTCATTGATCCTTGAGCTTCTATCCCTGAACATCGGATTATACTCAGCATCCATTTAGCATTTCAAAACCAGCTTAAATTAATTTCTAGGGAAAAATTCTCCTTCGTCCTTCTTTAACTAAGCAACAGCTTCTTTTGTCAAGATTGCAAGAAGCAATAAACTCTTCAGTTCTGAATAATTGCTGACATATGGAAGATATTTGTTGCTTCCCAAACAAAATGATATATGTATAATATTACCATTCATGAAAGATTGAAGTAGTTTACATGTTGTCCCTTAAGGATTATCTCTAAATGATATAATTGATGACTCTGTCCTTATGTAAGCCCTGGCCAACTGATAACCTTTCTTAAATTGGAATGTTTTCAGGGTAGATGTTACACAGTGAACTGTAAGTCCATATTGACCTCAATTAACCTTATTTTTCAATTTGCAACACTGTTGTTCTAAAACACAGATGTTCCAAATAAGCACATAGTACTTTATCATTGTAGGAAACAGCTAAGAAACAGGTATAGTTGCATCGGAAAGTTTTGAGACCAGAAAGGACTAAAATTGAGATTTTCCTGGGTCTATGCTGAGGTGTCAGTGTCAAGGATGCCACTGAGTGGCTGCAGAGCACCCTGAGGGGGGAGGATGAACAGCCAGTAGTTGTGGTCCACATTGGTACCAATGACATAGGTAGGAAGAGGGATGTGGTCCTGCAGAAAGAGTTTAGTGAGTTAGGTAAGAAATTAGCATGCAGGACCTCAAAACTAGTAATCTCCAGCTTACTCCCAGTGCCAGGCGCAAGTGAGTATAGAAATAGGAGGACAGTGCAGATGAATGCCTGGCTGGAAAGATGGTGCAGGAGGGAGGGCTTTAGATTTCTGGGACACTGGGACCAGTTCTGGAGAAGGTGCGGCCTGTACAGGCCAGACGGAATGGACCTGAACAGATTTGGGACAAATTTCCTTGTGGGGTGATTTACTAGTGCTATTGGGGAGGGTTTAAACGAACTTGGCAGTGGTGGGGGAACCAGGAAGAAATGTCAGAGAAGAATATAAGGTGCACAGAATACTGGCAGACATGGATAGCACTAGAGTACAAAATAATAAGTTATTGGGTGAAGTCAGAGTAAGGGAGAAAGTAATAAATTCCACATCAGGGTTAATGTGCATGTATGTCAATGCACACAGTGTTGTTAATAAGATTGGTGAGTAACAGCTGCAGATTGACATGGGGAAAGTTGATGTTGTGGCTATAACAGAGATCTGGTTCAAAGAAGGGCAAGACTGGGTATTAAATATTCCTGGATACAAGGTGTTCAGGAAAGATAGGAAAGGGAAAAAAAGGGGAAGGGGTGGTGGTATTAAGGAGAGCATTGCAGTGCTGGAGAAAAAGGATGTCTCAGAGGGTTCGAGGACAGAATCAATTTGGCTAGAGCTAAGGGACAAAAAAGGTGCAGTTACATTGCTCGGTGTTGTCTATAGGCCACCTGCTAATGGGAAGGATGTAGAGGAACAAATTCACAAGGAAATTACAGAGAGCTGCAAAAATGATAGGGTAGTTACAGTGAGGGGCATTAATTATCCAAACATAGACTGGGATAGTAGTAGTATAAAGGGCAGTGAGGGGCAAGAGTTCCCAGAGTGTGTTCAGGAAAATTTTTTTCAGCACTATGTTTCTTGTTCAACGAGAAAGGAGGCACTGCTAGACAGGTTGTTGGAAATGAGGTGGTCCAAGTGGATCAAGTGTCAGTAGGAGAATATTTCGGGGACAGTGTTCATTGTATCATAAGGTTTAGGCTGACTGTGGAAAAGCACAAAGAGCAATCCAGAGTAAGAATAATTAACTGGGAGAAAGCAAACTTCAATGGAGTAAAAACGGAGTAAATTGGAGTCAAAGGTTGGCAGGAAAAGCGGTAGCTGAACAATGGGCTACCTTCAAAGAAGAGACAGTTTGGGCACAGTTGAGGTACGTTCCCTCGAAGGGGAAAAGTAGGGTAAACAAAACCAGAGCTCCCTAGTTGACAAAAGGGATAGAGATTAAGATAAAGAAGAAAAAGTGTGCTTATGACAGATGCCAGGAAGAGAATACAAAGAATCTAGAGTACAAAGAACTGTACAGCACAGGAACAGGCCATTCGGCCCTCCAAACCTGGGCCGATCTTGATGCCTGTCTAAACTAAAAGCTTCTGCACTTCCGGGGACCGTATCCCTCTATTCCCATCCTATTCATGTATTTGTCAAGATGCCTCTTAAACGTCTCTATTGTATCTGCTTCCACCACCTCCCCCGGCAGCAAGTTCCAGGCACTCACCACCCTCTGTGTGGAAAACTTGCCTTGCACCTTAAACCTATGTCCCCTAGTAACTGACTCTTCCACCCTGGGAAAAAGCTTCTGACTATCCACTCTGTCCATGCCACTCATAACTTTGTAAACCTCTATCATGTCGCCCCTCCACCTCTGTCGTTCCAGTGAAAACAATCCAAGTTTTTCCAACCTCTCCTCATAGCTAATACCCTCCAGACCAGGCAACATCCTGGGAAACCTCTTCTGTAGCCTCTCCAAAGCCCCCACATCCTTCTGGTAGTGTGGCGACCAGAATTGCACACAATATTCCAAGTGTGGCCTAACTAAAGTTCTGTACAGCTGCAGCATGACTTGCCAATTTTTATACTCTATGCCCCGACCGATGAAGGCAAGCATGCCGTATGCCTTCTTGATTACCTTATCCATCTGTGTTGCCACTTTCAGTGACCTGTGGACCTGTACGCCCAAATCTCTCTGCCTGTTAATACTCCTAAGGGTTCTACCATTTACAGTATACTTCCCACCTCTATTAGACCTTCCAAAATGCATTAGCTCACATTTGTGCAGATTAAACTCCATCTGCCATTTCTCCGCCCAAGTCTCCAATCGATCTATATCCTGATGTATCCTCTGACAATCCTCATCACTATCCGCAACTCCACCAACCTTTGTGTCGTCCGCAAACTTACCAATCAGACCAGCTACATTTTCCTCCAAATCATTTATATATACTACAAACAGCAAAGGACCCAGCTCCGATCCCGGCGGAACACCACTAGTCACATCCCTCCATTCAGAAAAGCACCCTTCCACTGCTACCCTCTGTCTTCTATGACCGAGCCAGTTCTGTATCCATCTTGCCAGCTCACCTCTGATCCCGTGAGACTTCACCTTTTGTACCAGTCTGCCATGAGGGACCTTGTCAAAGGCTTTACTGAAGTCCATGTCGACAACATCCACTGCCCATCCTTCATCAATCATCTTCGTTACTTCCTCAAAAAGCTCGATCAAGTTAGTGAGACACGACCTCCCCTTCACAAAACCATGCTGCCTCTTGCTAATAAGTCCATTTATTTCCAAATGGGAGTAAATCCTGTCCCAAAGAATCCTCTCCAATAATTTCCCTACCACTGACGAAAGGCTCACCGGCCTGTGATTTCCTGGATTATCCTTGCTACCTTTCTTCAACAAGGGAACAACATTGGCTATTCTCCAGTCCTCTGGGACCTCACCTGTAGCCAATGAGGATGCAAAGATTTCTGTTAGGGACCCAGCAATTTCCTCCCTTGCCTTATCAATATTTTGGGGTAGATCCCATCAGGCCCTGGGGACTTATCTACCTTAATATTTTTCAAGACGTCCAACACCACCTCCTTTTTGATATCGACATGACCCAGACTATCTGCACTCCCTTCCCTGGACTCATCATCCACCAAGTCCTTCTCTTGGGTGAATACTAATGCAAAGTACTCATTTAGTACCTCGCGCATTTCCTCTGGCTCCACGCATAGATGCCCTCTTCTGTCCTTGAGTGGGCCAACCCTTTCCCTGGCTACCCTCTTGCTCTTTGTATACATATAAAAAGCCTTGGGATTCTCCTTAATCCTGTTTGCCAATGACTTTTCATGACCCCTTTTAGCTCTCCTGACTCCTTGCTTAAGTTCCTACCTACTCTCTATATTCCTCAAGGGCTTCGTCCGTTCCCAGTCTTCTAGCCCTTACGAATGCTTCCTTTTTCTTTTGACTAGGCTCACAATAACCCTCGTTATCCAAGGTTCCCGAAACTTGCCAAACTTATCCTTCATCCTCACAGGAACATATTAATTCTAATCAACTGACGTTTGAAAGACTCCCACATGTCAGATGTTGATTTACCCTCAAACAGCCGCCTCCAATCTAAATTCTTCAGTTCCTGCCTAATATTGTTATAATTAGCCTTCCCCCAATTTAGCACCTTCACCCGAGGACTACTCTTATCCTTATCCACAAGTACCTTAAAACTTACAGAATTATGGTCATTGTTCCCGAAATGCTCACCTACTGAAACTTCAACCACCTGGTCACGCTCATTCCCCAATACCAGGTCCAGTACGGCCCCTTCCCTAGTTGGACTATCTACATATTGTTTCAAGAAGCCCTCCTGGATGCTCCTTACAAATTCTGCCCCATCCAAGCCCCTGGCACTAAGTGAGTCCCAGTCAATATCGGGGAAGTTAAAATCACCCACCACTACAACCCTGTTGCTTTTACATCTTTCCAAAATCTGTCTACATATCTGCTCCTCTATCTCCCGCTGGCTGTTGGGAGGCCCGTAGTAAGCTCCCAACATTGTGACTGCACCCTTCCTGTTCCAGAGCTCTACCCGTATTGCCTCACTGCATGAGCCCTCCGAGGTGCCCTCCTGCAGGACAGCTGTGATATTCTCTTAACCAGTAATGCAACTCCCCCACCCCTTTTACATCCCCCTCTATCCTGCCTGAAGCATCTAAATCCCAGAACATTTCGCTGCCAATCCTGTCCTTCCCTCAACCAAGTCTCTGTAATAGCAACAACATCATAATTCCAAGTACTAATCCAAGCTCTAAGTTCATCTGCCTTACCTGTTATACTTCTCGCATTGAATCAAATGCACTTCAGACCACCAGTCCCGCTGCGCTCAGCAACATCTCCCTGCCTGCTCTTCCTCTCAGTCTTATTGGCCTTATTCACCAGTTCACCCTCAGTTATTTCACCTGCTGACCTACTGCTCTGGTTCCCACCCCCCCTGCCACACTAGTTTAAACCCTCCTGAGTAATGCTGGCAAATCTCACAGCCAGGATATTTGTGCCCCTCCAGTTTAGATGCAACCCGTCCTTCTTGTACAGGTCCCATCTGTCCCTGAAGAGATCCCAATGATCCAGATATCTGAAACCCTCCCTCCTACACCAGCTGTTTAGCCACGTGTTTAGCTGCACTATATTCCTATTTCTAGCCTCACTGGCACGTGGCACAGGGAGTAATCCCGAGATTACAACCCTAGAGGTCCTGTTTACTCCCTGAACTCCCCCTGCAGGACCTCATCACTCTTCCTGCCTATGTCGTTTGTACCAATGTGTACCACAACCTCTGGCTGTTCACCCTCCCCCTTCAGGATGCCCCCTGCCTGTTCAGAGACATCCTTGACCCTGGCACCAAGGAGACAACATACTATCCTGGAGTCTGTTTCACATCCAGAGAAGTGCCTATCTGTGCCCCTGACTGTAGCGTCCCCTATAATTATTGCTCTTCTGCACTTTGTCCCTCCCTGCTGAACAACAGAGCCAGCAATGGTGCCACTGCTGTGGCTGCTGTTGTTTTCCCCTGATAGGCCATCCCCCCCAACAGTATCCAAAATGGTATACTTGTTAGAGAGAGGGATAGCCACAGGGATTCCTGCACTGCCTGCCCCTTCTTGCGGTCACCCATCTAGCTGCCTGCACCTTGGGTATAACCACGTCTCTAAAACTCCTGTCTATGATGCTTTCTGCCACCTGCATGCTCCTAAGTGCATCCAGTTGCCGCTCCAACCGATCCATGCGGTCTGTGAGGAGCTGCAAGTGGGTACACTTCCTGCAGATGTAGTTGTCCGGAACGCTGGAAGCGTCACGGACCTCCCACATCTCACAGGTGCACCCCTCTAACTGACATTTCTAGCACTATTTAATAAATTAATTTAAAATAAATACTTATTCAATGCTTACTAAATTAAATTACAATTAACTATATGGTCCCGAGCGCTATATTTCTACTATAAATATTAAATGCTAAATATAGTCATCTCCTCCCTCCGGTTTAGTTACTCCTCTACTTATTAATTAATTAGTTAATTGGGGTTAATTAGTTTATCGATGTTTCATTTTCAAATTCAGTGCAGATTCCCTACCAGCCAATCAGGTCACAGCTTTCCTATGACGTCACTTTTTCAGTTTTTTTTCCACCCGAGGTAAGTTACTCCGCCCTCCTAGTCTTCTCCCAACCAATCACCTTGCAGCTCCCCTCTGACGTCATTGTTTGCCTTTTTTTTCAAAACTCCGGCGCGCTGGAAGAGCTCCTCTCCGCTCTGCTCCCGTAGGGTAAGAGACTGGGCCTCGATCCTCAGGGTCGATTTATAGGCTCCGCTCCCAGCGTTCTCCCCACAGGTCTGCTCTGCTCCGCTCCTGGAAGGTAAGATTGAGAACCAGGCTGAATATCGAAGGTACAGAGGGGAAGTGAAAAAGCATATAAGAGAAGCAAAGAGACAGGATGAAAAGAGACTGGCAGCTAACATAAAAGGGAATCCCAAAGTTTTCTTTAGACATACAAATAGTAAAAGGGTGGTTAAAGGAGGAGTGGGGCCGACTAGGGAAAAACAAAGGGATTTGCGCATCGAGACAGAGGGCATAGCTGAGGTATTAAGTGAATCTTTGCATTGGTCTTTACAAACAAGGAAGAAGATGCAACACAGGCAATGGTGAAAGATGAGGCAATTCAGACACGAGAAGGGTTTAAAATTGATAAGGAGGGCATATTAGAATGGCTGTCTGTACTTAAAGTGGATAAGGCACCAGGACCAAATGAGATGCATCCAAGGATACTGAGGGAAGTAAGAGTGGAAATTGTGGAGTAAGTGACCATAATTTTTCAGTCTTCCTTAGATCCGGGGGTGGTACCAGAGGACTGGAGAATTGCAAATGTTACATCCTTCATCAAAAAAGGGTGTAAAGATAAGCCCAGCAACTACAGGACAGTCAGTTTAATTTCGGTGGTGGGCAAAATTCTAGAAAAATTTATTCGGGACAAAATTAATTGTCACATGGACAAATGCAGGTTAATTGAAGAAAGCCAGCATGGATTTCTTAAGGGAAGATCATGTTTAACTAACTTGCTGGAGTTTTTTGAAGAGGTAACGCAGAGGGTTGATGAGGGTAATGCTGTTGATGTGGTGTACATGGACATCCAAAAGGTGTTTGATACAGGGCCACACAACAGACTTGTGAGCAAAGTTATAGCTCATGGAATAAATGAGACAGTAGCAACATGGATACAGAATTGGCTGAGTGACAGAGAACAGAGAGTAGCAGTTAATGGATATTTTTCAGGCTGAAGGAAGGTCAGTGTTGGAACGCTTGCTTTACCTGAGACATATTAATGACCTAGTCCTTGGTGTACAGGGCACAATTTCAAAGTATGCAGATTATACAAAACTTGGAAGCATTGTGAACTGTGAGGAAGATAGTGTTGAACTTCAAATGGACAAAGACAAGTTGGTGGAATGGGCAGACAGGTGGCACATGAAGTTCAATGCAGAGAAATGTGAAATGATACATTTTGGTAGGAAGAGCATGGAGAGGCAATATAAAATAAAGGGTACAATTCTAAACCGGGTGCAGCAGCAGAAGGACTTGGTTGTATATGTGCATAGGTCATTTAAGGTGGCAGGACAGGTTGAGAGAGCAGTTAATGAAGCATACAGTATCTTGGGCTTTATTAATAAGGGCATAGAGTACAAGAGCAAGGAAGTTATGTTGAACTAATTCAGCCTTAGCTGGAATATTGTGTCCAGTTCTGGGCACTGCACTTTAGGAAAGATGTGAAGGCATTAACCAAGGTGCAGAAAAGATTAACAGGAATAATTGCAGGGATTAGAAACTTCTGTTATGAAGATCGATTGGAGAAATTGGTCCTGTTTTCCTTGGAGAAGAGAAGGCTGAGGAGATTTGAGAGAGGTATTCAAAAGCATGAGGGGTCTGGACAGAGTAGATAGGGAGAAAGTGTTCCCACTTGTGAAAGGATCGAGAACGAGAGGCAACAGATTTAAAGCAATTGTTAAAAGAAGCAAAAGTGACATGAGGAAAAACTTTTTCATGCAGCGAGTGGTTAGGATCTTAAATGCACTGCCTGAGAGTGTGGTGGAGGCAGGTTCAATTGAAGCATTCAAAAGGGAATTAGGCTGTTATATGAAAAGGACAAATGTGCGGGGTTATGGGGAGAAGGTGGGGGAGTGGCACTTTACTTATTCGGAAAGCTGGTGCAGAGATGATGTGCCAAATGGCCTCCTTCTGCGCTGTAACAATTCTGTGATTCTGCATAGGAGTGCCTCAATGCACATGCACAAAAATCTCCCCTCATGGACCTGTTATCCTAGCAACTGTAACAGATGTGGTGTTTTTTTTTCAAGTGTGTGTTTAATTTGACTTTGAAGAAATCTAAGCTATTTGCCCATACTCCCTGCCTTAGAACATAAGAACTTAAGAAATAGGAGCAGGAATAGGCCATACAGTCCCTCGAGCCTGCTCCGCCATTTAATAAGATCATGGCTGATCCTTGACCTCAACTCCCAAACATTTTCCAGTACTTTTTCTTTATTAATATTAATTATTTTGTTCCTCAGTCTCATCAGACTCTTGTTTCCCCACTATTTCTGATATATTTTTGTGTCTATGCCTGTGAAGATAGGCATGAAATATTTGTTTAACATCTCTGCCATTTCCTTATTCCCAATTATAAATCTCCCGTCTCAGCTCTCATAGACGTTTACTTTTGGTGCTCTCTTTGTTTTTACATACTTGAAGCTCTGACAATTTGTTTTTATATTTAGAGTCATAGACATAGAGTCATTTACGGTGCAGAAGGAGACCATTCGGCCCATCGAGTCCATGTCTCCTCTTCGCGGAGAAATCCAGTCAGTCCCACTGTCCCGCCCGATCCCAGTCGCTGTGCAGTTTATTTTCTTCATGTGCCTATACAACTTCCTTCTAAAATAATTGTTTGTTTCTGCTTCCACCACCCCTTTTCTGACTAGTTTACTCTCATTCTAATTTCTCCCTCGTAATCAATTTTTTGGTTATACATTACTGGCATCGAAAACTCTCCAAATCCTCAGACTTACTATTACCTCAGACTTACTGCACTTTTTGGCAATAGTATAAGCCTCTTCTTTTAGTCTAATATTAATACCTTTTAATCTTATTTCCCAATTTACCTTAGCCAACTCTCCCCTTGTACCTATATAATTGTCTTTACTAATGTTTAATATTCTAGTTTCAGACTTATGTACTTCACTCTCAAATCCATTGTGAAATTCTATTCTATCATGAACACTCTTTCTCAGAGGATCCCTTCCTGTGTGACTACTAATTAACCCTGTCTCATTACACAAAACAAGATCTAACATAGTCTCTTCCTTTCTATTTATTTTCTAGGAACCTATCTCAAATGCATTCTACGAGCTTGTCCTCCAAACTACTTTTGCCAATTTGATTTGTCCCATTGATATGAAGATTAAAGTCCTCCATGATTATTTCATTGCCTTTGTTATGAGCTCCTCATATTTCTTGATGAATACATTGTCCAACTGTATAGCTATATTTAGGGGGCCTATAAACTATTCCTTCTTGTGTTTTCTGACCCTTGTTATTTCTCAACTCCACACAATGGCTGGGATTTTACAAAGCTCCTGACGTCGGGCTCTGTGTTGGGGGGGCCGGCAGATCGTTACGGCAGTGGCCTGCCACACAGCCTGACACAGGGAGGGCTGGGCCCAATCTTCCTGGCAATGGTGAGGCTGCATGGTAGGCCCCCTGCCGCTGGGCGACAGGACCCGGTTTTAAATATTCAAATTAACAAAATGCATACATTTAAATAAAATTGACTCCAATCTTACCATTGGGCCGCAATCTTCTGAGCGGCGGCCGGCACTCACACGCCTTCACTTTCTTGTCTGGGGAAAGCAGGCTCCATAGTAGTGGGGAAGGGGGGAATTTAAGATTTTTAGTTGGGGGGAAGACAGGGTCAAATTTACATCATTCTTCTTCTTCTTTGGCCTCCTTGTCTCGAGAGACAATGGGTAAGTGCCTGGAGGTGGTCAGTGGTTTGTGAAGCAGCATCTGGAGTGGCTATAAAGGCCAATTCCAGAGTGACAGACTCTTCTGCAGGTGCTGCAGATAAAATTGGTTGTCGGGGCTGTGACACAGTTGGCTCTCTCCTTGCACTTCTGTCTTTTTTCCTGCCAACTGCTAAGTCTCTTCGACTCACCATGCTTTAGCCCCGCCTTTATGGTTGCTCGCCAGCTCTGGCGATCGCTGGCAACTGACTCCCACGACTTGTGATCAATGTCACAGGACTTCATGTCGCGTTTGCAGACGTCTTTAAAGCGGAGACAAGGACGGCCGGTGGGTCTGATACCAGTGATGAGCTCGCTGTACAATGTGTCCTTGGGGATCCTGCCATCTTCCATGCGGCTCACATGGCCAAGCTATCTCAGGCGCCGCTGACTTAGTAGGGTGTATATGCTGGGGATGTTGGCTGCCTCGAGGACGTCTGTGTTGGAGATACGGTCCTGCCACCTGATGCCAAGGATTCTCCGGAGGCAGCGAAGATGGAATGAATTGAGACGTCACTCTTGACTGACGTATGTTGTCCAGGCCTCGCTGCCGTAGAGCAAGGTACTGAGGACACAGGCTTGATACACTTGGACTTTTGTGTTCTGTGTCAGTGCGCCATTTTCCCACACTCTCTTGGCCAGTCTGGACATAGCAGAGGAAGCCTTTCCCATGCGCTTGTTGAATTCTGCATCAAGAGACAGGTTACTGGTGATAGTTGAGTCTAGGTAGGTGAACTCTTGAACCACTTCCAGAGTGTGGTCGCCGATATTTATGGATGGGACATTTCTGACGTCCTGAAACATGATGTTCGTTTTCTTGATGCTGATGGTTAGGCCAAATTCGGTGCAGGCAGCCGCAATCCTGTCGATGAGTCTCTGCAGACACTCTTCAGTGTGAGATGTTAATGCAGCATCATCAGCAAAGAGGAGTTCCCTGATCAGGACTTCCCGTACTTTGGTCTTCGCTCTTAGACGGGCAAGGTTGAACAACCTGCCCCCTGATCTTGTGTGGAGGAAAATTCCTTCTTCTGAAGACTTGAACGCATGTGAGAGCAGCAGGGAGAAGAAGATCCCAAACAGTGTAGGTGAGAGAACACAGCCCTGTTTCACGCCACTCAGGGTAGGAAAGGGGTCTGATGAGGCGCTGCTATGCTGAATTGTGCCTTTCATATTGTCATGGAATGAGGTGATGATACTTAGTAGCTTTGGTGGACATCCGTTCTTTTCTAGTAGTCTGAAGTGACCACGTCTGCTGACGAGGTCAAAGGCTTTGGTGAGATCAATGAAAGCAACGTGGAGGGGCATCTGTTGTTCACGGCATTTCTCCTGTAGCTGGCGAAGTGAGAACAGCATGTCAATGGTGGATCTCTCTGCTCGAAAGCCACACTGTGCCTCAGGGTAGACAAGCTTAGCCAGCTTTTGGAGCCTGCTTAAAGTGACTCGAGCGAAGACTTTCCCCACTATGCTGAGCAGGGAGATTCCACGGTAGTTGTTGCAGTCACCGCGGTCACCTTTGTTCTTATAGAGGGTGATGATGAGTGTCGGGGATGGTGGTAAGGGATGACCTGTGCACTTTGTTCAATTTGAGGGGGTGGAGGTCAAGTGTAGAAGCTAAGTGCTTTGGCGGGAGAGGGCAAATAATTAATTTTATTGTTATTGGGGGGTGGGGAAGGGGCGGCAGATTTTTAATCAATACAGTGGAGTGGGGTATAACTTTAAAAATTTAAATTAGCTGGCAGGGCTTTAAAAATGGCACCAGCGGCTGTGCACAGGCAGCTGACGCTATTGCTGGTGTCGGAGAGCACCCCCACGCCCCTCCACATGATTGGGGGTGGAGGTGGCCCGACTGGCTCATTATCCTAGGCAGCTGTGGATGATCGGGGTGGCATGGCAGCATGCAGGCCGCCATTTTTCCTGTCCGCCTCCACTCCTAGCGGCAGGTGCATAAAATCCATCCCAATGATTCTACATACTGCTCTTCTGAGCCAAGATCTTTCTTCACTATTATCCCTATGTGATCCTTCAATTTCAGGGTTACCCCCTGCCCCACGCCACCTCCCCCTGCCCCCCACCAACTCCCTTTTCCATTTTGTCTGGCTTTTTGAAATGTCAAGTACCCTGGTATATTTAGTTCCCAACCTTGGTCACCATGCAGACACGACTTTGTAGTGGCTATTAGATTAAACCTATTTCTCTCTATTTGTGCCATTGTTCGGAATGCTTCATGCATTCTGATAAAGTGCCTTTAATTTTGTAAATTTGCTTGTTTTCCCTGATGCTTCACTGATACATTATTACCATTAATCCTTTTGTCCCTTCCTGTCACAACCTCTTTATCTTTACCCAAATCTCCACACTGCTCTGTGGCCTGGACTTTTCTCTTTCGATTTATAAATTTTCCCTCATTTGAACTCTTGCCCTCCCCCTCCCCTTTATTAGTTTAAAGCCCTATTTACATCGCTAGTTATTTGATTCTCCAGGACACTGGTCCTAGCCTTGTTTAAATGGAACATGTCCCAATGGAACAATCAGTTCTGATGAAAGGTAATTGACCTGAAATGTTAACGCTGTTTCTCTCTCTACAGATGCTGCTTGACCTGATAAGTATTTCTAGCATTTTCTGTTTTTATTTCAGAATTCCAGCATTCACAGTATTTTGCTTTCCTCTTAGTACATTGTTTCAATAACAAACCATCCTCTCAGTGAAGAAATGTTTTCTTATGTCCCGCCTATAGCTACTCCTTTTCAGTTTATATTAATGCCCCATAATTCTGAAATTCATTACTAAATTAAATATCCCGGAATGATACTCTCCATCCCTGAGCCTTATTAAATTGAATACTTTTGTCAAAATCCCACTTAGACTTTTGCTTTCCATAGTGGAGTCCCAGTCTGTGAGTCGATCCTGAAATGTTTTATTAAGAGAATAAAGGGATATGGGCATACAATGGGAAAGTAGAAGATCAGCCATGAGTTTATTGAATGGTGGAGCAGACTCGGGGGACCATATGGCCGACTCCTGCTCCTATTTATTATGTTCTATGTTCTTATTCTCTAGTAGATTTTAATCAATCTCTAGTTCCTTACTGATATGTGCAGCTCCTGTGTGCACTTTTTCAGCTGAGCTCCACAGGCCAGAATTTTATGCCGCCTGAGCAGGTCGGATGGTGGCGTGGGGGCGGAGTAAAATTGAGCAGCAGGCTCCGGGAGGCCTACCCGCGCTGATGCCGCCTCCAAACAAGTTTACGGAGGTCAGGCGGGGTGAGGGGGGGGGAGCCGGGGGTGTTTAAATGGCCTATCCACCCGAAGCCAATCAAGACCCTTAAGTGACCACTTAACAGCCACTTAAGGGCCCTCGCCCGCCTCCACGTGGCAAGCGGGTGTGCCGGGGACATGAAAGGCCACCCAGCATTAGCTGCCGGCCTTTCCGCATCCCGGGAGGGCATGGCAGCCGGGCACAAGGTGCCCGATTGAGGGCCACCCCCGCCTCCCAACCCACCCCCGGGATCCAAGATGTCCCCCTCCCCCCAAACGACCACCCTAACCTCACCAGGGCATGACCGATCCACCTGGTGAGGCAGCCCAAACTTACCCAAACTCTTGGGTTCATGGCGTCGGCTGGGCTGCAGTCCCAGCAGTGGCCACCACTCCCGGTGGTGCTGCTGAGACTAAGAGCTGCCGGCCCGCTGATTGGCCGACAGCTCACTGAGGCAGGACCTCCTCCCTCAAGTGCGTGGAAGTCACGCCTCGGGTCAGTTAAAGCCTGAGGATCTGTAAAATATGAAACTGATCCCCAGGCTGGGTGGAAGCGGGTTCGTCACCGACACTTATGTGATGAGTGTTCCAGAACTGTGCATTATACCATAACTGCGACCTGACCAATGCTCTACACTGCAATAGAATAACCTCTTTGAATATATACACTTCCTCTTTTTATATTACTTAACATCCCATTTGTTTTTGACATTCAGCTCAACATTGGCTTGACATTTTGATGGAATGGTCTAAGATGACTGTCAGATTTTTAAAATTTGTTCCTGGGATGTGAGCGTCATTGCAAGGCCAGCAGATCTTGACCATCCCTAATTGCCCTTTAGAAGGTGGTGGTGAGCTGCATTCTTGAACCACTGCAGTCTTGAACACTTCTTGAACACTGGTGTAGGTACACCCACAGTGCTGTTCGGAAGGGAGTTCCAGATTTTTGACCCAGCCACAATGAAGGAATGGTGATATAGTTCCAAGTCAGGATGGTGTGTGGCTTGGAGGGGAACTTGCAGGTGGTGATGTTCCCATGCATCTGCTGCCTTTGTCCTTCTAGGTGGTAGAGTTCATGGGTTTGGAAGGTGCTGTCAAAGAAGGCTTGGTGAGATCCTCTTTCTGATTTGCTCTTGTTAATTTTTTTCCATTATCCCAATAATGTGTCTGCTTATTTCATATGCTTAATTGTATATCCTTACATTTATCGACAATAATATGCATCTGCTCACCTCCCCAATCTAAGTGCCCCAAAGCTTGTCCTCCATCTTTCATTTTTCTATTCTTGCTATATTGGTGTCATGCACAAACTTTGGCATAAAGCTACTGACACCATCTGCCAGATCTCTTAGGAAAATTTTGAAGAATATTAGTCCCAATAGCAAGCCATTACCCTCCTCTGCCCAGGATATGTCCGTCTACACTGACCCTCTGGGCAGGTTAATCAGGTTACCAAGTTAATATTACTCTGACTCAAGATTGCAGGCTGCAATTGTAACTATTGCAGAGTGAAAAAATGACAGGCTGCATGTGTACACCATGTGCCGCCATGCTGCCATGATCTTCCTCACGGCGGCCAAGGATAATGAGCCGGTCGGTCCAGATCACGTGGAGGAGGCGGACTCTCTGACCCCGGCAATGGTGTCAGCTGCCTATGCGCACCATTTTTAAAGGACCCTGCCAGGTCATTTAAATTTTTAAAGGGCTTTCCCCCCAATGTACCACCAATAACTCTATCACCCCTTTCCCCCCGCAATAACAATTCAATTCAACATTTGCCCTCTTCCCCCCCCACCCCACCCCCCCAAAATACTTACCTTCAAAATTTGACCTTTCCCACTGCCTCCCCCCGCCGTCCCCCCCCCCACCAAATCGATCAAAGTGCAGAGGTCTCCCCTTCCCAACCTTCCCTACACTAGTAATTTGCATTGGAGCCCATTCTCCCCACCCCAACTGCACTAAAAATGATAAGATTCCCCTTCCCCACCACGGGTGGCGCTTGCTTTCCCTGGATAGGAAAGTGAAGACATGTGAGTGCCAACCGCTGCTCGGAAGATCGTGGCCCGAAGGTAAGATCACTGTTGATTTTATTTAATTGTATTCATTTAATTAATTTAAATGTTAATCCGGGTCCCGACCCCTGACAGCGGGGGGGCCGCCATAGAGTCTTGCCACCGCTGGGAAGATCGGGCCCGGCACTCCTGGTGTCGGGCTCCGTGGCGGGCTGCTATTGGACCAATCTTCCAGCACCACCCCCGACACTGGGAGCTCAGTAAAACTCCGGCCTTAATTTCCCAAGTTGTATCATTTGGTAATATGGGAAGGTCAAACACCATTCTGCTCTTGCACATCCCTGATTCTCTGTAGTGGGTCAGCACAACTTGTGATAAGGAACAGGGAAAATGATATGCCCTTTAATATCTCGACTATCCATGAATAAACTGAACTACCATTGGTAACATTCCCAAAAACCACCATCAGAAAGATTCTATTAATATATATTTATTTCTAAACACATTATTGATATACCCAAAGTCTCTAAATGGAAACCTGGTTTGCCATAACAAAATGCCTTTGTGCCTGATTGGAGTTTTTAGCACTGAATCATCTTTGGTGTCTATTAGGCAATGTTAATTTTTACACTGACTCACAATCATCCCAAACATAGCATACTCAGCCCATTGTTAATGTGAAATCAGATACTCTGGGGTTCTGCAATAAAATCAAGAAATGGTTTCTGCCAGGAATCTTAAAAATATCAGTGTGAATAAAAAGCTACTTTCAAGGAATGAATTTGTTGCTGTTAGAGGACCATGTCAACTTGTAATCAAATTGTTGCACTGCTTGTGATTCCTGATATGTTCATCCATTTTGCCAGAAGTCCTCACATTCTTGAACATACAGCAAGAGCTTTATCATGCTATTAGCTTTCTCAGAGTCCAGTGTGTTGTAGATGACACCCGCATAGAGTTGAGAGAGATCACGCCTCACTGCATAACTTGAGCTGACATGCCAGTGCAGCACTGACGAAATGTTGCATTTGTCACAAATATCTTTGTTGAAATGAGAATTTAATGAAGGGCCTATCAGACTGTTCCTATGATTCAAGCAGATGCAATGGATCCTATGATATTATTCATAGAGCAGCAGTATGCTCGGCAGTATTCCTCCCTCAATTGACATCATTTAAATTAGATTCACTGGCCATTCACCTCATTTACTGTTTGTGGGATCTTGTTGTATGAAAATTGGCTGTAGTATTTGCCAACTTAACAAGAGTGATTGCACGAAACAATGTATTTCATTATATGTGTGGTGCTTTGTTAAGTCCTAACATTATCCCATGATACATATTGACAGTAAGGATACATATTGACAGTAAGGATTTGCCTGTGAACCTGAGCAAATCAACTTCCTGAGAAATACAAAATCTATTCATCCTGAACTGATCTGTTGATGTGTTATTTCAGTGACTTTGAGTGACCATGGGTATGCCTGGAGACTGTAGCTACTGATACCATGGGTAAGGTTTTCCAAATTTGCATACCAGGAATTCAGGCACAGAGGAAATTGAAAGTTCTGTCTATTAAAATTATTGGACAGGAAATCCTGCAATGTGTTGCCTCCACATCCAAATTCTTGTTATACAATACTGATGCGCAAAGCTCTATGCCAGGATTGGGAATACATAAAAGACAAACACATCCCCACTCACTGAACATTGATATAACCATGTGAATAAGACTCTCCAACATTATACAGTGATGTTTTGGAACCTGGATCCTTGGGTGGGGTGGGGTGCAAGGGAAGCGATGAGGAGAGGGTAGAAGGGTGGTGTAGCCCGACAATAGGATGCAGCAAAGAGTTAAAAAAAAAAACAATCATGAATAACAGCACCAATGTGAAGGGTGTTCAACTGAGAAATATAGAATAATGCATCAATACACTGGCAAGGGATGTCAAGAGTTCAAAACAACTTGCTTAGGAGAGATGTATTCATGCTGGCAGGACATTTGACAGTAACTTTATCGAACAGCACTTCAGCTGAGGCAACCATTCTTATCATTATAACCTTTCCCTCCCATGTAATCCATTCATTGCCTCTTGCCTCTTAATCCAATGGCTGTCCACCAGCTGCGGATGGACTCACTTTGGAGCATGCGCGATGCTGAGGAGGTCGTGGATAGCACGTTTAGCGAATTGGTCACACCGCAGATTAGGATTGCTGAGGGAGAAAGGGAATGGGTGACCAAAAGGCAGAGAAACAGCAGGAAGGCAGCGCAGGAGTCCCCTGCGGTCATCTCCCTCCAAAACAAATATACCATTTTGGATACTGTTGAGGGAGATGGCTCACCAGGGGAAGGCAGCAGTAGCCAGGTTCATGGCACCGTGGCTGGCTCTGCTGTTCGGAAGGGCGGGAAAAAGAGTGGAAGGGCTATAGTCATAGAGGATTCGATTGTAAGGGGAGTAGATAGGCGGTTCTGTGGTCGAAAACAAGACTCCAGAATGGTATGTTGCCTCCCAGGTGCACGGGTCAGGGATGTCTCAGATCGGCTGCAGAACATTCTGAAGAGGGAGGGTGAACAGCTAGTTGTCATTGTGCACATAGGCACCAATGATATGGGTAAAAGACGGGATGAGGTCCTACATCAGAATTTAGGGAGTTAGGAGCCAAGTTAAAAAGTAGGACCTCAGAGGTAGTAATCTCAGGATTGCTACCAGTGCCACGTGATAGTCAGAGTAGAAATGAAAGAATAGTCAGGATGAATGCGTGGCTTGAGAGATGGTGCAGGAAGGAGGGGTTCAGATTTTTGGGACATTGGGACCGGTTCTGGGGGAGGTGGGACTATTACAAATTGGACGGTCTGCACCTGGGCCGGACTGGAACCAATGTCCTTGGGGGTGCTTTTACTAACGCTGTTGGGGAGGGTTTAAATTAATGTGGCAGGGGGATGGGAACCAAATGAGGAGGTCAGTGGACAGTAAGGAGGTAGTAACTAAAGCCTGTAAGGAACTAGATAATGAAGTCAGCGTGACTAAGGGGAAGAGTAGGCAGGGAGCAGATGAAGAACGCAAAGGGACTGGTGGTCTGAGGTGCATTTGTTTTAATGCAAGAAGTGTAGTAGGTAAGGCAGATGAACTTAGGGCTTGGATTAGTACCTGGGAGTATGATGTTATTGCTATTACTGAGACTTGGTTGAGGGAAGGGCACGATTGGCAACTAAATATCCCAGGATATCGATGCTTCAGGCGGGATAGAGAGGGAGGTAAAAGGGGTGGAGGAGTTGCATTACTGGTCAAAGAGGATATCACAGCTGTGCTGAAGGAGGGCACTATGGAGGACTCGAGCAGTGAGGCAATATGGGCAGAACTCAGAAATAGGAAGGGTGCGGTAACAATGTTGGGGCTGCACTACAGGCCTCCCAACAGCGAGCGTGAGATAGAGGTACAAATATGTAAACAGATTATGGAAAGATGTAGGAGCAACAGGGTGGTGGTGATAGGAGATTTTAATTTTCCCAACATTGACTGGGATTCACTTAGTGTTAGAGGTCTAGATGGAGCAGAATTTGTAAGGAGCATCCAGGAGGGTTTTCTAGAGCAGTATGTAAATAGTCCAACTCGGGAAGGGGCCATACTGGACCTGGTGTTGGGGAATGAGCCCGGCCAAGTGGTTGAAGTTTCAGTAGGGGACTACTTTGGGAATAATGATCACAATTCCTTAAGCTTTAAAATATTCATGGACAAAGACGAGAGTGGTCCTAAAGGAAGAGTGCTAAATTGGGGGAAGGCCAGCTATACCAAAATTCTGCAGAAGCTGGGGAATGTAGATTGGGAGCAGCTGTTTGAAGGTAAATCCACATGTGATATGTGGGAGGCTTTTAAAGAGAGGTTGATTAGCGTGCAGGAGAAACATGTTCCTGTGAAAATGAGGGATAGAAATGGCAAGATTAGGGAACCATGGATGACAGGTGAAATTGTGAGACTAGCTAAGAGGAAAAAGGAAGCATACATAAGGTCTCGGTGGCTGAAGAAAGACGAAGCTTTGAAAGAATATCGGGAATGTAGGACCAATCTGAAACGAGGAATTAAGAGGGCTAAAAGGGGTTATGAAATATCTTTAGCAAACAGGGTTAAGGAAAATCCCAAAGCCTTTTATTCATATATAAGGAGCAAGAGGGTAACTAGAGAAAGGATTGGCCCACTCAAGGACAAAGGAGGAAAATTATGCGTGGAGTCAGAGAAAATGGGTGAGATTCTAAACGAATACTTTGCATCGGTATTCACCGAGGAGAGGGACATGAAGGATGTTAAGGTTAGGAACAGATGTTTGATTACTCTAGGTCAAGTCGGCATAAGGAGGGAGGAAGTGTTGGGTATTCTAAAAGGCATTAAGGTGGACAAGTCCCCAGGTCCAGATGGGATCTATCCCAGGTTACTGTGGGAAGCGAGAGAGGAAATAGCTGGGGCCTTAACAGATATCTTTGCAGCATCCTTAAATACGGGTGAGGTCCCGGAGGACTGGAGAATTGCTAATGTTGTCCCCTTGTTTAAGAAGGGTAGCAGGGATAATCCAGGTAATTATAGACCGGTGAGCCTGACGTCAGTGGTAGGGAAGTTGCTGGAGAAGATATTGAGGGATAGGATCTATTCCCATTTGGAAGAAATGGGCTTATCAGTGATAGGCAACATAGTTTTGTGCAGGGAAGGTCATGTCTTACCAACTTAATAGAATTCTTTGAGGAAGTGACAAAGTTGATTGATGAGGGAAGGGCTGTAGATGTCATATACATGGACTTCAGTAAGGCGTTTGATAAGGTTCCCCATGGTAGGCTGATGGAGAAAGTGAAGGCGCATGGGGTCCAAGGTGTATTAGCTAGTTGGATAAAGAACTGGCTGGGCAACAGGAGACAGAGAGTAGCAGTGGAAGGGAGTTTCTCAAAATGGAGACGTGTGACCAGTGGTGTTCCACAGGGATCCGTGCTGGGACCACTGTTGTTTGTGATATACATAAATGATTTGGAGGAAAGTATAGGTGGTCTGATTAGCAAGTTTGCAGACGACACTAAGATTGGTGGAGTAGCAGATAGTGAAGGGGACTGTCAGAGAATACAGCAGAATATAGATAGACTGGAGAGTTGGGCAGAGAAATGGCAGATGGAGTTCAATCAGGGCAAATGCGAGGTGATGCATTTTGGAAGATCCAATTCAAGAGTGAACTATACAGGAAATGGAAAAGTCCTGGGGCAAATTGATGTCCAGAGAGATTTGGGTGTTCAGGTCCATTGTTCCCTGAAGGTGGCAACGCAGGTCAATAGAGTGGTCAAGAAGGCAAACGGCATGCTTTCCTTCATCGGACGGGGTATTGAGTACAAGAGTTGGCAGGTCATGTTACAGTTGTATAGGACTTTGGTTCGGCCACATTTGGAATACTGCATGCAGTTCTGGTCGCCACATTACCAAAAGGATGTGGATGCTTTGGAGAGGATGCAGAGGAGGTTCACCAGGATGTTGCCTGGTATGGAGGGTGCTAGCTATGAAGAGAGGTTGAGTAGATTAGGATTATTTTCATTAGAAAGACGGAGGTTGAGGGGGGACCTGATTGAGGTGTACAAAATCATGAGAGGTATAGACAGGTTGGATAGCAAGAAGCTTTTTCCCAGAGTGGGGGATTCAATTACTCGGGGTCACGAGTTCAAAGTGAAAGGGGAAAAGTTTAGGGGGGATATGCGTGGAAAGTTCTTTACGCAGAGGGTGGTGGGTGCCTGGAACGCATTGCCAGCGGAGGTGGTAGACGCGGGCACGATAGCGTCTTTTAAGATGTATCTCGACAGATACATGAATGGGCAGGAAGTAAAGAGATACAGACCCTTAGAAAATAGGCGTCATGTTTAGATAAAGGATCTGGATCGGCGCAGGCTTGGAGGGCCGAAGGGCCTGTTCCTGTGCTGTAATTTTCTTTGTTCTTTGTTATCCCTGACAATTGTGGACATTCTAATTTACTTTTATTGTCACCAAAATTGTTAATGGTTCCAGCTGCACTCTCTCCTTTCCCAATGGAATGTGGCTACATGTTTTTCATGGTAAATTATACCTCAATTAAAACAGTAATTGGACAGAGGTAGCAGAAAATTGACTTGTTTTCTGATACTAAGTTTTTCTGGCCATTGTGTTTCTGTAATATTCTCACTGAGAACTTTGAACTTCTTGCCACTAATTGCCCATATGGCTCTGACTCCACTTTTGATCCCAATATCATCAGAGGCAGGGGTTATATGAGAATATGTGTGCAGTTTGAAGTGTGATCGGAAAAGGACAGCATCAGCAACACTATGATGCTTAAGCATCAGACCACAGAATGTCATGATTTGCTTCAAGGGACAAATTAATGTGTTCTGGAGGGTGTTGCAACAAGATAGCGCTCAGGTCCTGCATCATTACAGGCACCTTACTGATTTAAAAGAGCTAGGGGCAGGGATTGTTGCATTCTCTCACTATAACTGTAATGAGAAACCAATGGAAGACCCCAGAAAAAGGCATGGGTCTTCATTGTTTCCCGGAGCTTGCCGTTTGCCTCCTAAGGGACAGTACCTCTGTCTGGCCCTTACAAAGCTAAGTTATTGGAAGATAGTACCATAGTTGGAGACTCCCTGTGCCAAGAGTTTCTGCTTTAATGGCAGTGTAGGAACTGATGTATCTGTGCAGGCTGGTATGCTTGAGAGGTGAAATGCACTGATCCTGATATTTGAAAATGTAGCTGCCACTGATGGGGTGCAGGCCAGGGGAGTGGCTTGGAGCCTAAAGAAATACTCTTATTGTTGCTCTAACAAAGGGGGCCAAGATGAACATGGCAAATGTTGAGTCGGGGCATTGGGCAACCTTATTGTGGCCTGTCAGTTGCAAATGAGGTGCTTCCCCACACCACCCGAGGATCATGCCCAAGCAATTTTCCCCTCTAGTTTTTTTGCTTATTGTATTACTGTTCCTGGTTTTGCTGAAGTGGACTGTTGTTATACTGACTGAGACCAGATTGAATGACATCTTTTTACCTTCACCAAACTTTGTCTTATTAATAACCTCAGTACCTTTTAAACTTCTGTAACAGCTACTCAGCACAGCTACTTAGACACATGTCAGATACATTCATAGCAGTTTGCAGCAATGCATCTTGTTGTTGAATCAATAAGTTACTGTGGATTCTAATGGAGTCATCATGTTGAATGATAATTGCCATGGAATAGACTCCAGTGCAGTAATTGGTTTTTAATACTCCTGCTTCTATCAAGAAAAGTAGCAAAAAATTACCATAAAAACTATAGTTGTGATGGTTTCCCAGTAAAGTTGATAAATTAGTGAACCTTAATTCAATATAATTGGGAATTCCTTGCCTCATGTGTTAGGGTGTGCCGCAGAACAAAAAACGTGAAATAGAAGTGTTTGAAAAAAAATCAACAATGACATCGCGAGAAAACTGCAAGGTGATTGGTTGGTGAGCAACTGCTGTTCGGGAATAGCTCTAAATAGCTGGCTTAGTAACTAAGGTAAGAAAAGTCGACAGTTTATTTTCATATATAGTAAGTAGTGTTTTTAGGGTGTTCTGTAGTAACGAGGACCCTAGAGTAATTGATATTATTATTTGATATTAACCATATTCCAAAAGGTTTAATTTAAAGGGTTAAGTCATGGCAGGAGAGTGAAAGCCATGGTGTGCTCTTCGTGCTCTATGTGGGAATCCGGGAACAATTCCAATGCCCGGGACCAGCATGTGTGCAGGAGGTGTCTCCAGCTGCAGCTCCTGGAAGCCTGTGTTTCAGAGCTGCAGCAGAGGCCGGGGACACTGTGGAGCATCCGCACGGCGGAGAGTATCGTGGTTAGTACGTATAGAGAGGTGGTCACACCGCAGGCTCAGACTCCACAGGCAGGAAGGGAATGGGTGATCACCAGGCAGAGCAAGAGGACTAGGCAGGCAGTGCAGGAATCTCCTGTGGCT
The DNA here is from genome assembly GCF_036365525.1 of Heterodontus francisci. Lineage (NCBI taxonomy): Eukaryota > Metazoa > Chordata > Chondrichthyes > Heterodontiformes > Heterodontidae > Heterodontus > Heterodontus francisci. The sequence goes on from NC_090371.1 coordinate 117,688,120, forward strand.
ATTCCCCTGCAAAACAGATATACTGCTTTGGATACTGTTGGGGGGGAATGGCCTCTCAGGGGAAAGCAGCAACAGCCCAATTCGTTGCACCATGGTTGGCTCTGCTGCACAAGGGAGGAGTAAAAAGTGAGGGAATGCAATAGTTATAGGAGATTCAATTGTAAGGGGAATAGATAGGTGTCTCTGTGGCCACGAACGAGACTCCAGGATGGTATGTTGCCTCCCTGGTGCAAGGTTCAAGGATGTCTCAGAGTGGCTACAGGACATTCTGAAGGGGGAGGGTGAACAGCCAGTGGTCGTGGTACACATTGGTACAAACGACATAGGTAAAAAAAAGGATGAGATCCTAAAAGCAGAATATAGGGAGTTCGGAAGTAAGTTGAAAAGTAGGACCACAAAGGTAGTGATCTCAGGATTACTACCAATGCCACGTGCTAGTCAGAGTAGAAATAGCAGGATATATCGAATGAATACGTGGCTGAAGAGATGGTGTGAGGGGGAGGGTTTTAGATTCCTGGGACATTGGGACCGGTTCTGGAGGAGGTGGGACCAGTACAAACTGGACGGGTTCCATTTGGGCAGGACCGGGACTGATGTTCTTGCGGGTGTATTTGCTAGAGTGGTTGGGGAGGGTTTAAACTAAAATGGCAGGGGGATGGGAACCTTTGCAAGGAGTCAGAGGAGGGGGATCAAAGACAAGGACAAAAGACAGTAAGGGGAATAAGAAAGCTGATGGGCAGAAAAATCAAGGGCCAGAATCAAACAGGGCCACAGTGAAAAATAGTGGGAAGGGAACAAGTAATGTTAAAAAGACAAGCCTTGAGGCAGAGCATTCACAATAAAGTGGATGAATTAGTTACAAAAATAGATGTTAACAGGTATGATATAGTCGGGATTACGGAGACATGGCTGTAGGGTGACCAGGGATGGGAAATGAACATCCAGGAGTATTCAGTATTTAGGACAGACAAAAAGTAAAAGGCGGTGGAGTTGCATTGCTGGTTAAAGAGGAAATTAATGCAATAGTGAGGAAGGATATTAGCTCTGATGATGTGGAATCTGCATGGGTAGAGCTGAGAAACACTAAGGGGCAAAACACGTTAGTGGGCATTGTATATAGACTCCCAAACTGTAGTGGTGATGTTGAGAATGGCATTAAACAGGAGATTAGAGATGCATGCAATAAAGGAAAATCTGAAATTATGGGTGACTTTAATCTGCATGTAGATTGGGCAAACCAAATTAGTCACAATACCATAGAGGAAGAATTCATGGAGTGTATATGGGATGGTTTTCTGGACCAGTACGTTGAGGAACCAACTAGAGAACAGGCCATCCTAGACTGGGTATTGTGTAATGAGAGGGGAATAATTGACAATCTAGTTGTGCGAGACCCCTTGAGGATGAGCGATCATAATATGTAGAATTCTTCATCAAGATGGAGAGTGATGTAGTTGATTCTGAGATTAGGGTCCTGAATCTTAATAAAGGAAACTACAAAGGTATGAGGCGCGAGTTGGCTGTGCCGGATTGGAAAACGTTACTTAAAGGGATGACGGTGGATAGGCAATGGCAAACATTGAAAGAGCGCATGGATGAAATGCAACAACTGTTTATTCCTGTCTGGTGCAAAAGTAAAACAGGAAAGGTAGCCAAACCATGGCTTACAAGGGAAATTAGAGATAGCATTAGATCCAAGGAAGAGGCATACAAATTCGCCAGAAAAAACAACAGACCTGAGGATTGGGAGCAGTTTAGAATTCAGCAGAGGAAGACCAAGGGATTGATTAAGAAGGGGAAAATAGAGTATGAGAGTAAGCTTGCGGGGAACATAAAAACTGACTGTAAAAGTTTCTATAGGTATGTGAAGAGAAAAAGATTGCACTGACTTACAGTCAGAAACAGGGGAATTTATTATGGGGAACAAAAAAATTGCTGATCAACTAAATGCATACTTTGATTCTGTCTTCACAAAGGAGGACAGAAATATCATACCAGAAATGTTGGGGAACATAGAGTTTAGTGAGAGAGAGGAACGGAAGGAAATCAGTATTCGTAGAGAAATGGTGTTGGGGAAATTGATGGGATTGAAGGCCGATAAATCCCCAGGGCCTGATGGTCTGCATCCCAGAGTACTTAAGGAAGCGGCCCTAGAAATAATGGATGCATTGGTGGTCATCTTCCAAGATTCTATAGACTCTGGAACAGTTCCAACAGATTGGAGGGTAGCTAATGTAACCCCATTATTTAAAAAGGGAGGTAGAGATAAAACAGGGAAAGATAGACCAGTCAGCCCGATGTCGGTAGTGGGAAAATTCTAGAGTCCATTATCAAATATTTTATAGCAGAGCACTTGGAGAACAGTTGTAGCATCGGACAGAGTCAGCATGGATTTACGAAAGGGAAATCATGCTTGACAAATCTACGAGAATTCTTCGAGGATGTAACTAGTAGACTTGATGAGGGGGAGCCAGTGGATATGGTTTATTTGGAATTTCAGAAGGCTTTCGACAAATTCACACATAAGAGATTTGCGTGTAAAATAAAAGTGCATGGGATTGGGGGTAGTGTATTGCGATGGATAGAAAATTGGTTGGCAGACAGGAAACAAAGAGTAGGAATAAATGGGTCTTTTTCCGTATGGCAGGCAGTAACTAGTGGGGTACCGCAGGGATCGGTGCTAGGAACCCAGCTATTCACAATATATATTAATGATTTAGATGAGGGAACTAAATGCAATATCTCCAAATTTGCAGATGACACAAAACTGGGTGGGAGGGTGAGTTGTGAGGAGGATGCAGAGAGGCTTCAGGGTGATTTGGAAAAGTTGATTGAGTGGGCAAATGCATGGCAGATGCAGTATGATGTGGATAGATATGAGGTTATCCACTTTGGTAGCAAAAACAGGAAGGCAGATTATTATCTGAATGGCTATAAACTGAGAGAGGGGAATATGCAGCGAGACCTGGGTGTTCTTGTACACCAATTGCTGAAGGTCAGCATGCAGGTGCAACAGGTGGTAAAAGGGCAAATGGTATGTTGGCCTTCATAGCGAGAGGATTTGAGTACAGATGCAGGGATATCTTGCTGCAATTATACAGGGCCTTGGTGAGGCCACACCTGGAATATTGTGTGCAGTTTTGGTCTCATCTGAGGAAGGATGTTCTTGCTATAGAGGGAGTGCAGCGAAGGTTTACCAGACTGATTGCTGGGATGACGGGACTGACGTATGAGGAGAGATTGAGTTGGTTAGGATTATATTCGCTGGAGTTCAAAAGAGTGAGGGGGGATCTCACAGAAACCTATAAAATTCTAACAGGACTTGACCGGATATATGCGGGAAGGATGTTCCCGATGGTGGGGGAGTCCAGAACCAGGGGTCATAGTCTAAGGATACGGGGTAAACCTTTCAGGACTGAGATGTGGAGAAATTTCTTCACCCAGAGATTGGTGAACCTGTGGAATTCGCTACCACAGAAAGCAGTTGAGGCCAAAACATTGTCTGTTTTCAAGAAGGAGTTAGATATAGCTCTTGGGGCGAAAGGGATCAAAGGGTACAGGGAGAAAGCAGGAACAGGTTATTGAGTTGGATTATCAGCCATGATCATAATGAATGGCGGAGCAGGCTCAAAGGGCTGAATGGCCTACTCCTGCTCCTATTTTCTATGTTTCTATGTTTCTAGAATAAATTACAATAATTTAAATGTACTTTTCTGATTTTTCCTGGGAAATGCATGCTGCAACCCCCACTTCCCCCAGAATAATAGCTCTCCTTGGGTGCTTGAATATCACAGTCGAGGAAGGTAGAGAAGAATCATATTGCACCATTTCAAGGAGCCCCCTGAGCATGCCTAGTAGCCTGTTTCATCAAAAGCATTCATGTTTCTTTGCTATACAGTAGTAACCTGTTTAAAAAAATGTTTGCTTAGGAATTTAGTCTACATGAACCCTGAAATGACTTTATGAGATGCTAAAGGATAAATAATTAATGTGTTAATATGACATTTTTCTCTCCATTATTTCATTGGAAACATTTTAACTCATTTATTTTAACTTGGTTAATGCGTCTTCTAAATTAACAGAGATGAATTAAGCATTGATATTCCATGGTGTAATCTCAGGACTATTATTATCACATTCATTATACATTTTTATTAAATGCATTCTCAAAAGATTTGTTTATAACTATGAAACACACTGATAATGTTTAGCAATCTTTGCTACAACAAATAATGTATGCGGTATCTGTTTTCCTTCTGCCTATCTGTGTGGTGGATTTGGTTGAACCTGTATAAAACACTGGTTTGGTCTCAGCTGGAGTATTGTGTCCAATTCTGGGCACTACACTTTAGGAAAGATTAGAGAGGGTGCAGAAAAGATTCACGAGAATGGTTTCAGGGATAAGGAACTTCAGTTACGTGGGTAGATGGGAGAAGCTGGGGCTGTTCTCCTTGGAGAAGATGAAGAGGAAATTTAATAGAGGTGTTCATACTCAAGAGAGGTCTGGACAGTGTAGATAGGGAGAAACTGTTCCCATTGGCGGTTGAGAACTAGAGGACACCGATTTAAGGTGATTGACAAAAGAAGCAATGGCAACATGAGGAAAAGCTTTTTTAAACAGCAAGTGGTTAGGATCTGGAATGCAATGCCTGAGAGTGTGGTGGAGGCAGGTTCAATCAAGGCTTTCAAAAGGGAATTGGATGATTATCTGAAGAAAAAAAGATTTGCAGGGCAATGGTGAAGTTGGGGGGGATTGGTGCCGGTGTGTGGGACTCGGTGAGTTGCTCTTGCACAGAGCCAGCATGGACATGATGGGCTGAATGGCTTCATTTTCTGTGCTGTGAGCATTCTATAATTCTATGTTCTTTATTTAAAGGTGTTGTATAAATGCAAGTTATTGCATATAATTTCTACTGCTATACCTGTCGCCATCTAATTTAGCAACAATTTAAGTAGCCAGGTCGGAGGATAATATTGTTTGGGTGTATTGAATCAAAAGGAAACATTTTCTGCTGCTTAAATAACATAAAAGAATGGCAATCACATTTCTTAAAAAAGCCAAAAATTGTACCAGCTTGAAATTTTATGATTTAGTCCCGGCAGCTGTTAAATTAAGACATCTTCTTTGATTCTGTTCATTTATCTAATTTCAGTTTTTAAGTTCTTGTCCAGAAATTTGCAGAACATCACTTTTGTTTATCTTTCATGGAACTGTACATTTTGAAAGCAGAAAAAAGCCTTTCTGTTCTCAAGAGACAAGCTGCTGCATGGTGTAACTATACAATTTGACATAATTGCAGCTCAAGTCTTTAGCATCACAAAGCTGCCATTTGGTGTTTTTAGTAAAACTATGCAGAATCAGAGAATCACAGAATTGTTACAGCCCAGAAGAAGGCCATTCAGCCCATCATGTCTGCACCAGTTCTCTGAAAGAGCAACTCCCTCAGTTCCAATCCCTGTCTTCTCCCCGTAACCCTTCACACTCTTCCTTTTCATATAACTGTCTAATTCCCTTTTGAATGCTTCAGTTGAACCTGCCTCCACCACATTCAAAGGCAACGCATTCGAGACCTCAACCACTTGCTGCGTGAAAAAGTTTTTCCTCGGGTCACTTTTGCTTCCCTTACCAATTACTTTAAATCTGTGCCCTCTCGTTCTTGATCCTTTCTCGACTGGAATCAGTTTCTCTCTACTCTGTCCAGACCCCTCATGATTTTGAATACCTCTATTAAATCACCTCTTAGCCTTCTCTTCTCTAAGGAAAACAGTCCTAATTTCTCCAATCTATCTTCATAACTGACATTCCTCATCCCTCGAACCATTCTTGTGAATCTTTTCTGTACTCCCTCACATCTCACAGCCCCCCATTTTACTTTCATTTTTAGTTGTTTTTTCTTTTTTTACATTTTTTACAACCTTTTTTTGCATTTATTTCATTTCATCTTAGTTTGTTCAGTTTGCTTACCCACTGTTTTTTGTCATGTTTGCACTTGCTGCTGTTCAATATTCAATCCGTTAACACCTTTTCTGCACAAATGCTTTGTCTTTCAACACACCATTAACATATTGTTTGCCTTTGCTCCATGACCTTTTGGTCAGCTATGTGGCCTTGTCCAATCTGCACCTTCTCCTTTGTTATCTCTTGCCCCACCCCCACCTCACTTGCTTATAACCTGTGACATTTTTAATATTTGTCAGTTCCGAAGAAGGGTCACTGACCCGAAACGTTAACTCTGCTTCTCTTTCCACAGATGCTGCCAGACCTGCTGAGTGGTTCCAGCATTTCTTGCTTTATTCCCTCACATCTTTCCACAAGTGCGGTGCCCAGAATTGGACACAGTACTCCAGCTGAGGCCGAACTAGTGTCTTATATAAGTTCAACATAACTTCCTTGCTCTTGTACTCTATGACCCTTTTAATAAAGCCCAGGATACTGTCTGCTTTATTAACTGCTCTCTCAACCTGTACTGCCACCTTCAATGACTTATGCACAGATACACCTAGGTCCCTTTGCTCCTGCACCTCCTTAGAATTGTACCCTTTATTTTATATTGTCTCTCCATGTTCTTCCTACCAAAATGAATCACTTCACATTTCTCTGCATTGAACTTCATCTGTCACCTGTTTGCTCATTCCACCAACTTGTCTATGTTCTTTTGAAGTTCTACACTATCTCCTCACAGTTCACAATGCCTCCAAGTTTTGTATCATCTGTAAACTTTGAAATTGTGCCCTGTACACCAAGGGCTAGGTCATTCATATATATCAGGAAAAGTAAGGGTCCCAACACTGATCCCTGAGGAACTCCACTACAAACCTTCCTCCAGCCCAAAAAGCATCCATTAACCGCTACTTTTTGTTTCCTGTCACTCAGCCAATTTTGTATCCATGTGCTACCGTCCCTTTTATTCCATGAGCTACAAGTTTGCTCACAAGTCTGTTGTGGGGCACTGAATCAAATGCCTTTTGAAAGTCCATGTACACCACATCAACAGCATTGCCCTCATCAACCCTCTCTGTTACCTCCTCAAAAAACAGATTAGTTAAACATGATTTTCCCTTTAGAAATCCATGCCGGCTTTCCTGAATTAACTCACATTTGTCCATGTGATGATTGATTTTGTCCCAAATTATTTTTTCTAGAAGTTTTCTCACCACCGAAGTTAAACTGACTGGCCTGTAGTTGCTGGGCTTATCTTTACACCCTTTTTTGAACAAGGGTATAACATTTTCAATTCTCCAGTCCTCTGGCACCATCCCGTGTCTAAGGAAGACTGAAATATTATGGCCAGTGCCTCTGCGATTTCCACCCCTCAGTATCCTTGGATGCATCTCATCTGGCCCTGGCGTTTTATCCACTTTAAGTACAGACAGCCTATCTAATACTTCCTCTTAATCAATTTTAAACCTCTGTAGTGTCTGACCTATCTTCACTTTCAACATTGCCTGGGTTGTATCTTCTTCCTTGGTAAAGACACATGCAAAGTATTCATTTGATGCCTCAGCCATGCTCTCTGCCTCCATGTGTGAATCCCGTTTCTGGTCCCTAATCTGCCCCACTCCTCCTTTTACCACCCTTTTACTATTTATATGCCTATAGAAAACTTTGGGATTTCCTTTAATGCTCGCTGCCAGTCTCTTTTCATGCTCTCTCTTTGCTTCTCTTATTTGTTTTTTCACTTCCCTTCTGGACCTTCTATATTCAGCCTGGTTCTCAATAGCATTTTCTACCTGGCATCTGTTATAAGCACGCTTTTCTTCTTTATCTTAAATCTATACCTCTTTTCTCATCCAGGGAGCTTTGGATTTGTATGCTGTACTTTTCCCCTTTGAGGGAACATACCTTGACTGTGTCTGAACTATCTCATCTTTGAAGGTAGCCCATTGTTCATCGACCAGTTTTCCTGCCAGCAGTTGACTCCAATTCTTACCCCATTAAAGTCGGCCTTCCCTCAGTTAATTATTCTTATCCTTAATTGCTCTTTGTCCTTTTCCATAGTCAGCCTAAACCTTATGATACAATGATCACTATTCCCTAAATGCTCTCCTACTGATACTTGATCCACTTGGCCCACCTCAATCCCAAGAACCACGTCTAGCAGTGCCTCCTTTCTCATTGGACTAGCAACATACTGTTGTAGAAAATTTTCCTGAACACACTCTAGGAATTCTTGCCCCTCACTGCCCTTTACAGTACTATTATCCCAGTCTATGTTTGGATAATTAAAGCCTCCATTATAACTAGCCTATAATTTTTGCACCTCTCTGTAATTTCCTTGCAGATTTGTCCCTCCACATCCTCCCCACAAGCTGGTGGCTTATAAACAACACCGAACAATGTAACTGTACCTTTTTTGTTCCCTGGGTTTAACCAAATTGAATCTGTCCTCGACCCCTCTGGGACATCCTTTTTCTCCAGCACTGGAATACGCTCTTTCATTAATACTGCCACCGATCCCCCTTTTTTCCCTTTCCTATCTTTCCTGAACACCTTGTATCCAGGAATATTTAACACCTAGTCCTGCCCTTCTTTGAGCCAGATCTCTGTTATAGCCACAACATCATATTTCCACATGGTAATCTGTGCCTGTACCTCACCAGTCTTATTAACCACACTCTGTGCATTCACATACATGCACATTAACCCTGATTCAGACTTCATTACCTTCTCCCTTACTGAGAAGATACTGAGGGATAGGATCTATTCCCATTTGGAAGAAAATGGGCTTATCAGTGATAGGCAACATGGTTTTGTGCAGGGAAGGTCATGTCTTATCAACTTAATAGAATTCTTTGAGGAAGTGACAAAGTTGATTGATGAGGGAAGGGCTGTAGATGTCATATACATGGACTTCAGTAAGGCGTTTGATAAGGTTCCCCATGGTAGGCTGATGGAGAAAGTGAAGTCACATGGGGTCCAGGGTGTACTAGCTAGATGGATAAAGAACTGGCTGGGCAACAGGGGACAGAGAGTAGCAGTGGAAGGGAGTTTCTCAAAATGGAGACGTGTGACCAGTGGTGTTCCACAGGGATCCGTGCTGGGACCACTGTTGTTTGTGATATACATAAATGATTTGGAGGAAAGTATAGGTGGTCTGATTAGCAAGTTTGCAGACGACACTAAGATTGGTGGAGTAGCAGATAGTGAAGGGGACTGTCAGAGAATACAGCAGAATATAAATAGATTGGAGAGTTGGGCAGAAAAATGGCAGATGGAGTTCAATCAGGGCAAATGCGAGGTGATGCATTTTGGAAGATCCAATTCAAGAGTGAATTATACAGTAAATGGAAAAGTCCTGGGGAAAATTGATGTACAGAGAGACTTGGGTGTTCAGGTCCATTGTTCCCTGAAGGTGGCAACGCAGGTCAATAGAGTGGTCAAGAAGGCATACGGCATGCTTTCCTTCATCGGACGGGGTATTGAGTACAAGGTCATGTTACAGTTGTATAAGACTTTGGTTCGGCCACATTTGGAATACTGCGTGCAGTTCTGTTCGCCACATTACCAAAAGGATGTAGATGCTTTGGAGAGGGTGCAGAGGAGGTTCACCAGGATGTTGCCTGGTATGGAGGGCGCTAGCTATGAAGAGAGGTTGAGCAGATTAGGATTATTTTCATTAGAAAGATGGAGGTTGAGGGGGGACCTGATTGAGGTGTACAAAATCATGAGAGGTATAGACAGGGTGGATAGCAAGAAGCTTTTTCCCAGAGTGGGGGATTCAATTACTCGGGGTCACGAGTTCAAAGTGAGAGGGGAAAGGTTTAGGGGGGATATGCGTGGAAAGTTCTTTACGCAGAGGGTGGTGGGTGCCTGGAACGCGTTGCCAGTGGAGGTGGTAGACGCGGGCACGATAGCGTCTTTTAAGATGTATCTGGACAAATACATGAATGGGCAGGAAGCAAAGAGATACAGACCCTTAGAAAATAGGCGACATGTTTAGATAGAGGATCTGGATCGGCGCAGGCTTGGAGGGCCGAAGGGCCTGTTCCTGTGCTATAATTTTCTTTGTTCTTTGTTCTGACCCCATCTAATAACATACTATTCCCTACCCTTATGCTATCTATCTCCCCCAGTATTCTGTGCACCTTGGTATTCCTCTCTAATACTTGCACACCCCAGCCAAGTTACCAGTTTTGCTTCCCTCCAATCTGAACTCCCTCTCAGGTTCCCTTCCCCCAGCAATTAAGTTTAAACCCTCCCCAACAGCACTAGCAAATCTCCCTGCGAGGATATTTATCCCAGTCCTGCTGAGATGCAACTGATCCATCTTGTACAGGTCCCACCTGCCCCAGAACCAGTCCCAATGTCTCAGAAATCTGATGCCCTCCCTCCTACACCAGTTCTCCAGCCAAGTGTTCAATCAGTCAATTCTCCTATTCCTATGGTTACACATTTGGGACTGGAAATAATCCTGAGATTACTGCTTTTGAGGTCCTGCTTTTTCATCTCATTCCTAGCTCCCTAAAATCTGCTTTAGGACCTCATCCCCCTTCTTACCTCTGTCATTGGTACCAATGTGGACCACGACCTCTGGCTGTTCACCCTCCTCCAGAAGCATGTCCTGCAGCCTCTCCATGACATCCTTGACCCTGATACCAGGGAGGCAACACACGCATCTTGGAGTCACATTTACTGCCGCAGAAATGCCTGTCTGTTCCCCTAACTGACGAACCCCCCCGATCACTATTGCTCTTCCACTCCACTTCCTCCCCTCCTGAGTATCTGAACCACTTGTGGTGCCACAAACTTGGCTCTGACTGCACTCCTCTGAGGAACCATCACCCTCACCAGTATCCAAAATGGAAAACCGGTTAATGAATCAGATCATATCAGGGGACTCCTGCACTATCTGCCTGGTTCTCTTACACTGCCTGCTGGTCACCCATTCCCTATCTGCCTGCATGCTCCTAACCTGTGGTGTGACCACCTCCCTAAACGCGCTATCCACATAGTCCTCCGCCTTGCAGATGCATAACAGTGACTGCAGCCGTGTTCTGAAACCCGGAGCTCGCACTTCTGCAGCCGGTGGCACTTCCTGCAGATGTGTTTGTCTGGGACATATGGTGTGTCCATGACTTCCCAAATGCCACAGGCTGTACATTCCACTCGGCCGAGCTGCCCTGCCTTACCTTAACTTTGCAAACTATTTATTATAAGTAGAATAGTTTACCAGGTACTCACCAAACAGCTCCTTCCACTGCACCAAAGCAAGAACCAAATACTGGAGGGTTACAAAAGTAGAAAAAAAATTAGAAAAATGGAGCACCTCCTCCCCCCTTCACAAAACTCACCACTCAACAAACCTGAATCTCTACACTCAACTTGCAATCTGCACTCAGTTGCAGAAGTTGATTAGTTCTGTGCTCTCACCCAGTGTATAGAAAGCATTGAGTGGTATGGGGTAGGTGTTTGAGTTTGTACAATGCTAAGCATACATTGTCAAGGGCCAAAAAGGTTTGTTTTTCAGTTTCATTAATGGCTTGTCATAATTAATGTGTTACTTAAAATTGTTATCACATATTCCTACTTTTCTTCTGGATACATGTGATATTAATCATCTTGTATGGAATATATGTAGATTATAGAGTGTTTTCTTGTTTTCTTCATGGAAAGTGTGCATTGCTGACAAGGCCAGCACTTATTGCACATCCCTAATTGCCCTTGACAAGGTGGTGGTGAGCTGCCTTCTTGAACCGCTGAAGTCTATGTGGTGTAGGTACACCCACAGTGCTGTTAGGGAGAGAGTTCCAGGATTTTGACCCATCCACAATGAAGGAACGATGATACAGTTCCATGTCAGGATGTCATGTGGCTTGGAGAGGAACTTGCAGGTGGTGGTGGTGTTCCCATGCGTCTGTTGCCCTTGTCCTTTTCGGTGGTAGAGGTTGCGGGTTTGTAAGGTGCTTTCAAAGGAGTCTTGGCAAGTTGCTGCAGTGCATCTTGTAGATGGTACACACTGCCACCACTGTGCATTGGTGGTAGAAGGAGTGAAAGTTTAAGATGGTGGATGGGGTGCCGATCAAGCGGGCTGCTTTGCTCCTGGATGGTGTCAGGCTTCGTGAGTGCTGTTGGAGCTGCACTCATCCAGGCAAGTGGAGAGTATTTCATCACACTTCTGACTTGCCCCTTGTAGATGGTGGACAGGATTTGGGGAGTCAGGAGGTGAATTACTCGCCGCAGAATTCCCAGCCTCTGACCTGCTCTTGTAGCCGTAGTATTTATCTGGCTGGTCAAATTACGTTTCTGGTCAATGGTAACCCCAGGATGTTGATGCAGGGGAGTCAGCAATGGAGATGGTCATTGCCTGGCACTTGTGTGGCGGGAATGTTACTTGCCCAAGCCTGAATGTTGTCCAGGTCTTGCTGCATGCAGGCATGGACTGCTTCAATATCTGAGGATTTGTGAATGGTACTGAACACTTTCCAATCATCAGCGAACATCCCCACTTTTGACCATATGTTGGCGAGAAGGTTATTGATGAAGTATCTGAAGATGGTTGGGCCTAGGACACTACCCTGAGGAACTCCTGCAGGGTTGTCCTCGGGCTAAGGTGATTGGCCTCCTGCAACCACTACCATCTTCCTTTGTTCCAGTTATGACTCCAACCAGTGAAGTGTTTTTACCAGATTCCCATTGATTTCAGTTTGGCTTGGGCTGCTTGATGCTCCACTTGGTCAAATGCTGCCTTGATACCAAGAGCAGTCACTGTCACCTCACCTCTGGAATTTAGCTCTCTTGTTCATGTTTGGACCAAGGCTTTAATGAGGTCTGGAGCCAAATGACCCTGACAGAACACAAGCTGAGCATTGATGAGAAAGTTGTTGCTGAGTAAGAGCTGATTGTCAGCACTGTCGATGGTACCTTCATCACTTTTCTTATGCTTAAGAATAGACTGATGGGTCGGTAATTGGCTGGATTGAATTTGTCCTGCATTTTATGGAAAGGGTATACTCGGGCAATTTTCCACATTGTTAGGTAGATGCCAGTGTTGTAGTTGTAATGGAACAGCTTGGCTAGGGGCGTGGCTAGTTCTGGAGCACAATTCTTCGAGCACTGCTGGGATGGTGTCAGAGCCCGTAGCCTTTACTGTATCTATGATGTCAAGGGTAGTCAGTGTAAGTGCGATGTCATAGTAGTAGTGTATTGTAGGAACATGGCCACAGGAATATGCCACTCCCTTTCAAGTGCTGCTACTACAAGTCCAAAATGCTGACAAATGGGGACCATAACTTTCATTATTTGTGAGGAAGTTAAGACTCACCCGAAGTAGGAAAACTGCTTTAAAATAATAGCTCAGCAACGTAACCAAGTGCTTTCTCCATTCTCATTACAATGAAATATCTCTTGATTTAATCAAAACTTCTTTTAACAATACTCCAATCATCATAGGGCTTTCAGAATTTCTCTGTTCTGGGGCATTTGATCTGCTGGAGGGCACCTTATTCTCCACTTTTAATTCGAATCTAATAAATTGAATTCCTTCTGGTTTCCTGATTTGCTAAGAATTGAGAAAGATGGTTAGCACGACAGATTGTCTTGTGCTCGCTGCAAAACAAATGACCACACTCCTCTATGATTAGCAATTGAGTTGGTTGTTTTGTGCAGTATGGAAGCTTTTAAGATTATTTTGTAAAACAATGTATATTATTACAATTCTTTTGATTCATTGCACACACAAATACTATACTCATTATTCTCAATGGCTTCAGTCTTCCCAATATGTAATTGGAGGAAATTTATATTCATCCAGTATTGGATGTCGGACAAGCAACAACGATAGTTATTAAAAGCAAAATACTGTGGATGCTGGAAATCTGAAATAAAAACAAGAAATGCTGGAAATACACAGCAGGTCTGGCAGCATCTGTGGAGAGAGAAGCAGAGTTAACGTTTCAGGTCAGTGACCCTTCTTCAAAACTGGTAAATATTAGAAATGTCAAAGTTTATAAGCAAGTAAAGTGGGGGTGGGGCAAGAGATAACAAAGGAGAAGGTGTAGATAGGATAAGGTCACAGAATAGCTGACCAGAAGGTCATGGAGCAAAGGAAAACAATATGTTAATGGTGTGTGGAAAGACAAAGCATTAATACAGATAGGGTGTTAACGGACCGAATATTGAACAGCCACAAGTACAAACATGAAAAAAAAACAGTGGGTAAGCAAACTGAACAAACTAAGATTAAATAAAATAAACACACAAAAAAAAAAGAAAAAAGAAAAAACAACTAAAAATAAAAGTAAAATGGGAGGCCCGTCATGCTCTGAAATTATTGAACTCAATGTTCAGTCCGGCAGGCTGTAGTGTGCCTAAACGGTAAATAAGATGCTGTTCCTCGAGCTTGCGTTGATGTTCACTGGAACACTGCAACAATCCCAGGACAGAGATGTGAGCAGGGGGGCGTGTTGAAATGGCAAGCAACCGGAAGCTCGGGGTCCTCAGTCTGCTGATGGTTTTAATGATCTGTTCACTAAACACCCAAGATTTCTCTCCTGATCCAAAGCATTCAAGCACAGTCCTATTTAGCATATAATCTACATCAATTTTCCTCTGCTAAATCTCATAACCTTACTTTTCCTTGTATGAAGGGCCTCAATTGGCTGCAGCAGGAAGGCCATCCTCAGTCTAACCTTAGAAGGCATCGGGAAGGTAACGGGCACTACATGCGCACACCCACCCCCCCCCACCCCCAACCACCCTCCGACGCAATTTTATGGGGCCTCCATTCATGTCCCAAGGGGGCCCATAGAATTTAGAACATTAACTCTGTTTGTCCCTCCACATGTGCTGCCAGACTATATTATATTCCCCATTTCTCCAACCACTGATCAAATTTGTCAAGATCCATTTGAATTTGTGTGTATTGATTCATCATTTGTCATTGTTTTCCATTTGGTGTCATCTGCAAGTTTGAACACATTGGAAAAAAATTCTTCCTCTAAATCATTTATAAATATTAGCCTTGTTCTTTCCCTTTTTTTCTTTGACATTTTCTCACAATTTATTTCAGCTTTCTTTTTGGCTTCTATTTCAACCGCATTATTAATCCTGCTCTCTCTCTCTCTCTCTCTCTCTAGTCTCAAAAGTAGGCTTTCCCCATTCCCTGTTGGCCATGTGGATGGTCGCTCAGTTCTCTCTTTCTCCACTATCCCTGTGTCCTAAACTATTTTGCACCTCTTGGATGACTAATGAGTAGAAACACTTATCCTCTCTCATGCTGCAAAGTATGGCTGTTTGCTCCTCAAGCAAAGAGAGCGAGGTGGGTGGAAATCGCTGCTAGGAGGCAACGCCTACGGCTCTGGTTTTCCCCCAAACGGGGGGACCCACCCAATCCAGCGAGGAGGCTGCCAGGTTTTATCTGGCAGTGTCTCCCCGCAGCATTGAGCCCCTTCCATCTTCTATTAAATTGAGGCGGAGGCAGGCCTTGAACATTTAAGAGAAAAGTGGGTATTTGAAGCAGAGGAAGATACAAGGCTATGAGGAAATGATGAGGCATTGGGATTCATTTTGGATTAATCTCGAAAAGAATCAACGCAGACACAATAGGCCAAATGGTCTCGTTCTGTACTGTAAACTTCTACAATTCTTCCATATTACTTTCAGAGGTTAGCAAACAAATGCACAACAAGGCAGACAGCATCACTGTTACGTTATTACATAATTCATATTGTATGTGATAAACCAAATTTGAATGGTTAAAAAAGTGAAAATGGCCGAGTGAAAAGAGCATTGCAATATCCTGTAAGGTGAGCTGATTGTTTTCTTTTGCTCTATGAAATTTACTAGAGCCAGAATAGTGACTGTGGAATAGGAAATTCAAAGCATTATAGTTTTTTTTTCTACAATGCCCATCAAAGCCCTTTTTCTTCATATGTGTACATGCCCTTTAATGATCTAAAGAGTGAAAAACACTGGAGTGGAAATTTCACAACCCTTCCAGCAGACTCCCACCACAACTGGCAGAGGGGTGGCAGAAGGGCTATACATGAGATCAGGGCAATGATCTCTGCCATGTTTCCAAATGGCCTTCTAAGAAGAGGAGCCTCCGCACGCCCCTTATAAAGCCAGTGACATGGAGGTGGTTAGGACTCCTTACATTGAGAGTTCCCATGACCTCAGTCTCAGAGGTCTAACAGAATAGTGGTGCTCCTATACTGATGCAGGTGCCTGCCAACAATATTAACATAGGATAACTACTGAACCCACCTATTCAGTCAGTGGCTGGCAAAATCCAGGAATTATTTCTTTGTTTTCACCTTGGATGTTGTTCTTTTCAGTCACCAAAGAGAATCAGATATTCAGCCTGCCATTGATTCCACAAGTTCCGTAGCAGTGATGATATTATTCACTGTTTTGCTAGTGTCTGAGCGAAGTTCACAGATTTCCTCTCAGTTGTATTTAGAGGACTCGGCTATTATGGCAGAATCCAATCTGCAGTGTATTGTTCAGACAAGTTTTGTGTCAACTACTCAAGAGGGAAGAAAGATTATACATGAAAGAGCCAGAATGAATACATTTTTGAGATGGACTATGCATTGTTGTTTGTCAGCCTGAATCACGATTGACCTGATTTTGCTGGAACAGGGTATCTCACATCATGCCCCATTAGTTAGACTTACAATTGCATGTTTAGGTTTCAAGATTTTTTGCAACAGGCCATATGGGTGCTTGGTGAACAATGGGACAAATGGTATATTTCCTTAACCAAGGAGATTAAAGGATTGAGAAAGAAACAAAGGAATGACGGAGAAGGAAACAGGGTGAATTCAATGTCAAATCAGATATAGAAAGAGAAATAAAGGGCTGAATTTTCAAAGCCAGCTAGGGGCAGGTATGGCTGCGAACATGATTTGAATATTGTGTTCTTTGAGGTTGGCACTGGATCCCACCGCCTACGGAATGAGATGCTATTTTCAAAGTGCAGCTGGCCGGGAGAGAACAGGTCGGGTGACCGTGTCCAATTAATTGCTTGTTGAGCTCGTAGAAGAGCTTTTAACAGGCATGTCAGTTTCAGGGAACAATTTTTAAAGTGTGGGAACAGGGAAGATGCCGGAGGTGTAATATGACAGGGTTATGAAGACGTGAACAGTTTGGAGAGCCATGGGGGCTATGGGAAGGGCCGATGAAAATAAAGCAGAGGCAGAAAATAAAGCTCAGCTGCTTCAGATGTGCGTCAGAACAGCTATTACTGCAAATGGAAGTGTTGAATTTCTCAGTGGAGAGCGGCAGGAATCCGGCAAGGGATGTGAGCCCTCTGGCATCACTGGAGCAGCTGAAGTTGGCGGTGGAAGGCCTGGTGAATGCACAGAGTGCAGCTGAGGGGGTTCAGATGGGAACAGGCTACTCTGACATTGGGACAGAACAGCCAGGATGAGCTGCAGCAGTGATGCCTCCCGGACAGCAGGAGGCCAGAGGAACACAGCGGGGGTGCTACAAGGCAAGGAATGCGATAAGGTGCCACATCAAAGGTTATTGCGGAAAATAAAAGCTCATGGTGTAGAGAGTAACATATTGGCATGGATAGAAGATTGGCTAGCTAACAGAAAATAGAGTAGGCATAAATGGGTCATTTTCTGGTTGACGTTAACATTTCAAGTCTGTGACCTTTCATCAGAACTGGTGAAAGGTCACAGACCTGAAACAAGAGCTTCCTCCATGTGCGCACTCGCTTTCCTGGCAGCTGCCATGACTCTTTCATCCTCCTGTAGTCCAGGCTGCTTCAGTCCTTCACTCCATCCCCCAAAGTGCATGGCTGGCTCCAAGTGGACAACGAAATCCCTTGAGGAGATGGCTACTGATCCCTCTATGAGAGCCCCAGACAGAGGCAGAGGTGAAAAAACTAATGCCATCTGCTCAGTAGGCCAGCCATTGAGCAGGCAGTTGGGTTTCTGAAGATGCGATTCCGATACCTGGATCAGTCGGGTGCACCCTCCTGCAAAGGTCTTGGTCATTGTGGCGGTCTGCTGCACTATCCATAACATGGCCCTCCAGAGGGGTGTGGGCCAAACAGTGAAGGCCTGGAAGGAGACAGCTCATCGGGGGAGGAGCATAAGGTAAGAGAGGAGGGGGTGGAGGGGGAAACAACACTGAACAGAGAGGTTCCCTGCTGCACGATGTGATGGCCTATTCCTGCCACCCTCTGGGAAGAGGACCATCCTCCTCGCCCTCATATCCTCCAGCATTAGATCCAGGTCGGCATCGATGAAGTGAGGATTTGCCCTACCTCCAGCTCCCCTTGACATCGTGCTTTCCTCTGGTGCTGTGGAAAGCAGATCTCTCCCTCAGGACAACAAGCAGCCTCAATGATGGCTGCCTTGGAAGTCTTTATGAGCCCACACTTGATCTGACCTACTGGATATTCAATCCCACTGGCTCGAAAAGGACAGAAAACCTGTCTCTAAACCAATTAAGGCTTTCCCACTTTAAAATTGCAACCTGAATCAGCTTCCCAGAGGAGGTGGGTTTCTGACCAAAAACCAGATCCAGTTCCTGTTTCCCACCTCCACTTGAATAATCCAGCCCAAAGAAAGGGAAAGAAAGATTTGATTAAGAGAGAGAGTGAGAAAAGAGACACAAAGGAAAAGAAAGAAAAATAATTTAAAAAATTTAAATTTGACATTTTTAAAATATCGTAAAACAATTCACAACTTGAAGGAATGAAACTCCCCACTCGTAATTGTTCACTTTCTGGGTAAGAGAAATTAATTGGCAGTCATTTAACAATTATCACATCGTTGAAAGGTACTTAGCTGATATTTGCTATACCTAATGTTCAATGGTGAGATTAATGGGCAATTGGTGTGCAAATGCAGCAACTTCATGGAAACCATGGGAAGGTTAAAGGATGCCATTTTAGTGAAGCTAATGGCAAAGAGGTGCAAATTGGCTGGCAACCAGTGGCAATTCCCAATTCACAGGGTACCTTTCCTTTCCACAGGTTGCTGCACGATTTAGACATTAAAAACAGTATTGTTCAGACACCATATTTTCTCAGAAAAATGGGCCATTGTTATGAGCAGGAGGACATTCATGTACAGTTTTAGATTTTACTTTTCCACCTCTTGAAATACAAATGTTCCTTTGAGAACAATTTACTCTGAAAGGGATACTTCAATAAAATGGTTTCATGCTTTCTGGGTTGCAGCACTGTTATAGTATGCTTCTGTTTTGGAAGTACCAGAGGAGGCATTGGGGGTGAAATTGGTCAAGGCAAGTAATGCAAAATAGGCTGATGTAAAACAGGCTGCTGGTTCACTATCAGCCTATTTTGCATTACTGGCACTGACCAGTCCCTTTGTGCTTTCTATTACACACATATTAAAAATAAACAGTACTGAAAATCTCAAATATAAAACAGGAAATGTTTAAAATGCACAACAGGCCCTTCAGCATTCAAAAAAATGGAGGAAGGACAGGTTTACTGACAAAAGACCACTATGCAAAAAGCTAACTTGCCTTTTTTCCATTTAGAAGTTGATCGATTTGGTGTATTTCCAGCACTTTCTCCATGTCAATATAACACTAGCAATTGTAATGTTTGCATTCTTTTAAATTTTGAGAACCATTACACAGGTGAAGGACACTCTTTATACTTCAGTGGATCAATCAGGTTCAATCCAGTAAACTTCCTTCCACTGTGAATGCTCGCTGTCTTGAAAATTCTCTTAATGGGTATTAATAATTAAAATTTTGGCATCATCTTTTCTCAAAACAAGTTGCATTCCATCACTAATCTACAAGGATGGAATGAGCCTGTAAGTGTAATTTAGTATGAAGTAAAAGATTCATGATTCCATTTGAGCTCAGAGTTCATGCACTGTATGAAATTAAAGCAGTAAATGATAATAGCAAGTCACAGAAGTAAAATGCTTGTAGTCATGAAGATTATTTCATATTTTTATTGATTTTGTATACTGTAATAAAAAAAAGTCTGCCATTCCATAACCTAGACACAGTGATTTGTGTGAGTAAAACATTAGAGCAAAAGGACAGGTTCGGATAAGCGTTCTTTATACAAATTCATGGAGTATAAGCAACAAATTCAACACGGAGAGTATGATATGGTAGCCATCACTGAGACATGGCTGCAAGACAATCAGGACTGGGAGCTTAATATACCAGGTTATAAGGTCTACAGGAAAGATAGGGAAAATGATAGAGTGGAAGGGGTAATCTTAGAGATTAAGAATAAAATCACTTCAATGATGAGGTTGAATATAATGAGAGGCAAGGACGCAGTGGAGATTTATTGGTAGAATTAAGAAATAGAAAAGGATTGTATTCTAGAGGGTGTTGTGTTTAGGGCCCCTTGTAGCAGCTATGAAGTGGTAGAATGTATAAATGCAGATGTTAGACAAGCATGTAGCAAAGGCAGTGTGGTTTTAATTGGGGATTTTAACTTTCTTATAGATTGGGATAAGCAGACTAGCTCATGTCAGAAATCTAGTGAATTTCTTGAGTGTGTTCAGGATACTTTTCTCCAACCATAAGCCCTAGAGCCAACAAAGGAGAATACATATTAGATTAGTAATGGGTAATAAGCTAGCTTTAATTAATAACCTAACAGCGCCTGAACATTTATGTAATTGTAGTATGATTGAATTCAATGTAGTGTTTGAAAGGGAGAAATGTAAAACATCTATTAAGATTCCCTATTAAGGTAAGCTGACTTCAATGGAATGAGACAGAAAATGTCCTCAGCAAATTGGGCAAATCTGTTAATGGATAAAATGACAGAGGATCAGTGGGAGGTGTTCAAAAAAATCATTTAATATGATATAAAACCAGCTTTATCCCTAAAGGACAAGATCTCTACTTGCCAAAAGAAAAGTCATGGCTGACTAAAGAGGACTAAAGACAACACAAAACTAAAAGAAAAAACATACAAAATTTTAAAAAACATAAATATTGGTGAATGGTGGAGTAAAAGGAGGTAAAGGGTTAATATTGAAGATAGTGAGAGTGATGATGCAACAGTCACATGGTATGGACTTGAGGAAAAGAAGGTATAGCAGCACAGAGGATTCTAGCTGAGGAGGCTTGTGGAAAGTCTATACAGTAAATGTAAATAATAGAGTTATTATTTGACTTCATTTGGAGTCTAAGACTTTCTCCAGAATGCCCTAGCAACACTACAAATACAGCGACAACACACAACATGGTGGCAATGGTAAAACAGCAGTAAAACATGATGAATAGGGAAATTTAAAGATAAACATTGGCCAGGTACAGTAAGAAAACTACTTACCTGCTGAAGAGGCTGTGAAGAGCTCCAGAGCTGCGGTGAGTCAGCGAACAGAGATACAGGCTGCACCACAGAAGTGTGGTGGTCTTCAAGTAGCTTTCAGGGTGAGTCACAATATCAACGGACTTGGATCAGGTTAAAAGCCTTTTGAACAGCTTGAAGTAATTCTCTAAAGGCATTGTGCTCTGAAACTGCAAGAAAAAGGGGAAAACCCAATCCTTCACTCAGGCTGATCATGAGGGCAAAAAGTGCAGGAAGCCCCCAAAAACAGCAGGGGCACTTCCATCCAAGCCTGGACAAAAAACAAACAAACTGAATTTCTCAAAGAAAAGGGAACACCCTAAAAAAGCCTATTAAAAACAGCAGGGAACTTCTGAAACTGCAGAGCACCTCCATTAAAGCAGGTAAGGCCTGAAAAACCCCCCAAATAAACAGAAAGAAAGGGGAACACCCTAAAAAGTCTATTAAAGAAAGCAATATGGCTTCAAAATTTGGCATGCTTGAAGCTTCCATGATCAAGAAGGACCCAATCAGGTACAAAATTGGTCCTTATGCAGGATAAGGTTCCTAAGGTTTTGGATTGCTTCTCAACTCCATTCCAAATCAGAAGTGGAACAAGTAAACACCCTATTATATTCAATAAGTACAATTGCAGATGGCGTAATTGTCCAACAAGGGATCAACAAGGCTTCCCATAAATTTGAAGAGGTACTTTAAGCCTTTGATAAATATTTCAATCTTCACAACAATAAAATCTTGGAAAAAGCCAAATTTAATAAGCAGGCGCAGAAGATTGATGAATCCATAGATTGCTATATTAATGATCTGTGCAGATTGGCAGGAGGATGTGAATATGTCAAATTAAAGGCAGAACTAATTAGAGACCGGATAGCTGATGAATCCTTATCAGACCTTTTGCAATCCAAGGAAGACCTTACACTGGAAAAGGCCATTCAGATTGTAAGACAGGCTGAAGTTCACAAACAGAATAGGGCCATTCTACCAGCTGAAGACAAGCCATACATGAGGAGAAGTCCAATGCCAGTACAGTTTGTGAGGCCAAAGCCAGAGAAACACTTTGTGGAAAAGAAAACACATACAGGTGAGAAAGTGCATGACACAGGGAAACCATGCCAATGTTGTGAAGCCAGGAAGACCCATAGATCGGAGCAGTGTCTAGCAAGTAAAGCCAAGTGTAAAATGTGCCAGAGCAAAATTTATTTGCTTAAGAGTATAAAGCAGAAGACCTTCACACAAGCAGCATTCAATCAAGTGCATCAATATCCTGATGAGAAAGAACCAGGAGATTTCCTGGGAGAAATTTGTAACCCAGATCAAGATTTCTGGACAGTGGACATCTACGTGAATGGATACCTCTTGAATTTTAAACTTGACACAGGGGCTAGTGTCACAGTACTGTCTGACCAAGAGCCATGGGTGATGAGACATTGCCTACAACCGGCAGATATCCACTTGCACGGTCCAGGCGGGACACAACTGAGAGTAAAAGGCAAACTCCAAGCAACTCTTCAGCATAGAGGGTGACAACTGGTAGTGACCTTATGTGTCTTGCAGAATCAAGAATTTTCCTTACTGAGTAGGAATGCATGTTTAGAACTACAGTTGATTCAGAAGGTTGACGAAGTCAAGAAAACAAATGTAAACAATCATTTTCAAGCAGATTACCCAAAACCTTTTACAGGGCTCAGAAGACTCAAGACAGAGTACAGGACCACACTGAAGGAAGGGGCCAGGCCAGTGTGTATGTTCACACCAAGAAGGATACCTCATCCATTGTTGACCAAAGGCCAAGAACAATTGGAAGAGATGACAAGAATGGACGTTATCTCTCTGATAACACAATCAACGGAGTGGTGTTTGGCCATGGTTCCTGTCCCAAAGAAAAATGGAATTCTGTGTATTTGCGTGGATTTAATGCAGCTCAACAAAGCAGTAGTGCGTGAGATTCACCCAATGCCCACAGTTGATGACTGATTAGCGAAACAATCTCAGGGCACCATGTTTACAAAACTCGATGTCAATAGTGTGTGTTTTGGCAGGTACCCCTAGATGAGACCTCAAGATTACTAACCACATTTATAACACCTTTGGGCAGTTTTGTTTCAATAGGTTACCGTTTGGAATAACGTCTGTACCAGAGATCTTTCAACAATCTATATCCAACATCTTAGAAGGGTTCAAAGGAGTTATTTGTCACATGGATGACATCCTGCTACATGGAGAGTCAGTAGAAGAACATGACCAAAGAGTTTGACAAGTTCTACAGGGACTTCAAGAAGCAGGACTAGCTCTAAACGAGAAGTGTGAATTTTCCAAGACTTCGATTTGGTTCTTGGGCCACAGTGGGATAATGGAATAGGTATAAGGTATAATAGCAGATCCACAGAAGACAAGGGCCAATACAGAATTTCCTGCTACTACTACCATTCAACAGCTCCAGGGAATGGTAAATCAATTAGCAAAGTTTCTACCTCACTTAGCACAGATAATTGATCCACTGAGACAACTCCTCAGAAAACAGCAAGTGTGGTGTTGGAATTCCTACCAAGAACAAGCATTCCAGAAAATTAAAGAAATGCTTATTTTTATGGGCATCTTGGCACACTACAACCCTACACTACAACCCAACTACAATAGCGGCAGATGCCTCCTCAGCTGGGTTGGGCACCGCTCTTTTTAGGGAGCAACTTGATGGTTCCTGTAGACCAATATTCTATGCGTCAAGAGCTTTGTCAGATACAGAGACACACTATGTGGTTATAGAAAATGAAGCTCCAGCCGTCACACAGGCATGTGTAAAATTTTCAGACTACATCATTGGATTACGTGTGGTCACCTTTGGTATCTTTGTTAAATGAAAATAAATTGCAAAAATGCCTCCATGTATGCAAAGATTTTGTCTAAGATTAATGAGGTATATGTATGGGACAGTATATGTCAAAGGGAAGTTGCAATCGTCAGCCGATGCACTAGGCCATCACACACAGGAAGGTGTGAATTTCTTACGCAACGTAGAATCATATCCACAGCCCAAAATTGGCCATGAAGAATGCACTCGCATTAGACAGTCCAACGAGAAAGGAGGCACTGTTGGACATGGTTCTTGGGAATGAAGTGGGCCAAGTGGATCAAATATCAGTAGGAGAACATTTAGGAGACAGTGATCATTGTAACATAAGGTTTAAGTTGGATATGGGAAAGGACAAAGAACAATCTAGCGTAAGATAATTGAACTGGGGGAAAGCCAACTTCAATGGGGTAAAAATGGATTTGGGCCCAATAAATTGGAATCAAAGGTAGGCAGGAAAAGTGGTATCTGAGTAATGGGCTACCTTCAATGAAGAGATAGTTCGGGAGCAGTCAAGGTTTATTCCCTTAAAGGGGAAAGGTAGGGCAAACAAATCCAGAGCTCCCTTGTAGGTATGAGGGGAGAACTGGCAAAGGTAAATTAGGTAAATAGACAAAAAGGTATGGTGGTAAATGAACAGTGGGAAACCTTTGAAGAAACAATTCAAATTGTTCAACAAAACTACATTCCATTGAAAAACAAAAACTCAGCATGAAAGACTCATCCGTGGCTCACTCAGGATGTTAAGGATAGTATGAGATTAAAAGAAGAGGCTTACAATGTTGCAAAAAAGAGTAGTAAGTTTGAGGATTGGGACTGTTTTAGAAACCAGCAAAGGGCCACCAAAAATTTGATAATGAAGGAAAAAATGGAATGAGAGTAAACTAGCCAGGAATATAAAAACAGATTGTAAGAGCTTTTACAGGTATTTAAAAAGGAAGAGAGTAGCTAAAGTAAACATTGGTCCATAAGAAGCAGATACAGGAGAAATTATCATGGGGAACGAGAAAATGGAAGAGGCATTGAATCAATATTTTGTGTCCGTCTTCACAGTAGAAGACACAAGTTTCATACCAGAAATAGATGATAACCTAGGGGCTAAAAAGAGTGAGGAAATTAAGGAAATGAATATCAGCAGAAAAAAAATATTGGAGAAACTTAAGGAACTAAGATCTGACAAATCACCAGGACCTGATGGCCTACACCCTAGGATTCTAAAAGAGATAGCTGCAGTGGATGCGCTAGCTGTGATTTTTCAAAATTCCTTAGATTCGGGAACAGTCCTACCAGATTGGAAGTTGGCAAATGTTACACCATTTTTCAAGAAGGGAGGGAGAGAGAAAACAGAACTACAGGCCAGTTAGCCTAACCTCAGTCATTGGGAAAATGCTGGAATCTATTATTAAGGAAATCTTAGCAATGCACTTAGAAAAGCACAGTATGATTAGAACAAGTAAACATGCTTTCACTAAAGGGAAATCCTGTTTGACAAATTTACTAGAGTTCTTTGAGTAACTAGTAGGGTAGATAAAGGGAAACCAGTAGATGTAGTATACCGGGAGTTCCAAAAGGCATTTGATAAGGTGCGACACAAAAGGTTCATAGGCAAGACAAGGGCTCATGGAGTTGGGGGTAATATATTAGCATAGATTGGTTAATGGACAGGAAGCTATGAGTAGGCATAAATGGGATATTTTCAAGTTGGCAGGCAGTGAATAGTGGAGTGCCACAAGCGTCAGTGCTGGGGTCTCAGCTATTTAAAATCTATATTAATGACTTAGATGAACAGACAGAGAGTAAGGTATCTAAGTTTGCTAATGATGCAAAGGTAGGTGGAAAGGTAAGCTGTGGGGAGAGCACAGAGAGGCTGCAAAGAGTTATCGACAGGTAAAGTGAGTGGACAACAATGTGTCAGATGAAGTATAATGTAGGGAAATCTGAAGTTATTCACTTTGGTCGTAAGAATAGAAAAACAGAATTTATTTTAAAAGGTGTGAAACTTGCAAGTGTCGATGTTCAAAGAGACTTGGGTGTGCTTGCACAGGGAATGTGGAATGTTATCATGCAGGTACAGCAAACAATTAAGAAGGAAAATGGCATGTTGGCCTTTTTTGCAAGGGGATTGGAGTACAGGAATAATGAAGTCTTGCTACAATTGTACAGGGTTTTGGTGAGACCACATCTGGAGTACAGTGTGCAGTTTTGGTCTCCACATTAGAGAAGGGATATACCTGCATTGGAGGCAATACATCGAAGGTTTCACTAAATTGGTCCTTGGGATGAAGGGGTTATCCTAAGATAAGAGGCTGAGTAAATTGGGTCTATATTCTCTGGAGTTTATAAGAATGAGAGACAATCTCATTGAAATATACAAGATTCCGAAGGGGCTGGATAGGGTAGACACTGAGAGATTGTTTCCACTGTTCGGGGAATCTAAAACACAGGGGCTCAGTTGCAGGATAAGGGGCAGATCATTTAGAACTGAGATGAGGAGAAATTAATTCACTCAAAGGGTTGTGAATCTTTGGAATTCTCTGCCCCAGAGGGTTGTGGATTCTCCATCATTGAATACATTTCAGGTTTGGACAGACAGATTTTTGGTCTGTCAGGCAATCAAGGGATATGGTGAGCAGGCGGGAAAGTGAAGTTGAAAGCTAAGATCAGCCATGATTGGATTGAATGGCAGAACAAGTTCAATGGGTCGTATGGTCTACTCCTGCTCCTAATTCTTGTGTTATTGTGACCCTGGATGACAAAAGAAATAGAGATGAAGTTGAAGATGAAAAAGCGTGCTTATGACAGATGTCAGGTACATAATACAATGGAGAGACAGGCTGAATATAAAAGGTTCAAAGGGGAAGTGCAAAGCAAATAAGAGAATCAAAGAGACAATATGAAAATAGACTGGCAGCAAATGTAAAAGGGAATCCCAAAGTCTTCTATAGGCAAATGAATAGTAAAAAGGAGTTAAAAGGTGGGGTAGGGCCAATTAGGGACCAAAAGGCAGATTTATGCATGGAGGCAAGGGGAATAGCTGAGGTGTAAAAAAAATAATATGCATCTGTCTTTACCAAAGAAGAAGATGCTGCCCAGGTCACGAAAAAGAGGAGAAGGACTTAAAATTGATAAGGAGGAGATATTATACAGGCTGTCTATAATTAAATATATTTATAATTAAAGCACTAGGACTGGATGAAATGCATCCAAGGATACTGAGGGAAGTGAGAGTGGAACTTGCAGAGGCACTGGCCATAATTTTCCAGTCTTCCTTCGACTCAGGGTGGTCCCAAAGGACTGGAGAATAGCAAACATTACTCCCTTGTTCAAAAAAGTAAGTAAAGATAAGCCCAGCAACTACAGGCCAGTCAGTTTAGCTTCAGTGGTGGGGAAACTTCTAGAAACAATATTTCAGGACAAAATTCATAGTCACATGGACAAATGTGGGTGAATTAAGGCAAGCCCCCAGCATGGATTTGTTAAGGAAAAATCGTGTTTAACTAACTTGCTGGAACTTTTTGAAGGGGTAATAGAGAGGGTTGATGAGGGTTATAATGTTGATGTAGTGTACTTGGACTTCCAAAAGGCTTTTGATACAGTGCCACACAACAGACCTGTGAGCAAAGTTATAGCTCATGGAATAAAAGGGACAGTAGCAACATGGATACGGAATGACAGGAAACAAAGAGTAGTGGTTAATGGATGTTTCTCTGGCTGGAGTATGGTTTGTAGTGGAGTTCCCCAGGGATCAGTATTGGGACCCTTGCTTTTCCTGATATATATTAATGACTTTGATCTTGGTGTACAGGGCACAATTTCAAAATTTGCAAATGATATGAAACTTGGAAGCATTGTGAACTGTGAAGAGGATAGCATAGAACTTCAAAAGGACATAGACAGGTTGGTGGAACAGGTGGACAAGTGGCAGATAAAGTTCAATGCGGAGAAATTGGAGAAAATTCTGAAGGAGAGAATCTATCTCCACTTGGAGAGGCAAAATTTGATTAGGAATAGTCAGCATGGCTTTGTCAGAGGGAGCTCATGCCTAACAAATTTGATTGACTTTTTTGAGCATGTGACCAGGTGTGTAGATGAGGGTAGTGCAGTTGATGTAGTTTACATGGATTTCAGCAAAGCCTTTGACAAGGTCCCACATGGGAGACTTATCAAGAAAGCAAATGCACATGGGATACAGGGTAACTTGATGAGGTGGATTCAAAATTGGCTTAGCTGTAGGAGACAGAGAGTGATGACAGACGGCTGTTTTAGTGACTGGAAGCCAGTGTCCAGTGGCGTACCACAGGGATCTGTGCTGGGTCCCCTATTGTTTGTCATTTATATAAACGACATAGATGACTATGTTGGGGGTAGGATCAGTAAGTTCGTGGATGACACAAAGATTGGCCGAGTGGTTAACAGTGAGGTTGAGTGTCTTGGGTTACAGGAAGATATAGGCGGGATGGTCAAATGGGCAGAAAAGTGGCAGATGGAATTTAACCCTGAAAAGTGTGAGATGATACACTTTGGAAGGAGTAATGTGACATGGAAGTATTCAATGAATGGCCTGACACTGGGAAGTTCTGAGGAACAAAGGGACCTTGGCGTGTTTGTCCATAGATCTCTGAAGGCAGAAGAGCATGTTAATAGGGTGGTGAAAAAGGCATATGGGACACTTGCCTTTAACAATCAAGGCATAGATTACAAAAGCAGGGAGGTCATGTTGGAGTTGTATAGAACTTTGGTAAGGCCACAGCTGGAATACTGTGTGCAATTTTGGTCGCCACATTATAGGAAGGATGTGATTGCACTGGAGGGGGTGCAGAGGCGATTCACCAGGATGTTGCCTGGGATGGAACATTTAAGCTATGAAGAGAGGTTGGATAGGCGTGGGTTGTTTTCGCTGGAGCAGAGAAGACTGAGGGGTGACCTGATCGAGGTGTAGAAGATTATGAGGGGCATGGACAGGGTGGATAGGGAGCAGCTGATCCCCTTAGTTGAAGGGTCAGTTATGAGGGGACACAAGTTTAAGGTGAGGGGCAGGAGGTTTAAGGGAGATTTGAGGAAGAACTTCTTTACCCAGAGGGTGGTGACGGTCTGGAATGCGCTGCTTGTGAGGGTGGTAGAGGCGGGTTGCCTCACATCCTTTAAAAAGTACCTGGATGAGCACTTGGCACGTCATAACATTCAAGGCTATGGGCCATGTGCTGGCAAATGGGATTAGGTGGACAGGTTAGGTGTCTTTAATGCATCAGTGCAGACTCGATGGGCCGAAGGGCCTCTTCTGCACTATTATTCTGTGATTCTGTGAAATGTGAAGTGATTCATTTTGGTAGGAAATACATGAGGAGACAATATAAAATAAAGGGTGCAACTCTAAAGGGGGTGCAGGAACAGAGGGACCTGGGTGTATATGTGCATAAATCATTGAAGGTGGCAGGACAGGTTCAGAGAGCGGTCAATAAAGCATGCAGTATCCTAGGCTTCATAAATAGGGGCGTAGAGTACAAGAGCAAGGAGGTTATGTTGAACTTGTATAAGACTCAGCTGGAGTATTGCATCCAGTTCTGGGCGCCGCATTTAAGGAAAGATGTGAAGGCATTGGAGAGAGTGCAGAAAGGATTCATGAAATTGGTTCCAGCGATAAGATAGATTGGAGAAGTTGGGACTATTTTCCTTGGAGAAGAGAAGGCTGAGAGGAGATTTGATGGAAGTATTCGAAATCATGAGGGGTCTGGACAGAGTAGATAGGGAGAAACTGTTCCCACTCGTGAAATTACCAAAAACAAGAGGGCACAGATTTAAGGTAATTGGCAAAAGAAGCAATGAAAATATGAGGAAAAACCTTTTCACACAGCGAGTGGTTAGGATCTGAAATTCACTGCCAGAGAGAGCAGTGGAGGCCAGTTCAATCAAGCCATTCAAAAGAGAATTAGACTGTTATCTGAAAAGGAAGAATGTACAGGGTTATGGGGAGAAGGTGGGGGAATGGCACTAAGTGAATTGCTCACTTGGAGACCCAGTGCAGATACGATGGGCTGAATGGCCTCCTTTTGTGCTGTAACAATTCTGTGATTCTGTGATTCAAATTGCCCATGATTATTGCAGTACCTTTCTTACAAGCCCCCATTATTTCTTGATTTATACTCTGTATTACAGATCTGTTTAGCTACTGTTAGGGGCCTATAAACGCATCCCACCAGTGACTTCTTTCCTTTGCTATTTCTCATCTCCACCCAAACTGATTCTACATCTTGATCTTCCAAGCCAAGACCATTTTTTACTACTGTATTTATCTCATCCTTTATTAACAGAGCTACTCCCCTCCTTTTCCTTTCTTCATATACTTCCAAAATGTCAACTACCCTTCAATATTTAGTTCCCAGCCTTGGTCACTTTGCAACCACTTCTCTGTAATGGCTATCACATCATACACATTTATTTCTAGCAATTTGTCCAACTTGTTATGAATGCATTCCAATAAAGAGCCTTTAATTCTGTCTTTTTACCATTTTTCCCTACTCTGACCTTATTTGCTGGCATTCTTTTATGTTTGTACACTCTGTCCCTTGCTGTCACACTCTGGTTATCATTACTCGTATCGCTACCCTGAACTATTGCCTTGCCCTTTCTCATTATATTACTAAATTTCCCCTCACCTAAATCCTCCTCCCCACTATTTAGTTTCAAGCCCGCTGTACAGCTCTAGTTATCCAATTTGCCAGGACAGTGATCCCAGCTCCATTCATGTGAAGGCCATCCCAACGGTACAGCTCCCTCTTTCTCCAGTACTGGAGCCAGTGCCCCATAAATTAAAACCCATTTCTCCCACATCAATCTTTGAGCCATGCATTCAACTCTCTGATCTTATTTACCCTATGCCAATTTTCTCGTGGTTTAGGTAGTAATCCAGAGATTATTACCTTTGTGGTTCTACTTTTTAATTTAGCTCCTGCTGCACATACTCCCTCAGCAGAATCTCAATCTCAGTCCTACCTATGTTGTTGGTAATCACATGGGCCATGGCAGCCGGATCCTTCCCCATCCAGTCCAAGTTCCTCTTCAGCCCCAAAGAGATGTTCTTAACACCGGCACCAGGCAGGCAACACAGCCTTCGGGATTCACGTTCTCGGCTGCAGAGAACAGTATCATCCCCCTAACTATACTAACCCCCACTACCACTATTATTACAACATACTACTCCATTTATTTTACTCCCCTCCCCCACTTGAATGGCTGCTTGCACCATGGTGCTGTGGTCAGTTTGCTCATCCTCCCTGCTGTCTCTCGTCTGCACAAGCTGCAAGAACCTTGAACCTGTTGGGCAGGTGCAAGGGCTGAAGCTCCTCCAGTGTTAACTTATGGATCCCCATACCTGCCTCATTCAAAGTCACACCCTCCTGTCCTGGATAAAGGACCAAATCTGAAGTATCTAGCCTAAGGGATGTAACTGCCTCATGAAACAAAGTGTCCAGGTAACTTTTCCCTTCCACAATGCATCACAGTATCTGAATCTCAGACTCCAGCTCATCAACTCTGAGCCGAAGTTCCTCAAGCTGCAGACATTTCCTGCAGAAGTGGATCACACCGGTGTCCACCAGTTCCTACGTGCTACAGGTGCACCACACAGCCTGCCCTGCCATAATTATTGTGTTTTATTTAACTACTTAGATTTCTGGTTTAGAAATATCACTGAGTGATAATTCATAGTTATATGAAGTAGTTCAACTAGTTAAACTACATATTTAATACAATACTAATTTCTCCCTTGTACCAGTTTAAATTACTGTCCCAGTTTTAAAAGGAAAAGAAAATTTTTTAAAACTCACCAATCAATCACTCACCTGCTCCCTAATTAATGCCTCTGGGATTCAGCTCTCAGGTCTCACTGTCTCTGGCTCCCTCTCTTGGATCATTGCTTGTTCTGTAAAAGACCAGAACAGCATCACCTCCTTTACTGCACTGAATTCCCATAAGTACCAAATTCACGAGTTAAGTAATCTGTCTCGCAGGACTCAATCAATCTGAACTTTGTGCAAGTAAGTAATAAGTAAAGAACCTGTGATAATGTAATCAGAAATTTTAGCCTTTGATCAAAATAAGCTATGCTATGCATTTATCCAGAACAGTACTAACATCTGCTGATGTTTCTACTAATGGGTCTTCCCATTATCTTGGTGGTTCTTGTTTGTTGGGCAAAGCATAAGGTACATGGCAATTAACTAATGAAAAAGAAATGCACAGTACTTGCCTGATGGTATCATAGTTTTAATTTTTCTAATAAATGTAGCTTTCTCAAAGCAATATTCCTATCCTCTTCCTTTTGGATCGTGACCTAGTTTGAGGACATACAGAATAACAAGGAAAATTATGAGCTGGCAAAACGATAAATGGATTACATCTTCTACTTCCAAAAAAATTATTTAGGTTGATCACAAAGTTTTACAGGTTTCTAACTAAGTTCTGTAGAAGGGAAGATTCTGGCTTCCTAACCATGGGGTGGCCCTTTATTTCTAAGTTGAGCTTCTGTGCCTCTTCTGGTTATTTTAACAAGAGGCTAACTAAGATTGTTCTGACAAAAGCAGAGTTTTTCTCCAACATCATATATTGGGGTGTGACCGCTATTTTCCTTTCTGCAGTTTTGGAATGGCTAGAATTAAAATAGAAACTTACACCCCTTAAGTAAACTTCAAAATTGAAAAGCAGGCAGTTTCTTTATCTTGAGATAAGATAGGATGAAAAAGTATTGTCAGGCAAGTCCCCCACCTACCAAGACTGAGGCACACATTATTTCGCTACATGAACAGTAAAACTTAAAATTGCAAGCCCCTGACTGGAAGGACAGTTGCGTAGTACCAGACAGTGTTGAAACAAAGGAACCAGTCCCGCCCCAATACACAGAAGAGACCTGGTCAAACCAGTCAGTCACGTGACCCCTGCCTGCCAACTAGGGGAGTTTTAAACTGGAAAAAACAGAATTTGAACTCAGAACGCCATGTGCTCCTGCAACTGAAGCAAGAATTACCTGCTCTCCTGTCTGCCTGCCTGCTCATCTCTCAGAGAACTGAATCTTGTGAAAACACATGAACCTCAAAGAGAGAAAAATCTCCTACATGAACAAGGTTTAAGAATACTGGGCTCCAACGAAAAGCAAGACGACTTACAATCAAGCGAGCTCAAAGCATGGTAAACAAGGAACTCTTCTGATATTGCCTCAAACCGCTCTCTACTATATTTTCCTCTCCTCTTCTCTGTCCCTATTTGCATGTGTGTATCGCATGTGCATGCTAGCGTGGGCAAGTTGTATATCCATAGATGTGAACCGTATTAGAGTTTAAGTTTAACTAAGTTTCTCCTTTAAACCTGAGAATACCTGGTGTGTTTGTTTCTTTGCCTTATAATTGGAAAGTTGTGAACAAGGATTCATAAAAGGGGGCAGCTCAAAACACAGTGTGTTTAAAAATAAAACTCTGTTACAATAAGACCAGGTAAAGACCGCAAAAGACCCCTAGACACATTTCTCAACTGGTCGTAACAGTATTATTCGAGGTGCATATAGGCCCAGAATCTCCAGTCCACTAATTTCAATTAAATTGCCCATTTTACACCAGTGGGAGTTAAGCTCCCTTACTGCCAGCATAAAATTTAGATGCGTATGTTGATGCTAGCTCATGCCAATCAGACACAGGAATGCTTTTAGTTTCTAACAAGTCTTAAAAATTATATAGTTAGAGCTAGATGCATTGCATTTTAACTGATTTAACCACTCTGCGTGTTTTGTTCTAAGAAGCTACAGTTGTACATTATTTGAAAGCATTATGCAAAATCTGATAAAATGTGATTTCATTGGCCAGTGGGTGTCAATAGCAAATGAGCTATATGGTGGCCCGCCTTTACATTGAAAAAGGATTCCCAATATAATTTATGACCCTTCCTATGATTTTCAATTCTCTGCTTCACCTTGCCTATGCTACGAGAGTGGGCAAGAGGGTTTTGTGTAAATTACCTCCCATATAATATCCATCAGAGGGTCAGTCAGAAGATGCTTAGAGAAACTAGTTTTATACTGTTTTGCACTTGTTAGATAAAATGTGTAAATCAGGTATTATTCATTTTAGTTTCCTCTGGTGTCCTGCTGCTTCTGTGTAATGGATGTTACTTGCAAATAAATTTGATCATTAGTTTTAATCCAAATGTAACAGTCTCATTATGTGACATTTACTGCTCTTTTGAAGTAGGTAGGAGAATGTGATAGGTGGCACATGTGGTCTCCAATACAATATACCCTGGTGAAGGAGAATTGTTTGTTCATGGCACACTATCCATATCAAGGCAGACAACTATGCAGTTTTTAGTTTTTAAGACACAGTGGGTCACGAAATTCATATCTGCGGCATTGCTGGAGTCCGGAAGCCAATCGCCCTATCGTGGGTGCACCCTTTGCCGCTGGCTGCTTCTGGCACGATGCAATCTCTTGAAAAGAGCACTCACACGGGATTCCCTTGCATGCACCAGAAGAAGCTGAACCGGTGCTATCCTGATGTCACACAGCCCTACCGGCTGATGTGAAGCCTGTTGCCCTAATTTGGATCACACACATCCATTCAATCAATTCATACATCACTCACCAAGGATCAGGCATTCTGCAACATTAGCATTATTTAAAGGAGTGGGCACTTAACTTGCAGGTAATGTAATTTTGAAGAACTTCTGCTATTGTAAAGTATTTTTGCAGTCGGTTTCTGAGAGCTGGTGCTAATGGTCAGGGAGAATAGAGGACTATCTGACCCAGGCATAGGAGGTGCGGTAGCAGTGCCTCTTGGTCTGCAACATGACCGAAAATGGAGTAGAGGATGCAGAGAGGGGAAACTCTGTGAAGAGGAGGAGGAGAAGGAATGGGAGGAGGCATCCTGGACCCCTTATATCCAGACGAGTTGTCATAGAGCAGATTTTCAGGTTCCATTTTCAGTGATACACCTCCCCTGACTAACATGGACCCAGCATTCCCCATCCTTACATCCACCAGAACTGCCACATCACGGTATCTCCTTGGCTACCATCCAACAATAAATGTCATCAAAAGTAGCCTTTACATAATATCTTTACACGACAGCACAATTATAGAATCAACAATTAACTACTTATTGCGCATTTTCGTAGTGCCTGTCTTGTGAGGGCCTTTGCCTGTCCTAGTGTTTGTAAGCAGTGTTATTCCAGTAGCTGCAGCACGACTGGTGGAAGGCTATTGACTTTCACTGGGGCAGACTGCAGATGGCCTTGTAGGTGCCCTCAAGCAACTCTGGGCCTTGAGGGCCTGGCTTCAGACTCCACTACCTCAGCATGGATGGTAGCAGTTAACAGGCTGGTTAACAGACATCAGGCAATAACAAGGGCACTAGTACAGTTGCAGTGGTGAGAGCATGAATGCTGCTATCCTGAGAGAGGACAGCAAGTTCATGCTTCATGGTGCCAATGTCACTCCCATGGTCAGCACAACAGAAATACTAGTAATCTGTTGCAGGACAAATTGCTGGACTGCCATGAGAGCCTGTTGTCATAGGACAAAGGCAAAGAGTGTGTTACTGCTAGTGGTGAAAGACAAAGCCTTAGTCCAGAGACAGTGTCAATGGCAGAATAATGAGCAGCTCTGTCCACATGAAAAAAACAGGCATATGGTTAAAAAATAAAAGAATAAAAAAATAGAAAAAAAGGCCAGCCATGCTCTAAAATT
This sequence comes from Heterodontus francisci, assembly GCF_036365525.1. Taxonomy (NCBI): domain Eukaryota; kingdom Metazoa; phylum Chordata; class Chondrichthyes; order Heterodontiformes; family Heterodontidae; genus Heterodontus; species Heterodontus francisci. Next base: position 117,723,956 of record NC_090371.1, read on the forward strand.
GTTAAACTCAAGGTTGAGTCCGCAAGGCTGTAGAGTGCCCAATCGAACGATGAGGTGCTGCTCCTTGAGCTTGCGTTGATGTTCACTGGAACACTGCAGCAGACCAAGGACAGAAATGTGAGTATGAGAGCAGGGGGTTGTGTTGAAATGGCAAACAATCTCATGACCTTGGTCTGAGTTTCCACTGAAGCACTGAGATTGTTCCACTGCAGCACTGAGGTCCTTGGGGCTAGACTCTGGTGGCTTCCGATGGTGCTGCAGTGGAAGCTGAGAATGTGGCCACAAGATACTCCATCTCACTTGGGTCTGTTAGTGCTGTCATGGAATTGGCCACCACCTCCATACTGGAAAAGGATTATCTCCAAGCTCTGCATGATGCCCACTACCACACCTGAGCCAATCTCCTCGGTGCTCCTTGACAGGGACAAAAGACTGCCTGAAAGACCAATGCACCAAGTATCTCCTTGTGCATGCTCACCAGCATTCTCTTGTATACCACTCCATCGAAGTCCTCATCTGAATCTCCTGTAGCCAAAATTATATGTAACCTCATCCTCCAGGGAACTGGTACATGAGTTACTCATTCCCTCTGACTTGGCTGTAGCCCACTCATGACCAGTGACTCCGTATGGGCAGATCGTGACCCTCTACTACCCTCCAAAGTTACGCAGTGCCAGTGTTTGAGCTGGTGGCTGGGATTGTCAGATCAAGTGACGGTGCTTCCTCATCACCGGCATGGGGTTGCTCTTCCTCTTCCTTCTGTGCATGCGGCAGCTGGACAAGTGGCACTTCCTGGGTATCTGAAACATAAAAGCAGAAGGGGAGGGTTAGAGTGAGGAATGTGGTTGAGGAGGAAAGCAGGAGGTCCATGGTCACACCATCTGCCGCTTTCACTTCATGCCACATCTTAGGATGAGAGTGAGGAGGGAGTTGAGAAGGAACATAAGGCATTAACTTACTGTCATCTTCAATGGTCTCGGTGACACTAGATGCCATGGACTCTGTCGCGACCGGCCCCATGATTCTCAGTACCAACTCCTTCAACATGCTCAGCGGATGGAGTTGTGCCCGCCCAATGCTGGTTTTCTGAATCTCCTTCCTGTACAACCTTCTGCAAGAGAGAGGGAAAAATGTCTGTGATTGTGTAGAACTGTGTTTGAGTGATGTTCCTGCCATAGCTGTATAGCTGGAGGTATGTGGAGGCAGTGAGAAGTGAGTGTGGGGCTGGCAATATTAGAAAGGGTGTGTGGGTGAGGTGAAGTAAGTAGATGTTGCACCTCAGTCCTGAGTGCTATTGAATGCTGCTGGATGAGTGAGTCAGCGTGAGAGGCTGGTGGTTTGTTGAGCAGGAGAGGTGATGTGAAGATGTGTTTGCTGACCTTGACTGCACATGTGAGGTCATTAAATTTCTTCCAGCACTGCTGCCAGGTCCTTGGGGCTAGACCCTGGGCATTGACCTTCCTTGCCACTTACTCCTACTCCCTTTGGAGGGTCTGGAGTGAGTGCCTCCTGAACCCATGTGGGCACTGAGGCTGACAGCACTTTGGTGAAGTATAGTGCAGGCCTCAGGAACAAAAATTAAAAACAAATCATAAAGGAAATCGCTATCAAACTCCAGAAACCTCAGTTATGATGATATCAGGTGGCTTTGGGCCATGCTGTAACCATTTTATATGTAGCATGATCCTACAAACAGCAATGAGATGACTGATCAATTAATCTATTTTTATGATAATGGCTGAGGTAGGACTGTTGACCAACTCCCTACCCTCCTGTGAATAGTGCTATAGGGTCTTCAATGGCCTAAAACACTGTACCAGGCAGAGCGGGTCTAGATTTATTGTCTCATCGGAAGAACAGACTACAGATTAATGACAAGTTAGAATCATAGAAAGAGGTCACTTGGCCCATCGAGTCTAAACCAGCCAAAAAAGAAGACCCACCCAGCCTAATCCCACTTTCCAGCATTTGGTTCAAAGCTCTGCAGGTTAGGGCACTTCAGATGCACATCCAGGCACCTCTTAAATGAGATGAGGTTTTCTGCCTCTTCCACCCTTTCAGGCAGTGAGTTCCAGACACTCACCACCCTCTGGGTGAAACAATGTTTCCTCATCTTCCTTCTAATCCTTCTGCCAATCACTGTAAATCTGTGCCCACTAGTCAGTGACCTCTCTGCTAACATAAATAGGCCCTTCCCATCCACTCTATCCAGGCCCCTCAAAATGTTGTACATCTCAATCAAATCTCCACTCAGCCTCCTCTGTTCCAAGGTGAACAACCAAAATCTGTGCCTGCCATATTGTGCCAGCTTGAAAAATAATTGTTGCAAGTGCCTTTGTGAACATAATGAAGTCTACTTTAAACTGCCATTTCTCACCTGAAACGCTGCTTGCTAGCAGATGAAAATCCAGGTGGGGAATGTAGGCTATCCCATTTATAACCAAGGCCTGTCGGATGCAATTTACAAGCCAGCCTGTAAGTGTGTGAGCAGCACGTCCACGTCAAAATGGGAAGCTACTAAATATGCAAATTGGGGGCCTGTGTGGGTTTTAGAATTCCAGTTGCATTTTCCAGATTCAAACGGGCTTGATGCAGCTCTCAAAACACCCCAGGTAACTTTAATGATTAATTTTGCAGGACAGTAAGAGCAGCAGTGCTCTTCTTGGTCTCACAATAAATCTTTGACCCACTACCAACCTGTGCAAGTAACCCTGCCCGAGCCACCTCCCAAACTAATCTCCTGGCTGGCTGTAAAGAAACCCCACTCTATTGCTTTAGATGAAGGAAAAACAGATGGGTCCCATATTCACAGTGCCCAGATGTTCCAGTGCACCCAACACAGACCCAAGAAAATCTCCCCTATAAAGTTTAAAAGACTTCTTTTAGAGCTGCTAAATTTAGAAGTCATTCAACTGTTAAAAGAGCTATTTTCTACTATTATAATGTAGAGCAAAATAATGTTTCAATTTTTTTTATTCCTGTGAAAAATTAATTTAGATCTCCCTCTAATGAGGATTCTGGTAACGAGAGTTTAGGTACTTCTATCCTTCCAAGTGAAATTGTGGCCCATTAAAGTAGAGTTGTTCTGGTTGGTGGTGCATGGGTCCCTATCTTCGATAAAAGTTTTTGTAAATTAGTGAGTGCAAATAAAACACTTCTGCCATTATCTTGGCACTAAATACATTTTTTGTGTTGCATTTAATGAAAGTTAATTAGGCACCACACTCATTGTGTTTGGGCAATACAGTTTACTTTTAGATCCAAACTTTGTGGTTAATTTTACCTTTAATGAGAAAAGGCATGTATGATGGATTGCTTTGCTATTTAATAACTCAGCTCATGTAGCTACTAGACATGACATGAACACAGAGATGCCACTGTAATACAACAATATTCCCTGTAGTCAACTGCAATGAGCTGCAATGAAATCATCATTTTAATTCTAATGTGTGTTGTAACCATCCAAGTTCCCTATTGTAACAAGGTTAGTTCTGACTGCTCAGCAAATCAATACAGAAGAAAAAGTACTTTTTTTGGGCTTACTAACACTGTTACCACAATTAATCGGCACTTTCAATTAATGCGTTTAAAAGGGGGAAGTTTAGCTTTGGGCATCTGACGCCATGGGATGTTTTACTATGATAAAGGCACTGTTATAAATGCAAGTTGTTAAGCAATATGCTGTCCAATCTTACATTATAACTGTGTTTACACTTTAATGTGTAAAATACTTCATTGGCTTTCGGACATCCTGAAAGGTGCTACATAAATGCAAGTCTTCCATTTCTTTCTTTTTAATCGTATGACCAATCTATCCAATTACCAAATATGATCCGATAGATTTTTTATTTTCTTTCCATTTCATAGTCAGTAAAATTTGCAGCTTCAGATTGATCCTATACATGCAAGGAAACTTTCTCCAGCAATATCATATCCTATATTTAATGCAAGGCTATTGGACTGAGTTTCTGAAATTTTATTTGTGTTTTCTTTAGGGCACTAAACATTTTTCTGTGAAGTGGAATTTGCAGGAAAACTTTCAGAGTTGTTAATGCTTACAACTACTGATCAACCATGGTTTTTCCCTCTGTGCATTCAGTGCTAGCTTTTAGGTATTTAGAGATTACACCTCAAATGCACGAAATACATTCAACTTGTGGCAGAGACCATTGCATCTTTTAAGGGAAGAGTAGCTAAAGGACAGCATTTTCAACTTTGGTAGGAGTTTAAAATGGACAGTTGCAGATTGGCCAGTTGCTAAACACCCTACCCAATTTTCCTTTCCATTGAAGGCTGATCCATTGCCACTCATTTTATACCCATCACAGAGGAAGGTAAAGGACAATGAGGAGATAGTGGAGAAGTGGGATAAGCTATGAGTTGCTCTATCAAAGAGCTGGCACAGATATGGGCCAAATGGACTCCTATGCTGTAAACCTCTATAATTCTGTGATTCTGTTTCCCAGTATTAAAGGGAATGAGTTGAAGCTAATCACTTTCACTAGCTTAAGGTTTTGACTTATAGCATTGGGAATACATTTCCAAAGAGAATATTTGTAAGTCACCACGATTGTTCCTCTCCTGACAATCATTCAATGAAGTGAAATTCTGGATAGTCATCTTTCCAGACATAAAACTGGATCAGTTGGTTAAGTGGTTCTGTGTGATCAGTCTTAAAGAAGTCCATGTTCAAATTACCATTTGGAACAGTAGCTGTTCTCAAGTTCCAACTGGGGCATTAGTTACCAGAAATGTGTGCATTTCTGTGAATTAAATTCAACCCTAGGTTTTAGAACTGTCTAGTGATGGCAGTTCATGTTACTATTCCAGGAATTCTATGTGCAATTTTATTCAGATGGGTTGCAGGAAAGAGCTGTTTCCAAAGAAATAGACAGGATGGGGTGGAAATATGTCTGAGTCCATCTACGAGCCAAGAATCAGTGCTGCACAGGCAGTGTGCACCCCAACTGGGAGCCCTAAGGCAAGCCCAATTGCAGGTTGGACTTCTTTCAGACTCCCTTTGGGCAATGGATGTTAATTCCCAAAATTGGGCCTGGTTATGCCTGTTTCTATCCCAGTGCGTAGTTGAAGAAAATAGGATTCCTCAGTCTAGAAAAATTTTAGCTATCTCTTTCCCGGGACTCACACTTGCATAATCAAGGTTTCAAACAGTGCCTGCTCCTGGAATATATTTTGGATTTCCAGTGCACCATGGTTTTTGGGAGTAACCTCAAATGTTTATCTTAGTATCTTTGGACCTATGCTTGCCTGCTATGCTTACGTCCCACAGCACTTTCCATAAGCCATTTGTTCTGTATTTTCTATTTATTCTTGGGTTGTGGGCATTGCGAACAAGGCTCTAAGTTGCTCTGAGAAAATGGCTGTGGATCTTCTTCTTGAACCACTACTGTGTGGTGGAAGTGCTCCACAATGCTTTATTATTATTCTTTCCAGAGGGTTGATATAACTGAGTGGCTTGTTGGAGGACTTCAGAGGGCAATTAGAATCAACCATGTTGGTTTAGAATTGGAGTCACATATTAGCCATATGGGAGGTTTCCTTCCTTAAAAGATACAACTGAAGTGTTTTTAACAGCAATCCAGTAGCTTTTGGCCACTATTTTTATTTGCAGATTTTTAAAAAACAACTCAAATTCTCAACTGTCATAGCAGGATTCGACTCACATTCCTTGGATTACTGGCCCAGTTACATTATCACTATTCTACCTATATCACTTCTTTGGCCTCCTTATCTCGAGAGACAATGGATACGCGCCTGGAGGTGGTCAGTGGTTTGTGAAGCAGCGCCTGGAGTGGCTATAAAGGCCAATTTTAGAGTGACAGGCTCTTCCACAGGTGCTGCAGAGAAATTTGTTTGTCGGGGCTGTTGCACAGTTGGCTCTCCCCTTGCGCCTCTGTCTTTTTTCCTGCCAACTGCTAAGTCTCTTCGACTCACCATATTTTAGCCCCATCTTTATGGCTGCCGCCAGCTCTGGCGAACGCTGGCAACTGACTCCCACGACTTGTGATCAATGTCACAGGATTTCATGTCGCGTTTGCAGACGTCTTTAAAGCGGAGACATGGACGGCCGGTGGGTCTGATACCAGTGATGAGCTCGCTGTACAATGTGTCTTTGGGGATCCTGCCATCTTCCATGCGGCTCACATGGCCAAGCCATCTCAAGCGCCGCTGACTCAGTAGTGTGTACAAGCTGGGAATGTTGGCCGCCTCGAGGACTTCTGTGTTGGAGATACGGTCCTGCCACCTGATGCCAAGTATTCTCCGGAGGCAGCGAAGATGGAATGAATTGAGACGTCGCTGTTGGCTGACATACGTTGTCCAGGCCTCGCTGCCATAGAGCAAGGTACTGAGGACACAGGCTTGATACACTCGGACTTTTGTGTTCCGTGTCAGTGCGCCATTTTCCCACACTCTCTTGGCCAGTCTGGACATAGCAGTGGAAGCCTTTCCCATGCGCTTGTTGATTTCTGCATCTAGAGACAGATTACTGGTGATAGTTGAGCCTAGGTAGGTGAACTCTTGAACCACTTCCAGAGCGTGGTCGCCAATATTGATGGATGGAGCATTTCTGACGTCCTGCCCCATGATGTTCGTTTTCTTGAGGCTGATGGTTAGGCCAAATTCATTGCAGGCAGCCGCAAACCTGTCGATGAGACTCTGCAGGCACTCTTCAGTGTGAGATGTTAAAGCAGCATCGTCAGCAAAGAGGAGTTCTCTGATGAGGACTTTCCGTACTTTGGACTTCGCTCTTAGACGGGCAAGGTTGAACAACCTGCCCCCTGATCTTGTGTGGAGGAAAATTCCTTCTTCAGAGGACTTGAACGCATGTGAAAGCAGCAGGGAGAAGAAAATCCCAAAAAGAGTGGGTGCGAGAACACAGCCCTGTTTCACGCCACTCAGGATAGGAAAGGGGTCTGATGAGGAGCCACCATGTTGAATTGTGCCTTTCATATTATCATGGAATGAGGTGATGATACTTAGTAGCTTTGGTGGACATCCAATCTTTTCTAGTAGTCTGAAGAGACCACGTCTGCTGACGAGGTCAAAGGCTTTGGTGAGATCAATGAAAGCATTGTAGAGGGGCAGCTGTTGTTCACGGCATTTCTCCTGTATCTGACAAAGGGAGAACAGCATGTCAACGGTCGATCTCTCTGCACGAAAGCCACACTGTGCCTCAGGGTAGACGCGCTCGGCCAGCTTCTGGAGCCTGTTCAGAGCGACTCGAGCAAAGACTTTCCCCACTATGCTGAGCAGGGAGATTTTTTAAAAACTTAACTCAAATTCTCAACTGTCATAGCAGGATTCGACTCACATTCCTTGGATTACTGGCCCAGTTACATTATCACTATTCTACCTATATCAGTTGTCTATAGTATTCATCACTTTTGCTAACAGCCATCTGGAGAAGCCATTTAATGACCCATGTAAAGTAAAGTTTTACAATATCTACTTTATCTATTGGTAAGGCTTTTTGGACAATGCAGTTTTTAGCTCTCCCATGCAGACTGTCATTATCTCATCAAATGATATCAGAATGCACAAATTTATTCCATCCAGATTACTGTTACTTCATTCAACATTTAAGTTGCATCTGACCATTTTCATCTTTGCATTATTTACAGGTGTTTGAGGTTCTATAGCATGGTTGTAATGATTAATTGCGAACTTGGTCTGTCCCTTTCAAGCCAGTATCTGTGGGGAAGTTGTGCAATAGGGATATCCTGAAATTAATTTAATTAGAGGCTAATTCTCTATTTTTGTTGGAAGTTTCTCCAGATTAACAATTGCTTAGTGCATCTGTTTGGGGCGAGATCAGGTTCTCTGATGGTCAAAAAAATCAATGTAAGATGACTAGCTTTCTTTCTCTTTCTGTTTATTTATACCTTTCATAAGATTTGTTAGTACTTTATACAAAATCTGATATTTGAAGTATCACTGTATTTATTCTCTCTGTTTATTTATTATTAGCTCAGTTGGGAACATTGCTGTCCGAGTTAGAAGGCTGTGGATTCAAGTCCCACTCCATGATGGGAATACAAAAGCTAGGCTGACATTTCAGTGCAAAAATGAGGGATTGCTGGATTGTCAGAACTACTGTTTTTTGGATGAGAGAACAAGCAAAAGTCCTGCCTGCAGATTTATGTAAAATATTCCATGACACGATCCCTCAACTAATGTCACCAAAACAGATTCATTGATCGATCAATTTTTTGCAGTGAGTGTGTGCAAATTGACTGCTGTTTTTGGCTACATAACAACGGTAACTGCATTTCAAAAGCAGTTAACGATTGTGCGACATTCTGCTGATGTAAGTGGTGCTGTATAAGTGCAAGTTCCTTCATTGATTTGTTTTGCACAGGTAAATACACACACATGTCGCAATTTGTACCCTGGATTGATTACTTCCCTATGTTATATGGCTAGATTATTACGTAACTGACAAGTCTGACAGGATTTTAACTACTAATAGGCTTTCAGCAGGAAACTGCTGGGTTCAGTTAACTTGTTGTCTGCCTGAAACTTGTGACGCCACAGCAATTTTAACCACTAGGAATCATCAACATATCGCCAGTCCCCTTTGTGTCAAGTACCGGCAAAAGTGGGTATGAAGTTAGTGCCTGCCTCCGGAAAGTTGGTGCATGTTATCTGAGTGCTGGTGGGCAGATATGTGTTTAGGCATGAATTCAGTTTTAAATCAGTGTTGGCTTGCAATTATAAGCTTTACCAGAATAAATGCTTTTGAATGAGTTGTTTCATAATAAGATTCAATGTTTATCTGACTCTTGACATAGAGAGCTGTTAGATTATGTCGGCTTTGCAACAGGAAATCATTAAGGCAAAAATGATTTTACCTTTAAGAGAAAAGTGGATAAATATTTTAAGCAGAGGAAGAAACATATAAAAATGAGGGGCAAGAAAGGATCATCTGCTCCATCCAACCTGCCTCACAACTCATCATGCTTGGAGCAATAGCGCTGGACACTCCTACCTCCCAGCAGCCACGGAATCTCCTGGGAGAGGCAAAAACACAGAAAAGGAAACTCAGTTCAAAAAGAGGGAAATAAAATCTGGAAAATTCCTCTTAGGCGATTGAAACTAGTTCAGAAGATCACATTGGCCATGCAGAAGTTAACTGTTAAATCACTTACCTCTTCTAAGATGTGATCTCTACCCCAGCCAAGAACCAGTCCAACTCACTTTTTAAGAGAGCGAGTCTATACCGCACAAGTTGGTAATGCAATCCAAAAGTCTCTGGATGAAGAAGAATGGCCCAACATCTAACCTATTCCTACTTTTGTTCAGTTTAAAGACATGACCCCTGGTCCTCCCCAATCTGTCAAACTGTAATAAATTTCTATCAAGAGGTATGCAATCCAGCCCTTTCATTATTCTATATACCTCTATGAGGTTGCCTCTAAATCTAATTTGGATTGCTCTCACAAAGAGCCAGTACAGATAGGACAAATAGTCCTGTAAATTCCTATGTTTCTTGTAATAAAAATATTAGGTCTACCAACTTCAGTATTGGACTTCTTTCATTTTTCAAAAATTAGCTACTTTTTAATTTTCCAGTATTAGCCCAGTATTACATGAATTGAAGACATTTTCAGTTTCAATGCCCCCTAAATCCGTCTCGTTTCCTTCACTCTTCTTGTATACATTACATATGATCCTGTTGTTCTGTGATATTGATATTAATTTGTTTATTTCTGAGCTCTAGTTCCCATGCAATTAGATGCATAACATCTCTCAATTATTTTAAAGGAAATATAACATTTGCTATACCGAATGTCTCTTATATTCTTTTACTGTCCTATCTTTTCTTTATTTACACCCATTTATGCAATTTTATCATTCTTATTTTTATGTTCATTAACATTTTAGATAATACTGTATGAACAAAGCCCAAACGTCTTTTTATGTCCCCATTACTTTTTAAGGATTACTTTCCAGTTGTTGTTTTTACTGACAGATATATCAGCAAATAATTACAAGAATTAAATATCCAATGGGTTATCTTTATCTTGAGAAAATCAGGGAGCATACCTTGGCTCATACTGAAAATTTCATACAGCTATGAAAAGGTGTTTTAAAGCAACTGAAAATCTTAAAGCAGCAGATGAACTCCATATGAGAGAGACTCTCATATAGAGTCTCTCTATATTTAAACAATAGGACCAATCTAAGAATCAATCAGTTAACAAGAATAAGGATCAAATTTGACATCCATTTGATATTTATTCTGTCATTTCTGCTGATATTTTATATTCTTGTTTGATCGGTGAATGCTGATGACATTATTCAGGGAATGGCTTGTAAAAGTCATTAAGCTGAATGATATGGCAGAACTGATTTAACATACACACAGCTGAAGTTGACGCATCCTGAGTTAATGATAGTATCAATGAAACTAATTTAGTTCTTATACGTTATCAGAATCACTAAATTCCCCAAGTCCATTCTCCTGTGACAATATCAACAGGAGTCACTGTTCAAACAATAATCAGCACAAAAGATCAGCAGAAATTAACAAAAGAAACCAATCAATTGTTTAATCATAATTCCTTGCAAAGACTTGATTTTTAATAATGGTTACTAATGGCTTCTCTTGAAAGAAGTGAGGTAGAAGTTCCATCTTGGAGAGGGAGAGCTTCCAACAGCAAAGTTGGTGCTTCTATTGTGGCCTGCCCTGATTATTAAAATAGCCCTCTCCTTGGAAATTCAGGTGGGAGTGACTATTGAACAAAGCACTGGAGAGGATTCCTTCCTCACCATGCTTTTTCAGAAATTCTAGCCCACAGAGCATTAAAAGTGCTGCAACTCATTCAACAAAAGATTCAATGCTAATCCAAGCTTTAAAAAAAGGTCAGAAGCATGATCCTGGGAATTATAAAACCATTAACTTAATATCTATAATGGGAAAATGCTACAGTCCATTATAATGAAAGCAATTCAACGGCAAATAATGACTGTAATGATAATAAAGCCAAGCCAACAAAAACCAACAAGAAATATAAGCTGTGCCTAACAAATTTATCTGAATTCTTTGCAAATTTATTAGAGTCAGTGGTTGATGATAATATGGTTGGTCTTCAAACTACCTTAGGGATATCTTCAGAATATTTAGAAAAAGCAAAAGGCCAGAAGGTCAAACTAATCTTTCAGTGTCCAGAGAGCAACCCACAAGCACCATTTGGTGTGTGGATGCTGCATTCATCAACATGGGAGTTTGTCGGCATCGGAACTCCAGATGTTGGTGATCCCAACCCTGGCTCCACTTCCTCCTGTGCCACTCCACTTCATAAAAGCTCCTGCAGAATCTATAACATAATGCCTGGTGTATCCTGGTCCCAGCCTGTTTTGCAGCCATTCTGCCAAATTTGCATTGTGAATGCATCTGCATCGCTGTGCATTTTTGACCCTCCTAATTTTAAATACTATAGATGAGCTGAGTGTTTGCCAACCAGTTAGTTAGCTGGAAACTTCCTTCAATGTGAAATGGGCTGAAAGAGAACATGCTGCTAATTTAAACTAAAGTGCAAGTGAAGAGAAAAACCCCTAACTGGGTCAGCATGGGACTGAATTTCCAAGCCGACAGGACTCTGCTCCTAACCAGCTGACGGTTCCTCCCAGAGCCCTCATTAGCAATGCATACTGGCTTAGATATAATTATATCACTCCTGATAAGGTTACCACAGCTGGGAAGATGGAAATACTGAACTAGTGCAGCCTTTAACTTCAAAAGGTGGAAGCCAATTAAGGGGGGCAGAACTTTTTGTACAGAAGAGAGTGCAAGATGTCTGAAGGTGCAGCAGCCTTTGCTGAGTGGTGGTGGTGGTGGGTTGGGATGGGGGTGGGGGGTGGGGAGCGGTGGTGGTCTTGGTAGGGAAGATCAGCAACAGGAAGGACCCCCAGATATTCAAATTCATCTGGGATGTTGGATGATGTCAGGTGAAGATGGGATTAACTGAGGGCAGGAAGCTCCAGGAAACAGGACACTGTTACCAATCTACATCCTGTGCCACTGATAGAAGCTACACTCACTGCTTAGCTCTTGTGCACTTTCTCTGGCAGTACCTGTTATCAGAGAATCCCCTGCACCCACATAAGCACCACCATAACTTAAAACTACTCTGTCAACTCACAAAGCATGCTACTGGGGCACTGAAACAGCATCGCCTGTGAGAGTTGTTGATTCTTCAAAGCTTACTAGATACACTTGGGGGTTGGGGGTGGGGGGTGGGTGGGGGCTGTGGGTAGACTGCTGGCTCTTACACAGACAATGGCTGACAGTGTCTTTTGATCATCACTGTTGCCCAGCCCAATATTGCTAATTGAATCAGGGAGCACTTTATCAAAGACAGTTTGATGAAAAGGAAAATGTGCCTGCATCTCTCATCATTATGAGATACAAGCACGCAATTTGAAAAATTTGGATCTCTATGCCTCTCACATTCCTCTCTCCTCACAAAGGAAAAGATGGGAAATAGTCATGTCAGTGACCTACAACTGGGGAGGTACACCAATACTGCACATTCTGAGCCCACATGAAGAAGAAGCTCTGCAAATAATAGGAAGACAAGAGTGACTTTAAAGATAATGAGGTGGCATCAGAAGGTTGGTAAAGGCAGGGCAAGGCTCCTTGTGATGAAACCACACCTGCCAAATGGAAAAATATCAATTTTGTCATATGGAACACAATTTGAGCTTTTACTGGACATTGAACATAACTTCTTTAAAAAGCCCACAGAGCTCAACGCCTGAAAACATGGCTGCACATTTGCATTCTGAGAGACAGTTGAATAGAGAGACAATGGAAGTGCTCCCTGATTCAATTAGCCAGATTGGGCTGGGCAATAGCGATGATCAAAAGACATTGTCTGTATAAGAGCCAGCACTCCACCCATCAGCCCTCCCATCCCACCCCCAACCGAGTGTGTCTAGTAAGCTTTGAAGAATCAACAACCCTCGCAGGTGATGCTGTTTCAAATGGAGAGCTGGTCACATGACTAACTTGCTGTCCAACCTGGGAATTGATTGAATTGTGCCTCACAGAAAGTTTTGGGGCAAACTGCAATTGAACTTCAAGAAGAAAGCACTGCTCTCTCCCTGTCTCTCTCTAGCAAAGTTCCAGGGAGCCATGGAAGCAACTTAAGCCTCAAGACAGAAGACCCCTGCAGCCTTCTAGTACTAGCATAACAAGTTTAAAAGTGTGCACTGGGCCCCAGCGAGAACTGCAAGACTTAATTCCAATCAAGGTCTTTACATCCAAACTAGAAACAATAACTGAATTCCAACTACTACTCCAAATCCTCCCCATTTAATTCTTCCTCCCCCTCTGTATCTATTTGTGTATGTGCTTTTCGTGTATGCGCTTTTCGTGTATGCATGCTTGTATGGTTGTGTCACGTATTTTTAGTAACTTTAATTGAGTTAGAGTGTTAAGGCTAATAAACGCACATCTTTCTTGTTTAAACCTAAGAAAGCCTGTCTGATTGCTTCCTTTACAATTACAATTAGAGAACAGTGAGTAAGGATTCACTGAAGTGAAACTAAACACAGTGTTTTAAAAGTTAAACCCTGTTATGGCCAAACCAGGAAAGGTGTGAGAGGGGAGCCTGAGACCCACTACTCACCCGGTCATAACACTGCTGATGAGTAGTATCAGCTTCATGTGCTTTCTCACAGTATTACAATGACCTTACAGTCACCTGCAATCAAACTCTTCTGTGTTTCACATAATAGATGTGCTATGGAGGAAGACCAAACCTCTCGGTCACCCACTTCTAGAGACAAAGCTACTTTGACTTACACATCTATAATTTCTGTCGCTTCATCAAGAACTCCTTTGTTACATTTTACCTGTGAAAGCACCGCTACAGAGACATTCACTCAGGAGGAAGCAGTTTGTGAGTCAGAAAGATTTTCACTGGATCAAGCACTGAATACGAGTGAGAGTGAAGACCTGAGAGTAGAAGAGAAGGAGAGTATTGTTTCTGCATGAGGGTGGAGAAACAACTTCCATCTGTTTAGGTCATAGGGCTCAGATCTTAGGAGATCAGTCACTAATCGACTATGATTATGCTGCATCAGTCTCAGGTGAGGCAGCTTCTGTACACCTGATGGAGAAATGTGATGTGTTCACCACTGACATCTGCAATGCATTGTAGCAAGTTTCCTGCAACATATTTTTGGGAGTTGTTATACATGTTGCACCTTGATGACATCCTTTGTAGATATTGATTCAGCTTCCACAACTCTACCTCTCCACATCTCTACCTCTCCACCTCTCTCTTTACTCTCCATTTCCTCTGATGGTCAGATTGCTTAACCTTGTAACCTTGGATGACCTGAAATTTCCTCCAGCTAAACACTGGGAAGACTGAAGCCATTATTTTCAGCCTCTGCCATAAACCAAGCACCCTTCTCACTGTATCTATCCCCTCCTTGGAGAGAGTGCAGAAATGTTTCATGAGTATGCTTCCCGGGATGAGGAACTTCAGTTATGTGTATAGATTGGAGAAGTTGGGACAGTTTTCTTTGGAGAAGAGAAGGTTGAGAGGAGATCTGATATAAGTATTCAAAATCATGGGGGGTCTGGACAGGGTGAATAGGGAAAAACTATTCCCATTGGTGGCGGGATTGAGAACAAGAGGGAACAGATTTAAGGTAACTGGCAAAAGAAGCAATAGCGACATGAGGAAAAACCTTTTTATGCAGCGAGTTGTCAGGATCTGGAATGCACTGCCTGAGAGTGTAGAGGAGGCTGGTTCAACTGAGGCACTCAAGAGGGAATTGGATTGTTATCTGAAAAGGAAGAATGTGCAGGGTTAGGGGGTGAAGGACGGGAAGTGGCACGAGGTAAATTGCTCCTTTGGAAAGCCAGCGCAGACACGACAGGCTGTAACAATTCTGTGATTTTGTGATTCCTTGGTCACTGTCTCTGGCTGAACTGGACTGTTTGTAATATTAGTGTACTATTTTACTCCATATTGTCTTCATCACTAATATTCATGACCTGTCTTGGCATTTTCCTCAGTCTATCTATGCCTGAAAATCTCTTCTATGCTTTTGGTATCTCCAAATAACTATGGTAACCAATGGTCATAAATCATTCCTAGCAACCTAGAACTTCTGAGTTCAAATCCCACCATAGCATAGGAGTTGAATGCAACAAGAAAAGTTACTATTAAAAGTATCCATTTGTTGTAAAAACTTAGGTGGTTCACTAATGTTCTTTAGGGTAGGGAGCCTGCTGTCCCCATTCATCCTGGCCTACAAGTGACTCCAGTCCCACACTTTGTAATTGATTTTTAATGCTCTCAGGGCAACTAGGAAGCAAATATTGCCTTGCCTGTGTTTCCCATATCCCAAGGACAAATGAAAAAAGGACTTGATTATTCTAATTTTTTCCCAGCCAGCCTCTCATCCTTCACAATCCATAAACATCAGTTCATTCAAAGCTCTCCTGCCCCATCCCATCTTACAACATCGTGTTTTCCCATCATCTTTGTCCTTGCTGATCTATATTGGCTCCAGTCTCCCAATGCTTCAAATTTAAATTTTTCATCCTTGTGTTGAAAACTCTTCAGTTTCAGCTCTCCCGATCTCTGTAACCTCCTCCATCGCTATAACCCCTTGAACTCTTCATTCCTCCAATTCCCATCTCTTGTGCTTTCATCCCCACCAATGGCGGCCTTCGGGCATCTAGGCTCCATGCTTTGGAATTCTCTCCCTAAACCCTAACACCTTTTCACCTCCCTGTCCTTCTTTAAGATATTCCAGAAAAGCTCTTTGACCAAGCTTATGGTTTTCCATCTTAATCCTTTCTTCCTTGGTTTGGTGCTTATTTTTTCTATTATTTTCTACATTAAAGGTACTATTTACATGCAACTTATTATTGTTCAGTCTCTTAAGCTGACAGTTAAAGTCTATAATGAAGCCCATGAACCTGAGTCATGGGTTTCTCAGAAAAATTTCTTGTACGTTTTGTGTTTTTATGCCTTATTATGTTAAAAGTTTTACTTTCAGGAGAATGTCCTCAGTTTAGTTAGAAAAGCAAGATTGAATATATTTTTTTCAATGAAGTAATTGGCTTTACTGGTAGATTTTAGTGACTGCACATGCTTGATTTGTTCCTTGCACAGCTGCCTAGTAGTTTTGTATTGATAGTTTTTCTAGTCACCATCTCATTTTTTGATTTGTTCATTCCCTTACATCCCCAGTTCTGATTTGCTGCTGTTTACTTTGAACTAATCAACAAAGAGTTATGTAAAAAACTAACACTGGAGTATCATGTCTGAAATGTGTTGGTTGCAATAGAAAGCACTCTAAGATTTAAATTAATAGATACCCTGTCTGCATCTGAAGAGTTTCTCACAAATGTATTTAACTACAGTGAGCTCTTTTCTAAATTCAGTCACCATTTATTTCAAGCCAACAACAACAACTTGCATTTCTAATGCAACTTTAATGTAGGAAAACATCCCAAGGTGCCTACAGAAGTGCATCAAACAAAACCTGATACCGAGCCAAGTAGGACAGGTAACTAAAAGTTTGAGGTTTTAAGGAACATCTTAAAGGTGGAGAGAGAGGAAGGATTCTGAGAGGTTTAAGGAGGAAATTCCAGAAAATAAGGCCAAGGCTGCTGAAGGCACAGCTGTCAGCGATGGAGTGATTAAAACCAGGGCGTCGCGAGAAGCCAAAATTGGAGGAACACAGAGATCTCAGAGAGATGTAGGGCTGGAGGAGATTACAGAGAGGAGCTTGGTTATGGAGGGATTTGAAAACAAGAATTAGAATTGAAAAATTGAGGCATTGCTGAACTGGGAGACAATCGGGGAGAGCCAACACAGGGGTGATGGGTGAACAGGACCTGATGAATGTTAGGAGGTTGCATCAGAGCTTTAAATAAGCTCAAGTTTACGAAATATACAAGGTGGGAGGCCGGCCAGGAAAGCATCAAAATAGTTGAGTCTAGAGGGGACAAAGGTATGGATAAGGGTTTCAGCAGTGCATGAGTTGAGGTGCGGCGGGGGGTGTGGGGGATGGGTGGTGCAGAGACAGGTCATGTTATGGAAGTGGAAGTGGAAGCCTTGTTGATGGAATGGGTTGGGATTAAAAGCTCAGCTCAGGGTCAAATACTATGCCGAGGTTGTGAGCGATCTTGTTTAGCCTCCGACAATAGCCAGAGAGAGGAACGGAGTTGGTGGCTAGGGAGTGGAGCCTGGAATTTTATGCTTTCCCAGTGGTGGGTTTGGAGGTGGGGAGAGCATAAAATCGGGTAGGATGGTGGTGAGGGTGTAGGTTCCCGCCACCATCCCGCCCCCACCAAAATTTAGTCGGGGGTGGGAAGACCTTCCCGCCCCACAGTCAATTGAGGCCCTTAACTGGACAATTAACCCAATTAATGGCCCCATCCTGCCGCTGCTGCAATTAGCCATGTATCGGGCGACCCTGTCACGGCACAGGAAGCACGACAGGAAAATCCATGCAGGCTGCTTCCTGGCTCTGGGGGGAGTGGGAGAGGATGTGGGTCTCTCATTAAAAGGCATTTAGTGTCTGAATGAGGGACCCAGCATCAGCAAGGGTGGCCCACTGAGAGCCAACCCCTGCCCTTGCAAACGATCTCCCTACACCTCCATCCCCCATGACCTGCACCTCCCGAGACTCCTCCCACCCTGACTTACCTGTGGCTTGGGTCCAGCGATGGTCCTGCACCGCCAGTAGGTGCTTCTCTGGCAGCAGCCACCACCTCCGTGTTGGCACTGCTCAGTGGAAGAGCTGCCGACCTCTGATTGGCCAGCAGCTCTCCAAGGGCGAGACTTCTGGCGATCGGGTCCTTAATCCCATGGAAGGCCCACCGCTGTCAGTTCAGTGCCTAATTGGCATTAGATTTGGCTGGCCTTCCGGAGAAGAGGCAACATGGGGTTTTCAGTGTCACTTTTCCTGGATGTCGAGAATCCCGGCCAGACTTTCTGGAGGTGACTGAAGACAATGGCTTTGGTCTCGCAATATGGAGTTGGAGAAAAGTTCTGTTTGTTCGAGACTGTATATTAGACAGGCAGCATGACAATTCAGAGGCAATAAAGGAGAGAGGTGATGGTAAGGTAGAGCTGTGTGGCAACAGTGTCCATGTGGAGCCTGACATTGTTTTTTGGATAAAGTCACTGAGGGGCAGCATGTAGTTGAGAAATAGAAGGTGGCCAATGATAGATCCTTGGGGGACTCCAGAGGTAATGATACAGAAGTGGGAAGAGAAGCTATTTCCCTGCCTATGATTAGAGAGGTAAGAATGGAACCAGGCGAGTGCAGTCCCACCTAGCTGGATGATGGAGGAGAGATGTTGGAAGAGGATGGTAAGGTCAACCATGTGAAAAACTGCAGACAAGTCAAGAAAGATGAGAAACGTAATGTACCATGGTCACAGTCGCATAGGATGTCATTTGTGACATTGATGAGGGCTGTTTCAATACTGTGGTAGGGGTAGAAGCCTGAGGGGTTCAAATATGGAGTTGCAGGAAAGATGGACACGGATTTGGGAAGCAACAATACACTCAATGAATTTAGAGAGGTGGAGATGACTTGGATCTTGCAATACAGAGTAGAATTTCAAAATTTGCCAATGATACCAAACTTGGAGGTGTGGCAAACAGTGAGGATGATATGAGCTGCCTGCAACATGATATAGATAGGCTAGCAGAATGGACAGAGAGGTGTCAGATGGAATTTAATACTTATAAGTGTGAGGTGATGCATTTTCGCTGAAGGAATAGGGAGAGGCAATATATACTTAATGGCACAGTTCTAAAAAGTGCAAAGGAACAGAGGGACCTAGTGGTGCATGTGCATCGGTCTTTGAATGTGGCAGGACACATTGAGAGACTGGTTAGCAAAGTATATGGGATCTTGGTCTTCATAAATAGAGGCATTGAGTACAAAAGCAGGGAAGTTATGCTGAACCTTTATGAAGCTCTGGTTCGGTCCCGACTAGAGTATTGCATCCAGTTCTTGCCACCACACTTTAGGAAGGATGTGAGAGTTCTTGAGCGGGTGCAGAGCAGATTTACTGGAACGATTCCAGGGATGGGGGATTTTAGTTGCAAGGTTAGGTTGGAAAAGCTGGGGTTGTTCTCTCTGGAGCAAAGGAGATTGAGGGGAGATTTGATAGAGGTGTACAAGGTTATGACAGGCTTAGATAAGTCAGACAAAGAAAAACTGTTCCCATTAACTGATGATACAAGAACTAGAGGACACAAATTGAAGGTTTTGGACAAGAGATGCAGGGGAATGTGAAGAAGAACTTTTTTACACTGCGAATGGTAATGACCTGGAATTCGCTGCCCACGAGGTGGAAACAGAAACAATCAATGATTTCAAAATGAAATTGGATGGACACTTGAAGGAAATAAGCTTTCAGGACTATGAGGATTAAATGGGCGAGTGGGACTGACAGAATTGCTCCGCGAAGAGCTGGCATGAAGTTGATGGGCCGAATGGCCTCACTTCTGTAAATGATTCTATGAGATGGGTTGGTACTTGCAAGGACAGAGGGGTCAAGGGTGGCTTTTGAGGGGGTTTGATGAAGGTAGATTTGATGAGGAAGAGGACAGTATCTAAAGGGATACTTACGTGTTCAGAGCATCTAACCTTTATACCCATAAAGAACTGGGCTTGGTCGTATAGTGGTTACGTTACTGGACTGGTAATCCAGAGGCCTAGACTAATGATCCAGAGATAATGGCTGAAATTTTGCAGCCCCCACCCCCCCACCAACAGATAGGCTGGTGGTGGGGGGTGCATAAAATTGAGTGGGAGGTGGGGGCGGCCATGCCGACCCCCTCCTACCCCCGCTGCAATTTTATGTGGGGCGGCAGTGGCAAGAAATGGCCCACCTGCTCCAGGGCAATCAAAACTCTTTAGTGGCTAATTAACTGCCACTTAAGGGCCTCCTCCCACCACTGCGGGTATTTTACCCTTGGTGGTCGGAAAGCAAAAGCCTCAACAACCCTGCCTGGTAAAACTTCTTGCGGGCTGAGGGGAGGAGCACTTCTGATCGGGCACCTTCTGCCCATGGACGGCTGCCCCCGAAGCCCCAACCGCCCCCATTGCACAACACTCCCTCTGCCAGGGCCCAGCCAATTGTCACCAGCGAGGCCCTAAAAACCTAACTGAGTTCCGGAGCCATCCTTCCTATTGCTTCCAATGGCTGGGTATTGCCCCAGCAGTGGCCACCGCTCCCGGTAATGCTCCTGGCATGAAGAGCTGCCAGCCCACTGATTGGCCGGCAGCTCCATTATGCGGGACATCCTGCCTCAAGGAGGTGGAAGACCCATCCAAGATCAATTAAGAGCCTGGTGGGCAAAACATTTCAGCATGGCTCCCCAGGCCCCAAGGAGACGGGCTCGAAACCTGCCCAACATAAAATTCCAACCAACATTTCAAATCCCACCATGGTAGCTAGGGAATTTTAAATTCAATTAAATAAATCTAGACTAAAAACGAAAAAAAAGCCTAGCATCATTAGTGGTGACCATGGGACACAGGGGGGCCCATAAAATAGTGAGGGAAGGGCGGTGGGGTGTAGAGTATATTTTACCAGCAGCTGTTGGGAGCACTGCCAAGTGTGGAAGTTCCCCGGTAAAGCAGGGTGGGTGGGGTGGGAGGGATGGGGGGGAGTCTCCTCCACGGAGAGGCGGTGGTGTAGTGGTAATGTCACTGGACTAGTAATCCAGAGGCCCAGGCTAAAGCCTTGAGGACATGGGTTTGAATCTCATCATGGCAGATGATGAAATTTGAATTCAATTAATTAAAAAAAAAATCTGGAATTAAAAAGCAAGTCTAATGGTAACCAAGAAACCATTGTTGATTGTTGTAACAACCCATCTGGTTCACTCATGTCCTTTAGGGAAGAATATCTGGTGTCCTTACCTGATCTACATGTGACTCCAGAGCCACAGCAATGTAGTTGACTCTTAAATGGCCGAGCAAGCCAGTCAGTTTCTCAAGGGAAATTAAGGATGGATAATAAATGCTGGCCATGTCAACGACGCCCACATTCCGTCAACGAATAAAAAGAATGTCTGTGGCCCAAGGAGGGCAGCTGGTAGCAAAGGCCACCCCTCCACAAACAAATGCCCCCATGCCCTCAACTACCACCCTGCATCTTCCCCTTGCTGGAGCAGACTGGCTCCAGCAAGCCCTCTCCACTTACCTCATGTCTGTGTTCTTGTCCTGGGCCTCTGTCGTACTGGCAGTGGTCACCACTCCTGGTGGTGCTGCTGGTAATACTGAGCTGCCAGCCTTTCAATTTGCTGGCAGTTTTTGAGGGCGGGATCCCCATCCTTAAAGGGACAGCGACCCTGACAGCGGGCAGCTAATTAGCTGCCAGCCGTGGATTTCGGCTTGGGGTTCAAAACAGGTCCTAGGCGGGGTCACCCCCTGCCTTTTGGCATGACACCACTAATGGATTGTTGTAAGTATCCATCTGGTTCACGAATGCCTTTCAGGGAAGGAAATTTGCTGTCCTTACCTGATTTGGCCTATATGTGATTCCAGTACCCCCAGCAATGTGAGCGACTCTTAACTGCCCTCTGAAATGGCCTAGCAAGTCACTCTGTGGTCCAGGAGGTGACTCATCACCACCTTCTCAAGGCAATTAGGGATGGACAATAAATACTGGCCTTGCCAGTGATGCCCACATTCCATGAATAAAAAAAACTCCATCATTTGCATGTTGACTAGTACCTACACCTATTTCTGGAAATCTAATGTGATTTGGGAAACTTTCTCTTTTCTTCCTGAGTACGTCTTAACTTGGAGAGTGAATTGATTAGGATCTGGGTAGTTGCTCTAATCAGTTATGGCAAACAGTACCTTGGAGTTTCATTCTGGGACTTTTGTTTCTCATAATATGTGTGCATCATCTCAATGATGGCATTTTACCTGGAAGTTTGGGTGATATCTACAAAACAGACTGGGGACTTGATTATAATTTAATCATGAATAAGTTATGTGTAATTTAACCCTTCCAAAGGACTGCTATATTCATATTACTTATAGTGCTGAAATGACTATTTAAGATTTTGGCTCAAGCAATATGAAACACTAGATATGACTCTAAGTAACACCCTCTATAAAAACAAAGGTGACCGCGGTGACTGCAACAACTACCGTGGAATCTCCCTGCTCAGCATAGTGGGGAAAGTCTTTGCTCGAGTCGCTCTGAACAGGCTCCAGAAGCTGGCCGAGCGCGTCTACCCTGAGGCACAGTGTGACTTTCGTGCAGAGAGATCGACTATTGACATGCTGTTCTCCCTTCGTCAGAAACAGGAGAAATGCCGTGAACAACAGATGCCCCTCTACATTGCTTTCATTGATCTCACCAAAGCCTTTGACCTCGTCAGCAGACGTGGTCTCTTCAGACTACTAGAAAAGATCGGATGTCCACCAAAGCTACTAAGTATCATCACCTCATTCCATGACAATATGAAAGGCACAATTCAACATGGTGGCTCCTCATCAGAGCCCTTTCCTATCCTGAGTGGTGTGAAACAGGGCTGTGTTCTCGCACCCACACTTTTTGGGATTTTCTTCTCCCTGCTGCTTTCACATGCGTTCAAATCCTCTGAAGAAGGAATTTTCCTCCACACAAGATCAGGGGGCAGGTTGTTCAACCTTGCCCGTCTAAGAGCGAAGTCCAAAGTACGGAAAGTCCTCATCAGAGAACTCCTCTTTGCTGACGATGCTGCTTTAACATCTCACACTGAAGAATGCCTGCAGAGTCTCATCGACAGGTTTGCGTCTGCCTGCAATGAATTTGGCCTAACCATCAGCCTCAAGAAAACGAACATCATGGGGCAGGATGTCAGAAATGCTCCATCCATCAATATTGGCGACCACGCTCTGGAAGTGGTTCAAGAGTTCACCTACCTAGGCTCAACTATCACCAGTAACCTGTCTCTAGATGCAGAAATCAACAAGCGCATGGGTAAGGCTTCCACTGCTATGTCCAGACTGGCCAAGAGAGTGTGGGAAAATGGCGCACTGACACGGAACACAAAAGTCCGAGTGTATCAGGCCTGTGTCCTCAGTACCTTGCTCTACGGCAGCGAGGCCTGGACAACGTATGCCAGCCAAGAGCGACGTCTCAATTCATTCCATCTTCGCTGCCTTCGGAGAATACTTGGCATCAGGTGGCAGGACTATATCTCCAACACAGAAGTCCTTGAAGCGGCCAACACCCCCAGCTTATACACACTACTGAGTCAGCGGCGCTTGAGATGGCTTGGCCATGTGAGCCGCATGGAAGATGGCAGGATCCCCAAAGACACATTGTACAGCGAGCTCGCCACTGGTATCAGACCCACCGGCCGTCCATGTCTCCGTTATAAAGACGTCTGCAAACGCGACATGAAATCGTGTGACATTGATCACAAGTCGTGGGAGTCAGTTGCCAGCATTCGCCAGAGCTGGCGGGCAGCCATAAAGACAGGGCTAAATTGTGGCGAGTCGAAGAGACTTAGTAGTTGGCAGGAAAAAAGACAGAGGCGCAAGGGGAGAGCCAACTGTGCAACAGCCCCAACAAACAAATTTCTCTGCAGCACCTGTGGAAGAGCCTGTCACTCCAGAATTGGCCTTTATAGCCACTCCAGGCGCTGCTTCACAAACCACTGACCACCTCCAGGCGCGTATCCATTGTCTCTCGAGATAAGGAGGCCCAAAAGAAAAGAAGAACATGATAAGTTGCTGATATTAGAAATAGCTTTCTCACTGTTGTACTGATAAAATGTATACATGATACAAATATCCTGGATAAAATAGTACCATGAACTTCAATTCTGTTCTACCTTTTTCTCCCCATCTTCACTCCTTCGATTCTTTCCTCTGTATTCTCTTCCTTTGCATCGTTTTCTTTTGCTCTGTCTTTATCTTCTGAAGATAGTCATTTCTGTCTGCCCATCCACCTTCTGCTGTCTATTTGGTTTTGAATTCATGGTCATTCTTTCTCGACTCATTTTTAAACTGGCTTGAAAATCTATTTTAAAGCTGTTTTAAAGGATTCTTGTCAGCAGAATGATGAGTCAATGTTCTGGCACAATTTTAGATTGACTCCAAGAACTGCAAACCACAGAAAAAGATAACACCTCAGCAGCCCAGTTAAAGGAGTTTATCAAAAGCAGCCACGTCACTGACGGTTCTGAAAGGGCAAGGGCTACATTTTTCAGTCACAGCTGTTAAATTATAAAATAGGCAGTCTAGTTCATGGTATAGATTTGCATAATGAATATCGACTTAAGTATTCAAATATGAAGTAGCTAGATTCTTGATTTTACAGTGAGGGGGAGGATACAGGAAAGAGGAAAATGATTGTCTAAGTCATTATTGAGGATCTAACTGGACAAGCTAGACTAATTGAATTTCCTTGTCATTCTTACCTAACATGTTTTTATTGTCAATGTTTCTTTATACCCATTTACAGATGAAAGTCAATATCCTCTATTGGTTTACCAAAGCTCCTAATTGGTATCTGAATTTTATCTGCACCATGCAGGTTTAAAATATAAAAATGGATTTTTTGATGTACATTTGATATTTAACAGACTGAGAAAATACCGTAATATTTCAGGTATTACAAATGTTTTTTCTACAAGCGTAACGCATAGATTTTAAGTTTTTACAGATTTAGAAATGATCTGCCCCATTTTCCTGAAGGGCCTGGGACACAGAGCTGAGACATTGGGGTTATTATTGGTCAAGGACAGTAATGCAGAATGGGTGATAGCAGATCAGTCCATTTTACATCCTGCCCAATTTTCTGTTCCAAATCAGGTGTGGTATAAAAGGGGCCACTGATTCGCTATTGCCCATTTTAAGCAAAAGCCAAAGACAACTTGCAACCCATTGCTCACAGCACCTGTGAAACAATCACTTATTTTGTGTGTTGTAGTAGGAGTGAGGGCTAACTCTGCAAATTAGAACCTACATTTGGTACCGTAAGTAAGGGCTGTGCTATTTGACCATACTGCAATTTTCTTATTCTGGTACACCAATAAACTTAATATCATTTTGTAAGCAGTTCAGGAGTTTTGACAGAAAAAACAATATTTTAATAAGAATAAAAAAGACAGTCCATTTATCCTCAAAGAGAGTATGAGTGCATAGCATTATATATTTAAAGTCAAAAATTAGAATGTTTAATAAAGAATTCAACAAAGGAAAAGGGGGGAAACAGTGCCAGTTCATTGTTCCCAGTTCAAGAAAGTACTATTTGCAATAAAATCACACCAATATTTGGTTATTTGAATTTCAGGAATTTTGTTATCATTTAAAGCATGTAAGATCAGAATAATAAAAGTAAAATACTGCAGATGCTGGAAATCTGAAATAAAAACAAAATGTGCTGGAAATACTCAGCAGGTCTGGTAGTATTTGTGGAGAGAAAAGCAGAGTTAATGTTTCAGGTCAGTGACCTTTCATCAGAACTGGCAAAGGCTAGAAATATAATAGGTTTCAAGAAAATAAAGCAGGGGTGGGGGAAAAAGAACAAAAGGGAAGGTGTTGATAGGACTGAAGATCACAGAGAATAACTGACAAGGAGGTTATGGGGCAAAGGCAAAGAGTGTGCTAATGGTGTGCTGAAAGACAAAGCAGAGAGTGTTAATGACAGAATAATGAACAGCCCCAGCGAAAAGCACAAATATGAAAAAAACAGAGGACAGGCACATGGTTAAAAAAAAAATAATGAAACAAACTAAAATAAAATAAAAATAAAAAATAAAAATAAAAAAGAGCCAGTTGATCTTCGAACACAAGCTCGAGGAACAGCACCTCATTTACTGATTAGGCATGCTACAGCCTTCCGGATTGAACATTGAGCTCAATAATTTCAGAGCATGACTGGCTCTTTTATTTTTATTTTTTATTTTATTTTAGTTTGTTTTATCATACATTTTTTTAAACCATGTGCCTTCCTTCTGTTTTTTCATATTTGTGGTTTTGGCTAGGGCTGTTCATTATTCTATCATTTAACACCCTCTCTGCACTCATGCTTTGTCTTTCACCACACCATTATCACACTCTTTGCCTTTGCCCCATGACCTCCTTGTCAGTTATACTCTGTAACCCTCTGTCCTATCAACACCTTCCCTTTTGTTCGTTTCTCCCCCACCCCCACTTTATTTGCTTAAAACCTATTACTTTTCTGACCTCTCCCAGTTCTGATGAAAGGTCATTGACGTTGACTTGGCTTCTCTCTCCACAGATGCTGCCAGACCTGCTGAGTATTTCCATCACTTTTTGCTAAGTTTTCCAATACTGAATTCTTGAAAAGTAAAACATGATTTATGGCATAAAAGTTATGCATTTGGGGTTAGGTATTGGAAATGTACTGCTTAAATAAACTTTTGAGGTTTAAAAGGTTGTTCCCCCAGCTGCTTTTAGTTTGACAGAATTTGTTTTATTTTGTTCTTTTGTAAGGCATTGAAATAATATATCTACAGTGAAAGGGCAAATTATCTGACACATTCAAGCTAAACACGGTTATCATTTATTTAATCAAGTGTAGCTTCATAATCATCAATAAAGTAACATGGTAAGTTCTGCTCAGGAGCTCCATAAGGAAGAATCAAGTTGACACGTTATTGTCGAATAATAAGCAAGCAAATTGGATTAGTGCTGATTTCAGTCTCGGCTCTCAGCAACTCCCACTGCTACTCTGGCAGCCTCCCCTCAATCTAACCGCACTTGGTAATAGAAGATCTAGGGAAGAAAAAAAATCATAGAATTTTTTTTTAAAAATTCTTTATTGTGATGTGAGCACTGCTGGCGAGGGCAGCATTTGTTGCCCCCCCCTAATTGCCCTTGAGAAGGTGGCATCCAATTATTTTTTTGAATAATTTAGTCTTTATTTTGTACTTAGTTTTAAGAAGATTACTACAAAGAATATTCTTATGCTTGATAAATTATTTCCTATGCTTTTTCCTGTACGTCCATTTAATTTTCCTTTTTAAGACCTCATTTATTGTGCTGCCACCTTTAATGACCTGTGTTTTTATTCGTTCATGGGATGTGAGCATCACTGGCAATAGCATTTATCGTGCATCCCTGGTTGCCCTTGAGAAGGCAGTGGTGAGCCATCTTCCTGAAATGCTGCAGTCATGTGGTGTAGGTACACCCACAGTGCTTTCAGGTAGGGACTTCAAGGATGTTGACCCAGCAATGTTGAAGGAATGGCGATATATTTTAAAATCAGGATGGTGTATAACTTGGAGGGGAATTTGCAGGGAGTGGTGTTCCCATGCATCTTCTAAGTTATTTGTAGATAACCTGATTCTAAGTTGGGTTTTGTAAATAGTGGAGCAGCTAGCTCGTTGACATCAATTGAAAGTCAGCCGTTGAATCAAATGTTGCTGCAATATTAATCTTGCTCACTACGAGAGGAACTGCAGATTCAGACATTTGGGGCAGAATTTTCCCCGGCCCATTGGTGACAGGCTGGGAAGTGGGAGAGGAGCCCAACATCTTCCCACTCCATGCCATATTGCCAGCAGCAGGAAAGTTGGAGACTTGGCTGCTTGCTGAGCGGGCAATTGAGTCACTTAGGTGGCCAATTAAGGGTCACTTCCTGCTTCTACAGGCATTTTGCCTGCATTGGGAGACCACCCAGCAGCCCCCAACCACATTTATCCCTCTTTGAGGGCATGCTGCCATTGAGGCGCCCTCTCCCTGGTGTTGTAGCCTGAATAGTGGCCACTGCTAGCTGAGCTGCCGACTCTCTGGTTGGGCTGGAAGCTCTTGGGGGTCGGCCGCCGTCCTTAATGGGATGGCAGCCCTGGCAGTGGCCTCTTAATTGGCCGCTGCCAGCAATATGCCACCCCAGGGTCATCTCCAGCTTTCAGTCTCGGCAGCGGGACTTCACTGTCAGCCACAAAATTCAACCCTTGGTGTATGTGCTTGGTTGAGGAGTCAATGCCTTTAATCCCCCCCCACCCTGAAACGTAATGATACCTTAGCATCACAGATCATCGGTTGGGCCACACCGGTCACTGTGTAGTGCGGTGTAATTCGGAGCTGGAGTTGAGTGCCACCTCACTCATTTTAACATATAGCATATTAGTGGGGAACCTGGTGCTAAATTATTCAAGTATTTGCATACAAATGACTCTCTTCTCCTCTACTTCATTTAAAAATATGCCATTAGACATATATTTCTTTTCTCTTACTTTCAAATGTATTACTTTACATTTTTCTACATTGACTGACTTTACTACCTTTTTCTTCACTGTGCTCGTTTACCTATGTCCTTCTGAAGACTTTCATAATCTTCAACATAATTTGCTATAATCCAACCAATCAGTCCCAATTTGGTATCATCAGCTTTATTATTCCTGCAATTCCAAAGCCCAGATCATTTAGATATATAATTTTTAAAAGCAGCCACAACATGTACCTCTGTGGAATATCCACCACCACACCTTTAAAGAAATTTATCCCAATCTATTATAACTGTCCTTCAACTATCTCTCTATTCCAATGTTTCCTAGAATCATTATCTTTGTCATAAGTTTCATGTGAGCTTTTTGAACTACTTTTAAAGTTGATATAAACCACATACACTAAATGCATTGGTCTTCACTATTGAGGATACAAGTAGCATCCCAGTATTAGCTGTAAGTCAGGAAATGGAAGGGAGGGAGGAACTCAAGAAAATTACAATCACCAGGGAAGTGGTACTGAACAAATTGTTGGAGCTGTGGGCTGACAAGTCCCCGGGTCCTGATGGACTTCATCCTTGTGTGTTAAAAGAAGTGGTTAGTGAGATAGTTGATGCATTGGTTTTAATTTTCCAAAATTCCCTAGATTCGGGGAAGGTTTCTTTAGATTGGAAAATAGTGAATATAACTCCTTTATTCAAAAAGGGAGGGAGACAGAAAGCAGGAAACTACAGGCCAGTTAGCTTAATATCTGTCTTAGGGAAAATGTTAGAAGCTATTATTGAAGATGTTATAGCAGGGCACTTAGAAAAATTGAAGGTAATCAGGCAGAGTCAACATGGTTTTGTGAAAAAGAAATCATGTTTAACCAATTTATTGGAGTTCTTTGAGGGAGTTACATGTGCTGTGGATGAAGGGGAACCGGTGGATGTATTGTACTTAGATTTCCAGAAGGCATTTGATAAGGTGCCACATCAAAGGTTATTGCACAAAATAAAAGCTGATGGCATAGTGGGTAACATATTGGCATGGATAGAAGATTTGTTAACTAACAGGAAACAGAAAGTAGGCATAAATGGGTCATTTTCTGGTTGGCAAGATGTAACGAGTGTGTGCCACAGGAATCTGTACTGGGGCCTCAACTTTTTACAATTTATATAAATAACTTAGAAGAAGGGACCAAAGGTATGGTTGCTAAATTTGCTGATGACACAAAGATAGGTAGGAAAGTAAGTTGTGCAGAGGACATAAGGAGGTTACAAAGGGATATAGATAGGTTAAGTGAGTGGGCAAAGACTTGGCAAATGGAGTTTAATGCGGGAAAGTGTGAAATTGTCCACTTTGGCAGGAAGAATAAAAAGAAGCATATTATCTAAATGGTGAGAGATTGCAGAGCTCTGAGATGCAAAGGGATCTGGGTGTCCTTGTGCATGAATCGTAAAAGGTCAGTATGCAGGTACAGCACGTAATTAGGAAAGCTAATAAAATGTTATCGTTTATCGTGAGGGGAATTGAATAGAAAAGGTTATGCTTCAGTTATACAGGGCACTGGTGAGACCACATCTGGAGTACTATGTACAGTACTGGTCTCCTTATTTAAGGAAGGATGTAAATGCATTGGAGGCAGTACAGAGAAGGTTTACTAGACTAATAGAATGTTATTGTTTATCGTGAGGGGAATTGAACACAAAAGGTTATGCTTCAGCTAGACAAGGCATTGTATAAAGGGATCAAAGGGTATGGGGTGAAAGCAGGAACAGGTTACTGAGTTGGATGATCAGCCATGATCATAATGAATGGCGGAGGAGGCTTGAAGGGCTGAACGGCCTACTCCTCCTATTTTTCTATGTTCTATGTTTCTATGTGAGACCATATCTGGAGTACTGTGTGCAGTACTGGTCTCCTTATTTAAGGAAGGATGTAAATGCATTGGAGGCATTACAGAGAAGGTTTACTAGACTAATACCTGGAATGGGTGAGCTGTCTTATGAGGAAAGATTAGACAGGCTAGGCATGTATCTGCTGGAATTTAGAAGAGTAAGAGGCAACTTGATTGAAACATATAAGATCCTGAGGGGTCTCGACAGCGTGAATGTGGAAAGGATGTTTCTCCTTGTGGGAGAATTTCGAACTAGGGCGTCACTGTTTAAAAATAAGGGGTCGCCCATTTAAAACAGAGATGAGGAGAATTTTTTTCTCAGAAGGTCATGAGTCTTTGGAATTGTCTTCCTCAAAAGGCAGTGGAAGCGGAGTCTTTGAATATTTTTAAGCCAGAGGTAGATAGATTCTTTATAAGCAAGGGGGTGAAAGGTTATCAGGGGTAGGTGGAAATGTGGAGTAATCAGTTCAACCATGAACTTATTGAATGGCGGAGCAGGCTCGAGGGATTGAGTGACCTACTCCTGCTCCTAATTCATATGTTTGTATGTCCTTTACGTATTCTCTCTGTTATTTCTTTTCAGATTTTGATAAAGTTGATCAAGCATTGGCTGTATTTGAGAAAGCTGTGTGAACTGAGGTGTCAACTATGGCTCAGTGGTAGCATTTTTGCTTCTGTGTCAGAAGGTACTGGATTCAACTCCCACGCCAGAGACTTCAGCACGAAAGTCTAGGCTAACACTCCAGTACAGTACTGAGGAAGTGCTGCTCTGTTTGAGGTGCCTTTTGTCGGATAAGGCATTAAACCAAGGCCCCATCTGGCCTCTCAGGTAGATGTAAAAGATCACATGGCACGTTTCCTAAGCAGTGCAGTGCAGTTGTCCCCAGTGTCCTGGCCAATATTTATCCCTCAACCAACATTACTACAAGAGATCTTCTGGTCATTATCAGATTGCTGTTTATGGGATCTTGTTGCCTACATTTTTGGCAGCCACGTTTTCTACGTTACAACAGTGACTACACTTCAAAAGTATTTCATTGACTGTGTAAAGCACTTTCAGGCATCCTGAGGTCATAAATGGTGCTACATAAAAGCAACTTTTTTATTTTTATTACCACAAGAATTATGATTATTTTGAATATTTTGCTCTCTATAATTAAAGACTCTTTTTCATTGAAGAAAATGACTTTGTTATTTATCTTTATTGTCATCTTGCTTTTGATAATTCTTCTAAATTTCTTTGGGGGTTCCCCCTTTGTTCTGTCATATGTTTGGAGGGAGAGCAGTGGATTCACGGGAGAAGTGGTGTGAAAACATACACTTCATTTCTCTAGGGATTTCGCCAATCTTCCACTGAAGTTATGGGGGTGTTCAGCACAACCTCTGGAGTTTGGGGCCATAATCAGTAGCACTGCAAGTGTACTGTCAATAATTAAATAACAACTTTAAAAAATGTCTGATCAGCTGGAGTACTGCGTCCAATTCTGGGTGCCACACTTGAGGAACAATGTGAGGGTATTGGAGAGAGTACAGAAAAGATTCACGAGAATGGTTCCAGGGATGAGGAATTTCAGTTATGAAGATAGAGTGGAGAAGTTAGGACTGTTTTCCTTGGAGAAGAGAAGGCTGAGAGGTGATCTGAAAGAGGTATTCAAAATCATGAGGGGTCTGAACAGAGTAGATAGAGAGAAACTGTTCCCAATCCTGAAAGGATCAAAAACGAGAGGGCACAGATTTAAAGTATTTGGTAAGAGAAGCAAAAGTGACATGAGGAAAAACTTTTTCATGCAGTGAGTGGTTGAGGTCTGGAATGTTCTGCCTGAGAATGTGGTGGAGGCAGGTTCAACTGAAGCATTCAAAAGGGAATTAGTTATATGAAAAGGAAGAATGTGCAGGATTACAGTGAGAAGGCAGGGGAATGGAACTGAGGGAGTTGCTGTTTCAGAGAGCCAGTGCAGACACGATGGGCCGATTGGCCTCCTTCTGCACTGTAACAATTCTGTGATTCTGTGAAGTTCTCCTGTTATGCCCGAAGGATTGGCTGAGTAAACACTGATCGTTCATCTATACCCAAATGCAGTGTACAGTATGATGAGAAGTGCAGTATAGCTACTTTAGCCTAACTTGGAATGAACCAATACTGACTGGATTAAGTAATTGATTCCTTAGATTTAAAACAAGTTTTTAAAAAATGTACATTTTGAATAGTTTTCTTAAAAAACTCAGTTCTTTTAATGTCCAGCTATGTGGAAATCTCTAAGTAGCTGAAATGAGAACAGTGCTTGGAAAAGTCTTGAAATCACAAGTGATTGTATAAATACTCATGACCTTTTTAAATAATCCTTCACACTCTACTTTCATGTTTCTGTCCTAATTTTCTCCAATTGCTTCAACTTAATTTAGTTTCTTTACTGTTTGTGTCCTTTTCTACTTGTTTGACAAATCTGTTCAATGTCATAGACTATTTAATGTGATAAATCTGATTGACAAATTAGCTGGAATAACAAAAAAAAGAGTCCAGCCTGCCAGATTAAGATAGGCTTGATGCAGACGCTCTTATCTTCCAAGAAAAATCACATTTCATACCTGTAAGAATAAGAGAGTAAAAATTCCAGGGCTTTTGGATATGAAAATTCAGCACAGTGGGTGTAACAGCGCAGGTATTTCGGTCAGAACACATTTCTGCCAGGTTACTATCTTTCTATGACACTGATGACAAACTCCATTGAGGGTAGGTGTTCTTCTGTGTGTCATGTCAGTGCTGGGAGTGGGGGCTGCCAGCACTCTAGGCTTCCCTGGAAATTCCACCAGTTTTGCCTCTTACACAGCCTGTTTGAAACAGTCATTCTTACCATTCGTGTCTCTAAGTTGGCCCCACAACTTACTCTCCAAATGGTAATCGCTGGTGTTCAGCAGAATAGTGAGGGAGAAGCATAGAGGAAGATCGGTAACGTTTTAACCTTCAGCCAAAGTTACCTGTGTGCCAACCTTCCCCGCCATTTGAAAATCTGAGTCCATGGACAAGGTGCCATGACAGCACCAGTACTAGTGTGAGCATCTGGCTCTATGATCTCAATGATCATGCAGTGATGAGGCAGAGAAAACAGACTTTTGAGGCGGGGATGGTTGGATATGAACATGCCAGCCAAAGAACACAAATTCAACAGGTTTATCTTTCAAATAGGAATTACACAATAACGTTCAGAGAGAAACATTACTTTCATTATTTTAACAATTCAAACAAAGCAAATGGAAAGAGGAAGAGTCTTGTCAGATAAAACCTCTAAAGCACAAAAACCAGGTGCATGTAATGTGTTATGTGTCTATCAATATCTTCACTGCTATTGACTGCAATATCTCAGTGAACATTTGGAATTGAAAGCCCAATTCATCGGTTTTCACTGATCTGATTGCAGAACTGTCTAGTTCTGAAGAATATCCATTGTTTCTATATTCCATCAAATGGTTTAAGGCACATCTTTCGAAATAAGGAGTGATCCTTTTAAAAACAAATCAAATTTTAAGGCTGCTTGAACACAATCAACTCGACCCACCCCTCCTTACCTGTGGCATTGTGACCCTGTTTCCTGAATGTGGTTTGGGGTCAAGGTGAGGGCAGATGGGCATGCAGAAGTCTGATCCTGCCACACTTCAGATGGCACAACTCCAGGAGGGCAACGTCAAAATTTTACATTTTAATGCACCGAATCCCAGCTCAGGTCAGTTGACCAAATTTACATTGTAAATGATAGATCGATAGATTTAAAAAAATAGAATAATTAATATATGGAGAATGTTAATGTAATCAGAAGACACATGCTATGAACTAATTCGAAAGGCTAATTTTTTGTTTTGATGCAGAGGCGATTTGTGACCTGCTCACGCCAGTTCCGTTGGAGGTGGACTGCACCCAAACTTGGTGCTCCCATCTCATTTACCTAATTGTAATGTAGGGCTGAGCGGGTTTCTTGTTACTGTTGGCCACTTTGCTCAGCAGGGGGCCATGCAGCATTGTGATGAGAGCATGCAGTGCAGTCAGTACTCGCTTCTAAAAGGTAGTCTATCCCTCTTAAAGGGAAGCTGTATTGAACAATGTTGCTGGAATTTAAAACATGGAAAATGGAATACCAAGGCAGAGAGAGAATGTTCCAGGGTGATGGATGTGACACGAGAGGTGGTGGGCAGGAGGAGAACAGTCATGTTCCACGAGGGACCAGGAGGCCTTCAAGGACCATCCTCAGAGGGAATGGGAGCAGGTGGTCAGGGAAGTCAACTCCAGAAGCAGGATTGGGGTGAGTACAGAGGTGGGTGCCACGAAAACATGCACTGCCAGCTGGCTTGCTGGTTTACTGGCACCATCCCATCTCTGGGCCATTTTCCAGGAGGCGGGATCAGTGGCAGGTAACAAATTAAAGGGAGTTAATGACCTGTTAAGGCCCATTGTCAGAGGCTGACTGGAATTTTCCAGTTGGCTTGCACCCAGCGCCGCCACCACCGCCCCCCACCCCCACTGCCCCTCCAAGGTGTCAGGAACTGGGCCAGCAGCCTGGAGGTGACCTCCCAACAGCAGACTGGGGGTGGGGCCATCACTCCAGGCAGGCTTTGAGGCCCTGCCTGCCTGCCTGGCTACAGCTGCAGCTGCAGACCGAACATTGTGGTTTCCCCCTCCACAAGGGGCCTGGCTGCTGAGACAATTTTTAATTTAAAACATTTAAAAGCTGTAGCAAGGGCACCGCTCTCTCTCTTACCTGAACTATGGTCTGCTGCTCTTTCTGTGCTGGAGGGCCTCATTGGAGCACCACACAGGCCATGCCGTAAGTGGCTAGTGGCACAGAGTGCCCAAGCAAAAGGGTGCTAGGCCTCTGCAGTGCGACCTCCCACAGCGCTATGGAGATGGAATTCACTCCTCCAGCCCCCCCCCATCTATTAACTTATTTGTGTTTTACCATCTAGAGAACAGTATGGATGTTTACTATTACAGTCATTTCTTTGCCCTTTTGCAGCTGACCTTTGTTGGAACAGTTAAACACTGGCAAAGGAAACTTGCCAGTTATTGACTTCATATGACACACGATTGTATTATTTCACAGAGTGCAAAATTACAGAGTAGATATCCCAACTGGCTATGAACAAGAAATAAATGAAATGTAATTTTTATTTTAGCATTTTCTGTTTCTCTTGCAATTTCTTGAGCTGCATTAAAGTTATGCCCAGGAGTCTCAATAAGAATAGTGATGCTAACGATGCTCTAATAAACTGTTATAAGTGTATATAAACCTGCTACTTTACGAGCTATAAGAGATACTTTAGTTGGAACTGTTCATGAAATAGCTGAAACTGACAGAACGTAGGAACTATCTAAACTGGTAATACATAACACAGCAGAACACAATGTTACGACCAGGTGAGAAAGGTGCCTAGGGGTCTTTTTCTGCCTTCACCTGGTCTTATTGTGATGGCATTTAATTTTTAAACACACTGTGTTTTGAGCTCCCCCTTGGTGAATCCTTGTTCACAGCTTTCCAATTATAAGGCAAAGAAATGAGCACACCAGGTTTTCTTAGGTTTATAGAAAAAAAGAAAAATGTATTAAACTTGCTTAAACTCTAATTTGGTTAATGCCTACGATATACGACGTGCCCATGCTAGCCTGCACACGTGATACACACGTGCAAATAGGGACAGAAAAGAGCAGAAGAAAAATAAAGGAGAGCGATTTGAGGCAGTCTCTGAAGGGGTTTTCTTGTTACTGTTTCTGTGTTTCCAGCTCACCATAGAGTCTTTGATTGTAGACAGCTCTTACTTTTCATTGGGGCCCAGTATTCTTCTTAAACCTAGTTCACATAGGACACTTTTCTCTCTTTGAGTTTACCTGTCTTAGGTGGTTTCCGAAGCTGGTGAGAAAGAGATGACAGCAGATGGGAGAGAGGTGTTCTCAGTCCAGAAGCAAACAGCTTTTGGAGTTTCTTTCTTTGAGCAAGTTCAAATTCAAACAGCCAGTTAGTCAGGTGACTAAACTGGCCTGACCAGGTCTTCTGTGTATTGGAGAAGCAGGGACTAGGTTCTTTGTTCCAACACTGTCTGTCAGCATGCAAATGTCTTTACAGTCAGGGGCTTGGCAATTCCCAGCCACAATTTTAAGTTTTAATGTTAATGTGGTGAAATAATGTGTGCCTCATTCTTGGCAGGTGGGGGCCTGCATGAAAACAGTGAAAAGTAACTTTGATCAAATTACTTTGTGATGTACTGTGTAAGCACCATTATATACTGCTCATTGGATGCACATGATGATATTACCTGCAGGATATTCAGTTAGTTTTCTGACGGGCAATAAATTACCAGTCCTTTGAATCGTTTGAAAAATCACATGGAAGACCAATTATCATGTATCTGTAGAAGACTTAAAGTGTTCATGAATCACACACTAGCTCTGCCATTTTTTAAAGAAATACACTAATGAATGAGAAATGTAGGGTATGATTATTAAGCGTTTAAAGTTTGTTAACTCAATAGAAAGGAATGACAGAAACTTCATAAGGATATTGATTGGTTGTCTTCAGCAATGAGACAGATAGTTCTTCAATCTGGTGCTTGCAAGGAACACATCTTGGGGAATCAGGGACATGAAGAATTAATGAATGGAAAATCACAGGATGGGAGCCTGCAATATGCTCCCTGCAAGCACCACTCCATTCTGGGAATGCCAAATCATGATTCCTTAGAGATTGTATCTTTCTGAAATGTCTATCTTGTGTTGAAAAAACAAAAATAACATGGACATCCCGATCCCCTGGGCTCAGTTCATATTCTGGCTTCACCTTTTTTTGATTGGTTTGATTAAACAGAACAACAAATCAGAACTCCCTAACCATGGCTAGTAGAGATCAGCAATAAATGCCAGGCTTGCCAGCAATGTCCACTTTCCAAGAATGAAAAAAAGCTGAACCAACCAAATCACTCAAAATGCTTGTTTCAAACCCATTGTTCCTTTCAACCAATTGACTGCTACATTACATAAATAACATATTGTAAAGATTTAAAAACAGATTATTTGCAACAAATATTTCAGTTTACAAGTTTCTTTTCCTCTGGGCCTCACCCTCTTCCCTACAACTCTCGTTTTCTTGGTATCACCCTTTTAGTTACTTTCTGACTCCATTCTCTCATGCAATTATCCATTGATGTCAAGTGTAATCTTCTAGTGAAATATGATTAGAGGACAAGGGAATAATTGGACCAGGATGCCCAGATATAACTCACGCCATATTTTAAAATTATACATTTTGTTCTCTACTTTTATATAATGTCTTGATGCATAGTTAAAAATAGAAAAACTTCCAGTAGTTTGGGAAGCAGAGAAACAGAATTAGCTGGAGCATAGGAGCTTCTATGTAACACAAGATGAGGAGCTGGGAGTTTCAAAATGATGATACTATAGTACTACTGCTGGCCGGATGGTATAATTACAGTGTGACACATTTACATAGGTACTTTTCATTATAAATTTGGACGTAGGATTTGGAATGGAATTATGTGCAGATGCATTGCCCATTGTTATTGCACTGAGAAGGTGGTGCTGGGTCGTCTTCATTCTAGCAGTTTGATGCAACTGAGTGGCTTGCTAGGTCATTTCAGAGGGCAGTAAAATATGTGCATTGCACATAGAAGTGCAAATCAAATGTTGTCTTCCGATAAACTGGAGTTAGAGGGTGGAAGATAATAGGATCAGGACATAATATCCAATTTGAAGTCATAAATTCTGTTTTTTTTTTTAATTTGATGTTTTATTATTTAAAATGAAATAGCAAGATTTACAATGAGTTGAGAAGCAGGGATATAATATAAAAGCAGAAAATGCTGGAAATACTCAGCAGGTCTGGCAGCATCTGTGGAGAGAGAAATAGAGTTAACATTTCAGATTTGTAGCAGGGATATATAGTTGGCTGAAGTATAGGATACAGGCTAAGTAGCTGGGTGACACACTGAGACACTATATTGCCAGCACTGGAAGGAAGTTGTAATTACAATGACACAAGTTTACATATACAGGGAGGGATTTCAATTCCAGGTTGGGACCCTGACTTTGTGTTTCTTTCCGGGTCCTGACCCTCCATTGCATTGGCAATGTACACACATTGCTATTTTAATTGAAAATGAACTTAATTGGCCAGGCTCGTTGTCCAATTAGCGGTAGCAGGTTCGGGAATGAGGTGGCACATAGGTGAGAAAGCAACGGGCCCGATTTAAAAGGCGAGCAACAGCCATTGATGGAAAGAGCAGCTGAGCAGGGCAGTGGGTAGGGATGCCCCCCCCCCTCACCACCGCCCACCGTACAAGGGTACAAGGGTCCCCGTATAAAGGTACAAAAGTATAACCCTGTTATACTGATGCCTCACTTGAGGTGCTGTTGGAGGTGGTGACAGCATGGAGACATATCCTCTTCCCTGCCAGCTTCATGAGAAGGGGCAGCACAGTGGCGCAGTGGTTAGCACTGCAGCCTCACAGCTCCAGTGACCTGGGTTCAGTTCTGGGTACTGCCTGTGCGGAGTTTGCAAGTTCTCCCTGTGACCACGTGGATTTCCACCAGGCGCTCCGGTTTCCTCCCACAAGCCAAAGACTTGTGGGTTGATAGGTAAATTGACCATTGTAAATTGCTCCTCGTGTAAGTAGATGGTAGGAGAATGGTGGGGATGTAGTAGGGAATATGGGATTAATGTAGGATTAATATATAAATGGGTGGTTGTTAGTCGGCACAGACTCAGTGGGCTGAAGGGCCTGTTTCAGTGCTGTATCTCTAAATAAAAATAAATAAATAAGCCCTGCAAGACTGACCAAGAAAGTATGGCTGGAGGTGGTTCATAAGGTCAACAGCAGAGGAGTGCCGAGGAGGAACTGGGTCCAGTGCAGGAAATGTTTCAGTGACCTGCTTAGGTCTGGCAAGGTGAATCCAAAGATAGACCCAGATGGTTTGCCTCAAGGTCAGCAGCCACCAGAATGCAAAAGAGAGGGGCATCCTGACAGTGCATAGAGTTCTCCTGACCATAGGAGAGATGTGTGCACTGCAGCACTGATGACCCATAAGAATAGTTCATAACTTGAGCGCTATTGGACAGTAGGCTGCAGTGAATAAAAAGTTGTAATTGGTGAGGGAGAGAGGCATTGTCCTAACAGCATCTTCATTTTGCAGGCCAAGCGGGAGAACAGTGCCAGGGAGAGAGAGAGAGCATGCTTGGACAGTGGGGTTCCCCAAATCACGTCACTGACATATTTTGAGGAGCTGGCCCTTGACCTGGCCAGAATGGCAAGCCATTGGAAGATGTTGGAGATGGAGAAACGGGAGTCCAACATAGACAGGGTGAAAAGATCTCAACATCTCCAGGTTCAGGGGATGGATGGCAATTCTCCCAGTGTAATGAGCTGTCAATGCATAAGCTGCCATCTCATTATTTTAAGCAGCAGAAGTATCTGTTGATTGTGCCGATTTCTCATGACTACCTCTTCTTATGGCTCCCACAGGGCCAGCTGCAGAACAGAGGAGTTGACACACGCTGCTAACAGGTTCCAGAGGAGTCAGAGGAGGAAGACACCTCGGAGCCTGCACTGCCACATCTTTCTTGCACACACTCCACCAGTGCAGACACTCATACCTCAGTAGGTCCTCGCATAGCACTAGAAGCAGTGGCACAAGGTGAAGTCCACATCACTTCAGAGCAGGAGGATTTGGGGGAGGTAGAGTCAGCTGCAGAGTACATCAGCACTCCTTGGAGGATGAAGGACAGCTGCAGCCCTGCTCAGCAAGGTAGAGATGCAGAGTCTAGGGAGTCATGAAACAGATAGCTGTACCTGGAGAATCAGCATAAGATATTTTCCCACATGTCGGAGTTACCGGAGGCTCATCGGAGTCATGAGAATGGATGAGTCCATTCATCTCATGTGCTCCACAATGACTTAGTGCTTTGAACGTGTGAGCTCCTCCATAGAGAGAGTGGCAAATCTCATGGAGAGCCATATGCGGCATCACTGAGAGTGAATGCAGGAGCAACACATTGACATGCACAAAATGAATGCTGCAGTCAGTAGCATTGACTAGTCAGTGGCACAAATGTTGCAAAGAAGCATGGAGTGGATGCTGGCTGTGCCCCATCTGGTGATTCCCTCTACCTATCAAGGGCACTGTGAAAGGGCTGAGGAGGCAACAGATGGCGATGAGGGGCCACCCCTCATGGGGCTCCATCATCATCTGTCTCCATTGCCCCTCCAATGGACGAAGCAAATGTAGAGTTATTCCCTGTGACAGAAGCTGCCCCTGCAGTGATGCCAGCACAGCAGCCTTTGGAGGTGTGACCACCCACCCGCTGGCACCTCCATGAGGATGCTGATACTCAAGGATCTCAGTCCCAGACAAGCACTAGTGAGCACTCTGCCTCCACCTCATCCACAGCCACAAGGGGAGAAACTCATGGGAGTGGCCGTGAGCAGAGGCCACCATGTCACTTTGTGGGTCACTTGGGTGTTTCTGTTGTAAATGATATTAAACCGTGAGGTGATAAAGTGCTGGGCATGTTGTTGCACTAAAGCAGACTTGTAAGTGTCCATTTCATCATGGTGAAAGGCAATGGACTGACTGCCTCCATTCCTGCCCTTGCATTTAAATCGAAATCCATCCACTGTTTCCATTGTGACTATGGACATGGAAATTTATAATGTAACAGGTTTACAGAGGAAGTGTGCACCGATGTAACCATCCTGTAGGGGTACAAACACAAATCTTTGAAGATGGCAGAGCAGGTTGTGAAGGCTGCTAAAAAAGCATATGGGATCCTTGGCTTTATAAACAGAGGCATAAAGTGCAAAAGCAAGAGAATTGTGCTAAACCTTTATAAATCACTGGTTAGGCCTCAGAAAGAGGATTGTGTTCAGTTCTGGGCACCAGACTTTAGGAAGGATGACTATTCCTTAAAGAGGGTGCAGAGTAGATTTACTAGAATATTATCAGGGATCCGGGACTTCAGTTATGTGGAGTGACTAGGGAAGCTGGGGTTGTTCTCCTTAGAGTAGCAAAGGTTAAGGGGAAAATTTAATAGAGGTTATTAAATTCATAAAGGGATTTGATAGATTAAATAAGGAGAAACTGTTTCCAATGGCAGCAGGATTGCTAACCAGAGGACTCCGATTTAATAAAATAGGTCAGAACACTAGAAGCAACATGATTTTTTAATGCTGTGAGTTGCTACGATCTGGAATGCACTGCCTTAAAGGGTAATGGAAGCAAATTCAATAGTAACTTTCAAAAAGGAATTGGATACATGCTTGGAGGATAAAATTGGCAGAGCTATGGGGAAAGGACAGGGGAGTGGAACTAATTGGATAGTTCTTTCAAAGTGCTGGCATAGCCACGATGGGCTGAATGGCCTCCTTCTGTGCTGTATCATTCTATGATTTTATGATATATCATTAATAATCTTATGCCTGCACAAATTTCCTAACTAGATAACCATACTTGCAATATTTTTATCACACTTTTGTGCTAACTTTTTCTAAAAGAAATTTCTATCTGCACATTTATAACTGAAAAAGGTCATTACCAACTTGGTGTGATTTTTACTAATACATTCTGGTCCCTGGATGGCTCTGTGCACTAAACTGGATTCTCCAAGCTCAGATGCCATTTTGATTTCTATACAGATAAGTTTGTAAAATTAGCTTTCTTCCCAATGTAAATTTTTATTTATTAATTTCTTAAACATCTGTTTAAATAGTTAAATAGTTAGCACTATTTCCCCCTTCCAAGCCTCCTGTTGGCATTGATCACTAACTCTGTTTGAAAGCAAACAAGATCTAAGGTCTGTACCTTTATACAACTCAGTGGGGAAAGAAGCATGTTGAGTTCCTACCTTATATGAGTTAGCACCTTATCAATACTATCCTTTCATCACCAATAATATTTATCCTACTTTATATTTGGATTTCCTGTAGCATATGTAACTGTGCTCATAACTACCTGAAGTGGGGCTGGTGACAGTTGATGCTCAAGAGTGTTGTGCTGTTTGTGTGTGGCTGCTGGTTCACTAGGTTCTTGCTTTCTGAAGACAGCTGACAGTACATTATGAGTACATAAACAATGTGTATAGACATTTTGATATAACATATACAAATGGCAGAATATCTCATTAAAATGGTGCTTATTAATATTTCTATTCTCTCCTCCAATGTTAACAGGCCCAATGTCTCCCAAACTCTCCTTAGCAA
Source organism: Heterodontus francisci (assembly GCF_036365525.1). Taxonomy (NCBI): domain Eukaryota; kingdom Metazoa; phylum Chordata; class Chondrichthyes; order Heterodontiformes; family Heterodontidae; genus Heterodontus; species Heterodontus francisci. The sequence goes on from NC_090371.1 coordinate 117,766,319, forward strand.
TCAAGTCCAACATTGTTTGTTCATGTATGTCAATATCTCAGAGCAAAGTGGTTATTACCTGTTACACAATTTGCCTCTATTTTACATTAACATGTCCTGTTTCTCATACCTTGCTTCACGTATTACCTTCGTGCTCTTCTTTACAAGATGCACTTTTCCCAGCTCCTCTCAGCTGAAGAGGTAATGGCCCAAAATTTGCTGAAAGAAAAATGGTGTGTTAATGTGCAAATCAGCCAGCAACTTGTAGCGATGAAGAGATACCCCGTGAATCGCCACACATTGCTGGCTGATTTTCACCAATCTGCCATTAGCTTCGTGAAAATGGCATCTCGCAATAATTTATCTGTGATTTTCATGAAGTTGTTGCATTTGCACATTAAATGCCCATTAAGCTAACCACAGAAAGTTAAAAGTAATATTTAATAGCATAAGCACGCTGTTAATAATTTGATAATTGTTAATGATTGCCAAACAACCTCTCTTGCACAGCAAATGAACAATTAAAAGTGTGATATCTTATTCCTTCAGGTTATAAGTGAATTGTCATTGAAGCTTTCAAAAACATCACATTTTAAAATATTGATTTTTTTTAATACTGTCTCTTGTCTTTCTCTCTCTGCATTCACTCTTTCCTTCCTTCTCTTCATTTCCCATTCTGTATCTGATTTGACATTGAATTCACCCACTCTAGTTTACTCTCCTTCTCAGCCATTCCTTTATTTGTTTGTGCTGTTGTTCACCGAAGTCCTACATATGCTCTTTTTTTCCGGCTGGCTCAGACATGGTGGGCCAAGTGGCCTCTTTCTGTGCTGTAAACTTGCTATGATTCTATGCTGTTGTCCTCTCATTTCCAGCAACTTTGTGGGAAAAAATTAACAGGGCATGCCATCAGCTGCCCCGCTCCAGAAAAAGTCTGAGCCAATATTAATGTTGGTTATTGTGCATTTCACATCTTTTCGTGATGGGGTTTGGTCTTCCCAAATATTTGCTCATTTCACTTAGATTTTTTTTTTATGTGTGTGGATATAGTCCATAACTATAACTGATGTCTCACTGCTGTCATTGAAAAGCTTTCGACCAATACAATGCACAACCATATTCTTACACTTTTTGAAATATCTAGGGGTCAAGAAGCTCATAAGCTGCTTCAGAAAAGATCATTTTCACAGGTGTGTTCTATTTGATTGCTACATTTTATTGCCATTAACCAAATCACAGTTCTCACAATTAGTGCTTAGAAATGCTGCTGCTCCTGTAATTTAATTAGCGTTTAATTAAGATGTTCAAAAACATATTTATTATTCATTTTCTTTGACGATAGGAATGTTGGCCCCCCAGATTTTGAATGCATAAACCCAGATGGCTATTTAGTTTTACCGTGTGGGTCTCCTTACTCTGACAATGAATGTCTACTGTAATTGCAGTCAGAAAAAAAACGGATTTTGTGTAACGATAATTAAACTTTTGCATGGTAAAATCCTACTGAATTGCACCATTATTTATGCTGTCTGGAAACCATTTCTGGACTTTGATGTAACAGCAGCAAGAATAGAACGATTGTATTGGGCTGTGTTCAGGCTTTGTAAAAGTTACCAAGCTACTGTATTTGAGAGGTGGCTTAACATGCCATCAACCAAAGAAATTTCAGGATATATTACTCACTTTTGCTGCAAGGCAGCACATACCTGGAGTACATTTCATAAAACAGCGTGAGGAGGATCATGCATCTGTTATGCAGCCCGTCCAACTTTCCATCATTAAAATTAAATTATCCATTATGAGTGTTTCCATTTGTAACAGTAGAATCCTGACTGGCATGGGACTGTACAACCATAGGCATTTATTGCACAGCAGGAGCCCTTTTGAATGCTTGGACCTGAGTCCGGTCCTTGCTAGAGCAATACAGAACCAATTCGCTCGCTTCACATACCCCATCGTGATCTCTATTGATGAATTTATGTTTCATTGTTAGCCGCAGTTTCAACAGCATGGCTGCTTCCAGAGGAGCAGAGATCCAACCAGAAGAGATGGTTTTCATTGGTGTCTCCAGTAGCAATAGTGCCAATGTAAATGCAGCCTCTGACTGTGGGCTGGGTGGTCAGGCCACTGATGCAGCATTGTCAGTCTGCATGTACCTTCCCCAGTTAGAAGAGAAAGGTGTGCAGCCTGGAGTAAAATTGCCTCTTTCAAACCACAGTGTGTGCAAAAGGTTGTTGGTCCATCATTTTTTGGCTATTGCTGCCAATGCTGTGGAATACATGCTGCATTGTAAATGGAAAGAATTCAACAGTAACGGCAGCCTATACTTAGATCAATTCTGTAACATAAACACAACATTGGTTTTTTGAAATTATGCTGTTAATATGATTTGTTCTTTTAGTAAGAAGTCTATATAACAAATGTTTGCAGGCCACTGACCACAAAATCCAAAAAATGATTTTCCGATGGCACTGTTTATTATTTTAAGCTGCCAAATTCACTCAAATATTAAGTTGAACTGAAGCACAAACCATTTCTCCATGGCCTGTTAGCCCGTTAAATTGTTTACTTAATTAAGTTGATCAGGAGCATGAACTGCTTACGAAACTTGGAAATCTTTGAAATGATTTTTTCTCAGACTACAGGAGACTTAGAGAAATACAGAATTTTGAACAATTACTGGTTAGATCCTTCATAGTTTACAACCTGTGAGCTGAGATTAAGTTTTCCTTTTGGCACTCAGCCAACTTTGTACAATCGAATTGTTATTTCAGTGTACTCATTGCAAAATAAATGATGAGTGACTGGAACATTTTATAAATCTCTCTTGACAATTTTCTGTTAAAGTCAAAAAGAAGTGTCCTTTGAGTTCTGATTAAGGAGATCGATATAAATTCGTACGGCATATTTCATTACCAGACTGTGTTCTTAGATAATGAAATGTTTAAGCACAATTACAACATTTTTCTCAGCATAGTAAAGAGGAGAGAAACTGTAACCAATATTATCTGTGTCTCATTCATTCCTGCTACTATTAATCTGTTTAGATGTAAACAGCCTGAACGACCTTTATTTAACTGGAGGTGTATGAAACAAAATGCAGAAAGACATCATGGATAGATTTTCTGATTGGTACAACTCAATCTTTTCACATGAAGCAAGTATTAACAATCAGAGACTTGGTCAGAGACTTGTCATGCTGAATCTCTTTACTTCCCATTTTTCCTCTTTTCCAATTTTGCACTAGAAATTGGAAGAAGTCAAGTTTTTATGTATACCTCAAAAGTAGTAATCTCCAGATTACTCCCAGTACCCCACACATAAGTGAATATAGAAATAGGAGGATAGTGCAGTTGAATGTGTGACTGGAAAGATGGTGCAGGAGGGAGGGCTTCAGATTGCTACGACATTGGGACCGATTCTGGAGAAGGTGGGACCTGTACAGGCTGGATGGTTGCACCTGAACAGAGCTGGGACAAATTTCCTTGCTGTGAGATTAGCTAGTGCTATTGGGGAGGGTTTAAACTAATTTGACAGTGGTGTGGGAACCAGGAGCAAGTATTAGGAATGCCAAGGTGCACAGAATACTGGGAGAGAGAGATAGTACTAGACTAGAGAATAGTAAGTTATTAGTTGGGGTCAGAGTAAGGGAGAAAGTAATAAAGTCTAAATCAGGGTTAATGTGCATTTATGTGAATGCACGGAGTGTTGTTAAGAAGATTGTTGAGTTACAGGCAGAGATTGACAAGTGGAAATATGATGGTGTGGCTATTACAGAGACCTGGCTCATAGAAGGTCAAGACTGGGTATTGAATATTCCTGGATACTAGGTGTTCAGGAAAGATAGGAATGGGAAAAAGGGGGAGGGGTGGCAGTATTGATTAAGGAGAGCATTGCAGTGCTGGAGAGAATGGATGTCCCGAGGGGTCGAGGACAGAATCAATTTGTATAGAGCTAAGGAGCAAAAAAGGTGCAGTTACATTGCTCGGTGTTGTCTACAGGCCACAAATGGAGGTGGAGGAACAAATTTGCAAAGAAATTACAGAGAGGTGCAAAGGTTATAGGGTAGTTATAATGGGGGAATTAATTATCCAAACAGAGTCTGGGATAGTAGTAGTACAAAAGGCAGTGAGGGCCGAGAGTTTCTAGCATGTGTTCAGGAAAATTTGACAGCAGTATGTTTCTAGTCCAATGAGAACGGAGGTACTGCTAGACCTGGTTCTTGGGAATGAGGTGGACCAAGTGGATCAAGTATCAGTAGGAGATCATTTAGGGGATAGTGATGATTGTATCATAAGGTTTAAGCTGATGATGAAAAAGGACAAAGAACAATCCAGAGTAAGAATAATTAACTGGGGGAAAGTTAACTTCAATTGGTTAAGAAAGGAGCTAGAGCAAACAAATTGGAGTCAAATGTTGGCAGGGAAAATGGTAGCTGAACAATGGGCTACCTTCAAAGAAGAGATAGTTCAGGCACAGTCAGGGTATGTTCCCTTGAAGGGGAAAGGTAGGATAAACAAATCCAGAGTACCCTGGATGAGAAAAGAGGTAGAGATTAAGATAAAGAAGAAAAAGTTTGCTTATGACAGATGCCAGGTAGAAAATATTATTGAGAACCTGGTCCAGAGGGGAAGGGAAAAAACAAATAAGAGAAGCAAGAGAGAGCATGAAAAGAGACTGGCAACTAACATTAAAGGGAATCCCAAAGTTTTTTACAGACATATAAATAGTAAAATGGTGCTAATAGGAGAGGTTGGGCCGATCAAGGACTATAAAGGGGATTTACACATGCAGGCAGAGGGCATAGCTGAGATATTAAATGAATACGTTGCATCTGTCTTTATCAAGGAAGAAGATGAAATCCAGGCAATGCTAAAACAGGAGGTAATTCAGACAGTAGAAGGTTTTAAAATTGGTAAGGAGGATGTATTAGATAGACTGTCAGTTCTTAAAGTGATAAAACACCAGGACCGGATGAGATACATCCAAGGATAATGAGGGAAGTGAGGGTGAAAATCGCAGAGGAACTAGCCATAGTTTTTCAGTCTTCCTCAGACTTGGGGGTGGTACTAGAGGACTGGAGAATTGCAAACATAACACTGTTGTTCAAAAAGGGTGTAAAGATAAGCCTAGCAACTACAAGCCAGTCAGTTTAACTTCGGTGGTGGATGGGAAAATCATGTTTGACTAACCTGCTGGAGTTTTTTGAGGAGGTAACAGAAGGGGTTGATGAGGACAATGCAGTTGATGTGGTGTACATGGACTTTCAAAAGGCGTTTGATACAGTGCCACACAAGAGACTTGAGCAAAGTTATAGCTCATGGAATAAAAGAGATGGTCGCAACATGGATACAGAATTGGCTGAGTGACAGAAAACACAAAGTAGTGTTAAAAGGCTCTTTTTCGGGCTGGAGGTAGGTGTGTAGTGGAGTTCCCCAGAGGTCAGTGTTGGGACCCTTGCTTTACCTGATATATATGACATCATGAGATTTGCACACACTCTCCCATCATTTCCTCTGGTTTCGCCCTGTTTCCATTACCCACCTGTATTAACTGGGTGCACTGGGTTGCAAATGGCTGAGCTGTATACTTGGAAATGTAGGAAGGTACAGTACCAGAAATGAGCATTGCAGTCCATTCAGCCCTCTCTGTGAATATCGAAGTAAATTTAAAGAGACCAGAGACCACTGCCAAATTTTCAGGCTATTTCTCACCTTTTTTGTCTTTTAGGTTTCAGGAATTTTTATGACAATTGCTGTGCTGCCTTCCCCACCCCCCACCCCCGTGCTTCAGTAGTGCTACTGTGGGTTTCCTGATGGAAATCCTCTATCGGAGGAAGAGGAGGACCAATGGAGAGATGTCAGGCTGGCCAGGCTGTACCAAAGATGATCCCCATCAACCCATACATACCTTACACCAGAATCTATAGGCAGAAGTGCAAATATCTGCATTAGTCAGAGTGCCTGCAGATATTGTAATTTACAAGGGATCATGCCTTGGGGCGGCGCAGTGGTTAGCACCGCAGCCTCACAGCTCCAGCGACCCAGGTTCAATTCTGGGTACTGCCTGTGTGGAGTTTGCAAGTTCTCCCTGTGTCTGCGTGGGTTTCCTCCGGGTGCTCCGGTTTCCTCCCACATGCCAAAGACTTGCAGGTTGATAGGTTAATTGGCCATTATAAATTGTCCCTAGTATAGGTAGGTGGTAGGGAAATATAGGGACAGGTGGGGATGTGGTCGGAATATGGGATTAGTATAGGATTAGTATAAATGGGTGGTTGATGGTCGGCACAGACTCGGTGGGCCGAAGGGCCTGTTTCAGTGCTGTATCTCTAAAAAAAAAAATGCCACATTTCCAATCAGACCTGCAGCCATACTCCTTTGCTACAATAGCACTGCCAGTGGCTGTTAAGGTCACACCCATCCTTGGCCTTTATGTTTTGGGATCATTTCATGTTTGCACTGAAGACATCGCTGTGAGCCAATCAGCTGTGGACATGTATAAATCAAGTTACTGATGCTGTATTTGTCTGAACAAATAATTTCATCTCCCTCCCCATTGACAAATGACATAGGGTGAAAGGATTCTTGTAGATCCAGCGGGTTATGTGACACTGCATACTCCCTTGCACAAATACCACTACCTACTGAAGAAAAGATTCTATTCCATCAATATTCAATTAGTTTTTGACCATCAAAATCATGTTGGTCCCTGCTCACTTCCCAAACATCTATCGTTTTAAAGTAATGCATCATCCCACCAAGATTTGACCTACAAAGATATATTGAAGTGTGGCCTATGGGCAATCAAGACTCATGAAACCTCTGTGGAATCACAGGATTCTAGCTGAGCACAGGTATGAAGAGTTGGCAGCATCTATCAGAACAATCATTGGTACATTAAGGTAATGGTCCATGTGATTTCATATATCGTGGATAGTCTTGCAATGCAGCTCAGCTATTGTTTCAAGGATTGTCTTTCAGATGAAACCGAAGCCTGGTCTTCTCTATCAAGTGGATGTAAATGATCCCTTGGCACTGTTCGAAGAAGAGCAGGGGAATTCTCCCCAGTTTTTTGACCAATATTTATTGCTGAAATTATGTGGTCATTTATCTCATTGCTGTTTGTGGGACCTTATTGTGCATAAATTGGCTGCAGCTTTTCCCAATTTTTCTTCCAATTAAATATTGGCTGAATCCATTGTTTTCCATCCCCACTGCAAACTCTATTCCCGACCTACTGACTCCATCCCTCTCCCTGGCAACAGTCTGAGATTAAGCCAGTCCATTTGTAACCTCGGTGTCACATTTGACCCCGAGATGACCTTCTGAGCTCATATCACGCCATCACTAGGATTGCCTATCCTCAGCTCACCTGCTGCTGAAACCCTCATTCCTGCCTTCGTTACCTCTAGACTTGACTATTCCAATGCACTCCTGGCTTGTCTCCCACATCCTACCCTTTTCAAGTTATCCAAAACTCTGCTGCCCAACAAGTCCCGTTCACCTATCACTCCTGTGCTTACTGGCCTGTATTGGCTCTCGGTCAAGCAATGCCTTGATTTTAAAATTCTCATCTTTGTTTTCAAATCCCTTCATGGCCTCACCCCTCCCTATCTCTATAATCTCCTCCAGCCCCACAAACCTCCTGGATGTCTGCGCTTCTCTAATTCTGGCCTCTTGAGCATCTCTGATTTTAAGTGCTCAACCATTGGTGGCCATGCCTTCAGTTGCCTAAGCCCTAAGCTCTGGAATTCCCTCCCTAAACCTTTCTGCCTCTCCACCACACTTTCCTCCTTTAAGGCACTCCTTAAAGCCTACCTCTTTGACCAAGCTTTTGATCATCTGACCTAATGAGCTGAATTTTATTAGCGCGCCACAAATCGCAGTGGTGCATTTTGAAGTTGGAGGCCTTCAGGCGTGGATGCGCCGCGGCTGAGCCCCCGCGATATTTCGCACAGGAGCTCATTTAGATGGAGAGAGCAGAATGCCCACCCCCAATGACGTAGCGGCCGGCACCATTTTTAAAGGGCTTCAAGCCCTTTAGGAGCATTTGCATTTTTAAAGTGATAGAATGTTGGAAATTAAAGTACCACATGTAATAACTCTCCTCACCCACCCCCCTAAGGAAGAATCAATTGATTAATTGGACATTTCCCCCCCCAAAAAAGAATCTTGCGCAGATCCAGAACTTCCCCCCCCGAACTTTAACAACTTTATGCCTTGATCCCTTCCCACCATCCCCCCCCCGACCAATCAAAAGAGTTTTCCCTGCTTTCCCCCCCACCCCTCACTCCCACCCTGAAATTGTCACTCCTACCCCTTCCCCATGCCTCGGAACTCCGAATGGCATGGGACGGCCGCCAGGACAAGCTAAGTTGATCTGCATGTTTTAAAAATTAATTTTAATATTTAAATGAAGGCCCTGCCGCCAAGCGGTGGGGTGTCCGTACCGAGGCCTCACCACCGCCAGTAAAATGAAGTGGGGACTTCTCGGCTTCAGGGATCGTGGTGGGCCGCTCCCGTAAGTATTTTACGGGCCCCTCCCCTTCAACGTCTCGGGGCTGATAAAATTCAGCCCAATATCTCCTCATGTGGCACAGTGTCAATTTTTGTTTTATAATACTACTGTGAAGCACCTTGGGACATTTTATTGCGATAAAGGCACTATACAAATATAAGTTGTTCTTCTGGTTGTTGTAACTTTTCCTATGTTACAACAGACCACACTTCAAAAGCACTTTATTGGCTGTAAAGCATTTTAGGATTTCTTGAGGTTGTTTAATGCGCTATATAAATGCACATAGTTCTCTTTCCTTTGTTTGTTATTGTATGCTGAGTGCTCCACAATTTCACCTTGTCAAAGAGTCATCATCAGAGATTCCCTGAAGGACAATAGCCCCTATGCACATCAAGGGAACCAATGAAGAGAAGCAGAAGAAGCTTGAAAAAGCTATGATGCAGAATCGGAAGGCTGTCACAAGAACTGTTGCAAGAGCACTCTCTGCACACAGCTTCAGCACAATCAGATTTTTCATGTCAAACCAAGCCAGATGTGAGCGCACTTCGTGTTTCTTATCACATAGGTTTTCCTTACTGACAATATGTGACACATGTACTTTTAGCCCTAGCTATGTGCTTCATCCAGATGCTATCCCAGTGATAGGAGTGCATGAATGAGTTGTCTGGCTGCTGGGATTGTTCTCCATAGAGTGGAGATGCTTGTGGGGGTGGGGGTGGAGGGGGGGGGGGGCTGGTGGCGGGAAGTACTCACAATTATGAAGGTTTTGATAGAACAAATAGGGAGAAACTAATTCCTCTGGCAATTGAGTAACCTTAGATCATAAATTTAAAATAATTAGAAAATGAGGGGAAATGAGGAGACATTTATTCAGCTAGAGGGTTGTTAAGATCTGGAGCACACTAAAAATTGGGAGGGTGTTGCCCTGGGAGTCCTCAACATTGACTCCAGACCCCATGAAGTCTCATGGAATCAGGTCAAACATGGGCAAGGAAACCTCTTGCTGATTACCACCGACCGCCCCCTCAGCTGATGAATCAGTACTCCTCCATGTTGAACAGCACTTGGAGGAAGCAAGGGCACAGAATGTACTCTGGGTGGGAGACTTCAATGTCCATCACCAAGAGTGGCTTAGTAGCATCACTACTGACTGAGCTGGCCGAGTCCTAAAGGAGATAGGATCTGCGGGAGGTGGTGAGGGAACCAACAAGAGAGAAAAATATACTTGACCTCATCCTCACCAGCATGCCTGCTGCAGATGCATCTGCGCATGACAGTATTAGTAGGAGAGACCATCACACAGTCCTTGTGGAGACGAAGTCCTATACACTCCATTGTGTTGTGTGGCACTGCCACAGTGCTATATGGAATAGATTTCAAACAGATCTAGCAACGCAAAACTGGGCATCCATGAGGCACTGTGGGCCATCAGCAGCAGCAGAATTGCACTCAACCACAACTTGTAATCTCATGGCCCATCATATCCCCCACTCTACCATTACCATCAGACCTGGGGACCAACCCTGGTTCAATGAAAAGTGCAGGAGGGCATGCCAGGAGCAGCACCAGGCATACCTCAAAATGAGGTATCAGCCTGGTGAAGCTACAACCCAGGAGTACTTGCATGCCAAACAGTGTAAGCAGCATGATCCCATAACCAATGGACCAGATCTAAGCTCTGCAGTCCTGCCACATCCAGTCGTGAATGATGGTGGACAATTAAACAACTAACTGGAGGAGGTGTCTCCACAAATATCCCCATCCTCAATGATGGGGGAGCCCAGCACATCAGGGCAAAAGATAAAGGTACCTGGACATGCACCTGAAGTGCTATAAGCTGCAAGGCTATGGACCAGGTGCCAGAAGGTGGGATTAGATTGGCCAGCGAGTTTCTATTTTTCTTTTCTTCTTGGCCGGCATGGACATGACGGGCTGAATGACCTCCTTCTGTGCCGTAATTTTTATATGGTTCTATAAGGCTGAAGCATTTGCAACAATCTTCAGACAGAATTGCCGACTGGATGATCCAACTCGGTCTTCTCCGGACATCCCCAGCATCACAGATGCCAGTCTTCAGCCAGTTCGATTCACTTCGCATGATATCAAGAAATGACTGAAGGCATTGGATACTGCAAAGTCTATGGGCCCTGACAACATTCCAGCAATAGTACTGAAGACCTGTGCTCCAGAACTTGCTGTGCTCCTATCCAAAGCTGTTCTAGTACACCCAAAACACTGGCATCTACCCGGCAATTTGGAAAATTGCCCAGGTATGGCCTGTACACAAAAAGCAGGACAAGTCCAACCCGGCCAATTACCGCCCCATCAGTCTACTCTCGATCATCAGTAAAGTGATGGAAGGGGTCGTCAACAGTACTATCAAGCAGCACTTGCTCAGCAATAACCTGCTCACTGACGCTCAGTTTGGCTTCCGCCAGGGCCACTCAGCTCCTGACCTCATTACAGCCTTGGTTCAAACATGGATAAAAGAGCTGAACTCAAGAGGTGAGGTGAGTGTGACTGCCCTTGACATCAAGGCAGCATTTGACCAAGTATGGCACAAGGAGCCCTAGCAAAACTGGAGTCAATGGGAATCAGGGGGAAAACCCTCCGCTGGTTGGAGTCATACCTAGCACAAGAAAGATGGTTGTGGTTGTTGGACGTCAATCATCTCAGCTCCAGGACATCACTGCAGGAGTTCCTTGAGATAGTACCCTAAGCCCAACCATCTTCAGCTGTTTCAGCAATGATCTTCCTTCTATCATGAGGTCAGAAGTGGGGATGTTTGCTGATTGCACAATGTTCAGCACCATTCATGACTCCTCAAATACTGAAGCAGTCTGTGTAGAAATGCAGCAAGACCTGGATAATATCCAGGCTTGGGCTGATAAGTGGCAAGCAACATTCGCACTACATAAGTGCCAGGCAATGACCATCTTCAACAAGTTAGAATCTAACCATCTCCCCTTGACATTCAATGGCATTAGCATTGCTGAATCTCCCACTATCAACATCCTGGGGGTTACCATTGTCCGGAAACTGATTTGGACCAGCCATATAAATACTGTGGCTACAAGAGCAGGTCAGAGGCTAGGAATCCTGTGGCGAGAAACTCACCTCCTGACTCCTCAAAGCATTTCCACCATCTACAAGGCACAAGTCAGGAGTGTCATAGAATGCTTTCCACTTGCCTGGATGGGTGCAGCTCCAACAACACTCAAGAAGCTTGGCACGATCCAAGACAAGGCAGCCTGCTTGATTGGCACCCCTTTCACAAACATTCACTCCCTCCACCATCAACGCACAGTGGCAGCAGTGTGCACCATCTACAAGATGCACTGCAGCAACGCACCAAGGCTCTTTAGACAACACTTTCCAAACCCATGACCTCTACCACCTAGAAGGACAAGGTCAGCAGATGCATGGGAACTCCATCACCTGCAAGTTCCTCTCCAAGCCACACACCATCCTGGCTTGGGAATTATATCGCCGTTCCTTCCCTGTTGCTGGGTCAAAATCCTAAAATTCCCTTCCTAACAGCACTGTGGGTGTACCTACCTCACATGAACTGGAGCAGTTCAAGAAGGCAGCTCACCACCACCTTCTCAAGGGCAATTAGGGATGGGCAATAAATGCTGGCCTAGCCAGCGATGCCCACATCCCATGAATGAATTAAAAAATGGTGGAATCAGATTCCACAGGAATTTTTAAAAAGTAATCTTAACTAATCTGTAGGTATATGGGGAAAAACAGGGGTGTGAGGCTAAGTTGGACAGCTTTTTCAAAGTGCCAGCACAGGTGTGACAAGTCGAATGGCCTCCTTCTGTGCTTTCGGATTCCAGGATTTCTAATTGGTCAAATATTGTTACATATTAAAGAATATTTCTTGATATATTTAGGAGTGGTAAACTGGTGCCGGTTTCTGAATACAACAAAAAATAAGTTAATTGCAAAAAAAAAAAATTTTTAATCAAAGTATCTCGTCCACCAGCTGTGATTAACTCAATTTTAAATAATTGAAAATTAATTTTTAAAATTATACAGGACCATGTATTTGTTTCATTGGTGTAAAGTAGTCAATTTCTGAATAAATTAAATATTTTTAATATTTAAAAGCTTTGCAAAGGTACCTATTAGTGTAAATGCACTTAAAAAAAGGCTTGATTTTAATATCTTCCTCAAAGGCCCACAGATGGATGCAATTAGCATCAACCCGTCATGGTGAATAATTCAATCCAGGGATGTAGCCAGTTTTGTGGGTGAGTTGGGCTTCCAGTGTGATGTTTTTTAGACTAACTCAATTTCCGCTAGATGTAATTTACGCTTGAAATTCCTCGATACTTCTGCTGTGCTGATGAATTGCATTGAAACAAACAGCCCAACCTAATGTAAACTCCAGGCCTATATTATGATAAGTATTATACATAATATTATAAAACAGTTATATGCATGGTTGGCGGGCAGCCATAAAGGCGGGGCTAAAGTGTGGCAAGTCGAAGAGACTTAGCAATTGGCAGGAAAAAAGACAGAAGCGCAAGGGGAGAGCCAACTGTGTAACAGCCCCGACAAACAAATTTTTCTGCAGCACCTGTGGAAGAGCCTGTCACTCTAGAATTGGCCTTTATAGCCACTCCAGGTGCTGCTCCACACAAGACTGACCACCTCCAGGCACTTACCCATTGTCTCTCGAGATAAGGAGGCCAAAGAAAAAATTATATGCACATCATTGCCTTCTTTGTTAATAATTTCCATATCATTAAAAAAATTAGTATGTGTTGTCGTGTATTGAGGGCACCTATTAATAGCTGCTCTGAAAATACTGGTAAGCTATTTACTTCAGTTGCAAACTTATCTAGAGAATTAGTCAGGAGTTCCATGTCAACAAGTTACAGCTTCTTGAATAATTTTATGAGTGCTTCTCCTTATGTGGCAAGATGACAGGGCACTGAGTATATTCTTATGTTGCAGTCACAAGCTTATATTTTTAAAATATTGAGAGCCAGAGGCAGACAATTAAAGGAGGCCTGAAATTTCTCATTAACAACTGTGAATTACAGAGCTGCTTGTATTTTCAAATCCAGTGCAGAGATCAGTGTACTAGTGATTACTGGAAAGTCCAGATTCCAGACTATATAAATCATTCTGACATAAGATTGGTGTCTATGTAGATGAATATAGTCATGGGAAGCCTTGAGGTTGAACTGCTAGTTCTTCAATGAGCTTTTCTCTCTCTAATGCATTTTTATCATCTGTCTTCACTGCATATCATGCACCAGCTGAGAAGGTGGTGATGGAGAGCCTGCTTACAGCTCTCTGCCAATGGCTTAATTACTGTGAGCAGGTGCTTGGGAATAACTAAGCTGATGCATCCTTCTCATCTCATTCATTTCCAGTTGTTAAGCATTTGGCTTCTGCTCCGTGCCTTCACCTGACCACCATGAAAAGAAGATTAATAATATATGCAAATAAAGTTGACCACATTACATCGAGATAATTGAAAGGAACATTATTCCTGGCCTGTAGTTCTGTGTTCTTAGCTAAGTCTAGTCAGGAGGCGATTCTGGGAAATGGTCTTGATTGGTTTCAACTTAAAAGAAAATGAAAATTAGATATTTTCAGATAAGTAATATCCAGAGAGAGGTATGGGATGTGGGTGGGTAACATCAAAGGGTTGTTGTAATGGAAGTGACAGGAGGCAACACTTTCTGTTCCTTGAAAAAGAAAAAAAGTCTTGCATTTATATAGCACCTTTCACAAATGCCAGACATCCCAAAGTGCTTTATAGCCAATCAAGTGCTTTTGAAGTGTAGTCACTGTTGTAATGTAGGAAATGCAGCAGCCAATTTGTGCACAGCAAGCTCCTGCAAACAGCAATATGATAATCTGTTTTTGTGGTGTTAATTGAGAGATAAATATTGGCCAGAACACTAGGGATAACTCCTCAGCTCTTCTTCAAAATAATGCCATGGGATCTTTTACACCTACCTGAGGGGCCAGATAGGCAATTTAATGTCTCATTTGAAAGACAACACCTCTGACAACATAGCACTGAACTATCAGTCTGGAGTAGGACCTGAAGCCAAAAACCTTCTGACTTAGAGGCAAGAGTGCTACTTACTGAGCCGCAGCTTGCAATAGTAGCAGTTTGACATCTGTCTGCAAGTATACTACTGCTACCAGATGTTTTATCAAATCCATTCACAAATTATCAACAAAAACCTGCAACTTACCCGTGGCATGAAGACAGAAGGTACTTCAACAAACGTTACAAAATTCTAAGTGAATTTAAACAACAATTATTTATTTGAAATGTTGCTCTAACAATGTAATTTTTAGGAAAGTCCCTTAACAGGAGGAACCAACAGTGAGTTACATTTTTAAACCACTGACTCCTCATCGTACTTGGGGACAGGCAAGATGAGGCAGTTGACATAATTATAGCTGGTGCTTACTGTTCTTTAGGATGAGTGCACAGCGTTTTGATTTATTTTTAAACTGTAGATGACCCATGGGGAGGTATTGCTAGGCTGGATCATTACCTGATGTACATGAAATAAATTCTATATTCCATGTCTATGAGATAATGACCCAGATATTGAATCCCGTTGCATCTGTTTAACGGACACATTAAGGTTCAATATGGCAAGCAGAGTGCAGGTGCTTATTCCATGCCAGAAGTGCGTGCACCTCCTGTCATATTGCATTGGGCTGCCCAGCAGGGGTACAGGACATGCACCTAAACTGGCATTACATCCATTGTATATACACATTGAGGGCCTAACACCTGTTTTAGGTTCCTTTGTGAAATTTGTGTGCAACTGACTGCACCATGCACCATGCCCAAGAGTGTCAATATTTTTCAGGTGCTTAGCAGCCAAACCAATCAACCAAAGCATAAGTTTCAAGTATTTCACTGACCTCCTTGTGGAGCCAGAAGGAGTGCTTCATCTAGCCTCACTTTAAATCTCCAGGCTAATTTCCTGTGGCCCTGCTCTGAACTCATTAAGGGCTGAATTTTAAGCAGCCCTTGACGTCGGTATCCATGGCAGGGGGTGGCCTGAAGCCCGTCACGAACCTCGACGCCGGCAGGTCCCAGCCCAATCCTCCTGGCGGTGGCAAGGCACTGTGGCGGTCCCCCTGCCACTCGGCAATGGGACCATAATCACGATCTTCAAATTAATAAAATGAATGTATTTACATATACTTACCTCAGATCTTGAGGGCCGCCACAATCTTCAGCGTGGTGGTCAGCAGTCCTGTGCCTTCAAATCCTTGCCGGGGAAACGAGGTTGCAACACTTGTGGGGAGGGTGAAGGAAGTAAGTTTATCATTTTGAGGGGTGGGGGGTGGTGGGGGGACAGGGTTAAATTAATGTCATGGGTGTAGGGGATGGTGGGAAGTGTTGTACTTTAAACTTTGTACAGTTTGGGGGGGAAAGGTCAGATGTTAAATGTAAGTGTTTTGGGCGGAAAAGGGCAAATAGTTAATGTAATTGTTATTGGGGTTGGGAGGGGGCAAAATATATTTATTTAATTTTATTGAATATGTATTTAAATATTTAAATAAGCTGGCAGGGCTGATTTCCCTTTAAAAATGGCGTCAGCATCTGAGCACCAGCAGCTGATGCCATTGCCAGGGATGGACAGCCTGCCCCCTCCATGTGATTGGGAGGGGGTGTGGGGGGGTGGTGGAGGTGGGCTGCCCTGACTATTTGAAATCGTGGCGACTCCTTGGCGTGTGGCCCTTACGGGCAGGCCACCATTTTTTGAGCTCGCTGCCAAGATCGGCAGCTGGCTCATAGAATTCAGCCCCTAGGTGTGTGCTGCATACACTGTAGCAGAATTGGACTCTAATTCGGGTGCAATCCAATTTCTAGGCCAGAATCATTGTGTTAAACAATAATTCACAGGCTTAAAAGTGAAAATGATAATTTGATTTTGCTGCTCTTGATGCACAGTTATCCAATTGTAATTATTTTATGAAATTAGGAATTTTATAAAGTTCATCTTTTATTTCCAGCAATCGAGGGCCATTTGGGGTTAGGTGCAACAGAAAATCTGATAATGAGCCTCCTAGAATCTTTGGGTGGTCACAGTCATTGTTGAGGCAATCATTGTCCAGCAGCTATCCATGGTAATTCTAGCCTTTGATTGTAGTAATGTGATGAATGTTTTTACAAAGATTTTCTCCGTTGAATATTTATAGCAAAATTGTAAATGTGTTTCTTTTACAACTGCAGTGTCCAAACTATTAACTCCTAGGCCTTATGTGGCTCCTACCTCCTGACAACACAGCCAATGAAGCCCAGGCAACTCATTTCCATTTGTGCTTTTGTTTCTTGCTCACTAGTTTTCCTTGTTTGAATACTCTATGCTTCGAGTATGCAAGTGCTGTCTTCATACTTAATACTATTATATCATTGGGGGATAAATCCAATAAAATTTTGGTGTCAGAAGTTTGAGATCTATGGATATAGAAAACTTATTTTAGAACATGGGTGATTCTCCCATAACATTGCACGAGGGAGTTAATAACACCAATTTTAATCTGGCCTGCCAGGTGGGAATGAAAAGCTTGAATCCCTAAAATTGGTTTGCTTCACTTACTGCATCATTCCTATTCTGATCCCACCTGCCACTAATTTCCACAGGACCTTTACAAGGCAACATCTGAAGCCAGTAGCAATCGCATAAAAGTGTGTAAATCAGGGTCCTATATTGTACATAGGAGCCCAATTACAATTTCAAGGCACAAAACTACTAGATGACAAGTGGCCCAAGCAGCGTTCCTTAAAGGGTGCATTGGCGGCTGCTCACAATATGGCCTAGGAATTACCTTTTTTCCCAGGGCCGCACCAGCACAACCAGGCCCAACTCCATTTAAAATTAACATGGGGAAAAAGGGGGTCATACACAGATCTGAGAAAATAAAGATCAAAATTACTAATCATTTATAAAACCAAGAAAGTGGATAGAATGAAAATTAGTCTCAATCACATGGGTGAAGCCTGAATCCAACTATTAGCAGATGAAGCTCTGCACTGAGAATGCTAAAGCTACAAGTTTGGTTTGACATCATGTTAGGTAATGTATTCTCAATGCTCTGGCAATTCCACTCTTGATCTGCTTGAAAACCCAATGAGAAAGCAGCCTCAGATGATTTCACCCCACTCCCCCCCACCCCCCACCCCCCCGCCTTTCCCACTGTTCCTGTACCATTTTTCCTTCTTCCATTTACTGCTGCCATCTGTTTCCCTAATGAAACATCAGAAACTCATTCTGCAATGAACTAAGGGAATCTGTAGTGTATCTACTAATTAATAGCACAGTGCATTGGGGCTTGAGTGTGCTGTTCACCTTACCATCTTTACTTCTGTTCTGTTAAAACCCTGTATAAATTAAATAGCTTAGAACTGTTCATTAGAATATCAACTGTTCATCAGATTGTTCAATGAATTGTATAATAAATGCTGATATCTCTTAATAGTTATAAGGCGGGTATATGGAGTAAGGTCTCAGATCAGTCATGATCTCATTGAATGACAGAACAGGCTTGAGGGGCTAAGTGACCTACTTCTGTTCCTTTGTTGCCATTGCTTTTACATGTGATCGACATTCCAGAATCACTGTTCATTTGAAGAGTGGGCCACAACATCCTGGTTCCTAGGCTCCTTTAACTGAGGGAGGTTATACCTCCCCACTTCTTTGGAGGAATGGCAATCTCCCTCTTTCCACTCCTGGCAGCGGTCATGATGCCTTCATTCTGCAGTAGTCTGCTTGCCTTTGAGACACCAGGGCAAACCAAAGTGACTCAAGTGCAACCTGCGCACACATGTGCAACAGTCATACCATAAGAGCCATGCTGCCACACAAATTTGATGGAGCAGAATATTGGTGTGCTGAAACAACCCTTCTGCTGCCTGGACCACTCAGGAGGAGGCTTGCAATACTTGGGAGAATGGATGCCAAAATTTGTGGTGGTCTGCTGTGTGTTGCACAACTTCGTCATCATGAGGGGACAGTCCATGACTCTGACCACTTGTGTGAGGTCACTAAACTTCTTGCAGTGCTGCATCCAGGTCCTCAGAGCTTGACTCCTGTTATTGGCCTCCACTGCTATCTGCACCCACTGCCCTTTCAGCATGTGTCTAGATGACCTCCTGACCCTTTGTGGATACAGGACATCTCTCTTACTTTCCACCTTCTGCCTCCTTTCAGCATTCAAAAACCTTGGAGCCTGTTCTCTCCCATGCTGTGTCATTCTTCAATGTTTCCCAAGTCAGGATCAGTTCCTGCACGACTGCTAGCACCTGCTCCAACCAAAATGTGTTGCCTGTTTAAGATGTTCAGGTTAGCTTTAAGCAGTGCAGGCTAGCTTTAGGTCGTACTAGCAAGTTACGATTTTGGGATCCCTGCTGGTGTGTGTAACCAATGAACAGCACAGTTAGTGCTGGCTGCATGCAGGAATCATTCAAATGAGCAAGCAGCACAAAGTTGGCATGCTGCCTGCATTGCATTGAACAGGAGCAGGTTAATAGTGCATCACGATTCCCACACTTGTTTTCAGGGACTATCCGATTTAGGTTCATTGTGTTATAAAGGTAGTATTGCTATCCGTTGTCCAAAATCATATGACCTGACCCCAGTTCTTAAACAGCATTCACAGCAATAATAATACTCAGTTAATATTTTCTACACATATCAAATGATGATTTATAAGACGACATTGTCTCTCTTTCATTCTCTTGTTCCTTCTCTCCCCTCCCTCTCTCTCTGACATGCTGTTTTCTGTTAGTATCTCCTCTATCATGCTTTTAGTTGTTCTTTTTCCTATTTGTCTTCCTTTACACCATTCGAGGTATTCATCTATGCTAATTGACCTCATTTCTTCTCTCACATTTATCTCTAATACAAGCTGGAATCTCCTTCTCACTTGTATGGATGTCTTGCTGTTAGCCTCGCTCATCCTTTTAAGCACAGATCCTGAATCTTGTTTCTTCCCACTGACTTTGATTTCAGCAGGATTTTTCTGTAACTGCGAAACACTGAAAGTACAAGTTTGACAAACAGAACTGGCAGCTAGCAGCATTTTAGAGCTGTGGTGAATCCACCTATTGGTATTTTGCTTAACACAATTTCCTATCAATGTATCAAAGGAAAGATCGGCAGGTTGATGATACGGCTGGGAAACAATACATATGAGGCTGACACCATTGCATCTTTTAAGTGAATATTGGATAAATAGGTGAATCAGAGGAGATGTAGGGCAATGGGGAGAAAGCAGGGCAGAGGGATTAGATTTGGATTTCTCGAGCAAAAATCTGGCCTGGGAACAATGTGCTGATTTGCCTCCTTTTGTGTCATTAACTTTTACCTGTCTATGGATGTAGCAATCTATTACTTTCTTATTAATCTGGGCCAATTGACTGCTTCCTTCCACCATCACAACAGTGTTATTTACTTCATTTCATCTACCTCTCAAGACATAATGACCCTTTCCAGAAATCTGAAAAATGGGGACAGCAGTCATTAATTTCCTTAAAAAAAAATCAAAGTCTGTTTGTCATTTGCAACAATTTTTGAATGCTACCACAGGACATGATAGAGAAAGTCAACTTAGAAAAGTTCTCAATATCAATACCAGCTCTCTGGTGCTGTAAAATTGGCACCATCATCACACAGAAAGCCTCTTACTGCCTCAGACAAAATGCAGATAAATTTATTACAACAAAGAACTAAGCTCTGCATGATGAGAAACTGGGGTAATTTGTGTACTGAATAAAACATATCCAGGAATCAGCACAGTGCTTGCTACCATAAAATTGTAAATTCAATTTATGATTGCGTTTCATGGCAGCATTATCCAGACTCCATTATCTTTCTAAATAACGATTTGACACAGGAAGGTTAGCAGATATTGAATGTATCTCAATAAGCTGTGAGAATTATCGTGTGTAGAAAATAGGGGGTGAAGTGTGAGTATGGTGGGGGGCAGGGGTGGGTGGGGGGAATGAAGTTAATAGTGTCACAAAAGCATGCTTTATCCTGGCTAAAATAGTAGATATCCACCATTGAATCATAACCCAGCTGTTTATTACAGATCTATGTAGCACTTCTACTGCTATGCCCTGTATCTAAAATCCTTACATTTGAATACCAATATAAAATGATAAACTGAGCAGGAGCTACAGGCGCGTTCTGATACCAGCACGGACAAATTAAACAAAATGGAATATATTCTCAAGAAGTAACCAGTTTAAAACTTAGAAGATCTGTGCAAAAACACATTAATGAAGTGATTTATGACTTTAACCCCTTGTAGGGACTAAACCAAATCAGGAGCACATCCCTACAAATCTCCTAAAATCAAGTTCAAACCAGACAAATTCTCAGATGCTTATTTGGGTCCAAAGCATTGCACTAGCTTTCCCTCAAAGAAAGAAAACCAACAGAAAATTTTACCATCTTTTGGATAGCTTATTATTTTATGGCTAAGTCATAAATATCCCAGATATTATAAGGGTCTGGGAAACTCTCTACAATACTTATCTCTCTACTTAAAAAGACACAGAGAGGGGGTTCTTGTAGTTGTATACAGAATACTACATGAGACAATTTATTAACCTTTATATATTTATTAAAGAATTTAACATGCAATAAACTTCTTAAGTGGATAAGGATATCACAATATCAAATATTACTGAGAGATGTAACACATATTCTTACTTCTAAGGGGCGGCACAGTGGCGCAGTGGTTAGCACTGCAGCCTCACAGCTCCAGGGACCCGGGTTCAATTCTGGGTACTGCCTGTGTGGAGTTTGCAAGTTCTCCCTGGGTTTTCGTGGGTTTTCGCCGGGTGCTCTGGTTTCCTCCCACAGCCAAAGACTTGCAGGTTGATAGGTAAATTGGCCATTGTAAATTGCCCCTAGTGTAGGTAGGTGATAGGGAATATGGGATTACTACAGGGTTAGTATAAATGGGTGGTTGTTGGTCGGCACAGACTCGGTGGGCCGAAGGGCCTGTTTCAGTGCTGTATCTCTCAATAAAAAAATAATAGCATAGAATCCAAAAGTTTAACCTTGCTAATGTTACAGCAAAATTATATCCAGAATATCCATCAAAATTTAAAGTAAACTTGTACCTTAAATCCCCGAATAAAGCATGGGATGAGAAGTGTTGTTGAGGATTCAACACCCCTAAGTGTTTGCTTCAGTACCTTGTATTTTTATACTATTGGTAATGTGTCATATGACGTTTGCATTAGATGTGACCTTCTCGTACTCCTTTTGAAATCCATATCTTTAATGTTTTAGTGGAATTTGAAGTTGTGAGCTTTAATCTGGTCAAAATGCTTAGAATTGTGTTTACTTGACCTTGTCTTGTTCCTGTGAGTACATTCCATTTATTGTTAATTGCCCTTTCCACGGTATCCACAGCAACCTGCGGAGCCCACCTGTCTGAACAACAACCCCATAAACCAATTAAGTTTATTGCTCCCTCTTACAGAGGTCACACAGGATACTTCAATGTGTGTGTTTATCTTCCAAGTCCCTGGTAACAGCAATTCTATCCCATCAGCGACCTTGAAATGTTTAACTCTACCATCTTAAAGGGGAACGTCAGTGAGCTCTGAAAACTAACCATTTATTCAATCTTTAACTATAAAGGCATAATACACTATTTCCAAAGTCTACTTAATCAAGCCTATTATACCTATATTCCATCACAGTAATTTAACATATCTTTTGATTTTGTTACAAGGAAATGGTGAATTTTTACTTGGTCTACAATAAGCAGAATGTTACATATGTTCTTCAGTTATATTCAACTTTAATAAGTTCAAGTAATATAGAAAATAGTGAATTCTTGGAGTGCTTACTGTCTTGATTACCTTGTATATGTAGAGCGAGGTATTCATTTTTTTCAGCAAGTGTCATTTTTTTTGTTAATCTTTCATGGGATATGGGTAATCAGCACTTGTTGCCCATCCCTAATTGCCCTTGACATCTGAATGGCTTGCTAGACAATTAAGAGTCAACCACATTGTTGTGGGTCTGTAGGCCAGACCAGGTAAGGACAACAGATTTCCTTCCCTAAAGGACATTAATGAACCAGCTGGGTTTTTACAACAATCGATGATAGTTTCATGGCACCATTACTGAGACTAAGGGCTGGATTTTACCTCAGGCGGACCGGAATTCGCCACCGACGTGAAAGTCGGTGGTGAACCCGCTGCCGCGTAGCCTGGGGATCCGTCCCGTATTTTACGAGTCCCCGGGTGTTAATTGTCCCGAGGTGGGACTTCCACCTGCTTGAAGGAGGAGGTTCCACCTCAGTGAGCTGCTGGCCAATCAGCGGGCCGGCAGCTCGTAGTCCCTGCAGTGCCACCAGGAGCGGTGGCCACTGCTGGGACTGCAGCCCAGCCAATGCCATGGATCCTGGAGAGTGAGTAAGTTGGGCTTGCCTCACCAGGGGGATCGGTCGTGCCCTGGTGAGGCTAGAGTGGTCGTTTCAGGGGAGGGGGGGGTGCGTCTTGGGTCCCGGGAGTGGGTTGGGTGCAGCCATCAATCAGGCACCCTGTGCCCGACGGCCATGCTGTCCCCCAGGGCACGAAAGGACTGGCAGCTAATGCTGGGCGGCCTTTCACGTCCCCAGCATTCCCGCTTGCCATGGGTAAAATACTCGTGGAGGCGGGCGATGGCCATTAAGTGGCCTCTTAAGGGCCTTGATTGGCCTCGGGTGGGCAAGCTGTTTCCCCCCACCCCCCCGCCCGACCGCAGTAAAGTCAACTGGAGGCAGGAGTGGGGTTGGTAGGCCTCCCAGAGCCTCCCGCTCAATTTTACGCCACCCCCCAAACCACCAACTGACCCGCTGGGGCTGTGTAAAATTCAGCCCTCGCTTTCAATTCCAGATTTTTATTAATTAATTGAATTTAAATTCTGCCAGCTGCCATGGTGGATTTGAACTCATGTCCCCAGGGCATTAATCTGGGCCTCTAAATTACTAGTTGTGACATTACCACTACGCCACCGTCACCCCTGGTAAATGCTGATGAGGCCAGGATGATACATTGGTGATGTGTATAGATCTCCATCCTGAACGATTAATGATTTCAATATAATCACTAAATTTGATAGGGGAATTGCATTGATTTCTATTATCACAATGCAGTATTCTTCAGCTTTTAGAGCATTGATCTGTTTATTTTGTGTAGATTGGGCCTCTGCTATTACACTGCAACAGTAATGGTACTGGACTAATCAAGCCATAGCAAGATCAAGATGAAGATAAATTAATTAAATCTTATAAATTCCAGTTTAGCAAATGACCATGAAAGCTATTGGATTGTCCTAAGTACCCACTTGATTCAGTAATGGTTTTCAAAAATGGGAACTCCGACTCAGTCTGGCCTACGTGTGACTCCAGGCCCATACTGCATGGTTGACCTTTAGTGGTCTAGAAATCTTCTTCTTAAAAAAAAATTTCAGAACAACAATAACTTACATTTACATTGTACCTTTAACATTGCAAAAATGTCTCAAGGTACTTCACAGGAGCATTATCAGGCAAAATTTGACACAAAGCTAAACAAAGCGATATTGGGGTAGCTTCCGCTTTGAATGCAATTGCCAATTCCAGCGCATATTGTGCCTAAAATTGCGGCTGTTTTGAAAAGTGCTTTTTCTCCTGAGTTTTTGCTCAAATTTATTTGCACATCATTGAACGCAAAATCTGTCATGAACCTATGCAATTGGGCAGCATTTTAAAACATAACTTAAAAAAAAATCACTTCAAAAATTTTTCCTTCTTATATGTAAGAGTCGTGAAGTTTGATTAATACAGCTGAAAATAGGTTTATTGCAAAAAATAATCCACCATGTCTGAGTAACCCAATTTTAAATTACTGAAACAAAAACAAGAAATGCTGGAATCACTCAGCAGGTCTGGCAGCATCTGTGGAAAGAGAAGCAGAGTTAACGTTTCGGGTCAGGGACCCTTCTTCGGAAGGGTCTTGTTTCAGATTTCCAGCATCCGCAGTATTTTGCTTTTATTTAAATTACTGAAATTCACTTTAAAAAAAAACTATTTTCTCATTATATTGGGGTACATTAGTCAGTTTCTTAGTAAGTTAAAACACAATCCACATTTAAAAGTTTTTAATACATACCTTTTAATGTCCTTGCATCCAAAAGAACCAGCTTAATTTTTAAAAGCTCCCTGAAGGCCTGCAAATGATGCAATTAGTGGAAACTCGCAATGGTGATTGAATCATCCTGGGCCATGGCCAGTGATGTGGGCAAGGCCTGCTTCTCGAGTGACTTTTTTAAATACTAGTGCAAAAGATCGCAGAAACTCACATTATGTTTAAAAGAAATTGTACTTAAAATTCTGTGATCTTTGAGCCAGTTATGCTGCTTTTGGCTGAATTACACTGAAAAAACTGTAATTGTGCAGAGACATTAAGATATCCCAGAGCGTAGGGCCTAGGCAACTGAAGGACTGGCCGCCCATGGTGCACAAGAGGCCAGAATTGGAGGAGCGCAGAGATCTTGAACGGTTGTAGGTGTAGAGGCGATTACAGAGATAAGGAGGAGCAAGGCCATTGAGAATTTGAACACAAGGGTGAGAATTTTAAAATCAAGGTGTTGCCAGACTGGGAACCAATGTAGGTCAATAACACAGGCTGATGGGTGAACAGGACTTGGTGCAAGTTAGCATAGTGGGGGAGCAGAGCTTTGGATGAGCTCAGGTTTATGGAAGGTGGAGCTGGAAGACCAGCCAACAGACCATTGGAATAGTTGAGCCTGAGAGTTTCAGCAACAGATGAGCTGAAGCAGCAGTGGACACAGGTGATATTATGGAGTTGTCAGCCGAAATGTCAGTAACACCCACATTCCGAGAACAGATAAAAATTGTGTTACTAATATAGATATAGGGAGGTTAACATCTTCCTTCACTGCTGTCATTATATTTATCCACATTGCATATTGTTTTTTGTATTCTGTGGAAGCAGAATTGTTCTCATACTGATTTCTATGGGGACATTTGCACTGGCAATGCTTGGTGGAAAAAGGTAAATAGTGCCGCTAAAATAGTGGGGTAAAGCTTACTGGTCAGGCCGCACTTATTTAAGTAAGTGGCTGGAGAGAGGCCTGATTCAGCATGTATGCCCTTGTACTATACAAACCCATTACATGAGTAGGTAGGATCCTGATTGCAACTTGGAAGACAACTGGGCAGAGGGTGCCTCTCATATGCTCCTCCTAGCTTCATTTGGCCACCAAGCAAAAAAGAAGCCACAAAGGTAAGCTTTTATTTAGTGCTGGAGTGTTTCTCTAGGTCCCGGATCTTACATTTATGAATCCTAGTTTTTGATGCTCCCACAAGTTAAAATATTTTCTCCATATCTACCCTGTCCAACCCATTCATAATTTTAAAAACCTCTATCTGGTCACCTTGAAGTCTTTTCTTTTCTAAAGAAAAATTCTCCAACCTATTCAATATTTCCTGATAGCTGTAATCTCTTCATTCCAGTACCATCCTTGTAAATCTTTTTTGCACTTTCTCCAGTGCTTCCATGTCTTTATTATAGTATGGAGACTAGAATTGTGTACAGTACTGTAAGTGCAGCCTGACCAGGATTCGACACAAGTTTAACATAACTTGTTTCACTAACTTTGACATCTCTACCCCTAGACAAAACTCCCAGTGCTTTGTTAGCATTTTTAGTTGCTTTGCTGATCTGTGATGGTTTTAATGCTTTGTTCACCTTTATTCATAGATTCCTTTGCTCTTCTACCCCATTCATTTTCTTATTTTCTAAAGTGCAGGTGGTGTTTCTATTTTTTGCACCAAGGCACATCACCTCACATTTATCTATGTTAAAGTTCATTGGCCACTTCACTGCCAAAGCTGTAAGTTTTCTAATGTTTTCCTCTATTATGTTCCTCAGTGTATAGCCCAAGTTTGGTATCATTTGAAAATCATGGCAGTGAGTTGCTTGTTCCCAAATGATTAATGTAAATTATGAATCATAGTGGTCCCAGCACTGATCCTTGTGGAACACCACTCTCTACCTTCCTCCAACCTGAATAACTACCCTTTACCCCTACTCTCTGCTTTCTATTTTTTTCGCCACTATTCTCCCATTTGTTGATTTTGGACAGTTAAATTTGGGTCTTGATTTTTACTGTATATATCCCTTTACAATCATATATATTTCAGAATAAAAGTTAAGGTGATCCCTATAAAGGTAACTGTTATTTGCACACAAGCAGCATAATAATAACATGCAACCAGAAAGCCCTTGACCAAGTACAACTTCTCAGGAAACTGACCCTGGTAAATGCACTTGCGAAGAAATTATACTGGGCTGCCAACTAGGAAGCCTAATTTCCTGTTGTCTAATGCATGCTCCAGAAATTCTATTTCAGCAAGTGATGTTGATTCTTTATTTGAACGTCTGCCTACAGGGGGCAGGGTTTAAGGTTATGATATTGTCCATAAGAGTGATATCAATAAGAGAGTTATTGGTATTCTGTGTCGGCTTTTAGATTGACGCAGACTATCCAGCTGTATTGGATCTTGGGTTCCTATCATAAACATAAAGATAGACAGAGAACTAAAAAGCATTAGTGATTGGTAACAGGCAGCATGGCTGATTTTATTTTCAACTCCCCAGAGGAACTGAAATCAATTCTAGCATCCCAATCACTGCCCAGGCTGAGATCAACTAACTCAGCAAAAGATGGGAATTTCAACTGGGGCCATCTGGTCTATATGACGGAGTGATATACAGTTAGTTCCTTTACGCACTAAGAAAGCACTTGCATTTATATATCTCAAGGGCATTTAGCAATAGGCAATAAATGCTGGCCTTGCCAGCCATGCTCAAAACCCATGAACAAATAAAAACACTTTCATGATCTCAGGACAAAGTGCTTCACAGGCAATGGAATATTTTTGAAAGGTAGTTAATCTTGTAATGTAGGGATCTATGGCAGACAACGTTTGAGCAGTAAGGTCCTAAAAACAGCAATAAGATAAATGATTAGGCTATGTAGGCCTTGAGGGGAGTTGATTTGGTTCTTAACACAGCATGAGAAGCAAAATAAAAGGGAAGCTTCTATATTCAATTCAGTACTTAATGTAATGTAGTGCAGTGGTGACTTCACCTTTAAGAAACCATACCTTTAAGAGATCAGGCCACTGATGCAATTGATGACATCATCAGACGTATATAAGGAGGAAACGGCATTTTGACAGCTACGCTCAGCACATGGTTTTACAGAGAGCAGATATGCACCAGTGAGAAAAAGATCTGTACCTGAGATCATACTATGCAGATAGATAAGACAATACATGCTATTTGTGTTGAATCTGAATATAAAGTCTGCAGTTGTCATTTAATGAAGACTTAAGAACACAGCATAACACTGCACGTAGCAGTCTATCAGACAGCTTATTTACCTGTAAATAGCTGATTTTTTGGGCTTTGTGAATGTTCTATAGTTTCAGAAATAACCCGATTTCAAAAATTTCTTATAGTTGTGAGAGCAAGGTTTGGAGCTATATGGAGTTTAAGTGGGAAATGGAGCTACAACAGAAGAATTTTAAGTTTTACGAACATTTGAAAGAATGTGAAAAGGACATAAATCCCTTATCAAAAGAAGGAGAAATGTAGCAAGAATGAAAGCATAATCATGATGGCTGAATAAGGATCTTAAAAGTTAATTTGTAGTCTAAACAGAAAAATTGACCTGGCTTTCGCAGTCAGTGCTGCAGTGACAGTGCTTGCCGGTGACCTCTAAGAAAGCGACCTGCAAAGATTTAGCAATCTCTGTGGTATGGATTTCATCTTTCCTGATATTAATTTGATTCTGGTACCAAGAATAGGGGATTTCCAGCATTCAGTGACTATGATGCCATCAAGCAGATGAAGCAGCCAATCTCATTGAAGAATACTTTCAGACCGTAAACCAGGAAGTAAAATGCATTCATTATCTTTCACTTTTTAATAATTTTGCAGAGAGCAGAATAAAGATTGGGACATTCAAATGGGATTAAGCTTGGAGCTGAAATACCACAAACAAACTTTAAAAAAGTTAAAATTCAATGTGATTTTTTTGATCATAATGGAGAATTTTGACATTTCACAAATATATAGTTAGTTTTTTAGGGCCAAAGAGGTTGTTCAGCAGTAATTATGAACTTAGTACACTGGTTAAATCCAGTTACACCTCATTCAACAAGACATAACTTTTTCAAGGGTTTTTAGTCATACTAATAACATAAAAGTGCAAGTTCAGGTCAATTCAAGTGATTTCAAAAGAGTTCCAACTGTGGGGACTTCAACAGCACAGCTTGTGGAGCAGCCAGGAATCACTGAGTTCTGTGTTTAAGTCTGTATGTGTGGGCGCCAGAAGTTGCTGTCAGTTTCACAGTTGTAGGCTGAGACTGTATGGGCCCACCTAAGGTAGGGTTGGGGGAGGGGGGGGGGGTGTATGGAGTATCGTGACAGTGAGTGAAGGGCCTATCTCCTCCCCATTGTCAGGTCATCTTCCCAAGGGTGGGATAGGCTGATGACGGCCTTCCTTTCCAGAGGACAATTGAGTCCCTTAAGTTGCCTATTAACAACCATTTAAAAACATCTTGCTCCCGCTGGGACCTTGCCAGCAGTGGTCGGGGCCTCTGCCATGCGGGAGAGGTCACCTTGTAACATGAGGGGCACTCCCTGTGGGTTTGGGGGGGTGGCCCCCTCCAAGGGCAATCAGTAGCTCATGGAGGACCCTCACCAGGAAACACCACTCCCAGGTCGACCCTCCCCCTGGACTGCGTGACTGCCTCTGTTGTGTGATTGCCTTTAAAAGTAATGTAACTTTAAGATCTTAGTATGCAAATAAGCCAAGTACCAGGATGTAGTCACGTGGCTCCATGCCAGTAACACCAAGAGGCAAGTTCTGTAATAGTTAGCTCCGTATTGTATATATTAGTTAGCTGTTTAATAAACCTGTTTGAGATCTTCAAACAATCTGAACTCCATGCATCTCATTTATGTTGCATCCGACAACATAAAAGAAGCTTCTCATTGTATGGTGGCAGCAATGAATAAAAAAAGCTTCTCATTGCATTGTGGGAACTGTGGTTAGAAGACCACAGGAAAACAGCTTTTAAAAACTACCTCCCTATGAAAGAAAGTTAAAGTAAAATACTGGCCCAAACAGGGAAAGAAGAAAACACTTACCTCAAGCTGTAGAAGACAGAGCTGAACGACAGGCTGCAAGGAAATTGGGTGAGTCTTTTGCCGATGGGCAAGGGATACTGCTTTAAAGAAAAAGCTTTTAAGTTGTTAAGCAGATCGATTTTATTTTCAAAAGCTCTAAAGTGCTGACATATTGATCTTTTTCAAAGTCTCTGTTTAAAAAAAATGGAGAAAACCCGACTCCTCTCCCAGGCTAAAGGGTGGTCCGCGCCATTACAAGATGTGCCCGACAGTGAAAAGTGCGAGAATCCTTCATTCACACAGCTCACAGCAGAAGCTATAAAATCACTCAACCGTGAGGAGCTTGCGGTCACTCAACCTGAGTTTTCAAAAAACTCATAAAACCACTCAAGCATTAAGAATTGCCTCTTGAACAGCTGTACAAACAGACTAGCAGAAAAAAGGCACTTAAAATACCTATTGGACAGCTGTATAAACAACAGGCTTAGTGCTGGAAGCTGGACATACAGACAAGCTGCTGCTGCCAATCAAACCAGCCAAGAGAGTTTCTTAAAGGAGAAGCAGTACAGAGTCACTGAACCAGGTCTTAAAGCCAAATTCAGAGCAAAAGAACAGCAGCCAGGTGGATTCCAACTTTCCCAGCATGAACTGAAAAACCTTGGATATCTAATCTGAGTTCCAACTGTTCAAACAGAGAATGCAGTTATACTTCACAGACTAAGTGATGGTAGAACCAGAGAAGCAAGCTCTAAACATAATGATAGCGATTGAAAATGAGGGATTGCACAGAATCAATACTTATGAATTATCTGAACAGGACCAGAAAAATCTTGCTAAGATATGGAAAGTGCTGGAAGATGAGCTCCGCTTAGAATTCACCACCTGGAATTGATCTCCTATAGGCAACAGCCACAGGAATCAATAGATCAGTTTGTCAGTAGATGTTGAACTAAGGGCAACGAATGTGATTTCTTGAAACCTGAGCTGTCAGATTGAATAATGGAGTTGGTGATTATATCAACACCCATCGAAGTGTTTCAGAGGGACCTCTTGGGGGAAAAAAGAAAGGTCACAGCATTGGCGCACTTCTGGAAGATGGCAGGAAAGCACTAGAGACATACATAATTACAAACCGGTGCTTGAGGTCCACAGCAAAACAGACCTGGGACAAGACCCAGAGAGAAGTAAGTCTCAATCAGAAGACGAGCAAGCATTCCACATTGTGAACCTGACACATTATGTTGATGAAGTCACGTAACTGGAAGCTTTCACTGCCGTCAACATCACGTGCCCAAATAATGCTGGGATACACACACTCAAGGTGAGGAGTGACACTAGTGCTAGTGCAGATATCTTACCAGTTCGAATCCTCAAAGATATGTACTGGAGTTGTTGGAGATTGATGATACAACCGACAATTGCCAAACTATTTGCATACAATGGGTCACCCATCACTTGCAGTGGCACATTAACAATGCAATGCAGATACGACAGATCAGCATGGAAACCACAAACGTTCAACCTAGTAGGCACGAGCGGACCAGCAGTGGCAGGGCTACCAGCTTGTAGGGATCTCAACATCACCATTCACGAGAGCATCGCCAAGGGGAAATCTCTAAGAACCGGAACCCGCTCACAGACTCCGACCAGCATCAAACGGTGGAGTCTGGAAACCCAGCAACAGCACAACTATGCTCTGCTTTCACTTCTGCTCTGTAGAGAACCGATAACACCACAATGAGCCAGAACGGACAGGTATCTCCATGAGACCAAGTACTCTACCCCTAGCAATTCCTCGACTTTAAGCCCCAAGCATTCAGATGTGGAGGATGAGGAGAGGCGAAGGATATGCAATGTCCTGAAGAGGCGAAGGAGGAATGAGTTGAAGCATTGTCTATTGGCTGTTTGAGTTGAGATGCTGGAACTTTCCAAGAATGACGAGACCCCAAAAGTTGTCATCTTGAGAAAAGTAACAGAGTATATTAGCAGGCTGAAGGCAGAGCAACAGAAAATGAATTAAGTGTGGGAGAAACTGCAGAAAGAACAGCAACAGATGAGATGCAAAGTCCCTGAGCAAGAGTTGTCAGATCACCGAGATGTCCGATGGACCTTTGAGCCTCTATTCTTGTAAATTTCATAATCTCTAGTCATGTATGAACAATTTTGATATTGAATTTTATGTACTTTTTACTTTTAACATACAAGACGTATCTACTTATCTTTGGAAAGAAGGGGGATGTTGTTTGATTGCCTTTAAGAGTAATGTACCTTTAAGATCTTATGCTAATGAGCTATGTGCCAAGACATAGTCATGTGACTACATGCCAGTCTTACTATGCTACTGTAACACCAAGAGGCAAGTTCTATAATAGCTCTATAATGTATATATTAGTTAGTTGTTTAATAAACCTGTTTTCAGATCTTCAAACAACCTGAACTCCACGCATCTCATTTATGTTGCATCAGACAACATAAAAAAAAAGCTTCTAATTGCAGCCTCCTTGCCCCCCTACCATGCTGGGGCCTTCCGGACTGGCCCCGGCGACCCTGTCTCACCTACCTCTGGTCCAGGGTCCCAGTGCTGGGCCTGGGTCCGAGGCCTCTGCAGTACCAGCAGTGGCACTGCTCCCAGTGGCACTGCCGATACTGCTGAGCTGCTAGCCCTCTGATTGGCTGGCAGCTCATGGAGACGGGATCCCCATCCTTAAAACGACCTGGATCCCAGCTCATGAAAGTATGATGTAAAAAGACAAGAGGATCGCGAGGTGGGGGGTGGAGGTATGGGGGAAACATGAAAAAGCAGAGGCGAGAATCTGCCCCCCAGCTTTTTGGCCCAGTGCCAGAAGCCCCACCTCCTACACAAAATCCAGCCCGTAATGTCAGCAAACATTAACAGTTTTACTATCATTATAACTGGAAAATCCAGACCATTGAGTTAGAGCTATTCTAGAGGATCTCCCAGTGAATGCTTAGACTCAGCTTCATAAAAATGCAGATTGGATCTGATTTTGGGTGTGTCTGTGGTGACTTGAGGAAATTATCTATTTATTAGTGTGATAGACGTCTCTGTACTGTCTAGTTGCTTGATCTTGATTATTCAACTGAAATGTTAACACCTCACAGAATCACAGAATTGTTACAGCATTCTGCCCATTGTGTCTGCACTGGCTCGCCTAAGGAGCAATTCACTTAGTGCCATTCCCCTGCCTTTTCCCTGTAACCCTGCACATTCTTCCTTTTCATATAACAGTCTAATTCCCTTTTGAATGCCTCAATTGAACCTAGCACAAAGGTTGTGGTTGTAGGTGGTCAATCATCTCAGTTCCAGGGCATTACTGCAGGAGTTCCTCAGGGTAGTGTTCTCGGCTCAACCATATTTGGCTGCTTCATCAGTGAGCTTCTCTCCATCATAAGGTCAGAAGTGGGGATGTTTGCTGATGATTGTATAATGTTTAGCACCATTTGCAACTCCTCAGATACTGAAGCATTCCGTGTCCAAATGCAACAAGATCTGGACAACATCCATGCTTAGTCTGATAAGTGGTAAGTAACATTCGCACCACATAAGTGCCAGGCAATGATCATCTCAAACAAGAGAGAATCTAACCATCTCCCTTGACATTCAATGGCATTGCGATTGCTGAATCCCCCACTATCAACATTCTGGGGGTTACCATTGACCAGAAACTGAACTGGACCAGCCACATAAATGCTATTAAACCTAATCAAATCTGGGTTTTTAGTTTTGTGAATGGAATCATATAGTTAGCTATCTACACCGTGCTTAAGGCAGTTCTACTTGATGTCCAATGGTTCAACAAATTAATCTAGTGAGATACATAGATCAGGAATATCTTAGGTTCAATCCTGGGCCTGTGCTCAGTTAGCTGATCTCCACTGAGATGACAGTAGGAGTGTTACAATTGGACTCAAGTTATGGAGAGGAAAAATCAGATGGTATCCTTACTCCTGATCAACTATCCAGCAAATCCTGTTTGTAAATGCATGTATGTGGGTGTGGGTTGAGCACGGAATTAGTCACAGCAGTGAGTACTGGCACTCACTGTTAAGCTCACACATGAATAATGGGTGAGGCATCCAAGAATAATTGGTACCGGACCCCATCAAGTCATCAATGTCTTAATGAGAGGCCAGAGTGGGAGAAGCAAAACAAAGGTACTTCAACCATACACCCAAACCTTGGATCTGGTATTTATTTCATAATGCTACCAAAAGGAGGGTGAATTGGAGTGCAGATTGAAAGTGATCAATTGCAACAACTGTTCCTTTAGTGAGTGCTTGCAGGTAACTGTGAGATTACATACCAACGTTAGTTGAAAGTGTTGAGTGCTGCCAACACCTGTGTAAAAAATTAACTTCAGTCTTTTGTTTTACTGGGATAAAATTTTTGTTTACATCATATAGTAATTATTCAATAGAGTTGTAGATCCCAATGACAGTATGTAAAATTGTCGCCAGATAATTACAGTCTCCATTTACTGTATTACTGGAGTAGCAAATTCTTATAGGTCCATAATAGTTGATTTTCATCTGTAATATCATATGATTTAAATACAGTTCAAATACATTGGTTGGCATGAAGAAGGACAGAATCACTTGTGATTAAGTTTAACAAATTCCATTGTAATTTTCTGATTTAATGCATCAAATAACACTGTTAGAATTTTTCCACTAGGACAAAAGATTAAATAACTACTGACATATTAATTAAAGTATATGTATTTTCACTATGAACTGATTACATATCAGTAAACTGAAGTAATGCCAATGAAGAATAAACAAAAACATGATTTTATAGTTGACCAAATTCTCCAGTGTTTGCAATTTTGTAACTTAAATGCCTGGAATTTTTCTACCATATGTGCTTGGTCAGCATTTAGCTGATCAGACTAACGGTACCATGCTCAGTCTTCCTGTTTTGTCAACTGCACTTGTGAAATGATATTCAAAATAAATTTTCTATTGGAGGAACTGGCTTTCTTCCAGCATCCTTTGATCCATTTGCACTTTGACACAGGTTGTGGTTATTTGATTTAGAAACATATTTTGCTATATACTGTGTTCAGTATCTGTCTTTTGGTATTCCTAAAGTCTCCGAACATGCACTTCCCTGTCCAAACTGTTTAATTTAACTGCTTATCCTTTGAAATCTCTAAGGAATATTAGCATGTCAACCCTCATAACCAAACTTCTGTTGCTACCTGTTTAGCCTGTTTGCTGAAGCTAACAAGGTTAACCATTGAAGAGTTCCAGTCTATGTTACCTTTTGGTACCCTTGGGAAGCTTCCTTTTCCAGCAGCAAATGGTCCAAACACATTGCTATTGGGCTTAAGTATTTAGGTTATATAGAATCTCCAACATAGAGATTAGTTTTCTCATAAGACTTTGAAAGGTCATCAATTTTCTGTGTTTCTAGAGTTTTTATGCATGCACCAATATTTGTACGTAGTCACTGGAACCAACATTTTCAGAGAGGGGCTGGGAGTGTGAAACATCAACAACAACTTGCATTTATTCAGTACCATTAATGCAGTAAAATGTCCGAAGGAGCTTCACAGGAGCATTGCCGAACAAAATTGATACTGAACCACAAAGGAGACAGGTAGGACAGATGATCAAAAGCTTAGTGATTATCGTAATGGAGGATAGAGAAGCAGAGAAGCTTAGTGAGAGAATTTAAGAACTTAGGACTGAGACAAATGAAGGTACAGCCACCAATGGTAGAGTGATTAAAATTGGAAATGTGCAAAAGGCCAGAATTGGAAGAGCACAGATATCTTGGAGGATTGCAGAACTGGAGGAGGCTACAGAGATGGGGAGAGGCAGGCCCATGGAGAACAAAGGATAAACATTTTAAAATCAAGGCATTACTGGAGCAGGAGCCAATTTAAAAAAAAATCTTTGATAGGATATGGACGTTGCTGGCAATACCAGCATTTGTTGCCCATCCTGAAATGTCTTTGAGTGGCTTGCTAGGCCATTTCAGAGGGCAGTTAAGAGTTAACCACATTGCTGTGGGTCTGGAGTCACATGCAGGCCATACCAGGTGAGAACGGCATATTTCCTTTCCTAAAGGACATTAGTGAACCAGATGGGTTTTTACAACAGTCGATGATAGTTTCATAACACCATTACTGAGATTTGCTTTCAATTCCAGGTTTTTAATTGATTAAATTTAAATTCCACCAACTAGCAGTTGAACTCATGTCCCCAGGGTATTACCCAGCACCTCTGTATTACTAGCCTAGTGACATTACCACTATGCCACCATGAGCACAGGGATGATGGGTGAACAGGTCTTGGTGCAAGTTAGGAAAGGCAGAAGAGTTTTGAATGAGCTCAAGTTTACGTAGGGTGGAATATGGGAGACTGGCCACAAGAGCATTGGAATTGTCAAGTCTAGAGTAACAAAAGCATGGATGAAGGTTTCAGCAACAGATGAGCTGAGGCGGGGCAAAGTCAGGTGATGTTACGGAGTTGGAATCACAGAATTGCTATAGTGCAGAAGGAGGCCTTTTGGACCATCTCATCCACACCGGCTCTCTGAAAGAGAAATTTCCTTAGTTCCATTCCCCTGCCTTCTCCCCATAACCCTGCACATCCTTCCTTTTCATATAACAATTTAATTCCCTTTTGAATGCTTCAATTGAACCTGCTTCCATCATGTTGTCAGGCAGCGCATTCCAGATCTTAACCACTCGTTGAGTGAAAAAGTTTTTCCTCATGTCACTTTTGCTTCTCTTACCAAATACTTTAAATCTGTCCCCTCTCATTCTTGATCTTTTCACGAGTGGGAACAGTTTCTCTCTCTCTACTCTGACCAGACCCCTCATGATTTTGAATACCTCTATCAAATCACCTCTCAGCCTTTTCTCCAAGGAAAACAGTCCTAACCTCTTCAATCAATCTTCATAACTGAAATTCCTCATCCCTGGAACCATTCTCGTGACCCTTTTCTGTACTGTCTCCAATGGCCTCACATCTTTCCTAAAGTGCAGCATCCAGAACTGGATGCAATACTCCAAGAACTACTGTCTTATACAAGTTCAACATAACTTCCTTGTTCTTGTACTCTATGCCCCTATTAATAAAGCCCTGGACACTGTATGCTTTATTAACTGCTCTCTCAACCTGTCCTGCCACCTTCAATGACCTATGCACATATACACCTCTGGTCCCTCTGCTCTTGCACCCACTTGAGACA
This sequence comes from Heterodontus francisci, assembly GCF_036365525.1. Lineage (NCBI taxonomy): Eukaryota > Metazoa > Chordata > Chondrichthyes > Heterodontiformes > Heterodontidae > Heterodontus > Heterodontus francisci. The sequence goes on from NC_090371.1 coordinate 117,803,263, forward strand.
GGTACCCTTTATTTTGTTTTGTCTCTCCATGTTCTTCCTACCAAAATTAATCACTTCACATTTCTCTGCATTGAACTTCATCTGCCACCTGTCTGCCCATTCCACCAACATGTCTATGTCCTTTTGAAGTCCTATACTATCCTCCTCTCAGTTCACAATGCTTCCAAGTTTTGTATCAACTGCAAACTTTGAAATTGTGTCCTGTACACCAAGGTCTAGGTCATTAATATAAATCAGGAAAAGCAAGGGTCCCAACATTGATCCCTGGGGAACTCCACGACAAACTTTCCTCCAGCCTGAAAAACATCCATTAACCACTATTCTTTGTTTTGAATTAGGTGGTCTTGGTGGGGAGCAAATATATAGTCGGAAGTTTGTCTCAGGATCCATTACAAGACAAAGGTTGTCAACAGTCTGGTTGAGCCTCAAACTGTTGCCAGACAGAGGGATGAAAATAATGGCTCCTCCACTGCCTTCATATTGTCAGGCTGCTTGTCAAAAATCCTGTCTTGGATGAGCTTTAACTTCCTCCAGTTAAATATTAGGGAGACCTAAGCCATCAACTTCAGCCCCACCATAGTGCCCTTAATAGCAGGTTGATTATGGTGTCTAGTTTTGAGATTGTGGGCTGAATTTTATGGAGCTGGTGGGGGTCCCACCAGGCCCAAAAGGCAAGGGTAACTCTGCCTCGGTCCTTTGGAGACCACCCCCCAGCTTTATTTAATGGAACATGGGCAATTAACTGCCCAGTGCTGGGATCCCCATTCCTTTGGGAGGTGGGATCGCTATCCTTAATCAGAGGACCGGTAGCTCAGTGGTATTGACAGCGCCACTGGAAACAGAGGACACTGCCAGTACTACAAAGGTCCCGGGGCCAGAAACATTACTGGAGCCGACAATCCCAGGTAAATGTGGCAGGGTCATTGGGGGCCATGCCAGCAGGCCCCAGTGAGGGTGGGAGGGAGGCTGGTCATTGAGGCATGGGGAATATTAGTGGAGGGACGGCCTTTGCCACCAGCAGCCCTTTGTGGGCCACACACAGATTGCCCACAGAGGAGGCCCTTCCTACCCAAGCCCACAGGGAGGTCACCTGGTCTTACTTTGGTGACCTCCCTACATGACAGGGCTCCCACCAGTCGCTGGGGCTAAAATAGCAAAGGCAGGAAGAGGCCCTTAACTGGCCTTTGGGCGGGCAGGCCGTCTTTGGCCTTTCCCACCCCGGACAAAATTGCATGGCAGCAGGAAAGTGACAAGCACTCCGCTCGCCTCCTTCTGTTGCTATTTTATGGCCCCCCCCTTCCTCCCACACCTTCCATCCTGTTTCCCAGGGGTCCATAAAATTATACCCTGTAAATTTGACCACCCCTGTGCTTAATGAACTGCATTATGTCGATCTTGCCCGGAAAGGATGAGAAGCACCCACTTCCATGTTCCCACATGACCCTGGCTTGGTTTTGGTTCGGGCATTTGGTATGAATCAAGGGTTTTCAGTAGGATTCAGATGGCCCCAAAAATGAAGATGCATAGTCATTGAAAGCCTTGGCTGAGTCCTTCACTAGTTAAATGGTTAGAGGAAGAGAAGGCCTCTAGTAAGCCTTCTCTCTTGATTTGCTGTGTGTAGTGCAAATCCCGGTTGCTACCCTTAGCCTATCTCCATTGTTTATTGCCAGTCCTGTGAGGTAATTGAAACAGGTGGGACGGAAATGGGCAGGTAACCCAGCTCCAATTCAGGTGGAATAGTGGTGGAAAATCCATCCCAACTTGTCTTACAGGAGGAAGAAAACAAAGGTAAGCTGGAGCTCATGAAAACTAAGAAGTTGCAATCTTCCTGAATTTGGTACTTCACGTTTTAATATTGGCAAGATAACACATTATCATATTATTAGCCAATACAGTCTGACTTGCCTGTGCATTTCTTATACATCAACTTGCACAATTATGTACAATAGTTTCAAAAATAAATTCAAACCAAAGCCATGCCAAGCATCATGGTGTATTGTTGTTTTTTTAAACAAATGGTCCTTCTATGTTGCAGACTGAGGACTAATTCGGGGTAGGTAGCTAAACCACCTTCCCGAATCCTATCCTTGGTGCTTTTTGTAACTGAATTGAGAACTTCACTGAGTCACCATTTTAAATCAGATTACAGGTACTCCAAATCTGATAAACCAGATTTGTCCTTCCCCTGCAATACCAGCACTGCTCAGTCACTATAATTGCTATATTTTCATGCTGCCTACATTGTAATGCTCAGAATATTGCAAATTTTCTACAGTCATTATATCCTATTTAACTGTTACAAAGTAATCTACATGCTTTGCATTGATTTAAATTAAGTTGAACACGCAGTGCAGAATAGCAGAGAGCAAAATTGTCAACTCCCACAACTTGCAACCTCTATCGTTTTTCTTATGAATATGTCTCCAATAAAGTATTTTTAAAAATTGTCTGCATCTCATCCATTGGCGAACTTTCTGTATGGTTAGTCCTGAAATGACTGAGTTGCCTCAGTGTCAGATAAAGAACAACTCTTATTGGGATACACACGATTCAGGAGCAAGTGCACATTGTAATAGAATATCTCTGTACTTTTCTCCCCTTAAGTCTGGCAGAGAGGCATCCAAGTAATTTAGACAGCTTTGATAGCTGAGATCAAAGCTGTTTTTATAAATGAAGTTGCATATCATGAATTTTAAAAATTTGGAATATTTCCAAAGATATCAAAGCACTGTCCCAATGTTCATACACTTGGTTGATTTCAGGTCCAATTGTCAGGTATCAAACTGAGGAAGTTCCAAGACTACAATTCAGTTGACTCGTTGATGTGCTGTCTTAAACTTCAGTGCTTTAAGGTTCAATTTTAACTTGGGGCAGGAGTATGCGGGCAGAGCCAGAGGCAGGTGGGAATTCCCTCATGACCTCCTTGGTGAGAGGTCCAGACAATTTTATCTCTTAGGCCTTATTTAGATGCCGAAAAACTGTCTCCCGTCCAAACCGGCAGGAATGACAAGGAGGTTGGTGAATGGGAGCAATCGGATGGGACCGCTGGGGAACTGAGGGAACAGTTCAACAGTAAGGCAAGTAGTAAACAAGGGCTCCAATAGGAATTATGCTCAATGAAGCAGGGAACCCAGGGTAGAGGAGGCCCAGTGTTTACTCCGAAGTTGGGAGGAACACTCCTCCTTTTCCTCCTCCTCCTCCTCTTCCCCAGCACCCCCTCCCCCCCCCCCCCACCCCACCCCGCCAAGAAGGAAGCCTTTAAACATTTTATCAAATTTATCTGGCCCCTTTTACCCACGATCCTACCTACCATCAATTGTGAATGGCAGTTCCTTTACTCGGCATCCCAACTGTGCCCCAGCGTAAAGATTGCTCCAAATTACATAACTGAGGCCCCCACTTGCCTGCAGTGGGCACTTTCCTGGTGAACTAAATCAGGAGATAGATCATGAACTTTCAGTGATCTGTGCCCAATGACATCTTAATCTTTTGTTCTCTCTCTGCCTCTTTCAGTATTGTTTACTGCAGGTGTGTTGTTTGTTGGCCCTACTAACATGCATGACAGTACATTTATCTAAGTTAAATGCCATTTGCTATTGCATGGCCCACTCCTCCTGCACATCTTAATATCTTTGTATTTGATTGCACCCCTCTGCTGTCTTAAGACTTGCATAGATATTGGAGTCATCTGCAAACTTATTAACCATACTCCCAAAGACAGTGAAGAGCAGTGGGCCTCAGACCGATCCCTGAGTGGCACTATTCGTAACATTTCTCCAGGCTAAGCCACATTTATTAACAACTTTTTGGCTGTGGGACTGGAGCAAGGTCCAAATCCAGCATATCAAATTCTTACTGATACCACAAGATACCATCCTACTGTTAAAGGCCATCTGAAAATCCAGGTAGGCAATGTCTACTGGATTTTTCTCATCCACTACTGTCGTGACTTTCTCAAAAGCACTCAATCAAATTTGAGAGGCATGACCTACTTTTCCGGGACCCTTGTTTTGCATTTCAAATGGTTGCATCCCTTTTCCAGTGATCATAAAAGGGGTCTCTTATGATCCCTTCCAGCATCTTCCCAATAATGAATGCCAGGCTTGTAATTCCCTGGCTCTGATTTGTCCCCTTTTTTTTGAAAATAGGTATGAATAAAAGATATTATTGGTTTGCTCCTCTTGCTGCATGTAGGAATCCAAGAACATTTCCAGTCCCCGGGACCAGCATGTGTGCAGGAAGTGTATCCAGCTGCAGCTCCTGGAAGCTCGGGTTTCAGAGCTGGAATGGCGGCTGGAAACATTGTGGAGCATCCGCGAGTCTGAGAGCATCGTGGATAGCACGTTTAGAGAGGTGGTCACACCACAGCTGAAGGGATTTGAGGAAGGAAGGGAATGGGTGACCACCAGGCAGTCCAAGAGAAACAGGCAGGTAGTTCAGGAGTCCCTTGGGGTCTCGCTTGCATATCGGTATTCCATTTTGGAGGCTGATTAGGCTGGTTCCTCCAGGGAGTGCGGACAGAACCAAGCTTCTGGCACCACAAGCAGCCTGTCTGCACAGGAAGGGGGGAAGAGAGGAAGAGCAATAGTACGAGGGGATTCTATAGTCAGGGGAACAGATAGGCGCTACTGTGGCCATCAACGTGACTCCAGGATGGTGTGTTGCCTCCCTGGTGCCAGGGTCCAGTATGTCACTGAATGGCTGCAGGACATCCTGAAGGGGGAGGGTGATAAGGCAGAGGTCATGGTACATGTTGGTACCAATGACAAAGGTAGAAAGAGGGTTGAGGTCTTGCATCAAGAATTCAGGGAGTTAGGCAGTAGACTAAAAAGCAGGACCTCTCGGGTTGTAATCTCAGGATTACTCCCAGTGCCACATGCTAGCAAGTATAGAAATAGGAGAACAGCACAGATGAATGCGTGGCTTAAGAGTTGGTGCAGGAGGGAGGGTTTTAGATTCCTGGACCACTGGGACCATTTCTGGGGAAAGTGGGACCTGTACAAACGGGACGGTCTACATCTGAACCAGAGGGGGACTAACATCCTTGCTGGAGGGTTTGCTAGTGCTGTTGGGAGGAGTTCAAACTAATTTGGCAGGGGGAGGGGACGCAAACTCCTAGCGGAATAGGGACACAGCTAAACACAGGAAAGCGAACAAGTCAGAGGGAATACAGCGGAAGTAAGTTTCAAGGGAGTAAGACCAGGATGGATGGCCTCTACTTTAATGCCAGGAGTATTACAGGTAAAACGGATGAGTTAAGGGCAAGGATTGACACGTGGAATTATGATATAGTAGCCATCACGGAGACATGGTTGAGGGAGGGGCAGGATTGGCAGCTCAATATCCCGGGATATAGAATCTTCAGGCGAGACAGAGGAGGGGGTAAAAGATAAGGGGGAATTGCAACATCAGTTAAAGAGTCAGTTACTGCAGTATGGAGAGATGATATCTTGGAGGGGGCATCAAATGAAGCTTTATGGGGAGAGTTTAGGAATAAAAAGGGGACAGCCACATTGCTAGGTGTTTATTATAGACCCCCAGATATTCAGTGGGAAATTGAGGAGCAAATATGTGTGCAATTCGCAGAGGTGTGTAAAAATAATAATAGGGTCATTATATTAGGTGATTTCAACTTTTTCAACATTAATTGGGATAGTCATCGTGTTAAGGGCTTAGATGATGTGGAGTTCTTAAAATGTATACAGGAGAACTTTTTAGCTCAATATGTAGAGGATCCAACAAGGGAGGGTGCAGTGCTGGACCTAATTCTGGGGAATGAAGCCGGACAGGTGGTTGATGTGTTGGTGAGAGAGCATTTTGATGATAGCGACCACAACATGGTACAATTTAAGCTTGTTATGGAGAAAGAAATAGACAAGTTGCAAAAAAAGGTTTTGGATTGGGGGAGAGCAAATTTTAGTAAAATAAGGCAGGATCTGGCCAAGATAGACTGGAAAGAGTTACTTGTGGGGAAATCTACAGAAGAGCAGTGGGGGGCATTCATAAAGGAAATGGGGAGGGTACATGCCCAACATGTTCCCTCTAGAGTAATAGGTAGGAGCAACAAGCCCAGAGAACCATGGCTGACCAGAAACATTCAGGGTATGATGAGAAGGAAAAGAGAGGCTTTTAGCAAATACAAGGAGAGCAAATCAACAGAAGCATTAGTGGAGTACAGAAAGTGTAGGATGGAGCTTAAGAAAGCAATTAGGAGAGCAAAGAGGGGATAGGAGAAAGCTTTGGCTGGTAAAAGTAGGGAAAATCCCAAGATATTCTATAAGTATATCGATGGGAAGAGGATAACCAGGGAAAGAGTAGGACCCATTAAGGACCAAGGGGGAAATCTGTGGGTGGAGCCAGAGGACATTGGTAGGGTGTTGAAAAAATACTTCACATTTGTCTTCACCCAAGAGAATGAGGATGTAGATATGGAACTCAGAGAGAGAGACTGTGAGGCTCTTGAGCAAATTGTCATAGGGATTGACAAGGTATCGGAGGTTTTAGCAGTCTTAAATGTGGACAAATCTCCAGGTCCGGACGATTTGTATCCCAGGATGCTGTGGGAGGCGAGGGTGGAGATTGCAGGGGCTCTGACCCAAATTTTTAATTCCTTTCAGGCCACGGGGGAGGTACCAGAGGACTGGAGAACAGCTAATGTGGTCTCACTATATAAGAAAGGTTGTAGAGATAAGTCAGGAAACTACAGACCAGTGAGTCTCACGTCAGTGGTAAGGAAACTATTGGAGAAAATTCTGAAGGAGAGAATCTATCTCCACTTGGAGAGGCAAAATTTGATTAGGAATAGTCAGCATGGCTTTGTCAGAGGGAGGTCCTGCCTAACAAATTTGATTGCATTTTTGAGCATGTGACCAGGTGCGTAGATGAGGGTAGTGCAGTTGATGTAGTTTACATGGATTTCAGCAAAGCCTTTGACAAGGTCCCACATGGGAGACTTATCAAGAAAGCAAATGCACTTGGGATACAGGGTAACTTGATAAGGTGGATTCAAAATTGGCTTAGCTATAAGAGACAGAGAGTGATGACAGACGGCTGTTTTAGTGACTGGAAGCCAGTGTCCAGTGGCGTACCACAGGGATCTGTGCTGGGTCCCCTATTGTTTGTCATTTATATAAACGACATAGATGACTATGTGGGGGGTAGGATCAGTAAGTTCGTGGATGACACAAAGATTGGCCGAGTGGTTAACAGTGAGGTTGAGTGTCTTGGGTTACAGGAAGATATAGGCGGGATGGTCAAATGGGCAGAAAAGTGGCAGATGGAATTTAACCCTGAAAAGTGTGAGATGATACACTTTGGAAGGAGTAATGTGACATGGAAGTATTCAATGAATGGCCTGACACTGGGAAGTTCTGAGGAACAAAGGGACCTTGGTGTGTTTGTCCATAGATCTCAGAAGGCAGAAGGGCAGGTTAATAGGGTGGTGAAAAAGGCATATGGGACACTTGCCTTTATCAATCGAGGCATAGATTACAAAGGTATGGAGGTCATGTTGGAGTTGGATAGAACTTTGATAAGGCCACAGCTGGAGTACTGTATGCAATTCTGGTCGCCACATTATAGGAAGGATGTGATTGCACTGGAGGGGGTGCAGAGGCGATTCACCAGGATGTTGCCTGGGATGGAACATTTAAGCTATGAAGAGAGTTTGGATAGGCTTGGGTTGTTTTCGCTTGACCAGAGAAATCTGAGCGGTGACCTGATCAAGGTGTACAAGATTATGAGGGGCATGGACAGGGTGGATAGGGATCAGCTGTTCCCCTTAGTTGAAGGGTCAGTTATGAGGGGACACAGGTTTAAGGTGAGGGGCGGGAGGTTTAAGGGGGAGTTGAGGAAGAACTTTTTTTACCCAGAGTGTGGTGACGGTCTGGAATGCACTGCCTGGGAGGGTGGTAGAGGTGGGTTGCCTCACATCCTTTAAAAAGTACCTGGATGAGCACTTGGCCCATCATAACATTCAAGGCTATGGGCCAAGTGCTGGCAAATGGGATTAGGTAGACAGGTCAGGTGTCTTAAATGCATCGGTGCAGACTCGATGGGCCGAAGGGCCTCTTCTGCACTGTATTATTCTGTGATATAACAAATGATAGATTTAAATCATAAAGTCTTATTCCCACATCAGCCAATGTCATTTTGTTATATAAATAGAATTGCAAAACATAAATAAACTTGTTATGCGGCTTGGAGCACTTTGTATATTTCCCATATAATCCATTGCATTTTGATTTGTATTGTCTATATAATCTAACCAATATTTTTATATGTTGCAGGATCCATAAAACTCAAAACAACAAGTTTTGACAAAACCGTTGAATAATATTACTGTTGACAATGAGCTGTGACTTATTTTTCAGTTTACTCATGACATAAATTCAATCTCCAGCTTTTATTTATTTTCCAGTCCTGAGTAATTATATAACACTCCTAAACCATTCTATCTGACCACCAGTTTGAACTTAAGATATGTAGTGCACGTTGGTATCAGTTCAACGGCCATAAAGAAAATAGATATGGTAGAGTAATCTTTCAGTTGTAGTTTAATTTCTGGGGAACAAGTGTTTTTTTATGATATATCTATATTATGTTATCCTCTTGAGGAGATTTAACAGTCCAAAATATTTTTTATTCTGTACAATTTTGGCATGTACAAGCATTCTGTACTTTAACCGAGTGACCATTATCCATGTATGAGCTGGTCAGAGTGCTGATTAACTGTTCAGCTGTTAAGGTGTCGGTGGGAGAGGAGTGGTGGGGGTGCTGGTTTGTAATGGGGGACAGCACCACAGAAGATCCCAATCCTGTCCTCACCTGATGACCACAGTTCCTAGGTAGTGATCAGGAACCGGGGTAGTCAATAGTCCTTCCCTAACCTGGTGTAGGGGGTTTGGGAGGAGCACTCCTGCTCCCACAATTGCCCAATATGAGATAACTAAATTTACACAGAGCAGGGATCAAAACTGTGACCTCCCTGGCTCAGTATCAGATCAGATGGTGAATTTCTCTATTGAGTCATCAGTATTAGTTCTGAATACTGATGAGAGTGATGGTTGCTTTGTGGCATGCAGCCATAGCCAAGTCCATGGCACAACAATTGGCTCAGTTGTATGGGGACAGGGTGGGGTGGGGGAGGGGGTGTGGGCTGGTGGTGGAGTGCAAGAGGAAGATTGGAAAAGTAATAGTGATATGGGGATTTGATAGTTAGGGGAACGGGCAGATGTTTCTGCGGCTGCAGACGTAAATCCAGGATGGTATATTGCCTTCCTGGTGCTAGGATCATGGATGTCACTGAACGGCTGTCGAGCACTCCGAGGCAGGAGGGTGAGCAGCCAGTGGCCCTGGTTCATATCGGTATCAACGACATAGGTAGGAAGAGGGATGGGGTTCTGAAAGCACATTTTAGAGAGCTAGGAAAGAAACTAGAAAGCAGCACCTCAAAGGTAGTAATCTCCGGATTACTCCCAGTACCATGTGCATGTGAGAATGAAAATAGGAGGATAGACCAAATGAATGTGTGGCTGGAGAGACGGTGTTGGAGGGAAGACTTTAGATTCCTGGGGCATTGGGACTGGTTCTCGGAGAGATGGGACCTGTGCAGGTCAGACAGGTTGCACCTGAACAGAGCCTGGACCAATGTCCTTGCGGGACAATTGGCTGGTGCTATTGGGAAGGGTTTAAACTAACTTGGCAAATGATGGGAATCAGGAGGTAATATTAGAGAGGAAAACCAAGGTGTACAGAGAATTGGGAGAGACAGATTGTCCTAGAGTAGGAAATAGAAAGATATTATGTGGGATCTGAGTAAGAAGGAATGTAATAAGTCTAAATTAGGTTTACTGTACACGGATGTGAATGTGCAGTGTGTGTTGAATAAGGTTGGTAAGCTACAGGCGCAGCTAGCAATGTGGAAATACAATGTTATGGCGATACGAAGATCTGGCTCAAAAAATGGCAGAACTGGTTGCTAAATATTCCAGCATACAAGGTGTTCCGGAAGGATAGAGAAGGAAAGAAAGGTGGAGGGGAAGCAGTATTGATTCAGGAAAGAATGACAGTGCTGGAGAGAGAGGACATTCTCGAGAGGTCAAGGACAGAATCTACTTGATTTGAAGTAAGAAACAATAGTGGTATCATTACCTTTCTGGGTGTACTCTGTAGGCCATCAACTAGTGGGAAAGATGTAGAATTTGCAAGGAAATTACAGAGAGGTGCAAGAATTAGAGGGTAGTTTTAATGGGGGACATTAATTATCCAAATATATGTGCTGAGATAATAATAGTGTAAAGGGAAGAAAGGGGCAAGAGTTTCTAGAGTGTGTTCATGAGAATTTTTCCAGTCCAATAATGAAGGAGGCATTAGAACCATAAAAAAATTACAACACAGAAGAAGGCCATTCAGCCCATCATTTCTGCATGGCCGATAAAAATAGCCGCCCTATCTAATCCCACCTTCCAGTTCCTGGTCCATAGCTTTGCAGGTTACAGCACTTCAGGTGCATGTCCAGGTACCAATTAAATGAGTTGAGGGTTTCTGCCTCCACCACCATTCCTGGCAGTGAATTCCAGACACCCACTACCCTCTGGGTGAAAAAGTATTTCCTCATGTCCCCCCTAATTCTTCTACTAATCACCTTAAATCTGTGCCCCCTGGTAATTGACCTCTCCACTAGGGGAAGCAGATTCTTCCTGTCTACTGTATCTAGGCCCCTCATAAGTTTGTACACCTCAATTAAGTCACCCCTCAGCCTCCTCTTCTAAGGAAAACAACCCTAGCCGATCTAATCTTTCCTCATAGCTGCAACTTTTAAGCCCTGGCAACATTCTTGTGAATCTCCTCTGTACTCTCTCCAGAGCAATTATGTCCTTCCTGTAATGTAGTGACCAGAACTGTAAGCAATACTCCAGCTGTGGCCTAACCAGCATTTTATACAGTTCCAGCATTACATCCCTGCTTTTGAATTTTGTACCTCGGCCAATAAAGGAAAGCATTCCATATGCCTTCTTCACCACTCTATCTACCTGTCCTGCCACCTTCAGGGACTTGTGAACATGCACTCTAAGGTCTCTCACTTGTTCCACGCCTCTCAATATACTCCTGTTTATTGTGTGTTCTCTCGCTTTGTTTGCCCTTCCCAAATGCATTACCTCACACCTCTCTGGATTGAATTCCATTTGCCAGTTTTCCGTCCACTCAACCAAACCATTGATATCATTGTGGAGTCTGCTGGATCTGGTTCTGGGAAGTGAAGTGGGTCAAGTGAATCAAGTGTCAGTAGGGGTACATTTAGGGGACAGTGATCATAGTATCATAAGATTTAGATTGGCTATGAGAAAAGACAAGGAGCAATCTGGAGTAAAAATAATTAATTGGGGAAGGGCCAACTTCAATGGGGTGAAACAGATCTGGCCCAGGTAAATTGAAATTAAAGATTGGCAGGCAAAACTGTGACAGAGCAATATGCTGCCTTTTAAAGAGGAGATAGCTCGGGTAGAGTCAAGGAACAGTTACACGAAGGGGAAAGGTAGGCAAATAAATCCAGAGCTCCCTGGAGGAGAAAAAGATAGAAAGTAAGATGAAGCAGAAAAAGGTTGCCATCATCCAAAACATGGCAGGTCAGTTCTCAATCACGCGCTGAACAAACCCAACCCTAACGATTTTTCACTCATCTACTCGACTATCTCATTAACATCAAGGCATGGATTGTGGAATCAGAGAATCTTACAGTATGGAAGGAGGCCATTCAGCCCATTGTGTGTGCTGATGTCAAATGGAAAATACAATTGAGAATCAGGCTGAATATAGAAGGTTCAGAGGGGAAGTGAAAAACCAAGTAAGAGAAGCAAAGAGAAAGTATGAGAAAAGACTGACAGGTAACATAAAATGGAATCCGAAAGTCTTCCATAGTCATATAAATAGTAAAAAATTGGTAAAAGGCAGAGTGAGACCAATTAGGGACCTAAAAGGGGATTTAAACATGGAGGCAGGGGCATGGCTGAGGTATGAAATGAGTACTTTGCATCTGTCTTTACCAAGGAAGAAGATGTTGTCCAAGTCCTGAGGAGATAAGGATGGAAATTGTGGAGGCACTGGCCATAATCTTCCAATCCTTCTTCGATACAGGGGTGGTGCTGGAGGCCTGGAGAATTGCTAATGTTGCACCCTTGTTCAAAAAAAAGCATAAGTATAAGCCCAGCAACGACAGTTTAACCTTGATGATGGGAAAGCTTTTCGAAACAATAATTCGGGACAAAATTAATAGTCACTTGGATGAATGTGGATTAATTAAGGAATGTGAGCATGGATTTGTTAAGGGAAAACAATGTTTAACTAACTTGTTTGAGTTTTTTGATGAGTTGATGATGGTAATGCGGTTGACGTGGTGCACATGGGCTTCTAAAAGGCATTTGATAAAGTGCCACATAACAGACTTGTCAGCAAAATTTGAGCCCATGGAATAAAAGGGGCAATAGCAGCATGGACATGAAATTGGCTGAGTGACAGGAAACAGAAGTGGTGAAAATTTGTTTATTGGACTGGAGGAAGGTATATAGTGAAGTTTCACAGGGGTTGGTGTTGGGACCCCTGCTTTTTTTATAGAACATAGAACATTACAGCGCAGTACAGGCCCTTCAGCCCTCGATGTTGCGCCGACCTGTGAAACCATCTGACCTACACTATTCCATTTTCATCCATATGTCTATCCAATGACCACTTAAATGCCCTTAAAGTTGGCGAGTCTACTACGGTTGCAGGCAGGGCGTTCCACGCCCCTACTACTCTCTGAGTAAAGAAACTACCTCTGACATCTGTCCGATATCTATCACCCCTCAACTTAAAGCTATGTCCTCTCGTGTTTGCCATCACCATCCGAGGAAAAAGGCTCTCACTATCCACCCTGTCCAACCCTCTGATTATCTTATATGTCTCTATTAAGTCACCTCTTCTCCTCCTTCTCTCTAACGAAAACAACCTCAAGTCCCTCAGCCTTTCCTCGTAAGACCTTCCCTCCATACCAGGCAACATCCTAGTAAATCCCCTCTGCACCTTTTCCAAAGCTTCCACATCCTTCCTGTAATGCGGTGACCAGAACTGCACGCAATACTCCAGGTGCGGCCGCACCAGATTTCTGTACAGCTGCAGCATGACCTCGTAGCTCCTAAACTCGATCCCCCTACTAATAAAAGCTAACACACCATCTGCCTTCTTAACAGCTCTATTAACCTGGGTGGCAACTTTCAGGGATTTATGTACCTGGACACCAAGATCTCTCTGCTCATCTACACTACCAAGAATCTTCCCATTAGCCCAGTATTCTGCAATCCTGTTACTCCTTCCAAAGTGAATCACCTCACACTTTTCCGCATTAAACTCCATTTGCCATCTCTCAGCCCAGCTCTGCAGCCTATCTATGTCCCTCTGTAACCTACAACATCCTTCGGCACTATCCACAACTCCACCGACCTTCGTGTCATCCGCAAATTTACTAACCCACCCTTCTACACCCTCATCCAGGTCATTTATAAAAATGACAAACAGCAGTGGCCCCAAAACAGATCCTTGCGGTACACCACTAGAAACTATACTCCAGGATGAACATTTACCATCAACCACCACCCTCTGTCTTCTTTCAGCTAGCCAATTTCTGATCCAAAGCACTAATTCACCTTCAATCCCATACTTCTGTATTTTCTGCAATAGCCTACCGTGGGGAACTTTATCAAACGCCTTACTGAAATCCATATACACCACATCCACGGCTTTACCCTCATCCACCTGTTTGGTCACCTTGTCAAAAAACTCAATAAGGTTTGTGAGGCACGACCTACCCTTCGCAAAACCGTGCTGACGATCTCTAATGAACTTATTCTTTTCAAGATGATTATAAATCCTGTCTCTTATAACCTTTTCCAACATTTTACCCACAACCGAAGTAAGGCTCACAGGTCTATAATTACCAGGGCTGTCTCTACTCCCCTTCTTGAACAAGGGGACAACATTTGCTATCCTCCAGTCTTCCGGCACTACTCCTGTCGACAATGACGACATAAAAATCAAGGACAAAGGCTCTGCAATCTCCTCCCTGGCTTCCCAGAGAATCCTAGGATAAATCCCATCTGGCCCAGGGAACTTATCTATTTTCACACTTTCCAAAATTGCTAACACCTCCTCCTTGTGATATATATTAATGACCTAGACTTGGGTATACAGGGCAGAATTTCAAAATTTGCTGATGACACAAAACTTAGAAATATTGTGGACTGTGAGGAGGATAATAATAGACTTCAAGAAGATGGACAGGCTGGTGAAATAGGCAGACAAGTGGCAGATGAAATTTAATGCAGGAAAGTGTGAGGTGATTCATTTTCAGAAGAATGAGTAGAGGCGATATAAAATAAAGGGTGCAATTCTAAAGTGGCTGCAGGAGCAGAGGGACCTGGGGGTATATGTGCATAAATCATTGAAGGTGACAGGGCAGGTTGATCCAGGGTGAGCTAGCAAATTGGATACAAAATTGGCTTGGTGATAGGAGGCAGAGGGTGGTAGTGGAGGGTTGCTTTTCAGATTGGAGGCCGGTGACCAGTGGTGTGCCGCAGGGATCGGTGCTGGGCCCTCTGTTGTTTGCCATATATATTAATGACTTGGATGTGAATGTAAGGGCATGATTAGTAAGTTTGCAGATGACACCAAAATTGGTGGTATAGTGGACAGTGAAGAAGGTTGTCTAAGGTTACAACAGGATATAGATCAACTGGGAAAGTGGGCAAGGGAGTGGCAAATGGAATTTAACACAGACAAGTATGAAATGATGCATTTTGGGAACTTAAACCAGGGCAGGACATAAACAGTGAATGGCAGGGCCCTGGGGAGTGTTGTTGAGCAGAGAGACCTTGGGGTGCAAGTACATAGTTCCCTGAAAGTGGCAACACAGGTAGACAGGGTGGTAAAGAAGGCGTATGGCATGCTTGCCTTCATCGGCTGAGGCATTGAGTACAAGAGTTGGGACGTCATGTTACAGTTGTACATAACGTTGGTTAGGCCGCAGTTGGAGTACTGTGTGCAGTTCTGGTCGCTGCACTACAGGAAAGATGTGATTAAGCTAGAGAGGGTGCAGAAAAGATTCACAAAGATTCACAAGGTTGCCTGGTTTGGAGGGCTTGAGTTATAAAGAGAAATTGGATAGGCTGGGTCTGTTTTCCCTGGAGCGAAGAAGGCTGAGAGGGGACATGATAGAGGTATATAAAATTATGAGAGGCATATAAAATTATGAGAGGCATAGATCGGGTAGATAGCCAAAGTCTGTTTCCCATGATAGGGGTGACTCAAACTAGAGGACATAGATTTAAGTTGAGAGGGAGGAGGTTTAAAGGGGATCAAAGGGGAAAATTTTTCATACAAAGAATAGTGGGCATCTGGAATGAGCTGCCTGAGGAGGTGGTGGAGGCAGGAACAGCAGCGACATTTAAGAGGCATCTGGACAGGTACTTGAATGAGCAAGGCATAGAGGGATATGGAATTAATGCAGGCAGGTAGGATTCGTATAGATAGGCCTTATGGTCGGCATGGATGCGGTGGGCCGAAGGGCCTGTTTCTATGCTGTACGACTCTATGACTCTAAAGCGGTTAACCAAGTGTACAGTATTCTGGGCTTTATACATGGGGACATAGAGTACAAAAACAAGGAGGTTATGGTCAACCTGTATAAAACATTGGTTTGGCCTGAACTGGAGTATTGTGTCCAATTCTAGGAAGGATGTGAAGGCATTAGATAGGGTGAAGAATAGTTCCAGGGATGAGGAACTTCAGTTACGTGGATAGTTTGGAGAAATTGGAGCTCTTTTTCCTTAGAGAAGAGAAGAGTAAGAGGAGATTTGATAGAGGTGTTTAAAAACATGAGGGGTCTGGACAGAGTAGCTTGGGAAAAGCTGTTCCTGTTGGCGGAAAAATCGAGAACTAGAGGGCACTGGATTACAGTGATTGGAAAAATAAAGCAACAAAAGCGACATGAGGAAAAACGTTTTTACACAGCAAGTACACAAGAACACAAGAAATAGGAGCAGGAGTAGACCATATGACTCATCGAGCCTGCTTTGCCATTCAGTACAATCATGGCTGATCTTGGGCTTCAATTCCACTTTCCTTTCCTCTCCCCATATCCCTTGATTTCCTGCGAGATCAAAAATCTATCTATCCCAGTTTTAAATGTATTCAGTGATGGAGCATCCATAACCCTCTGGATAGAGAATTCCAAAGATTCACAACCCTTTCAGTGTAGTAATTTCTCCTCATCTCAGTCCTGAATGATTGGCCCCTTATCCTGAGACTGTGTCCCCGTGTTCTAAATTCCCTGACCAGTGGGAACAATCTCTCAGCTTCTACCCGATCAATCCCTTTCAGAATCTTGTATATCTCAATTAGATTGCCTCTCATTCTTCTCAACTCCAGAGAATATAGGCCCAACTTACTCAGCCTTTCATCCCAGGGACCAATTGAGTAAATCTTCGCTTCACTGACTCGAGTGCAAGTATATCCTTTCTTAAATGTGTAGACTAAAACTGCACACAGTATTCTAGGTGCGGTCTCACCAAAGCCCTGTACAATTTTAGTAAGACTTCTTTATTCCTGTACTCCAATTCCCTTGCAATAAAGGCCAACATGCCATTTGCCTTCCTAATAGCCTGCTGCACCTGCATGTTAACTTTTGCGAGCAGTTAGGATCTGGAATGCACTGCCCGAGAGTATGGTCGAGGCAGATTCAATCAAGGCTTTCAAAAGAGAATTGGATAATTATCTGAAGAGAGGAAATTTGCAGGGCTATAGTGAAAAGGTAGAGGAGTGGGACCAGGTGAGTTTCTCTTGCAGAGAGCTGGCATGGACATGATGGGCCAAATGGCTTTCTTCTGTGCTGTAACCATTCTATAGTTCTATGATTAGCCACAACATTTCTTCTAAAAAAATTCTTCCTTGCTGCAATGTATTATTGTGCAACAAATAAAGCAATTTGAGCTATAAATGGGACTAAGCAATACACATTAAAAGTTTCCTTAAAACAGACATCTGTTTATCATGTAAATGACTAGCACAGTTATGTTTAAATTATTTGGTGGGTATCAAGAGAGCAACCAGTGCAAAAAAAAGTATGCCTGATCAGACATATGAACAGGTTGTGTTACCTTATTCTGTTCTATTTATTATTGGAAAAAACACAAGAGGGTAAAAGTGGATGTCCTCAGAGCTCTGTTCGACCCTGCACTGAGCTTTATACCCTACCACCAAATCCCCTGCTGCTCCAACATTGTCTTTCTCTTCCAGTCTACTGAGCTCCATTCTACATAAACTGCAACTTACATCAGATCCCACACTAAGTTGTACTTGACCATAGCCTTGTCCTCTCTGATATTCATTGGCAACTTGTACTCTATTACAGAGGGGATCAGACATTGGCTCCTAGGCCAGATGCTGCTCTGAGCCCTGACAATCTGCCCCTTACACCCAGGAGACTTGGGCTGCAAAATTTGGCTCTGCAACACCTGTAGTTTTGGTGCAATGGATGCCATTTTGGTTCTGTCAAGGCCCACACCAGACAGCATTTGGGGAGCTCAGTAGTGCGGGCGTTAGGAGAGTGCACTGGAAGTAAGCAGACCATGGCGTTGGTCAGCTGATTTGATGGCGCGCTGCCATTTTTGAGCTTGTCGGTCCAGCTAACGCCCTCTTAAACACGTGTAGCTGAACATGTATTCAGTAGCAGGAAGGACCCACTGCCAGTGCTATTTAAATTGCTTCAACCACTCTGAGGTTAGTTGCTTATTTATTTCTACTGGCTCTCTTTGAGTTTGTAGAAGTGCTGGTAGTTTTCAGAGTAATTTAAAGTTGGTAACATTGATTGGGTCTGGTGCTGCACATGGCAAAGGTCTTGATTCTGACTTCAAGGGTTCTGATCAGAGCACGTGCTCCCAGTCATTGCTGTTGTAATTACAATCCGCCTTGGGATGTAGTTGAGAGGGAGATGAAGCAGGGCTTGCAAAGAAGAGGGCAAGCTGTTTGTCGAGAGAGGAGGAGATGGAGCTGGTGGAGGAGGAAGGGTTCTTAGCAGGAGATTGTATCCACCCAGATTCTTCTGGGAGCATTTCTCTCACCTCAAACTTAGCGAGAAACAATGGGCAGAATCTTACTGCCTTAGTTTTAAACGCAGGCCAGGACCATTTCTGGATCCTGGCCATGATGGTTTGTGAGGTCTGCCTGCCTGAGTGATGTTCCCAGAGTCGGCCAATTAACAGATCAACTCCAGGAGCCCCATCCAATTAAGGATGGCAGTTGGGCTGCAGAGGTGGGAGCGCCAATGGGAGCGCTCAAAGTTGTGGGTGGCTGGCAGCCCCACAGGGAGAGGTGGGCACTGCTGATGTAGTTGGGGCAGTGGGAGCAACTTATTATTCGTTCATGGGATATGGGCATCACTGGCTAGGTCAGCATTTATTGCCCATCCCTAATTGCCCTGAGAAGGTGGTGGTGAGCTGCCTTCTTGAACTGCTGCAGTCCTTGGGATGCAGGCACACCCACAGCTGTTAGGAAGAGAGTTCCAGGATTTTGATCCAGTGACAGTGAAGGAATGGCGATATAGTTCCAAGTCAGGATAGTGTGTGGCTTTGAGAGGAACTTGCAGTTGGTGGTGTTCCCATGGATCTGCTGTCCTTGTCCTTCTAGGTGGCAGAGGTCACAGGTTTGGAAGGTGTTGTAGAAGGAGCTTCGGTGAGTTGCTGCAGTGCATCTTGTAGATGGTACACACTGCTGTCACTGTGCGTCGGTGAAGGGAGTAAACGTTGAAGGTGGTAGATGGGGTGCCAAACAAGCGGGCTGCTTTTTCCTGGATGGTTTTGAGCTTCTTGAGTGTTCACCCATCCAGGCAAAGTGGAGATTGTTCCATCACATTCCTGACTTGTGCCTTGCAGATAGTGGAAGACATTGGGGAGTCAGAAGTTGAGTTACTCACTGCAGAATTCCCAGCCTCTGACCTGCTTTTGTAGCCACAGCATTTATGTGGTTGGTCCAGTTCAGGTTCTGGTCAATGGTAACCCCCAGGATGGTGTTAGTGGGGGATTCAGCAATAGTAATGCCATTGAATGCCAATGGGAGATGGTTAGATTCTCTCTTGTTGGAGATGGTCATTGCCCGGCACTTGTGTGGCGAGAATGTTACTTGTCACTTATCAGCCCAATCTTGAACGTTGTCCAGGTCTTGCTGCATCTCAACACTGGCTGCTTCAGTAACTGAGGAGTCACGAATGGTGCTGAACATTGTGCAATCATCAGTGAACATCCCCACTTCTGACCTAATGATGGAGGGAAGGTCATTGATGATGCAGCTGAAGATGGTTGGGCTTCGGACACGACCCTGAGGAACTCCAGCAGTGATGTCCTGGGACTGAGATGTTTGATCTCCAACAACCACAACCATCTTCCTTGTGCTAGGTATGACTCCAACCAGCGGAGAGTTTTCCCTCTGATTCCCATTGACTCCAGTTTTGCTAGGGCTCCTTGATGCCATACTCGGTCAAATGCTGCCTTGATGTCAAGGACAGTCACTCTCACCTCTCCTCTTGAATTCAGCTCTTTTGTTCATTTTTGGACCAATGCTGTAATGAGGTCAGGAATTGAGTGGCCTTGGCAGAACCCAAACTGAGCATCAGTAAGCAGGTTATTGTTGAGCAAGTGCCGCTTGATAGCACTGACACTGACACCTTCCATCACTTTACTGATGATCGAGAGTAGACTGATGGGGCAGTAATTGGCTGGGTTGGATTTGTCCTGCTTGTTGTGTACAGGATGTACCTGGGCAATTTTCCACATTGCCGGATAGATGCCAGTATTGTAGCTGTAGTGGAACATCTTGGCTAGCAGTACAAGTCTTCAGTACTATTGTCGGAATGTTGTCAGGGCACATAGCCTTTGCAGTATCCAGTCCCTTCAGCCATTTCTTGATATCACGTGGAGTGAATTAAATTGGCTGAAGACTGACATCTGTGCTGCTCGGGACTTCAGGAGGAGGTTGAGATGGACCATCCACTCTGCACTTCTGGCTGAAGATGGCTGCAAATGCTTCAGCATTATCTTTTGCACTGATATGCTGGGCTCCTCCATCATTGAGGATGGGGATTATTTGTGAGCATCCTTCTCCTGTTAGTTGTTTAATTGTCCACCACCATTCACGACTGGATGTGGCAGGACTGCAGAGCTTACATCTGATTCATTGGTTACGGAATCGCTTAGCCTTGTCTGTTGCATGCTACTTCCACTGTTTGGCATGCACCTAATCCAGGGTTGTAGCTTCACCAGGCTGACACCTCATTTTTAGGCATGCCTGGTGCTGCTCCTGGCACACCCTCCTGCACACGGGGTTGGTCCCCCAGCTTCATGATAATGGTAGAGTGGGGGATATGCCAGGCCTTGAGGTGACAGATTGTGATTGAATACAATTCTGCTGCTGCTGCTGATGGCCCACAGCACTTCAGGGATGCCCAGTTTTGAGTGGCTAGATCTATTCTGAATCTATCCCATTTAACACGGTATTAGTGCCACACAACACAATGGAGGGTATCCTTATTGTGAAGACGGGACCTCGTTTCCACAAGGACTGTGTGGTGGTCACTCCTAACAATACTGCCATGGACAGATGCATTTGCGACAGGTAGATTGGTGAGGATGAGGTCAAGTAAGTTTTTCCCTCTTGTTGGTTCCCTCACCACCTGCCGCAGACCCAGTCTACCAGCTATGTTCTTTAGGGCTCAGTCAGTAATGGTGCTACTGAGCCGCTCTTGGCGATGGACATTGAAGTCCCCCACCCAGAGTACTTTCTGTGCCTTTGCCACCCTCAGTGTTTCTTCCAAGTGGAGTTTAACATGGTGACACACTGTTTCATCAGCCGAGAAGGGGCGCGGTAGGTGGTAATCAGCAGGAGGTTTCCTTGCCCATGTTTGACCTAATGCCATGAGACTTCATGGGGTTTGGAGTCAATGTGGAGGACTCCAAGGGCAATTCCCTCCTGACTGTACCACTGTGCTGCCACCTCTGCTGGATTTCTCCTGCTGCTGGGACAGGTCATGCCTAAGGATGGTGATGGTGGTGTCTGGGACATTGTAAGGTATGATTCGGTGAGTATGACTATGTCAAACTTTTGCTTGACTAGTCTGTGGGACAGCTCTCCCAATTTTCGTGCAGCACACAGATGTTGGTAAGGAAGACCTTGCAGGGTCGATGGGGCTGGGTTTGCTGTTGTTGTTTCTCGTGCCTAGGTTGATGCCAGGTGGTCTGTCCAATTTAAGTCCTTTTCTGAGACTTTGTAGTGGTTTATTACAACTAAGTGGCTTGCTCGGCCATTTTAGAGGGCATTTAAGAGTCAACAACATCGCCATGTATAGGCCAGACCAGGTAAGAATGGCAGATTTCATTCTCTAAAGGACATTAGAGAACTAGATGGGTTTTTACAGCAAACGACAATAGTTTCATGGTCACCAATAGACGAGCTTTTAATTCCAGGTTTATTAATTGAATTCAAATTTTACCATCTGCTGTGGTGGGATTCGAACTCATGTCCCCAGAGCTTTAGCCTAGACCTCTGGATTACTAGTCTTGTGTCATTACCTCGATGCCACTGTCTCCCTTAAAGTTGAAGGAGCCCTTTTAAGACTTCAAAAAAGCTTAAAATAAATTGTGGCCACAGCTTCCAGGCCATCATTGAGGAGGGGGATTCCCTCCACAGGATGGCCAGTCGCCATCTGCCAGCTGCAGCTCCGGGGGATGTTGGAAATTAAAGGAGGCATTCTGGGAGGCTCCCTCCAGTCACCTTCCAGGCTTCAGCCTCAGTGGGGGCCATCTGGGCATCACCAATTTGGCCCCAAGCGGGTACGGAATTCCTATTTAGCTCCCCACTGCTGCTAGGCGGGTAGCTGATGCTGGTCTGACCCCGCCTCCGGTTAGATCAGGGAGCTGTCCCAACTTGAGATTTTCCAAAACTTACCCCCCCGCCACCTCTAAAGTCGCCTCCACCATGGCTGATAAGATTCTGCCTGGTCTGTGTGTCATCTCCATTGTACAAAGGAGGTGTTCAGGGAAACTTCCACCTCTTGCAGGTAGGCATGCAGCCTCAGAGTTGGGTCAGGAGAAAGCTGTCAATGGCTGTGAAGGTGACAGTGGCCATGAATTTCTTCATCGTCAAGCAGGCATAAGGTAAGTGAATTGAGGCTCCTGTGTCAGGAGAGTTGATTTCATTGCATTCTCTCTGACCAGAATGAAGCAAGCTGTGAGTGTCAGCCCTGCAGCAGTGCTAAGTGTGTGAGAGTGAGATAAGGCTATGAATGTTAGGTATGAGTCATGCTTGCTAGAGAATGGTGAAAGGTGAATGAAAGGGAGGGTGCTGAATTGAATACTGCTTGAAGCTAGAGGTTCATTTTTAAGGATATGGCATTGGATGATGCAGTTATTGACCTTGACCACTCGTGTCAGGCCATTAAACTTCTTCCTGGACTGCATCCAGCTAGATTGCTTGCATTGACAGTGATAGCTATCTGCTCCCACTGCCTTCATATTGTCTGTCTGCAGGACCTCCTGGTCTTCTACGAATAGAGGACCTGTCTCCTCCTGCACTTAGGCCTTCAGTGCTGCATCAGAGAGCCTTGGAGCACACTCTCTGCCCTGCTGCACCATTTTCACTCTTGTAGGTCAAACAGTCTTCCCCAGCCATTTCCAGCACCTACTGCAGTCAGAATGCACCTCCCCTTTAAAAAGTGCAGGCTAGCTTTAAGTGGTACTAACCTTGCAAAACTTGGGCCCCCTGCTGAGGCGTGCAGTCACTCAACAGTGTATTCACGCTACTATCATTATAATCAGCATGAAGAACAAAGTTTGCATGCTGCGTGCATCACAACAAATAGCACAGACTAATCGTGCATTGCAATCCTGTGCCTGTTTTTGGGCTTTATCCGATTTTTCCCCCTTGACCCAAATTGCATTGTTTCTTATTTACTGGTTGTCCGACTTGAATTTTGCTTTCAGTCACCTCCTTTACCATTTCTCCTTTTTTAGTGTGTAACATCCATTTCTCCTCTGTGAAATGCTTTGAGATGTCCTTTATGTTAAAGGCACTATATAAATGTATTCGCTTATAAGTCTTTTTTTGCTTGAGATAAAGAAATGTTTCATTAAGATTGCATTAAAACATTTATAGAAACCAATACATGGCAACAATTTGAAAGAAAATATACACTCAAATAATAAATTATATAGTTATTTGTCCGGTAGTACAGAATTTGGGTATTGCTGAAAATTGAGACATTTTGTCGAAGCTTTTTGTCTTGCACTCAGGACAATTCACAAGAATACCAATGTAAGGGAAAACAACAAATTTGTACTGTATGAGAAGAGAGTGCTTATTGGTTGGCAAGTGGACTCTGATTGGTAGAGGCATTGCCATGGAGAATGCACCAATTTATGGTGACTGACTAGTTAACTACCAAGATTTGTTTGAAATTTAAACCAGGCACTTTGACTCTGATTGGTCAAGGCATTGCCCTGAGGAATGAACCAGTGAATGGCTGTCACTTATTTTGTTTAGCTGAAACAGGCACAATGTGTGTACATGTTCTTTCTGTCTGCAAAGAACAGGGCCCTGTGCATTAATATATGCAGCTTCCAGTATGCACAAATGCACCACACTGCGAACCCGACTGACAATCTTAAGTTGGTTGTCAGCATAATTCTTAGCACACTGCAGATTATTTAGCAAATGTTGTCCAATCGCAGAATCACATCTAATGTTGTACACTGTATTTTGAGTTTTGCAAGCATGGGCTGGTTGAGTACGGTCTGGTTCATTCCTCAGGGCAATGCCTTGACCAATCAGAGTCAAGCTGCCTGGTTTAAATTTCAAACAAAGCTTGGCAGTTAACTGTCAGTCATCATAAACTGGTGCATTCTCCATGGCAATGCTTCTACCAATCAGAGTCAGCTTGCTAACCAATCAATACTCATGCAGTATAAATTTGTTGTTTTCCCTTACATTGGTTTTCTTGCCATTTGTCCTGATGAGTGCAAGACAAAAAGCTTTGACAAAATGTCTCTATTTTCAGCAATACTCAAATTATATAGTGTTCCCAATTTCCACAATTCCATTACTATCTTTCAAACCCCTTTGCATTTGTCGTGATACCATACAATAATTTTTATTGAGAAAGTGAAGTGATGAACTAAAACCCAAATTGTAGGACACCAAGTTACTAAGAGCAAAAAATGAGCTAAGAGTTAAAAATAAGCTAGAAAGGAAATCCAAAGGCAGAGTTTTAAGTCTGTACTCTGGAGAAGAAAGAGAAGATTCAGATGGTAAGAGGTTCCACACTTTTGAGGTCCTGGAAATCTGGGTTTAGATGACTCTGTTTAAAACCTGGATGATCTTGGTCAGGTTGCTGCTGCATGGCTTTTCTTATCTGCAGAAATGTCAAAAATACAGATAGAAACAGTAAAGTAATAGCTGGTGAAGAATTCAGCATAAAAAAAACACTTTTCTGCTCTGCAGTATGCTCACAACATGAAATAACTTCAGGAGATTTTATTTGCTTCAGTGATTTTATGGTATAATATGTTTGACATCATCTTTAGATTTGATTAAGTTATATAGCTTGGGCTAAATTTGTGAACAGGAAGACATGAAATAATGAACAGGTTCACACACACCATCTCAATACTTCATGTGCATCTTTCAGGGAATGATTAACCTTCACATTCAAATGTATATCCTTTAGTCAATGTACAGAAATAGATGTGCTGAAATGTTCTTGCCATGAGGTAAATGTTGTTAATAGATCTGTTAGAGCTAATCAAGGTTACACCAAGAGATCTGATCATTTACTGAAGGATAATGCCAAATATTTAAATAATGTACCTAACGTAATTGAAAGGGGAAACATTTATCTCATATCTCGTTGTATTAACAAATGTTACAATTATCCTCATTCCCCTATTAGTTGAAGTATGGAGAGAGTGGGGGCAAAGAGTTAGAGCACTGAATTACAAATGAGGGAACATACAGATGTGGGTTCAGTAGCCTACACATCTTTGCCACAATGATTGATAACAGCAGTAGGTTAGAAATGTTAGCCAGTAAGTGACTGTAGTCTTTATAGCTAGTGTGATCCTGTTGTGCGGTCACCAAACTACCTTGGGGCATATGGCAGATGGCCGCCTAATACTGTTCCCAGATACCTGAGGGCCACAAGGATCTAGATTCTGAATCAGCACAGATCATATGAGCTATATTTCATGGAAGATTCATCAAACAAAAATCCAGTATGCTTACTATCTGCTCAAATGAATATAACAGGATAGATTTTCATCTTCATGCCTGCGAGTTAATCTGGCAAAACAAATTGCCTGACCTTTATAAAACCCATCCCATTTTCATTCCATTAATACCAGGCATATTCTGTGACAAGCAGGCAATCTCCTTGCCCAGATGATGAAAACAAGAATCTACCTCACTGTCTCCATGTTTGAGTCTACCAAGGCACTGGGTGTTTCATTATTTTTTGCTGGTGAGGGATTGCAAAGAATCATTGTTTTTATAAGATTAAACAAACTAAGAGTAGCAGAATAGCTGAACAATTACATTTTAGTTCTGCATATAACTCAACGGAAGCATATAATCTCATTCCTACTCAATATAATCTTTTTAGTCTTATGCTTACTTTCTGAAGACTCATCAGCAAATATGAGAACAATCCTCTGCATAAAGAGTTATCTTCTAACATATCTCCTCACTCTCTTAATGACAATTTTAAAGTGGAGACCCCCTCATCGTTGACTCCCCAGTCAAAGGATTTTTAAAATTTATTCACTCCATCAAAATCCTTCATAATGCTAAACAAAAGACCTTTATTAAGTCTCTTCTTGGTCTTCTCCACTTCAGTAGAAAATGTCTCAGCATCTCAAGTCTCATCTCATAGCTTTGGTTTCCCTTCTGTAGTAACATATTGGTGAAACTACACTCTACACTCACGATGACTTTAATATCTACATAATGGGATACCCAAAACTGCACAGTGTTCTAACTGTGGCCTAAACAATGCTTTGTAAAATTTTATCATTACTTTATACTCTGCCCTGATTCATCAAACCCAGAATGCTGTTGGCAATTATGGCTTTATTAGCCTGCATTTGCATTTCCAGGGAATTTATGTATTTGAATTCCTTGTTCTCCTCGTACAGGAACATCTTCCAGTGTCTTTTGCTATGACCGAGGTGGGAGGAGTGCACTGTCTTTTCTAGTTCCACTTCTCCACAGGTCACAACTTATATTTAAATGTTTACCCAGTTACTGAAATGGTCAATCATATCCTCTACTCTTCATCCCAGAATAAAATACACCAACCAGGTTTCTTTAATAAACAACAAAATTATCAGTTTATTACAAAAGACTTATCCAGTAACAAAGCAAAGCATTAACACACAGATTAAAATATGAAAGTTCCCTTTTTAAATACCCCCCCCCACACACACACACACACCTACTCATGCACACTAGTTAAAGGAATAATAAAGAAATGTTCTCTGCAGAGTTCTTTTATAAAAAAAAGACAAACAAAATTTGGCCAAATACTTGTTAATTGTTGAAGAAAATGGATGAGATATGTTGTGTCCCAAAATAGCATACAGTCTGGCATCCGAGAACACGTAAATGGGTCACTGGGATCTTTTCTGGATCAATTCTTTTCAGGTGGTGTCGAGGATTAATCCGGCAAGTTTATCCAGTTTCTCAGCAGAAATGCATCATTAGGGGTTGTAGCTCTCACACACAATGCATCGCGTTTCACAGAGACAAGAGGAAGGAGACAAGTTGGGTGCCTCTCTCTTGTTTTCAAAACGGTCCACAATGCAACCAGAAAGTCAAAAAGCAATATCTCAAAAACGATCTCCTGCCCATCGTAAATCTTGACATGTCACTTCTCTTGTAAACATCTTCCCCAAGTCACCAAGGTTTCTGTTGTTTATTGAGCTTAGGGCATGTGACTTCCAGTAAAGGTTGTTTTCAAACAAGACCCATCAGTGACCGTGGTTAAAAAAAAACCCATGAAGTCTTTTCAGTTTTCCCAAATAAGCCAATGTCCATGATTCTAAAATACAAATCCTCAAAAAAAAGAAGCACTGTCATAACACTTTCCATTGAATGCATACTCCCATTTCTTATTTTTCTCCCAAAATCTATTGACTCACTCTTATCAACATAACAGCAACAACTTATATTTGTTATGTGTTACAAGTTGTGAGGAGGATTCAGTGTCTGCAAAGAGATATAGATAGGTTAAGTGAGTGGGTAAAAAATTGGCACATGGAGTATAATGTGGGAAGATGTGAGATTGTCTACTTTGGCAGGAAGAATAGAACAGAAGAATATAATTTACATGGATAGAGACTGAAGAATGCTGCAGTACAGAGCGGTCTGAATGTAATAGAGTCATTTATGGCACAGAAGGGGGCTATTCAGCCCATCGAGTCCACGCCAGCTCTCCATGGAGCTGTTCAGTCAGTCCCACTCCCTCACTTGATCCCTGTAGCCCTGCAACTCTATATCCTGCAAGAGGCCACCTAATTTCCTTTTAAGTCCTTCTACATGAATCACAAAAAGTAACCATCCAAATACAGCAAGTAATTAGGAAGGCAAATGGAATGTTGGCATTTATTGCAAGGGGAATGGAGTATAGCAGTAGGGAAGTCTTGCTACAACTGTACAGAGCATTGGTGAGACTGCACCTAGAGTACTGTGTACAGTTTTGGTCTTACCTAAGGAGGGATTGTTACGACCGACTGCTCCAGTCAAAGCCCCAATCAAAATATACGATTCTGATTGTGGTGGGAGATAATTCAATCCCGTTGCTCCACAGATCGCCTAACATATCATTTAAAACTTTCCAAATTAAAGAAAGACCCAACCAAATTGTATAATCTATTAACCCCCAAATGAGGCTAACCAAACCAGGTGTCTTTAAATTAACTCTTTAATTAGAAGAACTAAATTCTTAAACACTATGAAGATATAAACAACATTTAAAATTGAAAAAAGTTAGAGTCCTTGCAACTTTACAGTCCAATGTTGTTTGAAGTCCTCACAGATGTTGCTTGAAGTCCGCACAGCTGTCCGATGGGGGAAAAAGGTTCTTCCACAGTAGACCAGTCCATAGTCTAACTCCAGCAGTAGGTGATGCTTTCCTTCTCCAGTGAATTTCAACAATTAACGACTTGCAAACACTTTCAGTAGAATCAATCTGACTTTAGAGTTTTTGAGGGATAAAAGATTGCCACAGTTTAACTTCCCTTTCTTCAGTTCAAATTACCAGAGATCTCTGTTTTGGCATGACTTTTTTAGAATTTTGAGAGATAATAATTAAACAGACTAAAATCCTATTGCTTCAGTTTAAATGGTTGAGAGCTCTTTTTTCAGGTGCTAAACACCACAGCTGTCTGTTTTCTGTCCTCTGTATCTGTGTTCTGTTAGAACAAACTGTCTTCAACTAAAAAGTCAGTTCAAAATTGAATTGTAACAAATGTATCACTTGACACACACTCCCAGTGGCTGTAACTATGGTAACAGGAATGCACCCTTTGAATCGCGGTCTCCAAATGGTTGTTTCTAAGGCAATGAAAATGCACCTTCCTATAACTCCTGAGGCTTGCTGGTTCTTAAAGCAATACTGATCCTTTGCAAGCCTTAAAGGCAAACCGTATATTCCCGGAAAAAAACTACAGGACCATGACACTTCCGCTCCTAGTGGAATGAAACACCATTCCTGAAATGCATTTCATTACAATGGGTAAAAAAATACAAATTGAAAAAACGCTAACTTTTTTTTCATGCATTTACAGATATACACATTTCTAAAAAAAATGTTTAGACTACAGCAATAAGTTCCACCAGAACATTTCGACATTAAATTTTCAAAACGTTGTTCCAATTAACCCACTTCAAATTTACAAGCGTAGTCTTCCAATTGTTTCATGTTTTCCTTCCAAGTGTCCCTATTGTTCATCACCCCAGCTTGGAGCACTGACCACAACTGGGTTCACTATTCTCTGAGAAGTTTCTCGAGTACCCCTTAACCTATGTGGCATCACCTGACACTGGAAAACCTGTCAGGTGTAACAGAAGCTGATTTTTTCTTACCCTGGGGCGTCAAAGGAATTTGACAGTATCCTTCCAACACATTTGTCTCTTTAAGACACATTGTGTTGCCCACTTTCTCCATACAGTCCTTTCAATGTGAATTTGGGTAGGAGTCTGCCTTCTTTACCACAGTGACTTTTCTAGAGTCTATGCAAGTTTGAGTCATCCCACCAGGTTTAGTCATCAAGACTATCTACGAATTCCAGCTGTCCTGACTAGATTCATTTAAGCTGCCCTTCAGCATGCATTGTACCTCTGCTTCCACTTGGGCCTGTCTGTCGGGACCTAAACGACAAGGATGTTGTTTTAAAGGAATGGCTCCCCCTATACCCACATCATGTGTGGCTAAGTTTGTACATCCTGGATTATCCCTACAAACCTTTTGAAACGTTGTGAAAACCCTGGTTAGGACTTCACGCTGTTTTGCCTCTAAGTGTAAAAGTCTATTGTTTAATTTTCCTAGCCATTCTGCATTTGCTAATGGGATAGTTGGAGGTTCAATCTGAGAATTTCCTAGGCCTACTTCTGCCTCATCCTCACTACCCTTTTCCTTCTCCACAGTCCCGATTACCTGACATACCTGTACTGGCTTATCTCCTCCCTGCGGTAATATTGTTTGAGCAAATTAATGTGACACAACTGATTCTTCATCCGGCGATCAGGGGTGTCAATCAAGCTTACCCACTCTTTTGATCACTCTATATGGGCCACTGAACTGTGCTTTCACTGGTTCTCCCTGTGACGGTAATAAAGCTAATACCTCATCCCCTGGTTTTACGGTAGGTTGTGGTTTACCCACCGTTTGACAGGTGTGACATGCCCTACAAAATTGTATCATATCCTCTGTAAGACCTGACCAGTAATAATGCTTGCTTATGTGTGATTTGGTCTTCCGAATTCTCCTATGTCCTGAAAAGGGAATGTTGTTTGCTAACCTTAATAATCCTTGTCGATATTTAGGTGGTATCACTATCTGTTCAACAGCTGTCCACTCTTCGTCGGGAGGCCTATGAGGTGGTCTCCATTTCCTCCTCAAAATCCCATTTGCCACATAATAGCCTTCCAGAACTCCTTTCACCTCAGCTTCTGACAGAGCCGTCTGTGCTATTTGGTAGATCTCTGGATCAGCTTGGTGTACTGCAATGATAGGTGATCTGTTAAACATATCATTTGGATTATCTAAATCCCCAAATAAGGTTTCAGGTGCCTGGCTGTCTATTTGTGGTGCCCCTTTTACCTCCGACAATGGATCCTGTTTAGCCATTGCTCGGGTAACTACACATGCAGGAAATATTCCTGGAACTTGTTCCTGTAATTGCTCCGTTTCCTTAATTTCACATGGTTCCTCTCTAACCATAGGAGAAACTGATATTTTTCATCCTGCCAAATCATTTCCTAGGAGTAGATCAATTGCCTTTACTGGTACAACATCTACAGTTACTACCCCAGTTATTCAGTCACTCTGAATGAAGATGACCTGTTTTGTTGCTATGATAACACTTTGGCTTGTGAACCTGACTTCTACCCTCTGCCCCTTCCTTTCTGACCCGAGGAGGTAATCCTGGGGCATTCCCAGCTGTTCCTTCTTGTCCCCGGCTACTTGCCTTCCTTTCACTCTCCCACTTTCTATCCTTCTCCGGTTTATGGGGGTGACGGACAAAATAGGTTGGCTTATTCAGAAGTTCAAAATCATCAGCAATCTCTGCTGCTTGCCTAGCTTTCAAAACTTTCAGGTTATCTATGAGTTCTCACTACTGAAGGAATGGAGTTTTTAAACTCTTCTAAGAGAATCAATTCTCAAAGGTTCTCATATGTGGTTTCTTTCTTTAATGCCCGTATCCAACGGTCAAAATTCATTTGCTTCACCCTCTCAAATTCTAAATATGTCTGCCAAGTCAATCTCCGTAAGTTCCTAAACCTCTGACGGTAAGTTTCAGGGACTAACTCATAAGCAGAAATAATAGCCTTTTATGCCATATCATAATCTGCAGAAGCCTCTTCAGAAAGCATGGCATAAGCTTCATGAGCTCTGCCTACCAGCCTGTCCTGCATGAGCAATGTCCAGCTTTCTTTCGGCCATTTCATCTGTTTGGCTATTTTTTCAACAGATATGAAAAATGCCTCTACATCCCTTTCCTCAAACTTAAGAAGAACCTGTATAAATTTAAACAACTTCTCGCTGGGTCCTGATCTAAATTCAGATTTTTTCTGACCCGAATTTTCCCTGGATTTAAGACTACCCCTTTGTCTTAGTTCCATCTTGTTTAAATTAAATTCCCTCTCTTCTCTTTCACTCTCTCTCTGAAGTTCAAGTTTTCTTATTTCTAACTGAATCCTAACCACAGCATCACTCTCGGACCGACTACATTCTTGTTCCTCATATTGCCCTTCATCTGTATTATCATCATCATCATCTTCTACCAATTCTAGATGTTCGTCTATTATGTCAATTATCTTTGCTTTTTTGGCACCTGATTTCAATTCCAACCTTAATTTCGCTGCAAATTTTAAAAATTTGTTCAAGTTACTCAGGGAAACATTATGCTTTCCCAAAAGGTCTGCTACACCACTAATACCATAACAAGGGTATAGACCTTATAATACAAGAGACCTGGTTCTTTTAATTTCTTTGTAATTGGTGTCAGATTTAGATCCCAACAATCAATTTTCCAATTGATAAGATCCCAGACTCGAGAGCAATTAATCTGATACCAAATGTAAGACCCCAATTTAAATATGATACCCCAGAGATGAGTAATTACTATTATTCCAAATGTGAACCCTCCCGATTAGTCTGATTCTGATCCCAGACGAGCCTCCAATAAATATGTTACGACTGACCGCTCCAGTCAAAGCCTCCAAGGTGAGAATGCACCTAGATTACTGTGTACAGTTTTGGTCTTACCTAAGGAGGGATATACTTGCATTGGAAGCAGTTCAGAGAAGGCTCACTAGGCTGATTCCTGGGATGAAGGGGGTGTCGTATGAGGAAAGGTTGGACCTATACTCATTGGAGTTTAGAAGAATAAGAGGTGATCTTATTGCAACATATAAGATCTAAAGGGGCTTGACAGAGTAGATACTGAGAGGATGTTTCCCCTCGTGGGTGGTTGCGGGTAGGAATCTAGAACTAGGGGCACAATTTTAAGACAAAGATGAGGATGCATTTTTTCTCAGAGGGGTATTACTCTTTGGAATTCTCTTCTCCAGAGAGCAGTGAAGGCTTGGTCATTGAATATATTCAAGGCTGAGTTAAACAGATTTTTGATCTACATGGAAGTCGAGGGTTATGGGGGGCAGGCGGGAAAGTGGAGTCAAGGACACAGTCAGACCAGCTATGTTTTTATTTAATGGTGGAGCAAGCTCGAGGAGCTGAATGGCCTGCTCCTGCTTCTGTTTTTTATGTTCTTGTATAGCGCCTTTAACATAATGAAACTTCCCAAGGCACTTCACAAGAGCATCATAGAACAAAGTATGACACTGAGCCACAAAAGGAGATATTGGGCTGGATGTTGTGTTGGAGAGCAGGGCAGAAAAGGAAAGGGAAACCTCACCTTGGCCTTTTCAGGCCCGACCCCACCCCCACCCCCCGAGAGCGATCATTCGGTCTTTTTCAAACAAAATTTCACAAGCCCGGAACCGTGTCCCTTTAAAGACGGGATGCCGCCTCAAAGAGCTGCTGGCCAATCAGAGGGCCAGCAGCTCAGCAGTATCTGCAGTGCCACCGGGAGTGGTGGCCACTGCCGGTACTGCAGAGGCCTCAGACTCACGTACAGCACTGGAACCCCGGACCAGAGGTTGGTGAGGCAGGGTCTGGTAGGCCCCGGTGATGGTGGGGGGTGGTTGTGGGGGTGCAGGGTGCAGAGGTGCTGGAGGTTGGTTGTGCAGCCCAGGGGGAGAGAGGTGTAAGAGGCTGCACCTTGGCTTTTTGTGTTGTAATCCAAACATGAGGTCACAGCAATTCTGTGGGTCTGAATTTTATAGTCCATAAATTTTCCCAGTTGGAGGGGATTCCAATCCTATAGAGGTCCCAGGGATAAAGTGTTTTCACAAATTGCCCACAAAGGAGGGACACCCCCCACCCTCAGCCTGCAGGGACGGGGCATCCTCACAGCACGGCAGAGGCACCCCCCCCCCTCCCACCGTTGCTGGTAGGATCCCAACGGTGGCAGGAAGAGGCCCTTAATTGACTGTTAATAGGCCATTTAAGGGCTTCAATTGGCCTCTGGGCAGGAAGGTTGTCATCGGCATGGAATTTTCCCCAGCTCATTTCATTAGGACTCTTGTGGTCAGAGAACATGGTTTTCCTTCCCATCAGTAGCAGCTGGACTTTCCCGAGCATGTATCTGTATAACAAATAGGAAGTAGCACCACGTTCTTACAAACTTAGGATACGTTGTTTATAGCAGAACTACAGAGAGACTGAAGAAACAAATGTAGTACTTCTTTAGCTGCTTTATTTCAGTGTGCATCAGCTATCGGATAGAAATGACTGTCAATAGTGTTATTGGACAAATGGTTAATGCGCACAGATACCTCCCTTCTACTCTAACAGAGGTTTTAACTAATTTAAAATAAGCAGGTTAATACTGCCATTAAAGTAGCAGAAAATTATTTAGTATGAGAGCATTAAGTGTTTGTGTGATAACATCACTGGCTGTCATTTCTACCGTTACACCTTTGTACCAGTTAAGGCCCAAGTAATTAATTCAGTTTTCACTGTAGCCCTGGTAGAAAGATCTGCCAACAGTAATACAGAAACATTTAAAGATCACCCTAAGAGTACATATTCATCTCAATTTCATAACAGTACGGGGATGCAAAAATAGTCTAACATGCAAAATGATGTTAATATTGAAACTTTGATGTTTTCTTTGTGTTTTCTCACCACCCCAGTATATTAGAATGATGATTTATGTTATGAAGTTGTTAAGGTGACAAGTTTTTATTCATGACACCAATGCATGGGCCAATCCCTCTTCTTATAATGAGTTCCTTTAAAAATGGGCATGTTTGGAAATATCACTTCCATGAAATTATTTGTCAGGTCAATGACTTATTCCATCACTAGACATTACCAAACTTTAAAGAGATTTCCTTTGCTCAGCAACACTGAGAAATCACAAAGCGATGAAGTTCCCTTTATTTCACTGCCAGACACTATTATTTCATCTGTTTATGGACAGGAAATTGAATGGCTTTGAATATGTTCTTTTCTTTGACTGAGATCTGACACTATTTCCAATTGAAAGCAAGCATGTTGAAATGGCAGTTTTATTTGGGTTTCTGGGTAAAAGTCCAGTGCATCACAACTGAAGCCAATATTCTGACTGTAAGTTGTTGTAAATTGCCATTAAATGATATTCTGAGGAAAAAATCACACTGTTATAATAAACCTTACTTCAAAAGCTATCTGTGACCTTTAAGACTGGATTCCCACAACACATTGCCTCTTTAAAACAGTGATAGGCTTTATTCTCTCAAGTGGAGACTAGATCAAACTGCAGAGATTAATTGAAGTAGCAAAGGGAAGACAGCTTTTGACAGAATATCGTGTTGGAACAAATTGCTTCAATTACTGTGGAGTTACACTGCTGATCATTTAAAACAATCCTATATCAAGATATCAAGTCTGAAAAAGCAATTTAATCAAAAGAAAGAAAGCTTAAAGGCTTATTAAAGTAGGAAATGAAAATAATCACTTCTTAGAAATAAATCTTACAGAATGTCTTTGTTTTGACCATTTTACTTGAAGCTAACATGTATGTAATTGATTTTCAGTGTTAACATAAATTCATTTCAATGTCATTTGACACAGCTAAGTTACAAGTTGAGGAAGATGAATTCACAGTTCAGTAACATACACATCATAATTTTCAGGCCATTTTTACCTCATTTGAGGACTTCACATGAGTAAAAACAGAAAATTCCCAAGATGCTCAGCAGATCAGGAAGCATTCGAGCAGTGTTAATGTTTCAAGTGTGGACCCTTCATAAAATTCTGAGCATGAGGCTCTCCCAATTCTGGGTGAGGTCTCTCCCCCTGGTCCTAAGACCTTTCCAGTACCATAGTAAGAATTGCTTCTAAATTCTGTGATTCTCATTCCCTTCTGGTACATATACACCCCAGAAACCCGCAGTCCTACAGTTTTGGTAATCTCCCAAGTCTTCTTCCCACTCCTCCCATTGTTCCCATACTTTAGTATCCAGTGTTCCAAATGCCAGGATCTCTCCCCAGTGCTTCATGTTTCCAGAACTTCCATATCCTTGTGTTTCTAAATTTCTCCAACCATCTGACTCTGTCTCTACCACAATGCAACTATGGCATTTTTTTGTCAAGCTAGTCAAGGAAACATGTTTGGCATCTGCAGCTTCCTTTTATAATCATACAAGTCTGGCTGTTTTTAGGTTTTCAGAATCATCCTGACTGCTTGATGTTGTGCTTTACTTCAAGTCTGACACCTTATGAACATCTTTCCATGACCAATGCTTTGTCAGCCTTGTCCTCATTGATGACTTCTCAAATGTGCCTTTACTCCTTTCTATTTATTGGTTGGACTGCTGTACAGTAGGACATTTCTCCACCTCTGCATAACCTCTAGAATAAAATCCAGGACCTCATTCCTGATCCTGGCTTCTGAGGTTTTCTGTGTCCCTTCAATAATGCAGACATTTACACTATTTAACTGAAAGGGTTGTCTCAGCAGTGTTATTGGAAGTAATTTCTGATTGGCTGTTCACATGAGAGTTACTAAAAATGTATCTGAAATTCTAAAATTGTAATGAGCAAAATTGTGTTTTACTGACGGTATAGTAAAAGAAATTGGAGAAACATTGTCTGGAATGTTACCAGCCTGGAGGAGGGATGGCTGGTAAAATAGCATCGGGAGGGAAGCCGCAGCCATGGCATATTCTCAGAATTTCAATTAAGTGGCCAATTAACAGCCTTTTTCCACCCCTGCTGACATTTTAATGGTGTTGGGATGGGCCCCCAGCACGTGGGGAGACCGCAAGGTAAATCGAGGCAGCTTCCCAGTGGGTTCCCGGGGTAGGGAGCCTTCCTTTATGGCCATTTCATGGCCCCTGGGGGGCTCTCCAGGCGGCAACAGCCGTCCTTGTGACTCTGATGCTGCCACTGGAGGGTTCACCCCTCCGAATGCCGGGACCTACCTGCCTGGAATTGGCACATTTAAAAAAAACGCCTCCTTTCAAGAGTGTCTTCACATGGAGGCACCCTCTCCTTCTCCCTGCAGCCTCAGCAATGGCCACGTCTATCAGTGGTGCTGCCAAGGCTGCTGGCTGTCTGATTGGACTGGCAGCTCTGAGAGGCAGGCAGCAGTCTCGGCGGCAGCCTGTAAATTGACTGCCGCCAGTAAATTCCTACCCAGGGTCCTGCCGTCCACCCACATGGACTCAGGACCCGCTTTCGGTCCTGACAGCGGGAATACCTGCCTCTTTGTAAAATCCAGTCCATTAAATCTCATTGAATGCACAACAGTTGGTTAAGAGTATCTTTTCCTGACGGCTGTATGTTGGCACAATGCTAGTAATAAACATCATTCTGCATCGATGTTCTGCCCAGCAGCTATGGGGTAGATTCTCATCCTGGGGCTTCTGGATCTAAGGGAGGCGATTCCAGGGGATTCCTGAGATTGAAATATCAGTATATTTCTGTGTTTCTTTGACCTACCAGTACCAGGCTGAATAGAGAAAGTTCAGAGGGGAAGTGAAAAAGATCAGAGAAACAAAGAGAGAATATGAGAAGAGACTGGCAGCTAACATGGAAGGGAATCCAAAACTCTTTCATAGGCATATAAATAGAAAAAAGGTGGAAAAGGAAGACTGGGACTAATTAGGGACCCAAATGGGGATTTATTCATGGGGGCAGAGGGCATTGCTGAGGTACTAAATGAATACTTTGTGTTAAATTCCAGAAAGTTTTTTGTGGAAGGATTATACTTGAGCCCATCTTTACTTAGTTTCACATTTATTGTACAGAGGAAAAAAGGTTACAAACAAGTAGCTCCTGACTCATTCTCCATTAGTCTCAGTAAGTGTCTCCTTATGAGTGCTCAAGTAAGACCCCAATTAACACCTTCCAACTGCATATAATTAAACGATTGATACACAACTAACACTTTCTATCTGTCTTTACCAAGGAAGAAGATTCTGCCAAGATCATAATGAAAAAGGAGGTAGTTGAGATACTGGATGGGCTAAAAATTGATCAAGAGGAGGTATTAGAAATGCTGGCTGTACTTAAAGTGGAAAAGTCACCAGGACTGCATGGAATGTATTCAAGAACAATGCGGGAAGAAAGGGTGGAAATTGCAGAGTCACTGACCATAGTCTTCTAACCCTCCTTAGAAGCAGGTGTGGTGCAAAGGACTGGAGAATTGCAAATGTTACACCCTTGTTGAAAAAAGAGTTTAAGGATAAGCTCAACAACTACAGATCAGTCAGTTTAACCTCGCTCGTGGGAACACTTTTAGAGACAATAATCTGGGACAAAATTAACAGTCACTTGGACAAATATGGATTTATTAAGGGAAGTCAACTTGGATTTCTTAAGGACAGATCATGTTTAACTAACTTGAGTGATTATTTTTGATGAAGATAATGCGATTGATGTGGTGTAAATGGGCTTCGAAAAGGCATTTGATAAAGTGTCACATAACAGGCTTGTCAGCAAAGTTAGAGCCAATGAAATAAAAGTGACAGTGGCAGCATGGATACAGAGTTGGCTGAGTGACAGAAACAGAGAGAAGTGGTGAACAGTTGTTTTTCAGACTGGAGGAAGGTATATAGTGCGGTTCCCCAGGGATTGTTATTAGGACCACTGCTTTTCTTGATGTATATTAATGACCTAGACTTGGATATGCAAGGCACAATTTCCAAATTTGCGCGTGGCATAAAACTTGGAAGTATTGTTAACTGTGAAGACGATAGTGATAGACATCAAGAAGACATAGACAGATGATGGTGGTGAGCTGCCTTCTTGAACTGGTGCAGTCCTCGTGGCGTATGTACACCTACAGTGCTGTTAGGAAGAGAGTTCCAGGATTTTGACCCAGCAACAGTGAAGGAACAGTAATATATTTCCAAGTCAGGATGGTGTATGGCTTGGAGGAGAACTTGCAGGTGGTGGAGCTCCCATGCATCTGCTGCCCTTGTCCTTCTAGGTGGTAGAAGTTGCAGGTTTGGAAGGTGCTTTTGAAGGAGCCTTGGTGAGTTGCTGCAGTGCATCTTGTAGATGGCATACACTGCTGCCACTGTTCGTCTGTGATGGAGGGAGTGAATGTTAAGGGTGGTAAATGGGGTGCCAATCAAGCGGGCTGCTTTGTCCTGGATAGTGTCAAGCTTCTTGAGTGTTGTTGGAGCCACACCCATCCAGGCAAGTGGAGAGTATTCCATTGCACTCCTGACTTGTGCTTTGTAGATGGTGGACAGGTTTTGGGGAGTCAGGAAGTGATTTACTTGCTGCAAAATTCCAAGCCTCTGACCTGCTCTTGTAGCCACAGTATTTATGTGGCTGGTCCAGTTCAGTTTCTGATCAATTTTAACCCCCCAGGATGTTGATTTTGTTCACTGGACTTTGGTGGGGTGTGTGAAATCGCAAATATTAGATTGGTGGCTTATTATATTCCTCATGAAAGGAGAATGTGTGGGCTGTGTAACTTGCATCCCTTTTACTTACACCCATTTTACATGAATTTTAGGTGAACTCCGTCTCCAAATGTGCTTATCCTGGAAATTCATGGTAGCTCCTTCTACCAACTATTGGCAGGCACAGCAATTTTTAGTAAGCGGCAACAGTGGTAAAACGACTTTGCAGAAAGTCTGCCTCTTCGTTGAGAATAAATTTGAGCAGCCCAATTTTGGATATGTTGCAACTTGGCAGATTACTGAGTAGGGCAATAGAGAGGTGAGTTTGGAGATAACAAAGGATTTCCTTGACTGTGGGTCCGGAAGTAAGGGCAGATAAAGTGGAGATGGCAGTATTGGTAATGAATTAAAATGGGGTATTTAAGACTTAGTTAGGGATTGATCAGGGCCCCAACACCTAGCATAATCTGTTTCAGCCTTGAGGAGCATATGGAAACAGGATGGAATCGCTGACAAAGGAACCAAATGGCACCGGTCCTCTGTGTTCAATTGAAAGTTTGCGCTCAACTATGACTTGATATCAGACCCCAGTCTAACAACAAAAAGATGGCTGTGGGTAGGGAAGGATGATGGAGAGAGCTTGGAATAATCAGTAAACTTGTGAAAACAATCCTGTGCTTATTAATGTCCCTGAGAAACAATATGTAAATAAGGAAAAGGAAAGGCACAAGCCTGGAATCTTAATGTATTTCAGAGATGGCTATGTTTAGATGGGAGAAGAATCCATTGCTGGACATTGATATTCCTCACCTTGATGAGCACACAAAATCACGAAAAAATAAATTTTTCAATAGAAAAGAATATCTAATCCTAGCCAGAGTGTATTTTTTTTTAATCTTCTGACAGATTTCATGATATGGAACATTGGGTTTGAGCAATCTGAAACATTATTAATATATCTTCTGAAGAGTTGCAGATAATCTTTCAGAAACTATGAAACCTGAAAATTGAGTTAAGTGAAACTAGAGATGCTCCAGTACCTCATCTTCACACTTAAAACAGCTCATAAACAAAACTCAGTCCAATTAACCTAAATATTCCTTACTTGTCCATTTGCCATTTGGTGCTCCTCTATTTGTCAAACAATACAAAGCCAGAATTGAGACGTCGCATACTTGGCATCAGGTGGCAGGACCGTATCTCCAACACAGAAGTCCTCGAGGCGGCCAACATCCCCAGCTTGTACACACTACTGAGTCAGCGGCGCTTGAGATGGCTTGGCCATGTGAGCTGCATGGAAGATGGTAGGATCCCCAAAGACACATTGTACAGCGAGCTCGCCACTGGTATCAGACCCACCGGCCGTCCATGTCTCCGCTTTAAAGACGTCTGCAAACGCGACATGAAATCCTGTGACATTGATCACAAGTCGTGGGAGTCAGTTGCCAGCGTTCGCCAGAGCTGGCGGGCAGCCATAAAGGCAGGGCTAAAATGTGGCGAGCCGAAGAGACTTAGTAGTTGGCATAAAAAGACAGAGGCGCAAGGGGAGAGCCAACTGTGCAACAGCCCCGACAAACAAATTTCTCTGCAGCACCTGTGGAAGAGCCTGTCACTCTAGAATTGGCCTTTATAGCCACTCCAGGCGCTGCTTCACAAACCACTGACCACCTCCAGGCACGTATCCATTGTCTCTCGAGATAAGGAGGCCCAAAAGAACAAAGCCAGAATACAGTCAAGAGATTATTTAGAAAACAAACAAGATATAACACAGATTTACAATTTTGCTCCGAAACAGTAATAAAGTTGTTCGAAGAAATCATCTATTTATGTCATTTCAAGATTGTGCAATCATCAGCGAACATCCCCTGCATCACAGATGTCAGTCTTCAGCCATTCCGATTCACTCCACATGATATCAAGAAATGGCTGAAGGTAATGGATACTGCAAAGGTTATGGGCCCTGACAACATTCCGGCAATAGTACTGAAGACTTGTGCTTCAGAACTTGCTGCGCCCCTAGCCAAGCTGTTCCAGTACAGCTACAACACTGGCATCTACCCGGCAATGTGGAAAATTGCCCAGCTATGTCCTGTCCACAAAAAGCAGGACAAATCCAACCTGGCCAAATACTGCCCTTTCAGAATAAAAGCAAAATACTGCGGAGGCTGGAAGTCTGAAATAAAAACAAGAAATGCTGGAAATACTCAGCACGTCTGGCAGCATCTGTGCAGAGAGAAGCAGAGTTAACATTTTGGGTCAGTGACCTTTCCTCAGAACTGCCCTATCAGTCTACTATCGATCATCAGCAAAGTGATGGAAGGGGGTCACGACAAGTGCGCTATCAAGCGCACTTACTCAGCAATAACCTGCTCACTGATGCTCAGTTTGGGTTCCGCCAGGGCCACTCAGCTCCTGGCCTCATTACAGCCTTAGTCCAAACATGGACAAAAAGAGCCGGACTCCAGAGGTGAGGTGAATGTGACTGCCCTTGACATCAAGGCAGCATTTGACCGAGTATGGCATCAAGGAGCCCTAGAAAAACTGGAGTTAATGGTAATTGAGGTGAAAACTCTCCGCTGGTTGGAGCTATACCTACACAAAGGAAGATGGTTGTGGTTGTTGGAGGTCAATCATCTCAGTCCCAGGACATCACTGAAGGAGTTCCTTAGGGTATTGGGAAGACCACCACCTGCAAGTTTCCCTCCAAACCATCCTGACGTGGAACTATATCACTGTCGCTGGGTCAAAATCCTAGAACTCCTTTCCTAACAACACTGTTGGTGCACCTACCCCACATGGACTGCAGCGGTTCAAGAAGGCAGCTCACACTACCTTTTCAAGGGCAATTAGGGATGGGTGATATATGCTGGCCTAGTGAGTGATGCCCGCATCCCATGAACGAATAAATAAAAAAACTTTTAAAAATGGACACTGAATTGAATCAGCCACATTGCTAGACAGATAATGTGTTTTATAGGTATCACAAAAGATAGAATCAAGAGCATTAAAAGAACACGTTCTAATTTTATTTCACAATCAAATCTAATTTTTGGTTTGATGTACCCAAAAACTATTTGTACTACAGCTTTGTTTCGTACTTTTTATGTATAACATCAGTTCTTTACATTTCTGAATTGCTTAGCAGGATTGTTGTACTGCAGATATTACTCATGCCCCAAAATCCCACTGGATCATTTCCTCAGATATGTGACCCGAGGTTGGGACTTCGACCTACTGATCCATTCAAGCACTGATGCTGTCCTAAAGATTCATTTATATATTCCATGTTATTTCTGTTCCTGCATAACTTGGGAATACACTCCTGGTGGGATGGGATGGATGAGGGGAAGAGACTCAGTGAAAATTACAGGTACAGCTTTTAACAAAACTGAAGATTTCAGTCATAGGCTGGGGAACTCCAGTATTGATTAAGATAGAGATGTCAATCTTTTGGAGCCAGGGCCAGATAAACATCTTGAAATCCATGAGTTGGCTGAATTTGAGTATTCAGAAATGTAATTTCTCATACACATCAATGTGAAATCTGCATGTGAGTATTTTTGCATCTTTTCAGATTGTAGGCAGTCCCTTTGGATTGGTGATAGGGCATGAAGGTCAGATTTTCCTCTTGAGCTGCAGCAACGTCCCAGCATAACTTCATTGGGTGACAGAGGAAAAGCATGTGGGGAGGTTGTCTGCTGGTTTCCCACCAAGTAATGGGAGTTATCCAATACATCTTTCCAAATATGGGTGGGTGCATTATAATTAATTGATGACAGAAATGCATAATGTGTTTTCCAACAGTTAACAATAGTGAAGAAGATATACATAACACTGCAAACATGAAAAGAAAAACCCCACCATGCACAAAAACTAAGACCCGACACACAAATCTCATGCCTCCATATGCAACAAAATTGAAATCATCTCCCTCCTTCCCCTTTCCCTCCATAGGAACAGGAATAGGCCTTTCAGCCTCAAAAGCCTACCCTGCCATTCAATTAGAAATTAGATAATGGTTGACCTGCAACTCACCTCCATTTTCCTGCCTTTGTTGTATATTCCTTGATACCCTTGCTTAACAAAAATCTATCCATCTCAATCTTAACATATTTCAATTCGTCCAGTATCCACAACCTTCTGGGGCGAGAGTTCCAGATTTCCACTACCATTTTGTGTGCAAAAATGCTTCTTGATTTCACTCCTAAATGGCCTCGCTGTAATTTTAAGATTATGCCCCCATATTCTGGATTTCCCCCACCAGAACAAATAGTTTCTCTGCATTTACCCTGTTGAATTCCTTTATCATTTTAAACTCCTCAATTATAATTTTAGGGACTAAGCAGCTTTGCAAGTTGACCTCATAATCTTGCCCTTTAAGCTCTGGGATAATTTTGGTGAATCTGCACTGTAGTCAGGCCA
This sequence comes from Heterodontus francisci, assembly GCF_036365525.1. NCBI lineage: Eukaryota > Metazoa > Chordata > Chondrichthyes > Heterodontiformes > Heterodontidae > Heterodontus > Heterodontus francisci. The sequence continues at coordinate 117,846,502 of NC_090371.1, forward strand.
ATATATAATTCTTAACGTTCACTGCCCTAAACTATATGCAGTACTCCAGATGGTGTCTGATCAAGGCCCTGTGAAACTAAGCATATCTTCCGTCCTTTGGAATTTTAACTCCCTTTAGAGAAATGCGAATATTCCATTCGCTTTTTTTAGTTACTTTTTGTACCTGTGAGCTAGCTTTTAATGGTATGTGCACATGGACACCTAAATCCTTTTGCTTCTCTACAGCTCCATGTGTCTGACCATTAAAAAATGTTCAAGTTGCCTTTTTCTGTTCCAAAGTGCATGATGTCACACTTCCCCACATTGAATTGCATCTACCATGGTTTCACCCTCACTGGATGGGATTTTTATTTGAGTGAGATTGTGAGATTGGAGGTGGACAGTCGCTTAAATTTGCCCCTCGGGTTGGCATGCCAGTTTCCTGACTCAAAATTGGCAAACTCCGACTTCAAAAGGTTACGACAGGAGCCGGAAGAGGCAACTATCTACAAGGCACAAGTCAGGAGTGTGATGGAATACTCTTCACTTGCCTGGATGGGCGCAGCTCCAACAACACTCAAGAAGCTCGACATTGTGCAAGACAAAGCAGCCTGCTTGATGGACAACCTATCCACCACCTTCAACATTCACTCTCTTCACCACCAATGCACAGTGATAGCGGTATCATATACAAGATGCACTGCGCCAACTCGCCAAGCCTCCTTCGAAAGCACCTTCCAAACTTGCGATCTCTTCCACCTAGAAGGATAGGGGAGCAGACAGATAGACACCACCACCTGCAAGTTGCCCTCCAAGCCACACATCATCCTGACTTGAACCTCTTCACTGTCACTGGAACAAAGAATTGGAGTTCCCTCCTTAACAGCACTGTCGGAGTAACTACCCCAGATGGACTGCAGTGGTTCAAGAAGGCGACTCACCGTCAACTTCTCAAGGGCAATCAGGGATGGGTAACAAATGCTAACCCTGTCAGTGATGCCCACATCTCAGGAATGAAAGAAAAACACCCGCCCGAACTGCTTAAATGGCCAGTTAAGCCTCTTAATTAGATTGTCAGCTCATTTAGGGCCAGTTTTGAATTTTGCTTTGAGGTGTGGATCTACGCAGGGTACCAACCAGGCCAGGGAGGAGGAGGCAGTGGCATATTGGGGAGAGAGCTAGAATGGCAGGACAGCAGCAAGAGGCACCAATGAAGAGGGAAGGCTCATGGAAGGCCCTCATTCACAGGCAAACAGTTGTGATCAGTGAGAAGAAAAATCTTTATATTTCTGCATTCTTGACAAAGGCATTTTGGGTGGGTTGGGGGGATGGCTGGCTTTGGGACAGTATAGCAGGTGGGGGCCACACAAGTCCTTCTGTTTATGGGCCTCAGGGGTTCAAGATCAAGCTGCTCCGAGCTTGGTCTGCCCAGCGATGAGGAGCAGCATCTGCAGGAGCAGAGGTAGACCCCTGGGCAGCAGGACTGCAGGGTTGAGGAATGAGGGTATAGGGTCTGCCACCAAAGGAGAAGCTGCCTCGACATGGTAGAGCCTCAAGCCTCAGAACACTAGCCTGTCCAGGCAGATGATTGCTGATCTTAGTGCCCTCATTGAGGATCATCCAAAGGTTAGCAGGAACCGTCAGCGTGGCCTTCCGATGGCTCGAAGAGTCACTGTGTTCTTGCACTTTCTTACAAGCGGCTCCTTCCAACAGTGGCAGCAGACATTGGTTGAGGCTGAAGGAGAACTGGAGCATGATCCCCATGCTTTGCAGGGATACTGCTGTGGCAGGCTCAGGAGGCGGAGTGCTCATCAGGAAGGCAGGGGCACTAGGGCCACTCTGATGCAGACATGTTTGACCTGCGTGAGACTCAGTTTGCCAGACATTTGGAGAAGAGTCTCCTTCATCTGAGTGACAGTAACCATCAATTCAGAGCACAAACAATGCAAGGCTCCGGAGTCTCCACCCAGCACACTCCATTGTATTGGCAACCCTTCCATCCCATTCTCCTGCCTCTCAGCACAATGAGATGGAATCACACAAGTCTAACTTGGTGCAATAAATTTCCCAGTGCTTTATCATGTTCATTATTATTTACATCAGAAGCATGCAAGTGACCCACAAAGGGATATTAGTGACGCTGTGGCCTCCATTGACAGTCACTTTTATGAGGGCCTCCCCCAGTGGCTGAGTATGAGGTGGAGGCAGACTGCTCATTAGTGCTTCTGGGACTGAAATGCCCATGGCAGTTGGCCTTGGCATGAAGGTGCCGGGGGTCACCTCCATAGGCTGCAGCACTGGCATCACTGCAGGGGCAGCCTCTGTCACAGGACATGACTCCACAGATGCTTCGTCCATCAGAGGGGCCATGGAGATAGATGATGATGATGGAGTCCCCTGAGGGGTGGACCTCTCATCACCACCTGCTGTGTCGTCAGCTCTTTCATGGTGCCCTTGATCGCTGGAGGGGATCACTATCTGGGGCACAGCTAGCATCCACTCCATGTCTGTTTGTGCCATTTGCACCGCTGACCTGCCAATGCTACTGACTGCAGCATGCATTCCATATATGTCAGTGCGCTGTTCCTCAACCACTTTGTGTTGCCATATATAGCTCTCCATGAGGTCGGCCACTCTGTCAATGGAGGAGCTCATGTGCTCAAAGCCCTGAGGCATTGTGGAGCACATGTGATGAATGGACTCATCCATTCTCATCCCATGGCTCTGCAGAGCCTCAGGTAACTCCGACATGTGGGCACACATCTCACACTGATTTTCCAGGTACAGCTGCCTGTTTTGTGAGTCCCGAGTCTCTGCATCACCGCCCCACTGAGCAAGGCTGTACCTATCCTCCATCCTCTGAGGGGACTGGCCACAGCCAACTCTGCCTCCCCGCCACCCTCCCCCCCACTCCGAATCCTCCAGCTCTGAAATGATGTCCGCTTCACCCTGTGCCACCATTTCTAAAATCGCCCAAGAACTCACCGAAGATTGAGTATTTACACTGGTGGGAGAAGCACTGGAAAGATGTGACAGTGCAGACTCCGATGTGTCTTCCTCGTCTCGCTCCTCAGAAACTTGTTGTCTTTTTATGGCCTCCTACCCCTCTGCAGCTGGCCCTGTAGGAAACAAGAGATGATGGTAATGAGAGATCGGGACAGTCAACATGTCTCTGCTGCTCAAAATAATAATTTGACTGCTTACGTATTAACAGCTCATTGCAGGCGGACCATTGCCATTGTTATGAACAGGTGAGAAAGGTGTCTGGGGTCCATTTTAGTCTTCATCTGGTCTTATTGTAACAGGGTTTAATTTTTAAACACACTGTGTTTGAGCTCCTCCTTGGTGAATCCTTGTTCACGGCTTTCCAATTATAAGGCAAGAAATGAGCACAAACAGGCCTTCTTAGGTTTAAAGAAGAAAAGTGGAATTTATTAAAACTTAAACTCTAAATCAGTTCATGCCTACGGATACTCGCTGCGCCCAACACTAGCATGCATATGCGATATGCACATGCAAATAGAGACAGAAAACAGCAGAAGAAAAGATAAAGTAGAGAGGTTTGAGGCAATATCAGAAGAATTTTTTGTTACTATGCTTCAAGCTCACTGTAGTCCTTTTGTAGGTAGTCTTGCTTTTCTTCTTAAACCTTATTCACTGTAGGAGACTTTTCTCTCTTGGGGTTCATGTATCTTCAATGGGTCTTCAGTTCCATGAGAAAGAGATGAGAGCAGACAGGAGAGAGATGTTCTCAGACCAGGAGCAAAAAGCTTTCTGAGTTTTAAAATTCTGTGGCAAGATCAAATTCAAAAAACTCTAATCGCTAGTTAGTCATGTGACTAAACTGGTCTGACCAGGTCTTCTGTATATTGGGGAAGCAGCGATTGCTTCCTTTGTTCCAACACTGTCTGATAGCTTGCAAAAAAGGACTTTCCGGCGAGGTGCCTGGCAATTCCTTGTGATAGGCCCTCTTTTCTTCCCAGCAGCAATTTTAAGTTTTAATGTTCATGTGGCAAAATAATGTAGAGTCATAGAGTCAGAGTTTTACAGCACAGAAACAGGACCTTCGGCCCAACGTGCCTGCGCCGACCATCAAGCACCCATCCTAACTAATCCCATTTCCCCGCACTTGGCCCGTAGCCTTGTATGTTATGGTGTTTCAAGTATTCATCTAAATACTTCTTGAATGTCGTGAGTGTTCCTGCCTCTACCATCTCTTCAGGCAGTGTGTTTCAGATTCCAACCACCCTCTGGGTGAAAAGGTTTCTCCTCAACTCCCCTCTAAACCTTCTGCCCCTTACCTTAAATCTTTGCCCCCTAGTTATTGACCACCTAGGCTCAACTATCACCAGTAACCTGTCTCTAGATGCAGAAATCAACAAGCGCATGGGTAAGGCTTCCACTGCTATGTCCAGACTGGCCAAGAGAGTGTGGGAAAATGGCGCACTGACACGGAACACAAAAGTCCGAGTGTATCAGGCCTGTGTCCTCAGTACCTTGCTCTACGGCAGCGAGGCCTGGACAACGTATGCCAGCCAAGAGCGACGTCTCAATTCATTCCACCTTCGCTGCCTTCGGAGAATACTTGGCATCAGGTGGCAGGACTATATCTCCAACACAGAAGTCCTTGAAGCGGCCAACACCCCCAGCTTATACACACTACTGAGTCAGCGGCGCTTGAGATGGCTTGGCCATGTGAGCCGCATGGAAGATGGCAGGATCCCCAAAGACACATTGTACAGCGAGCTCGCCACTGGTATCAGACCCACCGGCCGTCCATGTCTCCGTTATAAAGACGTCTGCAAACGTGACATGAAATCGTGTGACATTGATCACAAGTCGTGGGAGTCAGTTGCCAGCATTCGCCAGAGCTGGCGGGCAGCCATAAAGACAGGGCTAAATTGTGGCGAGTCGAAGAGACTTAGTAGTTGGCAGGAAAAAAGACAGAGGCGCAAGGGGAGAGCCAACTGTGCAACAGCCCCAACAAACAAATTTCTCTGCAGCACCTGTGGAAGAGCCTGTCCCTCCAGAATTGGCCTTTATAGCCACTCCAGGCGCTGCTTCACAAACCACTGACCACCTCCAGGCGCGTATCCATTGTCTCTCGAGATAAGGAGGCCCAAAAGAAAAAGAAAAAGAGTTATTGACCTCACCGCTAAGGGAAAAGGTTTCTTCCTATGTATCCTATCAATGCCCCTCATAATTTTGTATATGTCAATCAGGTCCCCCCTCAGCCTTCTCCGCTCCAAGGAAAACAACCCCAGCCTATCCAGTCCAATGCTCCAGCCCAGGCAACATCCTGGTGAATCTCCTCTGCAACCTCTCCATTGCAATCAAATCATTCCTATAGTGTGGTGACCAGAACTGTACACTCCAACTGTGTCCTAACCAGCATTTTATACAGCTGCATCATAACCTCCCTGCTCTTATATTCTATGACCCAGCTAATAAAAGCAAGTATCCCGTATGCCTTCCTAACCACCTTATCTACCTGTGCTGCTGCCTTCAGTGATCTATGGACAAGCACCCCAAGGTCCCTCTGACCCTTTGTACTCCCAAGAGTCCTACCATCCATTGTATATTCCATTGCCTTGTTAGACCTCTCAAAATGCACCATCTCACACTTCTCAGGATTAAACTCCGTTTGCCACTGCTCCGCTCATCCTACCAGCCCAATTATATCATCCTGTAGTCTAAGGCTTTCGTCCTCATTATTTACGACACCACCAATTTTCGTGTCATCTGCGAACTTACTGATCATACCTCCTATATTCACGTCTAAATCATTAATGTACACGACAAACAGTAAGGGTCCCAGCACCGATCCCTGCGGTACCCCACTGGTCAGAGGCCACCATTCACAAAAACAACCCTCTACCATCACCCTCTGCCTCCTGCCACTAAGCCAATTTTGAATCCAATTTACTAAATTGCCTTGGATCCCATGGGCTTTTACTTTCTTAACCAATCTCCCATGCGGGACCTCATCAAAAGTCTTACTGAAGTCCATGTAGACTACATCAACTGCTTTACCCTCAACTGCACATCTGGTTACCGTCTCGAAAAATTCAATCAAATTTGTTAGATCTCCCCCTGACAAAGCCATGCTGACTATCCCTGATTAATCCCTGCCTCTCCAAGTGGAGATTAGTCCTGTCTCTCAGAATTTTTTCCAATAATTTCCCTACCACTGATGTTAGATTCACCGGCCTGTAATTACTGGTTTATCCCTGCTACTCTTCTTGAATAATGGTAGCACATTCGCTGTCCTCCAATCCTCTGGTACCTCTCCTGTGGCCAGAGAAGATCTGAAAATTTGTGTCAGAGCCCCTGCTGTCTCCTCCCTTGCCTCACATAGCAGCCTGGGATACATCTCATCTGGGCCTGGGGATTTATCCACCTTTAAGCCCGCTAATACAGCCAATACTTCCTCCTTTACAATGCTAATTTTGATCAAGTATATCACAATCCCCCTCCCTGATCACTACACCTACATCATCCATCTCCATAGTGAACACAGATGAAAAGTAATTGTTCAAAATCTCCCCTATGTCCTCCGGCTCCACACACAGATTGCCTCTATGATCCCTAATGGGCCCCACTTTTTCCCTGGTTATCCTCTTGCTTCTAACATAATTATAAAATGCCTTGGGATTTTTCTTTATCTTGTCTGCCAGTGATTTTTCATGCCCCCTCTTTGCTCTCCTAATTATTTTTTTAAGTACTCCCCTACACTTTCTATACTCCTCTAGGGCCTCCGCTGTTTCCAGCACTCTGAATCTGCCATACGCCTCCTTTTTTTTCCTTATCCAATCCTCTATATCCTGAGACATCCAGGGTTCTCTTGAGCTGTTGGTCCTACTCTTCACCTTTACAGTAACATGCTGCATCTGAACCCTCACAATTTCCCTTCAAAATGACTCCCACTGGACTGATGTAGACTTTCCTGTAAGAAGCTGCTCCCAGTTAATTTTGGTCAGATCCTGTTTTATCATCTTGAAATCTGCCTTCCCCCAATTCAGTACTCTTACTTCCGGTCCCTCTATGTCCTTTTCCATAACAACCTTAAATCTTACAGAGTTGTTGTCACTATCCCCGAAATGCTCCCCCACTGCCACTTCTACCACATGTCCAGCTTCATTCCCTAGGATTAGGTCCAGTACTGCCCCTCCTCTTGTAGAACTCTCTATGTGCTGGCTCAAAAAGGTCTCCTGACTGCGCTTGAAGAATTCCGCCCCTTTAAACTTTTTGCACTAAGACTATCCCCTGTAATATTGGGGAAGTTGAAATCCCCTACTATTATTACCCTATTATTTTTGCACCTCTCTGAGATTTGCCTACATATCTGCTCCTCTACTACTACCTGACTGTTTGGAGGCCTGCAGTACACTCCCAACCAAGTGATTGCCTCCTTTTTGTTTTTAAGTTCTACTCATATGGCCTCATTAGGGGAACCTTCTAGGATATCATCCCTCCTTACTGCAGTAATTTACTCCTTAATCAACAGTGCAATGCTAGTTCCTCTTTTACCCCTTCCTCTATCATGTCTGAAGATTCTCTACCCTGGGATATTAAGCTGCCAGTCCTGTCCTTCCCTCAACCATGTCTCAGTGATAGCAATAATATCATATTCCCATGTGTTAATCAGTGCCCTCAATTCATCTGCCTTACTAGTAAGACAGTGTCTTACCTCATGTGCCTCATTCTTGGCAGGTGGGGGCCTACTTGACACCTTGCATCCCCTGAACTTGGAGATGTTGAGATGTTTTCACTCTGTATTCAGCAGACCCCTGTTTCTCCAGCCCCAGTATCGTTGTGACATGACAGTCTGGCCACATCGAGGGCCAGCTCCTCATAGTGTGTCAGTTGAGCAAGCTGGAGGACCTCACCACCCAGGTGAGCCCTCTCATTCTCCCTGGCCTTCAGCTTCTGTTTGACCTACAAGGTGAAGACAGATGCAGTTGGGACAATGCCTCTCTCTCACCATTCGTAACCTTTTGTGTATGCTGCTGCAGTCTGCTTTCCAGCCTCCTGTCCAACAGCACTCGGGTTCTATACTTATGGGTCATCAAGGTTGCTGAGCACACATCTCTCTCATGGTCAGGAGAAGTCCATGTGCCCTCAGGATGCCCCTCTCTTTTGAACTGTGGTGACAGGTGACCAGAGGGCATGGCCTTAGGGCGGCACAGTGGCGCAGTGGTTAGCACCGCAGCCTCACAGCTCCAGCGACCCGGGTTCAATTCTGGGTACTGCCTGTGTGGAGTTTGCAAGTTCTCCCTGTGTCTGCGTGGGTTTCCTCCGGGTGCTCCGGTTTCCTCCCACATGCCAAAGACTTGCAGGTTGGTAGGTAAATTGGCCATTATAAGTTGCCCCTAGTATAGGTAGGTGGTAGGGAAATATAGAAATAGGTGGGGATGTGGTAGGAATATGGAATTAGTGTAGGATTAGTATAAATGGGTGGTTGATGGTCGGCACAGACTCGGTGGGCCGAAGGGCCTGTTTCAGTGCTGTATCTCTGAACATGCCATCTGGGTCTTTCTTTGGACTCACCTTTCCAGACTTGAGAATGTCATTTAAGCATTTTCTGCACTGCACCCAGTTCCTCCTCATCACTCTTCAACTGACCTCATGAGCTACGTCCAGCCATGCCCTCTTGGTGAGCCTTGCAGGGTTTCTGTTGCCACTGGAAGGGAACAAGTTACGCTCAGTCACCCCCTCCAGCAGCACCTCAAGTGAGGTGTAAGAAAAACAGGGCTGTCCTGGCATGGGGCCCCTCCCGACCCTCAGCCCTGCTCATCCTTCCATCCTTTAAATTGCCATTGCCCGCCCTTTAAATTGGGTCCACTGCTGCCTTTGTCCCGCCTTCTTCCCATGTCTGCCGCTGCTGATTGGGTGGCGAATGCGACTCTGGGCCAATTAATTATTTTACATATTAAAATCACAAGCGTGTGTTGCAGGGTCAGGCCCAGAAGTGACTGACGTCTGGTTTCCAACCCGAATAGAAATCCCGCCCACTTATTCCCTCTATCTGTAACTTTTCTGATCTCATCCACACAATTTACTTTGACTCTCAACAGCGTCATCTGCAACCTTGGATACACAACTCTCTGGGCTGGACTTGCCCTCCAGGGGTGGGAAACAGAATTCGGGACTATTTCTGAATCCTGAATTTGCCCCTTCGGGAAAATGGTGGGCTGGATTTTGTGTAAGAGGCGGGGCTCCCATGCCAGGCCAAAAAGGTGGGGTGAATCCTGCCTCTGCATTTCCCGGAGTGATCCTCCGATATTTTTAAATGTAAGTTTCAGGAGTCAGGATCGCTGCCCCTTTAAAGACAGGGATCCTGCCTCCATGAGCTGCCAGCTAATCAGAGGCCGGCAGCTCAGCAGTCTTGGCAGTGCCAGCAGGAGCATTGGCCACTGCCAGTACTTCAGAGGACTCAGACCCAGGCCCAGCAGTGGAACACTGGTAAGTGAGGCACGGTCACCGGGGTCAGTCCGGAAGGCCCTGGTGAGGGGGTGCTGGGGCTTGGTCTTGCAGTCTAGGAAAGGGGAGCCCAGGGGGTGAATTGGTTCCCGGTGAGGGTCCTCCGACGGCCACAAATTGCCCATGGATTGGGGATCCACCCGCAAGCCCACAGGGAGGGTACCTCATTTTACAAGGCCCCCCCTCCCACTGCCACTGGTAAGATCCCAGCGGTGGCGGGAAGAGGCCCCCAACTGGCCATTAATAGGACACTTAAGGGCCTCAATTGGCCTCTGGGAGGGAAGGCCGTCGTCAGCATATCCGACACCCGGGAAGATCACTGGGTGATGGGGAGGCAATAGGCCCTCCGTCCCCGTCACCCGTCGCGATATTCTGTGCTGCGATCCTGCCTCGGGAGCCCATAAAATCCAGCCCGATCACTCTTTGGGATTTTCACAGAGGCGTCCCCTTAGTTAGCATGGAGACATGTTCCCTGTCCAATTAAGGGGGGCAGGCGGCCTCTTGTAGCTGGAGGGCCAATCAGAGGCTTTCCAGCTTGAGAAATAACTGAAAGGATGCTTCAACATGGTGGTACCCTTTCACCAGCAATTTTAAAAGTTTCACTAAAATACAGAAAAAGCAGCCATGCCAGTGCTCCGGTGGGGGTGAGGGGGAATCCCTGCACTGGGTGGCCTTTGGCTCTGCCCACACCCAGGCAGGGAGGGAAGGCCTGCCTGGAGTTCTGGTCCCCTGGCCTGCCCCATGTATTGGGAAACTGGAGGCCGACTGGGATTTTCCAGTCAGCCTCCTTCAACTCTGATTACCAAGGCTCTTAAGGAGCCTACTTGGCTTTGCCTCACGGACAGGTAGCCCTGCCAGCCCCGAACCTGCATTGGCAAAAATGGCCAGCGCCGGGAATGGATTGGGAAATCGGCATGCTAGCTGGCTCTGGTGTTTTCGGGCCCCATACGATTCCCTTCCTGACCTTGGTAGGGCCTGAAAATTCAGCCTTCTATTTCTTCATCCACATCATTAATAGGCATGGTGAAAAGCTGAGGCTGCACTACAGATCACTGGGGAACATCACTTGTCATTTCCTGCCAATCAGAGAATATTCCTTTTATCTCTATTCTCTGTCTCTTATCTCCAAACTGAATACTCACTGACACCATCCCCCTCCTCCACTCCTTAATTAAAATTAAAAGGATGTTGACATACTAGAATTTGGTTTGATTATTGATAATGTGCAGGGAAAGTGAAAACAGAACCTTGAAAGTATGTGCTCCAGGTAGCTGTGAGTTGCAGTTAAGATTTTAATTAGAAAGGGTACTATAGGGAGGATGTAATGGTGTATGGAAGGAGAAAGAGGACACAGGGAACTGTCATAATGAGGAATGTCCTCTGATATTCATTGATGCTGTGTGGTTGAAATGCAGGGCAATAGGGATAACAGTAGGTTCTTGCTATCAAGCCAAGGTGATAAAGAAAAGCTGGGATTCTCAGAGTTATAGAAGGTGAATTACAAGTATCACTGAGGAGCCATCAGAACAGAAGTGGGTGGTTCGCTGTACAGGAAGCATGTGGATAAGCAGCAGTAATAGAGCTGAGGAAAGGAGAGTGACTGGCCTATAAGGGAACTGCAGATGAGTAGTTGTTGGGCAGATAGTGAGTCATGGAGGATTATGGTGAGTAATAGAGAAGGGATAAACCTTGGGGAGGGGAGTCGGAAGACATAGTGGTGAGGATAGATTTGATGGGAACCCAGGTTTGGAGTAGGGTGGCTCACCTAGGTGGATGGGTAAAGTGAACAACTTAAAACTGAGGTCTGTGTTTCAAACCTACCTGTTGGTGCAAAGCTGGCTTACCTCAACCATTCTCAAAGCTTGAAAACCTAGTTGCTTTAACTCTTGCAGGTTTCCAATCAAAGAACAATGTTTTTCAGTTGTGCAAGCCCAGGAACTTTTAAAAAGTTGATGCTGGAAAAAAGAGTTTTGTAAATGATTGTGCAGGCCAGATCAAAGCCACTTACAGATGTCATTTGGCTCTTTGTCTGTCTTAGGCTCGCCAAGTTTAAGAGATTTGAAATTTCTGGATCCATAAGCTCAAAGTTTGAATTTCAATGTTGAGGTACTCAAGTCAAAATGGCAGCTGCTTGATGCACTCCCATGAAGTTATAGTGTGGATTTACCTTGTCATCTATACTAATATAATTTGCATAATAGACTTGACATTGTTCAAGTTCCCATAAGCCATTGGATGTATTAATTATCCAGTATAGAGTCGTTTATGACATTCAGCCCATGAGTCCATGCCGGCTCTCCTCAGAGCAATCCAGTCAGTCCCTCTCCCTGGCTTGATCCCTGTAGCCCTGCAATTTTATTTCCTTCAAGTTCCCATCCAATTTCCTTCTAAAATCATTGATTGTCTCCACTTCCACCACCCGTGTGGGCAGCGAGTTCCAGGTCATTACCACTCGTTGTGTAAAAATGTACTTCCTTACATCCTCCTTGCACCTCTTGCCCAAAAACTTGCAATCTGTGTGCCCTAGTCCCTGTGCCATCAGTTAATGGGAACAGTTTTTCTTGTCAACTTATCTAAGCATGTCATATCTTGCACACCTCTATCAAATCTCCCCTCGATCTCCTTTACTCCAGGGAGAACAACCCCAGCTTTTCGAACCATCACAAGATGGATTGCTTCTATTAGACTTGCCATCAGCAAATAAGAATTTATTTCAGTAAAATATTTCTTGTTTCCCCCTTTACTTATTCTATACTGTCCGTGTGTTTACTTGACTGCAGATCGTGAATAATCAACCTCCAAATTCTCCCAGCATCCTTGTGGGAAGGTACTAGCTATCTGCTTGGCTCTTTTGTATGACAGAATGGCTGATATCAGTAGCTCGTGGTCAGCAGAGCACTGACGTGAATCTGGATCTAACAATTCAGTGGCACAACATTTCAAAGTTCCAGTATGCTGCACTGCTCCAAGTAAGAATGTGTTTGAAAATGAATTGTGATTTATTTCTGAAACTTCCAAAGAAAATGCATAAATGTTGTGAAACTAAGCCTTACCGACACAATAGGGACTGAATTTGATTCCTGCTCAGTGTCCAATCAGGCAAATTTAGTTTCTGACTTGCTGTCATATTTAGGTAATTCCAGCCTTGTTCTAAGGGCATCGAAGTGTTAATATGGTGTGATGGAAACCACACCTGCCAAAATGAGACATATTAATTTCATCATATGGAACATTATTTTTGAACTGTTACTGGACATTGAAATAACTTGTTTAAAAAGACCACAACAGTGGCTGAAAACATGGCTGCACATTTGCATTCTAAAAGACAGTTGCATGAAGAAGATAATGGGAGTACTCCCTGATCCAATTATCCAGGGTTCCGTCAATAGTGATGATCCAGAGTCATTGAGCCAGCATTCCACCCTGCCCCCCCCTCACTGATAGTACCTGGTAAGCTTGGAGAAATCCATAAATCTCACAGGCGAGGCTGCTCCAAACAAGGAGCTAGACACATGACTAACCTGCTGGCCAACCTGGGGTTTTTTGAATTGTGCCTGACACAGAACAGTTTAAGAAGAGACTGCAACTGAACTTCAAGAAGAGAGCACCTCTCTCTCGCTCTCTCTCACACACTAAGTTCCAAGGACTCACGGAAGTAACTCAAGCCTCAAGACAGAAGACCAGTGAAACAAGTTTGAAAGTGTGCACTGTGTCCGAACGAGAACTGCAAGACTTAACTTCAGACAAAGACTTTACATCCAATCCCAAACCAGTAACTAAATTCCATCTATTACTTTAAACCTTCCCCCCCCCGCCTTTAATTCTTTCTCCTCCTCTGTCTCTATTTGCGTGTGTGTTTATCGCGTATGCATGCCAGAGTGGTTGCATCACGTATTTTTAGTAGCTTTAACTGAATTAGAGTTTTAAGGTTAATAAACTTACAACTTACTTGTTTAAATCTGAGAAAACCTGTCTGGTTGATTTCTTTGCAATTACAATTAGAGAACAGTGAGCAAGGACTCACTAACGGGAAGCTAAAAACACAGTTTTTTAAAAAATTAAACCCTGTTACGGCCAAACCAGAAAAAGGCTGAGAGGGGAACCTAGACCCCTGCCTCACCTAGTTGTAAAAATGGAAAATATTTACTCAACTTCCTTTTCCTTTTCAATGTCTTGTACTCTTTATTCTTCTGTGATTTCTTTCGCATATCTGAAAAAAAAATTTCTTTGTGCCATATCCGTCTCCATTGGGATATGCAGTACCTTACATAACTTTTTCTTGTTATAAAGGTTAATTGCTCAGGTGCTCAGAACTTCTTGGGATTACTGTTTCCCCAAAATGACATACTGTACAGACAGCACACATCAGACCTGTCCTACCTGGTGACTTCCACATCCAAAATTTAGTGAGGAGGTTGTGAGGATTGTTCTGCATGAGATGTTTTTGTCACTGGCTGGATATGTGCAGTATTATGTGGGGAGAAGATGGGAGAATGTCCACATGAAGGAGCAGCAGAATAATCTCCAAGTGAGAGCCTTTGAAGTTATGGAGATGAGCTACATGTCAGATCTTAGGCAGTTGAAAATCTTCCACACGGGGATAAATTGGAGCAGGAAGTTGCAAATGGTCTTTGATAGATTAAGTGAGTGGGCAAAACTGTAGCAGATGGTGTTCAACATGGGGAAAGTATGACATCATCCACTTTGGACCTAAGAAAAGTAGATTGGAGTATTTTCTAAATGGCAAGAAGGGAGGAACTGTGGATGAGCAGAGAGATGTAGGGGTACAATTACAGAAATCACTAAAACCTACAGGTATAAGTACAAAAAAAAATTAAAAAGGCTGGTGGAATCTTGGCCTTTATCTCAAGGGCTGAAATACAAAATGGTGGAAGTTATGTTCCACCTGCACAGAGCTCTGGTTAGACCCTCTGTGGAATACTGCATCCAGTCCTGGGCACCGTCCAGGAAGAATATATTGACCTTGGAGGAGCTGCACTGCAGATTTACCAGAATGAAACCAGAACTACAAGAATTAAATTATGAGGACAAGTTGCATTGGCAAGGCATGTATTCCCTTGAATATAGAAGGTTAAAGGGTGACCTACTTCATAGAGTCATCAAAACTTATGCACAGAAGGAGGTCATTCTATCCATTGTGCCTGTACCGGTTCTTTGAAAAAGCAGTCACGCTTAGTCCCACAGCCCAACGTTTTTCATAACCCTGTAAGTTTTCGTCCTCAAGTACCTGTCCAACTTCTTTTAAAAATTATTTATGAAATCAGCTTCCACCACCTTTTCAGGTCGAGCGTTCCAGATCCCAACAACTCTGAGTGAAAAGAATTCTTCCCATCTCTCCCCGGAACCTTTGCTAACGATTTTGAATCTATGACCATTAGTTATTGACCCACTTGCTAGAGGGAATAGTTTTTCTGTATATACCTTATCAAAACCTTTCATCAGCTTGCGAACTTTTATTAGGTCACCTCTTTACCTTCTCTGTTCCAAGGAGAACCGTCCTAACCTTTTCAACCACCTCATACTGAATTGCTTCATCTGTAGTAACCCTTAATGGTTTGTATATATGGATACCAAGGTCTCTCTGCTCATCTACACTTTTCAATAATGTGCTATTTATAGTATACTGTTTTTTTGAAGTGTTTAAGATGATTAAAGAATTTGACAGCACACTCAGAGAGAATCTATTTCCTCTGGATCTATTACTCTGGGGTGATGACATCACACAAAGGGTAGTGGAAACTCTCTCCCCGCAGAAAGCTGTTGAGGCTAGGTCAGTTGAAAACTTCAGAACTGAGATTGATAGATTTTTGTTAGGCAAGGGTATTAAGGGATATGGAACCAAGGCAGGAGAATGGAGTTATGATGCAGATCAATCATGTGAGGGGATCTGATGAACTTTTTTATGTGGCAAGAGGTAATGACCTGGAAATTGCTACCTATGAGCGTGGTGGAAGCTTTCAAAAGGAAATTGGATAGGGTCTTGAAGGAAATAAACGTACAGGGCTATAGAGATAGAGAGGGGAATGGGGCTGACTGGATTGCTCTACAGAGAGCTGGCATGGACTTGATGGGCCAAATGTCCTCCTTCTGTGCCATGCTGACTCGATGACTCTATTTAATTGAATGATGGGACAGGTTCAAGGGCCTGAATGCCCTACTCCTGTTCTTATGTTCCTAGCAGCTGTCTGGCAGCTAGTACAACACAGTTTATGCTTTTTGACGGAGGTGCAACCTTCTGAAGCATTGTAAAGGGGTCAGGGTGAAGTAATTTTTCCTGGATCTGCAGCCAGGGGGGGGCGTTGTGACTGATACCAAGGCAGCTATAGTGCATGCTCAGCCTTGTATCTGTGCAATTGGCTTCCTGATGCTCCTCTTCTCCCCCTCAATGCAGATGAACAGGAGGAGGATGGTCCCTTGGTTCCTAAAGTCCAAGCTGCAAGATCAAGTTTAAAAAAAAACTTTTAAAAAGGCTTATATACACTTTACAATATTTAAAATACACTTTAATGTGATTAAATATACTTTAAGATACTCAGAAGTATTCAATAAACTTAAACAGATGACAGAAACTTTAAAACCCTTCAAAAACTTATATATACGTTAAAATTTAACAGTGACATAAATTCCTATACTTGCTCTGGGTTCCTTGCCAGTTTCAGACTGGCATGTCCATTTGTCCATCATAAGCATTCCCAGTGCCTCTTCTACACAAGCAATCTATGCCCCCTGGTTATTGACCGCTCCGCTAAGGGAAAAAGTTTCTTCCTATCTATCCTATCAATACCCCTCATAATTTTGTATACCTCAATCATGTCCCCCCTCAGCCTTCCCTGCTCTGAGGAAAACAACCCTAGCCTATCCAGTCTCTCTTCATAGCTGAAATGCTCCAGCCCAGGAAACATCCTGGCGAATCTCCTCTGCACCCTCTCCAGTGCAATCACATCCTTCCTATAGTGTGGTGCCCAGAACTGTACACAGTACTCCAGCTGTGGCCTAACTACTGTTTTATACAGCTCCATCATAACCTCCCTGCTTTTATATTCTTTGCCTCAGCTAATAAAGGCAAGTATCCCATATGCCTTCCTAACCACCTTATCTGCCTGTGCTGCTGCCTTCAGTGATCCATGGACAAGTACATCGAGGTCCCTCTGACCCTTTGTACTTCCTAGGGTCCTACCATCCATTGTATATTCCCTTGCCTTGTTAGTCCTTCCAAAATGCATCACCTCACACTTCTTAGAATTAAATTCCATTTGCCACTGCTCCCCCCATCTATATCATCCTGCAATCTAAGGCTTTCCTCCTCACTATTTATGACACCACCAATTTTTGTGTCATCTGCAAATTTACTGATCATACCTCCTATATTCACATCTAAATCATTAATGTACACTACAAACAGCAAGGGTCCCAGCACCGTTCCCTGCGGTACACCACTGGTCACAGGCTTCCACTCGCAAAAACAACCCTCGACCATCACCATCTGCCTCTTGCCACTAAGCCAATTTTGGATCCAATTTGCCAAATTGCCCTGGATCCCATGGGCTCTTACCTTCTTAACCAACCTCCCATGCGGGACCTTATCAAAAGCCTTATTGAAGTTCATGTAGACTACATCAACTGCTTCATCCTCATCCACATATCTGGTCACCTCCTCAAAAAATTCAATTAAGTTTGTTAGACACAATCTCCCCCTGACAAAGCCATGCTGACTGTCCCCAATTAATCCCTGCCTCTCCAAGTGGAGATTAATCTTGTCCCTCAGAATTTTTTCCAATAATCTTCCTACCACTGATGTTATACTCGCCGGCCTGTAATTACCTGGTTTATCCCTGCTACCCTTCTTGAATAATGGTACCACATTTACTGTCCTCCAGTCCTCTGGTACCTCCCCTGTGGTCAGAGAGGATTGGAAAATTTGTGTCAGAGCCCCTGCTATCTCCTCCCTTGCCTCACATAACAGCCTGGGAAACATCTCATCTGGGCCTGGGGATATTTCCACTTTTAAGCCCGCTAAAACAACTAATATTTCCACCCTTTCAATGCTAATTTGTTCAAGTATATCACAATCCCCCTCCCTGATCTCTACACCTACATCGTCCTTCTCCATAGTGAACACAGATGAAAAGTAATCATTTAAAACCTCAACTATGTCCTCCGGCTCCACACACACATTGCCACTTTCATCCCTAATGGGCCCTACTCTTTCCCTGGTTATCCTCTTGCCCTTAATATATTTATAAAACATCTTGGGATTTTCCTTTATCTTGCCCACCATTGTTTTTTCATGTACCCTTGTCGCTCTCCTAATTACTTTTTTAAGTACCGCCCCCACACTTTCTATACTCCTCTAGTGCCTCCACTGTTTTCAGCACTCTGAATCTGCCATAAGCCTCTTCTTTTTCCATTTTCAATCCGCTATATCCCTTTACACCCAGGATTCCCTGGATTTGTTGGTCCTACCCTTCACCTTTACGGGAACATGTTGGCCCTGAACTCTCACTATTTCCTCTTTGAATGACTCCCACTGGACTGATGTAGACTTTCCTACAATTAGCTGCTCCCAGTCCACTTTGGCCAGATCCTGTTTTATCATATTGAAATCAGCCTTCCCCCAATTCAGTACTTTTATTTCCGGTCCCTCTTTGTCCTTTTTCATAACTACCTTAAATCTTACAGAGTTATGGTCACTATCCCCGAAATACTCCCCCACTGACACTTCTACCACTTGTCTGGCTTCATTCCCTAGGATTAGGTCCAGTAGCACCCCTTCTCTTGTAGGACTTTCTACGTGCTGGATCAAAAAGCTCTCCTGTATGCACTTTAAGAATTCCGGCCCCTTTAAGCCTATTGCACTAAGACTATCCCAATTGATATTGGTGAAGTTGAAATCTCCTACTATTATTACCATAATATGTTTACACCTGTCTGAGATTTGCCTCCATATCTGCTCTATCTCTCCCTGACTGTTTGGAGGCTTGTAGTACACTCCCAGCCAAGTGATTGCCCCCTTTTTGTTTTTAGGTTCTACCCGTATGGCCTCATTTGAGGAACCTTCTAAGATATCGTCCCTCCTTACTGCAGTAATTGACTCCTTGATCAACAGTGCAATGCCACCTCCTCTTTTACCCCCTCCCCTGTCATGCCTGGAGATTCTATACCCTGGAATATTGAGCTGTCAGTCCTGCCCTTCCCTCAATCATGTCTGTGTGATAGCAATAATATCATATTCCCATGTGTTAATGAACACCCTCAATTCATCTGCCTTACTAATAAGACTCCTTGCGTTAAAATAGATGCAATCCAGCCTTGCATTATTCACTTGTGCCTTAACAGGTCTATATTTGCTCTGCCTTCCAGACTGACTTAGTTTCTCTTCTATATTTGACTGTGCATCACCCCCTACTGTACCTCCACTCTGTATCTTATCCCCTTGCCAAATTAGTTTAAACCCCCACCCCCCACCCCGACCCCCCGCAACAGCACTAGCAAACCTCCCAACAAAGATGTTGGTCCCATTCCGGTTCAGCTGCAACCCGTCCAACTTGTACAGGTGTCACCTTTGCCAGAAGCAGACCCAGTGATCCAGGAAACTAAAGCCCTCCCTCCTGCACCATCTTTTCATCCATGCATTCATCTGCTCTATCCTCCTATTCCGATACTCACTAGAACGTGGCACAGGGAGTAATCCAGAGATTACGACCTTTGAGGTCTTGCTTTTTAATCTGCTACCAAGCTCCCTTCCGAAGAAGGTTCACTGACCCGAAACCTTAACTCTGCTTCTCTTTCCACAGATGCTGCCAGACCTGCTGAGTGGTTCCAGCATTTCTTGTTTTTATCCCTAAATTTTTGTTGCAGGATCTCATCCCTCTTTCTACCTATGTCGTTGGTACCAATGTGAACCACGACCTCTGATTATTCACCCTCCCCCTTCAGAATGTCCTGCAGCCGCTCCCAACAAGAGGTTGTATGATGCATATCAGGTGAATTCTTCAAGCGAGAACCAGGCCAAATACAATAAGTTAAGGGGGGAATTGAAGATATAAATAAAACTGGGGCAAAGAGAGAATATGAGAATGAAATGGCAGTCAACATAAAAGGGAAACCAAAAATCTTTTATCGGCATATAACTGCAGATAATAAGAGGCAGGCTGGGTCCTATTATGGACAAAGAGGGTGGTATATGCTTAGAGTGCAGGAAGGCTAGAATATTTAATGAGTACTTTGAGTATCAGTGTTTACTAAGGAAGAGGTTGCTGACAAAATATCAGTAGAAGTGGAGATGGGAGAGGTAATGGAGGGGTGAAAATTGATAGGCAGGATATACTGGCAAGGCTGGCTATGCTTCGAGTGATCTGGATGGCTTGCTTCCCAGGTTGCTACAGGAAGCCATGATGGAGATAGTGGAACGGCTTGCCACAATCTTCCAATCTTCCCTCGATCTGGGGGAGGTGCCAGAGGATTGGAGAATGGCAAATGTAAATCTTTATTCAAGAAAGGGTATAAAGGCAGTCCTAGTAACAGACCAGTCAGTTTAACATTAGGAATAGGTAAGGTTTTAGAAACAATCAGGGAAAAAATCAACAGGCAATTGAAGAAGTTTGAATTAATTTAGCTGAGCCAGAATGAATTTGTAAAAGGCAGATCGTGCTTGACTAACCTAATTGAATTTTTTGATGAAGTAACAGAGAAGGTTGATGAAGGGAATGCAGTGGATGTTGTCTCTATAGATTTTAAATAAACATTTGACAAAGTAACAGAACTGAGACTCATGGAATATGAGGGTGAGCGTCAGTTTGGATAAAAAAAATGGCTTAAGGACAGAAAACAGTGAGTACTGGCAAATTGTTGTTTTACAGACTGGAGGATGGTAGACATCGACTGCAACAGGACATAGACTAGCAAAATGGGCAGACAAGTGGCAGTTGGAATTTAATATAGAGAATTGTGAGGTGATGTATTTTGGCAGAAGTGATAGGAAGAGGTTATATAGACTTAATGGCACAGTTGCAAAGAGTGTGCGGGTCAGGGGGACCTGGTGATTTATATGCATAGATCTTTGAAGGTGGCAGGACCTACTGAGAGAGTGGTTAGCAAAGCACATGGGATCTTGGGCTTCATAAATAGAGATATTGAATACAAAAGCAGGGAAGTTATGCTGAACCTATGTAAAGCTCTGGTTAGGCCACAACTAGAGTATTGCATCTATTTCTGGTCACCACACTTCAGGAAGGATGTAAGGGCCCTTGAGAAGGTGCAGAGGAGATTTACCAGAATAGATCCAGGGCTGAGGAATTTTAGCTACAAGGAGAAGCTGGGGTTGTTCTCCTTGCAGCAAAGGAGATGAGGAGAGATTTGATAGAGGTGTGCAAGATTATGACAGGTGTAGATAAGGTTGACAAGGAAAAGCTGTTCCCATTAGTTGATGGTTCAAGGACTAGGGGACATAAATTGAAGATTTTGGGCAAAAGAGTCAAGGGAGATATGAGGAAGAACGTTTTTCGTAGCAAGTGGTAATGACCTGGAACTCTCTGCCTAAGAGGGTGGTGGAAGCGGAGATAATCAATGACTTCAAAAGGAAGTTGGAGGAGCATTTGAGGGAAATAAACTTACAAGGCTACAGGAATAGAGTGAGGGAATGGGACTGACTGGATTGCTCTACAGAGAGCTGGCATGGACTTGATGGGCCAAATGGCCTCTTTCTGTGCCATAATGACTCTATGGGCTGGTTTTTCAGTCTTTGCCTGGGCTGGGATAGGAGGAGGGCAGGTGCTAAAAATAGCCCCGCCGGCCAGTGTGCCAGTTCGACGGCTCCATCTTGCCTCCGGGCCATTTTAGTGGAAGCAGGCTAGGCAATGCAAGGGCTACCTGCCCGCATGTGGCATGCAGCCAGCACAGCTCATTAAGAGCCACTTAAGGCCAATTAATGGAGGATGACTGGGATTTTCCAGTTGGCCTTCATGTTCCTGCAGTTGTGTGTGGGGCGGCGGAGGGGGGGGGGGGGGGGGGGGGGGTGGGGGGTGGTTTAGGCACTGTTTAGATGCCTGGAGGTAGCCTCCTGGCAGTAGGCCATGGTCCAGTGCTCCAGGCACCCTTTGAGACCCTTCCTCCCTGCCTGCCTGCAGGCAGGAGCAGCCACAGGCCACCCAGGAGAGGTCTTCCTCCCCAACCGCCCCAACCCCCCAAAAACCCCACCCCCACCCCCCACCACCACAGTGATGGCCTGGCTGCAAGATCCATTTTTAAGTTTAGATCTAAGAAATTTGGAGAATGGCTTCCTCCATTTTGAAGCACCCTCTCCCTCACTTGTCCTCTATTGCAGTCTGCTGCTCCTTTCAAGCTGGAAGGCCTATGATCAGCCTTCCAGCTTGGAGAACCCACCTGCCATTCTTAATTGGACAGCAAGCCCAGCTCCAGGCCAATTAAGGGAGCGGCCGTGAAAATCACCATGAGTGACTGTTCACCCTGGTGCAGGTTCGGGAGCCAGAAACAGTCCCAACCTCTGTTTTCTGACCTGGGAGGAAAAATCCAGCCCTAAGACTCTATGAATCTATGACCAAATAAGTGCACTTGTTAGCGAAAAAGTGATTCATGGCTTTATGAAAAGTAAGCCCCTCTGTGGGCACTAGTTTTACAGCATGATGACCAGTATTAGTAGTTAATCTGAAAAATTATATTCCTCTAAGTGCCTTGATTATCCTTAAGGATGCAGCAGTAACATTGTAAGTGGCTTGCACTTTTGTAATTAGAGGTAGATGTATAATGCATAAACATAATGGGGTCCTAGTTTTTGTCATTACCGGAGGAAGTGCAAATTTCAGTATTTAGGAGGCTATTTTCATTATCGGCTGCAGGCATTTCACAGAGCAGCATTAAGCTGCATTTGAATTAGATGTAAATGTAATTGGAAATACTCCACATCTATTGCCATGTTTGAGCTGATGCCAGTGAAGAGTAGCCTTTGAGAGTGTTGTCAAAATTAAGTAAAATGTAAAACTCCCCCTATTCACCATGGAAAATGTTTTCAGATATTTTTTAAAAAGCACATTTATTCCAAATAGTTACCCCAGGGGACAGAAGCGGCAATTTACTGCTTATTGATAATTTTTTACACGGCCTTGAGAGTTGCAGATTTGGTTTAACAGTGTGTCTATATGAAAGGGCCAAGTGGCATTTTCTGATCTGGCTTTAGCACAGCAGTAATTGCTTACGACCAGTGAATTAAAACACTGATTATTGTGCAATGCATCTTATCAACTTGCACAACATTGCATTTTAAGCCTTTATGAAATTTGTCACACTGACTGGAACTTAACTTCACTGACTGATATGACAAGTTTCACATTGGGTTTTTGCTGAAGACAGACTGTCTTCTGTATCTTCTTTGGCCTCCTTATCTCGAGAGACAATGGATACGCGCCTGGAGATGGTCAGTGGTTTGTGAAGCAGCACCTGGAGTAGCTATAAAGGCCAATTCTAGAGTGACAGGCTCTTCCACAGGTGCTGCAGAGAAATTTGTTTGTCGGGACTGTTACACAGTTGGCTCTCCCCTTGCGCCTCTGTCTTTTTTCCTGCCAACTACTATAGTTTGTGTTTATACCATACTGATGCACCATCAAAAAATATAAATAAATTCTAGTAGAATTGCTAGTTTATGCTTTATGAAGAAACAATAGTTAGCATGTTGTCATGGTCCTGCAGTTTTTTTTCCGGAATATGTGGTTTGCCTTTAAGGCTTGCAAGAGATCAGTATTGCTTTAAGAGCCAGCAAGCCTTAGGAGTTATAGGAAAGTGCATTTTTGTTGCCTTAGAAACAGCCATTTGGAGACTGCGATTCAAAAGGTGCATTCTCGATACCATGAAAATAGCCACTGGGAGTGAGCCTGATGTGATACATTTGTTACAATTCCGTTTGAACTGGCAGTTAGTAAGACAGTTTGAGCACACAG
Source organism: Heterodontus francisci (assembly GCF_036365525.1). Lineage (NCBI taxonomy): Eukaryota > Metazoa > Chordata > Chondrichthyes > Heterodontiformes > Heterodontidae > Heterodontus > Heterodontus francisci. The sequence goes on from NC_090371.1 coordinate 117,869,934, forward strand.
ACAGAAGACACAGACAGCTGTGATGAGCATACCTGAAAAATAACTCTCTACCATTTAAACTGAAGGAATAGGATTTTTGTCTGTTTAATTATTATCTCTAAATTCTAAAATGTCAAGCCAAGACAGAGTTATCTGGTAATTTAAATTGAAGAAAGGGAAGTTAGACTGTGACAATCTTTTATTCCTCAAAAACTCTAAAGTCAGATTGATTCTGTTGAAAGTGTTTGCAAGTCGTTAATTGTTGAAATTCGCTGGACTTCGAACAACATTCTGCGAGGACTTCGAACAACATTCTGCGAGGACTTCGAACAACATTCTGCAAGGACATCGAACAACATTCTGTGGGGACTTCGAACAACATTCTGTGAGGACTTCGAACAACATTCTGCGAGAATTTCGAACAACATTGGACAGTAAATTTGCAAGGACTCTAATTTTTCTATTTTTAAAGGTTCATAGTCTTTAAGAATTTAGTTCTTCTAATTAAAGAGTTAACTTGTTGATTTAAAGACACCTGGTTTGGTTAGCCTCATTCGGGGGTCAATAGATGGTACATTTTGGCTGGGTCTTTCTTTAATTTGGAAAGTTTTAAATGATATGTTAGCCGATCTGTGGAACGACGGGATTGAATTTACAGTGTGTTTGTCCCACCATGATCAGAATCATATATTTTGATTGGGGACTTTGACTGGAGCAGTCGGTCATAACAATATTGTTAATTTCAAAAAAGAAAATCACCTCTAGTTCTCCTCCTCGTTGAAGTTAAGGGTCACAGGAGGTGGATGTCATCTGCTACCTCACTCAAGTAGTCATTATTCTTCCAGCAGTCTTGACCAAGAGCTTTGGTCAATTGTTGGCCATCACAGCCAAGTCTAATCTTAACATTACCTAATGTTCACTCTGTTTCAACAAGGGTCATTATATAGTGACCAGAAAGGGACATTAATTTTTTCTTATTTAATCCAGAGTCACTGTAGTCTTTTTAAAATTCTTTCATGGGATCTGGGCATCGCTGGCTAGGCCAGCATTTATTGCCCATCCCTAATTGCCCTTGAGAAGGTGGTGGTGAGCTGCCTTCTTGAACTGCTGCAGTCCTTGGGGTAGATACACCCACAGTGCTGTTAGGAAGGGAGTTTCAGGATTTTGACCCAGTGACAGTGAAGGAATAGCAATATAGTTCCAAGTCAGGATGGTCCAGGGCTTGGAGGAGACCTTGCAGGTGGTGGAGTTCCCATGCATCTGCTGCTCTTGTCCTTCTAGTGCCCTCAATATCCCAGCTGAGATCAGCTCACTGGGCATAGACCAAGAATCAATCCTGAAACTTTCCTGGCTGCTTTGGCTCCTTTCAGGACCTTTTAGAATCATATGGGAAGCTCCATTGTAGCATACTTACAGAGCTCTAAACAGTCAGTAAGGAACTTTGGCATTTGCAACATGTATTTACAAAAAATCTAAATAAATTCAAATATGTGTGATTAAATCCATCAAAGCAGATCCCAGAAATCTAACAGTATAAAATTAAATGATCAGCCATGATCTTTTTTGAATGGCGGAGCAGGCCCGAAGGGCCGAATGGCCTACTCCTGCTCCTATTTTCTATGTTTCTATATTAGTATGTAACCACTGGGGAAAGTACCAGAAGTTATCAAACATCACTGTTGATTTACTTATCTCTAAATTTCTTCAAAACAATTTGGCACTAAGATGCTTTCAGAAAACGTACAGAAAAGGAAGCAAAACTACAGGACAGGAAAAATAAAAACTTGGGCCTCACAAGAAAGCTGATCAGGATGTGAGGACCATGCAGTTCATAATATGTCAACTTCATTCAATTTGTAACAATGTCAGAAGATTGTGAATTCAAGCTCCACTCTAGGAATTGAGTGCATCTAGGCTAAAATTCCAGTGTAGTTCAGAGTGAATTGGAGGTACCTATCTTTCAGATCAAATATTAAATCGAGGTCCATCTATCTGTTCAGGCAGATGTTGATAATCTCATGCAATTATTTAAAGAATAGCGGAGAATTCTCTAGGTGTCCTGACCAACATTTGTTGTGTAACCACATGACTATTAGGATATTTCTGTGTGTGCAATGGCCACAGTGTTTGCCTGCACAATAGTTGTTTCAAAGTAATTCAATGTATGTGAAATGTTTTGAGCCCTTTCTGTGAAACATGATATGGTATTATATAAATGTAAATATTTCTGCTTTTTAGTACATTGTTCCAGCATAAAGTACAAAATTACCAAATGAACATTTATTCTGTTTTTTAAAAATTACACTAACTGATCTCTCATGGCATTGCACATATATAGGGCTGGATTTTACAGACCCACCGACATCAGGGGTTGTGGCGAGGGGTCCGGAAAATGCCTCCAGCGGAGGCCCACCATGGGCTTCGATGCCGGGAAGGCCTGACCTGATATTGCCAGTGACGGTGAGGCCTCGTGGTAACTCCCCTTCCCCTCCCCGTCACTCAGCGACGGAAGCCAAATCTGCATATTTTAAAAAATGTAAATGAATAAATAAATGACCTATCCCCTCCCACCATCTGTTTCGGGGTGATATTTGGTGCCAGTGGCCAGCACTCCCGCGCCTTTGGATCTCCGTCCGGAGATCAGAGGCGGATCACTGGTGAGGAGGGGGGAGCCGTTAAGTTTCTCTGTGCGGGAGGGGGCAGAGTGGCATCAGAGTAATTTCATTGTTCTAGAGGATGGTGAGAAGGCGTAAAGTTTATGAACTTTGGGGGGGAAGGTCAGGTGTACCAGATAAGTGTTTTTGGCGGGGTGGGGGGGGAGGGCAGGTACTTAATTCTCTGGTTATTTTGGGAGGGGGATGTGAGAGGGTCAGGATCAAGTTAATTAATTGTTTAAAAACAATGTCCCTTTAAATTTTAAATGCAGGACTTAAAGCCCTTTAAAAATGGCGACAGCGCCTGCGCAAAGGCAGCTGACACCACTGCCGGGGATGGACTGCCCGCCCTCTCCACGTCATCAGGGTTGGGGGGGGGAGTCCGCCCCTGCCATTTAAATGAGTCGACGTGTTTAATATCATGGTGGCTCCGTGACATGCAGTCCACGCAGGGGGACTGCCATTGTTCAGCAGCTGCAACGTAAAATCCAGCCCCTAGTCTTCATTTGAAATGGGATTAAAGGGCAAGGGAGGTTAATAATTGGATCATGCCACACAGATGTAATTCAGATCCCATTTTAAAGACATGCCTTCTGTCCATACTTTATAATAGTGTAGACTGGTTTCCTTCATGCCAAGGACCTTGGGTATTTGACAGCGCCTGTGAATAAATTACCCACTCCCTTTCACAAACAATTGCTTAGGATCAGATTGATACAAAGATTCTGAAAGGCTCCCTTCCCTTGGACTAGGCTATTAAACTAAAATATTTCTCCAAAAGCTGAATTTGTGCTGTATTCCAACAGGAATTGTACACCTCATTATACTATTAGGAATAAAATATTCCCAATTTTATCAGCTGGATTTTTTCCACTTTATTATTAATAGTTCATAAAGGTCAATAAACTGACATTTGAAACTAGCTTCAAACATCATCAGTATTATGAAAAGCAAACTTGTAGCAAGATAGGTATAGCACCTGTGCATATAAACTGAGGTTTGTCATTATTTAGGGTTTTTGATCATTTTTATGTTCACACAGGAGATTTGGGAATGAGTTATGTTTAAGTAAATTGACTAAATATAACGCAAATTCAAAGAGGTTTAAAAAGCCCTGGGCTGCAGCATTTGAGATGGGGCGAGGGATGGTGAGGTTGTTTTTTGTAATGAACCAACTATCCTTATTATTCTCTACAATGACCAATTTATTATCTCATCGCTGATAGCCTATCAAAATAAGCACACCTATTGTGGTGGGGATAATTCTATTCATGTGAGCCCATCATGAAGCCTCTGTTGAGAACTTCTGTTTTGAGAGAGAAGGTTGTCAGTTTGTTTGACAGGTCTACCGGACTATCTGTGAATGGAACAGGAGTTGAAGGCACCGCCTTCCCAATTGCTAGAACACAGAGGAAATGTAAAAAGAGGCACTGGGGCAATCAGTCAGGTTTTAAACAGGAGGCTGTGAAGTACTGGTCAGGACCTGGAGATGGAGTTAAGATGTAAGAGGACAGTTTGTGCAGTTAGAAACTTTCTACTACAAATAAGTCAGTTTATGAAAGGGAGTCGGCATGTGGTTAATTATTATTTTTCTTTTCTTCAAGGAGAGAATTGAGTGGATAGCTTACTTGCCCTTGAATACTTGGATAATAATGGAGAAGTGGGAGGCATCAGTACAAGTTGCATGTTGCGGTAGCATAGAGTTAGGTTAGATGTCAGGAACTCCCTTTTGCAGAAGTCATCATTCTCTGGAATAATTTTCCAGTATGTACAGTGAGGATGGATTCACTGCAAGTACTCAAATGGGAGTTGGATGAGTTTCTGAGGCTAGAAGACATCTCAAGTTATAGAAGTTAGGTACATTGATAGGGATAGTGGTATCACTCACCATGGTTTTCTGAAACTTTTTTAATCACCAATTGAGATCAGAGAGGAATTTTCCAGAGTTTTTTCTCATTTGCCACATGTGTTTGTTTGCCTCTCCCAGGAAATTGTGTGACTGTGGTGGGCAGTGGTTGGAATGGATTTAATGGTGTGATCAGATTGCATTATTTGGGATGGGACAGGATTAATGTACTAGCTGGTCTTTCCCCACCCTTTTTCATATGTTTCTGTATAAAGTAAGTAGGATTTGCTTGAACTGTTCCTCTGGATGTTCTTCAATAAAAAATAAAGCAGCTTAACCATTCACATAGGGCTCATATCATTAGTGTTTCCCAATCCGCATGTAAGGACATATGAGAAGGACATGATGATCTAACTCAGTTCATGGGGGGACTTATCGTTTTACCCTCAGGTTACATTATATTGGACAGTTTGGACATACTCCTAAACTTGAGATGCTACGAGTGATTATAGAAGTGACCAGCTCTGCTGTGCCAGAGAGAATACTTAAAGTAGACCAAAATTTGTAACAAGTACATTCTGTCTACATAAATAATAGCTTCCAATTTTGCCTGTTGCAAAAACCAATTTAAACCTGAAGGCATTGAGATTGGTCTCTGTAATGAGCTCTTTTTATGTTGTCTGATGCAACATAAATGAGATGCGTAGTGACCAGTTGGTTGGAGATCTTAAAATAGGTTTATTAAACAGCTAAACTATTAAATACAGTGCAGAGTAAACTATTTACAGGGTCTGCTTCTAGGTGTTAGAGTTACAGAGTGACTCAGGTTTGTAGTCACATGACTGTGTCCTGCTACTTAGCTCATTAGCAAACTGAGATCTTAAAGGGACATCACTCTTAAAGGCAATCATACAACATCTCCCTTCTTTCCAAAGGTAGGTCTCGTATGCTAAAAGTAAAACATATCAAATTGGATAACATCAAAATTATTTACACATGGATAGAGATTGTGAAATTTACAAATATAGAGGCTCAAGAGTCCATATATCATTTCGGTGATTTGACAACTCTTCCAGATCTGGTTATGGTATAACCTCTGGGGATGTGAATTTCGCCCTTGGCTGTTTTGGGTTTGCAGGCATGTTATCAATGCATTGGCTGCCGTCCTGTTGACCTGTCACACCCGCACTGTCGGACCGTATTCCCTTGAGTCCGCCGTGTGCAATTGGAGTACTGCATACTTCTCTCAGTTGGCTTTAGTTCCTTCTCAACACCGCTCCACTAGATGATGTAATCTCGTAGGACCTAGGTTCACCGCACACTCCGGACATCTCTGCAACCAAACATGTTTTCGTTGTGGGATATATGAACCTGACTTTTTGTCCTACATGCAGCTGAGGTCGTTCCACCCTTACGTGTCAGTCATGCAGCATCTTCATTCTCCCCTGTTTTTCAAGTAGTGTCTCCTGCATCTCAGAGAATGTGGACAGATGATGGCTTGGCAGAGTCGTCTGCATTTGTCTGCCAAACATGATCTCTGCTGGTGACGGTAAGCCCATATCCATAGGTGTAGCTCTGAGGTGGACCATGACAACACAAAGATCTTGTATCGTTGTCTTACACTTTAGGATAAGTGCTTTGACTGTGTGAACCATTGGCTTGGCGAGACCATTAGACCTGGAGTAATGTAGTGAGGACGTCACATGGTTCATTTGGTGGATATGTCCCTGAAAGGTTTGCCCGTATACTGTGGCCCATTCTCGGAAATGATTTCTTCAGGTGCACTGAATAGACTGAATATAGCACTCAATGTGCCTGCGCCGACCGCGCTTGAAGTGTCTTTTACCTGTCTGAAAATTGGAAATTTGGAGAAATAGTCAATGACTATGATAAAGTCTTCTCCATTAACGGAAAATAGATCAGCAGCGAATTTGGACCAAGGGACTGATGGAATCTTGTGAGGGGGTAGAGCTTCTTTGCGTTGTTGTGGCTGAACTCTCTGCCTCAGAAGGTAGGGGAGGTGGGGTCATTGAATATTTTTAACACAATGGTAGATTCTTGTTAGGCTAGGGAATCAAAGGTTATCGAGGGTAGATGGGAGTGTGGAATTTGAGACACAAACAGATCAGCCATGATCTTATTGAATGGCAGAGCAGGCTAGGGGGGCCGAATGGCCTACTTCTACTCGTAATTTGTATGTTCGTATGTCACCACCACTGCCACCGTATAATGAGTTTTTTTAATGTTGATTGATGCAACATAAGGGAGCTGCATGGAGTCCAGTTAGTTGGAGTTCTCAAACAGGTTTATTAAACAGCTAAACTATTATACACAGCACAGAGCTAACAAAAGACAGGGGCTGCTTCTCGGTGTTAGAGTTACAGAGGGACTCATGCTTGTAGTCAAATGACTGCATCCTGGTACTTAACTCATTAGCATACTAAAATCTTAAAGGGACATCACTCTTAAAGGCAATCATACAACAGTCTCCATAGCGCTGCCACCCCAAACTGAAAAAATGTCTACTAAGATGCTTCTGGCCACAGCCACTTCTGGAGCAGCCTGCGCAGTGCACCCTGACTGACACTGTGTGTGCTGGAACCATATAGAGTGGACAGATCGTGATGTCAAACAGCTGTTATGGTACAATCGCTCAAGACAAAGCCCCCAGTCAAAATATATGATTCTGATTGTGGTGGGAGCAATAGACTGTCAATTCAGTCCTGTCACTCCACAGATCGCATAACATATCTTTAAGATTTCCCAAATCAAAGCCACAGCCGAGTTGAACAATCTATTAATCCCCGAATGAGGCAAACCAAACCAGGTATCTTTAGATATCAACAAATTAACTGTTTATAAGAAAAAAACTAAGATAAAACAACATTTTAAAAATAGGAATAACAATAAAGTCCTTTCAGATTTAAGCTTCCTGTGACGAAACAGTCGTCTGATTCAAAGTCCACTCGCAATCTTCCAGGATCCGATGAGGAATTCGGGAATCCAGTCCAACATCCAAAGCTTCAAACTCCTCTTCCTTCCAGCGATGACCACAGCAGATCAACAACTCGCAACCACTTTCAAAAGAATCAATTTGGCTTAACTTTTAGAATTTTGAGAGGTAAAAATAAATAACAGTTTAAATTCCCTTCCTTCAGTTTAAATTGACAGAGATCCCTTCTTCAGTTCATGCTGGCCCAGCTGTGTCTGTCTGTATCTCTCAAATGTCTCTGCAAAAAGCAGGATCACGACACAGCCTCTAATGTTGGTTTGACACATGATCTGACATTTTGGACTGCGCAGGTCCAGTTAATGTATTCTACACCTTCTCATAATCACTCTCAATTGAGCTGTATGAGGGACACATATGAGCTGCACCCCCCACCGACAACTGGTGTTCTTTAAAGGGCTAACCATCCAACTTCCAGGTGAGGTGCTTTTGACGACTTATTTTTGCTGTTTCAGAGTGATTGGAAGTATTGGGCTGGATTTTAAGAGCCCACCTGCGCTCCTGGCAGCGAGCTCAGAAAATGGCAGCCCGCATTCCGAAGCACCACCGTGATCTCCCACGCGGTGGCTCATTTAAATAGCTCGGGCAACACGCCTCCCCACCCCCAATCATATGACGGGGCAGGCTGTCCGTCCCCAGCAATGGCATCAGCTGTCTGTGCGCAGGCGCTTGCGCCATTTTTAAAGGGCAGCCATCCCTGTCGCCCAATTTAAATTTTTTAAGTGAACCCCCCCCAAATTTACAAAAGAAAATTGTAATGCCCCTTTCCAACCCCCCAATAAAAATTACAGTATTTGCCCTCTTCCCACCCCTAAAAAAACACTTGCCTTTTAATTCTGACCACAACCCCAAAGACTGCACAAAATTGAAAGTTCACCACTTCCCACCATCCCCTACACTGATAATGCTCATTTGACCCCATCAACCCTCCCAACCAGTGTCACGCCTGCTTTCCCCAAACGGGGAATTGAAGTCACGGGAGTGCCGCCTGCTGCGCTGAAAATCGCAGCGGGACCGGAATATTACCGGTAAGTATATTTAAATGAATTTGTTTTAATGATTTTAAATATTACAATTGAGGTCCCATTGCCCAGCAGTGGGGGGACCGCCACGGAACTGTGCTGCCGCCGGGAGGATCGGGCCAGGCCCTCCCGGTGTCAGCTTCCGAGGCAGGCTTCTGCCAGAACAATCCTCCAGTAACCCCCAGGCACAAAGCCCGACATTGTGGGCTTGGTAAAATCCAGCCCATTGTGTTGATTGTTGTAGGAAGAGTTGTGCAACTTTTTTGCATTTTCAAGGGAGTGGTGCTGAATCTTAAGGAAGTCGGAGGAGTTGGAAGGCCTGTCAGGAAAAAATCGGCTTCAGTAATTGGGGTGATAATTGCAGTCTATTGGGCTGCAGCATGATTTGGAAATAGAGCACAGGCAGCCGAGAGGGGAAGCAGTGCGCATTGGGAGGAGGAGCGGAGACCGCATCAGGGACCCCTTCGCTCTGAATGGGCTGCCTGTGAGCGGATACTCAGACTCCAGTTCCCTTGCAATGTCATCCCCACATCACAGTTGCTCCGTAATTCCCCATCTTTCAGTCCATCTGCTACTGACAATCACAGAGTGCTCTTGGCCCAAATGCTTAAATAAAAACCACCACAAAACACCATTCCATAACAACTTTATCCAGCAACACTTTCAATAATACATACAAAACTGAACTATTCACTGCAGTGCATTCCATTAACTCCAGTTTTATAGGTGTCTTTGCCTGTCCTAGTGCTCCTACATATTGTTATCCCAGTGGCTGTGGCATGGCTAGTGGAAGACTGCTGCCTTTCAGTGGGGGAGATTGCACATGGCCTTGCAGGATGACCTCCAGCAGCTCTGGGCCTTGAAGACCCAGCTTCGGAATGCACCACCTCAGCATGGGTAGCAGTAGTCTGGGCTGGCTGGCTGAGAGGCAACAGCAAAGGGCACTCTGATGGAGTGGCAGTGGTGGGAGCATGAAGGCACCTCAGCAATGCTCGTAATCTGTTGGAGGACAGATTGTTGGACAGCTGTGAAAAGCTGCAAGCCCCTTTGAGGGCAGCAGTCTGAAGCCGCACAGCACCAAGCAAGGATTTCATGATGTCTGACTGAGTTTTCACTGCAGCACTGAAACATTAGGTGGCATCTACCTGTTCTGCAATGGAAGCTGAGACATTGTCCACGAGATGCTGCATCACAAACTGGGTCCACAAGTGCTGTCAGGGAGTTGGCCAACGCTTTCATAATGGAAAAGATGGGCTCCAAGCTCTGTATGAAGCCCTGCGTCAAGTTGGAGCCGGACTCCTTCATGCTTCTTGGCAGTGACAGGAAGCTATCTGGCTGGCCAGCTAATATATCCAGTATCTCAATGTGCACCCTCATTGGCATTTTCCTATTGACTGCCCCAACAAAGTCCTCAGCTGAGTCCCCCATAGCAGAATATGTCTGCAATCTCGCCCTCTGGTGAGCTGGCACACAAACCATTATTTCCCACACCCTGGCTGCAGTCCATTCATGCCCAGTAATTCACTATGTGATGATCCTGACTCTATACAACCCTCTAAGGCATGTGCAGTACCAGCATCTGATCTGGTAGCTGCATGTGTCAGATCAAGTGATGATTCTTCATCAGAGGTCAGGTGTGGTTGTCACCATTCCTCTTGCGGCTGCAGTGGCTGCCAGGTGTCAGTTATTGGGTATCTAAAAATATAAATGCAGAAAGTGAGGGTTGGTTGAGTGTAACGGGTTGGGGTGGAAAGCAAGAAGTCCATGGCCACACCATCTGTATCTTGAACTTCATGTCAAATAGCAGGAAAGAAGGTGGGTTTTGAGAAGGGGCATCAGGCAGGAACATACCATCATCCTGAATGTTCTCGAGAACGCCTCAGTTGCAACTGGCTTCCTGATTTGGAGCACTGCCTCCTCGAGAGGACTCAGGAGATGCAGGCGACCTTGTCCCCACTGTTTCTGCTCTGCACCTGCAGTTATGGGTCACTTTGTCCTCCAAGAGGGTGGGAAGAATGTCAGTGAAAGTGTTGCAATGTGTTTGGGTGATGTGGCTGCCATAGCTGAATAGCTGGAAATATGTGGAAGCAGCAAGAGGTGGGTGTGAGGCTGGTAGCATTGGCGAGGGTGAAGTGGATGATCTAAAAGTTAGGTCTGAATCCTGATTGCTATTGATTGCTGATGGGTGAGTGATGGGGTTGCGGTACGTGAGAGGTTGATATTGCAGCGGGTACGAAATGGTCTGTGAAGATGCATTCACAGAACCATAGAAAAGTTACTGCACAGAAAGCCGCTATTCAGCCCATTGTGTCTGCGCCAGACCTTGACCATCTGTGTGAGGTCATTGAACTTCTTCCAGCACTGCTGCCAAGTCCTTGGAACCAGACTCCTGGAATTAACTTGCCTGGCCACCTGCTCCCGTTCCCTTCTCAGGGTGTACCTTGAGGGTATCTTGGCCCCCTTTGGAAACATTGGGCTGGATTTTCCCAGTTGGGTCACGATCCCAAAGTCAGGCTCAATTCCAGGTCTGGAATTTGGAAGTACCCATGCAGGACATCGCTCATGATCTTCCCAAAGGCAGCTAGTCAAGAAGTAACCTCCAAGAGCCACATCTAATTAGGGATAGCGGGCGGATCAGGGAAGTAGGAAGCCCAATCAGAGGGCCCGCTGTGATGTCCGGCCGGCAGTCACACTGGGGGAGGTGGATGCTGCTCTGACAGGTAGGCGATCGTTAAGGTGCCTCAAGTTGGAGGTGCTCTCTGCAGCATTGCAAAAAATTAAAACTCCCTCATGGCCAAAGCTGACAGGTAATCATGGTGGATTGGGATCCCTTCAACAGGGTGGCTTGTGATGCAGCTGTACCATCACATCCCAGCAGGTCTGTGCCAGCATGATGAAGAGGTAGCATCGATGAGCATGCACACCGCCCCCACCCCACCCCAATCCCAACCCCCTGGCTTGCCACTGGGAGACTTCCTCCAGTTCAATTCTGGCCCCTGGCCTCAGTGGGGAGCCCATCCACCCATCAGTAAGATCCTGGGGGTTGCCATCACCATCCACCCAATTGGATCATTAATGGGCCTAATCGGCTACCTGCCTCTGCTGCGTTGACCCTGCCTTTGGCAAGATCGCTTGGAGGCAGGGACGTGTCAGGTAGCCTGCCCGACATGCTATATTCCGACGTTGCTCCAGGTCTCGCCTCCTAACCTGCCTCCGCAGGACTGGAAAAATTCAGCCCATTTGTCTCTCTTCTTTTCCACCTCCTGGAATAATGCCTCCAGTGCCATATCAGAAAACCTGGAAGCCCTCTCTCTTGCCGGCTGCTCCATTTTCTGTACCTTTGCTTCCGCAGACAGTCAGCAGCAGCTTCTGCTTGATGAGTGCAGCCCCCTTTAAGGGCACCTTTAAGACGTGCAAGCTGGCTGAAACATGCTAGCAACACACACTGCTGAGCCCTTTATTGTGACTGCAGCTAGTTAGCAGTACATTCCACACTGGGTGGCATGCTGAAATCATTTAGCTGAGGATGTAGCATGATGTTTGCGTACTGCCTGGATCAATTGCAGTTGGAGGCGAAAGTCACCACTCAGCTAGGGCGCTGGACGGGACTGCCCGAGTGCTTTCCTACAGCAGCCAAGGGCCAGTAAATCAACTGGTGGCCTCGATGCTGTGGTACCAGTTGGTCACTTTAATCCCACCCCCTGCATTTGCCACCAAGATCCAGAAGAAGCTCGTTGATTTCTTCAGGGGCATGGAGAAACACTGGGTCCCTGCTGTGGTCCTGAGTCTCCCGATTGAGGAGGGTTGTCAGTTGCTGGTGTGCGTCTGTCCCCAGGCTGCGGCTCTCCGCCTTCAGACCCTGCATAGATAGCTGTACATCGGGTGTCCTCCCAGATGGTGTGTGCTGACGATGTATTTTTTCTGCCAGGGTACTAAAGGCCTGTTCAGGTCGGGGAAAAAGAACCCAACGCGAACCCGACTGAACCACAGCAGACCCAAACCCAACCCAACCCGAGTCCCTCCAATTTTGCCCCGTGGCCGACCCAACTCGACCCTAGCCCAACCCGGAACTGACTCAACCCGAGCCCAACCATCCCTTTACTTACATTCCGACTCGGAACCTCCAGGAAGCTGCAGCATGTGCGTGATGACGTCATAGAGACGTCACTCGCTCACTGCGCAGACTCAGTTTCCCTGCTTGACGTCTCGGTCTCCCAGCTCAGATAAGTTTTTTAATTTTAATACTTACCAGTAGACCACTTGCCATGTGTGTGTGTGGCCTGACCCGGACCCAGCCCGACCCGACCCGAGCCTGAAAGCCGGACCCAGAAGAGGGGCCCGACCCGACCTGAACTTGACACGTCGTCGGGTCCCGTCGGGTTTGGGTCAGGTAACAGGCCTTTACATGTCACTGCCTTCAAGATGACATGCAGTTCCTGGGAGCAACTGTTTGCTGAGCCTGTCTGAGGGAGTTGCCTATCTTTTACCGGGATCTATTCAGAGTCTGGAACATGGTCGCCTCCATTTAAGGCACTCCACTGCCGGTGGAGGGGAGGACTCTGGTTGTCTGGGCGGCCGACTCTGAGGATGGACCGAAAGGTGGAGAAATAGCCGAAGACTCTGGGATGCCCCTCACTGTGGGTGTCGAGGGGGCTCAGGAGCGTGGAACGCTCCCTGCCGAGCTGATCCCCGCTCAGCCAGAACTGCTCATCGGACCCAGGCTCCAAAACCGTCCTCAGGAGCCAGTCCCACACAACCTGAGCTGCCTCTCAGAAATGCCCTCCGTGCCATTCCATGCTGCATGGAGGGGTTTCCTGTACAGGTTTCTCCTGCACACTCTCTACACTTCCTCAACCTTGTCTGCCACCCGGATAATCTGTGGTGGTCCGTATTGGCATCTGGCCGTGAGGGGAATCTCCGGTGGAAGTCTCTCCCTTTACATCGGGGACCTGGAGTGCTGCACAGGGCAGTCCTGTACAATAGACTTCTAAGAGGTTCACTGACTCCCAGGTTGCCTGTAATTTCTGTGGCCTGGACAAGTCTGTATTCGATGTTTATATGGAGTGTGCGAGTTTGCAGCCCCTCTTTGAATATTTAAGGGGTTTGCTCCTCAAGTTTTGGCTGCACTTCATGTTGTGTGATTGCCTTAAGACTGATGTCTGCCTTTAAGATCTCAGTATGCTAATAAGCTAGTCATGTAAGTACAAGCCATAATCACTCTGCAACTGCAACACCCAGATGAAATTTTTGTAAATAGTTTGTTCTGTACTATATATACTTGCTTAGCGGTTAATCAAGCTGTTAGAGATCTTCAGCAAATTGAACTCCATGCATCTCTTTTATGTTGCATCAGACAGCATGAAGAGCTCATTATACTTCAGCCTCACACTCCTGATCTTTGGGCATCCGGTGTGGAGGAGGGTGGGCCAGGAGGAGGATCATCCCCTTTGGTCTGCTCCTGGGCCGAGCCAAGGTGGCAATTCATTGGTCCAGGCAGCGGGCCATTGGGGGGTCCATCCATCCTGATTGCCTGCCCCTCTTCAGAGGTTATATTCATGCCCAGGTGTCCCTGGAGAAGGAGCACGCTGGAGTGCATCATAGATGCTGAAAATTGCATATTAATTTGAGTTTTGTTTTATTTATCTGTTTTTAATAAAGTTGCTTTTTAAAATACATATAAATGGGGCCTGGGAAATAAAGGAAAAACAAAAAAATGGGATCAGCCGCAGGGTGATTTCAGGCGGGGGTCTCGTGATGTGCAAATGAGCCTTGAGGAATATTTCCCCTGAAGTATCCACACTGCACCAAACTTGAATTTGCAGCAAATTAATCTGAACTTGCCAAATTCAGACCACTTTGGGCGAAGAGTTTGGCATCATGCTAGTATGAAAATGTTCTTCTACTAGAGTCTTCGTATTTTATTTGATGTTTACATTGACTATATGTAGACACAAAGTGGCCACTGCTGGACTGAGGAAGAAAACTAGAAGACATATTTTCCAGTATTATGATTTCCTTAGGACCCTGAGGATCATTAAATGGAAATGTGCACTTTCCTTGAATGAGCCACTTTTCACATTGGCAAAGAATATTAACCAAGTGACTATATAAGTAGTGTGTAATGTCATAAATCTCATCTTTCAAATACCTGATGACTATCATTCTGAATCCATTTTCCCTTTTAGCAGAATAATTTGACCAAATACATTAGATAAAATGTAAGATTATAAAGTGTAATTTGGGATTCTCAGAATGCAGCTCAGAATATTTCTTGTATTGAAAAATGATCCTCCAAAGGATTGCCACATTATGTTGGCCTCTTATGTATACATCACGTTACTATCTAATATCTGTGTACAGTGGCAGGCCATCATTTTGTCGGCTAAGGGTTATGACTACAGCCGGATAAATGACATATGCCTAAGGGAACCAGGCACTGAAAGACCACATAGTACAACATTGATCCTACAAAGTGTCATTGGCCCTGTCAAATTTGTCTGTAGAATTGCTGATGTAATATAATGAGGAATGAAAAGCTGTGGACAAGTTTATAGCGCTTAGAAGCTGTTTGCTTGGCAAAGGTGGATGTGAGAAACAAGCAGATGAATTCTATAGGAATGAGGTTCTAGTTTTTTAGATGCTATGAAATCATTCTGGGATCTATTGAAAATATTTAGAGATACAGCACTGAAACAGGCCCTTTGGCCCATCAAGTCTGTGCCAACCATCAACCACCCGTTTATACTAATCCTACATGAATCCCATATTCCTACCACATCCCCACCTTCCCTCAATTCCCCTACCTATACTAGGAGCAATTTATAATGGCCAATTTACTTATCAACCTGCAAGTCTTTGGCTGTGGGAGGAAACCAGAGCACCCGACGAAAACCCACACAGTCACAGGGAGAACTTGCAAACTCCGCACAGGCAGTACCCAGAATTGAACCCGGGTTGCTAGCGCTGTGAGGCTGCGCTGCTAACCACTGCGCCACTGTGCCACCCATACTTATAGTCCACTTCATACTATATGCTGAAGATAGCATATGCTGGTATCATTACAACCTGATAGAATGGACCCTAGTTAGGAAAGGTTGTGTGAAAGGTTGAAGTTCATATGATGGAATAGGAAGTTCTGAATGGAATGTAAGAGCAATAGTGGGCAGATAGCTGGGAGATGGAAGAGAGAGTATGAGAGTGACCAGGCTTTCATGCCATCACTAAGAATGCCAATTTCCACCTCTGTGACATCACCAGACTGCCCTGCCTCACCTCATCTGCTGCTGAAACTCTCATCCATGCATTTGGCATGCCTAGACTTTACTCCAACATACTCCTGGCTGGCCTCCCACATTCTACCCTCCAAAAGCTTGAGGTCATCCAAAACTCAGCTGTCCGTGTCTTTACTCGCACCAAGTCCAGTTAACCTATCACCCCTGTGTTCACTAACCTACATTGGCTCACAGTTAAGCAACACCTTATTTTTAAATTCTCATCTTTATTTTCAAATCCCTCCATGGCCTCATCCCTCTAACCTCCTCCAGTCCCAAACCCTCTGAGATATCTGCACTGTTTCAATTCTGGCCTCTTGAGCACCTCCAATTTAAATTACTCTGCCATTAGCAGCTGGGCCTTCAGTTGTCTAGGATCTAAGCTCTGGATATCCCTCTCTAAACCTCTTCACTTCTCTACCTCTCTTTTCTCCCCCACCCATCTATCGGGAACAACTTTACATCCTGGGACCTCCCTCCCCCTGGCGTGCATGGCAAATACCACCCCCCCCCCCACACCCCCTCATCAGAGCCTTCCGGACTGGCCCCGGCAACCCAGCCTCACCTACCTCTGTTCAAGGGTCCCAGCGCTGGGCCTGGGTCTGAGGCCTCTACAGTACCAGCAGTGGCCACCATTCCCAGTAGGGCTGCCGATACTGCTGAGCTGCCGGCCCTCTGATTGTCCAGAAGCTCATGTACGCGGGATCCCTGTCCCTTTAAAGACTTTAAAGGGATGGGAATCCTGCCTCCTGAAACTTTGAGTCAAAAAGGCAGGAGGTTTGCTCCAGGGCGGGGGAGGGTGGGGGGTGCGGCACGAAAAGGCACAGGCGCAGTTCCCCCTGCCTTTTCGGCCCAACACCAGGAGCCCCACCTCCAGCACAAAAAACAACCCTCATGTCCTCCTTACAACTTGCTTACCTACCTATCTTTGTATCTTCTGCAAATTTGGCTACAGTACACACGGTCCCTTCAGCCAAGTCATTATTATAGATCGTAAATATTTGAGGCCCCCGTACTGATCCCTGTGGCATTCCACTAGTTACAGTTTGCCAACCTGAAATGCCCCATTTATCCCAGCTCTGCTTCCTGTTAGTTAGACAATCCTCTATCCTTTTGTAAATCCAAATACACTACATCTACTGGTTCCCCTTTATCCACCCTGCTTGTTGCATCATCAAAGAACTGTAATAAATGTGGCAAACAGGATTTCCCTTTAATAAAACCATGTTGACTCTGCCTGACTAAATTATAATTTTCCAAATGTCCTGCTACTCCTTCCTTCATAATGGATTCTCGCATTTTCCCAATGATAGATGGCCTATAGTTTCCCCACTTTCTGTTACCTCCCTTTCTGAATAGAGGCATTACATTTCCAATTTTCCAATCTGCTGGGACCTTTCTAGAATCTCGGGAAATTTGGAAGATTACAACCACTATGTTTGCAGCCACTTTTTTTAAGACCCAGTATACAGGCCATCAGGTCAAGGGGGCCTGTCATCCTTTGGTCCCATTAGTTTTCCTCGTATTTTTTCACTATTAATTGTGATTATTTTAAGTTCCTCCGTCCATTTTGCCTCTTGATTTTCTGTTATTCTTGGGATGATTCATTAGGGATTGGAAGGAAAAACTGTAGATGAACAATGGACCACCTTCAAAGAAGTGACAGTTCAGGTACAGTCAAGGTATATTCGCTCGAAGGGGAAAGGTAGGGCAAACAAATCCAGAGCTCCCTGGGTGACAAAAGAGATTGAGATTAAGATGAAGAAGAAGAAGTGTGCTTATGACAGATGTCAGGTGGATAACACAATTGAGAATCAGGCTGAATATAAAAGGTTCAGAGGAGAAGTGAAAAACCAAATACAAGAAGCAAAGAGAGGGTATAAAAAAGAGACTGGCAGCTAAAATAAAAGGGAATTCCAAAGTTTTCTGTAAACATAAAAATAGTAGAAAGGTGGTAAAAGGAGTAGTAGGGCTGATTAGGAACCAAAAATGGGATTTGCACATGGAGGCAGGGGGGATAGCTGAGGTGTTAAATGAATACACTGCATAAGAAAGAAGATGCTACCCAGGCCATGGTGAAAGAGGAGGTAATCAATACACTAGAAGGATTTAAAATTGATATGGAGGAGGTATTAGATAGTCTGTCTATACTTAAAGTTGATTAAGACAAAGCATTAGTACAGATAGGGTGTTAATGGACTGAAAACTGAACAGCCACAAGCACAAACATGAAAAAAACAGTGGGTAGGCACAGTAGAAACAAACTGAACAAACTAAAATAAAATAAACACAAAAAATAAAAGAAAAGAGAAAAAATAATTAAAGATGAAAGTAAAATGGGGGGCACGTCATGCTCTGAAATGATTAAACTCAATGTTCAGTCCGGCAGGCTGTAGCATGCCTAATCGGCAAATGAGATGCTGTTCCTCAAGCTTGCGTTGATGTTCACTGGAGTACTGCAGCAATCCCCGGACAGAGGTGTGAGCATGAGAGCAGGGGCGTGTGTTGAAATGGCCAGCAAATGGAAGCTCAGGGTCATGCTTTCGGACTGAGTGGAGGTGTTCCACAAAGCGGTCACCCAGTCTCCGTTTGGTCTCCCCAATGCAGAGGAGACCACATTGTGAGCAGAGAATACAGTATGCTACATTGAAAGAAGTACAAGTAAATGGCTGCTTCACCTGAAAGGAGTGTTTGGGGCCTTGGATAGTGAGGAGAGAGGAGGTAAATAGTTTCTACTGTGCCTACCCACTGGTTTTTTTTCATGTTTGTGCTTGTGGCTGTTCAGTTTTCGGTCCATTAACACCCTATCTGTACTGATGCTTTGTCTTTCAGCACACCATTAACATATTGTTTGCCTTTGCTCCATGACCTTCTGGGACCTTGTCCGATCAATACCTTCTCTTTTGTTATCTCTTGCCTCACCCCCGCTTTACCTGCTTAAAATCTTTTATATTTCTTATATCTGCCAGTTATGAAGAAGGGTCACTGACCTGAAACATTAGCTCTGCTTCTCTCTCCACAGATGCTGCCAGACCTGCTGAGTTTTTCCAACACTTTCTGTTTTTATAACACGGATATGAAACTGGCTGTGTGACAGGAAACAGAAAGTTGTGATTAATGGATGTTTTTTGGACTGGAGGAAGTTTGTAGTGGAGTTCCACACAGGGATCAATGTTGGGACCTTGCTCTTCCTGGTATATATTAATGACCTAGACCTTGGTGTGTAGGGCACAATTTTAACATTTGTGGATGATATGAAACTTGGAAGCATTGTGAACTGTGAGCAGGATAGTGTAGAACTTCAAAGGGATATAGACAAGTTAGTGGAATGGGAGGACAAGTGGCAGATCAAGTTTGATGTGGAAAAATGTGAAGTGATTCATTTTGGTAGGAAAAACATGGAGAAACAATATAAGATGAGGGATACTGCGCTAAAGGGGGTGCAGTAGGAGAGGGACCTGGGTATATATGTCATTAAAGGTGGCAGCATAGATTGAGAGAGTGGTCAATAAAGCATACAGTATCCTGGGTTTTATAAATAGGGGCATAGAGTACAAGAGCAAGGAGGTTATGTTGAACTTATATAAGACACAGAGAGCAGTTAATAAAGCATGAAGTATACTAGGCTTTACTAATAGGGGCATAGAGTACAAGAGCAAGGAGACTATGTTGAACTTGTATAAGACACTAGTTCAGCCTCAGCAGGAGTATTGCTTCTGGTTCTGGGCGCCGCACTTTTGAAAAGATATAAAGCATTGAAGAGAGTGCAGAAAAGATTCCTGATAATGGTTCCAGGGATGAGGAACTTCAGTTATGAAGATAAATTGGAGAAGTTGGGACTGTTTACCAAATCACCTCTGAACCTCTCTTCTCGAAGCAAGAGGTATTCAAAATCATGAGGGGTCTGGACAGACTAGATAGAGAGAAACTGTTCCCACTCGTCAAAGGATCGAGAATGAGAGGGCATGGATTTAAAGTAATTGACAAAGAAAGCAAAGGCAACATGAGGAAAAGTTTTTTCATGCAGCAAGTAGTTAAGGTCTAGAATGCATTGCCTGAGATTGTGGTGCAGGCGGATTCAGTCAAGGCATTCAAAATAGAATTCGACTGTTATCTGAAAAGGAAGAATGTACAGGGTTATGGGGAGAAGGCCGAAGAATGGCAGTAGGTGAATTGCTGATTCGGAGAGCTGGTGCAGACACGATGGGCTGAATGGCCTCCTTCTGTGCTGTAATAATTCTGAGTGTTTCTGTGTTTTCTGCTGTGAAGGTAGATATAAAATACTTGTTCAAAGTCTCTGAAATTTCCTTGTTTACCATTATTAATTCCACAGTCTCAAACTGTAAGGGACCAACACTTACTTTAGTTATTCTCTTCCTTTTTATATATTTGTAGAAGCTTTAACTGTCTGCTTTAATATTTCTTGCTAGTTTACTCTCATATTCTAATTTCACCCTCTTTTTTAGTCATCCTCTGCTGATTTCTAGACTTTCCCAATCTTCTGGCCTACCACTAATCTGTGCAGCAATGTATGCCTTTTCTTTCAATTTGATACCATCCTTACCTTCCTTAGTTATCCATGGATGATGCAACCTTCTCAGAGTCCTTCTTTCTCAATAGAATTTATCTTTATTGAATGTTTTGAAATGTCTCCTTAAAGGTCTACCACTGCTTGTCTACTTTCTTACCTTTTACTTATTTTCCCAGTCCACTTTAGCCAACTCTGTCCTCATACCCTTGTAATTACTTTTTTTAAGTTTAAGACACTAGTTTCAGATCTAAATTTCTCAAATTGAATGTGAAATTCACCATGTTATGATCACTCTTGCCTAGAGGATCTTTATTACGAGGTCATTTATTAATCCTGTCTCATTAAACATTACCAGGTCTAAAATAGCCTGCTTCTGGGCTGGTTCCAGGATGTATTATTCTAAGAAACTGTCCAAATCCACTCTATGAACTCATCCTCCAGGCTACCTTTGCCAATTTGATTAATCCAATCTATATGAAGACTAAAATCACCCACAATTATTGTAGTACCTTTCCTTCAAGCCACCATTATTTCTTGATACATATTCTGTCCTATGGTGTAGCTACTGTTAGGGGGCCTATAATCTACTTTAACAAATGACTTCTTTCCTTTGTTGTTTCTTATCTCCACCCAAACTGATTCTGCATCTTGATCTTCCAACCCAAGATCATGTCTCACTACTGTACTGATCTCATCCTTTATTAATAGAGCTATTCTGCCTCCTTTTCCTTTCTTCCTATCCTTCTGAAATGTCAAATACCCTTGAATGTTTAGTTCTCAGCCTTGGCCACTTTTCAACCATGTCTCTGTAATGGCTACCATATCGTACCCATTTATTTCTATTTGTGCTATTAATTCATCCATCATGTTGTTATTTTATGATCGTTGGTGGAGGCAGAAACCCTCAACTCATTTAAAAGGTACCTGGACCTGCACCTGAAGTGCTGTAACCTGCAAAGCTCTGGACCAGCTGCTGGAAGATGAGATTAGAGTGGGTGGCTAGTTTTTTCAGCTGGTGCAGACATGATGGGCTGAATGGCCTCTTGATGTGCCGTAACTTTTCTATGGTTCTATAGTTATGAATGCTCTGTGCATTCAGATAAAGACCCTTTAATTCTGTCTTTTCACCATTTTTCCCTACTCTGATCTTATTTGCTGGTGCACTCTTATGTTTGTACGTGCTGGTATACTCTAATGTTTGTGTAATAATACATGACATGTGAATATCTGTTTTCTCTGATTTAAGTAGAATAGAATGCAAAGGGCAATTGAGCTAATTTTACAAACTCATTCCATCTGAAGGGAAGACTACCTCCTGGGAGTGCACTTTTCTAAAGTCACTTCTCTGCTATCAGCTAAAAACATAAGTGAAGAAATGTCCCCACTATACATTGCACAGAAAATCCTGATTGCAGGAGGTGGATGCCTCTTCTAGTCATCTCCCCCAACACCTAACAGTAGTTTAGAACATGTCTAGGGTGTTAGAGTTATAGAGAGATATAGCACTGAAATAGGCCCTTCAAGGCACTGAGTCTGTGCTGACCAACAACCACCTATTTATGCTAATCCTACATTAATCCCATATTCCCTACCATTCTCCTACTACCTACCTACACTAGGTGCAATTTACAATGGCCAATTTACCTATCAACCTGCAAGTTTTTGGCTGTGGGAGAAAACCAGAGCACCCGGCAGAAACCCACACAGTCACAGGGAGAACTTGCAAACTCCACACAGGCAGTACCCAGAACTGAACCCGGGTCGCTGGAGCTGTGGTGCTAACTACTGCGCCACTGTGCCACATTGGATTGCTTTAGAAATTCTAATGCTCCAGAGGCCGAATGAAACCAATGTCTCTTGAAAGCAGTTCTGGAACTACTGAAGGCCCCAATAAATTGTTACTTATGGCCTTGCTCTTCCCTGAGGAAAAATAAATAATTTTTTTCAGTTGTTTCTTCAGCCCAATTTGGATCCTTTGCTCCCTCTCTCAGCGTGGCGGGGCACAGCTCTGAGTTTCTGTTCCCTTTGCAGTCAGAGAGCTCATGTTGTGCCACTACAGGCATGGGTACCCATCCTGCTTATTTAAATGACACTGTGGGTGGAATTTTATACCCTCCCCCATGGCGGGTTTGGGGGTGGGGAGAGCATAAAATTGGGTGGGATCATGGCGGCGGGGGGGGGGGGGACCCCGCCACCATCTCATCTCCTCCGAAATTTAGTCCGGAGCGGGAAGGCCTGTGAACAGCCTTCCTGCCCTGCCACCAATTGAGGCTCTTAACTGGGTAATTAATACCTAATTAAGATCCTCTTCCCACCAAAGCCGCAATTACCCGTGTGGTGGGCAGCTCTGTCGCCGCACGGGAAGCATGACACAAAAAACCGTGTGGGCTGCATGCCAGCTGTAGGGATGGGGCAGGCGGTCCCTCATTCAAAGGCACTGAGTGCATGAATGAGGGACCCGGCATCGGGAAGGAGTGACCCTCAGAGGGGCAACCCCCATCCAGACCGCCATCTCCACCCCGCGCGATCCCTCCTGCCCTGACCTACCTTAAGCTTGGTTCCAGCGCCATTCCTCCGTGTGTGGTCATTGCAGCTGTGGACGCAGCCACCGCCTCTGTAGTGGCGCTGCAGGGTGGCAGCTCTGCAAGGACGGGACTTCCAGCGATGGGGTCATAAATCCTACAGAAGGCTTGCCGCTGTCCAATTAAGTGCCTGATTAGCACTAAATTCGGTGGGCCTTCTGTACAAGAGGCGACATGGGGATCTTGGCACTGGTTTTCCCCGACATCAAGACCCACGCCACCAGCATAAAATTTCACCCGATATCTCCGCTTTTGGTTGGAGTCTTGACCAAACCTCAGTTGAGGGTATAAGTTCCACTCTGCTCTACATCTGGTGGTGCATCAGTGTTGTAGTTTATCTGCCTTATAATATTCTGTATTTCCAATCATGGGGATGGATTCATGCTTTACCGACAAAGCACATAATAGCCCAACTTCATTTAAATAAGGGCTGGGCTGAACTTTGGTTAATGAAATACAGCCAAATTTATTTTAGATTCATTGAGAGGAATTTTATTGTAATTTTAAGCATGCAAAATGTCCTCATCTCCTTAAAATCTAAGTAAACACAAAGAGTGGGATTTTAATTCCGGGCTTGGAACCCCGACTTTGCGATAACTTCCGAGTCCTGACCCCACATCGCTGTAGCAATGCACATGCCGTGCAAGATTAATTTGCAAATTGCTTCATTGGGCGGCGAATGTGACTCTGGGCCAATCAGTGATTCCGGACAGGTGAAGGAGGCAGGACAAAGGCAGCAGAGGACCCAATTTAAAGGGCAGGTAGCAGCCATTGCTGAGGTTGCCATTTATCCAAAAAAATGGAAGGGGGACCTTTGCAGAGGGCACTGTGTAGGGAGGGCCCCCATCCCAGGGCAGCCCCCTCCCCCCCCCCGCCGTTTTTCTAATGCCTTAGTGGAGGTGCAGCTGGAGGTGGTGACTGACGCAGAAACATCCTGTTCCCTGCCAGTGGCAACAGAAAGCCTGCAAGCCTCAGCAAAAGGCATGGTTAGAGATGGCACTTAAGGTCAGCAGCAGAGGAGTGGTGAGGAGGTATTGGGCACGGTGCAGGAAACATTTCACTGACCTTCTCAGGTCTGGAAAGGTGAGTCCAATGAAAGAGACTGTTACGGCCAAGTGAGGAGGTGGGGGTCACAGTTGCCCCTCTTGCCCTTCCTCTTATTTGACCACACCAGGGTAGATTCCTTTTAAACAGTGTTTGTGTTTAACACCTCTGTGAGTGTTTTACTTTTTTCCTTTACTATGATTGCGAAAGAACCAATCGGACAGGTTTTCTTGAGTTTAAACAAGAAAGGGGTAAGTTTATATACTTAGCAATCTAACCCTGATTTAAAAAATAATTTTTAAAAAACACTACACATTCATGCACAAATTCACACGAGAGTCACACACACCCAACTAGATTACAGAGGGAAAAATAGATTTGGTGGTTGGATTAGAGTCCAGAATAAATGGAACTTAAATACACAGTCTGTGAACTTGATGATCTGGTAGTCTTCTGGATGAAGCTGCAGTCTTGAAGTCCTCGGCTGGTCAAAGTGCACTTTGTGGTTGGCCTGCTTTGCTCATGTGTTTCCATTTCACGCAGGAGAATGGGAAGTGAGGGTTCGCAGAGCGATGGAATGTACTGGTAATGATTGTGTAAGCTGGAGAGTCTGGAGCTTTCCTGCCCCTCCTTCCTTACCCCTTTGCCCCTCTTGCCCAGAGATCTGCCTCTGCTCCAGCAGATGCTGTTCCTCATTGCTGTACCAAACAACCTGGAGAAGATTGAACCCATTTCCTCTAATGTGCTTCCGTTATTGACAATGGAATGTGGCGTCTTCCTGAACATCCCCCCCTCCGTCATGAACCCATGAGACCTGTTAGCAGAAGGACCTGTCCGCCCTCCCCCGACCCAATCCCAGCACTCCCAAAATGCCCTTGTCTAAAGTGCAGAGGTATAAATGACAATTCTTCTTATTGAGCACAACTGGCTACCTGTAAACGAGGGCCTTCTCTGAGTCTTCCCTCTTCAATGGTGCCCCTTGCTCTGTCCCACCATTCCACCTCCCCCCTCCCTGTCCTGGCTCTGATGGTGTGTTGAACCCACACCTCAAACAAAATCCTAAAATGGCTCTTTAACAAGCTGACAACAAGCTCATTAATAGGGTTAAGTGGCCATTTAAGCAGATCAAGCAGGTTGCCTCTTCCAGCTCCCCCTGCTACCTTTCAAACTCGGATCGGAGTGGTAGGTTTAAGCAACTGCCTGCCCTCTTTCCAATCCTCATGAACAAATAAATATCCCAGGAATAAAACATCTTTTATTATTTGACCACTGGGCGTCAAGATGTTACGATGATGTGCATTTTGATGAGATGAAGGCAAATGCACAGCTTCTTTTGTAATTGTATTAATTACATAGGGGAAAAGGAAGCACTGCTGATTTCTGTTCCCTCCCTATCGTCCAATAACAAACTTTCGAACAACACCACTAATTCTGGAGGCAGCAGGATTTCAGAATAACTGCAAACAATGCTGTATTTGAACGAAGCACACATGGGATGAACACAGAATCAATGAAATTGTTACTTGGAGTCAATTGGCTTGATGTAAATGGCTAAAACATTCTCAAAGAAATGGGGAATTAGAGAACAAATGTTAAGAAACTTATTAGCGCTTTTGTATTTTCGCACTGGTTCACAGCTGACTGGAGCCTATTCTTCTTATTATCCCCAAATGGTTGATTGCAGCTCCAAACACAAAAAACATTGATTTACATTGCATTAGTACATTAAAATCACTATCAGTTAGGTCTTTCAAGGCTTTACAAATTATTATAATTTTTGGGGAATTGCAGCTTTAAAATATTTTTATCTTAATCTTATAAAATATTTAATGTGAATTTATTTTAAAGCATTTAACCTATACCTGAAAATGGTTTCAAAATTTGCATCTCTTAAAGATTGTACTTACTGTAGAATGAAATGGATTTACTGTATATGAAGACCTTTTTAAGGAATACATAATGCACCACTTTAATGCCTGAAGTCACCTTGGAAACCATAGAAAATCCAATGAATGGACTTATCAAATATGGGTTTTGTGTAGAAATCATAAAGTTTATGGCACAGAAAGAGGCCATTTGACCCATTGTGTCTACTCCAGCCAAAAAGCCAGCCACCCAGCGTAATCCCACCTTCCAGCTTTTGGTCCATAGCCCTGCAAGTTACGGCACTTGAGGTGCATATCCAGATACGTTTTAAATTAATTGTGGATTTCTGCCTCTACTACCCTTTTTATACAGTGAGTTCCAGACCCTCACCACCCTCTGGGAGAAAAACAATTTCCTCATCTCCCCTTTAATCTTTCTACCAATCACTTTAAATCTATGTCCCCTAGTCACTGACCTCTCTGCTAAGGTAAATAGGCCCTTCATCTCCACTCTATCCAGGCCGCTCACAATTTTGTACATTACAATTAGATCTCCCCTAAGCCTTCTCTGTTCCAAGGAGAACAACCCCAGACTATCCAATCTTTCCTCATAGCTGCATTTTTTCAGTCTTGGCAACATCCTCGTGAATCTCATCTGTGCCCTCTCTAGTGCAATTACATCCTTTCTGTAATGAGTTGACCAGAACAGCACAGAGTACTCAAAATGTTGCCTAACTAATGATTTATGCAGTTCCAGCACAGCCTCCCTGCTCTTATATTCTATTCCTCAGCTAATAAAGGAAAGGGTTCCATATGCCTTCTTCTTGACCTGTCTTGCTACCTTCAGGAATCTGTGGACATTCACTCCAAGGTCCCTCACTTCCTCTACAACCTTCAGTATTCTCCCATTAATCATATGTTCCTTTGCCTTGTTTGACCTCCCCAAATGCATCACCTCACACTTGTCTGGGTTGAATTCCATTTGCCACTTTTCTGCCCATCTGACCAGTCCATCGATATCTTCCTGCAGTCTACAGCTATCCTCCTTGCTATCAACCACACGGCCAATTTTTGTGTCATCTGCAAACTTCTTGATCATGCCCCCTACATTTACATCCAAATCATTAGTATGTCATGCAAAAAGCAGGGGACCTAGTACTGAGCCTTGCGGAACACCACTGGAAACAGCCCTCCAGTTGCAAAAACACCAGTCAACAATTACCCTTTGTTTCCTGCCACTGAGCCAATCTTGTATCCAGCTTGCGACATTTCCCTGGATCCCATGGGCTTTTATTTTTTTAACCAGTCTGCTATGTGGGACCTTGTCAAAAGCCTTGTTAAAATCCATGTAGACTACATCAGCTGCACTACCCATATCAATCCTCCTTGTTTTCTTCAAAAAATTCAATCGTTAGTCAGACAAGAGCATCCCTTAACAAGTCCATGCTGACTATCCTTGATTGATCTGTGCCCTTTTAAGGGACAGTTTATCCTGTCTCAGAATTGATTCCAATAATTTGCCCAATACTGAAGATAGACTGACTGGCCTGTAATTATTCGATTTATCCCTCACTCCCTTTTCAAACAAAGGTAAAACATTCGCAGTCCTCCAATCCTCCAGCACCACACCTGTATCCAGTGACAACTGGAAAATGATGGACAGACCCTCCGCTATTTCCTCCCAGGCTTCTTTTAATAGCCTGGTGTACATTTCATTCGGCCCTGGTGATTTATCCACTTTCAAGGATGCTAATCCCATTAATACTTACTCTCTCCCTATGTTTATCACATCCAATACTTCACACCCCTCTTCCTTCACTACAATATCTGCATTGCCCCCCTCTTCTGTGATGACAGACGCAAAGTATTTATTAAGAACAACACCAACATCTTCCACCCCTACACATAGTTACCTTTTTGTTTTTCTATGGACCCTAGTCTTTCCTTAGTTATCCGCTTACTCTTAATGTATTGATAAAACATCTTTGGGTTCACCTGTATTTTGCTTGCCAATATTCCTTCATGCCCTTTCTTTGCTTTCCAAATTTCCTTTTTGATTTCACCCCTCCACTTTTTGGCTGTTGGCTTTCTGTAGTATTGAGTACTCGGTGTCGGACATAAGGTCTCCTTTTCTGCCTTATTTTACCCTGCAAGCTCCTTGACATCCATGGGGCTCTAGTAAGTGCATCATAATGACTAACAAATCCATTATGGAGCTGTAGTCAAGGATACTGTGCAAAATCATTCAGAAAATGCCTAGACTGAATATTCAAGTAAACTTTGAAGTGCTCTGTACTCATCAACTTGGAGGTGGGTACAACATAGTTGTTACCAGGTTTATTTAACTATAACTGTTCACAGAAGTTGAAAGTGTTTATTTTTGCCTTTAATAAACAGGAGATTTGACTGGAATAAAAATGAAAAATTCTGGAAATACTCAATGAGTCAGGCAGAATCTGTAGAGAGAAAAACAGATATTTTTAATTAATTCATTCTTGCAATGTGGGTTTCGGCGGCAAGGCCAGCACTTATTGCTATTGAGAAGCTGGTGGTGAGCTGCCTTTTTGAATCACTGTAGTCCATGTGGTGTAGGTACACCCACAGTGCTGTTAGGGAGGGAGTTACAGGATTTTAACCCAGCAACGGTCCAGGAATGGCTATATGGTTCCAAGTCAAGATGGTGTGTGGCTTGGAGGGGAAATTGCAGGTCGTGGTGTTCCCATGCATCTGCTGCCCTTGTCCTTCGAGATGGTGGAGGTCGTGGGTTTGGAAGGTGCTGTTGAAGGAGCCATGACGAGTTGCTGCATGCGTCTTGTAGATGGTACACACTGCTGCCATTGTACACCAGTGCTGGAGAGCTGGTTTGTCTTGGATGGTGTCGAGCTTCTTGAGTGTTGTTGGAGCTGCGCTCATTTAGGCAAATGGACAGTATTCCATCACTGCCCTGACTTGTGCCTTGTAGA
The DNA here is from genome assembly GCF_036365525.1 of Heterodontus francisci. Lineage (NCBI taxonomy): Eukaryota > Metazoa > Chordata > Chondrichthyes > Heterodontiformes > Heterodontidae > Heterodontus > Heterodontus francisci. The sequence goes on from NC_090371.1 coordinate 117,898,701, forward strand.
TGGTGGGCAGGCTTTGGGGAGTCAGGTTACTCACCTCAGAATTCCCAGCGTCTGACCTGCTCTTGTGGCTTTAGTATTTATATGGCTAGTCCAGTTAAGTTTCTGGTTGATGGTAAACCCCAGAATGTTGATGGTCAAAGGTCATTGACCTGAAATGTTAACTGTTTCTTTTCCACAGCTGCTGACTAATTTACTACTTCCAGCATTTTCTGGGTTTTTTTTAGATTTCCAGCATCTGTAGTATTTTGCTTTTGTAGGAGGTATGACTGGATTGGATGTGAAGGAATGACTGGCGGTGTATATTGAAGTATTGCAGTTTCAATGAATAGGGATATATTTCCTGCCCCTATGGGAAGTGAGGAAAGCTCAGTCAGAAGCTTGATGGAAGTATTGTTTTAGAAAAAATTCCAAACACTGGGGGAAATTTTATGGAGGTGATGGGGGTCTCAGCCACCAGCTGCAGAGTTGGTGGGAGACCAGTGCTGCCTCCTCCTGGGAAGGCCCACTGTATGATGAGCCAGTCAGGCAGTTATCAGGCCATTGGCGGGCCTTTCATGGGACCAGGATCTCGGGGTGGGAAGTCCCGCCCGCTGAGAGCTACTGGCCAATGAGAGGCCAGCAGCTCTTTTGCTCAGCAGTGCCACGGGAGAGGCGGTGGCTGCTGTGGAAAATGCACTTACCAGAGGCCCAGGATCATGAGAGACACAGGCCAGAGGTAAATGATGGCGGGAGGGGTTTCACCGAGTGGGGATCCTGGAGGAAGGGGTGTAGTGGGGGGTCAGCAGCAAGGAAAGGGGGTAGCTCTCAGCGGGTCCCCCACATCCCAATGCCAGATCCCTCGATCAGGCATTGAGTGCCATTGAATGAGGGACCCCAAGCAACCATGTGAAAGATTTTTGGGGTACTTTGTTTCGTTTCAAATATCTGGATATAAATGTCCAGTATTACTTGCTAAGTCACTAGAATGCTTGAAATAAAATGTCTTCCAAATACAATTGCAGGAGGTCAGAAAACCACAAAATATGCATCAACAAGCTGCAAAGCTCTGGCAGGCAATGAGTGAATGTTCATTTTATGAGGGGCTTAATTTTAATGCGCATCAAACATGATGGGGGTGAAATTGGTCTTTGGCAGTCGCACAAAACAGTCAATAGTCAATCAGCAGCCTGTTTTACAGCCTGCTTACAATTGGGTGGCATTAAGATGGTTTGCCAGTTTACTATTGTGCAATTTGTGCTATCACCAAAGACCAATTTCGGTCCCAGTATTTCATTGTTAAAGTAGTACAAGAATAAAGAAGGCATGCCAAAGCAATTCCATAGGCACCACAGCCAAAATAGTCATCTGTGACTTTATGCTAACGATAAATGATCAACCATGCAAGTCTTGGTACCCAACTACCAATGACTGAGGACAGCAGCCTCCCCAGGTTCTCAGTCAGCAAAAAGGCTAGTACAGAGCTTTGCCATCTGTTGCATGGGCACCTGAAACCAAAGTCTAACACAGATACAGCACTGTCAGTGGCAATTAAAGTCACTACTGCCCTTAACTTTTATGCCTCCAGCTCATTACAGGTACTAATGCACTGGCCACATGTGTATCAAGCAGGTGACTGCTTTGGTCAGTATGGCTAGCACTTTTATTTCTTTGCCCATAAAAACCACAGGAACATGCAGTATTTCTTCAAAGCACAAGAGGATTTGATGACAGCAATCTGACCAGCAGGTTCCTGCTTCTCCTCTGCCACCACCCACCCTGTGCACTGTGACTCACCCATTGCTATTTCCTCAAGCTCACTAAATGTATCCCTTAAGATATGTGTATATGAATGACTGCTTGCAAAAATTAGTGAGAGAGACATTTACGCAGTGTGAGATGCTTTCCTGTCCTGTCTCACTGCTAGGTCTACAATCTGGAAAATTGACGAATGTTATGATGTCATCGCCAAGAGACGTCTTCCAACAGAGCTTACAAAATACTAAGGGGTACCAGCCAGGTTCTCCTGATAAACCACTATAACTTTGTGGGAAGAAAAAATCCAAAGAAATGGCGTTCAGTATGGAGAATCTTTGTGGAAATTAATGGTGGAACTTAATATATTATTTGTTTCATGGCATGTTCATCTGTGGGAGTGACCAAAAGTGGGAAAAGACATAAAAACTGTTTGGTACTAGAGGAGACCTGCATCTTTACCTACTCCTTTGATGCTCGTGCAGGCAAAGCTGACCAGAGTGGCTTCCTCCAAGGGAGTCAAAAGCTGTGTTATGATTCCTGTGGAGACCACCAACAAACAAAAAGAATCAAAATCCACCTGATTGACCCCAATTTAGGAAACCATACCAAACGGACAAGATTTCACTTTTATAAATTTTACTTTAACACTCAAAACAAAACCAACATAAATTAAATATTAAGCAACAGATAGATCACGGTCACATATATATGTATATATTATGTATATATGTATATAAAAAAACACCTTAACTATCAGCTATAACAGAGAAGGATCTCACATTTCACTGAGCAATCCAGCTAGCACAAATGGCACCAAATTACAGTTACAAAATTCTTCACAACTCTAAAATTCCTCAGGTAGATTTTCAGCTTCTTTCTTCAAGGATATAACTGTTGCCCTTCTTCCGACAACAGTTTCCTCTCAATCCAAACTCCACGGGTGTGGTCTTCACCACATGGTTTACATCACCAGAATCTCCTTAGCTCTGCTCATGACAGTCTTGATGGTGTGGATTTACCAGTCTTCCCTTTATCCTAGTCCTTCAATGACAACCCATGCACAGTATGGCCGGGTCTGGTTAGTTGGCTACTTTACGTAATAGAAACAGCTCCTGGATTCAATCATCAATTTCTTCTGTTTGCTGGCATTCCACACCAGCCTGGTCTGGGAAGGACTCTGTCTCCTTTTTCTGGTTCTAATCATTGTCAGTTTCCCTGGAAACCTGACTTGTTTTTCCAGCTTCTGTTTCAGTTTTGGTTTCCGTTTCTGTTTCAGTTCTATTTTGTTTCAATTCTAGTTTCCCTCTCAGTTACAGTCTAAAATAAAACAAGCTTTGCAACCACAGATTCCATCACAGTTGGCATTTTGCAAGGCCTCTGCAAGTTTCAGTCCGTCCTTCCTTGAGATGGCATCTTGTTTTATAAGCATGGATATGTCTATTACAACAGCGACTGCACTTCAAAAGGTCTTCATTGGCTATGAAGTTCTTTGGGACATATTAAGGTCTTACTTTTCTTTAGTGTTTATGTTGTAAGTAAATGGGAGCACATGGAGAGTGGCAGATATGTGCTGAAGCTGCAGCCTATCATGGCCATCATTTAGAGTCTATGCTTCATGCAAGTAAGTCGTCTTACTGTGCTTTGAGATGTGAAACGTTTTGTAGATGTGTGTATGCCAGTCCTTTCAATTGTAAATTACAGCTTTCATGCAGCGTGCATGGCCAACAATGAAAAAGCTGTAAGATTGTGTTTGTCATGGGCCAGCAGTAAAGGTGAAGCATGTCGCTTGTAACATTTTGTGGCTTGTATACATGGCTTATAGTAATTTATGAAACTGGAACGAAAGCAGAAAATGCTTGAAACACTCAGCTAGCCAGGCAGCATCATTGGAGAGAGAAAGACAAGTTTAGCGTTTCATGTCAATTTTTATCAAAACATTTCAGGTCAATGACCTTTAGTTAGTCAGATGTAGTTCTCATCAGACCCACGTCCAGCTAAAGGTCACTGACCTGAAGCACTCTGATGAAAAGTCATTGACCTGAAATATTCTGACAAAAGGTTTTTCATCCTGAAGGATTAACCCGACCTTCCTCTTGCCACTAATGCCTGAACTGCTGCGTGTTTACAGCATTTTTGTTTTTATTTTAGATTTTCTGCATCAGCACAATTTTGCTTTTTGTAAATGGAATTGTTGGATCGAATTACCTTGGCAACTTCGTTGAAGTGTGACATCTTCCTTCATATATGTTGCTGAATCTTGCATTTGGCGCATACATGGTTGAGCCTAGGCATATTGGTTGACACTTCTGCTAGGCATATTGAATTGCTTTCCTCTGGGTAGGGAATCCTAGAATAGTAAGCAGGGCACCCTGCCCAAACTCAATTTATGCAACAGTTTGCCAGGGATCAAACCATGGTTTTGGTTGGGTGATGAATCACTCCACCACTAGCCCACAACCTCTATTTCATGCTTCCACATTTATCATGCCAGGCACTGGGTTTGCCAGCCACTTTTTTGCTTAAAGCTACCTTTGGAATATCTCAAGTGTTGCATTTTAAATCTTCACAGCCTTTCTAAAGGCTTACATAATGTTGACCTTACATGTAGATACTTACCTGTAAGTTGCCAAATCCATTTAGAATGTCCTATCATACTTATAATTTTCTGCAGTTCCTCTGGCCATTTCCCACATGTGGACCAATATTGACTGAGAGCTTGTTCTCTTTTTATTAAAATGACACTGGTTCACAATCATCCAAATGGGTTGATGCTAATATTACAGTGCCGACTCTTGACCAGGTCTTCACACCAACTTGGAAATTGGAGCTATTGTCTCCCATATAAATGATTGCTTTTAAAATAAATACCCCATCCCCCCTCCAGCTAGGAGTGGCAATTGTGCTCCCATCACAGAAACGGTTGCAGTGAGTGAGTAATAGTACGCTGCTGAAAGTATCTTCTGAACGTTTGTTATTTCTTACACGAGGAAGCACATTAGCTATTGAATTTTAGCACTGTAACAGTTTATATTCTTGAGAAAATTACAGTTAAGTGTTACTTGTGTCACACTATGTAGCTGATATTGAACTGTGAACTATTATCAGTTACAAAATTATATATTTTATTTCTTTTAGGAAATGAAGTTTTAGCATTAATAGTTTTTTATACTTTACTTAAAATCTATATGGACAGACACATAAATGACTCATTGGCTCTTTAGTTCTAAATTACGAAAGCTATTTGCAAGGTGACATCTCTAAAAATCAGGACACAGTATTCAGGTGAATTTAACAGAGTTCAGCCCCTCGGGTACATTTTCAACCTGCTGCCTGGGTATGAAACTGATGTTGTGGATCAGCTGTCAAAAAGAGTTGGTATTCATTTCCATTGAAAGAAATGAGGCGGCACCGTGGCGCAATGGTTAGCCCCGCAGCCTCACAGCTCCAGGGACCTGGGTTCGATTCTGGGTACTGCCTGTGCGGAGTTTGCAAGTTCTCCCTGTGACTGTGTGGGTTTTCGCTGGGTGCTCTGGTTTCCTCCCACAGCTAAAGACTTGCAGGTGATAGGTAAAATTGGCTGTTGTAAATTGCCCCTAGTGTAGGTAGGTGGTCGGAGATATGGGATTACTGTAGGGTTAGTATAAATGGGTGGTTCTTGGTTGGCACAGACTCAGTGGGCCAAAGGGCCTGTTTCAGTGCTGTATCTCTAAAAAAAAAATTGGATGGTTTCAATCATGGGGCGGCTAACCGGCAATACTAGTGTTACGCTCTGGCATCAGATTGGAAATCTGACCCATGGGGCGCAATTTTCAACTATTAATCTCTGGTGAAACAGCGGGACAGCGGGTCGGGAACCTGATTGCTGCCGGAGCAGGGTTTGCGACAGCTCAGTTAAAGTGGCAGTGGTCAGGAAACCCGGAAACAGACTACCAATCAGAAAGGGCCGGGGATGGGGGGTGGTGCGGATCTTCTTATTCATGGGATGCTGGCATGGCTGGTAAGGCTAGAATTGAATGCCTATCCTTAATTGACCTTGAGAAGGTGGTGGGAAGCCACCTTCTTGAAATGCTGCAGTCCACCTGGAGTACGTACATCCACAATTCTGTTAGGGAGTGAGTTCCAGAATTTTGATCCAGCGACAGTGAAGGAACAGCGATATATTTCCAAGCCAGGATGGTTTGTGACTTGGAGGGGAGTTTGCAGGTGGTGGTGTTCCTGTGCGCCTCGTCCTTCTAGATGGTATAGAGGTCATGTGTTCAGAAAGTGCTGTCAAATGAGCCTGGGCAAGTTGCTACAGTGCATCTTGTAGATGGTATACACTGCTGCCACTGTGCATCAGTGGTGGAAGGAGTGAATGTTTAAGGGTGTCAGTCAAGTGGGTTGCTTTGTCCTGCATGGTGTCAAGTTTCCTGAGTGTTGTTGGAGCTGCACTCATCCAGACAAGTGGCGAGTATTCCATCACACTCCTGACTTGTGCCTTGGTGGACAGACTTTGGGGAGTCATTGATGCCACACTTGGTCAAATGCTGCCGGGAACTCAGCTCTTTTGTCCATTTTTGAACCACTGCTGTCATGAAGTCTGGAGCCGAGTGGACTTAGCAGAACTCAAATTAAAGATCAGTAAGAGGGTTATTACTGAGTGAGTGGTCCATGATAGCACTGTCAGTGACACATTACATAACTTTTCTGATGATCAAGAGCAGACTGAAGGAGTGGTAATTGACTGGATTGGATTTGTCCTGCTTTTTGTAGATAGGGCATACCTGGGCAATTTTCCACAATGTTGGGTAGATGTCAGTGTTGTAGCTGTACTGGAAGAGCGTTATTAGGGTTGCGGCTAGGTCTGGAGCACAAATCTTCAGCACTACAACCAGATGTAGCCCATATACTTTGCTGTATTCAAAGCACTGAGCCATTTTTTTTGTTATCATGTGGAATGAATCAAATTGGCTAAAGACTAGCATCTGTGATCATGGGGACTCAGGAGGAAGCCAAGATGGATCATCCACTCAGCACTTCAGGATGGAGATGTTTGTGGAACTTCCTCCTTCCATTAATTGTTAAATTGTCTAACACCATTCATGACTGGATGTGGTAGGACTGCAGAGCTTTTATCTGATCCTTTGGTTGCGAGATTACTTAGTTCTGTCTATAGTATGCATGCATGCAGTCCCATGTTGTAGCTTCACCATGTTGGCACCTTATTTTTAGGTATGCCTGTTGTTGCTCCTGGCATGCTCTACTACACTCCTCATTGAACCAGAGTTTCTTCATTGGCTTGATGGTTATAATAGAGTGAGGGATATGCCAGGCTATGAGGCTACAGATTGTGGTTGAATACAATTCTACTGCTACTGATGGCCCACAGTGCCTCATAGATGCCCAGTTTTGAACTGTTAGATCTAATCTGAATCTATCCCATTTTGCACAGTGGTAGACACGATAGAAGGTATCCTCAGTGTGAAGATTGGCTTCGTTTTCCCAAGTGTGGTGGTCACTCATACCAATACTGCCATGGGCAGGTGCATCCACAACAAGTAGATTGGTGAGGATGAGATCAAGTTTGTAGAGGGCGAACGTGAATGGGATGAGAGGGGATCGAGCCAGGGTAAAATGGAACCAAAGATTGACAGGAAAAACTGTAACAGACCAATTAGTGATCTTTAAGGAGGAGATATTTCAGGTACAGCCTAGATACATTCCAACAAGGGCAAAAGATAAGGGAACCAAAGATAGGGCTCCTTGGTTGATGAGGGAGATAGAGAAAATTATGAAACAAAAAAAGAGGGTGTATGATGCATGTCAGGTGGATTATTCAAGCGAGAACCAGGCCAATTACAGTAAGTTGAGAGGGGAAGTAAAGAGGGAAATAAGATTTGCAAAGAGAGAACATGAGAATGGAATTGCCGTTAACATAAAAGGGAACCTAAAAATCTTCTACCAGCATATAAATAGTAAATAGTAAGAGGTGGGTCCCATTCGGGACAAAGAGGGTGATATATGCTTAGAGGTGCAGGGGAAGGCTTGAATAATTAATGACTGCTTTGTAGTGGTGTTTACTAAGGAAGAGGATGATGACAAAATATCGGTAGAAACGGAGATGGGAGATGTAATGGATGAGGTGAAAATTGATAGGCAGGACATACTGGAAAGGCTGGCTATGCTTATGAGTGGATAAGTCACCTGATCCAGATGGCTTGCATCCCAGGTTGCTAAAGGAAGTAGGGGTGGAGATAGCGGAAGGGGCTTGCTAAAATATGCCCATCTTCTCTAGATACGAGGGAGGTGTCAGGACAGTGGCAAATGTGACAGCCTCATTTAAGAAAGGGTGTAAGAACCTTCCTAGTAACTAAAAGGGTGGTCAGTTTAACATCAGAAGGTTTTAGAAACAATAATCTGGGAAACATCAACAGGCACTTGAAGAGGATTGAGTTAATTGAGGACGAACAGCATGGATTTGTAAAAGGCAGATCCTGCTTGACGAATTCAATTGAATGTTTTGATGAAGTAACGGAGAAGGTTGCTGAAGCGAATGCTGTCTATATGGATTTTAAGAAAGTATTTGACAAAATGCTGCATAAAAGGCTGCTTAACAAAATTGAGGCTCATGGTATAGGAGGGTCAGTATCAGCTTGGATAAAAAGTTGGCTTAAGGACAGAAAAAAGTGAGTCAGGTAGATGGTTGTTTTTCAGACTGGAGGATGGTACACAGTGGTATTTCCCAAGGTTCAGTGCTAGTGCCACTGCTATTTTGATATATGTATATGACTTGGATACTGGAATACAGAATATAATTTCAATACTTGGCAATGATACCAAACTTGGAAGTGTGGCAGACAGTGAGGATGATACCAATCAATTGCAACAGGACATAGATAGGCTAGCAGAAGGGCAGACAAGTGGCAGATGGAATTTAATAGAGAAATGTGAGGTGATGCATTTTGGTAGAAGGGATAGGGAGAGGCAATATAGACTAAATAGCACAATTCTAGAGAGTGTGCAGGAACAGAGGGACCTCAGGGGGTTCATGTGCATAGGTCTTTGAAGGTGGCAGGACATAGTGAGAAAGTTGTTAGCAAAGCATATGGGATCTTGGGCTTTCACAAGTAAAGGTATTAAGTACAAAAGCAGGGAAGTTATGCTGAACCTTTATAAAGGTCTGCTTAGGCCACAACTAGAGTATTGCATTCAGTTCTGGTCACTACACTTTTGGAAGGATATGAGGGTCCTTGAGAAGTTGCAGAGGAAATTTATCAGAGTGGTTCCAGGGATGAGGGATTTTAGCTGCAAGGTTAGGTGGGAGAAGCTGGGGTTGTTCTTCTTGGGGCAAAGGAGATGAGGAGAGATTTGATAGAGGTGTACAAGATTATGTCAGGTTTAGATAAGGTTGGCAAAGAAAAGTTGTTCCCATTAGCTGATGGTACAAGGACTAGGGGACCTAGATTGAAGGTTTTAGGCAAGAGATGCAGGGGGGATGCGAGGAAGAACTTTTTTACGCAGCAAGTGGTAATTACCTGGAACTCACTGCCGACGAGAATGGTGGAAGCAGAGACAATGAATGATTTCAGAAGTAAATTGTATGGGCACTTGAGGGAAGTAAACTTGCAGGGCTACAGGGATAAAGCCAGGGAAAGGGACTGATTGTGTTGCTCCACAGAGAGCCGATATGGACTAGCTGGGCCAAATGGCCTGCTTCTGTGGGGTAATGACTCTAAGTAAGTTTCTCCCTCATGTTGGTGTTCTCACAATTTTCCACTAGCCCTGTCTGGCAGCTATGTTCTTCAGGACACAGCCAGCTCAGTCAGTCGTACTGCTCAAAAACCACTCTTTGTGATGGGCATTATAGTCTCCCACCCAGAGTACTTTCTGATCTTTGCTACTCTAAATGCCTCTTCCAAGCGATGTTCAACATGGAAGAGCACAGATTCAGCAGCTGAGGGAGGGCCAGAGGTGATAATACGATGTTTCATTGCCCATGTTTGACGTGATGCCATGATACTTCATGGGACCCGGAGTTAATATTGAGAACTCCCAGGGCTACTCCCTCCCAACTGTATATCCCTGTGCTGCCACCTCTGCTGGGTCTGTCCTGCCAATGGAACAGGACATACTCAGGGATGGTGATGAAGGAGTCTGGGATATTGGCTATAAGGTATGAATCTGTGAGTATGGCTATGTCAGGCTGTTGCTTGACTCATCAAATCTGTCAAAGGAAGTATTTCTAATAAAAAGAACCCTGGCATGGGTCAGTAAGACTCAACTGGACATGAATTCCTGAAAGGTAATGAGACTTAGAAAGGCTGTCCCTGGGTCTCTCACTCTTAGCTGGAACTCCTGCTGCAGGATCTGAGGGGCTGAAGTGAGTTGATCTTTCCCAAGGATGGGAGGAATAGGCCCTCCAATGACAGCCACTTTGATGACTCTCTCTAGGTGTGTCCAATGGTCCACCTGGGAAGGAGGTCTTATTTCCGGATGCTGCAGATGTCAGCAATGATCTGCTGTGAGAGCCTGAGCTTCATGAGGCACTGGTACTCACAAATGTCTTGAGAGCTGATCCTTTGCCTGTAGACCCTATGTTGGGGGTCTCACCTCCTTCCAGCAGGATCTTGGTGTTCATCCCATCTGTCCTGTGGAGGGGCATGCAGCTGAGGAGAAGGCAGCTGGTGCTGCTGGTTCTGTTGGTGTTGGTGTTGCTGCTCCTCTTGTTCCTCATTAGAGATGCAAGGTAGAGCTGCAGATGTTGCTCCCATGCCTTGGTGAAGCCTGGCAGCAGGGAAGTGCAGCTGAAGGTGAGTGAAGTGCAAAACAGGTGAACTGACTTCCAAGAAGTTGGCAATCACCTGTCAAGCAGTGAAGTCACAATCTCAGATGAAATGATGAGAGCACCAGCCTCTCACCTGGCCATGACTGGAGCTCTTCAGTTTCAAAGGCTTCACATCTGTCAGTTTCACTGAAGAAGCATTCCCTGCAGTGCACTCGTCACCTTAACGAGTTGCTGACTGCTCTGGAAATGGGTGCGCTGGCTGTTTAAGCCAGAATTGTGAGTTAAAACAGTATCTAATGACCTATTTGCATATTACAATTACATACCTGACTCAACGTTATTTTTAAGGGATTTAACTCCCTGCATGCACCCAAATCCGCCTCCCCTTGCCTGTAAAAATTCCCCTCAGTGTATGAGGTTTTATGTTTTTAAAAAGCAGACGGGTAACAATGGAGGATCGCTACTGGAATGAAAAGATCTTTTGGAGTACACTAACTGAGACTTAGGCAATACTGTCCTTCCTACCTTGCCAAGGCACAGACCAACGACATTACCACTGCTTCAGCCAAGATCATTTAACTCAACACAGTCTGGGGCTCAACACCTTAATCAGCTGAGCAATCAGGGACCTGCAATATAACACATTTAAATGGATACATCTATTCCCTGCCATTACTCACATGCCCCAGAGAATAATGCAGTAATTGGCTCAGATGTGTTAACATCATTCTCCCATCCACTGAGGTTGTTAACAGCTGCTTTAATCGAGTAATACCAACATTTTATGATTGTATCACATCCTAACAATACAATAAACAGATATTGTTAAGTACAGTTATTTTTGAAGGTCACTTGTCTCTGTTATTTGCAGATGCTTTCTTGACTGCAAAGTTATCTTGTTCTATCTCTGTCCATCCTATTCTCCACCCAATCTAGTCTGCACTTCATTTTTATGGAATATTGTCTAGTTATGCTGATCACCTAGAATTTGCTGTTCAGAGAGACGACTGCCCCTTAAGTATTTTCTTATTATGTCTGTTTCATAATCTAAAGACTTAGAAAAAGATGCCCCTGCCATGCAAAGCATTTAGCAGCATCCTAGGTGGCCAATTGCAATTCAAAATGCAGTTACTATCTGAACTTCATTTTAAATTGTCATGGGTAATTGTCCATATTTATGATGGTGCCTAAGGATACAATGAATGCTGATGCAAAAAAGCTGAAATTTGAAGGTAAACAGATGACCACTACTAAAGTAATTGAATCTTTTACTCTGGTATTGTTGCAGTTTTGCTGATTTCTCATTTAAACAGCATACATCACATTTTTATTTTATAGAAATGTCTCATTCTCATTTCCTATAGATTTCCCATTCACTTGTTCAGCTTCATAATTACAATTGTTCATCTGTTGCTATGTGTAATGTAAAATCATACTGTGTTGATTTGCATTGATATTAATACACTTAGTCATTTGGTCATACAGAACTTGAGTATTGCTGAAAACAGAGACATTTTGTCGAAGCTTTCATCTTGCACTTATCAGGACAATTCGCAAGAATACCAATGTAAGGGAAGCAACAAATTTATACTGTATGAGAAGAGAGTGCTGATTGGTTGGCAAGTGGACTCTGGTAGAAGCGTTGCCATGGAGAATGCACCAGTTTATGGTGACTGACAGTTAACTGCCAAGCTTTGTTGAAATTTATTGTTGATGGTGCGGTCATCTATTGAAACAATAAAGTGGCATAAATGGATCAAATCGAAAATTGATATAAATTTGCACACATCAGACCAAGTGCAGAGTAGGGCATGGCATAAATTAGTAACCCTAATACCAATCTGTTCAATCTCATCTCGCATAAATGCTCGCTCAATTGTGGGACTGTGTCACACTTTAGCATTATCGATATGTTTTGAAATGGAAACTGGCACAACCTTGGGTTTAATACACTCTTGGAGAAATTCAATGGAGAGCTTACCTATTCTTAACTTACCTGTAAGTTGAACTATGTCGTTGATATCCCAAATTTGGTCTTTGTTATACCTCTGCCTCAGGTATGCAAATAGTTATTTGGTAGTACAGAACTTGAGTATTGCTGAAAACAGACATTTTGTTGAAGCTTCCATGATCATTTGCATTAGTTTTAAAAACCTTGTGATGGAAGCACGCCCTGTCAATGAAACAGCCTATGTCACTGTTGAATTATGAACTGTTGGGAGTTTCTGCTAATTGCACTAGTTTGCAGGCCTTCAAGGAGGCTCCAAAAATTAAGTTGGCACTTTTGGGCAGAAGAAAACTAAGGTACATTTTAAAAGCCTTTAAATTTAAATTTTATTTTAAGTTACTAAGCAACTGACTAATTTATCCCAAAATGACGAGAAAATAGATTTACATAGTTTTTAAAAGTTCTTTCCTATAATTTAAAATCAGGTTTCTCAGAGGTGGTTGTTTGATACTGTGATTAAAAATGCTTACTTTTTGTGATAAACCTATTTTCAACTGTTTTAACCAAATTACCAGCTTTAAATATATGAAGAAACTTTTTTAAAGCTATTTTTTTTAAAAAAGGTTTTAAAATGCTGCCCGATTGCACTGGGTCATAGCAGATCTTGTGTTTGGCAATTTGCAATTGAGTTTGAGTGGAAACTTGAGGAAAAATACTTACCAAAATGGACACAATTTGTGCTGGAATCACTGATTGCACCCAAAGCAGAAACTCTACCCCATTTATTTTAACACTTTCAGTGTTATACCCTTATTTCAGCATCCGGCTAGTGTGTTTTATTTCACAATGTCAGATATTATCACTTCACTATGCATAACCCTACACAGTTTCCATCTTTTTCTGTCTCTAAGCTGTCAACAGTGATGAAATTTATTAACCAGCAAGAATGTGTGGCTGACCTTCCTAATAGAACACTTGACATTCACTTGTAAATGTCATATAGTATTATAGTTATGAATTGGAACTCCTTTCAGAATTACTTTTGGCTGGCGCACAGAATTAACTATAATGATTTTGGAAATTAATTAACAAAAGCAACAGTTGGAGGACTGTCATTTATTATGCTGTCCTCTGCAGTCTAAACTGTTTGAATGCATAATACAATAATTTCAAACAGTGTAACATTAATAGTTACTGAATAAAAGAACCAGGTGCAATGACAAGAGAGATAGTTCTCAGTCAAGCACCAGCTTCCTGACTGCAGACTATGGATTGATTTTTGTTTTTAATGAAGTCGTTCAGGTTTGGTATTATTTGTGTCAAGATTGCTTAGGATTGATATTTATATTGATGCAGAGATAAAAAAATAAAGCCATAAACACTGAAGATCTGAATTTACACTTCAAACACTTTCAGATGCTGATTGACCTTCTGTATATTCTCAACATGTTATTTGTTAAAGAACATTATGCTATAATGGAGCACATTAAATAATGTTATGATATGTACCAACTGTCCATGATTCATGCAGTCCACATTTGCCCAGGTGTCCCTTTGTCCACACTTCCTAATAAGATTTACATTTTCCCAGCAGCGCTCTGCAGAGTCACCCATCCACCACTGGTTCCCATTAGTTCCTAAAGCATATGCCTAGTTACATGGTTCCTGTGCTTAGTGGGTAAGGCTCAGTGTTAGAATGGCTTTCTTAGTTGCTGCGTTAAGGATTCACTGCAAATGTATTAAAAAAACACTCCTGATTGCTATCTAGTGACCCTACATGCTACACAACCACCACCCCCCCCCCCTCCCCCACCACCACCCTGCTCAAATCTCAAATTGCCCTATCATTTAAAAAAAAATCTGCAGGAAATGTCCAATAAATTTAGCTGGGACTATTTTTCTGAGGTCCTGTCAGGAGGTCCACCACTTAAGGAATAAACTACCCCCAAAGGGTGTCCTTTTGTACCTTATGCGAGTGAAAGTGACTGTAGCTACAAATAATTTAGCTGCAGATTTTGTATAAAACTAGTTTCAGCTGCTTTTTATATAGTAAGGAGAACACTGAGGTGTGAATCCGTTAACTGGCTTTATTTGAGCATTCTAATCACTGCACTTGTGGAATTGGCAGGGCTTGAAAGTAAATGGGAAGTTGGCTGCAGTAGTAATGAGTTGTATTTCAACATATATCATAGTGTGATTCCCCTATCATGGATTCCATTCCCCAATACACTTGTTATCTATGGTGCGGATCGTTGGCTGTTTGTGTGTGAGTCAAGCAGCCATTTGTGTTTCGTAGGCTTGAAAGCTGCTTTCAGTTTGTTTATGCAGTTATGGTGGACGTCCAGCAACTTGGAACACAGTTTGCACCATTCATATCAGAGCCACAGATGCCCATAAGGTAATCTGAGGCGTGCTATTATCAATAAATCAATGAGAGAAAGATTGTGAATCCCAGACTGGAGCTTCCATCCAGATTCACCTGATAGCACAAAATACAGGTCTTTGTGCCCATTCCTGCAATCTGTGTACTTTAATTTGCTTTACATTTCACACAAACTATTTTCCATTTCCATCATTAGTGTACTTCCTACAATCAACTAGATCTGCATTTCAAGCTATGCTAAAAGACTAGGAGCCGATCTTCAACTTCTGACTGAAAGAGGTGCAATGTCAGTGGAGCAGCCCCACCTCCCGCCCAAGACTGATGTCAAGAGGTCCAAACCATTTTACAGTTTGGGTCAGATTTGACCACAGCCAGTAAAACATCAAAAGGGCACCTCACTGCAACTGGCAGATTGTTAGAGGGAGAGAAACTGGGGTCTCTTTTTCTATTCTGAAGTTGCATATCATACTGAACAGAATAGTTCATCTGAAAGCCCAGCTCTAGGATACATTGCAAGGTTTCCCTGACTAGTTAGAGTATCTCATCTGATAGATTACTTCAGAGTTCCATATGGCTTGCCAATGAGCATCCTTGTTCCTGTATGTGATTTATGATATTTTTGTTCTCCTTTGCTATGGTTCGATGTAATGGTCATTGGCCTGCCTTGTAGTGGAAGTACACAGTCTCCAAGGAGATTACCTTCCAATGTTGTCCAATAAGTTACTGCTAATGGATGTTGCCTGGTTGGGTTGCAGTCATGGCTGATCTCAGTTCCTACCTCCTGGCTAAATCACTCAAATTCACAAAGATTCTTGTAAGTTGGTTCTAGCATCATACTTATGATGAAAGGGGACTCCAGAATCAATAGATCCACGTTCTTTGGTTTCACAGCTCCTGAGTTGTCCTTTCATACTCCTCCTCCTTCTTCAACTGGACGGCGCTCATGTGGCTTGCAACAAGTAAATAGTTGTAATAAAAACAGAAAATGCTGGAGATACTCAGTAAGTCTGGGAGCATCTGTGGAGAGAGATACAGGCTAATGTTTCAGGTCTGTGACCTTTCATCGGAACTGGGAAAAGATGGCGATGTAATAGGTTTTAAGCAAGTGAAAGAAGGGTGGGTGGGAAATAGAACAAAAGAGAAGGTCTGTGAAAGGTAAAGGGCAGTATAGGTTAAATGTCAAAAGGGTAAGGTATAAGGCCAAAGGCAGTGGCAATGGGATAAGTAAAGAAACAATTTCAGAACCATGAACAGCTTCCATCCAAAAGCAAAAGAAAAAGAACAAGAGAGAAGAACCGAAACCAGCAAGGAAAAAAAGAAACAAAATGGGGGCAGAGGCTATGATCTATAATTGTTGAACTCAATGAGTCTAGAAGTCTGTAAAGTGCCTAATCGAAAGAGGAGCTGCTGTACCTTGATCTTAGGTTGAACTTCATTGGAACACAGTAGAGGACCAAGGACAGAGAGGTCAGTGTGAGAGCAAGGTGGAGATTTAAAATGATAGGTGACCCAAAGCACAGTGTCGCGCTTGTGAACTGAACAGAGGTGCTCCTGAACTGCTAGTCCATTGTGCTGCTGACCAACTTTCCTAGCTTTTATTTTCTTATTCATTCATGGAATATGGGTGCCATTGACAAGGCCAGCAATTATTGCCCATCCTTAAATGCCCTTGAGATGGTGGTGGTGAGCTTCCTCCTGAACCGTTGATTTCTATGTGGTGAAGGTATTCCCACAGAGCTGTAAGGTAAGAAGTTCCAGTATTTTGACCCAGTGGCGATGAAGGAATGGTGATATATTTCCAAGTTGGGATGGCATGTGACTTGAAAGGGAACTTGCAGGTTGTGGTATTTCCATGTGCCTACTGACCTGTTTTTCTAGATGATAGACATCATGGGTTTGGAAGGCGCATGTATTCTGAAATAGAAACTGTTTAAATGGGCCCCAGGGATCAGTGTTGTGACCCTTGCTTTTCCTGATATATATTAATGACCTAGACCGTGACAATTTCAAAGTTGAAATGAAACTTGGAAGCATTGTGAACTGTGAGGTGGATAGTGTAGAACTTCTAAAGGACACAGACAAGTTGGTGCAATGGGCAGACATGTGGCAGATGAAGTTCAATGCAGAGAAATGTGCAGTGATTCATTTTGGTAGGAAGAACATTCTAAAAGGGGTGCAGGAGCAGGGGGACCTAGGTGTATTTGTGCATAAGTCATTGAAGGTGGCAGGACAGGTTGAGAGCGGTTAAAAGCATACAGTATTAATAGGGGCATAGAGTACAAGAGCAAGGAAGTTAGGTTGAACTTGTATAAGACACTAGTTCGGCCACAGCTGGAATATTGCATCCAATTCTGGGTGCCACACTTGAGGAAAGACTGATCCTTGCGGTACCCCACTCGTCACGGCCTGCCAACACGAGAATGACCCATTTATTCCTACTCTCTGTTTTCTGCCAGTATATTACCTCCTATCCCATGGACTTTAATTTTGCTAACCAACCTCCTGTGGGGAACTTTATCAAAAGTCTTCTGAAAATCCAAGTACACTACATCCACCAACTCCCCTTTATCAATTCTGTTAGTAACATCCTCAACAAACTCCAACAGATTCATCAAAGATGATTTCCCATTGATAAATCCATGTTGACTGTCCCAATCAGATCATTATTATCCAAATGTCCATTTATCATATCCTTCAGAATGGATTCTAGCATTTTCCCAATGACTGAAGTAAGGCTAACAGGTCTGTAATTCCCTGCTTTCTCTCTTCCTCCTTTCTTAAATGGTACCGTGACATTTGTGACCTTCCAATCTGCAGGAACCATTCCAGAATCTATAGAATTTTGGAAGATGATCACCAATGCATCCACTATCTCCATAGCTACTTCTTTCAACTCTCTAGGATGTAGAATATCAGATCCCGGGGACCTATCAACCTTCAGCCCCATTCATTTTTCTAATACAACCTTCTTACTAACATTAATTTCCTTCAATTCCTCATTCTCCCTAGTCCCTTAGATTTCTAATTCTCGGAGATTTCTTGTATCTTCCTCCGTGAAGACAGACACAAAGTCATCAATTAGCTTCTTTGCCATTTCTCTATTCCCCATTATAAATTCTCCTGACTGCCGAAAACGGACCCACATTTGTCTTAGCCAAACATTTCCTTTTTACTTACCTATAGAAGCTTTTAAGGAAGCAGGTGTTTCGTTACAGATATTAGTGAAATGGGCCTGCTGCTTCTCAGTGTAGAGTCTGTCTGTCCTCAGTGTGATGTTTGACAATGATACCCGTAAATGATTGACAATCATTCAATCAACGCTCTGACAATTGTGCTCACAATCAGTAAAGGGATGTGATAATTTTATGAATTTTTGAAAGATATATGTTAATGATTTATTTATATATATGTATATGTATATGAGTGTGTGAGTTTTTTTATTACAGTAATTAAAAATAATTAGAAATAGATACACTCCAGAATGGTGTCCATTGGCTAAAACCTAAGCCTGGTTTCTAAAGTATGATTCTATCTATTCCCATCCAAAACCTAATAGTAGCATGGATGTTTGATACATCAACGTATCAATAAATGGTGAATCTCTGTTCCTGTTTGGAGCTTTCCAAGCAATCAGTGTGAAGACAGACAGTGTTTAGCAATGTTGGTGGGGGGAAAGTTATCATTAATTTTTATAACATTTAATTTATTGTTTTTGAAGCAGTGTCTGGTTTGGAGCATTTTTATTTCTATACTTATTTCACAAAGTCTTTATGGACTCCCAAAGTCCACAGACCCCAGTTTGAGAACCACTGCTTTCCAAGTCTGTGGAATTCTGCATGATTGGCATTGAATGCAATAGACCTTGAACACACAGACTGCACAATCTTTAAAATGGCAGCACTTGAAGCATGGCATAAATTTTGGGTATGTATTAATGCTCACATTTAGAATTCCTGTCCCATAAGGGGCTTTTGTCAGTGCACTAAACAAAGCAGCCTGTGGAATGCATAGGTTTCTATAGCTTGTGTGCCTATTGCTCCTGTGTCATCAGTTGTAGAGAGTGCTTTTGACCATTTGAGCATAGCAGTTTGAGCATAGCGTTTGAGCAGCAGTCAGAAACTGTAATGCAGTTTTGATCCAGCCTCTGCCACTATCTCAGTCTATCTGTGCTATCTGCTGCAAATGGATGTCTTTCCAGTATTTCTGTCATTTGTGATATAATGACTAACATGTGTCTTTTGTGAAAAATAGCAATTTTCACCAATTTATTGGGATTTTCTTCTCCCTGCTGCTTTCACATGCGTTCAAATCCTCTGAAGAAGGAATTTTCCTCCACACAAGATCAGGGGGCATGTTGTTCAACCTTGCCCGTCTAAGAGCGAAATCCAAAGTACGGAAAGTCCTCATCAGAGAACTCCTCTTTGCTGATGATGCTGCTTTAACATCTCACACTGAAGAGTGCCTGCAGAGTCTCATCGACAGGTTTGCGGCTGCCTGCAATGAATTTGGCCTAACCATCAGCCTCAAGAAAACGAACATCATGGGGCAGGACGTCAGAAATGCTCCATCCATCAATATTGGCGACCACGCTCTGGAAGTGGTTCAAGAGTTCACCTACCTAGGCTCAACTATCACCAGTAACCTGTCTCTAGATGCAGAAATCAACAAGCGCTTCCACTGCTATGTCCAGACTGGCCAAGAGAGTGTGGGAAAATGGCGCACTGACACGGAACACAAAAGTCCGAGTGTATCAGGCCTGTGTCCTCAGTACCTTGCTCTACGGCAGCGAGGCCTGGACAACGTATGCCAGCCAAGAGCGACGTCTCAATTCACTCCATCTTCGCTGCCTTCGGAGAATACTTGGCATCAGGTGGCAGGACTATATCTCCAACACAGAAGTCCTTGAAGCGGCCAACACCCCCAGCTTATACACACTACTGAGTCAGCGGCGCTTGAGATGGCTTGGCCATGTGAGCCGCATGGAAGATGGCAGGATCCCCAAAGACACATTGTACAGTGAGCTCGCCACTGGTATCAGACCCACCGGCCGTCCATGTCTCCGCTATAAAGACGTCTGCAAACACGACATGAAATCGTGTGACATTGATCACAAGTCGTGGGAGTCAGTTGCCAGCATTCGCCAGAGCTGGCGGGCAGCCATAAAGACAGGGCTAAATTGTGGCGAGTCGAAGAGACTTAGTAGTTGGCAGGAAAAAAGACAGAGGCGCAAGGGGAGAGCCAACTGTGCAACAGCCCCAACAAACACATTTCTCTGCAGCACCTGTGGAAGAGCCTGTCACTCCAGAATTGGCCTTTATAGCCACTCCAGGCGCTGCTTCACAAACCACTGACCACCTCCAGGCGCGTATCCATTGTCTCTCGACAGGAGGCCCAAAAGAAAGAAGAAAAGAATATCTAGTTGTAGACTCATTAAATAAATTGGAGTGTGAGATCAGGTTCTTTATACTCGAAAAAATGTTGACCCCGAGAGATATTTGATTATTGGAGTTTGGCTAAAATGAAAATAAAAGCAACAGATGCAGACCAAGCTTTCTTCCACTTGCTTCTTGCTGCTCCATTTATTAATACATTGTCGAGCATTTAGAAAACCCCACTGCACATACCATGTAATAACTTAAGACTGAGCTGTGCCACAGGCTGCTAGATTAACACTGAAAATAGGGATCTGATCCTCGCCCTTGATTTAAAGGACACTTTTTAGTTATTTTGTCCATTATGCATGCCAACACCCAATTTGGGAATGTTTTCCATTTGTATGTCCCAGGCTGTACCATTCGTTCCTCTGATTCCGGATTAAAACTTGATTTTTGACCCGCCCACCCATATCTCCATGTTACTTTTCAGCCACTGCCCTCTGAAATTCACTTCCAAACAAGGTCATCATGCTACTTCTTTCCCTAACTTTAAAACCTACCTTTATGACAAGCCTATAGCCTCCTGTTTTTTTAACTAACTGCCTCCACCTTTTGCTTGGTGTACATCTTTCTCCTTTGTCAAGTGGTTTGAAATGTTCTTTTTATTTGAAGAGTACAACGTAAAGTTACTTGTTTGGTGAGGCATTTGTGAAGATGGGGAATTCCTTGTAAGTTTCAAGGTCCAGGTCGGAAGCACTGGCATTAAGTCACATTATATGGAACAACACCCTGCCCTTATAAATTAATGCATCATCCGACTCACTGAGCTGAATTTCATCCAGCCCTTGGAGAGGGATGGGAGGCAGGGAGGGCAGACAAAATGGCATGGGGAGGCATCGGATGGCGTGCCTGACGTTCTCCTGCCAGCTGGGTCTGCTGTATGTGCCCCTAGGGCTACCCATCATGGACATTCCCAGACTTTGCATATACATTTTTGCAGACAGCACCGGAGCTCCCAGCACTTTTGCCTGATTATCGGTAAATCAGGCCTTGCAATTATATCACCAATGCAAAGTAATTTCACTTTATCTCTCTGATGCAAGTTGAAATGTAAACAAAACCTGAATCTGAGGTCAGAGCCTGAACTGAGTGGAATGGAGAAGAAAATGAGGCATGGTGTAAAGCTGACAGCCGATTCACTGCCACCCGATGGTGACAGCGACAATTCACCCCCCATGGTTTATCATTGGTGGAAAGCGGAACTTACCTCACCGCAGCACTAAGTTTCTGTTATAAACATGTTACTGCCAAGCATTCTACGACTTTGTGAATAGTCTACCTTTAGTCACAAATTGGCAAGGGGCTGGCAGCAAGAAGGGCATGCTTTGCAGCTAAATTAGTTAGTAAAATAGAAAACAATGAATCACCAGGAGTGATTATCAGGCAGCCATCATATCAGAGGTTTCAACACCATAAAGCCATGTGAATGAAATTTTAGCAATTTATAATTGTTATTCTGAGATGAAGTTAATGACTAGAAATTATTTTTGTAATATGTCTATCCTCATGATCACAAGAAAATTTTACTTTGCTGTTCACATTATTTGCTAATAGTTAACAGACATCAATGGCCAAAATGTAGTATAATATTGGTGTATGATGATATTCTGAGGATGAAGGTTAGGACATAATCACAGAAAGGTATCTGAGTTAAATCTTCAGTTGACTATCACAATCAAATATAGTTATCATTTAATTTTAGTTTTCTGGAACCATACACCCAGATGTCACTATTGTGGTATAAATGTAGCGTGTAACTCTTTTTCTTTGCTGTATGTATTTTACCCCAAAAGACATTTTAAAAAATGCTATCTGTAGGTTAAATACAAAGTTCTATGGAGGTAGTATTTTCAAACCCTCATCTTTTTTATTTTCAGTCTTTTTCTCCTGCCCTTTTTTCTCTGGTGTCCTCTGTTAGCTAACTCACATTCACCTACTTCACACAGCCAAGAACACTACTTTCCTGTCATAATTTGCATTTTTTGTCTGACTGAATTGGAGGCCATGTGACTACTACCTTCCCCCTCTTGCCCCACTTCTCACTGATTGTTTATTCTCTCTACTCAAGACAGTATAGCATTGGCTAGTGAGATTAGTTTGGAGAAAAAAACAATTGTTTACTTGAAACAGTGGAGGTAATTCAAACTTTTGATGATAGTGCACATGGGTGATATTGGATTAGCCACTTGTTCTAACCCCTCCCAGATATTCTTCTGTGTTGACTTCAATGGAAACAAAAATCAGGAGAGTTTATATAACAGGCCATCCAATGCCACTATCAGCAACAATTTAAATTGCCCCCGTAGATTCAAATTCAGGTGTTCAAGATGAACTCCTAGTAGTTTAGTATTGTTTAACATCTCATTAAATTTTGCAGTTAAACTTTTAGCTTAAAAGATTGGAAAGTAAGTGATTGGCAGGTTGTTCACATGCATTGTATTGGGCTAGATGAAAGCAGCAACATTGCATAAGAAGCAACATTTTTAAATATTTGATATTGTTGGGACAAAGGGCAGCACTATTAGCAATTGATTTACTTTCCTTAAATATATTGGAAACATTTGATCTCAAAGTGTTTTCCATCGTTGCTAACATAAACTTTAATAAAACAGCAATATGATGTATGGTTCACTAATAATAGATCAAAAGACTTCATTTCTAACTATAACATTATTATTTACATAACGGTCTGATTAAGACATTTCACTGGCATGGGAAAGAGGTATTTTATCTTAATCCTGTAGTCTAAAATTATAGTAGAAATTTACCACAAACTACCACATGAATGGAAATGCTTTTGAATACAAAGCCGATATTCATCCTGGGAGGTCGCCCTTGCAATTTGTCTTGGATATTTTATCACAGTAATGTTATTTACTGCTGTTATTTTCTCATCATTGTCCAGCAAAGGATTCAACCATGAAAATATTCCAATGTCTACAGGATTGATTTCTCAGAAAGGTCATAATTTAACAGAAAAACTGCATTCTGCACTTGATCTTGTAAAGTTTTGTACCCTCAGGTTTGGAAAATATTTTATGGTCTGGGTAGAGTGAGCATAAATTCATTCTTCTGCTCCTTCTTGCAGCTGTATTGCCTTCAGATATGCAATGAATCCTTGGTAGGACCTTGATCCCATAAAAGGTACATTCTTATAACTATTTTTCTTCGAACCTTACAGTTTTAGTGTGCAGTAGTGCAAGACTGCCCGATGGCCCAGTGGCCTATTTAGAGAATTTATTTTCTTTAAGTCCAACACTCCAGTTGGCAAGTTGTAAATTTTTAATCTCCAAAACAAACAGATTAACTGAAATCATGCCAGGTTTACTTTACAAATGAGATGACATGGGGTATTTATGTTGCTTACATCTAATTTAAATAGGTCATTTTGCAAGGATTACAGATGTGTCCTGTGCCCCCAGAAAGACACTGACAACATGCACTCAGCTTTTGACTTATGTAGCTAATTAACTGATAGAAATGCAAGTTACATATTCATTGCAAATGTTTGCGAGTGATTTCACAACCTGTATAATAGGTAATTGTTGTGGAGAAGCAAGAAAAACTAAGTTTGTTCTCCTTAGAGCAGCAAAGGTTAAGGGGAGATTTAATAGAGCTGTTCAAAATTATGAAGGATTTGATAGAGTAAACAAAGAGAAAGTATTGCCACTGGCAGGAGGGTTGGTAACCAGAGGATATAGATTAAAGGTAATTGGCAAAAGAACCATAGGGGAGATGAGAATTTTTTATGATCTGGAATGCACAGCCTGAAAGTGTGGTGGAAGCATGTTCAACAGTAACTTTCAAAAGGGAATTGGATATATACTTAAAGAGGAGCAATTTTCAGGGCTATGGGGAAACAGCAGGGGAACTAATTGGATAGCTTTATCAAAGAGCCAGCACATGCACGATGGGCTGAATGGCCTCCTCTGCTGTATGGTTTTATAAATTCATATTGTTTATATATATATTGTTTCGCAGCATTAGGATTTTTTCCCATGTTAAATGTGTCATATAAATTCATGTTCTTGTTGTTTCAGAGGAACAGAAATAAGTCATTTAGGCTGTCAAGCCTGATCATAGTTGATCTGTACGTCAACTCCATTTACCTGCCTTTGCTCCATATCACTTGATACTCTAAGTTCACAAAACTCTATCGATCTCAGTCTTGAAAATTACAATTGAGCCAGCATCCACAGCCTTTTGGGGGAAGAGAGTAATAGATTTCCACTGTCCTTTGAAAAAGTGATACAGGATTTCACCAGATGGCCTGGCTCTAACTTTAGGATTATGCACCCTGATCCTGGATTCTGCTATCAAAAGAAATATTTTCTCTGTATCTAACTATTGAATCCCTTTATCAGTTTAAAGACTTGGATCACTTTCTAATCTCCAGTAAATACAAAATCAAGTTTATGCAACCTGTCCTCTTAATTTAACCCTTTAAACCTTGATATCATTCTGGTGAATTGTTGTTGCATTTAGATATATCGATCACATTACTGTAACAATGAGGCTAAAAATAATTCTTTCAAAAATATTTGATTGGTGCTGCAATATGAGCATTATTTGAACTGGTGTGTGAGGTTCCATTTTTGATAAAGGTACAGCTAAAGATGGTTGCAAAGTTCACGTAGAAGCTGTTTTCATATCTGAGTAGCTCAGTTCCTTGTCCCACGGGAATTCTGCTTGTGCCCTGAAGTGCTGCCTCTTTCTGGATGGGTTGCAGATATATGTATGACATAAAATGCTGCAGAAATAATGAACAAAACACAGACTTACTCAATAGCCATTGGAAGAAAATGGCCAAAGCTACATGTAAAACCTACTCATAGAATATTTAGATACTTTACAAAGTCTTCCCACCACTAAGGTAGAGGAAATTCAATGATTTTTTCTCAAGGGTATTTTTGCCAGAAAAAGTGCTGGTAATGCTGAATGATTTCCCCAGAGGGAAGATGCTGTAACCACAAAATCCAGATGAGTGGCTGCATTGTTTGGGTGCTATGAATGGCCTGAGAGGTCCGAAATGGTTTCCAAGCTGTGCACACATACTTCCAGTGTGGGTGAGGTGTAAACACGCACGCTGGAAGTACGACACAAAGCAGGCAGATCATAACGTCGATCAATGTATAACCCTGATTTGACACCAGCACTGCTATTTTGGAGCTCAATGCTCCAGCTTTTGCTGTCTCTTAATCACACACAGCTGCACATGCATTAAGCAGCAGGAAGGACACCCACCAGCACATTTAAAGGTGTCGTAGCTACTTTCAGGTTAACTGCTGATTGATTTCTATTAGCTGTTGCAATGATTGTGCAAGTCTTTGGTGCCTTCTAGAGTTCTTTAAAGTTGCTAAAGTCTACAGTGCCGAAGAACATGCTCTTGACTTCAAGACTGCTGAACAAACCAGTTTCTCCCAGATAGGGGTGCAGCAGTAGGCATTTCCCTTGGAATGCAGCATTACTGGCAGAAGGAGCAAAGGGCATGCAGAGCTGGACATGCTGCTAGAAGAGGGAGGAGAAGGAGGAGTGAAGAGCTCTCAGCATGAGGTCATACCACCCAGGGTCTTCAGGGAGCAATTCCCCTACCTTAACCTCAGCAAAGAACAATGTGTGAGATGTGTGAAATATGAAGTATTGTGAACTGCGAGGAGGATTGTGATAGATTTTAAGAGGACATAGACAGATGGGTGGAATTGGCAGACACATGGCAGATGAAATTTAATGCAGAAAAGTATGAAGTGGTACATTTTGATAGGAAGAACGAGGAAATGCAATATAAATAACCTGCTCAATGACGCTCAGTTTGGGTTCTGCCAGGGCCACTCAGCTCCTGACCTCATTACAGCCTTGGTTCAAACATGGACAAAAGAGCTGAACTCAAGAGGTGAGGTGAGAGTGACTGCCCTGGAAAGCAAGGCAGCATTTGACAGAGTGTGGCATCAAGGAGCCCCAGCAAAACTGAGGTCAAGGGGAATCAGGAGGAAAACCTTCTGCTGGCTGGAGTCATACCTAGCGCAAAGGAAGATGGCTGTGGTTGTTGGAGGTCAATCATCTGAGCTCCAGGACATCACGACAGGAGTTCCTCAGGGTAGTGTCCTAGGCCCAACCATCTTCAGCTGCTTCATCATAAGGTCAGAAGTGGGGATGTTCGCTGATGATTGCACAATGTTCAGCACCATTCGTGATTCCTCAGATACTGAAGCAGTCCGTGTAGAAATGCAGCAAGACCTGGACAATATCCAGGCTTGGACTGATAAGTGGCAAGTAACATTCGCGCCACACAAGTGCCAGGCAATGACCATCTCCAACAAGAGAGAATCTAAATATCTCCTCTTGACATTCAATGGCATTACTATCATTGAATCCCCCACTATCAACACCCGAGGGGCTATCATTGACCATAAACTGAACAAGAGTCACCATATAAATACCATGGCTAGATCAGAGGCAGATCAGAGGCTAGGAATCCTGCAGTGAGTAACTCACCTCCTGACTCCCCAAAGCCTGTCCACCATCTACAAAGCACAAGTCAGGACTGTGATGGAATACTCTCCACTTGCCTGGATGGGTGCAGCTCCAACAACACTCAAGAAGCTTGACACCATCCAGGACAAAGCAGCCCGCTTGATTGGCACCCCATCTACAAACATTCACTCCCTCCACCACCGACGCACAGTGGCAGCAGTGTGTACCATCGACAAGGTGCACTGCAGCAACGCACCAAGGCTCCTTCGACAGCACCTTCCAAACCCGCGACCTTTACCAACTAGAAGGACAAGGGCAGCAAATGCTGACTTGGAACTATATCGCCGTTTCTTCACTGTCGCTGGGTCAAGATCCTGGAACTCCCTTCCCAACAGCACTGTGGGTGTACCTACCCTACATAGACTGCAATGGTTCAAGAAGGCAGCTCACCACCACCTTCTCAAGGGCAATTAGGGATGGGCAATAAATGTTGGCCCAGCCAGTGACACCCATATCCCATGAATGAATAAAAAAACTTATGCCTGGCATCTCACCATGTGCATAACCTACCTTTAATTAACCCTTAAATTACACTCGGTGTCAGTATCTGAGCTGGTGGCTGCGACTGAGATCAAGACACAGTGTTTCTTCATCATCATTGTCTCTTTCTCTTTCACCATTGTCTGACCAGGTTGTGTATCTGAAAGACGAAAGGTTCAAGAGTAGGATCGTGAGGGGAGTGATCTGGGGAGGAAAGTGAAAGGTACATGCTTGCATCATTTGCAGCTTCTAAGTCAGAAAAGATTGTGGGATGAGGGACAAGTGAGATATGAGAAGGAGGATTAGATATGAGGACAGCTCCATCTTTTATCGTTTCAGCACCTGGCCATGTCCTCAGTAACAGCCGCTCCAATGATGGTGAGCACTGTCTCTTCCATGGGGGGTAATTTTTATTTTATTTTTTTTAATTTAGAGATACAGCACTGAAACAGGCCCTTCGGCCCACCGAGTCTGTGCCGACCATCAACCACCCATCTATACTAATCCTACACTAATCCCATATTCCTATCACATCTCCACCTATCCCTATATTCCCCTACCTATACTCGGGGCAATTTATAATGGCCAATTTACCTATCAACCTGCAAGTCTTTTGGTGGTGGGAGGAAACCGGAGCACCCGGAGGAAACCCACGCAGACACAGGGAGAACTTGCAAACTCCACACAGGCAGTACCCAGAATTGAACCCGGGTCGCTGGAGCTGTGAGGCTGCGGTGCTAACCACTGCGCCATTGTGCTGCGCTTATCCTCTGCCGGTTAGCACCTGTTGCCTCCGGTTGTACACAACATTGTCCTGCAAGAGAGAGGAAAGTGTGTCAATGGGTGTAGTACAATCTTTTGGGTGATGTGGCTGTCATGGGTGAATAGCTGGCAGCATGTGGGAGATGCGGGTATCAGGGTGAGGTTTAGCTATGAATATTAAGTATGAGTCATAATTGGTGGAGCTTGTGGGAGTTGAGTGATGGGAATGTGATGCATTGAGCTGTGTCTGAGGCTAGTGGTGCATTTGATGATGCATTCACTGACCTTGACCACTCTTGTGAGGTCATTGAACTTTTTGCTGCACTGCATCCAGGTGCTCAGGGTTTAGACTCCTGACATTGACTGCCATGGATATGTGGCCTCACAGCCTTCTTGTAGTTTGTTTGGAGGGCCTCCTGGCTCTGTGGATAGTGCGCATCTCACCTCCTCTGCACCTCCTTGTCCAAGGCCTCCAGTACACTGACAGAAAATCATGGAGCCTGCTCATGTTATGCCATTCTTCAGTTTTTTCCAAGCCAGAATCAATGGTAGAAGGTCTTCCAGAACCTGCTGCCCCCACAATGCATGCCCCCTTTAAGTGGTACAGCCTGGCTTTAAGCAGTCCAGGCTAGCTTTAACTGGTGCTAGCCATTCACAATTTTGGGCCCCCTGCTGAGGTGTTAAGCCACTTAACAGCATGGTTAGCATTGGCAGCAGCTTGCTATCATGTTACTTATTAAACAGAACCAAGTGTGCATACTGCTTAAAAGCAAAATACTGCGGATGCTGGAAATCTGAAACAAAAACAAGAAATGCTGGATTCACTCAGCAGGTCTGGCAGCATCTGTGGAAAGAAAAGCAGAGTTAACGTTTCGGGTCAGTGACCCTTCTTCGGAACTGACAAATATTAGAAAAGTCACAGATTATAAACAAGTGAGGTGGGGGTTGGGCAAGAGATAACAAAGGAGAAGGTGCAGATTGGACCAGGCCACATAGCTGACCAAAAGGTCACGGAGCAAAGGCAAACAATATGTTAATGGTGCGTTGAAAGACAAAGCATTAGTACAGATTAGGTGTGAATATACTGAATATTGAACAGCAGCAAGTGCAAACCTGAAGAAAAACAACCTGAAAAGAACAGTGGGTGAGCAAACTGAACAAACTAAGATGAAATGAAATAAATGCAAAAAAAGATTGTAAAAAATGTAAAAAGGAATGTAAAAAAAAGGAAGAAAAAATAACTAAAAATGACTAAAAATGAAAGTAAAGTGGGGGGCTGTCATGCTCTGAAATTATTGAACTCAATGTTCAGTCCGGCAGGCTGTAGTGTGCCTAATCGGTAGATGAGATGCTGTTCCTCGAGCTTGCGTTGATGTTCACTGGAACACTGCAGCAATCCCAGGACAGAGATGTGAGCATGAGAGCAGGGGGGAGTGTTGAAATGGCAAGCAACCGGAAGCTCAAGGTCCTGCTTGCGGACTGAGCGGAGATGTTCCGCAAAGCGGTCACCCAGTCTGCGCTTGGTCTCCCCAATGTAGAGGAGACCACACTGTGAGCAGCGAATACAGTATACTACATTGAAAGAAGTACAAGTAAATCGCTGCTTCACCTGAAAGGAGTGTTTGGGGCCTGGGATAGTGAGGAGAGAGGAGGTAAATGGGCAGGTTTCATTTCATCTTAGTTTGTTCAGTTTGCTCACCCACTGTTTTTTTCAGGTTGTTTTTCTTCAGGTTTGCACTTGCTGCTGTTCAGTATTCAGTATATTCACACCTAATCTGTACTAATGCTTTGTCTTTCAACGCACCATTAACATATTGTTTGCCTTTGCTCCGTGACCTTTTGGTCAGCTATGTGGCCTGGTCCAATCTGCACCTTCTCCTTTGTTATCTCTTGCCCAACCCCCACCTCACTTGTTTATAATCTGTGACTTTTCTAATATTTGTCAGTTCCGAAGAAGGGTCACTGACCTGAAACGTTAACTCTGCTTTTCTTTCCACAGATGCTGCCAGACCTGCTGAGTGAATCCAGCATTTCTTGTTTTTGTGCATACTGCTTGCATTGCAAACAATAGGCATGGGTTAATCCTGCATCACGATCCCTGTGCCTGTTTTCAGGGGTTATCGAATTTTGTCCCCTATGTGCTTTCAATTAGAGAATAATTTGTTGAACTCCTCAGAGCAAATTAATGCATGTCACATATGAACTGTTAATTTGAAATCTCGCTTGGCTGCAGGACATGTCACAATGCAACTTTATGTGCGTGGAATTAATTTCACTCGTGTGTGACAAGAAACTGAAAAATGTTCATGAGAATGGGCATAAAATTATGTTCTAAATTTGAAGTGACCCAGATGGGAAGGTCCAGCATTATTAATGTGGATAAAAGTTTTCTATTTTGGACAACTTGGATTAAGATCTATTAATTTATACTTTGTTTCTGTAGGTTTATTGAGGTGATACCCAGAATGGGGTAATATAGCTTTGTTCACAGACCTGAAAAAAACATACACTGTTTTCCCTGGAGCAGCAAAGGTTAAGAAGGGATTTCATAGAGGTGTTTCCAGATTCTGAAAGGCTTTGAGAGTGAACGATTATTTTCACTGGTCCATGAATCAGTAAACAAGAGATATAAATTCAGGATTAATACTAGAGGCGTAAAGATGATGATTAGTATTTTCTTTCCATGCTCAGGATTATTAGAATATGGAAAGCATTACTACAATTGCTGTTAAAGTTAAGTTGATCATGGGATTTAAAAGAGAACTAGATAAACACATGAACATGAAAAATATCAAAGGATGCAGAAAAAATATTAGGGAAATTGGACAACACTAGATAGCTCAGATGTTGCACAGGCACAATGGACCAAATAAACATCTCACAGAAATTTACAGTCATTAATATGAGGTTGTGTTCCAAATTTTAGATCTACACTGGATATTCTTAAGATTAAATGTCGTGTGTCACTCCCGCAAGTATAGCTCACATCACCTATGATCTGGAAAGTACCTTTAATGGTCCAGTATATAGTTGAATGTTACCAAAACCTAGAGACTGTAACAATAAGAACCCTCACTGTTTATTCAATATTCTGTTCTCACATATACAGAATTTTTAGAATGTCATTTTTATTGTGAGATTTGTCTACTTTCCATTGCTTCTCATAACAACAAAAATAATAAATGAACACAAGCTTTGTTTTTTGATATGAACCCACCTCACTTTAAAAGTCAACGTAACTGATCTGACTGTCACTAAATCTAAAAAGCGAGGTCACTGTATTCCTCTCACTGATGCAGATCTACCTATGTAGACTGTCATTTTTTATGGAGAGAGAGTAAAAGGGAGAAAGAAGCAGCAAATAGCTTAATGTCTACTCTTTGCTGGCTCTCTGTTGCAGATTGGCTGACTGATCTTGCCTTGCTGACTCTCTAGTGAAACTTTTATCAGGTTCTGGTCAGGTCACAACTAAAGTATTGCATCCAGTTCTGGTCACCACATTTAGGAAGGATCTGAGTGTCCTTGAGAGGGTGCTAGGGAGATTTACCAGAACACTTTCAGGGATGAGGAATTTAGTTAAAAGGTTAGGTTGGAGAAGCTGGCATTGTTCTCCTTGGTGCAAAGGAGATTGAGGGGAGATTTGATAGAGGTGTACAAGATAATACAATGAAGAACCAGGCTGAATATAACAGGTTCAGAGGGGAAGTGAAAAAGAAAATAAGAGAAGCAAAGAGGGAGTATGAAAAGAGAATAGCAGCTAACATAAAAGGGAATCCCAAAGTCTTCTATAGGGGTAGTACCAGAGGACTTGAGAATTGCAGATGTTACACCTTTGTTCCAGAAAGGATGTAAAGATAAGTCCAGCAACTACAGACCAGTCAGTTTTACTTTGGTTGAGGAAACTTCGCGAAACAATAATTTGGGACAAAATTAATAATCACATGGATTAATTAATTAAGGAAAGCCAGCACGGATTTGTTAAGGGAAAATCACGTTTGAACAACTTGCTGGAGTTTTTTGAAGAGGTACAGAGAGGGTTGATGAGGACAATGCTGTTGATGTGGTATACATGGACTTTCAAAAAGTGATACAATGCCACATAACAGACTTGTGAACAAAGTTATGGCTTATGGAATAAAAGTGACAGTAGCAACATGGAAATGAAATAGGCTGTGTGACAGCAAACAGAAAGTAGTGGTTAATGGATGTTTTTTGGGCTGGTGGAAAGTTTGTAGTGGAGTTCCCCAGGGATCAGTTTTGGGACCCTTGCTCTTCCTGATATATATTAATAACCTAGACCTTGGTGTGCAGGGCACAATTTCAAAATTTGTGGATGATAGAAAATTTGGAAGCATTGTGAACTGTCAGGAGGATAGTGTAGAACTGCAAAAGGACATAGGTAAGTTGGTGGAATGGGCGGACAGGCGGCAGATGAAGTTTAATAAGGAGAAATATGTGGCTAGATTTTACCAGTCCCTCGACATTGTGGGTCGTGGTGGGGGTCCGTAAAATACCTGTGGGAATGGCCCACCATGACCCCTGATGCTGAGTAATATAGCAAATGAAAATAAGGAAATGGAAGACTTGCTGAATAATAGCCTGAATTTTGTGGTAGCTATAATGATGAGGCTATCAGTGATCACTGTTATTAAGGAGTAAATTGGACAGTAACTTCTGTCATCTACACATGCACAGTCAATCATGGAATATAGGAAGTTGCTCCATCAATGACCTTTCCTCTAACATAAGGTCAGAAGTGGGGATGTTCGCTGATGATTGCACAATGTTCAGCACCATTCACGACTCCTCAGATACTGAAGCAGCCCGTGTCCGTATGCAACAAGACCTGTACAATATCCAGGCTTGGGCTGATAAGTGGCAAGTAGCATTCATGCCACACAAGTGCCAGGCAATGACCATCTCAAACAAGAGAGAATCTAATCATCTCTCATTGACATTCAATGGCATTACTATCGCTGAATCCCCCACGATCAACATCCTAGGGGTCACCATTGACCAGAAACTGAACTGGACCAGCCACATAAATGCTGTGCCTACAAGAGCAGGTCAGAGGCTGGGCATTCTGCAGCGAGTAACTCACCTCCTGACTCCCCAATGCCTGTCCACCATCTACAAGGCACAAGTCAGGAGTGAGATGGAATACTCTTCACTTACCTGGATGGGTGCAGCTCCAACAACACTCAAGAAGCTCGACACCTTCCAGGGCAAAGCAGCCTGCTTGATTGGCACCCCAACCACCATCTTCAACATTCACTCCCTCCATCACCGACACACAGTAGAAGCAGTTTGTACCATCTACAAGATGCACTGCAGCAACTCACCAAGTCTTCTTAGACGGCATCTTCCAAACCCATGACCTCTACCACCTAGAAGGACAAGGGCAGCTCTTGCCATGCTCTTCCACAAGCTTTGCTACATTGGCACCACACAGAGCAGTTTGATATTCAAATGCATGAAAGAGGTGACATTGCAGTACTTAATAACTAAACACACCAGAAAAAGGTAGGACTTCGCCATTCAAGTGTAAGTGAATTTTTAACTGTGTATTAAGTCTTAATTGCTGCCAAACAGCCTCTGTGGCATTGAAAATTAACTTGCACACGTGTGGCATCTCATTTCTTCATATTTTAATTATTATAAAAGATTAAAAAATATAAAATGTTTTTTCTTTTATCTTTTTTTCTCTGTCTGTTTTATCTCTCACCCTTAATCCTCCCTTTCTTTCCCCCCTCTTTTTGTTTTGACTTCTGTACATGATTTTATATTGAATTGAAAATTCTAATTTACACTTCTTTGTTCAGACTGTGTGAGATTAGAGAGTAAAATAAAGAAGAAAAAGTGTGCTTATGACAGATGCCAGGTAGAAAATACTATTGAGAACCAGGCTGAATATAGATGGTCCAGAGGGGAAGTGAAAAGCAATTAAGAAAAGCAAAGAGAGAGCATGAAAAGAGACTGGCAGCTAGCATTAAATGAAATCCCAAAGTATTTTTTAGCATATAAATAGTAAGAGGATGGTAAAAGGAGGAGTGGGGCCGATTCTGGACCAGAAAGGGGATTTACCCATCAAGGCAGAAGGCATAGCTGAGGTATTAACTGAATACTTTGCATCTGTCTTTACCAAGGAAGAAGATGCAACCCAGGCAATGTTGAAAGAGGAGGTAAGTCAGACACTAGAGCAGTTTAAAATTGATAAAGAGGAAGTATTAGATAGGCTGTCTGCACTTAAAGTGGATAAATCACCAGAACCAGATGAGATGCATCCAAGGATACTGAGGGAAGTGAGGAAGCAGAGGCACTGGCGACAATTTTTCAGTCTTCCTTCGACTCGGGGGTGGTGCCAGAGGACTGGGGAATTACAAACGTTACTCCCTTGTTCAAAAAAAGGGTGTAAAGATAGGCCCAGTAACTACAGGCCATTCAGTTTAACTACGGTGGTGGGAAAACATCTAGGAAAAATAATTGGGACGAACTCAATAGTCATATGGACAAATGCAAGTTAATTAAGGAAAGCCAGCATGGATTTCTTCATGGAAAATCATGTTTAACTAACTTGCTGGAGTTTTTTGAGAATTGATGAGGGCAATGTTATTGATGTGGTCTACATGGAATTTCAAAAGGCGTTTGATACAATGCCATATGGCAGACCTGTGAGCAAACATGTAGCTCATGGAATAAAAGGGATGGTAACAACATAGGAACACAGGAACATATTAACATAGCAGCAGGAGTAGGCCATTCAGCTCATTAAGCCTGCTGCACCATTCAATACGATCATGGTTGATCATCCACATCAATGCCTTTTTCCCACACTATCTTCATATCCCCTTATGTCATTTGTATTTAGAAATCTGTCAGTCTCTGCATTAAAGATACTCAATGATGGATATAAACTTGGCCAAGTGACAGGAAACAAAGAGTCGTGGTTAATTGATGTTTTTTGGGCTGGAGGAAGGTTTGTAGTGGAATTCCCGAGGGATCAGTGTTGGGACCCTTGCTTTTCCTGATATATATTAATGACCTAGCCTTTGGTGTAAGGGGCAAAATTTCAAAAGCTTATGGATAATACAAAACTTGGAAACATTGTGAACTGTGAGGAGGATAATGTAGAACTCCAAAAGGACATAGACAAGTTGGTGGAATGGGCAGATAGGTGGCAGATGAGGTTCATTGCAGAGAAATGTGAAGTGATTCACTTTGGTAGGAAGAACATGGAGAGATAATTTAGAATAAAGGGTACAATTCTAAAGGGGGTGCAGGAGCAGAGGGGCCTAGGTGTATATATGCATAAGTCATTGATGGTGGTAGGACAGGTTGAGAGAGCGGTTAATAAAGCATACAGTATCCTGAGCTTTATTAGTAGGAACTAGTGTCTTATACAAGTTCAACATAACTTCCTTGCTCCAAAACGCTAAGACACTAGTTCGGCCTCAGCTGGAGTATTGCGTCCAATTCTGGGCACCATATTTTAGGAAAGGCATGGGAGCATTGGAGAGAGTACAGAAAAGATGCACGAGAATGGTTCCAGAGATGAGGAATTTCAGTTATGAAGGTAGATTGGAGAAGTTAGGACTGTTTTCCTTGGAGAAGAGAAGGCTGAGAGGTGATTTTATGGAGAGATTCAAAATCATGAGGGGTCTGGACAGAGTAGCTAGGGAGAAACTGTTTCCACTCGTGAAAGGATCGAGAACGAAAGGGCAGAGATTTAAAGTATTTGGTAGGAGAAGCAAAAGTGACATGAGGAAAAACCTTTTCACTCAGCGAGTGGTTGAGGTCTGGAATGCTCTGCCTGAGAATGTGGTGGAGGCAGGTTCAACTGAAACATTAAAAAGGGAATTAGACAGTTATTTGAAAAGGAAAAATGTGCAAGGTTATGGGGAGAAGGAACTGAAGGAATTACTTTTTCGGAGAGCTGGTGCGGACACGATGGACCGAATGGCCTCCTTCTGCACTGTAACGATTCTGTGTGCCTCAGTAAGGATTCTTCAATCTGACTGGTTGAAGAGATATGTTGTTGTTTTCCCTGGACACACTGGTCCCAGATATCTGTGGGGAATGCCACACGGTATCAGACTTCTGAAGACCATAAGTTCCTGTGCAAAACCATATAATGTCTGTGGGCAGCTATAAGTGTTGTAAATGGTGAGTGCCGTTTATGCACTGTTGACCTCTAAATCCAGGCCAATTACCTTGTGTTCGTCTCCACAGTAGAGGAAGTGGATAATATACCTGCATTCCAGGGAAACTCATAATGTATCAAGGACTGAAATTCAGTAAGCTTAAAGTAAGCAAGAAAAATAAAGTAAAAAAATAATAGCACTGACAACTGACAAATCCCCAGAACCTGATGGTTTCCACTCTAGGGTATTAAAAGGAGTAGATGAAGAAATTCCAGATGGTATAGCCATAATCATCCAAAGCTCTCTAAATTCAGGAATACTCCCTTTTAGATTGGAAAATTGCAAACATAACTGCATTATTTAAGGAAGGTGAGAGACAGAATTTTGCTTCCGACCACCCCAATACCCCCAAACCCCCATCCCACCCCACAAAACCCCTCCCGCCTTGACTTACCTGTGGCCTGGTTCCAGCACCTCTGCTGTGTCCAGTACCGGCAGCAACCACTATCTCCATGGCGGCGTTACTCAGTTAAAGAGCTGCTGGCCTCTGATTCAGCAGCTCTCAGCAGGCAGGATTCCATTCCCGGGGTCCTTAATCCTGGGGAAGGCCTGTTGCTGTCCACTTAAGTGCCTAATTGGCACTTAATTCAGTGGGCCTTCCCCAGAGGTGGTGACGTGGGACTCTCACTTTAGCCAGTGGTCAAGACCCCCGTTTCCAAGACAAAATCCCGGCCAATGCTTCAGGTTGATGACCTTTCAAGATGAAAGGTTATTGACCTGAAACATTGAGTCTGTATTTCTCTCCCAGTTCTACTGTACCTGCTAAATGTCTATGAATGTAGTTTATATGAACATGCAGAAGTATTCAATCAGGTTCCATGGAAGAGACTGATATCTTAAATTAAAGCTCATGGAATTGAAAGCAGATTAATAGAGAGTCATACATCCATGTTTGCTAATGAGACAAGGATTGGAGGCACAGTAAGTAGTGTAGATGGGAGTGCAAAATTACAAAGAGACGTTGATCGATTAAGTGAGTGATAAAAACTGTGGCAGATAGATTTCAATGCAAGCAAGTGTGATGTCCTAAATTTTGGACCAAGAAAGGATAAATCTGAATATTATTTAAGTGCTAAAAAACTAGAAACAGAGGTCCAAAGAGATGTAGCGGTGAAGTACAAAAAGAAATCAAAAGTCTAATGGAATGTTAGCCTTTATAACTAGAGGGCTAGAATATAAAGGGGAAAAGATTTTCTACAGCTATACAAAGTCCTCATTAGACCACATCTGGAGTACTGTCGTTGTTGTTGCCACCAGTCATTTGAAATGCGGATGACATCAGCCAGGGTTCATGATTTGCGTGCCCTCAGTGAATCAGCAAGCCAATCCTGGAACCGCAAGTGTTGCCCTGTGGGGGATGGGGGTGCGGGGGGGGGGTTCTCGACCCAGGATCATGCTCTCTCTCCTTCTGCTTTCGACGCTTCTCCGCAGTAGAGTTTATATGGTCAGTTTCTGACTGTGTTGTGGCTTGTTGGATGAGGTGTCACCACATGGCATAGTTAGCGGCAGGCTCTTCCCATGCACCGATGTCAATTTGTCCCCTTTTCAATGTTCTTAAACATTGTGTTCTTAAAATGTTTTTTCTGTCCTCCTTGAGATCAGGCGCCATCTTTAAGTTGTAAATAGAGGATCTGCTTCGGAAGCCAATTATTTGGCACGCGGATGCAATGTCCAGACCAGCAGAGTTGATTTTGCTTGATCATGGTTGCAATGCTTGAGGAATTGACTTTGGTGAGAATGCAGGAGTTTGTTCACCTGTCTTTCCACTTAACTTTGAGTACCCTGTGGAGACCCACTGGTGGAAATTCTCCAGTGACTAGAGATGCCTTTAGTAGGTGACCCAAGTCTCACTGCCATATAGAAGAGTGGTGACAACAACAGCATTGTAGACTAAAGCCTTTGTCCTCTAATGGAGATCTCAGTTGTCGAAGACTGCACTGGCACAGCTGATTCTGTGCTGGATTTTCACTTCGATGGTGACCTTTTGGGAAAGGTAGCTTCTGAGAAATGGGAAGTGTTCTAAAGTCTCCTTATCAATACCTCATTAGCAAACATGGATGTATGGTTTTCTATAGCATTGGCTAAGTCATTAATAAATATAGTGAATTGTTGAGACCTCAGTACAGAACCTTGTGGGACACCATGGACGGAATCTTATGTCCTTAGGATATGAACATGATTCAGGACCATTTCCAGGTCCCCCCACCCACCCTCCTCCCCGGCACCGGATTGAGAGGCTGGCGGCATGCTGATTTCTGCTTGTTCTAGGTCCCGTTTACTGGGTGGTAGTGGCACCCCTCTACCGCCTTTGTTCGGCGGAGAGTTTCATCTGTTGACTTTTTTTTATTTAAATAAAACCACCCAGTTTGCTCTGGCTAGCAGGGCACCTGTTTAAATATCTTCCCAAAGGTAGCCAAATAACAGGCCACCTCCGGGTCCGCCGTCCAATTAAGGATGGTAAGTGGGTCCCTGAGGGAGCCTGCAGCCTTCGAAGGATGGCAGCCCCAGCTCCAGAGGTGGGTGCTGCCACTGTCAGAGGGGGAACGAGTGGGGGTCCTCCACCTTGAAGCTCCCACTGAAGCAGTATAAAATGGAATAAAATGAATGGTGGCCACAGTTACCAGGCCACCCATGTGGAGGAGAAACCCTTCCAATGGATGGACAGCAGCCACAGCTGTGAAAGGCTGATGGCTGCAGCTTCGGTTAGGGCATGACTCTAGGAGATGTAGGTCCTTGTCGATGGGAGGGCTGGTGGAGGATTTTGATCTTGCTGATGTTGAGTGAGAGACCAACCCTTTTGTTTGGGGAGCTGAAGAGGTTTAGGGTGGTTTGAATGTCACTTGCAGTGTGGGCCACAACTGCACAGTTGTCAGCATATTGTAAGTCATGAATGTGCTGGAGAGTTCTGGCTCTCAGCCTGTTAAGGTTGAAAAACTTTTCATCAAATCAAAACTCAATCATGACCCCTTGTGGAAGTTAGTCATGAATGAGTTCCATGACCGGGCTGAGGTAAATAGTGAAGAGAGTTGGCGTAATCACAGAGCCTTGTTTGACGCCTGTTCGGATACAAAGGGCTCGGTCTCCAATCCA
Source organism: Heterodontus francisci (assembly GCF_036365525.1). Taxonomy (NCBI): domain Eukaryota; kingdom Metazoa; phylum Chordata; class Chondrichthyes; order Heterodontiformes; family Heterodontidae; genus Heterodontus; species Heterodontus francisci. Next base: position 117,938,029 of record NC_090371.1, read on the forward strand.
TTACAAAGTATGGTTGCTGTCATACTGTCATGCAAGAGTCACAGGATAGTAATGTATTTTACTGGACATGCAAGTATCTAGAGGACATTCCAAAGAACTTCGTAGTTGATGGAATCAAGGGCCTTTGACAGATCAATAAAGGCCATGTAGAGCTCTTTGCGTTTTTCCAGGCATTTTTCTTGGATTTATCGAGAAACAAAGATCATATTTGTGGCTCCCCTGGATGGCCGGAAACAACAGTGAGTCTCTGGTAGTACGTCTTCGCTGATAGGGAGGAGGCAGTTCAGGAGGATTTATCTGAGAATCTTCCCCACTGTGGACAGAAGGGATATGCCTCTATAGTTCCCACAAATAGATTTATCACCCTTCTAAAAAAAGGCGAAACAATGATGGCATTGCGGACGTCAGGAGGTAGTATCTCCTCTTCCAAGATTTTTGTAAAAAGGTCTGAGAGTTTGAGCAAGAGTTCATGACCTTCAGCTTTATAGACCTCTGCAGGAATGTTGTCCAGACCACACGTCTTGTTATTCATCATCTATTGGGTAGCCTTTTGTATCTCAAAGTGTTGCTGCCAAATATGATCTTGGGCTGTTGAGGAATTGTTTTGATGGTTTTGTCTTGTTGACTCCCGATTAAGAAGGTTCCGGTAGTGCTCCTTCCAATGGTGTCGGATAGCTGCATCAACTTCGAGAAGAGTAGTGCTGTCTTCAGCTTGGAGGGGGAGGCACCATTTGTTTGTGGTCCATGGATGGTCTTGGTGGCCTGGAAGAAGCTACGCATATCGTGCAGGTCTGTACAATGTTGGATTTCGTTAGCCCTTTGTTGTATAAGGGTCTGAATAGGTTAATGTTTGAGACAGTGAGAGTAACCCCTCCTACTGTTTTGGTGATGGTGTAATAGTCACATAGTAATAGGCTTGAAAGAAGCTGGAAGCATCATGAGAGGCGCTAGCAAGACATGCTTAAGGAAAGTGTATATAGTTGGGTAAATACAATAAACAAGTTACTCTTTAGACAGACACAGACTCCAAGAAGTTTGCAGGCGAAGCTTGACCTAGCATCTTAAATGCTATCAACAATATACAACATGATGGCAAGGGCAAACACACCCAAAGAATATTGAAAGACTTAACCTGGTACAGTAGCGCCAAGAAGATGCCAGATCTCGTTGGGAGACTGTAAAGAGCTCCAGAGCTGCTCCTTAGCCAAAGGAAGACATGGATAGTCGATGAGTCAGCTGCACAGGCGTTCAGGCTGCACCACAGAAGCGTGGGGTCTGCGAGAAGAATCCAAGTCCAGCGATAATACGCTGCGAGTCACAGAACTGAGCAACTGTCGGGGATCAGGTGAGAAGCCTTTTAAAAAGCGTAGAAATATTGTCTAATGGCACACTGAAGGCGGGGAGAAAAGCTGATCCCTCACAAAGGGCGGGTCCAGGGTTGGCAGCCATTACTCAAGCACACAGCGAAGCTAAAGTACGGTAAACCTCAAAAGTGCAGAAACTCCTGAAAAGAGCGGGAAACCTCCACTAAAGCAATGAAAATTATTTCTAAATAGTAAAGGAACACCTTAAAGAGTTTAGCAAAGGATGGATTCAAAATACATGATGCGTGAAAGCTTTCAGGAATTGGAAGGGCCCAATCAGATACAGAATTGGTTAATGTGGAGAAAATGATTTCTAAGATGTAGAATACCTTCTCAGCAACACAACAAATCTTAAGCGGAGCAAGTAAATACTCTAAAATAAAAGCAAAATACTGCGGATGCTGGAAATCTGAAACAAAAACAAGAAATGCTGGATTCACTCAGCAGGTCTGGCAGCATCTGTGGAAAGAGAAGCAGAGTTAACGTTTCGGGTTAGTGACCCTTCTTCGGAACTGACAAATATTAGAAAAGTCACAGATTATAAACAAGTGAGGTGGGGGTTGGGCAAGAGATAACAAAGGAGAAGGTGCAGATTGGACCAGGCCACATAGCTGACCAAAAGGTCACGGAGCAAAGGCAAACAATATGTTAATGGTGTGTTGAAAGACAAAGCATTAGTACAGATTAGGTGTGAATATACTGAATATTGAACATCAGCAAGTGCAAACCTGAAGAAAAACAACCTGAAAAAAACAGTGGGTAAGCAAACTGAACAAACTAAGATGAAATGAAATAAATGCAAAAAAAAGATTGTAAAAAATGTAAAAAGGAATGCAAAAAAAAGGAAGAAAAAATAACTAAAAATGACTAAAAATGAAAGTAAAGTGGGGGGCTGTCATGCTCTGAAATTATTGAACTCAATGTTCAGTCTGGCAGGCTGTAGTGTGCCTAATCGGTAGATGAGATGCTGTTCCTCGAGCTTGCGTTGATGTTCACTGGAACACTGCAGCAATCCCAGGACAGAGATGTGAGCATGAGAGCAGGGGGGAGTGTTGAAATGCTCTACTGTACTCCAAGAGTGCAATTGCTGATGCCTTGATCATAAGGCAAGGCATCCATAAGACTTCAGACAAGTTTGATGATGTTTTACAAGCCTTCGATAAATACTTGAATTTAAGAAACAATAAGATCCTGGAAAGAGCAAAGTTAATAAAAGGATCCAGAAGTTGGGCGAATCAGTGGACGCTTTCAGTAATTTGTACTGATTGGCTAAGGGACAGATTGGATGGCGAACTGAAGTCTGAGTTAATAAGGGACTGAATAGTAGTGGGAGTAGCTGGCAAAGGTTTATCAGATCTCTTACAGTCAAAATATGGCCTCACCCTCGAAAGTGATTCAGATGGTGCAACAGGCAGAGGTCCGAAGTCAGAATAGAGCCATCATGTCGCCTGAAAAGAAGCCTTGGGTCAGAAACAATCCAATGACTATACAGTTCCTGAAGCTCAGGATGGAAAAGCAATCTCCAGATGAGAAGGTACACTCAGGTGGAAAGGTGCAAGATGCTGTGAAACCCTGCCAGCGCTGTGGCACTAAAAAGATCCATTGGCACGAACAGTGTCCTGCTAGAAAAGCAAAATGCTTTAATTGCAAAATGACAAGCCATTTCAGAAAGATGTGCCAGAGCAAGACCCCTTCTTACAAAGATGCCAAACAAACAGTCTTCACACACGCAGCTGTGAATGAAGTGGCACAATTTCCATTGGAAGATAAACTAGGAGACTTCTTAGGGGAGATTACTGATCCCAATCAGGCATTCTGGATGGCAGACATTTATGCCAATGGACTTACCACTAATTTCAAATTGGACACACATGCAAGTGTCACAGTGTTGTCAGACCAAGAGCCATGGTTATCGTCGCATTGCTTGCAACCAGCAGACAGTCAATTACACGGTCCTGGAAGGATTGAACTGAAGGTTAAGGGAAAGCTACAAGCAAGGCTCCAATACAGGGGAAGGCAAATAGTGGAACCCTGTACCTTCTGAAAAGAACAAGAACAAAGAACAAAGAAAATTACAGCACAGGAACAGGCCCTTCGGCCCTCTAAGCCTGCGCCGATCCAGATCCACTATCTAAACCTGTCGCCTATTTTCTAAGGGTCTGTATCTCTTTGCTTCCTGCCCATTCATGTATCTGTCTAGATACATCTTAAAAGACGCTATCGTGCCCGCGTCTACCACCTCCGCTGGCAACGCGTTCCAGGCACCCACCACCCTCTGCATAAAGAACTTTCCACGCATATCCCCCCTAAACTTTTCCCCTCTCACTTTGAACTCATGACCCCTAGTAATTGAATCGACCCCTGCTATCCACCCTGTCTATACCTCTCATGATTTTGTACACCTCAATCAGGTCCCCCCTCAACCTCCGTCTTTCTAATGAAAATAATCCTAATCTACTCAACCTCTCTTCATAGCTAGCACCCTCCATACCAGGCAACATCCTGGTGAACCTCCTCTGCACCCTCTCCAAAGGATCTACATCCTTTTGGTAATGTGGCGACCAGAACTGCACGCAGTATTCCAAATGTGGCCGAACCAAAGTCTTATACAACTGTAACATGACCTGCCAACTCTTGTACTCAATACCCCGTCCGATGAAGGAAAGCATGCCGTATGCCTTCTTGACCACTCTATTGACCTGCGTTGCCACCTTCAGGGAACAATGGACCTGAACAGCCAAATCTCTCTGGACATCAATTTTCCCCAGGACTTTTCCATTTATTGTATAGTTCACTCTTGAATTGGATCTTCCAAAATGCATCACCTCGCATTTGCCCGGATTGAACTCCATCTGCCATTTCTCTGCCCAACTCTCCAATCTATCTATATTCTGCTGTATTCTCTGATAGTCCCCTTCACTATCTGCTACTCCACCAATCTTTGTGTTGTCTGCAAACTTGCTAATCAGACCACCTATACTTTCCTCCAAATCATTTATGAATATCACAAACAACAGTGGTCCCAGCACGGATCCCTGTGGAACACCACTGGTCACACGTCTCCATTTTGAGAAACTCCCTTCCACTGCTACTCTCTGTCTCCTGTTGCCCAGCCAGTTCTTTATCCATCTAGCTAGTACACCTTGGACCCCATGCGCCTTCACTTTCTCCATCAGCCTACCATGGGGAACCTTATCAAACGCCTTACTGAAGTCCATGTATATGACATCTACAGCCCTTCCCTCATCAATCAACTTTGTCACTTCCTCAAAGAATTCTATTAAGTTGGTAAGACATGACCTTCCCTGCACAAAACCACGTTACCTATCACTGATAAGCCCATTTTCTTCCAAATGGGAATAGATCCTATCCCTCAGTATTTTCTCCAGCAGCTTCCCTACCACTGACGTCAGGCTCACCAGTCTATAATTACCTGGATTATCCCTGCTACCCTTCTTAAACAAGGGGACAACATTAGCAATTCTCCAGTCCTCCGGGACCTCACCCATGTTTAAGGATGCTGCAAAGATATCTGTTAAGGCCCCAGCTATTTCCTCTCTCGCTTCCCTCAGTACCCTGGGATAGATCCCATTCGGACCTGGGGACTTGTCCACCTTAATGCCTTTTAGAATACCCAACACTTCCTCCCTCCTTATGCCGACTTGACCTAGACTAATCAAACATCTATCCCTAACCTCATCATCCGTCATGTCCCTCTCCTCGGTGAATACCGATGCAAAGTACTCGGTTAGAATCTCACCCATTTTCTCTGACTCCACGCATAATTTTCCTCCTTTGTCCTTGAGTGGGCCAATCCTTTCTCTAGTTACCCTTTTGCTCCTTATATATGAATAAAAGGCTTTGGGATTTTCCTTAACCCTGTTTGCTAAAGATATTTCATGACCCCTTTTAGCCCTCTCAATTCCTCGTTTCAGATTGGTCCTACATTCCCGATATTCTTCCAAAGCTTCGTCTTTCTTCAGCCTCCTAGACCTTATGTATGCTTCCTTTTTCCTCTTAGCTAGGTTCACAATTTCACCTGTCATCCATGGTTCCCTAATCTTGCCATTTCTATCCCTCATTTTCACAGGAACATGTCTCTCCTACACGCTAATCAACCTTTCTTTAAAAGCCTCCCACATATCAAATGTGGATTCATCTTCAAACAGCTGCTCCCAATCCACATTCCCCAGCTCCTGCCGAATTTTGGTATAGTTGGCCTTCCCCCAATTTAGCACTCTTCCTTTAGGACCACTCTCGTCTTTGTCCATGAGTATTCTAAAACTTACGGAATTGTGATCACTATTCCCAAAGTAGTCCCCTACTCATTCCCCAACACCAGGTCTACTATGGCCCCTTCCCGAGTTGGACTATTTACATCCTGCTCTAGAAAACCCTCCTGGATGCTCCTTACAAATTCTGCTCCATCTAGACCTCTAACACTAAGTGAATCCCAGTCAATGTTGGGAAAATTAAAATCTCCTATCACCACCACCCTGTTGCTCCTACATCTTTCCATAATCTGTTTACATATTTGTACCTCTATCTCACACTCGCTGTTGGGAGGCCTGTAGTACAGCCCCAACATTGTTACCGCACCCTTCCTATTTATGAGTTCTGCCCATATTGCCTCACTGCTCGAGTCCTCCATAGTGCCCTCCTTCAGCACAGCTGTGATATCCTCTTTGACCAGTAATGCAACTCCTCCACCCCTTTTACCTCCCTCTCTATCCCGCCTGAAGCATCGATATCCTGGGATATTTAGTTGCCAATCGTGCCCTTCCCTCAACCAAGTCTCAGTAATAGCAATAACATCATACTCCCAGGTACTAATCCAAGCCCTAAGTTCATCTGCCTTACCTACTGCACTTCTTGCATTAAAACAAATGCACCTCAGACCACCAGTCCCTTTGCGTTCATCATCTGCTCCCTGCCTACTCTTCCCCTTAGTCACGCTGACTTCATTATCTCGTTCCTTACAGGCTTTAGTTACTACCTCCTTACTGTCCACTGACCTCCTCATTTGGTTCCCATCCCCCTGCCACATTAGTTTAAAACCAAGGAATTTCTCTGTTCAGCAGAAAAACATGCTTCGAGCTACATCTAATTAAAAACGTGGATGAAATCAAACAGCCAGAGTCCAACAGTCACTTTCAAGCAGACTTTCCAAAACTATTTTCAGGTCTCGGAAGACTGAAAACCAAGTGTAGCATAATGTTAAGAGAAAATGCCAGACCGGTATTTATCTTTACACTTAAGAAGATATCACACCCACTGATGAATCGAGTTCAACATCAGCTGGAAGAGATGACCAGGTTGGGGGTCATTTCTCCTGTTACGAAGACAACTGAATTGTGTTTGGCTATGGTTCCAGTTCCAAAACCAAATGGTACTCTTCATATCTGTGTGGACTTAACACAGCTTAATAAAGCTATGGCATGGGAAATTCATCCGATGCTTTCGGTAGACAAAAGCTTGGCAAAGTTATCCACAAGCATTATGTTCATGAAACTCAACATGAATAGTAGCTTTTGGCAGGTCCCTTTCGATGAGAAGACAAGATTACAGACAACATTTATCACTCCATTTGGAAGATTTTGTTTCAATCGTTCACCCCAATCGTTTGGTATAACATCCGCATCTGGAATTTTCCAAAGAACTATGTTGAACATTCTACAAGGCCTTAAAGGAGTGACATGCCACATGGATGACATCTTAGTCATACGAACATACGAGTTAGAAGTGGAGTCGGCCACTTGGCTCTTTGAGCTTGCTCTGCCATTCAATAAGTTCATGGCTGACTGGATTACTCCACATTTCCACCTACCCCGATAACCTTCCACCAGTCCATGGGAAATCCATTGAAGAGTATGACCAGAGGGTAAGAGCAGTTTTAAATCATCGTCAAGAAGAAAGGCTGACACTTAATGAAAAGTGTGAATTCTCGAAAATATCTATTTGTTTCTTAGGACACATTGTAAGTAGCAAGGGCATAATGGCAGACCCGTAAAAGACGAGAGGCATTAAGGAATTCTCAATTCCTCCTTCTGTCCAACATCTCCAATAATTCCTTGGAACGGTGAATCAGTTGGCAAACTTTTTACACAATTTAGTGCAATTACCAATCCATTTAAGGCAACTCTTGAAGAAAGATCAAGTATGGTGTTGGGATATAAATCAAGAGCAGGCAAAATGGCTTAGCACACTATAACCCTTCACTACCAACCACAATTGCAGCCGACGCCTCATCTATTGGGTTAGGGGCAGTCCTTTTTCAAGAACAGCCAGATGGATGTCAAAGACCGATCTATTCATCTTGAGCATTGTCCGCGACTGAGACAAGACATGCTGTCATTGAGAAAGAAGCACTCACAGTCGCGTGGAATTGTGAGACATTCTCCGATTACGTTATTGGCTTGAATATTATTGAGACAGACCACAAACCTTTGTTTTCCTTATTTAATGAGAAGGAAATCACAAGGATGCCTCCAAGAATTCAGAGATTCTGGTTGAGGTTGATGAGATATACGTACGAGACGGTATATGTGCAAGGAAAGATGCCAAACTTCCGCTGATGCATTATCAAGAGCAATTGTTAACCATCCTACTTTATCTTCGTTGGAGAGATACAGTCGTATTCACAGTACACATCGTCACAATGTCCGGCAAGTTCACAAAAGCTCCAAGAAATTTGTCGCACTCAAAAGCAGGATGAGGAATGCATTTGTATATGCCAATATTGCACACAGGGTTGGCCACAACAACTTCCCAGTGGTAAGATGATGAAAATCATCTTTGACTTCAGGAAACACTTCACTATCATGGATGATTTTACTGGTGTATAATGACAGACTGGTCATTCCGATTTCACTTAGGTCAGATACCTTGGAAACAATACATCAGGGCCTCATGGGTATCATAAGTTGCAGAGCATTTAGTGGCCAGGAATATCCAGATATGTAGAAGACATGATCTCAAATTGCCAGGTATGCACAGTACACAGACCAGACCAGAAAGAAGCTCTTATAATGGCACAGTTTCCAACCAGACTCTGTCTCGATATGGATTTATTTATGTACAATGAAAAATTCTACATGTTAGTGATCGATCATTTTTAGAGATGGATTGAAGGAGAAGGTTGTACTCAACGACTACAGAATCTGTCATTCAAATTTTACAGGAGATCTTTCCACCTCATGGTATTCCTGACTAGGTTGTGCCAGACAATGGACCACAGTTTGCAAATGAGTACTTCTCACAATTTGGGAGAAAGTAAGGATTTGAACATCTCAAGTTCCCCAAGATATCCTCAATCTAGTGGAAAAGCCAAAAGAGGAGTCGGAACTATTAAATCGTTGCTGAAGAAGAACTGCACTATTGAATTATCGATCCAATCCATTGTTATGTGGATTATTACCTTCAGAGCTCTTGATGGGGAGGAAGTTAAAAACTCAACTTCCTATTCTACCCAAGAAACTACTTCCAGGGCTAGACGTCCAGGATTATCAGACAATTCAAGACAGATAGAAATCTTACAGGAAACAACAAGCTTACAATTACGATAAGAGATTTCGTACCAGAAACCCACCCAAGTTGAAGGAAGAAAAGATATGTATACAAGACCTAGGAAGAGAAGGTGTAGCCATCCAGAGAGATAAAAATCATTCAAGATCTTATTTAGTACGTACTTCAGAAGGTACTATAGACAAAATAGGAGAAACATTATCCCTATTCCTCAGAAACAACAATCAGCTATATATTTGAATGAACCAGATGATGATCATGAAACCCAGAGACAACACGATACTACAAACTTTAGTCAAGGCCATCCAAGTCGTCGACCCCAGCACCTCTGATCTTCCAAATCTGACAAGAACACGATCACGGAGAGTCATGAAGCCTCCTGACAGATTGAATCTGTAATGTCAGAGACTTGGGTAGATGGGGTAGTATGTAATGTCAAAAAGAATGAATATATACATCAAAAATATATAAGCCAGATATATACGCTGGGCCGAGGGAGCCAGACTGGCATTTCTCATTCCCCAGGTCTTGGGTGGGTGGGACTTTCACCTCCTTGGGGCAGGAAGCCCCACCTAATCGAGCTGCCGGCCAATCAGCGGGCAGGCAGCTCTTAGTTCCAGGAGTGCCACCGGGAGCAGTTGCCACTGCTGAGACTACACCCAGCCATCGAAGGAAGAGGAAGGGTGACCTAAGAAAGGAGGTAGGTTTTTGGGACCTCACTGGGGGCAATCGGTCTGGCCCCGGCAAGGCAAGGGGGGGTCTGTTACGGGGGGGGGGGGGATGCGGGGGATGCGGTTGGGGCTTCGGGGGCGGCCCTCCTTGACGCACAGGGTGCCTGATCACGAAGGCCCCACCAGTCTGTAAGAAAGCCACCTAGTTTCACCAGGCAGACTTTTTGAGATCTCAGCCACCCGCTAGCCAAGGGTAAAATACACAAGGCGGCGGGCAGAGACCCTTAAGTACCAGTTAATTGGCTACTTAAGGGTCTTCATTGGCATGGGGTGGGCGGGCTGTTTCACACTGCCACCTTGTGTAAAAGTGCAGTGTGGGTGGGAGGGGGTTGGGAATAGCCAACCCCGCCTTCCACTCAATTTTATGTCCCCCCCCTCCCCACCACCAGCCTGCTCATTTGGGGGGGGGTGTAAAATTCCGGCCATAATAACAAAGACTTGGGGGGAGATGTCGTACGAGGGTCTGAAAGGGTTAATGTTTGAGACAGTAACCCCTCCCATTGTAGTGCTGATGATGTAATAGTCACATGGGTAATAGGCTTGAAAGAAGCAAGCAAGACATGCTTAAAAAAGTGTATATAGTTGTGTAAATACAATAAACTAGTTACTATTTAGACATACACAGACTTTGAGAATTCTGTAGACAAAGCTTGACCTAGCATCTTAAATGCTATCCACAATATACAACAGCCTTCTCTATCCACCACTTATTCTTGATGATATGTATCATTCTCTGAGCTTCAGATTTGAGTTGTGAGTATTCTTCTCATTTCTGCACTGATGTAAGGTGATTTTGACACGTAATGAAGGTTTGGCATTTCCGATTGAGAATTTTGCGTATTTCTTTATTCCGCTTGTTGTACCAGTCTTGGTGCCTGCAAGATTCAAGCCAATGGTCCAGGTACATGTCTTTTGGATCTCAGATTTGATTTTGTCCCAAAGCCCTTTCACACTGGCATCATTGGAACCTGTGAGAGCAAGATGGGAAGAAAGTTGCACCTGAGATTGTTCTTTTGTTTTTATATCCTGGAGAATGTGATTGTTAAATCATCCACTGGATTTCTTTGAGGATCTTCGGTGTTTGGGTGCCAGGTGTATGGATAGACCATACAAGGCTGTGGTCTGTCCAGCAGTCATTTGCACTCCACATGGCTTGGGTGACGTGCACATCCTTCCTATCCTGGATTTGGAAAATCACGTAGTCCAGCAGGTGCTCATGCTTGGATTGGATGTGTTCCCACATTGTCTTATATTTATCTTTCAGTCAATAGAGTGTGTTTTTGATGGAGAACCAATGTTCAGTGCACTTGGTGAGGAGGAGAAGACTGTTGGCATTTGAATTCCACACTCTTTCCCGATGGTGCCCTTCTAGACTTTTTAGTTGTGCCCAACTCTGCCATTAAAATCTCCCAGTAGAATCAGTTTGTCTTGTTTTGTGACAGCTGCCAATACAGAATCCAGATCTGCAAAATAGAGCTCTTTGGATTTGTCAGTAGAATTGAGAGTGGGAGTATAAGCATTGATGATTGTGGCCTATTGGTTGTCATTGAGTTGAACGTGTAGGGTCCTAAGCCGTTGGTTAATGCCAATTGGAAGTTCTGTAAGTATAGCTGCGATTCTATTTTTGATGGTGAACCCAACTCAGTATCTGCGATGATCCTTTCCTAGTTTCCCCTTCCTCATCTGGAGTACTGTGTGTAGTTCTGGGGACTGTACTTTCGAAAGGATATATTGACCTTGGAAGGAGTGGAGCACAGAAACACCAAAATCTTACCAGGGTTACATTATGAGGAGGGATTACATAAACTAGGCTTGTATTCGCTGGAACAAAAACAAGAAATGCTGGAATCACTCAGCAGGGCTGGCAGCATCTGTGGAAAGAGAAACAGAGTTAACGTTTCGGGTCACTGACCCGAAACGTTAACTCTGTTTCTCTTTCCACAGATGCTGCCAGACCTGCTGAGTGATTCCAGCATTTCTTGTTTTTGTTTCAGATTTCCAGCATCCGCAGTATTTTGCTTTTATTTTGTATTCGCTGGATTAGGGTAGATCGAGAGACATTTTTTCTGCTGGTGGGTGAATGTAGGATAAGGGGACATAACCTTAAAATTAGAGCCAGATCATTTGAGAGAGATGTTCGTAAAAGTGTGGAACTCTCTCCCACAAAATGCAGGAGACTAGTTCAATTAATAATTTTAAATTTGAGATGGATAGACTTTTGCTACCCAAGGGTATTAAGGAAAATGGAACCAAGCTGGGTGCTTAGAGTTAGGATACGGATCAGCCATGATCTCATCGAATGGCAGAATAAACTTGAGGGGCTGAATGACCTACTCGTGCCCATGTTCCTAAATCAATATTATAAGGTGTAAAATATCTGAAATGTGGAATTAACACCACACCTACTGTATACGCAATTCAATTAGCTACTTTATTTGGCACTGCAGCTAAAAGGTCTGAATTAACATATTAACATTTTGCATATTTGAACATTTTGAATGAAAAAATGGGTTCCTGTTAGAACCAAATATAATTTCCCAGAAATTTCATAATATAGTATGACGACAAAATCCCCTCCAGACCAAATATATGAAAATCTCAAAATGTGACAGATGGATGATTGATTTTTTGAAGCTATGCACAATTATCTCAGCTAAAATTTATCTGCTTAAAATACACGAATGGCCCAGGTTTTGCTCAATATATAATGGCGTGTAAATGACACACGGCACTATTAAGGCTGGATTTAGTGGGCCCGCTGGAGATGGGCTAGGAGGTGGGGTGGCCCATAGAATTGTGGCAGGAGGCAGGGGGCAGAGGGCCCGTCGCACCGCAAGTTAGTCGAGGGTGAGATAGGCCAAAGATGGCCTTCCAGCCCAGTGGCCAGTTGAGGCCCTTAAGAGGAATTAAGCCAGTGGCAGGGTAGGGGGCCTCCAACATGCGGCGAGGTCGCCCAGTAAAATGAGGCGATCTCCCTGTGGGCTTGGTGGTGGAGGGGTGGGGGTGGGGAGAGAGGCCTCCTCGTGGACAATTTGTGGCAGACGGAGGGCCCCTTTCGGAAAACAACCCAGCTCCCTGAACCACCCTCCCTCCTCCATCACCAGGGCCTGCCAGACTGGCCCCAGTGATTCACCTCACTTACCTTGACTCCGGTACTCCAGTGCTGAGCCTGGTTCCAATGTCTCCTGTTGTACCGACAGCTGCTTGTGCTATTGACAGTACTACTGAGCTGCCGACCATCTGATTGGCTGGCAGCTCTTGGAGGCGGGATCCCGTTGCCAGTCTGTTAATTGCCTGGGCGCCATTAAATAGAATCAGGGGGCTCCGAATGGCCGAGGTGGGGTTCCCACGGCCTTTTCGGTCCAGCGCCAACGCCAGGAGCCTATCAGGCTCCACTAAATTCAGCTCTTAATGTGCAAATTAACCAGCAACCTGCAGTGAGGAAGCGATTGTCTGTGAATTGCACATCACTACAAGTTGCAGGCTTCGCTATTAGCTTCACAGAAACGATATGCCACCCTGAATCTTCCCGTGATTTTCATGAAGTTGCTGTATTTACATATTAATGCCTATTAAACATGCCACAGAAAGTTAAGTCAAATAATTTACAGCATAAGTACCCTTTTAACAATGTGATGATTGTTAATGACTATCATTGAACCTCACTTGCCTAGAAAGTGAGTAATTAAAACTGTGGAGTTTCATTCCTTCAAGCTGTTAATTATTGTTAGAGATTTTAAAAATGTAAAATAAAATGTTGACCTATTTTTCTTTCTTTTCCTTTCTGTCTCTTTTTTCTCTGTCTCTTAACCTGATCTTTCTTTCGCTTCGTGTATCTGATTTGACATTGTATTTACAGTCCTTCTCAATCATTCCTCTGCTTATTTCTCAATTATTAAATGTCATTAGCTAAGGAGGTACACTGTTTGTCCCGTTTTCAACCTAGGTCCCAGATGCCCTGTTGCCTGCACTGTGCCATTATTAGCAACTTTATGGGCAAAATGTTTTAAAACTTAAACATGCACGAACAAGATGCCCCACTCCAACAAAATCTGACCCATTAATAATCAGCATTCATCACAAAAAGACAGAAACATTTTGCAAATTATTGTTTATTTACATTTGTAATTCCAATTATAATTCAGTTGTAGTGTTGGATACAAGTTACTCAAAGTAGAAAACTTTCTATTCCTAGAAATCACCAGTTTTCTACTTAAATATAAGGAAGAAAAAACAGGCACATCAGATAAAGTTCCCATTAATTGAGGTAATGAGTATGCAAAGTATTTGTATTTATTGGAGTTTAGAATCCATAAAGTTAGGAAATGCACAAAATTAAAGATCCCTTCCAACAGGCTACCTAAGTCTGCATCTCCATAGATTGCTAGGGAACAAAAGCATCACTCCTATTGCAGTCTCCCTGTATATGAACCTATTTCCTATGTTCCCATAACATCACAGGAATTAAATAATAAAATATGGTAAACTTTCCAGATTGTCTGGGGTTGAGAAAGGAGATGTATCGCTACAATCAGGCCATCACAGGGCAGATTGTCACCATTAATACACCAGGTATTGGACTTCTCCCACTAATTATTAATTAAAATAATTATATTTAAAATAATTTACATTGAAAATATGCAGTCCTCTTTGTTATAGGTACCACCGATAGCTCAGTGGTACACTTTCATCTCTGAATCAGAAGACTATGGGTATAAACACAACTCCAGTGACTTGATCATATAATCTAAGCTGTCACTTCAGTATACTACTGAGGGAGTTTTGCAAGATCAAAGGTCCCACATTCGGATGAGATGTTAAACTGAGGCCCTGTCTCAGGCCTCACAGGTGTGTGTAAATTATCCTATGCCACTATATTGGCGTTCTTTTCAACATTTAACAATGTCACTAAAAGAACAGATTGTCTGTCCATTTAACTCATTGCTAATTGTAGAAATACAAATTGGGTGTTGTTTTCCCAACATCACAATGGTGATTACATTTCAAAAGTACTTTGTTTACTGTGAAGTGCTTTGGAATGTCCTCAGGACATGAAAGGTACCATATAAATGCAAGCTCTCGATTACTATAGCGACAGCTACAGTTAGTAGTTGATTCTTGACCAAATCTCCCATGGAAGAAAATGGATGCCAAGTTATTCAAAATTGTAGTGAGCTCTGCCAATTATCAAAGGGACAAAACAACACAGCTTTCAGCTGAAGTTATTCAAATTGGCTAAACTGGGGTTTTTGAAAATTAACATGGAATGGCATGGTTTTGAGACACTTTCCATCCCCTTTGGGTATGAATCTGGCCCACTGCAGTGTCCAATACTGCCTATAAATATTTAAAGACTCCCCAACAATGAAGCTGTTTAGAATATTTCTGCATTTTTTTTCAGCTTGGTTTGTGATGTAAAATTAAAAGTATTATTCCAGTGTGACAAATTAAAAAGAAAACACATACTGCCTATCAAAGCTTGCCCTACCCAAAGTAATTATAATGCACGGGAAACTGCTCAGAATAAAAAAAACACCTCCGGCAATGCTTTTTGATCATGGTGTGAGTGGGACAGTATGTCACAACTCACTGAGGGATAAATTAGCACATCAAATATAAAGAAAATGTGAAGAGAAGCAAAACAAAAATAACCCAATAGCAAACATGTTTTACAAATATTATATACAATGTCTAAAACAAGCCAAAAAGTAATTTTTGTTCTAACTGAAGAAAAGTAATAGAGATAAAAAGCAAGAGAAACCACTGAACAAAATAGCTTAAAAAATCAGGGGGGGAAAGTTCTTTTTTTTTAAACCATCAAATAGCTACCTTGTAAGTGAAGAAAGGTCTACAGTTTTATTTTAATATAGTAGGTAGTTTTTTTTAGGGAATCAAGTTCCCTAGTGTAAATAATCTCTAATTTATGGGTAGTTTAAGGGAGTAAATTAAGGGTAAGTCATGGCAGGGCAGCTCGGCAATGTGGAGTGCTCCTCCTGCGCAATGTGGGAAGTCAGCGACACTTCCAGTGTCCAGGGCAAACACGTGTGCAGGAAGTGTCCACAGCTGCAGGACTCGAAATCCACATTTCGGATCTGGAGCAGCAGCTGGAGACACTGTGGAACATCTGCGAGTCTGAGATCATCATGGATAGCACATACAGGGAGGTGGTCACACTGCAGGTAAAGAACAAGGCAGGTAGTGCAGGAGCCACCTGGGTCCATCTCCCTATTGAACAGATTTTCCCCTTTGGATACTGATGTGGGAGATAGCTTCTCAGGCGAATGCAGCAAGAGCTAGGTCTGTGGCTCAGCTGCACAGGAGGGGAGGAAAAGGAGTGGGAGAGCTATACTGATAAGGGACTATAGTAAGGGGTACAGATAGGCATTTCTGTGGCCACAAACGTGACTCCAGGATGGTATGTTGCCTCCCTGGTGCTAGGGTCAAGGATGTCACGGAGTGGCGGTAGGACATTCTGAAGGGGGAGGGTGAACAGTCAGAGGTTGTGGTACACATTGGTAGAAAGAGGGATGAGGTCCTGCAAAAAGAATTTAGGGAGCTAGGTAGCAGATTAAAAAGCAGGACCTCAAAGGTTGTAATCTCTGGATTACTCCCCGTGCCACGTGTGATTGAGTATAGGAATAGGAGGATAGAGCAGATAAATGCGTGGCTGAAGAGATGGTGCAGGAGGGAGGGCTGTAGTTCCTGGATCACTGGGTCTGTTTCTGGCGAAGGTGAGACCTGTACAAGTCAGACGGGTTGCACCTGACCCGGAACGGGACTAACATCCTTGCTGGGAGTTTGCTAGTGCTGTTGGCAGGGGTTTAAACTAATTTGGCAGGGGGATGGGATACAGAGTGGATGTACAGTAGGGGGTGATGCACAGTCAAATATAGAAGAGAAACTGAGTCAATCTGGAAGGCAGAGCAAATATAGACCTGTTGAGGTGCAAGTGAATAATGTAAGGCTGGATTGCATCTATTTTAACGCAAGGAGTCTTACTAGTAAGGCAGATGAATTGAGGGCGTTCATTAGCACATGGGAATATGATATTATTGCTATCACAGAGACATGGTTGAGGGAAGGGCAGGACTGACAGCTCAATATTCCAGAGTATAGAATCTTCAGACATGACAGGGGAGGGGGTAAAAGAGGAGGTGGCATTGACTGTTGATCAAGGAGTCAATTACTGCAAGGAGGGATGATATCTTAGAAAGTTCCTCAAATGAGGCCATTTGGGGTAGAACTTAAATCAATCACTTGGCTGGGAGTGTACTACAGGCCACCAAACAGTCAGGGAGAGGTAGAGGAGCAGATATGTAGGCAAATCTCGAGAGGTGTAAAAATAATAGGGTAATAATAGTAGGGGATTTCAACTTCCCCAATATTAACTGGGATAATCTTAGTGCAAAAGGCTTAAAGGGGGCAAAATTCTCAAAGTGCATACAGGAGAGCTTTTTGAGCCAGTACGTAGAAAGTCCTCCAAGAGAAGGAAGGGGCAGTATTGGGAAAGGACAAAGATGGACCAGAAATAAAGGTACTGAATTGGGGGAAGGCCGATTTCAATATGATAAAACAGGATCTGGCCAAAGTGCACTGGCAGCAGCTACTTGTAGGAAAGTTTACATCTGACCAGTGGGAGTCATTCAAAACGGAAATAGTGAGAGTTCAGAGCCAAAAGGTTCCCGTTAAGGTGAAGAGTAGGACCAACAAGTCCAGGGAACCCTGGATGTCAAGGAATATAGAGAATTGGATAAGGGAAAAAAGGAGGCTTATGGCAGATTCAGAGCGCTGAAAACAGAAGAGGCCCTAGAGGAGTATAGAAAGTGATAGTAAGAGTATAGGAGTGCAAAAAGAGGACATGAAAAAACACTGGCGGGCAAGATAAAGGAAAATCCCAAGGCATTTTATAAGTATATTAAAGGCAAGAGGATAACCAGGGAAAGAGTAGGGCCCATTAGGGACCAAAGTGGCAATCTGTGTGTGGAGCCGGAGGGCATAGGTGAGGTTTTAAATGATTACTTTTCATCTGTATTCACTATGGAGAAGGCCACGATGTACGTGTAGAGATCAGGGAGGGGGATTGTGATATACTTGAACAAATTAGCATTGAAAGCGAGGAAGTATTAGCTGTTTTAGCGGGCTTAGAAGTGGATAAATCCCCAGGCCCAGATGAGATGTATCCCAGGCTGTTATGTGAGGCAAAGAAGGAGATAGCAGGGGCTCTGACACAAATTATCAAATACTGTCTGGCTACAGGAGAGGTACCAGATGACTGGAGGATACCAAATTTGGTACCATTATTCAAGAAGGGTAGCAGGGATAAACCAGGTAATTACAGACCGGTGAGTCAAACATCAGTGGTAGGGAAACTATTGGAAAAAAATTCTGAGGGACAGGATTAATCTCCACTTGGATAGTCAGCATGGATTTGTCAGGGGGAGATCATGTCTAACAAACTTGATTGAATTTTTCAAGTAGGTGACTAGATGTGTTGATGAGGGTAAAGCAGTTGATGTAGTCTACATGGACTTCAGTAAGGCTTTTGATTAGGTCCCGCATGGAAGATTGGTTAAGAAGGTAAGAGCCCATGGGATTCAGGGCAATTTGGCAAATTGGATCCAAAATTGGCTTAGTGGCAGGAGGCAGAGGGTGATGGTCGAGGGTTGTTTTTGCAAGTGGAAGCCTGTGACCGGTGGTGTACTGCAGGGATTGGTGCTGGGACCCTTGCTGTTAAGAGTTTACATTAATGATTTAAACGTGAATATAGGAGATATGATCAGTAAGTTCGCAGATGACACGAACATTGGTGGTGTCATAAATAGTGAGGAGGAATGCCTTAGATTACAGGACAATATAGATGAGCTGGTAAGATGGGGGGAGCAGTGGCAAATGGAATTTAATCCTGAGAAGTGATGTGATGCATTTTGGAAGGACTAACAAGGCAAGGGAATATACAATGGATGGTAGGACCCTAGGAAGTACAGAGCATCAGAGGGACCTTGGTGTACTTGTCATAGTTCACTGAAGGCAGCAGCATAGGGAGATAAGATGGTTAGGAAGGCATATGGGATACTTGCCTGTATTAGCCAAGGCATAGACTATAAGAGCAGGGAGGTTATGATGGAGCTGTATAAAACACTAGATAGGCCACAGCTGGAGTACTGTGTACAGTTCTGGGCACCACACTACAGGAAGGATGTGATGAAGCTATGAAGAGAGACTGGATAGGCTAAGGTTGTTTTCCTTAGAGCAGAGAAGGCTGAGGACCGTCCTGATTGAGGTATACAAAATTATGAGGGGCATTGATAGGATGGATAGAAAGAAACTTTTCTCCTTAGCAGAGGGGTCAATAACCAGAGTGGCATAGATTTAAGGTAAGGGCCAGGAGATAAAGAAGGGATTGGAGGAAAAATGTTTTCACCCAGACGGTGGTTGGAATTTGGGACACACTGCCTGAAGGGGTGGTAGAGGCAGGAACCCTCACAACATTTAAGAAGTATTTAGATGAGCACTTGATACGCCGTAGAATACAAGGCTATGGGCCAAGTGCTGGAAAATGGGATTAGAATAGATAGGTGCTTGATGGCCGGCACAGATACAATGGGCTGAAGGGCCTGTTTCTATGCTGTATAACTCTATGACTCTATGATAAGGTTAGTACTACTAAGGTTTTTTTTAATTAGTGTAACTTATTAATAATTGGACAGAGTGAAGCTGTGAGTTGTGTGTGAGGGCTTTTACTGACTCGGGGAAGGAGGCGCTCTTGGCAGGGCAGCATTGCCAAGTGGAATGTACCTCCTGTGGCATGTGGAAGTTGTGGATGCATCATGCGTCCTTGACAAACACATCCGCAGGAAATGTCATTGGCTGCAGAAGCTTGAGCTCCGGGTTTCGGAACTCGAGCGGCGGCTGGAGTCACTGTGGTGCATCCGTGAGGCAGAGACCTACGTGTATAGCACATTTCAGGAGGTAGTCACCCCAGAGCTGAAGGCAGAGAGGGAATGGGTGGCTGCTAGGCAGACAAAAAGGTCAAGGCAGGTTGTGCAGGAGACCCCAGAGGGCATCCCATTTTCTAACCGGTATTCAGTTCTGAGTACCAATGGGAGAGAGGGTTCCTCTGGAGTTTGCAGCGAAAGTCATGACCAGAGCGCCATGGGTGGCTCAGCTGTGCGGGGAGGGGGGAGAAAGGACAAGAGAGCAATAGTGATAGGGGATTCTATAGTTAGGGGTAGAGAAAGGCGTTTCTGTGGTCGCAGACATGATTCCAGGATGGTATGTTGCCTCCCTGGTGCAAGGGTCATGGATATCACCCAGCGGCTACAGGGCATTCTGGAGGGCGAGGGTGCACAGCCAGAGGTCATGGTCCACATTGGTAGCAACGATATAGGAAGAAAGAGGGATGAGGTCCTGCAGGCTGAGTTTAGGGAATTAGGAACGAGATTAGCAAGCAGGACCTCAAAGGTAGTAATCTCTGGATTACTCCCACGGCCACGTGCTAGTGAGTATAGAAATAGGAAAATGCACCAGATGAATGCTTTGCTGGAGAGATGGTGCAGGAGGGAGGGTTTTTGATTTCTGGGGCATTGAGACTGGTTCTGGGGAAGGTGGGACCTTCCAGATAGTGTGCACCTGAACAGGACTGGGACAAATATCCTTGCAGGAAGGTTTGCGAGTGCTGTTGGGGATGGTTTGAATTAACTTGACAGTGGGATGGGAACCTGAGTGCAGTCTTAGATAGGACAATTTCAGGACAGGGAACAGGAGGCAGAAAATTAGCAAGTGACTCTGAAAGACATAAGAAGCAAAGGTTAAAAAGTGTGCAGCACGGGAATTTGGCAGTGTTAAAGGGTATTTATTTAAATACAAGGAGTATAGTAAATAAAGCCGATTAGCTGAGGGATGGATAGACACATGGCAATGCAATACCATTGCTATAATGGAAACTTGGCTTAAAGAGGGGCCAGAATGGCAACTCAACATCCCTGGATATAGAGTTTTCAGGCGGGATAGAGAGGGAGATAAAAAAAGGAGGGGGTGTAGAATTATTAGTTAAGGAATCAATAACAACTTTGAGGAGGCATGATATGCTAAATGAATCATCAAATTAGGACATATGGGTGGAGCTCAGAATAGCAGCCACACTACTAGGAGTTTACTATAGACCCCCAAATAGTGAGAGGGAGGTAGAAGAACAAATATGTAGGCAAATTTGAGTTCAAAAACTATAGGACAATAATAGTTGGGGATTTCAACTACCTGAATATCAACTGGGATACAAACGGTGTGAAGGGCACAGAGGGGACAAAATTCTTGAACTGTGTTCAAGAGAACTTTTATAGCCAGCACATAACAACCCCAATGTGAGAGGGCGCAATTCTAGATTTAGTCTTTGGTAATGAAACTGGGCAAGTGGAGGAAGTAACAGTGGTTCACTAATGTCCTTCAGGGAAGGAAATCTGTTGTTCTTACCTGGTCTGGCCTACATGTGACTCCAGACCCACAGCAAAGTGGTTGACTCTTACATGCCCTCTGAAATGGCCCAGCGAACCACTCAGTTGTATCTAACCACTACAAAGTCGATAGAAAGGAATGAAACCGGACGGACCACCTGGCATCGACCTAGGCACTGGAAACAACAATGGCAAACTCAGCCCTGTCGACCCTGCAAAGTCCTCCTTACTAACATCTGGGGGCTTGTGCCAAAGTTGGGAGAGCTGTCCCACAGACTAGTCAAGCAACAGCCTGACATAGTCATACTCATGGAATCATACCTGACAGACAATGAACCAGACTCTGCCATCGCCATCCCCGGGTATGTCCTATCCCATCGGCAGGACAGACCCAGCAGAGGTGGCGGCACAGTGGTATACAGCAGGGAGGGAGTTGCCCTGGGAGTCCTCAACATCGACTCTGGACCCCATGAAGTCTCATGGCATCAGGTCAAACGTGGACAAGGAAACCTCCTGCTGATTACCACCTACGCCCTCCCTTGATGAGTCAGTACTCCTCCATGTTGAACAGCACTTGGAGGAAGCACTGAGGGTGGCAAGGGCACAGAATGTACTCTGGGTGGGGGACTTCAATGTTCATCACCAAGAGTGGCTTGGTAGCACCACTACTGACCGAGCTGGCCGAATCCTAAAGGACATATCTGCTAGACTGGGTATGCAGCAGGTGGTGAGGGAACCAACAAGAGGGGAAAAGATACTTGACCTCGGCATCACCAATCTGCCTGCCACAGATGCATCTGTCCATGACAATATTGGTAGGAGTGACCACCGTACAGTCGTTGTGGAGATGAAGTCGCGCCTTCACATTGAGGATACCCTCCTTCATGTTTTGTGGCACTACCACCGTGCTAAATGGGATAGATTTCGAACAGATCTCGCAATGCAAAACTGGGCATCCATGAGGCGCTGTAGGCCATCAGCAGCAGCAGAATTGTACTCAACCACAATCTGTAACCTCATGGCCCGGCATATCCCCCACTCTACCATTACCATCAAGCCAGGAGACCAACCCTGGTTCAATGAAGAGTGCAGGAGGGAATGCCAGGAGCAGCACTAGGCATACCTCAAAATGAGGTGTCAACCTGGTGAAGCTACAACACAGGACTATCTACGTGCCAAACTGCGTAAGCAGCATGTGATAGACAGAGCAAAGTGATCCCATAACCAACGGATCAGATCTAAGCTCTGCAGTTCTGCCACATCCAGCCGTGAATGGTGGTGGACAATTAAACAACTGACTGGAGGAGGTGGCTCCACAAATATCCCCATCCTCAATGATGGGGGAGCCCAGCACATCAGTGCAAAAGATAAGGCTGAAGCATTTGCAACAATCTTCAGCCAGAAGTGCCGAGTTGATGATCCATCTCGGCCTCCTCTAGAAGTCCCCAGCATCACAGATGCCAGACTTCAGCCAATTTAATTCACTCTGTGTGATATCAAGAAACGACTGAAGGCACTGGATACTGCAAAGGCTATGGGCCCTGACAATATTCCAGCAATAGTACTGAAGACCTGTGCTCCAGAACTTGCCGTGCCCCTAGCCAAGCTGTTCTAGTACAGCTACAACACTGGCATCGACCCTGCAATGTGGAAAATTGCCCAGGTATGTCCTGTACACAAAAAGCAGGACAAGTCCAACCCAGCCAATTACCGCCCCATCAGTCTACTCTCAATCATCAGTAAAATGATGGAAGGTGTCATCAACATTGCCATCAACCGGCACTTGCTGAGCAATAACCTGCTCAGTGACGCTCAGTTTGGGTTCCTCCAGGGCCACTCAGCTCCTGACCTCATTACAGCCTTGGTTCAAACATGGACAAAAGAGCTGAACTCAAGAGGTGAGGTGAGAGTGGCTGCCCTTGACATCAAGGCAGCATTTGACTGAGTATGGCATCAAGGAACCCGAGTAAAACTCAGGTCAATGGGAATCAGGGGAAAACCCTCCGCTGGTTGGAGTCATACCTAGTGCAAAGGAAGATCGTTATAGTTGTTGGAGGTCAATCAACTGAGCTCCAGGACATCACTGCAGGAGTTCCTCGGGGTAGTGTCCTAGGCTCAACCATCTTCAGCTGCTTCATCAATGACCTTCCTTCAATCATAAGGTCGGAAGTGGGGATGTTTGCTGATGATTGCACAATATTCAGCACCATTCGTGACTCCTCAGATACTGAAGCAGTCCGTGTAGAAATGCAGCAAGACTTGGACAATATCCAGGCTTGGGCTGATAAGTGGCAGGTAACATTCCCGCCACACAAGTGCCAGGCAATGACCATCTCCAACAAGAGAGAATCAAACCATCTCCCCGTGACATTCAATGGCATTACCATTGCTGAATCCCTCACTATTAACATCCTGGGGGCTACCATTGACCAGAAGCTGATCTGAAGTAGCCATATAAATACTGTGGCTACAAGAGCAGGTCAGAGGCTAGGAATCCTGCGACGAGTAGCTCACCTCCTGACTCCCCAAAGCCTATCCACCATCTGCAAGGCACAACTCAGGAGTGTGATGGAATACTCTCCACTTGCCTGGATGAGTGCAGCTCCAACAACACTCAAGAAGCTCAACACCATCCAGGACAAAACAGCCCGCTTGATTGGCACCCCATCTACAAACATTCACTCCCTCCACCACTGACGCACAGTGGCAGCAGTGTGTACCGGTTACAAGATGCACTGCAGCAACTCACCAAGGCTCCTTAGACAGCACCTTCCAAACCCGCGGCCTCTACCAACTAGAAGGACAAGGGCAGCAAATGCATGGGAACACCACCACCTGCAAGCTCCCATCCAAGTCACACACCATCCTGACTTGGAACTATATCGCCGTTCCTTCTCTGTCGCTGGGTCAAATCCTGGAACTCCCTTCCTAACAGCACTGTGGGTGTACCTACCCCACATGGACTGCAGCGGTTCAAGAAGGCAACTTACCACCACCTTCTCAAGGGCAATTAGGGATGGGCAATAAATGCTGGCCTGGCCACGACGCCCACATCCCATGAATGAATAAAAAAAATGTGGGTGACCATTTTGGAGATAGTGACCATAATGCAGTAAGTTTTAGCATAATCATGGAAAAGGATAAAGATAAAACAGGAATAAAAGTTCTAAATTGGGGGAAGGCACATTTTAAGAAACTGAGAGGTGACCTGGTGAAAGTGGACTGGATACAGCTACTTGAAGGAAAATCAGTGGCAAACCAGTGGGAGGCATTCAAAAGTGGGATACTACAGGTACAGTGTAGGCATGTCCCCACTAAGGTAAAAGGTGGTACTGCCTAATCTCGAGCCCCTTAGTTATCTAGAAGCTTACAGGGTAAGTTACAGAAGAAAAAGAAAGCTTATGACGGTCACAAAAATCTTAATATTTTAGAAAGCCTAAAAAGAGTATAGAAAGTGCAGGGGTGAATTCAAAAAGTAAATTTAAAAAAGCAAAGAGAGGTCATGAAAAATTATTGGCAGGTAAAATCAAGGAAAACCCGAAGATGTTTTATCAGTACATTAAGAGCAAGAGGATAACTAAGGAAAGAGTAGGGCCTATCGGAGGTGTACAAAGGAACTTATGCGTGGATGCAGAAGATGTGAGCAGGGTTCTTAATTAGTTTTTTGTCTCTGTCTTCACAAAGGAGAGGGTTGATGTAGACATTGTAGTTAAAGAGGAGAGTGTGAAATATTAGATATGATAAGCATCATGAGAGAGGCAGTATTAGAGGGTCTGACATCCTTGAAATTGGATAAATGGCCTGGGCCAGATGGATTGTATCATAGGTTGCTAAAGGAAGCCAGGGAGGAAATAGTGGAATGCGCTGAGGATCATCTTCAAATCCTCACTAGATACAGGAGAGGTACCAGACGATTGGAGGTCTGCGAACATTGTACCATTGTTTAAAAAGAGTGCAAGGGATAGGTCAAATATTTATAGACTGGTCAGTCTGACCTCGGTAGTGAGTAAATTGTTAGAATCTATTATGAGGGACAGGATAAACTGCCACTTAGAAAGGCACAGATTAATCAGGGATAGTCAGCTTGGATTTGTTAAGGGTAGATCATGTTTAACTAACTTAATTGAATTTTTGAGTAAGTAACAAGAAGGATTGATAAGGGTAGTGCAGTGGATGTGGTCTACATAGATTTTAATAAGGCATTTGACAAGGTCCCACATGGCAGACTGGTCAGTAAAATGGAAGCCGATGGGATACAGGGGATTGTGGCTGGTTGGATCCAGAATTGGCTCAGGGACAGGAAACAAAGTGTAATAGTCGACGGATGTTTTTGTGAATGTAAAGCTGTTTCCAGTGGCATTTCACAGGGCTCAGTGTTGGGTCCCTTGCTGTTTGCGGTATATATTAATGATTTGGACTTAAATGTGGGAGGCACGATAGGGAAATTTGCTGATGACACAAAAATTGGCCACTTAGTTGATAGTGAAGAGGATAGCCATAGACTCCAGAAAGATATCAATGGTTTGGTTGAGTGGGTGGAGAAGTGGCAAATGGAATTCAATCTGCAGAAATGTGAGGTAATGGACTTGGGGGCGGGGGGTGGGGGAGGGGGGCAAACAAAACAAGGGAATACACAATAAACAGGAGGACATTGAGAGGAGTAGAAGAAGTGAGAGACCTTGGAGTGCATGTCCACAGTGTTGGAAGGTGGCAGGACAGGTAGATGGAGTGGTGAAGATGGCATATGGAAAGCTTTCCTTTATTGGCCGAGGTATAGAATACATGAGAACATAAGAACTAGGAGCAGGAGTAGGCAATTCAGCCCCTCGAGCCTGCTCCGCCATTCAATACGATCATGGCTGATCTCATCTCAGCCTGAACTCCACTTTCCTGCCCATTCTCCATAACCCTTCAACCCATTACTAATTAAAAATCTATCTATCTCCTCCTTAAATTTGCTCAATGTCCCGGCATCCACCGCACTCTGGGGTAGTGAATTCCACTGACTCATGACCCTTTGAGAGAAGTAATTTCTCCTCATCTCTGTTTTAAATCTGCTACCCCTTATCCTAAAACTATGACCTCTTGTTCTAGATTGCCCCACAAGAGGAAACATCCTCTCTATGCCTACTTTGTCAATCGCCTTAATCATCTTATATACCTCAATTAGATCTCCTCTCATCTTCTAAACTCCAGAGAGTAAAGGCCTAAACTGCTCAATCTCTCTTTATAAGACAAACTCCTCATCTCTGGAACCAATCTGGTGAACCTCCTCTGAACTGCCTCCAATGCAACTACATCCCTCATCAAGTAAGGGGACCATAATTATATGCAATATTCCAGGTGCGGGCTCACTAATGCCTTGTATAGTTGCAGCAACATTTCCCTACTTTTATACTCTATTCCTTTAGCAATAAATGCCAAAATTCCGTTTGCCTTCCTTATTAACTGCTGTCCCTGCATACTAGTTTTCTGTGATTCATGCGTGAGGACACCCAGATCCCTCTGCACCGAAGCACTCTGAAGTTTCTCTCCATTTAGATAATAATTTGCCTTTCTATTCTTCCGACCAAAATGGATAACTTCACACTTATCCACGTTAAACTCCATCTGTCAAATTTTGGCCCATTCACCTCACCTATCCATATCCATTTGTAAATGTCTTATTTCTTTATTGCAACTTGCTATCCCACCTATTTTAGTGTCATCTGCAAATTTGGCTATAATACCTTCGAGCCCTGCATCCAAGTCATTCATATATATTGTAAATAGTTGGGGCCTGAGGACGGAATCCTGTGGCACCCCACTAGTTACATCTTGCCAACCAGAAAAAGACCCATTTATCCCGACTCTGTTTTCTGTTCGTTAGCCAATCCTCTATCCAAGCTAATAAATTGCGCCTAACCCCATGTGATCTTACCTTGTGTATTAACCTTTTGTGTCGCACCTTATCAAATGCCTTCTGGAGGTCCAGATATACTACATCTATAGGATCCCCATTATCCACTTTGCTTGTTACATCTTCGAAGAACTCTAGCAAATTAGTCAAAAACGATTTACCCTTCGTAAAACCATGCTGACTCTGATGGATTGCGTTTTGACTTTCTAAATGTCCTATTATTACTTCCTTAATGGATTCTAACAATTTCCCAATGACAGACGTTAAACTAACTGGTCTATAGTTTGCTACTTTCTGCCTCCCTCCCTTTTTGAATAAGGGCATTATAATAGCTTTTTTCAAATCCATTGGAACCTTTCCCACATCCAGGGAATTTTGGAATATAATAACCAATGAATGCACTATCTCCACTGCCACTTCCTTTAAGACCCTAGATGTAGGCCATCAGGTCCTGGGGACTTGTCTGCCTTCAATCCCAATAGTTTCCTCAGTACTTTTTCCCTAGTGATGATGATTGTTTTAAGTTCCTCCCTTTCTATAACCTCTGCATTACCTGTTACTATTGGGATGGTACCAGTGTCCTCCACTGTGAAAACTAATGCAAAATACTGATTTAGTGTCTCCGTCATTTCTGTGTTCCCCTCTATTCACTCCACAGTCTCATTCTCCAAGGGACCAACATTCACTTTAGCTACTCTCTTCCTTTTTATGTACTTTTCGAAGCTTTTGCTTTCTGTTTTTATATTTTGTGCTAGTTTTATTTCATAATTTATCTTTGTTCTTTTTATTACTTTTTTAGTAACCCTTTGTTGATGTTAAAAGTTTCCCAATTTTCCAGCCTGCCACTGGCCTTTGCAATATGGTATGCCTTAGTTTGTGTCTTTATGTTATCCTTAACTTCCTTGCTTAGCCATGGATGTTTTTTCCCCCTCTTACAATCTTTCTTCCTCTCTGGAATATATTTTAGTTGGGAAGAATTGAATATTTCCTTAAACATCTGCCACTGCTCATCAACTGTCCTACCTTTTAGTCTTCCTGCCCAGTCCACTAGGGCCAAATCTGTCCTCATGCCTATGTAATTACCTTTGTTTAACTCCAGGACGCTAGTGTGGGACTCCAGTTTCTCGCCCTCAAACTGAATTTGAAATTCTAGCATGCTGTGATCCCTGTTCACTGGAGGATTCTTAACTATGAGATCATTAATTAATCCCACCTCATTACACAATACCAAATCTAGAATAGCCTGCGCCCTGGTTGGTTCCACAACATATTGCTCCAAAAAACAATCTCTAATACATTCAATGAACTCTCCCTCGAGGTACTCTTGCCAATTTGATTAATCCAGTCTATATGCATATTAAAATCACCCATGATCATTGCCGTACCTTTCTTACAAGTCCCCAGTATTTCCTGGTTTATACTGTGCCCCACTACGGAACGACTGTTTGGGGTCCTACAGATTACTCCCACCAGGGACTTCGTTCCCTTGCTATTTCTTATTTCTACCCATACTGATTCTACGTCTTGATCTCCAGTGCCTATATTGTTTCTCACTACAGCACTGATCTCTTCCTTTATTAACAAAGCTACACCACATCCTTTTCCTTCCTGCCTTTCCTTCTGAAATACTGAGTACCCATGGATATTCAATTCCTGAATCTGGTTTCCCTGCAACCACATCTCAGTAATTGCCACTAAATCATACCCAATTGCCTCTATTTGCGCTGTTAACTCATTTATTTTATTCCAAATGCTTCGTGCATTCAGATACAAAGCCTTTAAGTTTGTTCTGTTCTCAAATTTCCCTACTCTTGTACAATTCCTTGGTGCAATCTGAAGTTCACACATCTTGTCCCTTTCTTTTATTTTCTGGTAACAGTCAGCCTCATCACTAACCTGCACTCCTACCTTCTCCTTTAACTTTGACTTCCTAATTTTCCATGCAACTGAACCCTCCCCCAACTATTTAGTTTAAAGCCCCATTTACAGCCCTTGTTATGTGATTCGCCAGGACTCTGGTCCCAGCATGATTCAGGTGGAGCCCTTCCCATCGGAACAGCTCCCTCCTTCCCCAGTAATGGTGCCAATGTCCCATGAATTCGAACCCATTTCTCCCACACCAATCTTTGAGCCACGCATTTACCTCTTTACTCTTAATGACCCTGTGCCAATCTGGTCGTGGGTCAGGTAGAAATCCAGAGATTATTACCTTTTTAGTTCTGCTTTTTAATTTAGCCCCTAGCTACTCATATTCCCTCAGCAGAACCTCTATCCTCGTTTTACCTATATCATTGGTACCTACGTGGACCATGACAACTGGATCTTTCCCCTCCCACTCCAAGATATCCTGAACCTTGGCACCAGGTAGGCAACACAGCCTTTGGGACTCTCGATCCTGGCCACAGAGAACAGTGTCTATGCCCCTAACTATACTATCCCCGATTACGACTACATTTCTCCTTTCTCCCCCCACCCCCCCACCCCCCCCCCACCACGGTGCTATAGTCAGTTTGCTCATCCTCCCTACAGTCCCTGCTGTCGTCCACACAGAAAGCAAAAATCTCAAACCTGTTGGACAAGGACAAGGGCTGAGGCTCCTGCAACACTACCTCCTGGATCCCTCTACCTGCTTCATTCATAGTTACACCCTCCTGTCTCTGACCACTGGCCGAATTCAAGGTAGTTAATCTAAGGGGTGTGACTGTCTCCTGAAACATAGCGTCCAGGTAACTCTCCCCCTCCTAGATATATCGCAGTGTCCGAAGTTCATCAACTCTGAGCCGGAGTTCCTCGAGCAATCAACACTTGCTACAGATGTGGCCACTAGGAACCTTTTAAAGAGAGCACAAGAACACAAAGACCTGGGGATGTACATACATTTTTGAAGGTGACAGGACAAGTTGAGGAGACTGTTTATTAAAAAAGCATGCAGGATCCTTGGGTTAATAGAAACATAGAGCAGAAAAGCAAGGAAGTTATGCTAAACTTTTATAAATCACTGGTTCAGCTCCAGCTGAAGTATGTTGTCCAGTGCATTATCAATTTAGGAAGGATATCAAGGCCTTAGAGACGGTGTAGAAGAGATTTACAAGAATGCGAGACTTCAGTTACGTGGAGTGACTAAAGATGTTGGATTTGATCTTAAAGCAGTCATGATTAAGGGAAAATTTATAATGCTGAAGAGTTTTGATGGACTAAATAAGGAGAAACTGTTTCTTGTCACAGAAGTGTCTGTAATCAGGGGACACAGAGTTAAGGTAATCGGTAAAAGAACCAGAATGGAGAAGATTTTTTTTTTTTACGCAGCGAGTTGTTATGATCTGGAATGCACTGCCAGAATGGGTGGCAGAAGCAGATTCAATAATAATTTTCAAAAGGAAGTTGAATTAATACTTGAAGGGAAAGATTTGCAGGGCTATATGGAAAGGACAGGGAAGTGGAAATAATTTGATAACTCTTTCAAAGAGCTGCCAAGGCACAATGGGTCAAATGACCTCCTGTGTTATCTGGTTCTATGATTCCATTGGTTATAATGCTATTGCTTGTACTATATAATTTTATTAGCACTTCCACAACAATTTTAATATTCTCTAAAGCTTTAATAGTGTATCAAATCCATTTATGCAATGTCGATGCTTAAGCATACAATCAAATTTTGTAATGATGTTCAGGCAGAAGATTCTTCATCATTCAGCTACTTTGGAGATAGCTGTTCAGTGCAGTAAGCAATGATCTTTTAAATCTATAACTGCATTATATTTTATACCCATATGGCCATAGCAATTTTAATGAAAGTGAATTGCATAATTTATCCATTATTCGTAAGCTGCCTCTCCCTGCTTGAGTGTTGAGTATCTTCCTTTTGTTCTTTTAAAATATCTGTATTGCCTGTTCAGAAGTAGTTGAAAACAGGGATTCTCTAAAACATGAACCAGAGTTGGAGAAAGGCATAAAATCACAGTGCTTTCTTCATTCACAAATTCTCTGAATAAAAAAAAACTGTAAACTCATCATAAAATGTATGACAATAGTGTTATCAAATGCCAAAATGGATATTTAAAACCACAACTGCTCTGATTTATGGCATTAAGATGTGTAATCACCATCAATACTTTAAGAACAATTCCTATAGAAATTCCAGGCATAAGTGTCAACAAGGAATGGGGATCACAGCATCACAATTAAGCCTGATACTATCCTCACCATATCTACTGGAAGGAAATCAGGAATGAGTCTTTGCTGCCTTTCCCCTCGCTAACCCAGTAGCACTGAAGATAAATGTAGCACCCTATCATCTAAGATCAGCTAACTTCGCATGGCCCACGAATTGTACATAGGCTCTTCCTTTCCTTTTTGGGTCAGCTACTCACTGGATCATCTTAGTGAGCCAGAACTCTGAACTACACACACTTGGGAATTGATGGAGTTGACAAACAGAGAAAAGCAAGCACACATCCTTTGGGTCAGAGTGCAGAGGGAAAAATTGGATGAGAAGGATCAGACATTCAGTTAATCTGTATAATTTTGGATTTTTATTTGTTCTTAGGATAAAAAGACTTGAAAGAAAAACTTGCATTCATATAGTGCCTTTCACAACCTTAAGGCATCCCAAGCACTTTACAGCCAATTAAGTGCTTTATTGAAGTGTAGTCACTGTTTTAATGTAGGGAATGCAGCAGCCAATTTGCACACTGCAAGCTCCCACACACAGCAATAAGAGAATGACCAGATAATCTGTTTTAGTGATATTGGTTAAGGGAAAAATTTTGACAAGGACACTGGGGAGAATTCCCCTGATCTCCTTCGAATAATGTCATAGGATCTTTAGTGTTCATTGGAAAGGTAGATGGGGCCTCGGTTCAACATATCATTCAAAAGACAGTACCCCCAACATTGCAGCACTCCCTCAGTACTGCACTGGGAGTGTCAGCCTGGATTATGTGCTCAAGCCTTTGGACTGGAACAAAAACCCATGACCAATATGGGCAATGCTGGCAAGACAGCATGCATAGAGTAAAACCTAACTGATTTTCTGTCCATTAATTTAATTGGATGGAAAAACAAGTCGGCCCTGTCACAGACATACGTTCTGCTCTGCTTGATTGTCCTCCATGTGCTCTGCCTAGGTAATTATTTGTGTCCAAGTGCATGAGAATATTCCCTGAAATGTGCAAACATTAGAGGGCAGTGGACTTTATATTAAAATTTATTTCATCCGCCTCAGCACTGAAGTCATTCTAAATTGAGACCAGAAACTATCTAATGGCCACAATCAAAAATCCTAATGCATGCTTAGCCAATGAAATACTTTTGAAGTGTAGCGGCTGTTGTAATGAGGGAAATACTCAGTTTGCTGAATTGATAATGAAGTGAAGATGGCAAAAAAGCTGCTCGAAGAGTAATTATCCGAAAAACAGAAAGTTAGTCCAAATTGTGACTCATAATAAATTTGTTTGTTTTACTAAACATTACATTGAAGGAGCAGGGGTGATCCAATAGGCAGGCTGGTGCTGACACTACAGAAGTCCAGAACTTGTAAAATAGCAGCCAAACCACTTGCGGCACTGTCCATGTGGTGCAACATGATTGTAAGGAGGCTAACATGGACGTCTGTACATGCAGTGGAAACATGCAGAGTGGGAAAATCATGATGTAAAACTGCCATTTTAGACCTCGCAGGCCCTTCTATTGAATATTCCCAGCTGAGCATGCTGCATGAGGAAACTCACACGAGTGCTATTTAAAGGAATTACCATGGGACATCCAGGTGAGGTGCTTTTGACCTTTCTTTTGCTACTGCAGAGTGAGTGAAAGTGCTGTGTTCAGTGTTGGAGGAGTTTGGAAAGAATTTTGGATTTCTTTTATTCGTTCACGGGATGTGAGCGTCGGTGACTAGGCCAGCATTTATTGCCCATCCCTAATTGCCCTTGAGAAGGTGGTGGTGGTGAGCTGCCTTCTTGAACCGCTACAGTCCATGTGGGGTAGGTATACCCACAGTGCTGTTAGGAAGGGAGTTTTAGGATATTGACCCAGAGACAGTGAAGGAACGGCGATATAGTTCCAAGTCAGGATGGTGTGTGGCTTGGAAGGGAACTTGCAGGTGGTGGTGTTCCCATGTATTTGCTGCCCTTGTCCTTCCAGGTGGTAGAGGTCGGGGGTTTGGAAGGTGCTGTCTAAGGAGCC
The DNA here is from genome assembly GCF_036365525.1 of Heterodontus francisci. NCBI lineage: Eukaryota > Metazoa > Chordata > Chondrichthyes > Heterodontiformes > Heterodontidae > Heterodontus > Heterodontus francisci. Next base: position 117,971,180 of record NC_090371.1, read on the forward strand.
TTGGTGCGTTGCTGCAGTGCATCTTGTAGATGGTACACACTGCTGCCACTGTGCGTCGGTGGTGGAGGGAGTGAATGTTGGTGGATGGGGTGCCAATTAAGTGGGTTGCTTTGTCCTGGATGGTGTTGAGCTTCTTGAGTGTTGTTGGAGCTGCACCCATCCAGGCAAGTGGAGAGTGTTCCATCACACTCCTGACTTGTGCCTTGTAGATGATGGACAGGCTTTGGGGAGTCAGGAGGTGAGTTATTCGCTGCAAGATTCCTAGCCTCTGACCTGCTATTGTAACCACTGTAGATGGCCTTGCTGGATGATCTCGATCAGCTTAAAGGTCCAGCTTCAAACTGCACCACCGAGACATGGGCAGCAGCAGTCTGGGCTGGCTGGCTGAAAGGCAACATAAAGGGCATTGGCAGAGTGGCATTGGTCAGAGCACAAATGCTTTCTCCTGAAAGAGGACCAGTAGATTTGTGCACTATGGAGCCACTGCCACTCCCTACAGCAGCACCTCAGCAATTCTAGTAATCTGCTGGAGCACAGATTGCTGGACTGCTGTGAGAGCCTGCAAGCCCCTTTGAGCCTTGAGAAGTGCAGCCATGATGGCAGCAGTCTGAGCCTCCATGGTAGCAATAATGCCAGCTCACCAGAGAGCAATGTTGTGGATGAGTTCTGATGAGGACTTCAATGGGCAGCATACAGGAGAATGCTGATGGGCATGCACACAGAGATTTCTGGTGCATTGACAGGCTTGCCTGTGCCTGCATGGCAACAGGCATGAATCTCATGCCCTCAGTCTGAGCTCCTATTGCATCATTGAGACACTGGGTGGTTTCTGTCTGTGATACAATGGAAGCTGACACATTAGCCACCAGACACTGCATCATGATTGGGTCCGCAAGTGATGCCATGGAGTTAGACACTACTTCCATGCTGGAAGGATGGGCTGCTAGCTCTGCGTGAAGCTATCTGCCCAGTGGGAGCCAGACTCCTTCCTGCTCCTCGACGGTAACAAGAGGCTCTGTGGCAAGCCTGTCAATGCACCAGGAATCTCTGTGTGCATGCCCATCAGCATTCTCCTGTATGCTGTCCAATCAAAGTCCCCGTCAGAACTCATCCACAACATCGCTCTCTTTTGAGCTGGCATTATTACTATCCTTTCCTCCTGACCTGGTTGCAGTCCACTTATGTCAGTGACTTACTACATGCTGATCCTGGCTCTATATTACCCTCTAATGTAAGAGGAGTGCCAGTATCTGAGCTGGTGGCTGTGACTGTAAGATAGAGTGACAATACTTCTTCATCAGATGTTTGCTCTTGCCCACCCCCTTCATGGTGAGGCTGTACTGACTGTCTAGGTGGCATTTCTTGGGTATATCATAGCAAAATGCAGAAAGGGAGGGTTGGCATGAGGGAAGGGGGTGGAGTGGAAAGCAAGAGGTTCATGGTCATACCACCTGCAGTTTACACTTCATGTCAGATAGCAGGATGAGGATGAAATGGAATTTGAGAAGGTGCATAAGGCAGGAACATAATGTCATCCTGAATGTTCTTGGTGACGCTGGATGCAACAGCCTTAGTGAATGCTGGCTCCATAATGCAGAGCACCATCTCCACTAGAGAGCTCAGTAAATGCAAGCATGCCTGTTCCCCACTGGTTCTCTATTGCTTCCTGCCATTGTACGGTTATATCAACCTTGTCCTGCAAGTGAGAGGGAAGAATGTCTGTCAATGTGTTTGTGCAAAGTGTCTGCCCTAGCTGAATAGCTGAAGTATGTGTGCAAATCAGCTGCTGCATCTGCCTACATTACTGAAGTGACTACACTTTAAAAGTACTTAATGAGCTGGAAAGCACTTTAAGACGTTCTGAGGTTGTGAAAGGCGCTACATAAATGCAAGTTTTTCATACTTTCTTTGAGTTATTCAGTTAGTCCTTTTCCCCTACTCTTTCTCTGTTTCCCTCTGATAGTTTTTTAGTGATTGTCAAATAATTTTCCCCAATATTCCTCCCCCATTTTACTATTCCATAGCCCAATGCATTGCAAGTTAAATATGCTTTGTAATCACAATGGCGATTGCATAATTTCTGTATGGTCCCAAAAGTAGCATTACAACTGGAGCCTATCATACATTAGGAGATAGTATTGTTGAAGTGAATGATAATGACATCGTGGGGGACTTTGAACCTCCTCACCACCCACAGTGGGTATGAGAGGGTCGGAAGGGTTAAAGATTAAAAATCGTGCAATGTGACCCCAGCTGGCCACATATATGCATGATTCCAGTTTACAGCGGCGGGTTGGGAGGCTTCCCTCTGCTCATCTCAGCGTGATATTTAAATCAGGCTCTTGCAGTGCTGTTGGGATTTAAGTGTAATTCTGGCTGGCCTGGTTTTCCAGGGTTTTGGAAACTTGGCAACTAAGTGGAGATGGATGCAGCCAGATCAAGTAGGTAAGGACCCACACTCCTAAGCATTATGCCCCACAATCTTTGCTGACCATGCTCAATGCTCCTTGATCTTTCCCACACCCCCAAAGCTGTATGATCTTTGTCAACCTCCCCTTATGCCCCACAGATTTTCCCAATTGCCAGGAACTGTCCCCAGTGGTCTGTGTTGGAAACAGAATAAAAACAATTACAATAAAGTCCTACCATTATTTCTGTATTTTGTCCTGCAAACATGCTCCTCAACCCCCTGTAAATATTGGGGTCATTGTGTTTTTCATTGCAATATTTCCACTGTACCCATTATTGGTGGTTTGAAAAACAAGTGAAAACACACAAGTTACTTTCAAGAGATTGCAACCTTAAATCAACTTCACAGAATCATTACAGCGCAGAAGGAAGCCATTCAGCCCATCGTGTCTGCGCCAGCTGTCTGAAGAGCAACTCCCTCAGTTCCATTTCCCTGCCTTCTTCCCATAACCCTGCACGTTATTCCTTGTCATATAACTGTCTAATTCCCTTTTGAATGCTTCAATTGAACCTGCCTCTACCATGTTCTGCTGCAGCGCAGTGCAGACCTTAACCAGCCGCTGCCTAAAAAAGTTTTTCCTCATGTCACTTTTGCTTCTCTTACCAAATACTTTAAATCTGTGCCCTCTTTTTCTTGATTCTTTCACGAGTGGGAACAATTTCTCTCTATCTACTTTGTTCAGACCCCTCATGATTTTGAATACCTCTATCAGCCTTCTCTTCTCCAAGGGAAACAGTCCTAACTTCTTCAATCTATCTTCATAACTGAAGTTCTTCATCCCTGGAATCATTCTCGTGAATCTTTTCTGTACTCTCTCCAATGCCCTCACATCTTTCCTCAAGTGTGGCACCCAGAATTGGACGCAATACTCCAGCCTAGGCCGAACTAGTGTCTTATACAAGTTCAACATAACTTCCTTGCTTTTGTACTCTATGCCCCTATTAATAAAGCCCAGGATACTGTATGCTTTATTAACCGCTCTCTCAACCTGTCCTGCCACTTTCAATGACTGATGGACATATACACCTAGGTCCCTCTGCTCCTGAACCCCCTTTAGAATTGTACCCTTTATTTTATAATTTCTTTCTACCAAATGAATCATTTCGCATTTCTTTGCATTGAACTTCATCTGCCAGCTGTCTGCCCATACCACCAAATTGTCTATGTCCTTGTTAAATTCTACACTATCTTCCTTACAATTCACATTGCTTCCAAGTTTTGTATCATCTGCAAACTTTGAAATTGTGCCCTGTACACCAAGGTCTAGGTCATTAATATATATCAGGAAAATCAAGGGTCCCAACCCTGATCCCTGGGGAACTCCACTACAAACCTTCTTCCAGCCCAAAAAACATCCATTAACCACTACTCTGTTTCCTGTCACTCAGCCAATTCCATATCCATGTTGCTAGCATCCCTTTGATTCCATGAACTGTAAGTTTGCTCACAAGTCTGTTGTGTGGCACTGTATCAAACGCCTTTTGAAAGTCTATATACACCACATCAACAGCATTGCCCTCATCAACTGCCTCTGCTACCTCCTCAAAAAACTCCAGAAAGTTAGTTAAACATGATTTTCATGAAGAAATCCATGCTGGCTTTCCTTAATGAACTCACATATGTCCATGTGACTATTGATTTTGTCCCCAGTTATTTTTTCTAGAAGTTTTCCCACCACTGAAGTTAAACTGACTGGCCTGTAGTTCCTGGGCTTATCTCTACACCCTTTTTTGAACAAGGGTGTAACGTTTGCAATTCTCCAGTCCTCTGGCACCACCCCCAAATCTAAGGCAGACTGAAAATTATGGCCAGTGCCTCTGCAATTTCCACCCTCACTTCCCTCAGTATCCTTGGATGCATCGCATCCGGCCCTGGTTTCCTTATCCACTTTAAGTACAGACAGCCTATTTCCTCTTTATCAGTTTTAAACCGCTCTAGTTTCTGACCTACCTCCTCTTTCAACATTGCCTGGGTTGCATCTTCTTCCTTGGTAAAGACAGATGCAAAGTATTTATTTAATACTTCTGCCCTCTGCCTCCATGTGTAAATCCCCTTTCTGGTCCCTAATCGGCTCCACTCCTCCTTTTACCACCTTTTTACTATTTATATGCCTATAGAAAACTTTGGGATTTCCTTTAATGCTAGCTGCCAGTCTCTTGTCATGCTCTCTCTTTGCTTCTCTTGTTTGCTTTTTCACTTCCCCTCTGGACCTTCTATATTCAGCCTGGTTCTCAATAGTATTTTCTACCTGGCATCTGTCATAAGCACACATTTTCTTCTTTATCTTAATCTCTAACTCTTTTGTCATCCTGGGAGCTCTGGATTTGTTTGCCTTACTTTTCCCCTTTGAGGGAACATACCTTGACTGTGCCCGAACTATTTCTTCTTTGAAGGTCGGCCATTGTTCATCAATCAGTTTTTCTGCCAGCTTTTGACTCCAATTTATTCGCCCCAGCTCAATTCTTGCCCCACTGAAGCTGGCCTTCCCCCAGTTAATTATTCTTACCCTGGATTACTCTTTGTCCTTTTCCATAGTCAGCCTAAACCTTATGATACAATGATCTCTATCCCTTAAATGCTCTCCTACTGATACTTGATCCTGTTGGCCCACCCCATTCCCAAGAACCAGGTCTAGCAGTGCCTCTTTTCTCGTTGAACTAGCAACATACTGTTGGAGAAAATTTTCCTGAACACACTCTAGGAACTCTTGCTCCTCACTGCCCTTTACAGTACTATTATCCCAGTCTATGTTTGGATAATTAAAGTCCCCCATTATAACTAGCCTATAATTTTTGCACCTCTCTGTAATTTACCTGCAGATTTGTTCTTCCACATCCTCCCCATTAGGTGGTGGCCTATAGACAAAACCAAGAAATGTAACTGCAACTTTTCTGTTTCTTAGTGCTGGGCAAATTGATTCTGTTCTTGACCCCTCTGGGACATCCTTTTTCTCCAGCACTGCAATGCTCTCCTTATTCATTACAGCCACCCCTCCCCCTTTTTTTCCCCTTTCCTATCTTTCCTGAACACCTTGTATCCAGGAATATTTAACACATTGTCCTGCCCTTCTTTGAGCCAGGTCTCTGTTATAGCCCAACATCATATTTTAACATGGCAATCGGCGCCTGTACCTCACCAGTCTTATTAACCACACATGCACATTAACCCTGATTCAGACTTCGTTACTTTTGCCCTTACTCTGACCCCACCTAATAACATACTATTCCCTAATCTTGTGCTATCTATCTCCCCCAGTATTCTGTGCATCTTGATATTCCTCTCTAATACTTGCTCCTGGTTCCCACAGCCCAGCCAAGTTACCAGTTTGAGCTCCCTCTCAGGTTCCCATCCCTTTGACAATTTAGTTTAAACCCTCCCCAACAGCACTAGCATATCTCCCTGTGAGGATATTCGTCCCTGTCCTGCTAGGATGCAACCTGTCCATCTTGTACAGGTCCCACCAGCCCCAGAACCAGTCCCAATGTCTCAGAAATCTGATGCCATCCCTCCTACACCAGTTCTCCAGCCACTTGTTCAATTGCTCAATTCTCCTATTCCTATGCTCACTTGCATGTGGGTCTGGGAGTAATCCTGAGATTACTGCTTTTGAGGTCCTGCTTTTTAATTTCCTTCCTAGCTCCCTAAAATCAGCTTTCAGAACCTCATCCCCCTTCTTATCTGTGTCATTGGTACCGATGTGGACCACGACCTCTGGCTGTTCAGCCTCCTCCAGAAGAATGTCCTGCAGCCGTTTCATGACATCCTTGACCCTGACACCAGGGAGGCAACACACCCATCCTGGAGTCATGTTTACTGCTACAGAAACGCCTGTCTGTTCCCCTAAATAATGAATCCCCTATCACTACCTCTCTTCCACTCCTCTGCCTCCCCTCCTGTGCAGCTGAGCCACCTGTGGTGCCACAAACTTGGCTCTGACTACACTCCTCTGAGGAACCATCACCCTCAGCAGTATCCAAAATGGAAAACCGATTAGCAAGTGAGATCAACTCAGGGGACTCCTGCATTATCTGCCTGGTTCTCTGTGACTGCCAGACAGTCACCCATTCCCTATCTGCCTGCATACTTCTAACCTGCAGTGTGACCACCCCCCTAAACGTGCTATCCACCTCGCGGATGCACACCAGTGACTCAGGCCACTGCTCGAGTTCTGAAACCCGGAGCTCAAGCTTCTGCAGCGGGTGACACTTCCTGCAGATGTGTTCATCTCGGACACATGGTGCGTCCATGATTTCCCACATACCGCAGGATGTACATTCCACTCGGCAGAGCTTCCCTGCCATACCTTAACTTTACAGACTATTTATTATAAATAGAATAGCTTACCAGGTGCTCACCAAACAGCTCCTTCTACTGCACCAAAGCAGGAACCAAATACTGGAGGGTTAAAAAAGTTGAAAAAAAGTATAAAAATGGAACACCTCCTCCCCCCTTCGCCGAACTCGCCACTCACCAAACTCGAATCTCCACACTCAGCTTGCAGTCTGCACTCTGTTCTGCAGAGTTCTTACAGTGCGAGAGGTTTATTGAAGATGAAGTGGCTTGTCAGAGTAAATTCTAAAGGGGAGTGGAGAATCCATTCAGTTTACTGTAGACAACAGTCAACTGTTTCAGATTGATGTCTGATTGATAAAGTCAGTGTGAAGGATTCCAGTATCTTCCTTGTTTACACCAGAGGTGCTGTAGAATGAGTGTGTGGATGCTGTCCAGAGAACATTAATCAATATTTGAGTTGATGTCATAAAAAATAAATCCGTCATAAAATTAGAAGGAATCAGAAGAAAAATATGGACCTATCAATGATTGGCTTTGGGTGTAAAGCCAACTAACTGGACTGAAGTGATGAGTAAGTCTGAAATGAAGAGATTAAAACTGTTTTCAATCAAAGCAACTTGTGCTCAGTACTTTAAATGCACAATTCACATAAAGTAATTGACTGAGTTACATCATAGCACTATTGTAAGATCCAACCCGACTCCTGCATTACAACATGTATCTCTTTCTTTCTCAATTTTCAGATGGCACCTTTGCATTTACTTTGAAAACTTCCTCAAGCCTTGGGCTGTATGTAGTTATCATTACTTTTTTCACCTTTAATTAATAAAAAAAAAAGATTTGTTTCAGCTTCAGCACTCGTGTTTATACTGGAGGACGAGGCTGCACTCTATGGTCGGCTAACAGTGCTTTAAGGAAAGTAAATAGAAATCCACACCTTGAATTTTTAGGACTCAGTCTTACTCCTTCAGGCTATCAGAAAACCATTAGAAAATGACAGATGGATTTTTCTCTTTAATTATGTTGATGTAATGGATATTGGCTGCTGAGAGCCAGAGTATTGATGGCGATTACACAATTTTAATGCCATAAATCAGAGTATATGTGGCTGTAAATATTCCCTACTTAACAATTTTACTTAAATGGTATTACAAATTTTCATAGAGTAAATAGCTCACACTTATAAGTATGCTGTGTTAGCTTATAAATTGCATGTAGATGAGATAGAATTGCATAATGCAAGTAATGGGAGCTATTATTGTTTTCTGTCACTGTTGTGTAGTGGAACTTCACAGGCTAACAGATGAAAGTAGTGTGTCTATTCTTTTCATAAATGGACTTTTTGAGGAAATGATTCACCTTAATTGTTGGTAAGGTATATGTTATTAGGGTGTGCTTAAGAGAGGACTTGTTCAGGCAGATATCCTGATTTTAAAACATTGGTGTTTGATATATAACTGAATTAGTAGATGCATCATTGAGCTGAAACATTAACTCTGTTTCTATCTCCATAGATGCTGCTTGACCTGCTGAACATTTCCATCGTTTTCTGTTTTTTATGTCATATTTGTTTGGTTGCTGTGGAGGCATCCCAAGCATTGGCCTAAAACATGCATTAGGTCTCTTGAATATGCTAATTTGGCACTCCTTTCCCAAATTGTTCGATAACTAAGTAGCGTTTGCATGGGGCTATTAAAAGTCTTAATTTACATCCACAAATCTAACAATTTAAAGCAGATATTGCACATAATTAATACTTATGGCTCAAAATGCTTGTTTTTCTACAACAACAAAAACTGTAGTTTGATAATGGACCATGAGACAGCAGTCCAACAACTCAGGCATAATAACAAAAGAAAATCTGAGATGGTTGCACTTGTACACAAATCCAAATCTGAAACATTTGCATATGGTATCTCAATGTAGGTTCATATGCTGCAGTGCCCTCTAGCTGTGCATTAAATATAATTACTACATTTAGGGGTATGTTCTCCACTTAAGGTGAACTGTAAATGCCCTGAAATTGTGCCATTTAAAACAAAGAGGTAAACTGCTTCCATCAAAAGTAGTGAACAAAAAGAGTTTCAGATAAACATATTTGATATTTGTAAAATAGTATACCACAATGCCACTCCAGGCGCTGCTTCACAAACCACTGACCACCTCCAGGCGCTTACCCATTGTCTCTTGAGACAAGGAGGCCAAAGAAGAAGAAGAAGAAGAAGTATACCACAATGTAATTTTAGGACCAATATGCTTATAAAAGTTCATTTTCTGCCCTTGATTGCAAAGGGTGTGGTGACTGGATATCCATTGTGAAATCACACTCTTCAACTTGCAGTATTGTAGTCGCATTTTTTACAGAACATGACCAACAGCCAACATCATGGTGACTGAGATAGAAAGTATATATAATGTACCATTTTGTTCAGTTCGCCAGGCTTTCATCAAAAGTATATATGGCAGAAATAAGTCAATTTTGCCCATAATCTTATCGAATGGTAAAACGTGGAAACACATCATTTGGTCCACCAAGTCTGTGTTGATTGTATTTTCTGGATGTTCCACCTAGTCTAATCCTACTCTCCAGCTGTCTCCTCATGCTGCTTAATATTCCTGTCTTACAAACAACAAAACAACAATCAAATTAATTTTTCAAACAATTTGAGAGGGAGGGGAATAATTTTCAGTTTTGGCAAGTCAACGATAAAGAACATTTGGTGGGGTGTATAACGGGCAGTCAATTGGCAATCCCCAGTCATCCCCCCACCTCCCCTCCCCGAACCCCCCCCCACCACCCCCCATGGCTAAACTGAAAAAACACCCCAAAAGACTGTCTTTCAACAACGGTTTGTGGAGGCAATGCCAAACTCTACATCATTTCTGTATTTTTTTCTAATTCTCCTAACTTGTTGACCAACAGAAATAACCTATTACAATCTTATCTTAATCTTTTATAATATTGCAAGTTTCCATTAGGTCACCTCCAAACATTCTCAGCTCTAGCTAAAAGAAAACTTGACCTGCTGTTACCATTTATTCATTGGACCCATTTAAAATGTTTTCATTTTCCTACTTGGTACTATCTACTCTCGATTACATCTGGATTATACTAGTCATATTTAGGATGCATTTACTGAGTCTAAATTCAACACACTTCGTGGTAGCCTTTAACTAGCTACTCCTAAATTTACAATTAGTTCAAGGTTTCCCTAATTTGTAGTCATTTCTACTAGCTAGCTTGATTCAGTTGGTAGGGTGTGTATTCAAATCCAACTTCAGGACTTTACACACTTAGTGCTGGATATTACACTCGGGGTCATGGTAGTGGGGCCCAGAAAATACCTCCAGGAGAGGCCTGCCACGGGCCTTGACGGTGGGTAGGCCCCGCCTCATATTACCAGTGGCGGCGGCGAGGCCTCGTGGCGGCACCCCATGCTGCTCACTGATGGGAACCTAATATTTAAATAAATGTTAATTCATGAATAATTACCTCGTCGCAATGGCCAATTTGCTCTGATATTCCAGATGCTTGCCGGAACTCCAGCTGCTTCGGATCTCCATTTGGATATCCAAGGCGGAACACTGGTGGGGAGGGGGGAGGAGTTAGGTTTTCAGGGTGGGAGGGATGGGGGGGTTGGCATAAACTAACGCAATTGGTGGAGGGGATGGTGGGAAGGGGTTGAAGGTAAAAGGTTCTCGATTTTGGTTGGGGGGAATGCTGGGATCGCGAGATTACTTTTTTTGGGGGGGAGAGGGCATTTAATAAATTAATTCGCCCTTGGGGGAGGGGGGAGTGGGTATTGCAACTTTGAAAAGAATGTTAAACTTTAATTTTTAATCTTCTGTACCTTTACAAGATTAAATGCTTTGGAAGGGTTGAAGCCCTTTAAAAATGACACATGCACAGTGGCACCGGACGCCATTGCCAGGGACGAAAGACTGCCCCCTCTACATCATTGGGGGCGGGTATTCTGTCCCCTCTTTGCAAATGAGCTGCCACGCTAAATATCGCGGCGGCTCAGCGGCGGACATCTTGCGCGCGTGCTGCGCCATTTTTGAAGCTGCCCGCCGAGATTGGCAGCAAGCTGGAAAAGTGCAGTCCATAATTTAGGTGCCTCATATGAGAATTGTGAGAAGAATTCAGGTGTGTGTGGCACAACAGGAAACGGAGTATCTTGGCTAAGAAGTTAATTGTTGGAGGGCAGACAAAAAGCTAGGGTAAATGAGCATTGCTTGGAATGGTGAAGGGTTGAAAGCGGTGCACTTGCAGGTGTTATGACCAGGTGAGAAAGGTGTCTAGGGGTCTTTTACTGTCTTCACCTGGTCTTATTGATACAGGGTTTAATTTTAAACACACTGTGTTTTGAGCTCTCCCTTGGTGAATTCTTGTTCACCACTTTCAAATTGTGTGGCAAAGAAATGAGCATAAACAAGCTTTCTTAGGTTGAAAGAAGAAAATTGAAATGTTATTAAAGTTAAACTTAAACTCTAAATCGGTAAATGCTTACGGATACATGCTGCGCCCCAAGCTAGCATGCATATGTGATACACACATGCAAATGGAGACAGAAAAGAGTGGAAGAAAAATAAAGTGAAAAAGTTTGAGGCAATCTCTGAAGAGGGATTTTTACTGTGCTTCGAGCTTGCTGTAGTCCTTGATTGTAGGTAATCTTGCTTTTCGTTGGGGCCCAGTATTCTTCTTAAACCTTATTCACTGTAGGAGACTTTTCTCTCATGTGGCTCATGTACATTCAATGGGTCTTCAGTTCTGTGAGAAAGAGATGGGAGAAGACAGGAGAGAGGTGTGCTCAGTCCAGGAACAAAGAGCTTTCTGAGTTCAAATCACTCTGTGGCAAGCTCAAATTAACAAAAAATTCCAACAGTCAGTTAGTCATGTGACTAAACTGGTCCGACCACATCTGTTTGTGTATTTGGCCATCTTAGCAGTTAACCTGGAACACCTTCAACGTCTGGTAATCAAAATTCCATTGTAGATTAAATTGGAGCAGCGAGTAGGCCTTTGTCTGTTACTATGCAAATGTCTTTCCAGTCAGGGGCTTGGCAATTCCTTGTGATAGGTCCTCTTTTCTTCCCAGCCACAATTTTAGGTTTTACTCTTCATGTGGCGAAATAATGTGTGCCTCAGTCTTGGCAGGTGGGGGCCTGAATGACACAGGGGTCATTGCTGAGCAATGAGACAGTCCCTCTACCTGGCTCTAACCCATAGTTTATTTAGTAGTAAGTTTGTTTCTCTCAAGTGCCCATACAATTTCCTTTTGAAATCATTCATCGTTCCCACTTCCACCACATTTTAGACAGCGAGTTCCAGGTCATTACCACTTGCTACATAAAAAGTTCTTCCTCACATTCCCACTGCATCTCTTGCCTAAAACCTTAAATCTGAGTCCCCTCGTCCTTGTACCATCAGCTAATGGGAACATCTTTTCTTTATCTACCCTGTTCAAACCTGTCATAATCTTGTACACCTCTATCAAATCTCTCCTCAATCTCCTTTTCTCCAAGGAGAACAGCCCCCGCTTCTCCAACCTAACCATGTAGGCTTATCCTTGGAACTATCCTGGACATCTCCTCTACACCCTGTCAAGGACACTCATATCCTTCCTAAAGTGTGAACTGGACGCAATACTCTAGTTGTGACCAAATCAGAGCTTTATAAAGGTACAGCATAACCTCCTTGTTTTTGTACTCAATACCTCTATTTATGAAACCCAAGACCCTATATTCTTTGCTAACTACTCTGTCCTGCCACCTTTAAAGATCTATGCACATGAATCCCCAGGTCCCACTGTCCTTGTACACTCTTTAGAACTGTACCATTTAGTCCATATTGCCTCTCCCTATCCCTTTTGCTAAAATGCATCACCTCACATATCTCTGTATTAAATTCCACCTATCACTTTTCTTCCCATTCTGCTAGCCTATCTATGCACTGTTGCAGTCGATTTGTATCTCTCTGTCGGCCACACCTTCTAATTTGGTATCATCGGTAAATTTTGAAGTTTTACTCTGTATTCCAATATCCAAGTCATTTATATATCAAAAAAGCAGTGATCCTAGCACTAAACCTTGGGGAACACTACTGTCTACCATCCTCCAGTCTGAAGAACATTTATCACAACTCACTGTTTTCTTTCCTTAAGCCAATTTTTTATCCAGCTGACATTGACCCTTCTATTCCATGAGTCTCAGTTTTGGTCACCAGCCTTTTAAGTGATACTTTGCAAATGCTTTCTTAAAATCCATTATAGACAACATCCATTGTTTTCTCTTCATCAACCTTCTCTGTTACTTCATCAAAAACAAATCAATTAGATTAGTCAAGCATGATCTTCCTTTTACAAATCAGTGCTGGCTCTGCTGAATTAACTCAAACCTTTCCAACTGCCTGTTGATTTTTTTCCCCTGATTATTATTTCTAAAACCTTACCCATCACTGATCTTAAACTGACTGGCCTGTAGTTACTAGGAGTGTCCTTACACCCTTTCTTGAGTAAGGGTGTCACATTTGCCACTCTCCAATCCTCTGGCACCTTCCCTGTATCTAGGGAAGATTGGAAGATTATGGCAAGCCCTTCCGCTATCTCCACCCCCTCTTCCTTTAGCAACCTGAGATGCAAGCTATCCAGACTTATCCATTCTAAACATGGCCAGCTTCTCCAGTACATCCTGTTTATCAATTTTCACCTCATCCATTACCTCTACCATCTCCACTTCTACCAATATTTTGTCAGCATCCTCTTGCTTAGTAAACACTGAAACAAAATACTTAAGTATTCTAGCTTTGCCATGCACCTCTAAACATTAACCATGCAACCTGTATGAGACCTCAGGATGATGTGGACAGATTAGAAAAATGTTTAGCTAGGGGACAGGTGCAATTTAATGTGGACAATTGTGAGGTAATGGATACTTGGTGAAAAAAACAAGGAAAAGGAGTATACACTCAATGGAAGGACACTACAGGGTGTGGGTGAAGAGAGAAACTTAGGGGATCAAATACATAATTCTGTGAAACTGCATGTATAGGTGCATATAACGGTAACAATCGCCAGTAGCATTCTGGGTTTATAAAAAGAGGCAAAAAGAACAAGAGTAGTGAATAATAGTGATTATATAGTAAATACTTACTCGGCCACAGTTAGAATACTGTGTGCAGTTTGGGTGCCCCATTACTAAAAGGATATTAAAAGCATAGAGAATATACAACATAGATTCATCAGAATTATGCCAGAGTTGGGAAGATAGGGTATGAGGAAAGGGTTGAGATATTGGGATTATTTCCACCACAGAAGAGAAGGGAAGAGGAGATTGAAGAGGTTTTTTAAGATGATTTGCCACAGAGAATGGTTGAGACAGAGAACATTGCATCCATTATGGAAAAATGAATGAATATTTGAAGCAGAGGAAGATACTGAACTATGGGGAGAAAGCATGGAAGTGGGCTTAAAAAAGAGCCAGCATAGACAAGTTGGACTGAATGGCCTCCTTCTGTGCTGTGAACTTCTATGGTTCTGTCTTCTGTCTAGTAGTTATTGCCTTTCGGGGGTAGAAATTTGTAAGCATTGTGCCTATTTTTGTGCATAAAACAGATGCCACATGACATATTTCTCAGTGAGAGGGCCCACACCCAATCTGCACACATGTTACAGCTACTGCTAAATTTGTTGGTTTCATTGGCAGTGACTCAAAATCAGGCTTGACAAATTTCCAATCTATTAAATCAAGGCCGTGTTTACCTCTTCGAGTGATTCAGTTAGATGTAAATGGCCCAATAACACTATTTGAGGAAGAGGACTGAGTTTTTCTGGTGTCCTGGCCACTATTTCACTCTCTCAGCCAATACCATTTAAAAAATTAACTGGTCATTCACTTAATTTACTGCTTGTAGTTCTTGATGTCATGACTGTCATGTTTTCCCTATATAACAACAGCAACCACACTTGAAAAGTTATCAGTTATTTGTATTGTGCTTTGAGGTGTTCAGACAACATGATACGGTGCCATATTAATATATTTTTGTTCCATGCTCTTCTCAAACATTGCAACACACAAAAGAGATATGATTGCTGCCAACACTGGTGTCCCCTTATGGTAGCATGTCCATCGCTTACATTCAATCTCACTAACTGTTATATAGTAGAGGCTGTGAGCAATTACAATTAGAAGAGATTTATCTTAGCATTAAAATTTTTACAATCTGTGCTCTGCAATTAATCTATCTTTCTGCGAGATTTATCAATACAATCACTACAGTTTAAATGAAATTTTGATAAAAGAAAGTCATAATTTCAGTAATTAATAGATAGTCAACAGCCAAAGACAATTCCATCACAATATTTTAAGAGCACCAGCGCAACTAAACTAGTAAAGGAGTTAATCAAAAGTACAATTATTTATGGTGGTTTAGTGAGACAGACATTCAAACCAATTTTATTGCATGCAAGGTAACCCCAAACTGTAAGGATGTAACATCGTTTTGGCCTCTCATTGACTGCCTCTATTTTTCAAATGACCCAAACAGGGACAAGAAATCATTCACACCATGACGCCTCTCCTTCTGGTCAGCTGCTAAATCCTTATCACTAATCAAACTGCGACTGGCTCATATCACTGCTCATGGTTTAATAATTCCTCCCTCTAGCTGCAGGGGAAAGAATGCCTCAGTGCTTTGATATAAAATCACTGGGCTGACAAAAAATGCTCTGACCACTTCTCAAAATAGAACCATTGAGTTACTTGAACTACTTGAGTTACATTGATACCTTAGGGCTTGGCAAAACATAGTTTGGAAACATAAAGAAAGTTGGAAAATTAATCACCTGAGAATTTGCTTTCCAGCTGAAATTGGGTTTTGTAATATGTGTACTTCAACAGCAAGTGGCAACTGGATGCACTTTGAGGCAGGAGGGGAGTGGGGGTGGAAGTGGATAATGAGCAACTTCTGTGTGGACAATGACAATAGTCAATGGATAGCCATGTATCAAATCATATTGTGCAATTTTTGTATTACCTCAATGAGGCATGAATTCACACAGTTTAAATGAGTCACTTGGGAAAACGATAGGAGTAGTCAGTAAAAGTAGTCAGGATTCACAATAGTTTTCAAAGGAAATAAGTCTTCCCCAAACCATGGTTCACTGTTCCTTCCTTTGTTTATTTTTCTGTTTTATTGTTTCTCCAACGTTTTTTATTCATTGCTTCTTCTTTATAACATCCTGCATGTATCACTATTTTCACCAACATACTTGATTAGTGGCTGTCATCAACTTCCAAACCCCTAGCCTACATAAGCTCCAACTTTCAAAATCTTGTGCCCCTTAGTATGGATGGTCACTTTCTGTCTTTGCTTTGCTGGTAAGGAGTCCTGTTCGCTGGCATAAAATGGAAATTCGAATGGATGGAACAACTATTTGCATGCGGCAAATCCAATATGTTCTATTGGTGGGTAAAGATGTATGCTGGCAGTGAAAAAAATGTTGGCTTGAGTCCCACTTTCTCAATGCATCTCATTCTTGGTGATCTCCATTGGCTCCCTGACACCAATGTATTCCTTTCAAATTCTTATCTGCAAATCCTTCCATGCCTTCCTTACCTTATCTTTCCAAACACTACCAGCACTACTTTCTTGACTTTTAAACTTTTGTCCCTCGGATTTCCATTTTCTCACTCTTTTGCATCCCCTTCTCTTGGCTGCATCATTAGCAACAGTTACCAACCAACTTGGCCCTAATTTCTGTAAACCCTTCCAAGCCTGTCTCCATTCTTGCCACTATTCCCCCTACCTGCCCACCTTGATACTTCTTTATTTTGCTGCCTTTAAATGCCTCTGCAGGATCTATTTTAGCAATCTGCTTTGGGTCATTTCTCCTAATTTTCCTACTATTGCTCAGTATCGGCTTCTCCTCTATGATTCTATATAGTTGAAATCTGATCATTTGTGAGGCACAAGTGATTGCAGAAGTTGTGTGCGTAAGTCAGGTCATCCAGATTGGCCCTCTGCCCATTTTATACCATGGTTTTCACCAACTTTTTAGGAGACAAAGAATTCTAACATTTCTGACCACCTGAAACAGGCAGGAGTTTCATTTAAATGCTAATTTGAGACAGGACTTCTTGCATGCGATTTCCTGTGTACTTACGAGCAGGTTGTTGTTTCTAAATCTTACCCATGTCAAATGGCCATTCATAATTGGTAGATAATGGTAAGTATAGAAAGGTTTTTTTTTAGTTTTCAAACATTTTTTGTTTTACTTTTTTCCTCACACTTAAGCTCTCAGAAGTTTTTATGCCAATAGTTCTGGGTTTTTTTGCAACGAACACCATTACTGGCATTAAATAGCTTTTAATTTTATTGCCAACAATGGGTTTCCCAATAGAAATCTATGAGATGTTTGGAAGAAGAGGAGATCTAATGGAGGAATGCCTGTCCAGTCAGAATGCATGAGAGATGCTCTGTGCTCATTTGCCTCACACCTCTCACCTGCTTCTGCAGATAGAGGTGGACATTCCTTGCTTTAGTCAACAATTAGTGCATGCAGAGACTCCTACCCCCAAGGAAAACCAGGGCAGCAGAGCCGATTGCACAGCTAAGATATTTGCAAGCCTGACAGTCCTTGGAAACAATCCAATAACAGCATGTACATAAATCTTTGAAGGTGGCAGGACAAGTTGAAAGGCTGTTAAAAAAAAAACACATATGGGATCCTTGGCTTTATGAATAGATGCATAAAGTGCAGGAACAAGAAAGGTTTGCTAAACCTTTATAATACAATAGGTAGGCTTCAGCTGGTGCAGTATTGTGTTCAATTCTGGGCACCATACTTCAGGTAGCATCTCGAGGCTTACAAAGGATGCAGAGAGATTGACCAAAATGATGCCATGGACCAGGACCTTCAATTATGTGGAGAGACTGGAGAAGCTGGTCTCGTTCTTCTCACAGTAGAGAAGGTTAAGAGGAGATTTAATCAAGCTGTTTAAAATCACAAATGGTTTTGTGAGAGTAAATAAGGAGAAACTGCTTCCAGTGACAGAAGGGTCAGAAACCAGACGACACAGATTAAGGTGATTGGCAAAAAAGACCAGGGGCAACATGACCAAACATTTCTTTACACAGCGAGTTGTTATCTGGGACGGATTTCCTGTAAAACTGGTAGAAGCAGATTCAGTAGAAACTTTCAAAAGAGAATTATATAAACACTCAAAGGAAAAAAAGAGCAAGGCAGTGGGATTAATTGCATCGCTCTACCAAAGAGCCGGCACAGGCATGATGGGCTGAATGGATTCCTTCTGTGCTATATCATTCTACAATTCTATGTCCTACTTTGAGTGGCACAGTATGAAGGAAACCCTGATAGACTACTCCTGCCAAAATGCCACTAATTACATTTGCAGATGCTGGTTCACCTACCTGGTAACAACTGTGGGGAATTGTCTTCAGCAGAGTGCCATCTGCAAGGACACCTGCAGTTATCATGAAGCATAGCTTAGGTACATCCAGTGATAGGAAAAGTCAGTTACATCTGAAGCTTACCTCTACCTCCTTACAGGCTTGCTGGTGTGCTAACCAACAGGGACCTTTCTGTGGAGTGGCACAGAGGAAAACCCTTCCTGTAATCATCTCTACTTTAGTATCCATCAAGTATGAGTGAGGTACTGGGCTGCCCCAGTGCTTGTCAGCAGATTTATGCTTATAGTTTTTTATTATTTTTCCATCACTTTTCTCTGTCACTTCTTAGTCCCCTCTCCTTCTAACTTTGCCAAAGATTGCTAATGGGTTCAGATCCATCTCCAGCCTTTGAAAAATCTTCCAGAATTTTTTTCATTCTATTTTGACACTCCCCTTTAATTGTCCAATTTCACATATGCACATATTTCCATCTTCGCTCCTGTGCTCCTGCGCAAAGCCAGATCCATACCTGGTACAATGCCTAATTATGAGCTGAGAATATTGGGTGCAAACAACACACTTCCATCTGTGTCCGTGCAAAACTTATTTCTAACCATTTGGATGTAAACTGCACCCCTTCCAGAAAAGCACCCCAGTATTTCTATATGATGATTCACCTAATCCTATTAATAGGTTCATATAAAGTTTTTCGGGACCAGTTGAGAAACTGTAAGTATGATCCAGGCCTTGAATTTCCATTTGGGTTGTTCTGATATCATCATTTTTCCCAGGATTCTGCTGATCACCTTCTGAAGTTCAGGGCTCTTTATGGTTGGCTAGGTTAGATGGTAATATGCAGACAATATTGCTATTTTCCATTTTTCATTTGATAACACAAAGAATTTACCACCAGCAACATACACTTTCACACTTACCTCCAAGGCAGAGTGATAGTTTCCACTTTTTTCTGCATTAATGTTAGTGGTAAACTGAATATAGACTGGAACAATTGTGCAGTATTGGTCAACTGGGTACAAATTTTTTTAATATACAGTATTACAATAAAACTAAAATTGATCCTTTATTCTTACTATTCCTGTCTAAAAAAATCTCTCTTAATAATTACAATAATGCTCTACTTTCTACTGAAGGTAGTACTGCTGGTTGTCTCTAGAGCTGTGACATGAGGTGAGTGTGACTGACCTTGACATCAAGGCAGCATTTGACCGACTGTGACATCAAGAAGCCCTAGCAAAACTGAAATCAATGGGAATTGGGGGAGAGCTCTCCACTGGCTGGAGTCATACCTTGCACAAAGGAAGATGGTGTAGTTGTTGGGAGGCCAATCATCTAGGCTCCAGGACATCACTGCAGGGTACATCACTAGGCTCAACCATCTTCAGCTGCTTCATCAATTATCTAACCTACATCATAAGGTCAGACGTTTGTTGATGATTGCGCAGTGTTCAGTACTATCCATAACTCCTCAGATATTGAAGCAGGTTGTGCCCATATGCAGCACGCTCTGGACCACATTCAAGCTTGGGCTGATTGGCAAGTAATATCTATGCCACTCAAGTGCCAGGCAACGGCCATCTCCAACAAGAGAGAATCTAACTATCTCCCCTTGATGTTCAACAACATTACCATCACTGAATCCCCCACCATCAACATCCTGGGGATTACTATTGACTAGAAACTTAACTGGATGAGGCATTTAAACCCTGTGGTTATGATAGCAGGTCAGAGATGGGAATTTTGCAGTGAGTAACTCACCTCCTGACTCCCTGAAGTCTGTCCACCATCTACAAGGCACAAAGCAGGGTGTGATGAAATACTCTCCACCTTTCTGGATGGGTGCAGCTTGATGTAACAACACTCAAGAAGCCCAAAACCATCCAGGACAAAGCAGCCCACTTGATCAACACCCCATCCACCATCTTAAGAATAATAAATGCTGGTTTTTATCATGGCCATTGCTACCTTAGACACACCAGGCTAGTTTTTGTGTAGGAAGCAGGTCTCCCGCATGCCGAGCCAAAAAAGCGGAGGGCACCAGCCTGTGCAGTTTCATGTCCCCTCACCACTCCCACCCCTGGAGCCATCCTCTGGTGTTTTTCAAGTAAAGATTCATCAGCCAGGATCCTCGTCCCTTTAAAGACGGGGATTCTGCCTCCATAAGTTGCCAGCCAATCAGAGGGCCAGCAGCACAGCAGTATCGCCAGCGCCATCAGTAGCGGTGGCCACTGCCAGTACTGCAGAGGCCTCGGACCCAAGCCCAGCACTGAAACCCCAGACAAGAGGTAGGTGAGGTGGGGCCGCAGGGGCCAGTCTGGAAGGCCCTGGCGAGGGTTGGGGGGTTGGTGGGGGCTGGTGGTGGGGTGGTGCTGAAGTCCAGGGTCTCAGGGGGTAAAGTTGTTCCCAGTGGGGGTCCTCTGAGGGTCACAAATTGCCCAGGAAAGCGGGCCCTCTTCAAGCCCAGAGGGAGGGTGCCTTGTGTTGTAAGGCATCCTCCCCGGGTGGCGGGGGCACCCTCTACCACTGGTAAGATCCCAGCAATGGTAGGAACAGGCCCTTAATTGGCTGTTAATAGGTCACTTAAGGGCCTCAATTGGCCTCTGGGCAGGAAGGCCGTCGTCGGCCTATCCTGTCCCCGGGAAGATTGCTTGGTGACAGGGAGGCGACTGGCCTTACGCCACCCTCACCCCCTCACCTTCCTCCCTGCCACCCGTCGCTATACTCCATGCTTCCCCAGCTCCAACCCCACCTCAGGTGGGCCCATCAATCCATATGTGAATTTGAAATCCTGATCTTCCCAGCCATTACGTCCAAGCAATAATTTATTTTCTCAAGAAGTGATAGTGCCTTAAGTTTAAATAAGTTATACCTATTTAAAGCAGATTTACAGCACCAGCAGCACTAATGGTAATTGAAATTTAGGTAAAGCACAGATTAGTGAATAAGCACTGTTTTCAGTTTGTCTTTATTGCAAGGCCATTGGATGGTTTGAACATTTCTGAAAATGTCTATATAGTCCTTTAACTACGGAATTACACATGGACCCCCAAATATACACCAACAGTTGGTAAATTCAGTCAGTCATCTCAATTTTATTAAAATAAAATCCATAGTGGATCGATAGTATATCTTCCAGTACATGAATGATTATCAAATCAAAGTCTGCCTGTAAATCCTGTTTTGATTCGAGTGACACAAAATCTAATTCTTTCCTTGACACTTTTAACTATTTTGCAGTTTGCATGTTCAGTCAAAAGAAAACCTCCAAATTCTTGCCATTTTGCTCTGCAGTAAAAAATAAATGAATTGAATTCCAATTGTCTTTTAATGGCTTTTACCAAAGAACAAAGTTGGTTTACAGCATCAGCTTAGATGGACAATCAATTATATCTATCTCGTAAATCCACAGACCGTTGTAATTATCTTTGCAATACCTTCTTCCAGTCTGGATGGGCTAAACAATCAATGTTGCCAATCTGTCTCTGCAAATGCATTTGTTCTGACGAAGACAAGAGAGCTGTACTCTTGATGACACTGAAGTAAACAGTCATTCAAAAGGCATGCAAAGCCAAACCAGGCTCTGACATTGGACTGAATCTTCCTCATCCAACCAACTGGTCTGAATGACTTTGGACTGAACTATATTCAATCAAGGAGCAATAAATGATTTTTTTTTGTCTGCAGATTGCTAAATATAAATGCAGTTTGTTGTCACTGAGCTTAATGCACAGCAAACTAAAAGTCTGGGATATCACCTTATAATAAGTAATGACTCAGAAGTGAAAGTTCATGCAGGTTGACACTTGGGATCTTAATTTGGATGAGTTGGAATCTTATTACTAGAACCTGTATCGGTAACTTGAATTTTAAGGCTGGAGCCGCAAATGAAGAAACAGCCTTTATTAATGTGCCTGACTGCCAAGTATGTAGTATAATGCTTGTCCATGATCTTTAATGTTCCTTATTTAGACACAGTTGCTTCATGGAATCATAGGGCTGCTTCACTTGTGTAGATATATGCTTAGAAATATTCAATTGGTCAACTAACTGATACTGGGCATATAAGATCAGAATGTGGCCTCAGAGCACGTTGCTGCAGAGGATGGTGAAATGAACAACACGTACAATGTGTTTACTTTGGTTAAACCAGTCCCTTCTGTCATTTATTCAAACACTATGAAGCTTAAAGGTTGAGCAGATGCTTACTTACCACAGTGCTGAAATTTCTTCTCACTTGACTAGTAAGGATTAGACAGATAAATATTAGGCTTATTACAAATCAATTTGATACCAAATTCCATAGCAATTCATATTGGAATTAGAAACTAGATACTAATTGAAGAACATACTGTAATTTAATGGGGATTGTCATATGAGTGTGGAGATTTTGAGTGACCTGGAACACCTTTTGTGGTAAACACCTCCATCTTGGTGCAATTTAGGACTTGGCTGCATTACAGTGGATTGATTTGCCGCAGGCCATAGTTTTGTAAAATATTGGCCCATTTTAACCCTGTCTGTCCAGTAGAAACTGGATGGGCTCTTAAAATAGATGCAGCAACATACCTCCTTTGATGCTTGCAATTTTAATCTGTTCCTTTGAGCAGGCAGTATGACACTTGCCAGAAGGCAGCAGGGGCCAACTGCAATTTTAATTTAAGGCCAGTGTGGGGAGAATGTTATATCTTCTCCACAAGGCTAAACTGCCAACAATGGATCCAATGCCAGAAGAGGCCCAGAACGGTCGATAATTTTGCACTTTGTTTTGTTTTCTTGTGGACCAGGATGAACAGGAATGCTCTTCTGGGTGGCACAAGAAAACCTTGGATCTCCCCCATGCCAGACTCTCCTTTCTATCCCCAAAGTCTGACACCCTTCTGACCTTCCCGCATCCTCTCCTCCAGGTTGTGTTGGACCCCAGCAGTGGCTTCTTGCCAGCAAAAATCCACTCCTGACCATTGGGTCAACTGGCACTAACCAAGCTACATATTGCGGAAGCTGGATGGTTCCCATTTGGCTCTGCCTGCCCACGCCACTCCCACCGGGAGTTAAAATATGGCATATAGTCTTACATTTTTTCTTTTAGATTTTTAAAAAGTGTTGTTGAATACATATGATGTGATTGCAGAACTGATATTATGGGTGGAATTTTCTGCTCTTAGAAAAATTTCAGGCATCAGGACCATTTCTGGGTCCCGACCCCACATGAGTCAGAGTTGTACCGACAGGGGGAGTCGTGCATGAGGTGGCCAATTAAGAGGCCCCCTCTGCGTTTGCCCTTCAATTAAAGATGGTGGATGGGTTCCAGAGGAGGGAGCACAGGACATCATGGGCTACTCCAATGGAGGCTAGTGGCTGTGAGGCCAGTGGGAACGCTGCTGAGGGCCAGACTGATGGAGCAGCAGAGAGACGCTGCAGCTGCCACTAGCATCTGCGGAGCACTTGAAAAGGTGAATGAATGTGGCCTGCGGGGACATCCATCTCCACTGTTTCAAAGCTCAATGGCAAGGCTGCGAGATGGGCAGACAGCAGCCTCACCAGTTGCTGCCACTGAGCTCCTCCACAGCCCGAACAT
This sequence comes from Heterodontus francisci, assembly GCF_036365525.1. Classification (NCBI taxonomy): domain Eukaryota; kingdom Metazoa; phylum Chordata; class Chondrichthyes; order Heterodontiformes; family Heterodontidae; genus Heterodontus; species Heterodontus francisci. The sequence continues at coordinate 117,994,946 of NC_090371.1, forward strand.
TAACGATGCTCCAACCTCCCACTATGAGGTCGCCTCCTCTCATCTGCCGGGAGGCCGGCATAGCAGGGGGCCCGTGCACCGTTTGCAAGATCACCTCGCACACTGTTCAAATGTTACATGGAAATTAGCCTAATAGTCTAACTGCCACTGCGGGAACTCATCAGGGAGCTGACTTTCCAAATTTACTCTCATCCCCATCTCCAAATCTGTCTCCTCAGGGCTGGTAAGATTCCACACTATGTGCAGGTCTATTTCATAATCTTGACGGCATCATAGAGTTGGTGCGCCCACTAATATAACTAGATTTTTCATGTGAAACTGTTAATTGTACTGAGAGCTTCTTCTGTTGATCTCTGCTGTAAAATCTTGCCTCAGATCATCCTTCTGATTAAAATTAAAACAAAATTGCTGCATTTATATATTAATGCATTCTGAAACATTTCACAACATTCAAAGTGAATAATTTTAGTTATGCTACATCAGTGTTGTCCAGAAAGGTACCATACAATGCCTTACATAGTTCAGTAAATTCTGCTGATTAGTTATAAGGAAAATATATATTTCAGTGCCAGTCGATGTTTGCCATTATTTTTCAATCACTTGCAGGTTGATAGGTTAATTGGCCATTACAAATTGCCTCTAGTATAGGTAGGTGGTAGGGAAATATATAGGGACAGGTGGGGATGTGGTAGGAATATGGGATTAGTGTAGGATTAGTATAAATGGGTGGTTGATGGTCGGCACAGACTCGGTGGGCCGAAGGGCCTGTTTCAGTGCTGTATCTCTAAACTAAACTAAACTAAACTTGAATAATTTCTGAGATTATTGATTACAAATCAATATGTTTATTCAACCATCTCATTTTGACTAGTCATGCATATATGTAATGCTGGTGAATTATTTCTCTCAAGCGTTGCAAAGTAATAGGTATTATCAGAAATCACAGCAGTTTCTCCTCAAACTAGCCTTCTTAGCTTGATGCTAAATAAATAACCTGACCTGTAAATTATCCATACGTACTTAATTCGATGCTCCTTAAATATATAAAATTGCAGGACATTTCAAGAGCTGGAAAATGCACAATGATCTCACTTATAAGCCCATACTGAAGACACAGTGTATGTTGCTCTATGATGTAGACAGAAACATTACTAGAACCCAGTATGCAAGGTGGTAGTGTCATTTGTTTATAGGCTTGAAGCCCAGGACTGTCTAATACTCACATCCTGCAAGCTACAAATACGATAAGTTTCAGTGCTTTCTGGTTGCTTCCAGGAGGTGAACATGACGTCTTAGATGATTACCTTTGCCCATCTTACCCCACAGCAAGTCCATCCCCTATTGGCTAAGCAAACAGCAGCATTCACATCAGTACTCATTTATAGACTGTATCCTATCAGCCTTTATGATCTTGAGCCAGAGGACAAAGAATAATAAGAGGGGGAAAATATTATCAAGCATAAAGCCTGTGTGTGTAAAAGTAATACTGATAATTTTCAAATAAAAACAAAAATGCTGGAAATACTCAGCAGGATGGCAGCATCTGTGGAGAGAGAAGCAGAGTTAACATTTCAGGTCAGTGACCTTTCATCAGAATGAAAGGTTCTGATGAAAGGTCACTGACCCGAAACGTTAACTCCTAGGGCGGCACAGTGGCGCAGTGGTTAGCACCGCAGCCTCACAGCTCCAGCGACCCGGGTTCAATTCTGGGTACTGCCTGTGTGGAGTTTGCAAGTTCTCCCTGTGTCTGCGTGGGTTTCCTCCGGGTGCTCCGGTTTCCTCCCACAGCCAAAAAGACTTGCAGGTTGCTAGGTAAATTGGCCATTATAAATTGCCCCTAGTATAGGTAGGTGGTAGGGGAATATAGGGACAGGTGAGGATGTGGTAGGAATATGGGATTAGTGTAGGATTAGTATAAATGGGTGGTTAATGGTCAGCACAGACTCGGTGGGCCGAAGGGCCTGTTTCAGTGCTGTATCCCTAAATCTAAAAATCTAAATCTCTCTCCACAGATGCTGCCATCCTGCTGAGTATTTCCAGCATTTTTGTTTTTATTTCAAATTTCCAGCATCTGCAGTATTTTGCTTTTACTTTACTGATAATTTTGAGGTATTTCCACATGAAAACTATATTCTGTTAATCCACCATGCAACATTTTCTCTTTGGCTTGTAGAAATGGATTTGCCATTGGCTTGTCTGAATAGAAATGTGCTTTTTTATTCAAATGCACATTTTCTCTTCAGTAGCAGAATTTAAAAAAAATCTAAATTAAAGCCATTTGCTAAGTGTAGCTTTCTGTTCTACTGTTCTGAGCTGCCACTGGGAGAAATTCAGAGAGCAGCAATTTTTTTTAATGATTCAATCTCGGGATGTGGGTGTCACTGTAAAGGCATTTATTGATCATCCTTGGTTGCCCTTGTGGTGGTGGGCCTGCTTCTTGAACGGCTGCAATCCGTGTGGTGAAGGTACTCCCACAGTGCTGTTGGGTGAGGAATTCCAGGATTATGACCCAGTGACAATGAAGGAACCGAAGGAATAACTATATGGCCCAGATTTTGCAGTTGACGGCACAGCAGTGGCGCTCGCTGCTGACATCAAGTACATCTTCGCATGAATTTACTGCGATTCCGATATCGAGAATCTCAGCTGTTCTGAAGGAGGATTCCCTCCCGTCATAGGTTTCAGCACAGACCAGTTCAGGTGAAACGGCAGGCAGTTGTGGGCGTGGCTTATGCACCACAAAAAACAAAAAAAAAAGGCATTGGAAAATCCCATTGAAAAATGTGTTGGAAAATCACATTTTTAGTTGACAATTAATTTTACAAAATTAAAACTTAAATGTGAATTTACAAAATTAAAATGTTGAAATATTTTTCTAAGTTAAAAATTTTAACTTTTTTAAAATCACAATTATTTTGAGCAGGCAAATCATTTTATAAAATGATATTTAAAAGGTCTGATAAATCATGCTAAAGTGACAGATATTAGTTTTGAACAAGATTTATCATACTTTTAAAAGTTTTCAAGTTAAAAATCCTCATTAAGTATTCACAAATTGAGGAGCATGCCCTTATGCTTGGAAATATAGATGTAAATTTTTAATATGTAATTAATTCGGAATTAGTGGACAATTAGCCCAAATTCGTGCTGGTTCCATACTTGCTGTTTGAAGTAGGGAACCTTGGGAGTAGCTTTGGTTGACCCACTGCAACTTTTGGATTCGCACCCTGCAGCGTGTGTACTCTGGAAGATGTGGCGTCTCTCTCAGATCTAGTCACGGCGAACGCTGAATGCATCACCGATGCTGGCACCGCAAAATCAACCCAATATGTCGAAGCGAGGATGGTGTGTAACTTGGATGTGATGATGTTCCAATGCACCTACTGCCTTTGTGCTTCCAGGTGTGGTCACGAAATTGGAAACTGCTGAAGAAACTTTGGGGGGTGTCTGCAGTGCATCCTGTCGATAGTACACGGAAACCACAGTGAACTGATGGTGGAGGGAATAGCTGTTTAAGCCTGTGGGCGGTGTAATTTTCCTTATTAAAATATGATTTCTATAAATTCACACAGGAAGTACTGTTCCATTGAGGACACTAATGGCTAGAGAAGTCCTGCGGACAGAGATGATCAGTAATATCTCCTATTTTCCTTATTCTAAACAGTAGTAATAACCAATATGAAAAGGGCTAATCAAAAGGAAGGAAATATCTCTGACCAACTTGCTTATCAAATGCCAACCCTGCCCCCGAACTGGCACTCCATCATTTCTCTGGCTTTTCCTTCTATTATAGGCAACCTTCTCCTGCAAGAGAGAGAGCAGAATGTTAGCACGTGTGTTGCAAAGTGTTTGGGTGATGTGCCTGCCACAGCTGAATAGCTGGCGGTCTGTAGAAGCAGTGAGAGTTGGGTGTGAGGTTGACACCATTGGTTGGTGTGTATGGGGGAGGTACGGTATGTGAATGATAGACGTGAGTTCTGAGTGCGAGGAAGTGCTGCTGGGTGAGTGATTGGTGTGGGGGGAGGGGGGGTTACATTGAGCAGAGTACAAGGATGGTGGTGTGGTGTAAAGATGCATTCACTCACCTTGAGCACATGAGTGAGGTGATCAAACTTTTTCCATCACTGTTGCCGCGGCCAGACTCTGGGCATTCACCTCTCTGGCCTCCTGTTCCCACTGCCTTTGCCAGGTCATCCTTGAGGGATTCCTGTCCGGCTGTGGAATCATTACCACTCTCCTGGACTCTGCATTTCTCACCAGTGCTTCTAATGCGGAGTCCCTGAACCTGGGAGCCCTCTCCCGAGCCTGCTGAGCCATTTCCCTGCACCTGTCGCCTTCCACTTTACTTCAGTGCAGCTTTCCTTGAATAAGGAGTCTGCCTTTAAGAAGGGATGGCTGGCTAGAACACATGGTTTGCAAACAACACTACCTGGCCCCCCTGCTAAGTGCAGAGGCAGCGTTTAGGTGAGGAGTGCAGCACAAGCCCTGCTTGGCACAACACGACAATCATTCAGATGAGGTGGTTATGCCAAGTTTGCATGCTGCCCACCTCGATCTGAATCCGCGTGGGTAGGTCATGAGACACAGTTCTCCCTGTGTCTGCGTGGGTTTTCTCCGGGTGCTCCGGTTTCCTCCCACAAGCCAAAAGACTTGCAGGTTGATAGGTAAATTGGCCATTATAAATTGTCACTAGCATAGGTAGGTGGTAGGGAAATATAGGGACAGGTGGGGATGTTTGGTAGGAATATGGGATTAGCGTAGGATTAGTATAAATGGGTGGTTGATGTTCGGCACAGACTCGGTGGGCCGAAGGGCCTGTTTCAGTGCTGTATCTCTAATCTAATCTAATGAGCTGCGGCCTCCCACAAAAAAAAACGGGCTATCCAATTTGTAGCATAAAGTGTAAGTGGTAGGAAATCTACATGTAGAGTTAGAGGACATGACTAAAGTATTAAATGAGTTCTTTGCATCTGTCTTCACAAAGGAAGTGGATGATATGAAAGTTAAACTAAAAGAGGAAGGGGACATTATGTGATAAAACGATTAGCATTACTGAAAGTTGGTAAGTCACCTGGTCTGGATGGATGCATCCTAGGTTGCTGAAAGGAGCAAAGGTAGAAATAACGGAGGCATCGATCACAATCTTTCAATCCTCAACGAATACAGGAGTAGTGTCAGAGGACTGGAGGGTTGCTAATGTTATATCACTGTTCAAGAAAGGGCAGAGGGATAAACTAGGGAAAGACAGGCCAGTGAATCTAAATCAGTGGTGGGGAAGTTATTGGAAACTATTAACAGAGACAAAATAAAGTTTCATTTGAAAAGGTATGGGTTAATCCAGGAGAGCCAACATGGATTTGTTAAAGGCAAATCGTGTCTGACTAACTTGATTAAATTCTTTGATGAAGTAACAGAGAAGGCCGATCAAGCTACTGCAGTAGTTGTATATATGGACTTTTGGAAGGCATTTGACAAAGTGCCACGTAGGAGGCATGTTAAGAAGATGGAATTCAGTGGAAAATGGCAATATGGATAGGGAAACAAAGGACGGTGGTAGTTGGATGTTTTTTCAGACTGGGAGGTGATTTGCAGTGGTGTTCTCCAAGGGTCAGTTTTGGGTCCAGCACCCTTTTCAAAATTTTTTAGAAACAACCTAGACTTGGGTGTAGGGAGCAACATTATAAAGTTTGCAGCTGATACAAAACTTGTGTGATTATGCAAAAATAGTAATAAAGATTAGGTTGATGATTTTTCTTCACATAGTGAACAGACTATCTGTGTTCATCTATCTTGCTGTACTTGCTGACTGTAATTGTAATAGGTCTGATAGTATAATAAATTCATTTCTGTTTTCAGTTACCTCAGAAAAAACCCAAATTTCCTTCTTGTGTTTTTTGTCTATAGCAATGATCCAGTGATGCACAGGAGTACAGGAAGGAGTGACACTTAGTTACAGCAAGTCCTGGCATACTCTGTGAATAGCCAGTCCACTGTTAATCATCTGTATATATTTTTAAAAATTAACAATCAGGACGCATGTTTCCTGTTCACAAGCCTTACTTATTGTTGGCAAGATTTTTTTGCCAATGTTTAAATGCCAATATTTAACACAGAATGTGCCTGTGAAAACGTTCCATAATGAAAAATGTTTGCCAACATTTCATCATAATGTTTTGTTGATGAACCAATATACCATTTGACAAAATATTCCTTCCATCATTTTTTTAAAATTCATTCATGGGAAGTGGGTGTCATTGGCTCTGCCAGCATTTATTACCCATCCCTAATTGCCCTTGAGAAGGTGGTGATGAGCTGCCTTCTTTACCGCTGCAGTCCATGTGAGGTAGGTACACCCACAGTGCTGTTGGGAAGGGAGTTCCAGGATTTTGACCCAGCGATAGGGAAGGAACAGTGATATAGTTCCAAATCAGGATGGTGTGTGACTTGGATGGGAGCTTGCAGGTGGTGATGTTCCCATGCATCTGCTGCTCTTGTCCTTCGAGGGGTAGAGGTCACGGGTTTGGAAGGTGCTGTCTAAGGAGCCTTGGTGCGTTGTGGCAGTGCATCTTGTAGATGGTACACACTGCTGCCACTGTGCGTCGGTGGTGGAGGGAGTGAATGTTTGTGGATGGTGTGCCAATCAAGCGGGCTGCTTTGTCTTGGATGGTGTCGAGCTTCTTGAGTGTTGTTGGAGCTGCACCCATCCAGGCAAGTGGAGAGTATTCCATCACACTCCTGACTTGTGCCTTGTAGATGGTGGACAGGCTTTGGGGAGTCAGGAGGTGAGTTACCGTAGGATTCCTAGCCTCTGACCTGCTCTTGTAGCCATGATATTTATATGGCTACTCCAGTTCAGTTTCTGGTCAATGGTAGCCCCTAGGATGTTGATAGTGGGGGATTCAGCGATGGTAATGCCATTGAATGTCAAGGGGAGATGGTTAGATTCTCTCTTGTTGGAGATGGTCATTGCCTGGCACTTGTGTGGTGCAAATGTTACTTGCCATTTATCAGCCCAAGCCTGGATATTGTCCAGGTCTTGCTGCATTTCTACATGGACTGCTTCAGTATTTGAGGAGTTGCGAATGGTGCTGAACATTGTGCATGAAGATTCACTGAACATCAGTGAATTTTTTTCTCACCACTGAAATTTTTATTAACTAAAATAAGGTTTTAACATGATCATATGGTTTTGGCGGAAGTGAAGACGATATATAACTGCCCTGTTCAACAGCATTGCAAGCCATTCAGTGTCAAGGGCAATTAGGGATGGGTAACAACTGCTGGCCTTGACAGTGACACCCACATTCCGTGAAAGAATAATAAAACAAAATATTGTGATACACAAGTAACACAATTGTGTGAGGTAGGCTGGATGGACCAAAAGAATTTTTCCAGCTCGTCATTGTCCTCATGTCAGTAACAAAGTAAAAAAATTCAAAACATTTTCATTTTCACATTTCCGGATTAAATGCTCTCACTTTTTGTAACTGTTAGTGCCTTTCTTAAAGTTTTTATTTCAAGACCTCAGCCTGTCTCAAAAGCTTGGAAGTCATTTGGATATTTTACCTCAGAATAGTTGGACTATGTTTTCAACTCCATCTGTGTATTCTGAACTTGAGGGGCTGAATTTTTAGCTCCCACCAGTTGGTGGGTGAGGTTGGGTGGTGATGTGGGTGGGTGGTGTCAGGTGGAAGGCCGTTGGGTGGGAGATGAAAATACCGGCATTGGCTGGTGTGCTGGTTTTTCGACGGTGTTCCTGGCATCGGCAAGTTTCACTAGGGTGGAGGGAGGACTGCCATGGGATCCTGCTCGATCAATTAACGAGGACAATTAAGATTATTAAACAGCTCACTGAGAGCTCAATTGAAGGCAAGTTCTGACTTTGACGGGGCACACGGACTACACCCAGACCAGCTGAATGGAGGTGGACACACAGCGGGAAGCCAGTCATGGCCACCCTAGGGAATAAGATGGGCCCCATGAAAGTGTGAATGGTGCAGAATGGGGGCTCAGCCATAGGCACAGGTGCCATCAGGTCAGTCCAGGTTGTGGGAGAGTGGGCACTGAGTGCTTGGAGGTCGTCACTCTCCTGGCATTGCAGGGCCATAATAGGAGGAGGCAAGGCTACCAAACATAACTAGGGGGCCACCTGAGCACAAGCAATCAGCAGCTGGCAATGGGAAGAAGACTCTAAGATTTTTGGGCTTAGTGGCAATGAGGAGCAACACCCTCTGCAGGGACGGCAGAGCCCCAGGAATCAGTAGGGCAGAGGAAGGGACGAAGAGCAGGAAGGATATGGAGGTCATACCCTCAGCATAGGATCTACCAGCGAAGAAGGAGCTACCTTGAGATGACCAAGAACTGCAGGAGTGTTGCAGGAGACTGTAACTCTCTAGGCAGATGTTCATAGAGATCTGCCCCCTCATCACTGAAGACCTCATGTCTCACCATGCCTTACCAATAGCCCTAAAAGTCACTGTGGCCTTGAACTTAATCACCTCTGGCTCCTTCCAGGGATCAGCAGAAGACCTTAGTGGCATCTCACAAACAGCTGCACACCACTGCATCTCGTAGGTCACTGATGCCCTATTTGTGAGAGCTGGACAGTACATTCAATTCCAGACAGAGACAGCCTTGTGGGCACAGAGGGCATTGGGTTTCACCTTCATCGCTGGATTCCCCCAGGTGCAGGGCAACTTTGATCGCACCCATGTGGCCATTAAGGCATCCAGTGATCGGCCAATGAGTTCCAGCAACTTGAAGGGCTTCCACTCCCTCAACATTCAGTTGGTCTCCGACCAGAACAAAAGCTTCCTCCATGTGTATTGTTACAGTCAGGTGAGAAAGGTGTCTGGGGGTCCCTTCCAGCCTTTACCTGGTCTGATCGTAACAGGGTTTATTTTTTAAAACACCATGTTTTTAGTTCCCCCTTGGTGAATCCTGATTCACCGCTTTCCAATTATAAGTCAAAGAAACCAGCACAAACAGGTTTTCTTAGATTTAAAGAAGAAAAGTTGAAATGTATTAAATTTGAACTTAAACTCTAATTCGGTTAACACCTACAGATACATGACGCACCCACGCTAGCATGCATACACGATACACACATGCAAATAGAGACAGGAAAGAGCAGAAGAAAAAAATAAAGTACAAAAGTTTGAGGCAATATCTGAAGAGTTTTTGTTACGGTTCTTGGAGCTCACTGTAGAGTTCTTGATCGTAGGTAGTTCTTGCTTTTTGTTGGGGCCCAGTATTTTTCTTAAACCTTGTTTGCTGTAGGAGACTTTTGTCTCTTGAAGTTCATGTGTCTTCAGTGGATTCAGAGGCTTGTGAGAAAGAGATGGGAGCAGACAGGAGAGATCTTCTCAGTCCAGGATCAAACAGTCGTTTTTTCTTTCAAACTCTCTGTGACTAGTTCAAAAGACCCTGGAAGAGCCAGTTAGTCATGTGACCAGCTGGTCTAACCAGTCATGGATTGTATCACCTGAGCAGTCTCTGGAATGCTCCTCTTAGACACAATACCTGGTGATCAAGGTCCATTGTGGGTTGAATCTGTCAGGGAATGGTCCTTTCTCCTTCCATGCACTGTTTGTTAATACGCAAATCTCTTTTCCAGCCTCGGCTGATATGTTTAACAAGTCATTTCCTCACTCCAGCAACAGTTTAAAATCAATGGTCATGACAAAATTAATGTGCCTCATTCTTGGCATTTGGGGTCCTGGATGACAGTGTGTTTGCTTTCCTGGCACCTGCCATGACTTCTTCATCCTCTGTCAGTCCAGGCTGCCGTAGATCTTCACTCAACCCCCTTCAATCACTGTGGATGTATTCTAGGGGACAAGGGATATCCTTGAAGAGATGGCTACTCATCCCTCTGAGTGCCAGAAGCAGAGGCACAGAGGCGATACAAACGAAGCCATCTGCTCACGAGGACAACAATTGAGCAGTCCATCGGGCTTCTGAAGATACAGTTCCAGTGCCTGGATGGGTCGGGTGGTGCCCTGCAGTACACTCCTGCCTGGGTCTTGCTCATTGTGGTGGTCTGCTGCGCTCTCGATAACATGGACCTCCAGAGAGGTGTGGATGTTGAAGAGGGTGAGGACCTGGAGGGACACAGCTCATCAGAGCAAGAGGAAGAGCAAGAGTTGGAAGAGGAGGCAAAGGGGGAATATGCAGAACAATGAAGTACCCTGGCTGCACAGGGAGGTGGCCGGGGCTGGTGCAAGATTCTAGGGTCTTGCCAGGATGCTATCAATGTCAGGGACAATCTGATCCAGGAACATTTCAGCTGAGCCCCTCTGACCCAGGAGAACTGGCATGGTAGGGACCATCTGATCCAGGAACATTTCAGCTGAGCCCCTCTGACCCAGGAGAACTGGCATGGTATGGAACTCACTCTGAAAACACAGCCTGGAACATATAAACTCTTAGCACCAATGAAAGAAGCAGATCTGTCAAGAGGTTTTACCTTCACTATCGAAAGACCCTTGGTCACTTTCAACACTTCCTACCTCTTTTTTTGTCTTGCCATTAATAAAAGGAGGCTCACACATCTGGCTTCATGTTTCATTATTTACATGCTCATAAAGGTAAACAGTGCATAGTTACAGGACAACCCAGTGACCCGCTCAGTGCTCAGCCCGATATGGTGGCCTCCGTGCTTGGCCACTTCGACATTGCGCTCCCCTTGTGGCCTCGGAGGAGTTGGAGGCAGTCTGTTCACTTGTCTCGGACCTATGGCTGAGATGCATGTGGTAGTCGTCCTTGCCGTGGAAGTGCCAGTGGGGGCCACTCTGGAGGATGCTGCATTGGCATTGTTGCAAGGGAACATTGGACCCTGCCACACAGATGCTCCCTCTGTCAGAGGGGCTAAGGAGGCCGAAGATGATGATGATGATGCTCCATGAGGGGTGGCACCCTCAACCTGCTTGGTGACTACTCAGCTCTTGTATGGTATCTGGATGGCTGGAGAGGAGCACCAGCTGGGGCGCAACTGGCATCCCCTCCAGACAGCCTTGTACCATTAGTGCCATTGACTGGTCCAGGCTACATCGTGTGGCATGCATCCTGCGTACATCAGTGTGCAGTTCCTGCATGCACTTTAAGTGCTGCCTATGATGTCCCTCTGGCCATCAGTGAGGTCTGACTGTCATGCAGGTCCCCACCTGCCAAGCATGAAGCATATTAATTTTGCCACATGGACATTAAATTTCAAACTGTTGTTGAAGTGAAGAAAGGACTTGCTTTAAAAAATCTTGGCTGGAAAGACATTTGCATATTAATAGACAGTGTTTGGAAGGAAATAGCGGCCATTCCCTGACACATTCAACCCACAGGGATCCCTTTGCTGGAAAGAGATTTGCATATTAACAGACAGTGCTTGGAAAGGACAAAGGACCATTCTCTGACACATTCAACCCATAATGGACTTTTGATCACCATACATTGAAGGTGGGGGAGCTTGCATTCCAAGTTGACTGCTAAGATGGCCGAATACACAAACGGACATGGTCAAACCAGCTAGTCATATAACTAACCTGCTGAACAATCTGAGCTCTTTGAATTTGTACAAACAGTTTGGGCAGAAGGTCTGTTTGCTCCTGAACTGAGAAGATCTCTCCTGTCTGCTCCCATCTCTTTCTCACAAGCCTCTGAATCCACTGAAGACACATGAACCCCAAGAGAGAAATGTCTCCTACAGCGAACAAGATTTAAGAAGAATACTGGATCCCAATGAAAAGCAAGATCTGTCTACAATCAAGGACTCTACAGTGGGCTCGAAGAACCGTAACAAAAACTCTTCAGATATTGCCTCAAACTTATCCACTTTATTTTTCTTCTACTATTTTCTGTCTATATTTGCATGTGTGTATCATGTATGCATGCTAGTGTGGGCATGTCATGTATCCATAGGCATTAACCGAATTAGAGTTTATGTTCAAGTTTAATAAATTTCGACTTTTCTTCTTTAAATCTAAGAAAACCAGTTTATGCTGGTTTCTTTGTCTTATAATTGGAAAGCAGTGAGCAAGGATTCACCAAGAGAGAGCTAAAAATACGGTGTTTTAAAAATTATACCCTGTCATGGTAAGACCAGGTGAAGGCTGAAAGGGAACCCCTAGACCTCTTTCTCACCTGGTCGTAACACTGACCAAGTTTAGTATAAGATATGAGTCAGAGATTGAGACAGAAGCATCAAGCTGTTGAACACAGAGGCTTCTTTTATATTCTGTTTTACTTTCACTTTCCCTTTACTATCATGTGTGTTCTACAGTAGCCTCTACAATACTCAATTTCAAAACACTACAACACAACATCCCTCACCTTCTTGTAAATGGGAGACATAGCTTGTTTCAATAGGTGTTCCCAAAATGTAAATGATAAACTTAAACAGGAATAGTTCACTTCGTAACATAATCGCTTAAGTAGGGTGTTTTCTCTCACGAGTAGGCTATAGTCTGTCATCCGATGTAATCTCTTTTGACTCATGTGCTTCATCTGAGATGTCAATGTTGGAATCAGATTCAACACTTGTGAGTGATGTTTTCATTGCTTTGATGAATGGCGCATTTCTTGTGATGATTTGTGAATCGCGCTTAGCAGTGATCATTGATACTTTTGTGTTGATCAGAATAAATGGTGAGATGTCTTAAGGGGTTGTTTGTTTTCCAGCAGGACCATCACATTTCACAAGTTCTTTATCTCTTGGCTTAAGTGGTGTGCAGATCTGTTGCCATCTGGAAACTAATAAGCATGTCACATTCTCCAGATATGACATAGAAAAGAGCTTTCGTTCTAGTGTCTTTGAATGAGATTGGCATTTCAAAAGTTCTGAGAATTTTCAACAGTTTGTCACTGTTGAAAGGGAAAATTTTCATGTTCCTTGGTTTGCAGAGAATGAGGCAATCCTGAAGTTGGTTGAACATTTTGTCTCCCATGACATTGACAGATGCTCTTGTGTCTATGAAAGCATCTACGTCCCAGCAGTGAATGGTCACTGTCACACATGGCTGTTTGTTGTGAATGAGTGAGAACTCAAAAATATATGCAAGATCATCCATCTCTACTTTGGCTACTTTCTCTCATCTTTTTACTGTGGTATGCATACATGGCACCCTTCTGTTGGTATTGATCTTCAAAGTTGATTTTGCTGATGAGCAACAAACATGTGTTATGTTTATGCTGAGTTACTGGATATTTGAGATATCAGATTTTACTCAGAGCAATGCAGATATCACACTTGTATTAAATCACCAACTGGTTTATTTTCAGCACTTTAAAATATCTCAGCACTTACTAGATTTCAGTACAATGTGTTTTCAGAACAGTCTGTGTTTTCAGTAGAACATTCTAGCTCTGTCTCTTTTTAGTTTCAGTTTCAAACTCTTACGCTCCACCCTTAGGCTTAAGCAATCAAACACAGTGAAAACTAATCAACGGACACACTAATACAATCAAACTCAGATCAATCAAACACAACATTTTCCCCCCTTTGACTAAAGACATCATTTTTGAATTAAAGTATTCTAAATAACAAACCTATATACATCAAGTTATTTCTTAGTGTTCAGCTTGTCTGTTTTCTCTTGGTACTGAAATTATCTTTGATAGGAAGGTCTCTTAGTCTGCTATTGTTGATCTGTTTGATCAGCTTAATGAGGTGGATTGTCAATATCACTCTTAGGAAAAGGAAATGTATCCTCTTTGAATCTAACATGGCAGATTTGATCTGGACTGTTAAGGTTATGGCTTTTTCCAAGGTTAAATCATCATCCTCCATGAAGAGACATTCCCTGATTCATGGAATTTAAGTTTTTTCAATTAATTGGTCACAAATTAGTTCATTGGTTAGTGTGCCAAATTTACATGTAGCTGCCAATTGCGGCAATGCTGTCACATATTGTTTAATGGGCTCACCACGTCCCTGGAATCTCTGGCGGAATGCGTATCGCTCTATCATCACATTCTTCTTTGGCTCGAAGTATTTATCGAGAGCACTTACTACCGTATCAAGCATATACATATCTTCTGTGAACTGCTCAAATATACGCTGGCCTTCTGCTCCAAGACAATGTACAAATATCGTTTTCTTACAGTTCGCTGCTACATCTAGGCTGTCCATCACTGTAGCAAGCAAGTAGGTCTTAAATCCCGAAATCCATCGCTCCCAGCACAAGGGAGGATTTCCCAGCGTGGAAAGAAACTATTCTAGAGCTGATAGCATTACATTTTGCTGAATCATCCTCATCACCACATGTTTGTTATGTCTATGCTGGGTTACTGGATATTTGATATATCAAATTTATCTCAGAGCAATGCAAATATCATACTTGTATGAAATCGCCAACTGGTTTATTTACAGCACTTTAAAATATCTCAGCACTTACAATATTTCAGTACGATGTATTTTCAGAACAGTCTGTGTTTTCAGTAGAACATTATAGCTCTGTCTCCTTTTAGTTTCAGTTTCAAACTCTTAAGCTCCACCCATAAGCTTAAGCACTCAAACACAGTGAACACTGATCAATTGACAGATAAATACAAACACAGATCAATCAAACACTACAATATGAGGAAAGTGGTTAGGTTTTCCCACAAGCTTTACACTGTTTACCAGTAGCAGGACACTCTGGTGTGGTTAAGTACCACTACAGTGCTCGCGAGAGGGCCCAGATGGGAGAAGAGGTTCCCTACCTGTTTATGAGATGGTTGTATTGCTTTGCAGTTTGTTTCCTGGCAAGGAAGTGACGTATAGAGTTCACAGGAGTTGAACTTGGAGTTTGAGAGTTACTGTTAGCAGCCTCAACTTCAGTATCTTTGGAGTCTGAGAGCGATAGTGATCTTGTTCACTCCAGCAGCTCTGATAGCTTTTCATCTTTTTCGAGTGCGTTTCGGTGTAGTTGAATGAAGAGATAGCCTTTGACTATTTGTGTTTTGATTTCTTGTTCAACATGTTCAACATCACCAAAGACACATTTGGTTGCTAGTTGCATCAATCGCATGCAGTATTGATCAATTGTTTCATTGCCTTCTTGCTTAGTGCATTGGAAGATAATGGTTTCATATATGGTGTTTTTCTTAGGTGTAAAGTAGGTTGTTAGTGCATTTTTTTCTGAGTTGTAGGGTGTCAAAGATGTCTTCTAATTCATCACCTCCATAGTGTAAAAGTAAGGCCTTTTTCCTTATGTTGTCTGTGATTGTGAAACCTGCCATTGCACCTTTGAATCCTCGCAGCCACTTTTGCCAACATGGGGATACAGAGGATGGCTCTAAATCCACATCGATTAGGTTTAGACAATGCCATATTGATCAGCAATGCAGTAATAAAGGATCTGGGTTGCATTCCTTGCAAAGGAAAATTTTCTGCAATGATCCGAGCTTACATTTTGTTTTTGTATAAGATCATTATTTTGGAGAGATCAGTGTGTGAATATGTACTGTGCAAGCTTCCTGTGTATTACTCTAACAGTCTCAAACTTAAAACACTGTCTGAAAAGTAGACAAAACGTTCCAAAATTTTCATACCTGAAAGCAATGTTTCTGGTTTTTCCACCATACTTTGCTATTTAGCTCATCACCATTGTAATATCCCTCTGGACATTAGTGAGGTCTAACTGCGCTTAGTATAAGATGTGGGTCAGAGATTGAGGCAGAAGTATCAAGATATTCAACAACTTCTTTATTCTGTTTTACTTTCACTTTCCCTTTGCTAGCATGTGTATTCTACAGCCAGCCTCTAGAGTACACAATGCACAATGCAATTGCAATTTCAAAACACTACAACAATACACTGCCACATCTGGGTCTCCATGAAGTTGGCCATTCTGTCAGGAGAGGAGCTTATGCACTCAAAGCCCTGAGATGTGGTGACGCACATGAGCTGAATGAAGTCCTCCATTCTCAGCCATGACCTTGCACTGCTGCAGTGAACTCCGATGTGTGGGAGCACATCTGCTGCTGGTGGTCTAGGTAAAGCCTCCTTTTCGGTGACTCTGAAGGCCCTGCATCTGTGCCTCGCTGAGCAGGGCTGTGTCTCTGCTCCATTTTCCGAGGGGCACCGCCCACAGCTGCCTTGGCCTCTGGCACCTACTCCTGCACACTAATGCTGTGCTTCTCACCCAGTGCTGCCATATATAATCGCATGTGAGGACCCACTGAGGTGACTGCATCTGTGCTGCTCGAGGGTCAGCTTGTTAGTTTTGCTGTGCCTCTTTGGAGCTCTGCTGTTGCTGCGCTTCACCCAGCAATGGTGAGGGAGACGGTCTAAGTGCCTTGATGTCAGCACCTGTAGGAGACACAAGAAGAGATCATGAGAACTAACCTTAGAGAACAGAAGTTTATGAGGCTTTCCAATGCAACTCAGTCTTCAGTATGCTGCTGGACAAAGTGGAGTGCTAACTGAAGGTGTTGCACTCTCTAATCACTGTCTCCACTGCGATGCCCATTTCGCTTTGACTGACTTGCTCGTTGTCTGCGACCCTGGTAATGCCCATGGCTCCCTCCTCCACGGCAGTGATAATGTGAAGGTAGGAAACCTCTTCTCCCATTTGGGGCCTCTCGTGAGCATTAGGGACTCATTTCTCCTGCAAGGCCAAAAGAGAGCGTGGTAAGGCACTCTGTCCTTTGTGGCCAACGCCAGTTGCTCCTATTCATTAGAAGTTGCATAGTTCGGTCTTGGCAGGTCCTCAGCTGCACTATGGCTCTGAGCCATTCTGAGTGACCTGGGCACACACTCCTCCCATGTTAACAAGCAGCATATGCCCTGAGGCTGCTCAGCTGGTGTCTGCTGGGGATTGCACTCACCTTACCAGTGCGAATCAGGTTATTAAACCTCTTCCAACACTGGATCCAACTTCTGCACACCACACTCCTTCGGCTGACTGGATCAGCTATCTCCATCCAGTTGTGATGAAAGGTCATTAATCTAGATCCATAGAACGAAAGAAAATTTACTGCACAGAAGGAGGCTATTCAGCTCATCGTGTCTGCTTGGCTGAAAAAAACAGCCGCCCAATATAATCCCACCTTCCAGTACCTGATCTGTAGCCTTGCAGGTTACAGCACTTCAGGTGCATGTCCAAGTACCTTTTAAATGAATTGAGGGTTTCTGCCTCCACCACCGATCTGGGCAGTGAATTCCAGACACCCACCACCCTCTGGGTGAAAAAGCTTTTCCTCATGTCCCCTTTAATCCTTCTACCAAGTACCTTAAATCTGTACCCTCTGGTAATTGACCTCTCCAGTAGGGGAAACAGGTCCTTCCTGCCTACTCTATCTAGGCCCCTCATAATTTTGTACACCTCAATTAAGTCACCCCTTAGCCTCCTCTGTTCTAAGGAAAACAACCCTAGCCTATCCAATCTTTCCTCATAACTGCAACTTTCAAGCACCTGGCAACATTCTTGTTAATCTCCTCTGTACTCTCTCCAAAGCAAATATGTTCTTCCTGTAATGTGGTGACCAGAACTGTACACAGGACTCCAGCTGTGGCCTAACCAGAGTTTTATACAGTTCCAGCATTACATCCCTGGTTTTGTATTCTATATCTCGACCAATAAAGGAAAGCATTCCATACGCCTTCTTCACCACTCTATCTACCTGTCCTGCCACCTACAGGGACCTGTGGACATGCACTCCAAGGTCTCTCACTTCTTCTACCCCTCTCAATGCCCTCTCGTTTATTGTGTATTCTCTTGCTTTGTTTGCCCTCCCCAAGAGCATTACCTCACACTTATCCAGACTGAATTCCATTTGCCACTTTTCTGCCCACTCGACCAAACCATTGATATAATTCTGGAATCTACAGCTATCCTCTTCACTATCAAGTACATGACCAATTTTTGTGTCATCATCAAATTTCCCAATCATGCCTCCCACATTTAAGTCCAAATCATTAATATATACCACAACAGCAAGTTACCCAACACTGAGCCCTGTGGAATGCCACTGGAAACAGCTTTCCATTCACAAAAACATCCGTTGACTACTACCCTTTGTTTCCTGTCACTGAGCCAATTTTGGATCCAACCTGCCACATTCCCCTTTATCCCATGGGCTTTCATTTTTCTGACCAGTCTGCCATGTGTGACCTTGTCAAATGCCTTACTAAAATCTATGTAGACCACATCCACTGCACTACCCTCATCAATCCACCTTGTTACTTCCTCAAAAAACTCAATCAAGTTAGTAAGACATGACCTTCCCTTAACAAATCTATGCTGATGATCCCTGATTAATCCGTGCCTTTCAAAGTGGCCGGTTTATCCTGTCTCTCAGAACTGATTGTAATAATTTACCCAACACTGATGTCAGACTGACCGGCCTATAATTATTTGACCTATCCCATGCACACTTTTTAAACAATGGTACGGCGCTCGCAGACCTCCAATCCTCTGGCACCTCACCCTTATCCAGTGAGGATTTGAAGATGATCCTCAACACATCCGCTATTTCTTCCATGGCTTCCTTTAATAACCTGGGTTGCAATCCATCCAGCCCTAGCAATTTATGCACTTTCAAGGATGTTGGACCCATTAGTACTTTCATTTTGCTTATCGTATCTAATATTTCACACTCCTCCTCTTTAACTGCAGTGTCTGCATCATCCCTCTCCTTTGTAAAGACTCATCCCTCTCCTTTGTGAAGACCTGAAACGTTGACTCTCTTTCTGTCTCCACAGATGCTGCCAGACCTGCTGAGTATTTCCAGCATTTTCTGTTTTTATTTTAGATTTCCAGCATCCGCAATATTTTGCTTTTGTTTCCAGCCAGCCAGTCTGGGTGGGTGGCCTCTTCCTGCCATCCTCCGGGAAGAGGGTCTCCCTCCTCTCCCTTATGGCCTCGAGGAGGACCTCCAGGTCGTCATCAGCAAATAGAGGGGCTGCCCTGCCTGGATTCTAGGCCTCTGGCTCTCCTGAGACATGTGTCATGCCAACTTGCTTTGTTGAATAATAATTTTCTTTAATGCAGTTACTGGAGATCCGAATTTGTTTTTTAAAGAAATTTCAAAAAGAACACTTAAAAATTGACTTTGCTAGCAGCTTAAGATGGCCACCTAACTTGCAACACTGTATCTTACATTGCAAGGCCTGTGAAGACAGAGACGAAATGTCTGCTCATCCCAGCAAGAACCAAGACACAGGAATTTTTCTTTTAGCAAGAAGAAATATTGCTAACCAATATGCTTGAATCACTGAGTGATTGTCATGTGACAAGCCCCTCTCCATCTGTGTTTTTAAGCTGTTTTTTCTCTGCAGCAGCAAGGAGAAGCATCTGGACTCTGACACGTGCAGACCCAAGTGGGGGTCCTTCTCTCTGTCTCTTCCCCCCATTCCAGCTTGCGAGCTTCAAATCCTGCCTGTTGACTGACCACCTTTGCATACTCTGGCTACCCTGTTTCCACAAATCATCCCATCGCTATCTCCAAGAAACCTACTGAACCAGTCATCTTCCTCTTCAAACTAAAAGCCTCAGACCACTGAATTCAGCTAGAAGCCAGCTGAATCACCAGACACCACAGACTGTATACCTTTTTTCTATGGACTCCAACTCAATCAACCTACCTTTCCCCACTCTGTAATCTATTTGTGTGTGTGTAAACCTCTCGTGTATGTGTGTGAGTAAAAGTTGGCATGTAGTTTATTATTTTCATTAGTTCGCTTTCGGTACAATAGAGTTAACCTTTTCCTTTGTTAAACTCAAGAAAACTTCTCCGATTTGTTCTTGTTATGTTCATAGCAAGTAAGTAATCAAACACCTACTGAATTGGCCAGTATATCCACTTTAAGAAAGAATTAAACCTGTCGTTGTCAAACAAGATGAGGGAAAAGACCCTTCCTCACTTGACTGTAATACATTCTACAATCCTAAGCTTCTCTGCTCTTACAAACTGAAGTTAAAGTACTAAAGCACTGTGATTGCCGTGGTCCATTTAAATTGGGTGCATACCCACAAGAGAGAATCTAACCATCTACCCTTGACATTCAATGACATTACCATTTTAATTCCTCCGCTATCAACATCTTGGGGGTTACCATTGACCAGAAACTGAACTGGACCAGTCATATAAGTACTGTGGCTACAAAAGCAAGTCAGAGGCTGAGAATTCTGCAGTGAGTAACTCACCTCCTGTCTCCCCAAAGCCTGTCCACTGTCTACAAGGCACAAGTCAGGAGTGTGATGGAATACCCTCTACTTGCCTGGATGGATGCAACTCCAACAACACTCAAGAAGCTCGACACCATCCAGGACAAAGCAGCCTGCTTGACTGGCACCTCATCCACCACCTTGAACATTCACTCCCTCCACCATTGACACACAGTGGCAGCAGTGTGTACCATCTACAAGTTGCACTGCAGCAACTCAGCAAGGCTCCTTCAATAGCACCTTCCAAACCTGCAACCTCTACCACCTAGAAAGACAAGGGCAGATGCATGGGCACACCACCAGTTGCAGGTTTCCCTCCAAATCACACAGCATCCTGACTTGGAACTATATTGCCATTCCTTCACTGTCGTGGGTGAAAATTCTGGAACTCCCTTCCTAACAGCACTGTGGATGCACCTATAGCACATAGACAGCAGCGGTTCAAGAATGTGGCTCACCACCACCTTCTTAAGGGCAGTTAAGGATGGGCAATAAATGTTGGCCTAGCCAGCAACGCCACATCCCATGAAAGAATAAAAAAGCACACCCATTGGGTGTCCCACCTCTGTTCCCACCCATGTGGCTGCTTATTGGCCACCAAACCTGTCTCCATGCCAATGAAGGTGGCACCCCTGTGAAACTCAGAGTCAAAGACTCTGTCCCCCTGGGGGTGGGTTTCCTCGCTTCCGGAAGGAAAATCCTGCCTATGCAGTTTGAAGAGTTTCCCAGCATGCAATCTATGAATCAGTATGAGTCCCTCATCCTCTGAGTATTTGATAATTTCTATACATTTTTCCCAGAACCCTTGAAAGAAACTGTAGATTAAATTCACTATGCTTTTAGACAAGTGCTGAAGTTTATATAAACTCTAATAATTGCTAGTTTTCTGTTATGGACAGAGACGAATAGTTTTGTGATAAGCAGTATTGGTAGTTACAGTTTCTTTTTTGGTAGCTAGGAATGAACACAAAGGAATTGTTTATTACAAATGGATTTTCTTTTTAGTAATTTGTCTCTTCATTACGTAAAACAGTCTCTTAAAAAATCTCTTTTGAGACTTACAGAATTTTCTTTATATAAAAAAAGGAAACTAAATAAAGTTTTGTGCATTCTGTAACATCATTTTGTTTCTGCAAAAGGTGCTGGGCATGGATAGGAAAGGAGGTGGATGGTGGAGGGTGGGTGTGGGAGGAGTTATTGGAGGGAGATCTGAAAGAGGCTAAGAGCCCTCCTCCCTTGCAATGCTGTTAGGACCCAGCAAACACTGTCCCTGCCCCATTGTCCCATCCCAAATATTGCCAAATATCAGCAAGATTCCTAATACTGCCACATGCTCTAACACTTCCTCCCCAGTGAATCACAGAGCCTCATTGTTTAAGCAATCACCTCCAATTTCCAATTCTGGTGTTCATAAGCCCTTAGACTGCATTTCCAAAATTCCCTGTTCCCAGGTCCTTCCTCAATGCTTCCAGACCCTGAGACCTCACTCCCCAATGTTCTCAGATCCTAGGATCTATCAAAATGTTCCCAGAACACCATTTTCAAGCTTTCTCAGAACCCTCATCCGAGATACAAGGATCCTCTCAAAGTACTCTGAGATCCTAAGCATCCATCTGTTTGTCTCTCTGAATGTCTCTTTTCATTCCCCTAATTAGTTAAGACTCCAGGAATTATTAAGGGAGTGTTGCTGGTTTTTGAGTGAGGTGACAGGGCAGCTATTTCAGAGGGAGAAAAAGAATTCTGAGACCTCAGAGCTGGGTCATTGTAAAATCGGAAAGCAAGTTTCCAGGCCCCCTGCTAACTGTCAGCAACATCATGAGAAATTTAAAATGTAAAAGTCGAAATTTTAAATTATAAGTAGAAAATGGGGCGGCACAGTGGTTAGCATCGCAGCCTCACAGCTCCAGCGACCCGGGTTCAGTTCTGGGTACTGCCTGTGCGGAGTTTGCAAGTTCTCCCTGTGACCGCGTGGGTTTCCGCCGGGTGCTCTGGTCTCCTTCCACAGCCAAAGACTTGCAGGTTGATAGATAAATTGGCCATGGTAAATTGCTCCTAGTGTAGGTGGTAGGAGAATGGTGGAGATGTGGTAGGAAATATGGGATTAATGTAGGATTAGTATAAATGGGCGGTTGTTGGTTGGCACAGACTCGGTGGGCCGAAGGGCCTGTTTCAGTGCTGTATCTCTAAATAAAATAATAAATAAATATAAAGTGTATTTGAAAGGTATAAATTAGGCAGTATTAGCATTTCTGTACTGCTGGAGGATCAGACTGGAATCTGAAGCCCAGGGCTGTTTCGGCTAAGTATGAGCAGGTCAAGGCAATAAAACAATAATTAAAGTCAGACCAGAGGTTGTGGCCCAGAGTTAAAGGTGCAAAAATAAAGGTGCAACAGAGTTACTATGACATGTGAATGAAAAAGAAATAAAGTCCAACTAGAGAAAAATAAAGGATAATTTAAGGTGAAAAAAAATCAAGCCGGAGACTGTAGGTCTCTGAAAATTGTAAGGCAGAATCTAGACTCCAGTTGTAGGAATAGGCAGCAAAAATAGATTTGCCAACTCTGGTTGGAGGTGTTCCTGGATTTTTGATTGCATCACACTTCCCAGGAGTTTGTAAATATTATTGAATTTATCTTAGAAAAGTTGGGTCCACTATAGTTGAGTATCTTTAATCACAATTTTGTGACAGCAGTTGTCGTGTGAGACATTCCGAGAACTATGAAGCTCCTGCGAGCAGGTGAAGGAAGTAAATAGGCACAAGCCACAGGTGCGAACTGTGAAAGTGGTGAAGTACAAACTCTATTTTTCTCCCACATTGCTAACAGCAGTACTCGAGAGATTAATCTTCCATTCCTGAAGATGCCCAGATAATGTGGAAGGGTTGGTAACCCTAGCTGCACCTTCTCTAAAGCCTGAATAGTCTTCCTCTAGTGTGGAGCCCAATACTGCACACAGTACTTTAGCTGAAGTATTTTCAATGTTTTATATAGCCTCATCATTACCTCTTGGCTTTTCTATTCTGTACCTCTTGAGATAAAACCAAGACTTCTATTCGCTTTTTACACAGCCATTTCAACCTGAGGCGCTGACTTTACTCTTCTGTGAACCTGTACCCCAAATCCCTTTGCTCTTCTACAGCATTCAGCCTTTCAGAATATAATTTTTACTTTTGTTTTTTAATCAAAATGCATCACATTACAATTACTAACATTGAATTCTATCTGCAGTTTTTACACCATTATTCCCACTTATCAACATCCTTTCCCAGTGTCTTCTGGCCCCATAAAGAATTAACTATAGCTCCTTTTTTGGTCTCATCTGCAAATTTTGTCACTGCTCCTTCGAAGGTCCATGGGTTATTAACAGACAGCTTTTCAAGCTCTGTGCAGAGCTGATTGTTTTGTCCAATATATGGCCATGCTTCAAATGTTGTAACCACAGCAGCAGGACTACTTTGTGGCAGTTATGCAATTTTGAATTAAATTTTAATTCATAGCAGATCAGTCACAAGAACACAGCAGCGCATTACTAGTCACAACACTCTGCCTTCCTACTTCCAAACCTGGCAAGGTTTTAGTGATACCTTCACCAAACGACAGTGGCCTCTTCATTCTTTATAGCTAGAAATCACAATGCACCTTTTTCCTCCCCACTTTCGAATACCAAAGAAAGGTCATTAACTGCAAAGATAGACACAGACAAGACGCAAGTGTGACAGACTGACATAGTGGGCTGGATTTTATGCACCTGGTGGGGCTCCCACCTCTGCTGTTTGGGGGACCCTGGCTGCATTTTGTGGCGCTCGGGCAATTAACCGCCTGGTACCAGGGTCCCCGTCCCTTTAAGTGCTCCAAGGGCGACCAGCCAGTCTGATGGCCGGCAGCTCAGCAGTCCCAGCAGCACCACTGGGAACAGTGGCCACTGCTAGAACTGCAGCAGTCACCAGACCAGGAGCAACCATGGATCCCCAGACTGCAGGACAGTGGGGGCGGGCTTGCCGAGTCCAGTCAGGTAGGCTGTGGTGATGGGTGGGTGCTTGAGAGTAGGGGGATGGGAGGGAGGGGGTCACAGGGGTGGCCTTTGCTTCTAGGGGCCCTCCATGGGTCACAGATTTCCCACGGAGGAGGCCCTCCCCCCACCACCCCACCTGGAGTTACTGGGCGGCTTCCTCCTGTGGCAGAGGCACTCCCCACTGATGCTAAAATGCCAGTGACAGGCTGAGGCCCTTAAGTGGCCACTTAAGGACCTCAATTTTCCTCTGGGCAGAAAGGCTGAACTTGTCTGAATTTATGAACCCTCTAGGGACGGGCGGGGTGGTGCGGGGGCCCATACAATTGCAGGGGACGGTGGGGGATGGAGTGCCCGTCACCTTCCCGATGGCATGGAATTTAGTCAGGGTGGAGCACCTGCGACACCCCACCCATCCCGAGAGGGCTGATTAAATTCAGACCAGTGGGTCAGAACACCACTTTCATCACTGTATTTGAAGTCAGTCAGGCCAAAGACACAATGTGGAGAGTTTATGCTTTCCCCCGTGGTGAGTTTGGAGATGGGGGAGAGCATAAAATTGGGTGGGTTGGTGGCGGGTGGGCTTCCCGCCACCATCCCGCCTCCGCCAAAATTTAGTCCAGGCGGGAAGGCCTGTGAACGGCCTTCTTGCCTCACCGCCAATTTAGGCCCTCAACTGGGCAATTGACCCCCAATTAAGGGCCGCTTCCTGCCACAGCTGCAAATAGCTATGCGGCGAGCAGCCCTGTCACTGCACGGAAGCACGGCATGGAGAACCATGCAGGCTGCTTCCTGCCTCCGGGATGTGAGGGGGCCCTAGTTTAAAGGCATTATGTGCCTGAACACGGGACATGGCATCGGGAAGGGGAGGGCCTGCTGAGGACCATCCCCTGCTCTTGCTGCTGAACCCCTCCCCCTCCCCCTCTCCCTCCACCACGACCCCCACCTCACGAGACCCCTTTCACCCTGATCTTCATGAGGCCTGAGTCCAGCGACTCTCCTTGGCCTCCGGTATGTATGGTCACCTCTAGGTGCAGTCACTACCTCCATCTCTGATTGGCTGGCAGCTCTCCAAGGGCGGGACCTCCATCGACCGGGTCCTAGATCCTTTGGAAGGCCAGCTGCCATCCACTTACGTGCCTCATTGACACTAAATTCAGCGGGCCTTCCAGAAAAGGGGATTCCGCCGCCAGGATAAAATTCCCCCTAAGTGTGTCCTCTCTAAGGGTCTTGGCCAAACTTTAGAAAATCTCTACTCCTGCATCTATGCATTCTGCAAAATCAATGCGAATCCCTTGCTACTTGGTGGACTTATTCAGAGAAAACCATAGGGCTAATCTTTAAGGGTGGTGAATTTTTCCTGCATTGTACCTCAAGTGAATCAAACAATACACGGGAAATGATTGAAAGAAATATGTGTGTCCCTATCTTAAACACAAAACCACAAGTGAAAGCAGGTACAGTAACAACACTTGATGGTTTATTACACAGGACTCCAATAACAGACTTTCATCCTATTCAAAGGGAGTGAATGGAAAGATTTGTTATGACTCATCAGCTGACATTCACATAAAAAGTATCAAGAATCCAGCATCTAACAGTCACCCAACTCAATCCAGGGCATCTGAACTTCACAAGCAATCAATCTCCAAAAACTGAATGGAACTGACCCAAATAAATAACCTTGTTGCTCAGGGTGGATTAAATAAATGAGTGCATTTAATGTGGTTCTCCCTCCCACTAATGCTGGCTGTGATCTGTAATGATTTACTAACCCAGTTATCAGCCATGACTACAGTGGAAGCTGAGTCTCATGTGTGCCCCTTCAGTGTGCTCTAAGGTGACTGTCTGAAAGTCACTCAATCAACCAACATTTCCACAGCCGAGTGCCCAGTACAAGAAATGCTCAACCTAGCTCCAGCTATTTTTACCTCTGACACAGTGTAGTTTCTGCCCATTACTCACTGGTGGCAATTCAGACAATGAAACATTTTCAAATCTGCAACCACAGGTCACCAGTCTCTTTTAGTTTTTTTAAATTTTATTTAGAGATACAGCACTGAAACAGGCCCTCCGGCCCACTGAGTCTGTGCCGACCAAGAACCACCCATTTATACTAACCCTACAGTAATCCCATATTCCCTACCACCTACCTACACTAGGGGCAATTTACAATGGCCAATTTACCTATCACCTGCAAGTCTTTGGCTTTGGGAGGATACCGGAGCACCCGGCGAAAACCCATGCAGTCACACGGAGAACGTGCAAACTCCACACAGGCCGTACCCAGAATTGAACCCAGGTCCCTGGAGCTGTGAGGCTGCGGTGCTAACCACTGTGCCACTGTGCCGCCCACTGAAACAGGCCCTTTGGCTGACTGAGTCTGTGCCGACCATCGACCACCCATTTTATACTAATCCTACATTAATCCCATGTTCCTACCACATCCCCACCTTCTCGTAATTCCCCTACCTATACTCGGGGCAATTGAGTGGATCAGGCTAGGTTCAGGTCCATGTCTCCCCTGATCGGGAATGGGTCAGACTGGGTTTGGGTTAGTGTCTCCCCCTGAACTGGATTGGGTCTGACTGGGTTTGGGTTAGTGTCTCCCCCGATCTGGAGTGGGCCAGACTGGGTTTCGGTTAGTTTCTCCCCCTGAACCAGAATGGGTCTGACTGGGTTTGTGTTAGTGTCTTCCCTGATTCAAAGTGGGTCAGTCTGGGTTTGGGTTAGTGTCTCCCCCTGAACTGGAATGGATCAGACTGGGTTTGTGTTAGTATCTTCCCCGATCCAAAGTGGGTCAGTCTGGGTTTGGGTTAAAGTCTCACCTTGATCCAGAGTGGGCCAGACTGGGTTTTGGTTAGTGTCTCCCCTGATCCGGAATGGGTCAGACTGGGTTTGGGTTAGTGTCTCCCCCTGATCTGGAGTGGGTTAGACTGATTTTGGGTTAGTGTCTCCCCCAATCTGGAGTGGGTCAGACTGGGTTTGGATTAGTGACTCACCCTGATCCGGAGTGGGTTATACTGGGTTTGTGTTAGTGTCTCCGCACATCTCCCCCCCCCCCACCACCCCACCCCACCACCCCGATCCGGAGTGGGTTAGACTAGGTTTGGGTTAGCGTCTCCCCTTGATTCAAAGTGGGTCAGACTGGGTTTGGGTTGACTGGAATAAAACCAAAATGTGCTGGAAATACTCAACAGGTCTGGCAGCATCTGTGGAGAGAGAAGCAAAGTTAACCTTTCATTAGGTTCTGATGAAAGGTCACTGACCTGAAACGTTAACTTTGCTTCTTGCTCCACAGATGCTGCCAGACCTGTTGAGTATTTCCAGCACTTTTTGTTTTTATTTCAGGTTTCCAGCATTTGGAGTATTTTGCTTTTATTTTAGGTTGACTGGGGTGGATATTAGGGTTTAGTTGGTCATTGGGCAGGTAGATGGAGACTTCCTGCCAACCACTCGTGTTACTGGTGAAAAGCTGGCCAATTTTCATGGTCGGGCTCTATTATCAGTTTATCAGCAAGCATTTGGAGCACAAGCAAGCAGCTTGCTGAAAGGAAGGTGCAGGAAATCCAGCGACTTCTTTGCAGAGTTAAGCCAACAGAATTTATTTAAGGGTGACCCCTCAGATATTGGCAGTGGGTGTACTCACAAACAGACAAGCCTGCTTAGTATCTTTAGATCCTAGCTCTTCACTAATTTATCTTTCTGGGTATGAGCTATTTATTATCCAAAGCTGCAATTTAGAATCTTAAAATAATGCACTTTTGTACATCATTGACTGTAATATAATCAAACTATGCCTAACTAGTAGAGAAATATGTTTTTCCAAGTATTCTGTGAATTGGTTTTGTACTGAACTTTTGCTAATTCTCTGATGGTAATTCAATTGAATTCGCAATTCATTTGAAAATTCATTGAGGATCGGAGTTTGCATATCGGTTGCAATATCCATTTAAATGGGCAATGTGCTTGTTGTACTCTTGGAATTTTTCATTCATAGAAGTTCTTCAGGTCCTGATCAATACTGTTGTCTGGCCATTTTATCACAGTTACTTAACTGTATTACATCGTGTGGTGTGTAAAGGACCACAGCTTGAATAGCTAATTGAAACAGGTTATCAACTTGCAAAGCATTTGGGAATGACATTGTAGGAGGTGTGTGACATAGCAGAAGCTAATTCTGTCTGAGGGGTACAGTCCTTGTTCAATCTCTCTCTCATTTATGTAGGTTGCTTGTCATTGACAGTCAGAAATGTGACAAATGAAGCAATACCTGGAATGAGATGCATTCAGGCCATTCCAATTGTGCATAGGGAGCCATAAACAAGCAATAGGCCCATGGTCCTAACATCTGTTTCAACAGCAGGTCCCGATGCCTGTTTTTCTGCCTTCACCAATATGGTAGGTGGAGCATTAATGAGCACGATCGTTTGCCCACCATACTGGATGCTTAGGTGCCCATTTTGCTGCTGACAAAGAGGCAGAGCGGCATCATATTTCTGGGCAGTTTTTTTTCACTCTTTCTGGGAAGTTATGTTTAAGTTATATTTCATTCAACTATGTGATTATCTCAAGCTATACAGCACCTTCAAATCTATGGTAACACAAGTGCTTTACATTTTTTCTTCTCTGAATTTTAAACACAAAACACATCCAGATATTGATGATTTTGAACATAGAAAATAAGAACTAGGAGCAGGAGTTCAGCCCCTCGAGCCTGGCTCCGCCATTCAATACGATCATGGCTGATCTCATCTCGGCCTCAACTCCACTTTCCTGCCTGTTCTCCATAACCCTTCAACCCATTACTAAATAAAAATCTGTCTATCTCCTCCTTAAATTTACTCAATGTCCCGGCATCCACCGCACTCTGGGGTAGTGAATTCCACAGACTCGCGACCCTTTGAGAGAGGTAATTTCTCCTCATCTCTGTTTTAAATCTGCTACTCCTTATCCTAAAACTATGACCTCTCGTTCTGGATTGCCCCACCAGAGGAAACATCCTCTCTACATCTACTTTGTCAATCGCCTTAATCATCTTATATACCTCAATTAGATCGCCTCTCATTCTTCTAAACTCTCGAGAGTAAAGGCCGAATCTGCTCAATCTCTCTTCATAAGATAAACCCCTCATCCCTGGAATCAATCTAGTGAACCTCCACTGAACTGCCTCCAATGCAACTACATCCCTCCTCAAGTAAGGGGACCAAGACTGTATGCAATACTCCAGGTGCAGTCTCACTAATGCCTTGTACAGTTGCAGCAACACTTCCCTACTTTTATACTCTATTCTTTTAGCAATAAATGCCAAAATTCCATTTGCCTTCCTTATTATCTGCTGTACCTGCATACTAGTTTTCTGCAATTTATGCACGAGGACGCCCAGATCCCTCTGCACCGAAGCACTCTGAAGTTTCTCTCCATTTAGATAATAATTTGCCTTTCTATTCTTCTGACCCAAAATGGATAACCTCACATTTATCCACATTAAACTCCATCTGCCAAATTTTGGCCCATTCACCTAACCTATCCATATCCATTTGTAAATTTCTTATTTCTTTATTGCAACTTACTATCCCACCTATTTTAGTGTCATCTGCAAATTTGGCTATAGTACCTTCGATTTCTGCATCTAAGTCATTAATATAGATTGTAAATAGTTGGGGCCCGAGGACTGAACCCTGTGGCACCCCACTAGTTACATCTTGCCAACCAGAAAAAGATCCATTTATCTCGACTCTCTGTTTTCTGTTGGTTAGCCAGTCCTCTATCCAAGCTAATACATTGCCCCAACCCCATGTGATCTTACCTTGTGTATTAACCTTTAGTGCGGCACCTTATCAAATGCCTTCTGGAAGTCCAGATATACTACATCTACAGGATCCCCGTTATCAACTTTGCTTGTCACAGCTTCGAAGAACTCTAGCAAATTAGTCAAATACGATTTACCCTTCATAAAACCATGCTGACTCTGATGGATTGCGTTTTGACTTTCTAAATGTCCTGTTACTACTTCCTTAATAATGGATTCTAATTTTGCAGGCATGAATGCAAATATTAACTTACTACAGTTTGCAGTTTCTCTCAATACATCTGGTTAGTGTTCAATGGTAAAAAGGCAGCTTTCATAAGCAGACTGACTTTCCTTTGTCGAAAAATTGTGCCCTTATATGAGTTGTGATCACTATCTTTCTGCGATTCCTTTGAAAGGGGAAAATGTATTCCTTCAGACCAAGATTATGCAGACAAAAATAAGGCTGTCAATCTTATGAAGAGCTTTGCTGATGGCCAGTGCAGGTTGGAAAATCAGGTGTTTGACCTTGCACACCTGAATTACTTAATGCCCGATTTTCTGAAAGCACTTTGGGAGACAAAATGAGGCCATAATATTGGGAACCGTGAGCCTGATTGGAATTTAATTATTAATTTAAATTGGGCCTCTCACTCAGACTTCAGGTAAGGTGCTGTCCATAGAGCACACTCGTTTATATCAGCCAGTTGATTCAGGAGTTGGCCTGTTTAAGCAGACTTCTTAAAAGTAGGTGAATGCTACATTGTTGTCATGAAGAGTGTTTAATTTCTTGTGTTTTTTTTTAAATGTTGCTACGTTGTTCTCCATGCAATATTTTTGGTAGCTAGCTCAGTATTTGTGTACATTTAATTTGCCAATTTTGTTATTTTCGGTTGTTACTGCCACTTAAATAAGACCATGTAAAGTGGTGGGGCTGCATGACTCGGTTAAGGACAATCGGGGCCTACAAATGCAGTTGTAACAATACCTGAAGTATTTTATCTGCACCCATCACCCATCTCTTACAGTTATAGAATATGTAACACCCGTACCCCCCACCACCCCCCAAGTCAAGTGAGAGGAGACCAGCTTTAGCTGCCTCTGTTTCACAAGGGCAGTGCCACAGGGCAGGATTTTCCCTGCATACTACAGGACCTTGCCGTCAGGGTCAAATAGGGGTCAGAATCCCGCACTGTGTGGGGAACAGTCACCAAGCTGTGATTTTCCATGAATTGGTTAATTAGTGGCCAGAGGGGGGGCTCACTGTCCGATTGAGGATGGTGGGCAGGTTTCTGAAGCTGAAGGATCAATAGGATACGCTCCAGCTTGAAAGAAGCAGCAGGCTGCCTTTTCAGGTAAGTGAGAGAGAGGGCGCCTCAAGATGGATAAATAAAAAATGCCCTTAGCAGCTGGACCACCATTGTGGAGGGGGAACCCCTCCCCCTCCATAGGGTGGCCCACAGCTGAAGCTAGGGAGTCAGGGAGGGCCACTAAGCCTGGCTGGAGAGCTGGCCCCCAGTCTGCCACTGGGAGGCTGGCTCAGGCACTGGGATGCTCAGGGACACCTCTGGAGGCCTGAAGACTGACTGGAAAATTCAAGTCGGCCTCTGACAATAGCCTTACTGGGCCTTCAACTGGCTCAATTAGCTACCTGCCACTTGCAGTTGGTTAGCGCTGCAGCCCCTCTCCCATCCCACCTCTGCAAAAATGATCTGGGGGCAGGATGGAGCCAGCAAACCGACAGGATGACAAGCGGCACAAGTTTACATGCCAGCCTGCCTCCATTTTCGCCCCCAGCGGAGCCTAGAAATTCAGCCCACAGAGTTAAGTCATCTGCTGGATAAAAAAAAACAAAGAACGTCTATTTATATGGTATTTTTCATATCCTTAGGGTGTCATAAAGCATTTTAATTTTGAATTACTATCAATTATTACATGAGGAAACATGGCAGCCAATTTGCACACAGCAAAGTCCCACAAACAGCAAATGAATGAATGACCAATTTATTTATTTTTATGGATGTTAACTGAGGGAGGAATGATTGCTAATCCACCAGGAGAACTCCCATTACGTCTTCAAATAGTGCCACCAAGTTTTCTTTGGTCCACTTGAACATGCAGAAAAGGTTGTGGCTTAATGTGTCATCCAAAAGATACGCTCCCTCCCCCATCCCCCTACTGCCCCCAAAACAGTAGCATTCTGCCAGTATTGCACTGAAGTGTTAGCCTAGATTATGTGCTCAAGTCCAGAGTGAGGCTTGAGTCCATAGTCGGATTTGAGCCCGTGACTTTCTGACTTGAAGGTGAGAATGCTGGGCCAAAAAGGCACTGATAATCTGCAGGCAAGATCTGGAACAAGGATGGCTCTTCTCAAAGAGAAGATGATTTCCACATCATGGTATTGGATTTTAAAGGCACTCTGACATTGGGAACGGTGGCGAGGGTAGAATGAAGATAGCAAATATTGAGGCCCGCCACCGACTCCAACACCGGCCGCCCTGCTGCTTAGCAACAGGACCTGCATTATAATATGCAAATGAGTACTTACCTTTAGTTATAATACAGGCCACAACGATTCTGCCCGAAGATTGGGATCTTCATTCCGATGACCGGCAATGCCACGCCTTCGAATCCCTGTTCGGGGAAACGAGGCGTGACCTCTGTGGGGAGTGGGGGAGGAGGTAATTTTATCTGTGCAGAAGTGGGGGAGTGAGGTTAAAATGCTTCTGATTAGTTGGGGGATGATGGGAAGGGGTTGAGGGTTACAGGTCATGAACTTTGAGGGGGAGGGTCACGTCATCAATGTAAGTATTTTGGGGGGGGTGAGCGGGCAATGAATTTAATCTCAGCCTATTGGGGACGTGTGAGAGGGGATGGAAAACATTTTCACTTACATATATTAATTTAAAATGAAATGTTCCTTTAAAATTTTAAATGCTCATTTATGGCTCTAAGCCCTTTAAAAATGGTGCTGGCGCCTATGCATTTGTCATGTTGATGAACGTTTGGAATCACCGTGGCTCTGCGACGCGGGCCCCATGTGTGTGGGCCGCAAATTTTTCCACCAGCCGCCTATTTCGCTTCGGGCTTTTAAAATGCAGCCCATGAAGTTTATATTGCTGTTGTCACATGAAGCTACCAGTCCATCATAAGAGACATAAGAACTAGGAGCAGGAGTAGGCAATTCAGCCCCTCGAGCCTGCTGTGCCATTCAATACGATCATGGCTGATCTCATCTCGACCTATCTAATGCACCAAGCAATCTATAATGCATACCTGTATCAAGCAAATGATAACACCTATGTTTGCAAGGAGTAGCACCTTCATGACTTTTCTTGTGGACTGGAAGGGCATTTGCTTAGGGAACATAGCTGCGTGGCTGAGGTCTCTTGAGTGCAGGGTGCCACCCACTTGATCATTAGGGCTTTTCATATCAATCCCAGAGCCTACATGAACAGCAGAAGATGTTCACTCAATTACTGTTCAGGCACCATCCAACACAGAAACATCAGTATGCAATTTAGTGGCCGTTATCCAAAAGGTAATCACTATACCTTTATTTTGTGGCAGTCCATTATGTTAAAAGATGTAATGCTGGGTGGCTGGAACTTGGGAGAATAGGGTGATTAACTACATTTATTGCAGCCAACCCAACTGAAAGACTCTCTAACAATAAAGGAGCACCTTGAGCTGGACTCCTCAGCTTCTGATTGGTGCTCTTCAGCTATCACCTCCATCTTCAAGAAAAATAAGAAAAATGTGCTTTGGCACAATAAGGCAGTCTCTGCAAAAGGGAAACGATTCTGTACAATGATTCAAATGGCACTTCCTAAAGGATGCCACAGTTTCCAACTCAGGTTTATGTACGATTTCTGAAGATTGTCAATGCCCATGTGACATCGGCAATATGCCCGAATAACACTGGTGGTATTTGCAGTGGCCATTTCCTTCCTCACAGCATGGAACAATAAATATACTGCTACAAATCTGGCAGGAGAATAAGGTAGATACCATTTTTTCCTCTGTGCCAATAACAGTTTTAATATTGCAGATTAGGATGCTTAGGATACTTACTGACAACTCAAAGGAATAAAACTCAGCTCTTTTGGAACTATGCTGAGATTTCTGAAACATGACTTTCAATATCACCAGTTGTGGGGGAGGAGAATGTTTATTTTAATTATTTGAATAATTTACTCCACATCTCGATAAAATATTCATTACATTTGTGTAGCATGTGCTCATTAGTCTACAAAATTATAGACCAATTTGAATTAATTAATGAAAATTAACTTCAGCTTTAGTTATTATAATATGCTGGAAAATGTCAGGTAGGTGTGGGATATGAGAAATGTTCAAAGATGATATATTTAGGCATTACAGGTCCTGAAAATTCTGATGTGCATTAAACTGAATATCTGATAACAGGCTTAGGTGAAAGCCTACTGGGTACATTCCATCCTCAAAAATCATGCACAATCAACAGAGAACACAGGACGATGCATCTAACTAAATGAACTGAGTAGGATACATCCACCCAATGCTAAGGATCTGTTAGATCCTCGTCATACACCACTGAAGACATTAACTAACATTGCAAACAAATGCTTTCTTTTCTACAGGAATTGCAAATTAATTGTGAGGATAACAAATGTATATTTTGTGCTTTGTGGGACACATTTTTCCAAGGAAAACATCGCATAAAATTAAAAGCAATTATAGTAGGACACCAGTGTGTAAGATTTAAGGGGCAGGTGCTGATACTGTGTTGGCTATATAAAGACCAATATAATGATACCATAGAGGTTTGAAGTTAACATGTCACCTTCTGTGCACTCACTTTGCAGCACTGTTTTAGCAGAAAGGGGAAATGTTAAGCTATACACTCTCAAGAGGACAATTACAATCAGAACATTTTACATTCTTCGAAAAGACTTTCCAGTGAATTTAGCTTTTTGTTTGTTTGTATTGGCAGTAATCTATTCTATTCAGTTTATTTTATGGGATTAGGTATATTAACAATAAAACAGAGGCAATTCATTACATAGAATTACAGCATACTAACAGGTCATTGAGAAAAAAGGTCTATGTTGGGGCTGGATTTTGTTCTGTCCCAGGGGTCCATGGCGGGGGCAGGGGTTCTGAAGCTACCTCCGGGAGAGGGCTGCCACATACCCCGATGCCGGGAGGGCCCGGCTCGATATTACCAGTGGGGACTCCCTGCCACTCGGCTATGGGACCCCTATTTGAATAATTAAATTAATTAAAATTAATGACTTAATGGTACTTACGCCACCGCCTCATGTCCCACAGCGATCTTCAGCCCAGTGGCCGGCATTCCCCATTCTTCGGATCCCCGTTCGGGGAAACTAAGTGCCACACTAATGGGGAGGGGGAGGAGGTAAGTTTATCAGTGCAGTTGTGGGGAGGGGAACGGGGTCAAATTAACATCATTGGTGTAGGGGATGGTGGGAAGGGTTATAGTTTAAAGTTTATACAGTTTGGAGGGGAAGGTCAGGTGGACAAGGTCTTGGGGGGTGGGAAAGGGAAAATAATTAATTAAATTGTTCTTGGGTGTTGGGAGAGGGGCAGAAGAAATGTCGTTATTTGTTTTTATTTACTTGCGCTTTAAATATTTAAATTTACTGGTAGTGCTAAAAGCCCTTTAAAAATGGTGTCAGTGCCAGTGCATAGGCAGCTGACGCCATTGCAGTGGATGGACAGCCCGCCCCCTCCATGTGATTAGGGGTGGGGCACCCGCCCCGGCTATTTAAATGAGCTGCTGCACGGAAGATTTTGGTGGCTCCGCGATGTGTGGCCCGTTCTCTTTGCGATGGCGGCGGGCACAGAAGATTCAGCCCTTGGTGTTTCTGCTCCAGACAAACCTCCTGACATCCTCTTTCATCTAACTCTATCAGCTAACCTATTCCTTTCCCCCTCATGCACTTATCTAGCTCCCCTTTAAATGCTTTGACTAGATACCCACCACATAGTGGTATCTATAACAATCACAATTAGCATGGAATTCTCTGTTAGGTAAACCTTACAACCTGAAAATGTCTTTGGGACAAAAATATATGTAAATACATTGGGCTTAAAAATAAAATAACAGCAACTCTTGTTGAATTATGTAATGTGCACCGGAATTTTATGGAGGCAGCAGGAGTCCTGCCACTGGGGCCGAAAGTGGGGAGCGACCCCGCTCTGGCTAACAGTGGCATCTGGGGTCACATTTTGCTGGTGGCAGCCAATTAACTAGCTGCCACTGGGGCTGTCGTCCTATCGAGGATGGCGTCCGCCTCCAAGAGTTACTGGCCCAATTAGAGACCGCTAGCAGTGGCCAGTAGTGAGGCTGCAGCTGTGTGGAGAGGGTGCCTGAATGGCTGAAGTTGCCTCAAAGAGGGACAAAAGGGGTTGGCGGTAGCTGGGGCCTAACAGACAGGCCCCGGCGATGGGGAAGGGCGGGGTGGTGGGCGTCGCGAGGGCAGGTGTCACATTACAATTGGGGGGGGGGCCCCCGCGGAGTCTGCTGGGAGGCTCCCAGGTTTCACTGGGCCATCTTCTCACGTGGTAGTGGGCCCCTCAATGCAAACAAAATGCCCGTGGAGGCGGGAAGTGGACCTTAATTGGCCACTTAAGTGGCTCAATTGGGCTCCTGGTGGCAGCCGATATGCCATCTTTCCCACCGCTAGGAAAATGACACGGTGGCGGGAAGACATCGGGCACACCCAACAACTACCCACACCATTTTGTAAGCCTTCCTGTCTCCCAGCCCATCGCCAAAGGCCTGGTAAAATTCCAGCCATGGACTGTGAAGATAATCAACTACTAAGATTGTAGCCAAAATATTGAATTTCATAGATTATAAATATTGATATAATTTTTAAAAATGCATCTGCTGCATCTCCAACAGGGATTGGGAAAGTAACTGAAGTGTCTGCAAGGCACAAAACAGGCCAACTGCCTCGAATTTCACAGTCATTAAAAGGAGATAATTGCAAATGCATAAAATGCACCTGTCTCTCTCTCAAAAAATCCTTCTTCAGAAAAAGGTGGACTCAATCGCATTCTTCAATTCTTATTCTCAAAGTGCTTTGGCCATATTGCTCACCTATATTTACTCCATCCATATACCAAACAGCAACATTTTTAAAAGAAAAAGGACATCAAAATTCAACAATTCTGGAATAGAATTCATAAAACTTACCAAACCTCAAATCCCTCTAATGTTTTTCCCTAAGTATAGGATTTCACTCTCTGGGCTTTGGACTTGCTACTGCTCAGCTCATGAAGCTTTAATCCTTCAGCTTGGCCTTGGGTTGCAATGTTTCTGCTGGCACTGTGTGTGTATGACTTGAAATCAGTGCTCCTCACTGCTGTTTTGATGCCCATCACTGGCATGTGTTTGTGTGATGACAGTATTTTCCTGAACCTGCTTGTGCATAATCACAATTTCTTTTGAGTTTTATGTACATTTCTTGTCCCTCATCCAGCTGACTGCTTCACTTCGTAGTCTATGTTGCAGGCTATCAATTAGCAGCAAACCTACTAGTAATCTACAGTTTGTTCTAATTGTGCATGAAATTGTGCTTGCGTACACAAATGTCTCAATCAAAAGGTAAGATGAATGATATTTTGTGCTGAAGTAACTGAAGTAATATATAAAGATACTTGAAAACACTTTAATAATAAAGTCATTAGAAAGACAAAACTAGAAGTACTATGTGCAGTTTATAACTTAAGGCATCACATGATAAAACCCTAAGGCACAGATACTGAATAAATATTAGAAATGGGAATTTGGATTTCTTCACAATTTGATAAAATTCCAGAACAGATTAAGATTCAGCTCCACTGATATCTCCCTAAAATGACAGAGAATATGGTGCATTCCCTCCCACACTTAGCGCCATTCAGCAAAATAGGGACATACTCATATAACCCCTCCCTTTATAATGATAGAGCTAGAATATAAAGTGCGGGCAAGCTTTGTACAGCTAGACAAAGCCCTGGCTAGACGACATTTGAATTACTGTGTACAGTTCTGGGCAGCGCAGTTCTAGGCAAAGGATATGAACAGTCAGGGGCTGTGCTCCATATCAATAACAATGACATAGGTAGAAAGAAGAATGAGATCCTGTGGGAAGATTTTAAGCAGCTAGGAAGGAGACTAGCAAGAAGGACCTCAAAGGTTAAAATCTCTGGATTACTCCCAGTGCCACACGCTAGTGAGTAGAGAACTAGGAAGACAGAGCAAATGAATGTGCGGTTGGAGAGATGGTGCAGGGGGGAGGACTTTAGATTGCTGAGACATTGGGACCAGTTCTGGCAGAGGTGGGACTTATACAGGCTGGACGGAAAGGATTTAAACCAACTTGGCAGGGGTATGGGAACCAAGATGCAGCATTAGAAAGGAAAAACAAGGTGCACAATGGATTGAGAGAGACAGATAGCACTAGAGTAAGAAATAATAAGGTATCAGGTGGGGTCAGATGAAGAGGGAATGCAATAAAGTCTAAATTGGGTTTATAGTACATGTATGTAAATGAATGAAGTATGGTAAATAAGGTTAATGAGCTGTAGGCACAGATAGCCACATGCAGAAAAGATGTGGAGATAACAGAGAACTGGCTCAAAAAAGGCTAGGGCTGGGTACTAATATTCCTGGTGTTCAGGAAAGATAGGGAAGGAAAGAAAGGAGGAAGGGTGGCTATAATGATTAAGGAAAATGTTACAGTGCTATGAGAGAGGATGTCCTAGAGGGGTCAAGGACTGAATTTATCTGGTTAGAGTTAAGAAAGAACAGAGGTTTTATTACACTACTGACTGTATTCTATAGGCCACCAACTAGTGGGAAAGATATAGAGGAGCAAATTTGCAGGGAAATTACAGAGAGGTGCAAAAAGTATACAGTAGTAATAATAGGGAACCTCAGTAATTTTGATGTAGACTGGGATAGTAATAGTCTAAAGGACAAAGAGGGGGAAGAGTTTCTGAAGTCTGTTCAGGAGAAATTTCTTGATCAGTTTGTTTTTGGCCCATCAAGAAAGGAGGCATTGCTGGATCTGATTCTAGGGAATGAGGTGGGTCAAGTGGATCAAGTGTCAGTAGGAGAACATTTAGGGAACAGTGATCATAGCATCACAAGGTTTAGGTTAATCATTGAAAAAGACAAGGAGAAATCTGGAATAAAAGTACTAAATTGGACGAGGGCAAATTTCAGTAGGGTGAGGATGGATCTGTCCCAGATAAATTGGAATCAACGCCTTCACAGAGGAGATGGCTCGGGTACAGTCAAGATACATTCCCAGGAGGGAGAAAGGTCGGTCAACCAAAGCCAGAGCTCCCTGGATGACAAAAGAGATAGAGAGTAAAATGAAGCAGATAAAGGGGGCATATGACAGTTGCCAGGTTGATAATACTGGCTGAACATAGACGGTTCAGAGGGGAAGTGGAAAAGGAAATAAGAGAGGTGAAGAGGGAGTAAGAGAAGAGTCTGGCAGCTAAAATAAAAAAGGAATCCAAAAGTCTTCCATTGACATGTAAGTATTAAAAGTGTAGATAGAGGGGTGGTGCTTATTAGGGTAACCGAGGGCATGGTTGAGGTACTAAATGAATACTTTGCATCTGTCTTTACCAAGGAAAAAGGTACCACCAAAGTCATGGTGAAAGAGGAGGTAATTGAGATACTGGATGGGCTGAAAATTGATAGAGGAGGCATGAGAAGTGCTGAGGTACTTAAAGTTGGTAAGTCTCCAAGACTGAATGAAATCCATCCCATGATGCCGAGGGAGCCAAGGGTGGAAATTGCAGAGGTATTGGCCATAATCTTCCAATCCTGCTTACATACTGGGTGATGCTAGAGACCTGGAGAAAAAAGATGTAAGGATGCGCCCAGCAACTACAGTCAGTTTAACCTTGGTGGAGAGAAAGCTTTTAGAAATGATAATCTCATTCAAAATTAACAGTCAGTTGGACAAGTGTGGAGTATTTAAGGAAAACCAGCACAGACTTGTTAAAGGCAAATCATGTTTGACAAACTTTTGACTGAGTGTTTTTGATGACGTGACTGAGAAGGTTGATGAGGGTAAAGAAGTTGATGATAGAGGCAGCATGGATATGAAGCTGTCTGAGTGACTGGAAACAGAGAGTAGTGGTAAATGGTTGTTTTACAGACTGGAGGAAGGTATATATAGTGGGGTTTCCCAAGGGTTGGTACGAGGACCACTGCTTTTCTTGATCTATGTTAATGACCTAGACTTGGGCATACAGGCCAACTTGGAAGAATTGTGAACTGTGAGGAGGATAGTGACAACTTCAAGAGGACATAGACAGGCTGGTGGAATGGGCAGACAGGTGACAAATGAAATTTAATGCAGAGATGTGTGAAGTGATACATTTTGGTTGGAAGAATGAGGAAAGGCAATATAAATTAAATGGGGCAATTGTAAAGGGGGTTCAGAACCAGAGGGACCTGAGCATTTATATGCACAAATTGTTGAAGCTGGCACGGGCAGGTTGAGAACGTGGTTAACAAGCCACGTGGGATCCTGGAGGCATAGAGTACAAAAGTGAGGAAGTTATGATCAACCTTTATAAAATAGCAGTTTAGCCTGAACTGGAATATTGTGCCAAGTCTTGCCACCACACTTTAGGAAAGATGTGAAGGATTTAGCCAGGGTGCCTGAAAAATTTATGAGAATGGTTCCAGAGATGATGGACTTCAGTTACATGGTTGTTCTCTTAGAGAAGGTTGAAAGGAAATTTGATCGAGGTGTTCAAAATCTTGAGGGGTCTAGACAGAGTAGATAGAGAGAAACTGTTCCTATTGGTGGAACAGTTGAGAACCAGAAGACACCAATTTAAGGTGATTAGCAAAAGAACTATCGGTAACATGAGGAAAAAGTTTTTATGCAGCGAGTGGTTAGGATCTGGAAAGCACTGCCTGAGAGTGCGGTGGAGGCCGATTCAACTGTTGCTTTCAAAAGCAAATTGGCTCAGTACCCGAAGAGAAAAAATTACATGGATATGGAGAAAGGGTGAGGAAATGGGTTTAGCTGAGTTGCTCTTGCAGAGAGCCGGCATGGACAAAACAGGTCAAATGGCCTCCTTCTGTGCTGTAACCATCCTATGATTGTATGATTCTGTATTAGGCTTGGAAGGGGTACAGCACAACTTCAGCAGACTGTTACTAGGACTTGAAAGTTTAGATTGCAAGGAGAGATTACATAAACTGGGCTTGCATTCCCTGGAATATTGACGACGAAGGGGCAATTTGATTTTGCTTTTTAGGATTTTGAATGGAATTAATAGGGTAGAGAAAAACTTTTCTGCTGGCAGGGGAGTCTAGGGCATAATCTTAAAAGCAGAGCCAGACCATTCAGGAGAGAAGTTAGGGAACATTTCTTCACACTTAGGGTGGCAGACGTATGGAACTCTCACCCACAAAAAGTAGTAAATTAATAAATTTAAATCTGAGTTTAATAGGTTTTGGATAACCAAGGTATGAAGAGATATGGAACTAAGGCAGTTGGATGGATTAAGGATACAGATCAGCCACGATCTCATTGAATTGCAGAAGAGGTTTGAGCGGCTGAATGGCCTACTCCTGTTTCTATGTTTCTATGTTCCTCATTACATGACTGACAACATGAGAGAAAACAGATGTATGAATCATCATTGCAAATCCAGTAATGTGATGTGATGTTTCCACATATGGACAACAGATTAAAAGAATACTTCTAACAATACTCATCAGAGTAAAGGGGACATGCTTACCCCAGAAAATGGACAGGTCAAGACCATTTTGAATTCATTAAATTGAGCAATTCTGATGGATTCAGTTTTTGAATGGTTCATTTCGATAAGAGCTTGGACACTAAGCACTGAAGGTGGTTGATATCTTTTGGAAGGGTGCTCTCAGCATGCCAATTTGATTATTTTCCTGAGGCTAAGTAAGTCCCAACAGACAACTACTCCACATCACAGAATCACAGATTGTTACAGTGCAGAAGGAGGCCATTTGGCCCATCGTGCTCTCTGAAAGAGCAATTCACTCAGTTCCATTCCCCTGCCTTCCCCTTGTAATCCTGCACACTCTTCCTTTCCATATAACAGTCTAATTCCTTTTTGAATGCTTCAATTGAACCTGCCTCCACCACACTCTTAGGCAGTGCATTCCAGACCTTAACCACTCTCTGCGTGAAAAGTCTTTCCTCATGTCACTTTTGCTTCTCTTGAGGAAAAGCATTATGACAGTTTATGGCATTCCTGCAATTTTAAAGAAATAATTTAAAGGACGTGGGCATTATTGAAGAGGCCAGCATTTATTTCCTATCCCTAACTGCCCTCGAGAAGGTTCTGATGTGCCATCTTCTTGAACTGCTGCAGTCCGTGTAATGAAGATATGCCTGTGGTGCTTTTAGGGATCAAATTCCAGGATTTTGACCTCACGATGATGAAGGAGCGGCAATATAGTTTCAAGTCAGGATGGCATGTGTCTTGGAGGGGAACTTGCAGGTGATGGTGTTCCCATGTGCCTGCTGCCCTTATGCTTCCAAGTGGCAGAGGTCACAAGTTTGGGATATGCTGTCCAAGAGGCCTGCAGTGCATCTTGTAGATAGTATACACTGCAGGCATGGTGTGTTAGTGGTGAAACAAGTCAATGTTTAAGGTGGTGGATTGAGTGTCAATTAAGCAGGCTGCTTTTCCCTAGATGGTGTTGAGCTTCTTGAATATTGTTGGAGTTGCACTGATCCAGGGAAGTGGAGATTATTCCATCACACTCCTGACTTAGAATTATAGAATCATAGACTGGTTACAGCACAGATGGAGGCCACTTGGCCCACTGTGTCCATGCCAGCTCTCTTGAAGAGCAACTCACCTAGTCCCACTCCCCCACCTTTTCCCCATGGCCCTGTAAATTTTTTATCTTCAAATAATTTTCCAATTCTCTTTTGGAGGCCTAGATTCAACCTGCCTCCACCACAT
This sequence comes from Heterodontus francisci, assembly GCF_036365525.1. Classification (NCBI taxonomy): domain Eukaryota; kingdom Metazoa; phylum Chordata; class Chondrichthyes; order Heterodontiformes; family Heterodontidae; genus Heterodontus; species Heterodontus francisci. The sequence goes on from NC_090371.1 coordinate 118,037,880, forward strand.
TCTCAGGAACTGCATTCCAGATCCTAACCACTCGCTGCGTAAAAAGGTTTTTCCTCATGTCACTGTTGCTTCTTCTGCCAATCACCTTAAAACAGTGCCCTCTGGCTCTGGATTCTTCTGCCCCTGGGAACTGTTTCTCCCTATCCACTCTGCCCAGACCCCTCATGATTTTGAACACCTCTTGTTCCTTATAGATAATGGAAAGAGTTTGGAGAGTAAAGAGGTGAATTAGTCGTTATAGAGTGCCCAGCCTCTGACCTGCTTGTGGCCACAGTGTTTATTTTTGTAGCTGGTTCAGTTAAGTTTCTGGTCAATGGTGACCTCCCACGATGTTGATGGTGGGGGCATTTGATGATGTTAATGTCATTGAATGTCAAGGAGAGGTGTTTAGACTCCCTCTTGTTGGAGATGGTCATTACATGGCACTTGTATGACACAAATGTTACCTGGCTCTTATCAGCCCAGGCCTGAATTTTGTCCAGATATTTCTGCATGGGGACACAAACTGGTTTATTATCTAAGGAGTTGCTAATGAAACTGAACACTGTACAATCATCAATGAACATGCACACAGCTGAAAATGGTTGGGCCTAGGATACTGCCCTGAGGAGTTCCTGGGGCTGTGATGATTGGCCTCCAGCAACTACAACCATCTTCATTTGTGCTCGGCATGACTCCAACCAATGGAGAGATTTCCCCCTGGTTCCCATTGACTTCAATTTTGCCAGGGCTCCTTGATGCTCAGTCAAATGCTGCCTTGATGTCAAGGGCAGTCACTCTCACCTCACCTCTGGAATTCAGCTCTTTTTTTCCCTATATTTGGACCAAAGCTGTGATAGGGTCTGGATCCAACGGATCCTAGCAAAACCCAAACTGACCAATGGTAAGCAGATTATTGGTGAGTAAGTGCCACTGGATAGCACTGTAAATTATCTCTTCCATCACTTTGCTGATGATTGAGAGTAGACTGATGGGATGGTAATTTCCCAGAGTGGATTTGTTCTGCTTCTTATGAACAGGACATACCTGGGCAATTTTCCACATTGTCGGGTAGAAGCCAGTGTTGTAGCTATAGCTTGGCTAGAGGAGTGGCTAGTTCTGGAGCTGAAGTCTTCAACACTGGAGTGGGGATGCTGTCATGCTTATTGCCTTTGCAGTAACCAGTGTGACAGCCATTTCTTGATAACACATGAGTGAATTTATGGGGAGGCAGTGGCTTAGTGGTAATGTCACTGGACTAGTAATCCAGGATGCAGGCTGATGCTCTGGAGCCATGGGTTTGAATCCCACCATGGCAGATAGTGAAATTTGAATTCAATTAATAAATATGGCATTAAAAAGCTAGTCTAATGGAAACCATAAATCCATTGACAATTGTTGTGAAAACCCATCTGGTTCACTAATGTCCTTTAGGGAAGGAAATCTACCTGGTCTGGCCTACATGTGACTCCAGACCCACAGCAATGTGATTGACTGAAATGGCCTCACAGGCCACTCAGCTGATGGGCAATAAATGCTGGCCTAGCCAGCGATGCCCACATCCCACAAACGAATAAAAAAAATTTAATTGGCTGAAGACCAGCATCTGTGATGGTGGGGATTTCAAGAAGAGGCCGACGTGGATCATCCACACAGCACTTCTGGTTGCAAATCATCTTTTGCACTCACATGCTATGCTTCATCATCATTGTGGATGGGAATGTTCATGAAGCCTCCATCTCCTCCTGTTAGTTGTTTAATTGTCCATCGCCATTCACAACCGGAATTTTTTTTATTCGTTCGTGGGATGTGGGTGTCACTGGCTAGGCCAGTATTTGTTGTCCATCCCTAATTGCCCTTGAGAAGGTGGTGGTGAGCTGCCTTCTTGAACCGCTGGAGTCCATGTGAGGTAGGTACACCCACAGTGCTGTTAGGAAGAGAGTTCCAGGATTTTGACCCAGCGACAGTGAAGGAACGGCGGCGATATAGTTCCAAGTCAGGAGAACTTGCAGGTGGCTTGGAGGAGAACTTGCAGGTGGTGGTGTTCCCATGCATTTTCTTCCCTTGTCTTTCTAGGTGGTAGAGGTCGCGGGTTTGGAAGGTGCTGTGGAAGGAGCCTGGGTGAGTTGCTGCAGTGCATCTTGTATATGGTACATACTGCTGCAACTGTGCGTCGATGGTGGAGGGAGCAAATGTTGAGGGTGGTGGATTGGGTGCCAATCAAGCAGGCTGCTTTGTCCTGGATGGTGTCGAGCATCTTGAGTGTTATTGGAGCTACACACATCCAGGCAAGTAGAGAGTATTCCATCACATTCCTGACTTGTGCTTTGTAGATGGTGAACAGGCATTTGGGAGACAGGTGATGAGTTACTCGCCGCAGAATTCCCGCCCTCAGACCTGCTTTTGTAGCCACAGCATTTATGTGGCTGGTCCAGTTCAGTTTCTGGTCAATGGTAACCCCAGGATGTTGATAGTGGGGGATACAGCAATAGTAATGCCATTGAACATCAAGGAAAGATGGTTAGATTCTCTCTTGTTTGAGATGGTCATTGCCTGGCACTTGTGTGCCACGAATGTTTCTTGCCACTTATCAGCCCAAGCCTGGATGTTGTCCAAGTCTTGCTGCATCTGGACACGTGGCAGAACCTCAGAGATTTGATCTGATCCATTGGTTGTGGGGTCACTTAACTCTTGCTATTGCATGCTGCTTCCACTGTTTAGCAGTCCTGTATTGTAGCTTCACCAGTCTGGCATCTCAATTTTAGGTATGCCTAGTACTACTGTTCATTGAATCAGGGTCGGTTGCCTGGCTTGATGGAAATAGTTGAGTGAGGGATGTGCCAGGCCATGAGGTTACAGATTGTGTTGGAATACCATTCTGCTGCTGCTGATGGATACCCAATTTTGAGCTGCTGGATCTGTTCTAAATTTATCCTATTTAGCGTGGTGGTAGTGCTACGCAACAAGTTGCAAGGTTTCTTCAATGTGAAAATTGGACTCCATCTCCACAAGGACTGTGCAAGGATCAATCCTACCAATATTGCCATGGACAGATGCATCTGCAAGAGACAGTTTGGTGAGGATGAGGTCAAGTAGTTTATTCCGTTGTGTTGTTTCTCTTGCGACCTGTCGCTAGCCAGTCTCCAGCTATGTTAATTTGAAGAAAATAAGCATTTATACACATATCTACACACGCAAATTGACCTATACTTTCCTTGAAGGAGAATCAAGGCAGAACTTCCATCTGCTGCCTCCACCCTGACCCCTTTTCCTGGGTCAGTGCTGATAAATTGCTCAGGGCAGACTCCAAATGGGATTCCTGCTACTATGCAGGAGCCTGTCACTGCTCAGAAGGAAGATAGCTGCTGCTGCCAAAAAGAGGAATCAAATTAAAGAGGCAGACTGGTGCATCACAAATTGAAGGCCTCAGAATGTAAAGGTTTTGGGGCTATTATGGAGGGAGAGGAGGCCACTCTGGAGTTAAAACTGGCCACCTAATTTCCGCATGTTTTCCACAGCTATCACACTCAATTTGTGGCAGGGTAGTGGAGGAAAATCCAGGCTATATACTCCTTTCTATGTAATTTGTGTTGTTTGAAAAGTTTAATTTAATTTGACCTTGTTGCAATCAAGCAATAGTCCATTTAATGGTCACACCTTGCAACTTGTAAAACTACAGAGCCTCTGAATAGTCTTATAGTTCCAGCTTCATTTCACAGTGCAGAATGAATCTTTACAGCCATATTGTTTTCCTTGAAAAGTACCTATTTAGTTAATGATCTGTACATGCAACTAATTTTGTTCTGTAATGGTTTTGTTTATTTGCCTAGACTTACAGAAATACAAAAGTTTCAATAAAATAAATGGTACTTAGGTTGCTACTAGTTTTTCATTGAAGCCCTGTTAGTGAAATAGTACTTTTGTACGCAACTGCTTTTGTTGGCTCATCAGTAACACATAGCACCTGCAACATAGAGTCATAGAGTTATCCAGCACAGAAACAGGCCCTTCGGCCCATCGTGTCTGTGCCGTCCATCAAGCACCTAACTATTCTAATACCATTTTCCCACACCTGGTCCATAGCCTTGTATGCTCTGGCATTTCAAGTGCTCATCTAAATACTTCTTAAATGTTGTGAGGTTCCTGCCTCTACCACCTCTTCAGGCAGTGCGTTCCAGATTCCAACCACCCTCTGGGTGAAAGATATTTTCCTCAAATCCCCTCTAAACCTCCTTCCCCTTACCTTACCTTAAATCTATGCCCCCTGGTTATTGACCCCTCCGATAAGGGAAAAAGTTTCTTCCTATCTAACCTATCAATGCCCCTCATAACTTTGTATACCTCAATCATATCTCCCCTTAGCCGTCTCTGCTCTAAGGAAAACAATCCTCGCCTTTTCAGTCTCTCTTCATAGCTGAAATACTCCAGCCCAGGAAACATCCTGGTGAATCTCCTCTGCATCCTCTCCAGTGTAATCACATCCTCCCTATAGTGTGGTGCCCAGAACTGTAGATAGTACTCCAGCTGTGGCCTAACTTGCCTTTTATACAGCTCCATCATAACCTCCCTGCTCTTATATTCTATGTCTCGGCTAATAAAGGCAAGTATCCCATATGCTTTCCTAACCACCTTACCTACCTGCGCTGCTGCCTTCAGTGATCAATGGACAAGTACACCAAGGTCCCTCTGATCCTCTGTACTTCCTAGGGTCCTACCATCCATTGTATATTCCCTTGCCTTGTTAGTCCTCCCAAAATGCATCACCTCACATTTCTCAGGATTAAATTCCATTTGCCACTGCTCCACCCATCTTACCAGCCCATCTATATTGTCCTGTAATCTAAGGCTTTCCTTCTCACTATTTATGACACCACCAATTTTCATGTCATCTGCGAACTTACTGATCATACCTCCTATATTCACGTCTAAATCATTAATGTACACTACAAACAGCAAGGGTCCCAGCACCAATCCCTGCGGTACACCACTGGTCACAGGCTTCCACTCGCAAAAACAACCCTCGACCATTACCCTCTGCTTCCTGCCACTAAGCCAATTTTGGATCCAATTTGCCAAATTGTCTTGGATCCCATGGGCTCTTACCTTCCTAGCCAATCTCCCATGCGGGACCTTATCAAAAGCCTTACTGAAGTCCATGTAGACTACATCAACTGCTTTACCCTCATCTGCACATCTAGTCACCACCTCAAAAAATTCAATCAAGTTAGTCAGACACAATCTCCCCCTGACAAAGCCATGCTGACTATCCCTGATTAATCCCTGCCTCTCCAAGTGGAGATTAATCCTGTCATTCAGAATTTTTTCCAATAGTTTCCCAACCAGTGATGTTAGACTCACCAGCTTGTAATTACCTGGTTTATCCCTACTACCCTTCTTGAATAATGGCACCACATTCGCTGTCCTCCAGTCCTCTGGTACCTCTGCTGTGGCCAGAGAGGATTTGAACAAGTTGATTTTAGATTTTTAGATTTAGAGATACAGCACTGAAACAGGCCCTTCGGCCCACCGAGTCTGTGCCAACCATTAACCACCCATTTATACTAATCCTACACTAATCCCATATTCCTACCACATCCTCACCTGTCCCTATACATCCTCACCTGTCCCTATATTCCCCTACCACCTAAATATACTAGGGGCAATTTATAATGGACAATTTACCTATCAACCTGCAAGTCTTTTGGCTGTGGGAGGAAACCGGAGCATCCGGAGGAAACCCACGCAGACACAGGGAGAACTTACAGACTCCACACAGGCAGTACCCAGAATTGAACCCGGGTCGCTGGAGCTATGAGGCTGCGGTGCTAACCACTGCACCACTGTGCCGCCCTACTGTGTCAGAGCCCCTGCTATCTCCTCCCTTGCCTCACATAACAACCTGGGATACATCTCATCCGGGTCTGGGGATTTATCCACTTTTAAGCCTACTAAAACAGCTAATACTTCTTTCCTTTCAATGCTAATATGATCAAATATATCACAATACCCCTCCCTGACCTGTACATCTACATCGTCCTTCTGCATAGTGAACACAGATGAAAAGTAATCATTTAAAATCTCACCTATGTCCACCGGCTCCTCGTACAGATTACCACTTTGGTCCCTAATGGGTCCTACTCTTTCCCTGGTTATTCTCTTGCCCTTAATATACTTATAAAACGCCTTAAAATTTTCCTTTATCTTACCCGCCAGTGTTTTTTCATGTCCCCTCTTTGCTCTCCTAATTACTTTTTTGAGTACCTCCCTACACTTTCTATACTCCTCTAGTGCCTCTGCTGTTTTCAGCACTCTGAATCTACCATAAGCCTCCTTTTTTTTTACTGATCCAATCCTCTATATCCCTTGACATCCAGGGTTCCCTGGACTTGTTGGTCCTACCCTTCACCTTAACAGGTACATGTTGGCTCTGAACTCTCACTATTTCCTCTTTGAATGACTCCCACTGATCTGATGTCGACTTTCCTACAAGTAGCTGCTCCCAGTCCACTTTGGCTAGATCCTGTTTTATCATCTTAAAATCGGCCTTCCCCCAATTCAGTGTCTTTATTTTCGGTCCATATTTGTCCTTTTCCATAACTACCTTAAATCTTACAGTGTTATGGTCACTAAACCCAAAATCCTTGAAGGTAGCAGGACAGGTCGATAAAGTGGTTAAGAAAGCATATGGAATCCTTTCCTTTATTAGCCGAGGTAAAGAATGTAAGAGCAGGGAGGTTATGCTGGAACTGTATAAATCATTAGTTAGGCCTCAACTTGAGTACTGTGTGCAGTTCTGGTCACCTCATTACAGAAAGGATGTAATTGCACTAGAGAGGGGAAAGAGGAGATTTACGAAGATGTTGCTGGACTGGAAAAATGCAGCTATGAAAAAGATTGGATAGGCTGGGGTTAACTTCCTTGGAACAGAGAAGGTTGAGGGGAGATCTGATTGAAATGTACAAAATTGTGAGGGGCGTGGATAGAGTATATCTGAAGGGCCTATTTACCTTAGCCGAGAGGTAAGTGACTGGTAGAAGGATTAGAGCGGAGATGAGGAAAATGTTTTTCACCCAGAGGGTGGTGGGGGTCTGGAACTCACTGCCTGAAAAGGTAGTAGAGGCTGAAACTCTCAACTCATTTAAAATGTGTCTGGATATGCACCTCAAGTGCCGTAAACTGCAGGGCTAGGGACCAAATGCTGGAAGGTGGGATTAGACTGGGTGGCTCATTTTTCGGCCGGCCCAGACATGATGGGCCAAGTGGTCTCTTTCTGTGATGTAAGCTTTCTCTGATTCAATAATTCTATGACACAAAACTTGGAAGCATTGTGAACTGTGAGGAGGATGGTGAGAAACTTCGAGAGGACATAGACAGGCTGGTGGAATGGGAGAAACATAGGAACAGGAGTAGGCCATTCAGCCCATTGAGCCTGCTCTACCATTCAGTTAGATCATGGCTTATCATCTACCTCAACTTCACTTTCCCATATTATCCCCATATCCTTTGATGTCATTCATATCTAGATATCTATCGATTTCTGTCTTGAACTTGCTCAATGATTGAGCTTCCACAGCTCTCTGGGGTAGAAAATTCCAAAGATTCATCACCCTCTGAGTGAAGAAATTCCTCCTCATCTCAGACTAAAATGGCCTGCCCTTTACTCTGAGAATATGTTCCCTGATTCCAGACTCACCAGCCAGGGGAAACATCCTATCTACATCCACCCTCTCACGCCCTGTAATTTTGTAACTTATGCAAGTGGCAGGTGGCAGATGAAATTTAATACATGAAAGTGTGAAGTGATTCATTTTGGTAGGAAGAATGAGGAGCTGCATCATAACTTAAAGGGTACAATTCTAAAGCTGATGCAGGAGTAAAGGGACATTGGGGTATATGTGCACAAATCATTGAAAGTGTCAGGGCAGGTTCAGAAAGTAGTTAATAAAGCATACACGATCCTGAGCTTTATAAATAGGGGCATAGCGTACAAAAGCAAGGAAGTTATGATAAACCTGTATAAAACACTGGTTCAGCCTTAACTGGAGTATTGTGTCCAGTTCTGGGCACCACACTTTAGGAAGGATGTGAAGGCTTTAGAGAGTGTGCAGTAAAGATTCACGAGAACGGTTCCAGGGATGAGAAACTTCAGTTACATAGATAGGTTGGAGAAGCTGGAGCTGTTCTCCATGGAGAAGAGTAGATTAAGTGGCAATTTGATAGAGGTGTTCAAAATCATGGCTCTGGACAGAGTAGATAGAGAGAAACTTTTTCCATTTGCAGAAGGATCCAGAACCAGAGGGCACCGTTGTGTGATTGCCTTTCAAAGTAATGTACCTTTAAGATCTTAGTATGCTAATGAGCCAGGTGCCAGGATGCAGTCATGTGACTACATGCCAGTCTCTCTGCACTGTAAATCCAAGAGGCAAGACCTGCAAATAGATAGCTGTGTACTGTATATATTTGTTAGTTGTTTAATAAACCTGTTTTGAGATCTCCAACTACCTAAACTCCACGCATCTCATTTATGTTGCATCAGACAACATAAAGAAGTTCCTCATTTCAGACACCGATTAAGGTGATTGGTAAAAGAAGCAAATACGACATGAGGAAAGACATTTTTATGCAACAAATTGTTAGGATCTGGAATGCACTGCCTGAGAGTGTGATGGAGGCAAATTCAATCGAAGCCTTCTAAACAGAACCGGATAATTATCTGAAAAGAAAAGAATCGCAAGTCCATGAGGAAAAGGCAGGGGAGTGGGACTAGGACTAGGTGAGTTGCTCTTGCAGAGAGCTGGCATGGCCACCTTCTGTGCTGCAACCATTCTATGATTCTATGATATTAACAAAGATTTACTTTGAAATTACAACATGGAAAGAAATCTTTCTAGTTTTTAACCAGTCCATGGTGGTGTTTCTTCTTTACATGAGCAGCCCTGCCTTGATGAAAGGAAGTTTTGCCTTGATCGTCCTCCAGAGCCAATGTATGTGTGTGTGTGTATAAATTTTCATTTTCATCACATTTCAGGAAGATTATGTACTGTTATAACATTCAGTGATTGACTTTTGGCACTTACTTGGCCTCAGAAAACAAACAAACTGACATGCTGGGAGCAGCTGTCCTAATCCCATCTGTCTGCTCTTTCCTGATATCCATTTATTCCACTTTCCTTCAACCACCTATCTAACTTATTCCTAAATGTTAACATGGTCTCTGCTTCAGTCATTAACTCTAGTGATACATTCCACAGCCTTATAACTCTCTTTGTAAAAATAGTTTCCCTACACTCTATTGCAAATTCCCTTGTATTTAATCTTCTATCTGTGTTCTCTTGAACTGCATCTGCCACTTTTTTGCCCATTCCACCATTTATCAATATTCCCTTCCAGCTTGCTTAGAATTATGTACCATGACTCCTATTTTAGTATCATCTGCAAAGTTGGATATCACTCCATTTCGCCCTGTATCCAAATCATTGATGTGCACAATGAGGAGAAGCGGTCCCAGAACAGAATCATGTGGGATACTGTTGTCATTGGCTCTGAGAAACTGTCCTTGATTCCTACTTTCTGTTTCCACCTTTCTAGCAAGTTTTAATCAATTTGCCATCCTTCCCCTAATTCTATACCCCATAATCTTTTCCAAAGGTCTTCTGTATGGTATCTTGTCAAGGGTTTTCTGAAAGTCCATGTGCACCAAATCCTCTTCATTTTCCCATCCACCATATCTATCACCTTCTCAAAGAACTTTATTTGTTTGTTAAACATGATCTTCCTTTCTGAAGACCTAGTTGGCTACTTCTAATTGTTTTCTGTTCATCTAGATACTTCGAGGTAGAATTTCTGCTTTGGCCACAATTGGAATAATGCACTTTAGAATTGTTTTGGTTAAGTTACAGTTCAAATTTCCAAGACAAAATCTTCTATGGCCCAGCTCAATCGGGCAGTGTGATAGAACATAATTGTTATTTTTTATTCCTGTTGAAAAGTATTCATTGATGTATTTAAGAGTGGTAAACTGGTGCATGTTTATTAATACAGCTGGAAATGGTTTTAATACCAAAATTAAATATTTTAATACATGTCTTAGTTCTCCACCTGTAATCTCATTTAAAATAATTGAAAATGCATTTAAAAATGATATTGAACTATTGACTAGTTTCACTGGTGTACACTAGTCAGTTTCTTAGTAAATTAAATATTTTTGAAGTGATAATTCTGGCCTCTTGTGCATACCTAATTTTATTTGCTCCACCATTAGTGGCCGTACCTTCAGTTGCCTCGGCCCCAAGCTCTAGAATTCCCTCCCTAAACCTCTCTGCCTCTCTACCTCACTTTCCTCCTTGCAGGAGCTCCTTAAAACCTACCTCTTTGACCAAGCTTTTGGTCATCTGACCTAATATGTCCTTATGTGGTTCAGTGTCGTATTTTAGGTGCTTCTGTGAAGTACCTTGGGATGTTTTATTACATTAAAGAATGCGCTACATAAATATAAGTTGTTGCTGTTTGTCCAAATAGCAGAAATTCTAAGCCGTAATATTTAACATGGTATAATCTTTGTCCTGTTAAGAAAACCCAGGCATAATTGATTGACACTCCCTTTTTCCAGTGTCTTTATTGTAGCCAGGTTATGTGGGTTCATATGCTGATCTCTGCAGCATCAGCCACAAAGCAGTATGGACATATACTCCTCAGGTTACTGATATCCTTTACAGCAGAGCAGCCCAATTCATAAGCTTTCTCATCAGATGAAGGGTTTCTGGCTTCTCCAAGGTCTAGGATACAATTAATGACACCCACGTTGCATTAAGGGTATGCAGCAAACACCCATTCAGTTACCTCAACAGAAAGGGATTCTGTTTTCACAATTTCCAGATAGTGTGTGACAACAGTCAGAGGACTTGCCATATGAACGCTCGATATGCAGGAATCTTAGAATCATGGAATGGTTACAGTACAGAAGGAGTTCATTCAGCCTGTCATGTCTGTGCTGGCTCTTCTGATGCTTTCATTTGTCCCTCCCTGATGTTTTCAGGGATGTGACTCAGATCCACGGGTAAATTCTTGGCAACAAAGCTGCTTCCATGGCTAATGTTCTCAATCAGATGGCAGGGTGACAGTGTAGTCAATAACTTGGTACTGGAAAGATGGTACCAACCTTACCATCTCCGATAGCCAGAACTGACTCTCCCAAGAATTCCATGGCCTTTTCCTTTAAGGGGGCAAGGTACATATGGTTGAGGATTCACCATCTGATGCCCTGCCTCTATGGGGCATTGTGAGCCAATTTGTCGTGCAAGAAGATAAAATAAATAAAGGTAAAATGAACAATTGAAGAATGTGTGCCTAGTGACATGAGAGAGATTGTGAAAATTTGAGACAGTTAAAGTGGAGGAATATAAGTAATTACTGTGAGGGGAGCTGAGTAACCATACTGCAAGATGCTGAGTTGAAGCTCCCATTACTCAGAGACCATTTGAAAGGTTTAGCTGTGCAAATGTCACTTTAAGAGGGTACTGGTTCTCAGGGTAGGCGAGGATGAATAGGGAGAGATGTCCAGTGTGTTAACTTACCTGTCCGACTGGAACTCTGAACACCACTGTTCTGCATTCCTTTTGATGTGAGGGTTGGCACTCAGTGCTAATACTAGCTCCATCCACCTAACACATGTGATAATTCTACTGGCTAGTTGACACCCACATCCAGAAACTGCTCCCCCTGCATTCAATCCTCTTCAGAAGGGTTTGAAGGCAGCATGAGTGAGTGAAGCTATGCATTCTTCTTCTTGAGCTTAGTACCTTTCCCTGCTAATCTCTGGGTCCAGATGGTCCTTGAGTTGTCATAATTTTGTACAAGTATAATGAAAAGTATTGCTAAGGCATGCAGAGAAGTTATTTGAAAGTGAAATTAAGGAATCAAGCCCTGTACTTCTCTTACCTGGTTCTCTCCCTGACGATTCTCCTGCTGAAGAGTGCAGCCTGAACTGGGTCTTTAAAGGCTGCACAGAAGTTTCCAAGCAGTTCAACTACTTACACCCATTTTTTATGGGTTTTCAATAAGAATTCAAGTAAGCAGACCCAAGTAATGCACATGTATCTCCCTCCGAAGGCCACTGGCAGGTACATATTTTTAAAATGTGCAACAGTGGCACAAGTGTCTTTGAGGGAATTCTAGGCATGGCAAGCCATTTGGTATAAATTCTCCATTCATGAAGCTGATCATAACTCACTCCTGATGCTGCCTCTTATAAAATACGAAACAGCTGCACTTGTGAAACATTTGTATTGTGCGATCACACTATTGCTTATGATGTATCCTCTATTGTATAACACTCATGGTCTGGCAACGATAGATGTAAAAAATCATCCATCTTGCTGCCACTGTTTCCACATGAGAAAAGCTGTAAACTAAATGAAGTTGCACAAGATTGCTCTTCTGCCCAGCAGTGCTCCATTTATACTTCACCAGAGAACAATTCTGCTATCTTGTTGACAGCCTTTTTGCAAATCAAATTCAAACCAAGGCAAAAGCACCATTGCCAGAAGCTCCCAAACAGCTCTGAACTTGGTCTGGTTTGGCCTTAGGAGCACAATGCCGCTAAAAGCCGTCCTGTTGCCATTGGTTACAGTGCTGCTTTAGCTTCTTGCTAGGAGCTTATTTGCATCATCGCTATTGAAAGTAAAGCCCTGTTTCTAATGCTGAAATTTTATTTTTGATATTAATGTTCTGTTATTCTTTTCTAAATAAACTTTCATAAGAACCTGAGAGATTCAGGCAAGAAAACATTGTTCATTGAACTGATTTTTTTTTTGATTCAAGTATGGTTCACCAGATCACTCATGGGCTTATAACAGTTTTTTTTTGAAGGAAACATAGCTGAGGACCCTGGCTTTGCCTCCAACCAGGTTTATTTTTTTATCCAGCCTCAAGCTCGTGATGCTGCTTTTTTTAAGTTAAAGACGCAGAACTGTGAGAGCTGTAAAACAGCACATGAAGAAATTAGAACAGTCAAATAGACTGAAATACACACAGGAGAAAGAGGTGAAAGGCAGGAAGAGATGAAACAGACAGCCAAAGGACTGAGAGTTAAACAGAAAAACAGCACAAAGTAAGAAGGTAAAAAGGTAAGAGAAGCTTGAAGTAAGATCACAGAAAAAAATGAAAGGCAGTGTGAGTCTTAAGCACTTGAAAAATGTTGCAATGCTATACACGCTTATTAACTGTACAAATAAAAAGAACAACTGTAAAATCTGGACAGCTGAGCTAACAACAAAATGCTGGAAGTATACATTAACTGTGAAATTGGCCTCTGCACTGCTACTAGTGCCAGTACTATGGAAATCCCGAAGGAATAAAATGGTATAGTTTGCACTGCCAGCCACTTGCAGCATATCCCGCAAGGCGCCCCATGCTGGGATGGACGCTAGCGCAGGCGTGCCATGCATATGCTGGTAGTATAAGGAGGTTGAATAGTGGTGTTAATCAACAGTTCCGGTTGATAGGACACATGTCTTTCAAACTTGGTCTGCACAGGTCCACTGAATGCCTATGTTAATCATTCTCAGCTGAACATGTGCTCAGCTGCACGAGAAACCCCTCACTAGCGCTATTTAAAAGGACAGGCATCCAACTTGCAGGTGAGGTGCTTTTGACTTACTTCTGCTGTGGGGAAGCTTATGGAAGTACTGTAGCTTGTTTCTGAAGGTCTGTTGGTGAGCTTGTACATCCATTCAGGGAGGGCAGAGGATTTTGTCACCTGGAGGAGTGAGAGCAGTGTGGGATAAACAGTGCGGCAGCAGAGCAGACCCAGACCAGGAGCAGCAGGAACTGAGAAAGAACATAGTGGATAAAAGGCACTGCAGGCTCATGGCCGGAAGGAGCAAAGGCAGAAATTGAGAAAGTGAGGTTAGAGAGGAGAGGAAGGAGCGGGAGAACCTGAGGGAACTAAGATCACAAATGAGGGTAAGTATTGAGGTAAGGATCTAAGATCTCTGATAAGGAACTAGAATACTTAAATCGTGTTTTAAATCATAAGTTTGTCTTTAAAGTCTTAAGTATTATTTATGATCAATGGAGCCACGGGAAATGGGCGAGGTCTTAAATGAATATTTCTCGTCTGTATTTACCGTGGAGAAGGTCATGGAAGCTAGTGAGTTCAAGGGAGGGAACACTGATATCCTGGAGCATATCAACATTACAAAGGAGGAGGTATTAGAGGTCTTGAAGTGCATTAAGGTGGATAAATCCCCAGGGCCTGACCAGGTATATCCTAGGATGCTCTGGGAAGCAAGGGAGGAGATTGCTGGGGCCCTGGCAGAGATTTTTATATCATCGTTCACCACGGGTGAGGTACCGGAAGACTGGAGGATAGCTAATGTTGCGCCTTTATTTAAGAAGGGCAGCAGGGATAATCAAGGGAACTACAGGCCAGTAAGCCTTACATCAGTGGTGGGAAAGTTACTGGAAGGGATTCTGAGAGACAGGATTTATATGCATCTGGAAAGGCATAGTCTGATTAGGGATAGTCAGCATAGCTTTGTGCGTGGGAAATCATGTCTCATGAATTTGATTGAGTTTTTTGAGGAGGTGACCAAGAATATTGGCACGGCAATGGATGTTGTCTACATGGACTTTACCAAGGCCTTTGACAAGGTCCTGCATGGTAGGCTGGTCCAGAATGTTCAAACACATGGGATCCAGGGTGAGCTAGCCAATTGGATAGAAAATTGGCCTGGTGATAGGAGGCAGAAGGTTGGTAGTGGAGGGTTGTTTTTCAGATTGGAGGCCGATGACCAGTGGTGTGCCGCAGGGATCAGTGCTGGGCCCTCTGTTGTTTGTCATATATATTAATGACTTGGATGTGAATGTAAGGGGCATGATTAGTAAGTTTGCAGATGACACCAAAATTGGTGGTATAGTGGACAGTGAAGAAGTTTGTCTAAGGTTACAACAGGATATAGATCAACTAGGAAAGTGGGCAAGGGAGTGGCAAATGGAATTTAATGCAGACAAGTGTGAAGTGATGCATTTTGGGAAGTTAAACCAGGGCAGGATATATACAGTGAATGGCAGGGCTCTGGGGAGTGTTGTTGAGCAGAGAGACCTTGGGGTGCAAGTACATAGTTCCCTGAAAGTGGCAACACAGGTAGACAGGGTGATGAAGAAAGCAATGGCATGCCTGCCTTCATCGGCCGAGGCGTTGAGTACAAGAGTTGGGACGTCATGTTACAGTTGTACATAACGTTGGTTAGGCCGCATTTGGAGTACTGTGTGCAGGTCTTGTCGCCGCACTACAGGAAAGATGTGATTAAGCTGGAGAGGGTGCAGAAAAGATTAACAAGGATGTTGCCTGGTCTGGAGGGCTTGAGTTATAAAGAGAGATTGGATAGGCTGGGTCTGTTTTTCCTGGAGCGAAGGAGGCTGAGAGGGGACATGATAGAGGTATATAAAATTATGAGAGGCATAGATAGGGTAGATAGTCAGTCTGTTTCCCATGGCAGGGGTGACTAAAACTAGAGGGCATAGATTTAAGGTGAGAGGGAGGAGGTTTAAAGGGGATCAAAGGGGTAAATTTTTCACACAAAGAATCGTGGGTATCTGGAATGAGCTGCCAGAGGAGGTGGTGGAGGCAGGAACTGGTATGAAAGAGAGTGCCTCCATGTTGAGGCACCCTCAAAGGCCAGGTAAGCTCTTTTATTTAATGTGCTAGGGCAGGCAGGCAGCAATCAAAGGGGTAAACCTTCCAATGGTGGCATTGGAGCCACTTGGGGGCTCCTCCGTGGGTCATGGATCAGCCATAAAGGAAGCCCCCACCCTAGGAACCTGCTGGGAGGCCACCACGGTTTATCTGCTGTCTCCCCATGCAGTGGGGTCCCATCCCGATGCTGGTAAAATGCTGGCGGAGGCAGAAAATGGCCCATAATTGCCAGTTATTTTGTTTAATTGGCTGCCTACCTCCGGTTGGAGGGTAAAATTCAGGCCTATGATTTCTATTATTCTGTAGTCTGAGGGAGGTCTGGGAGTTGTTGCTGCAGTGCTTGAGTCAAATCAATGGAGTAGATGCTGCAGAGAAGGAAAGCTCTGCAAAAGGGTGGCTGGGGAGACCTCTCCACAGAAGGTCCTACATTCTACATATCTTCTGAGAGCACTTCTCATACCTCCATCTGAGCCAGGCAACTCACATTCAACAAGGAGGTGGTTACAGAACTATGCCACTGCTTCAATACAACCTGAACATCTCACCAGGGTGTGGATGGCGAATGCCAGTGATTGTAAAGATCACAGTAGCATTAAACTTCTATGGAGCTTTCCAGTTGAGAGTGGGTGACATATCCAACATCTTCCAGTAAACCATCCATCGATACATCCAGGAGTTGACAGAGGTCCTACCTGCCAAGAGAAGCGATTTACATGATTTCTATAAGGAAGGAGAAGCAGAATGAGCAGGCACATGGAGTTGCCAGGATACTTTGAGCCATCGACTGCAAACAGGTAGCTCTGTGGGCCCCATAATATCAATGGGGAGAGATACAGGAAGCACAATGGCTTCTATTTTGTCAATGTGCTGTTGGTGTGTGACCATGCATCGTACACCAATTCAATGAAAGTTGGTTATCCTGACAGCAGTCACAATGCCTTCATTCTGAGGCAGTTTTCCCTTCCCACCTTCTTCACACATCCAAGAGAACTAAAGGGTGTCTGCTTGGGGACAAAGTCTCCCCCCTCTATAGGTGATGAACTCCTTTCCCCACTCAACCAAGCGAGGACAGCGGGGGTATAACAAGAGCTATAGTGCCACCAGGAACATTGTGGAGCAGATCATGGGCATGCTGAAGCAATGCTTCTGATGACTGGAATGTTCCGGGAAGCCTCCAGTACACACCGGAGTGTCTGCCCAGGACATGCCTCGTGTCTGCTTCATACTTCACAACATTTCCATCATGAGGGCACAGCCATTGCCACCAAGAATCGAGAGTTCATCTTGGGAAAAGGAGGAGGAAAAAGAGGAAGAGGATGCAGGTAAGAGGCATCCAGGACACCTTTGCTCAGAATGTGTTGCAATTATCAGTAAAGTGATGGAAGGTGTCATCAACAGTGCCATCTGTTGCTTAGCAATAACCTGCTCAGTGATGCTCAATTTGGGTTCTGCCAGGGCCACTCAGCTCCTGACCTCATTACAGCCTTGGTTCAAAAGAGCTGAACTCAAGAGATGAGGTGAGAGTGACTGCCTTTGAAATCAAGGCAGCATTTGACTGAGAATGGCATCAAGGAGCCCGAGTAAAACTGAAGTCAATGGGAATGTGGGGGAAAGCTCTCTGCTAATTGGAGTCATACCTAGCGCAAAGGAAGATGGTTGTGGCTGTTGGAGGTCAATCATCTGAGCTCCAGGACATCACTGTAGGAGTTCCTCAAGGTAGTGTCCAAGGCCCAACCATCTTCAGCTGCTTCATCAATGACCTTCCTTCAATCGTAGGGTCAGAAGTGGGGATGTTCGCTGATTGCGCAATGTTCAGCACCATTCGCAACTCCTCAGATACTGAAGCAGTCCATGTAGAAATGCAGCAAGATCTGGACAATATCCAGGCTTGGGCTGATAAGTGGCAAGTAACATTTGCACCACACAAGTGCCAGGCAATGACCATCTCCAGCAAGAGACAATCTAACCACCTCCCCTTGAAATTCAATGGCATTACCATTGCTGAATCCCCCAATATCAACATCCTAGGGGCTACCATTGACCAGAAACTGAACTGGAGTAGTCATATAAATACCATGGCTACAAGAGCAGGTCAGAGGCTAGGAACCCTGCAGTGAGTAACTCACCTCCTGACTCCCCAAACCCTGTCCACCATCTACAAGGCACAAGTCAGGAGTGTGATGGAACACTTGCTTGGATGGGTGCAGCTCCAACAACACTCAAGCCTGCTTGATTGGCACCCCATCCACAAACATTTACTCCCTCCACCACCAATGCACAGTGGCAGCACAGTGTACCATCTACAAGATGCACTGCAGCAACGCACTAAGGCTCCTTAGACAGTACCTTCCAAACCCGCGACCTCTAGCAACTCAAAGGCCAAGGGCGGCAAGTGCATGGGAACACCATCACCTGCAAGTTCCCCTCCAAGTTACACACCATCCTGACTTGGAACTATATCGCTGTTCCTTTACTGTCACTGGGTCAAAATCCTGGAACTCCCTTCCTAACAGCACTGTTGGTGTACCTACACCACATGGACTGCAGCGGTTCAAGAAGGCAGCTCACTACCACTTTCTCGAGGGCAATTAGGGATGGGCAATAAATGCTGGCATAGCCAATGACACCCACATCCCATAAATGGATTAAAGAAAACAGTCTGGGCTGGTTGGCTGAGAGGCAACAGCAAGGGCACTGGCAGAGTGGCAGTGGTGGGAGCAATAAATGCTGTCATCCTGAGCGAGGACAGCAGATTTGTGCTTCACGGAGCCTCTGCCACTCCCAAGCGGTGGTACCTCAGCAATGCTAGCAATTTGTTGGAGGAAAGATTGCTGAACTGCTGTGACACGCTGCATGCCCCTTTAAGCACTGAGCCCTGCATCAATGACAGCAGCAGTCTGAGCCTGCAGCAGCAAGCATGGATCTCATGGATCTCATCTGAGCTTCTGCTGCAGCACGCAGACATTGGGTAGCTTCTGCTTGTGCTGCAATGGTAGTTGAAGCATGGTCTGCCAGATGCTGCATGATGGTTAGGTCCTCAAGTGTTCTCATGGAGTTGCCCAACACTTCCATGCTGGAAAGGATGGGCTCCAAACTTTTCACGATGCTTTGTGCCACGTTGGAGCAGGACTTCTCTATGCTCCGTGAGAATGACTGTATGGCAGGCCTGCCAATGTACCAAGCGACTCAGTGTGCATAACCATCAGTGCTCTCCTGTACGCCATCCTATCAAAGTCTTATTCTGAGGCCCCTGTAACAAAACTCGGCTGCGACCTTGCCCTCAGCACACAAGCTAGCCTGACTGCAGCCCACTCTTGCCTTGTGACTCATGCAGATCCTGACTATACAGTGGTATACTGTTGATCTCTCTCTTCTTCCTGGGGCTGTTGTGGATGGGCAGGCTGTAGCTCTTGTGTATCTGAAAGCATAACATCAGAAGTGGAGTGTTGGCGTGTGTTTTGTCTTTGTTGTTTCTGGTTCCCAGATGTTGGAAAGAATCACACTTTAATCTTGGAAAAGGCTGGAGTCAGTCTAGTTTATTACAACACCATACTTTGTACTATAGAACCTGATTCCACTGGTTCTTGTGTTACATATAACATAACTCCCCAGTGCAGCAGTGAATGTGGCCCCCTACTGGAACACTTGCACATAACAACTAGTTCCTAGCTAATTAGTTCCTAATACTTTACAGATAGTATAACGATATATACATATATAACAGGGTGAGGGAAGGTGATGGGGCATAAAGCAATAGGTCCATGGTCACACCATCTGCAGCTTGCACATCCCGCCACTTCGAAGGATGAGAGTGAGGCAGGAGTTGAGAAATGACATAAGGCAATAACATGCCATCATCCTGAATGCTTTCAGCGACACTGGATGCACAGCACCATCTCCTCCATCAGGCTCAGGATATGAAGGCATGCCTGTCCCTCACCAGTTCGAATTTGCTGCCTTGTATTGAAGGCCAGCTTGTCCTGCAAGAGACAGGACAGAACGTCAGGTGATTGTGTTGCACTGTGTTTGGTCAGTGAGCCTGAAAAGCTGGAGCAATATGGAGGCAGTGAAATATGGGTGTGAGGCTGGTATTATTAGAAGGTTTGTGAGGGTGCGGTGGAGTTCCTAGATTTTAGGTGTGAGTCCTGAGTGCTCAGGACTACTAATGGGAGAATGATAAGTGCAGTGAGCGAGATGAGGGTTTGGTGGTGCAGTGGGTAGGAGATGTCCTTTGATGATGCATTCACTGAACTTCACTGCCCACATGAGGTAATTGAATGTCTTGTGGTACTGTTGCCAGGTCCTTGGGGCCAGATTCCGTACGACCATCTCCCTGGTCACCTGGTCCCATTCCGATTTGACGTGTTCTTTGAGGGCCACCTGGCTCCATGCAGAATCATGGTATCTCTCCTCCTGTTCATCTCCATGACTAAGACCTCCAGCGTTGCATCTGTGAACCAGGGAGATCTCTCTCTGTCCTGATGCACCATTTTTCTTCTCTCCTATTGCAGCACTGACAGACTGCAGCAGCCTCCTTTCATTCAGTGCAGCTTCCCTGCAGAGCTGGAAGCTAGCTGCAACATGTACTAGCCTCACATGTTTAAGGCCCCCTGTCATGCAGGCCCCCACCTGGCAAGAATGAGGCATATTAATTTCGCCACATGGACATTAAATTTCAAATTGTTGCTGGGAAGAAGAGAAGGCCTGTGACAAGGGGTTGCCAAGCCCCTGGCTGGAAAGACATTTTTGAATATTAACAGACAGTATTTGCTCCTGGATTGAAAAGACTTCCTCCCTGCCTGTCTGCTCCCAGCTCTTTCTCATGGAACTCCAGAACCCACTGATGACACATGAACCCTAAGAGAGAAAAGTCTCCTACAGTGAACAAGGTTTAAGAAGAATACTGGGCCCCAATGAAAAGCAAGACCATATCTTCAATCAAAGACTCTACAGCAAGCTCGAAGCACAGTAAAAAAACATCCTCCTCAGAGATTGCCTCAAACTTTACCATTTATTTTTTCTTCTGCTCCTTTCTGTCCCTATCTGCATGTGTGTAACGCGTATGCATGCTTGTGTGGGCGTGGCATGTATCCATAAGTGTTAAGCGAATTAGAGTTTTAAGTTGAAATTCAATAAAATTTCA
The DNA here is from genome assembly GCF_036365525.1 of Heterodontus francisci. Taxonomy (NCBI): domain Eukaryota; kingdom Metazoa; phylum Chordata; class Chondrichthyes; order Heterodontiformes; family Heterodontidae; genus Heterodontus; species Heterodontus francisci. The sequence goes on from NC_090371.1 coordinate 118,058,699, forward strand.
CCTTTCTTCTTTAAACCTAAGAAAACCTGTTTGAGCTCATTTCTTTGTCTTATAATTGGAAAGCAGTGAACAAGGATTCATCAAGGGGAAGCTAAAAACACAGTGTGTTTAAAAATAAAACCCTGTTACAGTAAGACTAGGTGATGGCTGAAAAGGGAACCCTAGATCTCTTTCTCACCTGGTTGTAGCACCCCCCCATTAAGTGTGCAGCCAGCCAGCAGCGTGAGTCGCGCTGGGCTGCAAGTAGAAACCATCCCGATGAGGAGGCAGCACAAAGTTTGTGTGCTGCCGGCCTCAACAAGAATGGACACGGGCAGATCGTGAATCATGACCCCCATACGTAAAAGTGGATGTGAACGAAATTTTAGCCCAATATGTTCATCTTAAAAGAGAAAAGATGGATTCATATTGTAGTTAGAGACCTTGGGCTAAATGTTTTCCTCCTATGGGGGGCATATGGAGGCGAATGGGAACATAAATTTATGCCACAGGCCGGCGTGATGGTTTGTCAGCATCATCCTGCCCCAGGTGACCGTTGTCCCGGAGGTGGGATTGGGGGGGGTGAAAGGACTAGCTGCTTACAAGAAGTGGGTAGCCAATTCAGGTAATTTAATGACCAATTAAGGCCAATTTTCAGAAGTCGACGACTGGAATTTTCCAGTTGGCATGTGGGCCGCCCACGGTGTCAGAAACAGGCCAGCTGCCTGGAGGAGGCATCCCATTAGCATACTGCAGGGCCAGTCTCCAGGCAAGCTTTGAGGTCCTCCCCACCTACTTGGCTATAGCTATTGGTGCAGGTCGCCCTGTTGAGGAGTTCTCCCTCCACGATGGTGGCCTGGCAGTTGAGGCATTTTAGAAATCAAAATTTTTTGAACTTGCTCCTTTACCTGCAACAACAGGCTGCAGTTCCTTCCATGCTGGAGGGCAACATGAGGCCCTCCAGCTTTGAGAGCCTGCCTGCCATCCTTAATTGGATGGTGAGCACACCCTCTGACTACTAATTGGCTAATTCAGGGAAACTCACTACAGGGTGACTGTTCTCCCCCCCACCCCCCCCACAGTGCAGGGTTGGGACCCCACTTGACCCCAATGTCAGGATCCTGTCCCAAGACACAAAATCCTGCCCATTTTGTCGGGACACTAATAAAGGGGCCCTATTTGAAACATTAACTAACCTTTTGGCTTCTCAGATGCTAATGAACATGCCGTGTATTTTCAGAATTTCCTGTTTTTATATCATAAGTAACAGTGAAGCCATTTATACTGAATTTTCCAAACCATAGCATCTTAATTGACTCCTGGTTATATTATGATACCCATAGGATGTCAGTTGAAATTACTTACATTTTTTGCACTAACAGTGGAAGTGAGGTCACTGACCTGTAAAGAAAAAAATTGACCTTGTACTGTGGAGGTAAAGGATGGAAAATGATGGCTTTAATGGTAGCTTGCAGGAACCTATGTTTCAATGGAGTTGAACTGTTTATCTTGATGAGCAATATCTCACTTCCAAATGTGTTTTTGTTCCAGCAAAGCAACATTGCCCAAGCAATCTATGATTTTAAAAAATTCTTCTTTTAGGATGTGGCTATCACTGCCAAGGCTGGTATATATTGGCAATTATTCATTCCCGTGAGAAGCTGGTATCGTTGTTTCCTACAACCATGTACCAGGCTGCGAAGTGGCAAAGCTGGGGCAAAAGATCCCCTGGTCTCCTCCCCCACCACCAATTTATAGTGGGTGGAGAAAGAAGGGGCGGCTGGTGGAGATGTTAGGATCTAAATGTAGGAAATCCAGGATAAGGCAGTGATGCAGCAGCTGGCCTTGCTGCCAGATTTTGCTTTATTCGCTATTGCTTATCCTGCCCCATTCCAGAAGGGATCTCAAAGGAGAATCCACTCACAAGTGTCAAAGTGAAAAGTAAATGGAGCTGGGAACAGAATAAAAGCAACTAAAGATGAGTAGCTATAGCAGTGCCTTGATATGGAAAAAGGCTTTTCACATTACGGATGTTAATCTTCTTGAGTACATCCTCTGATGGAACAGTCACTAAAGATAATGGAATAATGGGTCCATGAGGTACTCACAATATCCTGTCATTACTTCAGCAGAACATCATTGGAAACATCAGAGAAATGCCCTTTTCTTCCAAAGTTTCAATGAAAGATTAGGAGAACACCCAAGGAAATTTTACCCCAATGAATTTGCCTCCACTCCCAGTCTGCATTAACACTTTCCTACAGTCAAAACTATCCCTAACAGTTTTGACTGCAGGGAAGTTATTGGAGTTTATAAATTGCCAAGAGAGTGTGGGAAAATGGCGCACTGACACGGAACACAAAAGTCCGAGTGTATCAGGCCTGTGTCCTCAGTACCTTGCTCTACGGCAGCGAGGCCTGGACAACGTATGCCAGCCAAGAGCGACGTCTCAATTCATTCCATCTTCGCTGCCTTCGGAGAATACTTGGCATCAGGTGGCAGGACTATATCTCCAACACAGAAGTCCTTGAAGCGGCCAACACCCCCAGCTTATACACACTACTGAGTCAGCGGCGCTTGAGATGGCTTGGCCATGTGAGCCGCATGGAAGATGGCAGGATCCCCAAAGACACATTGTACAGCGAGCTCGCCACTGGTATCAGACCCATCGGCCGTCCATGTCTCCGTTATAAAGACGTCTGCAAACGCGACATGAAATCGTGTGACATTGATCACAAGTGGTGGGAGTCAGTTGCCAGCATTCGCCAGAGCTGGCGGGCAGCCATAAAGACAGGACTAAATTGTGGCGAGTCGAAGAGACTTAGTAGTTGGCAGGAAAAAAGACAGAGGCGCAAGGGGAGAGCCAACTGTGCAACAGCCCCAACAAACAAATTTCTCTGCAGCACCTGTGGAAGAGCCTGTCACTCCAGAATTGGCCTTTATAGCCACTCCAGGCGCTGCTTCACAAACCACTGACCACCTCCAGGCGCGTATCCATTGTCTCTCGAGATAAGGAGGCCCAAAAGAAAGAAGAAGAAAGGAAGTTGGAAATTATAGATTGCAGTAGTTGGAATTTATAGATTGCAATTGTTGAAGTTTATCGATCAAATGCTCATTATCCTTCATGAGAACATGAATTCAGTTACACCTAAAACTTCAGACTTAGTTATGGCCGAGAAATAGGTTTAGTTCAGTTCTGAAGCACCAAGTAGTCCTCCGGGATGATGTCTGTGCCAGAAGATCAAGGCTCGAGGATTGCATCAAATTGGTTCTCAGGTGAGCTGCTACTGCCTAGCATGCCTCCATGGGCAGCTCGCTTGACTGAAGAATTCAGTTTCGGGCCAACTGATTCACAGAAGCAACCCAGAGCTAAACCCAAGGGTAGCGGGGAGGAGATTTGAAGGGGCAGATCATGGCTAGCAGCAACTGTCAGGAATACTGCAGTTCTATATCAATTTTGCAAAATTTAATTATACTTACTTACCAGGAAATCTGAGCAGAGCAGACCTGCTCAATTTGGTAGAGGGATCCTAAAATAGCATTTATCATATGCAAGGGGCCTAACAGTTGGCTTCAGTCTGTAACAATGGGCAGGGATGAGGAACGGAACGGAAGGCAGTGGGGATGGGCAGAAGGCAGTGGGAATCTTCCCAGTGTTTAACTGCAGAAAATTGCAGTTTATTTATTTTTTATTCATTCATGGGAAGTGGGCGTCGCTGGCCAGGCTAGCATTTATTGCCCATCCCTAATTGCCGTTGAGAAAGTGGCAGTGAGCTGCCAACTGAGTGGCTTGCTAGGCCATTTCAGAGGGCATGTAAGAGTCAACCACATTGCTGTGGGTCTGGAGTCACATGTAGGCCAGACCAGGTAAGGACAGCAGATTTCCTTCCCTAAAGGACATTAGTGAACCAGATCGGTTTTTACAACAATCGACAATGGTTTCATGGCCATCATTGGACTAGCTTGTTTAATTCCAGATTTTATTAATTGAATTCAAATTCCACCTTCTGCTGTGGTGGGATTTGAACCAATGTCCCCAGAGCAATACCCTGGGTCTCTGGGTTACTGGTCCAGTGACAATACCATTACGACACCGCCTCCCCTGACATTGCGGTCAAGTGGGGTCCCAACCCTGCACTGTGGGGGGGGAGCAGTGAGTTTCCCTGAATTAGCTAATTAGTAGTCATAGCCGCTAAGCGCATTGCACTGTTGAACTACAAGAAAGCCCCCAGCGAGTTAACATCCGTAGCACTTAAAGCAGCCAGAAGCAATGCACAAAGAACAGTCAGGCGCTGCGCAACACCTATGCAGTCATATTCAGCTGCCCTCAGACACCGGAAACATCAGAGGAATGTATGATGGCATTAAGAGAGCTTTTGGGCCAACCATCAAGAAGATCGCCCCCCTCAAATCTAAATCAGGGGACATAATCACTGACCAATGCAAGCAAATGGACTGCTGGGTTGAGCACTACCTAGAACTGTACTCCAGGGAGAATGTTGTCACTGAGACTGCCCTCAATGCAGCCCAGCCTTTACCAGTCATGGAAGAGCTGAACGTACAGCCAAAAAAATCAGAACTCAGTGATGCCATTGATTCTCTAGCCAGCGGAAAAGCCCCTGGGAAGGACAGCATTACCCCTGAAATAATCAAGAGTGCCAAGCCTGCTATACTCTCAGCACTACAGGAACTGCTTTGCCTGTGCTGGGACGAGGGAGCAGTACCTCAGGACATGCGTGATGCCAATATCATCACCCTCTGTAAAAACAAAGGTGACCGCGGTGACTGCAACAACTACCGTGGAATCTCCCTGCTTAGCATAGTGGGGACATTCTTTGCTCGAGTTGCTTTAAACAGGGTCCAGAAGCTGGCCGAGCGCGTTTACCCTGAGGCACAGTGTGGCTTTCGTGCAGCGAGATCGACCATTGACATGCTGTTCTCCCTTCGTCAGATACAGGAGAAATGCCGCGAACAACAGATGCCCCTCTACATTGCTTTCATTGATCTCACCAAAGCCTTTGACCTCGTCAGCAGACGTGGTCTCTTCAGAATACTAGAAAAGATTGGATGTCCACCAAAGCTACTAAGTATCATCACCTCATTCCATGACAATATGAAAGGCACAATTCAACATAGCGGCACCTCATCAGACCCCTTTCCTATCCTGAGTGGCGTGAAACAGGGCTGTGTTCTCGCGCCCACACTTTTTGGGATTTTTTTCTCTTTGCTGCTCTCACATGCGTTCAAGTCTTCAGAAGAAGGAATTTTCCTCAACACAAGATCAGGGGACAGGTTATTCAACCTTGCCTGTCTAAGAGCGAAGTCCAAAGTACGGAAAGTCCTCATCAGGGAACTCCTCTTTGCTGATGATGCTGCTTTAACATCTCACACTGAAGAGTGCCTGCAGAGTCTCATCGACAGGTTTGCGATTGCCTGCAACGAATTTGGCCTAACCATCAGTCTCAAGAAAATGAACAACATGGGACAGGACATCAGAAATGCTCCATCCATCAACATTGGCGGCCACGCTCTGGAAGTGGTTCAAGAGTTCACCTACCTAGGCTCAACTATTACCCAGTAACCTGTCTCTAGATGCAGAAATCAACAAGCGCATGGGAAAGGCTTCCACTGCTATGTCCAGACTGGCCAAGAGAGTGTGGGAAAATGGCGCACTGACACGGAACGCAAAAGTCCGAATCTATCAAGCCTGTGTCCTCAGTACCTTGCTCTCCAGCAGCGTGGCCTGGGCAACGTATGTCAGCCAAGCAACGTCTCAATTCATTCCATCTTCGCTGCCTCCGGAGAATCCTTGGCATCAGGTGGCAGGACCGTATCTCCAACACAGAAGTCCTCGAGGCGGCCAACATCCCCGGCTTATACACACTACTGAGTCAGCGGCGCTTGAGATGGTTTGGCCATGTGAGCCGCATGGAAGATGGTAGGATCCCCAAGGACACATTGTACAGCGAGCTCGCCACTGGTATCAGACCCACCGGCCGTCCATGTCTCCGCTTTAAAGACGTCTGCAAACGCAACATGAAGTCCTGTGACATTGATCACAAGTCGTGGGAGTCAGTTGCCAGCGTTCGCCAGAGCTGGCGGGCAGCCATAAAGGCGGGGCTAAGGTGTGGCGAGTCGAAGAGACTTAGCAGTTGGCAGGAAAAAAGACAGAAGCGCAAGGGGAGAACCAACTGTGTAACAGCCCCGACAAACAAACTTTTCTGCAGCACCTGTGAAAGAGCCTGTCACTCTAGAATTGGCCTTTATTGCCACTCCAGGCGCTGCATCACAAACCACTGACCACCTCCAGGCGCTTATCCATTGTCTCTCGAGATAAGGAGGCCAAAGAAGAAGTCAGAGGGTGTGCTCGACATCCAATTAAGGATTGGAGGCAAGCTCTCAAAGCTGGAGGGCAACATGAGGCCCTCCAGCATTGGAGAAACTGCAGCCTGTTGTTGAAGGTAAGGGAGCAACTTCGAAAAATTTTGATTTCTAAAATGCCTCAACTGCCAGGCCACCGTCATGGAGTTTATCCAAGATTGAATGTTAGACAGCAGTCTGACAATGAGTGACAGTGGGAGGATCAAGACAGGTGGTGGAGAGTCAGAGCTGGGCATTCTTTACATTCAATTTGAAGCTGTTGCCATGTCTGAGAAAGATATCACCAAGGGGCAGCAGTAGATGAGCAAAGGAGGGACCAAGGATAGTTCCTTGTTGGACTCCACAGGCAATGATGGAGGACAAGAAGAGAATCCATTGCTGGAGATGTTCAGGCTACAATTGGATAGGCAAGTGTGGAACAAAGCAAGATCTCATTACAGCCTTGGTCCAAACAAGGACACACGGCTGAATCCCAGAGGTGAGGTGAGAGTGCCAGTCCTTGACATCAGTGCAGCATGTGACTGAGTGTGGCATCAAGGAGCCCTAGCAAGATTGAAGTCAATGGGAATCAAGGGTAAAACTCCCTGGTTGGAGATATATCTCACAAAAAGGCAGATGGCTGTGGTTGTTGGAGGCCAATCATCTCAGTTCCAGGACATCACTGCAGGAGATCCTCAGGGTAGTTCCTCGGCCCATCTTCATCTGCTTCTTCATTGAGCTTCCCTCCATCATGAGGTCAGAAGTGGGGATCTTTTTTATTTGTTTGTGGGATGTGGGCGTCGCTGGCTAGGCTAGCATTTGTTGCCCATCCCTAATTGCCCTTGGGAAGGTGGTGGTGAGCTGCCTCTTGAACCACTGCAGTCCTTGGGTGTAGGTACACCAATAATACTGTTAGAGAGGGAGTTCCAGGATTTTGACCCAATGCCAGTGAAGGCACGGTGATATAGTTCCAAGTCAGGATGTTATGTGGCTTGGAGGGGAACTTGCAGGTGGTGGTGCTCCCATGCATCTTACATACATCTTAGAACTGAGGAGGCTGAGGGGTGACTTAATTGTGGTATATACAATTGAGGGGCCTAGATAGAGTAGATTGGAAGGACCTGTTTCCCCTAGCGGAGAAGTCAATTACCAAGGCAAACAGATTTAAGGTGATTGGTGGAAAGAGTGGAGGAGACATGAGGAAAAGCTTTTTCACCCAGAGGGTGGTGGGTGTCTGGAATTCACTGCCTGGATTGGTTGTGCAGGCAGAAACCCTCAACTCATTTAAAAGGTACCTGGACATGCACTGAAGTGCTGTAACCTGCTGCATGGCTATGGACCAGCTACTGAAAGGTGAGATTAGATTGGGCGGTTAGTTTTTTCAGCCGGCGCAGACATGTTGGGCTGAATAGCCTCTTTCTGTGCTGTAACATTTCTATGATTCTATTGTATGATTCTATCTGCTGCCCTTGTCCTTCTAGGTGGTACAGGTCGTGGGTTTGGAAGGTGCCGTCGAAGGAACCTTACTGAGTTGCTGCAGTGCATCTTGTAGATGGTACACACTGCTGCCACTGTGTGTCTGTGGTGGAGGGAATGAATGCTGAAGGTGGTGGTTGGGGGGGCAATCGAGTGTCCTGGATGGTGTCAAGCTTCTTGAGTGTTGTTGGAGTTGCACCCATCCAGGCAAGTGGAGAGTATTCCATCAGACTCCTGACTTGTGCCTTCTAGATGGTGGACAGGCATTGGGGAGACAAGAGGTGAGTTACTCGCCACAGAATTCCTCACTTCTGACTGGCTCTTCTAGGCACAGCATTTATGTGGCTGGTCCAGTTCAGTTTCTGGTCAATGGTAACCCCCAAGATTTTGATAGTAGGGGATTCAGTGATGGTAATGCCATTGAATGTCAAGGACAGATGGTTAGATTCTTTCTTGTTGGAGATGGTCATTGCCTGACACTTGCGTGATGCCAATGTTACTTGCCGCTTCTCAGCCCAAGCCTGAATATTGTCCAGGTTTTGCAACATCTTGTTACACGGGCTGCTTCAGTATCTGAGGAATTACAAATGATACTGAACACTGTGCAATCATTGCTTTTTGTGCACAAAAAGCAGGACAAATCAAACCTGGACAATTACCGCCCTATCAGTCTACTCCCGATCATCAGCAAAACGACGGAAGGGGTCAACGACTGTGCTATCAAGCACAGTGGGAGGGCCAAGACAGGTGGTGGAGAGTCATAGATGGGCATTCTCTGCATTCATATGGAAGCTGTTGCCTTGTCTGAGAATTTTAAATTCAAGACATTGCTTGACCTGGAGCCAATGTAGATCAGCGGTGAAAGCGGAACAGGACTTGGTGCGAGCTAAGAGGCGGGCAGCAGACATTTGGATGATCTCCAGTTTATGAAGGGTAGAATGTGGGAGACCAGCCAGGTGTGTGTTGGAATAGTCAAGTCTAGAGGTAACGAAGGCATGAATGAGGGTATTAGCAGGAAATAAGCTGAGACGGGCGAAGTCGGGCGATGTTACAGAGGTGGAAATAGGGGTCTTAGTGATGGCTCGAATGTATGATTGGAAGCTCATCTCAGGGTTAAATGTGACACCAAGGTTGCGAGCAGACTGGTTTAGTCTCAGACTGTTGCCAGGGAGTGGGTTCCAGTTGGTAGATATGGAATAGGGTTTGGAGCACATATTGTGATTTCACCCAGAACTCGATATACAATTAATTTTCAATAAGTACCATGGTTTAACAATGCTGGGACATAATTGTTGGATAATATAGATATTAAATGGGATTAGATGTTACTATTTATATTCAGAACATTTTGAAGATGAGATATCTCTTGCTTTCTCTGTTCTCTGTAGGGGCACTATCCGCCTGTTCCTGGGGCTGATGAAGATCCCTTACTAAAATAATGGGGGGAGTTTTAATCTTAAAAAAGGTAGGGTTTAACTCAGTTGAGGGGTTAAAATTTTAAAATCTCTGTTTCCAGACCCAAACTCGCCTGCCCTCACTTCTGCTTTTAACTTAGGTCAGAAGGTGAATGGGCAACCAACCCACTCCGAGGATGTCGGTTAGTACATTAAATATGGTAATGAGGCTGCAAGTCTCATTCTTATTCAGTTTTTAAACTTAAACTCTGTTCGGCCGGGTTTCCCGAATATCGGGAAAGCCAACAGCTTCATTGAGGTGTGGACTTGTGTCATGAACATGCATCCATTGTTAATATTTTTGAGGACTTGTTTTCAAAATACTGTGGACATGGCTGAAGAGAAGCTGAACTTTTTTTTTTAAAAAAGGGTCACTGGAAGGACACGGGAGCTTGTGTAAAAACAAACACTTACTGGAAGTCACATGTCTTAAGCTAAGTAAACAACAGAAGCCTTGCTGACTATTGGAGCTGTTTACAGTGCAGTGACATGTCTAGATTTATGGTAGACAGGAGTTGGTTTCATTTTTGAACTGTTAGAATGGCAGTTGGGGTGTAAGCCTGCAATGAGAGAGAGGCAACCAGCTCATCCTGTTCCACCTCTTTGAGAAACCCTGAGAATCCAGTGTGAAAACTGGAGAAACTGATGCAGAATTTCTCCTGAGAAGCTTCTGCAAGACTTTTGACATCTCCTGAATGAACTACTTCTGAAAAGATCTCAGTAATCACCACATGTGTCTAGTGACACCCATCTACGTGCACCTGGACTCCAGACCAAAGAACCAGCTGGAAAAATTACATATCTTATCCTTTTTCTTCAAGAATTAGCAAGTATTTTGCCAAAGTATTATTTTTTTGTTTCTTTGTAAGGTTGAACTCTGCAGAGAAAGCTTCTTTATTTTTCCTTTAAGTGATGTGTGTGTATGTGTGTTGGGTTATTGAAAAGGGAATATATTTATACTTTCATATTTCAACCTGTGTGTTGATAAGCTTTGCATGTTTATTGAATGAGTCTTGTTTTATAATAAATTAATAATTTTGTTGTTTGTTAAGAAATTAGGTTGGTGGATTTTTATTCTGAAACTGGTATAGATAAAGTATATTATTGGCCATATCGGTAACCGGATAAAACATTTAAATATATGCTGTGACCCGTGGAGAAGTTGAACTAGAGAAAGGCAGTGTACTCCTCCATCCTCGGTCATAACACTTGATAAATTCAGAAGGTAAGTGCCTTCACATATACCTCCTGTGCCTTCACACCTACCTCCTGAGTTCAGGTGCCTGCCTGAAAAGCCTCTGTGATCAGCACCCACCCCACCAACTTTCCCCAAGAGAACAAAGAACAAAGAAAATTACAGCGCAGGGACAGGCCCTTCGGCCCTCCAAGCCTACGCCGATCCAAATCCTCTATCTAAACCTGTCGCCTATTTTCTAAGGGTCTGTATCTCTTTACTTCCTGCCCATTCATGTAACTGTCTAGATACATCTTAAAAGACGTTATCATGCCCGCGTCTACCACCTCCGCTGGCAATGCGTTCCAGGCACCCACCACCCTCTGCGTAAAGAACTTTCCATGCATATCCCCCCTAAACTTTTCCCCTTTCACTTTGAACTCGTGTCCCCTTGTAATTGAATCCCCCACTCTGGGAAAAAGCTTCTTGCTATCCACCCTGTCTATACCTCTCATGATTTTGTACACCTCAATCAGGTCCCCCCTCAACCTCCGTCTTTCTAATGAAAATAATCCTAATCTGCTCAACCTCTCTTCATAGCTAGCGCCCTCCATAGCAGGCAACATCCTGGTGAACCTCCTCTGCACCCTCTCCAAAGCATCCACATCCTTTTGGTAATGTGGCGACCAGAACTGCACGCAGTATTCCAAATGTGGCCGAACCAAAGTCCTATACAACTGTAACATGACCTGCCAACTCTTGTACTCAATACCCCGTCCGATGAAGGAAAGCATGCCGTATGCCTTCTTGACCACTCTATTGACCTGCGTTGCCACCTTCAGGGAACAATGGACCTGAACACCCAAATCTCTCTGTACATGAATTTTCCCCAGGACTTTTCCATTTATTGTATAGTTCACTCTTGAATTGGATCTTCCAAAATGCATCACCTCGCATTTGCCCTGATTGAACTCCATCTGCCATTTCTCTGCCCAGCTCTCCAGTCTATCTATATTCTGCTGTATTCTCTGACAGTCCCCTTCACTATCTGCGACTGCACCAATCTTAGTGTCGTTTGCAAACTTGCTAATCAGACCACCTATACTTTCCTCCAAATCATTTATGTATATCACAAACAACAGTGGTCCCAGCACTGGTCCCTGTGGAACACCACTGGTCACACGTCTCCATTTTGAGAAACTCCCTTCCACTGCTACTCTCTGTCTCCTGTTGCCCAGCCAGTTCTTTATCCATCTAGCTAGTACACCTTGGACCCCATGCGCCTTCACTTTCTCCATCAGCCTACCATGGGGAACCTTATCAAACGCCTTACTGAAGTCCATGTATATGACATCTACAGCCCTTCCCTCATCAATCAACTTTGTCACTTCCTCAAAGAATTCTATTAAGTTGGTAAGACATGACCTTCCCTGCACAAAACCATGTTGCCTATCACTGATAAGCCCATTTTCTTCCAAATGGGAATAGATCCTATATCTTCTCCAGCAGCTTCCCTACCACTGACGTCAGGCTCACCGGTCTATAATTACCTGGATTATCCCTGCTACCCTTCTTAAACAAGGGGACAACATTAGCAATTCTCCAGTCCTCCGGGACCTCATGTTTAAGGATGTTGCAAAGATATCTGTTAAGGCCCCAGCTGTTTCCTCTCTCGCTTCCCTCAGTAACCTGGGATAGATCCCATTCGGACCTGGGGACTTGTCCACCTTAATGCCTTTTAGAATACCCAACACTTCCTCCCTCCTTATGCCGACTTGACCGAGAGTAATCAAACATCTGTCCCTAACCTCAACATCCGTCATGTCCCTCTCCTCAGTGAATACCGATGCAAAGTACTCGTTTAGAATCTCACCCATTTTCTCTGACTCCACGCATAACTTTCCTCCTTTGTCCTTGAGTGGGCGAATCCTTTCTCTAGTTACCCTCTTGCTCCTTATATATGAATAAAAGGCTTTGGGATTTTCCTTAACCCTGTTTGCTAAAGATATTTCATGACCCCTTTTAGCCCTCTTAATTCCTCGTTTCAGATTGCGCCTACAATCCCGATATTCTTTCAAAGCTTCGTCTTTCTTCAGCCGCCTAGACCTTATGTATGCTTCCTTTTTCCTCTTAACTAGTCTCACTATTTCATCTGTCATTCATGGTTCCCTAATCTTGCCATTTCTACCCTTCATTTTCACAGGAACATGTCTCTCCTGCACGCTAATCAACCTCTCTTTAAAAGCCTCCCACATATCAAATGTGGATTTACCTTTCAACAGCTGCTCCCAATCTACATTCCTCAGCTCCTGCTGAATTTTGGTATAGTTGGCCTTCCCCCAATTTAGCACTCTTCCTTTAGGACCACTCTCGTCTTTGTCCATGAGTATTCTAAAACTTACGGAATTGTGATCACTATTCCCAAAGTAGTCCCCTACTGAAACGTCAACCACCTGGCCTGACTCATTCCCCAACACCAGGTCCAGTATGGCCCCTTCCCGAGTTGGATTATTTATATACTGCTCTAGAAAACCCTCCTGGATGCTCCTTACAAATTCTGCTCCATCTTGACCTCTAACACTAAATGAATCCGTCAATGTTGGGAAAATTAAAATCTCCTATCACCACCCTGTTGCTCCTACATCTTTCCATAATCTGTTTACATATTTGTACCTCTATCTCACGCTCGCTGTTGGGAGGCCTGTAGTACAGCTGCAACATTGTTACCGCACACTTCCTATTTCTGAGTTCTGCCCATATTGCCTCACAGCTCGAGTCCTCCATAGTGCCTTCCTTCAGCACAGCTGTGATATCCTCTTTGACCAGTAATGCAACTCCTCCACCCCTTTTACCTCCCTCTCTATCCCGCCTGAAGCCTCTGACAATCCCCCAGCCCCAGCAATTGGCAACCCATCTGATTGATATCCCTCTTCTCCCCTCCCCTCTCATCCCTGGGATTGACCCTGCCCCTCTCCCCCACTTAGGATTGACCTTGCCCCCCACCCCACCCATTGAGATCACAGCCCCTTTGCCTCTCAGGCACAGACATACCTGATTCTTCAGCCTTCACTGACTGGCTCCCCAACCCTGACTGGTGGCCAGGCCTGCCAACCAGGCCTGGCCTCAGGGTAGGGAACTGTTCTATGACATCATGAGCATGCTGTGGGGTTAAACCTCCACAGTGTGTGGGGGAATCCCGGCTTCTGGGGTCCCTGTGCCTTTTGGACCTACCTGCTCCAGGCGGGTGAAGTAAGTAAAAGTTTAGCCCAATATGGTCTGTAGGAGTATCCCAATGTTGACAGCACTGATGCAGTGTCCTCTGTCACATCATGGCACAAACAAAAGCTATCACGTAGAAAATCTCTTCACATTTATGTTATGACTTGCAGTGAATGCTATTGATTTAGAGGTGAGTAAAATTTCAAAGTAATGAAATGAAAAAATACTTGCTTTTGGAGATTACAAGCAATTGTAACAGAATAACAGAAATGGGTATTGCTTGTTTTAAAACTCAGAAGATTACTGGTGTAAATTGCTACAATTTACTTCTGTAAAATGTTCGGCATGAACGTTTTTTTAATGCACCAGAGTATAAATCATTTTGCTTGCACTGCTGTATTTCCTTAAAGTATTGTCAATACTTGGTCAGGAGATTGAATTCATGTCAAGCATTTATTTTGCACTCCACTGTAATTTGGTTTCTATCACTTCACAAATCATGAAATACTAGTTAAGATAATGTAAGTTGTTATACTGTGAACTTTGGAGCCTGATAGCTTCTTCCTTCCCTTCTCTGTGCTTGAAAGTCTGAGATCTCACTCTTGTAGATTAGTGTGGTAGTCATTCATTTTATCAGTTTGCATTATTGTGTACTATGTTATAAATATTTACAAGCCAGCATAATTTTCAGTTCAATTTGTGTTTTTAGGCAATGGAACAGAAGGGTGGAAATAGAGGCTGGAATTTTATGAGCTCTGTAGGGACAGGAATGGAGGCGGGGTGTGGAGTGCCATTTGCTATCCTGGTGCCATAAAATTTAGTCCGGGGCGGGGAAGGCTGAGAACAGCTTTCCTGCCCAGAGGGCAATTGAGGTCCTTAAATGTCCAATTAATGACCACTGAAGGGCCTTTTTCCACTGTCACTGGCATTTTACCAGCGGCAGGGTGCCTTCACCATGTGAAGAGGCCACCCAGTAACTTCAGGCGACTTCTGTGTGGGCTGGTGGTGGGGCGGGGCCCACTGAGGTGCGGGGCTTCATGGTTGCTCCTGGTCTCGGGCCTCCTGCAGTACTGGCAGTAGCCACCAATCCCAGTGGCATTTCTGCTACTGCTGAGCTGCTGGCCAATCAGAAGGCTGGCAGCTTATTGAGGGGTAATCCCTGTCCTTAAAGGGTCAGGGACCTCAATGGTGGGTAGCTAATTGGCTGCCCACTATGGAATTCGGCCAGGGGTCCGAAACACAGCCAAGGCGGTGTTGCCCCCACTGCCTTCTGGCCCGTCACTGGGACCCCTGCTATCAGGGTAAAATCCAGCCCAGAATTTGGAGAAAGTAAAACAATTGGTTATAATTTCATGATTAAGGGAATCTGATTAAAGAACATGTGAGTCGCATTTTTTGGTCAAATTGCATGAATTAAGTGAAGTTAATTAATTCAAGCAAAAAATATATTTTTTAAACTATCTTTTTAGCACTTTGTTTTGTTACAATAATAGAGAACACAACTCAGGGAAATTAAACAAAATGTAAATGTTCCAGATCTGAACTAAATAAAAACAGGTTAGACAGCATCTGCACAAGAAAAACTGCCTCACATTTTGCATATCATTCATCAGCCTCAGATTCCTGTTTAAAATGAGTGGCTTATTACAATATTACTGCCCATTATTGTGGCAAATTTCTTCTTTCAAAATATATTTTTGATGACTGGAATGTATTTTCTCTTTACTTATCTTGGGTATTTCCACAACCCCCATCATTTCTATTGAAAGAGAGTTCACTGTCCTGCTTCCTAGCCAATTCTGCTCGCAGCCCAGTTATATATTCATTCAAAAGTCGAAAGGATTCTGTTTCAATTAATTGCACTTATTTAATCAGAAAAATGTCCTTGGGGATGATCTTGGGTTGCCGCGGCAATTGGGCAGGCAGCCAAAGTAGCAATTGTGCCACCTGTCAATTGCAGCTGTGAGATGTCGGATTCATCTTGGTGGTCTTGTTCACTAACATGAAGCCAGTGAGCTGTGAGCGCCAAATGGGCACTTTGAGGCAACTGGGAGGGCAGGGAAAATAGCTGTCTCCTATTTTGAGACAGCCAGCTGTATGTACCTGGGAGAGGAAAGCAGGGAATGCAGATGAGTACGAACTGGCTAAAGGCCAGAATACTTTTGTGGAGCCAGGAGGAGCGCTTCTAGGAGCACATCACTCGCACTCCTGATCCTCCTGGCACTCCAAAAGTGAAAGAATTTACATGATGATCATTTTTGGAGCAGCCTGCAGCCATCCTAGTAAGAACCACAGCTAGGCTGCTCCACATCAGGGAGCAATGAACAAAGTGTGCACACCCTGTCCATTCGTCCACAGAAACCATGTAAGGGTCCTACAACTAGCATATGACCCCAATTTTAATATTTGAACAAGACTCCCACTAGTTTCAGCAGAAGCTCTGGCCATCCATTTTGAGGCCTGCTCAAAAATTGAGAAGGGCAGGGCTTGGACAGCCTGTGTGTAGGATCTTTCAAAATAGTTTTATTTGCCCACCATCCCATTTTCCGAAGTAAATGGAGTGGTAGGCATACAAAATTTGGCCCAATTACATTTCAACACAGCATTGTATCTCTACCACAAAGCCTCTTGAAGATGCACCAATTGTCTAGGTCCCATTTCAGAGACATTTTATGAAGCATATTCAAAATAGTTAGAGTGTCTGTTGCTGATGGATCCAAAAATCCAGCTTCTAACCTGAACAGTAGTTTGACATGTGCCAACATTGCTAGTGTACTGCACTGTAAAATGGAGAACAGCCACAAGATCGCACTCAATAATGTCCATTATACACATTTTCGAGCAGCATTCAGAGATGTTACTGGAAAAAATGTCTTTGAGTTTACTATGGTAAATCGGAGTTGGGGAAAGCTGAGGAAAAGTCTTTGTTGAGATTTGTGCTTTTGTTATTTTTCATGTATCATGGCAATATCCTCTAATTTCAAAGTCACATAAGTGATTTGGAGGGTCAACTAATCCCTGCTAATTAGGCTTTCACTTAAATCCATTAAACCATTTCTGCAGAGGCTTAGGGACATAGCTTCAAAATATTTGTGTCTTACTTAAACTATATCTATCAATTTGGATTTTTTTTTCTGACAGTCAAGAGGTGCCCTTCACCCATGAAGTGGGCATTAGGTGCTTTGCAAATGCAGAGGCCTAACACCTGCTGCAGGTCTCCACTGCAAGATTACTTTTCCCTGAGACAGCCAGTGCTATTGCTGGCTGCATTCAAACCTATAGAATGCCTAGAACAAGAGATAAGTTACTTATCTTTGAATGTGGAACCTGGAGATTCAGGATGACTCCCCCAGGTCCACATGAAGAACATGAGCCACTGCCAGCTATGATTCACCCCCTCCACCCTCCCCCCCGCACCCCCGTGATAAAGGGACGGCAATAATCATGGGTGATTTTAATCTACATATAAACTGGGAAAATCAGATTGGCAATAGTAGCCTGGATGAGGAGTTCATAGAATGCTTTCGAGATAGTTTCTTAGAGCAGCATGTTCTGGAACCAACCAAAGAGCAGGTTATATTAGACTTGGTATTGTCTAATGTGACAGGATTAATTAATAACCTCAGAGTAAAGGCACCTCTAGGTAGTAGTGACCACAATATGACTGAATTTTACATCTAGTTTGAAAGAGAAAGGAGTGGGTCTAAGACTAGTATTTTAAACTTAAATAAGGGCAACTATATGAGCATGAAAGCTGAGCTAGCTGAAGTGAACTGGGTTACTAGGGTAAGAGATAGATCAATAGAGAAGCTGTGGCAGACATTTAAGGGGATATTTCATAGAAACATAGAAAAATAGGAGCAGGAGTAGGCCATTTGGCCCTTCGAGCCTGCTTCGCCATTCATTATGATCATGGCTGATTATCTAACTCAGTAACCTGTTCCCGCTTTTCCCCCCCATATCCTTTGATCCCTTTTGCCCCAAGAGCGATATTTAACTCCTTCTTGAAAACATACAATGTTTTGGCCTCAACTGCTTTCTGTGGTAACGAATTTCGCAGACTCACCACTCTCTGGGTGAAGAAATGTCTCCTCATCTCAGTCCTGAAAGGTTTACCCCATATCCTTAGACTATGACCCCTGGTTCTGGACTCCCCCACCATCGAGAACATCCTTCCTGCATCTACCCTGTCAAGTCCTGTTAGAATTTTATAGGTTTCTATGAGATCCCCCCTCACTCTTCTGAACTCCAGCGAATATAATCCTAACCAACTCAATCTTTCCTCATATGTCAGTCCTGCCATCCCAGGAATCAGTCTGGTAAACCTTCGCTGTACTCCCTCAATAGCAAGATCATCCTTCCTCAGATAAGGAGACCAAAACTTCACACAATATTCCAGGTGTGGCCTCACCAAGGCCCTGGATAATTGCAGCAAGACATCCCTGCTCCTCCACTTGAATCCCCTTGCTATGAAGGCCACCATACCATTAGCCTTTTTTATTGCCTGTTGCACCTGCATGCTTACCTTCAGTGACTGGTGTACGAGAACACCCAGGTTTCGTTGCATATTCCCCTCAGTTTATAGCCGTTCAGATAATAATCTGCCTTCCTGTTTTTGCTACCAAAGTGGATAACCTTACATTTATTCACATTATACTGCATCTGCCATGCATTTGCCCACTCACTTAACTTATCCAAATCACCTTGAAGCCTCTCTGCATCCTCCTCACAACTCAACCTCCCATCCAATTTTGTGTTATCTGCAAATTTGGAGATATTACATTTAGTTCCCTCATCTAAGTCATTAATATATATTCTGAATAGTTGGGGTCCTAGCACCGATCCCTGCGGGACCCTGCCATTCAGAAAAAGACCCGTTTATTCCAACTCTTAGTTTCCTGTCTGCCAAACAATTTTCTTTCCATCGCAATACACTACCCCCAATCCCATGCGCTTTAATTTTACATGCTAATCTCTTATGTGTGACTTTGTCGAAAACTTTCCGAAAGTCCAAATAGCCCACATCCCCTGGCTCCCCCTCATCAACTCTACTAGTTACATCCTCGAAGAATTCTAGTAGATTTGTCAAGCATGATTTCCCTTTCATAAATCCATGCTGATTCTGTCTGATTCGACCACTGTTCTCCAAGTGCTTTGCTATAAAATCTTTTGTAATGGACTCTAGAATTTCCCCCACTACTGACGTCAGGCTGATTGGTATATAATTCCCTGTTTTCTCTCTACCTCCCTTTTTAAATAGTGGGGTTACATTAGCTACCCTTTAATCTGTAGGAACTGTTCCAGAGTCGATAGAATCCTGGAAGATGACCACCAATGCATCCACTATTTCAGAATACTCAGGATAAGTATATTCCTACTATAAAGTAAAATTCTAAGGGGAGAACCCATCATCTGTGGTTAACTAAAGAAGTTAAGGAAAGCATCAAACTTAAGGAAAAAGCATATAATTGTGCAAAGATGAGTGGCAGGTCAGATGATTGGTCAGAATATCAAGAACGGCAGAGAATGACTAAAAGGTTAATCAGGAGAAAGAAATTAGAGTATGAGAGGAAGCTGGCTAGAAACATAAAAATGGATAGAAGAGTTTCTACAGGTATTTAAAAAGCAAAGTGAATGTGTGTCCTCCAGAGAGTGAGAATGAGGAGAGAATAGATAATAAGGAAATGGCAGATGAAAGGAATAAATATTTTGCTTTTGTCTTCACTATAGTGGATACAAAATACATTCCAGTAATAGCTGTAAATCAGGAGGTGGAAGGAAGAGAGGAACTTGCTGAAATTACAATCACCAGAGAAGCAGTACTGAGCAAACTGATGGAGCTGTGGGATGACAAATCCCTGGGTCCTGATGGGCTTCATCCTAGAGTCTGAGAAGATGTGGCTAATGAGGTAGTAGATGCATTGGTGTTAACCTTTCAAAATTCGCTAGATTCTGGAAGGGTTCCATCTGACTCAAAAGTAGCAAATATAACTCCACTATTCAAGAAGGGGGGGAGGCAGAAAACAGGTAACTATAGGCCAGTTAGCTTGACGTTTGTCATGGGGAAGGTGTTAGAATCGATCATTAAGGAGGCTACAGCTGCGCACTTCGAAAAACTCAAGGTAATCGGGAATAGTCAGCATGGTTTTGTGAAAGGGAAATTATGTTTAACCAATTTATTGGAGTTTGTTGAAGGAGTAACATGCACTGTGGATAAAGGGGAGCCCCTTGATGTACTGTACTTGGATTTCCAGAAGGCATTTGACAAGGTACCACATAAAAGGTTGTTGCGCAAAGTAGGAGCTCCTGGTGTGTGGGGTTAACATATTAGCAACGGATAGAAGATTGGCTGGCTGGCAGAAAACAGAGAGTAGGCATAAATGGGTCCTTTTCTGATTGGCAGGATGTGATGAGTGGAGTCCCCCAGGGTTCTGTGCTGGGGCCTCAACCTTTCACAATTTCTATCAATGACTTGGATGAGGGGCGTGATGGCATGGTAGCTAAATTTGCAGATGACACTAAGATCTTCTTCTTCTTTGGCCTCCTTGTCTCGGGAGACAATGGTTAAGCGCCTGGAGGTGGTCAGTGGTTTGTGGAGCAGCGCCTGGAGTGGCTATAAAGGTCAATACTAGAGTAACAGACTCTTCCACAGGTGCTGTAGATAAAATTGGTTGTCAGGGCTGTTTCACAGCTGGTTATTCCCTTGCGCTTCTGTCTTTTTTCTTGTCACACTTTAGCCCCGCCTTTATGGTTGCCCGCCAGCTCTGGCAATCACTGGCAACTGACTCCCACGACTTGTGATCAATGTCACAGGACTTCATGTTGCGTTTGCAGACGTCTTTAAAGCGGACACATGGACGGCCAGTGGGTCTGATACCAGTGGCGAGCTCGCTGTACAATGTGTCCTTGGGGATCCTGCCATCTTCCATGCGGCTCACATGGCCAAGCCATCTCAAGCGCCGCTGACTCAGTAGGGTGTATAAGCTGGGGATGTTGGCTGCCTCGAGGACTTCTGTGTTGGAGATACGATCCTGCCACCTGATGCCAAGGATTCTCTGGAGGCAACGAAGATGGAATGAATTGATACGTCGCTCTTGGCTGACATACGTTGTCCAGGCCTCGCTGCCGTAGAGCAAGGTACTGAGGACACAGGCTTGGTACATGCGGACTTTTGTGTTCCGTGTCAGTGCGCCATTTTCCCACACTCTCTTGGCCAGTCTGGACATAGCAGTGGAGGCCTTTCCCATGCGCTTGTTGATTTCTGCATCGCGAGACAGGTTACTGGTGATAGTTGAGCCTAGGTAGGTGAACTCTTGAACCACTTCCGCAGCGTGGTCGCCGATATTGATGGATGGAGCATTTCTGATGTCTTGTCCCATGATGTTCATTTTCTTGAGGCTGATGGTTAGGCCAAATTCGTTGCAGGCAGCCGCAAACCTGTCGATGAGATTCTGCAGACACTCTTCAGTGTGAGATGTTAATGCAGCATCGTCAGCAAAGAGAAGTTCCCTGATGAGGACTTTCCGTACTTTGGACTTCGCTCTTAGACGGGCAAGGTTGAACAACCTGCCACCTGATCTTTCCTGAAGGAAAATTCCTTCTTCTGAAGACTTGAACGCATGTGAGAGCAGCAGGGAGACGAAAATCCCAAACAGTGTAGGTGCGAGAACACAGCCCTGTTTCACACCACTCAGGATAGGAAAGGGGTCTGATGAGGTGCCGCTATGCTGAATTGTGCCTTTCATATTGTCATGGAATGAGGTGATGATACTTAGTAGCTTTGGTGGACATCCGATCTTTGCTAGTAGTCTGAAGAGACCACGTCTGCTGACGAGGTCAAAGGCTTTGGTGAGATCAATGAAAGCAACGTAGAGGGACATCTGTTGTTCATGGCATTTCTCCTTTAGCTGACGAAGGGAGAACAGCATGTCAATGGTCGATCTCTCTGCTGGAAAGCCACACTGTGCCTCAGGGTAGACACGCTCGGCCAGCTTCTGGAGTCTGTTTAAAGCGACTCGAGCGAAGACTTTCCCCACTATGCTGAGCAGGGAGATTCCACAATAGTTGTTGCAGTCACCACGGTCACAATTGTTTTTATAGAGGGTGATGATATTGGCATCGCGCATGTCCTGAAGTACTGCTCCCTCATCCCAGCACAGGCAAAGCAGTTCGTAGAGTGCTGAGAGTATAGCAGGCTTAGCATTCTTAATTATTTCAGGGGTAATGCTGTCCTTCCCAGGGGCTTTTCCGCTGGCTAGAGAATCAATGGCATTACTGCATTCCGATTTTGTTGGCTGTACGTCCAGCTCATCCATGACTGGCAGAGGCTGGGCTGCATTGAGGGCAGTCTCAGTGACAACATTCTCCCTGGAGTACAGTTCTAGGTCGTGTTCAACCCAGCGGTTCATTGCTTGCGTTGGTCAGTGATTGTGTCCCCTGATTTAGATTTGAGGGGGGCGATCTTCTTGATGGTTGGCCCAAAAGCTCTCTCAATGCCATCGTACATTCCTCTGATGTTTCCGGTGTCTGAGGCCAGCTGAATATGACTGCATAGGTGTTGCCAGTAGTCATTTGCGCAGCGCCTGGCTGTTCTTTGTGCAGTGCTTCTGGCTGTTGTAAGTGCTATGGATGTTAACTCGCTGGGGGCTTTCTTGTAGTTCAGCAGTGCAATGCGCTTAGCGGCTATGACAGGTTCCAGCTCTTCAAAGTGAGGTTGAAACCGGTCTGCATTCCGCTTCACACGTTTGCCATAGGTAGTCATAGCTGACTGATAGATGGCGTCTCTGATGTGGGCCCACTTGGTCTCTGCATCCCCTGTGGGAGTGTTTTGAAGGGCTTTTTCAAGTGAATTTAGAAATTTTTGTAACAGCTGTGGATAAGAAATTCTGCTCGTGTTGATGCGTGGATGGCCCTTCTGCTTGGAGTGATGCAGCTTCTTTGGTTTGAGTCTAACCTTGCTGCATACCAGGGAGTGGTCGGTGTCGCAGTCCACACTGTGGAAGCTGCGTGTGGTTTGAACGCTGTTTAAAGAGGTACGCCTTGTGGCGATCAGGTCCAGCTGGTGCCAACGACATGATCTTGGGTGCCTCCAAGAAACCTGGTGACAGGGTTTGTTGCAATGCCAAGATGGCTCCTGAGCTTCAAGCTCCCTCGGAAGCTCCCTTGCTGTGCAACTGTATCCATGGCCATCTGCTCCCATTCTTAGTGCTTTCTCCCCCAATCTACCCTCTTAAACTGTTTAAATTCCCCTGGCTCTTTAATCAGTACATTTTAGCCCTAACTACAAGTTAACAACTAGTTTAATGTTACCTGGGCCCACTGCCCTCTTCCAGCCATACCTGCTCTTTGCTTTCTTCATTGAGCACTGAATTTTGCTGAAATTGACATCCAGTTTTCTGGACGCCTCGGCTGCACCTCTCTACCTGACAAAATTGCAAAGTACAGCTGGTGATACTCCGATCTTCTATCCTGTTGTTTTCATCGTCCAGAGCGTCCGCGGCCACGGTGTGCGGTAAGTCCAGTGCAGAGAGGCAGAGAGGAAAGAGCAGCAGAACCCTTGGGTAATAAGACCTAGTACAGAGGGGAAGCATTGAGAAAAAGTTGCCCCCGAACACGTAAAAAGCCATGACCCGGCCCCAGTTGACTCCATCGCGGAACGGTCCTCAGCCACAATTTCAAAGCGCCCGCGGGAGATGTGCGGCTCATAGCGCATCTGCAACGCAATGTCGGCGAATTTCTGCTGATACTGGCGCCCGAGGCTGTCACCCACCTCCCGGAGGACGCGGATGAGCTGTGACTCCTAGCTGCAAAGTTTTTATGAAGATATGAAACAGGTTGCAAAGCAGACCCCTGTGGGACTCCACTGGTAACATTCTCCCAGGCTGATGACAATTGATGTGCGGCAGTGGTTTTGTGCTGGGTTATGAACCATTCCCCTTTGTCATCTCCATTAGTAATCCTTATGAGTAATCATGTTAAACACAGCAGCAACCAACACACCAGGCACAGCGAGGTCTTCTGGGATGGTGGGAACTGATGAAATGTTTTATTACCTGCACCCCTTTCCCCACTCCCCCCCCCCACTCTCCCCTCCCAGCTCCCCCCTCGCACCATCTTCCCCCCTGCAGCCCCCTTCCCAGCTCCCCCTCGCACCCTCTTCCCTCCACCCCTCCCCCTCGCACCCCCTCCTCCCACCGGCATCCACCTATGCCTGAGCAGGGGCCCTAACAACCCCACTGCCTTGTGGGCGTCTCGGGAGAGTCCAAGGCTAAGGGAGTAAACCATAACCGAAAATCCAGAGCAGAACCCCGTAGGCGGTCATGTGTCACCTTTGGCATGTTTCTGGCAGTTCCTGCAGCCATACCGGTGCCAAACGTCGTGCTCTGCACTCCTTTGGACCCCACCAGAAAGGCCGAGAGGGGGGTTTTGACGCTTGGGCAACTCACAACCCCCATACATTCGCCCAGGCATGCGCCATGGAGAGGTCACTCCACAGTCGCCTCACACTAAGATCGGTAGGAAAGTATATTGTGAAGAAGACATAAGGAGATTGCAGACTGATATAGATCGGTTGAATGAGTGGGCAAAAATCTGGCAGATGGAGTATAATGTGGGAAAATGTGAAGTTGTTCACTTTAGCAGGAAGAATAAAAAAAGCAGAGTATTATTTAAACAGGGAACGACTGCAGAATTCCGAGGTGCAGAGGGATCTTGGTGTTCTAATGAATCACAAAAAGTTAGTATGCAGGTACAGCAAGTAATAAAGAAGGCTAATGGAATGCTATCCTTTATGACGAGAGGAATTGAAAATAAAAGTAAGGATGTTATGCTTCAGTTATACAGCGCTTTGGTGAGACCACATATCGAATACTATGTGCAGTTTTGGTTTCCTTATTTAAGGAAGGATGTAAATGCATTGGAGGCGGTTCAGAGGAGGTTTACTAGATTGATACCTGGAATGAGCGGGTTTTCTTATGAGGAAAGGTTGGACAGTCGAGGCTGGTTTTCACTGGAGTTTAGAAGAGTGAGGGGAGACTTGATTGAAGTATATAAGATCCTGAATGGTCTTGACAAGGTGGATGTGGAAAGGATGTTTCCTCTTGTGGGTGAATCCAGAACCAGGGAGCACTTTTTTAAAATGCGGGGTCGCCCTTTTAGGACAGAGACGAGGAGAATTTTTCTCTCTCGGAGGCTTGTGTGACTTTGGAATTCTCTGCCTCAGAAGGTGGTGGAGGCAGGATCATTGAATAAGGGAATCAAAGAATATCGGGGTAGATGGGAGTGTGGAATTCGAGACAGAAGCAGATCAGCCATGATCTTATTGAGTGGCGGAGCAGGCTCGACAGGCCGAATGACCTACTTCTGCTCCTAATTCGTATAGAGTAATAGAGCTATACAACACAGAAACAGGCCCTTCGGCCCATCATGTCTGTGCCAGCCATCATGCACCTAACTATTTTAATCCCATTTTCCAGCACTTGGCCCATGGCCTTGTCGGCCATGGCGTTTCAAGTGCTCATCTAAATACTTCTTTAATGTTGTGAGGGCTCCTGCCTCTACCACCCCTTCAGGTAGTGTGTTCCAGATTCCAACCACTCTCTGGGTGAAAATATTTTTCCTCAAATCCCCTCTAAACCTCCTGCCCCTTACCTTATGTATGGTCGTATTAAGGTGTTTTAATCGCTGATTATCTCCCAGTATCTCCAAAGTTGTTCAATAACTGGCATCTTTAAAGTGGCATTTTGGTTACGTTTCCCTATATTTCTCTGATCACCTGTTAAACGATTAGAAATGACAGCATTCTAGTTCAAACACTATTATATTATATTTAGCTGCTAATACATATGAATCGTATACTGCCTTGCAATGTTCTGTGTAACATATAACATGTATGTATATCATATAGATGCTAACCTATGTAGATTAAAGTAACAATTAAAACTGTGTGAAGGGATGATGTGGTAGAAGGATCATCAAATGAAACCATGTGAGTTGAACATGTGACAAAAACCACACCTACTGAAAATGGGACCTATTAATTTCGTCATATGAAACATTTTTAACTGCTACTGGATTGAAAATAACTTGTTTAAAGAGATCACAGCAGTGGCTGAAAACATGACTGCACATTTGGATTCTAAAGGACAGTGGCTGGAAACATGGCTGCACATTTGCATTCTAAAATGACAGTTGAATAAGAGAGACAATGGAACTGCTCCCTGATTCAATTAACCAGATGGATTTTGATCAAAAGACATTGAAGCTAGCATTCCAACGCCCCCCCCCCCCGACCCCCCAACTGAAAGTGTCTGCCAAGCATGGGGAAAAATCCACAAACCTCACCGGGCAGGTTGTTCCAAATAAGAAGCTAGTCACACAACTAACCTGCTGGCCAACCTGGAGTTTTTTGCATTGTCCCACACAGTTGGAGAGGAGACTGCAACTGTACTTGAAGAAAACAGCACCTATCTCTCTCTCTCCCTCTCTCTCACGCAAAGATCCAGGGACCCACGGAAGTAACTCCAACCTCAAGAGAGAAGACTCCTGCAGCCTTCTGGTACCAGCTCAATAAGTGAAAGTGTGCACTGGGCCCCAATGAGAACTGCAAGACTTAACTGCAATCAAAGACTTTACATCGAATCCCAAAATAAGTAACTGAACTCTATATTACTTCAAACCTCTCCTCTTTAATTATTTCTCCTCCTCTGTCTCTATTTGCCTGTGTGTTTATCGCATATGCATGCGAGCATGGTCGCGTCATGTATTTTTAGTAGTTTTAACTGAATTATAGTTTTCAGGTTAATAAACTTACACCTTTCTTGGTTAAATCTAAAAAAACCTGTCTGGTTGATTTCTATGCCATTACAATTAGCGAGCAGTGAGTAAGGATTCACTGAGGGGAAGCTAAAAACACAGTGGGCTGAATTGTACGCCGCCCCAGCAGGTCGGATGGTGGCGTGGGGGCAGATGAGGGCAACGTAAAATTGAACAGGAGGCCTACCCGCACCATTCCCGCCTCCAGTCAACTTTACGGCGGTGGGGCAGGGTTGGGGGGGGGGGGGCGGGAAATCGCCCGCCCGCCGGAGGCCAATCAAGGCCCTTGTGGCCACTTAACAGCCACTTAAAGGCCCTTGCCCGGGTGTGCTGGGGACGTGAAAAGCCACCCAGCGATAGCTGCCGGCCTTTCCGCGTGCCAGGGTGGTGCGGCCATGTCAGTTGCGCACAGGGTGCCCGATTGAGGGCTTCCCCCACCTCCCAACCCACCCCTCCCCCCAAACGGACCGATCTCCCTGGTGAGGCATGCCCAACTTACCTTCTCTCTTGGCTCCATCTCGTTGGCTAGGCTGCAGTGCCTGCAGTGGCCACCGCTCCCGGCCCGTTGATTGGCCGGCAGCTCATTGAGGCGGGACCTGCTCCCTCAAGCAGGTGGATGTCCCGCCTCGGGACAATTAAAGCCCGGGGACCCATAAAATGTGGGATGGATCCCTGGGCTAGGCAGAAGTGGGTTCACCACCGATTTTACGCTGGTGGCAAATTCCCGTCCACCTAAGGTAAAATCCATCCTAGTGTTTTAAAAATTAAACCCTGGTACTGCCAAACCAGGAATAGGCTGAGAGGAAAGCCCTAGATCTGTCCTCACCTGGTTGTAACAAACTGAACAACAAAAAAGAGGCAATCACACTACTGCAGGTGTACTATAGATCCCTAAACAGTCAGAGGGAGATGGAAGAGCAAATATGTAGGCAAATCTCTGAGAAGTAAGAAACAATAGGAATGTAATAGTGGGGAATTTCAACTACCCTAATTTTAACTGGAATAGAATTAGTGTGAAAGGCACAGAGGGAGCATAATTCTTAAAATACATTCAGGAGAACCTTTTTAGTCAGTACATAACAAGCCCAACAAGAGAGGCGATGGTTCTGGACTTAGTTTTAGGGATTGAAAGGCAAGTGGAAGGGGTATCAGTGGGGAAGCACTTTGGTGGAAGTGATTATAATTCAGTTAGATTTAGGGTCGTTATAGAAAAGGACAAAGATAGACCAGGAATAAAAGTTCTCAATTGAGGAAAAGCTAATTTTAATAAACTAACATATGATTTGGCTAAAGTGGACCGGAAGCAGCTACTTGAAAGTAAATCAGTGCCGGATCAGTGGGAGACATTCAAGGAAGAGATAATGAGGGTTCAGAGCAAATATATTCCCTTAAAGAAAAAGGATGGGATTAACAAATCCAGAGCCCCCTGGATGTCGAAGGGTTTAAAGGAGAGAATAAAGAAAAAAAGGAAGCTTATGACAGATACCGAGGGCTCAATATTGCAGAAAACCTAGAAGATTATAATAAGTATCGGGTGAAATTAAAAAGGAAATTAGGAAAGCAAAGGGAGGGCATGGAAAAATATTAGCAAATAAGATCAAGGAAAACCCAAAGATTTTTTTTATCAATACATAAGAGCAAGAGGATAACTAAAGAAGGACTAGGGCCTATTAGGGACCATAAAAGTAACCTGTGTGTGGAGGCAGAGGATGTAGGAATGGTTCTTAATGAATACATTGCATCTGTTTTCACAAAAGAGAAGGATAATACAGACATTGCAATCAGCGTCGAGGGATGTGAAATATTAGATGAAATTAACATAGAGAGAGA
Source organism: Heterodontus francisci (assembly GCF_036365525.1). Classification (NCBI taxonomy): domain Eukaryota; kingdom Metazoa; phylum Chordata; class Chondrichthyes; order Heterodontiformes; family Heterodontidae; genus Heterodontus; species Heterodontus francisci. The sequence continues at coordinate 118,087,004 of NC_090371.1, forward strand.
GGAAATATTAAGAGGTTTAACATCTTTGTAAGTGGATAAATACTCAGGCCTGAATATAATGTATCCTAGGCTGTTAAAGGAAGCAAGAGAAGAAATAGCAGAGGCTTTGACCATAATTTTCAATCTTCTCTGGCCACAGGTGTGGTGCCAAAGGACTGGAGGACAGCTAATGTTGTACCGTTGTTTAAAAAAGGAGAAAGGGATAGACCGCATAATTACAGGCCAGTCAGCCTAACATTGGTGGTGGGAAAAGTATTGGAAAAAACTCTGAGGGATGGAGAAATCCTCATTTAGAAAGGCACGGACTAATCAAAGACAGTCAGCATGGATTTGTTAAGGGAAGGTCGTCTCTGACTAACATGATTGAAGTTTTTGAAGAGGTAACAAGGAGGGTCATTGAGGGTAGTGCACTTGATGTAGTTTCTATGGATTTTAGAAAAGCTTGGCAGACTGGTCACAAAAGTAAAACTCCATGGGATCCATGGCAAAATGGCATATTGGATCCAAAACTGGCTCAGAGGCAGGAAGCAAAGAGTAATGGTTGATAGGTGTTTTTGTGATGGAAAGAGGTTCTGCAGGGCTCAGTACCAGCTTCCTTGCTTTTTGTGGTATATATTAATGATCTGGTCTTGAATGTAGGGGTATGATTAAGGAGTTTGGAGATGATACAAAAATTGGCCATGCAGTTGATAATGAAGAAGCAAGGTGTAGGCTGCAGGTTGAGGGGTCCATAACCAGTGGTTACAGATTTTGGGTAAAAATTACGAGGTTTATAGGGGATTTGAGGGGAATTTTTTTCACCCCGAAGATGTTGGGGATCTGGAACTCACTGCCCAAAAGGGTGGCAAAGGCAGAAACCCTCATACTATTTAAAAATTACTTGGATATGCACTTGAAGTGCCATAACCTACAAGGCTACGGACCAAGAGCTGGAAAATGGGATTACGCTGGATGGCTACTTGTTGGGCAGCGGGGACACCATGTGCTGAATGGCCTCCTTCTGTGCTGTAAATTTCTATCATTCTATGATTCTATTATCACTGCACCTTTCATCCAAACTTAGAACAGTGTAAAATTGATAACTACAATTTGTTGCTCATGACAAAGCTGTTATTGAATATGTTGAAACCACTACACTAAGTTACGACAGCATGCATACACATCACATATGATAGTGCTTCCATTTTAGTTTAGATTAACAATAGTCATTCAAATCCAAGGCCTATTGGAAAATTGTCGTAATTGACATCATTGATCCAGGGTAGCACCAGCAGCAGCTAAAGAATCATTCTGTAGTTTGAACATGAAAAAAAAATGAGGTTCATTATTTAAAAGTTGATAATAATACATTTGCTATGTGCTCGAGAAGTGTTCTTTTTAAGTCAGAACAATTTGAACTCATTTAAAGAAATATATGCTTCTGTTTTCAATTGTAATTTTAACCTAACTCACCTGGTGGGAAACTGACATGCTCAGATCTCCCAATTTTACTTTTCACTGACTTAGTTGTTAGCTCTGAACCAGGAAAATGGCTCAAGATCACATGGAGTGAGAAGGAAAATACAAGCCCTAGTGTGAATGGTATGACAGAAGCTCTGGTTAAAGAGGATTAGAAAAAAACCTGTGATTGTGGCCCATGTGGGGAATCAGTTCTACACCAAAGAGGGAATCTGAGACCCTCCTGTATATTCACGTGAAGTTTAAAGGTTGAACTGCAGAACATTGCTGCCAATGCTATCATGGAGTGATGAAATATTGAATAGGTATAATAGAATTCTACAGTTGTTTGGAAAGGTGATGTAAGGAGAATATAATTGAGTAGTTACAGAATAAAGGGACACTAATTTAAAACTGAGAGGCGAAGGAATTTCTTCTCTCAGAGGGTACTGAATGTCTGGAATTCTCTACCCCAGAGAGTTGTGGAGGCTAGATCACTGAAAGTATTTAAAGAGGAGGTAGATAGATTTTTGAAATATCGGGGAGATGAGGGCTATGAGGAGCTGGCACGAAAGAGGAGTTGAGGTCTGGGGCAGATCAGCCATGATCTTATTGAATGGCGGGGTAGGCTTGAGGGGCCAAATGGCCTACTCCTGCTCCTATTTCTTATGTTCTTATGCACTGGAAATTAGGATGTGTTTTCAAAAAGGTTTGAAATATTCAAAAGTGATACACTAAATAGACACAGGGTGAGAAAAATAGACCAGATTGACAAGAATGTTGAAGAAAGAAAAAATAAACACCTTGGATACACTATCATAGCCACTGGACATTTTCCCCTTCTGCTAATAACCTTCAAGTTGGCGGCAGATGGTGAGAGAAGCAATACCAGGAAATAGTCTATTTCTTAGCAATGTACTTATTGCAGAGGCATCTGTCCATGACAACAATGGTAAGAGTGGCCCTGTGGAGATTTTCAGGATCAGAGAGGTTGTTCAGCAGTAATTATGACTTACTACACAGTTGTCACACTGAGGACACATGCGAATGTGTCATGTAGCTCAACCACTGTGCTATGAGAACAGATCTAGCAGTTCAAAACTGGGAATCTATCAGAGCAGCGGAATTGTATACCACTACAATCTGCAACCTTATGGCTCAGTATATCATTTTAAACTTTAAAAAGTGTAAAATTGGTAACTGCAATTTTCTGCTCATGGCAAAGCTGTTTTTGAATATGTTATGCACTGCTACTTTGAGGTATGATAGTATGTGCAAACATCACATATAATAGTGCTTCTATATTAGTTTATATTGGCTCGGATTGTGCACAATGGTGAAGTGACAGTGATCATCATTGACCTTGAAGAAAACTGCTCACGAAGATCTAATGCGCATTATGACATGGATTTCACCTTTCCTGGCATTAATTTAATTCTGGCACTAGCTATAGAGGTTCTCTGGTATCCAACAGTGATGTCATCAAGCAGGCTAAGCAGCTCATTACATTGAAGAATTCTCATAGACAGCAAACCAGGAAGTAAAAAGCAGGTTTAATATTCATTTTAGATCGATTTATAGAAAGTGAAATAAAGATTTAAGACATAAACACGGGATTAAGGTAGAAGCTGCGACATAAATAAACTTTATAAAAGAAATAATTTTTATTATTTTAAGTAACTTTGGAATTTTGTTATCATTGAATTGAGAAACTTGATATAAAATTAGATTTTGAGGGACTAAGAGGTTGTTCAACAGTAATTATGACTTAGTACACCATTAAAAACCCAGTTACACCTCAATTAATACGGTGTAACATTTTCAAGGAGTTTTACAGTGAGAATTATTGCATAAAAAGTGGATGTTTATGTTAATTCAGTGATTTCTAATTAATTTCCATCTACGAGGACTTCAACAGTACATCCTGTGGAGGAGCAGGGAATTACAGACAGCAACTTCTAGATTTCCATGTTTAACTGTGCATGTGTGGATTCCAGCAGTTGCTGCCAGTTTCTCCATCATTACAACTGCAAAATCTGGGCCATCAAAAATAATCATGCCAATCTAAAGCCGATTGGGAAATAATTGTAGTTGACATCATTGATCCAGAGTAGCCCTAGTAGCAGGTAAAGAAGCGTTCTATACTTTGAGCGTTAAAAATAATGGTACTTGTTTAAAATTGGCAATATTAAATTTGGTATGTGTTCCAAAAGTGTTTTTATTTAGCAGGGAGTTTGAGCTTTTTAAAATATATATGCTTCCATTTTAAAAGGTAATTTTAACATAGCTCACCCAGTGGGAAACTCACATTCTTATCACCCAAATTTACTTTTCATTGACTAAGTAATTAGCACGGGACCAGAAAATGGATCAGAATCACATGGAGAGGGGAGGAACATCCAGGCCCTAGTGTGAATAATATAAGAGAAGCTTTGGTTAAAGATGATTGGAAAAGAAGTGTGATTGTGACTCATTCCTCCACTGCTATTAAAGTAGGAGACCAATCCTTGTTCAATGAGGAATGTGGATGAGCACGTCAGGAGGAGCACCAGGTGTACGTGGAAGAGAGTTAACCTGGTGAATCCACAACACAAACTACATGTATACAAAACAGTGAGAGCAGCACGTTCTATACAGAGCTAAGTGATCCCACAACCAACAGATAATCAATGATTGTGCAGTCCAGCATGAGAGTGCAAATGACAGAGCAACCATTTTCAGATTGAAGTGCTGAGTGGATGAGTCTTCTCAGCCCCATCCCTGAGAACCCACCATCACAGATGCCAGTCTTCAGCCAATTTACTTTACTCCATGTAACATCAAGAAACAGCTGATTGCAGTGGACAACTTTCTAGCTATAGTGCCGAAGACTTATGCTCCAAAAATAACTGCACCTCTAGCCAAGCTGTTCCAGTACGGCTACAACACCGGTATCTTCCCAGCAATGTGGAAATGTGCTGTCCACTATAAGCAGAATAAATCTAACCCATCCAATTAATGCTGTTCTCAGCCTATTCCCAATCATCAGCAAAGTGGTGGAAGGAGTCATCACAGTGCTATCAAGCAGCACTTACGAATAACCTGCTCACTGCTCAGTTTGGGTTATGCCAGAACGACTCGGCTGCAGACCTTATTACAGCCTTGGTTCAAACATGGATACAAAACCTGAATTTTGAGCTGTATTAAGAGTGACTTCCCTTGACATCAGTGTGGTACCAAGAAGCTCTAATAAAACTCAAGTAAATGGTGATCATGGGGAAACCTTCTATAGCTGGAGTCATACCTAACACAAAGGAAGACATCGCTGCAGGATTGTCAGGGCAGTGTCCCAGACCCAACTATCTTCAGCTGCTTCATCAATGATCTTTCTTCATCATAAGGTCAGAAGTTGGTCTATAGCTGTTAATTATACAGTGTTCAGTTCCATTCTCATTTCCTCAGTGAATGAAGCACTCCATACCCACATACAGCAAGATCTGGACAACATCCAGGCGCGGGCTGATAAGTGGCAAGTAGCATTCATCACACACAAATGCCAGGCAATGACCATCTCCAACTAGAAAGAACCTGACTCCCTCTCCTTGACATTCAATGAGATTACTATTGCCAAGTCCCCCAATATCCTGGGGCTACCATTGACAAGAAACTCAATTGGATCAGACACATAAAGCTAGAGCATTCTGTGATGAGTGGCTAACCTCCTGACTTCTCAAAACCTCACCACCACCTGCAAGGTACAAGTCAGGATTGCATTGGAAAACACTCCACTTGCCTGGATGAGTGAAGCTCAATGCCATCCAGGACAAAGCAGTCTGCTTGATTGGCATTCACATAAACATCCACCCAAACAACCACCAATGCACTGTGGCTGCAGGCATACTACCTATAGAATGCACTGCAGCAAGCTGTCAAGGCTTCTTCCTCAGCGCATACCAAACCTGCAACCTCCACCACCTACAGAGACAAGGGCCCCAGATGCATGGGAACACCATCACTTCCAGGTTCCCCTCCAAGTCGCACACTATCTTAAGACATTTCATTGTTGATAGGTCAAAATCTTGGAATTTCCAACTTAACAGCATTGTGGAAGCATCTTCGCCACACAACTTGCCATGGTTTAGGAAGACAGCCCATTGTCACCTTCTCAGAGAGACGAGGCAAGAGCAATAAATGCTTGTTTTGCCAGCAATGCCCAGATCCTGAGAATCAATTAAAGAAAAAAAACACAATATTAGCAATGGAAACACTGTTACAGTGCAATAATAAACTTAAGTTTCATGCAAAATGTTTGGAGGGGATAGAGAAGACATATAGAGTGATATTGTTAATAAGTGAGGCCTAACCACTGATGAAAGATGATATAACCTCAGAATATGGGTCTATATGGGTGCTATTTTATGGTCCAAAGGAAAATAAATTGGTAGCTTAATTATTATCGATGACCAGGACAAAGGAATAAATCATTGTCGATTATTAAAACAAAGCAAGATCTGAAAGATAGTGGTGCTCATTAGAAATGATGTTAATTATTCAGAAAGTGAGTGAAATGGAGGAGATTTTTCCAAAGGATAAAATAAGTTTGTGAAATTGATGCAGAATTACAGTGTGTTAAAAACGTACCACAAATCTGCAGAACTTGATATATTTTATTAAGATTAAGGTGGACACAAATGTTAGATTTGGTTTTTCTGTACAGTGACAGATAAAATAGTAAACATAACAACTTTCCAAAGAGTGCACTTGAAAATACTGAGAATGTAGGAGAGAAATTGGTAAATAAAACTGGGAAAGTACAGCGGAAAAAATAGAGGGAGAAATTCCCTCTGTCAATGACTTCAGCAGCAAAACAAAACTGGAATGAGTACAAAACAGCTTGGTTTTGAACAGTACCAAGAAAGGACCTTTAAGCAAAAGAATAAAGATGAAAGAACAAATTAATGAGAGAAAAAAAATGACTTTAGATAAGAGTCATTCTTCATACGAATTTACTAGATTTCATTAAGCTGAATCTGAATTCAAATTCATACACCGTCTATGGGAATGAAACTAGGTAATGCAATTAAGTAACAGAGCAGAAAATACTTCATTCCAATAACACAGATAGCCTATATTGATATATCCATTGCTATACTTTAGCATTTTAACATAAAGTGCATTTTAAGAGCAGGGGATAAGGCATTAAAAATTGATAAGCTTTTCCACTTAGTGAAAATGTTGCATCACAACTGGAAACAGATGAAACTAGAAAAGGATGTCACTGTACATCTTTGACCTTATTGATTACTTCACAGTAAATGCAGTTCGTTTTATATTTGGGATAATTAAATTAGATTAGATATGATGGAACTTGAAGTTTTAAGAGCACTTCATCCATTTATACTTTCTGAAATTATTCTTTGCAAAACATGTTTATGTTGGAAAGTATTTATGTAATTTTGAACTTCTGGTATTAGGTCCCAATTGTTCTTCATTATTAACTTTTTTTATCAACACAATGACTTCACCCTGAAGTTTGTATGTATTATGCTAAATCCCATAGATTGTCAGGGGATACATTCCAGATATGTATAGAAGTTCTCCTTGCCTTGAGCTTGTACATCTATACTCATGTTGTGCCATTTCATCAATTATTAACTTCAAGCCAATTTAAAATCCAATACACATCTGTAAGTTGCCCTGAACCTGCCATTATTATATATCTATAATTTAAAGCTATGCTGCTGTCATTATCTAAGGAATTGATACTGAGTGACAGTGTTGTTTTTGTTTGCAGATGACAAGGGAACAGTATATCTTGGCAACACAACATAACAACCTACAGAGACCTGAAAATCAACAAGTCTATCAAGTAGGAATTTATGGGTGGCGGAAGCGGTGGTTATACTTTTTTGTGCTCCTCCTAATGGTGACAATGATTGTCAATCTTGCATTGACAATATGGATATTGAAAGTAATGAAATTCTCAGTGGTAAGTGCCTGTTGAGTCAAGACTGTTTGATTTTCAGTTCTCCTTATGTTGAAGTTATAGCAGCTTTAGTGAAATACTTTTAAGGATAGTTCATCAGAAACTATAGGCAATTGATAATGGTCATCAACCCATATGTTTCTGTAGATTGCCAATAATTTTGCATGCTGTGTAGGAGGAAATTAAAGTTTGTGCTCTACTTGCTTTCATGACAGGCAATACTATTAGTATACAAAGAGGAGATTTGATGAAGTAATTGCATTGTAATTTATGTCTACTATCTGAAGCAGATCACTTTCATAATTGTATCTATATCACCAGGCACTGCTATCAATATTCTATTTACTCTTAATGTTGGTTTGGTTCTCCTTTTACTGTACACGGCTCAAACCTGACCATAATTCTACGGTTTATGGCAGCACTCATCTACAGTGACCTGGATTTTCCATTCGCATTCATTTAAAGCTGGTAGTAATTACTACAGGCATTAAAATGGAACCTATTACAAAATCTAGGGTAGCATCAGCAGAGAGGCCATTTTATCGAAACAGTGGTAGGGATTTTTTAAAGCCACACTTTCCTGGTATGAACAGTGCAGGCTAGGGGAAGCTGGGGGAAATTAAGAAGGTTGGGTGGGGAGGGGGGAGATTTCATTGAGGAGCAATGCATTCAAAACCCCTTTCATCTCACCTAACCTGAAATCGACACAATCTGCTCTAGAAGTGCAGCGGATCAATTTAAAGGCAAAGTCACCTCCTTCAGGTCCCACACCCCCAATTCCTAACCAGAGTTAAAATCTGGACTGATGAGTGGTCTTAAAATTCCAAAAATATTACACCTGTATGTGATGCTGCCATATGTTAAATGACAGCATTGGAAACAATGAGGCAGAACCTAACATTACATGGTATTTCAAATGACACCGTGAGTGAATTGCCAAACTAAGCAGAGAAAGTAAAAGAACATAAAACATTAACAGAAATGTGTTTTTATCAAAAAGTAGACAATGAAATATAATCTAGACAACAGCAGACAGGCAAAGTAATGGCTCAGATTTTGCTGGAGTCAGACACCTCTCAATGTGCATTGTTGGATAAACTATAACTGCACCCTTCAGCACTAAAAAATTGCCTTGTACATTACTGGATGTGTAAGCTGGTAATTGGTGGCAAGAGCAACGGGCCATCTAGGACCTGAGTGAATGATGGGAAGAATGGTCTGTTTCCTCAAACAATGAGATTTAAGGACTGAGAAAAAAATAGAGGAACAACAAAGGAGGGTGAATTAGAATGGGTGAATTAAAGTCAAATCAGGCACAGAAAGAGAAATAAAGAAAAGAGAAAGAAATATTGGATGAACAGAGATGAAAAGAGAGAGAAAGGAAAAGTAAGAAATATATTTTTTTAAGGGGCGGCATAGTGGTGCAGTGGTTAGCACCGCAGCCTCACAGCTCCAGTGACCCGGGTTCAGTTCTGGGTACTGCTTGTGTGGAGTTTGCAAGTTCTCCCTGTGACCGTGTGGGTTTCTGCTGGGTGCTCTGGTTTTCTCCCACAGCCAAAGACTTGCAGGTTGATAGGTAAATTGGCCATGGTAAATTGCCCCTTGTGTAGGTACGTGGTAGGAGAATTGAGGGAAGGTGAGGATGTGGTAGGGGATTAATGTAGAATTAGTATAAATGGGTGGTTGATGGTCGGCACAGACTCGGTGGGCCAAAGGGCCTGTTTCAGTGCTGCATCTCTCTGTGACTCTAAATGTTCTTAAATCTCTATCAAGAATTTACTACCTGCAAGAATGAAGCTCAACAGTTTAAATGGTTCCCCTTCTGGGCCAGAGAGGATTTTAGGCACTGAATTAACAATTATCATGTCGCTAACTCCAGGCGCTGCTTCACAAACCACTGACCACCTCTAGCAAGTTATAATGATTCGCAACTGGTGCCATATCTCTTCTTCGCTTGAACTTATTACCTGATTTATGGATTAATAATGGCATGCGCCAACTCTGTTATTTTTCCAGTAAGATTTAGGCCAACGTAGAGTGAAGACTCCAAGGTATATTAAAAATAATCCAATAATGCAAATAGGGCACTCAAGAAATAAAATGGAGAAGGGAAAGAATTAAATATCTCATTTGAAAATAAATACCTTGTTTCAATTACTCAAGTGGGGCAGAGACGAAAAATGTCATGAAAGGCACATACCAACAGCGGCGTGCACTCTTAGAGCTGAATTTTACAGACCCCGTCGGGGGTCATGGCAGGGGAGGCTGGAAAATGCCTCTGGGAGAGGCCCACCACTGACTTCAACACCAGGAAGGTCTTGCCCCATATTGCTGGCAGCAGCAAGGCCTCATGGTGCCCCCCCACCCCCACCCCACCGCAGCTAGGCGACGGGAGCCCAATTTAAATATGTAAGTTAATTTTAGTTAATTAATTAATTACCGTTGCACTTCAGCCATCCGTCCCGGAGCAATATTGATGCCGGTGGCTGGCATTCCCGCGCCTTCGGATCCCAGTCCAGGGGTCCGAGGTGGAACACTGGTGGAGAGGGGAGAGCAGGTAAGTTTTTCAGTGCGGGAGGGAGGGGAGCGGGGTCAAACTCATCTCATTGTTGTAGGGGATGGTGGGCAGTGTTACAGCGCACAGTTTATGAACTTTTTGGTGGGATAGGTCAGGTGCACAAGGTGGGGGGAGAGGGCAAGGAGTTAATTCCATTGTTATTGGCGGGGGGGGGGCGGTGGGAGAGGGTCAAGATCAATTTATTTAATTTTATCAAATCAATCTAGCTTTAAATATTTAAGTTGAAATGCAGGGCTCGAAGCCCTTTAAAAATGGCATCTGCACCTACGCAAAGTCATCGGGGTGGGCGGTCCACCCCGGCTATTAAAATGAGCCACCACTCTTAATATCGTGGTGGCTCTGCACCGCGAGGCCCGCGCAGGCACTCCGCCATTGTGTTCGTCCGCAGCGGAAGTATAAATTTCAGCCCTTAGAAAAGTGGAGCTACTTTCATCCCCACATTAACTTATTTGTTAAGTAATTAATCTTTAAATCTAAAATGTTTATTATGCAAACCTGTTTTATTTACTAAATTTCAGATAGTTGTGCTGGTTTTGTGCTTAAAATAGGTGCAACAATAACCAATTTAGCAGGGCAGGGGTCTGCAGCTGATTTTTATGGACATTTGGACCACTGTCAAATTGGTCGGTGCCTTTTTTTAGGCAGTCCTGTCATCACCTGAAATGACTCAGGAGTTTCTTTTAAATATTGAAATGAGGCTTCTACATTCATTTCCAAATCTGACATGTAAATTTGTTCATGTTAGTCAAGTTGGGATGGTATTTCCTTGTCTCCAGCAGCCTAATAAGCAGTCCTTAAAGGGAGCACTTGAGGCTGCTCAAAAAAGTGCCCTAAAACTTTCAAAATTTAGATTTTTGGTGAGTCAGAAGGAGCAGGAGTGTTCTTCTTGGTCTGCAGAACAACCGTGGGCCACCACCTGCCCACCTCATTACCCACCACCAAGCCCAAGACTTACCTGAAGGTCGCATGCTGCACGAACAGCATCTACTTTGGGGCACTAAGGAGTTTAGGGACCAAAGAGTTAACTTGACAGTATTTATATATTCACAAATTCAATGTAATAAAAACAGAACATACTGGAAATGACCAACAGGTCAATTGGTGTCTGAAACAGAAAGGTAGGTTAACATTTTTGGTGTGCCCCTTCATTAGGTGGTTAGGTTGTTCACTCTGTTTCTTGTTCGAACATTTTTTTTATTGAAAGATGCTTTTCTTTGATACTAACACTATCCACTATCAATTTAAGTTTCCCTTATGCTGGTGACTAATAAAATATCCCACAGTTTGCCTGAAAAAATTTGTTAATTTTCCTGGGCTGCATGCCTAGAATTGTGACCCAACAAGGGAGACGTGCCTCGGGCATTAAAATCGACTACTGTGACTATGACCTATGTCTAACTGGCTTTGTCTCCACATGGGACAGCACAACTATTATAGTACAACAATCTTCTTGCATGAGGACACTTTCATCCTCTTTCTTGAGCCCCAGAGATAGTTTGCTGTCACTCGCATTAGCGAGAGTGCAAGGAAATTATAAGTCTAGCAGTAATCCATTTTTACTGATACTAATATATGAACATTCTCAGTTCTGGTAGAATGAATATTGCTTCCTGTTGTCATCAGTGAGTAAATATAGCCCTATGTGTTTATTTGAAGAATGTCAAACACAAGCAACAAAAACTCTTTTCCTGCTGCTGAGAAAATCCAGAGATATTTTTCCGCTGACCTTAATAAATCTCAAACGGTGCCCCTTTCAGAATGTTCCAATAAACATAGACATTTGTGTAAACCTAACTGACATGTTTAACTTTTCTATCAAAATATTAGCAGGGCATATTAAAATAATAGCTGATTAGTCATTCCTGTCATCAACCTGTGTTGATGTGTTTATTATATGTTTTGTGGATTTAGTCATTATGAGCAGAAAGGTTCCTGATATTTACTGTGCTGTGGTATAATGTTGATAGATTGCAGTAAGAGAGTGAGAAACAAACATGCAAAATATTTTTGTCCTTCATTTGCGACCAAGATAAATGTTAGTTTGTGTTTTACTGAGAAGTGTGGTGTTTCTAACAGTAGGGTGCTGGCATAGAACCTGTGATGTAGTAAAGGGTGGTGTGGGGGTCCATAAAATAGTGAGGGAAGGCAGAGGTGGAGTGCCCATCGTCTTCCTGACTCTATTCAATTTTGTCAAGGACGGGGAAGGTCAAAGACTGCCTTCCCACCCAGAGGCCAATTCAGGCCTTTAAGTGGCAAATTGAGGCCCTTAAATGGCCAATTAATGGCCACTTAAGGGTCTCATCCCACCGCCGCTGGCATTTTACCCGCGGCAGGGTGGTGCCTCTGCCATGTGCAAGTTCGCCCAGTACCTCCAGGTGGCCTCTGTAAACTGGTTGGGGTTGGGGTGGGGGGGTGCTGCCCTCCTTCCTGGGCAATCTGTGGCCCACGGAGGGCCACCAGTGGCAACAGCCACCCCTGTGCCACCTCCCTGCCCTCAACAACCCACCCACCCCCACCCCTCGCTAGGGCCTACCTGACTGGACACGGTGAGCTCGCCCCCACTTACCTGTAGTGCAGCTACTCCTGGTCCGGTGACTACTGTAGCTCTGGCAGTAGCCACTGCTCCCAGTGGTGCCTCTGGGACTGCTGAACTGCTGGCCCCCTGACTGGCTGGCAGCTCTTGGAGGTGAGGTCCCCATCTTTAAAGGGACGGGGACCCCATCGCCGGGCAGTTAATTGCCTAAGCACCGTGAGTTGCAGCTGGGGGTGCTTCAAACAGTCAAGGTTCCATTTACCTTTTGACCTGCTGTTGGTATCCCTGCCAGCTGCTTAAAATTCATCCCTATTTCTCATATTTAATAACCTAACCAAAACATTCTGTTGGTTATTTACAACCACATTTGCTGAATATTATACTAAAGGAGGCAGATTTTCAATTAATTACTGAATAGGAGATAACTGTTTTAAATATAATGGTTATGACCAGCTGATCATATGCCAGTCCAGTGGGTTATGTTGTTATGTGTAGGATTTCTATCAAAGATCACTGTTAGAGCTTAATTTTCTATCCATGGACGCATTCCCTTGCTGAATTCCGTATGGGATCCTGGAAGCGATTTTTGAGAAAGCAGACAATTAAGTGGCTGTCTCTGGGAGCCCCGTTCAGTTAAGGATGGTGAGCGGGCTCCCGAGGGCCAATAGGAGCCCCTTCAGCACTGGACGATCAGCAGCCCCACTGTCAGAGGTGGGAGTAGCCGCTGTAGTGGGAGAAAGAGAGGGAGCCTCAAGATGGAGAACGAGGCCACAGCTGCCAGGCTGTCATTGTGGAGGGGCAATCCCTCCACTGGATAACCAGCGGCTGCTGCTATGGCAATCTCACAATCGCAGCCACAGTGTGGGGGCGTGGGGGGAGGGATGGTGTGAAATAAAAATGCAAAATGGAGCGCTGGCTCCCCAGTCTGCTGCCGGGAAGCCACTTCCATTAATCAGCTAGGCTTCAGCCTTGCATGGCAGGGGGCCTGCATGCCGACTGGAAAATTCCAGTCAGCATTAGCACAGTGGCCTCAATAGGTCCATTAATTGGTACAATCGGCTATATCGCTAGTGGGCGGGAAGTCGTCAACTCCACCCCAATCCAGTCTCTTCCAAAATGGGCCAAAGACAGGAACATGCCAGCAGTGGGAAATTGCAGGCCATCACCCTTCATTCCTGCCTCTGCAGCCCTTCCAAAATCCACCCTACAATCAATCCTTGGCTGTTATACCACTGAAGTTCGGAAACTGAGATTTGAAAGGCTACTTATTGAAGGGTCAGTTTTTGTTTATGAACTGAGAGTACTGCATCTTCTCAGAACTAAATGGAGTACATACAGGATTAACAATAATGAACAACTGATTTCCATAATAATAACAGCAAAGGAAACGTTACATACGATGATGCCATTCAGCCATCAAAATTGTTCCTTCCACTAACTATGTGGAACATTTGTGTATCATGGATGCAGCCTTGGTTCAAACATGGACAAAAGAGCTAACCTCGAGGCGAGGTGAGAGTGACTGCCCTTGGTATCAAGGCAGCATTTGACTGAGTATGGCAACAGGGGGAAAACTCTCCGCTGGTTGGAGTCATAACTTTCTAGCGCAAATTAAGATGGTTGTGGTTGTTGGAGCTCCAGGGCATCACTGCAGGAGTTCCGCAGGGTAGTGTCCTAGGCCCAACCATCTTCAGCTGCTTCATCAATGACCTTCCTTCAATCATCAGGTCAGAAGTGGGGATGTTCGCTGATGATTGCACAATGTTCAGCACCATTCGCAACTCCTCAGATACTGAAGCAGTCCGTGTCGAAATGCAGCAAGACCTGGACCATATCCAGGCTTGGGCTGATAAGTGGCAAGTAACATTTGCGCCACACAAGTGCCAGGCAATGACCATCTCCTGAAAAAGGGAATGTAACCATCTCCCCTTGACATTCAATGGCATTGCAATCACTGAATCCCCCACTATCAACATCCTGGGGGTTACCATTGACCAGAAACTGAACTGGAATAGCCATTTATATACTGTGGCTACAAGAGCAGGTCAGAGGTTGGGAATCCTGCAACAAGTAACTCACCTCCTGACTCCCCAAAACCTGCCCATCATCTACAAAGCACAAGTCAGGATTGTGATGGAATACTCTCCACTTGCCTGGATGGGTGCAGCTCCAACAACACTCCAGAAGCTCGACACCATCCAGGACAAAGCAGCTTGATTGGCACCCTATCCACAAACATTCACTCCCTCCACCACCGATGCACAGTGGCAGCAGTGTGTACCATCTACAAGATGCACTGCAGCAACACACCAAGGCTCCTTAGACAGCACCTTCCAAACCAGCGACCTCTACCATCTAGAAGGACAAGGGCAGCAGTTGCATGGGAACACCACCACCTGCAAGTTCCCCTCCAAGTTGCACACCATCCTGACGTGGAACTGTATCCTTCACTGTCGCTGGGTCAAAATCCTGGAACTCCCTTCCTAACAGCAGTGTGGGTGTACCTATCCCACACGGACTGCTGCAGTTCAAGAAGGCAGCTCACCACCACCTTCTCAAGGGCAATTAGGGATGGGCAACAATGCTGGCCTGGCCAGCGATGCCCACATTCCATGAACGAATAAAAAATAGTACTCCCCACAGGGAAATACAGCACAACCCTACAATCTGAATTATTAAGA
Organism: Heterodontus francisci; assembly: GCF_036365525.1. Lineage (NCBI taxonomy): Eukaryota > Metazoa > Chordata > Chondrichthyes > Heterodontiformes > Heterodontidae > Heterodontus > Heterodontus francisci. Next base: position 118,102,198 of record NC_090371.1, read on the forward strand.
AATCATACATCTCGCATAAATCTGTGGCATTTCACTTCAAAGGCATTATGCAGATGCAGGGCAAAAAGCGTAATTGAACTAAACTCACCATGCTGAAAGGTTTGCATTTATTTGGCAAGATATTTGTGCCAATCAACAAATATCTTCGACTGAGGAAAAACCATCCAATCAAATTGCTCAATTTCTTTTGAAACGCAGTGTTAAGTTTGGGATTTTTGATCACTTGTCCACAGAAAAGGATGTTGGCATGATTTTTATTCACCTCCAAGTTAAATTCAGCTCTCAAAGGATTAAAACTGCCACAGCAGCCGCAAGATGGGGGTTATTATATTACAGTCAAATGGAGAAGGAAGGGTGGGAGGGAGGGTGGGTGGGTAGATGAGTGAGTGGATGGTTACTGCTCACCTACCACTTTGAACAGAAACAAATAACTCATCCTACATTCAGTGGAATTTTTGTTTCACCACCACCCTCATACTTAAAATCAGGATGGTATTGGGACAAAAATTGCATGTGAAACAGAACCCATGACTTACTTATGATTGTTCACCTATTCTCATTTTGCTGATGGACCTTCCTCTTGGTGGCCAGAGCTCCAATCAGAAATGGGCAGGGGTCTAATGACAAGACAAATTGGGTTCAACTGAGGTCAAAATTCCCAAAGTTATTGTTGCTCAGTCCTAATACCACCTGGTACAAGCCAGGAGATGGCCATTTCAAGCGATATTTAAACTGATCTTGGGCTGCTCTCAGGTAAGACAGTGGAAAGATTTGGGAAACATTTTGCTTCTATTACATGGTGTTTTTTTGCCTACTTAGATCATTTCAAACTGTTTGTAGTGGTTGTGGTATGTTTTGAACTCTTAAGTTCTGGCAATGCACATTTTTTCATGCAAGTCCTTCAACAATTTCATTCTAACAAGACAGAGGAGGAGCAGGAGCAGCAGGAAGCAGGAGAAAACAGAACTGCAGTGTCAGGGATAACAAATAGAGGGAGTAGTGCTGACTGGAATCTTTACCTACCCAACAGACTGTATAGGCTTAGAGAATTATACTTGCAGTTCTCAAAGGAGCAGTGCATAAAGAGGCTTTGTCTAGTGAGGCTGTTTCAGTGTTGTTTCACCTCCTGCAAACAAGACCTGCAACATACTGCAACAGTGAGCTCATTGTAGTAGTCAAGGTCACTGCAGCCCTGAATTTCTTTGCCTCCAACTACTTCGCGGAAGCCACTGAGAATATCAGTAACATTAGTCAGTCTGCAGATCACGCTCACATTAAGCAGGTGACTGATGCCATGTTTGTTAGAGCAAATACCCTCATCACTTACCCCATCGACAACTGGAGACAGCAGGACAGGACAGATTTCAGGTTGCCCCAAGACCACAGTGTCAGTGATTGCAGGTAGTCCTGCAGGCTTTTTCATGCAAGCCTACTTCCTGCCTGAATTGCTAGGGCTTCCATTCTATTAATGCACAATTGGTGCGTGATCTGCAGAAGGGCATCATGCAGCTCTGTCCTCACTTTCCTGGCAGCTGTCATGATGTTTTCATCTTTAATTTGAAATTCAAGCCATTTATCCATTTTCCCACTCTTTATCACTGCACAATAAGTGCACAGAAAGAAGGGTTATTCCTTGTTCATGTGGCTCATGACTTCTCTCAGGAACCCACTCTTGGCAGCTGAACTGCTCTGCATGGCTTGATTAGAACCCTCAATGAGCAGACCATTAAAGTCCTCAAGCAACCATTCCACAGGCTGGAAGGTTGGGTGACTTTCTGCAATGCAGCCTAAAAAGTGTGTCTCATGTGATAATGGTTTGTTGTTTGGTGTAAACCTTCGCTTTGAATAGGGATAATACATGAATCCACCACTGGACATGATGAGGACGAGGACACTGATTGTGTAGAGGATGGTGAGGAAGTGGAAGGACACCAACACTTGATAGCAGTCAGAGCTCTTCGGCAGTAGCTCATTGATTGAAAAGTGCTTCAGCTGAACAATTCCTGGCCCACATGCATTAGCAATCATATCTTCATTCTCCTAGTCCTTCCAGCCTCAAATAAACTCTGTCAGCCCAAAGAACAGCAGTAATATTCATATCAACATACATTGCAAAGTTACCAAATAATACAGGAACACTCAGCAAACAAATATTTCAAAAAGGTTATAATTTTACAGCTTTTACATATGCATGATACTGGTGTGTTCTGTTAAAGTCTATCTGTTTCATCTACTCCAGTGCTCCTATGAGGTGCTTCTCCACTGGCTGCTGCATGGGAAGTGGAAAAGCATTGGTGCTCACTCAAGGGTCCTCTTGAGATGCTCATGGTCATAGACCGCTAGGTGCTGAGGCCTGATAGAACCTGGTTACAGACTCAGTAGCTGCTGAGGCAGTTTTTGCCTAGTTGACTTTCTAGCACCAGGACAGGCATTGGTTGAAGGGATTACTAGGGTCCAGATGTGCTGTCATCCTGACAGATGGCAAATGTTCCATTCCCATTACATGATTGCCTCTGCTATTGAATTGCAGAGTGTCAATGCCATGTCCCTGAAATGCACATAAATTATTGTGGAATCTCCACTGTCTCTGGCATGTAGCAAAAGCTCCCTGGTGCACAGTCCAGTGCAGTGGTGCAGAGAAACTATCTTTCATTAAGAGGCTGGGTCCGCTAAGGTCTACATCTCTGCAGTCTTCAGCTGAACTAGGATGTAAGTTCTGGTGCGCTGTCTCCTGGGCTATCCTTTCAACCTACACCTGCTCCTGCTCATCCATGTTCTGTGAAGTACCTGATGCAGACCACTCTAACACCTAACTACAGAATGCAGGCTATCAGTTTCTGTGCTGGTGCTTAGAAAAGCAAGTGCAGATTTTCTCCCCCTCCATCTGTGCACCTACGAGTCCAAGGATGGCTAAGGATTAGCATGTAGTGGCAAAAATAAGGAGCAGCAGATGAGTGGCAGCGATTTGCAGCACCAGGTTGCCATATTGAATGAGAGAGTTAAGTAGAAAGGGAAAAGTAAGGAAGATGCCTAACCACCCATCTCTATGTGTCCAGCCTGAGAGAAATAGATAACATAGATGATCACTGATTATTTTGTTAGATTTCTGGAGTACAGAACTAAAGAACTTCAGTATGAACATTGAGAGTAGAGAAATCCTTGTTGCTAATCAGTAGTGAATATGAAACATAAAGACCCAACTAAAATAGTTGAAACCATGTCAATTAACAAATTTGAAAAAGAGCAAGTGGAACAAAATGTTTGGGAATATGATCAAGGATAATAAGGATATGTACAACCATCTTATGCTAGATGAAATAAAATTGCTTGCAAACTTATATCAGCTATGGCAGAAGCTGGTCAGGAGAAACACTTTTTTCTAAAAATGTGTTCGGTAGAGTCCACAAATGTGTGTCATCCATGAAAGGAACAAACTAAATTAGCCAAATTACCTTTTCTTGGTCCATGCTGTCTTATACTCTTATTGATAGCTGCATTTTCCAATTAGTCCCAATCAAACCTTGATAGAACTTTTTAAAGGACCTAATTGCTATAGAACGTTTGCTGGGAATAATTCTATGCACACACTTTTCTATGGAGCATTAAATTATTGTAAACTCTGGCCTTACTTGAAACATGTATACCTGACCTCCAAATCTGCAATCACATTAAGGGGAGATTTTGAGGCCTCTGGTGGAAATGGGACAATAGACCCCACGAAAAACGTGAGAAAGAACTTAATTACATAGAAAACATATTCTTAAATTAATAAGCAAAACATGGCAGATAATAGAGCATTTCAGCTTAAATACAGTCAACAGTACAGTATAATATAATTGAGTTCTAATAACTATCCATCTATTTTTCCAAATTGGCATGTTTTGTTCAGGCTATTGCTTGGATTAGAATTCCATGTAATTTATGTGTGGCTGAGAATGGTACTTAAGAATGCAGCGCATGTTTCATTCTTATGCTTGTATCAGATAATTATTTATACTGTTTAAAATTTATACTGTTGAATTGCACTGCACTATTCCATTCACAGTGTTTTCACACTGATACTTTTACTCTTTATATTTAAACAATTGTCCTCTGTTGATTTACAATATTGTATTGAGCAGGACTGTGCATTAGAAATGTGATATTGCAATATGAGCTTTGGGGGTTTATACTTTGAGTTTAAATAGAATTTGCTTTTTTTTTTGCTTTGAAAACAGATGCAAGTAGAGATCCTTCTCATATGCTGTGGATGGCATCACACATTGCATGGTTTAATTGCTCAATAATCTGATTTTATCAATTCATTTATGACTACCTTGCACATACATGGGCGGCAGCATCTTGTATATTGTACTAGCAGTGATTTAATGGGATATAGAACAGTACAGTAGTAGAAGAACGAAGAGCTCTTTCCACAACCAACATGCCTTAGGTCTGACTGATGGTGCTAGATGACTCTTGATATGGCACTGATTTCTATTTTAAAAATTGCTATTTAATGTTCTTTAGTGCAACTAATCCATGAGGATTAATGTTCTTTACCACCCTCAAGGATTTTCAGCATATTTGCATTCAAATCATCCTTCCAGTTTATTGAGATTGTGTCTCAGGTATTGCATGACTTCTTGAATCAGTTGTGCAAGATTTTGGAGTCATCTGGTGTTAATTAGTCAAAGGTAAATTAAATGTAAAATAAGTTTTAATTTTTATTTAAAAATAGCATTAATGGCTGAAGTTGATAGCTGATGTTTGAATGGACCTGGACATGAGGGACTGAATTCTGTAGGCCTGCCGCCAAAATTGGCGACGGGCAAAAAAAATAGTGGCCCACACACCAAAGAGCCGCCGCAATTCCAAGCACAGCAGATCATTTTAATAGCGAGAGCGGGCCGCCCCCTCCCCCCACCACCCCCCTGATCACGTGGAGGCGGTGGGCTGTCTGTCCCCGTCAATGGCACCAGCTGCCTGTGCTCAGGCGCTGATGCCTTTTTTAAAGGGCTGTCAGCCCTACTGGTAAATTTAAATCTTTAAAGTGAAATGGTATTGAAAAAATATCTCTCTTTCTTTTGCCCTTTCCCACACCCCAATAAAAATTATTTGCCCTTTCCCCCTCGCCAAAATACTTACCTTTACTATCTGACCTACCCACCTCCCCCCCCCACCCCGCCAAACTGCACAAACTTTAAACTATGACCCTTTCCACAATCCCCTACACCCGTGACATTCATTTGACTGCCACCCACTCGCCACCGCACCAGTGTTGCACCTCGTTTCCCCAGACGGGGATCTGAAGGCGCGGCAGTGCCAGCTGCCGGGATAAAGATCGCGGTGGCACTTCAGGAGGCAACGGGAAAGTCATTACTGCAGGTAAGTTAATTTATTTAAGTATTTAAATTACGATCCCGTCGCCAAGCTCTGGGGGTGGGGACTGCTACGAGGCCTTGGCTCTGCTGGCAATATCGGTACGGGCCCTGCTGGCGTCGAGATCCATGGCAGGCCTCATCCGGGGCAATCTTCCTTCCCCCCACCCCCCACCCCCACCATGGTCCCGATGTTGAGGTCTCTATAAAATCCAGCCTGAGAACTCTTTGACGTATTTTGTTTATGCAGTTTGTTCTTTATTGTTCTAGAACCTAAGGTTGAGGGGTGATTTAATTAAGGTGTTTAACATGATATTGGAATTCAATAGGGTAGATGCATCATTTCCTGTGGTGGAGGAATTCAGAAGTTAGAGGTCAACTATTTAGGAGTGAAATCAGGAAGATCTTTCATTGCAAATGAAATCTGAAACTTGCTCCCTCAAAAGGCTGTGGATGCTGGTTCAATTGAAATTTTCAAATCTGAAATTGATAGAGAGCAAAGGTGAATACATGAAGTTGAGGTATAGATCAGCCATGATCCAACTGAATGGAAGAAAAGGTTCAAGGGGCTGAATGGCCTATTCCTGATTCTATGTTCCTATTTTCCTTTGATTCTGTTTAAGCTGACAATATTCCAACATGAAAAACAAAAGCTTTGTCATACTTTATAAACAGAAGCTGCGTAAAGGGAGCATAATGAACAGCACCGTTACTAGCATTTTAATCAACCCTAATTCTGCTTTGCATAAATAAGAGAAATGTTTTCTATTAGTTATTTATGGTTATCACTCTTCTAGAATATATTTATGTAAAATTGTAGATTACAGAATGTCTATGTACTTCATATGTTGCATTCTCTCCTTCCTGCCTGTGCATTGGTGCTTTAAGCTGGAGTACAGTTTGCGCTGACTGACCCCACCCTTTAAGCCTGGGAGCTCATCTGTCATGGCCGAGTGAACTAGGACGGCAGCAGCAAGGTCTCCAAGCTGTAGTTTTGGATTCAGAGTTTCCCCTCTCCTAGGTGGGTTGCTGACCAAGGCTTGAAGGGACCCTCCTTCCCTTGCGACTTTATCCAAAGCTGGTATAACAACAACCATAGTTCACGCAATATGGGGTGGCACGCCTTTTGTCCAGAACTTCAGCCGCTTGGAATCCTTCCACCCTGGCCGTTATCTTTATCAAGAAAGTCATCCGCCCAGGTGGTGTCGTGTTCATCATTTCACCTCTCATGCCACATACAAACAAAAAAGTATGAGAATACAAATAACCAGTGTGTTCTGTCTGTTGACTGTTATGGAGCATGTTCACAAAGAACAATGGATTATTTATGGATCTTTTCAATAGCTGATGGAATTGAATAGTCTGCATTTTTCAAACCCAATCTTTTTAAAAAGTAAACCACAAAGGTGAAAATTAGATTATAGAAAATGTAAATGGTAGATGGATCCAACCCAGTGAAACATGAAAGAGAGGTGCAGGGTAAATCCAGGAAAGCTGCCTTCTTGATCCAACTGAATAGCTTACTTGGCCACTTTAGAGGGCAATTAGGAGTCAGCCATGTTGGTGTGTGACTGAAGTCACATGTTGATTAGATCAGACAGGAATAGCAGTTTTCCTTCCCTAAAGGACATTGGTGAACCTGTTGGATCTTTACAACAATCTGGAAGCTTCATAATCACTTTAACAGAAATTATTTTTTTTAAAAAACAGCATACTTTTTAAAATTAGATTCAAATTTACAAAATGCCATGGTGGAATTTTTACTCGCATTCTCTGGATTGCTAGGACAGTAACATAACCAATCCAATACATAGATCCTTGCCAACTGATGTCTATTATTATTGTCATCCATTCTATGAAATCTGACTTATTGTGACTAGAAGATCTGGAGGCTGCAGTAGCTAATTAACATGGGGCATTCCTTTTGTACGTGAAGAGGAAGCAATGGCAATATTTGGCTTCAACTCTGACCTGAGTGTTGGTGGTGGAGACATGGGAGTTTCTGTGTCTTAAGAGGGCTCATGAGCATGTCTATCTTTTCATATTTAACGTTTCTGTGTATTCTTCAATCCCTTCAACATCTACCCTTTCCCTCATTAGAGATCCACAAAGTAGCTGCTTAAGATTGAATGCTACTTAATGCACCCCAAAGGGTTGCTTTTTGCTCTTGAGGGTGCAAACCAAAAACTAGAGGAGAAGATTGCAGAAGATCAATGCCTTGCAGTTCCCTGTACTCTGGTAACACAGATGATCACTCACCCACTCTTTATTTCACCCTTCCCTTGATACTCAGTAGCCCAGAGGCACCTGATCAGATGATATAGATGAAGAATTGGCAACTCACCAAGGCTCCTTCAACAGCACCTTCCAAACCCGCGACTTCTGCCAACTAGAAGGACAAGGGCAGCAGATGCATGGGAACACCACCACCTGCAAGTTCCCCTCCAAGCCACATACCATCCTGACTTGGAACTATATCGCCATTCCTTCACTGTCACTGGGTCAAGATCCTGGAACTCCCTTCTTAACAGCACTGTGGGCATACCTACCCCACATGGACTGCAGCGGTTCAAGAAGGCAGCTCACCACCACCTTCTCAAAGGCAATTAGGGATGGGCAATAAATGTAGCCAGCTACACCCACATCCCCCAAATGAATAAAAAAAAAGACAGAAGTCTCAGGATACACATGTGAAAGTGTTGCACTTGAAAGGAGGCAGAACCTGGCTGGAGAGCAAACAGATGGTAGTCTCAAACATCCTGACATGCAGAGTAGGATCTAGCAATACATCAGACATATTTAGGTTTTGAGAGGCCTTTCCCAAGATTTGTGGCAAATAACTTGGGCAGAGGTAGAATCTGTTGCCTTGCTGTGCACTCACATCTGACAGGGTTTCCACTTATTGCATGGCAGGTTAGAGAAACTGACAGCTGCAGGAGTATTTACAAACTTTTCCCTGCTTTGTGAAAGATCTAGGCAAGTCAGTAAACACAACGTAGAATCATTGAATGAATCACTGCAGATCTTGGGCAGTCAACTGAAGATGTCACTGTCAATTGGATGTTAAAATAAACAGCTTGTAACAACTAAGGTATGTCTGGCTGAATCTTTGTTTCTGATTCTGTGAGGTCTGTTTCCCAATGATCGCTGGTTAGCAGAATCCTGTGGCCCATGGGAAGTTACATAGAAACATAAGAAATAGGAGCAGGGGAAGCTATTTGGCCTGTCGAGCATGCTCCGCCATTCAAACAGATTGTGGCTGATCATCTATCTCCACACCATTTTTCCCCATTATCCCCATTCCCTTGATGTCATTAGTATTCAGAAATCTATTGATTTCTGTCTTGAATATGCTCAATACTTGAGCTTCCACAGCCCTCTGGGGTAGAGAATTCTAAAGATTCACCAGCCTCTGAGTAAAGATAAACTTCCCCATCTCAGTCTTAAATAGCCTGGCCCTTATTCTGAGACTGTGTCTCCTGGTTCTAGACCCACCAGACAGAGGAAACATTCTACCCACATCTGCCCTGCCATGCCCTGGAATAATTTTGTAAGCTTCAATGTGATCACCTCTTATTCTTCAAAATTCTAGAGAATGCAGGCCCAGTTTCTGCAATCTCTCCTCATAAGACAATCCTGCCATCCCAGGGATTAGTCTGGTGGACCTCCGTTGCACTCCCTCTATGGAAAGTATATCCTTCCTTAGATAAGGAGACCAAAACTGTACACAGTACTCCAGGTGTGGTCTCAGCAAAGCTGTATGTAATCACAGCAAGACATCTTTACACTTGTACTCAAATCCCCTTGCAATGAAGGCCAACATACCATTTGCCTTCCTAATTGCTTGCTATATCTGCATACTAGCTTTTAGTGACTAATGAACAAGGACACCCAGGTCTCTTTGGACATCAACCCTTCCCAACCTCTCACCACTTAAGAAATACTCTGTCCTTTTGTTTTTTCTACCAAAGTGGATCACTTCACACTTATTCACATTATATTCCATCTGCAATGTTCTTGTCCATTCAATTAGCCCGTCCAAATCCCCTTGAAACCTCCTTGCATCCTCCTCACAACTTACATTCCCACCTAATTTTGTGTCATCAGCAAATTTGGAAATATTACATTTGATACTCACATCCGAATTATTTATATGGATTGTGAACAGCTGTGGCCCAAGTACTGATCCTTGCGGTACCCCACTAGTAACAGCCTGCTATCCTGAGAATACTACCTTTTTATTGAAACAAATTTTTCTCAGTTCCTCAGTTTTGCAAATCCCTTGGTTCCCTAATATTTCTAGGATATTTTCTGTATCTTCCTCCATGAAGACAGACACAAAGTAATTGTTTAGTCTCTCTGCCATTTCCCCATTCTCCAGCACAAATTCTCCCGTCTGTGCCTGTAATGGACCCACATTTGTCTTTGCTAATCTTTTCTTTTTCACATACCTAAAGTTGCGTTTACAGTCCACCTTTATGTTTCTAGCTAGCTTGCATCCATTATCTCTATTCCCTTTCTTTAGCATTTTCTTGGTCCTCCTTTACTGGATTCTAAATTTCTCCCAATCCTTGGGCTTACCACTTTTTCTGGCAACCTTATAAGCCACTTCCTTTGTTCGAATGTAATCTTTAACTTCTATTGTTATGCACATTTGATTCATCTTTCCTGTTGGGTTTTTGTGTCTTAGAGGAATGCAGATTTGTTGTAAACCGTGTAATACTTCTTTAAATACTAGCCATTGCCTGTCTACCGTCAAATCGTTTAATGTATTTTCCCAATCCACCATAACCAACTTTCCCCTCATACCTCCATAGTTTCCTTTGTTCAGATTCAAGACCCTAGTTTCAAAATGAACTATATCTCTTTCAAACTTAATGTAAAATTCTATCATATTGTGGTCACTATTTCCCAATGGCTCCTTTTTAGCAGGCTATTAATTAGCCCTTTCTCATTACATAATACTGAATCTAAAATGGCCTGATCCCTAGTTGGTTCCTCAACATACTGCCCCAGAAACCCATCTCGTACTCAATTCAGGAATTCATCCTCCACAGCATTAGTGTTAATTACGTTTATCCAGTCTATATGTAAATTGAAGTTGCCCATTATTACTGCATTGCCAAGTTGGTATGTGTTCCTGAGAAGCTGATCCCCCTCATGGCAATAGCAATAATCCATGAGCTCCTCCCAGAAGTCTTCTCCTCTGCAGGGCCCAATTGCCAAGCAGCCTGTCCTATGTCCATCCTAGGAATTGTGAGTACTTGTAGAATGGACTTAATGATATTCAGTTGAATTTCTCTCAGGAATTTAAAGGGTCATAATATCTTGAGCAGTCATCTTTATCTCAGACCTCAGGGGCTGTGGAAAAAATAGGAGTGTGCTGATAGAATAGACAAAAGTGTGGTCGCAATAGGTGAGCACAGTATCAAAACCAAGTAACATTTTTGTTAATAACTGCAATAAGTCACTGGGATGTTTGATATAAAGACCACTTGGTGTTTGGTTCTCTTCTATAACATGGAGAGCAGGTAATATGCAGGATTAGGATGTGATGGCAAACTGGGAGGAACAAAGATTTTGCTTAGACCATAGCAAGTTTGGTGAGTGGAGGCAGAACTTTGATGGGTTGGAACTTTGAAATAATAGAGCTCTATTCATCTGTGAAGGAGTCTCAAATGAATCTATCTCTCAGGTGTCTACAAGCACTTGCTCTGAACCAGCTTCCTGTTCTTCATGGTCCTGAACATCAGCATCAGGCTCTCTAATGTCCACTGGACATCTACCATTGACCCTTCACAGATTGTAAAGCATACAACATGCAATTACAGTTCACAAAATGCTGCTGGGAATATACTGCAGGACACCTCTGGACTTATGGTTTGCTAAATTCTTACTCTTGACTTCATGTGTGCTTCATTATTGTGCTCCTCTGGTCTACAAAGCACTGTCATGAGCATGAGAGTAGTCAGTTTCCCTAAATGCACAGCAGCCATTCTGAATAATGGCACAACGCTTCCAATTGTTTCTACTGTTTATATGAATCCCAGGTGCTTTTAAGTTCTGCAATGAACATAACTAATGAAATGAAGTTTGTGTAGCTACTTACATTCCCCACTTGCTGATTTTCTCCTCAGACCTATGTATTTGGTTTGATTACTCTGGCGCAATGAGTATAATGTTTATACAGAAAAAAATGTGAAGAATTCATTCTTCATCTTATTTTTTATGTTTATACAAGACACTCATTTTCTTGATTTCTAATAATTACTTCCTTGAGTGTCTTTGTCTGCAATAGTTTACTAGCAATACACAGGTATGCAGGAGGAAGCAAGGTTTACAACAGCAAACAAAAACAAGAAATGCTGGAATCACTCAGCAGGTCTGGCAGCACCTGTGGAAAGAGAAGCAGAGTTAACGTTTCAGGTCAGTGACCCTTCTTCGGAACTGACAAATATTAGAAAAGTCACAGGTTATAAGCAAGTGAGGTGGGGGTGGGGCAAGAGATAACAAAGGAGAAGGTGCAGATTGGACCAGGCCACATAGCTGACCAAAAGGTCACGGAGCAAAGGCAAACAATATGTTAATGGTGTGTTGAAAGACAAAGCATTAGTACAGATTAGGTGTGAATACACTGAATATTGAACAGCAGCAAGTGCAAACCTGAAAAAAAAACCTGAAAAAAACAGTGGGTAAGCAAACTGAACAAACTAAGATGAAATGAAATAAATGCAAAAAAAGATTGTAAAAAATGTAAAAAAGAATGTAAAAAAAAGGAAGAAAAAATAACTAAGAATGAAAGTAAAATGGGGGGCTGTCATGCTCTGAAATTATTGAACTCAATGTTCAGTCCAGCAGGCTGTAGTGTGCCTAATCGGTAGATGAGATGCTGTTCCCCGAGCTTGCGTTGATGTTCACTGGAACACTGCAGCAATCCCAGGACAGAGATGTGAGCATGAGAGCAGGGGGGAGTGTTGAAATGGCAAGCTACCGGAAGCTCAGGGTCCTGCTTGCGGACTGAGCGGAGATGTTCCGCAAAGCGGTCACCCAGTCTGCGCTTGGTCTCCCCAATGTAGAGGAGACCACACTGTGAGCAGCGAATACAGTATACTACATTGAAAGAAGTACGAGTAAATCGCTGCTTCACCTGAAAGGAGTGTTTGGGGCCTGGGATAGTGAGGAGAAGGGAGGTAAATGGGCAGGTATTACACCTCCTGCGATTGCAGGGGAAGGTGCCCTGGGACGGGGACGAGGTGGTGGGGGTAATGGAGGAGTGGACCAGGGTGTCGCGGACGGAACGATCCCTTCGGAATGCTGACAGGGGAAGGGAGGGGAAGATGCGACTGGTAGTGGCATCACGCTGGAGGTGGCGAAAATGGCGGAGGATGATCCTTTGGATATGGAGGCTGGTGGGATGAAAGGTGAGGACAAGGGGAACACTGTCACGGTTCTGGGAGGGAGGGGAAGGGGTGAGGGTAAAGGTGCGGGGAATGGGTTGGACACGGTTGAGGGCCCTGTCAACCACAGTGGGGGGAAATCCTCGGTTGAGGAAAAAGGAGGTCATATCAGAAGCACCGTCATGGAAGGTAGCATCATCAGAGCAGATGCGTCGGAGACGGAGAAACTGGGAGAATGGAATACTCAGCAGGTCTGGCAGCATCTGTGGAAAGAGAACTCAGCAGGTCTGGCAGCATCTGTGGAAAGAAAAGCAACAGCAAATCCTGACAAACACTATGGGCTGAATCCTTGTTCACCTCCTGATGGCAGGTTTCGTGGCGCGGGGGTCCGGAGAATCAGAGCGGAACCTCCCGCCATGGAACCCGATGCTGGGAGTGCCGGTTCTGATGCTCCCAGGGGCGGGATAGGCTGACGGCGACCTTCCCACGCAGAGGCCAAATTAGGCCCTTAAGTGGCAGCAGCGGGGGCGGTGGGGGGAGGGGGGGTGGGAGAAGAGGGTCCTCCCCATGCGGGGAGAATGCTTTTGAAAATGAGGCGCCCACACCGTTGGATTGGTGGGGGGGGGGGGTGGGGGTTGGGGGGTGCCCTCTGTCGTGGGCAATTTGTGGCCCATGGAGGACCTCCATCAGGAACCAATTCCATTCCCTTCACTCCGGGACGTCCCACCATCTGGACCGAACGCCCGCCCCCTACCCTACCTCACCGGACCTTCTGGACTGGTCCCGGCGACCCCGCCTCACCTACCTCTGGTCTGGGGTTCCACCGATGGGCCTGTCCAAGGCCTCTGCAGTACCGGCAGTGGCCACCACTTCTGGTGGCGCTGCTGATACTGCTGAGCTGCTGGTCCTGTGATTGGCCAGCAGTTCTTGGGGGCAGGATCCCTGTCCCTATTAAGTCTTTAAAGGAATGGGGATCCCGCCTCCTTAAACTTTCAACCCAAAAGACCAGAGAATCGCTCCAGTGGGCTGACAAAATGCAGAAGCGGGGTTCCTCCTGCCTTTTCAGCCTGGTACCAGGAGCCCGCTTCCTGCACAAAATCCAGCGCTATGAATAGAAGATCTTGTCAATCAAGAAAAATAACAAGTTTTGATCAGAAAATGTGCCCTGCTATCTGGAGCCTGCAGTCTGGTGACTCTGTTTTGCTGAGAGTGATGGCTCTGGAAACTTCCATAGGCTCAAGCTTGAGGCATCTTGCAAAGATTTTTTTTTTAGATTTAGAGATACAGCACTGAAACAGGCCCTTCGGCCCACCGAGTCTGTGCCGACCATTAACCACCCATTTATACTAATCTTACACTAATCCCATATTCCTACCACATCCTCACCTGTCCCTATATTCCCCTACCACCTACCTATACTAGGGGCAATTTATAATGGCCAATTTACCTATCAACCTGCAAGTCTTTTTGGCTGTGGGAGGAAACCGGAGCACCCGGAGGAAACCCACACAGACACAGGGAGAACTTGCAAACTCCACACAGGCAGTACCCAGAATTGAACCTGGGTCGCTGGAGCTGTAATGGAAGGTAATGGAAAACATTGGCCTGAATTTTATCAGGGTTATGGGGACCCCGGCGTCGGGGCGAAAAGGTGGTTCAGAGCTGCACTTGCCTGCAGTTTGACCTACTTGGCAATTTTACCACAGGCGGCCTCCTAATTGCCTGCCTGTGAGCCTGCTGTCCACTTAAGGATGAAGGGCACGCTCCTGATGCAGCTCTGTAGCCTCACCGGGAGAGATGGTCACTGCTGAGGTATGCAGGAGACCTCGGGAGCTAGGCCGGTAAATAAAAATAAAATAATCACGGTGACCTGTGTCAGAGGGGAAACCCCTCTGGGGAGATTGTTGCCGCTGCGGCTTCCCTGTTCGTGGCTCCACCTTTGTGCCATGGTGACTGGTGTTCTGGCTGCCACAGGGAAACCGCCTCCATTTAGCTGGCAGCCTCCCCACACAGTGGGAGGTCGCCCCGCCATCGGCAAAATGCCAATGGCATTGTAAAATAGCCCCCAACTTGGCCTTTAATTATGGTAATGGTGGAGAGCCTCTCCACTTCAGGTCCTGCTGCTGGGAAAAGCCTTAGTGGCAGGGCCAAGTTGGGGAGCCGAAGTGACATGGCTCCCTGTAATTTCCCCAGCCTGTCCCCAAGGGCCGATAAAATCCTGGCCATTGTTGCAAGCAGTTAAAGTGTAGCAATTGCTGTGCATTGATGAATTTAATAGCTTTCTTTTAACGTTTTATGTTTTCGTTATGTTACAGAAGTTATTTTGAACAATAAATCATCAGCTTAGTGGAAAACCCAAAATGGAGGCTGAATGAAAGAAAGGAAAATTTGCACTTGTGTAGAGAAAGGATTTAAAAAATATATCTTGAACAATTTGATTACCTGGCTGCCTTTGTTGTTGGTAGCTGTTACTGTGTGCCCATTTTTATTTTAAGCCTGTTTGAATTTCACGTCTGATAATTTTCATTCTAGCTTGCTATATACTGATTGATGCTGACCCTACCTGATTGTTTGTGGTTTGTCACGGTTTTCTGAAATTTAAGTCAAATGGATACAAGTGTGACACATTGTTTGAAAGTGGTACATGTGTAGCCTCTTCCATGATAGCTGAAATATAATGGATAAGATGTATACTAGACACCTAGAAAATGGTTCACACCCTAACAAGGTAGGACCTCAGCAATGAACATGACTGTCACAATGAAGCTGATGCACAAGAGAACTACACGAAAATGGTTCTCCTGCTTCATTTGGAAATGATGCTGGGGTTTCTAATCACACCCGAAAAGGTAGTGTACCATTCACAAAGCGGAGAAAGTCTGCAGGTGGGGACATTGGCACTGGTGTGTTTGTGGAAGGAGGAGATTGAGGGTGGGGGGAGGGGTATGAGCACTGGCCAGCAACGGCCAAAATTTCATTGTGGATTCAGCAGAAGCACATTTACTCCTCATGCCTCCACATTCAGTTACGCTAAAATTTCCTTTACTTACCATTTTGGTGACAGCCTGCAGCTGGCCCACTAACGACTGATGTTTTAGCTGCTTTAAGCTTGAGAAAATTGACCACAGCATGCATGGCGTGAAATATCAGGCTAGAATATGTGTCCAAAACTCTGGATTGCAGCTTACCCTTCACAAACTTCTGGCTCAGAGATGAGAGCGCTACCACTTAGACAAGGATGACACTGGTTTATGGAGATGTCAATTAAGACACTGTTGATATCTGCCGCTGATATTTTATGTTTCTGGAGAGTCTCTTTCTTTATACTTTAAAGTGTGACACAGAAAATTAAGTGTGACATCTGGAGTGGGTGACAAAGAAATGTGAGGGACAGGAAACCTGTTGCTACTGCTTTGATAATTCTTTCTTTTTCTTTTGGGCCTCCTTATCTCGAGAGACAATGGATACGCGCCTGGAGGTGGTCAGTGGTTTGTGAAGCAGCGCCTGGAGTGGCTATAAAGGCCAATTCTGGAGTGACAGGCTCTTCCACAGGTGCTGCAGAGAAATTTGTTTGTTGGGGCTGTTGCACAGTTGGCTCTCCCCTTGCGCCTCTGTCTTTTTTCCTGCCAACTACTAAGTCTCTTCGACTCGCCACAATTTAGCCCTGTCTTTATGGCTGCCCGCCAGCTCTGGCGAATGCTGGCAACTGACTCCCACGACTTGTGATCAATGTCACACGATTTCATGTCACGTTTGCAGACGTCTTTATAACGGAGACATGGACGGCCGGTGGGTCTGATACCAGTGGCGAGCTCGCTGTACAATGTGTCTTTGGGGATCCTGCCATCTTCCATGCGGCTCACATGGCCAAGCCATCTCAAGCGCCGCTGACTCAGTAGTGTGTATAAGCTGGGGGTGTTGGCCGCTTCAAGGACTTCTGTGTTGGAGATATAGTCCTGCCACCTGATGCCAAGTATTCTCCGAAGGCTTTCTTTATACTTTAAAGTGTGACACAGAAAATTAAGTGTGACATCTGGAGTGGGTGACAAAGAAATGTGAGGGACAGGAAACCTGTTGCTACTGCTTTGATAATAGTATTTAGATAAATAGATGAAGGAAGTTGTAAATCACAAATAATTCTTTCAAGACAACAAAGCTCTTTGAAAGTACATCAATCGAATTCTGTAACACTTGATTCTTGTGATGTTGTTGAATTCTGACAAGTTGCATTCACAGTTGTTAGTTATATAGTCCAACAGCACAGGAAGAGCTGTTTACCTATAGAGAAACACATACCTTTAACTGTTACGACCAGGTGTGAAAGGTATCCAGGGGTCTGTTACTGTCGTCACCTGGTCTTATTGTAACAGGGTTTAATTTTAAACACTCTGTGTTTTGAGGTCCCCCTTTGTGAATCCTTGTTCACAGCTTTCCAATTATAAGGCAAAGAAATGAGCATAAACAGGCTTTCTTTGGTTTAAAGGAGAAAAATGAAATTTATTGAACCTTAAATTTAAACTCTAATACAGTTAACGCCTATGGATATATGATGCGCCCATGCTAGCATGCACATGTGATACACACATGCAAATAGGGACAGAAAAAGAAGAAAAATAAAATGGAGGCAGTCTCTAAAAGGGGGTTTCTTGTTACTGTTTCTGTGTTACCAGCTTGCTGTAGAGTCCTTGATTGTGGACAGCTCTTATTTTTCGTTGGGGCTCAATATTCTTCTTAAACCTTGCTCACTGTAGGAGAGCTTTCTCTCTTGGGGTTCATATGTCTTCAGTGGTTTCCGGAGCTGGTGAGAGCAAGATGAGAACAGACGGGAGAGAGGTCTTTTCTGTCCAGGAGCAAAGTGCTTTCTGATTTCTTTTCCTGTTGGAAGTTCAAATTCAAAAAAACTCCAAGTTAGTCAGTCATGTGACTAAACTGGTCTGACCACGAATGTGTTTTTGGATTCTGCTATCTTAGCAGTCAACCTGAAATGCTAGCTCCCCCGCCTTCAATGTCTGGTAATCAAAAGTCCATTGTTGGTTGAATGTGTCAGGGCATGGTCCTTTGTTCCTTGTTCCAACACTGTTACTATGCAAATGTCTTTCCAGTCAGGGGCTTGCAATTTTAAGTTTTAATGTTCATGTGGCAAAATAATGTCTGCCTCAGTCTTGGCAGGTGGGGGCCTTGCCTGACAATACTTATCCTGAAAACTTTTTATGTTTTGAATCAAATGTCTGAACAGTTTTTTTTAAATTACTTATTCAATGTGATTGCAATTATTTTTGAGGAGTGTCCATTCCACATATTCACTATCTTGGGGAAATCAAATATTCTCAATTTTCTAGTCTTTGAAGATTGCATATTTTACACTAAATACTCATAAAGAGAATGCTTGCATCTATGTTGCCTGTTCCTCTCAACATTTTAAAGACCTGAATTGCATTCTTCCTGACGATCCTCAGGGAAATCAACAACTACAATCGCGGGTCATGAATTTGGACTCTGTAGTGCCACTGGTGTCTACACTATGGAAGCCCCGAGGCAAGAAAATGGTGCCGTTCAACTTCCAGTCGCTTTCAGTGCAGTCCGTGCAGCATTCCACGCTGGGAAGGGTGCTCGCGCAGGTTTGCCTTGCATGTGCCGGAAGCAGCAGGATTGGTGTCTATTGTGACAATAAACAACCCTTCCGGCTGATTTGGTATTATTTTCAGGAACTTCATCTGTACATGTCTGGACAATGCCTGTGCTGATCACTCCCAACTGATCAGGCGTTCAATAGCACAAGTTCACCACTCCCCCCAACCCCCAGCCCCAACAGTGCTATTTATAGAGTCAGACACCAATTTGCAGGTGAGATGCTTTTTACTTACTTCTGTTTAGGCTGAGTTTGTGGAAGTACTGTGCTGTATATTTGGAGGTCTTTCGGAGGGCTGGTGCTCAAAATCAGAGAGGACACCATATTCGATGACATAGGTTATGGGGCTGTGGTTGCAGTGCCTCTGGGTCTACAGCATGACTGTCAGATGGAGTAGAGGCTGCAGACAGAGGAAGTTCTGCGCAACGGGCCGTGGAGGGGGAGGGGTCTTCACAGAAGACCCAACCCACCAAAGTTTTTCAGGTGCACTTCACCTCCCTCCACCTTGCCCAGGATTAGTGCCCGAGGAGATTCTGGTTCAACAAGGAGCTGGTGACACTACTGTGTCACTTCCTTCAACCTGACCTGGAGCCTCACACCAGGGCAAGGACGGCGCTGCCAGTGGTCTTAAGTGTCACAGAGGATTAAAACTTTTACACATCGGGGTCCTTCCAAATGAGAGTGGGAGACATATTCAACATTTCCAGCTAGACCATCCACTGGAGCATCCTAAAGGTCATGGAGGCTATCTACTCATAAGAACACAAGAATTAGGAGCAGGAGTAGGCCATTTGTCCCCTGGAGCCTGCTCCCCCATTCGATAAAATCGTGGCTGATCTGACCTGATCTGATCGTGGCTTCAACTCCACTTTCCTGTCTGCTCCCCTTAACCCTTGACTCCATTATAGATCAAAAATCTATCTAACTCAGCCTTGAATATATTCTATGACCCTGTCTCCACTGCTCTCTGGGGAAGAAAATTCCAAAGACTAATGACACTCTGAGAGAAAAAAAATTCTCCTCACCTCAGTCTTAAACGGGAAACTCCTAATTTTTAAACTGTGCCCCCTGGTTCTAAATTCCCCCACAAGGAAGCATCCAACCTGTCAAGTCCCCTCTGGATCTTATAAATTTCAGTAAGATCACCTCTCATTCTTCTAAACTCCAACGGGTACAGGCCCAACCTGCTCAACCTTTCCTCATAAAATAAACTCTTCATCCCAGGAATCAGTCCAGTGAACATTTTCTGAACTGCTTCTAATGCAATTATAACCTTTTTTAAGCAAGGAGACCAAAACTGTACACAGTACTCCAGATGCGATCTAAGGCCCTGTACAGCTATAGCAACACTTCCCTACTTTTATACTCCATTCCCCTTGCAATAAACACAACAGTCCATTTGCCTTCTTAATCACTTGCTGTACCTGCATACCAACCTTGTGATTCATATACCAGAACACTCAGATCCCTCCGTACTGTAGAGTTCGGCAATCGCTCTCCGTTCAAATAGTATACAGCTTTTTTATTCCTTATGCCAAAGTGGACAAGTTCACATTTTCCCACATTATACTCCATCTTCCAATTTTTTGCCTACTCACTTAACCTATCTAAATCCTTTTGTAGACTCTTCCTCTTGACAGCTTACTTTCCTACCTATCTTTGAGTCATCAGCAAATTTAGTTACCATACATTCGGTCTCTTCATCCAAGTCAATTATATAAATTGTAAATAGTTGAGGCCCTAGCATTGATCCCTGTGGCACTCCACTAGTTACAGCTTGCCAACCTGAAAAAAAACATTTATCCCTACTCTTTGCTTCCTGTTAGCTAACCAATCCTCTATCCATGCTCATATATTACCCCCGACACCATAAGCTTTTTTGTGTCATAACCATCATCTTCTCCCTCAGCAGAGACAAGTAGCACGAAAGGGCACTTGGCTTCTGCTGGGATGGCGGGATTCCTAATGGTCGAGGGTGCTATTGACTGCACGCATGTGATTCTGTGGGGAGAGGTACAGGAACTGCAAGGGCTACCATTCTATCAGCATGTAGTTAGTGTGCGCCCATGCCAACAACAACGTGTTGGTGAATGCCCATTAGCCTAGCAGTAGTCAAGATATGTTCATTATGTGCCAATAAGCCATACCCACTGTCCTCGGCCTCCTCGGGGACAAAGACTACACCCCCACACAGGGCTGATGACCACCCCCACCACCATCCGACCATGGGAGGATAGCAGGCATATGATTAGAGCCCCGGAGCCACAAGAAACATTATCAGGCAGAGAATCAGCCTGCTCAAACAATGGTTCCGTGGCATTGACCACTCAAGAGTGTCCGACAGTAGACACCAGAGCAAGTTTCAAAGTTTGTGATGGTCTGCTGTGTCCTCCACAACATTACCACCATGAAGGTGCAACCATCGCCTCCAGGAATCTGGAGGCTGCCTCAGGAGGAGGAGGAGGAGGATAGACAGGAGGAAAAAGACGAGGAAGAGGCAGGGACGATTCATCCTGGACTTCTTCACTCCAGATGGACTGTCAGAGACTCTCAAAGTCGGTTTTCAATGAAACTGCTTCCCCTGAACACCATGGACCCACTATTCCCCACCATCATAACCATCTGACATGCTCCATCATCCTCAATCTCTTGGCCACTATCCAACAATAAAGGCCACCCACAAAAACCTTCTCCTTAACCTCTTTATCCAACAACACATCCAATTACATAAACAGAATGAGCTATTCCCCTTGTGCATTCCCTTTGTGCCTGCCTTGCTGGTACCTCTGCCTGACCTGGTATTCCTATCTACCCCACTGGCTGCAGCATGGCTGGTGGAAAGTTGCTGATTTTCACTGGAGGAGATTGCAGATGGTCTTGCAGGACACTATGAGCAGCTGTAGGCCATGAGGGCTTGACTTTCAGACTGCACCATCTCAGCAAGGGTGCTCGCAGTCTGGACTGGCTGAGAGGCAACAGCATTCACACTGTTATGTGGGAGAGGACAGCAGGTGTGTCCTCCACGGAGCCACTGCCACTCTTCTGGGATGGCACCTCAGACATCCTAGCAATCTGTTGGAGGACAGATTGCTGGACTGCTATGAGAGCCTGTACTGAGATCTGCAGCAACGATGGCAGCAGACTGAACCTACATGACAGCAAGCATGGAGCTCTTGACCTATTTCTGAGTTTCCATTGCGGCACAGAGAGAATGGGTGGCATCCACCAGTGCTGCAGTGGAAGCTGAGCCAGCGGCCACCGGACGCTTCATCTTGACTGGGTCTTCCAGGGCTGTCATGGGGTTGGCCACCATTTCCACACTGCAAAGACTGGGCTCCGAAGCTCTGAACTTGAACAGTGATAGTAGTCTGTCTGTCAGACTTGCCAATGCACTAAGCATCGCTGTCTGCCTGGCTGTCAGTGTTCTCCTGTCAGGCACCCCATCGACATACTCATCTGACTCCCATGTAGCAGAATTCATCTGTGATCTCACCCTCTGGTGAGCTGACACACAAGCTATCCTTTCACCCTGCTTGGCTGCAGCCCTCTCATGCCCAATGACTCCCCATGTGCTAATCCTGACTCTAGACTACTCTCTAAGGTAGGTGTATTGCCAATATTTTAGCTGGCAGCTGCGAGTGTCAAATCAAGTGATGGTGCCTCCTTATCACTGGTGTGAGGTTGCTCTCTCCCTTCTGTGTGGCTGGACAGCTGGGAGTTCTTGGATATCTGAATGCATAAGAGCACAAGGGTGAGGGTGAGGGAAGTAGGGTGGGGTGTAAAGAAAGAGGTCCATAGTGACATCATCTGCAGCTTTCACTTCATGTCAGATAGCAGGGGCGTAAGGCAGTAACATACCGTCATCCTGAATGGTCTTGGTGACACGATGCAACAGGCTCTGTCGCAGCTGGCCCCATGATGTGGAGCAACATCTCTTCCATCAGGCTCAGTGGATGAAGGTGTGCCAGCACCCTCACTGGTTCTCTGCTGCTTCTTCCTGCTATGGGTGATTTTGTCCTGCAAGAGCGAAGAAAGGATGTTGGTGGTTTTGTTAAACTGTGTTCGGGTGATGTGCTTGGCGTAGCTGAATAGCTCGGGGTATGTGGATGTAGTGAGAGGTTGGTTTGAGACTGGCATCACTGGAAGGAGTACCTGGATATTCAAAATCAAAACAGAAAGTGCTGGAAATACTCAGCTGGTCAGGCAGCATCTCTGGAGAGAGAAGCAGAGTTAACGTTTCAGGTCTGTGATCTTTCATCAGAACAGGCAAAGGTAAGATAAGTATTAGATTTTAAGCAGGAGAAGGGGGTGTTGGTGGTGGGGAAGAGAACAAAAGGGAAAGTATGTGATAGGGCAGAGGGCAGGAGAGATTAAACAACAAAGATGTCATGGGACAAAGACAGAGTGTGTTAAAGGTTGTGGTGAAAGACAAAACATTAATCCAGAGAGTGTTAATGGCAGAGTAATGAGCAGCTCTGTCCAAAAGCACAACATGGAAAATAGGCACATGGTTAAAAAATAAAATGAAATAATTAAAAAAAAATATATATATTTTTTTAAAAAGGCCAGTGATGCTCTGAAATTGTTGAACTTAATGTTGAGTCCACAAGGCTGTAGAGTGCCTAATTGAAAGATGAGGTGCTGCTCCTCGAGCTTACATTGATGTTCACTGGAGCATTGCAGCAGGCCAAGGGCAGAAATTTTGGCATGGGAGCAGGGTGGTGAATTAAAATGGCAAGGAAATGGAAGCTCAGGATCATGCTTTCAGACTGAGCGGAAATGTGCCGCAAAGCGGTGACCCAATCTACGTTTGGTCTCACCAATGTAGAGGCGACCACATTGTGAGCAGCGAATGCAGTATACTAATTTAAAGGAAGTATAATTAAATTGCTGGAAGGAGTTTTTGGGGCCCTGGATGTTGAGGAGAGAGGAGGTAAAAGGGAAGGCATTACATGGGAAGGGGACGAGGTGTTGGGGGTGCTGAAGGAGTAGATCAGGGTGTCGTGGAGGGAACGAACCCTTCAGAATGCTGACAGGGAAGAGGAAAGGAAGATGTGTTTGGTGGTGGCATCACGCTGGAGGTGGCACAAATGGCGGAGGATGATCCTTTGGATATGGAGAATGGTAGGGTGGAAAGTGAGAACAAAGGGAACCCTGTTGTGGTTCTGGGAGGGAGGGGAAGCGGTGATGGCAGAAGTGCGGAAAATGTGTCGGACACGGTTGAGGGCCCTGTCAACCATAGTAGGGGAGAATCCTCAGAAGCGCTGCTATGGAAGGTTGCATCATCAGAACAGATGCATTGGAGAGGGAGAAACTGGGAGAGTGGGATGGCTCCTGACAGGAAACTGGGTGTGAGGTAATTTAGTCAAGTTAGCTGTGGGAATTGGTGGGCTTATCATAAATATTAGTGGACAGCCTATCCCCGGAGATGGAGACAGAGAAGTCAAGGAAGGGACGTGTCCAAGAAGGACCATGTCAAGGTGAGAGAAGGGTGGAAATTGGAAACCAAGTTGATGAAGTTTTCCAGTTCGGGGCGAGAGCTGGAAGCGACACCAATATAATCATCAATGTACCGGAAAAAGAGGTGAGGGAGGGGACCTGAGTAGGGCTCGAACAAGGAATGTTCGACATAGCCCATAAAAAGGCAGGCATGACAAGGACCCATGTGGGTACCTATAGCAACACCTTTTATTTGAAGAAAGTGAGTGAAGTTGAAGGAGAAGTTGTTCAATATGAGAACAAGTTCAGACAGACGGAGGAGCGTGGTGGTGGATGGGGACTATTTGGGCCTCTGTTGAAGGAAGAAGTGGAGAGCCCTCAAACCTTCCTGGTGGGGGATGGAGGTGTAGAAAGATTGGACGTCCATAGTGAAGTGGAG
Source organism: Heterodontus francisci (assembly GCF_036365525.1). NCBI lineage: Eukaryota > Metazoa > Chordata > Chondrichthyes > Heterodontiformes > Heterodontidae > Heterodontus > Heterodontus francisci. The sequence goes on from NC_090371.1 coordinate 118,126,462, forward strand.
GCAGTTAGGGCCAGGAAACTGGAAATTGTCGAAATGACGTAGGGCGTCAGAAGAGTCACGGACGTAGGTGGGAAGAGACTGGACCGGGGAGAAAAGATAGAGTCAAGATTGGAAGAAATAAGTTCAGTGGGGTAGGGACAGGTTGAAACGATGGGTCTACCAGCACAGTCCTGTTGGTGGATTTTAGGAAGGAGGTAGAAGTGGCTGTCCAGGGTTGCGGGAATATGAGGTTGGAAGCTGTAGAGGGAAGATCTCCAGAAGACATGAGGTCAGTGATAGTCCTGGAGAAAATGGCTTGATGTTTGGTGGTGGGGTCACGGTCCAGGAGGAGGTAGGAAGAAGTTTCTGAGAGTTGGCTCTCAGCCTCTGCAAGGTAGAGGTTGGTACGCCAGACAGCAACAGCACCACCCTTGCCTTCAGGTTTGATGACAATGTTGGGGTTAGACCTGAGATAATGCAGTGCAGCAAGCTCGGAGGGAGATAGGTAAGAGTGCACAAGGAGAGCGGAGAAATTGAGATGGCCGATGCCACGCTGACAATAAGTGGGTAACAGGCCAGAGGGAGGGGTCCAGGTGGATGGAGAATACTGGAGGTGGGTTAAAGGGTCCACTGGTCGGGGGGGGATGACTCCTGGTGAAAGAAGTGAGCCAGGAGGCGAAGACGATAGAAGAAGAGCTTAACGTCATGCTGAGTACGAAATTCATTGAGGTGGGTGCGTAAGGGGATAAAACGGAGTCATTCGTTAAGTACAGATTGTTCAGCGTCAGAGATTGGAAGGTCAGAGCATACGAACATACAAACATATGTATTAGGAGCAGGAGTAGGCCACTCAGTCCCTCGAGCCTGTTCCGCCATTCAGTAAGTTCATGGCTGAACTGATTACTCCACATTCCCACCTACCCCCGATAACCTTTCACCCCCTTGCTTATCAAGAATCTATCTACCTCTGCCTTAAACATATTCAAAGACTCTGCTTCCACCGCCTTTTGAGGAAGAGAATTCCAAAGACTCACGACCCTCTGAGAGAAAAAATTTCTCCTCATCTCTGTCGTGAATGGGTGACCCCTTATTTTTCAACAGTGATCCCTAGTTCTAGATTTTCCCACAAGGGGCAACATCCTTTCCACACCCACCCTGTTAAGACCCCTCAAGTTCTTATATGTTTCAATCAAGTTGCCTCTTACTCTTCTAAATTCCAGCAGATATAAGCCTAGCCTGTCCAGTCTTTCCTCATAAGATAGCCCGCCCATTCCGGTATCAGTCTAGTAAACCTTCTTTAACTGCTTCCAACACATTTACATCCTTCCTTAAATAAGGAGGCCAGTACTGTACACAGTACTCCAGATGTGGTCTCACCAATGCCCTGTACAGCTGAAGCAGAACCTCTCCACTTTTGTATTTAATTCCCCTTGCGATAAATGATAACATTCTATTAGCTTTCCTAATTACATGCTGTATCTGCATTCTAACCTTTTGCGATTCATGCATTAGGACACCCAGATCCCTCTGCATCTCAGAGCTCCGCAATCTCTCACCATTTAGATAATATGCTTCTTTGTTATTCTTCCTTCGAAAATGGATAATTTTGCATTTTCCCACATTATACTCCATTTGCCAGATTTGTGCCCACTCACCTCACCTATCTCTATCCCTTTGTAGCCTCTGTATGTTCTGTTCACAACCTATTTTCCTACCTATCTTTGTGTCATCAGAAAATTTAGCAACCATAGCTTTGGTCCCTTCATCTAAGTCATGTATATAAATTGTAAAAAGTTGAGGCTTCAGCACAGATCCCAGTGCCACACCACTCGTTACATCTTACCAACCAGAAAATGGTTCATTTATGCCTACTCTCTGTTACCTGTTAGCTAGCCAATCTTCTATCCATGCTAAAATGTTACCCCCGACACCATGAGCTTTAACTTTCTGCAGTAACCTTTGATGTGACACCTTATGAAATGCCTTCTGGAAATCTAAGTACAATACATGAAGGTTCCCCTTCATCCACAGCACATGTAACTCCCTCAAAGAATGCCAATAAATTGGTTAAACATGATTTCCCTTTAACAAAACCATGTTGACTCTGCTTGATTACCTTCAATTTTTCGAAGTGCCCAGCTATAAATATACGTCTTTAATAATAGCTTCTAACATTTTCCCTAAGACAGATGTTAAGCTAACTGGCCTGTAGTTTCCTCTTTCTGTGTCCCTCCCAGTTTCCTCTTTCTGTGTCCCTCCCTTTTTGAATAAAGCAGAACATTCCCTGAATCTAGGTTTGGAAAATTAAAACTAACGCATCAACTATCTCACTAGCCACTTCTTTTGACACCCTAGGATGAAGTCCATCAGGACTCAGGGACTTGTCAGCCCGCAGCTCCAACATCTTGTTCAGTACCACTTCCCTGCTGATTGTAATTTTCTTGAGTTCCTCCCTCCCTTCCATTTCCTGATTTACAGCTAATTCTGGGATGTTCCTTGTATCCTCCACAGTGAAAACTGATGCAAAATACCTGTTCAATTCATCTGCCATCTCCTTACTAACCATTATTAATTCCCCAGACTCACTTTCTATAGGACCAACGCTCACTTTGTTAACTCTTTTCTTTTTTAAATATCTATAGAAACTCTTACAATCTGTCTTTATATTTCTAGCTAGCATTCTCCCATACTCTAATTTTACCTTCCTTATCAATCTTTTAGTCATTCTTTGCTCTTTTTTATATTCCATCCAATCTTCTGACCTGTCACCCATCTTTGCGCAATTATAGGCTTTTTCCTTAAGTTTGATACTATCATTAACTGTTTCAATTAACCACAGATGGCGGGTCCCCCCCCCCTTGGATCTTTTTCTTTCTCATCGGAATGCATCTATTCTGTGGATTCTGAAACATCCCCTTAAATGTCTGCCACTGCATCTCTACTGACCAATCCCTTAACATAATTTGCCTGTTTACTTTAGCTAGCTCATGCCCTCATAATTTCCCTTATTTAAGAGGGTGTTGTGAATACATGGCAAGGGGTCAGATTAGGAGAAGAGGGAACTGAAGAGGAAGAAGGATCTGGAGGGGTGTTGGCACTAATAAGCTGCTGGTCCTTGCATTCCTTAACACCTTAAAGGAAGAGAAAACGTTTTTTGCTAATGTGTTGGATAAGACAAAGGATGAAATGAAACTGTGGAGCAGAACAGATTTGAGATAAGGTGAGTTGGCGCTTCTGGCGAGAGAGGTCAAGTGTGTGTATATGTGGCGGCGCATGGTACTGAGTGTGGATCTCAGGATGTGGTAAGAACAGCAGTCCGAGAAAAGTTGTATTTCTCGGAGATACCTGTAATCTGTGGTGGATTCAAAACATGAAGGACGGAACTTCAGTTGGAATCCATGCGAAATAAGTCTGAGCTGGAGGCAGTCGCTGAGGAAGGAGATGTGGCTGTGAAAACGAGTTTTGGTAGACACCTTATCAAACACCAGGAGGGAAATAGAAAGCAATGAAGGTGAACAAGGTAAAAGAGACAAACGGATATCCCTCTGTAGAGAAGAGCAGAACTTCTAAGTCGTCATTCTTGGAAGAGAAGTGGCAGTGAATTAAACACGCAAATAAAAGCAAAATACTGCAGGTAAGTTGACGTTTCAGGTTTGTGACCTTTCATCAGAGCTGGCAAAGGTAAGAAAAGTATTAGGCTTTAAACAAGTGAAGGTTGGGGAGTGGGGTGCGGGGTGAGAGTGGTGGGGTTTTGCTTTTACCTGGATATTAGTCATGCATCCTGTGTGCTGTGGATTGCTGCTGTGCATATTAGGGGTATGGTACATTGAGCAGCATGAGATGCTTGTGGTTTGGTGGATAGGAGATATCATGTGGTGATGCACTCACTGACCTTGACCACGCATGTAATATCATTGAACTTCTTCCGGCACTGCTGCCAACTCCACGGGTCCAGACTCCGGGCATTGACCTCCTTTGCCACCTGCTCCCAGTCCCTTTTGGAGGGTGCTCCTTGAGGGCCTCCTGACCAACCATCCCCATCCACCTCCATCATTAATGCCTCCAGTACCACAACGGTGAACCTGGGAGCCCTCTCTGTGGCCTGATATTCAATTTCCCTTGTTCAGAATTGCAGTGATAGAATTCAGTCGTTGCCTCCCATGATCTAGTGCAGCTTCCCTTTCAGAGGTACAGACTGCCTTTAAGAACTGCAGGCTAGCTGGAGCATGTGCTAGTCTCGCCCGTTATTAAACCCCATGATGTACATGCAGCCAGCTGGCAGCATGGGTTACATTGAACTACACTCTGAAATATTCTAATGAGGAAGCAGCACAAAATTTGCATGTTGCTTGCCTCCACGTCAATGGGCGTGGGTAGATTGTGAATCGTCACCTCAGTGCTGAAAAACAGGTGCAAACCAATTTTTAGCCCAGTCTTTCAAATCCCAGCCACAATTGTACGTTGGGAGCTTTTAAGCAGCTGTTAATATCCAGGGTTGTAGGGGCATTATTTGATTGTTAACATTATTCCAAATTCTTTTCTGCTACTTTTCACTTTCTTACAAGAGATTAGTTTATGGAAAACACAGATTTCCACTAACGTCTTATTGCCAAATTCAATTGACTATTTAGCTGCACTCCCATTATAATTCCAGCAGGAGTTCAACAAAACAGTTTGGACAAAAGGCCATAACTTGGCTGATGGGTCCTAACCTTACTTGAGGTTTCCTACTTGGCTTTGCAAGAGACAAGGCCTCTGCTGTCCTCTTACAAGGGCACTAATGGAGATGGGCTAGAAAATGCCTACAACAACAACAGTTTGCCTTTATAGAACATCTTTGACATAAATAATCATCCCAAGTACTTTCAAAGGGGTGTAATCAGATAAAAATATCAAACCAATGAAGGAGATATTAAGAGGAGTGAGCGACATCTTCGTCAAAGAGTTGGGTTTTCAGATACGCCTTAAAGAAGAAGGAGAGGTTCTTGAAGAGGCAAAGGTATTTAGAGAGAGAATTCCAGAGCATGTGGCCTACATGGCTGAAGGCACAGACCCAAATTCTGAGATAAAGGGAGATGTAGATGCACAAGTAACCAAGCTTGGAGAGATGGAGAGTTCTTGCAGGATTGTAGGGATGGGCAGAGGTTACAGAAATAGGGAGTATAGTGTTTGATTGATCTGGATCTGATTGTATTAGTCAGTCCACCTATCTGTGTTTGATTACTTAAGCTTATGGGTGGAGCTTAAGAGTTAGAAGTGAAACAAAAAGACAGAACTAGAATCTACAGAAAACACAGACTGTTCTGTGAAAACATTGCACTGAAATCGTGTGAGAACTTTTATATTTTAAAGTTCTGTAAATAAACCAGTTGGTGATTTAATACAAGTGTGATATCTGCACTGCTCTAAGATAAATCAGATATACATACCATGTCCTGCACTTCAGCAACCGACCCCATGGCCAACAAAACCATGGCAACAACTCCAAGTTTATATTTTTGGAGAACTGCAAGCAGCCCCTAGAAAGCCACGTTTTTTGCATATTGGTCATGATCTACATAGCAAATGGCCGGAAATCGCTACAACAAATTCCATTACAACCACTTCAGTCATTGACATTCTGGACAAGTTATTTACAAAATAAGGATTGCCAGAGAATATCACTACAGACAATGGACCGCAGTTTGTTTCAGGTCAGTTCAGAGAGTTCCTAGCAAGTTACGGAATTCATCACCATCTGCCACAACCCGCAATCGAAGGATGGCATTGAACGATTCAACAGGGTGATTGAGTAAAGTCTGAAAGCTAGTATGTTGGAGGGGAAAACATTCAAACAATCCATTCACATTCTACGCCGCACATATCGATCCACCCACACTCTCTGACCGGAAAGATACCAGCCGAACCTATGATAGGTTGTACATTTCACATGCCACTGACCATTCTTAAGCCATCACTACCAGTTAATGATGATGTCAGAGTGAAAGCAGATGAAATCTCAAAGTGACAAGGTAAAGTAAAAGCATACTTTGACAAACATACAGGCACAAGGGAACCACAATTTAAAATCAGAGATTGGGTTTGAATCAAACGGCCAAATTGCGATTATATTAGTCTGTCCACCTATCTGTGTTTGATTGCTTATGGGTGGAACTTAAGAGTTAAAAGTGAAACTAAAAGACACAGCTTGGATCTCCTACAGAAAACTGAAATTGTGCAATAATTTTTATATTTTAAAGTGCTATAAATAAACCTGTTGGTGATTTAATACAAGCGTGATATCTGCATTGCTTTGAGATAAATCATATATATATACCATATCCAGAAACCTGGCATAAACATAACAGGGAGGGGTGAGGCCAAGAGGGCTTTTGAACATATGAGAATTTTAAACTGGAGGCTTTGGGGGATTGGGAGTTCCTGCTTCTCTGTCTTCCTGCAGCATCTGTCAGCTGCACATCTGAGATAGGCTATAGCAAGGAATTGTTCAATCTGCAAGTATTCAGTGGCTTTATTCTTATCATTCAGACACCATTTCCTCAAATTAGTAACTCAAAAGGTTATATATTATTGCATTTAAAATCTGGGATTGATCGATGCAAAGGTCAAAACAATTTCTTGTGAGGTGTCAACCCGATGGTCTCACTTGTTCAGCTACTTGACAACTTACCTTGTTTATGTAGCAATCTAGCAAAAAATAATACTTTCATCTTAATATTGTTCTGTGTATCTTGGATTACCTAAGATTCAATTAGTGTTGACATCAGATTTCTGACAATTGTACTTCTAGCAGGTTATCAAAATGTCTAAACTGGTAAAGCTAAAAGAAAAATGAAGCTTTGCAGCTGTTTCTTTTTCCATTGGTCAAAGATAAAAGTCAGCTATCTCTTATGTCTTCTATCTCTCTATTTTTGTTCATGTACATTAACTGTTGTCAGTGTATCTTAATATTTATTTATAGAATCAGAGAACCTTTTTAGGATATAAGGCCTGTGAGACTGATTCTTACTTTCTCTCTCCATACTTATTTTTTCTGTCTGCAGCCTTAATCTCTTCTTGTACTTCTGTCTCTTTTACTCTGCTTCCTGAATTTGGATATGAACATGAGTTGTTAATGGGTTACCCACAGGCAGGCAATAGGTTCAACAGACATACATGAGAAATGGTGGGGGTGCGGTGGGGGAGGGTATCTGGAGGTAAATGCAGATGTGGTGCAGAGTTGTTTTGGCAATGGACACTAATGACTTGGCTTATCATTAATATTGCCAGAAGGAACTTGATTAAAACCTGTTCGAATTTGAAGAAGTGACAACCTACATCGACTGTTGTGTACCTTAACTTTAAATAGAGTTTTATATAAACTACTTAATTAAATTCAAAGCTAAGGAGACTAGGTGTAAACTCAGTGGAAGGGCTATGAAACTGGCTGAAGGCTAGAAAACAATGAGTGCTCGTCAAAGAAATCATGTCAACAAGTACTGAGTGGAGTGCCTCTTGGGAATGTCTCTGAGTGCATTAGGACCACTGACCTTGATTCAGAAACTTAATGTAAAGTGGTCAAACTAGGAGGAGCAGTGAAATAGGAAGAGGCAACTTTGAATTTACAGAATGAGTTGGACAAGACATGCAAGTGAGCTGAGCAATGGCAGATGAAATGTAGTGCAGACAAGTGTAAAGTGCTGTGCATAGGAAGGTCAAGCTGCTGACATGCATTCTCCATTAATGGTGTGGAGATAACTAAGGATAAAGTTAAGAGACCAAGAGACTTACTAGGCTTATCCACCAAAACAGAGCAACAATCAGCAATGTAATAGGATGTTGACCTAAGTAGCCCAAACAGTAGAATGCAAGTCAGAAAAGTTAGTGACCAATCTTTAGAGTGCTCTGGTTATATCATCCAATAGTCTAATTTTACTATCAATTTTGTGGCATTATGGCACGTTTGAAAATCTGCAGGTTGGCACTGGAAAGAATGATCATAAAAGGTACTGGATTGTTGTAAAAGTTTAACTGGTTCATTAATGTCCTTCAGCAAAGGATCCACCTACAGTTTCCAAATCTGACCTATCTTTGGCTCAGTTTCATTGTATGATTTACTTTGAATTTAAAAGTTTTAGTTCTGAAGAAACAAGATTCAAGTGTCATAGAGTCATAGAACGTCACAGAAGGAGGCCATTCGGCCTATCGAGTCCATGCTGGCTCTCTGCGGAGCAATCCAATCTGTCGAATTCAACAGCTCCATCCCTGTAACCCTGCAAGTTTATTTCCCTCAAGCGGCCATCCAATTTCCTTTTGAAATCATTCATTGTCTCTGCTTCCACCGCCCTTGTAGGCAGCAAGTTCCAGGTCATTACCACTTGCTGCATAAAAAGGTTCTTCCTCACATCTCCCCCACATCTCTTGCCCAAAACCTTCAATCTGTGGCACTTCGTCCTTGTATGATCAGCTAACAGGAACATCTTTCCTTTGTCTACTCTATCCAAAGCTGGAGACAGAGCAGAGCCTTGAAATCGGAAATGTGCGAAAGACAAGAGAGACTTGAGTCACAAAATTTGGCTCTGTAGGGTTGGTAGTTATGGCACTATAGGTGCTGATTTAGGAGAAAATTGCTGTCTGTGCTGCTCCGACCAACTTATGGTGTGGCTCACGCCAAATGCCATCCTGTTGAAGGCATTAGTGCAAGTGTTATGTGCTTGTGCTGGAAATATGCAGGGTAGGCAGTTCATGATGTCAATCAACATCTCATGCTGGGTTGACACCCAACCTGCTATTTTCAACCTTGTTTCTCTAGTTAATGCACTCTCTTAAACACACACAGCCACTCATGCAATCAGCAAACAGCAAAAAGGACTCCCCACCAGTGCTATTCAAAGGCATCATCATCCAACTTGCAGGTTGGTTGCTTATTACTTTCTACTGCCTCATGCTGAGTTTGTGGAAAGGAGTTTGGAAGAGTTCAGAAATATTTGTCAAGTCTGCAGGGAGTGATGGTGGATGTGGGGAAGACATTGGTTGCTGCACGCCACTTGCTCCCTGTTATGGGGGCTATAGTTTCAATACCCCTTAGGCTGCAGCATCAGAGGGAGAGTGGTGCAATATGTTTGGGTGGTGTGCCTGCCACAGTTGAATGGAAAAGCAATGGAGATCCATGGAAGTTATGCCAGTCCCCAAGTTGTGCTTGTGGCAGGAGATCAATGGAAGTCACTAAAAATGGCAGAGACCTGGTTGCACCAAATTTCCACTGTTTCTGGGGTATTCTAGCTTGCTTTATTAGGGCTAGAACCTCCTCTGTCATGCAGGGAGGGCACCCTGTAATTCGAAGAGCCCTCCTCTGGTCTTGGTGGGGGGGTGGGGGGTGTCCCTCCTCCATGGGCAATCTGTTACCTACAGAGGACCCCCGCTGGCAAGCCCTGCACGTCCATGGACCCCTCTCCCCCTGGACTTCATGCCCACCCTCCACCCCTCCTCACCAGGACCTTCCAGACTTGCCCCGGCGACCCTGCATCACTTACCTGAGATCCAGATCTCCAGTGCTGGGGCTGAGTTCAAGGCCTCTGCAGTATTGGCAGTGGCCACCATTCCTGGTCGTGGTGCTGATACTGCTGAGGGCTGGCAGCTCTTGGAGGCGGGATCCCGTCTTTAAAGGGACGAAGATCCTGGCATCGGAAACTTTCCTTCTGGAACAATGCAAGATTGTGCCTGGGCACTCGAAAAGGCTGAGGCAGAGCTCCCCCTGCCTTTTCGGCCTGGCGCCGGTAGTCCTGCAGGCTGCACAAAATCCAGCCCTCTGGTTCTGTTCATGCTGGCAGAGATATAAAATCAATCATGTTTGAATCTACCAGGTGGAATTTGGTTGATTCACTGTTGTAAGGCCATCACCTTTTAAAAGCCTGATTCCTTAGAGTTGGGGAACAGTGGGTAGCCGATAGTCACAACTCTCTGTGCAAGGTGGTGAAATGACGCAGTCTCACATTTAATATAATAACAGGTGATTAAATTGTCAGAATATTGCAGTTGGGTAGCAGATGAATCAGCTGTGCTGTTTGCTTCAATTGCCCAGTTTTGCCATCTTCCAGAATTTCAGGCTATGAGATTTTCAATCAGCTGTGAAACTTGCAGCTGGCTGCTCTCTTCCCTGACCATTCAATCTCCCACCATTTCAGTCAGCTGTGAGTTTCAGTTGTTTTATCAAGCTTGACATCTCTGCTGTAGTAGCTTCAGAATATAACAGTATGTGACAATATACATGGCATATGCCTGCCATGAGTGGAAAGTGAAGTGCCAATCTAACTGTTCCGTGCATGCTTTTATTTATTTCTGATATTATGATAACAAAGGGAGACCTAAGGGATGGAATCTTACTTTTGTTGGACGGGAGCCGTCCACTGACAGAAAAGTCGGTGGCGATCCCGCCTCTGCTTGGCCTGGGGATCCAGACTGCATTAAGCGGTTCCGTGGTCCTTAATTGGTCTGAGGCGGGACTTCCACCTCATTGGTGTTTGGGGCACCCTGGCTGCATTTTGCAGCGCGCGGACAATTATCTGCCTGGCGCCAGGATCCCCGTCCCTTTAAGAGCTCCAAGAGCTGCCAGCCAATCAGATGGCTGGCAGCTCTTAGTCCCAGCAGCGCCACCGGGAGTGGTGGCCACTTCTGGGACTGCAACCTGACTGAAGAGGAAGGATGACCCCAGGAGAAGGTAAGTTTTTGTGGCCTCGCCGGGGGTGAACGGTCGGGCCCCAATGAGGCAAAGGTGGTCGATTGGGGTGATGGGGGCATGTTGGGTGTTGGGGGTCCTCCGTCGGGCACGGGGTACCTGATCATGAGGGCCCCCTCCAGGCCGTCAGAAAGCAGCCTGCTTTTGCCAGACAGCTTTTCTCAGGCCTGGGCTGCCCGCCCCCCTGGCGGTGGGTGGAGACCCTTTAGTGGCCATTAACTGTTCACTTAAGGGCCTTGATTGGTCTGGGGTGGGCGGGCTGGTTTTCATTGCTGCTACTCTGCCTAAAATGGCAGTGGAGGTGGAAGCAGGTCGGGAAGGGCCCCCCCCCCCGAGCCTCCCACTCTATTTTACACCCCACATGCCGCCAACCTGCTCTTTGTGGGGGGGCGGCGTAAATTTCTGGCCGAGGTCTTCTGACAAATGTTAGTTTTTCATTGTCATAAAATCCAATTAAAATGACAAGCTAATGCACATTAGTTCAAGGCCTCACTCCTCACTACCTTCTTAATCAAATTCAAATTTATGTTCCAGTATCCACCATCCACTCCTCTGTGTCTGGTTTACTGTACATTCAATCTACCCTACACCCCGCCATCTGTGGCAGAGAGTTCAGTTATTATATCCATGCACTCTGAAATTTTCTTCTCAAGTTCCTTCATCTTATTATGTTTTTTCATCTTTAAAATGCTCCTGCAAATCTACCTCTCTGAATGCTTTTGGCCTTCTCTCCTACTTCCGTCTCGCCAATGTTCTCATCCACTCTATAAAGCACAATGGGATTTTTTGTTTCATGTCTCTCCTTTTTATCCAGTTTCCCAATATTTGACACGTTTGTTTGTCACAATTGATAAGACCCTTTTCCGACATACTCGCCTGATTTGCTGAAAGAAAATTTCTGTTTGATAAACGAACTTGGTACTGTTATGTAACTTTTGTTTTGTTGAAATAAAGTAAATTGCATCTCAGTTTGGGATTTTTTCCAACAGTGCGGGTGGTGGAATTAGGTTTGGCGTCCCACATGTCTGATGTGCAGTGTGCCACATTTAATAGGAAAGAAATTTCCCCATTGTTTGAGACTGTACAGACAACCAATGCAAGCTGCATTAGACCTTTATTAATAACTGCCAAGCGTCCTCACTGGCTCCTCCCCTTTAGCACAGCTCACAGATGGTCTGTAAAATCAAGCTTAAAAAAGTTTAATCACAGTTTTAAAATGTTGTTTGTAAAGTTATTTGTGTTTACTTAATGGTTGATTTCATCTACATTTTCCTTTATGCATTCATTCTTGTTGCTGTATGTGCCTGACTTTTGCAATGCAATATATTATTCCCTACTCCTTTTCAAACAAGTCTTTCTGACAGCTACAATGCCTGAAAGGGTGGTGGAAGCTGATACAATAGTAACTTTCAAAATGGAATTGGATATATGCTTCAAAAGGAAAGACATTATCAGGGCTATTTGGAAAGAACAGGGGAGAGTGACTAATTGGATATCTCTGACACTTCTCAATTTTAGGCGGTCTCGGGCAAGAGATTCCCACGAATCAGTGGAGATGTGACATTTTTTCAGGGAGGCTTTAAGGACATCCGTGTAGCATTTCCTATGCCCTCCTGGTAGTCTCTTGGCCATGACGGAGATCGGAGTAGAAAGCTTGTTTTGGTATTCTTGTGTCAGGCATGCAGATGATGTGGCCCGCCCAACGTAAACGACCAGCCATGACCAGTGTCTCAATACTGGGGTTGTTGGCCTGAGAGAGGACACTGATATTGGAGTGCCTGTCCTGCCACTGAATTTGCAGGATCTTGCAAAGGCACTGCTGGTGATATCTCTCCAGGGCTTTGAGATGTCTGCTGTACAGTGTCCATTTTTCCAACGCAGACAGGAGGGCAGGCAACACTACGGCCCTGTAGATCATGCACTTGGTGACAGGTTTGAGGTCTTTGTCATCAAACACTCTTTTCCTCAGACGACCGAAGGCTGCGCTGGAGGCAATGCTGAGTTCCATTGTCGATGTCGGCCCTTGCTGAGTGGAGGTTCCCAAGGTATGAGAAGTGATCCACATTGTCCAGTGGTTCACTGTAGATCTTGATAGTCGAGGGCCAGTGTTGCGCTGTGGGAGCAGGTTGGTAGAGGATCTTTGTCTTCCGATGCTTAGCGTAAGGCCCATTCTGTGAATGCATCGACGAGGCTTTGAAGCTCAGCCTTTGAGTGTGCGCATATGCAAGCGTCGTCAGCATACTGCAGCTCAATGACAGAGGTTGGGTGACCTTGGTTCTGGACTGGAGGTGACATAGGTTAAATAGTTACACTCATCCTGTAGATTTACTCCGGCAGGGAGCTTCATGGAGATGAGGTGGTGTGTTGCGGCGAGGAAGATGGAAAAGAGCATTGGTGCGATGACACAGCCTTGCTTTACCCCAGTTTACTCTCAGATTGGGTCAGTGGCAAATCCGTTGGCACTGGCTCAATGAGCCAATTGTCAATGTAATCAGCTCTCAGTGCTATGTGATATGTAATATTATAGCATTAGTGCCATATAAGTCATAACTTTTAGTTTTGATCAGAAACTGGCAGTTACCTAAGGTTGTAGAATATAATATTTCAATATATTTGGTGCTGAGTGTTTGTTCTCAGAACAGCACTCACCAGACTGAGTACTGTTCTATGGAGCAGAATTCACTTATCAGTAATGCCTGCACTCAAACACAATAATTTCCTTTTTACAGTTCATTGGTTTTAACTGGTTGCCTGATACATGAATGAGGTGCTTTTTAATAGTGATCATTTTTCCTGATGGAATTTCAACAAATAGCGCTAGATCTTTTTCAGAAATCCAGAAAATCTCTTCATTACTCATTACTTTAGTAGTTAAAAATACAGTACTTAAGATGCAAATTGTTATTCTTGAATGTGAAATGCATCAAGCAAGTTGCACTTCCAAAGCACTTACAACTATTGTCTTCCGAGAAAAAGGCACATAGAAGCTTTTTGAGAAGTAATGTTGAATGATGCTGTTAAGGATGAACTTGAAACTTCCTCACATTTTATTTGACATAGTAAGCACCTTTATTGGATTGACAGCAACTCTTACACTTTAATATTCTCTTACCATCTGTTGACAGTAGGTTAAAGAGCCGGTTGATCAAATAAAAGCAGATGGCATTTTAATAGAAAAGTGGGGTCAGACTGGCCTTTTTATCATACCATAATGCTCTCAATAAAAGTAATGAGATTTATTGCCAGTGGGTTAGGCTTCATTAGAAAAAATTGCACATGCAAATTCATATTTAATACACTTATTTGGATATATACTAAAATCACGAGTGAGCACACCATGTCCAATTCTCCCTCTTAGACAAGCAGTACATATTCCTGTGCATACTCAATGCGTCATTGCACACTTAAAAAGGGTTTGTTCACAACCAATGTTCATATGTGAATGGCAGGCTTACGCCATGGCATGGTTTGTTATGCCTGGGAAATCAAACAGCTGGGTTGCAACTGTAATTGTTTGTCACAATTTGTGTCATTGTATTGGAAAGTTTGCAAATTCAGAATAAATATTTGTCTCAACAAAGGTACTATCCCTTTCAGAGTAGAAACTTCCCCCTCCGTCTTATGTTGTCTAAGTATACAGGGGCAATTTAATGTTTGCCCTTTTTGCATATTCTGAACTTAACCATTGGTTATCTGCATCTTCCTTTCTCCTTTAGATTGCATAGACAAAAATTATGGAAAAAGATTAAAGAAGCAGCGTACAAGGGAAACATGAGACAGGAGGAAGTTACATTATGAGGTTTTCATGCTGTGCCTTATTTTCTATGTAATATTGTTACATGGCAGGTGTAAAGGCATCAAAGTGGGTTCTTCCAAAATGAGCTAAACACCATCCAGGATGTAATGTGTCCGTTATTCCACACATTCTCTATTGATACAACAAGTACATTACGTTGACTTAATGCATAGTCTGTAGTATAACATCAGTAGATTAAGGATGGTTCAATTTAAACAGAAGCAGTGTGAAACCACCTCCAGAAGCTTGTGCATACTCGCCCACCCATTGGCAGCTACTCTTTCAGCCACCTAGGACCCACACCTCTGGAATTCCTTGCCGATGCCCTCTCCATCTCCCTTATCTCCTCCTTAAAACTTACCTCTTTGTTCACCTCCTAATCTTTCTTTCCGTGGCATCACATTCATTTTTGCTTACACCTCTTCCAGGCTTGGGACATTTTTGTACATTAAGGTCACTACCTAAATGTGGATTGCTGTTTTTGTTTACTGCGCCAATGCACTGCTGCAAACTGACTGACTGATGCCTGCAGCTCTCCATGTGGTGATACTAACTGAGTCATTGTGATGATATACCAGGCATTTTTCTGCCAGATGGGAGACAGTAATTGGTTAAGTCATTGTGAACTCACCTTGTACAAGCCTTGTGCCCACTATAAACCAGTCACGGCAAAGACCTGAAAAAGCCAAATCAATCGAGGAAAAATTGAAAAGTTGAAGGTGATTAAAAATATGGTTTTATATAATACTCTTCCCAGAATTTCTTTATGTGGTTGAGTTCTCAAATGACTGTAAGGCTGAAGGAATTTGCAGGGATAGGCAGAAAACAAGGCCATGCCATGGAAGGATTTAAACACAGGGATGAGAATTTTAAATTTGAGGCATTGGACGAGGTCAGCAAGCACAGGGGATGATGGGATATGGGCAGCAAAATTTTGGATGATCTGGAGTTTATCAATAGCGTAAAATGGGAGGCCAGCCAGGAAGGTATTGAAGTAGTTCTGTCTGGCGATAACAAAGACATGGATAAGGGTTTCATTAGCAAATGGGTGGTGCCAGAGGTAGAGACTGGCCAAGATATAATGTCAAAAGCTCAGCTCAAGTTAAAATAAGATGCCGAGGTTGAGAACAGTCTGCTTCAATCTAAGCCAGACAGGGGAATGGAATTGATGACAAGGGGTACAGAGTTTGTTGTGGGGGCTGGTGATGGTGGCTTCATTCTTCCCAATGTTTCTTTCTGAGCTCCCTCTACTAAATATTGGGAAGACTGAAGATGTTGTCTTCAGTCCCCACAACAAACTCTGTTCCCTCCCCCAGCAAGTCTGAGGCTGAACCAGACTGTTTGTAACCTTACTGTTGTATTTGGACCAGGAATGAGCTCACAACCACATATCCACTCCGTCACCAAGACTGCCTATTTCCATCTCTATAGCATCACATGACTCAGCTCGTCTGCTGCTGAAATTTTCATCCATGCCTTTGTTAACCTCTAAAATTGACTATTCCCATGCTCTCCTAGCCACCCTCCTATCTTTCACGTACATAAACATAAACTCATCCAAAACTCTTTGCCTATATCCTAACTCGCACGAATTCCAGTTCACCCAGTTCTCTGATCCATTTTGGCTCCTGGTATGGCAACACCTCAATTTTAAAATTCTCATCCTTGTTTTCAAGTCCCTCCTTGGCCCTGCCCCTCCATATCTTTGTAACCTCATCCAGCCCTACACCCTCTGAGATAGCTACACTTCTCCAATTCCAGCCGCTTGCGTAAATCCAATTCGAATTGCTCCACAGTTGGTGGCCATGTCTTCAGCTGCTTAGGCCCTAAGCTCTGCAATTCAGGTTGATGATGTCAACTGAAACGTTAACTCTGCTTCTCTCTCCACAGATGCTGCCTGACCTACTGAGTATTTCCAGCACTTTCTCTTTTTATTTCAGATTTCTAACATCTGCAGTATTTTGCTTTTATGAACACACTTGGACTTGGCTGAACTCTGAAACTTCTGAAAGTTTCTGGGTAATTTGCATGAGGTGTTCTTGAACTGCCTCCGAAAAGATGGAAACTTCACATTAGATGGTGAGGAGGGGTAGAAGCTGTGCAGTGTACAAGACTGAAAGGCTGCACCACTACTAGTTCCTGACAAATCTGGACCTTACAACTTCTGTTTAAAAAATGTGCAGTCCTGTTTTTCTTCTTGCCAGCCCATACAATATGAAAACTGACACTTGTTGGAGGTCAAAGAGGTTACTCACAGCCCTTTTTCAAAATGTCACTCCTGTCTCATTTATGGTGAATTTGAATGCTGCTGCCTATCTCATGTTGGAGCATTTTACCTACAGGTGAGGGTGTCTCTGGTAATCTGTCTTCTTCTGTAGGTCGCCCCATCAAAGTGCTCATTTCAGGCTTCTGCAGCAGAACTTGTGTGCAACCTTGCACTGCAGTGAGCTGGAACCTGGTCTGCCTGCAGGCCACTCATGCCCGGTGTCTCACCACATGCAAATCCTGTCTCTAAGCTATTCTCTAAAGTATGTGCGGTGACAGTATCTGAGCTGCTGGATGTGAGAGCGAGTGATGGTGTGTCTTCTTCATTAATGTCTCCCTGCTTCTCCATCTCTTGCTGTTCCATCACTGCCTGCTCATGTTGCAGTTCCTGGGTATCTGAAAGAAGAAATGTGCAATGGTATGGTTGGGTGAAGGAAGCAAGAGGTACATGGTTTCACCATCTGCAGCTTGTAAATCAGAATGGATTGTGGAATGAGGGGGACATGTGATGTGAAAAGGAGGATTAGATTTCAAGATATGGCCATCTTCGATGATTTCATCCCCACAGCTGGCCATGGCCTCAGTGACAGCGGTTCCAATGATGGCAAGCCCTGTTTCCTCCATTAGGGTGAATACATGCAGCCATGCCTGTCCCCCACTAGTTAACACCTCCAGCCTCTGGTTATGTGCCACCTTGTCCTGCAAGAGAGAGTGAAGTGTGTCAGTGAGTGTGGTGCAATCGATTTTGGTGATTTAGCTGTCATACCTGAATAGCTGGCAGTGTGAGATGTGGGTGCACGGCTTGCAGCAATGCTTAAGGGTGAGATGACACTGTGAATGTGAGGTATGAGTCAGGATTGATAGGTATTGTTGGTAGATGAGTGATGGTGGAGGTGTGGTTCATTGAGCAGTGTTTAAGGCTAGTGGTGCAGATGGTGGGATATAACATTTGAAGACACTTTAACTGATCTTGACCACTCGTGTGAGGTCAGTAAATTTATTTATCACATTGCATCTAGGTCCTCGGGGCTTGAAACCTGGTATTGACTGTCACAGCTATCTAGTTCCTGTACCTTTGCAAAGTTTGTCTTGCTCCCTATGGATAGATCACATCTCTCTGCCTCTCCATTTCCTCCACTACGGCATCCAGTGCAGAGAACCCATCCGCCCTGTTATGCCATAACGCGCTCTTCTTCTTTCTCATACTATCTTCCATAACCAGTTCCAGCATCTGCTCCAGCCAGAATGCACCTCCCTTTTAAGAGGTGCTGGCTGGCTTTAAGTAATGCAGGCTCGCTTTAAGTTGTGCTCGCTTCACACAAACTTGGCACCCTTGCTGAGGCATGCAGCCATTCAACAACGCATTTAGTGCTGGCTGCATGCAATAGTCATGTAAATTAGCTGGGAGCACATAGTTAGTGTTCTGCCTGCACTGGAAGAAATAGGCATGAGTCAATTGCGCATCGCGCCTGTTTTTAGGGGCTATTGAATGTTGCCCCTTTGTGTTAAGAACACCAAACTTTCTTCCTAATAAGGGTTAGGTTTCCTCTGTTCGCTATTTGTAGTAAAATGGTAAATGTGCTATTTATGCATCCTTTATTATCCGCATTCTGTTTGCCTCCCGCTGTGTTGTTTCTGGAAAATCAATCCAGTGAGGCATCCTCTTCCTAAATAAAACAGATGTGCAGTAACTATTTAATAATGCTGCTATTTCTTTGTCCTCAATGACAGAACAAATTGATAATAGAAATTTTGCAGTCCAATTCTTGAAACTAATTTTAGTTTTCATCTTGTGCTGTGATTGATATTTAAATACCTTGGTACATTTTGTCATTCTGGGAAGTTACTTCAAGAATATCTTTTAACTCAATAATCATTTTGTATTTTCTTCTTCAGAAAAATCACCAATTAAATGATTGGGTTTGGATAATGTTATCTTCAGATACAGCTTCAACATTGCACAATCTCTACATGAGATTAGCAACTTTTATTACTGTATTACAATGGACCGTACGAGCACTGAATTCTGAAAGCTTCATCTGTCAGTACAGCAGTTCTTTTCATTTTGTATCACTATTATTCACACTACTTCTGAAGATTTACTTCAGTTTTATTTTGATGGAGAGGACTTTAATTAAATAAGGTTAGCATCCTGAATTTGTAGAAGTCTTATCACCTACTAAGCTTGATGTGTAGGTCTCTCTTGTCCATACTATTCATTACAAAACTAGGACCTGAATAATACATAAAACATTGGTACAACCTCATCTGAAGCACTGTCCTACGTTTTAATCCTGCCACCTCAGGAATGACATTGTGACTCTGGAGGTGGTGCAGAAGAATGCACCAAAGGTGGTCAACAGACTCCAATATTGAGTTATGAAGATAGTCTTGATGCATTGGGTTTGTTTTCGGTCAGAGATGAAGATTTAGGTGGTGAATGTTGGCTGCGTAGCACCCAACTTTTCGGTGCTGTTTTGCCTCAAAAATGGCTTCTGCAGTGCGCTGCGCACGCTATTGGTGTTACCAGTGTGTTCCGCTGATTCGACATAAGTGTTGCCATTTTGGAGCTTAGCAGTCCAGTTACTGCCCTCTCTTAAGTATCAACAGCTGAACATGTGTTCAGCAGCAGAAAGGATCCACCGACAGTGTTATTTAAAGAGATCATCAACTACTTTTAAGTTAGTTGCTGACAGAGGAATAGTGTGTCAGAAGTCTCTTCTTCAGTAAGTACTTACTCACTGAAATCTACCACCTGCTACAGCCACAACTGCAGCCTCAGAGCAGGGTGAGGTCATTCAGTGGCTGTGAATATGATTGTTGCCATGAACCTTTACGTGTCCAGCTTCTTCCAGGCTCGAGCAGACAATATTTGCATCATGTCAAAGTTTGCCATCCATTGTTGCATAAGGGAGGTCACTGAGGCTCTTTATTCCAAGAGAGTTGAATACATTTCTTTCTGTCTTGCCAGACAAAAGCAGGTAGAGCAAGCAGGCAGTTTCAAGAGGATTGCAAGTTTCCAATAGTGTAGCATGCCATTAACTGCACACACAGGCATTTCTCTTCTCTGGGCACCGCATGTTAACTCTGAGATTTTCCAAAATCAAAAAGGATTCCAATCCCTCAATGTCCAGCTGGTGTATGACCATATGCAATGAATCATTCAGGCCAACCCCGGGTAGCTTTCATTTTGCAGCAGACCGCTGTGCCATCTGCATTTGAGCCACCACGACAAACCAAAGGGAGCTGCTAGGTGACAACAGCTATCCTTTGACAACATGGCTCATGATTATGGTATGTAACCCACACAAGCATGAGCAATTGCATATAACGAAAGCCATGCCGCCACATGAAGTGTGATCAAGCAGACCATTGGGCTCCACTACAGTACTCAGCAGATCGGGTGTCAAGATATATGGCAGTCTGCTGCGTGCTGCACAACCTCACCACCATGAGGTCACCTCTCTTTCCACAAGCTATATAGCAAGCAACTGAGGAATTGGAGGAGAAAGAGGAGGGGGTGTGGGTAGGAAGGGAAGAAGCAATTGATATAGTCACTTTCTGGCCAGATTGTTCATGATCGACACATCCAACTGCAATAGTAGTAAACACAAGCCCAATTTCCTATTCAACAACAATCCCACACCTCATCTTCCCTCTGTTACTGACCATCACAGTGTCCACTTGGCCACAACGCTGAAATAAAAGCCACCACAAAGTCAACATTCCAAACCAAGTTTAGAAATCAAACCATGCAATATTGCATACTAATGTCAACTAATCACCCTTGCGCATTCCCTTAATCCTCTTTTCATGTGCATTTACCTGTGCTAGGGCTCTGACACAATGCTATCCAGTGGCAGCAGCATAGCTGGTGGAAGGCTGCTGACTTTCAGTGGTGGAAAGTGCAGATGGCCTTAGAGGATGACCTTGAGCAGCTCTGGCTTTAGAAGGCCCAGCTTCTGACTGCAGTCTGGGTTGGCTGGCTGACAGGTAACAGCAAGGGCACTAGTTGAATAGGGTAGGGTTATGGTGAAGGGAGTGGAGGAAGGCAAGAGGTGTTTGCTTACACCATCTGCAGCTTATAAGATCATAAGATCATATGAAATAGCGGCAGGAGTAGGCTGTTCGGCCTCTCAAGCTGCTCTGCTCTGTCATTCAATTCGATCATGTGGCCTTAACTCCACTCTTCTGCTTGTCCTCCCATAACACTTGACTCCCTTGTAGAACAAAAATCTAACGCAACCTTGAAAATATTCAGTGACCCATCCTCCACTGCTCTCCAGGGAAGAGAATTCCAAAGATTAATGACCCTCTGAGAAGAAATTCCTCATCATCTCCATCTTAAAAGGGAGACCCCTTATTTGAAACTGTGTCCCCTAGTTCTATATTCTCCCACGAGGGAAAACATCCTCTCAGCATCTACCCTGTTAAGCCCCTCAGAATCTCATGTTTCAATAAGATCACCTCTCATTCTTCTAAACTCTGATGAGTATAAGCCCAACCTGCTCAACCTTTCCTCATAAGGCAACCCCTTCATCCCAATAATCAGCCTAGCGAACCTTCTTTGAAATGCTTAAAATGCAAATATATCCCTTCTTGAGTAAGAAGACAAAAACCGTTATGTAGTACTCTAGGTGTGGTCTCATCAATGCCCTGTATAATTGTAGCAAGACCTCCCTACTTTTATACTCCATCCCCATTGCAATTAATGCCAACATTCCATTTGCATTTCTGATTACTTGCTGTATCAGCATGCTAACTTTTTGTAATTCATGTAAAAGGACACTCGGGTCCCTCTGTGTTGCAGCATTCTTCAGTCTCTCGCCATGTAAATAATATTCTGCTTCTCTATTCTTCCTGCCAAAGTGGACAACCTCACATTTTCCCACATTATACTTCGTCTGCTAAATTTTTGCCCACTCACTTAACCTATCTATGTCTTTTCGCAGACACTTCAGGGGGAGTTTTATCTTGGCGGTGAGGGTCTTGGCGTCTGGAGAAACCGACGCTGCGATTCTCTGCGTTGCCTCTTCTATGGAAGGCCCACCCAATTTAGTACCAATCAGGCACATAAGTGAACAGGATCGAGGACCTCGGTGCTGGATGTCCCGCCCTTGCAGAGCTGCCGGCCAATCAGAGGCCAGCAGCTCCAGTGCCACCGTAGGTGGTGGCTGCTGCTGCAAGTGCAGGAGACCAAGGAGTGTCACTGGAATCAGGCCTCAGGTCAGGGCGGGAGGGGTTTTGCGGGATGGGGAGCCCCTTTCCCAATGCCGGAACCCTCATTCAGGCACTAAGTGCCTTTCAACGAGGGACAATCACCTCCCCCCACACACCCCAGAGCCAGGAAGCAGTCCGCACAGCTTTCTGTGTCATGTTTCCCATGCAGCGACAGGGCCATCCGCCGCTAATTGTGGCTGTGGCAGGAAGAGGCCCTTAATTGGGGATTAATTGCCCAGTTAAAGGCCTCAATTGGCAGTGGGGTGGGAAGGCCATTCACATTCCTTCCCACCCCAGATTAAACTTTGGTGGAGATGGGATGGATGGGGGAAACCCTCCCCACCATCCCACCCGATTTTATGCTCTCCCTGCCTTCAAACCTGATTCGGGAGAGAGCATAAAATTCCCGCCTTTGTTTCCTCTTCACAACTTGCTTTCCTACCTATCTTTGTATCATCCACACATTTGGCTATAATACACATGGTCCCTTCATCCAAGCCATTAATATAGATTGTAAATAGTTGAGGCCCCAGCACTGATCCCTGTGGCACTACACTAGTTACAGTTTGCCAACCTGAAAATGCCCAATTTATCCTGACTCAGTTTCATGTTGGTTAGCCAATCCTCTATCCATGCTAATATTTTACCCCCAACACCATGAGCTCTTATCCTGTGCAGTAGCCTTTTATGTGGCACCATATTGAATGCCTTTTGGACATCTCAATACTCTACATCTATTTGTTCCCTTTTATCCACCCTGCATCCTTCTCAAAGAATCTTTCTTTCTCAATTGAATATAACTTTGTTGAGAGTTATGAAATATCTCCTTAAATGTCTGCTGCTGCTTCTCTACTGTCTTACCTTTTAAATTATTGTCCCAGTCCACTTCAGCCACCTCTGTCTTCATACCCTTGTAATTGTCTTTATTTAAGTTCAAGACACTAGATTCAGTCCCATATTTCTCGCCCTCAAATTGAATGTGGAATTCTATCATGTCATGATCCCTCTTGCCTTGAAAATCCTTTAGTATGAGATCATTTATTAATCCTGTCTCATTGCACATTATCGGGTCTAAAATAGCCTTTTCCCTGGTTGGTTCCAGAACTTATTGTCCTAAGAAACTGTCCTGAATACACTCTGTGAACTCATGCTCCAGGCTACCATGGCCAATTTGATTAGTCCAAACGATATGAAGATTAAAATCACCCACAATTATTGCAGTACCTTTCCTACAAGCCCCCAATATTTCTTGATTTATACTCTGTTCTGTAGTGTAGCTACTGTGAAGGAGCCTATAAACTCCTCCCACCAGTGACTTCTTTCCTTTTCTATTTTTTATCTCCACCCATCTGATTCTTCATCTTGATCTTCTGAGCAACAATCATTTCTCACTATTGTACTGATCTCATCCTTTATTAACAGAGCTACCCCACTCCTTTTCCTTTCTTCCTTTCCTTCCAAAATATCAAATACCCCTGAATATTTAGTTCCCAGCCTTAGTTACCTAGAAACCATGTCTCTCATATCATACATATTTATTTCTCTTTGTGCTGTCAATTCATCCATCTTGTTATAAATGCTGTGTGCATTCGGATAAAGAGCCTTTAATTCTGTCTTTTTACAATTTGTGCCTACTCTGAGATAATTTGTGGTGCTCTTTTAGGTTTGGACTCTCTGGCCCTTCCTGTCACACTCTGCTTATCATTACCCATATTGCTACCCTGCACTATTGCCTTGCCCTTTTCTCTTTAACTTTTTAATTTTCCCCTCACCTGAACCCTCCCCACCAATATTAAGTTTAAAGCCCTCTTTACAGCCCTAGTTATACAATTCACCAGGACACTGGTGCCAGCACAGTTCAGGTGAAGGCCGTCCCAACAGTACAGCTCCTTTCCCCAGCACTGGTGCCAGTGCCCCATGAATCAAAACCCATTCCTCCCACACCAATCTTTGAGCCACGCATTCAACTCTCTGATGTTATTTACCTTATGCCAATTTTCTCATAGATCAGGTAGTTAGCTAGAGACTATTAGCTTTGTGGTTCTGCTTTTTAATTTAGCCTCCAGCTGCTCATATTCCCTATGCAGAACCTCTTCCTTAGTCCTACTTATGTCACTGGAACACACATGGACCATGACAACTGGATCCTTCCCCTTCAACTCCAAGTTCCTCGCGAGCCCCGAGGAGATATCCTTAACCCTAGCAAGGGCAAGTAACACAGACTTTGGGACTAGTGCTCTCAGCTACAGAGAATGCTGTCTATCCCCCTAACTATACTGTCCCCTACTACTACTACTACTACTATGTTCCTTTTTACTCCCCCAGTTGAATGGCCCCCAACACCCTGGTTCTGTGGTCAGTTTGCTCATATTCATTGCATTCCCTGCTCTCGTCCACACAAGCTGCAAGAACCTTGAACTTGTTGGACAAGTGCAAGAGCTGAGGCTCCTCCATTGTTTCCTTCTGGATCCCCATACCTGCCTCATTCGTAGTTGCACCCTCCTGTCCCTGAGAATGGACCAAATCTGAAGTACCGAGCCTAAGGGGTGTGACTGCCTCCTGGAACAATGTGCTCAGGTAACTTTTTCCCTCCTGGGACTCTGAGCTGAAATTCCTTGAGCTGCACTTACTGCAGATATGGTAGCAATGGATCACACTGGTGTCCACCAGCTCCTACGTGATATAGTTGCAACACATAACCTGCCATGTCATCTTTGTTGTGTTTTATTTAACTAATTCGGTTTCAAGTTTAGGTTTTGCTGAATGATAATTTGTGGCTATATTAAGTAGTTTAACTAGTTAAGCTACAAATTTAATAAAATAATTATTTCTCCCCAGTACCAATTTAAACTACTGCCCCAGTTTAAAAAGGAATTCAAACCTTAAAACTCACCAACCAATAACCTACCTCCTCCCTAATTAATGCCTCTGGGCTTCAGCTCTCAGGTCTCACTGTTTCTAGCTCCCTCTCTTCGATCACTGCTCGTTCTGTAAAACACCAGAACTGCACTTCCTCCCTCACTGCACTGAATTCCCACACTTACCACATTCACGAGTTAAGTACTGTGTCTCGCAAGCCTCAATTGAACTGAACTTCGTGTTTCTTCCTTCTAAATCAAAAGAGATGAAGGGATAAGGAGGAAGTGGGATATGGGAAGGAGGATTAGTTATCAGGATATCATCATCTTCGAATGTTTACAGCCTCAGTTATTGCTGCTCCAGTGATGGTAATCATCGTTTTCTCCATCAGGGTTAGGACATACAACTGTGCCGTTCCCCATCAGTGAGGTCCTACTGTGTTCAGTTATGTGTCAAACTGTCCTGCAAGGGAGATGGAAGTGTGACATTGAGTGTTGTGCAATCTGTCCAAGTGATATGGCTGTCATGGTTGAATAGATGGTAATATGTTCAAGCTGTGAGATGTGGGTGTGAAGGTTGCAGCAGTGTTAAGCATATGAGAGTGAGATGAAGCAATGAATGTGAGGTAAATAAAAACAAGAAATGCTGGAAATACTCAGCAGGTCTGGCAGCATCTGTGGAAAGAGAAGCAGAGTTAACCTTTCGGGTCAGTGACCCTTCTTGGGAACTCCGAAGAAGGGTCACTGACCTGAAACGTTAACTCTGCTTCTCTTTCCATAGATGCTGCCAGACCTGCTGAGTATTTCCAGCATTTCATGTTTTTATTTCAGATTTCCAGCATCCGCAGTATTTTGCTTTTATTTATATGAATGTGAGGTATGAGTCGTGGCCGATAGAGATTATTGATAGATGAGTGACAGGAATGCAGTTTGAATTTGTTTCATATGTGTTGCTTGAGAATAATCCTTGTGATCCGACGGCAGCAAATAGTCCCCAACACAGAAGTACTGCAGCTTTCTAATTCAGAAAATATCATGGCAATGCTCAAGCAAATGTTACAACCGGGGTGGGAGGAATGCACTGTCTTTTCTCGTCCCACTTCTCCACACGTCACAATATATATTTTAAAATGTTTACCTAGTTGCTGAAATGGTCAATCATATTTATCCCTGAGTAAAATACATCAACCAGGTTTCTTTAACAAACAACAAAACTATTAGTTTATTATAAAAACAAGACTTATCCAGTAATGAGGCAAAGCATTAACACACAGATTAAAATATGAAAGTTCCCTTTTAACCTTAGACATACACACACACAACGTTGATGAACCAAAAATAGAAATTTTCTCTGCAGAGCTCTTCTACAAAAAAAAATATTTTTGTCAAATATTTACTAATTCTTGCAGAGAAAAGGAGAAGGTATGGAAGGAAGTCAGTTGTCCCTTTTGGTCTGGTGTCCGGGTATACGGTGATGGATCACTGGGATCTTTTCAGAAACAATTCGTTCTGGAGATGTCAAGAAATCGTCTGGTAGGCTTTCTAGGAGACATGTGGCATCAGAGGTTTCAGCCAGTACACACTTGAATCGCAGGGTTTTTCAAAGACAGGAGGAAAGAGGAGCTCACACACTAGACTTCTCATGGTCTCTTAGAGAGGTGCAGGCAAAATGAGCTGGTGGTTTCTTTTTCCTTCGCAGACAAAACGCCAACTGTCTTCAAACCAGTTCACACCCCAACTGAAATGAAAACAGTCCAAACCCCAAAACAGAAAGTCAACCTCCTGATCTCCATAAACCTTGACATGTGGCTTCTCTATAAGTATCTCCCCTTGGTCCAAGGTTCCTGTTGTTTGTTAATCTTAAGGCAGGTGACCTCCATTAGATGTTGTTTTCAGTCAAGTGTCCTTTTGATGACCCCAGTCCAGCATTTCTTCAGGCTTCCAAATAAATCTATTTCCATAATTTAAATATGAGTCCTTGAAAAATTTTTTTGTTTTTAGAAAGAAGCCTCTCATAACACAACATCTACTATGATGGTTATGCTAGGCCACATTATTAAATTTATGATGGCCACCTACCAAAAGAGGCACTGTATGGAGAGCTTGATGGTACCACTAGACCCATTGGGCAACCAAAGATAAGATACAAGGATTCATGCAAGAGAGACATCATTTCATTCTAGATTGACTTAAACAGCTGGGAACAGTCTGCACATAACCAAAGCACTTGGCACTGAAGTTTCCACACTGAAGCACAAATATTTGAAGAACTATGTTTTCAGATTGCCTCAGAAAAGTGCCATTGCAGGAAAGAGCATGAGGCAGTAGCCCCTGCATCAGCGAGTGACGATCTACGATGCCCCCATTGCAACTGGAAATGCCTTGCTCGAATTGGACTGTACTTCCACCTGAAGACTTACAACAGATGAACAGTAGATGTGAATCATCGGCAACAATGCAAAGCCAAAGAGATAGTCGTAAGGTTGTGGTGAATTGAGCAGTCTCTGAGACTAGTGGAACTAGTGGTTCAGTTGGTGGGATATGGCATTTGAAGATGCCTTCGCTGACCTTGACCACTGCTGTGAGGTCATTGAACTTCTTGTGGCACTGCTTCCAAGTCCTCTTACCTAGACTTATGCCATTGACTGCCATAGCTATCTGCTACCACTGCCTTCACACAGTTTGTCTGGAGGATTTTCTGCCCTGCTGTAAATAGAGGAGCTCTCTCCTCCTGTCTGCCTCCTTCACCAAGGGGTCCAGAGCAGCCTCAGAGAACTTTGAAGCATGTTCTCTGCTCTGTTGCACCTTAATTCAGTGTTCTTCTTACACTTTCTTCTGCAACAGGTTCCAACACCTGCTCCATCCAGAATGCATGTCCCCTTTTAGATGTTTAATGCTGGTTGCCTGCAGCTATTTTGTGAATTAGCAAGCAGCACAGAGTTTGTCCTACCCAATTCCTGGCCTTAGAATGTACCACGATCCAGATATTTAAGATTATTAAAGGCATTGATTTTTTTGTAAATAACTCATTCTCAAGATTTGGGCTTTGCTGATAAGATCAAGACTTATTGCCCATTCCTATTTGCCCTGGAAGAGGTGGTAGTGAATCTTCTTCTTGAACCTCAGCTGTCCATGTGGTGAAGGTGCTCCTGTTCGGTAGGGAATTCCTGGATTTTGCTCAGCGACAATGAAGGAATGGCAATATACGTTGAAGTCAGGATGATGTGTGACTTGGAGGAGAACTTGGATGTGATGGTGTTTCCAGGTCCCTACTGTTCTTGTCCCTCTGGGTGACAGTGATCTCGGGTTTGGAGATGCTGCCAAAGAAGTCTTGGTGTGTTGCTGCAATGCATCCTGTAGATAGTACACACTATTACAATGGTACACTGATGGTGGAGGGAGTGGATGTTTAAACCAGTGGATGGGTGCCCAGTAAACAGATTACTTTGTCCTGGATAATGTTTAGTGTTGTTGGAGCTGTATCCATCCAGTATTGGTCTACTATTGTTGGCAACCAATATCTATACTAATGTCCATATATTTCACAGTGTCAATTTGCAAACAAAGCAATTGTTGCAGGGAGCAAGCAAATGAAATTGACCATTCCTCCCTATACTTTATTTTTGTGCTTAATAATTAAAAACTGACATATTAGTTGTGGGTTGTGCACTATGCCAGAGCAGCAACACAGAACATCATAGGATGGTGGTTCACATCTTCTAAACCCTCCCTTCTCTGCAGCATTGCCATTCTTAACTGCATTGCAGTGAAGAAGCACTAAACACAAACAAGGAAGCATAGAAAAACAGAGGCTGAGGAATTTTCCACAATGCACTTGTCAAGCAGATATGCTGAAATTCTGTTAAGTTACCTTGGGGATGACAGAGAAATTCACAAAGTTTTGTCTTCTAATTTGTTCCATGGTTACTTACCCCCTGCAGAATATTAAACAAGTTTGGTAGAATGCAAGTTATGTAATCTTTGAGAGAAAGAGTTTGGTGGGCCAAATGGATTTTACCATTTCATATTTTCATATGTTTTTTCTCTTGTCATGCGTACAAGAAGTGTAACAATAAAAAAAAAACTCAAACTGAAGAGTTAAAAAAAAAATGACTTTACCTTTAAAAAATGGGCAATACTGCAAAAGATGGCCACATGTGTATTCGAACATTGCCACACAGTCTGTTTAGAACAAAGGATGCTTAACTAGGTTGAGAGGTGTCAATTGAATCCATCAAGGGACATGTTTGAATTGAATGGTTCTTCTGAAACAAAGAAGATATAAAGTAGAAACATCATAACTGGATTATTCTCATCCTGAACCCATCATGAGACAGTTTTGAATTGAATGGGTTCTTCTGAAACAAAGAAGGTGTTAAGTAGCCACATCCTAGGCCATTGTTGGTGACCACAGAGCAGGAGATCCATGTCTGCCATCAGAGACAAAGACGTGAAACCATTTTGACCTTAAAGGTAGCAACCCACAAAGAGAGAGAGAGACACCAAGAAAGAACCATCACCAAACAGCTTTTCCAGCTAAGGTGCTGGGAGAAATCCAGAAAGCGGGAAGGGACGTGCCTTGCTGTAGAATTCTACATCTATACTTATACAGCAGTGAATTAGAAATGATCCACTGTCTTCGACTGAACTTTTAACCAAGAGAGAAACCTACAAACACCTCAGGCCTGCAACCAATGAGAACTTGACTTCCAAGAGAATTCACCAGGTTTACTGTGACCTCCACCCCACCCCCCCCCCCACCACCCCCAAACCTACCCCCACTTACAATCACTTACCCATTTTCCTCTTTATCTCTATGTGTGAGCCGATACGGTTGCGACAATTTCAGGTTAGGGTATATTGATCAATAAATAATTGATTTTCTGTTTTAAACCAACAAGAAAACCTGTCGCTGTCTGTTTATTTGACAAATAAAACATAAAGGTGCTAAACCTTAATAACAAAAAACACTTGCTACGGTCAGGTGAAAGTTAAACAGTGGGAACCACACAAACCTCTGACCGCATGGTTGTACCAGTCTCCATGGATTTTTCTTTGCACCTTACCTTAAGGCATCAATGCTTGTTGAAATATTGGTGTGAAAAATCAAGGGCCATTTTGTTGGACTCCCATGGTACCTTTTGCAGGAATCTACCAGAATGATTCCAAACTTGGCTGGGACCCAGATACAATGGGTTCTAGCCTTTAATTGGAGATTTCTGTCTAACCTTTTCAAAAAGAAGTCCAAGTACAGCCCAGAAGGCTATCGACATAAGGGCAGGGTGGGGCTGGGCAGGCAGGGACTCCATAAGTCAGGCCTCAGGGCAAACTGGCTTAATCAGTCGAGGTACACCTGGTCTCATTAGACCTACTTCCCTGACACTTAGTGATAGTGGGACCCAGCTGATAGTGTCCTGATAAGGAAGACTACATGATGCAGCCATATCCTGGCAGAATCTGAACCTCCTCTTGACATATCTTAAATATGAGGAGTTGCAAGTGGGTCACAATACTGGGCACAGAACAAAAAGAAGTCTAGGTGCATCCTGGGCTTTAAGAGCACTGACATTGTTCAACAGGCGGGCACAATTAAAACCCATGGGAGAGCAGAATGATTTGAGGCTTTTTTTGCAGCTAGTGGGGTAGAATCATTATCGAAGGACTATCTGATGAAGAATTGTAAATTTTCAAATTAATATATGTGATTTGCATTTCACGGTACTTTGTTTATTTAAAGTTTTCTTTTCCTGTGAATAGTTTGTGCTATTGTGTCATGGCTGAGATTCCAGGAGCACCCCATGCAGCAGTTTGAAGCCCCTACAGTCTGCCTTGGAATGAGTTGGTATTGTGCCACACAGTAACTGGTCGAACAGGGATGTTAAGTATAGGCATTGTAACAAATTGAAGCAGGCCCAGAACCCAATGGTCAATTAGACACACAGCCTAGAATCTATGTTCAAAGCAAGTGAGGTTCATTTACCCATCGGAGTTCTGTTTTTAAGTGCGGAGTTGAACAAAACAGTAGCAGGGATTACCTTCCAGCATACAGATTATCACTCTTAGCTCCTTCGTCTCCAGCCTCACCCCAACTGAACCATTTCTCTGTCTTACACGCTTCCAGGTCTGGAGCCATTGCTGATTGACCGTAATAACCTTTAAAGATTTATAAAGCTGTACTGCTTTGCCTTGGTCAGTCTGGCATTTCATTGTATAAAATTTCTTAAAGCTATATTCTATAGTGGATATAGGGCTCTCAATAACAATGGCTGACATACCATCCTTCTCTCACTCATAGTATGATTGATAATGGCACAGGAACAGGAGAGGGTTCTGCATTTACTGCAATGCCTCTCTTTATTTCAGGAACATGGGGTAAGGGAGGGGCATTGAGACATCCTATTTTGTGGTTGAGACTCAGAAGGCTTGGCAAATGGCTTCAGCAGCTTTCAAAGGGGCATGTAATTGTTCCTCTGCCTCCAAATGAGCTAAATAAAAAAGCAGATTTCATAGTCCTGTAAAATACTATGTGCTATTAAAGAGGAGGTTTGAGTGCAGTGGCCTTTGACATTTATGTACATGAAATTTGCAATGCTTCAGCCTCTTCATGTGCAGTCAGGTGCAGACACATGAAAAAATGTTGAGGAAATTGTTATGCTGTGCTATTCAGGAGAAGAATGAGAGCAAAGGATTGGTACCCATTTTTCCTGTGCAATGTACATATTTTTGGCCACTATTTTGGCAATAACACAACAAATTTACCCTTATGTTTTTGTTTGGAACAGTGAATGCAGTGCCTCCTTTAATCAGAATTGTTTGATTCATTCCTTAGATCAAGATGAGCTGTTTTTCTGTAACTATATTTGACTACCTGCTTCATCAGGCAATCAATCAGTGAAGCTTTTCATTTATATCCCGATATCATATAATTTTACATGTCATACCACCACAGCTGTATCTGCACTATTTCCTTGGTGAACTGAACAGGATTTTTTTTATTGATACACTTCAGAAGAAGTACATCCATCCAAATCTTCACACACTGTTTCTCCTGTCTGTGAAACTTTTTCTCAAGAACGTTTCTGAGGCATTATAATCACCTGGGATTAAATCATTTGAATGAACAATCCCAAATGGTAAAATCATAGAATGATACAACACAGAAGGAGGCCATTTGGCCCATCGTGCCTGAGCTGGTTCTTTGGAAGAGTTATCCAATTAGTCCTATTCCCCTGCTCTTTCCCCATAGCCCTGCATATTGTTTTAGTTCAAGAATCTATCCAATTCCATTTTGAAAGTTACTATTGGATCTGCTTCCAGCACCCTTTCAGGCAGTGCATTCCCAGATCATAACAACTCACTGCATAAAATATTTCCTCATGTCTTCTCTGGTTCTTTTGCCAATCACCTTAAATCTGTGTCCTCTGGTTACCAACCATTCTGTAGAATGTAGAATCTATCATCACTTTGTGAATTAGTTCTTGGAGATTGCAATATACTTTTGGAAATCTGGACAAAATTGGATGGGATTACACATTCACAATGAAGAAAAAGTTGGGGTTGAAATCTGCAACTGGTGGAGTGTCGAAAATCCAAAATTTCCTTCCACTATACCTCCTGGGACCACTACCAGAATCTCCTTCTCCACCCACCACATGCAAATTGATGGTGGTGGCAGGACCCAAGAGGGCTTCCCCTCTGTCCATCTGACATATTACTGTGTTCTGAGGTCACCTTGTGGAGATAGTGGTAGGTTCTATGAAGCAGCAGTAAAGACCTTACGGTTTTCCCATGTAGGGAGAGGGGTTTTATAGCAGCCACCTCATCCTTCAGTCGGCCGCAAATACTAACTTGCTGAAGGCTGCAGTCTAAGCCAAGGTCTTCAGTGGGCATTGAATCTGATTTTCAGGGTAATTTAGTCTTTTTAAAGTCTCTTGCCACCTCTTCTGGTGCTGCAGTGTCATTTCCAGAGCCACCTTATTTCAGCAATTAATCCCATGCCTGAAAAGTGAGTTACCATTGGTCAGATTGAAAAAAATCCTGCCCTGGGGGGAATGTAGCCACAGTTTATGATTATTGCAGAGGAAAGATGCTAATTGGCTGGAGGGCGGGTTGGGCGGCCAATTAGTGGCGGCACGTCTGGGATGGAGGGGGTCTGCTGAAGTGCAGGCCTGATTTAAAGGCATCACCGTGCCATTACTGAGGCAGCAATTTGAAAGAAGAAATGCAAGAACCGGGAGGCAGGAGGAGATGCAGAGGCCTGGCACTTGGGGAAGCACTGCCCCTCCCTTCTCAGATGGTGGCCTTAAGGTCTTCCTCGAGACTGTGAGGGAGAGGAGGGAGGTCCCTTTTCTAATGCATGGAAGAAGAAGGCCACACAGCCAAACAAAGCTGGCATGACTGGATATGGCAGAAGCATACAGCAGCAGAAGTGTAGTCTGGAGGAACTGGGTGCAGTGCCATAAAATGGTCAATGACCTTCTTCATTCTGGCAAGGTGAGTGCAATGCCAGACCCTGATGACAGGCCTCTGGGTATTCAACGTCCAGCAGACGCACTAGCTGAGGAGCTTGAGGGTGCATCCTGCTCCTGAACATGGGAGGAATGTGTGCCCAGAGTATTTACTGGAAAAGTGGGAAGACGTGGTGAAGGGAAGCAAAGTTCTTTGAAGGGGGACAGTGAGACCTCTGGACAGATGTGCATCCTTCATTGGTGGTAAGAATGGATCCATTCAAAGCTGTGTTTTCTTTGGAAGTGTTCTCACTGGCATCTCAAAGTGAATTCCAGAGCATGCCGTCCTCCTGGGTTAGAAGGGCTCAGCTGAAACGTGCCTGGATCAGATGCTCCCTGTCGTTAACGGCATCCTGATGAGACTCTTGAGTCCAGCACTGGCCCCGACCACCTTCCTGCTCAGCCTGGGCACCTCTCTGCTCTGCACCTTGTGCTTCCTCGTCTTCCATTTCCTGCTCCTCCTCTTTCTCCAATGAGCTGTGTTGTTCAAGGGCCATGTTATAGAGAGCACAGCAGACAACCATGATGCATGAGACCCTTGCAGGAGTGTACTACAGGGTGTCACCTGACTGGTTCAGGCACCAGAACTGCATCTTCAGGAACCTGAGAGCCTGCTCAATGGGTGGTCCTTGTGAGCAGATATCACCTCTGTGGCTTTGTCTTAACATCATGTAAAGGGGTGAGTAGCCATCTCTTTGAGGACAAACCCTTGTGCCCGAGAATCTATCCATGCAGTTCAGGGGTTGGAATGAAGAGCTGCAGCAGCCTAGACTGGCGGAGGATGAAGGAGTCATGGCAGCTGCCAGGAAGGTGAGCGCACACATGCAGGAAGCTCTTGGTATGGTCACAGACCAGCTGATCATTGAGGAAGTGGAAGCCTTTCCTGTTGATTGATCCCACTGGCTGTTCACATGGCCCCTTGATGGCCACTTGATGGTAACATTCGTGCCACACAAGTGCCAGGCAATGACCATCTCAAACAAGAGAGAATCCAACCATCTCCCCTTAATGTTCAATGGCATTCCCATTGCTGAATTCCCCTACGATCAACATCCTGGGGATTACCATTGACCAGAAACTGAACTGGACCAGCCACTTAAATATTGTGGCTACAAGAGAGGTCAGAAGCTGGGAATTCTGCAGCGAGTAACTCACTTCCTGACTCCCCAGTGTCTGTTCACCAACTACAAGATATAAGTCAGGAGTGTGATGGAATACTTTCCACTTGCCTGGATGGATGCAGCTCCAACAATACTCAAGAAGCTCGACACCATCCAGGACAAAGTAGTCTGCTTGATTGGCACCCCATCTATAACTTTCAACATTCACTCCCTTCACCACTGACGCACAGTGGCAGCAGTGTATACCATCTACAAGATGCACTGCAGCAACTCACCAAAGCTCCTTCAACAGCACCTTCCAAACCTGTGACCTCTACCTCCTAGGAGGACAAGGGCAGCAGATGCAGAGGAACACCACCACCTGCAAGTTCCCCTCCAAGCCACACACCATCCTGGCTTGGAACTATATCGCCATTCCTTCACTGTTGCTGGGTCAAGATCCTGGAACTCCCTTCCTAACAGCACTGTGGGTGTACCTCCACCCCAAGGACTGCAGCAAGTCAAGAACACGGCTCACCACCACCTTCTCAAGGGCAATTAGGGATGGGAAATGAATGCTGGCCTAGCCAGCGACGCCCACATCCCATGAACCAATAAAAAGAAATGGGTGCAATCATTAAGGCCCTTTGTGCCTGTGAGGCCCCTTCTGTCTGAAATTGTATATACTGCCCAGCTTTCGCAAATAGGGCATCAGTGACCTGCAAGAAGCAATAGTGTATTGCTGCTTGCAAGACACCATCAAAGTCTGCAGCTGATCTTTGGAAGGAGCCGGAGGCGAAGAGGTTCAAGGCCACAGTGACTTTCACGGCTGCTGGCAGGGCATGGCGAGCAGTGCTGCAAGATGTGAGGTCTTCCACCACGAGGGCACAAATCTCAGTGACCACCTTCCTGAGAGGTGCACTCTCCATGGCACTGGTTCTTTGACATATACAGGTAGCTCCATCTTTGGCAGTACACCCTATACTGTGGGTATGGCCTCAATTGCATTCCTGTCCCTCGTTTCTGTTTTGTGCTCACTTCATGCCAGGGACTCTGCTTCTGCTGCTGAGAATGTTGTTCTTCTTTTCCACTCGACGCAATATCTGAAAACCATAAATCCATCAGCTCAGCTGCACTCGCAATAATGTCTGGAACCCTAACTCACTCTTCTTTTGCCCCGTGATGCCCGGCGTGTCACGCTCTCCTGCACTTCCTGAGCGTGTACAGACCGCTCTCCCCGCAACCTCTACACACCTGATGGCACCTCTGTGCCAAATGGCTGAGTATCCCTCTCAGCCGTGCTCCCTTTTATGGGTCCACCTAATTTTATAACACCTGCTATGTTATCATCTCCATGCACCTGATCTGTCACTGATCCAGCATGCAACACCTGCGCCCTCATCAAATTCCCAAACTGGTGCTTAATGCACAGGGAATGAGCTTGTTAGCAGGTGTAATTGGCCTCATTTCCAAATTCAGTGGGTTTCAGGGCCTGCCTTTCCCTGTCCTCAAGAGAATTGCTGAAAGTGATGTAAAACCGACATACCAGTTGGCAGGGCTAATTTTCGCGCCTGCCTGCCTCTGTGCCCGCCCCAATCAAGGCCTACAAATCCTGCCCTTATTGACTAAGTTCAATGATCAAATTTTTTTTCCAGACTAAATAATGTTTTCAAGGCAATGTTTTCAGCCTGGAGCCTTCACTCAAAGGCAATGGGGATTGGAGAGACAGAAGCAGAAGTCAGTTTGCCTGATTTGCAATACTACAAAATTTCCACCTTTTTGTTTTATTATTCATGCCTGATCTCCCATCTGTGCTCCTTTAACAGACCTGAAATTCCTGGGGACTGATCTGCAGTGGTCTTGACCCCATTCCAAATTTTGGGGATGGGCTCATTTGGGTTAGATGTTCATGCCATTTACCCTACTACAAGGGCACTGCCATGTGGCGGACCAGCAATTTTAGGGCACCACTTTGTTGATCTTTTTGGGGCGTGGTGGTGAGGGAAGAAGGGCCTGACCATTCCAAGTGAATGTGGAAGATTGGTATTCAAGAAGATGCATTTCACAGTAGCTGGTGTCCTAATTGCTGCACTTCTGTCTAGATGTGTGGAAGCCAATTTAGGCAAACTTGTGCAGTTTCTGGCAGGTAGTGTCATCTGGCTTGCGTTGACTCCTCACAGAGTCATTTATGGCATAGAAGTAGGCCATTCAGCCCATCAACTCCATGCCGGCTCTCCACGGAGAAATCCAATTAGTCCCAGTCCTTCGCTTGATCCCCATAACCCTGCAAGCTTATTTCCTTCAAGTGTCCATCCAATTTCCTTTCAAAATCATTGATGTCTCTGCTTCCACCACCCTAATGAGCAGGAGTTCTGGTCATTACTACCTGCTACATAAAGTTTATTTTCACATTCCCCCTGCATCTCTTACTCAAAACCTACAATCTTGTCTCCTACTCCTTGTATATCATGTAATGGGAACAGTTTTTCCTTGTCTAAATTACCTAAGCCTGTCATAATCTTGTACACCTCTATCAAATCTCCCCTCAATCTCCTTTGCCCCAGGGAGAACAAACCCAGCTTTTACAAGCTAACCTTGTAACTAACCCCCCCCCCCCCCCATTTCTGGAATCATTCTGGTAAATCTCCTCTGCACCCTCTCAGGGACCCTCACGTCCTTCCTAAAGTGTAGTAACCAGAACTTGACCTTTATAAAGGTTCAGCATAACATCCCTGCTTTTGTATGCTATGCATCTATTTATCAAGCCCAAGATCCCATGTGCTTTGCTAACCACTCCCTCAATGTGTCCTGCCATCTTCAAACTTTGATGCACATGCACTCCCAGGGCCCTCTGTTCCTGCACACTCTTTAGAACTGTGCCATTAAGTCTAAGTTGCCTCTCTCTATCCCTTCTGCCAAAATGCATCACTTCACACTTGTCTGTATTAAATTCCATCTGCTACTTGTTGCCCATTCAGTGTCCTGTTGCAGGGGATTTGTATCATCCTCACAGTTTGCCACTCTTCCAAGTTTGGTGGCATGGCAAATTTTGAAATTTTGCTCTGTTCCAAGATCCAAGACATTTATATGTAACAAAAAAGCAGTGGTCCTAGCACTGACCCTTGGGGAACGCCAGTGTCTACCATCCTCCAGTCTGAAAAATAGCCATTTACCACGATTCGCTGTTTTCTGTCTTTAAGCCAATTTTTTATCCAATTGGATACTGACCCTCCTATTCTATGAGCCTCAATTTTGTTAACCAGCCTTTTGTGTGGTACTTTATCAAATGCTTTCTTAAAATCCATATAGATAACATCCACTGCATCTCCTTTATCAACCTTCTCTGCTACTTCTTCAAAAAATTCAATTAGATTGGTCAAACATGATCTGCCTTTTTCAAATCCGTAATTAACTCAAACCTCTCCAAGTGTCTGTTGATTTTTTCCATTTATTGTTTCTAAAACCTTACCCAACTAACTGGCCTGTAGTTGCTAGGACTATCCTTATACCCTTTCTTGAATAAGGGTGTCACATCTGCCACTCTCCAAACCGCTGGCACCTCCCCTGTATCCAGAGAAGATTGGAAGATTATGGCAAACCCTTCTGCTATCTCCACCCCAACTTCCTTTAGCAACCTGGGATACAAGCCATCTGGACCAAGTGACTTATCTACCCTAGGCATAGCCAGCCTTTCCTGTACCTCCTCCCTCTCAATTGTTACCCCATCCATTGCCTTTACTGTCTCTACTTCTACTGATATTTTGTCAGATTCCTCTTCCTTAGTAAATATCGATACAAAGTACTTGTTAAGTATATTAGCCTTGCCCTGTGCCTCTAAGCATATATGAACATACAATTTTGGAGCAGGAATAGGCCACTTGGCCCCTCAAACCTGCTCCGCCATTCAATAAGATTCTTACCCTCTTTGTCTTTAATAGGCTCCACTGCACCTCTTATTGCCCACTTACTGTTTACATACCAGCAGAAGATTTTTGGTTTCCTTTTATGTTGACTGCCATTCTATTCTCATATTCTCTTTCTCATTTTCTCTCTGCTGCTATTAGCACCTCCTCCTATTGAAAATTCTCAAGGAGCAAAATGTGCCTTCTCCCAAATTAGTGTTTCCTCTCCCATCCACCCCCACCTTACATATGTCCCTCTAGCATCCTCCCAGGCCTAGGCATTCAAGACTGTGTCCTCATGGGACTATAAGATTTAGTTACAAGAGGAGCATGGAGGTTTCAGAGACCGAAGTAACTGAAGACTGTTCTTGCTACAGGAATATCAACAGAGAAAATATCATGGTAAAAATGAAGAGAAATGTTAGGAATGCATTGAAAATAATGAATGACTTGCTGGTTAAGTGTATTTCATTCTTTATTAGGTCTTCTGGGTCTATGGAAAGTGCCAAAGGTAGCATTTATGTGGAGGTAGATTTGTGAATCACCATCATGAGCCTGTGCTATTGCTACATGTGCTTTAGCTGTGCTCATTTTGGTTGAAGGTTACTTCAATAATACATTCTGCTACTTCAGTCCTTTCTGAGACGAAAATAGGATTCCTCTTCTTTGTATGTAATACCCTGTTTTTAAAAGTGATGTACTGGTCCAATGAAATCACTGGGGTAGATTTTCATCTTCAGTTGGTTGTACATCACTATATGAACAGCTGAGTACATATTTAAGAGTAAATAGTTACAAAATATTAAAGATTGCAACATTTATTTCGGAAAATACATCTTATTTAAATCCTTAAAATAAAGTTTTTAGTTAATGATGGAGTTGTTCGGAAATGTCACTGACGTTAATTGTGTTTCATCATATGCAGGTGGAGGGTATTAATTAGGGTCTTATCAGAATGTATATATAAGGAGATACTGACTGACGTTGGGTAAAGGTTTTCATGAGGAGTTGCAGGTTTGTAATTTTCTTTAATTTGTGAAATAAATGCAAGACTGAGTAAAGATTGGTTCCAGCATATTCCTTCAACAACAAGCTTTCTGGAGTATAACAGTTGAAGTACTCGACAGAAGATGACAGATGTCAGGTCAGTATTGTTGGGTAACTTGCTCATGGCAGGTATACAGCAGTGCTGAAGATATCAAAGATGACAGTTTATGACTGTTTGCAGTCAAGATTTGTAATACATCATTAGGAAGATGTTGAGCAACACAGTTCAATTAATATAATGCTGTTGAGTGAAGCAAAGCCTTAGGTGTTTATCTTCTGGGTCAAAAGATGAAGTAATCTCAGCTACCAGGAGCTCAGGTTGTTGGACAGGTTATTGTCTCAAGCTAGGTGTGACACTCATGAAGACAGAGCTGGGCAGCTAAGAATCTACTTCTAGTAAACATTGGCTCGATAACCACTATCAGCTGTTTGAGTGTGAGTTACAATGACTTCACACTTTGGCCCTGAAATTTTTGGGGGCTAATTGACACCATGCAGTATTGAGCTTACTGGAGTTTGTGGGGTTAGAAGGAGGTCACCTCATTTGTATGGGTCAGATGGGTGCAAGCATCACTATAGGCACATCTCCCCCATTGGCCTACCCATGCCTATCTGAAAGCCTGCAGCCCACCTGTCTGTGGAATGAGAGATTGCCCAGGCCCACAGCACGGGGGGAATTTTATGCTCTCCCCTGCAGTGAGTTTGGAGGCAGGGGGCACATAAAATCAGATGGGAAGTGGGGGAGGGGAACGGGTTCCTGCACCATCCCACCTCTACCAAAATTTAATCTGTGGCAGGAAGGCCTGTAAACGGCCAATTGAGGTCCTTAACTGAGGAATTAACCCCCAATTAAGGGCCTCTTCCCGCCGCAGCCACAATTAGCGATGTGGTGGGTGACCCTGCCACTACACAGGAAGCACAACATGGAAAACCATGTGGGCTGTTACCGGCTCCAGGGCATTTAGTGCCTGAACAAGGGACCCGCCATCAGGAAAGGCGGGGGCCTGCTGAGGGCCACACCCCGCCCTTGCTGACGAAAACTCTGCCCTGCGACCCCCATCCCCTCACCCCGCAAGACCCCTCCCTCTCTGACCTACCTGAGGTCTGGCTCCAGCTACGCTCCTTGGCCTCCAGGATGGTCACCTCCAGCAGCACCTCCACAGTGGTGCTGCACTTGCTGGCCTCTGATTGCTGGCAGCTCACCTAGGGCGGGACTTCTTGTGACGGGGTCCGAGATTCTACAGAAGGCCTGCCATTGTCCACTCAAGTGCCTGATTGGTACTAAATTCAGTGGGCCTTCTGGAAAAGATAAAATTCCCCCCCACAACTCCAGGCAGATGGCAGACTGGTTAAAAAAATAAAGCCCATGGGATCCAGGGAAATGTAGCAAGGTGGATACAAAATTGACTCAGCAGCAGGAAACAAAGGGTAATTGTTGATGGGTGTTTTTGAGACTGGTGGGCTGTTTCCAGTGGCGTTCCGCAGGGCTCAGGACTGGGGACCCCTCCTTTTTGTGGTATATATTAACAATTTGGATGTAAATGTAGGAGACATGATCAAGAAATTTGCAAATGACTCAAAGGTTGGCCACGTGGTTGATAGCGAGGAGGATAGCTGAGGGCTGCAGAAAGATATCAATGGACTGGTCAAGTGGGCAGAAATGTAGCAGATGGAATTCAACCCAGAGACGTGTGAGGTGATGCATTTGGGGAGGTCAAACAAGGCAAAGGAATACATGATTAATAGGAGAATACTGAGAAGTACAGAGTAAGTGAGGGACCTTGGTCTGAATGTGCACAGATCCCTGGACAGGTCGATAAGGTGGTTAAGAAGGCATATGGAATCCTTTCCTTTATTAGCCGAGGTATAGAATATAAGAGCAGAGAGGTTATGCTGGAACTGTATAAATCATTAGTTAGGCCACAACTTGAGTACTGTGTGCATTTCTGGTCACCTCATTACAGAAAGGATGTTATTACACCAGAGTGAGTAGAGAGGAGATTTACGAGGATGTTGCTGGGACTGGAAAAATGCAGCTATGAGGAAAGATTGGATAGGTTGGGGTTGTTCTCCTTGGAACAGAGAAGGGTTGAGGAGAGATTTGATTGAAATGTACAAAATTGTGAGGGACCTGGATAGAGTGGATGTGAAGGGCCTGTTCACCTTAGCAGAGAGGTCAGTGACTAGGGGGTATAGATTTATAGTGATTGATAGAAAGATTAGAGGGAGATGAGGAAAACTTTTTTTCACCCAGAGGGTGGTAGGGGTCTGGAAGTCACTGCTGAAAGGGTAGTAGTGGCAGAAACCCTCAACTCATTTAAAATGTGTCTGGATATGCACCTCAAGTGCCATAACATGCAGGGCTTTGGACCAAATGCTGGAAGGTGGGATTACACTGGGTGGCTCGTTTTTTGGCTGGCACAGACACGATGGACCAAGTGGCCTCTTTCTGTGCCATAAACTTTCAATGATTCTATGATTTTAACTCCAGTAGTGGTCCTATTGGCTCCTTCAACAAGGGATCAATTTGCATTTTTTAAAGTAGATTCTTTGGTGGGATTTACACACCTGGGCCAGGATGTTGTCTTGGTGATGGGGGTCTCAACTGAAGTGATTTTTGATTTTAACACCTTATAGGGACTAAATCAAATCAGGAGTACATCCCTATGAATCTCCGTTAATTAAGTTCAATCCAGACAAATTCTTATAGGCATTTATTTGGGTCCAAAGAATTGAACTAGCTTTCCCTCAAAAGAAAACTAACAGAGACTATTACCATCTTTTGGATAGCCTATTTTTTAGTAATTATGGCTAATATCCCAGATATTATAAGGGTCTGGGAAACTTTCTTCAATACATATCTCCACTTAAAGAGACACATAGAGGTGGTTCTTGCAGTTGTATACAGAATGCTACATGAGACGATTTATTGACTTTTATATATTTATTAAAGAATTTAACAAGCAATACACTTTTAAGTGGATAAGTATATCACAATATCAAATATTACTAAGAGATGTAACACATATTCTTATTTCTAACATAGAATCTAAAAGTTTAACGCTGATAATTTTACAGCAAAATATCTTAGCATATCCATCAAAATTTAAAGCAAACTTTTACCTTAAATTCCCCGAGTAAACAATGAGTGAGAAGTGTTGTTTGAGGAATTCAATACTTCTAAATTTTTACTTCAAGAAAGCCTCATGTTTATAAAGTTTCTGAGGTGTCATATGACCTTTTAGCATATAAGTGTTACCTTTCTGTGTGTGTTTTTCTTGCTTTCAAGATCCATATTTGGTAGTATTATTAACTAACATCTCCATTTAATGTTTTACTGGAATTCCCCTGCTCTTGAAGTTGTGAGCATTTATCTGGTCAAAACATTTAGGATTGTATTTTATTGTAGGTTGAACCCTCTTTGTGGGTCAATCTGCTGACATTTACCAACACCATCAATTAATTAAATTTATGGCTACCTTTTACTGATGTCACACAGGATATTTCAATGTGTGTGATAATCTTCCAAGTCCCTGGCAACAGAAATTCTATTTAACAGGGACCATGACATTTTTTAACTATCTTCTTAAAGTGGAATGTCAGTGAGTCTTGAAAACTGACCATTTATTCAATCTTTAATTCTAAAAGGTATAATATATTAACTATATCTAGATGCTACCTAATTAAGCCTATTATACCTCTATTACATCACATGACCACTGGCAAACTTATCGTCGAGATCCCCAAATCACCTCCTCTGGGGAAGGCCCGCCAAATCAAGTGCCAATTAGGCACTCAAGTGGACAGCGGCAGGCCTTCCCTGTGATCGAGGACCCCGGCCATGCAAGTCCTGCCTGCTGAGAACTGCTGGCTAATCAGAAGCTGGCAACTCTTTTATTGAACAGTGGCACCGTGGAGGTGGTGGCTGCTGCTAGTAGTGTACTCAACTGAGGCCCTGGAAGCAGGCCACAGGTAAGTCTCAGCAGGGGACGGTTGAGGGTGGGGGGGGGGGGGTTCATGGGATAATGGTCGCAGCGGAGGGGTGTTTAGGGAAGTTGACAATTAGGGTGGGGGGAGTCTTTCAGTGGCGACCCCCCCCCCCCCAACAAATGCCAGATCCCTCATTCAGGCACTAAGTTCCTTTTAACCCTCCCCCCCCACCCCACCCCACAGAGCCGGCAAGTAACCGCATGGGTTTGCTTGGCGTGCTCCCCGAGCGGCAACAGGTCCACGCACCACTGGGTGAATTCTGGCAGTGGTGGGATAAGGCCCTGAGTTGGGCATTAATTGCCCACTTACAGGTCTCAATTGGTGGTAGGGAGGCTGTTCACAAGCCTTCCTGCCCCAGACTTAAATTGGGTGGAGGCGGGAAGGTAGCAGGGTCTCCCACCACCACTGTCACACCTGATTATACGCTGTCCCTGTTTCTTAACCCAACATGGGGGAGAGCATAAAATTCCAACCCTCCACCCCCTTGTTTTGGAGGCTGGTGCACCTCTATTCACTTGGTATACCACTCATCACTACTGCGTTTGGGTCCTTTCTAGGGCTCGGACTGTTCATTCCTGGCTTATGAAGTTTCAGCCCTTGGTTCTGATCACTGGCCATCATTTGCCTTGTAAGGGATGATGGAACTTCCATTATACAAAGACCTGCATTTATATAATGCCTTTCACAATCTCAGGGCTTTACAGCCAATGAAGTACTTTTGAAGTGTAGTCTCTACTGTGATATCAGAACCATAGCAGCCAAAGTGTGCACAGCAAGCTTCTACACACTGAAATGTCAGCCTAAATTTTTGTTCCCAAACCTCTTGCATGGGACTTGAACTCACAATTTTCTAACTCAGAAGTGAGAGTGCTACCAACTGTGCCATGGCTAGCA
This sequence comes from Heterodontus francisci, assembly GCF_036365525.1. Classification (NCBI taxonomy): domain Eukaryota; kingdom Metazoa; phylum Chordata; class Chondrichthyes; order Heterodontiformes; family Heterodontidae; genus Heterodontus; species Heterodontus francisci. Next base: position 118,170,734 of record NC_090371.1, read on the forward strand.
CCAGAAAAAGATTAAACCCCTAAAAAATAGCTTTTATCTGGGAGGATCTGCTGGTCACTTGTCAGGATTGCAGCAGCAAATGGACAAAATTTTCCACGGGATTTCGACGTGTTAATAATTTCCTTTCTACCCCAGTAGGATTTTAGGCTTTTAAGTTATATTTAGTTATTCGTAAAATTTAGTTTTCTGCGAAAATATTTTCTTGATATAGACTTTCTACCATTTAAGTTTTCACTGGAATTTCTCAGTCATGTCTGAAATTATAGCCTGGATCTTAACTGGCAAGAACAGGCAGGAGAGTAGCTAAATGGCACTGGTTGGGGATGGGATGCGGCAAGAGCTATTTGTCACATTCCCTTTCTACACTATTTTAACTGAGCGGAAACCCATTTGGGAGGATAGCCCACACCAGGCAGATGGCGACTTATTTATCAAGTAAACATCACGAACCAATGATGTCATTGCCATTGCAAAGCAATTTATAACTTGCTGATTTTGGAAGGCCGAGTAGCTTGAAACCTCCTAGGCCTCACGTGTAGAGTCCAGGGCAGGCATCTTGCTGGCTTCCCACCTGGAAGTTAAAATTTCCCTTGGTTTCAGAGGTTAGTTGTATTTTTTCACAACTTGAATAAGTATTTAAACCATCATTGTGGAGCATTCTGCCACATCCAGTTGTGAATAGTGGTGGACAACTAACAGAAGGAGGAGGCTCCACAAATATCCCCATCCTCATTGATGGGGGAGCCCAGCACATCAGTGCAAAAGACAAGGCTGAAACATTTGCATCCATCTACAGCCAGAAGTGCCGAGTGGATGATCCATCTTGGCCTCCTCCTGAGGGTCCCAGCATCACAGATGCCAGTTTTCAGCCAATCTGATTCACTCCACGTGATATCAAGAAATGGCTGAAGGCACTGGATACTGCAAAGGCTATGGGCCCTGACAACATTCCGGCAATAGTACTGATCACTTGTGCTGCAGAACTAGCTGAGCCCCTAACCAAGCTGTTCCAGAACAGCTACAACACTGGCATCCACCCGGCAATGTGGAAAATTGCCCAGGTATGTCCTGTGCACAAAATGTAGGACAAATCCAACCCAGCCAATTATTGCCCCATCAGTCTACTCTTGATCATCAGCAAAGTGATGGAAGGGGTCGTCGACAGTGCTATCAAGCAGCACTTGCTCAGCAATAACTTGCTCAGTGACACTCAGTTTGGGTTCTGCCAGGGCCACTCAGCTCTTGACTTCATTATAGCCTTTGTCCAAACATGGACAAAAGAACTGAACTCCAGAGGTGAGGTGAGAGTGACTGCCCTTGACATCAACGCAGCATTTAACCGAGTGTGGCATCAAGGAGCCCTAGCAAAACTGGAGTCAATGGGAATCAGGGGATAAACTCTCTGCTGGTTGGAGTCATACCTAGCACAAAGGAAGATGATTGCAGTTGTTGGAGGTTAATCATCTCAGCTCCAGGACATCACTGCAGGAGGTCCTTGGAGTAGTGTCCTAGGCCTAACCATCTTCAGCTGCTTCATCAATAACGTTCCTTTCATCATAAGGTCTGAAGTGGGGATGTTCGCTGATGATTGCACAAAGTTCAGCACCATTCACAACTCCTTAGATACTGAAGCAGTCCGTGTCCATATGCAGCAAGACCTGGACAGCATCCAGGCTTGGGCTGATAAGTGGCAAGTAACATTCACGTCACGCAATGCCAGACAATGACCATCTCAAACAAGAGAAAATCTAACCATCTCCCCTTGACATTCAATGGCATTACCATCGCTGAATCTATTTACAATCTATATCAATGACTTGGATGAAGGGAGAGAATGTTGGTTGCTAAATTTGCTGATGACACAGAGATAGATAGGAGGGTAAGTTGTGAAGAGGACATGGGGAGTCTGCAAAAGGATAAAGATTGGCTAGGTGAGTGGGCAAAGAATTGGCAGATGGAGTATAATAAGAGAAAATGTGAACTTGTCCACTTTGGCCAAAAAAATAGAAAAGCATTTCTCATTTAAATGGAGAGAGATTGCAGAACTCTGAGATGTAGAGGGATCAGGTGTCCTGGTATACGAAACACAAAAGGTTAGTATGCAGATATAGCAAGTGATTCAGATGTTGTTGTTGTCGTTTATTGCAAGGGAATGGAATATAAAAGTAGAGATGCTTTTCTATAGTTCTACAGGGCACTGGTGAGACCACATCTAGAGTATTGTGCACAGTTTTGGTCTCCGTACTTAAGAAAGGATATAATTTCATTGGAAGTAGTTCAAAGAAGGTTCACTCGACTGATTCCTGAGATGAGAGGGTTATCTTATGAGGAGAGGTTGGACAGGTTGGGTCTGTATTCATTGGAGTTTAGAAGGATGAAAGGTGATCTTATTGAAACATATACGATCCTGCGGGGACTTGACAGGGTAGATGTTGAAAGGATGTTATCCCTTGTGAGAGAGCCTAAAACTAGGGGGCACAGTTTAAAAATAAGGGATTTCCCATTTAAGACAGAGATGAGGAGAATTTCTTTTCTCTCAGAGGGTCATGAGTCTGTGGAACTCTCTTCCTGGAGAGCAGTGAAGGCAGGGTGATTGAATGTTTTTAAGGCAGAGGTAGACAGATTATTGACAAACAAGGGAGTCAAAGGGTATCGGGGGTAGGTGGGAAAGTGAAGTTGTGTCCACAAACAGATCAGCTATGATCTTATAGAATGGCAGAGCAGGCTCAAGGGGCCGAATAGCTTACTCCTGCTGCTAGTTTGTATGTTCGTATGTGTGTTCATATGAATCCCCCACTATCAACATCCTGGGGTTTACCATCGACCAGAAACTGAACTGGACCAGCCAAATAAATATTGTGGTTGCAAGAGCAGGTCAAAGGCTTGGAATTCTGTGGCAAATAACTCACATCCTGTCTTCCCAGTCCACAATCTACAAGGCACAAGTCATGGGTGTGATGGAATACTCTCCACTTGCCTGGATGAGTGCAGCTCCAACAACACTCAAGAAGCTCGACACCATCCAGGAAAAAGCAGCACGCTTGATTAGCACCCCATCCGTCACCTTCAACATTCACTCCCTTTACCACCGACGCACAGTGGCAGCAGTGTGTACCCTCTGCAAGATGCACTGCAGCAACTCACCAAGGCACCTTTGACAGCACCTTCCAAACCCGTGACCTCTACCACTTAGAAGGACAAGGGCAGCAGATGCATGGGAACACCACCCCCTGCAAGTTCCCCTCCAAGCTACACGCCATCCTGACTTGGAACTATATCGCCATTCCTTCACTGTTGCTGTGTCAAAATCCTGGAACTCCCTTCCTAACTGTGTTTTTGTACCTCCACCCCAAGGACTGCAGTGGTTCATGAAGGCAGATCACCATCACCTTCTCAAGGACAATTAGGTACAGGCCTAGCCAGCAATGCCCACATCCCATGAACAAATTTAAAAAAAAAATGTAGCTGTTAAATTGTTGCAAAAACCCAATTGGTCCAATTGGGAAGGAAACTTGCCATTATTAGCCAGTCTGGTCTATTCCAGTCCCACACAAATGTGGTTGACCCTTAATTGCCCTTTGAAGTGACCGAGCAAGCCATTCAGTTGTATCATACTGCCACCAGCGTTTCAAGAAGGAGACCCACTACCACCTTCTCAGGGCAAGTAAGGATGAACAATACATGCTGGGCTTTCCAGGAATGCTCACATCATGAGAATGGAATGGAAATAAAAAGCTTTTTTTAATATTTATCCCAATGGTAATTTCTAGCTTACTGTTTCCTCTCATACAGTATAAAGCCTGTGCTTCTGAAGCAACTATGGTTGCTTTCACTCAGGCTGGCATTCCATTCAACAGTTTGACTGACTGCCTACTGTAAATGTTTGTGCTTATTAAAGAAGCCAAATAATTTCCCAATCAGATTTGTGCTTTCTGGTCCCCTGTGTAACTTTTTCCAGAAATGTTCGATTTGATTCATGACCAGTGACTGTAAAAATCTGCAGGATAACACTGATACTCTATTTCTCAATATCTTGTCAAGAAAAGATTGTGTCATTGACCTGCTGAAATATCATCCAGCTCAATGTTTGCCCAGAAGCATGGCACAAAAAGGTTTTCTAGGACCTCATTAGTGCTGAAAAAAACGTCCAAGCTGAAAGTAAAGTGATAACATTGCTTGAGCAGATGCTTTCTATGATTGTGCTGTTCATAACATAAGTTCCCAGAAAACATAGCTGCAAAGCAGTTAACTGCTTCGTCATTTGTAACTGCAAATTGTCAGCAAAAGGTCAATGATAAAGGTCTCAGCAATGGACTGTTATGCTACATGTACTAGTTTGAGATAGCAGGATGTGGAGCTGAGAGTACGGTTATTCTTATGCTCTATGTTTCTTTGTGGTGAGGCAAGTGGTGCACTGGGAACTTTTGCCTAGATATAAGTGCAGACCTCTACTTATCAATGCCCAACTGCTGGTTAAACATTTAGGGTCGTGAAAACCATGTCAAGCAATTTAAAAATGACATGTGAAATATTCCCAGATGAAATCATCAACCAAAGTTCATTTCACACCTGTTACAGATATACCACAACTGGTATGAAGCCAGAAGGATGCAAGATGACCCCCTAAGGGTAGTCTCATATTGCTTTCCAGAATCTAATCTGTGAACTTCACTCTGAGTTCTAATACAGTTTTCATTCACGCAAAGCCAAAAGCACTTTGCATCAATCTGAACCAAAATTATAACTAGGCTGCAAAAGATGGTGCCTGAGGCAGTGTATGTATTACATGATCAAGTCCTTGTGCACTTGGGTTGTGATAAGAAAGGGTAATTAATTATAAATGTGAGTATATGCAATGCACAATTACAGATGGACTGTTACAAGCGTTAAGTTGCAATAGATTTAGTCAGTTCAGATGCAAGACATATTCAAAATATTGTTGACATACATGATTATACAGTGAAGGTATGGGTTATCTTGAATAAAATTATAATACATGTAATGTCTGCAAGAATCATATTAAGTTATTTTTCCTCTCAATGGGTATTTCCAATCCATGCAAATAAACATTTTGAGCCTTTAAAATGCTGACATTTTATTCTTTATACATACTTCGAAGATAAGAAGTCAGGGATGAGAAAAGGCCCATTGAAGTTCAGCTATCTAGAGAATTTACTCTCCCAACATGGCAATTGATTTTATTTTAAATAACGACAACAGCTCATGTTTATATAGCACGTTTAACATACAAAAACATCCCAAGATGCATCACTGGAGCGTTATAAAACAAAATATGGCACTGAGCCACATAAGGAGATATTGGATCAGATGGTCAAAAGCTTGGTCAAAGTCATAGGTTCTAAGGAGTGTCTTAAAGGAAGAAACAAGGTAGAGAGGTGGAGAGAAGTAAGGAGGGTATTTCAGAGCTTAGCATCTAGGTAACTGAAGCCATGGCCATCAATGGTGGAATGATTAAAATCAGGAATACACAAGAGGCCAGAATTAGAGGAGGGAAAATATCTGAGGGTCGTGGGGGAGATTACTGAGATAGAGATGGGTGAGACCATGCAGAGATTTGAAAACAAAGATGAGAATTTTAAAATCAAGATGTTGCTTGACTGGGAGCCAATCTAGGTTAGCGAGTACATGGGTGTTAGGGGTGCGAGTTAAGACATGAGCAGCAGAGTTATGGATGATATTATGGTCAAGTGAGGAGGGGTCGAAGGGCTTCCCTGTTGTCCCTCTCCTTGTTTGACCACAACAGGTTTAATTCTTTTTTAAAGTGGATGTACTGGCCAATTCAGTCAGTGTTTGATTACCTACTTGCTATGATCATACCAAGAACCAATCAGACAGGTTTTCTAGAGTTAACAAAGAAAGAGGTGAACCTTATTGTACCTAAACCGAACTAATAAAATTATAAACAATGTGCCAACTTTCACTCACACACACACTCTGGAGGTTTTCGCACACACAAATAGTTACAGAGTGGGGAAAGGTTGAGTTAGAGTTCATAGAAAAAAAGGGGTATACAGTCTGTGGCATTTGGTGATTCGGCTGGCTTCTACCTGAATTTGGTGGTCTGGAGGCTTTTAATTTGAAGAGGTAGATGACTGGTTCAGTGAGTCTCTTGGAGATAGCAATGTGGATGATTTCCTCCAACGGGGTTTTGGATTGTAGCCAGAGTATGCAAAGGTGGTCAGTCAGCAAGCAGGATTTGAAAACTTTCAAGCTGGAATGGAGAGAGAGAGACTTAGGGACTGCTCATGTCAGATTCCAGTTGCTTCTCCTCTGCTGCAGAGAAAAACACCAGCTTAAAACCACAGATGGGAAGGAGCTTGTCACATGACAGTCACTCAGTCATTCAAACATAGCAGTTATCAGTAATTCTCTGCTTACTGAGAGAACAGGTAGTTCCTTTAAACTTCCCGGGTCTTGATTCTTGCTGAGGACTGAGCAGATATTTTGTCTCTCTCCTCACAGTCCTTTGCAATGCAGAATACAGTTTTGCAAACTAGGTGATCATCTTAAGCAGCCAGCAAAATCATCTTGTTAGCTGGTCTTTTTAAAAAAAAAATACAAATTCCAGTCATTGTACCAAAGAAAATTATCATTCAACAAAACACATTGGCATAACAATGACCTCAAGTTTATAAAGGATAGAATGTGTGAGACCAGCCAGGAATGTGTTGGAATAGTCAAGTCTAGAGGTAATGAAGGCATAAATGAGGGTTTCAGCAGTAGATGAGCTAAGACAGGGGTGAAGGTTTCAGCAGTAGATGAGCTAAGACAGGGGTGAAGTCGGGCTATGTTACGGAGGTGAAAATAGGCGGTGAAAATAGGCAGTCTTAGTGATGGTGTGAATGTGAGGTCAGAAGTTCAGCTTGAGGTCAAATGTGACATCAAGTTTGTGAACAGACTGGCTTAATCTCAGAATGCTGCCAGAGAAAGGGATTGAGTCATCAGCTAGGGAACAGAGTTTGGAGCATGGACCCAAAACAATGCCTTCTGTCAACCCAATATTTAATTGTAGAAAATTTCTATTCATCCAGTACTGGATGTCAGATAAGTAGTCTGGTTGTTTAGCATCAGTGGAGGAGTCGAGAGAGGTGGTGATAAGGTAGAGCTGGGTGTTGTCAGCGTACATTTGAAAATTAACAATGTACTTTTGGACAATGTCATAAATAGTCCAAATAGCCTCATTCCCTTGCTTAAGATATCAGTCTGAACATTTAACATTCTTTTAAGTAGGAAGCATCAATATCCTTGGTCGTTCAGCAGGAGTCTGGAAGAACCTACATGAAATAGCAAGGACCTGATTGTGCCAAGTCCTCACAGATTCTGGGATTTTCTTGTAAGGAGAGCAATCGCCACACATCTTTACAAAATCACATTGCTGTTTGTGGGGCCTTGCTCTTTGCAAATTGTCTTTCGCATTTCCTACATTACAACAGTGACTGGACTTCAAAAGTACTTCATTGACTGTAAAGCACTTTCTCACATCCTGAGGTTGTGAAAGATGCTATATAAATACAAGTCTTTCTTTTACAAGCCCAGTGACATTGGCAGGGGGTGTTGATGGAGACAGAACATTCCTGCGGCTGGGTGTTGCTGTCTCCCTGGCTCAGTTTGAATCTGATGTAGGACTGGAGGCTAGTTCGCTGAGTGAAGTGAAATGTTTTGGCCTCCAGATGGTCATGCATGGGCCGCACTGGGTTGTCCAGGCCGAAGAGCACCCTGCACCTCCAAGGAAAGCACAGCAGTTTTATTCTCCAAAATCTGGATAGACTCTCTTATGTAGAGAACTGAAGGGGAGTTGGCTGAGGTTATGGAAGAGGGAGTGGTTGGGCAGACAATAGATTTTATGACCACAAGGGACAGGTGGGTACCACAGTTACACCAGTAGCAGTGCAGGCCGCCACCAGCTACATACAAATTCCTTCCCATTAATCCTGCAAACTCCAGTGCTCAAGGATGTAATTGCCAGATCACAGATCATGGATTCTTGGGGCCAAGATGTTCTTTTTAATATCTACTTGAAATTGCTTTTCACTACTTTCCACTTTTATCTTCTGGACCTATTTTTTGTAGTAGTAATCTGTGTTTACCTGACATATAACATCTAATAATTTATATACTTTGATGGTATCCCCCTTAACTATCTTTTTTTCCAGATTGTATACTTGAGCTTCTCTAATGTTTCATCATAGTTCATCCCCTTCACACTTCAGATTCGGTAAAGTTACGACAGGAATGAGAGGGAAGCTCCGAAGAAATTCCGGCCTAATACTTTCCATTTGATGCAGCATGGGGTACACTTTGCTCTAGATGGTAATAGTAATCAAAAAGCTAAATATAACCAAAGTGATGAGCAAAAGTCATAATGAACTGTGGAAATAAAAATGGAAAATGCTGGAAATACTCAGCAGGTCAGGTAGCTTCTGTGGAGAGAGAAACAAAGTTAACGTTTCAGGTTCATGACCTCTCATCAGAAAGGATTTACTCTGTATTTTCTTCCTCCTGCCAATGTACATTTGGGACCAGAATTCCACCCAGTGCTAGAACCCTGCCTTGACTCTGACTCCATGAAAAGGAGGGAGCTGATACAAACAAGGCAGAAACATGCTGAAGACTTGGGAAAAGGCCTTAGACTGGACAGAGGTGAGTGAGGAGGGCTTTATGGAGGAACAGATGGCCATCACTAGGATTTTTCCCTTCAATCAACAAACTAGCAGGTCATTTGCCACTGTCCTAGCGTCTATTGCCACACCTCTCGTAATGGTCCCTGGAGTTAGCAGTAAGCTCACAAGTCCAGTGGCTGAGCGGAATCCAGGAATTTCCAGGCCAACTTTTCTGTATTGCTGATTATTTTATGAAATTCTAAAGATCACCTTTCAGTTCCTTCCTTCGAGCTGAAAAGCCCAGCTTTCTTTAATCTTTTCTCATTGCTCAGTACTCTGTAGTTCAGGTTCAGTCTTGTGCTTCCACCTGCATCATTTTCAGAGCCTGCATATTTCCCCTGTGTGTGTGTCTCTCTATCTCTCTGTTTGTAACCTCATCTAGCTCTACAACCCTCCAAAACTCCACTTCCCACTAATTTTGGCCTCTTGTGCATCCCATTGCCCCACATTGGCAAGTTGTCAAGGCTGTAATCTCAGGAATTCCCTCCCTAAACTTGTCCACCTCTCTCCCCTCCTTTAACACACTTCTTGAAACCTATATCTTTGAAAAAGATTTTGGTCATCTGTGCTAATTCTTTGGTTCAGTGTCAATGTTTTTATGTCTGATTACAGTCCTGTGAAGCGCGTTTGAGACATTTTGCTATGTTAAAGATGCTATACAAGCTGCTGTTATCTCTGAGATCAGAATTAGATGTGGCATTAAAGATGTGAATAGATCAGGGCACTATTCACATGAGCACGATGTTATCTGACTTGTATTCTACTATGTGGACGACATAGTTCAACATGCTTTGTTGATTGTTGTTTTACATTAATTCGACATGTTGTATGTCCTGTCTATATCTCTGAGAAACTTCAGATTTTATGTATGCACAAGATGAATAGAAATAGGAAATTTGAGCATATTCTAGTGGAATCGGGATAAAAGAAATGGCCACTGCAATTTATCACAAAGTCTAATAATGTGATTGACAGTAACTGTCATTTGTATGAAGGAGATCATTGAGGCTGAAATTTGAGGTGTGTTCTGTTGAAGACATGGGCTGCTTATAAGAGCTGGGCTAAACAGAGGGCTAATAATAGAGGCCAAGAAAGTGGAGAATAATGCTGGCAAATTGCATGAAATGAGTGTTGCAAAGGGACACATGCCCAAAGATCTCAGCCTGAAGCTTTCCGGAAAGTGGGTCTTGGGTCTCATTCGCATAAAGTTAGTCAGAGTCTCAGGAAGATCATCCACATCCAACATCTAGAGGCCCACATCTAGATCCTAGGTAGGAGGGGAATGAACCGGAGGGAGTTGGGGGGCACAGGGGTAAGTGGGGGAGCTGGGGGAGGATGATTGAGCCCAGGCCAATGAGTGACGGCATCATTGTTGTGGAAACAACTGTCCTACTATTTTTGTCAGTAGCCTGAGCAGTCCCTTTAAAGACCATAGCTTATGCCCCTGTAAATCCAAATAAACTGAGAAGACCATGGTGCATAATCCATTTAATTTACATTGAATTTTGAAGCGGGGACCTGAAGCAAGTGTTGGGACCATGATTAGCATACTCAAGGGCCTAGTGTGTGCTTTACGTATGCACTCAGGACGCTTGGAAATCAACGGCTATCAAATTGGCGGGCTGGTGCAATTCCAGGAAAGATCAGGCACAAGATATCGTGCCGAAAGAGATCATCACATGACACATGGCAGTGAAATATATCATGAGATTAGTCACCCCAATATCACAATGAAGACTGTGGAAATCTGAATATTAAATCCAGAAGCTGATGAGCTGTTCTACGTGCTCGAGCCATTGTCCCAAAGGTCCATAGTCATCTCTCCCCATTAGACAGACAATTGGTGATGTATAGCTTGAGGGTCATCACTCCTCAAGCGTGGGGAAAGGCGAGGAGGCAGGCCTCCATGAACTACGACAGCCGGTACGGGGATTGAACCCGCAGTGTTGGCGTCTTTCTGCATCATACTGCTGTTCTATATAAAGAAGCTGAAATCCAAAATAAAGTCTTACAATCCCCAATATCAATATTACTCAGGTTCTACATAAGGATTTTTTTTTTTACCCCATAATTTCAATTCATAATGGCTCCCAGAAATTCCTTGGAGTTGCTCCGCTCCCTGGCATTTCTTCACTGGATGTACAGTAGGAACCCCGGAGAAACTCCAAGGCATTTCCTGACCAATGCATTTTAAAGCAGACTCCTCGGCCCAGTAATACAGTTTTATAACCATGACATGCACAGAATTGTAAATCCAAATCCCTGCTAAAGGGTTTTTTTTAATGCCCTTTTTTTTTATTAGAGATGTTTATCTGTCTCTAACATTATCATGCAACATAAAGTTAATGGGTGTGAAATTGGACTGGGCAGTGCCGTTGTTTTAGCGCTATAGATGCCATTCGGGGATCAACATGGTGTGTGATGTGATGCACACACTTCTGTGAATCACGCCGGATGTGATCTTGATGATGGCGTATAGCTAACGCCCGCTGAAGTATACAGAACAGGCAGATCATGGTGTCTATCAGTGTGCAACTCTTATTTGATGTCAGCAGTGCCATCTTGGACGTCAACATTCCAGCCGACAGCCTGACTGAACCTCAGACAGATGAATAGGTGTTAAGCAGCAGGAAAGACTCTCCAACCAGTACGATTTAAAGGCATCATCAACAACTTACCAACTAGTCGCTGGCTGGTTTCTTCTGGCTGCAGTATGATTCTACAAGTGTTTGGTGCGTTCAATCATTATTTCAAGTTGCAAAAGTCTATAGGGCTTAGTGTGGCAAGTGCTATGGAACTTTTTTCTGATTTCAAAGCTTCTGCACAAACCTGTTTCTCCCAGACATTTGTGCACTAGTAGGCATTCCCCTTAGAATACAACATGACTGGGATAATGAGCAGAGGCCACGCAGAGTCGGAAAAGTTGTTAGAAAGAGGAGGAGGGGGAGAAGAGCTCTCAGCAGGAGGCCCTATTTGTCCAGGGTGGTCAGGGAGCAATTGTCCTCCCTGCCCCTCAGCAAGGAAAAAAGTGTGAAGCATCTGCACTTAATAAAAAATGTCGTCAACGAAGTCTGCCACCTGCTTCAGCTACAACTGCAACGTCAGTGCAGGGTTAGGATGGCATTGCCAGTGGCTGTGAAGGTAACTGTGGTGATGAGGTATTATGTGCCTGGCTCCTTCCAATTGTGGCTGAAGATAGTTGCAACATCTTGCAGTTTGCCATCTATTGTTTTATAAGGGATGTGGCTGATGCTCTGTATTCAAAGAGAGCTAACTACATTTATTCTGGTCTGATGAAAGGTCATCTCTCTCCACAGAAGCTGCCAGACCTGCTGCGTATCTCCAGCATTTTCTGTTTTTATGTTATATCTATTCTCTCTTGCCAGAGGCCAGTAAGTGAAGTGAGTACGTGGCTTTACTAGGTTTGGAGGCTTCCTCATGTTGCAGAGTTCCATTGTCTGCATATCAACTCCGTCATATACTGGAACTGAAAGGGACTCCACTGTCTCAAAGTCCAGCTGTTGTGCGGTCGTAGGCAGTGAATCATTCAGGTCAATGCCCAATGTTCTGACAGTCAGCATGGCAGGTTCATTCTGTGACAGTCCGCTGTGCCAACTGCATTTAAACCACTGCGGAAAACCAAAGTGTGGCTATTGGATGGCAATGGCTATCAGCTGACAACATGGCTGATGACTCCAGTGCGCAATCCATGCATGTGTGTGTCGCATGTATAGAATGAATGCCATACTGCTACACAAAATGTGATACAGCAGACAATTGGTGTGCTGAAACAACACTTTCGCTGCCAAAGATACATTCACTGGTCTTGACACTCGTGTGATGTCATTGAACATCTTGCAGCATTGTATCCAGGTCTCCGGGCTTGACTCCTGGCTGTGATCTCCATGGCTATCTGCTCCCACTGTGTGTCTGGAGGGCTTCCTGCCTGCCTGCGGATGCAGGACATCACTCCTTCCTTCCAGCTGTTCCACCAAAACCTCGGAAACCTTGCAGATCACTCTCTCCCATGTTGTGCTCTCCTCAATGTTTCCCAGGACAGATTCACTTTGTGCACCTCCTCTAGCCACAATACGTCTTTCCTTTTAAGAGGTGCAGGCTAGCTTTAAATAGCACTATTAAGTAAGGATATTAGCACCCTGCTGATGTGTGCAGACAATGAACAGCACAGTTACCATGCAGAAATCATTATAACAGGCAGGCAGCACAAAGTTGGCATTCTTCCCAGATTTCAAAGGGCATGGGTTAATGACACATCGCAATCCCCTTACCCATTTTTGGGGGCTATCCAGTTTAGTCCCCAATGAGTGATTACATCATGATCATTTTTAGCTCATAGGAAGAATATAGGATGTGCAACTGATACCAAAGTTAATTATGTTTTATATTGTAAGTTTTCCTTATGTTTGTCTCTGCATGTTCCCTGTCTTTTACATTAATTTGCTCATAATTTCCTTTGTTTTGCTGTGTCTTTCCACAATTCTGAATCATCAATTTACCCTTCAATTTACCTTAGTCTTCTTGCTTCCTATCCGTCTTTCTTAGCATTTAAAGATCAAGCAGTGCTTTTAATATCTCTGCAACCCTCCTTCCTTTTTTGATCCAACAATAATTTAAAAGTTAACCCTGAATCAAACAGCTTTTCTGGGAGTCTGTTCCGCATGTTCACTATATCAATGGTGAGAAAATGATGTCTAATTACCTAATGGGGGCGACAATGGCATATTGCTAATGTCACTGGACTAATAATCCAGAGACACAAGCTAATACTCTGGGGAAAAGGGTTCAAATCCCACTATGGCAGATGATGGAATTTGAATTTAATTAGTTAATGCATTCAATTAATTAATGAAAATCTGAAATCAGCAATGTTGACCATGAAACTACTATCAATTGTCGTAAAAAGCCATCTGGTTCATGAATGCCCCTTAGGGAAGGAAATCTGCCATCCTTACCTGGTCTGGCTTACACGTGACTCCAAAATCTAGAGCTGTTGACTCTTAACTGCTATCTGAAGTGGACTAGTAGTCATACAAAAATGCTACACAAAATTTGAAAAGGACTAAAATTGGACAGAATACCTGGCATCGATCCAGGCACTGGAAACGATAATGCACGCCCAGTCCTGTCGACCATACAAAATCATCCTTACTAACATAGAGAGATACAGCACGGAAACAGGCCCTTCGGACCACCGAGTCCGTGCCAACCATCAACCACTCATTTATACTAATCCAACATTGATCCCATTTTCCCTCTCACATCCCCACCTTCCCTCAATTCTCCTACCACCTACCTACACTAGGGGCAATTTTGTTTTTTTTACAATGGCCAATTTACCTATCAACCCACAAGTCTTTGGCATGTGGGAGGAAACCAGAGCACCCAAAGGAAACCCACATGGTCACAGGGAGAACTTGCAAACTCCGCACAGGCAGTACCCAGAACCCAACCTGGGTCGTTGGAGCTGTGAGGCTGCGGTGCTAACCACTGCGCCACTGTGCCACCCTGGGAGCTTGTGCCAAAATTGGGAGAGCTGTCCCACAGACTAGTCAAGCAACAGCCTGACATAGTCATGCACACAGAAATATACCTTACAGACAATGTCCCAGACACCACCATCATCATTCCTGGGTATGTCTTGGCCCACCGGCAGGACGGAATCATCAGAGGTGGCAGCACAGTGATATACAGTCAAGAGGGAGTCGCCCTGCAAGTCCCTAAAATTGACTCCGGACCTCTTGAAGTCTCGTGGCATTAGGTAAAACTTGGGCAAGGCAACCTCCTACTGATTACCACCTACTGCCCTCCCTCACCTGATGAATCAGTATTCCTCCACATTGAACACCACTTGGAAGAAGCATTGAGGGTAGCAAGAGCACAGAATTTGCTCTGGGTGGGGGACTTCAATGTCCAGCATCAAGAGTGGCTCAGTAGCACCACTACTGACTGATATGGCTGAGTCCTGAAGGATATATCTACCAGTAAACAAAAAAGAAAGTGCTGGAAATAGTCATCGTGTCTGGCAACATCTGTGGAGAGAGAAACCGAGTTAACGTTTCATGTCTGTGACTTTTCATCAGAACTGGCAAAAGTTAGAAATGTAATAGGCTTTGAGCAAGTGAAAGAGGGGAGGGGGGAAGAAGAACAAAAGGGAAGGTCTGTGATAGAATGGACAACATGAGAGATTAAATGACAAAGATGTCATGGAATAAAAGGTATAGGGAGTGCTAATAGTAGTAGTAAAGGACAAAGCATGAGTCCAGAGAGAGTGCTAATGGCAGAATAATGAACAGCTCTGTCCGAAAGCAAACCATGAAAAAACAAGTTTAAGACAGGTACATGGTTAAAAAATATATCTACCAGACTGGGCCTGCGGCAGGTGGTGAGGGAGCCAACAGGAGGGAAAAACCTGTGAGACGTTGTCCTCACCATATACCTGTCACAGATGCATCTGACCATGGTAGTATTGGTAGGAGTGACCACCACACAATTCTTGTGAAAACAAAGACCTGTCTTCACATTGAGGATACCCTCCATTGCATTGTGTGGCACTACCATCGTGCTAAATGGGATAGATTCAGAACAGATCTGACAGCATAAAACTGGGCATCCATGAGGTGCTGTGGGTCATCAGCAGCAGCAGAACTGCATTCATCTGTAACCTCAAGACCTGGCATATCCCTCACACTACCGTTACCATCAAGTTAGGAGATCAACCATGGTTCAATGAAGAGTGCAGGAGAGCATGCCAGGAACAGCACCAGGCATACCTAAAATGAGGTGTCAACCTGGTAAAGCTACAACACAGGAATATTTACATGCCAAACAGCGGAGGCAGCATGCAATAGACAGAGCTAAGTGATCCCACAACCAACAGATCATATCAAAGCTCTGCAGTCCTGCCACATCCAGCAGTGAATGTTCCTGGACAATTAAGCAAATAACAGGAGGAAGAGGTTCCACAAATATTCCCATCCTCAATGATGGGGGAGCCCAGCACATCAGTGTGAAAGAAAAGACTAAAGCATTCACAACCATCACACCAGAAGTGCCAAGTGGATGATCCATTTCAGCCGCCTCCTAAGGTCCCCAGCATCACTGGCATCCGATTCACTCGATGTGATATCAAGAAACAGCTGAAAGCATTGGATACTGCAAAGGCCATGGGTCCTGACAACATCCAAGCTGTAGTCATGAAGACTTGTGCTGCAGAACTAGCCATGTCTTGAGTCAAGCTGTTCCAAAACAGCGACAATACTGGCATCTACCTGACAATGTGAAAAATTGCCCAGGCATGTCCTGTGCACAAAAAGCAGGACAAATCCAACCAGGCCAATTACTGCCCCATCAGCCTACTCTCAATCATCAGCAAAATTATGGAAGGTGTCATCGACATTGCTATCCAGCGCCACTTAAACAGCAATAACCTGTTCAGTTTGGGTTCCACCAGGGTCACTTGTCTCCTGCCATATTACAGCCTTGGTCCAAACATGGACAAAAGAGCTGAACTCAAGAGGTGAGGTGAGAGTGATTGCCCTGAATGTCCAGGCAGTATTTGACCGAGTGTGGCATCCAGGAGCCCAAGTAAAACTGAAGTCAATGGGAATCAAGTTGAATATTCTCCATTGGTTGGAGTTGTACCTAACACAAAGGAAGATGGTTTTGGGTGTTGGAGGCCAATCATCACAGTCCTGGGACATCACTGCAGGAATTCCTCAGGGTAGTGTCCTAGGCCCAACCATCTTCAGCTGCTTCATCAATGACCTTCCTTCAATCATAAGGTCAGAAGTGGGGATGTTCACTGATGATTGTCGACAGGAATAGTGCCGGAAGACTGGAGGATAGCAAATGTTGTCCCCTTGTTCAAGAAGGGGAGTAGAGACAGCCCTGGTAATTATAGACCTGTGAGCCTTACTTCGGTTGTGGGTAAAATGTTGGAAAAGGTTATAAGAGACAGGATTTATAATCATCTAGAAAAGAATAAGTTCATTAGCGATAGTCAACACGGTTTTGTGACGGGTAGGTCGTGCCTCACAAACCTTATTGAGTTTTTCGAGAAGGTGACCAAACAGGTGGATGAGGGTAAAGCAGTGGATGTGGTGTATATGGATTTCAGTAAGGCGTTTGATAAGGTTCCCCACGGTAGGCTATTGCAGAAAATACGGAAGTATGGGGTTGAAGGTGATTTAGAGCTTTGGATCAGAAATTGGCTAGCTGAAAGAAGACAGAGGATGGTGGTTGATGGCAAATGTTCATCCTGGAGTTTAGTTACTAGTGGTGTACCGCAAGGATCTGTTTTGGGGCCACTGCTGTTTGTCATTTTTATAAATGACCTGAAAGAGGGTGTAGAAGGGTGGGTTAGTAAATTTGCGGATGACACGAAGGTCGGTGGAGTTGTGGATAGTGCCGAAGGATGTTGTAGGGTACAGAGGGACATAGATAGGCTGCAGAGCTGGGCTGAGAGATGGCAAATGGAGTTTAATGCGGAAAAGTCGAGGTGATTCACTTTGGAAGGAGTAACAGGAATGCAGAGTACTGGGCTAATGGGAAGATTCTTGGTAGTGTAGATGAACAGAGAGATCTTGGTGTCCAGATGCATAAATCCCTGAAGGTTGCTACCCAGGTTAATAGGGCTGTTAAGAAGGCACATGGTGTGCAAGCTTTTATTAGTAGGGGGATCGAGTTTCGGAGCCACGAGGTCATGCTGCAGCTGTACAAAACTCTGGTGAGACCGCACCTGGAGTATTGCGTGCAGTTCTGGTCACCGCATTATAGGAAGGATGTGGAAGCTATGGAAAGGGTGCAGAGGAGATTTACTAGGATGTTGCCTGGTATGGAGGGAAGGTCTTACGAGGAAAGGCTGAGGGACTTGAGGTTGTTTTCGTTGGAGAGAAGGAGGAGGAGAGGTGACTTAATAGAGACATATAAGATAATCAGAGGGTCAGATAGGGTGGATAGTGAGAGTCTTTTTCCTCGGATGGTGATGGCAAACACGAGGGGACATAGCTTTAAGTTGAGGGGTGATAGATATAGGACAGATGTCAGAGGTAGTTTCTTTACTCAGAGAGTAGTAGGGGCGTGGAACGCCCTGCCTGCAACAGTAGTAGACTCACCAACTTTAAGGGCACTTAAGTGGTCATTGGATAGACATATGGATGAAAATGGAATAGTGTAGGTTAGATGGTTTCACAGGTCGGCACAACATCGAGGGCCGAAGGGCCTGTACTGCGCTGTAATGTTCTAATTCTAATTCTAATTCTAAAAAAAAAGATTGCACAATGTTCAGCACCATTCGTGACTCCTCAGATACTGAAGCAGTCCGTGTAGAAATGCAGCAAGACCTGAACAATATCCAGGCTTGGGCTGATAAGTGGCAAGTAACATTCGCGCCACACAAGTGCCAGGCAATGACCATCTCCAACAGGAGAAAATCTAACCATCTCCCCTTGACATTCAACGGCATTACCATCGCAGAATCCCTCACTATCAACATCCTAGGTGCTACCATTGACCAGAAACTGAACTGGAGTAGCCATATAAATACCATGGCTCCAAGAACAGGTCAGAGGCTAGGAATCCTGAGGCGAGTAACTCACCTCCTGACTCCCCAAAGCCTGTCCAACATCTACAAGGCACAAGTTAGGAGTGTGATGGAATACTGTCCACTTGCCTGGATCGGTGCAGCTCCAACAACACTCAAGAAGCTCGACACCATCCAGGACAAAGCAGCCCGCTTGATTGGCACCCCATCTACAAACATTCACTCCCTGCGGCAGGTGGTGAATGCATCAAGGCTCCTTCGACAGCACCTTCCAAACCTGCGACCTCTACCAACTAGAAGGACAAGGGCAGCAAATACATGGAAACACCACCACCTGCAAGTTCCCCTGCAAGTCTCACACCATCCTGACTTGGAACTATATCGCCGTTCCTTCACTGTTGCTGGGTCAAACTCCCTTCCTAACAGCACTGTGGGTGTACCTGCACCAGATGGACTGCATCGGTTGAAAAAGGGGACTCATCACTACCTTCTCAAGGGCAATTAGTGATGGGAAATAAATGATGGCCTTGCCAGCAACACCCACATCCCTTGAAATGAATTAAAAAAAACCTGGGCTTGTGATTTTTTTTACTTGTGTCCTCTGCTCCTTGGTTCATTGTCCAAATTAACATCTTGCTTACGTCAACCACTTCCAGTATTTTTCATACTTTTTTGGAACATCTACTGCTGCTGGTTTATTCATGTTGCTGGGTAATTTATAATTTTTTGGATAAAAATTTACTTTGAATAATTAGGAGTTCACTGAATTTCATGTCTCCTCTCACTTGATGTGATGTAACATTTTCTTGATATTGTTCTGTACCGCATATCAATTTTTTTAATATTGTGTGCAATAGCATTCATTTGCCTTCCAAAAAGACAGAAAATTCCCCCCAAAAATTTAAAATATAAAAAGCATGAACATCCTTGCCTTTTCTCCATATCCCTTTATAATCTTATCTAAGAACATAAGGACATAAGAAATAGGAGCTGGATTAGCCATTTGGCCCTTGGAGGCTGCTCCGCCATTCAACAGGATCATTGCTGACTTTGTACCTCAACTCAACTTTCCCGCACAATCTCCATGTCCTTTAAATCCCCCAGTACCCAAAACTGTCTTGACCTCTGTCTTGAATATATTCAATGGGTGAGCATCCACAGCCCTCTGGGGTCAAGAATTCCAAAGATTCACAAGCCTTCGAATGAAGAGATTTTTCCTCATCTCAATTGAAATGACCAACCCCTTATTCTGAGACTGTCACCCTCTTCTGGATTCCCCAGCCAGAGGCAACATATTCTCAGCATCTACAATGTCAAGCCCCCTAAGAATTTCATATATTTCAATCCATTGATCTGAGTCTTGAATATTTAAATTCACATCATCCATAGCTATTTGCAGGTTGAGAGTTCCAGATTTTCACTGTGAAAAAGTGTTTCCTGATTTCACTTCTAAATAGCCCAGGTCTAATTTTAATATTATGCCCCCTTGTTCAGGACTTATAGCAAAAGAAATAGCTTCTGTGTATCTACCCTTTTGAGTCCCTTAACCATTTCAAGAACCTTGATTAGATATCCCTTCAACCTTGTAACCTTGAGGCAATTCAAGCTAAGTTTATGCAACTTGTCTTCTTTAATCCTTTAAACTTCAGTATCATTGTAGTGAATCTGAGCAGTATCCCTTCCAAAGCCAAAATATTCTTCCTGAGGTATGGTGCCCAAAACTGAATGCAGTACTCCAGATGAGGTCTGACCAAAACTCTGTACAACTGAGGCATCACTTCCTCACTTTTGAATTCCAATCCCCTTGAGATAAGGGCTAACATTCCATTAGCCTTATTGTTTACTTTTTGTACCAGTGCACTAGCTTTTAGTGATTTATGTGCATAGACACCCAAATTCCTTTTCCCACTTAATCTGTCTATATCCCTTTCTGACTTTGTGCATCCATCTGCACAACTTACTGTTCTTCCTAAATTAATGTCATCTACAAATTTGAACATACAACAGTAAGAAAATCTTGAAAATAAACAGTGAAGAGCAGGAAGGAAAGGGTACACTCATGAAGGGTAAAAATAAAATCGAACATCCTGGAAATCTTATGAAAGTGACATTGAAAGAAAAGTAAGCAATAAGGACAATCAATCAATTCAATTTCAATTTCACTTTAATGTCCATACGGAAATTAATTTCTCGTACATTGCTCATTCATTTAAAATACATATGAATAATAACAAATAAAACAAAGAAAATTACCCCATCACAAAAAGTCTAACATGATTATGAGTCCCATTATGAGTGCATATCCTCATCCATTCATCAGGCTGCTGTTAAAAGCTCGTACAGAGAAAGGCACGAACGAGTTCAAGAATCAATTTGCCCTGCATCTAAGGGATTGTAGCCTTTTCCCTGAATGCAACCAACAGTAATATGAGACAAGGCGTGAATCTCACTGTTCAGAACACTGTCTACTTTCATCAAAATTCATCGGGAACAGATTTCATCAAGAAAGATCTGCTCATCAAATACCCTTCCTACCCGATTTAACAATTCTCTGTACTCTTAAAGAATCTCCATTCCTCAGACAACAGTACCAGGGCAGACATCCACAAAGGATAGCACTCTCAACTGCAGTTGCATAGAAGAGTTTCATATTTGTGCGATCTATTCGAAAGGATTTTAACTTTTCTGAGATAATATAATAGTGTATGTCCCTTGGCCATCACATCACTACACTGTTGCCCCCAATTCAACTTATCATCTATTTTATTACCTAAATACTTATAGCTGGTGACTATTTCATGAATCTTTACCGGAACAATATCATTAGCTGGCTTTTTCCTAAACTCTGTGACTAGTTCTTTCGTCTTGTTTTCATTCAATTTAAGAGAATTGCCATCACACCATTTTATAAGCCTCTCCACCGAGTCCCTATAGTTTACTTCATTATTCCTAATGAAGCCCACAAGTACCATATCATCAGCATACTTCAAAATCATATGTCGTCATGTTCTGATCGACAAACATTCACGTATACGATGAAAAGCAAGGGTGAGAGCACACAGCCCCGAGGACATCCAGTATTCGTCACTTATTTTTAACCATCAGAATAAAAATATGTATTAAATTGTATTTATTGTAACACCAGATTAAGCAAAAGTATGTTACTTACCATTACATATAGAGTATTATAAATGATGAACAATCTTTGAGTTTTATTTATTCAGTTCCAGTTTTGAGTCATTTTACATGAAAGCAGATGTTTCCATTTATCCTGCACATACTTTTGAAGACCGGCAGGTTGATGATTTTTTCAGTTCTTCAATCTGAAGTGGGTTCAAAATTAAAGGTTGATACACTGCACAATTTGTGTTTATCTTCAGAAAAGGGCATGAGTTATTAAAAAAAATTGTTGTAGTAACTTTACAGCAACAAAATTGCAAGACTTTGCTCCTGGCACAGATGGGACACTATATCAGTGAAAAAGCTCATTCACAGTGTTCCCAATTTTCTGGCTATTAAGATCAATGGCCAGAAAATTTGGAAGTGAGCTAACCTCAGAACCTTAGTCACTGATCTGTGCTAGTGTCATGCAAGATTCTGCTCAGGAGCAGAAGTGTCACCCAAAAAGCATTAAAAAAAGACAAACTTCAGAAGATGCTCTGGCAAAATGACTATTAGAGAAAAAAATATATACAATTTAAGACTAGACAATCTAACCCAAACCTAACTGTTAAAATTATAGTCATACTTCCATGGTTTTTCCTTTTATTATGCATATATGAATATTTTAACTCTTTAAATTAACTTTGTTTATATACTGACAGAGGAACTGCTTGTTATCCTCTTTCCCTTATTTCTCTTTGACTCAGTCTGCATGGACCATTTGAGAGGAGCATCTGCAGGTGTGTGATGTGACCTGGTAGCACCAAGTTTTCATGATAGCACTACTCTGTTCTCAAATTGCGGGTGAGCACAGCACTGTGCATACATTCTTATACTCTTGTGCTGAACTCTACTCACTCTCCAGTCAGCTGTAAAATTATATTTTTTCATACAAAGGAGCATCGCAATCTGGAACTGTCTTCCCCAACTGACAGTGGATGTTGAATCAATTGAGATTTTTAAGACAGATCGATCAAATTTTGTTAGGTAAAGCTATTAAGGGATATGGATCAAAGTGAGTAAATGGAATTGAGGTACAGATCAGCTGTGATCTAACAGAATAAAGGAACAGGCTCAAGCCTGAATGGCCTACTCCTGTTCCTAAGTTCCTTTACTAACATTAAAAATCATAGAATTGTAGAACGTTTACAGCATAGAAAGAGGCCACTTGGCCCATTGTGTTTGTGCTGGCCGAAAAGAAAAAAAGAGCCACTCAGCCTAATCCCACTTTCCAGCATTTGGTCCATAGTCCTGCAGGCTATGATACTTCATGTGCACATCCAGGCACCTTTTAAATGAGATGAGGTTTTCTGCCTCCACCACTCTTTCAAGCAGTGAGTTTCTGGGTGAATTTTCTTTTCTTCATCTCCTTTCTAATCCTTCTACCAATCACTTTAAATCTATGCCCTCTCGTCGCTGACCTCTCTGCTAAAGTAAATAGGCCCTTCACATCCACTGTATCCAGATCCCTCACAATTTTGTACATCTCAATCTCCCCTCAACCACCTCTGTTCCAAGTAGAACAACCTCTGCCTATCCAATCTTTCCTAAAAGCTTCAATTTTCCAGTCCTGGCAACATCCTCATAAATCTCCTCTGTACCCTCGTGAGTGCAATTACATCCTTTCTGTAATGGTGACCAGAACTGCACACAGTACTCAAGTTGTGGCCTAACTAATGTTTTATATAGTCCAGCATATCTTCCCTATTCTGATATTCTATGCCTCAGATAATAAAGGAAAGGATTCCATATGCCTTCTTGATGACTTTATCGGCCTGTTATGCTAACTTCAGGGATCTGTGGACATAAACACCAAGGCCCTCATTTACTCTACACCTCTCAGTATACTCCCACTTACTGTGTATTCCTTTGCCTTGTTTGACCTCCCCAAATGCATCACCTCACACTTGTCTGGGTTAAACTCCATTTGTGACTTTTCTGTCCACCTGACCAGTCCATTGATATCTTCCTGCAGTCTACAGCTATCCTCCTCGCTATCAACCACACGGCCAATTTTTGAGTTGTCTGCAAACTTCTTGATCATTTCCCCTACATTTATGCCCAAATGGTTAATATATACCACAACAAGCAGGGGACTTGGTACTGAGCCCTGCAGAACCCCACTGGAAACAGCCTTCCAGTCGCAAAAACACCTGTCAACAGTTACACTTTGTTTCCTGCCACTGAGCCAATTTTGTATCCAGCTTGCTACGTTTCCCCGGATCCCATGGACTTTTATTTTTTTAACCAGTCTGTCATGTGGGACCTTGTCAAAAGCCTTTCTCAAATTTATGTAGACCACATCAACTGCACTACCCTCATCTATCCTCCTTGCTACTTGCTCAAAAAATTCAATCAAGTTAGTCAGACAAGATCTTCTCTTAACAAATCCATGCTTAATCTTTGCCTTTCTAAGTGACAGTTTATCCTATCTCTCAGAATTGATTCCAATAATTTGCCCACTACTGAGGTTAGACTGACTGGCCTGGAATTATTCAGTCTATCCCTCACTCCCATTTTAAACAAAGGTACAACATTAGCAGACCCCCAATCCTCCGGCATCACACCTGTATCCAGTAAGGATTGGAAAATGATGGTCAGACCTTCCGCTATTTCCTCTCTGGCTTCTTTTAACAGCCGGGGTACATTTCATCCGGCCCGAGTGATTTATCCACTTTCAAGGGTGCTAATCCCATTAATACTTCCTCTCTCCCGATGTTTATGACATCCAATACTTCAGACTCCTCCCCCTTCACTACAATATCTGCATCGTCCCCCTCTTTTTTAAAGACAGGCGCAAAGTATTCATTAAGAAATACACCCATATCTTCTTTCTCCATACATAGGTTACCTTCTTGGTCTTTTATGGGCCCTACTCTTTCCTTAGTTATCTCTTAATGTATTGATAAAACATCTGTAAAAATGTGAAGGGAGTGGTTGTCATAGAAACGTGCAGCACAGAAGGAGGTCACTTGGTCAGTTGTGCCTCTCCTGACTGTTTGAAAGAGCAGTCATGCTTGTATTGAGAAACCTTTTATGTTGTCTGATGCAAAATAAATGAGATGCATGGAGTTCAGTTGATTGAAGATCTCAAACAGGTTTATTAAACAGCTAAATTATTATTCAGTGCAGATCTACCTATTTACAGGACTTGTCTCTTGGTATTACAGTTGCAGAGTGAGACTGGCTGACAGTCACATGACTGTGTCCTGGTACTTGGCTCATTGGCATACTGAGATCTTAAAGGTACATTACTGTTAAAGGCAATCACACAACATCTCCCTTCTTTCCAAAGCTATGTCTCGTATGCTAAAAGCAAAACATATAAAATTAGATAACATCAAAATTATTTACATAGCCATCGAGATTATGAACTTCACCAAGTACAGAGGCTCAAAAGTCCGTATATCATCTCGGTGTCTCAGCTGTTGCTGCTCTTTCTGAAGTTTCTCCCTCTCTGCATTTAGTTTCTGTTGATCTGCCTTCAGCCTGCTAATATACTCTGTTGCTTTTCTCAAGATGACCACTTTTGGGGCCTTGTTATTCTTGGAAAGATGCAGCACCTCATCTCGAAGAGCCAACAGAAAATGTTTCAACTCATTCCTCCTCTGCCTCTTTATGACACTGCGTGTCCTTCGCCTCTCCTCATCTTCCACGTCTGAAGGCGTGGAGCTCAAAGTCGAGGACTTGTTGGGGAAGGAGAACTTGACCTTATGGCGATACCTGTCTGTTCTGGCTCATTCTGGTGCTGGCAGTTCTCCAGAGAGCATAAGTGAAGGCACGCCATAGTTGTGCTGTAGCTGGGTTTCCAGACTGAACCGTTTGATGCTGGCCTGTGTCTGCTATCGGGTTCTGGTCCTTGAATATTTCCCCTTGGCAGTGCTCTCGTGGATAGTTATGATGCTGAGGTCCTTGCATGCTGGGAACCCTGCCACTGCTGGTTCACTCGTGTCTACCAGGTAGAATATTTGTGCTTTCCATGCTGACTTGCCACAACTGCATTAAATCATTACTTTTTTTTTTATTCATTTGTGGGATGTGGGCGTCATGGCCAGGCCAGCATTTATTGCCCATCCCTAATTGCCCTTGAGAAGGTGGTGGTGAGCTGCCTTCTTGAAGCGCTGCACTCCATGGGAGGTAGGTACACCCACAGTGCTGTTAGGGAGGGAGTTCCAGGATTTCGACCCAGCGACAGTGAAGGAACGACGATATAGTTCCAAGTCAGGATGGTGTGTGACTTGAAGGGGAACTTGCAGGTGGTGATGCTCCCATGCATTTGCTGCCCTTTTCCTTCGAGTTGGTAAAGGTCGCGGGTTTCGAAGGTGCTGTTTAAGGAGCTTGGTGCATTGCTGCAGTGCATCTTGTAGATGGTATACACTGCTGCCACTGTGCGTCAGGCTTCTTGAGTGTTGTTGGAGCTGCATCCATCCAGGCAAGTGGAGAGTATTCCATCACACTCCTGACTTGTGCCTTGTAGATGGTGGAAATGCTTTGGGGAGTCAGGAAGTGGGTCACTCGCTGCAGAATTCCCAGCCTCTGACTTGCTCTTGTAGCAACAGTATTTATATGGCTACTCCAGTTCAGTTTCTGGTCAATGGTAGCCCCTAGGATGTTGATAGTGGGGGATTCAGCGATGGTAATGCCATTGAATGTCAAGGGGAGATGGTTAGATTCTCTCTTGTTGGAGATGGTCATTGCCTGGCACTTGTGTGGTGCAAATGTTACTTGCCACTTATCAGCCCAAGCCTGGATATTGTTCAGGTCTTGCTACATTTCTACACGGACTGCTTCAGTATCTGAGGAGTCGCGAATGGTGCTGCACATTGTGCAATCAGCAGCGAACATCCCCACTTCTGACCTTATGCTTGAAGGAAGGTCATTGATGAAGCAGCTGAAGATGGTTGGGCCTACGGACACTACCCTGAACTACAGTGATGTCCTGGGACTGAGATGATTGACCTCCGGCAATCACAACCATCTTCTTTTGTGCTAAGTATGACTCCAACCAGTGGAGGGTTTTCCCCCGATTCCCATTGACTTTAGTTTTGCTCGAGCTCCTTGATGCCATACTCGGTCAAATGCTGCCTTGATGTCAAGGGCAGTCACTCTCACCTTACCTCTTGAGTTCAGCTCTTTTGTCCATGTTTGAACCAAGGCTGTAATGAGATGGAAAGATGTGAAGGTAACAGGGTTGTAGTGGTGGGTGATTTTAACTTCCCCAATATTGACTGGGACTCACTTAGTGCGAGGGGCTTGGATGGGGCAGAATTTGTGAGGAGCATCCAGGAGGGCTTCTTGAAACAATATGTAGATAGTCCAACTAGGGTTGGGGCCATTCTGGACCTGGTATTGGGGAATGAGCCCGGCCAGGTGGTCGAAGTTTCAGTAGGGGAGCATTTCGGGAGCAGTGACCATAATTCCATAAGTTTTAAGGTACTTGTGGATAAGGATAAGAGTAGTCCTCGGGTGAAGGTGCTAAATTGGGGGAAGGCTAATTATAACAATATTAGGCAGGAACTGAAGAATTTAGATTGGGGGCGGCTGTTTGAGGGTAAATCAACATCTGACATGTGGGAGTCTTTCAAACGTCAGCTGATTAGACTCCAGGACCAGTATGTTCCTGTGAGGAAGAAAGACAAGTTTGGCAAGTTTCGGGAAGCATGGATAACATGGGATATTGTGAGCCTAGTCAAAAAGAAAAAGGAAGCATTTGTAAGGGCTGGAAGGCTAGGAACAGATGAAGCACTTGAGGAATATAAAGACAGTAGGAAGGAACTTAAGCAAGGAGTTAGGAGGGCTAAAAGGGGTCATGAAAAGTCATTGGCAAACAGGATTAAGGAAAATCCCAAGGCTTTTTATACATATATAAAGAGCAAGAGGGTAACCAGGGAAAGGGTTGGCCCACTCAAGGACAGAGATGGGAATCTATGCGTGGAGCCAGAGGAAATGGGTGAGGTACTAAATGAGTACTTTGCATCAGTATTCACCAAGGAGAAGGACTTGGTGGATGATGAGCCGAGGGAAGGGAGTGCAGATAGTCTCAGTCATCTCATTATCAAAAAGGAGGAGGTGTTGGGTGTCTTGCAAAGCATTAAGGTAGATAAGTCCCCAAGGCCTGATGGGATCTACCCTAGAATACTGAGGGAGGCAAGGGAAGAAATTGCTGGGACACCTTCCATCACTTTACTGATGATTGGGAGTAGGCTGATGGGGCGGTAATTGGCCAGGTTGTATTTGTCCTGCCTTTTGTGTGCAGGACATACCTGGGCAATTTTCCACATTGCCAGTTAGATGCTGGTGTTGTAGCTGTACTGGAACAGCTTGGCTAGGGACGCGGCACGTTCTGGAGCACAGGTCTTCAGTACTATTGCCGGAATATTGTCAGGGCCCATAGTCTTTGCAGTATCCAATGCCTTCAGTTGCTTCTTGAAATCACGTGGAGTGAATCAAATTGGCTGAAGTCTGGCATCTGTGATGCTGGGGACTTCAGGAGGAGGCCGAGATGGATCATCAACTCGGCACTTCTGGCTGAAGATTGTTGCAGATGCTTCAGCCTTATCTTTCGCACTGATGTGCTGGGCTCCCCCATCATTGAGGATGGGGATATTTGTGGAGCCACCTCCTCCAGTTAGTTGTTTAATTGTCCACCACCATTCGTGGCTGGATGTTGCAGGACTGCAGAGCTTAGATCTGATCCATTGGTTATGGGATTGCTTAGCTCTGTCTATCGCATGCTGCTTACGCAGTTTGGCACGCAGATCGTCCTGTGTTGTAGCTTCACCAGATTAACACCTCATTTTGAGGTAAGCCTAGTGCTGCTCCTGGCATGCCCTCCTATACTCTTCATTGAACCAGGGTTGGTCTCCTGGCTTGATGGTAATGGTATAGTGGGGGATGTGCCGGGCCATGAGGTTACAGATTGTGGTTGAGTCCAATTCTGCTGCTGCTGATGGCCCACAGCGCCTCATGGATGCCCAGTTTTGCATTGCTAGATCTGTTCGAAATCTATCCCATTTAGCACGGTGATAGTGCCACACAATACGATGGACGGTATCCTCAAGGTGAAGGCGGGGCTTCGTCTCCACAAGGATTGTACGGTGGTCACTTCTACCAATACTGTCATGGACAGATGCATCTGCAGCAGGCAGATTGGTGAGGACGAGGTCAAGTATGTCTTTCCCTCTTGTTGCTTCCCTCACCACCTGCTGCATACCCAGTCTAGCATCTATGTCCTTTAGGACTCGGCCAGCTCAGTCAGTAGTGGTGCTACCGAGCCACTCTTGGTGATGAACATTGAAGTCCCCCACCCAGAGTACATTCTGTGCTTTTGCCACCCTCAGTGCTTCCTCCAAGTGGTATACAACGTGGAGGAGTACTGACTCTTCAGCTGAGGGAGGGCAGTAGGCGGTAATCAGCAGGAGGTTTCCTTGTCCATGTTTGACCTGATGCCTTGAGACTTCATGGTGTCCGGAGTCGATGTTGAGGACTCCCAAGGCAACTCCCTCCCAACTGTATACTACTGTGCCGCCACCTCTGCTGGGGCTATCCTGCCGGTGGGACAGGACATACCCAGGGATGGTGATGGCATTGCCTGGGACATTGCCTGTCAGGTATGATTCCATGAGTATGAGAATGTCAGGCTGTTGGTTGACTAGTCTGTGGGACAGCTCTCCTAACTTTGGCACAAGCCCCCTGATGTTAGTAAAGAGGACTTTGCAAGGTCGACAGGTCTGGGTTTGCTGTTGTTGTTTCCGGTGCCTCGGTCAATGCCAGGTGGTCTGTCTTGTTTCATTCTTTTTTATTTATTTTTCGTAGCAGTGAGATACAACTGAGTGGCCTGCTAGGCCGTTTCAGAGGGCATGTAAGAGTCAACCACATTGTTGTGGGTCTCGAGTCACATGTGGGCCAGACCAGGTAAGGACAGCAGACTTCGTTCCTTGAAGGGCATTAATTTTATTTTATTTATTTTATTTTATTTATTTTATTTTAGTTATAGATACAGCACTGAAACAGGCCCTTCGGCCCACCGAGTCTGTGCCAACCATCAACCACCCATTTATACTAATCCTACACTAACTCCATATTCCTACCACATCCCCACCTGTCCCTATATTTCCCTACCACCTACCTATACTAGGGGCAATTTATAATGGCCAATTTACCTATCAACCTGCAAGTCTTTGGCATGTGGGAGGAAACCGGAGAACCCGGAGGAAACTCACGCAGACACAGGGAGAACTTGCAAACTCCACACAGGCAGTACCCAGAATTGAACCCGGGGCGCTGGAGCTGTGAGGCTGCGGTGCTAACCACTGCGCCACTGTGCCGCCCCATTAATGAACCATTAACGTGATAATGAGAGAGGAAGTACTAGATGATCTGACATCCTTGAAAGTGGATAAATCGGCAAGGACGGATGGTTTGCTTCCCAGGTTGTTAAAGGAAGCCAGGGAGGAAATAGCAGATCCGCTGAGGATCGTCTTCAAATCCTCACTAGATACAGGAGAAGTGCCAGACGATTGGATGTCTGCGAACGTTGTACCATTGTTTAAAAAGCATGTGAAGGATAGGCCAAATAATTATAGGCCTGTAAGTCTGACCTCGGTTTTGGGTAAATTGTTAGAATCTATTCTTAGGATCAAGATAAACTGCCACTTAGAAAGGCACGGATTAATCAGCGATAGTCAGCAGGTCTTGCTAACTTACTTGAGTTTTTTGAGAAAGTAACAAGAAGGATTGATGTGGGTCGTGCAGTGGATGTGGTCGACATGGATTTTAGTAAGGCATTTGACAAGGTCCCACATATCAAACTGATCAGTAAAATGAAAACCCATGGGATACAGGGGAATATGGCAGGTTGGATCCAGAATTGGCTCAGGGCCAGGAAACAAAGGGTAGTAGTTGACAGATGTTTTTGTGAATGGACAGCTGTTTCCAGTGGCGTTCCACAGGCCTCAGTGTTGGGCCCCTTGCTGTTTGTGGTATATGTTAATGATTTGGACATAAATGTGGGAGGCATGATTGGGAAATTTGCTGATGACACAAAAATTGGCCATGTAGTTGATAGTGAAGAGGATAGCCATAGACTCCAGAATGATATCAATGGTTTGGTTGAGTGGGCGGAAAAGTGGCAAATGGAATTGAATCCAGATAAGTGTAAGGTAATGCATTTGGGGAAGGCAAAGAAAGTGAGGGAATACACAATAAACGGGAAGATATTGAGAGAGGTAGAAGAAGTGAGAGACCTTGGAGTGCATGTCCACAGGTCCCTGAAGGTGTCAGGACAGGTAAATAGAGTGGTGAAGAAGGAATATGGAATGCTTTCCTTTATTGGCCGAGGTGTGGAATTTAAAAGCAGGGATGTAATGCTGGAACTGTATAAAACGCTCGTTAGGCCACAGTTAGAGTATTGCGTACAGTTCTGGTTACCACATTACAGAGAGGACATAATTCTCTGGAGAGAGTACAGAGGAGACTTACAAGAATGTTGCCAGGGCTCGAAAGTTGCAGCTATGAGGAAAGATTGGATAGGCTGGGGTTGTTTTCTTTGGAGCAGAGGAGGCTGAGGGGTGAATTAATTGAGGTGTACAAAATTATGAGGGGCCTAGATAGATTGGCAGGAAGGACCTGTTTCCCCTCGCGGAGAGGTCAATTACCAGGGGGCACAGACTTAAGGTGATTGGTAGAAGGATGAGAGGGAACATAAGGAAAAACCTGTATACCCAGAGGGTTGTGGGTGTCTGGAATTCACTACCAGCAATGATGGTGGAGGCAGAAACCCTCAATTCTTTTAAAAGGTACCTGGACATGCACCTGAAGTGCTGTAACCGGCAAGCCTATGGATCAGGTGCTGGAAGGTGAGATTAGAATGGGCAGCTAGTTTTTTCGACCGGCACGGACATGATGGGTTGAATGGCCTCCTTCTGTGCCATACTTTTCTATGGTTCTATGTGCTACTGCATGGGACTGGTGATCCATTATATGCAGATAACTTGGCAGTCATCGGTTCTAACATTGATTTCCAACAAATCCGGGACACATCTTTGAGGATTCAGATGGTAGGATATTTGCACTGGCGCTGGTATCAGTCTTAACATTGAGTGTATGCTTGCCAGCGTTCTTTGGGAACATGATGTTAATAGTAGTGAAAGCTTCCAATTGTTTGACTTTATCAATATGATGGGTCAGGTTCACAATGTGGAATGCCTGTTTGTCTTCTGTCTGAGAACTACTTCTTTCTGAGTCTTCTTTCAAGGCTTTTTTGCTGTGGATTTTGTGTATCCGCTTGTGTTTACACCGATCTCTGGTGCTTTCCTTGCTGCTGTTGCCATATTGTCTTTTCGTATGCATCCGACTGTGACTTCTGGCTGCGTCTTTGGAGCCAGAATTCCTGCATAGGCGGGCCCAGTGTCCTGTTGCACTGCATGCCTTGCACAGGTCTCGAAATGCAGGGCAATTTTGCCGTGAGTGGGACAGACCGTACTTACCACACTACTTGCTTGCTCTTTCAACCTGGTTATGGTGCTGATACTCTTGGCTGCACAAAGTGCTTGTAGTTGCTGCTTCATACTTCCTGCCATCTTCCAGCAGTGACCTTTCTTTTTACCCAAGAGGTCTTTCTGAAACACTTCAGTGGATGTTGATACAATCACCAACTCCATTATTCGGTTTGACAGCTCAGCTTCCAAAAAATCACATTCATTGCCCTTGCTATGGCATCTGCTGATGAACTGGACTATTGAGTCTTGTTGCCTGTAGGGCATCAATTCCTGGCAATGAATTCGAAAATCCACTCGTAATCTGAGCTGATTTTCCAGCACGTTCCATATCTTCACAGGATCTTTCTGGTCCTGATCAAATAATCCAGAGGTATTGATTCTGTGTATTTCCTCATTTCCAATTGCTATCATTATTTTTACAGCCTGTTTTTCTGGTTCTGCAATTACTTGGTCTGCATTCCTTGTTGGAACAGTTTGAACTCAAATAGGATATCCAAGGCTTCCCAGTTCATGCTGGGACATTTGATATCCATGTTCCTGCTGTTGTTTTTGCTTTATGCTTTAAGACATGTTTTAAGACCTAGTTCCGTGACTTTGCACTGTTTCCTCTTTAAGAAACTCTTTTGCCTGATTTGATTGACAGCAGCAGGTGTTTAGCAGTGCTTGTCTGTTTATCCAGGTTCCAAGACTCCAGTCTGTTCATTTATACAGCTGTGCAATAGGCATTTCATTTTATGTGCTCTTTTTTTTGCTAGAGTTTGTGTATGCAGCAATTATTCACCATTGAGTGGTTGTAATAGTGTTTTTTTAGAACTCAGGCTGAGTGAGTGAAATCGCGTCAGTGTTTGAGTGATTTATTGTTTTTCTTTTATAGCTGTAGCTGCAAGCTGCATGAATGGAGGATTCCCATGCTTTTTGCTGTCGGCCGCCTCCTATAATGGTGCGGACTTGATCAGTGTGGGAGAGCCTTTCAATGCTTAGTCCCACATCCATGTTTTTTGTCCGTAACCCTGTAAGTTCCTCATCCTTAAGTACCTGTTCAGCACCTTTTTAACATTTTTTATGGATTCAGCTTCCATCACCTTTACAGATAGAATGTTCCAGATCCTGACAACTCTCTGAGTAAAAACATTCTCCTTATCTCCCCTCTGGATCATTTGGAATCTATGAGCTCTAGGTATTGATCCACTCACCAGAGAGAATAATGTTTCTCTATCTACTCTATCAAAACCTCTCATCATCTTGAAGATCTCTATTCAGACGCCTCTTGACCTTCTTTGTTCCCAAGAGAACTGTTCTAATTTTTCTACCCTCTCATAACTAAAGTTCCTCATCCCTGGCAAAATTCTGATGAATCTCCTCTGATCTTTGTCTAAGGCCTTTACATATTTCCTGAAGTATGGTGCTCAGAATTATGCACCATACTCCAGTTTGAGACCTAACCAGTGATTGATAAATATCTGATATGATCTTTTTTGTTTTATATACTATTCCTCTATTTATAAACCCAAGTAACCTCTATGCCTCTTAAATCATATATCAGTTGTGAAGAACTTTATGCTTTAAGGTTTAAATATTGGGGTGTGGTACATTTGGATGGGATCTCCTTGAGCCCAGAGTCGGGAAGACCTAATGTGTTCTTGCTTTGCAGGAAGGAGAATCAGGGTGTCAAAGAGGGTGGTGAGTCATCGGGCAGGATTTTATCTCAGAGGGATTGTATTCTACACTCAGTAACCTGACATCAGAGTGTTGTTTTAATGACTTAAAAAGCATTGCATGCCACAATAGTTTGGGCAGAGGTTGGAAATAATTGAAATCTGGGAACTTAAAGTGTAGATGTCCTTTGGCTCTTGCATGAATCATGATCAATTATTTTATTTATAAGTTCTGGTCATGCACCACAAATGCCCTGGAGTATTTTGCATTCAGTGGGAACACTCCAGTGTTAGTACATGTCAATGGTTGACTTGGTACCAGGATGCCCTGGATATTTTTTTCTGCTTGGGAATGCTGAACATCAGATTATAGCATGTGTAACATCCTCAGTTGTGAAGATCATCTAGTTTTGATGCTACCTTGCACCTCCTGGTCATTGTTCAGTAGGCAAGTTTTAAAGAAAATTTAATCAAAGGGAAAAACCAAGATTGTTGTACACCAGGTACATCTATAGTGGATGTGTAGCCAAAATATTGTGAGACTACTATCATGCAGACCCCCCACCTGCCAAGAATGAGGCACATTAATGTTGTCATAAGAACTTTGATTTGAAAACTATTATTGAAGTGAAGAAAGGACTTATTTAAAAAAGAAATCACCAGGCCCTTGGCTGGAAAGACTTTTACATATGAACAGACAGTGCTTGTGGAGACAAAGGGGTTACTTCGCTTAACCAATTTAACCCACAATGGACTTTGAGCACAAGACATTGAAGATGAGGGAGCTCGAATTTCAGGATGGCTGCTGGGAGGGCCAAATGCACAAACAGACATGGTCAGACCAGTTGGTCATGTGACTAGCCTGCTTGGCAACCTGGTTTTTCTGAATTGTATAAAGAGTTTTGAACAGAGAGACTGCAGTATGCTCCTGGACTGAAGAAGACCTCTCCTACCTGGCTCTCCCTCTCTTTCTCACAGAACTCCAAATCCACTGTAGACGCATGAATCCCAAGAGAGAAAGGTCTGCTACAGTGAAAAAGGATTAAGAAGAATACTGGGCCCCAATGAAGAGCAAGATCTACCTACAATCAAGGATGCTACAGTGAGCTTGAAGAACCGTAACAAAAGCCCTCTTCAGAGATTGCCTCAAACTTTTCCAGTTTATTTTTCTTCTGCTCTATTCTGTCTCTATCTGCATTTGTGTATTGCATATGCATGCTAGCGTGGGTGTGTCATCTATCCCTAGGCGTTAACCGAATTAGAGTTTAAGATTAGATTAGATTAGAGATACAGCACTGAAACAGGCCCTTCGGCCCACCGAGTCTGTGCCGAACATCAACCACCAATTTATACTCATCCTACACTAATCCCATATTCCTACCAAACATCCCCACCTGTCCCTATATTTCCCTACCACCTACCTATACTAGTGACAATTTATAATGGCCAATTTACCTATCAACAAGTTTCATAAATTTCAACCTTTCTTCTTTAAACCGAAGAAAATCTGTTTGTGCTGGTTTCCTTGCCTTATAATTGGAAAGCAGTGAACAAGGATTCACCAAGAGGGAGCTAAATCCACAGTGTGTTTAAAATTAAACCCTGTTACGGTAAGACCAGGTGAAGGCTGAGAGGTAACCCTAGACCTCTTTCTTACCTGGTCGTAACACTACCTTGTCATGTAATTTTAAACTTGAATCCAGAACCTGGTTTAACCCAGGTTGATATGAAAAAAATCAGAAAATTTATGGCACAGAAGGAGACCTTTTGGCCCATCGGCCGGAATTTTATGGCCCCCAAAGGAGCGAGCTGGTGGTGGGGAGAGGAGGTGTAAAATTGAGTGGGAGGTGGGGAGGGGCCATTCCTGACCCCCTCCCACTCCCATTACAATTTTGCACAGGGCGGTGGCTGTGAGAAATGGCCCACCCGCCCAGGCCAATCAAGGTCATTAAGTGGCCAATTAACTGGCATTTAAGGGCTGCCTCCCGCCGCCGTGAGTATTTTATTCTCGGCGGCCAGATGGCAAAAGCCTCAAGAACCCTTCCTGGTAAAACCAGGCGGTCTTCTTGCGGTCTGTGGTGGGGGGCCCACCTGATCGGGCACACTGTGCCCCACAGAGGGCCGCCCCCAAAACCTCAACCACCCCCAACACACAACACTGCCCTAGCCCACCTAACTGACTTCCCTTGCCTCACCGGGGCCCAGCCATTTGTCCCCAGCGAGGCCCTAAAAACTTATCGTCTTCTGGGGCTGTCTTTCACCTTGCTTGCAATGGCTGGGTGTAGTCCCAGCAATGGCCACCGCTCCTGGTGGTGCTGCTAGGTTAAGAGCTGCCAGCTCACTGATTGGCCAGCAGCTCCATTAGGTGGGACTTCATACCTCAAGGAAGTGGAAATCCTGCCCAAGACCAATTAAGGGCCTGGGGAGTACAAAATCCCAGCCTGGCTCCCCAGGCCCGGCAGAGGTGGGCTTGTCATCGACTTTTCAGCCTGTGGACAGGGGCCTCCCACCCAATGACAAATTCTGGACATCATGTCGGTTCCTGCCAAAGGAAAGCAATCCAGCCTAATCCCACTTTCCAGCTCTTAATCTG
The DNA here is from genome assembly GCF_036365525.1 of Heterodontus francisci. Taxonomy (NCBI): domain Eukaryota; kingdom Metazoa; phylum Chordata; class Chondrichthyes; order Heterodontiformes; family Heterodontidae; genus Heterodontus; species Heterodontus francisci. The sequence goes on from NC_090371.1 coordinate 118,206,886, forward strand.
TAGCCCTGTAGGTTACAGCACGCCAAGTGCATATCTAAATTTTTTTTGTTAAATGAGATGAAGGTCTCTGCGTCTACCACCCTTTAAAGCAGTGAGTTCCAGATTCCCATCACCATCTTGGGAAAAACATCTCCTCAACTCCCCTTTAATCCTTCTCCCAATTACTTTAAAGCTTTGCACCCTATTTTTTGATCACTTTGTTCAGGGAAATAGGCCCTTCCTATCCACTCAAACTAGGCCCCTCATAGTTTTGTACACCTTAATTAAATCTCCCCTCAGTCTCTGCTGTTTCAAAGAAAACAAACCCAGTCTATCCAATCTTGCCTTAGGTAAAATTTTCCAGTCCTGACAACATTCTTGTATATCTCCTCTGTACCCTCTCTGGTGCGATCACATCCTTCCTGCAATGCGGTGACCAGAACTATACACAGTACTCTAGTATTACTGTCTCCAATATTACATATTGCACATGTACATCATAGCAAGCACAACTAGGATTTCAGACTTCTTCACAAACTCATGTATATAAGGAGGATTTCTCTAAATTAATCCAAAATTCTCTGTGGGACAATGCAACTGAATTGGATTTTAGGGTGCGTAAAAGTGCAATTGCACCTAAATTATTTAGGAAAGCAAACTAGCCAGAATTGAGTCAGACTGGTTGAGTGTAAAATAAGATAGAGAGAGTGAGGGCACTTATATTTAGAAAACTAAAAAGGACTTGCAGTATTTGAAGGGTTATGTAAGTGCTATTGACAGAAGTTCTCTCGGATCAAGATTCAATTTGTTCAGACTTACCTTTCTTGGCAATGTGCCAGTGTTTAAAAGGGGAGGTTAATTCGGGTTAAAGTCTGATGCACCACAGCTCAAATGCTAGATTGGTCATACTGTAATTCATGAGACAGATAATCCCAGTTGGACTTTCAAATGTCCTTTTACAAAAGCAGAATCCTCCTTAAAGGCATTTTCAATCTAGAGTCAAAGCAGAAATCTGAAAAATGCATTTAGAAATGTGATTTAACTTCAGTGAAAGGATATGTGGGATCATTTGTGTGGTCTACTTCAAGCCTTAATGTTGTCACCTTGTCATTCAATTTCTTGGCCACTAAGGGTTGGGATAACTATCACTGTTCAACACATCAAACTCCCTTGTGCTTTAGTACTTCTATTATTGATGTACTTTAGATGTCATTCTTCGAGCAATTCTTTTGAACATTGACACTCCCAGATTTCCTGCTCCCTCTTATGCAGAACTGATCAGAAATGCAAAAAGGGGTGTAGGCAAGGATAGCCTGTCACAACACACTTCCTTTCCTCCATACCCACCATCAGTCGATGAAGACATAATGCAGAGCCTTTTTAAAAATTCATTCAGGGGGTGTGGGCGTCGCTGGCTAGGTCAGCATTTATTGCCCATCCCAAATTGCCCTTGAGAAGATGGTGGTGAGCCACCACCTTAAACAGTTGCAGTCCATGTAAGGTAGGTACACCAACAGTGCTGTTAGGTAGGGAGTTCCAAGATTTTGACCCGGCGATATAGTTCCAGATCAGGATGGTGTGTGGCTTGGAGGGGAACTTGCAAGTGGTGGTGTTCCCATGAATCTGCTGCCCTTGTCCTTCTAGGTGGTAGAGTCACGGGTTTGGAAACTGCTGTCCAAGGAGCCTTGGTGAGTTGCTGCAGTGTATCTTGTGGATGGTATACACTGCTGCCACTGTGGATCGGTGGTGGAGGGAGTGAATGTTTGTGGATGGAGTGCCAATCAAGCGGGCTGCTTTGTCCTGGATGGTGTCAGGCTTTGTGGAGTGTTATTGGAGCTGCACCCACCCAGGCAAGTGGAGAGTATTCCATCACACCCCTGACTTGTGCCTTGTAGATGTTGGACAGGCTTTGGGGAGTCTGGAGGTGAGTTACTTGCCGCAGGGTTTCTAGCCTCTGACCTGCTCTTGAACCCATGGTATTCATATGGCTACTCCAGTTCAGTTTCTGGTCAATGGTAACCCCCAGGATATTGATAGTGGGGGATTCAGTGATCGTAATGCCATTGAATGTCAAGGGGAGATGGTTAGATTCTCTCTTGAGAGAGTCATTGCCTGGCACTTGTGTGGCGCGAATGTTACTTGCCACTTATCAGCCCAAGTCTGGATATTGTCCAGGTCTTGCTGCATTTCTACATGGACTGCTTCAGTATCTGAGGAGTCGCAAATGTGCTGAACATTGTGCAATCATCAGCGAACATCCCCACTTCTGACCTTATGATTGAAGGAAGGTCATTGATGAAGCAGCTGAAGATGGTTGGGCTTAGGACACTACCCTGAGGAACTCCTGCAGTGGCGTCCTGGAGCTGAGATGATTGAACTCCAACAACCGCAACCATCTTATGGTTGTCTGGGACTGCAATGCATTCCACAAATTTCCACATGTTGCAGTCACGTCACATCATCATCTTTGCCATGGCTGTCCAACCTTATTTAATTAGTCAATTAATTTAGTTAGTTAAAGTACTAGTAAGTTACCGTCTCCTAGCTTGCAGACAAAAAAAATTCACCAGTTACTCAAGGTTGAGAAAAGGTTTAAAATTCGGCAGCTCCTTTTCCCTCTGAATTGAATTTCCACCTATACCAAATTCCTGAATTAGCACTCAGATAACAAAGCCCTCTGTCCTTGGATCAATCTATGCTTCCTGTGCTTGGAGGAGCTGGGGTTGTTCTGCTTGGAGCAAAGGAGAATGAGGGGAGATATGACAGAGGTGTACAAAATTCTGACAGGTTTAGATAAGCTAGACAAAGAAAAGCTGTTCCCATTAGCTGATGGTACAAGAACTAGGGAACACAGATTTACGGTTTTAGGAAAGAAATGTCTTAGGAGAAAGTGAGAGAGAGCCAGCCAGGAGAGGGGCTTCCTTGTTCTTGCTTCAGTTGCAAACTGCCTTCTGTTTCTTTCTGTGTGGCACAAATTAAAAAACCAAGCTGGCCAGCAAGTCAGTCATGCGACTAACTGTCTTAAACGCTTCTGCATTTGTGGATTGTATTGTCTTAGCAGGCCCTGGAATGCGCTTCCTTACACCTTCAATATCTGGTGATCAAAATCCATTTAATTGGAACAGGGGATAGTCCTTTGTCTCCAGAAGCAGTATCTCTCAGCATGTAAATGTCCTAGCCCAGTGTCCGGTGATCTTCAAACAAGTCATTTCTTCACTTCAGTAACAGTTTAAAATCAATGTTCATATGACAAAATTAATGTGCCTCATTCTTGGCAGGTGAGGGTCTGCATGACACCTCCACACCCAGCAGAATGAAATGCAATTTTAAAAAAAGAGCATTTCATTAAAAGGGACTAGAGAGAATTGCCCCTAGTATAGGTAGGTGGTAGGGGAATATAGGGATGGGTGAGGATGTGGTAGGAATATGGGATTAGTGTAGGATTAGTATAAATGGGTGGTTAATGGTCGGCACAGACTCGGTGGGCCGAAGGGCCTGTTTCAGTGCTGTATCTCTAAATCTAAAAAATAATTATAAAAATAAAGAGAAGATAAGGACAGGAAGACACACATGCATCTCTCTCATTCATTCAGAAGCCAAACAGTTGTTACAGCCTGTCTTTTCTGGGTAACAATGCTGCTTTAAACAGCCCTTATTGGCATCCCAATAAACATGTGTTTTTTGGGGAATTTCTTTTTTTCATTTTCCACATTTCCATAACTGCCTAAGGTGTCTTTGTTCTTGTTGAGGTCTGCAGGGTGTGGGGGGAAGGTTAGATTTAAGGCTGCGTTTGCTGCCAATGCAACCGCTAGGTGGCGCTGTAGTGGCACATGCGCAAATGCAGCCTGTGTCACTAAAACGTCGCAGTTTGCAACGTCAGGCCGCTGCCGTGACTAAAGATGGCGCTGCTCAAATAATCACATGAAGGCAACCGAAACACATGGCAGCACACAATGGCCGGAGGGAGAGAGCGAGCGGGCTGGGGAGGGAGTGAGCAAGCGGGCCGGGGAGGGAGTGAGCGAGCGGGCGGTGGGGGTGCTGATCGAGCAGGCGGGGGGAGGTGAGCGGGCGGGGGAGTGTGGAGGAGGAGAGCGAACCCGGCACCACCAAGGTCTTCGGCCGCTCTCTCCCCACTTCCTCCGCCGTCTCCCCACTTCCCCCGCCCTCTCCATGCTTCCCCACCCTCTCCCTGCTCTCTCACCTCTTCCCCCACCCCCGCCTTCTGCCCGCGTTACGCGATGACGTCATCTGCACATGCGCCAACCAGTCTTGGCAATGTGGACCGCAGCGCATGCGCAGAGAGTGGGAACCAATCTGTGCATGTGTGCAGATTGGCACAGTCTGATAATGTTAGCTGCCAGCTGCATTGTCAATTATCACTTAGTAGATTTAATTAGCCCTCGGTTGGAGTTCTGCTCCGGGGTGGCAGCAGTGGGCGGGTCCACTCTGAACTTTCTTTCAGTGCTTTGATGAGTCATGCGAGGGCTTTTCAACTTAGGGGATGGTTGATTCCCTTTTTTCGTGACTGTGGAGGCGAATTCTTTGCTAATATCCCCTTTGTCCCCGGGACACTCCTGCTTACAGATACTTGTCCAGATTCTGCTGCACTCCCCTGCAGCACTTCAACTAGGTGAGGCATCACCCTCACATTTTCTCTGCCCTCTTGAGGACTTTCTTTGTCTCTGCAGGTTCATGTAAATGCTGTTAGCAACTCTGGTGGGATGATTCTACTGTCTGCAACCACATAGGAGGATGTGGGGTCTAACCTTTTAAAATATTTTGGGGTTGGCTGACTGGACAGTTGGGGTTGTCTGACTGGACAGTAGGGGTTTTCATCTGGGATTTTTCCCGGACTTCCCTTAACCTGCCCTCTTGGTCCCTTTTTCCCTGTTCCTTTCTAACGTGTTGCCAGCCTTGTGCCTGCCTGTCCCCTTTTGTTCTCGGCAGGGTCCCTTACATTTCAACAGCTCTCTGCTGGAGGTCCTCCTAACACTGATACAGGACTTAGAGGTGCAGTTTTCACTGTAGGTTGGGGTTTCTCCTCAACCTGGCACATGTGATAACTCTTACAGTATTCCACCACATCTTTGTGGAGTTTTGGCCAGTCAAACTGTTGTCTTATACGGGCTTTGGTTTTTTGTATGTCGACATGTACAGCCACTGAAATCTCATGAGCCATTCTTACTATTTCTCTCCAGTACCTCTGTGACACCATTAACTGGTGAGCCACTGTCCACTCCTTGCTCTCAAGTCTGTGAGGAGAACTCCACATCCTCATCAGTACCCCATTCTTTAAATAGTAGCAATCAGAGACTCCCTCTGAAACAAAAACAAGAAATGCTGGATTCACTCAGCAGGTCTGGCAGCATCTGTGGAAAGAGAAGCAGAGTTAACGTTTCGGGTCAGTGACCCTTCTTCGGAACTGACAAATATTAGAAAAGTCACAGATTATAAACAAGTGAGGTGGGGGTTGGGCAAGAGATAACAAAGGAGAAGGTGCAGATTGGACCAGGCCACATAGCTGACCAAAAGGTCACGGAGCAAAGGCAAACAATATGTTAATGGTGTGTTGAAAGACAAAGCATTAGTACAGATTAGGTGTGAATATACTGAATATTGAACATCAGCAAGTGCAAACCTGAAGAAAAACAACCTGAAAAAAACAGTGGGTAAGCAAACTGAACAAACTAAGATGAAATGAAATAAATGCAAAAAAAGATTGTAAAAAATGTAAAAAGGAATGCAAAAAAAAGGAAGAAAAAATAACTAAAAATGACTAAAAATGAAAGTAAAGTGGGGGGCTGTCATGCTCTGAAATTATTGAACTCAATGTTCAGTCCGGCAGGCTGTAGTGTGCCTAATCGGTAGATGAGATGCTGTTCCTCGAGCTTGCGTTGATGTTCACTGGAACACTGCAGCAATCCCAGGACAGAGATGTGAGCATGAGAGCAGGGGGGAGTGTTGAAATGGCAAGCAACCGGAAGCTCAGGGTCCTGCTTGCGGACTGAGCGGAGATGTTCCGCAAAGCGGTCACCCAGTCTGCGCTTGGTCTCCCCAATGTAGAGGAGACCACACTGTGAGCAGCGAATACAGTATACTACATTGAAAGAAGTACAAGTAAATCGCTGCTTCACCTGAAAGGAGTGTTTGGGGCCTGGGATAGTGAGGAGAGAGGAGGTAAATGGGCAGGTATTACACCTCCTGCGATTGCAAGGGAAGGTGCCCTGGGACGGGGACGAGGTGGTGGGGGTAATGGAGGAGTGGACCAGGGTGTCGCGGAGGGAACGATCCCTTCGGAATGCTGACAGGGGAAGGGAGGGGAAGATGCGACTGGTAGTGGCATCACGCTGGAGGTGGCGAAAATGGCGGAGGATGATCCTTTGGATATGGAGGCTGGTGGGATGAAAAGTGAGGACAAGGGGAACCCTGTCACGGTTCTGGGAGGGAGGGGAAGGGGTGAGGGTAGAGGTGCGGGGAATGGGTCGGACACGGTTGAGGGCCCTGTCAACCACAGTGGGGGGAAATCCTCGGTTGAGGAAAAAGGAGGTCATATCAGAAGCACCGTCATGGAAGGTAGCATCATCAGAGCAGATGCGTCGGAGACGGAGAAACTGGGAGAATGGAATGGAGTCCTTACAGGAGGTAGGGTGTGAAGAAGTGTAGTCGAGGTAGCTGTGGGAGTCAGTGGGCTTATAATGGATATTGGTAGACAACCTATCCCCAGAGATGGAGACAGAGAAGTCGAGGAAGGGAAGGGAAGTGTCAGAGATGGACCATGTAAAGGTGAGAGAAGGGTGGAAATTGGAAGCAAAGTTGATAAAGTTTTCTAGTTCGGGGCGGGAGCAGGAAACGGCACCGATACAGTCATCAATGTACCGGAAAAAGAGTTGGGGGAGGGGGCCTGTGTAGGACTGGAACAAAGAATGCTCGACATATCCCACAAAAAGACAGGCATAACTAGGACCCATGCGGGTACCCATAGCGACACCTTTTACTTGAGGGAAATGCATGGAGTTGAAGGAGAAGTTGTTCAATGTGAGAACAAGTTCAGCCAGGCGGAGGAGGGTGTTGGTGGATGGGGACTGGTTGGGCCTCTGTTCCAGGAAGAAGCGGAGAGCCCTCAAACCATCCTGGTGGGGGATGGAGGTGTAGAGCGATTGGACGTCCATAGTGAAGAGGAGGCGGTTGGGACCAGGAAACTGGAAATTGTCAAAATGACGTAGGGCGTCAGAAGAGTCACGGATGTAGGTGGGAAGAGACTGGACCAGCGGAGAAAAGATAGAGTCTAGATAGGAAGAAATAAGTTCAGTTGGGCAGGAGCAGCTTGACACAATGGGTCTGCCGGGACAGTCCCGTTTGTGGATTTTGGGAAGAAGGTAGAAGCGGGCTGTCCGGGGTTGCGGGACTATGAGGTTGGAAGCTGTAGAGGGAAGATGTCCAGAGGAGATGAGGTCAGAGACTCCCTCTGCTTCAATTTCAGTCTGGGCAGCCTGTGGTAACTCTCTCAATACTGGGTCAGCTCGCTGAGCCTCACCTCGCTGATCCTCACCTTGCTGAGCTTCAGTTAGGGATGATCCATTTAACTCATTCCCTGGGTCTTCTAACTTTCCAAAGAAAGTCTCAGATAGACAGACCTCATGGTCATCTGCCTGTAGTGCCAGTTCAGTCTCCTCTGGGGGAGCTGGTTTGATCATGTCCTCATACATTACACATTCAGGGAAACTACAAGGGACCTTCTCTTGCCACTCCCTGTTTCTCTGAGCTCCTGTGGTCTTTCTTTCACTACTGGGGAAGCTACCACCTTCATCCCTGCCAGATCACTACCTAGGAGCAGGTCAACCCTGTCCACAGGCAAACTAGAGACAGTTCCTACCGTCACCCGTCCCGAAACTAGAGCCCGGCACTCCAAGTGCATCCGATGTAAAGGTACAGGCATTCTCTGCCCTCCAATACCATTCACCACCATTCTGGAATTTACTGCACTCTCTGGGGGAAAGGTCAGGCCTTTTCCCAGTAAAAGGGATCTAGTGGCCCCTGTGTCCCTGAGAATTATTATGGGCTTGCTTATCTCACTCGTGGGGTATGGGGTTACTCTCCCTTCAGACACAAAACCTTGATAACCTTCAGGAATCCTGTTAAATTTTCCTGTACTTGCAGCATTAAGCTTCCTGGGTCTCACTCTTACTGCAGTTAAAGCCGCAGCTTTTTCTGCTGCACTTTCCAGGGTTCCTTCTCCTTCACTGAGTGGGTGTGCCCTGATTAACCCTACAGTTTTTCCCTTTAGTTTGAAGCAATCAGCTCTTAAATGCCCTGCTTTATTACAATGGAAGCACACAGGTCTCCGGATCTCACTCCTGCTTATGGCACCTTCCTTTTTGGCTGGAGGAGGGACCCCTTTGTCTCCTGCTTTTCTTTCCCTCCCAAGATTGCTTGGGCTTCTATCACCTTCCCACCCTTTGTCCTTTTCGGAATTGTGGTGGTGATTAGGAAAGGTTTTCCCCTCGGAAACCTACTTATAAATGAGATCAAACTCATCAGTCAGAATTGCTGTCTGCCGGGCTCTATGAGCCTTTTGTTTCTCCACAGGTATCTTTATGGAGACGGGAGAGAGTTTTTAAATTCTTCTAGCAAAATTACTTCTCTGAGATTTTCATAGCTGAGTTTCACTTTAGGAGCCCTCAGCCACTGGTCAAAAGTCAGCTGCTTATTTCTCTCAAACTCCAGGTAACTTTGATCAGCTTGCTTCTTGAGTGTTCTAAACTTTTGGCAAAAGGCCCGAGGATAGCATTTTTAGTCAGTTCATAATCTGATGAACTCTCATCTGGCAACATGGGATAAACCTCATAGGCTTTTCCTACTAATTTGCTCTGTAACAACAGAGTCCAAGCCTCAGCTGACCACTTTAACTGGCTTGCCAATTTTTGAAAAGACAAAAACACTTTCACGTCTCCTTCATTGAATTTTGGGATCAGTTGGGAGAGTTTTAACAATTCTGTACCCAGCCCTGAATTACGCACCTCCATATTGACCATGCTTTCACTGGGCTTACTCTATCGCCCCCTAGTTAACTCAAGCCACCTTAGCTCTCTTTCTTCGCATTCTTTCTGGAAGGTTCTTTCTCTTTCTCCTGTCTCTCCCTTTCTTTCTCCTGTCTTTCTTTTGCTTCATGCTCCTTCTGGAAGGTTCTTTCTTTCTCTCTCTCTCCTGTCTCTCTCTTTCTTTCTCCTCTCTCTCTCTTTCTTTCTCCTCTCTCTCTCTCTTTCCCTTTCCCAGTCTTCTAATTCAAGTTTCGCTTTGTTCCAATTGTAGCTTTGCTAGTAATACCCTGTCTGGGTCTACTTCTAACCCTGTTTCTGCTTCTTCAGATTCAAGGGAAAAATGGTTGCCACTCATCTTAGGAGTTCAGACTTCCTAGCCTTGCCACGTACAGTGATCCCACACTGCTCAGCCATTTCCCTCAACTCCTCCATAGACAGTGCTTTTAACTTATCCCAAGTTACTTCACCCTGGCTTGGGGAGTTGCTAGCTTCAGTTGCAGACATGTTAGTATTCAATCACACACAACCACAAGAAAACCTGTATTGAAATATTTTCTCCATTTTGATTGGGAACAACTTAGCTTCCCACTTCCAATTTCTAATTTTTCTGTGAGTCAAATCCAGGACGCTAGCCCCCAAATTTCTGTTACGATCAGGTGAGAAGGGGTCCAGGGGTTCCCTCTCAGCCTTTGCCTGGTTTAACTATAACAGGGTTTAATTTTAGAAACACCGTGTTTTTAGCTCCCCTTCAGTGAATCCTTGTTCACTGATCCAGTTGTAAGGCAAAGAAATCTTAGATTTAAACAAGAATGGTGGAAATTTATTAATCTTAAACTCTAATCCAGTTACCGTCTATGAATATGTGACACGACCACGCTAGCATGCATACGTGATAAACACACACGCAGATAGAGACAGAAAAGTAGAACGTATAAAGGGGAAAAGTTTGAGGCAATATCTGTTAGTTATTTACTGTCCTTTGAGTTCAATGTGGAGTCTTTGGTAAGTCCTGCTATTCGTTGGAGCCCAGTTCACGCTTCAACTTATTTCAATGTCAGTCATTTCTCTCATGAGGTTTCCGTGTCTTCTGTGGGTCTGGTGGCTTGGGAGAAAGCGAGAGAGAGCCAGTCAGGAGAGGGGCTTCCTTGTTTCAGTTTCAGTTGCAAACTGCCTTCTGTTTCTTTCTGTGTGGCACAAATTAAAAAAACAAGTTGGCCAGCAGGTCAGCTGTGTGACTAACTGGGTTAACCACTTCCGCGTTTGTAGATTGTATTGTCTTAGCAGGCCCTGGAATGTGCTTCCTGACACCTTCAATATCTGGTGATCAAAATCCATTTGGATTAATTGGAGCAGGGAATAGTCCTTTGTCTCCACAAGCAGCGTCTCTTTGTATGCAAATGTACTTCCAGCCCAGTGTCTGGTGATCTTCGAACATGTCATTTCTTTACTCCAGCAGCAGTTTAAAATCAATGTGCATATGACAAAATTAATATGCTTCATTCTTGGCAGGTGAGGATCTGTATGACGCTGTCTAGTAAACAGTGCATCCACATTCACATTCACTGCTTCTCTTGTGACAAATCTGCAGTCACAGATCCTGGCTTTAATATAGAGGAAATATTTTGACCTTGAAATTCCATGAGGGTTCTCCCAATCTCCCACAGTAACTCAGCCATTTATGCTGTTTCTCCAGACCTTCCAAGTCTCTTGCTGGGGTTATGGTATGGGACTGGGATCTCCCCTGTGGAATTTTAGGCACTTTATGTCCACAGTGGGGTTGCACCAGTGTTCAGTACTGAACTCACAATTCATTGTTGAGATTTTTTTTTCTCTGTACCTCTGGCCATACAGTCTTGGATCCTATTTACTTTTTCACTATTGCTACACACTCTATTGATGGTCACCAGTGCTCCCAAATCTGTCTGTCGTGTTGTATCTGACAGAATAATGCTATTGAGCTCATATTGCTGGTGTTTATATTTCCCAACAACTAGACTTTGCATTTGTCCACAGTAATTGACATTGGTAACCTTCCATTCCAATCTAGCTTGACATACAACCAACCTTTGCGACCTTAGTAGATCTGCCGCTTTACTCAGTTCTCCCACATCCCTGCCCATAACTTCCACTGCCACATCGGCCACAGACCAAGACAGCCTGTCAAAAAACACTTCCTGATTGATAATCATGGGTGCCCCAACAACGGAGGTGAGCTCTGAATCTTGTATTCACTGACTTTAAAATCAATAGAGATGCGACCTGTTTTAAGTGCTTTCCTATGCTGGTGAGGAGAGCACTTGTACATTTACGCTGTGTTGATTTTAACTTTGACATCTGTGCTGAGATCAGTGCTGTGGAGGCTGCCAGCAAGATTGCTGGAAATGAGCACAAAGTGATGCCAAGTATCTGTAATTCCTTTCCATTGCCATAAATAACACTGTGGAGGTGGAATCGTGCCCTCAGCAGGAATTCTTCTGGGCAGACACCCAACTTTTCCAGGCCCTGCTTGGTTTGCCACCCAATCCTGTCAACTCTTTCCTGTTCTCCACCACCAACTTTTGCAACAGTACTCCGACCCAATCCTCAGCAAAATGCGGGGACAATGGGGAAGAAATTTAATTGTGTTTCTCCCAGTTTTCAGGTATAACAACAGCATTTCGCATTGTTTAATAGTGGGATGTCCATGCTGCAATTGTGCCTGATATGCAGCTGCTGCCATATTGATTAAGGCAATGCATAGGTGTCCATATGTGCCCCTGACGACCTCCTGAAATGAAAGTTGAGATCATCAAAATCAGTAAATAGTGCTTAAGCTAAGATCTTTAGGTGCTGAGGAGAATTTAATTCCATCATTCTTAAGCCTGCCTAGATAAACATGGCCCAAACACTCAGGAAGTACGCTAAAGCAGTGGTATTTGAAGAGATTCTCACTTCCATTAATTTAAGTGACTTTTGACATCAGCTGTACTCTGTCATTTGACTGGCTGCAGGAGTACTGGAAAAGATGGGAATTTTGCTTGGATTGCCATTGAAACTGCTACACCAGGGGGTGCAGCAGCAAGGAGGGCAGCATTGCCGGCGGGAATGGGGGTGGGGGTGTGCGGTCAAAGCAGAGGGCGAAGGAGTCAACGGCACAGGAAATTATACTCCAGAAAGCCAGGTGATGAAAGATAGAACTGGAGCCAATCTTTATATACTTTTATTCGCATTTATTTGCAGAGTTTTACATTACAAGCATGCACCTCCTAACCCAACCACCACAGTTTTAGTCTGTTCCTATTTGTAGGAGCACAAGTAAATCTCCAGTTAATCCCAACACCTGCATATAATTAAATATACTTAATGTACAATTAACAAAGGAATTCTTACAGCATACAGGTATTTAGAAACAGGATGTTTTCTCTTAACATGACAGAGGAGCAGTGTGTGAGGAGTCTGCGCTTCTGCAGGCAAGTACTGATCTATGTTATCTGGTGCAGCAGGAATTGGAGCCAAACACCAGGTCACACATAGTGCTGCCTGTGGCTCTGAAGATTACAATGGGCTTCAATTTCTATACCACTGGCTTTTTCCAGGCTGCAACAGGTGGCATCAATAACAGCAGTCAGTTTGCTGTCTATCCACCATCAAGCAGGTGGCAAGTGTCCTCTTTAGAAGAAAAGAGCTATGCAACACCATCCCCATAGAGGCTGCTGATTGGCTTTTCTGCATTGTTGAATTTCCACAGGTGCAAGGTCTCATTGACTGCATCCATACCACCCCGTATTCTCCCCATCACACCCCGCTGCATTGTATAGCAGGAAGAGGTTCTACTCCTTGAATAGTCAGCTCATCTGTGACCAAAGGCAGTGAATAATGCAGGTCTGTGCTCAGCATCCTGGTAGAAATCATGACGCCTTCATGCTGCACCATTCCTCAATCCCTCCTGTCTTTGAGTCAGACCTGTGGGTGTCGGTCTAGCTCCTTGAAGACAGGGGTTATCTCATGGGAATGCTGAGCACTGATATACAATTAAGAGTATAAAGACCAACATCAATGCAAAGCCCAGTCCGAGCTTGCAGTGAAGCTGTCCGAGCTGTCACCAGAAGCTGCAACACTGTGGGCCCCACTGCTGAGTGCACAGACCTGACTGAAAACTAACCCAGTATATGTAGCATTCACTCCTTTAGCTGGGGCCATGTGGTTGTCTTTGGAGAGCATTTTATTGGTCTCTCTTTCTGTGGTTATTCTTCTGATCACCTACTGTAATTTCAGCATAAGATTGGCAGAAACCCCAGAGAAATGGCAAAAGCAATAGCAAGTACCCCTTCATAAGTATCACTAAAATAAAAGCAAAATACTGTGGATGCTGGAAATCTGAAATAAAAACAAGAAATGCTGGAAATACTCAGCAGGTCTGGCAGCATCTGTGGAGAGAGAAGCAGAGTTACCGTTTCAGGTCAGTGGCCCTTCATCAGAACTGAAGCAGGGTCACTGACCTGAAACGTTAACTCTGCTTCTCTCTCCACAGATGCTGCCAGACCTGCTGAGTATTTCCAGCATTTCTTGTTTTTATTCCTTCATAAGTATCCATTTGTATATATCTATATGTATTTTTTAAATTTTAAGAACAACTTTAAGCTTCAGTATTTTTCTTTACAGTTCATTTTATGTTTTCTTCATTGTTAGAATACAAAATTTAATGTTTTGAGAAAAAACAGTACAAATTTTATAGTTCCTTTCAAAAGTTTTCTGTGAGACACCTGATAATTAGTTTCTTACCTAGAATATCAAATATGCTGATAGTCAAATTTGTTTCGGGTTTGTCTTTATAGTGATGACCAATAAATTTAAAACTTAAGAAGTTACATTAATGTACATATTTCCATATTTTCTGGATTAGTACTTCAGATAATGTTAATATACAACATAATTAAATTCAGGACTTTTATTCAGAACCCCCCTCCAAACTTCACCAATACTTTCCTTCCAGGAAATGCTGTTGTTAAATTCATCCTTTTTTATTGCCAGTATAACTCAGATCTATTGGCTGCATATCACTTTAACGAAGGTACCCATCTCAAATTGGTCCCTGAAAGATAACTGTCCATCTAGATCAGAGGAATGGAGAGGTCAAAGAACAGAATCCCTCCATTTTATTTTACCCTGAAATATCATAGCAAGAGATTTTTACATTTTGAAATCAGATATAGCAATACCCTCTGAATGTCATCCAGCCAGTCAACTGCACAGAGACATTAAATTGAGCTTCAAAGTTAGCAAGATTCCGGGGCACAAATATCATCACTTAAAAAAATTCCATAAAGCCAATCACATTAATCCACCATAAATATAATTTATTGGAGCTCAATATCTGCACTACAGCATGCTAAAACAAGGTACTTTGTAAATGTGGGATGGAACTGTCTGGATGAATGTATCACTGAATATGATTTTTACTTTCCTTCACTATTGCTCCCAAAGGTACCAATTAGTCACAATTAATTTCAGCAAGTGAAATTCCCCACCTCCTTGTTTCCTTGAACCCATTCCACAACCTCTTCTGAAAATTCAGCAGTGCTGCTTCAGAGGGAGCTAGAGTTTACCAACCTTTATTAAGACCATGCATTCATAATTATTTAATTTGATTTTTTTTCTATCATTACTATGTCAATAAACCAAAACATTATTTTCAAATTGATTACTGAGTAATTATTTACTGATACCTCAGCTAAATGCTATTGCAGACCATGCAGTTCCTATGTACTTTATGATAGGTACTTAAGTATAAATTAATAACAAAGCAATAATTTATAATTCAGACATATTGAATTGTAATTTAGCAGTGGTTATGATGCATAATTTTAGCACTAAATTATTTTGAAACCTTGGCTTATGGAGAATAAAGCTTCAAGTAGTTATTGTATATAGTTATAAAATTGCTAACCAACATACAGATGAACAAAAACAGAGCATAAATCCTCACAATATCATAGAAATCATAGAATCATAGAAGGTTTAAGACACAGAAAGAGGCCACTTCGTCCATCGTGTTTGTGCCGGCTGAAAAATGATCCACCTATTCTAATCCCACCTTCCAGCATTTGGTCTGTAGCCCTGCAGCTTAAGGCACTTGAGGTGCATATCCAGACTCCTGATGAATGAGTTGAGGGTCTCTGCCTCAACTACCCTTTCAGGCAGTGAGTTCCAGACCATCACCACCCTCTGGGTGAAAAGGTTTTTCCTCAACTCCCCTCTAATTTTTATACCAACCACTTTAAATCTATGACCCCTCGTTACTGACCTCCCTGCTAAGGTGAATAGACCCTTCACCTCCACTTTTATATATATCATATAACTGCATTAATTACAATATTTTTTGGGTGTCACTGTGTTTATTCCAAAACATATTCATAATTTCTCCCTTTTCAGAGAGGAAGTGTCTAAGAGTGAAAAGCTAAGAAAACACACATTATTTTTGTTTATTGTCAATTATTCGGATTACTATCAGAGCTGCATTAAATATTGGAGAAGGCCACAATGAAAAGAATGGGTAAAATATATAGTACATCTCTTCATTGACTTACTTTCAAGGCTTTTGTTCCATTTTGGTAGACTAGTTAAAATGGAGACGTTACTTCAGCATATTATTTAGTGTAGATAGGACTGCTTTGTAACCTCAGCATGGCTAAGCATCATCACAGTGAAGGATAAACAGACAGGGCTGTCAGCGTTTCTGAATCAGCAGAAAATAGAAGGTAGTATAGGATGCCGCCTATAAAATGTGTCTTTTTTAATTTGGGTCACTAAGCTAGGAAACATGGGTAAGCATTGCAGCCAGATTTAGCAATGTACCACATGTGCCGTAAGACTGGTAAAAGTCTGCAAGAAGACAGCTAAATGAGCTTAAGAGGGAGAACAACTGGGAATGCCTGAGGGAGAGAAGTTCAGACAATGAGAAGAGAGTTTGGTTTTTATTAAGGAGAATGTCTAAAGCTGAAAGAAAAGAAAATGAAACTGCAGGGAAGAAACGAAACAATAAAATGGAATGAAATGGTTGAAAAATGAAACCTGATTGAGAATGTGAAGAAACTGAAGCCAAAAGGAAAAAAAGAGATACAGTGTTGAAAACTTATTTCTATATACCTTTCTCTTTGGCAAACAAGTCTTTTATTTGACAATGAATATTGATTTTCAACTTGCATAAATTGAACTTTTCACTCATTAGATATTACAGGGATAAATTTCAACTTCAGCAGGGGCACAGAACTGGTATTAGTGGAAGCATTCACCTGCTATACAGCTCCCAGCCTAATAATCCATTCCACTGAAGTATCAGCTTGACACAGTTGTAACACTCTTACCTTTGAGTTGGAAAGTTGTGTGTCAGTTCAAGCCTGTCTCCATTATTTTGAATATATAATCAAGGCTAACATTTAGTGCAGCACTGAAGGATTACTGCATTTTTAGAGGTTCTAGAAGAGACATTAAATCAAGGGATCTGTCAGATTGATGTAAAAGATCCCATGACATTATTTGAAGAATAGCAGAATTGTCCTACCATTTGTCCCTGAACCAACATGACTAAAAACAATTATTTATCTTGTGTCTGTTTGTGGGACTTCACTGTGTACTAATTAGCTGTCTCTTTTTCCTATGAAAAAACAGTAAATGCACTGCCAAGGTAATTCATTGACCATGAAGTACTTCGGTAAGTCCTGCGGACAAGATAGGTACTATATAAGTGCCCAAGTGGTTTATTTCTATAAGAAAATATTTTTTGCAGAGTTGAGGAGCGAGTTAGAGGGGTTTAAAGCTACTACACATGAAGATCAGGTGCAGTCTGAAAGCAAAGAAACAAATGGGGTAATCTTTCAAATTTGCTCTCCCAGCAGGGAGACTGGAGATGAAGCAATGCACACAGCAGTGTTAGCTGCAAGCTGCTTAGTTGCTTTTTGTTCCTGCCTACCAAAGCTGGGAAGTAATTTTCCTTTGGGTAGTTAGCCATCGAAATGTTCCAGGCCAGAGGAAGCAAGAGAAACAGTTGGGGGTAGATGTTGGTCTTTGCAGCCTGGGCGGTGATATGATGGAATGGATTGCCTCCCCATTGTAAAACCTACCCAATTTTCATTCCATTGATGTCTGCTCTAGCAGATCACCTCCCAGGTGGTGAAGATCAAAACGTACGTCCTGAGAAAATGTATTTGAGTCACGATGGATCAGCTGCTGCACAGTTATGCACTTCTGAGTCCTGGAGCTGAATACTATTAGTTATTGGTTTGCTGAATCTGCTGTTTCCGAAAAGCACGATAATGACAAAAGGACCAATTTGATTTGGCCAAGTTAGGAGAAGAAGCAACACTTCAAATCAATCTAGCAGCATTTGTTCTGCATGAAGCAGTAAGTGTAACCAATATTTTTCTTCCTGAGTAAACAGCACTAAGTTTTTCTTTTGAACATGGACATCAGCAATAAGAAAGCCTGAAATATAAATATACAATAAAAAATAAAAAGTAGTACAAGAAATATCACAACTGGGAGTTTGCTTTTAAAAGCTGTCCACTGTTCCATCCAGTGATAAATTTA
Organism: Heterodontus francisci; assembly: GCF_036365525.1. Classification (NCBI taxonomy): domain Eukaryota; kingdom Metazoa; phylum Chordata; class Chondrichthyes; order Heterodontiformes; family Heterodontidae; genus Heterodontus; species Heterodontus francisci. Next base: position 118,224,468 of record NC_090371.1, read on the forward strand.
GCCAAAAATCTCACCTACTGATTAAATCTTGGATTTAATCTACTCACTCACAGGCAGCTGCAATTTTTAAAGTTGCTTTCACATTGCAGTACGCCCTGCATCATTTTATGTGTTAATTTTTGTGTTCACATCCACAGTGATACGAACATAAAAACATACAAATTAGGAGCAGAAGTAGGCCATTCGGCCCCTCAAGCCTGCTTTGCCATTCAATAAGATCATGGCTGATTTGTTTGTGTCTCGAATTCCACACTCCCATCTACCCCCGATAACCCTGCCTAACAAAAATCTACCTACCTCCGCCTTAAAAATATTCAATGACCACGCCTCCACCACCTTCTGAGGCAGAGAGTTCCAAAGTCGCATAACCCTCTGAGAGAAAAAAATTCTCCTCATCTCTGTCCTAAAAGGGAAACCTCTAATTTTAAAATAGTGCCCCCTAGTTCTGGACTCACCCACAAGAGGAAACATCCTTTCCGCATCCACCTTGTCAAGACCGTTCAGGATCTTATAAACTTCAATCAAGTCTCCCCTCACTCTTCTAAACTGCAGTGAAAACAAGCCCAGTCTGTACAACCTTTCCTCATAAGACAACCTGCTCATTCCAGGTACCAATCTAGTAAACCTCCTCTGAACCGCCTCCAATGTATTTACATCCTTCCTTAAATAAGGAGACCAAAACTGCACACAATATTCGAGAAGTGATCTCGCCAATGCCCTGTATAACTGAAGCATAACATCCTTACTTTTATTTTCAATTCCTCTCATAATAAAGGATAGCATTCCATTAGCCTTATTTATTACTTGCTGTACCTGCATACTAACCTTTTGTGACTCATGCACTAGAACACCTAGATCCTACCGCACCTCGGAATTCTGCAGTCATTCTCCATTTAAGTAATACTCTGCTTTTTTATTCTTCCCGCCAAAGTAAAAAACTTCACATTTTTCTACATTATACTCCATCTGCCAGGTTTTTGCCCACTCACTCAACCTATCTATATCAGTCTGCAGATTCCTTATGTCCTCTTGACAACATATTTTCCTACCTTTCTTTGTGTCATCTGCAAATTTAGCGACCATGCCATCACTCCCCTCATCTAAGTCAATGATATAAATTATAAAAAGTTGAGGCCCCAGCACAGACCCCTGCTAGACTCCACTCGTCACATCCTGCCAATCAGAAAAGGACTCATTTATGCATGCTTTCTATTTTTTGCCAGCCAGCCAATCTTCTATCCATGCTAATATGTTACCCCCTAAACCATGAGCTCCTACTTTGCGCAATAACGTTTTATGTGGCACCTTGTCAAAAGTCTTCTGGAAATCCAAGTACAGTACGTCAGTGGGCTCCCCTTTATCCACAGTGCATGTTACTTCTTCAAAGAACTCCAATAAATTGGTTAAACATAATTTTCCTTTCAGGAAACCATGCTGACTATTCCCGATTACCTTGAGTCTTTCTAAGTGCCCAGCTGTAGCCTTGTTAATGATCGATTCTAATTCCCGACAACAGACATCAAGCTTGCTGGCCTATAGTTGCCTGTTTTCTGCTTCCCCCTCTTCTTGAATGGGGGGGTTATATTTGCCTTTTTCCAGTCTGATGGAACCTTTCCAGAATCTAGCAAATTTTGAAAATTTAACACCAACGCATCTACTACCTCATTAGCCACCTCTTTTAAGACTCTAGGATGAAGCCCATCAGGACCCAAGGACTTGTCAGCCGCGGCTCCAGCAGTTTGCTCAGTATTGTTTCCCGGGTGATTGTAATTTCCCCAAGTTCCTCTCTTCCTTCCACCTCCTGATTTACAGCTTTTAATGGAATGTTTTTTGTATCCTCCATAGTGAAGACAGAATCAAAATATTTGTTCATTTCATCTGCCATTTCCTCATTATCTACTATTAACTCCCCATTCTCACTCTCCAGAGGACCAAACTCACTTGACTTACTCTTTTCCTTTTTAAATACCTGTAGAAACTCTTGCTATCCATTTTTACATTTCTAGCTAGCTTCCTCTCATTCTCTAATTTCTTTTTCCTTATTAACCCTTTAGTCATTCTCTGCTGTTCTCTATATTCTGACCAATCATATGACCTGCCACTCATCTTTGTGCAATTATATGCTTTTTCCTTAGTTTGATGCTTTCCTTAACATCTTTAGTTAACCACAGATGGTGGACACTCCCCTTAGAATTTTTCTTTATAGTATGAATATACTTATCCTGAGTATTTTGAAATAACCCCTTAAATTTCTGCCACTGCTTCTCTGTTGATCTTTCTCTTAGCCTAGTAACCCAATTCACTTCAGCTAGCTCAGCTTTCATGCCCAGATAGTTGCCCTTATTTAAGTTTAAAATACAAGTCTTAACACAGAACCTTACAAAACTATGAAACACCTGAATGAAGAGCAGGAAAAGGAACAATGACAGGCAACCAAATATGTACAAGAATATTTTCAAAGTTGCTTATCATTGGACGAGAAATGGTTGCCTTTTAACTCAGCTAAAGTAATCCTTTACTGGCTTGAACTTAAACTAGAGGCAATGCAAAAAGGATTAAAAATAAATTGTTCTAGATGGAAACTGGCCAGTGCAAGATAAAGGGAAAGGGGCTGAACCTCTCAGGACATGATTCTGGCAGTTGTGTCAGAATATTACCCTCGAGCACTAACCCTCTTTGAGTTCATGGGATCAGTGGGAGGGAACCTCATTGACATGTAGTAGTTGGGCGCAAGTGCCCTTCTGGATGCATCTCTGGAAAATAGAAAACAAAGCAGATCAGAAACTTTTGGAAAAGGCAGAAACACAACACAATTGCAACTCTGCCCTTTTCCATGGGTGGGGAGGTGGGTGTGTGAAAGAGGAAAGGGCAGGTTCTGCCGATCCACCATTGGAGATAAAAGTGCAGACCAGCAAAATACTCTAGGAATTTCAGCAGGAGATTGTTTTGCTCAGTCCTTTCCTCAGTTCTGGGCAGCTTATTTTATCAAATGCTCACTGGTTGGCCATGCACATAGAACCATCGAATGGTTACAGCGCGGAAGGGGACCATTCAGCCCATTGTGTCCATGCTGGCTCTCTGTAAGAGCTACTCAGCTTTGTCCCATAGTCCTGCAATTTTTTCTCTTCGGATATTTATCCAATTCCATTTTGAAAGCCACGATTGAATCTGCCTCCACTACACTCTCAGGCAGTGTATTCAAGATCCTAACCACTCACTGCATAAAAAAAGTTTTTCCTCATGTTGCCTCTGGTTCTTTTGCCAATCACATTAAATCGGTGTCCTCTGATTCTCAACCCTTCTGCCAATGGGAACAGTTTCTCCCTATCTACTCTGTCCAGACCCCTCATGATTTTGAACACCTCTATCAAATGTGGTGTAGTAAATACACTGATCTCATTGCACACTGGTAAGTTACTTTATTCTTCTGTTCATCAAACCTGGAAATTAACTTGCCCCTGGCTTCTTGACAAGTAGAATTTTTCACATTTTCCAATGTGTAAAATCTCGAGAGCTTTCTCGGTTGATTTGGGAGATCACTGATGCAAAGACAATAGATAGGACGTACACATCTTTTTAATTTTAACTACATCATCCTCCATCCAGCAGTCTCTTAACAGTCATGATTATCCCGCTAGTATCATTGCCCAATGTACTTGTCCCTTCACTCATTTCTTCCCCCAACTAAATTGCAGCCTTCTGGGTGGTGATATCGCTGCAAGTAGAAAAACAATTAATTTAAATTTTCCTTAGTTGTGCTTTCAGTACTTTAATGAGTTGTCCCGATGAGTTTTTTTTAATATTAGGATTTAAAGAGAGAACTACATAAATCATTAATTGTACTGAATGTTATACTTATTTGCATTATTTAAATCCTGTCTTCATGGAACCTGGAATCATATAGAGAAACTTTGTATGATTTTGGACTTTTCAATTTCCTGTTGGGTAATATACACTGGGCAAGAATTTCATCTCCGTAGCGCAGCAGAACAGTCCAGAGAGGGTCTCCAGGTTTGTGGTAATCTGCTCTCTCCTCTACAATCTTGACATTCTGAAGGTGTAGCCATTCCCTCCAGGGATATGGAGGCCACCTCAGAAGGAGGGAGAGGATGAGGAACAGGAGGAGGCAGGAAGGACGTATCCTGGACCCCTTGAAACTGATAGCGCATTATGAAGCTCTGCTTTCACTGAGACAAAACTTCCAGAGACTAGCATGCATCCACTATTTCTCACCATCACATCCATCTCAGATGCCCCAGCATGGCGTCCCCTTGGCCACTATCCAACAATAAAAGCCACAAACAAAAACCTTCACATAACATTATTATCGAACAACTCATCCAATATGAACTATTCAACCTTGTGCATTCCCTTAGTGCCTGTCTTGCAGATACCTTTGCCTGTCATGGTGCTCCTATGCAGTGCTACTCCAGTGGCTGCAGCATTGCTGATGGAATACTGCTGGCTTTCACTGGGGGATACTGCAGATGGCCTTACAGGATTCACTTATGCGGCGTGGGCCTTCAGGGCCCGGCTTCAGACTGCACCATCTTGGCTTGGTGGCAGCAGTCTGGGCTGGCTGGCTGGCTGAGAGGCAGCAGTAAGTGTGGTTGCATAAATGCTGTCATTCTGAGAGAAGACACCAGGTTTGACCTCCACTCCCATGGGATGGCACCCCAGCAATCCTAGTAATCTGTTACAGGACAGATTGCTGGACTGTGATGAGAGCCTATGAGCCCCTTTGAGCACTGAGATCTGCATCAATGATGGCAGCAGTCTGAGCCTGCATGGAAACAAGCATGGATCTCAGACCTCTAACTGAGCTTCCATTGCAGCACTGAGATGCAGGGCTGCAACAGAAGCTGAGACAGCAGCCACCAGGTGCTCCATCATGGTTGGGTCTGCTTGTCCAGTCATGGAGTTCGCCACCACGTCCAGGTTGGAAAGGATGGGCTCCAAGCTCTGTGCAATGCCCTCTGCCATGTTGGAGCCGGACTCGTCCATGTTCCTTGATGGTGACCGGAGGCTGTCTGGCTGCCAATGTAACAAGCATCTCAGTGTGATTTGTCATCAACATTCCCCTGTATGCCACACCATCGAAGTTCTCATCTGAGTCTCCTACAGCAGAACTCATCTACGACCTCTGCCTCTGAGGAGCCACCTTTTCTCCCTTGCCTGGCTGCAGCCCATTTGTGCCTGGTGACTCCACCATGTGCAGATCCCAACTTGACACCAGCCTTTGAGGAATGCGCAGTGCCAGTATCTGAACTGGTTTGCTGCGAGTGTCAGATCAAGTGACGGTGCCTCCTTATCACCATTGTGGCTTTGTTCTTCCTCTTCCTCCTGGCTGTGCTGAGGCTGTCCAGGTGGCAGTTCATGATTATTAGAAGCTATAAAGCAGAAGGTGAGGGTTGCAATGAGGAATGGGGTTGGGAACGAAAGCAGGAGGTCCATGGTCACACTATATGCAGCTTTCACTTTCTGCCATAGAGCAGGATAAGCACGAGGAGGGAGTTGAGGAGGGGCATAAGGCAGTCACTTACCATCATCTTGGATGGCCTTGGTGGCACTGGATGCCATGAGCTCTGTTGCTGCTGGTCCCCTGACTCTAAGCACCATTTCCTCGAGGGGGCTCAGGGGATGACCCCTCCACTGGTTCACTGGGTCTCCCTGGTGTTGCAGGCCAGTTTCTTCTGCAAGAGAGAGGGAGGAATGTCAGTGAGCGTGTTGCACTATGTTTGTGTGATGCGCCTGCCATAGCTGAATAGCTGGAGGTGTGTGGAGGCAGTGAGAACTGGGTATGAGGCTGGCAGCATTGGTAGCTGTGTGAGGGTGAGATAGAGTATGTGAATGTTAGGCCTGAGTTCTGAGCGCTAGTGAGTGCTGATGGCTGAGTGATGAGGGTGTGGTGCATTGAATAGCTTGAGAGGTTGGTGGCATGTTGGGTATGAAATCTCATTTGAAGATACTCTCACTGACCTTGTCCACTCTTGTGGGGTCATTGAACTTCTTGTGGCACTGCCATCATGTCCTCACAGCCAGACTCAGGACGTTCACCTCCATGGTCAATTGTAGAATCATAGAATGGTTACAGCACAGAAAAAGGCCACCCGGCCTGATGTGTCCGTGCCATCTCTCTGTGAGAGCAACTCAGCTAATTCTACTCCCCTGCCTTTTCAACATAGCCCTTCATTTTTTTTTCTTTTCGGATAATTATCCAATTCTGTTTTGAAAGCCACTATTGAATCTGCCTCCACCACACTCTCAGGGAGTGCATTCCAGAACCTAACCACTCACTGCAAAAAAAAACATTTCTTCATTTCACCTCTGGTTCTTTTACTAATCACCTTAAATCAGTGTCCTCTGGTTATTGACCCTTCATCCAACGGGAACCAATTCTCCTACTCTCTTTAGAGACTGCTGCGTAATCCCCTGGAGAAAAATATACCAACAGGGTGGTTTTATTTTAATAAAAAAAAGACAACAGATGAAACTCTCCGCCGAACAAAGGCGGTGTTTCTCCTGGACTGCACCTGTGCAACTAGTGCCTTCAGGACAGCGTAAGAAAATCTGGAGCTTTCTTCCTTGCCTGTTGTGCCACTTCTGCAGTTCTTCATTCTGCAAAAATCAACAACTGGCAGTCTTTTGTTTAGTGGTGCAGCTTCCCTTTAAAAGTTGCACCACATGCTAGCCTCACATGCTGTTAGGCACCCCACTGTGTAGTCAGCCAGCCAGCAGCACAGCAGATGCTCAGCTCTGCACTATTTTCATGCAGATGAGGTCACAGCATGAAATTTACAAGCTGCCTACCTCGATGGGAATCAACACGGGCAAGACACGAATCGTGCCACCCACGCTGAAAAACCTGGGCAAAGGAATTTTTTTGCCTGCTGTTTCTCTTTGAGAACTCAGATGTTGGGCTGCATTTTGGAAGTCTGCCAATAGCGGGAAAGGAGGCGGATGGGCCTGGAATTTCTCGGCACTAACCAGCATTCCAGTTTGCAGGCATCTTCCTGCCGCTGGGCAAATGGCGGGTAGCTTGTTAGCGTAATTAAAAGGCCAATTAAGACCAATGATCATAGGCCGATTGAATTTTCCTTTGGCCTCTGGGCACCCCGCAGTGTCTGGAGCCCAGCAGATGCCTAGAGGCAGCCTTCCGGCAGCAGACTGGGAGCCCAATGCTCCAGGATCAATTTGAGGCTACACCATAGCTATATGGCCACAGCTGCAACCACAGGCCACCCTGTGAAGGGATTCTCCCTCGACAATGATGCTCCAGCAGCTGTTTTCATTTCTTCATTAAAAAGTTTGTAAAAACTACTAAGAGGGCACCTTCACTTTGAGTCACCCTCTCTCTCTCTTACCTGTATCGGCAGGCTGCAGCTCTTTCAGTGCTGGAGAGTCTCCTATTAGTCCGACAGTGTCAGGAGCCTGCCATCCTTAATTGGATGGCGAGTGCATCCTCTGCCCATTAATTGGCTATTTCGTTGAAAATCGTGCTGGATGACTATTACCGATACAGTGCGGGGTCGGGACCCAGATTTGATCCCAACTTCGGGGTCCCGATCCAAAAACAAAAATTCAACTTGGGGTGTCAGTTTCAACAGCCCCAGATGCTAGCCACAGTATAAATGCACCCTTAACACAGGGATTAGGGCAAACGCAATTGTTACTGTAGAAATATTCCTCATATTTTTCCCCACAAAGAATGGTGACTTATCTGTCCTTTCCTCTGGCAAATATCCAGTTCCCAGATGCAAAAGGTAGGAAAATAGATGTGGACAGCACCAGATCAGGACCCTTCCTGGCCTTCTGTCTTATTCTTTGGTGCCAGCCAGGAGAGAGGCTCTCGTGTTCCAGTTTCAGTTGCAATCTGCAGTCTGTCTTCAAACTGTCCTGCGTGCACAATTCAAAATTTCAAGTTGGCCAGCATGTTAGTCATGTGACTAACCCCTTATTTGGGAACAACCGCTCCTGTGGTTTGTGGATTTCAAAGTTCTCGGTGGGGGTGGGGATAGTGTAGTGCTGACTCTTACACTGACAAGATGTGGATCACCATTGCCCAGACCAATCTCTGTTAATTGAATCAGTGAGCAGTTCTTTTGTCTCTCCAAGCACTGTCTTTTAGTATGCAAATGTTCTCCAGCCAAATGTCTGGTGATCTCTTTAAACAAGTCATTTCTTCACTCCAGCAACAGTTTAAAATTAATGTTCATATGCCAAAATTAATATGCCTCATTCTCGGCAGATGGGGCTCTTTATGACACTACACAAGGGTTTATTGCTGGTGCAGGCCCTGCTTTGTCCCTTGCTGAAAGCCCAATGAATCCTGGAGCAAAAGTAAAAGGGGCAAAAACCTGGCACATTGGGGCCCATTTCCTTTGCACTGTGGGAATAGATGCTTCCCTAGGGAAAAAGTCAATATCCTTTTGATAAAATTAGATTTTTAATTGATACATTCCTCTCTCCATTCATTTGCATGTGTTTAACAATGTAGCAAGCTAAAAACAATCATGTTATAGTTGATAAGTCCTGCTTTGATCATGTTGGAGACCATAAATAATAGAGGTAAATTCTCCTGGAGTTTCTCCCACCCCGGTTCCTGCCATAATTTCTGCCAATGTTATAGCGGTGGACGGTAGGACCTCTGAGAATATTCATCCTTAATGTTGCTGGCAGGTTGCAGGCTCATGACTTTTTATACCCCTTTGACTTTCGTCTGGAATCTGTGGAACGGGATACATCACCCAATACAATGCATAACTGCAGTTAGGTGCAAATTACAAGCATTATTGTATTCGAAGCAACAACAGTCTGAACATTCAGCAGTCAACCATGACTACTTAATTAACCAGAAAGTGTAACAGAGAAATAGATAGTTTCTGTCCACTCTATCATGAAGTAAATCTACCAGCCTGCATTGACAGGTCAAACCCGAAGAAGCTTACATCCATTCACCTACTATGTATTTCAAGCTAAAGCACATTTATTTTGGCCCACAAAGTGAAAAGTACAAGAATAAAAATCAATAGAAGCCCAGTATTGAGTATCAAGTGCAGCTGCATTTCCTACCTGTGCTGTGAGTAAATACTGTTCTATTCTAAATACTTCAAGCTGCCTTCATTAATCCTCCACATTTGTATCAAAGCTTTTGTTTAGAAATTCAAGTACACTCTCCTTAACCAGGCAAACACCCCCATCCCAAAAATAGTATTCATATAAGGGCTGTAATGGTTATAACAATACAGCTCATATTTCAATATCCTTCATAGATCCACACCTACAACTGAGTAAAGCAAAACTCGATGGCTTCGATACTAGCACTTGTTTAAGTTGGATTCCAAAAATTATTTCGAGTTGTTCACACACTTCTGTTGCTAAATCCAATTCCCTTATCCCAACAGCAGGATCAAAGGCCAATGAGCAGCTGGATTTACAATTTAGCCATTAGGATAAGAAATCTGAGTCTAGAAACATAAATGTGGAGAGCTGTTGCAAAAAATCTTTAAAACTGGTTTTGTGCTGACACTAAACCAACAATAGCAAAAAAGCAGCTTTTAAGGGTTAATAACAACCTGTTTGGCCCTCTAAATGTTGACACTTAATTTTAGATAATTATTTTACACTTCTCATCTCATTAAAATGACCATGGGTTGTATAGTCAAATGGTAGGTTGCTGCAGCTTAATATTCCTCGGAGCTTCTTCGTCTCTGACGGTGTAACATTATGTGGGATTTCAGCAGCAGAGGGGGAGAAGCCACAAGGCAATTGCCACCTCTGGCCTCTGGTCTTTGACCTGTGACTGCTGGGTCCAAATCCAGTGGGATGAAAGCCTCCTCTTTGGATTGGTTAACTGTTGCCAGTGAGATGACTTTGGGCAATCTCAATTCTGTCCCAAGACAGCATTGCACAAAACTGCTAATTTGTGATTCAGTTGGCTGTTGTGAGAAATGTGAAATGTGATCCAATCTATGAAGGTGTGTCTGAAGTGATTTATGACTTTAACCCCTTATAGGGACTAAAGCAAATCAGGTGTACATCCCCATGAATCTCCTTTAATTAAGTTCAAACCAGACAAATTCTTATAGACACTTATTTGGGTCCAAAGAATTGAACTAGTGTTCCCTCAAAGAAAGAAAACTAACAGAGAATACTACCATCTTTCGGAGAGCCTATTTTAAAATAATTATGGCTAAGTCATAAATATCCCAGATATTACAAGGGTCTGGGAAACGCTCTTCAATATGTATCTCTCCACTTAAAGAGACACAGAGAGGGGGTTCTTGTAGTAGTACACAGAATACTACAAGAGATGAATTATTAACTTTTATATATTTATTAAAGAATTTAGCATGCAATAAACTTAAGTAGATAAGTATATCACAATATCAAAAATTACTAAGAGATCTAACACATAATCTTATTTCTAACATTACTGCAGAATATCTTAGAATATCCATCAAAATTTAAAACAAACTTTTACCTTAAGTTCCCTGAGTTAGCCATGGAGTGAGAATTGTTGAGGAATTCAACACTTCTAATTTTTGCTTCAAAACCTCTCTTGATTATACTGTTTCTAAGGTATCATCTGACCTTTTAGCATATAGGTGTTACCTTTCTCTGTGTGTTTTTCTTGCTTTCAAGATCCATATATGGGAATAGCATTAACTAACATCATAGTGTTTTGATGGAAACCTGCTGCTTTTGAAGTTGTGAACATTTATCTGGTCAAAATGTTTATAATTGGCTTTACTTGACATCTGTTTTTATAAGCACTTTTCTAATTTATTATTTTATTATCTATAATTGTGTGTTATGGTAGGTTGAACCTTCTTCATGGGTCAATCTGCCTACATTTACCAACACCACCAATTAATTAAATTTATGGCTACCTTTTACTGATGTCACACAGGATATTTCAATGTGTGTTTATCCTCCAATTCCCTGGCAACAGAAACACTGAAATGGATTTTCCAACTTGTTTCTGGTTCACCTTCTATTGTAACAGGGACCTTGAAAGACCTTGACATTTCTAACTCTACCTTCTTAAAGGGGAATGTCAGTGAGTCTTGAAAACTGACCATTTATTCAATCTTTAATTCTAAAAGGTATAATATATTAACTATATCTAAATTCTACCTAATTAAGCCTATTATACCTATATTCCATCACATGTCAGAGTGTGCAGCTCCTGACAGAGGTAGCAGATTATGGGTAGAATTTCTGCAGGATTCTCCCGGTCACCTGCGTTAACTTTGGTGTAAGATTTGATGTGTGGTTTTCACTGGTCCTTTGCTGAAGGTATGGTAGATAATTGGGGGAACCCTCCGAGGAAATTTCAGGCAGTTTTTTCTGGAACCTGGACATTTAATAATGCAAATGGATTCATACTGTCTGGTGATACTGACCAGAAAAAGAAAGAAATATATAGTGCGTGCCTTTCACAGCCTTAGGATGTCTCAAAATACTTCATAGCCAGTAAAGTACTTTTGAAATGGAATCACTTTTGTAGTGCAAACGCAGCACCAATATACACACAGCAAGGTCCTACAAACAGCAATGTGATTAATGACAAGATAATTTGTTTTAGTGATGTTGATTGAGGGTGAAATATTGGCCAGGATACCAGGTGAACTCTCTGCTCTTTTTCAAACTGTGCCAATGGATCTTTTAAATCCACCTGCCTTAGTTCTAAAAGATGTCACCTTCAACAATGTAGAGCTACTGTACTGAAGTGTCAGCCTAGGTTATGTGCTCAACTCTCTGGAGTGGGGCATGAAGCCATGATCTTCTCACCCAGAGGTGAGAGTGCTATCACTGCTTGATGGATAGTCAGTGGTCCAGGTCAGATTTGGGAATGTTCCCATAATTCCATAAACTCTATGGAGGCACAATCCATTATTTTTCGGATTGAAACAAATTACAAAAAGCACACATTCTTGGAACACATGGGTGAATAAATAAGAGATGCAAATGGTCAAAACAGATAGCAGTAGGATCACATACAATTAGCAGTTTAAAAAGTAGACAAAAAGTGGATTGATTCCACTTCAATGCTGATAGATTGCAGCATTAGTATCAGAGCAATGGATAGCAACAGCTTGCATTTTAAGTATCTGCAAGGTCATTGTCTCTTAGATTTACCTCAAAATGTTTAGAAACACTGAGGGACAAGGTGATCTAGCATATGTGCTTTGAGAGTCCCAACTAATATTACACATCAATCTCCTTTCCCTAACTCCAGAGATCAGGGACCCGATTTTAAGTCAGTCCACCCAACATAACCGGGGTGGTTATGGCCTGAAAGCGGCATTGGATCACATATCACTCCTTTCACGCTAGCACTCTGGCTGCCGCAATCTTGGAAGGGTCCTTCCAATCGGCAGCAGGACTGCGTGCCAGCTTGTATGTGGTAGGCACTTTTAATATAAAACCAGGGTCTTATAACACAGTGGGATGCTGATTCAAATTTTGAGGGATAAATGGATGAACAAGCATTGTTTATCTCCAGCCATTTCAAGAATTTGCTCAAATCTATATTTTATTTCATTTTTTGGAGTGCTGCTCCAAGATCCACAAGAATGCTGTGTGATTCTGGTGTCCAGGGAATCCTCGTGCCTGTAAGTTATCTTCCACCCGCCCAACCTCCGCCCTTCAAACTTACCTCCTGCCAACGGCTCACTGATCAACCAGCAAGCTGCAGCAGGATGCCTGTTTAGGACATGCAGCTTGCTAGGGTCATGAGGCCCAAGCCACAAAATGGCTCTCCTCTGTCCCAATGAGCAATCACCCTGCACACTCCGAGGCCAAGAGGCTAAAGGTAAAAATCTACCCCCAGCTATTTTGTGGGAGTTACTGGATCAATCTCTGTCATCAGCAATGGCTGTGAGTTCAGGAAAGGTAAATTACTTTAGACTTTATTAATCATTCATGATGGAAGTGGTACAAAACATCTATTTCAGTGCCAACAAATAAAACAATGACATCTGCCCTGAAAATCTTCAGGCAATGATCCCAGTCGAAGTAGGCAAAGTCAGTGGAAGGTCACCACATCTGCATACAGGTAATGGATGCCCACACCATTAGGAATGTATCTTGGGTGCCTGCCTGCACTCACAGGCTTGGTACCTGGGCCTGGAGGGAGGGCATTGTCTGGTCCTGGCTGCTTCCATCTGGTCTTCTTTGGTGCTCTGGATTTAAGCCCCCAACTGGGTCCCACTTCCACCAATGAAGAGGCCAGTACAGCTGATTCTTCTTAGCGTACCAAGGGACTGCTAAGCCTCTGAGTAGTTCAGGAAGCAGGAACACCAATATAGGGAATCACTGCCTTTGACCACGCTTCCTCCATGCCAGTGGCATTGTTTGAACTGACAGAGCCGTGTTCCCAAATTAGGCCACTTGAAACCCCAGGCCTGAAATCCTTCCTTTCAGCATTGTCGTGGGCAAATGAAGGATAACCCTACATTGAGGAGCTGTAGCTGGGGTGTTCAAGGGCTTCCCAAGGAAATTCCATTCAGTGCACCTCCTGATAAGTTCTGTTTTGAGCCTAGTACTGGCCCCAGAGGGAGCTGGTAATTAATCCTGATGTTGATCAATTAGCTTACAGGGACAGTCCAATAGCTTCTCTGGCAGCTGCAGAGGTGGATCTGCTCTGTTTCTATGGGATTCTTCTCAGGTCCTGTCATGCTACTGTAGCAGCATAGAGCCAATCTGACATTCTGGGCCTCAGTCAGGGTGGGCACCCCTAGTGCACCCTCACAGGCTTGATGTGACCTCCCAACTATTGTAATGGTCCTGTCTTCACTATTTGGGACAGGGTCAGCAGCCTACATGGTGCAGCCATGATTTTCTGCTGCACTGCACTTGCATCAGTCGAGCGGGCCCATCAAAATGTCGGCATCTTTGACTTTAGGCTCTGATCTGGCATATCTGGCCTAGTTTGTGGCCCCTCTGCCACACTCCCATTTAAATTGTGACAAAAGTACATTGTAAGGACTGAAGATTTTTAGCTCAATTATTTTGTGTCCTTGAATGTTTCTGACTTACAAAAGCTCTACTAGATTCTGTTTCCGCCAATTTCAAATTAACAAGCTGTTATCTTCTTTCAAATGCATCTGAAAAGAAGTGCAACAGAGGTGCTTTTTGTCCTTTCTTCCTATTTTAGTGAGGCCATTTTACAAATACTACTTGAAGTTAAAGAGAGAGACTTTTACCATAAAAATGGGCAGGTTTGGGTTGGGTGGGAGGTGGAAGTCTTTAAAATTCAGAATCCAGACCAAATCTGCCTCCAACCAGCCCGCTTCCGGCTTTAACTGAGGCTCAAAGGTGGGCGGGTGACCAACCCACTTGGTCCATTTTAAATATTATAATGAAACAGCCTGTGCGGGAACTTTTGGGTTGCTATATGGTTACGCAGCTTGGAGGGAACATTGGCTGCTGGACCCAAAAGGTGAGTGCCTTTACACTTACCTCCTCAATCCACCATGTCTACCTGGCCTTCCCTATAGGCATCAACCTTCCTCCCCCCTCCCCCGCCCCCCCCCCCCCCCCATCCCACCATGCCCCTGGTCTCTGATCCCCTCCTTAGACCTCCAGTCTTCTTTCCAGGCTTCCAAGCACGCTCCCCACCCCCCCCACCCGGATCATCCCCCACTGAAGTCTCCAACCACCTCTTACCCCCAGGAACCCAGAATTGGCTGCCCTCGCCCCATTTGAGCTCCACCTTCCCTCTCCAAGGATTGTCTCCCCTCCCCTCCCCTCCCCTGATCGACTCTCATCACCCCTGCTCCGATCCACTCCCCCATCTCCACCAACTGGCTCAACCAAAAAAGAAGTCCTGTCAGGAGTCAGTACAAGTAGCATCATTTGTACACTGTTCGTAGCGGAGCCAAAATCCCTCAGCCATTCTGACAGTAATTTAAAGGGATTCCCACTGAAATGGCTGCAAACACACCCAGATATACTGGGTCCTGGCATTAACTCTGCATTTCTGGGATGGCCTAGACCCACAGTCATTGTAGCTATGTCCTGGTCAAACCACGAATACCTTGTAGAAGTGGGACCCACCTCAGGGTCCAGGTTAGGATTGGAACCTGGACATGATAAGTTCAGGGGGAAATTTAATTTATTTTAAAACAGCTCCCTGGCTCATGGAGCTTTTGGGGAGCTTGCCGGGTTGGATATTTGGCATTTTCGCTAACCTGGAAACTTTTGGCTGCTATTTCTGGCCTCCTTTCCTACAACAGGGGGTAGAGGTAGCACAGATGTACACCCAAGCCACTAAAGGATTGCTCCATCTGGCCAGCAAGACCCCACAAACTTCAGCGGCAGCAGTGGTGGATGCAATGCCAGTGCAGCTAGCACCAATATTCAGAGACATTACAAGATTTCAGAAGCAAGTATTCTTATCTTGTGCAAAGACACCTTGAAAACAAGTCCAAGATTTAGTTCCCACTACTGACTGGAAGGATGTGCCACTGAATGGGCCATGATGGTATATCCATCCGCCTGTAGTTGTTTTTCACTTTGAAAATACCTGCTCATTTAAACAAAAAGAAAATATTAATTGTGAACAAAATGTATAGGCCTCTATATACTGTGGTAGCTACAGCTATGTTTCACAGTCTTGCCAGTGCTTTAATTTTATGCAGAAACATGTGTGAGCTGTTAGTGCTGTGATACTTCCAACTGTCTGAGTATACAAGGATATTACCAGATGGTCTAGTTACCAGGTGGTCTTGCCATTGACACATATCCCATTTATCATCAGAAATTCAGTCTCCAATTTTAAACATTGTCAGCAAGTAGTGCAGAATACAACTATCTGGTTGCTACACCATCTATAATTTTCTCTGTGCTCATGTGGCCAGGGGAAAGGCAGAGTCCTGTTATTTTTAAGTGTGATGTTGCTTAAAATCAAAGTGTTGACAAGGGGGAGAAACATCATGAAGATTGTAAGCGCTAACACTGTATTTCATGCTACAGGAGAAGTAGTGTTTTAAGTCCCAGTCCCACAAAAAAATGCCTTGGGCAAATATTTTGAACCAAAGATTGGTTCACCCTGTTTTTTGGGCATGGGGGAGTCGCAATTCATGACCTGTCTGCACTAGATTAGTTGGAGATGGGCAGCATGCAAATTTTATTGCCGCCACTTCATTACCATGATTGTAGCATAGGGCCAAGTGTCAGCCTCGCTGCTGGCTGCCTCTTCACTCTGCAGGGGGCCGAGCAGCGTTGGTGGTACAATTAGTCTTCTGCTATTAAAGGCAGTCTGTCGCTCTTAAAGGGAAGCTGCACTGAATAATATTGCTGCAATCAAAACATGGAAAATTGAACACCAGGGCAAAGAGAAAGTTCCAGGATGATGGCAGCAGTACTGGAGGCATTAGTGGTGGAGGTAGGCAGGAGGAGAGAAGCCATGGTTTCACAGGGGACCAGGAGGGCCTCAAGGACCATCCTCAGAATGGAGTGGGAGCAGGTTGCCGAGGAGGGGGTCCAATTTCTGGAGTCTGGAACCAAGGGCCTGGCAGCAGTGCCACAAGAAGTCTAATGACCTTATGTGGGTGGTGAAGATCAGTGAATGCATTTTCATGTAACATCTCCTACCCACTGCACCATCAACCTCTCGCTCTGCTCAATGCACCATATCCCCATCACTTACCCATTAGTACTTGCTGACACTCAGGATTCATGCCTAACATCCAGATACTCCACTTCACCCTCACATATCAATCAATGTTGCCAGCCTCGCAGTCACCTCTCGCAACTCCACATACATCCAGTTATCCAGCACATCACCCAAACACAGTTCTACACAAACGCTGGCATTTTCCCCTCTCCCTTGCAAGGGAAGTTTTCACACAATAGAAGGTAGCAGAGCAGAGCATTCATTGGTCAAGAACATCCACATCTGCTGAGCCTTACAGAGGGGATAGCTCTCAGCATCATAAAGCTGGCTGTGACAGAGCCCGTGTCATCCGGCATTGCTGAGGACATTGAGGATGAGAGTATATTCCTGTTTTATGCCCCTTCTGTACTCCCAGTTCACCCTCATCTTGCTATTTGGCATGATGAGCAAGCTGCTGATAGTGTGACCATGGACCTCTTTGTTGCCACCCCAACCCACTTCCCTCACACCAACCTTCTCCTTCTCATTTCCTACTTTTAGCCACTCAAGAACACAGCAGCTCAAGAAAGAAGAGAGAAAGCCACAGCCCAGCACTGATGAAGAGGCTCCGAACTTGATCAGACACTCAGAGCTACTGGCTCAGATGCTGGCACTGCACACACCTTGGAGGCTAATATAGAATTGGGATCAGCATGTGGTAAGTCACTGGACATGAGTGGGCTGCAGCCACACCAGGGGTAAAGAATGGTTCATTTCCCAGTTCACCAGAAGATGAGATCACAGACGAATTCTTCTGCAGACAATTCAGATGTGGAATTCAATGGGGCGGCATATACAAGAGTGCTGATGGGCATGCACACTGAGATGCTGGGTACATTGGCTGGCCTGTCACTGTCAAGGAGCATGGAGGAGGTCAGGTCCAATTTGGCAGAGAGCATCATATCGAGCTTCCCTTCTCTGCACACCTCTGCTCCATCTCCCTGTTGTGCTGCCAATGCTGCTCCCATACTTATTGCAGCCTTTGTGTGGGCAGGTCACTAAATCCTCTGCCCTTTCTGTAAGAATGCAGCAGCACTCCTTGCCAACTCCAGGAACTCAGCACAACACCTCCAAAAACACTGCAGAGTACTTTCAACAATAGCAGAAGTTTTTGGAAATCAACTTATCTGTTGGTTGGGTACCTGGCCTTTTAAATAGCACTGGTGCAGGTTTCATTTTGTAGCTCAGCACTTGCTCTTTATAGAGTGACATGTAAATCCATTCAATGGAGCTGCATGGTCCAAATTGGGAAGTCTGGCATCACGTCAGCTGGTAGGTCTCTGTGACATCAGGATAGCACCAAAACAGTTGCTTCCAGCTCAAGCCGAGGATGCCCCCACAAGCACTATCCTCAAGAAAGCACGCCCTGCGGGCTGCACCGGAACTGGCTGGCAACACAGTGTGCCTCTGAAAAAGAGAACCAGGCTTCAGTAGTGCTGTCTCCAGCAATGTTACAGAAACAAATGTCACGCCCTCTCAGTTTTACAGTGTGAAAAAACCTTACATGGGTGCCTCAGTGTGACATTACTTGTGCAGTTTATGCACAGTCCTTGGGGGTCTTATTAACCTAAGTTAAATTTGACGCATAATAGTTCCACTTCTCAATGATGTTGCGTGACATATTTTCTGGCTCCGGACACTTTACTAATTTTATCATTATTGCCAGATTACTTAATTCATATTTTATGGTAGATGTTCACCAAGGTGAGGATGTCAGTGCTTGGCAAGGGAACACCATTTCACTTGAAGCACCAAATGTCAACATCAAACACTTACAAAGCAGAGGCAAAATGTAGAATGTAATGATATATCAGTTTGAATATGAGTGCGACCCTAATATCATTGACTATTTTAATTTTTTTATTTGTGTATGAGTATTTATAGATAATTACTCTGTATTTCAAACTGAGTGTGTTAGTGTAATATTTATGTCATTGGACTAGTAACCCAGAGAGGGGGTATTCAAATACCACCATTGCAGTTTGAGAATTTGAATTCACTTTCACAAAAAAAATCTAGCTCAAAACATGAAGCTGTCAGTTTGTTGTAAAAACCCAATTGATATATTAATGTCCTTTAGGGAAGGAAATTTGCTGCCCTTATCCAATCTGGCCTATGTGTGACTGTGGTTTCATACTAATGTGCTTGATTCTTAATTGTCCTCTAGAAAAAGTAACCAATTAGAACCAAACTAGAGGTATCAGTCTGCAAGAGAAATTTGTAAGTTGCCAGAAATCTACTGAATGTTGCCCAATTTTCAAGTCATTTTCTATCATGACGTATATAGCTGTGATTCCTTAATTATTCAATCCTAGATTGTTAAGAACCTTAAAAAGAATATAACATTCCTTATGGGAGCTGATAATGCTGCACAAAGTGTGCACCAGGCTCATTAGAGCCATCAAAAATGTGTTATTGGCCTCCTAAAATAATGCAATTGGAGTACCTAATCACATTTCAGGTCATAAGATATGTGTCTTCCCAACACGTGCTGAATAAATCACTCTAGAGCCTCCCAGCTTGCTTTATTAAGTTGAAATGTTTTGGCATCAACATCTCCTCAGCGCCCCTCAACAACCCCCTCCAGCCACTGGAAAAAAAGTCCCACCACTTTTCAGGCAGACAGCAGCCCTTCACTGGCTGCTGGTGTCCAAAATTCCAGCACACCCCCAGCTCTTCTGGTACATCCTACACTGTATCAAGGGCATCAACAAAATATTTAAATGAGCTGGACTTGCATCATGAGGCATATTCAAGCACTTGTGTGCAGTGTACCTGAGTAATCCTAACCCTGGTGGGGCTAATGACACTTTTGAATGAATTTTAAAAAAAGAAAGCAATAGACAGGAAGCAGTAAACAGCTAAAGAAAGGAAAACCTTATCTAGATGAGTAAACAATGTATTAAATTGGATTATTTGCAAGCTTCACCTAGTTTTCAAGTGACTTACAGAGATCTTGCAGAAAGATCATAGATTTAAACTGTGGTTAGGAATTTATTCAGCAGCTATGAGAATTTATGGATGAGTGTGTAGTGTAGTGTTTATGTCATCGGACTAGTAACCCAGAGAGGGGATATTCAAATACCACCATTGCAGTTTGAGAATTTGAATTCATTTTAACAAAAAAAAATCTGGAAATAAAAAGCTCATATCATGTAGCTATCAGCTTGTTGTAAAAATCCAATTGATTCATTAATGTCCTTTAGGGAAGGAAATTTGCTGCCCTTATCCAATCTGGCCTACATGTGACTGTAGTTTCATACTAATGTGCTTGACTCTGAAGTGACCTTGAAAGCCTTTGAATTTTATCAGGGTAACTAGGAATGAGCCTTGCCAACAATACCCATATCCTGAGGATTAAAGAAAAAATAGAACCAAACTGGAGGTATCAGTCTACAAGGGAAATTTGCAAGTTGGCAGAAATCCACTGAATGCTGTCTGATTTTCAAGTTATTATCTATCATAACATATGTAGCTGTGAATCCTTGATCATTCAATCCTAGACTATTAAGAATCGTCAAAAGAATATAACATACTTTGTGGGAACTGGTAATGTTGCACAAAGTGTGCACAAGGCTCTTTACAGCCAACCAAAAGTATACAAGTTATTGGCCTCCTGAACTCAGTGATGAATTACAGAAAATGATAGCATCCATTTTCCTATCAGTGAATGTAGCACTGGGAATGTATCATTTCAACTTTGGGGAAGGAAAGAGTCTTGACTGGACACAATATTAAGTAGTTTAAGAAAAAGTACAATTTAAGCAACTGCAAAAGGCATGACTTGTTCAGGAAGAAAATTGTCAAAACAGATTGTCAATGAATTAAGAACTCACAGTAAGACCTTCTCAATTCTATAAACTGACAGAATCACTAGTAAACTATAGAATAAATTGTGAAAAACCAAATAACTCTCCACAAAAAGGCTGCTGGATCTGCCCTTCGACAAAGCAATACATGTAAGCAGTAACAATAAAGGCTTGAAGAGCTATACAGTGAAAACCATTCAGGCAGTCATTATGTTGAGATAAAGAAACAAGTAAATGAAAATCTTAAATGTTATGATTAATGCTGTAAGAGGTAGAGAAAAGCAAAAACTGTGTGGATGATTTGGCATGGAACACAGAGCCAAAAGCCGCCTAGACTTTGGGAAAGCATGTATAAAATGTGAAAAAAAAATTGTATGATATATTGCAAATCACAGGACAGGCGAAATTAACTACACATTGTGAAAGAATGGATATAATAGCTGCAAATCAAACAAATTATCAAGACTGTATTGCTAATCGTAGTATGATAGTTATACATAAAATTGGGTACAGAAGTGCAACTAAATGTCATTCTGAAGGCTACAAAACACATCTAAATAGCAGGAGGCTAAAATAAAAGTAACTGTGTCTTGAGAACAGATATTTTAACCATACCTGCCTGCTGGAAAACCTTAAAACCAAGCTTTTATTCATCAGCCCTAATGCCTCCATACATGTTTTGGTGTTAAATTATGTTTGAGAATACTCCTGTGAAGCACCTTAGGACATTTTATTACGTTAAAGGCACTAAATAAATGCAAGGTGTTGTTTACTGATGTATGCAGGGTCCCAGGTCCCAACTCTAATTTTTACTGGATGCCCAGAGTGGGATGCCATTGTGGCTTTCCTGCCATGTGAAGATGATGGGGTAAAGGAGCTGGGGCTAGAAGAGACTCATACTGGTGCCTTTATTTTCCTTATATGGCCAACAATGCTCCTCCAGACCCCACAAGGAAAGCTTAGGCTTCCCCTGCTGTGGACTTCCCTGCTTCACGAGTGTTGCTTCCCAACGGCAGGATTTAAATTAGTTAAAAGTGGAGGCCAAGTATCAGCTATCATTTGTAATATGCCAAAAGATGCCTGTCAATTTTAGGTTTGCGTGCTTTTGGGATACTCAATCTGGTAAAAAGCACACTTAAAAGAAAGGTGAAAGGGGGCAATATAATAAAAGAGATTATATAAGAAATGGATGAACCAATAGAGTGGATAAATGAATTTTTGGTTGTTGACAAAATAAATGGTAAATTGGACTATCTAGCAGGAGCAGGCAAAAAAAAAAATTGGAATATAAATAGAGATTGTGATGAATGGGGCTCTGCCACAAATCAAATCTTCGAAAGGTTACAGACAAAACACTCAATGACTCGGGCAGAACTGGGGCATGATTTAGACAGGTGGTGACTGCAATTTGGGGTGAAACCTGGATCGACCAGGCATCCACTCCATTGAACAAAAGATTGAAAATTACGCTCTGAGGGTGGAGTTCGAGCTTTTGAGACCTGCTCCTATAATGTTACGCAGCAACTTTGGGGACATAGCTGACAGCATACCTGAACTGCCCGAGGAATTTTTCTCAACTTACTCCTTTTAGATCAAAAAGGACTTACAACTGTTGAGAACATCTAGATCTCACTGGAGACCTGAAATAGAACCTAAAGTGAAGAAGGCATAAGGCAGTTGATCCCAGAGGGCTGATTGCCTTTTTCCGAATTGCCTTTTCCGAATTACCTTTTGTCTCTTAGCTGCTTATTTGAAAAATGTTTGCATTGCTTGTTCTGCCCGGTTCTGTTTAAGAGGGGGATGGCCACAGGGGACTCCTGTACTACCTGCCTGCACCTACTACTCCGCTTGGTGGTCACCCATCCCTTTTCTGCCTGTGCTACCATTACCTGCGGTGTGAGCACCTCTCTAAGCATGCTATCCGCAACATCGCTGATGCTCCACAGTGAATCCAGCTCTAGCTCCGTAATGCGGGTATTCAGTAGCTGCAGATGGACACACGTCCTGCACACATGGTTGTCAGGGACACTGGAAGCATCCCTGATTTCCCACATAGCGCAGGAGGAGTATAACATGGGTGCGAGCTCTCCTCATGATTTACCTTTAAATTAATTAGTTACTCCCTTTAAAAATACTAATTACACTAGGGGCCTTGTTCTACTCCAAACACTACACAGTACAATCTAAAGTCCTGAATAAATTACACTAATTTAAGTAGTACAACTCACCTTATCACTTGAGGGTTTTTAAAAAATCTTTCCCATTTTTTAAGCAATTTAAATGCACTAACAGTTGTTACTTACCCAACCAATCACCTTGCAGAATTCCCGTGATGTCACTGTAAGTTTTTTTTCCCTCTGTTTCTCAGCGCGCGCCGCGAGACACAGGTACTCTGCCGCCGCTCCACATCAGGTTCCATGCAGGTCTGCCAGCTCTGCTCCCAGGTAAGTGTGATGGAATACTCTCCACTTGCCTGGATGGGTGCAGCTCCAACACCACTCAAGAAGCTCGACACCATCCAGGACAAAGCAGCTTGATTGGCACCCTATCCACAAACATTCACTCCCTCCACCACCGATGCACAGTGGCAGCAGTGTGTACCATCTACAAGATGCACTGCAGAAACGCACCAAGGCTCCTTAGACAGCACCTTCCAAACCCATAACCTCTACCACCTTGAAGGACAAGGGCAGAAGATGCATGGGAACACCACCACCTGCAAGTTCCCCTCCAAGCCACACAGCATCCTGACTTGGAACTATATTATTTTCCTTCACTGTCACTGGGTCAAAATCCTGGAACTCCCTTCCTAATAGCACTGTGTGTGTACCTGCCCCATATGGACTGCCGCAGTTCAAGAAAGTGGCTCGCCACCACATTCTCAAGGGCAATTAGGGATGGGCAATAAATACTGCCATAGCCAGCGATGCCCACATCCCATGAATGAATAAAGAAAAAGGTGCTCTTCTTTGTATGCTTATGAATGCTTCTACAAAGGGTAACCCCTGTGCCAGCAACTGGGATGGAGGAAGGCTGCTTATCAGGCTACCCCTTGGCTTTGAATGACTTCAGTGGTCGTCCTCTGGGTGCCTAATGCCTGGAAGGCCCCAGCTGTCGGAGCTGTTGCTGCAGAGGTGCAGGCCTCTCCTCAGTCTTCGTGGCAACTGGAGCTGGGCTTACTGGCAGAGAGGCGAGGGGCTGAGGAGCTGCTGTCCACACTCAGAGCACCCTGAGGGGAGCCCCTAAATGTGGAGGTCAGCCTCTCCTCTTCCCTTTCAAGGTTCTCTTGAACCGCCCTGCTGACCTGTGAAGAATGAGGCCCTGGAGAAGACTCTAGGCACCTTGTTCTTCTCTCACCTTGCCACTGCTGAGTTGAGCTTATGACCAAAGCGATGGTGTGCAGGTCTGTGTACATCTGTGAGATCTGGCTCTCCATGAGAGTCACCGAACTCTCGATGGAGGAAGCCAGGCACTCACTGCCTGAGGCATGGCAGCAGTCATGACATGGATGGACTCCTCCATCATCCACTCCTGGCTGAGCGTGGCATCTCGCATCTCTGCCAGATGTTGCGGTACCTCTCTCTGCAACTCCAGCTGTCTGTGTTGTCAACACCAGAGGCTTATTATGAGCCTGGGGCTCAGCATGGGCCTGGCCAAACACAGTCCTCTGGCTGTCAGTGGCCTCAGCTGTTACAGCCTCTATCAGCTGCTCGGGCATGTGTGTGATGCTGTTACCAGCTTGTGACTCTGAATTTAAGCCCAAACGTATACTCACTGATGTGAAAGTGTCTGTGCTGGTCGAAGGTGCAGGAAAATGATCTGACAGTGCATCCTCTGACTGCTCCTCCTCCTCAGAGATCGATGGCCATCCTCCTGTCACAGCATCAGCGCTAGCCTCCTGCGGACGATGACCTGCATAAGAAAACACAAACATTTGTTGGTTAGATTGTGCAGATCTACACATGCCAACCATGTGCGATGTGGATCTCCCGAAGGGTGGTGGAGGACACATACACAAAATCCTCACTGTCCTGTGCAGAGACTCCTGTCTCACATCCTGTATCGAAGAGCCACCCTGGGTCCCCGCTAGTAGCAGTACCTCCTCCTCAGCTGACAATAAAGGCCATAGATCTGGGATGCCTCACCCAGTCCTTGAGGTCTCCCTGGTGTTATGGAGACATTTGTCCTGCAAGTAGAAAGAGGGACATAGTATGACTTCGCAGGAGGAGCTATAGAATACTTATATTAGTGGCAGCCCCTCATCTCCTGATGCAGTCCCTAAGTGGCTCCTCCCAGGTCCACTCTCGGGAAGCAATGGGGCTGAGCTGTGAAAGAAGGTGGCCTGTGGCGGAAATGCAGCCATGCATCTGCCAGGATGCGGTAGTGCCTCAGCCCCCTCCCAGCGTCTTTTTGTCCCTCCCTCCCTATGTAGCGCTCCATCCCACTTAGCTACATGCAAGCCCCAAAGAGAAGATCGATACGGAGAACTCACCTTGGCGGAGTACAGGAGGTCATTGACCCTCTTTCAGCACTGGACCCAGTTCCAGGAGGTGACCCCACGCCTGCTGACCTCCTCTGTGATTTCCATTCACGCTTGCTTGGTCAGGTGGGAGGACCTCTTCTTGTCATCTCTTGGAAAAAGAACCTCCCACCTTCCCCTTGTAGCGTGGAGGAGAATCTCCACGGAGGCATCGCTAAACTGTGGGGCCACCCACTATCTTGCCTCAGACATAATGCCAGTTCTCTCCCACTCCGTCCCAATGGGATTTAGTCCTTGTGCAGGGGTGGGGTGGAGTGGGTGGGCGCGGGGGGTGGGGAGGGGGGGGGATCAGGTTTGCAGCAGCACTTTAATAGGGTCCAACAGCACTCGAGCTTCACTGCCACACTGAAAGGCAGCAATACAAGTAGGGATGGCAGCACTTTAAATAGGGCACCAGCACCTGCATTGGAGTAAGCCAACACTGCAATCACTGCATCTGAGCCCGCCCCCATTCAATTACATGGGCCCACGCCTCCATTATGGTAAGTGGTCGTCTACCATGTAATCGCAGTTGGCCGCACACATGGCATGCGGCGATGGCACCCGCTTCTGGGTCTGCTGCCAGGACTCGAGACGGAGTTAAAAAATTCAACCCATTCTATTCTATTATTCTATACTGATCATGTACAAAAGTAGTAGAGCAGGAAAAGAGATTTGGCAAGTAGATATGATGCCATGGACTATTTGTGATTTTCACTGGGTTAAGACAGAAACCCTTTCCATGTCTATGGTTTACATTTTTGCTGTTCTGCATATTTACCTATCTCTTGCTCCAAAATATGTAGATACTTCTTTCTCCTGAGCTGAAAGAAGGTATTAACATCAATAGTGAGACCATTGATTGGAACACTATGTTTGTCCTCCAGCGATTGTAGTACCTTCCAATGTCACTGTGTAGAAAGAATCAAATCAAGATTAACAATATACCAAGTAGGTCTTATCTGTGACATGATTATCAGTGGTCAATTCAAACATTATTGAACAAATTAAATGCTTTCTACTGGCCATTCTTGATGTGGCAGAAAAGACTGATGAATGACACATCAGTTTAATAATGCTTAAAAATTAGTCAGTTAGCAGCAGGGTAGCCACCTTCTCCCAAGATCAAAACTAAATGGTGTCAGGGAAATTTTAAATGACATGATGATTGGACTTGCTTCATTCATGCACATCTACTTAAAAAGTAGAATTGCATTGAAATTACAACTCAGGAACAGGCCATTTGCCCAACCTGTGTTGGTATTTATCCTGCACATGAGTAGTGGAGCTAATCCCATGTGGCCTGTTTCTGTATCTAATGGTCTTCCTTTGCTTTAACCACCTATCTCACTTATTCGTCAATATTGACATGATCTGCTTTGATCACAAATTCGAGTAGTGCATTCCAGAGCCTCACAACATTCTGTTAAATGAAAATGGCTCCTTATCAATGTCCTAAATTTAATCTTAGCATTACTGGACAGCCAGCTCCAAAACTGGACTGTCCATTTCAAAACTGAGCCCCTGGTTATAGTAGTTGGCAGCATGAGCACTGTCAAGTGCTAAGTTTCTGCTAAGTTCCATTTCAGGCTTATTATTTACTAATTATACTCACTCACAAAGTGATTTCTTCACTGACTAAATTGAATAGGAAGTGAAAAAGGTTACTTAACCATTGACAATACACTTCCTTATATAACATAGAGAGATCACTTGAATGGTTTATTTTTCTGCTGTCTCTATTTAAACAATTCATGTCCTGCCAGTAACAGTTGTCAATCCTCACTTTATTCCTGACTACTGACAAGTTTGTATTTGGCTAGAAGGTATATGTACCCAACACCCCATAATTAAAGAAAATACCATCACATTTTAGAAAAAAAGAAACACCATAATCTGCTCTTTACTTTATGCAGTTTCTCTCCTATCTTAGCCTTCTGAGTTCTTCTCTGCATTTTGTGTCCCTTTTGTTAGCTGCTTTTGGTACTAACATTGAAAAAGAAAAATTCCAGAGGAATCTCAATTAAATGCTTTATAAATCTTAGGCAGAAATGTGTTGTCCGTTGCCTCAGCTGGTTTGCCTTGTCATAACCCAATTGTTAATTGTTAATTACCCTTCTTTCCATTTTCTTGCTATTTCTCCCAAAATGATATTTCTGGCAAAAAACATTTTTTCTTTCATGTGAATCCCCAGCCTTCAAGTCCCATTTTCCGTTTAGTTCCTCTTTCAGACAGTCTTTCAATTTCCTGCTGATTCCCATTTAATGTTCTGAAATAGTTGGGACAAAATGAGGCCGACCATCAATCAGAACATTGGATGAGAACTTCACCCAATACCAGGACTCTTTTTTTCTTTTTTAGAGATACAGCACTGAAACAGGCTGTGCTGACCAACAACCACCCATTTATACACACCCTACAGTAATCCCATATTCCCTACCACCTACCTACACTAGGGGCAATTTACAATGGCCAATTTACCTATCACCTGCAAGTCTTTGGCTGTGGGAGGAAACCGGAGCACCCGGCGAAAACCCATGCGGTCACAGGGAGACCTTGCAAACTCCGCACAGGCAGTACCCAGAATCGAACCCGGGTCCCTGGAGTTGTGAGGCCGCGGTGCTAACCACTGCACCACTGTGCTGCCCTTACTATCTACTGATTGCTTTTCTCACAAAAAAAAAACTTGACAATTAGATTGACATTTTTCTTTTCGTTTTCTCCATTTTCCTTTGAAAGTGCTGGCATATTCTAGATATTGTTTCAGATTCATCAACATTGCTCTGGTACCTCATCCAAGTGGCCACTTGTCAATTGTCAGTCTAAAAAGTGAGTGTCGGTAGACTATTCAACTCTGAGGGGATTGCAGCTTATCCTGATCTTGATCTTGCTCAATGACCATACATGATCACTTTCCAGCAGAGGTCTCTATACACAAATCAGGGGCATGAACCCAAGTTGATATTTCTCCTCCCGCCTGATCAGATTGTAGCATGTTCTACTGCTTTCTTTGCTTTGATTAGCAGACTCAATGCAGATCCTGGATCAAAATGGGAATGATTTGGTCTGTATGGCTCAACACAATGACAAGCAGTGTGTTTATCAACTAGTCTATTGGGGAAAGTATTATTTTGACATTTATAAAGTCATATTTGTTACATGTCGACTAAAATATATCTGAGCATTGTTAACACAATTGAGCATCTTCATGTTTACGCATTATGTGGTTTATTTTGGGGCAAACTTATTGATTTCCATTGTTTATCCTAATTATGGCTATATAAAGGTTAACTTTATGGAAGAAGGAGTCTTGCATTTGATGCCAGTATAAAATCACTCAAAAACACAAACAGGCTTAACTGGCAAAATAGCTTTTTCTTGCTTTGCACTTCTTTATATCTTATAGAATATTGCCCTCCCCTCCTCCTCCAAACAGGCCCAATTATTGCACAGAGGTCGGTCCTTATCCCTTACAGTTTCAAATTTGAATGGAATGGTGGACAGTAC
This sequence comes from Heterodontus francisci, assembly GCF_036365525.1. Taxonomy (NCBI): domain Eukaryota; kingdom Metazoa; phylum Chordata; class Chondrichthyes; order Heterodontiformes; family Heterodontidae; genus Heterodontus; species Heterodontus francisci. The sequence goes on from NC_090371.1 coordinate 118,252,969, forward strand.
AGTTTATTGAAATATATTTTGTAATGACCAGGTGAGAAAGGCATTCCTGGTTTGACCGTAACAGGGTTTAATTTTTAAAACACTTTGTTTTTAGCTTCCCCTCAGTGAATCCTTGTTCACTGCTCTCCAATTGTAATGGCAAAGAAATCAACCATACAGGTTTTTGAGATTTAAACAAGAAAGGTGTAAGTTTATTAACCTTAAAACTCTAATTTGGTTAAAACTACTAACAGTACGCAATGCGATCATGCTAGCATTAAACACACATGCAGATAGAGACAGAAAAGAAGAAAGGATCAAAGGGAAAGGTTTGAAGCAATAGCTAGAGTTCATTTACTGTCTTTTGAGTTTGATGTAAAATCTTTGATTGCAATTCAATTTTGCCATCTTGTTGGGGACCAGTGCACGTTCAAACTTGTTTCAATAGTTTTCTGTCTTGCAGCTTTGTTTCCTTCCATGTGTCCCTGTCTTTGTGTGAGAGGGAAAGAGAGAGAGGCCTTCCTTCTCTGTTGTCTTAAAATTGCAGTCTGATTCAAACTGTTCTATGAACACAATTGAAAACCAAACCTGGGCCAGCAAGTTAGTCATGTGAACAACTTTTTTTTTTAACAGACTCTCCTGCATTTTTGTGGATTCTCCATCTTAGCAAACACCCTCAGTAGGACGGTGGGGGGAGGGGGGGTGGGGGGAGGATGGTGGTGGGGAATGGAATGCTGGCTTTTTGCACATTCAATGTCTGGTGATCAAAATCCATTTTGGTTAATTGAACCAGGGAGCAGTTCCATTGTCTTTTCCAGGCAACTGTCTCCTAGAATGCAAATGTTTCCAGCCACTGCTGTGATCTCTTTAAAAAATTCATCTTGTCAGTCCAGCAACAGTTTAAAATTAATTTTTCATATAATAAAATGAATATGCCTCATTCCTGTCAGATGGGGTCTTCTTGACACCTCCACACCCAACGGAATGAAATGCGATTTTTAGAAGAGCATATCAATAAAAAGGACTAGAGAGAAGAATAAGTACAGGAAAACACACATGCAGCTCTCTTATTCATTCTCATTCATTCAGAAATCCTAAAAATTTGTTACCACCTGTCTTCTTGGTAGCAGTGCTGCTTTAAACTTCTTGGCATCCTAGTAAATGTGATTTTTGGGGAAGTTTTTCTGTTTGCACATTTCCATGATTGCCATGGGTGTCTTTATTCCTGTTAAGGTCTGCAAGGGGACGGTTTGATTTAAATAGCCCTATGTTGGAGTTCTGCTCAGGAGAGTCAGTAGTGGGCGGATCCAATCTGAACTCTCAGTGCTTTGATGAGTCATGCAAGGGCTTTTCACCTTAGGGGATGGTTGGTTCCCTTTCTCCTGACTGTTGGGGGAGGGTTCTTCACTACTCTTCCCTCTGTCCTCCGGGACATTTCTGCTTGCAGGTATTTGTCCAGGTTCTACTGCACTCCCCTGCGGCATTTCGACTTGGTGAAGCATCACCCTCTTGGTTTCTCTGCCCTCTTGAGGAATTTCTTTGTCTTTGCCAGTAAATTCTGTGAGCAACTCTGGTGGGATGCTTCTAGTGTCTGCATTTGCTTAGGAGGATGTGGGGTCTAACTTTTCAAACATTTCGGGGTTGGCTGACCGGACAGTAGCAGTTTCCATTTGGGATTGCTCCTGAATTTAATTTAACCTACCCTCTTTTTCCCCTTTCCTCTCTAAGCTTTTGCCAGCCCTGTGCCTGTCTGTCCCCTTTTGTTCTTGGCAGGGGTCCCTTACAGTTCACCAGCTCTCTGCTGGAGGATCCTCCAAACAGTGACACAGGACTTAGGGGTGCAGATGTCTCTGTAGGTTGGGGTTTCCCCTCAACCTGGCACATCTGGCAACACCTATAGTACTCCACCACATCTTTGTGGAATTTTTGCCAGTCAAACTGCTGTTTTATGTGGGCTTTGGTTTTTCGTGTACAGCCACTATAATCACATGGGCCATTCTTAACATTTCTTTCCAGTACCTCTGTGACACCACTAACTGGTGCACCACTGTCCACTCCTTGCCTTCAGGTCTACGAGGAAAACTTCACATCCTCATCAGTACCTCATTCTTTAAATAGTAGCAATCAGGGACTCCCTCTGCTTCAATTTCAGACTGGGTAGCCTGTGCTAACTCTCTCAATACAGGGTCGGTTCGCTGAGCCTCGGTTAGGGAAGATTCATTTGATTCATTCCCTGGCTCTTCTAATTTTCCAAAGAAAGTCTCAGATAGACAGACCTCATGGTCCTCTGCCTGCAGTGCCAATTCAGTCTCCTCTGGGGAGCTGGTTTGATCATGGCCCGATTCACTACACATTCAGGGAAACTATAGGGGACCATGTCCTGCCACTGCTCTGTCTCTCTGACCTCTGCAGTCTGTCTTTCACTACTGGGGAAGCTATCACATTCGCCCCCGCCAGATCATTATCTAGGAGCAGGTCAACCCCGTCCACAGGCAAAATAGGGACAATCCCTACGGCCACCGGTCCCTAAACTAGGTCGCACTCCAAGTGCACCCGCGTAAAGGTACAGGTATACATTGCCCTCCAATACCATTCACCACCATTTTGGTATTTACTGCACTTTCCGGGGGAAAGGTCAGGCCTTTTCCCAGTAAAAGGGATCGGTTGGCTCCTGTGTCCCTGAGGATTATTATGAGCTTGCCCCACTCGAGGGGTATGGGGTTACTCTCCCTTCAGACACAAAATCCCAATAACCCTCAGGAACCCTATTAAATTTTCCTGCTGTTATGACCAGGTGAGAAAGATGTCTCGAGGTTTTTTATTGTCTTCACCTGGTCTTATTGTTACAGGGTTAAATTGTTAACACATTGTGTTTTGAGCTCCCCCTTTGGTGAATCCTTGTTCGCCACTTTCCAATTATAAGGCAAAGAAATGAACATAAACAGGCTTTCTTAGGTTTGCAGAAGAAAATTTAAATTTATTAAACCTTAAACTTAAACTGTAATACAGTTACCACCTATGGATATACGACACACCCATGCTAGCAAGCACATGCGATACACACATGCAAATAGGGACAGAAAAGAGCAGAAGAAAAATAAAATGGAGAGAATTAAGGCAATCTCTGAAGAGTTTCTTGTTTACTGTGCTTCAAGCTCACTGTAGTCCTTTTGTAAGTGGTCTTGCTTTTTGTTGGGGCCCACTATTCTTCTTAAACCTTTTTTACTGTAGGAGACTTTTCTCTCTTGGTGTTCATGTGCCTTCAATGGTTTTTTTTTTAGAGATACAGCACTGAAACAGGCCCTTCGGCCCACCGAGTCTGTGCCGACCATTAACCACCCATTTATACTAATCCTACACTAATCCCATATTCCTACCACATCCCCACCTGTCCCTATATTTCCCTACCACCTACCTATACTAGGGGCAATTTTATAATGGCCAATTAACCTATCAACCTGCAAGTCTTTGGCATGTGGGAGGAAACCGGAGCACCCGGAGGAAACCCACGCAGGCACAGGGAGAACTTGCAAACTCCACACAGACAGTACCCGGAATTGAACCCGGGTCCCTGGAGCTGTGAGGCTGCAGTGCTAACCACTGCGCCACTGTGCCGCACTGTTTCCAAAGCCGGTGAGAGCTGGTGAGAGCGAGATGAAAGCAAACAGGAGAGAGGTGTTCTCAGTCCAGGAGAAAACAGCTTTCTGATTTCAAATTCCTTATTGTAAGTTCAAATTAAAAGAACTCCAACATTCAGTTCATCTTGTGACCCAAACCAGTCCGACTACATCTCTTTGTATATTCAGCAATCTTAGCAGTTAACCTGGAATGCTAGCCTTTCCATCTTCAATGCCTGGTAATCAGTGGTCCATTGTGGATTAAATTAAAGCCCCTTTGTCCTTTGAAGTACTGTCTGTTGATATACTAATGTCTCTGTCCAGCCAAAGTCTCCAGTTGTTTTTTAAAGCAAGTTCTTTCTTCGCCAACAATAGTCCAAAATCAATGTTCATGTGACGAAATTAATGTTCCTCATTCTTGGCAGATGGGGGTTTTGCCTGACACTGTATTCACAGCATATGCTTCCTGGGTCTCACTACTGCTGTAGTTAAAGCTGCAGCTTTTTCTGCTGCACTTTCCAGGGTTCCTTCTCCTTCACTGAGCGGGTGTGCCCTGATTAAACCTACAGGCTTTCCCTGTAGTTTCCAGCAGTCAGCTCTTAAATGACCTGCTTTATTACAATGGAGCAGACAAGTCTCCGGGTCTCACTCCTACTTACAGCACCTTCCTTTTTGGCTGGAGGAGGGCCCCCTGTGTCTCCTGCTTTTCTTTCTCTCTCCAGACTGCTTGGGCTTCTGTTACCTTCCCACCCTTTGTCCTTTTCAGATTTGTGGGGGTGACTAGGAAAGGTTTTCCCCTGGGAAACCGACTTATAAATTAAAGCAAACTGATCAGCCAGAACTGCGCTTGCCTGGTTCTGTGAACTTTTTGTTCCTCTACATGTGTCTTTATGGAGAGTGAGAGAGTGTTTTTAAATTCCTGGAATAAAATTCCCTTTCTGAGATTTTCATAGCTGAGCTCCTCTTCAAGAGCCCTCAACCACTGGTCAAAAGCCAGCTGCTTACTTTTCGCAAATTCCAAGTAGGTTTGATCAGCTTATTTCTTGAGGGTTCAAAATTTCTGGCGATAGGCTTCTGGTACTAGCTCACATGGGCCCTGAGAATAGCATTTTTTGTCAGTTCATAATTTGATGAACTGTTATCTGGCAACAGAGAATAAACCTCATGGGCTTTTCCTGTTAACTTGCTTTGTAACAGCAGAGTCCAAGTCTCAGCTGGCCACTTTAACTGCCTTGCAAGTTTTTCAAAAGATACAAAAAAATGCTTCCACATCTCCCTCATTGAATTTTGGAATCAATTGAGTAAATATTAACAATTCAGTACCCAGCCCTGAATTACGAACCTCCATATTAGCCATGCTTTCACTGGGGTTACTCTGTCGCCCCCTAGTTAACTCAAACCGCCTCAACTCTCTCTCCTTGCATTCCTTCTGGTAGGTTCTTTCTCTTTCTCTCTCCTTTCTTTCTTTTCCTTCACGTTCCTTCTGGAAGGCTTTCTTTCTTTCTCTCCTGTTTCTCTCTTTCTCTTTCTTCAAATTTAAGTTTCCTCTGTTCCAGTTCTACCTTTGCTAGCAATACCCTGTCAGTGTCTATTTCTAACCCTGTTTCTGCTTGCCATTTTCCTCAACTCTTCCATAGACAGTGCTTTTAACTTATCCCAAGTTACATCACTCTGGCTTGGGGAGTTACTGGCTTCAGTCGCAGACATGTTAGTACTCTAGCACACACAACCATAAGAAAACCTGTATCGAATTTTTTTCTCTTTTTGATTGGGATCAATTTGACTTCTCATTTTTAATTTCTCGTTTGTCTGTGGGTCGACTCCGGATGCTAGCCCCTAAATTTCCATTACGACCAGGTGAGAAAGGGGTCTAGGGGTTCCCTCTCAACCTTTTCCTGGTTTGACAGTAACAGAGTTTAATTTTTAAAACACTCTGTTTTTAGCTTCCCCTCAGTGAATCGTTGTTCACTGCTCTTCAAGTGTAATGGCAAGGAAATCAACCAGACAGGGTTTTTTGAGATTTAAACAAGAAAGGTGTAAGTTTATTAACCTTAAAACTCTAATTTGGTTAAAACTATTAACAATACGCGACACGACCACACTAGCATGCCTACGTGATAAATACCCATGCAGATAGAGACCGAAAAGGAGAAAGAATCAAAGGGAAAGGTTTGAAGCAATAGCTAGAGTTCATTTGCTATCTTTTGAGTTTGATATGAAGTTTTTGATTGCAGATCAATCTTACTGTCCCGTTGGGGCCCAGTGCACTTTCAAACTTGTTTCGATGGTTTTCTGTCTTGAGGCTTAGTTTCCTTCCATGGGTCCCTGTCTTTGCATGAGAGGGAGAGAGAGAGAGGGACCTTCCTTCTCTCTTGTCTTCAAATTGCAGTCTGACTCAAACTGTTCTGTGAACACAATTCAGAACTAAACCCGGGCCAGCGGGTTAGTCATGTGAACAACTTTTTTTTAACAAACTCTCCTGCATTTTTCTGGATTCTCTTAGCAGACACCCTCAGTGGGGGGCGGGTGGTGGGGGGAATGGACATTGAATACACATTCAATGTCTGGTGATCAAAATACATTTGGGTTAATTAGCGGTAAGTCAGACACTAGAGGGGTTTAAGATTGATAAAAGAGGAAGTATTAGATAGGCTGTCTGAACTTAAAGTGAATAAAGCACCAGGGCCAGATGAAATGCATCCAAAGATACTGAGGGTGGAAATCGCAGAGGCACTGGCCAGAATTTTTTAGTCTTCCTTAGACTCAAGGGTGGTGTCGGTGGACTGGAGAATTGCAAAATTTGCAGCCTTGTTCAAAAAAGGCTGGAAATATAAACCCTGCAACTACAGGCCAGTCAATTTAACTTCGGTGATGGGATAACTTCAAGAAAAAGTAATTCGGGACAAAATCAATAGTCACATGGACAAATGCGAGTTAGTTTAAAAAAGCCAGCATGGATTTATTAAGGGAAAATCATGTTTAATTAACTTACTGGAGTTGTTTGAGGAGGTAATAGCGAGGTTTGATGAGGGCAATGCTGTTTATGTGTACATGGACTTTCAAAAGGCATTTGATACAGTGCCACACAATAGACTTGTGAGCAAACTTGTAGCTCATGGAATAAAAGGGATGGTAGAAACATGGATATGAAAATGGCTGAGTGACAGGAAACAAAGAGTAGTGGTTAATGGATGTTTTTCGGGCTGGAGGAAGGTTTGTAGTGGAGTTCCCTGGGGATCAGTGTCTGGGACCCTTGCTTTTCCTCATATATATCAATGACCTAGACCTTGACGTACAGGGCACAATTTCAAAGTTTGCAGATGATACGAAACTTGGAAGCATTGTGAATTGAGGAGGATGGTGTAGAACTTCTTGTCAAAAGGACAATGGGAAGACAGGTGGCAGATGAAGTTCAATGGAGAGAACTGTGAGGTGATTCATTTTGGTAGGAAGAACATGGAGAGACAATATGGAACAAAAGGGCATAATTCTAAAGGGTGTGCCGGAGCAAAGGGACCATAAGTCGTTAAAGGTGGCAGGACAGGTTGAGAGCATGGTTAATAAAGTATACAGTTTCCTGGGCTTTATCAATAAAGGCATAGAGTACAAGAGCAAGGAAGTTATGTTGAACTTGTATAACACATTAGTTCGGCCACAGCTGGAGTATTGCATCCAATTCTGGGCATCACACTTGAGGAAAGACGTGAGGGCATTGGAGAGAGTACAGAAGAGATTCATGAGAATGGTTCCAGGGATGAGGAATTTCAGTTATGAAGGTAGATTGGAGAAGTTAGGACTGTTTTCCTTGGAGAAGAGAAGGCTGAGAGGTGATTTGATAGAGATATTCAAAATCATGAGGGGTCTGAACAGAGTAGATAGAGAGAAACTGTTCCCACTCATGAAAGGATTAAGAACAAGATGGCATGGATTTAAAGTATTTGGTAAGAGGAGCAAAAGTGACATGAGGAAAAACTTTTTCATGCAGTGAGTGGTTAAGGTCTGGAATGCGCTGCCTGAGAAAGTGGTGGAGGCAGATTCAACTGAAGCATTCAAAGGGGAATTAGACAGTTATATGCAAAGGAAGAATGTGCAGGGTTATGGGAAGAAGGCAGGGGAATGGGACTGAGGGAAACATTATGGGCTAAATGGCCAACTTCTGCGCTGTAACAATTCTGTGATTTTGTGATCAGGGAGCAGTTCCGTTGTCTTCTCCAGGAAACTGTCTCTTAGAATATAAATGTTTCCAGCCACTGCTGTGATCTCTTTAAACAAGTCATATTTTCAGTTCAGTTTAAAATTAATGTTTCATATGAGGATACTAATATGCCTCATTCTTGGCAGGTGGGGTCTTCATGACACTTTTTAAAACTAGGTTCTCACTCAGCGCATCCATGTACCTTGCTGCAGGATTATAATGGCTGAGGCTACCATGGAGCAAAAGAATTGGAAGGGACAACTCAATCAGCAGAACAGAGGATGTGAGTTGATCTGTAGGGCTAGAGATAGGATGTTGAAACACTGGAGAGTTTGTAAATGACAAGGATTTAGAAATTGATACTGACAACTGAATGTTAGTGAAGTTCTTTGAGGACTGAAGTGAAAGATGTAAAAGACTTAGCACAGGGTAAGATGGCAGAATTTTTGATGAGTTGGAGTTTATGTAGGATGTAGTTAGGGAGACTGAAAGGAAAACCTTGAGGTTTATGCAAAATTTGCAAGGCTACAGAGTAAGGATGGGGATATGGGATTAATTGGATAGGTCTTTCAACAAGCTGACACAGGTACGATGGGCTGAATAGCCTCTATCTCTGTTGTATAATTCTATGATCAGTCCAGAAGGCATTTGATAAAGTGCCACATCAAAGGATATTGCAGAAAATTAAAGCTCATGGTGTAGGGGGTAACATATTAATATGAATAGAAAATTGGCTAACTAACAGGAAACAGAGAGTAGGTATAAATGTTTTTTTTTCTGGTTGGCGAGATGTAACGAGTGGTGTGCCACAGGGATCAATGCTGGGGCCTCAATGTTTTACAATTTATATAAATGACTTGGATGAAGGTATGGTTGCTAAATTTGCTGATAACACAAAGGTAGGGAGGAAAGTAAGTTATGAAGAGGACATAAGGAGGCTACAAAGGAATATAGATGGTTTAATTGAGTGAGCAAAGATCTGGCAAATGGAGTACAATGTGGGAAAATGTGAAATTGTCAATATTGGCAGGAGAATAAAAAAGAAGCATATTATCTAAATGGTGAGAGATTGCAGAGCTCTGAGATGCAGAGGGATCTGGGTGTCCTAGGGCATGAATCGCATAAAGTTAATATGCAGTATTATGACCAGGTGAGAGGGGTCTAGGGGTTCCCTTTCAGCCTTCGCCTGGTTTAACCGTAACAAGGTTTTATTTTTTAAAAAACACCATGTTTTAGCTCCCCCTTAGTGAATGCTTGTTCACCGCTTTCCAATTGTAAGGCAAAGAAATCGATTCAGACAGGTTTTCTTAGATTTTAAACAATAAATGTAGAAGTTTATTAATCTTAAACTCTAATCCGGTTAACGACTACGAACGTACGATGCGACCACGCTAGCATGCATGCGTAATAAACACACACGCAGATAGAGACAGAAAAGTAGAAAAGAAGAAAGAGGGAAAGTTTCAGGCAATCTCTGGATTATAGTTACAGTCCTTTAAGTTCAATGTGGAGTCTTTAGTTGCCACTAAGTCTTGCAATTCGTTGGGGCCCAGTTCACGCTTCAATTTGTTCCGATGTAGGATTCTTTCCTGTCTTGAGGTTTACGTGTCTTCCGTGGGTCCAGTGGCTTGGGGAGAAAGCGAGAGAGACAGCCAGGAGAGAGAGACTTTCTTGTTCCAGGTTCTAGTTCAAAACAGCCTTCTGAGTCTTTCTCTGTGGCACAATTCAGCAAAATCCCAGGATGCCCAACAGGTTAGTCATGTGACTAGCTTGTTTGACCACTTCTGTTTGTGGATTCTGCCATCTTAGCAGTCATCCTGGAATGTGAGCTTTCTCACCTTCATTGTCTGGTGATCACAGTCCGTTTTTGGGTTAAGTGGACCAGGGAATAGTCCTTTGTCTCTCCAAGTACTGTCTGTTAGTAGGCAAATGTTTTTCCAGCTAAGTGTCTGGAGATTTTTTAACAAGTCCTTTCGTCACTCCAGCAACAGTTTTTAAATTTAATGTTCATATGACAAAATTAATATGCCTCATTCTTGGCAGGTGGGGGTCTGCATGACAGCAGGTACAGCAAGTAATTAGGAAAGCTAATAAAATGTTATCATTTATTGTGAGAGGAATTGAATACAAAAGTGGTGAGGTTATGTTTCAGTTATACAGGGCATTGGTGAGACCACATCTGGAATACTGTGTACAGTATTAGTCTCCTTATGTAAGGAAGGATGTAAATTTGTTGGAAGCAGTTCAGGGAAGGTTTACTAGACTAATACCTGGAATGGGCAGGTTTTCTTATGAGGAAAGATTGGACAAACTAGGCTTGTATCTGCTGGAATTTAGAAGAGTAAGAGGCAACTTGATTGAAACATATAAGATCCTGAGGGGTCATGACAGGGTGGATGTGGAAAGGATGTTTCCCCTCATGGGAGAATCCAGAACTAGGGGTGACAATTTAAAAATAAGGGGTCGCCCATTTTAGACAGAGATGAGGAGAATTTTTTCTCTCAGAAGGTCATGAGTCTTTGGAACTCTCTTCCTCAAAAGTCGGTGGAAGCAGAGTCTTCAAATATTTTTAAGGCAGAGGTAGATAGATTCTTGATAAGCAAGGGAATGGAAGGTTATTGGGGGTAGGCAGGAATGTGGAGTTGAGGTTACAATCAGATCAGCCATGATCTTATTGAATGGCGGAGCAGGCTCGAGGGGCTGAGTGGCCTACTCTTGCTCCTAATTCGTATATTCGTATGTTGAAACAACATCCAACGCTCCAACCGACAATGGCATAGCAACAAAGCATAAGTTTCAAACATTCCTGTGCTTTGCCATTCTATTACTTTGCCACATTTTCTATGAGTCATTTTTTGCTTTGCCTTTATAACGCTTTGGGAAGACATTCAGAAAAATGGAACATTTAAACCTTGAATTCTTTCATTTCCTAAAACTGTAAGATCTACTTCTTTCAGCCATTCACATTTTAGATACAAGAACAGCGGTACAGTTATTTACTTAATCCATCATGTATATTTGGGCCAAAATGCTGGGCATCAATATTAATTTTACAGTTGGAGAGCTGTCTCTTTACCCATGCATGCCATGTTGCAAAAACTTGGCAAAGTTGATGAGCAGTTTCAAAAAATCTGACACAAGCCCCAAGAACTGGCAATTCTCAAAAGTAATGTACAACTGAGAAACAACTCTGAGTAAAAGATTATCACTAAGGCCACTGCTTTTAAACAAGTTAAATTCTTGGAAGTCAGGAATTTTATTCGCATTTTGAGATCTCATTCTGCAATTAAGTTTTTTTCTGTGAAAGCTGAAATCCAATGGACTCAATTGTGAAAACAAGTATTACAGTGGATATACAGTGAGATATGAGCTTGATGTGACTTAAAGTACAGTTAGATTCGATATTCCATTTTAGTGTGGAAGGAAAAAAACACAAACATAAAATCTTTGCACTGGTGAATTTAGATATTTTTGAAAGAAAATGTTAGTATTTAGCCCTTACAGAAACTGAGTTTGTCTATTGTTTCAGAAACTTCAAAACTGTTATCTATGATTACTTATATCAATGCTTGCAACACTTTGAAAACAACTTAGAATATCTTGCCTTCAGTTACCTTTTTTTCAGGTCGCACCATATGGAAAGGCCATAATATCATAAGAAATAGAAGTAGGAGTAGGCCATTCAGCCCATCGAGCCTGCTCTGCCATTGCATAAGATCATGGCTGATCTGATTGTGGCCTTAACTCAACTTTCCTGCCTGCCCCCACCATAACCCTTGACTCCCTTTTAGATCAAAAATCTGTCTGACTCAGCCTCGAATATATTCAATGACTGAGCCTCGAAAATATTCAGTGACTCAGTCTCCACTGCTCGCTTGGGGAAGAGAATTCAAAACACTAATGACCCTCTTAGAGAAGAAATTCTTCCTCATCTCTGTCTTAAAAGGAAGACCCCTTATTTTGGAACTGTGCCCCCGGTTCTAGATCCCCCCACAAGAGGAAACATCGTCTCAACATCTAGCCTGTGAAGGCCCCTCAGAATCTCATATGTTTTAATAAGATCACCTCTCATTCTTCTAAACTCCAATGAATATAGGCCCAACCTGCTCAACCTTTCCTTATAAGACAACACTTTCATCGCAGGAATTAACCTAGTGAACCTTCTCTGAACTGCTTCCAATGTAAGTATATCCTCTAAGTAAGGAGACCAAAACTGTACGCAGTACTCTAGGTACAGTCTCTTCAATGTCCTGTACAGTTGTAGTAAGACTTCCCTACTTTTATACTCCATCCCCCTTGCAATAAAGGCCAACATTCCATTTGCTTTCGTAATTATTTGCCGCACCTGGTTGCTAACTTTTTGTGATTGATGTACAAGGACATCCAGATCCCTCTGTACCATAGCATGCTGCAATTTCTCTCCATGTAAATACTATTCTGCTTTTCTATTCTTCCCACCAAAGTGGACAACCTCACATTTTCCCACATTGTGATCCATCTGCCAAAATTTTGCCCACTCACTTAACCTATATACATCTCTTTGCAAATATGTTGTGTCCTTCTTACAACTTCCTTTCCTACCAACCTTTGTATCATCCGCAAATTTGACTACAATGCACTCGGTCCCTTCATCCAAGTTATTAATATAGATTGTAAATAGTTGAGGCCCCAGCACTGATCCCTGTGGCACTCCAGTAGTTGAAATCGAATCTTGTCAGAATAGGCTTTAAATGGATAGCTGATTAGAGCAATTGGACTCATTAAGTTGATATATTTTATTGCTGTTATATTCATCCTGCATTGCAGTGTCAGTTGAATAATGGTTCTGACACTGATGGGCAATATAGGTGTTTGTTCAAATCATTTTAGTTCTAAAAATTTAAAGTTTAACAACTGTACACTTCCTGTTGTGCCTACACTTCCTGTTTCTTGATTTTTTACTACTGTTATGCTTTTGTCACACTCTGTCAGACATCTGTCATGTTTGAGTAACTCCTGGGTAACACCCACTTCTAACTACAAGTTCTAAACTCCCCACATTTACTGATACAGTTATGCTTCCTCTCCCAGAGGTAGCACTATGCAGTCTCTAAAACTGCGACTCCTGTTATGCCCACTGTCACTAAGGTATTTGGAATCCAGCTGTACTGCCACTAAGGTATAATTTTTATTGCCATTTCTTATTTCTATTTCTTCCTAACTTTTATTTTTTCCCGATCAGTGTTTCCCCATCCCTGCTTATCTTGGCTGCCATTCAAGGGCCTTGGTCTCTGTTCTTCCCTGGCATCTTAGGTATCTCACCTCCCCGTAATAGGAACTGACACTTCTACCCTGTTTATACTGGGCTCTGGGTTTCTGGCTTCTGGAACGCCCACCCATACACATATATACAACCTCAGATCTGCCTATTTTGTTATTTTGTCTCATTAACAGTTCTGCTGCCCTCATTCCCTTACCCCGGTCACCATCAGCTAGTTTCATATTAAGCTTTGTCTTTCTGTCCTCTGACCTCCCAACCTCATTCACTAGCTTCTTGCCACTGCTGCTTTTTACCACATCTCAGAATGTGCAGTTCCTACTGTTAATTGTGTATCAATTGTTAATTATAAGCAGGTGGAGGGTGTTAACTGGAGTCTTACTTGAGCACTTATAAGAAGACTCTTACTGAGACTGGTGGAGGTTTTTGAATGAGGAGCTACATGCTTGTAATCATTTTACTCTGTACAATAAATGTGAAACTGAGTAAAGATAGGCTCCAACATCATCCTTCCACAACAAACTTTCTGGAATTTAACACCTACTATCAATCCCAGATCTCTTTCTGTTCCTGCCATGTGTTGGTTTCACCTTGGCTTTGTAGCCTCCACAACATCCTAGCTTGTTCCTTCTATTTCTCATTGGCAACGAAATGGAAGATACCTTAGCATATTTATTTGTCTGATGTTTGACAATAACCAGATGTCACAGTTGTTATTTAATTTGCACTGATGTATTTGTTTTTTACTTCTAGCTGCTCGTTAATTCTAATTAAATAGTTGTTTGGTTGGAACAGGATTTTTGCCCATCAGTAAGTGATTATTCAGGATAAAGCTTGGGTACCAATAGAAATTGGTTAAAGGGTAGAAAGCAAAAGGAACTTATTAGTGGAGATACATCGAGTGGGGGTGGTGGGGGGGAGTACTGAGTGCAGTGCCCCAGGGATCAACATTGGGACCATGACTTGTTTCTAACTTAAATCAATTACATGGACTCAGAAATCCAATGCAAAGTGGTCAAACTTACCAAACAAGGAAAAGCAGTAGATTTGAAGGAGTCAGGTCAGAAATTTAAAAATGAGTTGGCAAAATGACAAAATCTGTGAGTCGAACAATGACAGATTATATTTCATACAGAGAAATGTAAACTTCCACACACAGGGAGAAAATAATGGACAACAACAGGAGTATGAATGAAGTTGTAAGGACCTGAGAGTGATAGTAGGCCAAAATCCTCAGCATAGAGTGATAGAGAGTCATAGAGTTATTCATGCCACAGAAGGAGGCCATTAGGTCCAGCGGTCTCCATGGAGCTGTGTAGTCAGTCCCACTCGCCGGCTCGATCCCCATAGCCCTGCAAGTCTATTTCTCTCAGGTGGCTATCCAACTTCCTCTTGAAGTCATTTCTACCATCCTTATGGGCAGTGAGTTCCAGGTCATTACCACCCACTGCATTAAAAAGTGCTTCTTCATATTCTCTCTGCATCTTTTGCCCAAAACATTCAATCTGTGTCCTCTAGTCCTTCCACCATTTGTTAATGGGAACAGTTTTTCCTTGACTAACTGATCTAAGCCTGTCATAATCTTGTACACTTCTGTTAAATCTCCCTTCAGTCTGCTTTGTTCTAAGGAGAACAACCCCAAGCTTTTCCAACCCTTGTAACTAAAATCCTCCATCCCTGGAACTATTCTGGTAAATCTCCTCTGCACCCTCCCAAGGACTCTCACATCCTTCCTGATGTGTGTTGACCAGAACTGTATGCAATACTTCAGTTGAGGCCTAACCACAGCTTTATAAAGGTTCAGCATAACTTCCCTGCTTTTGTACTCAATGCCTCTATTTATGAATCCCAAGATCCCATATGCATTACTAACCACTCTCTCAATATGTCCTGCCACCTTCAAAGATCTATGCACATGCAACCCCAGACCCCTCTGTTCCTGCACACTCTTTAGAACTGTGCCATTAAGTATATCCCTATTCCTTGTGCCAAAATGCATCACCTCACACTTGTCAATATTAAATTACATCTGCCAGCTCTCTGACCATTCTGCTAGCCTATCAATGTCCTGTTGCAGGCGATGCATATCATCCTTACTGTTTGCCATAACTTCAAGTTTGGTGTCATCAGCAAATTTTGAGATTCTACTCTGTATTCCAAGATCGAAGTCCTTTATATACAGCAAAAAAAGCAGTTGTCCCAGCACGGACCCTTGGGGAACCCCACTGTCTACTATCTTCCAGTCTGTAAAGCAAAATACTGCAGATGTTGGAAATCTGAAATAAAAACAAGAAATGCTGGAAATACTCAGCAGGTCTAGCAGCACCTGTGGAGAGAGAAGCAGAGTTAACATTTCAGGTCAATGACCCTTCTTCAGAACTTTATTTACTTTGACTCTCTGTTTTCGATCCTTAAGCCAATTTCTTATCCAATTGGACACTGACCCTCCTGTTCCATGAGCCTCAACTTTGTTAACCAGCCATTTATGCAGTACCTTATCAAATGTTTTCTTAAAATCCATACAAACAACATCCACCTACAAATGGCATTTCCTTCATCAACCTTCTCTGTTACTTCATCAAAAAAATTCAATTAGATTAGTCCAGCATGATCTGTCTTTTACAAATCCATGCTGGCTATCCTTAATTAACTTGAACCTCTCCAAGTGTCGGTTGATATTTTCCCTGATTATTGTTTCTAAAACCTTACCCACCACTGACGTTAAACTAACTGGCCTGTAGTTGCTAGGACTGTCCTTACACCCTTTCTTGAAATAAGGGTGTCACATTTGCCACCCTCCAATCCTCTGGCACCTCCCTCGTATCCAGGGAAGATTAAAAGATTAGGTTAGTAATGCATGCCCTTCTGCTATCTTCATCTGCACTTCCTTTAGATATCTGGGATACAAGCCATCTACCCTAAGCAGAGCCAGCCTTTTTAGTACCTCCCCCTCCCAATTTCTATCCCATCCATTGCCTCTACTCTCTCCGCTTTTACTAGTATTTTGTCAGCCTCCACTTCCTTAGTCGTCTTCTTCTTCTTTGGCCTCCTTATCTCGAGAGACAATGGGTAAGTTCCTTAGTGAACACTGATATAAAGTACTCATTAAGTACATTGGCCTTGGCCTGCATATATCATCCTCTTTGTCCCTAATAGGCCCCACTCCACCTCTTACTACCCGCTCACTATTTACATGCCAGTGGAGGATTTTTGTGTTCCCTTTTATGTTGAGTGTCATCCTATTCTCTCATTCTCTCTTTGCCAGTCTTATTTTCCTCTTCACCTTCCCTCTCATCTTATTGTATTTGGCTTGGTTCTCACTTGATGAGTTCGCCTGACATGCATCTTGTTTTGTTTCATCATAATCTCTATCTCCCTCGTCAACCAAGGAGCCCTGTTTTTTGTTCTCCTACCTCTCACCCTTTTTGGAATGTTCCTAGCCTGTACCTGAAGCATCTCTTCCTTAAAGATGACTCATTGTTCCGATACAGCTCTTCCTGTCAGTCTTTGGTTCCATTCTAACCTGGCTAGATCCCTTCTCATCATGTTGAAATTAGCTCTCTTCCAATCTAGATATTCTGACTTATTTCATTCCTTGCTTTTCTGCATTACTAGTGTAAATCTTTGATACGATGATCACTCTTACCCAAGTGCTCTCCTACAGACACTTGGTTCACTTGACTCACTTCATTTCCCAGCACTAGATCCAGGAATGCCTCCTTTCTAGTTGGGCTGAGGACATACTGATCAAGGAAGTTCTCCTGAAATTGTTCCTGCACATCTCTGTGATTTCCCTGCTAATTTGCCCTCTAACTCTCTCTCACTATTTGGAGGCCTATAAAATACCCATAGTACTGTGATCATACTCTTTTTGCTCCTCAACTCTAACCAAATAGACTCTGTCCTTGCCTCTTCAAGGACATCCTCCCTTTCCAGCATTGCAGTGTCTTCCCTAATCAGGACTGCCAACTCACCTCCCTTTTTTCCTTCTCTGGGCTGAATTTTACAGCCCCCCAATTGTCGGGAGTTGTGGCGGGGGGGCGGAAAATACCTCCGACAGAGGCCCGCAATGGGCTTCGATGCTGGGAAGGCCCAGCCCGATATTGCCAGTTATGACAAGGCCTTGTGGTGGCCCCTCCATCACTCAGTGACAGGAGCCCCATTTAAACATTGAAATTTATTTAAATAAACAAATTGATTACCTTTTATGCTCCTGCCGTCCATCCCAGAGTCATATTGGTGCCGGTGGCCGGCACTCCTATGCCTTCGGATCCACGAACGGGTATTGGTCATTGGTCTTGAGGATGGTGGGAAGGGGTAAAGTTTAAAGTTTATTTTGGGGGGCAAGGTCAGGTTCACAAGGTAAGTGTTTTGGGGGGAGAGAGGGCAGCTAATTAATTCTATGGTTATTGGGGGCATGGTGGGAGAGGGTCAGGATCAATTTACTTTATTTTTTAAAAACACTATATCTTTAAATAATTAAATTGAAATGTAGGGCTCAAAGTCCTTTAAAAATGGCATTAGTGCCTGCGCAAAGGCTGCTGACACCATTGCCGGGGAAGGACAGCCTGCTCCCTCCCCATCATTGGAGTGGGCGGTCCACCCTGGCCATTTAAATGAGCCGCCATGCAAATATCGCGGGGGGTCTGTGACGTGCAGACCGCACAGGCGCACCGCCATTGTTTATATCCGCCGCCGATTACACCATAAATTTCAGCCCTCTATCTTTTCTGAACACTTTATGTCCAACCAACGCAGACCAGTAATTACCATAACTAATAGAATGTTGAACTATTTAGCAAAAACAATAGAATAAAGTCATAGGAATTCATGATCAAATTATCTGGTACTCTGGCTGGGGAGCTGGCCAAGGACCTAAGGCGACTCATGTTAGGGCAATTGGGTGTGGTGGGGTGGTTGGGTGTGTGGAGAGTGATGGCTGGCAGCAGCCCACAGTTTTAAAGTGGAGCCAAGATGAGCACTCTTGTTCTTCCTGGCTCCATGTTCAAGTAGGTATTTCTTTCAAGACATATTTCCTTTTGGTGACAACCTCCAGTGGTCCCTTTGAAGACTACTGGTTTGGCCGCATGTAGACCAGCTAACCCAAAATGTAGCAGGCCCAACGGCCAATTGTCAGTTTGGATCTGTAAACAGGCAATGGACCTTTTTTAGCATATTAAATGGGCCTGACACCTGTTTCAGCTAGCCACCAGGGACAGCTCTACAGGGCCTGATCCAATATAGCTTCATATGTGTTTCCAACACTATTTGGGCACGGAGGGCTGGCTGCTATATTGGACCTCTTTGCACCTCTATTCCATTGGAAAACGGGTGCAGTGAGCTCCAATTTCTAGACCTTAATGTATAATTCAGCAATGCTGCTAAGAATAAGACATTTGCAAAATTTGAGCCAGACTCTGAGGCTTTAAGAAAGTTTGGGGACCACTTTGATTGCTGCAGAGTTCTGGCAGTACAATGATGGGAGCTGACAATTATATGCAAATCTGACAGGCTGACATCCAAAACTTAACTTTGATACATTGAGTAGCAGGATACCTCTAAAACCGGCCAGAAGTTAATGATGTTTTCTTTAGTTCCAGCTTCAGCAGATGACTTTGATGTACTTTGTAACATGCTTGATCTATGTTTGTTCCTTCCTCCCTGTTATAAGCTTTCCAGAAAGATCAAATAACTTTTTTAATATAAATGAATGTGGTTTGTTTCTCAGCTCAGCCCTTTTTTATCTGAACAAAGAAAATCAATGTTAGCATCAGTAATAAAAGGTGATAAAAAGAAAAATATAACAATAGGACACAATGCTAAAGCAATATTTTGCACTGGATTTTTTTTTCTCAACAGAATATATGAAATCTTATCACACTACATCACAGTTTTAGTGAACCCTGGTTGGAAGCAGTCTCGAATATTTGTCCCAGCAGAAATAGTCACATTACAATTCCCTCCACCCCCAAATATTCTGCATCAAATAGGTTTTCTGTGCCTCCTTTACAATTTCTGTCTTCAATTTTTTTCTACTTGGTTACCTGTACTAATATTAAAAATACAGTGAAATTACACCAAAATCAATCAGTTATTGAAGTATCACCATTTAATAGGTCATTGCCTAATCAGTTACAGATTGTAAAAATACTTCAGATTGGTATACAAGGGATTTTTATTTTATTGCTGCATTTAATCTTTTCTGCTGCTTATATTTTCACCCATATTTTGGCAGCAATGGTAGGTATTCTAGAGGCATAATTTTAGTTGAAGGCACAAGGAATGAATGCGATAAAGACTTTTCCATCTATAAGAATTGAGGAAAGCACAATTTTACCATATTACTGATTAAATGTGGTGGTACAAGAACTGGAATGAATAGACAAAAAAAATCATGGTTTGTTGCAGTGAGTTAGACACTAGCCTTCCATACCTGAGACCATGTCTAGTGATTGGATGAAAGTTTCCTCTGTAACTGTAAAAATCTTACATTCAATTAATTTGGACAATCTCAATCCAGTTCCTGATGGACATGACCCCACAAAGCACAAAGCCGGCTGTAGTTGAATATCAATCGGGCAGAATTAATATGTTTTCCAACCCTTTGCCATAACTTCAGCAGAATGTTGATGGAAACTCGATTGTTACGACCAGGTGAGGAAGGGGTCTCAGGCTCCCCTCTGTCCCCTTTCCTGGTTTCGCCTTAACAGGTTTTAACTTTTAAAAACAGTGTTTTAGCTTCACCTCAGTGAGTCCTTACTCACTGCTCTCTAATTGTAATTGTAAATGAACAGGCTTTCTTAAGTTTAACCAAGAAAGGTGTAAGTTTATTAGCTTTAACATTCTGACTCAGTTAAAGTTACTAAAAAATGCGACACAACCACATTAGCATGCATACACAATAAACACACACACAAATAGATAGAGGAGGAGAAAGAATAAAGGGGGGGGGCACTGAAGTAGTAAATGGAATTCAGTTACTGTCTTTAGTTCGGATGTAGAGTCCTTGATTGGAGTTAAGTCTTGCAGTTCTTGCTGGGGCCCAGTGCACCCTTTCAAACTTGTTTCACTGGTACCAGAAGGCTAAAGAGGTCCTCTGTCTTGAGGCTTAAGCTGCTTCCGTGGGTCCCTGGGACTTTGTGTGAGAGAAAGATAGGGCGATAGATTCCTTCTCTTTTGTCTTCAAATTGCAGTTTGCCCTTTCTGTGTGGCACAATTCAAAAAGTCCTCAGATTGGCCAACAGGTTAATCATTTGACCAACTCTTTGTTTGAAACAGCATCGTCTGCAAGGATTGTTGATTTCAAAGGTTCTCCAGTCACACTCAGTGGGTGGGTGGAGTGCTGGCTCTTACACAGATAATGGTTCTCAATGTCTTTTGATCATCACTATTGACAAAGCTTATCTCGCTAACTGAACCAGGGAGAACTTCCATTGTCTCGCTATTCAACTATCTCTCAATTCAACTGTCTCTCAGAATGCAAATGTGCAGCCATGTTTTCAGCTGTTCAGCTCTATGGTCTTTTTAAACAAGTTATGTTCAATGTCCAGTAAAAGTTCAAATCGTGTTCCATATGACAAAATTAATTTGTTTCCATTTGACCAGTGTGATTTCCATCGCACCTCCACCTCTCGCCACATGAAATGCCACATTAGGGGGAGCATTTCGTTATATATTAGAAGGAAGAGAAAGTACAGGAAAACACACATGCATTTCTCTCATTCATTCAGAAATCTTAAAATTGTTACAGCCAGTCTTTCCTTTGTAGCAGTGCTGCTTTAAACTGTCCCGTTTTCCTTGAGGCGGGTCTGAGATAGTCATGTGTTGCCCAAGGGGTTTAAAGTTTCTTCACTATCGTTGGGGAGGTTTGGGGTTTGTACATTTCCAAGATTGTCTCGGGCGCCTTTGTTCCTGTTGGGGTCTGCAGGGGGATGGTTAGATTTAATTAACCCTGGTTTGGAACTCAGATCATGGCGTTGGCAGTGGTTGGATCCATTCTGACCTCACTTCCAGTGCTCTGCTGAGTCATGCAAGTGCTGTTCACTGCAGGGCATTGTTGGTTCCCTTTTCTCCTGACTGTGGAGGAGGGTTCTTTGTTAATCTTCCCTTTGTCCTCTGGGACATTCCTGCTTGCAGGCCCAGATTCTACTGCACTTCCCTGCGGCACTTCGACTAGGTGAGGCATCACACTCAGTGTTCCTCTGTCTTCTTGAGGACTTTCTTTGTCCCTGCAGGTTTCTATAAATGCTGTTAGCAACCCTGGTGGGGTGCTTCCCGTGTGTGCATTTACATAGGAGGATGTGGGGTCTAATTTTTCAAACTGGGTTGGCTGACTGGACATTAGGGGTTTTCATTTGGGAATCCTCCCAGACCTCCTTTAACCTATCCTCTTTGTCCCTTTTTCTCCTTTCCTCTCTAACTTTTTGCCGGCCCTGTGCCTGTCTGTTGTCTTTTATTCTCTACAGGGGTCCCTTACAATTCACCAGCCCTCTGCTGGAGGATTTCCCAAAAGCTGATACAAGAATTAGGGGTGCAAATTTCACTGCAGGTTGGAGTTTCCCTTCAACCTGGCACATGTGGCAACTCCTACAATGCTCCACAGCACCTTTGTGGAGTTTTGGCCAGTCAAACTGCTGTCTTCTGCAGGCTTTGGTTTTTCGTATACCGACATGTTCTTTGGCCTCCTTGTCTCGAGAGACAATGGGTAAGCGCCTGGAGGTGGTCAATGGTTTGTGGAGCAGGGCCTGGAGTGGCTATAAAGGCCAATTCTAGAGTGAAAGACTCTTCCACAGGTGCTGCAGATAAAATTGGTTGTCAGGGCTGTTACATAGTTGGTTCTCTCCTTGCGCTTCTGTCTTTTTTCCTGCCAACTGCTAAGTCTCTTCGACTCGCCACGCTTTAGCCCCGCCTTTATGGTTGCCCGCCAGCTCTGGCGATCGCTGGCAACTGACTCCCACGACTTGTGATCAATGTCACAGGACTTCACGTCGTGTTTGCAGACGTCTTTAAAGCAGAGACATTGACGGCCGGTGGGTCTGATACCAGTGGCGAGCTCGCTGTACAATGTGCCCTTGGGGATCCTGCCATCTTCCATGCGGCTCACATGGCCAAGCCATCTCAGGCACCGCTGGCTTAGTAGGGTGTATATGCTGGGGATGTTGGCCGCCTTGAGGACTCCTGGGTTGGAGATACGGTCCTGCCACCTGATGATACCGACATGTACAACCTCTGTAATCTCATGGGCCATTCTTAATATTTCCCTCTGATACCTCTGTGGTACCACTAACTGGTAAACCCCTCTCCACTGTTTGTCCTCAAGCCTGTGAGGAGAACTTCACTTCCTCATCAGTACCTCATTGTTTAGACAGTAGCAATCAGGGACTCCCTCTGCTTCAATTTCAGTCTGGGCAGCCTGTGATAACTTCCTCAATATTGGGTCGGCTTGCTGAGCCTCACCTAGGGAAGATCCATCTAATCCATTCCCTGGGTCCTCTAGCTCCCCAAAGAAAGTTTCAGACAGACAGACCTCATGGTCATCTGCCTACAGTGCCAATTCAGTCTCAACTGGGGGAGCTGGTTTGGTCATGGCCCGATTCACTACACATTCAGGGGAACTTCAAGGGACCGTCTCCTGCCACTGCCCTGTCTCTATGGCCTCCTGCGATCTGTCTATCATTATTGGGGAAGCTACCACCTTCACCCCCACCAGATCATTACCTAGGAACAGGTTAACCCCATCCACAGG
Source organism: Heterodontus francisci (assembly GCF_036365525.1). Taxonomy (NCBI): domain Eukaryota; kingdom Metazoa; phylum Chordata; class Chondrichthyes; order Heterodontiformes; family Heterodontidae; genus Heterodontus; species Heterodontus francisci. Next base: position 118,275,762 of record NC_090371.1, read on the forward strand.
CAAACGAGGGACAATCCCTATAGTCACCAGTCCCGAAACTGGGTTGCACTCCAAGTGCACCCGGTGTAAAGGTACAGGCATAAATTTGAGTAAATTAAGGGTACTTCATGGCAGGACAGTTTGGCAGCATGGAATGCTCCTTCTGTACAATGTGGGAAGTCAGGGATACTTCCAGTGTCCAGGGCGAACACGTGTGCAGGAAGTGTCTCCAGCTGCAGCTACTCGAAATCTGTGTTTCGGATCTGGAGCAGCGGCTGGAGACACTGTGGGGCATTCGCGAGGCTGAGATCATCGTGGATGAAACGTACAGGGAGGTGGTCACACCACAGGTAAAGACTGCTCAGGCAGAAAGGGAATGGGTAACCGCCAGGCAGAGTAGAAGGAACTAGTGCAGGAGTCCCCTGGGTCCATCTCCCTTTCTGACAGATTTTCCCCTTTGAATACTGTTGGGGGAGAGATAGCTTCTCAGGGGTATGCAACAAGAGCCAAGTCTGTGGCACCACAGGTGTCTCAGCTGCACAGGAGGGGAGGAAAAAGAGTGGGAGGGCTACAGTGATAGGGGATTCTGTCGTAAAGGGGGACAGATAGGCATTTTTTTGGCTGCAAACATGACTCCAGAATGATATGTTGCCTCCCTGGTGCTAGGGTCAAGGATGTCACAGAGCGGCTGTGGGACATTCTGAAGAGGGAGAGTGAACAGTCAGAGGTCGTAGTTCAGATTGGTACCAATGACATAGGTAGAAAGAGGGATGAGGTCCTGCCACAAGAATTTAGGGAGCTAGGTAGCAGATTAAAAAGCAGGACCTCAAGGGTTGTAATCCCTGGATTACTCCCGGTGCCACGTGTTAGTGAGTATAGGAATAGGAGGATAGAGCAGATGAATGGGTAGCTGAAGAGATGGTGCAGGAGGGAGGGCTTCAGTTTCCTGGATCACTGGGTCTGTTTCTGGCAAAGCTGGGACCTGTACAAGTCTGACGGGTTGCACCTGAACCTGAACGGGACCAACATCCTTGCAGGGAGGTTTTCTAGTGCTGTTGGGGTAGGGTTTAACTAATTTGGCAGGGGGATGGGATACAGAGTGGAGATACAGTAGGGGGTGATGCACAGCCAAACATAGAAGAGAAACTAAGTCAGTCTGGAAGGCAGAGCAAATATAGACCTGTTAAGCAACAAGCCAGTAATGCAAGGCTGGGGATAGTGTAAGATTTAATGTAGTTATGGAAAAGGACAAAGATGGACCGGAAATAAAGGTACTTTAAGGGCATTTAAGTGGTCATTGGATAGACATATGGATGAAAATGGAATAGTGTAGGTCAGATGGTTTCACAGGTCGGCGCAACATCGAGGGCCGAAGGGCCTGTACTGCGCTGTAATGTTCTATGTTCTATGTTCTAATAACTTCCCCAATATTAACTGGGATAGTATTAATGCAAAAGGCATAAAAGGGGCAGAATTCTTAAAGGGCATCCAAGAGAGCTTTTTGAGCCAACACGTAGAACGTCCTACAAGACAAGGGGTAGTGCTGGGCCTAATCCTAGGGAATGAAGCCGGACAAGTGGTAGAAGTGTCGGTGGGGGAGCATTTCGGGGATAGTGACCATACCTCTATAAGATAGTTATGGAAAAGGACAAAGATGGACCGGAAATAAAAGTACTGAATTGGGGCAAGCCAAATATTAATATGATAACACAGGATCTGGCCAAAGTGGACTGGGAGCAGCTACTTGTAGGAAAGTCTACATCAGACCAGTGGGAGTCATTCAAAAAGGAAATAGTGAGAGTTCAGGGACAAAATGTTCCCATAAAGGTGAAGGGTAGGACCAATAAGTCAAGGGAACCCTGGATGTTATGGGATATAGAGGATTGGATTCAGAGGACTGAAAACAGCGGAGGCCCTAGAGGAGTATAGAAAGTATAGGGGGGTACTTAAAAAAGTAATTAGGAGAGCGAAGAGAAGGCATGCAAAAACACTGGTGGGCAAGATAAATGAAAATCCCAAGGCGTTTTATAAGTATATTAAGGGCAAGATGATAACCAGGGAAAGAGTAGGGCCCATTAAAGACCAAAGTGGCAATCTGTGTGTGGAGCCGGAGGATGTAGGTGAGGTTTTAAATGATTACTTTTCATCTGTGTTCACTATGAAGAAGGATGATGTAGGTGTACAGATCAGCGGGGGGGATTGTGATAGACTTGAACAAATTAGCATTGAAAAGGAGGAGGTATTAGCGGTTTTAGCGGGCTTAAAAGTGGATAAATCCCCAGGCCCAGATGAGATATATCCCAGACTGCTATGTGAGGCAAGGGAGGAGATTGCAGGGGCTCTGACACAAATTTTCAAATCCTCTCTGGCCACAGGAGAATTGCCAGAGAACTGGAGAACAGCGAATGTGGTACTATTATTCAAGATGAGTAGTAGGGATAAACCAGGTAATTACAGGCCAATGAGTCTAACATCAGTGGTAGGGAAACTATTGGAAAAACTCCTGAGGGATAGGATTAATCTCCACTTGGAGAGGCAGGGATAGTCAAGGATAGTCAGCATGGCTTTATTTGGGGGGAGATCATGTCTAACAAATTTGATTGAATTTTTCGAGGCGGTGACTAGGTGTGTAGATGAGGGTAAAGCAGTTGATGTAGTCTACACGAACTTCAGTAAGGCTTTTGATAAGGTCCCGCATGGGTGATTGGTCAAGAAGGTAAGAGTCCATGGGATCCAGGGCAATTTGGCAAATTGGCTCCAAAATTGGCTTTGTGGTAGGAGGTAGAGGGTGATGGTCGAGGGGTGTTTTTGCGATTGGAAGCCTGTGACCAGTGGTGTACCACAGGGATCCGTGCTGGGACCCTTGCTGTTTGTAGTGTACATTAATGATTTAAATGTCGATGTAGGAGGTATGATCAGTAAATTCACAGAGGACACGAAAATTGGTGGTGTCGTAAATAGTGAGGAGGATAGCCTTAGTTTACAGAACTATATAGATAAGCAGAGCAGTGGCAAATGGAATTTAATCCTGAGAAGTGTGAGGTTATGCATTTTGCAAGGACTAACAAGGCAAGGGAATATACAATGGATGGTAGGACCCTAGGAAGTACAGAGGGTCAGAGGGACCTTGGTGTACTTGTCCATAGATCACTGAAGGCAGCAACAAAGGTAGATAAGGTGGTTAGGAAGATGTATGGGATACTTGCCTTTATTAGCCGAGGCATAGAATATAAGAGCAGGGAGGTTATAATGGAGCTATATAAAATGCTAGTTGGGCCACAGCTGTAGTACTGTGTACAGTTCTGGGCACCACACTATCGGAAGGATGTGATTGCACTGGAGAGGGTGCAGAGGAGATTCACCAGGATGTTGCCTGGGCTGGAGCATTTCAACTATGAAGAGAGACTGAAAAGGCTAGGGTTGTTTTCCTTAGAACAGAGAAGGCTGAGGGGGGACATGATTGAGGTATACAAAATTATGAGGGGCATTGATAGGTTAGATAGGAAGACACATTTTCCCTTAGCGGAGGGGTCAATAACCAGGAGGCATAGATTTAAGGTAAGGGGCACCCAGAGGGTGGTTGGAATTTGGAATACACTGCCTGAAGGGGTGGTAGAGGCAGGAACCCTCAGAACATTTAAGAATTATTTAGATGAGCACTTGAAACGCCATAGCATACAAGGCTACAGGCCAAGTGCTGGAAAATGGGACTAGAATAGTTAGGTACTTGATGGCCGGCACAGACACGATGGGCCGAAGGGCCTGTTTCTGTGCCGTATGACTCTATGACTCTAAGGCGGCACACTAATAAAATTCAGGTCAACGTTTCAGGTTGATGACCTTTCATCATGAATTCTGGCTCCCTTCTGGCCCCTTTCCTGCTTTGGCCGTAACAGGGTTGAACTTTTAAAAACACAATGTTTTAGCTTCACCCCAGTGAGTCCTTACTCACTGCTGTCTAATTGTAATTGTAGATGAACCAATCAGACAGGCTTTCTTAGGTTTAAACAAGAAAGGTGTAAGTTTATTAGCCTTAACTCTAATTCAGTTAAAGTTACTAAAAATATGTGATGCATCCACGCTAGATACAGAGGAGGAGAAAGAATAAAGGGCGGGGAGTTGGAGTAGTAAATGGAATTCAGTTACTGTCTTTAGTTTGGATGTGGTGTCCTTGATTGGTGTTGTAAGTCTTGCAGTTCTCGCTGGGGCCCAGTGCACCTTTTCAAACTTGTTTCGCTGGTACCAGTAGGCTGAAGAGGTCCTCTGTCTTGAGGCTTAAGCGGCTTCCGTGGGTTCCTGGGACTTTCTGAGAGAGAGAGAGAAAAGAGGAGATAGCTTCCTTCTCTTTTGTCTTCAAATTGCAGTCTGTGCTTTCTGTGTGGCATAATTCAAAAAGTCCCAGGTTGGCCAGCAGGTTAATCATGTGACCAACTCTTTGTTTGAAACAACATCGTCTGCAAGGATTGTTGATTTCAAAAGTTCTCCAGTCCCACTCAATGGGCGGGGTGGGGGGTGGTGGGGGTGCGCGGTTGGAGGAGTGCTGGTTCTTACACAGACAGTGGCTCTCAATGTCTTTTGATCACCATTATTGACAAAACCCATTTCACTAATTGAAGCAGGGAGCACTTCCATACGCACATATGAACTAGGAGCAGGAGTAGGCCCTTTGAGCCTGCTGTGCCATTCAATAAGTTCATGGCTGAACTGATTACTCCACATTTCCACTGACCCGCGATAAACCTCCACCCCCTTGCTTATCAAGAATCTATCTACCTCTTAAAAGACTCAGCTTCCATCGCCTTTTGAGGAAGAGAATTCCAAAGACTCACGACCCTCTGAGAGAACAAATTTCTCCTCATCTCTGTCTTAAATGGGTGACCCCTTATTTTTAGACAGTTCTAGATTCTCTCACAAGGGGAAACATCCTTTCCACATCCACCCTGTCAAGACCCCTCAGGACTTTATATGTTTCAATCAAGTCGCCTCTTACTCTTCTAAATTCCAGCAGATGCAGCCTAGCCTGTCCCATCTTTCCTCATAAGACAGCTCACCCATTCCAGGTATTAGTCTAGTAAACCTTCACTTGTACTGCCTCCAACGCATTTACATCCTTCCTTAAATAAGGAGACCAATACTGTACACAGTACTCCAGATGTGGTCTCACCAATGCTCTGTATAGCTGAAGCATGACCTCCCTACCTTTGTATTCATTTCCCCTTGCAATAAACAATAACATTCTATCTACTTTCCTAATTATGTGCTGTACCTGCATACTAACCTTGATTCAGACACTAGGACACCCAGATCCCTCTGCATCTCAGAGTTTTGAAATCACTCACCATTTAGATAATTTGCTTTTTTATTCTTCCTGCCAAAGTGGACAATCTCAAATTTTCCCACGTTATACTGTTTGCCAGGTCTTTACCCACTCACTTAACCTATCTATATCCCTTTATAGCCCCCTTATGTCCTCTGCACAAGTTACTTTCATACCTATCTTTGTGTCATCAGCAAATTTAGCAACCATACCTTTGGTCCCTTCATCTAAGTCATTTATATAAATTGTTAAAAGGTTGAGGCCCCAGCCCAGATCTCTGTGGCACACCATTCATTGCATCTTGCCAACCAGAAAATGACCCATTTATGCCTACTCTCTGTTTGCTAGCCAATCTTCTATCCATGCCAATATATTAGCCCCTACACCATGAGCTTTTATTTTCTGCAGTAACCTTTGATGTTGGCACCTGATCAAATGCCTTCTGGAAATCTAAGTACAGTGCATCCACCGGTTCCCCTTTATCCACAGCACGTGTTACTTCTTCAAAGAACTCCAATAAATTGGTTAGACATGATTTCCCTTTCACAAAACCATGTTGACTCTGCCTGATTGCCTTCAATTTTTCTAAATACCCTGCTATAACATCTTTAATAATAGCTTCTAACATTTTCCCTAAGACAGGTGTTAAGCTAACTGGCCTGTAGTTTTCTGCTTTCTGTCTCCCTTCCTTTTTGAGTAGAGGAGTTGCATTCTTTATTTTCCAATCTAACGGAACCTTCCCCAAACCTAGGGAATTTTGGAAAATAAAAACTAACGCATCAACTATCTCACTCACCACTTCTTTGAATACCCAAGGATGAAGTCCATCAGGACCCGAGCACTTGTCAGCCCGCAGCTCCAACAATTTGTTCAGTACCACTTCCCTGTTGATTGTAATTTTCTTAAGCTCCTCCCTCCCTTCCATTTCCTGACTTACAGCTAGTACTGGGATGTTACTTGTATCCTTGATAGTGAAAATCAATGCAAAATATCTGTTCAATTCATCTGCCATCTCCTTATTATCCATTATTAATTCCCCAGACTCACTTTTTTTTAGGACCAACGCTCACTTTGTTAACCCTTTTCTTTTTTAATTATCTATAGAAACTCTTACTATCTGTCTTTATATTTCTAGCTAGCTTTCTCTCATAATCTAATTTTACCTTCCTTATTAATCTTTTAGTCATTCTTTGCTGTTTTTTTATATTCTGTCCAATCTTCTGACTTGCCTCCCATCTTTGCGCAATTGTAGGCTTTTTCTTTAAATTTGATACTATCTTTAACTGTTTTAGTTAACCACGGATGTGGGTCCCACCCTTGGAATTTTTCTTTCTCAATGAAATGTATCTATTCTGTGTATTCTGAAATATCCCTTTAAATGACTGCCACTGCATCTCTATTGATCCATCCCTTAAACTGATTTGCCTGTACACTTTAGCTAGCTCTGCTTTCATACCCTCATAATGGCCCTTATTTAAGTTTAAAATACTGGTCTTGGACCTACTCTTCTCTCCCTCAAACTGAATGTAAAATTCAATCATATTATGATCGCTGCTACCTAGGGGCGCCATTGTTTCTCTAACTGTCTCTCAGAATGCAAATGTGCAGCTATGTTTTCAGCTGTTCAGCTCTGTGGTCTTTTTAAACAAATTATGTTCAATGTCCAGTAAAAGTGCAAATAGTGTTCCATATGATGAAATTAATATGTTTCTATTTGGCCGGTGTGGTTTCTGTCACACTATAAAGCAGCAAAAGTCATTCATGCTGTTTTTCCAGGATTTTGGCCAAGGTTATAGTGGGAGATCAGAGAACTCCTGCAGAAATTCCAGACGATTGACACTAAATTGATGATCTCGTTCAAAGAGAGTGACTGGTTTGGGAAATGTCACATCGGCATGGTCAGAGGTGCTGTTCTGAACTTGGCATTAAGGCATATTGTTGAGACTGATTTACAGGGAGATATTCTACACCTAACTATGCTATACATGAAATGGAAAGTCTTCAATTCCCCAACTTGGTAAATACATCATTCACTAAAAATACCATATAGCCAGGTGCCCAGTGGTTCAGTAAGATTACATCGTGAACAGGAGAACCATACAAACTAGAAAGATCTCAGAATCTTAAAATGCTAAGAGGCTGCCAAATCGCTATTGCCTGTTTTATGCTATTGTTCAAAACAAATTTATACCTCAAGTTTCCTGGCTTTCGTGGGCCTCCTGTGTTTCGATGTGCTGCCTCTATTTATATGCAACCTTCTCCTACAATCAAATATGAAGTGGAAGTATGTTAGAAATTTAAATGTAAGAGATGTGTGCTACCCAAGTGTGCAGTATATTATGTGAATGTGTGAGCAAACAACATTAAGGAACTTTGTACTGGCATCATATTTGATGCATGCTACTTGCCACATTTAATAGGCCATATGGTCAACACTTCAACATGGCAACATTACACAGTGCTGTGAAACAGAATAAGCATGCCTGTGCACTCAGAAAGAACAGCTGGCAAAGTGCACTGCATCATCCCTCAGCGATTGTGGATTAAGGTAAGAACAATCAAAATGCTTTGCAAGCACCATATTAAGATGTTGTTTTAAGCTTCCAAGCCTAACATGGCAACCTTCTGTCGCCAAGCAAATTTCTTCCTTACCTGGTTCCAGGTCAACAACAACAACTTGTATTTACATAGCACCTTTAATGTAATAAAACTTCCCAAGGCACTTTACAAACATTAGCAAACAAAATTTGACACTGAGTCACATAAAGAAATACTAGGCCAGATGACCAAACGCTTGGTCAAAGAGTTAGGATTTAAGAAGCGTCTTAAAGAGGGAAAGAGAGTTACAGATTTAAGGAGGGAATCCTGGAGTTTATGGCTTTGGCAGCTGAAAGCATGACCACCAATGTTGGAGAGATTAAAATCAGGAATGCTTAAGAGACCAGAATTGGCAGAGTGCAGAATAGAGAAGAATGAGACCAGGGAGGGATTTGAAAACAAGGATGAGAAAACAAGAATGACAATTTTGAAATTGTGGCATTGATTAACTGGGAGGAATGTAGATCAGTGAGCACTGGAGAGATGGGTGAGCAGGACTTATTATGAGTTCGGACATGGGCAGCAGAATTTTGAATGACCTCAAGCTTGCAATGCGTAGAGGTAGGGAGGCTGGCCAGGAAGGGGCTGGAGTTGTCAAGTCTTGAGGTAACAAAGGCATGTATGAAGGTTTCAGCTTAGGCAAGCTTAGACAAGGGCAGAGTAAGGGGCAATGGTACAGAGGTGGAAATAGGTGATCGTAGTGATCGTACGGATATGTGGTAGGAATCTGATCTTGGGGTCAAATATAACACCAAGGTTATAGATCAACTGGACTGCATTTACATGTTCTTGTCATCTAAATCCAAGCAACTTTGGCACCACTCCTTATTGTAGGGTCTTCCAAATAGAACCATCTGTTGCTATGGACCTATTGATATAGGTCCTCAATGGAATCATCATTAAATGGTGTGATTCTGCCTTCAGTTAGTTTCCTGTAACCTGCAGCAGGATCGCTTTGAGGATGTTCAGCAGCTTTTTACGAGCTGGTGGGCCCAGAAAGCACATTACAAGTTTTTGGTCATTGAGTTTGACATGTGCTAAGTGCTTGGAGAACTGACAACATACTGAAATAAACTGACATCACATTATAGTGCAAGACCAGCTTCTCGCTCAGCATACATTTGGGCACCATATATGAATGCAAAACTTTTAAAATTTATTTCACGAGCAACTGCTTCCTTTTAACAGAAGCTGTAGCATGTGATCAATGTATAGAAACTGAATGAACAAATAACCTATGTTTTCTAACATGAGGGCCACATCTCCCTTTTTTGAGTATGAGGATTACATTTGCTACCATCCAGTCCACAGAGGATTTTTTTTTCATTATGAATTTTAATCTTCCAGGAGTTGGACACTGTAGGTTAAAGAACTGTCCATCTGTTTACCCATCTGTCAGCGAACACAAACTCAGCAAACTCCATAGCTTGGATTTGAACCAAACTGCTCTGGTATCATTCTCTCACATGGAACTCTTTACTGTCCTGTTTTCCTTTCTCAGGATTTTAGAACACAATTATAGTATCACCTAATAACTATTCCTAGATTTATTTCCTCTTTCACCCTTTTCAACATCATGGTATCCTTTACTATGAACCTTGGCATGTCACCTTCATCTTCATTTATCAATTTAAAAAAAAATCAGGACTGAGTCTTTTCTAAAGTGAAGTGAAATTAGGAAGCAATTTTTCCATACATAAGATAGAAGAAATCTGGAATTCTCTTCCCCGAAAAAGAATTGTAGCTTCATGAGTGTGAGATTGATAGATTTTTGCCGGGTTAGGCTACTTGCAAGAGGTGTTGTATTAATAATTAACTCGATGGTCCAGATGATATATGGATTTGCCAGGGCGTTATAACTGCCTCTTCACATCTCCAATCTACTTTTAATTCATTCAGTTTTGGGAATGAACTTTTATGTAGAATTGGGAAATCAAAATCAAAATGAATGTGAAGAAACACCAGATAATTAGGATAGAATTGACAAAAATACATTGGAAATCTGGCTGTGAAGAACACTTTTACAAGAGGGAGCCAAGTTTGAGACTACACTTCTTGTTTTGTATACTTGTAAAATATTTTCTGTGTATGTACTGATTTAATCTTCTAACTGCTGGAAGATCAAACCAGTCTTGTTATTACACGGATAGCAGAGTTAGCATGCTTCTGAAGTTCATCTTGAGGTTATTACTTAAAAGGTTTGCAAGAAGATAGAATCAGAGGATGTAAATGGAAATTAATAAGAAGTTAAATTTAGAACAAATATTAGGAAAAAGTCTGGACTTGACGTGATAAATGTTTGGAATAATCTGCCAAGTAATGTAAAAGAAGCAAAAACATCAGATTGTCAAAATTCAATTAGATACCATAGGAGAGAATTCATGTACACAGGGATTTTTTTTTCTTATATAATAAAAGCAAAATACTGCAGATGCTGGAAATCTGAAATAAAAACTGAAAGTGCAGGAAATACTCAGCAGGTCACAGACCTGAAACGTTAACTCTGCTTCTCTCTCCACAGATGCTGCCTTAACTGCTGAGTATTTCCAGCACTTTCTGCTTTTTTCATGTCTTTTTTTGTATTCTTTGGTGTCGAAGTACTTTCTGAGCTCCCTGTACTTTGAATGCAAGTGAGAATGGCCAATATAACTGTTCAGAACCAGACACCAAGGCCAGGATTTCAAGAGGAGATGGTGGCCCCGCCCACTGGCCGGAAAGTCGGGCACAAGCCTGCTTCCGCCAGCCCTGCAAGTCACGACTGTATATAACAATCCTCAGACAATTAATTGCCTGTAGTCCTGGCTTCTGCCTATCTGAGATAGGATGTCCTGCCTCAAAGAGCTACCAGCCAATCAGAGGGCCAGCATCTCTTCACTCCCAGTAGCGCCACTGGGAGCAGCAAGCACTGCTGGGACTGCTGCAGTGCCGGGACCCAGCCAGTGTAGGTAAGTGGGGTCGGGGCTCACCTGGGCCAATCAGCCAGGCCCTGACGATGGGGGTGAATTGAACATGAGGGCGGTCGGGGGTTTCCAACGGGGGTGGTCTGGGCCACTGGGGGTTGCCTTCCTTGGGTGCAGGGTGCCCGATCAGGAGGGCACACCCAGCTTGCAAGGAGGCCATCACGTTTAACTGGGTAGCCTCCCCAGGTGGTGAAGTGCTCATCTTCTGCTGGTATTTTACCAACAGTGGCAGGAAAAGGCCCTTAAGTGGCCTACGGGCAGGTGGGCTGCCTGCCACCTTCACCACTGCTGGTAAAATTCCAGTATGGTGGGTAGGCAACAGGCACAGCACCCCTCGCCATCCACCCAATTTTATGCACTTGCCTCCTCCCAGCCCACTGCAGGGATGGAGGGCGGGGTGGGGCATAAAAATCTTGGCCCAAGATATTTTGTTAGGGTCTCAGTACGTTAAATAAAAAGCTTTCATACAATAGGAAAGGTGATATTCTGTATATTTTAATGATCATATCTTAGAACAAGTCATGAAGTAGAATTCGTAAAGCTGAACATATTGTTATGACCAGGTGAGAAAGAGGGCTAGGGTTCCCATTCAGCCTTCACCTGGTCTTACTGTAACAGGGTTTTATTTTTAAACACACTGTGCTTTTAGCTCACTGTTCACCGCTATCCAATTATAAGGCAAAGAAACCAGCACAAACAGGTTTTCTTAGGTTTAAAGAAGAAAAGTTGAAATTTATTAAACATGAACTTAAATTCCAATTGGGTTGATGCCTACAGATACACGACGTGCCCACGCTAGCATGCATACGCGATACACACATGCAAATAGAGACAGAAAAGAGCCGAAGGAAAATAAAGTGGAAATATTTGAAGCAATATCTGAAGAGTTTTTGTTACGGGTCTTCAAGCTAACTGTACTGTCCTTAATTGTAGGTAGATCTTGCTTTTCGTTGGGGCCCAGTAGTCTTCTTAAACCTTGTTCGCTGTGGGAGATTTTTCTCGCTTGGGGTTCATGTGTCTTCAGTGGATTCAGAGGCTTGTGAGAAAGAGATGAGAGCAGACAGGACAGATCTTCTCAGTCCAGGAGCAAACATACACCCTGAGTTCAAACTGTTTGTACAATTCAGAAAAAACCCAGGTTGCCAAGCAGGTTAGTCATGTGACTAACTGGTCTGACCATGTCTTGGATTCTATCACCTTAGCAGTCTCTGGAATGATCCTCTTACACACAATCTCTGGTGATCAAGGTCCATTGTGGGTTGAATGTGTCAGGGAATGGTCCTTTGTTCTTCCAGTCACTGTCTGTTAATATGCAAATGTCTTTTCCAGCCATGACTGATCTGTTTAACAAGTCCTTTCTTCATTCCAATAACAGTTTAAAATCAATGTTCATAACAACATTAATATGCCTCATTTTTTGACAGGTGGGGGCCTAGCATGATAATATTATGGGTAATTTTACCAAATTATGCTTTTGGTGCAGAGCCTCAGCTGGCAGAAGTGCGTATCAAGCACTTGGATACGCGCTTCCCATGATTTTCTGTCTGTTCCTTTTAATAGGCAGAAAATGATGTATCCCCAAATTCTTGATATGTGCTCCTAGCCGGTGAGACTCTGCCCTAAGAATTGAATCTTATGGGGCCCCTGGAGAAGGGATTGGGGGCAGGGGGGCCCATAGAATTACAGTGGAGGTGAGGTGGGGGGGGGCAGATGGCGAAGCGCACGTTGCCTCCCCATTGAAGCATAATTTTGTCGGGGGCGGGATCGGCTGCAGATGGCTTTCCCCTCCAGAGGCCACTTGAGGCCCTTAAATGGCCTATTACTGTACTATATTGTCAATGTGCTCTATGTATATAATGAGAATAGTAGACTTTGGGTCAAAGTAACAGGAGCTTACATACAGGGGTCTTCTCACTAAGGTATCTACAAGAACACTGAGCAGCACAAGGTTCAACCTCGCAACATCACATCCTGTGATGATGCTTCAGGTCTAAATACATAATCTACCCAGCAGCTTATGTACATTATACTGCAATTCCTAGCCATAAGAGACTCTTCCTGCTGGGTGGTGGGGGGGTGGCCTCCACCATGTGGGGAGGTCGCCCAGTAAAATGAGGTGACCTCCCTCCTGGCTGTGGGGGGGGGGGTGGTGGGCCCTCCTCTGTGGGAAATCTGTAGCCCCCTGAACCCTGTCCCCCTACTCGAGAGAACCCACCTCATATACCTTGGTCTAGGTCCAAGGCTTCTTGCAGTACCGGTAGAGGCCACCACTCCCGGTGGCACTGCCGATACTACTGAGCTGCCGGCCCTGTGATTGACTGGCAGCTCTTGGAGGCAGGATCCCCGTCTATAAAGGGACAGGGGTCACGGTGCCGGGCACGTAAGTGATGAGTGCCGGTAGATTGTGTTGGCGGGAGGCTCCGAAAGGCTGAGGCCGAGTTCCCCTCGCCTCTACGGCCCGACGCTGGGAGCACCGCTGGTGTGACAAAATCCAACCCTCAGAGTGCAATTCAGTAAAATTAGCCCCAATACTTCTCAATCAATATCTCGGAAATAAATTGGAATTCAACATCAGTCTTCAAGATATTGAAGCTGTGCTGTGGTCTCTTCAAGAGCAGCTATAAGCTGCATCAGTCCGCAGTAAAAATTAAAGATATAAAACTTAGCATACTACAAATGAAGCAGGCCATGTGACTGTTTAACCTGCTACCCTTGTATTCAAAGGATTATTGTGTTTCTGAGAAATATTCTTTGAGAAAAGTGTAAGTATAAAAAGTATGTCATTTGTTTCTTATATGTAAAATTGTCCCTCAAAGTATAAACCCAATGTAAGTCTGATTAAAACTAGTTAATAATTAAATGAGGAATTGCTTACATTAATGTTTAGCTAATTTTTTAAAAATATCTACATGTGTCAATTTTGGTGTGAATTGATCAGGCTCCAACATTTCACCGAAGTAGCCTTAATTAATCTTTCAGTCCAAACAATGAGGCCAAAGATTCTGCAATAGCAGAAAATCCAACAGGATATTCAGCTTCTGGGTAGATTATTGGGCCTATTCTGCCTTCAACTGAGATCCATTACATGTCTAGCTATGGTTGCTGGATAGCAATCAGCAGTGGGATTCCTGAGTGATTTTCCCTTCTATAACCTAGAATTGCTAGGGGCAATTGTAACACATTTCTATTGGGAGCTCAATGCTGCCTTCACCATATGAGCTTAGGGAAACCACAGGTTTAGACCCATTAACCCATAGTTAGAATACTAGGCTTCCAGTCCAGAGACCTCAGACTAAATCTTGACCAACATGATAAGATGATGATCTCCTGTCTGTGATGGTTCTTGTAGATAAATTCCCACCCTTTGGGCTGGATTTTAAGAGCCCGCCGCCAATCTCAGTAGTAAGCTCAAAAAATGCGAGTCGCACACCAAAGAGCCGCCACAATCTCAAGCTCGGCAGCTCAATTAAATAGCCGGGGCGGCCCATTCCCCGCCTCCCCCACCCCCAGTGTCGTGGAGGGGGCGGGCTGTTCTTCCCCAGCAATGGCGTCAGCTGCCTGTGTGCAGGCACTGGCGCAATTTTTAAAGGGCAGCCAGCCCTGCCACCCAATTTACATTTTTAAACACAAAACCCCCAAAATTAAATAAATAAATTTCTTATAACCCTTTTCCACCCTGCCCCCAATGATTACATTAACTATTTGTCCATTCCCCCCCAAAACACTTAACTTTTACATCTGACCTCCCCCCCCGCCCCAAAACCGCCCAAAGTTTGAAGTTCAACCCTTCCCACCATCCCCTACACCCATTATGTTTATTTGACCCCGTTCCTCCCCTCCCCCGCTGCACTGAAAATCTTATCTCCTCTCCCCTCCCCACCAGTGTCACGCCGCCTTTCCCCGGTGGGGGAATTGAAGGCGTGGCGGTGCCGGCTGCTGCGCTGAAGATTGCGGCGGGCCCTCAAGTATATGTAAATTCATTTTTTAAAATTCATTTGAATATTTCAGTCGAGGTCCCGTCGCCAAGCAGTGGGGGCACCACCACGGTGCCTCGCCGCCACCTGGAGGATCGGGCCGGGCCCTCATGGTGTCGAGGTCCATCCGGAGCCATCTTCAGGCACGCCCCTCCCCCCACCGTCCCCCACCCCTGCCACGGATCACGACGTTGAGTGCTTGGTAAAATCCAGCTCTTTGACTCTGGACAAGTTAAATTCTTTGAATAATTAGGAAAATTCACCTCTTAGAAACTCAAGCTTTCAATTTTGGCAGCTGAAAAAGGCAGCACTGCAACAGATGCCACATTTCCATTTTAGTTTCTCAGACATGCAAATGATAATCACATACTGGATGATTTAATGAGGGTATGAATGTCCTGAAAAGATCTGCTGGATTTTTAAAAAATTTGTATTGTCTGGTAGGGATGAGGACTGAATAAAACTGAAAATCAGAAGTGACTCATCTGGTATATTTTACAAACATTAATGTCCTGTTGTTGTAACAATAAAAGAACATCAATCTGTTACATTTACCGGGATAAATTTTATTTGGCCCTTGGAAACGGGAACGGAGGCGGAGGTTGGCGGGGTGTGGTGATGGGGCAGGGGGCATAAAATTGGGATGGGAGATATCGGACCATAAGTCCGGCATGTGATCTCACATCCCAAATTTATGGATGTCGGCAAACATAGAGGGCAGACAGCAGACATCGACACAGTTGACAGGCAATTAAGGTAGTTAAGAGGCCTATTGATAGAGATTTTACTCAGTTTTAAATTTTAATGATGGCTCTCGGGAATCACAGAGCTTCAGCGCCTCCCCTGGATGATGGAGGTGACATGGAGGTGGAAGCTCATTGTTGGCTACAAAGGGAGGCCATCAGGAGAGGCAGCATCAATTGCCAGGAAGGGTGGAGAAGGCAAGACATTGGGCATCGTCTGAGGAGTGGGGGAAAAGGTGCCAACACTGCAGGTGTGCCATACCGGGGGGTGCAAAGTGCAAGTTCCACCTCATCAGACGTGACAAGGGTTGAGGGGGTCATTGGCAGTCAAGACTTTGAACTCAGGGTGAGGCCACCTATCATGGGCCTGTCATCCAGGCTGAGGGACCCCATTGAAGTGGAGGTACAGCAGATCGGGAGGGAGGTTCAGGCACCAGCAATGGCACCGCAACAACCTGTGAGGCCACAGGAGGGTCAGCATCGCCCTTCAGATGGTGGAGAAAGGTGCAGAGGGGAAAGCCAGCAGCCCCCTCCAAGCAGGAAAAGCTACCCTCCAGAGAGGGTCTACCAGCCGAGGGTCTACTACCTACAGATGTCCGAGAGGCAGTGTCAATGAAGACTACGCTTTTCCATGGAGGCCATCACTGATGTATGTGTTATGATGCCTGACAAGCTGTGCTCCAGTGAACTTGGTGGAAATCCAATGCCAGTGGCACTGAAGCTCACCATGAAACTGAAATCCTATGCATATGGATCAGTCCACGGATCCACTGGCGATATGTGTGGAATCTGACAGTCTACGGCCCATCGGTGCATCAAGGAGGTCACCAATGCCCTTTTCAGGAGGACCTGTGACTAGCTTTCGCACGGATCCCAACAGTCAAGCTGAGAGGTGAATTGGGTTTGGGGCCATCACTAGATTTGATCAGGCACAGGGTGTCATCGACTGCATGAATGAGGCTCTCAAGACTCTTGCAGACCAGCCAGCAGTCTTCATCAACAGGAAAGGCTTCCACTCCCTCAGTGTCGGGAAGGGAGACCCTTGACCCTTCAATGTCTCTGTTCCCTCATGTAGGCCACGCGGTGCCTACTGGAACAGCCTCCGAGACTGTGGGAGACCCTGCCACCTCTGAGGGGGAGGATGGAGCATCAGATGGTCAGTTGTCATCTCATAACCCTACACCCTCTGCCAGTACAGATACTCTCACGTCAGCGGGCTTGCGCTCGCGGTTAGACACAACCTGGTGGGCACTTCACAGACGTGCTCGAGCAGCTTTCGGAGGCATCCCAGGCCTGCGGCAGTCGGAGGACTGTGGGAGGCCAGGCCCATGCTGAGCCCCTGGCTCGTGATGTGACTCTGGTGTCGCCAGCTTCACACGAAATGCTGCAGCTGCAGTGAGAGGTCAGGCAACATCTGGAAGAGATGCCAGAGGCAATGCATGCCCAAGTCCGGACGACGGTGGAGTCCATCCAGTCCTTGAGTGCTGTACTGTCTCTGACTGGTGCATGTGTGGTGTCCTCCATTGAGAGATTGGCAACTCTGATGGAGAGCCAAATTCAGCAGAGCACTCAGTGTCTGAAGGACATTCGTGCAGACCCGCATACCCATGTCTTGACCATGGGCGCAGGCAGCAGTGACAAGGCAAGAGGGGGACAGGGGACCTGGAGTCACCAACAGGTCCTTCACCCTATCAGGTCAGCAGGAAGGCACAAGTGTGCCTTGCAGGGGAGGAGAAACTGCTGTCCACTGATGCTGGGGGCTCCTCTTGAGATGCTCCTGATGCAGTCAGCAGTTCCTCTGCCCCTCGACCAGTGATGCAAGGGCCTCCATCATCCCTGATGACAGAGGGTGCTACTGCTTCTGTGCAGGAGGACCCCAACATGCTGGGGCCCACCAGGCCTAAGGCAACCAGAGAAAGACAGCCTAGGTCCTCCTTCGCCAAGGGGCAGCAAGGCCAGCTGCCTGCCTCCACTTCAGCTGATAGCGCAGGGGGAGCACCTCATAAGAGTGCACACAAAAAAATAAAAGAAGAGCACCAAGAAGCACGGGGCTTTAACAGGTGACTGTGCATTGTAGCTGGAAAGGGTAGTGTTTACTGTGTTATGACCAGGTGAGAAAGGGATCTAGGATTTCCTCTCAGCCTTCACCTGGTCTTACCGTAACAGGGTTCATTTTTTTTAAGCACATGGTTTTTTTTTTTTAGCTCCCCCTTAGTGAATCTTTGTTCACTATCTTCCAATTATAAGGCAAAGAAACTAGCCAAACAGGTTTTCTTATGTCTAAAGAAAAAAGGTTGAACTTTATTAAATTTAAACTCTAATTCGGTTAACGCCTACGAATACCATGACACGCCCACACAAGCATGCATACGCGACACACACATGCAGATAGAGACAGAAAAGAACAGAAAAAATAAAGTGGAAAAGTTTGAGGCAATTTCTGAAGATGGTTTTGGTTACTGTTCTTCGAGCTCGCTGTAAAGTCCTTGATTGTAGGTAGGTCTTGCTTTTCATTGGGGTCCAGTATTTTTCTTAAACCTTGTTCGATGCAGGAGACTATTCTGTCTTGAAGTTCATGTGTCCTCAGTGGGTCCAGAGGCTTGTGAGAAAAGAGATGGGAGCAGACAGGAGAGGTCCTCTCACTCCAGGAGCAAACAGTCTTTCTCAGTTCAAACTGTTTGTGCAATTCAGAAAAACTCAGATTTCCAAGCAGGTTAGTCATGTGACTAGCTGGTCTGACCACGTCTGTTTGTGGATTCTCTGGTCTTAGCCGACCCGGGAATGTCTCTTCTTACACACAATACCTGGTGCTCAAAGTCCATTGTGGGTTAAATTGGAGTAGGGAATAGCCCCTTTGTCCCTCCAAGCACTGTCTGGTGAGTATGCAAAAATGTTTTTCCAGCCAAGTGTTTGGTGATTTTTTTTTAACAAGTCCTTTCTTCACTCCAGTAACAGTTTAAAATCAGTGTTCATATGACAACATTAATATGCCTCATTCTTGGCAGGTGGGGGCCTGCATGACAACTGTCATGGTCAGAAAAGAATTTTATCCAAAAAACAAGATCTCCAATAAAAACAGAAAGTTCTGGAAATACTTAGCAGGTCAGACAGCATCTGTGGAGAGAGAAGCAGAGTTAATGTTTCAGGTCTGTGACCTTTCATCAGAACTAGCAAAAGTTAGAAAAGAATTAGGTTTTAAGCAAGTGAAGGGGGGTGGTGTTGTTGGGGCAGGGAGCAAAAGGGAAGGTGTGTATGTAATAGGGCAGAGGGCAGGAGAGATTAAATAACAAAGCTGCCCTGGGACAAAGGCAAAGAGCGTGTTAATGCTTGTCTTGCAAGACAAAACATTAGTCCAGAGAGAGTTTTAATAGCAGCATAATGAACAGCTCTGTCTACATGAAAAACAGACACATGGGTAAAAAACAAAATAAAATAAAATATAAAAATATAAAAAAAGGCCAGTCATGCTCTGAAATTGTTGAACTCAATGTTGATTCCACAAGGCTGTAGAGTGTCTAATCGAAAGAGTAGGTGCTGCTCCTTGAGCTTGTGTTGATGTTCATTGGAACACTGGAGCAGGCCAAGGACAGAAATGTTGGCATGAGAGCAGTCGGGTGGGGTGGATGGGGATGTGTGTTGAAATGGCAAGTGACTGGATGCTCAAGCTCATGCTTTTGGACTGAGCGGAGGTGTTTTTATATTTTAATATTTTAATTTTTTCATTTTTTAAATTTATTTTTTAACCATGTGCCTTTTTTCATGCAGACAGAGCTGCTCATTATTCTGCGATTAACACTCTCACGGACCCATTCCACCTAAGGCTCAGCTTATCCAACATCATGGCACATAGATCAGTGATGGCCTCCCTGGAGAGACGGAGTCTTCATTACCACTGTCTCTCCGATATCTGCAGGTAGTTGAGCCCAGTCCTGTGGACCGTCTCTGGAGGGTGCCTTTCTCTGCATTGAGGAGACACCTGCCTTTCCCTTGTGCACCATTCTGCACCATCTGGCGGCCATTGCTGACCCTCCTGTGGGCTCACAGATTGTTGCAGTTCCGCTGCAGGTGTCTGGACATCCTTCCTGCTCTGCTGCATTTCCTTCTCAACATGGTCCCCAAAGCCTGGATGAATGAAGCCCAGGTTAGGTGGCCTCTCCCTAAGTACAAGGCCTTCACTGACAACGCCCCCTACTTGTCACCTCTGACGTCATGGCACTTGCCTGTTGCCCCCCGGTATGGCACCCCTGCAGTTCTGGGACCTTTGCCCCCCTCCTCAGATGATTCCCGATGCCCTCCCTTCTCCACCCTGCCAGGCAGTTGATGCTACCTCTCCAATGGCCTCCTTTTGCAGCCAGCAATGAGCTCCCACCTCCATGTCCCCTCCTTCAAGCAGCTGAGGCTCTGAAGCTCTGTGATTACCAAGCACCGTTAATAAAATTTAAAACTAAGAATAAAATTGCTGTCAATATGTCTCTTAAGTACCTTAATTTTTCTTTTATTCATTAATGGGATGTAGGCGTCACTCGTCAGGCCAGCATTTATTGCCCATCCCTAATTGCCCTTGAGAAGGTGGTGGTGAGCTGCTGTCTTGAACCACTGCAGTCCATTTGGGGTAGGTATACCCACAGTGCTGTTAGGAAGGGAGTTCCAGGATTTTGATCCAGCGACAGTGAAGGAATGGCGATATAGTTCCAAGTCAGGATGGTGTGTGACTTGGAGGGGAACTTGCAGGTGGTGGTGTTCCCATGTATTTGCTGCCCTTGTCCTTCTAGTTGGTAGAGGTCGCGGGTTTGGAAGGTGCTGTCCAAGGAGCCTTGGTACATTGCTGCAGTGCATCTTGCAGATGGTACACACTGCTGCCACTGTGCGTCGGTGGTGGAGGGAGTGAATGTTTGTGGATGGGGTGCCAATCAAGCGGGCTGCTTTGTCCTGGATGGTGTCGAGGTTCTTGGGTGTTGTTGGAGCTGCACCCATCCAGGCAAGTGGAGAGTATTCCATCGCACTCCTGACTTGTGCCTTGTAGATGGTGGATAGGCTTTGGGGAGTCAGGAGGTGAGTTACTCGCCTCAGGATTCTTAGCCTCTGACCTGCTCTTGTAGCCACGGTATGTATATGGCGAATTCAGTTCAGTTTCTGGTCAATGGTAGCCCCTAGGATGTTGATAGTGGGGGATTCAGCGATGGTAATGCCGTTGAATGTCAAGGGGAGATGGTTAGATTCTCTCTTGTTGGAGATGGTCATTGCCTGGCACTTGTGTGGCGCGAATGTTACTTGCCACTTATCAGCCCAAGCCTGGATATTGTCCAGGTCTTGCTGCATTTCTACACAGACTGCTTCAGTATCTGAGGAGTCACGAATGGTGCTGAACATTGTGCAGCCATCAGTGAACATCCCCACTTCTGACCTTATGATTGAAGGAAGGTTATTGATGAAGCAGCTGAAGATGGTTGGGCCGAGGACACTACCCTGAGGAACTCCTGCAGTGATGTCCTGGAGTTCAGATGATTGACCTCCAACAACCACAACCATCTTCCTTTGCGCTAGGTATGACTCCAGCCACCGGAGGGATTTCCCCCGATTCCCATTGACCTCAGTTTTGCTAGGGCTCCCTGATGCCATACTCGGTCAAATGCTGCCTTGATGTCAAAGGCAGTCACTCTCACCTCACCTCTTGAGTTCAACTCTTTTGTCCATGTTTGAACCAAGGCTGTAATGAGGTCAGGAGCTGAAAGTCCCTGGCGGAACCCAAACTGAGCGTCACTGAGCAGGTTATAGCGAAGCAAGTGCCGCTTGATGGCACTGTTGATGACACTTTCCATCACTTTACTGATGATTGAGAGTAGGCTGATGGGGTGGTAATTGGCCAGGTTGGATTTGTCCTGCTTTTTGTGTACAGGACATATCTGGGCAATTTTCCACATTGCAGGTTAAATGCCGGTGTTGTAGCTGTACTGGAACAGCTTGGCTAGGGGCGCGGCAAATTCTGGAGCACAGGTCTTCAGTACTATTACCGGAATATTGTCAGGGCCGCCTTTGCAGTATCCAGTGCCTTCTGTCGTTTCTTGATATCACGCGGAGTGAATCAAGTTGGCTGAGGTCTGGCATCTGTGATGCTGGGGACTTCAGGAGGAGGCCGAGATGTATCATCAACTCAGCACTTCTGGCTGAAGATTGTTGCGAATACTTCAGCCTTCTCTTTCGCACTGATGTGCTGGGCTCCCCCATCATTGAGGATGGGGATATTTGTGGAGCCACCTCCTCCAGTTAGTTGTATAATTGTCCACCACCATTCACGGCTGGATGTGGCAGGACTGCAGAGCTTAGATCTGATCTGTTGTTTATGGGATCGCTTAGCTCTGTCTATCGCATGCTGCTTACGCAGTTTGGCATGCAAGTAGTCCTGGGTTGTAGCTTCACCAGGTTGACACCTCATTTTGAGGTATGCCTGGTGCTGCTCCTGGCATGCCCTCCTGCACTCTTCATTGAACCAGGGTTGGTCTCCTGGCTTGATGATAATGGTAGAGTGGGGGATATGCCAGGCCTTGAGGTTACAGATTGTGGTTGAGTACAATTCTGCTGCTGCACCACAGCACCTCATGGATGCCCAGTTTTGCATTGCTAGATCTGTTCAAAATCTATCCTATTTAGCACGGTGATAGTGCCAGACAACACGATGGACGGTATCCTCAATGTGAAGGTGGGACCTCGTCTCCACAAGGACTATGTGGTGGTCACTCCTTCTGTCATGGACAGAAGCATCTGCGGCAGGCAGATTGGGGAGGACGAGGTCAAGTATGTTTTTCCCTCTTGTTGGTTCCCCCACCACCTGCCGCAGACCCAGTCTAGCAGCTATGTCCTTTAGGACTCAGCCAGCTCGGTCAGTAGCGGTGCTACCAAGCCACTCTTGGTGATGGATATTGAAGTCCCCCACCCAGAGTACATTTTGTGCCCTTGCCATCCTCAGTACTTCCTCTAAGTGGTGTTCAACATGGAGAAGTACTGAGTCATCAGCTGAGGGAGGGCGGTAGGTGGTAATCAGTAGGAGGTTACCCTACCCATGTTTGACCTGATGCCATGAGACGTCATGGGGTCCGGAGTCGATGTTGAGGACTCCCAGAGCATCTCCCTCCCTACTATATACCACTGTGCCACCACCTCTGGTGGGTCTGTCCTGCCGGTGGGACAGGACATACCCGAGGATGGTGATGGCAGTGTCTGGGACATTGTCTGTCAGGCAAGGCATGATTCCGTGAGTATGACTATGTCAGGCTGTTGCTTGACTAGTCTGTGGGATAGCTCTCCCATCTTTGGCACAAGCCACCAGTAAGGAGGACTTTGCAGGGTCGACAGGGCTGGGTTTGCCATTGTCGTTTCCGGTGCCTCGGTCGATGCCGGGTGGTCTGTCCAGTTTCATTCCTTTTTATTGACTTCGTAGTGGTTAGGTACAACTGAGTGGCTTGCTAGGCCATTTCAGAGGGCATGTAAGAGTTAACCACATTGCTGTGGGTCACATGTAGGCCAGATCAGGTAAGGACAGCAGATTTCCTTCCCGAAACGACATTAGTGAACCAGATGGGTTTTTACAACAATCGACAATGGTTTCATGGCTATCATTAGACTAGCTTTTAATTCCAGATTTATTAATTAAATTCAAATTCCACCTTCTGCTGTGGTGGGATTCGAACCCATGTCCCCAGAGCAATACCCTGGGTCTCTGGGCTACTAGTCCAGTGATAATACCACTACGCCACCGCCTACCCCTAAATGCTTGCCCTCCATATTTGCCATCATGCACAAAATCGGGATGGGAGGACACGACGTCGGACTTCCTGTCTGACAACTCCTGTCCCAATTTAATGTGCTGCCATAACCTCCATTCCCATGCATGAGTCCATGCAAAATTCATCCCTTTGGATTGAATCTTAACTCCCAAGAATGGGTGGGTTGTGATCCTGTCCACGGTTAAAATGCAAACACTCTACTACAGGAATCGAACCCACACACTTGCGATTTTAATGGAGGTGGGATGAGGAACGGAAACCAACTCACACACTAGAAGCGATTGGTCATTTAAATATTATAATGAGGCTGCATGCTTTCATCTTAACAGTCATTCTATTTTTAACCACAGGCAGCTGGATTTCCAGGCCTTGGTTAACCCAGCAGTGAAAGGCGATCAGAGGGCTGAATGCATGACGTAAGTGCTTTTACAGCACTGCTTGTGGGCCAGGAGGAGGAGGAATGTTTCCTCCAGGCCCAACAAGCTTGCCTATAAACCACACCCAGTGCCCTGTCTGCTCCCCACCGTGCCCCCACCATCTGACCCCCACGTCGCCTCCCCTCGCATCCCAACAACTATCTGCTCCTGCATTTAGAACTTGCTTTCAGGCTAAAATACAGGTCTTTTTTTTCATACAGAGATGTAAGTCAATCTACCAAGTGTCAACTGAATGTGCTAGTGAAGCAGCCATTTGTCATTGAATTGCCAAAGTTCATATTTTCCTTTTTGTAAGTGCAATAAAGACAGGAAACTAGACAGTTGCTGCCTGTGCTATAAATCAAGCCAATGTCAGGCCAATGTTGATTGTCCATCTCAACAGAAAGTCTTCTTTCACATAAGTAAATCAGATTGGGATAAATTTACTGTGAATTCACTGAAGTGATTAATTACCAAAAGGATTCGATGAAATTCTTTTCAGTGAACCTTATATTATTTTGTTGTAACTTTTATACTGAATGATAATCCAATTCACTCCACATGATATCAAGAAATGGTTGAAGGCACTCGATGCTGCAAAGCGTATGGGCCCTGACAACATTCCAGCAATAGGACTGAAGACTTGTGCTCCAGAACTAGCTGCACCCCTAGTCAAGCTGTTGCAGTACAGCTACAGCACTGGCATCTACCCGGCAAGGTGGCAAATTGCCCAGGTATGTCCTGTACACAAAAAGCAGGACAAATCCAACCCGGCCAATTACCGCCCCATCAGTCTACTCTCAATCATCAGCAAAGTGATGGAAGGGGTCGTCGACTGTGCTATCAAGCGGCACTTACTCAGCAGTAGCTTGCTCACTGATGCTCAGTTTGGATTTTGCCAGAGCCACTCAGCTCCTAACCTCATTACAACCTTTGTCCAAACATGGACAAAAGAGCTGAATGCCAGAGGTGAGGTGCGAGTGGCCGACCTTAACATCAAGACAGCATTTGATTGCGTATGGCATCAAGGAGCCCTCGCAAAACTGGAGTCAATGGGAATTAGGGGGAAAATTCTCCACTGATTGGAGTCATACCTAGTGCAAAAGAAGATGGTTGTGGTTGTTGGAGGTCAATCATCTCAGTCCCAGGACATCAATGCAGGAGTTCCTCAGGGTTGTGTCCGAGGCCCAACCATCTTCAGCTGCTTCATGAGTGACCTACCCTCCATCATTAGGTCAGAAGTGAGGATGTTCACTGATGATTATACAATTTTCAGCACCATTCGTGACTCCTCAGATACTGAAGCAGTCCGTGTAGAAATGCAGCAAGACCTGGGCAACATCCAGGCTTGGGCTGATAAGTGGCAAGTAACATTTGCACCACACAAGTGCCAGGCAATGGCCATCTCAAACAAGAGAGAATCTAACTATCTCCCCTTGATGTTCAGTGGCATTACGATCACTGAATCCTCCACTATCAACATCCTGGGGGTTACCATTGACCAGAAACTGAACTGAGCAGCTACACAAATATTGTGGCTACAAGAATAGGTCAGAGGCTAGGAATTCTGTGACTCCTGTCTCCACAACACCTATCGACCATCTAGAAGGCACAAGTCTGGAGTGCGATGGAATACTCTCCACTTGCCTGGATGGGTGCAGCTCCAACAACACTCAAGAAGCTCAACACGATCCAGGACAAAGCAGCCTGCTTGATTGTCACCCCATCTACAAACATTCACTCCCTCCACCACCGACACACAGTGGCGGCAGTATGTACCATCTACAAGATGCACTGCAGCAATGCACCAAGGCTCCTTAAACAGCACCTTCCAATCCTGCAACCTCTACCACCTAGAAGGATTAGGGCAGCAAATGCATCGGAACACCACCACCTGCAAATTCCCCTGCAAGTCACACAACTTCCTGACTTGGAACTATATTTCCAACTATATTCCTTCACTGTCACTGGGTTAAAATCCTGGAACTCCCTTCCTAATAGCACTGTGGGCATATTACATCCCTAGGACTGCAGCGCTTCAAGAAGGTAGCTCACCACCACCTTCTCAAGGACAATTAGGGCTGGGCAATAAATGCTCGCCTCAACAGTGACATCCTCATCCCATGAATGACTAACAACAATATTTTTGTAGGAGTTCCTTATTCTTGAACACAAAGCTACATCAGAGATAATGGAAGCATTAATTTGCATTTGGACTTTTCACTATAATTAAATTTAAACACTAGAGAAGAATACTTTAAGTTAGTTCTATTTATAAGGCAAGAACTTTTCCTCAACTCTGACCTTATCCAACCTCTCTCCATGCTGATGAGCTTGCTCAGTCACTGCTGGATCAAAAGGTCATGGTCTCAAGCCTCACTCCAGGACTTGAGCACATAATCCCGACTGACACTTTAGTGTCGTACTGAGAGAGTGCTGCAGTATCAGAGGTGCCATCCTTCAGGTGAGGCACAAAACTGTGGCCTCATCAGGGAAACATTAAAGGTCCAATTGCATTGCAGTATAAAGAGCATTGACTCCTGCCTGTGCTCTCGCCAATATTCCTCCATCAACCAACAGTAGATTGATTGATCATTCACCTGATTGTTGTTTGAGGGATTGCTAAGTGCATACTATAATTGCTGCTTTGACCAATAATAAGTTAGTGCACATCAATGTAATTCATTGTATGAAAAATACTTTGTGATTCTGAGAGCTCTGATAAGATGCTCTTTCAATGCAAGTCTGACTAAATTTGAAATCTACTCTGGCTGTAACATCAACCAAAAAGCTGAAGGCATGCTATTAATGAGAAGAATTTCATTCCCCTAATGTGTGCCGTATGGGCAGACATGCGCTAGTTGAAATTCTTGCTTATTTGTGGATGAACTGGGTCAGCACTCTTCAAAAGGCATAAAGAAATCTTTCAATTGCTTGCAAATGTTAAGGGACAGCATGTTTCCTCGTGAAATGTGTTATCTCATCATCTGCATATGATTCCTCTCGATTGAAAATGACATATGGCTTTTCCTCCTCCTACCATCTTCAAAGAAAATGCTTGCCAAACACTGATTGACAGTGCACTTTTAAGATGACCATCTTCCCTCTGATATAATTCGCAAATATCCTCATTTTCTGAATCACTGCCACTTTTAGAGGCCTGAACAGATTTCCTCTGAAGTGACAACACTCCCTGCTTCTCCCTAGATTGCACTGATTGGAAACTATAGAGGTGAAAAGAAAATTGAGTGGAGTGTAAAGCTGTCTTTTTTTTCCCAAAAATATACTTTATTCATAAAAATTTGTAAAAGAAAACTGCATTACAAAACAGTTCAAATTTGACATTTCAGAAAATACAATAGAGATCAGATTCCTTCGATATAGGACATGAGGTGCCTCAGAACTCTTACCATTCCATTTTATATGTAACGTACATTTGCATTACACAGCAAAAACATTTTTGGTGCATACAGCCCAAGGGGTTTTACACGGGTTCCCGCCCTTTGGTAAAGTATAGCGGGAAGGACCTTACACAGTGGTCTTTCCCCATTGAGCCTTTGTGGCAGCTGCCCCAAGCTTTACTGCATCCCTCAGCATGTAGTCCTGGACCTTGGAATGTGCCAGTCTGCAACACTTGGTCATGAACAACTCTTTGCACTGGAAGACCAGCAAGTTTCGAACAGGCCAAAGAGCGTCTTTCACCAAGTTGATGGTCCTCCAGCAACAGTTGATGTTCATCTCAGTGTATGTTCCTGGGAACAGCCCATAGAGCACAGAGTTCTGTGTTATGTGGCTGCTCGGGCTGAATCTCAACAAAAACCACTGTATCTCTTTCCACCAATTCACTATTGTCCAGTTTGCACTCTTGTTCAAGACAAATTTCATCCACCATGGTATGCCAGTGCCTCGACCTCACAACGTTGTGGTGTGATCCACTTCATCACTTCACCCAGAAGCTGCAGGTGACTGAGCCTTATATAGGAGAGTGATTTTGAAGCTTTAAGATCAGCAGAAATGGAGGGGAGTAGTAGGTAGCACTCTGAAAATGGTGGGGTGCTCTTCTGATATGCAAATCGGCATCTTATGATGCATTTTCGACTCCGATAGCCATTTTAGAACAGCCTTGGGAGGGTATGAGCGACAGACACTTCTCCCAGTATTAGCTGGTGGACTAGCTCAAGGAGAGCTCAGCAAGTAAGTTTTAATTTATTTCTGTAAGGCCAAAAGGCATGCTCCTCTAGGTTCCACAAAATCACACTGGTTCCCTCTCCCACCCTGAATACAGGCTGCACGGCCCTTCCCTATCCCAGAGTTTTTCAAGGAGGTGACCAAGAGGATTGACGAGGGCAGGGCGATGAACATTGTCTACATGGACTTTAGCAAGGCCTTTGACAAGGTCCAGAAAGTTCGAACACATGGGATCCAGGGTGAGCTAGCAAATTGGATAGAAAATTGGCTTGGTGATAGGAGGCAGAGGTTGGTAGTGGAGGGTTGTTTTTCAGATTGGAGGCCGATGACCAGTGGTGTGTGCAGGGATCGGTGCTGGGACCTCTGTTGTTTGTCATGTACACTAATGACTTGGATGTGAATGTAAGGGGCATGATTAGTAAGTTTGCAGATGACACCTAAATTGGTGGTAGAGTGGACAGTGACGAAGGTTGTCTAAGGTTACAACAGGATATAGATAAACTGGGAAAGTGGGCAAGGGATTGGCAAATGGAATTTAACGCAGGGCAGGACATATACAGTGAATGGCAGGGCCGTGGGGAGTGTTGTTGAGCAGAGAGACCTTGGGGTGCAAGTATATAGTTCCCTGAAAGTGGCAACAAAGGTAGACAGGGTGGTGAAGAAGGCAAATGGCATGCTTGCCTTCATCGGCCGAGGCGTTGAGTACAAGAGTTGGGATGTCATGTTACAGTTGTATATAACGTTGGGTAGGCTACATTTGGAGTACTGTGTGCAGTTTCTGGTTGCCGCACTACAGGAACGATGTGATTCAGCTAGAGAAGGTGCAGAAAAGATTCACAAGGATGTTGCCTGGTTTGGAGGGCTTGAGTTGGATAGGCTGGGTCTGTTAACTCAAGAGAGATTGGATAGGCTGGGTCTGTTTACCCTGGAGCGAAGGAGTCTGAGAGGGGACATGATCGAGGTATATAAAATTATGAGAGGTATAGAAAGGGTAGGTAGCCAGAGTCTGTTTCCCATGGTAGGGGGGACTAAAACTAGTGGGCATAAATTTAAGGTGAGAGGGAGGAGGTTTAAAGGGGATTAAAGGGGTAAATTTTTCACACAAAGAATAGTGGGTATCTGGAATGAGCTGCCTGAGGAGGTGGTGGAGGCAGGAACAGTAGCAACATTTAAGAGGCATCTGGACAGGTATTTGAATGAGCAAGGCATAGAGGGATATGGAATTAATGCAGGCAGGTGGGATTAGTATAGATAAGCATTATGGTCGGCATGGACGCGGTGGGCCGAAGGGCTTGTTTCTATGCTGTACGACTCTATGACTCTATGACCTGCCTTCTCAAGGCCTCGAGGTTGGTCGATATTGCAGCAGCTGGGGCCAGCTCCACATCGAGGCCCATCCTTCAAAATGGACTGAATCTCTCATTGCGATTAATGGACATGTTTTGCTGGCCAGCTGCCTCAGCATCACTCAGGAACAAAGTGGACTTTGTTTGAGCTAGCTACTCTGTTTCTTTTGGTCCATTTAGTCATCCCAACAGTGGATATGCCTAAAATACGGTATACTCCAGGAGTTTGAAATCAGGTACATAAACAATAAGCAATCACAGCGGTTACGACACATGCTTCCTCTCGACTGTCACACAGTCTTTGGAAACCAATTCTGATATTCATAGCTTGATGGAGAAATGCATCCAGCCACCATATAACATTCTTATTGCAGACAGATATTCTGGCTTCCTTTGATATATTTATCCTTTAAGTTCAGGCTCCTGTATCGTCAGTTGTTTGCATACCTAGGGGCATATAACTTTGTCTGAGGCAGAGAGGAACACAAATACCCTTTTTCAGCATCTGAAGTGCGCCTTGTTTAAGGATAGTTTTCTGTTTCATGTCAACACTGGGTGATAAGTGCTGTTTGCATTCATTTTTAAATGAATACAATGCACACAACTGTGATAAGCTTGAAACATTAAATATTAGTGGAACTAACAGTTAAGCAGAATATGTCATACATGATATTTATAACCATGGTGTCTTTAATGCTGCTCCTGTGCCCGTTCCTCTCCTTGCCCAATGTCTGCTTTTCGCTAAATAGCAATCAACAGCAGGATTTTCCCCTTTTCTGATGCTGTAGACAATTTGAGCACCTCCCTGTACTGCTGCTCTGGTCCAGACTGAGCCTGGCTAAAAAATCTTTTATTGGAATGGCCCAGTTCCACATTGGAAAATGCCATCAAGGGGGAGGAAGCTGCTACATTCCTGTTCTTTAATAATCCTCAGATATGGAGATCCTCAAAACTTCTGTATAAATATCCAGTGATGTCAGCCAGGGATGATTTCAGTGCAACCCGCCTACAGACAAGTTGGACTGATTTTCATTATGAAGGCGGGTAACAGGAACTGGGTCTGGTTTTGCGTTTAAAACCTGCATCCTCTGGGAAGCTGATTCAGATTGCAATTTTCATGGGGGAAAGCCCTTACTTGATAGGGAAACAGGTTTCCTGTGCTCTTAGAGCCAGTGCGATTGAAAATGGTAGTGCGTCAGATCAAGTGTGGGGCTCATATAGACTTCTTCGGCAGCCATCAATGAGGTTGCTAGTTGTCCTGAGGGAGAGATCTGCTTTCCACACAACCAGAGGGAAGCAAGATGTCACAGGGGAATTGGAGGCCTGACACTCGGGGCAGGGTAGATCCTCACTTCAACGATGCCCATCTGGATCTAATGCTGGAGGCCATGAGGGGAAGGAGGGAGGCCCTCTTCACAGATGGTGGCAGGAGGAAGCCACCTTGTCATGCAACAGGGGTACCTCATTGTTCAGTGTTAACCCCCTCCTCCCCTCTTCCTCCACCTCCCTTACCTCCTCCTCCTCCCGTGAAGAGCTCATACGATCATAAGAAATAGAAGCAGGAGTAGGCCATTCCACCCCTTGAGCCTACTCTGCCATTCAATAAGATCATGGCTGATCTGATTGTGTCCTTAACCCCACTTTCCTGCCTTCCTTCCATAATCCTTGATTTACTTATCAATCAAAAATCTGTCTAACTCAGCTTTGAATATGTTAAATGACCCAGCCTCGACTGCTCTCTGAGGAAGAGAATTCCAAAGATTAACAACTCTCTGAGAGAAGAAATTCCTCCTCATCTCCATCTAAAAAGGGAGGCCCCTTATTCTGAAACTGTGCCCCCTAGTTCTAGATTCGCCTACGAGGGGAAACATCCTATCACCATCTACCCTGTCAAGCCTCCTCAAAATTTCATATGTTTCAATAAGATCATTTCTCATTTTTCTAAACTCCAATGAGTATCGGCCCAACCTGCTCAACCTTTCCTCAGAAGACAACACCTTCATCCCAGGAATCAACTTAGTGAACCTTCCCTGAACTGCCTCCAATGCAAGTATATCCCTCCTTAAGTAAAGAGTCCGAAACTGTACACAATACTCTAGGTGTGGTCTCACCAACGCCCTATACAGTTGTAGCAAGACATCCCTATTTTTACACTTCATTCCCCCTTGCAATAAAGGCCAACATTCCATTTGCCTTCCTAATTACTTGCTGTACCTGTATGCTAACTTTTTGTGATTCACATGCAAAGGCACCCAGATCCCTCTGTACTGCAGTATTCTGCAATCTCTCTCCATGTAAATAATATTCTGCTTTTCTATTCTTCCTGCCAAAGTGAACAACCTCACACTTTCCCACATTATACTCCATCTGTCAAATTTTTGCCCACTCACTTAACATATCTATATCTCTTTGAAGAAACTTTGTGTTTTTCTCACAATTTGCTTTCCTACCTATCTTTGTATTGTCCGCAAAATGGCAACGATACACTCGGTCCCTTCATCCAAGTCATTAATATAGATTGTGAATAGTTGAGGCTCCAGCACTGATTCCTGTGGCACTCCAAAACTAGTTACAGTTTGCCAACTTGAACAGGCCCCATTTATCCCGTCACTCTGTTTTCTATTAGTTAGCCAATCCTCTATCCATGCTAATGTATTCCCCCCAACGCCATGAGCTCTTATTTAATGCAGTAACCTTTTATTTGGATACTTATTGAATGCCTTTTGGAAATCCAAACACACTACATCTACTGGCTTCCCTTTATCCACCCTGCTTGTTACATCCTCCAAGAACTCTAATAAATTTGTCAAACACTCTTTCACAAAACCATGTTGTCTCTGCCTGATTGCCTTATGTTTTTCTAAATGTCCTGCTACTACTTCCTTAATAATGGATTCCAGGATTTTCCCAATGACAGATGTTAAGCTAACTGGCCTGTAATTTCCTCCTTTCAGTCTTCCTCCTTTCTTGAATAGAGGTATTACATTTGCGGTTTTCCAGTCCGTTGGGACCTTTCCAGAATGCAGGAAATTTTGTAAGGTTAAAACCAATGCGTCCATAATCTCTGCAGCCACTTCTTTTAAGACCCTAGGATGCAGGGTATCTGTTCCAGGGGACTTGTCAACCTTTAGTCCCATTATGTTTCCTAGTACTTTTTCTCTAGTGATAGTGATTGTTTTAAGTTTCTCCCTCCCTTTTGCCTCTTGATTTTCTACTATTCTTGGGATGCTTTTTGTGTCTTCTATTGTGAATGCAGGTGAAAAATACTTGTTCAAAATCTCTGCCGTTTCCTTGTTTCCCATTATTAATTTCTCAGTCTCATCCTCTAAGGGGCCAATGCTTACTTTAGCTGCTCTCTTCCAGTGCCTCACTGTCCTCAAGGTCCACACCTCTCTGGAGGGCCATGTTATGAAGAAAGCAGCAGACATCACAATGAATGAGATCCTTGCAGGAGGATATTGGAAGGTGCCACCTGACTGATTCAGGCATAGGAATCGCATCGTCACAAACCCAATGGCCTGCTCAATAGTTCTCCTGCTGAGCAAGTTGCATGGACTCTATTGCCTCTGTACCTCTGTCTGGGGTTCCAATAGATGGGTCAGTAGCCATCTCTTCAAGAGATTTCCCTTGTCCCCTTGGAACTCCCTGTTGTGCTCCTCTGTCTTGCAGCTGTCCAGGAGGTTGCATCTATTGCAGTTTATCCTGGCTGCTCTGTTCAATGTCAGAGTAGCGTGTGCCCATCTGAGCTCCTTCAGCTGGGTTCTGTGGGTTCACCAGGCCTTCCCATGCCAACTCGAGCTTCCCCTGTGATGTCAGCGAGCTCACTTTCCTCTCTGGTTTCCTGGCACTCTCCAATGTGAAAATAAATCTTCCAACTGCAGGAATAGCCACACTGAGACACATTTGAAGCAGCTAAGCTGTATTTTCTGCCTCTGAATTGATTTAATCAGCCCTTCCTCTCGCCCTCATGGCCCTCCACACTTCTCATATCTTCATAACCCTGTTGTGTTCCCCTATCCAGGGCATTGGTGAGATCGCATCTGGAATACTGTGTACAGTACTGGTCTCCTTATTTAAGGAAGGATGTAAATACGTTGGAGACAATACAGAGAAGGTTTACTGGACTAATACCTGGAATGGGCGGGCTGTCTTACAAGGAAAGAATGGACAGGCTAGGCTTGTATCCCTTGGGATTTAGAAGAGTAAGAGGTGACTTGATTGAAACATATAAGATCCTGAGGGGTCTTGACAGGGTGGATGCTGAGAGGAAGTTTCCCATTGTGGGGAGTCTCAAACTAAGGGACACAGTTTAAAAGTTAGGGGTCTCCCATTTAAGACAGAGATGAGGAGAAATTCTTTCTCTCAGAGGGTTGTGAGTCTTTGGAATTCACTTCCTCAAAAGGAGGTGGAAGCAAAGTCTTTGAATATTTTTAAGGCAGAAGTAGATAGATTCTTGATAAGCAAGGGAGTGAAAGGTTATCGGGGGTAGGTGGAAATATGGAGTAATCAGTTCAGCCATGAGCTTATTGAATGGCAGAGCAGGCTCAAGGGGCCGAGTGCCCTACTCCTGCTCCTAATTCGTATGTTCGTATGTAACAGTCTGGCTCTGATCATTTTGGGGAGGCAGGATGGGAGTACTGTCATGGGACTGAAACTGTAAATCCTGGGAACGTGGAAATTCTGGCAAATTTAATTTCAGAAACACATTGCCATTTTTGCATTCTGTTTCCTGCCCAGATTGTAGGCTGTTGAAGATGATCCCCAGCAGTCAGGAAGATCGGGGCTTGGTGGTGCTGGGGTTGTGGCCAGTGCTCAACAATCAGAAGGGAAGGAATGATCGGGAAGTGGCAGGGGTTTGTAGCCCTGCATTTGAAAGGGAAAGATTGGTACTTGGAGGGAGGTGGGTAGGCCAATAGTGGGGCGGGCGGCTCGAGACAAGGCCATGGTAGAGGGTCAGCTGATCACGACAGGGAGGAGAGGCTGCAATCGGCGGAAGATTTGCTTGAGAACCCGGTTGGGACGGTGGGCCCTTACTCCTTGAGCTCACGAGGAATGCTCTAAAAAGCAAATGCCTTCATTAGCATCTCCATTTCACTGCTGGATTTTCTGAGCCCTGGATAACCCAGCCGGCAACCATGAAATTTAAATTAGGCTCCTGACTGCACTGTGGGAGCTGGATTTATATATTATAATACAGCGTCCACCTGTCCAAGAAGGGACACAGGCATGCTTTGCAACAAAAAAACAGAGGTAGGTGCCTATGTGGTGGGTTGAGGGTTGCATTTCACGATTTTAAATTTGACCATGAGCCAAATTTAGCTTTGGGCCTCATTCAAATGCTCACTGTTGGGTGGATGGTGATTAATATCAGCCCCATTATTTTAACCAAATCTTAAATTAATTGCTTTCTTAAACAATACTTTATAGCTATTACAACAAATCACTATCATTGAGGTCTATCCAGCTCTCCTGTGATGTACAGTTATGTAAGACTGTAGGCCATATGTTTATGATGGAAGTGCATTGTTTCTGGGGAATATTCTGGGGAAAGTAAATGAGCCTATATGTCAGCTTGCCTGACTTTATAATGCATTACATTCTTTACACCTTTGCTTTATGCTTGGTTCTGTGAACTAAATATTAATGTGCTGCGTAAAGTAAAAATGTGCTTACATTGCAATTTATAATTCAACGAGCACAGACAAGTTTTGTCAATGTGGCAATTTTTTACTATTATTCTCAGTTTACATTGCAGTATAGGAGAGGGGGAAGGAATTAATTTTGCTGAATGCCAAGGAATTTCCAAAATTATTTTCTTGTTTTAAATTGGTAAGCCTGCCACCCATCAAACCACACAGGAATCCAACGTGCTGTGGTGTATTGATGCCATAACAGATCGTTTACCAATTACAGCAGTTAAAAGAATATTTACTAGAGATGTTTTCCTTGACTTTCCAAGCTTTATCATTTGCAGTCTTGAATAGGACCTGTACTATGTCACACAACCAAACCTTTTCCTTATAAGAATGCCGATGCCTCAACTCCATTTACCTATCTTTGGTCCAGAATTCTTGATATCCTGACCTAATAAAAATTCTGTGAATTGCAGTCTTCAAAGTTGCAATTGGGCCATCATCCATAGCCTTTGGGGGAAGAAAATTCACAATTCCACCATTTTCTGGGTGAAAAAGTGCTTCCTGGATTCACTCCTGAATGGCCTAGGTCTAATTTTAAATTGTGCCTCCTAGTTCTGGATTCTCCCATCAGAGAAAATATTTTCACTGTAACTTCTCTAGTGTATCTTCAATAATTTTAAGTACCTCAATTAGATCACCCTCAACCATCTAATCTCAAGGGTGTACAAGGCAAGTTTAAGCAACCTGTCCTCATAATTTAACCCTTTATGCCTAATTATTTATACACTGTTGTTTTGTGCCATTGAATAGATAAGCTAATCAGCTCCCTCGATGCTCAATTGATTAAGCCAGTTAGTGGGTAAGCCACATAGACCAGGAAGATTCCACGTTCCATGCCTGATTTGTACTGGTCAGTTAGTCTCAGCCGGGGCAGGAGTAGGAACACTACAGTTTACTTCAGTGCCCCAGGCTAGGGAGATGAAAATGAGCAAGGCTTCTCACTTCTGATAGCTATCCAGTAAGTTCTTGTCGATATGCTGTAGATGAGGACAAGATTGGGCTCACCTTTGATGGCTCTCCCCTCCCCCCCCGCCCCCATGGTAAAATTGCCTGCCATTATGAAATATTATGATGTGGGGGAGGTTCCTAAAGTTGACCACATTCTGTGGACCTGTACTCCAACAAGGACTCAGAACTTTCAAAGCAGGAAAGGGAGTGACAAAAGCAGCTGAAAGTGGAAGTGGGAAAAAAAACTGAGACAGCGGCCACAATATTTGACTTGCATCACAAACGGGCACAAAGTTGATGGAATGACAGCTGTATGTGCCTTCCTGAAGACTGAGCCAAATTCAGCTTTGGGCCTCATTCAAATGCCATCAGCGAGCTACTGGTGCCAAATAGGAACCCTGCTGCAGCTTACTTCTTCAGGAGTGTGAGAAATCATTCGATTTACATGTGAATCTCGCTGTCCAGTCAGGTTTGTGGAGGGGACCTTGGGATTCCAGATGTGCCAACAGTGGGCCAGAGTTTTTATATGGGGCTAGCAGCAGCATTTTTGTTTCCCCTGGGTCCATAGAATTAAACATTAAAAACATCTTTAGCCTATTTTGAGCAGCCTCCAGACCTTTAAGGTCTGCTGGTTAGACTGTTCAATCCCTGGTATAATTTCTAAACATTTGTACCTGAATGTCAATCAAAACCCGACAACCATCATAGAACCCTGGGTGGCATCTTTATGCATTGCTGTATTCCAGGCGGCCAAGATGCTCACTCATTTACAGGCCTTAATATCTCATCAGGTAGGCCCTGGGCATCAAAGGTGTGGTCAGGTGCTCCCTCCCCATCTCCCCCACCACCCCCCCGCACCCCTCCCCGCCCCCAACACACCATTTCACTGCTGGCCACCCATTTTTCAGGCACTACTTAAATGGCTGTTGAATGCAATTTCTGCCCTGGTGCCTCAAGTCTGTATGATGTACAATGCATCAACATTTACAATTAATATTAAGACCTAAATTCTTTTGAAAACCTCTCTAATCTCAGACACTGTCCTATTATTCTGCATCATTTATTATGTATATCCTCAATAAAATAAAGAGTTGTGGGGAAGGTAAATATACAATTCATACATCTTTAACATCTTATATACATATTTACAGATAATTACTAATAGGTTAGTAATATAAATTAACTTTATATTTGGAATGCCAATTGTAGGTATGGAAGACTCTTGGTAAAGTGTCAAGCACAGGATCTGTTTAGACTTTTAAGACAGAGTAAAGGGGCCAAACACAGTGTTGTGCTCTGATAAGCAGCTGATTTTATTTTGTAGAGGTGCACCGCAGGCATCCATGTGCACAGACTCAGAATTGAATTTTTCTCGAAATCTATGTAACACTCGATGTAGGAAAAGGTAGGAAATCTCTTTTGTAACATTCAAAAATCAATGAGACCTTGTGCCTCTGCTGTGTTCTTTACTGCTCTATTCTTTCTATTCTGTGCCCTATGTGTTATTATATAACAAGTACAGATTATTTAAGGACATTTTTTGAAGGAAAAGTTCCACCGAAGAGCCACAGGAATTGCCCTAGTAGTTACCAGTTCTTTAATTTAAAAGTAAATTAAAACTTAACCTGATCTTCCTATTTTTTCTTCTAACACAGCTACAGCTTATATTTATATAGCACCTTTCAAGTAATAAAACATTCCAAGGCACTTTACAGGAGCGTTATAAATCAAAATTAGACTGAGCCACGTAAGGAGATAAGGACCGGTGACCAAAAGTTTGGTCAAAGAGGTAGGTTTTAAGGAGTGTCTTAAAGGAGGAAAGAAAGGCCTAGAGTCAGCGAGGTTAGGGAGGAAATTCCACAGCTTAGGGCCAAGGTAGCTATAGGCGTGCCAACCAATGGTAGAGCAATTAAAATCGGAGATGCTCAAGAGGCCAGAATTAGATGAGCGCAGATATGATACCTCAGAGGGTTGTGAAGGTGGAGGAGATTACAGAGATAGGGAGGGGTGAGGCCATGGAGGGATTTAAAACAAATTTAGACTGGGACCATTGTAGGTCAGCAAACACAGAGGTGATAGGTGAATGGGGCTTAGTGCAAGTAAGGACACTAGCAACAGAGTTTTGGATGACCTCAAGTTTACAGAGGGTAGAATGGAGGAGGTCAGGTGCTTTGGAATAGTCAAGTCTAGAGATAAAGGCACGAATGAGGGTTTCAGCTGGAGATGAGCTGAGGCAGGGTCGAAGTCGGGAGATGTTACTGAGGTGGAATTAGGCGGTCTTAGTGATGACGTGAATATGTTTAGGTTAGTTTAGTTTATAGATACAGCACTGAAACAGGCCCTTCGGCCCACCGAGTCTGTGCCGACCATCAACCACCCATTTATACTAATGCTACACTAATTCCATATTCCTACCACATCCCCACCTGTCCTTATATTTCCCTACCACCTACCTATACTAGGGGCAATTTATAATGGCCAATTAACCTATCAACCAGCAAGTCTTTGGCATGTGGGAGGAAACCGGAGCATCCGGAGGAAACCCACGCAGACACAGGGAGAACTTGCAAACTCCCCAGACCAATTGAAAGAAATACATGACAAGATTCATGTTTTAAGACTTTTACGATAACATCTAAACTACAACTCAACATTAACTAAACAGTATTTTGTAAGTAGCTAATGTATTAAATTACAGAGAAAGATATTTCCCTTTTACTTATTGAAACACTTGGGCAGCACAGTGGCGCAGTGGTTAGCACCGCAGCTACCCGAGTTCAATTCTGGGTACTGCCTGTGTGGAGTTTGCAAGTTCTCCCTGTGTCTGCATGGGTTTCCTCCGGGTGCTCCGGTTTCCTCCCACATGCCAAAGACTTGCAGGTTGATAGGTAAATTGGCCATTAGCAATTGCCCCTAGTATAGGTAGGTGGTAGGGAAATATAGGGACAGGTGGGGATGTGGTAGGAATATGGAATTAGGGTAGGATTAGGAAAATGGGTGGTTGATGGTCGGCACAGACTCGGTGGGCCGAAGGGCCTGTTTCAGTGCTGTATCTCTAAAACTAAAAACTAAACTAAAAACACTGGACCACATTTATATGTTGCACAGTGTCCTCAGTGATGCGATATCTTTGCAGTTAAAAGTCTCAAACTCATCCCAGTTGCAATGAGTTGGATTCCCCAGTGTTCTTCTCAAAGTTAATGCCCACATTGTTCACTTCTTCCAAGCACTTTCGACCTGGACTTCCATGAATAAGGCGATTTCTGGTGACCCCGATGGTCTTTTTTGTCCTTTGCAAACCTCAGCTTTCTTATTGGGTTCACTTTTTAGCGGTCTTTCGCTATATCAGTGTACTGAGAGCAAATTTTTACTCTCACTTTTCTGAGGCTGGCACTGATCATTTTTGTCTTCCGGCTTTCCTTACAGCCTGCCTCCAGACTTCTGAAAGTCTGTCAAATTTATCCAGAATCAGCATCCAATATGCAGAGTTTGCAAGTGAGTACCCCAGCATTGATAACAAACAATATAAAAGCCATAATCAATCTAATGCAGGGACAGCCATTTGCAGATTCAACTGTGAAGCACAAATATGTTTTAACTTCAGTTCTTACATAAGGACTGGAAAATGCTGAAGTAAAAACCATTGGGAAGAAGACTGGGATTATTGTGTGTAGTGAAACTGTAAACACATTTAAAACAAAACATTTACAATGTAGCAGCACATGGCTATCAGAACAGTTTCCTCCCTATATTTTGAAGAGATTAGGATGATCCAGTGGACAAGCAGACTTCGTTCTGACATCCGGGACTTGGGTTTTGAATGCAGCACAGATGCAGATCCCTTCTCTCTGCTGATTGCAAAGCTTTTAAGTGAAATGAGCTTGGACACTGGAATTCAGTGGCACTGAGTTAGCACTGCCATGGAATCCTTAGGATGGCTGGTTTGGGAAAAGAAATCATGACAGGCAGAGAGATCTGGGCGTACAGGTCCACAGGTCACTGAAAGTGGCAACGCAGGTGGAGAAGGTAGTCAAGAAGGCATACGGCATGCTTGCCTTTATCGGTCGGGGCATTGAGTATAGAAATTGGCAAGTCATGCTGCAGCTGTACAGAACTTTAGTTAGGCCACACTTAGAATATTGCGTGCAATTCTGGTCGCCACACTACCAGAAGGACATGGAGGCTTTGGAGAGGGTACAGAGGAGGTTTACCAAGATGTTGCCTGGTCTGGAGGGCATTAACTATGAGGAGAGGTTGGACAAACCCGGATTGTTTTCACTGGAACGACGGAGGTGGAGGGGCGACATGATAGAGGTTTACAAAGTCATGAGCGGCATGGACAGAGTGGATAGTCAGAAGCTCTTTCCTAGGGTGGAAGAGTCAGTTACTAGGGGACATAGGTTTAAGGTGCGAGGGGCAAAGTTTAGAGGGGATGTGTGAGGCAAGTTCTTTACACAGAGGGTGGTGAGTGCCTGTAACCTGCTGCCAGGGGAGGTGGTGGAAGCAGGTACGATAGCGACGTTTAAGAGGCATCTAGACAAATACATGAATAGGATGGGAATAGAGGGATACGGTCCCTGGAAGTGCAGAAGGTTTTAGTTTAGGCAGGCATCAAGATCGGTGCAGGCTTGGAGGGCCGAATGGCCTGTTCCTGTGCTGTACTGTTCTTTGTTCTTTGTACTGGTGTTGATAAGAGGTGCTTATTCAAGAATGGCATGAAGGTACTTTGCTGAAACAGAGTGGAGGAAATATTACAATACATTTGCATCACTGGTTTGCTACCAAGACAGCTCTGAGGCAAAAAGTAAACAAGGTGGGGCTTCATACATCAAAAAAAAAATGGTTTTGGTCCATATAGGTGTCAGCCTTGGCTCATTGATAGCACACTTGCCTCTGAGTAATAGGTCACTGCTTCAAGCTCCACTCCAGAGACATGAGCACATAATCTAAGCTGGCAGTACTGAGGGAGTGCTGCACTGTTGGAGATATTAATCTGAGTTCCTATGTGCCCTATAAATTGGGTGTAAAAGCTTCTATGGCATTCTTCAAAGAAGAGCAGGGGAGTTCTCCTAGTGTCCTGGCCAGTATTTATCCCTCAACCAATGCCTTAAAGCAGATGATCTAGTCATTATATTCTGGTGCTTGCTGTGTGTAAACTGATTGCTGCATTTCCCTACACTACAACAGTAACTATGCTTCAAAAAGTACGTCATTGGCTGTAAAGTACTTTGGGACATCCCAAGGTCATGAAAGGTGAGATATAAATGTCTTTTTTTCTTCTGATAGAACATCACCATTGATAGCCCCACAAGTGAAAAGCAGCTTGCCATTTTTTTGACCACTAACCAGCTGAAGCACTTCTGCCTTTCCTGTAGAGGCTCAAGAAATTGTCTCGCTATTGCTGACTTCATGACCACTGGGAAGGTACTAACCCCAGCAAACTAGTTGAGTAATAAGAAGGGATCATGAGTCTACATCAGGCTAGCCTACAACTGGTTTAAGATTACAGAGAGCTGACTCCTGGAGGACAAATGTAGAAAAGTGTTCTTTTTCATAACATTATTTCTTGGGATTTATCAGCATTTTTCAAAAAAAAGTGTAAAGAATTTCTTGGAGGATTCCTTCAAGGAGACATATCAAACAAAATTGCACAACCTTTTTTTGCTTCTAGGGAAAATTATTATGTGTTACAAACAGCCTGGGCTAGAAAGCTATGCTACGTTGCCAAGATTTAGTTCAGTCAGATTGGCTGCTAATTGAGCTGTCCCTTTAAGAGCTTGATACAGGCTCTGTAAGATAAAATATCTCACAGATTTTTTGTTCTTTCTGTACTGAAGTTGCAACATCTCAACATTAATCTTCCTCAGAATGTGTTTCTTTATAGCACAGCTTTGAATGTTTATTTGCTGAGTAGTGGAAGCTGTTGTTCAGTAGAATTGCTAATTGGAACAGGAGATCCCAATCTGAAGCAGCAGTGGCAGAGATTGGTCATGGATGGGAGAGTGGAATTTATACCTTGATCTGATAAATATGATGACCCAAATGATTTTTGCTGGCAAATTATCAAACCTCAGCCCATCCTAATATTGTGTGTGGGAGGATAGAAACTGGAATAAGGAGCAGAATCAAAATTACCAAGTTGCCAGTGGTATGAACCAATGGAAATTGAGGCCCTCTCAAGTAAGTATTTCCTTCAGCATTCTAGGCTTCTTTTGAAAATGCAATTTCATATTTAGATAGATGTACACTGACACTACCATGATTGATGCTGAGTGCTTGGGAATACTCGGGGTAGATTTTCCTTTGGAAGACTTGGAGCTGCCAGGGTGCTTGACAGTCCCAGGAAGAAGCTATGCCCATTTTGAGGGGCAGGCCCGATTAGCACCAGGATGGTGGGTTGCAGTTCAGAGAAGGTTCACTAGGTTGATTCCCGGGATGAAGCAGTTTCTCCTATGAGGAAAAGTTGAGCAGGTTGGGCAGTCATTGAAGTTTAGAAGAATGAGATGTGATCTTATTGAAACATGTAAGATTCTGAGGGGGCTTGACAGGATAGATGCTGAGGATGTTTCCCTTCTTGGGGAATCTAGAACAAGGGGGCACAGTTTAAAAATAAGGGGTCTCCCATTTAAGGTGGCGATGAGGAGGAATTTCTTCTCTGAGGGTCGTTAATCTATGGAATTCTCTTGGCCAGCAAACAGTGAAGGCTGAGACATTGAATATATTCAAGGCAGAGTTAGACAGACTTTTGATTTGACAAGGGAGTCAAGGTTTATGGGGGCAGGCAGGAAAGTGGAGTTAGCGCCACAATCAGATCAGCCATGATCTTATTGAATGGCCGAGCAGGCTCGAGGGGCCGAATAGCCTCCTCCTGCTCCTATTTCCAATGTTCTTATGTTGCGGCCAGAAATTGAATGCCCTGGGGCAGCTTTTCAGTTGCAATATCATGCCAACCTTTGAGTTGGAAATGTGTAGGTCGTGGCAGGAAGCCTGAAAATTCAGTTCTTTATTTCTATACTCAGGGCCATCCCTTGGTTATTTCATTTATATATAATGTGTTTCAGAAAGTACAATTCTACTTTTGAGTTCCTGACCCATTCTTGATTGTTTCTGCTGTGTGTAAAATGATGGCATGGCACCATTACTGCTGTACCCTTGATACACTGCAAGTTGCTGCATCAGTTCAAAGCCCCTGCTACAATTTTGTTTTGTTTCCACATTTTTCCCTTTGTCTCCTGCAGGAGCTGAATCATGCTGTAACTGCCAGTACACTAGTTCTCTACCTATCTAGCAATTGTCTTGAGATTGGACATTGAGGGCTCAATTTTTATAAGGGGGTGAGGAAAGTGCACAGAAGCCCGGTAGCAGGTGACAAACAGGGCGAGGTGGAGGATTTGAAGAAATCTCTGCAGAATCCTGTCTGACAATTCAGCCAGGTTGATTACCTGACCAGTGCGCGGGAGTGTGCATCTAGCAGCTGGAGCTCACAGCTTTATGGAAGTGGTCTGCGACTGTCAATAGAAGGGGATGGCCCTGCATACCATTGGCGGGAGATGATGGGGAAGGCTCCTGCAATTATCAGAGGGGTTTATCGCAGCACAAGGGAAACTTGACTTAGTTCTTGAGGCACTGAGAAGCACTCATGCCCCTCCTTGCCCACAAAAATACATGAAAAGTAAAACTTACTTTCTGGTCTGTTTTACGTCTCCGGCAGGTTTGGCTGACAGGGCCATCAC
The DNA here is from genome assembly GCF_036365525.1 of Heterodontus francisci. Taxonomy (NCBI): domain Eukaryota; kingdom Metazoa; phylum Chordata; class Chondrichthyes; order Heterodontiformes; family Heterodontidae; genus Heterodontus; species Heterodontus francisci. The sequence goes on from NC_090371.1 coordinate 118,319,441, forward strand.
TGCCCAACCCCCACCTGATATGTATATTTAAAATGGGACCCTGCATCCTTCTTATGGATGTCCTGTTTTCCTGCTGAAAAGAGCAGTTTAATATTGGGATGTGTTGTGAAGGCATCAGGATCAGAAGGGGCTCCCTCTCTACCAGTTTCTGCCAGGGAAGGACAGTTAATGGCAGGCTTGAATATCAGCAAGCTATTGAATTGTGAGGAACAAACAGCCGGGCCTCACCTTACCGCATGCACACACATAGGGCTGGATTTAAAGAGGCCGCTCTTGGCATGGACGAAAAAATGCGGGCCGCTCGCCGCAGAGCTGCCCTGATCTCCCGCGCGGTGGCTTATTTAAATAGCCGGGGCGACCTGCCTCCCTAATCACATGGCAATGGCATTAACTGCCTATGCGGAAGCGCTGGTGCCATTTTTACAGGGCGGCCAGCCCTGCTAGCAAATTAAAATTTTTAAATATACCCCTGCCCCACCCCGAAATGTAGGAAATAAAATCTTAATGCCCCTTTCCCACCATCCAATGAAAATTCCATTAAGTATTTGCCCTTTCCCCCCAAAACACTTGCCTTTGAAATCTGACTAGCCCCACCTAGACTGCACAAAGTTTAAAGTTCACCCCTTCCCATCGTCCTCTGCACTCATTACATGTATTTGACCCCGTCCCCCCCACCCCGCACTAAAAATCTTAACTAGCAGCCCCCCGACACCCCCCCCCCCCGGCACTCCCCATCAGTGTCACCCCGACTTTCCCAAGATGGGGAAGTGAAAGTGCGGGAGTACCTTGATTGTTAGTGTCATTGACTGTCTTGATTTCGAACTCCAAGTAGTGCAGGTAGTGTTAGTTGGTACTCTTAGTTTATCTCATTCCAGAGGTTAAGGAAAGAACCTATGTTAAGTGGCGGGCCATGATGCTGTGTTCTTAAGTCTTCTTTAAATGACAACCGCAGGCTTTAAATTCAGATTCAACACAAACACAATTTATAGTCTTACTTATTTACTTTGCATTATTTCAGGTCCAGATCTTTTCCTCGCTGATGTATGTTTGTTCTCTGTAAAGCCATGTGCTGAGTAAGCTCTCAAAATGGTGTCTTATATATGTCTCATAATATCATCAGTTGCATCAGTGGCCTAGTTTCTTAAAGGTAGTCTCTTAAAGGTGAAGATACCACTGCACATTACAATACCCCGTTCTTTTAAATTTAAAATTTCCATCTTTTCTTTAAAATTAACAATTACAAAATTACATTGAACAAAACTCGGTTGGGTTGAAGTTTGAAACTTGGAGGGGATAGGTTTCAGGCACAGCATCCTCAACACCAGACTTTGTAGCCACTTAGCTCCATTCATCATCGATGCATGACACAGAGCTGGATTTTATTTGTGCACCACACTGCATAGCAGCGCGCTTTGAACTCGGTGGCCTTCAGACATGGAAATGCCGCCGCATAGCCCCTGCGATATTATGCACGGGGGCTGATTTAAATAGAGGGGGGGGAGCAGCCACTCCTGATGATGTAGAGGGGGCGGCTGCCACGTCCCCAGCAATGGCATCTGGCGCCACTGTGCAGGCGCCGGTGCCGTTTGCAAAGGGTTTCAAGCCCTTAGAAGTAATTTTAATTTTTAAAGGTACTGTATGCATTTATTTTTTATTGACAAACAATAATGATGGGGAGGGCCTTCCCCAACCCCCCCCAATGGTCATTTCATTGCCCAATATTACCAACACTTGTCTTTTTCCCTGCCTGAACTTTACTCCCTCAGCCTTTTAACTTTTGCCCTTCAACCCCTTCCCACCATCCCCACAGCCAATAAAAAGTATTTTCCCCGCTTCCCCATCCCTTCCGCCCTGAAAGTTTTATTCCTCCCCCCTCCCTACGAGGGTCTCGCCTCGGAACTCCGTATGGAGTTCTTAAGGTGCGCGAGGTACGAATGGCGGCTATAAAATTGGCGTGGTACGGCCACCAGCTGCAGGTAGGTTCATTTACATCTACTTTATGTTGATTTAAATATGTTGATGAAGGCCCTGCCGCGAGGTCCCCCTGCCGCGAGGTCCCCCCGCCGCCGGTAATATGTGGCGGCCCCTTCATGACGTAGTGGGTCGAGGCGAGCCTCTCCCCACAGAATTGTACTGGCCCCCCCCCGCGACCCGCGACATCGAGGGCCTGGTAGAATTCAGCCCAAAGTCTTTAAATCGATGAGGTCCTGATGAACTTCTCTGTGGATCTTGCAGTATTGTTCTCGACTGTGCTTGATTTGACTGCTTTCCACTGTTGCATTTAGGTTCACACTTTATCAGTCTTCCGTACATACAAACATACGAACATAGGAATTAGGAGCAGGAGTAGGCCACTTGGCCTCTCGAGCCTGCTCCACCATTCAATGAGATCATAGCTGATCTGATTGTAACCTCGACTCCACATTCCCGTCTACTCCGGATAACCTTTCACCCCCTTGCTTATCAAGAATCTATCTACCTCTGCCTTAAAAATATTTGAAGACTCTGCTTCCACTGCCTTTTGAGAGAAAACATTTCTCTTCATCTGTTTTAAATGGCCGCCCTTTATTTTTAACTAGTGACCCCTAGTTCTAGATTCTCCCACAAGGGAAACATCCTTTCCACACCTACCCTGTCAAGACTCCTCAGAATCTTATATGTTTCAATCAAGTCACCTCTTACTCTTCTAAATTCCAGCAGATACAGGGCTCGAGTGAAGCTTGGTGATATATTTGTGGTCGAATGAGGGGTTTCCCTGTCGGCTATTAGAAATCTAAAGAGTTGTTATTTCCTTCATTTGGTTTTCATTGATTTGCAGTTAAAACGTTCTATGTAAGGGTGTGATTCTTCTATGGGTGAATCCTAAATGAGTAGCAAATTCAGTGAATTCATAACTGTTAAATGGCGGCCATTGTCTGTTTTTACTGGTATCCCTTATGTTGGGAAGACAACATCAAATTTTGGTAGAGTTGTTCTTGCAGATATTGACATCACTATTTTCTACCTCTGGATATCTGCTGTAGTCAGCTACTATGACTAAAATGTATTCACCAGAGGGTAAATATCCTAAAAAATCAACTAATACTTCCTTCCAGGGCCTTTTGGGCAAGGGTATCATCCTAAAGTGGTTTGGACTTCTCTGTACCTTCATTCATGGCTGTTTAGCATGATATGCATTTTCTTATTGCTTCTCCTACCATTTTGTCAATTCCATAGAATCATATCTTCTCTCACAGAAGGCTTTTTAGCTTTACGATTCCTTGATGCGTTGCATGTGTCATCTCAATTGCTTTTCTCCTTAAAGATGTAGGGAGGAAAATTCTGTTGCCTCTGAGTATGAGTCTGTCATGTGCTGTGAACTCATTGTTGCATGATTAGTACACTTTTAGATTAGGGTGTTTGCAATTGTCATGCGTCTATGTTTGTAGGGCTTTCATGAGGAAGTTGTAGCATTTCAGCTTTCCCTGTTTCTTCTCTTTGTCAATCATCATGGCCTTAGGCACATTGTGACTACCTATGTAATTCAGGTAGTCAATGTTTGGTTCAGGCTCAGAAGGATTGTCTCTGATTGGATTTCGACGTAAAAAATTGGCAGGGTTCTCTTCGTCTTTGCCTGGTTACTATATTAGTTGACAGTTGTACAGCATGAGTCGTAATCTGCAGCTCTCGATTTTTGCGGACATTGGTTTCTGTTATGTATAAATGCCTAGCAAAGGTTTGTGATCTGTCATGACATTAAACCTTGCTTTGTATATGTGTAGATGGAAATGTTCTTCTCCTCATAAATGTCTTGTTTCTGTGTCTGTCAATGATCTGCTTGTGTACAATATTGGTTTGTTGTCTTGGCAGAGCACGGCTCCAAAACAAACTGGACTGGCATCTGCTATCAATTCAGTGTGCCTTCTGGGATCAAAATAAGGCACTGTTTGTGTATTTGTCAGAGCTTTCTTTAAGTTAAGAAATGCCTGCGCTTCTGCCTCGTCCCATTTCCAATTGCCATCTTGTCAAGTGAGCTGTCAAAGTGGGGCTGTGATCGAGACATGCACTGGGATATATCTTGATGTACGATGCTAATCTGGGCAGGGATTTGACTTGTTTTGCATTCGCAGAAGGATCTGCATTCAAGGTTGCCTTCACCTTCTCAGAACCTGGAGGTAGACCTTTTTCGTTAAATATAAGTCCATTGAACTTCACTTCTGTAGCTGAAAAAATGCACTTGTCTTTATTTAATCACAAAGTGTTCACTTGGAGTCGATCCAACACTGCTTGTAAGAGCTGATCATGTTCTGTTTGTGTTTTCCCGTATACAATGATGTCATCTGAGACATTCTTGATTCTATTCAGGTCTGTAAGTAGTTCTGCTACTGCTGATTGAAAAATTTTGGAGGCTGCATTTACTCCAAACATTAAGTGCTTGTACCTGCTTAATCCATCATATGTACTGAAGGCTGTTATGTATCGACTGGATTCGTCTAACTCAAAATGGTGATATCCAGCAGTCAAGTATAGGCTACTGTAGATTGGTGACCCATGCATGTCTTCAATTATCTCATCTAGCATTGGCATTGGATACCTTTCTTGATTTATTGCTTTATTGGCCTGTCTCATATCCACGCAAATTCATACTTGTCCTGCGGATTTGGCAACTACAGCAATTGGGCTGATCCACCGTGTTGGCCCTTCTGTCTTTTCAATGATGTCCAACTTCTCCAGTCTGTCCAATCCTTTCTCTACGTCTTTTCCAGTATGGAATGGAATCCTCCTGTGTTTCTGTTGTTTGGGTTGGACTGACTCATCTATATGGTGCTTGATTTTCTTGTTTTTCACTTTGCCGATGCTTTTGAATAATTTTGGATATTTCTTCAGGATGTCTTCTTTTGTCAGGTAGTTCTGTCCTCTGACGGTGTTGATCATGATCAGCTTCAATTCGCTGGCAGTTTTGCTTGAGTTGATAACATGGAAGTCAGTCTGACATGTGGACCCAAGGGAGGATGTGAGAGTAGCTTGGATCATTCCTAGGACTGGTAGAGGGGTAACTGATCCGTAGGAGAATATTTTACATATTGGCTTGCTCAATGGCAGTTTCTGTTTTCTCTGTAACTCATGGAATGTCAGGGCATCCATTATGTTGACCATTACTCCTGAGTCAATTACTGTAGAGATTGTCAAATTGTCTATGACCACATCACACATGGGCAGGTGTCGGAATTTGTGGTTGTGAGCAAAAAAAACTTCTCTTGTTCTGTGAATATGTAATCTTCCTTCTCACATTCAACTCTATTCATGTCTTGTGCAGGTTTTGATCATCATATTCTTGCGAAATGTCCCATTTTTCTGCAGACGTTGCACTTCTTTCCCCTCGCAGGACAAGTTTTTTAGTGAGGATATGCACCACCACAATGATTACATGTTTGATCTTTATATGATTGTGATCTCCGTCTTGGTCTTGAAGATGAAGGGCCCGCTGCCATGTGGCGGGGGAGCCGCACCAAAATCCTCCTGCCGCTGGTAATATGCGGCGGGCCCTTCTTGACGCCGCGGGTCAAGGCGGGCCTCTCCCCGTAGCATTTTACTGGCCCCCGTGGTATGACCCACAGCGTTGCGGGGCCAGTAAAATTCAGTCCCGAGTTCATGAATCACAAAAAGTTAGTTTGCAGGTTCAGCAAGTAATTGGGAAAGCTAATAGAATGTTATCGTTTATTGCGAGGGGAATTGAATACAAAAGTAGGGAGGTTATGCTTCAGTTATACAGGGCATTGGTGAGACCACATCTGGAGTACAGTACTGGTCTGCTTATTTAAGTAAGGATGTAAATGTGTTGGAAGCAGTTCCGAGAAGGTTTACTAGACCGGGTGGCTTGTCTTATGAGGAAAAGTTGGACAGGCTAGGCTTGTATCTGCGGAGTTTAGAAGAGTAAGGGGCGACTTGATTGAAAAGTATAAGATTCTGAGGGGTCTTGACAGGGTGGCTGTGGAAAGGATGTTTCCTTTTGTGCGAGAATCTGGAACTAGGGGTCACTGTTTGAAAATAAGGGGTCGCCCATTTAAGACAGAGATGAGAATTTTTTTTTGCTCAGAGGGTCATGAGTCTTTGGAACTCTCTTCCTCAGAAGGCAGTGGAAAGCAGAGTCTTTAAATATTTTTAAGGCAGAGGTAGTTACATTCTTGATAAGCAAGGGGGTGAAAGGTTATCGGGGGTAGGCAGGAATGTGGAGTCATGGTTGCAATCAGATCAGCCATGATCTTGTTGAATGGCAGAACAGGCTCAAGGGGCTGTGTGGCCTTCTCCTGCTCCTAATTCGTATGTTCGTATGTAAGCTTTGAGGAAGTTCCTAGTGATTGTGATGGGTGGAGTAAGGCAAACTTTGCATCTGTCTCATTCTAAATCTGACCTGAAAGTTCTTGGTGTTGACATTGGGTGGTTAAAGTTGGCAAAAATAATTCCACTTTCATCTTCCACAAATAAATTCAACTCAAAATTTAAAAGAATTAAGAAATTAATTCAATGCCTATAAGCTAAAAATCTTATTAAAGTTCTGTCTTTTTGAATTGAAACCAAATGTTTCTGGTTTTCGTGTTTTTTTAGATTATATCAGCGACAAAATCAGAGCACTGATCATCCTTATTCTTCATTATCCAAACACTGCTGTGTACAACGATTCTTTTTTTTTATTTTGCTTAATTATGGTAAAATCTTAATTCTTTGAGGTTTAATATGTTTGAACTAATGTTGATTACAGGCTGCCAGCTGGATAAGGCAGGGAGCAAAATCAGTTGAAGAGGAAGCTGGGAGCTCAGGAGCTGTGTTTTACAAGCAGGGCACCTACCCTTATTCAGTAACTGTAAAACACTATTATTCATCCTCAAACAGCATGAAGCAAATTACAGTGCCTCTTGAACAAACATTTGAAATGGAAAAGAAAAGAACTGGACCACAAGGAGCTTACTATCTCATTCTCCTCAACTAACCCAGGGGATACTAACCCTTATCTAATTCTTGCACCCCTTTTAATCTCAATTAAAGCCTGACATATCCACAGGGTACAGATTGTATAACAAATAGCTCCATGCAGGAAAATAAATTGATTACAAATTTGTGCACAGATTTTCAAGAAATGCTTCCAACCCATTAAAGTAAAGTTCAAACGTTAATACACTAATCTAGGAGTTGGCATAATACTTTAATGGACTCAATTCCATTTCATTTTTCCAAAAATAAATCTTTCCCAATTCTAAGCTTTGTGAAGCAAATAGTCTGAAGCCATTGGGCTGCATTTTAGCTTAGGCCGACAGGAATTCGCCACCGACGTAAAAGTTGGTGGCGAACCCACTTCCACCTGGCCCGGGGATCTGTCCTGCATTTTATGGGTCTTTAATTGTCCCGCTTGAGGGAGGAAGTCCCGCCTCAATGAGCTGCTGGCCTATCAGGGCTGACAGCTGTTAGTCCCAGCAGCGCCACTGGAGGCGGTGGCCACTGTTGGGACTGCAGCCCAGCCGACAACATGGAGCCAGGAGTGAAGGTAAATTAGTCATGCCTCACCAGGGAGATCGGTCGTGCCCTGGTGAGGCTAGGGTGGTTGATTGGGGGGGCGCCTTAGGTTCCAGGGGTGGGTTGGGTGGCGGGGGCAGCCCTCAATTGGGCACCATGTGCCCGACTGCCATGGCACCCCCCCCCCCCCCCGACGTGCGGAAAGGCTGGCAACTATCACTGGGCAGCCTTTCACGTCCCCAGCACGCCCGCCTGCCACAGATAAAATACCCGTGGAGGTGGACGAGGGTCCCTAAGTGGCCGTTAAGTGGCCCTCCCCCCCCCCCCCGACCCGACCGCCATAAAGTTGGCCGGAGGCGGGAGTGGGGCGGGAAGGCCTCCGGAGCATCCCACAATTTTACATTGCCCGCATCCTCCCCCACACCACCATCCGACCTGCTGGGGTGGCATATTCATGTTCATGGTGTAATTTGATGCATGCTGAGTCTGGGCAGAATGATACCTAAATGACCTACCTACATCGATCATCACGTTACCATTTGAAGTCTCTGGCTGATGTCTTTCATGCCTATGGAATTCAAGGAGGAGATGGCTATATGAGAGTGTCTAAAGACCCTGGAAGAAGTGACTTTCCAATACCAATAGAACAAAGCTGATTGAACTATGCACCCAAGACCTGTGCACTGAGAGCCAGTGGAAGCACAGTAATTATGTCATGTCAGTGACAGAGCAGAGATTTGTACATCCAGCAGACAGAAGTTATTCTTCTTATCTCGTGCAGTAACAAAGGTTTCAGATTTGGTTTCTCTTGTAGGCCTAACATGTCCAGCTTCTCTTGTATTTGACTCCACAAGATGTAGCTCTTTGTGTTCTTCTAAAACATAATCAGCAACCAATGATAATATTTCCACTTTGTTGACCTTTTTTAACATTTCTATTCAGTAAGAGTCAGAGAAAGTTCTCTTGTAAAACTGAATACCTGTTGCTACCCTTTGCAGGAGGCTTTCTGAGTTCTGACCATCCAGTAATGAATCTCATTCAAAGGTAGCACATATTGGAAAATTACTTGCAGTACCTCACACTAACAATATTGGAGACTTTAATAAAAACAAGAAATGCTGGAAATACTTAGCAGGTCTGGCAGCATCTGTGGAGAGAGAAACAGAGTTAACGTTTCAGGTCAGTGACCCTTCATCAGAACTGACAAATATTAGAAATGTAGACAGTTTTAAGCAAGTAAAGCGGGGGTGGGGCAAGAGATAACAAAAGAGGTGTTGATAGGACAAGGTCACAGAGAATAACTGGCCAGAAGGTCATGGAACAAAGGCAAACGGTACGTTAATGGTGTGCTGAAAGACAAAGCATTAGTACAGAGAGGGTGTCAATTGACAGTAAAATGAACAGCCCTGGCCCCAAGCACTAACATGAAAAAAACAGTGGGTAGGCACAGTAGAAACAAACTAAAAGAAAATTAAAAATAAATAAATAAATAACTAAAAATATAAAAGGGGGGCCCGTCATGCTCTGAAATTATTGAACTCAATGTTCAGTCCAGCAGGCTGTAGCGTGCCTAATCGGTAAATGAGGTGCTGTTCCTCGAGCTTGCGTTGATGTTGACTGGAACATTGCAGCAATCCCAGGACAGAGATGTGAGCATGAGAGCAGGGGAGGGTGTTGAAATGGCCAGCAACCGGAAGCTCGGGGTCATGCTTATAGACTGAGGGGCAGTGTTCCGCAAAGCGGTCACCCAGTCTGCGTTTGGTCTCCCCAGTGTAGAGGAGACCACATTGTGAGCAGCGAATACCGTATACTAAATTGAAAAAAGTCCAAGTTTTTGCTGCTTCACCTGAAAGGAGTGTTTGGGGCCTTGGATAGTGAGGAGAGAGGAGGTAAATGGGCAGGTATTACACCTCCTGCGATTGCAGGGCAAGGTGCCCTGGGAAGGGGACGAGGTGGTGGGGACAATGGAGGAGTGGACCAGGGTGTCACGGAGGGAATGATCCCTTCGGAATGCTGACAGGGGAAGGGAGGGGAAGATGTGTTTGGTAGTGGCAACACGCTGGATGTGGCGTAAATGGCGAAGGATGATCCTTTGGATGTGGAGGCTGATGGGGTGGAAAGTGAGGACAAGGGGAACCCTGTCGCGGTTCTGGGAGGGAGGGGAAGAGGTGAGGGTAGAGGTGCGGGAAATGGATCGGACATGGTTGAGGGCCCTGTCAATCACAGTGGGGGGAATCCTCGGTTGAGGAAAAAGGAAGACATAACAGACATATTGCTTCCTTGTATTAATATATGTATCTTCCAGTACATGCAAATGCGCCGCATTGCGAGCCCTACTGACAATCTTAAATTGGTTGTCAGCGTAATTCATGACTGGATGTGGCAAGACTGCAGAGCTTAGATCTGATCCGTTGGTTAGGGATCACTTAGCTCTGTCTATTGCATACTGTTTACGCTGTTTGGCATGTAAATTGTCCTGGGTTGTAGCTTCGCCAGGCTGACAGCTCATTTTGAAGTATGTCCTGTACTGCTCCTGGTATGCCCTCCTGCACTCTTCATTGAACCAGGCTTGATGCTAACGGTAGAGTGGGGGATATGCCAGGCCATGAGGTAACAGATTGTGGTTGAATACAATTCTGCTGCTGCTGATGGCCCACAGGCCCTCATGGATGCCTAGTTTTGAGTTGCTAGATCTGTTTGAAATCTATCCCATTTAGCACAATGGTAGTGCCACAGAACACGAAGGAAGATATCCTCAATGTGAAGACAGGACTTTATCTCCACAAGGACTGTACGGTGGTCACTCCTACCAATACTGCCATGGACAGATGCATCTGCGGCAGGCAGAGTATATTTTTCCCTTTTGTTGATTCCCTCACCACCTGTCGCAGACCCAGTCTAGCAGCTATGTCCTTTAGGACTCAGCCAGCTCAGTCAGTAGTGGTGCTACCGAGCCACTCTTGATGATGGACATTGAAGTCCCCCATCCAGAGTGATTGCCTTAACGTCTTACTAATGGGAACAGCTTAGGTAGTTCACTCAAATTCCCCAGATCATTGTTCTTGCTGGAATTGGGCAGACAACTTGTCCCACCTCGATGCATTGAAATGTAGGACATAGTGATGCAAGTTACGGTGGCCATCTTAGCTTCTAGCAAATTCCCCTTTTTTATGTTCAATTTTTTCTTTTTAAAAATTTAATTCATGTTTCCCGCCAGTGGATTAAAAAGAAAAATCAGCTTTCAGCATGGCATGTTTTCATAACACTCACACTGTCATAGAATACAAAACTAACATGTTGCGGTCATGAAATTGGGCTCGACAGTACCTGATTTTTCGGCGATACAAGTGCCATTTTGCCTCCAAAATGCTGTCCATGGCATGTGCACACACTTTTGTTGCAAGCCACACTGAACATTAGTTTGATGTGGATGTTTGCACATGCAGCAGGACCATCTTCCAGAAGCATGCAGAGTAGACAAATCATGACTTCAATCAGCGTAGAACACTGATTTGACACTCACTGTGCCACTTTGGAGTTCAACCTTCCTGCTGATGCCCTCTCTTAATCACACACTGCTGAAAATGTTTTCCGCAGCAGGAAGGAGCCCCTGCTGGTGCTATTTAAAGGGATCATCGACCATATTCAGGTTGGTTGCTGATTGATTGCTACTGGCTGTTGCTGCAATTATAGAAGTGTTTAGTGCTTTCTAGAGTTGTTTAAAGTTGCTAAAGTCTACAGGGAGTGATGTGGCACAAGATGAAGAACTTTGCCCTGACTTCAAGGATTCTGCACAAACTACTTGCTCCCAGACACAGGTGCAGCCTAATTTGCATTCCCCTTGGACAACAACATGATAGGGAGAATGAGCAGTAATGGCACAGAACAGAACAAGCTGCTGGAAGAAGGAAAAGGAAGAGTTGGGGGAGAAGGCCTCTCAGCAGGAAGTCATATCTGCCCGGGGTGTTCAGGGAGCAATTCTCCTCCCTGAACCTCAGCAAGGAATGATGTGTGAGATGTCTCCACATCACTAAGGATGTCCTCACTAAAATCTGCCAACTGCTGTATCCACAACTGCAGCCTCAGATCAGGGCAAGGACAACATTGTCAGCTACTGTGAAGGTGACCATCACCGCAAACCTTTATGCATCTGGCTCTTTCCAGGGCGGAGCAAGCATCATTTTCAGCATCTCCCTGTTTGCCATTCACTATTGCACAAGGGAGGACTGAGGCTTTGTATTCCTAGAGAGCTGAATACATTTCATTCTCCCTTTTCAGAGAGAAGAGTGAGCATAAAGCTTCGCGAAGATTGCAGGCTTCCACATGGTGCGGGGTTCCGTTGACTGTATCCACATCATTTTGCCATATGTCAGTTCTGAGATTTACTACAACTGAAAAGGATTCCAAACCTTCAATGTCTAGCTAGTGTGCGACTATACGCAACGTATCATGCAGGTAAATGCCCGATATCCTGCAGCAGTCATGATGCTTCATTCTGTGGCAGTTCACTGTTCCATCTGCATTGAACCACCACAGCAAACCAGATGGTAGCTACTGGGTGGCAAGAGCTTTCTGCTGATGACATGGCTCATGGCCTCGGTGCCTATACGATGCACAGCTGAACTACATGAAGACAACAAAAGCCATGCTGTCACACGAAATGTGATAGAGCAGATTAATGGGGTGCTTAGATAACACTTTTGCTGTCTCAGATAGGGGAGTTGATCCCTGAGCACCCTGGACAGATATGGCTTCCTGTTGAGAGACCTTCACCCTGACTTCCTCCCACTTTGGAGGAGTCCTGCAATATTTGGCAGAGCCGGTGTCAAAATTCATGGTGGTCTGCACAACTTTGCTATCATGAGGACACAGCCCTTGTCACCAGCTATATGGTGAGCAGTTAAAGAGGAGGAAGAGGTGGAGGTGAAAAGAGGAGCAGGAGGAGGAGGAAGGGAGCAGCCATATTCTGGCTGAATTGCCCATGATCGACTCATTCTACTGCTATGCCAGTAAACGCAATCCCAACTTCCCATTCACCAACAGTCCCATACCTTTCCCACCCTCTGTCACTGATCATCACAACGCTCACTTAGCCACAACGCTAAAATAAAAGCTAACACAAAATGAACATTCAAAACCAAATTTGGAAAGCAAACCATGCCATATTGAATATAAATGTCAACTAATCATCCTTGTCTATTCCCTTAGTGCCTGTGTTGCAGGTGCCTTTGCCTGTCCTAGCACTCCTACACAGTGGTACCCCAGCAACTACAGAATGGCTGGTGGAAGGCTGCTGTCTTTCTGGGGAGACTGCAGATGATCTCGAATAGCTCTGGGGCTAGAAGGCCTGGCTTCAGACTGCACCATCCTGGCATGCATAATTGCAGCCTGGGCTGGCCAGCTGACTGGAAGCATCAAGGACACTGGCGAAATGGCAGTGGTGGGAAGATGAATGTTGTCATCTTGAGAGAGGACAAGCAGTATCACGCTCCACGTAGACACTGCCAATCCCCTGGGGTGGCATCTCAGCAATCCTTGCAATTTGCTGGAGGACAAATTGCTGGATTTCTGTGATACCCTGTGAGCCCCTTCGAACACTGGTATCTGTGGCCTTGCAGTCTGAGCTTGCTTGGCAGCAAGCTAACTTTGTATGGCTTCAGTCTAAGCTTCCACTTCAGCATCAAGACGTTGGCTGGCTCCTGCTTGTGCTGCAATGGATGCAGAGACACAACCATCAGACCTTGCATCATGGTTGGATCTGCAACTGTATGAATGAATTTGGCCACTACTTCCACGCAGGAAAGGAAGGGCTCTAACCCCTGCGTAAAACTCTGTGCCAGGCTGGTATCAGACTCTTCCATGCTCCTTGACATTGCCCAAAAGCTTTTTGAGAGAGGCCTGAAAAGCACAAAGCATTTCTTTGTGCATACTCATCAGCTTTTTTCTGTAGTCTGCCCTATTGAAGTTCTCATCTCAGTCCTCTGCAGCAGAACCCGGGTGTGACCTCACCCTTCAGCAAGCTTGGACCCATGCTACCTTTTTCCCCTGCCCTGGATGCAGGCCAGTCATGCCCGATGTCTCTCCATATGCAGATCCTACCTCTCTGCTGTCCTCTAAAGTACATGCAGTACCAGTATCTGAGCTTATGGCTATGAGTGTGAGAGCAAGTGACAGTGTTTCTTCTTCATCATTGTCTTCCTGCTCTTCCAGTTCCTGCTGCTCCGTCACTGCTTGGCCAGGATACACCTCTTGGATATCTGAAAAGAGAAAGGCACAAGGGTAGGGTTGGGTTGAGGGGAAGGGTGAAGGGAAAGCAAGAGTTGCGTGGTTACATCATCTGCAACTTGTGAACCAGAGAGAGTGTGGGATGAGGGGGAAGTGAGAAGGAGAATTAATATCAGGATATTGTCATCTTCAATTGTTTCAGCCCCGCTGCTGGCCGTGGCCTCAGTGATGGATTCTCCAATAATGGTGACCCCTGCCTCCTCCATTGGGCCTCCCCCCCAGGTTAGCTCCTGCTGCCTCTGGTTATGCACCACCTTTTCCTGCAAGGGAGAAAGAAGGAAGTGAGTCATTGACTGTGGTGTAATATGTTTGGGTGATGTGTCTGTTATAATCGAATGGCTGCCAGTGTGTGTGAGCTGAGGGATGTGGGTGTGAGGCTTGCAGCAGTGCTAAGTGTGTGTGGGTGAGATGAAGCTATGAATCTGAGATTTGACTGGTGATTGATAGAGATTATTGATAGGTGAGAGGTGGGAGTGTGGTGCATTGAGCAGAGTGTGATGCTAGTGGTGCAGTTGGTGGGATATGGCATTTGAAAATGCATTCACTGAACTTGACTATTCAAGTCATTGCACTTCTTGTGGCACCGCATCCAGCTCCTTGGTACTTGTCTCCAGGCATTGACCACAATTGTTTTCTGCTCCCTCTGTCTTCGCACAGTTTATCTCGAGGACTTCCTGATTGCCTATATAGAGAGGCCATCTCTCCTCCTGTCCCCCTTTGCCCTGTTGTGCCATAATTCACTCTTCTTCCTGTTCAGACTCACTTAAGCCAGTTCCAGCACCTATCCCAGCTAGAATGCATCTCCCCTTTAAGAGGTGCAGGCTGGCTTTAAGTAGTTCAGGCTAGCATTAACTAGTGCTAGCACTGCAGAAGTGTTGGCCCCCTGCTGGGGCAAGCAGCCACATCGGAGTATATTTAGTGCTGACTGCATGCAGCTATCATGCAAATTAGCAGGCAGCATGAAGTCTGCCCGAAACTCTGCTGAAAGACTGAACCTGAACTAGAATTCATACTGTAACTTTTAAATGTGCATATTTGAAATGACCCACATAGCTTATCTGTGTGGAATATAAATTAACAGTGGTCCCACTTCAATGTCTGTGAACCTGTCTGGAAATCTGTTTCTTTACATTCTTTCATGGGATGTAGACTTCGCTGGCAAAGCCAGCATTTATTGCCCATCCTTAATTGCCCTTGAGAAGGTGGTGCTGAGCTGCCTTCTTGAACCGCTGCAGTCCATCTGGTGTGAGTGAAACTACAGTGCTCCTTGGGAAGTAGTTCCACATTTTTGACCCAGCGACAGTAAAGGAACGGCGATACAGTTCCAAGTCAGGATGATGTGTGACTTGGAGGGGAATTTACAGATGGAGGTGTTGCCATGTGCCTGCTGCCCCTTTACTTCTGCATGGTAGATATTGTGGGTTTGGAAGATGCTGTCGAAGGAGATTTGGTGAGTTGCTGCAGTGCATCGTATAGATGGTGCAGACTGCTGCCACTGTGCACCGGTGGTAGAAGGAGTAAATGTTTAAAGTGGTAGATGAGGTGCTTTGTCCTGGATGGTGTCCAATTTCCTGAGTGTTGTTGGAGCCGCAATCATCCAGGCAAGTGGAGAGTATTCCATCACGCTCCTGACTTATGCTTTGTAGATGGCGGACAGGTTTTGGAGAGTCGGGGATGAGTTATTTGCCACCGACTTCCCAGCCTCTGACTTGCTTTTGTAGCCACAGTATTGATGTGACTGGCCCAGTTATGTTTCCAGTCAATGGTAACCCCCAGGATCTTGATGATGGGGGATTCACAGTGGTAATGCCATTGAATGTCAAGTGGAGGTGGTTAGATTCTCTCTTGTTAGAAATGGTCATTGCTTGGCACTTGTGTGGCATGAATGTTACTTGCCACTGATCAGCCCAAGCCTGAATGTTGTCCAGGTCTTGCTGCATGCCAGTTAGGACTGCTTCAGTACCTGAGGGCCTATGAATGGAAATGAACACTGTGCAATCATCAGCGAACAGACTCATTTTTGACCTTGTGATGAGGGAAGGTCATACATGAAGCAGCTGAAGATGGTTGGGCCTAGGAACCCCTTCAGTAATGTCCTGGGACTGAGATGATTGACCTCCAACAACAACAACCATCTTCCGTTGTGCTAGATATGACTCCAACCAGCTTTCCCCCTGGTTCCCATTGACTCCAGTTTTGCTGGGGCTCCTTCATGCCATACGTAGTCAAATGCTGCCTTGATGTCAAGGGCAGTCACTGTCACCTCACCTCTGGAATTAAGCTATTTTATTCAGGTTGGGCTGGGATGACTTCTAGAGCCGAATGGTCCTGACAGAATCCAAACTGAGCATTGGTGAGTAGGTTATTGGCGAGTAAGTGTGGCTTGATAGCACTGTTGACGACATCTTCCATCAGTTTGTTGAGGATTGAGAGTACACTGATGGGATGGTAATTGGCCAGGTTGGATTTGTTCTGTTTTTTGTGGACAGGATATACCTGAGTGGTATATTGGGTAGATGCCAGTATTGTAGCTGTATTGGAACAGCTTCGCTAGAGGCACAGCTGGTTCTGCAGCACAATTCTTCAGCACTACAGCCGGGATAGTGTCAGGACGCATAACCTTTGCTGCATCCAGTGCCTTCAGCTGTTTCTTGATATCAAATTGTGTGAATCGAATTGTCTGTAGACTGGCATCTTTTATGCTCAGGAGGAGGCCGAGATGGATCAGACACTTTGCAAGTCTGGCTGAAGATAGTTACAAATGCTTCAGCCTTGTCTTTTGCCACTCAAGTCTGGGCTGTGCCAATCATTGAGGATGGGATTGGACATCACCTCCAGTTAATTATTTAATTGTCCAACACCATTCACGACTGGATGCAGCAGGATAGGAACATGGGAATATAGGAAATAGGAGCAGGAGTAGGCCATTTGGCCCCTCGAGCCGGCTTTGCCATTCAACTAGATCATGGCCGATCTTCTACCTCAATGCCATTTTCTCACACTATCCCAATATCCCTTGATATCTTTAATATTTAGAAATCTATTGATCTCTCTCTTGAATACGCTTAATGTCTGAGCCACCACAGTCCTCTGGGGTAGAGAATACCAAAGATTCACCACCCTCTGAGTAAAGAAATTATTCCTCATCTCAATCTTAAATGGCCTACCCCTTATTCTGAGACTGTGTCCCCTGGTTCTGGACCCCCCAGCCAGGGGAAACATCCTTCCTGCATCTACCATGTCAAGCCCTGTAAGAATTTTGTATTCTTCAATGAGATCACCTCTCCTTCTTCTAAACTCTAGAGAATACAGGCCCAGTCAGGACAATCATGCCATCCCAGGAATTAGTCTAGTGAACATTCGTTGCACTCCCTCTATGGTAAGTGCATTCTTCCTTAGGTAAGGAGATCAAAACTGTACACAATACTCCAGGTGCAGTCTCACCAAGGCCCTATACAATTGCAACAAAACTTCGTTACTTCTGTACTCAAATCCTCTTTCAGTAAAGGCTAACATACCATTTGCCTTCCTAATTGTGTTGTGCACCTGCATGTTAGTTTACAGTGACTTATGAACAAGGACATGTTTTGGACATCAACACTTCCCAATCTCTCACCATTTAAGGAATACTCTGCATTTCTGTTTTTCCTACCAAAGTGGAAAAATTCTAATTTTTAATTTAATTCAAATTTTTCCACATTATATTCCATCTACTATTTCCTTGCCCACTCACTTAGCCTGTCTAAATCACCTTGAAGCCTCTTTGCATCCTCCTTGCAACTTACATTCCCTCTTAGTTTTATGTCACCAACAAACTTTGAAATATTACATTTGTTCCCACATCCAAATCATTGATATAGATTGTGAATAGCTGGGACCCAAGTACTGCTCCTTGCAGTACCCCACTCGTCACAGACTGCCAACCTGAGATTGACCCGTTTATTCCTATTCTTTGTTTTCTGTCCGTTAACCGATTCTCAATCCATGCTAGTATATTACCCCTAATCCCATGTGCTCTAATTTTGCTTACTAACCTCCAATGTGCGACCTTATCGAAAACCTTCTTAAAATCCAAATACACCACATCCACTTGTTCCCCCTTATCTATATTGCTTGTTAAATTCTCAAAAACTCTAACAGTTTTGTCAAACATGATTTCCCTTTTTTAAGTCCATATTGACTCTGCCCATTCCTACCATTATTTTCTAAGTGTCCAGTTATCACATCCGTAATAATAGATTCCAGCATTTTCCCGACTTCTGATGTCAGACTAACAGGTTTGTAGTTCCCCTCTTTCTCTCTCCCTCCTTTTGTAAATAGTGGGGCTATGTTTGCTACCTTCCAATCTGCAGGAACCATTCCAGAATCTGTCGAATTTTGGAAGATGACGACCAATGCATTTACGATCTCTACAGCCACCTCTTTCAACACTCTGGGATGTAGATCATCAGGTCAAGGGGATTTATGAACTTTCATTCTCATTAATTTCTCCAGCAGTACATTTTTGCTAATACTAATTTCTTTCACTTTCTTATTTTTGCTAGTCCCTTGGTTTTCTAGTATTCCTGGGAGGTTTTTTTGTATCTTCCTCTGTGAAGACAGACACAAAATATTTGTTTAATTTCTCTGCCATTTCCTTATCCCCCATTATAAGTTCTTCTGTCACTGCCTATTGTGGGCCCACATTTGTCTCTGCTAATCTTTTCCTCTTTACATACTGGGCTGCATTCGGTGGCGAACGTAAACAATGGCGGTCTGCCTGTGCGGACCGCACGTCGCAGAGCTGCCGTGATGTTAAACACAGCAGCTGATTTAAATGGATGGGGCGGTCCCCACAACCCACCCCACCTCCCGGCCGCCCGATGACTTGAAGGGATGGGTGGTCCATCTTCGGCAATGGCATCAACAGTCTTTGCGCAGGCGCTGATGCCATTTTTAAATCTCTTCCATTTAATTTAAATTTTTAACATTTAATTTGCCCCTCTGCCACCTCCCCCAATAACCATTCAATGCATTACTTATCCTCTCCCCCTCAAAAAAACACTTGCCCCCGTCCCCCCACAAAATTCATAAAATATAAAATTGACCCCTTCCCAACATCCCCTACACCAATAAAATTACTTTGACGCCGCTTCCCCTCACCCCTGCACTGAAAAACATACCTGCTCACCCCTTTCTACCAGTGTTCTGCCTTGGATCCCTGGACGGGGACCCAAAGGCACGTGAGTGCCGGCCACCGTCATCAATATCACAGCGGGACAGAAGGCGGAGACGAGAAGGAAATTAATGCCTTTATTTAAATGTATTTAAATTTGTAAATTCTGCTTCTGTCACCAAGCGGCAGTGGGTGTGGGGGAGATGGGGGCCACCACCAGGCCTCGCTGCCACCGGCACTATCAGGCTGTGTCTTCTCTGCCCCCTCCCCCACCCCGCCACAACCTCCCGATGTTGGGGAGTCTATAAAATTCAGCCCACTGTAGAAGCTTTTACAATCTGTTTTTATGTTTATCACTTGTTTACTTTCATATTCTATTTTCCCTTTATTTATCAGTTTCTTGGTCCTCTTTTGCTGAATTCTAAAATACTCCCAATCCCCAGGCTTGCTACTTTTTTGGCAACTTTATAAGCCCTTCCTTTGATCCAGTACAATCATTAACTTCTGTTGTTAGCCGTGGTTGGATCACCTTTCCTGTAGGCTTGTTGTGCCTCAAAGGAATGTAAATTTGTTGTAAACCATGTATGAATTCTTTAAATGCTAGCTATTGCCTGTCTACCGTCACACCTTTGTAGTTTTCGTTGTTTAGATTTAGGACCCTAATTTCAGATTGAACAAGATAATTTTCAAACTTCATGTAAAATTCTATCATATTATGGTCATTCTTCCCTAGAGCCTTCTTTACAATAAGATTATTAATTAGCCCTTTGTTATTGCACAACAGTAGATCTAAAATAGCTTGTTCTCTAGTTGTTTCCTGAACATACTGTTGTAAAAAGAAATCTTGTATAAATTCCTGGAATTCGTCCTCCACCGCATTTGTGCTAGTTAGGTTTACCCAGTCTGTATGTAGATTTTATTCCCCTATGATTACTATATTACTCTTGCTACATGCATCTCTAATTTCCTGATTTATACCCCGCCCTACGTTACCACTATCATTAATGGCCTATAAAAAAAACTCCTACCAATGTTTTCTGCCCCTTGCTGTTTCTTAGCTCCACCCAAAGTGATTCTGCATCTTGATTTTCCGATTTAAGATCCTCTCTCACTAATGTACTGATCTCATCCTTTATTAACAGCGCTACCCCATATCCTTTTCCTTTTTGCCTATACTTCCTAATAGCCTTGGACATTCAGTTTCCAGCCTTAGTCACCCTGCAGCCACACCTTCGTAATGGCAATTAGATCATACCTGTTTGCTTCCGCTTGTGCCATCAATTCATCTACTTTAATAAAAGCAAAATACTGCGGATGTTGGAAATCTGAAATAAAAACAAGAAATGCTGGAAATACTCAGCAGGTCTGGCAGCATCTGTGGAGAGAGAAGCAGGGTTAACGTTTCAGGTCAGTGACCCTTCTTCAGAACTGCCAGTTCTGATGAAGGGTCACTGACCTGAAACATTAACTCTGCTTCTCTCTCCACAGATGCTGCCAGACCTGCTGAGTATTTCAAGCATTTCTTGTTTTTAATTCATCTACCTTGTTGTAGTGCTATGTACATTCAGATAGAGTGCCTTTAATTCTGTCTTTTTGTTATTCTTGCCACCTCTAGCCTTATCTACTGGCGCACCCTTAAGTTTGTATGCTCTGTCCCTTCCTGCCACTCAGATTATCAATCCTCTTATTGCTACCTTGCTCTCTTGCCATGACCTCTCTTTTTAATTTATCACATCTTCCCTTACTTGATCCCTCGCCCCATATTTAGTTTAAAGCTCTCTCAACTGCCCTAGTTATACAACTCACCTGAACACTAGTTCCAGCATGTTTTAGGTGAAGACCTTCCCACCAGTACAGTTCCCACTATCCGCAGTAATGGTGCAAGTGCCCCATGAATCAAAACCCATTTCTCCCACACCAATTTTTGAGTTGCGCATTTAACTCTCTAATCTTATTTACCCTGCTCTAATTTGCTAGTGGCTCAAGCAATAATCCAGAGATTATTATCTTTGAGGTTCAGCTTCATACTTACCAATGCTGTCATGGACAGATGCATCTACAACAGATAGATTGGTGATGGTGAGGTCAAGTAGGTTTTTCCCTCTTGTTGGTTCTTTCATCGCCTGTTGCATGCCCAGTCTGGCAGATCCATCCTTGAGGACTTGGCCAGCTCGGTCAGTAGTGGTGCTACCGAGCCACTATTGCTGATGGACATTAAAGTACATTTTGTGCCCTTGCTACTCTCAGTGCCTCTTCCAAGTTGTGTTCAACATGTACGAGTACTGATTGATCAGTTGAAAGAGGGAGGTAGGTGGTAGTCAGCAGGAGGTTCTCATGGTCTGACCAGAGCTGCAGCGTGAGCACAACTTCTTCTGACATGTACTTCATGTGTTTTGGGTATATAATTCGGCATTCTGTTTACCTTGTTGTTTACTGCTGAACGATGATTAAATGTTAAATGTCAAGCCTAGTAATGTCCTTAGATACCTTCAAATTGCACTTTTGGCTGTTTTGACACCATTCATGGAGTATGCATAGTGCTTGTTTTTCTTTTAATGTTCAATATTTGACACTTGTCCGTGCTAAATTACATGTGTTATGAAAGGCTCTTATGGGAATGTTTCTCTGCCTTATAGCTAAAGTTAAAGGGGCATAATTGCTCTTGAAGGATTTGAGGATTTTGTGTAAGTTTTAGTGCAATAATTTGCAAGTAACAAAGCCAGGAACAAGCTCATTGGTGAAAACTTGTGTGGCAACAAATTTAGTCTTCGGGTTAATTACATTAGATGCTGCAGTAGATTCATTTTGCTCTCCTGTTTATTAAGTTGGTAAACTCAATAATGAAGGATGAAATGCGGACATTATATGGATCTTAATCTTTAATCTGAATATGACACGGGGATATACAAAGGATGAGGCTGTACTTTGGTGAATGTGGTTGGATTATGCTTGAAAGGGTTTTGCCTACTTATAAACATTGATTTTTATATTTGAAATTCATTGCAAAGAAATACTTAGCAGAATCATCAGCGTGTTAACAGTCAAGTGAGGTGGGGTCGAAGGGCTTTCCTCTTTTCCCTCTCCTTGTTTGACCACAACAGGTTTGATTCTTTCTTAAAGTGGATGTTCTGGCCAATTCAGTAGGTGTTTGATTACGTACTTGCTATGATCATAACTTGAGGCCAATTGGACTGGTTTTCTTGAGTTCAGCAAAGAAGGAGGTTAACTATATTGTACCTAAACCGAACTAATAAAAATAATAAACTATGTGCCAACTTTCACTCACACATACACACGCACACTAGAGGTTTATACAAACACAATAGGTTACAGAGAGGGGAAGCGTAGATTGGTTGAATAAAAATCCATAGAAAAAGGGGTATACAATCTGTGGCATTTGGTGATTCGGCTGGCTTCTAGCTGAATTTGGTGGTCCTGAGGCTTTTAGTTTGAAGAGGTAGATAAATGGTTTTGTCAGTCTCTTGGAGGCAGCGATGCGGATGATTTCCTCCAATGGGTTTTCTGATTGTAGCCAGTGTATGCAAAAGTGGTCAGTCAATAGGCAGAGTTTGAAGCTTGTAAGCAGAAATGGAGAGAGACAGAGAGAGAGGGACCCCCCGTTTGGGTCTGCATGTGACAGAGTCCAGAAGCTTCTCCTTGCTGCTGCAGAGAAACACAAGCTTAAAACCACAGATGGGGAGGGGCTTGTCACATGACAGTCACCCAGTGATTCAAGCATGGTAGCAGTGTTTCTCTTCTTGCTAATAAGAACAGGTAATTCCCTTAAACTTCTTGGGTCTTGGTTCTTGCTGGGATGAACAGCCATTGCGGCTCCACCTCACAAGCCTTGCAATGTAGTGTTGCAAATTAGATGGCCATCCTAAGTTGCCAGCAAAGTTATCCTTCATCTGTTTTCTTTTAAATTTATTCAAAAAATTTAAATTCAGATCTCCAGTCAGTGGAAAATTATCATTCAACAAAGCAAGTTGGCATGACAAGTGTAACACCATGGGTGGATTTTAACTTTCACACCTGGTGGAAGCTGGCAGTAGCAGATCAGCGGCTAGTTATACACCCCATCTCATTGAAGTCAATGGAGAGGAAAATCAGTCAGGGTGAATAATGGTGGCCAATCCACTATCACTAGTTCTTTGCCCAGCCCAGCTTGGAATGTTTAAAACTACCAAAATACCTCAATAATTGACCCAGAAGGCCTATTTTAAACAGATTATTTTCGATGTTTGAATGACAAAGCTCACAAATGATTGAGTCTTTATTGAAGTACAGTTTCAGGGGCACTAGGCTCTCCCTGGTGCCACAGCCTGTGGGCATTGATTATGTCTGCGCCTTGACCATGTAGTTTGGCAAATTATTTGACCATGTCGAATGAAGGGGCATCATGACAACCAAATCCCAACCCGCCCTCACCCAATAGCTACAGACCCACCTTTCCAGCATAAGATTACTGCATAGTGACCGGGAACTTCAATGATTTTTTCCTAGGCTCAGATGATCTTCGCCCAGGTTTCGCATTATGTTACTCTTAAGCTGATCAGTTGCAAATGACCAGTTGCAGTCTGTCCTGACCTTCCAGCTGTTTTTCTCTCCCTGGCTGTGTGAAAGTACCATCCTCCACTAGACTGAGGCTGGCTCACTTTCATGTGAAGATTGGTAGGAGCATGATGTGCAGTTGCATCGGCATAGTGAAAGAAAAACCTGCATTTATATCGTGTCTTCCATTAGCACCAGATGTCCAAAAGCGCTTTGCAGCCAATGAAGTACGTTTGAAGTGTAATCACTGTTGTATGAAATTCAACAGCTAATTTGCACACAGCAAGCAAACAACAACATGATAATGACCAGATAATCTGTTTTTGTGGAATTGTTTGAGGGATAAATGTTGGCCAGTAAGAGTGTCATGGGATCTTTTACCTCCTCCTGAGAGGGCCTTGGTTTAACATCTCATCTGAAAGGCAGCACCTCTGATTAGGGCAGTACTCCCTCAGCACTGCACTGGAGTGTCAGCCTCGATTGTTGTGCTCAAGTCCTCCTCAAGCCAACAACCTTCTGAGTGAGAGGCAAGAGTACTACCAACTGAGCCACAGCTGACACACATGTGCATTGGGACATGATTTTAATTCCACCTTAAATTCACCATTCAGTAGCTGAAAAGGTTTACTTTCACCTATATTAAAAAGGTGTTTGAGGGACGTGACAAAGGGAGCGCAAGCTGTTCATTGAGATGCTCAAAGGATTGAATCATTTACTGTCTGCAGTTAACTGGCATAATTTTGCATTTAATGAAGTGTAGGGCTTTGTCTAAACAAAGAAGTGACAGAATGGACAGAATATAGTTACCAGAGTTCCACAGATAAGTAGTGTTAGTGTCTCAATGTGAAACATGACTGTTTTTATGAAAAGCACCCAAGTCACCCGCCAATCTGATCAAAAGTCATCATCCATGTTGCATTCAATGGAATAATCTTCAGTGGTATCACTGGAATGGGAAAGCAGTGAGGAAATCTGGCCTAGCAGGTCATTGTTAGATGTCAAGAAACTTAATAAGAATGTCTGTAAAAAGGGGTAAAGTTGGTCTATGTTAGTATGCGAAATTGGCCCCTACTGAACCTGTAGCCCGTTTTACATGCAACCTCATTTCCTTTTCCATTAACCTGATTTTCTTTTCTATTTACGTCAATAGGAAAAGGAAATCTAGTGTGGTGTTAAATGGACTGACGATTTGCTATGAGCCAGTTCCACACAACTGCGTAAATCAATTTCACCCCCAATATTTTTAATATAAAATGGGGGGCACTTTGAATAAAATGTACTGCACTTTGAGTTTCTTTCCTCTCGAACTGTTCTGCAAGAGACTTTTTTTAACTATGCATTGAGGGGGGATCTTATAGAAACATATAAAATCATGAAGGGAATAGATAAGATACAAGTAGAGAGGATGTTTCCACTGGCAGGTGAAGCTAGGACAAGAGGGCATAGCCTCAAGATTAGAGGGAGCAGATTTAGGACTGAATTAAGAAGGAACTTCTTCACCCAGAGGGTTGTTAATCTATGGAATTCCTTGCCCAGTGAAGTAGTTGACGCTTCTTCAGTAAACGTCTTTAAAGCTAAGGTAGATATCTTTTTGAACAATAAAGGAATTAAGGGTTACTGTGGGAGCACGGGTAAGTGGATCTGAGTCCACGAAAAGATCAGCCATGATCTTATTGAATGGCGGAGCAGGCTCGAGGGGCCGGACGGCCTACTCCTGCTCCTAGTTCTTATGATCTTATGACTTGTGTGGTATCTTTTCTCATTTATCCCTGCCGTATGCTTTCCTTCCAAAGCTCCAGATTCACCTATCTGCTGAACAGTTCCCACATTTTTAATGTTCTTGCACTTGCTGAAGTGCCTGTGGGAGTATCATGTAAACTTTGCGAACATTTTCAACATCCCAGGCAGCAGCAGATGTAGTGTTCACTTCATTGGAGCTTGCTATTACAGCAATGTGCAAGGACATTTCATTGCACTTTACCAACTGCAATGCTTATCCAGAGGGATTTTTCTGAATGTCTTGTGAATCAGAGCATAATAGCAACAATAAATATTCACTCCCTCCACAATAGATACACCACAGCTCAGGATGCACTGCAGCAACTTGTCAAGGGTTGTTCAGCTGTACCTTCCAATCCCACATCCTCCATGACCTAGAAGGATAAAAAGTAACTGGGAACACCACCTCCTCCAAGATCCGCTGCAAGGCACACGCTATTGTCATGCTCGGCCCCCCCCCCCCCCCCCACCTGCCAAGAATGAGGCACATTAATTTTGGCATTAAAATTGATTTTAAACTGTTACTGGAGTGAAGAAAGGACTTGTTAAACAGATCAGCTGTGGCTGGAAAAGACATTTGTATATTAACAGATGGTGAATGGAAGGTCAAAGGACCATTCCCTGACACATTCAACCCACAATGGACCTTGATCAGCAGGGATTGTGTGTAAGAGGAGCATTCCAGAGACTGCTAAGGTGATACAATCCAAGACCTGGTCAGACCAGTTAGTCACATGACTAACCTGCTTGGCAACCTGGGTTTTTCTAAATTGTGCAAACAGTTTGTAGTGAGAGTGTCTGTTTGCTCCTGGACTGAGAAGATCTTTCCTATCTGCTCTCATCTCTTTCTCACAAGCCTCTGAATCCACTGAAGACACATGAACACCAAGGGAGAAAAGTCTCCTACAGCGAACAAGGTTTAAGAAGAATACAGGGCACCAACAAAAAGCAAGATCTACCTACAATCAAGGACTCTACAGTGAGCTGGAAGAACCATAACAAAAGCTCTTCAGATATTGCCTCAAACCATTCCACTTTATTTTTCTTCTGCTCTTTTCTGTTTCTATTTGCATGTGTGTATCGCATATGCATGCTAGCGTGGGCACGTCGTGTATCCGCAGGCATCAACCGAATTAGAGTTTAAGTTTAATACATTTCAACTTTTCTTCTTTAAACCTAAGAAAGTCTGGTTTCTTTGCCTTATAATTGTAAAGCGGTGAACAAGGATTCACCAAGGGGGAGCTAAAAAAACACAGTGCATTTAAAATTAAACCCTGTTACAGTAAGACCAGGTGAAGGCTGAAAGGGAACCCTAGACCTCTTTCTCACCTGGTCATAGCACTATACTGACTTGGACATATATCGCTGTTCCTTAATTGTCACTGGGTCATAATCCTGGAACTGCTTATCTGCCGAACATGTAGGAGCACCTTCACCACAAAGAATCTAGCACTTCTTGAAAAAGGGCAACTAGTGATGGGTAATAAATGCCAGCTTGTGTAGTGACATCCACATATCAAGATCAATTTTAAAAAAATTATTGTAATGATAATGATCCTAATGCACATAGATTCTTATACCAAAGATCAGTATGGGAGAGCATGATGTAATTGTGCATCTGAGTTTGGCATTATACATATTTATTCAGATGGCATTACATTCACCTTAATAAATTGTGAATTTACTTTCAATGCACAGTTAAGTTGGTGCTGCTGTTCTCAGAGCTCAACAGTGGAAGGAATAGTTAACTATTGCTGGATATGTTGATAGCGATCCTAACTGGATATATACATATAGTTAAAAGTTTTGCATCTGGCACATGCTTATTGGACAAAGAAAATAAATCCAACCTGTCCGATCTGCTATTATTTGTTTTGCACCCCCACTGGAATTGAACTTCCCTACCATTGCCATTTTACTGTGCCCATTCAATCGGTCTCACCTTCCAGCATTGCCACTTTTAAATTAATTTGCAAGTACTAACTTATTGGAAAAAAAAATTATTAGAAATACATAAAAAGAAAATTTCACAGGTGGTATTGATGCTATTGTTCACTTTTGGGGAAAATGCCAATACAGCTCTCCGGCTGGCGAGGTCCATCAGTAATCTGCTGTATGGGTTTTTTTAAATGGACAAATTGTGCATCTTACGGTTGAAATACCAATCTGTGATTTTTTTCTGATTTTTGCTGCAACTCTGAGCATCCTCAATTCTGCTGCCTTACAGATGTATTCCTGTCTCTTGCTATTTTCATACATACATGGTGCAGGTTGCAGTCTGTTCCTGATCCTCCCTCTCTCTGTCTTGTGCTTATTCATTTGGGGCTCATACTGCTTGGGGTTGGCCATGGAATATTCTGTGCAAGTTGTCCCTGCACCCGGTACAGCTAGCAATTAGGAAAGCAAATGGCATGTTGGCCTTTATTGCAAGGGGATTGGAGTACAAGAATAATGAAATCTTACTACAAATGGGGCATTTTCAAGTTGGCAAGCTGTAACTAGTGGAGTGCCACAAGGATCAGTGCTGGGGCCTCAGCTATCTGCAATCTATATTAATGCCTTAGATAAAAGAGACCGAAAGTAATGTATCCAAGTTTGCTGAAAATACAAAGCTATGTGGGAATGTAAGCTTTGAGGAGGACACAAACAGACTGCAAAAAGATTTCGACAGGTTAGTGAGCTGGCAACCAGGTAGCAGATGGATTTTAATGTGAGGAAGTGTGAGGTTATTCACTCTGGTAGTAAGAATAGAAAAGCAGAATTTTTTTAAAAAGCATGAAACTTATAAATATTGATGTTCAGATGGACAAGAAGCACAGAAAGTTAGCACGTAGGTGCAGCAAACAAGTAAGATGGCAAATGCCATGTTGGCCTTTATTCCAAGGGGATTGGAGTACAAGAATAAGGAAGTCTTTCTACAATTGTATAGGGCTCTGGTGAGACCACACCTGGAGTACTGTGTGCAGTTTTGATCTCCATATTTAAGGAAGGATATACTTGCCTTGGAGATGGTACAGCAAGAATTCACTAGCTTGGTTCCTGGGAGAGGGGGTTGTCCTGCACCCATTTAACGTCTGTTTTCACCTTTTTGGCCAAATAACCTCCATATAACTATATTGCTCTGATATGTTCCTGTTATTATTTCAGCACCCAATATCATAGCAACATATTTATATAGTATCTATGCACCAATAATAAAATATTTCCTTATCTTTGTTAAATATGTATTGTGTGTCAGTTGATTCAACCTGTTGTAAAATGAAGTAGAATTTTAGAAACCATGTGGACTATATCGAGCAAATAGGCCACTGAGTGGGTTTATTATTACTGTAATGAATTACTGCTTAGCCACACGAAACATGAGTGTTCCCTGATTGTGCTCTCTATAGTATCGCAATTATTTTTCCTTCAACATTAGCTTTTTTTTATTTATGGGAGAAATTGCTTTATTTCTCCTTAACATTTCAGTGTCAGTAGGTAAAGAGTCAGTAGTTTTACTCTCATGTTGAGAATATGCAGCTGCTGTGTAATTCACATAATCAACTTAATGAACTTTGACATTTTGTATGATTTTGAAACTATACTACCATCAATGATTCAGAGCACAGAAAGGAACATTGTATCCCAAGGACAATTATGTCACAAAATAAATTTCTTGTTGCAGTAAATAATTCATGTATATTCTTCCTTCAGTTGAAGCTTTGAGCTTGGCTCCTGCTGTTTGAGCACTGAATCTCTTTCAAGGTCTGCATTAAAGTCTGAATTTTGTCACATAAGTTCAATAAGCTGCATACAAGCAAAAACAAAATTGTCCTAGTAACATTTTAATTCCATGTGTTATTAGCATTGTGCTGCATTGTATGTATGGCTCGCTTTGTTTTAAAGCTTAACAAAATGTGTACATTGTTAGAAAAGCACTGTGGCGAGAGTTGTGTTATTTATGTTAATTTATTTCATTCTCTCTTATGCTCAGTGATTCTTCTGAGCCAGTTCTTTCAATGCTGTCATCAATACTTAGCAGCCAAACAAACACATTAGAAAACTACAAAGAGAGAAATAAAATAAATGGCCTTTAAACTTAGTGATAATTATTTGTTTAAAGAAAATCAGATCTTACTGGTGAGAAAGGCTTGTCGCTTGATTTCTATTTGTATTTTAACTTGTGTTCTTTGTGTTAGAGTTAGTAATATTTCTTATTATAGTGTATAAAATATTGTTTGGTAACTCTAGGTGGCATTTAGTAATTAGAGAGACTGGGCTATATTTCCTCATTACCAGGAGCTGTGACTAGTGCTACTGCTGTCAGTAGCCTGACTGTATGCTTGGTGGCAACAGTAAAATAGCATGCATACCAGCAGGCAGTCACTTCTCATTGCATTAAGTGTTAAACTAGTTACAACAGGGAGTCAAAAAAGTGACTGGATCTCTCACTGTAGGAATTAGCTTCCTTTGTGTAGCTGGTGCTAGTTTTGAAGAATGCAAATGTTCAGAAGTTGTTATATCTGCCAAAATAAATCCACTGAGTGTCTGACAGTCTTTAACACCTATAGAATATAATGCTTCAAAGAAAAAAAGCCAAATAGTTAGTTGTCTAAAATATTTTCCCTTTTTTCAGTTTCTTCATTTGTTCCTTGCTAGTCAGCCTGACAGAGCAGATTGTAAATAGGCACCCTGTTCCAAATTTTCCACCCTACACTTCTTGAAGCAGCTGGCAAAGGGTGTGAGAGCATGACAGAACTTGAGTCACCCTCCAATTATCCTGCTACCATTCTCTGGTGAAGAGTCTTTCCATCTGTTTGCTGCTTCCCTTCGCATAACCTATTTTTTAAAAATGAGAAGCAAAATTGAAAGGCCAAGACATATTTTTTTAATCCATTCACAGAATGTGGGCATCACTGGCTAGGTCAGCATTTATTTCCCATCCCTAATTGCACTAGTGAAGGTGGTGTTGTGCTGCCTTCTTGAACCTCTGCAGTTCATGTGGGGTCGGTACACCCACAGTGCTGTTAGGAAGGGAGTTCCAGGATTTTGACCCAGTGACAGTGAAGGAATGGTGATACAGTTCCAAGACAGGACGGTGTGTGGCTTGGAGGGCAACTTGCAGATGGTGGTGTTCCCATGCAACTGCTGCCCTTGTTCTTCTAGGCGGTAGAGGTCGTGGGTTTGGAAGGTGCTTTCTGAGGAGCCTTGGTGCATTGTTGCAGTGCATCTTGTAGCTGGTACAAACTGCTGCAACTGTACGTCGGTGGTGGAGGGAGTGAATGTTTGTAGATGGGGTGCCAATCAAGTGGGCTGCTTTGTCCTGGATGAAGTCAAGCTTCTTGAGTGTTGTTGGAGCTGCACCAATCTAGGCATGTGGAGAGTATTCCATCACACTCCTGACTTGTGCCTTGTAGATGGTGGACAGACTTTGGGGAGTCAGGAGGTGAGTTACTCGCTGCAGGATTCCTAGCTTCTGAACTACTCTTGTAGCCATGGTATTTCTATGGCTACTCCAGTTCAGTTTCTGGTCAATGGCAGCCCCCAGGACGTTGATAGGTGAGGATTCAGTGATCGTAATGCTGTTGAATGTCAAGGGGAGATGGTTAGATTCTCTCTTGTTGGAGGTGGTCATTGCCTGGCACTTGTGTGGCGTGAATGTTACTTGCCACTTATCAGCCCAAGCCTGGATGTTGTCCAGGTCTTGCTGCATTTCTACACAGACTGCTTCAGTATCTGAGGAGTCGCGAAAGGTGCTGAACATTGTGCAATCATCAGCGAACATTCCCACTTCTGACCTTATGATTGAAGGAAGGTCATTGATGAAGCAGCTGAAGATGGTTGGGCCTAGGACACTACCCTGAGGAGCTCCTGCAGTGATGTCCTGGAGCTGTGATGATTGATCTTCAACAAGCACAACCATCTTCCTTTGTGTTAGGTATGACTGCAACCAGGGGAGAGTTTCCCCCCTGATTCCCATTGACTCCAGTTTTGCTCGGGCTCCTTGATGCCATACTCGGTCAAATCCTACCTTGATGTCAAGGTCAGTCACTCTCACCTCACATGTAGCACCAAGGTTGAAAAGAATTAGAAAGCAAACAAAGTAAATCAAAAAGCGCCGGTTAGGAGACACCAAGCTGAGTGCGGATTCTAGGAAGAAATGAAGACTGAGAGAAGTATAAGGAGATCTGCAGAATAAGTTAGACTGGGAGTCACCAAATTGAGTTTTGATTTGAACACAATGGGGATCGTAAGATCATAAGAAATAGGAAAATGTGTAGGCTATTCAGCCCCTTGAGCTGTTGTATGATGGATTTAAGAGTGATGTCCCTTTAAGAAATCAGTATACTAATGATCTAAGTACCAGAAAGTAGCCATGTGACTAGAAACCATAGTCAGTCTTCACTGTAACATATGAACATACGAATTAGGGGCAGGAGTAGGTCACTCGGTCCTTTAAGCCTGCTCAGCCATTCAATAAGTTCATGGCTGAACTGATTACTCTACATTTTCAGCTACCCCTGGACATCCTGGACAAAAAGTTATGGATATAGTTTGCTCTGTATTATGTGTATTATTTTAGCTGTTAATAAACCTTCTAGAGATCTTCAAGGAACTGGAATCCCCACACCTCATTGTGTTGCTTAAGATAACACAAAGAAACTCATGACAGAGCCTGCTACGCCATTCAATAAGATCTTGGCTGATTTGATTGTGGCCTTAACTCCACTTTCCTGCTGGCCCCCCATAACCCTTGACTCCCTTGATCAAGGGAGAATAATAAATGTAGATTAGTATATTTGGAGATTTGAAGGCACAGAAGGTTGTGTAAAATAGAACGAATAAATAAAATTTCCAGTAGGGAGAGAGAGGAA
This sequence comes from Heterodontus francisci, assembly GCF_036365525.1. NCBI lineage: Eukaryota > Metazoa > Chordata > Chondrichthyes > Heterodontiformes > Heterodontidae > Heterodontus > Heterodontus francisci. The sequence goes on from NC_090371.1 coordinate 118,351,553, forward strand.
GCTAGAAGTAGAACAAGGAACATTTATCAGACAAGATCCATGTTCCTCAACTCTTGATGTTAGGCTATTTATTTTCCAATTTTCTCTTACTCCACTTCCTTTCAGGTGATAACTCATGATAGTCCATGGTAAAATTGCCCCCATGAAGGATAAATTTCAGGCTGTTTGAGATTGGTGCTAGACCTTCAGTTTCTATGTGTTTTGGGCATGTGGGTTGCAATTCACGAACTGCCTGCACTCGTTCAAATTGAGGTGGGCAACCTGCAAACCTGGTGTATGCCCACCTCATCTGCATGATTGAAGTGTCTGGCTGAGCAGGTCCCAAGATGCTGCCTTTACCCTAATGCTGCTGGCTCCTCTGCAGTCTGCAGGGGAGCCCAGTTGTGTTATTCCAAACCAAGTGGTGCTGCCAGCCTGCTCTTCTTAAAGCCAGACAGACCCCCTTAAAGGGAAGCTGCACTGAAGAAATTGTTGCAATTTAAAACATAGAAAATTGAACACCAGGGCAAAGTGTGGGTTCCGGAGTGCAACATTGGAGGCCTTAGTGATGGAAATGGGCAGGAGGAGAGATGCTGTGGTTCTGCAGGGCACTAGAAGATCTTCAAGGACCACCCTTAGAAAGGAGTGGGAGCAGGTATCCAGGGAGATCAATTCTAGAGTCTGGACCCAAGGACCTGGCAGCAGTGCCTCAAGAAGTCTAATGACCTCACGCGGGTGGTCATGGTCAGTGAATGCATCTTCACATGGCATCTCCTACCCACCACACCACCAATCTTCCACACTGCTCAATGCACCACACCCCATCATTCACCCAGCAGCACACCCTGGCACTCAAGACTCAGGCATAACATCCAGAGACTACACCTCACCCTCACACACTCATCAAAGCTGCCAGCATCACACTTAACTCTCACTGCCTCCACATACCTCCAGCTATGCAGCTATGGCAGACACATCACCCAGAGTGCTACACCATCACTGACATTCTTCCCTCCTGAAGGGGACAGTGGCACACAGTTAGTAAGGATGTCCTTGAAGGGGCAAGGACAGAATCCATTTTGTTAGGGTTGAGGAGCAGAAAGGGTATGATCACGTTACTAAGAGTATTTTATTGGCCTCCAAATAGTGAGAGATCGAGGAACAAATCTGTGGGAGAAATCACAGAGATGTGCAAGACCTATAGAGTGGTGATACTGGGGGACTACAATTACCCAAAGATCGATTGGGATAATTTTAGACTCAAGGCTAAGGAGAGGGAGGAATTTCTGAAATGTGTTCAGGAGAACTTCCTTTATCAGTATGTTCTCAGCCCAATTAGAAAGGAGACATTGCTGGATCTGGTACTTGGAAATGAGGTGGGCCAAGTGGGCCAAGTGTCTGTCGGGAAGCACTTGGGTAAGAGTGATCATTGCATCATAAGGTTTAGACTAATAATGCAGAAAAGTGAGGAAAAAAATAAGGTAGACTGTCTAGATTGGAAGAGGGCGAATTTCAGTGCGATGAGAAGGGATCTAGCCATGGTAGAATGGAACCAAAGATTGACAGGAAAAGCTGTATCAGAACAGTCGGTTATCTTTAAGGAAGAGATGCTTCAGGTACAGGCTCGGAACATTCCAACAAGGGCAAGAGGTAGGGGAACCAATAACAGGGCTCCTTGGGCGACAAGGGAGATAATGATGAAACAAAAAAGAGGGTGTATGATGCATGTCAGTTGAATTCCTCAAGTGCAAGCCAGGCCATATACAATGAGGGGAGGTGAAGAAGAAAATGGGCTGAATTTTACCGGCCCCACGATGTTATGGTGTGCGGGCTGGTAAAATTCAGTGAGGAGAGGCCCACCTTGACCCATGACGTTGAGAAGGGCCTGCCGCATATTACCGATGGCGGGGGGATCTCGGTGCGGCCCCCAACACCACCTGGTGGCAGACCCTTCATCTCTATCCCACGCCAACTTTACAGCCTCCTTTTGGCCTTCATGTGCCTTTGGAATTAATAAAAATCGATTATATTTTCCCTTTAAAAATTATAATTATTTGTAAGGCCTTTTAAAGCCCTTTAAAAATGGCACCAGTGCCTGCGCGGTGGCACTGGATGCTGTTGCCAGGGACGCGGCGGCTGCCCGCGCATGTCATCGGGGTCAGGCGCTCCGCCCCCACTATTTAAATGAGCCCCCATGTGAAATATCGCGGGGGCTTCTCAGCAGTTACTGAATGCGGGCACGCTGCTGTGTTTACAGGGTGCCACCGCACAGCGTTTCTCCTGAATAAAATTCAGTCCAATAAGTCTGATGAGGAGAGAATATGAGAATAGAAGGGCAGTCAACATAAAAGGATACCCAAAAATCTTCTACCAGCATCTAAATAGTAAGCGAGTAGTAAGAGGTGGAGTGGGGCCTATTTGGGACTAAGAGGGTAAATTATGCTTAGAGATGCAGTATTTTGTATCAGTGTTCATGAAGGAAATGGAAGCAGACAAAGTATCAGCAGAACCAGAGAGAGTAGAGGCAATGGATAGGATAAAAATTGAGAAGCAGGTGGTACTAAAAAGGCTGGCTATATTTAAGGTAGATAATTCACCTAGTCCGGATGGCTTGCATCTGAGGTTGCTAAGGAAAGTGGGGATGGAGATAATGGAAGGGCTTGCCATAATCTTCCAGTCTTCCCTGGATATGGGGGAGGTTCCAGAGGATTGGAGAGTGGCAAATGTGACACCCTTATTCAAGAAAGGGTGTAAGGACAGTCCAAGCAACTGCAGGCCAGTTAGTTTAACATCAATGGTGGGTAAGGTTTTAGAAACAATATTCAGAGAAAATATCAACGGACACTTGGAGAGGTTCGAGTTAATAAAGGATAGCCAACATGGATTTGTAAAAGGCAGATTATGCTTGACTAATCTAATTGAGTTTTTTGATGAAGTAGCATTTTAAAAACATTCTTTCATGGGATGTGGGTGTCGCTGGCCAGGCCAGCATTTGTTGCCCATCCCTAATTGCCCTTGGCAACTGAATGGCTTGCTAGGCCTTTTCAGATGGCAGTTAAGAGTCAACCACATTGCTGTGGGCCTGGAGTCACATGTAGGCCATATACAACATCCTTACCAAGTAAGGATGGCCGATTTCCATCCCTAAAAGACATTAGTGAACCAGATGGGTTTTTACGACATTCAATGATAGCTTCATGGCATAATTACTAAGAACTAGTTTTCAATTCCAGGTTTTTAAATTAATTAAATACATTTTTATTCAGTTGAATTTAAACTCCACCAGTTGCTGTGGTGTGATTTGAACTGTGTCCCTAGAACATGAGCCTGAGATTCTGAATTACAAAATTCAGTGACATTACCACGACACCACCAGAGAAGGTGGATGAAGGGAAAGTGGTAGATGTTGTTGATATGGATTTTATGACAGTGTTTGATAAGGTAACACAAGAAAGGCTGGTTAACAAATTTAAGGCTCATGGAATAGGATGGTCAGTATCCAATTGGATAAAGAATTGGATAAAGAATTGATAGAATTCTTCATGAAGATGGAGAGTGAGAGAGTTGATTCCGAGACTAGGGTCCTGAACATAAATAAAGGAAACTATGAAGGTATGAGGCGTGAGTTGGCGATGATAGATCGGGGAACATTACTTAAAGGGTTGACAGTGGATAGGCAATGGTTAGCATTTAAAGAGTGCATGGATGAATTACAACAATTGTTCATTCCTGTCTGGTGCATAAATTAAACAGGAAGGGTGGCTCAATCGTGGCTTACAAAAGAAATTAGGGATAATATTAGATCCAAGGAGGAGAAATATAAAATGGCCAAAACAAGCAGCAAACCCGAGGATTGGGAGCAGTTTAGAATTGAGCAAAGGAGGACAAAGGGATTGATTAAGAAGGGGAAAATAGAGTATGAGAGTAAGCTTGCATAGAACATAAAAACTGACTGCAAAAACTTCTATAGATATGTGAAAAGAAAAAGATTAGTGAAGACAAATGTGGATCCCTTACTGTCAGAAATGGGGAATTTATAATGGGAAACAAAAAAATGGCAGACCAATTAAATACATACTTTGGTTCTATCTTCACAAAGGACGACACCAATTACCTCCCAGAAATGTTGGGGAACATAGGGTCTAGTGAGAAGGAGGAACTGTATGAAATCAGTATTAGTAGGGAAATGGTGTTAGGGAAATTGATGGGATTGAAGGCCGATAAATCCCCAGGGCCTGACAATCTACATTCCAGAGTACTTAAGGAAGTGGCCCGAGAAATAGTAGATGCATTGCTGGTCATTTTTCAAAATTCTACTGACTCTGGAACAGTTCCAATGGAGGGTAGCAAATGTAACCCCACTATTTAAAAAAGGAGGTAGAGAGAAAACAGGTTAGCCTGACATCAGTAGTGGGGAAAATACTAGAGTCCATTATAAAAGATGTAATAGCAGAGCACTTGGAAAACACTGACAGGATCGGATAAAGTCAACATGGATTTACGAAAAGGAAATCATGCTTGACAAATCTACTGGAATTTTTTGAGGATGTAACTAGTAGAATAGGTAAGGGAGAACCAGTGGATATGATGTATTTGGATTTTCAGAAGGCTTTTGGTAAGGTCCCACATAAGGGATTAGCGTGCAAAATTAAAGCACATGGGATTGGGGGTAGGGTACTGACATGGATACAGAACTGCTTGGCAGACAGGAAACAAAGAGTAGGAATAAACGGGTCTTTTTCCGAGTGGCAGGCAGTGACCAGTGGGGTACCGCAGGGATCAGTGCTAGGACCCCAGCTATTCACAATATATATTAATGATATAGATGAGGAAATTAAATGTAATATATCCAAGTTTGCAGAAAGGGAGGTGTAGTGAGACCTGGGTGTCCTTGTGCACCGGTCGCTGAAAGTAAGCTTGCAGGTGCAGCAGGCAGTTAAGAAGGCAAATGGTATGTTGGCCTTCATAGCAAGAGGATTCGAGTGCAGGAGCAAGGATGTCTTGCTGCAATTACACAAGGCCTTGGTGAGACCACATCTGGAGTATTGTGTGCAGTTTTGGTCTCCTTATCTGATGTTCTTGCTACGGAGGGAGTACAGCGAAGGTTCACCAGACTGATTCCTGGGATGGCAAGATTGAGGTATGAAGAGAGTTTGGGTCGATTGGCTTGTATTCGCTAGAGTTTAGAAGAATGAGAGGGGATCTCATAGAAACCTACAAAATTCTAACAGGACTGGACAGACTAGGTACAGGAAGGATGTTCCCAATGGCGGGGGAGTCCAGGACCAGGGGTCACAGTCTAATGATAAGGGGTAAGCCATTTAGGACTTAGATGAGGAGAGATTTCTTCATCCAGACAGTGGTGAACCTGTGAAATTCTCTACCACGGAATGCAGTTGAGGCCAAATCATTAAATATATACAAGAAAGAGTTAGATATAGTTCTTAGGGCTAATCGGATCAAGGGATACGGGGAGAAAGCAGGAACAGGTTACTGAGTTTAGATGATCAACCATGACAGTATTGAATGGTAGAGCAGGCTTGAAGGGCCAAATGGCCTACTCCTGCTCCTATTTTTCTATGTTTCTGTGTTAAGGACAGAAAACAGTGAGCCATAGTGTTATGAAAGTGCTTCCATTTTACAATTTTTTTGAGGACTCGTGTTTTAGAATTTTGGAGATGGATTCATTGGAGGACTGAAGTGATTCCATAGATGCCGGGCTTTGTTTTTAATAAAAAAGGTCCCTGAAAGTACTTTGGGACTTGAGCTTTCTGTTTAAAAACAACCCTTAATGGATGTCACATGCCTTAAAGTAAATAAACAACAAGACCCTTGGTGACTAGGGGAGTTGTTTACGGAGAAGTGGCTTGTCAAGATTATGGTGGTTAAGCGTTTTGCATATTGTTTTGAGTCAGTTGGAGGTCACCCTGCTAAGAGAGAAGACTTCTTTCATTCTTTCTCCACATCTCAGAGAAACCTTGGGAATCCAATGTGTGATCGCAGAAACCCATGATGCCGCATTTCTCCTGGAGAGCCTGCCAAACTGATCCTCAACGTCGCCTGAAGAGAACGGCTCCAACAAGATCCCAGTGACAGCTGTATATGTGTTTTTGGGATGCCAGGATAAAGGAACAACTGATATCATTCCATATCTTCTCTTTTTCCTTCAAGAATTAACAAGTATTTGGCCAAAGTATTTTTTCTCTTTTTTGTAAAATGATCATTGTGGAGAAAACTTCTTTATTTTTTCTTTAACATGTGTGTGTGTGTGTTTATGTCGGGGGGAGGGGACTAATTTTAAAAGGAAACTTTCATATTTCAATCTGTGTGTTAATGCTCTGCATCTTTACTGAATAAGTCTTGTCTTACAATAAAATAATAATTTGGTTGGTGGATTTTATTATGAAATAGAAATAGAGTATATAATTGGCTGTATCGGTAACTGGGTAAACCTTTAAATATATGTTGAGACCCATGGAGAAGTGGAACTAGAGAAAGACCGTGCACTCCTCCCATCTCGGTTGTAACAATAGTAAATGGTTGCTTTTCAGACTGGAGGATGGTAGAAAGTGGTGTTCCCCAAGGGTCAGTGCTGGGACCACTGCTTTTTTTGCGATACATAAATGGCTTGGATCTTGGAATACAGAGTAGAATCTCAAAGTTGTCGATCACACCAAACGTTGGGGTGTAGCAAGCAGTGAGCTTGATATGAACCACCTGCAACAGGACATAGATAGGCTAGCGGAGTGGGCAGACAGGTGACAGATGAAATTTAATACTGACAAGTGCGAGGTGATTCATTTTGGCAGAAGGAATAGGGTAAGGCAATATAGATTTAATGCCACAGTTCTGAAGAATGTGCACAACAGAGGGACCTGGGGTGCATGTGCATAGATCTTTGAAGGTGGCAGGTCATATTGAGAGTGGTTAGCAAAGCACATGAGATCATGGGCTTCATAAATAGAGGCATAGAGTACAAAAGCAGGGGTGTTATTGCTGAACCTTTATCCTTCTTTGGCCTCCTTGTCTCGAGAGACATTGGGTAAGTGCCTAGAGGTGGTCAGTGGTTTGTGGAGTGTGGATGAGCTTTATAAAGCTCTGGTTAGGTCCCAACTCGAGTATTGCATTCACTTCAAGTCATCACACTTTAGTGAGGAAGTGAGGGTCCTTGAGAGGGTGCAGAAGAGATTTACCAGAATGGTTCCAGGGATGGAGGCTTTTAGTGACAAGGTTAGGTTGGAATAGCTTGGGGTTGTTCTCCTTAGAACAAAGTAGATTGAGGGGAGATTTAATAGAAGTGTACAAGATTATGACAGGCTTAGATAAGTTAGACAAGGAAAAACTAATCCCGTTAACTAATGGTAGAAGGACTAGGGGACACAGTTTGAATGTTTTGGGCAAATGATGCAGGGGAATATGAGGAAGTACGTTTTTTACGCAGCAGGTGGTAATGACCTGGAACACGCTGCCCACAAGAGTTTGGATGCACAGACAATGATTTCAAAAGGTAATTGGATGGCCATTTGAGAGAAATAGACTTGCAGGGCTACGGGGATCGAGTGGGGTAATGCATTGTGGCCCACGGAGGAGACCCACCAGGAACCAATTCACCACCCCCCCCGGGACACCCCTCCTCTTGGACTGCAAGACCATTCCCCCATCCCCCTCGCCAGGGCCTTCCGGACTGGCTCAATGCGCTGTATGTTCCTCTGTACCATAAATGACTCTATGGCCGGGATTTTATGGGCCTCCTGGAGGGCCCGTCACCTCCCCATCACCCAGCCATCTTCCTCGGGGCTGGTTGGGCCGACGATGGCCTTCTCACCCAGAGACAAATGGAGGCCCTTAAGTGGTGTATTAAGGACTAATTAAGGGCCTCTTCCACTGTCGCTAACCTTTGACAAAAAAAGGACTGGAAGATCGCTTGGGGGGAGGTGTGGTGGGGGTAAGGTAGAGGCGGGATTCCCCCAGCCTTTTCTGCCCAGTGCCGGGAGCCCCGCCTCCAGCACAAAATCCAGCCCTGTGACTTTATGGAGGCTAGCGTCAAGTTGGGATTAGCACAGGGGGAGTCATCTGGGCATGAGTGGGTGAGCCAGGCCAGGCATAAAGGATAGTTCACATGTACCGGAGGGCAAGGTCACAGTCAAGTTCTGCTACAGGGGACTCAAATAAGGTCTTTGACGGGGTGGCATGCTGGAGAGTGGAGATGGGCATTTACACTGAGATACTTGATACATTGGCTGGCCTGCCAGACTGTCTGCTGTCACTGACAAAGAGCATGGTGTAATCTGACTCAAAGTTGGCAGAGTTCATTGCACAGAGCTTGGCCTCTCCTCAGCATCTGCTCCCTTTCACTGTTGTCCTGCAGACCCAGAGGTACTGGCACTGTTGCCCCATACATGGTGCAGCCTTACTCTTCTGCTCTCACTGTGAGTATGCAGCAACACTGCAGCAAACACAAAATATCTCTATAAATACCCCAGGGTACTTCCAATCAGATTGCAATAGAAAGAAATTGTTTAAAAAAATCACCTTACCTGCAATTTGAGTGCCTGGCTCTTTAAGGAATGTGAGTGCAAAGCCCATCTTGCAGCCTCATGCTGGATCTTTGAAGAGTGATGAATGAACATGTACACATGACCTGTGTGGTCCAAATTTGGAATCCTGGTGTCGCATTAGCTGGTTGGGTTGTGTGAGGTCTGGGTAGGGCTGATTCAAAGCATTCTGGTGCATGGAGGGGACGCCCATGTGGGCACACTTCTCTTGTTGCAATGCCACACTGGAATCGGCCAGCAGCGCATCGCATCCCTGGGAAGCAGCAGTAGATCTCCATAGCGCTGCTTGAGGCGGTGCTATGCAACCAGATCTTAAGGCCCGTACTGAATCACCATTGCATAGTGTTGCAGCTTGTCAATCAAAAATAATCTTTTCTTCAGTGTTTTCTAGCCCAACGCGTATAAAAGGAAGCACCATGTTACTTTGAGCCAATGCCAAAAGCATTGCAACAAGAAAATCAGTACCTGGAGATAAAGGGGAACCTTTTGTTGAGAATGAGAAGTGTAGAGTCACTGATGCAGGGCAAATGAACAGCAGCTTGATTGTATATAAAAAGGGCATGTGAACTTAAAAATATTCATTCAAAGTTGTTTGTGCAACACTGTTGGATGTGGCCAGAATCAGCATGTTGTTTTATTTATTTTACGCCAGCAGGGCACTAGGTTCTTTATGGACGCTCTGTGCTACTATTTGAAGAGAAACAAGTACTTGTTAAAGATCCCATGGTACTCTTTGAAGAAACGTAGCAGGTGTTTTAAATATTCCATCTAACTACTTGGCGAAGAGTAAAGTTGTCACTCATGCATCTCGTATTACAGTTTGAAGAAGACCGACAGATGTTTGTTAAAATTCCCATGGTACTGTTTGAAAAAAGGGTAACAGGTGTTAAGGATTTCATGGTACTGTGCGAAGAAGAGTAGGAGGTGGTTATTAAAAATTCTGTGATACAATATAAAGAAGATTAACAACTGTTGGTTACAGTTTACATGGTATATGATGAGCAACAATCATAGAAACAGAAATTTACAGCATTAAAGTAAGCCATTCACCCCAACATGCCTGTGCAAGTCAAAAAAGAGCTATCCGGCCTAATTCCACTTTCCAGCACTTGGTCCATAGCCTTGTAGGTTACGGCACTTAAAGTACATATCCAGATACTTTTTTAATGCGATAAGGGATTCTGCCCTTTCAGACAGTGCGGCCCAGACCACCACCATCTTCTGAGTGAAAACATTTCTCCTCAACTCCCCTCTAATCCGTCTACTAATTGCTTTAAATTTATGCCCTTGGTTATTAACCTCTCTGCTGAGGTCCTTCCTATCCACTCTATCTACGCCCCTCATATTTTATATAGCTCAATTAATTCTCCCCTCTAACTCTTCTGTTCCAAAGAAAACCACTCCAGCTATTTAATCTTTCTTCATAGCTAAAATTCTCCATACTCGGCAACATCCTTGTAAAGCTCCTCTGTACACTCTCTAGTGCGATCACATCCTTCCTGTAATGCAGTGACCAGAACTGCACACAATACTCTAGCTGTGGCTGAACCAGTGTCTTATACAGTTCAAGCAAAATCTCCCTTTTCCTGTATGCTACGTTTTAACATATGCCTTCTTAACCACTTGATCTACCTGTCCTGCTACCTTCATTGAGCTACACGGTAGGTAGCACGAAGCCAGCTTGACAGAGTATTGTTTCAATGAAGTGCTTAACTTGGAGATTTTGGTGAGTCTGGGAATTTGGTAAGCGAGGGAAGAGCTGCTGTTCTGGTCTTGTACAAAACAAAGAGTGGTCCGAGTGAGGGAGCGGGAGATGGTGAGACCAGGCAAAGATGGGAATGAGTGACGATTCCATGGCATTTTCCAGAAAAAGCAAGAAGTGATATCAGAGGATAGCAGGTAGTCAATTGGTTGGCGAGTTTGTAAGGTTTTTTCTGTCTAATCTAGGGTAGTCATTTAAACTAGCACTGGAAAACTATAAAGTACTGTATAAAATTTACAGTTTAGATTAATTAAAATTTCAATCAGGGTAACAATAACAGTAAGTGAATTAGTAAGAGTATTAGCACAAAGCAGATCTAGAGGCATTAATTTAAATTAATAGTTTTTACAAGGTGGTAACTAGATTATAAAAATGAGAATAGGGCTCTTTTATTAGATCATGTATGGGCAGCTGAGACCTGTTACTTGCAATTTCAGTGCTACAAGGGAACTTCAGGACACTTCACGTGGCTTGGGGGACACATGCATAGGAAGTATCTCCAGCTGCTTGATATTGAGCTCAGGATTGCTGGGATTGAGGGGCAGCTACAGTCACTGCAGAGCACCAAGGAGTAGGAGAGTGTCCTGGATCGTATGTTCCAGGAGGTGGGCACCCTACAGGCAGTGAGGATTCAGGATAGTAGATGGGTGGCCATGTAGAAAAGTGGGAAGAGGCAGGAGGTACAGAAGTCTTCGGGATGTGTGCCACTCTCAAACTGGTACTCAACATTGGAGACTGCTGGGAGTAATGACACCTTAATGGAGTGCTGTGCAGACCATGGCACAAAGAGCAAAGGATTGTACAGGTGCGAACAGCAAAGAGTAGAAATGCAGTCATTATAGGAGATAGAGGGACAGACAGGCATTTCTGTAACTATCATCATGGAGTGTTGCCTCCCTGATGCCAGCTAAAGGACATCATGGAGAGGGTGCAGAATGTTCTGCAGGTGGAAGAAAGTGAGCCAGATGTTTTGGTACACATTGGTGCCAATAACATAGAGAGAGCAGGAATTGAGGTCCGTGACTTCATTGGTCAGTATGATGTCAGTCCAACTAGGAAGGAGGCATGGCTGGATCTTGTGCTGGTGAATGAGTTGGGCCAAGTGGACCAAGTGTCTGTGGGGGAACACTTGGGTAAAAGTGATCATTGGGATTAGAATAGGTGGATGTTTTTTGGCCGGCACAGACACGATGGGCCAAGTGGCCTCATTCTGTGCCTTAAACTTTGTATGATTGTATGATTCTATAAAATTTAGACAAGTAATGGAGAAAAGCAAGGAACAATCTAAAGTATAACTTATAAATTGAAAGAGGGCTAACTTCAATGGGATGAGCGGGGATCTAATCAGGATAAAATGGAACCAAAGATTGACAGGAAAAACTGTAACGGAACAATGGGTGATCTTTAAGGAGGACATGTTTCAGGTATAGGCTAGGTACATTCCAACAAGGGCGAAAGGTAAAGGAACCAAAGCCAGGGCTCCTTGTATGACGAGGGAGATAGAGAATATGATCAAACAATAAAAGGATGTATGATGCATGTCAGGTGAATTCTTCAAGCGAGAACCAGGTGAAATATAATAAGTTGAGAGACCAAGTGAAGAGGAAAAAATGACTGGCAGAAAGAGAATATCAGGATAGAATGGCACTCAATATAAAAGAGAACCTAAAAATCTTCTACCAGCATGTAAATAGTAAGCAGCGGGAGTCTTTTAGGGCAAAGAGGATGATATATACTTAGAAGTGATGGGCAAGGCTAGAATACATAATGAGTACTTTGTTTCGGTGTTTACTAAGGAAGAGGATGCTGACAAAATATCGGTAGAAGCAAAGATTATAGAGGTAATGCATGAGGTGGAAATTGATAGGCACGATCTGCTGGAAAGGCTGTCTATGCATAAAGTGGATGAGTCACCTGGTCCAGATAGCTTGCATCCCAGATTGCTAAAGGAAGTGGAAGTGGAAGTGGAGATAGTGGAAGGTCTTCCAATCTTCCCTAAATAAGGGGGAGGTGCCAGAGGATTGGAGAGTGTCAAATGTGACACCCTTATGCAAGAAAGCTCTTTCTTCGTAACTACAGGCAGCTCAGTTTAAGATCAGTGTTGGGTAAGGTTTTAGAACAATAATCAGAGAAAAAAATCAACAGGTACTTGGAAAAGTTTGAGTTAATTAGGGAGAGCCAGCACGGATTTGTAAAAGCCAGATCATGCTTGACTAATCTAATTGAATTTTTCGATGAAGTAACAGAGAAGGTTGATGAAGGGAAAGCAATGGATGTTCCCTTTATAGATTTTAAGAAAACCTTTGAAAAAGTACCACATAAAAGTATCTGGTTAACAAAATTGAGGCTGCTGGAATAGGAGGGTCAGTGTCAGCTTGGATAAAATAATTGCTTAAGGACAGAAAACAGTGAATCATAGAAATTGGTTGTTTTTCAGACTGCAGGATGGTAGACAGTAGTGTTCCCTGAGGTTCAGTGTGCTCGGACCATGACTTTTTTTGATATATATAAATGACTTAGATATTGGCATACAGACTAAAATTTCAACATTTGCCAGTGATACCAAACTTAGAGGTATGGCAGATAGTGAGGATGATAGCAAACGACTGTAATAGGATATGGATAGGCTAGCAGAATGGGCAGACTAGTGACAGATGGAATTTAATAGGGATAAGTGTGTGGTGATACATTTTGGCAGAAGGGATAGGGAGAGGCAGAATAAATGGCACAGTTCTAAAGAGCGTGCAAGGACAGCAGGACCTGGGGGTTCATGTGCATAGATCTTTGAAGGTGGCAGGAGAGTAGGTAGAGAGAGTAGTTAGCAAAGCATATTAGATCTTGGGCTTCATAAATAGAGGTATTGAGTATTGAAGCAGGGAAGTTATGCTGAATCTTTATAAAGCTTGGGTTAGGTTACAATTAGAGTATTGCATCTAGTTCTGGTCAGCACACTTTAGGAAGGGTGTCCTTGAGATGGTGCAGAGGAGATTTACCAGAATGGTTTCAGGAATGAAGGATTTTAGCTATGAGTTAGCTTGGAAAAGCTGGGGTTGTTCTCTTTGGAGCAAAGAAGATTGAAGAGAGACTTGATAGAGGTGTACAAAATTATGACAGGTTTAGAAAAGCTGTTCCCATTAGCTGATGGTACAAGGACTAGTGGACACAGATTTAAGGTTTTGGGGAAGTGATGCAGGGGGGATGTGCAGAATAACCTTTTACGCAGCGACTGGTAATGACCTGGAACATGCTGCCTATGAGGGTGGTGGAAGTAGAGATGATGAGTGATTTCAAAAAGGAAATTGGATGAGCACTTGAGGGAAATAAACTTGCAGGGCTACAGAGATAGAGCGGGGGAATGGTTCAGATTGGATTTCTCTATAGACTGCATGGTCTTGATGGGCTGAATGGCCTCCTTCTGTGACATTTTGACTCTATGACTCCATGATTATGACTTCTCTGCACTGTATTATTTATTGTGTATTCCCTTGCATTGTTTGCCCTCTCCAAATGCATTACTTCATATTTCTCAGGATTAAATTCCATTTACTACTTTTCTGCCCAGCTGAGTAATCCATTGATATTTTCCTGTAGTCTCTCACCTGCTTCCTCACTATCAATCACATGGCTAATTTTCTATCATCTACAAAAATTTTATTCATAACCCCTACATTTAAGTCTAATCATTTGCATATGCAATGGAAAGGACGAGCCCGAATATGGAGCCCTGCAGAACCCCACTGGGAACATTCTTCCAGTCGACTATTATCGTTTGCTTCCTGCCTCTGTCAATTTTAGATCCAATTTGCCACTTTCCGTTTGATCCTACTTTTTTGACCAGTACAGATGTTACTTAGGATCACATGGTGCTATTTGAAGAAGACTAACAGATTTTTGTTAAACATTCCATCACACTCATTAAGGAAAATAGAAGACTTGCATTTATACAGCACCTTTCATGACCACGGAATGTCCCAAAGCACATTACAGCCAATGAAGTACTTTTGAAGTGTGGTAATATAGGAAATATGGCAGCCTATTTGCACATCGCAAGTTCCTACAAACAGCACTGTGATAATAACCATATAATTTGCTTTTGTGATGATAACCGAGGGGTAAATATTTGTCATGATACTTGAGGTAACTACACTGGCCTTTTTCAGAAGAGCACCATGGGATCTTTTACATTCACCTGTGAGAGCAGACAAGACCTCAGTTTAATACCTCTTCAGAAAGAGGGCACCTCTGATAGTGCAGTACTCTCTCAGTATTGCACTGGAGTGTCAGGCTTGATTTTCCTCACACTCGGGTCCTGAAGTGGGATTCAAACAAACAACCTTCTGACTCAGAGGCAAGAATATCACCAACTGAGCTACAGCTGATTGTTGTGATCCCATGGTACCATCTGAAGATGGGTAACAAGTGTTTGTTAAAAGCCCATGGTGGTATTTGAAGAAGGGTAAGATGTATTTGTTAAAGATCCAATGGTACTATTTGAGGAAGAGTAAGAGGTGTTTGTTAAAGATCCCATGATACTATTTAAAAACATGCATCTTCCTTTGTCCTGGTCAACATCATTCCATCAACTACTAGATTAATCGGCTGTTAATCTCATTTCTATTTGTAGCATCTATCAGGTACAGAATGGGCTGAATTTTGTGGAGCCAGCAGAGGTCCCGGCGCCAGGTCTAAAAGACGAGGGGAACACTGCCTCAGCCCATAGGAAACCCTTCCCCAGCTCCATTTAATGACACTCATGCAATTAACTGCACAGCACCGTGGTCCCTGTCCCATTAAGGATGGAAATCCCACCCTCAACAGCTGCAGGCCAATCAGAGGGCCAGCAGCTTAGTAGTATCAGCAGCACGAGCGGTGACCACTACTGGTTACTACTGGAGGCCTGGGACCAGGCCCATAGCTGGAGCCCTAGACCCCAGGTAGGTGTGGGCGGGGTCACTGGGGCCAGTTCGGCAGACCCTGGAATGGGGAGGGTAGTCGTTGAAGGCAAGGGGGTGTTCTTGGAGGGGCAGTCTTTGCTGCTGGAGACTCTTTGTGGGCCATAGATTGCCCATAGAGGATGACCCCCACCAAGCCTACAGGGAGGCTGCCTTGTTTTACTGGGTGACCTCCCCACATGGCAGAGGCCTCCTTCCCCCGCCACTGATAGAATACTGGCGGTGGTTGGAAAATTGGCTCAATTGGCCTCTGGATGGGAAGTCCGCCTTTGGCCTTTTCCACCCCCGACAAAATCGCATGCCAATGGAAAGGTGACGGGCACTTCACCCGCTGCCTTCCTTCGCTTTTTAATGGCCCATCCCACCTCCATTCCTGTCCTTAGGGCTCCCAGGAAATTCTGGCCAATGTCCACCATCTTTGCCTACATATCAGGCAATTACACTTTCAAAATGTAATTTATAATATCATAGAATCATAAATTGGTTACAGCACAGAAAGGGGCCATTCGGCCCATCATGTCTGTGCCAGGTCCCTGTGAGAGAAAATCAGCTAGTTCCACTCCCCTGCCTATTCCCTGTAGTGCAAATTTTTATTCTTCAGATAATGATTTAATTCCCTTTTGAAAGCCATGACTGAATCTGCCTCCACCACACTCTCAGGCAGTGCATTCCAGATCCTAACCACTCGCTGCATAAAACAAGTTTTTCCTCATGTTGCCTCTGGTTCTTTTGCTAATCATCTTAAATTGATATCCTGTGGTTCTCAACCCTTCCACCAATGAGAACAGTTTCTCCCTATCTACTCTGTCCATCAAATCTCCTCTCAACCTTCTCTAAGGAGAATAGTCCAAGCTTCGCCAATGAATCTTTTCTGCACCCTCTCTAATGCTTTCACATTCTTCCGAGAGTGCACCAGTTGAGGCTGAACCAGTGTTTTAAAAGGTTTCATCATAACCTCTTTGCTTTCGTACTCTATGCCTCTATTTATAAAGCCCATGATTCTGTAAGCCTTATTAACTGCTTTCTCAATCTGTCCAGCAACCTTCAATGATTTGTGCACATTTATCCCCATGTTCTTCTGCTCCAGCACCCCTTTAAGAATTGTATCCTTTGCTTTATATTGCCTCTCTTTGCTCTTCCTACCAAAATGTATCACTTCACACTTCTCTGCATACCAATGCCTGGGGAACCCTACTTTTTACTGTCCTCCAGTGCAGATAACAACCGTTCAGCACTAGTCTCTGTTTCTTGTCACTCAGCCAACTTTGTATCCATACTGTCATTGTCCTTTTTATTTTATGGGCTTCAACTTTGCTAACATGCCTGTTATGCGTCACTTTATCAAACACCTTTTGAAGTCAATGCACATCACCCTTATCAACCCTCTCTGTTATCTCATTAAAAAACTCAGTCAAGCCTTTCTCAAATCCATGCTGGCTTTCTTTAATTAACCCACATCTGTCCAAGTGATTGTTTATTTTGTCCTGGATTATTGTCTCTAAAAGTTTTCTAACCACCGATGTTAAACTGACTGGCCTTTGGTTGCTGGACTTATCCTTACACCCTTTTTTGAACATTTGTAATTCTCCATTCCTCTGGCACCAAGGAAGATTGGAAAATCATGGCCAGTGCCACCGCAATTCCCACCCTTACTTCCCTCAGTATCCTCGGAAGCATCAGATTCTGTCCTGGTGACTTGACAACTTTAGTTACAGCCAGCCTTTCTAATACCTCCTTCACATCAATTTTTAGCCTGTCCAGTCTCTAAACTACCTCCTCTTTCACTATAGCTTTGGTAGTATCTTCATCCTTGGTAAAGACAGATGCAAAGTACACATTTAGTACGTCAGGCATGCCCTCTGTCTCCATGCATAAATCTCATTTTTGGTCCCTAATCGGCCCCACTTGTCTTTTTACCTCCCTTTTACTATTTACACACCTATAGAAGACTTTTGGATTCCCTTTTGTGTTCACTGCTAGTCTTTTCTCATACTGTCTTTGCTGCTCTTATTTCTTTTTTCATTTTCCCTCTGAACTTTCTACATTCAGCCTCATTCTCACTTGTATTATCAACCTGACATCAGTCATATGCACCCTTTTTCTGCTTCATCATACTGTCTATCTCTTTTGTCATCCAGGGAGCTCTGGCTTTGTTTCTCCTACCTTTTCCCTGTCTTGGGAATGTACATGAACTGTACCAAAACTATCTCCTCTTTAAAGGCAGCTCATTGTTCAAATACAGTTTTGCCTGCCAATATTTGATTCAATTTACCTGGGTCAAATCTGTTCTCACACCATTGAAATTGGCCCTACCTCAATTAATTATTTTTACTCTGGATTGGTCCTTGTTCTTTTCCATAGTTAACCTAAACCTTATGATATTATGATCACTGTCTCCTAAATGTTCCCCTACTGACACTTGATCCGCTTGTCCCACCTCATTCCCTAGAACCAGATCCGGCAATGCCTCCTTCCTCATTGGACTGGAAACATACTGATGTAGAAAATTTGCCTGAACACACTTTAGAAACTCTTCTCCCTCTCTGCCCTTTACACTATTACCACCCCATCTATATAATAACTACTCTGTAGGTTTTGCACCTCTCTGTAATTTCCTTGCAAATTTGGTTCTCTAAATCTTTCCCATACATCGGTGGCCTTTAGAATACAGTCAGTAGTGTAATGCTTCTTATCTCTAACCACATAGATTCTGCCTTTGACCCTTCTAGGACATCCTCTCTCTCCAGCACTGTAATGTTCTCCTGAATCAATGCTTCCTTCCCTCCTCCATTCTTTCCTTCCTTATCTTTCCTGAAAACCTTGTTTTGAGGAATATTTAGTACCCAGTCCTACCCTTTTTTGAGCCAGGTCCACATTATCACCACAATGACATATTCTCACATGACTACTTGCGCCTGCAGCCCACCAACCTTATTTACCACACTCCATGCATTCATAAACATGCACAGTAAATCCAATTTAGCCCTCTTTGAGATATTTCTGAAAAATGTTTTAATGCATTATTTAACAGTATGTATATCTTATTTTTTCTTTGTCTACCCAAGCATTCCTCATAATATTTTTCATAAAAGGAACTGAGAGTGAAAGTTTGAAAAATAACTGATGTAGTAGCCATTTCACAATGCCATATATGCAGCAGAGATCTAGTGAGTTCATGAGATTGAAGCTGTTCTTCTGTTGATGATGCTTTCACACTCCCTTATTCTATGCCTTTCAAAATGAAAATGGTTTTATTATGCTTGACATATATTGTACATTTGAAATATCGTAGCCTGGAAATTGTCTCATTACAGAAAACTTTACACCAGTGGAAATCAAGCAACAGGGGACAACAAAGTTGAGAGTGTGGTACAGTACTTTCTTGTGAAGCATTTATCAGTACGAATAACCTTGCCTGTAGGCAGCAATTATTGAACTCATGTAATTCCAGTCTTTTCCAGAAACCATCTTAGATCTATCCTAATAATGGCCCTGATCTTCCTCAATGCAATTCCAGGTTAAAAGATAAGGAAGACGACTCGTCAGCAAGGAAAATTAGGCAGGACATGGAAAAACTGGGTGACTGCGTGAAAAGCAATGAAAAGACAATTCCTGCTAGGGGCTGGGCTAGTTCAAAATTTAATCCACTTCATAGCTAACTTATTGGGCTGAATTTTTTGTGAGACATTGCAGTCCCGCCACTGAAGTCTTGCCATTGGGGCTGAAAGCGGGAAATGACCCCGTTGTGGTGGTTGGTGGGACCCTGGGGTGGCATTTTGCCGCCATTGGCCAATTACGAGGCGGCCACCGGGGCCGCCATCCAATCAGAGGTCAGCAGCTCTGCAGCGCCACCGTTATTGATGGTCATTGCAGAGGCTGCATCACCAGGGAGAGGGAGCCTCAATGGTGGGGTGCCTTTGAAGAGAGGTGAGTTATTTTGGAGAGGCGGGGGGTGGGGTGAGTGATTATTCCAGCGGCAGCCATTGTTGCCAGGGGGACCTTTCGTGGGCCATGGAGCACACATTAAGGAGTGTCATTCTCCGGAACCTGCTGGAAGGCCGCCACGGCTTACCTGGCTGTCGACCCATGTGGGAGCAGCCCCTCCCAATGTGGGCAAAATGCCTGCAGAGGCGGGATGTACCTCTTGATTAGGCAATTAATTGAAACAATTGCCGTGCCACTAATGATTTCACCACTGGCACTATGCCATGGCAGCAGGAAGACATTGGACTCCCCACTGACACCTCTCCCTGCCATTTTGCCAGCCTTCCTGCCTATCAGCCTATCTCCAATTAGCTAGGAAAATTCAATCCATTGTTTCCAAATAAGTATGTTATGTGGTTCTTTATTAAATGCCTGTTGAAAGTCCATATATACAACATGAACTGTACCTACCTTCATTAATCTTCTCTGTTACTTCATCAAAGAACTCAATCAGTTTAGACAAATTTAATAATGATATACGAATCATATAACAAGGGCTGGAGAGAGAGCTTTAAACTAAATAGTGGAGGGGAGGATTCATGTGAGCGGAGATTTAGAAAGTTAATAAGAAAGGACAAGGCAACAGTGCAGGGCAGCGATACGGCTAATGATAACAAGAGTGTGACAGGAAGGAAAAGAGCATTTAAACATAAGAGTGCACCAGCAAATAGGATCAGACTAGGGAAAAATGGTAAAAAAAGACAGAATTAAAGGCTGTTTATCTGAATACACATAGCATTCATAACAAGATGGATGAATTGTAACACAAATAGAAATAAATGGGTATGATATGACAGTCATTACACAGATGTGGTTTTGGAATGACCAAGGCTGAGAACTGAATAGTCAAGGATTTTTGACATTTCAGAAGGATAGGGAGAAAGGAAAAGGAGGTGGGCTAGCTCTGTTATTAAAAGATGAGATCAGTACAGTAGCGAGAAATGATCTTGGCTCGGAAGATCAAAATGGTAGAATCAGTTTGGGCTGATATAAGGAATAGCAAAGGAAATAAGTCACTGGTGGGAGTAGTTTATAGGCCCCCTAACAGTAGCTAAACTGCAGGGCAGAATATAAATCAAGAAATAATGGGGGCTTGTAGAAAAGGTACTGCAATAATTGTGGCCGATTTTAATCTTCATATTGATTGGACAAATTAAATTGGCAAAAGTAGCATCGAGAATGAGCTCATAGAGTGTTTCTTGGATCAATACATTCGGGAAACAACCAGGGAAAAGGCTATTTTAGACTTGGTAATGTGTAATGAGACAGGATTAATTAATGATCTCATAGTAAAGGATCTTCAATGCAAGAGTGATCATAACATGATAGAATTTTACATTTAGTTTGAGAGTGAGAAACTTGGGTCTGAAACTAGTGTCTTAAACTTAAATAAAGGCAATAACAAGGGTACAAGGATAGAGTTGGCTAAAATGAACTGGGAAAATTGGTTGAAAGGTAACACAACAAATAAGCAGTGGCAGACATTTAAGGCAATATTTTATAGCTCTCAACAAAGGTATATACCATTGAGAAAGAAAGGCTCCATGAGAAGGATGCACCATCCTTGGATAACTAAGGAAGTTAAGGATGGTATCAAATTGAAAAAAAAGGCATACAATGCTGCTAAGATTCGGAGTAGGCCAGAGATTGGGAAAATTTTAGAAACCAACATTAGAGGGAGAAATTAGAATATGAGAGTAAACTAGCAAGAAATATAATAACAGATATTAAGAGCATCTTCAAGTATATGAAAAGCAAGAGAGTAGCTAAAGTAAATGTTGGTCCCTTAGAGGATGAGACTAGGGAATTAATAATAGGAAACAAGGAAATGGCAGAGACTTTGAACAAGTACTTTGTATCTGTCTTCACAGATGGAGACACAAAAAAAATCCCAAGAATAATAGAAAATCAAGGGGCAACAGGGAGGGAGGAATGTAAAACAATCACTATCACGAGAGAAAATGTACTAGGAAAACTAATGGGACTAAAGGCTGACAAGTCCCCTGGACCTTAAAAGACATGGCTACAGAGTTAATGGATGCATTGGTTGTAATCTTCCAAAATTCCCTAGGTTCTGGGAAGGTCCCAGCTAATTGAAAAACCACAAATGTAACCCCTCTTTTCAAGAAAGGAGGGAAACAGAAAGCAGGAAACTAAAGGCCAGTTAGCCTAACATCTGCCATTGGAAAAATGCTGAAATCCATTATTAAGGAAGTAGCAGGACATTTAGAAAATCATAATATAATCAAACAGAGTCAACATGGTTTTGTAAAAGGAAAATCATGTTTGACAAATTTTTTACAGTTCTTTGAGGATGTAACAAGCAGGGTGGATGGAGTGAAACCAGTAGATGAGGTGTATTTGGATTTCCAAAAGGTATTCGATAACGTGCCATATAAAAGGTTACTGCACATGATAAGAGCTCATGGTGTTGGGGGTAATATATCAGCATGGATAGAGGATTGGCTAACTAACAGGAAACAGAGACTCAAGATAAATGGGTCATTTACAGGTTGGCAAACTGTAACTAGTGGGGTATCACAGGGATCAGTGCTGGGGCCTGAAATGTTTACGACCTATGTTAATGACTTGGATGAAAAATTTGCTGATGATACAAAGATAGGTAAGAAAGCAAATTGTGCGGAGGACACAAAGGGCCGCATTTTATTCTGGTGACGGGGTCCTGGCAGCAGGCCGGTAGGTGGAGGAGAACCTGCCTCAGCCCTCTGTTGGATCCCATAGCTATTTAATGGTTTTCAACCAATTAACTTCCCACCGTCAGGGATCCCATCCTTTAAAGGACAAGCTCCCGCCTCCAGAGTTGCCGGCCAATCGGAAGGCTGGCAGCTCTGCAGTGCCAGCAGCATCACCAGGAACAGTTGTAACTTCCAGTACTGCAGGAGGCCCTGCAGTATGGAAAGAGGAGAAGAAGAGAAGGTCGTGAGAGAGGTAAATGGGGTCAGAGTCACTGGTTTCATTCAGGCAGGCTTCACAGGGTGTGAAGGGGGCGGTTGGTGAGTGTGGGAGGATGGGGTTTCATGGCGGGGTGGGGTGCGGCGATCACCGCTGTAGGGGACCCTCTGGTGGTTCTGTATTGCCCCCAAAGGAGAGACATCCCCTCCACCCCTCGAGGAGGCTGCCAGGCTTTACCTGGCAGCATCTCCCCACAGCAGTAGGTCCTTCTACCTTCAACAAAATTAATTTGGAGGTGGGAAGAAGCCCTTAAATGGACACTTATCGGCCTCAATTGGCCTGGGGTTGGAAGGGGACATAGTTTAAAAATGTGGTCTTCCATTTAACATGGAGATAAGGAGGGATTCCTGCTCTCAGATGGTTGTTAATCTTTGGATTTCTCTTCCCCAGAGAGGAGTGGAGGCTGGGTCATTGAAGATATTCAAAGCTAAGCTAGACAGATTTTTGTTCTACAAGGAAGTCAAGCGTTTTGGCGGGCAGGCAGGAAAGTGAAGTAAGGCCACAATCAGATCAGTCATCATCTTATTGAATGGCAAAGCATGCACGAGAAACCAAATGGCCTACTCCTGCTCCAATTTCTTACGTTGTTATCTTCGTAAACAAAATATGCCTTTTACAAAATGATGGTGTGTGGCTTGGAGGGAAACTTGGAGGTGGTGGTGTTCCCACGCGTCTGCTGCCCTTGTCCTTCTTGGTTGCGGGTTTGGAATGTGGTGTCAAAGGAGGCTTGGCGAGTTGCAGCAGTGCATCTTGTAGATGGCACACACTGCTGCCACTGTGCGTCGTTTGGAGAGGGAGTGATTGTTGAAGGTGGTGATGGGGTGCCAATCAAGTGGGTTGCTTTGTCATGGATGGTGTCGAGCTTTTTAAGTGTTGTTGGAGCTGCACTCATCCAGGCAAGTAGTCAGTGTGCCATCACACTACTGACTTGTGCCTTGTAGATGGTGGACAGGCTTTGGGGAGTCAGAAGGTGAGTTACTCGCCACAGAATTCCCAACCTCAGACCTGTTCTGTTAGCATCAGTATTTATATGGCTGGTTCAGTTAAGTTTCTGGTCAATGATAACCTCCCCTCCCCAGGAGGTTGATGGTAGGGAATTCAGTGATGGTCATGCCATTAAATGCCTCAAGAAGATGGGTGGATTCTCCATTGTTGGAGATGATTATTGCCCGGCCCTTGTGAAGGATGAATGTTACTTTTCACTTATCAGCCCAAGCCTTGATGCTGTCCAGGTCTTGCTGCAAGCAAGCACAGATTGTTTCAGTATCTGAGGAGTCTTGAAAGTGCTGAACACTTACTTTCTTTACATACATAGAAACATAGAAAATAGGAGCAGGAGTAGGCCATTGGGCCCTTTGAGCCTGCTCCGCCATTCATTATGATCATGGCCGATCATCCAACTCAGTAAGCTGTTCCTGCTTTCGCCCCATACCCTTTGATCCCTTTAGATCCAGGAGCTATATCTAACTCCTTCTTGAAAACATACAATGTTTTGGCCTCAACTGCTTTCTGTGGCAGTGAATTCCACAGGCTCACCACTCTCTGGGTGAAAAAATTTCTCCTCATCTCAGTCCTGAAAGGTTTACCCCGTATCCTTAGACTATGACCCCTGGTTCTGGACTCCCCCACCATCGGGAGCATCCTTCCTGCATCTACCCTGTCCAAGTCCTGTTAGAATTTTATAGGTTTCTATGAGATTCCCCCTCACTCTTTTGAACTCCAGCAAATATAATTCTAACCGACTCAATCTCTCCTCATACGTCAGTCCAGCCATCCCAGGAATCAGTCTGGTAAACCTTCGCTTCACTCCCTGGATAGCAAGAACATCCTTCCTCAGATAAGGAGACCAAAACTGTACACGATATTCCAGGTGTGGCCTCACCATGGCCCTGTATAATTGCAGCAAGACATCCCTGTTTCTGTACTCGAATCCTCTTGCTATGAAGACCAACATACCATTTGCCCTTTTTACCACCTGTTGGACCTGCATGCTTACCTTCAGCGACTGGTGTACGAGAACACCCAGGTCTCACTGCATATTCGCCTCTCTCAGTTTATAGCTATTCAGATAATAATCTGCCTTCCTATTTTTGCTACCAAAGTGGATAACCTCACATTTATCCACATTATACTGCATCTGCCATGCATTAGCCCACTCACTCAACTTGTCCAAATCACCCTGAAGCCTCTCTGCATCCTCTTCACAACTCACCCTCCCACCCAGTTTTGTGTCATCTGCAAATTTGGAGATATTACATTTAGTTCCCTCATCTAAATCATTAATGTATATTGTGAATAGTTGGGGTCCTAGCACCGATCCCTGCGGTACCCCACTAGTCACAGCCTGCCATTCGGAAAAAGACCCATTTATCCCTACTCTTTGTTTCCTGTCTACCAACCAATTTTCTATCCATTGCAATACATGACCCCCAATCCCATGTGCTTTAATTTTACATGCTAATCTCTTATGTAGGACTTTGTCAAAAGCCTTCTGAAAGTCCAAATAAACCACATCCACTGGCTCCCCCTCATCAACTCTACTAGTTATATCCTCAAAGATTTCTAGTAGATTTGTCAAGCATGATTTCCCTTTCGTAAAGCCATGCTGACTCTGTCCGATTCTACCACTGTTCTCTAAGTGCTCTGCTATAAAATCTTTGATAATGGACTCGAGAATTTTCCCCACGACTGACATCAGGCTGACTGGTCTATAATTCCCTGCTTTCTCTCTACCTCCCTTTTTAAATAGTGGGGTTACATTAGCTACCCTCCAATCTGTAGGAACTGTTCCAGAGTCTATAGAATCTTGGAAGATGACCACCAGTGCATCCACTATTTCTGGGGTCACTTCCTTAAGTACTCTGGGAGGCATACCATCAGGCCCTGGGGATTTATCGGCCTTCAATCCCATCAATTTCCCCAACACCATTTCTCTATTTATACTGATCTCTTTCAGTTCCTCTCTCTCACTAAGCCCTGTGTTCCCCAACATTTCTGGTATGATATTTGTGTCCTCCGTTGTGAAGACAGAACCAAAGTATGCATTTAGTTGGTCAGCCATTTCTTTGTTTCCCATAATAAATTCTCCTGTTTCTGACTGTAAGGGACCTACATTTGTCTTCACTAATCTTTTTCTCTTCACATATCTGTAGAAACTTTTGCAGTCAGTTTTTATGTTCCCTGCAAACTTGCTCCCATACTCTATTTTCCACTTCTTAATCAATCCCTTAGTCCTCCTTTGCTAAATTCTAAACTGTTCCCAATCCTCAGGTCTGTTGTTTCTCCTGGAAAATTTATATGCCTCTTCCTTGGATCTAATGCTATCTCTAATTTCCTTTGTAAGCCATGGTTTGGCTACCTTCCCGTTTTACTTTTGCGCCAGACAGAGATAAACAATTGTTGTAGTTCTTCCATGCGCTCTTTAAATGTTTGCCATTGCCTATCCACCATCATCCCTTTAAGTAACGTTTCCCAATCTGTCATGGTCACCTCGCACCTCATACCTTCGTAGTTTCCTTTACTAAGATTCAGGACCCTAGTCTCAGAATCAACCACGTCACTTTTCATCTTGATGAAGAATTCTATCATATTATGGTCACTCATCCTCAAGGGGTCTCGCACCACTACATCGTCAATTATTCCTCTCTCATTATACAATACCCAGTCTAGGATGGCCTGTTCTCTAGTTGGTTCCTCAAAGTATTGGTCCAGAAAACCATCCCGTAGGCACTCCAAGAATTCCTCCTCTACGGTATTGTGACTAATTTGATTTGCCCAATCTATATGCAGATTAAAGTCACCCATAATTACAGATGTTCCTCTATCGCATGCATCTCTAATTTCCTTTTTAATGCCATTCCCAACATCACCACTACAGTTTGGGGGTCTATATACAACCCCCACTAAAGCTTTTTGCCCCTTACATATATTAAATATAATAATGCATTTTAAATAACTGAAATGGAGGTGTCTTTGAGTTGTAATCTAGTATCTATGGAACAAGGTTTCATCTAATTGGGAATAGTCATAGCATAAAAGCAAATCATTAATTTATATTTTCTATCAAGGCCAAAAATTCTATTGCTGCTGTTGATAGTGATATTGTTTCTTTATCTTTTCTCAGTACAGGTGAAAAACACATTTGCATATTTTAAATTGTCTGCTTGACATTTGCTCTAAAACGATGAGACTTAATTGAAGGTCCAAAGTATATCATTTTTTCGAACTAATAGGAAAAGACATGAGGAGAATGAGTGAATGTTATTGGAATAAGAGCAATTGGAAGCAGAGTGATTGGAGGAGAACTTACTGGAAGGGAGGTAATCAGAGGAGAGATTAGGTTATTGTTATTCTCGAAATGAAATTTCTAAATTATAATAATTCATCTATTAGACCAGCTTATAGCTGGATTTCACAGCACAATACGAACTGTGGATAACTGATTTCATATTTTGTTTGTTCTAATGAAATTCAGCATAATTGCAGTAACTAGCAGGATCCTTATTTTGTTTTTTTTTTGTCAAAACTGTATTAAATGTCCTTTTTTGATAGATTATTCTAATATGCTTATAAAATGTTAGAACTGGTTAAAAACATATACAAGAGAAAGAAGCCATTTGTGGATGGTAAATGGCTTCTGCCTATTTGCCTGTACACAATTATTTTTTTGTAATGAACACTTCAAGAGGTCTTTTTCATGCAAGAGGACCTGTGTGTTTATGTTCACTTCTGTGAGAATTGTCAAGATTTTTCTGAATGCAAAATTCCTTGTTGTAGCAATTCCAAGCCTCCACATTTCCAGGATGTTTTTGAAATTTCATACAAGATCGCAGCCCATCTTAATTCTTCCATCCAGAGACATCCTAATGTTTTCCTATTGTAGCATCTTCAATGATTTCAGGGCTTTTGTCTCCACTATATCTGGATGTTATTCCATACATTGATCAATTGTTGTGAGAAAAAGATTTTTCTGATATCAGTCCAAAATTATCTTTTAGCAGTTTGAATTTATGCCCACAATAATCTTAACTATTTTACTTATGTTTAAAAGATCACTTGTCGGATACCTCAGGGTGAAATTGATATGTATAGCGCCGATTTTTCAGACATACAGTAGGCACAAAGGGTAATAATTTAGTGGTGGGTTGGCCCAGTCTGAACAGGCAGTAGTCCCACTGCCAAAATTTGTGGGGCCCATTCTTTAGGCATCCTAGGCAGTTAATAGGCCCCTTCGATAAATTGGTCACCTCTTAAGTGGGGCAGATGTCTGGCCTACCCCTCTTGGGATTCTTCAGTAGCCCATGTGGTGCCAAAGGCAAGTTTTTAGAAAACCTTCCTATGTTGCTGGGAGGAGCAAGAGTGCGCCCCGGCTCGGCAGGAATAGCAATTGCCACCCAATACCCTCCTGGACTTACCCGAAAGGCTGTTGCTGGCCAGGCAGGTGAGCTGCCTGTGGAGGCATGATGAGCATCGGCAGCTCACCTCAATTATTCAGATAATACCTGATGACCAATTTCTATCAATCCTCAAGTCTAGGCACACTCTTCCTCTGCCATGCTGAACCTGGGCCTGAATATTGGTCCACATTAATATCTACCCATTCCTTTCCAGACTGATACCCTAAGACTATCCAGTTTTTCCTCATAACTTTGGCACTGGGAATAGGCTTCATAGCTGTCCTTTGCACTGCCTCTAGCACTTGAATGTCTCTCTTGTTTCTTGATGACTAGGAATGGATGCAATTATTCATGGTGCAGTCTGCCTCAAACAATTTAAAGTTTGATTGTTACCTCCTCTATTCATATTCTGCCATTTTGGTGATGTAGTTCACACCCTATTAGCTTTGCTGATTGATGCTCTGCAATGGTGTCAGCTGTGGCTCAGTTAGTAGTACTCTCACCTCTAAACCGGAAGGTTCAAGTGCCACTCCAGTGACTTAAGCACAAAATCTAGGTTGACACTCCATTGCAATACTGAGTAAGTGCTGCACAGTCAGAGGTGCCATCTTTCAGATGAGGCATTAAACCGAGGCCCTGTCTTCCTTCTTAGGTTGATGTAAAAGAGCCTATGGCACTATCCAAGTAAGAACAGAGGAGTTCCCCCCTGGTTTCCTGACCTATATTTATCTCTTTGCCAACATCACAAAAACAGATGATCTGGTCATTATCTCATTGCTGTTTGTGGGAGCTTGCTGTACACAAATTGGCTGCCAGGTTTCTTACATTACAACAGTGACAATGCTTCAAAAGTACTTAATAATGGCCGTATGTCCTACCGTCGTGAAAGGCACAAGTTATTCCTTCTTTATTGGCTGGATATGTTTTGCATTGAACCTACTAAAACTCTTTGGTCGCTTTCAGCTTCAACCTTATCTATTGCAAAACCATTCATGTTGGACGCATATAATCTATTTTTCCTTCACAGTTTACATAGGCGTGCATTTATATTTCATCTGCTATTGCTCTGCACACTTACATAATTTGTGCAAATTAGTCTATAATCCCTGTGCTGCCTTTTCTAATTCCACTGCTCCTCTTAGTTTGGTATGATCTACAAATTTGCATTGAGTTTCCGAATCCAGGTCATCCAGTAGCCATGCCAATACGAGACCTGAGGTGCGCCACTCAGTGTTTCCCCACTTAGACATAGGATCACTAATGAATACTCCTTGTTCCCTACCCTTAAGTCAATTTCTTATTCGTCCCATGTGGTTTCTGCTTCTAGTTCTCAGTTGCAATCTCTTAGTCACCATATTTTCCTGATAACAAATAATGTATAATTAACATTAATTAATATTATAATATATATTACCATGAATGATATAATATTTGAACATTTCATTTTGAACTGTCTGTCTCTCCATGCGGAACAGCAACATATCACAGGTTTCTGCCCTGGAATGTCCTGCACAGGCCAACTGCTTAATATGATCCAGCATATTGAAGACGAATTTGAACAAAGCCTAAAAACTGGAGCTGTCTTTGTTGCCTTGTCAGCTGCCTATGACAATATTAATCACAGCAAACTTGTGAAGAAAGTTTTTAATATGATGACGAATGCTCATCTCACAGAGCTCATATAAACTGTATTAGCAAATCACCATTTTTGTTTTTGGCTTAGGCAATGAAATGGTCTCCCAAAACGTAGTGTGCTAGCAGCAATGCTATTCAATATATTTAACAATGACCAACCCATCCATCCTGGTACCAGAAGTTTCCTAATGCATAAGATTTTTGTATTACTTACCGTTCAAAGCTAGACTTTTGATAGGATCGAAGTAACCCTGAGAAATGTCCTTGCTGGTTACACTGCCAATAAACTGAGGGCCAATCCAGTTAAGAAATAGATCTGGGCATTCCACCTTAATAGAGAACTGAAACAAGAATTATGTATTGAGTGCTGCAGGAAAAGACTAAATCATTGTTTCAAGATAGAATTCTCCCTCGAGCAGAGAAGGTTAAAGGGAGATTTAATAGAAGTGTTCAAAGTTATGGGGATTTTAATAGAGTAAATGAAGACACATTTTTTTCCATTGGTGGGTGGGTCAGTAAACAGAAAACACAAATTTAAGGTAATTGGCTGAAGAACCAGAAAGCATATAAAGAGATTTTTTTATATGCAGCGAGTTGTTATGATCTGGAATGCATTACTTCAAAGGGTAGTGAAAGCAGATTCAATAGTAACATTCAAAAAAAAATCAATATATACTTGAAAAGGAAAAAGATTGCAGAGCTATGTGAAAGAGCGGGGATGTGGGACTAAGTGGATAGCACTTTCAAAGAACCAGCATAGACACAATGCACTGAATAGCCTTCTGTGCTGTAAGTTTCTATGATACAACCCTTTTTACCTTGGTGTGATAATGGATCACATCATAAGCAAGGAGCACATCATAAAGACCAAAGCTAAAGTTAAAATCTGGCTAACTCAAAGTGGGACACTGATCTATAAACTATCAAAACTCCAGCTCTGGAACTCTGTTATTCTGCTGCTGAATGTGCCTGTTTAGTAAGAAAACACTCCACCCATGCAAAGAAATTGAACTCAGTTCTTAATGCTTTCTGCCTTTGCAGTACTAGTTACCTTAAAGCTACCAAGATAGATGATCTTTATCCATTGTTGACTATTGCACCTCCAGATATTTGAAGAGCAGTTGTAGGCAGAGTTGTAAGAAACAGACAATCTAATGATCCTCACCATCCTGTTACGGACAGGTGAGAGATAATAGGGATGGCTCCCCCTTTTTCACCTTTCCACTGAACGGAGAGTGTATTTTAAAAAAAAGTGTTTTAACCCCTGAGTGCTTTAATTGTCAAGAACAGACAAATGACAGGTTTCTCATAAGTTTTAAAAGAAAGATAAGTATTTATTATGTCAAGACCTAAAATGTATGCAACTACACACTCTCACACTCATACAGATACACACATTGCCAAGAAAGGATAAACATTATGGACCTGGATTTTAAGGAGCCCTCGACGTGGCGGGGGTGGCCTGAAGATTGTCCCGGATGAGGCCCGCCATGGACCCTGATGCCGGCAGGGCCCGGCCTCATCCTCCCGGCAGCGGTGAGGCACCGTGGCGGTACCCTCCCTGGCGCTGGGCAACAGGACCCGGCTTAGAATATGTAGATGGGTGCTCACCATGCATGAATATGCAGGCTGCTGCGATTCAGGCAGCGGGTTAGGATCTTCATTCGGACGTGCATCACTCACGTGCCTTCACTTTCACGTCCATGAAAAGCTGGCGGCACCGAGGCATCAGTCCTCGGAGCCCGTGAAGGTGGGTGTGGGACTGCAATGCATGGGGTTTTAACTCTGCATTTAAGAAGGGAGGTGATTGGTAGAGGTGTTGCCAACCAGAGTTGCCAACCAATCAGCACTCTCTTCTTATACAATATAAAATCGTTGTTTTCCCTACATTGGTATTCTTACAGATTGTCCTGATGAGTGCAAGATGAAAAGCTTCAACAACATGCCTCTATTTTCAGCAATACTCAAGTTCTGTACTACCAAATAACTATATGACTTTTGATATCTCTGTCTGGCTGGATATCAGATGACTGATGAGTTCCTTTGTTGTCTAAGAAATTACCTTTAAAGTTATATTCCTAAAGTTTCACCCATGTGACTTTAGACTTTCAGTTCCTGAGGGGCTATACAATGGCTTCTGATCTCAGCCCATTTTAATAAGATAAGATTGAGTTCCGAAGAAGGGTCACTGACCCGAAACGTTAACTCTGCTTCTCTTTCCACAGATGCTGCCAGACCTGCTGAGTGGTTCCAGCATTTCTTGTTTTTATTTTATATTAGAGGGGATGTGCAAGGCAAGTTCTTTACACAGAGGGTGGTGAGTGCCTCGAACCTGCTGCTGGGGGAGGTGGTGGAAGCAGGTACGATGGCGACGTTTAAGAGGCATCTTGACAAATACATGAATAGGATGGGAATAGAGGGATACGGTCCCTGGAAGTGCAGAAGGTTTTAGTTTAGGCAGGCATCAAGATCAGCGCAGACTTGGAGGGCCGAATGGCCTGTTCCTGTGCTGTACTGTTCTTTGTTCTTAATAAGATGAGGGATGTTCACACTTTATTGTAGTGATTGTAGCTGGAGACAGAGCGTCTGCTAATGCCTTTTTTTTAGCTCACTTTGTGGATAGCTCATATCCATGTGTGATGTGCTGTTTAATTTCAATGCAGGTGGAGTTAATGAGCTTCAGTTCCAGTAGACATGGATGTTTATTTCAGTGCAGGAGAAGGTTTGTATCATGTGACTTTGTCCTCCATCTTGTTAAAGGCAAGTGTACCAGTCTTTTAAAATTGTTCTATTTTTTATAACTTGTTGGTTTATTTTGTATTTCCATCACTGTACTTCCCATGAGCGTAAAACTCTCTTTTGAGAAGGATCCATCACCCAAACATGCAATAGACCTGCAAGTAGAGGAATGGAATTAGAGGGAGAAATATGTACACAAATACATGAGTTGTGCAATAGAAAAATAATCATGAGCGATTTCAACTACCCCCAAATAATCTGGCAGGAAGAAGTAGCAAAAAGAGAAAAAAGAAGTGACTTTTTACAATGTATATGGGACTTCTTACTCATTTAATACATAAGAAGTCCAGCAAGAAAAAA